>NC_136395.1:10000-4810000 GCF_965140285.1 Lepidochelys kempii | reverse complement strand
CACACCCCCCAGGGAAGAGCTGAGAAAGAAAAAAATGGAAATCAGCTGTTGCTGATTAATTAATTAATTAAACAACATGTGCACAAACCTCTTAAGACACAAAAATCCAATTGTGTTCTTAAAAAAGGTAAATTTTATTTTAAAAAAAGGGAGAAAATACATCTGGGAACTCAGGCTATTGCTAGATTTTAAAAGAGCACTACAAGGATTAAGCACCAAGAATAGCTTTCTTGAGGTCCAGCTTCAAGGTTACAAGCAAAACAAAAAGCACTTGGGGTTTGCACAGAGGAATCCACACGCCATAAAGAAATAAAAGGGATAAACCTAATCACATCTTCCTAGACATTTCCTGATCTACTTATATATCTGAGTTTCCAAATGAGTAGTTTCTAGGTATGATACTGATGATTTTTTCATACCTGGCCCAAGCTTCTTACAGCATAGCTCTGCCCTGTCTGCCTCTCCCCGGAAGAACAACAGACAAAGGGGGAGTTGTTTTTCAATTTTAAAAAGCTCTAGCCTTCCCATTGGCTCTTTTGTCCAGGTGCCCACTCACTTCCTTTTACCTATGCATAGCAGTGGGACTTTTTAACCCTTTACAAATAGAGCAATTAGAGAACAGCTACCAAGGGTATGTCTTCACTACCCGCCGGATCGGTGGGCACCGATCGATCCAGCGGGGATCGATTTAGTCTAGACACAATAAATTGACCCCCGAGCGCTCTCCCGTCAACTCCTGTGCTCCAGCGCCGTGAGAGGCGCAGGCAGAGTCGACGGGGGAGCGGCAGCAGTTGACTCACCATGGTGAAGACACCACGGTAAGTCAATCTAAGTATGTGGACTTCAGCTACATTATTCACCTAGCTGAAGTTGCATAATTTAGATCAATCATCCCTCTCCCCCCAATGTAGACCAGGGCTAAGAGGGATTTTAGAGCGACTGGCTGGCTGTCCATAAAAGGGAGGTAACCCCCACTTCATTTATCACAACTTCTACTAGCAAATCACTGCACAAGAGAAAGAAACTCTTCACCCTTTTGTCCGGGTTTGAGAAAAATCAACCCAATGGTTTTTCTTTTTTCTTCCCCCATTTTTTGAACTTCTGTATAACTCTGAAATCGTAACAAGAAGTTAACATATATTTGAAAGAACTGTAATATCAAAAACTTTAGGGTCTAATTTCAAGATGTGAAAACTATATTCTAAAAAGTTACAAGGAATAAGATCATCAATATTTTTGTCTCTCTTAAGAATGAATTACAAAATTACTATAGAGAATGGTTTAGAAGCCTAGAGGAAAAGACACGAATATCACAGGAAACAAGGGCAGGTGTAATGGGAGGAATCAACTGTCAATGGATGTTGAAAAGGGAAGTGGGGTGGAGTCATGAACTCTCAGTGGGTTTAGTTTGCTAGAATCCAGAAACTTCTGGAAATTATGCTAGATATATTATAATAAGGCTGTCTAGAAACTGGCTAGGTTTGGGTTTTTTTCCTATCTTCAGTCTTCACAGTATTGAATTCACTAAGTGATTGTTACTCATTCTGTAGAAAACCTGAAAGTCATCAATCACTATTGCAAATGGGTGATTACTCTTTAGTTATTACCAACCATCAAGGTATTGATTTAGCTGATTCAACATGCTTCAAGTTGAAGGAAGTAGAAGAGAACAAAAGATTAAATGGACAGAAGTATGAAAACAGATAAATCTTCCACAGTAAAATGTAAACATTGCCAAGAATGATTAAGCAATAAGACAGAAACAATGTGTGCTTAACTCAAGAAATGCAGAAAATTGGTTTCTTTGGATCCTTCAAGAACAAATGTGCAAGTGAACAAAATTTTGTCTTTGGAACTTGAAGAGCAGAACACTTATGAGAATGATGCCCTTTCTGATGCCACTATTGTCACTTAAACATAGCTGTGATGACAATTTAACCTTCTTCCAAGCCTTCCAGAAGCTCTTCAACCTGTCTCTGGTCATCTCTTACACCCCAAAATAGCAAAGATCAGTTAGCAAACATGCCATAACAATAATTGCAAGACAAAGATGAAATTGACAAGAAATCTGCAACCTTGTGTTATGCCAACATTGCCTTGAATGCAGCACAAAATTAGGAATGTAAAGAAATGACTGAAGCACTAGGTCCTGGATATAGTCTTCCAGACAGGACAAACTCACAGGTCAACTATGAAATCCTACAAAGGAAGAAAAGAGGAAATGTAAATCAAGAATTAAAAGAATCAACATTAAAACAGGAGTGTCGACAGAATATGACAAATGATCCCATAATGGATACAAGCATCAATAAAAGGTATCTATTTAATGTTATTGTTTCTCCATCTGCAAAGAAAAGCACAGAATATTCTGCTCCAGTTTCTGAAGATGCTATCTAACAATACAGAGTAAAGGAGACATTTGCTAGGTCACTGGAAATAAAATGAAAAAGATTAAATAACTTTTCAGGTGCAATCAACCTAAACTTTAAACCTTCCTGAGAAAGTACCACCACCTAAAGTCATAAAGTGTACTGGCCAAGTTCAAAACTACTTCAATAACTACCTTTACGACTAATGGCTGACTGATATAAAACGAGAATGAATGCCCCAGCTTCCCAGTAACACTTGTTGGAATTCTCAGAAAGATGAAGTCTCTACATTTGTAGTTAACTACCATAAAAGTATGTTGATATTTGCACTGAGAACAACAATGAATTTATTAAAACACAGAATTCAACAAGAGATGGACTCTTCAGAGATACTAAACTTACAAAACAATTGAAAGAGGCTCTGAAGGGGCTTGAAATTACCAACTGACTACTGTGATGGTATCTGTGAAAATCTGGCTTCGTCTGTTAACACCAGAACTAGACCCATACAAGGATAAAATCAAAATATGAATCAAAGAAGCTATGAAAACTTTCAGTTGCTTAGTCAACATGTCTCATCTCAAATACAAAGGTCATAAGCTGAGCCCCAAATAGGTGGAGGAGGCTAAAATATGGCTAATGGAATGTAGCCCTGAGTTCCTTTCTTCCCTTCCAGCATTCAAAATTTAAAAAAATCCAGATTTTTGTCCAATTTATATATATTAAAAAAAGTTGGATCACAATGGTGGGAAAGTTATGAAGGAAAATTGTGGAAGAATAAAATTTAAATTGTGTCAGTTTTTAAAAGACCTGTGTTTCTGTCCAGCCACCTCAGCATTGACTGAGTACATACAAGAACATTCAGAATGGTTTTGGTAAAAACCAGCAGGGGAACGATGGCCATAAAATAACACCCAAATATTAATAATTTTGGCTCCAAGAGTTTTGGATTGACCTTTACACGTTTTGGCATGGGAGAAAACTGATCCCCAATCTTAGCTAAATTCTGTACTGGTGCAGGGTTAATTGCTGAGCTGTAACTTTCTATTTGCTGTTTCAAAGTGCACAAGTAAAGTGATCAATACTTTACAGCAAGCTGCAGGGTCACTGTATTTCATTTTGCCAGTTCTATCAATGTTGTTAGCCACACTTTGTTCTATATGTTTGTTGAATACAAACGAGATCTGTATTATTATGAGAACAAAGGAAAACAAAAAACCCAAGCAGGCCAAAGATTACCACATTTTATGTCCTCTATTGTAAGGCACCAAAACAGAGAAGGTAAAAATTTGTCCTGGGATACATACCAGGCAGTGATTCTGTCAAGGTGCTCCGTGGATGTCAAAAGTGCCTCTATGGAACATGCATGGCACTAAACCCCTACCCATGGATTCAGTATGGAGTCCTCTCTTGCTCAGAATATGTGCTTTATATTTAATGTTTAAAGCCTTTAATTTTACTTATAATTAAAAAGAAATTTCATCAATATAAAATACTGAATACAGAAGACAAGTTAACATAAAAAAATAAAGAAGTGTACAAGACACCATGAGAACAGATTTAAAGAGAGAATATTTTTACATCATCTTCTTGGGTAAGTTTAAAGAATTTTTGATGCTGGGAACTATATGGGCCAGAGGGATTGGTAATCAGAGAGAAACAGACCTTTTCACCTCTAAGTTGAAATCCAAACCACGTCGATAGTGGCCCAAAACCATTATCTTAACATCTGCTAGCTGTTTGGTAATCTGTGTGAAATGAGTTAGATTTCTTAGTATCCACATCACAGTCACACTAATTGGCAGAACACTGACAGTCTAAACCAGTGGTTCTCAACTTTTCCAGACTACTGGCCCACTTTCAGGAGTTTGATTTGTTTTATGTACCCCAAGTTTCACCTCACTTATAAACTACTTGCTCACAAAATCAGACACAAAAATACAAAAGTGTCACAGCACATTATTACTGAAACATTGCTGACTTTCTCATTTTTACCATATAATTGTAAAATAAATCCATTGGAATATAAATATTGTACTTCCATTTCAGTGTGATACTTGAGCCTGGTTTTCACTCAGGAGCCTTGTCACTCTGGGAGACAGCGAAGCAACAGCAACAATGAAGTTTTTCTCCACACTGTGTCTATTTCTACTCTTTGTCTCCAGAGCAGTCATAGCAGAAAATGAGACTTCGCAAAGATATGTTGACCCAAAAGGTAACAGAACATCCAAAGCATGGTTCCCAAGGTCACTGTACTCTTTCTATACTAAACACCAGAACCAGAGTAGTGTGGAGTCATTAATCTTCATTTGCAGACCAGGGTCTGAGGACAACAAAAGATTTTCTTGCTGACTGGCAGTAAGCTTATGTTGCTAACATCTGACAAAATGAATGGGTTTCTCACCTAGTCGAGTTGAGCTGAGTTGTGTTGAATGTTGGGGAAATATGACTTGAACTCAGATGTCAAGTGGGCCAAATGATCTACATACGAGTGAAAGCTAAAAAATCTACTGCCTTACTTGTACGCACAGGGTGTTCTGTCTTCAAATGTCATCGCAAATGCACTGGCTTCATTCCGTTATTTGACAGAGTTTCTCCACAAAGGAAACACAAACCTTTAGTGGATTGCTACTTGCCGATGTGAATCCAAAAGCAATAGATTCCCTGGAGAACTGATAATGGCTTTTTCCTCGCCAGTCATCTTCAATTTCTTTCACTGTCGCCATTACCACTGCTTCCCGCTCTTCCTTTTAAAAATCTATCAATTTTTATATCACAAGCACATACACACCATGACAACTTCAACCTCATTAATCTTCTTGCACTCATCAGTAAAGGGCATAAAACACATGTCTAATACCGTGTTTACCACTTTACATTACCCTATAATATACAGAGCAAGTCATTGTCTGTCTGAAATTTTAGTTTATGATAACTTTGCTAGTGCTTTTTGTGTAACCTGTTGTAAAACTAGGCAAATATCTAGATGAGCTGACGTACCCCTTGGAAGACCTCTGGGTATCCCTAGGGGTACACGTACCCCTGGTAGAGAACCACTGATCTAAACAGATTTCAGAGTAACAGCCGTGTTAGTCTGTATTCGCAAAAAGAATCATAGAATATCAGGGTTGGAAGGGACCCCAGAAGGTCATCTAGTCCAACCCCCTGCTCGAAGCAGGACCAATTCCCAGTTAAATCATCCCACCCAGGGCTTTCTCAAGCCTGACCTTAAAAACCTCTAAGGAAGGAGATTCTACCACCTCCCTAGGTAACGCATTCCAGTGTTTCACCACCCTCTTAGTGAAAAAGTTTTTCCTAATATCCAATCTAAACCTCCCCCACTGCAACTTGAGACCATTACTCCTCGTTCTGTCATCTGCTACCATTGAGAACAGTCTAGAGCCATCCTCTTTCTCAAGTTGCAGTGGGGGAGGTTTAGATTGGATATTAGGAAAAACTTTTTCACTAAGAGGGTGGTGAAACACTGGAATGCGTTACCTAGGGAGGTGGTAGAATCTCCTTCCTTAGAGGTTTTTAAGGTCAGGCTTGACAAAGCCCTGGCTGGGATGATTTAACTGGGAATTGGTCCTGCTTTGAGCAGGGGGTTGGACTAGATGACCTTCTGGGGTCCCTTCCAACCCTGATATTCTATGATTCTATGATTCTTTGGAACCCCCTTTCAGGTAGTTGAAAGCAGCTATCAAATCCCCCCTCATTCTTCTCTTCTGCAGGCTAAACAATCCCAGCTCCCTCAGCCTCTCCTCATAACTCATGTGTTCCAGTCCCCTAATCATTTTTGTTGCCCTTCGCTGGACTCTCTCCAATTTATCCACATCCTTCTTGTAGTGTGGGGCCCAAAACTGGACACAGTACTCCAGATGAGGCCTCACCAATGTCGAATAGAGGGGAACGATCACGTCCCTCGATCTGCTCGCTATGCCCCTACTTATACATCCCAAAATGCCATTGGCCTTCTTGGCAACAAGGGCACACTGCTGACTCATATCCAGCTTCTCGTCCACTGTCACCCCTAGGTCCTTTTCCGCAGAACTGCTGCCTAGCCATTCGGTCCCTAGTCTGTAGCTGTGCATTGGGTTCTTCCGTCCTAAGTGCAGGACCCTGCACTTATCCTTATTGAACCTCATCAGATTTCTTTTGGCCCAATCCTCCAATTTGTCTAGGTCCTTCTGTATCCTATCCCTCCCCTCCAGCGTATCTACCACTCCTCCCAGTTTAGTATCAGGAAGAAAAGGAGAAAAGGAGTACTTGTGGCACCTTAGAGACTAACCAATTTATTTGAGTATGAGCTTTCGTGAGCTACAGCTAAGGCTGAATGTACAGCAGGCATGAAATACAAAATTAGTAAATTTCAGTTATGAGTATACATGCTAAATTGTAGTTTGTTGGGGGGGGGGGAGAGAGAGAGAGAAACTTCACCCCCACATTCAGAATAAAAACACAATACAAACAAGCAAACAAACTTCCAGTGGTCCCTCTTTATGCATATTAGGTTCTTTATCAAATCAGAACCAAGCATGTAGTGAAGGCCATTGCTATTCAGCAAGGCACTTAAGCAGGTGTTTAACTTCAAATCATTGTGAATTAAAGATGTGCTTAAAGTTAAACATGTGCTAATGTGGTTTGCTGAATAAAGGCCAAAGTCCATAAAAGGCTTTAAATCCTTTTTGTTTTTAATCTCATTGTATTTTTTCTTCACTCTTCCTCAAAATAAAATAAATTAATATAACCACATAAATACTAGATAATAAAAAGGCCTCTCTTCCCTTTAATACTTCCTTTACATTTCCCCACAATAAGTGTGAGGTTTTACAACCGTGATCTCCAAATTTTTTTGTCCATGCCCCTACCTTACCTGGTCCGCCCCCACCCCCACAAGCCATGGCCGGGAGCCAGGAGCAGGTGCACAGTCAAGGCCAGGAGCTCGGGGCCATGGCCAGGACCAGAGCTGGGCTGGTAGCCAAGGTCAGGGCTGGACCTGCAGCTGGGGGCAGGGTCAGAGTGGAGCTGGGGACTGAGCGGGACTGTATGGTGCTCCCTCCCAACCCCCACCACACACCCTCGAATGTTCCTCCACGCCCTCGTTTTAAAAGAACCAAAGCAGTTTTGAAGATCTGTGAGCAATGCCATAAACCAATGGTCCCCAACCTTTCTGTGAGAATAGCATATTCCTATTCCCAGAAGACTATGGCGGGCGCCAGACACCCCACCGCCGAAATGCCGCCAAAACGCAACAGTGGCAAGAAGCGTCACCACCAAACTGCCACCAAGAAACGGCAACGCGTCTCGGTGGCATTTCTGCAGCGTGGTGTCCTGCAGGCGCATGCAACTGTCATTTTGTTGCCGAGTCACCCATGTTTGTGAGATCCCTTTGTAACTCTTCATAGTCAGTTTTCATAGTGAACACGGGTGCTGCTCAGAAAGCAGCCCCAACTCCTTCTGGATAGCATGGGGCCTGCAAATTTTAAATAGAACTAATCCCTTATCATTGCGCCCGCGGACACCGCGTTGGGGACCCCTGCCATAAACTTTTAACAGTTAATCCTGTCAACTATCCTTTAGAACAGCGGTTCTCAAACTTCATTGCACCGCGACCCCGTTGTGACAACAAAAATTACTGCACGAACCTGAGTGGGGGGCCCCCGAAGCCTGAGCCCTGCCACCCCAGGCAATGTGTGGCAGGTTTGAGCTCCCCCATCCAGGGCCCCAGCATGTTTAATGCCAGCCCTGGCAACCCCATTAAAATGGGGTTTTGACCCACTTTGGGGTCCCGACCCACAGTTTGACAACCACTGCCAGAGAACAATGTTGGTGAAAGATAATCATCACTTCATTCCTAACCTCTCTACAAAATGTGTTTGAAGGATATATTATAAACAGGTTTTTAAAGCAGCAAAGGGAATCATGCCCCTGGTGAAGAATAAAGACATTAGTGTGAAAGGTATAGTAATTACTGGCACTATTGCTGGGAGATTTTAATTTATTACATTTATGTATCACTATAGACCAGACATTGTATGCAACTCCATGGGGGAAGATAATCAAAGCCCCTCCAGGAACTAAGAGCAGTGGGGAAACATTAGGCTAATTCAATCACGTTGTACTGTAACACCTCCAGAGAGGTACTACGTGCTGGGGGGGTCTCGCCTAAACTAGTTCAAAATGTATTTTCCAGAGGCTAACAGACAAAGGACTTTTGGATAAACAGCCTGAGTTTAAACTGACTAAGGGCCTTCTTTCTGATCCAGCAAACAGACAGACCCACCTGTCCAAAGTTGGAAGGATGACGCCAACCAGGGCCCTTGTGTAGATGAGGGGTGAGCTCTGGTAAGTTTATTAGAATGCATGTACTAAACTTTTTTTTATTCTGAATATTTTTCTGTGGTGCTTTTACTTTAATAAATGTGGTTGCTTAGAAAAAGCTGTGTGGTAACTTAGAAGTATGGGCAATTACCCAGTTCATAGCCTTAGAAGAGAAAGCAAAACAGAGATGCTGGCCTGTTTAGGCCCTCAGTCTTGCTGAGGAACGCACAGTGTAGGCAGGGAACTGTGCAACCTGGAAAAACTTGTCTCCGCCCATGAGAGGTGATGGCTGAGGAGCCAGGAGCCTAGAGTCAGTACCCAGGCTGGACCATGGATGCGGGAATACAGGTGCAGTTGCCCTGAGCTGTGATAGGCAGGTTCATAAAATTATAAGAAGAAAGGAAAGTGGATTATTCACATTATCTGAATGTACTGGTGTAGGAAGTAACAGCCTAGCCCCAAAGAAAGTAAGGGAGAAATTTAGGCTTAGACTTTAGGAAACACTTCCTGATAGTGAAAGCAATTAGGCATTAGGGCAGACCCTGAAGCAGGAAGGGAAGCATTTTCAATGGAATTGTTCAGGAGGTAACACAGCAACATAGGGTAGTGTTGTGGGTTTGACTATGGGACAGATAGTAATTATTGCATGACAGTCGCATGGAGCATTGCATTTATTGCTGCTCTGGGGAGATGTAATATTTTATTTGTTTGAAGAAAGATAATAATGTCCATATAACAATAGTGACCAGCTCGTAAGTGGATGAATTTAATCTTAATATCCAGCACTCACACAACGTTTGGAGGGGGTAGTTTGGTTAAGAAGGGATCTAAATAAGGAAGACGATGAAAAGTCAGGTGAGTTTGAAGAGAGCACTTTTCCAAAATTTAGTGTTTTATTACTTTTTTGAAAGGCATACTTCACCCATGGGAAAGGCGTCTGGGCAGAGATGGGAGGCCAATCTGCAAGGAAAGAAACAAAGCAGGCAACCATGGCTTTCTGCCTTTCAATCTTCAACTGCAGCCAGACGGAACAGGGGATAGACCGGAGAATCGCACCATCACCAAGAAAAGGCAGGTCTAAGTGATTGAGGACTCCTTACTGAGAAGAACAGACAAGCCTGTAACCAGAGCTGATCTAGAGAACAGAAGGGTGTGCTATCTGCTGGGTGCCAAGCTACGGGATGTGGATCTGAGGCTGAAGAAGATCCTAACAGGATCGGGAAAGAATCCACTGATTGTCCTTCATGTGGGAACAAATGATACGGCTAGATTCTCGCTGGAATGTATCAAGGGAGACTATGCCAGACTGGGGAACACACTTAAGGAAATCGAGGCACAGGTCAGTGGGATTCTGCCTGTTCCTAGAGAAGGGCAACAACGTTATGACAAGATTATGATGATCAACAGATGGCTCAGGCAGTGGTGCTATAAGGAGGACTTTGGGAGGTTCTATAGCCATATATAAATAAAAAGAAAACAAAGAAAGAAGTGGGTCCACTAAACACTGAGGATTGATTGGAGGTTAAGGATAATTTAGGCTTGGCCCAATATCTAAACAAATACTTTGCCTCAGTCTTTAATGAGGCTAGTGAGGAGCTTAGGGATAATGGTAGGATGACAAATGGGAATGAGGATACGGAGGTAGATATTACCACATCCAAGGTGGAAGCCAAACTCGAGCAGCTTACTGGGACTAAATCGGGGGGCCTGGATAATCTTCATCCAAGAATATTAAAGAAACTGGCACATGAAATTGCAAGCCCATTAGCAAGAATTTGTAATGAATCTGTAAACTCAGGGGTTGTACCGTATGACTGGAGAATTGCTAACATAGTTCCTATTTTTAAAAAAGGAAAGAAAAGTGATTTGGGTAACTACAGGCCTGTTCGTTTGACATCTGTAGTATGTAAGGTCTTGGAAAAAATTTTGAAGGAGAAAGTAGTTAAGGACATTGTGGTCAATGGTAATTGGCACAAAATACAACATGGTTTTACAAAAGGTAGATCGTGCCAAACCAACCTGATCTCCTTCTTTGAGAAGGTAACAGATTATTTAGACAAAGGAAATGCAGTGGATCTAATTTACCTTCATTTCAGTAAGGCATTTGATACAGTTCCACAAGGGGTATTATTAGCTAATTGTCTCTGGATTAAGCTTAGAAGTGTGAGCAAAAAGGGTGATGTCGAAAAATGGAAAATTTGGAAAAACGTAGGGGACAATTTCCTCGTGCAAGTGCTGGAGGAACCAACTAGGGGCAGAGCTCTTCTTGACCTGCTGCTCAGAAATGGGGAAGAATTAGTAGAGGAAGCAAAAGTGGATGGGAACCTGGGAGGCAGTGACCATGAGATGGTCGAGTTCAGGATCCTGACACAAGGAAGAAAGGAGAGCAGCAGAATACGGACCCTGGACTTCAGAAAAGCAGTCTTTGACAACCTCACAGAATGGATGGGCAAGATCCCCTGGGACAATAACATGAGGGGGAAAGGAGTCCAGGAGAGCTCGATGTATTTTAAAGAATCCTTATTGAGGTTACTGGGACAAACCATCCCGATGTGTAGAAAGAATAGTAAATATGGCAGGCGACCAGCTTGGCTTAACAGTGAAATCCTTGCTGATATTAAACGCAAAAAAGCAGCTAACAAGAAGTGGAAGGTTGGACAAATGACCAGGGAGGAGTATAAAAATATTCCTCGGTCATGCAGGAGTGAAATCAGGAAGGCCAAATCACACCTGGAGTTGCAGCTAGCAAGAGATGTTAAGAGTAACAAGAAGGGTTTCTTCAGGTATGTTAACAAGAAGAAAGTCAAGGAAAGTGTGGGCCCCTTACTGAATGAGAGAGGCAACCTAGTGACAGAGGATGTGGAAAAAGCTAATGTACTCAATGCTTTTTTTGCCTCCGTCTTCACGAACAAGGTCAGCTCCCAGACTGCTGCACTGGGCAGGCAGCACAGCAGGGAGAGGAGGTGACCAGCCCTCTGTGAAGAAAGAAGTGGTTCGGGACTACCTAGAAAAACTGGACGAGTACAAGTCCATGGGGCCGGATGCGCTGCATCAGAGAGTGCTAAAGGAGTTGGTGGATGTGATTGCAGAGCCATTGGCCATTATCTTTGAAAACTCATGGCGATCGGGGGAGGTCCCGGACGACTGGAAAAAGACTAATGTAGTGCCCATCTTTAAAAAAGGGAAGGAGGAGGATCCTGGCAATTACAGGCCAGTCAGCCTCACCTCAATCCCTGGAAAAATCATGGAGCAGGTCCTGAAGGAATCAATTCTGAAGCACTTAAAGGAGAGGAAAGTGATCAGGAACAGTCAGCATGGATTCAACAAGGGCAAGTCATGCCTGACTAATCTAATTGGCTTCTATGACGAGATAACTGGCTCTGTGGATGAGGGGAAAGCAGCGGACATGTTGTTCCTTGACTTTAGCAAAGCTTTTGACACTGTCTCCCACAGTATTCTTGCCAGCAAGATAAAGAAGTATGAGCTGGATGAATGGACTATAAGGTGGATAGAAAGCTGGCTAGATTGTCAGGCTCAACGGGTACTGATCAATGGCTCCAAGTCTAGTTGGCAGCCGGTATCAAGTAGAGTGCCCCAAGGGTCGGTCCTCGGGCTGGTTTTGTTCAATATTTTCATAAATGATCTGGAGGATGGAGTGGATTGCACCCTCAGCAAGTTTGCAGATGATATTAAACTGGGAGGAGAGGTAGATATGCTGGAGGGTAGGCATAGCCTACCCGAGGGCCCTAGACAAATTAGAGAACTGGGCAAAAGAAGTCTGATGAGGTTCAACAACGACAAGTGCAGAGTTCTGCACTTAGGATGGAAGAATCCCATGCACCGCTACAGACTAGGGACTGAATGGCTAGGCGGCAGTTCTGCAGAAAAGGATCTAGGGGTTACAGTGGACGAGAAGCTGGATATGAGTCAACAGTGTGCCCTTGTTGCCAAGAAGGCCAATGGCATTTTGCGATGTATAAGTAGGGGCATTGCCAGCAGATCGAGGGATGTGATCGTTCCCTCTATTCGACATTGGTGACGCCTCATCTGGAGTACTCTGTCCAGTTTTGGGCCCCACACTACAAGGATGTGGAAAAATTGGAAAGAGTCCAGTGGAGGGCAACAAAAATGATTAGGGGACTGGAACACATGACTTCTGAGGAGAGGCTGAGGGAACTGGGATTGTCTAGTCTGTGGAAGAGAAGAATGAGGGGGGATTTGATAGCTGCTTTCAACTACCTGAAACGGGGTTCCAAAGAGGATGGATCTAGACTGTTCTCAGTGGTAACAGATGACAGAACAAGGAGTAATGGTCTCAAGTTGCAGTGGGGGAGGTTTATGTTGGATATTAGGAAAAATTTTCTCCTTAGGAGGGTGGTGAAGCACTGGAATGCGTTACCTAGGGAGGTGGTGGAATCTCCTTCCTTAGAAGTTTTTAAGGTCAGGCTTGACAAAGCCCTGGCTGGGATGATTTAGTTGGGGATCGGTCCTGCTTTGAGCAGGGGGTTGGACTAGATGACCTCCTGAGGTCCCTTCCAACCCTGATATTCTATGATTCTATGAAATTGGAAACGATGGGGATTAATATGAACATTGAAAGGTGCATAAGGAACTGGTTAAAGGGGAGACTACAACGGGTCATACTGAAAGGTGAACCGTCAGGCTGGAAGGAGGTTACTAGTGGCGTTCCTCAGGGATTGGTTTTGGAACCAATCTTATTATTACTGACCTCGACACAAAAAGTGGGAGTGTGCTAATAAAGTTTGCGGATTATACAAAGATGGGAGGTACTGCCAATTTAGAGAAGGACAGGGATATCATACAGGAGGATCTGGATGACCTTGTTAACTGGAGTAATAGTAATAGGATGAAATTTAATAGTGAGAAGTGCAAGGTCATTCATTTAGGGATTAATAACAAGAATGTTTGTTATAAACTGGGGACGCATCACTTGGAAGTAACAGAGGAGGAGAAGGACCTTGGAGTACTGGTTGATCACAGGATGAGTATGAGCCGCCAATGTGATATAGCTGTGAAAAAAGCTAATGCGGTCTTTGGATGCATCAGGCGAGGTATTTCCAGTAAAGATAAGGAGGTGTTAGTACTGTTATACAAGGCACTGGTGAGACCTCGTCTGGAATATTGTGTGCAGTTCTGGTCTCCCATGTTTAAGAAGGATGAATTCAAACTGGAACAGGTACAGAGAAGGGCTACTAGATGATCTGAGGAATGGAAAACCTGTCTTATGAAAGGAGACTCAAAGAGCTTGGCTTGTTTAGCCTAACCAAAAGAAGGCTGAGGGGAGATGATGATTGCTCTCTAAAATATATCATATGGATAAGTACCAGGGAGGGAGAGGAATTATTTAAACTCAGTACAAATGTGGACACAAGAACAAATGGATATAAACTGGCCATCAGGAAATTTAAACTTGAAATTAGACCAAGGTTTCTAACATCAGAAGAGTGAAGCTCTGGAATAGCCTTCCAAGGGGAGCAATGGAGGCAAAAGACATATCTGGCTTCAAGACTAAGCTTGATAAGTTTATGGAGGTGATGGTATGATGGGATAGCCTAATTTTGGCACTTAATTGATCTTTGACTATTAGCAGTAAATATGCCCAATGGCCTGTGATGGGACACTAGATAGGGTGACATCTGTGTTACTACAGAGAATTCTTTCCTGAGTGTCTGGCTGGTGAATCTTGCCCACATGCTCAGGGTTTAGCAGATTGCTATATTTGGGGTCGGGAAGGAATTTTCCTCCAGGGAAGATTGGTAGAGACCCTGGGGAGTTTTCACCTTCCTCTGCAACATGGGGCATGGGTCACTTGCTGGAGGATTCTCTGCTCCTTGAAGTTTTTAAACCACGAGTTGAGGACTTCAGTAGCTCAGACATAGGTCAGGGGTTTGTTACAGGAGTGGGTGGGTGAGATTCGGTGGCCTGCGTTGTGCAGGAGGTCAGACTAGATGATCATAATGGACCCTTCTGACCTTAAAGTCAAGGAGTTGGTCTGTGCAAGAAGCATTTGCACGTTGGCTCATGCAGAGAACTTGACAGTGTTCAGCGATGTCTCGGAAATGAAGGAACTGGCTTCCTTTTGCACAGACTTCACTTGTTTGTGTATTTTTAACAGTCCTCTGAACATTATTGGACCATGTAAGTTCTGTGACTAACATCTGCATGCTTGCTCCCAAGAACATAAGAATGGCCATACTGGGTCAGACCAAAGGTCCATCCAGCCCAGTATCCTGTCTGCCGACAGCGGCCAATGCCAGATGCCCCAGAGGAAGTTAACCTAACAGGTAATGATCAAGTGATCTCTCTCCTACCTTCCATCTCCACCCTCTGGGCAAAGAGAGGCTAGGGACACCATTCCTTACCCATCCTGGCTAATAGCCATTAATGGACTGAACCTCCATGAATTTATCCAGTTCTCTTTTAAACCCTGTTATAGTCCTAGCCTTCACAACCTCCTCAGGCAAGGAGTTCCACAGGTTGACTGTGCGCTGAGTGAAGAAGAACTTTGTTTTATTTGTTTTAAACCTGCTGCCCATTAATTTCATTTGGTGGCCCCTCGTTCTTAGATTATGGGAACAAGTAAATAACTTTTCCTTATTCACTTTTTCCACACGACTCATGATTTTATAGACCTCTATCATATCCCCCCTTAGTCTCCTCTTTTCCAAGATGAAAAGTCCTAGCCTCTTTAATCTCTCCTCATATGGGACCCATTCCAAACCCCTAATCATTTTAGTTGCCCTTTTTTGAACCTTTTCTAATGCCAGTATATCTTTTTTGAAATGAGGGGACCCACATCTGTACACAGTATTCAAGATGTGGGCATACCATGGATTTATATAAGAGCTATAAGATATTCTCCATCTTATTCTCTATCCCTTTTTTAATGATTTCTAACATCCCCGTTTGCTTTTTTGACTACCGCTGCTCACTGCATGGACGACTTCAGAGAACTATCCACAATGATCTTTCTCCTGATTTGTTGTAGCTAAATTAGCCCCCATCATATTGTATGTATAATTGGGGTTATTTTTTCCAGTGTGCATTACTTTACATTTATCCACATTACATTTCATTTGCCATTTTGTTGCCCAATCACTTAGTTTTGTGAGATCTTTTTGAAGTTCTTCACAGTCTGCTTTCATCTTAACTATCTTGAGCAGTTTAGTATCATCTGCAAACTTTGCCATCTCACTGTTTACCCCTTTCTCCAGATCAGTGTTCTTCCTCAAGAGCCTTCCACCCCACAGTTTGTCTGATCTTTGGGAAGATGTCCCCTTCCAGGATAACAGTGCATTTTGCCAGGCCTGCAATTCATGCATTTGCTTTTAGGTAGATGGACAACAGCTTCTTTCTTTTCCTGCCATGGATTGTCTAATCCCCAAGGAGGCTGTTTTCTTGGCCTCTTTAGAATAACCCTTCCATATGGAACTGGACCGTAGTGCAGACTCTTTAAACACCAGAGGAACTCCTTGTGGGTTGGGACTCATATTCATTCTGGCCTCTCTACACATCACCACACACAACTATCTCAACACTTTAAGCAGCATCCACTGCACTGACATCAGAGGAAGAACCAAAGGAGGTGCTGAGGGCTGACAACAGTACAGCACAAACTAGAACCGCCGAGACAGAAACTGCATCTGTTCCTTCTTTGGCTGCATCCACCCCATCAAGCTGGCAGCTTGGGGAGGAGAGGGGGAAGAAAGAGGAGAAGCAGGGCTTCTGAACTCCTTCTCCATGCTACTCCGATATAGGGGAATGGTCAGGTGACCTCTTGGACTGCTGGAGAGAAAGGCGAGTTCTAGGTTTCAAATTGTTAGGCACAGCTAATTTAGAGTACTGTTTTACTCTATTGGACCAGCTCTAATTTTCAGTTTTGCACCTATATACAGATGTCTTAAGAAGCTGCACCTTTGCTAATTAAATATATATTTACTCAAGAAAGAACAACATCCGTAATACCAATCGATAAATTTTCCTCTTCTGGGAAAGCAGGAGGGCTGCAAAAAGGACTGTTCCACTCTCTGCGGGCAAGTAGGAAGGAAGGAAATGTGAATTATAAGCTTCTACAGGTCCATTTTTAATAGGAAGGAAATTAGATTTAAGTAGAAAAGGCTATGCTTAATATCACTGCACAAGCTGGGAAAAGCTAGAAAATTCTAGGCTAAGGATAACAGTGTGTCCTCACATCACATTGTTGGATCTTCCATCACAATGGTGAAGGGAGTAGAAGCTGGAAAGCCCTTCTTTGACTTTGTATCACAACCTTCACGTTATTTAAACAGTCACAATTGGGTATTCACCTCCAAATAGCTCACCTTTGGCTTCTGTAATGGGACTAGGGATCTAAATATCAGTTTAAATTAACCAGTTAAATGATGAAAATTATATTGTTTAACCAGTTAACCATTAACTGAGGTAGCTCCATCAGGCCTGGCACAGCGTGGGCTGTCGCTGGGGTTTCTCCAGCCAGCCAGCACAGCACGGCCAGAGCTCGAGCCCCCTCCAGCCCGGCTGGGGCTTGGGTTCCACCAGCATTGGGATCCCACTGACCAGCCCAACGTAGCCGGGGCTGAGGCCCCTCTGGACAGCCCGCCCACGCGGCCAGGGCTGCTCCGGCCGGCCGCCTGCCAGCCTGGTGTGGCCAGGATCCCTCCTGCTGGCCCGGCGTGGCCAGGGCTGCAGTCTCTGCTGCCAGCAGGGGATCGCCACGGTTAACAGTTAAGGCCAGTTAACCAGTAAGCCTAATGCTTACCGGTTAACCTTTTACATCCCTAAATGGACTATTAAAAAAATCACATATTTTTGCTTTTAAAAAACAGTGGTAACTCATAACTGAGCAGAGACAAAGACTCTGTTGATACAACAACATGTGGTTTAAATCTGAAAGGAGAAAGAAAGCTGTTCTGTTAAATTGACAGCTCTACACACAGGGCTTATATCTTAACTGGTATAATAAATCATGGAGAAAGAGTTCTGTTTGGCTGAAATAAGCGTTTATTTGGACAGGGAACAAGTGGGTTTTAAAATCACTCTGGACACTGTACACAAAATTATTTCTTCATTTTACTTTCTTTGAGTATTTCCCAAAAGTTTTGCATTTGCTCTGTTTAGAGCTATTTACTCTCGTATTTAATCTATTCCATGTCAGCCTGCCAAAACCATTCAGCTCTTATCTAAACAGCTCCTCTCTACTCATTGTGGGGGTTAGATCTCGCTCCAAAGGAGCATTGCTGGTGACAAGAAAGCAGCTCACTCCATTGACATTATCACATTGAACCATGCCATTTTCCTGCACTAATCCAGATGAAGGATTGACATAAAGTCCATGTTTTCTTCTAACCGACAGCCGATTGGCTCTCTTCCTCTCCTCACTTTCTCCCCTTTTACTAGCACAGGCCCTATCTTATTCCAAATAGCTTTTAACACTTTCTTTTCAGACATACGTTCTTATATATGTATAAAACTTTGTGCAGTGGCTGCCACTGCCTGCCCACATCAGCACAGAATCTTAACATGCAGCGTATACTGAAACCAACAAAAAATACATGAGACTTAAAGTCCTTAGGCACTGATTCTCCCAGTAACTTTAAAGAGGTGCTCAAGAAGTTACCAGCTTTACTCCATCCTTGGAACTCCACCAGAAACACCCCCATTGGTCTCTAGATCCTAACCAGTTGCACCATTGCTGGTGTACACTAAAAAACGAGAAGAACTTGGCAGAACATTCTAAGCACAATACTGAAATGTAACTGTAGATCAGACTAAGGACTGCAGCAGTGTGTTTTAAATAAAAATCAGATGGTACCTGGAACTGATTACAGCCCTCAAGCAAAGAGGATGCTGGCGTGTATTAATGACATTTAACACCCATAGGTCATTGTTAAGTGATTGGCTGACACATGCAAACATGTCATTATACTACTCAGATGAGCCTTCAAAGTAAGATGCAAACCAAAATATAAACTGTGCCATAAAACTAAACTAGCCTTTCCAGTTAGTTTGTGGAACTGAACTGTGAGAAAAAAGTTGTAGGAGACAGTACTTGACAGCAGAGAAAAGTATTTCATACAAGCATCTGGGGCTTCCCTTCACCAGCTTATATGGAGAACCATACTCCAAATTTTGTTCCACAATGCCCACCTTGTGTGTGTGGTAAAGTAGGGAGAGGATGAGAAAGTGTGACTTGGCATAGTATATAAGTAAGGGGAGAATTTTTGGGATACAAATTTTTGTCATTCAAATTCTGTTATCACTGATGGGAATAATGAGGGCAAAGCCCTTCAGAAAGAGTTAAAACCACCCCCTTCTCATCCCCTAAGTGAGAATTGCTATAAAAATGTCACCTCAGAATCCTATCTGGAAAATGTGTGCTTATTCCATTTCACCTTTGCTCTTCTGGCACAAAAAAAATTTTTTTAGAAGATGAAGATACAGTGATGATTGTGATAATATCATCTAACATTTACACGCTGACACTACCTTTCATTCTGGAATATCCCAAAGCATTTCAGAACAATATATACATTATTCATTTTGCCTCTCACTGAAAAGCAGCCACCTCTGAAACAAAGCTAAGAAGCTGTTTATGAGTTCAGAAGCCCAAGCCTTTAACACAATTGCAGAAATCAAATGCTTTTAAAGCCCTGGCCATGATCTTCCATTGCCCTGAGTAGGAGAATTCCATTTTGCAGAGCTGGCCATTTGAGTCCCTGCTGAACAGGGATACAGTTCCCTCAGTTCTTGGCTCATGCCAATCAACTACCTGGAGGTTTGTGCAAGGGGCTCAAGACCCCATCCTTCCCACAGTTCAGTAGTCACTCACACCAGGGCTCAGCTCCTGCTTTCCTCCCACTGCCACCATCTGATCAGTGGAAGTAGGGAGGACATGTTGGCAGTAAGTTCTCTGTCTCCCCTCCCCTCCAACTTGCTGCACGCTCTGCCTACAATGATTATGGAGCAGTACTAGAGGGAGAGAATGGGTCCACTAGAGGCCTCCCATTCTTACCAGAGAAAACCTGGGGAAAGCAGGAGAGGGGAGGGGATAGAGTGGGCAGTACTTCATCTTTAAAAATTATTCTGCATCCCAAAAATAAAATTACAGCCCTATAGCATTTTAGGAGTTCACAGCGCATGACAGAAGTCTTTAAGGCATACAGGAAAGAATGATCTTCTGGCTAAAGCAAAGGATCTGGAGCCAGGAGATATGAATTCCATGGTAAGTTCAGAGACAGGTGTCCTCAGTGACCATGGACAAGTCACATAACCTCTCAGGTTGGCATTATCACCCTCTGTGTAATCCAGATAACGACTACTTCTTAAGAGGCTCTGAAGGCACTATAAAGTAGTGTGGCCCAGTGGACAGGGAAGAATTGGGTTCTGTTTCCAGCTTTATCACTGACCTATTGTATGAATTAGGCCAATTCACTATCTCTTTCTGTACTTCAATTTCCTCATCTGTAAAAGGAAATAAAAATACTGGCCCATCTTTGTAAAGTGCTTTGAGGTCTGTAGATGAAAACGGCTAAACAACAACTAATGAATATTACTGAAACTGGAGAGGGAATTTACAGTTACAGTAAAGCAATGCACTGAAATTGAGATTTATGCTATACAGCCATGGGTCTGGTATATGAAGTAAGTGCCATTTATTTAAGTAAGACTACTCAATCTGGGTATGATCCAATGTGAATTATTCAGAAACTGCATCAAATTAAACTGGGTGGCTCTGAATTTTTTTTTTAAATCAACATCAGTAAGTCATAGAGTATATTCACAGCCAAGCCATGACTCCTACATGCGAATAAGGCTCATCTTATGAGGGATAGCTCAGTGGTTTGAGCATTGGCCTCAATGCTCAAACGCAGGGTTGCGAGTTCAATCCTTGAGGGGGCCATTTAGGGATCTGGGGCAAAAATTGGGGATTGGTCCTGCTTTGAGAAGGGGGTTGGACTAGATGACCTCCTGAGGTCCCTTCCAACCCTGATATTCTATGACTCTATGATTCTAATAGCTAGGAAATTCAAAGCTAAAGCAGATTACTTGCCTTTAAAGTATTATCAGAACAAAACACAAAATCACACCCCTCACTGGTGAGAGTTAACCATCTGTCTTACATTTGATTTTCCTGGCTTCTGCCACTTTTCTCAACACTTTAATAATACTTAACACTTAATATAAATACTTTTCAATTTCAAAGCACTTTATGCCCATTCATTCATTCATTCTCACAAACTCTTTGTAAGGTAGGAATTATTACCCTGCATATTATAGATGGGAATCTGAAGAAGAGATATTAAATGATTTGTCCATGATCATAGAGGGAGTCAGTGCTGGGATTAGAACCCCAGAGTTAATCGGGGTGGTTTTTGGTGCTCTATATTTAAAGAGGATGTTTTTTTAAAGAAATGGTGATGGGAGCATTAAAAAATACTAAAGGAACTATAACAGCTCTCAAGGGAACACATATATGGGGTCATGCCAATCCATACTGTAACTACACTGATAAAAGCATATTATTTAGGTAATTAAATCCATAGTTAAGGAAGTGTGATAGTTAGCTGATAGACCGCTAGTACCTCCCACACACAGTATGAGTGATATATCCCAGATCCTAAACTTTGTACTCTGCAGAACACCAAATTAAGAATTATGTTTACATCAATATCTATCTCTCTAACAGAAATGTAATCTTGTTAATGGTGATCTGTGTGGCAGTCCAAATATTTTTAATATGAAAGACTGCCCCCTAGTGAAATTGAAGGTGACGTTTTAGAATAGGTAAAGGGGTGACTATGCTCAGAATGGAATCAGATTTTTATGGCATTTTTAATGACTATGCCTCACTTCATTCCCACTTGAACAACAGGGAAAAATAAATCAAATAGAGCTAATTTGTGAATTACTCCTTTGCAAATGTCTTTGGATTACTTTTTAATCCACAGGCCCTGCTACTTGATGGTTTAGTTGTCTAAACTTCAGATTAAAAATACCTAGAACAATACACTTGAAACCAAAGCGCCAATAGCTCAGTGTCGCCCTTCCAAGGCACATAAACTGAGTTCTACACAATCTACTATGTCTACGAGGAACGGGAGTGAGGTGGTCATTTTGAAGAGACCTTATAAACTGAGATCCTATTTGCTTAGCATGGACATGTGAGATCCTCTAGGCTTCTCTAGTTGGGCTTCTACTATGTTCAAAGGAGTCTGAATGTACTAAATATGGAAATTCACTCTAACATTCTGGATCATGAAATGAAATGGCATGACTTGGGACACAAACGAATCCAACCTTTGCAATGCCAATGGGAATCACATATGAAGTCCACAGATCAAAAGGTAAAGGAACCTCCCAAATCTGTTCCCAAATATGACTGCCATATCATAAAACATCATAAAACACTTGTTTGAAAGGATATCACCAGTAAGAATGGCCATATAAACAATAATGGTGGTGAGCAAGTTCTTGCTACAAGCTTTCAGAGCTGTGACTTTGCCTTTGTTCAGGTTTGCTTTAATGCATCTACATGAACAAAATATGCTAGCAGAACCCTGCAAACATGCACCATATGCTTTTTGATTTGGTGCAGTCCGTCCCATCATGAACAAACTCTACACCGGACAAGTCACGATAAAATTGGTCTTCAGAGCACAGTTTAAGTTTATTTTTAAAATTTCACTGTCAAACTATGAAAACAGAGCCATCCATCTTACAGAACTACCCATCAATATTAGCTTAAATAAATTTACGTCTAGTGGACCAGCAAACTTACCCAAGAAGGAGGACAGTGCATGTGTTGCCTGTTCAGTGATGACAGAATAATTCCTCCACTGTATACACTAAAAGGAATTAAACAAACCTATTAGAGTTTACTCATTTCTCTACATACTTAGTCCCTAATTCAGGACAGCTCTTAAACACATGTACAAGTCCGACTGAGGTCAATGGAATTTAAGTACATGCTTAACGTTAAGCAGGTACTTGAGTGCTAACCTGAATAGGGATGAATTTAAGCACATGCTTAATTGCTTTCCTGAAATGGGGCCTTAAACACTTGCTAACATCTCTACTACTTACTAAATGCAAAATATCCACTAATGTAATATTAGGATTGCACAGTTAAAATCACTAAAGAGTGAAAAATGCAAAAGTTAAGCATTTTAAAAGCAATGTTAACTGTGCCACATTTCCACATCCCACATGGACCACAGCTTAGCAGAGACCATCTCCTTCCCGTTCACACTCATGTAATGTCCCTCTGGCAACTGCAGCAATTGCTAACCAGAAAAATATTTTTCAATTATGTGGCCAATTTATACCAAACTTCTCCCAGGTCTCTTTCCCTTTGATATAACTAAATATAACATGATATAACATGCCTTGCATAGAGTTTGTAACTCTGATAATTTCTGAGTTGAAAGTAAAAAAGTTGCAATTTTGTCCCGTAATTCAAAATGCCAAAATCTATTTCCTTTGTTTCCAAAAACGTGAAGTTTCAATCCCAAACGGATACAATCCTACTTTTGTTTGTATAGTACCTAGCACGAGGCCCCATTATTGTTTGGCCCTCAGGCACTACCATAATAAACATGATTATTATTAATATTTTCCCAAAAGTTATAAGCCATTTTATATCTGACAAAAACCAAAGTGAGTACTTGTATCCAGCAAACATTTACATATGCATTTTGCAAGCAGTGCAAAATTCCTACTGTGCTCAATCCCACATGAACTGATTTTGTTATTTTCCACCCAATTCTTTTTCTGACTTAACAACTCCTTCCTTGAGGAAGACTACTTTTAAAAGATCAGCAGTGGAAAGACAGTTTCCTAAATGTTCTTAAAGTGGGAATTTTTCTTTCAGAGACACATAACCCAAACATGACTGAAAGAATTTACATGAAACTTATTTTAAGTAAAAAGAAAAGGAGTACTTGTGGCACCAAAGAGATGAACAAATTTATTTGAGCATAAGCTTTCGTGAGCTACAGCTCACACGCATCCGATGAAGTGAGCTGTAGCTCACGAAAGCTTATGCTCAAATAAATGTGTTAGTCTCTAAGGTGCCACAAGTACTCCTTTTCTTTTTGCGAATACAGACTAACATGGCTGCTACTCTGAAACCTCTTATTTTAAGTAATCACCGTCGAACATATACCAAGCATGGAAACTTTCAGTCCAGAATGAGAATTCTGGGGAAAGATATGAGCAAAAGAAAACATGGGATGATAATGAAAACCTTTTGCAACCTTAACTGTTGCTACCGGAGAAACCACAGCCTCACACTATATCCTGTTTCAGAGTAACAGCCGTGTTAGTCTGTATTCGCAAAAAGAAAAGGAGTACTTGTGGCACCTTAGAGACTAACCCATTTATTTGAGCATGAGCTTTCGTGAGCTACAGCTCACTTCATCGGATGCATACCGTGGAAACTGCAGCAGACTATATACACACAGAGATCATGAAACAATACCTCCTCCCACCCCACTGTCCCGCTGGTAATAGCTTATCTAAAGTGATCATCAAGTTGGGCCATTTCCAGCACAAATCCAGGTTTTCTCACCCTCCACCCCCTCACACACAAACTCACTCTCCTGCTGGTAATAGCCCATGCTATTATTACCAGCTATTATTAATATTATGCTGCTATTACCAGCAGGAGAGTGAGTTTGTGTGTGGGGGGGTGGAGGGTGAGAAAACCTGGATTTGTGCTGGAAATGGCCCACCTGATGATCACTTTAGATAAGCTATTACCAGCGGGACAGTGGGGTGGGAGGAGGTATTGTTTCATGATCTCTGTGTGTATATAAAGTCTGCTGCAGTTTCCACGGTATGCATCCGATGAAGTGAGCTGTAGCTCACGAAAGCTCATGCTCAAATAAATTGGTTAGTCTCTAAGGTGCCACAAGTACTCCTTTTCTTTTTACACTATATCCTGGTGAGTTTCTGGAGACTTATTTACTAGCTGCTCTTCTCATCTGACAAGCTGATGAAAGAGCAAGACATGCACCACAGAAATTCATGGTAGCGAGATTCAATAGAGCATGCATATAGAGCATGCATTACTGTACATCCCATCTATAAAACATATCTGCACAGCTTGGCTAATGTGCCATGATTTGTGTGAACATATCACAATGCACATGTCAACAATGTCCATGAATAAATTGCTTTGTAAGACTGTAGTAAAGAGCATGTCAATGAGAGCACAGAGTATGTTAACAAGAAAGGAACTGCTCTACAATGTCAGTACCCTCACATTTACATTATTTGGTCACAGCTGCATAATGAAGAGCAGGGGCTGATTAAAAGCCACAGAGCACACGTACACATTGTGAAATACCAGTTTATCCCTTTTCTATTCTATGAAATATCTAACAAAGACCTTGATCATCAGAATTCCAGTGTGATGTACACTGAGTACAGTGAGCATGTTTCTGTTCTCACATGGGGCTACTTTCTTCCAAGAGCTGCGCTCATTTCAGCTTTGCATTTCACCTTTAACACAGTTCATCTTAAGGACTAACAAACACTGTTAAGTGTCTTTGGAAAAGAAACTTTCTGTAGCATGGAGGTACACAAAATCTTCAAAGCAAAACTTTATGGGGTTGGTTTTCCTCCTCTGAACTCACAAATGAGTTCTGTGAATAATATTAGTCTGATGCAGTTTCAAATGAGTTGCTCAAACCCTTCCCCTGACTAAATATGTCTTAAAAAAAATCAGTGTTTTTATTCTAACAAAAACCCTTTGTTAAATTACTGCAAGTGCAAAACTCCACAAAAAGTTATTATAAAACTACCTGTGCACCAGGTGAGCCAAATATGGCTCCTTCTTCTGCACACAATTACAGTAGATTCTATCTCCCCATCCATAAAAGACTGTCTGTGGAACTTATACCCAGGCATACATTGGATTTTTGGGATGTATTTCACTATACATTGGAGTATCTTCTTGTTGCCTGTGTGTAACTGTTAGAAAAAGCACTGGGAATCAGAAATCCTAGGTTACCTGTTGTATGACCATGAGCAAGTCACTTCCCACAGAGTAAAAAAGTGGATAACATAATCTATCTAGAGTACCTGGCAGAATTGTGAAGCACTTTGAGATGTGAGGTACGATATAAAAGGACAAAGTATTATTACTAATAAAATACACTGAACCCTATCCGTTTTTTTAATAAAAAACATAGCTCTGGCCCAATGGCATTAAAAAAATCAACATTTTAATTTTTAGAGACTTCCATATGCTTCAGAGATTTCTCTGTCCCTGAGACAATGGTTATTCCCAGTCTTGGAGATGATAGCACAGAAAAGATAGTGAGAAACACTGCACTGATCACTTGCATAGACTGTTGTTCAGCCGTGACAAGATTCTGTCATGGCCATGGTTTATATATTGATCAGATGGGGCAGATGTGTTTGTTTTTGAGGAATTTCAACATAGTTCATAAAAAGCTCTATAATGGGACAGCTTAGAATCATAGAATCATAGAATATCAGGGTTGGACCCCCTGCTCAAAGCAGGACCAATCCCCAACTAAATCATCCCAGCCAGGGCTTTGTCAAGCCTGACCTTAAAAATATCTAAGGAAGGAGATTCCACCACCTCCCTAGGTAACGCATTCCAGTGTTTCACCACCCTCCTAGTGAAAAAGTTTTTCCTAATATCCAAACTAAACCTCCCCCACTGCAACTTGAGACCATTACTCCTTGTTCTGTCATCTGCTACCACTGAGAACAGTCTAGATCCATCCTCTTTGGAACCCCCTTTCAGGTAGTTGAAAGCAGCTATCAAATCCCCCCTCATTCTTCTCTTCGCAGACTAAACAATCCCAGTTCCCTCAGCCTCTCCTCATAAGTCATGTGTTCCAGACCCCTAATACTTCTTTGCATCTACTGCTCAGTTTCAGCATTCGGACACTACTTTAAATCTTGCAATGTGCATTAATTATATGGCTATGTCTACACTACAGACCTTACAAGTAAGATCTTCCACGTAGCCGCTCTCCTGCCGGCATAATTAAACCACGCCAATGAGCGGTGTTAGCTATGTTGGTAGGAGAGTATCTCCTGCCAACATAGCACTGTCTACACTAACACTGTTGTTGAGGGTGTGTTTTTTCACACCCTTGACTCATTTGCCGACAAAAGTGCTAGTGTAGACAAAGCCTATTTCTTCCTATTTAAAGCCCTGCAGTTTATGATTAACATAATAATATTCCCCTCATAATATCACCTGTTTGCACTCTTATTCTGCCTCAACTAATTGAATACTGTCACGTGAGGCAATTTCTTTTTTACAAAAAGAAAAGGAGTACTTGTGGCACCTTAGAGACTAACCAATTTATTTGAGCATGAGCTTTCGTGAGCTACAGCTCACTTCATCTTCATGAAGTGAGCTGTAGCTCACGAAAGCTCATGCTCAAATAAATTGGTTAGTCTCTAAGGTGCCACAAGTACTCCTTTTCTTTTTGCGAATACAGACTAACACGGCTGTTCCTCTGAAATTTCTTTTTTAAATCCCCAACTGAAAATCTTCCTCTTCTCTTTTCCCTAAAACATTCTGTGATGCTGTGTAAGAAGGATGCTACATAAATATTGGACTGTATACGATCTTACATCCGGCAACTCTCACAGCTCCTTAGTGCCATACTGGCATCTAATGGCAGTGCCGAAAATTGCAAATTCACATCACTTAAAGGTACCAGGAAAGGAGGGATTTATGGTAGTGATATATTTCCATCATTTTATTTGAATAACAGCTTACAGATGAAGGGTCATAATAAACCCAACCAGAGATTACAGTATAAAATATTCACCCTTGGTGGCCTTCTGTGGTAAGAATTGGAAACTTCATGCATTTAGCTAGTAGTGTGTTAGCAAAGAGCACGGCGTGGCCAGTTTCATCAAGGCATCATTTGCCAACTAATACGTCTCAGTTCTCCGTTTTACAAAACCAAAAAATCCCCACAACCCAAAAAATTAACAGGTTTGTTCCTATTAAGTCTCCCGAAGCTGTTTTTTGCCTCCAGAAATGCCAGAGGCCTTTGGCCACAGCTGTATGTTCACTAACTAAACGGTGGGTGGATGTTTGCCGCCTCCCCTTTTGGAGTCTCAAGTTTTTATTCACCAAGCGAGGCCCTGGTGAAAAGCGCGCGACGTGCTCACTGCTGCGCAGCCGGCAACCGGCCAAAGCGCCAGCGCAGCGCCGGGGCGGGGCGGGGTGGAGGCCGGGGCCGGCCGAGCCCCGTCCGCCGCCACCCGCCTCTTCAGCGCGGAGCGTCAGGCCCCGAGGGCAGCGCCCCGCCCTGAGGGGCCCCTGCGGCCGGCTCCAAGCAGCGCGGGCCGCGGGGACCTGCCGTCCCTGGGGCCGCGCCCGGCCTCGCTGGGCCTCGGGGCCCCGGCACCGCACAGAGTCGGGCCGCTCCCTGCTCTGCCCCCGGGTCCAGCCCGGTCCCTCTGCCCGGCGGGGCCTGGGCTCCGCGTCCCGCTGCCGGCCCATGGCGGAGCGCGGCGTGGGGGGAGCCTGCGGAGCCACTCACCTGACAACGCGCCGGAAGCCGGTAGCCGCGGCCGGGCTCTGGCGTGCGGCGCCCAAATCCTTCCCCGCCGCCCGGCGGGCGGTTCCCGGGACACGCGCCGCAGCGCCGCCTATCGGCCGCGGCCGCCCCTCCGAACGGGTGCGGAAACGTGCCTGGCTGAAGAGCGCCCCCTAGCGGTGTGTGCGCGGCCCCGCCCTCGTGCCCGCGCGTGCCCGGCCCGACGGGGGCCAGCCCGGGGTTGCCCGAGGGATGGGGCATCCTCAGCGGCCTGCTCCCCAGCTCAGCTCCCACCTCGTCTGGCGCCTGCAAGCCGGCCTAGCTGGCGCTGGGCCCTCAGCCCGTCGCGGCCCACACGCGGCGAAGGGTGAAGGAGGGCGCCCGGTGTCCCCACTGCCTTGGCTTTGGGTGCCCTCGCATGTCCCCTCTCCTGGGCTCTTCTCGGTACGGGCCGATCCTTTCAGTCTGCCTCCTGCGGAGCCTGTCCCGTCGCCACCGCCCGCCCGCCCGCCCGCCTCAGTCTTACTGGGAAGCCCCCCAGCAGTGAGTCGCAGAGTCCAGGGCACCTGACTCGGGTTGGAAGGACCCTGCCGCTGGGCAGCGTGTGTGTTCCCATGGGGCTAGAATCCGGGCGCTGGAGCCTGCGGAGGATGGAGGGTCCCAGAGCCCAGGCTCCAGCCCATCGGGAGCTCTGTATCGCTGTTTTCCCCTCTTTCTGCTCTGTCTTTTTTCAGTTGGGGTAACTACTCGGCATTCTGAATGAAAATATAACATCGCTTTACGTAATGGTTTTAGTCCTGTTTTCTCTCCTGTTATTTTGATTGCCTAACGTTTTCCTTGCTTTTTGACTTCTGCTATGTATTGAACATAAGTTTTCAGAACTATCCACGGTGACGTCCAGGTCTTTTCCCTGAGTGCTTACATTTCCTTTAGATCCCAAAAACGTGTATACATAGGTTAAATTATTTCTTACTGTGGGCAACCTTTCGTTTGCCAGTGTATCTTCTCTGCCATCATACTGCCCAGTCAGCTAGTTTTGTTCCTCACAGTCTTGCCTCGCCTTGACTAAAATTAAATAATCTTGTGTCATTAACAGATATTGTCACCTCCCTGTCACCCCTTATTCCAGATTGCTTACATATTAAACCACTCCAGTTCTAATACAGATCTTAGGGCAACTCACTGTTAACCTTTTGCCTTTAGTTCAAACTTCTTGTTTTCTGTCTCCTCGCTGTCAATATCTAATGAGATAAAACTTCACCTCTCATCTCATGGCTACTTAGTTTTCTTAAGAGCCTCTTGTAAGAGACTTTGCGTAATTAGCACAGGAAAAATATCAAATTCTGTTATGAGATGTAAATACAGAAGTATGGCTTCCCAAAGTCGCTAATCAACAGAACTGTTTTCATGCCAAAAAGAAAGGGGAGCAGCAGCAGTTCTCAGGTGATGCTCTGGCACACCGATGATTCATGGAATTCCTAGTCTGCAGAATGTTTGTAAAATGAGCAATAAGTGATTGGGGTGTATTTGACATGATATGGCGCCACAGAAAGATCTGTCTCATATCTTATAAAGTGCCCCACAAAATGACTCAGTTGGAGATCTGCTGTTCGACAGAATCTGTTGCTACTGGCACAGGAAAGAAACCTTCCAAGCAGCATGTAAGGAGAGCTGTTTTTCCTCTCCCTGAAAAGAAAATGGAGATGGTTCTTAACTGTAGATGGGCTCTTGATACTGCTATTCAACCCTAATATCCCCAGAAAGAGGGACTAGGACTAGACTGTCATTCCAAATGCTAAGCAGAGGAACCCACTGGTTCACTAGGGCACAACACCATTCAATACAAAAAAGCTGCACAAACAGGGAGACCTATTTGTACCCTTCTTTTGTCCCTAATCAAATTGGCTTTTTGTTACTCAGAACACACACCCACTCTTTGCAGCCACATACTCCAGGTGGATTCAGCAGGCTTACAATTTGTGAGGGTCTCTCCAAGTAAGAAAAGGGCTCCAAACTGGCAAAGGAGCCATGACTTGTCCAAATTCCAGAGAAGAAGATTGGGCAGTGAGTTACCTCTCCTACTGCTGAATTGATTTAGTAATTGTTTAGCTGCCTCTCTTTCTTGTGCTACTGAAGGAGGTTGCTGGATTATGATAGAACATATCTTTTTTATACTGCACAGGAATAACAGATTCCTTTATTATGTGGGCAGCGTGAGATTTCAGAGTCCTTAACTATTCATATCCTTGATTTTAAGTAGTTGGCACTTAAATTAGGTGATAGGTAACTATGCTGTTGTCATTTAGCAACCTTAACTGGCTTTGGAAAGCATTTTTATTGGGGTTCAGCCAGAACCCTAATGTTTAAATTGTGAACATAAATCCTACATTTACATGTGAAATGTGGAGTTTGAACATATTTTGTGCATGAAGTTTAGGATCCTGTGTTGAATCATTTGGCCGTAACATTTTTGCATTGTATTAATATGATTATTTTATTTTTGACTGTGTCCAAAAGCTTCCCAGGCCCTTCACAGAACACAGAGAAAGGCAGAGCACCTGGCCAGAAGTGTTTCCTATCTAATTTTATGCATTCCACCTTTTCTTTGTTAAATACAGTGAAATACTTAGAGTACAATGCAATACATGAACAAATCTGTGTTTTATATGCTTTATACAGATTTGAGGCCAGACCTGCATTCAGTTATACACAAGTGTGTGTAACTGAGATGTCAATCTCACCGTCTATGTTGAGGCAGATATTTAGGATGACTCCTCCTACTTTTGCTCATTTCCTTGAAATCTTTGTGTTTCTGAACCCATTGAGTAATAAAGGGAGTATTTAGCGAAGTATGACTTAGAGGCTGCTGAACTTCCTTGTTAGTCCTGAATTCCAGGCAGGCGCACCTGTCTGTCAGCAAAGACCTGGGTGAGGCTTTAGGCAGCTGCCAAGATAGCCAGACCCTGAAGGACTTTAGAGAGGAATCTGTTTTATTTGGGTATACGGAGAGAAAATGGCATATCGAGACTTAGTAAGAGGCTGGCATGAAGGAATTCTGGCTATGGATAAGGGGGACTGGGACTCTGCCTTGAAAATCTTCTCCACTATCGAAGAGCCATCCTCCAGGATCTATTTCAACATAGGCTGTGTGCATCTCTTAACAGGGAACCCTGAGGGAGCCTTGCAGGTGAGCAAAAGAAAACAAAGTAAAGCAAGTCAAAAATGTAGGAAGGGAATCTTGTGTTTTGTGTTTACTTTTATCTGGGAAAGAGAAAAGATGGTTAACTCTGAATGGAATGTGGAAATCTGCAATTATATTATTTCCTAGGAGATTTTCTAGTTATTATTATTTGTATTACCACAGCACAGATAGAATGAGGAAAAGAAAATTATACTTTGCTACTGAACAAACCTTACAGTACATATTTCAGAGTAATTTATGGTTGCCTGATATCAGACAAATCTAATTCTGTTCCTGCTCATGACTCTGAGAACAAGCGAGTTTCTCTCACATTCTGTTTCTCCCCCTTCCTCAATCAGTGAAGACTGTGTCTTAGATTTATATGTGATGGCACATCTAAGTAAACTCCTGGTGGTTTTTCCAATGTGGCTGTGAATTGATAGTGGCTCATTAATGGTAAACATATGTAATTGTCACAGTGGGTTACAACTGAAAGGCCAATCTAGTGGTATATTCTATAATTAGATATCACCAAGCCAGTAACAAATCGGCACTCCTGAATTACTATATTAGTCTCACCATGCAAAGTAATTCACATTGGAAAACATAATCCCAACTATACATATAAAATGATGGGGTCTAAATTAGCTGTTACAACTCAAGAAACAGATCTTGGAATCATTGTGGATAGTTCTCTGAAAACATCCACTCACTGTACAGCGGCAGTCAAAAAAGTGAACAGAATGTTGAGAATCATTAGGAAAAGGTTAGATAATAAGACAGAATGTATCATATTGCCTCTATATTAATCCATGGTACACCCACATCTTGAATATTGTGTGCAGATGTGGTCGCCCCATCTCAAAAAAGATCTATTGGAATTGGAAAAGGTTCAGAAAAGGGCAACAAAAATTATTAGGGCTATGGAACAGCTTCCATATGAGGAGAGATGAATAAGACTGGTATTTTCAGCTTGGAAAAGAGACAACTAAGGGGGGATATGATAGAGGTCTATAAAATCAGATGTGGAGAAAGTAAATAAGGAAGTGTTATTTACTCCTCCTCATAACACAAGAACTACGGGTCACCAAATGAAATTAATAGGCAACAGGTTTAAAACAGACAAAAGGAAGTATTTTTCACACAATACACAGTCAACCTGTTTCAGAGTAACATCCGATGAAGTGAGCTGTAGCTCACGAAAGCTCATGCTCAAATAAATTGGTTAGTCAACCTGTGGAACTCTTTGCTGGAGGATGTTGTGAAGGCCAAGACTATAACAGGGTTCAAAAAAGAACTAGATAAATTCATGGAGGATAGGTCCATCAATGGCTATTAGCCAGTATGGGCAGGGATGGTGTCCCTTGCAGAGGATAGAACAGAGGTGGGCAAACTACAGCCCACAGGCTACATCCGGCCCATGAGACTGTCCTTGCCTGGCCCTTGAGCTCCTAGCCAGGGAGGCTAGCCCCCGGCCCCTCCCCTGCCGTCCCCCTGCCCCCACAGCCTTAGCTTGCCCTGCGGACAGCACGGCTGGCTCCATCCAGGCAACAGGGCCGCGAGCTCCTGCTGCTCTGAGCAGCATGGTAAGGGGAGGGCGGCAGTGGTGGGGGATGGGGGTTGGATAAGGGGTAGGGGGTCCTGAGGGGCAGTCAGGGGACAAGGGGATTGGGGATTGGGGGCGGTTGGATGGGGCAGAGGTTCTGGGTGGGGGGGCGGACAGGGGACGGAGAACAGGAGGGGTTGGATAAGGCGTGGCAGTCCAGGGAGGGCCTGTCAGGGGGCAGAGGTGTGGCTAGCGGTCAGGGGGGCAGTTAGGGAACAGGGAGCAGGGGGGTTGGATAGGGGGTGGGATCCTGGGGGTGAAGGATTGGGGTGGGGCATCTTGGGAGCGGGCAGTCAGGGGACAAGGAGCAGGGGGGGGTTGGATGGGTTGGATGTTCTGAGGGGGGCAGTCAGGGATGAGAAGTGGGAGGGGGTGAATAGGAGGTGGGGGCCAGGCTGTTTGTGGGACACAGCCTTCCCTACCTGGCTTTCCATACACTTTTGCACCCCAATGTGGCCCTCGGGCCAAAAAGTGTGCCCACCCCTGGGCTAGAAGCTGGGAATGGGTGACAGGGGATGGATCACTTGATGATTCCCTGTTCTCTTCATTCCCTCTGGGGCACCTGGCATTGGCCACTGTCAGAAGACAGGACACTGGGCTAGATGGACCTTTGGTGTGACCCAGTATGGCCATTCTTATGTTCATGGAACTCCAGACAAACTTAGCACCCAGACAAACTGGTCTTAATGATGAAAGGTTATTACCAGAGCTGTCCTTACCCATACGCAAACTACACAGCTGCATAGGGCATCAGGAAATTTGGGGAACCAAATTGCCCCAAATTTCCTGGTGCCCTACACAGCTGTGTGCTGCTCCAGCAGCCAGCCTCATCCCCTGGCCGGCTGATCCCGCCAGGAAAGCTGCCCCTGTTCCCACCCCACGCCCACTCCACCCCTTCCCCCATAGCCCCCGCCCCTACTCCACCCATGCCCTGCCTCTTCCCACCCCTGCTCTGCCCCCGCCCCAACCCCACTCCGCCCCTTCCCCCGAGCTACATCCTGGGGGACTGCAGCAGGGGTCTGGCGCTTTGCGCCACTGGTGAGTGCTGGGGGGCGGTTCCCTCCTGCTCCCAAGTACCAAGGCTGGGAGCCAGGGGAGCAGAGCAGAGCAGGCTGGGGCCAGATCACTCCACTTCCCGCTGCCCTGTGAGTGCAGGGTCGGGCCTGCCCTGCAATCACTGGGCGGCAGGAAGTGGAGCAACCCAGCCCCAACCCGCTCTGCTCCACCCTCTCATGCTGGGGGGCAGTTTCCCCCCAGACCCCAAGCCCGTGCCTGCTCCCCACAGATTCTGAGCACAGTCCCCCTGCTCCACACAGGCCTGGAGCTTGGCTGTAGACGATGGATCGTGTGGTGTGGTCTGGATGAAAGCTGGAGGCATGTAGGTAAGTATAGCGGTCAGTAGGTTTCCAGTATAGGGTGGTGTTTATGTGACCATTGCTTATTTGCACTGTAGTGTCCAGGAAGTGGATCTCTCGTGTGGACTGGTCCAGGCTGAGGTTGATGGTGGGGTGGAAATTGTTGAAATCCTCGGGGAATTCCTCGAGGGCATCTTTCCCATGGTTCCAGATGATGATGATGATGTCATCAATGTAGCGCAAGTAGAGAAGGGGCGTTGTGGGACAAGAGCTGAGGAAGCGTTTTTCTAAGTCATCCGTAAAAATGTTAGCATACTGTGGGGCCATGCGTGTACCCATTAACTAACAGTAATGTTAGTTGGTCGTTTACGCTCTCCAATGGAATAATTTCACAAATATTGCATTTTTACAAGAATTCTCTCTAGGTCTCCTCACCACAGTCGAGTTTATTTTGTTCTAAATGTCTAACAATGTAAGCATACGCAGTGCTGGAATGGGTAGTGATGGGTTTAGAAGGAGCCCTGCAGCAGCATAGGTCCCCAGAAGAATTCTGCCGGACTCAGCAAAACTTCTCCAGCTGAAGTGGGTCTCTGTCACTGTTTGGAGGTGGATAGTTTTCTTTCCTTGTGCCAGCTTAGTTTACCTGGTCAGTGCAAGGGAAAAAGAAAAAAGCATGGAGAGTCTAGACTAGTACAGTGTGTTTGCATTTCTCTGTGTGATTGTCATGTACCCCTGCAACGGGATGCACAGACCCTGTCCCTGGGCTAGCAGAGAAGGAAGGGCCACATCTGTTTGTATTGATTGCAAGAGAACACACAATGCGGTAGAGTGTTGTATCAACCAGGCAAGGTACTAACAAGCTTCAACAGGACTTTATTTTCAAAGTGGAAACCTCTTTACCAAGCTGCTGCTGCTGCACCCTCGGTAGCTTTCTCCCAGCCTCTCAACTCCTCCCCCCTCCTTCCTGTTTCCTGTCCTTTCAGACTCCCAACTTCCAGTGCTCCCAAGTCTAAGAATTACAAGCAACATTTAAACACCGCAGTAGAGACAACTGGAAGGAAGGGGTGGGCTCACTCCCACTCTATATAAAAGGTCAGTTGCTGAAAAAGGCAGAGCGGAAGGAGGTGTGTAGCGGGAGAACAGTGCCTGCCGTGCTCTTTGAGGCTGAAGATGTATTTTACTCTAATGAAGGGAGAAGCTTGGCTGGAAGGGCTCGGTGATCCCTGGGAAGGGTGGAGGGACAGAGCCATGAAGTCCTGCAGACCAGAGAAGGAACTGATGGGCTTTGTGTGGGTCAAGTGAATGTCTGATATTTTCTTCCTGTAGGTTAATACAGCAATGTGGAAAAACTGAGGCACAGCAGCGTACCCCATGGAGAGCCATAGTGACCCTCTTACAGCCCCACATGGGTGTGCAAATTCAGGGGAGGGAGAGGGCCAAGGAGCCTTCCTGTCCTTATATCCCTGTGTAGGGTGAGGGCACAGTCTGGCCTGGGTCTGTGCTTTTCACCAGCCTTGACACGGCTCCCTTTTCAAATGCAGACAGTTCCAGTATATAGAAAATCCAGGATTTCAGGCCTTGTCCGTTCCCATCTGCGTTTTGCCTATTTATAATCATGGTAGAGGAGATGCACCCCTTACTCTCCAAAAGCACGTACTAAAATAACCTTCCTGGATGGCGTTCTGCTTTGACACCCACTGCCATGAACTAAGTTTACCACAGCTATGCAATGGTTCCCTTTATTCATCTGGGAAGTAGGCCCATCTGTGGGTTTAAGATAAGCAGGAATACTGACTTTTATGTGCATGGTGGGGAATCTTTCCATTTTCTCCTTCGCATCCCCCACTCTCCACCCCATCACCACCTGCTTTCAATGATCCCCTCTCAAACCAAGTGGTACCCAAAATGATTCTTCCCACAGCTCATCTGTGTCTGCTCGAAGTGGCCAAGAACAGGCTATACAAGGTGCTTCCAGGTGTGAACAGCCAATTATGCTTCAGGCAAATAGGCCTTCAGATTACAGAAGCCTGGGGCTGCTTTCCACAATCCTGATTCCCAACAGGGTTATTTTAGGAACATTCCATCACTTTCTCCTGGGACTGTTCTAATCTGCAACAAATCATTTTGATGGTTCACATGCATTCTCCCCCACACAGGAACTGTTCCTGGGTTTCAGCCACCATGCCCTTCCATAGCTCTAACAAATGCCTTGCAATCACATCTGTCAGACATTAGCTCTGTTATGTGGTTTAGCTAACTCGTGTCATGTCTGTATTTTTCTTCTTAGGCCTTTGATAAAACAGTTACTAAGGACAACCGTCTAGCTGTTGGCTTCTTTCAAAGAGGGTTTGTCCATCTGCAGTTAGCAATGTAAGTGTAATGCTTGTCCATTTCACTCTTTGCTTCTCTTTCTTAAATGATATTTCACCCTTCTGAAGTGCATTTTGTCCAGTGTTCTCAATGCACTTTGCAAATATCAGTTAAGCCTCAGAAGATCTTTGTCAGTTAGGTCAGTATAATCTCCATGTTACAGTTGGGGAGGCTGAGGTTTAGAGAAGGGAAGTTACTTCCCCAAGGCCTCACAGTGAATCAGTGGCATAGCAAGTTACAGAACGCAGACTCTGATTACCATACTGCATTATATGTGTACTCAGACACCCCAAAAGCAAAAGTTAATAAACGTAAAGACAATGTAACTCGTAGCCATAGCACAGACACCCTCTCTAAAACTCTTGTATCTGAGTCCATCCAAAATCTTCCAGTCACTGAGCAAAGACCAGAAACATATCAGACAATTGATCTATCAAGTCTGGTATCCCACCTCCCCAGGAAAGACCGTTTACTAGGGCTGTCGATTAATTGCAGTTAACTCACACGATTAACTGAAAAAAATTAATTGCAATTTAAAACATTAATTGGAATTTTAATCGCACTATTAAGCAATAGAATACCAATTGAAATGTATTAAATATTTTGGATGTTTTCTACATTTTCATATATATTGTATTCTGTGTTGCAATTGAAATCAAAGGGTATATTATTTTTATTACAAATATTTGTACTGTAAAATGATAAACAAAAGAAATAGTATTTTTCAATTCACCTCATACAAGTACTGTACTGCAATCTCTTTATCATGAAAGTGTAACTTACAAATATAGATTTTTTTTTGTTACATAACTGCACTCAAAAACAAAACAATGCAAAACTTTAGAGCCTACAAGTCCACTCAGTCCTACTTCTTGTTCAGCCAATAGCTAAGACAAACAAGTTTATTCACATTTACGGGAGATAATGCTGCCCACTTCTTATTTACAATGTCACCACAAAGTGAGAACAGGCGTTCTCATGGGACTTTTGTAGTCAGCATTGCAAGGTATTTAAGTGCCAGATATACTAAACATTTGTATGCCCCTTCATGCTTCGGCCACCATTCCAGAGGACAGGCTTTCATGCTAATGATGCTCATTAAAAAAATAATGCGTTAATTAAATTTGTGACTGAACTCCTTGGGGGAGAACTGTATGTCCCCGGCTCTATTTTACCTGCATTCTGCCATATATTTCATGTTATAGCAGTCTCAGATGATGACCCAGCATATGTTGTTCATTTTAAGAAAACTTTCACTGCAGATTTGACAAAATGCAGAGAAGGTACCAATGTGAGATTTGTAAAGATAGCTACAGCACTTGACCCAAGGTTTAAGAATCTGAAGTGCCTTCCAAAATCTGAGAGGGACGACATATGGAGCATGCTTTCAGAAGTCTTAAAAGAGCAACACTCCATTGTGGAAACTACAGAACCTGAACAACCAAAAAAGAAAATCAACCTTCTGATGGTGGCATCTGACTCAGATAAGAAAATGAACATGCGTTGGTTTTCATGGCTTTGGATCGTTATTGAGCAGAACCCATCATCAGCATGGGCGCATGTCCCCTGGAATGGTGGTTGAAGCATGAAGGGACATATGAATCTTCACTTCTCAGAGTTCAAGCAGCAGAGAGTTACTGTTCCTTCTTGTCAGGGATTTTTATTCTCTTCCCCCAGAGTTCAAGCTGGTGGGATGAGTTCACCTGCAGGTCTACTCTCCCTGAGTATGAGGGGAAGCAATCAACAAAGTCTTTAATCTTTAATGTTTCTGTGAGGCTGGCAGACCAGGTCATGCTACAATGTATTCAGGTCAATTCACTTTTGTATTATAGATCAGTGGTGCAAGTAGAAATCATTTATTTCCAGTATTGCACTCATGGGAGGGACAGAAGAGAGGGCACGTGACTTCCCCATGTGACCCTCCATGTGACTCCTCCCCGCCCCCAGTCTGGAGCCCCCATGCTCTCCCCATCCCCGCCGACACCCCCCTTACTTGTCTAAAGTTTTACAACTGCAGATGCAGTGGTAAAATGATGCTTTGGGCCCCTGGTGCCATCTGTACTTGCAGGTGTCACTGAGGATCCAGCAGCACCCCAAATTGAAAAAGGAAGGACAATCACCCCACTTTCCCTTAACACACTATCAGTGCCTCCCTTATGTCCAAACTAAGCTCCTGCCAGCTTGCCTTTATCTAAGTGTTGCTCTCTGCCAGGCACTAGGAAAGCAAAGATGCTGCGCCATCTGGGTTTGATGGAAAGGAGGCATAGAACTGTGTGTGCCATGTGCAGTGTGATAGAACGTCTGCCCACAGTGTTTTATTATTTTCCTCAGCATGATATACAGGAGAGGCAATCAAAATCAGCCTGGCAGAACGTGCATGAGAATTGTCTCTGGTCAGATAAGCAATTGATCAAAGTCACATTCTCTGATCTCTTGGGGCCAAATCCTGTTCCTATTGAGATCAAAAGGAGTTTTACTATTGAGTTCAATGGGAGCAGGCTTTGACATTTGGAGAGGAAAGAACAAAACCACTCAAGCAAGGGCTATGTTGCTTATACTACAGGTATCAAAGGCTGCTGACTCATGTGAGAAAGTCAGCAGAAATCTTATCTTTGTCCATTGCAAGGGAGAAATCAGCAATCAGTGAGGCTAGAACAGTCTCTCTACGACATCTAACTCATAAGTCCATCTGCAAAGGATCAAGGAAATATGAAGGCTCCAGATTACCTTAAAGTCCTCAGTCAGTTGCTCCCCTCAGTATATGTTCATAGTCCAGAGGCTGGAGCCGGAAAGAGGCAAAATGGACCTTTTAGCTTCTGCCAAGTGCCAAGTAAAGGGAAATCTGGTCTCACTGTGAAAGATGGTGTTTGGAGTCACATGGGCAAGTTAAAAGAAAAGGAGTACTTGTGGAACCTTAGAGACTAACCAATTTATTTGAGCATGAGCTTTCGTGAGCTACAGCTCACTTCATCGGATGAATACTGTGGAAACTGCAGAAGACATTATATACACACAGAGACCATGAAACAATACCTCCTCCCGCCCCACTGTAGAACACTTCAATCTCTCTGGTCACGCAATCACAGACATGAAGGTCGCTATCTTACAACAAAAAAACTTCAAATCCAGACTCCAGCGAGAAACTGCTGAATTGGAATTCATTTGCAAATTGGATACTATTAATTTAGGCTTAAATAGAGACTGGGAGTGGCTAAGTCATTATGCAAGGTAGCCTATTTCCCCTTGTTTTTTCCTACCCCGCCCCCCCCAGACGTTCTGGTTAAACTTGGATTTAAACTTGGAGAGTGGTCAGTTTGGATGAGCTATTGGCAGCAGGAGAGTGAGTTTGTGTGTGTGTGTATGTTCCCCGGGGGGGTGGGGGGGTGAGAAAGCCTGGATTTGTGCTGGAAATGGCCCACCTTGATTATCATGCACATTGTAGGGAGAGTGGTCACTTTGGATGAGCTATTACCAGCAGGAGAGTGAGTTTGTGTGTGTGGTTTTTGGAGGGGGGTGAGGGGGTGAGAGAACCTGGATTTGTGCAGGAAATGGCCCACCTTGATTATCATACACATTGTGAAGAGAGTGGTCACTTTGGATGGGCTATTACCAGCAGGAGAGTGAGTTTGGGGGGGGGGGGCGGAGGGTGAGAAAACCTGGATTTGTGCTGGAAATGGCCCAACTTGATGATCACTTTAGATAAGCTATTACCAGCAGGACAGTGGGGTGGGAGGAGGTATTGTTTCATGGTCTCTGTGTGTATATAATGTCTTCTGCAGTTTCCACGGTATGCATCCGATGAAGTGAGCAGTAGCTCACGAAAGCTCAAGCTCAAATAAATTGGTTAGTCTCTAAGGTTCCACAAGTACTCCTTTTCTTTTTGTGAATACAGACTAACAGGGCTGTTACTCTGAAATATGGGCAAGTTAAATGTCCATCACCCCCACCCATATACTAGTTAGAATGTTCACAGGAAAAGTCCATTAAGTGTAGACAGGCGTTTTCCAGGGTCCATTGTGAGCTAAGTGTTCCTTAATGGGCCATTCAGCTTGACTTGTCCCTTCATGTGTTGGCTAAATACCTTGTGGGCGTTACCACAGGAGCAAACATGTAGGAAACATAGCTAATATTCATAAGTTCAGAAACCAAGATGGATATATATGCATAGAAATAGCATAATCATAAGTACCAGCTATTTCATGTACATGACTATTCCCAAAAGTTATTCTGAAAAATCACACCACGTACCTGAGACCCTATGTGCCAGCACCATGCCCCACTGGAGTTTTGTTATCCGTTATGTAACAACAGAGATGGAGCCAGTGACATGACTCCATTTAGCCTAAAATGGCAAGGTTAATTTTTAGCTGTTCAGGTGTGACTGAGCCTTTAGTCAGTGAGGGCATACTGGCTGGCATGCATTCAGGTTCATAGAATTATAGAATCATAGAATATTAGGGTTGGAAGAGATCTCAGGAGGTCATCTAGACCAATCCCCTGCTCAAAGCAGGACTGACACAAACTAGGGGGGAGGGATAGCTCAGTGGTTTGAGCATTGGCCTGCTAAATGAAGGGTTGTGAGTTCAATCCTTGAGGGGGCCATTTAGGGATCTAGGCCAAAAATTTAGGATTTGTCCTGATTTGAGCAGAGGGTTGGACTAGATGACCTCCTGAGGTCCCTATGATTCTAAATCATCTCAGCCAGGGCTTTGTCAAGCCAGGCCTTAAAAATCTCTAAGGATAGAGATTTCACCACCTCCCTAGGTAACCCGTTCCAATGCTTCACCACCCTCCGAGTTAAAACCTTTTTCTTAATATCCAACTTAGACCTCCCCCACTGCAACTTGAGACCATTGCTCCTTGTTCTGTCATCTGCTACCACTGAGAACAGCCGAGCTCCATTCTCTTTGGAACCCCCCTTCAGGTAGTTGAAGGCTGCTATCAAATGGGCTTCAGTGTTCCTTTGCAGATAACTTTGTAATGTTCATAAACCAGGTATATGCTGAGGTGGTTTAAAGCATAACACAGGTTTTTAGGTTTGCAAATCTGTTAACCTCTGCCTCTTTGAGATTTTATTATTAATTATTATTTTGCTGGTCATAATGTGGGAGGGTATCCTCTCCGCCGTCTGCTCATGAGGTTATGTATGTGTCTTGTAGCACTCTTCTGAACACCAGTTCGAAGGGATTTTTTTTTTCAGTAAGTGTGGACTGATTCTTTTCTCTCAGAAGGCATGTAATTTTTTCAGGTTCACACTGATTAACACAGAAAACAATTGGGGCTGTTAAGCTTTATTCAAATTCCATAGAAAATTAAGTTCAGCTATATTTTTCAGTACAGTGATGAAATGGGTGTTTGTATATACAAATATCAACATGCTTAACTACTCACTTCCCCCAAAATACGTAGTATTTCAGTCTGTTTATATGGAATATGGGAGTTGGGTGAGGAACCATTTCAGCATATGTGTGACTTATTAGAAGACAAATTTTAAGTAGAACTGTATCCTAAACTGCATTATGATATTGTACCCAAACATTGCATTTCAATGGGAGATTCAACTTCTTTTATAGGAGCAGAACAGACTCCTGAAACTCTTACCACAAAAGTGGTCCATAGACACGCAAATAGTCCCTTTGTTTTCAATAAAAAGAAAAGGAGTACTTGTGGCACCTTAGAGACTAACCAATTTATTTATTTAATTGGTTAGTCTCTAAGGTGCCACAAGTACTCCTTTTCTTTTTGCGAATACGGACTAACACGGCTGCTACTCTGAAACCTGTCATTGTTTTCAATGGGATTGATCGAATGATTAAGGGTTTACAGGATTAGGTTCCAAGTTTGTAAATTGTTCTAGATGAAACTGACAATGCCTGAGCTGTCAGATCAGAAGGAGCTTTATTCAAATATAGGTGGGAAGATGTGTGATAAGTCTTAGCTCCGTCGTTAAGATGAGGAACATATTTTTAGCAAAGTTCTTGGCAGATTCCTGAGGCAGCTGGTTTAAGGTTGTCAGTGTCATTTTGGCATTTTGGGATGTATATGTAGGGGCATTGCCAGCAGATCGAGGGACATGATCGTTCCCCTCTATTCGACATTGGTGACGCCTCATCTGGAGTACTCTGTCCAGTTTTGGGCCCCACACTACAAGAAGGATGTGGAAAAATTGGAAAGAGTCCAGCAGAGGGCAACAAAAATGATTAGGGGACTGGAACACATGACTTCTGAGGAAAGGCTGAGGGAACTGGGATTGTTTAGTCTGCGGAAGAGCAGAATGAGGTGGGATTTGATAGCTGCTTTCAACTACCTGAAAGGGGGTTCCAAAGAGGATGGATCTAGACTGTTCTCAGTGGTGGCTGATGACAGAACAAGGAGTAATGGTCTCAAGTTGCAGTGGGGGAGGTTTCGGTTGGATATTAGGAAAAACTTTTTCACTAGGAGGGTGGTGAAACACTGGAATGCATTACCTAGGGATGTGGTGGAATCTCCTTCCTTAGAAGTTTTTAAGGTCAGGCTTGAGAAAGCCCTGGGTGGGATGATTTAGTTGGGGATTGGTTCTGCTTTGAGCAGGGGGTTGGACTAGATGACCTCCTGAGGTCCCTTCCAACCCTGATATTCTATGATTCTATGATTATAATCTTCACTTATAGTTCTCTCACCCACAAAACTGGAAAATGAGGCATTTGTCTTCTTTGTGTTGCTGCTCCAGTTCCAGTTCGCAAAATGCACGTTAGACTAGTTTGGCTGCAAAGAAGAATTCTGTGTGCACTCTGGACAACACCTGATTCCCATCAGGGTGCAGAACTGGGCTGACATCAGAATCCAAACATCCTCTGGTCAGTGCAAGCAGAGGCATTCCTCTAATGATTTGGACTTGATGTGATGCAGTATGAATGTTATGGATAATTCAGACCAATGGGGAGAAACAGAATAAAAAACACTCTTTAAACACCTTCCGTCGCCCCCCCCACACTCCTCTTGAGGACTCCTGACCAATTTAACAGCACAATACATATGCTGTTAAAGCCATGTAAAGAATGAATGCCCTCCCTAGCCCAGTTCTGCTCCTTTAAGGAGCAGAGCACAGCCCCTGAAAGACTTTTGGGAAACTGGCAGTTTATTACATCACTGACACCACTTGGAGTTACAAACTGTGACTTACCTGTGCATATATTTTAACTGTTTTAACCTCAATAACTCTCATTTCCTTTTCTTAGCTAATAAACCTATAGTTAGTTTACTATAGAATTGGGTGCCAGCCTTGTCTTTGGTGTAAGATCTGGAGTACCAGCTGATCTGGGGTGACTGGTCTCTTGGGACTGGGAGAAACCTGATGTGGTGTGGTTTGGAGTTTAAAGAACCTTTTATCACAAAGTTCAGCTTGCCTGGGTGGCAATATAGACTGGAGAGTCTGAGAGGACTGTCTGTGATTCCATGGTGAGCCTGGTAAAGTGATCCAGGAGTTCACATTTGCTATTGGCTTGGGGAAATGTAATTATAGACCACACCGCCAGTTTGGGGTTCTGCCCTTGTTTTCTAACAGTTTGCCCTGAGGTAGGCACTCACAGTCATGAGCCACTCCAGACAGCATTACAGTTTCACAATGGCTCCTTTGTGGATCTTCTTGGTGGGCAGGACCTAACACCTTCTGTAGGAAGCCAGTATTTCTACATTAATTAATGCTCCTTTCCATTTGATGACTTACACAGTTACAGAGGATTACAATGCAAACACTTCATATAATCTTATATACTCTTACAGGGTACAGATGTTATAAGTAAGATTAATACATGCAGCATCCTACAAGCCTTCATAAAGTCTAAACAATAAACACGTTCTTATAAATCTAAGTCATATATTTTAACAATACTAACACACAGGTGAGTTAGACTGTTTTCCAGCTGTGCATCTGTCAGTGTTCAGTGAGGCCTGGGGCCTTGGCATGAGCTGGCACCTGGGCTCCTAGCAACACCGACCTCACTCCCCTTCCCCCCGTCCCTGTTATGATTTTAGTTGTCCCCATAAGGTGACCTTTGTGTCTCTGTGGCTGCTCCCCTCTGTTGGGGGAGGGTGGCCATTGCCATTCCTGTTGGTCAAAATGGCTGAGCCAAATTCTGCTCTGAACAACACTGGGGTAAATTCAGAGTAGAACTGATTGGAGGAACGTCAGTGGAATCATATTCTGTTAGAATGTACCGTTCCGTTGAGGAGTTCATTTAGGAAGAAGAAAAGGAGAGAAAGTTTAGACAATGTCAAAACAAAATGTTTCAATTCTTCATTTTGAAAAGACTATTCATTCTGATTTTTTAAAATTCTGTATAGAAATGAAATGTTTTCAGCAATTTGAAATGAAAAAAAATTCCTTTGCAGAGAACTTCACATTTTTCAAATTTGGAATGAAGCCAAATTTAGAACTCTGGAATTTGTTCTCCAAGCAGATCTTCCATCCTCTGCACAGCTCTAATTCAGAGCAATTCCATTTGTAATCAGTGGAGTTCCTCTGCATTTATACATATGTTGTTCAAAAAAGATTGATTCTCAGGATTTGTCTACACAGCAGAGACAAACCCACAGCTGGCCGGGGCTTGGGCTGTGGGGCTGTTCCATTGCTGTATAGACTTCCGGGCTTGGCCTGAGCTCTGGGACCCTCCCACCTCACAGGGCCCTAGAGCCCAGGCTCCAGCCCTAATCCATAAGTCTACACTACGATTAAACAGCCTCCTGCTTGAGCCCTGAGAGTATGGGTCAGCTGGCACAGGCCAGCCGCAGGGTTTTCTCAGTCCCTTCCCCTTTAGCTGGAAATTGTTGACCAGTATCAGCATTACCCTTCAGCACTTTCTTTTTCTCTGAAATTTCTGCAAGGACACTAGTTAGGATAAAATTGAAAGGGATCCCAATTCCCATAATTGGAGCATAATGTGAATAGTTTCTAGAGTTAGCAAGGAACTGTTAGTCTTTCCACTTTCTCCCATCTCCTCAGTATCATGACTGCATTTTGGATGTCAAAAGTTAACAGACTCAGATAGTGGGATGAGAGCAGATCATCATGGAGGAAAGGGAAACTACAGTCTACATTTAGGGATTCCATATGTTTCTCCAGTGAAGCTTCCTCTAACCCAGCCTGCTGGGAAGAGAAGAATCCTCTTTGCTAGTCTGGTTCCTGAGCTTGATACTTTTTTCTGCAAATTTGGGCATTCAGTTCTCATTTTCATCTTTATCCTTGTGCACTGCAGGTATGAAGAAGCTCTGTATGACTGCAGCATGGCCCTCACTCACCTAAGAAATAACCCTTTCATTGACTACAAACAACTGGGACTAAGGCACATGCTCTGTGCCTGGGAGGTGAGTGTGTGGGTGGGTAGGAGATATATCTTTACTTATCGGCAATGGAAAGCCAACTGGATGCTTTCCAAGCTGTGTGCATCAAACTCAGACTCCAAGACTGGGCCTTTGGGCACCAGTGGTCCCTGTCTCTTTCCGTGACTATCTGCAGCAAATCCAGCCAAGCCAGATGCCTATGGGAGGCTGGTAGGGTTGCCAACCCGCCAGGCAGAGGTGAAAGTAAACCGGTCCAGTACAGTATGACATACCAGGAAGAGCCGGTACACAGCCGACCATACCGGCAGGGGGCAGCTTCCCCAGGCAGACAGTTTTAAAGAGCCCTGGGCTCCCAGCAGAGCCCTGTGGCTCCCGGCTGCTACCGCAGCTACCGCTACCATGGGGCTCTGGCGGTGATTTAAACAGCCCAGGGCTCCCGGCCACTGCTACCGAAGCCAGAGCCCCGGGCCCTTTAAATTGCCGCCAGAGCCCTGGGGCTCCTGGCCGCCGCTGCAGCTACCATTACCATGGGGCTCCGGTGGTGATTTAAAGGGCCCGAGGCTCCCAGCTGCAACTACTGACACCAGAGCCCTGGAGTAGCAGCAGCGATTTAAAGCGCCCAGGGATTTAAAGGCCTCGCCCCTTCCACCTGAGGGACACCCCCCCCCCCCCCCGCCTCCTCAGGATCCCTTAAGTTACTTTCACCCCTGCCTCCAGGGTTGTCCTGCAGTCTCCAGGAATGAAAGATTAATCTTTAATTAAAGATTATGTCGTGTGATGAGACCTCCAGGAATACATCCAGCCAAACTTGACACCCCTAAAGGCTGGTGCTGTGCCCAGGCAGGGCACAAGGCTCACAGCGAGTATTGCAACCGCGCAGGCAGCCTTCTCAAAACAAGGTGACAATTGATTAATCACCTGGCCACAGAGTCTGGGAGTTCTCAGGTTGGCACCGGAAAGTAATAGTCCGTCCTGGCCACGCCAATGCAGTGAAAGTGGTTTTCAACTCCAGTACTGGCTCTGGCTCTTTGTCTTCATTCCAGATGAGAGCTGCTGAGTCCTTCCACAGGGCAGCCCTTATTCCAGCCACCCGACACCTTTTTGCCTTTGTTCTCCAGCTGAGTTCACGTGTTCTGCCTGGGAGGGGGGTGGGCAGGAGTTCCTGCTATTAGGTGTCAACTGTTCAGTCATTGGGATGGGGCAAGAGGTGGGGATGGGGGTCTCATTGTCTCTTCACATCCTCTGTTGACCTGGATTAGTTTAAACCTGTTCTTTAATGACGCAGGACAGCAAAGTGACACACATACCTCATATCTCCTGAGGTGTTCCAGAAGTGGTGTTAACCCTTTTGCACTCACAGGGTAGCAATGCAAAGTACAGAAGGAAACTGAGGCACACATAAATTCCTAAAAATAGGTCAGAAAATTCCCACTTCTTCACACATCCCATGGGCCTAACTGGAAGACATAGCCCTAAGAATGCAAACTGTGAACAAATCCCAAGTTGTACTTAACAAGGCCTGGTCTGCAATTGGTAATGTTATTTGGCACATTCTTTTAAACGCCCAGTGTTCTGTCCAATAATTATAAATGTAAACACAGCAGAAATTACTGCTGCACAATATAAAAGAAAGACAATTTACCCAACTAATAATCTTAATGTCTGTGTATGTTCTTTACTCAGTGTATATAACTTGTATATTGGGGATTCTATCCCATGTGGCAGATGTAATGGGTTGTTATGACTTCCCTAGCTCATGCACAGTGAATTCCTGTCAGGGTTCCCTCCCCACTCTGAACTCTGGGGTACAGATGTGGGGACCTGCATGAAAGACCCCCAAATGTATTTCTACCAGTTTAGAATCACAGAATCATAGAATATCAGGGTTGGAAGGGACCTCAGGAGGTCATCTAGTCCAACCCCCTGCTCAAAGCAGGACCGATCCCCAATTAAATCATCCCAGCCAGGGCTTTTTCAAGCCTGACCTTAAAAACTTTTAAGGAAGGAGATTCCACCACCTCCCTAGGTAACGCATTTCAGTGTTTCACCACCCTCCTAGTGAAAAAGTTTTTCCTAATATCTAACCTAAATCTCCCCCACTGCAACATGAGACCATTACTCCTTGTTCTGTCATCTGTTACCACTGAGAACAGTCTAGATCCATCCTCTTTGGAACCCCCTTTCAGGTAGTTGAAAGCAGCTATCAAATCCCCCCTCATTCTTCTCTTCCGTAGACTAAACATCCCCAGTTCCCTCATCCTCTCCTCATAAGTCATGTGTTCCAGTCCCCTAATAATTTTTGTTGCCCTCTGCTGGACTCTTTCCAATTTTTCCACATCCTTCTTGTAGTGTGGGGCCCAAAACTGGACACAGTACTCCATATGAGGCCTCACCAGTGTCGAATAGAGGGGAACGATCACGTCCCTCAATCTGCTGGCAATGCCCCTAATATACATCCCAAAATGCCATTGGCCTTCTTGGCAACAAGGGCACACTGTTGACTCATATCCAGCTTCTCGTCCACTGTAACCCCTAGATCCTTTTCTGCAGAACTGCCGCCTAGCCATTCAGTCCCTAGTCTGTAGCGGTGCATTGGATTCTTCCGTCCTAAGTGCAGGACTCTGCACTTGTCCTTGTTGAACCTCATCAGATTTCTTTTGGCCCAATCCTCCAATTTGTCTAGGTCCCTCTGTATCCTATCCCTACCCTCTAGCGTATCTGCCTCTCCTCCCAGTTTAGTGTCATCTGCAAACTTGCTGAGCGTACAATCCACACCATCCTCCAGATAATTTATGAAGATATTGAACAAAACCGGCCCCAGGACCGACCCTTGGGGCACTTCACTTGATACCGGCTGCCAACTAGACATGGAGCCATTGATCACTACCCATTGAGCCCGACAGTCTAGTCAGCTTTCTATCCACCTTGTAGTCCATTCATCCATTTTAACCAGCTTAGGTTAAAACTTCCCCAAGGCACAAATCCTTTCCTCCTCCTTGGATGGTATTGCTACCACCACCAAGTGATTTAGACAAACATCCAGGGAAAAGGGCCACTTGGAGTCCCTGATTCCCCAAAATATTCCCCCAAGCCCTTTCATCCCCTTTCCTGGGGAGGCTTGAGCATAATATACTAACCAAATGCCTTTAATAAAAGTACAGACCAGACCCTTTATCTTTAGGACACTAAAATCAATCAGGTTCTTAAAAGAAGAACTTTATTATAAAGAAAAAGGTAAAAGAAGCACCTCTGTAAAATCAGGATGGAAGGTAATTTTACAGGGTAATAAACAGATTTAAAACACAGAAGAGTCCCCTCTAGGCTCAACTTCAAATTCCAAAAACAGGAATAAACCTCCCTCTTAGCATAAGGAAAATTCACAGGCTAAAACAAAAGCTAATCTAATGCATTTCCTTGCTTTACCTACAATTTTTGTAATCTGAGATGCTTATTTCAGGTAGGGTTTTAGGAGATGTTTTTTTCCTGCCTGGTCCCTCTCTCTGTCCCAAGAGAGCACAAACAAAACCTCTCCCCCTCCCACCCCCAATTCAAAGTATCTTCTTTTCTTATTGGTCCTTTTGGTCAGGTTCCAACCAGGTTATTTGAGCTTCTTAACCCTTTACAGGTAAAGGAGGGATTTTATGCTATCCTTAGCTCTATGTTTATGACAACACTTCTCTGAGGAATTAAGGGACAGAGGTCACAGACTAGTGCAGTCTGTGTGACAAAGGGGTTTTGAGAAGTAAAAACATTTTAAACAGAGATGCAGCTATTGTACATTTTAGCTAGTCTCCTTTACATTACTTTGTTTCCTGTGTCCTGAATCTTTTTGAATGCACTGAAAATCAGGTAGAAAAAAGTTTAATACTTCGACTCCCCTAAATGTGGAAAGAGTCATTGTGTGTCTCTGGTCAGGCATGTCCCAGAACCTGTCAGGCAACTTTATTCATGCATGTGCTCCTTAAAATGCTGTGTAATAAAGCTTCTATACAGCAGCAGTGTGACTCTTCCTGCATTTCCTTCCACTTTGTTGTCATGCCTTTGAAAACAATGGGTATGCCTTTCGAAAGTGCAGGGCCCCAGGCACGTCTGAAGGGTGGCTGGGGGAATGGGATTGGTGCACACACTGGCAAGCACAAACATATATTCATGAAGCATTCTTTAGAAGATATCAAGATGTGTATTCACACCATGTTGACCATCGAATGTCCTTTGAAAAGGTTTCACATTTTGCAAAAAATGAAAACAAAATACCACTGGAGGACTTCACCATCAGCACAAGTGTATGTCGATGGCGATGGTGATAAATCATCATTTGTGATTAATGCTCTAATGATCTGCTTTCATCTTAGTATCTCAAAGATCTTTACAAAAGTAAGGGCTAAACCCTGGTCCCACACAAGCTAATGAGAGTTTTACCACTGAAATCCATTGGACCATAGTTTAGCCTTAATTAATCTCCGCAACACCTCTGTGAGGTGGGTAAGTATTATTATCCATGTGTCAATAACAATGAGGAATAGGACTCAGTAGTTCTGGATCCTAGTCCTATGATCTTACCAGCAGATCATGGCCCATCTCAGGTTATGTGCTTATTTTCCCCACATCAGTTCACTCCTCCAGCATCTGTCACTCGGACATCTCCCAGACTCCGTTCCCCTTGGTGCCACTGTCCAACAAGCCACTGCTCTGTCATCAACCTAAATGCTAGCTGAGGAGGATCTTCTGGTCAACTTTTCCACCATCTCTTTTTCTTCTGTCTTTATCTATTAGAAGAACAGTAGCATTATTCATAGAATATCAGGGTTGGAAAGGACCTCAGGAGGTCATCTAGTCTAACCCCCTGCTCAAAGCAGGACTAATCCCCAGTTTTTGCCCCAAATCCCTAAATGGCCCCTTCAAGGATTGAACTCACAACCCTGGGTTTAGCAGGCCAATGCTGAAAACACTGAGCTATCCCTCCCCCATTACAGCCTCTGGCCTTTGATCAGGAGGATGGGCAATAACTATTGAGGCAGGAACCAGTGCTGGTCCTTGGGTTTGCCAGCAATGCACACTCCTAGGGAAAGCGGGTATTGCTCTTCATTCTTGTCGCTTCCTTAATGCCGCTTATCTCCACTAGCCCAAAGGTTACTTCCAAATCACAGACACAGACCTACCTTTTTATGTCCTGGGCCCAGCTTTTCAATGTGGGCACCTTAGAGTTACATGCAGGTCTCCCATTTGGATGCTTACATTGCCTCTTGGGCTTGTAAATGCCGATTTAATGAGCCTAGAGGTTGATTTGATTCCTAAATGTGGGAATTGGACACCTTGTTAGGAAGCCCACGTGTGATATCTGGGCCAGATGTGTTCCATTATAGTGCTGCTAGCTGTGTAAGTCCTACATGCTCTGCTGCTCATTGTACATGTGTGTGCAGGCCTAACCTGCCGCATTAATAGCACACAGGGCGTGGGGAGAGCTCAGCGGAGCTTTCCTGAAAAGCATGGGGTTTTGAGGTCGGGGAAAGCTGCAGGAATGCTACAGGCACCCTCTATAACATCTGGCTATTGACATCTGGACCGAGCTTAGCACCTCTGGGCCAGCCTCTTTGTGGTGTTTAGATGTTGCTTGTAATGATTAGAACTGGGAGCACTGGCTGTTGGAGTCTGAAAGGACAGGAAACAGGAAGGACGGGGGAGGAGTTGTAGAGGCTGAGGGAGAGCTACCAAGGGTGCAGCAGCTGCTTGGAAAAGACGTTTCCACTTTAAAAAATAAAGCCCTGTAGAAGTCCTTGCCTGGTTACTACAACACTCTTCCAGCCAGGGTTCAAGACTTGGTGGATCCTCATACTAAGTTGCCTGGTTGTTGTCTGAACTCTGTAGAAGAGCACATATCTGTCCATGTGACTCCCCACTGCTTTTCCTCCCAGAGTGTGGCTAGTGAATGTGCTGTCATTGAGTACGCTGTATGCCACAGAACAAGGGTATCACAGCAGCAGGATACATGCTTGCAGAAAGCCATAAAATATACACAGGGAAATGTTAGAGCCACTGGTGCCTAGAGAGGGACTAAACTACAGTGCCTCAAATGTTGTCAGAGATGATCCTCCTTTGAGAACTCTTCCTCTTTTGTGCCCCATGTACCTCTTTGCTTCCAGCACCCTGGTGACTAGTGCAGATCTGACCCAAAGGCTCTGAGCCTAGCAGGACAGCTTTATGAAGGGCAGAGTTTATTTTCTCTGAGCTCTGTATGTGAAGCTTTGTAAGACAGCTCTTGCAGCAGAATCCCCATGATCAACAGCAGAGGAAAGGCTGATCTGGTTGCTGTGTCTGTGATGCTCTGGGCACACCTTTCTGTTTCACTTGTGTTTCTGCATTTGGTTAGCTTCAATGAACTTCCAGTTGTTTTGATTCCTCGAGTTGCTGTTGAGAGTCTCATCCCCTTACTACTGGTTTTAGGTGCTGTACAATACTGCAGCAGTGCAGTGCCGGCTTGGGCTGTGGCAGGAAGCTAGAATAACCCTGGAGGAGGCTGTCAGACAGAGGCCTGAAGGAAGACCCACAAGCCTGGATGTTGCCCTTGAGCGGGTGCAGGTGAGACTGACTATAAATAAGGCTAAGATTTAGTCACAGAATCCATGACTTCCAGCAACCTCTGTGACTTCAGCCTCCGGTGTGGTCGGGAGCTTCAGGGTCCCCCACTGCCTGCAGGGGCAGGGAGCTATGGGGTACCCCCACCACCTCTGGCAGCCCCCAGAGTTCCAAGCTGGCACTGGTGGAGGGGGAACCCCCAATCTTCCAGCCGCTGCAGGCCCCTGGAGCTGCAGGCGGCAGAGGAGCCCTGCAGCCCCAGCTGCTGCAGGTGGCGGGGGAACCCCTGAGCTCCCAGCTGCTGTGGGTGGTGGGGCTTGCAGAGCTGCTGGAGGCAGGGGTACCCCACAGCCCCGAGCTGCTGCAGGCGGTTCCTAGCCCCTGCGCAGCTGCCCCACTTCAGGAAATGTGGGGACCCACGGATCCCCATTTTGTCACTAACATTTTTAGTAAAAGCCAGGGAGGTCAGGGCTTCCATGAACTTTTCTTTTTTGCCCATGACCTGTCCATGACTTTTACTAAAAATATCTGTGACAAAATCTTTGCTTTAACTATAAAGGGTTAAACCCTGGGGATTTCATAGGGCCCAACTTAAAAAGTCTCCACCTGGGCTATGAGCACTCCAAAGATTGGAGTGTTCCAGCTGTTGTATCTGCCCCCTGCCTGCAACCTGCCTACAGTGGCTTTTCCTTCCAAGCATAGAAGTTGTGATAGCCTGTCAGAGCAATTGTCCATCTAATTTAGCATCCTGTCTCAATCACTACCAGATGCTTCAGAGATAACTAGTAACACCATAGTGAACAGTTATGGAATAATCTGGTCATAGGGGAAGTTTCATCTTAGCTGCTGCCAGTTAGGGATCCGCTTGTGTTCTAAAGCACAGTGGTGATCTCCCCTATAAAATGCTATAAAAAACCCTGTCGAATGTAACTCTGGATCTTCTTATTGTCCATAAAAATGGCTAATCCTTGGCGTCAGTGATATCTTGTGACAATGAACCTCAGAGGTTAATTACTGGTTAATTCACCAGTTAAGTGCTGTATTTCCTTTTATTTGTTTTAAGTGTGTTGCTTTTTGATTTCATATCTTGTTCCTGTATTATCAAAGAGGGTAAACAGGAGCTCCTGATTTATCTTTTCTAGACTGGTCATTATTTTGTATACCTGTCATGTCTCATCTTACGCATCTGCTCTCCAGAGGAAACAGTCCCAGTCTTTTCATTTGCTCCTTGTACAAATCTCTCGCCATCCTGCTAATGACTTTTAAGACTCATCCCTGAACCCCTTTCATATCTGTCATGACTTGTATGAGGTAGGGTGACTAGAAGTAAACATAATATTCCAGAGAAAGCTTCACCATTGATTCCAAAAATGGCATTATGCTATTTTCAGTATTATTTTCATCCCATTCTTTGTACTTCATAAAAATTGATTTGCTTGTATGGGATCTGAATGCTAGACTCTAGTTACAATTTACAGAGAACATTAAAATCGAGGAAGATGAACAGGAGAAGCAGATTAGAGATTTATTTAGCAAATCTTATTTCATGCTCTCCCTTCATTTATTTCATGCTTCCCCTTCCTGGTAGCTCCAGAAATCATCTTATGCACAGAAGTGTGAACTATCTTAGCCTCTACATGTTGGTCAAGTCCAGGTCACACTTTTTAAATTACATAATTTCTGCCACATTGAATTCCCTGGATTGACCAGACCCCATGGGGGAAGCAGTATTTACTTTTATTTTTTAAATGTTAAGCTGTGGTTAATGATATCTGGTGTCCTTGGTTTGATCTCTTCCCCACCCCCCACACCTCCCACTGTAGAATCATCTCCTCCTGGAGCCCGTACATGTTCCCCTGGGGGAATTTTTCAGACCACGAAAGGAGGAAGTTGAGCAGCTGGATTCAAAAGATTTCCTGGGTAAACCCAAGGTAAGGCCCCCTAGGCTGCAGAAAAGTCAGTCCTACTGTAAGAATGTTAGCATGGTGCCCTGGTGACTGAGGTCAGCAATGAGCAAACTACGATCCAGGGCTCTGGTTGCTCCTGAGAACGTTACTGCCAGGGTCCTCTACCCGCCACAGCACCGACAGCCTCCTGAGAGCAACATTGCTTGGGCCCTCTGCCAGCTGCAGTGCCTGAGAAATATCAGCTGAGATTCTTTAGACTCTAAGTGCAATGGCTCTGTCCTTAAGAACCAGTCTTTCAAGACATGTGGGCTCACCTAACCAGTCCCACAGGGTTTGACCCTCTGAGCTGTAGCAGATTCCCACTTGTTGTGGGATGACTTTTTTGTTGTTTGGTTAATGCCTTTTAGAGAATATTAGCAGGTCATCAGAAGATTTCTCTTCTCATTTCTGTTATCTCTTCACCCTTTGTGTAAGTGACACAGGCCAGGAGCCTCTTGAGTGCAGGGAAAATGAATGGTTGTGCTCTCAGATTCACTCACAGACATGTAGAAAACCAGCGTGGCAAGAGCTAGAAAACCAAGCCCCTGGAGTAGATGGGGTTACTGCCTGGACTCAGCTCTGCACTCTCCATTGTGCGCTGTGACTTTTTAAGCCCTGCTACTTGGTGCTAGGGACTCGCTCATGGGGAAACCAGGGTCAGTGGCTGGTTCCCAGAGGCAGTTTTAACAGGGCCGGGCTGTTCCTTCATGTGATCCAGAGGCTGATCTGATCTGTCCTCTGGCAGGTGATCTCCTCCGTCATTCCCAATGATGAGTACATCGGATTTGAGCCTCTCAGGCCACAGGTGAGTGGGACAGTGCAATGACTTATGGTAACTTGATTTATGCATGGCAAGGTCATGTAATGGCATCGCTGTCATATAGCTCCACTTAGGGTCCCCAGCCAAAGGCATCCATCAGGATGAGAACCTCTCATGGACTACATAATATTTTAGTGTGCAGAGGTTTCCCTAGGGCTCTGAGTCCTGCATGTCTCCCCCTGCCTAGCAATTCCTACCATCCAATTGCCATATCACTGCAGATATCCTTCCACTCCTCAGACCCCATCAGTCTTGCTTCATCATTGGCCAGAGGGGCTCAGATGAGGCACATAAGTCTCTGCCCCCTGAATGGAGCATTCTTTTCTCTGCACTAAATTAAAGCTGCTGCAGCAGAGTCTATGTAATGTTTAACTCACTTGCCCAGCCGTGTGAGCCTGGTTCCTCCGGGGGAGAGGGGTGCACTGTCATGTGAATGTTAGGAGCGGGGAAACACGCAAGTAGGTTGGTCTCCACTGGGTGGGGTGGGCAGAGAAGAGGGGGCTGCCAGCACTGCTCAGCAGTGTGGAGTGGCCTTGATGACTGTCCCTAAAGTGGTGATTGGTTGCGTGACAAGTGTGAACAGGAGAATAGGAGGGAAAATGTCAGAGACTGAAACTCCCGCTCAGACTCTGCATTTCTGCCTGATACAAGCTATTACAAATCATTGTGGGGAAGTTCTCTGGCCTGTGTTATAGAGGAGGTCAGCCTAGATTATCACAATGGTCCCTTCTGGCTTGGAATCTGGCACTATGAAATAGATGCTGTTGTTTCTCCACAGAGACAGGGCTTTTATGAACCCAGTGTCAATGCTGTGCGGTAAGTAACCAGCCCCAGCTGGCTTTACTCTTCTGTCACTATTTCTATTCATGGTACCTTGTCTTGGCTGCAGAGGTTTTGGTTTGAAGACTCTGTAGCATCCCAGTCCTAGAGATCTATCACTGTGGAGAAAATGCTGTGTGAGAGAAAGGTTTGTGTGACTGTGATAGCCATTGTAGTTAACAACAACACCTGGCACTTATAGAATATTACGGTTGGAAGAGACTACTGGAGGTCATCTAGTCCAACCCCCTGCTCAAAGCAGGACCAACACCAACTAAATCATCCCAGCCAAGCCTTTGTCAAACTGGGCTTTAAAAATCTCTAAGGATGGAGATGCCACCACCTCCCCAGGGAACCCATTCCAGTGCTTCACCACCTTCCGAGTGAAATAGTGTTTCCTAATATCCAACCTAGACTTCCCCCACTGCAACTTGACACCATTGCTCCTTGTTCAGTCATCTGCCACCACTGAGAACAGCCTAGCTCCATCCTCTTTGGAACCCCCCTTCAGGTAATTGAAGGCTGCTATCAAATCCCCCCTCACTCTTCTCTTCTGCAGACTACACAAGCCCAGTTCCCTCAGCCTCTCCTCATAAGTCATGTTCCCTAGCCCCCTAATAATTTATAATAAGTCCACTGGACTCTCTCCAATTTGTCCACACTCCTTCTGTCGTGGGGAGACCAAAACCGGATGCAATACTCCAGGTGTGGCCTTACCAGTGCCAAATAGTGGGGAATAATCACTTCCCTCCATCTGCTGGCAATGTTCCTACTAATACAGCCCAAAATGCCGTTGGCCTTCTTGGCAACAAGGGCATACTGTTGATTCATATCCTGCTTCTTGTCCACTGTAATCCCCTCATCCAGATCATTGATAAAGATGTTGAACAAAACCGGCCCCAGGACCGACCCCTGGGGCACTCTGCTTGATACTGGCTGCCAACTAGACATCGAGCCGTTGATCACTAGCCATTGAACCCGACAATCTAGCCAGTTTGCTATCCACCATATAGTCCATTCATCCAACCCATGCCTTTTTTTAAACTTGCTGGCAAGAACACTGTGGGAGACCATATCAAAAGTTTTGCTAAAGTCAAGGTATATCACATCCACTGCTTTCCCCATATCCACAGAGCCAGTTATCTCATCATAGAAGGCAATCAGGTTGGTCAGGCATGTCTTGCCCTTGGTGAATCCATGCTGACTGTTCCTAATCACCTTCCTCTCTGCCAAGGGCTTCAAAATGGATTCCTTGAGGACCTGCTTCATGATTTTGCCAGGGACTGAAGTGAGGCTGTAGTTCCCTGTGTTCTCTTTTTTCCAATTTTTAAAATATGGGCACTATATTTGCCTTTTTCCAATCATCTGGGACCTCCCCGATCACCACAGATTTTCCAAGATAATGGCCAATGGCTCTGCAATCACATCAGCCAACTCCCTCAGCACCCTTGGATGCATTAGATCTGGACCCATGGACTTGTGCACATCCATTTTCTAAATACTCCTTAACCTGTTCTTTCACCACTGAGGGCTGCTCACCTCCTCCCCATGCTGTGCTGCCCAGTGCAGCAGTCTGGGAGCTGACCTTGTCTGTGAAGACCGAGGCAAAAAAAGCTTTGAGTACTTCAGCTTTTTCCACATCATCATCTTCCACATCACTATGTTGCCTCCCCCATTCAGTAAGGGTCCCACACTTTCCCTGACCTTCTTCTTGTTACTAACATACCTGTAGAAACCCTTCTTGTTACCCTTCATGTCCCTTGCTAGCTGCAACTCCAACTGTGCCTTGGCCTTCCTGATTACACCCCTGCATACTCTAGCAATATTTTTATACTCCTTCCAAGTTATCTGTCCAAATTTCCACTGCTTGTAAGCTTCCTTTCTGAGTTTAAGTTCACCGAAGATTTCACTGTTAAGCCAAGCTGGTCGCCTGCCTTATTTGCCATTCTTTCTGCACTTCGGGATGGTTTGTTCCTGTGCCCTCAATAAGGTGTCTTTAAAATACAGCCAGCTCTCCTGGACTCCTTTCCCCCTCATATTATCCTCTCAGGAGATCCTGCCCAAGGGAGTCTAAGTCTGCTTTTCTGAAGTCCAGGGTCTGTATTTTGCTAGTCTCCTTTCTTCAGGATCCTGAACTCAACTATCTCATGGTCACTGCTGCCTAGGTTGCCACCCACTTCTACGTCCCCTACTTCTATAACACCTTGCAAGGATCTCAAAGCCCTTTGCAGACATAGATTAAGCCTCACAGCCACCCTGTGAGGAAGCTAAATACCGTGTCACAGGTTGGGAAACAGAGACAGAGAGAGGTTAAGTGACCTGTTCAAGACCACATAGTAAGTCAATGGCAGTGCCACTATTAGAACCCACAACTATTGACTCTCAGTCTTCTGGCTCTAGCCCCCAGGACAAGACTTCCAAATGCTCCTGTCAGCACTGCTGTAACTGGGGCCAAATTCAGCCCTGGTCTGAGGAGGTGCAGCTCCATTGACTTCCCTGGGTTTGTGCTTCCAATACTCCAGGGCTGAATCTGGCCCCTTGTTTTCATCTGGAAAAGCTAGAAGGTGGTTCCTGAATAGGGTTGCCAACAGTCTAACTGCACAAACCCAAACACCCATGCGCTGCCCCCTTCCCTGCCCCTTCTCAGAGGCCCCTCCCCCCCCACTCACTTTCACAGTGAGTCTGTGGCAAGGGGTTGGGGTGTGGGAGGTGGTGAGGGCTCCAGCTGGGGGTGCAGGTTCTGGAGCAGGGTTGGAGATGTGGGGTTTGGGGTGCAGGCGGGGGTGCAGGCTCTGGGAGGGAGTTTGAGTGCAGGAGGAGGCTCGGGGCTGGGGCAAGGGGTTGGGCTCCAGTTGGGAGGCGCTTACCTCGGGTGGCTCCCGGAAGCCTACCTACCCTGGCTCTGTGCGATTGCAGGCACTGCCCCTGCAGCTCCCATTGGCCACAGTTTCTGGTCAATGGGACCTGCAGAGCTGGCGCTCAGGGCAGGGGCAGCGCACAGAGATCCACTGGCCGCCCCTGCGCCTAGGAGCCAGATTACTTCTGGGAGCCACGTGGAGCCAGGGTAGGTAGGCAGGCTGCCTTAGCCGTGCTGTGCCGCCGACTGGACTTTTAGCAGCCTATTAAAATCTCCCAGATTGATTTCAATAGCCTCCAGGAGATTGTGGCTAATTCCAGAAGACTCCCTGTCAATCTGGGAAGGTTGGCAACCCTATTCTTGGAGCCACTTGAAACTCGACATTTTCATTCAGCAGGAAATGCTGACATTTTGAAATTGTTTTCATTCCAAATCTAAACAAAAATGAAAAATTTAAATTTCCTGTGAAACGAAGTTTTCCAAAACTGTTTGTTTCAGGTCAGTCAGAATGTTCCATTTAAATGAAATTGAAATGTTTCATTCTGATTCCAGCCGTTTATTTTACACTATAACTTATAGACTATAAACGCAAATACATTTCTAAATGAAAGGGCATTTCAAAACAACAACAAAAAAAATCAAAATATTCTTTTTTGATCGGGTTGATCTTATTGAAACACTTGTAAGGAAACATTTTGTGAACCAAAATTTGTCAAAATCAATACATTCTGACAGAAAGTTTTTATTATATTGAAATGGTATTTTCTGATGGAACAATGCTCTGTCAGGAAAGTTGCACCCAGCTCTAGAGTTCACACACTAGAACAGAGGTGGGCAAACTACAGCCCAGGGGTCGCATCCGGTGCTCCAGACCTTTTAATCCGGCCCTCAAGCTCTGCCAAGGCACGGGGGCCAGGACTTGTCCCGCTCCGCGCAACTCCCACAAGCAGCGGCATGTACCCTCTCCAGTTCCTACACTTAGGGGCAGCCAGGGGGCTCCACAGGCTACTTCCACCCCAAGTGATACCTCCGCAGCTCCCATTGGCCAGAAACTGTGGCCAATGGGAGCTGCAAGGTTGGCGCTTGCAGACAGGGAAGCATGCAGACCCACCTGGCCGCGCCTCCGCATAGGAGCCGGAGAGGGGACATGCCCCTGCTTCTGGGAGCTGCTTGAGGTAAGCACCACCAGGAGCCTGCACTCCTGACCCCCTCCTGTGCCCCAACGTCCTGCCCCATCCCTGATTCCCCTTCCACCCTTTGAACCTCTTCATCCCAGCCCGGAGCAACCTCCTGCACCCCCAACCCCTCATCCTCAGCCCCACTCTAGAGCCCACACCCCAGCTGGAGTTTCCCTGTGGGAATTCTCAGAAATGGCTGGAAGGCAAAAGAGGGAACCTCTGTCTGCGCCAGTCTGTCCCATCATCTGCTGATGGCGTGTTCTTCTCCAAAAGTTCATGGGTTATCATCTCTGACAGACCATAAATATGATAATTGCACCATGGAGACACAGCCCAAGGCTACTGCTGCCTATGAGGGGAGATGTGCCCAAGGGAAGCATTCTCGAGCTTACTCAGCTCACAACTGAGAGTATGTGGCGAGGAAGGATCACCCTGTGGGAGGAAGGATGGGCTCGTGGTTAGAGCTCTGAAGTGAGACACTGGATCTGGGTTTCCAGCTCTACCACAACCCTCTTGTCATTGGACCTTGGACAGATTTAGGTGTCTAACTGGGTGTGGAGCCCCAATGAAAGTCCAGTCTGAACTGTAGGTGCTGAGCTCTTCTGAAAATTTGTCCCTTGATCACTCTTTGCCTTAGTTCCTCATCTGTAAAATGGGGGTAATGATGCTCTCCTACTGCACAGCGGTGTGGGAAGGAGACAGTCCTTGATGTTTGTGAAATGCTATGGGGATGGAGGCATGTAAGTACTAAGAACAGAGTAGAAGGGTGTGGCTTTCCTCAGACGCCAGTGAAACGACAGGTCCTCCAGCAGAATGCAGGGGGGACTCCACCCCAGAGAAGCGTGGCATTGTTCCAGGGTGCACTGGCACTTGAGGGCCAGTGATTCTCCTACAACTCTTTATATTTCAAAGTGCATTGGCAGAAGAGCCAGTGGAAAGGCCACAGGATGGCAACGGCTATTCCTAGCCTGAATGTCTCCAAGAAGGATAACCAGAGGGGCAAAGAGAAGGGCATCCCATTAAAGCCAGTGGTGTCCACACCCCACAGTGGGAGAGTGACAGCCCCAAAGGGTGCTGAGTAAAGCTGTTCCTTTTTTTCCCCCTCTCCAGAGACCACAATTCAGGTTACTATCGAGTCGTGACTCATTATTACCCAGAGGGCTCTGAAGAGATGGCAGTGAAGGGCAGCACCATCATCTTTGTACTAAATAAAGGGGCAGATGGCTGGGCTACAGCCATATGGGACGGACAGGTATGTGGAACTGGCAGGCTGGCACTCCTGCCTCTAGCACAGCATCAGTAGACACTACAGGACTCCCTGCCAGCTGGGGCTTGCTGAGGCTTTAATAGGATGCTCCTTTGGTAGCTCTCAGGAGCAGGAGCAGCCAAGAGGGTGGGATATGACATTAACTTCTCTGAAGCTGCCAGTTCACTTTCATAGATTGGACACTGATGGGGTGACGACTCACTGCTGCGGCGCTTCCTGCTGGTTGTCCAGGGAATTAGCTCTTTTCAGCCAGGAGCGCCCTCTGCCGGTCGGTGTCTCGCCTGCTGCTGGCCCTGTGCCCCTCCCAGACCCCAGTGCCCTTCTAGATTAGGGTTCTGCCCCCTGGCAATAACCCCTCAGTCTGGGTCTCCCCTCCCCAGGGGACCCCCAACCCCCTGTCCCTTCCTTACCTCAGTGGCTACTGTCAGTCATCATCTAGCCCCCACTCCCTGGGGCAGACTGCAGTCTGTACCACTCATCATTGACAAGGCGGGGGGTCAGACCAGCTGCCTCTGTCTAGGTCTGGGCTGGGCTGCTCCTCTGCAGCCTTAGTACCCTTTTGTGGGCCTTTACCTCAGACTGCAGCTTAGGGCTCTGCTAGGCTGGAGCTCCCCAGCTCCCTCTGCCCTAGGTACCCTCCTCAGCTTCCTAGTCAGCCAGGTCCTCCTCTCTCCACGTAGCTAGACAGAGTGTCTCTCTCAGCCCCTGGCTAACAGCCCTCTTATAGGGCCAGCTGTGGCCTGATTGGGGCATGGCCCCACCTGTGGCTACTTCCCCCAGTCAGCCTAGCTTTCCTCCGGCTACAGCCCTCTCTTTGGGCTGTTTTAAGCCCTTTGAGGCATGGCAGGGTGACCACCCCACCACAGACACTAACAGCAGCAGCTGTTAAGGGCTGTTCAGATCCCAGTGACTTTTCCCCGTCATCTCTCTAATTCCATTGGCCAGTAAACTGGAGAGCTCAGCTTTTTCTGATCCTTATCCCTTCCGACACACATGGATCCTGCATAGGGATTATGCAACTAGAAACATTCGGCGAGAACCACTAGCAGGTGCACAATTCACACTAATTGTGAAGCCTCGCCTCCTGCAGAATAAAGTGCACAAAATGTGTCTAGGGTTCATTCAGTGGCCTGCTCGCAACTGCCGTATGGAAAGCAGGGTCCTCAGAAGGGAGAGCAATGTGCTGCTGTGTCCGCAAGTGGGCATCACCTCCCACATGCAATCCTCAGTAGGCCAATTTAACATTAGAGGCCAGGAGCCCCGTCATGGGCCAGGATCGCTCTGTGCTGTGACCTGTACTAACTCAGAATAAAGGGCAGTGCCTGCTCCTAAGAGCTTACAATCAAAGTATAAGGCAGAGAAAACAGGTGAGTCCAACAGGCAGATGGGCGAGCACAAGGAAACAGTGAGGTAAGACTGGTCAGTCTGACAGGCAGTAGTCTCAGCAGCCTAACCATTGTCAAGTTCTCTGGTAGGTATCACAGCACAGGAGAGTTATAAAGAGGAAACCGAAGAAAGATGGAGGCAGCTCCTCCCGCGTGTGAGGGGCAACATGGGAGGAAGCACAAAGGTACCTCTTTAAAAGTTAACAAGTGGGTGAGGAAGGCTGGCGGCTCAGAGGCAGGATTCAACATCTTGAGCGATGATGGGTAGGTGGGGACAGGCTGTGAAGGGCCTTGAAAGCAATGGCGCATAGTTTGTGTTTGTGATGATGGAGAAGGGTGGGCCAGCAGACAGAGTGACCTGGTCAGAGTGGCATGCCAGGAAATGACAATGCCACAAGGGTGTGAATGACTGAGGGGCAAGGTGGGGTTGTCAAGACCAGAGAAGACAATCTCCTGCACCGGGCAGAAGAGTGTCTGTTTCCGCTCAATGCAGCCTGGTTTCACCTTATTTTCTGTTCTGCTCTGTATTTCCCCAGAAACTGCGTATACCGACCTCTCACCTGGAGCCTGTTCATGCCCCCAAGGCTGATAAATGGGTAAGGGGACAATCTTGTGACTATGGGGTGTGGAAGGGAGAGAAAACACAGCCAGGCCACTTGTGCTGTGTGTCTGAACCACAGAGCAAGGCAGTGGGCTCTCTCTTCAGAAACACCCCATGTGTAGGTTCAGGGCTTTCAGCCAGCGAGGGACAATGCAAAATCCAAGCAGCAGGCAAAAGGTGAATTTTTTCCACAGCTCTGATCTATTTCCTGCAGTCGAAGCTTCCATTTTGGAAAAATCCATTTCTTTTACCCCCTCCTCCTCACAGCCAGGACCCTCCATATTATAACCAATGCAGCCTTGCTTTAATGGCTTGACCTGTCTGAAAGCTGTCTCCACTTGAATCCTCCAGCAGACAAGGTGTGACTCACACACATGCGCCTACTGCAGCAAGCAGGGAATTTCAGAGCCCACTTTCGTTCTGACATACTAGTGGCCTCTAGAGAATGAACTTCCACTGTCCCTACTGTAGTTGAGAAACTGGCTCTTCAGGCCTGACTCTGTTATCATTTATCCCATGGAGTTGGTAGTGTTCCCTGCTGTAAAACCATTTCAGTGCAGACACCCAGTCTGTTCAGTGCAGAACCTTGGAGCTGAGTGAGGGGCAGATAAGCCCTTGGGTCAGAGGGATCAGCCATGGAAATCCCAGTGAAGATGGATTCCATTTTTGCTCAGATGGGGAGGTGGCTGTCCCCAGACTAAATGTGGGGTCTGGATCCCAGAGAGGTGAACAGAGCTAACAGTGCAGCAAAATAAAACAAACCCGTATGGGTACCAGGTGGGTAACCACCGTCTGGGGAAGCCTGGAGGAGCCTGAGTACTCCATGTCATACCTGAGTTAATGAATCAGCAATCCCTGAGGCTCTGCCCACCTTTAAAGTCATAGCCTGCAATCTACTCAGTGACGCAAACCAGCTGCCACCTGCCCCTTCTGGCCAGTGGGGAACAAGGGAGCTGATTTCCCAAAACTTCAGTTCCTTAGAACTGTTCTGCTTCACAGTGGCCTCAGCCACACTCTCCTCACGTGTCTGATCAGTTCGTTTTCATTTTGTTCTCTTGCAGAAAGTCAGTAATGGGATCCCTCTTCCCCCTGTTAAAGTACCCCCCAACCGGCCCCACTTGCAGGAAATGGACCAGCAGCAGCCAGGTAAATCCTGCTTTCTGGGACTGAAGGGGCATGTGGGGGTAAGGATCCCAATGGGAGTTGTGTGGGATCACCCACCAGTGCCCCAAAACACCACTGCTCTAGGGAACCTACACTACCGGCAGGGCTAGTTCCCCACTTGCAGCATGTGGTTCTGGGATGGACTGACCGTGTAACCCAAGAGCACCTTGGTAGCAGGGTAGATCATGTGTGTCAGGGATGACTGCACACACTTTGCTTCGCTGTGGCCCACTCATTCTGCTCTGAACAGAGACTGGGGGCCACAACTGTGTCCAAATAGAAGTGAACTGGTTGGCAGGCACCTGGTGATTCAGAGCTGGTGCGCAATAAATGCAGCTGCTGCCATTTGTCACTTGCCCCCCTTGCTATGGTGACGAGTGCAGGCAGGGTTCTATACACCTGTCCCGAGAGGGGAGGATGGACAGCTCCGGCCGTAGAATCGGTGGCTTCTCGTGCTGCCTGGAGTCCCTCCAGATGTGGCTCAGTGGGACCCCCCCAAAGCTGACCAACCCTATCTCCTCCAAAGAGGCCCTGCCCATTGTCATGATGGCTGTTTGGCAATGTTTTGCCCTGCAGGACCTCCTGAGGGAGAAGACACTGCTGCAAATGATGCTGATCCGCAAGCAGACTCGCAGGTGCAATGTTCCCCAATGTCACAAACCATTAAGGCTATAAAATCACTGCTGCCAAAGGTAAGGGTGGATTCAGCCCACTTCCCCCAAAACTCCAGAGCCACCACAAAACTTTGGGGCTCACTGGAAAGCCTTTTCTTCCAGACCAGTTCCCCCTCCCCCATCCCAGAGAGATCCTAACTCCCAGATGGACTTTTGTCTGTTACTCTTGAGTCCTTGATCTTCCTCTTCTTCTGTCTCTCCCGGCCCAGACTGTTGCTCTGTGCTGTTAACAACCACTATGTTCTATCACAGAGAGCGCTGCATTTCTGGGGTTAGAGAAATCATCTCTGTATCCTTTTCCTACCTCACATTGGACTTGTGCCTACAGAGCCTTTCTTTGTCAGAGGCAGCTGCTGATGAGGTCACCAGCAGCCCCACTTTATTTGGCACAGCCACTAGACCGCCTGTGATTTTGGAGTCAGTGCTGTGTCAAGCTGCATGGATTGGCAGCTGAAATTTCCACAGGAAATTATGGGACCTGGCAGCATCATCTCAGGGACATGTTTGCATGATAATACAGGGAGTACCTGTCTCCCCTCTGGAGCTGAATACTCCTATGCTGAATACTCCTGTGCCGAGCAGATGTGTCTGAGTTATAGGATTCAGATCCAGACGCTTCCAAAAGGAAAAATGGAAGTGTTTGGATCCAGGGTTTGGAGAAATGCCCCCCACATGTGAAATTCACATCTGGATCCTGGCTCATATTCTATGCCACGTGGAGTTTGGTGGCACTGAGGTTGGCATTTGGGTTAAGCCCCCCCCCCCTTGACTCTGGTTATGGAAGGATGGGCTAGTGGTCGGGGCACTGGCCGAGATGTGGGAGACCTGTGTTCGGTTCCTTGTTCCACCAGGGACTTCCTGGGTAAGTCACTTCATGTCTCTGTGCCTCAGCACCCCAGCTGTGAAGGGGAGATAATAATATTTCTGTACCTCACAAGGACATTGTGAGGATAAATACATTAACTGATTGTAAAGTGCTTTGAGCTCTGCTGTTCCTCAGATGTTCTTGTCAACTGCTGGAAATGGCCCACCTTGAATATCACTACAGAAGGTCCCCCCCACCCCCCGCTCTCCTGCTGGTAATAGCTCAACTTAAGTGATCACTCTGGTTACAGTGTGTATGGTGAAAAGAAAAGGAGTACTTGTGGTACCTTAGAGACTAACCAATTTATTAGAGCATAAGCTTTCGTGAGCTACAGCTCACTTCCTCAGATGCATATCGTGGAAACTGCAGCAGACTTTATATATACACAGAGAATATGAAACAATACCTCCTCCCACCCCACTGTCCTGCTGGTAATAGCTTATCTAAAGTGATCATCAGGTGGGCCATTTCCAGCACAAATCCAGGTTTTTTCACCCTCCACCCCCCCACACAAATTCACTCTCCTGCTGGTGATAGCCCATCCAAAGTGACAACTCTTTACACAATGTGCATGACAATCAAGTTGGGCTATTTCCTGCACAAATCCAGGTTTTCTCACATCCCCCCCACCCCCATACACACACAAACTCACTCTCCTGCTGGTAATAGCTCATCCAAACTGACCACTCTCCAAGTTTAAATCCAAGTTAAACCAGAACATCTGGGGGAGGGGGAGGGTAGGAAAAAACAAGAGGACACAGGCTACCTTGCATAATGACTTAGCCACTCCCAGTCTCTATTTAAGCCTAAATTAATAGTATCCAATTTGCAAATGAATTCCAATTCAGCAGTTTCTCGCTGGAGTCTGGATTTGAAGTTTTTTTGTTTTAAGATAGCGACCTTCATGTCTGTGATTGCGTGACCAGAGAGATTGAAGTGTTCTCCGACTGGTTTATGAATGTTATAATTCTTGACATCTGATTTGTGTCCATTTATTCTTTTACGTAGAGACTGTCCAGTTTGACCAATGTACATGGCAGAGGGGCATTGCTGGCACATGATGGCATATATCACATTGGTGGATGTGCAGGTGAACGAGCCTCTGATAGTGTGGCTGATGTTATTAGGCCCTGTGATGGTGTCCCCTGAATAGATATGTGGACACAGTTGGCAACGGGCTTTGTTGCAAGGATAAGTTCCTGGGTTAGTGGTTCTGTTGTGTGGTATGTGGTTGTTGATGAGTATTTGCTTCAGGTTGCGGGGCTGTCTGTAGGCAAGGACTGGCCTGTCTCCCAAGATTTGTGAGAGTGCTGGGTCATCCTTTAGGATAGGTTGTAGATCCTTAATAATGCGTTGGAGGGGTTTTAGTTGGGGGCTGAAGGTGACGGCTAGTGGCATTCTGTTATTTTCTTTGTTAGGCCTGTCCTGTAGTAGGTAACTTCTGGGAACTCTTCTGGCTCTATCAATCTGTTTCTTTACTTCTGCAGGTGGGTATTGTAGTTGTAAGAAAGCTTGACAGAGATCTTGTAGGTGTTTGTCTCTGTCTGAGGGGTTGGAGCAAATGTGGTTGTATCGCAGAGCTTGGCTGTAGACGATGGATCGTGTGGTGTGGTCAGGGTGAAAGCTGGAGGCATGCAGGTAGGAATAGCGGTCCATCGTCTACAGCCAAGCTCTGCGATACAACCGCATTTGCTCCAACCCCTCAGACAGAGACAAACACCTACAAGATCTCTGTCAAGCTTTCTTACAACTACAATACCCACCTGCAGAAGTAAAGAAACAGATTGATAGAGCCAGAAGAGTTCCCAGAAGTTACCTACTACAGGACAGGCCTAACAAAGAAAATAACAGAACGCCACTAGCCGTCACCTTCAGCCCCCAACTAAAACCCCTCCAACGCATTATTAAGGATCTACAACCTATCCTAAAGGATGACCCAGCACTCTCACAAATCTTGGGAGACAGGCCAGTCCTTGCCTACAGACAGCCCCGCAACCTGAAGCAAATACTCACCAACAACCACATACCACACAACAGAACCACTGTTTTTTCCTACCCCCCCCCCCCAGATGTTCTGGTTTAACTTGGATTTTAACTTGAAGAGTGGTCAGTTTGGATGAGCTATTACCAGCAGGAGAGTGAGTTTGTGTGTGTATGGGGGTGGGGGGGATGTGAGAACCTGGATTTATGCAGGAAATAGCCCAGCTTAATTGTCATGCACATTGTGTAAAGAGTTATCACTTTGGATGGGCTATCACCAGCAGGAGAGTGAATTTGTGTGGGGGGGTGGAGGGTGAGAAAACCTGGATTTGTGCTGGAAATCACTTTAGATAAGCTATTACCAGCAGGACAGTGGGGTGGGAATAGGTATTGTTTCATATTCTCTGTGTATATATAAAGCCTGCTGCAGTTTCCACGATATGCATCTGAAGAAGTGAGCTGTAGCTCACGAAAGCTTATGCTCTAATAAATTGGTTAGTCTCTAAGGTGCCACAAGTCCTCCTTTTCTTTTTAACCCAGGAACTTATCCTTGCAACAAAGCCCGTTGCCAACTGTGTCCACATATCTATTCAGGGGACACCATCACAGGGCCTAATAACATCAGCCACACTATCAGAGGCTCGTTCACCTGCACATCCACCAATGTGATATATGCCATCATGTGCCAGCAATGCCCCTCTGCCATGTACATTGGTCAAACTGGACAGTCTCTACGTAAAAGAATAAATGGACACAAATCAGATGTCAAGAATTATAACATTCATAAACCAGTCGGAGAACACTTCAATCTCTCTGGTCACGCAATCACAGACATGAAGGTCGCTATCTTAAAACAAAAAAACTTCAAATCCAGACTCCAGCGAGAAACTGCTGAATTGGAATTCATTTGCAAATTGGATACTATTAATTTAGGCTTAAATAGAGACTGGGAGTGGCTAAGTCATTATGCAAGGTAGCCTGTGTCCTCTTGTTTTTTCCCCCCCTCCCCCCCCCCCCCCCCAGATGTTCTGGTTTAACTTGGATTTAAACTTGGAGAGTGGTCAGTTTGGATGAGCTATTACCAGCAGGAGAGTGAGTTTGTGTGTGTATGGGGGTGGGGGGATGTGAGAAAACCTGGATTTGTGCAGGAAATAGCCCAACTTGATTGTCATGCACATTGTGTAAAGAGTTGTCACTTTGGATGGGCTATCACCAGCAGGAGAGTGAATTTGTGTGGGGGGGTGGAGGGTGAAAAAACCTGGATTTGTGCTGGAAATGGCCCACCTGATGATCACTTTAGATAAGCTATTACCAGCAGGACAGTGGGGTGGGAGGAGGTATTGTTTCATATTCTCTGTGTATATATAAAGTCTGCTGCAGTTTCCACGGTATGCATCCGATGAAGTGAGTTGTAGCTAACGAAAGCTTATGCTCAAATAAATTGGTTAGTCTCTAAGGTGCCACAAGTACTCCTTTTCTTTTTGCAAATACAGACTAACACGGCTGCTACTCTGAAACCTGCATAAAAATAGGCATTATTGTTATTCAGATATTTGCTGGTGAAATCGCTCTAACCAACCCACCGAGAGCAGATTCTCCTTTGCTTCCTGGTTGTTTGCAGGTCCCACTGGCTCAGGACAAAGCATCCTCCAGCGAGAACAGATCCATCCTGCTGAAAGTCCACTGTGACTATACAGTTAAAGTGAACAAGGCCCTGACCTTGTCAGACCTCAGGTCTCTGCTGCGGGAGACATTCAGCCAGCAGGCAGAGCTTGGGAAGCTGAGGTAGGCTTGGTCACAGACTGGCAATAGGGTTGCACTCTGGATACACTCAGCTGGTGCCAAAGGCTGAGTTGGAGTTTCTCCTTCCCAGTGAGCTGCAGCTTTCCTCTTGCCATTGCAGACAAATCATTGCAGTTCCCTGAAGAGGTGTTTGCCCAAGGAGCTAGACATAAGCCATGTCTGCCATCCGTGTTGTTCTCCACAGGGCATTTTGTCTTTCAGTAGGGCTCAGGCAGCCATAGGCACAGTTCACAAAATGAGTACATACAAAGCAGCACAGTGTCCCCTCTCCCAACTGAATGGTCACACAAAGCCCTGCCCCCTGGATATTCCACCTCATTGCTTTAGAGCACAACACTGACTCCTTGGGGACAGGGAATTTGTGAGCAGGGAGGTTTCACAGGACCAAAGGAGTATGGAACTGCACCTGCAGTAGTGAAAGAGGGGGAAGTTTAAAGAGAAATGCTATTGTAGACACCTCTGACCTGGAATGATTTTCTCCCAGCCAGGGCAACATTTAAGGCACACCAGGTTCAACTCAGTTGCACTTTGTGTGCCCAATTTAGAGGTCTTGTGTAAGTCTAAAGCAGACTGAAGTTTTGTCTACTGGAGCTGGAGGCGTAATTTCATATGCGCTAGCTCTGGTTGAGCTAGTGCGCTAAGAATAGCAGCGTAGCCCTGGTGGCATAAGCAGCAGAATGGGATAGCCAGCGTAAACCCTCTGCATCCAATCCTGTCTGAAAGCCTAGGTACGTATTCAGGGCCGCCAGCCCTTCCCCCGGCCTGTGGCACGACCGCTCCACTTCTCCTTTTAGCACGCGAGCTTGCACACAGCTAGCGCAGGTCTGTCTGCCTGATCGGGGAATTACACCTCCAGCTCCACGCAGACACACCCCGGAGGTCCTGGACTGACATGCTTAGGAAATCAGAGGGAGATGGAGGTCCTGGACTGACATGCTTAGGAAATCAGAGGGAGATGGAGGTCCTGGACTGACATGCTTAGGAAATCAGAGGGAGATGCAAGCTGCACAAGTTTAGATTCACCTCTGAATTTGGCCCTAGTGCATTTTCTCTGTCCTCCTCTCTTACTTCAGCTGCAGGCTTTCAGACAGCAAAGAGTTCATTGTGATTTCGGGAGAAGAGGAACTGGGGAAGATGTGGCAGCAGGTGACAGATGGGAGGCTGACACTCTGGTGCCAGGTACGTGCCCCTTTGGGATGCTGTTCTTCCTCACTAGATTCTGATATAATTTCTGCTCTGCCGTGCAGTTTACACCATGGCCTTGTCCCATAGGGCACAGATGCCTGTTCAGACAGACCTGTTCTCTACAGGATGGTAGCACATCATGGTTACACAGCACAAAGGCCTGAGGATCTGGAATTCAATGAAGGAGACACACTGGACATTCTCTCTGAAGGTAGCTTTCTAGTTCTACCTGAAGTTCTTCACTGGGCAGCTTCAGGAGTCTGTTTGCAGGGAGGGGATGGGGACAAGTTGGGGAACAAAAGACTTCCTGATAGTTAAGCCACTAGGCCTTATGGGGGACTGACATGTGCATGGGCCTGTACTGGCCCTTTGCGCAGGGATGAATGTCACCCTTAGCAAGGCTCCCTGGTTAGGCAATTCAAGGGATTGCTCGGTCCTTACCCTGTTCCTTTGTGTTTTCCCAGTGAATGAGGAATGGCTTGAAGGCCATTGCAATGGCAACTTTGGCATTTTCCCCAAGTGCTTTGCTGCTCAGGCCAGCATTGGGGCTGCCCTCCCTTAGAGAAGAGATGCTTCTTCCTGCCAGACTCCACAAGAAGCCAGCTGGGCTCTGGACCCCACCTCACCTTACTCATGTCTCCCACAGAACAGGAGAAGCTTGCGATAATTCATTCAGGTCTGACCATCGCCAGCCCTGCTAGGTATTTAATGAAGCTGCCCACACAGGACGCTTCCCAGTGTGGGACCCCATTATCCAGAAACCCAGCAGGATTAGTTTCTGTAGCAGAAATAGCATTTTCTATGGCATGTGTCTGGCCTCAGTATAATAATAATAATAGAAGTGAGATGACAGGTCTGACTGGGGAGTGCGGGAGGTGGGATCTGGGTGCAAGGCATGGGGTGGTGTCTCATGAAGGACACTCTGAGAGGTGCTGACACAGCAAATGGAGATTTCCCATCTCAGACCCAGCCACCAGCTCTTTCTGTAGCAAGAACTTGGGGTTCAAAGGTGCAGATTAAGTGGCAAGAAGAACCAGCTCCTCCAAAAGAGGGGGCTGTGCTCTGATAGCGGCAAGGGGCCTGGCTCAGGCCTTAATCCCCACTTCCCACCAGGTGGAATAAAAGTGAGGGAAGCTGGACCTTGCCGTCACTGGATATGCCCATTCTGCTGTTAGAAACCCACGGCTGGCCCATGCCAGTTGACTTGGGCTAAGGGACTGTTTGAGTGCGGTGTAGGTATTTGGACTTGGGGCAATTAAATAGCTCCTTAGCCTGAGCCCCACGGGCCTGAGTCAGCTGGCACAGGCCTACGGCAGGGGACTAATGGCAGTGCTGACAGACCCATTGAGGCCAGACTGTGGGAGGCAACGTGCCACCCAAAGAGCCAGAGCGCAGGGAGGCAGGCCTGATTCTCTGGGCCCCACGCAGTGTAGAAACAGCGCTGTTCTGGTTTGAGAGCATTTCACACCCACTTTGGACTGCTGTAAATTAGTGCACATGAATCAGGCATAGGGTGTGTGGCCCCTCCAAGATCCATTGATCTGCCAGAGGCAAAGGGCCCTGTGCCCAGACATCTTGGGTTGTGGGGATTGTCCCTGGTCAGCTGAACACTGGTGTTGTCCCAGTCGGTTCCGTGAAGTTGGGCCACAGCAGGGAGCCAGACCTTGAGGGACTGAGAACTGGGTTGGAGGGAAGGAATGCAGGGCCTGGGGATAAAGAACAGGGTGGGGGAGATGGCCAGGTGACAGGAGCTGAGGCATTGGGGGGAGGGCAGCCAGAGAAACAGGCCTAGCAAAGCCCAGAGGGATCAGGAAGTGGAGAGCCAGAAGGAGGAAGTGGTAAGTGGAGCTCATGGGAGTAGATAAAAATAACCTGTGCGGGAGAGGGGTGACCTAGGGTCTCTACTTTGCAAAAAGGGTCCCAGGAACTGCAGGGTGGTTCCTGGGCACCAGCCCCTGGGTCTCGCTCGGCCCATCAGCCACGCAGTGCATGAGCCTTTGGGAGCTCACTCAGCCCCACTGGCCTGAGGGAGCTCCCTTGGCCTTCCTTCCTGCCTGGACTCTCGCTCGGCCCAAGCCTCTGGGGAGTTGCTCAGCGCATCAATCCTTAATAGACCTCCCCTGGCTCAGGGCCCTATGAGATCACACACCATCTCTGCTGTGCTAGGCTTTCCAGCTGGCACAGGTTTCTGGAGGGTTGTGCAGCCCCTGTACACCAGGCGTCTTTGTCAGCACGGGTCTCTGTGCAGTGGCTCCGTCCCCTGACCCTGCAGCTCACGGACAGCGGCCTCTCAGCACTGCAGGGTGCTTACCTGGAACAGGCGGAGCAGGACACTCCTGCCCTCCACCCTGCAGGGCCTCTTCTTGGTCCAGGCCACTGTATGCTGCCTCAAACCCTTGCCCACCCCAGGGCCAGGCACAGCCTCTCTAAGGTCACTCACAGCCTGTACCTGGCATACCCTTTCTAGGGTCACTCAGCCCCTTGCACTGCCTGGCCCATGCCCTGCTGCCATAGCTATGGCTAGCCCAGGCACGTGAGCTGCAGCCTGGAAGTGGAAGCTGCCAGCAGGAGGGCTCCTTGTCTGGCTCTTGTTCCTCCCCTTAGACCAAAAGAGCCTGAATTCATTAACTTTTAGGGGGTGCTGTAAAAACCACGCCTCACAAGGGCTGAGGGGGTGGCTGGCTGGCTGGTTGGGGTGGGGCGACTCTCTCTGTTGCTGGGATTCCTGGCTGGTCCCTTGGAGTTGGTTTAGTTGGGTAGGAGCCTGTGATGCTGTTGGAGGGAGTGTTTTTGTGAAGAGGTGTCTGTGTGCCTAGAGTGGAAGTTTTGGGGTGGGGTTTTACTTAAATCAAATCTATAATCCATGCAGGGCCAGTGGAAGCAGCCTTTGCAGTGTTCAGCTCAAAATCCCCAAATCCCCAGCCCCGCCTCCTCCCCCAGGCGTGCCGCATTTCCCCCCGCATTGCTTCCTGCGGCTCCCCCCCCCAACCCCCCCACCCTCGCTCACCTCCACTCCGCCTGCTCCCCTGAACATGCCGCTGCTCCGCTTCTCCCCCCTCCCTCCCAGGCGAGGTGGAGGCAGCGCGTTCAGGGGAGCAGGCGGAGCGGGGGGGGGAGTAGAGGAACTGCTCCCCACCCCAGCTCACCTCCGCTCCACCGCCGCTGCCTCCCCCGAGCACGCTGCCGCTCGGCTTCTCCCCCCTCCCAGGCAACAAACAGCTGTTTGGCGCGGCCAGCCTGGGAGGGACGGGGGAGAAGCGGAGCGGCGGCAGTGTGCTCAGGGGAGCAGGTGGAGGCGGAGTGGAGGTGAGCTGGGGCCGCGGGGGCACATTTCTAGGGCCAGCATGGCCAGCGCCGGAATGCCATCCCTAGAAATGGGCCGCCCCGAGCACCAGCTTGTTTTGCTGGTGCCTAGAGCTGGCCCTGGAGAAGGCTGCTGTCGTCTCGCCAGAGTGCGGCCACACACCTGCGGGCGTCATTCCAGGCACAAAAGGAGTAACAGGCTACATGGCTTAAAGGTACAGGGCCCCATCCTGATCTGCACATGCCTTCGTCGTGCTCGGGATCTGTGCCTACATGCCTCCTTCTTCTGCATGAGCATCATCCAGCCTGACCTCCTGTTTAACACAGGCTGTCTCCTGGACTCCAGCGTTGTACCCATGGCTTCTAAGTGAGCTAGAGCATGTCTAGAAAGACAGCCAATCTCAACTGAAAGATGTCACGCGATGGGAAACTCCCCCATATCTTTAGGCAGTGATTAATTATTCTCCCTATTTTAAAAAAGTGCCTTATTTCTAGTCCCAATTGGTCTAGTTCAGTTTCCAGGCACTGGCTCTCAGTCATCCTTTGTCTGCTGGGTTAAAGAGACTTCTGTGAACAGAGCTCTTCCCTTGGGAGATACTTCTAAACACTGATCAGCTCCCTCCTCAGCCTTCTTTGGAGGGAGGCATTCACTGAGAGGAACCAGGCAGACATCCTGAAGAGATGGCGAGTGCCTTGAAGGCCTCCCCACACTCGCCATCACTTGTGCCACTTCCCCTTTCCTGGGCTGGTGGGAGGGGCTCTCCGTCCATGACTCGAGCTGCTAAGTGGGATTCCAGAGGCACTGGATGAGAATGGCCAGCAGTGCCGCTGCAGCAGTCAGGACGATGAGGAAGATGGTGGCAGCCCAGAGCCCGCGCTGCTGCCCTTTCACTTGCTCGGGGGCCTCCGCTGGGATCATGTTGGTGAGGTTCAGCACGTAGCCCAAGGTCCAGCCAAAGTCCGTGTTCGCAGCCTGCCCGGGGAAAGAGCAAGCGAGCACTTTACTGTGCTGGTAACATACTTGGAGCCCAGAGCCCCTTCTGCTTCCAGAGCTTGTGGGGGAGAAATTCTTGTGCCTGTCTCTGCAGGTTCTGGTCCCTGAGACTAATACAGTCCGGCCTGGTTAGCTGGAGCTTGGCTTCTCTGAAGCCACGTGCATCAAAGATGTATCCCTATGCAGGAGTGTCATTACCATGGCTGTGCCCGAGGTCACGGTGCTATGCAAACGCAGCCAGCAGGAGCCAGTACACCAGGAGTCTGGCATCCTCTTCTGACCCCCCAGCCCCTACAGGGGCAGTAGAAGTGGTGCTCCCCTCAGAGGACTGATTCAGCCCTACACAGATATTCATTGCTAGTGTCCCCAATGCAGCTCTCCCAGCGTCCCTCCTGCTGCCCTATTCTTGGATTCTGTACCCTGAACTGGCCATTGAAGGCCAGCCCTCATTAGCATTGGGGGCCCAGGGCCTTTGGGGTCACAAGCAGGGACTCTCCTTTGGGACTGGAACCATTGCAATGATTCAGAAGCAGACCTTGCTCCTGCAGTGACCCCTCTGATGGATGATTTAGTTTTATTTTCCCCTTACAAATCTGCCATCATTCTGCACACTTCCATCCCCCCCACAATGTTCCTGTGACCTCTGACGACCTCAGCCAGCTGTGGCAGAAGCCTGCTGTTACACCTATCTGACTCCAGTGAAATCAATGAGGTTCATTTGGATTTATGCCAGTGTAAAGGAAACAGAATTTGGCCCTGTGGTCTCTAGGGAACGTGTGGTGAAGCCATGTGGCCACTAGTGCAGAACTTTCCATGACAGCACACCATAGCCTGCTGCTACCACCAAAGATCTGCTCCTCCTCTCGCAGCCAGGAGGAAGGATGTAGCCGGAATCAAGCCACTTCAGAGCCCAATCCTGCTAAGTGCGGCCGCTTTTGGTGTGATGCTGAGTGCCCTTGATTCCCAGGCGAACCAGTTGGAGTTGAGGGCACTCTGAACTCAGCAGGTCAGATTCTTAGTTACCAGGTGCAGGTGAATAGCCATTTGCATTAGTGGGCATAATTCTCACACTGTGTAGTGATAACTGGGGCCAAGGTTGGAGACAGTGACCCTGGGAGGAATGGCAGTTGCTGCCAGGTGGCTGCACAAGCCGGACCGACAATGGCTCTTTACCTGTTGGCGGAAATGGATGTTGCTCCACATTTGCTCGTCAAATTTGTAACCCTCGTGTAGCAGTGTCAGGATGTAAAAGGCCGAGGGGCAGTAATTGTGTAGGCGGCTGAGACTCTCCTCCTGTGGGAAGCTGGCCTGGAGCTGAGAGAGCAATTGGGACAGACAACGTAGATAGCAGTTAGCAAGAGCCCTGCAAAAAGCCCACCTTCCCCAGTGGTGGAACAAAAGGAAACAAGCAGGATATAGTTCTATGAAACAGCCGAAGTGCCTGTCTCCATTGCCTAGCCAGCAGCCCATATGGCCCCCAGTTACTGGTGCAGAAACCACAGCTGGGGCAGGAAGCCCAGACCCAAGAGCCTTTTTAGTAGTGTGCTGGGACTTGGCCAGTACTTTGACACTGAAGCTGAGATCCAAAGGGCCTGGCACTTTTTGCAGTTCAGATCTGAGAGCCCTGCATGGCTCCTTCCCATCCCACTTCCTAACCGCTCACTCCCTGTACACTGCTAGGACAAACCTTTCTGCCAGGATGTGCGGAGTGTGACTCCCACTTGCTAATGGGCCTTCAGAGCTCCTCTGCTTTGACGGTTTGTCATGCAACTCGGGGGCTTCACAGGATAATAGACAAACATGGGCTGAGCTCTTGGCTGCTACCAACAAGAATCTCACCTCCTTCCAGCCTTTAGTGCAGAAGCCCCAGATGGTGGCATTGATGACACTCAGGGGCTGCCCGTTAGTCAGGTTCAGAAAGTAGAAGGTGTAGTAAAATCCAGAAAAGGCCTGTGCAAGAAGAGGAGACATTAAACCTGTGTCCTCCCAGAAGACACTGCAGAGGAGCATAACAATAATTAATTTTCCCTTCTGGAGAACTCTTCATCCTAGAGGAACCCCAAAGTGCTTCACAGCAGTAATGAATTTCTCCTCACTCCCCGTCAAAGGCAGGCCAGCATTATTAGCACCATTTCACAAATGAGGAAACTGAAGCACAGAGAGGTGAAGTGACTTGGCCTAGGTGACAATGATAGTCAACAGTGGAACCAAGAGTAGATCTCAGGACTGGGCACCAGAGACCTGAACCAATGCCTGCAGTAGTCAGTGGAAAGTCTCCCAGCAATGTCACTGTGGTCTCGATTGGCATCAGTATGCAATCTATAGTACCACATGTTAAGATTCATACAAATTCTATGTTTGTAGGTGCAAAGCAAAGTTAATGCTTTTGCAGTCTGGGCATGGTTAAGGTGAAGGGCTACATCACAGCTGAATTATTTTTGCATTTGTGAATGTAGTCTGAGATCGACAGCACAAGAGACTGAAATTCTTTTGTAGCCATAGATTGGGTACAGCATGGGCAGTCAACATGCAAACTTTTCTCCTGCTACCCATGCCAGTGTGCCCAAGCTGCATCTTGAGCTAAACTATACCATCAAATTGCCTGTTTTCTGTGGTTTTTTTTTTAATACATTTAAATTCTCACAATTTGATTTACAGCCAGAGCTGGCCTAAAAACACGGGCTGATGTGTGGATTTCAGGGAAGATTGCAAGATTTTGTTTCAGTTAAGTTAATGGATTTTGTTTCAATTAAGTTAATAGATTTTAATATCTATTCCCTAACCAGGACTAAGCACAAAGTGGTAATAATCCTCTTTGCTTAGCATGGAATTTCCTTTGCTTTTGCTTCTGCTGTTGTTTACTTGGAAAAAGAAAACTAAGAGAATTGTGTCTGATCACACACGGAAACGAAAGATGCTCCCATACCATACTCAAGAGTGCTATTGAGATGCATTGACAAGAATGAACCCAATAACAATTAAATGTGTATTCAAATCCATGTGCAGAGCGCCTCTGATGCTCTTATGATCACACATGGAGATACGATTCAACATGGTTAGCTTCAAACATGCATGTGCAGACACACCTTGGCTCTAGCACAAAACTGGGGGAGCTGCACGTGTTGTATACTAAGGGCTGCTTTGAAAGTGCCCCTCATTCCTCAGCTGTGGTTGGCAGTGCATAGCCCCCGTAAGTCATGCTAATGGCACAACTCCCTTGGGCCCCTCAGTGGCATGAGTGTTTCCCAGGGCAGACAGATCACAGAAGTGACCCCCCGGAGAATTCAGCTGGAAGGTAGAAGGCAGCGTTATTATATTAAGAGCCATGAATGGCACGTAGAGCTGAGATGGGGTGAGTTTGTTTCACTCTGCTCATGACCCATCCTCCCCTCTGGGGAAGAACAGCCCCTGCACATAGGCGCATCAGATTTTCAGACATCTCCTCCCTAGCTTCGTGGTTCCTAATGGGGATCTCAGCATTTGTCCCAGGTCAAGTTTAGCTGCGGGTTACACGCACACAGTGATACAGCCTCCCTCCAGTTTAGCTGATGCCTTATCTATCTCCTCAGTCCTTTAGAGCGTTACTCCCACCAGTGTGGTAGCCAGCTACAATAGAAGGGAAGGTTTCCTTACGAAGAACTGCCCATGCCCCAGTGGCTGATAGACCCCGTTGAACCCGCACGTCCTGTTGGCCCCACACGCTGTGAAGTTGAAGAGTTTCTGGATGGCACTCCTGCAGTCCGCTGGGGCCCCTGTCCCCCGCACCGTGAGGATCTGGCTGGGGTCATGTGCAACTGGTGCCGGGACGCAGGAACTGTCATACAGGGCAGCGGCAGTGACGTTCTCCTCGTATCCCTTGGGGTAGCACGGGTGGGAGATCTGTTGAGAGGTGAGATTCTCCTAGAGAGAGGGGAACCCATTAGCAGCGCTCAGGCTTGGGATAGCAGCCAAACCCCTCTCCTCCCCACCTCTCCCCCATCCCCTCCAGTTTGGAGCTTCTGGGAGAGTGGCAGCTAAATCCTTATAGGAAAGTCCCATAGGATTTAGAAGAAAACGAGAACTGTCCTATGGGTTTTCTTATCCATCCCATTGTATTTGAGACTGCAAACCCTATCCTGGTATAGAATGCTATAGGGTGGGTCACAAAACCCATGCATACCCCACTCTGGGGCTGTCTGGGTATCTGACCATCTCCCCCGCTAGTCTCAGGCCAGGCCCTGCCTGGCCTCAGAGATGGCACACAGATGATGGCGAGGAAGTCACTGCCCCTTCGACACATCACCCTTCTCTGCTTTTGTCACGTGCTCCTCCCGGAGCTCTGCAGCCCCAACCCACCCAGCTCCATCTCCACTTCCCATCCCTCCTCCTGGTTTGTCCATCCCCAGCACATCCAAGGTCATGCCTTTTTGGGAGCCAGCTTCACTGCTGTCTGTGAGACGTCAGGACCCAGATCCCAGGATCTTGACCCTGCACGTCTTCGCACAGAACACAAGGGGGGGGGGGCTCAGGGCTATCCTTCAGTACAAACAGGGGTATGAGTGAACTCAAGCCAGCTACCCCTGGCTGTCACCTGTGCACTGACCCATGCTGAGTTACCCCCTTGCACACCAGCTCCCTTATGCAGGTTAAGTAGAGCAGACCGAAGCACCAACCTTATCCTGAGGCCCTGCCTGGCAGACCTCCCCCTTAGGCCTCACTCTTCCCAGCACCAGGGCTGGGCTTTCCTGCTTGCCACTTCTTGTGTGGATGTCTCTGCACAGCCCTCCTCACGTGCCCTGCGCAGGACACAACCCTGGGTGTCAGGGCCTGGGGGGAGCACGGGATAGTCTCTCTGACACCAGAGCACTGCCCGGGTTGGGGTGTGTCAAAGGAAGAAGTAATGTAACATCCATGGCTTCTCGCTGCTGCCTCCTGAAACGTGTGGGTGGGGCCAAGCTGTCAGGGGAAGGACTTCAGGAGTAGAAAGGTGACACATGGTGGGCTGCCATCCTCCAGAGTACGGGTGGAAAATCCAACACCACATTGCTGCAACCTATGCAGCTCCCCCATTGCTGGCTGCACGGTGCAGCTCCTGTGGCATGCGAGGGGTTAATACAAATCCCAGGCAGAGAGAGAACTGTTGTGTAGCTGACTGGGCTATAGGATCTGCTCCTATTGATCTCCCTTTCCCACCAAGCCACTGGGTGCTGCTGTCGATCGTTCGCACAGTGTCAAGTCCAAGGACTAGCCAGCAAGAGGGGGTGGGGGGAAGATGGAGTCATAAATCACATAACTATGAGTCACACCCTCGTCTGGGATTTCTGGGAGTTTCCAGGGCATAGGAGAAAGAAGGGAAACCATCTCTTGCTTCGACAGGGAAACCCTGCCTCACTGGGGCTTCTCTCTAGTACTTGCTCAGTTTCACAGATAAAGTCTTTGTTTTGCCTGCTCTGTGCTCTAAAGAAAAGCAGGTGGCAAAGAGTCCCTGTCCACCCAACTTGACAATCTTCTGATGCTCTCAGAGATTTTCACGCTCTTCTCTGGCAAGTCAGAGCCATTTATAGTTTGGTTACCCGTTTGTTGATGTACACAGGGTCTGCATGAGCTCTAGCGTGACATCCAGGGAGAGCTGGCAAAGACGACTTCATGAACCAACCTTATGTGTACAGACACACCCACGCTACCGAGGCACACAGCAGGCTGGTGCTGCTTTGCCCCAGTGATCGCTTCGGGCTGGTGTTGGATCACCAGGCACTTTGCTGTTGGAGGCAGGGGTAATAAAGGGTTGTTCATAGGCTCAGCCTAGCCAAACTGCCTTGCATGGCCCCACCCACACTCCACCCCTAGGGCCCTCCTGTTTCCCGCCGTGCTCTGCGGTGGGTCTTGGCTGGGGCCCGGGCCATAGCCCTCCCACTACCGCCTGGCCCGTCTACTTTTTGCTGGGGCGAACCTCGCCCCCTTCCCTTCCTTTTCGCCCCGTGGCCCCACCCCCCAGCCAGGCCAGTGTGGAGCCTGGGCAGGGAACCTGGGCAGCTGTGGGGAGCCGTGGCAGACCCTCCAGCTGCCTGCGGTGCAGGGGGGACAACCCCCAGCTCATGGCCCCGGCTGCTTGGGGAAGGTCCACGATTCCACGCTGGCTCCCCACAGCTACCCACGTGACTGTCCCGACCTGGCTCTGGGGTGGGAGAGCTGGGGGCTCGGAGCTGCAGCCCAGCCATTGTAAGAGCCGCGCGGGCAGGTGTGAGGAGCTGCAGAGTCGTGGACTCTTCTCCTTCCCCGGGTGGGTGGGGACATGGGCTGGGGACTGCTCCAGCCCCCCACACCACAGGCAGGGAGAGGGTCTGCTGTGGCCCCCTCGCCTTCCTCCGTCCAGAGCTGTGCAGGCAGCTGTGGAGAGCCTGGGTCCCTCCACCTGCCCTGGGTGTGGAGCCTGGGACAAAGGTAGGAGGCTGCCTGCCTCCACCTCGGGCATGGGCCTTTGCACCCCCCCCCCCACTTTTGGGAGGGCTCCGATGCCCTTGCCTTGGGCTGGGGCTCGTGCGGGCTGGGCTGCAGCCAGGGCCTCCAGGTGGCTAGAGCCAGTGCTTGCACTGCCCGCCCACCCAGGGACGAGGGTCGTGCTGCCTGCCCTCCTGGCGCTCCGGGAGGGGTGGGGGTGCTGCCCACCTGCTGCGCTGAGGGCCGCGATCAGCTGCCTGACCACCTGCCTGCTGCTCTGGGGCTTGGGCTGGGGGCTGTGCTGCCTGCCTGCCTGCCAGGTGCTCCGGGGCTGGGCAGGGAGGGCTCTGGGCTCCAGCAGGGGAAGTGGGGCGGGATGGGTAGGGCCCCAGGCAGAGGGAGCAGGCTGGCCAGGGACTAGCCTCCCCAAGCCCACGGTTCACCTGCCACCCATGGGGTTGTTATCCTGGGGTGCCAAAACCCAGGGGAGTTGAGTGAGGGTGGGGACAAGTATCTGGTGGTGTGGGTGCTTCCTAAGGGTCTCAGACACCATTTGGTGACAGGTTTCAGAGTGGTAGCCATGTTAGTCTGTATCCCCTAACGCCCCTACTTTACTTACACTACATTGATGACATCTTCAAGTAGAGTAGGAGCGTTAGGGGACAAGAGCTGAGCATCTTCATCATCTGGACCCATGGGAAAGAGGCCCTCGAGGAATTCCCCCAGGATTTCAACAATTTCCATCCCACCATAAACCTCAGCCTGGACCAGTCTACACAAGAGATCCACTTCCTGGACACTACAGTGCAAATAAGCGATGGCCACATAACCACCACCTATACCGGAAACCTACTGACCGCTATACTTAACCTACATGCCTCCAACTTTCATCCAGACCACATCACATGATCCATCGTCTACAGCCAAGCTCTAAGATACAACCACATTTGCTCAGACAGAGACAAACACCTACAAGATCTCTATCAAGCATTCTTACAACTACAGTACCCACCTGGGGAAGTGAAGAAACAGATTGACAGAGACAGAAGGGTACCCAGAAGTCACCTGCTCCAGGACAGGCCCAACAAAGAAAGTAACAGAACGCCACTAGTCATCACCTTCAGCCCCCAACTAAAACCTCTCCAGTGCATCATCAAGGATCTACAACCTATCCTGAAGGACGATCCCTCACTCTCATAGATCTTTGGAGACAGGCCAGTCCTCACTTACAGACAGCCCCCCAACCTGAAGCAAATACTCACCAGCAACCACACACCACACAACAGAACCACTAACCCAGGAACCTATCCTTGCAACAAAGCCCATTGCCAACTCTGTCCACATATCTATTCAGGGGACACCATCATAGGGCCTAATCACATCAGCCACACTATCAGAGGCTCGTTCACCTGCACATCCACCAATGTGACATATGCCGTCATGTGCCAGCAATGCCCCTCTGCCATGTACATGTACATGTACATCCAACAAAAAAACTTCAAAAACAGATTCCAGAGAGAGACTACTGAATTGGAATTAATTTGCAAACTGCACACCATTAAATTAGGCTTGAAAAAGACTGGAAGTGGATGGGTCATTACACAAAGTAAAAACTATTTCTCCATGCTAATTTTTCCCCCTTACTGTTACTCACACCTTCTTGTCAACTATTTGAAATGGGCCGTCCTGATTATCACTACAAAAGGTTTTTTTCTGCTGCTGATAATAGCCCACGTTAATTGATTGGTCTTCTTACAGTTGGTATGGCAACACCCATTTTTTCATGTTTTCTGTGTATATATATCTTCCTAATGTATTTTCCACTGCATGCACCTGATGAAGTGGATTTTAGGCCACGAAAGCTTATGCCCAATAAATTTGTTAGTCTCTAAGGTGCCACAAGTCCTCCTTGGGTTTTTTTTTTTTTTTTTTTTTTTTGCAGAAACCATTTGGTTTTTCCTCTCTCTGGTGTGTAATAACAGACCTTATTAAGACACACCTGAGAGTCTTGCTGCAGACCAAAAGAGCTGAAGTCACTGATAACCAGGTCTAAATATTACACCTGCTTTGGGACAATGTCTCTGATGCAAGTGACTGCCCAGTCTGCACTAGTAGTGAGGCTCCCACACTAACAGCTGAAAACACTGAGAGCTGTATTAAGTGGTGGTCCTCAAGGCATCCCAGAGGGTGGAGATTTGGGTAATGGTGGGTGGCCAGCAGAGTGGCTGATGCCGGAGTGAGCTCCTGGACAGTGGAGAGAGCAAGGGGCCTTCCCCCTCCTCCCCACCAGTGTGGGAGGTGAACTCACACAGATGCACCTCTGAACTCTGGGTCTTCACTGACCAGGGGCAACAGCTGTGAGTGGGGTGTGGTGGAGGGAGAAGGGAACTCCCTGACTGGATGACAAACTTAAGAACAGGTAAATAAGAAAATGTGACTCACAAACATTGTATCTGGCATAAATTCCAGACAAATAATCATTGAGGCTAAAATTTGAGAAGCTGCTGGACATTTTCATGAATACATTTTCATGGATAAGCTGGTGGGAAACACAATAAAGTGAGCCACAAATAACAGCAGGGCAAGGCCACTACATGTTAGTCACCTGTTGTCAGATTCATCCCGGTTCAGTACATGCCAGCCTGCAACTTTTTAAACACTGAGTGGAGGGTCCGGCACTCTTTTGCTCTTGCCCCTGCCCTGGCCTGTTGTGCTGCCATCAGGCGTTTATCTTTCCACTGGAAGCAGTGCAGTGAGTGTGTGCTGCGGGGACACAGCTGCTCTAGTTAGCCCCATGGCATGTGTGTTTCACTCCGCTGTATCCAGACAGTTGAGCAGCAGAGCAGGGGCATTTCACAGGGGCACCTGGAGGTTTGGCAGCTGTCAAGTGTGCACCTGCCTTGGAGACTTCTGGTACTTCAGCTATTCTCTGCTACCAATCATGGTTCAGCTGACTTACTGCCCAGAAGCAGGAAGCATGTGTCACATGGGTCTGACTGGAGGAGGACTCCTCTGGGGTAGAGAAGAGACTGGGGATCAATTTTTGTCCTATGAAAAATTTCAGTGAAAATGAATATTTTTCAGATTTGAATAAAAAAAAAACCGAACTCCCCAGACTGATGGGGGTTTTTTCAGTTTGTAGCAGCTAAAACCTGAGGGGGGGGAATCAGTTTTTGGGGTTTTTTAAAGGAAAGCCTCCAATTTTCTGACAAAAAACAATTTTTTTCACTTTTGTTCCATTTTATCAAAAAGACATTTCCCATCCAAATTTTTTTTTGATTGAAAATTGTTGACCAGGTCTATCAGGGGTTGACTATAAGATAGTGACCTACAGAAAGTGAAGGGGAAAATGCTAATGCCTCATACTGTAATTATTTATACCTTCCTTAGGGCTGCCAGCAGCATCTTCAAGGCCTGGTCTCGCCCGTAGCAGAGGTAGCTGTGGGTATAAATGGAGTAGTTGGTCCCATACAGCCGGAAGAAGACTTTGGTGCTGTTGTCCTCAATGGTACCACTGGGCTGGAAGGTTATTTGGGTTGAAGCTCCTCCAAGATCCAGAGCTCCCAGAACCTCAGCAGACTGAGGCCGTATCCACTTCCCTGCAAAGGAGAACTGCCCCCACGACACACTAAGGATTAATTCAGGCTGAAGAAAATCCAAGTTCTCATCACTTACTAAAGATGTTGCGATGGCCTCCTGATTGCAATGTCCCTATTTAGCCACACCTTTAGTGGCAGGGCATTGATCTCAATGCCCAGCCAAGGTGCACAGGGCTAGATTCTCAGCTGCAGGCCAGCTCCTCTTGCTGAACATCAGCCTAGATCCACTGACTGCAAAAGAGCTAAAATGATTTATGCCAGCTGAAATTCTGGCCATATGAAAGAATGTTGCGTGGTTTCTTTGTAGGTGATAGCAGCAGCAAAGGCAACCTACAGGAGTAGGCATATTATGTTCCAAAATCTGTAAGGTTCCAAAATTGACTGAGAGGAAAAGCACCTCTGGGTTTTAAGTTGAAATTGCATGAGTTTGTTACAAACATCAACACAGATGTAAAGAGCAAACCTTCATTACTGCACTGGGCCGAGGGGGAGGCAATGCTAACAGGGTTCTGGGCTTCACTCAGGGGGCATTACCTTCCTCCAGTTATCTGGATAAGGCCTTCTGTTGCATGCATATGCCATGGCTTGGCATAGGACAGGGCCCCCCCTGAGTCCAAGCACCCCATGGATGCAATGCTGACGGCAGCAATAGCTATTTGAAGGTTTCCCTGTTGTGGAAAGACACCAGAGCTCTCTTACCAAATGAAACACAGAGCTTCCTTTGTGAGAGGTTTGCTCCCATGCCAGGGGTGTCAGGAAGCCAGCTTCCAGAGACCTGGATTCCCATGTAGTGTGGAAATTCCCAGCTGGAGCCAAGCTGGGACAACCCAGAAAAGGGAGCACGTCTGGGGTATGAGCTGGGCTGAGACGACCTGCCATGTTGGCTCCTCGTCCGACCCGTTTTCCCTAGAGAAGGAGCAGCCCAGCCAGCCAAGGTCACTCCCCAGCCCTTCCCCCTCTGTCCAGGCACTGACCTTGACGAGTGTCTCCAGCAGGTAGTTGATTGTGATCCAGCCAAAAGATCCTTCCTCATTCCCAGTGAGGATCCGAGCACCACGGAAATCTACAGGGTACTGCTGGATGGTCTTGGAGACCTCTGCAAAGACCAGGTCGGCTTTTGTGCTGTTCTGCTCCCTGCAAATGAGGAGGGGAGAGATTCCACTGGGCACAGCACAGCACGCATGGGGGCTGCAGTGGAGGAAGGATTGCCCCTAGCATGCGGCACTCCACTGTGGTTTCAAGGATACTGATGTTAATGTCTATAGCAAAACAGCTGGGATGCTCAGGAGAAAGGTGAGAACCCTCCTCCATCTGATTACATGTCTCTTCTCAGGAGGACAAGGGGAACACAGGGAAGGGCTGAAAGATCAACCAATCGTGTCACTGAGAATGGAGGGATCAGGGATGCCCTAACCATCTCCACTGAGCAGTGTTGGTTTGTACATGGATAAAGAGGTGAACGGTTAATCTATCAGCTAGCAGTAATGGCCACCTCCTACCTCACTGCCACTGCCATACCCTCCCCTTCTAGTTGTTGATCCCCCACTCTCCTCTCCTACGGCTGCTGGTTGCCCCACTGGCGGGGCCTCTGCCAGAACCACCCTGCATGGGCAGTAGGAGTTCCCAGTGCCCCTCCCCCATTCCCAGCTCCATTGTACTGGTTGGTGTGTATTTACTGTGGTCACTAGAGCACAGGCCCGTGTGTGGTGGGGAACCGGCCTTTCCCTGAGCGGAGCTGCCCTCCGCACAGTCGCTCCCGGTACCTCAGCAGCCGCATGCCTGCGGTAGCACCAAGGTAGGTGGGCGTTTCTCTCTGTTGCTCCACAGGGATGATCGTCATGGCCTTGTCCAGACAGGCCCTCAGGCTGGCTCCGGCATTAGCAGGGTTTTCAGCATAACTGGAGATCCCGGGTCCTGGAATAAAGCATCCCAGTGAGAGCCTGAGCTCAGCCGGGCCCCTGAGACAGGGTCTGGCAACGCTGCCAGGTCCTGGCCTCAGAGGCAGATTAGGGGTTTGTGGGGCCCTGGGCCAGAGCAAGTGGGGGCCCCTCCCCACCCCTTCTGCCTGCAGTCCACCCCCCCGGTTCCCCCCAGCACTCCTGCCAGGGAGCTGGGGCGGGGTGCGGGGGCTTCCCTTACTCCCAGGCAAAGTGCCAGGAGCACAGGCACAGCAGGGCAAGCCCCCATGCCCTGACCCGCTCCCCGGCAGGAGCGCCAGGTAGATGGGTTGGGGCATGGAGGCACCCATTTTTCTAGGGGACCCCAATTGGCCGGGGTCCCTGGACATGGGCCCTGTTGGCCCAATGGCTACCTGGTGCCCCGGGGCTGGAGAGCTCACAGCAAGGGTCAGACCCTGAAAATATTGGATTGTTCAGCATAATGGAGCTACCAAATGGAGCTGAACAGCCAGCAACAGCCTTGTCCCATCCAGTCATGGAGCTGAATCCAGCTCTGAGGTAACCAAGGCAGACGCATTATCTATGGGTGACACCAGGACTGAACATGCCCCATTCTCCCCAGAAGCTAAAGTGAGCCCAACAAGCTCTCCCATTGGCTGGCGAAGCTCTTGGCCGGTACCACTCTTCCCCAGGGATGGTCTTGCTGAGGCAGTTTTCAGAGCTGATCGGGCTGCAGGTCACACCATCTGAAAAAACCTCAGGTAGCCAGAAAGAGCACAAGGCAGAGCTCCCCACCTTGGAGGAGAGGGTGAAGCTAGGAGTGATTATCACGCTCATTAAATCTGCACATGATCTGTGCAATTGGCTGCATTGCCATCTGGCTCCAGTAAATGAATCCACTTGTTGGGGTGTCCTTGTTTGCATAAGGAGGAGAAAGGCAGGTGTTAGCTTTGCAGGGAAGAATGTACAGAGTAAATATGTGCAGGGGCACGAATAGTTGTGTTCATGACGTATGTGGCATGGCTGTTTGTTTGCCTCAATTAAAATCTCATTCTGTTTTGAGATTGTATTTCTGGGATTTCATCTCCATGAGAGTAGCTCAGCCCCTCCCACTGGCGAGGCTGGAGCTGGAATGGGTATGTCCATATTTATCTTCCCCAGATTCCAATGGACCAACAGTTCCACTAATCCAAGCTCACTCACGCCCACAGGACCTTTGCTTTGAGCTCACTTAAGTGATAACTTGGCTCCCTGTGGCCTTGGAGCCTTGTCTTTCATCCAGAGCTCTAAAGCAGAGGGATCTATGGGATCCCAGCAGTGCCTGCTGGGGCTTCATTCCAGGCTCACACATGCACTAGGCATGGTCCACGCTGATTTCAGCTAGTCAGTTACCGCAGAAGTGCTGGGCCAACACTCCCTGCACTGCTCTGCCCACCCCAAGGGTTCTGTTTTAATGCTGTTAAACTGTTAAAGACAAGCTTAGTGCTAAGCTTCCCAGTTGTCACTGTGCTGCCCCCCTCAGCCCTGTGCTGCAATACACCTCTCTGTCCCAGTCTTGCCCCACCCAGCTCTGCTTATACATCTCAGTCCTAACTAGCAGCAACTTCTGGGTCCTCACTCAGCTCTGCTAGTGCACCTCAGTTCTGACCCTCAGCTGCCCTGCTGGTCCACTTCTGGGTCTCCCCATCCCTGCTGTGCAAATGCCCCTCAACCTCGATCTGCAGCACCCCCTGCTAGCCCAGCCCTGGGCGTCTCGTGCCCAGATTGACCATTGTGTCAAAGCTGAACAGTGATTTTGGGATATGGACAAACATTGAGGGGCTGGGACTGAGAACCAGCAAACTCATTTCACTGGTAATCCAGCCCCATGTAAAGCCAGGCTATCCCAGTTAAGCGACTGTCATGCTGCCCTGCTTAATGTTGGGTCTGTGTGTGTGCAAATAACCTGTGGGTAAAGTCTTCCCTTTGCTCTAGGTTGTTCCCCCAATAAAGATGGCTTCTCCACTGTCACAGACTGAGCTCAGCAACCAATCACAGCCTTTCTTCCAAGCCAGCTCTCCCATTCTGCAGTACGCCCAGCACAGAGCCTAAGGGGAGGGCTCAGGGAGGAGAAACAGAGAAACATCTGACCACTCTGACCTTGCACAGTGCAGGCTTCGGCCTGGCTGACGATGCCGGTGCCATTCTCCTTATCCGCTGGCCATTGGTAGATGTAGAGAGCCGTGTGCGAGGAGCCGGCGTCAAACACCATCCCGTACTGAAGGAGGACCGGAAGGGGACATGGGGTCAGAGAGCACTTGCTGCTACAGACAGGTTTTGGGGATTTTCCAACTGTCCCCAGGGAGGCAGCCTGGAGGGGATAGCTGGGACCCAGCTTCACCTTGCAAGGTAATACAGGGAGCTGGTGGGGACTGGCAGGCAGTGGAAGTTCAGAGGCCAGGGGCAGAGACTAGCCAGTGGCAGCTGTGTAAAGACCCCCCAAGGAGCAGCATCAGGGATAAAAGCCAGTATGTCTGGCTGGCTCTGAAACCACAAGCCCCTGCTGCGTGAGCTAGCAGGGAAACCTCTGATGGTGCTTGGCGATGGGAAGATTTTGTCTCCTGTGAACCAGGCGCTATGGGCAGTGCTGTGCCGCCTTGTTGCCCAGAGTACTAGCCATGCCAGGCTATAGGGCTGTGTACAGGCGTCTCCCTCACCTCACTGGCAAACCCCGAACATGCCCAAACCTCCTGTAAAGGCCTGAGCCGAACTCTTGATGGGGCATTGGCTGGATACCTGAGCTACAGCCACAGGTCCTACCTTGGTGCCTGGAGGCAGGTAAACACCCTTCACGCCCACAGCCACCAGGATGAGAGCAATGGTGCCAGAAACAACAATGACTGCCAGGAGACACCCAACAGCAACTGCCTTGGGACTGCTTCCCATGGTGACCTGCTAGAACAAGGACCCCAGGTGAGATCAGTCACATCTTTAACCCCAGCACCAGCCCTGGCAGGTACCACAAGCCAGAGAACTTTTCAATCACCTTCCTATTTGTCTGATCACAGCTTTGTTGTTAATGTCTCAGGCCCATTGGGCAGAGGGACCAGCTCCATATGATGGGTCTTGTGAGGCTAACAGCCCCAGGTGGGCTTGAACGAGCTACCCTCAGCTCTCCAAAGCACTGGCTCTCCCTAGGATTCTCCAGGGGCCCCTTCGATCACAGTCTGCTGGCAGACACCCTCTTCCTCCCACTTCTCAGGCCGCAAGACGAGGAGCTTCACAGCCTGGCATTTCTAGGCCAATGTTTTCCCGCCCCCACTCCTGCTGCCCCATCACTTCCCCTCCCCCCACAGTCTGAACATTGCCGCTCACTTCCACTCTCTAAGTCAAGCAGGAACCCCAGACTACTGGGGCACTGGGTCTGAGCGACTGTCTGAGCCCTTTGGGATTCTCCATCCTTGTGCACCTGGCAGAATCAATTAATCAGAGCGGTGAGCAATGGAGGAGGCACGTTAGACCATCATGGCCAGGCCTTCCTCTTGGGGCCCATGTGGCACCTTCCCTAGAATGCTTTGTTCGCTCTAGATTGAAATGTTCCAAATGCAGGGCTGGTCTGGGAAGGGTCCGGTTCCTGCCTTACTGGAGTGGAAGAGGGATGTGAGCTAACCCACAGTTGGTCCCCTAGCCAGAGTGGGAAGGTGGCCCTATCTGTGTCCCTGAGTTACCCTCATGTACATACAGAGTGAAATCAAGAAGGGGATGCATGGCTGTAACTAGAAAGGTTTCAGAGTAACAGCCGTGTTAGTCTGTATTCGCAAAAAGAAAAGGAGTACTTGTGGCACCTTAGCGACTAACCAATTTATTTGAGCATAAGCCTACAGCTCACTTCATCAGATGCATACTGTGGAAAATACAGAAGATGTTTGTTTTTATACACACAAATCATGAAAAAATGGGTGTTTATCACTACAAAAGGTTTTCTCTCCCCCCACCCCACTCTCCTGCTGGGAATAGCTTATCTAAAGGGATCACTCTCCTTACAATGTGTATGATAATCAAGGTGGGCCATTTCCAGCACAAATCCAGGGTTTAACAAGAACTTCTGGGGGGGGGGGGGGGGGAGTAGGAAAACAAGGGGAAATAGGTTACTTTGCATAATGACTTAGCCACTCCCAGTCTCTATTCAAGCCTAAGTTAATTGTACCCAATTTGCAAATTGGATACAATTAACTTAGGCTTGAATAGAGACTGGGAGTGGCTAAGTCATTATGCAAGGTAACCTATTTCCCCTTGTTTTTTCCTCCCCCCCCCCCACTGTTCCTCAGACGTTCTTGTTAAACCCTGGATTTGTGCTAGAAATGGCCCACCTTGATTATCATACACATTGTAAGGAGAGTGATCCCTTTAGATAAGCTATTCCCAGCAGGAGAGGGGGGGGGGGGGAGAGAAAACCTTTTGTAGTGATAAACACCCATTTTTTCATGATTTGTGTGTATAAAAACAAACATCTTCTGTATTTTCCACAGTATGCATCTGATGAAGTGAGCTGTAGGCTTATGCTCAAATAAATTGGTTAGTCTCTAAGGTGCCACAAGTACTCCTTTTCTTTTTGTAACTAGAAAGGATCAAAGAGGAAGACAGTTAGGCCCATTCCCCCTTACACCTCCCAAGATAATCATCCTCCCTCCTTGAGGGTTCATGGCTCAGACAATTGCAGGTTGTCAGGACCTCATCCCCGATGCATCTCATTATTCACTCAAGCTATAAGCGCTGTAACAAGGCCAGAGCTGTGCTGCACAGCAGACCCTGGCAACCCCCAGAAGCATCACTAGACTCTGGTAAGGCTGCATAGCCCTTATCTGTCATGTACTCTGTTCATGTGTGGTCCAGTTCCCCGATGAATTCAGAGTAGTTAACCAAACACATTTGGTACATGTTACTGTACATAGTTATTGCAAAAGAACATGGACCAGTCCCAGAAACACATCCTGGCCACCTGTCCCAAAGAGCCATCCAGCACCAAAGGATAGTCTGAAAGCCACCAGGCTCAGTATACCCATGTCAATGAACTGTAGAAATGCTCACATTAATTGTGCACTAGAACATGTGTGACAACCTCAGGACCCAATCCCGCAGAGTGCTAAGAGCCCCCAGGAAATCTTACAGACCTGCACCTCCCACTGATTGCAAGAGGTGTTCAGCTCCTTCTAGGATCAGGACCTAAAATTCAGTGAGAAATCACAGCAGTAGACCCAGTGTGAGAAAATGACAGAGTCTTATTTTACCTGTGCAATGGCCTACCTGCCTAATACACGCAACAGCTGAGTAAAGACACTATGCTGTGCAACCTCCCCTCCCCCTCTGCCATCCAACCTACTGCGTAGGTTCTGCTTGGTCAGGAGTTGGGCTGGAATAAACAGAAACAGAAAAGTCAGCAAGCAGGATCCGTGGTTCTAAGGCATGTTGTCTAAGGCCACAGAACCCCTGTGTTCAGTTCCCAGCTGAACCACTGATTCCCTACATAACCTTGGCCAAGCTGCTTAATCCACTCTGTGCCTCTGTTTCCCCATCTGTACAATGGGGTTAATGCTCCCGATTGATGATGGCAAGGTGCTCTGATACTATGGTGATCGGAGGTCAGCCTTTTAAATCTAATACTGCCCAGCACCAGACACAACCATTGGAAATAGGTTCCATTAGTAGGAGTTCACAGTTGTTCCCCCTTGTTTTGTGGTTTCTGCACTTGCTGTTTACTGAACATACACAGCATTTCATTGCACAACAGGGCGTGAAGCACAGCGCATTTTGCTGTATTGTTTTGTTGGGGGCAGATGGCCTTAGAATATGTGAAATACAGTCGGTACAAGCGTTCTACGGTCAGGTTTTACTGTGTACTTCTTGGAAGAGAGGATGTCATTGGCCAAACTTTTCCATTGCATAGAGCTATAGAGTTTGGACGCTAAGGCCAGAAAGGACCATTGTGTTCAGAGCCTGAGCTCCTGCATAGCAGAGGGAGTGATCTGGCACACATGGAGCAAATAATCAAGCAATCAATTTGCAAACATCTAGAGGATAATAAAGTGAAAAGTAACAGTGAGCATGGATTTGTCAGGAACAATTTGACAGTGTGACAAGCCTTGTGGATGGGGGGAAGTGGTAGATGTGGTGTATCTTGACTTTAGTAAACCTTTTGTTATTGTCTCACATGACATTCTGATAAACAAACTAGGGAAACACAATCAAGATGGAGCTACTGTAAGGTGGGTGCAAAACTGGTTGGAAAATCGTTCCCAGAGAGTAGTTATCAGTGGTTCACATTCACAGTCATGCTGGAAGGGCATAACGAGTGGGGCACTACAGGGATCAGTTCTGGGTCCAGTTCTATCCAATATCTTCATCAATGATTTAGATAATGGCATAGAGAGTACACTTAGAAAGTTTGCAATGATACCAAGATGAGAGGGGTTGAAAGTGCCTTGGAGGATAGGATTAAAATTCAAAATGATCTGGACAAACTGGAGAAATGGTCTGAAGTAAATAGGATGAAATTCAATAAGGACAAATGCAAAGTACTCCACTTAGGAAGGAACAATCAGTCGCACACACAAAATAGGAAATGACTACCTGGGAAGAAAGAAAAGGAGGACTTGTGGCACCTTAGAGACTAACCAATTTATTTGAGCATAAGCTTTCGTGAGCTACAGCTCACTTCATCGGATGCATAAAGTACAGTCTTTCCACTGAATGCATCCGATGAAGTGAGCTGTAGCTCACAAAAGCTTATGCTGAAATAAATTGGTTAATCTCTAAGGTGCCACAAGTACTCCTTTTCTTTTTGCAAATACAGACTAACACGGCTGCTACTCTGAAACCTACCTAGGAAGGAGTACTGCAGAAAGGGATCTTGGGGTCATAGTGGACCACAAGCTAAATATGAGTCAACAGTGTAACACTGTTGCAAAAAAACCAAACATCATTCTGGGATGTTGTGACGATGTGACACAGCAGGGAGAGGGGAGTGTTGACCTGGGAATGTGCCCTGGGGGTGAGAGACCTGAGAGCCTGTAACCTGAGCCAGGAGGGGGAGGGGGAGGTAACACCTCTGCCCAGGAATGTGAACAGAGACTGCAGAAGGGAGCCTGCTGAGGGGGTTTAGTTTCAGTTTGGTGCTGGGTGGAGGAACGCAGGGAACCCCAGGGCTGGGTTCTGAGCTCCCTGCTTCCCCAAAAGGACTTGACTGAGGAGTCCTGGTTGTACCCACAACCTCTGTTTTGGACTGTGTTCCTGTTGTCCAATAAAACTTCTGTTTTACTGGCTGGCTGAGAGTCTCAGTGAATCCCAGGAAGAGGGGTGCAGGGCCTGGACTCCCCCACACTCCGTGACAACTGGTGGTAGCGGTGGGATGTACTGCACCCCGTGAACGGCGCTTCCTGCAGTAAGTGACTGGGGAACAGTAAAACGAAGGGGGATTGACGGGGACCAGGCATGCTGAAGATTCAGAGAGAGACGGTTTCGGGGGGCGGTTAACCCCTGGGAGTGTGTAACCAGAGAGAAGGACTTTTGCAGTAACAGGGTCCCCCGGGGGATTGCAGCAAGCGGTCCCAGGGGCGGAGGAGTCTGCAGCTTGACCCTGGCAAAGAGGGGTGACCTCAAGAAGGACTGGCACCCTAGGGGTTTTTCCTGGAAACCGTGGGAAGCTGCCCGGCCTGCGAGTGGCCAGCAGGGAGATGTACGCTAAACGCCTTAAGAGTGACCTGGTGGAGCTGTGCAGGCAGAGGGGGCTGCGCATTGGGAGGTCCACCAAGGAACAGCTGATTGCCCAGTTGGAGGAGAGGGATCGCTTGGATGACCCGATCCCTGTCCCTGAGGGAAGCCGCCCGGTGGACACAGTGTGGGCCCTGGGGCCTGAGTGGGCTGGGAGGGGTCAGACTGCTGCCAAGGACATCCCGAGACCCTTCCTACCTAGGCCTGGGGGAGGGGTTGGGGGAAGCCCAGCGAATACCGAGGGCACCCTGACCCCAGCAGCCAGCAGGGGATCCTCCCGGCGGAGCTCCCCATCCCTGGAGCGGATGCAGCTGGAATGGGAGAGGGAGATGAAAATGAGGGAGCTGGAGGATCATGAAAAACAACGTCAACCTGAGCAGGAGGAGAAGGAGAGGGAATGTCAGGAGAAGGAATGGGAACGTCAGGAGAAGGAGAGGCAACGTAGGCATGAGCAGGAGGAGAAGGAGAGGGAATGTCAGGAGAAGGAGAAACAAAGACAGCATGAACTGGAGCTGGCCAGGCTGAGGAGCAGTGGGGCCCTGGCTGCCATGAGTGCGGGGGGACCCAAGACTGCAAGGAGCTTTGATAAGTGCTTCCTGGCCCAGCGGAAGGAGGGGGAGGACATAGATAGCTTCCTGACTGCCTTTGAGAATGCCTGCGAGATGCACAGAGTTGACCCTGCAGACAGGTTCCAGTTTCTCACCGTCTTACTGGACCCCAAAGCCGTGGAGGTGTACAGCCGAATGACAGGGCCGCAGGCAGGGGACCACGAACTGTTCAACAGGCCCTGCTCCGTGAGTTTGGGCTGACTCCCGAGATGTATCGGAGAAGGTTCCGGAGTCAGCGTAAAATGCCTGAGGTCACCTACCTACAACTGGTCAACCGGATGCAGAGATATGCCCGGAAGTGGACAGCTGTGGCCCAAGCTAAAGAGGACCTGCTTGACCTAATCGTACTGGAGCAACTGTATGAACAGTGCCCATCCGACCTGAGGCTATGGTTGGTGGACAAAAAGCTAGAGAACGCAGGGCAGCTGGCCGACGAGTTTGCGAACAGTCGGTCAGGGGGTAGCCGGGAGGAGTCCCAAAAGAACAGCCCCCCCCCCGATGCAGAGAGAGAGAGTCACCAGGGGACCTCCCAGCGGGGAAATAGGGAGAACCCCCTCAAAAGGGGAACGCCTGGTGTCGGGCCCCTCCGACCCGCTCGAGGGGACCAACGTGACCTGAGCTGCTATCAATGTGGCCAGAGAGGCCACATACGGACCCAGTGCCCCAGGCTCAGGGACAGACTGAGCAGACCCAACCTACCCAGGGTTACCTGGGTAGGGACCCAGCTGGACGAGGGGCAGGCAGGGGGGCTGCCAGTTTACCACTTGCTTAGGAGGGAAGAGTACCCCTGGCCAGCTCTGCCAGAAGGCTGGATGCTCGGGACTCAGGGTGCTCGGTTTACAGAGTGGGCGCGGGGCTGTCCAGCCGGAGAGAGTACCTTGTACCCCTGGAGGTGGATGGAGGAAGGTCAGTGGATACTGGGATATGGGCGCAGAGGTGATGCTGGCCCGGCCCGAGGTGGTGGCCCCAGATTGGGTGGTGCCCAACACCTACCTGACACTGACGGGGGTGGGAGGGACCCCATTTAAGGTGCCCGTGGCAAGGGTGCACCTGAAATGGGGGGCCATCGAGGGCCCCAAGGATGTGGGGGTACACCACCATTTGCCCACTGAGGTTTTGATGGGGGAGACCTAGAGGACTGGCAAGCAAGCCCCAGACCGCCCTGGTTGTGACCTGTAGCCAGAGCCGGCAAGGGGCACTGCTCCCTGACCTCGGGGAGGGTACCGCACCAGAGGCACAGGACCCTACCCTGGTGGGGAGGGAGCGCCGAGGGGTACAGCTCAGAGTGGCTGTGGCCTCAGACCCGGCCAATGAGAGGGAACCGGGCCCCATCCCTTCCCCAGCCGCTGAGTTCCAGGCCGAGTTGAGGAAAGATCCCTCCTTGCGGAAGCTCAGTGACCTGGCCGACCTCAGGGTGGGACGGACCATGAGGAGAGGCTGCCAGGAGAGGTTCCTGTGGGAGAAGGGGTTCCTGTACCGAGAATGGGCTTCCCCAAGGGAAGTAGAATCCTGTGGGATCAGGAGGCAGCTGGTGGTCCCCCAGAAATATCGCCGCAAGCTCCTGTACCTGGCCCATGACATCCCCCTCGCAGGGCACCAGGGAATCCGGCGCACCCGGCAGAGGTTGCTACAGAACTTTTACTGGCCTGGGGTCTTTACCACGGTCTGGCAGTATTGCCGATCCTGTAACCCCTGTCAGAGGGTGGGGAAGGCCCGGGACAAAGGGAAAGCGGCTTTGAGACCTTTGCCCATCATAGAGGAGCCTTTCCAGAAGGTGGCCATGGACATAGTGGGACCTCTCAGCAAGACGACCTAGTCGGGGAAGAAATACATTCTGGTGGTGGTAGATTTTGCCACCCGCTACCCCGAGGCAGTGCCCTTAGCTTCCATTGAAGCAGACACCGTTGCAGATGTGCTCCTGACCATTTTCAGCCAAGTGGGGTTCCCCAAGGAAGTCTTGACAGACCAAGGCTCCAACTTCATGTCGGCCCTGCTCCGGTGCTTGTGGGAGAAATGTGGGGTCCGGCACAACTGGGCCTCAGCTTATCACCCCCAGTCCAATGGGCTGGTGGAGAGGTTCAATGGGACACTAAAGATGATGCTGAAAACCTTTATGCACCAGCACCCGCAGGATTGGGACAAGTACTTACCTCTCCTGCTGTTCGCGTACAGGGAGGTGCCCCAGGAGTCTACCGGATTTTCACCTTTCGAACTGTTATATGGAAGGAGGGTGAGGGGCCCCCTGGACCTGATGAGAGACGAGTGGGAGGGGAAGACCACTCCCGATGGAGAGTCAGTGGTGGAGTATGTCCTGATCTTCCGAGAGAGACTGGCTGAACTCATGGGCCTGGCCAGGGAGAATCTGGCCAGAGCCCAGAAGAAGCAGAAGGTCTGGTATGACCGCACGGCGCGGGCCCATGCCCACGCCACCGGGGATCCGGTGATGGTTCTCATCGCCATGAGAAAGAACAAACTACAGGCCTCCTGGAAGGGCCCTTTCAAGGTTGTCAAGCAGCTCAATGAGGTAAACTATGTGGTGGAGCTGTTTAATCGGGCACATCACCGCCGGGTGTACCATGTGAATATGATGAAGCCATATTATACCAGGGGGAATGTGATGTTGGCTATGTGTGGACATTGGGAGGAGCAGGGAGATGACCCTTTAGTAGATCTATTCCCTGGGACCAGAGCTGGTTCCCCCTTGGAAACAATTCCCCTCTCGGATAAGCTAACCCCTGCCCAGCAAGCTGAGGTCAGGGGGGTGCTGCATCCGTACCGACAGCTGTTTCCCAACCAGCCTGGACGCACTAATCTGACTGTCCACCGGGTGCAGACAGGGTCACACCCGCCGATAAGATGCTCCCCCTTCCGAGTCACAGGGAAAACTGCTCAGGACCTGGAAAGAGAGGTCCGGGGCATGCTGGTTTTGGAGGTGATCCAGCCATCTGCCAGCCCTTGGGCCTCGCCGGTGGTGCTGGTCCCCAAAAAGGATGGGTTGGTCCAGTTCTGTGTGGACTATTGGAAGCTCAATGCCATCACTGTATCTGATGCCTACCCCATGCCCAGGCCTGACGAGCTCCTAGACAAGCTGGGAGGAGCTCGGTACCTTACCACCATGGATCTTATGAAGGGCTACTGGCAAGTGCTGCTGGATGCAGATGCCTGGCTGAAATCGGCCTTTATCACCCCTCTGGGGCTCTATGAGTTCCTGACCCTGCCTTTCGGCCTCAAGGGAGCGTTGGCCACCTTCCAGCGCCTGGTGGATCAGCTACTGAGGGGGATGGAGAGTTTTGCCGTGGCTTATATTGATGACATCTGCGTCTTTAGTCAGACCTGGGAGGACCATGTGTCCCAGGTTAGACAAGTGCTGGACCGACTCCAGGGGGCTGGGCTGACTGTAAAAGTGGAGAAGTGCAAGGTGGGGATGGCTGAAGTATCTTACCTGGGCCATCGGGTGGGGAGCGGCCGCCTAAAGCCGGAACCAGCCAAGGTGGAGGTGATCAGAGACTGGCCCGCTCCCCACACCAAAAAGCAGGTCCAAGCTTTATTGGGATGGCAGGATACTACCGAAGCTTTGTGCCCCACTTTAGCACCATCGCCACCCCCATCACTGAGCTATGCAAGAAGGGGAAGCCAGACAAGGTGGTCTGGACCGAGCAGTGCCAGGAGGCTTTCCGGGCGATGAAGGAGGCTCTGGTCAGTGGCCCAGTTCTGGCAAACCCAGACTTTGACAAGCCCTTTGTGGTGTTCACCGACACCTCAGACACAGGACTGGGGGCGGTGTTAATGCAGGAGGATGAAAAGGGGGAGAGACACCCCATTGTGTACCTGAGCAAAAAGTTGCTACCCCGAGAACAACACTACGCAGCCATCAAGAAGGAGTGCCTGGCCATGGTGTGGGCCCTCAAGAAACTAGAGCCCTATCTCTTCGGGCGACACTTCACCGTGTACACCGACCACTCTCCCCTGACCTGGCTGCACCAGATGAAAGGAGCCAACGCCAAGCTCCTGAGATGGAGCCTGCTCCTACAGGATTACAACATGGACGTGGTCCACGTGAAGGGAAGTGCCAACCTGATAGCGGATGCGTTGTCCCAGAGAGGGGGCCCTGAACTTCCCTAGGTCACTGGTCACAGTGACCCCGCTCAGTTCAGTCTCGAAGGGGGGAGAGATGTGAGGATGTGACACAACAGGGAGGGGGGAGTGTTGACCTGGGAATGTGCCCTGGGGATGGGAGACCTGAGAGCCTGTAACCTGAGCCAGGAGGGGGAGGCCCAGGAATGTGAACAGAGGCTGCAGAAGGGAGCCTGCTGAGGGGGTTTAGTTTCAGTTTGGTGCTGGGTGGAGGAACGCAGGGAACCCCAGGGCTGGGGTCTGAGCTCCCTCCTCCCCCAGAAGGACTTGACTGAGGAGTCCTGGTTGTACCCACAACCTCTGTTTTGGACTGTGTTCCTGTTGTTCAATAAACCTTCTGTTTTACTGGCTGGCTGAGAGTCTCATTGAATCCCAGGAAGAGGGGTGCAGGGCCTGGACTTCCCCACACTCCGTGACAGATGTATTAGCAGGAGTGCCATCAACAAGAAGTAATTCTTCTGCTCTACTCCACGCTGAGTAGGCCTCAGCTGGAATATTTTGTCCAGTTCTGGATGCCACAATTCAGGAAAAGATGTGGACAAATTGGAGAAAGTCCGGAGAAGAGGAACAAAAATGATTAAAGGTCTAGAAAACACGACCTATGAGGGGAGATTGAAAAAATTGGGTTTGTTTAGTCTGGAGAAGAGAAGACTGAGAGGGGACATGGTAACCTTTTTCAAGTACTTAAAAGGTTGTTACAAGGAGGAAGGAGAAAAATTGTTCTCGTTAACCTCTGAGGCTAGGACAAGAAGCAATTGGCTTAAACTGCAGCAAGGGAGGTTTAGGTTGGACACTGGGAAAAACTTCCTACCTGTTAAGGTGGTGAAGCACTGGAATAAATTGCCTACGGAGGTTGTGGAATCTCCATCCTTGGAGATTTTTAAGAGCAGATTAAACAAACACCTGTCAGGGATGGTCTAGGTAATACTTAGTCCTGCTATGAGTGCAGGGGATGGGACTATATGACCTCTCGAGGTCCTCTCCAGTCCTACAAGTCTATGATTCTGTGATTTCTACTGGGGTCTTTTACTCAGCTGACTTGTCAGCCAAGCTCTTTCCTAGACTCTCCATCTCTCACAGCCTCCCTAAAGGCCACACTCTGCTCTCCGCCACACCCAGTGAAGGGGCTAGGGCTGTACTGGTTTGCACAGGGATGGCTGACCACACTTAATATTGCTAGCCCACCGACGATGCACAACAGGGAACAGAACACGCACTCTCCCTTAGCCGGGCTGGAGCTGTGGTGCTAACTGGAGAGCAAAGTCCCCAAGCTCAGACTCTGATATATACAGGAAGCAGGTTGGCTGGGTGAGAAGGGGAGGGTTGTACAGAGTCATTGTTCAGCCCAGAACTGCACTTTACAGGAACTTCCCAAGCTGCCAGACTCTGTAAGGAAACACCCTCCTGCACCTCACCTGTGCTGCCGACAAGGAGACCTTTGGGGTCACACCGTGGTGCTTCTCTCCTGTGCTTGCATTAGTCCACGCTCGTGGGAGCGCAGTGCCGTGTGCCTGGACAGAGGCTGCCAGCACCTAGCACACCCTGAGGGAAAGTCCCCTCCCTATGGCCCACAACCAATCACCTGCCCCCTGGCAGCCTCTCCCTGTCAGGCCAAGGTGACGCAGCAGGTGCGGATATGGCTGGACTATTTACCCACAGAAACAGGGCTTTGGTTTTAACTGTTTCACTGCTGGAGGAGGGGCCAGGCAGCATGACTAGGGGAATCTCGCTTTGTCCTTTGGATGCTGCCATGCCTGATACAACCCGGAGCCTCACCTGCAGCAGGTGGGGACGTTCTTGCAGAAACCGCTCTCTGGTCCCTGCACTTTCTGACAGCTGTGAAGGGCTTAACGTGGCTATTCCCTGAATCAATTGTAAATGTGCTAGCCCAAGCAGGAGGTTACCCTGCACCCACTGAGAGGAATCCCAGGGCCTGGGGGGCAGGGAGGCCCTGTGGAAACAATGTTTGCTCAGGACTCCAGGGCGTCTTCAGTCCAAATTAAGTTGCAGGCCCAGTGCTTTAAAAGAGACCTCCTGCCTCAGGCCCTCAATCTGTGGGGCAGGTCAGCTCCACCCTCCAGCCGATCTGCTGTTGCTGGACAGTGCAAATAGCGAGACAAAGAGTGGGAGACCTGAGTCCCAAGGAGCTATTCCAGTCCTGTCTCCCCCAACCTCTGCCAGTGTCTCTCAGTCCTGACCTGCCAGTGCCCTTCAACCCCAGCCTGCAGCCCCCTGCTAGTCCACTGCTATGCCTTTTGACCATGCTGTGTTCAGGGTCGCTCTCTGCGCATACTCTGCACAGACCTCCACCAGGGCTTTGCTAGAGGATTGAGGCAGCGCAGCCCAGGGGGCAGAGCATTTGACTGAGACTCAGGAGACCTGACTTCACTGTATGGACATGCTGTGACCACGTTTTCTCTGTCTTCCCTCTCACCTCCTGCCTATTGACACCAAGTTCTTCGGGACAGGGACTGTCTGTGTCCATGCAGAGCCTGCACAATGGGGCCATCATCTTCCTTGGGGCCTCTTGGGGCCCCTGTCATTATTACTTCTAATGCCCAAGCGCTCACGAGCCTATGGAGTCATTTCCCCTCCACCAGGGCACTAAGCCCAAGGTTGGCTGCTAGCCATTGAGGAGGCAGCTTCATTCAAGCAGCACATGCTTCTGAGATAGGGGGTGTGTGTGGGGGGGTTGCATTATAGCCAAGCACATTATAGCCAAGCAACACCTTGCCAAAAATCAGCCAATATAACCCCTCCACTGCTGGATTCTCCTTCATGCCCTGCTGCCTGCAAGGGGCCACACTGGTGCGTTTGCAGGGACGTTCTGTCACATGTACCCAGCACGTTTGGGGGCCGTGAGGATGACCATGGTGCAGCGAAGATCCGGTTACTGCCATGGGACTCTTCTTCAAACTTCAGGGCTGGGCAAGAGTTGGAACTGGCACCTCCTGCCATTCTCTTGCCGCTCAGCTGTTGCCCTCCTGTCTCCTGGCAGGGTGGAGTAGTTCCCCCACTCACCATAAGACACTCAGCCTGAGATGTATTCAGTGCTGTCGCTGCTCACCCACAGGTGTAATGAGCTGTAATGTGACCCCCCCCCCCCGCCCCCCCAGCATGGACTGCCCTTTCTCAGGGCCCTGTTTGTGATGCAGCAGGGAGGGGAAGTGTTGACCTGGGAATGTGGCAGGGAAGTTTCACTGGGGATGGGAGACCTGAGAGCCTGTAACCTGAGCCAGGAGGGGGAGGTAACACCTCTGCCCAGGGAACTGGACAAAGGCTGCAGGAGAGAGCCTGCTGGGGGGAGAGAAGGGGGGTTGGTTTCAGTTTGGTGCTGGGTGGTGGAATGCAGGGAACCCCAGGGCTGGGGTCTGAGCTCCCTGCCCCCCAGAAGGACTTGACTGAGGGGTTCTGGTTGTACCCACAAGCTCTGTTTTAGACAGTGTTCCTATTGTCCAATAAACCTTCCATTTTACTGGTTGGCTGAGAGTCACAGTGAATCCCAGGAAGAGGGGTGCAGGGCCTGGACTCCCCCACACTCCGTGACAACTGGTGGCAGCGGTGGGATCTACTGCACCCCGTGAACGGCGCTTCCTGCAGTAAGTGACTGGGGAACAGTAAAACGAAGGGGGATTGACGGGGACCAGGCGTGCTGAAGATTCAGAGAGAGACGGTTTCGGGGGGCGGTTAACCCCTGGGAGTGTGTGACCAGAGAAAAGGACTTTTGCAGTAACAGGGTCCCCCGGGGGATTGCAGCGAGCGGTCCCAGGGGCGGAGGAGTCTGCAGCTCGACCCTGGCAAAGAGGTGGTGACCTCAAGAAGGACTGGCACACTAGGGGTTCTCCCTGGAAACCGTGGAAAGCTGCCCAGCCTGCGAGTGGCCAGCAGGGAGATGTACGCTAAATGCCTTAAGAGTGACCTGGTGGAGCTGTGCAGGCAGAGGGGGCTGCGCATTGGGAGGTCCACCAAGGAACAGCTGATTGCCCAGTTGAAGGAGAGGGATAGCTTGGATGACCCAATCCCTGTCCCTGAGGGAAGCCGCCCTGCGGATGCAGCGTGGGTCCTGGGGCTTGAGCGGGCTGGGAGGGGTCAGACTGCTGCCGAGAACATCCCGAGACCCTTCCTACCTAGGTCTAGGGGAGGGGTTGGGGGAAACCCAGCGAATACCGAGGGCACCCTGACCCCAGCAGCCAGCAGGGGATCCTCCCGGCGGAGCTCCCCATCCCTGGAGTGGAGGCAGCTGGAATGGGAGAGGAAGATGAAAATGAGGGAGCTGGAGGATCATGAAAAGCAATGTCAGCATGAGGGGGAGGAGAAGGAGAGGCAACGTCAGCATGAGCAGGAGGAGAAGGAGAAACAGAGGCAGCATGAAGAGAAGCAGAGACAGCATCAGCTGGAGCTGGCCAGGCTGAGGAGCAGTGGGGCCCCAGCTGCGGTGAGTGAGGGGGGACCCAAGACTGCAAGGAACTTTGATAAGTGCTTCCTGGCCCAGCGTAAGGAGGGGGAGGACACAGATAGCTTCCTGATGGCCTTTGAGAATGCCTGCGAGATGCACAGGGTTGACCCTGCAGACAGGCTCCAGTTTCTCACCCCCTTACTGGACCCCAAAGATGTGGGGGTGCGCCACCATTTGCCCATTGAGGTTTTGATGGGGGGGACCTAGAGGACTGGCTAAGCAACCCCCAGACTGCCCTGGTTGTGACCTCTAGCCAGAGCCGGCGAGGGCACTGCACCCCGACCTTGGGGAGGGTACCACACCGGAGACACAGGACTCTACCCTGGTGGTGAGGGAGCGCCAAGGGGCACAGCTCAGAGAGGCTGTGACCTCAGACCTGGCCAATGAGCAGGAACCGGTCCCCATCCCTTCCCCAGCCGCTGAGTTCCAGGCCGAGTTGCAGAAAGATCCCTCCTTGCGGGAGCTCAGGGACCTGGCCGACCTCAGTGTGGTACGGACCATGAGGAGAGGTTGCCAGGAGAGGTTCCTGTGGGAGAAGGGGTTCCTGTACCGAGAATGGGCTCCCCCAGGGGAAGTGAGAATCTGGCCAGAGCCCAGAAGAAGCAGAAGGTCTGGTATGACCGCATGGCGTGGGCCCATGCCTACACCACCGGGGATCAGGTGATGGTTCTCATCCTTGTGAGAAAAAACAAACTACAGGCCACCTGGGAAGGCCCTTTCAAGGTTGTCAAGCAGCTAAATGAGGTAAACTGTGTGGTGGAGCTGTCTAACCGGGTGCACCACTGCCGGGTGTACCATGTGAATGTGATGAAGCCATATTATGCCGGGGGAATGTGATGCTGGCCACGGGTGGACATTGGGAGGAGCAGGGAGATGACCCTTTAGTAGATCTATTCCCTGGGACCAGAGCTGGTTCCCCCTTGGAAACAATTCCCCTCTCGGATAAGCTAAACCCTGCCCAGCAAGCTGAGGTCAGAGGGGTGCTGCATCCGTACCGACAGCTGTTTTCCAACCAGCCTGGACGCACTAATCTGACTGTCCACAGGGTGCAGACAGGGTCGCACCCTTCGATAAGATGCTCCCCCTTCCGAGTCACAGGGAAAACTGCTCAGGACCTGGAAAGAGAGGTCAGGGACATGCTGGTTTTGGGGGTGATCCAGCCATCTTGCCAGCCCTTGGGCCTCGCCGGTGGTGCTGGTCCCCAAAAAGGACGAGTCGCTCCGGTTCTGTGTGGACTATTGGAAGCTCAGTGCCATCACTGTATCTGATGCCTACCCCATGCCCAGGCCTGGCAAGCTCCTAGACAAATTGGGAGGAGCTCAATACCTTCCCACCATGGATCTTATGAAGGGCTACTGGCAAGTGCCGCTGGATGCAGATGCCCGGCTGAAATCGGCCTTTATCACCCCTCTGGGGCTCTATGAGTTCCTGACCCTGCCTTTCGGCCTCAAGGGAGCGCCGGCCACCTTCCAGCACCTGGTGGATCAGCTACTGAGGGGGATGGAGAGTTTTGCCGTGGCTTATATTGATGACATCTGCGTCTTTAGCCAGACCTGGGAGGACCATGTGTCCCAGGTTAGACAAGTGCTGGACCGATTCCAGGGGGCTGGGCTGACTGTAAAAGTGGAGAAGTGCAAGGTGGGGATGGCTGAAGTATCTTACCTGGGCTATTGGGTGGGGAGCGGCCACCTAAAGCCAGAACCAGCTAAGGTGGAGGTGATCAGAGACTGGCCCGCTCCCCACCCCAAAAAGCAGGTCCAAGCCTTTATTGGGTTGGCAGGATACTACCGAAGCTTTGTGCCCCACTTTAGCGCCATCGCCACCCCCATCACTGAGCTATGCAAGAAGGGGAAGCCAGACAAGGTGGTCTGGACCGAGCAGTGCCAGGAGGCTTTCCGGGCACTGAAGGAGGCTCTGGTCAGTGGCCCAGTTCTGGCAAACCCAGACTTTGACAAGCCCTTTGTGGTGTTCACCGACGCCTCAGACACGGGACTGGGGGCGGTGTTAATGCAGGAGGATGAAAAGGGGGAGAGACACCCCATCGTGTACCTGAGTAAGAAGTTGCTACCCCGGGAGCAACACTTCGCAGCCATTGAGAAGGAGTGCCCGGCCATGGTGTGGGCCCTCAAGAAACTAGAGCCCTATCTCTTCGGGCGACACTTCACCGTGTACACCGACCACTCTCCCCTGACCTGGCTGCACCAGATGAAAGGAGCCAACGCCAAACTCCTGAGGTGGAGCCTGCTCCTGCAGGATTACGACATGGACGTGGTCCACGTGAAGGGAAGTGCCAACCTGATAGCGGATGCATTGTCCCAGAGAGGGGGCCCTGAACTTCCCCAGGTCACTGGTCAGAGTGACCTCACTCAGTTCAGTCTCAAAGGGGGGGAGAGATGTGACGCAGCAGGGAGGGGGGAGTGTGGGCCTGGGAATGTGGCAGGGGAGTTTCACTGTGGATGGGATACCTGAAAGCCTGTAACCTGAGCCAGGAGGGAGAGGGGGAGGTAAAACCTCTGCCCGGGAATCTGGACAAAGGCTGCAGGAGGGAGCCTGCTGGGGCGGGGTTTGGTTTCAGTTTGGTGCTGGGTGGTGGAACGCAGGGAACCCCAGGGCTGGGGTCTGAGCTCCCTGCCCCACAGGAAGAATTGACTGAGAGGTCCTGGTTGTACCCACAAGCTCTGTTTTAAACTGTGTTCCTATTGTCCAATAAACCTTCCATTTTACTGGTTGGCTGAGAGTCACAGTGAATCCCAGGAAGAGGGGTGCAGGGCCCAGACTCCCCCACGCTCCGTGACACAGTTACATTCAGATTGTTAGAATAATAGAAACATAGACTATCAGGGTTGGAAGGGACCTCGGGTGGTCATCTAGTCGAACCCCGTGCTCAAAGCAGGACCAACAAGAACCAAATCACCCCAGTCAGGGCTTTGTCAAGCCTGACCATAAAAACTTCTAAGGAAGGAGATTCCACCACCTCCCTAGGTAACCCATTCCAGTGCTTCACCTCCCTCCTAGTGAAAAAGTTTTTCCTAATATCCAACCTAAACCTCCCCCACTGCAACTTGAGACCATTACTCCTTGTTCTGTCATCTGTTACCACTGAGAACAATCTAGATCCATCCTCTTTGGAACCCCCTTTCAGGTAGTTAAAAGCAGCTATCAAATCTCCCCTCATTCTTCTCTTCCGCAGACTAAACAATCCCAGTTCCCTCAGCCTCTCCTCAGAAGTCATGTGTTCCAGTCCCCTAATCATTTTTGTTGCCCCCCGCTGGACTCTTTCCAATTTTTCCACATCCTTCTTGTAGTGTGGGGCCCAAACAGGACACAGTACTCCAGGTGATGCCTCACCAATGTCGAATAGAGGGGAACGATCACGTCCCTCGATCCCTACTTATACAGCCCAAAATACAGTTAGCCTTCTTGGCAACAAGGGCACACTGTTGACTCATATCATAGGCTGGGGAAGGCGGTGCCTCCCCAAACAGTCTACCGTGGCCCCACCCATGCTCCGCCCCCAGACCCTCTCCTGAAGTTCCCTGCACTCTGCCCGAGCCTGGGCTGGCTGGGGCTGGCCAGCCTGCTTCCTGCAGGATCTCAGGGCAGCTGGTACTGGGGCTTTGCTGCCTGCCCGGTGCTTGGACCATGCCACCAAGCTGCCCAGCGCACCAAATCCAGCACCAGGGGCCAGAAACACACAACCATGGCCACCATCCAGTCCAGGACTAGGAGCCACTGAAGTTACCAGGCACCAACCAGGAGAGATGCAGCCAGCAGCATAGCCAGTCCTATGTTACTAAGGCAATGGCTAGACTAGAAAGCCCACAAGGCGCAGTTGCACTGATGCAGCTGTGCCGCCGTATCTGTGTAGCTGCCCTAAGCTGACGGGAGAGATGCTGTCCCATCCGCTTAATTACCCCGGCCCCCGTGAGCAGCTGTAGTTTTGTCAGTGGGAGAAGCTCTCACACTGACAGCCCTGTCCACACTGGAGCTTAGGTTGGTGTAACTTATGTCATTCAGGGAGGGCGGTGGGGGAGGCTTAGGGCTTGGCTACACTTGCAAGTTACAGCACATTAAAGGAGCCCCGGGCCCACTAGCTCACTACCTGTCCACACTGGCGAGGCACGTAGAGCGCTCTGACTCCGCGGCTGGTCCACTCCTGGTACTCCACCTCGGCGAGTGAAATAACGTTTGGTGCATCCCTGCTGGAGCGCTGCGATGCCAGTGTGGAAGCCCTGGTCCGTTAGTGCGCTCTGATTGGCCTCCAGAAGTGTCCCACGATGCCTGTTCTAGCCACTCTGGTCATCACTTTGAACTCTACTGCCCTGCCCTCAGGTTACCAACCGTCAGACCCGCCCTTTAAATTCTCTGGGAATTTTAAACATCCCCTTCTGGTTTGCTCAGCCAGTCGTGGAGTGCTCTCAGCAAATCTTTCCAGGTGACCGTGCCTCCACACGCCAGGCAAGCCCCAGTGCCTTGGTGCAATGGTGCTGGACCTTATCAGTGTTTGGGGGGAGGAAGCTGTCCAGTCCCAGCTGTGCTCCAGCTATAGGAATTATGATACCTTCGGGCAGATATCAAGGGACATGATAGAAAGCGGCCTGCAGTGCAGGATTAAAGTGAAGGAGCTGCGGAACGCCTACCGCAAAGTCTGTGAGGCAAACAGCCGCTCCGGTGCTGCCCCTGCAACCTGCTGTTTCTACAAAGAGCTGGGTGCTATACTTGGGGGCGACCCCATCTCCACTCCGGGGACCACCACAAACACTTCAGAGCCCAGTGCAACAAGGCAGGAGGAAGAGGAGCAGCAAAGCGGGAGCGAGGGTGCTGAGGCGGAGGAAGACACCCCGAATCCCTAGATGCATGCAGCCAGGAGCTGTTCTCAAGCCAGGAGGAAGGTAGCCAGTCGCGGCGGCTGGTGCTTGGGGAAGGACAAACACCAGAGGAGTTTCCCGGTAAGCGGCTTTTATTTTGATAAGGAAGTTATTTGGTGCGGGCTCTTGGGGCAAGGAGGGTTAGGGCTGCATGCATGCCTAGATGCGGAATAGGGCATTGATGTGCTCTCTCACATCGCGGTAATCGGCCTCAGTGATCTCTTCAAAGGTCTCATCCAGAACTTGGGCAATGCGCTTGCACAGGTTTCTCGAGAGAGTCACTGTGGTCCTTGGCCCAGTAAGGCTAACTTGTCCGTGCCACTGTGCTGTGAGGGGCGCGGGGACCATTGCTGCACACAGGCAAGCTGCATATGGGCCAGGGTGGAAGCTGCATTGCAGTAGAAGACCCTCCATTGCTTCCGAGGTCACCCTCAGCAGTGAGATATCTTCCAGGATGAACTCCTGTGGAAAATGTGGGGACAGTGTTCAGTATAGGGGCCCCCTGCCGCTGCCCTCTCCCCAAGGCACAGAAACCCAGAGTACAGTACAGCCGTGAAACAGTCACGCTTGACCTGTGCTTACTCACCATTTTGGGGCTCCCGTGGGTTATGTGCATTCACTTTGGGATGGGCAAATTATGCTATTGTGCAGACTGTGCTTGCCCTTATGTATAGGGGAATCATTGCTCTGTCTGGTGTGAACAATGCTGCCTCTGATAAGTGTTGCATTTTTCCTTTACAGATGCAACCTTGAGATCTCAGCTGTCCCTGTTATTACCGGCTGAAAGACTCCAAAGAATCAGAAAGAGGCCACGCAGAAGCAAGGAAGACGTTGCATGAAGTAATGCAGCATTCAAGTAATGAAAATTGAAAAGTACAGGAGTGGCGGGACAGTGAAAGGAGGATCCGCCAGCAGAATGAGGAGCTCCGGCACAAAAGCGCAGTGCTCCGGCAGCAAAGCCCGGATCGGCTGATAAGCATCATGGAGTGCCAAGTGGACTCTATCCAGGCACTCTTAGCCATGCAGGTGGAGCACTACCGTTCCCGCACCCCAAGAAGCTCTTGTCCCAAAACTCTTTCCCTTGTGCCCCCTTGTCACCTCCAACCCACTTTCCCCAACATCCGGGTTCTTACTGCCACCAGCTGCCTCCAACACCTGTAGCTTTACCACCTCGCCCTGAAAACTACAACCCTTACCCACTGCACTGAGCCCCCATCACCATGCAGTACAGCCACCCTGAAGTGCAGCACTCATTGCACAGCACTCCAGACAGGAAGGCGGAGTATGATAACAGGACATGCGCAAATCCGTGATTGTCGCATTCCCCACCCCACCCCCTTGCCATTTCTGTTTCCCAAGCAGTTGTGTTTCTTTTCAATAAATGAATTTTCTTTTCAATAAATGAATTTTTTGGCTTTGAAAACATTCTTTATTACTGCATAAAGTAAAAGATACCTTAGCCCAGGAAAGAAACAGGCACTGCAAGTCAGCGAAGCAAACATAGATTCCTACTAACATTGGAACCACTGCACTTCACTCCCGTTCACACCAGACATTACTGGTGGCTTTCAGCCTCAAATTGCTCCCTCAAGGCATCCCTAATCCTTGCAGCCCCGTACTGGGCTCCTCTAATAGCCCTGCTCTCTGGCTGTTCAAATTCAGCCTCCAGGTGTTGAACCTCCGAATTCCATGCCTGAGTGAATTGTTCACCCTTCGCTTCACAAATGTTATGGAGGGTACAGCACGTGGATATAAGCACGGGGATGCTGTCATCGGCCATGTCCAGCTTCCCATACAGAGAGCGCCAGCGGCCCTTTAAACTGCCAAAAGCATACTCCACAGTCATTCTGCACCGGCTAAGCCTGTTGTTGAACCACTCCTTGCTGCTGTCAAGTCTCCCTGTGTAGGGTTTCATGAGCCAGAGCATTAAAGCGGGGTAAGCGGGGTCTCCAAGGATCACAATGGGCATTTCGACTTCCCCTATGGTGATCTTCTGATCTGGGAAAAAAAGTCCCGGCTTGCAGCTTCCTGAACAGGCCAGTGTTCCGAAAGATGTGTGCGTCATGCATCTTTCCCGGCCAGCCTGTGTTAATGTCAATGAAACGCCCACTGTCATCCACAAGTGCCTGGAAAACTCTTCTGATTAACGTACTCAGAGGCTAGATGGGCTGGTGCCAGAATTGGAATAAGTGTGCCATCTATTGCCTCTCTGCAGTTACGGAACCCCATTTGTGCAAAGCCATCCACAATGTCATGCATGTTACGCAGAGTCATGGTTCTTCTGAGCAGGATGCAATTAATGGCCCTGCAAACGTGCATCAACATGATTACAACAGTCGACTGTTCCACTCCAAACTGGTTAGCGACTGATTGGTAGCTGTCTGGAGTTGCCAGCTTCCAGATTGCAATAGCCACCTGCTTCTCCACCATTAGGGCAGCTCTCAATCTTGTGTTCTTGTGCCACAGAGTGGGGTCGAGCTCCTCACACAGTCCCATGAAAGTGGCTTTTCTCATCAGAAAGTTCTGTAGCCACTGCTCGTCATCCCAGACTTGCATGACGATGTGATCCCACCACTCAGGGCTTGTTTACCGAGCAAAAGCAGCTTTCCACGGTGGTGACCATGTCCATGAATGCCACAAGCAAACTTGTGTCATATGCATTACTCGAGTCAATATCATCATCGGAGCCCTCACTGTCACTTTGGATCATAAGGAGTAACTCGACTGCCAAACGTGACATACTGGCGAGACTCATCAGCATACTCCTCAGCAGTTCGGGCTCCATTCCTGCAGACTGAAAGGGAAGACAGAGTGTGCAGCACAAAAAACGTTGAAAGATGGTGCCAAATATGGACGGAAGCACAGGGATTGCTGGGATGTGAACCGATGCATCACGGGGCGTTGGGACAGGACCCAGAATGCCCTGCCCCCTTCCCACAAGCCACAGTGCCAGAATGGGAAGAGGTGCTCTGTGGGATAGCTGCCCATAATGCACTGCTTCCAATGCCGCTGCAAGTGCTGCAAATGTGGCCATGCCAGTGCGCTTGTTCCTGTCAGTGTGGACAGACTGCAGCGCTTTCCCTACTGCGCTCTCCAACGGTGGGTTTAACTCAAAGCGCTCTACATCTGCAAGTGTAGCCATACCCTAATTCACACCTCTGAGTGACGTAAATTGTACTGACATAAGCTGTAGTGTAGACAGAGCCTAAAGCACATTCCATGCTGGAGCCTTATCAGGATGAAATCCCGGCTGTTAGGAAGGACTAGGGCTGGTCGGAAAATAAATATTTTCCGTGATAAATTCGGAAAGAATTTCTCCCTCATCCACTTTTTTTTGTTTGTTTCTTTTGGGGTTTTTTTGGTGAAAGCAAAATTAAAATGTGTTTTTTTGGATCCACTCCATCACTCCCCAGGATTTTTATAGCTCTTACTCCTGGGGGAATTCTGCACCAAAAAATCCAAACTTTTGCAAATTTCTGCATATTTTATTTGTGAAAATAATACAATATAATCATACCAGTTTCACTTATTTTGTTGATTTATTTAAACTACCATACAGAAAAAAAAATCACAATAACTGTTCAGCATTTCCTAAACACATGAAAGTTAAGTTACAAATACTTGTAACCAAGACCCTGCATTCCAGTTATAATCCTGGATTTTCATTTAAATTACATTACTTTTATTTTGGGGTTTGGTGTTCTGTAAAGTAGACTGTCACTTTAAATTTCTCAGACTTTCACACATGGAAGTCATACAGTTTTGCTAATCGTTGTCCTACATTTTGTTTAAATGGATAAGTAAAATAGATCCTGATCTGTAATCTAACCCCGTTGTGCCTCTCTGGCACAGGAAAAAAAGCAAGAAAGCACATAGGGCACGTCTACACTGGCAGAGTGAGAGCACCGGCAGGTACAGCGCCGCTCAGAGAGCGCTGAAGGGAAACCGCCGTGGTGTGTTCACCCTGTCAGCTGCCTGCACAATAGCGTGTTCACACTTTCGGCACTTGCAGTGGTATTCGGAGCAGTGCACTCTGGGCAGCTGTCCCACAGAGCACCTCCTCCTCTTCTGCCGCTAAGACTTGTGGGAAGGCGGAGGGGGTCACGGGGCATCCTGGGTCCTGTCCCAATGCCCCATGATGCATTGCTTCACACCCCAGAAACCCTTGTGCTTCCGTCTGCATTTGGCGCCATCTCTCAACGGTTTGTGTACTGCGCGCCCTGCCTCCTCGGGCTGCAGGAATGGATCCCGAGCTGCTGACCAGGATGCTGCTCGCTCTGACCAACATGTCATGAGTGGCCGTGGAGTTATTCCTTAAACTACAAAAGGCTTGTCTACACTTCCAAGTTTTGTCATCAAAAGCTGGCGATAGCGTATAGCGTACACACTGCAAGGTCACTTTTTTGGGGAAAAAACCCTAGTTTTGGCAGCAAAAAACTTCCACCCCAGCAAGAGACTTTTGTCTTTTCCCCTCCCTTTATTGTCGACAAACAGCCAGTGTAAACACCACAGTTTGACCCCCGATTTTATTGGCCTCCAGAAAGTATCCCACAATTCCCCTGCTGCCGCTCTGGTCAGCAGTTTGAACTCTGCTGCCATGCAGCCAACCCGCCCCTTCCCCTTGCAAGTCCCAGGACTTTTAAATCTCATTTCCTGTTTGTTGGCTTCCCAGAGGAGCTTCCCAGGTGAGCATGGCTGGCTATTACCCCAAACTCGCTCCCATTTGGACCACCACTGAGTTGTTGGATCTGATCACTACATGGGGAGAGGAGTCTGTTCAGTTGCAGCTGCGAGTGACCCATAGGAATCAGGACACATATGGGCAGATTTCTCGAGGCTTGTGTGAAAAGGGCTGTGATCAGGACACGCAGCAGTGCAGAACGAAGATAAAGGAGCTGAGGCAGGCCTACCATAAGGCAAGGGAGGTGAACCATCACTCCAGTGGTGCACCTAAGACTTGCCGCTTCTGTAAGGAGCTGCATGCTATCATAGAATCACAGAATCATAGACTATCAGGGTTGGAAGGGACCTCATGAGGTCATCTAGTCCAACCCCCTGCTCAAAGCAGGACCAGTCCCCAACTAAATCATCCCACCCAGGGCTTTGTCAAGCCTGACCTTAAAAACCTCAAAGGAAGGAGATTCCATGACCTCCCTAGGTAACACATTCCAGTATTTCACCACCCTCCTAGGGAAAAAGTTTTTCCTAATATCCAATCTAAACCTTCCCCACTGCAACTTGAGACCATTACTCCTCGTTCTGTCATCAGCTACCACTGAGAACAGTCTAGATCCATCCTCTTTGGAACCCCCTTTCAGGTAGTTGAAAGCAGCTATCAAATCCCCCCTCATTCTTCTCTTCCACAGACTAAACAATCCCAGTTCCCTCAGCCTTTCCTCAGAAGTCATGTGTTCCAGTCCCCTAATCATTTTTGTTGCCCTCCGCTGGACTCTTTCCAATTTTTCCACATCCTTCTTGTAGTGTGGGGCCCAAAACTGGACACAGTACTCCAGATGAGGCCTCACCAATGTTGAATAAAGGGGAACGATCACGTCCCTCGATCTGCTGGCAATGCCCCTACATATACATCCCAAAATGCCATTGGCCTTCTTGGCAACAAGGGCACACTGTTGACTCATATCCAGCTTCTCGTCCACTGTAACCCCTAGGTCCTGCGTGTCCTGCTCACAGCCCTTTTCACACAAGCCTCGAGAAATTTGCCCCATATGTGTCGTGATTCCTACGGGTCACTCGTAGCTGCAACTGAACAGACTCCTCTCCCCATATGGGTGGAGAGATAGCTCAGTGGTTTGCACTTTCGCCTGCTAAACCCACGGTTGTGAGTTCAATCCTTGAGGGGGCCATTTAGGGATCTGGGGCAAAAACTGGGGATTGGTCCTGCTTTGAGCAGGGGCTTGGAATAGATGACATCCTGAGGTCCCTTCCAACCCTGATATTCTATGATTCCTTTTCTGCAGAACTGCTGCCAAGCCATTCGGTCCCTAGTCTGTAGCGGTGCATGGGGTTCTTCCGTCCTAAGTGCAGGACTCTGCACTTGTCCTTGTTGAACCTCCTCAGATTTCTTTTGGCCCAATCCTCTAATTTGTCTAGGGCTCTCTGTATCCTATCCCTCCCCTCCAGCGTATCTACCACTCCTCCCAGTTTAGTATCATCCGCAAATTTGCTGAGGGTGCAATCCACGCCATCCTCCAGATCATTAATGAAGATATTGAACAAAACCGGCCCCAGGACCGACCCTTGGGGCACTCCACTTGATACCGGCTGCCAACTAGACATGGAGCACTTGATCATTACCGGTTGAGCCCGACAATCTAGCCAACTTTCTATCCACCTTATAGTTCATTCATCCAGCCCATACTTCTTTAACTTCCTGGCAAGAATACTGTGGGAGACCGTGTCAAAAGCTTTGCTAAAGTCAAGGAACAACACGTCCACCGCTTTCCCCTCATCCACAGAGCCAGTTATCTCATCATAGAAGGCAATTAGATTAGTCAGGCATGACTTGCCCTTGGTGAATCCATGCTGACTCTTCCTGATCACTTTCCTCTCCTCTAAGTGCTTCAGAATTGATTCCTTGAGGACCTGCTCCATGATTTTTTCAGGGACTGAGGTGAGGCTGACTGGCCTGTAGTTCCCAGGATCCTCCTTCTTCCCTTTTTTAAAGATGGGCACTACAATAGCCTTTTTCCAGTCATCTGGGACTTCCCCCGATCGCCATGAGTTTTCAAAGATAATGGCCAATGGCTCTGCAATCACATCCGCCGACTCCTTTAGCACTCTCGGATGCAGCGCATCCGGCCCCATGGACTTGTGCTCGTCCAGCTTTTCTAAATAGTCCCAAACCACTTCTTTCTCCACAGAGGGCTGGTCACCTCCTCCCCATGCTGTGCTGCCCAGTGCAGCAGTCTGGGAGCTGACCTTGTTCATGAAGACAGAGGCATAAAAAGCATTGAGTACATTAGCTTTTTCCACATCCTCTGTCACTAGGTTGCCTCCCTCATTCAATAAGGGGCCCACACTTTCCTTGACTTTCTTCTTGTTGCTAACATACCTGAAGAAACCTTTCTTGTTACTCTTAACATCTCTTGCTAGCTGCAACTCCAGGTGTGATTTGGCCTTCCTGATTTCACTCCTGCATCCCCGAGCAATATTTTTATACTCTTCCCTGGTCATTTGTCCAATCTTCCACTTCTTGTAAGCTTCTTTTTTGTGTTCACGATCAGCAAGGATTTCACTGTTAAGCCAAGCTGGTCGCCTGCCATATTTACTATTCTTTCTACACATCGGGATGGTTTGACCCTGAAACCTCAATAAGGATTCTTTAAAATACAGCCAGCTCTCCTGGACTCCTTTCCCCCTCATGTTATTCTCCCAGGGGATCCTGCCCATCAGTTCCCTGAGGGAGTCAAAGTCTGCTTTTCTGAAGTCCAGGGTCCATATTCTGCTGCTCTCCTTTCTTCCCTGTGTCAGAATCCTGAACTCGACCATCTCATGGTCACTGCCTCCCAGGTTCCCATCCACTTTAGCTTCCCCTACTAATTCTTCCCGGTTTGTGAGCAGCAGGTCATGAAGAGCTCTGCCCCTAGTTGGCTCCTCCAGCACTTGCACCAGGAAATTGTCCCAGACCCTTTCCAAAAACTTCCCGGATTGTCTGTGCACCGCTGTATTGCTCTCCCAGCAGATATCAGGGTGATTGAAGTCTCCCATGAGAACCAGGGCCTGCGATCTAGTAACTTCCGTGAGTTGCCGGAAGAAAGCCTCATCCACCTCATCCCCCTGGTCCGGTGGTCTATAGCAGACTCCCACCACGACATCACCCTTGTTGCTCACACTTCTAAACTTAATCCAGAGACACTCAGGTTTTTCTGCAGTTTTATACTTGAGCTCTGAGCAGTCATACTGCTCCCTTACATACAGTGCAACTCCCCCACCTTTTCTGCCCTGCCTGTCCTTCCTGAACAGTTTATATCCATCCATGACAGTACTCCAGTCATGTGAGTTATCCCACCAAGTCTCTGTTATTCCAATCACATCATAATTCCTTGACTGTGCCAGGACTTCCAGTTCTCCCTGCTTGTTTCCCAGGCTTCTTGCATTTGTGTATAGGCACTTGAGATAACTTGGTGATTGTCCCTCGTTCTCAGTATGAGGCAGGACCCCTGCCCTCTCGCGCGCTCCTGCTTGTGCTTCCTCCCGGTATCCCACTTCCCCACTTACCTCAGGGCTTTGGTCTCCTTCCCCCGGTGAACCTAGTTTAAAGCCCTCCTCACTAGGTTAGCCAGCCTGCTTGCGAAGATGCTCTTCCCTCTCTTCGTTAGGTGGAGCCTGTCTCTGCCTAGCACTCCTCCTTCTTGGAACACCATCCCATGGTCGAAGAATCCAAAGCCTTCTCTCTGACACCACCTGCATAGCCATTTGTTGACTTCCACGATTCGACGGTCTCTGCCCCGGCCTTTTCCTTCCACGGGGAGGATGGATGAGAAGACCACTTTCACATCAAACTCCTTTATCCTTCTTCCCAGAGCCACGTAGTCTGCAGTGATCCGCTCAAGGTCATTCTTGGCAGTATCGTTGGTGCCCACGTGGAGAAGCAGGAAGGGGTAGCTATCCTCGGTGGTGACCCCACCTCCATCGCTGATAGCCCCATGGATACTTCACAGGCTGCTGAAAGAGGGGGGAACCTGGAGGCTGAAATTGTGGATGAAGAAGTCGAGCTAGAAGAGGCTGTGTTGCTCCCAGCGGGGTCGTCCAATAGGGCATGGAGCCAGGAACTTTTCTCAACTCCCGAAGCGCTTAATGGGGAGCAGGAAGCAGAAGAGACTCCAGGTAAGTTGCTGAGGCTTGTGTAGGGACTTGAAAAGTGGGAGGCAGGTAGTGTGTAGCTAATCTGCATGGCCAAGCAGGGTGTCGATGGACATCGAGACCTGCAGGGAATCCTCCAGAGGCTCTGGAAAGTTTCCAAGAGGTCAATCCTCTGCCATAGATTCCAAGGGATTGCAGCCTTGTTAGGTCCCCAATTCTTGGAAATTGTACCATGCCATTTAGCAATCACTGGAGCTGGGACCCAAGTGTCACATAGCTGAGCTGCATATAGACTGGGGTGAAAGCCGGAAGCATTCAGAAACTGAGCCCTGATTTCCGTAGTCACCCTCATCAGCGAGATGTTGGCCACCTGTGAAAAATTGTGGGATAATTTTATGAGTTCCCTGCAAAGCTCCCCTGCAACCCAAGACCTTTTTGTCCATACGCACAACTGCCTTCCCCCACTCCTGAAACTCACCATGATTGGGGTGCTCACGGAGCTGTGTGCCTGCCTAGAGTCTCAGAGAGACAGTGATTTCTACGAGCAAAATGCTCTTTTTACTAAAATGTTTCAATTGTTTGCTGGAATGTAACAATCCCTCTTCTGTTCAGCACTGACCTTGCAGAACACACCACGCGCCCCGCGGACCGGCTACGACAGATAAGAAGAAACCCGAGGTGCAGCAAAGAGGAGATGTTCTATGAAGTGCTGCAGCGTGATGAGAGACAGACCAGGGCATGGAAAGTGCTGCAAAGCCGAAAGGCAGGCGGATGATACAAGTGTTGGAGGATCAGACCGGGATGCTCACGTCCCTGATCCAGCTGCAGACTGAGCACATCTGTGGTCGACCTCCACTGCAGCACGTGCAGATGCACAAGTCTTTGCCAACCCCCCCGCCCCACGCCCACACATTCCTTTTCACTCCACAGCCCTCCTGGGTTTCCCCATCGCTCCACCCCCTCTCACGGCTTGGACAATGATGGCTGGAGCTACACCCAGTTGTGAGGTTTTACCCTTTTTCACAATAAATAACGGCTAAGGTATTTAATGGTACAGCATTTTTAGTCTGTGTTCTACAAAAGCGTATAGCAATGAATCCACTCTCAGCTACAGGCTCCGAAAGCATTGTGTTGCATGGATCTTGGGCCCCAAAATTGTACATAGATGCAACAGGGAAGCAACTCCAAAGCAGACATGTGTTACTGCCCCGCATTGTCAAAGTGGTTCCTCAGAGTCTCTCTGATGTTAATAGCAGCCCCTGGGCTCCTCTGACAGCCCTAGCATCTGGCTGTTCAAACTGTGCAGCCAAGCACTCTGCCTCAGTGCTCCACACCCGAGCAAACATTTCACCCTTAGATTCACACAGATTATGCAAAGTGCAGCCTGCGGCTATGACCACGGGAATATTATCCTCGGTAAGGTCTAGCCTGCCATTGAGACACCTCCAGCGAGCTTTCAAACAGCCAAAGGCACATTCGACTACCATGAGGCACCTGCTCAGCCTGTTGTTAAAAAGCTCCTTGCTGCTGGCCTGGTGCCCTGTGTACGGTTTCATGAGCCAGGGCTGTAAGGGGTAAGCTGGGTCTCCCAGGGTTACTATGGGCATTTCCACATCCCACACTGTGATCTTGTGGTCTGGAAAGAAGGTCCCTGCCTGCAGCTCTCTGTACAGGCCACTGTTCCTGAAGATGCGTGCGTCATGCACCTTTCCAGACCAGCCTGCACTGATGTCTGTGAAATGCCCCTGGTGATCCACAAGAGCCTGCAACACCATGGAGAAGTATCCCTTCCTATTGATGTATTCAGAGGCAAGGTGGTCCAGCGCTAAAATTGGAACGTGTGCACCATCAATCGCCCCGCCACAGTTAGGGAAACCCATCTCTGCAAAGCCAGCCACTATTTCATGCACATTTCCCAGAGCCACGGTCCTATGCAGCAGGATGCGATTTATTGCCCTGCACACTTGGAGTAATACAGCCCCAACAGTGGACTTCCCCACTCTAAATTGATTTGTGACTGACCGGTAGCAGTCTGGATTCGCCAGCTTCCACACAGCGATTGCAACACGCTGCTCTGCCGGAAGGGCAGCTCTCAGTCTGGTGTCCTTGCACCGCAGGTCGAGGCCAGCTCAGCACATAGCTCCAGGAAGGTTGCTTTACGCACCCTAAAGTTCTGTACCCACTCGTTGTCATCCCACACCTGCATGACAACGCGATCCTACCAGCAGTGCTTGTTTCCCTCGCCCAAAAGTGACGTGCTACCCTATGCAGCTGCTCTGTGAATGCACAAAGCACTGATAAATTGCTGCCGTCCATATCACACTCGGGTGCCTATAATTCATCCTCTGTTAACTTTGCGAGTAACTCTGCGAGTACCTGTGCTGCCACGTGCGATGTCCTCACCACAGCTAACGGCGCATAGCAGAGAAGTGCGGGATCCAGCCTCTCTCACTGCAGATGCTGGCGCGCACTACAAAAGAATGAGTTGGAAAAATGGCGCAAAAGGAAGCCAGAGACCTTTGGAGGGGTGGGACACAAAACAGTGCATGATGGTACATTTTGCACATCCCAGGATGTGCCGCTCTCCGTTTCTGCATTCCCACAACACCTAGCGACGGGTGGTGTCGCCAGGCACTGTGGAATACATACCCTCAGTCCATTGCTCTTGCAGTAGACAAAGGTGCCCTGAACGTGGACACAATCCTTCGACAGAGGGAGCAAAAGTAGACACGCTTTGGAGACTTTGTTTTTGTTGATTTTTCCCTGTCGACATTAGTTTAATCGACAAAGCTTGCCAGTGCAGACAAGTCTAAAGACAAGAGGAATGTGACATTGATCTCATCAAGTATACTAGCGACAACACAAGATTACTTGTGGCATTCATGGAGGTGCTGACCACAGTGAAACGCCACTTTTGGGCTTGGGAAACAAGCACTGAGTGGTGGGATCACATCATGATGCACGTCTGGGATGACCAGCAGTGGCTGCAGAACTTTCGGATGAGGAAAGCCACATTCATGGGACTGTGTGATGAGCTCACCCCAGCCCTGCGGTGCAAGAACAGGAGAATGAGAGCTGCCCTCCTGTTGGAGAAGCGCATGGCCATTGCACTGTGGAAACTGGCTACCCCAGACTGCTACCGATCGGTCACTAACCAGTTCAGAGTGGGAAAGTTGACCGTTGGACTTGTGTTGATGGAAGTGTGCAGGGCCATTTATCACATCCTGCTCCAAAAGACCATGATTCTGGGCAACCTGGGTGACATTGTTGATGGCTTTGAACAAATGGATTTCCCTAACTGTGGAGGGGCAATAGATGGCATGCATATTCCAATTCTGGTACCAGACCACCTAACCATCGAGTACATTAATCGCAAGGGGTATTTCTCAATGGTTCTCCAGGCGCTTGTGGATCACTGGGGGTGTTTCACGGACATTAACGCAGGCTGGTCTGGAAAGATGCACGACGCACGCATCTTTTGGAGTACTGGCATGTTCAGGAAGCCGCAAGCAGGGACTTTCTTCCCAGACCAGAAGATCACTGTAGGGGAAGTCGAAATTCCCATTGTGATCCTGGGAGACCCTGCCTGCCCCTTAATGCCGTGGCTTATGAAGCCATACACGGGGCAACTTGACAGCAATAGGGAGTGGTTCAACAACAGGCTGAACAAGTGCAGAATCATAGAATCTCAGGGTTGGAAGGGACCCCAGAAGGTCATCTAGTCCAACCCCCTGCTCGAAAAAGGACCAATTCCCGGTTAAATCATCCCACCCAGGGCTTTGTCAAGCCTGACCTTAAAAACCTCTAAGGAAGGAGATTCTACCACCTCCCTAGGTAACGCATTCCAGTGTTTCACCACCCTCTTAGTGAAAAAGTTTTTCCTAATATCCAATCTAAACCTTCCCCACTGCAACTTGAGACCATTACTCCTCGTTCTGTCATCTGCTACCATTGAGAACAGTCTAGAGCCATCCTCTTTGGAACCCCCTTTCAGGTAGTTGAAAGCAGCTATCAATTCCCCCCTCATTCTTCTCTTCTGCAGGCTAAACAATCCCAGCTCCCTCAGCCTCTCCTCATAACTCATGTGTTCCAGACCCCTAATCATTTTTGTTGCCCTTCGCTGGACTCTCTCCAATTTATCCACATCCTTCTTGAAGTGTGGGGCCCAAAACTGGACACAGTACTCCAGATGAGGCCTCACCAATGTCGAATAGAGGGGAACGATCACGTCCCTCGATCTGCTCGCTATGCCCCTACTTATACATCCCAAAATGCCATTGGCCTTCTTGGCAACAAGGGCACATTGCTGACTCATATCCAGCTTCTCGTCCACTGTCACCCCTAGGTCCTCTGTTCCCACTGAATGAATGTGGAGTGTGCTTTTGGCCATTTAAAAGCCCGCTGGTGATGCCACTATGGGAAGCCGTACCTGGCTGATGACAATATTCCTATGCTTATAGCCGTGTGCTGTACGCGCCATAATATTTGTGAAGGGAAGGGTGAAAGCTTCACTTAGGGCTGGACCACAGAGACTCAGCACCTGGAGGCTGAGTTTGAACCGCTGGAGACCAGGGCTATTAGAGGGATACAGTGCAGGGCCATAAGGATCAGGATTGCCTTGAGGCAGCAATTTGAAGCTGAAAGCCACTAATATTTGTTGCTATGCTCAGGAGTGCAGTGCTTGTAATGCTGGCAGGTGATTGGTGCAGATGATGCAATATGTGGGTTTAACATAATTGTCTGTTGCTTTGAGGGCTCTGTTTGCTTCCAATTAATAGAATAAAGATCGTTTTCAAACCAACACAATTCTTTTATTAAAAGACAAGAACCGGAGGAAAGAGTCAAACCAAAAAACCATCAGCAGTGAGGGGATGGGGAAGGGAAGGTCCCAGGAGGAGGAAGGGTCCCAGGATGACTAAAGATTTGTGTAAGTCCAGGGATCAGATCCAACCTTCTCCTTTGGAGTACAATGCAGCAGGTACTGTACTTCAGCAGGGCCAAACTGCAGAGGATGGGTGTTCAGTGCAGTGGGAGTCTGCAGGGTTGGACTGTGATGGGGCAGGAGTGGAATGCAGCGGGTACAGACTGGAGCCAGGCGCTTGATAAGGACGTGTTGGCGGTGTCTCGGGGGAGCATGGAAAAGAGTTTTGCGACAGCGGCTGCAGAGGAGGGCGGGTGTGGAGCTGCTCAGTTTGAAGAGCTAGTATCGCCTGAAGCGTCTCTGCTTGGCGCTCCATAACCTTTAAGAGCTGCTCCGTGGCTTCATTCTGGCGCGCCACGTTCTCCTTTCGGTCCCTCTTCTCGCTGTCCCGCCACTCCTTCAATTCCTGCTTCTCGGCAGCGGAGTGCATCGTAACGTCACGCAGAAAGTCCTCCTTAGTTCTTCTTGGCTTCTTTCTAATTCTGCACAGCCATTCCGCCGCCGATAACAAAGAGGGAGGCTGGGCTCCCAAGGTCATCTCTGTGAAGTTTAAACACAACATTTTACAGAAGCAGTATTGTTTGCAACACAGACAACACTGATTCAGTGCTTTAAAACACAGCCGGTACTCACACACCTGTCACTAACTGGCTGACCCCAGGCAAGCACACATAAGCCACAAGACCCGCAAAATGGTGAGTAGTCACAGGGGAGGGTAAATCACTCTTCCCGGACCCTGCTGTACACCGGGCACGTGGTTCTTGGGGAAAGCCAGCAAGAGGGGGGGGGAAATAATCATTCCTGTCCCCATTTTCCACAGGATGTGATCATTATGGAAGATATCTCACTCCTGGGGGTAAGCAGGGACTCAAGGGAGGGTCTTCTACAAGCCTGGTGGCTTTTGCCCTGGCCCCTATGTGGCTAGCCTGTGTGCACAGTGGCACGGGAAAATTACCGTTAATGGGGCAAGAAACAAAACAGCTCTGCTGAAGAAAATGCGGCAGCAGATTGCCCAGTATCTCCGCAAGAGTTTCCTGGAGATCTCGGAGGGAGATTCCCGTAAAGTGAGGCATGCGGTGGGAGACAAGCCTGCTTTCTGCAACCCTTCTGCCCTCCTGCTTCAACTCACTTCAGCAATTCCCAAAATCAGATCCACTTATCAGGTCCCTCCTCTCCTTTTTGCACTTTGCCAGGCTCTGACAGCTGTGACTGGCTAACCTCCTTCGGGATAGAAAAACGTTCCTGGCTGCATGCATCTCTGACCTCCAAGTAGTCCTCTGCCTCTGGGTCCCCCTCCCACTCCACATCCTCATCCAAGATTTCCTCCTCCTGGCTTGGTCCACTACCAACTGGCACATGAACCACTGAAGTATCCACAGTGGCCTTTGCAGTGAAGTTGGGGTCGCCGCCAGGTATCACATCCAGCTCTTTGTAGAGCCGGCAGCTCCGCGTGGGCACAGCACCGGAGTGGCAGTTTGCCTCCCGCGCCTTGTGGTAGGCGTTCCGCGCTCCTTCACTTTGACCCTGTGCTGCAGTGTGTCCCGGTCATGGCCCCTTCCTGTCATGCATCGTGAAGTCTGTCCGTAAGTCTCCTAATTCCTACGGCTGGAGCGCAGCTGGGACTGGACAGCCTCCTCTCCCCAAATGCTGATGAGGTCCAGCAGCTCGGCATTGCTCCAAGCGGGGGTTCGCCTGGTGCGTGGAGCAGGCCTGGCCACCTGGAAAGACGTGCTGAGACCACTGCACGCGTCACCGAGCAGACAGGACGGGGACTTTCAAAATTCCCAAGGAAAGTCCAGGGTGGACCTGACGGTTGGTCACCTGAGGACAGGGCAGTGGAGTTCAAACCGATGACCAGAGAGGCGAGAACAGGCATTGTGGGGCACCTCCCAGAGGCCAATCGCAGCGCTGTCATTGACCAGGGTGTCTACACTGGCCCCGCGGCACCGTACCCCGGGCACAGGAAGCTGGACGCCGCTCATCGGGGTGGGTTTTTTACAGCACGACAATTGCGCAGTTTCTGTGCACTCAGTGGCTTGGCAGTGCGCACACCTCAGGAGTTACAGCGCAGAACGCTGCTTTACTGCCCAGAAACTTCCCAGTGTAGACAGGGCCATAGACCTTCCTAGCTGAGGATTCTGTTACTGTCATTTACAATAATGCTCCTTTACACCATTCTGGCAAGGTAAAGGAGCCTTAATTGACTAAGAATGGGAACAATTGACTAAGAATGGGAACCTTAGCAGTCTGCCTGTTCAGTTGATACATTTCTGCTTTGCCTCAGGGACAGAGCCTGCTTCACACTGCCCTAGGCCTCCAAGCCTGGGATGCAGCAACAGTGAGGAGAGAGACAGGTGCGTCTTTCTCACTCATTTGCACACAGGCAGGTGCCCAGCCCCACCCCCTTATCCTCTCTCCACAGACCCACTCGCACACGCCTAGACTCCCTCCCCCTGCCCGCTCCAAGGTGATCTGCAGTCTCTGCTGCCAGCTGCTCCCAGCAGATGCGCCCGGGCTGCCGTGGAAGAGGCGTGTGTTCCCCATAGATTTCTTTGCTCCCCTGTTTTTCTGCAGGGGAGCCAATAAATCTGCAGAAGATCTGAATTCTGCGCTCCCCAGAGGGCACAGAATTCCCCCAGGAGTAACCTCCCCCCTTCTTTTTTCCCTGGGGTGAAGAGGGGTGACGAGAAGGGAAATCCAGGAAACTGAAATTGTTAAAATTCAATTTTTAAAAAAAATTGTTTAATTTTGATGAAAACTAGAAAATTTTAGAAAAACAGAAAAATTTCCAATAAAAATGTTGCTCGAATTGGAAAAGCCACGCTTGGCATTAAGGCCTTTGCCTGTATGTAAGAAACGGTCCCTGCCCTGGGTAGACAAGACAGACCCGCGATGGGAAGGCAAACATAGGTCTGGAGAAGGGAAGGGATGTTCCCAGTATCACACACCTCTGGCCGCTGCCTCTCGCCCTGCTGCGGTTTTAGCTGGATTTGACAAAAGTCTTGTCTGACTCTGCCTGTGGCAGGTTCCTGTTCCCCCCTCAGGAAGGGCTGTGGCTCAGGTCAGGCCTAGTCTTTTGCTGGCATAGCTGCGTTGGCCAGGGCTGTGAGGGTGAGGATGATTTTGCCAGTGTAGCTCTGCCAGCAAAAGCCACAGCTGGGCCACCAAAAAGCCCTTTGCTGGTACAGCCCAGCCCCCGCGCCCAATGAAATCAGCTGCGCCGGCAACAAGACCGTCGTGCCCCGTAAGTGGCCCCTGCGGGAGCTGGTTTGACAGCTGTGCCGCGAGTGAGCCTGGCCCAGCTTTCCAGTGTGGACACGGCCGGGGCGCCGGCAGCAGGAATTTCTCCGCCTCTGTCCGGGGGACAATTTGTCCCCATTGAGCCCAGACCTCCGCCTCTCTTTGGCATTGAGAGGGCCTCTACAGTGGGGCAATGGTGAAGAAAGAGTGGGAAGGGGAAACAGCAGAGGACTTGGCGGCGCCAAGAAACCCCCTGGCGCTGAGTCTCAGAGCCCGCGGCAAGAGCCCGGGCCGGGCGGGAGGCTGGAAGCCCGGCGGGGCGGGTCTTGGCGGCGGCTTTTGCTTTCGTTTTGCTTCTGCGGAGCCAGAAGCCGCCGAGCGGGTCGCGGGCAGCGCTCGCCCCGGGGCATGAGAGCGAAGCGGGTCGGCGCGGCGGGCCGCCTGCGCGGGAGGGCGGCCGGGCGGTAGCTCCGCGGCGGGCGGCCGCCGTCCGGGAATCCGGCGCGGCGGGGAACCAGTGACCCCGGCTGCTCGGCGTCTCCTCTGGTGCCGGGTCGCTGCGCGGGGCGGGGTGAGTCGTTCCTGTGCCCGGGCCCCGAGCTCCCCAGCGGGATGCAGCGGGGCTGGAGGAGCCCGGGGAAGCTCACTGAAATGCAGCCAGGGTTGGGCACGCGGCTCCCTCCGGCTCCTCTGAAAAGCTCACGGAAGTGCCGGACCGGATCCGCCCCGGGGGCCGTCTCGTCTGGTGTCCTGGCTACACAGTCACAGCCCCCGCGGCGCCCGAGGGGGGCAGGAACCCTGCCGTGGGATAATCGCCCCCACATTAGTCTCCAGGGCACTGGCTCAGAGCTGGAGGCAGACGCTGAACTATCCCTGCCAGAGTGTTGTCAGCCATCCCTCTGGGAACGTGAAGATTTTGTTACCCACGTTAATGCCCAATCCCCTGTTGAATCTTGCCTTGTGGTTGTTGTGTGTATTGTGGTAGGACCTAGGAGGACCCCCAGTGTGCCAGGTACTGTACAAGGAGGCAGCCTCCGCCCCAGGGAGCTTACAATCGGAGGAAACGGGCCTTGTTGACCTCTTGGGGCAGGGAGTTCCACAGTACAGCTGTACACTGTGTGAAATAATATTTACTTCTACCTGTTTTGAATTTGCCACCTTTTAACCTAGCCTATATTAAATTTAAAATCCAAGCCTGGATCTCTGTTAGATCATCTCATCTATCTCCCTGGGGCCAGTCCAGGGCTGTTCCTATAATTCACCATTTTAGAGGTTTTGGGGGTCTGACAGGGACCTGTATCTGCCCCATCCTCTTCCCTGCAGAAACCACATGGACTCCACCAGGTGTGTGCTCAGTGAAACTTTATTTCGATTCCCCTTCACCAATATCACCACAGTCCGCCAGGCTCCTGCCTGTTTACACTCGGCAGAGCTTTAGGCCCTCTCAGCAGGATGTGACGGGAACAGAGATCTCCCTACCGAGGCCTCTGCATCGGGAGGCTTAGCCCTGTTCCTCCTTCTCTCCCCTGCACGTCCTTCCTTCCTGGGCCTCTTCTATCAGCCGAGGGCTGATGGGGCCAGTTGTGTTCTTACCCTCCCAGCCCAGCAGCCTGGCTGGATCATTACCCCAGTCAGTTTCTTCTGGTGCACTAATTTGCCTCTCAGTGACCAGAGAGCAGGCTCCCCTCTGCACTCCCTGCACTGTCACGGGGGGGCGTCATTAGCAAGCTGAGGCGTTACCTTTCCTGGGCTTTGCTCGGGTTATGGAGAGAAGAAAAACGATGTAATGTGGACTGGGGGAAGCGACTGCCTGTTTCCTGCAGCATATCCGTACGGTGCCGCATTCTCACCACGTCGGCAGGCTTGTTCCTGCCTCTCATCTAATGTCCAGCCTCTGTCTCCTCTCGTGCCAGTGAGGGTCCAGAGCGCATGGCGGAGGAGGGTGGTTGTTGTACTTTGCTTGCAGCACAGTAAATACAGCCCATGGGGCACCCCAAGGCCTGTCGATGCCCAGCTCACGCCAGGGTTAGCCAGCTCTAGGCATCCCGAGAAGAACTTGCCCTTCGCCTGCTCTCGCCTGCCTCCCTTATAGCTGGTTTCTCAGCTCCCCGTTAGGTTCCCTGCACAGCATCTCGTTTCCTCCTGGGGAGGCGAGCAGGGTGGGGGAGGGAAAGGAGCATGTGGAGAATCGCTGCCCGTGCCTGCCCTGCCTCTGGCTGCCCGCTGGGGGAGGGGGGGGGTCAGTTTTGGTAGATGGATTTGGACATGCCAAACATGCTTCACACCCGGACCAGGCTCAGACAAACGTCACTGAGAGCTGCCATTCCCAGTAAGGCATGGCCTTGCAGTGGGGGACCAGGGAGGTTGCCATGGGGTGCCAACATCTGGAGCTGCCATATTATGTGGCCAGGTTGGTTTTGTTTCCTGCCCCCATGGTGCAGAGCTTCCTGGGGAAGTTCTGGGGCTTGATCTGACCCAGCCCCATCTGCTCCGTGCAGGGAAGTGGGAGGGGGGAACTCTGTCTCCATCCTCTCCTCCTCCCCCCAACCCCCTGGTCCCTGGGTAGCTGGGGCATCCCCAGACCCTCCTCCTGCCAGTGATTTATGTCTCCCCCTGGCTGCCTGAACAGCTGCATGTGAACTGCAGAGCTGCCTGGAGGGGTGACTGAGCACTGGTGCAGCTTCTCTTTGCTTTCCCACAGAAACCATTTTCTGCAACGAAGCAAAGGGATTCTGCTGGGGGTGGGGCGATTTTTCTGCTGTGCTACAGTAGCACAGAATTTCCCCAGGAGTAACCTGTACACTGACTTATTCACAATGAATAATTGGCTTGACACAGTGCCATACGGCATAGCTGACCTTGCTGGTCTCACCCACCCAAGCAACACCTGGCATCCCTTAATGTGAAAACCCTTTGACGTGAGCACAGAACTAAGCGCCAGGAACTCCCAGGTTCACCTATTCCCTCTGAGGCCTGGAATGTTTAGCCTCTGAATCCATTTGTAAAATGAGGGTCCTTCTCTCCGCACTGCTTGTATGTGTCTTAAGGTATGAATGATGTAAAATGCTTTCTTTGCATGCATGTCATTACACTCCCAAGCCTCTTTATTTTTCTGTATTAAATATATTTTACACAAAAATCAAACCCTTCCCCATCCCATAGCCCTAGATCCGAAGTGTGTGCCCTGTCTCCCACCGACCCAAACAGCTCTGCTAGTCTAGAAAGGGGAGGCGAATGTGTGGAGGGGCAAGGAATGGAAAATGAATCTAGAAATGGTGCAGGATCTTGCACTTTGACTTTGGGTTACAGTCTGGATGAGACTGTCTGCTAACTAGGAGAGCAGAACCAGCCATGGGTCAGAGATGATGGAGTTGGACAATGGGGGTAGCATTGTGATTGGCTGTTCTGCTCAAGTAGTTATGCCAAGGGCCTACGGCAACTTGAACTGTGCTCTGCATGGTGTGGCATGGAGCAGAAGTAGCCATCACCAGCAGTTCAGCCTCGCTGGGCTGGGCCTGGCCTGCATATTACGTTATTATTTGGTCTTATGGGAGCTTTTTCCTCTCCGAGCCTCCTCTGCTCCTCCCTGCACCAAACCCACCACCAGGGTCATCTCGTTTGCTGTACCATCTGGACGTACAATTGCTCAAATAATGTATGCTTGTGAGGCTGGAAACAGACTCACTGCAGCAGTGACAGGCTCAATGGAACACGTTAGCCACCCACCACCCTTGTACTGAACTTTCTCTAAGAGTAAACCCAGGAACTGGCTGGAAAGCAGGAAGATGGGGTGTGTTTGTCTTGACACAGCTTCTGCTTTGCTCACAGATTGGCGCAGCAATGTTAAAGCACCTGTTAGGGCGGGATATCAGGTGTCTTCTTGCAGTGGCTGCAGCTTCAGGAATAGCTACCCTCATCCTCATCCTTGTTCAAGTGAAGGATGTTTATCTGCCTGCAAGAACCAAGGTAGGTGCAGTTGCTAGAGTACCTTGCCTTCAATGACGCATACAAAGACTAGCTAGCTGTGTGGGTTTGATAGCCTGTTAGAAATAATGTCACACCTTTTCCATGCCCGCAGACCTGCTGTGTGTCATTCTGTTTGTTAGTGGTTCTGCTGTGTAACTAAACTAGTTTCTCTTGACCTTTATTTCTACTTTCTCTTTTCAGATCTTATGAGCATCTTGTATGTTTCCTCTCCTCTGTCCTTCCCAGAGTTTCATGTTCCTTCCCTGTTGTCTCTTTCATTCTTGCTTTTCTAAGACTGTTGCAAAACGACCACTTCCTGATTTCCCAGCCTCCAATAGCCGTGAACAGGCCCCAGGCTTGAGCTATTCCACGTGTGTCTCCAAATCATGAGAGCTCTGTGAATGTCACTACAGGGGTGTGAGGCTTGCTGTTTCACACCTCACTTCCCTTTCCACCTCTAACTTTATCTAACTGCAAAACCCAAGGGATAGAAACAAAGGCCTGGTTAAAGCTGGGCTGGAAGGTCAAGCCTGAAAGTGCAATTCTTTATACGCAAGAGCTGAGAACACATACAGCAGCCCTTGTGCAGCAGTGAGCGCTCTGTGATGTCATCTTCCCTCCCGGTTCCCCCTTCAGTACGGGATGGTGTTTGACGCCGGCTCCTTGCACACGGCTCTCTACATCTACCAGTGGCCAGCGGATAAGGAGAACGGCACTGGCATTGTCAGCCAGGCTGAAGCCTGCACCGTGCAAGGTCAGTCAAACGTTTCTCTCTCTCACCCTTATGCCCTCCCCTTGGCTGTGTCCGTGTGCCGAGAAATGTGTGTGAAATGCTTCTGTCAGGGGCAAAGGTTGCTGTGCTATTTACTGCCATGCTCTTGGATTAGCCCTCATGCCTAACACCACCTCCTTCTGCCTGGATCTCTATGCTTCAGGGAGAGCAACTGGGCCCCATTCATCCCTGGTGGGATTCCACCGAAGTCAGTGGAGTTGCACCAGGTGTGAGTTTGGCCACTGACACTATAGGTGCGGGACAAGCGCATTTATTATAGGTGGACTTTGCTTCTTTAGCTACCTGCAATATAGTGCAGTGGGCCCTGGGGAGCAAAGGTGGAGGCTGAACTGTTCACCACACCTCTGTGCCATGGAAAGACCTGCAAATCCAAAATGGGAGAAGTGAGTGTGACCCTCCCCTGTCCCTAGACTGCTATCCGGAAAGCAGGGGTGACACCCAGCTGTACTGTAAAATGCAGTGAGCCTGGGGGAATGAGACATCCCCAGGCGTGGACACCCCGATCTTTGCCTACATTCAAGCTCTGTGTCGTGGTGACGGGCAGACACCAGACGCATGGGTGTCCTATGGCCCAGCTGACAGGCAGGAGCAGCCTCTCCCACAGTGGTCTACTGCAGGAGTGTCATTTGCTATGGGGCAAGGAGGGCAGTTCCCCCCCGACCTTGGTTGGCCTCCACAGGCTTTTCCTAGGTCTGTATGCTCCACTTCCTGCACACCCTGAGGCTGCAGGATATACAGATAATGTTCTCTGGGCTGACAAGATTGAATTTTTCTGAAATGACACCCCTGCTTTGGTACCTCCCCCAAGTCCTGCTCACAGCCAGGACACACAGAGGCATGGAAGACCATGACAAATACCTGGGACAGGAGGAATCTTTATAGTCTCTGTGGGTCAGCGTGAGATTTGGGTTGGTTTTCTGTTACCCAGCCTGGTCTGCTCCTTCCTGGGACCATGAACTCCCCCGGGTCGGGACAGAAGGTTGGGAACATGCTGCTCTGGGACCTTGGTGTGGGCCAGGATCTGGCTTTGGGGTGTGACTGGGGTTTGTGCCTGTGAAACACCATCCATGCTCCATAAGGCTGGCTCTGCAGCCTCGTCCTTGGGAGCGATTTCCCCAGCAGCTGCTGCGTGAGCGAGACAGCACGAGCAAGGGGGAGAAAGCTGGGAAAGAGGATGGACAACAGCAGGCCCTAGGTGACCAGAGGCCCTGGGCAAGGCTCCAGCTGTATCACTTCTAGCAGGCTTGGGCGTACTTGGGAGCTTCCTTCTCCACTGTCCTTTCACCCTGCCCCTCCAAGCCAGATCCCAAACAGCAGAATCCAGCTGCACAGCCCAGCCTTGAGGGCTGTGGGTCTGTCAGTGCAGAGAGGATGCAGCTTGCAGGTGGGGGCGGGGGACAGGGGGGATGCAAGTGCTCAAAGGAGGCAGAAAGGGATTGCCCATTCATGGATGGATAACGGTGAAGCCTCCAAACTGCATGGCCCGTGGCAGGTGTCTTTGCCTTGGGCAAGGCCTGCAGCTGGGAGGGGGGAATTCCAAGGGAAGGCCAGAACTGCGCTACAGGGAATCACTGGTGTGGGGCACTGGCGCCTGGTGCTGCTCTAGCTGCTTGGCATTGGGACTGTATCTGCAGCCTGGGAATGTCTCTGGGTATGCTTTTCACCCTGGAGATGACTTCCAAATGTCAGGCGTAGTCCCAAGAGAAGTGTGAACTTCTGGGAGACTTGCATCTTTCTCTGTGCTGCAGTGAAGGGATTTATTAACCGCCCGCCACTAGAACTAAACCTGGCCACATATGATCCGGATTCTGACATTGCCCAACAGCTGAGCGCAAAGGCAGGTGTCATGAGCAGATGGTGCATGGAACATCCCATCCCAGCTGCAGATCACCAGCGCCATGGTTCTGGCTCAGAATGACCATGCTGAACCATAGGGCATCCCTGCAGCTGGGCCTAGAGCGTTCTAGTGAGTTAATATTTAAGTAATCTGACATGGTCCATTTAAGACTGAACCGCTCCCAGGGAGCCAGCAGCAGGTCTATGGCTCTGGTGGTTGCCCTGCATTAGGGCCGAGCAATAGCAGTCGTTTACCAGCTCCTCTTCCCTGCGTGCTGACGCCAGCAAACAACTGACCCTCACTCTGGGTTCTCCAGCCCCAGGTGCCAGCAGCATTGCCAGTCCCTGTCTCAGGGGCCCGGCTGAGCTCAGGTTCTCACTGGGATGCTTCGTTCCAGGACCTGGGATCTCCAGTTATGCTGACAACCCCACTCGGGCTGGAGCCAGCCTGAGGGCCTGTCTGGACAAGGCCATGACGATCATCCCTGTGGAGCAACAGAGAGAAACGCCCACCTACCTCGGTGCTACCGCAGGCATGCGGCTGCTGAGGTACCGGGAGCGACTGTGAGGAGGGCAGCTCCGCTCAGGGAAAGGCCGGTTCCCCACCACACAGAGGCCTGTTCTCTTGTGACCGCAGCACTGGCCTCTTGCGGAGCTGAAATGATGAGGCAGCCATGGCTTGGTGGTGAAGCCTCTGGTTCACCATACGCTCAAATCCTGCAGGGCTGACCTGGCCCTTCCCCCTCCCAGGTTAACCATTTCAGTCACCTGCCGTTCGCTGGGGGGAGTCTTTGGGGACAGACTTCAAATCCATGCTCTGCACACGTGGTAACATTTTCCATGTGCCTCTGTCACACTCGTGCAGCTTGTCCACCTACTGCCTTCCCTCCACTCCAGAGTAGGCTGCATGTCAGTGGTGAGCGTGTGCATTGCTAAACTCCCAGGGGGGCTCCTGCAGGACAAGTCAGTCTAGGTAAGGCTCTTAACATCAGGGTGCCGTGGCAGTGTGAGGAGATGCAGTTGAAATTTTCGTGTAAGTACCAGAAACTTGTAATTAAGCATTAACTTCATTCCTGTTCTGTTACTGACTGACTTGATGGAGTGTCAGGAGCAGAGGGCCCTTTTCTCACCCACTTAGGCACCTCCAGGGAAGGTGCTCATGTTTAGGTTTGTTACCCCTCTGGGAAGGGATTAGATTAGGCAGTTCCTGTGCATGCCGCATCATATCCATCAGGAGCCCAGTGGAATCTCTCCCCTCCCCATTTTCAGGGAGCAGAACAGCACAAAAGCCGACCTGGTCTTTGCAGAGGTCTCCAAGACCATCCAGCAGTACCCTGTAGATTTCCGTGGTGCTCGGATCCTCACTGGGAATGAGGAAGGATCCTTTGGCTGGATCACAATCAACTACCTGCTGGAGACACTCGTCAAGGTCAGTGCCTGGGCAGAGGGTGGAGGGCTGGGGAGTGACCTTAGCTGGCTGGGCTGCTCCTTCTCTAGGGAAAACGGGTCAGATGAGGAGCCAGAATGGCAGGTCTTCTCAGCCCAGCTCATATCCCAGACGTGCTCCCTTCTCTGGTTTGTCCCAGCTTGGCTCCAGCTGGGAATTTCCACACCACATGGGAATCCAGGGCTCTGGAAGCTGGATTTTGAGTCCCTGACACCCCTGACATAGGACCAAACCGCTCACAAGAGGAGCTGGTGTTTCTTTACCTAGGAAGGTGCTGGTGTCTCCCTGTTTCAGCTTCAGGCAGCAGCACGTCCATGGCGGGAGGGATTCAGGGAGACCCTGACCCATGCCAGGCCTCAGCTTTTGGATGAGACCGATATCTAGATAAGTGGGGGAAAAGACACCCCTTGAGAGGCAGCTGATCTCCTAGGCCCCACATCTCAGTGCAGGAGTCATGGACACTGATTAACAGACATGCTTCCTCGCTCAGCCTGCTTTCCTATGGAGATAGGTACTCTATCCCCTGGCCCCCCAGTGACGCTGTTCTTAGCTCCAGGCACCAGTGGTGAACTGATTCCTTGTGGCGGGGCAGTTCTCCTTCACAGGGACGTGGATACACCCTGAGGCAGCTGCGGTTGTGGGAGCGCTGGACCTTGGAGGAGCCTCGACTCAGATAACCTTTCACCCTGGTCATGCCATTGAGGACAACAGCACCGAAGTCCTCTTCTGGCTGTACGGGAGCAGCTACTCGCTTTATACTCACAGCTACCTCTGCTATGGAGAAAACCAAGCCTTGAAGAAGTTGATTGCGTCCCTCAGAGCGGTATTCTCCTTAACCTGCTCATTCCCTCTTCCCCAGGCCTGGGGCTCACTGCGTTTGGTAGCACACATGGACAGGGATGGGCACTTGGCCCTGTGGAGCTACTGCACCTTTGGCTGTACAGTGCAGCAAAAGGCAAAGCTAGTAATAACTTGGCACTTCATCTAACGAGACCCACACCCGTCAACTACTTACCCCTTTGCTCCCCGTGCGGGAGGTGTTAACCCTGTGCTGCGGAGGGTGTTAGTCCTGTGCTGCGGAGGGTGTTAACCCTGTGCTGCGGGAGGGAAACAGGCAGAGAGAGGGCAACACCCTAAAATATTACCTCGGATGTGGGGTACCCACCGGAGGTGCCTCTGGCCTGGTTTTCAGAGCCAAGTGGCACCTGCAGCTCCCATTGACTAGAACTGGGCTTGCCAAGCACCTCTGAAAAGCTGGCTTGAGGTGTCTCCGGTTGGGCACCAAACATAGTGGCTATGTGCGAGTAGCTGCCGTAAGAGGCTCGTCCTGCGCTCCAGGAGAAGTCTGTGGCCTGGGTGGGATCAGAGCTTGAGTTCTCTTGGCACTTAACTCCCCTGGCTGTAGGCAGGGGTGTGTGTACAGCACAGAGCTTTACCCAGCTCCGGGAATGCCAGCAGCATAGCAGGCTCTGCATGGCCCTGTGCCGGGGCGAGTCGCAGGGAGACTAGATGCCCTTCCAGTCTATCAGCGGGTTCTGTAACAGGGCACTGGTGCTGGGGCACATGCATGCGACCCAGGGCCCTCTGTCAAGGCATTGGCTCTGCGCCTGAGACAGCTGACCTCAGCTCACGTAACAGCTTGGAGGCAACGTTTTCTAGAAGAGGGAGCCTGCTCAGCTGGGACAGACAGCGGTGTCAAGGAGGGACCGAGCAGGGGCTCTTGGCACTAGGCAGGCAAAAGGTCTGGCAGGAGATTCCTGCAGGGACAGGGTTAGCAACCTAAACAGGGAGAGGCTGCCAACGAGCTCTCGCTTTCGGGAAGGGGTGGCAGAATCTGTGTGAGACATGGCCCGCTGAGCTGACGCTGAAATTCTGCTGCTGATGGGGAAGCCAGCCCACAAGCTGTCCCCTGGCTTGCTGGCTCCAGTTCCTGGTACAAGTTGCGGGAAACAATGGGAAATGCTGGGCAAAGTGTCCGAGCGTGCAGTGTTTCTGTAAAGACGAATCAGTGCCTGCCCTTGGCTTTTGGCTCTTATCCACCTGTGTTCTCCCCTTTAAAACAAGCTGATCTAGCACAAGGTGACCTGACAGGAATGAGAAACCCGGCGTGAGATTGTCCATTCATCTGCCACATGCAAACCACAGGAGGATCCATGGCAAAACTTGCACCCTCACTGCCTTAGGATCTCTGTTGAGAAGGCTCTGGATGGTCCTGAATCTAAGTGGTTGCCCATAGAGTATAATATGAATCCTGTCTTGATCTTTTGTTACCTGGGAATGAATGTCTCCCGAAGGAGTGAGGCTGGTGGGGTGCAGGACTGTGAGCCAGTGGGTGCATAACGGGAGGAATGCAGAGCACTGGTGCTGAGGGGTTGGTCCCAATCCAGCCCTTGTTCTGCTGAGTGTACACAGGGGCTGTCAGCCTGCAGGAGCAGAGCAGGTGCGGCTAGTCAGACCCTTCTTGATTTTTTTCCCCTCCCCATCCAACAGTTTAATTCCTGCAGCTGGGTAGCTGCTCTTGAGGGAAAGGAGATCACAGCTCTGAATGGGCCCAGAGTGGAAGGGAATGTTCCCCCCTGAGAGATTAGCAGGCTCCTTCGCAGGATTCAGGAGAAAATCCAGTGTGCATAGGGACGGGCAGCATCTTGGGGCTGCCCTCTGCTTTCTTCACTGTGGGACGTTCCAGACTGCTAGGGCTGGCGTGTGTGTGTGTGAAGTGGCGGGGATGGGGGTTTGGCTGCTATCCCAAGCCTGAGCGCTGCTAATGGGTTCCCCTCTCTCTAGGAGAACCTCACCTCTCAGCAGATCTCCCACCCGTGCTACCCCAAGGGATACGAGGAGAACGTCACTGCCGCTGCCCTGTATGACAGTCCCTGCGTCCCGGCACCAGTTGCACATGACCCCAGCCAGATCCTCACGGTGCGGGGGACAGGGGCCCCAGCGGACTGCAGGAGTGCCATCCAGAAACTCTTCAACTTCACAGCGTGTGGGGCCAACAGGACGTGCGGGTTCAACGGGGTCTACCAGCCGCCGGGGCATGGGCAGTTCTTTGTAAGGGAGCCTTTCCTTCTCTTCTCGCTGGCTACCGCACTGGTGGGAGCTGGGTTCTGAGGGGGTGCTGTGGGGGGAAATTCCCATTGGTACTAATGCGAGCGAATGTCTGAAAGCCAGGACCAGCCCGGAGCACAGAACAAGCTGCTGTTATGTCTCTCTTGACATTTCCTTCCAGAGTGTGGCATCTTGGTGATAGCTGTCCTGGGGGCACGTGGGGCAGGGCGTGGGGAGAGTTATCATTTTGAACTCTGTCTGTACACAGTGAAGTGGACGTGTTGTCTACATGGGCAAGTGCAAAGGTTCAACTTAGTCTAACCCGGCGTGGGTAAAGCAGTGCCCAGACCTGTGCGGGTTCTTAGAGCACGTCCCATTGCAATGCCATACCTGTGCTAGTTTTACCCGCGTTAGAGCAACTACGAAGAGCAGTGTGATGTGGTGACACAGGTGTCACGAGTGCACCAGGGACCGAGGTTTGCCCGGCTAGCTTGCGCTGGACCCCGCTGCGGTGTCGACACCGCTCGTGTCAGCCATGCCAGTGTGGGCGAAGCTAGTGCAGGTAAGTCTGCCTGAGCCACAGTCACTCCTCAGACTGCAGGGCAGACGCCCCAGGGTTCAGACCCGGTTATTTTTCGGTTTAGCCTATGCTGATTAGGAATTGGTGAAAGCGAAACCAAAACACACGTCTCTCAGACTGCAATCAGAGCGTCCGCGGGCCTTGCTCCATTTAAATCCGCACAGTGTTCCCACCCAGACAAGGCCTTAGGAAAGGAAGTGGCTCCCAGCTCTGCAGTGTGGGCACCATGCAGACATGCGGGGGGTATGTGAATAGGCAGGTCACGTGGATCAGTTCTGAGCTACAGCACCCTGCTCCTAACCCAGTGCCCCTTTTTTTCTGGAGACAGGCTCCCAGATGCTGGTGGTGCTCCTGTGGCTTCCACCAAAGAGATGGGGGACGGTACCCCTCTTTCCCCGCAGTGTGAATGCTGTGGTCAGCAGGGAAAGATGGGCTCCACGCCAGTCCCAAACCTCCCCAGCCTGCATGTCGTACCTAGGGAGAAGCTAGTGCATGTTCCCGAATGTCTGTGCCCAGGAACTCGGGCGGCTTGATGCCTCAGTCCGTGCTGTCTCTCAGGGACAGTCATGCTTTCCTGAACTCCCCTTTCTCCCAGGCCAGTGCAGAGACTATGGAGGTGTTGGACTGACATATGCCCATTTCTCCTCTTGCCCATCCATACACCCATCAGACTATATTCCAGTGCTGCCTCTGTCTGGTGCAAGCTGCATCTTATGAATGTAACCCTTGTTATTTAGATCTTATCTACAGCTCTGTGTGCTGGGAGAACTAGAGGGGTTCCCTGGGCTCAGTTCTTTGAACTCACGAGACACTAGGAAGCTTGGGCTCTCCTCTCTGCCCCATAGAATCATAGAATCATAGATAGGCCTTGGTGATAATACTGCCCTACGAGCAGGTGCCCTGGAAAGTCATGCTTCCAGCCATGGGCAGTGGCTCAGTGCGTGTGTTCAGATCCATAGCTACTTCTATCCCAGCTGTGGATGGAGAGCCTCCAAGCCCATTGCTCTGCATCAGGCACCGTTCACTGGCACTAATTTCATGTCCAAAGGAGGGTGAGAGAATCCGCCCCACACCCTGCCTCCTTTCTGGGGCTGTCTCCTTTGAGATGGAAGCTGGTTTATGGAGACTGCAGTGAAGAGTCGGAGTGGCTGAGGCTCTTGGCCTGTGGAGAGCATGTCGCTGAGGGCTGGCTGCTTGGCTAACCTGCTTTGCTTGTTGTTTTAAGGCCTTTTCCGGGTTTTATTCCGTCTTCCACTTTCTGAACCTGACCAGCGGGCAGCCCCTGAGTGACGTTAGTGCCACCATCGAGCAATTCTGTGCTAAGGACTGGAAGGAGGTGAGACCCCCCGTTAGCAGCCACCAGTGCTGTCATGTAATGCCTGAATCTAGATGCACAGGGAAACTAGAGAACACAAGGGTACCATTAGCAGGCTGGGATTCTCCTTCCCTTGGGATCTTCTGTAGGGCGGGGAACCTTGGCTTGGGCAGAAAGATGGGGGACAAATCGGTAGCTTCTGGATTCTAAATTATGCTGGGACTTCTCCCCCCCGGGTTTTATGAAGGTCAACTGGCTCGTTGCACATCAGTGGTCTGCAGAGCATTTCCCGAAGGTGTGTGTAATGGCCCCTGCTGCGGTGCTGAATTATTTATCTGTCTCCAAACGGTGACGCATCTTGCTAGGTTCCCAGAGGTTTAAACCTCTGCTCCTCTCAGTGCCTTGTGCAGTATCTGGCTGAGGGTTAAATTCAGCCATGATCAGATTTGCTGATGGGTGGGCAGCAAACTGAGAGGAAAGACAGAGCAGTGGGAGCTGCAGAGAGCCAGGGGAGAGGGAATTGCAAAGCCCTGTCTATAGCAGGGAGAGGAAACAAACAGCCCAAGGCCACAGAGCTGGAGCCAGCAGTGGCTGTGCTGGCTTAGTAAAAGGAGTCACTTTCCATCTTGGCTCCATCCTGTGAGCCTAGTTACTTGTGTGAGTGACCCAGGGCCATGCCATAGGGAAGCTGTGGCAGCGGGAATGGGAGGGGAGGCCCCTCTGTGTTCTGAAGGGATCAGAGCTCCTGCAGCAGAGGCATTCTTTTGGTGACTGGAAGCAGCGAGGATAAGCGTGCTGTAGGAGGGACCTCCCCTGGAGAAACCCTCTGGGCTGCTGCTCCTTCTCATGCAAAACCTGGGTGACAGATTCTTCACCCTGCCCTCTCAGGATGGAGACTTTGCTGGGCCCAAAGTCCTGAGGGTCCCAGTTATCCCAGTGGCAGAGCAGAGCATGCTTCCAGTGAGTGAGTGCAGGGTAAAGCAGTGAGGGGAGTGAGGGCTGCATGCCTTGGGTTCAGGGACGGGGCATAGAGCCCTTGCTGCCGTCTTGAGGTCCCCAGCATGGATCTGGTCCAGGTTGGTAGCAACTGGAGTCTAAAGCAAGGTGGGTGCCTCTGCCACGTGCCTGGCTTGGAGCTGAAATAGCAGGTCTGTGGGGGAAGGGGTGGGGGGGTGGGGCGAGGGGGCCTCTCTGACTTGTGACTCGCGAGAGTAAAGCTACCAATGGGCTAACTGGGAATTGCAGATTTGCACTGACCTCCTTCCCCGCCCCTCGTGTCCCTAGTTGAAAATGGTGTGTCCTGGCATGAACAAGACCCGCCTGCAGGATTACTGCGCTGCCAGCACCTACATTCTCACCCTCCTGCTGCAAGGCTACAAGTTTGACAACCAGACATGGAGCAAAATCCAGTTCCACCGGCAGGTAGGACGTCTATCTGGCAGGGTCCGTTGCCCCCCTGAGTGGGTCTGCCTTACCACTGTGGGCTCCCAAGGGAAATCTGCTCCATGAGTGCCCAGATGAGGGGAGATGGAGATAAAGGGTCTGTGCAGTCTTTACCCTGCTTCCCCCAGCCCAGCGTGCAATAGCTTTCCCCTTCTTCCCTCCTATGGGGGTAATACAGCCTGCTGGGGTTCTTGGCATTGGAATCTCAGCATTGGAATCACTGCTGCCATCCAGTGGCTGCTCAGCTACATTACACAATCCAAATTATAGCCAAACAAATTAGGAACCAAAAGGCCACTTGAGTCACCCTGCCTGCCCCAATTCTCCTGCAGCCAGTGCAGGTCTGTTTCCTTCACTGGGAGCCTATTTGTGCAGTCTGGTGCAGCTGCCCCTAAAGGCCAGTCTCTCCGTTACGCTGGCTCTCACATAAATCCAGCCTGTGGCAGGTGAGCCTGAAACACAAGATAAGCGAGGCAGTCAGGTGGCAGGATTCCAACCCCCGCAGTCTGGATTATAAACCCTGCAGACGGTAGGTGCTCTGTGTGACGGGTTGGATCACAGAAACCCCCTGGGAGCTGCCACCTGATGTGCCAAGACTACTTCTTCCCATGCTTTCCCGGCCAGCTAAGGACTCCAACACAGTGTCTTGCTAAGCCAGACATGCCAGTGTGCTCCAGCACAGACCCAGGGTCTGAACCGTGTGCCCCAAAGCTGCAGACTTAACTGAAAGCAAGTTAAGAAGTGTTCCTGCCTTTAACACTCCGATGCCCAACTCCCAGTGGGGTCCAAACCCTAAATAAATCTGTTTTATCCTGTATAAAGCTTACACAGGGTAAACTCATAAATTGTTCGCCCTCTGTAACACTGATAGAGATATATGCACGGCTGTTTGCCACCCCCCCAGCATTTACATACTCTGCGTTAATTAATAAGTAAAAAGTGATTTTATTAAATACAGAAAGTAGGATTTAAGTGGTTCCAAGACAGAACAAAGTGAATTACCAAGCAAAATAAAATAAAGCACGCAAGTCTATGTCTAATAAAACTGAATACAGATAAAATCCTCACCCGTTCCAGTAAGCTTCCTTTTACAGACTAGTTTCCTTCTAATCTGGGTCCAGCAATCACTCACACTCCCTGTAGTTACTGTCCTTTGTTCCAGTCAGAGTAGCTGGTTCCCATGGAGCTGGAAGGTGGATTAAGCTAGACAAGCTCGGTCTAAGCTAGACAAGCTCAGTCTAACCCAGGCCCCTGTATCCTCTGTAGCTCTGTGGGCCTAAATACTGCAGCAGAATCCCTGCATTCTGGGCAGATTAGAGACTAGGATGTGATTTGTGTGTGCTGGAGGACAGGACAGATTATCCCATCACTGCCGACTGCCAGGTTCTTGTCCCTTCCCCTGACACATCTGATGCTGGCCACTGCCAAAGACAGGATACTGGACCATATGGATGTTGGCTCTGAGCCAGTCTGACAATTCCTGTGTTCTGTTCTAAGGCAGATCAATGGAGACTATATGAATGAAATCTGAAGATCAATAAACCAGTCCTGTCACCCCGGGTTTGCTGAGATTCCATTTAGTTTCTTTGGTGCTGTCTCTAGCCCCCCAGTTTTGCACTCACATAGCAGCACTGCGTTTGAAGCTGGCAGGCAGGGTGGGAGGTTTTGGCACACGGCACACTGGAAAGGCATGGCAGGGTTTGGTGCTGTGGGAGAAACTCATTAGCTGGATGCTTCTTGAAATACTCCATGATGAAACTGCTGATGTTTAACTTGCCGCTGTTAAGTTTCAGAATTAACAATTCCTTGAGATGAATGAGGCAGGTTATGGCTCTCTGCTTTCATCTTGGGCTGTCTGCAGGCTCACAGCCAACATCAGTTACACGCTTCTCACTTTCCTCCCAACTGCGGGGGCTACATGCCCTTCAGTTGTTAAAGTTGCAAATTTAAATTCTAGAGCACAATTTCACAGCAATGGAGGATGGGGGCAGGTTCTGTGGCTGGGCATGGGTTCCGGTGCTGTGTGAAGACTCTGGGATGGGTTCCAGGGCCAGTCGAGGGCTCCAGAGCAGGTTCCAGGGCTGGGCAAGGGCTCCGGGATCGGGTGAAGGTTCCAGAGCTGGGTGTGGGCTCTGGAGTGGGTTCTGGAGCCGGACAAAGGCTCTGGGTGGATTCTGGGGCTGGGTGAGGGCTCCAGGGCCTGTTCCAGAGCTGGGTGAGGGCTCTGGGGTGGGTTCCAGGGCCAGACAAGGGCTCTGGGTGGGTTCTGGGGCTGGGTGAGGGTTCCAGGGCTGGGTGTGGGCTCTGGAGCAGGTTCTGGGGCCGGACAAGGGCTCTGAGCGGGTTCTGGGGCTGGGTGAGAGCTCTGGGGCAGGTTCCAGAGCTGGGTGAGGGCTCTGGGGTGGGTTCTGGGGCTGGGCGAGAGCTCCAGGGGCAGGTGAGGGTTCCAAGGCTGGGTGTGGGCTCTGGAGCGGGTTCTGGGGCCGGACGAGGGCTCTGGGGTGGGTTTCAGGGCCGGACGAGGGCTTTGGGCGGATTTTGGGGCTGGGTGAGGGTTCCAGGGCTAGGTGAGGGCTCTGGAGCAGGTTCTGGGGCTGGACGAGGGCTCCGGGGCTGGGTGTGGGTTCTGGGGTGGGTTCTGCGGCCAGGCAAGGGCTCCAGGGCTGGGTGTGGGCTCTGGGGCTGGGTGAGGGTTCCAGGGCTGGGTGAGGGCTCTGGGGTGGGTTCTGGGGCTGGGCAAGGGCTCCGGGGCCGGGTGAGGGTTCCAGGGCTGGGTGTGGGGTCTGGAGTGCGTTCTGGAGCCAGGCGAGGGTTCCGGGGTGGGTTCTGGGGCTGCTGAACAGCACAATGACTACCTAAGAACAAGCTCACTCTATATTGCTGTAGATCACTGAAGAAGGCTCCGATTCACCTCCTTCCCCGCCCAGCACTGAGTGCCCAGGAGCCAGCCCTTCGTCAGTCCATAAAACTTTCCACTCTCTCCTCTCAGGTGGCTGCTGTGGATGTGGGCTGGAGCCTCGGCTACATGTTGAACCTCACCAACACGATCCCTTTGGAGGCTCCCGACCAAGTGAAGGGGCAGCGGCCTGACCTGTGGGCAGCGGCCGTGCTCACTACCTGCCTCATGCTGGCCATGATCCTCTGGACAGGCCTGGCTCTGTGCTATCAGAGGCTCTTTGCCACCTATGAGACTATGCTGTAGCTGGCCGGTGCTCCTCGGGCTGGGGCCCTGCTGCCATCAGGAGCCACACATGGCTTTCCCCTGGGCAACATGTAGTCCCGTGTTTAGAGACATTTGTGGCCTTGCAACCTAGTGCCCCCACTAGCTGCTGGAGGCAGGGTCTGGGAGAGAAGCCCCCCCCCCAGGGAGGGTGGGAATGTCGGGTTTGAAGGACAAGTGCCGCTTGTTGGCAAATTGGTGACACTTTTCAGTAAAATCTGAAGCCTGTGAGCTGTGCTGGCTTCCTGCCGTGTTCCCCCCCTCCTCTTTCCGGTCAGCAAGGCCCCCTGTGCAAACAAAGTCCATCCTGAGGAGGGTGCTGCTGCGCCCTGCAGAGCCCAGTTTGGGGGGGATGGCCGAAACGGTTTGTGGGGGAGGAGCTTAGTCTGTAGTGAGTGTCCAGGGGGTGGCAATGGAGGGGGTGGAGAGGCTGGTTTACAGGGCTTGGGGAGGGGAGGTTGTGGAGCTGAGCTGGAGGTGATGGGGTGGCTTGGGAAATATGACAGAGAGGGGGAGCGGTGTGGGCAGGGGCCTTGGCCTACTGGATTTGGGGTGCAGGGGGAAGCTGGAAGGGTGTTGGTGAGTCAGGAAGCATTGGCTAGAGCGCCAGGAGACTCCAGGGCCAGCTGGAGCAAGGCGGAGGGAATGGGAGTGACTGAGTCTCCTCCTGGTCCAGTGAGCACCAGACGACATATTCAGCAGTCTGCGGAAGCAGACTCTTGCCCTTTGGCTGTCTCTAACAAGGAGGGGCTGGGTGTGGCGCACAGGGTGTCGGTTACAGACTGGGTGTTCGGGCCAGGCTCCAGATACTGCCCTGGGTCAGGGCTACAAAAGATGAATATGGCAGGGGTCAGCCTCTTCTTACCCTGCTTATACATGTGTGAGGGAGAGAGAAGAGAAGCAGGCACAGGCATCACATGGGGAAGCCACCCTGGCATATGAGGCTGCTCTGGGCGCTGCACAAGGAACTCCATTTCCCATCAAACCCAGTAAGACTGGGCGCCTCTTCCCAAGCAGATCATTGTTCCACCTTGTCACTGGCTCTCAGCCTACCTGTGACAGGCCCTGCTAAAGTGAATGTCCAGCCCAGCTCCCTCTTGGGATAAGTGAGTGCCCAAGCGGCAGGACACTAGTTAATTACCAGCTGGTTCTTATAAAGGGTTATGGGGGCTCAGGCAGGCGAAAACGCCAAGAAGAAGCCCCTGGAGAAAGAACTCCTCAGGGCAGCGGACTAGGAATCTACCCCTGGCGGTCTGTCTTAGGGAACAGAGGCTCTGGGGAGACGAACTGTCCCCAGAATGCAGAAAGAGAAAACTCCTAAGGGGAGGGCTTCTGGGAAGAGTGGGGGCTGGTGAGGAAGCATAGCAGGAAAGGAAACTATGACTAGGGTTGCCAATTTCGGTTGGACGTGATCCTGGAGATTTCATCACTTGACGTAATCTTTAATTACCAATGAATTGTGAATTCCTGGAGACTCAACAATCCTGGAGGGTTGGCAACCTGAACCAAGGAAGAGTGTTCCTGGTGTGAAAGGCTCTGAAAGCAAAGAGGTATGAATGCCAAGTCTCACTGAAGCCTTGTTGCCATGAAAGGACTTCACCAGGTAGCGGTAGGTTCCCCAGCTGAGAGGATTTATATGCTGCTCTGAGGAAGGGGCATTGTGGTTTGACCTCTGTGGGGCCCTTGACCCAAGAGGATCAAGACCCTTCCCCAGCTGACAAATGGCCCTGACTCCAGAGGAGGGCTCTGAATCAAGAGGGCCTCACTGGTCAGGGACCTGGACATAAGTGGAATTATTGGACTAAAGTTAACGCAGACCCTTCCTGCTCCAGTTAGGATACTGGGTGGAGGCCTATTTGGGTAATGGTTTGCCTTTGGGTTAGATAAACTAGACCCCTGAAGGGACACTGCTCACTATACCTCAGTCTCGTTAGACTTATTGAAAGTCCATTAGGGCAAACTGAGGCAGAGATGTAATTATGGCTCTGCACAGGGTGGGGGGCTTCAGGCTTGAGGACCCCCAGTACATACTTCCAAATAGCTCACTAAACATGCTTGTAAATAAAATGAAAATCCTGTGCTTGCCAGTTCTTTCCGGGTCCCCCCACAAGTTTACAAGCACAAACTCTGAGGTGCTGGAAGTTCCAGCACGGTGGCTGCAGCATGTGGCTACTGCCCCATTGAGGGCTGAGGCAGCCAGAGATGCAGCGTTCCAAAGCCCTGGCAATTCCAGGCGTTTGCATGTGGAGTTGAACCTCTGAACAATGCAGTGGAGGTGGATGTAGCTTGCAAACAACTGTGCCAACTGGAGGAGTAGTTTTGTGTTGGTGACTGCCTTGTAGTTAAACGTAAAGTCCAAGTTGGTGATTATTTGGGGGAGCTGGAGCAGTCTGGGTTCAGGGGTCAGTGTAAGTATAGTGCAGGTGGGTAATAGACTCAGCCATCCTCTGGGATGAGGCCCGCTAAGGTCTGTATGTCCTGGCTGATGAATGCACAATGCGTTATGATTTCAGGCTGCTACCTGGGCAGTCATTAAACCCTGTGGGCTACAGGATGCAGGAACCTGAGGCTTTGCTTATTTCTGCAGCAACATCTCTTCTCCTGCTGCCTGGGGGCTATGAAAGAGGCAGCGACACAGGCTCATGTCATGCTGGACTTCACCTTGGAGAGGAGGTTTTATTCCACTCTGATGATAGAATCAGACTGACAACCAGGGCCTGGATCCCCTTTCATATGGTCTGCATCAGCTCTTCTGCGGGATGGGGGTGGGGGGCTGATGCTGGGATTGTTCCACAGCCTGTCTGCTCTCCCTTGCACCCTAGCTTTTAGAATGACGATAGGAAGAGCCCTCTCCCCCTTGAAAGTCCCATAGAGAGGTCAGAAGAACAGTAGGATGGCCAAAGTTAGGGGCATAGTTCAGCTCACATCTAACCCATCACCCACTCTGACAACCCTACTGTACCTTGTGATCAGGTTCTCACTTTGTTCCCAAGTCTTCTTAGAGCCCCTGAGAGCTCTGCAACAATATTAAGACCCACGGCTGGGTTTTCTGCTTCCGTAGCAACATTCTGTAGAGTTTGCAGGGTCTTTCCCAACACAGCCTCTCTGACGTTTTGGGGTTCAACCCAGACCAGTGACGGATTGTGTCACTGCCTGCCTGGCATAACTCTGGGTGCCTTAAATGCTCTATTTATGCGGCTCACAGCCTGGACACCAACAGCTGGCAGACAAGCATGCAAGGCACATCCCGGACACCAACAGCCAGCAGGCAAACGTGCAGGGCATGGCACGGACACCAGCAGACAAGCGTGCAGGGCATGGCATGGACGCCAACAGCCATGAGACAAGAGTGCAGGGCACGGCCTGGACACCAACAGCCAGCAGACAAGTGTGCAGGGCACTGCCTGGCTTCTACCCCCAGTTAGTGTTTCAAAGTGACCCCCACACTCTGAGTCCTACATTTCCCAGAACTGTTTCCCTGCTGTGCCCAGGGAACACTCTCCTAGAACGCTCACAGAAATGATTACACTTGCTGCTCCCGTAAAGAGAGGAAAAGCAGCTTGGTCTCTTGATGGGTGTTACAGTCCCTCCAGTTCAATCAAAGCACTGGGCTGGTTTGGATAAAAAGTAAAACAGTTTATTCAGTTACAAAGCCAGGTTTGAAGTGAGTTCAAGTACAAAGGATAAAGATAAAAGCTAAAATTTGGCTTAACAAGTCATGGTCTTTGTTCAAGTTAATTTCCTCACCAAGCTTCCTTTTCCAGTGATGGCTGACTGGTTCTGAGCCAGTATCCCCCAGAGTCCCAGCCGCTGGTTTGCCTTGTTGCCTCAGGTGAAGGATCATGGAAAGTTCTCTGCCCCTCTCTTATAGGCCAGTAAACCTTTGAAAAGTCTCTCTCACAGGTCACTGACCCTGCTGCCAGAGACAGGAAGGCTCCCTGGGGGTGCAGGCTCCATCTCCTGCTGAGATTGTTTTGTGCTCATGTTTTCCCCACTTGCTCTCCTGATGGCTTTGTTTGCCTGCCAGGCAGGTGTGCTTCTCTTTGTCTTTGGTCACACCTTGTTCCATCTGTATGGAGACCCAGTCATGCAGGCAGAACCACATTCCTTTTTGGGGGGCGGGGGGCGGGAGCCGGTTTATTATCTCTCCTTGACATGCCTGGTTTAAATACATTTGAGTCACGAGTCCAGCACCACTGTATAAGCTTTTGCAGGTTGATCGTACAACCATCAGAATATTACTGATAAGGCTATAGTGAGTTATTAGTTGTCCAAGGGCATATTTCGTGCCACCTTTTGGGTAAATATCCTGACACCAGCGTGTTAGGTGTAGTGAGTATGTCAGGCCTGTTGAGCAGCTGACACAGAGAAGTGAACCACCAACGGGCCGCTGGGTGACAGCCTCCCATCAGGAATTCAGTGTTCTTTGTCTGGGGCCACACGTCTCCTCTTACTTTGAATGTGGAGGCCTGGTATAGCTGGCTTTTCTCAAGGGCTAATACTGAGTGCACTGGGTCTTAGCAGCTCCTCATGTTTGGTTCCCAGTAATCGAACAAAGACTGAACTTGCTGTGCTATGCTACACGGAGGGCACACACAGTCTAGTGACTCATGGGTGTGCAGCAATTTCAAAGGAAGCTTGCAAGCAAACAATTGTCCACACAACCAACAAAATACATGTTCTTTGAAGAGTTCATGTTTAGCTATTCCACCTGGAAGCAGGCAGGGCACACCCTGACTGTTCTGTAGAAGCAATGCACACATTGCTCTATCCAAGGACAAGGGCTAGATATGAACCATGAGAACTTGATTGTTTGGACAGCAACTGTGGGAAGCTTTCTTAGCCTGGGCTCAAGGCCTGATAACCAGGATTGTAGTAGATAAAGGACGGTAACTAAGTATATTAATCAACGTCATACATTCCTTTGGGTAGCAGTGTGTAATGCTTAGGGGGAGAAATATAATAAAAGGAGAAGGTGGAAGGCGGGGGGGGGGGCAGAACAGCCCATCTCCGCTGACCAGCCTGTTTGCTTGCATAAAGCTGTGTTCTGTCTGATCATTGAACCGCCACAGTTCTTGAATGTGGAGTGTAGTCAAGCTTCCCTGCCAAGAAGGAGCTGGCCCTGACCTCCTCAATGTATCAGTGGCAGGGAAACTTTCCTGAGCATTGAAATGATTTTGGAATCAATCTCTTGGGCCATGTTACACAGAATATCATTTAACCTCCAGCCACCCACCCATCCAAACCAACTTCACGGACATATTCTTCACACTTGACCATCCTTAGGATCAGCTCCTGCCGTGGGTGACAGAATTCCCTGAAGTTCAGACAGAGCAATGACATATGACTGGCAGCCCTGGACTGCCAAAGGGGCTAAGTGGAAATGCCTGCAATGCCATTTAAAAGAGTGAGTCAGCAAAGCCAACTCCACGCCCGAGTTCTCATCGGGGTCACCAATAGTGCAGCAAATGATTCCACAGCTGCCTCAGCATCTTCACCCAGGCAGGCCCAGAGAGGACGGGGCCGGCTGGATCCCCCTGCTGTGGACTCCTGGGTTTGGAGAGCTGTAGGGGATTTTGCTAGTAGCAGCTCTAAGATGGCCACAGTTTGGAGGCCACCACTCTCTGGGCAGCAGTAAGAAGCCTTCCCAGGTGGCCATTCAGCGCATGACGGTACAGTGACCCCGCCCTGTGGGGATCCTTGTATTGAGATCTGTGCACAGCAGTTACTTTTCTTCAGCCTATCCTTGTTCTCAGCTAGGCTGTTGGTCCAAGAGCTATGCAGACACGGACACACCCACAATCCTGTCAGTCAGTCTGGGATGGGATGGGGATTCCATTGATGGCTTCCTTTTGACCCGTTTAACAATGATGACACATTGCAGATGTGCAGGGCACTCTGGAGCCATGCAGCATATGCACACTGGCAAGATGAGCTTCCACTGTTGATTACCTTGGGAAGGTTTGTAGTCTTTCTCATCTCTGTGAAAGCAGCAGTTCATGGCACCCAACAATCTGCCTGCAGTCCAGGCTTCAGACTGAGCCGAAGCCCAGAAGGTGCCATGTCAGAGCTTTTAGATACATTGATTGTTTCTAATGCCTCAGAATGACAGGCATTTACTTTCACAGACCACATCACAGTTTCTCTTCTCTGCTTCCTGTAACAATTACTTTGCTAATGAAATAAAGTAGAAATAAATTCAAAGTTTCTGTGCTTTCTCCAGAGAAAGTAAAACCCAGGGCCTAGCATTCGCAACAGAAATATTGATTAGGAAACAAATCACAGAACTGGACAGAAAATGAAGACAGGTGATGGAAGACAGTGATGGAGACGATGTTACAGGCAGAGAAGAAATAGGATGAAATGTACTCCAGTGCATGGGCCAGGGAAAGACTTGTATACCACTGGAGCCCTGGCCGGATTTCTTTGGTGCAGAGACCTTGTGCGGGGTTGAATTTCTCCCATTGGAATTATCAAAGAGGACAACCTTCAAACATCCAACCAAGAGCAAAAATCCCAGGGCTCTCATTACTGACTTATTTAAAGATTTTTGGGGGACAGTCCTCCCACCCCCCTGGGGTATCGAGCAGAGCCTGGGAGGGAAGCTACTGGGGATGAACTGGATTTGACTGGTACACAAGGGTGGAACCGGGTACTCCTTGATCCTAGGCCAAGAGACCACTAAAGGGGTTTTCCCCATTATCCTTCACATCCTGAGGAGCTCTCATCTCCTCACCCTCAAAGGGGCTCCTGGGAAAACCCCCTGGGGACGGAGGTGGGAACAGACTCCCTTTGGGAAGACTCCAACTGTTATTCTGATATAGCTGCTAATTCTCACTAACACTTGAACACTCAATTCACCTTTTAATTAATCTGCCAGTGGAAAAGTCTCATTAAAGTTATATCAAATGCAGGATCGGGCAGATGTCAGTTCTAAATTTACCAGAGACCAGAGCTAGGGCTTGGATCTCATTTAACTGCTGCAGACTCAGGTGATGCCTTCCTAGCTGCTAGGACCTCTCGGTCCTGGCAAAGCCTGACATGGCAATGTACTGCCCTTAGCATGAATTACTGGACCATTTACCAGTGCACCCACAGTGCAAGGGAGGGCTAGCAGCATGAGTCCCTCAGCAGCTCCGAATCCCTATGGGTGGGAGCAGAGGGAGAGATATGGTTTTGCAGGTGTGCCCCTCCCAAGAATGTTTGTTAAAAAACAGTCGCTAGAGCCAGTCAGGACAATGTATTTATGTGCCCTGCAGTGGGAGAGCGTGGGACTCATGTTAGAGCTCAGTGAATAACTGATTCTTCTCAGATCGCTGGAAGTTCCAAACGATTGAAGAAACCCGCAGAAATATGGTTCTGCTCAAGCTGAACCCAAACATTCCAGTGAATCAAAAATGTCCATTGTTTGGATTGACCCCAAATGCTTTGTTTTCAGGCATTGTTAAATGGCTAGATTCACACAATGGCCAGCAGAAGAGGACTCCTTCTTACAACTTTTAGCCCAGGAGTTAGGATGTGGGAGAATGTGTCTGACTCCCCCACTCCACCTGAGATGGGCTAAAGATTTGAACTCAGGTCTCCCCACCATTACAGGAAAGGGCCCTCGCCACCGACGTGGGGGTCTCTCAGTAGCAGATGCTGAACCTTTTCCACTGTGTATAAATATTTATTGGAGCAGGGACTTGGGCCTCAGCTATTGCTAGGTGAGTGCCCTAACCACTGGACTATGTTGTCAGTCTGTGCTGGTCTCTCTCTCTCACCCACTGACTATTGAAGCATGGGTGGCCAGTGACCCGGCTGATGGGGGAGGCTAGCCCCTGACCCTCCCCTTGTGCCCAAGGCCCCCTGCCTCCTCGTCTCCACACCCCCCCCGCCCTTCTCCCTTGCAAGATCCCAGAGCACCCCTGCCATGGCCCCCAGCCCCAGAGCGCAGGGCAGCACGGCCCTAGCACCAGCCACCCTGAGTCCTTGTGGGAGGCAGGCAAGCCAGCCTGGGCCAGCCAGGGCAGAGCGCTGGGAACCGCAGGAGGGGGCCTGGCTTGGGGGTGGAACATGAGCTGGACAACGCTAGGCTGTTTGGGGAGCCACAGCCTCCCCCTGCGTACGATATCTGCCGCCGATGTTATTCAAGTATGTTGTACAAAGTGACAGTGTTTCATAAGAACATAAGAATGGCCATACTGGGTCAGATGAAGGGTCCATCTAGCCCTGTGCCCTGTCTGCTGACAGTGGCCAGTACCAGGTGCTTCAGAGGGAATGAACAGAATAAGCAGTTTCAAGTCCCACACCAAAATATCCTGTAGCCTGGTGGTAAGCACACTCCTCTGTGAGCAGGAGACCCAAGTGCATTCCCCACGCTACAGCAGGCGGAATTGAACTTGCATCTCCCACATTGCAGGGGAGTGCGCTGACCTCGCAGTGCAGAGGTGGTTGGAAGCCAGCTCCTCCTCCAGCTGTCTGGCGAATGGCACTTAAGCCTCTGGTGACTCCAGCCCAATTTTGATTTTTTGTTTTTGGCCAAAATTATTCAGCAAATTTGTGTCAAATTCACAAATAGTTTTGGGTTGATTTTTCAGCTAATAAACCATATTCATCTGAAAAATAGTGCCCCGCTCTACTCTTGCTCCCTCCACTGATTGGTTCATGTAAGAGGCTTGTGAACCTGGGTTGCAGCTAGGGGCACGAGGGCCAGATTTTTACAGGTATTTAGGCAGCTGAAGATGCAGTTAGGCACCTAATGGGATTTTCAAAAGTACCTAAGCTCCTAACTCCTACTGAAACCAAGTGGAGTTCATAAGAACACAAAAACATAAGAACGGCCATGCTGGGTCAGACCAAAGGTCCATCTAGCCCAGTATCCTGTCTACCGACAGTGGCCAATGCCAGGTGCCCCAGAGAGAATGAACAAAACAGGTAATGATCAAGTGATCCATTCCCTGTCACCAATTCTCAGCTTCTGGCAAACAGGTTAGGGATACCATCCCTGCTCATCCTGGCTAATAGCCATTGATGGACCTATCCTCCATGAATTTATCTAGTTCTTTTTTTAACCCAGTTATAGTCTTGGCCTTCACAACATTCTCTGGCAAGGAGTTCCACAGGTTGACTGTGAGTTGTGTGAAAAACTTTAAGTTAGGCACTTAAATGCTTTTGAAAAAAATCCCACTCAGTGCCTATCAGCATCTTTAGGTGGCTAAATACCTTGAAAACTCCAGCCTCAAGGGGTAGTGGCTCCAACTCCTCGTGCGATATAGGGCCTAGTTTAAATCTTGCTGTGGGGTCAGTTATGTTCTGGGGGTGCCCACCCCTCAAGTCTCCATTTAACAGGGTGTCTAAGGCCTCTCATTAGAGGCGGGTGCAAGGTGCTGAAGCCCTGGCCATCTGCTCCTGCTGAACGGCTCCTATCCCAGGAAGTGTATGAGCAAGCCAACAAGGCAGAAAGCCAGCGTCAGGACGATGAAGAAGATGGTGGCGGCCCAGAGCCCGCGCTGCTGCCCTTTCACTTGTTCGGGGGCCTCCGCCGGGATCATGTTGGTGAGGTTCAGCACGTAGCCCAGGGCCCAGCCAATGTCCGTGTCCGCAGCCTGCCCGGGGAAAGAGGATTAAGGGGATGGCCAGGATGGTATTAAGGGGATGGCCAGTCCCCAAGAGGTGCAAGCTACTAGTAGCCTCAACTCCCACAGGGAGACGGGGACACCCAGATTCCTGACTTGCAGTGCGCGTAGTATGCCGCCCAAGAGTCACGGGCATGGGCACAAGGAACCAGGCTGTCCTCGCTCTGCACCACAGCAGAGCACAGACTGTGGCAGCAAAACACCTTCCCAGCCCTTGGCTTCCAAACCCTGCCATAGGTCAGAGGGCACAGGGGCGTCTAGACCCTCTTTCTCGTCATTTCGGGTCCTCATCATAAAACTACCTCATGATTTTTGCCACAACTGCGCACAGTCCATCAGCACTTGCTGAGCTGCAGCAGGGACCCAGAATCGCAGGACTGAGGAGGACTGGTGGAGTTCTCAGGGTGGGAAGCCAAGGATTGCAAGAGCAGGAGTGGGGGCAGGTCAGGACTGAGGTGCACCGGCAGAGCTGTGGGCTGGAAGAGCAGGGGCATAGTCACTGCAGTGAATCGTTAAGCCTGCAGAGGAACTCCAGTGGCCTAATGGATATGGCATTAGCTTCCAAAGCCAGAGATTGTGGGTTCAAGTCCCATCTGGGGTCTCCTTCCTCTAGAGAGTAAAGAAACCTTGGTCTTATTTTGGGGGGAGGGATAGCTCAGTGGTTTGATCATTGGCCTGCTAAACCCAGGGTTGTGAGTTCAATCCTTGAGGGGGCAATTTAGGGATCTGGGGCAAAAATTGGGGATTGGTCCTGCTTCAAGCAGGGGGTTGGACTAGATGACCTCCTGAGGTCCCTTCCAACCCTGATATTCTGTGATTCTATGAACAGGCATGGACTAGCAGGAGTAGCAGCCATGCCCTTCGGCCTCTGAAGCGAGAGCACCTGCACCATCAGCTGAGCCGTGCTGACTCTAAGCAGGTTGACGTGCAATTCTTCCTCCCAGCCTCTGCACTTGGACTCTTGCTCACCTTCATCTGGAACTTGATGCTGCTCCAGCTGGTTTGGTTGAATTTGTAGGCGTCGAGCAGGAGCACCAGGATGTAGTTGGCGTTGGCGCAGTACTCTCGCAGCCTTTGATCTTTCTCTTTGGGGTAGCTGGATTTCAACTGGGGGGTGAACAGTCAGCACAGGGGAGAGAAGGGGTGTTAATGGCAGCAGTGTGACAGGAGCTCTGAGCCTACAGCAGGGGCAGACTTTGTCCTGGCAGCTCCCTGACCGTCTGGGGTGTGGAGAGAGGGATTGGTGGCCCGCATCTCTCTCGGGTTCAGAGACAGATGCTTGCTCATCGACCAGGCAGGTATTTCCTAACTCATCAAATGAGCTGTGATCGGGCAACTGGGATGGCTGCCCCACCCCAATGTTAATCATGTACAACATGGCCATGACCTCATTCTCTGTCCCCAGCGGGACCCATGTCCAGCCTGTCTCTACTCTGCCCTGCTCTCCCCAGCCAGGGAGCTGTGCACCCACCCCAACAGGGCCCCCCCCTTCCGTAGGCTGGATCCGTCCTAAGAGCGTCCCTGTGCGCCAGGCCAGATAGGAGGGTTTGTACAGCACAGCAGCTGGGTACGTGCAACCTCAGCAGTGAAAATTCCTCTGGTGCTGACTGGCCATTCCCACTCCTCAGCCCTGCGTGGGAGTGACGTTGGTCATCCTGGGGAAGCTGCAGGATGTTTTCTAGGTGAGGGAGATGGTGCTTTGGGCAGTTTTGTCCCCTCCCCTTGATTTAAATTGATCACTCGGGACCATTTCATTCCTGATGGTGGCCAACTGAGAGCCCATCAGCATGGCTTCTGGCTGCCACAAAGGGTGCCATGGAGTGACAGGATGCGCTGCCTCCCACCAGAGTGGGAGCATGCTGCATCCACAGGGCTTCAGGCTCCTGCCAGCCTGGGGAGAGCGGCTGGGCCTAGGAACTGAGCCTGCACCCCCATGGGCAACTCAGAGCAGAGATCACTGGCCCTCTGACTGTTCCCAGGGCACTGAGCTTGGTGATACCACCTACCCCTTCAATAACCCTGGCCTGCCTTGTGTGAGAGTTCCCTTCCCCCTCCCCTCTTGGGACCCTTTGCTTTGCAATCCCCACAGATGGCCCCTGTAGCTTCCATCCCCCCTCACAGCACGTACGTCTGTCCAATTTCTTGCACAGAACTTCTGGACAGTGTCTTCGACAATGGCCAGGGGCTGCCCACTGGTCAGGTTGAGGAAGTTGAAGGTGTAGTAAAAGGCAGAGAAGGCCTGAAAAGCAAGAAACCAAGAGGTCAATAGGAGGCCTGAGCACGGATTCCATTGTTGGCTTGACTTTGTGGAGTATGATCCTGTGCATAAAGCACCGGCCTGCAAGCTGTGCTCCAGCACTTCTCCCTTTTTTGAGCTCAGAGAAATCCCGTCTAGGATTGCCACCTTTTTCATGGCTGGTAACCAGATCCCTGGGGCCCCGCCCCTTTCTCTGTCTCTTCTCCAGATGCCCCGCCCCATCACATGCTCCTCTCCCTCCCAGCCCCGGAGGTGCCACCTCTGAGGTACATCTCCCACACATCCTAGGGGTAATAAGCACAATTTGCACATCCACAGAGGGATTTTCATTTACAAACACTCACTTGAACTTCTTCATTTACACATACACACACATACACACTGGTAGATTTGCTTCATCAGCAAACCTGTTCTGGGGCACAGGGGAAGGGAGCTCCCCCTTTTGCATGTACAGCTGGGGGGAAAGGGAAGACTCCTCGCTATATTTATTTGGATGCTCAGATTGGGGTACAGAGTCCCCTTGTTTGCACTGGTACCTAAGAGAGAAGAAGGTCCCACCCCTTGCACATGTGGGCGGGAGGAATAGCTCAGTGGTGTGAGCATTGGCCTGCTAAACCCAGGGTTGTGAGTTCAATCCTTGAGGGGGGCCATTTAGGGATCTGGGGCAAAAATTGGGGATTGGTCCTGCTTTGAGCAGGGGGTGGGACTAGATGACCTCCTGAGGTTCCTGCTTTGAGCAGGGGGTGGGACTAGATGACCTCCTGAGGTCCCTTCCAGCCCAGATAGTCTGTGATTCTGTGAGTGTGGAAGAAAGAGGTGCTCCTCCATTTGCAGCACACCCGCCTGAGAGAGAAGAAGACGAGAGCACTTCCCCCCATTTGTTACACACCCGCCCAAAGGTCCATCTAGCCCAGTGTCCTGTCTTTGGACAGTGGCCAGTGCCAGGTGCCCCCGAGGGAATAAACAGAACAGGTAATCATCAAGTGATCCATCCCCTGTTGCTCATTCTCAGCTTCTAGGAAATAGAGGCTAGGAACACAATTCCTGCCCATCCTGGCTAATAGCTACTGATGGATCTATTCTCCACGAATTTAGCTAGTTCTTTTTTGAACCCTGTTATGGTCTTGGCCTTCACAACATCCTCTGGCAAGGAGTTCCACAGGTTGACTCTGCATTGTGTGAAGAAATACTTCCTTTTACTTGTTTTAAACCTGCTGCCTATAAATTTCATTTGGTGACCCCCTAGTTCTTCTGTTATGAGAAGTAGTAAACAAAGCCCTGGCTGGGATGATTTAGTTGGTGTTGGTCCTGCTTTGAGCAGGGGATTGGACTAGATGACCCTCTGAGGTCTCTTCCAACCCTAATATTCTATGATTCTATGAACACTTTCTTATCTACTTTCTCTACACCAGTCATGATTTTATAGACCTCAATCATATCTCCCCTAAGCCGTCCCTTTTCCAAGCTGAAAAGTCCCAGTCTTATTAATCTCTCCTCATACGGAAGCCGTTCCATACCCCTAATCATTTTTGTTGTACTTTTCTGAACCTTTTCCAATTCCAATATATCTTTTTTGAGATGGGGAGACCACATTTGCACACAGTATTCAAGATGTGGGGCATACCATGGATTTATATAGAGGCAGCATGATATTTTCTATCCTATTTTCTATCCCCTTCTGAATTATTCGCAGCATTCTGTTTGCTTTTTTGACTGCCACTGCACATTGAGTGGATGTTTTCAGAGAACTATCCACAATGACCCCAAGATCTCTTTCTTGAGTGATAACAGCTAATTTAGACCCCATCATTGTATATGTATAGTTGGGATTATGCTTTCCAATGTGCATTACTTTGTATTTATCAACATTTAAATTTCATCTGCCATTTTGTTGCCCAGTCACCCAGTTTTGAGGGATTCTTTTGTAGCTCTTCGCAGTCTGCCTGGGTCTTAACTATCTTTAGTAATTTTGTATCATCTGCAAATTTTGCGACCTCGCTGTTTACCCGTTTTTCCAGATCATTTATGAATATGTTGAATAGGACTGGTCCCAGAACAGACCCCTGGGGGACACCACTATTTACTCTTTCCATTCTGAAAACTGACCATTTATACCTACCCTAGCCTATATTTTAACCAGTTACCAATCCATGAGAGCACCTTCCCTCTTATCCTGTCGCAGCTTACTTTGCATAAGAGCCTTTGGTGAGGGACCTTGTCAAAGGCTTTCTGAAAATCTAAGGTTTCAGAGTAACAGCTGTGTTAGTCTGTATTCGCAAAAAGAAAAGGAGTACTTGTGGCACCTTAGAGACTAACTAAATTGGTTAGTCTCTAAGGTGCCACAAGTACTCCTTTTCTTTCTGAAAATCTAAGTACACTATATCCACTGGATCCCCTTGGTCCACATGCTTGTTGACCCCCTCAAAGAATTCTAGTAGATTGGTGAGGCATGATTGCCCTTTACTAAAACCATGTTGACTCTTCCTCAACAAATTGTGTTCATCTATATGTCTGACAATATTGTTCTTTATTATAGTTATTAAAAAATATTGTACGGGCACGCAGGAGTGAAATCAGGAAGGCCAAATCACACCTGGAGTTGCAGCTAGCAAGAGATGTTAAGAGTAACAAAAAGGGTTTCTTCAGGTATGTTAGCAACAAGAAGAAAGTCAAGGAAAGTGTGGGCCCCTTTCTGAATGAGGGAGGCAACCTAGTGACAGGATGTGGAAAAAGCTAATGTACTCAATGCTTTTTTGCCTCTGTCTTCACGAACAAGGTCAGCTCCCAGACTACTGCACTGGGCAGCACAGCATGGGGAGGAGGTGACCAGCCTTCTGTGGAGAAAGAAGTGGTTCGGGACTATTTAGAAAAGCTGGACGTGCACAAGCCCATGGGGCCGGATGCGTTGCATCCAAGAGTGCTAAAGGAGTTGGTGGATGTGATTGCAGAGCCATTGGCCATTATCTTTGAAAACTCATGGCGATCGGGGGAAGTCCCGGATGACTGGAAAAAGGCTAATGTAGTGCCCATCTTTAAAAAAGGGAAGAAGGAGGATCCTGGGAACTACATGCCAGTCAGCCTCACCTCTGTCCCTGGAAAAATCATGGAGCAGGTCCTCAAGGAATCAATTCTGAAGCACTTGCATGAGAGGAAAGTGATCAGGAACAGTCAGCATAGATTCACCAAGGGCAAGTCATGCCTGACTAATCTAATTGCCTTCTATGATGAGATAACTGGTTCTGTGGATGAAGGGAAAGCAATGGACGTGTTCTTCCTTGACTTTAGCAAAGCTTTTGACATGGTCTCCCACTGTATTCTTGCCAGCAAGTTAAAGAAGTATGGGGTGGATGAATGGACTAAAAGGTGGATAGAAAGCTGGCTAGATTGTCAGGCTCAAATGGTAGTGATCAATGGCTCCATGTCTAGTTGGCAGCCGGTATCAAGTGGAGTGCCCCAGGGGTCAGTCCTGGGGCCGGTTTTGTTCAATATCTTCATAAATGATCTGGAGGATGGCGTGGATTGCACCCTCAGCAAGTTTGCAGATGACACTAAACTGGGAGGAGTGGTAGATACGCTAGAGGGTAGGGATAGGATACAGAGGGCCCTAGACAAATTGGAGGATTGGGCCAAAAGAAATCTGAGGAGGTTCAACAAGGACAAGTGCAGAGTCCTGCACTTAGGATGGAAGAATCCAATGCACCGCTACAGAGTAGGGACCGAATGGCTCGGCAACAGTTCTGCAGAAAAGGACCTAGGGGTGACAGTGGATGAGAAGCTGGATATGAGTCAACAGTGTGCTCTTGTAGCCAAGAAGGCCAATGGCATTTTGGGATGTAGAAGTAGGGGCATTGCCAGCAGATCGAAGGACATAATCGTTCCCCTCTATTCGACACTGGTGAGGCCTCATCTGGAGTACTGTGTCCAGTTTTGGGCCCCACACTACAAGAAGGATGTGGAAAAATCGGAAAACGTCCAGCGGAGGGCAACAAAAATGATTGGGGACTGGAACACATGACTTATGAGGAGAGGCTGAGGGAACTGGGGATGTTTAGTCTGTGGAAGAGAAGAATGGGGGGGGATTTGATAGCTGCTTTCAACTACCTGAAAGGGGGTTCCAAAGAGGATGGATCTAGACTGTTCTCAGTGGTAGCAGATGACAGAACAAGGAATAATGGTCTCAAGTGGCAGTGAGGGAGATTTAGATTGGATATTAGGAAAACCTTTTTCCCTAGGAGGGTGGTGAAACACTGGAATGTGTTACCTAGGGAGGTGGTGGAATCTCCTTCCTTAGAAGTTTTTAAGGTCAGGCTTGACAAAGTCCTGGCTGGGATGATTTAATTGGGGATCGGTCCTGCTTTGAGCAGCGGGCTGAACTAGATGACCTCCTGAGGTCCCTTCCAACCCTGATATTCTATGATTCTATGATTTCAACCAGTTTGCCTGGTACTGAAGTCAGGCTTACAGGCCTGTAATTGCCGTGATCACCCCTTTGTAAAAATTGTCATCATATTAGCTATACTCCAGTCATCTGGTAGAGAAGCTGATTTAAATGATAGGTTACAGACTACAGTTAGGAGTTCTGCAATTTCACATTTGAGTTCCTTCAGAACTCTTCAATCTGGTCCTGGTGATTTATTGCTGTTTAATTTATCAATTTGTTCTAAATCCTCCTCTAATGATACCTCAGTTTGGGACAGTTTCTCAGATCTGTTTCAGAGTTCCTCAGATCTGTCACCTAGAAAGAATGGCTCAGGTTTGGGAATCTCCCTCACATCCTCAGCTGTGAAGACCAATGCAAAGAATTTATTTTCTCTGCAATGGCCTTATCATCCTTGAGTGCTCCTTTAGCGCCTTGATCGTCCAGTGGCTCCACGGGTTGTTTAGCAGCTTCCTGCTTCTGATGTACTTAAAAAAAAAATTACCATTACTTTTTGAGTGTTTTTCCGGCTGTTCCTCAGATTCTTTTTTGGCCTTCCTAATTGTATTTTTACATTTCATTTGCCAGTGTTTATGCTCCTTTCTATTTTCCTCACTAGGATTTAATTTCCACTTTTTAAAGGATGCCTTTTTGCCTCTCACTGCGTCTTTTCCTTTGTTGTTTAGTCACGGTGGCTCTTTTCTATGTTTTTTAATTTGGGGTATACATTTAAGTTGAGCCTCCATTATGGTGTCTTTAAAAAGTTTCCACGCAGCTCGCAGAGATTTCACTTTTGGCGCTGGACCCTTTAATTTCTGTTTAACTAACCTCCTAAATTTTGTGTAGTTCTCCTTTCTGAAATTAAATGCTACCATGGTGGGCCGCTATGGTGTTTTTTCTGCCACAGGGATGTTAAATTTAATTATATTATGGTCACTATTACCAAGCGGTCCAGCTCTATTCACCTCTTGGACCAGATCCCGTGCTCCACTTAGGACTAAATCAAGCATTGCCTCTCCTCCTGTGTGTTCAAGCTGCTCCAAGAAGCCGTCATTTAAGGTGTCAAGAAACTTTATCTCTGCATCCCATCCTAAGGTGATATGTACCCAGTCAATATGGTGATAGTTGAAATCCCCCATTATTATTGAGTTTTTTATTTTAATAGCCTCTCTAATCTCCCTGAGCATTTCACAGTCACTGTCACCATCCTGGTCAGGTGGTCGGTAATATATTCCTACTGCTATATTTTTATTATTCAAGCATGGAATTACTATCTATAGAGATTCTATGGCACAGTTTGATTCATTTACAATTTTTACTTCATTTGATGCTATGCTTTCTTTCACATATAATGCCCCTCCCCCACCAGCACGACCTGTTCTGTCCTTTCGATATATTTTGTACCCTAGTATTACTGTATCCCACTGATTATCCTCATTCCACCAAGTCTCTGTGTTGCCTATTATATCAATATCCTCATTTAATATGAGGTTCACCCATTTTATTATTTAGATTTCTAGCATTGGTATATAAGCACTTTAAAAACTTGTGTCCCTTTAGCTGTCTGCCATTATACGATGTAATTGAATGGGACTTTTTTTTATTTGATTGTGTCTGATCAGACCCTGCCTGTATTTTATCTTTTTCCATCCTCTCCTCACAAGGACATAGAGATACTCTATTAATAGATCCTCCCCTAAGGGATGTCTGAACGACGTGCTCTTCCGCACCTGTCGCTTTTCCCCAGTCCTTAGTTTAAAAACTGCTCTACGACCTTTTTAATGTTAAGTGCCAGCCCTCTGGTTCCATTTTGGTTTAGGTGGAGCCCATCCTTCCTGTATACGCTCCCCCTTTCCCAAAAGTTTCCCCAGTTTCTCATACATCTAAACCCCTCCTCCCTACACCATCATCTCATCCATGCATTGAGACCCTGCACTTCTGTCTAACTGGCCCTGTGCGTGGAACAGGGAGCATCTCAGAGAATGTTACTATGGAGGTCCTGGACTTCAATCTCTTACCTAGCAGCCTAATTTGGCCTCCAGGACCTCTCTCCTATCCTTCCTGATGTCATTGGTACCTACATGTACCACGACCACCGGCTCCTCCCCAGCACTGCACATACGTCTGTCTAGATGTCTCGAGACATCTATTATTATTGCCGAAACCCAGATGGTTTGGGAGAAACCGAACTGTTGGCAACCCTAATCCCATCCCCTCTTTGTGTCTGTGTCCCAAGGGGTAATTTGGGGATAATTGAGCACATGTTCTTATGTAAACTGCTTTCGCATTACTGAGCTGTAAGTGCTAAGCATTACTGTTGTCAGGGGGAGAAGGAGATGCTTTCCAAGTTTAAAGGGATGAAGGGGTAGGCTTGGTTGAAACTCTTCTGTCAATAGTATTTTGCGACAGAAAATTGGGTTTTAGACTTAACATAGTTTTTCATGAAAAGTGTCTGGTTTCCAGGGAAGATTTTGACTGTGGAAAAAACAAATGTCACCCATGTGGCTAATAGGGAGATATCTCTAAGAGACCTGTTCGGGGGGCTGGGTACCAGTGAGTTGTGTCTGGGTCATTGTTGCTAGGCGGATGTAGCACTCCCCACCCAGAAGCCTCTGGAATTGGGTGTGGCTGGTTTGGGTCTGCTCCATTCCCTGTTGCTGGGGTCAGGCTCCATGAGGGCGAGTGGTCAGGGCAGGGCTTTGCACAAGGCCATGTGCTCTGTACAGGCTGGAGAAGCTGAGCCCAGGAGCAGGAAGCAGCTGTTTGCCCTAACTCGATGATGTTGTTAACCCTCCAGCAGGGAAGCATGGGCAGTGTTAATTATAGAAAGCGGAAATTGGGAGGGAAAGTTAATTTCTCTTATTTTAATTGTATACTTGGAATGTTGCTTGATTTTAGACAACCTGTTTTATTTAAATTGTCTCAACTAGTGCAATTCACCAACTTTTGTGTAAATGTGATAATGGGGAAGGAGTCATTTCTATTTTGCTAGTCTCAGTTTTGTATGTTCTTGTAACAGGGTTTTTTCAAAATCAATATACTTTACTGAGTTAATCAGTTAGTTGACTGGCTAACAGTGATGTCAGCAGAGGAGGAGGAAGAGTCTGCATGGAGTCCAGCTGAAGATTCCTACAGGCAAGTGGAGGGAAGATGTTGCTTTTGACTCAGCAGACTGTAACTTTGGTAATCAGAAACTCAGGTGAACTCAACCTAAGCTTTTGGGAACTCTGAGGGCTTGTCTTCACTATGGGGGTAAGTCGACCTAAGTTATGTTACTCCAGCTACGTGAATACCTACAGAGGTGGTGGAATCTCCATCCTTAGAGATTTTTAAGGCCTGGCTTGACAAAGCCCTGGCTGGGATGATTTAGTTGGGGATTGGTCCTGCTTTGAGCAGGGGGTTGGACTAGATGACCTCCTGAGGTCCCTTCCAACCCTGATATTCTATGATTCTATAATAACGTAGCTGGACTCGATGTAGATTAGGTTGACTTACCCCAGTGTCTTCACTGCACTGCATCAACCGGAAACGCTCTCTGGTCGACTTCCCTTACTCTTCTCGGAGAGCTGGAGTACCGAGGTCAACCAGAGAGTGCTCTGCCATCGATTTAGTGGGTCTTCACTAGACCCGCTAAATTGACAGTGTCCCCAGTAGTGGAGACCAGCCCTGAGTTTCTTCTCACAGTGTTTCTGTGTGGACTGATCTGTTTAGATTTGTTTTCTTTATGTATAACTGTGAAGATAATGTATGTGGATTATAAAATAGCCATGTTATGTTTTAAAATCTAAGTTATTATTTATTATGTTTCTTTATAAGATTTTATAAAGTAGGCACTTAATTAATTCATTTTGGGACTTGAATGTGGGGAGATTGACCCTGTGCAATCTCCTGGCTGAAAACCCTTAGAGGCTGAATTCTGGGTCTCCAGCTGCTTTTCTTTGTGAGTTGTGGGTTGTTTTGGGCACTGGAGAAAGGCTATGAAGTGAACTCTAGCACACGCAAAGGTTACACAAACACCCACAAACTGGCAATTTTGATTCAGAAATTTTCAGTGCCTCATGGGAATTGTAGTTCCGGTACCTCATCCCCTTTCTCCTCCATGGGCTGTGCAACCCAGCCGGCCTACACCTCCATGGGACTCCCATGATGCACCAGCAAGAATGGGGAGACAATGGGATGGGAAATGAGAGTCCAGACAGAGAGTCCAGCCCCGACAGGAGAATGGGGCATGAGACACCCGAACTATAATTTGCATGTCACAGCAGCAGCTCCAGAGGATGTCGTTTAATGTTGACCAAGCCAAATGAAATATTTAAATTTGCTTCCACAAACTGAAATAAGACGTCATTGTGATCAACAAATCTCAAAACAAACAAACAAACACCCATCCCCAAAAACCCAACCCTGGGGTATTCAACACAAAGTTGAAATTTTCCCTGGAAAGTTCCTCTCCCTTCCATTTACCTACCACTGCAAGTGAAGGGTCACCCTGGGCCAGGTCACCACTCCATTCTCAAAAGTGCTATGATTTCTGTTTTGCAATACACATTCCCTCTCTGTGCTGGCACATAAGAAGCTGCATTCCCTTTGCTCAGGGCAGCAGCCAGCCTGAAATGCTCCTGGGTGTGGTGAGATGCACTTCTCACCCTGGTCAGCCATGCACAGTTGTCTGAAAGGGCTGGTTTGGGTTTGCTGCATCTGAGTTTGGGGCTCCAGCTCAGTCCTGGGCAATTAGGGGCTGTGAGGGAGGCACACTCAGCCTCTCTGAAGGGGCACAAAGGGGCACTCAAAGAGAACAAGGGTTTAGAGATTGTTCAGAAGAGGGGTCAGAGAGGATTTGCCTTACAAAGAACTCCCCGTTGACCGGAGGCTGGTAGATTCCATCGAATGTGCAGGACTGACTCTGGCCACATGCCGTGAAGTTGAAGATCTGTTTGATGGCCATACGGCACTCAGTGGCATTCCCTGTGCCCACCAGCGTGGCGTTCCAGGAGGCTTGGGACAGGGTCAGCAGATGAGAGGCCGTGCAGGGGATGCTGTGAATGGAAGCTGCTTTGATGGTTTCCTGGTATCCTTCAGGGTAGCAAGGGTGATTAACAGAGCCCTGGACCATCATGTTCTGGGAACAGTGAAATCACATGGTCATTCGTAGAGTGAAGACTCATTCCTATCCCCTGCCCTCATTAAACCTGATGGGGCATCCCAGCTAGGGATAGGAACATACTGGGAGTCAGACAGGACTGGCAGGCAGCTCAGTGAGAGATTTTCCTTTCAAGGCCACTGGCCCAGCTGCTGGGGCTTCTTACTATGGAGTTGTATCATCATCAGATGTATTGTTGGCTTTGTCAGACCCAGACCTATCTGTGCACCTGCAGCCCCCTGCTTTCCCTCTCATGCAAGCCTCTTGCGGCTCTGGATGCACACTGAGCTACATGGGAGAAGAGTGCAGGGGCTCTTGGAGGCTACAGGTGTTGCCAAGCCTCGGAGACCCAGCAGCCTCCCCAGCTCATCTGGCAAAGTGCAATTCAGGTCCTTCGGCATCACGCACAAACCCTCATGGCCATGTGGCCTCTAAGGTGAGTGTGATCCCCACTGAATCCCTTTCAAGCAGGAGGCTGAATGGTAGACAATGCTAGAGTCCCTGAACCCTGGCAGTGTCTTCCGCCTTGACAAGCCCCCCGCCCTGGCTCTAGCTCAGGGTCCCCACAGCCCGTAGGTATTTCTGCAACCTCTGGAGATGGCATCTCCTCCTCCTCCCTTGCACATCTCAGAAGGGCAGCATCAGTCAACCCCTTCCTGTTCTCCCCACTGTTCCTGCCTTACAAGGCCTCCATCAGCCAAGCCCCTGCTTCTCTCCTCGCCTCCCAGAGAGATCTTGAAAAATTTCCCCGCTTCAAACTCCTGCTCCCCTCCACAGGCCTGCTTTATACCAGATGCTGCTCCTCACCCCACACCCCCATGGAGCCTGCTGCAGGTGCTAAATCCCCTCTGATGCCTCTCCGTGCGCTCCCATTTGCATTTAATAGAAACAAAATCCCATTGATAGAATGAGGGTAGAGTCAAACTGCCACCAAATGTTCTCTCACTTCTGTTATTTTCAGGATCAGCTGCTTCAGCGCCTGATTCTGTCCATAGCAGAGATAGCTGTGTGTGTAGATAGTGTAGTTAAACCCATAGAGCATGAACTTAGAGGCTTTTGTCTGGTCGGTAATTGGACCAATGGGGATAAAGCTGATTTGGGTTGATGCTCCTCCAAGGTCCAGTGCACCCAGGATCTTGGCTGATTGAGGATGGATCCAGTCACGTTGTCTGGGAGAATACTGCCAAGACAAAACAGGGATCACATGGAGAGACAGCTCCAGTCTTGAGTTATTCCTATGGGATGTGGGCTGTATAAGAACCAGTATAAAATCAAATTGAATTGAATGAAATAGAATAAAACAGAAGGGGTTAACTGCACTGCAAAAGTCACCTGCCTACAGAATCTGAAAATATAGCCTCTGAAAACACTTGGAACTGAAATTTGATCTGGTTTCACCCAGGAGTGACCCTTAATTTCCTTTTTGTGTTTACCAGGGAAACTTTTGCTTCTCTTTCATCTGTAGGCTTAAAAATGGCAGGTTTGTTTGTGTCTGTGTCATCTGATACTGTCTCTGGGATAATTGCTGTACTGAGGTGTCAATAGCTTATTGGTCATGGGGTTTTTAAATGATACATCCTCTGAGAATGATATTACATCATACTGGAATACAGGGAGCTGGCAGGCTTGGGGATTGATACTGTAATGGGATAAGGAACCTTTCACCCCTATGTTACTAGCAGTAACGAGTCTGAAAGTTGTTACCATCTGACGGCTGCTTGGTGCCGTAGCCTCCATGCAAAGTTAGATAGTTTCTATCCAGTCCTTCCTGGGCATTATCATTGTGGGCTGCTGTCAATCCAGTACCTTTCATCAGCCTGAATTAACTTACGCATTTAAGAATCTAAAATAATAACAATAGCAGAGATGGGTGTTTCCATTTCCCACTAGCCACACCTTGGTGAAGGAGTCCAGCAGATAGTTGATGGTGATCCAGCCATAGGCGCCTTCCTCTTCCCCTGTAATGATCCGAGCCCCATGGAAATTCACAGGATACTGTCGTATGCTCTTAGCAACTTCATTCAGGACCAGGTCTGCAGCTGATTTGTTTTTCATGCTAAAGGGTGTGCAAAGTCACAGCAGTGAGACAATGCCAGGAAATCCTATTTCACAGACGTTGGATTTCTGCAGCAAACATTCCACACCGCAGGAGACTGGTGGGTTTTCGTGCCTCTTTCTGTTAACTGAACCCAAACTGCATTTTTGTCTTGATTTAGAATCATGTAGATCAGAGGTGGGTAAATTACGGCCCACGGGCCACATCTGGCCCGCGGGACTGTCCTGCCTGGCCCTTGAGCTCCCGGTAGGGGAGGCTCGCCCCCGGCCCCTCCCCTGCTGTCTCCCCTCCCCCGCAGCCTCAGTTTGCTGCGCCGCCGGAGCTCTGGCCCACCTCTCCTGCTGGGGAATGCGGTGGCATGGCTGCGAGCTCCTGCTGCTCTGAGAGGCATGATAAGGGGGTGGGGAGCAGGGGGGTTGGATAAGGGGCAGGAGGATCTGGGGGGCAGTCAGGGGACAGGGAGCAGGGAGCGGTTGGATGGGATGGGTGGTCAGGGAGTGGGGGGGGTTGGATGGGGGGTGGGATCCTGGGGGGGGATCCTGGGGGGTGGTTAGGGGCAGGGGTCCCAGGAGGGGGCGGTCAGGGGACAAGGAGCAGGGGGGATTGAATGGGTTGGAGGTTCTGAGGGGGGCAGTCAGGGGGCGGATGGGGGCAGGGGCCAGGCTGTTTGGGGAGGCACAGACTTCCCTACCTGGCCCTCCATATAGTTTTGCACCCCTGATGTGGCCCTCCAGCCAAAAAGTTTGCCCACTCCTGACGTAGATAAAAGCAAGGTAAAAATAACACTGCTCTCCTTTCATGGAACTTCACCCCAGGTTCTGTATAATTGTTTCATAGCATCTGTCTTTATTTGCTTTAAGTATTTCATAGATTCATAGATTTTAAGACCAGAAGGAATCATTACGCTCTCGTGTGACCTCCTGCAGAGCACAGGGCCTGGAATTCCTGCATCAGGCCCAGGAACTTGCAGCGGAACTAGAGTGTCTCTTTTGGAAGACATGCACCTTGGTTTAAAGACTCCAAGTGATGCGAAATTCATGAATGCCAAGGCCAGAAGGGACCATTGTGCTCATCTAGTTGGACCTCCTGTGCTGGATCATATTAAAGAAGTTCTGTATTAAAATCACAAATGAGTTTGATTCCCCATAGTTTAAATTCCAGGGTATTACTAATTAAAAGGTCTCTTGGTTTTTGGTACTGTGTCTCTCCCTCTATGTGTGAAACTTGCAAGCTGCTATTTGTGTTAGTACATTCTAAGACAGAGTCTGTTCTCAAAGCAATTCTTTGTAACAACAACTACTCACACAGAGAGAGACTCAAAGCAATACTCTGTAACAACAGAAACACCACCCAGAGACTCCCCGCCCTTTTGTTGTATTCATCTCGCTTTGTTAACAATTGTGATTAAAATAGAGATACAGGATGTATGTGGATGAATGCTTGGTGTGGATAACAACTGAATGATCAGGGAGGTGCCAGCCTAAGAATCCAGTGTCCATCAGCTGAAGAAGGCATCAAGTGGAAATAACCAGAGGACCCCCGGAGGGCAGACTGGAATCCACCCAACAGCCACAAGAATGGGAGAACCAAAGAACAAGATAACATCTGGCAGCACGGAGCCGTCAGGAATGTGCCATCTGCTGATTGATTCAGAAGCAATTCCCATAGACTGTCGTAGGAAGAAATTCCTATAAAAATGGACTCTAGAAAGTGAGAACTTTGGGGTCTGATTCTGCAAACCAACTTCCAGGAGCATCAGATGAGCATCTGATGAGGCCCTGCTCCCTCCTCGTGTCCAGGCCACCTGGCCAGTGCCTTGGCATGAGCAATTCTAAGGCTGGTAACTATGATAACAACCTTGCAAAACCTGTGTGTGTGTGTATGAATGAATGTGTGAATAAATATGAAATGGAATGGAATGTTATCGCTATAACTAGCTGCTTACTATGATTCTTTCTGTATTCACAATAAATGTGGTATTTTGCCTTTTCCCCTTTAATAAGATCCTGTTGGTTTTTATTTTATTGGTATAACACCTGCACATCACAGACCACAGAACCTCACCAACCCACTCTTGTGATAGATCCCTAACCCCTGGCTGAGTTACGGAAGTCCTCAAATCATGATTTAAAACTTCAACCTATAGTTATAGTCTAACCTGCTATACCACAGGACATAGAACTTTCCTGAAAAGCTTCCTAGGTCATATCTTTTAGAGACACATGCAGTCTGGATTTAAAAACGTGTAAGTTATCAGCTTTGCTAAATTGTCCATGAAGTGTCAGAGCTAAACCAAGGTGCCTCACAGCAGCAGACACTTGTTCCCCATTTTGAACTTAAATTTTGTGACAAAGTAATGGACAAAGAAAGTACCATAGAGAACCACAGGACTATTGCTAGGGTGCTGTCCATCTGAGGGGGAACTCATTAAAAGCTACAATTACACCGTCTATTCCCAGACAAAATCTTTAAATACAGTAAACACATTGTAACTTTGTGGTTATAAAAGACTATGGGAGTGGTTAGGGAGCTAGCCTTTGACTTAGGAGACCTCTGTTCATTTTCCTGTTCCACCACGGCAGCAGTCCTGTGTGACTTTGGGCACGTCACTTAGTTGCTCTGGGCTCAGTTCCCATCTGTACAATGCGGGTAATAGCATGTCCCTGCCTCATGAGGATAAATACATTAAAGATTGTGCAGTGCTCACACAGTATAGTATGGGGGGCCATGTATGTCATTCCAAATTCAGGATGATGCTTTGAAAGTAACAATTCAAAGTTAAGGTTCCACAAAATCCTCAAGCCCACCTGCCCCTCACTGCCACCTCTACCTGGGGTCTGTCCAGTGAGGGAGACTCCATGTTGGTGGCTGGTATCCCAACTGCTTTCCACTTAAAAATCATTAACAGTGAATGTCTCCCTCCTGCTGCCACGTCCAGGGCCAGAGGCCCAAGGGCTCAGCATCCCCAGTCAGGGCCAAGTTTTCTGGAGAGCTCAGCACCCAGCATGCACCCAGTGAGCTGAGCTCTGCTGAGGATCTGGTCTCTTTTTTAGGTGCCAGAACGGGAGCTAAGGGTGCTTGTGAGTGCTGAGCTTGTTCTAGCCATACTGGGTGGGGGTGTCGTGTCACCACAGAGCCTTTTGTTTACCCAGGAGTTGCTGTGTTATTACCTCAGCAGCCTCATGCCTGCTGTAGCTCCAAGGTAAACTGGTACCTCCCTCTGCCTCTCATCAGGAATGACCTTCAGGGCATCCTCTAGACAGCTCCGGAGGGACTCACCAGCTTTGGGAGGGTCACTGGTGTAGCTTGATATGCCAGGTCCTGGAACACAGTTATGTCGATAAGAGTGACTGGGGATGGGGCAGGGTTCAATGAGAGGACGTAAGGGCTGAGGCCTGGTACCTCATGGGAGTGTGATGGGTAACCTGCTGTGAATCCCTCAGTAACCATGTCACTTAACTCTCTGCTTTGCCTCCTGAAGCATGATCATTAGGTGGAAGGAGCCAGGTGGCATGCAGGGTGTGCTGCAGTGGGCAGTCTCTCACTCCAGGCCAGAAGACAGGGACCCCCTGGCACTAGGCAGCACAGGCTGGGTTATTCTGGAAGCCAGGCAGCCAAGCAGAATCACAGGGTCTGCTTGTGTCCAGAAGCTTCAATAATGAATCCTCTTTATTTGCATTACAGACTAGCCCTGGCTTCCCTCTACCGGGAGGTAAGATCACAGGGGGCCATATTGTGTCCTTACGGCATAGTTCTGTGCTGCAGGGGCCACCTGTAACCTTTGAGTGCTTCTCACCATGCCAGCACAGTACCCAAACCTGTGGTCAAAACTCCTACATAGGAAGCTTGCTGCAGAGATACAGGCCACAGAGTCCCCGCTCAGCAGAGGCATCTGCATTCATTTGCCCCCATTGCAGCCATTTGTTCATGGAGACCAAAAGAGGAAACAGGCCCAGAAAAAAAAAGCAGAGATACTGTATTGTTTCAAGCTCCCCAAAATAATGCGGGATAAGTTTAGCAACAGGTGAGCAAGCAAAGACTCCAGGGCCCAGTCCTGCCTGCTAACGGGAAGCCTGGGATTTCTTCTTGACTCAAACTCCCTTCCTAGCACCACTCAAAAACTGACATCAGGGAGATCTCATTTAACCTGAGAAATTATTGCACAGCGAGAGTCCCTCCTGCAGGGAAGTGGGAAAAGCCCTACAGCAGCTTATGAGCCTTGCTCTACCAGTTACATTCTGGTACAAGATCTCATGCTATGTTGCCCAGGGGGTTGGTGGAGCGGTGCACTGAAAGCTGTTTTGTAATTGTACGTGATCACTTTGAGTCCTCTGGGGTTTTACTGGTGGTGCTTGCAGGTCAGAAGCTCTGTAAGGAAGTGTGCAATCTGACGCTTCAGCAGTCTGTCTGCAAACACCCAGCCTACAGCGAGGTGGAGTGAGATGTGTTTGCCTTAGGGAACAGGCTGCTTTATTCTCTCTTGTTCTGGGGTTCTTGTGTGTTATTGTTCTGAATTCTAAGAAATAAAGTAGTATTACTTTTTGGGCTGTCAAGCGATTAAAAAAATTAATCGTGATTAATTACACGATTAAGCGCACTGTTAAATAATAGAATACCATTTATTTAAATATTTTTGGATGTTTTCTACATTTTCAAATACATTGGTTTCAATTACAACACAGAATAAAAAGTGTATAGTGCTCACTTTATGTTTATTTTTTATTACAAATATTTGCACTATAAAAACCCCCAAAAGAAATAGTATTTTTCAATTCACCTAATACAAGTTCTGTGGTGCAATCTCTTTATCATGAAAGTTGAACTTACAAATGTAGAATTATGTACAAAAAAACTGCATTCAAAAATAAAACAATGTAAAATTTTAGAGCCTGCAAGTCCACTCAGTCCTACTTCTTATTCACCCAATTGCTAAGACAAACAAGTTTGTTTACATTTGCAGGTGTTCTCATGGCACTGTTGTAGCTGATGTCACAAGATATTTAGGTGTTAGATGTGTTAAAGATTCATATGTCCCTTTGTGCTTCAACCACCATTCCAGTGGATATGCGTCCATGCTGATGACAGGTTCTGCTCAATAACAATCCAAAGCAGTGCAGACCAATGCATGTTCATTTTCATCATCTGAGTCAGATCCCATCAGCAGAAGGTTGATTTTCTCTTTTGGTGGTTTGGGTTCTGTAGTTTCCGCATAGGAGTGTTGTTCTTTTAAGACTTCTGAAAGCATGCTCCACACCTCATCTCTCTTAGATTTTGGAAGGCACTTCAGATTCTTAAACCTTGGTTTGGTTAGAAATCTCACATTGGTACCTTCTTTGCATTTTGTCAAATCTACAGTGAAAGTGTTCTTAAAATGAACATGTGCTGGGTCATCATCCGAGAATGCTATAACATGAAATATATGGCAGAATGAGAGTAAAACAGAGCAGGGGACATATAATTTTCCTCCAAGGAGTTCAGTCACAAATTTAATTAATGCATTATTTTTTTAATGAGCGTCATCAGCATGGAAGTATGTCCTCTGGAATAGTGGCCGAAGCATGAAGGGCCATCTGATTGTTTAGCATCTCTGGCATGTAAATACCTTGCAATGCCAGCTACAAAAGTGCAAATGTCTGTTCTCACTTTCTGGTGACATTGTAAATAAGAAGAGGGCAGCATTATCTCCTGTAAATGTAAACAACTTTATTAGTCTTAGTGATTGGCTGAACAAGAAGTAGGACTGAGTGGACTTGTAGGCTCTGAAGTTTTATATTGTTTTGTTTTTGAGTGCAGTTATGTAACAAAAAAATCTACATTTGTAAATTGCACTTTCATGACAAAGAGACTGCACTACAGTACTTGTATAAGGTGAATTGAAAAATACTATTTCTCTTGTTTATCATTTTACAGTGCAAATATTTGTAATAAAAAACAATAAACACTTTGATTTCAATTACAACACAGAATACAATGTATATGAAAATGTAGAAAAACATCCAAGATATTTAATAAATTACAATTGGCATTCTATTGTTTAACAATGCAATTAAAACTGAGATTAATTGCGATTAATTTTTTAAATCATGGTTAATTTTTTTGAGTTAATCTCTTGAGTTAACTGTAACTAATCGACAGCCCTAGTTACATTGTAACCTTCCAGCAAGAACATTTTAACTGCTCTGTGTGTGTGCGCCATGAACATAAGAGCTGGCAGGGCTCTTTCACCACAGTTGTTGCAGTGAGTGCTGGCAGGTTCGGGGGGAGACTCTGGAGAGCCATATCTTCATTCCCAGTGAGGAGCAAGACTGGAAGCCAGGGATTCCTCCCTATCTCTTCTGTCATGGGTAGTGGCAATGTTCCTATCCCCTGCTCAGCCAGAGCAGAGAAGGAAAGGGAGGTGATTACCCTCTTGGAATGCAGAACTCAGTGATAATTCCTGCATTCCAAGGGGGTTGTCACAGTGTTCCTTGCCTCTGGTGGTGTGTCCCATCACTATAAGAGGAGTGAAAACCTGTGCAGATGCCATGAAACCACCCTGGGCTTCCACTCACAATAAATGAAGGGTCACTAGAGGTGGGTTCTGTTGTCTGTCCCATTATAAGTGAATCCAGATGAGGGGTGAGGGATAAGCGTTGTGTACTCATCTCTCCATGCAGTGTCACCTCTGTGGCTGAGTTGCCTGTGTAGATAGACACCTGTGGCTAGCTGTGGTGCACCCCGAAGTGCTGAGATTTTGGATGCTGCACTGAAAAGTCCCCCAAAGCCCAAGGTCAGGTTGGTTTGCTGTGCCCAGAGGCGGTGCATGGTGCCAGAGAGCAACTGGAAACAGGAATCTTGATTTCAGGCAACCTAGCTGCAGCAACTCTTGCTGTAACCACTGTGCTTCCCCAGTGTCAGTAGGGCACGATCGTCTTCTGTGGAAGAGACTTGTTCACCAAACTCTTACACTTCATCCAATATTTCCACCACCCAGGTGTCCTGCTGCATAAGAAATCTCAGGGGAGCCCTGAGCCCAGGGTGTTTCCCTCACAGCAGGGCAGGCATACTGACCTTGGACATTACAGGATAACATCTGGCTGACCACTCCAGTGTCATTTGTTTTGTCAGATGTCCATTGGTAGACGAACAGAGAGGTGTGGGATGAGCCCGCGTCGAACACCATCCCGTACTGGAAGGCATAACCAAGACCTCATGGGTCAGGTAAACTAGAGCAGAAACTGGACCCTTCCATCCTCCCTGCACTAATGTTTGCTCAGAGATAGGTCAGTGAGAGTTAGAGGCATGTGCTTCTTCTCCTTAGCTGAATGGGCCCTCTGATGTCATAGAATAATAGAATATCAGGGTTGGAAGGGACCTCAGGAGGTCATCTAGTCCCACCGCCTGCTGAAAGCAGGACCAACCCCCACTAAATCATCCCCGCCAGGGCTTTGTCAAGCTGGGCCTTAAAAACCTTAAAACCTATGCTTTAGTTGAAGGTAAAGTAGAAACAGGCAGGTCCCTAGAGCATGCTGCCTCAGCTAATGTACACTGGCTAATGCCACTGAAGTCAACCAGTTTCCAGCCCTGCCCCTGCAGTCCACAAACTGATGCTAATTTACACCATCGGAGCAACTGCATTTTCTTTGTTGTGGTTTTATTGATCGTTTATTTCCTTTGTTGGTTTAATGTTTGTCAGTGTGGTTCAAAGATGCCATATTGACAGCCCTAGGCCTGAAGAGCTCACCCCCGCAGAATGCAGGCTACGACGGTGTAATCTCTCCCTCCCCCCCACCCCGCCTCCATGTGCTCAGCTCTGTACATGTCTGGGGTTGAGGGAAGGTCAGTCACTGCAGTGCTCATTGAGAACACCCGTATGTTCATTGAGACCAGAATCCAGAATTTCTTCTCAGCAATCCATCTTTCACTCTGTGACTGCACCAACCATTCCATCATGCAGCATTTTCAACATCACAAACTCAGATCTGTGCAATTCTATGTCTGTGGCATCTACAGAGGCTCTGATGTGTTACAGGACTTTGCTATAGGACAGAGGTTTCTCAGAAATTTTCAAAGCATGGGTCACAGCTTACTAGAGACTCCCAGACAAAAACTATGCTAAGACAGAGTTAAGGTTGAGAGTTCATATGAGTAATTTAGGGTAAAATGCATCACAAGGATTGTGTAAGTATTCCCAAATCCAAGAATTATAAACCTGGGAAGTTCAGAGTTAAGGTTACACTTAAAAGAAATCAAAATATGTTAAGCTATGAAACTGCACATTTAGGGTACCCACACAACCTTAACGCTGCCTTTATGTGACACCATGCCAGATCCATAGGAGTATGAGGCAAGCATTTTAGTATATGTGGTACCACAAGAGATTAACTGATTTGGAATTATGGATTTTCTTCTTCTTTCCCCCGCCCTCCTCGTGGTGAGCCACAACTGGCCCCTCTGGACTCCTATCTCAGGGACACCTCCTCCAATTCATAATCACACGGGCCACCTGATCTCCCATTTGCTATCTCAGGGACCACTTCCCCTCCCACTCATGGTTATATAACATCTCTATGGCAACGATGACAACTGTTTACATGAAAAAGTAACATTCGGAAAGTCTTTAGGCTGGGATTTCCAGAGAGATGTAAGGGACTTAGGTGGCCAAATCTTGAAAGTCAACGGGGGCTGGGCACCTGAGCTCTCAGAAAGTCCCAGTTTAGATGTACGTTAAGCTGTATGTTTATGGGATGTGGCGGCCAGAAATAAGGAGACTTAGGCTGTGTCTACACTGCCACTTTCAGCGCTAAAACTTCAGTTGTTCAGCGGCGTGAAAGAACCCCCGAGCGACAAAAGTTTCAGCCCTGAAAAGCACCAATGTAGACAGTGCCCCGTCGCCGGGAGCCACTGCCCGTGTCACAGCTCTGCGTGGCCACGCTGTAACGTGGGCAGTGTAGTCACACCCTTGGAGCCATGTGAGCAGCTGCCTGCCGCTGCGCCGCCAGCAAGTCTCTGCAGACCACAGCTGGAGCATTGCTGTTGTAGGATCAAGTAGAAGGAAGGAGAAACTTGGGAGTGAACGAAAATGATCTCGCACAGAATGTCTACTTCTGATGTTGCCCCAAAGCGGTAGCAGAGTAGATATAGCCGCCTTCTTCTTTAGCTTTCCTATCCAGGCAGTCCTGCTGGGCTGAGGGTGAACAGACATCCTGATATTACGGGGACCATTCTGATACACTGGGGCTTTGTCTTATATATGCAACTATATCCCCCCTCCCCCCTTCCTTGCAAAAAGTCCCGATTTTTCATACTTGCTATCTGGTCTCCCTAGCTGGGCTTGCGTGGATTTAAACAGAGGGTTGAGCACCTAATGTTCCATCTCCATGTTAATTTCTGCACCTCCACCAAGTGTGTCACAGTGTGAGAGTCCTTTTGAAAACGTGCTGGGATTGAGCGTTGGAGATGGCACTGGGATGGGTCCTTAATTTGTAAAGGCACAAAATTATGTTCTTTTCTGCCCAGCTGGGCCAAACAGCGGTCTTTGATTGGAAGTTTGTACAGTGCCTAGCACAATGAAGCCCTGATGCTGACTGGGGCCTTTCGTTCCAATAGCAGTAACAATAACTCTACAATTTCTTGTGTGATCTGTTGTATTTTTCAAACACATGTGAGTTCTGCCTGTATTTCAGTTTTTCTTCAGTATGCAGGGAGGTTGGGAAGTCTATACCTGCAAAGCTATGGCATGCACTCTTGCTTGTTGCTAAAAATATTAACTTATAAAATTTTTGGTAAACACTGAAACTTACAAGCACCCATACAATGCTACTGGCCTCTGTATTCTGTAGCTCAGGGACTCACCTTGTTGTTAGGTGGTAAGGAAACATTCTGGATCCTCACCAGGCTGAGAATGAAGACGATGGATGAAGACACAGCCAGCGCCACCAGAATGGCAGGGATGTAGCGTCTCAAATCGATGCTCATTTTAAAAGTCACCTGCACACACACACACATGCAGAAAAGTAGAAGGGCAGTTCAAAGGGTTGGTTGGAAGTGGCCACTGGGGATCATCGCTGTTTAACAGAAAGCGCGGGTTCCCTATCTGCAAAATGGGGATCATGATTCTGACCTGCTTTGTAAAGTGCTTTGAGATCAATTGATGCTGTAGAACAGCTGGGGATTATCATTATCCCTCACAGGCAATGTTCCCCTCTGGCCATTCATGGGTCAGCCTCTGTTTTTACATTTGAGGCTTATTTTTGCAACTGGATATTTTGGAGACATACAGATGAGCAGTCCATTCTGATCCCTGGCCCTGAGCCCCGGGCCCTGCCCTGCCCTGCTAATTTGGACTTTACCCTCAAATCAATGCAAAACGACCGCTGTAACCAGCACTAGCTGGCTGCTTCAGCAGAGGCTGAACTTCCCCTTCCATTGGGACCCCGGACTCCTTAGCCCGGGGAACTGGCCATTAGGGGTGGGCTGGCGTGGGTGCGTTTGTGCTGCCCCTGCCAAGGTGGTGCCTTGCGTAAGCATTAATGGAAGGGGCAACGGCCAAAGTGGCTTGGCCCAGGCAGCCCCCCGAAGTAAAGGCAGCAAATGATCCCTCATAGAGGTTAACAGCTGGGAGCCGAAATACAGCTGTCACCGGGCTTGGTACCATGGAAAGAGCTGGCAAAGGTTTGCCAGCTTCCAGCTACCTTGTCTCAAATACAGCGCGGCCTGAAGAAAAATGCATCTAGGGCAACCCTCATACACAGTGAAGAGAAGGGTTGAACTCAGACCTTCCCCTGCCCCCACAACCAAGCCACTCAGCTGAAAGCCGAAGGGCAGGGATATTGTCTTGTGAGGGTCTCAGAGCATTTGCGGAGCGAGGCAGGGGCAGAAGGTTTGAAATATTGTACAAGGAACTCCAGGTATGAAACAGATTGTGCTGACTAAATCCATCAGAACCCACATGACAGATAATGATAACGACTGTAGTAAGATGAGGCCCTGAAACATAAACCGTTGGTATGAGAAGTCTGGTATGAGGCCTGAGGCCTGAACCAAAGGAATGGTCAAGACTTTGTTAACATAAAGCAAAGTTAAGCTGTGACCCAGAAGCAGGCCCTGCTCACAAAAGTTAGCAAGAAGAAGGCTGCTAATTGGACGTATACACATATCTAAAGGGTATCAAGCACTAATAGAATAAACATGGACCAGGATGCCACCAGAACAGTCCGGGACAAACACATTCCACAGAAATAATGAGGAACAGGCTGAACCATCCTAAAAGACAGGGTCAAAAGGACAATATGATGGATAGACTTGTTTGTTTGAACCAACATGTACCAGGAGAGAGGCAGCACCCCAACATGCAGAGGGGCTGTACCTCGATGCGTCAGGAGTGATGTGTAACTTGTTTGTATCTGTGTATAAGAATGCATCCCTGAATGGATGTCTTTGTCTGGCCTAGGGGGCAGTGGAGAGTCCCGCCACTGACTCAGCTGGTCATTGTCAGGGGGTACATATTCGTAGTATGTCCTATAGAGTCTGCGGGGAACTATTACTATGCTTCTTTTGACAATAAACCTGGCTGGGTGCCTTCGTACCTTATCAGACTCTGTGGTCATTGGGTGTTCTCTTGGGGTCTGCTGTGTCAGAGATCTACAGAGCTGGGGCAGCACACAGAGGAAACACATGCACGCAGCCGACTGTTGTCAACATTGAACAGAGCAGAGCACCACACTGGTGACGTCTGACAACAATGACAGTAGCTGGGTTTATTTTGAAGGGAAAGCCAAAGGGGAGGCCATCGGGACAAGAGAAAATTGTATGGAAATATATTGAAAATTTGCTAATATTCACCCACAGAGGATCTATGGGAACAAGGTGGTGATCCCAGTGGGAACTGTTATGGGAGGTCTCACGATGGCAGATATTTCATTTAGTTATTTATTACCCCGGTCAGTAGACACCTGTCACCATGGTAGCAAGGGATGCTTTCCATGGCGTGGAGTGTATCATTTCAGGCAGGCAGAGAATCAGTCTTCGCTCCCCTAGAATCTCACAGACAGAGGACGGGGAGAGACTTGGACACCTGGCAGAGCCACCAGGATTCCACGTCTCACACTCAGCATGGGACATGGGTACACAGACGTCTGTCAGCTCTTTCTAAATTGGCCAAGTCCATGCTGAACGTGACCAGAGGCAAATGTCCAGTTGGACACACCTTTCCTGGGCAAACTATCTTGTGCAGCCACAGAGCTATGTGCTGCTTGCAGTGTGCTGCAGGTGAATCATTACCACCACTGTCTTATTATGCATCTGACAAAGTGGGTATTCACCCACGAAAGCTTATGCTCCAATACAGCTGTTAGTCTATAAGGTGCCACAAGACTCTTTGCTGTGTCTTATTATTGTCTCCCAATCACTATCCCTTTCCTTGACTCTGGAGGGGGGAGAGTTTGCTGCCTCTGGGATGTGGAAATCCCATGCCTGGCTGTGCTGAGATCTGGTCTCAGGGGTCACTTGGAGGGATGCAGCATCATGCTTCAGGTTTTCCACTCCAGAGGGTTTAGAGATGTGGAATCGTTCTGGACTTAAGGTAAATCCTTGCCATGGGGAGCGAGTGAGTGAGAACTTCGCCCACGGTCTCCCTTTGAAGGTGGGTTGTGATTATGCTATAGCACCTGGCCTTGGCCAAGAGAGCCTGGATCATGATCCTGGGTGGAGAAAAGCTTCCTGCAAGGACAGCACTCTTGTGTGCTAAGCACACTGACTCCTGCAGAATGACTTCATGGGGGTAAATAGCCTTTCCCCCATTTCCTCCAATAAACTCCCTCTGGGTCCTTGTAAAATGAGCTGTACATTCCAGAGGTTAAATTCTAACATCTCATTTGCATCCCAGGTGATAAGGACAGGTAATGATTACCTTTAATTTCCTAGTAAAGAGAGCCAGCAATGTGTTCCTATATCAAGCCTTTTATTGAGGTTACAGGTACAAATCATACCGATGTGTAGAAAGAATAGTAAATATGGCAGGCAACCAGCTTGGCTTAACAGTGAAATCCTTGCTGATCTTAAACACAAAAAAGAAGCTTACAAGAAGTGGAAGGTTGGACAAATGACCAGGGAGGAGTATAAAAATATTCCTCGGGCATGCAGGAGTGAAATCAGGAAGCCCAAATCACACCTGGAGTTGCAGCTAGCAAGAGATGTTAAGAGTAACAAGAAGGGTTTCTTCAGGTATGTTAGCAACAAGAAGAAAGTCAAGGAAAGTGTTGGCCCCTTTCTGAATGAGGGAGGCAACCTAGTGACAGAGGATGTGGAAAAAGCTAATGTACTCAATGCTTTCTTTGCCTCTGTCTTTACGAACAAGGTCACCTCCCAGACTACTGCACTGGGCAGAACAGCATGGGGAGGAGGTGACCAGCCCTCTGTGGAGAAAGAAGTGGTTTGGGACTATTTAGAAAAGCTGGACAAGCACAAGTCCATGGGACCGGATGCACTGCATCTGAGAATGCTAAAGGAGTTGTCAGATGTGATTGCAGAGCCATTGGCCATTATCTTTGAAAACTCATGGCGATCGGGGGAAGTCCCGGATGACTGGGAAAAGGCTACTGTAGTGCCCATCTTTAAAAAAGGGAAGAAGGAGGATCCGGAGAACTACAGGCCAGTCAGCCTCACCTCAGTCCCTGGAAAAATCATGGAGCAGGTCCTCAAGGAATCAATTCTGAAGCACTTAGAGGAGAGGAAAGTGATCAGGAAGAGTCAGCATGGATTCACCAAGGGCAAGTCATGCCTGACTAATCTAATTGCCTTCTACGACGAGATAACTGGCTCTGTGGATGAGGGGAAAGTGGTGGACGTGTTGTTCCTTGACTTTAGCAAAGCTTTTGACATGGTCTCCCACAGTATTCTTGCCAGCAAGTTAAAGAAATATGGGCTGGATGAATGGACTATAAGGTGGATAGAAAGTTGGCTAGATTGTCGGGCTCAACGGGTAGTGATCAATGGCTTCATGTCTAGTTGGCAGCTGGTATCAAGTGGAGTGCCCCAGGGGTCAGTCCTGGGGCCGGTTTTGTTCAATATCTTCATAAATGATCTGGAGGATGGCGTGCATTGCACCCTCAGCAAGTTTGCAGATGACACTAAACTGGGAGGAGAGGTAGATATGCTGGAGGGTAGGGACAGGATACAGAGGAACTGTCATAAATATAAAGGGAAGGGTAAACCCCTTTAAAATCCCTCCTGGCCAGAGGAAAAATCCTTTCACCTGTAAAGGGTTAAGAAGCTAGAATAACCTCGCTGGCACCTGACCAAAATGACCAATGAGGAGACAAGATACTTTCAAAAGCTGGGAGGAGGGAGAAAAACAAAGGGTCTGTGTCTGTCTGTGTGATGCTTTTGCCGGGGACAGAACAGGAATGGAGTCTTAGAACTTAGTAAGTAATCTAGCTAGATATGCGTTAGACTATGATTTCTTTAAATAGCTGAGAAATTAAGCTGTGCTGAATAGAATGGATATTCCTGTTTTTGTGTCTTTTTGTAATTTAAGGTTTTGCCTAGAGGGTTTCTCTGTGTTTTGAATCTAATTACCCTGTAAGGTATTTACCATCCTGATTTTACAGAGGTGATTCTTTTTTACTTTTGACTTCTATTAAAATCCTTCTTTGTAGAAACTGAATGCTTTTTCATTGTTCTTAAGATCCAAGGGTTTAGGTCTGTGATCACCTATGCAAATTGGTGAGGATTTTTATCAAACCTTCCCCAGGAAGTGGGGTGCAAGGGTTGGGAGGATTTTGGGGGGGAAAGACATTTCCAAACAATGCTTTCCTAATAAATAAACCCAGATAAACATTTGGTGGTGGCAGTGGAAGTCCAAGGGAAAAGGGTAAAATAGTTTGTACCTTGGGGAAGTTTTAACCTAAGCTGGTAAAAGTAAGCTTAGAAGGTTTTCATGCAGGTCCCCACATCTGTACCCTAGAGTTCAGAGTGGGGAAGGAACCTTGACAGGGACCTAGACAAATTAGAGGATTGGGCCAAAAGAAATCTGATGAGGTTCAACAACGACAAGTTAGGACAGAAGAATCCCATGCACTGCTACAGATTAGGGACCGAATGGCTCGGCAGCAATTCTGCAGAAAAGGACCGAGGGGTTACAGTGGACGAGAAGCTGGATATGAGTCCACAGTGTGCCCTTGTTGCCAAGAAGGCCAATGGCATTTTGGGATGTATAAGTAGGGGCATTGCCAGCCGATTGAGGGATGTGATCGTTCCCCTCTATTCGACATTGGTGAGGCCTCATCTGGAGTACTGTGTCCAGTTTTGGGCCCCATACTACAAGAAGGATGTAGAAAAATTGGAAAACGTCCAGCGGAGGGCAACAAAAATGATTAGGGGACTGGAACACTAGCTGGAACACAGCCTCTGAGAAGAGGCTGAGGGAACTGGGATTGTTTAGTCTGCGGAAGAGAAGAATGAGGGGGGATTTGATAGCTGCTTTCAAGTACCTGAAAGGGGGTTCCAAAGAGGATGGATCTAGACTGTTCTCAGTGGTAGCAGATGACAGAACAAGGAGTAATGGTCTCAAGTTGCAGTGGGGGAGGTTTTGGTTGGATATTAGAAAAACTTTTTCACGAGGAGGGTGGTGAAACACTGGAATGCGTTACCTAGGGAGGTGGTGGAATGTCCTTCCTTAGAAGTTTTTAAGGTCAGGCTTGACAAAGCCCTGGCTAGGATGATTTAGTTGGGGACTGGTCCTGCTTTGAGCAGGGGTTGGACTAGATGACCTTCTAAGGTCCCTTCTAACCCTGATATTCTATGATTCTATGATTCTAACTGCAGCAGACTTTATATATACACAGAGAATATGAAACAATACCTCCTCCCACCCCACTGTCCTGCTGGTAATAGCTTATCTAAAGTGATCATCAGGTGGGCCATTTCCAGGACAAATCCAGGTTTTCTCACCCTCCACCCCGCACAAAAATTCACTCTCCTGCTGGTGATAGCCCATCCAAAGTGACAACTCTTTACACAATGTGCATGATAATCAAGTTGGGCTATTTCCTGCACAAATCCAGGTTTTCTCACATCCGCCCCACCCCCATACACACACAAACTCACTCTCCTGCTGGTAATAGCTCATCCAAACTGACCACTCTCCAAGTTTAAATCCAAGTTAAACCAGAACATCTGGGGGGGGGGTAGGAAAAAACAAGAGGAAACAGGCTACCTTGCATGTAGACTCCCTCCTCAGGCCCTACGCTACCAGCACTCCCAGCTACCTTCGAGACACCACTGACTTCCTGAGGAAACTTCAATCCATCGGTGATCTTCCTGAAAACACCATCCTGGCCACTATGGATGTAGAAGGCCTCTACACCAACATTCCACACAAAGATGGACTACAAGCCGTCAAGAATACTATCCCTGATAATGTCACGGCTAACCTGGTGGCTGAACTTTGTGACTTTGTCCTTACCCATAACTATTTCACATTTGGGGACAATGTATACCTTCAGATCAGCGGCACTGCTATGGGTACCCGCATGGCCCCACAGTATGCCAACATTTTTATGGCTGATTTAGAACAACGCTTCCTCAGCTCTCGTCCCCTAAAGCTCCTACTCTACTTGCGCTATATTGATGACATCTTCATCATCTGGACGCATGGAAAAGAAGCCCTTGAGGAATTCCACCATGATTTCAACAATTTCCATCCCACCACCAACCTCAGCCTGGTCCAGTCCACACAAGAGATCCACTTCCTGGACACTACAGTGCTAATAAACAATGGTCACATAAACACCACCCTATACCGGAAACCTACTGACCGCTATTCCTACCTGCATGCCTCCAGCTTTCACCCTGACCACACCACACGATCCATCGTCTACAGCCAAGCTCTGCGATACAACCGCATTTGCTCCAACCCCTCAGACAGAGACAAACACCTACAAGATCTCTGTCAAGCTTTCTTACAACTACAGTACCCACCTGCAGAAGTAAAGAAACAGATTGATAGAGCCAGAAGAGTTCCCAGAAGTTACCTACTACAGGACAGGCCTAACAAAGAAAATAACAGAACGCCACTAGCCGTCACCTTCAGCCCCCAACTAAAACCCCTCCAACGCATTATTAAGGATCTACAACCTATCCTAAAGGATGACCCAACACTCTCACAAATCTTGGGAGACAGGCCAGTCCTTGCCTACAGACAGCCCCGCAACCTGAAGCAAATACTCACCAACAACCACATACCACACAACAGAACCACTAACCCAGGAACTTATCCTTGCAACAAAGCCCGTTGCCAATTGTGCCCACATATCTATTCAGGGGACACCATCACAGGGCCTAATAACATCAGCCACACTATCAGAGGCTCGTTCACCTGCACATCCACCAATGTGATATATGCCATCATGTGCCAGCAATGCCCGTCTGCCATGTACATTGGTCAAACTGGACAGTCTCTACGTAAAAGAATAAATGGACACAAATCAGATGTCAAGAATTATAACATTCATAAACCAGTCGGAGAACACTTCAATCTCTCTGGTCACGCAATCACAGACATGAAGGTCGCTATCTTAAAACAAAAAAACTTCAAATCCAGACTCCAGCGAGAAACTGCTGAATTGGAATTCATTTGCAAATTGGATACTATTAATTTAGGCTTAAATAGAGACTGGGAGTGGCTAAGTCATTATGCAAGGTAGCCTGTTTCCTCTTGTTTTTTCCTACCCCCCCCCCAGATGTTCTGGTTTAACTTGGATTTAAACTTGGAGAGTGGTCAGTTTGGATGAGCTATTACCAGCAGGAGAGTGAGTTTGTGTGTGTATGGGGGTGGGGCGGATGTGAGAAAACCTGGATTTGTGCAGGAAATAGCCCAACTTGATTATCATGCACATTGTGTAAAGAGTTGTCACTTTGGATGGGCTATCACCAGCAGGAGAGTGAATTTGTGTGGGGGGGTGGAGGGTGAGAAAACCTGGATTTGTCCTGGAAATGGCCAACCTGATGATCACTTTAGATAAGCTATTACCAGCAGGACAGTGGGGTGGGAGGAGGTATTGTTTCATATTCTCTGTGTATATATAAAGTCTGCTGTAGTTTCCACGGTATGCATCCGATGAAGTGAGCTGTAGCTCACGAAAGCTTATGCTCAAATAAATTGGTTAGTCTCTAAGGTGCCACAAATACTCCTTTTCTTTTTATAAAATCCTGTGTCACTTGCCAAATGCAAGATAATACAGCAGTGACATGTACCCCTCCATTACAGCCTGTTCCTCTTCCTGAATCTGCATGGGAAAAAGTGGCAATTGACATTGTAGGACCCTTTGATACTGCTCCAAGTGACTGCCATTATGCCATCACTTTAATAGACTATTTCAGTAAGTGGCCTGAGATAGCATTTACATCACAAATCTCTTCTGCTACAGTAATTAAGTCCCTCTCTTCAGTTTTTTAGCCGGGAAAGTAAATCCAAAGAACTGGTTTCAGATAATGGTAGTCAATTAACCTCCCTGGAGCTTGAAACTTTTCTAGCAGAGAAGAACATTTTACACAGAAGGTCATCCCTATATTATCCTCAAGCCAATGGGGAAATCGAACGGTTTGAAAAAGAGTTTGTAAACGGCTAAACTTGAAGGGCGATTGTGGATAATCTTCACTACTGATTTCTTGCAAGCATACCGAGCTACATGACATGCCACAATGCAAAGATCACCTGCAGAGTTACTGCATGGGAAACAGATGAATACTAAACTGAACGTTGCTGGATTGTTAAAGGCATGACCTGAGGCCCCAACCAAGGATGATGTGAGAAAAACAGTTGAACAGAACCAAGCAAAGTATAAGGCTTTCACAGACAAGTGGCAGGGTGCTAAGGAACCAAAGTTTGAGTGTGGATCCTTCATTAGAATATGAAAACCTGGAATTTTATGCAAAGGGGACCATAAATTCACAGCTCCTCTTAAAATCATAGAGAAGAAGGGACCTTACATCTATCGACTTTCTGATGGGTGGGTATGGAATGCTTCTTATCTTGCACCTGCCTATGCAGCAAGAGAGGATTACGCCAACACCCAGTCTGCACTGGATGACTTCACCATAGTATCAACACAACAGGACATTGCACTGGAACCAGGGCTTGAGAGACGACCTGTCAGACCCAGACGACCACCTGTCTGGACTAGAGACTATGTTATGTAGTATCTACAGTGTTTTCAGTGTAATATTTCTGCCAACAGTATAGTGCCTTGTTTCCTATTTGTTCCTGTGGTTAGAACAACAATGTTTATTGTAATTGGGAGAGTTTCTTAAGAGAGGAGGGAATGTGGTGTTTAGATGCTGCTTGTAATGATTAGAACTGGGAGCACTGGCTGTTGGGAGTCTGAAAGGACAGGAAACAGAAAGGAGGGGGGGAAGTTGAGGAGGTGGAGTGAGAGCTACCCAGGGTGCAGCAGCAGCGTGGTAAAGAGGTTTCCACTTTAAAAATAAAGTCCTGTTGAAGTTTGTTAGTACCTTGCCTGGTTGCTACAATAATGACCCGATCTGGATGAGTACAGAAAGTGTCAAAGGGGAGAGCATGGGAGCTTTACTTCTGGATGGAGGAAGCCACACTGGTGTCTGGAGAGTTATTTTTAAAGCAAACTATGCACTATTCTAATTTACCAATGAAATAAGAACCACTTTACAAACGCTAATGGTTATCCAGGCCAACCTGGTATCAGAGCTGAGTTCTCTATTCTCTTTTTTTTATTGTCATTGAAATGTAGTATATGGGAATTGGCTACACACTACAAAGTGAGGAAGACAGAAAAGAAAACAAAAGAAAAGAGCAAAGTAGCAAATGAAATCGCCTTCCTCTAATGAGCCACATAACCTCATTGATGTTAGTGTGCGGCTGAAGCCACGTGAAACTGTGTGAAAGCTAAAGAGAAGATAAATGAATGAGGGCATTCATTAGTCTGATATAGCTCAAGTCCAAAATATCTATAAATCAGAGCAGGTCTGCAAGAGATCTGGGATCACAGGTATATCTGGTAGCACTAATTCCCTGAGGAATTTGAGATCCCAGAGAAATGTTTGGTTAAAATATCTTTTCGGTTATAAAGAAATCTGTTAAATTATAAGTTCAATTTTTATTTGCTGCTGCAATGGACATGGGATGGCTCTGTACTAATTTATGAATGATACACTCTGCAACCTGGTTATTGGGATGTTCACTGTTTGACTATATTGGGTTAAATCAATAGAACTGTTAGGAAACAAGCAGGAAGATGAAAAGTGGCACAAGGTAAGACACCCTTCAGCAGCCACGTGACGGTGGTTACAGGGTAATGGCAGAACCATTGACTCTGAGGGGTCTGGCTCAACCTTCTACTGAGCCCACAACCAGGCAGAGCCAACAGTTGGGAACAGAGAAGAACAGAGAGCTCTGGATGGACAAATAGTGGCTCTCTACAGGGGAATGTAGGTGTTGTGGAGGGGCTGTCCATGCCAACACCCAAGATCCACTGGGGTGTCTGAAGAAGCCTGGTGGTCTGCCTGGCCCACCATCACAGGATGGTTTTAGGTATGATAGACAAATACACAGACTGTTTTAAAGTCTCTCTCTCTCTAAATGCTTTATTCCTACTGTTAAATAAACTATCCTTGGGTGTAAGGAATGCTTGTTCACTGCATTCACAGCAGCATTACCCATTGCTCACAGACTCTTGAAGGGAAGAACCACAGGCACTTAACCCAGCTGGACCTGTTGGGTAAGCCCAATGGATATGCAGGGTGTGTAACCCAGGGGCTAGTCTGAGAGTGAGAGAATCAAGTGATTCCACAGTAGGGTAGGTAAAGGCCTGATGCCTGACACCTGAGTGGGCCACTCAGAGAGACCAAAGAAGGGACAGAGATGCTGCTAGCCCTGCAGCCATGACAATTACTTGTGTTGTGACTAGAAATGGCTGAGTGGAACAGGGCACTAGACTGAAACGCAGGACATCTTGTTAGTTCTGACTCCCCTAATTATGGGTAACTTTGCTGACAACAGAAAAGGGAGCAGCTTTCGCCATTTCATTTCTCTCTCTCTTCTTTTATGAGAAGAATAATTTTAAAAATTTTTCCAAAAAGCTTATCGAAGTATCACTGATGTGCAGTCTGTAACTGAGAGACATGGTCCCTCCTAAATCTTTGAGTGAGTGGTTACGCAGCAAGCCAGCTGCTAGGACCAACAAATAATTATTTAATTCAACTACTTGCTCCCTCTAGTAAAAGTCTCTAGCACATGTTGAGGGTGGTGTAAAGTGCAGTAAAATGCTTGTAAGAGTTCTGTATGCAAAGTGTTTATACATTGGGCCAGACTGGGAACTCTTTCTCCCATTAGTGGGCAGTTACTCACAGTTGTCGTCTCATTGACTTTAATGGGGCTGTCTGGCCCAAAGAGCTTTACAAATGTGTATGTATGTATGAATTATTTCACCCACCTCTGAAATGCAGCTGCTTCTGGAAAGGAAAATGAGAACTAGTGAATGGACTTGGATTTATGGTCTCTGATATTTTGTAGCTTAGGTGTTATGAATAGTTTCAGATGTGGAGGGAAACCAGTAGATTCTGGCTTTCTGTCTTGTTCTACCTAAAATAAAATGCCTAATTTGCCTTTTAGCTCACTTTTCAGTCACAGATGATGCTTGGCATCTTTTGGCAGAAAGTGAGAAGCAGTTTTCACTTCAGTAGAAACAGGCTGTTTCTTAAAAACAGCTGTGAAATTTGAAAAAAATAACAAGGAGTGTCTGAAACTTGGGTGGGAGCAAATGAAATCTCATGTCTGCAAAAAGGTTTTGTAGATGTGGTTGAAAGTTTCTTGAAACATAGGGAAAAATTGTGAAAATTCCTTCTCTAAAATCTAAAATCTCAACAATAAATTTTGTTGAAAAATCAGAACTTGGTAAATGTTGACCATCTCTGCTTTCTGGCTGAGATTTTCAAAGCCAACCACGTGGCTTGCTTTTAAAAGGAACTTGATGTCCAAATTTTGAGATTTTGCAAAGTGAAAGCACAGAGTTTTGCCCAATGTGAACACCTCAAACAGTGTGGGTGAGTTAAGTGTGTGTGTCACATGAGTAGACTAAACATGTGTCATAAATATAAAGGGAAGGGTAAACACCTTTAAAATCCCTCCTGGCCAGAGGAAAAATCCTTTCACCTGTAAAGGGTTAAGAAGCTAGGATAACCTCGCTGGCAACTGACCAAAATGACCAATGAGGAGACAAGATACTTTCAAAAGCTGGGGGGAGGGAGAAACAAAGCCTCTCTCTCTGTCTGTGTGAGGCTTTTGCCGGGGACAGAACAGGAATGGAGTCTTAGAACTTAGTAAGTAATCTAGCTAGATATGCGTTAGATTCTGATTCCTTTAAAAGACTGAGAAAATAAGCTGTGCTGAATGGAATGTAGATTCCTGTTTTTGTGTCTTTTTGTAACTTAAGGTTTTGCCTAGAGGGATTCTCTATGTTTTGAATCTGATTACCCTGTAAGGTAGTTCTCATCCTGATTTTACAGAGGTGATTCTTTTTACTTTTTCTTCTATTAAAATTCTTCTTTTAAGAATCGGAATGCTTTTTATCATTGTTCTTAAGATCCAAGGGTTTGGGTCTGTGTTCACCTATGCAAATTGGTGAGGATTGTTATCAAACCTTCCCCAGGAAGGAGGGTGTAAGATTTGGGAGGATTTTGGGGGGAAAGACGTTTGCAAATGGGCTCTTTCCAAATTATATCCCTGTTAGACGTTTGGTGGTGGCGGCGAAAGTCCAAGGGCAAAAGGTAAAATAGTTTTGTACCTTGGGGAAGTTTTAACCTAAGCTGATAAAAGTAAGCTTAGGAGGTTTTCATGCAGGTCCCCACATCTGTACCCTAGTGTTCAGAGTGGGGAAGAGAGAGGATGTTATCAAGATAAATTACAAGATGTAAAGGAGGCCTGGAGAGCAGAATGATGGGGAAGCTGACAGAGACGTTTCCCAGGGTTGGTTAGTGTCATGAACTCTAAACTATTGCCTCTGTGGTGACATCACAGGCTGCTTGACTCCACACCCAGCTGTATACCTTACCAGGCACTGGAATAGGTTACTTTTTTATAAACAGGATTATGGTGTTTCTCTTGGCAGGCTTGCCGGTTTTGTAGCATGACTCAGCCAGGAATGAGATTTAAATATAGTGTAGATTGCAACAAGATAAACAAAGATTATTGGCTAATTATGCTGTTCCTCTTTCAGGTGAGGAAGTGTTATTAATACTTTCTAAACATTTTCATAGCGGGATCTGACCAGGCAAAGGCAGCCAGTCAGGTATGCCAGGGTAAGGGAGTCATTTCTAACCCAGGGTAACCAATCTCTATTTCCACCACTTCCCCATGTCAGGATTCTGTTTGATGCACACAGTAATACTCTGAAAAAAGAACAGGAGTACTTGTGGCACCTTAGAGAGTAACAAATTTATTAGAGCATAAGCTTTCGTGAGCTACAACTCACTTCATCAGATGCATGGAATGGAACATATAGTAAGATAAGTTGGAAGTTACCATACAAACTGTGAGAGGCTAATTATTTAAGATGAGCTATTATCAGCAGGACGAAAAAAAACTTGTGCAGTGATAATCAAGATGGCCCATTTAGACAGTTGACAAGAAGATGTGAGGATACTTAATTTAAGGAAATAGATTCAATATGTGTAATGACCCAGCCACTCCCAGTCTCTATCCAAACTCAAGTTAATGGTATCTAGTTTGCATATTAATTCAAGCTCAGCAGTTTCTCATTGGAGTCTGTTTCTGAAGCTTTTCTGTTGCAAAATTAAAGAAGTACTTGTGGCAGCTTAGAGACTAATACATTTATTTGAGCATAAGCTTTCGTGAGCTACAGCTCACTTCATCGGATGCAGAATTGCCACCCTTAAATCTTTTACTGAGTGGCCACAGAGGTTGAAGTGTTCTCCTACTGGTTTTTGAATGTTATACTTACCTACTTGCCTCCAGCTTCCATCCAGGATACACCATGCGATCCATTGTCTACAGCCAAGCTCTAAGATACAACTGCATTTGCTCCAATCCCTCAGACAGAGACAAACACCTACAGGATCTATATCAAGCATTCTTAAAACTACAATACCCACCTGCTGAAGAGAAAAAACAGATTGACAGAGCCAGAAGAGTACCCTGAAGTCACCTACTACAGGACAGGCCCACAAAGAAAATAACAGAACGCCACTAGCCGTCACCTTCAGCCCCCAACTAAAGCCTCTCCAGTGCATCATCAAAGATTTACAACCTATCCTGAAAAATGATCCCTCACGCTCACAGATCTTGGGAGACAGACCAGACCTGGCTTACAGACAGCCCCCCAACTTGAAGCAAATACTCACCAGCAACCACACACCACACAACAAAACTAATAACCCAGGAAGCTATCCTTGCAACAAAGCCTGATGCCAACTCTGTCCACATATTTATTCAAGTGGCATCATCATAGGACCTAATCACATTAGCCACGCCATCAGGGGCTTGTTCACCTGCACATCTACCATGTGATATACAATGTGATATATGCCATCATGTACCAGCAATGACTGGAAAAAGGCTAATGTAGTGCCCATCTTTAAAAAAGGGAAGGAGGAGGATCCTGGGAACTACAGGCCAGTCAGCCTCACCTCAGTCCCTGGAAAAATCATGGAGCAGGTCCTCCAGGAATCAATTCTGAAGCACTTAGAGGAGAGGAAAGTGATCAGGAACAGTCAGCATGGATTCACCAAAGGCAAGTCATGCCTGACTAATCTAATTGCCTTCTATGACGAGATAACTGGCTCTGTGGATGAGGGGAAAGCGGTGGACGTGTTGTTCCTTGTCTTTAGCAAAGCTTTTGACACGGTTTCCCACAGTATTCTTGCCAGCAAGTTAAAGAAGAATGGGCTGGATGAATGGACTATAAGATGGACAGAAAGTTGGCTAGATTGTCGGGCTCAACGGGTAGTGATCAATGGCTCCATGTCTAGTTGGCAGCTGGTACCAAGCGGAGGGCCCCAAGGATCGGTCCTGGGGCTGGTTTTGTTCAATATCTTCATAAATGATCTGGAGGATGGTGTGGATTGCACCCTCAGCAAGTTTGCAGATGACACTAAACTGGGAGGAGAGGTAGATACACTGGTCCGTAGGGATGGGATACAGAGGGCCCTAGACAAATTGGAGGATTGGGCCAAAAGAAATCTGATGAGATTCAACAAGGACAAGTGCAGAGTCCTGCACTTAGGACAGAAGAACCCCATGCACCGCTACAGACTAGGGACCGAATGGCTCGGCAGCAGTTCTGCAGAAAAGGACGAAGTGGACAAGAAGCTGAATATGAGTCTACAGTGTGCCCCTGTTGCCAAGAAGGCCAATGGCATTTTGGGATGTATAAGTAGGGGCATTGCCAGCAGATCGAGGGAAATGATCATTCCCCTCTATTCAACACTGGTGAGGCCTCATCTGGAGTACTGTGTCCAGTTTTGGGCCCCACACTACAGGAAGGATGTAGAAAAATTGGAAAACGTCCAGCGGAGGGCAACAAAAATGATTAGGGGACTGGAACACATGACTTCTGAGGAGAGGCTGAGGGAACTGGGATTGTTTAGTCTGAGGAAGAGAAGAATGAGGGGGGATTTAATAGCTGCTTTCAACTACCTGAAAGGGGGTTCCAAAGAGGATGGCTCTAGACTGTTCTCAGTGGTAGCTGATGACAGAACAAGGAGTAATGGTCTCAAGTTGCAGTGGGGGAGGTTTAGGTTGGATATTAGGAAAAACTTTTTCACGAGGAGGGTGGTGAAGCACTGGAATGCGTTACCTAGGGAGGTGGTCAAATCTCCTTCCTTAGATGTTTTCAAGGTCAGGCTTGACAAAGCCCTGGCTGGGACGATTTAGTTGGGCATTGGTCCTGCTTTGAGCAGGGGATTGGACTAGATGACCTCCTGAGTTCCCTTCCAACCCTGATATTCTATTATTCTAATGCCTCTCTGCCATGTACATTGGCCAAACCAGTCAAAAGAATAAATGGACTTAAATCTGACATCAGGAATCATAACATTCAAAAACTGGGCGGAGAACACTTCAACCTTTGTGGCCACTCAGTCAAAGATTTAAGGGTGGTAATTTTGCATCCGATGAAGTGAGCTGTAGCCCACGAAAGCTTATGCTCTAATAAATTTGTTAGTCTCTAAGGTGCCACAAGTACTCCTTTTCTTTTTGCGGATACTGGTTTCAGAGTAGCAGCCATGTTAGTCTGTAATACTCTGAGGTTCTCTCCTTTGGCCTGAATGCTTTGATCAGTTCTAGTAATCCACTGGCCCACAATTTCAGGATGTAGCTCAGCTGGGACATCAGGAAGTGCCCATTTCTATATTTTAATCAAATTCAGGAAAACACTTCATCCCAGTTAGTGTGTGTGTGGGGGGGGGGAGGTGTGGGGGCGGGGGTGGGGGTGCTGAAAGCTCCAACGATAAAAAGGTTGGGGGGAGGAGAAGAGAAAATAATGAAGTGTGAGCAACAGAACGGGGGGAATGGCCTGGGAAGTATAGGGTGATGGGGATGGATAACTATGGGGACTGTTAAGGCAACACACAGCTGTTCATCTTGCAGGCACTGCTTCGAAGCTGGCCTCATTTAGTAGTCCACGAAAGTTATAGCCTTGCAATGGGCTGTATGAAACAAACTGGTAATGTCACTCCAATTCCACAGGCTCCTCTGTAAGCTCAGAATCACACACGCATAACAGCCCCCAAAGTGGGGCTGACTGCATTCAAAATGACACATTAGGACAGCTATGCAGCATGTCCAAGGCATATGTGCTGGAATATACTGAGAAAACAAAAGGCTCTGGCTTCCCAGATACGGAGAGGTTTCAGCCCTAGGGTCATTTATTCAAGTCGTCTGAAATCCTGGTCCCACTGAAGTCAGCTGAGCTCCGTTTTGTAAATGTACATTACTTTGTATACCTGCTGGAATAAGCCACATATCGGAACCTATGCAGGTAGAAGCCTAGAAGCAGCTGTCTGGCTACTGTGTGATTCTAAACCTCTTTCAGGTACTTCAAAGAGATGAAGTTAGCAGCACCCGTCTGAATTTGGGACACTCTCCAGAAGTAAGTGGCTAGGACCCTAAGACGGATTTGGTTATTTCATCTGTGCATCCCTTTTACACTGATAATATTTCAAGATTGGACTTTTTAAAAAGACATGTACTAGTTCAAAAGGAATTATTTGGGGACATGTCTCTGGCCTGTGTTATTCATGAGGCCAGGCTAGTTGATCACAGTGGTCCCTTCTGGCCTTGGAATCTATCAATCTATTTGTCATTGTCATTTGTTACCCAATGTAACTCCATGCAAGTTACCAATGTAATGTAAATCAGAAATATTCTTGGTTTTGTTTGACTAACATGATGCCCAATACGAGAGAGAGAGAGAACATCATGCAGTGGAAATTGCTTTTTAAAATGTGGGACACATGGCAGGCAATAGCCCAAATATCAGCTTGGGATTTTACAGAGAGAAATGCAGCACGTTGGCTGGTCTGGGGCAGCGGGCTGCAGTGTATGGAGCAGCATCCAGGCAGCAGCAGCGCAGAGGAAGTGACCAGAGCCAGGGGGTGGACAGTGTGGTGAGAGGTGCCGGCTGGGACTGCAGGGAGAGCAGGGCTGGGAGCAAGAGCAAGAGGGCTTGGGGACCAGATTGTCTGGGGAGGAGGAGTAGAGGGCTTCAGGACTGAGAAGTGGGGAGAAGGGGTCTGGATGGCACCCCCACTCTACATGGCATTCCACAGCCTGGTAGGACAGCTCTTAGCAAGCAACAGTAACTTATATATATGGGGGGGGGGGTGTGCACATGTGACAAGGGGGCTTGCTCCATAGGGGCTGGAGGCCTGGGGCTAGACAAACCTGATTCCTAAAGAGTCACACCTGGGTTCAATCAAGTCATTCCCTACAAAAGGCAGCAGGGGCTGGAATGAAGGGGGAAGGGCAGTAAGTTCTGGGAAGTTCCCTGCAGAGAAGACCCTGATACCAGGGGGTTTGGAAGTCAGAGCTAGAGACTCAAGGCAGGAAAGCTAGGGAGTCAGCTGAACTGGAGACTACTGGGAGTGAGCAGGCTCCAGCAGAAAGAGCTGGGCTGTGGGCTTTCCCTCCTGAGACTACAGGCAGGAAAAGCCTGGGAGGGTAAGACAGGGGGACTGTGTTGTAGAAATTTGAATTTTCTTTTGGAGCTTTATTTATTTATGTGACTAACCATGGGCCCCTTAGAAGGGGTGGTAAAGGGACAAGGCAAGTCTGTGTGGAGTCTGGTTAAGAAGCCCCTGAAGAGGGGGAACCAGAGGCTGGGTGCTGCAGGGTAACCTCTGGCTGTAGGGGGGTCCTCAGGTCATGGGCAGCTTTATTACAATACAGAATGGTGGGTCCTTCAAACAGACAGTACAGTTGGTGGGAGGCTGGAGTAAAAGGTTTGGGAACCAGTCCAAACCAGTCCAGCTCAGGCTAAATGTTCCCATAACACAGTGAGAAATCCCTTCCCTGCCTGGAAATCCAGGCTAGGATTTAAGATACCTGGTATGATAACACTAATAATCTCCAGGTGAGTTTATTTAATCTGAGGTAAATCTGAGTGACCCACAGGCTCTGTCTGTGTCCAGCAGCCTCAATGACAAATCCACTTCATCTTCATTATAACCAGCTCCTGTCTCCTCTTCCCAATGAGGGGCATAGCAGTGACCGTATGGATGGATAAACTAATGGAAGATATTGTAGAGCTGGAGCCTAACATGGTGTGACTGCAGCAGCCACGAACAAGATAAGAGAAATGGAGGCTATTAGTATGTAATGTATTTCCTGACCCTGTCTACTGCAGATAGGTAGGATCTTTGGTGGTGTTGCTTGCCAAAGATTTGTATCTGTCTGATAGGAATTACTAATATCAGTCACTCGCTCTGCCTGCAGGTTCAAGTTGTGCTCAGCAAAGAAATGGCTAGGAAGCCTGTCCTGGATATGGTCTGCAAAAGAGGCAGATTGTAGACAACAGCAACCCATATGTGGCCCAAGGCATGGGCTGAACTCTGATGATACTAATCAGTGGTGCAGAGACAGAATCCCAGTCAATAACCCATTATACACCCACGGACATGCCTGGAGACAGCATACCGCGCAGGGCGTACTTTGTGCTCTCCTCACAGCCCACAGCGGTACCAGGTGAGAGCATGGGTGGCTCTAGGGTGGGTTCCGTTGCACCAGCAGAACACACAGCACCATTTAGATTTGGCCTGGCCGTGAGTGGGATGCAGTACGGTGCACAAGGCCGCAGCATCACTCAGGTTTGACCCAGCCATCCCTCATGACGGAGGGGCTGCTGAGCCAAAGTTGAGTGCATGATGTGGCGACCTAGTGCGTGGGGTCGTAGTGACATTCACATTTGTGCATGTCGCCTGCCCTGGCCATGCCCGGATCCCACTGTTGCTGCCGCTGACATCATCGTGCTGGGTCCGAGGGGGCCCATGAGGCCAAGAGCCTGGAGTGGGGTTGGGGATAACACTCCCACTGGAAGTTGGCTAGAGCTCAGGGAGAGGTGGAACAGGAATTAGCCCCCTAGTCACACATAGGGCACAGACCCCCGCATACCCATGGTGAGGTCAGCGACCCCACAGGCCTGGGCACGCTCTGACCCAACATCCACCTACTGAGCCCCCCGCTCCTTGGTATATTGTGCACCCATTGATGTGGGAGCTTGCTTCCGCCTCTGGGTTAAAGAATTCTTTCCATGCATGCCATTTCTGCTTTTTGGTTTTTTTCCTCTGTCACGTGTAAAGAGAATAATGACCTGAAATGAACAAAACAACCCACCTTCATTTGCAACAAGGGGGATGGGGCAGCTGCCAGAGTTACTAATCCTCTGCAAACAGTTACTCAGCAGGCCAAGGGTCACAAGCTCTAGCAGTGAAACAGCTGCGCAGGGCGAACCTGCTTCCCACCCCCCATTCACGTAGGACCTGGGCACCAGGAGCCAAGATGCCCAGTGCAGGAAATGTGCATTTGCCACACAGAAGTTATGTTATGTGCAATAACAAGCACCACCCCTATGTAATGAGCAGGTCTGCTTATATACAGATATAGTCAGCAGTATGGAATCAAAGCAGAGACTTTCAGCTCTTAAACCAAAACCCCTCCTACTTGAGCTAACCAAAGAGGCCTCACTGCTTTAGGACCACCCACTAGGAGGACGCATGATTGCATGTGCTGAGCTAGGACTCTAGACATGCCTCTCTCTCTTTCTGGGGCAAATTGAATACTGTCCTCCTGGATCCTGCTAATATCAGCCTCACTGTTCGTTACTGTCAGTGTCAAACCAGAGAAGGGCAACAAAAATGATGAGGGGTATGGAACAGCTTCCATATGAGACTGGGACTGTTCACCTTGGAAAAGAGATGTCTAAGAGGGGATATGATGGAGGTCTATAAAATCATGACTGGTGTGGAGAAAATGAGTAATGAAGGGTTATTTACCCCTTCACATAACACAAGAACTAGGGCTCACCCAATGAAATTAACAGGCAGCAGGTTTAAAGCAAACAAAAGCAAGTACTTCTTCACACAACACACAGTCAACCTGTGTAACTCATTGCCAGAAGATGCTGTAAAAGGCCAAGACTATAACAGGGTTAAAAAAAAATGAGATAAATTCATGGAAAATTGGTCCATCAATGGCTATTAGCTAAGATGGTCAGGGATGCATTCCCATGCTCTGGGTGTCCCTAAGCCTCTGATGGCCAGAAGCTGGGACTGGATGACATGGGATGGAACACCCAATAATTGCCTTGTTCTGTTCATTCCCTCTGAAGCACTTGGCATTGGCCACTGTCGGAAGACAGGATACTGAGCTAGATGGACCATTAGTCTGACCCAGCATGGCCGTTCTTAGGTTCTTAACCACAACAATGCTGAACAAGGAAACTGAGATTATACATACATTAGGGCTGGAATTTCCAGAAGGCCTTTGCACCCTGCAACCACACTGTCCAAAGAGCTCTGCATGTTCTGTGCATGTTTAGCACTGAGTTCACTTGAAAATCTGGCCCAAGTTGTAGGTGCTGACTGGGTACTTGGAAATCTGGACCCTCAGAAAAAAACTCTTTTCATTTCAAGCTCCCTTTGTGGTTCCTCCATAACCACAGCACTGCCTCCAGGGGGATAGTATAATGGGGTTCCATGGTGGCCTGCCAGTCCCTTAGTGGATATGGTGTGTTTCAATAACCCTGGTTTCTAAGGCACAGGCTAATAGCCAGGAGCTCCTGAAATAGAGCCAGACTCTTATTCCTGGGGAAATTTTGCACCACTGTGTGTGCGCAGAATTAATGTCCCCCACAGATTTCTTTGCTTCCCTGCAGAAAAATGACTTTCTGACAGGGAAGCAAAGGGAAGCTGCAAGAGTGGTCACGCACCTCTCCCTCACAGTGCAGGAACTTCGTTTCAGGCACCAGGAGCAATTGGCAGAGAGGTAAATCACTGCAGGGCTGGGGACACCCCAGCCAGTGACTCCTATGCTGTGCCGGGATCAGTAGCTAGTCCCAGCAGAGCTGGAGGTGGGAGAGAAATGGGCTTCCTCTTCCCCTGCAAAGAGTGGCTGGGACTATGTCAGACCCACCCCCCAAAACCTCCCTCGGCTGCAGGAAGCTCAGCATCCTCCCCACTTCCTTCCCCTATCACTCCTCAGCTGCAGGGGGAGGGGTCACTGTATGGGGAGCTGCTCCCCCATCCATCCAACCCCTATGCATCTGGACCTCCCATACCCGCTCCCTGCCAAATCTCACCCTGTACACCCAGACCCCCCAGCCCTCCATACCTGAATTCCACCCCACTGAACCTCAACCCCTGCATCTGGAGCCCCCCTGCAACTAGATCCCCAGCCTCCAGAACCCCACCTCTGCACCCAGAACACCCTCACTGAGCTCCTTGCACTTAAACCCCCACCCTGATGAGCCTCCACATACAGACCCCACCCCCCATGACCCCCAACTAGCTGCACCCAGACCCCCACCCCCAAGCTCCACTCCCCCAGCACCCAGACTCCCCTGCTAAGATCCCCACACCCAAACACCCTCTCCCCGCTGAGCCCCAGCCGCCTTCACCTGGAAGCCCCTGCAGAGTCCCATTGCCCCTGTACCTGGAACACCCTTAATGAGCCTCTGTGCATCCAGATCCCCCTACACCCAGACCCCCCAGACTGAGCTGCCAGCACCCAGATTGTCCCACACAGAAACCTCTCACCCCACATCTGAAGCTGCCCTCCCCCGCCCCCCCACCCCCCACGCTCCTTCACACTTGGATCCTGCCTGGTTGAGCTTGCCTTCCCCATACCTGATGCACCTGGCACAGAGGGGCAGGGCCCCAGGGTATTTCTGGGGCAGGCCCAGCCCTTGTGCTGTATCAGGGTTGGGTGCAGCATCACCACTGAGCCCGGGTCGTGGTGGTGGAGGGGCTGCAGGGTGATCTCCCACCTTCGTGCAGCCAGTGGCCTGTGCTCCCACTGCCATGCTGGAGCCTCCGCATTTATTTATTGACAAATAAAACTTGCAGAATTTAAAAATATTGTGTGCAGAATTTTTAATTTTTCAGTGTAGAATTTTTAATTTTTTGGCTCAGAATGCCCTCAGGAGTAGTCAGACTCTGCTGTGGATTTCCTGTATGGCTTTGGACAAATCAGTGTTCTCTGCCTTAGTTTGTTCATCTGCCAGATGGAGCTTAGCTGAACCATAGAATCATAGAATATCAGGGTTGGAAGGGACCTCAGGAAGTCATCTAGTCCAATCCCCTGCTCAAAGCAGGACCAATCCCCAACTAAATCATCCCAGCCAGGGCTTTGTCAAGCCTGACCTTAAAAACTTCTAGGGAAGGAGATTCCACCGCCTCCCAAGGTAACGCATTCCAGTGTTTCACCACCCTCATAGTAAAAAAGTTTTTCCTAATATCCAACCTAAATCTCCCCCACTGCAACTTGAGACCATTACTCCTTGTTCTGTCATCTGCTACCACTGAGAACAGTCTAGATCCATCCTCTTTGGAACCCCCTTTCAGGTTGTTGAAAGCAGCTATCAAATTCCCCCCTCATTCTTCTCTTCCGCAGACTAAACAATCCCAGTTCCCTCAGCCTCTCCTCAGAAGTCATGTGTTCCAGTCCCCTAATCATTTTTGTTGCCCTCCGCTGGACGTTTTCCAATTTTTCTACATCCTTCCTGTAGTGTGGGGCCCAAAACTGGACACAGTACTCCAGATGAGGCCTCACCAGTGTCGAATAGAGGGGAACGATCACATCCCTCGATCTGCTGGCAATGCCCCTACTTATACATCCCAAAATGCCATTGGCCTTATTGGCAACAACGGCACGCTGTTGTTGCAGGCTGTGCGTCAGCATGAATCTGGTAATGGTTCTGAGTACATAGCACATGATATGTAACATAGTATGTCTGCCACGTAGACAACTTCTCTCCCCAAGCCTTGCTATCATAATCAGTCTGTATATCATGGGAGCATCTTGAGGCCCCAACTGAGATCAGGTCTCTGTTGTGCTAGGTGCTGTACAAACACATGGTAAGAGGCAGTTCTTGTCCTGCAGAGCTTGCAGTCTAAACAGACAAAAAGAAGCAATGGTTCAGTAACTCACCCAAATTCACAGGGGAGTGACAGAACCTAGATCTCCTGCCTTCTTGCATAGGGAATCATCTGCCAGCTTCCTAACCATTGAAGTGGCTACCACAGTGGGTATCCAGAGAGATTCCCTGTTGGTATAACCATGGGGCTATTTGCAGGGCACTCTCTGTGGGGGCACCCGCGGCATTAGAATTAGCTTCTCTTTTTTGCTGGGCATTTGAAAATGAGGGAGCATTATGAGGGCTGAGAATTATGGAGGGGAGGGTAATTTGAGCAGTTAGGCTGCCTGTTTAGCTGGTTGCATAAATCCACATAAACAAATAATAAAACAAAGCAGGTGTCCTCCTCAGAGGTGGTCAGGTGCCCCCCACTGGATCCTGGCTCTGCAGCGCCCCCAATCCCACCCACCTCCCCAGCCAGAGGAAGCAGGGGAGAGTCAGCCCTCCCTTGGGAAACTGGTTTGTCAGCCATCAGGCAGACACAAGGTCCTTAGAGTTGATGATGTAGCTATAACATAAAGGTCAGGCAGTCTAATGATTCCTGCTGAATCAGAATGGGATTCCTATGAACAGGTGTGTGTGATGTGGCAATCCAGCTGTGTCGCAGCTGATTAGAAGGCACTGCCTCCAGGAGCCTTAGTGCTTGTACACACTAGTGCTTACTTCAGTATAGTGGGGTGTGGAAAAGCCACCGCTCCCAAGCGTCGTACGTTACACAGACCTCAGGGCTGCTGTGGACAGTGCTCTGTCAGTGGGAGAAGCTACTGCTGGGCGCGGAGGTGGAGTAATTATGCTGAGGAGAGAGCTCTCTCCTGCTGGCATAGAGCACTAGCCGCGCTACATCGGTGCAGCTACATCAGAACAGCTGCTGCAGCAATTCTGGTGTAGACCAGCCCTTATTAATTTTCCTTTCTAAAGCTGATGCTCTTTCTGATCTCTGGTGGCCCTTTGCTGATGGCTTTTAACTCTCCATGGAGACAGGCCCTGACCTAAGGCCTGTCCCAGCAGTGCCCTCAAGTGCTTCCTCTGTTTGTCATGCTGGGTGACATTTCTGCTTTGGCCATGCACAGCTGATCTCTGGCGAGCATCTCTCTGTCTAGCTGACCTGCAAGCAAGAGCCACTGTGCTCTGCTCTACACTACCCTGCAGCCTGGCCCAGGCTGATAAGGAGCCCAGCGTCAAGGAGGCGGAATGGTGGTTGACAGTCAGCGATGTACCGTCTCTCCTCAGTGCCCCGCATACAGCTCAGGCCCACCTGCAAGGCAAAGGTACTCGACTACATGCCTGAAAGCCGTAGGGCTGAGTCGTGTTTGACCCCACACTGAAAGGACCACATCTTCTTTGGGTAAGGGCAGGCAAAGGCTGGCCACCCCGCTCCCTTGTGTGCTGTTGGCTGTGGAATTGAGGTGCCTTAGTGGCCTGAGCCTGTGAGCCCAGAGCTTGGGGGAACTTGGGCTTGACTGACTTTAAGGGGGGGAGTGAAGGCGAGCCATGCTGTGATCTTTGGGAAGAAGGGCGTACTGTGGTTCTGAGAGGGTTTCCTGGGTGTTGGAATGGGATCCAGATTTATATAACAATAGGCCTGACCCCAAGCCCTGGAACATCCACAATCCAGTTCCTGATCGGAATGTAACAGCTGCCTTCTCTCATTCGAATAGGTTGAGCATCAGTCCATCTAGACACATGTCCCTGAATCCAGAGACTGAGGAGCCTGGAAAGCTGGTACGGTTGGTCTGCACACTAGAAATCAGAGAGTGGCAAGCCTGAGTCACCCTGTTCCCTGCAGGACTGATGGTGGTGCTGCTTTGTCTGACCGAGCCTGACATGAGCGGTACTGGCCAGGGCTGTGCTATGCAGCGGAACTTGTTTCCATCTCCGCGTGCAGGGGATATTTGCAGTGTATTCAGTATGTACATTTACAGGAGGGTACATTCCCTAATGCAGGCCTGTGGGGCATTTCTCACAGCCCTGCATTCACCTTGTGAGTTCTGGTTCCCCCTACAAGTCAGACTAACCCTTGGTCTGCCTGATGTCAGAGACGTATCTAATTATGCTGATTTTCCCCAGCCAGAGGGGTTTTCCAGAGACACTGAGCCTGATTCTTGATGATGAGTCATTATTTTCAGTAGCTCCCGATAAGTGTAAAAAAGCTACCTTCCTGAATTAATTGGCGATGAGAACAGAGGGTGCAAAGCAGTTGGAATAGGGCCACAATGTTCCATTTGCATGGGACGTACCCTTTAAGAAGGCTTACACTCCCACAACACCCTGGACTTTATAGTGCCGTCCTGCATGGGTGATGCATTTCTTCCTGTGCATTAAACTCAGCCCAACTCCCAAAATGTGCACCTGGGTTTTGATGCACTGCAAAGATCAGGGATCTTTTAGTAATACCCACAGGCTGTGGGTTCATGGATGGAAAAGGAGGGCTCAGCATAACCAGCTTCTAATAATATAACAGCTCCCTCCCCCTGGCACTGCACCCCAGAGTGAGCTGGGCATGAGTGCAGCCCTTGCTTGTTGTGCTTGTGCCTTGTGGACAGGAGAGGAAGCATTAGCAGCTGAGCTCCAGTGTCAGGAAGACTCTGTCTCTGTGCTCTGGATGGAGAGGAGAGGCCAGGGCCATTCACTTGTGCTGAAGCGCAGCACAGGGCCCTGTTCTGGCCTAAATCTGCCTAGAAGACTTTCCTCACAGCGCTGGACTTTTCCAGGCAAAGGGGGCATGGTTCCCTTGTTTAAATGCCTAGGTGCTGCTGGGGCTAGTAACCCACCTGTGTGACAAATCCCTTAGGCGACTCTGCTTGTTCTGAGCAGCCAGATCCCTTTAAGCCTTTAATCCCCGCAGCCTATCAGGCCAAACATCAGACCCAGCCCCAGGTTAAGAAGCGTAAAGCACTCGCTGCAAACTCCAGCAAGTGTCTTGGAAATGTCAGCTCAGGGGAAGCCAACAAAGAGCCAGAATGCCTTCTGTCTAGAGGCTCCAGGAAGCAGAAAGGATGGAGAGGAGAGGCACAGCCCGACTTAGATAACTACATACACTCCCTGGGACCACCTGAGTCAGCAGCTAAGGAGCCTCTTCTGGCCTGGTGACAATAGCCTTGTGGCTGTTGATTTCAGGGCAGCCACATCCACCAATGGGCATCTCCCAGGGGAATCCCAGCTTCACGAGCAAGAGGATTTAGTGTTGAGAGTGTCAGAGGAGCTCTAGTGCGGGCCACAGCCTCAGCACAGAGGGGCAGGCTGCTGGAAGCCAGCAGACCTACATGCACAGATGCTATACAGGGAGTCACAGGGACATTATTACCATTGCTTGCATTGGTTCATTGCTGCGTTGACACAGTTCCTTGTGTTTGGCCCGATAAAGAATCTGTGGCTGAGACTGCCACGGTCTGCATTTGGCTCTTGTCACAAACTCCCGGCTGAGGTAGCAGACCCCTGCTACCTTTGTGGTGGTTGGTTTGGGAGGGGCTCCCAGCTCCAACGGCTTACTTCACTGGTGCCAGAGAGAAAAAAAGCAGCCCACTGTCCCTTACTCTCAGAAGAGAACATTCTTGCTTGGGGTGCTTGACCCAGCCCATTGGGTATGAGGGGCCAGGGTCCCTGTCACATGCACTACAGAACCCTGTGTGAGTACCAGGGACAGTCACAGTCAATGTGGAACAGGGGCTGCTACCTCCAGGCACACCAGGGATGGGGTATAAGTCCTCTCGAAGGGGTGGGGAGGAGTCAAAGCCCCAATACATAGTGTTTCCTGTGCATCAGCCTGTGGAGTGTGCTGGGTGTCACAGGAGCAGGATGCACCAGGATGTGCATTACCTGCCATCCTCCTGTGCAGCAAGCAGTTTGCTGAGGCACAAACCTTCCCATGTTTCTCTGGGGGCAGCTGGGCTCTGCATGGCCCCTTACTCAGGGTTGTGTCTAAACAACATGATCAAGTCCCTAGGTGGTTTATATTTACTTGGCAGCATTGGCCCTTAAGTACATGCATTGCAGCTCCCATGTACTGCCCCTAGAGACAGCCAGGCACCCTTAATGGTTAACATCTCAGGATTCAGAGACAGAGGAAATGTGGCAAGTCCCCTGCTCCTCACTTGGCCATTAAGTAACTTCTGGCCTCAGAAGGCTCCACCTTGGAATAGGAGCCCTTTATTGACTTGCTGTCAGGAGTCTGCAAATGAAGGAAACAAGCGAACATACTTCTTCCTGTTTATAGCTGATGGTGAGTACCCCTCGACCCTCCAGATCCACCCTGAAAGTTACCTCGGGACCATCCTGGTCAAGGGAACTTTGAAACCAGAACAAGAAGAGGCCACAGAGAGGACAGATTTCTTTACACAGCATTCTGCTCCGGGAACGAGAGAGAAATGTTTCTAGTGCCACAGCATCTTCCAAGATGCAGAAAAGGCTCCCTGTGAGCATGCATGGGCTGACACTCTGGGTGGAGTGAAAGGAAACAAGCCCTGAACTATTTCATTGTGTTACACTACACAGACTGCAACTCCGTTGTGGGAGAATCTCCGTGGGGAGTGCAGTTGTCTGGAGATAAACATGGTTCTTCTACACATGGAATGGTTCCACTTTATTCATGCCACTGAGCCATAGGACAAGCCAGGTGTGAACTCAGCAGGATGCTGGGTCTGAGCTGTGAGCCTGGTGCACCCCGTCCTACAGCAAGTCACTTCTCTGTTGTGCTGTGTCATAAATATAAAGGGAAGGGTAAACACCTTTAAAATCCCTCCTGGCCAGAGGAAAAACCCTTTCGCCTGTAAAGGGTTAAGAAGCTAAGATAACCTCACTGGCACCTGACCACAATGACCAATGAGGAGACAAGATACTTTCAAAGCTGGAGGGGGGGGAGAAACAAAGGGTCTGGGTCTGTCTGTGTGATGCTTTTGCCAGGGACAGAACAGGAATGGAGTCTTAGAACTTTTAGTAAGTAATCTAGCTAGATATGCATTAGATTCTGTTTGTTCAAATGGCTGAGAAAATAAGCTGTGCTGAATGGAATGGATAGTCCTGTCTTTCTGTAACTTAAGATTTTGCCTAGAGGGATTCTCTATGTTTTGAATCTAATTACCCTGTAAGGTATTTCCCATCCTGATGTTACAGAGGTGATTCTTTTTACTTTTTCTTCTGTTAAAAATTCTTCTTTTAAGAAACTCAATGTTTTTTCATTGTTCTTAAGATCCAAGGGTTTGGGTCTGTGGTTATGTCATAAATATAAAGGGAAGGGTAAACCCCTTTCAAATCCCTCCTGGCCAGAGGAAAAATCCTCTTACCTGTAAAGGGTTAAGAGGCTAAAGGTAACCTCGCTGGCACCTGACCAAAATGACCAATGAGGAGACAAGATACTTTCAAAAGCTTGGAGGAGGAGAGAAACAAAGGTTCTGGGTCTGTCTGTATGCTGCTTTTGCCGGGGATAGAAAAGTCTTAGAACTTTTAGTAAGTAATCTAGCTAGGTATGTGTTAGATTGTGATTTCTTTAAATGGTTGAGAAAGGAACTGTGCTGAATAGAATGACTATTTCTGTCTGTGTGTCTTTTTTGTAACTTAAGGTTTTGCCTAGAGGGATTCTCTATGTTTTGAATCTAATTACCCTGTAAGGTATCTACCATCTTGATTTTATAGAGGTGATTTCTTTACTTCTATTAAAAGTCTTCTTGTAAGAAAACTGAATGCTTTTTCATTGTTCTAAGATCCAAGGGTTTGGGTCTGTGGTCACCTATGCCAATTGGTGAGGATTTTTACCAAACTTTCCCCAGGAAGTGGGGTGCAAGGTTGGGAGCATTTTGGGGGGGAAAGACGTGTCCAAACTACGTTTCCCAGTAAACCCAGTTAGAGTTTGATGGTGGCAGTGGAGATCCAGGGACAAAGGATAAAATTAATTTGTACCTTGGGGAAGTTTTAACCTAAGCTGGTGAAAGTAAGCTTAGGAGGTTTTCATGCAGGTCCCCACATCTGTACCCTAGAGTTCAGAGTGGGGGAGGAACCTTGACAGGTTACCTATGCAAATTGGTGAGGATTTTTATCAAACCTTCCCCAGGAAGGGGGGTGCAAGGTTTTGGTGAAGATTTTGGGGGGAAAGACGTTTCCAAACGGGCTCTTTCCTAATAAAATAAAACCGCAAAAAGAAAAGGAGTACTTGTGGCACCTTAGAGACTAACCAATTTATTTGAGCATAAGCTTTCGTGAGCTACAGCTCACTTCATCGGATGCATTCAGTGGAAAATACGGTGAGGAGATTTATATACACACAGAACATGAAAAAATGGGTGTGATCATACACACAGTAAGAAGAGTGGTCACTTAAAATGAGCTATTACCAGCAGGAGAGCGGGGGTTGGGGGCAACATTTTGTAGTGATAATCAAGGTGGGCTATTTCCAGCAGTTAACAAGAACGTGTGAGGAACAGTGCGGGGTGGGGGCAATAAACATGGGGATAGTTTTACTTTGTGTAATGACCCATCCACTCCCAGTCTCTATTCAAGCCTCAGTTAATTGTATCCAGTTTGCAAATTAATTCCAATTCAGCAGTCTCTCGTTGGAGTCTGTTTTTGAAGTTTTTTTGTTGAAGTATTGCCACTTTTAGGTCTGTAATCGAGTCACAAGAGAGATTGAAGTGTTCTCCAACTGGTTTATGAATGTTATAATTCTTGACATCTGATTTGTGTCCATTTATTCTTTTACGTAGAGACTGTCCAGTTTGACCAATGTACATGGCAGACGGGCATTGCTGGCACATGATGACATATATCACGTTGGTGGATGTGCAGGTGAACGAGCCTCTGATAGTGTGGCTGATGTGATTAGGCCCTATGATGGTGTCCCCTGAATAGATATGTGGACACAGTTGGCAACGGGCTTTGTTGCAAGGATAGGTTCCTGGGTTAGTGGTTCTGTTGTGTGGTGTGTGGTTGCTGGTGAGTATTTGCTTCAGGTTGGGGGGCTGTCTGTAAGTGAGGACTGGCCTGTCTCCAAAGATCTATGAGAGTGAGGGATCGTCCTTCAGGATAGGTTGCAGATCCTTGATGATGCATTGGAGAGGTTTTAGTTGGGGGCTGAAGGTGATGGCTAGTGGCGTTCTGTTATTTTCTCTTTTGGGCCTGTCCTGTAGTAGGTGACTTCTGGGTACTCTTCTGGCTCTGTCAATTTGTTTCTTAACTTCGGCAGGTGGGTATTGTAGTTGTAAGAATGCTTGATAGAGATCTTGTAGGTGTTTGTCTCTGTCTGAGGGGTTGGAGCAAATGTGGTTGTATCATAGAGCTTGGCTGTAGACGATGGATCGTGTGGCCGACCTTGATTATCACTACAAAAGATTTTCTCTCCCCCCTCCCCCGGCTCTCCTGCTGGTAATAGCTCATCTTAAGTGATCACTCTCCTTACAGTGTGTATGGTAACACCCATTTTTTCATGTTCTGTGTGTATATAAATCTCCTCACTGTATTTTCCACTGAATGCATCCGATGAAGTGAGCTGTAGCTCACGAAAGCTTATACTCAAATAAATTGGTTAGTCTCTAAGGTGCCACAAGTACTTCTTTTCTTTTTGCGAATACAGACTAACACGGCTGCTACTCTGAAACCTGTCAAAATAAAACCAGTTAGATGTTTGGTGGTGGCAGTGAGAGTCCAAGGGCAAAAGGTAAAATAGTTTGTACCTTGGGGAAGTTTTAACCTAAGCTGGTAAAAGTAAGGTTAGGAGGTTTTCATGCAGGTCCCCACATCTGTACCCTAGAGTTCAGAGTGGGGAAGGAACCTTGACATTGTCAGGGTTCCTTCCGCACTCTGAATGCTAGGGTACAGATGTGGGGATCTGCATGAAAACCTCCTAAGCTTACTTTTACCAGCTTAGGTTAAAACTTCCCCAAGGTACAAACTATTTTACCTTTTGCCCTTGGAATTTCTCTACCACCACCAAACATCTAACCGGTTTTATTTTATTAGGAAAGAGCCCGTTTGGAAACGTCTTTCCCCCCAAAGATCCTCACCAAAACCTTGCACCCCCCTTTCTGGGGAAGGTTTGATAAAAATCCTCACCAATTTGTATAGGTGACCACAGTCCCAAACCCTTGGATCTTAAGAACAATGAAAAAACATTGAGTTTCTTAGAAGAAAATTTTTAACAGAAGAAAAAGTAAAAAGAATCACCTCTGTAAAATCAGGATGGGAAATACCTTACAGGGTAATTAGATTCAAAACATAGAGAATCCCTCTAGGCAAAATCTTAAGTTACAGAAAGACAGGACTATCCATTCCATTCAGCACAGCTTATTTTCTCAGCCATTTGAACAAACAGAATCTAATGCATATCTAGCTAGATTACTTACTAAAAGTTCTAAGACTCCATTCCTGTTCTGTCCCTGGCAAAAGCATCACACAGACAGACCCAGACCCTTTGTTTCTCCCCCCCTCCAGCTTTGAAAGTATCTTGTCTCCTCATTGGTCATTGTGGTCAGGTGCCAGTGAGGTTATCCTAGCTTCTTAACCCTTTACAGGCGAAAGGGTTTTTCCTCTGGCCAGGAGGGATTTTAAAGGTGTTTACCCTTCCCTTTATATTTATGACATGCTGCAATATAACAAATCACTGCACATAGCATTCAGCAAGACAGAAGAAGGTTCTCAGCTTACCTTTGCCTTCCCCGTGCAGTACTGGGAAGCACAGTCCCCACTCTGAGAGCTGACAATGCAGAGCTGGAGAATCTGCTGGCAGGTAAGCACAGTGAAGTTTTAATCCAACTGTGCAGCTGTACAACATGGATGGCGCATATAGAGTTACTCAGCCAATCAGCCCACCCTCCCCACACCCATGGCAGTATCTTTACTTGCCATGTAGTGCCTTTCTGACACACCCCTTAGGCATATCCTGCCCTGTCTGTTTATTAACAGGACGGTCTCTTTCTGCTCTTGTGATGACGCTTCTCTGGAGCATGTCAGTTTACAATCGTCTCAGTTGTAGAAGAAAACCACACTATTTCCTTGAGAGGTTTATAATGAGACATTTGTTTTCTTTGACTCTTGCTGTGTGTAAATGAGGTGGGTGAATGGAATGTATGCAACAGCAAGGGGCTAATCACATCATGGGAACCCAGCCACAGTGCAGCCAAGGGCTGGGCAAGCTTTCCCTCATGGACCTGCCAATGTGCCTCTTTGCCGGTCCAGTGTTCACAGTCCCTCCCACTTCCCAGAGCTCTGCCAGCTCACCTCTGTCCTGACCTGCAGCGCCCCCTCCTGCCATGCTGTTCCCATTCTTGGTCCCGTTCAGCAGACACTAATACTGCCAAATAGCAAATGTAACACCCCCCTGCAGGGTAGACTTGTGGCTGCCCCCAGCCCACTTTCCACTGTGAGCTCAGCATGCGCTGAAGTGCCCAGGGGCTAGGTACAAAAATGGGGACTTCAGTTCAGGGTTGCAATTGCTAACTCCTAGGCACCTTGCTGTCTCGGGGACTTCACTGCCTGGAGTTAGACACCCAGCCTCTTGACACAGTGCATAAGCAGGGGCACTGGAATAATGTGTGCAGTGCGGGTGCTGAGAGCCACTGAACCCAACTGTAATCCCGGTATGGCATGGAAACCACTTCAAGTCAGGGGGTGCTGCCACACCCCAGCTCCCCTAGTTCCAGCAGCTATGCACAGGGGAAGGTTAGGCACCACAAAAGCCAGCATACTGAACAGGGAGCTGCCTAAGCTAGCCCATAGGAAACACCAAGGAGAAGGGAGAGTTGCGACCTAACCCCCACCCCCCAGAGCCTCTCCTGGAGTTAAGCACTTAAGCCAGGTCAGCCCTTTCTTGCAAGGAGCAGTGGTAGATTTATAGCCCAGTGGTTACACTGCTCATCTCCAGGAACTGGGCTCAAGCCCCCAGTGCTGATTCAGAGCTGGAAATCGAATACAGGTCTCCCCCCTCCCAGCTGAATACCCTAAGCCTTGAGCTAGAGTGTGTGCGGGGGGACTGCCTCCTCTTCAGCCGTTTTGTGCGGGGCCCAATCCAGAAGGCAGTCTCTGAGGACGCTGACTGGATTGGGCCCCATAGGCAAGAAGGGCACGGGAACACCTGTCTTGAGGATCCTGCCATAGCTTAGGCACTGAGCAACTGGGTGGGTCAGAACTGGGGTTTTGCGCATGCCCACTGGCAGAAAGTTAGGTGCCTAAATCCCTTTGTAGACCTAGCACTTAGCCTCTCTGGATCCTTTTTTGTCAAATGTGGGTGATAATTCTTTCTTCCTCCCTTTGGCTGGCTGGGGTATTTAGATGGTGAGCTCTTCAGGGAAGGGACTGTCTCTTACTCTGTGTAAGGACAGCAGGACTCTGATCTTGGCTGGAGCTTCATACAAACAACAATAATGCATTCACTCTTCTCTTCATTGCAGTGGGACAGTACATTCTCTAACACATTCACTTAGACTGGTTGCCTGCCACATCCTGAGTTCATTGCTACCCACTGAAATGCTGAGGGATAATCCCAGCAAGCTGGAACAGCAGCACTCACAATGGAGTCCAGAAACCGGTGATGAGTGAATTTTAAATTTCCAATGTATACTAGCAACAACTGCAGCACTGGACACTTTCTGGGAATGAATGACCCACAGATGCCAAACTCACAAGGTTTAATGCCCTCCCAACCCAATAATAATGTTGCTTCTTGATAGCTATTTGCTTCACTGGAGGGTGTCACCCACAAGACTCCGCATAGTTGCCAGGATGGACGTTAGTCACATAGGACCTCATTCTTTCAAAAATGTAAGTCTAGAGCAACCCCAGGGAAGTCAGGAGAGTTACACCAAAGTAGAACAGGTGGGAGGTCAGGATCAGAACAACAGACTCTAACCAGTGTGAATCCTACAATGAACATTACCTGTGCCGGAACAGTAGTAAGAAGACACAGTATTGTCTGTTGGACTAAGCACAGGCTTGGAAACTAGGGACTCCTCAGCTCTTCAGTTCAAATCTTTGTGCTTACATGTACTGACTGCCGCTGTAGTTTAGGGCAAGTAACTCACCCTATCTGCCTTAGTTTCCCCATCTAGGAGTTGACTATGACAATATTTATTTACAGGGTGTTATGAGGATTAATTAGTTACCTTTGCTCTTGACACTTGGGCCAAGAAACATTTTGAGGCTTGCCTGGGAGCAGACTCCTGTGGTGCTTCGGACTTAAAATGAAGCTAACTTTAGAGGGTGGAATTTTACCAAGCCGTTGCCCTTATCATAGTCTGAAAACTGTTGTAGGAGGTATTTTACCAAAATATGGAACAAATTTCTATAGAACAGGATACTTAAGAAATAGCCTAAGAGAGGAGGAAGTGTGTGCCAAAAAGAGGAAATAGATAAAGCCCAGCATGATGTACAACAAGGGTGTAACTGCCCCATAATCATAGGGGAAGTAAGACCATCTACAGACTGGACACAGACTGCAGGAGAAGGTCTTTTACAGCTGTTGGTAACTTATGCCTCTCTGCAGATGGGCTGTCTTTACTAACCATTCATCAATAAATCCAGTCAAAGCTGACTCATCCGAGGTTTGTTATTATTTGCACTAATCCAGACTCGAGAGAACCCTTCTCACTAGATATATAACCAGAGTTAAAATCAGTATCAGTTATTGGTTATCAGTGAATTGGTTATTTGTTATTGACAATTCATTAGTGATCAATATTGTGAAGTGCTATGTAAGCACTAAGGATCCAATTCATCCCTGGGGGTAACTCCCGTGATGCAATTACACCTGGGTGAATTTGGTTCTGAATATTATTGAGATCTCCTGACACTGGCAACACTCCCACGAGAAATAGGCGCAGAGAGAATAACTCTATCCTTAAGAGAGCAGCTCCTTTCAGAGATGCTGGATACGGACTACTAGCCGGACCCGATACTGGGGAATTGTTGCAAATTGGTTTTTGAAAGGCTTTTTTAGCCTACAAATTGCTAAGGAAGCCCTGGAACTGAGACTGTTCCTAGCTGGCACTGACCTTCCTGCTCAGCACCTATGTCCAGTTGGGCTGATCTCAAACACAGTCCTCGGTGAGGTCACTAGCTCAACCAGTTTAGCATGCTGGGCTGATGGCGAAACTCAGGCCCGTGAAAGGTTATTGACTCAACATCTCTAACATGCTGGTACTATGCCAAAGCACAGGCCCCTGTGGGTATGTCTGCACTGTCGTTCAAAACCCACAGCTGGCGTGGGCTGAGGGGCTGTTTCATTGAGGTGTACATGTTCTGGCTCAAGCTGCAGCCCAGGCTCCAGGATCCTGTGAGGTGAGAGGGTCAGAGAGCTTGGCCTGCAGTCCGAGCCCCAGTGTCTATACAGCAATTAAATAGCCCCTTGGCCTAAGTCCCATGAGCCCGAGTCAGCTGGCATGGGCCAGCCGGCATGGGCCAGCCATGCATTTTGAATTGCAGTGTAGACATACCTTGCCTGGTCACTGGCTCAGCACCTCGAGTTTGCTGGACTTATGTGAAGGCCCAGAATTTGGCAAGGCCTCTGGATCAGCACCTCTGTTGGACTGGGATGGTGCCAAGGCACAGGACGTTGGGAGATTGCTGGCTCAGCTCCTCAGTCCTGCTTGGCCAATGTCACAGAATGTGCGTTTCTGAGCTCACTTGCCCAGGACTCAGCTTGTGGTGTGGTGGGATAGCCACTGTGCCAGCAGGGGTTCAGCACCTCTAGCTGCTGGGTGATGGGCCGGCATAGGCCCTTGTGCGGTTTATGGGTTCAGGGACAGAGAGCCCTCCTGTGGCTTTGGGTTTAGGCAAATTCTGATCTTTTACACATTAGTTAATTTTATGCTGTACTTTGAAACTATAAAGCACTGTGTAAGCAGCAGCTATTGCTCCCTGTCATTCATACTGAATGGTGATTAAACAATATTGCATGAGGAAACACTCACACTAGTGACAAAACCAGAGCAAGTGGCAGCAGAGCCCTTCTGTGTTTGGCTAGGGAGTCCCTAAAATCAAATTGGTGGATGGGGAGGTCTCAAGAGCTTTAACACCCATCTCAGTTCTATCACATATGCCTGTCATCTACTGCAGTGGGGTTTTGTGGCTGGTTGTCAGTGTCACCCATTCAGGGGGCACGCTGTCCCCCTTGGAGTGAGCTTGCTGCAGCCTAGGCTAACCTTGCTAGGTCTCCCAGCTCAGGCAGTAAAGACTTGTGCCGTTAGAGCCATTGGTCTCCAGTTTAGACCCTGGTGCTAATGAGCCACCCAGGAGGTGCAGCATTATGTCAGCACCAGCAGAGCACTTGCTGGGGCAGGATGTAGCAAGGGATCTCTGGGTTAAAGGACCCATAGACTTTGAGGCCAGAAAGGGTGCGTGGTTAAACACATTGTGCATTAGCAGAGTTCTCAGTGCTCTGTTAAGGTTGGTCATTTGGAGAAGGGAGCACATACAGCTAAACCTGTTATTAGACAACAGTCTTTAGACACTGCTCCGTGGAGTCTCCATATGCAGTTGGTTTGGGGATCATCTTCATAAAGCAACTGATTTGATTGGGGATTTGCATGCTCCCAGAAGTCAGGCTTCTTGTCAAACACCAGAGCGTAGGCAGTGCTACCTACTAGTCAGAATGGGAGTCTGGCCTAGTGGTTGGAGCAGATTCAGAGGGCAGAGCCAGAGTCATGGTCAGGAGATAAGTCAAGTCAGAGTCAGGAGTTCTGAGGAAGGCAGAGACTAGGGCAGGAGCAGGAGTGGGAACAGGCACAGGTTGTAGTAGGGCTGGTACAGGAAGCAAGTCTGGCATAGCCGCAGGCAGGGAACGCACTGAGCAGCCACTGGGCTGCTGTTGCTACAAGGCTTAAAGGGCGAGCTGTTGGCCATTCTGTCCAATCAGGTAGCATGGTCACTTAGTGACCATTTATTGGGCCCAGCCAAGCTCATTAGGTTGCTCAATGACCTTTCCCAGAGCCAGCTGAGTTCCTCATAGACTTTTTGACTTTAAAGCCAGACAGGAGCATCTTGATCATCTAGTCTGACCTCTCGCACATTACAGGCCACAGAACCTCACCCACCCACTCCTGTAACAGACCCCTAACCTCTGGCTGAGTTACTGAAGTTCTCAAATCATGCTTTAAAGACTGCAAGTTACGGAGAATCCACCAGTTACACTGGTTTAAACCTGCAAGTAACCTGTGCCCCATGCTGCAGAGGAAGGCGAAACCCCCCCCAGGGTCTCTTCCAATCTGACCCAGGGAAAATTCCTTCCTGACCCCAAATATGGTGATAAGTTAAACCCTGAGCATGTGAGTGAGACCCACCAGCTGGGAAAGAATTCTTTGTAGTAACTTAGAGTCCTCCCCATCTAGTGTCTCGTCTCCAGCCATTGGAGATATTGCTGTTAGCAGTCCCAGGTCAGATACATGCCATTGTAGACAGTCCCATCGTACCATCCCCTCCATAAACATATCAAGCTCAGTCTTGAAGTCAGCTGTTTTGCCCCCACTGCTCCCCTTGGGAGGCTGTTCCAGAACTTCACTCCTCTGATGGTTAGCAACATTAGCCTAATTTCAAGCCTAAACTTGTTGATGCCCAGTTTATATGCATTTGTTTTTGTGTCCATATTGGTACTCAACTTAAATAACTCCTCTCCCTCCCTCGTATTATCCCTCTGATATATTTATAGCGAGCAAACATATCTCCCTTCAGCCTCTTTTGGTTGAGTCTCCTCTCATAAGGTAGGTTTTCCATTCCTATATCATCCTAGTAGCCCTTCTCTGCAGCTGTTCCAGTCTGAATTCATCTTTCTTAAACATGGGAGACCAGGATTGCACATGGTATGACAGACGAGGTCTCACCATTGCCCTGAATAATGGGACTAACACTTCCCTGTCTACTGAAAATGCCTCGTCTGATGCAGCCTTTTTCATGGCCACATCACACTGGTGGCTCATAGTCATCCTGTGATCAGCCAATACACCCAGATCTTTCTCCTCCTCTGTCCCTTCCAACTGATAAGTCCCCAGTTTACAGCAAAAATTCTTGTTAGTTCCTAAGTGCATGACCTTGCACTTTGCACTATTAAATTCATCCCGTTTCTATTTCTCCAGTTTTCAAGGTCATCCAGATTGTCTTGTATGATAGGCCGGTCCTCCTCCATATTGGCAATACCTCCCAACTTTGTGTCCTCCGCAAATGTTATTAGCACACTCCCACTTTTTGTGCAAAGGCCTTTAATAAAAATGTTAAATAAGATTGGTCTCAAGACCAATCCTTGAGAAATTCCATTAGTAACCTCCTTCCAGCCTGACAGTTTGCCTTTCAGTATAACCCATTGTAGCCACCCTTTTAACCTGTTCCTTATCCACCTTCCAGTTCTCATATTAATCCCCATCTTCTCCACTTTAACTAATAATTTCTCATGAGGAACTGTATTAAATGCCTTACTGAAATCCGAGTAGATTAGATATACTGCATTTCCTTCACCTAAAAAAGTCAGTTATCTTCTCAAAGAAGAAGATCAGGTTGGCCTGGCATGATCTACATTTTACAAAGCCATATTGTATTTTATCCCAATTACCATTTACCTCTATTCCCTTAACTACTTTCTCTTTCAAAAATTGTTGCATACAGTTGAGGTCAAACTAACAGGCCATAGTTTCCTGGATCATTTTTTTCCTTTTCTTAAAAATAGATACTATATTAGCAATTCTCTAGTCATAGGGTACGACCCCCAAGTTTACAGATTCATTAAAAACCCTTGCTATTGGACTCTACATTTCATGGCGCCAGTTCTTTTAATATTCTTGGATGGAAATTATCCAGGCCATCTGATTTAGTCCCATTCAGATTTTTGAGTTTGACTTCTACCTCAGTTGTAGTAATTTCTACTTCAATATCCTAGTTCTCATTAGCCACACTGCCACTGCCCCTAAGCTCTTAATTAGCCTTATTAAAAACTGAGGCAAAGTATTTGTTTAGGTGTTGGGCCATGCCTAGATTATCTTTAATCTCCACCCCATTCTCAGTGCTTAGCGGTCCCACTCCTTCTTTCCTTGTTTTCTTTTTATATATGTGGCTCTAGACCCTTTTACTATTGGTTTTAATTTCCTTTGCAAGGTCCAACTCTGCTTGGCTTTTGGCAGGTCTCACTTTATCCCTACAGTTTCTGACTTTCCGTGCTGATCCTTCCCATCTTCCATTCCTTTCAGGCTTTCTGCTTTCTCTTAATCACCTGTTTGAGATGCTTGCTCATCCAGCTTGGTCTGCAGCCCTTCCCTGTGAATTCCTTGCTTGGGATGCAGGCTTCAGATACTTTAAGTTAAAAGTAGCAGAAACTAACTCCTGTTGGGTGTGTCTTGTTATACTGCTATATTTTATTAAAATGTGTGTATGTTAAACCCAATATGTAATTTGTAAGGCTATAACAGCAATTCAAAATGGAGTCTGAATCACCATTTTGTGAACTCCATCTTGTCACCCCCTTTGTGCCCTGCCATCCTGGCCTAGTTATAATTTGATCAAACTGGTTTTTCCTGCCACTGAGTGATCTCAAGAACAATTTTACCTCAGACTGTGTTCCTCCTCTGCGGGTTTCAATTACTCAACGAGTGCAGGTCCTGGACTTCACTGCCGCCACAGACGTGCTGATAGTGAGATAATTAGGGTTCTCTTAGTTGGGGTTTTATATGGTTGATTGCCAGGGTGATTTTGTATTTTGGGCCTGAGCTTCATGCTCTTGTTGTAAACTGCTGTTTCACTGTTTTGTGTTAATTTCTATAGCTACTGTTTATTTCATGCTTATCCCCTTCCCCTTATTGTACTTATTCCTTCAATACACTTACCTGTTGTTTTAACATTACCTATAGTCAGTCTTTATTTCTCACACTACATATAGGGAAGAGGGAGGGAGATCTATCTGTGTACCAGTCCACCGGTGATAGACATGGCAGAGAGCAAGTCTGCTGTTCTGAGTAAAAGGGGCTTGTTTTATTTCTTGATACCTACACCACTATACATATAGAGTTACCTTGGCTCCCCTTTGAGGTAACACTCCAAGCCTCCTTCACATTCATATCCTTGAGTTCTTGAGTCCAGTCCACTTCCCTAACTAATTCCCTGAATTCTTTAAAGTTTGCCCTTTTGCAGATCTATTTTTGTTTATCCTTTCATTTAGTTTAAACTGGATTAGCTCATGATCACTCGATCCAAGATTGTCCCCCACAACCAGTTCTTCTATGAGGTCTTCACTACTCATCAATACCAAATACCAAATCTAAAACAGCATCCCCTCTTGTTGGTTCAGCGATTATTTCATGAAGAAATCTGTCAGCTATGACATCCAGGAATATCTGGGCCCTACTATTGATAGTAGCACTTGTTCTCCAATCTATATCTGGGAAGTTAAAGTCTCCCATAACCAAACAATTGCCAGTAGTATTTGTTTCATTAAAAATATTTTCAAAGTCTCTATACATTTAGAAATTGTATCTCAGGGGTCTGTAGCATAGGCCAAGAATTATCCCAGGGGAACCTCTAGTAGCTTTCTTCCTCAAAGTGATTTTGGCCCAAACGGACTCTGTCTTATCCATCCCATCACTTCTAATATCTCTACCATTTACACCTTGTCATTAAGATACAATGTTACTCTACCACCTTTCCCTTTATTTCTGTCTTTCATGAACAGCACACACCCTTCAATACCTGTACTCCAGTCATGAGTACTATTCTACCATGTTTCTGTTATCCCTATAATCTAGAATCATAGGAATGGAGGGGACCTTGAGAGGTCATCTAGTTCAGTCCCCTGCACTAAGTATTATCTAGGCCATTCCTGACAGGTGTTTGTCTAACCTCCTCTTTAAAATCTCCAATGACGGAGATTCCACAACCTCCCTAGGCAGTTTATTCCAGTTCTTAACCACCCTGACATTTAGGAAGTTTTTCCCAGTGTCCAACCTAAACCTCCCTTGCTGCAATTTAAGCCCATTGCTTCTTGTCCTATCCTCACAGGTTGACGAGAATAATTTTTCTCCCGCCTCCTTGTAACAACCTTTTATATACTTGAAAATTGTTATCGTGTTCCCTGTCAGTTTTCTATTCTCCAGACTAAACCAAAAAAAATTTTTTTTCAATCTTTCTTCATAGGTCGTGTTTTTTAGACCTTTAATCATTTTTGTTCCTCTTCTCTGGACTTTCTCCAATTTGTCCACATCTTTCCTGAAATGTGGTGCCCAGAACTGAACACAATACTCCAGTTGAGGCCTAATCAGCATCAAATAGAGCAGAAGAATTACTTCTTGTGTCTAACTTACAACACTCCTGCTAATACATCCCAGAATGATGTTTGCTGCAACATGTTAACTGTTGACTCATATTTAGCTTGTGATCCACTATAACCCCCAGATCCCTTTCCGCAGCACTCCTTCCTAGGCAGTCATTTCTCAGTTTGTATGTGTGCAACTGACTGTTCCTTCCTAAGAGGAGTACTTTGCATTTGTCCTTATTGAATTTCATCCTATTTACTTCAAACCATTTCTCCAGTTTGTTCAGATCATTTTGAATCTTAATCCTATCCTCCAAAGCACTTGCAACCCCTCCCAGCTTGGTATCGTCCGCAAACTTTAGAAGTGTACTCTCTATGCCATTATCTAAATCATTGATGAAGATATTGAACAGAACTGGACTCAGAACTGATCCCTGTGGGATCTCACTCATTATACCCTTCCAGCTTGACTGTGAACCACTGATAACTACCCTCTGGAAACAGTTTTCCAACCAGTTATGCATCCACCTTATAGTAGCTCCACCTAGGTTGTATTTCCCTAGTTTGTTTATGAGAAGGTCTTAATATCTGGTTTCACTTCCTGCACCAGCCATTCTAGTTTCTCCACTTTTTTACCCACGCTCCTTGCATTGGTGTGCAAACATCTCAGTTGTTTCTGCTTGGTTTCCACCCAGTTGGCTACAGTCATTCTACTGCCAGTATTGCCTACCTGACAGTGCCGATACCAAGCTAAGAATCTTTCCTCTTAACGTCCTTTCTCCTACCCACTGTTGTTCCTTTCTCCATTGATGTATCCTCTCTTACTTGGTTTTCCTTCTGCTCAGTGTTAGAATCAGCCATGGAGATTACATGAGCATCTCCCAACAATCTCTTGCGAGTTCCTAGCTTAAAGCTCTTTAAATCAGTTATGCTAACCTCCATCCCAGAAGTCTATTTCCCTCCCTACTCAGGTGAAGTCCAAGCCATAAGAACAGTCCTCTGTCCATGAATGCCTCCCAGTGATCAAACATCCCAAAGCCCTCCTTATCACACCACTGCCTGAGCCATCTGTTGATCATTGTAAGCTTGCCTTGCCTTTGTTCTCCTCCTCTAGCCACAGGTAGAATCCCACTGAAGATCACCTGACTTTAAGCATCTTCCCCAGCCTGGCATAGTCTCCCTTGATGTGTCCCAGCAAGAATCTAGCAGTATCATTTGTTCCTACATGAAGGACAATCAGTGGATTCTTTCCTGCTCCCATGAGAATACTCTTAGGCCTCAGCCATATCTTAGCTCCCGGCAGAACCACAGAAGCCTGTGGAACCCCATAAGATTGAGTCCCTAATGATGAACTATTAGAACTCATTTACAAAACTTTTCTTAAACATTACATGAATATATTGTCTCATACAATAGAATTATATAGGATATGGAGGCAGTGACCATGAGATGCTCGAGTTCAGGATCCTGACACAAGGAAGAAAGGAGAGCAGCAGAATACGGACAGTGGACTTCAGAAAAGCAGACTTTGAGCAGGTGGATGAAGGAATCTGGGTGAGGAGAGAGTGGCTAATTCTCTCCCATCCTCACCAGCCTGTACCAGTCAAGTAGGGTGAGCCTGAGGCAGCTCAACCCTGTGCAAAATGGGCTTTCACACTGAACGTTAATAAAGAAATGACTGTGACACTGCCAGGAGCAGCAAATTGGTGGACTTCCCTGTAACTAAGTCTTGCTTCTATGTGTTCTTGACCTACCATGAGATCATGAAGCATCTGAACAGCTCAAGGTCCTGCTTCTACCTACAGTGCAGCAGCATGGGCTTTTTTATCAGCTACTGTGCAGTGTCTAATAATGACTGGGATTGTGAGATCAACAAGCGTACACACCGAGTATCTTCTCAGATTCACTGACCCAGTCACCCCGGCTAGGCTGTTAGGATGGAAGTCTTCACTGTGCAGAAGGTTAGCACGAAGTGTATGTGCCACTTAAGTCACACTTAAGCAGTATTTTGAAGGTGTACATAGAACTTAAGTGGTGCCTTGGCCTTGTTGCACTGCCTACTGCACAGGGAGGAATTTCACCCTGTGGCCACTTTTTTGGCTCAGTAGATTGTTGAAGTACTGTAAATGGCTTAAAGGGGAAGAGGGGCAAGGGGGAGTCACTGAGGGAAGATCCAGACCCTAAGCACAGACAGGACAGGATCTCCCTAAGTATGGGATTTGGTGACTTTGCCTCATGCTGTTGACTACAGACATATATTGGTAACTAGGCATACCCCTTTGTGCCTTTGTGCTGAAATTACAAATATACCACATTCAAAAGCACTGATCTCATGCCTACTGTGCACTTGTGGAGTTTTGCGTTGATTGAACACAAGACTGGTTTGGCTGCTCTGTAGAGACTCTCTCTTTGTTCCAGGCTTGAGCAAGATCATGTTGAGATTTTTACAGGCACTGGGAGCTTCGTGGGGAGCTGACTTTTGTTTGCACATAGGAGTGCAGATAGGAGTAATCTTTGTGGTCAGGGAGAATGTGAAAGACATTTCTTCTGTGTAAGTCTCACAAAAGGCAAGTTAATCCTTTTCCTTAAAGGGATGTTTTGAAAGATGGTATTTCAGACACTGGCCCATTTTGGATCATGGGGGCTCATCTGCATGTTGAACTTCCCTCCCATCCTACATTTTGCAGAGTCATCCTGATATTTGCCCAGGGTGTCTTGTGTCTTGCAAGCACAGTTTGCAGAAATATTGAACTGCCCTGGAAGCAACTGCTGCCTTGTGCAATGCCACAAGCTTCCAGTGCACATGAAGAATGTGCCTGGTAATAGCTCCCTTCAAAGAATATAGCATGTGCTCTTTTCCATAGCCAAGGAACATTGCCATGGCCCTGCTTGATGCTTCAGAGGACAGCGAAAAGCAGATAGTTTATTTGGCCAGTGGTGCAATGACAAGCAATCTGATATGAGTAAGAATTTGTTCCTAGCTGAGCTCATGCCATGGTTGATATTTATCTTTCTTTGAGCATTCAAACTGGGGTTGTAACAGCCCCCTGGCCAAACCACAGCTATTTGCTTTGGCTTTCCTCCGTTATGGGAAATGGTGACTGGAGGATATGTCCATAAGACCCTGCCTGATGCAGACTTCAACTTGGGAGACACCAGAGTGGCTGGCATTGCCTGGGCACTAGCTCTGAATGGAGTTTGGAACACAGTTGCCAACTTTCACATGGTAAATAAGCACCCAACTTTCACAATAAGCCAAAAACCAAGCTAATCCCATTTCAAAACAAGGCCAAAACACGCCAATCCCTAAGAACCCCAACACTCTGTGTGACTAGATCCCTCAGAGTGCAGTCTGGGACTGTGGTGGGCCTGCTGGACATCCCTGACTCTTGCCTCTGCTTGCTCCCCTTGTCCCCGCTTTCCCCTGCTTGCTGGGAGCCGACAATAAGCAACAAGCTACAAGCCAAAAACTACCCAACAAGCAACTCACAAGCCAATTAAGCCAAAAACAAGCCCAATTTCTGCATTTTTTTCCACAGGTTTGGCATGTCTGGTTTGGAACTGTCTGACCATTGAGCTAGCTCACTCTTGTTCAGTTACAATTAGTACTGCAGTTCTTCCCTGGGTGCACTATGTTGAGCTGGCAGTTGGCCTGAGAGACTGGCTCTTTCCTTTGAGCACTACAGTCAAAGGGCTGGGCTGGAACAGAGCCCAAAGCTCTTTGCCTCTTGATTACCAGCGTCAATGCTGGGCAAGTGGGCAGTCTTTGAAAGTTGCTAGCCATGTGATGGTGGTTCAGTCGCCTGTGTTTGTGGTAACAGTGCAGGGTCTCATTTTTGCTCCTAGAAGACAGCACATCTGATTCTGACCTCACCTTTTCATGCCTGTGTAACTCCATTGACTTCACTGGAGTTACTAGTGCAGGTGAGAAGAAAATTCAGACCCAGCATATCATCATCATTGAAAACCCCAAACGGACATAGCTCCTTGGAGATCCAGCAGCACCAGGATTGATCTCTAGCTAGGTTCTTAAGGTGGTCTGGCTGGATATTCAATCTGGGCTAGATTCACAAAAGGATTTAGGTGCCCAACTGCCAAATCCCAGAGTTAGGCACCACTCGTATTTGCAAAACCCCTGTTTAGCAGCTGCTGAACCCTGTAGGTGCCTAAACTCATCAGCACCTAGGTTTTTGCAGTAAAACTTCCCTAAGTGCCTGTGTTTCTGCCTCTGGGCATGTGCCCTGCAGTCTCTCTCTGGGTGTGTAAGGCCCAGTGTGAGGTTCACAAACCGGGGGAAGATAGGCATTCCTCCACCTAACTTGCCTGTGGAGCCCATTCTGAGCACACCTAATTCCACGCAAAATGGAGAAGGAGGGGATAGGGTAATAACCTGGAGTGTGGTCTATCCTATTTCGAGTTACCCTCTGTCTGCTGAGGAGGCTAGACCTGAACAGGGATCTGCCACCTCTCAGGAGTGTGTTCTAACCATGGAGCAATCAGATCGTCTGACACAGGGGTACCTCAATCTATGCTGTTGAAGCTGTTCCACTGTGGATTAAATAATTAGAATCATGGGGTGGGGGGAGAGAGAGAGTGTGTGTGTCTGAGGCTGACTCTGTAGCCTGTTGCACTTACCCAGGATGTGCGGGATCCAGTCCCCTACATCAATGACTCTTTAATTATTTATACTCCTCAGTGGAACAGTTTCCACAGGAAAGCCTGAGAGCACACCCCCCCCATCAGAATATTCTATAGCTCAGTGGTTAGGGCGCTCACCTGAGAGTTGCAAATACCTGTTCAAATTCCTTCTTTTCAGGTAGAGAGGGGACTTTAACTGTTGGTCTCCCATATCCCAGGTGAGTACCCAAACCACTGGGGTAAAAATGATGAGGGAATGCCAATGTTGTGAGAGAACTGGATTTGACATAATCCACAGCCTTAACCCTCCACCCCCAAGCTGGAAGCGAGAACACCACAGAGTCTGGAGAAAAATCTGGCTTTACTTAGGCAGACAAAACAGCCGCAAGCTGCAGTTTTACTGACTGGGATACATTCAGTGAAGGACAGATGCATGAGAAAGGGGGGAAGAGTGGAAAATTGGCCTTGATTCTGGTGTCTGTGTTTGTAAGTCTGTTTTTTTTCTGCTGAAGTTGCTTTGCTGAGAAGGAGAATAATGAATTATTACTGGCTGTTGCTAGAGAAATTGGTAGCCTATTAGGGGCTATTGTGAGTTATGTGCTTTGTTCAGAGAATATCTATAGTTTGGTTAGAAAGCATGCTTTGAAACAGTTTGAGGGAGCTTTTATTCGAGCACCAACTGACCTTTTCTCCCCAGCAGCTGGACAGAAGGAGGGCTCCGGAGGCCTGGTTGTTGATCACTCAAAATCATAGAATCATAGAATATAGAATATCAGGGTTGGAAGGAACCTCAGGAGGTCATCTAGTCCAACTCCCTGCTCAAAGCAGGACCAATCCCCAAATAAATCATCCCAGCCATGGTTTTGTCAAGCCTGACCTTAAAAACTTCAAAGGAAGGAGATTCCACCACCTCCCTAGGTAACACATTCCAGTGCTTCACCACCCTCCTAGTGAAAACAGTTTTCCTAATATCCAACCTAAACCTCCCGCACTGCAACTTGAGACCATTACTCCTCGTTCTGTCATCTGTTACCACTGAGAACAGTCTAGAGCCATCCTCTTTGGAACCCCCTTTCAGGTAGTTGAAAGCAGCTATCAAATCCCCCCTCATTCTTCTCTTCCGCAGACTAAACAATCCCAGTTCCCTCAGCCTCTCCTCATAAGTCATGTGTTCCAATCCCCTAATCATTTTTGTTGCCCTCTGCTGGACGCTTTCCAATTTTTCCACATCCTTCTTGTAGGGTGGGGCCCAAAACTGAACACAGTACCCCAGATGAGGCCTCACCAATGTCGAATAGAGGGGAACGATCACGTCCCTCCATCTGCTGGCAATGCCCCTACTTATACATCCTGAAATGCCATTGGCCTTCTTGGAAACAACAGCACACTCTTGACTCATATCCAGCTTCTCGTCCACTGTAACCCCTAGGTCCTTTTCTGCAGAACTGCTGCCTAGCCATTCGGTCCCTAGTCTGTTTTTTAGGTGCCTAAGTAAGTACCTGTGTGAATCTATCCCTTTATGTCTGTCATTGGCAATCTTATCATGCCATTGAAGCTTTTGGCAATGACGTGATCACCAGCTGTGTAGTGACATTACAACACACATTATAATTCGTTTGTCTTCCACCCTAAGAAGAAGAACTCTGTGTAGCTCGAAAGCTTGTTTCTTTCACCTACAGAAGCTGGTCCAATAAAAGATATTACCTCACCCGCCTTGTCATCCTAATAATATGTTCATCTCAAGAAAGCTGCTGAATGAGTGCTGAAGGAGGCAGTTGCTGGGTTCAGCTTCAAATATCCTCATTGCTGATCTTGTCCCGCCACTTAATATGGAGTAGCTGGCAAAGACAACAAGAATCAAAAATTTCAATCCACCACTCTTCAGCCGTCATCAGCGCCCAAGTTTTACTGCCATACAGTGAAGTTGATATAACTGTGATTCTGTAGCTTTGCAGCTTTCTAGAAAGCTTGATGTCACAACATCCCCACAAAACCCCATTTCATACCTTTGCTGAGAGAATTGAATGGTCTGTGGAGAAAGAATTACCTTTTCCTGCCTAGAGATGATCCCTTCAAGTCTATGTGAGGCCTGCTGGTGGAATGGTGTGCAGAAGTTGGCTCTATTTTCTTCTGTTGTTGTGAAAGCAGTTAACATAAAGTTCATTAAAACGACAAGGAGTCCAGTGGCACCTTAAAGACTAACAGATTTATTTGGGCATAAGCTTTCGTGGGTAAAAAACCACTTCATCAGATGCAACTTCAGATGCATCGACCTCAGCCTGGAGCAGTCCACACAGGAGATCCACTTCCTGGACACTACAGTGCTGGTAGGCGATGGTCACATGGACGCCGCCCTGTGCCAGAAACCTGCTGACCGCTTGCCTGCCTGCATTCCTCCAGCTTTCATCCAGACCACACCACACAGTCCATTGTCTACAGCCAAGCTCTACGATGCAGCCGCGTTTGCTCCAGCACCTCGGGCGGAGACAAACACCTACAAGATCTCTATCGGGCATTCTTACAGCTACAGTGCCAACCTGCTGAAGTGGGGAAATGGATTGATGGAGCCAGAAGAGTACCCGGAGGTTACCTACTGCAGGACAGGCCCAACAGAGAAAATAACAGAACGCCACTAGTCATCACCTTCAGCCCCCAACTAAAACCTCTCCAATGCATCATCAAGGATCTACAACCTATCCTGAAGGACGACCCATCACTCTCACAGATCTTGGGAGACAGACCAGTCCTTGCTTACAGACAGCCCCACAACCTGAAGCAAATACTCACAAGCAACCACACACTACACAACAGAACCTCTAACCCAGGAACCTATCCTTGCAACAAAGCCCGTTGCCAGCTGTGTCCACATATCTATTCAAGGGACACCATCATAGGGCCTAATCACATCAGCCACACTATCAGAGGCTTGTTCACCTGCATATCTACCAATGTGATATATGCCATCATGTGCCAGCAATGCCCCTCTGCCATGTACATTGGCCAAACTGGACAGTCTCTATGTAAAAGAATAAACTGGACACAAATCAAACGTCAAGAATTATAACATTGAAAAATCAGTCGGAGAACACTTCAATCTCTTTGGTCACTTGATTAAAGACCTAAAAGTGGCAATTCTTCAACAAAAAAACTTCAAAAACAGACTCCAGCGAGAGACTTCTGAATTGGAATTAATTTGCAAACTGGATACAATTAACTTAGGCTTGAATAGAGACTGGGAGTGGATGGGTCATTACACCAAGTAAAACTATTTCCCCATGTTTATTCCTGCCTTCCCACCTCCACCGCTCCCTGCTGTTCCTCAAACGTTCTTGTCAACTGCTGGAAATGGCCCACCTTGATTATCACTCTCCTGCTGGTAATTGCTCACCTTACCTGATCACTCTCATTACGGTGTGTATGGTAACACACATTGTTTCATGTTCTCTATGTATATAAATCTCCCCACTGAATTTTCCACTGAATGCAGCCGATGAAGTGAGCTGTAGCTCACGAAAGCTTAGGCTCTAATAAATTGGTTAGTCTCTAAGGTGCCACAAGTACTCCTTTTCTTTTTGCGGATACAGACTAAAAGGGCTGCTACTCTGAAACCTGTCATAAAGTTCACTGTTGCAGGAGTTGCAATATGTAATAGAAGTGTTGAAAGCCTTGCTAGAAATGGCTATTTCCTCTCATCTGTGATCAGACTTTCTCTCGCTTTCCTTCTCTCCCCCTCTTTGTGTGTGTATGTGTGGCTACCAGTTTCTTTCAGAGGTTCTGCAGCCTATAATCCCAGCTGTTAATTGAGTTCAGTGGTGGCGATGTGAGGGAGGGAACAGCGACAGATATCGGCATGTGTGGCACTCTGGAAAAAGGGGATTTGCATGAATCTGAATGGAAGGGTTCCACGGTGCCCGAGATAAACAGTCTGGTTTCTTTTACTCTGTCATTGTTGCTTCACTTCCTGTTCCCTTGGCACCTCATGGCAGCTGCTGAGACAGAGGCCTTTACTCTTTTACCTGCCATGCGTGGTAGGATAGGAATGACATGGCTCTGTGCTGCTCTGCACTCAGCGAGACAGCCCAGAGCTCTCCTGCTTTGTACTAAACATTCAGGACCAGATCCTCTTCCTTGTGCAAAGTCCCTGTAAATGCACAGGCTGCTTGGGGGAAAGAATACCTCTTTCCTTGGCCGCAGTGGGCTAGTAGAGCCAGCAGCAGCTTCTTGAGAGACCAGAGGACTGCAATAGCCTTGACTGAGGCTCTGCACACCTGCAGGAATCTGGCTGCTGCAACTATCTGGCTGGTGGACAAGCATAGGAGCGTATGGATCCATGTGCCTCCTCCAGCTTGGCTCGTATCCAAAACACCTCCCCATGCTCTCATGGTTTAAGCCCCATGGAACACATTTTCACCGCAGATGGGAGTCGTGGACACCACTGCATGGACTCTCTGCATACTGCCTCCCTGCACAGCATAACCACACCAATTCTGCTATCTTTTATATCCTACGTGCTAGAGGGAATGGGCAGGTTGTGCCCCTCAGGTGGCGACATCACCAGTATCATGCAACTTCTGGATTCTTTAAACTTAGTGCTCCCACCCTAAGACCTGGCTACTAGATGTTTTGCTGTTAACTGCCTCTGTCTGAAATACCTCATGTACACTGCCTGAAATAAGGGGGGGGGGAATATACTCTGAGACATGAGTCAGGAAGGAAAAGCAAGATTCAAGAAAGAAGCAAAAAGAGGAGGAACACCAGACTAAGCAGCTCCTCAGCAGTTCGCTCTCAGATATTTGCACATGGATTCTTCAGAGTGTGGTGGATTTAACTTTAAACTATGGATTTAACTGAACAGCTACTGGAGCTCAGACAATCATTTGCGGTAGGTCATTTATCCAAATGGAGCTTCTCTCTCTGCAGGTTAGGATTTCCCTCTATGAACTCAGCAGTCCAGTTTACTCAAAGGAGAGGTGAGAGTGGCACTCTGTACCTCAAGGCAGCATCCTGGAACACCTGTATCCACTATTGTCACATAATTATGGTATGTTTTGTACAAAATACGCGTTGGGAGGTATAATTTTAAAAGGCTCAATCTGTTGACATTAATATCCTGCTGGATTGTATGTGCTAGCATTGTGTGTGAGGTTATGAAGTTTTGCTATGTGCATGTCACTGAGGGCTTGAAACTAACCCGGATTCTCTCAGTAATAGAGAGTGAACAGGGAAGAGCTCAGCGCTGAATTCCCGTCCCACAGTGGGGCACAGGAAATGTGGCGTACAGAAGACCCACTCCCCAGTGCTGATTGAGGCCCACCCCATGAATGGTGTGAGGCCAGTAGAGGCCCCCAGAGGGCTGGGAATGAGTCTCCTTGTCGATGCTTGGGAATGCAGCCCAAAGCGGGTAGTTAACTCCTTCTAAGGCTAAATACTGGCATGAGACCAAAAGTCAACAAGTACTGTACAGGAAAGTTGAAAAGAACTTTGAAGAGAGAGTTCAAGAAACTGGTAGAAGGTAAATGGGTGGGTTCCACTCAGTCTGCCTGCAGGATTCAACCCAGTGGGTTTGGTTGATTAGCCTAAGATAACAGATCCTCTTTGCACCCCTTCTGGGGGTTTTGGTGGGAACTGCTGCCTGGACAGCCCCAGTAGGTTGCATTTCCACCAAGGTGGTGCACCACAACCAGGCCTGGGCTGGCTGGGAAGGCCTGGCAGCAGGTGGCTCACTGCTTCAAAGCAGTGGATGTTACAGTCCCCAGGCCGCAGCTCTCACCACATCCTGGGGCGGAGGGAGATTACCACAGCCTCACTGTCCCCTGTGGCTCCCTTTGTGGGGGTGGTATGGAGACCTGAAGGGGGATGGCTTCCCCTGCAACTGTCAACCGGGGTAGACTGTCATCAGTGTTCCCTGGCCATGTCTCTTCTCTGGACTGGCAGGGCCATGCCAGGTGCCCAGGGCCTGCACCAATATCGGCCACCCACCCGACCCGTCTTGAAGCATGGACCCAGGAGTCTAACATGTGCACGAGTCAGAGGCGTGAATGAAAGTCCCATGGTGCAAAGAGAGGAGTGGCACTCACCTGCTGAGATGAGAGATCCTGAGGCCACTGATTCGTAGAGGGTGCTCCACCTCCCTGACTTGTCCGCCCTATCGTGGAGGTGGAGAACAAGTGTACATGCTAGGACCCTATGATGGGCGCTGTACTCACCACAGATGGTCACTCTGGGGAATAGCGCACCAGGTCGATGCCCCTTCCAGCGGTTACATTCTGCCTGTGGCCCCTCTCTCACTCCAGGAACTGCAGCATCCTCTTCATGACTCGGCCCTCTGGCCAGGTCATGTGTGGTGTCTCCTTCAGAGATGTGCATCGAAGTCCCTGCTCACCAGCAGTCTCAGGCATCCCTCACATTCACTGCCCTGGGCAACACCCCCTCAGTGACTGGCAGGGAAACCCAGGCCCTGCTCTCTACTCTGCGTTCCGGCTCAGGGACTCTCCGAACAGCAGCCATGGTGTGCTTCCCCGCTGCACCCTGCCACCTTTCCCTGAGCCTCTTCCTCACCTCCTGGCTCTCCCCACTCCTGTGGATTTGCCAGCCTCCGAACTCCTTCCACCCAAGGAGTAACCTTGGGCTAGTTGTCTCTATAGCCCCCTGTCCTCAACACACCTCCTTTCTTCCAGCGTGTTACTGCAGACTACCTCCCTGCAGCCCCTCCGCTTCTAATTTCCTGACTTTGTATAAACCCTGGCTGTTCCCAGGCAGGGGAGCTTCCCCCAGTTAGGGCTTTCCTTCCAGGCTTAATTCTCCCATATTGCAGCCTAATTAGCTGTTTGGGACAACTTGGCCCAATTCAGCTCTTACAGGGCCAGTGTGGGGAGTACACTCCATCACAGACCCAAAAAGATGGTGAACTATGCCTGAGCAGCATGAAGCCAGAGGAAACTCTCGTGGAGGTCTGTAGTAGTCCTGACGTACAAATCAGTCATCCAACCTGGGCATAGGGGGCGAAAGACTAACTGAACCATCTAGTAGCTGGTTCCCTCTGAAGTTTCCCTCGGGATAGCTGGCACTCATCCATATCTGCAGTTTTATCGGTAAAGTGAATGAATAGAGGTCTGGGGGCAGAAACAATCTCAACCTATGCTCAGACTTTAAATGGGTAAGAAGCCTGGCTCACTGGCATGAAGCCGGACATGAAATGGGAGTGCCTTGTGGGCCACTTCTGGTAAGTAGAACTGGCACTGCGGGGGGAACCGAATGCCGGGTTAAGGTGTTGGTTGATACAGAGAGCAGGATGGTGGGCATGGAAGTTCGACCCTGCTGAAGAATGTATAACAACTCCCCTAGCGCCAAAATCAACTAGCCCTGAAAACAGAAGGCACTGGAGCATTGGGCCTATACCCAGCCGTTGCTGGCAATGAGAGCTGTGGGGACTATGCTGCGACAAGTAGGCGAGCTGCTTCAGCGGGCCTTGAAGCTTAGGCCATGGGCCTGGGTGGAACTGCTGCAGGTGCAGATCTTGGTGGTAGTAGCAAATATTCAAAGGAGAACTTTGAAGGGTTCCATGTAAACAGCAGTTGAACATGGTCAGTCAGTCCTAAGAGATAGGTGAGTGCCTTTCTGAAGGGATGGGCGATGGTCTCTGTTGCCCTCAGCCAATAGAAAGGGAATCAGGTTCAGATCCCTGAATGCAGAGGGGCAGAGACGGTGGCCATGAGACATCCAGTGTGGTAACTCAACCAATCCTGGTGAAGCTTGTGGGAGACATAGGGAGAGTTCCCTTTTCTTTGTGACAGGCAGGGCACCTTGGAATGGGTTCACCCTGAGAGGGGGGCCGGAGCCTTGGAATGCATCATGTTTCTGATGGCATCACATGAGCTCTCACTGGGGGAGATGGTGTCAATCTCGTGCCGGGCCGTACCCATACTCACAGCAGGTCTCCAAAGTGAACAGCCTCTAGCATATTAGAACAACATAAGTAAGGGAAGTTGGCAAACTGGATTTGTAACTTTGGGATAAGGCTCGACTCTTAGGGTTGGGTCAGTCAGGCTGGGGCACAAAGCAGGGCTAGGTGTGAGCCACGGCTAGATGAGGCACCTGGCGGTGAGAGGGGCTAGATGTCCTGGGCGGGGAGAGGGGAAGTTGGCAACTCTGGATGTAAGCCGAGCCCTTCCTGTGGATTGCCCCAGTGGCAGTGGGCATCACACACCTCTCTCCTTCCATGGGGACAGGAGTGGAGGTGGCACTCTGCCTCAGCCAGCACCTTGCACTGACTTAGAACTGGTGTGGACTGGGGAATCCTACTGTTCAATTAAAACAAAGCGCTATGAAGGCCCGCTGTGGGTGTTGATGCTAGGTGATTTCTGTCCTGTGTGCTGCATGTCAGAGTGAAGAATCAACGAATCACAGGTAAACAGCAGGACCCTCCTAAGGGTTCTCCTTATGCTGAGTTAGATGCTTGAGGTTGTAAGAAGTGACTTCCAGGAGGCACGGGGGCTGTCTCCTCTTGTGGCTGGGATATTGGTGGTCCAGCTGGTTAAGCTGGCTGCACCTCCCTTCTTGAGGTCTGCAGATTCCTTCAGTTGAGTCCTGAGCTTCTTAGGGTAAGAATAAAATGTTCTCCACTGATTCTCTTAATGGGATCTAGTTACCAGGGCAGCACTATAGAGACCTCAGCCTCCCTGGGTTGCCCACCCAGGGACCGGTAACACTTTCTTTCGTGGAGGAGAACAAGCTGCCCTCTCCTGCAGAGTTGTGATAAGCATTAAACCCTGTAGTTGAGACCACACAAACCTGTGTGATAAGGCCATGAAAAGCTGCCCTATGACCATTGGGTTAAGAACACCGGGGGTTCTTGTCTACATTGTCTCTTTGTCCACTCTGGCATAGTCTGAAGCCTTGGGATTCGCTGCCTGAAGCACTAAGAACTGCCACTTAAAGTTGCTGGGATGGTGGACCCCACAAGAACAGAGCCCACTTTTCTGTACACTCCCCAAGACTGTCCAAAGTGAAGTCTGAGGTGATGATGAGGTGCTTGAACCGCTGTGTTCAGGGCTGTGGAGACTTGATGACATGACAGGGTGAGTGAAGTCTCTTCGACTGGCCCAATAGTGGCTCTCTGTGAACTGTTACTGAGGAGGACTCTGCAGCTACGATATCCTTGAGTGTGATGCCAGAACTGGAAGTTGGTTTATGAAGTCACTAGCTGAATCTGGAATAGAGGACTGGGCTGGGAGTCACCAGACCAGTGAATGCTTTGTGGTGGCTTAGGAAAGTTCTGAAAATACTGATTCCATGAGGTTATTTGCCTCATATGGTGTCCTACTTCTTTTCTCCGTCTCCCATTTTCTACAGAATCTCGTGATGATCACAACAGATCATGAGTGCTCACGTGGCTGTACAATATGGGAGATGGGCCACCTGGGGCGATGGGACCCAAAATAACCCCCAAAAATGGCCAAATGCCTCATCATCTAATTAGTGATGCACAAGAATGGATGACTGAGAGTCCCGCTGTCCCTACCTCCTCTCTAGTGAAACCAAAGCCTAGGGAAAGACAGTGGCAAAATCAGTGGGAAAAGAAGGCCATGTTGAGCTTGACTGTAGTTTGGCACTGTGAAGAGACATGAAAGGTGTAGAAAAAATGGGGAACCTCCAAGCTGCTGGTGAAGTATCCGTACTCTTACGGATTTTTCATTTGCCTGGAGCACTGCCAGAAGGAAGCTGACTTTTACCCGGAGTGCATCTCATGTTTGTGGGGAAGCTGGTGCTAAAGATTACCTGGTTCTTGATCAAGGTTTCATGCGTAGCAAAGCAGCTACCTTGCTACCACCTACTGAAAATCAGCCCTTGACCCAAGACTCTGTCTCTTTCCCCAACAGCTCTGCTCCAGGGCAAACCTTCAGTGGGATATCATAGGTGCCCTCAGCACAGGGTGGAGGTTGGTTCCCTCCTGGGGCAGACGGGCAGGGTGACCCTCTCCAGCCACCTCCTTTGCTCCCATCTGCGCCTGGAGGCCCACAGGGACTTGGGCCCAGGCAGGATGGCCCTCGCTGGCTGTCTCAGGAACCAGGCTCATTACACCCAATTGGTTGACCTGGTGGCCGTAATTCTTTCCAGCCAGGCTGTCTCTCAAAGTGAACCCCAGTGGGGATGCTGCTCCCTGCCACGAGAAGCCACAGAGGAAGGCTTAATAGTTGAGCCGCAGGAGAACATGGGAGGCTCAATAGTCGGCCCCTAAAGGGTAACTTGTGGCCCCTGAGTGACACTGCACTAGGGTTGCCGGGGGTCTGCTTTTACACCTGAAAAAAGAAAAGGAGGACTTGTGGCATCTTAGAGACTAAACTGGTTCGTCTCTAAGGTGCCACGAGTCCTCCTGTTCTTTTTGCGGATACAGACTAACATGGCTGCTCCTCTGAAACTTTTCCACCTGACAGGTTTCAGAGGAGCAGCCGTGTTAGTCTGTATCCGCAAAAAGAAAAGGAGGACTTCTGACACCTTAGAGACGAACCAATTTATTTGAGCATGAGCTTTCGTGAGCTACAGCTCACTTCATCGGGTGCTGTAGCTCACGAAAGCTCATGCTCAGAGAAATTGATTAATTTCTAAAATCTCTAAGGTGCCACAAGTCCTCCTTTTCTTTTTTCTACCTGAATGTCTGGTAGAAACCTGCAGTAACCAGCCGCTGCCACAGGGGGGCGGGAAGAGCAGCAGCTGCTGCTGGAGCCTGGAGGAGGAGCTCGGCTCAGCAGCTTCTGCTCTTCCCTCCCCTCCCAGCCTGATGGAAAGAACTGGTACCAGCACCATGGGGGGGGGGGAACCTGTCTCCCCCCCCCCAGTGCCCAGATTCCCCTGGCCCCTCGCTCCAGGGACTGACCCCCGCTGTGCCCCAATTCCCCACCCCAGCCCCTCGCTCCGGGTACCGAGCCCCGCTGCGCCCCGATTCCCCACCCCAGCCCCTCGCTCCGGGGACCGAGCCCCGCTGCGCCCCGATTCCCCACCCCAGCCCCTCGCTCCGGGGACCGAGCCCCGCTGCGCCCCGATTCCCCACCCCACCCCCTCGCTCCGGGGACCGAGCCCTGCTGCGCCCCGATTCCCCACCCCAGCCCCTCGCTCCGGGGACCGAGCCCTGCTGCGCCCCGATTCCCCACCCCAGCCCCTCGCTCCGGGGACCGAGCCCGCTGCGCCCCGATTCCCCACCCCAGCCCCTCGCTCCGGGGACCGAGCCCTGCTGCGCCCCGATTCCCCACCCCAGCCCCTCGCTCCGGGGACCGAGCCCTGCTGCGCCCCGATTCCCCACCCCAGCCCCTCGCTCCGGGGACCGACCCCTGCTGTGCCCCGATTCCCCACCCCAGCCCCTCGCTCCGGGGACTGACCCCTGCTGAGCTCCGATTCCCCACCCCAGCCCCTCGCTCCGGAGACTGACTCCTGCTGTGCCCTGATTCCCCACCCCAGCCCTTTGCTCCAGGGACTGACCCCTGCTGTGCTCTGATTCCCCACTCCAGCCCCTTGCTCCAGGGACTGACCCCTGCTGTGCCCCGATTGGGCAGGCGGACAGGCTCCATGGCAGCTCCTCCCAGCCCAGCTCTGCAGGGGGCAGGTGAGTCCCGGGGGATGGGGGAGCGAGCAACGGAGGGAGGAGACAGGTGGGTGGGGCCTCGGGGTGATATTACCTTTAATTGTGGAGCAGAGGGTCTTTCTAAACATCTTGGAAATGACAATTCTTGTCTCTTCTTCCTCCCAGGGATGTGGAAGTGGAGCCCAATAGAAGCAGCATGTGCAGGGGAGGAAGAAGAGGGAATTTCATAACTGGGCACATCTGCGGATTCCATTCTCCATGTGCGCATGGCCATCCTTAGCTTTTGTCCCTGCTCCTAGACCTCTGGAAAACCATTCTTCCTGAAAGCTACCTAGTTTTGAGAGCTGTGTATCGATCAACATCAGTTGCCTTTCCACATGTGGATAGGGGCTCCGAGCTCCTGAAGGAGCCCGGTGAGACCAGTATGTTTATTTATGTCTTGGTGAGGGATGGAACCTACTGTTTGAAGTCGCAGGGGGCTGGAGCAATAGTGAGGCTTAATATATAAGTCAGGTTCCAAGCAAACCCTTGACTGGGTGGACAGGAGTGTCAGACCAGGAAGTTTAGAGTCAGCAGTTTGGTTCCTTCTTGGAAGTTCTGATTCTTCTTCGAGTGATTGTTCATGTCCATTCCAAGCAGGTGTGTGTGCGCCGCGTGCATGCCAGCCGGAAGATTTTTCCACTAGCAGCGTCCGTAGGGCCGGCCTGGGCGCCCCGTGGAGTGGCGTCTTCATGGCGCCCAATATCGGGCCCTGCCAACCCCCACCCGCTCCGTTCCTTCTTACCGCCCATGACGGCAAGCTGGAACTTTGCTCGCTCTTACAGCAAGTGACTTAGCAGTGTCTTTGTTCTTAGTGTAAATAGTTATTCTCTATAGTTATACTTTTCATATAGATAGTGTTTTGTTAGATAGTTCATTTCCCCTTTGGGTCTCTGGGGTTTAAACTCTGTGAGTCCTGTGGAAAGTTTATGTCCAAGAGTGATCCTCACTTGTCTTGCCTGCGGTGTCTTGGTGAGACTCACCAAAAGGACAAGTGCCGCATTTGCAAGGGTTTCTGCCCAAGAACCCTTAAGGACAGAGAGCAGAGACTAAAACTCCTGCTCACAGAGACCGCAATCTGACCCGGGACCCAACAACCCGGCACCGAGCACGTCCTCTTCGGTGTGCAGCACTCTGGCGCCAACGGCGCAGGAAACGGGCCCGGCTAAGGACTGTAAAGCCCACCGGCATCGCCACTACTCGGGCCATAGGGCGTCAGCCTCAGTTCGGCACCGTTCTCCATCTCCGGTGCCGGTAAAGAAGAAGAGGCCGGTAAGGGACCGATCACCCCCTTTGAAGCCAAAGGGGCCGGTGCCGTCCGCGAGTGGCTCGGGACAGACCGCCTCCGCCTCGCTTCCACCCAGGGTTTCATTGACTCCTGCCCTGGCCGGGGTCCAGTCGAGTCTCAAGCCTCCTCGGTCCCTGGACCATCTGGTGGACATACAACCACCATCGACGCTGGAGGCATTCGAGGCAGCAGTGGACCTGATGCGCCTCCCGGTGCCGTCCTCCCCCCAAAGGAGGGACAAATCTCCGGCAACCGCACGCCCCCTGTTCCACTCCAGGGGTAAGCCAACCATGATGGCCCGTCGGTCTCCATGTCCGGCACCGCCTGCACAGATGCTGGAAGCACACAGCTCCCCGGAATTGAGTCGTTGTTCGTTGGTGACCCAGGGGACTGCTCCTCCGTGGTCGTCTTATTCAGAGGCCTCGGAGGAGGAGGTAGACTCAGCTCAATCTAGCAGATTGCGGAGCAGAAGGTCCCGGTCCCGGCGCAGTCACCAACCATACCTGGCACTGTGGGAGCAACAGTGGCAACCACCTGCCCAGTGGCCCTTCTGGACACCCTGGGCGTACCGTCAGAGCCAGGGTCAAGTCCATAGTCCGCGCTCCAGAACGGCGTCGGTGTCCTTGGCGTTGTTCGTGCCACAGTCAGTGCCGGCACAGACGATGATGGTGCCGCCCTCGACTGGAGTGGCCCCCCCGACACACATGGTTTTGGCACCGATACCTCAGCCAGCTCCGGCACCGGCTCTCCAGGTGAAGGCACCGGAGGAAGCCTCAGCTCCGTCCCTACCAACCCCGATGATCTCGGTCCCACCGGATTTATCTGTCCCGACACCGGCTGCGGTGCAGAGTTCTTCATCGGTACCGGCTCCACAGCCCCAGTACCGCGTGCCGAGGGACCCCGGGGTGGGACAAAGGCAGTGAACTGTGCCCACCTCCGGTTCTCTCTTCCTTGTCCTCACCCAATGAAGCAGTCACGGGGACTTCGACAGCCCCAGCTTTGGAGGACAGCCGGGTTCTTCAACAGCTTTTGAGGCGGGCTACCAACAGCCTGGGGATTCAGGCAGAGGAGGTGGAAGAGGATTTAGACCCTGTCATAGACATCCTGGCTCCCTCCGGCCCATCCAGGGTTGCATTGCCATTTGTCAGGTCGATAACTGAAATATCTAAGAAATCATGGCAAACTCCTGCTTCTCTGGCACCTACAGCCAAGAAATCCAAGCGCCGCTACTTTGTTCTCTCTAGAGGGTATGAATATCTTTACACCCACCCTCCTCCAGACTCTTCGGTGGTCGACGCGGCCAATCAGAGAGAACATCAAGGGTTTCAAGGATCCACCCCTAAAAACAGGGATGCCAAGAAACTGGACCTGTTTGGCCGGAAGGTCTACTCAACATCAGGCCTGCAACTTCGTATAGCTAAACAGCAGGCCATAGTAAGCCACTACGGGCATAACACCTTCTTGTCTATGGCTAAGTTTACTTCTGCCCCAGGAAGCTCAGGGGGAGTTCTCTGCACTCGTGGAGGAGGAGAAACTGGTCTCCCAAGCGTCTTTGCAAGCGGCCTTGGACATGGCGGATGCAGCCTCCCGCAATTTGGCCACAGGGGTGGTTATGAGGAGAGACTCCTGGCTACAGGACTCTGGTCTTCCCCACGAGGTCCAGCAGACCATTCAAGACCTTCCCTTCGAGGGTGTAGCTCTCTTCTCCGAGAAGACGGATAAGAGAATTCACAGCTTGAAGGACTCGAGGGCTACCCTTCGTTCGCTGGGGCTTCACATGCCTGCTACCCAGCACGACATTTTTGGCCTCAACCTGCCCCTCATCCTTACCAACCCCAAAACCGCCAGGACTCTCCACATAGGCGGAACAGGAGCACTCGGAGGAGGCAATGCCCTCCCTCTGGATAAAGCTCAGACCAGCCCAGGGCCCCACAGGGCTCTAGACCACTCTTTTGAGGGTACGGTCGAGGACAGCTTGCCAGTACGACCTTTGGATCTTTCCCATATTACTTTCTTGTCCCATCTATCCCCTTTCTACCATGCCTGGTATCAAATTACTTTAGACCGATGGGTGCTCCCAACAGTAGAGAGGGGATATTCCATCCAATTCTGTACCCTCCTGCCCCCCCAACCCTCTTCCCCGTCCCTCTTCAGGGACCCCTCTCACGAGCAACTTCTGTGTCAAGAGGTGCAGTCCCTCCTCTCAGTAGGGGCAGTGGAAGAGGTTCCTCAGGAGCTAAGGGGCAAGAGTTTTTACTCCCAGTATTTCCTCATACCGAAGGCCAAGGGGGGCCTCAGACCCATACTGGACCTGCGACAGCTCAACAAGCACATAAAGAAACTCAAGTTTTGCATGGTCTCACTAACCTCCATTATCTCTCACTGGATCCAGGAGACTGGTACGCCACCCTCGACTTGAAGGACGTGTATTTTCATATTGCAATAGTCCCATATCACAGACGCTACCTCAGGTTCGTGGGGAACAGAGACCACTACCAGTTTGCTGTCCTCCCATTCGGGCTGTCTACTGCCCCGCGAATATTCACAAAATGCATGGCAGTCGTCACGGCGTTCCTGCGCAAGCGCCGGATACAGGTTTTCCCATACCTCGACGACTGGCTGATCAGAGGTCGCTCAAGAGCCCAGGTGGAGGCTCAGGTCGAGTTTATAAGGAGGACCTTCCTCTACTTAGGTCTCCTCCTGAGCAAGGAGAAATCTACTCTGTCCCTGGTGCAGAGGATAGAGTTCATAGGCGTGGTCCTGGACTCTACTCAAGCCAGGGCGTACCTCCCGGAGGCCAGGTTTCACGCACTTCAGGACATCATACAGAGCCTCAGACAGTTCATCACGATGTTGGCAAGAAACTATCTAAAGCTGCTGGGACACGTGGCCTCCTGCACATACGTGGTGCAGCATGCCAGGCTCAGGCTGCGCCCACTCCAGTCTTGGCTGGCGTCGGTGTACCGACCAGCCCGAGATGCGTTGGACAGGGTCGTAACCCTGCCCCGCCTGGTACTGGACTCCCTCGTATGGTGGCTTGACCCTTGAATGGTTTGCGCAGGGGTGCCTTTTGCCAGCCCTCAGCCCTCGCTCACCTTGGTGTCAGATGCCTCTGATCTGGGTTGGGAGGCTCACCTAGGGGACCTCAAGACCCAAGGCCTCTGGTCTCCGGTGGACCTCGCTCTTCACATCAATGACAAACAGCTGAGGGCAGTGCGTCTGGCCTGCTACACTTTCAAAACGCACATAATGGGCAGATGTATTTCAATCCTCACGGACAACACCTCAGCGATGTTTTATATCAACAAACGGGGGGTGCACGTTCCTCTCCCCTGTGCTGGGAAGCCCTTGCGCTGTGGGATTTCTGCATAGAGCACTCGATCCACCTGCAGGCCTCATACCTCCCAGGGGTGTGAAACACACTGGCAGACAGCCTCAGCCGGACCTTCCATGGCCATGAGTGGTCCCTTTGGCCAGACGTGGTGAGCTCAATCTTCCAGTTCTGGGGCTCTCCCCAGATAGACTGTTCACCAGTCCGGGCAACAAGAAATGTCAGACATTCTGTTCTCTCGGGAACCACGGTGCGGGATCCATCGGGGACGCTTTCCTCCTCTCGTGGGAGGGCTGCCAGCTGTATGCTTTCCCACCCATCCCCCTAGTCCACAGGGTGCTCCTCAAGATCTGCAGGGACCGGGCTCGAGTCATACTAATAGCGTCAGCATGGCCGCAGCAGCACTGGTTCACCTCGCTCCTGGAAATGTCCATAGTGGCCCCACTCGCCTTACCGCTGGTTCCCGACCTGATCACGCAGGACCAGGGCCGACTCCGGCACCCGAATCTGGAGTCGCTCCACCTTACAGCCTGGATGCTCCATGGCTAAGTGCCACAGAGCTGTCTTGTTCGGAACAGGTCAGACAAGTCCTCCTGGGTAGTAGAAAGCCCTCCACCAGGGCTACTTACCTGGCTAAGTGGAAAAGGTTCTCCACCTGGGCGAAGCAACGTAGTCAGTCACTGCTCCTCACCTCCATATTGTTTATACTGGACTACCTCCTTCACCTAAAGCATCAAGACTTGTCCCGGTCATCAATAAAGGTCCACTTGGCCTCTATCTCCTCCTTCCATCCGAGCTCAGATGGTCTCTCAGTCTTTGCAAACCCTATGGTCAGTCACTTTCTCAAGGGTTTGGACAGGCTTTTCCCACACACGCGTCAGCCTGTCCCTGCCTGGGACCTCAGTTTAGTCCTCTCCAGGCTCACAGGCCCGCCATTTGAACCTCTGGCCACCTGCTCCCTGTTATATCTCTCATTCAAGGTAGCATTCCTCATGGCAATTACCTCGGCTCGACGGGTTTCGGAGCTCAGGGCCCTCACGTCTGAGCCCCTTTACATAGTTTTTCATAAGGATAAGATCCAGCTCAGGCATCATCCGGCTTTTCTCCCGAAGGTTGTCTCCCATTTTCACATGACCCAGGACATCTTCCTCCCAGTGTTTTGTCCCAAGCCACACTCCTCCGATAGGGAGCGCAGGCTGCACTCACTGGACGTGCGTAGGGCCTTAGCCCTCTACACAGAGAGAACTAAGGACAGGCAGGGCAGAAAAGGTGGGGGAGTTGCACTGTATGTAAGGGAGCAGTATGACTGCTCAGAGCTCAAGTATGAAACTGCAGAAAAACCTGAGAGTCTCTGGATTAAGTTTAGAAATGTGAGCAACAAGGGTGATGTCGTGGTGGGAGTCTACTATAGACCATTGGACCAGGGGGGTTAGGTGGACGAGGCTTTCTTCCGGCAACTCGCAGAAGTTACTAGATTACATGCCCTGGTTCTCATGGGAGACTTCAATCACCCTGATATCCGCTGGGAGAGCAATACAGTGGTACACAGACAATCCAGGAAGTTTTTGGAAAATGTAGGGGACAATTTCCTGGTGCCAGTGCTGGAGGAACCACCTAGGGGCAGAGCTCTTCTTGACCTGCTGCTCACAAACTGGGAAGAATTAGTAGGGGAAGCAAAAGTGGATGGGAACCTGGGAGGCAGTGACCATGAGATGGTCAAGTTCAGGATCCTGACACAAGGAAGAAAGGAAAGCAGCAGAATACGGACCCTGGACTTCAGAAAAGCAGACTTTGACTTCCTCAAGGAACTGATGGGCAAGATCCCCTGGGAGAATAACATGAGGGGGAAAGGATTCCAGGAGAGCTGGCTGTATTTTAAAGAATCCTTATTCAGGTTACAGGGACAAACCATCCTGATGAGTAGAAAGAACAGTAAATATGGCAGGCGACCAGCTTGGCTTAACAGTGAAATCCTTGCTGATCTTAAATACAAAAAAGAAGCGTACAAGAAGTGGAAGATTGGACAAATGACCAGGGATGAGTATAAAAATATTGCTCGGGCATGCAGGAGTGAAATCAGGAAGGCCAAATCACACCTGGAGTTGCAGCTAGCAAGAGATGTTAAGAGTAACAAGAAGGGTTTTTTCAGGTATGTTAGCAACAAGAAGAAAGTCAAGGAAAGTGTGGGCCCCTTACCGAATGAGGGAGGCAACCCAGTGACAGAGGATGTGGAAAAAGCTAATGTACTCAATGCTTTTTTTGCCTCTGTCTTCACTAACAAGGTCAGCTCCCAGACTACTGCACTGGGCAGCACAGCATGGGGAGCAGGTGACCAGTCCTCTGTGGAGAAAGAAGTGGTTCGGGACTATTTAGAAAAGCTGGACGTGCACAAGTCCATGGGGCCAGATGCGTTGCATCCGAGAGTGCTAAAGGAGTTGGCGGATGTGATTGCAGAGCCATTGGCCATTATCTTTGAAAACTCATGGCGATCGGGGGAAGTCCCAGATGACTGGAAAAAGGCTACTGTAGTGCCAATCTTTAAAAAAGGGAAGAAGGAGGATCCTGGGAACTACAGGCCAGTCAGCCTCACCTCAGTCCCTGGAAAAATCATGGAGCAGGTCCTCAAGGAATCAATTCTGAAGCACTTAGAGGAGAGGAAAGTGATCGGGAAGAGTCAGCATGGATTCACCAAAGGCAAGTCATGCCTGACTAATCTAATTGCCTTCTATGACGAGATAACTGGCTCTGTGGATGAGGGGAAAGTGGTGGACGTGTTGTTCCTTGACTTTAGCAAAGCTTTTGACTGGGTCTCCCACAGTATTCTTGCCAGCAAGTTAAAGAAGTATGGGCTGGATGAATGGACGATAAGGTGGATAGAAAGTTGGCTAGATTGTCGGGCTCAACGGGTAGTGATCAATGGCTCCATATCTAGTTGGCAGCCGGTATCAAGCGGAGGGCCCCAAGGGTCGGTCTTGGGGCCGGTTTTGTTCAATATCTTCATAAATGATCTGGAGGATGGTGTGGATTGCACCCTCAGCAAGTTTGTAGATGACACTAAACTGGGAGGAGAGGTAGATACGCTGGAGGGTAGGGATAGGATACAGAGGGCCCTAGACAAATTAGAGGATTGGGCGAAAAGAAATCTGATGAGGTTCAACAAGGACAAGGGCAGAGTTCTGCACTTAGGACAGAAGAATCCAATGCACCGCTACAGACTAGGGACCGAATGGCTAGGCGGCAGTTCTGCAGAAAAGGACCTAGGGGTTACAGTGGACGAGAATCTGGATATGAGTCAACAGTGTGCCGTTGTTACCAAGAAGGCCAGTGGCATTTTGGGATGTATAAGTAGGGGCATTGCCAGCAGATGGAGGGATGTGATCGTTCCCCTCTATTCAACATTGGTGAGGCCTCATCTGGGGTACTGTGTCCAGTTTTAGGCCCCACCCTACAAGAAGGATGTGGAAAAAGTCCAGCAGAGGGCAACAAAAATGATGAGGGGGCTGGAGCACATGATTTATGTGGAGAGTCTGAGGTAACTGGGATTGTTTAGTCTGCAGAAGAGAAGAATGAGGCGGATTTGATAGCTGCTTGGGCAAAAAGAGGGCAGTCCCAACCATTAGTATAGATAGTTAGTGCTTCAAAAGAGCTAATTTCCAAATCTGAAGTCAATTATAAGAAAAATAGATTGGGAGGAAAAATTAGACATCAAATGGGAATGAATATTGGGAATTCTTTAAGAATTTATTAAATGGCCAAAACACCATGGTTCCTGTCATGGACTCACAGATCGTGCCCACTCTTCGCCCCGTGCAGTCTGTGGGGGGTGCCCCTTTCAGTGACACAGCCCTTCTCCTGGGGGGTCCGCTCTGTCTCGGAATTAAGCCCCTCCACCTCCTGGAGCCACACCTCTCTGAGCCTTAGCACACCTGTTTCTTGCCATGGACCCCCTCAGGGAGTCCACTCGCTCTGGACCCCTGGTGCCTCCACCCCCGAAAGGGGATGATGTAATCCTGTTCTCTAGACTGGAGTGACTGTCAGCCAGCGTAAAACAGGAGGGTTTATTGAGTTCTGAACACAGCACAGGAAACTCTCAGGGCCTCAGGCTTGGACTCCTTCAGCACAGCACATCCAAGTCTCCCCTACATCCAGGTGGGCTCTGCCCAGAGCTCCCCCACTGGCCAGAACTGGCTGTGACTCCTGAGTTGGGCCTCCGGGTCACCAGTCGCTGGGGTCTCCAGTCTCCACGCCAGTGGTTGGGGACCCAAGTTCCCTCACTGCTCCTCTGAAACAACAAACTCCCTCTCCCATCACCTCATTAAACCTATAGCACCTAGGGAAACTGCGTCCCACCCCCTCTGCATGCAAACCATAGGAAAACCAAGAAAACCCCCATAGGAAACAAGAAAAACAAGAAACTCCCCCACTTCGTCACATCTCTCCAGCCTTCGAGTCTGAATGGAGCAAGGTCACTTAGCCAGTGACCTGGGGAAGTTCAGGGCCCCCGCGCCGAGATAAAGCATCCGCTATAGCGTTGGCACTCCCCCTGGCATGGACCACCTCCATGTCATACCCCGGGAGCAGGCTCCATCTCAGCAGCTTGGCATTAGCCCCTTTCATCTGGTGCAGCCACGTCAGGGCGAATGGTCAGTGCACACCGTGAAGTGCCGCCCAATAGATACGGCTGCAGTTTTTTGGGGGCCCACACCATGGCCAGGCGTTCCTTCTCTATGGCCGCACAGTGCAGCTCCCGGTGCAGCAGCTTCTTGCGCAGGTATGCAATAGGGTGTCTCTCCCCGTTGGTATAAGTTTTCATCAGAACCTCACCCAGTCCCATGTCTGAGGCGTCAGTGAACACCAGGAAGGGTTTGTTAAAATCAGGGTTTACTAGCACCGGGCCCTGGATAAGTGCCCTTTTCAGCGCACAGAGAGCCTTCTGGCACTGCTCAGTCCAGACCACCTTCTCCGGCTTTCCCCTTCTACAAAGCTTGGTGAGGGAAGCTGCCAGGAAGCTAAAGTGGGGCACAAACCTCCGGTAGTACCCCGCCATCCCAATGAAAGCCTGGACCTGCTTCTTAGTCTGGGGAGTGGGCCAGTCCTTGATTGCCTCCACTGTGGCCGGTTCTGGCTGTAGGTGGCCGCCCCCCTACCTTGTGGCCCAGGTAAGACACCTCTGCCATCCCCACCTTGCACTTTTCCGCTTTTATGGTCAGGCCTGCATCCTGGAGATGATCCTGCACCCTCTTCACCTGAGATACATGTTCTTCCCAGGTCTGGCTAAAGACACAGATATCGTCAATGACGCCAGAGCAAAATCCTCCATCCCCATGAGCAACTGATTCACCAGGCGTTGGAAGGTGGCAGGTGCCCCCTGAGGCCGAAAGGCAGGACCAGGAACTCGAAGAGCCCTATTGGGGTGGTGAAGGCAGACTTCGCCCTGGCCTCTGGGTCCAAGGGCACCTGACAGTAGCGTTTGGTAAGATCCATGGTAGTGAGGAATCGGGCGCCCCGTAATTTGTCTAGGATCTCATCAGTCGTAGGCATGGAGTAGGCATTGGACATGGTGATGGCATTGAGCTTCCGATAGTCCACACAGAACCAGATCGCCCCATCCTTCTTGGGGACCAGCATCATGAGTGAGGCCCAAGGGCTGGAGGATGGCTGGATCACCCCTAAAGCCAGTATGTCACTGACCTCTCTCTCCAGGTCCTGGGCTGTTTTCCCAGTGACCCTGAATGGGGAACACCTGATGGGAGGGTTGGCTCCCGTCTCCACCCGGTGAACAGCCAGGTTAGTGAGCCCAGGCTGGTTGGAGGACAGCTGCCGGTATGAAGGCAGCACCTCTCTGATCTCTGCCTGTTGAGCAGGGGTGAGCTGGTCTGAGAGGGGAATTGACTCAAGCGAGGGATCAGCCACCACCTCAGGGAGGAGTCCCACCAGAGGATCCTCTCCCTTCTCCTTTACACAGCCAGCACCTTCTTCTCCCAGTCCCAAAACGGTTTCATCATGTTGACATGATACACCTGGTGGCTGTGAGCCTGGTTGGACAGTTCCACTACATAGTTCACCTCGTTTACCTGTCTGATGACCTTGAAGGGGCCGTCCCAGGCAGCTTGCAGCTTGTTCTTCCTCATGGGGATGAGGAGCATGACCTGGTCCCTGGTGGCATAGGAGCAGGCACATGCTGAGCGGTCATACCAGACCTCTGCTTCCTCTGCGCCCTGGCTAGGTTTCCCCTGGCCCAGCCCATGAGCTCCACGAGCTTTTCCCAGAAAGTCAGGACATACTTCATCACTGATTCTCCATCAGGAGAGGCCTTCCCCTCCCACTCGGCCCTCATCAAGTCCAGGGGTCCCCTCACCCTCCTCCCATATAGCAACTCGAATGGGGAGAACCCTGTGGATTCCTGGGGCACTTCCCTGTAGGCAAACAGCAGGTGGGGTAAATACTTGTCCCAGTCCTGCAGGTGCTGGTCCATAAAGGTTCTCAGCATCATCTTTAGGGTCCCATTGAACCTCTCCATCAGCCCATTGGACTGAGGGTGGTACGCCAAGGCCCAGGTGTGTCGGACCCCACACTTCTCCCACAAGCACTGGGGCAGGGTTGACATGAAGTTAGACCTCTGGTCTGTAAGGACCTCCTTGGGGAACCCCACTCTGCTGAAAATGGTCAGCAGCACATCTGCCACAGTGTCTGCCTCGATAGAGGATAGGGCCACCGCCTCAGGGTAGCACGTAGCGAAATCTACCACCGCCAGTATGTATGTCTTCCCTGACCGGGTCACCCTGCTGAGGGGCCCCACGATGTCCACGGCCACCTTCTGGAAAGGCTCTTCTATGATGGGCAAAGATCTCAGCAGGGCTTTATACTTATCCTGGGCCTTCCCCACCCTCTCGCAGGAGTCCCAGGACCTGCAGTGCTGTTGGACTGCATCAGAGACCCCGGGCCAGTAAAAGTCCTGCAGCAGCCTCTGCCTGGTGCGCTGGATGCCCTGATGCCCCACAAGGGGGATATCGTGGGCCAAGTAGAACAGTCTGCAGCGGTACCTCATAGGAACACATGAAACCATAGGCAAGTAACAGAGACAATCACAAGAACAAGGTCCACTATCTTTTAGCAGTTTTATTAAAGTTGTCAACAAAGTTATGAATGTCCCAGCATATACAACTCCTAAAGATATCCTTACACCAGTTATATCTACAGACATACTCACATCCTCCGAGAAGGTGTTGGAGTCTGATGGCTCTCTTATGGACTGATCATCAATACAGGGATGGTCCCGGCTGGAGTTTTCCCATAGGCAGCTAAATTTTCCTGCTCTGGCACTCCTTTTTATAACGTGAGTCTGTCTATATCTACATGCTGTGCATGTACATGAAAGTGTTAACCCTCTTTTTCTTATTGGTCTGTGTCCCCTAGAAACATAATGGACCCTGAATTCTATAGGCTATGTAGGTTCTCTTTATTCTCATTAACTCTGAGGCACCACCTGCAGCCTGTGATTAAGACACATGTTGGAGACAAGATTCGCTATTACCACATTTTTATGATTTAAAATTAATTTTCTGGCTAAATTTTTGCAATATTACCACTTGGTGTCTCTTTCCCCATAATTTTAGGGCATCAGGTTATTCTTCGGTCTTTTACTTGTGTCAGCATTTCTTATCTCCAAGGCCTAAAATAGCTACGCTAACATCTTGCAGGCCTCAGACCTACAGGTTCTTGCGTTTCAGCTTCTCTTACTTATATCTAAATATTGATCAGTCTTATACTTCTATAATCCTACAAATCAACTCTATTTAACATACAATGAAACTATATATAATATAACGTTGATTAATCATAACAGTACACAATAAATAGGTAATAAACTAAACTCGTTGGCTACACAATGGACTACACCCATTACTAAAGAGATGTAAAATTGTTAATAATGAGGCAGAAGTGTTCAATAAATATTTCTGTTCTGTACTCAGACAGAAGCAGGATGTAGTGCATGTGATGGATTTGGGGCTGCTATGTGATAGTTTTGAGCACTGTGGTTACCTGGTCATTGGGACGTTTACTGTATGAATATTTTGGTTTAGTTTAATAGCAGACTGTACAGAAAACAGAGGGGGCCTACATGAATCAGACAGATTTGATTTGAAAACAGAGGGTTGAGATGATGTCACCTTTAGGAAAGCACATTTTTTGTCTTTTATCTTTCCTGCAAAATGTCAGCAGAATTTAAAATTCAGAGCAGCCAGTGCATAAGATAGCATAAGAGAGCAGAAACAGAAAGAGTCCTGTTGTCTTCTCCTTTCATATAAGAGCACAGGAGTGGTATGTCCTGTTTACATTTCAGATGTTACTCCTGTGCACTGGCAGGCTTTAAAGAGGATCCTTCTGCACTTTTGATAAGAGTAGGTGTGTTAACCCTGGAGTCCTGGCAAAATGCCCATATGGGTGACTCCTCTGTGCCTCCCTATATGCCCCTTGTGGATTCAGATGGAGGAAAGAATGAATCATCTGGTGGTTTTAGCATAGGAGTACCAGCCAGAGGCACTGGGCTATGTTCTCAGCTTGGTGGAGACACCCTGTGTGATTTTCAATGTCATTTTAATGTCTCTGCACCTCCATTTCCCCATTTGCAATATGGAGCTCATAGTAGTGATCCAGTCACAGGGCGGTTATGAGGCTTAATTCATTGTTTATCATGTATTTTGATAAAGGATCGAAGGTGTAACAACAGTGCAAAATATTGTGATCATTGAATGCAGTGATGAGTACCATTGAACTATTACTCAATAAAAACTATAATCAACATCAAAGATAGTATTTGCTCTCAGCTTTTCTCCTAACCTTTTGCATAGTATTGCTGTGCACTGTTACACAGCTTCCATATACCACCCCAGAACTGAATGCATTTCCAGTTATTGTAACAGATACAATTTGCAATGGACTTGGGGGGACAGGGGCTATTGAAACATACTATATGAAATAATTCTCTCTCCTTTTCCTGTCACAGAATCATAGAATTGTGGGACTGGAAGGTGTCATCAGCCGTCACTGGTGTGGTGCTCTGCTCTGTTCAATGTTGATAACAGTCGGCCGCGTGCATGTGTTCCCTCTGTGTGCTGCCCTGGCTCTGCAGATCGCTGACACAGCAGACCCCGAGAGAACCCCCAATGACCAAAGACTCTGATAAGGTATGAAGGCACCTGTCCAGGTTTATTGTCAAACAAAGCACAGTAATAGTTCTCCGCAGACTCTACAGGACGTACGATGAATATGTGCCCCCTGACAATGGACCAGCTCAGTCAGTGGTGGGATTCTCCACTGCCCCCTAGGCCAGACAAAGACACCATTCCAGGGATGTATTCTTATACACAGGTATAAACAAGTTACACATCACTCCTGACGTATCAGGGTAGAACCCCTCTGCGTGTTGGGGGTGCTGCCTCTCTCCTGATACAGGTTGGTTTGAACAAAGAAGTCTATCCATCATATTATCCTTTTGACCCTGTCTTTAAGATGGGTCAGCTTGTTCCTCATTATCTCTGTGGAATGTGTTCATACCGGGGTGCTCTGGTGCTATCCTGGCACATGTATATGTGCAATTAGCAGCCTTCTTCTTGCCAACTTCTGAGAGCAGGGCCTGCCTCTGGCTCACTGCTTAACTTTGCTTTTTGTTAGCAAAGTCTTGACCATTACTTTAGTTCAGGCCTCATGTCTCATACTGGGCCTCAGGGCCTCATCTTACCACAGAAGGGATCTCGAGAGGTCATCTAGTTCAATACCCTCACTCATGGCAGGACTAAGTAATAACTAGATCATTCCTGACAGGTGTTTGTCTAACCTGCTCTTAAAAACCTCCAACCACAACCTCTCTAGGCAATTTATTCTAGTGCTTATCCACCCCATAGGTCATGTATTCTAGACCTTTAATAATTTTTTTGTTCTTCTCTGGACTTTCTCCAGTTCTCTGGACATCTTTCCTGAAACATGGTTCCGAGAACTGTATGGAGGAGAGTGGAAAATTACTTCTTGTTTCTTGCTTACAACACTCCTGTCAATACATCCCAGAATAATGATTGCCTTTTTTGCAACAGTGGTACACTGTTGACTCACATTTAGCTTGTGATCCACTATGACCCCCAGATCCCTTTCCGCAGTAGCCCTTCCTAGGCAGTCATTTCCCATTTTGTATGTGTGGAGCTGATTGTTCCTTCCTAAGTAGAGTACTATGCATTTGTCCTTATTGAATTTCATCCAGTTGACTTCAGACCATTTCTCCAGTTTGTCTAGATCATTTTGAATTTTAGTCCTACCCTCCAAAACACTTACAACCCCTCCCAGCTTGGTATCATCCGCAAACTTTATAAGTGTACACTCTGTGCCATTATCTAAATCATTTATGAAGATATCGAACAGAATTGGACCCGGGACCAATCTCTGCGGAACTCCCCTTGTTATGTCCTTCCAGCTTGACTGTGAACCACTGATAACTACTCTCTGGGAATAGTTTTCCAACCAGTTTTGCACCCACTTTATAGTAGCTCCATCTAGGTTGTATTTCCCTAGTTTGTTTATGAGAAGGTCATGCGAGACAGTATCAAAAGCCTTATTAAAGTCACATCTACTGATTCCCCCCATCCACAAGGCTTGTTGCCCTGTCAAATAAAGCTATTAGGTTAGTTTGACATGATTTGTTCTTGAAAAATCCATGCTGACTGTTACTTAGCATCTTATTATGTTTTAGGTGTTTGCAAATTGTTGCTTGATTATTTGCTCCATTATATTTCCGGTCACTGAAGTTAAGTTGACCAGTCTGTAATTCCCCAGGTGTCCTTATTTCCTTTTTTCTAGATGGGCACTATATTTGCCTTTTTCCAGTCTCTCCTATCTTCCATGACTTTTCGAAGATAATTGCTAATAGAGATATCTCCTCGGTCAGCTCCTTGAGTATTCTCAGGTGTATTTCATCAGGCCTTGCTGACTTGAAGACTTCTAACTTATCTAAGTAATTTTTAACTTGTTCTTTCCCTATTTTATCCTAGGATCCTACCTCATTTTCACTGGCATTCACTATGTTAGACGTCCCATCGCTATTCACCTTTGTGGTGAAATTGAAACAAAAAAGGCATTTAGCACTTCTCCCATATCCACATTTTCTGTTATTGTCTTCATTGAGTAATGGGCTTACCCTGTTCTTGGTCTTCCTTTTGCTTCTAATGTATTTGTAATATGTGTTTTGTTACCCTTTATGTTTATTCTTATTTTGTGCCTTAGCTTTTCTAATTTTATCCCTACATGCTTATGTTGTTTTTTTATATTCATCCTTTGTAATTTGACCTACTTTCCAATTTTTGCAGGACTCTTTTTTGAGTTTCAGCTCATTGAAGATCTCCTGGTTAAGCCATTATCTTTACTCTGTTGTTTTACCTCCTGCCCTTCCTTAAAATCATGAAATCTATCATTTCATGATCACTTTCATTCAAGCTGCCTTCCACCTTCAAATTCTCAACCCTATTTGTTAAAATAAAATCCAGATCAATGGTTCCATGTCTAGTTGGCAACTGTATCAAGCGGAGTGCCCCAAGGGTCGGTGCTCGGGCCAGTTTTGTTCAATATCTTCATTAATGATCTGGAGGATGGTGTGGATTGCACCCCCAGCAAGTTTGTAGATGACACTAACCTGGGAGGAGAGGTAGATACGCTGGAGGGTAGTGATAGGATACAGAGGAACCTAGACAAATTAGAGGACTGGGCCAAAAGAAATCTGATGAGGTTCAACAAGGACAAGGGCAGAGTCCTGCACTTAGGATGGAAGAATCCCATGCACCGCTACAGACTAGGGACAGAATGGCTCGGCAGCAGTTCTGCAGAAAAGGACCTAGGGGTTACAGTGGATGAGAAGCTGGATATGAGTCAACAGTGTGCCCCTGTTGCCAAGAAGGCCAATGGCATTTTGGGATGTATAAGTAGGGGCATTGCCAGCAGATGGAGGGACATGATCATTCCCCTCTATTTGACATTGGTGAAGCCTCATCTGGAGTACTGTGTCCAGTTTTGGGCCCCACCCTACAAGAAGGATGTGGAAAAATTGGAAAACGTCCAGCGGAGGGCAACAAAAATTATTAGGGGACTGGAACACATGACTTATGAGGAGAGGCTGAGGGAACTGGGATAGTTTAGACTGCAGAAGAGAAGAATGAGGGGGGAATTTGATAGCTGCTTTCAACTACCTGAAAGGGGGTTCCAAAGAGGATGGATCTAGACTGTTCTCAGTGGTAGCTGATGACAGAACAAGGAGTAATGGTCTCAGGTTGCAGTGGGGGAGGGTTAGGTTGGATATTAGGAAAAACTTTCTCACTAGGAGGGTGGTGAAACACTGGAATGCATTACCTAGGGAGGTGGTGGAATCTCCTTCCTTAGAAGTTTTTAAGATCAGGCTTGAGAAAGCCCTGGCTGGGATGATTTAGTTGGGGATTGGTCCTGCTTTGAGCAGGGGGTTGGACTAGATGACCTCCTGAGGTCCCTTCCAACCCTGATATTCTATGATTCTATGGTAGCCTCTCCCCAGTAGCTTTCTCTACCATCGGAAATAAAAAAATTATCTCCAATGCATTCTAAGAACTTGTTGCATAATCTGTGTCCTGCTGTATTATTTTTCCAACAGCTGCTTGGGTAGCTGAAGTCCCCCATCACCACCAAGTCCTGGGCTTTGGGTGATTTTGTTAGTTGTTTAAAAAAAGCCCCATCCACCTCTTCTACCTGGCTAGGTTGCCTGTAGTAGACCCTGACCATGACATTATCCTTGTTTTTTACCCCTTTCATCCTTATCCAGAGACTTTCAACAGGTCTCCTTCCCACTTTCTATCTTGACTTCAGTGCAAGTGTACATCCCTGTTATACAAAGCCACACCTCCTCCTTTTTTGCCCTGCCTATCCTTCCTGGGCAAGCTGTACCAAGCTATACCAATATTCTGGCCCAGATTCAGGGGAAGGCAACACAGGGAACTGACTGGCATGCCAGGCTGTGGGCATGCTGGGCTCAGGGTGTTGTTTTGTTAGCAACAAAAAGGAAAATAGAATGTTTGAAGTAACTTGTTTCAGGTATTCCATATGTGGATTTATTTTTCACTGACTTAGAATGTTCTGGCCCTTTGTAGAATCTTGTGGAACCTTCCAGACTTTGAGAACTACGCTTTCCTTGACCCTCCTAGAACGTTGTCAGCCATGCTCTTGTGGATCTATAGAGGGCGGGGTGTCGCCAGTCAGTCAGTGAGCTATAATAACTATGTGAAGAGCGAGCCCAGCTGCAATATTGTGAACCTTGTTTTATTGTGTAATTGTACATGTGTTTTAAGACTTGAAGAGTGTAAGTAGAGACTCATAAAGGACGTATTTCATGAGACACCGGAGATGTCTATCGAACCCCTATTTATGTAACACTATGAAAGAAATGCTGTTACTTCTTGGCACAAATAAACGCAGATTTACAGACCCTGGCGTGAAAACGTCTTGTCTTATAGGACAGGGATAAATCATGCAAATTGTGCATCGAAGTTGTGAAATGGGTTACAAAGGCAATTAAAAATATGGTATTTAGAAATTTAACAAATGGAGCGGGGGCACCAGAGACACTCCTTGCCTGGGGTGCCATTTGGTCTAGGGCCAGCCCTTCCAATATTACAGTCATATGTATTACCCCACCAATTCTCTGCGATGCCAGCTGTGTCATGCATCTATTCCTGCTGCCCAGCAGGGGCAGCATTTACTAATACCGAAAAGCATTGAGATAAACATGGGCATTTGGGAAATCCAGAGTAAGCTGCCTGTAAACAAGGCTTTGCTGCCTCAGTAAGGAGGCCACCCTTCCCCAGACCCTCTCTTCTTTCCCTGGGCAAGGCGGGAGCTGTGTGCCTTGTCTGCACGTGTAGAATTCACGGTAGGACTGAGAGGAGCAAAGTGCTGTCCATGTACCCCGGGGACAGACACACATTGGCTTTGGAAACAGCTTCCCTGGCGAGTGTTTAATGAGAGGGGAGGATTGTGGGTTTTCTAGTGATGGGGTGGCTGGCTCTGAAAAGGCCCAGTAGGTGGCTGTACATTTTGTCCCTAAGGGACTCCAATCCTCCCCCCATCCTCACTGCACACCGTGCTGTCTGGAGACACTGCAGTCACTGGAAGGACAATCCGAAATAGGGAAAACCACAATGGGCCTTTTCATTGCGGTGCTTTTCTCCATTTGAAGTATATTGGTCCTTCCAGTGTGTAAGCGGGGGAATGGTCCCGCTATTGTGGGGAACTTTCCTGGCTTATACACTACACTGGTGGAATGGGCTAGCGAAAGGATCTGAGTCCTCGCTCCCACTCCCTTTACCCAGAGGCCTGTCTGACCTCGAGGGCTCCCTTCCACTCTCCAGTATGGCAGAGTCCTCGTAACCCCAACAAGGTTGGGCCCAGGATTCCTGGGGGGCTCGACCCCCACACACCTTGTTGTGGTTACTCAGGACAGAGGTTAGGGTGTCCCCACTCCGGGGTGCTCTCTCTGCACTGGATGCTTCCCTCACCCACTGATCGTTCCATACAGTTCAAAGCAAATACAATTTATTAAACAGCAACCAGTTCCAGCTCCAACCCCAGCTCCACTCTGCCTCAGCACGGCTCCTGCTCTGCCTCCAACGCAGCTCCCTGGGCTGCTCCTCTGGCTCCCGTTGCTGTGGCTCTGCTCCCAGCACTGGCCTGCTCCCTGGGCTGCTTCTCTGGTTTTCTCTGGCTGACATGGCTCTGCTCCCCAGATCAGCCTGGGCCCCTCCTCTCTCCTTAGCTCAGTCCAACGCTGTCTGACCCAGGCAATTCCAGCTCACATGGAGGACAGGACCCCCCTGGTCTCCTGACTTCCTCATTAGCCTGCTCACCTTGTCAATCAGGTTGACCTGGAGCGTTGGCCTCTCCCCATTGCTCCTGGGGGTTCTGATTTCCCATCTTCCCTTCCCCTTCCTTTGGGTACTGGGAGATGGCCAACCAAAAACCACACTGAGTTTTAGCAAGGGGCCAACAGTCCCCTTACATGTGCAAACTCGCTGTTGCTGCTGCAGCAGCCAGGGCAGATGGGAAATACAAGGAACAATTAGAGGCCTCAGCCAAAGGCGAGCCCTGTAACAACACAACAGAGCCGCAGTGTCTAACCAGCAGAAGGCATGTGCTTTTATCTCTTTTTTCCCGTTGTAAAGGAAAAAATACCCTTTCAGTCCTAAGTAGGCTGCCGTTGTCCTTTTGAAGCGAGCGGCAGAGGTACCATTTGGTGTGTAGAGCAGTATGCCAAGTCTGCTCAGCTGAACTAAACCGGCCTGCGAGGCATGCATTTATACAGGGGCCAGGTGCACCTAGCTAGCAAAGCTCTGTGCTTCGAAGGGTTGGAAGTAGGGTTGCCAGGTGTCCAGTTTTCGACTGGAACATCCAGTCAAAAAGGGACCCTGGCGACTCCAGTTGGCAGCGCAGCAGGGCTAAGAAAGGCTCCCTGCCTGCCACAGCTCCGTGTGGCTCCCAGAAGCAATGGCATGTCCCCGCTCCGGCTCCTAAGCGTAGGGGCAGCCAAGGGGCTCCGCATGCTGCCCCAGCCCCAACCACCAGCTCCACAGCTCCCATTGGCCAGGAACCATGACCACTGGGATCTGCAGGGCTGGCATCTGCAGACGTGGCAGTGCGCAGAGCTGCCTGAACACAGCTATGTGTAGGAGCTGGAGGGGGGACATGCCACTGCTTCCAGGAGCTGTTTGAGGTAAGCACTGCCCGGAGCCTGCACCCCTGACCCTCCCCAGAGCCTGCACCCCCAGCCAGAGCCCTCACTCTCTCCTGCACCCCAACCCCCTGAGCCAGCCCGGTGAAAATGAGCACGTGAGTGAGGGTGGGGGGAGTGAGCGACAGAGGGTGGGGGAATTGAGTGAACAGTGGCAGGGCCTCGGAGAAGGGGCGGGGCCTCAGAGGAGGAGCAGGGCAGAGGGCGGAGCAAGGGTGTTTGGTTTTGTGCAAATATAAAGTTGGCAACCCTAGTTAGAAGTGACCAAAAATCAAGAGCAACTGACGGCTTAAGTGGACTGTGGCAAATGAACTGGTTATCTCTGTGCAGGTGCCTGATCTGTGCTCAGCCAGGAGGCCAGAGGAGCAGAAGGGCTGAACACTGCTCTAGCACTGCCCTGTTCTGGGCATGGATGAGGCATGTTGGCCAGGGGCTGTGGTGAGGAGACTCTTGCCCTGCAGCTGTCAGTGCTGCATTGTCCTTATCCCGTGCCTAAGGAGCATTAGTCTTTAGGACGGTCCGCTTAAAACAGCACTGCATTCACCTTACCACTGTTGTCTTTGTACACAAGCCAGATCCTGGCTAGCTCCATTTCTGCCAATAGCTTGTGAGCAGAATCATTGAGTAAGTGCACAGACTAAAATCCTGTGCAGCATAAAGTGTCCTTGCTGTTCTCCTTCCCCTAAGCACCCTGTCCCAGATCTGATGGGGCTCCACGCCTACCACATTGCTGAGGGGAGAGCCAGCCACTGGATCCCTGGGTCTCTTAAGCTTCCATAGTCTGAACAAAGCCCAGACTCTGCCCCCATCTTGGGGTCCCTAGACACAGGCTCCAGGCGCAGATCTTCTATATGCCACTGTCATAAATATAAAGGGAAGGGTAAATCCCTTTAAAATCGCTCCTAGCCAGAAGAAAAATCTTCTCACTTGTAAAGGGTTAAGAAGCTAAAGGTAACCTTGCTGGCACCTGACCAAAATGACCAATGAGGAGACAAGATACTTTCAAAAGCTGGGAGGAGGGAGAGAAACAAAGGTCTGGGTCTGTCTGTATGCTGCTTTTGCCGGGGACAGAACAGGAATGGATTCTTAGAACTTTTAGTAAGTAATCTAGCTAGGTATGTGTTAGATTATGATTTCTTTAAATGGCTGAGAAAAGAGTTGTGCCGAATAGAATGACTATTCCTGTCTGTGTGTCTTTTTTGTAACTTAAGGTTTTGCCTAGAGGGATTCTCTATGTTTTGAATCTAATTACCCTGTAAGGTATCTACCATCCTGATTTTACAGAGGTGATTCCTTTACTTCTATTAAAAGTCTTCTTGTAAGAAAACTGAATGCTTTTTCATTGTTCTAAGATCCAAGGGTTTGGGTCTGTGGTCACCTATGCAAATTGGTGAGGATTTTTACCAAACCTTCCCCAGGAAGTGGGGTGCAAGGGTTGGGAGGATTTTTGGGGGAAAGATGTGTCCAAACTATGTTTCCCAGTAAACCCAGATAAAGTTTGGTGGTGGCAGTGGAAATCCAAGGGCAAAGGGTAAAATTAATTTGTACCTTGGGGAAGGTTTTCATGCAGGTCCCCACATCTGTACCCTAGAGTTCAGAGTGGGGGAGGAACCTTGACAGCCACAATGTCCCAAGAGCTGCACGCATCCAGGCCCCTGCCCAATCTCTGAAACCAAGGCTGACTGCGCTGACTCCCTCAAGGCGCTTAAACACATCCTCTCCCGAACTCCACCAACAGCGTAAGCTGGCTTCAAGCCCTTGTCTACACTGTGGGGGATCGATCTAAGTTATGCAACTTCAGCTACGTGAATCACATAGCTGAAGTCGACATACTTAGATCGACTTACCATGGTGTCTTCACCGCAGTGAGTCGACGGCTGCTGCTCCCCCATTGACTCCACCTGCGCCTCTCGCAGCGGTGGAGTACAGGAGTCGAAAGGAGAGTGCTTGGGGATCGATTTATCGCATCTAGACTAATCGCAATAAATCGATCCCCACTGGATCGATTGCTGCCCATCGATCTGGTGGGTAGTGTAGACATAAGGGGCATGTGGCAGGCGTAGCACAGAACACGCAGGCACTGCACAGAATTCTAATACATTACTGCTCTTTACTTAATCACAAAATAAATATGCAGAGCTATACAAATAAAATAAACCCTACATGGATACACAACACAGTGGCTTTGCATGATGCAGCAGTTTTATAATAATAACTGCATGGTAACTTCCACGTATCAGCCAGAATTCATAAGTTTCACACACAGCTTTCCAGAATCAATGCGCAGGGACCGTGCCTGGGCTCTGTTCAGACTGTGGGGGTTAAAACACCCAGGGAGCCAGCAGCCGGGTCTCCTCACAGCAATCTGGTGAGCCGCGAGCCGGGGGAGCCTGACTGGTGCTGTGACACACCCCAATTCTATCACCAGATGCAAGCTGCTGCTCCCCCAACCACCGCATGAGGGCTACACATCAACGAGCTGGTACCAGGATCCATTCCTTGCTGTTGAGCAGGTCTCCATTCATCACCATGCTCATCTACTCTGGCAGAAAGCTGTTGAGAAGGCTGGGGTGGGGCAGCATCAACAGTACTTGGACTTCCCCAACCTCCTTCAGCCTGGACACTAGATTCTAGCCCTGTGGCGGGCACAGAAACCACTCTGACTCTGGATTTCTTCTCGACATGAGATGAAGGACAAAAGATGAAGGATCAGCTTGGCTTAACAGTGAAATCCTTGCTGATCTTAAACACAAAAAAGAAGCTTACAAGAAGTGGAAGATTGGACAAATGACCAGGGAAGAGTATAAAAATATTGCTCGGGCAAGCAGGAGTGAAATCAGGAAGGCCAAATCACAATTGGAGTTGCAGCTAGCAAGAGATGTTAAGAGTAACAAGAAGGGTATCTTCAGGCATGTTGGCAACAAGAAGAAAGCCAAGGAAAGTGTGGGCCCCTTAATGAATGAGGGAGGCAACCTAGTGACAGAGGATGTGGAAAAAGCTAATGTACTCAATGCTATTTTTACCTCTGTCTTCATGAACAAGGTCAGCTCCCAGACTGCTGCACTGGGTAGCACAGCATGGGGAGGAGGTGACTAGCCCTCCGTAGAGAAAGAAGAGGTTCGGGACTATTTAGAAAAGCTGGACGAGCACAAGTCCATGGGACTGGACGCACTGCATCTGAGGGTGCTAAAGGAGTTGGCGGATGTGATTGCAGAGCCATTGGCCATTATCTTTGAAAACTCATGGTGATCGGGGGAGGTCCCAAAAGACTGGAAAAAGGCTAACGTAGTGCCCATCTTTAAAAAAGGGAAGAAGGAGGATCCGGGGAACTACAGGCCTGTCAGCCTCACCTCAGTCCCTGGAAAAATCATGGAGCAGGTCCTCAAGGAATCAATTCTGAAGCACTTAGAGGAAAGGAAAGTGATCAGGAAGCATGGATTCACCAAGGACAAGTCATGCCTGACTAACCTAATTGCCTTCTATGACGAGATAACTGGCTCTGTGGATGAGGGGAAAGCAGTGGTCTTGTTATTCCTTGACTTTAGCAAAGCTTTTCACACGGTCTCCCACAGTATTCTTGCCAGGAAGTTAAAGAAGTCTGGGCTGCATGAATGGACTATAAGGTGGAAAGAAAGCTGGCTAGATCGTCAGGCTCAATGGATAGTGATCAATGGCTCCAAGTCTAGTTTGCAGCCAGTATCAAGCGGAGTGCCCCAACGGTTGGTCCTGGGGCTGGTTTTGTTCAATATCTTCATTAATGATCTGGAGGATGGCGTGGACTGCACCCTCAGCAAGTTTGCAGATGACACTAAACTGGGAGGAGAGGTAGATAGGATACAGAGGAACCTAGACAAATTAGAGGATTGGGCCAAAAGAAATTGATGAAGTTCAACACGGACAAGTGCAGAGTCCTGCATTCAGTATGGAAAAATCCCATGCACTGCTACAGACTAGGAACCGAGCAGCTAGGCAGCAGTTCTGCAGAAAAGGACCTAGGGGTTACAGTGGACGAGAAGCTGGATATGAGTCAACAGTGTGCCCTTGTTGCCAAGAAGGCTAATGGCATTTTGGGCTGTATAAGTAGGGGTATTGCCAGCAGATGGAGGGACATGATCATTCCCCTCTATTCGTCATTGGTGAGGCCTCATAGTAAATAGAGTAAATATGGCAGGTGACCAGCTTGGCTTAACGGTGAAATCCTAGCGGATCTTAAACATAAAAAAGAAGCTTACAAGAAGTGGAAGGTTGGACATATGACCAGGGAAGAGTGTAAAAATATTGCTCGGGCATGTAGGAATGAAATCAGGAGGGCCAAATTGCACCTGGAGCTGCAGCTAGCGAGAGATGTCAAGAGTAACAAGAAGGGTTTCTTCAGGTATGTTGGCAACAAGAAGAAAGCCAAGGAAAGTGTGGGACCCTTAATGACCTTCTCTTGGTGAATCCATGCTGGCTGTTCCTGATCACTTTCCTCTCATGCAAGTGCTTCAGGATTCTTCATAAATGATCTGGAGGATGGTGTGGATTGCACTCTCAGCAAATTTGCGGATAATACTAAACTGGGAGGAGTGGTAGATACGCTGGAGGGGAGGGATAGGATACAGAAAGACCTAGACAAATTGGAGGATTGGGCCAAAAGAAATCTGATGAGGTTCAATAAGGATAAGTGCAGGGTCCTGCACTTGGGACGGAAGAACCCAATGCACAGCTATTCCCCATGTTATGATGCCCAGTGCAGCAGTCTGGGAGCTGACCTTGTTAGTGAAAACAGAGGCAAAAAAAGCATTGAGTACATTAGCTTTTTCCACATCCTTTGTCACTAGGTTGCCTCCCTCATTCAGTAAGGGGCCCACACATTCCTTGGCTTTCTTCTTGTTGCCAACATACCTGAAGAAACCCTTCTTGTTACTCTTAACATCTCTGGCTAGCTGCAGCTCCAGGTGCGATTTGGCCCTCCTGATATCATTCCTACATGCCCGAGCAATATTTTTATACTCTTCCCTGGTCATATGTCCAACCTTCCACTTCTTGTAAGCTTCTTTTTTATGTTTAAGATCTGCTAGGATTTCACCATTAAGCCAAGCTGGTCGCCTGCCATATTTACTATTCTTTCGACTCATTGGGATGGTTTGTCCCTGTAACCTCAACAGGGATTCCTTGAAATACAGCCAGCTCTCCTGGACTCCTTTCCCCTTCAAGTTAGTCCCCCAGGGGATCCTGGCCATCCGTTCCCTGAGGGAGTCGAAGTCTGCTTTCCTGAAGTCCAGGGTCCGTATCCTGCTGCTTACCTTTCTTCCCTGTGTCAGGATCCTGAACTCAACCAACTCATGGTCACTGCCTCCCAGATTCCCATCCACTTTTGCTTCCCCCACTAATTCTACCCGGTTTGTGAGCAGCAGGTCAAGAAAAGCGCCCCCCCAGTTGGCTCCTCTAGCACTTGCGCCAGGAAATTGTCCCCTACGCTTTCCAAAAACTTCCTGGATTGTCTATGCACCGCTGTATTGCTCTCCCAGCAGATATCAGGAAAATTAAAGTCACCCATGAGAATCAGGGCATGCGATCTAGTAGCTTCCGCGAGCTGCCGGAAGAAAGCCTCATCTACCTCATCCCCCTGGTCCGGTGGTCTATAGCAGACTCCCACCACTACATCACTCTTGTTGCACACACTTCTAAACTTAATCCAGAGACACTCAGGTTTTTCTGCAGTTTCGTACCGGAGCTCTGAGCAGTCATACTGCTCCCTTACATACAGTGCTACTCCCCCACCTTTTCTGCCCTGCCTGTCCTTCCTGAACAGTTTATAACCATCCATGACAGTACTCCAGTCATGTGAGTTATCCCACCAAGTCTCTGTTATTCCGATCACGTCATAGTTCCTTGACATCACCAGGACCTCCAGTTCTCCCTGCTTGTTTCCAAGGCTTTGTGCATTTGTATATAAGCACTTGAGATAACCTGTTGATCGCCCCTCATTCCCAGTATGAGGCAGGAGCCCTCCCCTCACAGACATTCCTGCCTGTGCTTCCTCCCGGTATCCCGCTTTCCCACTTACCTCAGGGCTTTGGTCTCCTTCCCCCGGTGAACCTAGTTTAAAGCCCTCCTCACTAGGTTAGCCAGCCTGCTGGCAAAGATGCTCTTCCCTCTCTTCGTAAGATGGAGCCCGTCTCTGCCCAGCACTCCTCCTTCATGGAACACCATCCCGTGTTCAATATCAGGATGATTGAAGTCGCCCATGAGAACCTGGGCGTGCGATCTAGTAGCTTCTATGAGTTGCCGGAAGAAAGCCTCGTCCACCTCATCCCCCTAGTCCGGTGGTCTATAGCAGACTCCCACCACAACATCACCCTTGTTGCTCACATTTCTAAACTTAATCCAGAGACTCTCAGGTTTTTCTGCAGTTTCATACTTGAGCTCTGAGCAGTCATACTGCTCCCTTACATACAGTGCAACTCCCCCACCTTTTCTGGCCTCCCTGTTCTTCCTGAACAGTTTATACCCATCCATGACAGTACTCCAGTCATGTGAGTTATCCCACCAAGTCTCTCTTATTCCAATCACATCATAATTCCCTGACTTTGCGAGGACCTCCAGTTCTCCCTGCTTGTTTCCCAGGCTTTGTGCATTTGTATATAGGCACTTGAGATAACCTGCTGATCGCCCCTCGTTCTCAGTATGAGGCAGGAGCCCTCCCCTCTCACACGTTCCTGCTTGTGCTTCCTCCCGGTATCCCGCTTCCCCACCTACCTCAGGGCTTTGGTCTCCTTCCCCCAGTGAACCTAGTTTAAAGCCCTCCTCACTAGGTTAGCCAGCCTGCTCGCAAAGATGCTCTTCCCTCTCTTCATTAGGTGGAGCCCGTCTCTGCCTAGCACTCCTCCTTCTTGGAACACCATCCCACCGTCAAAGAATCCAAAGCCTTCTCTCTGACACCACCTGCGTAGCCATTCATTGACTTCCACAATTCGACGATCCCTACCCTGGCCTTTTCCTTTCACAGGGAGGATGGACGAGAAGACCACTTGTGCCTCATACTCCTTTATCCTCCTTCCCAGAGCCACATAAGTCCTCAGTGATCCGCTCAAGGTCATTCTTGGCAGTAGCATTGGTGCCCATGTGGAAAAGAAGGAAGGGGTAGCGGTCCGAGGGCTTGATGAGTCTCGGCAGACTCTCCGTCACATCACGAATCTTAGCCCCTGTCAAGCAGCAGACTTCTCTGTTTTCCCAGTTAGGGCGGCAGATAGATGATTCAGTCCCCCTAAGGAGAGAGTCCCCGACCACCACCACCCGCCTCCTTCTCTTGGGAGTGGTGGTCGTGGAACCCTCAACCTTATGACAGTGCATCTCATGCCTTTCAACTGGCGGAGTCTCCTTCTGCTCCCTTCCCCCAGACGTAACTTCTGGGCCACTCCCCGCAATGGTACCTGTGGAGAGAACATGAAAACAGTTACTTACCTGTATCTGCGTTGCTGGTACATGGACGCTCCCCTTTCTTCTTCTGGAGGTCATATGCTGCCAAATTTCTTCACCGTCCTCCTGTCCCCGCTGCGCAGCCTGCTCTGAATCTTCAGAACCTTGTGCCTGTAGAAGCATATCCTGATGTCTGTCCAGGAAATCTTCAGTTTCTCTTATGCAACGCAGGGTCAATACTTGTTGCTCCAGACATTGAACCTTCTCTTCCAATATGGAGACCAGCTTGCACTTTGTACAGACAAAGTCGCTTCTGTCCTGTGGAAGAAAGACAAACATGGCACATCCTGTGCAGGTAACAACAGCTGAACACTCCCCATCCATATTACCTTCCTACTATGAGCTTCCTCAGAAGATGCAGTAATTACTCAAAGAAGCCATTAGGGTGTAAGCCTCAGTGGGCTCACCCAAGGCGAACTCCCAGGCAAACTCCTTCTGTTTGCTGCTCTGCTGTCCCCCGCTGCTCAAGAGGATGGATCTAGACTGTTCTCAGTGGTAGCTGATGACAGAACAAGGAGTAGTGGTCTCAAGTTGCAGTGGGGGAGGTTTAGGTTGGATGTTCGGAAAAACTTTTTCACTAGGAGGGTGGTGAAGCACTGGAATGCGTTACCTAGGGAGGTGGTGGCATCTCCTTCCTTTTGAGGTTTTTAAGGTCAGGCTTGAGAAAGCCCTGGCTGGGATGATTTAGTTGGGGATTGGTCCTGCTTTGAGCAGGGATTGGACTAGATGACCTCCTGAGGTCCCTTCCAACCCTAATAACCTTTTTCCATGGCCCATTGTTTTAATAGATGTGCCATTACCTTAAATAGTTAATCACAATATGCTGGCTAGACTGGATGTAAACTACTTTGTGTCTGTTACCCAGGAGCAAACACAAAGCCCTGGCTGGGATGATTTAGTTGGGGATTGGTCCTGCTCTGAGCCGGGGGTGGGACTAGATGACCTCCTGAGGTCCCTTCCATCCCTGATATTCTATGATTCTGTGGCAAAGGCCCAGTTACAGATTCAGCCAAGAGGAGAGAGAAAAGGGTGTGTCAACTACGCAACTCACTTTATTGGGGGCTGGACTCCAGCAAAAGTTACAGCCAGTTGCTGATTCTCCCACAGAGGCTTTTCCAGCAGCTGAGACCAGCTAGCACAGAAGAGGGCTCCACCCATGTCCATTATTGGATGGGTGACAGTAGGGTTGTGACAGGGCAGTCTGCCTCTTACAGGCAGTACTGCCTGCTGGTCAGTCCTCCCCAGCACGTGGCATGGCCCTTTAACCATTTGGGGGCTGATACACAAAGCGTGAGGCGCTATGGGGAGAGAGGAAAGAGGTCCCTGAAAGAAGTTACTGCATCTTTAAGGGCGCAAGACCTGGAGCCCTGCAGATAGGATGGGGAGGGCTCCTGTCTCACTCAGCCAATAAGGAATGAGCTGGGAGAAGGGGTCAGCATAAATGCTGCCTCCTTTTTTCATAGCAGAGCAGGTGCCTACGTGCATGAAAGGAGTAAGAAGGCTCCTGCAGGGCCCTGAGTTAGCAGGGTGTAGCCAGGGAACCCTCTGAGGGCCAAGTGGAGCCAGCTGAGGGAGATAGATAAATTACAACCCAGCTCAAGGAGGTGTTCTGGGGCCTTCTGATAAGAAGAGGGATAATAATTGCTTGAGTTACCCAGCTGCAGCAGGAGGGCTGGGGACTCCTGCCCTAAGGAGAGACTAAAAGACAAAGAGAACCCTGAAGGGACTGGGAACAATGCTGAGAGGGCAGGCTGCAGCAGCAAGTTTTGTTTATTTGGCCCCTTTTGTCTGAGACTGTGTGACAAACAGGCCCTAATATTCTTCATATGATTGAGGCAAGAGTGGCTGAAGTTAGTGGCTTCCTGAGAACGGAAACAGAGGCAGGGAGTATTTGCAATGCCTCCCTAAGTACAAGGTGCTACAGGACAGATATGCCCCACATCAGAGGTATTTCTCTATGGACAGAACACAAAGGGGCTGAAGGCAGCAGAGAATGGGCCCAACACCTTAGAGCTGGGTGTGGTCTTAACCTGCCTTGCAGAGTCCCTGTTTTCCTTTCTCTGTTGTGGCAGTCGTGTTTGTGCAGAGTGGAAGTGCTGCTGATCAATATATTTCACTATAGGCCGGCGTTGCTGCTGGAGGCGGGGCACCTCACACCATCTAACAAAGGCAAAAATTAAACTCTGCAACAGAATTTCAGATATTCCAGTTTCCTGTGCCTTCACCAACTAAACTTCCCACAATCACCTTGGAGCTAACACACCAAACATTAAAACTTCAACTGTCCCCTCCCAAATTTTGCAGTGACCCATCACCTTTCGCAATAACCCAGGAAGACAGACGAGCTCACCAGTATGCCCAGAAAGCCGACAACTCGGTGTGGTGCAGCAGCTGTGTGCTGTATTATTCTAGAACAGTGGTTTTCAACCTGTGGACGCCTGGGGGTTTGCAGACTATGTCTAATATTTCCAAAGGGCTCTGCACCTCCATGTGAAATATTTCTAGGGGTCTGCAAATGAAAAAAGGTTTAAAACCTCTGCTCTAGCATGCTGCCTCAGGCATGGTAAATAACCCTCAGGGAGGCCAGTTAAAATTACTATAAAGCAAAAAGAAAAGGAGTACTTGTGGCACCTTAGAGACTAACCATTTTATTTGAGCATGAGCTTTCGTGAGCTACAGCTCACTTCATCGGATGCATACTGTGGAAACTGCAGAAGACATTATATACACAGAGACCATGAAACAATACCTCCTCCCACCCCACTCTCCTGCTGGTAATAGCTTATCTAAAGTGATCATTCTCCTTACAATGTATATGATAATCAAGTTGGGGGGTGGGGGAGGGTGAGAAAACCTGGATTTGTGCTGGAAATGGCCCACCTTGATTATCATACACATTGTAAAGAGAGTGGTCACTTTGGATGGGCTATTACCAGCAGGAGAGTGAGTTTGTGTGTGGGGGGGGGAGGGTGAGAGAACCTGGATTTGTGCTGGAAATGGCCCAACTTGATTATCATACACATTGTAAGGAGAATGATCACTTTAGATAAGCTATTGCCAGCAGGACAGTGGGGTGGGAGGGGGTATTGTTTCATGATCTCTGTGTGTATATAGTCTTCTGCAGTTTCCACGGTATGCATCCGATGAAGTGAGCTGTAGCTCACGAAAGCTCATGCTCCAATAAATGGGTTAGTCTCTAAGGTGCCACAAGTACTCCTTTTCTTTTTGCGAATACAGACTAACACGGCTGTTACTCTGAAACCTATAAAGCAAAAGAACCTTGAAAATGGAGAGAAAGGAGCTTGTGTTTGGAGTAGAGCCTGGAGCATGGAACCTGGTGCAAGAGCTGAGGCCCCAAAGTCAGGCCATGGCTTAAAGCAGATGCACTGCCCAGTACATGAACTTGGGAAAGCTGTTATTAGTGTCCCAGGCACTAGGTATTTACGTAAGCATATTCCAGCGAGCAATATATCCCATTGTAGCACAGGATGGATGGTTTGTCCAAGATATCAGGAACAAGGGGCGGTAGCAGACAGATGTCAGGAAATGTGTCTGGTGGTATCTATGTGTATGCTAGTGGTTTTCACCTTAATTCGTTGTGTGGCCTAGGGGATGGCAGAAACTCCCGCTGCCAGCTGAGCCATTCCTTGCTACTAGGCTAAGGTGCCAATATTTCCCAAAGGGAAAACGAGACACAGCACAGGGCTGGCCCGATCCCTGCCTGCCCCGCTGTGCGAGACTGGGGTCGCCAGTGTCCCCTGCACACATTCCTCCGCACCCCGCTTTTTTGACACCAGTGGTCATTTATCCCATTTACTCTTGCTAACTGACAAATGCCCATTTTTGCCAAAAAAGTTGGAACAGCTGGGACAAGGCTTAAAAAAGGGACTGTCCCGCCCACAGCAGGATGTATGGTCACCCTAATCCGGGCACTCACGTGTCAGTGTACCTGTAACAACAGAGCCAGGGCGCTGAGACTGTGTCTAGGGGCAGTGAACCTGGCCGAGTGCCTTTGTCGCTGAGCTGTGGCTGGGGTCTTTCTTCCTGAGTAACGCTGAAGAGCAGCAGGTCAGCAGGCTCTCTGCTCATCACGCTGAAGCTGCAAGGACAGAAGCACTGAGCAGCCTAAGCAGCGCTACAGGGGCAATAATATTCCAGCCTCCAGCACTTCCCCACACTAGGCAGTGCTGTCCACGTCTGCTGGGCCAACTCGCTGTGCAGGGCGGGACAGCACACGGCATGGACACACACGCAAGCCAGCTGGCAACACTGTTTGCCTAGTGGTTAATGCTGCCCACTGACCCAAGGGAGCTGTGGGCGTGATTCTTAGTCCTGGCCCCTCTTCCCCTGAGTTGCAGGAGTGGAAACTGGTTTCATTCCTAGCTCTTGTTGCTGGCTCTGAGGCTATCGGGGAGTGGGGATGGTGGTCAGACAGCACCACCAAGTGGGTGGAGTGTGAATTGTTGGTTTAGGAAAGACAAGTCTACACTAGAGACATAGTGGTGGAGAGGAGGGGAATTAAAACAAAAGGGCTCTGGGGGTTTCTATAAAGGAACCCCCTTGTATTGTCACTGCAATCACCTTGGACCTAGGGACAAAGACAGTGACAAGTCTCCTTTGGCTGAAAGGTCAAAAGGTGGCAGGAGGATGCAGCTAGGTACTGTGGTTCTGAAGAGAATCACCCACCTGTGCATGGAGCTGCTGTGCAGCTGAGAAGTGCATCTGTCTCTCCAGGAGAACCACAAGGGCTGTCACCGCTTAGCCCTTCACATGGCCATGTGGTTGGTAAAAGGACCAATGCTTTTCTATAGATCGTTTAATGCTGTCACACAACAGCTCCGGCCCCTGGGGCCCAGCACTCGGGCTTGTCTCCCCTCTGTAAGAGCCCTGCTTTTCTGCTGCAGCACTTCTTTGACTGCTGCAATTTTAGAAATGTTAAAAGTCTTTAAACCTTCACTGGGCACCAAAGAGCAGATTTGTCACGTAGCACTTGGTTATCGTGTTAGTAACCAGGCAGAGAGAGACTGTATGAAAAGAAAAAAGCTTTTCTCTTGCTTTCGCCAAAATGTCTGTTTTTATTAAATCACATCTTAAAACCTATAAACTTTCATGTATTTGAAACATGGTTATCATACACAAAGCAGCAAATAGTCCCAAAGAAACATGTGAACGTACCCAGTGGATATGGTAGATCTAGCCCACCTGGAAGGAGGCCGGTGTAACCAATCACAAACGGCATTTAAGGTTGTGGGGGGTGCTCAGAAAGATTCTTCTTTCAGCCTTTTGGCAGATCTGCCCTGCTGGCTCAGAGCCCAGGATCTGTCCTTTGAAACGCAGCTTGAATCCCCCACAGAGGCAAGACCCACACTTCAAAACTCTCCACTAATTTTGGGTGCTTCAGATCTTCGGTAGTCAACTTGTGCACCTGAGCTGTCTGACATTGGCACTCGAGAGCAGCAGTGGTCATTTTTGGAAATTTGGGGGTGAAGAGTTTGGAGCTCTCTGCATGGGATTGATCCAACTGTAATTTTCAGTTGAAATGGGATGGGAAAAGGAAAGATTGTTCCTCCCCCAAATCTATTGCCTGCCTGCTGAAATGAAATCCTCAGCTACTGCTATCTGCTTTGTTCAGTGCCGTGGTGAGGAGGCCACACAATGACTTAAACATGTGGGAAGCTGGATACATACACTCCTCCTCTGGAAAGGTTTGATTTTTGCAAGAAGCTGTATGCCCTCAACTCCCATGGAAATCAGTGGGAGTTAAGGGCACTCAGCACAATACAGAATTGGGTCCTACGCATTTGATCTTTTACATGGCATTGTCAAGTAAATGGTTATATATTAGATTTTGTTGCTTTCATTAACGCTGACAATTGTATTTACTTTTTCTCCTTCCTACTGGGAGAAAGGTAATTTGCCCACCTCCTCCATATTCCTAACAGATATACACAAATATAAAAGGACATAAGCTATGATTACTCTCTCTATTCTTTGTAGACCTGTGATTGTTTTTCCAATCATTGCTTGGGGCTTTTTTCTTTAAAGAAAATCAATGCCAGGAACCCAGGCTGTGCTAGCAGCTCTGATAACAAACTAGTCTGTGGTTTTGAGGGAAATAATTGGTTACAAGAAACAATGGCAGGATTCCATGTGTGTGTACACATGCATTAACTTATTTATACAGATGCATGTGTGTAGTTCTCCCCACTCACCAACAGTCCCCCTCTCCTACGCTAACCTGGGTCATTTTTATGACATCTCAAAGTTGAGGATTAATCTCTGGGGTGGCGTCCCTTGAAACCCTCACGTAAGAGTGACCAGGATGTTTGAAGAGGGATGCGACCTCTGTGTCAGAGTTTGAGTCAAAACTCCAGCTCCCCCATCTTCTATTCAATTGTGTGTAAATCCCAACACCAGCCATGGTTTAAGGGTTTAAAGCCAATTGCCAAAGGCCTGTCAATGCAATAACATTGAACTTTTCTCCCCATAGGGAGAGAGCTGGGTATATCAATAGAACTCCACAAACTGATTTGCACAGCCGTAGGCGAAAGGTTACATTCAAAAGCCGAAAAAACATGTATATCATGTGGGGAATGGGAACTGTGGAGGAGAGACGGGCACATTATTGCTATATAAACTCCAGAAGGGGAGTCTCATGAAGGGCTCACAATTGTACACAGTAACAAATCTCTCCAGCAGCTGCTTGAGGTTCTATGCAAAAGTTTTCATGTTACTGAGACCCAGACACAGCTCCCGTTGAAGTTGATGGAGAGACTTCCAATTAGTTCAGTGACAGCTGGACTGGGCCCCAGCTGCAGAGGGAGCAGCCAAATATCGGGATCAGTTAAAGACACCATCACTTTGCAACATAGAACATAAGGAAGAAATGTGAGTGCTAACGGAATGGTAACCAAATGCCCTCAACTCCCATGGTATGGGTCTCTTACCAAAGGTAAGAGACTCATACACCAATCTTTTTCCTTTCATTGGCCAATTTTAAATATATTTTAATAGCAATGGAATAGCAATCATTATCTTTGAACTCTGACCTTTACTAAATATTTAAAGAAAATGCAATGTAATTTTCCTTCACATGGGTTCTTAGAACGTAATATCCATTATTTTCACCTCTAAATTCACTATTTCACATATTCTCTCCCATGTATCGTATGTCTGAATCAAAACTTCCAGTTGTGTCTCTCCAGCACAGGTAAGAGATTGCACTCTAGCTTTTATACCCAGGGCCCTGACTCCGATCTCACACAACTTATCATCACTGGTTTCACAGCAGGTTGACAGTGGTGTAACTGAGTTCAAAATCAGGCCCACCATCTCTAAGTCTCACATGTATGTATTAAACTCCCAGGAGCTAGACAAAGCTATCAGCAGTCAGACTGACCCATAGCTGTGGGTGAACTGGTTTCTGATTGCCGTTGGCTTGCACTTCCTCCTCCAACAGAACAGCTGGAGGAAAATTCGTACTAGACAATGGTGTCTCATTCAGCCCCCCGAATCTAAGGCTGTAGACCCCTGGCTGCCTGTCTCGCAGTGGGTGAACTCCCTGGTTTACTGCTTTGGGGCTGCAACAAACCTCGGCTTCAGCAGATGTTTGCTGCATCAGTCCAGGCCTCCTGTAACAAGTCCATCCAGCAGGGTTTGAATGAGGGACGTTCTGATTCTGATCACGAATGCTCATAGAGTTGAACAGTTATTTTAAGAGGCAAGGCAGGGACAAGATGAATAAACCATTTCTGGGATCACATGTGCATGTGCTACTCTAGTTTAGTGCCAAACTTTGTTTTCAGTGATCTTTGCCTCCTGTAATTTTTGTTTAACTGATGGGAAACAAATTCAAAATAGACACCAGCCAACACTAGGCCAGAAGGTGTTCCCATTTACACCTGTGCAACTCACCTGAACTCAAATGGGGATGAGGGGGAAGGGAGTCATTTAGATAGGATTTCACCCAGCATCCTCAAAACAAACAGATTTGTGATCCGGGAAGGAAGGGACTTCCTCTAAAATCTCTGATGCATGGTTCTGACAACTCCTGCCAATGCCATTCCTGTTATAGTGACCTAGAAGGGTTCATTATTGTGCAACAGGCCACCTTGTATTGGACCCCCAAACAGTGAATCCCAAAGAAGTGTTCAGGCCAAGATGGGCCTTGCTATGGTGGTGCGTGGTTAGTTAGGCTGAGTTAAGAAGAGGAGTTTGTGGATGTGTCTTCGTGTTTGCCTTTTCTGGAGACACATTACCATTCGGTGACTGGACAGTTATGCTGGAGAGGCCAAGGAGACACTAAGAGAACTCTTGCATTCTGCTGGGTGGAGCAGAGCAGATGGGAACAAACGGGAACATGCGTATCTCACACACAATTTGAGAGAGGCGGCCTGTCTACAAAAACACACATATAGTGTACACACCATCTCTCCCAAGGAGCATCACAGGAGGCAGAACTGGGTTCAGACAAGCCCCGAACAAGCAAGAGGGGAGACCCAGGCTGAGCCGAGCCAGAAGAATTCACTCGTTCCTGGAGTCTCACCCAGGGAAGCAGCAGCCCTTGGAGGCAAAGTGGGCTGAGTGCAGACTGCAGGGGATGTGGCTCAAACCACTCCTGAGGTCCCTGGGTAGGGGTGGGGGAGAGGAGAGTTCGGTGGGCTCTCCTGTTCATGGGCAGGGGAACCCCCATGTGGCAGCAGGGCGGGTGGTTGGTTGGTTTCCCACACAGAAGTGTCACTGTAAGTGGAGTTGCACTGTAATGAGAGAGGGCCTGCCTGCCAACCCCCCTCCCCACCCCATGAGGGGGGGCTGGTAGCTGCAGTGGGAGTGGGGTGGCTTTCTATGGAAACCCATATCTTGGGCTTTGTCTACACTACAGACTGTAGTGCTACAGCGGTACCCCGTAAGGTTTCCCATGGAGCCGCTCTCCCGCCAGTATCATTAAACCACCCCAACGAGCAGCAGTAGCTAAGCCAGCAGGAGAGCGTCTCCTGCCAACAGAGCACTGTCCACACCGGCACTTCTGTCGGTGAAACTGATACCGGGCGGGGAGGGAAGGGGGGGTTCACACCTCTGACTGACAAAAGTTTGACTGACAAAAGCGTTAGTGTCGACAAAGCCTTAGTTTTCTCTTGGAAGCAGCTTCTACAAGACTCCTCCCTACTTCTCCATCCAGGGCCCAACAAACTTTTCTCTTGCTCAGCCAGAGCAGAGGAGGAGGGAGAGATGACAATCCCATTAGAAAGCTGTACTGAACACTTACATGGGAACTGATAACTGTTGGATGCACACACGCTCACTAGAGTGGAGTGATGTTTCTCAATAAACTGTGTCTACCACATGCCGGTGTGTGATCTTTGTTAAAATTGCCAACCACTGCACTGGCCCAGGTGCACTTCCACAGAACAAGGACCAGAATAACCTGGATGCTGGCATTTTACCACTGTTTGATCACAGCTGGTCTAGACAAATCAGGTGTTAAAATCCCTGTGATTGGGTCTATACTAGCATGCTCCCTTCGGTGGGAAATCTTCACTAAAAGCTTGCTGCAGACACAGCTCTTAAGGGCCGACAGCCAAATGAAAAGTAGCTAAGCAATTAGGGACTTTCCCCTGAGTCCACTATAAACTGAGTTGCACTACAATCACATTTATTAGAAGTGGGCTCCACGAAAAGTTTCAAAGAGCAATTATAAATAAGAGGACTGTTAGAAAGGGGACCAATTTGGGGAACAGATTGCATGGCTTAATACAGATTTATAGCTAAAAAAAAATTTAAACGGAAAAGAACCATTTTATAGGTGCAATGACACACTTTAGGATGTGCACATAAGTCAGTAAACATACCTCTGGGATCTCATTGTGCTGCAATGGCTACACAACAGAGCATGCCAATACCTGGCCTATGCACCACCCAAAGCCCATTCCATAGAGCTTAGGTGGGCTTGAAGTGGCGCACAGAAATGAAGCTGGCCCCCTGCATAGGGTGAATTTCGCCTTGTGTGCATACGATATACTGACTGGTGAACGCAGGCCCCATTGTGTGCACCTGCTGACATGTTGATTCCAATGGAAGATGTCACATCTATGTTTTCCTCTGAGGCCTAAATAGCGACAAAGTTTTTCTGCATCCTATATCCTGCTGACTCCTTCCTGTTCCACCAGGCATTCTAAAGGATCAGCCAGTCTGAAGTCTGAAGGCTAGGACTATAACAGGGTTTAAAAGAGAACTGGATAAATTCATGGAGGTTAAGTCCATTAATGGCTATTAGCCAGGATGGGTAAGGAATGGTGTCCCAAGCCTCTGTTTGCCAGAGGGTGGAGACAGATGGCAGGAGAGAGATCACTAGATCATTATCTGTTCGGTTCACTCCCTCAGGGGCACCTGGCATTGGCCACTGTCTGTAGACAGGACACTGGGCTGGATGGACCTTTGGTCTGACCCAGTCTGGCCTTTCTTATGTTCTTAGCCAGCTAGGAGTGGATGAAAACACAATTTCTTCCTTTCAGAATTAACTTCCAAAGTGATACTAGCACACAAGACTTTAAATGGTTGATAGGCAGGAGGTATAAAATTCCCATACTGTCCTTCCAATTATAGCTTTTAGAACATTTTTTCATCCCTTTAGTCAAATGATCACTGCAAATACAAGAATCTGCTCATGTCATAATACCATAAAACTACATGGGATAGATCTTTGGAAAAGAGAGAAATGCATTCATTATTTTCAATATACTATACTATACAGTCAATTGAACCAGTAAAACAGTCTGAAACATTCATTCAAACTTACATCTCCATATAGGATAGGTTATGCAACCGTACAATCTACCTTTCTACTGCAACTCTAGTTCTAGAAGTGCTCAATCATAATAGATATACAATAGTTATACAGATAAATGATCAAAGTGTATATATTAAAGGCCCTTTCAGAGTCACATAGTATTTTCAATAGTTTCCACAATGCTACATTTATGCTACCACATTCACTGAAGTGGGGCTTTACTTGAGACGAGAGAGCATTTTATCATTCTTCACTTAACATTGTAAGCAACAACCCAAATCACGCAAGCAAACTGGAAAGTGACAGAGTCAAATATGGATGTGTTTTTGCGTCAACATCTTAATGCCGTCACTGTCATTTCATTTCTAGGCTGTCACAGAATATCCAACTCCCACCTCCTCCTGAGGAGCAGAGAGATATTAACATGCCAAATGTTAGTTCAGTGACATATAGCTTTAAACAAATCTGCTATGACATTTTCTTCCAAAACCACTTATGGTGGTGCCAAGAACCCTCTTAGTCTGCAAATCTGAGCATAAATCAACTGGAAGAAGAATTGTGCCCCCAATGACCAGCAGCCATCAGAGCATCCTGGTGGCCGCCTGGAGAGGCAGAGCAATGTGCTCACCTTTCTCGACAGCTGGCTGCGCTGGGGCCATGTCATTCGCAAGCAGATATTGATGAACTATTTGGATCGTCATGGTGATTTCTAATGATCAGAAACTGTCTCCCTCTCCCCCACTACTTACTGTACGTGGATTATTTCATAAAGATTTTACATAAAAGGTCATTAATGTACATGGGTCAGCAGTTTTAGCCAGTGGCCTGCTCCCCGGTATTAAAACAACACATGGGGCACAAAAGAGAAAGGGGATTTTCCACAGATCAGAATTAATGTTCTTTTTTTTTACGATTCAAAAGGTTTATACATTTTTTTTTCTGCACTGCACAGCCAGGTACTTTTACAAAAGAACACACCAGGAGCCCAAGCTAACCCTCCATGGTTATTCTCCTGTATATTTTACCTCTCTGAAAGAGAAAGGATATAATTGCCCCAAATGGCCAGGGTGACCTGTGCAGACTACAGTAATATTTAGCCCCTAGACATTCAGGAGACTAGAAGACTAAAAAAAAAAAAGTCAATAAATTCCACAGTATATCCTTAAAGATATTCAGCACAAATCCAGATTTGAAAACCATAGCTACTCACAGATGAGAGCTGTATAAGCCGTGTGTCTCAGACAAAAATGATTTGGAGGGGAAAGCTGAGAACTACAAATGGCTCAATAAATTGCTGGAGAAAACTGTGGTTTGCAAGTCAACAACTGGCAGGTAGGTGAATGTGGGAAAGATTCAAAATGCTACTCACCAGTGCTACATACTTCAAGAAACATTTCATTCTATTAATTCAAACACCTAAACCCCCTCGGAGGATTTCTCATTCTCAAATAATCTTCTATTCCATCCTGCAGTCTGCAAGAAGAGCTCATCTTTCTAAAATGTAACAATATACTGAGTGAACAATTACCATAGCTATTAATTTCTACTTCATTGTTATATCTTAATGAAACTGATGAAGATTCCACTCAGTCATATACTGTATTTCTAACCTAAACTTACAGCAAAACTAAAACCATACAGTTTTGCAAGTAGCCGAGATAAAGTAACAAAGTTGTGTCTAATTGGAGGGGCAACATACATTCATAAGAGCACATACAATTAGTGTAACACAACTACTCTGAAATTAAAAATAAAACCAAAACCAAACAGGATTGATCAATGCAGCAGACATGCAGGGTCTGCTAAGTAACATTAAAATCATATTGCTGGTGATTAAATATGTCTACAGAAGATATATTACGATTTTGAATATATTTTCAAGCAGACTAAAAAATACCTCATCTATTGATTATTGATGTGTTATTTGTAACTAATTAAATATTGGGAGGGTTTTCCCCTCTGTGTATAAAAATTGCACTTATTTTCTATTAAATCAAAATACGTTAAACTTTAATTCTGTACTTCAGTGTGTGTTGACATTAGGTTGCTGAACCTTGCCTGTCAAAGCTTGCAGGATTAAGTATGGCGTTCCTTGCCTTCCAACATCCCTAGCACAGCCAAGAGAGCCGCTGGGGTGCACCCGTCAGTACAATGCCCTTCCTGCTCTGGGCTTCAAGTCACTGCTTTACTATAGTGCAAGGATTATTTATTTAAATTTTTTATAAGAAAACCTGAGCCTTAAATGTCTTTAAAAGGACCTGGAATTGATTCTGGCCCATCATGACCTGAAACAGCTCAGTCCTGCAAGGAAATTTCCCATTTGACACAGCTCCCTCTGACAGACAAAGGCTCTGCGGGCAGTGTCTGCGGAGTCACATCATTCGCCTTCAAGTCTCTGTCTTTACCCAAAAGCCTTTTGTCCTGACAGCCCTTCCTTCCAGCTCTTCGGCACTGCTGCCTCCTGCAGGGCTCCCCGTGCCAATGAAAAAAGTCTCTGCCACAAGCATGACTTGTGAGACACTGGTGATCACCCTCCTCGTGCAATGGCTTCTCCAGCTCATAAAATGTCATCGTAATCCAACAGTTTGGAATGCTGGCGAGTCTTCCAGAGGCGGTAAAGGCGGAAGTCAAAGTAAGTTTCAATCATTTGCTTCCCTAGGATGAGAACCAGAACAAAGCACAGAGGTTACCCCAGTGACGCACTGGGTGAAGCAGAGACCAAGCAGCCTGCAGCAGCCAAAAAAGATCAATTCTCACTGTTTCATGGATGTGCACAGGAGAGTCTGTCTGAGAGTCTCATGTAGGGACACTGCTGACAGCTGTCACTCACTCATGGCATCATTTGCCCAATCTGAAACTGCCCATAAAAGGTGTTGCCTTGACAACCCCAAAAATGGGTGATCATATTATTCATACTCAACATTGGAGAGCCCAGACAACAGCAAGGCAGGCTCCCCTCCTAACAGCCTGCCAGTGTGTACCCACCCGCACCCAGAAGGTGAGATACAGCTCTGTTTCCATGTCCCATTCTGTTCTTGGCCTCTCTGTACAGACTGCCAGCAAAGGTGACCATCAGTGGCTGCTGAGAGTCACAGTACAACTCACTCCAGCTCTGTAACTCCAGCTCTGGGAGACACTAGCGAGAATGACAGCAGGGAACTCAACACTGACCTACTGGAAAGTTATGGACCAAAAGAAGGTACAGTCAAACCTGTCAGGCAGTAACAGAGGCCCCTCTCCTTCATGCTTATGAGATCTTCAATCTCCATGGCTGCAGCAAGTTTGGTAAGGCAAAAGTTCACTTTAGCTACCCAGATCTGCCTTTTGCCATAGTGAAAAGTTCAGCAGAATACTTTGGAGGGAAATGTGGACTTGGGTGGTTTCGCTACTGGTGTGAATCCTTTTTGCACCTGGTTGACTGAAGTATTTCCCTAGGACAGTCACTTTACAGAAACCATGCAAGGGAGGTGGCCAGTATAGCTTCACAAAACCCAAATCCCCACAAAGCATAAAAAAAACAAACAAACGTAGATTCTAAAAAGCAAAACAGAGGGAGGGACTTTTCTCTTTTACAGCTGATTAAGATCAGTTTGAAATGTCTGCATGACAGGTAGCCAGGGATTAAAGTGGTTACATTGTGTGTCCTAGATTTATCGAGACGAAAAAATTGCAATGCATTCTCGAGCCCCGCTCTCCTGCAGAGCCAAGAACTGCTCTGCAGGGCACTACGTACAACAACATGTATTGTGTGTAGAAGACACAATCTTTTCTATTGAATTGATATAATTAACTCTCTGCACAAGGCCATGTGCCACTGCATGGTTTTGTTGTGGAACTTAGGCATGCACTTTGAAAATGCAGGGCCCCTCCTATGAGGTGCATAGTGCCTCTGGCAAAATGCTGAGGACCCTCAACTCAAGTCAGTGGGAGTTGAGGATGATCTTGTTAATGTCAAACAGAGTTAGGGTGCTTAGCTTCTTGCAGATTGTAAGCTATTCGAGGCAGGGACTGGACTGTCTTTTTGTTCTGTATTTGTACAGCGCCTAGATTCCTACGGGCTGCAGTAATACAAATAAATAGATCTAAAACACGTGGACACAGTACTACATAGTAAACTATTAGTTACATTAGGGAAGATGGGGATCATTACAAAAACTGTAAGGTGGATAAGGAACTGGCTAAAGGAGAGAAGGCAACAGGATACGCTGAAAGATGAAGTATCCGACTGGAGGGTGGTTAATAGTAGAATTCCTCAAGGATCAGTCTTTGGACCAATCTTATTCAATATTTTTATTAATGACCATGGCACAAAGAGTAGGAGTGTGCTAATAAAATTTGCTGAAGATTGGGAGGCGTTGTCAATACAGAGGAGGATTTTTATACAGGAAGATCTGGATGACCTTGAAGACTGGAGTGGCATTAATGGGATGAAATTCAATAGTACACATTGCAAGGTCATGCACTTAGGGTCTAATAAGAATTTCTGCTACAAGAGGAGGAGAGAGAGCTGGGTGTTGGGTCAATCGCAAGACTACTATGAGCCACCAATGTCATGCAGCTGGACAAAAGGCAAATGCAATCTTTGGATGTATCAGGTGAGGCATACGCAGTAGAGAGAGAAAAGTATTAATGCCATTGTACAAGGCACTGGTAAGACTTTGTTTGGAATACTCTGTACAATTCTGGTCACCCAAGTTCAAGAAAGATGAATGTGAACTGGAACAGGTGCAGAGAAGAACTACTATGATCAGGGGAACGGAGGACCGATCTTATGAGAGGAGACTGGAAGAGCTTGGCTTGTTCAGTCTAGCAAAAGGAAGGCCAAGGGGCATACGATTGCTCTCTCTAAATACATTAGGGGGGTAAATACTAGGGAGGATGAAGAGCTATTTAAACTAAAGGACAGTACTGGCACAAGAACAAATGGATATAAACTGGCCATGAACAAATTCAGTCTGCAAATTAGAAGATGGTTTCTAACCATCAGAGGGAGGTGGTTCTGGAACTGACGCCCAATAGTAGTTGTGGGGGCAAAGAACTTAATTAGTTTTAAGAAAGAGATGGACAAAATTTATGAGTGAAATTGTTTGATGTGGTTTCTTGCGATGGTGGGGGATAGGGCTCAGCAGCCCTGGGACTCACTTCTGGTTTTCAGCCAGCCACCGGCAGGGGTCAGGAAGGGATTTTTTCCACCCTCAGTGCATTCGGATTTATTTTAAACCTTCTTCCGCTGAAGTATCTGGGATGGTGACATCTGGAGATAGGACACTGGATAGGGAGCGCCAGGGCTCTGAGATGACATCAAACATTCTCTCTTTCAGGTGCTTGGCTAGCTGGTTCTTGCTTACATACTCAGGGTCTAACTGATTGCCATATGTGGGGTTGGGAAGGAATTTTCCCCCAGGTCAGATTGGCAGTGACCTTGGGGTTTTCTTTGCCTTCCTCTGCAGCATGTTGGTGCGGGTCACTTGCCATGATTATCTGGGTAGATCTCACTTAATCAGTTCCCTGCCATTGCAGGGACCTCAAGCACTGGTGCACCTCAGTCCCTGCTATTCTCTGCCTGTGGCACAGAAGTCTAGTCTCCTGAGGGCCGTAATATTTGGTCTCACTTTGGTTGATGGGTTGATTGTGCGGGTGCTGGGAGGTGTCAATGGCCTGGGATATCCAGGAGGTCAGATTAGATGATTTGATGGTCCCTTCTGGTCTTAATCACTATGATCCTTGCAATGGCAAACCACAGTGGATAACTTCAGCAAGGCCAACAATGCATCCCTTGTATCTGTGACTGTTTAAACTGTGAAAATCTACCAAACAGAGCAGGTGGCTAGAAGCCACAAACCAGATATCAACCATACAAGGAAAGAAAATGTGTCTACAGCCTCTAAAGTGTCTCAAACTATGGACAAGAAGAGACTATAAAAAGATGGTTTCCACTCAGCTTTCCTGTTAGCATGGGCAGTCTGTTCAGAACTAGTGTTGTTGTTTAGCATCCTCTGGAGGAGAAATACTCACATGCATCATTAAGGAAAAGATTCTACTCCCAGATGTGCATGTGCTTCTCTCCTATTGACCTCAGCGTGCTCTGGTAACTTACCGAATCTCCTAAGCTACCTCTGCCCAGAAGGGTCAGTATTAGTTCCACGTAGAACTGGGCAACATTTTTTGAAAGAAAAGTTTATTTGACAAAAAAATGCAGTTTCTGTTGACTTGAAACATTTACAAATTTGACACAAAGCATCAGTCAGTCACAAAATACCTAGAGGAAGAGGTGCTACTTTCCCACCCCTTAAGCCCAGTGGCTAGGGCACTCACCTCCTGTAGGAGCTCAAGGTTCAAGTCCCTGCTTTGGCACAGACCTGAAATGGACTTCTTTTGAGTCACCAAAAATTTGGAAATTTACAGATTCGGTTCAACACAAACTGAATTTTTTTTCAATTGTTTGGAACTGCCATCAAACCAAAACATCAATTATTAGCTCGGCTCTTGTTACAGGCCCTTTTTGTTGATCTGCATTAGCTCTGGAGAGCACTGTCCAGCTACAAACACAATGAAGGGTGCAACTGAAAGGCAAAAAGGGGAGGAAATGTGAAAGGGGAAAAGCCAGACCAGGAGGAATCCACCATACAATCAATGATAAGGTCATTACAAACAGGAGAAGGTTTCAGTGACTTGGCTTTTGGGGGCAGGGCTTCAGGAAGTTGAAGAGTGCTCCTTTGTGAAAGGGGCCCATGGAGGAGGCAGTGATGTTGGAGGAGTGCACACTCAAGTTTATAGCAGAAGAAATTACCTTGAGCTGAAAGTTCCAGTGGCGACTCAAAGACAACCCTATAAGGAGTCATTAGGTTTTTCAGATTCTGAAATAGCTGAAATGAGATGAGATTTAAAAGTTAGTAGCTGAATCAAAAGAGGAACTCCAGGTGCTTCAAATTAAACAACGGATGGGCAGGCACAGGGCAATGGAAAAGGAGAGAACTCAGCACTCTTCAGAATAGTCAAACTCAAACCTTTGGGTCAGCCCCTGTCAGGAGAACAGCTGGCTCCCAGCCTGGTCGCTAGGCAACCCAGCAAGCTCAGCCAGTCTTTGCCAAACGGCCATGCTTCCTGATCGGGCCGGGGAGCCAGCAGCCTGCTACTTGAGCCTTGCCGTGGCCGCAGCACAGTGGCTGCTTAAGGCATGCCATGCTGCAGCTGTGCTGGCTTCCACTTCCTTTTCTAGCCCTCGCTCCAGCCCCGGCTTCCAACCTGATCCTCCCCACTCCAGTCTGTGCCTGGCCTCCTTGCCCTAACCTTTGGCTTGGCTTCTTGACCCTGACTCCAGTGTTACCCTCTGACTGGTAGGGGACTCCTGGATCTGTGCTCACTAACATGCTGAACTGCCACCACAGCCACTAGGCAGGGTCCTGCTCCACCCAGGCCCCAGCGGCTCACAGCTCCTGTGCTGGACAATAGAGCTCACGCACACAACCACTGGAAGAATCCTGCCTATAATGGGCAGCTGAATACGGCTGTGATTTTCAAAGACACCTAAGAGAGTTAGATACCCAGCTCACGTTGACCCTAGCTCCCTCTGAAGATCCCAGGTTAACTCCATCAGCCCTTTTGGTTATTGGTAGGGACAGAAGGTGGGAAAACTCACTAGACAGTAGCACTGCTGAAAAGGATGTGTGGGTTATAGTGGATCACAAACAGAGTCTGAGCCACCAGTGTGATGCAGTTGTGAAAAAGGCTAATATCACGCTGGGTGCATTAGCAGGCGTGTTGTATGTAAGCCATGGGAGGCGACTGTCCCACTCAGCATGGGTGAGGTCTCCGCTGGAGAACTGTGTCCAGTGCGGGGCACCTACCCTATGGGCACGTTTAGTCTTGAGAAAAGAAGACTGAGCGGGGACCTGACAACCATCTTCACACATGTGAAGGGTTGTTACAAGGAGAAGAATGATGAATTGTTTCCCACATCCACTAAAGGTAGGACAAGAAGTAATGGGCCTAATCTGCAGCAAGGGAGATTTCAGCAAGGTTAGTTATTAGGGAAACTTTCTATCTAGAAGGATGGTTAAGCACTGGAATAGGCTTCCCAGGAAGGTTGTGGAATCCCTGTCACTAGAGGTTTTTAAGAACACATTGGACAGACACCTGTCAGGGATGGGCTAGGTTTATTTGGTCCTGCCTCAGCACAGGGGCTGGAAGTGATGAGGTCTCGAGATCCCTTCCAGCCCAACATTTCTATGATTCTCTGACCTTTGTCTAAGGCTTCAAGGAAGGGGCTTGTGTTCCCATTCTTCACTTTTCCTGAAAGGCTCTCACAGGCCAAACTGAACAGTCCCCACCTGCCTATCTACTATATGGCCCACAGGGTGGCTCATCCTTTCAAAGGCACACACCAGCTGAGCTGCTCTCTCCCTGAGGTGGGATGTACAGCACATGTCTGCAAAGAAGGCAAATCCTTAGAGAAGAGGGGCTGGGGAAAGGGCAACATGCCCCTCAATATTAGAGAGGAAAGCCCTTTAATCAAATCTCCCAACTCTGTGACACACCAGCTGACCTGCCCATAGAGAGCTTCTGGCCATGGCCCAGGGCCGCTTACCTTCTCCCCATTGGGGTTTCCCAGAACATAGCAGCCCATGATGTGAATGACATTTGGCTCAGGGTTGATTTTGCTCATCAATCGGCTCAGCCGCTTCCAGAAGCTGGAAGTAATAGGAGAAAACAAAATTACCATTTAAAATCCACCCCCTCTGCAGTCAGGCACCCTGACAGTGGACACATGCTGTCCAGGGAGACCAAAGTGGGACCACCCTGCGGGAGACACAAGCCTCTCTCCCTGAGCTCATTTACAAGATTTCCCATGGAAATCCCCCCTGCCTTACCTGTTCCATGCCTGTAAGGTGGGTTGAACCTGCCTGCAGCACCATAGGGCACCTGCACTCACATGTGGTGGGTTGCTGATGCTCTACTGGGATGGCACAGTGGTGAGCTCCCAAAGCAGAGCTTGGCCAGTTGATTGTTGTGAATAATACTTGCTGCAAATGTTGGAATTTCCCCCCATAGAATAATTCTTTGAACTCTCACCCTCATCTCTGCCTCTGCCAAGCAGGGCAGCACAGTTGGACTCCTCTCCCCTCAATGCTGGTCCCAAACCTTTTACATTTTACATCTTCATAGTTCCCAGCATTTTTAGATTTGCTTTTCTTTTATCTTTTCCCTTCCGATTTCCTCTTTTCTCCCCTTCTCCCATTCCTGTCAATTGTGCTGCATGATATTACCAGCGTTAACATGTTTAAAAAGACAATGTAGCATTGGTTCATGCTGAGGGCAATAAAGCAGCAGAAAGCAGTTGTAGTGAGTAAAGACCCAGACAGACAATGCCAGTAGACAAAGTGAGAGACTCGAGGAGCTCAAGCTAGCCTGCTTAACAAAGAGAAGGTTAAGGGCTGACTTGGTCACAGCCTAGCTAGCTACGTGGGGAAGTAATATTTGATAATGGACTCTTCAGTCTAGCAGACGAAGGTGTAACAAGATCCAGTGGGTGGAAGCGGAAGCCAGACAAATCCAGACTGGATCTGAGGTGTACATTACAGTAGTGAGGGGAATTAGCCATTGAAACAATGTCCCAAGGGTCATGGTTGATCTCCACCACCGGCAATATTTAATTCAAGCTGGGATGTTTTTCTAAAAGCTCTGCTCCTGTTCAAACAGGAATTAATGCAGGGCAGCTTTCTGGCCCATATTACACAGGAGGTCAGACTAGATTATCAAAATGAATCTATTAATAAAACTTTAGCCTGCCCACCTCCATCTACATTAAATAGACCAGAGAAAGGGCACCCAGGGTTGGGAAATAAAGCGACTCACAGGATCATATCTTCCTCCTTCTCCACTTTGGCAAAGGTGGCAACTTTATTCTTCAACAAATATAAGTGGCCAGGACCTCCCTGCATGGAGAAGAGAGAGAGACAGTAGCACACCATGGAGAAGAGAGAGAGATGGTAGCTGCCCTGGCCTCAGAGAAATGGACTGGCTTTTTCCATCTCTAGTGACTAAGCTTCTGCGGTACTGTTTGAGAAGCACTGGAGGGGGCAGAGCAGACACTCTCCAGTCTGTGAGTGACACTAAAGTCATAAAGCAGGTTGACTTTGCTCCAGGCAGATGGATAAACAGCCCTGGCCTCCACTTCTCACCTTAGGTGGGATCTTGGCCTCAGATGTTGGTTAACCGATTGGCAAATATAGTGGTCAGGGCCAGCTGTGTGGCTCACAGATGTGCAGCATTCTCACCATATGGTGATGAGGAATTCAAAGGGCACCTGTATCCGTGTCACAAATAAGTTTTCACTCTGTCCTTACTCAGGAAAAACTCCTATTGACTTCAATGGACATTTTCGTGAGTAACAGCTGAGTGAAAACTCAGCCAAGGCTTCAGGATTTGGCACAGTCTGCCCATCCCCCACCAGGAGCAGCATTGGAGGCAGTCTGCCTCAGCAAGGGACCCCCCGATCTCTCCCTGTAGATGGCCAGTCAGCTGGGAATGGAGCCCTGGCTCAGCCTACATTACACCCCCCTGGAGCACCAGGAATCCCGAGGGGAGCCATTAGAGAGCCATCCTTGTGCTCCCGACAGTGCTGGGGCTACAGCTGTGCCCAGCTCTTCCATGGCCACATGCAATGGGGAAGGCTCCTTATGGGCACTGCTTCCCCACTGTGCACCTGCAGCACAGCTGCACAGAATCCTGCCCTGAATTTGGTGTGAACTTGGTCCCGTTTTCAGCTGCCGTCTCATGTGAGAACCACACTGGGTTTCGGGAGCTCGGCCGTTACATTAGGAGTTGTTGAATCATTTTCAGCTTTTAGGTTGTCCACAAACTTTTAGCTTAGAATATTCCCTCTTTGCTATGCATGTGGAGTGATACAATTAACTTAGGCTTGAATAAAGACTGGGAGTGGATGGGTCATTACACAAAGTAAAACTATTTCCCCATGTTTATTTTTCCCCCTACTGTTCCACACACATTCTTGTCAACTGCTGGAAATGGCCCACCTTGATTATCACTACAAAAGATTTTTTTTCTCTCCTGCTGGTAATAGCTCACCTTACCTGATAACTCTCCTTACAGTGTGTATGGTAACACCCATTGTTTCATGTTCTCTGTGTATATAAAATCTCCCTACTGTATTTTCCACTGAATGCATCCGATGAAGTGAGCTGTAGCTCACGGAAGCTTATGCTCAAATACATTTGTTAGTCTCTAAGGGGCCACAAGTCCTCCTTTTCTTTTTGACTGGTATTGCTACTTTAAGGATCTCTGATGGTGTGGGGTTGGGAAATAATGGGCAAACAGAGTCAAGGAGGCATGGAAAACCATCATTACTCTAACTGTAGAAGACACGAGGATTGGACATTTATATGGATAGTGAGAAAACCCACAGTTATGTCAGCAAGAATTAAAAACAAAAATCTCAAAAGTTTGGTTGGATTGCCACATTCCTGCTCCAGGGAATGAAGAGACTCAGCAGAAACCTCTCTTTGGGCAAATCACTCCATAACTGCTTATGGCAAGTTCTGGTCCTGGCCATTGGCAAGGACTGGAACCCTGGCCTCATCCAGTATAGAAGTTCCTATGTTCCTGTATTAATGCTGCAGGATGCTTTATGAAAGTAATCAATAACTATCAAGCTCCAAATCCCCGCCCCTTTGTCTGTGAGCTTCCTTCTGAAGTCAGATTGCATGGATTTGCTAGAAAGCTGTTGAAAAGTTGCCAAACCCTGCATTTGCTGCACTAAGCCAAATTTCCTTTGCTGCCATCACAGTAAGGTGAGGATGCTCAAAGGTCGACAAATGAGAAATGGGAATTGAATAGATGCGATTGCTTTAATAAAAGCCTGCTGCAGGCTGGCTTTGGAATATTGTTTTCTGGAGTTAATTTGTCTCTGGAGAAAATACTGGCTTTTAACAAAGTGCCAAGGGCCTCAATGCCTTTCACATACCTGACAGAAAATCAACATTTTCCAAACCTTGCAGCCTTTCCGATAAATGTTCAGCTTCTTCTCTATTTCCTCTGCACAAAACAGTGAAGGGAAGATGAGTGAGCCACATAGAAGGTGAAACGCTGGCTCTTCTACGGAGATTTTCACTAGCTCTCATTTGTGTTTATTCTGTAAGGCATCATGGGCCTAACTTTCAGAGGCGCTGAGCACCCACAAGTCCCACTGATTTCAAAATAGGCCCCAGACTTTAGAACTTTGGGAGTCAGGAATCCATGGCTTCTTCCAAAGAACAGAACAGAACACTGGATTACAATGAAATCCCCCATGCACTCAGCCGCTGGAGAGCTACCAGTTACTGCTCACGTGAAACTCGGGGGGGGGGGGGGGGGGGGGAGGGAGGGACAAAGAAAATAACACTCACGTACCTAGAATATCTTCAAAGGTGGCATGTTCGTGATCCTGGAACCGAACAGAAAGGGTGTTTCAAACCTAGGGGCTGCTAGATCAGGGGTGGGCACACTTTTTGGCCTGAGGGCCACATCAGGGTGCAAAAGTGTATGGAGGGCCAGGTAGGGAAGGCTGTGCCCCCAAAACAGCCCTGCCCCCTATTTTCCCCCTCCCATTTCCCACCCCCTGTCTGCCCACCTCAGAACCCCCAACCCATCCAACCCCCCTGCTCCTTGTCGCCTAACTGCCCGCTCCCAGGACCCCCCCTGACCCAATCCGCCCCCCAGACCTCACCTGCTATCTAACCCCTCTGTCCCCTGACTGCCCCCCCGACTCCTAACCACACCTCCGCCCCCTGAAAGGCCCTCCCGGGACTCCCATACCCTATCCAACCCCTTCTGTTCCCCGTCCCCCGACCGCACCCCCCCAGAACCTCCACCCCATCCAACTGCCCCAAATCCCTGTCACCTGACTGCCCCCCCAGGACCCTCTACCCCTTATCCAACCCCTCCCCCCCCGCCACCACCTCTGCTCCCTTACCATACTGCTCAGAGCAGCAGGAGCTCACAGCCGGAACCAGCCGCACTGTCCGCAGGGTGAGCTTAGGCTGCAGGGGAGGGGGGGACCGCAGGGGAGGGGCCAGGGGTTAGCCTCCCCAGCCAGGAGCTCAAGGGCCAGGCAAGGATGGTCTTGTGGGTTGGATGTGGCCTGTAGGCTGTAGTTTGCCCACCTCTGTGCTAGATACTCATCGTTTAAAGAGATTTCCTCATGCGACAGAACAGTGCTACACTAGGTAAGCACATACTTTGGGATTCAATTAAACCAACTGGTGGTCTCAGTCAACATCACAGGCAACATTGCCCTTATGTTAAGACCCATGTGTGACAATAAACATAACATTTGTAAGTTACAGGAAGTAGATGGACTTCAAAAAGTAAATACTGCACATTGTTTGTGTGTTGAATAGGGAAATGTGTTGGGTGAGCCCAGGACAGAGGTCCACTGCAGAGATACGTGGAGTCCTGAATTGTCTAGGAACGGGTCAAATGCAGCAAAGAACTTTGTAGCCTTCCAACACACAGAGCTCTGCTAATGTGCCTCAGTCCCAACCTGCAACCCTGACTATTCAACTCCTGGTGCCATACAGCACGGACGATGTTCCTCAGTCCCAGCTCGCAGCCTCCTTGTTATTCTCATCCCAGGTCCCTAGACACATGCTTCGGATGATGCCCTTCATCCTGTCCTGCAGTCACCCCACTATTCCAATCCTGGGCTCCCTACAGAGCTCTGCCAATGAACCTGCATCCTGACCTAATATGTCTGCTGCCAAAATTCTGGGCCTCTCTTGATCAGGTATTTGCCAGCTTTACCCAGTTGTGTGATGGTTCTTCTGAGGCATTCTGATGCCATCTAGGGACTAGGATACAATCACTAAACACATTTCCAATTGTGAGCCAACCCAGCATTCCAGTACCCAATGAATATGCAAAGAGCTAGGCTACTCACGTAGAGAATGGGGATGATGGAGGGGTCATCCCTGCGGATAATCGTCGGGATGTACTCAGCTTTGGGGACCTTGGAAGAAATAAGCTAGGAAGGGAAATAAGAAAAAGAAATGGGTCATGAGCAGAGATACAAAGGGACTGTGGGCAAGCACTGTACTCCGGGAGCGATGCTGTCTGCATCCTTTCTCCATAAGAAGTCTTCATAATCCCCCTGGATGCAAATATTTCTTCTTTCAGGTCAGAAATAAGCTGCTAAAAGAGGCTATTTCCATTCTCTCTCTGAACTTCAGAAAGCAAATAGCAGGGACCCTTCGCCCCGCTAGAAAACAGTGGTATGGCCAAAGGCAGCCAAAGACATTATGCAATACAGCTGTGATTACAGCAAGGGCCTTGGCTTAAAGGCACCCTCCTGACATGGTATCAACTAGACCCTCAAGCCAAAATTTATAACTGGTATCCATGGAAAGCTGGGATTCCTCCCCCTGCTGGTAACTAAAGCAAAATCCCTGTTCAGTCGGAATATCCTGGCCATTCCTCTGCTAGGCCTCCTGTAGCTCCTGGGCTCTTTGCCTGATCACTTCATAGAATCATAGAATCATAGAATATCAGGGTTGGAAGGGACCCCAGAAGGTCATCTAGTCCAACCCCCTGCTCAAAGCAGGACCAATTCCCAGTTAAATCATCCCAGCCAGGGCTTTGTCAAGCCTGACCTTAAAAACCTCTAAGGAAGGAGATTCTACCACCTCCCTAGGTAACGCATTCCAGTATTTCACCACCCTCTTAGTGAAAAAGTTTTTCCTAATATCCAATCTAAACCTCCCCCACTGCAACTTGAGACCATTACTCCTCGTTCTGTCATCTGCTACCATTGAGAACAGTCTAGAGCCATCCTCTTTGGAACCCCCTTTCAGGTAGTTGAAAGCAGCTATCAAATCCCCCCTCATTCTTCTCTTCTGCAGGCTAAACAATCCCAGCTCCCTCAGCCTCTCCTCATAACTCATGTGTTCCAGTCCCCTAATCATTTTTGTTGCCCTTCGCTGGACTCTCTCCAATTTATCCACATCCTTCTTGAAGTGTGGGGCCCAAAACTGGACACAGTACTCCAGATGAGGCCTCACCAATGTCGAATAGAGGGGAACGATCACGTCCCTCGATCTGCTCGCTATGCCCCTACTTATACATCCCAAAATGCCATTGGCCTTCTTGGCAACAAGGGCACACTGCTGACTCATATCCAGCTTCTCGTCCACTGTCACCCACTTCATCAGCCATACTAAGAAGCCCTCTCCACTCCTGGCCTGTCCTTTTGCACCCCAGCTGTAGCAAGGGAACAGCTCAGCAAGCCAGCCATCAACAGCACTGAGGGAGGCTAGTCAGCTTCACCAGTGAAATGTTAACTAAGGGAGTGCCTGGAGCATCAGCCCAGGGACAAAGCTCAGTGAGCGCATTTGCAGAAGTCAACAGCAGAGTGGGAGAACATGGCAAACGTACCATGTGCAAGGGGCCTCTTTTGGCCTCAATTGGGCATGAATTCTAAGGACAAGATGCCAGTTTCTGCTTGTTGCTACCAGTGCATCTGTAATTAGATACATTCTTCCAGCCGCATTCACGGTAGATGTCACACCCTGTCATGGCTCCGCTGACACAACTCAAGTCCCTCCTTACCTAGACCCAGACAGTAAGTTAAAGCATCAGGCCCCATATTTCCACTTCCTGTTAAACCGATGGGGAGATGTCTTTCCCTGACACCCCCACCCCTTGGACTAGGAAAATAATCTGCTTTGGTGGGGGGATTCCAGGGAAAGAATAAAATGGAGGAGTCCAAGAAAAGACAACCTCACTTAGTACCACTGTCCTCTGCATCAGCAACCCAACGGCATGCCAGAGCAGTGGCCCATTCAGATGAAGCATCAGCAGTGCCCTAATGGTTCTGCTGCCCAACTAGCCATTTGAGTAGGGGTCAAACCCAGAGTTCTGTACTCCATTTTTGCTCAGTCAACCGTTCTTTGCCTGAGTGGGGGCTAAGGAAGGATGTCAGGATTTGACCCTCCGTAAGGATATCACTAAACCAGACCAGCGAGAACAGAAGTAAAGAGGAGGGAAGGCTGAAGGGCCTAGCCTATAAGAACAGGTTAAAGTGCACAAAGGGCATTGTGGAGCTGCAGTGTACAAGTCAAATGAGGAGGCGAGAGTGTTTCTAACTGCCAGCCCTGCACACTTCCCCTAGGATGTGAGAACCAAGCTGGGTCATTTCCTTTCCATGCCTCATCACAAATGGCATCCTCTCTTACCCCCGAGTAGCCCCAAGAGAGATCTGAAGAGCTGTGAGGCAGAACTGGAGGTTCTGCCTTTCTTCCATGAATACCCTAATCAGCAGCTGTGAAAAGATGAACGAGGTTCATGGGCAAGGGTGAGAACATGGGAACAGCCCTCACCATTAGTTTTGGTGGAATAAAGTCATCTCCATCACACGCCATAGCTTCAAGTTCCTTCTCTGTTTCCCAGTTCAAGTCAAAGTCATCATCCAGAGCACAGCAGTAGTCCTGAAGATCATGGCCTGCCAGACAACAGCAGGACAGAAGCATTACACCAGGCACCAGGCCACAGAGCTTCTTGCATTCTCCACTCCTATCCTCCTGGCAGGGTGACTAACTTGTTCAATGTATCACACACCACCAGACTTACAACCTTCATTCCCAAAGTGACAGGTCACCACAGGGACCATTCCAAAGGGTTCAGTGCTTCACCCCCGACCTCGGGCCATTTAACCTGACCGATAATGACAGGGTCTCCCTGTGCTGCAACTGGGGGCTGCCTGCAGCATGCGCAGGCAGAGCCACGCTGGCCTGAATCTAGCTAGCAGGACTAAACATAGCAGGGAAGCCACGACAGCATGGGCTGCAGCGCAGCCTGGCCCAGCTCGTCTGGGACCCTGGGGAAGGACTCGGGGAACGAGCCCACGCTAGCGTCCATGCTGCTGCAACTTCACCGCTCTAGGTGCCCGAGCTAGCTCAATGGAAGCGAGTGTGGGGCTGTCTGCACATGCTGCAAGCCCACTCCTGACCGCGGTGCTGCCATACCCTGAGAAGGAGCAATAATGCCCAGAGCTCCCTTATTTCAGCGGCAGCTTGAGGGCCGTGCTCCCTGGGCGCTGCATTCAGTCACTCTGGAGTTACTCAGTCAGTGCTAGATTCAGCTCCCACATGCTACCCACATGGAGCTGGAATCCTGCGGTTCACGAAACCACGGAGTTTGAACTGGCATGTCGCAGGCAGGCTGTGGCAACGTGGCACCCCAGGATTCAGAGTTTCTTGGCAGGTCAAAGAAACTCATTGGACTTTTAGGCCCCACCAGACTGTAATGGTGCAGCCCTCTAAAGTCACCCAGCAGCTGTGCCCCGAAACCCCAGCGCTGCTACTAGAATCATAGAATCATAGAATCATAGAATATCAGGGTTGGAAGGGACCCCAGAAGGTCATCTAGTCCAACCCCCTGCTCGAAGCAGGACCAATTCCCAGTTAAATCATCCCAGCCAGGGCTTTGTCAAGCCCTGTCAAGCTTTGTTAAGAATCATCCTTCCATGGAGTGAGGGCTTGACTGGGGCTTGGCAGCACAGCAGTGCCGGCCTCGATCTGCTCCCATAAATCACTGCCTCATGTTGTCTGATGCTCCTTGGGGAAAACATACTTCAAAATCAAAATCAAATAATCGCACACGAAAGGCTAAGAATGGTTCCTGAAGCCACCGACTGAGGCAAGAGAGCCAAGCTGCCAGTGCTGGCCTGTGGGAGCCAGAGAGACAGTGACAGGTGCAGAGGAGAACATACCCCTTCTGAAATGCCCCCTTTCCATTAGTATCAGAGATGGCTGGGGAAGGGGTAGAATTCAGATTGCCTTGGAACAATCAAGTCATGTTTTGAACTTGGTCCTTCTAGCACTTTCCCCACCCACCCTCTCCCATGATGCCCTCTGGGTTTGGAGAGTTGGTTTCTTGCTTATTAGTTTAACGATTACACAATATGATCCACCCCTAGAACAGGAAGGCCCAGGCCTACCTGATCATGAGAATAACTCCTCCACCCTGGAATACGTCAGTAATCTATAGGAATCCAAGGGTTTGCAGTGGTTTCACCACATTCTGGACTATTTCTAACATGCTGAGACAAAACAACAGCCCCATTATAAAGGCAGGGAGAGGACACTGGGGATCCCTGGGGACATCTGCACCCAAGCATCTGATCCCCTATGCAGAGCGTTTACACAGTGTGGGCGGGGTTACCTATGTGAATCCTCTGCAGGGCCATGGGAGCCCAGGTCCCTCCAGGAGACCATCTCTGCTGTAAAACTTTAAATCCAGACTGTGCCAGCTGCGGAGCTGTTAACCAAAGACACATCTCAAGGGTCACCTCTCCTGTGCCCCGAGTTCCTGCCAGCCTGGGATAGGTAGGCACTAAGTGCGGGGCCCGCATGTGCCCCAGCCTGCCTCACTGCAATCGACTGACCCCTGGAGTGCTGACTTGTGTGAACATGGCAGTGCAGTGCCGTGGTTGGCCCTCATGGAACACGGGAAGTGGCGACAAGTCTATGGGCCACACTTTGCTGGGCACTCATTCTGCAACCAAAGAGCATCAGAGTAAGGCGACGTGTGCATATGTGGAGCGTTAACTATTTCGCTCTAATGAAAGGAAGCAATCACAGGGGGCAAGAACGATGGACAGTTCACTCCTAGGAGATTCCAGTCCATGCCTTGGTTGGCAGCTCTGGCCATGGGAAGAAGCTCAAAGGTCTCAGAACTCACTTTCTCGAGAGTCATGGAAGGAATCAGCTTTGATGGGAGTTGGGTCACTCCAAGACCTGCTGAAGCTTCTCTCTCGCCGCTCACCAAATGCTAGGATAAAACGAAACCAGGACATTAACAGACTCCAAAGCCACCGCTGCTCTGCCAGCAAAACAAAACACCCAGCAGGGTTCCATCAAAGCTAAAGATCACAAACACCCTTGCTTATTTGTTCTTCCATGTGACAAACAAGTGCCCAGCTTATGGATGATGGCATGCAGAGGTGTTAATTTCTGCACACAAGTGCGTGCTGGTGAGTGAGACATAGAAGAGGAATTTGGTAATCTGCCCCTAAATGTTATTGCCCAAACTTGAATTTATTAATTATAGTTCCAACATCTCCAGGCACATGCACTATAGAGTATGAGAAGATCCTTGTTATGTGTTGGGGTGTTTCCCAAGATGTGGGGGGCACACCTTTGGGAGAGATGTAAAGGACTAGCTGGGAGGTAGAGGGACACATATAAGCTTTGCAATTGTTCTGCAGCCTCAGCTTTCATTTTTAAAACATATCCCTTGAAAACATGACCTGAGTGTCATCCGCAATGTTGTTTGCCTGAGTCTGCAGAGAGCCTGAAACAACAGCTCTGAGATGAGGTGTTCCCAATGCATTTCAAAGGGCGCTAACACTGTTCATTATTACACTACTTGTCAAAGGAAGCGTCTAGACGGCTATTGGGGCGTGACTGCAGTTTGACATGACACACTCAGACTACTTTAATCTGGCTAGTTCAGGGGCCGAAGCGGAGGAGCACGGGCTGGACCCTGGGTAATCTCCCGGAGGCTTAGGCAGTCTCATACAGCCCACGCCAACATGCATGTTGCTGTAGCTTCACTCTTCCGGTAACCGAGCCAGGTTAAAGCTAGCTCAAGTATGTCAGCTCATGCGGCAACTACTCACCAGGACGGCATGTGACATGCCCTCAGTGTGGACAAAAGGAGGGGAAGGGTCATATTGGGAAGACAGCGCCCCCCGGAGTGATGGGTCATTCTCGGCAGGCCTTGGCCAGCAGCACAACAGCACCAAGAGGGAGCACAACTGGTATCACCTGCCTGAAGGGGAGCTCAGCTCTTGAGAGCTTAGTAAATCCTGGATGACTGTGTGCTGCGCACTCGATTCTTGCCCCAAAGGCAATGGCCTCCCTGGAGAAGCCCCCAGGAGAAAACTGGAGCAGGCCATCATGGGTGGCACACACATGCTGGGCTGAGAGCTGAGCTGCCCTTGCTGATAGGGCTTGTGGGCCGGGAGTAAACGGTTCACTGGCAAGAGAAAAATGTGGCAGTGTGACTGCAAAGGGCACCACTTCCCCAAGGATTGTCCAACGCTCCCCTCTGCTGCTGACTAGCTCACCAGCCCCTAAGACCAGCCATCTTTCATGGGGTTCCCCTCTTTTGCCTCCACCTCCTCCCTTCCACACATGGCCCATTTGGTCATGCTCCTCACATCTCTTTTCCTTCTGCATCCCTACCCATCTCACACCTCCCCATGAGGGGTTCTCCCTCTGGGTCCTGGTCTTGGAGGCAGCGAAAGAAGCAGGTGATTCCCGGAACCTGGGCTCAGCAGTGGCAACAGCTGGGAGGGTTGGTAGGAAAGCAGCCTTCTCTGTGGGGCAAGTGCTACTGGGCTCAGTGGTAGGGGAGAGGAGAGAGAAGGTACCATAGGGCTCAGCACCGGCAGAAGGGATGGTGGAAGAAAGCTGGAAAGCAACTCCCTCTGATTCTGGGGTGCGGGCGTTCGTGGGCCCCCACCACCATGGTGCGTATAAATGGCCTACTAGGAAAAAGGAGGGTGAAAGAAGGGGCCAGGGGTCTGTGCCCAACATCTGAGCTGCAACTCAGATTGCCTTGATAAGTGCAGAGGGAACTGCTGGCTGCAGGACAGGGTTCCAGCCCATACATTTGCCACCCCATCTGATGGCTGTCTTGTCACCAAGCCCTTCCCGTCACCCTCCAGGCCCCCTGGATGTAACTCTCTTTATTTAAGCACAAACTGTCACACTCCCCAGCTGCCAGAGCCCACTAGTCACACTACAGTGGCAGAGCTGGATTTTCCTCTTAGCTTAAATTCGGGCAGGCAGGAGGTGAGGGCGTCAGGTGGGGAGCGGGGAGCGGGATGGGAGGAGAGAGGTGGAAAAGGGACAGCTCAGCCCTGTGAAAACACAAAGCCTCCTGGGTTTGTAGCTGTGCCCCATGAAGCAGTGAGAAGCCTGGCAGCCCTCATTACCTGCAGCATGTCTCTCAGAGTGACTTAATTAGGGAGTCTAACCCTGCAGTGCAGTGCAGCCCTCTTACGTACCCATCTCTAGCATTAGCGCGTACAGGAGACATATGCACCTGTGTCCCACACAGAGCTGCGGACCCCTTCCTGACTGCCCCTGCACGGCCCTAACAACAACATGGACTCTGCACGCTGGGGCTCCTACCCAGGCAGGGGAAGGGGCCTATGTCACGTCACGCTGCCTGCTATGCTATGCAAACACAGTTAAAGGCCAGTGTCATACATGGGGGGAGGGATAGCTCAGAGGTTTGAGCATTGGCCTGCTAAACCTAGGGTTCTCAGTTCAATCCTTGAGGGGGCCATTTAGGGATCTGGGGCAAAACTTGGGGATTGGTCCTGCTTTGAGCAGGGGGTTGGACTAGATGACCTCCTGAGGTCCCTTCCAACCCTGATATTCTATGATACATTGGTGTGTATGGAGGCTTGGGAGACCAGCTGGCCTTCTCTTCTCTACACACAGCAGTGTGAGGGAGGAAAACCCCTTCCCAGCGCCTGTACCAGGTGCTTTCCAGTTCTCTGCTAACAACAGACAGCAAAACAATGACTAATTACAGAGGAATCTGGTTCCTCAGCACCTTTCTCCAGCCCCATGTCCCATCAGCATTAATCCTCTGCCTCCCACCTCCCGGCCACGCCTTGCAGCTTCTCACTCACTTTGTGCTTTCACCCGGCGGCTCCCCACCATGCGCAAATGCTTCCGAAAATTCCTGAAAGAAAAGGAACATAAACCCAGTGATCAGCGCTGGGGTCAGTAGCCAACTGGCCCGAGCAGTAGCAGCAGGGGGGGGTCCCCTTTTCCAGGCATTTAAGTGCAGTCACACACAGCAGAACTCCCAGAGCAACTCCAGCTACATTTGTTCAGTGGCCAGGGTGGGGCTCGTCTGCCAGCTGAGGGAAGCGGCTGTGTTCCCTTTCAATCCCGGTGCCACAGAGCTGCTGTGCATCAGCCATCCTCACACAGCTTCCTCTGGGCTGTTGCCTCCATTCTCCCTGAGTCACGTTTCCCCACCTATCTCCCCACAGCCCCAGAGCCCTTAGCTGGTAAAGGGCTCGAGGAGCTGCCAACTCTTCCCATCCACTTGGAAACCAAAGGCAGGTATTGCACTCCTCCCTGCCCCAGACACTGCAGCAGGAGTGCAGAGGTCCTCTTCACCCCCCATGCTCGCGCCATACTCACAGCTCTGTCCATTCCCAAAGCACATGTGGGGGTGCTTCCAGTGGTAACATTCACTGACATTAGTGACTTGAACGCTAGGCAGGTAGGTTTCTGCGCCGACCCCAGGGGCCTCTTCCGTCTTTAAATTCCACTCCAGGGTCAGGGCAGGTGGTGACAACCCCTCACTGGTCTGGATTGCCCCCAGAATGTGACAGTCATGAAGCAGGAAGGTTCCCTATGGGCAGGTGTTTTGCCTCTACTTGCTAATAGTGCCTCTCTCAGCATGTACCTTCCTGCTTGGGATTCACAGGCCAGGGGATGGGTGGGGATACAGAGAAAGCAGAGACCCCAGAGGTAAAGGATGCCACAGGATGGCATCTTGATACATGGCAACTTCCCCAAGGGGAAATCACCCCAGACTCAGTTCTACACGAATCAGACTTGAGTGTCAGCAGCTGCCCTGAGAGGATAGCTCCACAGCCCACGGCAGGGAGCCTCCCAGCACTGCATGATAGAGGGGCTCAGGCTAGCGCTCTTAATAGCTGTGTAGACAGCACTTTAAGCTACAGCTCGAGTGGGGGCTGAGTTTGGGAGCCCAGCCCCCTCCCCATGCTTCAGAGCTCAAGCCTCAGCTTGAGTCGCAACTTCAAGGCGCGGTCTACACAGCCATTGTCAGGGCTCTAGACCACTTCTATTGGCCCAGGTTGGGAGCTTGCTGCCGCGGTCTGTGTAAATACGCCCCGAGAGAGACCAAGGCTGAGGCCCAAACGCAGACGGAGCCCCAAGGGTATGCTGTGCCATCTCTAGGTTCCCCAAGACTGACACGGGCCCACTGAGGCTCTCACCTGCTCACCACAGTGAGCATGGAACAGTACGTCAGAGCTGGCTCCAAGGGGACTCAGCGGGTGTAATTCACACATGTGGGAGGGGGCAAAGAAAAGTCTCCATTCTACTTCAACTTGCTTCTCTGTCTGGCTCCTTGGTGTGTAAATTACTCTCATCTGGCACCTGGCAGGACTGATCAGCGTTACTGGGAGGTCACAATATTCACTATCCTAGGTCAGGCCACAGGTCCCTTTTAGATGGGTATCCAGTCCCCGGCTCTGACCTAGACTTGTGGCTTCCTAAACACATACTGCCCCTGGCTATTGTGCAGTGCTCTATATGGAGTGGGGGCAGGATTCCTTCCTGATCCCTGTGGCAACTGGCCAGTGCCTGGCCAGAGATGTCAGATCTGATTACACGTGAGATGTCAGTGTAACATGTCATTCTCAAAAGGAAATGGCCACATTTCTGGAAGGGAGCCCAGTAAAATGCAGCTTTCAAACCTACGTTGTACCAGGTTAATGCCCAAATGTTTGGCCTTCCCTGCCAGAGCTAACATGCACTTGAACCACTCAGTGCTAATCTCAACCACTCAGTCTGCTGTAACCAGCTGTGGCATTAGCAAAAACATTCCATCAAATGCTCAGCTCCCCTTGCAGGGTGGGCCCAGCCCCCTGGGAACAGGGCTTTGCAATATGATAGCATTCTCTCACTGTGCTGAAAACTACAAGGACAGCATGATCTGTCCCTAAGTGAGAGCTCTGGGCTGCGCTCCAGAGACATCCCCTGAGCAGTGCTGAGAGCAGCACTAACAGGCTCTTGTGGGAGCTATAGCCCACTCTCCAGAGCTGGAGGGAAGGTCACCATGACACAAAGCCCGTGGGAGATCAGGAGAGTAAATGTGGTAGTAAAAGGACCCCTTCTTCTGCCCCTCTAGAAAGAAATGCTCTGGAAAGGAGTGACATGATCCCACCTAGCTGCCTTCAAGGAAGCAGTCCGGGCCCCTCCACCCTTACTGACTTGTGCAAATGTGTCACTCTGTCTCGTGTCTGACCTCTGTCCTTATCCATAAGGAGCAGCCGAAGAGTCAAGGAGCAGCAGCATTTACCCTTGGAGGAGCGGAAGTCACCTGAGATATGATGAGCCCTACCCAGGCCTCGTGGTGTGGGCGCTTAGGGCGAATTATCAATACCTGCACTCACCAACACAACACAATCTGATCTTTTAACTTGTCAAAAATCTCTTCATCCATCCAAATGCAATAAGCAGCAGTTAAGTTAAAAATGGAAAGAGACGCTATTTGTTATTTCTCTTCCTAAATATAGCTGCCACTGCCAGCACCAACTTGCCACCACAGTCTCTACTGCCACAACTCCATACCCTGGGAGGCATTCCGTCCAACAGATTCTTGAGACAGATGCAGCCCATCCCAGGGTACAATTTCCTACACTACACAGCAGGCAGGTCTGTGTGGATTGAGGAATTTTCATAGAATCATAGAAGATCAGGGTTGGAAGAGACCTCAGGAGGTCATCTATTTCAACCCCCTGCTCCAAGCAGGACCAACACCAACTAAATCATCCCAGCCAGGGCTTTGTCAAGCTGGGCCTTAAAAACCTCTAAGGATGGAGATTCCACCACCACCCTAGGGAACCCATTCCAGTGCTTCACCACCCTCCTAGTGAAATAGTTTTTCCTAATATCCAACCTAGACCTCCCACACTGCAACTTGAGACCATTGATCCTTGTTCTGTCATCTGCCATCACTGAGAACAGCCGAGCTCCATCCTCTTTGGAACCCCCTTCAGGTAGTTGAAGGCTGCTATCAAATCCCCCCTCACCTTTTCTGCAGACTAAACAAGCCCAGTTCCCTCAGCCTCTCCTCATAAGTCATGTGCCCCAGCCCCCTAATAATTTTTGTTGCCCTCCACTGGACTCTCTCCAATTTTTCCACATCCTTCTTGTAGTGTGGGGCCCAAAACTGGACACAATACTCCAGATGTGGCCTCACCAGTGCCGAATAGAGGGGAATAATCACTTCCCTCAATCTGCTGGCAATGCTCTTACTAATGCAGCCCAATATGCTGTTAGCCTTCTTGGCAACAAAGGCACACTATTGAGTCATATCCAGCTTCTCGTCCACTGTAATCCCCAAAGTCCTTTTCTGCAGAACTGACACTTAGCCAGTCGTCCCCAGCCTGTAGCAGTGCATGGGATTCTTCCATACTAAGAGCAGAACCCTGCACTTATCCTTGTTGAACCTCCTCAGATTTCTTTTGGCCCAATCCTCTAATTTGTCTAGGTCAGTCTGGACCTTATCCCTACCTCTCCCCACAGCTTAGTGTCATCCGCGAACTTGCTGAGAGTGTAATCCATCCCATCATCCAGATCATTAATGAAGCCCCCAGGACTGACCCCTGGGAAACTCTGTTTGATATTGGCTGCCAGCTAGACATTGAGCCATTGATCACTACCCGCTGAGCCTGACGATCTAATCGCCTTTTATGATGAGATTACTGGTTCTGTGGATGAAGGGAAAGCAGTGGATGTATTGTTTCTTGACTTTAGCAAAGCTTTTGACATGGTCTCCCACAGTATTCTTGTCAGCAAGTTAAGGAAGTATGGGCTGGATGAATGCACTATAAGGTGGGTAGAAAGCTAGCTAGATCGTCGGGCTCAACGGGTAGTGATCAATGGCTCCATGTCTAGTTGGCAGCCGGTGTCAAGTGGAGTGCCCCAAGGGTCGGTCCTGGGGCCGGTTTTGTTCAATATCTTCATAAATGATCTGGAGGATGGTGTGGATTGCACTCTCAGCAAATTTGCGAATGATACTAAACTGGGAGGAGTGGTAGATACGCTGGAGGGGAGGGATAGGATACAGAAGGACCTAGACAAATTGGAGGATTGGGCCAAAAGAAATCTGATGAGGTTCAATAAGGATAAATGCAGGGTCCTGCACTTAGGATGGAAGAATCCAATGCACCGCTACAGACTAGGGACCGAATGGCTAGGCAGCAGTTCTGCGGAAAAGGACCTAGGGGTGACAGTGGACGAGAAGCTGGATATGAGTCAGCAGTGTGCCCTTGTTGCCAAGAAGGCCAATGGCATTTTGGGATGTATAAGTAGGGGCATAGCGAGCAGATCGAGGGACGTGATCGTTCCCCTCTATTCGACATTGGTGAGGCCTCATCTGGAGTACTGTGTCCAGTTTTGGGCCCCACATTACAAGAAGGATGTGGATAAATTGGAGAAAGTCCAGCGAAGGGCAACAAAAATGATTAGGGGTCTGGAACACATGACTTATGAGGAGAGGCTGAGGGAGCTGGGATTGTTTAGCCTGCAGAAGAGAAGAATGAGGGGGGATTTGATAGCTGCTTTCAACTACCTGAAAGGGGGTTCCAAAGAGGATGGCTCTAGACTGTTCTCAATGGTAGCAGATGACAGAACGAGGAGTAATGGTCTCAAGTTGCAGTGGGGGAGGTTTAGATTGGATATTAGGAAAAACTTTTTCACTAAGAGGGTGGTGAAACACTGGAATGCGTTACCTAGGGAGGTGGTAGAATCTCCTTCCTTAGAGGTTTTTAAGGTCAGGCTTGACAAAGCCCTGGCTGGGATGATTTAACTGGGAATTGGTCCTGCTTCGAGCAGGGGGTTGGACTAGATGACCTTCAGGGGTCCCTTCCAACCCTGATATTCTATGATTCTATGATTCTATGATTTAGCCAGCTTTCTATCCACCTTATAGTCCGTTCATCCAATCCATACTTTAACTTGCTGGCAAGAATACTGTGGGAGATTGTATCAAAAGCTTTGCTGAAATCAAGGCATATCACGTCCACCGCTTTCCCCATATCCGCAGTGCCCGTTATCTCATCATAGAAGGCAATCAGGTTGGTCAGGCATGACTTGTCCTTGGTGAATCCATGTTGACTGTTTCCAATCACCTTCCTCTCCTCCAAGTACTTCAAAATGGATTCCTTGAGGACCTGCTCCATGATTTTTCCAGGGACTGAGGTGAGGCTGACCAGTCTGTAGTTCCCTGGATTCCCCTTCTCTTTTTTAAAGATGGGCACTATATTTGCCTTTTTCCAATCATCCAGGACCTCCCCCAAACACCATGAGTTTTCAAAGATAATGGCCAATGGCCCTGCAATCACATCAGCCAGGTCCCTCAGCACTCTTGGATGCAGTGCACCCGGTCCTGTGGACTTGCGCATGTCCAGCTTTTCTAAATAGTCCTTAACCTGTTCGTTCACCACTAAGGGCTGCTCACCTCCTCCCCATGCTGTGCTGCCCAGTGCAGCAGGCTGGGAGCTGACCTTGTCTGTGAAGATCAAGGCAGAAAGAGCATTCTTCCATTTTTTCCACATCACCTCTCACTAGGTTGCCTCCCTCATTCAGTAAGGGGCCCACACTTTCCTTGACTTTCTTGTGTTGCTAACATACCTGTAGAAACCCTTCTTGTTCCCCTTCACATTCCTTGCTAGCTGCAACTCCAGGCGTGCTTTGGCCTTCCTGATTACACCCCTGCATGCTCAACCAATATCTTTATACTCCTCCCTAGTCATCTGTCCAAACTTCCACTTCTTGTAAGCTTCCTTTTTGAGTTTAAGTTCACCGAAGATTTCTCTGTTAAGCCGAGCTGGTCGCCTGCCATATTTGCGATTCTTTCTGCACATTGGGATGGTTTGTTCCTGTGCTTTCAATAAGGCTTTTTTACAGACCAGCTCTTCTGGACTAAGCCCGACAATCCTGACATTTACCTGTGCAACCACCACGGACCCCTCCAATCCCCTGCAGTTGCTGCCTGAGGCAGTCTCTAGCCCCAGGGCTCCACTGCACATGCCCCTGTAAACAGGGACGTACAATGCCAAGGTGCAAGTCCAGCAGCCGCGGCAGTGTTTTTGCCCATGCACCAGACGCATTTTCATGGTTAGTGCAATGCTGGAGCTCCCATCCTTACACCTCCTCCTGACAGTAGAAAGGACTCTGGAGTGAGCCTCTGAGATGGAGGAGGGTCTGGGATTGAATAGAGAGCCCCACTTTATGGCACTGACCCCTTAGTTCCGGGCAGGCAGCATAGTTAGCCGGGGAACTAAGAGCCAGAGAGAACCACAGGGGCCTGGCTATGTCCTGCAGCCTCAGTAATGAATCTACTTTATTCATTGCAACCAAATCCTCTCTCTTCTCCACCACAAGAGAGAATGCAAACTAACTTGGACCCCACAACCTGCCCTGATCCTTAGGGTCTGTGGGAGGTAAGGAGATGCATTGCATACTCCCACAAAGACCGCATCACTCTACCCTCCATTTACTCTCTCCTCTAACTACTCAGGGTAGGGCCCAGTAACCGAATTACCTGACCTCTGTGTACATCCATGGCTGGTGCACAGCTCAAATACTGCCAGGCTGGGTGAACAGTGATGACTCTCTCTTTTCTAACACAGAAATATCGCCATCTAGAGAACTCTCAGCCATCTCCTTTTTAAAGAAACACTGTCTAGTCATTTATAGGGTCTGTAATTGTCTCTCATTTCTCTCCATTGCTGATAAAAAAGAAAATTTTAGACACTAGAAAATGCCTTCTCTTCCCTGCCAATTTCTTCCTTTTGTGTTGCAGAAACATTGATTTTTTTTCTCCCTCTGTTTTGAATAGAACTGCAGTGAATATGGCTGTTTTTCACAGCTGTCATTAATTCAGAGTCTTATCCTGCCCATCCAGTTGCCAAAAATACACACGTGCTGGTGCATTTGTGACATTAGAAAGCTCAAAAACTGTAAATGGAAATGACTCGCTAGGCATTTAACTGGCCATCATCACACAGTTTCTGTAGCAATATAATTCATTGTATCTGTAAGTTATGCACCTACATTGTTACATATCTGAGCCTTAAGATCTTGTCTGTTTTGATTTGGAGCTTAAAGTACTTGACAGTGTCCCTTTAAGAAGACTGGAGACTGGCTAACTTGCTTACTACAGACTCATTGCCCTGCAGACTTTCAGCATGGCCACCTCTAGCATCCTCACTAAAACAGCAACACAGACAAGGGACAACCACGTTCAACATTATCAAGCGTCACTGATGACACCCGACGGGCCCACGCAACGCCAGGCAAGGTTACAGGAAAACAGGCCCTACCTCTGAATAACAGCTGCCGAATCATTTTCTCGTTTCCGTCTCTTCCTCTCTGCGTAGCCCCTGAATGCCCTGGGAAACCATTTTAAGCCATTAACCAACTACACAGCTTTGAACTGAAGATGACATGAAACAGACAGACAGAGAGAGCAAGCTCTCACCAGACAACAGAGAGAGAGAGGCATGACCCTCCCAACACAACAGGCTGGCTCTGCGGAAGAGACCCAGGCCGCATGGAACCACACAGAAGTCAGAGACTGGCTGAGAGGAGACCATCAAACCATTGTGTACTGGTTATTTACAAAAAGAAAAGGAGTACTTGTGGCACCTTAGAGACTAACCAATTTATTAGAGCATGAGCTTTCGTGAGCTACAGCTCACTTCATCAAATGCATCTGATGAAGTGAGCTGTAGCTCACGAAAGCTCATGCTCTAATAAATTGGTTAGTCTCTAAGGTGCCACAAGTACTCCTTTTCTTTTTGCGAATACAGACTAACACGGCTGTTACTCTGAAACCTGGTTATTTACAGTTATTACAGGAGGCTGGGAAGGTGGCTGCTCCCAAAGCTAGCACAAGGATACCCAAAGTATGGCCTGCAAAATGGCTGACACTAGCCCTCACTCTTAACATGGAGATTTGGACCTTAGAGACTACAGATCCAGCATGCAACACCCAGGGGTGCTGGAACAATTTGTAGGGGGCGGGGGGTGCTGAGAGCCACTGAACTAAACTGTAAACCCTCTGTATGATGGAATCCACTTCAAGCCAGAGGGTGAGGCAGCTCCCCCGAGCACCCCTAGATCTAGCACCTATAGCAACACCTGTTCTTGCCTGGATCAAGTTAGGACAGAGCATGCTGGGACCTGTAGTCTCCATGTTAGAGATGAGGGTGACTGAAATCTGTTCTATTTAGGCATCCAGGTGCAGCCATCAATCATCTGGCAAGCTGACCATGCAGCCTTAAAGCAGGGGAATCCCTAGAGAAAAATGAGATGGTGGGGGGTTCTGTCCAAGAGGTCAACAAACAAGGAAACAGAAACAAAGGCGGTACTTACGAGATGCTAGAGATCCCAGGAGAACCAGAGAAAGGAAAAGAGAAGAGACGTGCATTAGTGCTCAGCCACTGCTGGGCATTCTGCATATTGAATCCTCATTAGAGAGGGGCAAATGTTTCTGAGGGATGGGAGGAAATGGCCTCTTCAAAAGATCTCCAAGTCAGAGCCTGATTGTGAAATCTGGACTCTTGGAGACAGCACGTGACCTAGTCACCCCTGAACTGGCAGGGAAGAGTAAAATCGGGCCCAGCCAAGACCACCACATTCCCCTGGAGCCAGAACCATGCAGGGGAAACCCCCCATGCTCTGGGAGCAACAAGTCCCAGGTGGTGCCTTCCGCGCCTTCGCTATGTGGGCTGCAGAGAGGAGCCAGCCAGAGCCCCCAGCTGGTCAGTCGCCGGCAGAAGCAGCCGAAGCAGGGACCTTTGGACATTCTGAGAACTTCTGTGGGTTTGCCCAGACTGTCCCTGCCCTGTGCTGATTGGACGTTTGCTCCAACTGCCTTCCCTCACAGTCTCTTCACTCCACACCTGCCCCTCTTCTCCGCTCAAGGACCCTCTCGGCCTCTTCTCTTCCCTTTTCTTTCCAGTAACTGATCCCCTCATATGTCAACCCACCAAAAAATAAACCATGGCACTGCCATGCCATTTGCCATCATGTGATGGGTCAATCTGCCAGTGTGCTCTGTCCCTTCCCTGCCCAGTGTCTGCCTGGTGTGTTTAGAATTGTCAGCTCTGTCTGCTACTCTCGATACAGCACCTAGCATAATGGGGCCCCTTTCTTGGTTGGTCCTTAGGCAGTACTACAATAAACACATTAAATCATAGAATATCAGGGTTGGAAGGGACCTCAGGAGGTCATCTAGTCCAACCCCCTGCTCAAAGCAGGACCAATCCCCAATTTTTGCCCCAGATCCCTATATGGCCCCCTCAAGGATTGAACGCACAACCCTGGGTTTAGCAGGCCAATGTTCAAACCACTGAGCTATCCCTCCCTGCAATAAATAATAATAAAAATTAAGGCCCATAGGATGTGCTTACACCAGTGTGACACGTGAATGTGACCCATTGGGCTCAAGTGGCCGCTTCCCCACAAAGGGACGAAGGCATGTCCTGGCTTGCAGCGTTTATATTCTCCAGAGGAAGGCCAACATGGCTGTACTATAAATCTCACAGGTTACAGGAGCAGACAATGTGCGTATTACTCTAACACCACCGTCCTTGGAAATGGAGCCTGGGGACTCAGAGACATCTCTGGGATCTCCTTGGGTTTAAGGAACAGAGTTGAATACCCAGACATTTTAATCAACATAGCGCCACGCTTCCTTGGGTCCTTTCCAGAAAGGGTCCTTAAAGTAGCTTTCCTCACAGAAAGATGATTGATTCAGACTCTCACAGCTCCATTTCTAGGGTTCTGTTTTCAGAAAAGCTCGGAGGGGTCCCTTCTGACTCTCAGAAGTCTAACCATTCCCATGTCACGTAGCGAAGATGACTGGAGACAGTGGAGGATGCTCCCAGGGGCAGAGGAAATGCCTGCTTGCTTTGTGGGCATTTTGGTTTATTAGAGTAAGTCTGTGAAAAACAGCTTATTGCAAATATTTATCAATTGCTATTTGCAAACAGTGAAGTGAGAATCCATGAAATTAGCCTCTAAGACAGCACACTGGGGCTCCTTAAACCTGCCTATCTCTATCTATCTACCTATCTATCTAAGCTATTTCTAACATGCCCAGCCTGCCTGTGGCAGCAGCATTAGATGGCAGGTGGTGCTGAGGGGTTCCACGTGCCCTGCCTTCTCAGCCGTTAGAAGGGTCATGAAGGACGAGAAGGGCAAAGAAGCTGTATGAGGACAGGAGCATAGCAAAGGTGGCAGACACAGAATGAAGAAGCTCATACTCATCCCCTGGGATGAGTCTAGCATGCCAAAAAATGCGATCTGAACCCACCCACGGCTCTTAACCAGAACCTGCCAACCAGCTCTGATCAGGAAGTGTTTCCCCTGTGTAGGCTCATATGCCAGGCAAACGATGCAGGGCCCAGTTCAGGTGGTGGGTGAAAACAGTTCTCTGGTCCAGACCTCTTCCATACCTCAGCAACTCGTTCCTCCTGTACTGACCCTACTCCTCACCACTTCCTTGGGCATCTACCTGCCATCAGAGAGCTGGCCCCTGACATTTCTGATGTGGCTTCAGGAACATCCCAGGAAATGGCTTCTTTTCAGAGCTGGAATTAACCCCTCAGTACCGAGGTGGAGAAAGGATCAGGGTGCAAGGACGGGGCATGGGCAGGCATGCTTAATGATTAGAGTTGGGAGTCAGGGATCAGAGCCAGAGCCATAATCGGGGTCAAGCCAAGGGTTGGAGCCAGGGTTGGGAGCCAGGGGTGTGGCATAGGAGCAGGGACCTGGAGCGAGGCATGAAAGCAGGAACCAGGGGGAAATGCAGATGTGGGATAAGGACGGCAGGAATCAGGAACAGCCAGGAAGGCAGGCTCAGGAGTTAGGCCAATAGGTAGAGTTGTAGCGACTGGCAGCCAGCCAGGAATTCACCTAGTTGCTCAGACATCTTCCTGTGCCTCCTCCTGGTTAGTGTAGAGCATCCAGGCCAATCGGTGGGGCTGGACATCTCCTCCCAAACAGGAGCTTTGTAGGTGGAGCCCTTGGTGAGCTAGAGCTCCAGCTCCACTAGACCCTTTTCCAGTGAGATGCTGAGTTGCAGCAGTACTCTGAGCGCAGCCTGCATTCAAAACCCATGATCCCTCACATGGCCCCTCGCCCACCCCAGGTAGCAGTGAGACAGGTTTCCAGGGGCAATTTTTGTGGAAGGCATTGACCAGGTCAGGGGCATGGATGTTCTCCGCCAGTTCCCAGGAACTTTCTTCAGGATTGCAGCCTTTCCAGTCCACAAGATACCAGAGTCTCCCCACATCTGATTCTGGCCTCAAGCATCTCGTGGACAATATACTCATAGTGGCATTGAACACGTATGGGGGGGGGCGCGTAGAGTGAGGATCGATGAGGGAATGGGTCCTGAATGTAGGGTTTCAGAAGAGATACAGGAAACTAGGTGTATTCAGAGGGAATGTGTTAAATTGAGTGATGTGACTGGATTAATTTGCAGGTGAGCTCAGTAAAAGCCAAGGAAGTGGAAGTCCAATTTTCTAGATAGCCTTCCGTGTGCAGGTTTTTCATTAAGAGCCACATCCTCTGGCCTACTGAAAACACAGGCCCTCCTGTCATCAACAGTCCCATATTATTTGTAGCTCTTGGCATCTTCCAGGTGAACATTTAGGTAATCTTGGGTTTGACATTTCTGTTGTACCCAATCCAGGGTTGCTGGGTTTGAGAAGTTGTGGTAGCTCCAGGTAAAACTGAGGGTGGAACCCACAGTTTGAAAATAAAGGGCTTTGTTCTCTAGAGCGGTGTTCTGCATTATGTACGTGAACTCTGAACATAACAGCATTTCAGCAAGGACCAGACATTCCGGTGGAAGTTTATGTAGCATTGAAGATACTGCTTCAGGATCTGGTTGGTTCTGTTTGACAGTTGTCTGGGGGTGATGGGCAGAGGAGAGACAGGAGCAGATGCCCAAAATCTGGAGAGCTTCTTGCCAGAAGCAGGAAATAAATTGAGTACCATGGTTAGAGATGATGTGCTCTGGGAGGCCCTGGAGGCAGACAACTTGATCCACCCAGAGCTGGGAGGCTTCCTGGGAAACGGTAGACCAATGCAGGGGACAAAAGGAGCCATCTTTGTGAAGTAGTCCATGACTATTGGAACAGTCATGAACCCACTGGACCCTGGTAGTTCTACTGCAAAATCTGGGGCAATGACTTCTAGGGGCCAGGTGGAGTCTCGAGGGTTGAAAGAGTCTGAGGGGATTATTGTGTGGTATCTTGGAGTGGATGCGAGTTGTCACATGCTTGTAGGGTTGTAGTCCTCAGAGGTCCAGGGGGAATGTATATATGACCTTTCACATAAGTTACCCCACCTTGGACATTGTGGGGTTCCCTAATTATGGCTGACCCTGATTGTGTGAGGGTTAAACAGGTCTTGGCGGGGAGCCAGGCACAGAAAGTTATGAGATTTGAGGATGCAGGAAGTTTTAGGGTTTGAGCCCTTTGGATCAGTATAACATTTTCCCTTCTGGGACAGGGCATTGACCTTGCTATTTTTGGGTCCTGTACAATAGGAGATTACAGAAGCACAAAAAGAATAAGGCCCACTGACGTTGTTGGTAGAGGGCCTTAGCCCTCTGCAAATAGTCCAGGTTCTTATGATCAGTGTACACCTGGACAGGGTACCGGTCCCCTTCTAGATAAGTGGTGCCACTCTTCAAAGGCAGACTGACCTACCAAGATTTCTTTCTCCAAAATTTCATAATTTTGCTCCATGTGTGACTTTCCTGGACTGAAAGTTGAGGACCATGTCTTTGGGATAGCACTGCTCCTATGGCCAGGTTGGAAGCATCATTTCTATTATGATGGCTTGCGCGGTATCAGGGTTGACCAATAAATGAGTGATGGTAAATGCAAGTTTTAATTGCTCAAAGGCCTGCTGGGCCTCGGGAGACCAGAGGAACCTAGTGTTTTTGCAGAGCAGAGTCATGAAAGGGGCAATCCATTTGAAAACCTTGGGATGAACTGCCAATAGATGTTTACAGCCCCAGAAAACACCGTAGGACTCAAATGTACCATGTGCTGCCCATGCGAAGACTGCCTTTACCTTGAACAGGTCCATTTCAGTATCAGTGGGGGATTGGATGAACCCCTGGAATTCTTTGGGGGGACTATCAAAGTGCAATTTTCTAGTTTAGCATAGAGGCCATGTTAGTGCAGCCTCTTCAGGATGGAACGGATGTACATGATGTGTTGTTCAGCATTGTCTGAAAAAATGTGTGTGTCATCCAGGTGAGCTACCACACATTGGCCCAGAATGTCCTGGAGTACGTCATTAATAAAATGTTGGAACATCGCAGGCATGCTTGTCAAACCACAGGGCACCACGAGATAGTCAAAGTGACTATAACAGATTTGAAAGGCAGTCTTCCATTCATTCCCAGCTCTAACATATGCCAGATTATATTCTCCCCAGAGGCCTAGCTTTGTGTACACCCAAGCAGTGCTCATGTAGTCCATTAGCTTGGGGATCAGTGGTAATGGAGATTGGTTTCTAATAATAAACGGATTCAGCCTCCAATAATCCATGCCTCGTCAGAAGCGACCACCTTTTAAATGCATGAGGTGGATTTATGAATAAACCCACGGCTAGGTTCTCCTAAAAGATAGCTGTGCAGAGCATATGGTTAGAGTTCAGACTTGGCATGTGTATGCCTGAACAGAACTCTTACCCTGGGCAATCACAGTCTCTGTGCTGGAGAAAGGTGTCTGCGTCTTTTTTTCTCATTGTAATCACTGTATTTGGGTTGGAGTTAAGGACTGGGATCCGCAGGGAAAGTTCTGTTTGCTGCCCATTTCCTGCGGTCAAGCAGTGCTGCTGGTAGAATTCTGAGAGAAAGCTGACTTTTAGTTCATGCCAGTGGATAAGGGGGTTGTGGAGAGCCAGCCATGAGATGCCCAGGATCAGAGGGAAGTGCTGGGAATGGATGGCACTGAACGGTAAGATCTCTCAATGCCTGTGGATAGGAACTTCGAGAGGGACAGTTTCGGTGGCCACTGGCATGGAGGATAAGACGGACCTGTCAGTTATTGCTACTAGGTCTGGACCACAGGGCAATCTGTAGTGACCTGGCGGCTTCTGCATTGATAAAGTTGTCTGCTGCACCCAAGTCAAAGAGGGCCCACAGCAGAGGAAGTGGTTGAGGGTGTCGCGGGATTTGTAACTCACGTGGTACTTGTGGGTACAGTGCCAGGCGCCAGGAGCCAGCACACATTCCTGTCAGGACCCCAGTTCAGGGATCAGGGGACCATTCTGCCAGGTGCCCAAGCTAGCCATCTTCACTTAGCCTGGGCTGGCTTGTTTCACAGATTGCTTCAGTCTCGGTTCCTCATGGGGCAACTGGAGATAGCACGGCCCAGCTTGACACAGTGGCATCACTTGCCATGCCTCTCTTCAGGGGTGAGTTGCCAGTGCACCAGGTCTACTTGGTCTAGAGAATACTTAGTCCTGCCATGAGTGCAAGGGACTGGACTAGATGATCTCTGGAGGTCACTTCCAGTCCTATGATTCTGTAACTCTACTTGCATGCATTCAACTGGCAGAGCAGAATCCAAAGGGGAGGGGAGGTGTGGTTGGAGCTGTCAAAAATGGTTGATATTGCCTACTGGAGGGCATCCCAGTTTGACAAAGGACTGCTGGCTACCAACAGGGTGGAGGCCCAATCCAACGCCTCCCCAGTCAGCAGGCTGACCACCTGGCCCACCTTGGCCTTGTCAGAAGAGTATGTCTGCGGATGAAGCAAGAACAAGAGCTCATGAAGTTCAGGAAGCCTCGAGATTTGGAGCAGTTCCCATCAAAGCACTCAGGCAGTGGAAGAGCAGGTCCCAGCCTGGGTGACAGCACAGCCAGGGGGACCCCGAAGCACAGGATTCTCTGCTTGGAGTTGATGGGCTTGCTCCCACAAGGCCTGATTCTCAGCAACCAGCTGCAAGTTCTATGCCTGCAATGCTCAGTTGCCTGTCCGGAGGCAGATCGCCTGCTTGTGCAGCACGGATGGCTCCGGGGGTCTGAGAAACTTCCGTAGGTCCATCCTCAGCTGGGCCCACTAGGGGGAGTGGATAGTGGCCTGAGCAAGCTGTCAGGACTGGGATAATGGGCGGCCAGGCGTAATGGATAGAGGTGGGAGCCAGGAACCGAACAGGCTGTCAGAGACAGAGTCAGAAGACAAGCCAAGGGTTGAAGTTGGAGTAAGAGTCAGGGGATGAGCTTGAGCTAAGCCAAGTGTCAGAGCTGGAGTTGGTAGCTGGGCCTAGGGCACAGGAGCAGGGACCTGGAGCAAGTCAGGAAAGCAGAAACCGCGGGTAGATGGGGATCTGGGATGAGGAGGGCAGGAACTGGCGGGAAAGCAGGGCTCAGAAGACAGGCTAGTAAGCTGGGTCCATGCTGGTAGCTAGCTTTGGATTCACCTAGTTACTCAGGCAACTTCCTGTGCCTCCTTCTGGCTTCAGTAGTGTGTCCAGGCCATTTGGTGACGCTGGACATCTCCCCTAATCAGGAGCTTTGTAGCTGGAGCCCTTGGTGAGCTACAGCTCCACTAGACCCCTTCTCCATGGGCTCTGGTGAGCTGCCAGGTGGCAACCGTGGTCTGAGCACTGCCTATGGACCGGGTTTGAGACCTGCAATCCCTCACATAGAGAGGGGGAGAAATGGAGAGAAGAGGGAGCAATGGAGAGGGAAGAGAAGGGGACAGTGAAGATGGGGAATGCGCAGGAGGAGAGGGAGAAGAGCATTAGAGTGGGGAAAAGGCTCCCTCAGTTTCCCTCTCCATCACATGTCACTGTCACTGGAATACTCTTGTTATTTCAGCCTAATGGGAAACACTTCAGGGATTTCATTAAGGAAAGAAAAATGTTCCTGTCAATGGCCTTGATGGGAGCCAATTCCAGCTCTACTCGGCCTCCCAGTGGCAATTTCCTCCCAACACACAATAGTCTGGGGGCACCTGAGCCCAAGTGCAGGCGGGAAGGGAACAAAGCTGCTCCTAGTTCAGATCAGATCTCTCCACTCTGGTTAGTTTAAGTCTTTGTCTCTCTTGCTCATTCGCAGGCCTCGTGCCAGTGCTGTGGAACCCAGGGCCTCCCCCAGCAGTGACAAGAGCAAAAGCCACCTAGTCCCATGGCCTCAGCTGAGGTAGCAGCAGCAAAAGAAGCAACTGAGAAGTGCCTGGGCTGATACTCCTGCAGGAATAACATCACCGACAGCTCTCTCCACAGGCCACAAGCCAGGGTGTGTTGCCCACACATTAAGCAGAGGAAGCACATCATAAATTAGAGAGCTAATCAAGAAAGAAGTTAACCAAGGGGGGAATGAATGAGTCAGAGGGCGCGTCTACACTACCACTTAAGTCAATCTAACTTACATTGCTCAGGAGTGGGAAAAAGACACCCTCCCCCAAACCTAGCTTCTGCCTCTGGCCAAGGTGGAGTAATTATGCCGACGGGTGCTATAGTAGACCTAGTATAGTAGATCTAACGTAGACCTAACCTGAGTAAACAAGGGAGAGCGAATGAGTGACTGAAGTAGTGAACGAGCCTGAATAAGCAAGTAAGGGAAGACGGGAGAAAAAAAAGGACTGCGTTATGGTCTAGCTCCACACTCACCGCCCTGCCCACACAAACACACCATTGTGCCAGCCACAGAACTTGGCTGTCTGAAGCTTTGACACCCTCCGACGCTGTCGTGCACGGGCCCACCCTAACTATGAGAAAAAAGATCGGTGCAGCAACAGCCATTCCACTTACGCTTGCACAGTTGTAGTAGCAGTTTGAAAACTGAAGAGGTTCTCCTTGGGGAACCAGGTCCGTATGGGAACATCACCTGGAAGAGACAGAGCTAACACTGAGTGTCCACCAGACATAAATGGGTTTCACACAGATGTAGTTAGTGATGGGGACATCTTCCAAAACAGTCTCCCACTGCACTTCTTCTCAACAACCAAATATGCTTGAAGGCTGGCAATTTCTTTCCATTCATAGGAAAGAATCCTGAACACAATTTGCTACTTCTTCCATGCCAATAGAAATTATCTTTTACCTTCTGTAGTAATGTGAAAGACCAGCTGAGCTTGAAATACACATGAGCCTCACCAGTACTGTGCCCTGTGCTAAATGGGACACTAGAGATGTTTGTGCATGTGTGTCGGTTTGTGCACATGTAACTGCCATGTACTTTATGGACTGGACTGTACCTTCTCCAATGTGTTTGCCTAATGTGTTACTCTGAAGGGAAGCTATCCTAGGGAGACAGATGCCTCTTGAGATAGGAAAACTGGGAAGCAATGTCACCAGTTCTAGGCCATGTATATCTGGATTGTCCCCCCTTTAGAATTCAAATGGAACATTCGATAGGAAGACTGGAGGCACCCGAGACACCCCAGAACTCATTTGGCCCCCTCTGTGTATAAACTATCCTGCATCAACCAATGGCTGCTTTTTTCCCAGCTCCCTTGCAACAGGACATCAATCTCCACATCATTGCTAATGACGAAGAGCTTGAACAAAATCATTACTGAGCATTGAGTCTGCTTGTCCCAGACACACAAACAGAAACCAATGCAAAATGGAGCACAGATCTTAAACAGTTTATATCTGTTTGTGATCCTTAAACCCACAGCCATCAGGTGGGGTCCTGAATTCCTGCCTATCCCACGATTAGATGAAGAGCTCCTACTGAGTAGATGCCTCAGGGACTGGTAGTGTGATGGACTGTCATTATGCTATGGAGGCTTTCAGCTTGAGGTCACTGGTTCAGATTCAAACCAGGAAAACAGTCAATACCATCTGACAACAGGTCCTGGAATAGCCTGGATGAAGGGAACTGCTAGTCTCCATCTACTTCCCGGTAAACAGGTGTCCACATCACAAAAGACATTAATTGCCCCCACCGGTCCCCAGCCTCAGCAGAGAGAGTGAACAGGAGGATTGAGCTATACTTTCACTCCTAAGAATAGTTCCAGTATGTCAGGTTGAGGAGCAGTGGCATCCAGGAAGTGTCTGCTATCCTTGCTTGGTAATTAGAGAGTGGATTTCAGACTCCAAGGCTCATCTGGCAGGGTAAACTTTTTGTTTATAAGCATGAAGTTCTCCTTTTCTTAAAGCAGGTCATAATCCACCCAATCTGAGAGTTGCAGTGTAAACTGAGAGTTGTAAATATCAATCTAACCAAAAAACAACAGCGGTGCAGTGCTTCCTGGAGTTTAATGACCAGTTGCTATAAGCAGATGACCTAAATTGCAGCTGATGGATCCACTTAATTATTAACCCCCACAAAATGACTCTAGTCAGTGCAGTTGTTGCTACTGTACGGTGAAAATTGGAGGATGGTCATAGGCATAGGGAATTATTTAGGGGTGATGTTGTCTGAATTGGCAATGATGTCCTCAGGGAACGGATGGGTAGGATCCCCTGGGGGACTAACATGAAGGGGAAAGGAGTCCAGGAGAGCTGGCTGTATTTCAAGGAATCCCTGTTGAGGTTACAGGGACAAACCATCCCGATGTGTCGAAAGAATAGTAAATATGGCAGGTGACCAGCTTGGCTTAACGGTGAAATCCTAGCGGATCTTAAACATAAAAAAGAAGCTTACAAGAAGTGGAAGGTTGGACATATGACCAGGGAAGAGTATAAAAATATTGCTCGGGCATGTAGGAATGAAATCTGGAGGGCCAAATCACACCATGAGCTGCAGCTAGCGAGAGATGTTAAGAGTAACAAGAACGGTTTCTTCAGGTATGTTGGCAACAAGAAGAAAGCCAAGGAAAGTGTGGGCCCCTTACTGAATGAGGGAGGCAACCTAGTAACAGAGGATGTGGAAAAAGCTAATGTACTCAATGCTTTTTTTGCCTCTGTCTTCATGAACAAGGTCAGCTCCCAGACTGCTGCGCTGGGCATCACAACATGGGGAATAGATGGCCAGCCCTCTGTGGAGAAAGAGGTGGTTAGGGACTATTTAGAAAAGCTGGACGTGCACAAGTCCATGGGGCCGGACGAGTTGCATCCGAGAGTGCTAAAGGAACTGGCGGCTGTGATTGCAGAGCCATTGGCCATTATCTTTGAAAACTCGTGGCGAACGGGGGAAGTCCCGGATGACTGGAAAAAGTAGGGCCCATCTTTAAAAAAGGGAAGGAGGAGGATCCTGGGAACTACCGGCCAGTCAGCTTCACTTCAGTCCCCGGAAAAATCATGGAGCAGGTCCTCAAAGAATCAATCCTGAAGCACTTACATGAGAGGAAAGTGATCAGGAACAGTCAGCATGGATTCACCAAGGGAAGGTCATGCCTGACTAATCTAATCGGCTTCTATGATGAGATTACTCGTTCTGTGGATGAAGGGAAAGCAGTGGATGTATTGTTTCTTGACTTTAGCAAAGCTTTTGACACAGTCTCCCACAGTATTCTTGTCAGCAAGTTAAAGAAGTATGAGCTGGATGAATGCACTATAAGGTGGGTAGAAAGTTGGCTAGATCATCGGGCTCAATGGGTAGTGATCAATGGCTCCATGTCTAGTTGGCAGCTGGTGTCAAGTGGAGTGCCCCAGGGGTCGGTCCTGGGGCCGGTTTTGTTCAATATCTTCATAAATGATCTGGAGGATGGTGTGGATTGCACTCTCAGCAAATTTGCGAATGATACTAAACTGGGAGGAGTGGTAGATATACTGGAGGGTAGGGATAGGATACAGAGGGACCTAGACAAATGGGAGGATTGGGCCAAAAGAAATCTGATGAGGTTCAATAAGGATAAGTGCAGGGTCCTGCACTTAGGATGGAAGAACCCAATGCACAGCTACAGACTAGGGACCGAATGGCTAGGCAGCAGTTCTGCGGAAAAGGACCTAGGGGTGACAGTGGACGAGAAGCTGGATATGAGTCAACAGTGTGCCCTTGTTGCCAAGAAGGCCAACGGCATTTGGGGATGTATAAGTAGGGGCATTGCCAGCAGATCGAGGGACATGATCATTCCCCTCTATTCGACATTGGTGAGGCCTCATCTGGAGTACTGTGTCCAGTTTTGGGCCCCACATTACAAGAAGGATGTGGATAAATTGGAAAGAGTCCAGCGAAGGGCAACAAAAATGATTAGGGGTCTGGAACACATGACTTATGAGGAGAGGCTGAGGGAACTGGGATTGTTTAGCCTGCAGAAGAGAAGAATGAGGGGGGATTTGATAGCTGCTTTCAACTACCTGAGAGGTGGTTCCAGAGAGGATGGTTCTAGACTATTCTCAGTGGTAGAAGAGGACAGGACAAGGAGTAATGGTCTCAAGTTGCAGTGGGGGAGGTTTCGGTTGGATATTAGGAAAAACTTTTTCACTAGGAGGGTGGTGAAACACTGGAATGCGTTGCCTAGTGAGGTGGTGGAATCTCCTTCCTTAGAAGTTTTTAAGGTCAGGCTTGACAAAGCCCTGGCTGGGATGATTTAGTTGGGGATTGGTCCCGCTCTGGGTAGGGGGTTGGACTAGATGTCCTCCTGAGGTCCCTTCCAACCCGGATATTCTATGATTCTATGATTCCTCTGCATTAGCCGGCCAGATTGCCTGAAATGTCTCAACATTTCTTTCAGTGGCAGCATCACATCAGCAGCTGCACAAGAGACAAGAGCCCCTAACCCCCGAGAATGGAGTTCAGATACCAAGGGGATGAGACTGGTTTAGACTGAACTGCGAGGCAGCACGATGATATTGCAGCATTAATTCACACCAGGAATCCCTACAGTGCAGGGCAAGAGCAGAACTAAAATTCAAGCCTTTGGGGAAATGAGGGAATAGATTTCTTGCTTCCACCCGTTGCTAGGGGCACAGTTCCAATAACTTTTGCTCTTGCCCTGTGTGAATGATTTGCTATGCAACATTTCATGAAATCTGTTGCATTTCCACTCTGTAGCCCTGGGTTTGCCTTCGGCTGTAACACTAGGGTACAAGTGTGAAATTCAGCTTGCGAGGGCTACATCTACACTCCAGCACTTAGAGCAGCACAGCCGCGACGCAGCTTGTTGTGGAGATGCTCTAAGCCAGGGGTGGGCACACTTTTTGGCCCGAGGGCCACATCGGTGTTGCAAAACGGTATGGAGGGCTGGGTAGGGAAGACAACCCCCCCTGCTCCTTGTCCCCTGACCACCCCCTCCTGGGACCCCCGCCCCAACCGCCCCCCAGGACCCCACCCCCATCCAACCCCCTCTGCTCCCTGTCCCCTACTGCCCCGACCCCTATCCACACCCCCGCCCGCAGACAGGCCCCCCCGGGACGCCCATGCCTATCCAACCCCCCCTGTTCCCTGACACCCCCCCCACCAGAACCTCCGCCCCATCCAACCTCCCCCTGCTCCCTGTCCCCTGACAGCCCCTCGCCCCCCTGGGACTCCAACACCTATACAACCTCCCCCTGATCCCTGTCCCCTGACTGCCCCCTGGGACCCCCAGCCCCTTATCCAACTCTCCCCCTCCCCCCGCTCCCTTACCATGCTGCTCAGAGCAGCAGGAGCTCGCAGCCACACCACCCGCACTGCTCAGCAGAAGTGGCGGGCCACAGTGCTGACTGCGCGGTGCACTGAGGCTGCGGGGGACGGGGGACAGCAGGGGATGGGACGGGGGCTCAGGAGCTGGGCAGGATGGGCCCACGGGCTGGATGTGGATCGCAGGCCGTAGTTTGCTCACCTCTGCTCTAAGCTGATGGGAGTGAGCTCTCCCATCGGTTTAATAACTTCTGCTTCCGCCAGAGGCTCTCTCACTGACATAGTGCTATCTATGCCAGGCTTAGTTCGGTGTAATTTACATTGCTCAAGCATATGGATTATTCACACCCATGAGTGACATAAGTTATACTGAAGTAACCTTTAGCCTAGACAAGATCTGAAAAAACTTTCAGGATGTGGTGCCAATATATATAATAGGGTTTGATCATTGAAGGTTTTGGCAAGATCATGATAAACTGTCAATTAAGAATCAACCATCAAAAACTAGGGGTGTCAAATTTCCAGAAATTTTGAAGGCAGGGGGGAAAAGCAGGTTTTTTCAGGGGAGTTCTGGAAAATAATAGAAATGTTGGGAAAAAACAAAATATGTGCAGTAGTTACTTGCTTATCAAAGCTAAACTTTATTTACTTTTTTAAGAATGAGAAATGTATTATCTATAATTTAGTTAGTACATCAAAAGTTCTGTTTGGTGTACTTACGTAAGCAGAGGCTGAATGAGCTCTCCCCTGACATCTAGTGGTGAGCTGTGGAAAAGGACTTCATGAGCTGATCTTGTTTGCCCACCCACCCTGCCTAGGTGCTCAGCATGATGGGATTGCTTGCCCAAATGGTCACTTTTGGCTGGTGTTGGATCCCCAGTCTCCTTCTTATTGGGGCAGGAGTAACAAAGGGTTGTTATCCTTGTGTGAATCAGGGGCAGCAGAACTGTACTTGGGATAGTGTGATTTAGGGACTCACTCTCAACTAAATGGCACTTGCTAGGCAGGATACATGGGGTCCAAAGCCCAGTGAGTGTGGATAGGTACTTGTGCTTGGTGGTATGGGCTCCAGACATCACTTGACCTTGCCTCTCTCCACTGTGTAATAACAGAGCTAATTTAGACTCAATTGAGAGTCTTGTCATATGCAGAGCTGAAATCACTGAGAGCTAGGTCTGAGCATTAGACCTGCTTTGGGACAGTGTCTCTGATGCAAGAGATTGCCCAGTGTGCACCAGCAATGAGGCTCCCCACTAACAGCTGGCATCACTGAGAGCTGTGTTAAGTTGTGGGACCTGAAGACAGCCAGGTGGCTTGGCAAGCGGCTGGCAGGGTGGCCAGCAGAGAGGTGTGGTGATTGGCCGGCAAGGCAACCAGTGGAGAGGCTAGCAGGGAGGCGTGGAGCACCGATCAGCAGGGTGGCTGGCAAAGAGGAGTGGCAAGTGCCCAGGCAGCGGAGCGAGTGAAGTGCCTTCTTATCCCCCCTCTACCCAAGGCAGGAGGTGAACTCTGCAGATGTACCTCTGGACTCTGGGTCTGCACTGACTTAGGACAACAACTGTGAATGGGGTGCAGAGAAGGGACAGGCATGTTATAGGTACCTTTGGTTGCTGGACTTAAGAACCTGATGGAAAAGGACACGCCCAACTTATTGGGGATCTGTCTTTTGCTTATGATGTATGTTTATGAACCCTGTTTGCGGTGTTTTCCCAAATTAATGCTGGGTTAGTTCCCTCCTTTTATTAAAAGTTTCTTTTCCACACACAGACTCTGTGCTTGTGAGAGGGGAAGTATTGCCTCTTAGAGGCACCCAGAGGGTGATATGTAATTGTCCCAGGTTACTGGGCGGGGGCTCGAGTGGGTTTTGTGTTATACTGTTGAAGAGAAACCCCTAGATATTGAACCCAACCCTTGTTGCTGCCAATTCCAACTGGCAGAAGGGTTACACTTTTTTATTTAATAAGTAAAATTATTTAGTTTTTATCTGAATAATAATGACAAACATATCTAGTATTAGGGATAGGGTTGCAGCTGCACACTAAGGTGAACAGAAAAAAATATATAAAAAATTGAAAATAGAAAGCCTCAATATTGTTGTAAACAAAAAGGAACGTCATGTTCTTTGGGCTCAGAAAAATGGATGTAAATAGCACTCACCTGACATTATCATGCAGACACAGAAGAAATTCATATTTGTAGAGAAAAGCCCAGAAAACTAACGTTCATAATTTAGTTAAAATACAATATTAAGGACCAACAGTAAATTTGTATATATATCCAAACTTTATATTAGTAACACCAGATTCTTTAATAGTGCATTATCATATATGCCATAAGTGTTAAAATTGTAGACATAACGAGCCATCCGATGAACCAGTATAATATAATTTAAACAGTTGCTAATGTATTCTGGGAAATGCTAGCATAGCTCAGATTTTTCCTTCTTTCCTTTCTCTTTCAGTGGTCATTCTGAGAGAAACCTGGGCAGCAGTGACCATGAGATGGTCGAGTTCAGGATCCTGACACAAAGAAGAAAGGAGAGCAGCAGAATACGGACCCTGGACTTCAGAAAAGCAGACTTTGACAACCTCACGGAACTGAATGAAGGAGGCAACCTAGTGACAGAGGATGTGGAAAAAGCTAATGTACTCAATGCTTTTTTTGCCTCTGTCTTCACGAACAAGGTCAGCTCCCAGACTGCTGCACTGGGCAGCACAGCATGGGGAGTAGATGGCCAGCCCTCTGTGGAGAAAGAGGTGTTTAGAGACTATTTAGAAAAGCTGGACGTGCACAAGTCCATGGGGCCAGACGTGTTGCATCCGAGAGTGCTAAAGGAATTGGCGGCTGTGATTGCAGAGCCATTGGCCATTATCTTACAAAACTCGTGGCGAATGGGGGAAGTCCCAGATGACTGGAAAAAGGCTAATGTAGTGCCCATCTTTAAAAAAGGGAATAAGGAGGATCCGGAGAACTACAGGCCAGTCAGCCTCACATCAGTCCCTGGAAAAATCATGGAGCAGGTCCTCAAGGAATCAATTCTGAAGCACTTAGAGGAGAGGAAAGTGATCAGGAACAGTCAGCATGGATTCACCAAGGGCAAGTCATGCCTGACTAATCCAATTGCTTTCTATGACGAGATAACTGGCTCTGTGGATGAGGGGAAAACAGTGGACATGTTGTTCCTTGACTTTAGCAAAGCTTTGGACACGTTCTCCCACAGTATTCTTGTCAGCAAGTTAAAGAAGTATGGGCTGGATGAATGCACTATAAGGTGGATAGAAAGCTGGCTAGATTGTCGGGCTCTACGGGTTGTGATCAATGGCTCCATGTCTGGTTGGCAGCCAGTATCAAGTGGAGTACCCCAAGGGTTGGTTGTGGGGCCAGTTTTGTTCAATATCTTCATAAATGATCTGGAGGATGGTGTGGATTGCACTCTCAGCAAGTTTGCAGATGACACTAAACTGGGAGGAGAGGTAGATACACTGGAGGGTAGAGATAAGATACAGAGGAACCTAGACAAATTAGAGGATTGGGCCAAAAGAAATCTGATGAGCTTCAACAAGGACAAGTGCAGAGTCCTGCACTTAGGACGGAATGATCCCATGCACCGCTACAGATTAGGGACCGAGTGGCTAGGCAGCAATTCTGTAGAAAAGGACCTAGGGGTTACAGTGGACGAGAAGCTGGATATGAGTCAACAGTGTGCCGTTGTTGCCAAGAAGGCCAATGGCATTTTGGGATGTATAAGTAGGGGCATTGCCAGCAGATCGAGGGACATGATCATTCCCCTCTCTTTGACACTGGTGAGGCCTCATCTGGAGTACTGTGTCCAGTTTTGGGCCCCACACTACAAGAAGGATGTGGAAAAATTGGAAAGCGTCCAGCAGAGGGCAACAAAAATGATTAGGGGACTGGAACACATGACTTCTGAGGAGAGGCTGAGGGAACTGGGATTGTTTAGTCTGCGGCAGAGAAGAATGAGGGGGGATTTGATAGTTGCTTTCAACTACCTGAAAGGGGGTTCCAAAGAGGATGGATCTAGACTGTTCTCAGTGGTAGCACATGACAGAACGAGAAGTAATGGTCTCAAGTTGCAGTGGGGGAGGTTTCGGTTGGATATTAGGAAAACTGTTTTCACTAGAAGGGTGGTGAAGTCCTGGAATGCGTTACCTAGGGAGGTGGTGGAATGTCCTTCCTTAGAAGTTTTTAAGGTCAGGCTTGACAAAGCCCTGGCTGGGATGATTTAGTTGGGGATTGGTCCTGCTTTGAGCGGGGGGTTGGACTAGATGACCTCCTGAGGTTCCTTCCAACCCTGATAGTCTATGATTCTATGAAAATATTCCAGGTAACAGTTTCTTTTCAATTTTTCCCATACAAGGCTTTTTTTGGGGCGGGGGAGGGAGAGGGGAACAGAAAAAAACCCTATTTTTTCCCCAAATTTTTCTAGTTTTTCCAGACCCTCATCTCTCTATCAAAAACCTCTTACAAGGTGCATATGGAGCATGCTATTAATCCTATCACTCTCACACAGGACAGCTGTTGGCTGTTTACAGCAGGGCAGCATTTGATGTGAACTTTCAGGCTGTGAGACAAGTCACAGGACCCCTCTCTGCAAAGAACAGGAGTAGGTCTCTGAAATGCAGAATGAGAGACAGATGAGCGAGTGACTGAGGTTTCTGCCTGCCATTGAGAAAGCAGCACGAGCAGTGACAGAAGCCAACTGGCCTTCAATAAGCTCACATATAAGTGAGGAAAACTGATGCAGTTAATGTCAAGAAATGTGAAGTTGCTGTTTTTGCTGAGGTTTAAGAGCAAGGTCCTGTAAATCTCTTGCAGACTTGTGTAATTATTACTCTTGTAAGCAGTGCTACTCACATGAGAAAGCACTATTAATGTAAGGGTTTGCAAGATCAGGCCCAATGCCATGCAGTTGGTTCTAGTTTTTCTGCGTAAACAGTCTTATTACTTGTGGCACCTTAGAGACTAACCAATTTATTTGAGCATGAGCTTTCGTGAGCTACAGCTCACTTCATCGGATGCATACCGTGGAAACTGTAGCAGACTTTATATATACACAGAGAATATGAAACAATACCTCCTCCCACCCCACTGTCCTGCTGGTAATAGCTTATCTAAAGTGATCATCAGGTGGGCCATTTCCAGCACAAATCCAGGTTTTCTCACCCTCCACCCCCCGCCCCTCAAATTCACTCTCCTGCTGGTGATAGCCCATCCAAAGTGACAACTCTTTACACAATGTGCATGATAATCAAGTTGGGCCATTTCCTGCACAAATCCAGGTTCTCTCACCCCCTCACCCCCCTCCCAAAAACCACACACACAAACTCACTCTCCTGCTGGTAATAGCTCATCCAAACTGACCACTCTCCAAGTTTAAATCCAAGTTAAACCAGAACGTCTGGGGGGGGGGGGGGGGGGGTTAGGAAAAAACAAGGGGAAATAGGCTACCTTGCATAATGACTTAGCCACTCCCAGTCTCTATTTAAGCCTAAATTAATAGTATCCAATTTGCAAATGAATTCCAATTCAGCAGTTTCTCGCTGGAGTCTGGATTTGAAGCTTTTTCGTTTTAAGATAGCGACCTTCATGTCTGTGATTGCTTGACCAGAGAGATTGAAGTGTTCTCCGACTGGTTTATGAATGTTATAATTCTTGACATCTGATTTGTGTCCATTTATTCTTTTACATCTTTTACATCTTTTACATAAACCAGTCGGAGAACACTTCAATCTCTCTGGTCACGCAATCACAGACATGAAGGTCGCTATCTTAAAACAAAAAAACTTCAAATCCAGACTCCAGCGAGAAACTGCTGAATTGGAATTCATTTGCAAATTGGATACTATTAATTTAGGCTTAAATAGAGACTGGGAGTGGCTAAGTCATTATGCAAGGTAGCCTATTTCCCCTTGTTTTTGCCTTCCCCCCTCCCCCCCCCCCCAGATGTTCTGGTTTAACTTAGATTTAAACTTGGAGTGTGGTCAGTTTGGATGAGCTATTACCAGCAGGAGAGTGAGTTTGTGTGTGTGGTTTTTGGGAGGGGGGTGAGGGGGTGAGAGAACCTGGATTTGTGCAGGAAATGGCCCAACTTGATTATCATGCACATTGTGTAAAGAGTTGTCACTTTGGATGGGCTATCACCAGCAGGAGAGTGAATTTGTGGGGGGGGGGGGAGGGTGAGAAAACCTGGATTTGTGCTGGAAATGGCCCAACCTGATGATCACTTTAGATAAGCTATTACCAGCAGGACAGTGGGCTGGGAGGAGGTATTGTTTCATATTCTCTGTGTGTATATAAAGTCTGCTGCAGTTTCCACGGCATGCATCCGATGAAGTGAGCTGTAGCTCACAAAAGCTCATGCTCAAATAAATTGGTTAGTCTCTAAGGTGCCACAAGTACTCCTTTTCTTTTTACGAATACAGACTAACACGGCTGTTACTCTGAAACCAGTCTTATTACTATTCTCATTCTCAGAAGTAAAGTTTCAGGAAGGCAGAGGCTATTTGTCTGTTTAGCAGAGGCCATTTCCCCTCACAAGGTTGCATAGCTGAAAATATCTCTCTTAAAGTCTAAGGAGGGAAAGTTTGAGAAGATCAAAATGAAGAATGGAATCTTCCAAGTACAGCATTTGTTTGGCTTTGGGGATTTTGGTTTTTTTTTTTTTTTCCAATAAGTGACATTGATAACTGCATTTTACAACCTACCATTCTTGGGGCTTTGTCCCATTGATTCATATTGATTAATCTGTAAGAGCTCCATTCCAGCAAAGTGCATTCTTTAATATTCAAAAAAATGGTTAAAGACATAAATATATCAAGTTTAAAATGTTACCCCTTTACCTTCCCAACTCAAACCAGCTCTGGCAGCTCACACTGGACCCAAATTATTAGCAGTGTACGCCCATTACTACCTACACAAAACCAAATCCCAAAGAGAATTTGGGCTCTCTCTCCGATAAGACCAGCCACAGAAACTACATTCTTATTGTGCTCTCACACAACCCTTCTCTCTTTGTCATTACACACAAAACAATCCTGTACCCGGGCAGAGTCACGTGTGACAAAAATGAAGGAAAACTCTTCTCATTTTTTGTATTGAAGAAACCGAAATAATAAATTAAGGCCAACGTTTTCAAATGTGGGGTTTAAGGTTAAGCATAGATACCGTATGATAATACCAAATAAAGGTGCCCTGGTTTTCACTGGCCATGGATAGTATTGGGAGCTGTGGTGTTCAGCACCTTGAAAAATCTGGGGATTTTTGATTTTTCTTTACAGTAGTCTACGTATGAATTTTGGTGCCTAACTTCAGGTAGCCAGGTTGGAAAATGTGGCCCCCACCTAACCCTCATGGCATTTTGCACGCACACCACCAAGGGCAGGATCCGGGGAAAAGCCATTGTTTGAGCTCCCTTATATTTTCTTCTCCTTGCAAACGAGGCCCGAGCCCTCCTGTAGTTAACTTGGCACCTGTCTCTTAAAGGCTGTTTGTAAAAACAGTCAAGAAAACAATGCCAGCACCTTTGCCACAGTCAGACATCTTCCTTCTTACTGACATAAACTAGAGAAAGAGATTGATGTACAAACATTGCATTAAATGTAACACACTGCGTACAAATTGAGGTGTAAAATGTGATTAGTTGAAACAATAGTAAAGAATAAAATTGTCAAACACATAGAAGAACATAAATTGTTGCGCAAAAGTCAGCATGGTTTCTGTAAAGGGAGATTGTGTCTTACTAATCTATGAGAGGTTTCAAAGTAGCAGCCATGTTAATCTGTATCTGCAAAAAGAAAAGGAGTACTTGTGGCACCTTAGAGACTAACAAATTTATTTGAGCATAAGCTTTCGTGAGCTACAGCTCACTCAGAGTTCTTTGTGGGGGTCAACAACCATGTGGACAAGGGGGATCCAGTGGACATAGTGTACTTAGATTTCCAAAAAGCCTTTGACAAGGTCCCTCACCAAAGGCTCCCGCACCAAAGGCTCTTACGTGAATTAAGATGTCATGCAATAAGAGGGAAGATCCTTTCATGGCTTGAGAACTGGTTAAAAGACAGGGAACAAAGGGTAGGAATAAATGGTAAATTTTCAGAATGGAGAGGGGTAACTAGTGGTGTTTCCCAAGGGTCAGCCCTAGGACTAATCCTATTCAACTTATTCATAAATGATCTGGAGAAAGGGGTAAACAGTGAGGTGGCAAAGTTTGCAGATGATACTAAACTGCTCAAGATAGTTAAGACCAAAGCAGACTGTGAAGAACTTCGAAAAGATCTCACAAAACTAAGTGATTGGGCAACAAAATGGCAAATGAAATTTCATGTGGATAAATGTAAAGTAATGCACATCGGGAAAAAATAACCCCAACTATACATACAATATGATGGGGGCTAATTTAGCTACAACTAATCAGGAGAAAGATCTTGGAGTCATCGTGGATAATTCTCTGAAGATGTCCATGCAGTGTGCAGCGGCAGTCAAAAAAGCAAACGGGATGTTAGGAATCATTAAAAAAGGGACAGATAATAAGACGGAGAATATCTTATTGCCCTTATATAAATCCATGGTACACCCATATCTTGAACACTGCGTACAGATGTGGTCCCCTCATATCAAAAAAGATATACTAGTATTAGAAAAGGTTCAGAAAAGGGCAACGAAAATGATTAGGGGTTTGGAACGGGTCCCATATGAGGAGAGATTAAAGAGGCTAGGACTTTTCATCTTGGAAAAGAGGAGAGTAAGGGGGGAAATGAAAGAGATATATAAAATCATGAGTGGTGTGGAGAAAGTGAATAAGGAAAAGTTATTTACTTGTTCCCATAATTTAAGAACGAGGGGCCACCCAATGAAATTAATGGGCAGCAGGTTTAAAACAAATAAAAGGAAGTTCTTCTTCACTCAGCGCACAGTGAACCTGCAGAACTCCTTGCCTGAGGAGGTTGTGAAGGCTAGGACTATAACAGGGTTTAAAAGAGAACTGGATACATTCATGGAGGTTAAGTCCATTAATGGCTATTAGCCAGGATGGGTAAGGAAAGGTGTCCCTAGCCTCTGTTTGTCAGAGGGTGGAGATGGATGGCAGGAGAGAGATCACTTGATCATTACCTGTTAGGTTCACTCCCTCTGAGGCACCTGGCATTGGCCACTGTCTGTAGACAGGACACTGGGCTGGATGGACCTTTGGTCTGACCCAGTGTGGCCATTCTTATGTTCTTAGGAAAGCTTTAGATATTAAAGAAATCAAAGAATTTCTTAGCCCCAGATGATGACATGATATATCATTTTGCCTGAAGATGCTCACGGTGTGAGCAGCAAATAGAGCACTGAGGAGGGAAGAAGTACAATTGCATATCACTCTGTTGTGTCCAGAGAAAGGCACTATATGGTGTCATTCTGCAAGGAGGACTGAACTGTGTCACTCCACCCACAATAGTGTTTCCAGGGAAGCAGCATATTACAGAGTGTCTGCCCAAGGTAGCGTCCATCAAAGACGCTTTACAGCATCACCATGCAGAGTTTATGAGGTGGTGCAATAGGCTTCCTTATCGACCCTCTGCGGCATCAACTAGTGCTGCTGCTGCCAGGCTGGGGGCTGAGCCAACAGCAGGACTCCCACTGGTCACATCAGGAGCGTTTGAGGCTGGCCGCTATCCACTCCGAGGAGCTTGCTCCTGCTGCCAAACAGAAGATCCCAATTGTGCATCCTCCTGACTTATTCTATGCTCACTGTTTTGCCACCTCCCTCTGCCCAGTGCCGGCACCACATACTAGCAAAGCACTCAAAGGGAAGCCCAAGGAATACTGGTTCAAGTTCTCTAGGCCAATCACTGTTCCTGGAGATTCATTTCTGAAGCCAGGAGAGAGGTGCAGCAGTCCATGTCAATAGGAACCATTGTACCCTTCGTGCACACAGCATCCACACTCACTTACCAGACACTCGATCAATACTATACATCCTCTCCAGCTTTTTCCGACGCCATCCTGTCTCGCTGGGCTGGTGCTGCTCCAGGTCAAAGGAGTGCTGGGAGTGGGCTGCCAACCGAGCACAGGCTGGGCAGTCCTTGGAACCCTGCCGACTGCCTGCCCAGCCTTTGCAATGCCTGCCAATGTTGTGAGAGCTGCCAGCGCTCTGCAGGGGCTGGCCATGATGGCAATCCTCTCGGCCGGTGCCTTTCATCACCACCAGTTCCATGCTCTCGTTCTCATGGTCTGACAGCATCGGCCTCTCACCAGAGATAGTATACACCCGTGCCTTCGGCCCCTCACTCGGAATCTTCTCGGCCTGCTCCTCAGAGAAGCTCCTCTCAAACTTGCCATCTGAGATGACAGACAGCCTGCGCTTGTTCTGAGCTGCCTGCTGCATCTCAGGGGAGTCTTCATAGGAGTCCGCTAACAGGTGATCTGAAACAGAGGGTACACTTGGTATTTATCGCTTAGACCCTTGGCTTGCCCCAGGCCCTGACATAGTAGGTGCTTTGGAGCTGTAGCCTGTGTTATCTGTGTAGAAGGGGGAGAAAGAGAGGAGGGCAGATACACCTGTGAAACTAGGCAGTAGAATGTGTACCCATTGCCCTCGTAAATCTCGACAACTGGTGCTGAAACAAGAGGCATTTCTTGCAGTTATGCCTATTTTATTTCCTTGCAAACGTCCCAAACACAAGAAAGGGCTGGAAGCTGACAGCAGGGGAACCAACATCTTCATGATTCTGGTCTTGAGCTTGCAAATGCTTACTCCCTGGAACAGTTCTTACTCAACTGAGCAGGCCTATTAACTTCAACAGGGCTGCCCATCTAAATAGGGGCTACTTAGGTGAGGGAGGTTCGTAGGTATGGCCCCTGGCTTGAGGAACAAACACCAAAGGCATGCATGCACCCAAAAGCATGCCCAAACCTTTCAGCTATTCCCACAGAGCAGACCCCAGCAACGACCATGGGAGAGGGAGGAGAGTTGGAAGGGCATTCTGAATAATGGCATACAGATATGTACACACCATCCAACTTGGCTCTGGTACTGCCACAGTGCACATGGCTTCAGACTGTTCCCAGAAAGCAGGGATTGCCTAGGTCAGGTGTATAGACATGGGCATCCATATTTGCAGAGTGTATGTCCTCTGGACTCTGGGAACAAGCTATTGGTCTGGGCATTCTTCTTGCACTGAATTGTTTTCTGCATCTGTTATTTAAAAACAAACGGAAGGAGGGGGGAAGCATCAAAGATTTCAGGCCGATTTTCTGCATGCACAGCAAATCCAAAGAGGAGTCAATCCCCAGCTGCGATGGGAAGACCTTTTGTAGGTGACACCACCAGCAAGCAGTCATCATTGTTTGTAAACCATGTTTGCATCCTTACAGAAGCTGCACTGAAAGGAAGAAGCAATGACTCCTTGCATGGCATAAATGTAGCCAGAGCTGAGAGAGAGAGAAGCTCAGTATGTGGAGGGGAATTACAGATGTAATCTCCTTTCAGAGCACATGCAGTAAGTGAAATGCTAGGAAATCTCTGCATTATTCTTTGCACAGACCCAACAGCTGTCTCCACCCATCTGCCAGCCCCTTTCTTTTTTTTCCCCACAAGAGCTGTTTAATCATTTGGGGGGGGGGGTTGGGCAAAGAAGGTGCATTCCCTGCCAATTACTTTTTAATGAGTCCCCTAGCTGCTTCCCAACTGAAGGAAGGAGAAGCGCAAGGAGATATTAACATCTAACATGGACAATAAAAACCAAACCCAAACCTTTGCTTCATTAGACTTTTAATGAAAATGTTTCCTCTAGTGGCTGAGCTGTGATTAGAAAGAATCTCTAAAAGAGTTCAGGGCCGGGCCAGCCCCGTAACTACCCTCCAGAGAGTGCAGGAGCTGGCCTAGAGGAATGGAGTAGCCTTAGGACAAAGATTTGCTGTGGTGCATCTGCAAATAAGTCTGCTCCATTGAATCATCCACCCCATCTCCTCATCCCTACACTTGGCCCCACTTTCCTTCCCCCCATTGGGTCCCTCCATCTGACTGGGGGAGGTGGAGCAGCAAGACACCAGCGAAAGGAGCTCTTCAACTGCAGCCTTCCATTTCTTCTCCAGCTATCAAACAATAATAGAATACCATTTATTTTAAATATTTTTGGATGTTTACTACATTTTAAAATATACTAATTTCAATTACAATACAGAAAACAGTGTAAAGTGCTCACTTTATATTTATTTTTGATTATACATATTTGCCCTGTAAAAAAAATAACTTTTTTCAATTCACCTCATACAAGTACTGCAGGGCAATCTCTTTCTCATGAATGCTGAACTTATAAATGTAGAATTATGTACAAAAAAACTGCATTCAAGAATAAAACAATGTAAACCTTTAGAGCCTGCAAATCCACTCAGCCCTACTTCTTGGTCATCCAGGCACTCAGAAAAACAAGGTTGGTTACAATTTGCAGGAGACAATACTGCCTGCTTCTTGTTTACAATGTCACCTGAAAGTGAGAACAGGTGTTTTCATGGCGCTGTTGTAGCCGGCGTTGCAAGACATTTACATGTCAGATACGCTAAAGATTCATATGTCCCTTCATGCTTCAACCATCATTCCAGAGGACATGCGTCCATGCTGATGATGGGTTCTGCTTGAAAAGGGTCCAAAGCAGTGCAGACTGACACATGTTCATTTTCATCAACCGAGTCAGATGCCACCAGTAGAAGGTTGATTTTCTTTTTTTGGTGGTTTGGGTTCTGTAGTTTCCACATCAGAGTGTTGCTCTTCTAAGACTTCTGAAAGCATGCCCCACACCTCGTCCCTTTCAGATTTTGGATGGCACTTCAGATTCTTAAACCTTGGATCAAGTGCTGTAGCTATTTTTAGAAATCTCACATCAGTACCTTCCTTGCGTTTTCTCACATCTGCTGTGAAAGTGTTCTTAAAATGAACATATACTGGGTCATCATCCGAGACTGCTATATCATGCAGAATGCAGGTAAAACAGAGCAGGAGTCAATTCTCCCCTCAAGGTGTACAGTCACAAATTTAATTGATGCGTTATTATTTTTAACAAGCATCATCAGCACGGCTGCATGTCCTCTGGAATGGTGGCCAAAGCACAAAGGGGCATATGAATTTTTAGCATACCTGGCACGTAAATACCTTGCAACGCCAGCTACAAAAGTGCCATGCGAACGCCTGGTCTCACTTTCAAGTGACGTAAATAAGAAGAAAAGGAGTACTTGTGGCACCTTAGAGACTAACAAATTTATTAGAACATAAGCTACAGCTCACTTCATCAGATGCATACAGTGGAAAATATAGTCAGGAGATTTTATATACACAGAGAACATGAAACAATGGGTGATCAGGAAAGGTGAGCTATTACCAGCAGGAGAGCGGGGTGGGGGTGGGGGTGGGGGAGAGGACCTTTTGTAGTGATAATCAAGGTGGGCCATTTCCAGCAGTTGACAAGAACAGTAGGAGGGGAAATAAACATGGGGAAATAGTTTTACTTTGTGTAATGACCCATCCACTCCCAGTCTCTATTCAAGCCTCAGTTAATTGTATCCAGTTTGCAAATTAATTAAGCAGTCTCTCCTTGGAGTCTGTTTTTGAAGTTTTTTTGTTGAAGAATTGCCACTTTTAGGTCTGTAATCGAGTGACCAAAGAGACTGAAGTGTTCTCCGACTGGTTTTTTAATGTTATAATTCTTGACGTCTGATTTGTGTCCATTTATTCTCTTATGTAGAGACTGTCCAGTTTGGTCAATGTACATGGCAGAGGGGCATTGCTGGCACATGATGGCATATATCACATTGGTAGATGTGCAGGTGAACGAGCCTCTGATGGTGTGGCTGATGTGATTAGGCCCTATGATGGTGTCCCCTGAATAGATATGTGGACACAGTTGGCAACGGGCTTTGTTGCAAGGATAGGTTCCTGGGTTAGTGTTTTTGTTGTGTGGTGTGTAGTTGCTGGTGAGTATTTGCTTCAGGTTGGGGGGCTGTCTGTAAGCAAGGGCTGGCCTGTCTCCCAAGATCTGTGAGAGTGATGGGTTGTCCTTCAGGATAGGTTGTAGATCCTTGATGATGCGTTGGACAGGTTTTAGTTGGGGGCTGAAGGTGATGGCTAGTGGCGTTCTGTTATTTTCTTTGTTGGGCCTGTCCTGTAGTAGGTGACTTCTGGGTACTCTTCTGGCTCTGTCAATCTATTTCTTCACTTCAGCAAGTGGGTATTGTAGTTGTAAGAATGTTTGATAGAGATCTTGTAGGTGTTTGTCTCTGTCTGAGGGGTTGGAGCAAATGCGGTTGTATTGTAGAGCTTAGCTGTAGACAATGGATCGTATGGTGTGGTCTGGATGAAAGCTGGGAGGCATGTAGGTAAGCATAGTGGTCAGTAGGTTTCCGCTCTATGGTGGTGTTCATGTGACCATTGCTTATTAGCACCATAGTATCCAGGAAGAGGATCTCTTGTGTGGACTGGTCCAGGCTGAGGTTGGTGGTGGGATGGAAATCGTTGAAATCATGGTGGAATTCCTCAAGGGCTTCTTTTCCATGGGTCCAGATGATGAAGATGTCATCAATGTAGCGCAAGTAGAGTGGGGGCATTAGGGGATGAGAGCTGAGGAAGCGTTGTTCTAAGTCAGCCATAAAAATGTTGGCATACTGTGGGGCCATGCGGGTACCCGTGGCAGTGCCGCTGATTTGAAGGTATACATTGTCCCCAAATGTGAAATAGTTATGGGTGAGGACAAAGTCACGAAGTTCAGCCACCAGGTATGCCGTGACATTATCGGGGATACTGTTCCTCATGGCTTGTAGTCCATCTTTGTGTGAAATGTTGGTGTAAAGGACTTCTACATCCACAGTGGCTAGGATGGTGTTTTCAGGAAGATCACTGATGGATTGTAGTTTCCTCAGGAAGTCAGTGGTGTCTCGAAGGTAGCTGGGAGTGCTGGTAGCGTAGGGCCTGAGGAGAGAGGCTACATAGCTGGACAATCCTGCTGTCAGGGTGCCAATGCCTGAGATGATGGGGCATCCAGGATTTCCAGGTTTATGGATCTTGGGTATCAGATAGAATACCCCTGGTTGGGTAAATCTCCCCACTATATTTTCCACTGTATGCATCCAATGAAGTGAGCTGTAGCTCACGAAAGCTTATGCTCCAATAAATTTGTTAGTCTCTAAGGTGCCACAAGTACTCCTTTTCTTTTTACGGATACAGACTAACATGGCTGCTACACTGAAACCTGTAAATAAGAAGCAGGCAGCATTATCTTCCTTCAATGTAAACAAACTTGTTTGTCTTAGCGATTGGCAGAATAAGAAGTAGGACTGAGTGGACCTGTAGGCTCTAAAGTTTTACGTTGAGGGCAGTTATGGAATCAAAAAAAAAATCTGTATTTGTAATTTAAATTTTCACGATAAAGAGATTGCAGTTCAGTACTTGTATGAGGCAAATTAAAAAATACTATTTCTTTGTTTATCATTTTTACAGTGCAAATATTTGTCATCAAAAATAATAATATAAAGTGAGCACTGTGCACTTTGTATTCTGTGTTATAATTTAAATCAATATTGAAAATGTAGAAAACATCTAAAAATATTTAATAAATTTCAATTGGTATTCTATTGTTATAAGTGCAATTAATCATGATTAAATTTTTTTAGTTAACTGCAGTTAATTGACAGCCCTAATCACATCCTTATGATATTAAATTAGTTATTTACACTTCATTGATAGGCCCACCCTGTGTGTCTGTCAGACAAGCCTGCATATTGGTGTTAATAGTGTGAATTTCTAAGCAGTCTCAAATTCTGCTTTCAGAACTTCAGTTATTGACACTGCAGTCTGTTGGGTTACTCCAGATTTGCACCAGTGTAAATGACAGCAGTACTGGCCTGACATATGATTTAACCTGTAAATTGAAATAATTGTGGCGTTAAAATTCCTGTGAAAACAGTCCTAGTTCTAACTTCTTAAAAAGTGTGATGGAATTTGTTAAAGTTGTAACTGGAGGGGTGAATGGATGGATTTTCCTACATCTGCTCCTTTTCCCTGATTAAAAAGTGATTTGACTTCTAAAGAGCAAGGAGTTTTCACACAGAAATATTGTACATCTCTATAGGCTACCCCCATGGGCTGCCTCTCTCAAGCAAACGGGTGGCTAATTATTTCTCTTCCTAGCCAAATGCTTAGCATCTTTCATAACTACATGTAGGAAAAACAATTTCATTTGCCAAGGGAATAGGAACATTCAATTAATTCTTTTTCAACTGAAAGTTTAAATCCACAAAGGAAAGTTAATAAAAATGTAAAAACTGGGGTTTTTTCATGCATCCATCAATTACATGAAATCACTGCCCTGCTCAGCAATGAATTCACGCTCATTACAGGTATGCCGAGTCTGTGTGCTGGATCATTCCTCCCACTATGAATCAGTAGTCCTGTGGCTTTGTGTGCCCATTGGGTGTTTGAAGAGTCCATCTTGCAACTGCAATCCCTTTACGTCTTCTCGTCTGCTCCTGTGACAAATGAGGTTCAGTTGCCAGGCAGATGAGCACTGTGGTGGCTTTGGCTTGGTTGTGACAGAGTTCTGGGTTTATGGTTTGTTCTCCCAAGGGGAGCAGTCAGAGCTGACACAGGAGGCAAAGCCAATTCCCTCCAAAGCTGAATACAATATTAGCTGTGGTGATGTGCATGGCAGGGAGCAGAGAAGCAATAACGAGGAGCTTTTTTGGAACTGCCTTCTAAGAATTATCTGAAGCAGACCTCTGTTAACCCCCTTTTCATGGTCACTGCTGCTCCGTTTCATTTCATCTCCACATGGTTTTTGCCACCTCTGCTACAACCAGCTGCTCCGCCAACAGCTGTGCCAGCCCCAGGGCAGCGACTCAGGAACCCTGATATTGTGCCCTCCCCTCTCTCTAGGCAAATGGGAATGGTGCAAACTGACTTGTTAATCACTCCTGTTCTCCCTGCTTCCCCCCCCCACAATAAACGCATGCCCGATAGAATCTCATCTACTTAATTACATTGGAGCAGGCAGATTAGGGCTCCTAGAGTGGATTCCTTTTCAGCCCGATTACTGCTCCCTTTGGATCCAGTCTGGCTGTCTGGTAACACTGACTGGTGTGCAATGGCATGACACATGGAGTTTGAATCTCAGGGCCAGACCCCAGCTGCTGTTCATCAGCATCACTTCACGGCACTTAGCAGAGCGATACCAATTTACACCAACTGAGGACCTAGCCTTCCACCTCCACGTCTAGTCTGTGCTTGGCCACTCCTGCAGAGGTTGCTGACGCCAGGTAGTGTCAGTTGTGGTGGTCTTTTTAATGGGGACACTTGTCTACTGGGAACAGGAGACCATGAGGCTTCAGAACAGCTACCCACAGGAGCTGGATCTGAACAGGCCATCAAGAGGCTGAATATTCTGTGACGTTGCACCCCATAAGGATTTATGGAAATATGCCTATGAATGTATATATGACATAACTGGAATATGTTTTATGGTACATATGCCATGTAACATATCTCTGTAAAGGTTATGATCTACTGAATCTATTAATCCTATTTGTATGCATGTATCAATTTTGTATTCCAAGTTATGAATATTGGCTGTGCACTGGCTTGATTTTTAAGCAGCCTGTGTAAAGCATTTGGTCAGCTTCTTGAGAAAGGAATGTGCAAATTAGGTGCCCAATGAAGAAACACTTAAAGGACAATGAATCTTGTAAGGCTCCAATCCACACAAGAAATCTACCTGAGGACGTTCAAGGTAGCATGTAAGTAATGGCTGCTGCCTGTAAAAACTGAGTCATGCAGGAACATGTGACTTGCCCATGTGACTCCAAAACTCCATCTTGTAGCTGGATTCTACATAGGGGGAGGGAGGGGTGTCCACCCACAAGAGAAAGTCTATTTAAACTCCTGGGAGACCCCTCCATTTTGTCTTCAGCTGGTTAAGGAGATAGCCTCTCCACGCCCAAGGATACCCAAGACAAACTGGAACAAAGGACAGTAACTGCAGGGGGTGTGAGTGATTGCTGGACCCAGACTAGAAGGAGACTAGTCTGTAAAAGGAAGCTTTCTGGGTGAGGTTTTTATCCGTATTCAATTTTCTTAGACATAGACTTGCGTGTTCTATTTTATTTTGCTTGGTAATTCACTTTGTTCTGTTCAAACTTGGAACCACTTAAATCCTACTTTCTGTATTTAATAAAATTACTTTTTACTTATTAATTAACCCAGAGTATGTATTAATACCTGGGGGGAGCAAACAGCTGTGCATATCTCTCTATCAGTGTTATAGAGGGCGAACAATTTATTAGTTTACCCTGTATAAACTTTATACAGGGTAAAACAGATTTATTTGGAGTTTGGACCCCTTTGGGAGTTGGGTATCTGAGTGTTAAGGATGGGAACACTTCTTAAGTTGCTTTCAGTTAAGTCTGCAGCTTTGGGGCATGTGGTTCAGACCCTGGGTCTGTGCTGGAGCAGACTGATGTGTCTGGACAGGGTGCTGGAGTCCCAAGGTGGCAGGGAAAGCAGGGGCAGAAGTAGTCTTGGCATATCAGTTGGCAGCCCCAAGGGCTGTGATCCAACCCGTCACATGTTCAATATCCTCATTATCAGCCCTGTGATCCATCCAGTCTCCCAGCCCACTAGCGTTGGTTTATTCACTCCAACACCTTCCTCAGAAGCTTGGACATGACACTTCTTTCCATACTGGTTTTGCTCATTCCTACCTGGCAAAGAGCAGTCTTTCTTTTTCCAATTTGCATGGAGCACAGGCCCACACAGCTCTCACATCATGAGCATCACTGATTAGACATTGCCAATGACACCAGAATAATTATCTGAATAACATTTGTTAACCCATTTGTAATCCCTTGACTGGATACAGAAACAGAACAAAAATACTTCTGTCACTGTCAGCGCAGTTTGGATTTTCACCCGCTAAAAACCAGATACTTAGACTCCAGAGGACTCTCTTGGCATAAAATAATTTTAACCCACTATAGGTCAAACTGAGTGCATTGTCTGACCCAGTGACATATTCCTTTAAATTGATCCTCTAAATGCCCTTTTATTTGACAGTGTCTCTGTAAAAGCAGAAACAGCATTTCCTTGCTCTTGCACTGAGCACACTGTTGTACCGACTCAGGACCAGATTCTCAGCTGGCTGTCACCAATTTACATCAGCTGGGGAACTGGCCCCATATATCAGGCCAAACTCTGTTCTGTATCAGCCTCTGACTTCAGTGAAGTTGTACAGGTTCTATGTCAGAGCAGATTTTGGCCCACTGAGTGAGGACAGCAGGAGATAAAAGGGAGCAAATCTGTTAGCAACCAAACTGAGGATGAAAGTGTCCTGGATCCAGAATCCCAAACCCAGCACTGGAGACAAAGAAGAGATGGACATCTAGATAAACCCCACTGTTTTAGGGAGCAAAGAGGAAATAACTACCACCTCCAATTTCAAAAAATGTGTGTTTCCTTTTTTTGCAGTTACGCTTCTCTAGCTATTATAGTTCTCCAGCTATATTATAGCTTTGCCATTAAATGAAGGGACAGCTATTGCCTCTGGGCCCTTAACTTTGTGAGATGAGAAGGAACAGCAGGGTTTGAGAACTTAGATCTGCAGCTTCTTTCAAACATGCACCCATGCTGTTCATGTTAGGGCAAATGAATGTTCATGAGCTATGGAGATACATGCTGCATCTGAAAGAATCCGGCAGAGTGATGGGGACCAGTCAGAACCAGGCAGAATGTGAACTGAGCAAGTTTCCACTCAGAGAACTCTGGGAACACTCTTCAATCTTGTTTGACACACAATACCCCCTGCAATTCCAATCTTGAACCATCACACATCTCTGCTGAACTGCAACACCTGTGGTCATCCTCTTCTGGGCTCAGTGGTTTGAGCATTGGCCTGCTAAACCCAGGGTTGTGAGTTCAATCCTTGAGGGGGCCATTTAGGGATCTGGGGCAAAAATTGGGGATTGGTCCTGCTTTGAGCAGGGGGCTGGACTAGATGACTCCTGAGGTCTCTTCCAACTCTGATATTCTATGGTTCATAAATTTCTCAAGCTCTACCTTAAGGCTAGCTAGGTTGTTCCCCTACCACCCATTGCTGGTTAGGAGGCTGTTCCAAACCTGCCTCCTCTGATGGTCAGAATCCTTCTCTTTCCCACCTAAAGTTATTCATGGCCAGTTTGTACCCATGTGTTCTTGTGCGAACATCTCAACCTGGGGCTCCAACACTGCTGCTGTGTGAGTCCCAAAGGGAGTTCTGGGAAGTCTAGAGGCGCTCACCCCCCACAGAGTGGTAAGACTTGGAATGATTATTTCTTTACTACTTTCACGTGTGCAGCCTTTAAACATCTGCCTCTGTGAGTGACTGTCGGTTAACATATTCTTTCCCCTACTCTCCCTTGTAGATCATTACTCCAGAGGACAATCTATTCTGCACTAACTCCACTCCAGGGCTTCACATGAAAAGCCTCCAGCTGGTAGCAATGACCTCATGAGGGTCAGCGGGTTTTGAGGTTCAAAATGCTAGTGCAGCCCACAAAATGTTGCTCATCTTGGGAGTCTTCTTGTACCAGGTACCTCCTGACTGATCAGGATAATCCAGGGATGAGGTGGAGACAGGAAGAGGAAGACAGGTTGACAAAAGAAAGACACACACACACACAACACGCATTATATTCTCAGCCATGAGGCTATGCATGAAGTTTACATTAGGTCAGCCAGCATGGGCCCAACCCTCCCTCATAGCATCCAAGGACCACCAGAAAGATATCTCAGTGGCCCACAGGGTTGCAGAACCTTCATCCTCTACCAATAACACATCATCTAATAGGACAGCTGGCCTATTGCAAAATGGCAGCAATAGTAGAAAAATGGCTCATGTTCCCATGCCTGCAATAACCAAATGCAGCATGGCCAGTTATTCCCATGAGCAACGTGACAGCTAAGACAAGCTGTCCAACAGCAGAGAAGACCCGCCTGCTCCCTTCTAAACCCACCTGGAAAAACACCTTCACAACAAGACACAAAGCAGGTAACATATACCTGGACTGCCAGTCACCCAAGAGCTCACTCTCATGAAGCTACTAAATCCCATGTTTAGTTAGCAGGGATCCACCTCCCAAAACAAAACCACTAACAAAAATGTTAAGTGGTAATAAACACTCTCCACTCCTCCAACAAAAATAGTTCTTGCTGAAGTTACACACTGCGGTACTCTGCAGAATAATGTCTGCCGATACCTACGACGGGAATTTAATTCCACAGGGAAGGAGGAGTCTACCTACCATTCACAGCTTCAGTGCCTGAGGGCTGGGCATCTGTCAACTGCAGAAGCATTGCAAACAGCACCCCAACCAAAGCCTTCCAAATGAATCACAGCTTGCCACACCATCCAGAGAGTGGCAGCTGGCCCATCCTGCTGATATACAATTGGTTTGCAATGATCTATCGCACTCCCAGCTCCCTGCCCTATCACACACACACGTGAACACACTCACACTCTCCAGACACACGCACGTGAACACACACACACACACTCCAAAGGCAGAAGCTACCTCTGAAAGACAATAGATTATCAGGTCACTGGTGCAACACGAAGCAACAGTTTGGAACCGCCAAAGCCACAGGTTCAGCCGCTTTCCCGCCCCAGGCTCTGTCAACACAAAACCAAAAGGAAGAGTCAGTCAGACCGTGGGGTGGGATGAATTCAGAGGGTGTCAGTGCTGCTGGCATCTCAGGGGAGGAGCTCGTGTCTGGATGGGGAGTCTCTGGGGCTCCCGCCTTCTGCCTCAGAGTTGAAGGCTTAGCTGCACCTGGCAAAGGAAGAGGTGTCCTGGCTGGAAGACTCCTATTTGCTTGTCCTTCAGCATGAAGTCTGCACCATTGCCAGCGCTTCCTCCCTCAGAGCAAGAGGAAACCCTGTCCACAGTGCTTCTAGGGGAGAGGAGGTTCCTGCTATCCACGTGTCTACCCAGTAAGGCTTTTATCACTGCTGTATCTGAGTGCCTCTGGCTCCCCCTGACTCTAGTGGGAAAGGGCAGGACTAATCTGATCCTAGGGACATTTTCTTGCTCCTATCGTCTCCCTCTGCCCTCCTGGGACTCCAGCCAGGGTAGAGGGGAGTGAATTTAGGAGAGAGAAAGCAGGGCCGATTGGAGTGGGTGTAAAGGTGGAACATAGGAGGAAGGTGACAGAGGAGCAATTTAGACTGAAGAAAGGGGGGCAGTTAAAACCCAAGAGTCCGGCAGGCAGAACAATAAAAACAGGGTGAATTACAAGAGGGAAGAGGAAGAAAAGGAAATTCAGGTGACACAATAAGTGAAAAATATAAATCTATAGAAAATCTAGACCCAAAATATTGCAGTGAAATACACATTCATGTTTCCTATAGCTGTCAGGAGCCAATGCTGTCTCTAACAGGGTTCCTGACATATATATGAAACATGAACGCGTATTTCAAATACTGCAAATACTTCAAGTCCTGCAAATAAACTCCAGTTTAGCCTTCATCTGATCCATTCTGTGATGTCACAGAATATCAGGGTTGGAAGGGACCTCAGGAGGTCATTTAGTCCAACCCCCTGCTCAAAGCACGGCCAATCCCCAACTAAATCATCCAAGCCAGGACTTTGTCAAGCCTGACCTTAAAAATTTCTAAGGAAGGAGATTCCATCACCTCCCTAGGTAACGCATTCCAGTGTTTCACCACCCTCCTTGTGAAAAAGTTTTTCCTAATATCCAACCTAAACCTCCCCCACTGCAACTTGAGACCATTACTCCTTGTCCTGTCATCTGCTACCACTGAGAACAGCCGAGATGTCACAACCATCCCCACAAAGTGACTGCTGTGTCATAGGCTCTGGCACTAGACAATAGGAGCAGGCTAGCGAGAAAGGATTCAGTTTCTGATCAAACACAACAATCTCAGTAACCACAAACAAATCAACACACAATCCTAGTAATCAGCACTCATGAGAACGGGAGCAGAGACCAACCACACAGCTATTTCAGGAGAATGGATGAAAGATGGCAAAATGTGTTAGAGGTTCGCAAGCGCTCTTCAAAGAGCATGGACTGTTGGAGTCCATGCCTTAAGGGTGAGGCGTGGGCTGTATTTGGAAGAACGTATAGGCAGGAGGGCATTGAAAACTTTCTCTCCTGCAGAAAGAAGCTGCCAAATTCCCACCAGAGGAAACAAGTGAGGAGTATGGTTTGCAGATGGCAATAAATAAATAAATCTATCTACCTCCAAAGCCAAGACATACTTAGGCACTCCCATCCAGGAGAATGAGTCAGGGTGCTCAGGAGAGCTCTGCTGTGCAGGGAGGCCCCTCAACACAGCTGAAAAAAAATCTGTAATTGACTTGGTTGGGATTTCAGTGGGTGATGAGAAGGATTCTCCTATTCTGTTAAGCAAGGGTTGAAAGAGCTGCCTCAGCTCTATCTCAGCCTAGCACTGTGCTACTAAAACATCTATCCAGCAGCATGTGCATGGCTGTGTGAGTCCCCTTTTTGAAGGGCTACCCGGGTGGATTCATACAATGGGGCGAGAGTAGGAGTTTTGTGAAACAGTTTCTCTAAATTGAGGATTTATCATACATGTGGCCTCTCTTATAATTCCAAATCAGTCATGTCCCAATGAGTGAAGGAGTGTAAACAGCAGCAATGCTGACTACTGTCACTTCAAGGAAATAGAATATAAATTCTCCCCACCATGGCTTCTCTCATCATAACAGCAGCGTTGGAAGTTAAGTGGTGACGCTGCACGCACAGCTAGTCTACGTAGCCAGGTGTTTCTACCACTGCCATACTGGTCCTCCCTACCCCCTTTCCCACACTTATTTTGTCCGTAGACTCTAAGTTAGGGACTGTCTTTCACTAGGCATTTGTGAAGTGCCTAGCACACTGCGCCTCGATTCTGATTGAGGTTTCCTATACTATCCCAGTATAAATAGTCAACAATAAAAAGAGCTGCCTATGGTCCCTTTTTAGAACCCTGGTTTTCACACTACAAAGCCTGCAGGTCTCATCAAGTGAAGACTCTCGGTGTGCCAATACGTATACGACACAGCCACACACCTAGTGCACACACACACGCTGTGCATTCACATACACATGAGGCTCAATCCTGCAAGATGATGAGCACTCTGGACCCAATCCAGCAAAGCAATAAAGTATGGGCTGGGGAACATGACTTATGAGGAGAGGCTGAGGGAACTGGGATTGTTTAGTCTGCAGAAGAGAAGAATGAGGGGGGATTTGATAGCAACTTTCAACTACCTGAAAGGGGGATCCGAAGAGGATGGATCTAGACTGTTCTCAGTGGTGGCAGATGACAGAACAAGGAGTAATGGTCTCAAGTTGCAGTGCGGGGAGGTCTAGGATGGATATTAGGAAACACTATTTCACTAGGAGGGTGATGAAGCACTGGAATGGGTTACCTAGGGAGGTGGTGGAATCTCCTTCCTTAGAGGTTTTCAAGGTCAGGCTTGACAAAGCCCTGGCTGGGATGATTTAGTTGGTGTTGGTTATGCTCTGAGCAGGCGGTTGGACCAGATGACCTCCTGAGGTCTCTTCCAACCCTAATCTTCTATGATTCTATGTGCTTCACTTTTAGCATTTAATTTATTCCATTGAAGTCAATGGGAATACTCATTATCTTAAAGTTAAGCACACAGTTTGGCTTTAATCCAGCAAAGCCCTCAGAGTGCTCAAGGATCAAACCCATAGAATGGAGAACATTTGCGGAAAGGCTGATATCTGACCTCTCTGCTTGTGGGGACAACGGAAACCTGTGGCCACATTTTGCACCCACAAAAGCCCTATAGAATTTAACAGAATAACCTTCCTACTGTAATGATTTTTGCTCCATCATATCCTACAGAATATGCTAAAATTATATAGAATTTCATAAGATGATTAACAAATCTATGGAAAAGATTGTATTCTCTATTACAGGGGCGGCCAACCTAGGGCTCCGGAGCCACATGCTCAGAAGCTAACATGCGGCTCCTTGTCTAGGCACCGACTCCGGGGCTGGATCTACAGGTGCCAACTTTCCAATGTGCTGGGGGTGCTCACTGCTCAACCCCTGGCTCTGCCCCAGGCCCTGCCCCCACCCACCCCTTCCCGCCCCCTGCCCTGAGCCTTTTGTACTCTCGCTCCCCCCCACCCGAGCCTCCTGCATGCCACGAAACAGCTGATCAGGAGGGGGAGGTGCTGATCGGCGGGGCTGCCGGTGGGTGGGAGGTGCTGGGAGTGCGGGTGGGGGAGCTGATGGGGGGCTGCTGATCTATTACTGTGGCTCTTTGGCAGTGTGCATTGGTAAATTCTGGCTCCTTCTCAGGCTCAAGCTGGCCACCCTTCTCTATTATATTCTACGGGCTTTTAGACCAATTTCTATTGAACCCTATTGATTTAGATCCTATTCAATTCTCTAAGGTTTTTCCATAAGGGCCGCAGGCACAAGTACATTTATTTGACCCTTTCACTGCCTGATCTGTGCCCACAGACAGATAGTTAGGTTCACAAGCACTCAGATTTTTCCCCTCAAGGCTAATATGGATCCAAGAACATGCACCACTGTAAGTACACATATACGTGTTACAGGTTCTGAGAATAACGAGCCTCCATTGGTTCCGTTTTCCCCCACGTGCAGTGATGCTGAGGATACTAACACCATCACTGCTTGTTGTTCCTGCTAGGTCAGTGTCAGGGCAACTGTGCTGAAGGCACTCGCCTGTTCTCCGTAGCATGCAGCCCCGAAGCAGACACTGATCACAACGGTACCTATGAATCATCGGCACTCCAGAGGCATTATTTTGTCTGAGACTATCATACCTAACAAATGCAAAGGGACATCACACTTCTTACCAGCACTTCAGCAGGCCGGCCAGTTCTGTAGGTTGTCAGCATTGGCTAAGCAGGGAGTTACCTGACTGTCTGGCAAAAGCGGATGTATTATTTCATACATTGGGGACAAAAGATAGTTCCCCACATGTGCAAAACGTCAGCTGTGTTGCTGAGGCCCCAAATTGCAAATGCTAGGGCTTTACGTCCTAGGGCTTTACGTCCTACTTCTGTAGGCCTTTATGTCCGTAGGCCTTTACGTCCCATTAAAAACTTCCTCCCCTGCAGAGGAGCCTGATGTCTTCATGGGGGCTTTTAGTGGCTGCGCTGCGAGTGAAATGTTTTGTATCTACAGCTCTGGAGTCTCTTGTCTTTCTCTACAGAACAGGGACACCCTAGGGAACAGCCGGGCAAGCTTCTCCCATCAAAATGCCTCAACACTGATCTGTAAGACTGTAGCAAAGGGGCGTGGCCTCCCTCAGAGACCGACCGCGAAGGAGAACCACACCCATCTACACGCTTACAAGGGACCACCTCTAGGGGTGTCTACACTACACAGGTGTCTTTTTATTTTAACACATTAGCTAACATGCTAAAATCCTAGTGGAGAGTAGGTAACTGTAATTTTAACACGTTGGTGAAGGTAAACCCGAGGAGCGAGCTTATCTCAACCAACTAATGTGGTTAACACTACAACTTGCCCTATTCTTACCAAGTCCACTGTGACACATGAGCACCATCCACACATCAGGATAAAGGACACACAAGATTTCTCTTACCTGAGCCGTTTCTGCCCTCAGGATGGTTTTGTGAAAGATACTCTCCAAAAGCCCTTGCTGCCCTGAAAATCCAAATGCCAGGGAACACACAGCGGCAGATACAAAAAGAGAGGAGTAAAGGTTAGTGTTGGAACAGCTATTTGCAATCACAAAGAGCATTTTAATGAGTGCTATTTCCCAGAAGTCCCCTTGTTCCTCCTTCTACTTCCAGCTGATGCCAGCACAAGTACACTATGATGGCTAAAAGAAAAGGAGGACTTGTGGCACCTTAGAGACTAACCAATTTATTTGAGCATGAGCTTTCATGAGCTACAGCTCACTTCATCGGATGCATTCACTTTTTGCGAATACAGACTAACACGGCTGTTACTCTGAAACCTGTCATTATGATGGCTAAGGGTGCCTCAACTTGTATCGGACTGGAACATCTCTAGGAGTGAGATGGAAGTGCAGCTCCATGGTTTGTTCAGCCTTTGGCCTCTCTGGTGAGACTGCAAACAAGGGAACCAACTGTTGTACAATATGGCCTTGTTTTTTATGACTTGGAAACTTGACCACTTGGAACTGGGCTGCACGGCCTCATTTCCGAGAGCTGCCAAATGGCCCTGACATGGTAACAGCTACCAGCTTGGGTCAAATTCAGAGTGGCAGCCTAGTGAAGAGAGCCTCTACATTCCAATCCCAACCAACCTTCTGATCCTTTTTCTTTATGTTCCAGCATGTTAGCAGCCCCAGCTCCTACAATATGAATAGCCATCCATTCACCTTACCCCAAGCTATGGGGCACCCATTACACTCCCCCTGGTGCTACGGAACAAGATTGTTTAAGAGGTCATTAAGACCAGTAAAAATAAACAAACACGCTCATGACAATAATTACATTTACAACAAGTAGGTAGCACAGCAGGAAGGTGAGCTGCAATGGGGACAGCTCTCTCTCGCTGCTGGAGTACTTTTGCTATCTTTCTCCTTCAAAGTGCTTGACCTCAGAGTAAGCCTCTCTGGCTCTCAAGGTGAAGCTGCAGGTGCTGCCATGAGAGGCTGCTTGTGAAAGCAACAGCACTTGTACTCAAATTTACACTTACTCTCAGCTCCTGACTTCCCTTCTATTCTGCCATTTGATGGACAAGACAGTGCAGCAGCCCTTCACCCATGCAGTCAGGAGTTTTCCTCACTGCACATATACACTATCTCCCCAGAGCGTATTCACGAGTGTGCCTGGCATAGGTAAGAATGAAAGGCCCATTTGTGAGCCGCAAACAATATGACACTGGAAATGGAGACTATCAGAGCAATAAAGAAGGGAAGTGATCTGATTTCCCAAGGACTAATAACTTTACCATTGCAGGATGCAAAATGTATTGAGCTGGAGAGCTGATTCCACTTGTGAAAGCAGCAGGGCTTTGGTTAGTTCTCTGCTTAGCTACACATAGCAAACGTAGCGTGCTAAGGCTTTGATATTGTCATGCATCCCACATGTCCAGTCCAAAGACAGAATGTTCCTTTGAGACAGGCTTGTTTTGGGGGCAGCATGCTCTCTCCCCTGTGCCTTTGTTACAGTGTGGGGTGGGGAGGGGCAGAGCTAGAGTCCCACCCCATTGTCAGGGTAGCCCCCCAAGGGGCACCAGCAGGAAGCCACCCTTGCACTTGGGATATTCCTAGATTTCAAGGCTGAAGGGACGATTGTGATCATCTGGGCTGACCTTCAGTATGGCACAGGCCAGAGACCTGCCCCAGAATTGTTCCTAGAGTAGATCTTTTAGAAAGACATCCAGTCTTGATTTAAAAATGGTCAGTGATGGAGAATCCACCACGATCCTTGGTATGAATGAGGTAGAGGTTTTTAAGGTCAGGCTTGACAAAGCCCTGGCTGGGATGATTTAGTTGGGGATTGGTCCTGCTTTGGATTAGATGACCTCCTGAGGTCCCTTCCAACCCTGACATTCTATGATTCTATGTGGTTCCAGTAGTTAATTACTCTGACTGTTAAAAAATTATGCCTTATTTCTGTCTGAATTTGTCTAGCTTGAAAATTTAGGAGGATGTAGGGGATGCTACTGTGACTCACCCATGCCTCAAGACAGGGGTGAAAGTATCATAAAAGGCTTATTGGTACGGGGGCCCTGCTCCAGGCCCCCAGAAGGGACGGGGCCTCAGGCAGGAGTGGTGGGGCTGGGGGACCAGCCTCCCGCAGCCAGCCCTTCCATGCTGCCCAGCCCGCACCACCCGGGGCTCTGGTAGTGATTTAAAAGGGCCTGGGGCTCCGTCCGCTGCTGCAGTAATGGTGGCCAGGAGCCCCAGGCCCTTTTAAATCACTGGGCCCTGACGCAGCTGCCCCTTTTGCCCCCGCCCCTCCGTTGGTGGCCCTGGGGGGCGGGGAGGAAGGGGCAGAGATGTTAAAACCTACCAGCAGGGCCACCAACCGGGGTGGGGGGGGAAGGAGGGGAAGGGGCAAAGATGTTAAAGCTTGAACTTCGGCTATGTACAGGCCCGTACCGGCAGTCACTTCCTACCAGTACACCTTACCGGCCCGCTTTCACCTCTGCATCAGAACATAAGAACAGCCCTACTGGGTCAGGCCAAAGGTCCATCTAGCCCAGTGTCCTGTCGTCTGACAGTGGCCAATGCCAAGTGTCCCCGAGGGAATGAACAGAACAGGTCATCACCAAGTGACCCATCCCCTGTCGCCCATTCCCAGCTTCTGGCAAAACAGAGGCTTCTGGCAAACCATTCCTGCCCATCCTGACTAATAGCCATTGATGGACCTATCCGCCATGAATGTATCTAGTTCTTTTTTTAACACAACCAGGGTGAAGGCTCCTTGTGCCCTCTCACCCCCTTGTGCACCCATCCAGATGTCAGCCACAATACGGCCCTTGCATTATACAAGTCCAAACTTAGGGGCCTGATCCCAGGAATCCTTACTTGTACAGGCAGTCCTTGTTCACATGGTGTCAATGGGTAACTCACATAAGCAAGGGCTACTTGTGCGAGTAAGGATTTGCAGGGTCAGGCCCCTAGGGTGCCATTCCTTTGTATACACATAATGAGCCTTCCACATGCATGAAATGAAGAGACTGCAGGGTTGGTTGGTTTGGTGTGTGTCAGAAATTCTTCCTCTGCCTCATTCCATGTAAATTATCTATGTGGAGAAATAAGAGCTTGTCAGCTCTCACACCAGTTGTTGTTATGCTACGTGTGCATGGGGTTTTATATAAATAAAGAATTTGGAATTATTTAGATTAACTTTCGTTTCCAATTTGTTCCAAAGATGTAAGTGCACCTCAATCCAATCAGTGTCCCAGAAACCTCTGCTGATGCCCAGTATGGATTGTCCATCTGCCCTAAAATCTGAGCTGGTCCCATTCTTTATTTTTTGAAGAATTTGCATACTATATGCTGAATGCCACATGTGGGAATATCCTGGAATTTTACCTCTTCACTTGTCAATTACAGTCTAGACAAATTCATCTCCATCATTCCTTAAGGCCCAAATTGTGAGCAGCCCCTGCACAGCTGCTGAGAGATGAATAACAACCTCCCCGCCCCTGCTGTTGCGTGGGGCCAATCTGGGGAACCATCCCTGTGCTGTGCTCCAAAGACCTCACCTCAAACATCTCACTATCTTCCCCAGCAGGAACAGAAGAGGCAACAGGATAGACCCCATGGTATCTCACATGAGAGAGCGATCAGGGCACATGCGTGATTACTCAAAAACCCCCTCTGAATGAATTACTCAAAATCTCACTCAAGAATGTTGCTGTCCACTCTGGGCTGGGTCTGCAGACATGTCAACAAAATGTCACCGTCCTTGGTATCAAGCACTTTGGACTGACCTAAAAGATCAGCATGGACACTTGACCATTGTCCATCACCAGATTATCGACCAGTGAGACTAGCACAGTATCAGTACAATATTCAACCATTTATATGCATACATTGCAGCCAATTCCATTTCAAATTCCTGTCTAATTTGCTGTCCACACTAACACATTGGTATCCTTCTGCATTCCTGCTTTCTGGTATCAAATCCCTTCTCATTGTCTCAGAGAGTTTCAGATATTTTCCCCAGGTGTATTAGCTTGCAGTTTGCCAAGCTCCATCTCGTGTAGCTTATGTGTAATTTATCTATGCCATACCCTTTGTGTTATTTCTCTGCCCTCACCAGTTTTCACAGCTATTGCAGTTGAGCACCATCTGCAAATGACACTTATGCACTGGGTACTCCCTCCTTCAGACTGTTAATGGGGAAGTTAAATTAAACCAGACCTACCACCAGTCTCTGCCGCAGGCAGCCCACTCCTCAATACACTGCAGTTTATCATAACCCTTTCTTTATTTAGAGTCTGTGACCAATGCGCAATTATATATGGTAGTTTTCCTACCTAAGCCAATTTAAAATCACAACAGTTTCATAAGACACTACTGAATGCTTTACTAAAATCGAGCACATGGCAGCTACAGGGTTCTCATGCTCTAATTTTGTAATTCAAACAAAAAAAACAATAAAGTTTTATTAGCAACATTTATTATTAATAAATCTTGTTTGCCCCACTTCCCCCACCCCTCAATTCTGGCACTATGAACACAGCCAACGTGGTTCCAAACCCACCAAAATTGTCCATGACCTGGACAGAAAACCCTTTGCAGTGGTGGACACCTTGGAGCACAGAGAGCAAGGGATATGCATTTAACTGTCAAGTATGAAAAAAGGAAACTTGCCTCAGGTAAATAATGTGACTGCAAAGAGCCTAAACATGTTGCCCCAACTCAGAGGTGTCAGAAGGCGTAGCCAGGGTACTATCAATGTCCAAGAGCAACAGACTCCTTCAGATTTTCCTCCACCTAGCCTAGACTGACAAAGGCAGAACTCATACAAAGTCTGTCACTGCTTCCTTTGGCTGGTTAAAACAGATTCCTTATTGCAGCTATTTGTTATTATAGGTACCAGCACTGGACTCAGCTCTTTAAAAGAGACATTGAAATGTTCAAAACAATATAGGAGATTTAGACAGGTTCAGCAGTTGGCAAGAAGCTGGCATGCTGTACAATACGGTGAATCTCGAAGGACTTTATATTATAGGATATTGTATCTCATGTAACCTCATAAAAGGGGTCTTGAGCATGGGAGAGGGTATCCAGTGTGCATGCCAGCAGCTGTGTAGAGGCAGCAAAGGGATGTTCATATGTATTGTGCCATAAGCTCATCGAATTGACACAGTTTTAGTGGGGAAATTTGTAAGAAAACATCATGAGATCCATGAACCCGCAGAAACTGGTATATTGTGAAGACTTCACTTGCAGCACAACAGCAAGCTGAGCAGGTGGGTCTGCTGTATGGCAAGTGAAGGACACGAGAGCTGGGCGTGGGAGCCACCGTCCACATGAAGAATAATCATCTGAGGCCACCTGCCATGCAACATAAATCCCTCCATTCTGTTCATATGTACTGAAAGGCCATATGCCATGGTACTGTATGCACCAAGACATGGCATGGGAAGACTTTATTCCCACTAACTGCTCTAACAAGGAATAGAGCAATATACTAATGATTCTATGTTACACTTATACAAGATATTTCATACATTATAAGTCTGAGCAACGCACCGGATCATTACACCGTATACTACAACTGCATCGGAAGAGGAGGTAATGTTGACCAAGAATGCCAGGGCAACCATCTGTTCTTATCAAGGTTCTGGTGATGTCCATGAAGAGCAGATAGGGCCTTGGTTTTTAAACACTTGTTTAAAAGATCCAACATGCAGTAAATTGCATGGAAGTTAATGAATCCATCTGGGAAAGCTGAAGCACCGAGTCAAACCTGCTGGGATTTGAATTTACGGTTCAAGGGATTGCAGGGGTTTCAGACCTGTTGCTGAGACCACATTATCATGCTTGTCACACAACAGTAAACAAATTCTGATATTCTATGACTCTACGATACATAAAATCACAGGAGACTGGAGGCCCACATGGAGAGTCTCCTCCTCTCTGTGTGGAGGATAGTACAATCCACTACTGGGGCCCATCTCCTGCCCTGCAGAGGCCTCGCCCTAGATAAAGAGAGTATGGACAGGGGCCAATGATGGAGCTGGCGAACCAAGCATCATCCTCCCCTAAAGCCCTGTGGAAAAGGTGGCAGCGTGAAATGAAACTGGGAGCTGAATTTTCACTTCCTTGCCCCTCCATGCTGCAGAAATCCAGGGGGCAGCACTTGCTGTGGAAACCCCTGTTACACTGTCAGAGAACCACAGAACCAGGGCAGAGGAATAGAGGCCCCCCGCTATTGGTGATTGGTTCCAAAGGATTTGGGGGCAGAACCACTGCCACACAGAACACGCCTCCCCCCCATGGAGCAGTTCAGAAAGGATTCTGCAGGGGGATTGTCAGGAGGTTTTCTGCCCTCCCTCCCCACACATATGCCTTCAGTTTGGCATCTCTGCAGTAGGGGCAGTCCACGGGCCACAGCTACGAACAGCCAGTGCTGTGACCTGACTGGCTGAACACCCAGCACAGGCCCAGTCAGCTATGCTTCCTGATCCCAGCATGTGAACTGGAACTGATCAAGGGGCATCAAAGAGTTCCTACATAAGAATCACCACAGCATCTTGTCATACCTATACAGCAGGTGCCAAAGTGAGCAAGAGTCTCTTGGCCCGATCCTGGATTCCACAGTATTTGTATTATTTGGAAAAAAGAAAAGGAGAACTTGTGGCACCTTAGAGACTCACAAATTTATTTGAGCATAATGCATCCGATGAAGTGAGCTGTAGCTCACGAAAGCTTATGCTCAAATAAATTGGTTAGTCTCTAAGGTGCCACAAGTACTCCTTTTCTTTTTGCGGACACTGACTAACACGGCTGCTACTCTGAAACCTGTATTATTTGGGTAACTCCTATCTCCTCCAGACATGAAGTCACATACAGTGGCACCCCAAGATGATTCCCATACACCCAGCATTAGCCATCTGTCAAAAATCCATGCCATCATCTGAACCATTTGTGGGGAGGGATAGCTCAGTGGTTTGAGCGTTGGCCTGCTAAACCCAGGGTTGTGAGCTCAATCCTTAAGGGGGCCATTTAGGGATCTGGGGCAAAAATTGGGGATTGGTCCTGCTTTGAGCAGGGGGTTGGACTAGATGACCTCCTGAGGTCCCTTCCAACCCTGAGATTCTATGACCAAAGTTGTATTTTCCACAGTAAGACATCTACACTCCAGCTTCCTTCCTCTTGCTAAACTCACAGGGCTGTTATATGCTGGAGAGAATTTCATTTTCTTTATAGAGTATGTATATTTAAAAAGTATTCACTGTGCAATTTAGCCTCATACTGTGGGCAGACATTCCAGAAATCTGCCAAGGCCCTGATGCATTGAAAGCTTTGATGGACAGATTTCTTTATAAACTAAAATAATTAGGGCTGTTGATTAATCGCAGTTAAGTCATGCGATTAACTCAAAAAAATCAATCACAATTAATCGCACTGTTAAACAATAGACTACCAATTGAAATTTATTAAATATTTTGGATGTTTTTCTAAATTTTTAAATATACTGATTTCTATTACAACACAGAATACAAAGTGTACATTGCTCACTTTATATTATTTTTATTACAAATATTTTCATTGTAAAATGATAAACAAAAGAAATAGTATTTTTAGTTCACCTCTACAAGTACTGTAGTGCAATCTCTTTATTTGGAAAGTGTAGCTTCCAAATGTAGATTTTTTTGCCAGTAACTGCACTCAAAAACAAAACAATGTAAAACTTTAGCGCCTACAAGTCCACTCAGTCCTACTTCTTGGACAGCCAATCGCAAAGACAAACAAGTCTGTTTACATTTATGGGAGGTACTGCTGCCTGCTTCTTATTTACAGTGTCACCTGAAAGTGAGAACAGGTGTTTGCATGGCACTGTTGTAGCAGGTGTCACAAGACAGTTATAGGCCAGATGCGCTAAAGATTCATGTGCCCCTTCAAGCTTCAACCGCCATTCCATGAGCCATGCGTCCATGCTAGTGATGCATTTTTTTTAAATGAATGTTCATTAAAATTGTGACTGAACTCCTTGAGGGAGAACTGTACGTCTCCTGTTCTGCTTTACCCGCATTCTGCCATATAGTTCATGTTCTAGCAGTCTCGGGTGATGACCCAGCACATGTTGTTTGTTTTAAGAACATTTTCACAGCAGATTTGACAAAACGTAAAGAAGGTACCAATGTGAGATTTCTAAAGATAACTACAGCACTCGACTCAAGGTTTAAGAATCTGAAGTGCCTTCCAAAAATCTGAGAGGGGCGAGGTGTGGAGCATGCTTTCAGAAATGTTAAAAGAGCAACACTCTGATGCAGAAACTACAGAACCCGAACCACCAAAAAAGAAAATCAACCTTCTACTGGTGGCATCTGACTCAGATGATGAAAATGAGCATGCGTCGGTCCGCTCTGCTTTGGATTGTTATTGAGCAGAACCCATCATCAGCACTGGATGCATGTCCTCTGGAATGGCGGTTGAAGCATGAAGGGACACATGAATCTTTAGCGCATCTGGCATGTAAATATCTTGTGACGCTGGCTACAACAGTGCCATGAAAACACCTGTTCTCACTTTCAGGTGACATTGTAAACAAGAATCAGGCAGCATTATCTCCTGCAAATTGTAACCAAACTTCTTTGTCCGAGCAATTGGCTGGACAAGAAGTAGGACTGAGTGGACTTGCAGGCGCTAAAGTTTTACATTGTTTTGTTTTTGAATGCAGTTATTTTTTGTATATAATTCTACATTTGTAAGTTCAACTTTCATTATAAAAGGATTGCCCTACAGCACTTGTATGAAGTGAATTGAAAAATACTATTTTTTTTTGTTTTTTTTACAGTGGATATTTGTAATAAAAAATAAAGTGAGCACTGTACACTTTTTATTCTGTGTTATAACTGAAATCAATATATTTGAAAATGTAGAAAACATCCAAAAATATTTAAATAAATGGTATTCTATTATTAACAGTGTGATTAATAGTGATTAATTTTTTTAATTGCTTGACAGCCCTAAAATAATCTGAACTATATTGCCTTTTGCACTGTCCATTTCTAACCACATCACTTCCTCTCTTCTTACCCCACTATCACCAGGATTTAAAGCTGTGCCTTAGAGCTTCAGAGTGACAAGATGCCTTAAGTCGATTTGTCAGCACAGTCTCGACTGGGCTCTACAGAGAAGTCTGCTGTAATTTTTTCTAGCAAAAAGAGCCCCCCGGGCTCCTATGAAAAGTTCACTTCCTCCAATCTGCTTGTGAACGGCTACGACTGGGGAAGCAGCCAGTGCTACTAATGGACCTATTCCCTTTATGATTGTCCACATAATATCAGCCCAGCAGCCACCAAGAAACAAAAGGCAAATATCTCGAGAGGGCTGCAGCTTGCGGCACAGCAGGGATGGAGCCAGCTCTCTGCCATCGTCATGGCCAATGTACCACAGTCAGTGTAAGATGTGAAGCTCATCTATATTTTTTTTTAAATCCCAAGTCCCATCAAGCAACAGAGACGTTTTTCAGGATCTCCCAGGAGCCATAAGAAAGGCCACACTGGGTCAGACCGCAGTGTCCTGTCTTCTGACAGTGGCCAGGGCCAGGTGCTTCAGAGGGGATGAACAGAACAGGGAATCATCAAGAGATCTATCCCCTGTCGCTCATTCCCAGCTTCTGGCAAACAGAGGCTCTCCCTGCCCATCCTGGTTCATAACCATTGATGGACCTATCCTCCATGAACTTATCTAGGTCTTTTTTGAGCCCTGTTATACTCTTGGCCTTCACAACATCCTCTGGCAAGGAGTTCCACAGGTTGACTGCACTGTGTGAAGAAATACTTCCTTTTGTTTGTTTTAAATGTGCTGCCTATTAATTTCATTTGGCAACTCCTAGTTCTTGTGTTATGAGGAGGAGTAAATAACACTTCCTTATTTACTTTCTCCACTCCAGTCATGATTTTATAGACCTCTATCATATCCCCCCAGTCATCTTTTCCAAACTGAAAATTCCCAGTTTTATTAATCTTTCCTCATAAGTCTATCATATTAAAAGGTAACAGGGACGGGCAATATACACCCAAATTCTATAGCATGGACCAAGTACCAGGGCCAGCTCCAGTGTTTTTGTGGCTCCAAGTGGCAAAAAAAAACCAAAAAAAAAACCCTTGCCGCCAAACACAGAGGCGGAGTGATGGTGCGGGCGCCGAATTGCCACTGGTGACCGAAGAAGAGTAGCGTCCCCGCCGCTGAATTGCCGCCGAGCTCAAAATACGCTGTGATGGAGTGGCCGCCGAAGGCACATTGCTGCCCCAGAGCCCGACGTCCTGCCGCTCTTTTACATTTGCCGCCCCAGGCACCTGCTTGGTTCGCTGGTGCCTGGAGTCGGCCCTGCCAAGTACCATGAAAAGAAAACCTTTCAAAGGGTAAATGTAATGGCCTGAGACATTCCAATAAATGGAGATATTTGGTAGGTTTGGCTTTTCACAGGATGGCGTTTTTATTACAGGGGGAATTGAAGATCACCTCACTGGGAAAGCTACCACCAGCCGTGTGGTCAGATATGCAGATAAGAACATAAGAATGGCCATACGGGGTCAGACCAAAGGTCCATCCAGCCCAGTGTCCTGTCTTCTGACAGTGGCCAATGCAAGGTGCCCCAGAGGGAGTTAACCTAACAGGTAATGATCAAGTGATCTCTCTCCTGCCATCCATCTCCACCCTCTGACAAACAGAGGCTAAGGACACCATTCCTTACCCATCCTGGCTAATAGCCATTAATGGACTTAACCTCCATGAATGTATCCAGTTCTCTTTTAAACCCTGTTATAGTCCTAGCCTTCACAACCTCCTCAGGCAAGGAGTTCTGCAGGACACTGTGCGCTGAGTGAAGAAGAACTTCCTTTTATTTGTTTTAAACCTGCTGCCCATTAATTTCATTGGGTGGCCCCTCGTTCTTAGATTATGGGAACAAGTAAATAACTTTTCCTTATTCACTTTCTCCACACCACTCATGATTTGCACCGCTACCGACTAGGGACCGAATGGCTCGGCAGCAGTTCTGCAGAAAAGGACCTAGGGATTACAGTGGATGAGAAGTTGGATATGAGTCAACAGTGTGCCCTTGTTGCCAAGGAGGCCAATGGCATTTTGGGATGTATAAGTAGGGGCATTGCCAGCAGATCGAGGGACGTGATCGTTCCCCTCTATTCGACATTGGAGTACTGTGTCCAGTTTTGGGCCCCACACTACAAGAAGGATGTGGAAAAATTGGAGAGAGTCCAGCGGAGGGCAACAAAAATGATTAGGGGACTGGAACACATGACTTCTGAGGAGAGGATGAGGGAACTGGGGATGTTTTAGTCTTCAGAAGAGAAGAATGAGGGGGGATTTGATAGCTGCTTTCAACTACCTGAAAGGGGGTTCCAAAGAGGATGGATCTAGACTATTCTCAGTGGTAGCAGATGACAGAACAAGGAGTAATGGTCTCAAGTTGCAGTTGGGGGAGGTTTCGGTTGGATATTAGGAAAAACTTTTTCACTAGGAGGGTGGTGAAACACTGGAATGCGTTACCTAGGGACGTGGTGGAATCTCCTTCCCTAGAAGCTTTTAAGGTCAGGCTTCACAAAGCCCTGGCTGGGATGATTTAGTCGGGGATCGGTCCTGCTTTGAGCAGGGGGTTGGACTAGATGACCTCCTGAGGTCCCTTCCAACCGTGATATTCTATGATTCTATGATTTTATAGACCTCTAACATATCCCCCCTTAGTCTCCTCTTTTCCAAGATGAAAAGTCCTAGCCTCTTTAATCGCTCCTCATATGGGACCCGTTCCAAACCCCTAATCATTTTCGTTGCCCTTTTCTGAACCTTTTCTAATACCAGTATATCTTTTTTGAGATGAGGGGACCACATCTGTACGCAGTATTCAAGATGTGGGTGTACCATGGATTTATATAAGGGCAATAAGATATTCTCCGTCTGATTCTCTGTCCCTTTTTTAATGATTCCTAACATCCCGTTTGCTTTTTTGACTGCCGCTGTACACTGCATGGACGTCTTCAGAGAACTATCCACGATGATTCCAAGATCTTTCTCCTGATTAGTTGTAGCTAAATTAGCCCCCCATCATATTGTATGTATAGTTGGGGTTATTTTTTCCCGATGTGCATTACTTTACATTTATCCACATGAAATTTCATTTGCCATTTTGTTGCCCAATCACTTAGTTTTGTGAGATCTTTTCGAAGTTCTTCACAGTCTGCTTTGGTCTTAACTATCTTGAGCAGTTTAGTATCATCTGCAAACTTTGCCACCTCACTGTTTACCCCTTTCTCCAGATCATTTATGAATAAGTTGAATAGGATTAGTCCTAGGGCTGACCCTTGGGGAACACCACTAGTTACCCCTCTCCATTCTGAAAATTTACCATGTATTCCTACCCTTTGTTCCCTGTCTTTTAACCAGTTCTCAAGCCATGAAAGGATCTTCCCTCTTATCCCATGACAACTTAATTTACATAAGAGCCTTTGGTGAGGGACCTTGTCAAAGGCTTTCTGGAAATCTAAGTACACTATGTCCACTGGATCCCCCTTGTCCACATGGTTGTTTACGCCGCTCCAAAAAGAACTCTAATAGATTAGTAAGACATGATCTCCTTTTTCAGAAACCATGCTGACTTTTGCGCAACAATTTATGTTCTTCTATGTGTCTGACAATTTTATTCTTTACTATTGTTTCAACTAATTTGATGTTGGACTTACCGGTCTGTAATTGCCAGGATCACCTCTAGAGCCCTTCTTAAATATTGGCGTTACAGTAGCTATCTTCCAGTCATTGGGTGCAGTAGCTGATTTAAAGGACAGGTTACAAACTATAGTTAATAGTTTTGCAATTTCACTTTTGAGTTCTTTCAGAACTCTTGGGTGAATGACATCCGGTCCCGGTGACTTGTTACTGTTAAGTTTCTCAGTTCCCAAACCTCCTCTTGTGACACTTCTATCTGTGACAATTCCTCAGATTTGTCACCTACAAAAGACAGCTCAGGTTTGGGAATCTCTCTAACATCCTCAGCCATGAAGACTGAAGCAAAGAATTTATTTACTTTCTCTGCGATGACTTTATCGTCTTTAAGTGCTCCTTTTGTATCTCGATTGTCTATGCTTGCATGATGCAAACCAAACCAGGCAAACTCAAAGTATTTGCCATTTACAAGGACTGAAAGGATCCACTCTGATGACTAGCTCATTAAAACATTAAACCCCTGCCTCGGTGGGGTGGGCATTTGGCACAGGGCATATTGAGCAATACCAATTGATGATGCCAGCAGAGCTGGGGAATATGTCCTGGGTACAACCTTCACAGATGAATTAACTCTTTGAAGGTTGTTCATTTGAAAACAGTTATATGACACTTGAGAGAACTGCATGGTACAATCTTATGTGCTGGCATGTCAGACATTTAGAAGTGAACTTTCTGTTTTGCACAGTCTAAGCAAATATTTATCATATATTAGACATTTTTCAAATATTTGCCATATGGCTATAGGTACTGTGTGTGTCAGCATTTCTAGAATGCAGAGGTACAATGTAGTTTCTATTGAACAATGTTCCTACTCTAAGTAGCCATTAGTTACATTCCCTACAGAAAGAAAAGGAGTACTTCTGGCACCTTAGAGACTAACCAATTTATTTGAGCATGAGCTTTCGTGAGCTACAGCACGGTATGCATCCGATGAAGTGAGCTGTAGCTCACGAAAGCTTATGCTCAAATAAATGTGTTAGTCTCTAAGGTGCCACAAGTCCTCCTTTTCTTTTTGTGGTTACAGACTAACACGGCTGCTACTCTGAAACCATTCCCTACAGAAGGATTGTTGAGAGAGACACATTATTTCTATTAGCTTAATGTACCCTTACTAAATGCAGTGTGAACTGCACTGTTCATTAGTCCTTGAGGTACTCACTCACACATACATTAACCAAAGGGACAGTACAAGATTTTGCCATACAGGGTGTTTCTGAGGAACACAAAAAGTTATGTCATTATATATGTAAAGTTCATATACCAAATGTGATTTCCTGATTGCAAATCAGTGCCATTAATTACTTGAGGTTTGTTTGTGTGTCCCCATGAGTGATTTTTTTGACAGGCCTCCCGCTAGGCAGATGGTTCCTTACACCTCATGTCATTTGCTATTTAAACCCACTGTAAAGCCAGAATAAAACTAAAAATAAATAAGCAGTATTCTCCACTGGAGCTTGCAGGTCAGCCAAAGATAAAGGGACCAAAGAAACCAGCATCACATTCTCTCCCAGCCCACACAATTGTCTTGATTGTCTTGTCAGTTTAGTTTGCTTTGCAGAGATAATACTATGTGTGTCTGGAAAAACAATGAGGCATCTAAAATATTTGCACGTTCAAGCACCACTCACCTAGTGAATTTCACCAGAAGGAAAGAGAGGAGGCAAATGCAAACACCTGCAATACTGAGTCTCATTATGCCCCCCCCCCACACACACACACACACCCTGCCCTCTGCAAATGCCCCAGTTTCTTCTATGCTGATATTGTAATGCAGTTAGCCCAACGTTTAGACTGCACACCCCATGCATCACATTGCATTTGCGTTAGCATTTCGTTTAGCAAGGCATTGTTTTCTTCCCAGCATGGCCAGAATCTTCTTGGGTAGTTATTTTTATCCCACCCCTGCCGCAACTTGTCTAGGCGGAGGTTATCACTCACCTGACTTTAGCTGCTACAGAAGACATAGCATCATTCCTCAGAGTCTTCCTTTTGGATACAGCTGTGCCCATATTCGCTGGGAGAAAAGCTTTGGAGGCAACATTCATTGCACAAAACCTCCGCCCATAACGCTGAGGGGAAATAACGGTAACAAAGAGACGGCACGAAGTCCTGCAGCGTGCCCCGATCCGCTGCTTTATTCCTCCTGCCGCGGAGCCATGTGCACTAGGATCCCAGGCTGGCAGTCAAGGGGCCAAGCCCCGCCATGGCACAGTGTCCGTACTGCCTCCTGCCATTCATCTCCTGGCAGCCTGGAGGAGACGCGCAACAGACCCGGCTCTCGCTAGTAAAACGCTTCCGCAAACCCGCTGCCTGGCTCCCCGCCGGCTGCCTGCGCAGGGATGGCTGCAGGGAGCTGGGTAATGGGAGGTCCAAGGGCGCCCCCTCTATATGCCGTGCAGGCTCCCCCCCTGCACGCCCCCCGTGCTGACATCACGGGCGGCATGGGAAGGAGGGGAGACGGGGGCTCGTCTCCAGGGGAGGGGGCGCCCGCGGCGCGAGCGGGAGAACGGGAAGCTGGAAGCCCGGCTCCGGGAGAGAAGGACGCGGCTCGGGAACGCGGCGCAGCCAGGGCACCTGCCGCGACCCCGGCCGCCGCGCGTCTCACTTCGCGGCGCGTGCTCCAGGCGCCTGGGGCCGCGCGCCTGCCCAGGACGGGGCGGGGCGCTCGCTGCCCGGCCGGGACTCCGCGCGCTGCCGTGGACGGGGCCCTGGGCCTCGAAGCTGGGACTTGGCAATGGGTGGCCGGAGCAGGGGTTTCAATCAGCCCATTAGAAAGCCGGGGCCAGGTGTGAAATCTGCCCCCAGCTCTCCCCGCGTGTTTCTCTCTGTGTGCAGGGCCTTTGAAAGGGGTGAGAGCCCTGCCTGCTTCCCCCCAGGAGCAGGCTTGGGGTGCTCCACTCATCCCTTATCTTTAAACAACCCCATTTTAAGGCCGTGCTGAAGTCATCCCCAAGTCAAAGTGGCCTGCGGAGCGGAGCAGAGCAGGTGGTCTGGCTGCTGCCTGGGGCCAGGGCTCCATCGCCAGCCTTTTCCCAGCCTGCAGGTCCCAGTCGGAGCGGGCCGTCCAGCTCCACACTCAGTCCTGAGAGCCAGCCCCTGGCCTTGAGGAGAAGGGGGAGCACAAGGGGTTCTCACAAACAAGCCCCTGAAACACCGTTAATATTCTAACCTATCCTGCTGCCCCTTTCTGCAGCTGCACCTCTTCAGTCCCACGGGGGAATTCACCTTCGCCCAGTGACTGTCACAGGCGCAAGCTGCACCTGCCCCATGCCAGCCTCCAACCACCTTACTCCTGGTGCTCTCTAAGGGTACGTCCGCTCTGCAAGGGGTGATGTGATCTAACAGTAGTGCTGGCCATGTGGCGGCCTGGCCTAGCAACCACAGTACATAGGCAGGGCCTCCGGCAGGTCGTACTCTCATTGCTAGCCTGAAGTCCATGTTGCCAAGTCTGTCTACACTACTTGTGTGACCTGTGCTAGCACAGATGTGTGTGCCTGCACTAGTCGCACCACCACTTCCCGTGAAGTGAAGTGCAGTTGCAAACAGAGGCGTGTTCTTACCTGGGGCTAGCTTTCGGCTGTGACCTGAGCTGCTAATTGAGATTTAAAAATGGAGTTTTGTGTCTTCATTACTATTTGAACTCAAGTTGGCTTCTTTTTTTCTTTTTCTTTTTTGCAGTGTAGACATACCACAAGGACAGCATTCAGTGCTGTCAACTCCCATTAAGTCCAATGACAGCTAAGGGCTCCCAGCAGCGCAAGGGGAAGTGTGTGAGGCTTTCCTGGACAAGGGGCTGAGCTAATGGTGGCTTCCTCACAGTCACCCTTCAGCTGTTCCATGCCCCCTCCCACCTCAGCCATTCATAGAATCATAGAATCATAGAATATCAGGGTTGGAAGGGACCCCAGAAGATCATCTAGTCCAACCCCCTGCTCAAAGCAGGACCAATTCTCAGTTAAATCATCCCAGCCAGGGATTTGTCAAGCCTGACCTTAAAAACCTCTAAGGAAGGAGATTCTACCACCTCCCTAGGTAACGCATTCCAGTGTTTCACCACCCTCTTAGTGAAAAAGTTTTTCCTAATATCCAATCTAAACCTCCCCCACTGCAACTTGAGACCATTACTCCTCGTTCTGTCATCTGCTACCATTGAGAACAGTCTAGAGCCATCCTCTTTGGAACCACGTCTCAGGTTGTTGAAAGCAGCTATCAAATCCCCCCTCATTCTTCTCTTCTGCAGGCTAAACAATCCCAGCTCCCTCAGCCTCTCCTCATAAGTCATGTGTTCTAGAGCCCTAATCATTTTTGTTGCCCTTCGCTGGACTCTCTCCAATTTATCCACATCCTTCTTGTAGTGTGGGGCCCAAAACTGGACACAGTACTCCAGATGAGGCCTCCCCAATGTCGAATAGAGGGGAACGATCACGTCCCTCGATCTGCTCGCTATGCCCCTACTTATACATCCCAAAATGCCATTGGCCTTCTTGGCAACAAGGGCACACTGCTGACTCATATCCAGCTTCTCGTCCACTGTCACCCCTAGGTCCTTTTCCACAGAACTGCTGCCTAGCCATTCGGTCCCTAGTCTGTAGCGGTGCATTGGATTCTTCCGTCCTAAGTGCAGGACCCTGCACTTATCCTTATTGAACCTCATCAGATTTCTTTTGGCCCAATCCTCCAATTTCTCTAGGTCCCTCTGTATCCTATCCCTACCCTCCAGCGTATCTACCACTCCTCCCAGTTTAGTATCATCCGCAAATTTGCTGAGAGTGCAATCCACACCATCCTCCAGATCATTTATGAAGATATTGAACAAAACCGGCCCCAGGACCGACCCTTGGGGTACTCCACTTGACACCGGCTGCCAACTAGACATGGAGCCATTGATCACTACCCGTTGAGCCCGACAATCTAGCCAGCTTTCTACCCACCTTATAGTGCATTCATCCAGCCCATACTTCCTTAACTTGCTGACAAGAATACTGTGGGAGACCGTGTCAAAAGCTTTGCTAAAGTCAAGAAACAATACATCCACTGCTTTCCCTTCATCCACAGAACCAGTAATCTCATCATAAAAGGCGATTAGATTAGTCAGGCATGACCTTCCCTTGGTGAATCCATGCTGGCTGTTCCTGATCACCTTCCTCTCATGCAAGTGCTTCAGGATTGATTCTTTGAGGACCTGCTCCATGATTTTTCCAGGGACTGAGGTGAGGCTGATTGTCCTGTAGTTCCCAGGATCCTCCTTCTTCCCTTTTTTAAAAATTGGCACTACATTAGCCTTTTTCCAGTCATCCGGGACTTCCCCGGTTCGCCAGGAGTTTTCAAAGATAATGGCCAATGGCTCTGCAATCACAGCCGCCAATTCCTTCAGCACTCTCGGATGCAACTCGTCCGGCCCCATGGACTTGTGCACGTCCAGCTTTTCTAAATAGTCCCTAACCACCTCTATCTCCACAGAGGGCTGGCCATCTCTTCCCCATTTTGTGATGCCCAGCGCAGCAGTCTGGGAGCTGACCTTGTTAGTGAAGACAGAGGCAAAAAAAGCATTGAGTACATTAGCTTTTTCCACATCCTCTGTCACTAGGTTGCCTCCCTCATTCAGTAAGGGGCCCAGCACTTACTTATTTCCCCCAGCACTCCCTTATACCACCACACACACAGGGTCCTGTGTGTGTGAGACAGTGTAGGGATACCGATGCCAGGGAGCACTTTTGGCCCCACAATAGCATAAAGGGATCTCAGCTGGGCACAGAATCTTCCCGAGTTGAACTCTTTGTTGTATTAGGGGCAGAGAGAGACACACTCAGACCCTAAGAAGGGAACCACCACTTCACAAGAATGGCTCCCAGATCCTCCAACCTCCTGAGTCACCTTCCCTGCCTCTTTTCATGCAAGGCCCTAACTGCCAACCAGTTACCTCTGTAAACACATTAGCCTATCACTGCTCAAAACCAGGAGCTGTCATAAGGTCTCGGAGTGCTGGTGGAGAGTTTTCAGTAGGAAGTTATTGTAAAAGTGGCATGTAGACCCAAATTATCATATTTAGGAAGGGTCAGTCTGGCCCCCAAGTTCTGCACCGTATCCCAATATCTATGTGTCTAATAATCACTGCTTTGGCTGTGTCTTTGGTCTGGTTGTGTGTTCCTCAAACAGTCCTCACTCCCAAATTCTGCCAATTATCCTTGCGCAGCAAGCCTCATTTAAATAGTAGAGTTGGGCCCAAACCAAATCCCTGGGTGCAAATGTCACAGCTTAGCCTCATCCACACGAAACAGAAATAAATTGATGTGTCCATTAACTGTATAAGAATGAAAAGATGAAAACCATACAGAGAGATTCTAATTGCCATCCAGACTTCTAACCCAGGACCTCCTGCTCTCTGTGCCCCCCAGGCCACACTCTTCACGCACCTACAAGATAAGCGCCTTGGGGTATGCACATTTTTCTGTAATTTGCATTATTATGACACAATCACAAAGAAAAGAACACATGCTCACTGTTAAAAACATCACCTGTTTATCTGGCCACAAAAAGACAAATCATTTTCCATTCCTGCCTGAAATTCTTCATACAAATTAACGGCAGTTTCTCCATGCAACTAATCTGATTCTCCATTCACTCCCACCGGTTTTATACTTGTGAAACTCTGCTGGTGTTAATGGAGTTTCTCTCTCTTTAATCCACTGTAAGTGCAAGGAACATCAGGCTCAATGGTGGGAAACCACTTCAGCATTTTTCTCCTGCAAAATGGCCGTGTTTGTTGCAAAAACTGCAAAATTTCTCTACAAAATCAATAATTATTGCCATAAAAACATTTATTTCACTTGAAGGAAATGGCAACCCTTTACCCTCGGCTGTAATTCATGAATTTTCAGAAAAATATCAGCTTCTGCACATGAATTTACCCACAGGCAGTAATGGCTTCAAGTCTTGGGGGTGTAAATAAATCGATATTATGCCCTTCTGCAGCATATTTCTATGAGCTAGTTCAGTAGCAGTCACTTACATAGTAGGGAAGAATATTTCCCTCCATTGCAGGAATTTCTGGGTGAAATCCCATGGCCTCCAGCAGGTCAGATTAAATTATCAGAAAAATTCCTTCTGGCCTTAAGTTCTATGAATCTTTATATCATCTACATTTCTGAAGGGCTCTTTACAAACATTAACATCTGTCATTAATTCTCACACCCTCAAGCTGTGATGCCTGGGTAAATTTTGTTATCTCCATCTAAGAAACAAAAATGGGCTTGATTTGACAACATGCTGGGCACCCACAAAACTAATTGTAGCCAATTTAACTATCCACTAGGTGTCACTGTTTTAGTTAAGCTTTTGTCAGCGTTTCAGCCCATTTGTGTTGTATTTGCATCTCTCTGATCTGGCCCCTGAAAGGCTTGTGAGATTTACTCGTGGGGGCATTCTGTGCCAAAAGTATTAAAATTCTGCCCACAATATTTTAAAATTTTGCAAAATTCTGCAAATTTTATTTGTCAAAATAACACTACATAATCATGCCAGTTTCAGTTATTTTGGTAATTTATTTCAAAATACCTGTCAGCAAGTATGTCTGTAACAATACAAACACACACAAAAATTCCCCCAAGAGTAGAGAGTTAAAAACAACCCTATGACAACCCAGACCTGTTTCTCTGCCTCCTTCCCCCCCAGAGCCCAGTCAGGTGGCCAGACACCCAAAATCCCTCGCCCTCAGAGCCCAGCCATGAGGCCCATCCCAGCCAATACACCCCAACCCTCTCCCCTCAAGAGCCCAGCCGTGGGGGGCCCCAGTTCCAAATACCTGCATTCCCTCCTCCCCCTGAGCCCAGCCACAGGCCCCCCTGGCCCAGATACCCACACCCCCTTCCTCCCTAGAGCCCACCCATGGGACCCCCCAACCCAGAGACCCTTCCCCCTCCCCCGCAGAGCCTAGCCATGGGTCCCCCACTTGCCCAGATACCCGCACCTCCTCCCCTCCAGATCCCAGTCATGGGGGCCCCCTGGCCCAGATACCCGCACCCCCTTCCTCCTTAGAACCCAGGGATCCAGAGGGAGATACAGCCTCATGTTTGGTCCCAGCCTTGCATGGAGTTTCCTGTGCACCACCCTCTCCTTTCCTGAGGACATGCTGGGAACAGCAGCTGCCAGGAATCCTCAGGCTCCCTCTCCCTCTTCGCCCAGCAATGACTTCTCTATGCAAACTGCGCTCTGTCAGGTTCAGTGGCAGCTAGCAGCACTGCAGCCAATTTCTGTGGGGGAAAGGAAATTCTGCACGCGCGGCGTTAATTTCTGCCAAATTCTGCATTGTGCAGCAGCGCAGAATTCCCTCAGGAGTAGAGATTTCCCCTTAGCACTTTGTTCCATTCTGGCCACCCCCATGGAGGGCTGCATACAGAGTTACATTTGGAGTAACTCAGTGCTGCTAGCTAGCCACTCCTGCTCCTCCCACTTATTGCACTGCTTCGCCTTTTCTCTTGATATGGGTCGTTCTCTTGTGATGATTAGGGGTCTATGCAGCATCACAAACCTCTTTTTTCCTTTTGGGTATTATTTATTGTTCCTTGTCTCTGTGTTTAACTACCTGATGATGGGTTTTGAAGCATTGTACACACCCAACAATCTGTGTTGAGATTAGATTCCAAGACATGGACCATTTCTCTCTGTTTGTTGGAAACAAATAGATAGCTGATGCATGGCATAGCTATGGTGAAGCTGAGCAGGAATCGTCAGTCTTTCTTCATGTTATGCAGAGAAACACAGACACAGATTATGGAGATACAGATACAGCCAAGCCAAGCAAGAGATTATAAAAGAACCTTTGAGGATTTTTAAAGGAAGGGTCGAGTGATCCTTCACTGGACAATTTTGAAGACTGTGCAATTTCCCAAATTGTACAAGATATTTAAGACATTTAAAAATAATTTTTAAGCAAAACCACCTGCCTGTGATTTATCTCTGTGCTTTAATATTTTGCTTCCTTTGAAATGCTGATAACACCAAAACCAAAAGAACTGCAGGCCTTCACCACTCTGGCCTGTTTCCTACCAGTCGCACACTGGAACATCCAAAAATGATTCAGAAACTCGGCATCACTGTTAAAAAAGCAAACACAACCCAACATAATACCAAAGCATCATACCCATTCCTGCACACAGGGTTGTGAAGCACCCATTCTGGTTCTTATTTACAAAACTCAACACCTCACCTTCATTGTACAGACTTGTGCCCCATAGGGTTCCTGCTTTATAAAATCAAAGTATGGTTGTATTTACACGTAACGGTCTATAAAAATATTTAAAAACTTTAAAACATCCAACTAGTTAAAGGCTGAGTGAAGCACAGCTTCGAGTGCTGCCGGCCCCAGATGATCAGAAATTAGGAGTCAGGCACCAGAAAATCATGAGATTGGTTAAAAATCATTGGATTTTTCAAAAGTAATAAATTTCGTGTTCTTTTTAGTTGTCTGTTATTTACTGAGCCATTAAGCTACTCAGGTTGTCTTTCCCAGCTCTTCTCTGCAACCATGAGGGCTAGAAACGTGTTCTTTTTTAAAACGAAAAGCTGAGATTCTGTCATAATCACCATCTTCCAGGAAATGGGCTTTAAGAAAACTCCAAACATCCCAAGACTTACAATAAAACAGGAAGAGTTGGCAATACTGCGCATCTCCTTTCCATCACTCTGGTTTCATTGCTGCCCTGTCCCTTCATGTGCATGCTGTCTATTTAGATCAAAGTCCTCAGGGCAGGCATCTTGGCAGAGATGCTGTGCTGTGCCTCCAGGAGGTTCAGTACAGAAAGGCGCAGCCCGGGGAAGGCACAAGTGGCTTTAAACCACTCTTGACTCATCTCCTATTCTGGGCTACTCCATGGTCCAAGGCAACCCTCAGCATAGCATAGCACAGTCAGGAGCTGCTCTATTTTACCACGTCCACCCCCACCACTCCCTTGCCTTCTTTGGGCTAGTCCCCAGCTCTGTCTCCTCCTGCTCCCAGCCCCAGGGGTGCTGGGACAACATATATAGTGGGGGTACTCAGAGCCATTGAACCAAACTGTAAATCCTGTGTGGGATGGAAACCACTTCAAGCCAGGGGGTGCAGCAGCACCCCTAGTTCCAGCACCTATGCCCAGCCCCATGCCCTCCCAAATTGAGGGCCCTGCACAGCTGTCCTACATAAGGCTTGTGCCAGGGAATTCTCACCTGGCAAAGGGGCATTTAAAGCCCCTGTACGCTGCCGTGGCACATAGCAGAACACCTCCCACTATTCCTGCCAATCTGTAAAGTGCATGGCACACAGATAATACAAATGATAGTGGTGTGCTGGACCGCTGAGGATTTTTCTGCTGTTTTCTAGTTCAAACCACAAATTACTGGGCTCAATAGTGGCACTTATATAGCAGGGAACGTGAGTTCTCTCCGCTGTAGGAAGCACTTGGTGAAATTCTAAGGCCTGTGATCTGCAGGAGATCAGATTAGATATGTGGTTCTCCATCACTGGATCTCCCCCCACTCCCCCATATTGGATAAATTAGGGAGGTCAACTTGTGAGCCGGGAACCTAAACCCTTATTTCCTATAGACCCATGGTACCTTTTTACATGATTTCTATTTACACGGTGTTTTTTCAAGAGCATAACCACCATGTAAATCAAGGCCCGACTCTACTCAATTTAGGAAGGAACAATCAGTTGCACACATACAAAATGGGAAATGACCATCGAGGAAGGAGTACTGCAGAAAGGGATCTGGGGCCATAGTGGACCACAAGCTAAATATGAGTCAATGGTGTAACATTGTTGCAAAAAAGCAAACATCATTCTGGGATGCATTAGCAGGAGTGTTGTAAGCAAGACACGAGAAGTAATTCTTCCTCTCTCCTCCACGCTGATTAGGCCTCAGCTGGAATAGCATGTCCAGTTCTGGGTGCCACATTGCAGGAAAGATGTGAGCGAATTGGAGGAAGTCCAGAGAAGAGCAACCAAAATTATTAAAGGTCTAGAAAATACAACCTATGAGGGAAGATTGAAAAAATTGGGTTTATTTAGTCTGAAAAAGAAAAGACTGAGAGGGGACATGACCGTTTCCAAGTACATAAAAGGTTGTTGGAAGGAGGAGGGAAAAGAATTGTTCTTCTTATCCTCTGAGGCTAGGACAAGAAGCAATGGGCTTAAATTGCAGCAAGGGAGGTTTAAGCTGGACATTAGGAAAAACTTCCTAACTGTCAGGGTGGTTAAGCGCTGGAATAAATTGCCTAAGGGGGTTGTGGAATCTCCATCACTAGATATTTTTAAGAGCAGGTTAGATAAATCAGAGTGTCTGTTGCGGGCACAGTTTGACCGTGTGCTTGATTGATTGTTTGAAAAGTGTGAATTGGGAGTGCTTTGTTCCAGGTGAGCCTCGAGTGGCACTCACTGTTATAAAAAGCCAGTCAGCTGCGAACCAGCTGAGTGGCAAACAGCAGAGAGTGAAACAGAGGGAGTTCGCCCGGGAAGAGCCCACCAAGGCTTACATCTTGCCGGCTTCTTTGAGTAGTTACTACAACTCCTGAGTGAGCTCGTAGAAGGAAGGTAATATGGATGGGGGGTGTTCAGCTGTTGTGACCTGCACTGGATGTGCCATGTTTGTCTTTCTTCCACAGGACAGAAGTGACTTTGTCTGTACAAAGTGCAAGCTGGTCTCCATATTGGAAGAGAAGGTTCAAGGTCTGGAGCAACAGGTATCGACCCTGTGTTGCATAAGAGAAACTGAAGATTTCCTGGACAGACGTCAGGATATGCTTCTACGGACACAACATTCTGAAGATTCAGAGAAGGCTGCGCAGCGGGGACAGGAGGACGGTGAAGAAATTTGGCAGCATGTGACCTCCAGAAGTAGAAAGGGGAGCGTCCATGTACCAGCAACGCAGATACAGGTAAGCAACCGTTTTCATGTTCTCTCCACAGGTACTAATGCGGAGAGTGGACTAGATGATATGTCTGAGGGAAGGGAGCAGAAGGAGACTCCGCCGATTGGAAGGCATGAGATGCACTGTCCGAGGGATGAAGAAAAGGAGGACTTGTGGCACCTTAGAGACTAACACATTTATTTGAGCATAAGCTTTCGTGAGCTACAGCTCACTTCATCGGATGCATTCAGTGGAAAATACAGTGGGGAGATTTATATACATAGAGATCATGAAACAATGGGTCTTACCATACACAGTGTAACCAGAGTGATCAGGTAAGGTGAGCTATTACCAGCAGGAGAGCGGGGGGGCAGGGGGGGACCCTTTTGTAGTGATAATCAAGGTGAGCCATTTCCAGCAGTTGATAAGAACGTCTGAGGAACAGTGGGGAGTGAAGGGGGGGAATAAACATGGAGAAATAGTTTTACTTTGTGTAATGACCCATCCACTCCCAGGGTATGTCTACACTATGAAATTAGGTCGAATTTATAGAAGTCGGTTTTTTAGAAATCGGTTTTATATATTCGAGTGTGTGTGTCCCCACAGAAAATGCTCTAAGTGCATTAAGTGCATTAACTCGGCGGAGCGCTTCCACAGTACCGAGGCAAGCGTCGACTTCCGGAGCGTTGCACTGTGGGTAGCTATCCCACAGTTCCCGCAGTCTCCACTGCCCATTGGAATTCTGGGTTGATATCCCAATGCCTGATGGGGCTAAAACATTGTCGCGGGTGGTTCTGGGTACATATCGTCAGGCCCCCGTTCCCTCCCTCCCCCCGTGAAAGCAAGGGCAGACAATCATTTCGCGCCTTTTTTCCTGAGTTACCTGTGCAGACGCCATACCACGGCAAGCATGGAGCCCGCTCAGGTAACCGTCACCCTATGTCTCCTGGGTGCTGGCAGACGCGGTACGGCATTGCTACACAGTAGCAGCAACCCCTTGCCTTGTGGCAGCAGATGGTACAGTACGACTGGTAGCCGTCATCGTCATGTCTGAGGTGCTCCTGGTCGCCTCTGTGAGGTCGATCAGGAGCGCCTGGGCAGACATGGGCGCAGGGACTAAATTTGGAGTGACTTGAGCAGGTGATTCTCTTTAGTCCTGCAGTCAGTCCTATTGAACCGTCTTATGGTGAGCGGGCAGGCGATACGGACTGCTAGCAGTCGTACTGTACCATCTTCTGCCGAGCAGCCATGAGATGTGGATGGCATGCAGTCCTTCTGCACCGTCTGCTGCCAGCCAAAGATGTAAAAGATAGATGGAGTGGATCAAAACAAGAAATAGACCAGATTTGCTTCCCCCCCTCCCCTGTCTAGGGGACTCATTCTTCTAGATCACACTGCAGTCACTTACAGAGAAGGTGCAGCGAGGTAAATCTAGCCATGTATCAATCAGAGGCCAGGCTAACCTTCTTGTTCCAATAACGACAATAACTTAGGTGCACCATTTCTTATTGGAACCCTCCGTGAAGTCCTGCCTGAAATACTCCTTGATGTACAGGCACACCCTTTGTTGATTTTAGCTCCCTGAAGCCAACCCTGTAAGCCGTGTCGTCAGTCGCCCCTCCCTCCGTCAGAGCAACGGCAGACAATCGTTCCGCGCCTTTTTTCTGTGCGGACGCCATACCAAGGCAAGCATGGAGGCCGCTGAGCTCATTTTGGCAATTAGGAGCACATCAACCACCACACGCATTATCCAGCAGTATATGCAGCACCAGAACATGGCAACGCGATACCGGGCGAGGAGGCGACGTCAGCGCGGTCCCGTGAGTGATCAGGACATGGACACAGATTTCTCTGAAAGCATGGGCCCTGACAATGCATGCATCATGGTGCTAATGGGGCAGGTTCATGCTGTGGAACGCCGATTCTGGGCTCGGGAAACAAGCACAGACTGGTGGGACCGCATAGTGTTGCAGGTCTGGGACGATTCCCAGTGGCTGCGAAACTTTCGCATGCGTAAGGGCACTTTCATGGAACTTTGTGACTTGCTTTCCCCTGCCCTGAAGCGCATGAATACCAGGATGAGAGCAGCCCTCACAGTTGAGAAGCGAGTGGCGATAGCCCTGTGGAAGCTTGCAACGCCAGACAGCTACCGGTCAGTTGGAAATCAATTTGGAGTGGGCAAATCTACTGTGGGGGCTGCTGTTATGCAAGTAGCTCACGCAATCAAAGATCTGCTGATATCAAGGGTAGTGACCCTGGGAAATGTGCAGGTCATAGTGGATGGCTTTGCTGCAATGGGATTCCCTAACTGTGGTGGGGCTATAGACGGAACCCATATCCCTATCTTGGCACCGGAGCACCAAGCCACCGAGTACATAAACCGCAAGGGGGACTTTTCGATAGTGCTGCAAGCTCTGGTGGATCACAAGGGACGTTTCACCAACATCAACGTGGGATGGCCGGGAAAGGTGCATGATGCTCGCATCTTCAGGAACTCTGGTCTGTTTCAAAAGCTGCAGGAAGGGACTTTATTCCCAGACCAGAAAATAACTGTTGGGGATGTTGAAATGCCTATATGTATCCTAGGGGACCCAGCCTACCCCTTAATGCCATGGCTCATGAAGCCGTACACAGGCAGCCTGGACAGTAGTCAGGAGCTGTTCAACTACAGGCTGAGCAAGTGCAGAATGGCGGTAGAATGTGCATTTGGACGTTTAAAGGCGCTCTGGCACAGTTTACTGACTCGCTTAGACCTCAGCGAAACCAATATTCCCACTGTTATTACTGCTTGCTGTGTGCTCCACAATATCTGTGAGAGTAAGGGGGAGACGTTTATGGTGGGGTGGGAGGCTGAGGCAAATCGCCTAGCTGCTGGTTACGCGCAGCCAGACACCAGGGCGGTTAGAAGAGCACAGGAGGGCGCGGTACGCATCAGAGAAGCTTTGAAAACCAGTTTCATGACTGGCCAGGCTACAGTGTGAAAGTTCTGTTTGTTTCTCCTTGATGAAACCCCCCGCCCCTTGGTTCACTCTACTTCCCTGTAAGCTAACCACCCTCCCCTCCTCTCTTTAATCACCGCTTGCAGAGGCAATAAAGTCATTGCTGCTTCACAGTCATGCATTCGTTATTCATTCATCACACAAATAGGGAGATGACTACCAAGGTATCCCAGGAGGGGTGGTGGAGGAGGGAAGGAAAATGCCACACAGCACTTTAAGCACAGCACTTTAAAAGTTTACAACTTTAAAATTTATTGAATGACAGCCTTCTTTTTTTTGGGCAATCCTCTGTAGTGGAGTGGCTGGTTGGCCGGAGGCCCCCCCACCGCGTTCTTGGGCATCTGGGTGTGGAGGCTATGGAACTTGGGGAGGAGGGCGGTTGGTTACAGAGGGGCAGCAGTGGCAGTCTGTGCTCCAGCTGCCTTTGCTGCAGCTCAACCATACACTGGAGCATTCTGGTTTGGTCCTGCAGCAGCCTCAGCATTGAATCCTGCCTCCTCTCATCACGCTGCCGCCACATTTGAGCTTCAGCCCTGTCTTCAGCCCGCCACTTACTCTCTTCAGCCCGCCACTTACTCTCTTCAGCCCTCCACCTCTCCTCCCGGTCATTTTGTGCTTTCCTGCACTCTGACATTATTTGCCTCCACGCATTCGTCTGTGCTCTGTCAGTGTGGGAGGACAGCATGAGCTCGGAGAACATTTCATCGCGAGTGCGTTTTTTTTTCTTTCTAAGCTTCACTAGCCTCTGGGAAGGAGAAGATCCTGTGATCATTGAAACACATGCAGCTGGTGGAGAAAAAAAAAGGGACAGCGGTATTTAAAAAGACACATTTTATAAAACAGTCGCTACACTCTTTCAGGGTAAACCTTGCTGTTAACATTACATACATAGCACATGTGCTTTCGTTACAAGGTCGCATTTTGCCTCCTCCCACCGCGTGACTACCCCCTCAACCTTCCCCCCTCCCTGTGGCTAACAGCGGGGAACATTTCTGTTCAGCCACAGGCAAACAGCCCAGCAGGAACGGGCACCTCTGAGTGTCCCTGAAGAAAAGCACTCTATTTCAACCAGGTGACCATGAATTATATCTCACTTTCCTGAGGATAACACAGAGAGATAAAGAACGGATTTTGGTTGAATGCCAGCAAACATACACTGCAATGCTTTGTTCTACAGTGATTCCCGAGTACGTGTTACTGGCCTGGAGTGGTAAAGTGTCCTACCATGAAGGACGAAATAAGGCTGCCCTCCCCAGAAACCTTTTGCAAAGGCTTTAGGACTACATCTAGGAGAACCGCAAATGCCAGGGCAAAGTAATCCTTTCACATGCTTGCTTTTAAACCATGTATAGCATTTTAAAAGGTACACTCACCAGAGGTCCCTTCTCCGCCTGCTGGGTCCAGGAGGCAGCCTTGGGTGGGTTCGGGGGGTACTGGCTCCAGGTCTAGGGTGAGAAACAGTTCCTGGCTGTTGGGATAACCGGTTTCTCCGCTTGCTTGCTGTGAGCTATCTACAACCTCCTCCTCCTCCTCATCTTCTTCGTCCCCAAAACCTGCTTCCGTATTGCCTCCATCTCCATTGAAGGAGTCAAACAACACGGCTGGGGTAGTGGTGGCTGAACCCCCTAAAATGGCATGCAGCTCATCATAGAAGCGGCATGTTTGGGGCTCTGACCCAGAGCGGCTGTTCGCCTCTCTGGTTTTCTGGTAGGCTTGCCTCAGCTCCTTCAGTTTCACGCGGCACTGCTTCGGGTCCCTGTTATGGCCTCTGTCCTTCATGCCCTGGGAGATTTTCACAAAGGTTTTGGCATTTCGAAAACTGGAACGGAGTTCTGATAGCACGGATTCCTCTCCCCAAACAGTGATCAGATCCCGTACCTCCCATTCGGTCCATGCTGGAGCTCTTTTGCGATTCTGGGACTCCATCATGGTCACCTGTGCTGATGAGCTCTGCATGGTCACCTGCAGCTTGCCACGCTGGCCAAACAGGAAATGAGATTCAAAAGTTTGCAGTTCTTTTCCTGTCTACCTGGCCAGTGCATCTGAGTTGAGAGTGCTGTCCAGAGCGGTCAGAATGGAGCACTCTGGGATAGCTCCCGGAGGCCAATACCATCGAATTGTGTCCACAGTACCCCAAATTCAAGCCGGGAACGTCGATTTAAGCGCTAATCCACTTGTCAGGGGTGGAGTAAGGAAATCGATTTTAAGAGCCCTTTAAGTCGAAATAAAGGGCTTCACTGTGTGGACGGGTGCAGGTTTAAATCGATTTAACGTTGCTAAATTCGACCTAAAGTCCTAGTGTAGACCAGGGCTAAGTCTCTATTCAAGCCTAAGTTAATTGTATCCAGTTTGCAAATTAATTCCAATTCAGCAGTCTCTCGTTGGAGTCTGTTTATCAAGCATTCTTACAACTACAATACCCACCTGCTGAAGTGAAGAAACAGATTGACAGAGCCAGAAGAGTACCCAGAAGTCACCTACTACAGGACAGGCCCAACAAAGAAAATAACAGAATGCCACTAGCCATCACCTTCAGCCCCCAACTAAAACCTCTCCAACGCATCATCAAGGATCTACAACCTATTCTATCTCCCAAGAGGAGGAGGAGGGTGGTGGTGGTCGGGGACTCTCTCCTCAGGGGGACTGAGTCATCTATCTGCCGCCCCGACCAGGAAAACCGAGACGTCTGCTGCTTGCCAGGAGCTAGGATTCACAATGTGACGGAGAGACTGCCGAGACTCATCAAGCCCTTGGATCGCTACCCCTTCCTGCTTCTCCACGTGGCCACCAATGATACTGCCAAGAATGACCTTGAGCGGATCACTGCAGACTACGTGGCTCTGGGAAGAAGGATAAAGGAGTTTGACGCACAAGTGGTCTTCTCATCCATCCTCCCCATGGAAGGAAAAGGCCTGGGTAGAGACCGTATAATCATGGAAGTCAATGAATGGCTATGCAGGTGGTGTCAGAGTGAAGGCTTTGGATTCTTTGACCATGGGATGGTGTTCCAAGAAGGAGGAGTGCTAGGCAGAGACGGGCTCCACCGAACGAAGAGAGGGAAGAGCATCTTCGCAAGCAGGCTGGCTAACCTAGTGAGGAGGGCTTTAAACTAGGTTCACCAGGGGAAGGAGACCAAAGCCCTGAGGTAAGTGGGGAAGTGGGATACCGGGAGGAAGCACGAGCAGGAGAGCGCTAGAGGCAAGGGCTCCTGCCTCATACTGAGAAAGAGGGACAATCACCAAGTTATCTCAAGTGCCTATACACAAATGCAAAAAGCCTGGGAAACAAGCAGGGAGAACTGGAAATCCTGGCAAAGTCAAGGAATTATGATGTGATTGGAATAACAGAGACTTGGTGGGATAACTCACATGACTGGAGTACTGTCATGGATGGATATAAGCTGTTCAGGAAGGACAGGCAGGGCAGAAAAGGTGGGGGAGTTGCACTGTATGTAAGGGAGCAGTATGACTGCTCAGAGCTCAAGTATGAAACTGCAGAAAAACCTGAGTGTCTCTGGATTAAGTTTAGAAGTGTGAGCAACAAGGGTGATGTTGTGGTGGGAGTCTGCTATAGACCACCGGACCAGGGGGATGAGGTGGACGAGGCTTTCTACCAGCAAATACTGGAAGTTACTAGATCACAGGCCCTGGTTCTCATGGGAGACTTCAATCACCCTGATATCTTCTGGGAGAGCAATACAGCGGTGCACAGACAATCCAGGAAATTTTTGGAAAGTGTAGGGGACAATTTCCTGGTGCAAGTGCTGAAGCAACTAAGGGCAGAGCAATAGTAAATAGTAAATATTGCAGGCAACCGCTTGGCTTAACAGTGAAATCCTTGCGGATCTTAAACACAAAAAAGAAGCTTACAAGAAGTTGTTTTGTTTTTTTTTAAGCAGAAAAAAAATTATTTGCGTAACACACTTACACAAATCACCAAAGAAGATAAAACAAAACTATGCAACAAAACAAAAACAAACGCAATGTATAACACAGCAGGCTTCAGGGGAGAGAAGTGTTCAAGCTTGCCTGGGCCCAGAGCGGGGGGGCTTCCTCAACACTCATGCTCTTCCACCCTCCTGAGTTACCTAGTGCCACGCCCAGTGTCACCAACTATTCCTCTCCTGAGAGTGACCAACAAGATGGGCAGGGCTGTGGGATGGGCAGTAGGGGGGTGGTGTGCACCCCCCTGTGAGAGGACCCCTCCTAGGTGATGGTGATGATGGTATCCACAGCAGCAGTGGCTGGGGCTGGGGTCTCTCACTCTTCCCCTCAATCAAAGGGTCAGACGGAGGGAACCGGATGGGGTCACTGAGCAGAGAACCTCGGACAGCGCCCACCGCTCCTCGAAGGCGTCAAGGGAGTGGGTGGACGCCGACCAGAGGAACTCTGCCCGGATAAGTGAGTGTACTGAGGATCGGAAAATGGCCCTACAGTTGCAGGAAGCTTCATCGGCCAACCTCCTCTCTCTGGTTTTATAGATGGCTGTTTTAGCTAGGGCTAGGAGGAGGTTAACCAGGAGATCCGGTGACTTTGTGGGGCCACGGATGGGCAGTGTGTAAATGAAAAGGTGAGGGGGGAAATGCAGCCAAAAGCATAATAAAATATTCATGAGGAGCCGGAAAAGGGGCTGCAGACTGGCACACTCTAAATATACGTGTGCCAGGGTTTCCCTCACATTCCAAAAAGAGCAAGTATCTGGGATGGGGGTGAACTGCGAAAAAACACGTCCGTGCTCACAGCTCCTTGAAGGAGCCACTAAAGCTTACAAGAAGTGGAAGATTGGACAAATGACCAGGGAAGAGTATAAAAATATTGCTCAGGTGTGCAGGAGTGAAAGCCGGAAGGCCAAATCACACTTGGAGTTGCAGCTAGCAAGAGATGTTAAGAGTAACAAGAAGGGTTTTTTCAGGTATGTTAGCAACAAGAAGAAAGTCAAGGAAAGTGTGGGCCCCTTACTGAATGAGGGAGGCAACCTAGTGGCAGAGGATGTGGAAAAAGCTAATGTACTCAATGCTTTTTTTGCCTCTGTCTTCACGAACAAGGTCAGCTACCAGACCCACTGGGCAGCACAGCATGGGGAGGAGGTGACCAGTCCTCTGTGGAGAAAGAAGTGGTTCGGTACTATTTAGAAAAGCTGGACGAGCACAAATCCATGGGGCCAGATGCACTGCATCTGAGAGTGCTAAAAGAAGTTGGCGGCTGTGATTGCAGAGCCATTGGCCATTATCTTCGAAAACTCATGGCGATCGGGGGAGGTCCCGGACGACTGGAAAAAGGCTAACGTAGGGCCACAGTTCTGCAAAAAAGGACCTAGGGGTTAAAGTGGATGAGAAGCTGGATATGAGTCAACAGTGTGCCCTTGTTGCCAAGAAGGCCAATGGCATTTTGGGATGTATAAGTAGGGGCATTGCCAGCAGATGGAGGGACATGATCGTTCCCCTCTATTCGACATTGGTGAGGCCTCATCTGGAGTACTGTGTCCAGTTTTGGGCCCCACACTACAAGAAGGATGTGAAAAAACTGGAAAATGTGCAGCAGAGGGCAACAAAAATGATTAGGGGACTGGAACACATGACTTCTGAGGAGAGGCTGAGGGAACTGGGATTGTTTAGTCTGCAGAAGAGAAGAATGAGGGGGGATTTGATAGCTGCTTTCAACTACCTGAAAGGGGGTTCCAAAGAGGATGGATTTAGACTGTTCTCAGTGGTAGCAGATGACAGAACAAGGAGTAATCGTCTCAAGTTGCAGTGGGGGAGATTTTGGTTGGATATTGGGAAAAACTTTTTCATTAGGAGCGTGGTGAAACACTGGAATGCGTTACCTGGGGAGTTTGTGGAATCTCCTTCCTTAGAAGTTTTTAAGGTCAGGCTTGACAAAGTCCTGGCTAGGATGATTTAGTTGGGGATTGGTCCTGCTTTGAGCAGGGGGTTGGACTAGATGACCTCCTGTGGTCCCTTCCAACCCTGATATTCTATGATTCTATGAAATCCCTGTTAGGGATGGTCTAGATAATACTTAGTCCTGCCATGAGTGCAGGGGACTGGACTAGATGACCTCTTGATGTCCCTTCCAGTCCTATGAATCTATGATTCTGTGATCAGCGCTGGCATGAGCCCAACCTCTGGTGAAAGAGGTTATGATACTTAGAAAAAGTGAAATTGCCAGCCTTTACCTTACTTACCCCAAAAAATATTCCCATGATATATATTTCTAATTATCTGCCCACATTCTGATCTCTCTGATATTCAATTTGCTTCCATTCTGTGAAGGGTGTTTTTTTTTTTCCTATGTTCTTCATGACTGAGATAGACTTAATTAGTTATCATTCTGGTTGAAATCGTGTACTGTATTCCCAACCAGATTGCTTGATCCGGATCCAGATATCATTAACAAAGTACAAGAGCAGCCAGAGCATAGAAATAATCCCCCACAATCAGAATGAAGGCTTCATAATTAAACCATAGTTATTATTTATTATATTGATATTACAGTTTGCAGTCAAGATTGGGACCCCATTAGGTTAGACATTGTACAAAGTTATATGGAGACATGGTCCCTGCCCTGAGAAGTCTGCTATCTAAAAAGATGAGCTAAACCTGAAGGCATGGAGTGAGGGCAGAAGGATATTATCAAACACACACAACTTTTACATGTATATGCCTTTCATATCTTTATAGGGAAAATTGCAGCAGTCTTCATCTTACCCTCTACTTAGCCAGCATAAATCATGCCACAGATTCATACATTTCAAACCAGAAGGGATCATTATGATCATTTAATTGGCCATAGAATGTCACTCAGTAATTGGCGACTCTTCTATTGGGCAAGGAGAGATACGGACAGTCTGGGAGGGTCTTGTGGTTTTTGCGACTTTTAATGGGACCAGCTGGGCATATCATAATATCAGTTAACATGCCAGCCTGCCCAGAGCAAGCTATATCATGAATCCCATCATGCCACCAGTAAGCAGAACTCGCACTGCCTAATGTGCCAGCAGATGGATCCAAGCTATCACACGCAAGTGTTTCCATCTCTGCCATTTGTAAGCAATGCATGGTGCAGATGATTTGAAGGCACTCTGTCTGAACTCAATGCAATGTTCCCAACTATGTCCCAGCTCCTGTTTTGCTTAATGCTTTACTGAGAATCCATTATATTTCCAGCTTAACAGCTCCACACAGCAGGGGCTGGTTGATGACCCTGACATGACATTCACATCCCTGTACACATCCTACACTAAGACATTTGATCTGCCTATTTGTGGGGGGACCCCTTTGTGTGCACTGCTGCAAAAGCCAAGAAATAGTTTCTGAAACGATCTTCTCTTTAATGCTCTTTGCATACATGCCCATTACACATAATGGAACTCTGAATTGCCGCTGATTTGCTTTGAAAGAGGAGAAAACTGGATGAGACTTTCTTTGGACCACGAACAGAAGTTTCCAGATCACAGGCCCTGGTTCTCATGGGGGACTTCAATCATCCTGACATCTGCTGGGAGAGCAATACAGCAATGCACAGACAATCCAGGCAGTTTTTTGGAGAGTGTTGGAGTCAGCTTCCTGGTACAAATGGTGGAGCCATGCTCCTCTTGACCTGCTGCTCACAAACAGGGAACAATTGGTAGGGGAAGTAGCAGTGGGTGGCAACCTGGGCAACAGTGACCATGAGACGGTCGAATTCAGGATCCTGACAAAAGGAGATGTAAGCAGTGTCAGGATGAGCTCCACCCTGACATCTGGTGGTGAGGTGTGGCAAGTTGTGGAAAAGAACTTCAGGGGGCTGATCTCATTTGCATAGGCACACCCACCACGCCTAGAATGAGGCCATAGCTGCCCAAATGGTCACTTTGGCTGCTGTGGGATCCCCAGTGTCTCTGTTATTGGGGCAGGAAGAATAAATTGTTATTACCCTGATTATGGGAACTGTGCTTGGAACTGTACTTGGCCTTTTGTTATGATGGAGGGACTCACCATCAACTAACTAGCACTCGCTAGGCAAGGGTCATGGGTTCCAAAACTCTGTAAATAGAGAGAGGCTGGGGACAAGTATTAATACTTGGTGGCATGGGCCCCTGGGTGAGGGACTTACATGCTAACTGCACTTCCTCCTTTCTCCACTGAGGAATATCAGAGCTAATGTTGATTCCGTTAGGAGTCTAGTGACAGGCTGCTGAGCTCACTTTGGGCTAATAGTGCCCCAGCAGTGAGGCTCCCCTACTACAAGCTGAATTCACCTAAGAGCTGAAATCACTGAGCGCTGTGTTAAGTAGCGGGGGAGCCTGAGGCTATATTGTGGAGCAGTTTGTGGGAGGGCTGGAGCGCCTTGTGGACAGGCCCGTGGAGCGGTTCATAGGACGGCGGGAGCTGCTGGTGGGATGCGGAGCAGTTCGTGGACCAGCTGGTGGAGCAGTTCGTGGGACGGCGGGAGCTGTTTGTGGGCTGCGGAGCGGAGCGGAGCGGAGCGAAGCAGTTCGTGGGGCGGCTGGCGGAGCGAAGGCCTGTGGGGCGGTCAGCTTCAGATCATGTAAGGTGCCCCTTACCTCTCTCCTCCCCCCCCAATCTCCACCCCGGTTGGGAGGTAAAGCTCTGCAGATAAACTTTCGAACTCTGGGGCTGCCCTGACCAGGGACAGAGACTTTTGGGTCGTTGGACTTTTGGGACTTTGGGTGATTTGGGGATGCTGGACTCAAGAACCAAAGGGAAAGGACATGCCTCAATTTGCTTGGGGTGGGTTTTTTGCTCATGCGTTGTGTTACGAATCCTGTTGGTGGTGTTTCTCCAATATAATGCCTCATTGTTTCTCTCTGTTATTAAAAGGCTTTTTGCTACACTCAGACTATGTGCTTGGGAGAGGGGAAGTATTGCCTCTTGGAGGCACCCAGCGGGGGTGGTATATATTTGTCCCAAGTCACTGGGTGGGGGCTCGAGCCGGTTTGCATTGTGTTATTGGAATGAATCCCCTAGATATTGAACCCGGCCCTTGTTGCTGCCAACTCTGACAGGCAGAAGGGTTACAGAAGAAAGGAAAGCAGCAGAATACGGATCCTGGACTTCAGAAAAGCAGACTTTGACTCCCTCAGGGAACTGATGGCCAGGCTCCCCTGGGAGGCTAATATGAGGGGGCAAGGAGTCCAGGAGAGCTGGCTGTATTTTAAAGAATCCTTATTGAGGTTACAGGAACAAACCATCCTGATGTGCAGAAAGAATAGCAAATATGGCAGGCGATCAGCTCGGCTTAACAGAGAAATTTTCGGTGAGCTTAAACACAAAAAGGAGACTTACAAGAAGTGGAAACTTGGACAGATGACTAGGGAGGAGTATAAAAATATTGCTTGAGCATGCAGGGGTGTAATCAGGAAGGCCAAAGCACACTTGGAGTTGCAGCTAGCAAGAGATGTGAAGGGTAACAAGACGGGTTTCTTCAGGTATGTTAGTAACAAGAAGGTGCTCAGAGAAAGTGTGGGACCCTTACTGAATGAGGGAGGCAACCTAGTGACAGAGGATGTGGAAAAAGCTAAAGTACTCAGTGCTTTTTTTGCCTCGGTCTTCACAGACAAGGTCAGCTCCCAGACTGTTGCACTGGGCAGCACAGTATGGGGAGGAGGTGAGCAGCCCTCAGTGGTGAAAGAACAGGTTAAGGAGTATTTAGAAAAGCTGGACGTGAACAAGTCCATGGGTCCAGATCTAATGCATCTGTGGGTGTTGAGAGAGTTGGCTGATGTGATTGCAGAGCCATTGGCCATTATCTTTGAAAACTTGTGGCAATCGGGGGAGGTCCCAGATGATTGGAAAAAGGCAAATAGAGTACCCATTACGACTGTCAATTAATTGCAGTTACTCATGCTATTAACTCAAAAAAATAATTGTGGTTAAAAAATTAATAGCGATTACTTGCAGTTTTAATCGCACTGTTAAACAATAGAATCCTAACTGAAATTTATTAAATATTTTTGGATGTCTTCTACATTTTCAAATATATTGACTTCAGTTACAACACAGAATACAAAGTGTACAGTGCTCACTTTATATTATTATTTATTACAAATATTTGAACTGTAAAAATGATAAACAGAGAAATAGTATTTTTCAGTTCACCTCATACAAGTACTGTAGTGCAATCTCTTTATCGAGAAAGTGCAACTTACAAATGTAGATTGTTTGTTACATAACTGCACTCAAAAACAAAACAGTGTAAAACTTTAGACCTGACAAGTCCACGCAGTCCTACTTCTTGTTCAACTATCTGCTAAGACAAACCAGTTTGTTTACATTTACGGCAGATAATGCTGCCCACTTCTCATTTACAATGTCACCAGAAAGTGAGAACAGACGTTCACAGGAGACTTTTGTAGCTGGCATTGCAAGGTATTTATGTGCCAGATATGGTAAACATTCATATGCTCCTTCATGCTTCGGCCACCATTCCAGAGGACATGCTTCCATGCTGATGACGCTCGTTAAAAAAAATAACGCATTAATTAAATGTGTGACTGAACTCCTTGGGGGAGAATTGTATGCCTCCTTCTCTGTTTTACCCACATTCTGCCAAATATTTCATGTTCTAGCAGCCTCGGGTGATGACCCTGCACATATTGTTCATTTTAACAACACTTTCACTGCAGATATCACAAAACGCAAAGAAGGTACCAGTGTGATATTTCTAAAGATAGCTACAGCATTCGACCCAAGGTTTAAGAATCTGAAGTGCCTTCCAAAATCTGAGAGGGACGAGGTGTGGAGCATGCTTTCGGAAGCCTTAAAAGAGCAACACTCCGATGCGGAAACTACAGAACCTGAACCACCAAAAAAGAATATCAACCTTCTGCTGGTGGCATCTGACTCAGATGATGAAAATAAACATGCATTGGTCTGCACTGTTTTGAATCATTATCAAGCAGAACCTGTCATCGGCATGGAATGGTGGTTGAAGCATGAAGGGACACATGAATCTTTAGCAAACCTGGCATGTAAATATCTTGTGACGCTGGCTACAATAGTGCCATGCAAATGCCTGTTCTCACTTTCAGGTGACATTGTAAACACGAAGAGCATTATCTCCTGCAAATGTAAACAAACCTGTTTGTCTGACAGGTTTCATAGAATCATAGAATATCAGGGTTGGAAGGGACCTCAGGAGGTCATCTAGTCCAACCCCCTGCTCAGAGCAGGACCAACACGAACTAAATCATCCCAGCCAGGGCTTTGTCAAGCCTGACCTTAAAAACTTCTAAGGAAGGAGATTCCACCACCTCCCTAGGTAACGCATTCCAGTGTTTCACCACCCTCCTAGTGAAAATTTTTTTCCTAATATCCAACCTAAACCTCCCCCACTGCAACTTGAGACCATTAATCCTTGTCCTGTCCTCTTCTACCACTGAGAATAGTCTAGAACCATCCTCTCTGGAACCACCTCTCAGGTAGTTGAAAGCAGCTATCAAATCCCCCCTCATTCTTCTCTTCTGCAGACTAAACAATCCCAGGTCCCTCAGCCTCTCCTCATAAGTCATGTGTTCCAGACCCCTAATCATTTTTGTTGCCCTTCGCTGGACCCTCTCCAATTTATCCACATCCTTCTTGTAGTGTGGGGCCCAAAACTGGACACAGTACTCCAGATGAGGCCTCACCAATGTCGAATAGAGGAGGACGATCACATCCCTCGATCTGCTCGCTATGCCCCTACTTATACATCCCAAAATGCCATTGGCCTTCTTGGCAACAAGGGCACACTGCTGACTCATATCCAGCTTCTCGTCCACTGTCACCCCTAGGTCCTTTTCCACAGAACTGCTGCCTAGCCATTCGGTCCCTAGTCTGTAGCGGTGCATTGGGTTCTTCCGTCCTAAGTGCAGGACCCTGCACTTATCCTTATTGAACCTCATCAGATTTCTTTTGGCCCAATCCTCCAATTTCTCTAGGTCCCTCTGTATCCTATCCCTACCCTCCAGCGTATCTACCACTCCTCCTAGTTTAGTATCATCCGCAAATTTGCGGAGGGTGCAATCCACACCATCCTCCAGATCATTAATGAAGATATTGAACAAAACCGGCCCCAGGACCGACCCCTGGGGCACTCCACTTGACACCGGCTGCCAACTAGACATGGAGCCATTGATCACTACCCATTGAGCCCGACAATCTAGCCAACTTTCTACCCACCTTATAGTGCATTCATCCAGCCCATACTTCTTTAACTTGCTGACAAGAATACTGTGGGAGACCGTGTCAAAAGCTTTGCTAAAGTCAAGAAACAACACATCCACTGCTTTCCCTTCATCCACAGAACCACAGAGTTATCTCGTTATAGAAGGCAATTAGATTAGTCAGGCATGACCTTCCCTTGGTGAATCCATGCTGGCTGTTCCTGATCAGTTTCCTCTCATGTAAGTGCTTCAGGATTGATTCCTTGAGGACCTGCTCCATGATTTTACCGGAGACTGAGGTGAGGCTGACAGGCCTGTAGTTCCCAGGATCCTCCTTCTTCCCTTTTTTAAAGATGGGCACTACATTAACCTTTTTCCAGTCATCCGGGACTTCCCCCATTCGCCACGAGTTTTGTAAGATAATGGCCAATGGCTCTGCAATCACAGCCGCCAATTCCTTCAGCACTCTCGGATGCAACTCGTCCGGCCCCATGGACTTGTGCACGTCCAGCTTTTCTAAATAGTCCCTAACCACCTCTTTCTCCACAGAGGGCTGGTCACCTCCTCCCCATTCTGTGCTGCCCAGTGCAGTAGTCTGGGAGCTGACCTTGTTCGTGAAGACAGAGGCAAAAAAAGCATTGAGTACATTAGCTTTTTCCACATCCTCTGTCACTGGGTTGCCTCCCTCATTCATTAAGGGGCCCACACTTTCCTTGGCTTTCTTCTTGTTGCCAACATACCTGAAGAAACCCTTCTTGTTACTCTTAACATCTCTTGCTAGCTGCAACTCCAGGACTGATTTGACCTTCCTAATTTCACTCCTGCATCCCTGAGCAATATTTTTATACTCATCCCTGGTCATTTGTCCAATCTTCCACTTCTTGTAAGCTTCTTTTTTGTGTTCAAGATCAGCAAGGATTTCACTGTTAAGCCAAGCTGGTTGCCTGCCATATTTATTATTCTTTCTATACATCGGGATGATTTGTCCCTGTAACCTCAATGAGGATTCTTTAAAATACAGCCAGTTCTCCTGGACTCCTTTCCCCCTCATGTTATTCTCCCAGGGGATCCTGTCCATCAGTTCCCTGAGGGAGTCAAAGTCTGCTTTTCTGAAGTCCAGGGTCCGTATTCTGCTGCTCTCCTTTCTTCCCTGTGTCAGGATCCTGAACTCGACCATCTCAGTCTCAGCAGGATAAATAGTTGGAAAAGATGGAACAGTTTTGTCAACAGAAGCAACTGGTGAATTTTACCCTCACGAAAAATGAATATGTTTTTCCTTCCAGTCTATTTTTGTACTACACTGAATTTCATTAATATAGCTCTAAAAGCAGCAGCAGGCAGCCCCCCTCCCAACACCCTTTTGTAGTCCTCCCAAAGGACATTGCTTGGCTTTCTTGTGTCTTCTTTGAAGTGTATTTTACTTTGAAGGTCTCAGCACTTCTGCAAACATACCCACCAGCCACAAGACCAAAAGAAGGATCTCTCAACAGCCCCACTGCTAATGAGCTTCCAACAGGGGATGCATATACACTAGGGACCCCACTATGCAAGAGCAATTTTGTAAACATTTCCCATCATTGCTTACACAGATTTGGGAATGCTCAATACAGCACTTACAATGGCAGCAGCACCCGCTAGGGCCCTGTTTACACTAGGTCACCCAATCTTGTTAATACCAGTAGAAGTGAAATGGTGTTAGCAATACGGGGCGACCATTTTGAAAAGCTGCCCTAATGTAGACAAGTCCATTTCACGATTAAACACAGCAGCTAAGCATTGTCTAGTACCATTTGTTCCTAAAGTTATTCTTTATGGAAACATTAACCAGCCTGGTTTGTGTAAACTGGTACCGTGCAGCTGCACCCAATGTGGCTTTCAAACACGGCTGTGCCCTGCCTTGTGACTCCTAAGGTACAGCGCCATGCACACTGTAGAATACGGACACTGCACGCCCCCTCGCATGGCTGGAAGGAGCAGTGTAGATGGGGAGGCACTGCTTGAGTGGGTAGAGTGAAAACACACCAGAACCGTAAGGTATCTACCCTATCCAGCTCTCTACTTCCCCAAGCAGTGCCTCCCACCTACACTGCTATTTTAAGCAGTGTTGTGTCCCGCTGGTGGAGTCTTTTCCCGCCATGGGGAAAAGCTCCAGCAGCAGGAAAAACCTTTGGCAGTGAGGAAGCAGCAGGGAAAAGCTCTGGGAGGGAGGAAGCAGCCAGGAAGAGCTCCAGCAGCTCCCTGTTCCCAGAACCTTTCCGCACTGCTTCTCCCTCCCCCATGCCAGAGCCTTTCACTGCCACTTGTAGCTACGCACCAGAGCGTGAACGTGGCTGGCTTTCACTGCAGTGTGTAGCTACATGGAAAAAAACAGTGTAGACAAGGCCTACATCACAAACCCAGGCGCAGCACCTGGGAGCAGGCAGGTGTGTGGTGTGATGGCAGGTGCACACCTGGCAGAAGAGTCTGTGCAGTTAAGACTGGCTGACACTTTCCGTTTTAAACCTTGTTTTCAGTGGTGCAGAACTTTGCCATATGTTAACTGTTTGGGCTGAATTTTCTCAGTGACAGTAGATTTGTGGGCCCCAGTTATTATAACCGGATACACAGGTGCAGGTAGGGGGAAGGCGGGTGGCGGGTGTAGGTAGGAGCCAGGGCCTGGGGAATCCATAGGAGCAGACAGGGAGGGAGGCAGGAGCCACGGGTGGAGTGGTTGAATCATAGAATCATAGAATATCAGGGTTGGAAGGGACCCCAGAAGGTCATCTAGTCCAACCCCCTGCTCAAAGCAGGACCAATTGAGTAGGAGCATGGGGAGGCAGCAGGATTCTTGGCGTGGGGGGCTGAGTAGGATTCAAGGTGTGGTGGGGAGGGTGCACAGAGGAGAGATGGAAGAGGGGAGGAGCTAGAGTGGGGAGTGCAGAGGAGCAGAGGGGGAGGGTGGCAGGAGCCAGGCAGTGGGGGTGGATAGAAGGTGTTCTCAGGCACACCGTCACTGACTTCACTATGAATTTTTCCTAAGTACAAATTAAGGCTCTCAGGAGCTCAGAATCTTGTCACCCCAATATACCCGTTGTACCCTTTGAAAGCTGAAGGGAGATATAATTTATTGCACCTTCTTATAGCACTGCCCACGCAGAATACTGCTGCAAACTCAGCATCTCTTGACACGTATGAATGCATTTGCAAAAGCATGTGACTAAACTACATTCAGACATAAAGATGCAGTTTTCAGTTTCCTAGCATGCCAGACTTGCACTAGCAAATGAAGCCTTGGGAGACTGCAAATGGTCAGCAAGGCCAGAGTCTCTGTCTCAGCACAAGGATCTGCATGTGTTATGTGGGCCATTCAGATGTATAGTATCAGGGGGTAGCCGTGTTAGTCTGTATCCACAAAAACAACAAGGAGTCTGGTGGCACCTTAAAGACTAGCAGATTTATTTGGGTATAAGCTTTCGTGGGTAAAAAAACCACTTCTTCAGATGCATGGAGTGAAAGTTACAGATGCAGACATAAATATACTGACACATGAAGAGAAGGGAGTTACCTCACAAGTGGAGAACCAGTGCTGACAGGGCCAATTTGATCAGGATGGATGTAGTCCACTCCCAACAATAGATGAGGAGGTGTCAATTCCAGGAGAGGCAAAGCTGCTTCTGTAATGAGCCAACCACTCCTAGTCCCTATTCGAGCCCAAATTAATGGTGTTAAATTTGCAAATGAATTTTAGTTCTGCTGTTTCTCTTTGAAGTCTGTTTCTGAAGTTTTTTTTGTTCAAGTATAGCTACCTTTGATTGGTCCTGCTTTGAGCAGGGGGTTGGACTAGATGACATCCTGAGGTCCCTTCCAACCCTGATATTCTATGATACCTTTAAATAGCTGTTATAGAATGTCCTTATTAAAAGAATAAATGGACACAAATCGGACATCAGGAATGGTAACATACAAAAGCCAGTGACAGAACACGTCAATCTCCCTGGACGTTCTATAACAGATTTGAAAGTAGCTATACCCAGGCGTTGGTGACTTTCCTTGCTGTTGCCTCTGGGGAGCTAAGATCTGGCTGATTCCCCAACTTACAGCATGTTTTAGTGACAACCATACCACACAATCTCATAACTTCATATCCATCAATGATACACATGTAGGGATAGAGAAATGACTTTCAGCAGATCATACCCTTTCTCTGGATATGTTACCAGGCATGCTTTACATGTAAGATCACGATTATATAAAAATGAGGAATATGGGGGTTACAAGATGCTCCCCCAAGGTATAGAATGTCACAGTGGCAGATTCACTGGGGCTCAGCCTTTAACCATTCTCCTGGGAATATCCCTTTAGTGTGTTGTACCCAGGGATCCACACATTGTTCCAAAGGGCAGACCAGTGGCCTCCACAGCTCCAAAACAGGGCCTTTGGACTCCAATCCCTGTCTCTCTCCATGGCTCCCTGCAGCAAGTCCAGCCAGACTCTTTCAAGAGATTCTTTTCACTCCTTTGGGGCACAGTGCTCTTGGCACCAGGCAGCCTTTTCAAAGCAAGGCAACAATGTATTAGTCACCTGGAGTACAGAAGCTGAATGTCTTTGGGTCGGCATGAGGGGGCAGGCTTAGGATATGCCTCCTATTGGAAGAAGCTGTGGCTTTGCCATTCCCTGCTTCCATAAGCCTCATCCTCACTCTACCCCCTTTATCAGTCCCAGGTGAGAGCTGTTGTGTCTCTGTAAGCCCTGTTCTTAGCAAACATTCATGACACCTGTGTGACCATTGTCCTTTTGCTGCAAAACCATGCTGGTCTCCCATGTGCAGCTCCCTGAGCTTCCCATTGTTAAGTGTCAATCGCTGGGTTGTTGGAATCCCATTGTCTTTTCTAGATCCTCCACTGAGATGTGTGTTGTTCTAGCCAGCCCTCGATGGCTCATTCATATCACCCAAGACAGCTACAGGACACAAACTCCTCGTGCCACCTGGTCTGCACTAGGAGAACCATTTTAAGGTAGCAATACCAAGTCAAATGGGTCAACTGCCATGCACATAGATGCCTAGACTCATAGACTTTAAGTTCAGAAGGGACCATCATGATCATCCAGTGCACATTGCAGGCCACAGAACCTACCTCAGTCCTAAAACTACTGCAGAAAATCCGCACTGCCATCCCAGTAACCGCTATGGCACCAGTTGAGTCTCCCTACAGCCAAGACTCACAATGTTAATCACAACAGTCCCTGTCCATGCTGAGAGCTAAGTCATGTTTAACACCAGGTTAGTTAACACAGCTCCTCAGGGGCATGAGCTAACACTGGCTTTGTCTTGTGAAGATATGCCCATGGAAGTAATGAAAGGTCTTAACGTGAAGAAGGCCTGCTCTGGAGATGCAGTAGGGTCTTGGTCTGATTTCCCTCTGCCCTTTTACCCAGTGTGGTGGTAGTTCCCTCGCAATGATTCTGCACTCCTCCAGCCTGCCTGTCCGCCCGGGAGCTGGGTGTGGGCCTGTGAGCTCTTACAGAACAACAGACACTTCTCTCTGTCTCGCTCCAGGATATTGGAGTCTGTCTTTCTTTTTCTTTCCTTCCTTCCTCAAATCTCTCCCTCATGACCAAGTTGTCTGTCATACTTTCTACACATATAAGGCAAACAACACGCTTTCCATCTGAATACACTACAAAGAAAAAAAAGAACAAATACAAAGTTTCTTTGAGAGGGCAAGCAGAGTGTTTCTCTCTCTTTAAGAGCCTGCATCCTGAATCCCCCTTACCTTGTGCAAGCAGGGTGCCTACATCTAAGGGTGCAGTGTGTTGTTAACACTCATGGTCTTGTCATGACTCTCAGGATAAATTATTGTTTCCTTAAAGCCCCAGCTCCTGGAGTCAAGTGGAGATGTGATGATTTCAGCCTTCATTCATAAAGAAAAAGTAAGTTTCAAGCCCTCGTGTCTGTGCAGAAAGCTTCCCAATGTGACCCCAGTGAACCCTAAAGGCTCAAAAAGCAGAAGGCAAAGAAAGAGAACCCCACAGCTATTATTTGTACATAATCCCATGATTTTTGGTGAGCCTGACTCGTGATTCTTGACCATTGTGGTTGGCTGGGCTGAGTACACAGAAATAAAATCATATCTGTGGTGCGTTGAGGGCTATGTTCGAATTGCAAGCTATCACTTTAAGAGCAAGGCTGTTTCCTAGGCTTCTTTGAAGGCTAGGAGGGCTCAGGATCAAAGTTTGCAGTCATCAAACTGAAAAGAAACGGATTAAAGCAGGGTGAGGTGAGTTGTGCCTCTCTGCTTTAGAAGGCAGCCTGCTTGGTCTCTTTCTGTTTTGGGTTCTTGTGTGGTCTCATTCTGAATTTTACGCATTTCTGTTTTCTAATTTCTCTGTTTGCACGGTGTGAAACGTAACAATGCCCATCGCCCTCACTGTGTTCATTTCCATTGCCGGTGACTGACTGGAGACTGGGTTCTGGCAGGGTTAGGAACACAGCATGCTTGTTCTGCAGCCCACATGGCCATGCTAAAGATCAATCTACCTGTCACCACACCAACGCGATTCTGATGAACACCGACTGCAGCAGTCTGCAAAATGGGTTTGATGTGCAGAGAGTGGGCAGCTACTGTACAACATGGAGATTGCTCCGGACACAGAGAAGACAGCGTGGGGGGATGGACGCCAGAGGAGGAGACGGTAGAAGAGTACCGAGAGAATGAGCCAGAGGGATTAGCTGCAGCAACATAAGCTGATCTATCCAGATATAAAACTCATCTGAAGACCTTTCACTTGTAATGATCCTGGCAGGGGAGATGAGAGGCTGACATGGAGGGGAGTGGAAGGGGTCGTTGTGCTTTGCCATATGTAAAGTCTGTCTGTCTGTCTCCAGGGGTTTCCATGGCTTCCCTCCATCCTGCTTGGAAAGCACATCTGAGTAAGAGACACAGTCCTCCCATGCCCATGCTGAGGTGTACAAGAGACCTATTCTGTGGGCTCTGTCATCCCAGGGCAGTGGTGGTGATTTACTCATGTCCTGGGGCTCTCTGTCAATACAGATGGAGACCAAGCCGCTGCCCTGGGATCGCACTGCTCAGTGAACTGGGGAAAGCCAACAGCCTGGCCTGGGCTCAGAATATTTCTCATGGCCTGGTACTCATGAAAGGAAAGCAAATCTGTGAGGCCAGGGGCAGAAGGACTCGTGCTCCGACAGGAGTTCTGCACACAGACCTGGGACAATCTCCCGCTCTTAGATACAAATAGGACATAGCATAACATACAGCCCTTGTCCCAGCTGCAGTGTGTAGGGCAGCAAATAGCCCGTGTCCAGACACAAATGTGCAAGGAAAAATAAATTCCAAGGCTGCTGCAATTAAAATAGACTGGAATACAGGAATGACCTTGCTAGTGTGTGTGTGTGCACCAGGGTCTTAGCTTTTGGAGTCCTGTGATATCTGCTTTCAGTTAAAACAAACTAGGTCCTAAGCCTCCGCAATTGTGAAGAAAAGCTTGAAAAGCCTGACCCCTGTGGAACCAATGCACTGGCATCTACTAGTTAGCATCCAGCTGAAAACAACAGCTCAGAGAGGGGGAGCTGCCCCGTGCTTCTCATTGGGAACCCATCCCAGGATTTCTCCAGGGGGCTCTGCCAGTGCCCCCCCTCCTCCAACAGGGAACTGTGTGGGTGTGCAGGAGGAGAGCACAGCAGGCCAATCGCACCTCCGCACTCACACAGAGACGCTGCACTGCTGGGAGACGTACTGAGGGGCTGCTGCCTCTCTACAGGAAAGAGGGGTGCCTTGCTGCTGTTATGCAAGTGGAGGACAAGGTGCCCAAGATGCTAGCTCTGCCTCCTGGGAGGGGAAGAGGCCCCCCTGCCTTCACCACTCCATGTGGGATTGGACCAGAGCCACAAGGGCTCCATGTCATGGTGTGCCTAGGGCCCTACATGGCCTCAATATGGCCCTGGTATGCCAGAGACCAGAACAGCTGGGCTGGGCGCGGCTCTCAGGAACTAGAGCACATCAGAAACTTTCGGCAACATTTCAATGGGAAATGGCAACAGCGAAAGACGTGATTTTGACACAAGTGGGTGCTGTTTGGTCACCTTCTCCAGTGGTGCAGTGTGCCACTTTTTGGGGTGTAGTAGAAAGAGAGCCTGAGACATGAGGCCTCGTCTCAGAAGCCCGGTGTGAGCCCTGAGGCCTGAACAAAAGTAGAGGGCAAGTTTTGCTGATGTAAAGCAAAGTTAGCAAAAGACAGGCTCACGAGCAGGAGTCAGGCTCTGCCTGTGTGCAAGCTCACAGAACCTGGCAAGAACAGGGCTGGGACTGCAAAAACCTCACACATTCCTACTAAGTACTAGGCACAGGACACTCATGCAAGCGTAGTTCAGAAGGGTGGTACCAGAACCCCCGATACCAAGTATGGTGCAACCCCACCCCCCAAGGTAATGAGAACACACTGACCCCTCCTGAAGAGGAGGTCAGGATGACAGGGTGATGGATAGAGATGTTTTGATTGACTCAACATGTACAAGGTAATGGGTGGCAGGTAACGATGTCAGGGGGCAGCAACTAACTATGTCAGAGGCTCAACACGTAACTTGTTTGTATTAGTGTATAAAGAGGGGTCTCAAAGGGGTGTCTTTGGCCAGCCAAGTGGGGAATGGAAAATCCCGCCATTCACTGAGCTGCCTCCATTGTCACGGCATGCATGCCTTGAGTGTACTGGTAGCATGTATAGGGCACCCATGCCGTGCTTCGTCGATGATCAACCTGACCGAGTTCCTTCACCATGACCGGATCTGTGGTTATTGGGCAGGTCCACCAAGGTTTGTTGTGCCAGCTCTCTGCACAGAGCTGGGGCGGCCCCCAGAGAGAACACAAACCTAGTCAACATCTGCCCACACGGGGTTCCCCGAGGTGTCAGGGTAAATCACTACCACCTGCTCAAGGCATGAGGGGTCCTGTCTGGGCCACCAGGGGAAAAAACCCAGCTGATGGTGACACAGACACGTCACTCCAGGCGCCAGGCGCCCAGCTCTTTTCTGCTGGAGGCTAGCAATACACTCACCCAGCTTTGTGACACTCAAGTGCCCAGTCCCCGAACAGAGCTTAGCGCAGAGATTCATGTGAAAGCCAGGATAAGGGCCGGGAGGTGTAAGGTTACAGGTAAAAGAACACCACAACACACACTCTGTAACATCTTACCAAGTTACTTTCCTGGCTAATAAAGTCTCTCACCCCAAGGTTATTCCCTGCAGTGCTCGTCCTGCCCAAAGAGCTGGGCCCAACCCTTCATGAGCCCTCCCCACAAGCAGACGCTCCACCTGTGACGACTAGCCACTGGTGCCATTTTTTACCCAGTCACAAGCTACTGTCTCTTAGCTCCCTCCCCTCGCCCCCGAAAACCCCCCTGAGGTTCGTTTGCTTTTGTCACTGCTCAAGTGGGATGCTTGGCCAGATAGGAAAAAAAGTGCCACTCCCCAGATGGGCGCTGGCCTCACCCCTAAGCGTGTCAGCCCAGAGACCCACTCGCCACAGGTGACATGTCCCAGCTCACTTCAACCGGTTTGCAACCTAATAGCCTACAGTTTACATGGCTCTCGACCTTCTGGCAGTAACCATGGCAAACAGCGAGGTCCTAGCTCTTGGCAGAGCTCCCTTCAGTACGACCCCCTTCGGTGTAAGAGCGAGAAGACGGGATGTACCAGCCTGAGCACACTTGGGTCACTCATAGCTACAGTAGTGCAGTCACAACAGGACCTCAGCGTTCTGGGGGGCCCCCCAGCAGAACCCTGTCCACGCTAGGCAGACTAGGCAGCTGCCTACCAGCCAGGGCTCTGAGGAGCAAGAAGCAGCCTCTGCCAGGCTGCTAAGGGAGCACTCCTGCCCACCGCCCAGCTCCCCACCCCCAGTACAGGCAGGGCTGGATTACCCAATAGGCAGACAAGCACGTGCTTAGGGCACCAGCAAAGCAGAGGGCACCAAAAAAAAGAGGTTTTTTTGAAAAAAATTGATATTTGATATTTCAAAAAAAAGCATCGAAGTAGTCATCATGGGAAAAATCAGAACTTTGTTAGACTTCCTTACACTCCACTACACACTCTTCCCCTGTTTTTCTGTTCTCTTTTTATTACTTATCCCCACCTAAACCAGGGGAGCGTCCTACTAACGTAGATTGAAATAATGCGAGGAAATCAGATCCTGTCATGTATTGCAATACATTTATGTTTTATTATTGATATATTCTTCTGAATATACCTGAAGACCAATCACAGAAGGGAGAAACTATACGAGAGGCAGAAAACATTGCAAACAAGATGCAAGAACTAGAGTTTGTATTCATGTTGACCGTGTGGAATGAAATTTTACAGCACTTTTACCACACAAGTCAAGCTCTCCAAGAAAAAGAACTGGATTTGAAAACATGTGCAGACCTCTGTCAATCACTAGCAGACCACTTACACACTTTGAGGAATGATTTTGAAAGATCTGAAGACCTATCAAAAGACATCTTGCCTGATACTAACTACAAAGAAGCCCAGTCCCGCAAGCGAATCAGGAAGAAACAAGCAAATGATAGCAGTGCAACAGAAACAGCACTGAATCCTAGAGACAAATTTTGTGTATCTACTTACTACACTATAATTGGTACACTTGAAGCTCATATGAAGAGGAGAGGTGAAGTGTACAAAGTAACAAGTAGATTTTCTTTTCTAAACGATATGGACTTATCTGATGAACAATATTCACGAGGGTCCCAAAAGCTAGTTGACTCAGACCCTGTTGATTTGAACATGAATCTCTGTGGAGAAGTGCGGCAGTTCCACTGTTATATGCGCGCAACGTTTAATGAAACAGGAAAAATGAAATTCAGTCACATTGATCTTCAGGACACACTATGGAGAGACGGAATACGATGTGTCTTTCCACATGCGGAGATCGCACTATGGATTTTTCTAACACTGACGGTTACTAACTGCTCCGCAGAATGCTCTTGTTCTCAGCTAAAAAGAATAAAAAGTCCTCAGAGAACAACCATGTGCCAGGACAGACTTGATTCACTTTCCCTATTGTGTACGGAAGCGGACATGCTTCATCGAGTCAGCTTCGATGAACTTATCCAGAATTTTGCAATCAGAAAATCTAGAAAGAAGCTATTTTAATTTCAGCATACAGGTCAGTTTTGTGTCATTTCGAAAAATAAAATTTTATGTTACGGAACAGCATTGTTTTTATTTTGAATTACATGCGGGGGCACCATAATCTTGTCAGCGCTCAGGGCCCCTCAGCGTCTCAACCCAGCCCTGCGTACGGGTGAGATTGTAGCTGTGGCTCACACGCTGAGGGGCTTGGGTGAGCGCTGCCATGCTTCATGTTAGCGCCCAGCCCCCACCTGCCTCCCTCCCCCCATGGGGTCTGCAGACCAGGCAGCCCCTGTCAATGCCCTGGCCTTGCACTGTGGCCGCCCACACTACGAGCCCAACAGCAAGGAGCTCATCCCAAAAGGTGCAGAGGGTAGCCTGGGGGGTGCTGTGGGGAGCCAGGCAGGGTGTGTATGTTGGGCTGGGCTGGGCTGGGCGTAGTGTGAGGGGCGGGTACATGTGTTGCGGGGAGGGCAAGCAGGGCATGTGGGCTGGGATGGGCTAGGGGTGCAGGGTGCATGTGTTGTTGGGGGGGGCAGGCAGGGCACACCTGATGGGGGTGCAGTGGGAGGCTAGGTAGTGTATGCGGGATGGGATGGAGGTGCAGAGTGCAAGGGGCAGGGGGAAAAGGGGTGCCTGGGTCCTGCTGTAGTTGAGCTGATAAGCTCCATGGGAAAGATTCGGGAGAAGACAGAGGGGATGAGAAACTGGTCTCCCAACCCCGAGGCGGGAGGCCAGAGGAGTGTTTCTGGGAAGGCAGATGGGGAGTGGATCTCTGGGCCCACGGGTAGAGGCTAAAGAGGCCAGGGGAGGGTTGCATGGGATGGATAGGCAGCAGGCCCTGGTAGAATGTGTGTTTCCTAACTAGGCTAGATTCACTGGGGCACTCTAGCTCCTATTCAACACTTTGACAGTGGAAAACCATTGTCAGCCTGGTCTGATCAATCAGTTACATTGGCTTTATGAAGTGGCTGGAGCATACCAGAGAATCTTGCGCCCTATGGCCAACCCTATCAGAACGGTGTGTGGTATCTTAGAGCTACTGTATTTAGAGGCAGTTACACAGAATCATAGAATATCAGGGTTGGAAGGGGCCTCAGGAGGTCATCTAGTCCAACCCCCTGCTCAAAGCAGGACCAATCCCCAACTAAATCATCCCAGCCAGGGCTTTGTCAAGCCTGACCTTAAAAATATCTAAGGAAGGAGATTCCACCATCTCCCTAGGTAACGCATTCCAGTGTTTCACCACCCTCCTAGTGAAAAAGATTTTCCTAATATCCAACCTAACCCTCCCCCACTGCAACTTGAGACCATTACTCCTTGTTCTGTCATCAGCTACCACTGAGAACAGTCTAGATCTATTCTCTTTGGAACCCCCATTCAGGTAGTTGAAAGCAGCTATCAAATCCCCCCTCATTCTTCTCTTCCGCAGACTGAACAATCCCAGTTCCCTCAGCCTCTCCTCATAAATCATGTGTTCCAGTCCCCTAATCATTTTTGTTGCCCTTCGCTGGACTCTCTCCAATTTTTCCACATCCTTCTTTAGTGTGGGGTCCAAAACTGGACACAGTACTCCAGATGAGGCCTAACCAATGTCGAATAGAGGGGAACGATCACATCCCTCGATCTGCTGGCAATGCCCCTACTTATACATCCCAAAATGCCATTGGCCTTCTTGGCAACAAGGGCACACTGCTGACTCATATCCAGCTTCTCGTCCACTGTCACCCCTAGGTCCTTTTCTGCAGAACTGCTGCCTAGCCATTCGGTCCCTAGTCTGTAGCTGTGCATTGGGTTCTTCCATCATAAGTGCAGGACCCTGCACTTGTCCTTGTTGAACCTCATCAGATTTCTTTTGGCCCAATCCTCTAATTTGTCTAGGGCCCTCTGTATCCTATCCCTCCCCTCCAGTGTATCTACCTCTCCTCCCAGTTTAGTGTCATCTGCAAATTTGCTGAGAGTGCAATCCACACCATCCTCCAGATCATTAAGGAAGATATTGAACAAAACCGGCCCCAGGACCGACCCCTGGGGCACTCCGCTAGATACCGGCTGCCAACTAGACATGGAGCCATTGATCACTCCCCGTTGAGCCCGACAATCTAGCCAGCTTTCTATCCACCTTATCGTCCATTCATCCAGCCCATACTTCTTTAACCTGCTGGCAAGAATACTGTGGGAGACCATGTCCAAAGCTTTGCTGAAGTCAAGGCAAGTTGGTGAAGTCTGGCTTTTTGTCTCGGTCAGGCGTCATTTCTGTGATACAGAAGCAGACAGACCGTAAGTCCCTGACTAAGCTATTAATGGAACATCAGCTAGGTATCATGGTCTGTGAAAAGTGCTGAGGACGCAATTGTTTTAACAGGGGCTTGTTTGTTTAATTGCATGGCAGCACGGAGCTGTGCGTTTGGCTTCTGTAATCCACCAACCACATTTTCAAAAGTGGCCTCTATCTTTGCATTTGGTGCCCAGCCACAATTAGTGAATGCAAAGCGAATGCTGTTTGTGCTCAGATTGCATGTTTTCCCACATGCAAACTTGTAGGTTGAGGTATGAAGATTTGGGGCTTGATTTCCCCGTTGCATTATTCCCCTTTTGTTGAGAGGTAACGCCATTCATTTAGTGCCTAGAGACTTGCACCCGCTTGAAACTAGAGTAACTCAACAGTGATTCAAATGCTTGGCTTTTTGACTGACTACATGTGTGCTTTGGATGTGCCTTGCTACAGCACTTAGTTTAAAGTTTGGCACAGAAAAAGCTGTATTAAGTGTATTTGATGTTGCTATGATATGTGTATTTATCACTAATATAAACTCCTACATGCCACAGGGGGCTACAACAGTGGTACCCTTAACTCATTCAACAATATTGTTAATCTATCCAACCACACACTTAGCCTGGCAGAAGAGTCTGTCCTATCTTGGGAACTCTCTGCCCCACCACCCCACACACATGATACAGTTCTGCGGTGATCTGGAGCCTACTTCCGCCATCTCCATCTCAAGGAATATTTTCAACACACCACTGAACAGCGCACTGACCCACAGGAACCCTCCTACCGACACTACAAGAAGAAGGATTCTGTGTGGACTCCTCCTGAGGGTCGAAATGACAGACTGGCCTTCTACACAGAGTGCTTCCGCAGATGTGCTCAGGCTGAAATTGTGAACAAACAGCATCACTTGCCCCATAACCTCAGCTGAGCAGAACACAATGGCATCGACAGCCTCAGAAACAACTCTGACATCATAATCAAAAAGGCTGACAAAGGAGGTGCTGTCATCATGATGCACAGGTCGGATTATGAACAGGAGGCTGCCAGACAACTCTCCACCACCACATTCTACAGGCCACTATCCTCCGATCCCACTGAGGGTTACCAAAAGAAACTACAGCATCTGCTCAAGAAACTCCCTGCTAGAGCACGGGAACAAATCTATACAAACACACTCCTAGAACGCCAACCACGGGTATTCTATCTGCTACCCAAGATCCATAAACCTGGAAATCCTGGACGCCCCGTCATCTCAGGCATTGGCACCCTGACAGCAGAATTATCTGGCTATTTGGACTCTCTCCTCAGACCCTACGCTACCAGCACTCCCAGCTATCTTTGAGACACCACCGACTTCCTGAGGAAACTACAATGCTTTGGTGATCTTCCTGAAAACACCATCCTGGCCACCATGGATGTAGAAACTCTTTACACCAATATTCCACACAAGGATGGGCTACAAGCTGTCAGGAACAGTACCCCTGATGCAACCACTCACACCTGGTAGCTAAGCTTTGTGACTTTGTCTTCACCCACAACCATTTCATATTTGGGGACAACCTATACCTTCATATCAGTGGCACTGCTATGGGTACCCACATGGCCCCACAGTATGCCAACATTTTTATGGATGAATTAGAACGCTTCCTCAGCTCTCGTCCCTAGCATCCCTCCTCTACTTACAAGACATTGACGAGATCTTCATCATATTGTTATTCGCCTCTGGCACAGGGTGCCGGCGGCGAACAACAGAAAGGTTCGTTGCCCGGTATGCGTCACCCAATAATCACAACGGGGTGGAGAAGCAGAAAAGTTTATTTGCAGCTGCAAACAAGGTACAGGGAGAATAGAATCTCAAATCCTGCACACAGAGCAGGAAGTTACACAGGCTTTTATACATCCTTCTTTCAGCATACTTATCCAATAGCAAGCTGCCCTAAGTATCCATATAGCCAGCCAATCCAGTTCCCAGCTAGTTCCCTGTTCTCTGTACCATCTGTTAAACCATACATAAAGCTGCTTTATTCAGCATTGTTCTTCCATATCTGCCCTGTTTGGCCTTGTTTAGTTTCAGGCAGTCTGACTTTGCAACATATTGTTGCAGATCCTCAGCATAACAGCTGTGAGTGCCTCCAAGCGGGGGGGCCAAGGACACTTGGGCCTAGTGCGAGGGGGCTTCATCGACACTCGTGGTCTTCCATCCCCTCTAGTTACCTAGTGGCCATGCCCCAGTGTCCTCAACAATATGGATCCACAGGAAGGAGGCCCTTGAAGAATTCCACCTGTATTTCAACAATTTCCACCCCACCATCAACCTCAGCCTGGATCAGTCCACACAAGAGAGCCACTTCCTGGACACTACACTGCAAATAAGTGATGGTCACATAAACACCATCCTATATCGGAAACCTACTGACCGCTATACTTACCTACATGCCTCCAGCTTCCATCCAGGACACACCACACAATCCATTGTCTACAGCCAAGCCTTAAGATACAACCACATTTGTTCCAATCCCTCAGACAGACACAAACACCTACAAGATCTCTATCAAGCATTCTTAAAACTACAATACCCACCTGCTGAAGTGAAAAAACAGACTGACAGAGCCAGAAGAGTATCCAGAAATCACCTACTACAGGACAGGCCCAACAAGGAAAATAACAGAACCACGGGCCATCACATACAACCCCCAGCTAAAAACCTCTCTAGCGCATCATCAATCTACAACCTACCCTGGAAAATGACCCCCCGCTCTCACAAGCCTTGGGAAGCAGGTCAGTTCTTGTTTACAGACAGCCCCCCCACCTGAAGCAAATACTCACTGGCAACTACACACCAGACCACAGAAACACTAACCCAGGAACCAATCCCTGTAGCAAACCCCGTTGCCTACTCTGTCCCCTTATCTACTCTAGCGACACCATCAGAGGACCCAGCCACATCAGCCACACATCAGGGGCTCATTCACCTGCACATCTACTAATGTGATATATGCCATCATGTGCCAGCAATGCCCCTCTGCCATGTACATTGGCCAAACCAGACAGTCTCTACTTAAAGGGATAAATGGACACAAATCAGACATCAGGAATGGTAACATACAAAAGCCAGGAGGAGACCACTTCAATCTCCCCGAACACTCAACAACAGATTTTAAAGTAGCCATTCTTAAACAAAAACACTTCAAAAACAGACTTCAAAGAGAAACTGCAGAGCTACAATTCATTTGCAAACTTAACACCATCAGCTTGGGCTTGAATAAGGACTGGGAGTGGCTGCCTCACTACAAAAGCAATTTTCACCTCCTCATCAATTATTGGGAGTGGACCACATCCACCCTGACTGAATTGGCCTTCAACGCTGGTTCTCCACTTGTAAGGTAACTCCCTTCTCTTCATGTGCCAATATATATTTATGCCTGTATCTGTAATTTTCAATCCATGCATCTGAAGAAGTGGGTTTTTACCCACAAAAGTTTTTGTTTTGTTTTTACCCACAAATAAATGTTGGTCTTTAAAGTGTCACCGGACTCCTCATTGTTTTTGTGGATACAGACTAACACTCTGATACTTACCACTAATGTAGAAAGTCTCATAATTGCTGTCGTGCAGATTTTCCACTACATAAAATTTACTGGTAAAAAGTTAGTTAAGTTTTGAATAAGGCACTTTGTCTTATGATGACATCACACATAGGATAGAATTTGGAGCCTCTCTTGTGTGGCAGAACTATCAACTTGAGCTCATTTCTGAAGGGCTCCTTCACATTAACATGCAGCGCTACATCGCTGCCAGTGAGCATTTGTATAAATGTGTAAATAGAACTTTTCTGTGTGTAGACAGCCTGCATGCTGGGTTGGTGCATTTAGGGATATGATCTGATTGTTCAAGATGGTAAGAGTGAGAAAAAGTTTAGATTTCTGAATTGGGATGAGGACCTCTAACCAATGCTTGCACAAAGGCCCTCTGGGGATTTGTTGTGCTCCCGTCCAGCTTTCCAGCTAACAAAGGCCCATTAGTGCTAATAGCAGGGCTGGGCCTGGGCACATGGAACCGGGGGAACAGGATTCTATCCCAGGGCAGGAAGTGCCAAATGGTGACCAGTGAGAAATCCTAGATTTGTTACAATTGTTTAACCTTAGGGAGTTGGGCTCCCCAAGATGCAAGTGGAGCGGGGAGAGAGCAGAGGAACAGAAACATCAGTCACAGCGAGGGTGTGTGTCAGGCATATTTACTTCAAACAAGCCTTCCCAACCCCTGTATCCCCGGCCAATCCTTAGTGTACACCATATAGATTGCAGAGTGGATTGTCAATGCATTTTCTAATAGGAAAGATATATTGGTCTAACTTATGCCAGCAGGCAGAGCTGTGGGTGGGTGGATTACAGAGCACCTGCCTAGCCTCAGGACTGGCATCTAGCTAGTATTGTCAGTCACACATTTCTGCTGTTTTCATGATTGCTGCCGGCATGAAGAATGGCTGCGGCGCATCAAAGGGGGGTCCTGGTGCGCTCCACTGACAGAGCTTTGTGACGCACCACTCTCCCTGCTGCAGGAACATCAATCATCCTTCCACTGACAACAGGGCAAGTGGCAACTCTAACACAAGACTGCAGGGCCTAAAGAATGATTTGATGCCTCAGAACTCCAGGTCCACATGCAGCAGCAAACACAGCCCCCCCCCCCACACACACACCTCACCCCCAAATAAAAGCTTTATTCCCTTAGAAACACTGTTCAGGATTGCCAGCCTTAGAGTTCAAAAATCATGAGGCAATTCCCAAAACATTATAAGGTTGACTTAAAATCCTAGGGTTTAAAAAAAATGGGTTCTTTTTATTTGCCTTCTGTTTTTTGAGCGTTAGGTGACATTCCCAAGCTTTTCTCTGCAACCGTTAGGGCTAGAAACGTACTTTTTAAAAATGAAAGTTGAGATTTTCTTTTGATCACATGACTCCAGGACCTGGGGCTTTAAGAAAAGCACCAGATATTGTGAGACTCGCAAGAGTTGCCAACACTGTTACTCATTCCAATTCTTTGATATTAAAAAGGAATCTGTGTTCCCCCACCATCCTGAGGGGGGGCTTCCCTTGCTCCCAAGACAGAGCAGCTGTACGGGAGCAGGAGATTACCAGTTTATTTCCATATACACTGTAGCATTTGCTATTTTCCAGGTGCCTGGGACAGCACAGTGGTATCCTTTGCCTGGTGCTTTGAAGAGGCATAGAATAGGACAGGAGGGGAAGAGGGCAAGGAATGCAGTAAGCCAAGTCAGGAGAATCAAAGCCAAAATCAGAAGAATGAAAGGATGGCAGCATAGGTTCAAAGATTCCAAGTCCAGAAGGATACTGTGATCATCTACTCTGACCTCCAGTGTAACACAGGTCATAGAAGTTCCCCACAAATAATTCCTGTTTGAACTATACAATATCTTTTAGAAAAACATCGAATCTTCGTTTAAAAATTGCCAGTAATGGAGCATAATTAATGCCAGTCACAAGTGTTTTATGAAATATAGGCCTTGTCAAACAAACAGGATATTGTTTTTTGATGCGATCACACACTTCGTTGATAACATGACCATAGTGACATAACAGACAGACTGTTGTAAGTCATTTAACTGGTAAAAATATTAGCCTTACACAAAAATCAAGGTAGCCACATTAAATGGATTAAAAACTGACTGATAGATCTCAAAAAGTAATTGTCAATAGGGCATCATCAACTGAGGGGGGTGTTTCTAGTGCAAGTGGCAAGGATCTGTTGTTGGCCCAATGCATTTTAATATCTTTGTCAATGATTTGGAAGAAAATATAAAATCATTGCTGGTAAAATTTGCAGATGACACGAGAATTGGTGGAGTGGTAAATAATGTTGGGGACAGATCAGTTACACAGAGCAATCATTTGAACAATATGCATATTAAGGTCCAAGGTAAATCTAGGAGCAAGGATTGTAGGTAACACTACAAAATGGGAGACTGTATCCTGGAAAACAGAAACTTTGAAAAGGACTTTGGGGTCATGGTGGATGACCAGTTGAACATGAGCTCCAGTGTGATGCTGTGGGTAGAGGGCAAATACAGTCCTTGTCTATATTAGCAGAGGTATATCAAACAGGTATAGGGATTTGGTATTACCTCTGAATATGGCATTAGTGAATAGAATATTGTGTCCAGTTCTGGTGTCCACACTTCAAAAAAGGATATTGAAAAATTGGAAAGGCTTCAGGAAAGAGATATAAGAATGATTCGAGGTCTGAAAACCTGACTTGCAGTGAGTGACTGAGGGTATGTTTACACTGGAGTAGGAGGTGCAATTTCCAACTCACTAACTGTAATGGAGTACCCTGAGTACAATCCCATCCAAAGCCCTAGGCACTAGCCGCTAGCCGATCATGCCACCACAGCTACACGTCCATTTTAATGTGCTAGCTCTGACAGAGTTAATGCAGATATGGCAACCTGAGCCGAACATTCCACTTCCAGCTCCAATGTAGACATCCTCTAAAGACATTCCGCCTATTCAGCTGATCCAAGAGAAGGCTAAGAGTTGACTTGATCATAGTCTACAAGGGCCTACATGGGAAAGAAATTTCTGATAGTACGTGGCTCTTTAATCTAGTCAAAAAGGATGCAATGGCTGAAAACTGAAGCTAGAGAACTTCAGACTAGAAATTAGGCGCAGGTTTTTCACAGAGAGGGCAATTAACCATTCGAACAACTTACCCAGGAATGTGGTGGATTCTACTCCATTTAGCATCTTTAAACCAAGATTGGATGTTTTTTTAAAAGCTATATTAGAGCTTAACCTGAAGTTATTGCTTTGATGCTGGCATCCCTGGGTGAGGTTCTCTGTCCTAGGTTATATAGGAGGTCAGACTAGCTGATCATAATGGTCCATTCTGGGCTTAAAATCTCTAAACCTGTGAACTCAGGGGTGGGGATTCAGGTGAAATGGGTCCCAGTTTTGCCAAGCCAAGTGAGAATGGCTGAGAGTGAGATTTGTCATTTGTAATTTGCTTCCTTTATAACGAGGGAAGGCTCTGGCCTACTCCTCTGGAACTCAATGCAAGTTTGGCTGAATGGGAGCAGGATTGGCCCCTTGCTGGTTTTGGTTATGCTGTGCTAGATATAAGTATTTGCTAAATAAGGCATACGTATAGGCGAAAGCAGTAATGCAAGAAGCCTAAAGGCCTCCAAGGTTGTAAGACAATAGCTTAGCCAAAATTGACATATAAGCCTAAAAGCCTTAGCATAAGTTTAAAAAAAAAAGTTGACCAGGCTTAGCCATGGCCATAACTTACCAGAAGATAGAGTGCTGTCGTAAACAAGTGTGAGTGCTGACAGGCAACCACAAAACACCAGTAATGCGCGTTTTGGATTGTTCAGGATAGAAACATCCATAGATGATCAACCACAAGAACGTGATGGGAGCCAATTGATACATATGAACATGCACTTGAGGTACATGGTATATTAGCCTATAACCCCTGTGACGATATTGACGTAATCTGGGACCGTGTAGCTCATTGTTGCAACCAAGGTCCTGTAGTGGCACCAAATCTTGTATAAAGGGGGTCAAATGAGGTGTCTAGGACGAGGTTATGGTTTGCTGGTTATGATTATGCATCTGTCTGCATGTATCATTTTTGTATTTAAAGTTATAAGTATTGGCTCTTTACTGTCTGTATTTCAAACTTTTACTGTGCTTCTGGGTGACACCCCAGACAAGCTGGTGTCAGCTCTGCCTAGCCTGCTTGATGGCCCATTAAGGACCATCCTCTATACAACTGACCCATTGAGAGGAGGCAGACACACCTGGGGACTCAGCAAGGCATGCAGGGACCTGCCTATGGACAGAACTCTGAGGTTTTTCCAGGCCATGTGATGGACAGCTTGTCTTTGGGACAAAGAAAGAGACCACATGGCAAGAGACTATAAAAAACTGCTGCACCTCCTCCGTCTTGTCTTCAATCCTGCTTCTTACCTCTGGAGGGACTTAGCTACAAATGGAAGCTCTAAACGAAGGACTGATGACCCATCCCAGCTGTGGATGTTCTCCAGAGATTTGATTTGAACCTGCAGTTTATTCTATCACTGCTGCAAGCCTGAACCAAGAACTTTGCCATTACTGTATGTAATTGATTCCATTTAACCAATTCTAGCTCTCAGCTATATCTTTTCCTTTTATGAATAAACCTTTAGATTTTAGATTCTAAAGGATTGGCAATAGCGTGATTTGTGGGTAAGATCTGATTTGTATAGTGACCTGAGTCTGGGGCTTGGTCCTTTGGGATCGGGAGATCCTTTTTTCTTTTACTGGGGTATTGGTTTTCATAACCGTCTGTCCCCATAATGAGTGGCACTGGTGGTGATACTGGGAAACTGGAGTGTCTAAGGGAATTGCTTGTGTGACTTGTGGTCAGCCAGTGGGGTAAACCCAAAGTCCTCTCTGTCTGGCTGGTTTGGTTTGCCTTGGTGTGCACAGAAACCCCAGCCTTGGGCTGTAACTGCCCTGCTTGAAGCAATTCGTCCTGAATTGGCCCTCTCAGTTGGATCTCGCCAGAACCAGCATCGTTACAACCCCCAACATCATTCAGGTAATGAAGTTTAGAATTGGACTACAGAGGCCAAACATCCTTATGAATATTCATAGCGGCCACAGAACCCTATGACAGAGCTAGTCCTGTCTCAAGCCCTTGGGATCTGCTTGCCAGACCAGAGATATGACCACTCATGGGCTGACTATCCCACTACTTTCAAGGTCTCCACAACAGATGGTATGAGTCTGTAGAAGCTCAGATGCTGGATGTTTTGATCATTCTGTGTTAATTCCACCTACTTTGCTGGATTGGAGAGTTTGTGCTTTTGCTGACTGTGCTAATGTAAATATTACAGTTTCTTAAGTGTGGTCATCTCCCCTGAGTACACTGGGGTCCTCATAACAACTCTGATACTTCTGGGTCTGGTCACAGTGCAGGACCCTCCCCAACTACAGAATGCTACCTGGCATATTGAACTGAACAAAAGCGCATCACTTGCCCCATAACCTCAGCCGTGCAGAACACAATGCCATCCACAGCCTCAGAAACAACTCTGACATCATAATGAAAAAAGGCTGACAAAGGAGGTGCTGTCGTCATCATGAATAGGTCGGAATATGAACAAGAGGCTGCTCGGCAGCTCTCCAACACCACTTTCTACAAGCCATTACCATATGATCCCACTGAGAGTTACCAAAAGAAACTACAGCATTTGCTCAAGAAACTCCCTGAAAAAGCACAAGAACAAATCCGCACAGACACACCCCTGGAACCCCGACCGGGGGTGTTCTATCTGCTACCCAAGATCCATAAACCTGGAAATCATGGACACCCCATCATTTCAGGCATTGGCACCCTGACAGCAGGATTGTCTGGCTATGTCGACTCCCTCCTCAGGCCCTATGCTACCAGCACTCCCAGCTATCTTCAAGACACCACTGACTTCCTGAGGAAACTACAATCCATCAGTGATCTTCCTGAAAACACCATCCTGGCCACTATGAATGTAGAAGCCCTCGACACCAACATTTCACACAAAGATGGACTACAAGCCGTCAGGAACACTATCCCCAATAATGTCACGGCCAACCTGGTGGCCGAACTTTGTGACTTTGTCCTCACCCATAACTATTCCACATTTGGGGACAATGTATACCTTCAAATCAGCGGCACTGCCATGGGTACCCGCAGGGTCCCACAGTATGCCAACATTTTTATGGCTGACTTAGAACAACGCTTCCTCAGCTCTCGTCTCCTAATGCCCCAACTCTACTTGCGCTATATTGATGACATCTTCATCATCTGGACCCATGGAAAAGAAGCCCTTGAGGAATTCCACCATGATTTCAACAATTTCCATCCCACCATCAACCTCAGCCTGGACCAGTCCACACAAGAGATCCACTTCCGGACACTACAGTGCTAATAAGCGATGGTCACATAACCAGCACCCTATACCGGAAACCTACTGACTGCTATTCCTACCTACATGCCTCCAGCTTTCACCCTGACCACACCACACGATCCATTGTCTACAGCCAAGCTCTACAATACAACCACATTTGCTCCAACCCCTCAGACAGAGACAAACACCTACAAGATCTCTATCAAGCATTCTTACAACTACAATACCCACCTGCTGAAGTGAAAAAACAGTTTGACAGAGCCAGAAGTGTACCCAGAAGTCACCTACTACAGGACAGGCCCAACAAAGAAAATAACAGGACGCCACTAGCCATCACCTTCAGCCCCCAACTAAAACCTCTCCAACGCATCATCAAAGATCTACAACCTACCCTGAAGGACGACCAACCACTCTCACAGATCTTGGGAGACAGGCCAGTCCTTGCTTACAGACAACCCCCAACCTGAAGCAAATACTCACCAGCAACCACACATCACACAACAGAACCACTAACCCAGGAACCTATCCTTGCAACAAAGCCCGTTGCTAACTGTGTCCACATATCTATTCAGGGGACACCATCATAGGGCCTAATCACATCAGCCACACTATCAGAGGCTTGTTCACCTGCATATCTACCAATGTGATATATGCCATCATGTGCCAGCAATGCCCCTCTGCCATGTACATTGGCCAAACTAGACAGTCTCTACGTAAAAGAATAAATGGACACAAATCAGACGTCAAGAATTATAACATTAAAAAACCAGTCGGAGAACACTTCAATCTCTTTGGTCACTCGATTACAGACCTAAAAGTGGTAACTCTTCAACAAAAAAACCTCAGAAACAGACTCCAACAAGAGACTGCTAAATTGGAATTAATTTGCAAACTGGACACCATTAACTTAGGCTTGAATAAAGACTGGGAGTGGATGTGTCATTACACAAAGTAAAACTATCTCCCCATGTTTATTTCCCCCCCCCCCGCTCTCCCCACTGTTCCTCACATATTCTTGTCAACTGCTGGAAATGGCCCACCTTGATTATCACTACAAAAGGTTTGTTGTTTTTTTCCTCTCCTGCTGGTAATAGCTCACCTTACCTGATCACTCTCTTTACAGTGTGTATGGTAGCACCCATTGTTTCATGTTCTCTGTGTATTGTGACAAAGTTCCTGCTCTACCTTGGTGGGTCTTGCGCTTATTGGTTGATTTGCTCGCCTTGGAACTTCACGGCAGGCCTCAGCTTGGCCGTTTTTCTGAACCCACAGTCCAGGTCGACTCCTCCTGTGTCTGACCAGGAGTTGGGAGGATTTGGGGGGAACCCGGGCCCGCCCTCTACTCTGGGTTCCAGCCCAGGACCCTGTGGAATGCAGCTGTCTAGAGTGCCTCCTGGAACAGCTGTGCGACAGCTACAACTCCCTGGGCTACATCCCCATGGCCTCCTCCCAACACCTTCCTTATCCTCTCCACAGGACCTTCCTCCTGGTGTCTGATAATGCTTGTACACCTCAGTCCTCCAACAGTCCACGTTCTCACTCTCAGCTCCAAGTGCCTCTTGCTCCCAGCTCATCACACGCACACCACATACTGAAGTCAGCTCCTTTTTAAAACCCAGGTGCCCTGATTAGCCTGCCTTAATTGATTCTAGCAGCTTCTCGATTGGCTACAGGTGTTCTAATCAGTCTTAATTTTCTCGAGAAGGTTCCTGATTGTTCTGGAACCTTCCCTGTTGGGAAACGGAACGTCTTTTGCTTGCTCCTTAGCTATCTGCTTTCTATTCTTTCCTAAAGCCCCCTGGCCCGGATTTTTCTTACTTTTTGCACCTGCCTTAGTCCCCCCCCGACCGGGCCAGACGCTTTTTTTGTTTTTTCTTGATTCTTTGTTTTCTTTTTCTCGTCTACGTCCTTCGCCAGCACCCGCCCCCCCACCACGCCTGCTTTCGGGCACAGCTACTTGCCTCAGCTGAGCCCCTGGAGGAGGGGGGGGAAGATTGCCGATTTGCTGTCCGGAGGGGGGAGTGGAAACCCCCAGACCCAGCCGTTTTGCCAGCAGCTCGGACTTTACAACATTCTTAACATGCCGGAAGCCTTGGAACACAGCCAACACAGCCGGAGAAGAAGATTTCAGCAGACAGAAGAAATAATATAAATCATCGTGAAGGGGGCCGTAAGACTGAGTAATTTTCTGAATTATACTCTCGTGGGGGGGAGTTTGACTGTGATTACTTGCGTTTGTGGCGGCACAGGGGGTGTGGCGCGGAGACCCCCACCCCCGATCCATCGGTGCCCCTACCCCCCCATCGTTATTACAACTGTCACGGCCCCCCCCCCGCCGTCTGTCCCTGCTGGCAACCTGCCATCTCCCTTCAGATCCAGCTGTTCGCTTTGAACTTTGCCTTCCGGACCGGGCCTAACAGCCGACCAACCGAGACTCTTTGGACAAACGTGTGTGGGTCTGCATTCCCCCCCGGATTGCTTATCCCACAACTTGCCCCTATTACTGGACCCCGATTTTGTTCCCACCCCCTCCTCCCAGTCCCCCCCCTCGGCATTCCTCCCCTCCCCGCCCGCAGCTTAGCGGAAGGAGGGGCTACTCCGCTTTCTCCCCTCCCCCCTCCTCCTTCCGGTGTCTCCCTGTCTCTCCCTGCTCACAATGGCGGGGAACGAGAGGGGCGAGACTGCTTCAACAAAATCAGTTGTCCCTCCCCCACCACCACTATAGTTAAGATACTTGCCACCCCCCCTGCTGGGGCACCGGCAGCAGGAGGCACCGGGGTGATTGCTGCTGCTGCTGCACCCACCGCCCACCCAGATTCTAGGAACCCCCCCCAGCTGGCCGGAAGGGCCAGGGCGGGTGGAAAGGAAAGGGCCCCGCTAAAAACACTGAGCCCTCCATGGCAGGGGCTGCCCCCACCGCTGCGGCCTCGTCATCAACCGTGGCGCCCCTCCCTGCATTTCCCTCCACCAGCTCTGCGATTGTCCCTCCCCCGGCCCCCAGGACGTATGCCCGGGCGGCAGCGGGCTCCCCCCTGCCTGCCGCCTCGTCATCTCGCCCCGCCCCCGCCTCCGCCACCATCACCAGCGGCCGAGGCCCTTTCCCCGCCTTGACCAGGAAGCACGGCGTCCGTTGCCTCCTGGTGCCCGCCTCGCCCCGCGTGGAGACATACGTGCAGGCGTTGGCGAAGGTGGTAGGACCCACGGCTATTGTGGCGGCCTCCAAGATGTATGGGAAGGTCGTTTTTTTCTTAGCTTCGGAGGATGCCGCCCAGGAGGCGGTGGAGAGGGGCCTGACGGTGGGGGGGGGTGTTTGTCCCCCTAGAACAGTTAGAAGTTCTGGGCGTTCGCCTCGTCCTCACCTCCGTTCCTCCCTTCTTACCCAATGCTGCCCTGTTACCCGCTCTCTCCACTCTGGGGAAACTTGTCTCTGTCATCAGCCCTCTCCCATTGGGCTGCAAGGACCCCAACCTCCGTCACGTCCTTTTGTTCCGCCGGCAAGTGCAGCTTCTACCACCGGCAGGGGCGCGTGACGGAGAGGTGCTCGAGGGGTCCTTCCTAGTCCCCTACCAGGGAGCCCGCTATCGGGTCTTTTACTCCACCGGAGAGGCCCGGTGCTACCTCTGCCGTTCAGCGGGGCATGTCCGCAGAGACTGCCCTTTGGCCCGGGGGGAGGGGAACCCAAAACCCCCGAGACCCGGCAGGACATCAGCCCCGTCGCTGCCGACGCCCCTGGCTGCCCAGCACCTGAAACCAACCCTCCTCCTACTCGACCCATCGCTGCTCCCGTCCGGGCCCAAGAGATACCTTCCCTACAACGCCCGGGCGAGCAAGGGAGTTCCACCCTTGCTAGTACCAATCCAACAGAGCCCACGGAGGAGGGTGTGGCAAGGATATTACCGGGTATAGGAGAGGGCCCGCCCCAAGGAGAAACCCCCGCCCCTCATGCTGCCTCACCGCTACCCCCCCGAACCCCTGAACCATCGCCTCCGCCCCCCAACACGACCCCTGCTAACCAACCCCCAGATGACGCTATAGAGGGCTGGACCCTAGTCCAGGGGAAGCGAGGCAAGCAGAAGGCTCGAGCTCCGCTGCATCCACCCGACGCGGAAGCCCCCCGGAAGACCAGGAAAGGAGGCACTGATATCGAGCCTCCCGCCACGGCCATGAGTGAGATCCATCCGCTGGTGTCGGGAGGGGAAGACGGACTGGCATCGGAGGGCAGAATCCCCCCTCCATGGGAGACCCTCCCCCCCGAGACTTCTGAGGATGCCCCTTCTGCCTGGTTATCACCCGAACCCCCCGCGGACCCCGAGGCGACCGTTGAGGCGGGCCCTAGAGGAGAGGCCCCCGGGGTGGCAGGAGCTGGCCTCTCCCCCGTGTATGCGGAGATTGAGGCCCTAGATTTGACCCCGGTCACCCAGGGAGGGGATGATCTGCTGCCGGCTGGCCTCGAGCTGGGCAGCCTTACCCCAGCCTCCCTTTCCCCATGCTCCCTCCCCCTAATTGCCTTCCCGGGCGAGCACCCTGCAGAAGGTGGTCCACCACTTGATGCCATGGCCGCTAAGACCACCATGGAGCCAGCACCTAGCATTATTGGGAGCCCCCTCCCTTACCCCTTAACCCTTGACTCTGCTCAGGAGGCACTTTCCTTTAGCTGCTTGCCTCCTGAACCCCAGAGCCTTACCCCTGCCCCTGCCCCCACCCCTGTCCCTGCCCAAGTCCCCTCCTCCTGCAATGTTAATGCCGCCCCTGGGGTTATTTCCTTTCCGCCTTTCACAGATTCCCCCCAGGGAGCAGTCTTTGCACTTTCTAGCTGCGACCCATTAGAAGTGGCAATTTTTTCCCTGCCATCCCCCTCCACCCCAAGGCGTGAAATGAATTTAATAACCCCAGCCTGTCAGACGCCCCGTCGGTGGTCCGCACCCTGTCTACCCGCCTTAGCGGACCACGAGGCTGTATTAAGAGTCCCATCAGGGAATACCTCGGGAATTGTAACCCCACCCCCCCATGAGCTGCGGCATGCGCTACGGAAGTTCCTAGAGCACACCCGTGGCGCCCGCGATAGGGCACAGCTGGCTCTTCAGCTATGGGGGGACTTTGATCAACTCCTCCAGGCCACAAGGGCCCTTATAAAGGAGGGCAGGGGGCAAGGAAGGTGCGGTGCTGCGGCCTACGAGCGAGCCCGCAGCTTCTTACACAATCTACTCATCCACGGGATGGGTCACGGGTTGCTGCTCAACCCGCCAGGGAACCTGAACACCCCCGCCAACACGAAACCCCCACCCCCCCCAGCCCTCCGCATGACGCCTCTTATTATTGCGACCCTGAATACCAGGGGCTGTAGGATGGCTCTCCGCAGGTCCCAGGTGCTCTCTTACCTTCAGGAAGGGGGGTACTCTGTAGTTTTCCTGCAGGAGACCCATACGGACCCAGCCGCCAAGGACAGGTGGCGGCTGGAGTGGGGGGACGGGGTATACTTTAGCCACTTCACGACTTGGCAAGCTGGAGTGGCGACCCTGTTCTCCCCCAACCTACGGCCCGAGGTGCTAGGGGTCACTGAGGCCGTGCCGGGCCACCTGCTGCACCTTCAAGTCCGTATGGAGGGACTCATGGTCAATCTTGTTAACATCTATGCCCTGCAAATGAGCTCCAGGCGGCCACAATTTTATCAGCGGGTGTCCGACTTTCTCGGCACCCTGGATTCGCATGAGTGCCTGGTCCTGGGAGGGGACTTTAACACCACCCTCGAGGAACGGGACCGCTCAGGGGCCGAACCGAGCCCGGCCGCCACGAATATTCTCCAAGGGATAGTTGACCATCACTCCCTAGTGGACGTCTGGCGTGACCATCACCCAGATGACACTTCCACGTTCACCTTTGTCCGGGTGGAGGCCCATCGGTCACACCACTCTCGGTTGGACCGTATTTACTTATCCCATTTCCATCTTTCACAGGCCCACTCCTCCGCCATTCGGCCGGCCCCATTCTCCGATCATCATTTAGTCACCATAACGGTCTCCCTCCGTGCAGAGAGACGGGGGCCGGCCTCTTGGCACTTTAATAACAGCCTGTTGGAGAACGAGAGCTTCGCGATGTCCTTCCGGGAGTTTTGGCTGACCTGGCGAGAGCAGTGGCGTGCCTTTCCCTCGGTGCGGCGATGGTGGGATCTAGGGAAGGTGCGTGCCAAGCTCTTCTGCCGTGACTACACTCGGGGCACCAGCCGACGGCGAAATGCAGCGATAGAGCAGTTGGAACGGGAGGTCTTAGAGATGGAGCAGCGCCTGGCCGCCAACCCCGAGGATCCGTCCCTCCGCGGAGCGTGCCGGGAGAAGCGGGAGGAGCTCCGGGCCCTTGAGGACCACCGGGCCCAAGGTGCCTTCGTTCGGTCCCGGATCCGCCTCCTTTGGGAGATGGACCACGGCTCCCGCTTCTTCTATGCCCTGGAGAAAACAAGGGGGGCCAAGAAACACGTCACCTGCCTTCTTGCGGAAGATGGCACCCCCCTCACGGATCCGGAGGAGATGTGTGGGAGGGCCCGTGACTTCTACACAAGCCTTTTCTCCCCGGATCCGACCGATCCTGGTGCTTGCGGGGTGCTCTGGGAGGAACTCCCCACGGTCAGCGTGGGCGACCGAGACCGACTAGAGCTGCCTCTCACCCTGGCCGAGTTCTCGGAAGCCCTCCGTCGCATGCCCACCAATAAATCTCCGGGCATGGACGGGCTGACCATGGAGTTTTACCATGCGTTCTGGGACATCCGCGGCCCAGACCTAGTCACCGTCTGGGCTGAGTCCTTGCAGAGCGGGGTCCTCCCTCTGTTATGCAGGCGAGCGGCGCTCGCCTTGCTGCCGAAGAAGGGGGACCTCCGCAATCTACGAAACTGGCGTCCCGTCTCACTCCTTAGCACGAATTACAAAATCGTAGCGAAAGCAATCTCGCTGCGGCTAGGGTCCGTGATGGCGGACGTGATCCACCCAGACCAGACCTATACTGTCCCGGGTCGCAGCATTTTTGACAACCTCTTTCTAGTCCGAGACCTTTTGGAACTCGGGCGGAGAGATGGTCTGTCGTTCGCCCTCCTGTCTCTTGATCAGGAGAAGGCGTTCGATAGAGTAGACCATGGGTACCTCCTGAGCACTCTGCAGGCGTTTGGATTCGGACCTCAGTTTGTGAGTTTTCTCCGGGTGCTGTATGCCTCCGCGGAGTGTTTGGTTAGGCTCAACTGGACCCTGACTGAACCGGTCAGCTTCGGGCGAGGAGTGCGGCAGGGGTGTCCCCTCTCAGGCCAGCTGTACGCTCTGGCGATCGAGCCTTTCCTCTGTCTCCTCCGCAGGAGGTTGACGGGGTTGGTGCTGCGGGAGCCGGAGCTGCGGCTGGTCCTGTCGGCGTACGCCGATGACGTCCTCCTCGTGGTCCAGGACCCGGGCGACTTGGCGCGAGTGGAGGCATGCCAAGCCATCTTTTCGGCAGCCTCCTCCGCCCGAGTCAACTGGGTCAAGAGCTCTGGCTTGGCGGTGGGGGGCTGGCGGCAGGTAAGCTCCCTCCCACCCGCGCTTCAGACCATCCGGTGGAGTGCCGGCCCTCTGCTCTATCTCGGCGTTTACCTTTCTGCCACGCACCCTTCTCCGCCGGAGAACTGGCAAAATTTGGAAGGCGGCGTGATTGAGCGGATCAGGAAATGGACGAGGCTACTCCGATGTCTCTCCCTTCGAGGGAGAGCACTGGTGCTTAACCAACTAGTCCTGTCCACGCTCTGGTACCGGCTCAACACCCTGGCCCCGGCCCCGGGTTTCCTGTCCCACCTCCGGAGATTGATTCTGGAGTTCTTTTGGTCAGGAATGCACTGGGCCCCTGTTGGAGTTCTTCATCTACCCCTGAAGGAAGGAGGGCAGGGCCTGAAGTGTCTGTACACTCAGGTCCGCGTTTTCCGCCTCCAGGCCCTGCAGAGGCTCTTTTATAGTGCACGTAGTTCGGCGTGGAGCATACTGGCGCACGCCTTCCTGCGCCGCTTCCAAGGGCTTCGATATGACCGGCAGCTCTTTTATCTTTGTCCGAGAAGTTTTCCGCGAGACCTCTCCGGGCTGCCGGTCTTCTACCAGGACCTCCTCCGGACCTGGAAACTGTTTCTAATGACCAGGTCCGTGGCGGCCACCGTGGGAGCAGATCTCCTCGCGGAGCCCCTGCTACACAACCCCCAGCTCCGTGTGCAGGTGGCGGAGTCCCGCTCGGTGCGCCAGAGTTTGGTCCTGGCGGAAATCACGAGGGTCGGAGACCTCCTGGACTACGACCGGAGAGACTGGCTGGATCCCCTGACGCTCGCTCGGCGCATGGGGATCTCCAGCCCTCGTACCCCCCGGCACGTACTTCAGGAGGTGAAGGCCGCCTTGACCCCCGCTGCTCGGGCTTATGTTAGCCGAGCCTTGTGCGAGGGCGCACCCCGCCCATCCTCTACCCCAGGCCCGCCGGACCTTTTCATTGGGCCCCTACCGTGCCGATCCCAACAAACCCCTCACCCTTTCACTGTAAGCCGGCTGCATGAACTGCAGCCAGTCAGTTTTCAAATCGCACCACGAAATTATTTATACACACTCACGCTTCACACCCTTCATTCCCACACCCTGGTGTCCCGCCCCGATACAAAGTGGCGGGACCTCCTGCCACCCTTGGAGGGTGAGCAACCTCGGTGGGCCAGCCTGTATTCCACCTTGGTCCCGAGGCCCGTCGGGGACATGAGTTGGCGGCTCCTTTATGGAGCTGTGAGCACGGGTGTGTTTCTGACACGGTTTACCCCGATCCCGAATACTTGCCCTTTTTGTAATGTGAGGGAAACCCTGGCGCTTGTATATTTAGAGAGTGCCAGATTGCAGCCCCTTTTCCGGCTCCTCACAAATATTCTATTGCGCTTTTGGCTTCATTTCTCCCCTCACCTATCTATACACTCCCCATCCGTGGCCCCACAAAATCACGAGACCTCCTGGTTAACCTCCTCCTAGCCTTGGCTAAAACAGCCATTTATAAAACCAGAGAGGGGAGGTTGGGCCATGAAGCGTCCTGCGATTGTAGGGCTTTTTTACGATCCTCAGTACATTCACAGATCCGGGCGGAGTTCCTCTGGGTGGCGTCCACCGACTCCCTTGATGCCTTCGAGGAGCGGTGGGCGCTGTCCGGGGTTCTCTGCTCTGTGACCCCATCCGGTTCCCTCCGTCTGACCCTTTGATTGAGGGGAAGAGCGAGAGACGCCAGCCCCAGCCACTGCCACTGTGGATACCATCATTACTGTCATCTAGGAGGGGTCCTATAATACATGGGTGTCTACCCCCCCACCCCTAAACCGCCCACCCTGCAGCCGTGCCTACCTTGCCAAGCACTCTCAGGAGACGGATAATCGGTGACACTGGGCACGGCCCTAGGTAACTCAAGGGGGTGGAAAACCATGAGTGTCGAGGAAGCCCCCCCGCTCTAGGCCACCAGGTAACTCAGGAGGGTGGAAGACCACGAGTGTCGAGGAAGCCCCCCCCTTGCTCTGGGCCCAGGCTAACCTGAACACTTCTCTCTCCTGAAAGCTGCTGTGTTATACCTTCTGTTTGCGTTGTTTTGTTGCATAGTTTGTTTTGTTTCCTTTGGTAATTCTTTGTAAGTGTTACAAATAAACTTCTTTTCTGTTTCAAAAAAAAAAAAAAAAACCTTTCCCTGTTACCTTACCCAGGGAAAAGGGACCTACTTAGCCTGTTCTCCTACTGCTGCCCTCTGGCCTGGGCTTTTCTTGCTTTTTGCTCCTGCTTTGGCTTCCCCCCCGACTGGACCAGACGCTCTCCCCGTTTCTTTTCTTTTTGTTGTTTTTTTTTCTTTCTCTGCTGTTGCTAGAGTGCTGGCCAGCTGCCGGCCGGCTGTTAGTCCCCCCCGTCCGCCCTCGGATCCTGCTGCCGCTCCGCTGAAACCCCTCCAGAGAGAGGGGGGCCTGCTGACCCGCTCCCTGGAGAGGGGGAGTGGAAGGACGCAGCCCCCAGACCCAGCCGCTTGCTGTTTGTTTGTGGACCCATCTCCGGCTGAGAGAATTTCTTATCACCTGCTCCAGCATCCCTGGAATGTTGGAGCTGCGAAAAAGAAAGCCCAGACAAGGAAGGGAAACAGCCGTCTACCGGAGGAACACCTCCCGGGGAATCTATAAATCGCCGTGGAGGGGGCCCAAGACTGAGTAACTTTCGAACTGTGCTGTCATGTCGGGGGAGGCCTTGACTGTGTTGTGACTATGTTTGTAGGGACACAGGGGGTGTGGCACGGAGCTGCCCCCCGATCCATCTGTGCCCTCCTCCACACACACTATTATCCTCATCACTGCCCCCTCCATCGTCATTGCTAGCTGTTTAACATCTGCCTCTGGACTCAGCTGCTCGCCCTGCTTCCACCGTGTGGGCCAGAAGCACCAGCCAACCAAACAGGACTCTCTGGACAAGCGTACGGTGGTTCATGTGCCCCCGCAACTGCCCATCCCACAGTCTGTCCCTTTTTACCTGACCCCAACTCCAGTTAACCACCTGCCACTGCCCCCACTGGGGCATCGGCAATGGAGGGCACCGGGGTGACCTCCGCCGCTGCTATGTCCACCGCTTCCTCAGACTCTAGGGGAGCCCCCCCAGCTGGCGGGAAAGGCCAGGGCAAGAAGAAGGGGAAGGGCCCTGCTAAAACCATCAGGCCCTCCGTGGCAGGGGCCCCACTGCTGCGGCCCCACCATGGTGTCCCTCCCTGCTGCCCCTTCCACCGGTTCTGCGGGTGTCCCTCCCACACCCCCCAGGATGTATGCCCAGGTGGCGGCAGCCCCCCCCCTGCCTGCCGCCTCGTCATCTCTCTCACCCACTGCCTCCACCACCATCAACAGCGGCTGGGGCCCCTTCCCCACCATGACAAGGAAGCACGGCATCCGTTGCCTCCTGGTGCCCACCTCGCCCCACGTGGAGACCTATGTGCGGGCCTTGGCAAGGGTGGTGGGACCCTCGGCCATTGTGGTGGCCTCCAAAATGTATGGGAAGGTCATCTTCTTCTTAGCATCGGAGGCTGCCACCCAGGAGGCGGTGGAGAGGGGCCTGGTAGTGGGGGGGTTGTTTGTCCCCCTAGAGCCACTGAAGGACCTGGGCGTCCACCTGGTCCTGACCTCTGTCCCTCCTTTTCTACCCAATGCTGCCCTGTTACCCGCTCTCTCCACCCTGGGGAAACCCGTTTCTGTCATCAGCCCTCTCCTGTTGGGCTGCAAGGACCCCACCCTCCGTCACATCTTTTCCTTCTGCCAGCAAGTGCAGCTTCTACTGCTGCCGGCAGCGCGTGATGGAGAAGGGCTCGAGTGGTCCTTCCTAGTCCCCTACCAGGGGGCCCGTTACCGGGTGTATTTCTCCACAGGGGAAGCCCGGTGCTACCTCTGCCAGGTGACAGGGCATGTCCGGAGGGACTGCCCCTTAGCCCGGCAAGGAGGGGCTCCTGGGATCCCCGAGACCTGGTAGGACATCAGCCCCGTCATTGCCGACACCCCTGGCTGCCCGATACCCGAACCCACTCCCCCTCCTCTTCGGATCACCACTTCTCCCGCTCAGGCCCAAGGGGCACCTCCTCTACAACGCCCAGACGAGCGGGAGAGCCCCGCCCTCGCTGCTGACAATCTGGTGGGGTCTATGGAGGAGGGTGTGGCAGAGATACCACCAGGCATGGGGAAAGACGTGGTAGCACCAGAAGGTAGTGTCTCCCCTCCACGGGAGACCCTCCCCTCCAAGACCCTCGAGGAAGCCCCTTCTGTCCTGACACTACCCGAAGCCCCCGTGAACCCCGAGGCAACCATCATGGCGGGTGCCAGCAGGGAGAACCCCGGGGCAATGGAAAGTGTCCTCTCCTCCATGTTCGAGGAGATCGAGGCCCTAGATCTGACTCCAGTCGCCCAGGGGGAGGACGACCTTTTGCCAGCAGACCTCTATTTGGGCAACCTCACTCCACCCCTCTTTTCCCCATGCTCCCTCTTCCTAACTGCTGCTTCTGCTCCCACCTCCGAGGAGCCCCTGGACTCCTCCATCGACCCGGCCGCTGATGGCTGATGACTATCGAGCCTGCTCAGGTGACAGCCGGCGCCACACGGCCGGGACACGATTTCCTTCCCGGGCGGGGGCCCAACAGAAGATAATCAACTTCCTGATGCTGTGGCCGCTAAATCCACCATAGAGCCCACTCCCAGTATCACTGAGAGCTCCCTCCCCACCCCCTTAACCCTTGAGCCTGATCAGGAGGCGCCACCATCTAGCTGTTTGCCTCCCGAAACCCAGAACCTCACCCCTGCCCCTGCCCCTGCCCCTACCTCTATCCAATTTACCTCCTGCAATATCATTGCCGACCCCGGGGCTGTTTTCTTCCCTTTCCCAACTGATGACCCCCAGGGAGCGGCCTTTGTGTTCTCCTGCCCCAACCCATTAGGAGCTGCTATCTTCCCTCCACCGCCTCCTATCGCCCCAGAGCTTGAGGCAGGCCTAGAAGCTCCAGCCCATCAGGCACCCCGTTGGGGGTCCGCACCCTGCTGGTCTATTTTAGTGGACCACAGGGCTGCACCAAGGGCCCCACTGGGGAACAACCGGGAAACCATAATCCCACCCCCCCATGAGCTGCGAGGAGAGCTGCGGAAGTTTTTAGAGGATGTCCGTGGCTCCCGCAACAAGGTACAGCTTGCTCTCCAGCAATGGGGGGATTTTTTTCAAATCCTCCAGGCCACAAGGGCCCTCATGGGGGAAGGTAAAGAGATGGGGAAGCAGGATGCTGCGGCCTACTGGCGGGTCCGTGTCTTCTGTGACCAATTACTCACCTACGGGATGGGTCAAGGACTGTTGCGCGGCCCGCTGGGGGATGCGAGCATCCCTGCCAGTGAGGATCCCCTCCCCGCCCCCCCCATGACACCTCTCACCATTGCAACGTTGAACACCCGGGGTTGTAGGATGGGTCTCCGCAGGTCCCAGGTGCTCTCCTTCCTTCGGGAGGGAGGGTACTCTGTGATTTTCCTGCAGGAGACCCATACGGATCCGACCGCCGAAGACAGTTGGCGGCTGGAGTGGGGGGACAGGGTCTACTTTAGCCATTCCATGATTCGGCAGGCTGGAGTGGTGACCCTGTTCTCCCCCGACCTATGGCCCGAGGTGCTAGGGGTCGCCGAGGCTGTGCCGGGTCGCCTGCTGCATCTCCGGGTCCGTATAGAGGGGCTCGTGGTTAACCTCGTTGACGTCTATTCCCCGACATCGGGCCCAGAGCGGCTGCAATTTTATCAGAAGGCATCTGCCTTCCTCGGCACCTTAGATTCTCACGAGTGCCTGGTCCTGGGAGGGGATTTTAATACCACCCTCGAGAAGCGAGACCGCTTGGGGACTGAGCAGATCCCAGCCGCAGCAGACACCCTCCGGGAGATAGTCAAACATCACTCCCTAGTGGACATCTGGCGTGACCACCACCCGGATGACACTTCCACGTTCACCTTTGTCCGGGTGGAAGCCCATCGGTCGAGCCACTCCCGGTAGGACCGCATTTATTTATCACGCTTCCATCTCTCACGAGCCCACTCCTCCAGCATCCAGCTTGCCCCATTTTCTGACCATCACCTAGCCACTGTGACAGCCTCCCTCTGTGCGGAGAGGCTGGGGCCGGCCTATTGGCATTTTAACAACAGCCCATTGGAGGATGTGGGCTTCGTGACGTCCTTCCAGGAATTCTGGCTGGCCTGGCGAGGGCAGCGGTGTGCCTTTCCCTTGGCGCGGCAATGGTGGGACCTGGGGAAGGTGCGCGCCCGGCTTTTCTGCCGCGACTATACCCGGGGCGCCAGCCGACGGAGAAATACGGTGATAGAGCAGTTGGAATGGGAGGCCTTAGTGCTGAGGAGCGAGACGGGACGCCAATTTCGCAAATTGCGGAGGTCCTCCTTCTTCAGCAATAAGGGGAGCACGGCTCGCCTGCACGAAAGAGGGAGGACCCCATTCTGCAAAGACTCGGCCCAGAGGGTGACTAGGTCTGGGCCGAGGTCGTCCCAGAACACGCGGTAGAACTCCACGGTCAGCCCGTCCATGCCCGGAGATTTATTGGTGGGCATGCGGCAGAGGGCTTCCGAGAACTCGGCCAGAGTGAGAGGCAGCTCCAGCCGGTCTCAGTCACCCGTGCTGACCATAGGGAGCTCCTCCCAGAGCACTCTGCAAGTGTTAGGATCAGTCGGATCCGGGGAGAAAAGGCTTGAGTAGAAGGCTCTCGCCCTCCCGCACATCTCCACCGGATCCGTGAGGGGGGTGCCATCTTCTGCCAGGAGGCAGGTGACGTGTTTCTTGGCCCCCCCTCATTTTCTCCAGGGCATAGAAGAAGCGGGAGCCGCGATCCATCTCCCGAAGGAGGCGGATGCGGGATCGAACAAAGGCGCCCCGGGCCCGATGGTCCTCGAGGGCCCGGAGCTCCTCCCACTTCTCCCGGCACGCTCCACAGAGGGGTGGATTCTCGGGGCTGGCGGCCAGACGCCTCTCCAGCTCTAAGACCTCCCGTTCCAACCACTCTATCGCCGCATCCCTCCATCGGCTGGCGCCCCGGGTGTAGTCACAGCGGAAGAGCCGGGCGCACACCTTCCCCAGGTCCCACCGCCGCTGCGCCGAGGGAAAGGCACGCCGCTGCCCTCGCCAGGCCGGCCACAACTCCCGGAAGGACGTCACAAAGCCAGGTCCAATGTCCAGGTCCTGTGGACCCCCCTCTTAGGCTGTGAGGGGATCCTTTAGCTGTGGATGGGCTCACTCGCCCACTTCCCGGATCTCGATAGGGCTACTGCTGTTGCTGCTCCAGCTGCTCCCCTGGCTGGGCCAGACACCACCCCCCCACCCCTTCTCTGCTACCTGGTTGCTGGCTGGCTGCTGGACCCCCACCCTCGGGTGCTGCAGCTGCTCCAACTGCAGGCCGTGCAACAGTCTGTGACCTACCTTCGTTTGACCCTGTGACCACACTCCTGTCCCTGTTATTTCATTAGTTGTCCCCCGGATTTATTTGGTGTCTTAAAAAGATTACTCTCCTACAGCCATCTGGCCCGACCCTGTCACAGTATATTTCCACTGAATGCATCCGATGAAGTGAGCTGTAGCTCACGAAAGCTCATGCTCAGATAAATTGGTTAGTCTCTAAGTTGCCACAAGTACTCCTTTTCTTTTTGCGGATACAGACTAACACGGCTGCTACTCTGAGAACTGATCATTGTAACTAATACAAAATTAATAGAGCAGGCAACAGTTGGGAGTTCCTCCTCTTGAAGACACTTTGATTATCTCCAGGGAGCAGGCTGGAACTTCCTGCCCCTTTAAAATACATTTGAGCCCGATTCTGTGCTGCCCGTCCAGGAGGTGCAGCTGAGGGCAAGTGGCTCTGCACCCCCTCTCTGCCTTTTGGGTGTTGCTGCTGAGCCCAGCCTGGTTTATGCTCTAATTTATGGTAGTGTTACTCAGCCAGAACATCCCTTCCTCCCCTGACGCACACAGCTGCTAAGTGCTGTCCAGGGAGAGAGGCAGTGTAGGCTGCATACAGTGGCCCTTCAGCCAGTGGAAGTTTTCCCAGTGGCTGCAGGGCTTTTACTGCCCCTGTGAGCCGCCAGAGCGGAGGCAGAATAAGCCCCCGAGTCCCCAGGCTGATGCATGCTCTGGCTGTTAAATGGAAAATCCAGCCCCTCTCTGGGATGAACAGTGAGGTGGGGCCAGCAGCCACACAGCTATCTCAGACTGCATGAGCCTTTGGAATTTTCCTCTCCTAAGTGTCACCTTACTCCCTGCACACAAATAGCTCCTCTCCTCCAGGCTGGCCCTCCAGGCAATGACAATAGCACCCAGAAGGGTGAGCAGCTGCTGCAAAACCCCTGCCCCAGTCCTGGGTTAAAGAGAGTCCAAGGAGCTAAGAGCAGGGGCAGAAGCAATGGGAATCATGCCATAAAGCTGAGCTTGTAATTGCGAGCAGCAAGGCTTGCATCCGCATGGGCTGCAGGGAGATCCTTCAGAGCTGTGCAAACAGAAACCAGCCTCCATCCCATCTCTGGGCACCCTGACAATGTAAATCCACAATAAATGCAAATTTGATTGACTGCCCGTCCCCTACCCCGTAGGCCAAGGAGAGAAGAGGGGCCTTGCAGGCTCTGGCGGACAAGACTGTAAAGATGAGACCACCCTGCCAGTCACCCGCTTCTGTTTATATCGCGCGGGAGGGGGGGGCTCCAGTCTGAGAAGCACCAGTGATTTCAATCACAGCAGCATGGCAGGGAGAGAGGCAGCTCCCATGTACCCAGGTTCCCTGCCATTTAGAGCTTTATAGGATAAACCAGTCCTGCAATTCCTCCCAGAAACACACTATTCGACATTGGTGAGGCCTCATCTGGAGTACTGTGTCTATTCGACATTGGTGAGGCCTCATCTGGAGTACTGTGTCCAGTTTTGGGCCCCACACTTCAAGAAGGATGTGGATAAATTGGAGAGAGTCCAGCGAAGGGCAACAAAAATGATTAGGGGTCTAGAACACATGACTTATGAGGAGAGGCTGAAGGAGCTGGGATTGTTTAGCCTGCAGAAGAGAAGAATGAGGGGGGATTTGATAGCTGCTTTCAACTACCTGAAAGGGGGTTCCAAAGAGGATGGCTCTAGACTGTTCTCAATGGTAGCAGATGACAGAACGAGGAGTAATGGTCTCAAGTTGCAGTGGGGGAGGTTTAGGTTGGATATTAGGAAAAACTTTTTCACTAAGAGGGTGGTGAAACACTGGAATGCGTTACCTAGGGAGGTGATAGAATCTCCTTCCTTAGAGGTTTTTAAGGTCAGGCTTGACAAAGCCCTGGCTGGGATGATTTAACTGGGAATTGGTCCTGCTTCGAGCAGGGGGTTGGACTAGATGACCTCCAGGGGTCCCTTCCAACCCTGATATTCTATGATTCTATGATTAACAGCCAGTGCTGAGAGGCAGCATTGCCTAGTGGATTGGGGCACAGGCCTGGGAGTCAGGAGACCCGAGTTCTGTTCCCGGCTCAGTCACCAGCCTGCTAAGTGACCTTGGGACAGTCACTGCGTCAGTTTCCCCTCCCACTCCTGATCTGTTTAGATTGTAAGCTCTATGGGTCTTGGGCTGAGTGTTTATTCAGCCCTAGCACAAGGGGCTTTAGACATTACTGTTATATACACCGTAACACTAAGTGCTGCTCCTGGTGTGAAACTCAGGCATGCCTGCCATCTGTACTCCCCTCGCTTGCTGCGAGGCTCTGCGGCATAACACGCTGCAGCGGTCTAACCTCAAGGTGACCAAGTGAGAGCTCACATGCTTCTTGCCAATCCCAAAGGAAATAAAGCACTCTCGGCCACAGTTGCAGCTCACCATCTGTCGACACACCTAAATTACACACCTGCAACTCCTGCTCCCTGAGTCAGATCTAGCATTTCACCCATGGCTGAGGCAGGTTTTAGGACCCCTGACACAGCAAGCACAGCCCGGGTTTTGTGGGTTGGGCTCCCCAGCACGGGGGCCACTTTGGAAAATTCAGCAGTAAACCATGAAAGACTAAAAACTCCAGCTGTCACCGTTTGTCTACAGCTCTGCACACCAGCCAGCCCACTCAGGGCAGACGTTAACCCATTCCTCCCTGTTTCAAATGCAGGTTTCCAGTTTCCTAAAGTAATCAAATTCAAAACAAATAAAAGAGGTGACAGAGGGACTCCCCCGCAAACAGAAATGGCACCTCCTGTCTCAGTCCCCCTCGGCAGAACACCAGCCGAAATGCCACCCTGGGGCACAGGGCATTACTCTTTGCCAAGGGAGCACCCTGGGGATTAAAGCACGGAGCAGGGAGCCCGGAGGTCTTGAGGCAGCCTGTCAGGATGGGGCCTGTAAGGGAAGGCAAGCAATGCGCTAGTCCGTTACCTGCCTGCCCTGGCTTGGTCACAAAGTGAACTGAATCTGGGAGGGCTCAGTCTAGTTCCCCAGGGGCCCCCCTACGCCCCCCCCCATTTGGCCCAGCATTCCTCAGTAGGTGCCCGAAGGGGTCACTGTTGTGCAGTGAGTGGTGCCCGTCTCTCCCGGGGGCTGATCACAGCACCTCCGCAGCACTCCTAGCTGCCTGCCAGCTGGTGTGAGCCCAGTAACCCACCCTCAGGCCTGGGCAGAGCAGTGCCAGCAACTTGCAGCAGCTGCTGTATAAAAACGCTGTGCTGAGCCTGTATTTTTAGCTTGACCAGACACATCCTTCAAGTTCATGGCATGACCTACTTTAGCAAAGTGAAGCAGCAGATCCTAGCAGGCACCTGCTCCTCTAGGCCCCTGTTCCATTTTGTCCTTGCTAAATGTGCCCGCTTCGCATGAGGGCAAAGGGCTGTGCGTCGCCAGATGGCCACGTTATCCCCAGGGGGCTCCCTTCACACATGACCGGTCATTCAGCAGATGAATGTGGCCACTGTGAGAACCCGTTGTCTCCCACCAGAAAGCTCGGGAAGTGCACGGCTGTGCTATCCCCTCCCCTGCAGAAGACCCTGTATTCACCATGGACGTGAGCTGGTGCTAGGCACCATCAACTCTCACCGAGGCCAAATGGAGTTGAGAGTGAGCAGGCTCAAAGTGACTCAGCAGCTAAAGCATTTATCAGCCTTTCCCCTGTTGCTTACAGGATCTCCCCCCTGGCAGCCTTTGGTATGGTATGGGCCCCTGCCCATGCTCTGCTCTTGCATCCGCCAGCAGCAGAATTTGAGCCTCCTGTTGCTGATGAGGAGGCTTTTACTTTGCTCCCTATCAAGCCAGCCATTCACAATGAATGTCGATTTCCATCTCAGCCATTCAGCCCCAAAGAGTCCAAAGTGCTGTAATGGCCAGATTTCCAAGAAAGCCCAGCACATTGGTTGCTGAGCCCTTGAAACACCTGGCACAATTGTGCTAAGTGGCTGAAAATCTGCATCAGAGTTTCATTGAAACTCTGACCTGAAATGTCAAAATCATCCTGCCCACCACTGAAATGCAGCCACGCCCCCCACACGTCAGGCCTACCTGGAGAAATGGTCTCAGTTTTCCCGGTGGGCTGCTGATCAGGGCATCTCACCTGTGGCTGCTCCAATCCAGCTTATATTAGACTACCTCCTGCATCTTAGAGCCCAGGGCCTAGAGCCCTCGTCCGTCAAGGTGCACTTGGCAGCCATATCGGCCTGCCACCCATCAGTGCAGGGTCACACAACATTCTCTCATGCCATGATTGGCTGATTCCTTAAGGGTTTGGATTGCCTCTTCCCATATGTTAGGCCCCCAGTCCCACAGTGGGACCTGAACTTGGTGCTGGCCAGGTTAACTGGACCCCCATTTGAACCGCTAGCTACATGCTCCGGGTCACAACTCTTGTGGAAGGTAGACGAAAATGTCTGCTAGACGGGTCTCAGAACTCTGGGCCCTGACCTCCGAACTCCCGTACATGGTGTTCCATAAGGATAAGGTCCAGCTCCGACCACATCCTTTGTTCCTCCCTAAGGTGGTCTCCGCCTACCACGTGGGCCAGGACATTTTCCTGCCAGTGCTCTGTCCCAAACTCCACACGTCCAGTAAGGAGCATCACCTCTACATACTGGATGTGAGACAGGCTCTGGCTTTTTACCTGGAATGGACAAAACCATTCAGGAAGTCTTTACAGCTGTTCATAGCCTCGGCTGAACTCATGGAAGATCAGCTGATCTCCACTCAGCGGCTCTCCAACTGGATCACCTCATGTATTCGTACCTGTTACAACCTGGAGGGACTCCCCCCGCTGCCGATGGTGAGGGCGCACTCGACTAGGGCTCAGGCCTCGTTGGCTGCCTTTCTGGCCCACGTCCCTATTCAGGAGATCTGTAGGGCCGCCACGTGGTCATCGGTTCACACGTTCACCTCGCACTGTGTGATTGTCTCCCAGACCAGGGAGGATGCCGGGTTCGGCAGGGCTGTGCTCCATCTCGAAAGTCTGTGAACTCCTACCCACCTCCAACAGATATAGCTTGGAATTGCCTATTGTGGAATACACATGAGCACTCACTCGAAGAAGAAAAGACAGTTACCTTTCCCGTAACTGGTGTTCTTCGAGATGTGTTGCTCATGTCTATTCCGCATCCCGCCCTCCTTCCCCTCTGTCTGAGTTGTCTGGCAAGAAGGAACTGAGGGCGGGGGGGGAGCGCACATCGCCCCTTATACCGCACCATGGCAGCGCCACTCCAGGGGTCGTGGGGGGCGCTCCCCCCCTACGGGTACTGCTAGGGGAAAAACTTCTGGCACCAGTGCACATGGCAAGCACGCACACCTATTGGCCTATTGTGGAATAGACATGCGCAATATATCTCAAAGAACACCAGTTATGGAAAAGGTAACTGTCTTTTTCCCTTGGAGAGGGCCCCGTGGACTCTTGACTCCAGAGTTTGGCCCTGGTAAATTCCTGTTTAGCTACAGAATTCTCCCTCCCTCCCTGTCCCCCCAGATCTTTGAAATACCCAGCAGAGACTGGCAGATCCCCAAGCCCTGGGGTGAATTCACTCCATCCACCTCCCAGGGATTCCAAGGAAGCACCTAAGACTCCTTTCTCCACCTCATCCAGCCAGCTGGGCAACCCTTTAAATCCATCCAGCAAGCCCCCTCGCATGGCACCTCCTGCTGCCCAGCCAGCTGGGTGAGACCCAGCCTGCGGCCCAGCCATGCACCTAGCCTGCTGCCTGCGCCTGAGGTTGAACACCGGGAGATGGGGTGACTTTTCCCCTGGAGTTATCAACGGCAGGTCCGCACAGACAGCACCTCTTTGCTGCTTGCTCTCCCTCCCCCCACTGTATTCTCTGGGGCCAAGCGCCTTGCCGGGCCATCCTGCTGAAAGCGCTGCAGTGCTGCTCTTCATTACAAGCTTGCTCTTTTTAGCAATAACCCTGAGCAAAGGGAAAGGGGATTGGGATGACAACTCAACTGCTTGTCTTGTCTGAGCCAGGGCCAAGGGCAGGAGTTTGAGGAAAATAGGAACCGATCGCACAGTCGCTCCTTGCACTGGACGGGGGTCCATACAGTCAGGAGAGCAGGGCCTTGCACTGTCATTTCTGCTTCTCCCCACAGCTCCTCACTGCAGTAATGTGTGTCCGAGACTGAAGCTGGTCTCTGGCTCCTCCAGCCCTGCCCTACCTAGAAAAGACTGGAAATGAGTCTGTGTGAGAGATTTGCAGCCCAAAGCGCTGTGAATAAACAGACACGCAAGACCTCTGCTGCTCTGGCGGGTTGCCTGTCACTGACCAGCTTTCAAATGACTCAAGCACCTGCACAACCAGGAATCTTGTTATCATTGAGAGAGGCCTGGCAAACAGCTCATGGCACGGGCCCCAGCATTAAAGAGGGGAACAATAATTTAGCAGGAGAGTTTGCATTTATATGGCTGCTTCCATACAAGGATCTCAGCCTCACAGGCAGCTCTGTTCTCAGAAGGGGACCTGGGAGCCCAGGAACAGCCCCAGCAGGGAGGTTTTCCTGCTGTGCTGCAGTTTATCATCACTGCACAGTATCCAAATAGAGTGTGTCCATACTGGACTCCTGTCAGGGTTCCTTCCCCACTCTGAACTCTAGGGAACAGATGTGGGGACCTGCATGAAAGACCCCCTAAGCTTATTCCTACCAGCTTAGATTAAAAACTTCCCCAAGGTTCAAACTTTGCCTTGTCCTTGAACCCTATGCTGCCACCACCAAGCGTGTTAAACAAAGAACTGGGAAAGAGCCCACTTGGAGACGTCTTCCCTCCAAAATATCCCCCCAAGCCTTACATCCCCTTTCCTGGGGAAGGCTTGATAATAATCCTTGCCAATTTGTACAGGTGAACACAGACCCAAACCCTTGGATCTTAAGAACAATGAAAAATCAATCAGGTTCTTAAAAGAAGAATTTTAATTAAAGAAAAGGTAAAAGAATCACCTCTGTAAAAATCAGGATGGAAAATACTTTATAGGGTAATCAGATTCAAAACACAGAGGATCCCCCTCTGGGCAAAACCTTAAAGTTACAGAAAACAGGAATAAACCTCCCTCTTAACACAGGGAAAATTCACATAAAACAAAAGATAAACTAATCCGCCTTGCCTGGCTTACCTATACTTGCTGCAATATTGGAGACTTGGATTGGGATGGGTTGGAGAAGATGGATTTCTGTCTGGCCTCTCTCAGTCCCAAGAGAGAACAAACACCTAAACAAAGAGCACAAACAAAAGCCTTCCTCGCCCCCTGCCCAAGGTTTGAAAGTATCTTGTTCCCTTATTGGTCCTTTGGGTCAGGTGCCAGCCAGGTTAGCCGAGCTTCTTAACCCTTTACAGGTAACAGGATGTTGCCTCTGGCCAGGAGGGATTTTATAGTCCTGTATACAGAAAGGTGGTTACCCTTCCTTTTATATTTATGACATGCCCCCCAAATCACAGATAGGGTGAAACACTGGCTGTGATTTCTTCCTGGAGCTCTAGGAGAAAACAGAGTTAATAAGACACATGCATCTCTAAATATACTACTAACTATATAAAGACTAACAATATTTCCCAGATCTTAAGGACAATTTGGACCAGTTGATTCTGGGAAACTGTCACGGGAGAGTGCATCAGCCACTTTGTTAGAAGCTCCTGAGATGTGTTGGATGTCGAAATCAAAATCTTGGAGAGCTAAACTGCACCGAATAAGTTTTTTGTTATTTCCCATGGTGGTATGAAGCCACTGTAGCGCAGCATGGTTGGTTTGCAGGTGGAAACACCATCCCCAGACGTATGGGTGTAGCTTTTCCAGAGCATAGACAATGGCGTAACATTCCTTTTCACTGATTGACCAGTGGCTTTCCCTCTCAGACAGCATCTTGCTGAGAAACAAGACAGGATGGAACTCTTGAAGGTATGAACCAGGATTGAAGACCCATCCCAGCTGGGGATGTTCTCCAGAGACTTGATTTGAACCTGCAGTTTATTCCATCACTGCTGCAAGCCTGAACCAAGAACTTGGCCATCACTGGATGTCATTGATTCCATTTCACCAGTTCTAGCTCTCATCTCTATCCTTTTCCTTTTATGAATAAACCTTTAGATTTTAGATTCTAAAAGATTGGTAACAGCATGATTTGTGGGTAAGATCTGATTTGTATATTGACCTGGGTCTGGGGCTTGGTCCTTTGGGATCGAGAGACCCTTTTTTCTTTTACTGGAGTATTGGTTTTCATAACCATTCATCCCCATAACGAGTGGCACTGGTGGTGATACTGGGAAACTGGAGTGTCTAAGGGAATTGCTTGTGTGACTCGTGGTTAGCCAGTGGGGTAAAACCAAAGTCTTCTGTCTGGCTGGTTTGGTTTGCCTTGGTTGCATAGAAACCCCAGCCTTGGGCTGTAACTGCCCTGCTTGAAGCAATTTGTCCTGAATTGGCACTCTCAGTTGGGTCCCGCCAGAACCAGCATCATTACAGTGGCGTAGTCATGCTTGGATCCACAGAACCAGGTCAATTAAACTTTGGGTTAGAACCCCACGCTATCCAAATTTGGATTTTGGTATTGAGAGTTTGGTTGGTTAAAGAGCAGTTGCAATGGGTGAGCTAAGAGCATATGAGGGCCTTGGCAAAAAAGCCCTGGAACGTTTGTATTCAGAAAAGGGGATAAGCTTTAGAAAGAAAGCTACAAATCAAGAACTGAGAGATCTCGTTAATGGCCAGTGAACAGGAGGCAGGAGCACAGCCCTTACCTGATGCTAAAGAAGCTGCAGAAGCAATGAAACTGCAAGTCCTGAGAGACGGCCTGCAGTTGGAACATGAACAAAAACTGGCAGAAATTCAAATGAGAGAGAAGCAAGCCTTGGCCCAGCTGGAGAAGGAGGCTGTTGAAAGTATCTTGTTCCCTTGTTGGTCCTTTGGGTCAGGTGCCAGCCAGGTTAGCTGAGCTTCTTAACCCTTTACAGGTAACAGGATGTTGCCTCTGGCCAGGAGGGATTTTCTAGCACTGTATACAGACAGGTGGTTACCCTTCCCTTTCTATTTATGACAACCCCACATGCCCAGAAACAACCTTCTCAGAGTTGCTCACCTGCCCAGTGGTGCACTCCACAACAGCACAGCCACTGTGCCCCCACATTGTCAGTGCCAGCCGTTACCCAAACTCCTTGTGCTGACACTCTGACTGTCTCCAAGGAAGAGCCTGGGACAATTCCCATTGCCAGTCAGAGAGGACCTAAGGCACAAGTGAAGCAGGATGCTGCCAGTGGCAACCCCACATAAAAGGGCTTGGCGGAGATACTCATAGACTTTAGGGCCAGAAGGGACCATTATGATCATCTGTCTGACCCATTGCTCAGCGCAGGCCACAGAACCTCACCCACCCACTCCTGTGATGGACCTCTAACCTCTGGCTGGGTCACTGAAGTCCTCAATCATGGTTTAAAGACTGCAAGTTACAGAGAATCCACCATTTACACTGGTTTAAACCTGCCAGTGACCCATGCCCCATGCTGCAGAGGAAGGTGAACCCCTTCCTCCGACCCCCCCCCCGGGTCTCTGCCAATCTAACCTGTGGAAAATTTCTTCTCATCCCAAATATGGTGATCAGTTAGACACTGAGCATGTGGGCAAGACCCACCAGCTAGATAGCTTGGAAAGAATTCTCTGTAGAGCTCAGAGCCCATCTCATCTCCAGGCATTAGAGATATTTGCTTATTAGCAGTCGCAGATCAGCTATTTGCCATTGTAGGCAGTCCCATCATACCATCCCCTCCATAAACTTATCAAACTCAGTCTTGAAGCCAGTTAGGTTTTTTGGCCCCCACTGCTCCCCTTGGAAGGCTGTTCCAGAACTTCACTCCTCTGATGGTTAGAAACATTTTTCATTCCTCGGATCATCCTAGTAGCCCTTCTCTGCACCTGTTCCAGTTTGAATTAATCTTTCTTGAAGATGAGAGACCAGAATGGCACACAGTATTCCAGATGAGGTCTCAGCAGTGCCTTGTATAATGGTATTAATACTTCACTGTCTCTACTGAAAATACCTCACCTGATGTATCCTAGAACCACACTAGCCTTTTTCACAGCCACATGATGTTGGCAGCTCATAGCTGTCCTGTGATAAGCCAATACACCCAGGTCTTTCTCCTCCTCTGTTGCTTCCAACTGATAAGTCCCCAGCTGATAGCAAAAATTCTTGTTGTTAGTCCCTAAGTGCATGACCTTTCACTTTGCACTATTACATTTCAGCCCATTTCTGTTGATCCAGTTTTCAAGGTCATCCAGATGTTCTTGTATGATATTCCAGACCTCCTCCTATATTGACAATAGCTCCCAACTTTGTGTCATCTACAAATGCTATTAGCACACTCCCTCTATTTGTGCCAAGGTCATTAACCAAAACATTAAATAAGATTGGTCCAAGACCAATCCCTCAGGAACTCCACTTGTAACCTTTCTCCTTATTACCTGGGAGAATAACATGAAGGGGAAAGGAGTCCAGGAGAGCTGGCTGTATTTTAAAGAATCCTTATTGAGGTTACAGGAACAAACCATCCCGATGTGTAGGAAGAATAGTAAATATGGCAGGCGACCAGCTTGGCTTAACAGTGAAATCCTTGCTGATCTTAAACACAAAAAAGAAGTGAAAGATTGGACAAATGACCAGGGATGAGTATAAAAATATTGCTCAGGCATGCAGGAGTGAAATCAGGAAGGCCAAACCACACTTGGACTTGCAGCTAGCAAGAGATGTTAAGAGTAACCAGAAGGGTTTCTACAGGTATGTTAGCAACAAGAAGAAAGTCAAGGAAGGTGTGGGCCCCTTACTGAATGGGGGAGGCAACCTAGTGACAGAGGATGTGGAAAAAGCTAATGTACTCAATGCTTGATTTGCCTCTGTCTTCACAAACAAGTTCAGCTCCAAGACTGCTGCACTGGGCAGCATAGTACGGGGAGGAGGTGACCAGCCCTCTGTTGTGAAAGAAGTGGTTCGGGACTATTTAGAAAATCTGAACAAGCACAAGTCCATGGGGCCAGATGCATTGCATCCAAGGGTGCTAAAGGAGTTGGTGGATGTGATTGCAGAGCCATTGGCCATTATCTGTGAAAACTCATGGCGATCCAGGGAAGTCCCGGATGACTGGAAAAAGGCTAATGTAGTGCCCATCTTTAAAAAAGGAAAGAAGGAGGATCCTGGGAACTACAGGCCAGTCAGCCTCACCTCAGTCCCTGGACATGTTATTCCTTGACTTTAGCAAAGTTTTTGCTACAGTCTCCCACAGTATTCTTGCCAGCAAGTTAAAGAAGTATGGGCTGGATGAATGGACTATAAGGTGGTTAGAAAGCTGGCTAGGTCATCGAGCTCATCGAGGTACCCCAGATCTGGCTGGCTTGTCTTTGAACATCCCCTGCAGCTTAAATACTTCCCCATAAATCCTGCTCAACAGCTTATCAATTGCTCCATGTCTAGTTGGCAGCCGGTATCAAGCAGAGTGCCCCAAGGCTCAGTCCTGGGGCCGTTTGGTTCATTCAGGACCATGGGGATGACTTTTGTGAAAACTACCAGCTGCCTTGCTTTCCCTCGGACTGGCCCTCATGTTGGGTGAAGACCACATCTTTGTTCTAGGGCAGGCATAGCAGGGTTCGGGGGACTGGGAATGCACAGACATTGCTCGAGGTTTCCGACCCGTTGGCCTTTGTGAAGTGTTCTGGTGTCTCCACTTCCAGAGGCCATGGAGAGAAACCCACCCCAGACACGAGCTGCTCAGAGCACCTGAGTCCACTACCCACTGAGCTCATCTACACGCAGCGACCCGGGGGAAGTCCCCACTGGGTTTCACCAAGTCCAGCCCAGCTGGCAAAGCGTTGCCCAAGGGCACTGGTGTGTCAATTCCTAGTGGTGGGAGCAGGCGTCAGCAGCCAGGAATAGGAACCAAGGGTCAGGGCCACAGTCAGAAATCAGAGTCGATGGGCAGAGCCAGGTTTCCATTGAGATAGTCATAATATTCCGCAGAGATTACTGGGACCCACGTCTCGCGTATGCTGCGGGCTGCCCAGCTCTTCCTGCTGATGTAATGCAAGGTTCACTTGTCTACCCCGGCCCCACCCCAGAACAGTCTGTGTAAAAGCAGACAACTGCAAGCCATTGAAGCCACTGGCGGTAAACGGAACTTTATAGCAGGCAGGAGGCTGCGTCGCGGCAGCCGAGTGCAGCTATTGTTAGTCTGCGAGGCAAAGCCAGGCTGGCATAGCTCGCAGGAGGACGCCGGCGTGGCTGAGAGGCTGGTGGTGTGAGGGAGCTAAGCTACAGCTACTGCACGCAGGTCCCCTCAGGCAGGGAGTAACCAGGAGATGCTCAGTCCTGGGTGAGTAGGAGAACCATTACCCACGCGTTGCCTACACTAAACTGAGTTTAATTTCTCCCCTGGGGGGGAAATTAGCCCCCACTTGCTCTGCCAATGGCTCTTCCCAGCTCGGGAAACATCTGGGCCAGTCTCTTTTCTGGCCGGGGCTCAGAGTGGCCCTTATTCAGAGACCAGAGATCACCCCTGCCCATCATCGTCTGACTCCAAGCAGTGAGCCTGCCATCCCGCCCCCCACCTGGCCAGCCAGTCTCCTCAGACACTGCAATGCCACTAACAGCTTGTCCCACAGCTGGCCCAGTGCACTGCTGTGGGGGCTCAAGGTGGCTCCCAAGCCCAGCCCCTGGCAGGTGGCTGGTTCCATTACTTTGGTTTTCATGCAGCAGGCTGTGGGCCTGACGGTGAGGCTGCACGCGTGCCAGCCCAGGGCAGGTCTGCGGGGGGGAGCGCTCCGTTGTGGCCCAGCGGTCCTGCATGGCGGTGCTCCAGCAGCTCTAGTGCTGAGCCCCTGCCGCTCTGCTAGCCGTTCCCCTGACCTGCAGCACCTGCACTAATCAGCCCCGGCCTGGCACGAGCTATGCCACACTATGCAATGTGTCAGTGGCATGCACAGATCCCCACCGGGACTCATTTCACTTATGCCCTGAAAGCAGGATTTGTTTCTAGGGTTAAAAGTCCAAAGCACCAACTCCAGGGGGACATCACAGCCTCCTGGTGTTTATTTTGGACAGGGCTGATAGCAATGCCCCAGATCCGGCTAGCTTGTCCTTGAACATCCCCTGCAGCTTAAACACTTCCCCATAAAGCGTGCCCTTGGACAGACAGACACGGAGACATGTCCCGAGAGCCTCTGAACCTTCCGAACAGTAGCTGTGCCCTGAGAGCTCAGCTGTCCATCTCACAGAGACTAACCAGCTAGGTTTCATAGAATCATAGAATATCAGGGTTGGAAGGGACCCCAGAAGGTCATCTAGTCCAACCCCCTGCTCGAAGCAGGACCAATTCCCAGTTAAATCATCCCAGCCAGGGCTTTGTCAAGCCTGACCTTAAAAACCTCTCCAAGGGGAAGGGAAATTGAGCCCACAAATTATTTTAAAAACAGAAAACTCCCAAACCCAGGTGTTCCCATCCTCTGCCGGCTGTGGTTGCCAAGCAGAGTGCAACAGGGTGTGAAATGTCTCCCAGAGCTCAGTGGATCCAGTGCGAGCCACTCCAAAATATTAAAATGCTGTGCTTATTTTCCACTTGGCTAAGCAAGGAGGCAAGGCATAAAAGCAGAACCCCTCTGAAATCACCCTGACCTCACCTCCAGAGCTGCTCTTCTGTTGGTCTGTCTGCTTTGCTGTTGGAGTTCCAGCAGGATGGGAATGTTTGATTCCTGGCACCTGCCTTGTTTTTGTTCAATCTCTGCCTCTGCTTGGGCACCCCAGCTGATCAAATGAGGAGTGATGGGTCACCTTTGCACCTTAGCCTACCAGGCTGGAAAAGGGGGAGCATTTTGACAGCAGCTGGCAAAAGGTTGTAGCAGTTTACAGATGTGGACTCTGGCTCTACCCTTGCCTCACCTTTAGCAGCTGGGTGACATTCTGCCCCCAGGGCCTCTGAAATCAAGTGCATGTGTGCAGCCCAAGGAGGAAGCCTCAGGAGAAGTTTGCAAAGCAGTGGGCTATTCAGCAGCAGCAGGCGTGGAACTGCTGCCATGGGAGGTGCTGCATTGTAAAACGTTCTTACAAAGTCAGGACCTGCACTGGTGACCACAACAATCCACATAATTAGCCAAGTTGCTGAACGAAAGCAGTGACATTCACATGGGATAAATACAATCCTAGCTGGGGACCAGCCGATTTACATTCAGTTTTAGCCAGAGCAGATCACTTGACCCAGTAGTTTGAAATTCCCAGAGCTCGAGCTGACTGAGAGCCAAGGCCTAGATCCAGAAAAGTACTTACCAGCCCCTTTGGGTGGTTATGTTTAACATGTAGGCACCACTGAGATCCCCAAGCCCCTACTCAGCTGCTGCCTAACTTTGTAGGCACCTAAAGTCCAGAGGAGCTCAATTTCTACCATTCATGTCCCTTGGCACCCAAGTTTTTGCCAGTGAGCATGTGCACGGCTGCTTCAGTATAGGCACCTGCGTGCCTATATTGCCCCTTAGCCTGAGTGGGACGCTCAGACTGGGTGTTCCCCTGCCTGTCTCGCCCAGCAGGAGGTGTTTTCATAGAATCATAGAATCATAGAATATCAGGGTTGGAAGGGACCCCAGAAGGTCATCTAGTCCAACCCCCTGCTCAAAGCAGGACCTATTCCCAGTTAAATCATCCCAGCCAGGGCTTTGTCAAGCCTCACCTTAAAAACCTCTAAGGAAGGAGATTCTACCACCTCCCTAGGTAACGCATTCCAGTATTTCACCACCCTCTTAGTGAAAAAGTTTTTCCTAATATCCAATCTAAACCTCCCCACTGCAACTTGAGACCATTACTCCTCGTTCTGTCATCTGCTACCATTGAGAACAGTCTAGAGCCATCCTCTTTGGAACCCCCTTTCAGGTAGTTGAAAGCAGCTATCAAATCCCCCCTCATTCTTCTCTTCTGCAGGCTAAACAATCCCAGCTCCCTCAGCCTCTCCTCATAACTCATGTGTTCCAGTCCCCTAATCATTTTTGTTGCCTTTCGCTGGACTCTCTCCAATTTATCCACATCCTTCTTGAAGTGTGGGGCCCAAAACTGGACACAGTACTCCAGATGAGGCCTCACCAATGTCGAATAGAGGGGAATGATCACATCCCTCGATCTGCTCGCTATGCCTCCCTGAACATCCCTGAACCCACATCAAATGGTCAGAGGAGGAGGTAAAGGTTTCAGGCTTGTAGCTTTTAGCCCAGTGGTTAGGGCTCTCCCCCAGGATGTGGGAGACACCTGGTTCATTCCCCCTCTGCTTATCATGGGGAAGGAACTTGAATTTGGGTCTCCCCTCACTCAGGCGCAGGCCCTGGGCTGGGTATGCTGGAGCAGGGCTCTGTGTCTCTTCCGTTGGAACAAACCGGACGAGTTGCATCCGAGAGTGCTGAAGGAATTGGCGGCTGTGATTGCAGAGCCATTGGCCATTATCTTTGAAAACTCGTGGCGAACGGGGGAAGTCCCGGATGACTGGAAAAAGGCTAATGTAGTGCCAATCTTTAAAAAAGGGAAGAAGGAGGATCCTGGGAACTACAGGCCAGTCAGCCTCACCTCAGTCCCTGGAAAAATCATGGAGCAGGTCCTCAAAGAATCAATCCTGAATCACTTGCATGAGAGGAAAGTGATCAGGAACAGCCAGCATGGATTCACCAAGGGAAGGTCATGCCTGACTAATCTAATCGCCTTTTATGATGAGATTACTGGTTCTGTGGATGAAGGGAAAGCAGTGGATGTATTGTTTCTAGACTTTAGCAAAGCTTTTGACACGGTCTCCCACAGTATTCTTGTCAGCAAGTTAAGGAAGTATGGGCTGGATGAATGCACTATAAGGTGGGTAGAAAGCTGGCTAGATTGTCGGGCTCAACGGGTAGTGATCAATGGCTCCATGTCTAGTTGGCAGCCGGTGTCAAGTGGAGTGCCCCAGGGGTCGGTCCTGGGGCCGGTTTTGTTCAATATCTTCATAAATGATCTGGAGGATGGTGTGGATTGCACTCTCAGCAAATTTGCGGATGATACTAAACTGGGAGGAGTGGCAGATACGCTGGAGGGGAGGGATAGGATACAGAAGGACCTAGACAAATTGGAGGATTGGGCCAAAAGAAATCTGATGAGGTTCAATAAGGATAAGTGCAGGGTCCTGCACTTAGGACGGAAGAACCCAATGCACAGCTACAGACTAGGGACCGAATGGCTAGGCAGCAGTTCTGCGGAAAAGGACCTAGGGGTGACAGTGGACGAGAAGCTGGATATGAGTCAGCAGTGTGCCCTTGTTGCCAAGAAGGCCAATGGCATTTTGGGATGTATAAGTAGGGGCATAGCGAGCAGATCGAGGGACAGAACTCCGGGTCAGAGCCCCAAACATGCCGCTTCTATGATGAGCTGCATGCCATTTTAGGGGGTTCAGCCACCACTACCCCAGCCGTGTTGTTTGACTCCTTCAATAGAGATGGAAGCAACACAGAAGCAGGTTTTGGGGATGAGGAAGATGATGATGAAGTTGTAGATAGCTCACAGCAAGCAAGTGGAGAAACCGGTTTTCCCGACAGCCAGGAACTGTTTCTCACCCTGGACCTGGAGCCAGTACCCCCCGAACCCACCCAAGGCTGCCTCCCAGACCTGCCAGGCGGAGAAGGGACCTCTGGTGAGTGTACCTTTTAAAATACTATACATGGTTTAAAAGCAAGCATGTTTAATGATTAATTTGCCCTGGCATTTGCGGCTCTCCTAGATGTACTCCCAAAGCCTTTGCAAAAGGTTTCTGGGGAGGGCAGCCTTATTCCGTCCACCATGGTAGGACACTTTACCACACCAGGCCAGTAGCATGTATTCGGGAATCATTGTAGAACAAAGCATTGCAATGTATGTTTGCTGGCATTCAAACAACATCTGTTCTTTATCTCTCTGTGTTATCCTCAGGAGAGTGATATCATTCATGGTCACCTGGTTGAAATAGGGTGCTTTTCTTAAGGGGACATTCAGAGGTGCCTGTTCCTGCTGGGCTGTTTGCCTGTGGCTGAACAGAAATGTTCCCCGCTGTTAGCCATGGGGCGGGGGTGAGGGACTAGCCACATGGTGGGGGGAGGCAAAATATGACCTTGGAACGAAAGCACATGTGCTGAGTATGTAATGTTAACAGCAAGGTTCACTGTGAAAGAGTGTAGCCATTGTTCTAGAAAATGTGTCTTTTTAAATACCACTGTCTCTTTTTTTTTCTCCACCAGCTGCCTGTGTTTCAATGATCACAAGATCTTCTCCTTCCCAGAGGCTAGTGAAGATTAGAAGGTGAAAAAAACACACTCGTGATTAAATGTTCTCTGAGCTCATGCTGTCCTCCCACACTGACAGAGCACAGACGAATGCATGGAAGCAGACAATGTCAGAGTGCAGGAAAGCAAAATATGACCGGGAGGAGAGGTGGTGGGCTCAAGAGAGTAAGTGGCGGGCTGGAGAGAGGGCTGAAGCTGAAAGGTGGCAGCAGCATCATGAGAGGAGGCAGGATTCAATGCTGAGGCTGCTGGAGGATCAAACCAATATGCTCCAGTGTATGGTTGAGCTGCAGGAAAGGCAGCAGGAGCACAGACCGCCGCTACAGCCCCTGTGGAACCAACCGCCCTCCTCCCCAAGTTCCATAGCCTCCTCACCCAGACGCCCAAGAACGCGGTGGGGGGCCTCTGGCCACCTGGCCACTCCACCCCAGAGGATTGCCCAAGCAACAGAAGTCTGGCATTCAATAAGTTTTAAAGTTTTAAACTTTTAAAGTGCTGTGTGGCCTTGTCCTTCCCTCCTCTACCACCCCTCCTCGTGCTTCTCTCTTGGGCTACCTTGGTAGTTATCCCCCTATTTGTGTGATGAATGAATAAAGAATGCATGAATGTGAAGCAACAATGACTTTATTGCCTCTGCAAGCGGTGATCGAAGAGAGGAGGGGAGGGTGCTTAGCTTACTGGGAAGTAAGAGTGAACCGAGGGGCAGTGGGGTTTATCAAGGAGAAACAAACAGAACTTTCACACCGTAGCCTGTCCAGTCATGAAACTGGTTTTCAGAGCTTTTCTGATGCGCACCGCGCCCTCCTGTGCTCTTCTAACTGCCCTGGTGTCTGGCTGTGCGAAACCAGCAGCCAGGCGATTTGCCTCAACCTCCCACCCTGCCATAAATGTCTCCCCCTTATTCTCACAGATATTGTGGAGCGCACAGCAAACAGTGATAACAATGGGAATATTGGTTTCGCTGAGGTCTAACCGAGTCAGTGAACTGCGCCACGTGCTTTTAAACATCCAAATGCACATTCTACCACCATTCTGCACTTGCTCAGCCTGTAGTTGAACAGCTCCTGACTACCGTCCAGGCTGCCTGTGTACGGCTTCATGAGCCATGGCATTAAGGGGTAGGCTGGGTCCCCAAGGATACATATAGGCATTTCAATGTCCCCAACGGTTATTTTCTGGTCTGGGAATAAAGTCCCTTCTTGCAGCTTTTGAAACAGACCAGAGTTCCTGAAGATGCGAGCGTCACGTGCCTTTCCCGGCCATCCCACGTTGATGTTGGTGAAACGTCCCTTGTGATCCACCAGTGCTTGCAGCACTATTGAAAAGTACCCCTTGCGGTTTATGTACTCACCGGCTTAGTGACCGGTGCCAAGATAGGGATATGGGTTCCGACTATGGCCCCACCACAGTTAGGGAATCCCATTGCAGCAAAGCCATCCACTATGACCTGCACATTTCCCAGGGTCACTACCCTTGATATCAGCAGATCTTTGATTGCGTGGGCTACTTGCACCACAGCAGCCCCCACAGTAGATTTGCCCACTCCAAATTGATTTCCGATTGACCGGTAGCTGTCTGGCGTTGCAAGCTTCCACAGGGCTATTGCCACTCACTTCTCAACTGTGAGGGCTGCTCTCATCTTGGTATTCTTGCACCTCAGGGCAGGGGAAAGCAAGTCACAACGTTCCATGAAAGTGCCCTTACGCATGCGAAAGTTTCGCAACCACTGGGAATCGTCCCAGACCTGCAACACTATGCGGTCCCACCAGTCTGTGCTTGTTTCTTGAGCCCAGAATCGGCGTTCCACCACATGAACCTGCCCCATTAGCACCATGATGCCCACATTGCCAGGGCCCATGCTTTGAGAGAAGTCTGTGTCCATGTCCTCATCACTCACATCACCGCGCTGACGTCACCTACTCGCCCGGTATCGCTTTGCCAGGTTCTGGTGCTGCATATACTGCTGGATAATGCGTGTGGTGTTTAATGTGCTCCTAATTGCCAAAATGATCTGAACAGAAAAAAGGCGCGTAACGATTGTCTGCCCTGATGGAGGGAGGGGCGACTGATGACATGGCTTACAGGGTTGGCTTACAAGGAATTAAAATCAACAAAGGGGGTGGCTTTGCGAGAAACTGAATGGCCCCCTCAAGGATAGAACTCAAAACTGGGTTTAGCAGGCCATTGATTTCACAGAGGGAAGGAGGAGAAAATGAATACAAAACAAATCTGGTCTATTTCTTGTTTTGAGCCACTTCATCTATCTTTATACATCTTGCTGGCAGCAGACTGTGCAGTACAACCACTAACCATCATTATTTCCTGGGTGCTTGGCAGAAGACGGTGCAGTATGATGACTAGCCATCATCTTCTGCTGGCTGAAGATTAAAAGACAGCATACTGCTGGTAGGACTGAATTGCCACGAGACGAAACAAAGGAAATAACCTGGCTGAGTCACTCCCATGTTTGCCCAGGCACCCAATTAAAAGAGCACCCAGGACTACGTTGATGACGGCTACCAGTCATACTGCACTGTCTGCTGCCAAAAGGCAAGTAACTGCTGCTGTGTAGCAATGCAGTACCACGTCTGCCAGCACCCAGGAGACGTACGGTGACGGTTAGCTGAGTGGGCTCCATGCTTGCCGTGGTATGGCGTCTGCGCAGGTAACTCAAGAAAAAAGGCGCAAAACGATTGTCTGCCCTTGCTTTCACAGAGGGAGGGAGGGAACGGGGGCCTGATGATATGTACCCAGAACCATCCATGACAATGTTTTAGCCCCATCAGGCACTGGGATTGCTACCCAGAATTCAAATGGGCAGTGGAGACTGCGGGAACTGTGGGATAGCCACCCACGGTGCAACACTTCGGAAGTCGACAGTTGCCTCGGTACTGTGGACACACTCCGCTGATTACATGCACTTAGAGCACTTGTGTGGGGACACACACAATCAACTGTATAAAACTGCTTTCTACAAAACCGACTTCTATAAATTCGACCTAATTTCGTAGTTTAGACATACCCTAAAGACTTTAAATCTGCTTCAGATGTACCCAGCGCCACTCCCAAAGTGTGTATGGTTTCCTGGTGCAACACTGAGCGAGCGAGTGCTTCTGCTTTTACACACACTGTACCACAAAACACCTTTCCAGAGTGAAACAACGGAACTGGAGTTCGCATATCTTCATTAATGATCTGGAGGATGGCGTTAATTGCACCCTCAGCAAGTTTGCAGATGACACTAAACTGGGAGGAGCGGTAGATACGCTGGAGGGTAGGGATAGGATACAGAGGGACCTAGACAAATTAGAGGATTGGGCCAAAAGAAATCTGATGAGGTTCAACAAGGACAAGTGCAGAGTCCTGCACTTAGGACAGAAGAATCCAATGCACCGCTACAGACTAGGGACCGAGAGGCTAGGCAGCAGTTCTGCAGAAAAGGAGCTAGGGGTTACAGTGGACGAAAAGCTGGATATGAGTCAACAGTGTGCCCTTGTTGCCAAGAAGGCCAATGGCATTTTGGGATGTATATGTAGGGGCATTGCCAGCAGATCGAGGGATGTGATCGTTCCCCTCTATTCAACATTGGTGACACTTCTGGAATACTGTGTCCAGTTTTGGGCCCCACACTACAAGAAGGAGGTGGAAAAATTGGAAAGTGTCCAGTGGAGGGCAACAAAAATGATGAGGGGACTGGAACACATGACTTCTGAGGAGAGGCTGAGGGAACTGGGACTGTTTAGTCTGAGGAAGAGAAGAATGAGGGGGGATTTGATAGCTGCTTTCAACTACCTGAAAGGGGGTTCCAAAGAGGATGGATCTAGACTGTTCTCAGTGGTAGCAGATGACAGAACAAGGAGTAATGGTCTCAAGTTGCAGTGCGGGAGGTTTAGGTTGGATATTAGGAAAAACTTTTTCACTAAGAGGGTGGTGAAGCACTGGAATGCGTTACCTAGGGAGGTGGTAGAATCTCCTTCCTTAGAGGTTTTTAAGGTCAGGCTTGACAAAGCCCTGGCTGGGATGATTTAATTGGGGATCCGTCCTGCTTTGAGCAGGGGGTGGGACTAGATACCTCCTGAGGTCCCTTCCAACCCTGATATTCTATGATTCTATGTAACTGAATGTGCTGTGAAATGTGCCAAGTGTTGGTCAGCAAAGTGACCAAGTTATTCTCGTATCCCTGTAATTACTGAAACTTGGAAGCCTTCAGACTCATGTACCATCTCTAAGTGGAGGGGAGAGAGCTTCACTGAGCAAACTGGAGCAGATCCAGGTTTTGCCAAAATCAGATACAATTATGAGATAAATCACACACGTGGGGAGCTAGGAATAGAAACCTCCTCCTTTTGGCTCCACCCAAAATACACAGCCCTTGAGCTCTTGAGTTACACTAGCAAGAAGACTGCATCACAACTTCACCCCACAACAGCTCCCATTTGGCCTCCATGTGTCTGAGGCCTATCTGGGTCAGTCAGGGTTTCATGAGCATCAGATTTACTTACATCTCTGCATGGTCTAATTTTTCTTGAAAAATACATAGAAAAACAATAAACATAACAAAGCTGAAAACAATTGTGAGTCAAATCAGCTGGGAGGAAGAATTTAATCAAAAAAATGTGAATGACAATTATAAATTGTTTAAGAACACTTTGCAAGATGCTAAAAAGTCACAATCAAGGAAGAAGGCTGGATTGGTTAAAAACTTATCTCATTTAGAGAGGAAGTGAAGGCAGCTATAAAAAATAATATATAACAAATGGAAGAAAAAGGAAGTTGATAGTAAGGAATATAAATCAGAAACTAGGAATTATAGAAAAATGACAAGGGAAGCAAAGGACAAAAGGAGAAATATATGACCAGCAGAGTTAAGAATAATAAGGATGAGTTTTTTAAGTACATTATGACCAAAAATAATCCTAGCAATGGTATTGGTCCATTACTAGATGCAGAAAAGGCAGACATATCCAATAAGTATTTCTGTTCTGTATTTAAGGAAAAACAGATGAAGTAGCTATATCATATGATAACACTCTTTCTATTCCACTAATATCTCATGAGGATGTGAAAAAGCAGCTACTAAAGTTAGATATTTTAACATTAGCAGGTCTGGATAATTTACATCCAAGAGTTTTAAAAGAGCTAGATGAGGAGCTTACTGGTTCATTAATGATGATATTCAATAGGTTTTGGAACAAAGAGAAAGATCCAGAAGAGTGGAAGAAAGCTAATATTGTGCTAATATTTAAAAGCAACTCAAGTAATTATAGGCCTGTCAGTCTGACATTGATCCTGGGCAACATAATGGAGCAGTTGATATGGGACTCAATTTAATAAAGAATTAAAGGAAGGTAATATAATTAATGCCAATCAAAATAGGTTTGTTGAAATTAGATCCTGTCAAACTAACTTGATATCTTTTTTTGACGAGATTTATGAGTTTGACTGATAAAGATAATAGTGTTGAAGTAATACACTTATAATTCTGTAAGGCATTTGATTTAGTACTATATGACATTTTCATTAAAAAATTAAAAAGACATAACTTTAACATGGTACATAGAATCATAGAATATCAGGGCTGGAAGGGACCTCAGGAGGTCATCTAGTCCAACCCCCTGCTCAAAGCAGGACGGATCCCCAACTAAATCATCCCAGCCAGGGCTTTGTCAAGCCTGACCTTAAAAACTCCAAAGGAAGGAGATTCCACCACCTCCCTAGGTAACGCATTCCAGTGCTTCACCACCCTCCTAGTGAAAAAGTTTTTCCTAATATCCAACTAAAATCTCCCCCACTGCAACTTGAGACCATTACTCCTTGTTCTGTCATCTGTTACCACTGAGAACAGTCTAGATCCATCCTCTTTGGAACCCCCTTTCAGGTAGTTGAAAGCAGCTATCAAATCCCCCCTCATTCTTCTCTTCTGCAGATTAAACAATCCCAGTTCCCTCAGCCTCTCCTCAGAAGTCATGTGTTCCAGTCCCCTAATCATTTTTGTTACCAATTTATTGTGTTCCTTTCTGCCCCCGATTCTAAATATCTTGAAAATTGGCTGGTTCTGTTTATCAGTTGAAGCATTGCAAATAAACAAGTCAATATTCTGAAGAAAATTCAATACTCGGCTCTGTACTTGCAGAACTGCACACCATTACTTCTGTGAAAAGAAAAGGAGGACTTGTGGCACAAATTTATTTGAGCATAAGCTTTCGTGAGCTACAGCTCACTTCATCGGATGCTGTAGCTCACGAAAGCTTATGCTCAAATAAATTTGTTAGTCTCTAAGGTGCCACAAGTCCTCCTTTTCTTTTTGCAGATACAGTCTAACACGGCTGCTACTCTGAAACCTGTCCTTACTTCTGTGTAATTACAGCTGTCCAGTAATTACGAGATATTACAAGAAAATAGTCATTCCTTACATGTATTCAAACACAGTGTGCTACAGTAGCACGGAGTTAGCATTGCTGAGCTGCATGCATAAAACCACAAAAATTAATGCCACATGACACCCTCAGAAAAGAGAATCTCCAATTTTAAAAATCACAGGGTACTTGTTTTTACTAGTGGGGCTTCAATGAGGTACTTCACAGCGCACTTCTCCACTGCTAATACTCAACCAGCTATAGCAATGTCCAAGCGACTGCACCAGGTCTTCCACAGATGCTGCTGGGGTTGGAGTTTTTAGAAGTGAAATAATTAAAAATCTGCAGAACATGGATCATGCTGACACTGAGGCCAGACCATCCCCACAGGCTCAGCATCCACAGATGGGTACAGAAGGGCTCAGCACACTGGGTCAGGAGGGTGCTGTGCACTTTTTACTGGTCCTTTGAAAATCAGGAGGTTCTTTGAGATGTGCGGTCCTTGTCTATATTCCACTGTGCGGGTACACATGTGCACCATGTGCCTGGCATCAGAGAATTTGAAAATAGCATCCATTGGTTGGTGCATGCACCCTGGCTCAACTCAGTGCTTCCAACTGGGGGGTGGGGTGGACCGACTGCCTCTTCAGTTCCTTCTCCACTGCAAAACAGATAGGATCCAAAGCAGATGGGAAGGAGGGCAAGTAGTTAAATATAGACAAGGACCACAAATCTTAAAGAACCTCCAAGTTACATGTAAGTAATGCCCTCTTCTTCTTTGTGTGGTGGTCCCCATTGTAGTCCACTGGGGGTGATTGACAGGCAGTCCCTAAGTCTGAGGAGGGTGTGACGATGAGGACGGTAGGGCTGAGCAGAGGACCATTATCCCAAATGAGGCATCAGCAGCTGAGTCCTGCACCAGGGCACAGTGTTTTGAGAATGGGCGGATGGAACTTCAAGTAGCAGCTTTACAGATGTCCAGGAAGGCGACATCCTGAAGAGCCGCCAGGGTTGTTGCTTGCGATCTAGTGAAGTGCGCTCGTACCCCTCTAGGGGGAGGGAGGTTTGACAGCTGAGAGCAGAGTTGGATGCAGCCAGATATCGCTTTAGAAATTGTCTGGGTGGAGATGGCGTGCCCTCGACTCTCTCTGCTAACACAATGAACAGTCTCGGAGACTTACTGATTGGTCCTGTTCTCCGCAGGTAAAAGGCCAAAGCTCATCACACATTGAGGGACTGGAGTCTACATTCCTCTGCAGATGTGAGGTTTCAGGAAGAATACAGGTGTAAGCAGTGTCAGGATGAGCTCCACCCTCACATCTGGTGGTGAGGTGTGGCAAGTTGTGGAAAAGAACTTCAGGGGCCGATCTCATTTGCATAGGCACACCCACCACGCCTAGAATGAGGCCATAGCTGCCCAAATGGTCACTTTGGCTGCTGTGGGATCCCCAGTGTCTCTGTTATTGGGGCAGGAAGAATAAATTGTTATTATCCTGATTATGGGAACTGTGCTTGGAACTGTACTTGGCCTTTTGTTACGATGGAGGGACTCGCCATCAACTAACTAGCACTCGCTAGGCAAGGGTCATGGGTTCCAAAACTGTGTGAATAGAGAGAGGCTGGGGACAAGTATTAATACTTGGTGGCATGGGCCCCTGGGCGAGGGCCTTACTTGTTAATTGCGTTTCCTTCTTTCTCCACTGTGGAATATCAGAGCTAATGTTGATTCCATTAGGAGTCTAGTTACAGGCTGCTGAGCTCACTTTGGGCTAATGGTGCCCCAGCACTGAGGCTCCCCTACTACAAGCTGAAATCACCAAAGAGCTGAACTGACCAAGAGCTGAAATCGCTGAGCGTTGTGTTAAGTAGGGGGGGAGCCTGAAGATCTATTGTGGAGCAGTTTGTGGGAGGGCTGGAGTGCCTTGTGGACAGGCAGGTGGAGCAGTTCGTAGGACGGTGGGAGCTGCTTGTGGGACGCGGAGCAGTTTGTGGACCGGCTGGTGGAGCAGTTCGTGGGGAGGGGAGCAGAGCGGAGTGGAGTGAAGCAGTTTGTGGGGCGGCTGGCGGAGCAGAGCGAAGGCCTATGGAGCTGTGGGGCGGTCAGCTTCAGATCATGTAAGGTGCCCCTTACCTCTCTTCCTTCCCCCCGCCCCATCTCCACCCCGGTTGGGAGGTAAAGCTCCACAGATAAACTTTCGAACTCTGGGGCTGCCCTGACCAGGGACAGAGACTTTTGGGTCATTGGGTGATTTCAGGTTTCAGGACTCAAGAACCAAAGGGAAAGGGGCATGCCCCAATTTGCTTGCGGTGGGTTTTTTGCTCATGGGTTGTGTACGAATCCTGTTGGTGGTGTTTCCCCAACATAATGCCACATTGTTTCTCTCTGTTATTAAAAGGCTTTTTGCTACACTCAGACTATGGGCTTGTGAGAGGGGAAGGATTGCCTCTTGGAGGCGCGCAGCGGAGGTGTGTGTCAGCTGTGTTTAGGAGGACAAGCATTTCCATTTAGCCAGGTGACACTTTCCAGCAGAGTTCTTTCTGCTATTAGAGAGCATGCACGTTCTAAGGATGATGCTCATCCAAACACCACACCCTGAGGCAGAGTGGTCACAGACTGGGGTGTTTGATCCTGCTGTTGCACTGGCTCAGGTGCTTGGGAAATGTTGAGATAGTAATCGGTGGCCACGACGACATGCACAGGAGGTTGGGGAACCAGAACTGTCTGGGCCAGAAGGGGACGATCACGCTGACTGTCGCCCTGTCTCATCTGATCTTCGGGTTTTGGAGGAGATAGTGTGACACACTCGATCCTATAGCCATAGTGGACAACATACAGCACCACTTGTCCATTGTTATCATTTTCCAGGTGTTAAAAAAGAGTGCTAGACAACCCCCCAATGGAGTAGTGGGATTGTGAGGTTCATGGGGTTGGACTAGATGACCTTCTGGGGTCCCTTCCAACCCTGATATTCTATGATATTCTATGATTCTATGGTTCAGAGGTTCATGGCTCTCAAGCTCACGTCAAAATATCTTCTGGTTGGGGGTTGGGATTGAGATGTTGAGGCCAGTGGGGTGGCATGGGAAAGTGGGACCTTTGATCCTATTGCTTTTTGCATGGTGGTTCATGATGGGAAAAGTGTTGAGACCTACACCACAGTGTGGTTGAACTTCCTTGTAGGGACAGGTATGTAGATGCCGATTGATCAAAGGGTAGCCCTCGAGTTCTTTAGGATGTGTAGAGACTCAGCCGTCTTCTGATTGAAGAGGTGAGATTCATCGAAGGGGAGGTCCTCCATGGTGTTCTGGACCTCACTGGGGACCCCTGAGCCATGGAGCCAGGACTCCCTTTGCATGACAGTGGCTGAAGCCATGGCCCTAGAGGAAGTATCAACCGTATCGACTGCAGATTGGAGGGCAGTTCTGGCTATTAAATTACTTTCCTCAACGAGAGCTTAGAAACTGGTATGATTCTTCAAATTTAACATAGTTCAAGAAATCATTTTCAGCCAATACTACTTGGCTAGCCTGAACTGTAAACTGCAGGATGAGAAAACCTTCCTCCCCAGTAAGTCTAAGTGTTTCCCTTTATCGGTGGACGTAGATCTAGGATATTGCTGCTTGGATCTCTCCAAAGCAGCCTGAACCACCAGCAAGCTGGGTGTGAGAATAAAAATTCTGAGCCCTTAACTGGCACATTAATGTCTTTCTGCCCTTTTGGGGCTACAAGCATAGGTGGCAGGGGTGTGCCACACTATCCTAGCTGGCTCCAGTATGATCATAGAATCATAGAATATCAGGGTTGGAAGGGACCTCAGGAGGTCATCTAGTCCAACCCCCTGCTCAAAGCAGGACCTATCCCCAATTAAATCATCCCAGCCAGGGCTTTGTCAAGCCTGACCTTAAAAACTTCTAAGGAAGGAGATTCTACCACCTCCCTAGGTAACCCATTCCAGTGCTTCACCACTCTCCTAGTGAAAAAGTTTTTCCTAATATCCAACCTAAACCTCCCCCACTGCAACTTGAGACCATTACTCCTTGTCCTGTCTTCTTCCTCCACTGAGAATAGTCTAGAACCATCCTCTCTGGAACCACCTCTCACGTAGTTGAAAGTAGCTATCAAATCCCCCCTCATTCTTCTCTTCTGCAGGCTAAACAATCCCAGTTCCCTCAGCCTCTCCTCATAAGTCATGTGTTCCAGACCCCTAATCATTTTTGTTGCCCTTTGCTGGACTCTCTCCAATTTATCCACATCCTTCTTGAAGTGTGGGGCCCAAAACTGGACACAGTACTCCAGATGAGGCCTCACCAATGTCGAATAGAGGGGGATGATCACGTCCCTCGATCTGCTCGCTATGCCCCTACTTATACATCCCAAAGTGCCATTGGCCTTCTTGGCAACAAGGGCACACTGCTGACTCATATCCAACTTCTCGTCCACTGTCACCCCTAGGTCCTTTTCCGCAGAACTGCTGCCTAGCCATTCGGTCCCTAGTCTGTAGCTGTGCATTGGGTTCTTCCGTCCTAAGTGCACTTATCCTTATTGAACCTCATCAGATTTCTTTTGGCCCAATCCTCCAATTTCTCTAGGTCCCTCTGTATCCTATGCCTGCCCTCCAGCGTATCTACCACTCCTCCCAGTTTAGTATCATCCACAAATTTGCTGAGAGTGCAATCCACACCATCCTCCAGATCATTTATGAAGATATTGAAAAAAACCGGCCCCAGGACCGACCCCTGGGGCACTCCACTTGACACCGGCTGCCAACTAGACATGGAGCCATTGATCACTACCCGTTGAGCCTGACAATCTAGCCAACTTTCTACCCACCTTATAGTGCATTCATCCAGCCCATACTTCTTTAACTTGCTGACAAGAATACTGTGATTCTATGATTTATTCTGTGATTCTATGACTTCTTTAACTTGCTGACAAGAATACTGTGGGAGACCGTGTCAAAAGCTTTGCTAAAGTCAAGAAACAATACATCCACTGCTTTCCCTTCATCCACAGAACCAGTAATCTCATCATAGAAGGTGATTAGATTAGTCAGGCATGACCTTCCCTTGGTGAATCCATGCTGGCTGTTCCTGATCACTTTCCTCCCATGTAAGTGCTTCAGGATTGATTCTTTGAGGACCTGCTCCATGATTTTTCCAGGGACTGAGGTGAGCCTGACTGGCCTGTAGTTCCCAGGATCCTCCTTCTTCCCTTTTTTAAAGATTGGCACTACATTAGCCTTTTTCCAGTCATCCGGGACTTCCCCCGTTCGCCACGAGTTGACAGGCAGGGCTGTCAACTTCCCCTGTTCGCCTTGTTGACAGGCAGGGCTTTTCTCATAGGTTCAAGAGCTTGTGTTGGGAGTCCTGGACTTCCTCTAGTGGGATCTGAGTTCCCCAGTGATTCTGTGCAGGTGGTCTTAGAACTGCTTGAAGTCATCAGTGGGGGGGGGGGGGGGGAAATGTCAAAATCAAGACGTTACCTGATGATGATGATGGTAGTCTAGCCAGTTCAGGTGGAACTGCAGGAACCAGAACTCCTCCTCTGTCTTCAGATCTGGGGGCAAGTTCAGTGGTTCCCTCAGAAGGGAAGCAGGTGATGACTCCCTGACAGGGCAGATGGACTCTGAAGTGGGGATTGGTCCCAGGGACCCCAACATGGCCAGTAGGAGGGATTGATGGGTAGTCATGGAGGTCCCCATAGCATGGGATACAAATGGCTCTGGGCAGGTGCTCTCTAGGATGTGCGGGTCTCCTGGGTCATTACCAGGGAGCGCTATGGGAGAGGCAGTTCTTTCAGTGGTTCTGAATCCCCTGAGGAAGAAAAGGCTGATTTGGGCTCTAGGGGCAGTACCATCAGTGTGTGTTGTATATGGGCCGGGAGGTGGGGGGCGCAATAGGTTCCGTACCATAGACGGGTCTCTTGGAGGAGGATTCTGGATCCAGGCCAGGAAAAATGTCCTGTGGTGCAGCCATGGATCTGGATCTCCCATGTGTCAGAGGGACTGTGTCTGTTCCAGACATCAGTGTCAGTGCTGAAGATGGTATCTGGCAGTGGTCGGTCTTCGCCAGTGCCGGAGAGTCCCGGGTCTCATGAGGAGCTGGGGATGGCACTGTTGAGGGAGCATAGTCTGGAGCCCAGTGATTCTGGGCTTTCTTTTTGTTACTAAGGGACTTAGGACATTCTAAGTCCTCATGGGCAGAGCTGATGGATGGGACGTCCATTTTCTTTTAAGTGAACTTAGCGTCCAATGCTTATGAGAGAGCTCCCTAACTTCCTGACTAGGCCCCACCCTGGGGCTTGTGGGGGTGGATTCTTTAGCACTGGAGCTGGACTTCACAGGAGGAGCTGTGCTCCTTGCTGAGCCAATGTCTGGGGGAAACGGGGAGCAGGTTGCCCAGCCTGGGTCTGATTGGTGTCCCATAGCCATCTCCATGAGATATTGTGAGGGTGAAATGCCCGCCCTTCTCGGGTATGACTGGGGAAGGACTGGCAAATACCGCACCAAGCCACAATGTGAGCTTCTCCCATGCAGTAGAAGCAGTGTTGACTGTCATTGCTGACCGAGAAGGGGGTGCAGAGTTTGAAGCTCGGAGTTCTGGTCATAGTCAGCGTACCAGAAAGCCTGGGGGGTGAGGATCCCTGTAATCTGATTCTACATTAAAAATATTTAAAATGAGTAAAACTACTAATGCATAGGTTATTTAAGAATAAAGCTACGAACAACTATTTATTTAGAACAACATCCAAGATGAGGACACTGAAGGTTCTGACCTGGAGCATGCAGCGGTGAGAAGGAACTGAAGAGGCGGCCAGTCTGTCCCCAACCCCCTTGTTGTTTCAGTCGGGAGCACGAGGTGAGCCAGGGCACATGCGTACCAACGGACACTACTTTCAAAATTCTCTGACACTGGCAGCATACGTAACATACAGTGGAATACAGAGAGGGATCATGCATCTCGAAGAACAACTCAAGGTTTTACCTAGAGATCAATCTAGGGGATGTGAGACATAGGCACCGAGTTTATAATCTGCTGGGGGAGTGCTCCCCGCAGCTCTACCCAGGCCCTGCCCCTACTCCACCCCTTCCCCCAAGGCCCCACCCCCGTCCTGCTTCTTCCCACCCCCACTCAGTTCCACCCCTTCCCCTGAGCACGCTGCACCCTCGCTCCTCCCGCCAACACCTCCTGAGTCCTGATGCCACAAAACAGCTGATCCGCAGCAGCTGGTAGGTGCAGTGAGGGAGGGGGAGGCGCTGACCAGCAGGGCCTGCTGGTGGGCAGGAGGCGCTGGGCGGGGGGAGGCTCTGGTAGGGGGCTGCCGGTGGGTGCTCTGCACCCGCCATTTTTTTCCCATGGGTGCTCCGTCCCCAGAGCACCCACAGAATCGCGCCTGTCATGCTAGATCTGCAAGAAGGCTTCATTCCTCTGGGATTTGCTATGATGATAATGAACTCAGGGCTTCCTGTATATTTAATGTTCGTAGTTGTATGAAGGGAGGTTGGTGATGTTCATTCAGTTATACAGGTTTGAGCTTCCCTCAGGTTTTTTTAAAGTTATATAAACGAATAAATAAACACACGTCACAACTTAACCGTAAGCTCATGGGAGTGTTATGAATGACCACAACTTTGATAGAGGAAGTGCTTTTTAATGTTACAGAACATTGCATTGCACAGAACTTTAGGGCATAATGCAAAAAGCAATTTTCCATATTTAGCAAAGCAATTAAGCATGGGCTTAAGTCCCACTGAAGTCATTTGGACTTAAGGTCATGCTTAAATGATTTGCTGAATTGAGATGGACCCAGGCACTGCTTAAAATGAAGTTCATGCTTTACAAGCTCTGCAGAATTAAGGTGTCAGTGAGAAAGGCTGAAAGGAAACCAGTTTGGAAAGTGCCAGGGTAGCAGCAGGAGAGAGCTGATGTCAAGCCAGCTCCAGATGTAGTCTGGGATTGACAGGGGAAGGAGATGTGACACAGGCTCAGAGCTCACGTTGCCGTGATGAGGACAGCCTGCCTGGGACCTGGTGCACATGCATTGCCTGGGCGCAGAGCAGGATGGTCCAATAGTCAGGGCACTCGCTGGTGCTTGGGGGCCTGGGTTCAAGTTCCTACTCTCCCACAGGCAATTCCTGCACATAAGAGCGGCCAGACTGGGTCAGACCAAAGGCCCGTCTAGCCCAGCCTCCTGTCGGCCGACAGCGCCAGGTGCCCCAGAGAGAATGAACAGAACAGGGAGTCATCAAGTGATTACCAGAAAGTCGCCCGTTCCCAGCTTCTGGCAAACAGAGGCAAGGGACACCGTCCCTGCCCATCCTGGCTAATAGACACTGATGGACCGATCCTCCATGAATGTATCTAGTTCTTTTTTGAACCCTGTTATAGTCTCTTGGCCTTCACAACCTCCTCTGGCAGAGAGTGCCACAGACTGACTGTGCGTTGTGTGAAGAAATACTTCCTTGTATTTGTTTTAAACCTGCTGCCCATTCATTTCATTCGGTGACCCCTGGTTCTTGTGTTATGAGAAGGAGTAAATAACACTTCCCTATTCACTTTCTCCACATCAGTCATGATTGTATAGACCTCCTACCATATCCCCCCTTAGTCGTCTCTTTTCTAAAATGAAAAGTCCCAGTCTTATTAATCTCTCCTCATACGGAAGCCGTTCCATACACCTAATAATGTTTGTTGCCCTTGTCTGAACCTTTTCCAATTCCAATAGATCTTTTTTGAGATGGGGCGACCACATCTGCACACAGTATTCAAGATGTGGGCATACCATGGATTTATATAGAGGCAATATGATATTTTCTGTCTTATTATCGATCCCTTTCTTAATGATTCCCAACATTCTGTTCAATTTTTTGACTGCCGCTGCACATTGAGTGGATGTTTTCAGAGAACTATACACAATGACCCCAAGATCTCTTTCTTGAGTGATAACAGCTAATTTAGATCCCATCATTTTATATGTATAGTTGGGATTATGTTTTCCAATGTGCATTACTTTGCATTTATCAACACTGAATTTCATCTGCCATTTTGTTGCCCAGTCACTCAGTTCTGAGAGATCCTTTTGTAGCTCTTCACAATTTGACTTGGTCTTAAGTATCTTGAGCAGTTTTGTATCATCTGCAAATTTTGCCACCTCACTGTTTACCCCTTTTTCCAGATCATTTATGAATATGTTGAATCGGACTGGGCCCAGATCAGACCCCTGGGAGACACCACTATTTACCTCTCTCCATTCTGAAAACTGACCATTTAGTCCTACTCTTTGTTTTCTATCTTTTAATCAGTTACCAATCCATGAGAGGACCTTCCCTCTTATCCCATGACAACTTACTTTGCTTAAGAGCCTTTGGTGAGGGACCTTGTCAAAGGCTTTCTGAAAATCTATGTACACTGTAACCACTGGATCCCCCTTGCTGACATGCTTGTTGACCCCCTCAAAGAATTCTAGTACACTGGTGAGGCATGACTGCCCTTTACTAAAACTGTGTTGACTCTTTCCCAACAAATTATGTTCATCTATGTGTCTGACAAGGGTACATCTACACTGTGCTAAAACGCCCAGGTCAGCTGACTTGGGCTGCAGGACTATAAAACTGCAGTGTAGAGGCACGGGCTTGAGACCACATGAGTGGGGAGGGTCCCAGAGCCCAGGCTCCAGCCTAAGCCTGAACATCAACACTGCAATTTGATAGCCTCCTGAGCCCAAGTCAGCTGACTGGGCCAGTCACAGGTGTTCTATTGCAGTGTGGACATAAATGAAGGGTACATCTGCATTGCAAAAAAACCCACCTGTGGCAGCAAGTCTCAAAGCACAGGTCAACTGACTTAGACTCACAAGGCTCAGGCTACAGGGCTAAAAATAGCAGCATAGCTGTTCCCACTTGGGCTGAGACTCTTCCCCCTTGGCAGGTTTCAGAGCCCGAATATCTCAGTTGCTATGCCTAGCCCTGCAGCATGAGCCAGAGTCCGTCGCAGGGTGCTGAGAATCACTGCTGGGAGGTTTGTTTGTTGCTCTGCAGATGTACCCTTATCCAGACCCTCCTAACTTCCATTGACTAAAATCAAACCACAGCCTCTTTGTTCCTCAGTTTGCCACCTGTACAATCGGGATAACAGCCCTGCCTGGCTGCACAGAGGGGGGTGAGGACAAATCTTTCGCAGACAGGGAGGTGCTCAGACGCTGCAGTGACAGGGGCCATAGAAGTACCTAAGGGCACGTCTACACTGGCAGAGTGAGAGCACCGGCAGGTACAGCGCCGCTCAGAGAGCGCTGAAGGGAAACCGCCATGGTGTGTTCACCCTGTCAGCTGCCTGCACAATAGCGTGTTCACACTTTCGGCACTTGCAGTGGTATTCGGAGCAGTGCACTCTGGGCAGCTGTCCCACAGAGCACCTCCTCCTCTTCTGCCGCTAAGACTTGTGGGAAGGCGGAGGGGGTCACGGGGCATCCTGGGTCCTGTCCCAATGCCCCATGATGCATTGCTTCACACCCCAGAAATCCTTGTGCTTCCGTCTGCATTTGGCGCCATCTCTCAACGGTTTGTGTACTGCGCGCCCTGCCTCCTCGGGCTGCAGGAATGGATCCCGAGCTGCTGACCAGGATGCTGCTCGCTCCGACCAGCACGTCATGAGTGGCCATGGAGTTATTCCTTAAACTACAAAGGCAAGAGGAGTGAGACATTGATCTCGGCACATGTAGTAGCTACAACACAAGATTGCCTGTGGCATTCATGGAGGTGCTGACCACAGTGGAATGCTGCTTTTAGGCTCAGGAAACAAGCTCTGAGTGGTGGGATCACATCGTGATGCACGTCTGGGATGACGAGCAATGGCTGCAGAACTTTTGGATGAGGAAAGCCACATTCATGGGACAGTGTGATGAGCTCACCCCAGCCCTGCGGTGCAAGGACAGGAGAATGAGAGCTGCCCTGCTGTTGGAGAAGCGCGTGGCGATTGCACTGTGGAAGCTGGCAACTTGTGGAGGTAGGTTACTGACTGGATCTGTGCCAGTAGATGTTCAGTGCATGACCCCGCAGGTCTGACACCAACTGGGACAGCACAAAGTGTTTTACACAGGGATACCAGAGTTTTCCAAAGTTGCAAGAGGTTGCTGTGATGGAATACACCACTATTCACACCCTACACACTACTATAATAATATTTGTACAAAATATGCCTTATAAGGTATAATTTCAAAACCAATATCTTGCTGGCCAGTATTGTCATGCTGAAATGTATGCAGCAACCAGACTGCTACCGATTGGTCACTAACCAGTTCAGAATGGGGAAGTTGACTGTTTGACTTGTGTTGACGGAATTCTGCAGGGCCATTAATAGCATCCTGCTCCGAAAGACCATGACTCTGGGCAACGTGCGGGACATTGTGAATGGCTTTGCACAAATGGGCTTCCCTAACTGAGGAGGGGTGATAGATGGCACACATATTCCAATTCTGGCACCAGACCACCTAGCCACCGAGTACATTATTCATAAGGGTATTTCTCAATGGTGCTCCAGGCACTTGTGGATCACCGTGGGGGTTTCACAGACATTAACACAGGCTGGCCCGGAAAGGTGCATGACGCATGCATCTTTTGGAACACTGACCTGTTCAGGAAGCTGCAAGCAGGGACTTTCTTCCCAGACCAGAAGATCACTGTAGGGGAAGTTGAAATGCCCATTGTGATCCTGGGAGACCCCTCTTATCCCTTAATGCCATGGCTTATGATGCCATACATGGGGCAACTTGACAGCAGCAAGGAGCGGTTCAACAACAGGCTGAGCAAGTGAAGAATGACTGTTGAGTGTGTTGGTGGTGTCTGGGGGGAGCATGGAAAAGAGTTTTGCATCAGCGGCTGCAGGGGAGGGAGGGCAGGCGCTGCCGTGTATTGCGTCCAGCTCTTTGTAGAACCAGCAGCTCGTGGGCGCAGCACCGGAGTGGCAGTTTGCCTCCCACACCTTGTGGTAGGCGTTCTGCAGCTCCTTCACTTTGACCCTGCACTGCAGTGTGTCCCGGTCATGGCCCCTTTCTGGCATAGATCATGAAATCTCTCTGTAGGTATCCAAATTCCTACGGCTGGAGCGCAGCTGGGACTGGACAGCCTCCTCTCCCCAAATGCCGATGAGGTCCAGCAGCTCGGCTCTGCTCCAAGCGGGGGTTCGCCTGGTGCATGGAGCAGGCCTGGCCACCTGGAAAGATGTGCTGAGACCACTGCACGCGTCACCGAGCAGACAGGACGGGGACTTTCAAAATTCCCAAGGAATGTCCGGGGTGGGCCTGATGGTTGGTCACCTGAGGACAGGGCAGTGGAGTTCAAACCGATGACCAGAGAGGCGAGAACAGGCATTGTGGACACCTCCCGGAGGCCAATCGCAGCGCTGTCATCGACCAGGGTGTCTACACTGGCCCCGCGGCACCGTACCCCCAGCGCAGGAAGCTGGACGCCGCTCGTCGGGGTGGGTTTTTTACAGTGCAACAATTGCGCAGTTTCTGTGCACTCAGTGGCTTGGCTGCGTGCTCCCCTCAGGAGTTACAGAGCAGAACGCTGCTTTACTGCCCAGAAACTTGCCAGTGTAGACAGGGCCTTAGCTAGAGAGATTTGTGCCAAGAATGCTGTGTCTAAAGTCTCTGCTTAAAGGTGTAGAATGAGAGCAGGCATTTGACTGGGGCTTGCACACAAACGAAAGGCTTCCTGGCTTGGCTGATGCTGATGAGGGGAGAGACAGCCTGGCCCTACGGTCGGAGCTCCTCCCCTGCTCACAATTCCCACCTTTCTTCATCATTGTCCCGGGGCAGCGCTTCAGAAAGAGGGATGCTGCATCCCTGAGGTAAGCGATTCCAGACTCTTTCAGGATGATCTCTCCACCAGCTGGACCCATGCTCAGCCCCCCACCCCAGAGGGCTCTGGAACACGTGAGCTGGCTTGCTCATGGAGTGAGTCTCTGAATGTGTGCAGGGTGGAGTGTTGGAGGACCAAGAGTGTGGAAAGCATTTGCCATAATTCTTGTTTGCTGATTTCATTACCAGCTCTTAGTCACAGCAACAGTAAATTAAGCCCAGAAGCACAATAGAGCCCCTGGATCCTGACAGCTCAAACACAGACCTCAGAAGGCATGAAAGGAAAATTACACATTGGAGGTGGTCATGGGAGGAGGAGTAAATAAGACAAACTTAATTTTGGAACAATGTGCAATGAGAACAGCGTCTGCCAGAAAAAGAGATTATTACAAATGGGGAAATGTGCCTTAATGAGCTGACGCTGAAAGGTTGTGTGAAAGCTCAGATTGGAATAACAGGGCAATTTGTTCGGAAAGGGAGGCATTAAGTCTAAAATGCCTAACAGAGAAATCATCTCCCTGACAGTGCTGCGAGGTAATTATGAAGTACAACGCCTGGCTCCACCCCAGGCACAAATGGCAGCTGACACTGTGCCATTCTCCTAAGCCACCCAAAGCTCACTGGCTGCAGCCAGCACTTACTCACACTGTGTGACGCAAACATCCCACGCACAGCTCTGCCAGTGCCCTTCAGTCCCAACCCACAGCCCCAGCTAGCCCAGTGCTGGGCTCCCCCTGCACACAGAGCTCTGTCCTGGTTTCTTTAGGCTTTGCTGATGCACCTCAATGCTTCGTTGGAGCCCCCTCCCTCACCCATCACCACAGGCGCGACTCCGTGGGTGCCCGGGGGCTGGAGCACCCACAGAGAAAAATTGGTGGCTGCTCTGCACCCACTGGCAGCTTCCCACCCCACCCACCCGCCCCAGCTCACCTCTGCCTCCTCTCTGCCTCCGCCTCCTCCCCTGAGCACATTGCGTTCTCCCCCCTCCCTCCCAGTGCTTGGCGCCGTGAAACAGCTGTTTTGCAGCCCCTCAAGGGTACGTGTAGCACTGAAATTACGCTCAGATGTACCTGCTCATCCTGGGTACCATGAGCTAAATGTCAGTGAGGAAGAGGCACTAGCCTGTGTGTCAAAGACTGTATACATGCAAATGCTCTTGGCTGGCCAGTCTATTCTTGAAGTAGGGAAGTTGAAGAAGGTGAGGAGGAGAACACAGAAGATAACGTTGCAGAAGAATGTAAAGATGAGAAACAGGAATCATATCAACAGTCCTGGGTGTTAATATTGCACAGCATTTCATCGACAGTGCCAGGGGAGGTAGGAATTGGACATCCAAACACATTAGGCTTGGAAGCATCTGTCACCAGGCCACAAGATCAAAAAAACTTGTCCAGGTGTTTCACAATGCTGGGCACTGAATCAGCCAGAAGGATGTACTTTGAGTGGATACAGCACTGGCCAAGAGCACACTGATGACAAGGAATGAGGACGGAATATTGATCCCATCAAATTTGGTTAAAAGAAGATTGACCCATTTCACTGCAGACAGTGATATAAATAAATAACAGTGATATAAGTGAGTGTACGCTTGATGGGCCGATGCATTTCATGCCACATAGCATGCTGCCCGGCAGAGAGGACACTCAGCTGACCTGATACTGCAGGATGTTGAGCCAACTAATCATGCTAATTTCAATGTGAACACCATCTCTCCTGCTAATATCACAGAAAGTGCAGCAGAATCATAATTCCATGGAGCTGTCCTGGCAGAATGGTGGTATGGACACACAAATGATTGCCAGGCAGCTTTGAAAGCACGACCACAGGACATGGCATTTTTCTTCAAACATCAATTTGAAAATCCAAGATCTGGCTGGACAAGTTTTAATGAAAAGCAGAACAATAACAACTCTCCATTAACTACATGCCTGTCATTCAGTCCCCAGCTCATGTATCTGATACCCAGAATATTGTCGTGAAAAGATTTTCTCAAGTCACACACTATCTTCAACAGAAACATACAGTCTTGACTAAAAGAAAAGGAGGACTTGTGGCACCTTAGAGACTAACCAATTTATTTGAGCATGAGCTTTCATGAGCTACAGCTCACTGCACCGATGAAGTGAGCTGTAGCTCACGAAAGCTCATGCTCAAATAAATTGGTTAGTCTCTAAGGTGCCACAAGTACTCCTTTTCTTTTTGCAAAGACAGACTAACACGGCTGTTACTCTGAAAACAGTCTTGACTGTTGACCAAGTGCTCTTCTTTGCTCTGACGGAGCTAAAATGGACTTTACCAGAATATAAAGATATCCTGATTCCATGCTTAGGAGGTCTACATATCAATGAACTTCCTAAAAGTGCTGGGGTTGTATACACAGGAGTCTGGATTCTTGAGCGTGTGGACAGAAAGTGGAATTTTAGGTAGACTAACGATATACCGTGTAACTACTGGTAAAATTATGTAAAAGCCACTTGTCCTCACAAGATCACTCGACAGGCAATAAGAAAAGGAGTACTCGTGGCACCATAGAGACTAACCATTGGTTAGTCTCTAAGGTGCCACAAGTCCTCCTTTTCTTTTTGCAAATACAGACTAACATGGCTGCTACTCTGAAATCTACAGGCAATGTGGCAACTGTTAGTTCCACAACTTCTGAGCCATCTACAGCAACATGACAAAAAACTCAAAGAAGGCTCTGGGAGTTTGCAAAATCTGATGCTGCGGAAGATTACAATAATGTCCTAATGTCTATTCTGTCATAGGCAAGTTTCTGTGACAAGATGGCATAGTCAGTGCTCAGCAACACAGAGAACCAGCCCAATTTCGAGTACCGGCAGCAGTACATTGATATGATGTGTATATGCTTACTCTTCAACAGAGCTCAACAGGATGCAATTTGGGAGCCTTGTCTGTATGCTTGCAAAAGAATATGCCTGTTCTGTCATCAATATGACCACACAAATTATGCTCAGTGGGGATCTCTGTAATTAGCAGAAATGAACAAGCTCCCTCTGAAGGTACATGAAGAGCTTGATAGAGGCAACTGGGTTGTGAAAGGTTCCAACCACAGATTCAATCATGCAGGTCTGGACCACTCCCAAAAATGGCTCAATGCCACTGGTGAAAGAGGAGGAGGAATTATCGGTCTCACAACAATGGCCTCAGGACTCAGCAGATGGACTCTCTCCTATAATCTGTGTGCCCTAATTGCAGCCCAAACCAGAACATTGTTCAGTCTTGCACTTGATGACCAAATGACTTGCAATGAATCCACACCAGCATGAAAGCTGCATGATTGTGTTGATGAAAATAAAGTGTTAATGAACTTCAAAGATACAAATTATTAACTGGTTAACTTCTCTGAAGAACTCCTAGCCAGTGCTCCACATAACAAAACAACTGTCGTATTCAGAAAGTTCAAAGGAGTCAGTACTGTTAAATCAACAAAACCAACTCTGGATAAATGTGAGTTAGAATCATAAAATCATAGAATATCAGGGTTGGAAGAGACCTCAGGAGGTCATCTAGTCCAATCCCCTGCTCAAAACAGGACCAACACCCATTAAATCATCCCAGCCAGGGCTTTGTCAAGCCAGGCCTTAAAAACCTCAAAGGGTGGAGATTCCACCACCTCCATAGGTAACCCATTCCAGTGTTTCACCACCCTCCTAGTGAAATAGTGTTTCCTGATATCCAACCTAGACCTCCCCTGCAGCAACTTGAGACCATTGCTCCTTGTTCTGTCATCTGTCATCATTGAGAACAGCCGAGCTCCATCCTCTTTGGAACCCCCCTTCAGGTAGTTAAAGGCTGCTATCAAATCCCCCCTCACTTTTCTCTTCTGTAGACTAAATAACCCCAGTTCCCTCAGCATCTCCTTGTAAGTCATGTGCCCCAGCCCTCTAATCATTTTTGTTTCCTTCCGCTGGACTCTCTCCAATTTCTCCACATCCCTTCTGTAGTGGGGGGACGAAAACTGGACACAGTACTCCAGGCGTGGCCTCACCAGTGCCAAATGGAGGGGAATAATCACTTCCCTCGATCTGCTGGCAATGCTCCTACTAATGCAGCCCAATATGTCATTGGCCTTCTTGGCAACAAGGGCACACTGCTGACTCGTATCCAGCTTCTCATCCACTGTAACTCCTAGGTCAGGGGCGGGAAAACTTTTTGGCCTGAGGGCCACATCAGGTTTCGGAAATTGTATGGAGGGCCGGCTAGGGGAGGCTGTGTCCCCACCCCCTATCCGCCTCCCCTTGTTTCTCGCCCCCCAATGGCATCCCCCGGACTCCTGCTCCATCCAACCCCCTCTGTTCCCTGACAGCCCCCCCCAGGACCCCTGCCCCATCCTCCACCCCCACCACTCCCTGTCCCCTGACTGGCCCTGGAATCCCTGCCCCTTATTGCCCCCCACCGCCCCATCCAACCCCCCCTCCTTCCTGACTGCCCTCCCCAGGACTCCTGCCCCATTCAAACCCCCCCATTCCCCGCCCTCTGACCGCCCCCCACCCCAAACTCCCCTGCCATCTATCTACCCCCTGCCCCGCTCCCTGCCCCCTTACCATGCAGCACAGAGCACCAGTTGCTGGCAGCGTGCCGGTGTAGTGTAGTAAATTGCTCCCTGTAACTGCTACCAGGAGCACATTCCTACCCGGAGCAGTTTAATACATTACACCAGCAGTACGGCGCGCTGAGGCTGCGTGGAGGGGGAACAGTGGGGAGGGGCCGGGGGCTAGCTTCCAGGGCCAGGAGCTCAGGGGCCAGGCAGGAGGGTCCCGCAGGCCGTAGTTTGCCCACCTCTGCCCTAGGTCCTTTTCTGCGAACTGCTACCCAGCCATTCGGTCCCTAGACTGTAGCAGTGCATGGGATTCTTCTGTCCTAAGTGCAGGACTCTGCACTTGTCCTTGTTGAACCTTGTCATATTTTTTTTGGCCTAATCATCTAATTTGTCTAGGTCACTCTGGACCCTATCCCTACCCTACAGCATATCTACCTCTCCCCGCAGCTTAGTGTCATCTGTGAACTTGCTGAGGGTGCAATTCATCCCAACATCCAGATCATTAATAAAGACGTTGAACAAAACTGGCCCAAGGACCGACCCTTGGGGCACTCCACTTGATACCAGCTGCCAACTAGACATGGAGCCATTGATCACTGCCCGTTGAGCCCAACAATCTAGCCAGTTTTCTATCCACCTTATAGTCCATTCATCCAGCCCATACTTCTTTAACTTGCTGGCAAGAATACTGTGGGAGACTATATCAAAAGCTTTGCTAAAGTCAAGATATATCATGTTCACGGGTTTCCTCTCATCCACAGAGCTAATTATTTCGTCATAGAAGGCAATCAGGTAGGTCAGGCATGACTTGCCCTTGGTGAATCCATGTTGACTGTTCCTGACTGTTCCTCTCTTCCAAGTGCTTCAAAATGGATTCCTTGAGGACCTGCTCCATGATTTTGCCGGGGACTGAAGTGAGGCTGACCGGTCTGTAGTTCCCCGGATTCACTTTCTTCTCTTTTTAAAATATGGGCACTCTATTTGCCTTTTTCCAAACGTCCGGGACCTCCCCCGATCGCCACGAATTTTCAAAGATAGTGGCCTATGGCTCTGCAATCACATCTACCAACTCCCTCAGCACCCTTGGGTGCATTAGATCTGGACCCATGGACTTGTGCATGTCCAGCTTTTCTAAATAGGCCTTAACCTGTTCTTTCACCACTGAGGGCTGCTCACATCCTTTCCATACTGTGCTGCCCAGTGCAACAGTCTGGGAGCTGACCTTGTCTGTGAAGATCGAGGCAAAAAAAGCACTGAGTACTTCAGCTTTTTCCACATCATCTGTCACTAGGTTGTCTCCCCCACTCAGTAAGGGTCCCACACTTTCCCTGACCTTCTTCTTGTTGCTAACATACCTGTAGAAACCCTTCTTGTTACCCTTCACATCCCTTGCTCGCTGCAACTCCAGGTGTGATTTGGCTTTCCTGATTACATCCCTGCATGCTCGAGCAATATTTTTATGCTCCTCCCTAGTCATCTGTCCAAATTTCCAGTTCTTGTAAGCTTCCTTTTTGAGTTTAAGCTCACCAAAGATTTCACTGTTAAGCCAAGCTGGTCACCTGCCTTGTTTGCTATTCTTTCTGCACATCAGGATGGTTTGTTCCTGCAATAAGGATTCTTTAAAATACAGCCAACTCTCCCGCCAATCCTTGCCCCCTCATATTAGCCTCCCAGGGGATCCTGCCCATCAGTTCCCTAAGGGAGTCTAAGTCTACTTTTCTGAAGTCCAGGGTCTGTATTTTGCTACTCTCCTTTCTTCCCTGTGTCAGGATCCTGAGCTCAACCATCTCATGGTCACTGCTGCCTACGTTGCCACCCACTTCTATTTCCCCTACCAATTCTTCCCTGTTTGTAAGCAGCAAATCAAGAGGAGCACGGCCCCTAGTTGGTTCCTCCAGCACTTGTACCAGGAAGTCGTCCCCAACACTCTCCAAAATCTTTCTGGATTGTCTGTGCACCGCTGTATTGCTCTCCCAGCAGATGTCAGGGCAACTGAAGTCCCCCATTAGAACCAGGACCTGTGATCTGTAAACTTCAGTTACCTGTCCAAAGAAAGCCTCGTGTACCTCATCCTTCTGATCACGCCCACCACGACATTGCCCTTGTTGCTCTCGCCTCTAAACTTAACCCAAAGACTCTCAACAGGCTTTTCTCCAGTTTCAAACTGGAGCTCTGAGCAATCATACTGCTCTCTTACATACAATGCAACTCCTCCACCTTTCCTCCCATACCTGTCCTTCCTGAACGGTTTATACCCATCCATGACAGTACTCCAGTCACATGAACTTCCCCACCAAGTTTCTGTTATTCCAGTCACGCCATAGTTCCTTGATTGTGCCAGGACTTCCAATTCTTCCTGCTTGTTTCCCAGGCTTCTTGCGTTCGTGTATGTGCACCTAAGATAACTAGCCAATTGCCCTACTTTCTCAGTATGAATCAGGAGGCTTCCCATCTTGTACCCTCCTCCTTCTGTTTCCTCCTTGTATCCCACTCCCTCACTTACCTCTGGGTTTAGGTCACTATCCCCCAGCAAACCTAGTTTGCAGCCTTCCTCACTAGGTTAGCAAGCGTGCCTGTGAAGATGCTCTTCCCTCTCTTCTTTAGGTGGATCCCATCTCTTCCTAGCAATCCTTCTGCCCGGAACAGCATCCCATGGTCGAAGAATTCAAAGCCCTCTCTCCGACACCACCTGCGTAACCATGCATTCACCTCCACAATTCGACGGTTCCTACATGGGCCTTTTCCTTCAACAGGAAGGATGGACAAGAACACGACTTGCACCTCAAACTCCCTTATCCTTCTTCCCAGAGCCATGTAGACTGCAGTGATCCACTCAAGGTCATTCTTGGCAGTATCATTGGTGCCCATTTGTAGAAGTAGGAAGGGGTAGCAGTCCAAGGTTTTGATCAGTCTCGGCAGACACTCCGTCACATCCTGGATTCTAGCTCCAGGGAAGCAGCACACTTCTTGAATCTCCCGGTCTGGTTGGCAGATGGATGACTCCATCCCCGTTAGGAAGGAGTCTCTGACCACCACCCACCTGCCTCCTCCTCTTGGGAATGGTGGTCATGAAACCCCCATCCCTAGGACAATGCCTAGGAGTTGCACGCTGACCAGGAAAAGGCAGACACCAGGATTGTACTGCACTGACTGCATACTGATACTGACTGTGTTATTGTGTCAGCACAAGACACTGATGTTCTTCTGTTAACGGCACACTATGACAAAATGCTTTGCAGCAAATTGTAGCTGAAGACTGGAACATCAAAAACCCCAAATACATTCCTGTGCATACTATTTGAGAGAAGCTTCTGCCTGTATTTCCTCAAGCAGACACAGAAATAATATTCTCCTTCCATGCCCTGTGTTTCCCATGTTGCTGGGCACAGCAAGAAAACTGCTTGGACAATATTCACGGAGAGACATGGATGTCTAAAACTTGGGGAAGGATGACCTACAGAATGAAACAATCGTTTCAGCAGAAAAGTTCATCTGCAGCCTGCAAAATTTACCCGGAGGAGAGCTGCAACAAGGCATGGATGATATTGTTCTCCGGGTGCCAATCATCAGAGGCATTGCCCCCAACTAGTGATGCATTGCACTAGTACATCCAAAGAGCTCATTTTCAAGCCATGGTGTGGAGGCAGGAAAACTCCAACCATCCCTCGCTACCCTGACCAGAGATTATGGGTTGGCCCAAACACAATGGAGAACTGGTACCCAAGCAAATGTCACTGGAACCAATTCCCAACAGCCGTGCAGAAATTATTACCTGTGGATGTGTCAACGGGTGCATATCACAATGCTGTAGCTGCAGAAATGCCACATGTGCATGCTCTGGGGCTTGTAAATACAAGGGGTGTGTCGGCACATGTAGGAACTGTTACATTACGCTGACCTAAACAATGTGTAGGATCTAGAGTAACTTTGTAGTGGAATAAAAACCATAGAAATCTACTAATTTTCCAAATTTTACTTAAATTTGAACTCCAGTTTAGAAGGTGATATATTCAAAATTCAGCTTGGTAACTTGTTTTGTTTTTTCAGACTCAGCACATTCAGATTATGACAGATAACTTGTTTACTTACTTCCCCCCCAAATGCTTCCTCCATCTCATTTTATAGACAATGTGCTCAGTCTATCAGCTGGGAGGAGCACTGCAGCAGGTTACAGCCTGATGTGATGGCACTGCTCTACAGGACCTCGTATGAGCAGGGGAGAGTGGGATGGAATTTCAAAGGCAAGCCAAGTAGAGACATTCCTTTCCACAAGATTCTGGGGCTGTTGGCCTTTCTGTCTCCCAAGGCAGCAGTGACGGGGTGAAGGGCAACTGCCCCTTAAATAAAGGCATCTTTACCCTGCATGGGCTGAGGATCTTATTTATGGGTCTGTTTCTATCTACTGTCTCACACCAATCTCTGCATGTTCACCCAGCCCTTGGCTATCAAAGGCAGCATGAAGGTGAGAGATAGAGACCTGATACAAGTGACTTCATTTGATTAAAAATACAACTTAGGACAGATAAGGAGGAAAAACTAAACAAAACCCTGGCCGCAACTCACTATCCCAAACACTTTGAATCTGGCCAGGAAGGACCTTCTCTCCTCACAGGCCCGCTGGGCAAAGTCCCCAGAAGAGAAATATTAGCGGGGCTGGCTAATTACAGCAGAACTCTCTGCTGTGAAAATCATGAGAGATGCTAACACAACACTGGTTGCAAAAACCTCTCTGCGGCTGGATTCCTTTGGTGCATGTTATGAAACCGTTCAAGTACTGTACAGATCCCAACAAAGGGGCCCTGTGTCACGGAGACAAAACCACTTCACAAGTAATGCCTGCCTTTCAGATGCCATTTCCCACTGGTTTCCAAAGAGCGATGCTCAGCTCCCCTGCAGAGACTGGCATTAATTATTAATGACTCGCTTATTGAAATAATATCACAATAGCCCAAGTGACCTTATCACAGCAAGTAATGAACTAAAGAGACCTCTGCACTCACACGTCTCATTTGCAACCAACACTCGCCCTGCATGTCTGTGTCTGAATGATGCACCAGCATGCCCTAGGTGCTGTTACCCACCCTGTCCCGGCTGGAACGCACAGGGGATGAAACAGTGACTGCTGTAACGGAGTTGTGCTGCAGTGAGTCATCTGAAAATAACTCTGACATTCCAAACTGGCAGCCTGCGTCACTCTCAGGGGATGTCCAGATGCTTTGGAAAAAAGACATGCATTGCCAGCATAGCTCTCGCGTCTCTGCAGACCACAGAGCAGCCAACTTACAACACATCACCAACTAAGGAGCATCAGCACAAACAAGAGCAGACTAACTCAACTGCATGATGCATTATGAGGCGTGGGCCAAGCCCACCCCAAGGCCTGCCATCCTGTACAGAGTCAAGCAGTTCTCCTCTGCTCTCTCCTCTCCCACCTCCACTGAATCCATGTGAGCCTTGCTGAAGCAGCAGGAACACACAATCCTAGTGACCGGCTCATTTTTAACTAGAGTCTCATCCCCACAGGAGGGTTGAAACAACAACACTGAGCAGTTTCTGAGTTTAAAGTGCTGTACAATCCTGGACGGAGCCTCACAGCCTGCATGAGGCAGGGCGTACAGCAGCACCCAGCCCTTCCAGAGTGCTCAGCAATGTGCTATCCTGGCAATATGCGGCCATAGGACAGTCACACTTTATCCTGCAGTGACTGTAGTTAAACTCCCGACTTTAGCTTTTGAGCCCTGTAATAACAATCGGATTCTATGAATCCGTGATACACGATTGGACTGAATTCTGTATTCTTGCATACCTCATTCATGTGCTGTCGAGTGCAGGCTCATTAACTGCACTGTCTGTCTAAGATGCTTTACATTACCACAAAAAGAAAAGGAGTACTTGTGGCACCTTAAAGACTAACCAATTTATTTGAGAATAAGCTTTCGTGAGCTACAGCTCACTTCATCCGATGCATGCAGTGGAAAATACAGTAGGGGGATTTTATATACACAGAGAACATGAAACAATGGGTATTACCATACACACAGTAACGAGAGTGATCCGGAAAGGTGAGTTTTTACCAGCCGGAGAGCGGGGGTGAAAAACCTTTTGTAGTGATAATCAAGATGGGCCACACTATCAGAGGCTCATTCACCTGCACATCTACCAATGTGATATCTGCCATCATGTGCCAGCAATGCCCCTCTGCCATGTACATTGGCCAAACCGGACAGTCTCTACGTAAAAGAATAAATGGACACAAATCAGATGTCAAGAATTATAACATTCAAAAACCAGTCGGAGAACACTTCAATCTCTCTGGTCACTCGATTACAGACCTAAAAGTGGCAATTCTTCAACAAAAAAACTTCACAGACTCAAATGAGAGACTGCTGAATTGGAATTAATTTGCAAACTGGATACAATTAACTTAGACTTGAATAAAGACTGGGAGTGGATGGGTCATTACACAAAGTAAAACTATTTCCCCATGTTTATTCCCCACCCCCACCCGTTCCTCAGACATTCTTGTCAACTGCTGGAAATGGCCCACCTTGATTATCACTACAAAAGGTCCCCCTCCCTCCCGCTCTCCTGCTGGTAATAGCTCACCTTACCTGATCACTCTCCTTACAGTGTGTATGGTAACACCCATTGTTTCATGTTCGCTGTGTATATAAATCTTCTCACTGCATTTTCCACTGAATGCATCCGATGAAGTGAGCTGTAGCTCACGAAAGCTTATGCTCAAATAAATTTGTTAGTCTCTAAGGTGCCACCAGTCGTCCTTTTCTTTTTGCGGATATAGACTAACACGGCTGCCACTCTGAAACCTTACATTACCACAGTATCCCAGAGCGCCTTCAGTGAGGCAGGGCTGGGCTGAGCTATTATGCCGTTTCCCCCCAGAGCCTAAGGGCCTTGAATGCTGTTCCTTCCAGTCCTAGGCTAGTGCTCTAACCACTGGACCACCCTCCACCTGCCCCACCCTTTGAATTAGATATTCAAAGATATGGATAGTTACTCTGCTACATGCAACTATCCTAAAAAAGCATCCAAGAGTTCTAATTGCAAACTGAGAGAATTATGGTAATAAGGAATTCAGTCAGGTCCTTCGCTTTCTGGGTACTGGAGTGATGGGAATTACAGGTATCACAAAAAACGGTTACTCACTTTCTCATAACTGTTGTTCTTCGAGATGTGTTGTTCATGTCCATTCCAACCAGGTGTGTGCACACTGTGTGCAAGCCAGCCAGAAGATTTTTCCCTTGGCAGTGTCCGTAGGGTCGGCCTAGGCATCCCCTGGAGTCGCGCTTTCATGGCACCCAATATAGCACCCTGCCGACCCCCCCACCCCCTCAGTTCCTTCTTGTCGGCTACTCTGACAGAGGGGTAGGAGGGTGGGTATTGGAATGGACATAAACAACACATCTCGAAGAAGAGTTATGGGAAGGTGAGTGTTGGGGGCTTATTCCTTCACCCGCTTACTTCCCTGATCCTTCTCGCATGAACAGAGAGCAACAATACCCGAAGTCCAAAGGTGCAAACAATTCAATGTTTATTGGGGTGAACTTCCAGCAAGCATGATTCCAGTTTCCTTCCTTAGTGTCCCCCTTCCCAGCTCTGACACCACAGAGCCTTATTTGTGTCCCTGTTCCCATTTCCCCCCTTAGCAAAACATGATTGCAATTTCCCCACCCCCATTCCCCGCCCCTTGCTTCCTGATTGACTGCAGACTATATAGTAAAACTTGAGTTCTGCTTAGCTATACCTTAACCAATCATTTTACTGAAATTTAACTAATCAATCCTAACATATTGTAATATGATTATTTAACCAATTATATCCCACCACCTTAATTAGTTTACACCCAGAAAAATTAATTATACAGCAGACAGAAACAATCACAGAACCAGACAGAGATTATACAGACAAACCATCGGGAAATGGGGACTACAGTAATAGAACAACAAAGAAATGAGGATTTCACATCCCAGCTATGGATAAGTGAGTTCTTGCCAGACAGGATACTATCAAACTAAGTTTCCTTTTACATCTTCTAGGCACTTCCCTTTCTCTGGAGGCGATAGGAATAATGCCTAACAGCCCCAGATTGCCTTATTTTAATGTGACTAGTTTGGAATGTGAGGATGTGACCGGTCGCTTCCCAGCTTATGGCTGCCTCTGCTGCTTAGTCAAAGGCCTTAGCCTAAGAACAGGGCCTCAGACTGTCACAGTAAGAGAAGGCCCTTACACTGGCCGACAGTGATTTTGATTCTTTCTTTTATACCTCTGTAACTAGCTAAGTGATAAGAATATACCTAAATTAGTGTATAGGCTTTTACAGACAGGCCTGAATATCTATATCCTAATAGTGAGTAACCATTTTTTCTTCTTCGAGTGCTTGTTCATGTCCATTCCAATCAGGTGGCTCACAAGCCAAAGTTCAAGACTTGGGGTTGGAGTCATAGAATCATAGAATCATAGAATATCAGGGTTGGAAGGGACCCCAGAAGGTCATCTAGTCCAACCCCCTGCTCAAAGCAGGACCAATTCCCAGTTAAATCATCCACTGATTGGAGCATGGCTCATCCAAGGCTGCATCATCTCTGGCCTGTTGTGTGATCACATAGTGCATCGTAAAAGCGTGTATCAAGGACCACGTTGCCACTGTGCGGATTTCCTGAGTGGGAACCTGCACCAGGAATGCTGCTGAGGAGGCCTGAGCCCTGGTGGAGTGTGCAGTGATCGGCGGAGTGGGCACCTTCACCAGGTTGTAACACTCCTGAATGCAGGACGTGATCCATGACGAGACGCGTTGGGATGAGACAGGGAGGCCCTTCATTCTGTCCGCCACCGCTATGAATAACGCGACGGACTTTCAGAATGGCTTAGTTCTCTCTATATAGAAGGCTAGCACTCTGCGGACATCCAATGAGTGAAGCCTTTCCTCCCTGTCGCAGGGATGCGGCTTAAGATAGAACACTGGGAGGAAGATGTCCTGGTTGATGTGAAACTGGGAGACAACCTTAGGGAGAAAAGCCAGGTGAGGCCTGAGCTGAACCTTGTCCTTATGGAATACTGTGTACGGGGGCTCTGATGTAAGGGCCCTGAGCTTCGACACCCTCCTAGCTGAGGTTATCGCCACCAGAAACACCACCTTGTATGAGAGATAAAGCAGGAAGCAGGTGGTCCTGTAAATATGGAAAGGACCAGATTAAGGTCCCAAGCCAGGATAGGCTGTTACATTTGCAGGTGGAGTCTGTTGAGATCTTTAAGGAAACAGCTGACCATTGGGTTCGCGAAGACTGAGTGGCCATCTGAGCCCAGATGGAAGGTGGAGATGGCAGCCAAGTGGACCCTTATTGATGACATAGACAGAGCCTGTTGTTTAAGATGGAGGCGATAGTCCAGTATAAATGGTACTGGAGCGAGTGTCGGCGACTGATGGCGCTGCTCCGACCAGAGGGGGAACCTCTTCCACTTGGCAAGGTATGTTGCCCTTGTGGAGGGCTTTCTATGCTAAGGAGAAGTTGTCTGACTTGACCAGAACAGGACAGCTCATGGCGTTTAGCCATGGAGCACCCATGCTGTGAGGTGGAGCGACTGTAAGTTCGGATGCTGGAGGCAGCCGTGATCCTGTGTGATCAGGTCCGGGACAAGTGGTAAGGTGACCGGGGTCGCCACAGACATTTCCAGGAGTGATGTGAACCATTGCTGGCATGGCCAGGCTGGAGCTATCAATATGACCCAGGCTCGGTCCCTGTGGACTTTGAGGAGCACTTGTGGACCAACGGGACCGGTGGGAATGCGTGAAGCAGACAGTTCCCCCACGGAAGAAGAAAGGCATCCACGATGGAACCCGGGCTGTGATTTATGAAGGAGCAAAATAGCTGAAACTTCCTCTTGCTGCGTGTGGTGAACAGGTCTATTTGGGGAAAGTCCCAGAGATGGAAAATTGAGCTCACCACGTCTGGCCAGAGAGACCACTTGTGGCCATGAAAAAATCAGCTGAGACTGTCTGCCAGCTCATTCTGTATCCCAGGGAGGTACGATGCCTGCAGGTGTATTGAGTGCTCTATACAGAAGTCCCACAGCATGAGGGCTTCCTGGCACAGGGGAGAGGAGCACGCACCCCCATTTGTTGATATAAAACATCGCTGTGGTGTTATCCATAAGGACTGATACACATCTGCCCGATATGTGGGCTCTGAAAATCTGGCATGCTGGCTGGGGGCTGGCGAAGGGAACTCCTGAACAAACTACCTGTGGGTCGAGCCACCACAGGAGGAAGTCTAATATGGGGCGAGGCAGGGTTAAGTGTTTTGAGCCAGTCGACACTAGCCATGACTGGAGCGGGCGAAGTCTGAGTCTGGCATGCTGCACTACATAGGTACATGCAGTCACGTGCCCCAGCAGTTTCAGGCAGTTCCTTGCTGTGGTCATAGGGAACTGTCCGAGGCCCTGTATGATGTCCCCTAGAGACCGAAACCTGGTTTCTGGGAGGTATGCCCCGGCTTGAGTCGAGTCTAGCACTGCGCCTCTAAACTCTATCCTCTGTACTAGGGACAGTGTGGATTTGGCCTCGTTGAGAAGGAGACCTAGTTCAAGGAATGTCCTTCTTATGAAGCCAACCTGCTCCTCCACTTGGGATCTGGAGCGGCCTTTGATCAGCCAGTCGTCAAGGTACAGGAAAACCTGTATCTAGCACCTGCACAAGAGCACTGCGACTACTGTCATGCATTTGGTGAAAACTCAAGGTGCTGCTGACAGGCCAAAAGGGAGGACAGTAAACTGATAGTGGCTGTCATTCACCACAAATCTGGGCTAACGTCTATGAGGTGGAACTATTGCTATGTGGAAATATGCCTCCTTCAAGACGAGGGAGGCATACCAGTCTCCTGGATCCAATGAGGTGATAATGGAGGTCAAGGAGACCATGCGGAACCTGAGTTTCTTGACAAACTTGTTGAGCTCCCTCGGCTTCAGGATGAGTCTGAGGCCACCCTTGGCTTTCGGTATTAGGAAATACTGGGAGTAGAAGCCCTCGCCCCTTTGCTCCTGAGAAACCTCTTCCACTGCTCATACCAAGAGGAGGGAGTGCACTTCCTGTATTAGAAGTTCCTCGTGAGAGGGGTCCCTGAAGAGAGATGTGTAACGGGGAGTAGAAGGGCAGGAGAGCACAGAATTGGATGGAGTATCCCCTCTCTATCATGCAGAGCACCCAGTGGTCCGAGGTGATACAGGACCAAACATGGTAGAAAGGGGATAGATGGGACAAGAAGGTAAGAGGGGATGAACCCAGATGTGATACTGGTGTGCCATCCTTGACCACACCTTCAAAAGGGGGTTCTGGGGCCAGCCGGAGGCTTGTGCTGGCCAGAGCTCTGCCACGAGAAGGGATGCTGCCTCCTTCTTCCACTCCTATTCTGCCTGCGAGGAGCATCCTGGCGGTTCTGGGGTTGGTAGAACCTGGAGAGAGGCTGTGTCCTGAACTGCCTATGCTTGGTGGCTGGTATATGGAGCCCCACAGATCTTAAGGTGGCCTTTGAGTCCTTCAGACTATGGTGTCTCTTATCAGTTTTGTCAGAAAAGAGGGCTGAGCCCTCGAAGGGGAGGTTCTGGATCGCTTGCTGGACCTGTGGGGCAGACCAGAGACCTGCAACCAGGAGCTCCTTCTCAATACAACCTCCATGGCCATTGTACGTGAAGCAACATCTGCTGTGTCCAATGCCACCTGTAGGGAAGCTCGGGAGACCAGCCTCCCTTCCTCCACTAATGCAGAGAACTTAGAACGAGAGTCCTGCGGCAGGAGCTCCGCAAACTTGGCCATCGCAGCGCAGGTGTTGTATGCATATCTGTTCATGATGGACTGTTGGTTTGCGATGTGGAGCTATAGTCCCCCCATCAAATAGACCTTCCTGACGAACAGGTCGAGTCTTTTTGCCTCCCTATTCTTAGGGGAGGGACCCTGGATGCCCTGGCGCTCCCACTGATTGGCTGCATCAACCACCAGTGAGTCAGGGGGTCACCAGTGAGTCAGCGGCCGTCAGCAGTGCCGCTGATGGGAGGGTCGGTGCGGGAGCTGTGGAGTGTAACAGAGGTGCCGGCATTGCCTGTGCAGGGGCGAAGGATGCCCATGACACCATTGCCGACCTGGTCCTTGGGCCCTGGTGATGTGCCCAGGGTGTCCAAAAGGGCCACTGAGACGACAGCTGCCCCTGCGGAGGCCACGGTGCTGGATAGGGCTGATGGCTACAGTGGGATCTGGACCTCCTGCTCCTGGTCCTACTGGAACGATAGGAGTCTGCCTCTGACTCCAAGGTCCCTGAGTAGGAAGACCACGGAGGAGCGGTGCCCTGGGCTGCCGAAGAGTGGTGCTGAGAGGCCGGTGATTGGTGTGGCTCCCCTGCCTGGGTGGGCTGTGCCAGGGAGAGGTGCGCTGGGGATGGGGATCGGCACGCCATCAGCGCTGGTTTGCCCCTCAACTAGAAGTGGGGCCACGCAGTCACCGGCGACTTGTCCTTTCTCTGCGGGGAGGATGGCACCGGGAGGCGCATCAGGTCCTTAGCCGCCTCAAATGCCTCTGGCGTAGATGGGAGCTGGAGGTGGTCACCTTGGCGATCCGGGGACCATGTGGGGGTTCAGACTCAATTGAACCCCAGCCGGGGCAGGAGTCGACGAAACTTTAGAGGGCTGGAGGGAAGAGGTAGCTTGGCCCGAAGTGCTTGTGGACTCCACAGGACCATTAGACTTTAGCGGGGGGGACTGACCCCTCTCCATCCTTTTCTTCCTTAGGGGCATCGGGGACCGAGACCGGTGCTGCACCAAAGACGGCTTTTGATGGCTAGAGCCGTGGAGGTGCCAAGGGATTTAGGGTTCTTGTTTGGCGCTGGCTCGCGCACCGTCGGCACCCGAGGACTGTGGACCAAAAAAGAAGTACTCAGTGCGGGTTCTGCAGACTGGGGTCGGAATGTGACCGTAGCACCGCTTCCATCAGCAGGATCTTAAGTCTCTGCTCTCGGTCTTTGAGGGTCCTAGGTTGGAAACCTTTGTAGATCCTGCACTTGTCCTTCTGGTGGCTCTCCCTGAGGCACCGGAGACAAGAAGACTGTGGGTCACTCTTGGGCATAAACTTGCCACAGTCCTCACAGAGTTTAAACCCTGGACACCCACACATACCCCAGAGGCAGGGAAGAGATTGGGGGAGACCCCCCCAAACAGAACTAAACTACTACAAAACTATTTCTAACTAACTATTTACACTATTGTACAAAAACTACAGAGGACACTGCCAAAGCGCTTACAAGCAAGAGCGAGCAATGTTCCAGCTAGCCATCACCGGCAGTCAGAAGGAACTGAGGGGGTGGGGGGTCAGTAGGGCGCTATATTGGGTGCCATGAAGGCACGACTCCAGGGGGTGCCCAGGCCGACCCTACGGATGCTGCTAAGGGAAAAATCTTCCGGCTGGTGTGCACACGGCGCACACACACACGTGATTGGAATGGACATGAACAAGTACTTGAAGAACATCATATCCAAAATGTGGTTACACTGGAAGGGCAGCCAGTGCACTATAAAGCATAACCACCTGCTGATTAGAGGATAGGGCTAAGTGTTCTCATTGCTATTCTGTGAGCCCAACTTCAAACGCCCCCTCGCAAACCAGCCAAAGCCAAGTCAGACGTAAGAGCAAAAGAGAAGGGGCCTGACACTTGCCTTGACTCACACATGACCTCTCTCCATGAAATAACCCGTTCCCCGGGGCAGCCCCTTGTATCAGCTCCCAGCGTCTGACTAATCCTTGTGTCTTGTGCATTGTCTTTTACAGCATCAGGTGTGCTGTCAATCCTCCTCCCATCCTGGTTCTCACTAGTGCGCTCCTTCAGCCACCACCATCTGGCTGCTCCTTCCCATCACTGCCATGAATGCTTTTCACCAGGCCATGGTCACCATCTCCCATCCCATCCTTTAGTCTGTCCAGAACCCTCCTGTTAACGTTAACTTCGCCCCCTGCCCTGCATACAGACCTCTTCACGGCTCCCTGGGCTCCAGCACATCACGTACAAGGTGAGAATAAGGACAGGCCCTGCACCCCCCCCCCATCTGCTCATTTTCTACTCCCACTCCCTCCACAACCACTCCTGTAGCCTCTCTCCAACTCCCTGGGCCAGCAGCAGTCCCTGCCAAGCACCCCTCTAGCCTTCTCCAAGCCCTTCCATCCCTATGGCCTCCCAGGTCTCTCCCTCTCTCTGGAGGGGGAATGGGGAAGAGGCAAGAGAACCTTGCAGCCTGGTGCTGAGAGCACTCGCCCAGGGCGTGGGAGACCCAGGATCCTGTCTCCCTGCTCCACTGACATTTTCACTCTCTATCCACCATGCAGCAGCTTCGACAGGGGCCAGCGAGAATATCCCAGAGCCCAGTGCTTAGGCACTCCCCTGGGAGGTTCAAATCTCTTCTCGCCCCTAAGGGGAAGGGGGTCTTGAACTGGGAGTCTCCCAGCTCCAGTTAAGTGCCCTAATCACTGGGCTCAAAGTTATGCGGGAGCCCATCCTCCTCTGCCACCACCCACCTTCCTCCTGGGACTCACCTATTGGGGCCTGATCCAGTAGGCAGCCTAGGAGCACACCTACCAGATCGGGCACTGCCTGTGCATTAGGCAGACCAACACCTGCCTTCCCCTGCTTTGGGAATTGCTCTGGGGCTCAGACAGGAGACAGGCAGCTGGAGGGGCACAGGGAGGCAGCCCAGAAACACAGGCTCTGCAGAACTTTTACTGCAAACAGTTCAGGTGCTTGCAGGGTTTCAGCAGGAGGTTTGTGCATCACAGGGGTCCCAAAACTGGGACTTCGGCTCCTAACTGCTTTGAGCAATCAGGCCACAGTGTTTGCAGTACGGGTCATTTGCTAGTGGCTGTAGCTTGATACAGGAAAGAACAGGACAGCAGGATTTGACCTAACTTTCCAATAGATGTTCAGACAGCCAAACTGGTTAATTGACTACGCAGTCATTGAAATTAGAAAGCAGTTGCTTTGAAAAGACAACACACATTGCAGAAGAAACAGACCATTCCATTGTACAGGCACCAGACCAGAGAAACCTGGGACCGACGCCCTGGGGGAAATTCTTACCGTTACATGGGAAAAAATCACACCCCTTTGTATGTGCACGCTTATACTACGCTCAGAAGTTTAATTCAATTGCTGGGGGGGAGGGGGGGGAGTGTCAGCTGCAGCTCAGGCTGCAGGCTAGAATCATTCAGCTTGCCGGATACATAGTGCCCTCCGTCTACTCCGTTACCGTTAGCCGCCAAGTACCATAAGCACGATGGTGCAATATGCTGTGCTGTCTGCAGAGTAACACCGGTATCAAATACGGCGTCTTATTAATTCCCTGGGAATCTCACCACGACACAGAATTAAGACAGAAGAGGGGGCTGGTTTTAATTCTGGGGGTTTTTTACACACAACATTTAAAAGCTATAGTGAAGATTCACAGGGAAAAGAGAGGTGCACCCACACCGCAAGGCTCATGAGAATCAGGCCCTTTGTATGCCAACTGCTCCTGGTAGTGCAGAACTTCAGAGTATGTGACTGGTTAGGGCTGGAAAAACCTGCTTTGTACTCTGTTCCAGTGCGAGATAGCACTTGTTTCCATGCTATTAAGCTGCAAGACATTGGCCTAAACCCATGCTACAGGGTATAGAATCATAGAATATCAGGGTTAGAAGGGACCTCAGGAGGTCATCTAGTCCAACCCTCTGCTCAAAGCAGGACCAGTCCCCAATTTTTGCCCCAGATCCCTAAATGGGCCCCTCAACGATTGAACTCACAACCCTGGATTTAGCAGGCCAATGCTCAAACCACTGAGCTATCCCTCCCCCACATTTGAGCTCTACATTTGAGCTCTGGGAGGTGATTCCATTTTATAGACATACCTGCGCTAGCTCTGCTCAAGCTAGCATGCCAGATATAGCTGTGTAGCCGGGATAGCACAGCACCTGGGATAGTGAGCACCTGTGCCAAATGCTATCCAAGCAGATCACACCAGGCCCCTAGGACCTGGCGTGATTGCCAACAGGTTCCCTGATGGAATTCAAAGCGGATTGGGGTTCACTTCTAACCCCCAGAAAGGTTGGAGACCTGCTGCCTATCTGTGAGCGTGGCTCCCCCGAGGCTGGATCAGAGCTGCGACCAGGGGAGGCTGCTGAGCACAGTCAGGACTGCGTAGCCTGCAGGGTGTTCTCCAGGAACTCACATCCACTGTGATCCAGAACCTGGATTTGGTGCCTGCAGGGCATGCTGCAAAGTCCCCTTTTCCCACAGGCTTTTAGTGAGGGGCAGGGCTGAGGGGTGGAGGCAGCCTTAGGGGGTTACTTTTCTCTGGCCAGCTGGCAGATGAGCGTGTTATAAAGGGCAGAGGAGGCCTTTACATTGAACTCCACTGTGTGTTTTCCATAGGGGAGGGGCCCCAGCAAAGAATGGGGCCAAGAGAGGCTTTAATAAATGTGAAGGATACAAAATACACAGAGCTATTTCTATATTTAAACAGGCCTTATCAAAACCCCTGACCAAGCCCCAGCAACTGCTGTGAGCCTGCCACCCCAGAGGCCTCATCAGCGCTGTCAACAGACAGCTTGGGCAGACCAGATGATATCCCAAAATGACACATGGCCAGTTTGCTCCCAATAAAACACTAGCCTTTCACATGAACAAACCCCAGCTTGCTGACTGGCCAGACTGCAATGGCTTTTACTGATATTCTTGTGTCAGCGTTTAGCCCTTCAACCAACTGATAAGAGTGGCAGCTGGCCCTAATCTGGACAATTCTGAGGTGATTGCAGTAGCTAAGGACAGTTGCTGTCTAAACTGGTAACCCTGACTTTGGATGGAAACTCATTCACACATGATGATTCCAAGGTTTCCTTTGTAAACATAACACTGCAGTGTCCTGGGTCAAGCGTGAGGACCAAGGACCCACCCTTGGAGCAAACACACTTCTCAGAGCTTCGCACACAGCAGTCAGTCACCCCGAAGGCTGGCTTGCAACTATACAGCCCAGTTTCTGCTTGGATAAAGAGGGGGTTAGTGCATGTTGGGTCTGTTAGTATCCACAGGCCATACCTTCATTTTAAAGAGGATGGTGGCTGCAGTGAGCTCTATTTAGAAGGCTTAGCCATCTCTGCAGTTTAGCATATGCCTTCTGGGTATGTATCATCATTGCAGATTCAAAGGCCAGAAGACACCAGTGGGATCATCTAGCCTGACCTCCTGTATAAGACTGCCCCAAAATACTTCCTAGAGCAGAGCTTTTAGAAAAACATCCAGTCTTGATTGGAAACTTGCCTGTGACAGAGAGTGCCCCTCGACCCTTGGTAAATTGTTCTGAAGGGCAACTACTTTCCCTGTTAAATAAATATTTACACCTTATTTCCGGTTTGAATTTGTCTAACTTCAACTTCTAGCCATTGGAGCATGTTCTACCTTTCTCTTCATTATCATCCTCATCCTGGTAAATCCCAAATGGATGTAGCCTCCTTGTAGACTGAGCACTGTAGGGATCGATCTCTAAGTAGGTCATTAAGATGGTCAGGCAGGATTTTCAGTCTATGTTCACCATTGGCAATTTTATCACTTCTATGCTGTAACCCAGCTATAAATGGATGGTGAAGAGACATTATCTCCTTTGTAGCCTGTCAGTTTACTGACACCACAGGTCTTTATTTCAAGATCTAGTCATGTTAAATATTTTTGGATGTTTTCTACATTTTCAAATATATTGATTTCAATTACAACACAATATAAAGTGTACAGTGCTCACTTTATATTTACAAATATTTTCACAGTAAAAAACAAAAGAAATAGTATTTGTCAACTCATCTAATACAAGTACTGTAGTATAATCTCTTTATCATGAAAGTTGAACATACGAATGTAGAATTATGTACCAAAAAAAACCCTACATTCAAAAATAAAACAATGTAAAACATTAGAGCCTACAAATCCACTCAATCGTACTTCAGCCAATCACTCAGAAAAACAAGGTTGATTACAATTTTCATGAGATAATGCTGCCCGCTTCTTGTTTACAATGTCACCTGAAAGCGAGAAAGTCATTTGCATGGCACTGTCGTAGCCAATGTTACAAGATATTTACAGGCCAGATGTGCTAAAGATTCATGTGTCCCTTGATGCTTCAACCACCATTCCAGAGGACATGCGTTCATGCTGATGACGGGTTTTGCTCGATAACGGTCCAAAGCAGTGCAGACCGATGCATGTTCATTTTCACCATCTGAGTCAGATGCCACCAGCAGAAGGCTGATTTTCTTTTTTTTGGTGGTTTGGGTTCTGTAGTTTCTGCATCAGGGTGTTGTTCTTTTAAGACATCTGAAAGCATGCTCCACACCTTGTCCTTCTCAGATTTTGAAGGCATTTAAAGGCATAAACTTTGGGTCGAGTGCTATAGCTAGTTTTGAGTTTTGTCAAATCTGTTATGAAAGTTTTCTTAAAACGAACATGTGCTGAGTCATCATCCGGGACTGCTGTAACATGAAGTACATGGCAGAATGAACGTGTAAAACAGAGCCGGAGACATACAGTTCTCCCCCAAGGGGTTCAGTCACAAATTTAATTAACACACTATTTTTTTTAACAAGCATCATCAGCATGGAAGCATGTCCTCTGGAATGGTGGCTGAAGCATGAAGGGGCATACGAATGTTTAGCATATGTGGCATGTAAATACCTTGCAATGCCAGCTACAAAAGTGCCATGCGAATGCCTGTTCTCACTTTCAGGTGACATTGTAAATAAGAAGCAGGCAGCATTATCTCTTGTAAATGTCAACAAACTTGTTTGTCTTAGCGATTGGCTGAACGAGAATTAGAACTGAGTGGACTTGTAGGCTCTAAAATTTTACATTGTATTTTTCAATTCATCTCATACAAGTACTGTAGTGCAATCTCTTTATTGTGAAAGTGCAACTTACAAATGTATATTTTTTGTTACATAACTGCACTCAAAAATAAAACAATTTCTTTTATTTTTCATTTTTACAGTTGTGATACAGGAGGGCCAGGGAGCAGTGCTAGAGTGGTCGAGGGGAAATATATAAGCCCTAGGCTAATTAAGGCGTGATTTCCTGTAGACTAGGGAGGGTTGCTACAGGTTAATTGGAGCACCTGTAGTCAATTAAGGCCCTGTCAGGAACCTAATAAAACCCCCTGCTTCAGGCAGGGCCACTAGCGGGGCCTTTGGAACCCAAGAGCAGGGGCAAAGGGTGGCATTTTAGTCCCCCACCAAGAAAAGCGCAGGACCCACCATACGAACCTCGGCCATCTTGTCCCACGTGGTGTCGGGAGCGGGGTTTCTGCGTCGTGAACATAGTCCAGGGGGGTCACGACCACCCTGCCCCAAGACGTGGTCAAAGCACTGGTGCAAGCCACGGCTGCCCAGCAGGAGGCTACCCGGATCCAGGCAGCTGCCCAACAGGAGGCCATCTGGCTGCAGCAAGAGACCAATCGCCTGCTGATGACCCAGGCCACCCAAGATTGGGCCATGCTGCAGGAACTAGTGAACCAGGGGAAGGCCCTTATGGAGAAGGACCGCAGGTATGACGGGACGGAGACCATACGGGCCAGCGACTGTTGGCAGAAAAGGACCTGGGAGGAAGATGCGGAGGCGAACCTCCTGGCCTTCGAGAGCACAGCCCTGCGGGAGGCCTGGCCCTGAGGCCAGTGATCGGGCATCCTTGCCCCATTTTTGTGCGGGGAGGCCCCGAAGGCCGACTACGATATGACCACAGAGGAGGCGGCAGATTACCCCTGACTGAAGGCGGGGATCCTGGACAGGGCAGGGGTAATGACAGCCCTGCGGGCCCGGAGGTTCCATGAATGGCAGTACTGCGAGGACAAGACACCGCGGTCACAGCTGTTTGACGTAATCCACCTAGCCCGAGAGTGGTTATGCTGAGAGGCTCTCAGCTCAGAGAAAATGATGGAGCTTCTGGTGCTGGACCGTTATATGAGGGGACTACCCTTGGGCCTCCGAGCCTGGGTAGACCAGAATGATCCCTCCACCTATGAGAAACTGGTCACCCTTGTCGAAAGACAACTGGCAGCCGTGAACTGTTCGAAACCCTGGGAGGTGAAACACGGCGTTTCAAGAAACCAGTCCCGACCTGAGACCCCGGATCATCAAGAACTCCAGGAAAGCCATAGCGGGAAGAGCAGGCACCAAGGAGCGGCCTGAGGCCCCAAGGGGATCTGGGGATCCAGGGGGAGAGGGCTGGGGGAGCGTGTCAGAGGGCCCAAGATAGAGGGCAACCTCCGGGATGAGATATCACTGTTATGAGTGTGGGGAGTTGGGGCATATAACACATCAGTGCCCCAATAGAGAGGAGTCCATGCAATGCAACCTGGGGGATCCCGGAGACCAATGTAGCCTAATCAGCCTGCTGGGGGTCATGACAGCCCCACATGAGTACATGAGGCCGGTAAAGATGAACGGCATCCAGACCATAGCTTTGGTGGACTCTGAGAGTGCTGTCACATTGGTCTCAGGGAAGTTAGTGGGATTAACTGAGCCGGGCCAAGAGCACCAGAGTGACATGTGTCCACGGCACAGTAAATTTCTACCCCACAATTCCAATACAGATTGAGATCCAGGGAAACACTACCAAGATGACTGTGGTCTCCAAGATCTCCTACCCAGTATTAATTGGCAGGGACTTTCCTGGGTTCAAGATCCTACTCCCCCTCATCAAGTTAGGGGAGGGAAATAAACCCCGCGCAGAGTTCAAGGTGCCCAAGGATGGCCCTACCACAATTTTTGCTGGGTTTTCCCCAAGAGTTATTTTCACGCTCCAGGAAGTTCTGGAAATCCAGATGGGAAAGGAGGGCAGACAAAAGATTAGTAACCAGGATTTGGCAGCAAACCAGAGAGCTGCCCTGGTTGGGATGAGGCCCCATGGAGACCCAGAGACGGCCCCCAGCATGAGCGGAAGCACCCCAAGAGAAGGAGAGGAGGCCAATCCAACAGAATCAGGCCAGATTGGTCCCGCACGCGAATGTTTTGGGCAGGACCAAGCCGATGACCCCCTGTATGCGAACGTGAGGGAGGAGGTAGTAGAGGTAAATGGCGAGCCAGTCGAAGGGAAGACCAAAGGCCCAGGGCCCGACTAGATAATCAAGCGGGATCTGTTGAACCGGGAAGTGCCAATACGGGGGGGGAGTAGAAGAACAGCTCTTGGTGCCACGGAAGCACACAAGGGCCGTATTAGAGTTAGCTCACAGCCCTCTGTTTGGGGGACATTTAGGAGCAGACAAGACCTGGATAGAGTCCTAAGGAGGTTCTACTGGCTGGGAGTACGGGCAGAAGTCCAGCGCTATTGCACCTCCTGCCCAAAGTGCCAGCTGCATAGCCCGTGACCTCAGTTAAGGGCCCCGTTGGTACCCTTGCCTATAATTGAAGTTCCTTTTGAAAGGATAGCAATGGATCTAGTGGGCCCACTAGAAAGAACGGCCCGGGGCCACCGAAGCATACTTGTCATCCTGGACTACGCTGCACAGTACCCCGAAGCCATTCCTTTAAGAAACCCCACATCCAAGGCGATTGCAAAAGAATGGGTGCAGGTTTTTGCTACGGTAGGCATCCCTAAGGAGATCCTGACAGACGAAGGGACTCCCTTCATGTCAAGGATAATGAAAGACTTATGTACCCTGCTCTGCATCCAACCCTTGCGGACCTCAGTCTATCATCCCCAAACAGATGGTCTGATTGAGCTATTTAACCGCACTCTCAAGAGCATGATCCGAAAGGTGATGGCCCAGGAGGGAAAAGATTGGGATACCCTCCTCCCATACTTGATGTTTGCAATACGAGAAGTTCCCCAAGCATCTACTGGTTTCTCCCCCTTCAAGCTACTATATGGTCACCACCCACGTGGCATATTAGACATCGCAAAGGAGGAATGGGAGGAACAACCCAACCCAGGGAAGAACGTAATTGCACACGTAGCCCAGATGGGAGAACAAATAGCCCAAGTGACCCCCATAGTACGAGAAAATTTGGAGAAAGCAGAAGAGGCCCAACAACCTACTACAATCGTCGGGCAAAAACATGGAAATTTCAACCAGGAGAACGGGTGCTGGTACCAACAACAGAAAGGTCCTGGCCAGTTGGCATGGACCCTATGAGATTGTGGAAGCCATTGGGGAGGTAAATTATAAGGTGAAGCAACCAGACCGCCGAAGTCCAGAGCAGATATACCATGTCAACTTACTGAAACCCTGGATCAATTGGGAAACATGCCTGGCCATCCTGCTGGCTCCATCCCAGGCAGATGGCCCACAAGGGCTGGTAAAGAAATCCCCCGAATTAGGTCACTGAAATGATCCAGCAGAACCAAGACGTGTTTCTTCACACAATCCGCCGTATGATGCTGATCCAACACCACATTGTCACCTGTCCTGGAGCAAGGGTGACGATAAAACCATATTGCATACCAGAGGCAAAAAGAAAAGGAATTAGGGCAGAAGTAAGAAAGATGCTGGAACTTGGCGTGATTGAGGAATCATACAGCCAGTGGTCCAGCCCTATTGTCTTGGTCCCCAAGCCTGATGGCAGCCTGAGGTTTTGTAATGACTTCCGGAAGTTAAATGATGTATCCCAATTCGATGCCTATCCAATACTATGTATTGATGAGCTGGTGGATCAGTTAGGTAAGGCCCGATACTTGACCACGTTGGACTTGACAAAAGGCTACTGGCAGGTCCCCCTGGCTGAGGATGCCAAGGAAAAAAAACGCTTTCTCTACATCCAATGGCCTTTTCCAATACAACCTCCTCCCTTTTGGGCTCCATGGGGCCCCCGCGACTTTCCAATGATTGATGGACAGATTACTTCGACCCCATGCCAAGTATGCTGCCGCCTATTTAGATGATGTGGTAATCCACAGCCCTGACTGGGAGACGCATCTGGGGAAAGTGGAAGCAGTATTGGATGCTCTTAGACAGGCTGGCCTTACCGCTAACCCATCCAAATGTGCAATAGGGTTAGCCGAGGTCAGACACCTCGGGTATGTAGTCGGAAGGGACCTGGTGAAGTCCCAATGGAACAAAGTGAAGGCAATACAGGAATGGCCACACCCGATCCGCAAGAAGCAAGTCAGAGCATTCTAAGGGGTAGTGGGGTACTAGCGCCAGTTCATCCCTCACTTCGCCACAAGGGCGGCACCTCTGATGGACCTGATAAGAGCTCGGGGCCCAGAGATAGTTAAGTGGATCGAAGCGGCAGAAGAAGCTTTCACAGACCTAAGGACAGCCCTTTGCAGCCATCCAGGGCTCATAGCCCCAGATTTCAAAAAGGAATCCATCCTACAAACAGACGATTCAGAGATAGGACTTGGGGCCGTCCTTTCCTTGGGGGATGAGAAGCACCCAGGGAGCAATGGTACGCCATAGTAGAAAAGGAATGTCTAGGGGTTAAATGGGCCATGGAGATTCTACAGTACTAACTGCTTGGGCGGCGGTTCACCCTTGTGACAGAGCATGCCCCACTGCAATGGATGCACACAAACAAGGAGAAGAATGCACGAGTGACTAGATGGTTTCTATCCCTACAACCTTTCCAGTTCTGGATACAGCACAGAGCTGGAACCCAGCACGGCACCGCGAACAGCCTCTCACGACAACACTGTCTCTGGTCCCAAGTAGCCCAAATCCATGGTGTTGAGCGGGAAGGTCGGGGGGGGGGGGGGAGAGGGAGGTAGGGGGAATATGTGATACAGGAGAGCCAGGGAGCAGTGGTAGAGTGGTCGACGGGAAATACAGAAATAGATAAGCTCTAGGCTAATTAAGGCGTGGTTTCCTGTAGACTAGGGAGGGTTGTTACAGGTTAATTGGAGCACCTGTTAAGTCAGTTAAGGCCCTGTCAGGAACCTAATAAAACCCCGTTTCAGGCAGTCAGGGGAGGAGGAGGAGGAAGGAGAGAGTACTGGAGCTTGGAGGTGTGTTGAGAGAGCTGAAAGACCAGAGAACCGAAGTAAGGGAGACCCTGCCCCTCCTCCAGCGTCTAAGGACCGAGGGTAACCCCACCCAAGGGGGAAGAGGGTAAGAAACCTGCAGGGGTTGAGAGGGGCTGGGACTCAGAGCAAGGAGCAAACCCAGACCCCTTCCCTGCTTCCTTCCTCTATCACCTTCCTGGGCCACTAGTGGGGCCTTCGGCGCCCAAGAGCAGGAGCAAAGGGTGGCGTCTTAGCCCTCCCGCAAGAAAAGCACAGGACCCACCATATGAACATCGGCCATCTTGTCACACAGTGCAAATATCTGTAATAAAAAAAATAAAATAAAGTGAGCACTGTACACTTTCAGAGTAGCAGCCGTGTTAGTCTGTATCCGCAAAAATGAAAGGAGTACTTGTGGCACCTTAGAGACTTACAAATTTATTTGAGCATAAGCTTTTGTGAGCTACAGCTCACTTCATCCGATGCATTCAGTGGAAAATACAGTGGGGAGATTTTATATACACAGAGAACATGAAACAACTGGTGGCACCATACACACTGTAACAAGTGTGATCAGGTAAGGTGAGCTATTACCAGCAGGAGAGAGAAAAAAAACAACACCTTTTATAGTGATAATCAAGGTGGGCCATTTCCAGCAGTTGACAAGAACGTGTGAGGAACAGTGGGGGGTGGAGGGAGGGAATAAACATGGGGAAATAGTTTTACTTTGTGTAATGACACATCCACTCCCAGTCTTTATTCAAGCCTAAGTTAATGGTGTCCAGTTTAAAAATTAATTCCAATTTAGCAGTCTCTCCTTGGAGTCTGTTTCTGAAGTTTTTTTGTTGAAGAGTTGCCACTTTTAGGTCTGTAATCGAGTGACCAGAGAGGCTGAAGTGTTCTCCGACTGGTTTTTGAATGATATAATCCTTGACGTATGATTTGTGTCCATTTATTCTTTTACGTAGAGACTGTTCAGTTTGGCCAATGTACATGGCCGAGGGGCATTGTTGGCACATGATGGCATATATCATATTGGTAGATGTGCAGGTGAACAAGCCTGTGATAGCGTGGCTGACATCATTAGGTCCTATGATGGTGTCAAGCATTTTTACAACTACAATACCCATCTGCTGAAGTGAAGAAACAGACTGACAGAGCCAGAAGAGTACCCAGAAGTCACCTACTACAGGACAGGCCCAACAAAGAAAATAACAGAACGCCACTAGCCGTCACCTTCAGCGACCAACTAAAACCTCTCCAATGCATCATCAAGGATCAACCTATCCTGTAGGACGACCCATCACTCTCACAGAACTTGGGAGACAGGCCAGTCCTTGCTTACAGACAACCCCCAACCTGAACCAAATACTCACCAGCAACCACACAACAAAAACACTAACCCAGGAACCTATCCTTGCAACAAAGCCCCTTGCCAACTGTGTCCATATATCTATTCAAGGGACACCATCATAGGGCCTAATCACATCAGCCACACTATCAGAGTCTCGTTCACCTGCACATCTACCAATGTGATATATGCCACATTGATATATCATGTGCCAGCAATGCCCCTCTGCCATGTACATTGGCCAAACTGGACAGTCTCTACGTAAAAGAATAAATGGACACAAATCAGACGTCAAGAATTATAACATTCAAAAATCAGTCAGCGAACACTTCAATCTCTCTGGTCACTCGATTACAGACCTACAAGTGGCAATTCTTCAACAAAAAAACTTCAAAAACAGACTCCAAGGAGAGATTGCTGAATTGGAATTAATTTGCAAACTGGACACCATTAACTTAGGTTTGAATAAAGACGAAGTGGATGTGTCATTACACAAAGTAAAACTATTTCCCCATGTTTATTTCCCCCCCCATACTGTTCCTCACGCATTCTTGTCAACTACTGGAAATGGCCCACCTTGATTATCACTACAAAAGGTTTTGTTTTTTTTCCTCTCTCCTGCTGGGTAGTAGCTCACCTTACCGGATCACTCTCGTTACAGTGTGTATGGTAACACCCATTGTTTCATGTTCTCTGTGTATATAAAATCTCCCCACTGTATTTTCCACTGAATGTATCTGATGAAGTGAGCTGTAGCTCACGAAAGCTTATGCTCAAATAAATTTGTTAGTCTCTAAGGTGCCACGTCCTCCTTTTCTTTTTACTGTACACTTTGTATTCTGTGTTGTAATAGAAATCAATATATTTGAAAATGTAGAAAAACATCCAAAAATATTTAATAAATTTCAATTGGTATTCTATTGTTTAACACTGTGATTAATCGCAATTAATCTTTTTGAATTAATCACATGAGTTAACTGTGACTAATCGACAGCCTTACTAAGAACCCTAAAATACTCTATTCCAGTTGACTAATAAAAGCTGTCTTGCTTTGAAAAGGCTGACCTGTGTCGCTGCAAATATCTGCAGAGTTCTTCGCTCCAAAGGGGGAAAGTTTCCAACAGGAGTTCCAGTTCTTTTGGATTTGCTGAGGGAACCTGGTGAGAAACAGGGGTACTGAAGGCAGGGCCCAGTCTCAGAGTAGTAGAGCCACGGGGCTTCCCTTTGCAAAAAGGTGATGGCTAATGTCTAGCACTATAAAGTACGCGACTCCTTGAGAGACGGTACAAAGCTCAAAGGCAACTTGCCCTGCAGATCCATGACAATCCTGGAGGCTGCCCCAACTTTCTAGATGTGCAGGGCCTTACGTGGATGAATGACCATGTGTACTGGATTGGTGCAGACATCCACATCTTCCGTAGCCTTCTGGTAAATGACAACAGCAAGCATTGATTTCTCTGCTGCAATTTTATTTTAAAGTACATATATAAAAAGGACTTCAGCTGTGGTTATAAACTGAGGGTGTCTTCTTAAGTACAAGTTGCACCTTAGGAGGTTCTGATCTCAGCAGAAGTGACTTAAGATCTTTGGACTACTGGTGCATTCCCAAAAATCTTTAGCATTCAAACACCTTCCAGCGGGGTCATGACAGAGAGTGCCATGCTGGGAATGGAACCTGGACTGCTCCATTTTAGATGGCTGCAACCTTTGTGGAGCTCCTGAAAAGTTGGGCAAAGTTTTGCATGCCTGCAATGAGACCTTTAAAACATGAACTCTTATCGGCTCAACATAACCTCCCTGGCAATTTATCACACTCCACAAAACACTGACTGATCAATGACAGAATCTTGTAACCCCCTGAGAACCACGCACTGGCATTTCATTTCAGCAGTTACCACTTTGTTTCACAAGGCAGCTACAGCTATGTAGCTACTCTGTAACTGCCTGGCAAATAGCAATTAAATGTGCCATCATTACATGCTCCTGCAGCTGGCTTGATTATACAGTATCTGAAGCAAATGAGTAACCTTTAGAGTAATTAACTTGTAGCATTTAGATTTCCTGTTAAGTCTTCAAGCAGCCAGAGACCCTTTATCCTACTATCACAGCATTGCTCCTACTTACACAGTTGCAAAATAAATACAGAGCTGAGTTAACAATGTGGCTGCCTGGCTCCTGTGACAAACATCCCTGCACGCTAATGCTCACGTATTGACCCTTCGCAGCAGTGGCCGTGCACATACATTCCAGCAATGTTCTCTTTTTTTTAGCCTTCTGGGCCAGAACAGCAAACAGAACTCATGGTGGCAGACAGCCAAAGCAGCATCTGAACACACTTCTAACCACAGACAACTCCCAGCACACCCCTTCGCCGTACAATCCCCGGAGAGATCAATGACTTGCAACCCACAATGGTACCTGGAGAAAGGAGCAAAGACATTGTAAATTTCCATGGCATGAGAAATCACTGGGCATGGAGTTGTGGGTAGCGCACTGGCACTTCTTGTGCTTCATTATGGTGGGTCTCCTCGCAGGACAGTTAAACAGCCCCTCCATCCTGATCGGAGAGGGATGAGAAACTGCAACATCTCAACCAAGCAACCTCTTTATAAAAAGGGCTGTTAGTCAGTGAAACTACAGTTATGTGACCAAATGAAAGACAAGTCCTGATGGCTTCCCTGGGGATTAGCTGGGCTCCCCTGTGTTGTTGGGTCGACTCTCCTGTTTGGGGATGGTGATGCGTTTTCTTATCTGCACATCCTCATCCTGAAGGAGGAAACAAACATACTCATCAGCAGGAGATATCGGATCTGAAATGATTTAACAGACTGTTCCAGATAAACAAAGACACTCCTCTCTCTCCTTCCTCCCCCAGGAGCCTTTTGCATATCAGACTTCAGTCTCAGAAGGATTAGTTTAGCAGATGAAGATTTTAAATACAACTGGGAACATGAATCCGTGTGGATCTACGAGACAGCCCTGGCGCTCTGCTGCTATCCACTTGGAAACACTGAAGCCATCTCACGTCCTTCCCTATGTATCTTATTTGTGTAGGTTCCCAAACCTGTTCACATGCTCCCATCCAAGAACTGTTCATTCCAAATATTAGCAGGGATTTGTAGCTCTTTCAAACTGGCCAGGACCCTCCCCGTAAGAGAGAGAGAGCAGTGACACAGATTTGATGTAGAGTTTTTCATTACCTAAGTGGAGCTGTGTGATCCCATTTACGCTTTGCTCCAAGATGGAAGGTCAGAAAACTTCATGGTCGACACAAATTAGAGATGGATTATAACTATTTAAATGCCAGTATGTGAACTCTGGCCATGAGACACGCATTCTCTCCGCTATGTGTATAGGAAGGGACAAAGCTTATGTCAACACTCTGCTAAATTATGGACCCTTTAAAGGATGCAGACAAGTTTCAGCCACACAAAAGCTCCTGTTTATGATTTGGTTCCTTCCAACAATCTCCCCTGAAGACTGAAAAGTTTGGCTTTGCAGGGTTGTAGGTCACATGTAACCGAAGATATCAAATAGCCTGGATATGCTGCTCTGTGAGCAGCTGCTGTACACCTGAGAGGGATGGAACATGGCTTAGGAATGCACTCAGTACCTGCACTACACTACAGATGGTCGAATTTTCTTCTACCAGATTCCTTTCAGCACCAGCCTTAGAGGCTGCTTCTCTCAACTGCCCCTTATCACACCTTCCCATGAAATTGTGATCCCACCACCTAACCTAGATAAGGCTCTATGCCTGCAGGAAAACATTTGGCTTTGACATGCTTGTCAGACTAAAGGCCGGCAAAAGGACACACAGAGCTAGTCTAGAGCACAGTTCTTACGGAGTCAGAATCCTCTTCCACCTGGCTGCTTAGGAAATTAGCGTAATCGTCCTTCTGGTTGTCTAGAATTTCTTCTTCATACTCAGTCTGATAGTCAGATTCATCTGAATAGGAGGGAAAAGAGAATAATTGGTTTTAGTTGGCACAAGTAATGGACAGAGGGCACTGAAGGAGAATTACAAAATGTTTGCTAACAACATCCTGAGCTACAGAGCACTCAGCCAGGAAGGAGAGTCAGGTTTGGCCAACTAATGGCAACTCAATGAACTAGTTACTTTTCCCTGGGGACCACAAATCAAGCTGTCATTTTAGAAGTATCAGTTCTCTAGCCTGCCTGGTTGCAGAGAGAACCTTCAAAACCTGGATGTAAACTGATGTACCAATCTCTGCTAGTAGCTGCATTAAAATTGCCTGGTTAAGGAGGTGTGAAATATCCCATTCATCTCAATGGGGCCTTCCCTGTCAAGCCTAATGATAATGTAAAATGTTGACATATTAACACCACTGATCACTGCACACAAATATTACTGCCACTGATTAATACACACAAATATTAATACACTAATTCATGCAAACATAGAAGAAAAGGGACAATCTTGTTTGGCAGATCTGAACAATCTACTTTTGGCATCATGCCATGGATTGAGTTTGGAAGAGACCCGCCACTTATATATTCTCCAGCGTGACACTGTTAAGATCTGGGAAGATCTATATTTGTGGAGGTCAGAGCAAAGCAAGGGACAATGAAAGGTGCTGTCCATGTTCAGTCGCAGAGGTGCCTCTGTCAACACCAGTCCTTGCAATGCCAATGCCACCCGCAGGACAAAACCTTGGGACCTCTCTGTCCCTCTTTTACAATGTTGAAAATTGAGCCCGTATTGTTATTCCTTGTTTGCTGACTCTTAGCCAGCCTCTGATCTTCCCATCACCACCAGTTTACAGAAGTTTCCTCTTAAAAGGGTCTTTGTCAAAGGCTTTTTGAAAGTTGAAATAAATAAATGATATTCACTATTTTGTTGATGTACTTGGGAGGTGTGATATTCCCCTATTAAACCCATGCTGGCTTGTTCTGATCATATCACAATTACCTGGGTGTTTTATCATTCTATTTTAATGTTGTTTCAACCCATACTCTTGGTTTTGCAGCATGACTCACTGTTCTGACATTATCAGGATAATCCCTAGCGCCAGTTAGAGAGTTAGGTAAGACATTAGTTAACATCTGGAATCACAGGCACTGAATTAACTGAAGGATCAGGGCTGTCCCTAAGCATACGTAGAATATGTGGCTGCGCAGAGCACCTGAAAATTTGGGGCACCACTGGGTCTTAGTGTCCACCCTTCCAGCTCTTCTTATCCTTGTTCTGACCCTTCCTACAGGCTCCCACAGCTAGCTGCTGCAGCCTGGTGAGGGGATCTAGTGACTTAAAAGTGAAAAAGTCTTCCAGCCTGCCAGACCTATTAGCACAACACTGAAACTGTTAAAGAGCCATTCAAGTGGTAATAAAGCCATTTAACAGGCATTTGCCAAACCCCAGGTATATACTGTCAGTTTCTGAATTTACTGACAAAAACAGTTCTGCATTACTGTAATATTTACTCAGAACACATTAGTCTACAGGACCTTAGTTTAAAATTTGCTTTAAAAATATTTCTTTAGTGAGTTGGTGAAGATTATATAATCAAATCTCGAAAAAATCCTTGAATAGATTTTTAGATGCACAATCATCTTTAGCCTTAAATGCTTGGATCTTCAGACACATAGATTTTTAAATAAATCCTTCAAAAGACCACCCTTATCTAAAATACACATTTTAATTTTAATTACTATAGTAAAAAAAACTTGCTTCCAAAGTCTTCCTGTCTTTTCTGTCCAACCCTTTCTCTCCCTTCCCCCTCCCAACCTTGAAGCGAGCCCTTTAAGGGACAACACCCCTTTCCTTCCAGAAAGCTGGACAAAGAGTTTCCCTTTCTTTACTTCTGACTAATCTGATGAACTAGTTTTAAGAGAACCCTCCAGCAAAATCAGTGCCTGAGTAAGATATAAAATCCTTTGTTATGCCTAAAATCTTTGGAAACATATTTTTTTAGAGTTGGTGAAATTTCATAAATATGTCTATTGTTATGGAGATCACACAAAGTAAATTAGTGTTCCCCTTTTCTAAAAGCAATGAACATTGTTATGAACACACTAAACCGCTGTGACTGATTAATTTAAAATAATGTCTTTGTTTCAGTGAGTTAAATATGTAATAATCTGGAATGATTACTTTATGAAGGTTTAAGAGTACATTTAAAATATAGAATCAGCTTAGAAATACTGATTGAGAAAATGTAAAACAGAGAAGAGCTGCATCATGTATCCCATAATATTTAACATTGTATTCAGCAAGACAGCTGACTTACCCTTACTACAAACTTTTTGCAAATAAATCTCGACAAACTTCAGGGAATATCAAAAACCCTGTGACTGATATTTTTTATTCCCAAATTTACTGCTTTTAATTAGGTACCTTCTGCATGTCCTTTCTCCGTGAGGGAGAGGGTGCGGGGGTCTCTGAGGTGAACTGTGACTCTCCGCCACCATAAGGCAGGCAGGGCATCTTGCTATCCTTTGCTGCCTCGTCCCTCCCCCTGCACCCCTGGGCTGTGAGCCCAGGCTGCCATCAGGTACAGGGCACCAGTTTAATAATATTGCATAGGGCCCCATAAATCCTAAGGATGGCCCTGTGCAGGATTGCAAATTTATGTCACCAGTTCAGTCCCTTTTATCTTAAACTTTTTCAGAACTCTTGGACATATCATCTGGTCCTGGGGACCTGACATTCCTTAATTTATCAGTTTGTTCCAGCAACTTCCATTTGAATTGCTTAGTCTACCTCTTTCATTACCTGAAGAGCACACGCATGGAGTATCTCCCCAATATCTTCTGTGGTGGTGACTGAGGCAAAGAAATTGTTTTGCTTCTCTGCAAAGTGCACAAAATTCTGAACCACCCCTTAGATCTTTCACAGACTGCCTTGTTTCCCAAGCACTTACAATTCTTTATTTGATTTCTGTCTTTGGCTATTTGCTCTTCCCTTTTAGCCTCCTAATTTTGACTTTGTATTTCATCCACCCTAGTTTATGCTCCTTTCTCTTGGCGTCAGTAGAGTCGGAGCACCTTTTTCTGAGGGATTCCCTGTTTAGCTTGAATAAACTGTTGAAGTTAAATCACTGAAACATTTACATCATGCTCCCCCTGCCCCCCGACCCTCCCTCTTTCCTTCTTCCTTTCTTCTTTAGGGGTAAGCGTGCCTTTTGGTATTCTCTTATGGGTTGCTTAAGTAGCCTCCACCCTGAGTCTAAGAATTTTAATTTCCTCACTTTTGCCTATAGGTCTGTTTGATCAGCTACAGACGGGAAAACTGAGGCCCAGCGGGACCAGTGGCACAACAGTCCCCCTACAAACCCCAACTCCATTCACAGGTTCTAAGCGCCAGACAATACTCCAGCCTAGAAACAGGATAATGTTACTTAGAAGATTTAACCATTTTCGAGTAATCACAAAGAAACCTCCAGATATATCACAAGATAGACAACAAGAGACTGTTACAGACTCATTCATGCTGCCCCATATCAATTCAGCATTCTATTTAAGAACTCAAGGTGCTTTCAGAATATTGATCAGGAGGACTCCAGTGAACTCCCTGAACCTGCATTACTGTACACATCCATTGGGGCTAACTTCCAGCTTCTACCTTGTAAACCAATCCTGAAGCCACATGCAGCTCTACTCTCTAGACTGTGGCAGTTTCTGCAGGCACACCAAGGGAAATGCTCTGACTGCCAACCAGCAGGGGTAATAAACCAGCAAAGCAGTGGCATCATAACCACATGGGTTTGAGCTATTCCTGCTCTCATGCCCAACCTTTACCCTCAAAAATCAAACAAGATGCATATGCAGCCAAATTAAACAAATCTGAACTGCTCACACTGGTCACGTTGGGCGTTGATGCACCTTGCAGAGCAGTTTATCAAAAAGCCCAGCTTTAGACTGGTTCCTTCTGCAGTGCCTGCAAGGAGTCTGTCAATAATCACAACTAAACACATCAAGCACTTTTAGTTGAGCCATCAAACGTCTCAGCAAAGTGTGATACAGCATGGCCAGAGGGCAGCAAGAGTGTTTTTTTTTTTATTAAAAGCAGAAAAGAATTTTATTTGTGTAACACTTACAAAGAATCACCAAAAAGGACAAAGCAAAATATGCAACAAAACAAAGCAAACACAAGGTATAACACAGCAGCCTTCAGGAGGGAGAAGTGTTCAGGCTAGCCTGGGCCCAGAGCGGGGGGGCTTCCTCGACACTCGCGGTCTTCCACGCTCCTGAGTTACCTGGTGGCTTAGAGCGGGGGGGGCTTCCTCGACACTCATGGTCTTCCACCCCCTTGAGTTACCTAGTGCCACGCCCAGTATCACTGATTATTCCTCTCCTGAGAGTGCCCGACAAGATGGGCACGGCTGCGGGGTGGGCGGTTTGGGGGTGGGGGGGACATACACCACATGTGATAGGACCCCTCCTAGGTTACAGTGATGATGGTATCCACGGTGGCAACGGCTGGGGCTGGGGTCTCTCACTCTTCCCCTCAATCAAAGGGTCAGACAGAGGGAACCAGACGGGGTCACCGAGCAGAGAACCTCGGACAGCGCCCACCGCTCCTCGAAGGCGTCAAGGGACTCGGTGGACGCCACCCAGAGGAACTCCGCCCGGATACGTCAATGTACAGAGGATCAGAAAACGGCCCTACAATCGCAGGACGCTTCATTAGCCAACATCCCCTCTCTGGTTTTATAAATGGCTGTTTTAGGAGGTTAACCAGGAGATCCCGTGACTTTGTGGGGCCACAGATGGGGAGTTTGTAGATAAAAAGGTGAGGGGAAAAGTGTAGCCAAAAGCGTAATAAAATATTCGAGAGGAGCCGGAAAAGGGGCTGCAGACTGGCACACTCTAAATATACGTGTGCCAGGGTGTCCCTCACGTTGCAAAAAGGGCAAGTATCCGGGATGGGGGTGAACCATGTCAAAAACACGCCCGTGCTCACAGCTCCGTGAAGGAGCCGCCAACTAATGTCCCTGACGGGCCTCGGGACCAAGGTGGAATACAGGCTGGCCCACTGGGGTTGTTCACCCTCCAAAGGTGGCAGTAGGTCCCGCCACTTTGTATCGGGGTGGGACACCAGGTTGTGGGCGTGAAGAGTGTGAAGCGTGAGTGTGTATAGATATTTCCGTGGCGCGATTTGGAAGCTGACCGGCTGCAGTTCATGCAGTCGTCTCGCAGTGAAAGGGTGAGAGGTTTGTTGGGATCTACGGGATAGGGGCCCAATGGAAAGGTCTGGCGGGCCTGGGGTAGAGGGTGGGCGGGGTGCGCCCTCGCGCAGGGTTCAGTTGAGATAAGCCCGAGCAGCGGGCGTCAAGGCAGCCTTCACCTCCTGAAGTATGCGCCGGGAGGTATGAGGTCTGGAGAGCCCCATGCGCCAAGCGAGCGTCAGGGGATCCAGCTAGTCTCTCCGGTCATAGTCCAGGAGGTCTCCGACTCTCGTGACTTCCGCCAGGACCAAACTCTGGCGCACAGAGCGGGACTCCGCCGCCTGCACACGGAGCTGGGGGTTGTGTAGCAGGGGCTCCGCGAGGAGATCTGCTCCCACGGTGGCCGCCACGGACCTGGTCGTTGAAAACAGTTTCCAGGTCCGGAGGAGGTCCTGGTAGAAGACAGGCAGCCCGGAGAGGCCTCGCGGAAAACTTCTCGGACAAAGATAAAAGAGCTGCCGGTCGTATCGGAGCCCTCGGACGCAGCTCAGGAAGGCGTGCGCTAGTATGCTCCACGTCAAACTACCTGCACTATAAAGGAGCCTCTGCAGGGCCTGGAGGCGGAAGACATGGACCTGGGTGTGCAGACACTTCAGGCCCTGCCCTCCCTCCTCCAGGGGTAGATGGAGAACCCCTGCAGGGACCCAGTGCAGTCCTGACCAGAAGAACTCCAGAATCGATGTCCAGAGGTGGACCAGGAAACCCGGGGCCAGGACCAGGGTGTTGAGCCGGTACCAGAGCGTGGACAGGACTAGTTGGTTAAGCACCAGCGCTCTCCCTCAGAGGGAGAGATACCGGAGTAGCCTTGTCCATTTCCGGAGCCGCTCTATCACCCCGCCTTCTAAATTTTGCCAGTTCTCCGGCGTAGAAGGGCGTGTGGCAGAAAGGTAAACGCCGAGATAGAGCAGTGGACCCGCACTCCACCGGATGGTCTGAAGCGCGGGTGGGAGGGAGCTCATCTGCCGCCAGTCCCCCACCGCCAAGCCAGAGCTCTTGACCCAGTTGACTCGGGCGGAGGAGGCTGCCGAATAGATGGCCTGGCAAGCCTCCACCCGCGCCAAGTCCCCCGGGTCCTGGACCACGAGGAGCACATCATCGGCATACGCCGACAGGACCAGCCGCAGCTCCGGCTCCCGCAGCACCAACCCCGTCAACCTCCTGCGGAGGAGACAGAGGAAGGGCTCGATCGCCAGAGCGTACAGCTGGCCCGAGAGGGGACACCCCTGCCGCACTCCTCGCCCGAAGCTGACTGGTTCGGTCAGGGTCCAGTTGAGCCTAACCAGACACTCCGCGGAAGCGTACAGCACCTGGAGAAAACTCACAAACTGAGGTCCGAATCCAAACGCCTCCAGAGTGCCCAGGAGGTACCCATGGTCCACTCTATCGAATGCCTTCTCCTGATCAAGAGACAGGAGGGCGAACGACAGACCGTCTCTACGCCCGAGTTCCAAAAGATCTCGGACTAGAAATAGGTTGTCAAAAATGCTGCGACCCGGGACAATATAGGTCTGGTCTGGGTGGATCACGTCTGCCATCACGGACCCTCGCCGCAGCAAGATTGCTTTCGCTACGATTTTGTAGTCCGTGCTAAGGAGCGAGACGGGGCGCTAATTTCATAAATCGCGGAGGTCCCCCTTCTTCGGCAACAAGGCGAGCACCGCTTACCTCCACGAAAGAGGGAGGACCCTGCCCTGCAAAGGCTCAGCCCAGACAGTGGCTAGGTCTGGGCCAAGAATGTCCCAGAACGCGCGGTAGAACTCCACGGTCAGCCTGTCCATGCCCGGAGATTTATTGGTGGGCATGCGACGGAGGGTTTCCGAGAACTCAGCCAGGGTGAGAGGCAGCTCTAGTCGGTCTCGGTCGCCCACGCTGACCGTGGGGAGTTCCTCCCAGAGCACCCCGCAAGCGTCAGGATTGGTCGGATCCGGGGAGAAAAGGCTTGTGTAGAAGTCACGGGCCCTCCCACACATCTCCACCGGATCCGTGAGGGGGGCACCGTCTTCTGCTAGAAGGCAGGTGACGTGTTTCTTGGCCCCCTCGTTTTCTCCAGGGTGTAGAAGAAACGGGAGCCGCGATCCATCTCCCGAAGGAGGTGGATGCGGGATCGAACAAAGGCACCTCAGGCCTGATGGTCCTCGAGGGCCCGGAGCTCCTCCCGCTTCTCCTGGCATGCTCCGCAGAGGAACGGGTTCTTGGGGCTGGCGGCCAGACACCTCTCCATCTCTAAGACCTCCCGTTCCAACTGCTCTATCGCTGCATTTCTCCGTCGGCTGGTGCCCCGGGTGTAGTCACGGCAGAAGAGCTTGGCGCGCACCTTCCCGAGATCCCACCATCGCCGCGCCGAGGGAAAGGCATGCTGCTGCTCTCGCCAGGCCAGCCAGAACTCCCGGAAGTACGTCACGAAGCCCTCATCCTCCAACAGGCTGTTGTTAAAGTGCCAATAGGCTGGCCCTGGCCCCTCTGCACGGAGGGAGGCTGTTATGGTGGCTAGATGATGGTCGGAAAATGGGGCCAGCCGAATGTTGGAGGAGTGGGCCTGTGAAAGATGGAAATGGGATAAATAAATACGGTCCAACCGAGAGTGGTGTGACCGATGGGCCTCCACCCGGACAAAGGTGAACGTGGAAGTGTCATCTGGGTGGTGGTCACGCCAGACGTCTACTAGGGAGTGATGTTCAACTATTTCTCGGAGAATGTTCACAGCGGCCGGGCTCAGCTCAGCCCCTGAGCAGTCCTGTTCCTCGAGGGTGGTGTTAAAGTCCCCTCCCAGGACTAAGCACTCGTGAGAATCTAGGGTGCTGAGGAAGTCGGACACCCGCTGATTGAATTGCGGCCGCTTCGGGCTCGTTGTCGGGGCATAGATGTTAACAAAGTTGACCACGAGCCCCTCCATACGGACTTGGAGATGCAGCAGGTGGCCCGTCATGGCCTCAGTGACCCCTAGCACCTCGGGCCGTAGGTTGTGGGAGACCAGGGTCGCCACTCCAGCTTGTCGAATCGTGAAGTGGCTGAAGTAGACCCCGTCCCACCGCTCCAGCCGCCAGCTGTCCTCAGCAGTCGGATCCGTATGGGTCTCCTGCAGGAAAACCACAGAGTACCCCCCCCTCCCGAAGGTAAGAGAGCACCTGGGACCTGCGGAGAGCCATCCTACAGCCCCTGGTGTTCAAAGTTGCTATAATGAGGGGCGTCATGCGGAGGGCTGGGGGGGTGGGGGTTCCTTGTTGGCGGGGGTGTTCGCAGCCCCCGGCGGCTCGCGCAACAATTCGCGACCCATCCCGTAAGTGAGTAAATCATCACGGAAGCTGCGGGCCCGACTGTAGGCCGCGGCACCATGCCTTCCTTTTCCTTTACCCTCCTTTATAAGGGCCCTTGTGGCCTGGAGGAGTTGATCGAAGTCCCCCCATCGCTAGAGAGCTAGCTGTACCCTGTTGCGGGAGCCAAGGATGTCTTCTAAAAACTCTTGCAACGCTTTTCACAGCTCATGGGGGGGTGGGGCTGCGATTTCCGGGTTATTCCCTGGTGGGGCTCTTGGTGCAGTCTCGTGGTCCACTGAGGTGGGCAGGCATGGTGCAGACCACCGACGGGGCGTCTGACAGGCTAAAGTTATTAGGTCCGTCTGGAGCCTTGGGGTAGAAGGGGATGGCGGAGGGAAAATTCCAGCTCCTAATGGTTCACGGCAGGAAAACGCAAAGGCTGCTCCTTGGGGGGGATCTGCAAAAAAGGGGAAGGAAATAACCCCGGGGCGGCAATAGCATTGCAGGAGGAGGTGGATTGGGCAGGGACAGCGGTGGGGGTGGGGGCGGGGGCAGAGGTGAGGCTCTGGGCTTCGGGAGGCAAGCAGCTGAGAGGTGGTGTCTCCCGAACAAATTCGAGGGTTAAGGGGGTGGGGAGGAGGCGCCCAGTGATGCCAGGCGCAGGCTCTGTGCTGGATTTGGCAGCCACGGCATCAGGTGGTGGACCACCTTCTGCAGGGTGCTCGCCCGGGAAGGCGGTTGGGGGAGGGAGCATGGGGAAAGGGGGACTGGGGTAAGGTTGCCCAGATTGAGGCCAGCTGGCAGGAGGTCATTCTCTCCCTGGGTGACCGGGGTCAAACCTACGGCCTCGATCTCCTCATACATGGAGGAGAGGTTGTCTTCTGCCACCCCGGGGGTCTCCCCTCTAGCACCCGCTACGACGGTCGCTTCGGGGTTCGCGAGGGGTTCAGGTGATATTTGGGCAGATGGGGCTTCCTCAGGGGTCTCGGAGGGGAGGGTCTCCCGTGGAGGGGAGATTCTACCTTCCAGTGGTATGTTGTCTTCCTCTCCTGACACTGGCGGATGGATCTCACTCGTGGGCATAGCGGAAGGCTCAGTGTCAGTGCCTCCCTTCCTGGTCTTCCAGGAGGCCTCCGCACCGGATGGGTGCAGGGGAGCTCGAGCCTTCCGCTTGCCTCGCTTTCCCTGGACTAGGGTGCAGCCCTCCATAGCGTCGTCTGGGGGCTGGTTAGCAGGGGTCGTGTCGGGGGGCAGAGGCGATGGTTCAGGGGCTCGGGGGGGTAACAGTGAGGCAGCATGGGGGGACGGTTCTCCTTGGGGTGGGCCCTCTCCTATGCCCAGTAATATCTTTGCTGCACCCTCCTCCATAGGCTCTGCTGGATTGTTAACAGCAAGGGTGTGGCTCCCTCGCTCGTCTGGGCGTTGTAGGGGAGGTGTCTCTTGGGTCTGGGCAGGAGCAGCGGTGGATCGAGCAGGAGGAGAGGTGGTTTCAGATGTCGGGCGGCCAGGGGCGTTGGCAACGACGGAGCCGATGTCCTGCCGGGTCGTGGGGTCTCGGGTGCCCCTCCCCGCCGGGGCAAGGGGCAGTCTCTTCGGACATGCCCCGCTGATCGGAAGAGGTAGCACCGGGCCTCTCCTGTGAAATAGTAGACCCGATAGCGGGCTCCCTGGTAGGGGACTAGGGAGGACCCCTCGAGTGCCTCTCCATCACTCGCCGCCGCCGGCGGTAGAAGCTGCACTTGCCGGCAGAACGAAAGGACTTGACGGAGGGTGGGGTCCTTGCAGCCCAAAGGGAGAGGGCTGATGACAGAAACGGGTTTCCCCAGGGTGGAGAGAGCGGGTAACGGGGGCATTGGGTAGAAAAGGAGGGACGGAGGTCAGGACTAGGCGGACGCCCAGGATGACTTCTAGCGGCTCCAGGGGGACAAACACCTGCCCCACCGCCAGGCCCTTCTCCACCGCCTCCTGGGCGGCAGCCTCCGATGCTAAGAAAAAGATGACCTTCCCGTACATTTTGGAGGCTGCCACAATAGCCGTGGGTCCTATCACCCTCGCCAATGCCTGCACGTATGTCTCCACGTAGGGCGAGGCAGGCACCAGGAGGCAACGGACGCCGTGCTTCCTGGTCATGGTGGGGAAGGGGGCCCAGCCGCTATTGATGGTAGCGGAGGCGGTGGGTGGGCGGGATGACGAGGCGGCAGGCGGGGGGGCTGCCACCACCCGGGCATACGCCCTGGGGGCCGTGGGAGGGACACTCGCAGAGCTGGTGGAGGGAACAGCGGGGAGGGACGCCATGGTCGATGACGAGGCCACAGCGGTGGGGGCAGCCTCTGCCATGGAGGGCTTGGTGGTTGTGGCAGGGCCCTTCCCCTTCTTTGCACCCTGGCCTTTCCGGCTAACTGGGGGGGCTCTCCTAGAATCTGGGGGGGCGGTAGGCGTAGCAGCGGCAATAGTTGCCCTGGTGCCTCCGGCTGCCAATGCCCCAGCGGGGGCGGTGGCAGGTGTTTTGGCAGCAGTGGGGGGGGGCTTGGGGGTTGGGCAGGGGGGTAGGTGGGGGAGGGGCAACTGAGGTAGTTAGAGGGGCCTCACCCCTCTCATTCCCCGCCATCGTGAGCAGGGAGAGACAGGGAGACACCAGAAGGAGGAGGGGGAAGCAGATTAACCACTTCTCCCTGTTGGGCTGCAGGCAGGGGGTGGCCAAATGGGTCAGACTGGACAGGGGAAGGAAACAGGAGTTGGGGTCAGGTAGTAGGGGCAAAATGTGGGGTGGGCAGTCCGGAGGCCAGGGGGGGAACGCGGACCCACGCGCGTTTGTCCAAAGAATCTCGTTTGGTCGGCTGTTGTGTCTGGTCTGGATGATGGAATTCAGGGCAAGCAGTTGAGGCTAGAGGCAGATGGCAAGTTGACAGCAGGGACAGACGGCGGGGGGCCGTGATGGTTGCAGTAGTGTTGGGGGGTGGCACCGATGGATCGGGGGGCAGCTCCGTGCCACACCCCCTGTGCCCCTACAAATGCAGTTAAGACACAGTCAAACTCCCCCCACACGAGAGTACAGTTCAAAAGTTACTCAGTCTTACGGCCCCCTCCACGATGATTTGTGGCTTCCTGGGCGATGTCTTTGTCGGCTGTCTTCTCTCCCGGTCTTTGTGGAGCATCCAAAAATGCCAAGCAGATAAGACGACGATTAATTATGGTTCCACAAATGAACAGCAAAATGGTTGGGTCTGGGGGCATCCACTCCCCTCCTCCGGAGAGTGGGTCGGCAGTCCTCCCCCCCTCCTCCGGGGGTTGCAGCTGAAGCAGTAGCTGCGTCCGAGGGCAGGAGTGGGGGGGCTGGCAGGCAAGTTGGCAGCTGACCAGCTCTCGAACAGCAGTAAAGAAAAACAGCAGAAAAAAACAAAACAAAACCAAAACAAAATGAAGAAAAAGCATCTGGCCCGGTCGCGGGTGGGCGGGGGTGGCACGACACTGAAGCAGGGGCAAAAAGCAAGGAAAGCCCAGGTCAGAGGGCAGCAGGAGAGTGCTAGACGGGAGCCTTCTTCCCTGTAGAGGGAAGAAAGTTTGCTATAGATTAATTAAAGCACCTGAAGCCAGTCACATGATAAAACCCCCCTGCTTCAATCAGACAAGAGGAGGAGTTGAAGCAGAGTGGATTGGTGCTGGAGGAGAGAGCAGTTTGGAGGAGTTGAAGCAGAGCGGATTGGCGCCGGAGCAGAGAGCAGTTTGGAAGAGTTGAAGCAGAGTGGACTGGCATTGGAGCAGAGAGCAGTTTGGAAGAGTTGAAGCAGAGCGGATTGGCACCGGAGCAGAGAGCAGTTTGGAGAAGTTGAAGCAGAGCGGATTGGCGCCGGAGCAGAGAGCGGTTTGGAGAAGTTGAAGCAGAGCGGATTGGCGCCGGAGCAGAGAGCAGTTTGGAAGAGTTGAAGCAGAGTGGACTGGCATTGGAGCAGAGAGCAGTTTGGAAGAGTTGAAGCAGAGTGGACTGGCATTGGAGCAGAGAGCAGTTTGGAAGAGTTGAAGCAGAGCGGATTGGCGCCGGAGCAGACAGCAGTTTGGAGGAGTTGAAGCAGAGCAGATTGGCGGTGGAGCAGAGAGCAGTTTGGAGGAGTTGAAGCAGAGCGGATTGGCGGTGGAGCAGAGAGCAGTTTGGAGGAGTTGAAGCAGAGCGGATTGGCGCCGGAGCAGAGAGCGGTTTGGAGGAGTTGAAGCAGAGTGGATTGGCGGTGGAGCAGAGAGCAGTTTGGAGGAGTTGAAGCAGAGCGGATTGGCACTGGAGCAGAGAGCAGTTTGGAGGAGTTGAAGCAGAGCGGATTGGCGGTGGAGCAGAGAACAGTTTGGAGGAGTTGAAGCAGAGCGGATTGGCGCCGGAGCAGACAGCAGTTTGGAGGAGTTGAAGCAGAGCAGATTGGCGGTGGAGCAGAGAGCAGTTTGGAGGAGTTGAAGCAGAGCGGATTGGCGGTGGAGCAGAGAACAGTTTGGAGGAGTTGAAGCAAAGCGGATTGGTGCTGGAGCAGAGAGCAGTTTGGAGGGAAGTAGAGGAGAGTTTGGAGAAGTGCTGTGGTGGGCTAAGAAGACCAAGATCCTAGGTAAAGGGACACCTGGTTTGTGCAGAGGGAGGGCAGGAAGCCCCACAAGCTGAAGGGCAGGAGAGGGAAGTAGCCCAGGGGAAGGAACCGCTAGTTCAAGTGGTTTACCACTATCCCTAGGGCCCCTGGGCTGGGACCCGGAGTAGAGGGCAGGCCCGGGTCCGTCCCTCTCCAGTCGTCTCCTCTAGGACACTAGTGGGGCCATTAATACCCCAGTTCAGGGGCACGAAACGGTGCCCTGAACCCCCCCCCCCCCGAGAAGAGAAAGCATGAGACCCGTCATAGTAGTGCTGGCAATTTGCCACAAAAGTAACGATGCCGATGTGCTGCTCCACTCGTGTCCACTGGGACCCCAGCCTTCTGTTTACTGCTTCTTGCCTGAACACATCACAGCTAAGAGGAGGCACAGTGCTCTACCCACAAGGCCAGCTGGGACTCAGGAGAGCTGGATTCTGTTTCCAGATCTTCCCCCTGCCTCCCCGTGTGAACCTGGACAAGTCACTGGATCCCTCTGTGGCTCAATTCCCCATCTGTAAAATCCTGCTCCACTTCATAAGATGGTTCTGAGGATAAACGAATTCCTGTTTGTGAAGTGCACAAAGAGTTCTCTGAAGGGGGCCACACACGGTGATCAGACAGATCCACCATGGCTACATATACAGTGCAAGCAGAGACCCGGGTTTCTAGTTGTGTCACTAGATCACCGCTCCTGCTTTGGGGGGGTTAGGAAAATAACCATCCTCTTGTGACGTTGGAAACGTTGGTGGGTTTGCAGGGAGTGGGCAGGGACATGGAGCAGATGTTCCAGTAGCAGTTAAACCAGCTTCACCTAGATGCTTAACAGCTACAAAGTTATCTGTGTAGATACCAAGTATGGGGCATATACTGCGAGATGGATGAACACCTTCAACCATGGGAGTTGCTGGATCCTCCTAGCTGACCTCTACAACCCTAAACTAACTCCACATTTTAAATCAATTGTCCCCCTTTCCCATGGGGGGGCTGTCAGAGCAGACATGCCAGTGTCCCCAGCGCTGGCCTGTGTGAGGAATCCTGCTCCCTATTAGCCCCCTAGGTAAGCCCAGATTCTCTTGGGTTTAAAACACCCGTGACATTTGGCTTGTCTGTTTTTAAAGTTTCCATGAGGTTTGCACTTCTGCCCTAATCACCATTCCCTCCTGTGATGGTGCTAGAGCACTGCCATAGTAATTAAGACTTCGTTAGTCTCTAGGGCCTTAGCCTTGTAATAAGCATTGTGCAAAGTGAACCCTGAACCCATGTGGAGCCTTACTGATTTCAATGGGGATCTAACTCTAGTATCAATAATGTCAAACTGAACCCTCTGATAGCAGGGGTGGGTTTAAGTGAAATGTACACAATTAATGATCTACTTGAAATCTCTCTAAGAGCAGAGAGATTTGCTGGGAGGGAACAGATAATTGCTGCGAGGGAACAGATAACTCAAAGGTTTAGCCTGGTGTCTATTTATAAGCAAAGGCCGATTTTGCCCAAATGGAAATGTTAAAGCCCCTGAGGATGGCATACTCATTGCTAAGCAGCAGTATAAGGGTAATCCCACCTGTGATCCCAACAGTCTTGGCAAACGCAGACACCACTGGACTGTGTATCGAAGGGCCACACAGGCGTCACATGATAAAGAAGAAGAAAAGTCTTTTTCAACTTGGTTCTGAGGAACAGGTCTTGTACTTAAAATGAATTAGCTGATTACTTAAGTATTGCTCGCGTTGGAACAGTCAATAGCATCTGCTGCATTCTGCAGATGACAGTACATTCTGTTCCTTAGCATTTTATTCTAATACAATGGCTATAACAAGCTGGCAGAAAACAGATTAAAAACACTTGGCCATTACTTTTTCCTGTAGTGGTTCAGAGAGCAATTTGTAGCTTTAATTAAATATAATGGCTATGATTAAAAAGGAGGCCCTTGATATAAACTTGGTGAGGAAATGCTGGAATTAAACTCACTGCACCTGAAGTTTACCACAGATGATAATATTTTCAGAGGTTTACAACTTTATTGTTAAAACTTACTTTGAGCTAAAAGTGAACAAACAGCCTGAGATGGCTTTCTAAACAAATGTTTCCAACAGCAGTGTGGTCACTAATGTTATTGCATACTTGTATTGCAAGAACAGAGCCCACTGTGGGAGGTGCTTTATCCACTTCCAATCACCTTGGTTCAGAAAGACACAAAATAAAACAAATGGCAATAGTCTCTGTTGCAGAGTGGAATGCGTTCACATACACTAGGCTATTCCAATGTGGTAATTCCCCAAGGTTTTCATTATTCAGCAGTTCTACAGCACTCAGCAACAGTGCTCTAGACTAGAGAACAAACGGGAAGGTGTGGTCCCTGCTTCAAAGAGCAAACAATCCAAATGTTACACATGACAAGAGGTGAGTATAACAGAGAAACCAGAAGCAGGAGAGGCGGGGGAAGACAAGGATGATGGTGAAAAGATCACATGGCTGCTCTGGGAGGCACAGGCCCATTCTTGCTAATTCTGTGTGGTTTTTGTTTCTCTTTTATAACTCCATTTCTGCAGGTGATACAGCTGATGCGAAGGAATAAGGTTCTGTGGGTTAGATCTTTTGTGTGCCAATAACTCTTCCAAAAAAGCAGGCTGGGGCCGCGTCACTCCACTTCCCGCAGGAGGTGGCCAGCCCCTGTACATCATGGAATCAGGGGCAGTCTGCCACAATCTTATGTGGACTGGTACTTTTTAGACATTTATATTGAATTATTTTTTAAAATAGCCAGACCCTAAGGCTGCCGCATGTGCACAATAATTACTTTTCCTAAGGGGGTTTTAGAATGTCTTTAGTGCAGTAAAAAGATTACACACCATTTTATTGCTTAAATGCTGCTTGAGTTAATTATGTAGCTATGATAATATGTGTGTCCCCAACAGTATACATTGACATAATGGACAGCAACACTCTTTTAAGCTGTCTTCTGTACCAGTGATCTCCAGTGGAGAAGAATGGCTCTTTTATATATGTCCAGTGCTATTACAAAGAAAGGGCAAAGAAAATAAACATACAAAATTGTGTTAAAGGGCAAATGAAGTCAGAGCTGAGCTGTGCCATTTTTCACTTGCCCTATCAGGGCTGTCCTTACCCTCATGCAGCTGTGTAGGGCACCAGGAAATTTGGGGCACCACATTTCCTGGTGCCCTGCACAGCTGCGTGCTGCCCCAGCCCCTGCCCTGCTCCTGCCCCATGACTCCTGCCCCAGCCCCGCCCCCACTCCCCTGAAGACTCCAGAAGCTGTCGGGCCTGCACTCACAGGTAAATAGAGCGACCCGGCCCCCGCCTGCTCTGCTCCCCGCTGCACCACCAGTGAGTGCTGGAGGGGGCGTTTCCCCCCTCCCCCCAAGCCTGGGAGCCAGGGCAGCAGAGCAGCCTGGGGGCCCAGGCCTCCGTGGGGGGATGGGGGCGGGGGAGGCTGGTCACTTTCTGCGGGAAGTGGAGGGACCCGACCCCAGCCTGCTCTGCTCCCTTGGCTTGTGGGGAGGGGGTAACCGCCCCCCAGCACTTGCTGGCGGTGCGGCTGGGAGCCAGGGGAGTGGAGCAGGCTGGGGCCGGGTCACTCCACTTCCCGCAGGAAGTGGCCAGCCCCTGTCCCCCACGGAGGCCTGGGGCTGTGTAGGGCACCAAAATAGCTAGGGATGGCCCTGTGCCCTATTACGCCTTGGATTAAAGCACACTGGGCCTCCCAATGTCTCTTGCATTGACCTTTGGCCCTTTTAATATGTGAGCACCTCTGAGCTAGTTATAGATGAAATAGAAGCCTTAAGAGCACAGAAGTGAGGAAAATTAAGATTGAAGTCAGACTCATTAACTTCACTTTAAGGTGTGCATATGTGAATCCCTGAGCACAGCTGTCATAAATATAGAGAGAAGGGTAGCATAAAATCACTCCTTGGCAGCTGTACTGAATCGCCTTACCTGTAAGGGGTTAAGTAGGTCAAATAACCTAGTTGGCACCTGACCAGAATGACCAATGAGGAAAGAAGATACTTTCAAATCTAGGGGGGAAGATTTTGTTTGTGTTCTCTTTGTTGTTCCCTCTCCAGATGGAGGGAGAGACCAAGCAGGTACAGCAGCTCCTGAAAATATATCTGGAATAATAGATCTAAAACTACAGAAATTGTAAGTAGGCAAGGAAATGCGTTCGGTTATCTTTTGCTTTAGCTTGTGAATTTTCCTATGCTACAGAGGTAGTTTTATTCCTGTTTCTGTAACTGACAGTGCGGTGAGATCTTACCAGGCAGGCGAGCAGGAGGTTTACTGGGGATCAGGTTGCTGCAATAAAGCTTTTAAATCACAACTGGTCTAAACAGTCATGCCACTAGTAACCGTGTTATGCAGAACCTTTTGTTCCTATTCTTAATGACTGTTTAAATATATTTCATTAATATTTTCTTCATTAGGCACAGGGATGGGAATTAGCATGTCAAAGAGCTGCAGGGACATCGCAACAGAGTTGTAGATGGAGGGGCTGCTAACTTCTCAACCTGTGGCCCACAATGATAGACAGGTTGAGAACCCCTGGGAGTGTAGCAACTGTGTGCACACGCAGAGCAGCCATTACGTGTTTTTCGGTATTGCCCATTAGAGCCTCGTTAAGTGAGAGAGGGAATGGGAAATAAGAAATGCTTGAAAAAGCCTCTAAATGTGCTGATGTTCCCAATGTGGGGGTGGGGAGGAGGAAATAAAATGTGAGCTAGTGAATCATTCAGCACTGTTTTAATAAGAGTGGGGAAAGTTCCCTGCATTGGGCCTCCAAACTACCCTACTTTCCCATCTCAAGGCTATAGATGACCAAGCCAAAAGGTGAAGACACAACAACTTGGGTGGCCACATCAACAAAACCCCAATCTACAACTCAGCACTTTCCACATAATGTGGGGAGGAGGGTTTGAGGGAGAGCTGGCTTCTGCCTGGCTGAGGCTGCACTGGGGCGTTGTCAAAACATTAACGCTGAGGGAAAAAGGGAGAAAATAAGGCCTACTTCATGTACAGGGCATGGCACTTCACATCCCTGAAAGGCTCACAAGAAATGCAACTGAAAAAGTATAAATAGGATTCATTTCAGAAGCCTTGCCTATGGGGAATGGGTAGACTCAAGGCATGGTGGAGCAGAGGAAGGCGGATTAAGATGAACCCAAGAAGCATTCCTTATCACTAAAGTCTAAGTTCCTCCAGGATGGGATGCCCAAGCTGACAATAATAGTGAGGAATAATTTCCTACTTAATGAACAGAGCTCACGTGAGGGCAAACAAGAACACAGGGATGATTTGACAGTATTCCTTGGATTGCTATTGAGCAGAGACAAGCATGTGGATAGCACTATGTACTTTGTATATTGTAGCAATAATCTTCACCCAGAAAAGTGTATCATCTGTCATATAACTGTCTCGATAAGCCAACTCACCATCTACCAGAGCTGCTTTGACTGGCTCAATTCTGGACACGATTTCTGCCAAATCAGTGAAAGAGGTGCTAGGACAGGTCACAATCTGAAATACAACGCAAAATACATGTATATTATTCAAATGCATGCACAGGAATAAGAAATACCAGGCACTGAAGTTGTATTAAACATCAGACACAAAGCCACAAAAACAGAAATTCTCAGAGATGGTTGCCATGGAAAACACAGACCCTTACCACCGTAACAGGATTCTCCAAAATGACTGCCCCCATGGAGCCCCAGTCTTGGGAGACGTGTGTTTGGGTTACAGTCAGCAGTCCCTATAGGCCCATATGCACAGGCACCCTTTTCCTACACGCTGGAGTCCCAGGGGGTAAAAAGGGGAGCTACCCTAATTACCACTCACCTCCTTCCATTATTTCTGGAATTCATTGGAAGAGACTTCAGAGAAGTTGGACAACAAACACCCTAACGAACAGAGAAATGGGGGAGAGCCAATAGGGCAGTGTTAGGAGCCCTGAGCTGTGTTTGGATCCTGCCACTCCTTTGGCACTCAGGAGGCCGTGGTGGCCAGGTCCCTTTATACCCTCAGTTCCCAGCACATTGGGAGAGTTGCCTAGATGCTTCCCAGCCTGTGCATGAGAATGCACATATCAAAGATGGGGTCGTAGACAGGGCCAGGAGACTCTCTCACTCTTTTCCTCTCTCTCAGACACACACTATGGCTCACATCCACTGGTGGGGGGCTCCCCGAAGAAGACCATGAGTATTGCAGCATGAGGGCAGCCAGCAAAAATCCTTAATGACAAATCCTTAATGTTCGCGGTAACTGGCACATGACTAGTATGAAGCGCACGTGCTGTGTAGTTGTCGCCATGTCGACCCCGAGATATGAGAGAGACAAGGTGGGAGAGGCAACAGCTTTTACTGGACCAACTTCTCTTGGTGAGAGACACGCTTTCGGGCCACACAGCGCTCTTCTTCAGGGCTGGGAAAGGTACTCCCAGCACCACAGCTACATGCAGGGTGGAATGGTCCCGTAGAACATGGGCGCCCAACCTACGGCCTGCAGGCTACCATTTTAGTTTACACAAGTGTGTAAATAGACAATACTGTACATAGAAACAACCTATCTAAATACATACGAAACAAGCTGAACTTAAAATCTCAATCAATACAAAGTGACTTTAAATCTTATTAAAATATGTACAGGTTTCAGAGTAACAGCGTGTTAGTCTGTATTTGCAAAAAGAAAAGGAGTACTTGTGGCACCTTAGAGACTAACCAATTTATTTGAGCATGAGCTTTCGTGAGCCACAGATGAAGTGAGCTGTGGCTCACGAAAGCTTATGTTCAAATAAATTGGTTAGTCTCTAAGGTGCCACAAGTACTCCTTTTCTTTTTAAAATATGTAGAATCTGTTTGGCCCACACAAAGATGTGCTGAGGTTTATCTGGCCCTTCTGTGTAATAAGGTTGGGCACCACTGTCTTGGAATCTGTACTCACTACTTATCCTAAACAATCTGTTCCACCCTGCATTTAGCTGTGATGCTGGGAATACCTTTACCAGAGCTGAAGAAGAGTTCTGTGTGGCTCGAAAGCGTGTCTCTCTCACCGACAGAAATTGGTCCAATAGAAGATATTACCTCACGCACCTTGTCTCTTAATGAAATGTACAGGCAGGCTGACAGCATAAATAAGTAACAGACCTAAAATCCATTGTGTTGGGGAAAGCAGGCTTAGAATTGGGGCACTTGTCTAATGATCCTTACCTCATGCACTTTTAAAGTTATCCAGTGAGCTGGTAATATTTGATATTGATAGCAATATTTGATATTGATAGCAATAGAGGATGCAATAAATAACACTCCTGTAGGACAGATAGGAAAGCAGCAGCAGCAAAAAGAAACAGCTTTATTTCTTGGAGTTGGACTTACATACTACTTTAGCTAAGTTTCAGAGTAACAGCCGTGTTAGTCTGTATTCACAAAAAGAAAAGGAGGACTTGTGGCACCTTAGAGACTAACCAATTTATTTGAGCATGAGCTTTCGTGAGCTACAGCTCACTTCATTGGATGCATACCGTGGAAACTGCAGCAGACATTATATACACACAGAGATCATGAAACAATACCTCCTCCCACCCCACTGTCCTGCTGGTAATAGCTTATCTAAAGTGATCATCAAGTTGGGCCATTTCCAGCACAAATCCAGGTTTTCTCACCCTCCACCCCCCCACACACAAACTCACTCTCCTGCTGGTAATAGCCCATCCAAAGTGACAACTCTCTTCACAATGTGCATGATAATCAAGGTGGGCCATTTCCTGCATAAATCCAGGTTCTCTCACCCCCTCACCCTCCTCCAAAAACCACACACACAAACTCACTATCCTGCTGGTAATAGCTGGAATAGAGGAAACTTCAATCCATCGGTGATCTTCCTGATAACACCATCCTGGCCACTATGGATGTAGAAGGCCTCTACACCAACATTCCACACAAAGATGGACTACAAGCCGTCAAGAACACTATCCCCGATAATGTCACAGCTAACCTGGTGGCTGAACTTTGTGGCTTTGTCCTTACCCATAACTATTTTACATTTGGGGACAATGTATACCTTCAGATCAGCGGCACTGCTATGGGTACCCCCATGGTCCCACAGTATGCCAACATTTTTATGGCTGATTTAGAACAACGCTTCCTCAGCTCTCGTCCCCTAAAGCCCCTATTCTACTTGTGCTATATTGCGACATCTTCATCATCTGGACCCATGGAAAAGAAGCCCTTGAGGAATTCCACCATGATTTCAACAACTTCCATCCCACCATCAACCTCAGCCTGGTCCAGTCCACACAAGAGATCCACTTCCTGGACACTACAGTGCTAATAAACAATGGTCACATAAACACCACCCTATACCGGAAACCTACTGACCGCTATTCCTACCTACATGCCTCCAGCTTTCACCCTGACCACACCACACGATCCATCGTCTACAGCCAAGCTCTGCGATACAACCGCATTTGCTCCAACCCCTCAGACAGAGACAAACACCTACAAGATCTCTGTCAAGCTTTCTTACAACTACAATACCCACCTGCGGAAGTGAAGAAACAGATTGATAGAGCCAGAAGAGTTCCCAGAAGTCACCTACTAAAGGACAGGCCTAACAAAGAAAATAACAGAACGCCACTAGCCATCACCTTCAGCCCCCAACTAAAACCCCTCCAATGCATTATTAAGGATCTACAACCTATCCTAAAGGATGACCCATCACTCTCACAAACCTTGGGAGACAGGCCAGTCCTTGCCTACAGACAGCCCTGCAACCTGAAGCAACTACTCACCAACAACCACATACCACACAACAGAACCACTAACCCAGGAACCTATCCTTGCAACAAAGCCCGTTGCCAACTGTGCCCACATATCTATTCAGGGGACACCATCACAGGGCCTAATAACATCAGCCACACTATCAGAGGCTCGTTCACCTGCACATCCACCAATGTGATATATGCCATCATGTGCCAGCAATGCTCCTCTGCCATTTACATTGGTCAAACTGGACAGTCTCTACGTAAAAGAATAAATGGACACAAATCAGATGTCAAGAATTATAACATTCATAAACCAGTCGGAGAACACTTCAATCTCTCTGGTCACGCAATCACAGACATGAAGGTCGCTATCTTAAAACAAAAAAACTTCAAATCCAGACTCCAGCGAGAAACTGCTGAATTGGAATTCATTTGCAAATTGGATACTATTAATTTAGGCTTAAATAGAGACTGGGAGTGGCTAAGTCATTATACAAGGTAGCCTATTTCCCCTTGTTTTTTCCTAACCCCCCCCAGATGTTCTGGTTAAACTTGGATTTAAACTTGGAGAGTGGTCAGTTTGGATGAGCTATTGCCAGCAGGAGAGTGAGTTTGTGTGTGTGTGTGTGTGTCCCGGAAAAAAAAAGGGGGGGGGGTGAGAAAGCCTGGATTTGTGCTGGACATGGCCCACCTTGATTACCATGCACATTGTAGGGAGAGTGGTCACTTTGGATGAGCTATTACCAGCAGGAGAGTGAGTTTGTGTGTGTATGGGGGTGGGGGGGTGAGAAAACCTGGATTTGTGCTGGGAATGGCCCACTTTGATTATCATGCACATTGTAGGGAGAGTGGTCACTTTGGATGAGCTATTACCAGCAGGATAGTGAGTTTGTGTGTGTGGTTTTTGGAGGGGGGTGAGAGAACCTGCATTTGTGCAGGAAATGGCCCACCTTGATTATCATGCACATTGTGAAGAGAGTTGTCACTTTGGATGGGCTATTACCAGCAGAAGAGTGAGTTTGTGTGTGGGGGGGTGGAGGGTGAGAAAACTTGGATTTGTGCTGGAAATGGCCCAACTTGATGATCACTTTAGATAAGCTATTACCAGCAGGACAGTGGGGTGGGAAGAGGTATTGTTTCATGATCTGTGTGTGTATATAATGTCTGCTGCAGTTTCCACAGTATGCATCCGATGAAGTGAGCTGTAGCTCACGAAAGCTCATGCTCAAATAAATTGGTTAGTCTCTAAGTTGCCACAATTACTCCTTTTCTTTTTGCTTTAGCTAACATCAGCAGCTTCTTTTACTCCTTGCAAAATCACTTGTTTTCAGAAGTGAAAAACGTACACAGTGAGCTGGGCAGAGTTTAAGTCTAATTCAAGTGGTTAATAACATCCTCCAGGATATGAGGTTTGCTCAGTTAGAGCTTCTGATCATTTCAGAAAGATTTCCCTAGAACAATCAAAACTATAAAAAACAAAAAACAAAACAAAAAAACCCCTCACAAATCAAACACTCTGAGTCTAAAAACTGGGTTTTATCACCACAGCTTCCAGGTCAGTAGTTCATTAACACTGTCTCCACTAGAAATAAAGCAGCCATGTCAGGGTATGACCAAGGCTAAGTCTGGTTATAAAACCATGTTCACACCATGTTTGTAACCAGGTCAGGAAATATCTATGTTGTAAGAAGGTTCTCTGGCACAGTTATATTTGTAGTGTAAACAGGGCCTTAATCATGTGATCTCCTCACCTACCAATCAGTATCCAGGGAGTCTTAAAAGCTGGGAATCAGAATTTTATCTTGCTGAGCTTAACTTCTCTCAGAATTCAGAGGACACAGCTCTCTAGGCCGAATGAAGAGATTGCCCTTCCACTACAGCCCAAGTGTGGAGGCAGAACTGGACGCAGCACTAGACAATCTACGAATGCTTTTTTATTGTTTATGACATCTATAATTCAATCCCCATTCCTACAGGTGGGGTGGGTAGCACAAGCCTATTTATAAAGCTGCCTGTCACGTCCCATTATAAGATCCTGTTTTCCATTGCTCATAACTTTACCAAACTTTAGCGGACAAAAGCTGGATGGGGAAGAGAGAAAGGAGTAGATTAGGTCAAGCCATCTGGTGAGACTGGAATTCGAGTGGTGTGCAGAAAAACTAGGACTGGCTGGACAAGGCCATTGGGGTGAGGAAGGGAGGTTGGTATTGGTAAGGTAAGGAGACTGGTACTGGGAGCTGAGGTGGGCAGGACTAGGACTGAGAGCTGGTGAGAGAAATATAGGGGGATGGAGACTAGAAGCCTGTTGGCTGGGGAGAAGAAACGCTGAGATTGGATGAGGAGCTGATGGGATAGGAGGAGACTGGGACTGGCTGTGCAAGGAGACTGTGAGTGAGTGTGGGAAGTGGGAGATTGTGATTCAGATAGTAAGCCCAGAGGAGGAGACTAGGACAGGTTAGACAAGGAGACTGGGACTGGAAAGCAAGGAAGACAGGACTGGGGAAGAGACAGGACTGGCATAGATTAGAAGTGATGGGGCAGAAGGGGTCTAGCTTGGGGGAAAGCAGGCAGAAGAGTCTGTGCTCACTAGTGCACATTCCCCTACAGAGCCTGGAATGGAGCCCAAGATTCCAGAGTCTCACTCTTCCTTTGCTGTCAGAAACCTACTGGCAAAGTTGTGTCTCATTCCCCTCTATTGCTGGTTCACATAGAGTATAACAACCTATGACTGCTAACAGGTACTCCATTAGCTCAAGTGGCAGAGATCCATGCAGTGGATCTAAATGTTCCAGATCTGCCAAGGAACCATGTGGGTGTCAACGATGACACACAGTGAAATTTCTGGTTTTCAGTTTGATTTTTAAAACCCCTAGGAAATTATACACAAAAAAGGACATGAAGGCTGCAAAGTCAAGAGCTCAAAAGCTAGAAAATATCAGAATTAAGGCTGTCTGTGCACCCTTAATTCGGCCCCCTTCTGTGTATACATTATGACAGTTTTTAAATTACACAAGCACATACTATTTTCCCACTGCACCCTGCCCCATTTAGTTCACAGGATGATGAGTCTCACTTAAACAGCTATTCAATATTTTGTTTCGTTTTCACTGTCCATGTGTAGCTCAATCTGTTCCCATCCTGCCCCTGCCCACGGAGGGACCCACCTACAGAGTGCAGACAGCAATGTAGTCTGCAATCCCCTTCGATCCTTGGCCTCTGCTGTGACAAGACAACAAGGAGACCAATTAGTGCTCACTGCCATGGTGGTTTATGTAGCCTGAACACATGGAAAGTAGGCTGTGAACATTGACTCAATTTACACAAATCATCCAACAGCCATAAGACAGAAATGAGAACTATCATTTACTGCTCACCTGGGGTCCCTTTATCCATGACTAGGTCTTACTGCCACCCAGACTCGTCTAAGTCTTTTTAATACCTCTTTGTTATGGTGGCTCTTCACTTTTTCTGTCCACTTTAGACCTCAGTTCCTCCTATGCCTCTGACACATGGGTCAGTACAGTTCTTCCATTGATCATGGTTACTCACTAATTGTGGTATGTGTTGCTAGGTGATGCCAGTGCAGTCAGTATCCTCTGTCACCGTCTTCTGCCAGTTCTTCCTTGGCCTTCCTCGCTTTCTCTTTTCTCCCTCAGGTAACCAGTTCTGGGCTTGCTTCGCGTGTTCACTAGATGGAGGACATATCCCAACCAGTCTTCCTTTGGTGGTATTTCCTAACACATCCTGCTCTGTCAGCTCGTTTACTCTCACGTGTGTTACATTTTGTCTTTCCAGTAACCCTATGTATCTTCCTCAGCCACCTGTGATGGACAGACTCCAGTCTCTTTTTGCTAGCCACTGTCATCGGCCAAGTTTCTGCCCCCCACAGTAGCATGCTCAGTACTATCACATGGTATAGTCTGGTGTAGCCCTAGGTCTTACTTATTGAGCATTATTCAAACCCCACTCTGAAGACAGAGTTGTTAACTTCCTTAAGGGTTTTTCTATGGTGCTCATCACTATACTGAGCTCTTCACAAACAATAATTTCTCTTCACAACCCCTATGAAGTGCAGGCAGGAGATTTACAGATGGGGGACTGAAGCACAGAAAATTCAAAGTCAAAAGTTTCCACTATTTTTGGTGCCCAGTTTGAGACACAGGACTGGATTTTTCGGAGTACTCAGCATTATATATAGCACTTTTTATGTTCAAAGCACCTGGGAACAGTTTGGTTTAAGTGACTTGCCCAGCACTACATGGGAACTCACATGGAAACTCCGTGGCACAGGCAGGGATAGAATGCAATTCTCTAGGGCAGCATTCACCTGCTTCAGCCATGAGACTCTCCTCTTTCTGCCTGCAGTCCCTGCCTTACTCATTATACAACTGCCAATTTCTCCAAGAAATGAAGCACAGCGGTCCTTGAAAAAAACAGCCTCCCTTACTAACGACAACCCTGATTCACGCCCAGAGCAGGCCTACCCTGTGCACTGAATGAGGCAGGGATCCTGTGGAAAAAACGCTATGTGACAATGTAATTTAAAGACTGTAACCTAATGTATATGCACAAGGTGGCTGACTTAGGCAACTTTAATTTTGGCATTTCCTGACTTCGCAATCTTAATAAATGTTCTTTTAGCAAACTGTGTGTGTAATATGTATGTGGACAAAAGGTTTAGGAGGTGATTTCCTACATTTAATTTCTATTAACTAACAGAAAATTCACTATCTCCTTTTCAAAAATGCATGTCATGCAGAAAAGGTAAAAGCAATGAATACACACTCTGCAGACGTGTTGCAGGCCAACACGGTGCTTCTCCATCCCCTCAAATGGATACCATTGAGAGGCTATGACATTTTTAGCAGTGTAAGTGCTATGACATTTTTGATGGGGTTCCATAACTCCATGGCTTTGCCCTTCTGGAGAGCCCTCTGAGTCACCCCTCTCCCAAGAGGGCTGTGACAGATGGATCTCTCTGGACACTGAATTTCTAACTCAGATAGTATGTAATACTGGTATGACTAAGGCACAGTGAGGATCCTGAACTAACAGCTCCCCAGGGCAATTGGGGACACAATGGACAGATGGAATTCTGGACAGGTAGGAATTAAGAAATTAAGTGAAATGAAACATCAGGGACTCAAGAGGCAGGTTTCAGTGTAGAAGAAGGGAAGAGGGCTCAAAAGGAAGTTGCACAGCTGAAGAGAAGGACGAGTCATTCAGTCCTGGTTTTGGGCACAAGAAGTCAGGGACCCTAGTGGGAAGCCTTTGACAGGATGGAGGTATGGCTCTTCCAGAGAATCACTTCCCAGAACAGGAGAGGAACACAGACACGCTGTGGATTCCTGATGTGGGACACTGAGTGAAGGACACACAGATGCTTCCAGCTGTGAAAGAGATGAGGACATTGCAGTTGTGCTGTTGAATCCACAGCTCTTTCCCAGCGGCGGGTACTCTGTTGTGTTTGGGGAGTCCTCTCTCCTTTCCTCAAACAAAAATGCAATTAATAAAGACCACCTGCACTCGTTTGTGGCAAGTGTTGATGAGGACACGTGCTGCTGGGTACTCCTGAGATAAATGGAACCAGAACTGACCTCACAGGAGACTGAGTAGGAACAGAGAGAACAGCTTGAGTCATAGATAAAAACCATGCAGGGCCTATCCCAAAAGATGCTGCAGGGAAACTAGCATAAGTTGGCATGGGCACAAGGAAAGGACAAAGACTTGAAGGATGCCAGGAATCACAAGGACACTATCAGAACCGTAAGCGCTTCCCTCAGGGGCATCTGCTAGTTTATACCACGTGGAAGCTTCCGTGCATAACCCAACTGGAGGGGTGCTTGCACAGGCATTGTGCCCTGGAGCCCGGGCACACATTCTAGGAGGCTGGCATGCCATCCCCTCCAGGATCGTTTCAGTGCTTCCCCGTCCTGGCTTAATTCTTCCCCAAAAGGAACAATGTAAAGAAGAGAGAGAAAACACTTAAACATCATCCACAAAAAACATGTTCCTGTCTCAGTTACATGGGGGAGGGGCTGTCTCTTACTTATTAGATATCTTCTGAAAAATCCTGGGTTTTTAAATCCAGGAGCGAAAAAAATATTCTCTGCTTGATACACCCATTAGTAAAGGAATGAAGATACAACTAAAGAGTCTGCTACACTGTATTAATCTTTCATCAAGGCCACAATCTTCACGTAGATGGGATCCCTGAAGAGAGCCAGTGGGAAATATTGGATTGTTCTCTGCTATGGGGATAAGTGGAGCTGGTCAAGTGAACTCTGTTTCTATCAGGCTTCACTTGTTTCTGTTGTCAGCATTTCAGCCTTAAGAGAGATAGTGTGAGAGTAAGGGTGTATTGAGGAGAATCCTAGAGATCTGGGTACCGTTCATAGTATAAATTCAACCTTGAAATGCTGGAAATAGGGAGGAGGAAAGTCCAACCCTGGGGTACAAGGGAGTTGAAGGCACGCAGCACTTTGCTGGATTGGGCCCTTGGTTTGCTCCTGCTATCCCCAGGCACAGGACCCTTTGTATCTTGTGCTGCCTCCCCAGAACATGTGGATAAGGAGTGGATTTTAGTTTGGGCCAGCAATAAGAATGAGAGATTTATTTTCTCATCCCGCTGTCTGCACACTATTGTACAACTGGATTGTTGTAGCACTCTTCCCTCCAAACCTGGTATTCGGGGGCATAGTGCTGAGGTTCCAATGAGCTGTGAAACTGAGGAACGCCTGCTGTCCTTAAAGACCCCATAGCACACACAGTATTTCTCTCCAGAGTAGAGGTATCTTGTATCTGGTATCTTGGCCGCATCCCAAATTGGGGTATTACTGCCAGACATTCTGCGCTCTGGATTTTGTACCTTGTTTTCTTCCGTTGTGTAGTGTTGCTATATGCTGTTAAACAGCTGCTGTGTTCCAGCCCAGAGGTGGCTGAAGATAGACACACATACACAGCACTGGTACCTCTGTTAAAGAAAGGCCTAATAGGAAAGTAAAATATTGCTCGAAGTTAGCAAAGAACTTTCAAAAAGCAGGTGATTAAAAAGGACCCTGGAACCTATAGCAGCAAACCAGTTCCTTCAGACACAGAAGAGGCTGCTAAAAGAGAAGTTAGATGTCAAACCCAGCTTTGGTTTTCTTGATTTAATTTCAGAAGTTTTAGCATTGTGGTGAGCTACACTGAAATCCTTGCTAACCCCTTTGAACACTGGACCTTGATAAGGCAGAACCAAAGAACCCTGGAGCATACACCCCAAGCAGGTAGTCCTCACTAAGGAACCAAAAATGCAGGCATGTGTCCAATCAGCTGTTAGCCATTCCCATCAATCCATCATTTTTGTAACCTCAGGGCTCTTAGCAACCCCCCTGCCTGCACACAGACCCTAGCTACTCCCTCCCTGCACCTTGAGCTAACCCCCTGCCCATATACAGCCCCTAGTTACCCCTCCCTCCACCCTGAACTACCCTCTCCCTGCATCCTGAGATACTCCCTTGCCTGCACACAGTCCCTAGCTACTCCCTCTCTGCACCCTGAGCTATTTTCAAACTTTTTGAGCTGAGTCCCCCACCTTTGACTTATAATTTTTGGTTGCGGTCCCTCCCACAACTCAGACAGATGGGTGGCCTGCTGAGGTGAGTCAGGGGGTGAAGGTGGCGCTCCCTCCCTGAACCCCACCATGTGGAGCTGGCTCGAGCCCTGCTGGCCCTTGCCCTCCCCCCAAATAGAAGTCAAACTATGCCTATGCCCAAGGTCCCTTCCCTGAGGCCCCCCTATGCCTGCTGGGCCCTGGAGTTTTTATAGCATGGGGGGGGTGGAGGGGGAGAGAAAGCTCAGAAAGAAAAGAAAGTCCTGTCTTGAAGCACAGGGATTCCCTTCCCCAATGAGCCATAAAAAGTCCTGTCTCCTGCTCTACATGGAAATCTCAGTATGGTTATAACGACTCAGCCACACTAAGTAACCCTTAGGTTTGTCAGGACCAGCTCAATTCTGCAACCTAAACATTGGCTACTCAGATGTGCTGAAGCAGATAGCATGAGTAGAGAAGGTGGTACAAGTAAAACTTGTCCTTTAACTACCACCGATGGCAATGTCTCAAGCCTTCACAGGGTCTTGGACGGCTGCTGTATGAAATTCCTTTCCTGAAATACGCTGTGCAGGCATTTTGGTACTGGACTGAACACAGTAAGGGCATAATGCAAGATTTCTGACAGTGGTTGAAAGCCACTTAATGCTACATTCATGACTACCGAGCAGTGGATATGACAGACAGTGAGATTTTTAACATGCCAACAGTGCCTTCTCAGCTGCCTGGTGCTGAGTACTATGCAGCTGATCAGAGAAGAGTCCCAGGCCTAGCAAACCATCATCAGCGAGCAGGAGGGATGCCTGGGCACTGAGTATTGCATGAACATGATAAAAATAACTCCCGATGCTAAAAATTAGAGAATAACTAACTTTACTGCAATGCATTTTTAATGAATGTGCCTATATTCCCAGTAAGGGTCCATGAGAAACCCTTCCCGCTTTGATCGCCTTTAACACATTATACAGCAATGCCTTGGTCAGAGAGCTCTGCTCAGCTGTGTGCTGGCTGCTGGGTGGCATCATGTAATGAGAAGAGTACTTTTAAACTGAACACTTACACCTGATGTTTTGGATTTGCAGATCTCCTGCCTGTCTTTTAACATCTTGTCAAGGACTCCGCTCCTGCCCCAGACATTAAATACTGTCTTCCCATGCTGATATCCCACTTCCTGGAAAGAGACAATCAGAAATAAACACTCATCATCATCATCATCAACTGGAAAAACACCATGCTCCACGCCACCTGCTCTAAAACCAGAGTGCTAAGCACAGCGCCACGCTCTGGGCCTGGGATTTAGAATGCAGTATCTACTGCTTCAGCTCAGAGTTACTCCGAACTTTCAGCCTATGAAATGGGAGCCATTAACTGGAGCAAGGTGCTATTTTACATCAGAAAGCTCACATGACCTTTGGCTCTAATGTACGTTATGGAAGATGCCACTTCTTACAATCATCTTTCTGGAGACAGCTTTGTGCAGTACTGCACATCAGACAGTGCTGCATATAAGGAGACACCAATGAAACATGAGCAAAGGATTTATTTGTATCCCAAGGCCTTCTTGTACAAATCTCTGTATGGGAAAAGACAACAGCAAAGCTAATTAATATGGGCCTCCTCCCTGCTGGGCCAGGTCTGACACAGGAATTACTATCGGCACTGCTGCCAAATGACCTGTACATGTGAATCATGAATACACACAAGCCAACCAGCACGTAGGGGCTCTTGCTTTTACATGCAAATTTCAGGTTCTGTTAGAGGTGATATAAGTAACTACTGCTCAAGTGCCTGGGGGAGTTTGAATGCATATACTCCATTTTCCAGCCCTTTAGAACTCTAATTTGCACTGGGAATGACAACTTGGCACCCATATTGTCAGCATGAAAACAATTAAAAATAACTCCAGTCTTAGGCCTTGTCTACACTGCCACTTTACAGCACTGCAACTTTCTCGCTTAGGAGTGTGAAAAAACCAGCGCTGGTAGCTACTTTCCTCGTGGGGGTGTTTTTTTTACTCTCCAAGCCCTGGTGCTGCGACTACACAGCCACGTTAAAGTGCTGTCGCAGCAATGCTTCAACGTTGCTAGTGAAGATATGCCCTTATTCTTTTTCCTACAAAGCAGCAGAAAAGGCTCTGGGAAGAATTGAATTCTAGTGCTTACAGCAGTGGTTGTTAGGACTCCAGGGTTCTATTCCCAGGTCTATCACTGACAGACAGAATAAGTGTCAGGAACAGCTCAAGGTTTCATAGTGACCATAATCTGCCCCAAGTGGTTCCTAGCTTTGTAGGTCACACTCTGGATCTTGTGTCTGGAATGGCACTGGAGGTCGCGGGGGAGTGGAACTCCCGGACAGACCACTGACTCTTGTGGTCTAGGATCGGGACACATCTTGACGGGGAAGAAAGGCCTGTTTAGAGGGCTGTCCTTGGAGGTGAATGGAGCCTGGGAGATCACCAACAGGCCAGAGGGAAAATACTGTTCAGCCTTCAGAGCATTCTGTCAATGGTTTCATAGATTCCAAGGCCAGAAGGGACCATTGTGATCATTTGGTCTGATCTCTTGTATAGGACAGACGAGAGAACTGCTCCATGATAATTCCTAGAGCAGATATTTTAGAAAAACATCTAATCTTGACTTGTCAGTGATGGAGAATCCACCATGACTCTTGGTAATGGTTCCAGTGATTGAAAACCCATACTGTCAAAAATTTACAGGTTATTTCCTCTCTGAATTTGTCTAGCTTCAACTTCCAGCCATACTATCACGTTAAGACCTTTCTCTACTAGGCTGAAGAGCCAATTATCAAATTTTTGCTCCCCAAATAGGTACCTGTAGACTGTAACCAAGTCACGCCTTAACCTTCTTTTTGCTAAGGTAAATAGATTGAGCTCCTTGAGTCTAATCCTTTAATCATTCACGTGGCTACTCTCTGAACCCTCTCACTGTGGACACCAGAACTAGTCACAGTATTCCAGCAGCAGTCACACCAGTGCAAAATATAGAGATAAAATAATTTCTCTACTCCTGCTCAAGATTCCCCCGTTTATGCACCCAAAAATCCCATTAGTCCTTTTGGACACAGCGTCACACTGGGAGCTCATGTTTGGCTGATTATCCACCATGACCCCCAACTCTTGTTCAAAGTCATTGCTTCCCCAGCCTATCAACATGACCTATATTCTGTGTTTGTTTAGAATGGCCCCAAATAGCCTGGATCAGGTGACCTTCAGGACATATGGCAAGGGCTTTCTAGATGCATGGGGTGCTGCACAGGTGGGTTTTTGAGGGGAATCAGCAGGGAATTGTATGCTCAGTGACTGTTAAATTTAATTGGTTTCAGAGCAGCAGGCGTGTTAGTCTGTATTCGCAAAAGAAAAGGAGGACTTGTGGCACTTTAGAGACTAACAAATTTATTTGAGCATAAGCTTTTGTGAGCTACAGCTCACTTCATATTTGTTTGGCAGAGGTGTCTGGAGTGTTGGATAGATACCCCTTTTTTATTTTGGTATAAATCTAAATAAATAGGTAAATAAAAACCTTTGACACAGTAGCCCATGAATGCCCACTCGGGTCACCATGGTTTACAGAGACCCTGCGACAGGTGAAGTCATAGGGTGTTTGGCTGGTATGCCAGTGGAGGAAGTCAAGAAATGTGTCTCCATCAGATCTGTTAAAGCAGGATGACAGCTTGGTATATCTGCATGGCCCCCAATCATCTACTGTCAAGCTTCTCTTGTTGCAAAGAATATAAAGTTACTTTGTGGCTTCAAATCACTCACTTGGCCCTGAACTATCTGCTTCCACAGACAGAGAACAATGGTTTGAGGGGTCAATGCTTGTTCATCTTTTAGTGTCGGCCAGTCTCATTCACTGAGGCTCTGGAGGGGCTGGAATCCCTTCCCCACCCCCCTGATCCACAGTTTGTGAGTTGGATCCATGCCCATCCTGAATGGTGAAGCACCAGGGCAAGTGTTGGGTCCGTTGCTGGTGGAGATTATCAGAATCTGCCCATAGAATCATAGAATATCAGGGTTGGAAGGGACCTCAGGAGGTCATCTAGTCCAACCCCCTGCTCAAAAGCAGGACCCATACCCAATTAAATCATCCCAGCCAGGGGTTTGTCAAGCCCGACCTTAAAAACTTCTAAGGAAGGAGATTCCACCACCTCCCTAGGCAACGCATTCCAGTGTTTCATCACCCTCCTAGTGAAAAAGTTTTTCCTAATATCCAACCTAAACCTCCCCCACTGCAACTTGAGACCATTACTCCTTGTTCTGTCCTCTTCTACCACTGAGAATAGTCTAGAACCATCCTCTCTGGAACTACCTCTCAGGTAGTTGAAAGCAGCTATCACATCCCCCCTCATTCTTCTCTTCTGCAGACTAAACAATCCCAGTTCCCTCAGCCTCTCCTCAGAAGTCATGTGTTCCAGACCCCTAATCATTTTTGTTGCCCTTCGCTGGACTCTTTCCAATTTATCCACATCCTTCTTGTAGTGTGGGGCCCAAAACTGGACACAGTACTCCAGATGAGGCCTCACCAATGTCGAATAGAGGGGGACGATCACGTCCCTCGATATGCTCGCTATGCCCCCTACTTATACATCCCAAAATGCCACTGGCCTTCTTGGCAGCAAGGGCACACTGCTGACTCATAACCAGCTTCTCGTCCACTGTCACCCCTAGGTCCTTTTCCGCAGAACTGCTGCCTAGCCATTCGGTCCCTAGTCTGTAGCTGTGCATTGGGTTCTTCCGTCCTAAGTGCAGGACCCTGCACTTATCCTTATTGAACCTCATCAGATTTCTTTTGGCCCAATCCTCCAATTTGTCTAGGTCCCTCTGTATCCTATCCCTGCCCTCCAGCGTATCTACCACTCCTCCCAGTTTAGTATCATCCGCAAATTTGCTGAGAGTGCAATCCACACCATCCTCCAGATCATTTATGAAGATACTGAACAAAACCGGCCCCAGGACCAACCCCTGGGGCACTCCACTTGACACCGGCTGCCAACTAGACATGGAGCCATTGATCACTACCCGTTGAGCCTGACAACTTTCTACCCACCAACTTTCTACCCACCTTATAGTGCATTCATCCAGCCCGTACTTCTTTAACTTGCTGACAAGAATACTGTGGGAGACCATGCCAAAAGCTTTGCTAAAGTCAAGAAACAATACATCCACTGCTTTCCCTTCATCCACAGAATCAGTAATCTCATCATAGAAGTTGATTAGATTAGTCAGGCATGACCTTCCCTTGGTGAATCCATGCTGACTGTTCCTGATCACTTTCCTCTCATGTAAGTGCTCCCATAGGTAGCAGGATGCCTGACTGAAAAAGCTATCATGCAGCCCCTGGTTAATAAAGCATCACTTGACACTGACAGTCTCAACAGCTCGCAACCCATCCAGGAGATGGTGTGGGAAGTTCAACTCTCCTCAGATTTCCTACATTCTGGTCAGTCACGTGTTTGAGCAGGAACTGCACTGGTTGCACAGGGTGAGGATTTTCTCCTAGCAATGAACAAGAAAGAAGGGTCCATGCTGACACCACAGGCCATGAGGTGTGATTGGGACAGCTGAAGACACAGGGTGCTGCTGAGTGTTCAGACCCCTCTGGGAGGTCGGAAAGAATGGTCCGGGGCAATTGGTCTTCTGCCCAGAGGACTCTCACGTGGAGCTCTGCAGGGCTGATTTCATGTCTCTTGTGGAATGTGTGAGAGGGTGTTAGGAGAGTTACTGAGGAAACGTGTCGCACACGTAGGAATCCAGTTTGCTGACGACGCTCAGCTCTAAGCTTCCATCCTTCCCAACACAACTAGGGCAGTGGAACGAATAACTACTTGTTATGAACTAAGGGAATGGATGAGGGTGAACACGCATGTAAGCAAACATCTATTCCGTTAGCCAGCAGCAGGTGGAGAACAATAGTATAGCTCTACAACAGTGACAATGAGCATAAGCTACTAAACAACAGTCCACTGGAAAGGAAAGAAACCTTATTCTATTCTTTTTAAATTGCTGAATTATTTTTCTCTGAAAAACATCAGTTGCACATCTGGTGTCAGTACTTTGCATGCTGATTTATGACATACACAGACAGACAAACCTAACCCCAAAGACCTGTGAACCTGATACTATCCCTTCATTAACAGTCCTTCCACGGACACTGGTGGTGTTCTGCTGATCCTATATCAGGTGCAAAGGAAGTGCAGATGGTCCATAATAGTAATAGAAGCATCGGAACGTTAACTGTGCCACAGACATTCTACTATTCTGCTCCCTTTGCTTGGACAATTCACAGCCCTTCCGGCTTATTCAAACCCTCCCCCTGACTTTATGAGCTATTCTCACCCAATCAGGGAAAAGAAACAATGCCATGTGACTTATGTGCCACTTATAACTAAACAAAACAACTCTGATTTCAAATACCTACAGCGAACAGTCCATGCCTGACCCCCAGAGTAAAGTTACTGGCAAAAAAAAGGAGAGGAGTTGCAGTCTGCTCAGGGACATGACATGAACAGGGTGAATGATTCTATTCAGGTTCTTATCCTGAGCCCCTCACCATACACCATGTCTTTCCATGGTATTATTCAGTGTGACTTCTTTGCTCAGCTCTCATACGTACATAGCCTACAGAGAGCTAAGAAGTAAGAAATCGAACACTTGAGAACAGCTTCCTCAAGAAAGAGAGCCTAGAACTTGCCCCTAGCACTAGGTTTGTATTGCTGCGGTGTTCACAGGACTCTGTTGCTGCACAGAAGTAGCTACATCGGAGCCCCCTACACCCTCCAGATTCACTTACACAGATTTCATCAAACTTCCCAAAGTCAAGGGTGCCATATCTGTCGATGGGCGGCCGAATGTACTCGCAATATTCACTGTTCTTGACCATCTCCAGCTGCCGCACGCAGCACACATACGCAAGCCGGGTCTGGATCTCTGCCATGTTCAGCACCTGCCAATCAGCCCCAGACAGCCATTAAATGCATTGCAAGACTTTCATTAGCACAACTTGCCCTGAACTGGCAATGGTAAAAGGGAGAAATGCACTCCAGTGACTCAGGGGTATCTGCAGAGGTTGTCACATCCCACATCCCTCAGCCTCCCAGGAGCACACTGCTGACCGCCAGCCAATCTGTCATCAATGGCAGAGGCTCAGCTTCCATCTAACAAATGATGTTTCTGCAGTTCAAGCCGAACTTGGTCGTTAATTCCAGGAAATACTGGTACCTAGAAGGAGATATATAGGGTGATGTAGGAGGGGTGCTAAGCTCTCTCAGGGTGGGGATGAGTAACAAGCCAGCTTGATTTTCTAGTGCCAGACACCGCTTTAGGTAAGAGCTGGGTTTGATTCACTGTCATAGCCTCTCGTTCCTTGGGACAGAGAACAGCCCAGTATGCTATGGAAGCAGCATGTTCAACCCCACCCTGCATCACTCACAACAGACACCCACTGGAGGAGTCCAGTAGTACTGAGCTCTGAAAAGGAATCCTGTCCAGTCCTCAGACCAGGCCTTTTTGAGGAGGGGACTGCTAACGAGAGAGACCCTAAGGATTACAGCACGGACACAGGGAACCAGAAGGAAAATGGAAGAAATGAAACGTTAATCCGGTCTGATCTGACTTCACCCAGGAAGGAAATCCTTAGCTCATGCAGCCTGTCATGAAAACAAACATCTAAGAATTTATTATTACTGCCCAATGCAAAAATCCCTATATTCAGCTGCTAAGAAACACAGAGAAGTGGACAAAGCTCCACTCACTTTCACTTGGAAAGCAGCCAAATCCTAACTGCATCAAGATTAATTGTGCCAAATTCACTCCAATTGGAGAGGGGCTCTTTCAGCTCTATCAAAGCCAGGTCAACTGCTCTTGTCTATATTCAAGGAGCATTTTGGGAGAAGAGGTATTCATTTTTGTTCTGTGCTTGTACAGCACCTAGCACAATGAGGTCCTGGTCCATTTCCAGGGTTCCTAGGTGCCACCATAATACAAATATGGAATAATAATAATCTTGTAATTCTGTAGTCCCCCACTCAGCACCCAGCAGAATTTGCTCTTGTGTGGAGAGCTGGAGTTGGACTCCTTAGAGGAAAAATTGATTGGCTATATGAGTGCCACTCCTAGTTCCTCCCCAGATTCGAACAACTGAATTCTCCCATAACATTGTATTTTCTTTTATGCTGGGACCTTGCCCAGCTTTCCCACACCTCAAATGTCATCTTGCAACACAAGATGCAGGTGACAGAGCAATTGATTCCCAGTCTTGTTTCTCGGATACACAGTGGGACAGTTCCCTTCTGCTTACTGAAAATCACTGTGATTTTAACATAAGCTTACGGTACCTTCACTTTTTCAACAAGGGGATTCCATCTCTTCCACAGCAGCCACCAGCCAGACAGAGTGTCGCCATAGTTGGTGAGGTCCATCTCATCCCGGCTGCCCACATCAATTGCTATCACCACTTTTGCCCCCATGGACCTTGCAACATCCGCTATTGGGAACAAAGCCACATCATCATTACCCATCATCCCTCTCTTCTACAGCACTTACCTGTCTGGAGCTGGCCACTGGAAGCAGGGAAATGTATTTCCAAGGATCAGGACAGACCACACAAGCACAGCATGGGACAATACAACAGGATTCCTTTTCATACAGCTTCCAGCACAGACATTCATGAATGCTTTGCAGGGAGAATGACTTACCTCAGAATAATGCTATACTAATTATACTCGTCATAGTGATGTATGGTACCTGGGTATAACTATCTTTTATAATCCCTAGTTATTCTAACAATTTTCTTTCAGAAACCAACACAAATGTTGATAATTAAAAGAAAGGCCTGTGGGATCATCCTCATCATGGCAAATACCAAAGGGACATGTCCTCCTTGCAGATCAAGCACCAGCCAGAATAATCTCTGGCTAGGTCCTTAAAGTGGCCTGGCTGTATATTCAGATTGGATCCATCATGGGCAGTATTATTGCACCACCAAAGCTTCTTGCACCCACATGATCACTGGCTGCATAGTTGCCTTCCTTGATATACGGATGAAGCAGCAGAAATGCAAGAGGACACAGAAGAGGTCGAGGCAGAATGACCAACTGAGGAGAGAAACTGATATCGGTCAGAGGTTGGGAGAATATCAGTCCATGAAGAGCTTTGAAAGTAAGAAGGAAAATTTTGCATGAATTTAGAAATGGACAGATTAGTGATGGTGATGGGATGGAGGGACATTTCCCACTTCCTGAGGGGACAGAGTGGTCTGGCCATAACATTTAGGACCCTGACAGTTTAAAGAGTAGGAATTTAGGAAGATGCTGAAGGAGGGACTCGGGGTGCTGGGCAACTCACAGGAAAGAGAAATGCAGGGAGGAGAAAAAGTTCAAGATCCAGGATAACTATGTATAGTAATTCCATGCTTGAATAAAAGACACTATAGGTGTGCGTGCTCGCCACGTGCACCAGTGTCGGAAGCTTTTCCCATAGGGGAGCGCCCCCCGCGACCCCTGGAGTGGCGCCGCCATGGTGCGGTACAAGGGGCGATGTGCGCTCTCCCCGCCCTCAGTTCCTTCTTGCCAGACAACTCAGACAGAGGGGAAGGAGGGCGGGATGCGGAATAGACATGAGCAACACATCTCGAAGAACACCAGTTACGGGAAAGGTAACTGTCGTTTCTTCTTCGAGTGAGTGCTCATGTGTATTCCACAGTAGGCGATTCCAAGCTATAGCTGTTGGAGGTGGGTAGGAGTTCACAGACTTTCAGGACGGAGCACAGCTCTGCCGAACCCAGCATCCTCCCTGGTCTGGGAGACCATCGCATAATGCAAGGTGAACATGTGAACTGAAGACCACGTGGCGGCCCTACAAATGTCCTGAATGGGGACATGGGCCAAAAAGGCAGCTGACGAGGCCTGAGCCCTAGTCGAGTGTGCCCTCACAATTGACAGTGGGGGATTTCCGCCAGATCATAGCAGGTATGGATGCATGAGGTGATCCAGTTTGAGAGCCACTGAGTGGAGATCGGCTGACCTTTCATGCGCTCGGCCAAGGCGATGAACAGCTCTGATATATTCCATCATGTGCCAGCAATGTGTAATGACCCATCCACTCCCAGTCTCTATTCAAGCATAAGTTAATGGTGTCCAGTTTGCAAATTAATTAGGCAGTCTCTCCTTGGAGTCTGTTTTTGAAGTTTTTTTGTTGAAGAATTGCCACTTTTAGGTCTGTAATCGAGTGACCAAAGAGATTGAAGTGTTCTCTGACTGGTTTTTGAATGTTATAATTCTTGACGTCTGATTTGCATCCATTTATTCTTTTATGTAGAGACTGTCCAGTTTGGCCAATGTACCTGGCAGAGGAGCATTGCTGGCACATGATGGCATATATCACATTGGTGGATGTGCAGGTGAACGAGCCTCTGATAGTGTGGCTGATGTTATTAGGCCCTATGATGGTGTCCCCTGAATAGATATGTGGACACAGTTGGCAACGCGCTTTGTTGCAAGGATAGGTTCCTGGGTTAGTGGTTCTGTTGTGTGATATGTGGTTGCTGATGAGTATTTGCGTCAGGTTGGGGGGCTGTCTGTAAGCAAGGACTGGCCTGTCTCCCAAGATCTGGGAGAGTGATGGGTCGTCCTTCAGGATAGGTTGTAGATCCTTCATGATGCGTTGGAGAGGTTTTAGTTAGGGGCTGAAGGTGATGGCTAGTGGTGTTCTGTTATTTTCTTTGTTTGGCCTGTCCTGTAGTAGGTGACTTCTGGGTACACTTCTGGCTTTGTCAATCTGTTTCTTCACTTCGGCAGGTGGGTATTGTAGTTGTAAGAACGCTTGATAGAGATCTTGTAGGTGTTTGTTTCGGTCTGAGGGGTTGGAGCAAATGCGGTTGTATTGTAGAGCTTGGCTGTAGACAATGGATCGTGTGGTGTGGTCTGGATGAAAGCTGGAGGCATGTAGGTAGGAATAATGGTCAGTAGGTTTCCGGTATAGGGTGGTGTTTATGTGACCATTGCTTATTAGCACTGTAGTGTCCAGAAAGTGGATCTCTTGTGTGGACTGGTCCAGGCTGAGGTTGATGGTGGGATGGAAATTGTTGAAATCATGGTGGAATTCCTCAAGGACTTCTTTTCCATGGGTCCAGATGATGAAGATGTCATCAATTTAGTGCAAGTAGAGTTGGGGCATTAGGAGACGAGAGCTGAGGAAGCATTGTTCTAAGTCAGCCATAAAAATGTTGGCATACTGTGGGGCCATGCGGGTACCCATAGCAGTGCCGCTGACTTGAAGATATACATTGTCCCCAAATGTGGAATAGTTATGGGTAAGGACAAAGTCACGAAGTTCAGCCACCAGGTTGGCCGTGACATTATCGGGGATAGTGTTCCTGACGGCTTGTAGTCCATCTTTGTGTGGAATGTTGGTGTAGAGGACTTCTACATCCACAGTGGCTAGGATGGTGTTTTCAGAAAGATCACCAATGGATTGTAGTTTCCTCAGGAAGTCAGTGGTGTCTCGAAGATAGCTGGGAGTGCTGGTAGCATAGGGCCTGAGGAGGGAGTCTACATAGCTGGACAATCCTGCTGTCAGGGTGCCAATGCCTGAGATGATGGGGCGTCCAGGATTTCGAGGTTTATGGATCTTGGGTAGCAGATAGAATACCCCAGGTCGGGGTTCCAGGGGTGAGTCTGTGCGGATTTGTTCTTGTGCTTTTTCAGGGAGTTTCTTGAGCAAATGCTGTAGTTTCTTTTGGGAACCCTCAGTGGGATCAGACGGTAATGGCTTGTAGAAAGTGGTTTTGGAGAGCTGCCGAGCAGCCTCTTGTTCATATTCTGACCTATTCATGATGACGACAGCACCTCCTTTGTCAGCCTTTTTCATTATGTCGTCAGAGTTGTTTCTGAGGCTGTGGATGGCATTGTGTTCTGCAGGGCTGAGGTTATGGGGCAAGTGATGTTGCTTTTCCACAATTTCAGCCCGTGCACGTCGGTGGAAGCATTCTATGTAGAAATCCAGTCTGTTGTTTTGACCTTCAGGAGGAGTTCACCCAGAATCCCTCTTTTTGTAGTCTTGGTAGGAAGGTCTCTGTGGGTTAGCATGTTAGCTATGGCTGTTGTCACTGGAAACCTTGTGATCATGTCATTGAGCCCTTTCAGGGTCTCGAACCTGTCTGGTGGGAGAGAGGCTCTGGCTAGCATGGCAGCCAGGACCGCCCTGATAAACTCTATGTGTTGCACCGGGACTAAGGTGGACTTAGTGTTGTTTACCAACAGGCCCAGAGTGGCGCACGTGGACAGAAGGAGCACCACATGATATCGCACCTGCGACCGCGAGCTGCCCTTGACCAGCCAATCATCCAGATAGGGGAAGATCTGGACCCCACGGCGCCTGAGGTAGGCTGCCACCACTGACATACACTTTGTAAACACCCTGGGGGCAGTGAACAGGCCAAAAGGGAGGACTGTAAACTGGCAGTATTCACGCGCAACTGTGAAACGGAGGAAGCATCTATGCCCCTCAAATATATGAATGTGGAAGTACGTGTCCTGCAGATCGAAGGCAGCGGACCAGTCCCTGGGATTCAGGGCGGGGATGATGGAGGCCAGGGAGACCATGCGGAATTTGAACTTTACCATGTACTGGTTCATGCCTCGCAGGTCCAGGATGGGCCTGAGCCCCCCTCTGGCCTGCAGGATAAGGAAATAGCGGGAGGAGCTCCCCTTGCCTTTGAGCTCCCCCGCTTCCACTTCTCCTAGGCCAAGGAGCCGCCCCACCTCCTGCTCGAGCAGAGCCTTGTGAGAGGGGTCCCCCAGGAGGGACGGGGGCAGAGGGTGGTTGGGCGGGGTGGAGGTAAACTGGAGGGTGTAACCCCAGGAGATGGTGTTGAGGACCCATTGGTCCGAGGTCAGCCACGACCATTCTGGAAGGAAAGCACACAACCGGTAGGACAAGGGAAGCTTTACTGTGGGTGGATCCCTGATGAGAACTGATAGAGCGCCCCTGGGCATCCCGTCAAAACCGCCATTTCCCTACCTGTTTGCCCATGGAGGACCAGGCTTGGAGGCAGGCTGAGCCTGCCTCTGTGGGTGCTTCTTATTGTCCCACTAATTTTTATAAGGGGGCTCATATTTAGAGTGGGTAGTCTGAGCGGGAGCCTGCTGTGACTTAAATTTAGGTTTAGCCGGAGCCGGAACATAGAGTCCCAGAGTCTGAAGTGTGATGTGAGAGTTTTTCAGGCCATGCAGTTTTATAACCGTTTGTTAAACAGAGCTTTGCCATCAAATGGAAGGTCCTGCAGGGAGGTCTGCACCTCACTGGACAGCCCAGAGAACAGGAGCCACGACACCCTTCTCATGAACACCACGGAGGCCATGGACCGCACGGCCATGTCTGACCCATGCCTGCAGGGTAGCCCTGGCAGCCGCTGTACCCTCCTCCACCAGCGCTTTAAACTCCTTCCTGTCATGCTCCTGGAGGGAGTCCTTGAACTCATACCAGCCCAGGAGAGCCAGATTGTTGGCCAACCCAAAACTGGAAGCTCGAGGACGAATAGATTTTTCTCCCAAATGAATCAAGCCTCCTTGAATCCTTATTTTTTGGAGTAGGGGCTGGTTGGCCCTGCCATGCCCTGTGGTTGTCCGACTCGACCACCAGGGAGTTAGAAGCAGGGTGGGTGTATAGGTATTCATGCCCTCTGGTGGGCACAAAATACTTGCGTTCTGCTCTCTTAGAGACAGGGGCCAATGAGGCCGGGATTTCCCATAGGGCATTTGAAATTTTTGCCACCCCTTTGTGGAGAGGCAAGGCCACCCTGCCCGGTAGTGAGGCAGATAGGACGTTAAAAAGGAATCCTCCACCTCCTCTGCCTGAAAGTTGAGGTTTGATGCTACCCTTTTCAATAGCTCCTGGTAAGCTTTAAAGACAGAGGAAGGAGGGGCCGTAATCACCTCATCAGGGGAGGGTAAGGAGGAGGGCGTGGTACTTTGCGTGTCCACCAGCACTGGAAGATCCACCACCTGGTCACACTCCAGGCACAGCACCGAGGATGTATGTCTCACCGACTCCTTCCTCGGAGGTCAGGAGAGGGAGGCCGACGGCTGTTCTGAGGCTCCGGCCACTGAGCAAGCCCCCACTGGGGGCTGCGTCGGGGGCACGGTCTCAGTGGTACCATTGGACTGGCCACGGGGCCCGGTGCCATTGCACCTCCTGTGACGGCGGCGGAGCAGGCAGTTTGGCCGGGCTGGCCTGATCCATCGACGGACAGCTACGAAGGGAGGCCGGGCTAACGTATGACCGGCCGCTGTCCCTGGACTGGGAAGACTGGCAGCACTGGGAGTGGTGCCAACCCCGAGACCGTGACTCCGACGTGGAGGAATGGTACAGCTGGTAGCAGCTGCTCCACGATCGGCTCTGGCGGGTGGATCCACAACAGCGAATCGCCAGTGATCGATGCCCGGGGCTGCAGGAGCTGTGCCGTGGCAGGGTCCTGGAGTGAGACGATGAATGGGAATGGCGTTGACGTTCGTGCTGCGACCAGCTACGACAGCCCCTCCAAGAGGAGGGCCTTTGGCTATGTCTGCCTCGATCACCATAGAATCATAGAATATCAGGGTTGGAAGGGCCTCAGGAGGTCATCTAGTCCAACCCACTGCTCAAAGCAGGACCAATCCCCAGTTACATCATCCCAGCCAGGGCTTTGTCAAGCCTGACCTTAAAAACCTCAAAGGAAGGAGATTCCACCACCTCCCTAGGTAACCCATTCCCAGTGCTTCACCACCCTCCTAGTGAAAAAGTTTTTCCTAATATCCAACCTAAACCTCCCCCACTGCAACTTGAGACCATTACTCCTTGTCCTGTCCTCTTCTACCACTGAGAATAGTCTAGAACCATCCTCTTTGGAACCCCCTTTCAGGTAGTTGAAAGCAGCTATCAAATCCCCCCTCATTCTTCTCTTCTGCAGACTAAATAATCCCAGTTCCCTCAGCCTCTCCTCAGAAGTCATGTGTTCAAGTCCCCTAATCATCTGTGTTGCCCTTCGCTGGATGCTTTCCAATTTTTCCACATCCTTCTTGTTGTGTGGGGCCCAAAACTGGACACAGTACTCCAGATGAGGCCTCACCAATGCCGAATAGAGGGGAACGATCACGTCCCTCTATCTGCTGGCAGTGCTCCTCAGTGGCGGAGTAGTGCCCGGAGTCTCTGTCAGATGGTACCCAGCCAGAAAACCTGGTGGGAGTCGCTGGCGACGCACGTGGACTGTGCACGGAACGGTTGCTGAGTGGTGAACAGCGTCAGGAATGTTCCCTCGACCGAGACCGGTACCAAGTTAGGAGTGACTGCAGAGACCCCAGTGGTGGCTTGCCTCTGGACCACGGGGCCAACACTGGTGGTGCTCCTGGTACCGGCATGGACATCATGTCCTGAGCTACCTGCAGGGCCTCTGGTGTGGAGGGCATCTGGAAGTCTGCTCTGAACAGGCTGGACTACTCCGCATGACTTGAGTCAGAGGCCTAGAGGCTGATGGGGATCGAGGACTGCCCAACATGGGTCTAGACTCTGCCCCAGATTTACTCCGGTGCTGCGGTGGAGAAGGCCTCTTCTTAATCTTCTTGCCGTGCCCCGTGGATGGGGAGTGGTGCCGACTAGTAGATGGTGCTGGGGGGGTCGCCACACACCAACACGGCAGTGCCCGATGCCGACTTGGAGCGGCGTGCCGGAGTCGGGGTCAACGCTGACTCCATGAGGATAGCCCGGAGCCTAATGTCACTTTCTCTCTTGGTCTGAGGCTTAAACAACTTGCAAATCTTGCAGCGATTGCTGAGATGTGTTTCAAACAGCGTAAACAGTCCACGTGTGGATCACTCTCTGGCATCAAGCTTCTACAACTGTTGCACGACTTAAAACCCGGGGTGCGGGGCACGCCCCAGCCCGGGCGCACTAGCTAAACTAAACTAAAAGCGTACTAACTACAGGTCACATACCCTGAACGAACAAGCATTCTGGGGACAAGCTGGAGCAAAGCTGGAGCAGAGCAGTTCCGAAACACCTTCACTGGCAGCAAGAAGAATCTGAGGATGGGGGGATCACGTAGCGCCCCTTATACCGCCCCATGGAGGCGCCACTCCAGGGGTCGCTAGGGGCACTCCCCTATGGGTACTGCTAGGGGACAAACTTCTGATACCGGTGGACATGGCAAGCAAGCACACCTATAGTGGAATACACATGAGCAATCACTCAAAGAATAATAATATAGCAGTAGGAATATACTACCAACCACCTGACCAGGATGGTGATACTGACTGTGAAATGCTCAGGGAGATTAGAGAGGCTATTAAAATAATAATAATGGGGGATTTCAACTAACCCCATATTGAGGTGTCATTAGAGGAGGTTTTGAAACAAATTGATAAACTAAACAGTAATAAGTCATCAGGATCAGATGATATTCACCCAGGAGTTTTGAGGGAACTCAAATGTGAAATTGCAGAACTGCTAATTGTTGTGTGTAACCTATCATTTAAATCAGCTTCTGTACCAAATGACCTGAGGATAGCTAATGTGACACACATTTTTTAAAAAGACTCCAGAGGTGATCCTGGAAATCACAGGCTGGCAAGCCTAACTTCAGTACCAGGCAAATTGGTTGAAACTATAGTAAAGAACAGAATTGTCAGACACATAAATGAACAAGATTTTTGGGGAAGAGTCAACAAAGGGAAATCATCCCTCACCAATCCACTAGAATTCTTTGTGGGGGTCAACAAGCATGTGGACAAGGGGGATCCAGTTGATATAGTGTACTTAGGTTTTCAGAAAGCCTTTGACAAGGTCTCTTATCAAAGGCTCTTAAGCAAAGTAAGCTGTCATGGGATAAGAGTGAAGGTCCCCTCACGGATCAGTAACTGGTTAAACGATAGGAAACAAAGGGTAGGAATAAATGGTCAGTTCTCAGAATGGAGAGAGGTAAACAGTGGTGTCCAACAGGGGTCTGTACTGGGACCAACTATGCCATACAGATCACAAATGAGCTGGAAAAAGGAGTAAACAGTGAGGTGGCAAAATCTGCAGATGATACAAAACTACTCAAGAAAATTAAGTCCAAAGCAAACTGCAAAGAGTTACAAAGGGATCTTGCAAAACTGGGTGACTAGGCAATAAAATGGCAGATGAAATTCAGTGTTGATAGATGCGAAGTAATGCACATTGGAAAACATAATCCCAATTATACATATAAAATGATGGGGTCTAAATTAGCTGTTACCACTCAAGAAAGAGATCTTGGAGTCATTGTGGATAGTTCTCTGAAAACATCCCCTCAATGTACAGCGGCAGTCAAAAAAGTAAACAGAATGTTGAGAATCATTAGGAAAGGGATAGATAATAAAACAGAATATATCATATTGCCTCTATATTAATCCATGGTATGCCCACATCTTGAATATTGTGTGCAGATGTGGTCACCCCATCTCAAAAAAGATGTATTGGAATTGGAAAAGGCTCAGAAAAGGGCAACAAAAATTATTTGGGGTATGGAACTGCTGCCATATGAGGAGAGATTAATAAAACTGGTACTTTTCAACTTGGAAAAGAGATGGGGGGGAGGGATAGCTCAGTGGTTTGAGCATTGGCCTGCTAAACCCAGGGTTGTGAGCTCAATCCTTGAGGGGGCCATTTAGGGATCTGGGGAAGAAAAAAAATTGGGGATTGGTCCTTCTTTGAGCAGGGGGTTGGACTAGATGATCTCCTGACGTCCCTTCCAACCCTGATAGTCTATGACTAAGAGGGGATATGATAGAGGTTGATAAAATCATGACAGGTGTGGAAAAAGTAAATAAGGAAGTGTTATTTTCTCCTTCTCATAACACAAGAACCAGGGGTCACCAAATGAAATGAATAGGCAGCTGGTTTAAAACAAACAAAAGGAAGTATTTCTTCACACAAAATACAGTCAACCTGTGGATCTCTGCAGAGGATGTTGTGAAGGCCAAGACTGTATCGGGGTTCAAAAAAGAACTAGATACATTCATGGAGGATAGGTCCATCAATGGTTATTAGCTAAGATGGGCAGGGATGGTGTCCCTAGCCTGTTTGCCAGAAGCTGGGAATTAGTGACAGGGGATTATCACTTGACGATTACCTGTTCTGTTCATTCTCTCTGGGACACCTGGCATTGGCCACTGTCAGAACACAGGATACTGGGCTAGATGGACCTTTGGTCTGACCCAGTTTGGCCGTACTTATGTTCTTATAACTGAGATTCCCAGAGTGGCTATGCACTGTGACAGCTACAACTCCGTAGGGTCCTGCTTTGAGCAGGGGGTTGGACTAGATGACCTCCTGAGGTCCCTTCCAACCCTGATATTCTGTGATTCTATGATTTAATTCAAACCAGAACTGAACTCTCACTAGGTTTATGTGACTGGACAATCCAGTCCATCATCCATTGTTGAACCAATCCTCAACATCATCTTCAGACACTGTGCAATCTTAGAATGTACAGATGGATAGCTGGGACAGGTGGAAAGATAGCTAGATTAGGAATTCATATTTGTAGAGAGAGGCCCAAGCTGCAAATGGCAGGTACAGTTTTCAAATTTGTGGGAGCATTTGTAGTTCTGCCCTTTAGGGAGATAAGGACCTTTTGCAAAATTTGAATCTGGGTTTGAATTTTTAACACCGCCCCCCTCTCCCGCCCTCCCAGATTGGGCTGCTCAGATTCCAGGCCTTTTACTCAGGCTGCTCTCTAATTATTTGCACACAGCTCATGGGAAATGTACTATGAAAACAAATTTTCAAAGCATTAGATATTATGACAAAAACTCTGACCACCTCTATTCCATAAACATTTGACAACACAACTAAAAAAACACACACACAGTTTAACATTCCTGGCTTCATTCAGCTGTCTAATGAGAAAAACATTTTAATAGGATGATTTTAGATTGATTTTCATTGATTTTAATGTTTCATTGAATTTAATAAAAACAAAAGGAGTACTTGTGGCACCTTAGAGACTAACAAATTTATTTGAGCATAAGCTGTCGTGAGCTACAGCTCACTTTATCGGATGCATCCGATGAAGTGAGCTGTAGCTCACGAAAGCTTATGCTCAAATAAATTTGTTAGTCTCTAAGGTGCCACAAGTACTCCTTTTGTTTTTGTGAATACAGACTAACACAGCTGCTACTCTGAAACCATTGAATTTAATGTTATATGAATTCTCCAGTTAAGATAGACATTGCTTTGAATCTTAGACACTAAGAGCAGTTAATATTTCACCATTGTTGCATATTTAGAATCAGTTCATATTTATGCTCTGTTCTTCCAACAGATTCAAGGAAAGAGGTATATTTATAATTTTATTCCTTCACTCCTCCCCAACCCTTTTTTAAAAATACACACTAGAATATGTTCTAATAATTAGCCTGACATATTTTTGACACATGATTTGAAAGGAAACATTCCATCCCAAGAGGCCGTCTTGGAAAAGCCTGTATAACAACAAAGCAAAGGCCCTGTATCCAGAGGACAATGCAGCTCTGCTAGCCTCCAAGAGATCAGAATGGAGTTGTTCTGGAAGGTAATCACACTGACATATGCCTGTGCAGATGGAGTTTTACCATCTGTCTTCTTGGCGAATTGCAAACAACTATCCACAAACATACCTGGAAGATTGTTGATATAACCTCCATCCATCAAGAGATGCCCATCCTTTGGATCACAGAGAGGGGGCATGTACCCAGACAGTGACATGCTGGCACGGACATACCTCCAAAGGGAACCTACAGCAATAAGAGGGAAGACATCCATACTAACCCACTATGGCAGGACTGGGCGGGGGTGGTTTCACAGTCACTACATGCAATTTTGTGACAGATATTATCCCAACGGTCGGATTGCAGAATGTTATTAAAGCACCCGAATGACTCCCAAATCATAATGCAGGCTAGGAAAAGGGTTACTCAGTCTCCAACTCAGCAAAGCATTTAAGCTCACACTTAACTTTAACCATGATCTTAAGCACTTTCCTGTATCACAGCCTCCACCACCAACCATGAAAGAACAAGGTTTCTTCTGCAGACAAATGATGGGGAGGAATCACGAGCCTCAATTGTAGCTGAAGGCCATTAACCCCCAGGAAATGCCACATGTGGCAGAATCATTACCATTCGTAGGAGCTGAACACATGGGATACACATTTGACTCCCCCACACAAGTTTTACCCGTGTTTAGATTTTTAACAGGACACCAGAGACATCACTCCAAAGATGTGGGATTCACACCCTGCACCCTTCTTGCTAAAACTGCAAGAGCCTCTCTGCAGGATCCAGTTAGTCAGGATGCAAACCTGGCCTCCTCTGATTAACACAGCATCTTTGAGGACTCCATCCAGACTTGTGCCATCCACTCAGTAACTTCAGCCCCCTTATCAGAAGGAGGTGTTACGCCTGCACCACCAATCTCTCACAGAACATCTCAAGATTTTAATTTTACTGTACTCTACTTGCTCTACTTAGCACAGGTGCTTGAGCCCCATAATCGCATCTCCTCCCCAGTCCTTCACAGAGGAAACAACCTGCTCTTTCATTTCAGTTCTATACAGAGAGCATTAGAGATTGGCCAAAACCAAAACCTCCCAAAACTTTGATGGTCCAGATCAAATGACACACAAAGACAAACTACTCCCAGGGTGAGATGTTCCAAAACAAAACTCAGCAAGCAAGGATTAACAAAGCCCCAAATGAGCCCATTTTGTCTATTTCAACAAAGCACAAGACCCGCAATAGAGTAGCCTGTGAGACTGCTGTCATACCACAGGTACTCAAGGGAAGTGTTCTATACGGAGTGGCAATCGCTTTAAGTTAGCATGGAAAGGCAGCACTTGGGAGGCTGTTATGTGGTACAGGAGGAAGCAAAACAACCATCTCTGAATCACCAAGTTAATCTATTAATTAGCTGACTGAACCGATTTATTTGTTAATACAAGAGACTTTTTCTCACCATTTAAAAGAGTATGCAGCGGATGAGAGAACATGTAGAGACCCAGTTGGCTTGGATTCCTTTGGCAGGGTCACCCATACGGTTCTCATCCCCAGACACCAATACTTGGCTTTAAAGAGTAATAATTACTGTATATTATTTGTATTATGCCAGTGTGTAGGGACGACCAAAAATGGGGCCTCGTTGTGCTAGGCACTGTATTAACTGAATCATGGATACTCCCTGCCTCAATGAGATTACAATGTAAATAAACCAGACAGGCAAAGGGTGGGACATACCACACAAGCAGAGTGACGGTTTGCAAATGGCATGTGACAAGATTTTTAATCTGTGTTTGTTTTGGGTGGGTTTTGTTGGGAGGGGACATTGAAGGGAGGGGAAATGAGGGGGCCAGAGCAGGGCAGAGGAGAGGGTTTCATGGAGAGCTGGTGGAGAAAGGCTGAGGTGAAGAGACAGGGAGGGAGGGAGCAAACCGCCAATCAGCATGGGGAGAACATCTCTGGTCCTTCCCTGGAACTTCTTTCTTCGCCAGCCCAACCCTTCCCCGCCTGGCTGTTACAATGATAGTCTCTGTACCTTTCGTTCTAGGACCACAAAGCTTTTACAAACGTTATTTCAGCCTCACAACCCACTGACAGTTGGGTAGGTAGATACCATTATACTATTTAGCAGCAAGGGAAATTGGGATCAGAAAGGTTAAAGTGACTTGCCCACGGTCATAGTTTCAGACACTGGCAGAACCAGGACTAAATCCCAGGATTCCATAGTATTCTTGGATCCCATAGTATTCTTGTCAGCAAGTTAAGGAAGTATGGGCTGGATGAATGCACTATAAGGTGGGTAGAAAGCTGGCTAAATTGTCGGGCTCAACGGGTAGTGATCAATGGCTCCATGTCTAGTTGGCAGCCGGTATCAAGTGGAGTGCCCCAAGGGTCGGTCCTGGGGCCGGTTTTATTCAATATCTTCATAAATGATCTGGAGGATGGTGTGGATTGCACTCTCAGCAAATTTGCGGATGATACTAAACTGGGAGGAGTGGTAGATACGCTGGAGGGGAGGGATAGGATACAGAAGGACCTAGACCAATTGGAAGATTGGGCCAAAAGGAATCTGATGAGGTTCAATAAGGATAAGTGCAGGGTCCTGCACTTAGGACGGAAGAACCCAATGCACAGCTACAGACTAGGGACCGAATGGCTAGGCAGCAGTTCTGCAGAAAAGGACCTAGGGGTGACAGTGGACGAGAAGCTGGATATGAGTCAGCAGTGTGCCCTTGTTGCCAAGAAGGCCAATGGCATTTTGGGATGTATAAGTAGGGGCATAGCGAGCAGATCGAGGGACGTGATCGTTCCCCTCTATTCGACATTGGTGAGGCCTCATCTGGAGTACTGTGTGCAGTTTTGGGCCCCACACTTCAAGAAGGATGTGGATAAATTGGAGAGAGTCCAGCGAAGGGCAACAAAAATGATTAGGGGTCTGGAACACATGACTTATGAGGAGAGGCTGAGGGAGCTGGGATTGTTTAGCCTGCAGAAGAGAAGAATGAGGGGGGATTTGATAGCTGCTTTCAACTACCTGAAAGGGGGTTCCAAAGAGGATGGCTCTAGACTGTTCTCAATGGTAGCAGATGACAGAACGAGGAGTAATGGTCTCAAGTTGCAGTGGGGGAGGTTTAGATTGGATATTAGGAAAAACTTTTTCACTAAGAGGGTGGTGAAACACTGGAATGCGTTACCTAGGGAGGTGGTAGAATCTCCTTCCTTAGAGGTTTTTAAGGTCAAGCTTGACAAAGCCCTGGCTGGGATGATTTAACTGGGAATTGGTCCTGCTTCGAGCAGGGGGTTGGACTAGATGACCTTCTGGGGTCCCTTCCAACCCTGATATTCTATGATTCTATGATTCCTGACTCCCTGCTCCTTATTATAAGCACTAAACTTCCACTTAAAGACAACAATGCCAGTACTGGGCAGGGATCGTTGAGATGTTTCTGTACTGCTGGTTTCATGCATGTTATACTGGGCATTTTTGCCCAAACATTCTATCATATAGACTCAAAGTCCTTAAATGCATGTCTAGGTGCATACTGACCCCAAGTGGGGTCAGCACGTGTGTTGAGCTGTGATTTGCTCCCTTACCACACATTTTGCACTGTGGAAGTAGTAAAGGTGCAGCTATCAGGGCTGGATAGTCCTCCACTGCCATTCCCACAATTCCCTGTACAGGAAGTCCTTGGACTTACAACGCCGACTTACATTTGGACGCCACTTACAACGCTTTTCAGTTGACTGCCTGTTTCGCCCTTACAATGCTAGATCTGCATAAAGTTGGCTTGAAATCACGTCCTGGTTGCATTATACTTGTATGGAGCTGGAAGGGGTCACTTCTGATTGGCTTTGAAGCAGCAGGGTAGCTTGTTGCCAGGTAGGGTTGCTGCTTGTTTTTGATTGGCTCCCGGCCCTGTGCTCAGCCTTCTGAAAGCTTGAACAGTGATTGGTTAAGGCTCAGCATGTGTGCCGTTCTCCCTGACTTTCTGAGCCTGTGTTGCTGGGATTCTGAGCAGCATATGTGAGTTTTTATGTTTATTTGAATGCTTTTTACTAAATACAGTGTACAGTAAATACATTGATGTTGCAACATTAGTCATCTATAATTCATTGAGTACAAAAATCTCGCTTATTGTGGGGAAAATAGTGTATCAAGCCTTGGTTCAGGAACCAATCCCCCCTTCATACCATTGATGAAACAAGGACAAGTGCAGAGTCCTGCACTTAGGATGGAAGAATCCCATGCACCGCTACAGACAAGGGACCGAATGGCTAGGCAGCAGTTCTGCAGAAAAGGACCTAGGGGTTACAGTGGACAAGAAGCTGGACATGAGTCAACAGTGTGCCCTTGTTGCCAAGAAGGCCAATGGCATTTTGGGGCGTATAAGTAGGGGCATTGCCAGCAGATCGAGGGACGTCATCGTTCCCCTCTGTTCGACATTGGTGAGGCCTCATCTGGAGTACTGTGTCCAGTTTTTGGCCCCACACAACAAGAAGGATGTGGAAAAATTGGAAAGCATCCAGCGAAGGGCAACACAGATGATTAGGGGACTTGAACACATGACTTATGAGGAGAGGCTGAGGGAACTGGGATTGTTTAGTCTGCGGAAGAGAAGAATGAGGGGGGATTTGATAGCTGCTTTCAACTACCTGAAAGGGGGTTCCAAAGAGGATGGATCTAGACTGTTCTCAGTGGTAGCAGATGACAGAATAAGGAGCAATGGTCTCAAGTTGCAGTGGGGGAGCTTTAGGTTGGATATTAGGAAAACGTTTTTCACTAGGAAGGGTGGTGAAGTACTGGAATGGTTACCTAGGGAGGTGGTGGAACTTCCTTCCTTTGAGGTTTTTAAGGTCAGGCTTGACAAAGCCCTGGGTGGGATGATTTAGTTGGGGATTGGTCCTGCTTTGAGCAGAGCTTTGGACTAGATGACCTCCTGAGGTCCCTGATATTCTGTGATTCCTATGGGAAAAGCAGTTTCGACTTACAACGTTTTGACTTACAATGCAATTCTGAGGAACGAATTGTGTCGTTAAGTCCAAGGACTCCCCATACCTGTAGCTTCCAGCTGTTCTAGCAACTCACTTCCCACTCATCCTCTATACACCACAGTCATCTGCCAGTTCATGTACCTTTGCTTGGTGTTTGGGGTTCTTCATTTTCCATGCAGCCTGCTCCAGTTTCTGAACAGCTCAGTCCAGCTCTGTTGAATAGCATCAAGGAGGCCCACCACCCAGCACGCTGCTAGCTGGCTGGAGGAGCACACCAGGGTCCTAGTTAATCTCTGGTGTAGATACACCAGGGATCATTATTCCAGCTGGAGCTCCAGAAATTCTATGAGGCCATTTTGAAGAAACTGGTGGAGGTGGGCACCCACCAGACTGGTGAGCAGTGCAGGAAGTGCATCAAGTACCTAAAGCAGTTGTACTACAAAGTGAAGGATGCAAATGGCAGGTTTGATAGGCACCCTCTACATGCCCCTGCTATGAGGAGCTAGACTGTCTGCTTGCCACCCTGAGCACAGAGCCCACCGTCCTCCATGACATAATATTGACCGGGGGCAATCTTACATGTGATCCAGCCTGAATGCAAAGCAGGGAAAATTAAATTTAAACACAAGTAGTAACTCTTTCAAACTACCTTTACAATTATTCCTGGCAAAACAATTAAAAGAGTACAGGCTTTGCAAGCATGAGCCCAAATCTTTGCAAATTCTGCTCTTTAATAACTCTGCCACATCAATGTCATCAGTGATGAGCTGCCAGAAGCTGAAAAACCGGTTCCTTCAGTTGCTCCGAGCCTTCAGTGGCACTTCGGCGGCACGTTCTTCAGTCGCTCCAGGTCTTCGGCGGCACTGAAGGACCTGCTGCTGAAGTGCCGTGAAGGCTCGGAGCGAGTGAAGGATGTGCCACCGGGTGAGCAAAAATTCATAGGGGAGCCTCCCCAGCCGAGCGCTCAGGTGGGATGGACAGGACGGTCCTGAGGGCCGCATGTGGCCTTCGGGCCGGAGTTTGCCCACCCCTTTAACAACCGGTTCTAAACCGGCTTCTAAATTTAACAACTGGTTCACGCGAACTGGTGCGAACCAGCTCCAGCTCCCCACTGGATGTAATGATATAGATTTATACCTTGACTAGCAAAGTACTGTCCCAAACACCTTGCTAGGACTTCACCTCACCCTCTCAGCCAAGCCCAAATTTTTAAAACCTGGTTAACGAAATGCACATCTAATTCTTACCAGAATGTGTCTGTGGGCTGCTAACATTAGCTGTAATGAAAGCATTCCAAAGTGATAAAATTGTAGCCTGGTGCTGATGCAGAACATATAGTGAGGGACTCTTTCCTCTTTTAAACCATGACCAAAAAATGCTCTTTCACTGCCTTAGCAGGCACTTCCACCTCAGATGGACCGAGCCTCCCAGCCAGGACTCCTGTCAATAGGACTGTCCATCAGTAGGGTGTGATGAATATGGGAATTTTGACAATATATTTTTTATGCCTCTGCATGCCTCAGTTTCCCCTGGGCTTTGCACTGCTATACACTGAGTGTAAAGGGAAGGCACAAGGTGTTTGACTCACAGAGCAGCCTGGAGACCAGAGACATTAACAAACTGAATAAAATCTGCACGTGACGGGAGGATCCAGATGAGACAATGGAAATCCCAATGGCTGGGACAGTCACACTTAGCAATAACAGCCAAGAGGACGGAGATTCCCTTCCCCCAACACCTCTCTGCAGAAAAGGCCCCAAGCTAGAGAACAAAGTGGAAAGGTTCTGTGGCTATGATAAGCAGGGATCCTAGTTTTCTGTGATAAAAAAACCTCCTATAAAAAAAAAACCATAAAAATTTGCGTTTTTCCACGATTAAAATGAAACGCTGAACTTTAGTCTCCTTGGCCACAATATATATAGGTATCAGTTGAACACAATATTTACAATTTTGAAGCAAGTTCAAAGACTACCAGGGCCTTCAATTATTATAATAAAATAAATTAGTAGAATTGCAATTTGTATTTCTTACATATACCAAATACTTCTATGTCTGTATTCTGTATTTTCAGAAAACTGTTTTTTTAAATGCACAAAAAATCGAAAATTGCTTTTATATTAACATTATTCACTGTCTGAGTTAGTTCGGGAGGCTGAAGTGAAATCTGAGATGCACTAAAACATGAACACCTATACACCGTTGGGTAACCTCTATACGCTGGAGGCAGTTTATTGGAGTATGTTTAGCTATGTAAATTTAAAGCGCATTCAAAAATCAACTACAAGAGGGGAAGGTTGCGCACATTGAATAAGCGACATTGGTACTTTTAGTAAAATGTAGTTAATAGCTAATATATGTTTTTATTTTCTCACAAAATGTAAAAACTAAAGATTCTCTGTAAAAAACGTACATTCCATGGTTTTCTGTGTCAAACGGATTTCTAGGCTCTCTAGTGATAAGAGTACCACAATAAAAACTGTTTACAAATTACAGGTCCCCATCACAGCATCACATCTCTTCATCCACATCCCCCTCCTTTCCAAGGATGTGGGAAAACTAGGCAACCCTTACTTCCTTTTCCTGCCTTTCCAGTGATGCCAGGTCTACTTTCTGGTTGCCTACGCCTGGCCTGCAAATCACTCCATGTGAAAACACGCACTTTTATCCTCACAGATGTTGTGCAGAGTGCAGCAGGCCACAATAGAACAGAAGGCACTGGCCATATCGTCACTCTCACACCAAGGGGTAACTTTAATTATATTAATGTTAAATTGGAGTTGCAATGTTCCCTCCACAAGCTCAGCTCTCAATAGTTAGCCCTTAGCACATCAGACTTCAAATCTTGCTGGTCAAACTGGGTGTAGAGAATTTTGCATCTAGAATCTTTCATTACTGGTTCTTCTGAGGTGGGTATGGATTTGTAACAGTGTTTCTTTTGTCTATCAGAGGTCAATGCTGGTAGGACGTTTGCTCTTCACTACTTTTGGTTATAGGTTTACTGGGGATCTCTAGATGGGGAAAAGCTTGGCTTTTGGTATCTCGTCAATAGAATACTGAAGACTGAATAATGCTTGAGGTGGATGTGTTTGGGGGGTTTTCCCTCTATTTTTTTGATGCATGCACTGAATTCCAGAGACTGGTCTGAGCAGTTCTCAGGGTTTCCCCTATGCTTTAATATTCTGTTATTATTTTAAAACTTATTCCTGGAAAAAGGAATCTGTGTTCTCAAATGCCAAGCAGGATGTAGCTGGATTAACAAAACAGATACACTGGTGGGGGAGGAGGAAAGCAGAAAGATGTGCCAGCAGGAGCCAGCACTGATAAGTGGCTGCCTATTGATTTTACAATGTGTCTTCATAACTGGTATTTCAGAGATAGGCTGCTCTATAGTATTAAAGGCCTCTCCACAAACCACTCCACCAAGATAAGGCTGCTGGTGCTGAACAAAATTTGACCATAAGATCAATTTCCATTAATGTCAAATGGTAACTCATTACATCTCAATGAATAGGAAGCAATTCCTATGAGAGATTTTTGGCACTTGAAGAGCCCATTTATGATCCCCTAGAAGAGGAGACTGCAAGGGAATGATGAATGAGAGAACTAAAAGGGAAAGCTCCTGGCTTCCTCTTATCCCTTTGCTATTGCAAGTGTTTAGAAGGAAGACATGGGAATCAGATGGGTATGTTTTACTGAGAGAAAAACAGAAGTGATCAAAGCCACACGGCGTAATGGCTGGTAGAGCGCAAAACTTGTCACTATTTTCTTTCAAAGAAAAAATCACCTGACCAGTATTGAAAATGAACACTGTGTTGTGAGTAGCAGCTAAATTCTAATGTATTGTCTTGGAACACTCCAGCTTGGTGTAGCATACTTGCAAGTTTGTCACTTCGCTACTAAGAGGCAAGTTCTCCAACAGCCCAGTTTAAAAGAAGCAGGGAGAACTCAGCCATATTTTTAAATGGTTTTGTGAAAAACCACAGAAAAGGACAATAATCGGGAGCCAAACAGAGGTGACTATAAAAAGAAAAGGAGTACTTGTGGCACCTTAGAGACTAACCAATTTATTTGAGCATAAGCTTTCGTGAGCTACAGCTCACTTCATCAGATGCATATAGAGGTGACTATATTGCATAACCAAAAACAGTCAACAAACCAATGGGCCTGGTTTCTCATTTACACTAAGACCTTTTACACTGCTCTGGCAATGTAAGACAGCCTTAAAGTTATAAAGATCCCTATATAGTGCCAGAGCAACAAAGGGGCCTTATTGTAAATAAGCATCTGACCCCATGTCTCTTCCTGGGGAGAACAGCTAGATTCATGAGGGCTTTTATTTAAATGCATGATTTTTACAATTAATTCTGATTTAAGGGGGAGTTTTTGTATTCCATGCATGTTTTTATGAACACATTGGTGTCCATGAACTAATTTACACTCCACGCAGTGAATCATCTTGCCTATTTCAATTCCTCAGGTGCTATAGCTCCTTGTAATCTGTGTGCAGCCATGGATCTGGTGTTCAGCAGGTAGCACTGAGAAGGACGAAGGAAAAGTAAAGGGATGGAAAGGAATGAAACTATACAGAAAGGCTGGCATTCAAACATCACTGCAAGCTCAGAGACACCCCCCACCCCGCAGAAGACTATCTGGACACACTTACCATCTGTGTGGACTCTCATGGCTGACGCAGTAATGTCAGTCGTGATAGTGAAGTAAGGAATCCACAGATCCTGCAATACAGGAAGTGTCAGTTTTATAGTCATCAGTAACCCTGGGCATAAGCTGACAAGCAATTCTAATACAGGGACATATACGCATAAATGCCTGCACAGAGAGATGAAAATGTGAGCCCTGCGTGGGTGGCTAAAAATCTGGCTCTAGAGCAAACACTTTATGTATAACCAACTGGGATGAAAAGCCATGTTCTCTTTTCCTAACACAAATGAAATAATATTTCCAGGAAAATAAGAAGGTTTTTGAGATTCTCAATATACAATGCAGGGTATAGCAGATCCATAACCCATGTTTGTAAAAGTCTATATTTACTCCTTTTGGAGTTATGTTAACCTACAGCATTAGCACTCTTTACAGCAAAACCCGTCTTACACAATTACAGATGAGAAAATGTGGATGCCCAGAAGAAGTGAGTTCTTAAAGGGCAAACAAAATTGTATTGGAAACTTTGGGGACGCTTTGAAATAATCCTTTAAGACAAGGGTTTGCCCAGTGGGAGTCCTCCTTAGTGCAAGTCTCACTGTTACTTTTAGGAGACATTCTTGTGTATACACATCCCTACACATACTCATTTTTCAGTCTCAATATCTTTACTAGCATGAGTAGTGAACAAGTGCTAGCAAAGTTAATTTCTCTCTCTCTGTAGGGTAGGTATAACAGTGATAATGGGGTAGCTGGGTTCTATAACTGTCCATTTTGCATCAGTGTCTATTTCTGAGGTGGTGACAGCTGATGTTCTTCACAGACAAGGTCAGCTCCGAGACTACTGCACTGGGCAGCACAGTATGGGGAGGAGGTGACCCTCTGTGGAGAAAGAAGTGGAGAAGACTATTTAGAAAAGCTGGACGAGCAAAAGTTCATGGGGCCTGATGAGCTGCATCTGAGGGTGCTAAAGGAGTTGGCAGATGTCACTGCAGAGCCATTGGCCATTATCTTGGAAAACTCACGGCTATCGGGGGAGGTCCCAGATGACTGGAAAAAGGCTAATGTAGTGCCCATCTTTAAAAAAGGGAAGGAGGAGGATCTGGAGAACTACAGGCCAGTCAGCCTCACCTCAGTTCCTGGAAAAATCATGGAACAAGTCCTCAGTGAATCAATTCTGAAGCAGAGGAAAGTGATCAGGAACAGTCAGCATGGATTCACCAAGGGCAAGTCATGCCTGACTAACCTAATTGCCTTCTATGACAAGATAACTGGCTCTGTGGATGAGGGGAAAGCAGTGGACATGTTATTCCTTGACTTTAGCAAAGCTTTTGACATGGTCTCCCACAGTATTCTTGCCAGCAAGTTAAAGAAGTATGAGCTGGATGAATGGACTATAAGGTGGACAGAAAGCTGGCTAGATCGTCAGGCTCAACGGGGAGTGATCAATGGCTCCGTGTCTAGTTGGCAGCCGGTATCAAGTGGAGTGCCCCAAGGGTCGGTCCTGGGGCTGGTTTTGTTCAATATCTTCATTAATGATCTGGAGGATGGCGTGGATTGCACCCTCAGCAAGTTTGCAGATGACACTAAACTGGGAGGAGTGGTAGATATGCTGGAGGTTAGGGATAGGACACAGAGGGACCTAGATAAATTAGAGGATTGGGCCAAAGGAAATCTGATGAGGTTCAAGAAGGACAAGTGCAGAGTCCTGCACTTAGGACGGAAGAATCCCATGCACCGCTACAAACTAGGGACCGAATGGCTCGGCAGCAGTTCTGCAGAAAAGGACCTACGGGTTACAGTGGACGAGAAGCTGGATATGAGTTGCCCTTGCTGCCAAGAAGGAGCATTTTCGGCTGTATAAGTAGGAGCATTGCCAGCAGATCGAGAGACGTGATCATTGTCCTCTATTCAGCATTGGTGAGGCCTCTTAGCAGGACCAAAACCCAACTAAATCATCCCACCCAGGGCTTTGTCAAGCCTGACCTTAAAAACCTCTAAGGAAGGAGATTCCACCACCTCCCTAGGGAACGCATTCCAGTGCTTCACCACCCTCCTAGTGAAAAAGTTTTTCCTAATATCCAACCTAAACCTCCCCCACTGCAACTTGAGACCATTACTCCTCGTTCTGTCATCTGCTACCACTGAGAACAGTCTAGATCCATCCTATTTGGAACCCCCTTTCAGGTAGTTGAAAGCAGCTATCAAATCCCCCCTCATTCTTCTCTTCTGCAGACTAAATAATCCCAGTTCCCTCAGCCTCTCCTCATAAGTTATGTGCTCCAGCCCCCTAATCATTTTTGTTGCCCTCTGCTGGACTCTTTCCAATTTTTCCACATCCTTCTTGTAGTGTGGGGCCCAAAACTGGACATAGTACTCCATATGAGGCCTCACCAATGCCGAATGGAGGGAAATGATCATGTCCCTCGATCTGCTGGCAATGCTCCTACTTATACAGCCCAAAATGCCGTTAGCCTTCTTGATGCAGTACGTTTTTAAAAAAGCTGTTTATTAAACATAGTCTGATACCAAGAGGATTCCAAAGAGATTCAAAGATTCCAAAGCCAGAAGGGACCATCGAGAACATCAAGTCTGGCCTCTTGTATAACACAGGTCATAGGACTTCCCTGAATTAATCCCTGTTTGAACTACAGCAGATTTTTTAGAAAATCATCCAGTCTTGATTTACAAATCGCCACTGATGGAGAATCCACCACGACCCTTGCTAAGTTGTTCTAATGGTTAATTAACCTCATTTTAACCTCAAAAACATATGTCTTATTTCATATTTCATTTGTCTTAAAAACATATGTCTTATTTTCATTTGTCATATGTCTTATTTCTTATTTCATTTGTCTTAAAAACATATGTCTTATTTCTAGTCTGAACTTGTCCAGCTTCAACTTCCAGCCATTGGACTGTGTTGTGCCTTTCTTTCCTAGATCTAAGAGCCTGTTATCAAATTTTTGTTTCCCAGGTAGGTACGTATGATCAAGTCACCCTTAACCTGTTCGTTAAGCTAAACAGATTGAGCTCCTTGAATCTATCACTATAAGGCAGGTTTTCCTTTCCTCTAATCATTCTTGTGGCTCTCCTCTGAACCCTCTCCAATATATCAACATCCTTCTTGAATCGTGGACACCAGAAGTGGACACTATACTCTAGTAGTGGCTGCACCAGTGCCAAAAAACAGAGGTTATGTGACGTCCCTACTCCTATTCGAGATTCCCATGTATACAGCTAGGGATTGCATTAGCCCTGCGGCCAAGGCGTTGCACTGGGAGCGTCTCTGACAAACACGCAGGCATATGGATTACAGTTGAGCAAAATGGGATACGACCCCTGAGCTAGAGAAATGCTCCCCTGATTGGGATTGCTGGGAGAAGATTTTTTGATCATGTGCTTTATGACAGTGACAGTGGAGGATGAGGTGACATTTCACATGTCAGTCGTTTCACAGGCATCTTACACAGTGCCTAAAAATGACCAAAAAGGTCCTGACCTACAATACAGAGAGCAGAAACGGTTAATATTCAGTATGTTCATTCTTAAAAAGTCAATGCACATTTTAAAAGTTCACTGCACTTTTTTAAGCCCTTTCTGTGGAATGCACCCCAAAGGGTTACACAAACTCTTCTTTCAAAAGAGTGACTAGTTTAAAAGAATTACCTACTGAACTAGCGAGATAATAATGAAAAACCATTTATGTTTGTGGTCAGGTGTACTCCCCACACCAACGCTGAGAGAGCTGAATTAGGCCAGGCAGGCCCAATCAGCCAATTAAGCAGCAAATGAGGGCGAATTAGGCTGGAAAGCCTTGATTAGAAAGGACACCTGGGAGGGATCAGCCAGGGGCTTCCATAAGGCCAGGAGGCTGGCAAAGGTGTAAGGGGGCAGTAGGGAGGAAGTCTGTAGCCTCTCTCCCTGGAGTAAGGTAGAAGGAAGCGGGGAAGGAACCGCCGAGACCTACTAGGCCTTAGAGAGATCTGACTTGGAGATCGGGAGAAACACAGTAGGAAGTAGTTCAGGGGCTAGAGCAGTAAGGTGGGTGCCCTGCAGACCTCAACCACTTGTTACAAGGCCCTGGACTGGAACCCAAAGTAGAGGGCAGGCCTAAGGTCCCCTACCAACCACTGCAGAGTACTACTGCTCGGGGCAGCGAACTAGAAGACTGCTTGCGTGACAGGGTCAAGGCCTGGGCATGAGGAGGACTGCCTGACGCACTTGAGCAGAAAGACTCTGAAGGACTCCACAGTGGGAGGGGAATTACAGTGTGACCTGGCTGGAAGGCTAAGTCACAAAGCAGCTGTGCTGCGAATCTGTGAACGGGAGGAGAGGTGCAGACGGTAGAGGAGACAGAAGGGGGCGCTAAACTGGGCAGAGCTAATCCCCAGAACACCAAAAGGAGGCACAACGCAGCAGTGAGTGACAAGGTCACATGGCCCTGACTCAGGCTCTCAGCCAGGCGGGTTTAATTGGCAATCCAAACAGAAGTGATTAAACAGATATTTTACCTACCACATGGTAGGTCCAAATTCCATTAAAATGGCATTAAAGGTAAATCCTCCCTCCCAGGCTGGTGCAATGTTAAGTTAATCGTTACAGCATGCTGTACATCAGGCCAGAATACCTAAACTATTATGAGCATAAAAAAAACAGACCTTTCTATTGCAGTCCAACAGGAGGAGAACATTTGTTACACATTAAAGCAAACAAGCAAGTTACCTCAATCTGTTTGTCTTTGAAGATGTTGCTGATGCCATTGTTAAATGAAGCTCCAGAGAACATGGAGGTTATTGGATATGTCAAGTCTAGCACAGTCTTAAACACTGAATTCATTTCCTAAAAGTAGGAAGAAAATATTTCAAAGGTGAGCTATATGGTGGAAACCCACTGAAATCCTACTCATCTGCATTTGGAGTGAGGTTCTGTTCCAACTTTAAAAGCAAAGATGAGCGAGCTACTCTGGTGAACACAATCATCAAAAGAACCAAAAACATAACAGCAAGGGTCACAAACAATATCTGCTTTGTTGAGTGTCATAGATTAAAATAACTTCAAACTCTGTATTTAGCTTCTATTAAGGATACAGAAAAATATGCATCTGCATTAGTTAGTTTATGTAAAAGTCCACACTAAAGTAGCAAACTCTCTACAGCAGAAAAACATGGGCACTGCCATTAGGTGGACATTTCCCACCCAATCTATTTCTGGAGACTGTGGAGTATGGAACGATTAGAGGACCTCAGCACTTCCCATCTTCTTTGTTGACGCTAAAATGAGTAAGTTTTACTATACTGTATATGATCTGTCCCATTGCTACATAGAAATGACACTATAAAGCTAGATTATCCTGACTGGGATGCACAGGGATATGGTATACAGGGCTAGAACAGGGTGCTGGGTGTGAGGATTTCTGGCTCTATTCTTGGCTCTGCCACTTGCTCATTAGGCCATTTTTGGGCACATCTATAATCTCTTTGTGCCTCGGTGTAACACTTCTTCAATCCATATAATTCGACGTGCAAGGGTGATGTCATGCCGAATTAATTCATCTTTTAGAGCTTCCAGAGCCTCTCTATAGAAGTGTAAATAATTTTTATTCCTAAATCAATTAGCACATTCTTTATCTTTTTTCTTAAAAACCAGCACTGAGCTACGATGATGATGGGCCCTCCAGAAAAAATGTAACACAGGTTCATCTAGTGTAGCTAAATAAATGGGTTTAGATTAGACAGGCAGGCAGGCAGGCAGACACTCTCAAATATCTTCAGTGTAACAGGCCCAAACAAGAATTAAGCTTTCATGGAATTTCTTTTAATTTCAGATTTGCTAAATCTTCGTGCTAAACAATGTTTCTTTTATTCAATTTACTAGTTTATTAATTTAATTTGAAAATCAGGAAGCCTCCAATCCATTAGCATAGCTACATTATCTGGGCTTGAGTGAAATACTGGACTACAGAAGCTTAATGTCTGAGTATATTATACCAAATTAAATTAAAATTCAATGAAAGACATCTAAATATGCAAATGATATCTTCCCACTTACTGTGTCAATTTTAAATACCACACCAAGAGAATAATTCACTATTCTTTTTCTCAATTAAATAGCATTTTATTAGTCAAAAATCTTTTTTCCTTTTCACATCTTTTCCACGACTTAATGAATGGGGCTTAGGCATGCAGGAACTGGGGCGGATTAATGCACCAACAAGGCCTCTATGGCTGCAGTCCATTAAATGATTTGTAATCAACATCTAATTGCCTCTTCACTTTAGCAAGGGTTTAAGAAAATGCAGAATTAGCCCACATCATGATTTCTATTCTCCTCTATCGATACTCTACCTGCTCCGAGACAGTGTGACTGTAAAAACAAAAAGAAAAGGAGGACTTGTGGCACCTTAGAGAGACAAACAAATTTATTTGAGCATAAGCTTTCGTGAGCTACACGATGAAGTGAGCTGTAGCTCACGAAAGCTTATGCTCAAATAAATTTGTTCGTCTCTCTAAGGTGCCACAAGTACTCCTTTTCTTTTTGCGAATACAGACTAACACGGCTGCTAGTCTGAAACCTGTTAAAACAAAGTTCTATAAAAACAAGTCAACTAAAAGCAGCTGAATAGGGAACCCCTAAAACAGATGAAATGCCTTAGCAGAAGATAACAGAACTGTCAGCTTCACACCTTTGCACACTTAAGGCTTTGCGAGGGTGGAGAAAGTCTGCCAAACCTAATAATGAACATGCTGGTCATGGCTCCAGAGTTAATAGTGAGGTAAGTTTTACACTTCAAGGAGGGATTCAACCTGTTATATGTGACAAATACAGTGAATCCATCCAAAATTAAAGTACTTTTAAAAAAAAAAAAGTATAAAATTATTTTTGGGAATATACCAGAAAATCCATTAGTTTATGAGATATAATTAAATTGTTAACTAGAACCTTCAAGAAATTTAGTGCCCAGTGTCATACCTGTTTTTGTCCCTACTGGTCTTAACAATGCAGACTCCCCATAGAGTAAATACTCACTGAAACCTTGTACGTAAGGTACCGTGGAAGAAATATTTTAGAATGAATGGTAATTAATTCTACTTCAAAACAACATATTCTTATTCTTTATAACTGAAAGTTTCTCCTTAGCTGAACTGTCCTCTTCCAAAATAGCTGACATGTCCTATTGCTCTTCGTGGGGCTGAAGGTACAGGCTGCCCTTAGCAAAGATGGCTCATCGCCTGCCTTTACCTGCTCCTCCCTAGTGCTCCTTTCTCTACTTTTCAAAAATAAAGAAGGCCAATATCATCCCTAAAAGTAGCTTGGCTTCACTCCCAAGGCAGTGTGTGTTTGTAAAGAGGACATCTTAACTGTGTATAGCCTGTGGCCTCATTCTCAATTGACAGGATATGGCAGCCATTCTGAAAGATGGCAATTCTTCATGAGTTCATCAGAGAGGTGATTTTATTGTTCACCCTCTGCTGAGGGATATATTTGCATTTTTAAAAACAAACAAACATGATCATTAATTCTAAAACAGGTTTTTCAAAAACTACCTACTGCACCAGATCCACTCAATGAGCAGAGGAAAACTAGGGTTTGTGAGCAGGGGAATGTATGGGGTGCAGAAGTGAGAGAAAACTGCATGCAGGATAACAGGGAAGTCAGGAGACAGGGGCACCACTGAAGCGCACACACCTACTTTGTTTTTCTCTGGGGATGCAAAACTGCCATAAACTCATCTTAACTGGCCAGGACACTGGCAACCAGAGTGTCTGGGTGAATTTAACTGTATAAGCTAAAATTTTTAAAAATGGTTCAAAGTTAATATTACATATTTATATTCTCTTCAGGTTCTTGTTTAATGTCTATATTAAAATTGATTAAAGGTGGAGCATACGTGTCAATATTTTAGAGTAAATTACATTGCATGGACGTTGTAATTATTCCAAACCCAACCACTTTAAACCCAGGAAATAAGACTGAACTTCAAAGAAATCCAAATAGTTCAAGGTCTGAAAATGCATGGTTAGAGCATCCAAAACCTTAACAATATTGTAGTGGCATGGGGGGGGGGGGGGAGATATAATATTTTTAAAGATCAGTTTAAGTTCCTCTGGAACTATAAAAATTGAAAGTTTCATTACAGGGGACAGTTAAGGTTGTTTGGGTGCCTTTGGTGCATTGCCAGACCATAGGCATGTTTAGATTTCTTTTAAATTCACCCTTAGTTCTATATTTCCTGGGTTTATAATACTTATGTTGGCCCCTTATTGAAACTTAGTGGGTTGGTTTTTTTGGTTGGCCCTCTCCCAGTACCAAAAGAAAGGAGAAGAGATAAAGAGAAATGAGGATCTTGAGTTGACAGTCCCCAAGGCCAATGGGGAGCAGCCACCCTGATTGATAGGGTGGACAAACCAATGAGAGAGTCAGGAGCCTGAGGCACATCCCCTGTGTTAGGTGGAGCTGCCTGAGCCAGGAGAGGGCAGAGCTAAGGGGAGAGCAGCAGACTGAGCTGAGTTGGAGGCAGAGCAGCAGCAGCCAGCATCAGAGGGGCCAGAGAAGCAGCCCAGAAGGCAGATGGGGCTGGAACCAGAGCTGGGCTGGAGGCAGGGCAACAGCACTGAGCCAGAAGAGGCAGAGCTGGGGAGCTGGAACAGCCTGGAGCTCGGGAAGCACAGACCATCCGTGCTTATGGTGAGTAAAGGCTGAGCTACCTTGGCCAGCTACAGGGCCAGAGGCTAGATGGAGGAAGCTAGACATGCCACAAGTAACACTACTGTTGAGCACGGCGAGGAGCTGGGGAGAGTGAAGTGGGACCTTGGGCAGAGGGCTGAGTGGAAGGAGACGTTGCCAGACAAGAGGGCCTTGAAGGCTGGTCGGGGTGGGGGAGGGAGGAGGGGAGACGACGTGAAGCCAACGGGGGGAGGGGCCTGTACTGGGGAGAAGGGTCCCTGGCACCTAGCGCCTGAGGCCACCGCCAGAGCAGGCATCTGACCCACAATATCACCCCAGTGCAGCCAGGACCTGAGAGGGAGGTCTAGGATGGGTGAGGAACAGACTGTGAAATTTCCTTACATCCCAGAGATGGCTGTTTGTGGTGTTCCCTGTGCCCATAAGGGAAGATTCTTTATTTCCTTTACCCTTTTCCATTTTATACTTATTTTTCTTACAGTTTCTGTTTAATAAATTATATTTGGTTTGAACTTAATGTAGTGCTCACTAGGCCAGGGAAGTAGGAGAGAGCACCCTGGAGTGGGGACACCCTAACCCCCGTCCTAAATGACCATGACAAGATTGGGGGTTCAGCCTTTCAGGAATCCTGGGCCCAGCCTTGTTGGGGTTCTGAGGACTCTGCTGCACAGGAGAGTGGAAGGGGAGCCCTCGAGGTCAGGCAGGGCTCTGGATAAAGAGGGTGGGAGCGGGGACTCAGATCCTTTCTCTAGCCAATTCCACTGGGATACCGCAGGAGCCAGGAAAGCTCCCCACAATAGCGGGACCATGCCCCTGCTTACACTTGGGTTGGGGATGGTTACAACATCTGGGTAAGGCATTTTACTCTAACTGACAGACAAGACCTTCTCCGCCCTAACTCCATATCACTGTATTGTCTGTGACTATTAAATAGCAATGTTTTCATGTTTGCTTTTTAAAGGCTTCCACAAAAAACATGTTCAATACTTCAATGTTCCCTTCTAGTGCGGGGACCCAAGCACACCAGCACTTGGCTAGTGCATGGGAATCAAAGCAAGCTCACTTGAACTGTACTATGAAGGAGAAACCGATCAGCCTGCTTTCCTTGTCCAAATGGAATAGAAACCCTGGGAAGATACAGTGAATAAAACCTTCACGATTGCTTAAAAAGATTTTTTTTAATGCAATTTAAAATTAATGAGCTGTGCTAATGGCAGTAAATCGCACCAGAGAGTTCTTGAGCAGGCTGCTGATGCACTCCTCATGTCCACAGAGAGGAGGCTAAAGCACACCTGAAATGTGTGTGCCCTGCTGCCGGTATTTTAAACTGCAGAATTATTTATCATTTGTTTACATGCAGCCTGTTATGGATCAGGGACTTTTTAAAAACTCTGCAGTTCACCTTAAACATTCCTTAACTTGTGCCATGACTGTGTTAGATCTGAAGCTAACATAAGAGCACTCACTCACGTCTGACTACCAACTTCTGCTATCTCTCAGCTGTATGCGCTATCACTCACTGGGACCTCTCACAGGGAAGTTTTCCCACCTCCTGAGAGTAGAATGAGCTCTCTTTTCCTTTAGTATCCTTGCCTGGTGTTCATGCCAATGCCTTTGGCAATGCCTGCATTTTCTTCTTAGGTTTGTGTTTGTTTACATTGTTTTGTACTTGTATGTGTTGTTATACATGAAGATTTGGCATATGAACAAAAAAAACCCCAACAGTGTAGGATGTGAAGTGATTTGCAAAGTGCAGTACCTAATAACTAATTATTCTCTACTTCCTAATGAGAGCTGTATGCCTCCCACAATGAAAACACCACATGTAGCCCTCAACTTGTGGACATCACACTGCAATCCTCACTCAGTGTTCTTCCCCAGAAGGCCATGTCACGTTCACAGCACCCTCTGACCCACTTTCATCTGCCCTATGTTCCGCAATGGGACTCTGGATTTAGACCCAGTCCTGATATTGCAGTGTGGCCCTCAGAGGATGGCTTCCTTTGTCCTGCAAAACAACATTTGGGCTGTGATGCCAGGCTGCAAAGAGCCAGCATGCCAGCATATGATGCCAGCATGGGAGCCAGAGAGTGGCTAATACCCTCAGTGTCCTGGCTAACAACTCTCCTTTCATCAAAACCTGTTTGCATGTATGAGGCTGTGTGCATGGCTCTGTGGAGCATGTGCCCAGTCACTGCTCTTCCAACCTCTAACTCCTTAAGATAGGAAAAATTTTAGCCACCTAATATAGGCACTACATAAAATCAAAATATTTTCTATAGTAAGAACTGTAAGTGGATCATATATACTTTGATATAATATTAGTGTGGATTCATTATCAGCTTTAAAAAATATATAGAAAACTGTAACTTGCTAAGCACAACAGAATCAATGGAGTAGAGTACATAATTGATATGCTCTGTGAGTGTCACACCCCATCTGCAGCATAGCAAATGAAAGCCATTATTTATTGGCTGCTCCATTATATCCAGAGATCCCACCAAATTAAACTGCTTGTCCCCCCTCAAGCACACTAGCAAAGAGATGCCAATTTCTAAAAATACCTAAAAGCTTTTTTGTCCTGCAGCCATTTCTCATTTGGGCTGGTGGCACAGAAACCAGTTGAAGTTATTTAATACATCACAATAGAGAATGTAAATAATAAGGTCCCTATAGGCTACTAAAGCCAGAACATGTGGTTCTAAACAACCATAACCATCAACAGCCACAGCTAATGGGAACTAGGGCAGCAGGGGAAAAAAGGATGTTTCCACAGAACAGGGGCTTTCTAGCCTTTATGTATCAGGTTGATTTTGTAAAAATCTACTTCCAGACTGTTCTCCTCTAGCAACACACTGATCCTCCCATTGACTGGTTCTTGAATATCTGGCCTCTTTGCTGCCTCTGAGCAAGCCCAGTGGAGAAGTTTTCATGGAGACTCGTGGGGAAGGCAGAAGTGATCTTGCAGCTTTTGGACCCTGGAACTTTGAGGCTGTCTGGTGTTTGGCTGAGTCTCTGTAACAGACTCAGATTAGGCCCTCTGTGGAGAGTAAGGGATTTCATGAACTCCCTAACAACTCTGAGCTCCTGACACTAGGAACAGTGTTAGTGGGTAATGAAGAAAGCCACACCAAAGCCCTGGTCTCAAAGACAGCTACTATAATTTGTGATGTGACGGGGAAGTATATGGAAAAGCCATTCCTGGAAGAGTCACACTCCCATAATCTTAAAAAGTTTGCCACTTTGGGCTTCCACTGCTTTGTGCGGCACAGAAAATAATTTTGCTGGATCCAGTCCCACAGCACGCCATCTGCAGTGAAGAGGCCACCACCCAGAGCTGTCTGTTCTTATCTTGCCACATTTTGACATCTCCCTAAATAATTAAGCAACTCCTGTTTTGCATGTGGAATGGTGTGTGCTTGTCAAAATGGTTATAAAAATCCCAAGCAGCTCTTCAAAGCACTCTTCAATAATAAGATGAAATCAGTATTTCTGAGGATAATATTACCTAATTTTTATTTGTACCTTGCAGGGATACGGTAGTCTGGATAGAAAGTGGGGCCACTCCATACTGGATTAACAGAACAGCACCGATGCTAAGAATGAGCCATTTGACAACATATGCTTTGTGTATCAATAAAATTAGACTAAAATCTGCATGTACAATTTAAAAGTCTGTCCCATCTGGATGATAAATAACATTTGACAGATACAGCTCCCTTCATCTCAAAGGCTTGCAAAGAAAGGGCTTTTCAGACTGAGAGGATAATTGTCCCTCCATGACAATTCAGTTCTCTTGGAGGTGCAACCCACCAGCCATTCTTATGGTAGACTTGTGTGCACTGGAGGAGACTAGCATGCTCCCTCCCAAACCTTAAAGAGGTGTGGGAAGGCTGATCTATTGTTACTAAATTAAGTTTATATCTACAAAGTTACTGAGTGCCAGTTTAATTGTGAAGCCTCTGCAGCCACCCAAGTGTAGTGACCCAGCACCTGCAACCACTGGGAAGCCCAGAATCTCTGCTTTCAAAAGGCACCAAGCTTGAGCTACCATTTCAAGAGGCTGCAGAGCTGTAAGAGTTACAGGAAGTTACTTAAAGCTGTTTTAATCCACAAAACCTTCATGACCTCTCTTAAATCCCTCCATAGGGTCCCAGAATAACACCCCTGCACTCTAGTAATGGTGCTGTGAAGCCAAGACGGCTGCAGTGATCATGGCATGTTGGGAAATGGGTGCAGAGTTAGAGTTGGGAGGGCAGGGAACAAGTGAACTTCAAGGGAGAGTGGGATGGAAGGGCGGACCTGAGATTGCTATGGTAGCAAAAACAAGCAGAAAACGTGGGGAAGTTTGTGGGCTTTGTTATATGGACGCTCCCGTTGAAGTGACTGTGTGTGTATTTGGTAAAGGTGGGAACCCTCAATCTAGGGGTTTATTCAAATAACGTCTGTCAGTCCATCCAATTTTAGAAGTGTAACTGGGTGGGTGGGGGGACTAGATGACCTCCTGAGGTCCCTTCCAACCCTGATATTCTATGATTCTATGATAAGATATAGCCTTAGGCAGGGACCTTGACACATCCTTGCTGCACATGAATAATATCCCAGGACTAAAATCTACAGCATGGATCATTATTTGTGCAACTGTGACTTTGGCTAGGAAAGTAGCCAAACATGTACATTTACACATGCAGAAGCAATGGATGTCTGTTTCAGCCCTGCAGTCCTTGGGAACTCACACAGACCCAACCTACCACTATGGTAGTGGAAACGTAACAGTCCCTCTCTGGAAGCCTAGGGCCTTGCGTGTTCCAATGCTATCATAATATCCCAGGACTAAAACCTACAGCATGAATCGTTATTTGTGCAACTGTGACTTTGGCTAGGAAAGCAGCCAAACCCACAGCTGACTGCAGCTGGAGAAGCTACCTGCAAAAGGCAATGTTAGAATAGATCTGCAAGATGCCAGTTGCAGTTTTCTCTGTCTCCCACTTTAAGTCTCACAAGATATAAGAGGACTGTTAGTTTCAATCCAGCTTGGAAACTTCATCAGGTCGCTTTCCTTTCATTAGAAAAACCAAATTGGAAACAATTTTTATATAAAAACTAGAAATAAAATAAATACATTAAATCACTTTATAATTGGCAGATCCCAGATGTAACCAATGCTATCTTTTACCATCAGTCATCTATAACCAGCACTGCTTGATGCTAGGGCAGTTTTGTGCATGTTTTCTGGTGTTCTTAATTCCTCAAACAAATTATAAATTGTTATTTAAACAGTCAGCACACAGCTAAGTGTAGTTTAAAAACCCAGAGTTTCGTATATTTAAAAAAATAACCAACATTTTCCTCCCTAATGCAGTACCTGACCCCTGGAACACTGGGGCTACATCTTACATCAGACATTTGGTTCTTAGTTAGTTTAGAGAAGAATTACCTCAGTCAATCACTTCTACTCAAAAGATGACAGCATGTGAAAGTGAAAGAGAGAAAGTTATATGGTCAGACTTGGAAAGAAAACAGACCCCAGCACATATAAAGACAAGAAACAATGATAAACACCAGCTAACACTTGTGCAAAGATGTACATTCACACTGAGAGTAGGGCTGGTGTACATGCAGAAGCAATGGGGTCTATTTCAGCCCTGCAGTCCTCAGGAACTCACACAGACCCAACCTACCACTATGGTAGTGGAAACTTAACAGTCCCTCTCTGGTAGCCGAGAGCCTTGCGTGTTACAATGCTATCATTGTGCAGGTTTCTCTGTCTCCTTAGGAGAATACCACCATCTGTGCTTTAAAAATATCTTATCTGAAGATTTTCCAGGACTTGGAGGATTCTCTTGCCTTTGCCCCCTGAACTAGGCAAATATCCTGAGACTGATGTGCCAAATTCATAACAAGTTTGGAGTGACAGACTGGCTGCTTGATGGGTAGCTTTGGGTGATTAACATACAGCCTGTCTTCAAAATGGACTGGGAGGCATTCCTTTAAATTAGGGCTGTTGATTAATCGCAGTTAACTCACGCTATTAACTCACTAAATTAATCGTGATTAATCACAGTTTTAATTGCAATATTAAACAATAGAATACCAATTGAAATTTATTAATTATTTTTGGATGTTTTTCTACATTTTCAAATATATTGACTTCAGTTACAATACAGAATACAAAGTGTCCTTTATATTATTATTTTTATTACAAATATTTGCACTGTAAAAATGATAAACAAAAGAAATAGCATTTTTCAATTCACCTCATACAAGTACTGTAGTGCGATCTCTTTGTTGTGAAAGTGCAACTTACAAATGTAGTTCTTTTGTTACATAACTGCACTCAGAAACAAAACAATGCAAAACTTTAGAGCCTACAAAGTCCACTCAGTCCTACTTCTCATTCAGACAATTGCTAAGACAAACAAGTTCGTTTACATTTATGGGAGATACTGCTGACTGCTTCTTATTTACAGTGTCACCAGAAAGTGAGAACAGGCGTTCGCCCGGGACTTTTGTAGCCTTCATTGCAAGGTATTTATGTGCCAGATTGCTAAACATTCATATGGCCCTTCATGCGTCAGTCACCATTCCATAGGAGATGCTTCCATGCTGATGACGCTTGTTAAAAAAAATAATGCGTTAATTAAATTTGTGACTGAACCCCTTGGGGGAGAACTGTATGTCTCTGGCTCTATTTTACCTGCATTCTGCCATATATTTCATGTTATAGCAGTCTCAGATGATGACCCAGCACATGCTCATTTTAAGAACACTTTTGCTGCAGATTTGACAAAATGCAAAGAAGGTACCAATGTGAGATTTCTAAAGATAGCTACATTCAACCCAAGGTTTAAGAATCTAAAGTGCCTTTCAAAACCTGAGAGGGATGAGATGTGGAGCATGCTTTTAGAAATCTCAAAAGAGTAATACTCTGATGTGGAAACTACAGAACCTGAACCACCAAAAAAGAAAATCAACCTTCTGCTGGTGGGATCTGACTCAGATGATGAAAATGAACATGCATCGGTCTGCACTGCTTTGGATTGTTATCGAGCAGAACCTGTCATCAGCATTGGATGCATGTCCTCTGGAATGGTGGTTGAAGCATGAAGGGACACATGAATCTTTAGCACATCTGACATGTAAATATCTTGCGACACTGGCTACAACAGTGCCATGAGAACACCTTGTTCTCACTTTCAGGTGACGTGAACCAGAAGCAGGCAGCATTATCTCCAGCAAATGTAAACAAACTTGACTGGCTGAACAAGAAATGGGACTGAGTGGACTTGTAGGCTCTAAAGTTTTACATTTTTATTTTTTAATAGTTATTTTTTGTACATAATTCTACATTTGTAAGTTCAACTTTCATGATAAAGAGATTGCCCTATAGTACTTGTATTAGGTGAACAGAAAAATACTATTTCGTTTTTACAGTGGAAATATTTGTAATAAAAAATAAATATAAAGTGAGCATTGCATACTTTGTATTCTGTGTTATAACTGAAATCAGGATATTTGAAAATGTAGAAAACATCTAAAATATTTAAATAAATGGTATTCTATTATTGTTTAAGAGGGCAATTAATTGCAATTAATTTTTTAAATTGTAATTAAATTGTTTTAATCGCTTGACAGCCCTACTTTAAATTCAAGCTCCTGTACTGTCTAGTCACTGCACCGAATGCATTAATGTGATCCTTCCCCATCACACATCCACCCCAAACCCACCTGTACAATGAGAGAAAGAAAAGCCAGATCCACAGCAAGAATGCAGCTGAGTACAGCACCAGAGTGAGGCATTTGTCCTACTGATGCAGTGTAATGTTACAAAATATGATCAAGTCCAGCAGAGTGCCCTAAGAGCGCTCTGTTTTTCCAACAGATATGGTAGATATGCTCCATGATCAAAACATCAGATTCCTGATTTATGGAGATTAGTTCTGTACAGAGCTGCTGACATGCCTCACTCCAATAGGCACCAGTTCTGTCTACAGGAAGCATCCTGCACTCTGCCAACAAAGTTTCTCATGCTCTGTGGCAGTGTACACTTTTGCATAAGGCACTGGCAGCATCTCATCCTTCACTACTGGTAAAACAAACATATCAGAGCCATTTCAAACACTCTTCTTCACCTCTCCTAAGATCCAGAGGCTGTATTCTGACCTTGGACTGCTCCTTCTGTGCTGCCATGTGTGCTGTGGCTAATGTGAAAACTCCTATACATTAAAAGTGGAAAAGAATATAAACATATATTCTACTTTCTTACCATTGCCCATTGCCTTGCTTTGATCCTCATCTGATTATAGCTACGCTCTTCAGCATACAGGGCACTCATGAATGAGCCAATGGAAGTTCCTCCAATCATATCAACTGGGATGCCTGCTTCGATCAGTGCCCTGATAATCCCCACCTGGGAGCACCCTCTGTGTCAGAAGAAAAAAAACCAACACTATCAGACAAATAGAACTGCTGAAGGGAAATAAAAACTATTACCTCTTAAGGGAAAAGAGCCAGGAAAGCACATTTTTTGTGCATTATACAAATAATCTGTGACACTATATGAAGCACAGAAATTAGAAATGGAAAAGGCACCAATCTGTCCATCCTCTCAGCAGTGTAGAATTGTTCTCTACACTTTCAAGTGCTTTGTCCAGTCTCTAGTTTTAAATATTCTAGTGATAAAGCTGGTGCCACTTCCTTGGGAGACTCTTTTACCATCTATAAATCTCAGTTGTAAAAACTTCCTGTGCTCCATTTCATCCTATTCCTGTCACTGCCCCTTGGATCACTTTATACAAATCCTATTCCTGTCACTGCCCCTTGGATCACTTTATACAAATCCTCTCCCTCCTTGCTGTTTACACATCGTACAGTGCTTCAAACGGCTACACAGAGAGGTAGATACGCTGGAGGGCCGGGATAGGATACAGAAGGCCCTAGACACATTTCATTCGTTCCGTCTAAGGCTGTGTCTACACTTAAACTGCTTCAGCAGCAGCTATGACACTGCAGCACTTCAGCACAGACACGCACTACATCAACGGGAGCGGTTTCTCTGTCGGCTCAGTTAATCAGAGCGGCAGCAGCTCAGTCAACGGAAACATTCTTCTATCGACCTAGTGCCGTTTACACTGGGAGTGAGCAAAAAGAAAAGCAGGACTTGTGGCCCCTTAGAGACTAACCAATTTATTTGAGCATAAGCTTTCGTGAGCTACAGCTCACTTCATCGGATGCATACTGTGGAAAGTACAGAAGACGTTTTTATACACACAAACCATGAAAAAATCAGTGATTATCACTACAAAAGGTTTTCTCTCCCCCCACCCCACTCTCCTGCTGGTAATAGCCTATGTAAAGTGATCACTCTCCTTACAATGTGTATGATCATCAAGGTGGGCCATTTCCAGCACAAATTCAGGTTGCTCAGGGGTGTGGATTTTTCACACCTGAGTGACGTAGCTGGGTCAACATAACTTCTTAGTGTAGACCTGGCCTACCTCAATCTCCCTGGCTGCTGGAACACTTTGAGGCAGAGTCTCATCTCAGTTACACTGGCGAAAATGGCTTAACTGGAGTCACTCTAGAGAGACACTGTTGTGAACAAGGGCAGCATGCTCCTCTCTGAATTCTCCTCCCCACTTGTCCATCACAACACCTTCTTGCCCAGGACTAAGCAGAGTATTCTAGCAATGGCCTCACCACTGCCAGAGAACCCTATCAGTTTTAAAACTCTAAATGGTGGCTGCCTTCAAGACTTGTTCCTTGCACCTGGTACTGATGAGTCTCTGTGCTCACACACCTGCCTGCACTTCAACCTCATGTCTGAAGTCAGCAACTTGCTTTTGCCGATGTTGCTTTTGCCAAGCAGAAGGTCCTACAGTGTGAAACATGCTATCTGCTTAAATCCACAGCCTTTGTGGATTTTCTAATATATGTTAATGAAGTATATTAAAGCTTGTCTTTCTCAAAGGGTGCTTTTAGAATGACCAGTACTGGCCCTAGGTCTGTCTTCTTCCCCATATTTACATTTTAGAACTAAATTTTTATAAACACTTTTGGTTTTTGAAATGTTTGCCAATTGTGCTTTCATTAAATGTGAAATGTCACCTTTCCTCTTTTAATAGAGCTTTTCTTTGGAACCTGATTTAAATAGTTAGCTTCCTAATCATGTCGTTGAACGAATAGCTTAGCTCACCTTTCTCTTTAAAAAAAAAAATTCCTCTGTTCCCATGTTCCTAAATAAAGATTTTCTTTCTAAAAAACAAAACAAAAAAACCCCTCTGGTTTTCCCTGTATAATCAGATACCCTTGTTCATGTGTGTGGGATTTTATTTTATTTTTATGGTTCTGGATTTGTTTTTTTTCTGTTGTATGGCTGGCTCCCTGAGCCTCCTGGATCCACATAAATAACATTCATATTATTTCTATGAGGTAATATCTTTTATTGGACCAGCTTTTCTTGGTGAGAAACACAAGCTTTCAAGCTACACAGAGCTCTTCGTAAGCATAAAAGCTGATGTCTCACAACAGAAGCTGGTCCAATAAAAGCTATGACCTCCCCTGTCTTGTCTCTCTGATATCCTGGGACTCACACAGCAACACTGCACTATGGACCAGCTACATCACCTGTATGCCTTGCAATGATAGAGGAACCCCCACCCCAAACAAAACAAATGGGATTTCCCTTTACACAGAGGTTATACGTTTAGTTAGCTACCCCAGCAGTGAATGGGTCAGAGGCATCCGTTCTGAAGCAAGGGCCTGTAAAAACCAGAGAGTGGTGACTATGGTTCTGTTGATTTGAAGGGACTGTGTACAGACACTATGCTTTGTTCATAAGAGACTGACCAGATGATGCTTCTGATTCCCAGCCCCCCAGTGTGGAAGGTCTGAATGCAGCGTGGCTATTCAATTTATTGATTAAAAAAAGCTCATGAAACTTTTCAACAGCTGGTTCGTCAAAACCTACAGTCCACATAAGCCAGGGCAGCCTGCCAAAGCAAGCTGCATGCAGAAGGAGGCAGTCAGCACATGTTCTGTTTGCTAACAGCTAGCGGTTACCCCATCTATCCAGAGTAGGCCGCCTGCATATTATGACAGAATAGTAAAAATTCAAGTCCGGATCAAGACCTCCAGTTAGCTAACAACAACATGAGGACAGAAAGTGCAGGGCAGGACAGCAGTGACTGCACACCTCTTGTGGGACCAGGCAGTTTCACATGGGATCCTTATTTGTTTCCTGGCGACACCAACAAATGCAACATGCCCATTGTGCAGGGACACAGGTAACTTATGCCAGCACTGCACATACCACCAGCAGCAGAGATGGGCGCCACGTTAGGAATGCATCAGGAAAGCCTTGCTGAGCACCCATTGCTCCCAGCAAGGTCAGCGGGAGTGATGAAATCAGGCCAGCAATACTTTAGATAGATCTGGACGGCGAGCTATGCTGCAGAAAGGACCATACAGCTCTCAGACAGCTGTCCTTAACATCAAAGCCATTTGTATGGGTACACTTCAGTAGTGCTTGCCCTCAGTTATATCTTACACTTGCCCCCCACCACAGGCAGGACTCCGTGTATCAAATAAAAGCACTTTCCTTCTCCCTCTACCTCTCCCCTACATGTTAAGCTACTGCAGAATTATTCCAAATGGCATCCCTAAGGAATTCCTCTGGTTGAGAGGAAATGGGTCTAAGTGGTTAGTGCAAAGAACCCAGGAGAAAGAGTCCTGGATTCCATTTTCAGCTCTCATCCTAACTAGCTATGGACTATAAGGTGGCTAGAAAGCTGGCTAGTTTGTCGGGCTCAACGGGTAGTGATCAATGGCTCCATGTCTAGTTGGCAGCCGGTATCAAGCACAGTGCCCCAGGGGTCGGTCCTAGGGCCAGTTTTGTTCAATATCTTCATTAATGATCCAGGGGATGGTGTGGATTGCACCCTCAGCAAGTTTGCAGATGACACTAAACTGGGAGGAGTGGTAGATACGCTGGAGGGTAGGGATAGGATACAGAGGGCCCTAGACAAATTTAGAGGATTGGGCCAAAAGAAATCTGATGAGGTTCAACAAGGACAAGTGCAGAGTCCTGCACTTAGGACGGAAGAATCCCAGGCACCGCTACAGACTAGGGACCGAATGGCTCGGCAGCAGTTCTGCAGAAAAGGACCTAGGGGTTACAGTGGACAAGAAGCTGGATATGAGTCAACAGTGTGCCCTTGTTGCCAAGAAGGCCAATGGCATTTTGGGATGTATAAATAGGGGCATTGCCAGCAGATCAAGGGACGTGATCATTTCCCTCTATTCCACATTGGTGGAAAAATTGGAAAGAGGGCAACAAAAATGATTAGGGGTCTGGAGCACATGACTTATAAGGAGGGGCTGAGGGAACTGGGATTATTTTGTCTGCAGACGAGAAGAATGAGGCGGTATTTGATAGCTTCTTTCAACTACCTGAAAGGGGGTTCCAAAGAGGATGGATCTAGACTGTTCTCAGTGGTACCAGATGAGAGAACAAGGAGTAACAGTCTCAAGATGCAGTGGGGGAGGTTTAGGTTGGATGTTAGGAAAAACCTTTTCACTAGGAGGGTGGTAAAGCACTGGAATGCATTACCTAGGGAGGTGGTGGAATCTCCTTCCTTTCAGGTTTTTAAGGTCAGGCTTGAGAAAGCCCTGGGTGGGATGACTTAGTTGGGGATTGGTCCTGCTTTGAGCAGGGCGTTGGTCTAGATGAACTCCTGAGGTCCCTTCCAACCCTGATATTCTATAATTCTAGCTGCCTGTCTTGAACAAGTCAAGTGATTAGCCATTCTGAGCTTCAGTTTCCCTGTAGAGGGGGTGCAATCCTATCTACTGTGCCCTCTTCTCAGGGTCAATGCTTGCAAAGTGCTTGAGGGACCTCTAATAAATGTTACATGCTGCAAGTGCAAAGTATTATTTGTCCCCCTAGCAATAATTACAAATAGGTTACACTCTTAATTTCTGGGAAGGAGTGTGGTGTGAGGGGCGGATAAAGGTATGTTCTCAGTATTCATAGAATCATAGAATATCAGGGTTGGAAGGGACCCCAGAAGGTCATCTAGTCCAACCCCCTGCTCAAAAGCAGGACCCATACCCAATTAAATCATCCCAGCCAGGTCTTTGTCAAGCCTGACCTTAAAAACTTCTAAGGAAGGAGATTCCACCACCTCCCTAGGCAATGCATTCCAGTGTTTCACCACCCTCCTAGTGAAAAAGTTTTTCCTAATATCCAACCTAAACCTCCCTCACTGCAACTTGAGACCATTACTCCTTGTCCTGTCCTCTTCCACCAATGAGAATAGTCTAGAACCATCCTCTCTGGAACTACCTCTCAGGTAGTTGAAAGCAGCTATCAAATCCCCCCTCATTCTTCTCTTCTGCAGACTAAACAATCCCAGTTCCCTCAGCCTCTCCTCATAAGTCATGTGTTCCAGACCCCTAATCATTTTTGTTGCCCTTCGCTGGACTCTCTCCAATTTATCCACATCCTTCTTGTAGTGTGGGGCCCAAAACTGGACACAGTACTCCAGATGAGGCCTCACCAATGTCGAATAGAGGGGGACGATCACGTCCCTCGATCTGCTCGCTATGCCCCTACTTATACATCCCAAAATGCCATTGGCCTTCTTGGCAACAAGGGCACACTGCTGGCTCATATCCAGCTTCTAGTCCACTGTCACCCCTAGGTCCTTTTCCGCAGAATTGCTGCCTAGCCATTCGGTCCCTAGTCTGTAGCTGTGCATTGGATTCTTCCGTCCTAAGTGCAGGACCCTGCACTTATCCTTATTGAACCTCATCAGATTTCTTTTGGCCCAATCCTCCAATTTGTCTACGTCCCTCTGTATCCTATCCCTGCCCTCCAGCGTATCTACCACTCCTCCCAGTTTAGTATCATCCGCAAATTTGCTGAGAGTGCAATCCACACCATCCTCCAGATCATTTATGAAGATATTGAACAAAACCGGCCCCAGGACCGACCCCTGGGGCACTCCACTTGACACCGGCTGCCAACTAGACATGGAGCCATTGATCACTACCCGTTGAGCCCGACAATTTAGCCAATTCTCTAGGCAGTCCTTTCTCACCCCAAAACATACCACCTCAGCCACTGGCTTCACATTTGGAGTTTCACGTACGGGGGGATCAACATGGAGATAACTTCGCCTTTCTGGCAGAAGGTCTTGCAGAAAAATTCCTGGTCACAAATCAGGCCTTTTCCTTAGTCCCCAGAGGTAAATGCCCCAGCATTTGTTAGAGCCTTTTAATGCATGAAGAAAGAGCTGAACTGGGAAAAGGACAAAAAAATACCCCAGAGACAAGCACACGTATATGCTACACACGTGCCCAGCCACAGGACAGATCACTTACAGCTCACTGGAAAAATGAGCAAACAGAGCAGGATCATTCAGCTTAAACTGTCAGTAGGAATACAGACTGGCTCCTGTGCTGCGGTCAGATTACTGAAGGGAAACAAAATTAATACAAAATAGATCCCACATGCTAAGATTTTCTCTTCCTTAAATTACATTTAAACTTCAATAGGATGTCCTCTGTCAGGGGAATAAAAACATACAAGACAGCATATGCTGAGCAGAAGGGTCACTTGCTTTCCACACGGCCTGGGATTCCTGACATAGGGTATGTCTACACTACGGAATAAGGTCGAATTTATAGACGTCGGTTTTTTAGAAATCGGTTTTATATATTCGAGTGTGTGTCCCCCCACAGAAAATGCTCTAAGTGCATTAAGTGCATTAACTCGGCGGAGTGCTTCCACAGTACCGAGGCTAGAGTCGACTTCCGGAGCGTTGCATTGTGGGTAGCTATCCCACAGTTCCCGCAGTCTCTGCTGCCCATTGGAATTCTGGGTTGAGATCCCAATGCCTGATGGGGCTAAAACATTGTTGCGGGTGGTTCTGGGTACATATCGTCAGGCCCCTGTTCCCTCCCTCCCTCCGTGAAAGCAAGGGCAGACAATCGTTTCGCGCCTTTTTTCCTGAGTTACCTGTGCAGACGCCATACCACGGCAAGCATGGAGCATGCTCAGGTAACCGTCACCCTATGTCTCCTGGGTGCTGGCAGACGCGGTACGGCATTGCTACACAGTAGCAGCAACCCCTTGCCTTGTGGCAGCAGACGGTACAGTACGACTGGTAGCCGTCATCGTCATGTCCGAGGTGCTCCTGGCCACGTCGGCTGGGAGCGCCTGGACAGACATGGGTGCAGGGACTAAATTTGGAGTGACTTGACCAGATCATTCTCTTTAGTCCTGCAGTCAGTCCTATTGAACCCTCTCATGGTGAGCAGGCAGGCGATACGGATTGCTAGCAGTCGTACTGTACCATCTTCTGCCGGGCAGGCAAGAGATGAGGATGGCTAGTAGTCGTACTGTACCATCTTCTGCCAAGCAGCCATGAGATGTGGATGGCATGCAGTCCTTCTGCACCGTCTGCTGCCAGCCAAAGATGTAAAAGATAGATGGAGTGGATCAAAACAAGAAATAGACCAGATTTGTTCTGTATTCATTTGCTTCCCCCCCTCCCCCGTCTAGGGGACTCATTCTTCTAGGTCACACTGCAGTCACTCACAGAGAAGGTGCAGCAAGGTAAATCTAGCCATTTCTTATTGGAACCCTCCGTGAAGTCCTGCCTGAAATACTCCTTGATGTAAAGACACCCCCTTTGTTGATTTTAGCTCCCTGAAGCCAACCCTGTAAGCCGTGTCGTCAGTCGCCCCTCCGTCAGAGCAACGGCAGACAATCGTTCCGCGCCTTTTTTCTGTGCAGACGCCATACCAAGGCAAGCATGGAGGCCGCTCAGCTCACTTTGGCAATTAGGAGCACATTAAACACCACACGCATTATCCAGCAGTATATGCAGCACCAGAACCGGGCAAAGCGATACCGGGCGAGGAGGCGACGTCAGCGCGGTCACGTGAGTGATCAGGACATGGACACAGATTTCTCTGAAAGCATGGGCCCTGCCAATGCATGCATCATGGTGCTAATGGGGCAGGTTCATGCTGTGGAACGCCGATTCTGGGCTCAGGAAACAAGCACAGACTGGTGGGACCGCATAGTGTTGCAGGTCTGGGACGATTCCCAGTGGTTGCGAAACTTTCGCATGCGTAAGGGCACTTTCATGGAACGTTGTGACTTGCTTTCCCCTGCCCTGAGGTGCATGAATACCAAGATGAGAGCAGCCCTCACAGTTGAGAAGCGAGTGGTGATAGCCCTGGGGAAGCTTGCAACGCCAGACAGCTACCGGTCAGTTGGGAATCAATTTGGAGTGGGCAAATCTACTGTGGGGGCTGCTGTGATGCAAGTAGCCCACGCAATCAAAGATCTGCTGATATCAAGGGTAGTGACCCTGGGAAATGTGCAGGTCATAGTGGATGGCTTTGCTGCAATGGGATTCCCTAACTGTGGTGGGGCCATAGACGGAACCCATATCCCTATCTTGGCACCGGAGCACCAAGCCGCCGAATACATAAACCGCAAGGGGTACTTTTTGATTGTGCTGCAAGCTCTGGTGGATCACAGGGGACGTTTCACCAACATCAACGTGGGATGGCCGGGAAAGGTACATGACGCTCGCATCTTCAGGAACTCTGGTCTGTTTCAAAAGCTGCAGGAAGGGACTTTATTCCCAGACCAGAAAATAACTGTTGGGGATGTTGAAATGCCTATATGTATCCTTGGGGACCCAGCCTACCCCTTAATGCCATGGCTTATGAAGTCGTACACAGGCAGCCTGGACAGTAGTCAGGAGCTGTTCAACTACAGGCTGAGCAAGTGCAGAATGGTGGTAGAATGTGCATTTGGATGTTTAAAGGCGCGCTGGCGCAGTTTACTGACTCACTTAGACCTCAGCGAAACCAATATTCCCACTGTTATTACTGCTTGCTGTGTGCTCCACAATATCTGTGAGAGTAAGGGGGGACATTTATGGCGGGGTGGGAGGTTGAGGCAAATCGCCTGGCTGCTGGTTGAAAGCCAAACACTAGCAGAGTGCTCAGGAGATACCCATGATCCATCCTGTCGAACACTGTCTCCTGATCCAGGGACAGGAGGGCGAACGACAGACCGTCCCTACACCCGAGTTCCAAGAGGTCCCGGACCAGTTACAGTTGTCGAAGATGGTGCGGATGGTGCAGTTGTCGAAGATGGTGCAAAGACTCAGCTGAGACGGTGACTAGGTCTGGGCTGAGGATGCCCCAGAACACGCGGTAAAACTCCACAGTCAGCCCGTCCATGCCCGGAGATTTATTGGTGGGCATGCGGCAGAGGGAGAGAACTCAGCCAGAGTGAGAGGCAGCTCTAGCCAGTCTCGGTCACCCGCTCTGACCGTCGGGAGTTCGTCCCAGAGCACTCTGCAAGCGTTAGGATCAGTCGGATCCGGGGAGAAAAGGCTTGCGTAGAAGGCCCTGGCCCTCCTGCACATCTCCGCCTGATCCATGAGGGGGGTGCTGTCCTCTGCCAGGAGGCAGGTGACGTGCTTCTTGGCCCCCCTCTTTTTCTCCAGGGTGTAGAAGAAGCGGGAGCCACGATCCATCTCCCGAAGAAGGCGGATGCGGGATCGAACAAAGGCACCCCGGGCCCAATGGCCCCCGAGGGCCTGGAGCTCCTCCCGCTTCTCCCGGCCTGTTCTGCAGAGGGGCGGATCCTCGGGGTTGGTGGCCAGATGCCTCTCCAGCTCTAAGACCTCCCGTTCCAACTGCTCTATCGCCCCATGCCTCCCTCGGCTGGCGCCCCGGGTGTTGTCACTGCAGAGGAGCCGGGCGTGCACCTTTCCCAGGTCCCACCACCACTGCGCCGAGGGAAAGCCAAGCCATTGTCCTCGCCAGGCCAGCCAGAACTCCCAGAAGGATGTCACGAAGCCCACATCCTCCAACAAGCTGTTGTTGAAATGCCAGTAGGCCGGCCCCGGCCTCTCCGCACAAAGAGAGGCGGTTACGGTGGCTATATGATGATCAGAGAAGGGGGCTGGCCGGATGCTGGAGGAGTGGGCCCGTGAAAGGTGGAAACGTGATAAATAAATGCGGTCCAACCGGGAGTGGCGCAACTGATGGGCCTCCACCCGGACAAAGGTGAATGTCGAAATGTTGTCCGGGTGGTGGTCGCGCCAGACGTCCACCAGGGAGTGGTGTTCGACTATCTCCCGGAGGACGTCTGCAGCAGCAGGGCAGTGCTCGGTCCCCGAGCAGTCCCGCTCCTTGAGGGTGGTGTTAAAGTCCCCACCCAGGACCAGGCACTCATGAGGATCCAAGGTGCCGAGGAAAGCGGACGCCTGCTGATAGAATTGTAGCCGCTCCGGGCCTGATGCCAGGGCATAGATGTTAATGAGATTGACCACGAGCCCCTCCATACGGACCTGGAGGTGCAGCAGGCGGCCTGGCACAGCCTCGGCGACCCCTAGCACCTCGGGCCATAGGTCGGGGGAGAATAGGGTCACCACTCCAGCCGTACAAACTGTGAGACGGCTAAAGTAGACACTGTTCCCCCATTCCAGCTGCCAGCTGTCTTCAGCAGCTGGATCCGTATGGGTCTCCTGAAGGAAAACCACAGAGTATCCCCCCTCCCGAAGGAAGAAGAGCAACTGGGACCTGCGGAGACCCATCCTACAGCCCCGGGTGTTCAACGTTGCGATGATGAGTGGTGCCATGAGGAGGGCTGGGGGGGATCCTCACCGGCAGGGATGCTCGCAGCCCCCATTGGGCCACTCATCAAACTGTGACCTACCCCGTAGGTGAGCAATGAGTCACGGAAGCCACGAACCCACTGGTAGGCTGCGGCAGCCTGCTTCCCGGTCCTTTTACCCTCCCCCATAAGGGCTCTCACAGCCCGGAGGATCTGATGAAAGTCCCCCCATCGCTGGAGAGCAAGCTGTACCTTGTTGCGGGAGCCATGGACGTCTTCTAAAAACTCCTGCAACTCCTCTCGCAGCACATGGGGGTGGGTGGGATTACTGACTCCTGACCATCCTCTAGCCGGGCCCCAATACAGCCCCGTGATCCACCGAGATGGGCAGGCAAGGAGCAGACCCCTGACATGGTGGCCCGCCTCATACCCTGGGTCGATAGGAGCAACGGAGGGAAGATAGCAGCCCCGAGTGGGTCGGGACAGGGAAACACAAAGCCCGCTGCCTGGGGGTCATCTGCTGGAAAAGGGAAGGAGACAGTCCCAGGAGCGGCAATAACATCACGGGAGGTGGAGGGAATAGGGACAGAGTCAGCAGCAGAGGCAGGGACGGGGTCAGGGGCAGAGGTGAGATTCCAGGCTCCAGAAGTCAAGCAACTGGGCGGTGGCACTTCCTGATCAGGCTCAAGGGTTTGGGGGGGTGGGGAGGGGGCTCTCAGCGATGCTGGGCACAGGCTCTGTGGTGGGTTTGGCAGCCACGGCATCAAATGGACTGTTTTCTGTACGGCCCCCACCTGGTAAGGAAGTCGATTGCTCCACACCAACGAGGGATGCCCCTGGTGGCTCGGGTCCCGGCCGCGTGGCACTGGCCATCGCCTCAACAGGCTCAGCAGCCGTCAGCAGGGTGCCATCCGCCGCCGGGTTGATGGAAGAGTCCAGGGGCTCCTCGCAGGCAGGAGCAGAGGCAACGGTTAGGGGGAGGGAGCATGGGGAAAGGGGGGACCAGAGTGAGGTCGCCCAGATCAAGGCCCACTGGTAAAGGGTCGTCCTCCCCCTAGGTGACCATGGTCAAACCCAGGGCCTCGATCTCCTCATTTATGGAGGGAAGATCGCCTTCCACCACCCTGGGGTTCTCCCTGCTGGCACGTGACGCGACGGTCACCTTGGGGCTCACTGGGGCTTCAGATGGTACCGGAGCAGGAGGGGCTCCATCGGGGGCCTCAAAAGGGAGGGACTCCCGTGGAGGGGCGATATGACCATCCAGTGCTGCCACGTCTTCCCCAGCCGGCACCGGTGGATGAAACACACCTGTGGGCAAGGCAGCAGGCTCGGCATGGGTGTCCCCCTTCCTGGTCTTCCAGGGGGCCTCTGCGTCTGATGGAAGGAGTGGAGCTCAAGCCTTCCGCTTGCCCTGCTTCCATTGTGCTAGGGCCCAGCCCTCCATGGCATCATCTGGGGGCTGGCTAGCAGGGGTCAGGGCAGGGGCGATGGCTCAGGGACTCGTGGCTGGGGGTAACGGTGGGGCAACAAGAGGGAGGGAAGATTCCCCCTGGGGCGAGCCCTCTCCCATGCCCGGCGATGTCCCTGCCGCACCCTCCTCCATGGGCTCTGCCAGATTGTATGCAGCGGAGGTGGGGCTCTCCCGCTCGTCTGGGCCTAGTGGGGGAGGTGCCCCATGGGCCCAAGCAGGAGCAGTGGTGAACTGGGAAGGAGGAGGGGCGGCTTCGGACGTGAGGCAGCCAGGGGCGCCAGCGATGACGGGGTCAGCGCCCTGCTGGGGCTTGCGGGTTCCGGATGCCCCTCCTTGCCAGGCCAGGGGGCAGTCCCTCCGGATGTGCCCCATCGCCCGGCAGAGGTAGCACTGGGCCTCCCCTGTTGAATAATGCACCTGGTAATGGGCTGCCTGGTAGGGGACCAGGAATGACCCCTCTAGAGCCTCTCTGCCACGCACCGCCGGCAGCAGTTGAAGCTGCACTTGCCGGTGGAACGAGAGGACGTGACGGAGGGCGGGGTCTTTGCAGCCCAATGGGAGAGGGCTGATGACAGAAACGGGTTTCCCCAGGGTGGAGAGGGCGGGTAACAGGGCGGCATTGGGAAGAAAGGGAGGGATGGAGGTCAGGACCAGACGGACTCCCAGGTCCTCTAGCGGCTCTAGGGGGATGAACACCCCCCCACTGCCAGGCCCCTCTCCACCACCTCCTAGGCGGCGGCCTCCGATGCTGAAAAGAAGACCACCTTTCCGTACATTTTGGAGGCCGCTACGATGGCTGTGGGCCCCACCACCCTCACCAACACCTCCACGTAGGTCTCCACATGGGGCGAGGCAGGTACCAGGAGGCAACGGACACTGTGCTTCCTGGTCAAGGTCGGGAAGGGGCCCCGGCCCTACAGATGGTAGCAGAGGCGGTGGCCAGGAGAGATGACGTAGCTGCAGGCAGGGGGACATGTGCACGCACGTGTGCTTGCACAGAGTCAGTTTGGGCTGGCTGCTGCTTCTGGCCCAAAGGGTGCAATCAGGGCGTGGAAAGCCAAGCAAGCAGCTGAGTCCAGAGGCAGGAGCTGAGGCAGGTGGTAAACAGCCAGTGGGAGTGGTGGAGGGGGCAGTGGTGGTGTGGGGGTTGGGGGGGACGCAGATGGATCAGGGGGCAGCTCCACACCACACCCCCTGTATCCAGCAGGCCCCCCCCAAAGGGCTGCAGTTGGAGCAGTCGCAGCACCCGAGGGTGGGGGGTCCAGCAGCTGGCCAGCAACCAGGTAGCAGAGAAGGGGGATGGTGTCTGGCCCAGCCAGGGGAGCAGCTGGAGGAGCAGTAGCAGGAGCGAGAGCCCAAGACCCAGCAGCAGCAGCAGTCTCCCTCCTCCCTCCAGCCAGTCGGGTTCAGCAGAGGAGCCGAAGGGGGGTCTACTGGCCACTGGATGAACAAGTTTCTGTTCCCTGACTGACCAGAGCAGGAGCTGCCCCAGGCTAATGAGAACACCTGACTCCAATTAACCTGCAGAGTCAGGTGAGGCCATTAAGCTAATGTTACCACCTGACTCTAATTAAGGCCCCTCTGATAATATAAGAGGGCTCACTCCAGTCAGGCAGAGGAAAGCCAGGGAGCCAGAGGAGAGGAAGTGTGGCTGAAGGGCTGGTTAATGAAGACACCCTCAAGCCATCAGTAAGGGAGCCCTAAGGTAAGGGTGAAGAAGAGAAAAGGGGGAGAGCTGGGGGCAAGTGGCCCAGGGAAATGTAGCAACTCTGGCAGTGAAAGGTTGGCTGCCAACAGCTGCTGCCATTAGGGTCCCTGAGCCGGAACCCGGGGTAGAGGGCGGGCCTGGGTTCCCCTCAACCTGTCACTACAGAAACACCTCCTGGGAGGGGAAGACCAGCCCCTGTCGGGACAGGAAGCTAAACTGTTTGGGAATAAGCCCATAGGGACAACAGAGACTGTGGGAGTTCTCTCACCAACCTCCTTGCTGGCTTATGATGAAAAGGGCTCAGTAGACTGTAACCCTGGCCCTAGAGAGAGGGATCCACGGGGACAAGGACAGAGCTCTGCCACAGGTGATAAGAATAATAACAACAACTTTGCCTTCCTACAGCATCTTTAATCTAAGAATCCCAAAGCACTTTACAAACTTTCATTTCATTCATCAAACATACATGTGAGGTTAAGTACAGATAATGTATTATACCCACTGGAGAGATGGGAAAATCTGGCACAAAAAAGTCCCTCAAATCTTAATGAGGCAATGACAGAGCTGGAAATAGAAGAAAGGAATCTTGAGCTCCCAGTCCACTGCTTTAACCATTAGTCCACACTGTGTTTCTGGAGAAAGCAGTAACAGTTCTTGGAAAAGAGCTCTGGCTACTGCATTTGTGCACAGTTTAGGTCAGTCAACTTGGTGTATTGAAAATATAATTGGTTTATCACAGCAACACCAGGACTAAGAATAATAAATATAGGGAGCCCTGTGCCAGAACTCAGCAATATTTATTTATTTTTGTGTTTTTCAGATGCCCCTGCCACAGTTTCTCTGGGCACATGCACTGCACAGAAAAGAGATAAAAATTAGCATAACAAGAGCTGGTTAAATAACAGCTGCAGAGAGGAGGCTAAAACGCACCTCTCCACAGGATAATGGAGTATGCTGCTAACAGCACCTAATATAAAAGAGGATGTAACTTACCTGTAACTGGAGGTTCTTCAAGATGTGTGGTCCCTATCTGTATTCTACTGTAGGTTATGTATGCCCACCATGTGCCTGGAGTCGGAGAATTTGAAAGTAGTGTCTGTTGGTCCACGCATGTGCCCTGGTTTGCCTCGTTCTCCTGACCAGGTGATAAAGGATGGGGTGGACCTCCTGCTTCTTCAGTTCCTTCTACACCATGAATCAGATAAGATCAAAAGCAGAGGGAAAAGAAGGCTGGTAGTGGAATATATATAGGGACTACACATCTTGAACAACCTCAAGTTACAGGTAAGTAACATCATCTTCTTTGAGTGATGGTCCCTATTGTATTCCACTGTACGTGATTGACAGGCAGTCCCTAAATAGGTGGATGGTGTGAGGATGAGGACAGTAGGAGTGAGCAGAGGTCTGCCATCCCAAATCAGGCATCAGCAGCCAAGTCTTGTACCAAAGTGTAACGTCTTGCAAATGTGTGGACAGAGCTCCATGTGGCCACTTTACAAATGTCTAGGAGGGGTATGTCCTAAAGAGACACTATAGTTGTGGAGTGTGCTTGTACCCCCATGAGGGAGCAGGTGGGGAAGGTTTGAGAGCTAATAGCAGGATAGTATGCAACCAGATATCCATTTGCCAATTCTCTGATGGAGATGGCGTGACCTGTGATTCTCTGATATAGCAACAAACACCCTCAGGGATTTTCTGAATGGTCTCGTTCTCTGTAGGTCAAAGGCCAAAGCTTGTTGAACATCTAGAGAGTAGAGCCTATGCTCTTCTGCAAACACTTGTGGTTTCGAGAAGAACACAGGTAAATGAATGGATTAGTGAAGGTAAAATTCCAAAACCACTTAGGAATACATTTGGGGTGTAGGTGTAAAGAAACCTTATCTTTGTGAAATATAGTGTATGGAGTGTGTGCCATCATTGCTCCAGGTTCACCAACCCTCCTTGCCCATGTGACGGCTATGAGAAAGATGACATTCATGGAGAGGAGCAAAAAGGAGCAAGTCGCTAAGGGCTCAAAGAGGAGCCATATCAGAACTGAAAGAATAGGATTCAGGTCCCTTTGGGGTGTTATCTTTCAAGGAGGTGGGAAAATCCTTATCCGGCCTTTCCAGAATTGAGTGGTTAGCACGTACGCAAAAACAGAGTATCCCTCTGTAGGGGGATGGAATGCACAGATAGCCATCAAATGGACTCTCAGGGAACTGAGAGATAAGCCCAATGTTTACAGAGATAGAATATAGTCTAGGATGAGTGGGATACACATAGCTTCTGGTAGAACGACTCTCTGCTGCATCCAGGATGAGAAGCATTTCCAGCTAGAATGGTAACATTTCCTAGTTGAGTCCTTTCTGCTATTAGAGAGGAGCACGCCTGTTCTAGAGCTGATGACTATCCAAATACCACACCCTAAGGTGAAGCAGTAGGGGATTGGGGTGTCTGATCCTGCCATTGCATGGGACCAGAAGCTCAGAGAATATTGTGAGGGTAATCAGGGGACGAGATGACAGGCGCAGGAGGTTGGAGAACCAAAACTGTCTGGACCAGAAAGGGACGATCAGGATGACTGTCACTCTGTCCTACCACTTGTGGCAGAAGCGGTAGAAGAGGGAAGACGCAGGTGAACTGGTCTGACCAGGGAAGAAGGAGAGCATTACCCTGGGAGCAGTAACCTAGGACTCCACTGGAGCAATGAGACTCACTTGTTGCTGGACTGGGAAGTGAATCGAACCCTGGTTTGGTTTCCCCATTGAGTGAAAATATCATTAAGCACAGTGTCATGAAGTTCCCACTCGTGGTCGATTGCGAAGTGTCTGCTGAGGGAGTCCGCGATCACATTTTGTGTCCCCAGAAGGTAGGTTGCAGATAGGGTGATCTGATTGCTGATGCACCAGCTCCAGAGATCTTGCTCTCCCCTTGTTTGTTGATGTAGATTTTGTTGTCTGACATTATGAGGACATGGTGAGAGCAGATGAAATGAAGAAAGGACTCGCAGGTCTTCCCTATTGCCTGTAGTTCCAGGACATTGTTGTGCATTCTGGACTCTCAAGATGTCTACATTCCCTGTGCTGTGTGGTTGCCCATATGGGCTCCACAATCTAGTAGAGACACGTCTGTAATGATGGTCTTGTCCGGTGAAGAGGGGAGAAAGGGGACCCCCTACGCATACATGATGAGGAAGACGACGCTGGAATTTCTGAGATAAAGGAAAGCTCTGTCTGTATGTGCTTTATTCAAACACTTCGTAGTTTCGTCTCCACAACACTATGTTCCTATCTCTTTAAAGTGATGTAGAAAGAAACAAAGCAAACCTACCACAAACAGAACCAGAAGTTATTACCTCAGTGTTGGGCACCTTAATGCTTATACAGCTGCCACTAGCATATACAACTCTGCTTTCAAATCTAATCACTCTTTCGTCCCTGGGTTCCTCTATGATAAAGATTACTTCCCTGTTCTCATTACATGAGAACAATTTCCTATACAATAAGTTTGCCTTGAGAGCTTAAGCTATGCAGCTCAAAGGAGGAAGAGATGAAACTATCACATTGCCCTCTCCACTGTACTGTAGGTGCACAAAAGTGTTGAGGAAGCCCTAGGTCAGGAAGCCTTTAATAATTAAGCCTTATTAAAAGCAAAGTAGAGGGGGAGATCAGGTGAAGTACTTGGATTCTGACCCCCCACTTGGTAAGGCAACTCCCATCTTTTCATGTGCTGTGTATATATACCTGCCTACTGTATTTTCCACTCCATGCACCTGATGAAGTGGGTTTAGCCCACGAAAGCTTATGCCCAAATAAATCTGTTACACTTTAAGGTGCCACAAGTACTCCTCTTTGTTTTTGGATACTGTAGTAGCTCATGTTGCTTGCTGTATTCATAAGGAATCAGCCTTAGACAGTCTCTACACACTTGCAGAGCATGCAGGATACGTGTAGCTACACGCCACAATGAAAGGCAAGCTGTGTCCACACTCACTGCAGTGTGTAGCTACACATAGTAGTGAAAGGCTCAGGCAGGGGGGGAATGGAGGGTAAGGCCCTGTCAGGGAGGAGTGGCCAGAGCCTTTCCCTGCTGCCTTCCCCCTGCCAGCAGCATAAAGCACTATTTGGGTATGTAGAGATCTACGTAGGGCAGTCTACTGGCCTAAGCCATACCTCACCGTCTACACTGTTATTTATACCCGTGCTAGCTGGGCATGCAGCGTTCACACACGCCTTCCCCCAGGCATATCTGACATATGCAGTAAGCCCACATTGTCAGTATGCCCTCCCAGCAACTGTCTGCAACCTCAATTTTCCCCACCCAGTGCTTTGCTGTGAGACACCTGCCTCCCTCCATTCCACACACCTTTAAAGATAAACCCCCCCAGTATCTAACACATGTCCTCCCTCTGTCTTCTCTACCAGTGGCAGGAGCCCTATTGCACCCTCCCACCTGACTACATCCTCCTGACATCCCCTCCTCTCAACGGAGCAGTAAGAAACGGTATACCCTCTAACTCAACTGTACTGTGCAGGATGCAAAAGTCAGCCTGACATCCCTGGACATCTTTACTCTGAACTATCTACAAAGGAAAGGAAGTGAGTATTCCAGTCTTCTACTGATCAAATCCCCAGTACAACTCATTTCCTAAAGGAGAACACAAAGTTTGTTCTCAGTATGACATCAGCAATCCAGTTTCGTCTTTTAATTCTAACTTCCTGAGGAACTAAACTGTGATGTATTTGTGCTTGGAACATACAGCTGGCTGAAATTACCAAAAGCCTCATAGTTGTTCAGGTGTCGTGCAAAGGCAGCTGGATCAATGGAATCCTGGAGCCTTAAATGTTGTGTATGAATAAATCAGTAAAAAAAAAAAAAAACTAGAGGGAAAAAACAAAAACAGTGAAAACATGTGAGGGGAAAACTTTAAAGAATTTTTGCTTTGTGATCATACCTAGCAAAACCGCATGCTGTATGGATGCTCAGGAGCTTTGGACAGCTGCCATTTCTATACTGACATACAGGGCATAGATAATATTATATACATAGGGCCAGATTCTGTCACCTTTACTCACACTGAGTAGTGCCTTACTCTACAAGCAGTTGCATTGAAATCAGTGGGAGCACTCATGAAGTAAGGTACTTCTCAGCACGACTAAATATATCAGAATCTGGCCCCCAGACAGCAATGCAACTCACAAGTCCAATCCAGAGACTCAAACTCCCACAGAGAACTGAATCTCACATATTTCATCAGTATGTCCCAACACACACAGTATGCCCTCCTAGGACCGCCACTGCTTGACAGATACTGTCCTGCTGGTAATTGCTCACCTTAGCTGATCACTCTGGTTACAGTGTGTATGGTAACACCCATTGTTTCATGTTCTCTGTGTATATAAATCTACCCACTGTATTTTCCACTGAATGCAGCCGATGAAGTGAGCTGTAGCTCACGAAAGCTTATGCTCAAATAAATTTGTTAGTCTCTAAGTTGCCACAAGTCCTCCTTTTCTTTTTGCGGATGCAGGCTAACATGGCTGCTACTCTGAAACCTGTCATAATAATTTGCATTTATAAAGTTTGAAACCTTTACTGAGGGCTTCTCTCTCTCCCAAGCAAGAGGCTCAATTAACATTAAAATCATACTCTATGTTTTAGCACTCCAGAGCTTTGTCTAAATAGAAAGGGTAGTCCATCCGGTCACACATGCACACAATACTATGGCTGTTTCAGAGGAATGTTTTAAACTCTAATTGTATGTGGTGTAGTTGTAGCCGTGTCAGTCCCAGGATATTAGAGAGACAAGCTGGGTGAGATAATAGCTTTTACTCTGCCAACTTGCCTCTCTCACCAACAGAAGTTGGTCCAACAAAAGTTATTACTTCACCCACCTTGTCTCTTTAAACTCTAAATTGTCAGTTTTGTGCTATGGTTAATTGACACAAATGCAGTGTGAGATTATCAGTGGTGTAAATAATGTGCATTGTAGTGACCTGAGTCACCTGACAAACAGTCACAACAGAGAATGACTTGAAAGATCAGAACAGCATAAGAAGGCTGGGGTCACATGGTGCTCAGTTGCTCATAGGAGAGCCGTGCGTGTACATTCACACTCTGCCACTAGGTACCACATTTTCTAATTACAGTATGAATAGACATGAAACCCAAAAGTGACCGTTCATGCAGCAATCTGGACTCAGAAAGGGGGCAGAGGGCAATGTATATCAAATACAATAGCTCACAACACCACCACAGCAAGCAACTTCCGCTGAACTGAACCTCATCTATCAGAGTAGTAGTAATTTAGTCACGTAGGAGACTGAACAGAATTTCAAGCTGATAAATGCAGAGGTCAGTCACGATTAACCTTGGGCGTGCTAACTTGCCACCTTTCCAAAATGGTCAGACTGAGCTCTGACTTTGAGTATAATGGGTTTCCTTAAAAGGGTGGGGATTTGGGAAAGGATTGTATCCATGATGCATGTTACTTCTCAGCTTCATTTAATGGGTCTTAGAGGACTCACCCTCTTCCATGCCCTCTTGACATGTCACTCAGGCAGGATGTGCTGCAGCTGATGCTCACACACAATCTGTTATTCCGCTAACTGATTGTGAGAATAGAAGAGGGAGGTTTCACTCTTTATTTCACAGAATGGGTTTTTAAGGCTTCTTTGTTATTTGACAGTTTCCTGATAACCTTAAGAAGTAGCAAGTGCTTACTTTCCAAAGCTTGTTCACCCTATTATCAAAAGCTGAAGCAAACTCTCCTAAATACCACCTCAGGATCTTGGGTCAGTGGTTTGAAATGAAGTGATAATATTTTGGAGACAAAGTCAGTCACACAATCCATAAGCCAGTCAAACTCAGAAAAAGGAATACAGAGCTAACTACTGTGACAGTGAGGCCTGACCACAGCTTTCAACTAGACTCCATAGAATACACTCATGTCAACCCAGTGAGCTAGGGGCATGAAACTTTCACATTTCAAACCCCAGCTAACAGTATCTCTATTAAATAATTCATTGTGACAGTGCTTCACACTTAGAAAGCACCTTTCACCTAAGGACCTCAAGGCCTTTCATAAAGTCTGATCCTCACAACTTCCCACAGACAACTTTTACCTTCCCCATTTTACAGAAAGAAAAACTGAGGTACAGATGTTTTAGTGACTTGCCCAAGTTACACAGAGTCAGTGGAAGAGTAAAAAATAAAGCCCAATGCTTCTGACTCCCAGTCCCCTGCTCTAGCCCTTGGCCAGAGCAATTTATAACAGCATACGCACCATTGGCAGAGACTTTTAATTCTCTTCAGGTTCTATACTGTAAGTTCACACAAGTAAAATGGTCTCAAATGGAATTTCAGTGGCAATTTTATGCAAAGCTAAATCACTGAACCAGTGCACAAAATGGTCATGTGTTTTTGAACAATTCAAAGAGCTAGTCTCTAAGTTTTGCGTTCTATTTTCAATATTGTGAGCTCCTCCATTACTTGAGAATTTTTCATTGGATGCTCTGTCTGGAACAGAAGTTTAATAAAGAGGATATTATTTATTAAACTCCAGCAGCATGCTTGGGGCATTAGAAATCACTGAGGGGGACCCAGCACTGTGCAGTTATAATTTAGACAAACAATACAGTGCAGTCCAAAAATGCACAGCATGATCTGAAGAGAGATTTGTTGAAAAGCAGGGCACATTTTTGTTTTTAAGTACATCAATAAAGACACTTCTTAGTGCAGAGGATTAGTAGCAAAAGACATCCTGGGGAAAGTGTGCTTTCAAGAGGTATTTGAAGGTGGGGGGACCTGGTGCACTGGACAGAGAGGGGCTGACAGATGCAAGGGACTGCTAGAAAACAAGTGGGAACATGACAGTGGAAGGGAGAAAGTTGCAAAGAGCCTATCTAGAAGGTTTGGGCAGGAGGAGGACAGCAGGGTGGAGTGGTGCAGAGCCTTGAAAGGGACAAGACGTTTAACCATGGCACAAAGAAAGGGAAAACGAGAGGAGTGATTCAAAAAGCAATTCCTAGGATGCGTAGCCGATTTGTTTCCATCACAAGTAATTGAGAATATTAGTAGATTTGGGATCTCTGAATCTCAGGGCACATCTACACTACAGACTTAAGTCGACTTATAGCCACCACAGTAATCACTGCAGTGGCTGATGTCCACAATACCCTCCTTCTGTTGGTGGTGTGCATCCTCACCAGGAGCACTTCCACTGACTGAGACAGGAGACTCAGCTCTGCGCAGCTCCCTGCTGGGAGCCCAGCTGCCCCCTGGGCTCTTGCCTCCCCATTCCCCACCAGAAGCAGAGGGCTCTAGCTGTCCGACTATCTTTCCGAAGATAGCCAAGGGCTGATGTAAGTAATGCAGTGTCAACACACATATTCGCAAAAAGAAAAGGAGTACTTGTGGCACCTTAGAGACTAACCAATTTATTTGAGCATGAGCTTTCGTGAGCTACAGCTCACTTCATCAGATGTTTACCGTGGAAACTGCAGCAGACTTTATATACACACAGAAATCATGAAACAATACCTCCTCCCACCCCACTGTCCTGCTGGTAATAGCTTATCTAAAGTGATCAACAGGTGGGCCATTTCCAGCACAAATCCAGGTTTTCTCACCCTCCACCCCCCCACACAAATTCACTCTCCTGCTGGTGCTAGCCCATCCAAAGTGACAACTCTTTACATAATCAAGTCGGGCTATTTCCTGCATAGATCAAGGTTTTCTCACATCCCCCCCCACCCCCATACACACACAAACTCACTCTCCTGCTGGTAATAGCTCATCTAAACTGACCATTCTCCAGGTTTAAATCCAAGTTAAACCAGAACATCTGGGGGGGGGGGGGGGTAGGAAAAAGCAAGAGGAAACAGGCTACCTTGCATAATGACTTAGCCACTCCCAGTCTCTATTTAAGCCTAAATTAATAGTATCCAATTTGCAAATGAATTCCAATTCAGCAGTTTCTCGCTGGAGTCTGGATTTGAAGTTTTTTTGTTTTAAGATAGCGACCTTCATGTCTGTGATTGCGTGACCAGAGAGATTGAAGTGTTCTCCGACTGGTTTATGAATGTTATAATTCTTGACATCTGATTTGTGTCCATTTATTCTTTTACGTAGAGACTGTCCAGTTTGACCAATGTACATGGCAGAGGGGCATTGCTGGCACATGATGGCATAGATCACATTGGTGGATGTGCAGGTGAACGAGCCTCTGATAGTGTGGCTGATGTTATTAGGCCCTTTGCCTCACGCTCTCAAAGAAACTGCGGAATCACCTGATCAAGATCCTCTACAGCAAACAGGGAAAGATTAAGAATGAGCTCTCAAAAATGGATACTCTCATAAAGAACCAACCTTCCACACAAACTTCCTCGTGGCTGGATTTTACTAAAACTAGACAAGCCATTTACAACGCACACTTTGCTTCTCTACAAAAGAAAAAAGACACTAAACTTTCTAAACTACTACATGCTACAAGGGGCCACAGCAATGGTTCCCTCACCCCACCTAGCAATATTGTTAACCTATCCAACTATACTCTCAGCCCAGCAGAAGCAGCTGTTCTATCTCGGGGCCTCTCCTTCTGCCCCTCCACCCCCACGAACATGATACAGTTCTGTGGTGACCTAGAATCCTATTTTCGACGTCTCCGTCTCAAGGAATATTTCCAAAATACCTCTGAACAACATACTAATCCACAGAGGTCTCCCTGCCAACACTACAGAAAGAGGGATTCTAGATGGACTCCTCCTGAAGGTCGAAACAGCAGACTGGACTTCTACATAGAGTGCTTCCGCCGACGTGCACAGGCTGAAATTGTGGAAAAGCAGCATCACTTGCCCCATAACCTCAGCCATGCGGAACGCAATGCCATCCACAGCCTCAGAAACAACTCTGACATCATAATCAAAAAGGCTGACAAAGGAGGTGCTGTTGTCATCATGAATAGGTCGGAATATGAACAAGAGGCTGCTCGGCAGCTCTCCAACACGAGTTTCTACAAGCCATTACCCTATGATCCCACTGAGAGTTACCAAAAGCAACTACAGCATTTGCTCAAGAAACTTCCTGAAAAAGCACAAGATCAAATCCGCACAGACACACCCCTGGAACCCCGACCTGGGATATTCTATCTACTACCCAAGATCCATAAACCTGGAAATCCTGGGCGCCCCATCATCTCAGGCATTGGCACCCTGACAGCAGGATTGTCTGGCTATGTAGACTCCCTCCTCAGGCCCTACGCTACCAGCACTCCCAGCTACCTTCGAGACACCACTGACTTCCTGAGGAAACTTCAATCCATCGGTGATCTTCCTGATAACACCATCCTGGCTACTATGGATGTAGAAGCCCTCTACACCAACATTCCACACAAAGATGGACTACAAGCCGTCAAGAACACTATCCCCGATAATGTCACGGCTAACCTGGTGGCTGAACTTTGTGACTTTGTCCTTACCCATAACTATTTCACATTTGGGGACAATGTATACCTTCAGATCAGCGGCACTGCTATGGGTACCCGCATGGCCCCACAGTATGCCAACATTTTTATGGCTGATTTAGAACAACGCTTCCTCAGCTCTCGTCCCCTAAAGCCCCTACTCTACTTGCGCTATATTGATGACATCTTCATCATCTGGACCCATGGAAAAGAAGCCCTTGAGGAATTCCACCATGATTTCAACAATTTCCATCCCACCACCAACCTCAGCCTGGTCCAGTCCACACAAGAGATCCACTTCCTGGACACTACAGTGCTAATAAACAATGGCCACATAAACACCACCCTATACCGTAAACCTACTGACCGCTATTCCTACCTGCATGCCTCCAGCTTTCACCCTGACCACACCACACGATCCATCGTCTACAGCCAAGCTCTGCGATACAACCGCATTTGCTCCAACCCCTCAGACAGAGACAAACACCTATAAGATCTCTGTCAAGCTTTCTTACAACTACAATACCCACCTGCAGAAGTAAAGAAACAGATTGATAGAGCCAGAAGAGTTCCCAGAAGTTACCTACTACAGGACAGGCCTAACAAAGAAAATAACAGAACGCCACTAGCCGTCACCTTCAGCCCCCAACTAAAACCCCTCCAACGCATTATTAAGGATCTACAACCTATCCTAAAGGATGACCCAACACTCTCACAAGTCTTGGGAGACAGGCCAGTCCTTGCCTACAGACAGCCCCGCAACCTGAAGGAAATACTCACCAACAACCACATACCACACAACAGAACCACTAACCCAGGAACTTATCCTTGCAACAAAGCCCGTTGCCAATTGTGCCCACATATCTATTCAGGGGACACCATCACAGGGCCTAATAACATCAGCCACACTATCAGAGGCTCGTTCACCTGCACATCCACCAATGTGATCTATGCCATCATGTGCCAGCAATGCCCCTCTGCCATGTACATTGGTCAAACTGGACAGTCTCTACGTAAAAGAATAAATGGACACAAATCAGATGTCAAGAATTATAACATTCATAAACCAGTCGGAGAACACTTCAATCTCTCTGGTCACGCAATCACAGACATGAAGGTCGCTATCTTAAAACAAAAAAACTTCAAATCCAGACTCCAGCGAGAAACTGCTGAATTGGAATTCATTTGCAAATTGGATACTATTAATTTAGGCTTAAATAGAGACTGGGAGTGGCTAAGTCATTATGCAAGGTAGCCTGTTTCCTCTTGCTTTTTCCTACCCCCCCCCCCCCCCCCCAGATGTTCTGGTTTAACTTGGATTTAAACCTGGAGAATGGTCAGTTTAGATGAGCTATTACCAGCAGGAGAGTGAGTTTGTGTGTGTATGGGGGTGGGGGGGATGTGAGAAAACCTTGATCTATGCAGGAAATAGCCCGACTTGATTATGTAAAGAGTTGTCACTTTGGATGGGCTAGCACCAGCAGGAGAGTGAATTTGTGTGGGGGGGTGGAGGGTGAGAAAACCTGGATTTGTGCTGGAAATGGCCCACCTGTTGATCACTTTAGATAAGCTATTACCAGCAGGACAGTGGGGTGGGAGGAGGTATTGTTTCATGATTTCTGTGTGTATATAAAGTCTGCTGCAGTTTCCACGGTAAACATCTGATGAAGTGAGCTGTAGCTCACGAAAGCTCATGCTCAAATAAATTGGTTAGTCTCTAAGGTGCCACAAGTACTCCTTTTCTTTTTGCGAATACAGACTAACACGGCTGTTCCTCTGAAACACACATATTGTGTTGCCCTAATTTACAACAAGCCCTACGCCTCTCATGGAGCTGGAATTATTAAGTCCGTGTAGTAGGGCACTTACAACGGTGTGACAAGGATGTAGTGTATACACTGACATAATTAGGTCGACATAAGCTGCCTTACATCGACCTATTTAGTGTAGACCACACCTTAGTCCCTTACTACTAAGCATGCAATCTCTCATTAGGCCTTGTCTACACAACCACAGTAAGCTAACCTAAGTAGCTTAGGTCAGCTTACCACAGTGTCTACACTGCACTGCACCAACGGGAGACACTCTCCCGTCGATTTACCTTACTCTTCTCTTTCCAGTGGAGTACCAGAGTCGACTGGAGAGCGCTCTGCGATCGATTTAGTGGGTCTTCACTAGACTGATTGCAGCAGCTCGGATCTACTGGTAGTGTAGACATAGTCTTAGAATCAGCCAGTGCCTCAAAGGGCTAGAGTGTAGCAAATTTGGTCTTTAAATTAAAACAACAAAATGTTGCTAGATATGAGCCTAAGAACTCCTGCTCTACTTCAATACCAGATAAATTGGTTGAAATGATAATTTAAAATAGAATGTTATTTAAAACACCCAGATTAACACAGTGATAGGGACAAACCTGCATAGTTTCCGAAAAGAAAAAGCATACCTCTGTTCTACTAGAATCATTTCAGCATGTCAACAGAACAACAAATACAGCAGGAGTGGCTGATAACTAAGGACCATGAAAAACCCATGATCAGAACTTCATAAGAGGTTATTAAAACACTAAATAGTTATACGCACAGGTGTCAGCTTCCTCCGGGCTCCGGGGGTGCTCAACCCCCTGCTTGGCCCCAGGCCCCACCCCACCCCTTCCCAACCCCACTACATCCACACCCCACCTTTTCCCACCCCTACCCACTCAGTTCTGCCTTCTCCCCCGGACACACCCCATCCCTGCTCCTCCCTGTCCCTCCTAGTGCCTCCTGCACGCCGCAGAACAGCTGATCGCGGTGGGCGGGAGGCGCTCAGAGGGAGGGTAGGGAGTTGATCGGCAGGGCTGCCGGCAAACGGTAGGCGCTGAGGGGAGAGGGAGGGAGCTGGCTGCCGCGGAGTGCTAAGCACCCACTCATTTTTTTCCATGGGAGCTCCAGGGCAGGAGCACCCATGGAGTTGGCGCCTATGGTTCTATGCGAAAAGAACAGGAGGACTTGTGGCACCTTAGAGACTAACAAATTTATTTGAGCATAAACTTTTGTGGGCTAAAACCCACTTCATCAGATGCATTCAATGGAAAATACAGTAGTGGGATTTTATATACACAGAGAACATGAAACAATGGGTGTTACCGTACACACTGTAACGAGAGTGATCAGGTAAGGTGAGCTATTACCAACAGGAGAGAAAAAAAAACTTTTTGTAGTGATAATCAAGGTGGGCCATTTCCAGCAGTTGACAAGAATGTGTGAGGAACAGTAGGGGGGAAATAAACATGGGGAAATAGTTTTATTTTGTGTAATGACACATCCACTCCCAGTCTTTATTCAAGCCTAAGTTAATTGTATCCAGTTTGCAAATTAATTCCAATTCAGCAGTCTCTCCCTGGAGTCTGTTATTGAAGTTTTTTTGTTGTAATGCGACTTTTAGGTCTGTAATCAAGTGACCAGGGAGATTGAAGTGTTCTCCGACTGGTTTATGAATGTTATTATTCTTGACGTCTGATTTGTGTCCATTTATTCTTTTACGTAGAGACTGTCCAGTTTGGTCAATGTACATGGCAGAGGGGCATTGCTGGCACATGATGGCATATATCACATTGGTAGATGTGCAGGTGAACCAGCCTCTGATAGTGTGGCTGATGTGATTAGGCCCTAATGATGGGGTCCCCTGAATAGATATGTGGGCACAGTTGGCAATGGACTTTGTTGCAAGGATAGGTTCCTGGGTTAGTGTTTTTGTTGTGTGGTTGCTGGTGAGTATTTGCTTCAGGTTGGGGGGCTGTCTGTAAGCAAGGACTGGCCTGTCTCCCAAGATCTGTGAGAGTGATGGGTCGTCCTTCAGGATAGGTTGTAGATCCTTGATGATGCGCTGGAGAGGTTTTAGTTGGGGGCTGAAAGTGACGGCTAGTGGCGTTCTGTTACTTTCTTTGGTGTTCTGTTACTACAGGGGCCTGTCCTGTAGTAGGTGACTTCTAGGTACTCTTCTGGCTCTGTTTCATGTTCTCTGTGTGTGTATATATATAAATATATATCTTCCTACTGTATTTTCCACTGAATGTATCCGATGAAGCTCACGAAAGCTTATGCTCAAATAAATGTGTTAGTCTCTAAGGTGCCACAAGTCCTCCTTTTCTTTTTGCGAATACAGACTAACACGGCTGCTACTCTCTAACCTATGGTTATATGGTGAGATATAAAGTTTTTTCATGAATTAGAAACTGGCTAAGAGTCTGAAGACAAGAAGAAAGCAGAAATGGACCCTTTTTCAATATGGCAAAAGGTTAACAATGAGGTACCCCAAGATTCTGTACTAGGCCCAGTGTTCTGTATTTTTATTAAATAAATACAAAAATGATGTTAAAAGAAAATTATTCAGGTGGCAAAATCACGTACTCAGAAGTTAGGAAATACAAGATTTACAGTTGCCTGTGCAACCTTATTTCGGCCCTTTGCACGCCCCATGCGCTCTCTGAGCCAGGGGTCCTGTGGAAAAAAATAGCCTGTGATGAGGTCATTAAAGACTGTATTATAATACATAAATCTGACATTTGCTACTTAGGAGTGTTTGAATTTGCCCCTTAACAAAGTTCTTTTAACCTAGGTTTTTGTATGTTATTTCCTAGTTTATTTTTTTTAAAGGAAAAAGTTACATGACATTCTATTGTGTGCAGCTGTAACAATCCACCAGACAGAATCAGCAGGTTTTGAATTCTGAACTTTCAGCACAGCACAAGCTGCTACCACTTGAGCTACAGGGTAACCTTACAGGAGCTGGCAACAGGAGAAGGATGGACGCCATGTCCAGATGCTGGTCCTGGAGATTACTCTGGGTGGGGAGTGTCCAGTCCCCCCTTCTCTCTCTCTCTCTCTTCCCTCCCCCCCCCCATGCAGATATTGCGGGGAGCTCCAGCCCCATGTGGTGGTGCACCTAGAGGAGTGGAGAGGTTTGTGGGGATGGGCAGACAGTTCGCTGGGACCATTTGCTGCATTTAGAGGGTGGTTGAGGGAACCTGGCCAGTTCTCTTAGTGATACTACCCTAAGTGGTGCCCCTTGACGGGGGCAGGAATCACTGTGACCGTGTGCTGACTCCAGTGGAGGGAGCCCAGCCCAGCTCTCTTCACCCTTCAGCTGCTCCAACAGCTCCTATGAGTTCACATTACCGCGTGTGCTACGGCTGCAGCAACTTTGCAAGCTCAGTCTCAGAATATCCGTGCGGCTAGGTATTATTTTGACAGCCTGCCAAAGTTTTCCTGAGCAATGCAAGAGAGAGAAGAAAAACAGATTTTTTAACCATTTATACCTCAGCCAAAGCTCCACAGAATTTCACAGGAGAAAAAAGAGCCCTTCCTTAGCCTGTAAGCTATGGCCCGCCAATTTCAAAGGCCCACTGCACACAATGGAGACAAGACACCTTCTCAAAGACAAGGTCACAAAAATCTTTTATAATGGAAAGTGTTAAGAAATTTAAATATAAGGGTAACTATCAGATCCCCCTATAATAATCTAAAAAAGGAAGGGAGCAGTGACATGGCAAAATTATTTAGATTCATCAACATGAGAAACTATGAGGAACTGTGCAGGGACCTGCCACTGGCCATTATCTTTGAAAACTCGTGGCGAACCGGGGAAGTCCCGGATGACTGGAAAAAGGCTAATGTAGTGCCAATCTTTAAAAAAGGGAAGAAGGAAGATCCTGGGAACTACAGGCCAGTCAGCCTCACCTCAGTCCCTGGAAAAATCATGGAGCAGGTCCTCAAAGAATCAATCCTGAAGCACTTGCATGAGAGGAAAGTGATCAGGAACAGCCAGCATGGATTCACCAAGGGAAGGTCATGCCTGACTAATCTAATCGCCTTTTATGATGAGATTACTGGTTCTGTGGATGAAGGGAAAGCAGTGGATGTATTGTTTCTTGACTTTAGCAAAGCTTTTGACACGGTCTCCCATAGTATTCTTGTCAGCAAGTTAAGGAAGTATGGGCTGGATGAATGCACCATAAGGTGGGTAGAAAGCTGGCTAAATTGTCGGGCTCAACGGGTAGTGATCAATGGCTCCATGTCTAGTTGGCAGCCGGTATCAAGTGGAGTGCCCCAGGGGTCGGTCCTGGGGCCGGTTTTATTCAATATCTTCATAAATGATCTGGAGGATGGTGTGGATTGCACTCTCAGCAAATTTGCGGATGATACTAAACTGGGAGGAGTGGTAGATACGCTGGAGGGGAGGGATAGGCTACAGAAGGACCTAGACCAATTGGAAGATTGGGCCAAAAGGAATCTGATGAGGTTCAATAAGGATAAGTGCAGGGTCCTGCACTTAGGACGGAAGAACCCAATGCACAGCTACAGACTAGGGACCGAATGGCTAGGCAGCAGTTCTGCAGAAAAGGACCTAGGGGTGACAGTGGACGAGAAGCTGGATATGAGTCAGCAGTGTGCCCTTGTTGCCAAGAAGGCCAATGGCATTTTGGGATGTATAAGTAGGGGCATAGCGAGCAGATCGAGGGACGTGATCGTTCCCCTCTATTCGACATTGGTGAGGCCTCATCTGGAGTACTGTGTCCAGTTTTGGGCCCCACACTTCAAGAAGGATGTGGATAAATTGGAGAGAGTCCAGCGAAGGGCAACAAAAATGATTAGGGGACTGGAACACATGAGTTATGAGGAGAGGCTGAGGGAGCTGGGATTGTTTAGCCTGCAGAAGAGAAGAATGAGGGGGGATTTGATAGCTGCTTTCAACTACCTGAAAGGGGGGTTCCAAAGAGGATGGCTCTAGACTGTTCTCAATGGTAGCAGATGACAGAACGAGGAGTAATGGTCTCAAGTTGCAGTGGGGGAGGTTTAGATTGGATATTAGGAAAAACTTTTTCACTAAGAGGGTGGTGAAACACTGGAATGCGTTACCTAGGGAGGTGGTAGAATCTCCTTCCTTAGAGGTTTTTAAGGTCAGGCTTGACAAAGCCCTGGCTGGGATGATTTAACTGGGAATTGGTCCTGCTTTGAGCAGGGGGTTGGACTAGATGACCTTCTGGGGTCCCTTCCAACCCTGATATTCTATGATTCTATGACCTAGCATAAGCCCTGATTCAAGACAGCACATAGACACACGTTTAAAGTACTCTCCTCAATGGGGATGCTTTCCTGAACTGCAGTACGACTTAGGTGAATGCACAGTGCAACGGCAGATGAAGTTCAGCATTGACAAATGCAAGGTAATGCACATTGGAAGGAATAATTAGAATAAATAAGTAAATAAATACCACCAAACTCTTGTCTAGGACTTTTCATCAGTATCTCTCAAAGCACTTTACAAAGAGGGCAGTATCATTAGCCTCATTTTTAAGATCGTGTACAACTGTGCCTCAGTTTCCCTAAGCACTCAGCAGAAAGATTTGACATCACTGGGACTGTCCCAATGAAACCCTCTGCTCCATGTGCAAGACCTCTCAGAAAAGAAAACAAAATATTAGGATGTCTAAAGAATAAGACAGAAAACAATCCTGAAAATACTGTAATGCCATTATATAAATACCTAATACCCCCTTCCCTGGAAAGCTGTGTTTAGTTCTGGTTAACCTACTTTTTTAAAAAAGCAGCAGGAATAGCAAGGTATCCATGTCCAGTTTTCAGAGTAGCAGCCGTGTTAGTCTGTATTCGCAAAAAGAAAAGGAGTACTTGTGGCACCTTAGAGACTAACCAATTTATTTGAGCATAAGCTTTCGTGAGCTACAGGTCACTTCATCGGATGCATTCAGTGGAAAATACAGTGGGGAGATTTATATACACAGAGAACATGAAACAATGCGTGTTACCATACACACTGTAACCAGAGTGATCATTTAAGGTAAGCTATTACCAGCAGGAGAGCGGGGGGGGGAGGAACCTTTTGTAGTCATAATCAAGGTGGGCCATTTCCAGCAGTTGACAAGAACCTGTGAGGAACAGCAGTGGGAGGGGCAGATAAACATGGAGAAATAGTTTTACTTTGTGTAATGACTCATCCACTCCCAGTCTCTATTCAAGCTTAAATTAATTGTATCCAGTTTGCAAATTAATTCCAATTCAGCAGTCTCTCATTGGAGTCTGTTTTTGAAGTCTTTTTGTTGTAATATTGCAACTTTTAGGTCAGAGATCAAGTGACCAGAGAGAATGAAGTGTTCTCCGACTGGTTTATGAATGTTATAATTCTTGATATCTGATTTGTGTCCATTTATCTTTTTATGTAGAGACTGTCCAGTTTGACCAATGAACATGACAGAGGGGCATTGCTGGCACATGATGGCATATATCACATTGGTAGATGAGCTGGTGAACGAGCCTCTGATAGTGTGGCTGATGTGATTAGGCCCTATGATGGTGTCCCCTGAACAGATATGTGGACACAGTTGGCAACGGGCTTTGTTGCAAGGATAGGTTCCTGGGTTTAGTAGTTCTGTTGTGTGGTTGCTTGTGAGTATTTGCTTCAGGTTGTGGGGGTGTCTGTAAGCAAGGACTGGCCTGTCTCCCAAGACCTGTGAGAGTGATGGGTCGTCCTACAGGATAGGTTGTGGATCCTTCAATCTCTTTGGTCACTCGATGCTCAAATAAATTTGTTAGTCTCTAAAGGTGCCACAAGTACTCCTTTTCTTTTTGTGGATATAGACTAACACGGCTGCTACTCTGAAACCACGTAGAGAGAGCACTCAATTGAGGTATATATGGAAATGAATGGCATAGAGCACTGGGCACTTCTAGTCACAAAACCTTCCTTATGACCTCACGCTTCCCTTGAAACAAAGAACACACAGCACATGTGGCCTTTGCAGTGGCAGGGCCGGCCCTAGGGAAAATGGCATCCTGAGCAAACTTGTATTTTGGTCCTCTGACCCTGCGGGCATGGCGACCCCCCCCCCATTGCCCTTGGCCCCCCAGAGCTCATCAGGCTCCCCACCCCTCTTTGCCCCAACCCCTGCACTTCCCTACTCCACCTCTAACACCTGCACCCATGTGGGGAAACTGACCTGGATGTACGGAGCAGCTGGCATTGCTGCTCACTCCTGCCTCGAATGATGCTCTTGTACGCAACACTACAGGGCTTGGGGGGAGGGGGGGAGGGCTGACATCAGGGCTCCCTGCATCCAGGTCACTTTCCCTACCTGGGCTGCCTAAGGGGAGGGCATCAGGAGCAGCAGCTCCTGATGCCACACAGCTCATGTGTGGAAAGTGACCTGGATGCACGGAGCACTTGGTGTTGCTCCTCGCACCCCACCACCCCATAGCCCCCCTAGGGAGGGTGAGCAGTATCTGTACATCATTGCTGCCCCGCCCCCCCCCGGAAGCAGGGCGAAATCTGGGCAGCCCCCACGCAGCGTTCCCCTGCCAGCCAAGAGCAGTTTCTGATTTTACACTGGCAGCACCCACTTCTGCATTGCCACATGGTGCCCCCTTGATCATGCCACTCCTGGGCGGTTGCCCAGATGGCCCACCCCTAAGGCCGGCCCTTTGTCAGACGCATTAGCAGAGACTGTAAGGAATGTTTTACGTTGCACAGTGAGGGAGATCAGGACATTGTGTATAGTGTGTGTCCCCTGGCTGCTGAAGGAAGCTCCTTGTGAAGAAGCAGAATCCTCCATGTCACTGGAAACAGGCTGTGTGGGCACCATGGTACAGTTATGGCATCTCAGAGTTCAGCATCTCTCTGCTTTCAAGGATTTGCGTTGGGGGAGGTGTCCCCAATATCCAACCTTCATTCCTTTTAAATTATGTTGTTTATGGAATTTATGAGGATTTATCTTCAGGTACACCTTTCTACTTCCCTAAGCCCATCAGAGCAAATTCATCCCTGAATTAACTTCATTAAAATCAAGAATGAATTTGACCTGTTGTCATGATTTTGTTTAAATCGGTCTTTTGTTGCATCCGTTACCAGTAAAATAATCTCTACCAAAACCAAAGTACTGCTCTCTGAATTTCAAAATATTCCCAAGATGCCTGTATATTAGTATTTCATCACCATATGGGTTTTCTATTGAAATGTGAGTTTCAAATGGCTTTGCTAAAGCACCTGTAGAAAAGCAAAGGCAGGCTGCGGCTGTGTGTGGGAAGAACAATGCTTCAAAGAACTGTTTGTGGTGGGGGGGCTGAGTTTTTGTTACAGTATTCAGTCTCTCATTACTCCTGAAACAGAGCTTGCATGGGGGGATTTTATTATTTTTAATGATAAAACATCCCACCTCCCTTCAAACACCAGGAAGTTTCTAATCAAAATAAAGTTACCATTTAACAGAAGTAAAATGCTACAATGTCAGCACAGTATCTGTTTGATTTGTTATATTTTTATACTAAAAAGAGAAAGAAAAGCTGCTTCCCACTGTCATGACAAGCCGCACAGATAATTACTAGGAGCGGGGTTGGGTAAATCCTCCCAGACTGTCACAGGAGAAGCCAGGTAAACATTCCACAAATAACAGCCAAGCAATTTTGATTACTGAGATTACAGAACACAATGATGTGTTTACACTTCACCAATCCCCTGTGGCTTTACTAGGTGGCTATCTTCATGTGTTTGTGGCTGACCTGATCCATGCTCCCAAAATAAGGAAAGAGATACTAAATGTATCTTCTACAAAGACTGAGCTGCTGTCAAAAGCCTCTGTAGCTTCTCTTCAAGGCAAATTTAATTGTAAAGGACTTCAACCACAGGAAGCAGATTATAAATATCTACTGTACAATGTCTCTGAAATCTCCTTGCTAGTGGAGACATACACCGAGAAACTTGCTTTAATGCCAACTGCTGAGTTCTGGACTACTTATGAATCTTCAAAATAAAGAGTCCTACAAAGTCCAAAGCAACTTTGCCCTGACTCACCAGGCAGAAAAGGAGTTGGAATTACGTTCTCACAGTTTAAAATACAAAGTGTGCTTTTCATCAAACCACAGCTTAACTAATGATCCAATTGCTGAAATTGCATCCAAGTACCTTTCCATTCAAAACACAGCACGCACAGCCCATGTGTGCATGCCAGCCTGGGATCCTGGAAGCAGTGCTCTACGCTGTAGCATGAATTGCCTTCAGTTTCTTCACTCAGGGTGGCTGAGCTCAGGGGAAGGAGACAGTACAACACTTATCCCTAGTGTCTCCAACCTGCCTGTTTCACAGACACATTGGTGCTTGGGCTGTTCACACACCTTCTGGGGAGAGAAGAGGTGGGGCAGAAGAGCTGCAATCATCAGAAGAGGCTGAAAGGAAAGAAAATGGTGGAGGGCTTCAAGATAATCTCATTACAAACAGCTTACTGGGAAAGAGGAAGTTACTCATCAGTGAAGTGAGCTGTAGCCCATGAAAGCTTATGCTCTAATAAATTTGTTAGTCTCTAAGGTGCCACTAGTCCTCCTCTTCTTTTTGCGGATACAGACTAACACGGCTGCTACTCTGAAACTTGTCACCTTGTGCAGTAATGATGGTTCTTCGAGATGTGTCCCCCCCATGGGTGCTGCACTGTAGGTGTGTCTGTGTCCCTGCGCTGCTGATTAGAGATGTTTTGTAGCAGTGTCCATTCAGCCTGCACATGCGCTCTCCTGCATCTCATGTTCTGCCTCGAGACTAACTAGCGCTGCACGGGAAAATCACCCTCAGTTCCTTCTCTACCTCTTAAGAACTCTGAAGTAGAGGGGATGAGGGCAGGTCATGGAGCAACCATATGGACACCCATCTCAAAGAACCATCATTACTGCACAAGGTGAGTAACTTCCTCTTAGGGTAGTGTCCCTGTGAGTGCTACGCTGTAGATGACTCACAAACAGTATCCCCAATGGGAGGTTGGGGCTTCGGAGAAGAGTGTTATGGATGATAACACTGTGGAGCTGAAGATAACATCGGAAACAGTCTCCAGTAATCACATAGTGTTCTGCGTAGGTATGAGCTTCCTATAGATTCCAAGATAGGAACATTCTTGAGGAACGCAACAGAGGTGGAAACCAACCTCACAGCGAGTGTGTGTGGGTTTCAAATGGAGGTAACAAACTGTGAGCATGATAGCAGTGATTAATAGTTTGAGACTCCTTTGGAGAGTCTTTGGGTGAATATTGAGACCCTTTTTGACCTTTCTGCAATGGAGAGGAAAAGCTTAGGAGATTTCTCTGGCCAGATAAAAGGCTAAGCGTCTCCTCATGTCCAACATATGCAGTATAGCCTCCTTGTTATCATGGTGAGGCTTAGGATAAAAGATCGGGAGGTGAATCAGTTGGTTTATGTGAAAAGACGAGATCACCTTAGGGATGAACTTCAGATGTGGCCTAAGAATAGCTTTGTCTTTAAAGCATACTGTAAAGTGGGGACAGGGGGGCATGCAACATTAGTGCTGCTATCTCTCCTAGTCTCCTGGCCAAGGCGATGGCCACCAGAAATGCCATCTTCATCAATAGATATGTAAGGGAACAAGTGGCCATAGGTTCAAAAGGCGTTCTAATCAGGCTCTTTAAAACTAATGAGTGTTTCTGGAGGTCAGCTCTGGAGCAATAGAGTGGGCATTTCCTGTTCAGGTAAGTAGTGAACAAGTCTATTTTTGGGGTCCCCCACTGATAGAATATGCTCTGGTGCACTGTTGGGTTCATTTCCCACTTGTGGTTGTGTGAGAACTTCAATTGAGGCTGTCCACTGTTATGTTCTGCACTCCCGGTAGGTAGGCTGCTGATATTTAAACATTGTGGGGAATGCAGCAATTCCATAGCTTTAGTGCTTCTGGACACAGGAAGGATGATCTGGCACCCCTTGACAATTTAGTAATACACAAACACCACGTTGTCTGATCAGTGGAGGAAAGTGAGCATAAGCATTTCTGACCAATCTGAGTTAGAGGAGGTTGATGTGGAGAGTTGTCTCCATGGGTGACCACTTGCCCTGAGTCTTGAGGTTATTGAAATTCGCTCTCCAGCCAATTAGGGATGCATCCACAATTAGAAGCAATGTCGGGGGTGGTAATTGTGTGAATGGGACCCCCAGACAGACAATTGTTGGATCTTTCCTCCAATCCAGGGAGTGTTTGACACCAGAGGGTGAGAGAGGTTTGTCTAACCTGTCTTTTTTGGTCTGTAAACAGATCTAAACCATGCCTGTAGACCCCTCATGTGTAGTCTGACATGAGATATTACGAACGCATCTGCCGGCATGTGTCCTAGAAGCTGGAGGCAAAGTCTGGCTGATATTTGTGGGCTGGTTTGAACTGTCTCTATGAGCATAGTCAGGCTATGGAATCCTTGTGGAGGGAGGAGTGCTCTCACTTGCCGTAAGTTGAGATCGGCCCCTGTAAACTCCAAGTACTTTACTGGCGTTAAGGTCAATTTTTGGACATTGATTTGTAGACCCAGCTTTGTGAGTAAGTCCATAGTTCCATGCATGATCTGTAGGGCATCTTTAAAGGAGCAGGCCCTGAGGAGACAGCCAGCCAAGCATGGGTAAATCTTGATCCCCAAGGTGCATAGATGAGCCGCTACTATGGAGAGGACCTTGGAGAATACGCTAAGAGCCGTTGAGAGACTGACGGGGAGTATTCTGTACTGGTAATGGTCCTGACCTAGGGTAAACCTGAAGAATCATCTGTGGGATAGTAGAATGGATGTGTGGAAATATGCATCCTCGCGGCCGAGGGCCAAGAACTAACCTCCCTGTTCCAGAGATGGAATACTTGCTGCTAGTGTGACCATCTTGAATTTTTAAGTCTTCATGTATTTGTTTAGTGCTCTGAAGTCCAGTATGGGTTCCCAACCTCCCTTTTTCTTGGGGAAAAGGAAATATCGGGAATAAAAACCCTTGCCTCTGAAATGTACTGATATGGTTTTGATGGCTCCCAGGTGCATAGGCACCAACTCCATGGGTGCTTTGGGGCTGGAGCACCCACGGGGAAAAATTAGCAGGTACTCCGCATCCACCAGCAGCCAAGCTCCTCCTGCCTCCACCCCCTCCTCGCCTCCTCCTCCTCCGAGCGTGCTGTGTCCCAACTCCTCCCCCCGCCCAGTGCTTCCCGCCCGCCACCTAACAGCTGTGTGGCGGTGCTTAGGACATTCTGGGAGGGCGGGGGAGGAGTGGGGATGCAGCATGCTTGGGGGAGGAGGCAGTAAAGAGGCAGGGCAGGGGCGGGGACTTGGGGAAGGGGGTGGAATTGGGGCGGGGCAAGGGTGGTGCAGGGGTGGGGTTGAGCACCCATAGGTCAGAGGGGAAGTCGGCGCCTATGCCCAGGCGTATGAGGTGATCTATTTCCTGTCTTAAGAGTCTCTCATGAGAAGGGTCCCTTAAGAGAGATGGGAAGGGAGGGCAGGAGTGTGTGTGAAATGAATAGAATACTCATTAGAGATAATCTCCAGAACCCATCTGTTGCTTGTTATGTGTTCCCAATTTTGGAACAGAGCAACGTGGCATCCAAAGGGATGTGAGAGGTCAGAAAGTTGCAGGGAGGGGTCTCTCTGGGCCTCAACCACAGCATCAAAACTGGTGTTTCGGAGGGGAAGGTTGTGATGTTGAGGACTGAGGGTCTAATGGTTTACACCTCTGAAATTTGGACTTTTTCCACTATGACTAAATTTCCTTTTCTGTCCAGGTGTATAGATCCCCAGTAACCATAGTGTAGCCCTGAAGTCTTTAAGAGTGTCAGCAGGATTGTCTGGCTATGTAGACTCCCTCCTCAGGCCCTACGCTACCAGCACTCCCAGCTATCTTCGAGACACCACTGACTTCCTGAGGAAACTACAATCCATCGGTGATCTTCCTGAAAACACCATCCTGGCCACGATGGATGTAGAAGCCCTCCACACCAACAATCCACACACAGATGGACTACAAGCCGTCAGGAACACTATCCCCGATAATGTCACGGCTGACCTGGTGGCTGAACTTTGTGACTTCGTCCTCACCCATAACTGTTCCACATTTGGGGACAATGTATACCTTCAAATCAGCGGCACTGCTATGGGTACCCACATGGCCCCACAGTAGGCCAACATTTTTATGGCGGACTTAGAACAACGCTTCCTCAACTCTCGTCCCCAATGCCCCTACTCTACTTGCGCTATATCGATGACATCTTCATCATCTGGACCCATTGAAAAGAAGCCCTTGAGGAATTCCACCATGATTTCAACAATTTCCATCCCACCATCAACCTCAGCCTGGACCAGTTCACACAAGAGATCCACTTCCTGGACACTACTGTGCTAATAAGCGATGGTCACATAAACACCACCCTATACCGGAAACCTTCTGACCGCTATTCCTACCTACATGCCTCCAGCTTTCATCCAGACCACACGATCCATTGTCTACAGCCAAACTTTACGATACAACCACATTTGCTCCAACCCCTTAGACAGCGACAAACACCTACAAGATCTCTATCAAGCATTCTTACAACTACAATACCCACCTGCTGAAGTGAAGAAACAAATTGACAGAGCCAGAAGAGTACCCAGAAGTCACCTACTACAGGACAGGCCCAACAAAGATAATAACAGAACGCCACTAGCCATCACCTTCAGCCTCCAACTAAAATCTCTCCAACGCATCATCAAGGATCTACATCCTATCCTGAAGGACGACCCATCACTCTCACAGATCTTGGGAGACAGGCCAGTCCTTGCTTACAGACAGCCCCCCAACCTGAAGCAAATACTCACTAGCAAACACACACCACACAACAAAAACACTAACCCAGGAACTTATCCTTGCAACAAAGCCCGTTACCAACTGTGTCCACATATCTAGTCAGGGGACACCATCATAGGGCCTAATCACATCAGCCACACTATCAGAGGCTCGTTCACCTGCTCATCTACCAGTGTGATATATGCCATCATGTACCAGCAATGCCCCACTGCCATGTACATTGGCCAAACCGGACAGTCTCTACGTAAAAGAATAAATGGACACAAATCAGATATCAAGAATTATAACATTCAAAAGCCAGTCAGAGAACACTTCAATCTCTGACCTAAAAGTCGCAATATTACAACAAAGAGACTTCAAAAACAGACTCCAACGAGAAACTGCTGAATTGGAATTAATTTGCAAACTGGATACAATTAACTTAAGCTTGAATAAAGACTGGGAGTGGAAGGGTCATTACACAAAGTAAAACTATTTCCCCATGTTTATTCTCCCTCCTCCCCCACTGTTCCTCACACATTCTTGTCAACTGCTGGAAATGGCCCACCTTGATTATCGCTACAAAAGGGTTTGTTTTTTTCCCCTCTCCTGCTGGTAATAGCTCACCTTACCTGATCACTCTGGTTACAGTGTGTATGGTAACACCCATTGTTTCATGTTCTCTGTGTATATAAAATCTCCCCACTGTATTTTCCACTGCATGCATCCAATGAAGTGAGCTGTAGCTCACGAAAGCTTATGCTCAAATAAATTTGTTAGTCTCTAAGGTGCCACAAGTCCTCCTTTTCTTTTTACTGTGGCCATTGCGGCCCACAGGGCCTGACCAGTAGGACAGAGGCCTTTTCAGAGTACACAGAACAACCTTATGGGACTTACCTGGCTCCACCACCTCCGAGCACTAGGGCCACAGCATTTCCAGTCAAAACACGGGCTAGTCGAGAGAAGTCAGAGTGACGGTCCGGTGGTTTCTGAAATACTCGTTCATACATTTCTATCTGCAGGGCAGAAAAAGGGCAATTTAGAGCATGGTTTATCACACATGTGCAATGAGCCATTAGGAAGTAGGTAGACATAGCTAGATTAAAGCTAGCACTGTAACAGTAGCCAAATCTTCACTATTTTTGTTACCTGTGTTAGGTGGATTCAAGTGAAGGTATAACTGTAGCATGGGTAGGATCCGCATGCTGGTTTTAATCTGGCTACCACTAGTTGCTCTCTTCCAGAACTGCAAGCCACCATGTTACCACTCTGCCTTAGCAAGTGTGAGCATGAACTTCGCTGAAGATTAGCATGTGTGTCAGCTCCCTGAAACTCCAGCCTTTCTGCCTTGCTAGCCAACTCCTCAAGTCTCTAGCAGTCTAAACCCTGTCTTGCAGGTAACAGTGATCCCCACATTCCTGAGTTCCCCAGACACATCTCCCTGGAGCGTCCTGTCCCTCTCCCCAGTCACTCACAGAAGTTAAGGTCCCTGTCTCCAAAAGAGACACAGCACTCACCAGTCTGCTAGCTTAGCTAAAGACTCACACTGACTTCAATATAACAGCACTGAGATGATTTATAGTACAACTAAAAATGCATTTATTAACAAAGAACAGAAATTTAAGTGTAGCAAGAGTAAAAGAACAGGCATGGCTACAAACAAAATAATATGAAACATGCTTTCCAATGTCTACTACTAACTTTGCCTAAACAGCTTTCTCACTTACATCAAGCCACCAGCATCTCCAATCCTTCTGGCAAGAGGATCCAATGTTCACAGAATCAGAGGGTGCTGTCTCCTTTGTTCCCTAAATAATGGACAACTAGAGTATCTTTCTGGTCTCCTTATATTTCCCCAAAGTCCATTGTCTTTCCTCAAGAGCCAGGGAGACTTCCTGGGGATACAGACTCTGTCCCCTAGCGTGCTCACTAAGCTATTTTCCCCTTTTTAACTTGATTGCTGTGATTATCTTACATGTAAATGTGCTTTCATTGTCCTCTGCCTGCAAGCAAGTCGGACAGACAGGTCAATGCACATTCCTTTGTTTAGGGTAGGCTGGGTTTATGCACTGCCATACAAACACATCTGAAGAACATACTTCCAGCACATACATAATTCATTATACACAACTTGTATATACATCATGTGTCACCAGTTTACATATGATACCGTACATGATATCCTTTGGATATATATTATGATGACAGTGTGTTGGGTTTCAGAGTGTGTCAGGCCTGATATGAGTTACTGTACAGTGGGCCCCCTGCCAGAGGGCATGAAGGTGCTCTTGGGGTCACACACAAGTAACAACACAAGTGAAGACATGATGGCACGGGCTTGTACTTGGGCAGCTAGCCTGAGTACAGGCCCACCAGGGACCTTGGATACATCCTCAGGTTGCTAACCTGTGCTGAAGCCTGTGCCACTGGTCTTTACTGCTATGGTTACCCAGGCTAGTTTTCATCTTGCTCCATCTACGCATGCTACAATAACACCTTCACTGGCAGCTAAGGTATACTCTAAATGAGGAAGCTGCCGTTGGGAGGAAGATCATGTGTGTTTGAACAGAGACTTCATTCTTCAAGGAGCTACCAATTATCACCACTAGGAACATTCCTGTCCTGGACAGGGACCTCAATTTGTAGAGCTTCAATTGTTCAAAATAGTAACAAATGTCTAATTTCACTAACAATAACATGCCTTACCACTTCAAGTGTCCCTGAAAAACAATCCTACAAGCAACCTAAGGGCACGCTATAAATCTCCTCTTCCCAGACCTTTCACATGCCTTCAATTTGTACACTTGGGCTTTACCTTTGATCCTCAAATATTCCCCTTTCACTTTTTCTGTACCCGTATATCTGCTTTTTAGTATCTGTGGAACAATACCTGTGTCCACCACTGCTCGGATCCTCATTCAGACCTACATCTCCTGTTGCCACAGTTCTTACAATAATTTTCAATATAGGCTCACCAAGTTCAAGGTCACTAGTATGTGCATGGTACTGCTAACCAAATTCACACTTGTACAAATAAGTGCAACAACTTTACCCCAACCTCAAATTCTCCCCATTTGTTTCAGAACACTGCTCCAAGGTGAGGCCCCATCACCTACCCTGTCCTTGCCCCTCTTCTCTGCTCATTCCCTCACTGAATGTTTTCCTCTATACTGTCTTGTCACTGCTCAGGCAACCACCACCTCATCTGCAGCTTCAGCTGCACAGAAAAACTCCCCTGTTCCTCTGCTTCATCAGCTCTCCTCCATTTCTTTTTATCTGAAAATCTCTCCCCTCCCCTGCATGTATCTTTACATTCCTTTTTTCCCTCGGCCATTTATTATTTAACTCTGGGAAGCACCTGGAGATGCCTTTGGCATGGGAGAAATTACACAAATTAAAGTTGCTTTAATTTTATGGCAAGCACAGTGCAGCTGGGATATTGCAAACATCTCTTATCACTTCTGCAAATCTCACTCATCTGGATCAAGGTTCTGTCCCCAGAAAACAAAGGGACTAATAAATAGTGGGTTCAGGTAGTGGGGGAAGCCTTCTTGCTGGCTCTCTAATTACCTGGCAAAGGGTTGCCCAGGGAGAAGGGGACACTCAGTACCTAGAGCCAAGGAAGGTACGGACACACTGAAAGCACTTTTGTACCCAGCATCTATTTAAATGCTTTTAGAGTATTTTTACACTGGAATAAAAGAGGCTGTGCTTGGCTGGAGCAGAGCTGGGGACAAAGCGGGGCTGGGCGGTTTTCCCTCCCTGCCCTCTGTGGGGGCTGGGCTGGGCCCGGCTGTGCAGTGTTCCCCCAGAACGTTCCTCCACACTCCACAGTTTGGGGACCATGGATCTACACTGCTGTTGTTACATATGCTCGGGGAACAGCCCATGTTTGAACATTACATACTGCTGAAAGAAGGGTGCAGTGTAGATGCACTCTTAGTCTCCCTGGTCTTCCCCCCGCATTGGTAATAGTGAAAAACAGCCAACATATTAACCTCATTTATCCAGACCTCCAATGATCTAGTGCTTTGGGGTGTGCTTTGAGACTTTAATCGGGATTGTAAATTACTGCCTCAACAGGGGGCTAGTTCACAACATTATTTCAATCTCTGACACTCCCACCTTAGAATATAAAGAACATGTTTCAGTGATCACATTAAGTGTCCCGATTAATGGCAATGCCATTGCACCTCTTTGTGTGTGTGTGCGCCTTTCCAACTTGTTTGTTTTCTCTGTCTCTTTCATCCTCTCCTCCCTCTGCCTGGTCTTCTTCTGGACACTGTCTTTCCCTCTCTCTCCCCAAATTCCAGAAGGCATAAGCTAAAGATCAAATTTTTAAAAATATTTTGCATATAACTAGAGAAATCCTTTTTTATAAGACTTCTCACTCCACCAACCCTGCAATGCTCTCTATCAAACAAAGAAATTTACACAAATGGGTTTTGTTCAATATCTTCATTAATGATCTGCAGGATGGTGTGGATTGCACCCTCAGCAAGTTTGCGGATGACACTAAACTGGGAGAAGTGGTAAATATGCTGGACGGTAGGGATAGGATACAGAGGGACCTAGACAAATTGGAGGATTGGGCCAAAAGAAATCTGATGAGGTTCAACAAGGACAAGGGCAGAGTCCTGCACTTAGGACGGAAGAACCCAATGCACCGCTACAGACTAGGGACCAAATGGCTAGGCAGCAGTTCTGCAGAGAAGGACCTAAGGGTTACAGTGGACGAGAAGCTGGATATGAGTCAACAGTGTGCCCTTGTTGCCAAGAAGGCCAATGGTATTTTGGCGTGTATAAGTAGGGGCATTGCCAGCAGATCGAGGGACGTGATCGTTCCTCTCTATTCGACATTGGTGAGGCCTCATCTGGAGTACTGTGTCCAGCTTTGGGCCCCACACAACAAGAAGGATGTGGAAAAATTGGAGAGAGTCCAGTGGAGGGCAACAAAAATGATTAGGGGTCTGGAACACATGACTTATGAGGAGAGGCTGAGGGAACTGGGATTGTTTAGTCTGCAGAAGAGAAGAATGAGGGGGGATTTGATAGCTGCTTTTAACTACCTGGAAGGTGGATCCAAAGAGGATGGATCTAGACTATTCTCAGTGATAGCAGATGGCAGGACAAGGAGTAATGGTCTCAAGTTGCAGTGGGGGAGATTTAGGTTGGATATTAGGAAAAACTTTTTCACTAGGAGGGTGGTGAAACACTGAAATGCGTTACCTAGGGAGGTGGTGGAGTCCCTTCCTTAGAGGTTTTTAAGGTCAGGCTTGACAAAGCCCTGGCTGGGATGATTTAGTTGGGGATTGGTCCTACTCTGGGCAGGGGGTTGGACTAGATGACTTCTAGAGGTCCCTTCCAACTCTGATATTCTGTGATTCTATGAATACCTGCCCCTACACAGTTAATGAAAGAAGGGAATAATGCACAGACAGCAGGGGAAATTAAGGACACACAATATTCCCACACTGGTGCTCTAATCATTGTGACATAAATTGTGATATGTGATAAAATCCAACTGGAGCTGCCACATTGGGGGATAATGATGAAGAAACATTCATTTAAGAATAAATGTGTTAGACATTTGGGTAGGAATTAACATATCTGAAACAACAGTAAGTGCTCAGGTGCAGAACATCCATGACATAGCAAAACAAAATAGCTGGCAGCTGAATATGAATTCCAATGGCACTGTACTCCAAACTAGGCCAAATGCTGCCTTTGTTTTTCCACTGCACCTCATCAGTGCATCAGTGTTTGGAAATATATAGTTAGACATTCCAAGACCAGTTAAGCAGAAAAGCAGCGAGCAGAGCTGCCCTGAAATCATCAATAACTATTTTTCTTACACATGTAAAGTTTCTTTATTTGAAATCCACTCTTAATACCTATAGAATGGTTATAGTAGTACTGTCAGAGATTTCCAAAACCATGAAAAGTCATTGGGAAATAGTGTATGTATTTATTCATGAAAAGAATTCTTTAAATATTTATCCTTAAAGACCTTTTTTTGTATCTAAATATCTGATTAACTTTACTGTAGATATAAATGTGAGCAGCTGTATTTGAAAGAGAAATCACCAAGTTTGATTCAGCTTTGAAGCTGAACCTTCTCTGGATTTGGATAAATAATAACAACAGTGTCTTAATAGGTTTCAGAGGGGTAGCCGTGTTAGTCTGTACCAGCAGAAACAACGATGAGTCCTTGTGGCACCTTAGAGACTAACACATTTATTTGGGCATACGCTTTTGTGGGCTAAAACCCACTTCATCAGATGCATGGAGTGAAAAATACAGCAGGCAGGTACATATATTACAGCACATGAAAAGATGGGAGTTACCTTACCATCTGATGAAGTGGGTTTTAACCCAGGAAAGCTTATGCCCAAGTAAATTTGTTAGTCTCTAAGGTGCCACAAGGACTCCTTGTTGTTTTTGCTGGTATCTTAATGTGTCCCGTATGGTTTGTTTACTGTATTTCTTCAGCTCTCATTATTGCAGGACAAAACAACCCTAAGTTATCAGACAAGTCCAAATGTAAAACCTTTCACAGAAGAAATGGTTACTCACCCTGTGCAGTAACTGTGGTTCTTTGAGACGTGTGTCCCTACGGGAGCTCCAATCTAGGTGCGTACTGATTGGAGATTTTTCATAGCAGTGTCTGTGTCACCTTTGCATGCATGCTAGTCAGTCTTGTGCCCTGTTCCATTGTTATATAACCACCCACAGTTCCTTCTCTAACGCCAAGCTCCACAGCAAAGAACTCTGAAGCAGAAGGGAAGGAGGACAGGAGGTTGAGCACCTGCAGGGGGCCACATCTTGAATAACCACAGTGATTGCACAGGATGAGTAACCATTTCTTCTTTCAGCAGCGTCCTTATGGGTGCTGCACTCTAGTGATTTCTGAGCAGTTCCCTCTAAGGTGGGGGAGACTTTGGAGTCCAGTATCAAAGAAAATACAGCCAAATCAAACACAGTATCTGCACCAGAGTTGTGAGTTATAACATCGTGTTCAGTGAGCAAGTAGCAGCTTTACGTATTTCAATAATGGGCACATTCTTGAGGAATGCCATAGATGTGAAAATGGACCTAAAAGAATGAGTGTATATATTCAAAGGTGTTTGAATATTGAAAGATTTGTAGCAAGAATTAATGCAGGCTGATCTCCACTTGGAAAGCCTCTGATTAGAGATTGCAGACCCTTTTGACCTATCTGCCACAGAGACAAACAACTTGTGGGTCGTTCTGAAGGACTTTGTCATATCCAGTAGAAGGCCAGGGATCTCCTGACTTCATCTAGATAACCAGGATGCCTCCTGGTTATCTAGATGCAGTGTGGGATGGAAAACAGGCAGGTAAATGGGTTGGTTAATATGAAACTTGGAAGAAACTTTGGGTAAAATTTTTGAGGGGGTTGCAGCACGGCCTTGTCCTTGTCCTTAAAAACTACTGTGAAAGGGGGGCATGTAATCAGGCCTCCTAGTTCCCCAACCTGCTGCGCCAACGTGATGGCTATCAGGAATGGAGCATTGCGCAGGTAGCTATTGGTTCAAACGGGGGTCCTGTGAGACATTTAAGGACTAGACTGAGGTTCCAAACAGGAGTAGGGCATTGGACTCGCATGTAGAGGTTTTCAAATCCCCTGAGGAATCTCGCTGTGGTTGGGTGGGCAAAGACAGAATAACCCTTTATTGGGGGGTAGAAAGCCATTATAGCTGCCAGGTAAACACTTATGGAGTTCATCAAAAGTCCCAAGCTTTTTAGAGTTAGGATAGTCCAGTATATCCAGCGGCAATGAGGTCATTGGTGACATATGTTTGAAGTCACACCAACAGACAAATCTCATCCATTTTTGAGAGTACGTGCAGCAAGTGGACTGCTTTCTGCTGCGCAACAGTATTCATTTTGCATCCTCTGAGCAGGTTGCCTGTGAACCATCAACCACAGTTTGAGATGAAGCACTGCGAGACTGAGGTGAAGGATCATCTCGCTTTCCTGGGAGAGGAGATGAGGAGCAGCGTGGAGAGTGATTGAGAGCAAACGGTCAGCTGAATCAGGTAAGAAATCTGGGCCGGGTCGGAACTGTTAGGATGACTCTGGCTTTGTCCTTTTTTATTCTGAGCATAACTTTGGAGCCCAAGTGGGTTTCTTCCGTATCAAGGAAGCAGAAGCGCTCTTCTTGCCACCTCAGTCTGCTAACAGTGCAACCTCTCCAGACCAAGGCTTTGCCATCTTTCAATCTAGCAGTGCCCTGGGTATTGGAGAAACCAGCCACCTCGTGGGTACCTGACTGGAGAGCAGATGGTGCCTTAGTGGTTGAAGACACTGACAACCTTGGCTTTTTTGAGGTAGATTCTCTACCTGGTGATCCAAGGGCATTGTCCTTTGAGGAATTATGAGAGGAGTCTTGGGTCTCCTCTTAGATGACCCAGAGATATGGGGCTCCAATATTGTGGACGCAGCAGATTTGCTCAGAGACCAGAGTACAGGGGGTGCCCCTTGGCATGGATCAGAAGCCGGGCACAGAAAGCTCTCCATCATGAGGAAATGAAGTTCTTCATTTTTCCTGGCATGACAGACAATGTTTGAAGCTGGAAGAACCAGACATAACCTCCCAGTGAACAAGAACTGCTACCTAGTATCCATAATATATAACATACATGAAAGAAAAATAAACATTTTTTTAAACTAGGACACTTAAACTACTACTACTTACAACTAATTAGTCTAATGCTAAGAGCTACTAAGGGCAGGTCTACATTATGGGGCTAAGTTGACCTAAGTTATGCAACTCCAGCTACTCCAGAATAACTTAACTGGAGTCTACGTACCTTAGGTCGACTTATTGCGGTGTCTACACCATGCTGGGTTGATGGGAGAAATTCTCCTGTCGACTTACCTTATGCTTCTTGTGCCGGTGGAGTACTGGAGTTGACGGGAGAGTGATCGGCAGTCGATTTAGTGGGTCTTCACTAGACCCACTAAATCGAACCCGGGCGGATCAACTGCTGAGTGTCAATCCCCTGGTAAGTGGAGACAAGCCCTCAGACTAACTATCAGAATAAGAAATGAGGACAAGTTGAGGAAATCTCAATGGGAACAACTGCCAGGGCTCCATCTAAGGTCGAGGCGGTTGAGGAACTGAGGGTGCTTCACCCACGCAGTGCTATATAACAACGGCAAGGGGCACAAGGCTGACTAGGGCACACATGAAAGCCGAACAGACATTGCTGTAATAAATCTCTAATCAAAGGCGAAGGGGGTCCTAGCAAACCTAGAGTGGAGAACCCGTAGGGACACTACTAGATGAAAAACAGAAGCTTTCACTCACACATTAACACTACCCCTTCCACCCAGAATAGAACTCAAGCATCTGATAAAAACATGAAGAGAATCATAGAATCATAGAATATCCGGGTTGGAAGGGACCTCAGGAGGTCATCTAGTCCAACCCCCTGCTCAAAGCAGGGCCAATCCCCAACTAAATCATCCCAGCCAGGGCTTTGTCAAGCCTGACCTTAAAATCCTCTTAGGAAGGTGTCATGGTTCCTTCCCCACTCTGAACTCTAGGGTACAGATGTGGGGACCTGCATGAAAGACCCCCTAAGCTTATTCTTACCAGCTTTGGTTAAGAACTTCCCCAAGATACAAACTTTGCCTTGTCCTTGAACCGTATGCTGTCACCACCAAGCGTTTTAAACAAAGAACAGGGAAAGAGCCCTCTTGGAGACGTCTTCCCTCAAAATATCCCCCCAAGCTCTACACCCCCTTTCCTGGGGAAGGCTTGGTAAGAATCCTCACCAATTTGTACAGGTGAAAACAGACCCAAACCCTTGGATCTTAAGAACAATAAAAAAATCAATCAGGTTCTTAAAAGAAGAATTTTAATTAAAGAAAAGGTAAAAGGATCACCTCTGTAAAATCAGGATGGTAATCAAATTCAAAACATAAGAGAATCCCTTTAGGCAAAACCTTAAGTTACAAAAAAGACACAAAAACAGGAATATACATTCCATCCAGCACAGCTTATTTTACCAGCCATTAAACAAAAGGAAATCTAACGAATTTCTAGCTAGATTACTTACTAACTTAACAGGAGTTGTAAGGCTGAATTCCTGATCTGTTCCCAGCAAAAGCATCACACGGACAGACAAACCCTTTGTTCCCCCCCTTCAGATTTGAAAGCATCTTATCCTCTCATTGGTCATTTTAGGTCATGTGCCAGCGAGGTTATCTTAGCTTCTTAATCCTTTACAGGTGAAAGGGTTTTGCCTCTGGCCAGGGGTGATTTTATAGCACTGTATACCGAAAGGTGGTTACCCTTCCCTTTATATTTATGACAGAAGGAGACTCCACCCCCTCCCTAGGTAACGCATTCCAGTGCTTCACCACCCTCCTAGTGAAAACGTTTTTTCTAATATCCAACCTAAGCCTTCCCCACTGCAACTTGAGACCATTACTCCTCATTCTGTCATCTGCTACCACTGAGAACAGTCTAGATTCATCCTCTTTGGAAACCCCTTTCAGGTAGTTGAAAGCAGCTATCAAATCCACCCAGGATTTGCCGGAGATGCATCAGATTCACAGCAAAATGAGCAATTGGAAGGTCCTGCTAAACAGCTTCAACTCTGGGCTGATGAGCCAACACAGCAGCTCTCTACCAATTAATTACTGAGCTTAGTAAGATTCTTGAGTTTCTTCCTGAAGAGAAACTGCAGTGTGCAAGATGTAAATAAAAGCAAATGATGATTTAGTTGGGGAATGGTCCTGGTTTGAGCAGGGGGTGGGATTAGATGACCTCCTGAGGTCTCTTCCAATCCTGATATTCGATGATTCTATACTTCTATAAGTTGCATTCAGAGTTCATAAGCCAAAATGGGGGAAGGCAGAAAAATGGTGGATGTGGAGAGCAGTAACCACAGACATGATGTTACTACGATATCAAGAGTCTGGGCTTTAATACAAGCAATGAATTTAATGCCAGGTTTGTCAACAGTTGCACTTGCACAATTGGTACTGTCTGTATGTAGGAGGTAAAGATCATAGGAATATTATGACTCATCTGGTGGGTGGGTTTTCTCCTGGAAGATTAAAAGGTAGATCAAAGCTGTTCATATTGAAGTGTCGAAGACCCACTCACAAATTCCCACCCAGAAGGCTGTAATTTACACAGCTAAAAATAATGAAAGTTCCTTTTTAAAATATAAGAAAATTGAAGTGTGTATGTTTGCTTCCCTCTAAAAATGTTTACGTTAGTATTAATGCTGACCAATACAGGGTTGGCCACAGATGCTGCACAAGCATAATTGAAGACAACTAACCTACAGGCAAAAGCCAAATATTTCTCTTCTTCATTGATATGTTCCCTAATCCCTTACAGACACAATGCAATTAGGAACAGACCCAGATGGACTTACAAGACTCATCCAAGCAGCAACAGATGAGGGGGGCTGGCCCTTAGTCAGTGGGTCTGAATCCTGTACTTGGCAGCAGAGATCCGTATGAGAGAGGTCAATCGAAGACATGCAGTCTCCCAGGTGAACAGGTGCCAGAACAGACAACAGCGTACCCCCCCAAGAGCTAGAGCCTGCTCAAAGATTTCAGGCTCCCAACTGCTCTGAAGCCTCTGACTTTTGTGAGTCTATGAAAAAAATACATTCCATAGAAAGTTATGGATGGAGGAACATGCTTTATAGCCCTGATATTCAGACAATGCTGCATGGCTTTTAGCATGGTGGCAGTATCTGGGTAATCCTTTGACCTTGTAGCTTGCAAGTACCTTGTCAGGGATAGGAGATAAAGGAAATTAAAGGTTGCAACCTTGGATAATTGTCTCTAGAACTCATTTGTCCATTATGGAGAACCATGTGGAGAGGGGAGTGAACCAAAGGACAAGAAGGCACAAACATGTCCTCATCCCTCCTTCTTAGACATGGCTGACAGATTACACCTTCAGACACACAGAGAATTGGCTCAGCTTGTGTCCTTAACAAAATAATTAAACAAACTGAGCAGGATTTAAGTTTTATTTTAGATGTCATAATCAGAGCGAAGCCCACAAACCTGTTTCTGCCAACTTTTCAAAACAAACCAGTGTTAAGGGATGTTAGCTTCCCTGGTATTTAAAGAGGGGACCTAGGTCAACAAATAAACTAAGGGAAGGCTTGCCAGCCAAACATAGGGAAATAATAACATTTTGCACTATCACATTTTCATCTATAAACAGGGACACTGAGGCAAAGAGGATACGGTCAAAATATTAGGCATATAACCCACATTTAGGTACTAAAGAGAGGTGGCCTAATTTTCAAAGTTGCAGAGCACCAAGAGCTCCCAGTGTAATCAATAGGATAGAACTGATCCCTAAATGAACAGCTAAATAGAGCTGAAACTCTCTCTCGCTTTCTAACACTACACCAGTTTATCCACTTTAAAGATGGACCTGCCTGCAAAATAAGTCACTTCCTTCACTACAACTTCAACTAGGCAAAACCCCATGATATACAACCAAGCTTCACATTAATGCCATTTACCATTGTTCTGACATTTTGTTACAAAACCTGGAGGCTCAGGGAATTTGTAAGAGAAACAGCTACTCGGCCTTCATTGCATTAAGGTGGCCACCAGTTCTGACCACATGTTTAAAAGACTCCCTCTTCCACTGAGTTGAGAATGTGCAATTGCCCTGCATGACAAGATATGCACTGTGCAACTTCTTGGGAAAGATAAAGTCATGACATTCCTTCCTCCTCCCACCCATCCCCCTACAAAAAATAAATAAGTAAAAAAAAAAAAACACCAGGAACGAAAACATCAAATGTTGAACTCAACCTCTAAGAAAATGCAACTAGTCGCAACTAACCATCTGAAAGCCTCATTCTTGTATTCCACAAAGAAGTCCCTCAATTTATGCAGGATTTCAGCCTGCTTGGCTCTCTGCACCCTCTCCTCAAACACTGAGAGCCTTCTGATAACACTAAGGGCTTGTAAGCTAGTGTACTGAGTCTGGTACTAACGCAGCACCCTGTCACTCTATCACCACCAGGCTATATTAATTGGGACCTAACTGGAAGACAGATAGTTGGCAGAGGCGGCCAATTAACTGAATAGAGATACAGCTGAGGGGCTAATTGGGCAGAAGTACCCCCATCAGCTAGGACTATATAAGCAGGCAGGACGGTAGTGCTGGGGGAACATAAGAATGGCCATATGGGGTCAGACCAAAGGTCCATCAAGCCCAGTATCCTGTCCTCCGACAGGTTTCAGAGGAGCAGCCCTGTTAGTCTGTATTCGCAAAAAGAAAAGGAGGACTTGTGGCACGTTAGAGACTAACAAATTTATTTGAGCCTAAGCTTTCATGAGCTACAGCTCACTTCATCGGATGCATGAAAGCTCACGAAAGCTTATGCTCAAATAAATTTGTTAGTCTCTAAGGCGCCACAAGTACTCCTTTTCTTTTTGTCCTCTGACAGTGCCCAATGGCAGCTGTCCCAAAGGGAATGAACAGACAGGTTATCATCAAGTGATCCATGCCCTGTCACCCAATCCCAGCTTCTGGCAAACAGAGGCTAGAGACACCATTCCTGCCCATCCTGGCTAACAGCCATTGATGCACCTATCTTCCATGAATCTATCAAGCTCCCTTTTGAACCCTGTTGTAGTATTGGCCTTCATAACACCCTCTGGCAAGGAGTTCCAGAGGTTGACAGTGCGTTGCATGAAAAAATACTTTCTTGTGTTTGTTTTAAACCTGCTACCTATTAATTTCATTTGGTGGTCCCTTGTTCTTGTATTATGAGGAGGAGTAAATAACACTTCCTTATTTACTTTCTCTATACCACTCAAGATTTTATCGACCTCTATCATATCCCCCCTTAGTCGCCTCTTTTCCAAGCTGAAAAGTCCCAGTCTTATTAATCTCTCCTCAGACAGGAGAATAGGGAGCCTGAAGAAAGGCTGAAGCCGGCAGGACTAGATGCTGCGAATACAGTTCCCTTCCCTAGAAGCAAGCAAGGAGGGCTGGCTATGGACGGAAAGTAGATGTGAATAGCACTACTGGCTGTAGCCTGCTAGAAGAATACAAGAAAACATGGTGATGAAGGAGATCTGGGGTGGATGCGGTCTGTGATTAAGGCCTGAAAGGACTCTTGGGGGACCAGCCCGTGGCAGGGCTACATAACAGCTATACACGTTCACTGGCTCCAACAGATCAAAATCCCTACAAACATCCTTCAGTCCCTAAATCAGCTGTAAACCAAGGATCTCTACTAGGTTTCTACAATGAATTAGGTCCTCGATTAATGGAGACAATATCTTGGTAATATCTTTCCCAACTGCTGGTCACAACACGATGCACTGACATTATCCCAGGTTATCTTTAATGAACAGTAGATGTGCTGCTAGGACTGAAAGTGCTGACAGAAGACCAACACACGGGCAGGTGTCCCTTACCAGCTTGGGTAGGCTCCTCCGGGAAAAGACTCGACGGGGACAGCGGAGGTGAAGATGAGCTGAGCACCAGCTCCTCATGTTGAGCCACTCCACAGTTCGGCAAGGGAGAGGCCCATCCTCTTTATGGAGCAGGATCAGCTGCTTCTGGGCTCGGACTGCAGTGTTCTCCAGCATCCTTTCCAGCTGAAGCACATTACACTCACACAGTCAGACAATCAGTTATCCATTACTTCAGGGCCAATGTCACAGAGTACAGTACTTCTTACAAAAGTGCACCCCCTCTACTTTCCTACACATTCCCATCTTGCTCCTCACCTCATATGCGTATGTAGAGAGCTGTGGAAGTCTGCATACTAGGACCAATCAGACAAAGGTAATTTAGGCTAATATATTTACACCTTTGCATGTATATGGCTACTCTTAATGTTAGCTAGTTAATTTTTCCCTGCTTGAAGATTAGCAGGGACTTATGAAGAGCTGTTTAAAGTAAACAAGTTGAACACTATATCTATATAATGCCTACTGTACACCTAAACAAGGTGGATCTACAATGCTCAAATAAAATGAAATCTACTCCCACGTTGATAAAAAGTAAAATTTAAAAACGCTTAATGCTGCTTATTGTGCTCTCAGCCTATTTTACACGAGGCCACTTTTTTCAAATATTTTCTCCTTCCATTGCTTCCCTCCTTGTCCTCTTTACTTTTCATTATTATCATAGCTTCACTTACAGCACTCCCATTCTCCATCTACTCACTAGTTCTGTTCCAAGTCTGAGACAAGCCAAGGAGGTGATGTATACAGAGATTGTAGGTGGTAGCTTTCCCCAAACTCCCAGGAGTTCAAAGAAACTTCCAGGGAACTGATAATGAAAATGCCCATTTCTCAGCCATTTGGCTGCACTATTTGATGCCCAAGGGGTCTCAAATCCAATAAAACAAAAAGCTAGAAAAAGGCTGCTTATCACCTCAGTCACACAATAGGTTGTTTTGCAATTTTGCCCCCACCCTCAGATAAAAAGAAAGACATTCCGCACCTCTCCAACAGTGGGCTCCTGTTCTCCCAACCCCACTATTAAGATGCAGTCAGCCTGTCGGATACAGCGCTGTGTCCAAGGAGTAAGGGTGCTGTCAGACTGGTAGAGCACAATACGGTGAATATCTTCCTGCTGCCCCAGCCAGCTAGATAGCCTGTACTCGTGGATACTGGGGGACACAAACAAATAAAACAATTACCATCAATTCACAGCAAGAATTCAGCCAGAGTGGAGGACTGAGGCCACAGAGGAAATGTTGGAAGCTACAAACAGAAGCTGGGGTCACCCAAACATTTTTGAAATGGGACACGTCTAATGACTGAAAGGACTGAAACCTAATCTAGCTAAATATTCTTTTTTAAAAATAAACTTTCTTCTTAATCATGGGGAAGTGGGGCATCTGTCCCTCCACCCACTGCACCACTGCTAGAATCCTAGCTGCTCAGCTCTACTGTCATCTTGGTATGGGAAAAGCCGATCTGGAAAAAACAGAAGCCAAAATAAACCTTCCTCCATCCTCCAAGTTAAATGTGAGACACTCTTCACATGTGAATAAAATTAATTCCCGTAGAGTTCCCGCACAACCAAAGAACCCTCCCTGCAGCCCTTCTCTCCCCTATGCTACCTCTGAGGATGTCTTTGGTGCAGAAAACCATGACCACTGCCCAAATCTAACAGTGCGTGTTCCTGGGATTGTCATGTTCTCTGGGGTACAGAGCCCCAGAGCAAGTGCACTTCGAATGCAATGCAACCAGAGAAGCTCTGCTCTGCAACAGGGTCTTCAAGAAGTGAAGGAGGAAGGCTGGCAATTTTAATAGGAGTCATGGAAGAGGTGGAAGCCAGAGCCTCTTAGAGGGAAGGACAGGCAGGAACATTTATAAAGTTTGGATCAGCATCGACAAAACTTCTAAAACCTTCAGGGTTCGGTCACAACCATAACAAATCCAGGGCTAAGCTACTCTGCAGTCATCACAGGCTTTGCAAACAAGCAGCACTGTTCTTCTGGTTTACTCTTGTAAACTAGCAGGGTACTGCCATTTTCAGGAATCCTGCTCTCAGAACCAAAAGCTGGACTAGAAGGTCCAGTTGTAATGAGCCGTTACCAAAGTTTCTATTGTAGAATCAGATAAGTCCCGGGTTCTCTACTCCCAGACAGGGTGGCTGGGTAAGGACATTCACAAGCACTACAAAATACTGGAAATTAAGCTATTTGAGCAAAGCAGTTAAGAAAAGAAAGCCTAACAGATTTGTAACTGAGAAGTTCCTCATATCAGTCTATGTCTCAGCTAACATTTACAGGCTCTCTTATCCATTTATTTTCCTGCTATTTGTTCCATTAAATACACACACACTGAAGAACCAGGATATGCCTCTGCCGAACATTAATCAGACATTTCATGACATTTTTACAAATAAATACAAAACATCCACTCACTCAAGGACAGGGATAATTAACCTGACACTATTTCAAAAGCATATGCTTGACAAGTAAAAAATGAGAGTCTGTGGAAAATAAAGTTAAAAAAAAACCTTAGCTCTATTTTAAAAGGATAGTATGCCTGACTTATTTTTTGATGGGAATGTATATATTTTAGCAAATGGTACTACATTCCCCATGCTGAGTGTGTGATTTTTAGACAAGTGCCTCTTGGGCCTTTCTTAGCATTGTTCGGTAAGTAATGGGTCAAGGGAAATGGTTACCTGTCCAGTGCAGCAGAACCAAGCCGCTGTTTGATATTATCACTGGTGAGCAGCAAAGCAGGACCTAAGAAAATAAAAAATTGTTATACATGAACACCTGCCGTCTGGTTGCTGACAAGTCATTCAGAGAAAAAAGAATATACAAACTACTTTATCAAGAGGCAGCATGAAGCCACATTCTTTCAAGATCCTAAGGGACAACAGCACTGACACAGTGGTTCTCAACCCACGTTCAGCGGGCTGTTTGTGGCCCAATCAGTGCACAGCTGTGGCCCATGTGACATCCTCAGGGCCATACAGGTAGCATATGTATATTGTGTGGATGCAGCCCACAGAACACAGAGAGCTGTATATGCAGCCCACAATGGTAAATTGGTTGAGAACCACTGGACTAGAGTCAAGGCAGAATAGAAGGGTCGGCTCCTGAAAATAGCTCTGACAAAGCACTTCCATAAAAGTTTGTTACAAGGAGGAGGGAGAAAAACTGTTCTTCTTAACCTCTGAGGATAGGACAAGAAGCAATGGGCTTAAATTGCAGCAAGGGAGGTTTAGGTTGGACATTAGGAAAAACTTCCTGTCAGGATGGTTTAATAAATTACATAGGGAGACTGTGGGATTTCCTTCATTGGAGATTTTTAAAAGCAGGTTACACAATCTCCTGTCAGGGATGGTTTAGATAATACTTAGTCCTGCCATGAGTGCAGGGGACTGGACTAGATGACCTCTCAAAGTCCCTTCCATTCCTAAGATTCATGTTAACCTACAATGACCCTACCATAAACTCCAAGTCCCAGAGCTTTGCTAATGCACATCACTCCTGACTAGAGCTGATCATGAATTTTCAACATAGCAGTTTTTCAATCTGAAAATGCAAATTTGTCAATACAGAAACTTTTTGCAGCCATATACCTGTTTATTTTATATTTTGAATTGGATGAAATTTCTGGTCAAAATGAGAAAAGAGAGAGAAAGAGAATTTATCTCATTCAATCCAGGGATTTGAACCTGGACCTCCCACATCCCAGGTAAGTGCCCTGACCACCAACCAAGCCATTGACTGTTCTCCATCACTGGCCAGCCAGCCCATGTTGTTCTAAATCAGGCTGTTTGGCCACCTACGTCAGTCAATCCCCTCTTCTCTCAGGGCTGGAATTGATTACCCATGTTCTCCACCAGTATGTAATGGTCTCCACTCAGAGTCTGATTGGGAAGCGTGGCCTAGTGGTCACGACCACAACCCCAGTCTGTCAAGGGGGTTGTGGGGAGGGGAGTCTGGGCCCTTCCACTCCACTGGGCTCCAACGCAGGGCTCTTTGGGCTACCAGTAACCTGCAACCAAGGCTACTTAAGGTGGTCCTCCCTGGGCGTCTTCCTCTCGTCTCCCCCCCGGAGTCAGCTCAGTCCAAGATCTTTGCCTCATGGGAAAATCCAAATAAAAAAGGAACAAGAGGGAATTGCCACTATCCAGGGCCAGAGGATACTTCCCTCTCTGCGGAGGATCCTCTCTTCCCCCACAGAGGGCCCCTTTGGGCAGCTGCATCAGAGCCTTTAGGTTTCACTTTGCTCTGCTGGATCTGTGGGCTGCATGTCTGCTTACCTTCAACACTGCTCTCCAACTGAGCTAACTTGCTGCCTTTTCATTCCTCCAGCAGATGGAGCATTTGCTGCAGGTGTGGTGGTGAGGGCTGGCTGAGCCCAAAATGAGCCCTTAAGCCCTTGTTGCTCCGTGTGGGGTTTGTACACCCCACCACAGTCCCTAAATCCATGACCTTGTACTTCGCACTATTCAATTTCATTCCATTTCTGTTACTCCAGTTTTCAAGTCCATCCAGATCATCTTACGTGATAGTCCGGTCCTCCTCCGTATTGGCAATACCTCCCAACTTTGTGTCATCCACACATTTTATTAATACACTCCCACTTTTTGTGCTGAAGTCATTACAAAAGTGTTAAATAAGACAAGTTCCAAGGCCAGTCGGTGAGGAACTCCACCCGTAACCTCCCTCCAGCCTGAGAGTTCACCTTTCAGTATGACAGTGATTTTTGTGACATGAACAAAAATGTTCACCAGGTATGTGGATTAAAAGCATCAAACACCTTTCTCGGTTGTGGAAACCCTGGTTTTTAAGAATGACAAGCTAAATCATCAACCCATTGAACCACCTAGTCCCCATAAGACTGGCACTGGGGACCCCCCTTTACAGGCATTGGGGCCTCCCTTCATCAGATGGAGTTCTAAAGATTTCCATAAGTATTTTCCCTGTTCAAATCCCCAACAAGGGTTTATTTCCAACCCACGATCTTCCAAGTACAAAAAGGTTTCAGAGTAGCAGCCGTGTTAGTCTGTATTCGCAGAAAGAATAGGAGTACTTGTGGCACCTTAGAGCGGTTAGTCTCTAGGGTGCCACAAGTACTACTTTTCTTTTTGCAAGTACAAAAAGACAGCAATGGGCAGTCCTTCACAGTATGTCAGTGTTGCTCCTAAATTGGACTATTGGGTCATAATTAAGGTCTCTCACAGTAGAACAGCATCATTATGCCACTGAAGCAACATTTCAATGCACACAATTAATACGATTTTTTTCTTGCTGCCATTTTATTCAATATTTTTATTAGCTGCTCTGTTTTATTCGTTGCAATAAATGTCAAAGGTGACAACGTTTCCCCACCAAAATAACTGTGCCTAGACACACAAGACACAAGAGAAATTCAAGGAATTAATCTCATGCTGAAAAGAAAGGTCCTCTCACATACTGAAAGAGACATTTGCTAAAATTTAGCAAAACATGAAATAAAAATCCCATTGCCCTAACATTTTCCCACTGGAAGAACTCATTTTATTGTTAATGCAAGAACAGAATCTATTAATCAAATAATAAGACTCTTAAAATTATATGCTATTTCTTAATGCATTAAAAACAGTATTGTTTAGTGCACTGAGCAAGGTGCTGGAAACCAGATACTGAAGAGTTTAATTCAGGTTCTGTCATAATTTGTTATATGGCCTTAGACAAGTCACACAATTTCTCTATGTAACCCACAGAAACCACATGATGGTAAGAAAATGTTACAGTTACACAGCTAGGCACTGAAAAGATGGAAAATGAGAAAAGTAAAGTGGCGTGCACTTCCTTAGACTGCCTCTTTTAGCTTTAATTACGCATGATTAGAGCCCTACCAAATTCATGGTCCATTTTGGTCAATTTCACGGTCACAGGTTTTTAAAAATAATAAATTTCATGATTTCAGCTATTTAAAGCTGAAATTTCATGGTGTTGTAATTGTAGGGGTCCTGACCCCAAAAGAAGTTGGGGGGGGTCAGAAGATTATTGTAGGGGCAGGCTGCGGTACTGTTACCCTTAATTCTGCGCTGCTGCTTTCAGAGCTGGGCAGCTGGACAGCGGCGGCTGCTGGCCAGGAGCCCAGCTCTGCAGGCAGAGCCGCTGCCAGCAGCAGCACAGAAGTAAGGATGGCCTGGTCTGGTGTTGCCATCGCTGCCTGCAGAGCTGGGCCCTCAGTCAGCAGCCGTTACGCTCTGCCCGCCCAGCTCTGAAGGCAGCAGCGCAGAAGTAAGTGTGGCAATACTATGACCCCCCCCCTAAAATAACCTTGTGACCCCCTGAAACTCCCTTTTGGGTCAGGACCCCCAATTTGAGAAACTCTAGTCTCCCCTTATCAAATCTCTATAGTATAGGGTAAAAACACACGAAACACCAGATTTCACAGTGGGGGACCAGATTTCATGGTCCATGATGCGTTTTTCATGGCTGAGAATTTGGTAGGGCCCTATGCATGATGCAGTCCTATTATTATATTTACATAATTATTGTTTACATCAGTCTTGCTCAAAGCTAGTCCGCCGCTTGTTCAGGGACAGCCCCTGGCTGGCCAGGCTGGTTTGTTTGCCTGCCGTGTCCGCAGGTTTGGTCGATCGCGTCTCCCACTGGCCGTGGTTCGCTGCTCCAGGCCAATGGGGGCTGCAGGAAGCGGCGCGGGCCAAGGGATGTGCTGGCCGCCCTTCCCACAGCCCCATTGGCCTGGAGCGGCAAACCGTGGCCAGTGGGAGATGCAATTGGCCAAACCTGCGGACGAGTCAGGTAAACAAACTGGCCCCGCCTGCCAGGGCTTTCCCTGAACAAGTGGTGGATCAGCTTTGAGAACCACTGGTTTATATTACAGCCTCACTACAGGGTTCCAATGTGCCAGAGTACTAGGGGTTAGCGTTTGAATAGTCCAAAAATAAGGGGGTCAATTCTCCAATCAAATATTGTCAAAAAAGGTCAAATATTTTAAAGCCTTAATTTATTTGAAAAAAAAGTAAGACTTTATAGTCTCCAATAGGCTTACCCTTAGACAGATACTTATTAGGGCTGTCGATTAATTGCAGTTAACTCATGTAAATAACTCAAAAAAATTAATTGAGATTAAAAAGCTAACTGAAATTAATCATAGTTTTAACCACACTGTTAAACAATAGAATACCACTTGAAATATATTAATGATTTTTGGATGTTTTTCTATATTTTCAAATATATTGATTTCAATTACAACACAGAATACAAAGTGTACACTACTCACTTTATATTATTATTTTTATTACAAATATTTGCATTGTAAAAATGATAAAAGAAACCGTATTTTTCAATTCACCTCATACAAGTACTGTAGTACAATCTCTATCGTGAAAATGCAACTTACAAATGTAGATTTTCTTTTGTTACATAACTGCACTCAAAAACAAAACAATGCAAAACTTTACAGCCTACAAGTTCACTCAGTCTACTTCTCGTTCAGCCAATCACTAAGACAAACAAGTTTGTTGACATTTACGAGAGATACTGCTGCCTGCTTCTTATTTACAATGTCACCTGAAAGTGAGAACAGGCATTTGCATGGCACTTTTGCAGCTGGCGTTGCAAGGTATTTACGTGCCAGATACGCTAAACATTTGTATGCCCCTTCATGCTTCGGCCACCATTCCAGAGGACATGCTTCCATGCTGATGATGCTCGTTAAAAAAAAAAATGCATCAGTTTGTGACTGAACCCCTTGGGGGAGAACTGTATGTCTCCGGCTCTATTTTACGCACATTCTGCCATATATTTCATGTTATAGCTGTCTCAGATGATGACTCAGCACATGCTCATTTTAAGAACACTTTCACTGCAGATTTGACAAAAACGCAAAGAAGGTACCAATGTGAGATTTCCAAAGATAGCTACAGCACTCGACCCAAGGTTTAAGAATTTGAAGTGCCTTCCAAAATCTGAGAGGGACGAGGTGTGGAGCATGCTTTCAGAAATCTTAAAAGAGCAATACTCTGATGCGGAAACTATAGAACCCAAACCACCAAAAAAGAAAAGGAGTACTTGTGGCACCTTAGAGACTAACCAATTTATTTGAGCATAAGCTTTCGTGAGCTACAGCTCACTTCATCGGATGCATACTGTGGAAAATACAGAAGATGTTTGTTTTTATACACACAAATCATGAAAATGTGTATAAAAACAAACATCTTCTGTATTTTCCACAGTATGCATCCGATGAAGTGAGCTGTAGCTCACAAAAGCTTATGCTCAAATAAATTGGTTAGTCTCTAAGGTGCCACAAGTACTCCTTTTCTTTTTGCGAATACAGACTAACATGGCTGTTACTCTGAAACCCACCAAAAAAGAAAATCAGCCTTCTGCTAGTGGCATATGACTCAGATGATGAAAATGAACATGCGTCGGTCCACACTGCTTTGGATTGTTATCAAACAGAACCCGTCATCAGCATGGACACACCCTCTGGAATGGTGGTTGAAGCATGAAGGAACATATGAATTCTTAGCACATCTGGCAGGTAAATATCTTGCAACGCCGGCTACAACAGCGCCATGAGAATTCTTGTTCTCACTTTCAGGTGACATTGTGAACTAGAAGCGGGCAGCATTATCTCCTGCAAGTGTAAACAAACTTGTTTGTCTGAATGATTGGCTGAACAAGAAGTAGGACTGAGTGGACTTATAGGCTCTGAAGATTTATGTTGTTTTATTTTTGAATACAGTTATTTTTTTTTTACACAATTCTACATTTGTAAGTTCAACTTTCATGGTAAAGAAATTGCCCTACAGTACTTGTATTAGGTGAACTGAAAAATACTATTTCTTTTTTACAGTGCAAATATTTGTAATCAAAAATCAATTTAAAGCGAGCACTGTACACTTTGTATTCTGTGTTATAATTGAAATTAATATATTTGAAAATGTAGAAAACATCCAAAAATATTTAAATAAATGGTATTCTATTATTAACAGTGTGATTCATCACGATAATTTTTTTTTAATTGCAATTACTTTTTTTAATCGCTTGACTGCCCCCAACACTTATGCCTAATTATAAAACACAAGCTACTTAATTGTTTTAACTCCAAAAAATGAAAAATACAATGAAATTACTTCTAAAATTATTATCATCATTACCTTTTTAGGAGTCTTAGGTTAGCATTTAAATGTGAATGTTATTCAAGGCTGAACAATTACAAAAGAAAAGAACAATGAAATGAAACGGAAATAAAACAAACACACAGCAACTAGAAAAGAAGAGAGTCATTTTAAAATGCAGGTATGCTAGGTAGGCAGCAGACCAACTCTCCAAGCAGCTTAATGGCTGAGCAATTATTCTCTTTGTGTTGGGGGAGGAGGTTTAATGACAGTGAACCCTCCTCTCCATCCCCTGCACCCTTCTGAGGTAATTTCCGTACGTTTGTCTAGTCTGTTTAGCTTGTAAACTCTTTGGGGACAGAGACTGTGTCTTTTAACTTGTTTAATGCTCTTTGTAAACAGCCATGTACACTGATGGCCTAGTATAAAAATAAAGATATACATACAATGTTTATTCCAGAAGATTCCACCCGATCAAGATGCTCAACTAATTCACCTTTTCCTCAAAAGGTGATATTAGCATGTGGTAAAGTGAGCGATCAAGACTTTCATGAGGCTTGCTAATATTATTAAGTGCTTGCATACGAATGCTAGAAGTCTAAATACTAAGATGGGTGACTTTGAGTACCTGCTTTTAAATGAAGATATTGACGTAATTGGCATCACAGAAACTTGGTGGGATGATGACAATCAATGGGAAACAGTAATACAGGGTACAAATATAAAGGAATGACAGACTAGGTTGCGCTGGTGGGGGAATGGCACTATATGTGAAAGAAAGCAGAGTCCAAAATAGTAAAAATCTTAAAAGACTCAAACTGTATCATAGAATCTCTATAGATAAAAATTCCATGCTTGAGTAACAGCATAGAACTAGGAATATACTACTGACCATGATACTAACAATGATTAATTTCCCTAAGCATTTCAGAGAGAGACTACAAAAACAGAAAACCTAATAACTATGTGGAATTTCAACTATCCCCATATCGACTGGGTACACGTCACCTCAGGACAAGCTGCAGAGGTAAAATTTAGAGACACCATTAATGACGGCTTCTTGGAGCAGCTAGTCCTGGAACCCACCCGGGGAGAGGCAAGTCTTCATGTAGTCCTAAGTGGAGCACAGGATCTGATCCAAGAGGCAAACATGGCTGAACTCTTCAGAAATAGCGACTATACTGTAGGGTATTTAACATCTGTGGAGGGGGAAAATACCAAAGAAACCCATCACAATAGCATTTAACCTTAAAGAAGGGGAACTACACAAAAATGAGGAGACTAGTTAAATGGAATTAAAAGGAACTGTTACAAGAGTGAAATGCTTGTAAGCTGCATGGAGATAATAAAAACATCATATTAGAGTCTCGAACTAAATTAAAATTAAATTTAAAAAAAACAGTAAGAGGACCAAAAAAAAAAATGCCACCATTGCTAAATAACAGAGTAAAAAAGGCAATTAGAGGCAACAAGGAGTTACTTAAAAATCGGAAGTCAAACACTAGGGAGGAAAATAGAAAGGAGCATATACTCTGGCAAATCAAGTGTAAAAGTGTAATTAAGCAGCCAAAAAAGCACTTGAAGAACAACTAGCAAAACACAAAAACTAACAGCATTTTTTGTTAACGTACATCAGAAGCAGGAAGCTGCCAAACAATCAGTGAAGCGACTGACAATCAAGGTGTTAAAGGAAGACAAGGCCATTGCAGAGAAATTAAATGAATTCTTTGCATTGGTCTTCACTGCAGAGCATGTGAGGGAGATTCTTTTTAGGTGACAAATCTGAGGAACTGTCCCAGACTGAGGTGTCAATGGAGACGGTTTTGGAACAAACTGATAAAATTAAAGAGTAATAAGTCACCAGGAGCAGATGGTATTGTAGAACTACTAACTGTGGTACAAGGAAAAGGAGTACTTGTGACACCCGTTGTTTCATGTTCTCTGTGTATACAAAATCTCCCCGCTGTGTTTTCCACTACGTGCATCCGATGAAGTGAGCTGTAGCTCAGGAAAGCTTATCCTCAAATAATGTGTTAGTCTCTAAGGTGCCACAAGTCCTCCTTTTCTTTTTGCGGATACAGACTAACACGGCTGATACTCTGATAACTACTGTATGCAACCTATTGCTTAAATCAGCCTCTGTACCAGATGATTGGAGGATAGCTAACATGACACCAATTTTTTTAAAGGCTACAGAGACTTTAATACCTGCCAAATTGGTTGAAACTATAGTAAAGAACAGAATTATCAGACACACAGATGAACACGATTCTTTGGGGAAAAGTCAACATGGTTTTTGTAAAGGGAAAAGACAGTTACCTTTTCCGTAACTGGTGTTCTTCGGGATGTGTTGCTCATGTCCATTCCACAATAGGTGTGCGTGCTCACCACGTGCACCGGTGCCGGAAGTTTTTCCCCAGCAGTACTCGTAGGGGAGCGCCCCTAGCAACCTCTGGAATGGCGCCACTTTGGCTGCACACTCCCCCCACCCTCAGTTCCTTCTTACCAGACAACTCTGATAGTGGGGAAGGAGGGCGGGATGTGGAATGGACATGAGCAACACATCTCGAAGAACTAAATAAGAAATAAACTAATAAGACTAAAGAGGATCTTAGGGATAATGGTAGCATGACAAATGGGAATGAGGATATGCAGGTAGACATTACCATATTTGAGGGAGAAGCGAAACTCAAACAGCTTAATGGGACTAAATTGGGGGGCCCAGATAACCTTCATCCAAGAATATTAAAGGAATTGGCACATGAAATTGCAAGCCCATTAGCAAGAATTTTTAATGAATCTGTAAACTCAGGGGTTGTACCATATGATTGGAGAATTGCTAACATAGTTCCTATTTTTAAGAAAGGGAAAAAAAGTGATCCAGGTAATTATAGGCCTGTTAGTTTGACATCTGTAGTATGCAAGGTCTTGGAAAAAATTCTGAAGGAGAAGGTAATTAAGGACATTGAAGTCAATGGTAAATGGGACAAAATACAACATGGTTTTACAAAAGGTAGATCGTGCCAAACCAACCTGATCTCCTTCTTTGAGAAAGTAACAGATTTTTTAGACAAAGGAAACGCAGTGGATCTAATTTACCTAGATTTCATGAGGAATTATTAGTTAAATTGGATAAGATGGGGATCAATAGAAAAATTGAAAGGTGGATAAGGAATTGGTTAAAGGGGAGAATACAACGGGTCCTACTGAAAGGTGAACTGTCAGGCTGGAGGGAGGTTAACAGTGGAGTTCCTCAAGGAGCGGTTTTGGGACCAATCTTATTTAATCTTTTTATTACTGACCTTGGCACAAAAAGTGGGAGTGTGCTAATAAAGTTTCCGGATGATACAAAGCTGGGAGGTATTGCCAATTTAGAGAAGGACAGGGATATCCTACAGGAGGATCTGGATGACCTTGTAAACTGGAGTAATAGTAATAGGATGAAATTTAATAGTGAGAAGTGTAAGGTCATGCATTTCGGGATTAATAACAAGAATTTTAGTTATAAACTGGGGACGCATCAATTAGAAGTAACAGAGGAGGAAAAGGACCTTGGAGTTGATCATAGGATGACTATGAGCCGCCAATGTGATATGGCTGTGAAAAAAGCTAATGCGGTCTTGGGATGCATCAGGAGAGGTATTTCCAGTAGGGATAAGGAGGTATTAGTACCGTTATACAAGGCACTGGTGAGACCTCACCTGGAATATTGTGTGCAGTTCTGGTCTCCCATGTTTAAGAAGGATGAATTCAAACTGGAACAGGTACAGAGAAGGGCTACTAGGATGATCCTAGGAATGGAAAACTTGTCTTATGAAAGGAGACTCAAGGAACAATCAGGAACCTTCTCAAGACAATTAAGACAGACAGGCTGATTAGAACACCTGCAGCCAATCAAGAAGCTGCTAGAATCAATTAAGGCAGGCTAATTAGGGCACCTGGGTTTAAAAAGGAGCGCACTTCCGTTTTGGTGCGCGTGTAAGGAGCTGGGAGCAAGAGGCACTAGGAGCTGAGAGTGAGAATGTGGACTGTTGGAGGACTGAGGAGTACAAGCATTATCAGACACCAGGAGGAAGGTCCTATGATGAGGATAAAGAAGGTGTTGGGAGGAGGCCATGGGGAAGTAGCCCAGGGAGTTGTAGCTGTCTCACAGCTGTTCTAGGAGGCACTCTAGACAGCTGCATTCCACAGGGCCCTGGGCTGGAACCCGGAGCAGAGAGCGGGCCCGGGTTCCCCCCAAACCTCCCAACTCCTGGTCAGACACAGGAGGAGTTGATCTGGACTGTGGGTTCACAAAAACGGCCAAACTAAGGGCTGCCGTGAAGCTCCAAGGTGAGCAAATCCACCAATAAGCGCAAGACCCACAAGGTAGAGGAGGAACTTTGTCACAATGGATACAGGAAGTGATCCAGTTGGAGAGCTGCTGAGTGAAGACTGGCCAATCTTTCATTCCTTTGGCTGTGGCGATGAACAGCTGCGAAAACTTCCTGAATGGTTTTGTCCATTCCAGGTAAAAAGCCAGGGCCCTTCTCACATCTAGCATGTGTAGGTAGTACTTCTCACTAGACGCCTGGGTCTTGGGACAGAGCAACGGCAGGAAAATGTCCTGGCCCATATGATAGGCGGAGACCACCTTAGGGAGGAACGAAGGGTGTGGGCGGAGCTGGACCTTATCCTTATGGAATACCAGGTACAGCTGTCAGGGCCTGGAACTCCGAGACCTTTAAGAACATAAAAATGGCCATACTGTACAGTCCAATATCCTGTCTACTAACGGTGGCCAACGCCAGGTGCCCCAGAGGGAGTGAACCTAACAGATAATGATCAAGTGATCTCTCTCCTGCCATCCATCTCCACCCTCTGACAAACAGAGGCTAAGGACACCATTCCTTACCCATCCTGGCTAATAGCCATTAAAGCAGTTAAATTCATGGAGATTATCCAGTTCTCTTTTAAACCCTGTTATAGTCCTAACCTTCACAACCTCCTCAGGCAAGGACTTCCACAGGTTGACTGTGCTCTGAGTGAAGAACTTCTTCCTTTTATTTGTTTTAAACCTGCTGCCCATTAATTTCATCTGGTGGTCCCCAGTTCTTAGATTATGGAAACAAGTAAATAACTTTTCCTTATTCACTTTCTTCACACCACTCATGATTTTATAGACCTCTATCATATCCCCCCTTAGTCTCCTCTTTTCCAAGATGAAAAGTCCTAGCCTCTTTAATCTCTCCTCATATGGGACCCTGTCCAAACCCCTAATCATTTTAGTTGCCCTTTTCTGAACGTTTTCTAATGCCAGTATATCTTTTTTAAGATGAGGGGACCACATCTGTACGCAGTATTCAAGATTTGGGCGTACCATGGATTTATATAAGGGCAATAAGATATTCTCCATCTTATTCTCTATTCCTTTTTTAATGATTCCTAACTTCCCGTTTGTTTTTTGGACTGCCACTGCACACTGCGTGGACGTCTTTAGAGAACCATCCACGATGATTCCAAGATCTTTCCCCTGATTGGTTGTAGCTAAATTAGCCCCCATCATATTGTATGTATAGTTGGGGTTATTTTTTCCAATGTGCATTACTTTACACTTATCCACATTACATTTCATTTGCCATTTTGTTGCCCAATCACTTAGTTTTGTGAGATCTTTTTGAAGTTCTTCACAGTATGCTTTGGTCTTAACTATCTCGAGCAGTTTCATATCATCTGTAAACTTTGCCACCTCACTGTTTACCCTTTTCTCCATATCATTTATGAATAAGTTGAATAGGATTGGTGCTAGGGCTGACCCTTGGGGAACACCACTAGTTACCCCTCTCCATTCTGAAAATTTACTATTTATTCCTACCCTTTGTTCCCTGTCTTTTAACCCTTCTAGCAGACGTGATCACCACAAGAAAGGCTACTTTCCATGAGAGGTGGGACCAGGAGTATGTAGCAAGCGGCCCAAATGGAGGTCCTGTTAGCCTGGCCAGAACCAAGTTCAGGTCCCACTGAGGGACTGGGGCTCTAATATAAGGAAAGAGGTGGTGCAAGCACTTAAGGAATCAACCGGTCATGGCATGAGAGAATATTGTGTGGCCCTGTACCAGCAGGTGGAAGGCTGATATGTAGGGGTGAAAGTAAGTCGAGTGACTTACCGGTATGCTGGGGCCAGCTTTGGCCCCTGGAAGGGGCGGGGTTGAGGGGGTCAGAGCCAGCCCGAGCCCACCCTGTAAGGTAAGTGGCCCCCCACCAGGGTAGCAGCAGCAGCCTGGGGCTCCAGGGGCTATTTAAGGGGCCTGGGACTCCCCTGCTTCTACCACCCCGGTCCTTTAAATAGCCCCCGGAGCCCTGGGGAAGTGGCGGGGCTCCAGCGGCTATTTAAAGGACCGGGGTGGCAGAGGCAGCTGGAGCCCTGGCCCTTTAAATAGCCCCGGAGTCCCCCCCCCCACCCTAGAACTCTGGGAGCTGTTTAAAGGGCCCGGGGCTCCCCTGCTTCTACCGCCCCAGCCCTTTAAATAGCCCCCGGAGCCCTGGAGTAGTGGTGGCGGGGCTCCGGCGGCTATTTAAAGGGCTGGGGCGGTAGAAGCAGGGGAGCCCCAGGCCCTTTAAATAGCCGCTGGAGCCCTGCAGCTGCTACCCCAGGGCTAGAGCAGTGGGGCTCTGGAGGCAATTTAAAGGGCCTGGGGCTCTTGCCAGTACGCCGTACCAGGGCATACCGGCTTACTTTCACCTCTGCCGATATGGTTGCCAGATGCACTTTGACGGACGAAGGCGCTAAGCCCTGGGCTCTGAGATGAAGGAGGTAATCCAGAATAAGCTGGATCGGGGCAACCACTGCGAGATACCCCGATCAGCAGCCTACCTGGAAAACCAAGACCATTTTGCCAGGTAGGCCTGATGCACGGAGGGCCTCCTGCTCATAGAATCATAGATCATAGAATCATAGAATATCAGGGTTGGAAGGGACCCCAGAAGGTCATCTAGTCCAACCCCCTGCTCAAAGCAGGACCAATTCCCAGTTAAATCATCCCAGCCAGGGCTTTGTCAAGCCTGACCTTAAAAACCTCTAAGGAAGGAGATTCTACCACCTCCCTAGGTAACGCATTCCAGTGTTTCACCACCCTCTTAGTGAAAAAGTTTTTCCTAATATCCAATCTAAACCTCCCCCACTGCAACTTGAGACCATTACTCCTCGTTCTGTCATCTGCTACCATTGAGAACAGTCTAGAGCCATCCTCTTTGGAACCCCCTTTCAGGTAGTTGAAAGCAGCTATCAAATCCCCCCTCATTCTTCTCTTCTGCAGGCTAAACAATCCCAGCTCCCTCAGCCTCTCCTCATAACTCATGTGTTCCAGTCCCCTAATCATTTTTGTTGCCCTTCGCTGGACTCTCTCCAATTTATCCACATCCTTCTTGAAGTGTGGGGCCCAAAACTGGACACAGTACTCCAGATGAGGCCTCACCAATGTCGAATAGAGGGGAACGATCACGTCCCTCGATCTGCTCGCTATGCCCCTACTTATACATCCCAAAATGCCATTGGCCTTCTTGGCAACAAGGGCACACTGCTGACTCATATCCAGCTTCTCGTCCACTGTCACCCCTAGGTCCTTTTCTGCAGAACTGCTGCCTAGCCATTCGGTCCCTAGTCTGTAGCTGTGCATTGGGTTCTTCCGTCCTAAGTGCAGGACCCTGCACTTATCCTTATTGAACCTCATCAGATTCCTTTTGGCCCAATCTTCCAATTGGTCTAGGTCCTTCTGTAGCCTATCCCTCCCCTCCAGCGTATCTACCACTCCTCCCAGTTTAGTATCATCCGCAAATTTGCTGAGAGTGCAATCCACACCATCCTCCAGATCATTTATGAAGATATTGAATAAAACCGGCCCCAGGACCGACCCCTGGGGCACTCCACTTGATACCGGCTGCCAACTAGACATGGAGCCATTGATCACTACCCGTTGAGCCCGACAATTTAGCCAGCTTTCTACCCACCTTATGGTGCATTCATCCAGCCCATACTTCCTTAACTTGCTGACAAGAATACTATGGGAGACCGTGTCAAAAGCTTTGCTAAAGTCAAGAAACAATACATCCACTGCTTTCCCTTCATCCACAGAACCAGTAATCTCATCATAAAAGGCGATTAGATTAGTCAGGCATGACCTTCCCTTGGTGAATCCATGCTGGCTGTTCCTGATCACTTTCCTCTCATGCAAGTGCTTCAGGATTGATTCTTTGAGGACCTGCTCCATGATTTTTCCAGGGACTGAGGTGAGGCTGACTGGCCTGTAGTTCCCAGGATCTTCCTTCTTCCCTTTTTTAAAGATTGGCACTACATTAGCCTTTTTCCAGTCATCCGGGACTTCCCCGGTTCGCCACGAGTTTTCAAAGATAATGGCCAGTGGCTCTGCAATCACAGCCGCCAATTCCTTCAGCACTCTCGGATGCAACTCGTCCGGCCCCATGGACTTGTGCACGTCCAGCTTTTCTAAATAGTCCCTAACCGCCTCTATCTCCACAGAGGGCTGGCCATCTCTTCCGCATTTTGTGATGCCCAGCGCAGCAGTCTGGGAGCTGACCTTGTTAGTGAAAACAGAGGCAAAAAAAGCATTGAGTACATTAGCTTTTTCCACATCCTCTGTCACTAGGTTGCCTCCCTCATTCAGTAAGGGGCCCACACATTCCTTGGCTTTCTTCTTGTTGCCAACATACCTGAAGAAACCCTTCTTGTTACTCTTGACATCTCTGGCTAGCTGCAGCTCCAGGTGCGATTTGGCCCTCCTGATAACATTCCTACATGCCCGAGCAATATTTTTATACTCTTCCCTGGTCATATGTCCAACCTTCCACTTCTTGTAAGCTTCTTTTTTATGTTTAAGATCCGCTAGGATTTCACCATTAAGCCAAGTTGGTCGCCTGCCATATTTACTATTCTTTCGACTCATCGGGATGGTTTGTCCCTGTAACCTCAACAGGGATTCCTTGAAATACACCCAGCTCTCCTGGACTCCTTTCCCCTTCAAGTTAGTCCCCCAGGGGATCCTGGCCATCCGTTCCCTGAGGGAGTCGAAGTCTGCTTTCCTGAAGTCCAGGGTCCGTATCCTGCTGCTTACCTTTGTTCCCTGCGTCAGGATCCTGAACTCAACCAACTCATGGTCACTGCCTCCCAGATTCCCATCCACTTTTGCTTCCCCCACTAATTCTACCCGGTTTGTGAGCAGCAGGTCAAGAAAAGCACCCCCCCTAGTTGGCTCCTCTAGCACTTGCGCCAGGAAATTGTCCCCTACGCTTTCCAAAAACTTCCTGGATTGTCTATGCACCGCTGTATTGCTCTCCCAGCAGATATCAGGAAAATTAAAGTCACCCATGAGAATCAGGGCATGCGATCTAGTAGCTTCCGTGAGCTGCCGGAAGAAAGCCTCATCCACCTCATCCCCCTGGTCCGGTGGTCGATAGCAGACTCCCACCACTACATCACTCTTGTTGCACACACTTCTAAACTTAATCCAGAGACACTCAGGTTTTTCTGCAGTTTCGTACCGGAGCTCTGAGCAGTCATACTGCTCCCTTACATACAGTGCTACTCCCCCACCTTTTCTGCCCTGCCTGTCCTTCCTGAACAGTTTATAACCATCCATGACAGTACTCCAGTCATATGAGTTATCCCACCAAGTCTCTGTTATTCCGATCACGTCATAGTTCCTTGACATCACCAGGACCTCCAGTTCTCCCTGCTTGTTTCCAAGGCTTTGTGCATTTGTATATAAGCACTTGAGATAACCTGTTGATCGCCCCTCATTGCCAGTATGAGGCAGGAGCCCTCCCCTCACAGACATTCCTGCCTGTGCTTCCTCCCGGTATCCCGCTTTCCCACTTACCTCAGGGCTTTGGTCTCCTTCCCCCGGTGAACCTAGTTTAAAGCCCTCCTCACTAGGTTAGCCAGCCTGCTGGCAAAGATGCTCTTCCCTCTCTTCGTAAGATGGAGCCCGTCTCTACCCAGCACTCCTCCTTCATGGAACACCATCCCATGGTCAAAGAAACCAAAGCCTTCTCTCCGACACCATCTGCGTAGCCATTCGTTGACTTCCACGATTCGACGCTCCCTACCTAGGCCTTTTCCTTCCACGGGGAGGATGGACGTGCTGGACTCCCTCAGAGCAGGTCCTCTCTTCCTGGCCTAAGCATTGAGCAACCGTGCCATGAGGTGGAGGGCTGCTAGGTTGGGGAGGAGGAGGCAACCTTGGTCCTGAGAGAGAAGATCCAGGCGAGTTGGCAGCAGCCACGGTGGGGTGACAGCCAGGCTCGTGAGAGTCCCATACCAGTGCTGCCTGGGCCATGCCGGGGCGATCAGAAGGACACGAGCTCTGTCCGTTTTGATCTTTTCCAGGACCTTGCTGATCAGCAGAATCGGGGGAAAGGCATACTAAAGCTGACCCAACCAGGACAGAAGGAAGGCGTCGGAAATCGCGCCCACGCCCAGGCCCCACCGGAGCAGAAATGAGGACACCGGCGGTTCTGTCTGGTTGCGAACAGGTCCACTTGGGGAGTGCCCCATGTTCGGAAAATCCTGTGCACCGCCTCCAGCTCAGCCGATCTGCCTGAGAGTTTCAGACGCCCGGTAAGTGATGGGCTCCAAGTAGATATCGTGGGCTATACAGAAGTCCCACAGCCTGAAGGATTCCTGGCAGAGGACTGAGGAGCAGGCCCCGCCTTGCCTGTCGATGTAGAACATTGAGGCCATGTTGTCGGTGAGGACTCTGACTACCCTGCCTGCCAGGCATGAGTGAAAGGCCACGCAGGCCAGACGGACCGCCCTGAGCTCTCTGACATTTATATTCAGGGCTAATTCCTGCACAGACCAAAGGCCTTGGGTCTGGAGGTTACCCACATGGGCTCCCCAGCCCAAGTCCGACTCATCAGACACCAACTCTACAGTCAGGGGCTGGCCCCTGAACGGGACCCCTTGGAGCATGTTCCTCAGGGTGGACCACCAGCGGGGGGAGGCTAGCATGAGTTCGGGCACAACGAGGACCTTGTCCAGACTGTCTCTGGACTGGGAGAACGTCGAGGCCAACCAGAGCTGAAGAGGCCGCATCGTGAGTCTGGAGTGATGAACCACGTACGTGCACGCCAATATATGGCCCAGGAGCTGGAGGCACACTCTGGCAGTCGTCACAGGAAACCTCGTGATCACCCTGATGAGCTCCCTCAAGGTGTCGATCCTGTCCGGTGGGAGAGAGGCTCCGGCCAATGTCGCATCGAGAATCACGCCAACAATCTCTATTCACTTCACCGGTACCAGTGTGGATTTGGTGCTGTTTACCAGCAGCCCCAGTGCAGTGCACATGGACAGGAGGAGCGCTACGTGGTCCTGTACCTGTGATCGGGAGCTGCCTTTGACCAGCCAGTCATCGAGGTAGGGAAAAATCTGGACCTCCCGATGCCGCTACCACAGACATACACGCTGTGAAGACTCTGGGTGCCATCGAGAAGCCAAATGGGAGGACGGTGAACTGATAGTTTTCCTGTCCTACCATGAAGCGGAGGAAACGCCTGTGGCCCTCGAATATGTGAATGTGGAAGTACGTGTCCTGGAGATCGAAGGCAGTGTACCAGTCTCCGGGATCCAGGAAGGGGATGATGGAGGCCAGAGAGACCATGCGAAACTTGAGCTTTACCATGTACTGGTTCAGGCCTCACAGGTCCAGGATGGGCCTGAGCCCCCCTTTGGCCTTTGGGATAAGGAAATAGCAGAAGTAGTACCACCTGTATCTGAACTCCAGTCGCACCACTTCCACTGCCCCCAAGAGAAGGAGCCGCCTCACCTCTTGCTTGAGTAAGTTTGCATGAGAGGAGTCCCTGAAGAGGGACGGGAAGGGAGGCTGGGTGCATGGGGTAGAGAGAAACTGGAGGGTATAGCCCTGGGAGATGGTGTTGAGGACCCATCGGTCTGAGGTCAGCAGCAACCACTCCAAGAGAAAAGTACATAGACGGTTAGAAAAGGGTAGGTCGGGTGGATCCCTGGCACAAACTAGTAAGTCATCCCCGGGCGTCCCATCAAAACGGATGCTTACTCGCCTGCTTGCCCTTGAAGGGCCCAGGCTGGGGCCCTGGCTGAGATTGTTTGTAAGGGGGCTTGTATCTGGAGTGGGTGGCCTGACTGCGTGGCCTGCTGCGATTTGAATTTAGTCTGGCTGGGGAAGGGACATAGAGACCAAGAGTCTTTAATGTTGTGTGGAAGTCCTTGAGACCATGTAACTTCATGTCTGTTTGTTCTGCAAACAGGGCCTTGCCACTGAATGGGAGGTCCTGCAAGGAGCTCTGTGCCTCGCTGGACAACCCAGATACAAGGAGTCACGACGCCCTTCTCATAGACACCGCAGAGGCCATAGTTCTTGCAGCCGTATCCATGGCATCGGAGGCCGCCTGAAGGGTTGCTCTAGTGGCAGTTGTGCCCTCCTCTACCACAGCCTTAAACTCCTTCCTATCACACTCCTGGAGGGAGTGCGCAAACTTTGGCATTGAGCCCCACAAATTAAAGTCATATCTGCTCAGCAGGGCTTGGTGGTTCGCCACCCTCAGTTGGAAGCTTGAGGAAGAATAAATGTTTCTACCGAACAAGTCTTGTCTCCTTGAGTCCTTATTCTTAGGGGTAGGAGCAGGTTGGCCCTGATGCTCCTTATGGTTGACTGCCTCGACCACTAGGGAGTTGGGGGTGGGGTGGGTATATAGATATTCGTTCCCTTGGCAGGCACGAAATACTTTCGTTCTGCCCTCTTAGAGATGGGGGCAAAGAAGCCGGGGTTTACCACAGGGCATTTGAGATCTTTGCCACCCCTTTGCAGAGAGGGAGAGCCACCCTGGCCAGCGCTGTAGCCGAGAGGACATCAAAGAGAGGGTCCAAGGGATCCTCCACCTCCTCAGCTTGAGGCCACCCTTTTCAAAAGTTCTTGGTGGGCTTTCATGTCCTCCTGAGGGACAGGAGGAGGAGGTGCTGTGATCGCCTCACTGAGTGAAAATGGGGGTGTGGTACTCTGTGTCCCCACCGGTGCCGCAGATCCCAACACTTGGTCCCCTTCTGAGCGCGGAACTGGGGATGAGTGCTCCACTGACCCCTTCCTGGGGGGCTGAGAGAGAAAGGCCGACAGACTTTCCGAGGCTTTGGCCACTGAGCAAGCCACCACCGGGAGCTGCATTGGGGCCAATGTCGGGGCCCAGGGAGCTGGTCAGGGAGCTTGGTGCCGCTGCCCCTGCTGTGGCACCGTCGGAGCAGGCTTCCCCACCTGACTCACCGACTGCTGACTCCGAAGGGAGGCCAGGCTGGCATACGATCAACCGCTATCCCAGGAGCGGGACGAGCGATGGCGTCACGAGCGGTGCTGAGATTGAGACTATGATCCTGGCGTGGAGGAGAGGGAGTACTATCTGTAACGGCTGCTCAGCGAACGGCTCCTAAGGGCAGATCTGTGATGGTGGGGTGCTGGCGATCAATGCCGGGGCTGGAGGGAGCGGTGCCGTGTCAGGGACCTCGACCAGGATTAAGAGTGTGAGCGGCATCGACGTCAGTACCGCGAGGGGCTACAATAGCTTCTCAGAGTCAGCGACCTCCAGTGTCTTCTGTCCCGGTCGAGCACGCTCTGATCCTGAGGTCCGTGCTCCCTCGAGGCAGAGCGGTGGCTGGATCCCCTACTGCTCAGCACCCAGCCAGACTACTTGGTGGGGGTTGACGGGGACCAGCGTGGACAACAGTGTCGGGAACCTTCCCTCGACCGTGAGCGGTACCGTCCAGGCGGCGACTGTGGCAGTCCGAGTGACAGCTTGCCTCTGGACTGAGGCGCTGCTGGTGTCGGTGAAACCGGTACCGGGAGAGACATTAAGTCTTGAACCGCTTGCAGGGCCTCTGGCGTGGAGAGCACCCGTATGTGGCCACTGGCGTCAGGGGAGGTCGGCTTGGAGTGGGCTGGGCTACTCTGCTCGACTTGAGTTGGAGGCCGCGAGGTTGATGGGGATTGAGAGCTGCCCAATGTGGGTCTAGTCTCACCCTCAGCCTTGCCCCCGTGTCTTGACAGAGAAGACCTCTTCTTCATCTTTTTAGAATGTCCTGTGGACGGGGAGTGGTGCCGGCTGGTGCTCGGTGCTAACTCGGAGCAATGCAGCAGTGTCGGGGTCAGGGCCTACTCCATCAATATGGCTCTGAGCCATATGTCCCACTCCTTCTTGGTCCGAGGCTTAAAAGATGTACAAATTTTGCAGCAGTCCCTGAGGTGGGTTTCCCCCAGACAGCGTAAACAGTCAGTGTGCGGATCACTTACAGGCACAGGCCATTTACAAATGTTGCATGACTTAAAGCCTGGGGCATGGGGCATGCCCCAACCCGGGCGCACTTATCTATTCTAACTATACTATTTTTTTAAACTACAGGTAATAACTAACTATGAACTAAACAAAGTCCAAACAGGGAAAGCTACAGCAGAGAGCTGGAGCACAGTAGTTCCAAAGCACCTTCACTGGTGGCAAGAAGGAACTGAGGGTGGGGGGAGTGCGCAGTGCCCCTTATACCGCACCATAGCAGCGCCACTCCAGGGTTCGCTCCCCTACAGGTACTGATAGGGGAATAACTTCCAGACCGGTACACGTGGCGAGGTCGCACACCTATTATGGAATGCACATGAGCAATTGCTCTAAGAAATCATACTTCACCAATCTATTCTTTGAGGGTATCAACAAGCGTGAGGACAACGGTGATCCGGTGGATATAGTGCACTTGGACTTTCAGAAAGCCTTTGACAAGGACACACAGCTAAGACTCTAAGCATAGGAAGCAGTCATGGGATAAGAGGAAGGTCCTCATGAATCAATAACTAGTTAAAAGATACGAAACAAAGGGTAGGAATAAGTGGTCAGTTTTCACAATAGAAAGAGGTAAACAGCTGGGTCCACTAAGGACCTGTCCTGGGATCTGTGCTGTTCAACATATTCATAAATGATCTGGAAATTGGGATAAACAGTGAGGTGGCAAAGTTGCCCGGTCTCAAAAACAGATATGTTAGAATTGGAAAAGATACAGAGAAAGGCAACAAAAATGATTGGGGAATGGAACAGCTTCCGTACGAGGAAAGATTAAAAAGACTGGGACTGTTCATCTTGGAAAAGAGACGACTGAGGGGGGAGACGATGGAGGTCTATAAAATCATGAACGGTCTGGAGAAAGTGAATAAGGAAGTGTTATTTACCCCTTCACATAACACAATAAGCATGGACCACCCAATTAAATTAATATGGATTTTAATTAAAGCATGTCTAAAACCAACTCATGGTTCAGAAACAGTAAGTCCTCTCACTGGGGACTAAAATAATCCCCTTAATTAGCTTTATCAACCTCTGTCACAACACGATACACTGAACAAAGTGGCTTTTATTTTATACAAACATGTTGGATAGTATACTCTCTCTCTTTAAATACCACCAGCCACAAAGATAGCATACACTGTCAATCTCTCTTCCTATGACTAACTGACCATGGAATTTTCATTTGTTCTCCTTTAATGCATTTTCTCCACTAATGAAACTGAAATATATTATAATTAAAAAATAAAGGTTTTAAAACAAATATGCAATAAGATTAATTTTAGGACTCTCATGATTTTGCTACTTGAGAAACTATCACTTATCCAGCGACAAGCCTTTTCACCAAGGAAAATGACATTTAGATTGAAAATTTGAGGTGGAAGAGGGGAAACAGGCAGAACTATTCCATGCAAGCGGATTTCAGAGTAGCAGCCGTGTTAGTCTGTATTCGCAAAAAGAAAAGGAATACTTGTGGCACCTTAGAGACTAACCAATTTATTTGAGCATAAGCTTTCGTGAGCTACAGCTCACTTCATCGGATGCATTCAGTGGAAAATACAGCGAGGAGATTTATGTACACACAGAACATGAAAAAAATGGGTGTTATCATACACACTGTAAGGAGAGTGATCACTTAAGATGAGCTATTACCAGCAGGAGAGTGGGGGGGCGGAGGAGGCGGGAAAAGAAAACCTTTTGTAGTGATAATCAAGGTGGGCCATTTCCAGCAGTTAACAAGAACATCTGAGGAACAGTGTGTGTGTGGGGGGGGGGAATAAACATGGGGAAATAGTTTTACTTTGTGTAATGACCCTTCCACTCCCAGTGTCTATTCAAGCCTCAGTTAATTGTATCCAGTTTGCAAATTACTTCCAATTCAGCAGTCTCTTGTTGGAGTATGTTTTTGAAGTCTTTTTGTTGTAATATTGCGACTTTTAGGTCAGAAATTGAGTGACCAGAGAGATTGAAGTGTTCTCCGACTGGTTTTTGAATGTTATAATTCTTGACATCTGATTTGTGTCCATTTATTCTTTTACGTAGAGACTGTCCAGTCTGACCAATGTACATGGCAGAGGGGCACTGCCGGCACATGATGGCATATATCACATTGGTAGATGAGCTGGTGAACGAGCCTCTGATAGTGTGGCTGATGTGATTAGGCCCTATGATGGTGTCCCCTGATTAGATATGTGGACACAGTTGGCAACGGGCTTTGTTGCAAGGATAGGTTCCTGGGTTAGTGGTTCTGTTGTGTGGTGTGTGGTTGCTGTTGAGTATTTGCTTCAGGTTGGGGAGCTGTCTGTAGGCAAGGACTGGCCTGTCTCCCAAGATTTGTGAGAGTGATGGGTCATCCTTCAGAATAGGTTGTAGATCCTTGATGATGCGTTGGAGAGGTTTTAGTTGGAGGCTGAAGGTGATGGCTAGTGGCGTTCTGTTATTATCTTTGTTGGGCCTGTCCTGTAGTAGGTGACTTCTGGCTCTGTCAATTTGTTTCTTCACTTCAGCAGGTGGGTATTGTAGTTGTAAGAATGCTTGATAGAGATCTTGGAGGTGTTTGTCTCTGTCTGAGGGGTTGGAGCAAATGCAGTTGTATCGTAGAGTTTGGCTGTAGACGATGGATCGTGTGGTGTGGTCTGGGTGAAAGCTGAAGGCATGTAGGTAGGAATAGCGGTCAGTAGGTTTCCGGTATAGGGTGGTGGTTATGTGGCCATCGCTTATTAACACCGTAGTGTCCAGGAAGTGGATCTCTTGTGTGGACTGGTCCAGGCTGAGGTTGATGTTGGGACGGAAATTGTTGAAATCGTGGTGGAACTCCTCAAGGGCTTCTTTTCCATGGGTCCAGATGATGAAGATGTCATCAGTGTAGCGCAAGTAGAGTAGGGGCATTAGGGGATGAGAGCTGAGGAAGCGTTGTTCTCAGTCAGCCATAAAAATAAGCTTATTATGTTAATCATGACCATCCTAGTCTGTTACCTTGTGCTCCCTTCATTTAAATTCTCTGGGACAGAGACTGTCTTTTTGTTGTATGTATATACAGCAACTAGTACAATGGTTATAATAATCCCTTATTAGGGCTCTAGGCACTACTACAATATAAGTATTAAATAAATAATTATTATAGAACTAAAGCAGTTTTATAAGTGATCTGCAGAATGTGATCAGTTAAAAACATTAGGACTACTCTGCACTGTCCCGCCTGACACCGCTCCGACAGAATGCCTCCATCTCAGGCAAAGAGAATGAGAAGTTCTGCTCCGCTTCATTCATAGTTGCATAGAACCCTGGGGCTGGCACCCAGTGACTTAATCAATGCATCATTCATAATGCAACACCTAGAGTACTTTGTTCCTCTGTAAAAGTAGTGAAACCACTGAGGTGGCTTCCAAGTTATAATTTGCAATCAGCTATTCTATTAAAAAGAGATTTTTTTTTTCTGACCAGACAAGTGATACTGATGAACAGCATCAAATCTGTACAAAGGAACCATATGTCACAGATACCAAATGAGCCTGTTCTCACCTGTGTGGGGATTTCCCTACCCTTTCAATGTAATGCTATGTAAGCATTCATAGAATCATAGAATATCAGGGTTGGAAGGGACCCCAGAAGGTCATCTAGTCCAACCCCCTGCTCAAAGCAGGACCAATTCCCAGTTAAATCATCCCAGCCAGGGCTTTGTCAAGCCTGACCTTAAAAACCTCTAAGGAAGGAGATTCTACCACCTCCCTAGGTAACGCATTCCAGTGTTTCACCACCCTCTTAGTGAAAAAGTTTTTCCTAATATCCAATCTAAACCTCCCCCACTGCAACTTGAGACCATTACTCCTCGTTCTGTCATCTGCTACCATTGAGAACAGTCTAGAGCCATCCTCTTTGGAACCCCCTTTCAGGTAGTTGAAAGCAGCTATCAACTCCCCCCTCATTCTTCTCTTCTGCAGGCTAAACAATCCCAGCTCCCTCAGCCTCTCCTCATAACTCATGTGTTCCAGTCCCCTAATCATTTTTGTTGCCCTTCGCTGGACTCTCTCCAATTTATCCACATCCTTCTTGAAGTGTGGGGCCCAAAACTGGACACAGTACTCCAGATGAGGCCTCACCAATGTCGAATAGAGGGGAACGATCACGTCCCTCGATCTGCTCGCTATGCCCCTACTTATACATCCCAAAATGCCATTGGCCTTCTTGGCAACAAGGGCACACTGCTGACTCATATCCAGCTTCTCGTCCACTGTCACCCCTAGGTCCTTTTCTGCAGAACTGCTGCCTAGCCATTCGGTCCCTAGTCTGTAGCTGTGCATTGGGTTCTTCCGTCCTAAGTGCAGGACCCTGCACTTATCCTTATTGAACCTCATCAGATTCCTTTTGGCCCAATCTTCCAATTGGTCTAGGTCCTTCTGTATCCTATCCCTCCCCTCCAGCGTATCTACCACTCCTCCCAGTTTAGTATCATCCGCAAATTTGCTGAGAGTGCAATCCACACCATCCTCCAGATCATTTATGAAGATATTGAATAAAACCGGCCCCAGGACCGACCCTTGGGGCACTCCACTTGATACCGGCTGCCAACTAGACATGGAGCCATTGATCACTACCCGTTGAGCCCGACAATTTAGCCAGCTTTCTACCCACCTTATAGTGCATTCATCCAGCCCATACTTCCTTAACTTGCTGACAAGAATACTGTGGGAGACCGTGTCAAAAGCTTTGCTAAAGTCAAGAAACAATACATCCACTGCTTTCCCTTCATCCACAGAACCAGTAATCTCATCATAAAAGGCGATTAGATTAGTCAGGCATGACCTTCCCTTGGTGAATCCATGCTGGCTGTTCCTGATCACTTTCCTCTCATGCAAATGCTTCAGGATTGATTCTTTGAGGACCTGCTCCATGATTTTTCCAGGGACTGAGGTGAGGCTGACTGGCCTGTAGTTCCCAGGATCTTCCTTCTTCCCTTTTTTAAAGATTGGCACTACATTAGCCTTTTTCCAGTCATCCGGGACTTCCCCGGTTCGCCACGAGTTTTCAAAGATAATGGCCAGTGGCTCTGCAATCACAGCCGCCAATTCCTTCAGCACTCTCGGATGCAACTCGTCCGGCCCCATGGACTTGTGCACGTCCAGCTTTTCTAAATAGTCCCTAACCGCCTCTATCTCCACAGAGGGCTGGCCATCTCTTCCGCATTTTGTGATGCCCAGCGCAGCAGTCTGGGAGCTGACCTTGTTAGTGAAAACAGAGGCAAAAAAAGCATTGAGTACATTAGCTTTTTCCACATCCTCTGTCACTAGGTTGCCTCCCTCATTCAGTAAGGGGCCCACACATTCCTTGGCTTTCTTCTTGTTGCCAACATACCTGAAGAAACCCTTCTTGTTACTCTTGACATCTCTGGCTAGCTGCAGCTCCAGGTGCGATTTGGCCCTCCTGATAACATTCCTACATGCCCGAGCAATATTTTTATACTCTTCCCTGGTCATATGTCCAACCTTCCACTTCTTGTAAGCTTCTTTTTTATGTTTAAGATCCGCTAGGATTTCACCATTAAGCCAAGTTGGTCGCCTGCCATATTTACTATTCTTTCGACTCATCGGGATGGTTTGTCCCTGTAACCTCAACAGGGATTCCTTGAAATACACCCAGCTCTCCTGGACTCCTTTCCCCTTCAAGTTAGTCCCCCAGGGGATCCTGGCCATCCGTTCCCTGAGGGAGTCGAAGTCTGCTTTCCTGAAGTCCAGGGTCCGTATCCTGCTGCTTACCTTTGTTCCCTGCGTCAGGATCCTGAACTCAACCAACTCATGGTCACTGCCTCCCAGATTCCCATCCACTTTTGCTTCCCCCACTAATTCTACCCGGTTTGTGAGCAGCAGGTCAAGAAAAGCACCCCCCCTAGTTGGCTCCTCTAGCACTTGCGCCAGGAAATTGTCCCCTACGCTTTCCAAAAACTTCCTGGATTGTCTATGCACCGCTGTATTGCTCTCCCAGCAGATATCAGGAAAATTAAAGTCACCCATGAGAATCAGGGCATGCGATCTAGTAGCTTCCGTGAGCTGCCGGAAGAAAGCCTCATCCACCTCATCCCCCTGGTCCGGTGGTCTATAGCAGACTCCCACCACTACATCACTCTTGTTGCACACACTTCTAAACTTAATCCAGAGACACTCAGGTTTTTCTGCAGTTTCGTACCGGAAACTTTCAGCACTTTCATTCACTTTCAGCAGCCTAATTCGACAGCCCAACAGTTACTTAACTTCTTTCAGAATTTGCTTACATCTCCAATCTGCTCCCATTTTAACAACAGAGCTTCAGGCTATTGGGAGTAGCTGCTGTTTACTTAATCAAAACTAAGAAGGTAAGAGAGAGAATAAGAAAAAGCAGTTTAGACAAATGTGCAATGGTAATTATTCCAAAGAATTTCAAGCATGCTGGAATGAATCAGCACAATTATTGTAAAAATAGAAAAGTATAATTTAAAAAGGACGCTGTCAAGTTATCAATCGTACCTAAAAAAAATCCTTTCGTGTTCTGTGTTCTTAATAAAATTTTTTCTATTTATGCAGGATGTTTCTTTGGCCTTTTTTGGCTTGGAAAATAATTCTTTGCATTCCTAACGTGCCCTTCATCAGAGGCTTTCCACCAGGTACACAGAAAAGGAAAACTGGCCCGCAGCTGGCTGAGTTCTACTACTGTTTCATAAGAAGTCAGAAAGTTTCTGCTTACTCCCTTAGAGGTAAATCCTTTTATGTAAAGTTAACCGAGCAAATTGTTCCTGCTAATGAGCACTCCCTAACTGGCTCACATGAATCTTTTCTTTCTGGCGTTCTAACTTCATTTCTGCTTCACATTTGAGTTTCATAATAAATATTGTGACAAAGTTCCTCCTCTGTCTTGGTGGGTCCTGCGCTTATTGGCAGATTTGCTCACCTCAGAGATACACGGCAGCCCTCAGTTTGGCCACTTTTGCTAGCGGCTTAAACCTGCCGTTCACTCAGCTAACCTCATCACTGGCCAGCATGGGAAAAAGAAAGGAGAACAATCCCCACAGTCTCTGCTGGTCCACCTAGTGGGTCGGGGAACAGGCCAGGGACTCTGGTGGGACCCACAGTCCAGGTCAACTCCTCCTATATCCAATCAGGAGTTGGGGGGAACCCGGGCCCACCCTCTACTCCGGGTTCCAGCCCAGGGCCCTGTGGATCACAGGTTCACAGAGTTTTGTGTAACACCTGTGTGACAGCTACAACTCCCTGGGCTACTTCCCCATGGCCTCATCCCAACACCTTCTGTATGCTCATCAGGACCTTCCTCCTGATGCCAGATCGCGTTTGTACTCCTCAGTCCTCCAGCAGCACGCCCTCTCACTCTCAGCTCCTTGCATGCTCCGCACTGACTGAAGTGAGGTCCTTTTTAAACCAGGTGCCCTGATTAGCCTGCCTGTCTTAATTGATTCTAGCAGCTTCTTAATTGGCTCCAGGTGTCCTAATTAGCCTGTCTGCCTTAACTGGTTCCAGCAAGTTCCTGATTGTTCTGGAACTGCCCCTGTTACCTTACCCAGGGAAAAGGGACCTGTTTAACCTGGGACTAATATATCTGCCTTCTATCACTCTCCTGTAGCCATCTGGCCTGACCCTGTCACAATATTTATACTTTGAAATTCACATCCATAGTAAATGGAAAGTTTTCTGGTTGAGACTTTCAGAATGTGTGTGTGTGTGTATGTATGTATGTATAAAATACTTTTTTCATATCAAGTGCCACTATTTTAAGGTCACATCTTTAGGGATCTATCAGGCCTAGAAACAAGTGCTAGTCACCCCTTTGGAAAGCTGGGAACGTACCCTTTCTCATAGGATAAAAGAAGGGCAGGTGTGGAGTTCAGAGGTGTATGATAAATGCAATATTTTCATCACCACCACACTCAGGGAGAGGATGGCTCTAGCCCCAGTTTGCCACTAACTCCCTGCGTGACCTTGGCCAAGTCGTTGCCCCTATCTTTGCTAGGGTTCCCCCATAGCTAAAGAGAGTATCAAAGCAGATAGTTATTGCTGGGCTGAATCCCCACATTTTCTTAAATAAACCAGTGAAGTTAAATTTAGATAAAATGGGAGGATTTACTATAAACTCCATTTTTTTAAAATGGGGGAGAGGAGAGATGCAAATCACTCTGAATTACTAATTTTGTAACTGGAGTGCACTATCAATAACCTGAGATGCCACAAAGCATAGTTTCTGCTCTGTGCCCACTAAGGAATAGACAAATGATTTACAATTACATTTTATAAAAGAGGAAAAAATGCTTCCAGAGAATTTGAGATGATACTTCTCTCCTGTTTATAATCCTAATTCAAATGGATGTATTAAAATCCCTTCAAAAATAGAATGTGTGAGAGAGGTGAATCATATAGTGTACACTTGTTTTTTTTTAATATATACAGAATAACATGGGCAGAAGATTAACCATAGATTCAGAATATTTCAGGGTTGAATAAACAATAACAAGACCTGATGAATGAATAATTTCAATTTCAGTATGCTAAAAATCTGGTCTATTGGCTATGTTCTGGATTATGCGGTGTTTGTGTTTATGGCACTTTACGCTCCCACTGTGGCCGTCTGCTCCATTCTTCAGCTGATGAGGTTGGTCTTGTACAGTATTGTCTGCTCACAAGAAGCAAGTGAAAAGGACACTAGGGAAGTCAGATGGTAACAAAGGAAAACTTGCCCCCCTTTGTTACGGTAGGGTCTCAACGTGAGCAGCCATTTTGTTTCAAAAATAGGCAGTGTAGCCTTTTTTTTTTTTTTAAACATACTAAAGTTATCTGCCGGGCACTTAGGATCCAGCTGTAGTTTTCTGCAGTAAATCATAACGATATCATATTATGGAGAGGTCAACAGCAGTTTAGGTTGCAATCTAGCTTCCATTCTGTCTTATCTCCATTCTCTCCCTAACTTTTCCCAGGACAGGGATTGTCCTGAAAAGATTATGATTAATGGGGAGGACAACAATTCCTGCCTTATGATTCCCAACAGGAGAGGACGAACACTTCAAATTACAAGAGTTTTTAAAAAAAGAAAAGGAGGACTTGTGGCACCTTAGAGACTAATCAATTTATTTGAGCATAAGCTTTCGTGAGCTACAGCTAAGTGATTCACAGTTACTATTTTTAACCAAGTATCCCAGGATTCTTTAGCCACTTCTCACACAGGAGTAAACCCTTTACAATGTTAACAAATTCACACATGCTCACACATCTGCACACTGGACTGCACAAAATGTTATGCTTGAAGAGGTGAAAAAGCCTAATGAACTGCCCAGTTTAACACATCCCCACTTATCGTTTCTTGCACACAGAAGTTGGAGATTCTAAGCTGGTTGATTACTAGGACATTTACCTTTTCGAGCATAAAAGTGTCTGCAGTTCCATAAGGTGGGGGCTTCCTCCCAGCACCCTGCAAAGCGTGTCCTGGACTCCTTGGCAGATCCCCTGTGGAGCTCTCAAGCTCCTCCTCCTCACCTCTGCAGCAGAAGGGCATCCCAGGAACTCCACACAAAATGAAAGTCTCTGCTGCTTCTCTGCAATTGAGCTCAGAACCCTCCCCTTTCCTGGCTCTGTTCTGGAGCCCAGCAGATGGGCAGTGGGACTCCACCCCACAGCAGAGCTTCAGGTGCACAAAGCCTTCCAAGCACGAACAGCAGCTCCAGCCCCACACCGCCTTCAGTGTCTTTTCTGTGTTAAAGAGCCAAGAGCCCTTCTCCTTTGTCCATCTTAGGACATGTATTTATATGTATTTACAAGAAGGGTAGCTCTGGAGATCCGTACATGAAATGAAGTACAAAGCACAGAATGAACTATGCATCCTGCCTCTGAAACTGCAGTTACCAGCATAGCATCATAAAAATTCTAGAATTTAGTGGGAACTGGAGTGTTAGCACTCCCAGCACAGGCCATATCTTCTGGACCAGCGAACAAGTTTTAAATGAACAAAGTCTACTGTATTAACTCACAGCAGCATTCAGAAAGGTATTTTCTATCAGTTAACATAATCATTTATGTCCATCACTGAATGTACATAAATTATTTCACATCATGCCAGTTAAGGACCTCCAGCTCCATTTTGAGATTTCACTAAGATTCAGAGCTAACTATGCTGGCTATTTCATAGAATTACTTCAGAAATCCAGTATAGTTGTAGCCATATTGGTCCCAAGATATTAGAGAGACAAAGTGGGTGAGGTCATATATTTTATTGGACCAACTTCTGTTGGTGAGAAAGACAAGCTTTTAAGCCACAGAGAGCTTAACAACAGCTATGGGTGAAATCAGACAATGCTCTGGAATGAACTCACACAGGAAAAGACAAAAACATCCTATCACCTGTGGGTCAATGCTTTTGATAAAGCAATCATTCTATAGCTGACCGATCAGTCCTCATCCTCAAAGGAAACCTGCACAACATTTTCTAAAGACGAGCCTCGGATCTTAAATTCATTATTTTGCTAAATGCTGAAAATCATGGACTGAACAGGGACACTGGATTTATCATAGAATCATAGAATATCAGGATTGAAAGGGACCTCAGGAGGTCATCTAGTCCGACCCCCTGCTCGAAGCAGGACCGATCCCCAATTAAATCATCCCAGCCGGGGCTTTGTAAAGCCTGACCTTAAAAACTTTTAAGAAAGGAGTTTCCACCACCTCCCTAGGTAACCCATTCCAGTGTTTCACCACCCTCCTGGTGAAAAAGTTTTTCCTAATATCCAACCTAAATCTCCCCCACTGCAACTTGAGACCATTACTCCTTGTTCTGTCATCAGCTACCACTGAGAATAGTCTAGAGCCATCCTCTTTGGAACCCCCTTTCAGGTAGTTGAAAGCAGCTATCAAATCCCCCCTCATTCTTCTCTTCCATAGACTAAACATCCCAAGTTCCCTCAGCCTCTCCTCAGAAGTCATGTGTTCCAGTCCCCTAATCATTTTTGTTGCCCTCTGCTGGACGCTTTCCAATTTTTCCTCATCCTTCTTGTAGTGTGGGGCCCAAAACTGGACACAGTACTCCTATTGAGGCCTCACCAGTGTCGAATAGAGGGGAATGATCACGTCCCTCCATCTGCTGGCAACGCCCCTACTTATACAGCCCAAAATGCCATTGGCCTTCTTGGCAACAAGGGCACACTGTTGACTCATATCCAGCTTCTCGTCCACTGTAACCCGTAGGTCCTTTTCTGCAGAACTGCTGCCAAGCCATTCGGTCCCTACTCTGTAGCGGTGCATTGGACTCTTCCATCCTAAGTGCAGAACTCTGCACTTGTCCTTCTTGAACCTCATCAGACTTCTTTTGGCCGAATCCTCTAATTTGTCTAGGTCCCTCTGTATCCTATCCCTACCCTCCAGCGTATCTACCTCTTCTCCGAGTTTAGTATCATCTGCAAATTTGCTGAGGGTGCAATCCACGCCATCCTCCAGATCATTAATGAAGATATTGAACAAAACCAGCCCCAGGACCGACCCTTGGGGCACTCTATTTGATACTGGCTGCCAACTAGACATGGAGCCATTGATCACTACCCGTTGAGCCCGACAATCTAGCCAGCTTTGTATTCACCTTATAGTCCATTCATCCAGCCCATACTTTTTTAACTTGCTGGCAAGAATACGTGTCTAAAGCTTTGCTAAAGTCAAGGAACAACACGTCCACTGCTTTCCCTTCATCCACAGAACCAGTTATCTCGTCATAGAAGGCAATTAGATTAGTCAGGCATGACTTGCCCTTGGTGAATCCATGCTGACTCTTCCTGATCACTTTCCTCTCTTCTAAGTGCTTCAGAATTGATTCCTTGAGGACATGCTCCATGATTTTTCCAGGGACTGAGGTGAGGCTGACTGGCCTGTAGTTCCCAGGATCCTCCTTCTTCCCTTTTTTAAAGATGGGCACTACAGTAGCCTTTCTCTGTGGAAAAGGACCTAGGGGTGACAGTGGATGAGAAGCTGGATATGAGTCAGCAGTGTGCCCTTGTTGCCAAGAAGGCCAATGGCATTTTGGGATGTATAAGTAGGGGCATAGCGAGCAGATCGAGGGACGTGATCGTTCCCCTCTATTCGACATTGGTGAGGCCTCATCTGGAGTACTGTGTCCAGTTTTGGGCCCCACACTACAAGAAGGATGTGGAGAAATTGGAGAGAGTCCAGCGAAGGGCAACAAAAATGATTAGGGGTCTAGAACACATGACTTATGAGGAGAGGCTGAGGGAGCTGGGATTGTTTAGTCTGCAAAAGAGAAGAATGAGGGGGGATTCGATAGCTGCTTTCAACTACCTGAAAGGGGGTTCCAAAGAGGATGGCTCTAGACTGTTCTCAATGGTAGCAGATGACAGAACAAGGAGTAATGGTCTCAAGTTGCAGTGGGGGAGGTTTAGTTTGGATATTAGGAAAAACTTTTTCACTAGGAGGGTGGTGAAACACTGGAATGCGTTACCTAGGGAGGTGGTAGAATCTCCTTCCTTAGAGGTTTTTAAGGTCAGGCTTGACAAAGCCCTGGCTGGGATGATTTAACTGGGAATTGGTCCTGCTTCGAGCAGGGGGTTGGACTAGATGACCTTCTGGGGTCCCTTCCAACCCTGATATTCTATGATTCTATGATTCTCCAGTCGTCCGGGACTTCCCCCGATCACCATGAGTTTTCAAAGATAATGGCCAATGGCTCTGCAATCACATCCGCCAACTCCTTTAGCACTCTCCGATGCAACGCATCCGGCCCCATGGACTGGTGCTCATCCAGCTTTTCTAAATAGTCCCTAACCATTTCTTTCTCCACAGAGGGCTGGTCACCTCCTTCCCATGCTGTGCTGCCCAGTGCAGGAGTCTGGGAGCTGACCTTGTTCATGAAGACAGAGGCAAAAAAAGCATTGAGTACATTAGCTTTTTCCACATCCTCTGTCACTAGGTTGCCTCCCTCATTCAGTAAGGGGCCCACACTTTCCTTGACTTTCTTCTTGTTGCTAACATACCTGAAGAAACCCTTCTTGTTACTCTTAACATCTCTTGCTAGCTGCAACTCCAGGTGTGATTTGGCCTTCCTGATTTCACTCCTGCATGCCCGAGCAATATGTTTATACTCATCCCTGGTCGTTTGTCCAATCTTCCACTTCTTGTAAGCTTCTTTTTTGTATTTAAGATCAGCAAGGATTTCATTGTTAAGCTAAGCTGGTCGCCTGCCATATTTACTATTCTTTCTACACATCGGGATGGTTTGTCCCTGTAACCATAATAGGATTCTTTACAATACAGCCAGGTCTCCTGGACTCCTTTCCCCCTCATGTTATTCTCCCAGGAGATCTTGCCCATCAATTCCCTGAGGGAGTCAAAGTCTGCTTTTCTGAAGTCCAGGGTCCGTATGGCTTATTTCAACAATCTGTAAACCACTACCTCCCCCTTTTGTCTTATGACTTCAGAGGTGTTTGTAAATGGGCCAATCTACCTTGAATGGTTCCTTACAATATGTGCTAACTACTTATGCTAAACAATCTGTTCCATCTTGGATTTTGCTGAGATGCTGGGAGTACCTTTCCCAAACCTGAAGAAGAGCTCTGTGGGCTAGTCTACACTACAGGCACTTCATCAGTGCAGCTGCATTGCTGTAGCGTGTCCAGTGAAGATGTTCTATGCCGATGGGAGAGAACTCTTCCATCAGAATAATAAATCCACCTCCACAACAGTGGTAGATATGCAGCAGGAGAAGCTCTCCCGCTGATATAACACTGCCCGCAACGGCACTTAGGTCGGTGTAATGAACGTTGCTCACAGGTGGCTTATTCAGACTCCTGAGCGATGCAAGTTTTACCAAAGTAGGATAGATCTGGCCGGTGTGGCTCGAAAGCTTGTCTCTCTCACCAACAGAAGTTGGTCCAATAAAATATATTACTTCACCCACCTTGTGTTTCAGAAATCCAGACACTGTCATGACCAGCTAGTACTTTGGATTCAAAAACACCTGAAGTGTGAAACGGGATAGCTGCTCTTGATGAACCATTTGCTGTTCAACTAAATTGGATTTGTTTTTTAAGGGAGACAGACAGGTAACCATGTCATTCCATTTGGTAATTATGTAGAGTGGTGTATTATCTCATGACAGGATTATTATTACTGAAGGCACAAAACAGGATGTTTTCCCTGAAGTTTCAAGTCCATACCTAAGTCCTTTCTGTGTATATGCATCGTGATGACCACTTCTTACACTAAATAAATTAGATCAAAGGGACACTGTTGAAGGTATTATGTCTAAAGAACTAACTACAATAGGGGTCCTTCTCTCTAAGACATGGCCTGCAGGGTTCTTTCTGGGTATCTGTTTCAAACTGAACATTCATGCCACAAGGGAACATAAAACTAGAATTTTTTCCAGTGTTTCTTATAAAATGCCAGTAAAACAGGTGCACACATGCCCTCTCGCTCACAGAGCATGTCCGATACCCACTGATATCCTCCAATGATGCCAACAGGCATTGTGTCAGACCCCTAGTGCATGGTAGTTGTGGTTAATGCACTATGTAGATGAGTGTACATGTGTACCTTCTTGTTTACGGGAATCTCACAAGCAACAGGTTGATATGTGTTTTTCCTGAAAGAAAAACTGGTGTCGATGGAAGAGATCTGAAAATAAGTCTTAAAATGTTACAGGGCAACAACTCCATAGGCATGACAGTAATGTCCCTTGAGCAGCAAAGCACTCGTCTTTCACATAAGTTGCTCTATCTCCACTGTCTATCCCCTTCTCTTTCCTTTGAATAAAATGACATGGGGTCAGCAGCTCTAACATGTACAATCATGGGCCCAGTAAAAAGAAGGACGGAGTAAGCAGGGAATGGCACATAACCCTTATGTTTTCCGCGCATTACATTTTACTCTGTGGAAATAACCTGTAGATCGGCATGAGTTGCAGGAAAGCTACCAGTAACTCCCAAAACACTCAACAGCTGGTTGGTAACTGCAGTGCCAGTTGGCTCCAATGGGGAGACATGCGACCAACATGCCCATTTTTCCTCGTTAAATTTCTCCAGACAAATGAAAACGAACCCATCCAGCACTGAGAAGGCACAAGCCCACCATACACAGGACTAGGAACCAGAGTGAAGAAAACAAATGAGGCTCAAGGGCACTTCCACAACTTTTGAGAACTCTAAACAAGAATTTGGTGTTACATATTCACATCACTGTGCATTTCAAAGGACAATCTTGTTTGGAACAGCAGCTCCTGGAACACACCCATGACTGCAGTAACTAATGCATATTACTGGCTGAGTTCTGATGCCTCTCAGGAATAACAGGGCTTGCACTGTACCATGGAGTTTCTCCAATTACATTAAAAGCAGGAGAGAAAGGGTTAATTAAAAGAAGCAATAATTAGTTTTTTAAATCCTGGGAAAAGACTTTCATGACAACAGACATGATTTTGTTTTACCGAATAAAATGCCTCATTCTGTGCCCCTGTTGTAAAATTTCCCTTCCAAGCCAAGCAGCAGCCTGTCATACACAATGACAGACAGCCTGACTGATGCTTTGCTAGAACGTTACGATTTGCAGTAACATACAGACAAGCTCTTACCAATAGCACTGACAGCATGTTTGAGCTCCAAAGTAAAGGCGGTAAGTGGTACCTCTTCAGACACTGGCATGATTGCTACGGTGGAGAGGTTGCTGGCAGCGTTTCCAGCATCCCACTTGCTGCCAGTGGTATGCAATCCAAGAGGATGACCTGCCAAAAAAAAGTATGTAATTAGCCAACCAGAAAGCTGCATTCCCTTTTGGTACCAGGTCTCCTTTTCAATTGTCAGACTATAGGGAAATAATTATTGAATTGTTTAATCTGTGAGATGCACAATATCCTCTATTTATGCCAAAGGAAATATTACAGACTATTCCATTCTAGACAGGGTGCATGCAGACTCTTATTTTCAATTGCTGAAGGGGCAGGCTTTGGGTAAAATTCAGGCAATGTCAGAATTCAGATTCTGAGACTACGTGAAGTAGGATGCATTTTCACCTAATCCAGGCTCCCCTGAAAGACAAAAGATGCTTCTCACCCTATCAGAGCTCAGCCCTGGCATAATGAATTTAGACGGCAGGCATCCTCTTGGTCTGGGAAAGAACTCATTTAGTTAACAAAAAGTAACAACCTATTTCCATGGGTCAAAGGATTCTAGGAATCAACACACACTTTGTATAGTCTTCCGAATCAGGGAAATAAGCAAATATCCAGGAGGTCATTTCAGATATGGTCCATATTAGGGTTTGAAATCTCCACTGTCCTTTCTTTTTGCATTTGTGGTGGGGAATTGCAGACCACTGAGGGAATGTGATAAGGAAGGGACCATTTCCACAATAGGAAAGTGCTCTCATACTTTTCACACTAATAACTGCAGGTTCCTATTAAGCAGCTTTCTTGATTTCTGCATTGTGAGTGAACAAGCACATCTTACCAGAACCCTGCAGTACCTTATTTTCTGGTATTAAACGTGAAGATTCCTATTTTACACAGGTTGGCGTTAGACTCGCTGGGTCCCAGGACAGAAACTAAGGAGTGGGACCCCATCCTGCCTTCCTTACCTGCTTGCACATTGGATTTCTGCAATGTTTTGGTTTTATGAATATTGTGACAGTCATATTACTACTACTCCTGGGGGAATTCTGCGACAAAAAAATTAAAAATTCTGCACCTGATATTTTAAAATTCTGCAAAATTCTGCATATTTTATTTGTCAAAATAACACCATATAATCACACTGGTTTCAATTATTTTGGTAATTTATTTCAAAATACCTGTCAGCAAATATGTCTGTAACAATACAGACACACACACAAATTCCCCCAGGAGCAGAGAGTTAAAGGAACTCCTACGACAACCCAGTACCTGTTTCTCTGCTCCCTTCCCCAACCTCCACAGCCCAGCCATAGGGCGCCCCCCCAACCCAGATACCCACACCACCACCAAGATCCCAGCTGAGGGGTGCCCCCACAGCCCAGATACCCGCACCCCAAGATTCCAGCTGCGGCGCGCCCCCACAGGCCAGACACCTGCACTCCTACCCTCCAGAGCCCAGGTATCCAGAGGGAGCAACAGCCTGATGCTGGGTCCTGGGGTTGCATGGAGTTTTCTGTGTGCCACTTCCTTACTTCAGGGTGTGCTGAGAACTGCAGTGGTGCAGAATTCCCCCAGGAGCATAATACTATGATTACTGCTACTACTGTCATTCATAATAATCATAATAATACAGTATAAAAAGCACTTTTATGCAAGAAAATAACCAAATCAGAACACATTGACAAACTCATCTAAATCACTTAGAAGTGGACCCTCCTTGCCTTTGAGGAGGCAAATTCTTCAATTATTTTAGAGATGTCCAACTTGCAACAAATTTCGTGTTCAACTGAAGTCTCAGACAGACCATTCAGACGATCTTGTGAATAGTTCTTCAGTAACTTTAAACGCGAGAAGCTTCTCTCTCCTGAGGCCATGGTTATGGGTACAGACAAAAGGAGACACAATGCAATGCTTAGGTTTGGGTACAGATCCAACAACTTTTTAGCGTAGATGTTGTTTAACATCTCCAGAGGCAAATTAGACACCCCAGCTGACAAAGCATTTACAGCTGGGAATCTCTGGAGATTCAAGTCATCAGCATCAATGTCACCCATTTCTTGAGCCAAATGCTTGCAACTTTGCGGACTGAAGGTGATGGCTAGTGGTGTCCCTACAGTGGGGCTCTGAAGGAGTTTGCTTACGTGACTGATTTGAAACAAAACATCATGCCATACAACAATGAAGATTATGAAGTGCCCTGAAGAGATCTCTCACGGAAGGCTTCTTGTCTCTGAGGCTGTCATACGATCTCTTTTCTGAACTGCATGATCAACGAGTGCTTCAAGAGCACACTGCACTTCAGTTAGGTGATATCGAAGCACCTTAAAATGGTCAATATGAGACTCCCAGTGAGCGTCTGACAGCTGTTTGACTGTAAGCTGGGTAATGTGCTTTTAACTATGGACCAGCGCTGAGTAGAAGAACTGAAAACAAGAAAAACACATTGTAACACCCCCAAAAATGTCACATACAGCACAGATATTTAGCAGCATCCAAGATGACCAAATTCATACTGTAACTGCCATAGGGCACGGACAACGCTTTTTTGTTAATGTTCTATATTATTTTTTGGACATCTTGTCTTTTGTCCTTCATATTGCTTCCATTGTCATAGCTTTGTCCTCTGCAGTCATAAACACTAATTTTCAAGTTCTCAAAGTGGACAAAAAAAGTGTCATATAGCATCTCTCCAGCAGTGGCCTCAACAGCAAGGAATCCAGTAAAATGTTCTGTAGCTGAAGCCCCAACAGATAGTTCACAATTAACAATGTGGAGTGTAACTGACAGTTTCTCAGGGTGGCTGCTGTCAGCAGTTCTGTCCATTATCACACCAAACATTCTGTATGATTAACTCTTTCAGCAATGACATGAAGGATGTACTTTCCCATTCTAGCAATCAATTCATTTTTAATATCTTTGCTGAGGTAATGACTGGCAATTTCTCTTTTCTCAATTCACTGGTGTTCATTCATTACAGGGTCAAATTTTGCCAACAGTTCATAGAATCATAGAATATCAGGGTTGGAAGGGACCTCAGGAGGTCATCTAGTCCAACCCCCTGCTCAAAGCAGGACCCATCCCCAATTAAATCATCCCAGCCAGGGCTTTGTCAAGCCTGACCTTAAAAACTTCTAAGGAAGGAGATTCTACCACCTCCCTAGGTAACGCATTCCAGTGTTTCACCACCCTCCTAGTGAAAAAGTTTTTCCTAATATCCAACCTAAACCTCCCCCACTGCAACTTGAGACCATTACTCCTTGTCCTGTCCTCTTCTACCACTGAGAATAGTCTAGAACCATCCTCTCTGGAACCACCTCTCAGGTAGTTGAAAGCAGCTATCAAATCCCCCCTCATTCTTCTCTTCTGCAGACTAAACAATCCCAGTTCCCTCAGCCTCTCCTCATAACTCATGTATTCCAGTCCCCTAATCATTTTTGTTGCCCTCCGCTGGACTCTCTCCAATTTATCCACATCTTTCTTGTAGTGTGGGGCCCAAAACTGGACACAGTACTCCAGATGAGGCCTCACCAATGTCGAAGAGAAGGGAACGATCACGTCCCTCGATATGCTCGCTATGCCCCTACTTATACATCCCAAAATGCCATTGGCCTTCTTGGCAACAAGGGCACACTGCTGACTCATATCCAGCTTCTCGTCCACTGTCACCCTAGGTCATTTTCCACAGAACTGCTGCCTAGCCATTTGGTCCCTGGTCTGTAGCTGTGCATTGGGTTCTTCCGTCCTAAGTGCAGAACCCTGCACTTATCCTTATTGAACCTCATCAGATTTCTTTTGGCCCAATCCTCCAATTTGTCTAGGTCCCTCTGTATCCTATCCCTGCCCTCCAGCGTATCTACCACTCCTCCCAGTTTAGTATCATCTGCAAATTTGCTGAGAGTGCAATCCACACCATCCTCCAGATCATTTATGAAGATATTGAACAAAACCGGCCCCAGGACCGACCCCTGGAGCACTCCACTTGTTCAACCTGACCAAGGAAATTTCCATTGCTTGGATCATGTTGTTCTTCTGTAGTTCCACGAAAATCCAGATTCCACTCTGCTGAACAACTATGCAAATGACTTTCATTACAACAGTTCCTCAATAATTCCTTTCCATTGCAATTAACTCCATATTGACACTGTGAACAGTTTTATCGCCAATGATCCTGCTTTCAGATTCTGCCATGCCTCCATACTGCATAAATGTGCTGATGAGCATTCATGCTCTTTGAGACAAGAATGAATGTGCTTCCACGCATTGAAGCCGTCCTTCAAAAAGGAATGATTTGCATTTTCCAAAAAGAGTACAACAAAAACAAAATACTTTATCTGCAGACATTTAAAACAGAAGCCAGAATCAGAGAATCATGTCACCATTTTTAAGGTTAATCTAATAGTTCTTCTTTGTAAAGCATCCAACAATGTCAGAATGACCTCAGTGTCCTCACCTCACAGATCAGTGTCCTCAGGTTTGGCCTGAACGTTATCCCCAGTTTCAGCTTGCTCCTCAAAATTCAAAGGTGACTTCTCAGTGGACAGAGTGACAGAAGTCAAACATTCCCCACTTTCTGCCTCTTATGGTGTGAAGAATGTAGCTAATTTAGGATATTTTCCCAAGCGTTTGGCCTTTTCCTCAGAAGCACATCTTTTTTGAGCACCACTGGGATATGAGCATTTCATCTCTGGCTCTACTTTTTCCCGCCGTAATTTTATGTAACTTATTAGCGGTTTTGTTTAACTTAAACCTAATGTAATTTTAATGGAAAATAAAGTACTTTTTTCAAACACCCCAAATCCCAGACTTGCCTCAGTGATCATCTAATTTTACTCCACTATCTCTCTTCAATCCAACACCAATCAAACGCGAGCAATTCATTCTTTCAAAGTGCAGATGTAACAAATCAAAGAAACATGATGAAGCTGCAATTCAGTAAGCAAATGAGTTTGCAAAAAATATGCCAGACAAATTTGTTCTGCAATACAGAAATTTTTTTTTTTTAGATTTTAGTACAGCAATTTTCAAATGTTGTGAGCGGAGTCCCCCCTTTGAGTTATAATTTTGGTTGTGCTCCCCCAATACCTACTCCTCCCCTCTCAAATTTTCAGGGTGGGGAGGTGAGTGCAATAGTCTCAGGGGGTGGGGCCAGCACTGGGTGCAGAGGCGTTGACACTGACCCACAGGCTGGGTGGCTCACTGAAGTGAGTCAGGGGGTGGAGGTAGCGCTCCCTCCCCGAGCCCCACCACCTGGGGTGGGAGCCAGAGGCCGAGCCCCGCCACCTATAAGGTAGCTTCGCAGAGCCTCCTATGGGATGGGGCCCTGGGCAATTGCCCTGCTTATTGCCTCTTACCGCTGGCCCTAACTTTAGAGCCCCAATTTTTCTGTTGCTTAGATAGCACAAGCCAGCATGGCAATGAGCTATTTCTTTGTCAAAAGCATCAATTATGTCTAATGATCTCTATCCCATTTCTCAGGTCCCTAGACCCTGGTTATGGAATATTCTGAAGGAACAGCTAATGTAAAATAGGCTGGAAAATTATCATCAATATATAAACATCACACACAGTAGATACTAAATAAGAGATAATTCACTGCATTCAATTTTTCATTTGACCATATATACATTTCATTTATTGTTTAGGCAACAGTCTAAACACCCTTTCCAAATACATACACAACACAATTAGACATTTTTCTTTTTGTTTCTGATGAATTTGAAAGTCGTGAGAGTTCAAAGTTCAAAATGTTCACTGCCTTCAACTTACGCAGTTAAGAAAATACTTAACACCTGTTCCCTATGCTCCTTTTATTTCGTCTGGTTGGCTCAGCACAAACTTATGGGTTTATGAAAAACAGATCCTATCAAACTAACTCAGTATCTTTTTAAAATGAGAGTATAAGTCTGATTGATGAAACTAATAGTGTTGATGTAACATACTTAGACTTCTGTAAGGTATTGCATAGTTCTTTCTTTCCAAGGACTATGATCAGTGTATTGCCAGCAGTTACAAGTCACCACACAATTTCTTCTAAGCAAGCACCTTCATTCTTAAGGTAAAAGCATTACAGAGAAAACATGTAAAAACAGTAAAAACCTACACACATACTAGAAAACCTGAAATGAGATTACCCCCAGGTCCAATGTAGGGCTCTGATACCTGACAGTCCTTCAAACTCCACAAATGGGTTTTCCCTGTGGTTACAATTTCATATCAGTCTTTATATCAGGAACCAGAACGAACGGTGGAGAAATCAGTCATTTCTTTATACAGCTTGGACTCTTGCTCAGGAACAGGTAATCAGCAGCTACACCTCTCCTCAGTGTGTAGTTTCAAAAGGCTGGACTTTTTGCATAACCAGAGTTCTGGCATTACCCACTCCCCATGGATTCCCCAGGAAATCCATATAATATGTACTGTCTCAGATGTCCATGCTTGTCAGGCACATTTCAATATAGAGACAAGGGAGTGAGATAGTATCTTTTATTAAACCAACTTCTGTTGGTGAGAGAGACAATAGACTAAGGACCAAGAGTAGGTGAAGATGCTTTCTTTCCAAGGACTACAACCAGTGTATTGCCAGTAGTTACAACTTACACGCAGCTCAGATGCTGGCACGCTCTCTATGGAAGCTTTCCTCACTAAATTCTGAATTTAACAGCAGGTGAAGTTTTTAGGTCCAAACTACTTTCATATTCCTTTAAGAATCCCCTTCACCCAGAATAGGTACCTATGTGGACCCAGAACTGAGTGAATTACTGATACAAATGCACATCAATTCCTTCAAAATAGCAATGATCTTGTTAGAATCCAGTTTCATACGAGGGAAATAATTATTCCCCTCTATTTGGCACTGGTAAGGCCACATCTGGAGTATTGCGTCCAGTTTTGGGCCTCCCACTACAGAAATGAGGTGGACAAATTGGAGAGAGTCCAGTGGAGGGCAACGAAAATGATCAGGGGGCTGGGGCACATGACTTACGAGGAGAGGCTGAGGGAACTGGGGTTATTTAGTCTGCAGAAGAAAAGAGTGAGGGGGGATTAGACAGCAGCCTTCAACTACCTGAAGGGTGGTCCAAAGAGGATGGAGCTCGGCTGTTCTCAGTGATGGCAGAAGAAAGAACAAGAAGCAATGGTTGTAAATTGCAATGTGGGAGATCTAAGTTGGATATTAGGAAACACTATTTCACTAGGAGGGTGGTGAAGCACTGCAATGGGTTACCTAGGGAGGTGGTGGAACTTCCATCCTTAGAGGTTTTTAAGGCCCAGCTTGACAAAGCCCTGGCTGGGATGATTTAGTTCGTGTTGGTCGTGCTTTGAGCAGGGGATTGGACTAAATGACCTCCTGAGGTCTCTTCCAACCCTAATATTCTATGATTCTATGATAAGTCAGTCCTGGAGGAGAGGACTATAATTAGCCCAAACCCCTTATATATGCAGAACAGAGTAACTTTCCCTTAATCTCTCTGACGTCTAACAGACATTTTCCCCTTCCTGATCTTTTTTATATTGTATATTTTGTGGAACACACACATTCCAACACAGGCACTGACAGTGATTAAAAGTAATTGACCAGCGGTTAGTAAAATTTACATTTTAAAGCCCATATTTTTAAAATCAGTCTTTTTGTTGTGTTGTGCACAAAGTAAAACAATAAAAACCTCCCAATAATCTTTCATCTTGCTCACTCTGCACATGCAGAACGTCAGCACTCTACCAGATAAAAGTTTATGTATAGGAGGCAAGATAATATGCTTCAGAGACGATAAACAGATTTCTCAATTAGTTTATCTTATTTCTCTCTTGTACATTGGTCATTTTTTCTTGCTACCTCTTCTTTATAACAAAAAAGTTCTTTAGCTTTCACAGCATCAAGGAAGAGAATGACAGGTACACTGCCGTTCTGATTCATTTCATCTCCTTTCAAGTCCTCCTGGGGGAAGTTTACTTTTAGTACCTGATTCATTCCTTTTATCAGTTAGACTCTCTCGTCATTTTAATAACACTTGCATTCAACAGACTGAAGTTTGCCTCCATCAAGACTCTAGCTTATCTTTATTTTAAAAGAATGTGTCAGAGGAAATTATGTTTTTTTGTCTGAAGTATTTCTGCATCTGCAATGAAAACAGGGTTTAGCCATTTTATTATCTTTACTTATACACTGGCAGATAGCACACCAAACCAAACTCTCATCAGGCCTGACACACACATTGCCTCTAACTCACTGTTGTCATAATCTGTAATGTGCCATATGCAAACTGGTAACACACTGGTCATTAATATTGTGTGGTGTATGTACGGGCAGTGTATAAAGAAATATAGAGGTGTGTTGCCAACATGTTCCTAAAATGTGTTTGGCAAATAGTGCCTAAGCCCAGCCAGTCTTCGAAAAAGAAATGCTGTTTCGCCAGTTTGACTGTGTTTCCAGTGTAAATTACACAAGGTGAGACCAAAGACAATGAAAAGGGCATTTACATGTAAGGCAAACAAAGCCATCAGGCAAGCAAATGGGGGAACATGACCACTTAAGAATCTTGATGGGGAACAGAGGTTGCATCCCCATGAAGCCTTCCTGCCTCTTGAAACAGGGTCAGTAAACTTTTGGAAGACATAAGCAGAAGCAAAAAGCCATTTTGTCACCCATCATGTGGCTCCTCTTGACCCAGGAGGAAAGAGTAGCTCGAAACTGACAGTAGGTGAGAAACTTGCTTAGACAAAGATTGTAACTTGCTGAAATTAAGTTTTAGTCACTAGAAAGTGTGTTTTGTTTTGTTTTATTTATATCCATAACTCTCTTCCAGTCTTACTTATTATCACTTAAACATCTGCTCTTTGTTAATAAATTTAGTCTTCTTTTATCACAAAACCATCTCAGTGCTGTGTATTAAACCAAAGGGTAAAATCCTCAGCCAGGCAACCAGACTGGTGTGTGCTCTCTCTCCTTGGAGGCAGCGAACTTTACTTCTGTAAGGGTCCAGTGAGAGGGACTGGACACTGCAGGAGAGATGGTTTTAGGGAGACTTGGGATTGGACAAGCTGTTGGTGTCACCTGCAAGAAGTAACCAGGCTAGTGGCAGCCAGGGAGAAGCCACTGTACTGTGAGCAGGCTACATTGAGCCAGAGCTGCACAGCACAGAAGCAGCCAGGGGTTACAGTGCAGGTGGTGACACAACTGGTCTGGGTGAATCCCCAAGTGTCAGAAGTTCTTTGAAATTTACTGTCAATGTAGATTCCACTTCTGCTGTGCATACACCCCATGCCAGTCAGCTCAGATTCTTTTGGCCAGCAAGGTCCACTGGGGTTGCACTTATACCCCAGATTTTCTAGTGTCCCCCAACTGAGAGAATAAAATGCAGAGCAGGTCCAACTTTTTCTCAGTTCCATCAGCAACACAGAATCCAGATGGTATAAGAGGGAAGGTATAGGAAGGATGGTATAGGAGGGAATCCAGATGTAGTAGCAGGGAAGGAGGGTGGATTGCGGAATCAAGGTGGACAACACATGTAGGAATAAAGTGAGAAAGGCCAAAAGCCATGTAGAGTTGGACCTTGCAAAGGGAATTAAAACCAATAGTAAAAGGTTCTATAGCCACATAAGTAAGAAGAAAACAAAAAAAAGTGGGACCGCTAAACACTGAGGATGGAGTGGAGGTTAAGGATAATCTAGTCATGGCCCAATATCTAAACAAATACTTTGCCTCAGTCTTTAATGAGGCTAATGAGGAGCTTAGGAATAATGGTAGGACAACAAATGGGAATGAGGATATGGAGGTAAATATTACCACATCCGAGGTAGAAGCCAAACTTGAACATCTTATTGGGACTAAATCGGGGGGCTGGATAATCTTCACCCAAGAATATTAAAGGAACTGGCACATGAAATTGCAAGCCCATTAGTAAAAAATTTTAATGAATCTGTAAACTCAGGGGTTGTATCATATGACTGGAGAATTGCTAACATAGTTCCTATTTTTAAGAAAGGGAAAAAAAGTGATCCGGGTAACTACAGGCCTGTTAGTTTGACATCTATAGTATGCAAGCTCTTGGAAAAATTTTTGAAGGAGAAAGTAATTGAGGACATTGAGGTCACTGGTAATTGGGAAAAAATACAACATGGTTTTACAAAAGGTAGATCATGTCAAACCAACCTGATCTCCTTCTTTGAGAAAGTAACAGATTTTGTAGACAAAGGAAACACAGTGGATCTAATTTACCTCGATTTCAGTAAGGCATTTGATATGGTTCCACATGGGGAATTATTAGCTAACTTGGAAAAGATGGGGATCAATATGAAAATTGAAAGGTGGATAAAGAACTGGTTAAAGGGGAGACTACAACGGGTCACACTGAAAGGTGAACTGTCAGGCTGGAGGGAGGTTACTAGTGGAGTTCCTCAGGGATCGGTTTTGGGACCAATCTTATTTAATCTTTTTATTACTGACCTTGGCACAAAATGTGGGAGTGTGCTAATAAAGTTTGCGGATGACACGAAGCTGGGAGGTATTGCCAATACAGAGAAGGACCGGGGTTTTTCGCCTTCCTCTGCAGCATGGGCTCACTTCCTGGAGGATTCTCTGCACCTCAAGGTCTTTAAACCACGATTTGAGGACTTCAGTTGCTCGGACATAGGTTAGAGGTTTGTTACAGGAGTGGGTGGGTGAGATTCTGCGGCCTGCGTTGTGCAGGAGGTCAGACTAGACGATCATAATGGTACAAACTATACGATCATAATGGTACCTTCTGACCTTAAAGTCTATGATTCTAACACATCTCAAAGAACCACCGTTATTGTAGGGTAGGTAACCATTCTCTCTTCTTCGAGTGATTGTCCACCTGGATTCCTCCTCTGGTTTCTAGCAAAGAGAGAACTCCTTGCACCCACTTCCTGATTACAAGGTCAATTTAAAATAATGATTTGAAGACCGCTCTGTCAGGTCTTGAGGCTTGAATTAAGAAACAGTGCTGGGTGAATGTGTGGACTGATCCCCACATAGCTGCCCTGCAAATTTCTGGAATTGGGAGATGCCACAAAAGTGGCCTGAGCCCTGGTGTAATAGGCTTTAACCTTCATGGATGGATCTAATCTAAACTAATCATAGCATTCCCTAATACAACAGTCTTTGGATTGATATTGCCTCACCTTTCACCCTTTTTACAACTATCAACAGCAAGCAGGGTCTTTCTTCCCGGACCAGAAGATCACCGTATGGGAAGTCGAAATGCCCATTGTGATCTTGGGAGACCCCGCCTACCCCTTAATGCTGTGGTTTATGAAGCCATACATGGGGCAACCTGACAGTCGCGAGGAGAGGTTCAACAACAGGCTGAGCAAGTGCAGAATGACTGTTGAGTGTGCACTCAGCCACTTAAAAGCCCGCTGGCGATGCCTGTATGGGAAGCTGGACATGGCAGATGACAATATTCCTATGCTTATAGCCGCATGCTGCATGCTCCATAATATTTGTGAAGGGAAGGGTGAAAGCTATACTCAGGGCTGGACCACAGAGGCTCAGTGCCTGGAGGCTGAGTTTGAACAGACAGAGACCAGGGCTATTAGAGGGGCACAGCGCGGGGCCATAAAGATCAGGGATGCCTTGAGGCAGCAATTTGAAGCTGAAAGCCACTAATATTTGCTGCTATGCTTGGGATTGCAGTGTTTGTAATCCCAGGAGGTGACTGGTGCACATGATGCTATAAGGGGGTTTAACATAATTGAATATTGCTTTGCTGTGCTCTTTTTGCTTTCACTTAATAGAATAAAGATTGCTTTCAAACCAACAACACAATTCTTTTATTAAAAGAAACAAATGGAGGAGAGAGTCAAATGACAAAAATACAGCAGTAGGAAGGGGGTTGGGGGAAGGGAAGGTCACCAGAGGAGGAGGGGTCCTGGGACAGCTACAGATTTGTGTATGTCCAGGGATCATACCCAACCTTCTCCTTTGGAGTACAATGCAGCGAGTGCTGTTCTTCAGCAGGGCCAAACTGCAGAGGGATGGGTGTTGAGTGCAGTGGGTAGTGCGAGTCCATACTGCTGGACTGTGAGGAGGGAGGAGTGGAATGCTGCGGGTAGAGTGGAGCCAGGAGGTTGATAACAGTGTGTTAGTGGTGTGGGGGGGGGTGCATGGGAAAGTTTTGTGACAGCAGCTGCAGGGAAGGGCGGGTGCGGCGGTGCTTGGTTGGCAGAGCTAGTATCGCCTGGAACATGTCTACTTGGCGCTCCATAATGTTTAAGAGCTGCTCTGTGACTTCTTTCTGGTGTGCCACGTTCTCCTTTCAGTCCCTCTTCTTGTTATCCAGCCACTCATGCGATTCCTGTTTCTCAGCGGCGGAGTGCATCATAACCTCACGGAGAAAGTCCTCCTTAATTCTTCGTGGTCACTTTCTAATTCTGCGCAGCCGTTCTGTCGCCGATAAGGGAGACTGGCCTCCCAAGGCCATCTCTGTGAAGTTTAAATGCAACATTTTACAGAAGCAGTATTGTTTGTAACACTACTTTAAACAGTTAGTAACAGTGCTTTAAAACACAGTCAGTACTCAAACACCTGTCACTAACTGGCTGACCCCAGGCAAGCACACATGAGCCACAAGACCCCCAAAATGGTGAGTAGCCGCAGGGGCTGGGTAAATCACTCTTCCTGAACTCTGCTGTATGCTGGGCATGTGGCTCTTGGGGACAGCCAGCACTGTCGGGAGCGGGGGCCTGATAATCATTCCTGTCCCCACACTTTCCACAGGATGTGATCATTATGGAAGATCTCTCTGAGGGTGAGCAGGAAATCAAGAGAGGGTCTTCTCCAAGCCTGTGGCTTCCGTCCTGGCCCCTATGCGGCTCGCCTCTTTGCAGCAATGGTCCTCTCCCCCTCCCACCCATGACAGCACAGTGGCGCAGGAAAGTTACCCTTAATGGGGCAATAAACAAAGCAGCTCTGCTGCGGAACCTGCAGCAGTGGATTGCCCAGTATCTCCATGAGAGTTTCCTGGAGATCTCTGAGGGAGATTCCCATGAAGTGAGGGAGTCTCTCAACAGCCTGTTCCGCCACTCAGAATAAGCATGCGGAGGGAGACAAGCTTGCTTTCTGCAACCCTCCTTCCCTCAACAAATCGCTTCAGCAATTCCCCAAATCAGATCCACTTACCAGGGGTCTCCTCTCCTGTTTGTGCTTCGCCAAGATCCGACTGCTGTGACTGGCTAGGCTCCTCCAGGTAGGAAAGAGCTCCTGTCTGCATGCATCTCTGGTCTCCGAGCTATCCTCTGCCTCTGGGTCCCCCTCCCCCTCTTCGTCCAAGATTTCCTCCTCCTGGCTTGGTTCACTCTCGACTGGCACATGAGCCAACGAAGTATCAACAGGGGCCTTTGCAGTGGAGGTGGGGCCGCCACTGAGTATTGCGTCCAGCTCTTTGTAGAACTGGCAGCTCGTGGGAAAAGCACCGCAGCAGCGGTTTGCCTCCCACGCCTTGTGGTAGGCGTTCCGCAGCTCCTTCACTTTGACCCTGCACTGCAGTGTGTCCTGGTCATGGCCCCTTTCTGTCATGCATCGAGAAATCTGCCCATAGGTATCCTAATTCCTACGGCTGGAGCACAGCTGGGACTGCACAGCTTCCTCTCCCCAAATGCCGATGAGATCCAGCAGCTCAGCATTGCTCCAAGTGGGGAATCGCCTGGTGCATGGAGCAAGCACGGTCACCTGGAAAGATGCGCTGAGACCACTGCTCACATCACCAAGCAAACAGGAAGGGGACTTTCAAATTTCCCAAGGAATGTCCGGGGTGGGGCTCACGGTTGGTCACCTGAGGGCAGGGCAGTAGAGTTCAAACCGATGGCCAGAGAGGTGAGAACAGGCATTGTGGGACACCTCCCGGAGGCCAATCACAGCGCTGTAATCACCATGGTGTCTACACTGGCACAGCGGCGCTGTACCCCCAGCGCAGAAAGCTCTAGGCCGCTTGTCGGAGTGGTTTTTTTACAGTGTGACAACTAAGCAGTTTCTGCGCACTAAGTGGCTTGGCAGTGTGCACACCTCAGGAGTTACAGTGCAGAAAGCTGCTTTACTGCACAGAAACTTGCCAGTGTAGACGGGGCCTGAGTTTCCTTAGACCCTTGATAGTAACATGATTGGTGGACTAGCATACATTACCCCGGGAGTCTATGATATGAGAAAAGCATCCAACAGGGATTCTTGGCTCAAACTCCTCCTCTTGAGCAGAATGCTTGGCATTTCCTTTTCCAATTTGAAGCAAACAGCAGAAGAGGCTCTGCAGGATCAAGTACCTGACAATTTATTCATGGTTGTCAGTGAATTGACTGCTAAGCTGCGCCACTAGACCTTTCTGTAAGAGGTGCAGAGCTACTAGCATGATTTGACAACGAATGTATCAGGTCCAGAGATGAACAGTTTTTTTGGAAAGAGGAGAAGATCGTGCTCCTCCCTGTCTGTTATTACCCGGATTATCAGTCTGCACAGCAGGAGTAGAAATGCTTTGCACACTAGAGGAATTGTTGTGACTTCTAGTATATCTATGTGAAAACGAATCTCTTCAGGAATCCAGAGGCCTTGGGTTTGAATGTACTCTAGGTAAGCTCCCCATCTGAGTGCAGAGGCATCCTCCACCAGCCTACTGGTAGATGATGGTAGAGAAAATGGTACTTCTTTGTATACCCAAAGAGGGTACTTCCACTAACTGGAGATGAGAGTACTTTTTGGGGACTTGCACCCTCATGTCCATGTGATCACCACGGTAGATGCACTGATTTCAACCACCTGTTGCAAGGAACTTGGTGATGTCTGGCATAGAATTATAGAATATCACGGTTGGAAGGGACCTCAGGAGGTCATCTGGTCCAACCCCCTGCTCAAAGCAGGACCAATTCCCAGTTAAATCATCCCAGCCAGGGCTTTCTCAAGCCTGACCTTAAAAACCTCTAAGGAAGGAGATTCCACCACCTCCCTAGGTAACCCATTCCAGTGCTTCACCACCCTCCTAGTGAAAATTTTTTTCCTAATATCCAACCTAAACCTCCCCCACTGCAACTTGAGACCATTACTCCTTGTTCTGTCATCTGCTACCACTGAGAACAGTCTAGATCCGTCCTCTTTGGAATCCCCTTTCAGGTAGTTGAAAGCAGCTATCAAATTCCCCCTCATTCTTCTCTTCTGCAAACAATCCCCGTTCACTCAGCCACTCCTCATAAGTCATGTGCGCCGGCCCCCTAATAATTTTTTTTGCCCTGCGCTGGACTCTTTCCAATTTTTCCCACATTCTTCTTGTAGTGTGGGGCCCAAAACTGAACACAGTACTCCAGACGAGGCCTCACCAATGCCGAATAGAGGGGAATGATCACGTCCTTCAATCTGCTGGGAATGCTCCTACTTATACTGTTAGCCTTCTTGGCAACAAGGGCACACTGCTGACTCATATCCAGCTTCTCGTCCACTGTAACCCTTAGGTCCTTTTCTGCAGAACTGCTACCTAGTCATTTGGCCCCTAGTCTGTAGTGGTGCATGGGATTCTTCTGTCCTAAGTGTAGGACTCTGCACTTGTCCTTGTTGAACCTCATCAGATTTCTTTTGGCCCAATCCTCTAATTTGTTGAGGGCCCTCTGTATCCTATCCCTATCCTCCAGAGTATCTACCACTCCTCCCAGTTTAGCGTCATCTGCAACCTTGCTGAGGGTGCAATCCACATCATCCTCCAGAACATTAATGAAGATATTGAACAAAACCGGCTCCAGGACCGACCCTTGCGGCACTCCGCTTGATACCGGCTGCCAACTAGACATGGAGCCATTGATTGCTACTCACTGAGCCTGATGATCTAGCCAGCTTTCTATCCACCTTACAGTGCATTCCTTCAGCCCATACTTCTTTAACTTGCTGGCAAGAATACTGTGGGAGACTGTGTCAAAAGCTTTGCTGAAGTCAAGAAATAACACGTCCACTGCTTTCCCCTCATCCACAGAGCCAGTTATCTTGTCATAGAAGGCAATTAGGTTAGTCAGGCATGACTTGCCCTTGATGAATCCATGCTGACTGTTCCTGATCACTTTCCTCTCCTCTAAGTGCTTCGGAATTGATTCCTTGAGGACATGCTCCATGATTTTTCCAGGGACTGAGGTGAGGCTGACTGGCCTGTAGTTCCCCGGATCCTCCTCCTTCCCTTTTTTAAAGATGGGCACTACATTAGCCATCTTCCAGTCGTCCGGGACCTCCCCCGATCACCATGAGTTTTCAAAGATAAATGGCCAATGGCTCTGCAATCACATCCGCCAACTCCTTTAGCACCCTCGCATGCAGTGAATGTGGCCCCAAGGACTTGTGCTCATCCAGCTTTTCTAAATAGTCCCTGTCATAAATATAAAGGGAAGGGTAAACCCCTTTGAAATCCCTCCTGGCCAGGGGAAAGCTCCTCTCACCTGTAAAGGGTTAAGAAGCTAAAGGTAACCTCGCTGCCCCACTGACAGACCTAACCAAAAAGAAACAGCCAAATGCTGTTCAGTGGACCGGAAAGTGTCAGAAGGCCTTTAACAAGCTTCAAGCGACACTCATGTCTGACCCTGTACTAAGGGCCCCAGACTTTGACAAACCGTTCCTAGTAACCACAGATGCATCCGAGCGTGGTGTGGGAGCAGTTTTAATGCAGAAAGGACCTGATCAAGAATTCCACCCTGTAGTGTTTCTCAGCAAAAAACTGTCTGAGAGGGAAAGCAACTGGTCAGTCACTGAAAAAGAATGTTATGCCATTGTCTACGCTCTGGAAAAGCTACGCCCATATGTTTGGGGATGGCGTTTCCACCTGCAAACCGACCATGCTGCACTAAAGTGGCTTCACACCGTCAAAGAAACTAACAAAAAACTTCTTCGGTGGAGTTTAGCTCCCCAAGATTTTGATTTCGACATCCAACACATCTCAGGAGCTTCTAACAAAGTGGCTGATGCACTCTCCCGTGAAAGTTTCCCAGAATCAACTGGTTAAAATCGTCCTTGAGATGTGGAAAATATTGTTAGTCTTTATGTACTTGGTAGTATATTTAGAGATGCATGTGTCTTATTAACTCTGTTTTCCTAGAGCTCCAGGAAGAAATCCCAGCCAGTGTTTCACCCTAGCTGAGATTTGGGGGGCGTGTCATAAATATAAAGGGAAGGGTAAACCCCTTTGAAATCCCTCCTGGCCAGGGGAAAGCTCCTCTCACCTGTAAAGGGTTAAGAAGCTAAAGGTAACCTCGCTGGCACCTGACCAAAATGACCAATGAGGAGACAAGATACTTTCAAAAGCTGGGAGGAGGGAGAGAAACAAAGGGTCTGTGTCTGTCTGTAGTCGTCTTGGCCAGGGATAGACCAGGAATGGAGTCTTAGAACTTTTAGTAAGTAATCTAGCTAGGTATGTGTTAGATTATGATTTCTTTAAATGGCTGAGAAAAGAATTGTGCTGAATAGAATAACTATTTCTGTCTGTGTATCTTTTTTGTAACTTAAGGTTTTGCCTAGAGGGGTTCTCTATGTTTTTGAATCTAATTACCCTGTAAGATATCTACCATCCTGATTTTACAGGGGGGATTTCTTTATTTCTATTTACTTCTATTTTTTATTAAAAGTCTTCTTGTAAAACACTGAATGCTTTTTCATTATTTTCAGATCCAAGGGTTTGGGTCTGTGGTCACCTATGCAAATTGGTGAGGCTTTTTATCCAACATTTCCCAGGAAAGGGGGAGTGCAAGTGTTGGGAGGATTGTTCATTGTTCTTAAGATCCAAGGGTCTGGGTCTGTAGTCACCTAGGCAAATTGGTGAGGCTTTTTACCAAACCTTGTCCAGGAAGTGGGGTGCAAGGTTTTGGGAAGTATTTTGGGGGGAAGGACGCGTCCAAACAGCTCTTCCCCAGTAACCAGTATTAGTTTGGTGGTGGTAGCGACCAGTCCAAGGATAACGGGGGTAATATTTTGTACCTTGGGGAAGTTTTGACCTAAGCTGGTAAAGATAAGCTTAGGAGGTTTTTCATGCAGGTCCCCACATCTGTACCCTAGAGTTCAGAGTGGGGGAGGAACCTTGACAGTCCCAAACCACTTCTTTCTCCACAGAGGGCTGGTCACGTCCTCCCCATACTGTGCTGCCCAGAGCAATAATCCGGGAGCTGACCTTGTTTGTGAAGACAGAAGCAAAAAAAAAAAAAACCACTGAGTACTTCAGCTTTTTCCACATCCTCTGTCACTAGATTGCCTCCCCCATTCAATAAGGAGCCCACACTTTCCCTGACCACCTTCTGGTTGCTAACAAACCTGTAGAAACCCTTCTTGTTACTCTTAACATCCCTGGCTAGTTGCAACTCCAATTGCGATTTGGCCTTCCTGATTTCACTCCTACATGTCTGAGCAATATTATACTCCTCCCTGGTCATTTGTCTAATCTTCCACTTCTTGTAAGCTTCTTTTTTGTGTTTAAGATCAGCAAGGATTCACTGCCATATTTACTATTCTTTCTACACATCATGATGGTTTGTTCATGCAACCTCAATAAGGATTCTTTAAAATACAACCAGCAATCCTGGACTCCTTTCCCCTGCATGCTGTGTGACATAGGCGCAGGAGGCTACATGACCCAGAAGTCAGAGAGGGACAAGATGGGTGAGAATCTTTTTTATTGGACCAACTTCTGCTGGCAGAAGCTACAAGTGTTCAAGCAACACAGAGCTCTTCTTCAGGTCAGGTCTTTGCTTCCTTCCCCAAACCTGAAGAAGAGCTCTGTATAGTTCAACAGCTCGCACCTGCCACCAAAAGAAGTTGGTCCAATAAAATATATTACCTCACCTACCTTGTACGCTCATATCCTGGGACCAACACAGCTATGACAACATTGCAAACCAGAAGCATAAGGCTATCATTTACAGATATTCGTGGGTGAGCCTGGAGCTAGCAGATGAGATCTACACCACCATGGTCATGAATCTCTCCTGTGCTGGATAAACAACGAGGAGTCCTTGGGCACCTTAGAGACTAACAAATTTATTTGGGCATAAGCTTTCGTGGGGTAGAACCCACTTCATCAGATGCATGGAGCGGAAAATACAGTAGCAGATATATATACACAGCACATAAAAAGATGGGAGTTGCCTAATCCAGTGGGAGGTAAGTCTAATGAGACAATTCAATTAACAGAAGAATACTAATGGAGGAAAAAACCCTTGCTGATGCCCTGCCCTTATTAACTCTATGTCTGAGTCAGAAACAGTGATGACAGTCTTTGAAGATCCTGAGTCCGAGTGTGGTGAAAAGTACAATTAGGTGAATGGAGTCTTTCACCGGTTATGGTGACCTTCGGTGAATGAGATAATCACAGAGGTACAGACATACCTGAATGCTGAGTCTCTTCAGATGAGCCACAATGACTAAAAAGCACTGGGTGAATACCCTTGCTGCTGATAAAACACCAAAAAGCAGGACTCTGTACTGGTAGGGAGATTCTCCAACTTGGGACCTTAGATATTTTCTGTGTGCCAGGTGATGTGATACCTGAAAATATGCATCAACAGCTTCATAATTCCATTGCTAGCTCCCAGAGGTCAGAGTTGCCATTCTGAACTTGAAATAATCATGGGTGAATGTGTTGCAAGCACCTTTTTCCCTTTGGGATCAGAAAACAATACGAGTAAAAGCCCTTCCCTCTGAAATCCAGAGCCACTTCTTTTACTACTCTGAAATTTAGACTGGAGGACAATTCTTGATTTAACAGTATCTCATGAGAGAGATCCCTGAAGAGGAATGGGGAAGTGGGGTGAGTTGATAGGAAGGGACTGGAATTGAACTGAACACTCCACGTTGATGATCTCTAAGACCCACTGGGTGAGGCAGATTCCCAACCACACCAAAATGCCAAAAGGGGTGAGGGAGGGATGGAAAAACCATCCAAAGACTCTACATGGCTCTTGATGATGGCATCAAGCTTGCTGCTGTGAGGTGGATACGGAATGTGCAGTAGAGGACAAAGAGGCAGAGGGTCTTCTGTTTGGGAACTTCTGCTTCTTCCTCAGCAATTCTGATGACTTTTGTGGGTTACAATAATATGTGGAGAGTTCTTTGTCTAAAGCAAAATTACCTTCTCCACGGGTCTGGTGTGCAGACTCCCAAGAAACAGAGAAAGGCTCAAATCTTTCAGAGTGCAGGGCTTCATTAACTGTTGCATTGACTATGTCACAACCTCCAAATGGGAGGCCCTCAATTGTTGTCTGCACCTCCTTGGGTGTTCCTGAAGATTGTACCCACGAAGCCCTGCAAACGATGACTGAGGTGGCCGTTGATCATTCTGTGGCCGATGCATACAATGTCGCCTGCAGGGATGGATGAGCCACTAACAGTCCCTCAGATACAACAGACTTCAGTCCCTGCTTATGTTCATGTGGGAGTTTCTCAATAAGCTGCAATGCTGGGTGTCAGTTAAGGTAATCATACTTCGACAGAAGTGCCCAGTACTTTGCAAGGCACATCTGCAAACTTCATGATGAATAATTCTTCCTGACAGATAGATCTAACTTTTTCAGATCTTTTGTCTGAGTTATTTTTGTGGTCCCTGCCGCCTGGACCTTTCATGCACCACCATCACTACCAGAGATCCAGGAAACAGGTGAAACATTCAAACCCACTTGAAGGGACTCAATAGTGTCTGTCTTTTTACAGGTAGGTGCCACAGACACCGAGGTCTGCAATAAATGTTTGCTGGTTCCAATAGCCCCTTGTTAATTGACATAGCAACACTTTCATACATGGAGGAATGCAGGATGTGCAGAAGGCATATGCCATTTTTCCTACACTATCGCCAAAGATTTCTGAAGTATCTGCCATGTGACACAGAAACGCTCTTCCATCTGCGGGTGTTATTCCGCAGTTTCCCTTTCTTCCTGGGGCATTGCATGAGTCCACACCAGCTACCCTTCTTGAGCTACTGTCCGAAGCTTCATAGGAGAAGGAAACTAATTCTGGAGGGTGTGACACACTGTACCTCAAAGAAGCGTGCTGTAACCCCCATAGTCATCATTCATATATGGTTGAGGTATTTTGTACAAAGCATGCCATGTAAGATACTATATGAAAGGTCATGATCTGCTGCAACTCACTGTTTTGTCAAAATATGTATATTGGTAGCATGCATGAAGTTATGAGATTTTGCTATATGTTTGTTATTGAAATATGTTGCGAGTCTGGGAGTCGCTCACTGCTAGTTCTCCAGTGGCAACAAAGGAGGTGACTCACACCCAAAGCGACCATCCTGAGCTACTGACCAGTAGGGGAATTGTAAACAAGAAATTTACAAATTCTTAAGAGATGGGGCTTGCTCAACTCTGTGACTCAGCAAGGCCCACCAGGACATATTTGGGGCAGTATTTTTACAGGCACATGGACTGAGGGTATAAGATAATGGACAGTGGCATCATGAGACCACCTCTCTCCCCTCCCCCACCTACACTGAAGGCAACAAGAATGCTGGGAAGACAAAGACTTGAACTGAGGAGACTGGTCCCAGGCTGAGAAGGAAATTCAGCCTGTATCTTAAGAACTGTAACTTACCTTCAACATTCTGTGGGGTGAGAAAAGCTTTTGATTCAACTCTTGCTTAGTCTAAAAGTTTAAGATTTAGAATGCACGTTTACTTTTTATTTTCTTACGGTATTTATTTTCTCACCTTTATGCCTACCACTTTAATTAATAAACTTATTTTAATGTTTTATCCTTCCCAGTGAGTTTGTCTAAGGAGCTTGGGAAATCTGCTCAGGTTACAAAGGCTGGCGCATGTCCACTTTCCTTTGACAAAGCGGCAAACTAATTAATATGATTGCACTGTTCAAAAGAAGTCTTGAGTAGTGTAAGACAGTATATTTCTGGGGTCCAAGGCTGGGGGCTTGAGAGATTTGCTAGGGTTTCCTGCCTATAGTTCATGAGAGCCTTGTAGAGTATTTGTACAATTTAGCTGGGTGTGCCTCAGCATGCAGGTGGCTGAGTGATCACAGCACCTCGAGGGGTTTGCTGCTTGTCACTGGCAAAGCATTATGAAAGACAGCCCAGGCTGGAGAGTTAAGGGGACATAGTGGTCCCATACTTCCAGGTTGTACCCCAGGGATCCCGTCACAGAGGGACAGTTGATGTAAGTTTCCTTGCTGGTTACATCCCCTGAGAGGCCCACTAGGGATAGGGGCTGTGAGCGACCAGGGTGGATTCCTAGGAGAGTGCTCTCCTGGAGATCACATAGGTCTATGCCTACACTAATGGTGTCTAGATTCCCTGTCAGACCTGAAGGGGTCATATGAATGTGAATGAGATGAGCGGATGGGGGATGTCTCCCCATTTGCTTGGGAGGAAGAAGAAAATGAATATTTCTCTAATGGTGGGGTTACCTTAACTGGAGATGTAGGGTAAGCTTGAGTATTGACCACCACTAGAGCTGAAAAGCTGATTGGCTCCATGACTATACTGGTAATCAGTACTGTACAGGGGACACTCACAGGCAAGGATAGTAATGATGACTTGGGCTGTGTGGTCAATGCAAGATTACGTGGATTGAAAATAACTTTGTTGTCGAGAAAGTCTGTGCCAGGGGCCTCTGTTCCGCAGGAGTTGGTACCAGTCTCGTGGACACTGGGATCACTGGCTCCACGTGCACTGATGTCAACAGAGAGAGGCTGGTACCTGGCAAAGTGTGGACTTCTGCCTGAGACAGAACCATATGTGCTCAATGACTGAGTTTTGCCAGAGTGTCACAGGGATCCAATTCAGGCTACAAACTACCTTTTGGATCTATGCCTCCTTTTACTAGGTGTTAGAGCTGTGCTCACTGTGGGAACGATGTTCTTCCCACCCCTCAGATCAGATCACTGGGTGCAGGAGGACTTTGATGCTCTGCTAGGTTCAGTGAACGAAATTTTATTGACCGGTGAGCACAGGAGCTTGGAGTTCATCCACATCTCACAAAAGCACTGATCAAGGAAGCCTGTGTTCTGGTATACAGGGCCCCTGCTTCTGAGGCAGCTCTTATTGAGTTAACCAGGAGAAAACACTAAAGACAGGCCTCTCTTGCCTTCAGCATCCTCCTAGAGGCGTAAGAAAAGAAAAAACTACACTACACCACTGTACAACTATACTAATATTACTATCAAACTCTCATATTGCATATACACACACGCACATACATACAGAGGACCAGTCTAGTTGCATAGCGTGCTAAGAAGCAGACACGCAGAAGTTCCATCTCGCAGACACAGTTGGCCATCACTCAGTGGACACTACTGGCAAAAAGAACCCAATCTTACATGCATGGGGCACATGCCTACCAGAAGTGGAATCCATGTAGACAATCACTTCAATTGTATTTAAGCCAATCTAACAGATCTAACAGGTGGCCCAGGTTAATAAAAAACCAAGTAGGTTAGTTCACTAAACTAATGAGAATGTGCCCTTCCAAGAACAAATCCATGAGCAACAGTTTTTTGCTCTACCTCTAGGATGGCAAGGAACGTGCAGGAAAATAGAGCAGAATCACAAGAGAGTTGCAAAATTATGCCCTCCAAATCTAAGTGCCAGGTGGCAATTTTAATGTGTGCTTAACAAATTACCAAATTAAACACAGAGGAAGTTGCAAATTAAGTAACATGTATTACAGATTTGCTGGGTTATACTGGGAGAGCACACTGTAATGATATACAAATTATACAACATTCCCAGTCAATACAACACAACATGCAGGGTTATAGTGATTTTTCCAAGTATTGGAATAGCACAGAACTAGAGATAAGTTACTCTGACTGATCCACAAAAACTCTTGTTGAGAACCTGTATTCAGTAAGTGTCTGTCAATACAATTTGCACTTTACTCTAAGTGTAATAGGGTCACGGTATTCATATGGCTTGACTACCATATACAATATTGGTATTCAAAATACCAGTGGGGGAAAAACAGCATTCAAATGATAAAATAATTAATCAAATAGATTTAATGGGGCCAGGAATTTTGGCCCTTTGCAGTTAACCAGGAAGAATGCTTTGCTTGACAAATACCAGGAGATTCATGGTTATGGTATGACCAGAAACTGTAGAAGTCTAATCTGAGCCCAAGACAGACAAGTTTTTTTAAATAAATTCTATGTGAGGGAAAGACACTGCCACAGTTCAGAAACACTGCAGTATAGTCGGTATCAAAGCTTTATCAAGAGGACTGGAAACAGCAAGGACACGTGGGACCAGATGGCTCCTTACCAATGACATGAACTGTAAACTATCAACCGAAAGACTGGCAATCGCTACCAGTAATTTAAAAGTGGACACTTAAAGCTCCAAGACCAAGGAAGCAAACTTTGAAGTGTTTAGTACAAAGAGAACACTTCTTCAACCAGATGAAGTATAGGTATCTGTGATGCATCACGTCCTAGACACAGTGGCATTGTGCTGTAGAGCACAGCATGCCAGTGTATAAAAGGATACTTCTTGGACAGCTGAGTTTGGTTGGCAAATACTGCTTAAATATAGCTCAGGCAGAGGGGAGAAAATATCTTCCATGGTTTATTATATCTATTTTGCACTGAGTACATACCGGACAGCAGTTAGAGGACGTGTCAGACCCAATATATACATCTAAAAACCAAAGCCAAAAGAGCCACAGGATAGAACTGAAGGCTAAATTTCTTCAGCTGTTCCATTTTACACCCACAGCATGCGCCCTGTACTCCTGAGGGCATTCTGAGTCAAAAAAAAAAAAAAATTCTGCACACAGTATTCTAAAGTTCTGCAAATTTTATTTGTCAAATAAATGCGGAGGGTCCCCTATGGTAGTGGGGAGCACAGGCCACTGGCTGCACAGAGGTGGGAGATCACTGCAGGTCCCCGCCCCGCCCCCAGGGACACAAACTCAGCAGTGAGGCTGCACCCAACCCTGACACAGCGCAAGGAGCGGGCCTGCCCCAGAAACACTCCAGGGCCCTGCCTCTCAGTGTCGACAGGCAGGCTCAGCAAAGCAGGATACAAGAGTGGAGGGGCTTAGTGTGGGGATCCAGGTGTGGGTTGGGAGGGTTCTGTGTGAGGCAATATGGGTGTGAGCAGCTCAGTGGGGGATCCAGGTGCGGGAGGGATCTGGATGCACAGGAGCTTGTTGGGGGGTTCTGGGTTCAAAGGTAATGGGATTCTGCAGGGGGGTCCAGGTGAAGGTGGTTGGGGCTCAGCAGGGGGGTGTCTGGGCATGGTGGGGAAATGGAGCTTGGCAGGGAGGTCTGAGTGTGGGGGGCTCTGTGGGGGCTCAGTGGGGTGGGGATCCAGGTGCAGCTGGTTGGGGCTCATTCTGATGGGGATCCAGGTGTGAGTGGCTTGTTCGGGTGGCCCAGGTGTAGGGGGAGTGGGGCTCATCATGGGAAGTTCTGAGTGTGTAGGGGAGGGGAGGCTCGGCAGGAGGATCTGGATATGAGGGGATGTGGATGCACAAGGGCTGGGCAGATGGGGGTGCATCTCCCCGTACGGGGATCCCTCCCCATGCAGCTGAGGAGCAATGGGTGCAGGAAGTGGGGGAAGAAGAGGAGAGAGACTTTTCAGAGCTTCCTGCAGCTGGAGGAGAAATCTGGGGGTGGGTCTGACCTGGCTCTGGATGTTGGGAAGAGGAAGTCCTGTCCTCCCCAGCCCAGTCAGGACTAGCAGTTGAGCCCGATGCAGCGTAGGAGCCACCAGGCAGATTCCTTCCCCAGTCCCGCCTCCTGCCCCACAATGATTTACCTCTCTGCTGGCTGCCCTGGGCACCCGAAACATACTGCTGGGGAGGTCACATGACTGCTCTTGTGGCTTCCCTTTTGGTTCCCCATCAGAAAGTCATTTTTCTGCAGGGAAGCAAAGAAATCTGTGGGGAATATAAATTCTGTGCATGCGCAGTGGATCAGAATTCCCCCAGGAGTAACTCTTCAAAGGCAAGAAGGCCAAAATGGTTGCATCCCTCCTTCAGCTCCATCACAGTTCAAAGCCCATGTCTGCTGAGCACTCTGAAAGCAGGGATGGATGGTGGGTCATGTGATCCGCACAGACTATAACATCTTGAAGAACCACAATTAGCGTAGGTTAAGTAACCATTCTCTCTTCTTCGAGTATGTCAGTGTGGATCCCCCTATAGGTGACTGGCAAGCAGCAGCATCCTTGGATGGCGGGATTTAGTTGGGGATTGGTCCTGCTTTGAGCAGGGGGTTGGACTAGATGACCTCCTGAGGTCCCTTCTGACCCTGAGATTCTATGACTGAGAATCATAGAAACGAAGACGACAATCATAGAAACGAGAATCAGGGAAATGAAGACGGTAGCACTGCTCATCCAAGCTTGGCATTTGCCCTGGCTGTCATGTCAAGTGCACATTTAATGACAGTCACAGGATTACTCCACACAGCTGCCGTGCAAATCTCCAAAATTGGCACATTTCTGAAGCCAACAATGCTGCCGGTGCTCTGGTGGAGTGTACATTCATGTTAGGCAGGAGAGGCGCACCAGGCAGCTGCTACCAGATGGATGTGCACTGTGTGATCCACTTTAAAAGTTTCAAGGAAGAGACTGCCTGGCCTTTCACAGATTCATACATTCCAAGGCCAGAAGGAATATATGACGACTCTGCCCTTTGTGCCCTCACGTGGGAGAGTAAGGAGGCACAGGACAGACACTTGCACAGCCTGGACACTGCTAGCTAAAAGAATCTACTCTCACAGGCATAAGGCACATGTGCCCCTTGCAATGGGAGCCACACTGACACGTACTTGAAGAGCTGAACATTCTTTCCACATCAGTGGGACAATCATAACTGCACAAGTCACTTTGTTGGGATGATTTCCCACCTAACTGGCTGCCACTTAGAATTAGAGAGATTAAAATGGCCCTGTGAAGTTATAAATTGGTTGTTACTTTTACTCTCTGATTGTTTCACAAAATGGCAAAGCAAGAAATATCCAGTAGCCTAGTGGGGCATTATTAATTATAGGTTAATTTTAATGTACTGATGTTTTTAAGCTGTGATACAATGCAAAGTTAATCATAAGAACACATAACAGCCCTACTAGGTCAGACCAATGGTCCATTTAGCCTAGACTCCTACCTTCTGACAGTGGCCAGTGCCAGATACTACAGAGGGAATGGACAGAGCTATGCAATTTAAGGTGATCCATCCTCCATCATCCAGTCCCAGGTTCGGGCAGTTGAAGGTTTAGGGACACCCGGAGCACAGGCTTGTGTACCTGGCCATCTTGGCTAATAGCCATTGATGGGCCTATCCTCCATGAACTTAGAATCATAGAATCATAGAATATCAGGGTTGGAAGGGACCCCAGAAGGTCATCTAGTCCAACCCCCTGCTCAAAGCAGGACCAATTCCCAGTTAAATCATCCCAGCCAGGGCTTTCTCAAGCCTGACCTTAAAAACCTCTAAGGAAGGACATTCTACCACCTCCCTAGGTAACGCATTCCAGTGTTTCACCACCCTCTTAGTGAAAAAGTTTTTCCTAATATCCAATCTAAACCTCCCCCACTGCAACTTGAGACCATTACTCCTTGTTCTGTCATCTGCTACCATTGAGAACAGTCTAGAGCCATCCTCTTTGGAACCCCCTTTCAGGTAGTTGAAAGCAGCTATCAAATCCCCCCTCATTCTTCTCTTCTGCAGGCTAAACAATCCCAGCTCCCTCAGCCTCTCCTCATAACTCATGTGTTCCAGTCCCCTAATCATTTTTGTTGCCCTTCGCTGGACTCTCTCCAATTTATCCACATCCTTCTTGAAGTGTGGGGCCCAAAACTGGACACAGTACTCCAGATGAGGCCTCACCAATGTCGAATAGAGGGGAACGATCACGTCCCTCGATCTGCTCGCTATGCCCCTACTTATACATCCCAAAATGCCATTGGCCTTCTTGGCAACAAGGGCACACTGCTGACTCATATCCAGCTTCTCGTCCACTGTCACCCCTAGGTCCTTTTCCGCAGAACTGCTGCCTAGCCATTCGGTCCCTAGTCTGTAGCTGTGCATTGGGTTCTTCCGTCCTAAGTGCAGGACCCTGCACTTATCCTTATTGAACCTCATCAGATTCCTTTTGGCCCAATCCTCCAATTGGTCTAGGTCCTTCTGTATCCTATCCCTCCCCTCCAGCGTATCTACCACTCCTCCCAGTTTAGTATCATCCGCAAATTTGCTGAGAGTGCAATCCACACCATCCTCCAGATCATTTATGAAGATATTGAATAAAACCGGCCCCAGGACCGACCCCTGGGGCACTCCACTTGATACCGGCTGCCAACTAGACATGGAGCCATTGATCACTACCCGTTGAGCCCGACAATCTAGCCAGCTTTCTACCCACCTTATAGTGCATTCATCCAGCCCATACTTCCTTAACTTGCTGACAAGAATACTATGGGAGACCGTGTCAAAAGCTTTGCTAAAGTCAAGGAACAATACATCCACTGCTTTCCCTTCATCCACAGAACCAGTAATCTCATCATAAAAGGCGATTAGATTAGTCAGGCATGACCTTCCCTTGGTGAATCCATGCTGGCTGTTCCTGATCACTTTCCTCTCATGCAAGTGCTTCAGGATTGATTCTTTGAGGACCTGCTCCATGATTTTTCCAGGGACTGAGGTGAGGCTGACTGGCCTGTAGTTCCCAGGATCTTCCTTCTTCCCTTTTTTAAAGATTGGCACTACATTAGCCTTTTTCCAGTCATCTGGGACTTCCCCGGTTCGCCATGAGTTTTCAAAGATACTTATCTCATTATTTTTGAACCCACTTATACTTTTGGCCTTTGCAACATCCCTTGGCAACGACTGACTGTGTGTGAAGAAGTACTTCCTTATGTTTGTTTTAAACCTGCTGTTGATTATTTCATTGGGGGATCTCTAGTTCTTGTGTTATATGAAGGGGTAAATAACAATTCACTTTGTCAATTCAATTCATGATTTTATAGACCTCCATCGTCTCCCCGCTTAGTTGTCTCTTTTCTAAACTGAATAGTCCCAGTCTTTTTAATCTCTCTTTGTCCGGAAGCTGTTCCCTGCCCCTAATCGTTTTTGTTTCCCGTCTCCAAAGTACTTGGTCCAAAGCAGACAACGGAAATTCAATGTCAGCTGTTTACCTAGCTCTCTTACCTTCCATTAAAACCCCAGCCACACTGGTAGCAATGGGTTGCATAGAAACAGACACATTTCTGTAAATGGTTTTAAATCTTATAAATGAGCATCACAGCACAGAGGTTTTCTAAACTTACCAGTACTTAGAACATTATTTTCTTTTAAAACTGGTTTTGTTTTATAGTCCAAGAAGAACAAACAGTAAGGGAAGTTTCCTCCCACCCACTAACAATCAACCCAATTAGTAATCTAAACTAATTCAACCAAGGCAATTCACAAGAAATTTCTCAGGACAAAAACTTGGGAACACCTAAATACTGAATGATTTGCTATTAGGCAACTCAGCAAGATAAGCAAACTACAGATTCATTTAAAAAAGAACAGGAGTACTTGTGGCACATTAGAGACTAACAAATTTATAAGAGCATAAGCTTTCGCGGCTACAGCCCACTTCATCGGACACATAGAATGGAACATATAGTAAGAAGATATCTATATATACATACAGAGAAGGTGGAAGTTGCCGTACAAACTGTAAAAGGTTAATTAATTAAGATGAGCTGTTATCAGCAGGAGAAAAAAACTTTTGTAGTGATAATCAAGATGGCCCATTTAGACAGTTGACAAGAAGGTGTGAGGATACTTAACGTAAGGGAATAGATTCAATATGTGTAATGACGCAGCCACTCCCAGCCTCTATTCAAACCCAAGTTAATGGTATCTAGTTTGCATATTAATTCAGCTCAGCAGTTTCTCGTTGGAGTCTGGCTATGTGGACTCTCTCCTCAGGCCCTACGCTACCAGCACTCCCAGCTACCTTCGAGACACCACTGACTTCCTGAGGAAACTACAATCCATCGGTCATCTTCCAGAAAACACCATCCTGGCCACTATAGATGTAGAAGCCCTCCACACCAACATTCCACACAAAGATGGACTATAAGCCGTCAGGAACAGTATCCCCGATAATGTTACAGCAAACCTGGTGGCTGAACTTGGTGACTTTATCCTCACCCATTACTATTTCACATTTGGGGACAATGTATACCTTCAAGTCAGCGGCACTGCTATGGGTACTGGCATGGCCCCACAGTATGCCAACATTTTTATGGCTGACTTAGAACAACGCTTCCTCAGCTCTCGTCCCCTAACGCCCCTACTCTACTTGCGCTACATTGATGACATCTTCATCATCTGGACCCATGGAAAAGAAGCCCTTGAGGAATTCCACCATGATTTCAACAATTTCCATCCCACCATCAACCTCAGCCTGGACCAGTCCACACAAGAGATCCACTTCCTGGACACTACTGTGCTAATAAGCGATGGTCACATAACCACCACCCTATACCGGAAACCTACTGACCGCTATTCCTACCTACATGCCTCCAGCTTACATCCAGGACACACCACACAATCCATCGTCTACAGCCAAGCTCTGCGATACAACCGCATTTGCTCCAACCCCTCAGACAGAAACAAACACCTACAAGATCTCTATTGAGCATTCTTAAAACTACAATACCCACCTGCTGAAGTGAAAAAACAGATTGACAGAGACAGAAGTCACCTACTACAGGACAGGCCCAACAAAGAAAATAACAGAATGCCACTAGCTGTCAACGTCAGCCCCCAACTAAAACCTCTCCAGAGCATCATCAAAGATTTACCTATCCTGAAGGATGACCCATCACTCTCACAGATCTTGGGAGACAAACCAGTACTCGCTTACAGACAGCCCCCCAACCTGAAGCAAATACTCTCCAGCAACCACACCACACAACAAAAACACTAACCCAGGAACCTATCCTTGCAACGAAGCCTGATGCCAACTGTGTCCACATATCTATTCAAGTGACACCATCATAGGGCCTAATCACACTAGCCACGCCATCAGGGGCTCGTTCACCTGCACATCTACCAATGTGATATATGCCATCATGTGCCAGCAATGCCCCTCTGCCACGTACACTGGCCAGACTGGACAGTCTCTACGCAAAACAATAAATGGACACAAATCTGACATCAGGAATCATAACATTCAAAAACCAGTAGGAGAACACTTCAACCGCTCTGGCCACTCAGTAAAAGATTTAAGGGTGGCAATTTTGCAACAGAAAAGCTTCAAAAACAGACTCCAACGAGAAACTGCTGAGCTTGAATTAATATGCAAACTAGATACCGTTAACTTGGCTTTGAATGGAGACTGGGAGGGGCTGGGTCATTACACATATTGAATCTATTTCCCTATGTTAAGTATCCTCACACCTTCTTGTCAACTGTCTAAATTGGCCATCTTGATTAACACTACAAAAGTTTTTTTTCTCCTGCTGGTAATAGCTCATCTTAATTAATTAGCCTCTTACAGTTTGTATGGCAACTTCCACCTTCTCTGTATGTGTGTGTGTATATATATCTTCTTACTACATGTTCCATTCTATGCATCCAATAAACTGAGCTGTAGCCACGAAAGCTTATGCTCTTATAAATTTGTTAGTCTCTAATGTGCCACAAGTACTCCTGTTCTTTTTGCGGATGAGGACGAACACGGCTGCTACTTTGAAACCTACAGATTCATTAGGTCATCCTGCATGCAGATTCCATTTGGTGTGATGTGATTCTGTGCAAGGTTACTGAATTCAGTATTGCTCCCTGTCCCTGAAAACCCTCTCTCTCAACAAATATTTGAAGCAGATTTCACTGTGCATGTATATCAGTACCTTTGGGACTCAGTGGTATCAATTACATTTGATTTCATTCCCCCATCCCATTTATCTTACCAATGCACACTCATTCTGTACTTATGAAATTGTTACTCCCTTGAAATTGTTACTCCTGGCTAAAGTGGAATAATCAGGGGCAAATCTTATCTCTGACAGGAATTCTCTGTTCTCAAATTTACTGGTGTAAATCCAGCAGTATTCCACTGAATTCAGTAGAATTACTTGGAAAATGTATCAGTGTAACTGAGATCTGAATCTGGCCCTTAGACATCTTTTCTGAGCACTGCAAATAAAGCAAATAGCCCAGGAAGTGTTTCTTACCCCCCTGCTGAAGGCTGCCAAGAATCGTCTCACCCAGCAAATGGATCAGTCTGGTCACAACCTGGCAGGGGGAAAGAAATGAACATTTCAGACTGAATGCATTAAAATAAAACATCCTAACAGATAATGGAAAAATTTAAGAGAAGGGCTTAAATAGAACATTGTTAAGAATTGCTAAGGGTTTTACAAAGCACAGCTTCTCCATGGGAAGCAATTACTTCCACTCTGTGATATAGGGACAGCTCATTTTTCTTGTATAAAGTTATCTGTCATTTTTATTTTACACTAACCTTTAAAACTTAAAAAAATAGGTCATTTACAATCTATTCTGCTTTTAAAAAAACTTTTCTGGAAAGACTCCATGTCACATTTTCACTCTCTCTCCAATGTGCATATACTGTGAATATTTAAGAAAGGAAGGGTCATGTGGTAGTTACTGAATACCATTTCATTTGTATACTGTACAACTATTCTGGTCCATACTCAGACCAGATTCCTCATATACAACAAGGAGTTATGGGTGAAGAGGTGGAACACACACATATTCAAAGTCCTGTATACGTCTTGGCAAGCTGAATTACCTTAATTAAACTGATCTGGAGCACAAAAAACAGGCATGGTTCATTCCAAGGAACAGATTTTGATCTCAACGGAGTTACTTGGGATTTATACTAATATTGTATTATATATATATACAATATATTATACTAATTATATCTGGCCCTTAATCTAATTTCAAAAGTGATAAATTAATCTTTACAAGAAGTAATCAGTAGTTCCTAACAAGAGCAATAATAGAAAGCTAACAGTTGTAACACTAAGGAGTGGCTGAAATGGAAAATACTTTGGTTGGTTTTGACACTTACCAATTTATCACTAAGTAAAATAAAGGCAGTAACTGCCTTAGTAAAATTCTAGTAAACTACAACTGCTAATACGTAGTAAAATACAAACACTTGGGTTTTTTATATAAAAGCCATTTCCTGGTAAATAAAAGTAGTTTTGACCCACATGAAGATGTTAAAGAGAAAACTGCCCCCCATTTTGACTTGATTCATCAACAGGATAAATGTATTACTGTTTGCCAGACAAGAAGGACCTAAGTGGCAAGCGGAGCGTGATTTTCTGTCTGCGTGTTGGTGTGTGACTGGCAGTTACACAGCCCCTCCGTCACTAGCATGACAACACTAATGACATCTGTGAATACACCTTCCCTCTCTCCTTCCTCCATGTTGTAAAAATCAATAACTTGAAACAATAAAACATAAATTTCTCCCAAGTGTAAGAACTTCAAGATTTAACCTTAAAGTGGAAAACCTTGTAAGACATCGCAGCTTGATAATTAGTATTGTTTTATACATCCTGTCTAAAGCAGTTTTGTCCCAGGCAGCCAATACCATTGATTAAGCCTGCATAGTTCATGGAATCCCATAATTTTAACAAATGTGAGCTTTAAAGAGCATTTGGAGAAAAATTCGGGGTGTCTCCAACACAATATCAATTACTAATGTCAGAACTGAAAGTAATGGCTGAACTTCAGACAGGGCCAATGTATTCAAACAATAAGTTTGCACAGAACCATATACCTTCTATCTCCAGTATTAGGGACAGTCAAGGCAAACAGTCCATATAGAATATAATGGAAATATAAGCATATATTACAGTCAGAAGTCAGAGATGGAAGAGACCCATTAAATCATCTTTTCCCACCTCTCTGCCAGTGTAGGTTTGTTCCCTAGTGTACATCTTCTAACATTTTATTCAATCTAGTTTTCAATGTCCCAAGTGATGGGATTCCCACCTCCCCCACTGGGAGAGTATTCCACAGCCACAGTGTGAAGTATGGGCCCCATACGGTCAATTGAATATTACAGAATATCAAAACAACATTCAGGTACAGGACAGATATTTAGAAGTGTGCATGCCAAGACAGGGTAGACGAGATTTCCAGGAAAATTCCAGCCAATCGAAAGATGTTTTTTGACCTTGTACTCAGCCACTCCCCCACTAAGCCCAGACAATCACACTGCTTGAAAGCTTCCTCAAGATGCTGTGTCAATCATACTTAGGGCCTCCAGTAGGGCAGTTGCCCCACTCCAGTAGGCAGGGGTTAAAAGCAGCCCTGGAGCGGGCTGCGGCTGGGAAAAGCATTAAGAGCAGTTGAGGGAGGTCTGGCGAGATAGTTGGCCCCAGGTGTGGCTGGCTTTATCAGGCCACAGCTGGCCTGGATAAAAGGGCTGTGGGGCCAGGAGTTGAAGGAGTCTCACTCTAGCCCTGGAGTGGGAAGGGCTAGCTGTCTGGGAGCAAGGTTGCAGAGCAGAGCAGTGTTGGGGAAGGGCAAAGGGAGCTGGGGATCTCCAGCCTGGTAAACCCCCAGGCTGAAGGCCTACAAAAGGTACTGGGGCTGCAGAGGGGCAGCCCAGGGATAGGCAAAGGCAGCAGGTTCAACCCCCTTGCCAATGATGAGTGGCCATTACAGACTGCAGTCTGCCCCAGTGAAAGGGGGCTAGATGATGACTGGCAGCAGCCACTGAGGCAAGGTGGGGATAAAGGGGTGGGGGTTCCCCTGGGAGGGGAGACCCAGAATCTGGGGGTACTGCTGGGGCAGAACCCTGAGGTAAAGGGGCACTGGGGTCTGGGAGGGACACGGGGCCTGAGGCAGGCAAGACACAGGCCAGCAGAGGGCACTCCGGAGCTGGAGTTGAGCTAATTTCCAAAACAACCAGCAGGAGGTGCCATGCCGGTGAGTCCGTGGTCTGCTACAGGGCCCTATCAAATTCATGGCAGTGAAAAATGCATCATGGACCATGAAATCTGGTCTTTTGTATACTTTTACCCTATACTACACAGATTTCACAGGGGAGACCAGCATTTCTCAAAGTGGGGTCCCATCCCAAAAGGGGGTTGCAGGGAGGGTCAGAAGTTATTGTAGGGAGTTCATGGTATGAGCACCCTTACTTCTCTCCCGCCTTCAGAGCTGGGCGGCCGGAGAGTGGTGGCTAGTAGGTGGGCACCCAGTTCCAAAAGCAGCGCCGCTGCCAGCAGCAGTGCAAAAGTAAGGGTGGCAATATCACAACCCCCTACAATAACCCTGCAACCCCACCACAAACCCGCTTTGGGTCACGACCCCAACAGTTACAACACTGTGAAATTTCAGATTTAAATAGCTGATATCATGAAATTTATGATTTTTTAAAATCCTGCAACTGTGAAATTGACCAAAATGGACTGTGAATTTGGTAGGGCCCTACTCATACTAGCAGTGACCTAAGGAGATCCACTTTGGTAACTTACCCCTTACCATCAACTGAATTGTCTCCTTAGAACTGACCCCCCACTTGGTAAGGAAACTCCCATCTTTTCATGTACTGTGTATATATATTTCTTCCTACTGTATTTTCCACTCCATGCATGTGATGAAGTTGGTTTTACCCCACGAAAGCTTATGCCCAAATAAATTTGTTAGTCTCTAAGGTGCCACAAGGACTCCTCGTTGTTTTTGCTGATACAGACTAACACGGCTACCACTCTGAAACCTATACATACTGGAGTATCAATTTGCACCTACAAAATATGAATTTACTATAACAGTTATGGAGTTACTATTTAACCATATTTTGCACTTCTAATGCACCTTTCACCTGAGGAGCTCAAGGAGGTTAGCAAACAATACCTGCCACCCATTTATTATTCCCCCCCACTTTACATAACGGTAAGGAGAGCTATAGGAAAGTTAAGTGATTTATCCAAACTTAGTGGCAGAACCAAGAACAGAACCCAGGAGTCTAGATTCCCAGTCTGCAGCTCCGACCACCAGGACACATGATTTGCCTTACTAGTTAAATCAAACCTTATACCCCTGGAATAGCTGTGGAAAAATTGTTTTTCCAATCCCCTGCGTGAGAGAAGCAGGCTGCTTACCATCATAGGATGAGTCACCATGCTGCTGTCATGGAAACATAAGAACATCAATTCTGGATCTAAGATAGGAACTGGTCTGAGATTTCCTTGGAGTTTTAAAATATGCCAAGCATTTTCTCATAAAAAGGCACCGTGTTCTTTAAAAAAAGACTTGGCCCTCAGTCTTTTGAGATGCCAATATAAATCAGAGCTGCTGCTATTCCCAACCTGAGACTTGAGCTCTTTGAGATCCCTACTAGACAAATTGGGGGATTGGGCCAAAAGAAATCTGATGAGGTTCAATAAGGATAAATCCTGCACTTGGGACGGAAGAACCCAATGCACAGCTACAGACTAGGGACCGAATACCTAGGCAGCAGTTCTGCGGAAAAGGACCTACGGGTTACAGTGGACGAGAAGCTGGATATGAGTCAGCAGTGTGCCCTTGTTGCCAAGAAGGCCAATGGCATTTTGGGATGTATAAGTAGGGGCATAGCGAGCAGATCGAGGGACGTGATCATCCCCCTCTATTCGACATTGGTGAGGCCTCATCTGGAGTACTGTGTCCAGTTTTGGGCCCCACACTACAAGAAGGATGTGGATAAATTGGAGAGAGTCCAGCGAAGGGCAACAAAAATGATTAGGGGTCTGGAACACATGACTTCTGAGGAGAGGCTGAGGGAACTGGGATTGTTTAGTCTGCAGAAGAGAAGAAAGAGGGGGGATTTGATAGCTTCTTTCAACTACCTGAGAGGTGGTTCCAGAGAGGATGGTTCTAGACTATTCTCAATGGTAGAAGAGGACAGGACAAGGAGTAATGGTCTCAAGTTGCAGTGGGGGAGGTTTAGATTGGATATTAGGAAAAACTTTTTCACTAGGAGGGTGGTGAAACACTGGAATGCGTTACCTAGGGAGGTGGTAGAATCTCCTTCCTTAGAAGTTTTTAAGGTCAGGCTTGACAAAGCCCTGGCTGGGATGATTTAATTGGGAATTGGTCCTGCTTTGAGCAGGGGGTTGGACTAGATGACCTCCTGAGGTCCCTTCCAACCCTGATATTCTATGATTCTATGATTCCTCTGAGCAGTCAAAACATGCATTGTAAGAGCCTCCCACAGCAAATAACGTAGTTAATACAAAGCCCGTGGGAAGAATTCTAATACTAACAGTGAAGAAATTCTCAGTTAATTTCCAACCACCTTTATTCTAAACCACAATGAAAGCGTATGACAACACGACTTAGCCAACTCACTCCCTCAGGTCCAGGAGCAATTCTGGCCAAGTTCAACCAGGGACCAACTGGTTTCTTCTCTGGTAGAAAGGGGAATGCCAAGGAACAAACCATCCCTGCTCCTCCTGAGAAATGAGCATCATGAGGAGCTGGAGCTGCTATACTTTCCCCAGGAGAGGAGTGGAGAGCAAGTAGCAGAGCATCCTTGTTTTTAAGAAGAGAAAAGGGGCATCAGGGACAGGGAGCCCAGGGGCAGGGCGCTGGGAAGCAAAGGACCTCCTGAATGGTCAGGACAGTACAATTGGCCTAAAGGAGGCTACAAGAGTCTAGAACTTTTCAGCACATCTAGGGCTGCCTCTATATTGACAGAATTGGGACTTGTAATTTTCCACCAGGGATACTCCACTATGCGTAGCAACAGTAGATCCTGTAGTGAAGACAGAGCTCAGTCATTTTTAACACAGATTACAAGTTAGATGGCATGGTGGGAAATATACCTGAGTCGTCTTGCACACTACAGATTCCAGCATCACTGCCACCAGCTGAGCTGAACCATCGGTGAATTCTGGCCTCCATTTTTGAAAATGTAGGCAAGACTTAGAAATCTCAGTGAGGTGGTTCTTTCCCCCCTCCACAGGCTGGAGGAGAGTGAGCCGTCTCCTCTTTGCAGGTGGAACAATGCACCTGGGAATGCAGCATTCACTCATCTCTGTTGTGATGTGCTTTGTCTGGTGCCAGACAGTAGACTCCACTAGCCCAGAGTGTAACGTCTCTGGCGTGCTGCAGTATCTGTAGCACTACAGTCACCACGGCACCTGCTAACACACATCCAATTCTACTCAACCGACCTCCTAACACACAACTGGTTTACAATCACAGCTGTTGGCAGATCACCAGTCAGTTCACAGCTAGCCTTTGCACCACTACTCATGGAAAATCTGTACTTCTAAAAGAGAGCTGGTTTGGAATTGAGACTCTCTAAAATGTCAGACAACTTTTGAAAAATGTTAGAAGTGTGCTTGAGTAACCATAGTGTTTGTGGGGCTGGACAGGATCTGGTAACTGTGTCCAGGAGAGTAAAAATATCAGAATGGAAGCCTGCACTGATGTGATCACATAACTGTGATATCACAACAACTCTTTTAAAGATTGTCAAACTGAATGCTACTACAGTTATGATCCAGGAAACTCCTTTTCATGGACGTAGTTCAGAAATATACCCAGGGTAAAATTCTCAAATGCACCTGGAGTGACTTAGGAGCTTAAGTCCCATTTTCAGGAGAGACTTTGGGACTTCAGAGACTCAGGGTATGTCTACACTATGAAATTAGGTTGAATTTATAGAAGTCGGTGTTTTAGAAGATGGTTTTATATATTCAAGTGTGTGCGTCCCCACAGAAAATGCTGTAAGTTCATTAACTCGGTGGAGTGCTTCCACAGTACCAAGGCTAGAGTCGACTTCCGGAGTGTTGCACTGTGGGTACCTATCCTACAGTTCCCGCAGTCTCCGCTGCCCATTGGAATTCTGGGTTGAGATCCAAATACCTGATGGAGCTAAAACATTGTCGCAGATGGTTCTGGGTACATATTGTCAGGCCCCCGTTCCATCCTGAGTTACCTGTGCAGACGCCATACCACAGCAAGCATGGAGCCCACTCAGGTAACCATCACCCTATGTCTCCTGGGTGCTGGCAGACGCGGTACTGCATTGCTACACCGCAGCAGCAACCCATTGCCTTGTGGCAGCAGACGGTGCAATAGGACTGGTAGCCGTCATCGTCATGTCCAAGGTGCTCCTGGTTGCCTCTATGAAGTCGATCAGGAGCGCTTGAATCATAGAATCATAGAATATCAGGGTTGGAAGGGACCCCAGAAGGTCATCTAGTCCAACCCCCTGCTCGAAGCAGGATCAATTCCCAGTTAAATCATCCCAGCCAGGGCTTTGTCAAGCCTGACGTTAAAAACCTCTAAGGAAGGAGATTCTACCACCTCCCTAAGTAACGCATTCCAGTGTTTCACCACCCTCCTAGTGAAAAAGTTTTTCCTAATATCCAATCTAAACCTCCCCCACTGCAACTTGAGACCATTACTCCTCGTTCTGTCATCTGCTACCATTGAGAACAGTCTAGAGCCATCCTCTTTGGAACCCCCTGTCAGGTAGTTGAAAGCAGCTATCAAATCCCCCCTCATTCTTCTCTTCTGCAGGCTAAACAATCCCAGCTCCCTCAGCCTCTCCTCATAACTCATGTGTTCTAGACCCCTAATCATTTTTGTTGCCCTTCGCTGGACTCTCTCCAATTTATCCACATCCTTCTTGTAGTGTGGGGCCCAAAACTGGACACAGTACTCCAGATGAGGCCTCACCAATGTCGAATAGAGGGGAACGATCACGTCCCTCGATCTGCTCGCTATGCCCCTACTTATACATCCCAAAATGCCATTGGCCTTCTTGGCAACAAGGGCACACTGCTGACTCATATCCAGCTTCTCATCCACTGTCACCCCTAGGTCCTTTTCTGCAGAACTGCTGCCTAGCCATTCGGCCCCTAGTCTGTAGCGGTGCATTGGATTCTTCCGTCCTAAGTGCAGGACCCTGCACTTATCCTTATTGAAGCTCATCAGATTTCTTTTGGCCCAACCCTCCAATTTGTCTAGGTCCTTCTGTATCCTATCCCTCCCCTCCAGCGTATCTACCACTCCTCCCAGTTTAGTATCATCCGCAAATCTGCTGAGAGTGCAATCCACACCATCCTCCAGATCATTTATGAAGATATTGAACAAAACCGGCCCCAGGACCGACCCCTGGGGCACTCCACTTGACACCGGCTGCCAACTAGACATGGAGCCATTGATCACTACCCGTTGAGCCCGACAATCTAGCCAGCTTTCTACCCACCTTATAGTGCATTCATCCAGCCCATACTTCCTTAACTTGCTGACAAGAATACTGGGGGAGACCGTGTCAAAAGCTTTGCTAAAGTCAAGAAACAATACATCCACTGCTTTCCCTTCATCCACAGAACCAGTAATCTCATCATAAAAGGCGATTAGATTAGTCAGGCATGACCTTCCCTTGGTGAATCCATGCTGGCTGTTCCTGATCACTTTCCTCTCATGCAAGTGCTTCAGGATTGATTCTTTGAGGACCTGCTCCATGATTTTTCCAGGGACTGAGGTGAGGCTGACTGGCCTGTAGTTCCCAGGATCCTCCTTCTTCTCTTTTTTAAAGATTGGCACTACATTAGCCTTTTTCCAGTCATCCGGGACTTCCCCCGTTCGCCACGAGTTTTCAAAGATAATGGCCAATGGCTCTGCAATCACAGCCGCCAATTCCTTCAGCACTCTCGGATGCAACTCGTCCGGCCCCATCGACTTGTGCACGTCCAGCTTTTCTAAATAGTCCCTAACCACCTCTATCTCCACAGAGGGCTGGCCATCTCTTCCCCATTTTGTGATGCCCAGAGCAGCAGTCTGGGAGCTGACCTTGTTAGTGAAGACAGAGGCAAAAAAAGCATTGAGTACATTAGCTTTTTCCACATCCTCTGTCACTAGGTTGCCTCCCTCATTCATTAAGGGGCCCACACTTTCCTTGGCTTTCTTCTTGTTGCCAACATACCTGAAGAAACCCTTCTTGTTACTCTTGACATCTCTTGCTAGCTGCAGCTCCAGGTGCGATTTGGCCCTCCTGATATCATTCCTACATGCCAGAGTAATATTTTTATACTCTTCCCTGGTCATATGTCCAACCTTCCACTTCTTGTAAGCTTCTTTTTTATGTTTAAGATCCGCTAGGATTTCACCATTAAGCCAAGTTGGTCGCCTGCCATATTTACTATTTTTTCAACTCATCGGGATGGTTTGTCCCTGTAACCTCAACAGGGATTCCTTGAAATACACCCAGCTCTCCTGGACTCCTTTCCCCTTCATGTTAGTCCCCCAGGGGATCCTGGCCGTCCGTTCCCTGAGGGAGTCGAAGTCTACTTTCCTGAAGTCCAGGGTCCGTATCCTGCTGCTTACCTTTCTTCCCTGCGTCGGGATCCTGAACTCAACCAACTCATGGTCACTGCCTCCCAGATTCCCATCCACTTTTGCTTCCCCCACTAATTCTACCCGGTTTGTGAGCAGCAGGTCAAGAAAAGCGCCCCCCTAGTTGGCTCCTCTAGCACTTGCGCCAGGAAATTGTCCCCTACGCTTTCCAAAAACTTCCTGGATTGTCTATGCACTGCTGTATTGCTCTCCCAGCAGATATCAGGAAAATTAAAGTCACCCATGAGAATCAGGGCATGCGATCTAGTAGCTTCCGTGAGCTGCTGGAAGAAAGCCTCATCTACCTCATCCCCCTGGTCCGGTGGTCTATAGCAGACTCCCACCACCACATCACTGTTGTTGCACACACTTCTAAACTTAATCCAGAGACACTCAGGTTTTTCTACAGTTTCGTACCGGAGCTCTGAGCAGTCATACTGCTCCCTTACATACAGTGCTACTCTCCCACCTTTTCTGCCCTGCCTGTCCTTCCTGAACAGTTGATAACCATCCATGACAGTACTCCAGTCATGTGAGTTATCCCACCAAGTCTCTGTTATTCCAATCACGTCATAGTTCCTTGACATCACCAGGACCTCCAGTTCTCCCTGCTTGTTTCCAAGGCTTTGTGCATTCGTATATAAGCACTTGAGATAACCTGTTGATCGCCCTGCATTCCCAGTATGAGGCAGGAGCCCTCCCCTCACAGACATTCCTGCCTGTGCTTCCTCCCGGTATCCCGCTTTCCCACTTACCTCAGGGCTTTGGTCTCCTTTCCCCGGTGAACCTAGTTTAAAGCCCTCCTCACTAGGTTAGCCAGCCTACTGGCAAAGATGCTCTTCCCTCTCTTCGTAAGATAGAGCCCGTCTCTGCCCAGCACTCCTCCTTCATGGAACACCATCCCATGGTCAAAGAACATGTCTGCTTGGGCAGACATGGGTGCAGGGACTAAATTTGGAGTGACTTGATCAGGTCATTCTCTTTAGTCCTGCAGTCAGTCCTATTGAACCATCTTATGGTGAGCAGGCAGGTGATACAGATTGCTAGCAGTCCTACTGCACAAAGAAAAGGAGTACTTGTGGCACCTTAGAGACTAACCAATTTATTTGAGCATGAGCTTTCGTGAGCTACAGCTCACTTCATCGGATGCATACCAAGGAAACTGCAGCAGACATTATATACACACACAGATCATGAAACAATACCTCCTCCCACCCCACTGTCCTGCTGGTAATAGCTTATCTAACATGATCATCAAGTTGGGCCATTTCCAGCACAAATCCAGGTTTTCTCACCCTCCGCCCCCCCACACACACACACAAACTCACTCTCCTGCTCGTAATAGCCCATCCAAAGTGACAACTCTCTTCACACTGTGTATGATAATCAAGGTGGGCCATTTCCTGCACAAATCCAGGTTCTCTCACCCCCTCACCCCCCTCCAAAAACCACACACCAACTCACTCTCCTGCTGGTAATAGCTTATCCAAAGTGAACACTCTCCCTACAATGTGCATGGTAATCAAGGTGGGCCATTTCCAGCACAAATCCAGGCTTTCTCACCCTCCCCCCTTTTTCCCGGGGACACACACACACACACAAACTCACTCTCCTGCTGGCAATAGCTCATCCAAACTGACCACTCTTCAAGTTTAAATCCAAGTTTAACCAGAACGTCTGGGGCGGGGGGGGGGGGGTAGGAAAAAACAAGGGGAAATAGGCTACCTTGCATAATGACTTAGCCACTCCCAGTCTCTATTTAAGCCTAAATTAATAGTATCCAATTTGCAAATGAATTCCAATTCAGCAGTTTCTCGCTGGAGTCTGGATTTGAAGTTTTTTTGTTTTAAGATAGCGATCTTCATGTCTGTGATTGCGTGACCAGAGAGATTGAAGTGTTCTCCGACTGGTTTATGAATGTTATAATTCTTGACATCTGATTTGTGTCCATTTATTCTTTTACATAGAGACTGTCCAGTTTGGCCAATGTACATGGCAGAGGGGCATTGCTGGCACATGATGGCATATATCACATTGGTGGATGTGCAGGTGAACGAGCCTCTGATAGTGTGGCTGATGTTATTAGGCCCTGTGATGGTGTCCCCTGAATAGATATGTGGGCACAGTTGGCAACGGGCTTTGTTGCAAGGATAAGTTCCTGGGTTAGTGGTTCTGTTGTGTGGTATGTGGTTGTTGGTGAGTATTTGCTTCAGGTTGCGGGGCTGTCTGTAGGCAAGGACTGGCCTGTCTCCCAAGATTTGTGAGAGTGTTGGGTCATCTTTCAGGATAGGTTGTAGATCCTTAATAATGCGTTGGAGGGGTTTTAGTTGGGGGCTGAAGGTGACGGCTAGTGGCGTTCTGTTATTTTCTTTGTTAGGCCTGTCCTGTAGTAGGTGACTTCTGGGAACTTTTCTGGCTCTATCAATCTGTTTCTTCACTTCGGCAGGTGGGTACTGTAGTTGTAAGAAAGCTTGACAGAGATCTTGTAGGCATTTGTCTCTGTCTGAGGGGTTGGAGCAAATGCGGTTGTATCGCAGAGCTTGGCTGTAGACGATGGATTGTGTGGTGTGTCCTGGATGTAAGCTGGAGGCATGTAGGTAGGAATAGCGGTCAGTAGGTTTGCGGTATAGGGTGGTGTTTATGTGACCATTGTTTATTAGCACTGTAGTGTCCAGGAAGTGGATCTCTTGTGTGGACTGGACCAGGCTGAGGTTGATGGTGGGATGGAAGTTGTTGAAATCATGGTGGAATTCCTCAAGGGCTTCTTTTCCATGGGTCCAGATGATGAAGATGTCATCAATATAGCGCAAGTAGAGTAGGGGCGTTAGGGGACGAGAGCTGAGGAAGCGTTGTTCTAAATCAGCCATAAAAATGTTGGCATACTGTGGGGCCATGCAGGTACCCATAGCAGTGCCGCTGATCTGAAGGTATACATTGTCCCCAAATGTAAAATAGTTATGGGTAAGGACAAAGTCACAAAGTTCAGCCACCAGGTTAGCCGTGACATTATCGGGGATAGTGTTCTTGACGGCTTGTAGTCCATCTTTGTGTGGAATGTTGGTGTAGAGGGCTTCTACATCCATAGTGGCCAGGATGGTGTTATCAGGAAGATCACCGATGGATTGAAGTTTCCTCAGGAAGTCAGTGGTGTCTCGAAGGTAGCTGGGAGTGCTGGTAGCGTAGGGCCTGAGGAGGGAGTCGACATAGCCAGACAATCCTGCTGTCAGGGTGCCAATGCCTGAGATGATGGGGCGCCCAGGATTTCCAGGTTTATGGATCTTGGGTAGTAGACAGAATATCCCAGGTCGGGGTTCCAGGGGTGTGTCTGTGCGGATTTGATTTTGTGCTTTTTCAGGAAGTTTCTTGAGCAAATGCTGTAGTTGCTTTTGGTAACTCTCAGTGGGATCATAGGGTAATGGCTTGTAGAAAGTGGTGTTGGAGAGCTGCCGAGCAGCCTCTTGTTCATATTACGACCTATTCATGACGACAACAGCACCTCTTTTGATGATCACTTTAGATAAGCTATTACCAGCAGGACAGTGGGGTGGGAGGAGGTATTGTTTCATGATCTCTGTGTGTATATAATGTCTGCTGCAGTTTCCATGGTATGCATCTGATGAAGTGAGCTGTAGCTCACGAAAGCTCATGCTCAAATAAATTGGTTAGTCTCTAAGGTTCCATAAGTACTCCTTTTCTTTTTGCGAATACAGACTAACATGGCTGTTACTCTGAAACCAGTTCTACTGCACCATCTTCTGCCAGGCAGGCAAGAGATGAGGATGGCTAGCAGTCCTACTGCACCATCTTCTGCCGAGCAGCCATGAGATGTGGATGGCATGCAGTCCTTCTGCACCCTCTGCTGCCAGCCAAAGATGTAAAAGATAGATGGAGTGTATCAAAACAAGAAATAGACCAGATTTGTTTTGTACTCATTTTCAAACCCCCCCACCCGCCCCCCGTCTAGGGGACTCATTCCTCTAGGTCACACTGCAGTCGCTCACAGAGAAGGTGCAGCAAGGTAAATCTAGACATGTATCAATCAGAGGCCAGACTAACCTCCTTGTTCCAATAAGAACAATAACTTAGGTGAACCATTTCTTATTGGAACGCTCCGTGAAGTCCTGCCTGAAATACTCCTTGATGTAAAGCCACCCTCTTTGTTGATTTTAACTCCCTGTAAGCCAACCCTGTGAGCCGTGTCGTCAGTCGCCCCTCCCTGCATCAGAGCAACGGCAAACAATCGTGCATCTGAGTTGAGAGTGCTGTCCAGAGCAGTCACAATGGAGCACTGTGGGATAGCTCCCGGAGGCCAATACCGTCGAATTGTGTCCACAGTACCCCAAATTCGACCCGGCAAGGCCGATTTAAGCGCTAATCCACTTGTCGGGGTGGAGTAAGGAAATCGATTTTAAGAGCCCTTTAAGTCAAAATAAAGGGCTTCATCGTGTGGACGGGTGCAGGTCTACATCAATTTAACGCTGCTAAATTTGACCTAAAGTCCTAGTGTAGACCAGGGCTAAGATCATGTCTACAATACAAAATTAAGTTGACTTAAGTAATTAAAGTAATTGGTTCACGTCCACACTATGCTCCTTCTGTTGGCGATGCACGTCCTCACCAGGAGCACTTCCACCAAATTAACCGTGTAGACCACGCTGGGGCACTGACAGCTGGAACCCCATGGAGGAGGGGGCTCCAGCAGTCAGCCCCACGTTGGGGGTGGGGGGTAAGAAGGGGGAAGCTCCTGCTGTCAGCCAAAAGGTGATGTAAGTAGTGCAGTGTTGACACGGACACTGCGTCACCCTAACTACATAGACCAAAACGCTACACCTCTAGTGGGCGCAGAGATATTAAGTGGATTTAGTGGGTGACTTAACATTGGTGGGAGTTGCATTTTACCTAAGCTGCTTTATATCAACCTAACTCTGTAGCGAAGAACAGGCCTAAGTCCCATTGACTTTCAATGACACTTTGACTCTGAGTGACTAAGTCACTTAGGTGCTTTTGACAACTGTACCTCTAATTATTTTGCAATGTGATTTCAAGCACAGCAAAATTTTAAACAGAAGCCTAATATCCAAATGCTTCCAGCCCGGCCCTCTTAATATGTTAACAGATTAACTCCATCAGCTCTCCTCCTCTGAGCTGTATATTTGCCTACTCTCAGCTGGCTCACTTCAGAACTGAACACTCTTCAACACAGTGGGCTAAACAGTACTTCAATTACATATCATTTGTTCCAGTTATAATACAAGTGCACAGCTGTGCACTCCATCCGCCCCATATAATTTCAATTTCATTACTATCCCTCTTCTCCAGAGCTCTGTTTGTTTAACAGCTACTCCAGTCCCCATGCTCAGGTATCCGTGGTTATTCTACACTGTTATATTTCCAGGAATCTGTAATTCTCTAGATCCATTTCCATCTATGAGTTACCTACATGATCTTTCAAGGCCAGAGTTTTAGCCAAAATTTTGTTTCCACTCATCTGTGAAATTTAATTTGCTTTACTGTAAACCATCCTGAAAATCATTCTAATGAGAATTCAGTTCTAAAAAGGATACCAGTGGGAAATGCTGTCTTTTCTTTGTTTCATCTGTAGTTTGGACTGCTGGGAAAATTTACAACTTATTTATTTATAGAAGCTGATTGTGCTAAACACATCTAAATTTAATTTTCCACTTTAGATAACTTAATTTTTTAAAAATATTGCTCACTGATCATTTCCATAAAAACCATCCCAACAGTTGATTTCCACATATAGAGACCATATCACTATTAATTTACTGGCAGGAAGTTGATTCACAGTAGAAAAGCAATCTTCATTTAAAAAAATACAAACCAAGGATAATGAACAGAATTATTTCCCAGAAAAATTGTGCTCTTTGTCCTATAAAAGAAATACATATCACTTTACAGCAATTTTTGTGTAGGAATAATTACATTGCTATGGTATTTTATAATTAGGCCCTCCCTGATGTTTTCAATGGAAATAAGTCTTTAGCAGTAGCAAGCATTTTTCATTGGTTAAATCTCAAGCATAGAAGATTCACATATTAGGAGTGGACCTGCTCTAGCTAATATTTCAGAACTTTCACCTCTACCTAGAAAAGTAGGTTTCACCTGAAAGAGTGGCGAAGCTTTGCTCAGAACTTTGACATTAACAAATGCAAGTTCCTGGACGCCTCTCAAGGTGAGCATCATCTCCTTCCAAAGCTGCCCGATGGATAGACATGACCATGTAATGGCATAGACTTGCTGGGTCACAAACTAAATTAATTCAATTTAAGATTCAATTAGAAGGGACCATTACAATCATTCAGTTTACCTGCATAGCACAGGCCAGAAGATCCCACCCCGTGATTCCTGCACCAAGCTTATAACTTCTGGTTGAGAGAAAGCATATCTTTTAGAAAGAGACACCCAGTCTTCATTTAAACACTCCAGGACCAAAGGACAAAGAATCCAGCACATCTTTAGGTACGTTGTTCCAATAGTTAATTACCCTCCATGTAAAATCTGCACTCATTTGTACATAAACATGTCTAGCTTCAGCGTACAGTCACTGGATTATTTCATACTTTTGTCTGCTAGATTAAACAGCCCTCTACTATTCCAGCTAGAATGCTATGCTACTAGCACAGGCCCCAGTACCTACGTCCCTCCCTGGTGCAGGCAGGCAATCACCTTCTGCCTCCTCCCAGACTAGTACACATGCAGAAAAGAGCTCTGTCAGGGGGCAGAGGGCCTATCTTATGAGAAGAGACTGGAAGAGCTTTGCTTAGCCTACCCCAGCAAAGAAAGGCTGAGAGGGGATATGATTGTGTAAGGGGACTGTTGCCCCCTTTCTAACATTCAGTGGGGTGTTTTAGTTGCTAGCTCCCAGTACTAAAAGGGGGAAGGGTCGATGGGGAATCAGCACCCTGAGACTGACCATCCCCAGGAACAATGGGGAGAGGCCAATGCTCTAGGTCAGCCTGATTGACAGGGCAAGCAGGCTAATCAGGGAGTCAGGAGGCCAGGGAGGTCCCGTCCTCCTGAGCTGGAATTGCCTGGGTCAGACAGAATGGGGCCCAAGCTAAGCTGGGGAGCAGAGCTGGGCCAGATCCAGAGGGACCAGAAAAGCAGCCCAGGAAGCAGGTCAGTGCTGGGAGCAGAGTCACAGAAGCAGCCTGCGGAGCAGACCTGTCCTGGGAGCAGAGCTGCAGCAACCAGAGCCAGAGGGGCCAGAGAAGTGGCCTAGGGAGCTGGAGGCAGAGCAGCAGCCGTGCTGAGGCAGACTGGGGCTGGAGCAATCCGGAGCTGGGTGTTGGGAGCAGCTGGGGAGAGCGAGGGGGACCCTGGGCAGTGAGCCCAGCATAGGGACACGCCTGTCAGGAGGCTCTGCCGGCCAGACTCGGAGGAGGATTGGTAACCCTGACAGGGAGGGGGTAATGCTGGGAAGAAGGGCCCTGCCACCTAGAGCTTGAGGTCGTGTGGCTACCACCAGAGCAAGTGTCCAACCCACAGCATCCCTGCAGCACCGCCAGGGCCTGAGCAGGGGGCCTGGGACTTACAAGGAGCAGACTGTGAACTGCCCTGACGTTCCAGAGACACTGTTTGTGATGTTCCCTGCCACAGAGCGGGGTGATGTATTTCCTTGAACCTTTCCCATTTTCCCTTATTCTCTTTAAAATTAATTGTTGATTAAATAACTTGCATTTGCTTCAAATTGTATGTAATGGTCAGTGGGTCGGAGAAGTGCCCAATGCAGAGAGAGTACCCCGGAGTGGGGACACCCTAGCCCCTGTCCTAGGTGACCGCAGCAGGGTTGGGGGTCAAGCCCCCCCAGGAATCCTGGGCCCAGCCTTGTTGAGGTTACGAGGACTCTGCCAGACGGGAGAGTGGAAGGGGAGTCCTCAAGGGCAGGGAGGCCACTGGGTAAAGGAAGTGGGAGCGAGGACTCAGATCCTTTCACTAACCCACTTCACTGGGGTACTGCAGAAGCCAGGAAAGTTCCCCACAATAGTGGGACTATTCCCCCGCTTACAACTGCTCCCCATAAATACATCAGGGAGGTAAATAACAGGGAGGGTGAAGAGCTATTTAAGCTAAAGGACAGTATTGGCACAAGAACAAAGGGGTATAAACTCGCTATGAACAAACTGAGGCTGGAATTAGAAGGTTTCTAACCATCAGAGGAGTGGGGGTCTGGGACAGTCTCCCAACAGAAGTTGTGGGGTCAAACAACTTGATTAGTTTTAAGAGAGAACTGGACTCGTTCATGCAAGTGGGACTGTATGAGGGGTTTCTTGTGATGATGGGAGGCATGGCTCCACAGCCCTAGAGGTCCCTCACAGATTATGTCCTATGTTCCTAAAATCTCATGGCTCAGATCTCAGCCAGTCACCTGCAGGCTGAACTCTCCCGCCAGTCCCAAACTCCAAATATTCTGGAGGGTTGTTTATTTTCCTGGCTCCTTCCTCTGAAGCATCAGAGATGGCCACAGAGCATCAGCCCACCCTGTCCAGTGTCTCCTGGTGGCATCGAACATTCTCTCTCATATGCTCACCTGGCTTGCATGCTCAGGCTCTAACTGATTGCCATATGTGGAATTTTCCTCCAGGGCACACTGGCAGTGACCTTGCAGAGTTTTCATCTTCTCTGCAGAGTGAGGTGAAAGTCATTCACCGGGATCATCTGGATATATCTCACTTAATCAATTCCCTGCCCTTGCAGGGGCCTCGGGCACTGTGCAGCTCAGTCCCTCTTATTCTCTGCCTGTTACCTATAATTCAGTCTCCTGTGGACTATAATAATTTGGTCTAATTTTGGTTGTTGGGTTAGGTGTGTGGGTTCTGGGTGGCGCTGGTTGTCTGTGATACATAGGAGGTCAGACTAGATGTTCTGGCAGTTGTAACCTTTCTGGCCTTATACTCTGATTGACTCAATGATTGAGTACAGGCAGACACCCATTAAGGGCTGGTCACTGGTCCAGGACCATTGCTTAGAGCAGGGGTGGGCAAACTTTTTGGCCCAAGGGCCACATCTAGGTATGGAAATTCTACGGCGGGCCATGAATGCTCACAAAATTGGGGGTTGGGATACAGGAGGGGGTGAGGGCTCCGGCTGGGAGTGCAGGCTCTGTGGTGGGTCCAGAAATGAGGAGTTCAGGATGTGGGAGGGGGGCTCTGGGCTGGGGCGGATATGCGAGGAGAAGGGGGCTCCAGCTGAGGCTGTGGGTCTGGGGTGGGGCTGAGGATGAGGGTTTGCGGTGCAGGAAGGTGCTCCGGGCTGGGACCGAGGGGTTCGGAGGGTAGGAGGGGGATCAGGGCTGGGGCAGGGGCGTGGGAGGGGGTCAGGGGTGCAGTCTCCTGGTGGCGCTTACCTCAAGTAGCTCCCAGAAGCAGCGGCATGTCCCCCCCCCCCACTCCAGCTCCTACACAGGGGCATGGCCAGGCAGCTCTGCACACTGTTGCTGGCCAATGGGAGCTGTGGGGGCAGCGCTTGGGCCAGGGGCAGTGTGCGAAACCCCTTGGTTGCTCCTATGTGTAGGAGCCGGAGTAGGGACATGTTGCTGCTTCCAGGAGCTGCTCAGAGCCACGGTACACGTGGAGCGGGGCAAGCCCCCAACCCTGCTCCCCGGCGGGAGCTCGGGGGCTGAATTAAAATGTCTGAAGGGCTGGATGCGGCCCCCCAGGCCCTAGTTCGCCCACCCCTGGCTCAGAGGCATTTGAAGTAGCCTGGTCAAGAGCTTCTCAGCCCTGGAAACAGGCAAACCTCTGGCCCTTCTTTTGGCTTTATAACTGGGTATGTGTCCAGGGCAGCTGTCCTTTATGGGGAATTAGGGCCCAGCCTGCACATGAATGCCTTATGAAGGCCACATCTGGGGGTAACTGACCGCCTCAGGTGGCAGATTAGTAAACAAGCACCTGGACCTAATAAATGTTACCCCAAGCTCAGTAAGAAGGGAACTCCAAAGGGACACAGGAAGCTGCTGTGGAGAAGCTGTCTAAGGAAAGGCCTGAGCAGAGGGCCTAGAGGGGGAAGGCCTAGAGGGTGAACCCACCAGAATAGAAAGCCTGTAAGGGGTGCTCCTAGAGAGGGGAGCCTCCTAGATGGAGGGCTGCAGTCAGCAAGCATCCAAGAGGGCCTAGTCTCAGCCAGGGATTTCCCAGACACTGGCCAGAAGTCCGACCTGGCAAGGATCACCTGTTATCCCAGGAGAAGAGTCACAGTGGGTAGACTTCCCCAGTCACCTAATTCCAGAGAAGGATATTACTCCAGTAGAGGCAAGAGGCCTAACACCAGGAGCAGAGACTGGAACTGAGAGAACCCCTGGGGAAGAACCTGGGTAGAGGTGAGCACTGGATTCAGGCAGGTGAGAGACGGACTAAAACATGACCCAGTCACCCAGCTGAGATTTTGGGGGAGAAAGTTTTGTTTCTGTTTTGCATTAATAGAGAAGACCCTTCACAATAGGGTGCTCTTTTGCACCTAGCAGTTTGTTCAGACTTTATTATGATACCCTGGGTGAGGGAAAAAATCAAGTAAGGGCTCTCCTGCAACACTATGCCTGCCTGCAAGGGGCCCATTGGGCCAACTCAGAATGATGACAGTATAATCTGGGGGAACCCTGTCCCTTATTCCTTTTTCCCCAATCTAAGCCCTCCCCCCATGCAGGCATTGTACATGCTTCCAATATAACCCCTCTGCCAACGCAGCTTAGTCCTAACCAACAGCCCCCCGTTTAGTCACAACACTGGTCCTCTCCAGACATTGCCAGCCATGCCCAACAGTGCAGTATTGTTGTGATGTGCAAAGACAGACAAGGACGAAGCCAAACATTTTCAGAATTTCAGTTAAGGTATTTAGAGTTTAAAAGTCAGTAACCAACCTATTAAGTCATCTTTATTTCAACCATGTTAAATGATAATTTAATGAATCCTATACTGCAGGATATTAGAGACCCTGGCACACATCGGTGGCTTAACCCATCTCCTGTCCTTTGCCTATCCATTACTCAAAAAATTCTGAAGAAACTGACTTGAGGGGCTGCCAACAGTTTACTGGTAGGCAGGGCATAATTCAGATGATGGTGAAGTAGTAACACTGGCTGCCTTACCTGTACTAAGTTCCCATTATATCTAGATCACTTCTGTAGCATTTAGTTCAGGCCTGTTAAGAACGTTTGTAGAAAGCAGCCCAGATGTTGTTTTTAAAATGGGACAGACAGCAGCTCAGAGAACATGAACAAAGGCAAGCAAACATGTAGCCTGGGAGATACCCTACTTGTCACAAAACTGAATAGTCTCAGAAGAGATTTCACATGAAAACTTCCAATGGTTTGACAACAGCAATGCCAAAACAAGTACTAGCTGTTCACTCTCTGATTGCCTTCAACCATTCCTAGCACCTCTGCAAGTACCAGAGAGGTGTCAAAGCACTGCCCAAGACCCACTGGACTTTGACTGCTTGTGATTTATTGTGTCTTGAAGAAAACTGTTAGCTTCCCAGCACCACTGTGCCTGCCTTATCTGAGAGCCATAGCTGGTGATTAAGGTTCAGCTGTAGGTTTTGCTTTCTCCTTTCTCCCCACACCCCACCCCTCCCGTGGTAAGAAAGAATTGATTTTAACAGGTTGTGAGAATACACAGTATAGTGAATCCAGGAAGGCCAGTGGCCTCTCCTGCCCTATTGTACATAGCCACCATACCAAGCGTAATGAATGCACACAACAGTATACACATTGCTTGAGGGAAGTTTCTTGAGATAGGAGTACATCACTGAAATAACTGCACATGGCAGAAACCCCCAGGAAGGCTTGATCCACTCAGGAAAAGTTTATAGTTGAAATATTCCCAGCCGGCGGGACCCCAACCCTGGGTGCCTGGCACCAGCCTGCTGGAGTGACCTCGGTTAACGATATGATTTTAATTATTTAACCAGTTAACTTTTTAAACTGATATTTACATCCCTACTATACACTGTGGCTAGCTGAATGGCAGTGGGTTTTAATCATCCCCAAGTGGCATCCTTTTTGACAATAGTAGCCACATGCTAGAAGTATCCCAGGTAACAAGGTATATTGAATTTAGATGTCTGGATGACACAAGAACAGGCTTAAAGAATATGCAAGAGACATCCAGTGGCCCCCAATGCCTAATAACTAAGGATACAATTTCATCACAGAGGTCACGTGACTTTAACGAACCTCTGAGACTTTTTAGGCTTCAGCCCCCACCGCCTGCAGCAGTAGGACTGGAGAAGCGGTCAGCTGCTGCCCCCTGTTCCAGCGGCGAGGCTTGGACTGTCAGTTCTCCCTACCCCCAGGGACAGGTTGCAGGCTTCCATGAAATTTGGTTTATTGCCCACAATTTGTCTATGACTTTTACTAAAAATAACTGTGACAAAATCTTAACCTTACTAATAACCAAGCACAGGAATTCTAAAAACACCTTTCTACATAAGCACCAGTTTTTGCCATCCACTTAGAGACCAAGAAGTTGAATTTTAAGCAGTAGAATTTTGGAACCTTTGCTGGAGCGGCTTGATAAAATACTCCCATAAAAATAATACCAATACAAAACAATCTCCGTGGGATCTAAATGCAGGAACACACATTCTAAAATTCAGAGAATAATCTCATAAAACACTTTCACTGGCTTTGGGGAAGGGACAACATATAAATATTTTAAGCGTTTTTGCTACTTTGTGATACAGTCCAATTTTAAAAAATAATACATAGCCAGATACAAAAATACAGAGTTTTGGATGGAGGGAGTCACCAGTATTAGGAAGGGGAGACATTTAAATAAATCAATATTAATAGTACAAAAGAAAAGGCAACAAGGAGCTGGTGGGATGACCTAGCACTATGCACACAACACATTTAGGGAAACCAGCATTAGAGTCCCACTCCTCAGACTTACAGGGGAATGGAGAAATTCAGCCGAGGTCAGCTAAGTAAGAGTATTGATGGACTCAAGGGAACACCAACAATTGTTCCTCATTAACAGAGATGGTGGCTGCAAAATGAGGGCATGCCATTTTAAGGTACAGAGAAGGGAGAAAACAGAATCAGATTCTCAAACATAAAAGCCACAGAGGCAGAGGTGGAGGTAACAAAGCAAAGACTTCCAGTCTTCAGTAGCTGAGAGAATTCAGCAGTCAAAGTGGTATATTACTCCTGAGGGCATTCTGTGCCAAATAAATTAAAATTCTGCGCACAATATTTTAAAATTCTGCAAAATTCTACAAATTTTATTTGTCAAATAAATGTAGAGGCTCCAGCCTGACATTGGGGAGCACAGGCCACTGGTGGCACAGAGGTGGGAGATCATTGTGCAGCTCCCCCTCTGGGACACGGACTAAGCAGTGAGGCTGTACCCAACCCTGACACAGCACAAGGACTGGGCCTGCCCCAGAAACAACCCAAAGACCTGCCCCTCTGTGCCAGTGCACCAGGTGTGGGCAGACAGGCTCAGCAAGGCAGGGTCCAAGAGTGGAGGGGCTTAGTGTGAGGGAATCCAGATGTGGGTTGAGAGGGTTCTGTGTGGGGCAATCTGGGTTTGGGTGGCTCAGATTCAGGTGCGGGGGGATCTGGATACAACTGTAATGGGACTCTGCAGGGTGGTCCAGGGGAAGGTCGTTGTGGCTCAGCAGGGGGGTCTGAGTGTGGGTGGGGATAGACCTCAGCGGGGGGTCTCGGTGTGGGGGGTCCAGATGCTGGGGGAGTGGGGCTCAGTGGGGTTGGGATCCAGGTGCTGCTGCTTGGGGCTTGGTAGATGGGGATCTAGCTGTGGGTGGCTCGTTGGGGTGGTCCAGGTGCAGGGGGAGTGGAGCTCGTCAGTGGGGTTCTGGGTGTGCAGGGTAGAGGGTGAGGCTCGATGGGAGGGTCTGGGTATGAGGAGGTTTGGATGCAGCTCCCTGTACAACAATCCCTCCCCCTGCAGCGGAGGAGCAATGGGTGCAGGAAGTGCGGGGGGGTTGGGGGTGGGGGGATTAAGGTACTGTTCAACATAAGGGCATAAGAATTTGGGCCATTGTAATCTGCCATACAGCATGCAGTTAATGCAGGGGTGGCCAGCCTGTGGCTCCGGAGCTGCATGCAGCTCTTCAGAGATTAATATGTGGCTCCTTACCTAGGCACTGATTCCGGGGCTGGAGTTATAGATTCCAACTTTCCAATGTGCTGGGGGGGTGCTCACTGCTCAACCCCCTGCTCTGCCCCAAGGCCCCTGCCCCTTCCCCTGAGCCTGCCATGCCCTTTGCTCCTTCCCCCGCCCCACGAGCCTCCTGCGCATGTGAAACAGCTGATTGCAGGGGGACGGGGGAGTAGGCGCTGATTGTTGGGGGCTGCTGGGAGGCAGGAGGCGCTGGGGGCTGGGGAGTGGATGGGGGGCTGCTGACATGTTACTGTGGCTCTTTGGCAATGTACATTGGTAAATTCTGGGTCCTTCTCAGGCTCAGGTTGGCCACCCCTGAGTTAATGCATCACCATTGTTCTGCAATACTTATCTATCAAAGGAATTTTTATATTTAAAGAAAGACCAAGATATTAGATTTCAAGGATGTCCAATTGGAGCATGATGCAATGGGAGAAAATATTACATTCCAAAATATATGAAGGGAAGGCTGAAAAATTATAAAACACCATAATTAAGACAAAAGATACAACTTCTTTGTGTGTCTGGGGGAGCGGGGAAATCAATGAGAGGAACAATATGGCTTCACGAGGGAATGCTTGAAGGTCTGATGAACCTGCCTTTGGAACACTGTGTTCAATTCTGGACACTGCTTCAGGCAGATATTAAATTGAAGGGAATTCAATACTGAGCAACAGAATGATCAGGGGGCTGGAAAAAGACTTATAAGAAAAGATTAAAGGAACTTGACTAGGAGAAAAGCAAAATCTGTAAATACAAAGGCAAGGGAAGGACAATGGAAGAGTGGTATAGAAGTATTGCTCTGAGCAACGAGGTGAAATGAGGACAGCTTGAGTTTAAATCAGGAAAGATACCCTGACCGTAAGATCTGTTCAGCTGGGGAATCATCTCCCAAATGAAGTGAAGGCAGCTCCTTTCGCTTGGGACATTTAACACGGGCCTGGACAAAGCATTAGAAATTAAACAAAAGGGAACAATCTTGCACTGTCCAGTGAGCAGATAACTCTCTTATATCACTAATTATAGTCACCAGTTCAGAAATTACAAGTATTCATGACCTCATTTTCTTTATATCCCATTAAAAATAACCTGTGTTATGCAAGTAACTCCCTTTGCCAGTTTATCTTCTGAAACAAGGTGCGTCTTATTTAGACAATATTTATACTTTCCAGTCATCAGCACCTCTACTCAGCTCCACCTGGAGAGCAATACATTAATTCATTCTCATGTTTAAGCAACATGTATATTTCACTGAACAGCAGATGAGAATTCAACCCTAGGCTCAGATGTACCCCCACAACAAACCTTACTTACAGATAACAAGACTGAAGAAATAAATCTTCATATGGAACATTACTCTTTTCTTTATAAGGGAGACAACTAAGCTATGGCTCTTGGAAGCGGGCAGGAGAGAGAAGAGTGCCAATTTTCTTACCTGTGGGAATTTGCGTTTGATAGATGTCAGTGCTCCCTCTGGTAGCTTGGCCAGTTCAGAATCTCGGACTGCATGTACTGTTGTGGCTCTAGGCTGATGGGTTAATGCCTCCACCTGCCAGAGGAGAGAGAAAAAAGACAGCTAAGACTTCAAAGGTAAATCTTAGACCTAGCACTGCCCAAATAAAAATGCAACAAAGCAGAACAGAACTACCTAGGGAGGTGGTGGAATCCCCTTCCTCAGAAGTTTTTAAGGTCAGGCTTGACAAAGCCCTGGCTGGGATGATTTAGTTGGGATTGGTCCTGCTCTGGGCAGGGGGTTGGACTAGATGGCCACCAGAGGTCCCTTCCAACTCTGTTATTCTATGATTCTATGATTCACATGATCACTGGAATCAGCTTTACCCATCTCTAGTCTTTTTTCCCCCCTAATTTTTTGATAACGTGTTGTAATGATGGTGCCCGTGGGAGCCAGCTGAGGTCACTCAATTAGGGTGAACTGCAAACAAAATGGGGCAGACAAACCCCAAACGCAGTGGATATTCCAATATTTAGATTTACCAAGCCAGCCCAAAACAGCTTCTGTATTATCTCTGTTGCATCCGATGAAGTGAGCTGTAGCTCATGAAAGCTTATGCTCAAGTACATTTGTTAGTCTCTACGGCGCCACAAGTCCTCCTTTTCTTTTTGCGTACATAGACTAACAGGGCCGCTGCTCTGAAACCTGTATTATCTCACTGGTTACTCAGACGTCCAAACAATGCAGTTTCCTTAAAGTACCCAGCCTCAGGCCTCCATCCAGACACACATGTCAAACATATGATGATAAATTCTGAAAATCTTATTTCATGTATAAAAGAAAAGGTTCTCCCAATCCCAAAGGATCAGCCACATACCCAGGTCAAATGCTAACTTAGATCTTACCCAAAATACATGCTTATAGCCAATTCTTATTAACTAAAATTTATTAAAAAAGAAAAGAGAGAGAGAGTTGGTTGAAAGATCAATATACATACAGACTTGAGTTTAATTTCTTGAGGTCCAGATGCATAGCAGAGATGAAAAGGAGTACTTGTGGCACCTTAGAGACTAACCAATTTATTAGAGCATAAGCTTTCGTGAGCTACAGCTCACTTCCTCAGATGCATATCGTGGAAACTGCAGCAGGCTTTATATATACACAGAGAATATGAAACAATACCTACTCCCACCCCACTGTCCTGCTGGTAATAGCTTATCTAAAGTGATCATCAGGTGGGCCATTTCCAGCACAAATCCAGGTTTTCTCACCCTCCACCCCCCCACACAAATTCACTCTCCTGCTGGTGATAGCCCATCCAAAGTGACAACTCTTTACACAATGTGCATGACAATCAAGTTGGGCTATTTCCTGCACAAATCCAGGTACAAGTACTCCTTTTCTTTTTGCGAATACAGACTAACACGGCTGTTACTCTGAAACATAGCAGAGATGGTGAGTTTGTAGTTGCCAAAAGTTCTTTTAGAAATAGTCCCTAGGTTATAGTCCAATGTCCATATTCAGGGTGAGTCAAGTCAGTGACTGGGGTTCTCAATTCTTATGGCTTAGGGTTTCCCCTTCTTGAAACCCAAAGCAGATCTGAGATGAAGAAGGATCGTGTCCCAGGGGTTTTATACATTTCCAGCAGCCTTTTGGCCTGAGAAATCCATAGGCTTAACTTTCCTTCTCCCAAACATCATGGCAATTAGCACAGGGTAATTTATCCATTAAACAGTTCAGATACCGGTTACCACAGCCTTCAAAGAGACATATAGACAATAATACTATTTCATTCAAGTGTCTTCCTAAATGTTAATACTCCTTTTTTGATCTTTGAATCAAAGCCATAATAATAGACAAGACTTGTTTGCTTCCACCACAAGACCTGAGCCAACATCTACCCTTCTATCTCTAACAATGCAGGCATGCATTTCAAAGCTCTATTCATTTACATATCTTCTTAACAAGTCTTTAAAGTTCAGCCATGGGTCATGTCAGTCTCTGAGTTAAATAACTCTTTCTGGCCCTGTGTCACCTTTCAATGAGATATTATATTACACTCATAACGTCACACATGGACATAAGTAGAACAAGCTGCCCAGTGCTAGTGAGTGGTCTTGTGTTGATACCTTACTTACTGTACCCACATCCAGCTGCAGGAAAACCATTCAGTTAATCGGAGTCTTTGACAAATGAGCATTTCCTCATCTAGGTAGTTTGCTGTTCTTCATGGAACTGAACTCGACAGTAGCTGGAAGTTAGGCTGAAAATGTTACAGGAGAAAAATTCCCTTTGAACTTCGACAAGTACCCACACACTGCACATATATAAGAACAGTGTGAAAAAGGAAGAGAGTTTGGTAATTACACTTTTTTCATCAGTGCAAAAGCTTATAAGTAGATGAGTGATCATATTATCAGTCAGAGAAGATGAATAAGTAGGAATTTTCTGTAATATTTGTATTAATCCTATGTATGACTCAGTTTCCCCTTGTACTTTACATTGTTACCCAATGAGGGCTAAAGGGTTAAGTCTGCACTTGGGGCAGTGCAGGAGACATGAGATTGGTGCATTGCCTAGCAGTCTGGGGCTACATAATGGGTCATTAAAGGACTGGCCAAAGCTGACCCACATCAGTGGAAGATCCAGAGAGACAATGAAAACTCCTAATGACTGAACAATCAACACTTCACAGTGGGAAGCTCCTGTGGGGAGGGTGTGTGTGTGTGTGTGTGTAGTGTGAACTCAGTGTGGCTATATGAAGACAAAGAACAGACAGGACAGGGGATAAGAGTTGGTTTTTGGAAAAGGCTTGGCTGCCCTCACCTGGGACTGAAAGTGGCAGAGAGACAGAGCCTGAAATGGAGTCAAGAGCAGCTTGGCTAGGCCAGATGGACTAGGTCTTAACCCTCTCTCTGCTACCCTAAGCACTCCAATACTTTGTTCTGGGTGACTAAAATCCTATTCTGTTTTGAAAAGGCTGCTTGGTGTCTGTGCAAATCCCTGCTGCGGTGCATCAGTCCCTGCAGAGCGTCTCTGACTAAGGCCTTGCCTACACTACAAAGTTTTGTCAGCAACAGTTATGCCGCTTTAATTAAAGCTGCTGTTGCCTGTCCACACTAGCTCCTTGTGTCGGCAGAGTGTATCGACACAGAGAGCAGTGCACTGTGGGTAGCGATCCCACTGTGCAACTGGCTGCGGGTGCGTTGGGAAGGGTTTGCAATGTCTCGTGGGGCTGGGACAGCATCACATGACGCAGGTTTCTCAACCCCATAGTTCCAGGGGCATCCTACTAGATTGTCAGTTGCTTTTTCATCTGAAGTGGGGTGGGGGAAGGGAGAGGAGAGGAGAGTGGTGTGTCTGGGGCAGGGGAGACAGCAGGCTGACCAACCTATCCTGAGGTGAGGGACGGGGACACCACCACCCCAAGTCAGCCCCCTCTCCTCAGCACAGCAGTCTCTCCTGAAGCAGCCCAGTCTGCCTGCCTGCCTATGGTTCTATGCACAGCTACAGACTAGGGACCGAATGGCTAGGCAGCAGTTCTGCGGAAAAGGACCTAGGGGTGACAGTGGACGAGAAGCTGGATATGAGTCAGCAGTGTGCCCTTGTTGCCAAGAAGGCCAATGGCATTTTGGGATGTATAAGTAGGGGCATAACGAGCAGATCGAGGGACGTGATCGTGATTTGACATTGGTGAGGCCTCATCTGGAGTACTGTGTCCAGTTTTGGGCCCCACACTACAAGAAGGAGGTGGAGAAATTGGGAAGAGTCCAGCGAAGGGCAACAAAAATGATTAGGGGTCTGGAACACATGACTTATGAGGAGAGGCTGAGGGAACTGGGATTGTTTAGTCTGCGGAAGAGAAGAATGAGGGGGGATTTGATAGCTGCTTTCAACTACCTGAGAGGTGGTTCCAGAGAGGATGGTTCTAGACTATTCTCAGTGGTGGAAGAGGACAGGACAAGGAGTAATGGTCTCAATTTGCAGTGGGGGAGGTTTAGGTTGGATATTAGGAAAAACTTTTTCACTAGGAGGGTGGTGAAACACTGGAATGCGTTGCCTAGGGAGGTGGTGGAATCTCCTTCCTTAGAAGTTTTTAAGGTCAGGCTTGACAAAGCCCTGGCTGGGATGATTTAATTGGGGATGGGTCCTGCTTTTGAGCAGGGAGTTGGACTAGATGACCTCCTGAGGTCCCTTCCAACCCTGATATTCTATGATTCCCTCTGAGCTCTCCCGCAGCCTCCTCGGCTGCAGCATCCTGAGCAGCTCTGTGAGCTCTCCCTGTGCTGAGGAATGTCAAAGCAGCACAGCAGCCCCCTCTCCCCCACCGCAGCCAGTGGCTGTGCAGGGCAGAACAGGAGCATCCCACCCTAATGATTTGCTCTTTGTTCACCAAAAAGGAGCAGCATCCCCAAGCTTTGAAAGGGGAGGGGCGCATGCCTGCAGGGCAGCAGAGATCAAAACAGTGAGCAGAGCAGTCATGGCAGGCATTGTGGGATACTGGTGAAAGCCAGTTATGTCGACAAAACTAACAGCAGTGTCTACACTGACGCTTTAACTTTGCCACAAAAAGCTCTACGTCTCTCACTGAGGTGGTTTTGTTTTGCCACCAAAAGTAGCTTTATAGTGTGTACACCTCCCGTTTTGTTGGCAAAAGGCAGCTTTTGACGACAAAACTTTGTAGTGTAGACAAGGTCTAAGAGCCTATCTCATTTGGCCTCACTGGACAGAGCTCACAGCGAGAAACAGGAGCGATGGAGCTCAAAGGAGCTCAGTCTCAGAGGTGGGGAGGTCATGTGGCCCATCCTTAAGGAAGAATAGGGCCCCTGGTGGGTCTGGCACACTACAGGGGTTCCTCCAAGAGACTGTTTAAAAGCTGGGGCTGTGGATCCGTGACAGGGAAAACCAGCCCATCATACACTGAAACATGCCAAGACTCTGTCATTTGTCACATTTCTTTTGATTAAAGAAAGTAATGGGGAGCAAGCCATTAAATCACGTCCATGTGTGCCCCAGACTTCGTTACTGTTTTCAGACAGTTTTAGATACACACTTAGGACACACATTTGATACAGGGCATATGACTGTATAAGTACAAACAAGGTACATGCACATGCCCCCTCTTTGTTATGTTAGGTTAAGATGAATGTTTACAGAGAACAGAATGATTGAGAGTTGAAAATGGAAGCCAGGACACTATATTTCATCTGGGAACTCCAACAGGTTACTTTCTGGGTCCTGGCCTGCAAAGTGCAGCTTTTCATTAAAGTCGTTTGGATTCCTGTCCATTCTGCTACTTAGCAAATAATTAACAATGGTCAGTTTTCATTGTGTTTTGTTAAAATCCAGAAATTGAATCCCCTGTTGAAAAACCATCAGATGCTTAATAAGACAACCTGCTGTGCGAGATGTCGTCATTCAGGGCCCAGGGGTGCGCCACGACATTTCATTGCTTAGTAACACAGCCTCGTGCCTAGTTCTGTATGGTTCAGCAATAGGAGCAGTTTGCGGAGGTTAAAATCCACACATCATTTGTTTAGAAAGAAACAGCAAATATAGTAGCAGCAGTAATTAGTATAGATTGTATAATAAAAATTGCTCAGGGGTGAGCAACTAACAGACACCTACAATAAAAAGGCACGTCCCTTTCCATCTTGGTCTATTTTCCCATAGCAAAGGAAACACAAACAGAACAACAGGGTTTTATCTGTTATTATGTTATTCATAATGTGTTCCAATGTTGAAGATTCCACTAAATTCTTCTAACAGAATTAACTCATCTCATCAGATAGATTTAAAAAAAAAAACCACAAATATGCCTGTAACTATAGGAATATTTATACAATAGCTTGTTACATATCACTACCAAAAAAATCTATGGTAATATGTAAAAGTTTCATTAAGCCCACAATAGTCTAAATACACAAAAATTGCCAATACACATGTGCACCATCCTACACATGTGTATCTAAAGTTGCACAATGTTTTCATTACACTATATTATTTAAAAATGTGATTGTATAATTAAAGACTGTATCATAATGCATGTGATTAAGGGATAAGAGCTAAGGCTGTGTTTTCATCCTTACCATTCCCATTTCCTGGACAGCATGTGCATTACTGTGTGTGCTAAACTTACTATTTTGTATGCAATTTCCTACATTCTATTTTATTTTTTTGAAAACACAGATAAAATTAAAACAATTAGAGAAAATTGGAAAAAAGGAATTTTCTTAAGATGTGCTTTGTTTTTACTGACCCTCTCCCAAATATTCTATATGCATATGGACACACTGAGTACGTCTACACTGCAATTAAAAACCCATGGCTGGCCCATGCCAGCTGACTCAGGCTTAGGCTAAAGGGCTGTTTAAATGTGGTGTAGATGTTTGGATTTGGGATGGCGCCCGAGCTCTGGGACCCTCCCCCTCATGGGGTTCCAGAGCCTGGGGTCCAACCCATGCCCAAATATATGCTGCAATTAAACAGCCCTTGAGTCTGAGCCCCAAGAGTCCAAGTCCGCTACAGGGATTTAATTGCAGTGTAGACATTCCCAGTGTGTCTACATGAGAATGAAAACTGAAATGTCTAAGTAACGTCTGGGTCCCAGAAAGTGTGCAAGAGGCAGATGTAGCTTTGCTTGTAACCCTTTATCAGTAGGGCCATACAAATTTTAGTTCAGCTGGTACAGAGGGAGTTAAACACTAGCTGTGATGTTAAAGCGTGCACTTAAAAAGGCATAGATGTTTAACTACAACTTGCCTTTGCCTTCAGATGCCAATGGTTTGTCATAAAATAGTGCAATTTGGGGAAGTTTGTAAAAAAAAAATTACCAGCAAAAGAAAAAAGTAGTTGTCTTTGATTCTTTATGATTTTATAAAGACTTAACAGTCCCTGTTACCCCCACAAAAATGGATGTGACGACTTCTTGTTTCTTGCCTAAATATCAAATATAAGGCTGGTGTCTACTACTGGTGCTGGCAGTTTTGTTGGACTTGTCATCTAGCTCCAAACTCAGCCCTTAAGAGAGAGTATACAGAAGCATCTGATACACATACACATCTGATGAAGTGAGCTGTAGCTCACGAAAGCTCATGCTCAAATAAATTGGTTAGTCTCTAAGGTGCCACAAGTACTCCTTTTCTAGAAGCAAGAGTGTTACCTTTAGTAACAAACCTTCTCTCCCAACCATTTGTCACTTGTCAGAGTTCAGTGTGTGCAAACAAAAGACAAAGACAAAACAGTCTGAATAAAATGTCTCTTTCCTCTCTCTAAAAGAAAAGGAGTACCTGTTAACTGCTGGAAATGGCCCACCTTGATTATCACTACAAAAGGTCCCCCGCCCCCGCTGGTAATAGCTCATCTTAAGTGATCACTCTCCTTACAGTGTGCATGAAAAACACCCATTTTTTCATGTTCTGTGTGTATATAAATCTCCTCGAATGCATCCGATGAAGTGAGCTCTAGCTCACGAAAGCTTATGCTCAAATAAATTTGTTAGTCTCTAAGGTGCCACAAGTCCTCCTTTTCTTTTGGCGAATACAGACTAACACGGCTGCTACTCTGAAACCTTTCCTCTCTCTGTTGCCAGTTATATCATAACATATATTATATCTCCAGTTGGCTTCAGAGTTCAGGAAAAAACAGATTTTTTTTTTAAAGGGACCTAAGTGTCCCGTATAAAACACCAATAGATATTTGGAAGTGTGATTTTATTTACTTGTTTAATTTAATTGAATCCACTTTTGAGGCAGGAGGGTGATGAGGGGGAGACACCTTTAAGACCTCCCTTATGCATCATGAAGCAGCAAAAAAAGGCCACAAAACCATGTTTTTCACTTGGCAGTTCACCTGCTAAATGGTGATAAATTCACTTCATGATCACACCTGGCACAGAAGCTCTTACTCCAGTCTTTTGAAAGAAAAAAAATCTGTATTGCCCTGTTTACGTGAGTGTAAAATAAAGATGAAGGAATCCATTCTTGACACTTTTCCACTGACAGGCCTCCAACTGTCACATTTCTAAAATAAAATTTGGCAAGTGTCGTATCTATAATTTGGCTCAATTGGTCTGAATTCTCTTTTTTGTAACAATAGCCCTGATCCAGCAAAGCCTGTAAGAACCACTTACCTTCAAGCCTATGAATAGCCCCACTGAAGTAAACAGAACTAAGCTTTAAGCACAAGCATAAGTGCGTCACTGGACTGTAGCCAAAATAAGCAGCAGATGTAATGGGTTTTGAAAGGCAGTTTCTATGTAGGACAATTCATTGCTTTTCATGTAGGATTTAATACGTATTTTAAACCCACACAATGCTATCCTACATACTGTGCAGGGCCAGCATGTATGTGGTAACCATTTATCCAACAGATCAGATTTGTTTAAATTGAGCAGTACCAGCTTACCAAACTGCATTTCTGAATTACTGATCCAAGGCCAGCTAAACAGTGTTCGTATTCATGTACCAATCCTTCCAGCTATTTAATCACTTTTGCTATTTCTCTTGTCTTCCATGTGGTCCCCTCCCATCCAGGATTTTTTCAAGATCTTCCATGTTCTCTCTCTCTTCCCTCATGGCCACTCATTCCATCCTGAGATTCTTTCAGTCTCACATACCAATCTCCAACAATTTCTGGTTTATACAAAATAGTGGCTTTTATACAGGCAAGAACAGATCTAGTTTAAGACACAGTACTGCCACCTACTGTATAAAACAATGAGCACGAGTAACGAATATGAGAATAAAGAAAAGGAGGACTTGTGGCACCTTAGAGACTAACCAATTTATTAGAGCATAAGCTTTCGTGAGCTACAGCTCACTTCATCAGATGCATATCGTGGAAACTGCAGCAGACTTTATATATACACAGAGAATATGAAACAATACCTACTCCCACCCCACTGTCCTGCTGGTAATAGCTTATCTAAAGTGATCATCAGGTGGGCCATTTCCAGCACAAATCCAGGGTTTCTCACCCTCCACCCCCCCACACAAGTTCACTCTCCTGCTGGTGATAGCCCATCCAAAGTGACAAGTCTTTACACAAGGTGCATGACAATCAAGTTGAGCTATTTCCTGCACAAATCCAGGTTTTCTCACATCCCCCCCACCCCCATACACACACAAACTCACTCTCCTGCTGGTAATAGCTCATCCAAACTGACCACTCTTCAAGTTTAAATCCAAGTTAAACCAGAACATCTGGGGGGGGGGGGTAGGAAAAAACAAGAGGAAACAGGCTACCTTGCATAATGACTTAGCCACTCCCAGTCTCTATTTAAGCCTAAATTAATAGTATCCAATTTGCAAATGAATTCCAATTCAGCAGTTTCTCGCTGGAGTCTGGATTTGAAGTTTTTTTCTTTTAAGATAGCGACCTTCATGTCTGTGATTGCGTGACCAGAGAGATTGAAGTGTTCTCCGACTGGTTTATGAATGTTATAATTCTTGACATCTGATTTGTGTCCATTTATTCTTTTACGTAGAGACTGTCCAGTTTCACCAATGTACATGGCAGAGGGGCATTGCTGGCACATGATGGCATACATCACATTGGTGGATGTGCAGGTGAACGAGCCTCTGATAGTGTGGCTGATGTTATTAGGCCCTGTGATGGTGTCCCCTGAATAGATATGTGGGCACAATTGGCAACGGGCTTTGTTGCAAGGATAAGTTCCTGGGTTAGTGGTTCTGTTGTGTGGTATGTGGTTGTTGGTGAGTATTTGCTTCAGGTTGCGGGGCTGTCTGTAGGCAAGGACTGGCCTGTCTCCCAAGATTTGTGAGAGTGTTGGGTCATCCTTTAGGATAGGTTGTAGATCCTTAATAATGCGTTGGAGGGGTTTTAGTTGGGGGCTGAAGGTGACGGCTAGCGGCGTTCTGTTATTTTCTTTGTTAGGCCTGTCCTGTAGTAGGTAACTTCTGGGAACTCTTCTGGCTCTATCAATCTGTTTCTTTACTTCTGCAGGTGGGTATTGTAGTTGTAAGAAAGCTTGACAGAGATCTTGTAGGTGTTTGTCTCTGTCTGAGGGGTTGGAGCAAATGCGGTTGTATCGCAGAGCTTGGCTGTAGACGATGGATCGTCTGGTGTGGTCAGGGTGAAAGCTGGAGGCATGCAGGTAGGAATAGCGGTCAGTAGGTTTCCGGTATAGGGTGGTGTTTATGTGGCCATTGTTTATTAGCACTGTAGTGTCCAGGAAGTGGATCTCTTGTGTGGACTGGACCAGGCTGAGGTTGGTGGTGGGATGGAAATTGTTGAAATCATGGTGGAATTCCTCAAGGGCTTCTTTTCCATGGGTCCAGATGATGAAGATGTCATCAGTATAGCGCAAGTAGAGTAGGGGCTTTAGGGGACGAGAGCTGAGGAAGCGTTGTTCTAAATCAGCCATAAAAATGTTGGCATACTGTGGGGCCATGCGGGTACCCATAGCAGTGCCGCTGATCTGAAGGTATACATTGTCCCCAAATGTGAAGTAGTTATGGGTAAGGACAAAGTCACAAAGTTCAGCTACCAGGTTAGCCGTGACAGTATCGGGGATAGTGTTCTTGACAGCTTGAAGTCCATCTTTGTGTGGAAAGTTACCTACTACAGGACAGGCCTAACAAAGAAAATAACAGAACGCCGCTAGCCGTCACCTTCAGCCCCCAACTAAAACCCCTCCAACGCATTATTAAGGATCTACAACCTATCCTAAAGGATGACCCAACACTCTCACAAATCTTGGGAGACAGGCCAGTCCTTGCCTACAGACAGCCCCGCAACCTGAAGCAAATACTCACCAACAACCACATACCACGCAACAGAACCACTAACCCAGGAACTTATCCTTGCAACAAAGCCCGTTGCCAATTGTGCCCACATATCTATTCAGGGGACACCATCACAGGGCCTAATAACATCAGCCACACTATCAGAGGCTCGTTCACCTGCACATCCACCAATGTGATATATGCCATCATGTGCCAGCAATGCCCCTCTGCCATGTACATTGGTCAAACTGGACAGTCTCTATGTAAAAGAATAAATGGACACAAATCAGATGTCAAGAATTATAACATTCATAAACCAGTCGGAGAACACTTCAATCTCTCTGGTCACGCAATCACAGACATGAAGGTCGCTATCTTAAAAGAAAAAAACTTCAAATCCAGACTCCAGCGAGAAACTGCTGAATTGGAATTCATTTGCAAATTGGATACTATTAATTTAGGCTTAAATAGAGACTGGGAGTGGCTAAGTCATTATGCAAGGTAGCCTGTTTCCTCTTGTTTTTTCCTACCCCCCCCCCCCAGATGTTCTGGTTTAACTTGGATTTAAACTTGAAGAGTGGTCAGTTTGGATGAGCTATTACCAGCAGGAGAGTGAGTTTGTGTGTGTATGGGGGTGGGGTGGATGTGAGAAAACCTGGATTTGTGCAGGAAATAGCCCAACTTGATTGTCATGCACATTGTGTAAAGAGTTGTCACTTTGGATGGGCTATCACCAGCAGGAGAGTGAATTTGTGTGGGGGGGTGGAGGGTGAGAAACCCTGGATTTGTGCTGGAAATGGCCCACCTGATGATCACTTTAGATAAGCTATTACCAGCAGGACAGTGGGGTGGGAGTAGGTATTGTTTCATATTCTCTGTGTATATATAAAGCCTGCTGCAGTTTCCACGATATGCATCTGAGGAAGTGAGCTGTAGCTCACGAAAGCTTATGCTCTAATAAATTGGTTAGTCTCTAAGGTGCCACAAGTACTCCTTTTCTTTTTGCGAATACAGACTAACACGGCTGTTACTCTGAATATGAGAATGATGGGATTAGTTACAATAGAAACATTTGGATGCAGCTTGTTTTTTTGTTTTCTTGAATTAAATAACTTTTTATATGAATTGGTTTCTCCCTCCCCTGAGCCCCATTAATGAGGACTACTGTAAATAATGTCTATATAGGGACTTTGCATGCAAACACTGAGAGCTTACAACAGCAGAGTTCCCTCACACACTGAGCAATGCACTAACAGCCTCAGAACACATGGCCTGCTGTGGCACAAAACAACAGGGAGAGCGGAGAGGACAAAAAGCTCAGCCCTACTCCACTGAAATCAACAGTTTTGTCAGACACTTCAGTAAAAGCAACATGAAGCCTGTTTAAAGAAAAAAAGGGAGGAGATCTAAAGGAGAGATAATACCAATATAGCAAGGTGATGTTTTTATTCTCTTTTTCACCACTCATATAACTCTCAGTAGTGTCAGTGAGAAGCAGAGACCAGTTGGCACCATGTTTAAGAAGGGTGCTTCCTCAGGAGAACATATTGCAGCTGCAGGATTTAAATATTCCCCTCTAGACCACACATAAAACACTAAATAAATAAATAAAATGGACCAGAGTACTGGATGATGCCATTCAGCTTGCTACTGCATCTCTTTACACAACATACCTTTAGAGCACCATCGTTATCAGAGTGCCCAAAACCTGCCAGGTGCCACACAAAACAAGTATAAACAGAGTCCAAAGAGCATTTGGCAGGGCACAAGGGAGGGTCAAAGAGATAAAGGCCTGGTCTACACAGTAGAACCCTGATTATCCAATCTAACTGGTACTGGAGCCCAAATCGGATAACCAAAAATCAGGATAAACTGGAGAATGGGTGGCGGAGCTCAGACCGTCTGCCCCGGTGGCTGGTGGTTCGGTTAATACAGATAGTCAGTTAATGGAGGCTTGGTTAAACGGGGTTCTACTGTACTTAAAACTTATACCAGTGTAGCTATGTCAATCAGGGTTGCAAAAAACCAACATTCCCTAGTGACATCGCTATGCGGTCAAAACCCCCAGCACAGACGCAGCTTTGCCAACAGTGCGGTCAGCGTTTGCGGAGGGGTTATTATTACATTGGCCAAAGAGCTCCTTCTGTCATCTTACATCGTGTCGACACAAGGGGGCGATGCAGGTGTACTTATGTCAACCTAGGCTCGATAGTGCGGACGCAGCCAAAGTGGGAGGAGGGAGGGGTGACAATAAGGGCTTTTCTACACTTGAAATGCTAAAGCAGCACAACTGCAGCTGCACATCATTGTACAAACTGCCTCCACCAACAAGAGGGGTTCTCCCATCAGCATAGGGAATCCACCCCCCAAGAGGCGGTAGCTAGGTCAATGGAAGAATTTTTTCCCATCGACCTAGTGCTGTCTATACCAGGGGAAGTCTGCTTAACTAAGTCGCTCAGTGGGCTGGATTTTTCACACCTCTCAGTGATGTAGCTGGGTCTACCTTAGTCTAGTCCAGGCCTAAGGCCATGCCGTAACTCAGCAAGGACAGACACACCTTGATGGCTTTACTTGATCCCTTAACTTTAAAATAAATTCAATTACCAACTTCCACCCTCACATTGCATAAGCAGGACAACAGAACAAGGTTTTAGGAGCAATCTGGGGGTGGCTTGGCAAACAGGTTTGGAGAGGATGGGCCCTGGAAGAAAGTGTGGAGATATCAATGAAAGAAGTTGAGGATGAGGTAGCAATGCTGATTGCTAGTGGAGCCGAGGGGAGCCAAGGGAAGAGGGATGCTAAATGAGACCATGTCAGACAAACAGGCAGGGGCTGCACTGTATAAGGCTATTAAAGTAAGAGCATGCAGCAAAGCAATTAAAAAAAACAGGATGACATGGATGAAGCAATAAGCAAGAAACACAGATTTTGGCAAGTGTTTTGGATGGCTGGCACTAGAAGGCTTGAGGGCACTGCTATGGCAACAGCACCTAAAGACAGTATGGAACATTGTCTTCCAGTGTAAAATTCGCTACTGTCACTCGTTCTCTTCGATTTCTTTTGCACCTGAAGCAGAGAGTGGATTAAGCCGGTTTAACCCAGAAATGCAGTCTCTCCACAGCAGACTTCAAAAGGGTCTGAAATATTAGCCTGTCTACACCAGATGAGAGGAGAGAGATTATTTGCAGTACTGTGTTGGGGTTCCCCTGAGACCTCTTCTCCTAGGTTCTCCAAGAATTTAGTTTGACTCCAGTCTCATCACTCAGGTTCCTTTATTTGGCATACAGCAAAGCTATGCTGAGATGATCGGACTCAAGTGTAGGGGGTGAGGATAGGGCAGGACACATATCTGAAGTTAAACAGCAAACCTCTCCTTTTATATATATTTACACATTACACTGCATTTACTATACATTGCATCACACGTCTGGGAATCGGCTTAGTCACTTTGTAGGAACCAATCCCTGCACAGCACACACTGGCCATGCACCACTTACTCTTTAACTCATCTTACTTTTCAGGCTTATTTTATCCACTGTAATGGTCCCCTGTGCATTCCATTTTACCTTAGCTCAGACAGACATTCCATTTCCAGCCTGCTGATCCATTTACCTCCCTAATCCTGTCTCCCAAGAAATGAGGCCTCACCCATGTCAAAGCAGCCCTACATTCCACTGCTTTTGTTTTTCTTTTCTATATTAGCATTTATTATATTTGTATTCTACTCCTGTCTTTCTGTGCTTTCTTTTTTAAGTTCACTACCCAGCAACACATTCACAAGACCATAGTAACAGGTTTCAGAGTAACAGCCGTGTTAGTCTGTATTCGCAAAAAGAAAAGGAGTACTTGTGGCACCTTAGAGACTAACCCATTTATTTGAGCATAAGCTTTCGTGAGCTACAGCTCACTTCATCGGATGCTGAGCTGTAGCTCACAAAAGCTTATGCTCAAATAAATTGGTTAGTCTCTAAGGTGCCACAAGTGCTCCTTTTCTTTTTGCGAAGACCATAGTAGTTGTAATTATTTGAACCACCATTAATACTAGGCTCAAAGTACAAACCAGGGGGTGCAAGCTTACCTGCTATGGGATAGCCCACCGGGGTTTAAGACTACATAATAAGCTTGCTCTGCCTTTAAAGCATCCTTTTGTAATTTTAAACTTTGCTTTTGTTTTAATTACATTATAAAAAACTGGTACAAAATATAAAAATCTTTCCATGTATTATCACAAAAAACTTGTGTGAAACAAATCACAGGCATATTAAAATAACATTCCCTGGGTCCATACTAAAAATGGCCCTTTTCAGCCACCACACAATACTTCTTATCACCAGTGTAGGCAGTTTTTACTTTACCAATGTCTCAGCATCTCAACCATACTGCGAAATTTGGAGAATGAACCCATGTGCCAGCAACTCTGTCTGCAAGTCATTACACCTGCACACATAAGTGTCCCCCAGGTACAAACACCAGCACAAGTCTGGGCCTTTATTAAAACTCAGTGATCCCTTAAGCAGACAAAGGCCTGGGAATCAGAACACCTGTTCTAATCCTAGTTCTGACGCTAAATTGCTGTGCAAACTTGAACTAGTTACTTCAGTTTTGCCTAAGCCTAAAATACCCGTGTAAAAAGGGGATAACATTTACCAACTTCACAGCTAAGTAATGCTTGTAAAATGTTATGCCAATAGCAAATCAGAGTCTTGTACTGCAAAGCAAGTCAGTGGCAGAAACGAGAAAAGACCTCAGGAACATTACTCTGCTCAAACTCACAGACCGCCTTTTGAGCATCAATCACCTCTTCCATTCAGAAGTGTGAACTCTGCACTGAAAGGGCCTTTCAGGTGTTCACCTGCCTATGTGAATTTTTCAGTGCCCTGACTTTTCATGAGGGGAGGGGGGGAAAATAGGGATATAAAGTCACATGAAGTTAACTGGCAAAAATTTTACACATTTTCACATTAAAAAACATCCATTTGATCTCCAAGGCACGAAGCAATAGCTACTATAGCACTAACATTCAACTTTATAACATTCAAAAACCAGTCGGAGAACACTTCAGTCTCTTTGGTCACTCGATTACAGACCTAAAAGTTGCAATTCTTCAACAAAAAAACTTCAAAAACAGACTCCAAGGAGAGACTGCTGAATTGAAATTAATTTGCAAACTGGATTTAATTAATTTAGGCTTGAATAGAGACTGGGAGTGGATGAGTCATTACACAAAGTAAAACTATTTCCCCATTTTTATGCCCCCCCACACCCTCCAATGTTCCTCAGATGTCCTTGTCAACTGCTGGAAATGGCCCACCTTGATTATCACTACAAAAGGTTCTCCCTCCCCACTCTCCTGTTGGTAATAGCTCACCTTAAGTGATCACTCTCGTCACAGTTACAGGTTTCAGAGTAGCAGCCCTGTTAGTCTGTATTCGCAAAAAGAAAAGGAGGACTTGTGGCACCTTAGAGACTAACCAATTTATTTGAGCATAAGCATATTTGTTGCATCCGATGAAGTGAGCTGTAGCTCACGAAAGCTTATGCTCAAATAAATTGGTTAGTCTCTAAGGTGCCACAAGTACTCTTTTTCTTTTTACTATAGCACTGTTGTCAAGCACATTTTTTAACACTTAAGCTGCTTTTGTAATTTTTGTGAAAGGAAACAAGGTTGTGACAATGTGGATTCTGGTAAAGAATTAAAGCTTGAAGAAAAAACTGATACTGCCATTTCCTTTCGGGATTGCACAGAGATTAGAGGTTACTAACATTTAATTTTAAAAAAATGAAAAGGAATGTGCTGTCAATCCCAAAGAAATCAGAATCCATTTAAGAATCATTCTTATCATTGGTCTTGAACATTTCTTAACTTTACCACATTAATATTTATGAGTTGAACTGCATTTCTAAAGACTACAAGATTTAAAACAGACTAGATTATTCATAATTTCTAGAGTGTAAAATGAAGTTCACTGCATAGCAGATCTGGCTCACTGTAGCATTTGCTGTTTTAATTTAATCTCCACTGTAATTAATCACTGGTTCTCAGTGTGGTTAATGAGAGTGTGGCTGCAGAAATGTGCTTGTGCGGGTTTTGCTATATGGTTTACTTAAAAGATATCTTATTTCCTCTTTGTGGGGAGTAAAAACTGTAGCAAGAGCCGGGTTTCTTTTCCATAGATAGTCACGTGCTAGAGAACATGTGCAGAACTTTCCTGGACCTGAAGCATGTTCACCTTTTAATTAATAAAACATTTAAGGAAGCCTTCTGGATTTTGACCAAGATTTTCAGAGGCAGGTAACCACAGGTAAATCTACAGTTTGGTACTTAGGAGCCTAGACAAGTGGTGGGGATTTTCAAAAGTGCTGTGCACTCAGTTGCTCTGATTAACTTCTACAGGTTCTTGTCATAGGGTAGCTGGTCTCTTAGAGTCTTAGACTGCCCAGTGACTGGAACAGGTGAGCCCAATCCAGCTAATTAAAGAGAGCAGGGCTATAAAGGGGGGATTTGATAGCTGCTTTCAACTACCTGAAAGGGGGTTCCAAAGAGGATGGCTCTAGACTGTTCTCAATGATAGCAGATGACAGAACGAGGAGTAATGGTCTCAAGTTGCAGTGGGGGAGGTTTAGATTGGATATTAGGAAAAACTTTTTCACTAAGAGGGTGGTGAAACACTAGAATGCGTTACCTAGGGAGGTGGTAGAATCTCCTTCCTTAGAGGTTTTTAAGGTCAGGCTTGACAAAGCCCTGGCTGGGATGATTTAACTGGGAATTGGTCCTGCTTCGAGCAGGGGGTTGGACTAGATGACCTTCAGGGGTCCCTTCCAACCCTGATATTCTATGATTCTATGAAAGGGCCATTAGTAGGCAGCTGAAAGAAAAGGACTCCGGAGGGAGAGGGATAGCTCAGTGGTTTGAGCACTGGCCTCCTAAACCCAGCGTTGTGAGTTCAATCCTTGAGGGGGCCATTTAGGGATCGGGGCAAAAATTGGGGATTGGCCCTGCTTTGAGCAGGGGGTTGGACTAGATGACCTCCTGAGGTCCCTTCCAACCCTGATAATCTATGATTCTATGAGACGGCTGAGTCTTGGTCAGCAGACGCCACACAGGAGTGAAGTTAAGTTAACTCCTGTGGTGGGTCCCTGGAGCAAGGGGGCCAGGAGCTCAAAGAAGCAACCGCGTGGCTGTAGCTTTTAGAGGGGAGCAGAGATGGAGGAGGCAAGGAAGCTGCTGGGAGCTGGAGAGCTGAGACCCTGGGAGGGGTGGCCCTGAAGCAGAGGTCGGCAAATTACGGCCCGAGGGACCGTCCTTGCGCCGCCCTTCAGCTCCTGGCCGGAGAGGCTAGCCCCCAGCCCCTCCTCTGCTGTACTCCCTCCCCCGCAGCCTCCGCTCGCCCTGTGCACAGCACAGCTGGCTCCGTCCCGGCAGCAGGGCTGCGAGCTCCTGCTGCTCTGAGTGGCATGGTAGGGGCGGCAGGGGGTTTGGATAAGGGGTAGGAGATCCCAGGGGACAGGGAGTGGGGGCAGTTGGATGGGGCGAAGGTTCTGGGAACGGGGCAGCTGGATAGGGCCCGTCAGGGGGCGGAGGTGTGGCTAGGGGTCGGGGGGGCAGTCAGGGGATGGGGGGATGGATAGCAGATGGGGTCCCGGCAGGGGGCAGATTGGGGTTGGGGGTCCTGGGAGCAGGCAGTCGGGGCAAGGATCAGGGGGGTTGGATGGGTCGGGTGTTCTGAGGGGGGCAGTCAGGGGATGAGAAGTGGGAGGGGCAAATAGGGGGCAGGGGCCAGGCTGTTCAGGGGGCACAACCTTCCCTACCCGGCCCTCTATACAGTTTTGCACCCCGATGTGGCCCTCAGGCCAAAAAGCATGCCCACCCCTGCCCTGAAGCCTAGGGAAAAGGTATTGACTTAAGACTGTGCTATGTTTATTTAAAAAAATAAACTTCCTTGACTGGGCCTGGGCAGGACAGCACATGCCTGGAACTGGGCTGCAGCAGCCCCCCCAGTGACAGAACTACTCGATATTCAGCCCTTTTGTGGGCCTAACATAGGAACCGACTTGGAAAATTGTGTCTGTTTATTGAAGTACAGAAAGAAATGGTTACTCTCCCAAGCAGTGACTGTGGTTTTTCAAGATACGTGTTCCTATGGGGACTCCACTCTAGATGCTCTAGCACCCCCTACGCTCCTGATCAGAGATTTCTCAGAACCATGTCCGTCTCGCCTGCGCTTGCAGTCTGTCTGCAGTCCAGTCTGTCTTGTGCCGTTGTCATATAACACTGCACGCGCGAACTGCCCTCAGTTCCTTCTCTACTACAAAGCTCCACAACCGAGAACTCCAAAGCAAAGGGGAAGGGCAGGTACTGGAGCATGCATAGGGACACACAATTCAGAAAAACCACAGTTACTACACAGGGTCAGTAACCATTACTACTGCTTTGAGCAGTGTCCCTACAGGTGCTACAGTCTAGCTGACTACCAAGCAGCACTCTTTAAGGCAGAGGAGGCTTCGGAGTAAAGTCTAGTACTGAGGAAAGTCCAGCTGAGCCAAACAGTTGTGACGATGTGACGCAGCAGGGAGGGGGGAGTGTTGACCTGGGAATGTGCCCTGGAGATGGGAGACCTGAGAGCCTGTCACCTGAGCCAGGAGGGGGACGGGGAGGTGACCCCTCTGCCCGGGAATGTGGACGGAGGCTACAGCAGGGAACCTGCTGGGTGGGTTTAGTTTCAGTTTGGGGCTGGGTGGAGGAACACAGGGAACCCCAGGGCTGGGGTCTAAGCTCCCTGCCCCCCCAGAAGGACTTGACTGAGGAGTCCTGGTTGTACCCACAAGCTCTGTTTTGGACTGTGTTCCTGTTGTCCAATAAAACTTCTGTTTTACTGGCTGGCTGAGAGTCTCAGTGAATCCCAGGAAGAGGGGTGCAGGGCCTGGACTCCCCCACACTCCGTGACAACTGGTGGCAGAGGTGGGATCTACTGCACCCCGTGAACGGCACTTCCTGCAGTAAGTGACTGGGGAACAGTAAAACGAAGGGGGATTGACGGGGACCAGGCATGCTGAAGAGTCAGAGAGAGACGGTTCCAGGGCATAGTTAACCCCTGGGAGTGTGTGACCATAGAGAAGGACTTTTGCAGTAACAGGGTCCCCCGGGGGATTGCAGCGAGCGGTCCCAGGGGCAGAGGAGTCTGCAGCTCTGCAGCTCGACCCTGGCAAAGAGGTGGTGACCTCAAGAAGGACTGGCACACTAGGGGCTTTTCCTGGAAACCGTGGGAAGCTGCCTGGCCTGCGAGTGGCCAGCAGGGAGATGTACGCTAAACGCCTTAAGAGCGACCTGGTGGAGCTGTGCAGGCAGAGGGGGCTGTGCATCGGGAGGTCCACCAAGGAACAGCTGATTGCCCAGTTGGAGGAGAGGGATCGCTTGGATGACCTGATCCCTGTCCCGGAGGGAAGCCGCCCGGTGGACGCAGCGTGGGCCCTGGGGCCTGACCGGGCTAGGAAGGGGTCAGACTGCTGCTGAGGACATCCCGAGACCCTTCCTACCTAGGCCTGGGGGAGGGGTTGGGGGAAGCCCAGCGAATACCGAGGGCACCCTGACCCCAGCAGCCAGCAGGGGATCCTCCCGGCAGAGCTCCCCATCCCTGGAGCGGATGCGGCTGTAATGGGAGAGGGAGATGAAAATGAGGGAGCTGGAGGATCATGAAAAACAACGTCAACATGAGGAGAAACAACGTCAACATGAGCAGGAGGAGAAGGAGAGGAAGCGTCAGGAGAAGGAGAGGGAGCGTCAGGAGAAGGAGAAACAAAGACAGCATGAACTAGAGCTGGCCAGGCTGAGGAGCAGTGGGGCCCCGGCTGCGGTGAGTGCGGGGGGACCCAAGACTGCAAGGAGCTTTGATAAGTGCTTCCTGGCCCAGCGGAAGGAGGGAGAGGACATAGATAGCTTCCTGACGGCCTTTGAGAATGCCTGCGAGATGTACAGGGTTGACCCTGCAGACAGGCTCCAGTTCCTCACCCCCTTACTGGACCCCAAAGCCGTGGAGGTGTACAGCCGAATGACAGGGGCGGAGGCAGGGGACTATTAAGTGTTCAAACAGGCCCTGCTCCGTGAATTTGGGCTGACCCCCGAGATGTACCGGAGAAGGTTCCAGAGTCAGCGTAAAACGTCTGAGGTCACCTACCTACAACTGGTCAACTGGATGCAGGGGTATGCCCGCAAGTGGACAGCTCAGGCCCAAGCTAAAGAGGACCTGCTGGACCTAATCGTACTGGAGCAACTGTATGAACAGTGCCCATCCGACCTGAGGCTATGGTTGGTGGACAAAAAGCTAGAGAACCCCCAGCACACAGGGCAGCTGGCCGACAAGTTTGTGAACAGTCGGTCAGGGGGTAGCTGGTAGGAGTCCCAAAAGAAAAGGCCGCCCCGATGCATAGAGAGAGTCACCGTGGGGCCTCCCAGTGGGGAAATAGGGAGAACCCCCTCCCAAGGGGAACGCCTGGCGTCGGGCGCCTCCGACCCGCTCGAGGGGACCAACGTGACCTGAGCTGCTATCACTGTGGCCAGAGAGGCCACGTAAGGTCCCAGTGCCCCGGGCTCAGGGACAAACTGAGCAGACCCAACCTACCCAGGGTTAACTGGGTAGGGACTCAGCTGGACGAGGGGCAGACGACCCAGGAAAGGGGGGCTACCAGTTTACCATCTGCTCAGGAGGAAAGAGTACCCCAGGCCAGCTCCGCCAGAGGGCTGCAGGCTCTGGACTCAGGGGGCTCGGTTTACAGGGTGGGCGCGGGTCTGTCCCTCCGGAGAGAGTGCCTTGTTCCCCTGGAGGTGGATGGGAGGAAGGTCAATGGATACTGGGATACGGGCGCGGAGGTGACGCTGGCCCGGCCCGAGGCGGTGGCCCCAGATCGGGTGGTGCCCAACACCTACCTGACCCTGACAGGGGTGGGCGGGACCCCATTTAAGGTGCCCGTGGCAAGGGTACACCTGAAATGGGGGGCCAAGGAGGGCCCCAAGAATGTGGGGGTACACCACCATTTGCCCACTGAAGTTTTGATGGGGGGAGACCTAGAGGACTGGCCAAGCAAGCCCCAGACCGCCCCGGTTGTGAACCGTAGCCAGAGCCGGCGAGGGGCACTGCTCCCTGACCTTGGGGAGGGTACCACACCGGAGGCGCAGGACCCTACCCTGGTGGGGAGGGAGCGCCGAGGGGCACAGCTCAGAGAGGCGGAGGCCTCAGACCTGGCCACTGAGGGGGAACCGGGCCCCATCCCTTCCCCAGCCGCTGAGTTCCAGGCCGAGTTGAGGAAAGATCCCTCCTTGCGGAAGCTCAGGGACCTGGCCGACCTCAGCGTGGGACGGACCATGAGGAGAGGCTGCCAGGAGAGGTTCCTGTGGGAGAAGGGGTTCCTGTACCGAGAATGGGCTCCCACAAGGGAAGTAGAATCCTGTGGGATCAGGAGGCAGCTGGTGGTCCCCCAGAAATATCGCCGCAAGCTCCTGTACCTGGCCCATGACATCCCCCTCGCAGGGCACCAGGGAATCCAGCGCACCCGGCAGAGGTTGCTACAGAACTTTTACTGGCCCGGGGTCTTTACCACGGTCCAGCAGTATTGCCGATCCTGTGACCCCTGTCAGAGGGTGGGGAAGGCCCGGGACAAGGGGAAAGCGGCTTTGAGACCTTTGCCCATCATAGAGGAGCCTTTCCAGAAGGTGGCCATGGACATCGTGGGGCCTCTCAGCAAGACGACCCAGTCAGGGAAGAAATACATTCTGGTGGTGGTAGATTTTGCCACCCGCTACCCCGAGGCAGTGCCCTTAGCTTCCATTGAAGCAGACACCGTGGCAGATGCACTCCTGACCATTTTCAGCCTAGTGGGGTTCCCCAAGGAACTCTTGACAGACCAAGGCTCCAACTTCATGTCGGCCCTGCTCCATTGCTTGTGGGAGAAATGTGGGGTCCGGCACGACTGGGCCTCAGCTTATCACCCCCAGTCCAAAGGGCTGGTGGAGAGGTTTAACGGGATGCTAAAGATGATGCTGAAAACCTTTATGAACCAGCACCCGCAGGATTGGGACAAGTACTTACCTCACCTGCTGTTCGCGTACAGGGAGGTGCCCCAGGAGTCTACCGGATTTTTGCCTTTCGAACTGTTATATGTAAGGAGGGTGAGGGGCCCCCTGGACCTGATGAGAGACGAGTGGGAGGGGAAGGCCACTCCCGATGGAGAGTCAGTGGTGGAGTATGTCCTGATCTTCCGAGAGAGACTGGCTGAACTCATGGGCCTGACCAGGGAGAATCTGGCCAGAGCCCAGAGGAAGCAGAAGGTCTGGTATGACCGCATGGCGCGGGCCCGTGCCTACGCCACCGGGGATCAGGTGATGGTTCTCATCCCCGTGAGAAAGAACAAACTACAGGCCGCCTGGGAGGGCCCTTTCAAGGTCGTCAAGCAGCTCAATGAGGTAAACTATGTGGTGGAGCTGTCAAACCGGGCGCACCACCGCCAGGTGTACCATGTGAATATGATGAAGCCATATTATGCCAGGGGGAATGTGGTGTTGGCCGTGTGTGGACAGTGGGAGGAGCAGGGAGATGACCCTTTAGTAGATCTATTCCCTGGGACCAGAGCTGGTTCCCCCCTGGAAACAATTCCCCTCTCTGATCAGCTAACCCCTGCCCAGCAAGCTGAGGTCAGGGGGGTGCTGCATCCGTACCGACAGCTGTTTTCCAACCAGCCTGGACGCACTAATCTGACTGTCCTGGGTGCAGACAGGGTCGCACCCGCCGATAAGATGCTCCCCTTTCTGAGTCACAGGGAAAACTGCTCAGGACCTGGAAAGAGAGGTCCGGGACATGCTGGCTTTGGGGGTGATCCAGCCATCGGCCAGCCCTTGGGCCTTGCCCGTGGTGCTGGTCCCCAAAAAGGACGGGTCGGTCCAGTTCTGTGTGGACTATCGGAAGCTCAATGCCATCACTGTATCTGATGCCTACCCCACGCCCAGGCCGGACGAGCTCCTAGACAAGCTGGGAGGAGCTCGGTACCTTACCACCATGGACCTTACAAAGGGCTACTGGCAAGTGACGCTGGATGCAGATGCCCAGCTGAAATCAGCCTTTATCACCCCTCTGGGGCTCTATGAGTTCCTGACCCTGCCTTTCGGCCTCAAGGGAGCACCGGCCACCTTCCAGCGCCTAGTGGACCAGCTCCTGAGGGGGATGGAGAGTTTTGCCGTGGCGTATATTGATGACATCTGTGTCTTTAGCCAGACCTGGGAGGACCACGTGTCCCAGGTTAGACAAGTGCTGGACCAACTCCAGGGGGCTGGGCTGACTGTAAAAGCGGAGAAGTGCAAGGTGGGGATGGCTGAAGTATCTTACCTGGGCCATCGGGTGGGGAGCGGCCGCCTAAAGCCGGAACCAGCCAAGGTGGAGGTGATCAGAGACTGGCCCGCTCCCCACACCAAAAAGCAGGTCCAAGCCTTTATTGGGATGGCAGGATACTACCGAAGATTTGTGCCCCACTTTAGTGCCATCGCCACCCCCATCACTGAGCTATGCAAGAAGGGGAAGCCAGACAAAGTGGTCTCGACCGAGCAGTGCCAGGAGGCTTTCCGGGCGATGAAGGAGGCTCTGGTCAGTGGCCCAGTTCTGGCAAACCCAGACTTTGACAAGCCCTTTGTGGTGTTCACCGTCGCCTCAGACATGGGACTGGGGGCAGTGTTAATGCAGGAGGATGAAAAGGGGGAGAGACACCCCATCGTGTACCTGAGCAAGAAGTCACTACCCCGGGAGCAACACTATGCGGCCATCGAGAAGGAGTGCCTGGCCATGGTGTGGGCCCTCAAGAAACTAGAGCCCTATCTCTTCGGGCGACACTTCACCGTGTATACCAACCACTCTCCCCTGACCTGGCTGCACCAGATGAAAGGAGCCAACGCCAAGCTCCTGAGATGGAGCCTGCTCCTGCAGGATTATGACATGGACGTGGTCCACGTGAAGGGAAGCGCCAACCTGATAGCGGATGCGCTGTCCCGGAGAGGGGGCCCCGAACTTCCCCAGGTCACTGGTCACAGTGACCCCGCTCAGTTCAGTCTCGAAGGGGGGAGAGATGTGACGATGTGATGCAGCAGGGAGGGGGGAGTGTTGACCTGGGAATGTGCCCTGGGGGTGGGAGACCTGAGAGCCTGTCACCTGAGCCAGGAGAGGGAGGGGGAGGTAACACCTCTGCCCGGGAATGTGGACGGAGGCTGCAGCAGGGAACCTGCTGGGTGGGTTTAGTTTCAGTTTGGGGCTGGGTGGAGGAACACAGGGAACCCCAGGGCTGGGGTCTAAGCTCCCTGCCCCCCCAGAAGGACTTGACTGAGGGGTCCTGGGTGTACCCACAAGCTCTGTTTTGGACTGTGTTCCTGTTGTCCAATAAGTCTAGTACTGAGGAAAGTCCAGCTGAGCCAAACACAGTATCAGAAGCAAAACTGAGTTATAGCATCGTGTTTGGTGAACATACATATAGATGCCCAAGTAGCAGCTTTACAGATCTCAATAATGGCCACGCTCTCGGGAAAGGCCATAGAAGTGGCAATGGAACTTGTAGGATGAGCACATATTTAAAGGCGATTGAATACTGCAATATTTGTAGCAAGAGTTAATGCAGGTTGATAACCACTTGGAACGCCTCTGGTTAGAGACTGCAGACCCTTTTGCTTTATCTGCTAGCGAAACTGACTATGGGTCTTTCTGAAGGACTTTGTCCTATCCAGATAGAAGGCCAGGGCTCTCCTAACATCAAGGGTGTGTAGCAGTGCCTCCTGGTTATCTAGCTGCAGTGTGGAGTGGAAGACAGGCAGGTAAATGGGCTGGTTGACATGAAACTCAGAAGAAACCTTTAGTAAGGTATTTCCAGTAGAGACAGGGAAGTGTTAGTACCACTATACAACGCAGTGGTAAGACCTCATCTGTAATGCTGTGTGCTATTCTGCTCTCCCACATTTAAGAAAAATGAACTCAAACTGGAACAGGTACAGAGAAGGGCTACTAGGATTGTCTAGGAATGGAAAACCTACCTACGAGAGGAGATTTAAAGAGCTTGGATTGTTTAGCCTAACCAAAAGAAGGCGGAGGGCAAATATGATTGCTCTCTATAAATACATCAGAGGGATAAACACCAGGGAGGGAGAGGAGTTATTTAAGTGCCGATGTGGACATAAGAACAAGTTTAGACTTGAAATTAGATCAAGGGTTCCAACCATCAGAAGAGTGTAGTTCTGGAACAGCCTCCCAAGGGGAGCAGTAGGAGCAAAAAACCTAACTGGCTTCAAGACTGAACTTGATAAGTTTATGGAGGGGAGGGGATGATGAGACTGCCTACAATGGCATCTAGCCGATCTGCGACTGCTAGCAGCAAATATCTCCAATGGCCAGAGATGGGACACTAGATAGGGAGGGCTTTGAGTTACTACAGAGAATTCTTTCCCATGTGCCTGGCTGATTGGTCTTGCTCACATACTCAGGGTCTAACTCATCACCATATTTGGGGTCAGGAAGGAATTTCCCCCCGGGTCAGATTGGCAGACCCTGCCAGGGGGGGAAGGGGGGGGGAGTTGCCTTCCTCTACAGCATGGGACATGGGTTACTTGCAGGTTTAAATTAGTGTAAATGGTGGATTCTCTGTCACTTGAAGTCTTTGCATCATAATTTGAGGACTTTAGTAACTCACCCAGAGGTTAGGGGTCTATCACAGGAGTGGGTGGGTGAGGTTCTGTGGCACGTGCAGGAAGTCAGACTAGATGATCATGATGGTCCCTTCTGGCCCTGAAGTCTATAAGTAAGTATTTGGGGTGGGACCGTAGCATGACTTTTTCCTTAAAAAAATACTGTCATCAGGGCCCCTATTTCTCCAACCCATTGCGCCAACATGGTTATCAGAAATGCAGTTTTCATTGACAAATGGAGCAGTGAGCAGGTAGCCATCATTTCAAACGGGGGGGGGAGGGGGATTCTTGTGAGCATTTAAGGACCAGACTGAAGTCCCATACTGGAGTAGGGCCTTGGACTAGTGGATAGAGGCTCCCAAGCCCTCTGAGGAATCTCGCTGTGGTTGGGTGGGCAAAGACAGAATAACCCTCTAAGAGGGGGATGGGAAACCATGAGGGCTGCCAGATGGATTCTTACAGAGCTCATCAAGAGTTCCAAGCTTTTTAGAGTTAGAATCATAGAATATTAGGGTTGGAAGAGACCTCAGGAGGTCATATAGTCCAATCCCCTGCTCAAAGCAGGACCAACACCAACTAAATCTTCCCATCCAGGGTTTTGTCAAGCCTGAGCTTAAAAATCTCTAAAGGATGGAAGTTCCACCACCTCCCTAGGTAACCCATTCCAGTGTTTCATCACCCTCCTAGTGAAATGGTTTTTTCCTAATATCCAACCTAGACCTTCCCCACTGCAACTTGAGACCATTGCTCCTTGTTCTGGCATCTGCCACCACTGAGAACAGACGAGTTCCCTCCTTTTTGGAACCCCCCCTTCAGGTAGTTGAAGGCTGCTATCAAAGTCCCCCTCACTCTTTTAGAGTTAGGTTGTAGTCCAGTATATCCAGTAGTGACGAGGCCATTGGTGGATCTTCCCACCATCCTGGGAGCAGAGATGAGAAGCAGTGTGAAGAGTGATCAGAGAAAAAACAGCCAGTTGCATCAGATAAGGAAACCACATTTGCCTGGGCCAAGTCAAAAATATTAGGATGACTCTGGCTTTGTCTTTATTTTGAGCGTAATTTTGGCTATTAGCGGAGAAATGCATACAAGAGAGTTGATGACCAATGAAAGTGAAAACAGTTGCCCAGGGATTGATGACCTAGTCTGCCACTCGCGCAAAACTGGGTAAATTTCTTATTTAACTCTGTGGCAAACATGTCTATTGGAGGGGTGCCCCATTGAGGGAATATGCTGGGGTCTCTTTCCCACCCAGGATATTTTCTGTCTTATTATCTATCCCTTTCTTAATGATTTCCAACATTCTGTTTGCTTTTTTGACTGCCGCTGTAAATGGCCAAAATCCATTAATGTGTATGTAAGATCTTGGCCATAGTCTCTGTTAAGAACTTTTCCAATAGGCCCAAATTCCACAGCTTGGTCTGGGGCCTAGCTAACAATGAACAATATATGATTAAGAAAAACAGGAGACAACTTTGTTTCAACTAAATAAGCGGAGTTAGCAGAACTCCAGATGGGGAGTAGTAATTGGGTGTTCTTATCGAGTAACAGACACACAAAGCACTGAATAGGGCCTCAAAGTGTACTCCCGGTACAGGAAGGAGATAGCGAACACCCTCCTCAAATGCCTATTAGAGTTAAGGGAGAGGCCCAACATGTCAGTATGAGATATGACATCCTCCCCCTTCACAGATGCCAACCCTAGTTCTCAGAAACACAATGGTGAACCCTAAAAACAATTTCTATTGCCATGTACTTTTCAATGTCTTTTTGCTTTTACGCCCCCCCCCCCCCCCCAGGAATGTACCTGTTTGCCAACCGGAAGAGCTACCTCATTCCTAGGGACCCCAAAATCAGGATTCAACCTACAAATTTCAATAGGAATAGTTTGAGAGAAACACCTGTGTATTAACAACATGTTAACCTCAGCCATGGGCGGAGCCATTATGTAATCTTGTAGACTACTGGCTTATTGTGCTGATCTTGTCTTGCTGCTAGAACCTATCCAGGGGCTCGGGAACTCCACCCCCCCTTCGCTTCTCTCCACCCATGAGCACCCTATATAATCTATCATAATCAATTGTTTAGCAGTATCTCACTGAGCCTAATAAGCAAAGTGACATTCCGCCAGTGCTATGGTAATAAACCCTCGTGCTTGACTCTACACGGTGTCCATTTCTGTTCCTTCACACTGCACACTGAGTGGATGTTTTCAGAGAACTATCCTGGTGACTTATTACTGTTTAGTTTATCAATTTGTTCCAAAACCTCCTCTAATGACACCTCAATCTGGGACAGTTCCTCAGATTTGTCACCTAGAAAGAATGGCTCAGGTTTGGGAACCTCCCTCACATCCTCAGCCATGAAGACTGATGAAAAGAATTCATTTAGTTTCTCTGCAAAGGCCTTATCGTCCTTAAGTGCTCCTTTAGCATCTCGACCATCTAGTGTCCCCACTGATTGTTTAGCAGGCTTCCTGCTTCTGATGTACTTGGAAAAATGTTTGATATTACTTTTTGAGTCTTTGGCAAGCTTTCTTCAACTTCTTTTTTGGCCTTCCAGATAATATTTTTGCACTTCACTTGCCAGAGTTTATGCTCCTTTCTGATTTCTTCAATAGGATTTAACTTCCACTTTTTAAAGGATGCCTTTTTGTCTCTTGCTGTTTCTTTTACTTTGTTGTTTAGCCACAGTGGCACGTTTATATTTTTTTAATTTGGGGTATATATTTAAGTTGAGCCTCTATTTTGGTGTCTTTTAAAAGTTTCCATGCCACTTGCAGGGATTTCACTTTTGGCACTGTACCTTTTAATTTTTGTTTAACTAACTTCCTCATTTTTCTGTACTCCCTCTGTCATAAATATAAAGGGAGGGGTAACAACCTTTATTTATGCAGTAACACCAAATCCCTCCTGGCCAGAGGTACAGAGTCACTTAACTGTAAGGGGTTAATCAGTTCAATTAACCTAGCTGGCACCTGACCAGAAGGACCAATGGGGAAAGAAGATACTTTCAAATCTGGGGGGCTGGGGGGAAGGTTTTGTTTGTGCTCTCTTTCTTTTTGTCCTGAGAAGGAACCAAAAACAGAGACCAAGCAGGTAACCCAGCTCCTAAAAAGATCCTGAAATGATACATCTAAAATTACAGAAATTGTAAGTAATAGCAAGGAAATACATTAGATTATCTTTTGTTTTAGCTTGTGAATTTTCCCTATGATAAGAGATAATTTTATTCCTGTTTTGTAACTGGGAAGCAGAGTCAGAGGGGAATCCTCTATGTTTTAAATCTTTTTATTTACCTTGTAAAGTTATCTTCCATTCTAATTTTGCAGGTGTGATTTTTACTTTTTTTTTTTTAAATAAAATTCTTCTTTCAAGAACCTGATTGATTTTCAGTGTCCTAAAAACCAGGGATTTGATCTGTCCTCAGTTTGTTAACATATTGGTTGATATATTATTCTCAAGCCATCCTAGGAAAGAGGGTGAAGGGGCTCGGGGGGATATTTAGGGGGAAGCGGGGATAGGGCTCCAATTGGCCCCGCCCTGAACGTTTGTTTAAATCACTTTGTGGTGGGAGTAATACCATCCCAAAGACAAGGAAAGGAATTTGTGCCTTGGGGAAGTTTTTAACCTAAGCTGGTGGAATATAAGCTTAGGGGGTCTTTCATGCGGGTCCCCACATCGGTACCCCAGAGTGGGAAGGGAACCGACACCCTCTTTCTGAAATTAAATGCTACAGTGTTGGGCTGCTGTGGTGTTTTTTCCCACCCCAGGTATGTTACATTTAATTATATTATGGTCACTATTACCAAGCGGTCCAGCTATATTCACCGCTTGGACCAGATCCTGTGCTCCACTTCGGACTAAATCAAGAATTGCCTCTCCTCTTGTGGGTTCCAGGCTAGTTGCTCCAAGAAGCAGTCATTTAAGGTGTCAAGAAACTTTCTGCATCCTGTCCTGATAGCCTCTCTAATCTCCCTGAGCATTTCACAGTCACTATCACATCCTGGTCAGGTGGTCGGTAATATATCCCTACTGCTATATTATTCGAGCATGGAATTACTATCCATAGAGATTCTATCGTATAGTTTTCAGAGTAACAGCCCTGTTAGTCTGTATTCGCAAAAAGAAAAGGAGGACTTGTGGCACCTTAGAGACTAACCAATTTATTTGAGCATAAGCTCAAATGATTTAACTGGGAATTGGTCCTACTTTGAGCAGGGGGTTGGACTAGATGACCTTCTGGGGTCCCTTCCAACCCTGATATTCTATGATTCTATGATTCTAAGCTTTCGTGAGCTACAGCTCACTTCATCGGATGCATACTGTGGAAAATACAGATGATGTTCTTATACATACAAACCATGAAAAAATGGGTAAACACCATTTTTTCATGGTTTGTATGTATAAGAACATCTTCTATATTTTCCAGAGTATGCATCCGATGAAGTGAGCTGTAGCTCATGAAAGCTTATGCTCAAATAAATTGGTTAGTCTCTAAGGTGCCAAAAGTACTCCTTTTCTTTATGGTATAGCTGGGTTCATTTAAGATTTTTTACTTCACTTGATTCTACACTTTCTTTCACATACAGTGCCACTCCCCCACCAGCACGACCTGTTCTATCCTTCCGATATATTTTGTACCCTGATATTACTGTGTCCCGTTGATTATCCTCATTCCACCAAGTTTCTGTGATGCCTATTATATCAATAACCTCATTTAATATGAGGCACTCTAGTTCACCCATCTTATTTAGACTTCAAGCATTGGTATATAAGCACTTTAAAAACTTGTAACTTTTTAGCTATCTGCCATTACATGATGTAACTGAATGGGGGACTCTTTCATTTGACTGGTTTCAGAGGGGTAGCCGTGTTAGTCTGTATCAGCAAAAACAACGAGGAGTCCTTGTGACACCTTAGAGACTAACAAATTTATTTGGGCATAAGCTTTCATGAGCTAAAACCCACTTCATCAGATGCATGGGGTGAAAAATACAGTAGGCAGGTATATTATCCGGAGAGACAGGCCTGTGATGATAATCCAGTTTTATATGCACCAATTCCAAAACTTGACAGCCTTGGCACAGAGGGAGGGGGATCTTGCTCCTCCTTGGCATTGAGTAGCCTTAAATCTAGGATAAGTCTCTCCAACCTCCACTATTTTTTTGGCACCAGGAAGTACTTTGAATAAAACCCCTTCCCTCTGTTCTGCATGGAAACTGGTTCTATAGCTCCCAAGCGTAAAAGATTGTCTATTTCTTGACAAAGCAAACTCTCATGAGAGGGATCCCTTGAGAGAGGCAGGAAAGGGAGGGGTTGTTGGTGGAAGTGTAGTAAAGTAGATGGTGTATCCTATGGAGATAATCTCCATAACCCACTTTTTCATAGTGATTGACTCCCAAGCACGCCTGAAGTGGTGAAGATGGTTGCCAAAGAGAGGAAGGCTGGAGAATCAGTGCAGCTAAAGAGGATGAAGATGGCAATTCAAGCCCTCGACCAATCTGTCAAAATCGCTGCTTGGAGGTGGACGGGCGCGAGGTGGGAGGCTGTTTCCTTCTTTGGAATCTCTGCCTCTTTTGTTGTGGTTAATACAACCTCTGGGAGGTAAAGAATTGGGCAATGTGGGATGTCTGGGCCATTTGACTTGCTGAGCTTTCTCTTCTAAGCAGGTGTGTAAATACCAAGAGAACATAAAGTAGCTCTTGAGTCTTTTAATGTTCGCAGAGACTCGTCCGTGCTATCTGCAAATGTAGCTCCATCAAGAGAAGATCCTCTACCGTACTTCGGACTTCTTCTGGGGCTCCAGAGAGTCGGAGTCAGGGAGCCTTTCCCACAACTGCTGCTGTCGCAATTGAACAGGCAGCAGTATCAGTTGCGTCAGGGGAGGCTCATGGGGCTGCTCTGGCAAGTCGACGGCCTCCTACAGCGATTGCCTGGAACCGCTGCCTGGGCTCTGTCGATAGGTGTCCATGAAAGAGCTCAGTTTGGTATAATCCATGTGATTGTGCCTTGCCATTAATGCTTGATAACTGGCAATTCTAAATTGTAAGGAGGCTGAGGAATAAGAAGATTTCCTCCTCAGTAAATCTAGATGTTTATGGTCTTTTTATTGAGATGTGGTTTTAGCATAGTACTGTCTTCCACATTTATTAACTGCATCAACTACCAAGGAGTTAAGTGAGGGATGGGAAAACAAAAATTTTGAATCCTTTGCTGGGAAACAATACTTCTTATCCGCTCTCTTGCAGTTAGGCAGAACAGAAGTGTGGGTGTGCCAGATGATCTTCACTGGGTCCAGCAGAGCCTCTTTAACTCACAGGGCAAGTGAGGGATATCAAGCAGCTTATGATGAGGCTCTTTCACCTCAAGAGGACTTTTCAAGGAGTCTACAACTCTCTTGATCAGATCTTGGAAGTGCTTAAAATCATCCATCAGGGATGGAGGAGGAGGAATGACTGCTTCATTCAGAGATAAAGAGATGTTGGCTATAGGAGAAACCTCTTCATCAGCTCTAGCTTCCTGCTCCTCAAAGGATTCCTCTTGAGGGCCATGTCTCCTGGAGGGAGCAGTGCTGCAGGTTGCCCTTCTCTATGGTGGGTGGTGCGGGAGGCTCTGGAAAACTGTTCACAGTAAGCTGCCCCACGGTCCCAATATGGCCAAGGAGGAGATGCATAAGCCATAGGAGGAGGCACCTAAGGGCACTCATACCAGCAAGGCATCAGTGGCAATTTGTGCACCATAAGTAGTTGCAGCTTCAGCAGAGGCTTCTGGAAAGGGGCCAGTATAGCAGTGAGAGGGAGAACCCTGAACTGACACTTGAGACACCAAGGCAAGGTCTTCATCAGAATCCTCTTCCTCAAGCCCACCCTAGAATGGTGGAGCATCGGTACTGGCTGAACTTCAGGTGATCTCGACATTCTTAGTACCAACAGCACGTCAGAGAATCAGCATATCAGATACAGCCACGTCCCAGTGGAAACAGAACTCCTGTGGTACCAAGAGTGTTATCAGTACCAAGTCTGTACTCTTCACGAAGGTGATCATGGTCTCAGGCGCTTGGAGGGAAGCACAGTTGCTGATGGTACCAAAGGTCTCGTCTGCCCCAAGGGAAGTGCAGTTAGAGCAGGCTTCATCGGTACCAAGGAAGCAGAGAAAGACTCTTTGGGCTCCCTGGATCCATTCCTCTACGGTACCATTGATCCATGGTACCAATGATCTCTCTGGCCCGAAGCTTTACCAACTTTTGGTCTTGCCATAGCCCTGGGTACCCGAGGGGACTCGTGGGTACCTGATTGGAGAGCTGGTGGCACTGGCGTAGCTAAAGATACCGATGACCTCAGCTTTTTAAGAGGTAGATTCTCTAGCTGGTGAGCTAGGGGCAGATTCCTTTGAGGCTTATGTGAAGAGTCCTGTGTCATCCTCTTAGATGCCCCAGAGGTATGGGGCTTCAAGGTCATGGAGGCAGCAGACTTTCACACAGACCGGAGTACAGAGCGGGGTCCCTTGGCCTGGGTCAGAAGCCAGGCATAGAGAGCTCTCCATCATGAGGAGACAAAACTTCATCTCTCTGTTTTTTCTGACTCTTAATTTCAGCGCCACATAAAAGTTGCACTTCTGGGCAAAATGCGATTCCCTAAGGTACTGGATGCAGCAGAAGTGGGATCACCTCCTGGCACGACAGACAAGGTTTGAAGCCAGGAGAACTGGGTATAACCTCCCAGTAAAGAACTAACTAACTAGTTTTCGTGAGCTACAGCTCACTTCATCGGATGCATGGACTTAAAAGAATCTTTTATTGATGATGATGATTATCACATAAAACTCATATCTTTATGACTTTTTTAGTTTGGTCAAGACTTGACTTTTCTCAGGGGGAAAAATATTTCAAATTGTGATAGTTTTTTACATTTGCCATAATAATTTTGTTTGTGTATTGATGCAATGTAACTCTTTTGAACTCCTGCCATCTGAAAATAGGTAGCTTTCTTTCCTTCTTTTGGCAGTGGACATCTGGTAAACTGACCACAGCTTCATGATTTGTTGTCCAATTTAGGACAGTTCTGAAATTAGTGTTCTATTTAATGTTTTTTGCTGTCCATAGAGGCTGCACAAAATGATTTGATGCCTTAAGCAAAGTGGGGTTTTTTTTGTTTGTTTTAATTTATTGGGATGGAAAGAAACAATAGGTGTAAAGGATCCAGAGTAGTTTTTCTAAGAGATACAGTGAATTTTTAATCCTAAAAGCTGTGAAAACTTTTTTAACCTGCTGTGAAAATGTACTTGAATGCCAAGGTTTGTAGAAGTCTTGGAAAAGTATTTGAAAAAACAACTGTTGTGACACTTGACAGGTTGAGCAAGTTGTGCCATATAAATGCAGATTTCATCTAGTCCAGTGTTCACAAAAATAACAAAACCAGCACTAAAGCAAGATGATAATATGCTCCATCTATGAAGGTGAATTTAATGGCATTTTAAAGATCGTGGTGGTTGGCCTGGCGGTTTAAGGGGGAAACAACCTCTGGAGATCAGAACTGTTGCCTTATATGTTAGGTCAGAAGGGGATGGGAGCAATATGAAAGAGCAGCATATATCTTACAAGTGGGCTGTGCCTTCCTCCTCTCTTGTTGGAAGGAAGCTATAGGGTGACCGAAGAAGTGAAGAAATAGAAACAATGTGCAGAACAACCCCCAAACTGGAAAAACTTGTCAAGAACAAGCTTTTACTTCTGTCTTTCTCTGATAATGTGGACAGATACTGTAGACTTACTTCATAATTCAGTTTCTTCAAATAAAAGAAAAGGAGTACTTGTGGCACCTTAGAGACTAACCAATTTATTTGAGCATAAGCTTTCGTGAGCTACAGCTCACTTCATCGGATGCATACTGTGGAAACTGCAGAAGACATTATATACACAGAGACCATGAAACAATACCTCCTCCCACCCCACTCTCCTGCTGGTAATAGCTTATCTAAAGTGATCACTCTCCTTACAATGTGTATGATAATCAAGGTGGGCCATTTCCAGCACAAATCCAGGTTCTCTCACCCCCCCCACCCCCCTCCAAAAACCACACACACAAACTCACTCTCCTGCTGGTAATAGCTTATCCGAAGAGACCACTCTCCTTACAATGTGTATGAAAATCAAGGTGGGCCATTTCCAGCACAAATCCAGGTTCTCTCACCCCCACCCCCAAACACACACACACAAACTCACTCTCCTGCTGGTAATAGTTCATCCAAAGTGGGAGAGTGGTCACTTTGGATGAACTATTACCAGCAGGAGAGTGAGTTTGTGTGTGTATGGGGGCGGAGGGTGAGAGAACCTGGATTTGTGTTGGAAATGGCCCAACTTGATTATCATACGCATTGTAAAGAGAGTGATCACTTTAGACAAGCTATTACCAGCAGGAGAGTGGGGTGGGAGGAGGTATTGTTTCATGGTCTCTGTGTATATAATGTCTTCTGCAGTTTCCACAGTATGCATCCGATGAAGTGAGCTGTAGCTCACGAAAGCTCATGCTCAAATAAATTGGTTAGTCTCTAAGGTGCCACAAGTCCGCCTTTTCTTTTTGCGAATACAGACTAACACGGCTGCTCCTCTGAAACCTTTCTTCAAATAGTGTCCCTACCTGTGCTCCACTCTAGGTACGCAAGTGCCCCCTGCACCTTGGATCGGAGATTTCTCATAGCAGTGTCTGTTCGGCCCGCACGTGCAGGTCAGTCAGTCTTGTGCCCCATGCCGTTGTTATATAGAACCACCCTTCATTTCCTTCTCAACTGCCCCAGCCTGAGATGGAGCAACAGTGGCTGCCCTGCTGGGTTTTCTTCAGCTTTATCCTCTTTTCTTATTAATAGTCACAGTATTAGTGTTAGTTTCAATCGTTAGTAAATAGTAGTAGTACAGCTTCTTATATCATCTTTTTGGGAATTTTTTTTAAATTTTATCTCATATTGTATTTAGATAGATACTAGTTAGTCAGGTTTCAGAGCAGCAGCCGTGTTAGTCTGTATCCGCAAAAAGAAAAGGAGTACTTGTGGCACCTTAGAGACTAACCAATTTATTTGAGCATAAGCATGAGTTCCTTTGTTTTACCAAGACCCCCATTATTTTAACTTACATCTTGGGGGACACTTAGTTGATGTCACAGGGAGATTAGCAGACTTCATCCTGTGATGCTACTATAGATCCACCCTACCCTTTGGTTCATAGCACTGTGATAAGCGAACAGTATGAAAATATAGCAATTAAATTCATTGTCCTAATCATTAAAAAGTGTCTTCTTGAACAAATGCTGCACACTAAACAGATTAGGAGAGCTCACAAATCAGTCAAACCATAATTCATCAACACATGGAGTCAGACCATGCAATTTTTGAGACAAGCTTCAACGACAGCAGTTGATGCAGTTCCAGAGCTTCATTAATGAAGAAGGATCCTTCAAAATGCCATCAGTGCCAGCCAGCGTCTCTCAAAGAGAGCCCCAGTGAGCTGGTTAAGTGTTTCTTTCATATGACTGACATGCTCAGCCTATACAAATCCTAACATAAGGTTAACAAATTCGGCAGTTTCTGATCTGTTCATACCCTCCTGAATCAGCAGTGTTCAGCAGCATCTATAATTCTGTCAATTTAGGGAATGGCTCAAATTTTGAGTGGCCACGAGTTTGGTCTACTGGACATCATAGTGAGCAGGGAGCTCGCACCCTTACCACTAACAAGCAACCTAGGCAAGCCATAACCCCTCCATGTTTCAAATTATCCTTCTGTAAAATGGGGATAATACTTACCTATCTCTGATGCTTCATGTTTTAAAAGTCTTTTGAGATTATCCAAATAAAGGCATTAAACAAAATATGCAAGTTATGCTAATCATTTTATCCAGTGCCTGCAGTGCAGATTACCACATACTCCCCTTTGGAACAACTATCCAAATTGCATATGTCTGCTTCCTGATGGCACCTAGAATTCTCAGGTTTTTTCATTCTTTTCACTTGATTCCCCCAATTGTTTATCTTCTGCCCCAAGATTACATCAGCCTTCTCAGCATCACAAGGATCTTCTGGAACAGGGATAAGCAAGCCTTTTAAGAAAGGGAAAATAAAGTTGTGCTGATGTCCTCTGCAAAGAAATGTTGCCATATTCTCAGCACTCCATCTAACGCTTGGAGGGGGATTTGTAAAGATGGCCAGAGCATCAAGATTCATTCAACAAATGGCAGCATGCGTCAGTGGGTTCTGGAAAATGTGGGCAGGAAGGAGTGGATGACATACACAAAATCACAAAAGTCCTTGAATGATTCCTGGCACCAAATGGATCCAGAAAAGTGCCTTGCAATGTGGATACAAATATTTCTGTAGCTGTGCAGACATTCATCAGCAAATTTGGCACTGTTATAGCAAATATGTGCTGGACTCCCCATTGTAATCAACTTCTTTCACTTCTCACCAAAAGAGCAAACATTATTTGAGCCAGCACAAAATGTGCTGCCGAACCTGGCATTGCTCACTTCTGGGCAGAAAGTTTCTGGGTTTAAGGTATCCAACCCATCATCACTCAAAGTACTTTTCAGAAAACCAGAATTCGGCTCAGTTCTTTTCATCTCTAAAGTTGAACATTCATAAGTTTGACATTCAAATTCCTGTACCAAAAGTGTTGGAAGACAGCAGGAAAATTCATGCACCTATTTTTATTTGTAACTTCTATTGCAATTGACCAAGACTTATTCCTGAGGTCTTTGAGCTTATTCTTCACAGAATTAGGTACAATTAGTCAGAGACCTCAGTCTTACCAAAAGAGGAGGTTACTACCTGTAACTCAAGATTCTTCAACATGTGTGGTCCATATTTGGATTCCAAACGTGGGTATAGAAGCATGCCATGTGTCAGAGCCAGAAGATTTTTGTAGCAGTGCCCATCAACCTGCATGTGCATTGTGCGTCCCCCTTGTATTTGCAACCGAGGCTACAATAGGTCATGTGAGTAGACACCTCAAAGAGCCTCAACTGGAAGAGCCTCTAGTTACAGATGAGTAACCTCCTCTTCTTCTTTGAGTGATAGTTCCTATACGGATTCCAAACATGGGTTTTGAATTGCGAGCAGTGATCAGTGTGGAGGTGGGTGCGAGGACATGCGAGGAAGCGAGATAAGTAGTACAGCGTGGCCTATGGCTGCATCTGTGCGACTTGACAAAGCCCTGGCTGGGATGATTTAGTTGGAGTTGGTCCTGCTTTGAGCAGGTGATTGGACTAGATGACCTGCTGAGGTCTCTTCCAACCCTGATATTCTATGACCTGCAGCTGCCACCAGGGCGATGGTGTAGTGAGACATGAAGATGTGAATGGAGCACCATGTTACTGTGTGGCAGATGTCTTTCAACGGTACATGTGCAAGGCAGTCAGATGTAGCTGCGAGGCTCGCGTACACCATGACTCCAGCCAGTGGAGGAATGTCAGCATGTGTGTAATATTTATGGATGCACCCAGAGATCAAATTGGAAACTCACTGCAAGGAAAGGGCTTGTCCTTTGCTATGGCAATGGCAATAAAGAGTCTTGACAATACTTGAAAGGCATGGGTGCATTGTTGGTAGAACATCAGCGTACATCAGACATTGAGGGAATGTAGTGTTCTGTCCACATGAGAGGCATGGGGTTCAAGATAGAAGACCAGAAGGTGAATGCACTGATTCAGGTGGGATTCTGACACCACCTTCAGGAGGAATTTTGGGTGCAGCCGCAGCTAAACGTCATCTTTGTGGAAGACTGGGGGGGCGGAAGTTGTCAGCTTTATGGCTGCCAGTTCACTGACCCGTCTTGTCGAGATAATGGCGACTAAGAAGATTACCTTCATGGAGAGGCGGAAGAGAGAGCATGTGGCAATGGGCTCGAAGGATGGTTTTATGAGTGTGGCGCTATCCAAGTTAAAGGTCCCAGGAAGTTGGGGGTTTGAGCACCGGTGGGCAGGACTGCTTTGCAAATGCTGCAATGGGTGGCGACATGCAATACAAGCAGTGATGGTGCTTGTTGCTCACTGAAAACAAATGCAGGCAGGATGCACAGTTCTTGAACCCAGGCTGACAGGGCACAGTCCCCAGATGGGGATGGGAGGAGAGCTGTCCCCCAAACAGAGAAAAAACTAAACTAACTCTATGAACTGCAAGGAAAAACATCCATCAAGATAAAAAGATAACTATTTTCAACTATGTACAGATGAAAGGGCAAAGAGTACCCTCTTAGTGGAGCTACAAGTAAGGAGGAACAGGGGCTCCGACTCCAACCATGCGGCAGTAAGAGGGAAGTGGAGCGGCATCAACCCACATGGCCTATTATAGACTCAGCTGCAAACACGCTGGGGAGGGGAACACACATGCAGGTCAAAGGGCACTGCTATAAAAACCTTCCGGCTCCAGCACATGGCATGCATGCGCATCCACATTTGGAATCCATATGGGAATCACGTAGAGGGGCGGTCACCTCGCTCCAGTTCAGTAAAGGTTAAAAGCCAGCCCTTGGAGAGGGCTGGGGCTGGAAGCCAATCAAAGAAGGCTGGGATGCAGCCAACCAGGGCCAGGCTGGACCTTATAAAAGGGCTGCAGGGCCAGAAGGCGGTCAGTCTCTCTCCAGCCTTGGAGAGAGAAAGACTGGCTGCCTGCAAGCAGAACAGGGTACCTTGGACAGAGCAGTGCTGGGAGGAGTGGGAGAAGCTGAGGAGCTCCAGCCTGATGAACTCCCAGGCTGAGGCATTGCTTCCATGGCCTGAGGAGGTCCTGGGGCTGTGGGGAAACAGCCAGAGAAGGAAGAGACAGCAGGTCCAACCCCCTGGCTCATGATGAGTGGCCACTTCAGACTGCAGTTTGTTCAAGGGAAAGGGTTAGATGAAGACTGGCAGTGGATCACTGAGGCGAGGTGGGCTTAGGGGACCATGGTTCCCTGGGGAGGGGAGGACCCCAAGTGTGGGAGCACTGCTGTGGGGCAATACCTAGGAGAAGGGGAACCGCAGGCCAGTGAGGGATGTGGGGTCAGTGGTGGAGATTAACAGGAAGCAAGTACCAGTAGAGACACACTGGCCAGAAGGAGGCGCTCCAAGGCTGGAATCAAGCTAATTCATGTACGACTAGCAGGAGGCCCCGCAGCGGTGAATGTGTGCCATGTTACAAACCATCACTCGAAGAGGAATATATGCTTTTGCCATCTCCAGGATGGATGAAAACAAGCTTCACCGCGATCTCCCAAAGGAAAAAAGATTTGACAGAGTGCTTAGTGGAAAAGGTTGCCACATACATGACATGTAACACTGTGAGTTGGCATCATGCCTTCATCAGATAAAGTCTTGAAGTCAACAGCACTGTTGAGCCAAAAGTAACGCCGCTCTCAGTGATCATCAAGTATTGCAATTCCAGAGGTGGGAGTCACAGCCATTGTAGCAAGACCTCCACCAACTTCTGTTCTCTCTCTCTTTCTGACTCTGCACTTACTGCTGGAACTCCATAACCTCACAACAGCTACCCATGCTGTCTAGGGGGGATCCAGTAGAGGCGAGCACCAAGCACAGTCTATGGGGCTCCGGCAGAGATGTCTGAGGAGCATAGGCCTCCCGGCCTAAGGAGGGGGAATACTGCCACCCAGGGGTGGGATAGTAAGGGGACGTGGCCTGCCCAACTCCATCACGTCCCAGCCCAGGTCCCTAACAGTGGCACAGTGGTTCACCACTGGGTAAGTGGGGATCTGCCCGCAACACGCTGATCCTGTATCAGACCAGCTCTCGACCAGAAAGTTTCCCTGAGCTGCTTCCTACTCTGCCTCTTGGGTGTACCTGCAGCCAGGAGGTATCCTCAGTCTCCCTGGGATATATCGCCCAGGGTAACAGTAGCAGCTACTCAGCATCAGGAGTGGCAGGGCTCTCTGGGAGCTCATGCAGCCCTCGGGGAAGCCGTGGTTCTCCTCAGCATCCCGCTCCAGCAGCAGGAAAGAAATGTCTGTCTCCCTTGGCGGCTCCCTCTCAACTGAGCTGCTGGGCCAGCCTTTTATACTTCCTCTTCCAGTCCCGCCCTCTGTTCTGGTATGCAGGTCATGGTCATCCTGGCTCCGCCCACCAGGCGGCTTGTGGCATTCCCTCCGCATCCACCTCTGCGGAAGGCCACACCTCCTTGCTACACTATACTTTGCAACAAGTGTTTCCCACCTGCAGTCCCAATACCCACTAGGTTATCTTCATTAACCTGCTGCCTGCATGCTGCCACTATTGCCTTTAACTAGTGCAAATAAGATGTTGTAATATCATTTGATCGTTCTGTGTCTCAACGGAGCTCCCATTTGGCAGGCCTCCTAATGGTATGTTGCATTAGCACATCTATTTATAGACCCAACTGTTAGTCCTCAACAGCCCGAACAAACAGGAGAGGGTTTGAATTGAAGCCTCAGCATTCAGAGGGCCCCTTGGTTTACGTTTAAGATAGGCAAAGTGCCTGCACTGCTCTGCTGGACGTCCTTTTCATATTTTAACCTGGGTACTAAGCGCAAGCAATGAACAGAGGCATGTGGGAGAGAAAGTAGCCTGACGTGGATATACGCTAACATCAAACCAGCTCTTTCAATTCCAAATGACACTGATTGAAAGAAATCGGCACAGTGCACGCGCCGTACCCTTTACGCTGTCAGAAGCAAAATAGGATAGTAGCAAATTGAAAAGACTATGAGCAGCCTACATATGTACTATCCTGCCATAGAGCCTGCTGGTAGCAGCAGCTTCCTCCCTTTCAGACAGCTGACAGCCTCACTCGCACAAGCCAGGACCAGCAAGCTGTTACGATCAGACCTATTAACGCATTTGTTTGTTTTGTTCAAAAAGCCAGAGTTTTCTAGAAAGTTTAGCAAGTAAATTCTAAAGCTGGTTCTTACCACCCCGATTAGGTCTCCTCGCCCATATTCACCAGTCAGTTGTTTTTTCCCATCATCCATCCTAATGACAGAACGAAGTCGACCATTCAGCACAATGTATGTGCAGTCTGACCTGTCCCCCTGCCTGGGAGAGAACAATCCATACTATGAATTAGTGTGGTGTCTGTGCTCAGCAAATGCACTCAAAAAAACCAGTTAACTAATCAGCTCTATGTAAACCTCTCCACCATCCCTTAGTAGCTCTGCTCTCTGCAGAGATGAGAGTAAAAACATTTACTGAACAATTAAAAAAAAACAACCTAATCACAGATTTGTCAAATGCAATTAGCAAACACCTTTCATCGTTTACTATATATAATCAACAACTGGTTGGTTTTAGGTCACCAGGCAGACAGATGGAATTTGAACATTCCCTAGCAAAGCAAACAGGCTTCAGGAAAATCATTGAACTCTGGGAATAGGGCAATTGTGCAGAGAGAAGAGAACAAACTGTGTGGGTGAGTTGCTTGACTCAAACCTCAGCCTCCTCTTCTGGTGGGAGAGCCTATGCATGGTGTGAAGCTGTAGCCTTTGCCTGAGTTCAAGCCCAACTGTAGATATGGCAGAACGCTGTTTGGCATTCAGGTCTCCAGCACAATGAAGGATACAAGCTGGGCTTAAAACTTTGATATTGGAGCCAATACTAGGGCATAGCCTGGCCATATGATTTAAAACAAATTTCCCCATCGACACACGATGTTTTCATGCACTGATCAAGTATTTGAGATTTCTATTAGTAATGACATTGCAAAATCTACAAAAAACTAGAATTACAGTTACCTGCTATTTCTGCTAATTGCAAATCAGAGCTTTGTCCTCCCAGCTGTTGCTTTCATGCAGTGGATCAAATTTAAATCACAGCTAACTCTAGAAATCTAATGGAGCTATCCAAGGAGGAATTTGGCCCAGTACATATATTAAGTGCTGTAAAGTCAGTTTTAATTTACTGTTAGGCAAACCTGAGTTCCCTTTCAGTTGGTTTATTTCAGACTGTAAGCTCCTTGAGGCAGAGACGAGTTTTTATCCTCTGCACACACGGAAGACTTTACTGGCAAACAAAACCTGTCTATATGAATTGTTATTGTCTTAGTTATCTATGTGTTATCTGTTTTGCTACATCAGAAAGGTACCAAAGAATTTACACCAAAGCAGCATGCAGGGATTTAGCATCCCATTCTCACTAATGTAAATGAAAACCACGAGGCTGAAAAGTCCTTAAAGACTATGCTGATGGGCACAAGAGAAACCCCTCAAAAGGCAGACAGATGAACCCTTCATACACTTGTTGATGAGCCTGCCCCAGTGAGCAAGCAGTGTGACTCCATGGGGGATGACAGTTCGGTAAAGCACTCTTATTTATTTGTGTATGACTTTGAAACCTTTGATATCATTCCAGCGGGGGTATTGGAGCTTACAAAACATGGGCCTTTTGCTCACATCTCACCTGTAAACAGCTCGTCCAGCCTCCACTTCCATCCAGTCCAAGGCAAAGTCAATCTGCCTCACAAATGAGGACATCCTCTTTACAACACTGTGGGCCACACCCAGCACTACACTTGGCTGCACCCGCATTATCCTAGAAGAGAAACAAACACAAAGCCACCTAAACGCTTCACTCAGACAGAAACAAACACAGACCCCTCCCCCAGAGCAAACCACAGTCGCTGCAGGTGCAACGCAGGGCTTCACAACGAGAATCAGGTTAATGGGTTTTCACTTTAGAAATGGAATAAAAATACCATCTACATAACTACTGCTCCCTTGGTGCCCAAGACTCCAGTTTTCCATGGTACAGTATGCACTGGCCTCCCACCCGCAGTGAAGTGTTTAAGGAGATTCTCTCTCTTTACAGAGAGCGGCACACTACTGCATTTTTACAAATCCCACCCCCTTGTGCACTTGGACATGCCGTGTAGACAAGCCCTGGGAGTCTTACTGGGTCTGGCAGTTGACCATGATCTTAAAAATAAAATTAAAAAGACAGAGACCTGCACCCTGGATGACACAGTGCTCGCTACTGGAATTTCAGTGGCTTTAAGTGGTAATTGAAGCCCATACACTCAAACAATTGACCTTGAGAGCAAAAAGGTTAGGCATACACAGAAGGAGTGGGATAACAGCTAGTTCCATCAGACCCTGACTAAGTAGCATACCTCTACAAGGTCCCTGACTTTGGGAATGGCTGCACTGCAGCTAGGAGTGAGCCCGGGAAAACAGACTTGTGAAACAGGGCTTGAGCTAGCATGCCACAAATAACTGTATATGTTGTGGCTTCTGCTGGAGTTCAGGTTCTCAAATCTAGCTGGTCAGATGGGCTTCAAAGCCCAAGCCCAAGCCATAATGTCTACACTGCTATTATTAACGAGCTAGGTTGAGCCCTGCTAATGCAAGTCTGTCTACCCCGACTGGGAGGCTCAATCCCAGCTGCAGCACAGAGAAACCCATTGACGGACTTCAGCGATTTTAGATTTAAAGTCCCGCACCTTTCATGCAAACCTGGTGTCTCCTCTTGTCTTTCATGGAAAATTATTCACATTAGAAACAAAGAATCATGAACCTAACGATACAGAAAGTTACTATAACACTAAAGGGAAGATCCCTCTGCATTTTAAGTTTCCTGCATGAATCATTCCTTGGTGTCCCTAATTTTGAAGTTTTAATAACAGGCTTGGGTCTTGGCAGGTAGAGATGAATGTGCAGAAGTTCTATGTTTGTGTGTACCCTTAACTCACACACACTTATAGAGTGGGAGAACTAGTCAGAGGGCAAGCAGTGCACCAACACAACAGAGAGAGACAAACTACAATTAGTCTTTGAAAAGCTGGGTGGGTTCCCTGAGCACGTGCGTGGTGCTTAATAGGCTGCTATGTGGCAGCTTACAGGGAACTTAGGTATGTACCTTCTTTGGTAATCCTGAAACTCGTAACCAGGAAGCTGGTCTCATCACCACCGCCGTTGACACTGAGCGGGCTGCTGCATCAGCAGCATATAGTGCAGTCTTGTGGTGGTTGACACTATTATCTTCACCACTTTCACAAGACTAAGATAAATTTTGTACAGTGTATGTCTTGTGAGGTATCATTTGAAAAGTCATAATCTGCTGAATATCATTATCCCGTGGAAATATGTGTAGCAACACTATATGTGAAGTTATCAGACTCTGCTGTATGATTGTTACTAAAACATGCTGTCCACAAACCAGAGACAAAGACACACTGGCCCCAGCCAGGTGTCAAAGAGCTATCACCTGCTTAAGCAGCCATTCTCCAGCGGGGGAAAGGTGACAACAAGAACTTTACATTCCATCACAGAGACAATTCAAACTTCATGTCCACAAGGGACTGTTTTGTCACCATGACACAGCAAGGACGTTTCCAGCACAAGAAATTGAATTAAAAAGAGGGGAGGATAAGGCTTGTCTTCACTCCTCCTCCCATCTCTCTGCTCATGACATCAATGAATACCTGAAGGACACTGAACTAAGGGGGAGGGGTCCCAAGCTGAAAGGAAATTTACCACAGCCTGTGAAATTTACCACAGTGTATGGTGAGGAAAACCTTCGCTTTGAATTCTGTTAGTTTGTTAAGTTAGCCATTAGCTTGCATTTTACATTTATTTTCTTTTAGAACCAATCCTGACTTTTATGCATCATCACTTTTAATCACTTAAAATCTATTTTTCTGTAGTAAATAACTTATCTTATTGTTTTATCTTAACCAGTGTGTTTGGATTCAAGTGTGGGAGAACCTCCATTTGGGATAACAAGGCTGGTGCATTATGATTTTCCTTTGATGAAATGACAGACTTTCTATGAGCTTGTACTGTTCAGAAGGGTACCGAGCAGCACAAAACGCACATTCCTGGGGGAACAAGGCTGGGACTAGGAATTTGCAGGTGACACCCAATGTGTAATTTATGAGTGACTAGTCATAGTGCTCATGTGTTTAGCTGGGAGTGAATTTGCATGCTGAAGGCTGTGTGAACAGGGCAGGTGTGGTTGTTCTGACAGCAATGCAGTGTAAAAGGCACCCCAGGCTAGAGAATTAAGGGGACACAGCTGTTCAACAGTCCAGACTGTACCCTGGGTAATGTCACAAGTCTATAGCTCTGTCCTCACTATTAGTTGACCTTCACTGATGATGGCTTGAAACTGTTCTTTTTGTTCGGTTGGCAGGAAGTCAATAAAGGCACTATGTTTCCAATAATCGGTGTGGTCATATTTGGCCATTAGGGCCTGGAAATTTGCATCCTGATCTGCAAGGTTGCAGAAGAATACACTTTTCTGCTGAATACATCAAACCTTTTCCAGTCCTTGTCATAAGCGATAGACTAAGTATGGTGATGTCTTCCACATGCATTGACTATGGAATTCGATGAGGGATGTGAAAATAGAAGTCCACATCCTTGGACTTGGACATAATATTTTTTTTAATCGGCCCTTTTGCATGTCGGTGCTATGGAAGCCAGTGTGTATCAAATAATCTTGGTGGGATCCAAGAGCACTGCACTGACTGGGAGAGCAATCCTTGATGAGGAGGTCATATACAGTATGTCTAATAATTTGTGGTGCAATTCTTTTACCTTTATGAGGGGAATCTAGAGTGTGCTGATAATCCTCTTAGTGAGGTCCAGAAAGAGTTTGAAATCATCTGACATTGATGGTGGAGGGGGCATCACAGCTTCATCCAGTGAGAATGAAGAGATATTCATTGGAGGAGTAATATCCTCTAGTCTGGCCTCCTGTTCCTCAAAAAAGTTTCTTCTTGAGGTTCTGGGACTCCAGAAAGAGAGACTGAAGGAGATCGCCTTGCTGTCTATCTATAGTAGACATGAGAGTCTCTAGCCTAGAAGAATAACTTCTGTAGGCTGCCTATGGGTCCCCGTATGGCCACTTAGGTGGGGGAAAAGAAATGGGTGTTGGCACCCATGGGTGTCCATACCAGGTAGGTTGAAGCTCTGAACATGGATGCACTTGGGAAGGCCCTGGGTGTTGTTCAGGTGAGCTTTGGTGCAAGACTAAGGAGAGGTTGTCATTCTCCTGTCTTGGGGCAGGGCACCTTGACAGGATGCATAAAAGTCTCCTGTCAAGGTGCTGTAGGCTAGGAGAAGCCCAACCTGAAGCAAATACTCACCAGCAACCATACACCACACAACAAAAACACTAACCCAGGAACCTAACCTTGCAACAAAGCCTGTTGCCAACTGTGTCCACATATCTATTCAGGGGACACCATCATAGGGCCTAATCACATCAGCCACACTATCAGAGGCTCGTTCACCTGCACATCCACCAATGTGATAGATGCCATCATGTGACAGCAATGTCCCTCTGCCATGTACATTGGCCAAACTGGACAGTCTCTATGTAAAAGAATAAATGGACACAAATCAGACGTCAAGAATTATAACATTCAAAAACCAGTCAGAGAACACTTCAATCTCTTTGGTCACTCGATTACAGACCTAAAAGTGGCAATTCTTCAACAAAAAACTTCAAACACAGACTCCAACGAGAGACTGCTAAATTGGAATTAATTTGCAAACTGGACACCATTAACTTAGGCTTGAATAAAGACTGGATGTCTCATTACACAAAGTAAAACTATTTCCCCATGTTTATTCGCACCCCCCACCCCACCACTGTTCCTCACACGTTCTTGTCAACTGCTGGAAATGGCCCACCTTGATTATCACTACAAAAGGTTTCCCCCCGCCCCCGCTCTCCTGCTGGTAATAGCTCACCTTACCTGATCACTCTTGTTACAGTGTGTATATTAACATCCATTGTTTCATGTTCTCTGTGTATATAAATCTACCCACTGTATTTTCCACTGCATGCATCCGATGAAGTGAGCTGTAGCTCACGAAAGCTTATGCTCAAATAAATTTGTTAGTCTCTAAGGTGCCACAAATACTCCTTTTCTTTTAACTTTAATTAAGCCTCACAGCACCTGCAAAGTAAGTAGCATAGCTAAGATTTTTCAAAGGAGACCAAGGGGGTTAGGTGTCCAATTCCCACTGAATTTCAAAAGGAGTTGGGTTCTAAGTTCCTTAGGCACCATTGAAATTCCAAGTCTTTTTCTGTTTTGCATATGATGAAACTGAGGCAAAGGGACAGGAGATGACTTGCCCAAGGTCCCACAGCAAGTTTGTAACAGAGCCAGGAATAGAATCCAGATCTCCATTCCCAGTTCCCTAGTTTTATAGCTAGAACATGCTTCCTTATCACCTTTTTGCATTATATACTGAGTGTTGTTTCTTTGGTTTCCCTTAATTCATACAGAAAAACAACAAAATTGAATAAACTTGCAAAGACCTCCTGAATGTCCCCACGAAAACAACTTCAAAGGGAGGGAGATTGGGGGAGAGGGACTTTATAATGGTTTCTGAAACCCCAGGGAAGAATGGGTAATTATTACCAGGGGGTTCGAATATCACCCAAACATTACAAGTTGTGTGCCCCCAATATCAGCTTGTTCACTCACCACCAGTAACAATTCCTAGGAGTGGAGTTTGACAAATTAAACTTTCCATGGTTTTCATTATCCTACCTGTGTATCTTCCCTTCCAACCCTGTATTATAGGATTTGTCTTTCAAAATCTGTCGCTCTGAGGGCTTCCCTTTACCCCAACTTTTCCTTCCCTGATGATATGCCCTGACCCTACACGCAGACCCAGTTTCCAGCAAAAGCTCTGCTGTTAAGCATTACTCCACTTCCAAAACCAGGTCACTTTGTTCACCTATGAAAACAGAGGAACTCTTTTGTGCTCTCATTGCTACATCTAGCCTCCACCCACACACTTGAGTACAGTTCAGTTTAAGGTTGAAGCACAGGTGCTGGTGTGACAGATTTTTGTTACTAATTTGCCTGAGGCATCAGGTGATTAGGCTGAGGACGCAGGATTGTTAGGGGAGGAGATGACGGAACACACCAAGTAACCGAGTTTTAAAGCTTTATTAATAAAATAATAAAACAACAGCGGAGAGTGCTGGGGATTTTATTCCCCACGTTACTTAAAGGACAGAAGAAAGTGTTAGTATCCCAAGCCCCAACCCACTTTTATACTTACACCCGCACTACCCGAGGCTGGCCAAGCCTGGGTGTAATGTAAGAAGAAGAGGGGGAGGGGTGGACGGGAGCTTTTAACCCGGGCACGGGTTATTTAGGGTCCGCTATTGATTTTTTACTTGCTTTAGCTTTGGGGAGGGTTTTTAAGTCCCTGGGGCTTGGGGGGCAGGGCTTTTGATTTTTAAGCTTTGTGTACCAGTTTAAACCGGCCATTCGTGGCTTTTTTAAACACATATTAGCTTTAGGGCGGTGAGACGCTTATTATTATTTTTTGCTGACCTTGTTGTTTTACTTTTTTTGTGGTCCCTGCAATTTTGTTCAGCAACGCTCCTTTCTCACAACTGGTCGGGGGGGTGGACTCCCCCCCTTCTGTCTTGGCATGTATCAGAGTATGTGCAATGTCCTTGGGCTGAAGTCAGCTCCTTACTTCGGGTTTAGCTGGAACATCTAGTTAACCCGTTCCTTCCTCCTTTCCTCCCCCTTCGGCCTTTCACCGCCTGTAAAGAAACCTTTTGTTCCGCATTTATACCTGTAACCCTTCCCGAAATCTTTCCAATACATACAACAGCATTAGCAACATATGAGGCTGGTGTTTACCCAGGAGACCCCCTGGAGGGGGGCAGCCATCTTGTGACAGTCTCCCTCTTGACCCCGAATCAACATTTTATTATGAGGGGTCACCATTTAGGTTTTTACCCTTTTTTTGACATGGTGGCTAGTGTCACCATTGGCCTTTTACACAAGCAGCAATATAGCACAAACAGAATTGTTAGGGCGAGAACAATTGCATACACTAGCCAGTAGTGGCTTTTGGCTTCATTAGTAACATGGCATAACATGTCCCCCTATTGGCATAGATGCCCCATCCAGATAGCTGTAGCAAAGGCAGCTTTTGTTAGATTAAACGTGTGCTGCAACATGGTAAAGGATGAGGCATTTGTTTGGAATATGGATAGTTGTTCCTCGGTGTAAGTCAAGGGCAGGAAAACATTGGGTGTAATTTATGAAAAATTAAACATAACAGTTACAGATATTGACCATATTTTGCATAACCGCGGGCCAATGCATTGACAAATTTTGGGTCTGCGAGTGTAACAGCAAATTAAGGGACACCCTGGGGTAGGTGGTCCTTCAAACACATGCAGAGGTATTGGTAAACACATGGGCCTTAGTGGGGGCATATCCCGATGCCTCCCCTTCCCAGCAGATGTGTTGACCCACCTCGTAAAAGTGGCCTGGCATTGCCTTTTTTTAATATATTATTTGAAGGGCCTTTATAGGCCATAATTTCCAGGTATTTCCCTTTGCAATTTATATGTGCTGATAGTTGGGAAGATGTAGTCAGCACATATTGTTTAGCCATGTCATTTTGGGGAGCCACCTCCCACATGTCACAACGGTCCACCCAATTCCAGATAATATGTGATGCCACATTCCCAGGATGCTAAGCCACAACTGCTCCCCCCCGCCAATGAATAATTGACCTTTTATTTTTTATTATGGTTAATTTTGAACAGTGGTAAAATCAATAAAGGAGGACAAAAGCATCAGACACCCAAGAATTCCCACAGACGTGCCACCATACATACATTGTACCACACTGACACATTTTGCAGGCCCGAAGCAGCAAGAGCAGTTCCACCTGTTTGGGGTGTCCTTGGGCTCTTGCTATTACTGCCTTGTTTTGTTAACAAAGCAAGAGAGAAAGAAAGAGACCACCACAAATGTGCGTATTGGGGAAACTGAGGCCTGGATGAAAAACTTTCTAAATTATTAGTTGTTTTGTTACAGACCTTTTTGGCTTTTGTTATGGATGTTGTTTGCTTGATTTAGAAGGTTACAACAACAATATTACATTTTGAGATTAGTAACTGCTATTGCTTGCCAAAGGGCTTTTTATTTTACTTTTATTTTAGGCCAGCACAGGAAGAACAGGGTTTGTTTTCATGGGATCCAGGGGAGGTTTGGGGCCACCCACCACATACTTTGCCGTGGCCCTGCTGTGTCTATCCGGCCTGTGCACTGTTTTTAAGGCACCTTCCCTTTAGCCTTTTACCACGCTATGGCTTGGGCCCCATTAGCAGCTCGAGCCAGGGAGAGCCTTTGGAGGTATTTTTTGTTTTTAGCATTATAATTATTTAGATAATTTTATGGATTGCTGGAAACCCGGACGGTCCAGGCAGGTGGCTGGTCCACAACCGAAGCCCACGACGCTATGACCAGAAACATAGGGAGAAACATGTTTTGAGCTCATTGGCCTGCGCCCATTTTAGTTTGCCGGGTAGCTGAAGATGGTACACTACCGGGGAGATGCGATTTACAATGGGGTACGGACACACCCACTTGACGTTTAGAGTGTGGGCCGCCTTCCCCAGCTTTTGCAACATTACTGTATTTTTAATTTGCCATCCGCAGATGACTTTAACAATGATTTTTTTTACATTTGGCTTTTTTTTTTTTTTTAAATTTAAAAGCTGCCTTTATGGCTTTGCTCTTACATAGCTCCTCCCTCAACTGGGCAAAGCTGAGACTTTTTTGGTTGTGGCAAACGGTAAATGTGATTATTGGTAAACACAGTATTTATATTATATTTATATTTGTTTATTAACAGGTTGCTAACATTTTTATTTTAAAAAAAATTTTTTTTTAGGAATTAATACATACATATTGCCCATTATATAGTACTTTAGTTTTATTATTTAATTTATTTTATATATAGGATATTAGTGAAATGTTTTTACTACAGGGCTTTGGAGCAACAGGCAAGGACAAGCACACCCCCTTTTGAGAAGTCCACTCACCTGGTGTTTAATAGCCTTCCTTTCTCCCCAGCCCACTGGCTCAAGGTCTGGGGTAGCCAGAAGGATTTTATGTGCCATATGAGGAGAGGGCTAACTTTTTATATTTTTGCTTTTAGAGCTTGTTGGTGTGTGTTTTTAATAATATTTTTTTTTATTTAAAAGGTCTAGCTTTATTATGCCAGAAAAATACTGCATTTATTTGTATTGATAAGTATTAAACAGTAATTTTTTGCTTTGCTTTAGCAAGTGTATTAAAACCTTAGTGTTTTTTGATATAACCCAAAACATTTTGTGTTTTAAGGTGGATAAAGCAGTATTTGCATTTTAGTACATCCCATGTGCAATAGCAGTATGATTTTTTATTTTTATTTGTTTACGTATTAGGCTGTTTTGTAGCTGGGACAGAGAGTTTAATTTATTTTTAGGTTTACAGTATTTATAATTTTTGCTTTAAAACTAATTTTTTTTAATATGGTGTCTGCTACCTGAGGAGGTTTTTTTACAGCATTTGGTACACAACACTGCTAGCAACAAGACAAGACAAAACATGGAACACAAAACGTAATTTTTATTGTAACAGTAGATTCATGGTATTTTGGGTGGCTTTTTAGCTGGCTTTACCCCTTTGGGGGTGCCAGCTTATTGCTTAAATATAAATATATATATATATACACACACACACTTTATAAATACCCTTCCTGGTTGCAGGCAAAACAGAAGAATTACTCCCATATTTTCCTGTTTTTATTTTATAGGCAGGCCAGGTTTTAATGGCTTTTATCTTTATTAGTTCGGTAATTTGCATTAACACAGATGCTTTTTGGCTTGCTTTTGGATTCAAAGCCATTAGCAGCTTAGAGACTCTGTCTTAAAAAGGACACGATCAACTTTTACCAGAGTTTTGATTACTTTTAATTTTTAACTTTTGCTTTTAAAACACACAGCGATTTAAAAGAAAACACAGCCTATTGTGGCTCCCTTTGGCGCCCTAATAGGATTTTAATTAAGTAGTATAATATGTTGTTTGCATTTTTTTTTATCCCTTTTATAATATACATTGGGGAAAATGCACATTTTTTTATAATTTAATTTTCATAACATTAGCCATATTAATTTTTATATAAGGTGTAACTGGTTTTTTTGTGCTTATAGAATTTTTATGTATTTTTAGCAAAGTGACATTTTGATTACAAAGAGCCATTTTAAGGCTTAGTGTGGGGCACTGTCTTTTTTTTTTTTAAAGAGCTTTTTATTTGCTATTTTGTTACCAAAAAGCAAAATTAAAGTCTTTTTTTATTTTTTTGACTTTGACAGCCCTGCTGCAGTCAGAACTGGTTTTCATTTAAAAACATTTTAAATTTTGTAAAGCATTGAGTTACCTTAAGGGTTAAATGCTAAATACCAAAGTTAAACAACACTAGTTACCTGTGTCTGGCAAAAAGTGGTTTTTGGTTTTGCAACTTTGAATGAAAGATTTAAATGGATTTTAGTGGTATTATTTAAAATTTAATTTATTTTTAACCTATAAAACAAAGATTATACACACCAGGAGTGGTTTTTTTAAGCAAAATTTGACTAGCTCGTTTATAGTCAAATGGTTTTACTTAGATAGTCTTTTTACCTGGATTATTTACAGACATTCCTTTAGAAAAAAGGCCCATTTTTCCTTCAGAATGGCTGCAAAGAAACCAAGAACTTTCTTTTTAATACTTTTACAATGTTTAACTGCTTAATTCCCTCCAGCCTCTGCAGAGTTAACTTTTTACCTTTTTAAAAATTTGCTAATTTTTTAAATGATATTTTAATTAATTTAGATTTTATTATTTTAAATATTATTTTGGGGGGTTGAATTTTTTATGTTTGCACTTTTTATTTTTGCTATTATGCCCGTAGGGCTTTTAACCTGTTTTTAAATTTTTTTTTATTTGTTGCCCGCCTGCTTTTTTAGCCGAACCGTTCCTTTTCATGGGTGCAGGTTTTGTTCCACTACCAATTTAGCAAGGGGGGTAGGCTCCTTAACTAGCCCCCACCTCTCCTGGTCCCTTTCCTCTTCATAATTACCCCATGGGGTGCTTTTTTTTTTTTGCAATTGGGGGGGTGTACATATGACCTTTTTCCCCTTTACCACTGGACCTCTCCTCGGTCTTAATGAGGGGTGCAACAAGGTTCCACCCAAAATTGAGGATTCTTACAAAGGGAGAGATTAAAGCCCTTACAAGGGTCACCCGATTCATCCCCCATGAGGCTTGCCACCTGGACTGAACGTACGGCCAACTGATGTTTTAACTGTTTGATTTTTTTTTTTTATGGCGGGCACACTGCCGTTGCGGTGTATGCTGAGCACAAATGGTCAAATTTTTGACAAGCCCCTGAAGGACCAGTACTTGCTTAGCCATTGTTTCCAGACAGGTGCATTCTGCTTTTTCCGCCTGGAAGTCTTGTCTTAAGGCCTGCAACTTATTCTGGACATAGGCTTGGGTTGCCGCCTGGTTAGTAATTTGCACTTTCAGTTGCTCAATTTCCACTAGCTGTCGGTACACAGCTCTTCCCTTCTCCCTAATTCCTCTTTCTGCCCCCAACAACATTTGATACCACATGGCTGCCGCAGTCCATATCAATCCCACAGCTGGCCCTAGATTTTTACCCTTCTGCTTTTTATACCTGGCATACAGGTCTAACAAATCCTGCCAAGTATGCACGCTTCTTTGGAGCTCCGCCACAGAACCCCAGGGATTGTATTCCACTTTGGTGAGAGCCCTCTCCAACCGGGAGAGGTTCTTATCCCCCCTTTGAAAGAGGCAACAGGGTCCTGTCCCTTGTTGCTGCCTCCCCCGTGGCCCCAAGCACCAGGGGCAGTGGGGCCTCAGCCCTCGGACCGCCCACTCCACCCCTTCCCCCAAGTCCCCACCCTTCACCCACCTCTTCTTCCCCCCTTCCTTCCCCTTTACTCCGCACACAGCGTCCTCGCTTCTCCCCCTTCCCTCCCCTGCCTCCTACCCGTGGCAATCAGCTGGCTTGCGGCATTAAGGAGGGAGGGAGGGAGGAGCGAGGACATGGCGCGCGAGCTCCTCCTCCCTCCCCTGCCTCTTGAACACCACAAGCCAGCTTATTGCTGCGGGCAGGAGGCAGGAAAGGGAGGGAGGGAAGAGCGCTGCATCCTTGCTCCTCTCCCCACCCTCCTGCCCACGGCAATCAGCTGGCTTGCAATGTTCAGGGGGCAGGAGGGTGTGGGAAGGAGTGAGGACTTGGCACACAGCCTCCCTCCTCCCTGCAGCAATCAGCTGGTTTGTGGCGTTCAGGAGGCAGGGGAGGGAGGGGGAGCCTGCACACCGAGTCCTCGCTCCTCCCCCCTCCCTCCTGAATGCTGCAAGCCAGCTGATTGCTGCGGGCAGGAAGCGGGGGGAGGCACTGATCCGTGGGGTCTGCCGGCGGGCGGGAGGCGCTGTGAGGTGGGGGTGTAGGGGAACTGATAGGGGGCTGCCAGCTGTGGAGAAAGCAGGCAGCCAAATGATGTTATAGCGAAGCATTGCACAACTTTAAATGGAGAAAGTTCTGTAATTGAACAGGGACATAAGATCGAAACAACATTAAACAAGAGGATGTTAAGTGGGGAGTTACTATATCAGACTGTGTGCAATGACCTTGGGCTGGAGTCAGCTCCTTATCTTCGTGTTTAGCTGAAACATCAAGTTAACCCGTTCCTTTCTCCTTTCCTCCCCCTTCGGCCTTTCGGCGCCTGTAAAGAAACCTTTTGTTCTGCATTTATACCTTTTACCCTTCCCAAAATTCTTTCCAATACATACAACAGCATTAGTATATGAGGTGGGGGGGCAGCCATCTTGTGATCAGTAACAGTTCCTAGGAGTGGAGTTTGACAAATTAAACTTTCCATGGTTTTCATTATCCTACCTGTGTATCTTCCCTTCCAACCCTGTATTATAGGATTTGTCTTTCAAAATCTGTCGCTCTGAGGGCTTCCCCCTACCCCAGCTTTTCCTTCCCTGATGATATGCCCTGACCCTACACACAGACCCAGTTTCCAGCAAAATATTTGCTATTAAGCATTACTCCACTTCCAAAACCAGGCCACTTTGTTCACTTATGAAAATAGACGAATTCTTCTGTGCTATCATTGCTACATCAAGCCTTCACCCACACACTTGAGTACGGTTCAGTTTAAAGTTGAATCACAGGCGCTGGCTCTAGGGGTGCTGTCACACCCCCTGGCTTGAACTGGTTTCTGTCATATACATGGTTTACAGTTCATTCCAACAGGGATGAAAGAGATTTAGGCCCAATGTTCATTTAGCCCTTGGCCTCTCTACTTATGCTGCCCAGAAGGTGAAACCTGCTGTCAAATGAGGTGGCGGTTTGGGGGATATGATTACCCATTTTCCTGTACCTGGGTCACTTAAAATAGCTATGATCTATGAACAATCTGGTGTATGAGGGTGCTTTACCAATCACATATGCCATCCTCTCACCTTTTTCTGCCCTGCCCCATCACTTCTTTGGGTCACCTTGTCTTCAGGTTAACAGACTTAAGATGTCCACTTCTGGCTATTTAATGGGGATGTTAAGAAGCATATGTTTCCATTATTTGAATATTGTGTTTGTTTTTCTGGATTTATCTCCCCATCAAAAAGACAATGAAAATTATATAAGAAGGAAAGCTGCTCTGAACACTCTGGACAGCCACAGAATAAAAAACATTTACTGACAAGAATATTTATTTGGGGGATGGGTAGAAGGTCTGAGCTAGCATTATGGGAGCCCACAGTCAGCCTGAAAACACACTGTCTACTCTGTTTTAATAATATGTCAACCGCCACAAGAACTTTACAGGAAAACACAAAACCATGAAAGCAGAATTACATCTGATTGCCAATCTCTTCCACTAGGTTCCTGTGCAGGGAGCCTTGTTTTGAGCAAGCTGGCCAGCATTTGTAACAGCACAGCAACCTGCGGCATTGGTATCACGGAGCCCAAGAACAGCACCTGCCCCTCTCCTTGGAAAGAAAAGTTACTTGTTGTATGGGGGGGAAAGTGGCAGAGTGCTGAATCTGCGACAGTGTGTAATTTCAGGGAGGTTATACCAAGTACAACATTTACACACCACTACGATGTTTGAGGGCACCCACTACTAATTTAACACAATGGAAGGCAGAATAGGTCCATTTCAGTTGTGTCCTCTCAAAATTTCTTACTTCCGCTGTACAGTTTAGAACAATGTCCAATACCACGCTTTACAGGGTGTGGGGACAGGGAAGGGGTGTTAGCACAACAGGAAGAAACCCACTTATAATCAAATGTAAGAAAAGAAAGGCGTATTTCTCCCCTTCCCAAAATCATCACAGTCTTTGAGACTCCCTCACTGGCATCTGGAAAGCAAAGAGCCAAATGCCTGCTACTCCAGAGGCCTGGTTTTTGGTAAAGATTCCTGTATTCTTCATCAGCAAACCAAGAAAATGTAGCTATGAAAGTTCTCGGCAAACTGTCTGTGAAAGGCTGGGACTGCCATATAATTCCTCTCTCGAGTGTTCACACCCAGCCTCACTGGCAGTGCACTTTTAAGCACAGTATCTCTGCTCCTTTGGCAGTCACATATCATCAGACTCCAAACTGAGGTTTACTGGTGAAGAGAATGTGACAGAGCATTCCAGAGCCTGTACCCCCTTCCCTCCCTCCTGCCCCAGGAGATTCTGGCGACAAGTTGATTACACTGTTCATCAAGAGAAACACAGGTTTCGGAGTAAGCACCCTGCATTTAGCATGTCAATTTGGTGAACAGAGTATTTAGGGGAAACTATATAATCAGCTCATGTCATTCCTATGCTTAATCTCCCCATTTACACAGTGTTTAGTAGTTCAAGCACCAGGCAATAGCTCCCTGCTCCAAGGTATTAGTGAGGGGAACGTAACCCACTGCCCAGCACCCTAGGCCACATATTTCCAAACACTAGGCTGTTATTACATTACATGTAATAATAATGTTATTACATTATTACATTGTTTGCCTGAGGGCAATCTTTTAGTGTCACTTCTCCACAGCGAACCTTGGCAGTATTTGCCCAATGTGAAGTGACACCAGGAGAAAAGAATGATTGGAGAGATTCCAAGATAAGTCACAAGAGAGGAAAACACCTTACATAACTGTTGTTCTTCAAGATGTGTTGCACATGTCCTTCCATTCTTAGAGTAACCACACCCTGTGCACAGTCATCTAATTTTTCCCCACAGTGGTACCCACTGGGGCAGCTGGAGCACACTTGGAGTGCTGGTATAAAGGGCCCAGGCACCCCAGAACCCCCTCAGTTCCTTCTTCCCGGACAACTCCAATGCAGAGGATTAAGAGGGTGGATCGTGGAATGCACATGTGTGACATCTTAAATAATATTACAGAAGGTTAGTACTGTACCTGTTTTTCTTCAAGTGATTGCACATATGGACTTACGCATTAAATGTTGCCAATCTTGTTGAATGCTCAGTTACTGTGCTCCATGGGAAAATCCCAGCCAGATCACAACATACACAATTATTGGAGGCTATCCACGATGCAATTTTCTGTGAAGAGATTGGGAGGCCCTTCCTCCTGTCTGCAATGGTCATGAATAGTTAGGTTGACAAATGGAGCTGTTCAGTCCTGTCTGTAGAATGTCAAAGCCCTTCTACCATCCAGGGTGTGCAGGCGTTGCTCCTCTCTATTGGAAAGTGGCTTTGGGTGAAACATAGGAAAGTAAATCAACTGGTGAATATGAAAGTTAGAGATCACCTTCAAGAGACGTCTCAGATGAGGGTGCAGATATACTTTGTCCTTAAAGAAAATTGTGTAAGGAGATTTCAACAGCAGACCGCACAGCTCAGCCACTCTCCTGGCTGAAGTGATAGATGTAATAAGGAGCCACGTGGCTAAAGACTCAAACGAAGCCCCATTAGTTTTGACAAAACTAAGTCCAAGTCCCAGGGAGGAACAGGTTCCTTTATCTGTAGGTACAACCTTTCCAGGTTTACAAAACCTTACAAAAGTTCATTGTCATAGTATTAGAAAATACAGAACAGTTGTCCACATTAGGATGGAAATATTGCTGCCAAATAGACCTTGATAGAACTAGCTGGCAGTGACTGATGTTTTAGGTGAAACATATCAAGGATATATCTGTGTAGGAGTGGAACAGAAGGGGAAAGTGTAACAGAGTTTGTTCGATCAGGGTAGTAGGAAAGCGTCTCTGATGGAATCCGGACTATGATCTTGTGGGGAACAAACTGATGGCATTTCCTGTTGGCTTTGGTTGTGAACTGGTCTACCTAGGGATTCCCCCACTGCTGGAAAATGCACCTGGCTACATCCAAGCAGAGACTACTCATGGTGACTCATAACCCATCTGCTTAGGTGGTCTTCAAGCTTGTTCTGGTCAGGTAAGAGGCTTTGAGATTGAACTGGCAATGCAAAAGTTCCATAGGTGAACTGCCTCTTCACAAAGTGGTGATGAGCAAGCTCTTCCTGCCTGTTGAGGTAAAACGTTGCCTCTGCTTTATCTGTGAGAACAAACAAGATTTCTCTCTTGATCTGAGATAAGAAAGCCTGAAAGGCTAGGTGGACAGCCCTTACCTCCCTGAAACTGATATGTAGAGACTGGTCCCATGAGGACCATAAACGCTGAGTTTCAAGGGGACTGAGATGTGCCCCCAACCCCAGGGAAGACATGTCCATCACCAATGTCAGCAAAGATTGAGGGAGGACAAAGGCAACGCCTGCACATACACTGACTGGGTCTGTCTGCCAATCTAGAGAAGTCAATATTCAAGAGGGAACATTCAGCACAAAGTTCAGATGGCAACAACTTGGCAAATAAATGCAGGTCAGACAATTGAGTCCTGAGACGAGGTCTGAGCAGTTGTGACTGGGTGAGCCTTGAGATCTGCAACCAGTGATCACATTGTTTGGAACCTTGAGTCCGGAGGTAAAGCTCTGGCTTGAGCAGAATCCAGTACTGCTCCTTTAATTCTGTCCTCCGAACTGGACAAAGTTGATAGTGTGAAAAAGTTCCTTCTCTACCTTGGTGGGTCTTGCACTTATAGGCAGATTTGCTCCCCTTGAAGCTTCACAGCAGCCATTAGTTTGGCAGTTTTTGTGAACCCACAGTCCAGGTCAATTCCTCCTGTGTCTGACCAGGAGTTGAGAGGTTTGGGGGGAACCCGGGCCCGCCTTCTCCTCCAGGTTCCAGCCCAGGGCCCTGTGAACTGCAGCTGTCTAGACTGCCTCCTGGAACAGCTGCACAACAGCTACAACTCCCTGGGCTACCTCCCCATGGTCTCCTCCCAACACCTTCTTTATCATCACCGCAGGATCTTCCTCCTGGTGTCTGATAATGCTTGTACTCTTCAGTCCTCCAACAGTATGCGTTTTCACTCTCAGCTCCTAGCTCCTTACAAGCGCACCACAAACTAAAGTGAGCTCCTTTTTGAACCCAGGTTAGCCCTGATTAGCCTGCCTTAATTGATTCTAGCAGCTTCTTGATTGACTGCAGGTGTTCTAATCAGCCTGTCTGTCTTAATTGTCTCCAGAAGGTTCCTGATTGTTCTGGAACCTTCCCTGTTAAACCTTACCCAGGGAAAAGGGACCTACTTAACCTGGGGCTAATATATCTGCCTTCTATTACTCTCCTGTAGCCATCTGGCCCGACCCTGTCACAATCGTTAGACCCAGAGCTCCAAAAGCTGACTGGATGAGAGATATCCTTGCCAGTACCTAAGCCCTGGAACAGCCTGTAACTATCCAGTCATACAAGAAATGGTAGGCTTGTACTCCTGGCCTCCTTAGGAAAGCAGCTATCACTGTCAGACATTTTGTGGAAACTTGGGGAGATGCTGTCAGGCCAAAAGGCAGCACAGTGAGCTGCTGATGAGAGCGTTTCACTACCAACCTGAGATACTTTCTATGACCTTAATAAATCACCACATGAAAGTAGGCACCTTTTAAGTCGAGGGCAGCATTCCAGCCTCCAGGGAGGGAATAATGGAAGCCAGGGTGACTATGCAAAACTATTTTTTTGATATATCTGATGAGCTGGCACAGGTCTAAAATTGGCAAGTGACCCTTTGCTTTTGGGATTACAAAATAACAGGAGAGAACCCCTTCCCTCTGTTAAACTGAACCCTTTCCCTCTCCCACCAAAAAGAGAGTCTGAACCTCCTGGAGGAGGAGCTCCTCATGAGAGTAGTCCCTAAAGAGGGATGGGAGGGAAGGGGGAGAGGAGCAGAAATAAATTGGAGGGTATATCTCACTTCCACAGTGCTTAATACTCATTAGTCTGAAGTAATCTGGGACAAAGCACTGAGGAAGCGGGAAAGACAGTTTGCAAACACCGGAGAGATAGAATCTGGCATCCTGGAAACTGGTATGGCACCCTCAACTGACTCCAAAACGCCTATTTAGCGCTCCTCGGTATCTGGATGGAGCAGGCATTGACATAGATGCAGGAGGAGGAGGTGGCCTGTGTCTATAACCTCTACTCTTCTTTCTTTGTAAGTCCTGATGAGGAGCAGGGGCAGAGTATCAGTGGTCTGCTGCAGGCAAAAATGTTTCCTGGACAGGGCCAGAGTATACAACACCAAAGACTTTAAAGTCAGCATAGAATCTTTCAATCCATAGAGCTTAGAATCTGTTTGCCCTGAAAAAAGTGAAGACCCTTCAAAGGACAGGTCTTGAATTGTTTGTTGGACATCATGTGGAAGCCCCAACGACCACAGCCAAGAGCTCCTGTACATGGAAACCACAGAAGCCAGGGTCCTAGCAGTCTACTACACATGTAGTCCAACATGCAGTGAAGTTCTCACTATGAATTTCCCCTCATCAACTAAAGAAAATTCCTGTCCAGTGTCCTCCAGCAACATGTCCTTAAACTTTAACATGGAGTCCCAAATATTACAATGTCCCAAAAGGTTTGTTGGTTGGCAATTTTGAGTTGCAACACTGCAATAGAATAAGCCTTTCCACCCAGTAAATCTATTGTTTTTTAGCTTTTCCTTTGATTTGGAAATTGCCACCTGTTGGCCCTGTCGTTCCCTTCCACTGGCCACTGACTCCACCAAACAATCCTGGGGCGGGGGGACGGGACATAATATTAACATTTGGTCCTTTTCTGAGAAGGGAGGAAGGGACAAAGGAGCCTGCCAGAGTGGCTTCATGAGCTCCAGAATTGCTTCATTAACAGGTAAAGACACTTGCAATGGCCTGGTTGTGGCCAAAATGTCACTATGGCGATGGGAGGACTCCTTAACTTCCTCTACCTGGATCCCCAAACCTGAGGTAATCTTCTTCAATCCTTGGTGAGCTCTATAATCATCGGGAGGGGGTGAAATGCCCCATGAGGAAACTGTCTCATTAGAAGAGGAGGAGAATGAAGCCAGCACAGGCTGAGGATGCCCCTCCTCTGCTAGCTATCCAGCAGGCTCTTCCTGAACTACCTCTTCTGCTCAGCATCAGGACCTGTAACAGGCTCAGAAACAGGTAGTGCCTAGAGAGCAGACTCCCCATGCCTCTCCAAGGACACAGAGCAGGACCTGGAAACTGGGAAAATTCCCACAAGTTCCAGAAGGGCCACTGGACCAGCAGTGAGCCCCAGTGACTCCCTGGTCACATGCTCTTTTCCATTCCAGCTGTAGGATCTCGAGGCAACCCAGGGTAGTAATGCCTAGGTGGGGTAGCATGACTGGCTCTGAGGCTGGGAAACATAGGAGGCCATCTCTGATGCAGAGGCGTCTGAATCACACTCGGCTGACCACGCAGGGGCTGCTCTCAATGGTACCAGAGACTAGTGCGTAGAGCAGCCAATATTGCAGGCTTCCCTTTCAATGCACCGATGGGCATGAAGTCTAAGGCACAGGAGACTCTCACTGCACTGAGTTCTGCACAGACAATACTGGCGACCCTCTGTCTGCCATTACCAGAAGCACAGTCTTCTGCACTACCAGGGACATCAGTACCGATAGGCTCAGCATATCTCTTGCTGACACAAAAGCCTTTGATATGGTCTTGAGTCATTGCAGTATTGCAGACATAGAAGGCACCCCTCCAGCTACCAGACTCTATGATACCTGCCCTGGTACCAGAGCCAGTGATGCCTGTTTCAGTGCTACCAGAGACGAAAAGTGCTTTGGTTCCGGCTGCACTCTACTCTCCTCCCCATGCTTAGAAGATTCTGGAGCCAGCAACCTTCCTCTCTTGGCAGTATGTCTAGAGGTCTTATGGCTCTTCTGAGACATTGGGGACAGCAATTGGTGCTGGGTCTCAGGCAGCATAGGAGGTGCACTCCTAACTGATGCCAAAGCACTCTGTGCCAAGTCAGGATGGCTAGAGTCTGATAGAGATCTCAGGGCTGCCTCCATGAGCAAAACATTTAGCTTGGCTTCTCTGGCATTTTTTGTCCTTGGCTTAAAATATTTGCAAATTTGACAACAAACCTGAATATGAGCTTCCCCCAACTGCTTTAAGCAGCTTGAGTGTGGGTTGCTCATGGGCACTGGCCGAGCACAAGAGACGCAGAGCTTGAAGCCCAGGGACCATGTAACAGAAACCCCAGAAGTGTTGACCAAAAAGGAAACTAATCCTACTCTACTCTAATAACTAAGTACTAATCAACTAGAAAACTATTTACAAGAAATTTCCATGAGCACACTGACAGCAGCTGCTAATGCAAGCCAAGCAATTCCTTCTTATCACCCATGACAGTCATCAGAACTGAAGAAGTTCTGGGGCGCTTGTGCCATTTATACTGGCTTGCAAGGGCACACTATGGTAGAGGGAACTTGAGTTGCCCCAATAGGTACCACTGAGAGATGGAAATTTACAAGTAGAATCACTCGAAGAAGAACTTAAGGCAGTGGTTGTAGATGGAGCATTCAGCAAGTTTCAGCAATAGCTAGAGTGGCAGGGGGATTGAGGATTGATATTTTAGGGACAGTGGAGGCAAGTGTATTTGTATACTGGAGGGAAAGAAGCAAGAGGACAAGGACAGGTAAAACGAGGAGGACGAGGAAAAGGCTGTGAGTAGGGAACAGGGATGCCAAGAGAGGACTGGGGTCACGGAGCAGCTGGAGGGGTTTCAAAGAGAAAAACAAGTGCAAAATCTGCCAGTGAAAGGGAGAGGGAGGAAGGAGTGTTGCGGAATTGTGATGGCCCTTATCATAGAATCACAGAATATCGGGGTTAGAAGGGACCTCAGGAGGTCATCTAGTTCAACCCCCTGCTCAAAGCAGGACCAATCCCCAACTAAATCATCCCTCCCCATCTCCTCCTGGTGCATGGGGGAGGGAAATCAGAAAAATCTTGCATGGAGGGCACAGGAAGGAGTCAGAGATTGCACATGTGATAGGGATTGCGAGCTGGGGATTCAATGACAATGGAGAGGCAGTGCTGTTCAGCCAGCGATACAGTAGAACTAAAGAAGGAAAGAACAATTTTGCAGCAGAGGACATCCATGTTGTCTTGAGACTCTCTCCAGTGACAGTCACTGACATGAGAGCAGGTGTGGTGAAAGCTGAAGCTGGCAATGAGGCAGGTTTAGGGTTTTGGAACAGACATTTGGGGGGAAGGAGAAGGAAGGAATCATTTGGGGGGAAGGAGGTGAAGGAATCAAGTGTAGAGAGAGCAGAGTGCAGTGAACTAACAATGGAGTCTACGGAGGCGGAGGAGAGGGAACAATAAAGGAGTTGAGAGCGGTGGAGAATAAGAGATTAGATCACTGAAGTGTTAGTAGAGGGGAAAGAGGCAATAAGGAAGAAGTGATGGGGTAGCATTTGGAGAGAGTCACCACTCCTGAGAGATCAGGAAAGGAACACTTGAGCTAAGGTAAGGTCAAGCAAGTGGCCACTTTGGCATGTAGGAGAGGTTGAAAGTCAAAAGAGAAAATGCAGGCAAAGAGGAGGAACAGCTTATGGGTCAGAGGGGGCATCTGCATGAAATTTGAAGTCACCAAGTATGATGGGGGGGACTATGGGGAGAGGAATAAAAAAAGTTAGGTGTCAAAATCAGAGAGGGTAGGGGAGATGGAGACGACAGCTATCTGGGGAGGGACAGCAGAGGAGTATATAATTGAACGTGATTTGAACAAGGAGATATAGTATAAAGAATGGGGTAGAAACTACAACATCTGTTGGAAAACTATTATATAAATTGATGGTGCACTATCACCGAGGGCATTGTGTTCAGTTCTCTTATTTGGAGGTAGGGTAAAGAGATCACAGAAATAGGAGCCTAGAGACAAAATTGGTTAGAAGCATGGAGAGACTAAAGATAGGGAGCGTTTAGAGAGGAGATAAAAAGAGGCAGCAGAGGTATGCAAAATAATGAATGGTCTAGGGAACATAAGCCAGAAAAATTCCCACTTACACGCTCTCAGTCAAGAACTAGGGGACATTCCACTAAAAACTGAAAGCTCAAGCTCACCATGACTCAATTGAAAAGTTCAAGCTCAGCTCAAGCTTATCATGGCTAAAATAGCTCAATCTCCCCACCACCAAGTCCTCTCCACTAATGCTGTTCTCAATCACTGTGGACAAAATCACCATCCTGCCTGTCACTCAAGCTCATAACTTGGGGTTTATCTTCGACTCAAGGTCCTCACATCCGGGCTATATCTAAATTTACTGATTCTTTATGCAAAACATTTCTGAGATACGGCCTTTCTTAACCATCTACATGACTAAAACGCTCATCATCTTGCATCTTGATAATGGCAACAACCTTTTCTCTGACCTTGACAAATGCAATCTTGCCTCGCTCATATCTATTCAGAATGCTGCTGCAAAAATAATATTCCCAGCTCATTGCTTTAACCATGTTACCCTTCTCTTTGCATCCCTCCACAGATTCCCTTTCCTTCATCATAGCAAACATAAGCTACCTGCCTTCACTTCTAAGGCCTTTCCCAGGCTATTCCCATCCTATCTATCAGCTCTCATTCTGTTCGACTCCAACTTCCAGTTGGTCCATGATGCCAGCCTCCATCACCACTTGTTAAATTTTCTAACAAGCCCCTTCATGTTTTCTCCCACACTGCCTTTCTCCCACACTCCCCAGAAACACCAGCAAAACTAATTCATTATCTCCTTCAAAACCCTCCTCAAATCTGTCCTTTACCATGAAAAGTTGGCTAGAAAGTTGGCTAGATTGTCGGGCTCAATGGGTAGTGATCAATGGTTCCATGTCTAGTTGGCAGCCGGTGTCAAGTGGAGTGCCCCAGGGGTCAGTCCTGGGGCCGGTTTTGTTCAATATCTTCATAAATGATCTGGAGGATGGTGTGGATTGCACTCTCAGCAAATTTGCGGATGATACTAAACTGGGAGGAGTGGTAGATACGCTGGAGGGCAGGGACAGGATACAGAGGGACCTAGACAAATTGGAGGATTGGGCCAAAAGAAATCTGATGAGGTTCAACAAGGACAAGTGCTGAGTCCTGCACTTAGGACGGAAGAACCCAATGCACAGCTACAGACTAGGGACCGAATGGCTAGGCAGCAGTTCTGCGGAAAAGGACCTAGGGGTGACAGTAGACGAGAAGCTGGATATGAGTCAGCAGTGTGCCCTTGTTGCCAAGAAGGCCAATGCCATTTTGGGATATACAAGTAGGGGCATAGCGAGCAGATCAAGGGACGTGATTGTCCCCCTCTATTCAACATTGGTGAGGCCTCATCTGGAGTACTGTGTCCAGTTTTGGGCCCCACACTACAAGAAGGAGGTGGATAAATTGGAAAGAGTCCAGCGAAGGGCAACAAAAATGATTAGGGGTCTGGAACACATGACTTATGAAGAGAGGCTGAGGGAACTGGGATTGTTTAGTCTGCGGAAGAGAAGAATGAGGTGGGATTTGATAGCTGCTTTCAACTACCTGAGAGGTGGTTCCAGAGAGGATGGTTCTAGACTATTCTCAGTGGTGGAAGAGGACAGGACAAGGATTAATGGTCTCAAGTTGCAGTGGGGGAGGTTTAGGTTGGATATTAGGAAAAACTTTTTCACTAGGAGGGTGGTGAAACACTGGAATGCGTTGCCTAGGGAGGTGGTGGAATCTCCTTCCTTAGAAGTTTTTAAGGTTGGGCTTGACAAAGCCTTGGCTGGGATGATTTAATTGGGGATGGGTCCTGCTTTTGAGCAGGGGGTTGGACTAGATGACCTCCTGAGGTCCCTTCCAACCCTGATATTCTATGATTCTATGATCCCTACAAAACACTTGACAATGGTTAGGCCGCTGGTGTGCTGAGAAAACAGCCTGTCCTGTAGACCAAGTCTCATTGTTTCTTTGTGCTCCCCCACTGGTCTGTCTGTAGCCATCTGCTGTCTCTTGACTTATACTTAGATTGTAAGTTCTTTGGGGCAGTAGCTGTCTGTGGGTTTGTGTTTGTACAGTACCTACCACATTGGAGTCCTGGTCACAACAATACAAATAATAATGAAATAAATAAAAGACAACTAATTTTAAACGAATGAAAGGAGTTTTTTTTTAGTATGAACTATTAGAGTGAACTCACTGTCACAAAACCTCGATGATGAGATCATAGCAGGATTGATGTTTATATAGAATAATGAGAACATTTACAGGATGTTTATACAGGATAAAACACTAAGGTATATTCACCTTCATGCTTCACGGCTCATGATAACCACCAATTAACAGGGGCCAGGAAGAAACCTGCCCTATGGGCAGGTGTAGCAGGGTTCTTCTTTTGACCTACCCTATTAGTAAGTGCTGTAATCCTGCAGGGAGATACTGACTTATACCCTATGAATCATGTAGCAAGGGAGGCTCATTAACTCCACTCTGGTTAAAAAGAAGTGGGAGTGATACTCCGGTGAAATGTCTAGGACAGAGAGGTCTCTTTAGAGAAACACTACCAACATGTAAGCATGAGCTGAGGTTGGCGTTTTCCTTATTATCTGAGTTATCAGTAAAGCCAAATTCCAGGGCTAGGGTATGTCTGGACTAAATACAGGTTGTTAAAATATTGTTCAGAGGAAAAGTGGGCATTTAATCTGCTTGCAGCAGATTATTCCATCATTGAATATTACAGTTTCTTGCACCTTTCTCTGAAGTAATTGGTACTGACCCTGCTGTTGTAATAGATGTAATAAATTAGATCTGAGGTCTAACCCAGTGTGGCACTTCCTAAATTCCTACCCCAAGACATCTAGTTTGCTATTCGATGTGCTCTTGCAATAGCACATCATACTCACCTCCTCTGTGACGAAATGTGTCCAAAATACCTGTGCTTTATAGGTGGGTGTAAAAATGGAAAGCAATGCACCACTCAAAGGGGGAACTCACTCATAAAAATGGGATTTGGAAATGGACAGGAACGTGCAGTCTCGATTGGCCTTGATGGTGAAAATGAGAGGTTCCCCAGTAAGGACAGCTAGTTGGCCTACTATTTCCCCCGGATGGGTGATGAAAAGACAGGTCTCCTCCTCAGAGTCTATCTTCCGCTGGTACACATGAAGCAAACCCGAGATCACAAACTGGATGTTGACATCCTGAAAAGGACAGAGAGAGAGTCCTTCATTATAAACCCTCCTGGATTTTAAACCAACATTAATTGTAACAGTACTGCAATGACTGATGTGTTTGCTGTGGGGCTCTATGTAGCGTTAAGCACTTAGGCAATACAATAAGGCACATTCATGAATAATTAAAAGCATTTATTAATGCTGTAAACTGTTCCAGTCACAATATTGAAAATGGCTCTTCCTGACTGGGGCCATAATTGGGAGACCTCAAGAGGTAGAGATGACACAGACTTAATAGCAAAACTCTGAATAATGCTGTACTGTGACAAAACGGAATATATTAGCACTGGAAATTAGCAAAAATTTATTCCCTTAATTTGCATTTGCACACAGTTACATATTTTCAAACAAACAATCTCCTAGTATTATTACAGAACAATATTATGCGCTGAATGATATGCTTGTTGCAAAATGAACTAATATGCAAAGAAGTCCGATAGTGTATTAATAGGAGAAGGCATTCTAATAAAACTGAGTGACATACATAATGCACTGAGGGTTGGGATTTTGTAAGCAGGTTATCTGGGCATTTGTAATGCATATTTTCCCAAGAAATTGTGTGCAATATATGTATAAACTTGAAACCCAATGAGAAGGATGCTAAATTTACATTGCAACTTTAGCTATGCACTCTTCCAAACAAAACAAAACCCATAATCTGTAGCTAAGATTGCTGTTGCTATTAAAAGAGCTCCTCTCCTCTTTAATTGCAAAGGAAAAACTCAATACCATGCAAGGGAGAAAAGGGGTGGGGTGGGGGAGTTTCCCTGCTGTCTGTGTTTGCATTGCAATTCTGAGCCTCTGCACCGAGATGGCTAAGCGCCTACCAATTCCTCTTGATCTTGTTCAGCTCCCCATTCAAGAGGCAACAGAACCATAGAAATGTAGGAGTGGAAGGGACCTCAATAGGTCATCTAGTCCAGCCCTCTACACTGAGGCAGGACTAAGGATTATCTAGACCATCCCTGACAGGTGTTTGTCTAACCTCTTCTTAGAAACCTCCAGTGACAGAGATTCCAGAACCTCTCTAGATAATTTGTTCCAGTCTTATAAGTTAGGAAGATTTTTCTAATGCCTGACCCAAATCCTCCTCCCTACAATTTAAGCGCATTACTTCTTGTCCTCTCCTCAGTGGATATGGAGAACAATTGATCACCCTCTTCTTTATAACAACCTTTTATATACTTAAGTCCATTTTCATGTCCCCCCTCAGTTTTCACTTCTCCAGACTAAACAAACCCAATTTTTTAGTATTTCCTTACAGGGTTATGTTGTCTAGGCCACAGACTGCCTGATGCGCACTCTTCAACCCAACCTGTTTTAATCCAGATTATATGGCCCTCGTCACCAGAGTATCTGGGTGTTTCAGAAATGTTTTAATGAGTTTATCCTCAGAATACCCCCCTGTTAGGTTGGTCACCTATCATTCTCATTTTACAGAGGGGGGGCATGAGGCACAGAGAGGTGAAGGTAACCTGTACCGGAAGCCTGTGGCAGAGGAACTGATCCCAGAACCCCCCAAACCCAGTCCAGGGCCACTCACCTCAACTCTAGTCCGCCTTTAGTCGTACACTAAGTTCTTGACAGGACACCCACTATTTGAATAACGGGAGAGTAGTAATAATATCAAACAATTTTTAAGCAACAGGTTCACTTTTCCCTTATTGGAGGGCACTCACCTGGTCTCCCTGCCTTGATACCACAGTCCCAGCCGTAACTTGATGCAATGTTACTTTACCCTTCAGCAACAAGGGGTCCTGAGGGAAAACAAGATATACACACACACAAATTTAAACATCTGTGCAGATGCAAACTGAGGTGAAAATGAAGGCAGTATGCAATCTACTGAACAGTAAGTAAGATTATAAATCCCTGGACCTTGAAGCTATAGGTCAAGTTCACACCTTACCATTTCTCTGCCAATATACATCTTCATAGGAATAATGTAGCTCTCTGTCTTCACATGCATAGATTTAGTCGTTTCAGTGCTTTATTTAACTCCGATTTTGCCTCACTAAATATATACATTCTAGGCACTATAACTTAAGTGTATTTCTCCCACACCATACCCACTTCTATGAATATGCATTTAACACAACATTAACATTAATAGTAGTCAGTTTCAGTACTTTTGGCTAGTAAACAGCAAGCAAAAAAACTGTAGCAAGTTTTACAATGGATTACAGGTACCCTTTAAAATTTCCTCCCACGGATCTCAAAGCCCACAGCACAATACATAGGGTAAGTGCACGATTTAAAAAAATAGTTGGGGAATGCTAGCAAGAGGTCTGCACCAATTTCTATGTTTCTGCTTGCGGTTTGTACAGAGCACTGACCTGGCACCCAGGAGACCTGCATTCTATTCCCAGTTCTGTCAAAGGCTCACTGAGCAACCCCAAGTCACTTCACTTCCCTGTGTCTCAGTTTTCCAGTGGTAAAATTGGATTAGTGATACTCACCTTCATTGTAAAGCACTGAAATCTGCCAATGAAATATGCAATAGAAAAAGCTGATAATTAGAATTACTTATTCAAATGCTCTGGATTCATGTTAACTTCGCCTTTCTCAATATTTATTCTCTCAACCTACCTTGAAATGTCATCTACATGTGCTGCTATAACTGAATTGAAAGGTGGCCTCTCTCTGTTCTCCAAATGCCTCTCTCCTCCTCTGCTGAAAAGTTTCTCAGTAACCTTACACAAAACATCTTGATGAATCATAAGAAATATTCCTATGCCTCCTACTGCAACACCACAGTGGGATGGGAGGGGAGATTTTTCTTCTCTCCCTCTCTTTAGTGATGGAACAATCATAGGTGCTGTTCTAAATATCTTTACACACATAGCAGCAGACTTAACAGGTTGAGTGCAAAGATCAAACTAGGAGAGGTCTTTCAAATTAGATTGGTTCCCCTCCTTCCTAAAAAGATGCATATTAACTGAATCCTCCAATCTCTCTCCTGTCCTTTTCCTATTAGACTCAATCATGAAAAGCAGCTGCTCCCATCTCATGTTCTTTTCCCTGTAGGAACATGCCAAGCCAGGTGCCATTATTAAAGCATCCAAAAATACAGAAAGTATCAACAAAGCTGTAGGAGGCACCACTGATTCAGCCAATTACAACAGCAGAGGCTCAGAGGGACAGGTGTGTGTGCCGTTGTCACGCAGCATTGACAAATGGCTGAGCCACTCTCCTACGTTGCAAAAAGAAAAGGAGTACTTGTGGCACCTTAGAGGCTAACAAATCTATTTGAGCATAAGCTTCTGTGAGCTACAGCTCACTTCATTGGATGCATGAAGTGAGCTGTAGCTCACGAAAGCTTATGTTCAAATAAATTTGTTAGTCACTAAGGTGCCACAAGTACTCCTTTTCTTTTTGTGAATACAGACTAACACGGCTGCTACTCTGAAACCTCTTCCATGTTGCTGATTAATCTACTAGGCAGATTTTGCCAACTTTGTTCAATTGTGGCAACACCTTAATCTGAATAGTCCCACTGAAATCAGTAGGGCTATTTGCAGTATTCAAAGAGTATTCGTCGCAGGTAAGCATGGCAGAATGTGTCCCTCAATTACTATCCCTGTTGCACTAGGAAAACAAATACAGCAAGAGTGTTAACTTTTTAGTATGGTAACTGTTACTCTAACTTGCTTTGCATTTCCATTATCTGAAGAAGGAGGGTGATACATGAAAGTTTAGTTACTTCTATTTTACTGAATTAAAGCAAAGAGCTAGGTTGCTCCCTACAACTGGAGCTTGTGGAAAGATTGTCGAGGGGGGTAAAATGTTTAAACACTTCATTTCAACAGTGTTTCAATTCATTTAGATTATTTTATATTTAATATATAAAATTAAAAATGAAATTAATTAAAACAACACTATTGAAACAAAACATTTTGATGGTCCAGAATTGAAATTTTTGCAAATTTTCATTTCATGGAAAATTTTGAAAATTTAAGCTTTTTGTTCCAAATTTGAAAAAAAAAAAAATTTTTTTTGAAATGTCAGAACTTCTCATGAACAGAAATTCCAGTTCCTGAAAAACTGTACTTATAACCCATCTTTATTTGTCTTTTTTATCTTTGACTACATTTGCACTATTACCACTGCTATTTAGGAACACATTGCCAGATGTTGCCTGATCTTTTTCGAAGATTAATAATATTTGTATTAATTGCCAATTGATCACAAGGTTCTAATACCAGAATCAAGCTACCTAGAACTATAACCAATGAGTTTAATATCTTGCATTTAATATCTCAGGGCGTATGGCAAGGACACTTATACTGTTGGCAAAGTAAAGCCTTCAAGATTTTTATTAAAATAAGGAATAAAGCCAGAAAAGCTACAAGTCCCATAAAAAGATAGGATTAGTACAGTATTGGGGATATCTTTGGTATTATTCTTTGCATAATCTCTTAGATTTGCATTTTTATACCCTTTCTTGAGGACCTGGTGGTAAGAGATAAAGAACCAGCCCTGTCTCTGGCATGCCAAATGAGTCCAATGGTTCAGGTTCCTCACTACCCAAGATTGATGGTAGATAACAATAGAGCTGAAGGGTCAAATGATGGATGGCTAACAATGATGGAAAACGTTTAGCCTCTACATGGTGGTTTGTCCTATTATAGGGCCTGAGCAACATCATGAATATTCATGCTTATGCTCAGCCTTCCATGGCCAAATACAGCTTCCTCACCCTATCATATTGGGGTACACTTATCCTATAGGTTAGCATATTAATTAATACATATTAATGCCATTTAACTCATTATCATACCAGTCACTTCTTGCTCAAGCTATGTTACGGTTATCACTGCCATGTTCCTCCGGTTGCTGCTTACCGTTAGGTTTCAACTCCTGCCCTTAAGCAAGCCATTCCTAGTTCCCCAAAACCTAAAGAGTAACAATCAGACCATTTATCTATGCAAAAGGTTGCATGCCTACTATACTTGACTACACTTATGCTAGCTTGCTTAAGGTAATGTCTTTCAGGATACAAGCCTGTAGGTTCCTTGCATTACAGCTGAATATAGTGAAGGCAAGCCAACCCTCTGGGCTACACAGACTGGATCCAATCTGTAGTCCATTTCACGCGGTGTCCTGTCTCTGACAGTGGCCAGACCAGCTGCTCCAGAAGATGATGCAAGAAACTCAGCAGTAGGCAGATGTGGGATCTGTCCTAAATAAAGTTTCTTGCACTAAAAATCGTACTTTAAAAAAAAAAAGTTCTGTGTTTGTACAGTGCCTAGCACAACGGGCCCTTGTCCATGACTCTACCTCCTAAGTGCTATAGTAATATAAACATCAAATAATAATCAATTGAGCGTTAGCGGTTCTTGCTGCAGAGAAGAAAGCATGATCTGCTTCTAAATAAAATAAACCAGTGTTGCCCACACTGGGCTATAGCAGGTCTGTCTAGATAAAAGAAGCTACCAAGTAAACTGACAGCTTGTGTTTCAAAATTTCCACTGACCACAATATTCTAATATGCTTGGAGTAAGTGAATAATTTAATTACTGACATACTGACTGAACCCCAAACCCTGGGTGGGAATAGGGAAAGGCATATCATTTCTCTGCACTGCTAATTATACTATCACTTAGTTCAGACAACAGCAATGTTTCCAAAGAGGAGCTCACTCCAATGCAATAACAGAAGGAACAACAAATTCTGGAGTGAAAGTGGCCAGTGACTGGCAATAGTACTACATATTTTTATTTGAAAATTCCACATGATGGATGAGCGAACATCTGTGGTCTTGTGAGCTATTGTTGGCAAAGAGGAGGCTGAGTATGAAGGCCTGGGGTTCAACAAACTATGAGGAGAAAATAGGAAGGGATGGCAACAAAGAAAAGAGTTTCCCAAAAAGTTCTCAGACAAGTTACTAGGCTAGTCCCAACCTTCCTAGAAATAACCCAACTAGGATACAGAATGGATACTGAGAGAGCCAAGGGAAGCAGATGTTGGAATTGTGTGATGAACAAAAAACAAAAAGGTGGTATTTTTATCAATTGCAAACTTCTTTCCTTTCTGGAGGAAGAGGCTTTAGGACTCAAAAAGTGACTGTGAGAAACTCGATGAAGCAGAGAGATTGGAAACATCAGAAAAAGCAGCTTACGACAACAGCTGAGATAGATATGGAGGAGCAAAAGAATGTGGCAACAAGCAAGAGGAGCAGAAGGGAAACATATTGAACTTTCCAGCCAGCCTGCTGGCCAACAAGGCATATTTCTGCATGGGAGGAAAAGGCAGTGATTGAGAGCAGGCCAGTGGCTTGAACAGAAGCATGGAGTAACATGAAGCCTCCACAAGAAGAGAAAAAAGAGAAATGTAACACAGGCCCACTGGCATCAACTGGCAAAAGGTTCACTGTTCTTTACAAGCGTCTCCTGTCTCAGACCTGACAAACTCACTACACCTAATACACCACTTTCATGGTATTTATCCATCAAGGGTAGCAATGTGAAGTCTCTACTGGAAGCATGTAACTTAATCAATATTCATTATCATTGAAAGATGTGTCTACACTTAATATTTAAGGTAACTTTGCCTTATCCAATGAAAACTATGCCTTATGGTCTTGGAGTGAAAGTAAGTCACAAAGGAACCATATGCCTCAGTGATGGCCCTTTCAAGTGGGAGGGAGTTGTCAACCCTCCGTGGCTAGCCAATAATATAATGTATTGTTCAATTGTCCATCGTTGTAACAACACAGAAATGTCAATGAAAAACAGTCAAAGATAAGCTATAAACATCAAAACCACTTGGAGGTAAAAAGGAACATTATATCAGACAGGGATCACCCTATTGGTTAAAAGGAGTAATTCAGGGTATCACAGATTGGAAATAGACATTCTGCATCCATTCACTAAGGGGACATTTTGTTGAGCATGAGTGTTTCATGAAAGAATGGATCCTGGCTCATGGGAAGCCAGCCAGCTCTGCAACACACTGAAGCGGGGTGAAAAACCTACTTTATTAGCTAGGAAAGGCAACTATTCATAAGTGCAGGCCCTAGTTTGCCTTTTACGGTTTTATTTTGTATTGTAACCATCTGTTCCCATCACTCTCTCGTTTCTAATGGAACCTCTATTTTTTCCTTAAATAAACTCTCATTTTATTATAGGTGCTCACAAGTGCTGAGCACAATACAGGAGCAATGATTTAAGATAACACAGGTAAATTGGGGTACACTGTTCCTTTGGGAGCAGAGGATCCAGGATTTCTGTGAGTAGCCAGTTTCAGGGCTGGATATCACAGGGGAATACTTCAAGTGGATTTGGTTGCACCTATTGTTAACTTGCAAAATAAAGACAAGGCTGGCATAGCCCCGGGGACAGTGCTTGAGTGACTGAAAGGCTGGTAGTGTTAGGGAGCTGACACTCAGCTATCAGAGGCAAGACCCTCAAGCTAGAGGCAGGGGGTAACAAGGTGTCACAGCCCTGGGTACCCCAAAAACCATCACAGTAAGCAACCCTGATCATTGACTCCACAGTGAGGAACATGGGTAAACATCTCTGTGGCCCAAATAAAGAAAACAGGAGTCTGCCATCCAGGGCTAGCCATATCACAATAAGGGTGAGATGTCCCAAAGAATGCTCAGAATGGGAACAAATATCACCAAGTAAAGGAAAACTGGCTCAAGTCAAACCACTGCAAGGACCTGAGAAAAGAGGAAAGCAATTATCTAGGAGATATGGTCACTAATGTACCTGGGTCCTGACCTACTGATGGCTTGAAGTCGGTGACCAGAGGCTTGAACTGGTAATGGACGTGAACTAGATGCCAGTGGAGAATGCAGGGGTAATAAATTACTTTTCAAAAAAATGAGTTTTCATGCAAGAGACTGATGTCAGACTGAAGCCCTGAATGCTCACGGCCTCTATCTAATCACAGAACAGGTACAGCAGGATTTCACTCACATACTGTCCCACCAGCATGCCTCTGTTGAGCCTGCAGGGTAGCCACAAAGGGTACTGTCCATAGCCCATCCTGCCTTTTGCCTCTCTATTAAGAGTACCAGCAAGTACCAATTACTATGAATTGTGAAGTGCTTCTGTGATATCCACAACAAGCTGGGCTGATACCACCAACCCATTTCCCAAAGGTCAGATAACCTCCAAGGCAAATGAAATACTAAATATTCTATAGCAAGCTCTACAGCAAAAATCAGAAGATACTAATTTGAGAATACTAATCTGGCCAGGTATATGGTCTTACCAGACACTACACCTGTAACCCACAGCTGCTGTGATAACCACAGTGTCACAAATTCCATTCTTTATAAGCCACTCTCCAGTCTGGTTGAAGAGGTGGAAGTAACAGCTTTTTCAAAGTCCCCAGCCAAGAGCAATATTCAGTTAAAAGGGAAATAAAGTTGGCATTTGCTTCACCAAGCCCATGTGGACAGCCTGGAAACTACCCATTTTCTCTGCTATGAGTCAGGCCCTATGTTTTAAGCACGACTGAAGTCACCTGGCAGGTTCACTCTTTAAATTATAGATTAAGAGAGAGGCTATTGTTTTAAACACACTAATTAAAGGGTATAATTAGACTAGATGGCCTCTATCTGACATCTTGAGAATAATGGGCGCATTCAACTTCCAGGCTATTATAACTATTTGAAACATTCAAACCGACTTTTGTTTTGCCTTGAAAGCAAAATGATAGGGCACGGTAAGAGTCCCAAAAGATAAGTCAATGCAGCTCTGCAGAGCTAAATTAAGTCTTCCATAAATAATAGTGCACAAGGCTACAAGAACTGAACTATTCAAGTTTCAGAGTAGCAGCCGTGTTAGTCTGTATTCGCAAAAAGAAAAGGAGTACTAGTGGCACCTTAGAGATTAACCAATTTATTTGAGCATAAGCTTTCGTGAGCTACAGCTCACTTCATCGGATGCATTCAGTGGAAAGAATGCATCCAATGAAGTGAGCTGTAGCTCACGAAAGCTTATGCTCAAATAAATTGCTTAGTCTCTAAGGTGCCACAAGTACTCCTTTTCTTTTTTTCAACTATTCAAATTAGCTTTCTTTCTCTCCTTCTTTCAGACACTGAGGTGTTACAATGTGCATTAATTTTAGAGCCCAGAATGTCTAAGTCCCAGCTATAGTTTGCAATATGCTGTGCTAGACTGCAAGAGCTCACTTGGTGACTAGCTGCTCAACTGAATTATTTCCTGCATTTGAGCTATGCCATTTGCACCCCAAGTTTGGCCCCCAGTTATGGTGGAAGGAAAGGTGACCCAGAGCTCTTTGTTTAAAAAGCAACTGCAACAGACATTTATTTTTGTGCTGCTAAGATAATTACTTTCAGAGCACCTTTCTTTGGAAAATTTCTAAGTGCTTTTCATACACTAAATGATTACACTTCACAACACCCCATTGAGGTAGGGAAGTATTAACTCCATTCATAACAAGGGGAAACCACAGCACAGAAAGACAAAGTGACTTCCCCAATGCCACATCTTGAGACAGGATCAGCTCTAGGACTAGGAGTCAGCTTTCCCAATTCCTATTCCCTGCTCTAGCCAGAGGATCTTGCTACCTCTCTCCCTAAAATATAAGTAGAAGGCAAGAATTTTTTCCTTTTCTATTAGAAATCAAAATCGCTCCTTAGCTTAAACTATTTTTGGTAGATACCATGCCCTTATGTTGAACTTTTGGATATTTTAGGGTGGCAGGAGAATATAACTCGGAACTCTAATACAGGGGTCTCAAACTCAAATGACCATGAGAACCACATGAGGACTAGTACATTGGCCCGAGGGCCGCATTACTGACACCCTCCCCTCGCTGCCCCTGGCCCCGCCCTCATTCCACCCCTTCCATGAGGCCCCGCCCCCCCGCCTCTTCCCACCCCTTTCTTGCCCCCATTCCAACCCCTTCCCCGAAGTTTGCCCACCCCTGGCCCAGAGGTAGGCAAGGCTGGGAGGGGGCCAGGGGCATGCGGGGAGCTTGGTGGGCTGCAGGAAACAGCCCTGCAGGCCACGTGTTTGAGACCCCGGCTCTAATGCCAATATAGTACATGACTTTGTCAACACACAAAAATTGCATTGATTTAGCTAAATCAATTTAGAAACAGAGTTAACTAAATTAGTGCAACTCCCTTATGTGGAAACTCATGAACAGATTTAAGAGTGCCTCATATCAAGTTAATGTTTTAGTGTAGACCTGGCCTTAATTAAGGTAAGGTAAGGCAACCCAACTACCTCACTCAGGGACATGAAAAATCCACAACCCTGAGCGACACAGGTTAGCTAACCTAAACCCTGGTGTAGAAAGTGCTAGGTCAACAGAAGAATTCTAGCTACTGCCTCTTGGGAAGGAGGATTAACTCCAGCAACAGGCAAACCCTCCCAACACTGTAGTAAGTATCTACACTGAAGCACTACAACGGGAGAGCTGCAGCTGTGCCGCTGTAGCAGTTTAAGTGTAGACATAGCCCTGGTCTACATTACGAGTTTAGGTTGAATTTAGCAGCGTTAGATCGATTTAACCCTGCACCCGTCCACACGGTTTACTTCGAATTAAAGGGCTCTTAAAATCGATTTCTGTAATCTTCCCCAACGAGGGGATTAGCACTGAAATTGACCATGCCGGGTCAATTTTTGGGGTAGTGTGGTCGCAATTCGATGGTATTGGGCCTCCGGGACCTATCACAGAGTGCTCCATTGTGACCGCTCTGGACAGCGCTCTTAACTCAGATGCACTGGCCATGTAGACAGGAAAAGGCCCTTGAACTTTTGAATCTCATTTCCTGTTTGGCCAGCATGGAAAGCTGCAGGTGAGTACAGATCTCATCAGCAGAGATGACCATGATGGTGTCCCAGAATCACAAAAGAGCTCCAGCATGGACCAAATGGGAGGTACAGGATCTGATCGCTGTATGAGGGGGTGAATCCGTGCTATCAGAAATCCATTCCAAAAGACGAACTGCCCAAACATTTGAAAAAATCTCCAAGGGCATGAAGGACAAAGGCTATAACAGGGACCCGCAGCAGTGCGGCGTGAAACTTAAGGAGCTCAGGCAAGACTACCAAAAAACCAGAGAGGCAAATGGCCGCTCGGGGTCAGAGCCCCAGACATGTCGCTTCTATGATGAGCTGCATGCCATTCTAGAAGGTGCAGCCACCACTACCCCACCCCTGTGCTTTGACTCCATCAATGGATTATCACGCAACAGGGACGTGCATTTTTGAGACAAGGAAGAGGAGGAGGAGGAGGAGGAGAAGGAGGTTGAAGATAGAGTGGATGGGAATCTGGGAGGCAGTGACCATGAGTTGGTTGAGTTCAGGATCCTGACACAGGGAAGAAAGGTAAGCAGCAGGATACGGACCCTGGACTTCAGGAAAGCAGACTTCGACTCCCTCAGGGAATGGATGGGTAGGATCCCCTGGGGGACTAACATGAAGGGGAAAGGAGTCCAGGAGAGCTGGCTGTATTTCAAGGAATCCCTGTTGAGGTTACAGGGACAAACCATCCCGATGCGTCGAAAAGAATAGTAAATATGGCAGGCGACCAGATTGGCTTAACGGTGAAATCCTAGCGGATCTTAAGCATAAAAAAGAAGCTTACAAGAAGTGGAAGGTTGGACATTTGACCAGGGAAGAGTATAAAAATATTGCTCGGGCATGTACGAAAGAAATTAGGAGGGCCAAATCGCACCTGGATCTGCAGCTAGCAAGAGATGTTAAGAGTAACAAGAAGGGTTTCTTCAAGTATATTGGCAACAAGAAGAAAGCCATGGAAAGTGTGGGCCCCTTAATGAATGAGGGAGGCAACCTAGTGACAAAGGATGTGGAAAAAGCTAATGTACTCAATGCTTTTTTTGCCTATGTCTTCACGAACAAGGTCAGCTCCCAGACTGCTGCGCTGGGCATCACAAAATGGGGAAGAGATGGCCAGCCCTCTGTGGAGATAGAGGTGGTTAGGGACTATTTAGAAAAGCTGGACGTGCACAAGTCCATGGGGCCGGACGAGTTGCATCCGAGAGTGCTAAAGGAATTGGCGGCTGTGATTGCAGAGCCATTGGCCATTATCTTTGAAAACTCGTGGCGAACGGGGGAAGTCCCGGATGACTGGAAAAAGGCTAATGTAGTGCCAATCTTTAAAAAAGGGAAGAAGGAGGATACTGGGAACTACAGGCCAGTCAGCCTCACCTCAGTCCCCGGAAAAATCATGAAGCAGGTCCTCAAAGAATCCATCCTGAAGCACTTACATGAGAGGAAAGTGATCAGGAACAGTCAGCATGGATTCACCAAGGGAAGGTCATGCCTGACTAATCTAATCGCCTTCTATGATTAGATTACTGGTTCTGTGGATGAAGGGAAAGCAGTGGATGTATTGTATCTTGACTTTAGCAAAGCTTTTGACACGGTCTCCCACAGTATTCTTGTCAGCAACTTAAAGAAGTATGGGCTGGATGAATGCACTATAAGGTGGGTAGAAAGTTGGCTAGATTGTCGGGCTCAAAGGGTAGTGATCAATGGCTCCATGTCTAGTTGGCAGCCGGTGTCAAGTGGAGTGCCCCAGGGGTCGGTCCTGGGGCCGGTTTTGTTCAATATCTTCATAAATGATCTGGAGGATGGTGTGGATTGCACTCTCAGCAAATTTGCGGATGATACTAAACTGGGAGGAGTGGTAGATAGGCTGGAGGGCAGGGATAGGATACAGAGGAACCTAGACAAATTGGAGGATTGGGCCAAAAGAAATCTGATGAGGTTCAATAAGGATAAGTGCAGGGTCCTGCACTTAGGACGGAAGAACCCAATGCACAGCTACAGACTAGGGACCGAATGGCTAGGCAGCAGTTCTGCGGAAAAGGACCTAGGGGTGACAGTGGACGAGACGCTGGATATGAGTCAGCAGTGTGCCCTTGTTGCCAAGAAGGCCAATGGCATTTTGGGATGTATAAGTAGGGGCATAGCGAGCATATCGAGGGACGTGATTGTCCCCCTCTATTCGACATTGGTGAGGCCTCATCTGGAGTACTGTGTCCAGTTTTGTGCCCCACACTACAAGAAGGAGGTGGAGAAATTGGAAAGAGTCCAGCGAAAGGGCAACAAAAATGTTAGGGGTCTGGAACACATGACTTATGAGGAGAGGCTGAGGGAACTGGGATTGTTTAGTCTGCGGAAGAGAAGAATGAGGGGGGATTTGATAGCGGCTTTCAACTACCTGAGAGGTGGTTCCAGAGAGGATGGTTCTAGACTATTCTCAGTGGTGGAAGAGGACAGGACAAGGAGTAATGGTCTCAAGTTGCAGTGGGGGAGGTTTAGGTTGGATATTAGGAAAAACTTTTTCACTAGGAGGGTGGTGAAACACTGGAATGCGTTGCCTAGGGAGGTGGTAGAATCTCCTTCCTTAGAAGTTTTTAAGGTCAGGCTTGACAAAGCCCTGGCTGGGATGATTTAATTGGGGATGGGTCCTGCTTTTGAGCAGGGGGTTGGACTAGATGACCTCCTGAGGTCCCTTCCAACCCTGATATTCTATGATTCTATGATAGAGCACAGCAAGCAAGCGGAGAAACTGTTTTCCCCGAGAGCCAGGAACTGTTTCTCACCCTGGACCTGGAGCCAGTACCCCCTGAACCCACCCAAGGTGGGCTCCCAGACCCTGAAGGCAGAGAAGGAACCTCTGGTGAGTGTACCTTTGTAAATATAATACATGGTTTAAAAGCAAGCATGTTTAAAGATTAATTTGCCCTGAAGATTTGGGATGTATTCGTGGTCAGTACAGCTACTGGAAAAGTCTGTTAACGTGTCTGGGGATGGAGTGGAAATTCTCTAGGGACATCTCCATAAAGCTCTCCTGGATGGCCACTCCTCATGTTCACCTGCTTGAAATAGGGTAATTTTATTAAGGGGACATTCAGATGTGGCAGTTAGCTGGGCTGTGTGCCTGTGGCTGAAAAGAAATATTCCCCGCTGTTAGCCACGTGGTGGGGGAAGGGGTGAAGCCATCATCCCAGAGAATTGGGTTTGGGGGGGGGGAGGTCAGTGGGTTTGTGCTGCACGTTAACCCGAAAACTGCAGCCCCTCCTTTTAAATTGCCATCCCATTTTAAATGGCCAACGCAACGGCTGTTTGGTATGGGAAATGAGGGCACTGCTGTTTGAAACCATTCCCACATGTAGACTGTGGTTTCCCATGGCTACCTGCAAGCCGAATTCTGTTGCCTAGCCCTGCGTGTGTGATCTCTCATACCAAACCGGAAGACCCTCAATATAGGAGGCAAAATGCGACCTTGTACCGAAAGCACATGTGCTATGTAATGTTAACAGCAAGGTTCACCGTGGAAGAGTCTACCCATTGTTCTCTAAAATGTGTCTTTTTAACTACTACTCTCCGTTTTTTTTTCCCCTCCCACAGCTGCAAATGTTTCAACGCTCACACTATCATCCGTCCCAGAGGCTAGGGAAGATTAGAAGGTGAAAAAAATGCACTCGTGAAGAAATGTTCTCTGAGCTCATGCAGTCCTCAGAGATCCCAGCAGAATGCGGGGAGGCAAGCAACATCAGAGTCCAGGAAAGCACAGTATGAACCTGAGGACAGGTGGCAGGTTGAAGATGATAGGTGGCGGGTTGAAGAGGATAGGAGGTGTCAGCTTGATGACAGAAAGCAGGAGGCAATGCAGATGCTACTGGAGGATCAAACTGATATGCTTCAGAGTATGGTTGAGCTGCAGGAAAGGCAGCAGGAGCACAGACCGCTGCTACAACCCCAGTGTAACCAACCACCTTCCTCCCCAAGTTCCATAGCCTCCTCATCCAGACGCCTAAGAACACAGTGGGGGGGCCTCCGGGCACCCAAGCACTCCACCCCAGAGGACTGCCCAAGCAACAGAAAGCTGGCATTCAATAAGTTTTAAAGTGCAGTGTGGCCTTATCCTTCCCTCCTCCCCTCATCTCCCACCCCATTCGGTGCTTCCCTCCTCCACCACCCCTCCCAGACTACCTTAGCAGTTATCCCCCTATTTGTGTGACGAATTAATAAAGAATGCATGAATTTGAAACGACTTTATTGCCTCTGCAAGCGGTGATCGAAGGTGGCTGGCTTACAGGGAAGTAGAGTGAACCAAGGGGGCGGGTTTTCATCAAGAGAAACAAAGAGAACTTTCACACCGTAGCCTGGCCATTCCTGAAACTGGTTTTCAAAGCTTCTCTGATGCACACCGCACCCTTCTGTACTCTTCTAACTGCCCTGGTGTCTGGCTGTGCATAATCAGCAGCCAGGCGATTTGCCTCAACCTCCCACCCTGCCATAAATGTCTCCCCCTTACTCTCACAGATATTGTGGAGCACACAGCAAGCAGTAATAACAATGGGAATATTGGTTTCGCTGAGGTCTAAGCGAGTCAGTAAACTGTGCCAGCGCGCTTTTAAACGTCCAAATGCACATTCTACCGCCATTCTGCACTTGCTCAGCCTGTAGTTGAGCAGCTCCTGAGTATTGTCCAGGGTGCCTGTGTATGGCTTCATGAGCCACGGGAGCAAGGGTAGGCTGGGTCCCCAAGGATAAGTATAGGCACTTCAACATCCCCAACGGTTATTTTCTGGTATGGGAAGAAAGTCCCTTGCTGCAGCTGTTGAAACAGACCAGAGTTCCTGAAGATGCGAGCATCATGTACCTTTCCAGGCCATCCCACGTTGATCTTGGTGAAAAGTCCCTTGTGATCCACCAGTGCTTGCAGCACCATTGAAAAGTACCCCTTTTGGTTTATGTACTCACTGCCTTGGTGCTCCAGTGCCAAGATAGGGATATGGGTTCCGTCTATCACCCCACCACAGTTAGGGAATCCCCATTGCAGCAAAGCCATCCACTATGACCTGCACATTTCCCAGAGTCACTAACCTTGATAGCAGCAGCTCAGTGATTGCATTGGCTACTTGCATCACAGCAGCCCCAACAGTAAATTTGCCCACTCCAAATTGATTCCCGACTGACTGGTAGCTGTCTGGCGTTGCAAGCTTCCCCAGGGCGATCGCCACTCGCTTCTCAACTGTGAAGGCTGCTCTCATCTTGGTATTCTTGCACTTCAGGGCAGGGGAAAGCAAGTCGCAAAGTTCCATGAAAGTGCCCTTATGCATGCGAAAGTTTCGCAGCCACTGGGAATCATCCCAGACCTGCAACACTATGTGGTCCCACCAGTCTGTGCTTGTTTTCCGGGGCCAGAATCGGCATTCCACAGCATTAACCTGCCCCATTACCACCATGATGTCCAAAGTGCCGGGGCCCGTACTTTGTGAGAAGTCTGCGTCCATGTCCTTATCACTCTCGTCACCATGCTGCTGTCGCCTCCTCGCCTGCTTTTGCAGGTTCTGGTTCTGCATATACTGCTAGATAACACGTGTGGTGTTTACAATGCTCATAACTGCTGTGGTGATCTGAGCGGGCTCCATGCTTGCCGTAGTATGGCATCTGCAAGAGAGCAGAGTGGCAGCAGAAGCAGCAGGTGGATGACGATGCTGACAGCTATATGGCACCCGCACGGAAAAAGGCGCGAAACTATTGTAGACCGTTGCTTTCACGGAGGGAGGGAGGAGCAAGGGGTAGGCTGGCAGCAGGCAGTGCAGTACAACTGCTAGCCGTTGTCCTCTCCTGGGTGCTTGCCAGAAGATGGTGCAGTACGACTGTCGCCATCATTGTTTCCAGGCAGAATAAATCTCCATGAGACGAAATTTAAGAAGAGAATGACCTGGAGTCACTCCCATTTATGTCCAGGCGCCCCGACAGACCTCACCCATGTCTGCCCAGGAGTCCCTGATCAAGGTTGGCCAAGAGCACCCAGGAGACGACAACAATGATGGCTACCAGTCATACTGCACCTTCTGCTGTCACAGGGCAATGAGCTGCTGCGGTGTAGCAATACAGTACCGTATCTGCCAGCACCCAGGAGACATATGTTGACAGTGAGCTGAGTCGGCTCCATGCTTGCCGTGGTATGGCGTCTGCACAGGTAACCCAGGAAAAAAGGTGCGAAACAATTGTCTGCCGTTGCTTTCATGGGGGGGGGGGAGGGGGGCCGGACGACATGTACCCAGAACCACCTGCGACTATGTTTTTGCCCCATCAGGCATTAGGATCTTAACCCAGAATTCCAATGGGCAGCGGAGACTGCGGGAACTGTGGGATAGCTACCCACAGTACAATGCTCCAGAAGTCAACACTAGCCTCAGTACTGTGGACGCACTCTGCTGACTTAATGGTCTTAAGTGGGGGGGGACACAATCGACTGTATAAAATCGATTTCTAAAAAATTGACTTCTATAAATTCGACCTAATTTCGTAGTGTAGACATACCCATAGTATACCCATACTAGTGTAGACATACCCATACTCAGTAAGGGCCTGACTTATGCTAATTCAATATAAGGCACTCTTAAATCGAGATAAGAGTGTCCATATAAGGACTGCTCTGATTTGAACAACTCTCCAGTGCAGACATGGCCCAGATCTACCACCTTCCTCCTCCCAGGAATGACAATTTCAAAGGGAAGGTTTCAGAAGATAGCTTAGTGCACTATTACGGAATGAGAAACAATCACAGCACAGCACATCTTTGTTTCATCTGGACACTCTCTCTCTCTCTCTCTCTCTCTCACACACACACAGAATTTAGATTCTCTTTTGGAACTCATTTGATCTAACAGAAAAGAGACTTTTTTAAACAAATGGCACAGATAACTGGGTTGCTCCTGCTATTAGTTCTTGGAATTCAAGTATCCAGGACAGTGCCAGTCCTTCGCAGTTGAGAGCTCTTGCAGTTTCTGTCAATCTGCCAGAGCTTGGCACTTCATGGCACCACTTACCTATTCATTCAGGCTTTTAGCTAGCCAACTGCCTCTACAGCAAGGGGACTCTACTGCCTTTTATGAAGCTACCCAGGTGGATGACTCATTTATTTGAATGGATCCATTTGTAAATCAAGTGAGAGATGTTCAGGTACCGCAGCAGCAGGGCTATAAACTCAGCAAGCCCTGAAAACTCTGACTCAGGGAAGGACTTTGTATGATGAGCAAAACAGTAGCTCTGAAGGTTTTCTTTTGCTCTTGGAGACACAGAAGCAGAACACAAAAGCTTATATAATGTTGTCCCACACCGAGCACAATGGGGGCCCCATAAATACGAAATTGTTACACGGTGACATTATTTATATTTTCAGTCACAAACATAACATTTTAATATCCTGGTGTTTGAAGGTTTAAGTCCCAAAATTTAGCTCAGGCACATTGGACACAGCTTGTATTAGTCTCTTTTTTTTTTTTCTTCCTTCCTTTCTTTTCTTTTCTTTTTTTTTTAATGTGCATCTTAATATATTCAGGGTTCAACACATATAATTGAAAAGAAAGGCTCTGCAGTGTGCTCCAGTTCCTGTTATTCCAAGAACCTCAGTTTCCAATCTTCTACCATGATCAGTTTTTACATATTAATATCCATATATCAGGTGTCATTTCAAGAAGTCTGTACACCATCAAAAGCCATCTGCTCCACTGGCAGCCTCCTCTCTTTATAAGAGCCCGAAAGCTGCGAGCGCGCACCCCCCCACGCACACACCCCGTTTTTCTTTCCAAAGGTACTGATATTTGCACTTATTGCAATTGACTATCACACTACCACCTACAGGCAGTCTGAGGAGGACTGTCAGCATGGGTTGTTGACAACAAAAATTGTAAGACTAGATAAAAATGAGAAGTTGTTTCTCACTTACCTGCAGTAAAAACCCTTTTGATTTCTACCACACAACTGCAACTTCAAAGGCAAAAATAAACTCAAATGGCCAACAGTCACGCATTAAACATGACTTAATAGTTATATCTATTTCAATCCTGCTTTCAACTTTAACAGGCTGAGGAACAGAACAACTCCCCCTCAGCCAGTCCATTTCCCTTCTAAAGATTTCCTTTTTACTGATTGTGCAGAATGGGATGAAAGGCACAGCAAGGTCATTTCTCCTTTAATAACTTACATCGAGTTTCATCAATGTTAAAAGGTCTTTCTTAGCAGCTTCGAAGATGGCATCAACTTGTTTGCTGGCACAGGAGTCTGGTGCAGTTAGGTCACCCTCTGTGTAATGGAAAACCGCAGAGGGAGTTTCTGTCACGGTCACAGTCTTCTTCAATATAGACTTAAAAAAAGCAGAGATGCCAAATGTTATTTTTCATGCTGCAATTAGCATCTACCTGGGAAAAAGAAATTGTGTTATCATCTATGCTCTCCATAGATAAATGGATAAATTGGAGAGAGTCCAGCGAAGGGCAACAAAAATGATTAGGGGACTGGAACACATGAGTTATGAGGAGAGGCTGAGGGAGCTGGGATTGTTTAGCCTGCAGAAGAGAAGAATGAGGGGGGATTTGATAGCTGCTTTCAACTACCTGAAAGGGGGTTCCAAAGAGGATGGCTCTAGACTGTTCTCAATGGTAGCAGATGACAGAACGAGGAGTAATGGTCTCAAGTTGCAGTGGGGGAGGTTTAGATTGGATATTAGGAAAAACTTTTTCACTAAGAGGGTGGTGAAACACTGGAATGCGTTACCTAGGGAGGTGGTAGAATCTCCTTCCTTAGAGGTTTTTAAGGTCAGGCTTGACAAAGCCCTGGCTGGGATGATTTAACTGGGAATTGGTCCTGCTTTGAGCAGGGGGTTGGACTAGATGACCTTCTGGGGTCCCTTCCAACCCTGATATTCTATGATTCTATGATTCCAACCTACCACAACCGGTGACCTAGAAACACGTAGGAATTTAAAAAAAACACACACACACACACACACACACAACTGCTTATTAAATTAATCATCCTTTTGTTTCCCTAGACAGGCAGTCATTCTAATGCAATAATAGGTTTATTCATCTGGCCTCCCAGGAGCCTGGAAAAGAGAGAAATAAGACTTCTATCTTTTAAAGTTTTTTTCCCCTCAAGTATCTCTCAAATTAGGCAGCTGCTGCTATGATGGAATTAAGATTTAATTAAAACAGTAAGACATGTAATTACACATGACACGGGAGTAACGAATCCAGAGAGATAAATGTCTGTGGAGGCTGGAGAAAAATCTCTCAGAAAATTCCAAACCTAACCAAGGACATGAGAGTAAAACTGCTTTTTCATCACAGTTCTCAGAAAGCAGGATTCTGAATAGATTGAGTCTCAGAGGATCTAGCACATACCAGTCAAATACAGGAGCACTCAGACAAAAATCCCAGAGGCTTCTGGAACAAACACACTCCACTCTGATCAAAGACCAGCCTGCTAAGTCACATATATTGTGTGGGTAACTCCCAGAAACTCAGGCCTTCCCTTTACAGTCTCCAAAACACCATCATCACCAGCATGCAAAGTGTTTTTGAGATTGAGAAGGTTTCTTTGTTTAATCTGGTCTGAAACCCAAATGCAGAAGCGGGTGGGGATGGCCACTGCCAGATGCAGAACCTAGAAGATCCCTGACTACCAGCTTCTTCTGTGAAGAGCATCTCCTCTCCCAGTTCTGCTCACCTCCCTTATATAGCACCACCACTGCAGCCTCCAGGATAGGAGGAACATAGTAGAAAACCCAGATTCTGCAGCCCTTCATCCTCCTTTGCAGGAGGTGCTGTAGGCAGAGGACACCATTCAGCACTGCATTCTCCAGATCCTAAAGCTCCTTTCCTCCTCACTGCAGTGACTAGCATAAGAAGCATTTTAAAGTAGCATTTTAAGAAGAGAGGAGCAAAGACTAGGCCAGATGGTCCCCACATACACCTCCTCCTGAAAAGCTGACACCTAGGAGTCCATCTGAAGACTGCTACCTCATCACTAGGGCCCTACCAAATTCACGATCCATTTTGGTCAATTTCATGGTCATAGGATTTTTTAAATCATAAATTTCATGATTGCAGCTATTTAAATCTGAAATTTCACGGTGTTGTAATTGTAGGGGTCCTGACCCAAAAAGGAGTTGTGGGTGGGTCACAAGGTTATTGTGGGGGGGTTGCAGTACTGCTATCCTTACTTCTGTGCTGCTGCTGGCAGCGGCGCTGACTTCAGCGCTGGGCAGCTGGAGGGTGGCAGCTGCTGGCAGGGAGCCCAGCTCTGAAGGCAGAGCAGGACAGAAGTAAGGGTGGCCTGGTACGGTGTTGCCACCCTTGCTTCTGCGCTGCTGCCTGCAGAGCTGGGCGCTCAGTCAGCAGCCGCCACTCTCTGGCCGCCCAGCTCTGAAGGCAGCAGCGCAGAAGTAAGGGTGGCCTGGTACGGTGTTGCCACCCTTGCTTCTGCGCTGCTGCTGGCGGGACGCTGCTTCAGAGGTGGGTGCCCAGATATCAACTGCTGCTCTCCGGCTGCCCAGCTCTGAAGGCAGTGCAGAAGTAAGGGTGGCAAGACCGTGGCCCCCCTGCAACTCCCTTTGGAGTCAGGACACCCAATTTGAGAAAAGCTGGTCTCCCCTGTGAAATCTGTATTGTATAGGGTAAAAGCACACAAAAGACCAGATTTCGTGGGGGGAGACCAGATTTCACAGTCCGGGACGCATTTTTCATGGGTATTAATTTGGTAGGGCCCTAGTCATCAGTCTTCAAGGGTCTAGTCCTACTCCTGGAGACTGCAAAATCTGGGGACCTTTAGAAGCACAATGTCACTATTCATGCTGCTATCACTGGAGCTGTACCAGTGTTTTAGAAAATAAATACCTTTACCAACATTTCAGTTCAGACTTTAATTTTCAGAGATGTATCATTAGTCAGCTGTATACTTTAGCTCTGAATTGAAACCTGCAGCTCATGCCTCAGTACCAGAGTCCTTGTTGGGACTAATGAGCCGAACGAGCCATTAAACTGTATTGAGTAATTACAAGTTTTAAATACATTTACACAAAAGATGACTGATCTGCTTCTGCAAATGTCTGGTTTTACATGAAGACTGGACTCTGACACAACCCTCCTGGAGAGGGCCAGAGCTCCATCCGCATATGTGTAAGTGCATGGTTGCAGAATATTTTATGTGACCATGCAATCTGTAAGCACAATCAAATCCCTTATTCAGGTGCATGAGGAGGAACCACATTAAGGGGGAAGAAGGGAAGTGCATCTCTGACCTCATGCAGAGAATATCTACCTTGCTCACAACAGGACTGGTCGGAGCTTCATCTGGTGTGAAATGCACCCTGGCTCTCTCGTACGCCATATCCAAGTCTGATTTAGTGCCACTGGAGCTACCTGCAAAGAGAAGAAAAGAGGTTTTTTCAAAGCACTCCCACCACCATGGCTCATTTAGCCTTCCCTATAGCACCTCTTGGTCAGTCTTCTCAAGGACAGCAGACACCATATACATCCATAGGCCACTTTTCTTTTTTTATTCCAAAAGTTAAGAATTGCACAGACAGCAAAGAAAACGCAGCCTGATGTTGCAATGTAGCTGGATCATCTTGCAGCTTCTAGAAATTAATATATCCACAAGGGCTGCTATGGGAAGGCTTCACAAACAGCAAGACAAGGAAAACAGCATTAACTTTTTACTCTCTGTCAATTTTGCCTTTACCAGAGCAGCATTTTCTCACCAGGCTATCTGGTTCAAGCCCTTCTGCACAGACTGTGTGGTTCCATAACAGAACAGTTAAAGTGACCTCCAAAACAACAGCCAGAAATTGACAAGTGGAGAGAACTTCATTTAATTTTCTATCATTCTGAGCAATTGAAGAAGACATTTTAAAAAATATATATTTTTTTAATTTCTGAAGGTGAGCAGCTATGTGAAACCTTGGACTCCTCCAAGTCAATAATGGTCTCCCATCACCTTGAGGAACTCCAGCCCATCCAAGGTAGGGGCATGGGTTATCTCCAACTTCTCTCTGGCACATCTTTTCCATCTCTTTCATTCTGCCTCTAACAATAAAGCAAACTTGGCATTTCTGGCAGCCACTAAGCTCCAATGGGGCCATTCGCTATTCAGTTATCAACCCCCATGAAAGACTAGTATTAGCTGCCCCAAAAACAGTCACGCCAGCAAAACTTCCATAGGAGCATTAGAAGAGCACCTCAAAGAGAACAGGGTCACCTACATGCTTGTGTTATGCCACCAGCTGAACTGCATACATTAAGGCTCTGGTCCAGCAAAGCATTTAAGCTTATGCGTAAAGCTAAGCATGTGCTTAAGTACTTTGCCAGACAAAGCCTAAAAAAGGAATCCAGCAACGTGGCACATCTTATCACACAGCCATGAGAAGCAATTAAAATCAGAGAGAGCAAAGAAAAGGCAGCACATGGATGAAAGTACTACTCTATTAGAATTCTACAAGTCATGTCTTCCTACAACCCTTGTTTGTGCCTGGGAACACACCCTCTCTTAAATTAAACTATCTTGTTGCCAAAGTGGGAATCAGAATGGATGTAGCAAGCAAATGTTACCTAGAAATCTTAAAACAAAGGAAGAGAAGGACAAACAACTGAGTAGAGCTTCATCCTAATTGGTCAATACTTGCTCACTGCTGACCCACACAGTTCTGGTATGAAAGTCACTGTGCAAGTACCAGAATATGGGCAAACTTCTGACAATATCTCACTGCTTCTCCCTTCCTGAACACTCATTCACAAGAGCAAAGCCATCACTTATAACTATGCAGCCTCGCTCCAGTCAATAGGATTGCACTTCTGTACAACACACAGTTTGTTTTGAGGAAGGAAAAATCTAGTCTTCATTTTGTCTCCAACAAGCAGAGAGCTGCTATTTTACTTTCACAATTGCTTATTCTATAAAACATTTAGAATAAGGACACTAGTTATGGAGAAGAGTGTTAGGATATAGATATTCAGGCCTGTCTGTAAAGGCCTATACTCTAAGAATGTAGGTGTATTCTTATCACTTAGCTAGTGACAGAGGTACAAAAGAAAGAATCAAAATCACTGTCTGCTGGTGTAAGGGCCTTCTCTTACTGTGACAGTCTGAGGCCCTATTCTTAGGCTAAGGCCTTTGGCTAAGCAGCAGAGACAGCCATAAGCTAGGAAGCGAACGGTCACATCCTCACTTTCCAAACTAGTCACACTGAAATAAGGTGCTATTCGGCTGTTAGGAATACAATCCTGTCCTGATAGTTCCTATCACCTCCAGAGAAAGGGAAGTGCCTAGAAAATGTAAAAGGAAACTTAGTTTGATAGCATCCTGTCTGACAAGAACTCACTTATCAATAGCTGGGATGTGAAATCCTCACTTCTGTATTGTCTTGTCATTATAGTTCCCACTTTGCTATTGTTTGTCTGTATAATCTCTGTCTGGTTCTGTGATTGTTCCTGTCTGCTGTATAATTAATTTTGCTGGGTGTAAACTAATTAAGGTGGTGGGATATAATTGGTTACATAATCATGTTACAATATGTTAGGATTGGTTAGTTAAATTTCAGGAAAATGATTGGTTAAGGTATAGCTAAGCCGAACTCAAGTTTTACTATATAATCTGTAGTCAATGAGGAAGTGAGTGGGTGTGGGTGGAAGGGTGGGTGGGGGAGGGAGATGGGAACAGGGAATGGGGGTAAGAAAATTGGAATCATGTTTTGCTAAAGGGGGAAATGGGAACAGGGAATGGGAGTAAGGAAGTTGGAATCATGTTTGGCTAAGGGTAGGAATGGGAACAGGGACACAGGTGTAAGGCTCTGTGGTGTCAGAGCTGGGAAGGAGGATACTAAGGAAGGAAACTGGAATCATGCTTGCTGGAAGTTCACCCCAATAAACATCGAATTGTTTGCACCTTTGGACTTCGGGTATTGTTGCTCTCTGTTCATGCGAGAAGGACCAGGGAAGTAAGTGGGTGAAGGAATAAGCCCCCTAACAAAGTGATGATAATACTTTGTACTTCGACAGCTCCATCCATCATGGGATCTCAAGTGGTTCACCTGTTTCTGTTGTCCTTAAATCCAGATCCTCTGTATGACACTAGCCTGTCTGTCCTCTGGAGAGGATTAATGTGCTGTAAAGCAGACATGCAACAATAGGTTGCGGGGCGTTGACACACGCACATGCCTTAATCCATTTTGCTATGTTCTTTGTACATGACCTAATTTGAGAATTGGGAATAGAGTATGCTTTGCACCCCAGAAATACAGGGAACTGGGGTGCTGGAAAGAAAAATGGTTTTCCCGGATTTGGCTGCTTCTAAAGTTCTTCCCACAATTTGCTGAGACTTGTCAGTTCTCACCAGCTAAGCAAGATAAAGGATGGTGGGAAATCCTTTGTGTGATACTGATCATTTAATAGGCACCAGTCTTTTCTCTGAATCACCAATTGACATCCCAACATGGTCTGAGTAGTCAATATGCTGCTGGGATAAAATGTAAAAACCAAGGTCTTGATCACTTGTCATTATGCACAGTAGCCACAGGAAAAGAGCAACTCCACTTATTACGTTCTGCCTCACTCGGTTTCCAGTCACTGTCTGGAGTTCCTCTTCTCCAATTCTGTCCTAGACCCCCTCTAAACTAGCTTCTGTTCCTGCACTCAACTGAAACTGCTCTTAACAAAGTCTCTAATGACCTTGCAGCCAACTCTCAGAACCAGTACTCCATCCTCATCCTTCTTGACCTTTCAGGTGCCTTGGACACAGTCTACCATGCTCCTGTCCTTGAAATCTTGCCCTCCCTTGGCTTCTATAACTCTGTTCTCTCTTGATTCTCCTCCTAACTCTCTAATCACTCCTTCAGCATATGCTTCAGAGGATCTTTTTCATCTCCCCTCCAGCTTTCTGTGGTTGTACCATAGAACTCTGTCTTTGATCCTCTTCTCCCTCTACATCTTACCTCTGGGTAATCTAATCCCCAAACAAAGTCAACTACCATCTTTATGCAAATAACTCACATATCTACCTGTCTACTCCAGGCCTGTCTCCTTCTGTCCACATTAAAATCTCAGCCTGTCTCTGACATTTCCTCATGCCTGGCTAGCTGTCAGCTCATCCTCAACATGGCTAAAAAAACAGCTCTTAATTTTTTCTCTCCCCTCCCCCAAAAATAAATTCACACACACCCCCCTTTTCTTGATCCCTGTGGAGCACACCACCATCCTCAGGCCTGTAATCTGGGTCTCATCTTCGACTGCGACCTCTCTGTAGGTCCTCACATGCAGGGTATGCCTATGTCTTGCAGAGTTTTTTTGCATAACATCTTTAAAATACAGCCTTTCCTATCCATCTGCACAGCTAAAACTCTCTCCAGGCTCTCATCATCTTGCATCTTGATTACAGCAACATCCTTTTCTCTGGCCTTCACAAATACAATTTTGCCTCGCTCATATCCATTCAGAATGCTGCTGCAAAGATCATTTCCCAAGTCCGTGTTACCCTTTTCTTTGCATCCCTTCACTAGCTCCCTCTTCCCTATTGTATCAAACATAAGCTACTTGTCTTCCCAACCTGTCCCCACCCTACCTATCATCTCTCATTCGCCCACGGGTTAAATTTTCAAAACAAGGCACTAGAGAAACGTAAGGACACTAATAATATGCTGCAGGGCTAGACTGACTGTTCTCACTGGTCTACTGGTATTTTGCACAAGATAAATGCTGCATCCTGAAACACAGCTAAGTATTCTTTTGATTTGCCACAGAATTTCATTTTGATAGTATATTTTACAGAGCACAGTGAAAAGCAAACTAAGACAGAAGCATAGGGAAATGAACCCAGGTCCTGTATAAAGTGCTTTTAAATATTTTCCCTTCACTCATTCCCATAATGCAACAGAGAAAGTCCATTCCATATAGAGTGACAGTGGATGCTCTCTGAGAAGAGAGCTCTTATTTCCTCTGCAAACAAATATTAGAGAGTGTTATTTCAGATCAATAAGGGCATGGAACTAAGGGAAGTGGGTTACCTTACCTCATCTCCCTACATAATAATTAGACATTTTGTATTTCCTGCAATTTTCCCCAGCCCCTGCTCACCAAGCACCTCTGCTGATCCAGAAGAGGATGTCAAAGAAACTCTTCTTTTGAGAAAATTCTCAGAATTCTCTGTACCTGAAGTCTTCACTGTGTCTGACATTTAGGAACAGAATAAAGGTTATCACAGATTTAAACGTGTAGCACACCCCAACAAAACAAAGTACGCTGTGAACAGGTGCCTTCACCCACCTGCTCTCAAACACGATGCACATACTATCACCTTAGTTGTTAATAAAATCAAATCCTAAGTCAAAAGAAAGAACAAAATTCAGCTCAAACCATCTCACCATGCTTGGCTCCTCTGAAGGTTCCTCTTTCCAGACTGCTGTACCCACACTCTAGATCCTTCCTCAATTTGGAGAGTTGATTTCACTTCCCTCATATTTCAGTGAGTTAATCAATGACCTGCCCCAGTGACAGCCCTGGATTTTAGGTATTAGACTGAAACTCAGGGAACCTGGATTCAATTCTTGGCACAGCCCTCCAGTGTAACTATGGGCAAGCCCTAGTCTGCTTGGGCCTCAATTCCCCAATCTGTGAAACGAGGACAATACTACTGTTACACCTCAGAGAGGGTGCTGAGGATAAATTCAGCAATGTTTGTGTTACACTCAAATACTGTAATGACGTGGGCCACAAAAGTACAGCAACAAATAGCAGAACCCCATTCAATATTACTCTGCAGGATCAACACTTGCTAATTGGGCAAGCTGTTTCAGGCGCTACCTGAAATTAACAGAAATTAAGAGGAGGTTACTCACCTGTGCAATAACTGACGTTCTTTGAGAAGAGTGTCCCTGTGTCCCACTCACCTCCACTCCAGCTGTTAGTGCGCCCCTGCTCCTTCACTCGGAGATTTTTACAGCAGTACTCATGCGGTGCCTACCTCACGTGCCAAATGTGTCTCAATAACACCAGGCTCCTCAGTTCTTTCTCTACAACGGAGACCACTCCAAATGCCAAAGTAGGGGGGAGGAGGGTGGGTAGTGGAGCACCCACAGGGACACTCATCTCAAAGAACGTCAGTTACTGCACAGGTGAGTAACCTCCTCTTCTTCTCGAGAGGCGTCCCTGGGGGCGCTCCACTCCAGGTGACTGAAAAGCAGTATCTCTTAAGGAGGTAGGGACTTCAGATCTGGTAAGAAAGCTGTAGACAGCACAGCTCAGCCATTTCGAATGTCAGTCAGGGGTCCCTGAGTAATAGCTTAATGTTTAGCAAAGGTAGGCTGTGAAGCCCAGATGGCAAATATCTGTGAGAGGAATGTTACGTAAAAATGCCACAAATGTTGACACAGATCTGATGGAGTGTGCTCTAACAGAAGTTGGAGGATTCATCTTCTTTATCATAGAATCATATAATATCAGGGTTGGAAGGGACCTCAGGAGGTCATCTAGTCCAACCCCCTGCTCAAAGCAGGACCAATCCCCAACTAAATCATCCCAGCCAGGGCTTTGTCAAGCAGGGCCCTAAAAACCTCTAAGGAAGGAGATTCCACCACCTCCCTAGGTAACACAGTCCAGTGCTTCACCACCCTCCTAGTGAAAAAGTTTTTCCTAATATCCAAACTAAACCTCCCCCACTGCAACTTGGAGACCATTACTCCTTGTTCTGTCATCTGGTACCACTGACAACAGTCTAGATCCAATCTCTTTGGAACACCCCCCCCCCCAGGTAGTTGAAAGCAGCTATCAAATACCCCCTCATTCTTTTCTGCAGACTAAATCCCAGTTCCCTCAGCCTCTCCTCATAAGTCATGTGTTCCAGACCCCTAATCATTTTTGTTGCCCTCCGCTGGACTCTTTCCAATTTTTCCACATCCTTCTTGTAGCGTGGGGCCCAACACTGAACACAGTACTCCAGATGAGGCCTCACCAATGACGAATAGAGGGGAATGATCACATCCCTCGATCTGCTAGTAATGCTCCTACTTATACAGCCCAAAATGCCGTTAGCCTTCTTGGCAACGAGGACACACTACTGATGCTCATCCAGCTTCTCGTCCACTGTAACCCTTAGGTCCTTTTCTGCAGAACTGCTGCCTAGCCACTCGGTCCCTAGTCTGTAGCAATGCATGGGATTCTTCCGTCCTAAATGCAGGACTCTGCCTTTGTCCTTGGTGAACCTCATCAGATTTCTTTTGGCCCAATTCTCTTATTTGTCTAGGTGCCTCTGTATCCTATCCCTACCCTCCAGTGTATCTGCCACTCCTCCCAGTTTAGTGTCATCCGCAAACTCGCTGAGTGTGCAATCCACACCATCCTCCAGATCATTAATAAAGATATTGAACAAAACCAGCCCCAGTACCGACCCTTGAGGCACTCCGCTTGATACCAGCTGCCAACTAGACATGGAGCCATTGATCACTACCCATTGAGCCCGATGATCTAGCCAGCTTTCTATCCACCTTATAGTCCATTAATCCAGCCCACACTTCTTTAACTTGCTGGCAAGAATACTGCGGGAGACCGTGTCAGAAGCTTTGCTGAAGTCAAGGAATAACACGTCCACTGCTTTCCCCTCATCCATAGAGCCAGTTATTGCATCATAGAAGGCAATTAGGTTAGTCAGGCATGACTTGCCCTTGGTGAATCCATGCTGACTGTTCCTGATCACTTTCCTCTCCTCTAGTTGGTAGCATAGGTGGATGCGGCCTGCTATCCAATTGGATATTTTCTGGGTAGAGATGGATTTGCCTCTGGATCGTTCTGCGATTAAAATGAAAAGTTTAGGGGAAGCCCTAAAGGGCTTAGTCGTATCCAAATAAAAGGAAAATGTTCTACGCATGTCAAGTGTGTGCATTCCTGCTTCAGAAGTGTTCGAATGCAGTTTAGGAAAGAAGGTTGTAGATGGATAGGTTCATTGAGGTGGAAGGAGGAATGCACCTTCAGGAGAAATTTAGGATGCATTCAGAGCTTGACTTTGTCTTTAAAAAAATATAGTGTACGGTGGGTCAGCCATAAGCTCTCCAAGTTTTCCTACACGTCTGGCAGCTATAACGGCGACTAAGAACACAGTTTTCATAGATAGATGTAGGAGAGAACATGTTGCAAGAGGCTCAAATGGATGGCGCATCAAGCATGTGAGGACCAAGTGTAGGTCCCAGTGTTGAGTGGGTGGTCTAACGTACTGGTTTAAGGTCTGGAGGCCCTTGAGGAACTGCTTTGTGATGGGGTGAGCAAATTTAGTAGTGTCTCTGGTCTTATTGTGAAATGCTATAATTGCTGCTTTATGGAGCTACAGGAGAACCCAGATAGTTTAAGTTCTAAAAGATAGTCTAGTATTAGTGAACGAGGGGCAGAAACAGGAACGGTTTGCTTGGCATAGCACCAGCGAGTAAACCGAGTTCATTTATGGAGATAGGTGGTATGTGTGGATTGTGTTCTGCTATGTAATAGTACTCTTTGTACCTGTTCAGAGCAGTCTAGTTCCTCATTAGAGAACGATTGAGAAGCCATGCTTTGAGGTGCAGCATCGTTACGCTGGAGTGGTGTAGCTGACCCCTGTGTTGTGATAATAAGTTCGGAAGAGGGGGAAGTGGAATTGGCAGGCAAACTGACATCCTCGTTAAAAATGGGTATCACACCTGTCTGAGCCACGTAGGGGCTATTAGTATGACTCTGGCCCTCTCCACTCATATTTTTCATAATACCCTGTGAAGAAGTGGTTATCGGGGGGAATGTGTATAGGAAATTGTCGTTCCATTTGATGATAAATGCATCTCCCATCGAGTGTTTTCCTAGGCCTGCTCTGGAACAGAATTCCAGGCATTTTTGTTGGTCATTGTAGCAGGGCGGCCACCCTGCTCCGGCTCGGAAAGGGTTAAAGCCCACCCCTGGAGAGGGCTGGGGCTGAGAGAAATGGCTAGGCTGATTGGGAAGGCAGCCACAGCTGGGGCCACGCCCCGATCAGGCCATAGCTGGCCCTATAAAAGCCAGGAGCTCAGGCAGACTCTCTCTCTAGCTGTAGGGAGAGAAGGACTGGCTGCCTGGGAGAACAGGGTACCTGGAGTGGAGCAGGACTGAGGGAAGCTCCAGAGGAGCTGGGGAGCTCCAGCCTGAAAAACCCCCAGGCGGCAGGCCTTGCTAAAGGCCAGGAAAGATACTGGGGTCGTATAGAATGTGGGCAAGTGCAGTCTGCCCCTGATACAAGGGGCAGGGCATGGACTGGGACTATTGCTGAGCGAGAGAAGAAAGGAGACAATGGACACAGCATATACAGAGGTTTTCTTCGCTGAAGGCTCTTGTGCCATCCCTGGCTGGTCTCCGGTGCCAGGGCCCCGACAGAAGGGGACTGACGGGACACAGGAGAGGTGTGAGACCTTACTCCGTGTGCTCCGGGAGAACCAGGAGAGACAGTGGGAAGTACAGTTGGCCTTGCAGGCACAACTGGGGCAGCTGGCAGAGGAGCAGCAGTCCCTGGTGAAATTCCTGCGGAGGGACTTCCAAAAAGACCACCGAGACTGGTGGGAGAGGCCCAGTGCTGGGGCCAGGAGGCCCAGGGCAGAGCACAGGGCTTGTTACACCTGTGGGACGTACGGACATGTAAGGGTGAATTGTCCCTACTGGGATGGGGGCAGGGAGCCTCACCCAGGACGGGGGAAGGGACAAGCCCCTACAACAGGCCACCTGACAAGGGAATTCCTGAGGTGAAGAAGGTGTTGGGCCTGTGATCGGTGAGGGCACCTATGGAGGGAGTGCCCTGCCCCAAGGAGCATGTCCCAGGGCAGCCCAGGGAGGGCTGGCCCTGAGAAGGACCAACGGAAGAAGCCGGGGCCCAAGGCAGCAAAGGGGCGGCGAGCCTGCTTTGGCTGCCATGAACAGGGCCACATAAAGAGGAACTGCCCTCTCAGAGAAGGGCGAACTCAGGTGGAGGGGCCTGAGGTCCCAACGGGATCAAGGACCGGCCAGGTAGCTGCTACAGAGATGGCAGTAGATCTGCCCAAGAGCCACCCTCGGGGGATGGTGGACAAAGAGCCTGGGACAGAGCGGGCCCAGCAAGAGGCTGGGACCCAGGCTGTAGTGGAGCAGGTCACAGTAGGCACCCAGACCCTGAAGGAAGAGGACCCGGGGGAGTCTGGCCTACATGCGCAGCTGGAGGCTACAGAGCAGGCCCGCCACGAGGCCGAAGTGAGAGCCCTGGACCTCACTAAAGAGTGTGTGGCCGTCGTAAAGAAGGAGACCTGTTTGCGTAAGCAGCTAGAGGAGTCGGAATGGAAACGGGTGGCTCTGGAGGAGCATGGGCGACTGGTCCAGGCCAGGAGACCCCCCCCAACCCCCAGGGGTGGTGATCTTGAGGTGGGGGGGGTAGCGGGGCGGTCACCCCGCTCTGGCTCGGAAAGGGTTAAAGCCGGCCCTGGGAGAAGGCTGGGGCTGAGAGAAAAGGCTAGGCTGATTGGGAAGCAGCCACAGCTGGGGCCACGCCCCGATCAGGCCATAGCTGGCCCTATAAAAAGCCAGAGAGCCAGGAGCTCAAGAGTCTCTCTAGCTGTACAGACAGAAGGACCTGGCTGCCTGGAAGTTGAGCAGGGTACCGAGAGTGGAGCATGGCTGGGGGAAGGCCAGAGGAGCTGGGGAGCTCCAGCCTGGAAAACCCGCAGGTGGCAGGCCTTGCTAAAGGCCAGGAAAGGTACTGAGGCTAGAGAGGGGTAGCCTAAAAATAGGCAGAGGCAGCTGGTCTAACCCCCTTGCCGGTGACGAGTGGTTTACAGACGGCAGTCTTCCCCAGTGAGCGGGGGCTAGATGGTGACTGGCAGTAGCCACTGAGGCAAGGTGGGGATAGAGGGTTGCGGGTTCTCCCGGGTGGGGAGACCCAGATTGTGGCTTATTGCTGGGGGCAGAACCCTGAGGTAGAGGGGCACTGGGGTCTGGGAGCGAGACGGGGGCCAGCAGCAGGCGAGACACCGGCCTGCAGAGGGCACTCCTTAGGCTGGAGAGCTAATTCCCAGGATGACCAGCAGGAGGCGACACAGCAGTGAATCGTCACACCGCTACAGTCATGGTTGCAAAAAGATCCAGTTGTGGGTAGCCCCATATTTTGAATGTGTCGTGTAGGATGGTATTGTTTATCTCCCATTCGTGATCTAGGGGAAAAGATCTGCTGAGCTCGTCTGCAGTGGTGTTTAGCGAACCAGGTAGGTAGGAGACTGAAATTTGGATATTGTGTTGGAAACACCAATTCCAAAGTTTCATAGCCTCCATGCGGAGCAAGTGGGATCGAGCTCCCCCTTGCCTGCTTATATAAAACAAGCAGGCGTGGTCAGTCATAACCCTGATGTGTTGATTCTGGATTTGCGGGAGAAATTGGAGGCAGGCGTTGCAGACCACTTGGAGCTCTGAAAGATTTGTGTGTAGTGAGGCTTCTGTAGGGGACCAGAGTTCCTGAGTGGTGTGGTGTGCCATGTGTGCTCCCCAGCCCGTGAGTGAAGCATCCATGGTAATTATAACAGAGGGGGACTCCTGCATGAACGAGATTCCGAAGCAGAGGTTGTGTGGAAGAGTCCATCATGTGGGTGGGTCCTTGACTTTGGTAGGTATGGACAGAAGTCTGTTTAGGCTGTGCACATTCAGTCTGTATATGGTGGTCATCCAACCCTGCAGGCACCGCATGTAGAGGCATGCATTCTTGACAAAAGTGCAAGAAGCCATATGGCCGAGAAGTTGCAGACAGTCCCAGACAGTGACCTGCGGGCTGTTTTGCAACTTGGTGACAAGATTCTTTATGGTATTGAATCTGTCGGATGGGAGAGATGCAAGTCCGGTTGTGGAATCGAGATGAGCATCTATGAATTCTAGTCGTTGAGTAGGAGTTAATGTGGATTTGGTTTTGTGTATTTGTAGGCACAAACCCTGGTAGTAGTAGATGGCTTGGATGGCCTCCTCAAGAGTCTGTGTGTTGACAAGGCAATCATCCAGGTAAGGAAAAATTGACTCCTTTTTTCCATAGGGGCGCCATTGCAACAGCAAGAATCTTGGAAAAGACGCTGGGTGCTGTTGAGAGGTCAAAGGGCAGAACCCTGTATTGGTAGTGATTTGAGCCCATAACAAATGTGAGAAAACGCCTGTGGGCGGGGTGTATAGTTACATGAAAATAAGCATCCTGCAGGTCGAGGGCTGAAAACCAGTCTCCCTGCTCCAGCGCTGGAATTATGGTTGTGAGGGGTAACCATTTTGAATTTTTGCTTTTTGACTAACTTGTTGAGTCACGTGAGGTCAAGGATGGGTCACCATCCCTCACTTTTCTTTTCTGTCAAGTAGTGTGAATAAAAACCCTTTCCCCTGTGCTGATCGAGCACCATCTTGACTGCTCCTATTTGTAGAAGATGTTGGATCTCTTGGTGGAGCAAGTGGTCGTGAGAGGGGTCCATGAAGAGGGATGGGGTGGGGGCGAGCATGGGCAGGAAGGGGATGGAATAGCCCAATCAGATGACCTCTAGGGCCCATCTGTCCGTAGTGATGGCTCACCAGTTGTGGTAGAATGGGAGTCAATGGTGACCAAAAGGTTGGATGGGAAGTATAAGGTCTTCAATACCCTTGACCAAGGCTTCAAATCTGCTTATTAGATGAAGGGGGTTGGGATGATGCCAATGTTGCGGAGCGTTGTCGTTGATGCCTGGGTCTCTGGCAGTGTTGCTGCTGGCGGTGATCGTATGGCTTCTGTTGTTGTCGTGTGCAGACCAGGTATCATGGGCGTTGGTAAGGTTGATACCTGTATTGTCTTCTTCTAGTTACCAGTGTATGGATGCCTAGGGATCTGAGCGTCGCTCTGGAATCCTTCATGGTGTCCCGATCACTGGTTTTTGCTGCAAATAACTTCTCACCATAAAAGGGGAGATCCTCCACAGTGTTTTGTATTTTGTGTGAGAAAGAAGAAGAGGTAAACCACAAAGCCTGACACATCACTATGGCTGTCACGGTGGACCTGGCAGCTATGTCTGCAGCATTGAGAGCAGCCTGCAATGCCGTGCAGGAAATAATCTGCCCTTCAGAGACTACTGCTTTGAATTATTGTCTTTTGTCCTCTAGGATGTCATTAATAAAGTCCATGAGTTTCCCATAATTTCTGTGATCATAATTGGCCGGTAGGGCTGCGTAGTTTACCACTCTAAATTGTAACGTGGATGATGCATAAACTTCGAGGCTGAGTAGGTCCATTCTTTTGCTGTCCTTGTCAGAGGGAGTGGACTGGAAATGATGCTGTTTGTTCTTTTGGTTGGCTACTTCTGCTACCAGTGAATTTGGTGCTGGGTGCGTGAAAAGGAATTCTCCCTGGAGGGGACATAGAATTTCCAGTCTACCCTTTTGTAGGTGAAGGGTATGGTGGCTGAGGTTTGCCAAATATTCTTGGCAGAGTCCATAATGGCTCCATTAATAGGTAGGGTGATCTTGAAGGAGGTCTAAGGTTGTAATATGCCAGTCAGCTCATGCTGAGTCTCCGACACTTCCTCCAGAGTGATCTTGAGCTCATTAGCCACTCTTTTGAAGAGGTCCTGAAAATGAGTAAAATCATCCACTGTTCTTGGGGGTGGGAGCATAATAGCCTCTTCTGGTGAGGTGGATGAATTATTATTTGGAGAGGGTTCAGGTGCCTCCTCATCTGCATGCAAAGTTGCAGGTTGCTCCTGTTCGTCCATTGCAGAAGTGTGGATAGGTACAGGAGGAGATCTAATGTCGCCTCTCCATAGGCTGTACCAGCTACTGTGGTGCCTGCTGTAGGACCCCCACGGGTTCCAATAATGGCATTGTCCAGGGAAGGACATGGGTGGTCCCATACACGAGTGTCCACACCAGGGTGGTAAGTCCCTGGAATATGAGGACCTTGGTCCCATGCTAGCGGGAGTGTCAAGGGGGAAGAAATGGTATGGTGAAAAAACTCCCTCCACTTCGTAGTCCTCATCACTAGAAAAGTGAGAGGGAACAGGGGATAGCAGTCAGTGCTGTGCCGATGGTCCCAGGGAGAGATCAGTATCAAGTAATGGGGAATCTGGAGTTGGCGAGATTAGCAAATCGCTGGAATGAATCAATTGTGGTGCCAACGTAGAAGTAGCCAGAATATATAGCGCTGGGTGTAGCAGCTGTGCCCTAGGTTCGGCTGGTGCCGACTGCTGCGGCGCCCCAGGCGGAGTCACGGTCGGTCGAGATGTCAGTGCCAGGACAACGACTGTCACTCTGTGCAGCACAGGCAGGCTCAGCCAACTAGGCATCAAGTCCTTCTGCGGTGCTGTGCGGTGCCATGTTCGAAGAAGCAGCCAACTTTAGTTTTTATTTTTGCACACCGGCAGTCGCTGGGGGACGGGCGGCGCCGGAGGTGCCCGGAGCATCGTATGTGCTGAGCCGCGGAGTGGTCAGCTCCAACGATACAGGCCTACTCAGAGACCATTTGGATACCGGCTGGTCTCTGAGGTGATGAAGCTGGCTGTTTTTTTTTGTTGTTTTCTTGTCCTTCGTGGACTGTCTCAAGTAGGACTCCTGACCTAGGTCAGAGGAGGTCTGAGGGACTTCTCCATTAGAATTAACTTGAGTCTCAGGTCTCTGTCCTTTTGTACCCTAGCCTTCAGTCTACCGCAGCGGGCACATTTCTGGGGGACGTGGGGATTGGTCCTGCTTTGAGCAGGGGGTTGGACTAGGTGACCTCCTGAGGTCCCTTCCAACCCTGATATTCTATGATTCTATTAAACACCGAACACATTGAGAATGGCCATCAGAGATAGGGATGGCCTCTCTGCATGTAGTGCATCTCTTAAAATCTGACAAGCCAGGCATACGATAAACTGTCTGACAGAAAAAAACTGGGAAGGGAAAAAAAAATGTTCTTGGGTTTGTTTTTTTTAAAAGGGGGAAATGAAACTTATCTGCCCAAAAAAAAAAACAAACCCTAGCTAAACTGTATAAACAACTATCTATCTATCTAAAGCAAGAAATAATTGAGTGAGACTGCTGAGCTCCATCTCAGGCTGGGGATGGTAGAGAAGGAACCGAGGAGTCCGGGCCCCGCACGCATGTTATTGATGCACATTTGGCGTGAGAGGCAGGCACCACATGTGCACAGCCTGTGCGAGTTCTGTTTTAAAAATTTCAGAGCAAAGGCAGAGGGGAGCACCAACACCTGAACTGGAGCACCCACAGGGACATCTCTTGAAGAACAACATCTCGTTCTGTAAGAAAGATTCAGACACATTCACTTCTTTGAGCTGAGGTCGAAGGAAGCAGAACACAAAATCCACCCAAATAAGGTCGGAAGATGCAATTTTGAGGGATTTTAAAAGCTCCCTTACGGATTCTTGCCAAAGGAAGATATTTGCACAACCATTCAAGATGGAAGCCTACTGCATTCTACATGCCCCCATGGGTACATCATAGCCATGTGCTGCTGCTCCCTACTGAGCTGCCTTTATTTAATTTCTTCTAGGTAAATTCCAGGGAGGTCTCTTAGCTCAAACCCCTCCATATTTTTAGGGTTTCTCCTGCTACTACTTAAGTCAGGTAATTCTCTTATAGTCTCAGAGCATATTCAATTAAAATTAAGGAGTACTCTGGTCTTGCAGATATATTCATGAAATAATATTTTTCTTTATCCTTAAATTTTTAAAAATTAGGCGTGGTTTTTCTTTTTCAAGATCTTAAATCAAGAAGAAATATTGGTTCCTATTAAGGAAGTTTAGGATTCTCCTAAGACTTGGGATCTGTATCCAAAACAAAAAGACATTTCCCATCTACCTAAATCAAACAAAAGACTGTTGATACACAGCACAATACTGTGCTGCCCAGAGTATCATGTTAGTAATCAATGGCTCCATGTCTAGTTGGCAGCCGGTATCAAGCGGAGTGCCCCACGGGTCGGTCCTGGGGCCGGTTTTGTTCAATATCTTCCTTAATGATCTGGAAGATAGGGTGGATTGTACCCTTAGCAAGTTTGCAGATGACACTAAACTGGGAGGTAGGGATAGGATACAAGAGACCTAGACAAATCAGAGGATTGGGCCAAAAGAAATCTGATGACGTTCAACAAGGACAACTGCAGAGTCCTGCACTTAGGAAGGAAGAATCCCATGCATTGCTATAGACTAGGGACCAAGCAGCTAGGCAGCAGTTCTGCAGAAAAGGACCTAGAGGTTACAGTGGACAAGAAGCTGGATATGAGTCAACAGTGTGCCCTTGTTGCCAAGAAGGCCAATGGCATTTTGGGATGCATAAGTAGGAGCATTGCCAGCAGATCGAGGGACGTGGTCTTTCCCCTCTATTCGGCATTGGTGAGACCTTATCTGGAGTACTGTGTCCAGTTTTGGGCCCCACACTACAAGAAGGATTTGGAAAAATTGGAGGGAGTCCAGCAGAGGGCAACAAAAATGATTAGGGGGCTGGAGCACATGACTTACGAGGAGAGGCTGAGGGAACTGGGATTATTTAGTCTGCAGAAGAGAAGAATGAGGGAGGATTTGATAGCTGCTTTCAACTACCTGAAAGGCAGTTCCAAAGAGGATGGATCTAGACTGTTCTCAGTGGTCCCAGATGACAGAACAAGGAGTAATGGTCTCAAGTTGCAGTAGGGGAGGTTTAGGTTGGATATTAGGAAAAACTTTTTCACTAGGAGGGTGGTAAAGCACTGGAATAGGTTACCTAGGGAGATGGTGGAATCTCCTTCCTTAGAGGTTTTTAAGGTCAGGTTTGACAAAGCCCTGGCTGGGATGATTTAGTTGGGGATTGGTCCTGCTTTGAGCAGGGGGTTGGACCTCCCGAGGTCCCTTCCAACCCTGATATTTTATGATCATAGAGGGTGCTCTGTACACATTAAAACAAATGTTACCTGTTTCTGTGGTATCCCCTGCTTTCTCCAATTTTTCTCCCCGTTCCTCCTCCGATACATTAGACAGTTGTCTTTTCACCTCTTTGTTTGAACTTCCTCCAGATGTTACACTTGCCACAGATATCAATGGGATGGCCTGGCTCTCCTGAGGGAAACGAGAGATGAAGATTTACACAGATTCACATGCATACATAGTTTCCTGTGTCTTGCAGTGCTCCATATGCAGCACATTACATGTTAGGATCTTTTAAAAGTGTGAAATAACTGCAGTCTCTTTGGGCTTTCCAGCTTTTGATGTGTTATTCAATGTAGTCTTTGTGTAGCAACACCTAGGTTCACAGCTGCTCTGCAGCCAATATAACATCATTAATCAGACATACCTCTTCTTTCTTATACTTTTCTCAGTCTCAACTTACACACAATATATTTGTACACTTTCTGATGGGGTGTGGCAGGCATTTGATCCAGGCAATGAGGTCCTACCGCATTGGCACACCCCATCCAAAGGTGGTGTCTTTTTGAAGGAAAATGGTGTATTTAGACCTCCACAAACTGCCTAGAGAAGCCACCACAATAAGAGGTAGGCAGAACCAACAAGATTTGGTCCTCCAGTGGCTAGAAGGACCAGGAGCAGGCCAAAGCTAATCAGGGCCCAACAGGCAAGACAAAAACTAAAAGTAGAGTGAGTTTGCTGTTTGAGATGCTTCACTGGTTCAGGCTAACCTGTGATAGTCCCATTCGCTCTGCAGAGCCACTGAATTTATGAGAGAGAGATTCTAAGTCATATGAACAAAACTGTCAGCTAACTTCCAATTATTTAATCTTTGCTACTGGTGATAATGGAAGAAGCAGAAAGAGCACTACCTGAGACTCTGTGATGTTAGCACTTAGAGAAATTTTTAAGATTGCATACTGAGCAAATCTACTATGGAAACAAAAACAGGAGAGACAAGGAACGGAGCCCTCAAAGTCACTTTTCTAACCACACAGATTCAACTGAGCTTTGTGTTTCATTCTTTTTACATACATACACGCACACACACACACACACTCTTCACAGTTACTGCCTGGGAATAATAGTTACGAGCTATGCCAAGAAATAACAATAATAGTACACACACTATTATAGGTCTGCAACATGCAGTGAGCTCAGGCATATAATCATATTAAAGAATACACATATTCCCAGGACACAGTATAACAGCGTGCTCATTTAAATGATTACAGGGAAGCGTGAACATAGATTAATAATGCTTTTCATTTTAAAGAAGCCATACTATCAAAAGTTTAGTAAGATCCCTAAGCTAGTGAGAAAATGAGTCAATGCACATTCTGACCACGCTCTTCAGGGTCCAAGATAAACCACAAAGCAGACTTGAGTAGGGTGCAAAAGTCCACAGAGTTTACTGAAGCAGGTTCCAACACTTCCTGGGCAGGGGCTCCCTGCAACAGTCTAGTTAGGACAGCACAGACAGCCCAAGAGTCCTTTTTGTAGTAAAGCAAAGAAATAGTCCCAAAATACAACAGTCCTGTGCCAGACCTATGATCCTCGGGGGGGGGTCGGGGAGGTTCTGGCAGGCAGCAGTCTCTGCAGAGGTTCTGAGCTGGTCCTTTCCTCAGGGACCAAAGGACAGAAGTCTGTGCTCCTCTCTGGTCAGCCACCTACTGAGCTGTTCTCTTCTCTTTTTAACTACCCCTTCATCACCAGACAGCAAGTGCAGGTGTAACAAGGTGAGGCTGAGTAGACCCATAGCAGCTCATTAACCTTTCCTCACTCATTGTGGGGTTGGTATGCCCTCATCAGACACACAGACAGCCATGAAATGACACATTTTCAAACTTCCATCACATCTTCAATCCCATTTATTTTAAAATTCAAAATTCATATTCCAGACTAAGAGTGAAATACATTACTTAAAGGAAAGTGCTTTTCAGTAACAGAGACATAAATATGCCCCAGAACTGCAACAGGCAGGAAGGAATAGAATGGCACAAGATAAGCCACCTCCCAGAAACATGTAAGAGTTGTTAAGAGACAAGACCTGAACTATTAGCCTTCATGATTTTGCCTCCTATCCAGCCCACCTACAGCGTTGGTTTACACCAAGACAGCCAGCGGCTGGGAACATGGAAGAACAAGGGAGCTCTGGCAGAAGTAAAAGGGACTGTCTGCAAAGCTGGGGAGTAACTGTTCAGGGGAACCAAGCTGAGACAAAGGACCCTTCTGAGGATGTCTGAAGAAGTAGGCCTGTTCAGGTTTCCATTGGGATGGTAGGACTCTAGGTAAGAGAGATGTGTGCAGACTGTTTTAAAATTCCGTTTTCTCTTATGCTTTTTTCCTACTGAAAAAACAAACAATACTTTGATTTAAAATGGCTGTTTGTCACTGTATTTCCCGGTCATATGCTCCCAAAGGAAGAACAGCAGGTACACAAGATCAGTTGAATCTGCAGGGCAAGCACAGCTGCTACACAGGATACTGTAAGCCAGAGCCCAGTCCAGGAGCAGGAGAACAGACATTTCACCCTGTCATAAATACAAAGGGTAGGGTAACAACTTTTATGTATGCAGGAATATAAAATCCCTCTTGGCCAGAGGTATAGAATCACTTACCTGTAAGGGGTTAATTAGTTCAATTAAGCTAGTTGGCACCTGACCAGAAGGACCAATGGGGAAAGAAGATACTTTCAAATTGAGAGGGGGGATGGTTTTGTTTGTGCTCTCTGTGTGTTCCCTCTGGAGACAAAGAGAGAGACAAAGCAGGTAATCCAACTACTGAAATGATACATCTAAAATTACAGAAATTGGAAGTAATAGCAAGGAAATGCATTAGATTATCTTTTGTTTTAGATTGTAAATTTTCCCTATGCTAACAGGGAGGTTTATTCCTGCTTTTTGTAACTTTGAAGTTGAGCCTAGAGGGGGATCTTCTATGTTTTAAATCTTTTCATTACCTGGTAGAATTACCTTCCATTCTGATTTTACAGAGGTGCTTCTTTTACTTTTTTTCTTTATAATAAAGTTCTTTTAAGAATCTGATTGGTTTTTAGTGTCCTAAAAATCCAAGGGTCTGGTCTGTGCTCACCTTGTTAACCTATTTGGTTGGTATATTATTCTCAAGCCTTGCCAAGAAAGGGAGTGAAGGGCCTTGGGGGGATAGGGCTCCAAGTGGCCCCTCTCTGGATGTTTGTTTAAATCACTTGTGGTGGTAGCAATACCATCCAAGGACAGGGAAAGGAATTTGTGCCTTGGGGAAGTTTTTAACCTAAGATGGTGGAATATAAGATTAGGGGGTCTTTCATGTGGGTCCCCACATCTGTACCCCAGAGTTCAGAGTGGGGAGGGGACCCTGACATGGTGGTAGCGGTGGGATCATTTTGAACCAGAAGCACAGACCTCAGGATTTTAAAAACATTTTTTCTTTTTGCTGATTGAAAACCAGGGAAATTTTGGGTTTGTTTTTTTTTAAAAGACACTTTTTATTTTTATATTTTTTTTAGCTGAGAGCAGCTGGAGGGTTGTTGTTTTTTTCCCCCTGCCTGAGGGCAGAGTAGTTAAGTTCCTGCAAGGGAATTCACAAGCTGTTTGTTTTTTTGTTTGTTTTTTCTTTCTAGCTCTTGGGTTAGGCTATGCTAAGCACAGGAAGGCTAGGATGATGGAAAGTGAGGTCCAAAAGAAACTAGAATTAGCCAGATTAGAAGCTGAAGAGAGACAAAAAGAACATAAAAGACAAATGGCCTTAAAGCACTTGGAGTTGGAGGCAGAGACAGCCAGAGATGAAGCTGCCCATAAAAGAGCCCTGGAGTTAAGAGACAAAGAAATACAGGCCCAGATTTCAGCCTAGAAGCATGAACTGGCTGTTATGGAGTTGAAAAGACAAAACCCGTCAGCAGCTGGCTCCACTTCCCCAAAAATCCACAAATGGGTGCGACTATGTCCACAGTATTATGAATCCAGTGATATTGTTGAATATTTCATCACCTTTCAGAGACTGTGCACCTTCCATTCAATTTCTGAAGATCACAAGATGACCACACTGGCAGCAAAATTGACTGGAAGAGCTCTAGATATATTCAATAAGGTGCCTATTGATGATGCTTCAAACTATGGTACATTTAAGGAACTGGTTTTGAAACAGGTTTCAGAGTAACAGCCGTGTTAGTCTGTATTCGCAAAAAGAAAAGGAGTACTTGTGGCACCTTAGAGACTAACCAATTTATTTGAGCATGAGCTTTCGTGAGCTACAGCTCACTTCATCGGATGCATACCGTGGAAACTGCAGCAGACTTTATATACACACAGAGAATATGAAACAATACCTCCTCCCAGCCCACTGTCCTGCTGGTAATAGCTTATTTAAAGTTATCGTCAGGTTGGGCCATTTCCAGCACAAATCCAGGTTTTCTCACCCTCCACCCCCCAACACAAATTCACTCTCCTGCTGGTGATAGCCCATCCAAAGTGACAACTCTTTACACAATGTGCATGATAATCAAGTTGGGCCATTTCCTGCACAAATCCAGGTTCTCTCACCCCCCTCCCAAAAACCACACACACAAACTCACTCTCCTGCTGGTAATAGCTCATCCAAAGTGACCACTCTCCAAGTTTAAATCCAAGTTAAACCAGAACATCGGGGGGGGGGGGTTAGGAAAAAACAAGGGGAAATAGGCTACCTTGCATAATGACTTAGCCACTCCCAGTCTCTATTTAAGCCTAAATTAATAGTAACAGTTTCAGGTTACACCTGAAAACTACAGGGTTAAATTCAGGAGTCTTAAGAGGGGAGCTGGACTAAGTAAAGTGGCTTATGTAAACCAGATGAAGGATCTGTTAGATAAATGGGTCAAAGGAAGGGGTGTAACTAGCTTTGAAGGAATGTGTGATTTGGTTGTACAGGAGCAGTTCCTAACTATGACCAATGATGAAGTAAAACAGTGCTTATAGGATAAGAAAATGGACACAGCAGAAAGTCTTGCTTCTTATGCTGATCAATACGAGCAGTCCCAGACCGCCAGAGAGACGGGGCAAATCGGAACAAAACGGGTGGAGGTAGCAAAGAGAAACCACCCTGGTCGCAGTTGGGATGGATACCAGAAGGGACACCCCAAGACCACACCCTACCACCGGGGGCAGCTCAAGGCCCCACCTACACCCCAAGGAAAACCCCAGACACCTTATCCCACCACACCATTCTCCAGCAACCGACCTAGCCCCACTGACCAGAACTGTTGCCATCACTGAGTCAGGCGCTTACAACTCTGTCTGCAGCCCCAATACCAGAGGGGCCCACCAAGCCCGCCCTGGCAGCAGCAGATAAACCTGCACAAGAGGCTCAGCCAGAGCCTGAACCCCAACCTAGCGCACCCGCGGAGAGCGGGTCACGGTCCCCGGAACCAGCCCCATCCCCTACATCACTTCCCGAGGGACCAAGCCCAGGTCCACCATCCAGTGAGGAACTGATGTCTCCAGCATCAAGGGAACAGTTTCAGGCCGAGCAGGAAGCAAATAAAAACCTCCAGGGAGCTTGGATGGAGACACGGAGCAACCCACCACCTCTCAGCTCTTCTAATCAATCCCGGTTTGTGGTAGAACGAGGACTTTTATCCACGGAAACTCTTTCTGGGGGGCACCGGGAGGACTGGCATCTGCAGAGACAGTTGGTAGTTCCAACTAAGTACCGGGTAAAGCTCTTGACCACGATCGTCCTAGTGGCCATGCTGGGGTGAACAGGACCAAAGACCGTTTGGGAAAGCCCTTCCACTGGGAGGGAATAGGCAAGGATGTTTCTACTTATGTCCGGTCTTGTGAGGTGTGCCAAAGAGGTGTGCACCTCACAAGAGGGGGGAGGGATAGCTCAGTGGTTTGAGCATTGGCCTGCTAAACCCAGGGCTGTGAGTTCAATCCTTGAGGGGGCCATTTAGGGATCTGGAGCAAAACTTGGGGATTGGTCCTGCTTTGAGCCTGGGGCTGGACTAGATGACCTCCTGAGGTCCCTTCCAACCCTGATATTCTATGATTCTATGAAAGAGTGGGAAAACCCCAAGAACAGGTCAAAACCCCTCTCCAGCCACTCCCCATCATTGAGGTTCCATTTCAGCGAGTAGCTGTGGATATTCGGGGTCCTTTCCCAAAAGAAACACCCAGACGAAAGCAATACATACTGACTTTCATAGATTTTGCCAACCAATGGCCGGAAGCAGTAGCTCTCAGCAACACCAGGGCTAAAAGTGTGTGCCAGGGACTAGCAGACATTTTTGCCAGGGTAGGTTGGCCCTCCCACATCCTTACAGATTCGGGAACTAATTTCCTGACAGGGAGCATGAAAAGCCTTTGGGAAGCTCATGGGGTGAACCACTTGGTTGCCACCCCTTACCACCATTAAACAAATGGCCTGGTGGAGAAGTTTAATGGAACTTTGGGGGCCATGATATGTAAATTCGTAAATGTGCACTCCAATGATTAGGACCTAGTGTTGTAGCAGTTGCTCTTTGCCTACAGGGCTGTACCACATCCCAGTTTAGGGTTTTCCCCATTTAAACTTGTGTATGGCTGTGAGGTTAAGGGGCCATTACAGTTGATGAAGCAGCAATGGGAGGGGTTTACACATTCTACAGGAACTAACATTCTGGACTTTGTAAACAACCTACAAAACACCCTCCAAAACTCTTTGGCCCTTGCTAGAGAAAACCTAAAAGATGCTCAGGAAGAGCAAAAGGCCTGGTATGATAAACATACCAGAGAGCGTTCCTTCAAAGTAGGGGACCAGGTCATGGTCTTCAAGGCGCTCCAGGCCCATAAGATGGAAGTGTCGTGGGAAGGGCCATTCACAATCCTAGAGTGCCTGGGAGCTGTTAACTATCTCATAGCATTCCCCACCTCCAACTGAAAGCCTAAGGTGTACCATGTTAATTCTCTAAAGCTCTTTTATTCCAGAGAATTAAAGGTTTGTCAGTTTACAGCCCAGGGAGAAGATGACACTGAGTGGCCTGAAGGTGTCTACTATGAAGGAAAAAGTGACGGTGGCGTGGAAGAGGTGAACCTCTCAATGACCAGCAGATCAAGGAGATGTGGACTAGCTTCGTGCCGATGTCCTCAGCCACCCCAGGATGGACCGAACAGGCATACCACTCCATTGACACAGGTAATGCTCGCCCAATTAGAGCCCAACCTTACTGGGTGGCTCCTCAAGCCAAAACTGCTATAGAACGGGAGATCCGGTATATGCTACAGATGGGGGTAATCCGCCCCTCTGGCAGTGCATGGGCATCTCCAGTGGTTCTAGTTCCCAAACCAGATGGGGAAATACACTTTTGCGTGGACTGTAAGCTAAATGCTGTGACTTCCCCCGACAACTATCCAATGCCATGCACAGATGAGCTACTGGAGAAACTGGGACGTGGCCAGTTCATCTCTACCTTGGACGTAACCAAGGGGTACTGGCAGGTACCGCTAGATGAATCCGCCAAGTAAAGGTCAGCCTTCACCACCCATGTAGGGCTGTATGAATTTAATGTGCTCCCTTTCGGGCTGCAAAATGCACCCACCACCTTCCAGAAACTTGTACATAGTCTCCTAGCGGGATTGGGAGAATCTGCAGTCGCCTACCTTGACGATGTGGCCAAATTTTCTGATTCATGGGAAGAACACCTGGAGCATCTGTAAAAAGTCTTCAAGCGCATAAGGGAGGCAGGGCTAACTGTTAAGGCTAAAAAGTGTCAAACAGGCCTAAACACCAGCTGGGTCAAGGAACTATCAACCCCCTACAGGCCAAAGTGGATGCTATCCAAAAAAGGCCTGTCCCAAAGTCAAAGGAACAGGTCCAATCCTTCTTAGGGTAGGCCAGATATTACAGGATTTATACCGCACTACAGCCAAATCACTGCCCCACTGACAGACCTGACCAAAAAGAAACAGCCAAATGCTATTCAGTGGACCGAAGAGTGTCAGAAGGCCTTTAACCAGCTTAAAGTGACACTCATGTCTGACCCTGTGCTAAGGGCCCCAGACTTTGACAAATCGTTCCTAGTTGCCACAGATGCGTCCGAGCGTGGTGTGGGAGCAGTTTTAATGCAGGAAGGACCAGATCAAGAATTCCATCCTGTCGTGTTTCTCAGCAAAAAAATGTCTGAAAGGGAAAGCCACTGGTCAATCACCGAAAAGAGGCGGTTACTCACCCTGTGCAGTAACTGACATTCTTCGAGATGAGTGTCCCTGTGGGTGCTCCACTTCAGGTCAAGGTGCGTCCCAGCGACTTCAATCAGAGATTTCTACAGCAGTATCCCTACAGGCTCTGCACGCACTGTGCCTGCCTCTCGAGCTGTCAGTGTTCTAATAACACGTGCGTGGCCTAGTCTCCTCAGTTCCTTCTCTACAACGGAGTGTGTTACAAATTCCCAAGTAGAGGGGAGGAGGGCGGATAGTGAAGTACCCACAGGGACACTCATCTCGAAGAACATCAGTTACTGCACAGGGGTGAGTAACCTCCTCTTTGAAAGATGTCCCTGTGGGTGCTGCACTTCAGGTGACTAAAAAGCAGTATCCCTTAGGATGGTTGGGACTTGTATGAGACAAGAAGGCTGTTGACAAGACAACTCTACCCAATCTGGTGTCGGAGGCTGCAGTGTGAATGAGAGCATAGTGATTGCATATGTCAGACAGTGGGACATTACGGAGAAAGGCTGTGGAGGTGGAGACAGCTCTAGTAGAGTGTGATCTAATTGACGTAGGAAGTTGTATTTGCCTGAGTTGGTAACAAAGGCGTACGCAGTCAGCAATCCATTTGGAAAGTCTCTGTGTAGAGATAGCATTTCCTTGTGAGTGCTGAGTAGTAGAGACAAAAAGTCTGGGGGTTTTCCTAAACGGTTTTGTTCTATCCAGGTAAAAGGATAATGCTCTGCGAACATCAAGAGTGTGTATTGTTGTTTCAAACGCATTATCGTGACATTTTGGGAAAAATGTTGGAAGGTGTATAGGTTCATTGAGGTGAAAGGAAGAGTGTAGCTTAGGTAAGAACCTTGGATGCGTGCAGACTGTGTGACCTTATCGCAGAAGAACGTGGTATACGGCGGGTCCTCCATAAGCACCCCCATTTCTCCTACTTGTCTGGGAGACATAATTGCTATGAGGAAGGCAGTCTTCATGGATAGGTGGAGAAGGGAGCAGGTAGCCATCGGTTCAAAGGGTGTATCCATCAGGGCTTTGAGGACTAGGTGTAAATCCCAAGGTTCAGCAGGTGGTTTCACATCCGGGTATAACGTCTGGATGCCCTTCAGGAACCTTTTGGTGATTGGATGGGCAAAGACTGTTACATCGTCAACCTTATGGTGGAAGCCGGTGATTGCCGCAAGATGAATCTTGAGTGAACTCGTAGAGAGGCCAGATGTTTTAAGGTGTAATGGGTAATCCAATATCAGTGGGCGTGAAGCAGAAACTGGAGAGGTTGGTTTGCCAGCACACCAAGATGTGAACTGTTGCCATTTATGCAGGTAGGTAGTGCGCGTGTTGTGTGTTCTGCTGTGTAGCAAGACAGTGCTTACTTGGTCCGAACATGTTAACTCCACATTAGAGAACCATTGATCAGCCAGGCCCTCAGATGGAGACATTGTACGTTGGGCTGAAATAGTTGTCCTCTGCGTTGTGATAGGAGGTTGCTGAGTGGTGGAAGGGGAATGGGTGGCTTGACTGACATGCGCAGGAGAAAGGGGTACCACCGTTGTCTGGGCCACGCTGGGACTATGAGAATGATGTTGGCTCTGACTGTTCATATCTTCTGAATTACTTTGTGCAATAGAGGCATTGGTGGGAATGCGTACATGAGAGTCTTGGTCCAAGGGAGCATAAAGGCATCCTCCCGTGAGTGTTTCCGCAGGTCTGCTCTGGAGCAGAATGTCGGGCATTTTTCGTTTTTTGCTGTGGTGAATAGATCCAGTTGGTGATAACCCCAGATCTGGAAAATGTTGGAACGAATGGTGTAGTTGAGTTCCCACTCGTGCTGTAAGGGGAACGATTGGCTGAACTCATCTGTGGCGGTATCCTGAGAACCTGGCAGGTATGAGGCAGAGATATGGATGTTGTGTTGAAGGCACCAGTTCCAAAGTTTTACCGCCCCTCTGAGCAAAGGGAGTGTGATCAGGCTCCCCGTGTCTGTTGACATGGTCATGCACATGCACGTGATGTTGTCGGTCATGATTCGAATTCGGCGGTTTTGGATGGGAAGGAAATGGAGGCAGGCATTGCATACGGCCCGGAGCTCTAGCAAATTATATGAAGCCTGGTTTCTGAAGTGGCCCAGAGACCCTGAGTGGTGAGGTGGCCGATGTGTGCTCCCCATCCCGTGAGGGATGCATCTGTGGTGATGGTAATCGAAGTGGGATCTTGTTGGAAGGGAATCCCTGTGCAGAGGTTGATGAGAGAGGTCCACCAGAGGAGTGAGTCCTTGACTTTCTGGGGCATAGTTAGTCACCTGTTTACCTGTGCTTGTTTGGTTTGTATATCATGGCTAGGCAACCCTGAAGGCATTGCATGTACAGGCGAGCATTTGTGATGACAAATGTGCAAGTGGCCATATGTCCTAAGAGCTGCAGGGAGTCTCGGACTGTAGTCTGTGGGCTGGCACGTATCTGGGTAATAAAGATACCCATTGTGTGGAATCTGTCCTGGGGGAGAGATGCAAGATCGGTGGTGGAATCGAAGTGGGCGCCAATGAAGTCAATTTGTTGGGCAGGTTGTAAGGTAGATTTGTTTTTGTTTATTTGCAGGCCCAAGGTGCGGAAGCAGTGAAGGGTTGCAAGACTTGCGTGGTTCGCTACTAACTGAGTGGGAGACTTGAGGAGACAATTATCCAGGTAAGGAAATATGAGGATTCCTTTTTTCCTGAGATGGGCTATTACAACTGCTAGCACCTTGGAGAAGACACATGGTATGGATGAAAGGCCAAAAGGGAGGACCCTGTACTGGTAGTGTTGCGCTCCCACAGCAAACGTGAGGAAACGTCAAGGGGCAGAGTGGACAGAGACATGGAAATATGCGTCTTGGAGGTCGAGGGTTGAAAACCAATCTCCTTGCTCCAGCGTCGGAATTATCATTGGGAGAGTAACCATCTGGAATCTCTGTTTCTTGACAAACTTGTTCAAACATCGAAGATCAAGGATAGGGCGCCAACTGCCACTTTTCTTTTCCATCAAGAAGTAGTGGGAGTAAAACCCTTTCTCTCTGTGTTGAGGGTGTACCTCCTCTATTGCTCCGAGATGTATGAGATGTTGTACCTCTTGACAGACCAATTGTTCGTGAGAGGGGTCCCTGAAGAGGGGTGGGTGGGAGGTAAGGAGAGGAAGGGGATGGCATAACTCAATCTGATCATTTCCAGGACCAATCTGTCTGTAGTGATGGTTTGCCAGTTGGCCAGGAATGGACGCAAATGGTGTCCAAAAAAATGGTTGGTTGGAGTTGGCACTGGAGAGGATGCAAGGTTTTCTATACCCTCGACCAAGACTTCAAATTTGTTTATTTGGGTTAGGAGGGTAGGTCACTGTTGTTTGCGGAGGGCGATGTCATTGGTTCCTGGGCCTGTGTCGTTGTTGTTGTTGCGTATCATATTGTCTGAAAGGTGGATGTTGCACAAAGGTATGGTAAAACAGTCGTTGGTATGGCTGATATCGATATTGTCTCTTCTTTGAAGCAGATGTTTGGATGCTTAAGGATTGGAGAGTGGCACGGGAATCCTTCATGGAGTGAAGGACCTCATTGGTTGTAGCGGCAAAGAGCTTCTCTCCATCGAAAGGCAGCTCTTAGACCATATTCTGTATCTCCTTCAGAAAGGAGGAAGAAGCAAGCCATGAGGACCGCCGCATGATGACAGCTGTGGATCTGGCCGCTGCGTCCGCAGCGTCAAGGGCGGCTTGAAGAGATCAATTGGCCCTCGGACACCATTGCTTTATATTATTATTTATCCTCCGATACATCATCAATAAATTGCATTACCTTAACATAATTTTTGTGGTCATATTTTGCTCAGAGCGCTGCGTAGTTCGCTACTCTAAATTGCAAAGTGGAAGAATACACTTTGCGGCCGAAGGAGTCCAGTCTCTTGTTATCTTTGTCTGTGGAGCGGTGGAGTGGAGCAGAAGTGTTGGTATTTGTTTTTCTGATTGGCCGCGTCGACCACTAGTGAATTAGGTGAGGGGTGCATAGAAACTCAGAACCATTAGATGGAACAAAATATTTTCGGTCCAATCTCTTGCTAGCGGGTGTTATTGTATCTGGGGTCTGCCAAATAGTTTTAGCAGGTTCCATAATGGACCCATTAATTGGTAGGGCTATTCTGGAGGAGGTCATAGCTTGCAGGATGTCGGTAAGCTCGTGGTGTGTTTCAGGTACCTCCTCCAGGGTAATCTTGAGCTCTTCTGCTACTCTGTGAAACAACTCTTCAAGTGAGCAAGTTCATCAGTAGCGGGAGGTGGTGGGGGTACCATGGCATCTTGTGGTGTTATTGCTATAGAGGAGGTGTGTGGGGCAGTGTCCTCTGTAGGGGTGGCAGCCACTTCAGGTCTTATCTGGGTTTCAGTGTAAACAGGCAGTGGGGAGGTTCTGACAGCTTTCCTCCAGGCAGCCCGTAGAAGACCTGAGTGTGGTGCGGTGTAGGTCCATGGACCCGTGTGGCCATTGCCCCGGGCGGGGCATTGGTGGTCCCATACAGGGATTGCCATACTGTAGTTGTAAGAGTGCTTGATAGAGATCTTGTAGGTGTTTGTCTCTGTCTGAGGGGTTGGAGCAAATGCGGTTGTATCGCAGAGCTTGGCTATAGACGATGAATCGTGTAGTGTGGTCAGGGTGAAACCTGCAGGCATGTAGGTAGGAATAGTGGTCAGTAGGTTTCCGGTATAGGGTGGTGTTTATGTGACCATTGTTTATTAGCACTGTAGTGTCCAGGAAGTGGATCTCTTGTGTGGACTGGACCAGGCTGAGGTTGATGGTGGGATGGAAATTGTTGAAATCATGGTGGAATTCCTCAAGGGCTTCTTTTCCATGGGTCCAGATGATGAAGATGTCATCAATATAGCGCAAGTAGAGTAGGGGCGTTAGGGGACGAGAGCTGAGGAAGCATTGTTCTAAGTCAGCCATAAAAATGTTGGCATATTGTGGGGCCATGCGGGTACCCATAGCAGTGCCACTGATCTGAAGGTATACATTGTCCCCAAATGTAAAATAGTTATGGGTAAGGACAAAGTCAAAGTTCAGCCACCAGGTTGACTGTGACATTATCGGGGATAGTGTTCTTGACGGCTTGTAGTCCATCTTTGTGTGTCTCTGTCTCAGACAGAGACAAACACCTACAAGATCTCTATCAAGCATTCTTACAACTACAGTACCCACCTGTGGAAGTGAAGAAACAAATTGATAGAGCCAGAAGAGTTCCCCGAAGTCACCTACTACAGGACAGGCCTAACAAAGAAAATAACAGAACACCACTAGCCATCACCTTCAGCCCCCAACTAAAACCCCTCCAACGCATTATTAAGGATCTACAACCTATCCTGAAGGATGAGCCAACACTCTCACAAATCTTGGGAGACAAGCCAGTCCTTGCCTACAGACAGCCCCCCAACCTGAAGCAAATACTCACCAGCAACCACATACCACACAACAGAACCACTAACCCAGGAACCTATCCTTGCAACAAAGCCCGTTGCCAACTGTGCCCACATATCTATTCAGGGGACACCATCACAGGGCCTAATCACATCAGCCACACTATCAGAGGCTCATTCACCTGCACATCCACCAACGTGATATATGTCATCATGTGCCAGCAATGCCCCTCTGCCATGTACATTGGTCAACTGGACAGTCTCTCCGTAAAAGAATAAATGGACACAAATCAGATGTCAAGAATTGTAACATTCATAAACCAGTCGGAGAACACTTCAATCTCTCTGGTCACGCGATTACAGACATGAAAGTTGCGATATTACAACAAAAAAACTTCAAATCCAGACTCCAGCGAGAGACTGTTGAATTGGAATTCATTTGCAAATTGGATACAATTAACTTAGGCTTGAATAGAGACTGGGAGTGGCTAAGTCATTATGCAAGGTAACCTATTTCCCCTTGTTTTTTCCTACCCCCTCCCCTCCTCAGACGTTCTTGTTAAACCCTGGATTTGTGCTGAAAATGGCCCATCTTGATTATCATACACATTGTAAGGAGGGTGATCACTTTAGATAAGCTATTACCAGCAGGAGAGTGGGGTGGGGGGAGGTATTTTTTCACTCTTTGGGTGTATAAAAAGATCTTCTACACTTTCCACAGTATGCATCCGATGAAGTGAGCTGTAGCTCAAGAAAGCTTATGCTCAAATAAATTGGTTAGTCTCTAAGGTGCCACAAGTCCTCCTTTTCTTTTTATCTAAGTAGTAATTCTAATGACTGAAACGATCTAACTAAACTGAGAAACAAGCTAATGAGCTAGTCTCGAAGAGCACTACTGAACGCGGTCTCTAGCTGGGGAAGGTAGAGAAGGGACTGAGAAGCCTGGGCTGTGCATGCGCTATTCAAACACTGACAGCTCGAGAGGCAGGCACGGAGCGTGCACACCCTGTAGGGGTGCTGCTGGAGAAATCTCCAATCGAAGGCGCTGGAACGCACCTGGACCTGAAGTGGAGCACCCACAGGGACATCTCTCAAAAAAGGAGGAATGTTACACCATTGTGTATGCTCTGGAAAAACTACGCCCATGTGTTTGGGGATGGTGTTTCCACCTGCAAACAGACCATGTTGCGCTGAAGTGACTTCATACCATCAACGAAAATAACAAAAAACTTCTTCGGTGGAGTTTAGCTCTCCAAGATTTTGATTTTGAAATACAACACATTTCAGGAGCTTCTAACAAAGTGGCTGATGCACTCTCCCGTGAAAGTTTCCCAGAATCAACTGGTTAAAATCGCCTATAAAACGTGGGAAATATACTACTGATTATATAAAAACTAATGATATCTAAAGGTGCATATGTCTTATTAACTCTGTTTTCTCCTAGAGCTCCAGGAAGAAATCAGAGCCAATGTGGAATAGGCTGTCCAGCACCATCTGTGATTTGAGGGGGGTGTTATAAATACAAAGGGAAGGGAAACAACCTTTACGTATGCAGTAATATAAAATCCCTCTTGGCCAGAGGTACAGAATAACGCGTTACACGTAAGTGAATCAGTTCAATTAACATAGTTGGCACCTGACTAGAAGGACCAATGGGGAAAGAAGATACTTTCAAATTGAGTGGGGGGGGGGAAGAGAGGAGGAGGTTTTGTTAGTGCTCTCTGCGTGTTCCCTCTGGAGACAAAGAGAGAGACAAAGCAGGTAATCCAACTCCTACTGAAATGATACATCTAAAATTACAGAAATTGGAAGTAATAGCAAGGAAATGCATTAGATTATCTTTTGTTTTAGCATGTGAATTTTCCCTATGCTTTATTCCTGCTTTTTGTAACTTTGAAATTGAGCCTAGAGGGGGATCTTCTGTGTTTTAAATCTTTTCATTACCCTATAAAATTACCTTCCATCCTGATTTTACAGAGGTGCTTCTTTTACTTTTTTTCTTTATAATAAAGTTCTTCTTTTAAGAACCTGATTGGTTTTTAGTGTCCTAAATACCTAAGAGTCTGGTCTGTACTCACCTTGTTAACCTATTTGGTTGGTATATTATTCTCAAGCCTCCCCAGGAAAGGGGCTTGGGGGGATATTTTGGGGGGGGGGGAATAGGGCTCCAAGTGGTCTTTCCCTGAATGTTTGTTTAAATCACTTGGTGGTGGCAGCAATACCGTCCAAGGACAAGGAAAGGAATTTGTGCCTAGGGGAAGTTTTTAACCTAAGCTGGTAGAAATAAGCTTAGGGGGTCTTTCATGTAGGTCCCCACATCTGTACCCCAGAGATCAGAGTGGGGAGGGAACCCTGATACACCCCCCATTACAGGTGTGATCCTAAGAGCCACTTTGTGCCAGCTAGCAAAAGGCAAACGCAACATGCTGTTGTCAGAATATTTAGCCAGACAGCATCTTGCAAGGTATCATACAAAAACTGATGACACACTGGTCATGGATATCATTGTGTGATGTATGCACAGGTTGCGTATAAAGAGTTATGTATGTACGGCGGTAAGCTGTTCTTAAAATATGCTGTGGAAGCAGCTGATAAACAAGTTTATCCTAGACAAGGGAATGTTGTTTTGCCTGTTTCTCCTCTGTAAATTGTGCAAGGTGATACCAGAGACAGTGCAAGTTCATTTGCATCTGAGTCCACAGGAAAAGCGAACTAAGAGGAGGGCAAGGAAGACAGGATGGTGTCAGCTTCTTGGGGCACAAGTAGTTGAGGAAAAAAACTTTATCTGGGGATACCCTTCAGAAGAATACACCTCAAAGGTTTACTGGACTATAAAAAGAAGGGGAGAGAACCTCTTTGCTAATCATAACTTAAATTGAACAAAAGAGGCCTGTGCTCTTGGAATCCATACGAGATGAATCCTTCAACCATGTGAGCTGAAGTCGCGGAGAGCTGATTGTAGGTGAGAAACTGCCTGAGACCAGATTGTGCTTTCTGATGTCTAAAAGCTTAACAGTTCACATTTTTCCTTTTATTTTGTTTGTAACCATATCTGTCTTTTTCTCTTGCTTAGTATCACTTAAATCTCTGTTCTTTATTAATAAACGTATGCTTAGTTTTACTATAAATGACCTCAGTGCTGTGTATTAAGTTAGAGTGTGCCCACAGTGAGTCAACAAGGTGGTGTGTGTGTGTGCACTGTTACTTTGGAGACAGCAGGCTTCATAATTCCTGCGAGTGTCCAGTGAGAGGGACTGGACACTGCAGAGAGGCATGTCTGGGGAACTGGGTCTCGCTGAATGTTACCTGCAAGACCAGGTTAAGACAGACAGAGTCTTGAGGAATTTGCTGGGGATGCAGACAGTGGTGCAGCAGGGAGCTGACACTCAGCTGAAGGTCCAGCAAAGCTCTTTCTCCCTGAGGCAGGGGGGTAACACATTGGTAGGGCCCTATCAAATTCACAGCCATGAAAAACCCGTCACGGATGATGAAATCTGGTCTTCCCTGTAAAATCTGGTATACTTTTTCCCTGTACTATACAGTTTTCTCAGGGGAGACCACCGTTTCTCAAGCTGGGAGTCACGAATCAAAACAGGGCTGTGGAGGGGGAATGTTGCAAGGTTATTGTAGGGGGATCGCTGTTTTGCCACCCTTACTTCTGTGCTGCTTTCAGAACAGAAAGTTGGCCAGAGAGTGGCAGCTGCTGGCCAGGCGCCCAGCTCTGAAGGCAGCGCAGAAGTAAGGGAGACAATACCACAACCCCCTACAATAACCTTGTGACCCCCCCACAATCCCCCTTTGGTTCAGGACCCCACCAGTTACAACACTGTGAAATTTCAGATTGAAATATCTGAAATCATGAAATTTATTATTTTTAAAATCCTATGACCGTGAAATTGACCAAAATGGACAGTGAATTTGTTAGGGCCCTGCACATTGGCTTACAGTTTTGGGAGCAGTGGAGAAGAGCATGACAATAGGTAAAGGCACAAGACCCTACACCTGAGGGGGTACACTCAGAGGGACCAGAAAGGGGACAGAGGAGCAGCTAGCCTGGCAGCCATGACAACCTCCATAATAAAAATGCCCAAATGAAATGTTATTCAGGAGGTTTCAGCACTGAGCAGATTTTATATCTTGAGAGCTTCACTCTCAAGCACGATAGTATTAATATTCTTGCAAACAAACTAATGTTAGCTTTATATGGAGATTATGCTTGCGAGCTACTGGAGTAGATGAAGCTGTAGCTCACGAAAGCTCATGCTCAAATAAATTGGTTAGTCTCTAAGGTGCCACAAGTACTCCTTTTCTTTTTGCGAATACAGACTAACACGGCTGTTCCTCTGAAACCTGGAGTAGAAGACACACTCCAACAGCCAGGGTCAGAATCAGATACATACAGTGTGACGAGCCAAATACATACAGTGTGATAAGAGTTGTGAGTTTTTTACCCATGAAAGCTTATGCCCAAATACTCTTTAAGGTGCCCCCGGACTCCTTGTTGTTTTTGTGGATACAGACTAACATGGCTACCCCCGATACAAGAGTATATTGCTTTCATTCTATACTTACGGAATTGAAGAGCTCAGTGGTCAGGCCAAGATAGTTGTGCAAAGCCAAGAATGTCACTCTCTGAAGCCTCACCATGATGATCTAGGAGCAGAAGATCAAACACAGGGAGCAGGTGAATACCAAATACACCAACACCCACTAACCCACTCTTTTTGTCCTATGACTGCAGAAGTGTTAACAGACCACTCTACCTTGAATAGTCCCTTACAATTTGTGCTAACTACTTATGCTAAACATTCTGTTCTGGAATGGGTTACCTAGGGAGGTGGTGGAATCTCCTTCCTTAGAAGTTTTTAAGGTCAGGCTTGACAAAGCCCTGGCTGGGATGATTTAATTGGGGATTGGTCCTGCTTTGAGCAGGGGGTTGGACTATATGACCTCCTGAGGTCCCTTTCAACCCTGATATTCTATGATTCTATGAAAGCTTGGGTCTCTCACCAAGAAACACAATAGGTAGCTGAGCCAGAGACACCACCCAAAGGACTGCTGACACCCAAACTTCAGCTCCACGCACAAGACACCAGCCTCGCTGGTAAGGTTACTGAAATCATTGAGAACATTTAATAATTGAAATATATGCATTTATTTCAGTTTTCCCTGCTTGGCTTCCCCTGAGCTCTAGGTGCAACACCCAAGACAGACACTAAAAAACAAACCTCCCCAACAAAAATATGCACCTGAAACCACAGACACCGTGTGGGGGTCGTTATACACAGAGGATAACAATAAACATCAAATGGCTCAAAAAGAAGAGAGGGCTGGTGCCTGAAGTCTGCTTTTCCTTGTTACGAGGAAGTGGGCATTTTTCCTCCAACAGTAAAGAAGGAGAGTATTTCCATGGAAGACAACTTTCCCAAGATCCTGGAAAGATTGGAACTCAACATCCTAATTTAAGAAAACAGTGCTCTAATCCCTGGGCGACAGAGCCTTGGGTTGGTTTTGGGGGGAGGGGGTGTTTTTGTTTTGTTTTAATAAAAATACAATCTCAAGGGGCAAGTTGGGGCTGGAGTCCAAATTTTGGAGGCTCTTGCAAGAACTATAAAGGGCCTATACACTGTTGACAATCAACAAGTAATGATGATATTTATAATATTGATTATGACATCTTGATGTCAAACACCCTTCGTAAGAGCATATGATCCAAAATCTACACGCAACCAGTTCTCATTTGGCATCTCCCCTTTGTCACTCTCCTCTTTAATTAGACTCCTCTTTCCTTCCCCACCTCTCCCTATCTCCCAGCATCTTGTCTGGCATATGGATAAGGTTGCTTATTACACCAAGAGGCTGATCTATGTCTATACCAATGAAAAAAGCAAACTGATTTTCAGAAGTGCTGAGCACCCAGATGCTCAGATTCTAAGCCCCCATTTTTTAAAAAGGACAGAGTATTGGGGGTTGGCGAGGGAATGACTTATGACCAGTCCCAAGGAAAGAGGCTATGTCTTGAACTAGAGACACTGGAAACTTACAGAGGGGCACCAATAAGCTATCTTCATAGACTATCAGGGTAGGAAGGGACTTCAGGAGGTCATCTAGTCCAACTCCCTGCTCAAAGCAGGACCAATCCCCAACTAAATCATCCCACCCAGGGCTTTCTCAAGCCTGACCTTAAAAACCTCAAAGGAAGGAGATTCCACCACCTCCCTAGGTAACCCATTCCAGTGCTTCACCACCCTCCTAGTGAAAACGTTTTTCCTAATATCCAACCTAAACCTCCCACACTGCAACTTGAGACCATTACTCCTTGTTCTGTCATCTACTACCACCGAGAACAGTCTAGAGCCATCCTCTTTGGAACCCCCTTTCAGGTAGTTGAAAGCAGCTATCAAATCCCCCCTCATTCTTCTCTTCCGCAGACTAAACAATCCCGGTTCCCTCAGCCTCTCCTCATAGCTCATGTGTTCCAGTCCCCTAATCATTTTTGTTGCCCTCCGCTGGACGCTTTCCAATTTTTCCATATCCTTCTTGTAGTGTGGGGCCCAAAACTGGACGCAGCAGTCCAGATGAGGCCTCACCAATGTCGAATTGCCATTAGATTTGCCTCTGCCGTTCTTTGCCCAGCACATATTTCAAGGCATTCTTTCCAGGGGAAAGTTACTCATATCATTCTTAAGAGTCCAATAAAGGTGTCACAATTACACAGATTAGTTAAGTGGTAGCATTATTCGAGGTTATTCAAGGTTAGCATTATTCAAGAGCAAAGATTAGAACTTATTTCAAGTACCCACTGCTACAGCAGTTCAGAGTTTGCAGATGTCTGATCAGTAAATATCTAGGGCCAAATTCTGCTCTTTGATGGGCAGAGGCAGCCCCCATGGACAGTAACAGGAGCTCCATATTTCTGAAGGCAGAATCTGGTCTCAAGGGGGAAGGAAACTTCGGTACGTTGGTCCAAGGGAGGGTATAATGTGATTAAATTAAGACGAGACACATTTATATTTCCCTCATCTCCGCCTAATGTAAAGATCAATCAGAAGGTGCGATAATCTCCTTAGATATGTGGTGGCAGCCCCCTCACTTGGGACACTTAAATATTGGACAAAACCCTGAGAATATGCTAGGGAGAACAATTCTGCACCAGCAGAAGGATGGACTAGCTGACTGGATAGGGAAAACACTTTTAAAGGAAAGATGGATACTACATTTAATAAAAACAAACTACGTATCAGTCTTACCTGTACCATTCTGACAAGAGTTTCAGGGTACTTCTGGAAAACATCCTGAAAAACACTGGCTGGAAGTCGCAATATAGTGGATGGTGTTCCTGCTCGGGCTGAAACTGTTTTATATGGAGCAGGGTGACCCTATTAAAAAAGCATTAGAGAAATGAGTATACTATTTGTTCCCTCTTGTACCACTGTCCACTTGCCTCAATTCGTCCTAATGACATTACACCACTTTTTCCTTTGACACACACCATCCTAATTCTCTGGCCACAAGAGAAAGATGTGCTCCTATACTCCATGGATTGGCCAGTCGGGGATGTAAGAGGTCAGCATGGCCAACAGCATTCACAGGGTCAACTTCATTTGCCTAGGAAGGGGGTAGGAGAAATGAGAAATCCCCACAGTGTAGTTCACCATCAAGTAGATGAATCTGCTGGGTTTACTGATTCTGTAATGCTACGGAGAAAGCCAGGTTTCAGAATTAAGGTCAAATTGATACTCCAGCTCTCCAAAGAGGTTGAGAAAAGGCCTTTTGGCAGGTCTATTAATCTATGCTGCCCTCTGTAACATTCTGGGGTGCATTCCTGATCAGTGAGAGATTTTGTTACCACCTGCACTGCAAACCTGCGTGCCGCACAATGCTTTGCTATTGTAGCTCCCAACTTGGGCCACTCACAAACAGCCTGCCAGAACGCAGGTCACTCCGAGTGTCTGTATGTAGTTGCAGCCCTGGTCCAACAACTCTGACCCCAGCAACCTGTCAGCAACACTCCAGCCCACTCTGGCTTCCAGTCTTAATTACAGGGTGACACCCTGCAGGGTGACACCAACCAATACACTCCAAGTCCTCAGTTTTCCCAAGAAGTGTGTGTTCTGCACCATCCAGCTCTCTCCTGGGAAGTTTAGATATTAAAGGTCTGTAAAGGGTCAATGTTCAAAGGTTTGGTAACTCCAGTTAAAGTAGCAAACAGTTTGGTTTAAACAACACTGAATTTGTTTAGATTAAAAATAAAACAAGTTTCTTTAACTACAAAGAAATAGGTTTCAAGTGAGTACAGGTATAAGGCATTAAAGTCAAAAATAGTTGTAAGAAAAATAAAGATAAAACGTTTCCTAGTAGCTAAAACTTAACAAGCTAGACTTGGTTCAAGGTAAAACCTTACCACAATTCCAATATAGCTAACTAAATTCCCAGATTAGAATCTCCCCCAAGAATCAAAGGGTTGGTTCCTTTTCTTAGGAGAAAGAGAGAGATGAAATGTATTTTCCTGAGGGTTACCCTGGGATAAAGTTCATTCCAGCTGTGAAAAAGGAGCCTTGGACCAAGGGAAAAGAGGGTGAAAGAGGTTCCATTTTGTTGTTTGCTAAAACGCAAATCAATCTCTTCCTGCCCCCTTCTTTGCAAAAGAATGGCCACTTAACGGTGATGGCCAATCAACTTTGATGACACCTGGCTAGAGGCATCTGCTTGTCCTATGTCTTTGAAAAACAGGTTTACCCCTCCTCAGACTTGTCTTGCAAATACATTTTAGTCATAATTTCAGCTTGTGTTCATAACTCAATACACTATTCATACATACATTACACAAGAATTTTAACAAACAGTGTGTTGTTAGTTTTTAAATGATACCTCACAAGGCATATTTTGCGCAAATATTACTACAATAAAGTCTAGGGTGTGAATTCAGGGAGCTTAAGGTCACAACCTCCACTTAGCATATTTGCTGCCATGGCAATCTATGGATTCGCACAGTCTGCAGAAACAGACTAATCTGCTACTTCCACTCTTCCAGATGTGGCTAGATCCTAAGAGCTACAGGGGCAGTGGATGGGAAAGCAATAGTGACCAAAAGACCTTCAAGATGTGTGGAGAACGTTTACCCTTCTGGAACCAAGGTGTAATAGATAGGGAAGACAGAGACCTGCCTGCAGATCTTAAAGGAGGGGAGAAATTCTGAAGCTAGGCTTATATTTTTAATTGTAGGATTGTTCCCTTTTATGCTTTTTATCTTCAATAAAAGGAAGGTGTGAAACATTATTTTTAAAAACCCCAGTTTTTCACATGAGAAACATCAGGTCTAGACCTCCCTGTTTTTGCTAGAGGACTGGAGAACCAGCAGAATGACATCACAAGACAGGAAATGCGGCTACAGATTTTTAGATTGTTTTTTGTTTGGGTTTTTCTTCTTAATGTCTGTTCAACTCAAACTCTTGCTAAACCCTTGGGAGAAAAGCTTTCATTGCAAAAGATTCAGTGCCCCTGCTCCCCCACTTCCCTGAGTGCTGAGAAAGCGCATGTCAGTCCTCTGTAGAGTCCTCCTAAAAATCCAGGAAAATGAAGACCTGATTTAGCTATTTCCAAGATTAAAAAAAAACTAGCAGAAAAAAAATGGAGGAATGGGGAGAATCTTTTATGGGATGGAGCCTGAGCAGGAAGCTGATGCAAGAACAAACTGGAGTTCTTGCTTACTCAATCATCATAAGGGCTTACATTTTCTTCCATTGTGCAATACAAAGCAACTACATAAAATCTGCAGGACACTGAATGTGGAGATGCCATCCATGCTCCATACAAGTAATACTGTCAGTGGTAATCAACCCAGGGCCTCCCACAGCACTATGCAGTCAGGTGCACCCACTGACACTGACTCAGAGGAACTTTCTGCCCAAGGAATGATGAATAAAAACACTAGACAAGTTACTTTCTGCACTGCTATCACCTCTCTAGAAAAGAAAGTTGACGGATTCTTAGTAAAATCAGTACAGAGGAAGCCTGGACGAAGAAAAGCACAGGACTTGGACAGCAAGATCAAATGAACTGTATCTCTGGATTATACTGATGTTGTACAGCAGAACCTCAGAGTTACGGACACCTCGGGAATGGACGTTGTTCACAACTCTGAAATGTTTGTACCTCTGACCAAACTTTAGGGTTGTTCTTTTGTTTTGTTTTAACTCCTCCCACCCTTTTTTTTTTCCTGGTAGTTTACGTTTAACACAGTACTGTTCTGTACAGTATTTGCTTTTTGTGTGTGTGTGTGTGTTTCCCCTGCCTGACTGTGTACTTCCGGTTCCAAATGAGGTGTGTGGTTGACCAGTCAGTTTGTACCTCTGGTGTTGTACTGAATGATATTATAATAAGTAAAAAGGCTATGGACAGTTTTGAGTGCAGTCTATAATTCTGAATATCTACTCAGTCTGTGCCCTGGAATTGCATGGCTTCTTAAAAAGAATTTCAAGGACACCACACATAGCCTTTTAGGGCTTTTTACATAAATCAAAAAGGGCTCAGTGTTCCTTCCTTTTATACATCACTTTAAAGCCAGCCTCTAAAAGTCTGCTCCTACCTAACGAGATTATTCTGCTTTTCATCTACTCCCACGCAAACTGTTTTAGAAAAAAGTAAAATTACACTCTTCGCTTTTTAAAGATACAGGTCCCTGTACTGTTTACCAACTGTATTTTCCACCAGATCCTAAAGCAAATGGGTGGGGAAATTAGTTGCTGGATAAAAATAATTCTCTTCAATAAAGATTTATAATTAACTTTATAAAACGTTACATAGTAGTAATTCAAAAGACCAAGGATTGGGTTACAGATCGCCTTCAGATGTTCGATTCTGAACTTCAACTGAGCTGGTTGGGCTCACTCTGAAAATGACAGTGTAGACGCTCACGCGTTGCTGGAGCCTGGGCTCTAGGACCCTTCAAGGTGGGAGGGTCTCAGAGCTCAGGCTGCAGCCAAGCCTGAATATCTACTCCGCAATTAAGCAGCCCCTTAGCCCGAGCCCAGTGAGCTGGCATGGGCTAGCCGTGGGTGTCTAATTGCAGTGTAGACGTGCCTAGAGACTCTCCCTCCCCACCGGGAATCAGAGCCCAGGTTCCAGCCCAAGCCTGAACATCTATACAGTATTTTTAACCCCACAGCGTCAGGCCTGCAAACCAAAGTCAGTTGACCTTGGCTCCGAGACTCACTAGCACGTGTCTTTTTTTTTTTAAAAATACTGTGTAGACGTGTTCTTTCAGAACAGAGTTTAAGGACCTCTGAGAAAATCATACTCTAAAGATTACAATACAAAAAGGAGCAGAGGACACTAAATCCAGCAGGGCACTTAAGAGAAGAATAACTGTGACATTTCCAGCCTTCCATTTATCCTGGGTCCAATTTTCCTTTTTAAACACTAATCAGCATGATGAGAGGAGCTTGGTTTTCGAAAACCTCAAAAGCAGGCTGTACTGTGTAACTGGCCAGAACGTACTAAAAGCTGCTTCAAAGGAAGAACAGAGGAAAATGTTCTCAGACTTGTCAGTTCTCTCAAGCACATTGTAATGTAATCAACAGCACTGAGAACACTGTTTAAACTGTAACTTCAATCAGTTTATTATAATTACATACAGGGAACTCTTTAGGGACTGCCTTTCAGGACAGATTCAGCAGTGAGCACCTCATTCCCCCCCTCCTCTTTTTTTTTTTTTTTTTTAAACAAATGGGAACTGTTTGTTCTAGTTGGGGATAAGAGTTTCTCTCCATATTGTTCTGTCACCTGCAGAGTAATTGCAGGTTCCCTGAAGCACTGTTGACGGGAAGTATTTGTTGTGGTTACAAATGTGACAGCAAAACACAAGTAGTTGAGGCCTCCCAAGTGGACCTGGAATGCGATAAAACATTTCTGAAATGGATTTCAATAAACTTTTCATTAAGTGGAGTGGTGGGATTTTTCGTTTCTCCCATTTGGAGTGGTAATGCTCTCTTCTCTTCCATCTTCAAAATCCTGGAGTATCCTTTCTATTCTTTCTGCTGGGATTACCCTCTCCAGTCTGGCTTCCACCCTCTCCACCCCACCACAGCCATCCTAATCAAGAGCACAAGGGACCACCAAGCTAAATCCAAGGGTCACCTCTCTATCCCCTAATCTTTTGATCTGTCTGCTGATCACATTTCTCTTTTTCTGTTCTCTCCTGGTTTCTGGGACTTTGGTTAGTAGGTGAACGGAGAATTGGGAGATCTCATTCATTCCACATCATGTTTAATGCTTCATCAAACTCTCTTCTTTCCTTATCTACTGGTGTTACTCAGCATTCTGAGACTTCAGCTGCTCCCACTCTTCCAACCGCTACCCTTATATGCAGGATACAAGAACCCTTTTAGCCCCAAATTCTCACTTTTTGTCCTGTCTTGGATGGCTCTGTGCCATCTCAAACTTAGTCTCTACAAAAACTAACTCCAGGCTTTCCTATATGGCTATTTGGTGCACAGGGTGACTAGTCAACAAAATGGCAGATGAAATTCAATATTGATAAATGCAAAGTAATGCACATTGGAAAACATAATCCCAACTACACATATAAAATGATGAGGTCTAAATTAGCTGTTACCACTCAAGAAAGATCTTGGAGTCATTGTGGATAGTTCTCTGAAAACATCCACTCAATGTGCAGCAGCAGTCAAAAAAGTGAACAGAATGTTGGGAATCATAGAATAAAAGTCCAACCCCCTGCTCGAAGCAGGACCAATTCCCAGTTAAATCATCCCAGCCAGGATGATCATTTCTTATCATTAAGAAAGGGATAGATAATGAGACAGAAAATGTCATACTGCTGCTATATAAATCTATGGTATGCCCACATTTTGAATACTGTGTGCAGATGTGGTCGCCCCATCTCAAAAAAGATATTGGAATTGGAAAAGGTTCAGAAAATGGCAAAAAAAAATTACTAGGGGTATGAAACAGCTGCCATATGAGGAGAGATTAATAAGACTCGCACTTTTCAGCTTGGAAAAGAGACAACTAAGGGGGGGTATGATAGAGGGTTATAAAATCATGACTCGTGTGAAGAAAGTACAAGACGGGAAGCCTCCTGATTCATACTGAGAAAGTAGGGCAATCGGCTAGCTATGTTATGTGCATGTATACGAATGCAAGAAGCCTGGGAAACAAGCAGGAAGAATTGGAAGTCCTGGCACAATCGAGGAACTATGACATGATTGGAATAACAGAAACTTGGTGGGGCAGTTCACATGACTAGAGAACTGTTATGGATGGGTATAAACTGTTCAGGAAGGACAGGTACAGGAGGAAAGGTGGAGGAGTTGCACTGTATGTAAGAGAGCACTATGATTGCTCAGAGCTCCAGTTTGAAACAGGAGAAAAGCCTGTTGAGAGTCTTTGGGTTAAGTTTAGAGGTGAGAGCAACAAGGGTGATGTCATGGTGGGCGTCTGCTATAGACCACCGAATCAGAAGGATGAGGTACACGAGGCTTTCTTCAGACAACTAACTGAGGTTTCCAGATCACAAGCCCTGGTACTAATGAGGGACTTCAATCACCCTGACATCTGCTGGGAGAGTAATACGGCAATGCACAGACAATCCAGGAAGTTTTTGGAGAGCATTGGAACAACTTTCTTGTACAAGTGCTGGAGCAAGCGACTAGGGGCCGTGCTCCTCTTGACCTGCTGCTTACAAACAGGGAAGAATTGGTAGAGGAAGTAGAAGTGGGTGGCAACCTAGACAGCAGTGACCATGAGATGGTTGAGTTCAGGATCCTCACAAAAGGAAGAAAGGAGAGCAGCAAAATACAGACCCTGGACTTCAGAAAAGCAGCCTTAGACTCCCTCAGGGAACTGATGGGCAGGATCCTCTGGGAAGCAAATATGAGGGAGGATAACTCGGGGGAGGGATAGCACTGTGGCTTGAGATTGGCCTGCTAAACCCAGGGTTGAGAGTTCAATCCTTGAGGGGGCCATTTAGGGATCGGGGGCAAAACTGAAGATTGGTCCAGCTTTGAGCAGGGGGTTGGATGAGATGACCTTCCAATCCTGACATTCTATGATGGAGCAAGGAGAGCCGGCTGTATTTTAAAGAAGCCTTATTGAGGGCGCAGAAACAAACCATCATGAATTGCAGAAAGAATACCAATGGATGAATGGATTATAAGATGGACAGAAAGCTGGCTAGATCGTTGGGCTCAATGGGTAGTGATCAATGGTTCCATGTCTAGTTGGCAGTCGGTATCAAGCGGAGTGCCCCAAGGGTCGGTCCTAGGGCCAATTTTGTTCAATAATGATCTGGAGGATGGTGTGGATTGCACCCTCAGCAAGTTTGCAGATGACACTAAACTGGGAGGAGTGTTAGATACGCTGGAGGGTAGGGATAGGATAAAGAAGCACCTCGACAAATTAGAGGATTGGGTCAAAAGAAATCTGATGTGGTTCAACAAGGACAAGTGCAGAGTCCTGCACTTAGGACGGAAGAATCCCATGGACTGCTACAGACTGGGGACCGAATAGCCAGGCAGCAGTTCTACAGAAAAGGACCTAGGGATTACAGTGGATGAGAAGCTGGATGAGCGTCAACAGTGTGCCCTTCTTGCCGAGGCGGCCAATGGCATTTTGGGATGTATACGTAGGGGCATTGCCAGCAGATCGAGAGACGTGTTCATTCCCCTCTATTCAACACTGGTGAGGCCTCATCTGGAGTAGTGTGTCCAGTTTTGGACCCCACACTACAAGAAGGATCTGGAAAATTGGAAAGAGTCCAACGGAGGGCAACAAAAATGATTAGGGGGCTGGAGCACATGATTTATGAAGAGAGGCTGAGGGAACTGGGATTGTTTAGTCTGCAGAAGAGAAGAATGGGGGGGGGATCTGATAGCTGCTTTCAACTACCTGAAAGGAGGTTCCAAAGAGGATGGATCTAGACTGTTCTCAGTGGTAGCAGATGACAGACCTTTGGTCTGACCCACCATGGCCATTCTTATGACAAGCTAGTGCACTGTAGCTTTACACTCCAGCTTGCCATATAGGGAAGTCATTGCTTATTCCCCTTTTATTTGCCTTATCTTGCTAATATTGCAAATTTTCCAGGGCAGAGAATGTGCATGTATATGTGTTTGTAAAATACCATGTAAATTTACAAAGCTACATGAAGGAGCTTTTAAGTAAACATTATTATTACAATTATAAAACTACTAGTGGACATAATTTTGAAGGCTGGAAAAGCACCCAAAACATATGGCTGTTCATCCAGGGCTCTGTCATGAGATCTATGGCATTTCATACCCCCAGTCAGGACATACGTACCCCCACAATAAGTCTTGCATGACATTTTGGAAGCTCCAGTCCCAGTTGGAGCCCAAAAGAGCTAGAACCCAACAGAAAATTAAAACTAATTAACCAAACTTTCAGAATCTTCATAAGGGTTCAACTGGAGTCTGGAAAAGTGCACCAGTCCCTGTATGTCCCCTCACAGGCTCACCTTTCTCTTCTGGAAAAAGTTCTAGTAGCTTTATATTTAGCTTTATTTTAACTTTTAAAAAAAGCATTAACTCAAAAAACAGACTTTCCGGGTTTGGATGTTGCAATAATCCAAAATGGAGGCACACTTCTGGGAAAGGACTCTCCTCCACTAGAAATGGAAGGGCTGCAAGAGTTATGTTATTTTGTCCAATGACTGATGGCAGACAACCATTCACGGACTCCCACACGTCCCTCTGCAAGGCAGGTCAGAATTATACAGCTGAGAAAACAGCAGCACAGAGAGATGAAGTGGCTTGCCCACCCACAGCCACAGAGTGAGTCCATGAGAGGCTCAAGGATAGAACAAAACCTCCTGACCCTGTTGCTTCCTTGAGCTCAGGCAGTAAGGCCCTTTTATTTTAGGGTATGTCTACACTACGAAATTAGGTCGATTTTATAGAAATCAATTTTTAGAAATCAATTTTATAAAGTCGATTGCGTATGTCCCCACTAAGCGCATTAAGTCAGCGGAGTGCCTCCTCACTACGGTCACTAGCATTGACTTACAGAGCGGTGCACTCTGGGTAGCTACAGTTCCCGCAGTCTCTGCTGCTCATTGGAATTCTGGGTTAAGCTCCCAATGCCCGGTGGGGCAAAAACATTGTCACAGATGATTTCGGGTACATGTCATCAGTTGCCCCTCCCCCCTGTGAAAGCAACGGCAGACAATCGTTTTGCGCCTTTTTTCCTGGGTTACCCCATGCAGGCGCCATACCACGGCAAGCATGGAGCCCACTCAGCTCACTGTTACCATTGCTCTTGTGAGCATTGTAAACACCTCACACATTATTCTGGAGTATATGCAGAACTGGGCTAAGAGACGCCAGCATGAAGAGGATTTTGAGGAGAACATGGACACAGATGTTCCTGAAAGCATGGCCTGTGGCAATTGAGACATCATGGCGGCAGTGGGGCTGGTTGATCCAGTGGAACGTCAATTCTGGGCCAGGCAAACAAACACAGACTGGTGGGACCGCACAGTGTTGCGGGTATGGGACGATTCACAGTGGCTGCGAAACTTTCACATGCATAAGGCCACTTTCCTGGAACTCTGTGAGTTGCTTTCCCTAACCCTGAAGAGGAGGAATACCAAGCTGAGAGCTGCCCTGACAGTTGAGAGGCGAGTGGCAATAGCCCTGTGGAAGCTTGCAATGCCTGACTGCTACCAGTCAGTCGGGAATCAATTTGGAGCGGGCAAGTCTACTGTGGGGGCTGCTGTGATCCAAGTAGCCAACGCAACCCCTGAGTTGCTCCTATCAAGGGTAGGGACTCTGGGAAATGTGCAGGTCATACCGGACAGCTTTGCTGCAATGGGGTTCCTTAACTGTGGTGGGGCGAAAGAACGAATATCCCTATCTTAGCACCAGACCACCTTGCCAACCAGAATGTGAACTGCAAGGGGTACTTCTCAATGATGCTGCAAGCACTGGTGGATCACAAGGGACGTTTCACCGACATAGAATCATAGAATAACATAGTTGGAAGGTTTCAGAGGAGGTATTGTTTCATGGTCTCTGTATATATAATGTCTTCTGCAGTTTCCACAGTATGCATCCAATGAAGTGAGCTGTAGCTCACGAAAGCTTATGCTCAAATAAATTGGTTAGTCTCCAAGGTACCACAAGTACTCCTTTTCTTTTTACAGTTGGAAGGGACCTCTGGAGGCCATCCAGTCCAACCCCCTGCCCAGAGCAGGACCAATCCCAACTAAAATCATCCCAGCCAGGGCTTTGTCAAGCCTGACCTTAAAAACTTCAAAGGAAGGGGATTCCACCACCTCCCTAGGTAACGCATTCCAGTGTTTCACCACCCTCCTAGTGAAAAAGATTTTCCTAATATCCAACCTAAATCTCCCACACTGCAACTTGAGACCATTACTCCTTCTCCTGTCATCTGCTATCACTGAGAATAGTCTAGATCTATCCTCTTTGGATCCACCTTTCAGGTAGTTAAAAGCAGCTATCAAATCCCCTCTCATTCTTCTCTTCTGCAGACTAAACAACCCCAGTTCCCTCAGCCTCTCCTCAGAAGTCATGTGTTCCAGTCCCCTAATCATTTTTGTTGCCCTTTGCTGGATCTCTCCAATTTCTCCACATCCTTCTTGTAGTGTGGGGCTCAAAACTGGACACAGTACTCCATATGAGGACTCACCAGTGTCGAATAGAGGGGAACGATCATGTCCCTCGATCTGCTGGCTATGCCCCTACTTATACAGCCCAAAATGCCATTGGCCTTCTTGGCAACAAGGGCACAATGTTGACTCATATCCAGCTTCTCATCCACTGTCACCCCTAGGTCCTTCTCTGCAGAACTGCTGCCTAGCCATTTGGTCACTAGTCTGTAGCAGTGCATTGGATTCTTCCGTCCTAAGTGCAGGACTCGGCACTTGTCCTTGTTGAACCTCATCAGATTTCTTTTGGCCCAATCCTCCCATTTGTCTAGGTCTCTCTGTATCCTATCCCTACCCTCCAGCGTATCTAACACTCCTCCCAATTTAGTGTCATCCACAAACTTGCTGAGGGTGCAATCCACACCATCCTTCAGATCATTAATGAACATATTGAACAAAACCGCCCCAAGGACCGACCCTTGGGGCACTCCACTTGATACCGGCTGCCAACTAGACATAGAGCCATTGATCACTACCCATTGAGCTCGACAATCTAGCCAACTTTCTACCCACCTTGTAGTGCATCCATCCAGCCCATACTACTTTAACTTGCTGACAAGAATACTGTGGGAGATCGTGTCAAAAGCTTTGCTAAAGTCGAGGAATAACACGTCCACTGCTTTTCCTTCATCCACAGAACCCGTTATCTCATCATAGAAGGCAATTAGATTAGTCAGGCATGACTTGCCCTTGGTGAATCCATGCTGACTGTTCCTGATCACTTTCCTCTCCTCTAAGTGCTTCAGAATTGAGTCCTTGAGGACATGCTCCATGATTTTTCCACGGACTGAGATGAGGCTGACTGGCCTGTAGTTGCCAGGATCCTCCTCCTTCCCTTTATTAAAGATGGGCACTACAGTAGCCTTTTTCCAGTCGTCCGGGACTTCCCCCGATAGCCATGAGTTTTCAAAGATAATGGCCAATGGCTCTGCAATCACATCCGCCAATTCCTTTAGCACTCTCGGATGCAACGCATCCAGCCTCATGGACTTGTGCACGTCCAGTTTTTCTAAATAGTCCCGAACCACTTCTTCCTTCACAGAGGGCTGGTCACCTCCTCCCCATGCTGTGCTGCCCAGTGCAGTAGTCTGGGAGCTGACCTTGTTTGTGAAGACAGAGGCAAAAAAAGCATTGAGTACATTAGCTTTTTCCACATCCTCTGTCACTAGGTTGGCTTCCTCATTCAGTAAGGGGCCCACACTTTTCTTGGCTTTCTTCTTGTTGTCAACATACCTGAAGAAACCCTTCTTCTTACTCTTAACATCCCTCGCTAGCTGCAACTCCAGGTGTGATTTAGCCTTCCTGATTTCACTCCTACATCCCCAAGCAATATTTTTATACTCTGCCCTGGTCATTTGTCCAATCTTCCACTTCTTGTAAGCCTTTTTTTTTGGTGTTTAAGATCAGCAAGGATTTCACTGTTAAGCCAAGCTGGTCACCTGCCGTATTTACTATTCTTTCTACACATCGGGATGGTTTGTCCCTATAACCTCAATAAGGATTCTTTAAAATACAGCCAGCTCTCCTGGACTCTTTTTCCCTCATGTTATTCTCCCAGGGGATCTTGCCCATCAGTTCCCTGAGGGAGTCAAAGTCTGCTTTTCTGAAGTCCAGGGTCCGTATTCTGCTGCTTTCCTTTCTTCCTTGTGTCAGGATCCTGAACTCGACCATCTCATGGTCACTGCCTCCCAGGTTCCCATCCACTTTTGCTTCCCCTACTAATTCTTCCCCGTTTGTGACCAGCAGGTCAAGAAGAGCTCTGCCCCTAGTTGGTTCCTCCAGCACTGGCCCCAGGAAATTGTCCCCTACGCTTTCCAAAAACTTCCTGGATTGTCTGTGCACCGCTGTATTGCTCTCCCAGCTGATATCAGGGTGATTGAAGTCGCCCATGAGAACCAGGGCCTGCGATCTAGTAGCTTCTGCGAGTTGCCGGAAGAAAGCCTCGTCCACTTCATCCCCCGGTCCGGTGGTCTACAGCAGACTCCCACCACGACATCACCCTTGTTGCTCACACTTCTAAACTTAATCCAGAGACTCTCAGGTTTTTCTGCAGTTTCATACTTGAGCTCTGAGCAGTCATACTGCTCCCTTACATACAGTGCAACTCCCCCACCTTTTCTGCCCTGCCTGTCCTTCCTGAACAGTTTATACCCATCCATGACAGTACTCCAGTAATGCAAGTTATCCCACCAAGTCTCTGTTATTCCAATCACATCATTATTCCCTGACTTTGCCAGGACCTCCAGTTCTCCCTGCTTGTTTCCCAGGCTTTGTGGATTTGTATATAGGCACTTGAGATAACCCGCTGATCGCCCCTCGTTCTCAGTATGAGGCAGGAGCCCTCCCCTCTCATACGCTCCTGCTCGTGCTTCCTCCCGGTATCCCACTTCCCCACTTACCTCAGGGCTTTGGTCTTCTTCCCCCGGTGAACCTAGTTTAAAGCCCTCCTCACTAGGTTAGCCAGCCTGCTCGCGAAGATGCTCTTCCCTCTGTTCGTTAAGTGGAGTCCGTCTCTGCCTAGCACTCCTCCTTCTTCGAACACCATCCCATGGTCGAAGAATCCAAAGCCTTCTCTCTGACACCACCTGTGTAGCCATTCATTGACTTCCACGATTCAACGATCCCTACCCTGGCCTTTTCCTTCCACAGGGAGGATGGACAAGAACACCACTTGCGCCTCATACTCCTTTATCCTCCTTCCCAGAGCCACGAAGTCTGCAGTGATCCGCTCAAGGTCATTCTTGGCAGTATCATTGGTGCCCACGTGGAAAAGCAGGAAGGGGTAGCAGTCCGAGGGCTTGATGAGTCTCGGCATACTCTCCGTCACATCAAGAATCTTAGCCCCTGTCAAGCAGCAAACTTTTCTGTTTTCCCAGTTAGGGCGGCAGATAGATGACTCAGTCCCCTTGAGGAGAGAGTCCCCGACCACCACCACCCGCCTCCTTCTCTTGGGAGTGGTGGTCGTGGAACCCCCAACCATAAGACAGTGCATCTCATGCCTTTCAACTGGTGGAGTCTCCTTCTGCTCCCTTCCCCCAGACGTATCATCTGGGCCACTCCCCGCAATGGTACCTGTGGAGAGAACATGAAAACGGTTATTTACCTGTATCTGCGTTGCTGGTACATGGACGTTTCCCCTTCTTCTTCTGGAGGTCACATGTTGCCAAATTTCTTCACCGTCCTCCTGTCCCTGCTGCGCAGCCTGCTCTGAATCTTCAGAACCCTGTGCCTGTAGAAGCATATCCTGACATCTGTCCAAGAAATCTTCAGTTTCAGACATCAACGTGGGATGGCCAAGAAAGGTGCATGACACTCACATATTTAGGAACTCCGGGCTGTATGAACAGCTGCAAGAAGGGACTTACTTCCCAGACCAGAAAATTACCATTGGGGATATTGAAATGCCAATAGTTATCCTTGGGGACCCAGCCTACCCCTTGCTCCTATGGCTCATGAAGCCTTCCACATGCAGCCTGGACAGTAGTAAGGAGCAGTTCAACTATAGGCTGAGCAAGTGCAGAATGGTGGTAGAATGTGCCTTTGGATGTTTAAAAGCTCGCTGGCACTGTTTGCTGACTAGGTCAGACCTCAACGAAACCAACATTCCCACTGTTATTGCTGCTTGCTGTGTGCTCCATAATATCTGTGAGAGTAAGAAGGAGACGTTGATGGCAGGGTGGGAGGTTGAGGCAAATAGCCTGTCATCCAATTTTGAACAGGCAGACACCAGGACAATTAGAAGAGCACAGCAAGGCGCGCTGAGCATCAGAGAGGCTTTGAGAACCAGTTTCACAACTGGCCAGGCTTCGGTGTGACAGTTAGAATCATAGAATCATAGAATATCAGGGTTGGAAGGGACCTCAAGAGGTCATCTAGTCCAACCCCCTGCTCAAAAGCAGGACCCATACCCAATTAAATCATCCCAGCCAGGGCTTTGTCAAGCCTGACCTTAGAAACTTCTAAGGAAGGAGATTCCACCACCTCCCTAGGAAACGCATTCCAGTGTTTCACCACCCTCCTAGTGAAAAAGTTTTTCCTAATATCCAACCTAAACCTCCCCCACTGCAACTTGAGACCATTACTCCTTGTTCTGTCCTCTTCAACCACTGAAAATAGTCTAGAACCATCCTCTCTGGAATCACCTCTCAGGTAGTTGAAAGCAGCTATCAAATCCCCCCTCATTCTTCTCTTCCGCAGACTAAACAATCCCAGTTCCCTCAGCCTCTCCTCAGAAGTCATGTGTTCCAGACCCCTAATCATTTTTGTTGCCCTTTGCTGGTCTCTCTCCAATTTATCCACATCCTTCTTGTAGTGTGGGGCCCAAAACTGGACACAGTACTCCAGATGAGGCCTCACCAATGTCGAATAGAGGGGGACGATCATGTCCCTCAATCTGCTCGCTATGCCCCGACTTATACATCCCAAAATGCCATTGGCCTTCTTGGCAACAAGGGCACACTGCTGACTCATATCCAGCTTCTCGTCCACTGTCACCCCAGGTCCTTTTCCGCAGAACTGCTGCCTAGCCATTCAGTCACTAGTCTGTAGCTATGCATTGGGTTCTTCCGTCCTAAGTGCAGGACCCTGCACTTATCCTTATTGAACCTCATCAGATTTCTTTTGGCCCAATCCTCCAATTTGTCTAGGTCCCTCTGTATCCTATCCCTGCCCTCCAGCGTATCTACCACTCCTCCCAGTTTAGTATCATCTGCAAATTTGCTGAGAGTGCAATCCACACCATCCTCCAGATCATTTATGAAGATATTGAACAAAACCGGCCCCAGGACCGACCCCTGGGGCACTCCACTTGACACCGGCTGCCAACTAGACATGGACTAGTTGTGTGTGTTTCTCCTTGATGCAAACCCACCCCCTTTGTTGATTTTAATCCCCTGTAAGCGAACCACCCTTCCCCCTTTGAAATAAAGTAACTATTGTTTTGAAACGATGCATTCTTTATTAATTAAAAAAAAATGACATAACGGACAAGGTAGCCCGGGGAGTGGGGGAGGAGGGAAGGACAAGGCCACACTGATTTGTAGTGTGGCTACAATAAACAAACTGTTTGAATGACAGCCTTCTGTTGCTTGGGCCATCCTCTGGAGTGGAGTGGCTGGGTGCCCGGAGCCTTCCCCCCAGTGTTCTTGGGCATCTGGGTGAGGCGGATATGAAACTTGGGGAGGAATGCATGCGGTTATACAGTGGATGCAGCAGGGGTCTGTGCTCTTGTTGGCTTTTCTGCAGCTCCAATAGACGCTTCATCATGTTCGTTTGCTCCCCAATTAGCCTCAACATGTCATCGCGAGAGCGTTTTTTTTGCCTTCTAATCTGCGATAACCTCTGGGAAGGAGATGATAGGGGGAGCGTAGAAACATTTGCACCTGGGGGAGATAAAACGGGAGAGTAAAATTTCAGATATATTTCTGAGGCCAAAAGGGAGACTCTTTCATAGTAGACAGCACATGTGCTTCAGGTACAAGGTCGCATTTTGCTTTTATATTGAGCGCCTACCGTTATGGTGACACATTACACACAGCTGGGCAAAAGAATTTGGTTTCCAGTCAGCCATGATAGGCCTTTTGGAACATGGGGTTGGCTTCTTAAGCCTTCATAACCTGTGGGAATGTTTTCAAACTGCAGCGCCCTTCTTTCCTAGAGCAAGCAATGGGTTGGGTTTCACATTTCAAAGGAAGGGCTGCAGTTTTTGGGTGGATGTGCAGCACACACCTACCCCCACCCCACCGTGTGGCTATTCTCCAAGACGATCCCTTCACCCCTCCCCCCCGCCACATGGCTATTCTCTGGGATGATCCGTTTTAGCCAAGCGCAAACAGCCCAGCATGAATGGGGTCCTTTTACTGTTTCCTTACAAAAATTCCCCTATTTCAACCAGGTGACCGTGAATGATAACACTCTACTGAGGCTAACACAGAAAGATATAGACCAAATGTTGCTTGAATGCAACCAAAACCCAGGACCATTCACTGCCATGCTTTGTGCTGCAATGATTTCAAAATACTTGCTACTGGCTTGGCGTGGTAAAGTGTCCTACCGTGGAGGATGAAATAAGGCAGCCGTCCCCAGAAACCTTCTGCAAAGGCTTTCAGAGTGCCTCCAGGAGAGCATCCCAATTCTTCAGGGCAAATCAAACATTAAACACAATTGCTTTTAAACCCTGTATTGTAGTTACAAATGTGCACTCACCAGAGGTGCCTTCTCCGGCTTCAGGGTCGGGGATCCCGCCTTGGGAGGGTATTGGCTCCAGGGTGATGAAAACGTCCTGGCTGCCAAGGAGAACGGATTCACCGCTTGCCTGCTGCGCATTCTCCTCTCCTCTTCCTCATCTCCGAAATCCTCTTCCCTGTTGTGTGAGACTCCCCCACAGCGGGTGTCCACGACAGTGGTGGGATAGTGTTAATGTCCCCCCTAGAATGCCATGCAGCTGATCATAGAAGTGGCATGTATGGGGTCTGACCCGGTGTAACCGTTTGCCTCCTTTGTCTTTTGGTAGGCTTGCTTGAGCTCCTTGACTTTCACATGGCACTGCTGTGTGTCCCTGTTGTAGCCTCTGTCCATCATGCCCTGTGCGATTTTGGCATATATATTAGTATTTCTTCTTTCTGATCAGAGTTCAGCCTGCACAGATGCTTCTCCCCATACAGCAATCAGATACCAGTGTCTCCCTTTCGGTCCATGCTGGAGCTCGTTTGCGATTCTGGGGAGACTGTATGGTCACCTGTGCTGCTGAGTGCTGCTGAGTTCGCCACGCTCAAACAGAAAATGAAATTCAAAAGTTCCTGGGGCTTTTCCTGTGTACCTAGCTAGTGCATTGGAGTTCAAAGTGCTGTCCAGAGCAGTCACAATGGAGCAATCTGGGATAGCTCCCAGAGGCCAATACAGTCAATCTGCGTCCGCACTACCCCAAATTCAACCCAGCAAGGTCAATTTTAGCACTACTCCCCTCATCGAGGAGGAGTACAGAAGTTGACTTTAAGAGCCCTTTAGGTTGACGGAACGGGATTGGTTGTGTGGACGCAGTCATTTTTAAATCGACCTAAAGCAGCTAAATTCGACCTAACCCTGCAGTGTAGACCAAGCCTTAGGGTATTTCTCTGAGGATTAATATAAAGCTGATTTTCAGATGCAAGGATTATGCATTGAAGGGCCCCACAGTGACAGGCTATAATTTTATTTAAAAAGACTTCAACAATGACAGACTGAAATACCTACAAAAAACTAGACAGTCAGGCTGCTGGTGTGAGACTACTGCCTATCATCCTGATTAATACAGTCTCATTGTTTCCTTGTACCTCTCCAGTCTGTCTTCTCTACCTGTTGTCTCTTGTCATATACTTTGATAGAAAACTCTTTGGGGCAGGGACTGCCTGGGATAATGGGGTCCTAGGCCAGGACCAGGGCTCCCAGGCACTATGATAATACAGATAAATAATAAATAATAGTGAAAAGAAGAAAGAGCAAAATAAAGACCAGCACGTTCCAAATTATAACAAGATCTGAAGCCCTAGTACTATACACAGCAAGTATTGTGTGTATGGAGGAAGTACCTTCAAAAACCCCTTTCCAGCAAGCTGGGCAGAATTTGCAGACACACACAGAGCAAATACAAAATTTCTGAGCACAGAAATTGTTCTGTTTCCTTGTTCCTTCTCTCCTTTCCTCCACCACTCAAAAAAGAAATTTTTTTTACTACTTTTCTCAGACTTGCACAGAATGTTCCCATCAACAAAAAGCGTCATACAAAACAACTTCACATTTAGCAGCTAACAAATTTCTACACTATTAAAACTGCAACAAAAGTAGATTAGACCAGGGGTGGGCAAACTTTTTGGCCCAAGGGCCACATCTGGGTAAAGAAACTGTATGGTGAGTGCTCACAAAATGGGGTTGGGGTGCATGAGGGGGCGAGAGCTCCGGGTGGGGGTACGGGCTCTTGAGAGGCTGGGCAAGGTTTTATTGATGTACATACTCTGTGAAAATCTAAATAGCAACAACCCCACTGAACTGGTGTCCTTCAAATCCAGCTACAGGCTGCAGGCGGCATTGTGACTGGCTTGGTCGGGTTATTGGGATGGACTTGGAGCAATGGGATTCCTCAAACAGACCTTTCATACTTTGTATTTCAGTCTCTGCCCAGCCTGAACCGGGCACGAGAGTGAACATGGCTGCCCATTTCAGCAGCTGGCCTTAAAACAATAACCCTCTGGCATTTCTTCACCTGTGGAGAATCCCAGGGATACCCTCAATTAGCAGCTTGGTTTTTGGCAGACAGTGCAATGTATTCTTGGTACCTGAACCATTTGGTGGTGAATCAGGCTTTACTTTCTTCATTTGAAGTCGGGGGGGGGGGGGGGGGTGTTAGAGTTAAACATTTTAAAACGCTTAATCCTCCCAGTACCTCCCGCTCTCCCCTCAAAAACCACTCAAGCCCAGTCCAGAACACCCAGCCGCAAACACACCTAGGAGGTTTCAGGTTAATAAGCAGTGCAGTTATCCAGCTATCTGCTCTTAAGTTCTCTGGCAGGTCACCCCGCTTCTGGAGATTCTCTCAGTAATTTCCATGTTATCTGTACATCTCTACTTAAGACTGTTTTTTGCTTTGTTCAAGGGGTTTCCTTTCCTTGTAGTAAACTTAAGAATTAATAGAAAAAAGTAATTCTGAAGTAATCCATATTCTTATTCTATTTTAGGAGGGATAGCTCAGTGGTTTGAGCATTGACTTGCTAAACCCAGGGTTGTGAGTTCAATCCTTAAGGGGGCCATTTAGGGATCTGGGGCAAAAATTGGGGATTGGTCCTGCTTTGGGCAGGGGGTTGGACTAGATGACCTCCTGCAGCACACAGTGTGAAAAGCGAATGCTGAATGCTCCAAGGCCTTCGTCAGGAGTAGTTCCAGAGCACTGCCCGGTGACTCCGTGACACAGCCACCCTCTGCTCCAACCCTCATCAGATTTCTCACCCTTCTCTAAGTCATTCTTGTGGAATGTTAACTACTCCTATCTTTGTCAATAACTTTTCTGCTACCATATTTATTTATGTGTATGAAAAATAGGCAATTTTGCAGTATAAACCTGAGACTTCAAAAAGTACCCAGAACAATTATTTGTAACCACAGGTTCAAACCTCAGCAGGGTTGACTCATCTTTTCAACCTTCTTAGATAAAATGAGTGTCATGTGGTTTAGTGAGCATAAGTGGAGTGGGGGCAGGCAAGAGAGAATCTTTCAGAGAGACCTGAAAAGATAATCCTTGTATCCAGTGTGAACAGTAGCATAGCACTTTTTGATTACAGTAGGGATTTGCCCGTGGCTAGTAATTCCTCTCTTGCTCACTGTTTTACAGTATACTGTGGTCTGTCCTCTCCCCAAAAGCCAGCTACATTTTGGTGGTATGCATATGTAGTTTGTCAAGCCCATTGGGATCAGGACAAATGTGGCACTATGTAAAATATGCATTGGACTAGCAGTCTGGAAAATGCCACCCATCTAAGTGTTAATATTTGATTAGCAAGAGAAAAGGGTATGTAGATAGATTCTAAAAAACAGTCAATTATTCATGACCTGCTCAGTACACAATACATTTTCAGCTCATGAATCATTACTTAATTTTTTCATTCCTACTTCACTTAGTTAATAAAAATCTATTCTTATCACCATTTAACTATTAGTAAATCTGCTGACATTAGGATAGGGCCTCATCTCCACATGCTGTAAAATTAATGAACAGATCAAGAGAGACTGATTGCTAGAGCCTGGCATTAAATTAAGGGTTTTGTTCATATGATACAGTGAGCTGAGTGAGTGATTCAACAGCATGATCAGTCATCAGCCATTATGGCACATACAAGTCAAGTTACATGAAAGATACCTGAAAAGATTAAGAGCAGCTAGGAAACAAAGAACCCCACAGAAAGACATATATCCACACAGCCACAGACTGTTATGACCAGGGTTTGTGCCTAGTGGACACAGCAGTGGTACTCAGAGGCCAGAAACAGTGCTGAGGGACAGAGCTGGAGTCAGGAGCCATGAGTCCAAGGGCGAGCCAAGAGACAGGCCCATTGCTACAACTGCTGGGGTGTCCACCTCATTGGATGGACACTTCCTGGATCTCCTCATGGGCTTAAATAGCACACCTGGACCAAACAGCGGCCACAAGAGAAGCTGTCTGTCCGGCCTTCTGAGGTGGTGTTTATTTCCATAGGGTCTACACAATAATGCATACAGCCTTATCACAGCTGTCAGGTAGTGGCGTGATATCAGTCGTCCCGCACCTTGCAGCTCCAGGTTCTAGTCCCCACAGAACCTCACACAGAGGGTCTCTCTCTCGCTAGTTAAGCGAATATTAAATCAATGCTCCAACAGGAATTTTCCTAATCACAGCTTAGTTTCCACTCATGATCATCAGTACAGCTGGATCTAGAGAGCCCATTCCTCCCTGTTTGCAGGAGCCCATCAATAACTAAAATTGGCTATTGAAAAACAGTACTAACTGGCTACTGTATTAGGCATTAACACTGTTAATGCCTTGGTAACTGGCTGAAGCGGTATCAGACATGAGTCACATGATACTATGCACAGACGCACAAATACCAGAAACAAAACCAAAAACTGGAACTTACAATGGCAACAGCCACCTTGACACAAGACATTTCACTGGGTTTAATCTGGTTTCCCCTTGAGCCATCAGCTCCCAGGAAACATTCTGTTCTTTGATGGTTACTGGGTAATTAGCAGCAAAATTAACAACAAGCACATGATAAGTCTGTGTTGCTAGGGAAAGGTTTACAAAAGGACTAATGCAGGACTGAGAAAATACTTCAGAATTAACAAAAAAGATCAATAAGTCCATAAGCACGTTCCCTGGAGAGCAGCCACAAAACTATCATTGTAAGGAGAAGTTTATTATTGTTTGCTGAATTACTGGGATCAGAATGTTTCCCTTTTCTGGGTATCCAGCATCTCTCCCACTTTCATCCCAACCAGAAGGGGGCTCCGCTCCATCAAGAGAGGCAATCAGGATAGTGGGTGGCAAGGGGATGACTGAATTAGGATGGAGTTTAAACTACTACCTGTAGTCTGTAATGTATCATTTAAATCAGCTTCTGTACCAGATGACTGGAGGATAGCTAATGTGATGCCAATTTTTTCAAAAAGGGCTCTAGAGGCGATCCCAGCAATTACAGGCCTGTAAGCCTGACTTCAGTACTGGGCAAACTGGTTAAAACTATAATAAACAACAATTTTGTCAGACATCTAGATGAACACAATTTGTTGAGGAAGAGTCAACATGGTTTTAGTAAAGGGAAATCATGCCTCACCAATCTACTAGAATTCTTTGAGGCGGTCAAAAAGCATGTGGACCAAGGTGATCCAGTGGATACAGTGTACTTAGATTTTCAGAAAGCCTTTGACAAGATCCCTCACCAAAGGCTCTTACACAAAGTAAGCTGCCACGAGATAAGAGGGAAGGTGCTTTCATGGATTGGTAACTGGTTGAAAGATAGGAAACAAAGATTAGGTATAAATGGTCAGCTTTCAGAATGGAGAGAGGTAAACAGTGGTGGCCCCCAGGGGTCTGTTCTGGGACCAGTACTATTCAACATGTTCATAAACGATCTGGAAAAAGGCGTAAACAGCAAGGTGCTAAAATTTGCAGATGACACAAAATTACTAAAGATAGTTAAGACCCTGGCAGACTGCGAAGAGCTGCAACAGGATCTCTCAAAACTGGGTGACGGGCAACAAAATGGCAGATGAAGTTTAATGTTGATCAATGCAAAGTAATGCACATTGGAAAGCATAATCCCAACTATACATATAAAATTATGGGGTCTAAATTAGCTGTTACCACTCAAGAAAGAGATCTTGAAGTCATTGTAGATAGTTCTCCGAAAGCACCCACTCAATGTGCAGCAGTAGTCAAAAAAGCAAACTGAATGCTAGGAATAATTAAGAAAGGGATAGAGAATAGGACAGAAAATATCATGTTGCCTCTATATAAACCCATGGTACACCCTCATCTTGAATACTGTGTGCAGGTGTGGTCGCCCCATCTCAAAAAAAGATATACTGGAATTGGAAAAGGTTCAGAAAAAGGCAACAAAAATTAATGGGGGTATGGAATGGCTTCCATATGAGGAGATATTAATAAGACTGGGACTTTTCAGCTTGGAAAAGAGATGACTAAGGGGAGATATGATTGAGGTCTATAAAATCAGGACTGGTGTAGAGAAAGTAGATAAGGAAGTGTTGTTTACTACTTCTCATAACACAAGCACTAGGGGTCACCAAAAGAAATGAATAGACAGTTTAAAACAAATAAAAGGAAGTATTTCTTCACACAATGCACAGTCAACCTGTGGAACTCCTTGCCAGAGGATGTTGTGAAGGCCAAGACCATAACAAGTTTCAAAAAAGAACTAGATACATTCATGGAGGATAGGTGGGCAGGAACAGTGTCCCTAGCCTCTGTTTGCCAGAATCTGGGAATGGGTGACAGGGAATGGATCACTTGATGATTACCTGTTCTAGTCATCCCCTCTGGGGCACCTGGCACTGGCCACTGTCAGAAGACAGGATACTGGGCTAGATGGACCCTTGGTCTGACCCACTAGGGCCATTCTTATGTTCCCCTTGATATCCCATCCCAAGCCACGTGGAGAATTAAATCAAGGCAGAGGATCCCACTAGGCAGAGCTCTATCTCAGTCCCTAATGCCACATATCTGTGCTGGCCCAGGGTGTGAGGGCCACCCCTTTTTCCACTGATCCCGCTTAGTTTTGTTGGTTTCCAAAGTGAGGTTTAAACATTACTGGGTTGTTTAAATGATTCAAACATAAATTGAAGGCAATATACTTGGAATAAGCATAAGCATCAGCAGGCCATGGAGCCTGACTCGCTTCACAATTCAGAAGTACCTTGTACCTTTTACACTAGTCAATATGGATTATACTGGACCATCTTGTGCTTCCAACACAGAACCTCCAATGTTAACTTTGGATTCATGCTACATTATAGAGAAAGTCTTACCTTACTTCTATGCTGCTGGAAGGAAGGATTCCCACCGCACTTTACTTTCCAGGGCTCCCCACTGCCACCACCACACCTATATGGAGGCCCTTGCTAACAGTCTTCTTCTTTGTGAGCTGGAAACTGTTTAAGGGTTTGCTTTTTTCCCTATTAAATCAAAACTACTTTAGCCAGCAACGTCATTTGGATCCAGTTTTGCAAATCCACTTAAAAAAGAGAACCACAAGATCCTTCAAAATACAAACAACCCTGAAAAATGCTCCAGAGTGTAGGTGGGCTACCTCTGAATGAAATAGCTTGGCTCATAGTATTACTAACCCTGGACGCATTGTTAGTGACCTCAGTAAAATCCTTCTGTTTTATCGTTTAAAAATTTCACTTAGCCTCCAAATTTGGCCAGATATTTAACTCTTCATGGTACAATTTTTATTTTTTTATTTTATTTTTTTTAAAGACGAGAAATAGTTGGTTCTGCAGAGGAAACACTTTAAGATGTTCCTGTTCTGAAACCCTTCTATGTTTTCCTCATATTTCCTTGAGTTCCTCTATCCTGAAGCATAAGTGTAACACAGCCTTCAAATTTCACCCCACAGCTCAGCTGTGCAGTCTCTCAGACACAGGCCAAGCCATCAAGCTGGACATTTTAAAGCTTTAATGTTATTGCTACAATTTGTCATTGCCAAATTGAATGTCAAAGACAGACAGTGGACATGGGAAATGTTGTCAGCCACACTCTGTTAAGCATCAGAACGCTGCCCTATTACTGGAGGGAAGGAAGGCTGTGAGCAGAGCGATGTAGGTGACGTGAGTGAGTGAGTGGGAATATGAAGGGAGGGGGAAGAGCCAGGAGAAGGCAGGGAAGCAGTAGCTGCCTTGCCTTCTCCACCATCAGACCTGCTGCGGCTCACCAGCGAGGGGAGTCAATGCTCCAGGCCATAGTGTGGCAGCTCTGCTCTGCCTCTGCATCCGACACACCAGACAGGACAGGGCCCAAGGCTCCCATGCACTCGCTGGTCCCTAGGCTGCCTGGTGTACAACATGCGATGGAAGAGAACGCTTGCAGTGCTCCCACTAAGGCTCAGGTTAGAGCAACTCTCCACCTGGACAAGCCACATTGGCTCCATTGGATGGAACAGGCAGGGAAGCTAAGTTCCCCCTCAGCTGCGCGGCCGCCCAGCAGCCTATCATGGGCTGCGCACTTCAGGTGCCCCCCCCCCACTGCCACGCTGCTCCTGCCCTCCCCCTTGGAGCCCCTGGCCAGATGCTCCCAGGAGCCTCCTGCTTGCTGCGCAGAGCAGGGAGGGAGGGGGGATATTGATGTCAGGGTGTCCCCCTCCCCCTTCTTCCTCTTTGCCCCATCTCCACAGAGAGGGGAGGGGGAAACACAACAGGGCTCGGGAGTGGGACGGAGAGAGCAGCTGCTGCTGTGTCTGAACAAGCAGGCTTCAGACTGGTTGGTGCCAATCTACTTAACAAGGGGAGCGTACTTAAAGGGCAAACGCATCTCTCTCTCTCACACACACCTCCCAACACATACTTGTATTATTATTGTTCTTGTTACTTCTTTCAAAGTGCGCTATTTTAGTTATTTTGACTGGTATATGCATTTCATAATTTTTATTTCTCTTACGCTTAAATTTAATTCTTTGAGTGGTAAGTTCTAAAATGCCTAACCTGTCCTGGCTGGAATAATTGTCCCTATGGTAACTTTTTTTAAATATATATTGTATCTAGGTTTTTTTGTTTCTACTGGTGGCACACATCTGCACATTACCTCAATATGGTGCACATAACAAAATTCATTCCACACATGGATGGAAAATATTAGCGGGAACATTGCAGGGAAGCATTAGTATTCTCCTTCCCGACCAAACACATGTAGTTTGTCAGAGTCAGACTGTGCCTCTCTTCCACAGCAGAGGCATTAGCTGAGTTTGTTAGAGGGAACAGTGACAGCTAAATTGAACTACCTGCCCCTTCTTATCACCTTTTCCGCAACAGCCACAAGCGTCACCATGCCCTGCAACACCCTGAGCTTTCCTTGCAGGTCTCCCATCCAAGCAGTGACCAGGCCCAACCTTGTTTAGTTACACAAGTTAGCTCGTAATTAAACAAGGGAGCTCACAGCTGAATCTGCTATAGCATTAGCCAATATTCTATCATTAAGAAATCTCCCTGCTGACATCCATTAGCTGGAAAATGTTTGACATCGTTGTGAACCCTACTTCAGCTTCTGATTTTCAGTTTAAGAGAAAAAAAAAAAAAAAGCTAAAAATTTGACAAGTATCATTCAACACTTTTTTTGGATGCCATAAATCAGTCTCTCTGTACTTTTCTAACTCAATGTCATTTTCTCTCTTCTTGTCTTTTGATGCCAGTTTCATACCACTCCTTTTGGTGAAATTAACAAGGAACAAAACAGAGGAAAAACAGAACAAAAATCAGCCACTCAATTCAAAGGGGTTGGACCTAGTCTGTAAAAGGCAGGCATACAGGTGAGTTCAACAGGATAACCTGCCGCTTTTCCAGTGGAAAATCTGCTTCCGTTATAAGCTCTTCTAGATACGGACTAAGCCTTCCCGTAGGTTTGTGTGGCACCACTGGCACACCTGCAGCCCTACCGTACTATGAATAAATCATTAATAATTGAGATCTTACTTCTAACTTCGTAACAGTTGTAACTGCTGTATTGTTTTGTCATTTGATTGTGGTTGCCATTCAGAGTGATCATAGTCTTCTAGAGGAGCATTGTTCCTATTTAGCCAAGAGCATGTTGGCTGGTGTGCCACACAACTGGCATCCCTGTGGTTCACGCCCTTTGACAAATGCTTTCATTACAGGTTTTGGAGGGAGGTAAGCAAGATGGAGGTACTGCTAGGTCAGCCAGTAATGGGGATTTGAAAGCAGGACTGAGACTTACACAATATAAATCTTTTTATCAACCTGTCTGCTTGCCCTGAATGACATGCCATCACTTTACAGGAGAAGCATGCCCAAACCTAGATAATGGAATACTGCTGATTGTAGGAGCCATGGAAATAGAAATATTTATGTCTGCATTGCACTGTGGACTCCCCAGCCTAAAAGTGGTGAGCAGAAAACCTTTCAGGATTGTTAGAATCGCCAGCACTTAAACTTAAGAGTCTGTGGCTTCTCTTAATAGAAAGCTACTCCCAAACACGAGAGACAGGGTACAAGGACAAGTATCATTAATAGCAGAGCTTGACAACTGAACTCTGTTTCCACCTCTGCTTCCAACACCCTCCAATGAATACTCACATGCCTGTGCACTACTGGAAGAGGCAAATTCACCACCTTGTATTTACCAAATCCTAAATAGGTGCAGTAGTAATACACACAATAGTCCAGAAAATCCCCCCTGGAATTCTAGTTAGTAGCATGCATTTTGTTTCAATCAGCGTAAAGTATCTCATCAGCCAGTCCATCAGCGTATAAGCAAAACAAGTTAGAGGGTACAACCCATATATGGTCACTGGCAGTATGAGCAACATTAAGAAGGATGAAAGTCATTATCTTGTTTCACAGTATAATTGCTATGTTATAAACTGAAAGATTTATTTTTAATTAGAGTAGATAAAAATAATTGACTAAGTAATTAAATAGGCCACACCATCTAAGGCCAGGAGCTTGTGGATCCTAATCCTAGCTTTGCCACCATTAGTTGCAGGCATGGGGTGACTTGCTCAAGGTCATGCAGGCACAGTACAATCATTGGTACTATGTGTGCTCTGTCTAGGTATTTCAGGATGCATACACTGTAGACAGCACCCACATCCTAAGATGGCAAGATGTGGGGTTTTATTCAGGTGTCCTGCTGATGATGCTAAGTGTAAGAGAGGATGGGGTGGTCAAAGTGCAGCCTGCAGGCTACAGGATCCCAGGCCCACATCCACCTTCTTCAGCCTCTGTGGGATTCATTCACCCTGCTGGTATCAAAGGCTCCAGCATGCAATGCTTCAGCTTCCTCGGCACAGAAAGCAGCTCAGCTACAGATGGAGCACTGCACGGTGGGACTTGTCTTCTGCACAGGCCACCCCTTCCAATTAAAAATAAAGGTAGCTGCTATTTGCTCCATGCCAATTAGGTACTCGCAATATAAGACTTGGCTTAATTTGAGCCCCCAATGTAGGGAAATACATTTTCCCTAGTCACTGATATACCATGGAACTAAATTTACAGCAGTGGTGGGGGGGGCGGAGGAGGGGAAGGGGAGAGAGGGGGTCTTCCTAGTTTCAATGGCTGTCACGTAGCTACCTCTCCCAGAGTTAAAGTGCTGGAAACATAACCAAACATCTTAAAGAAAAACAAAATTCAGTCTGTTTGCTTTAAACGAACTAGAAGAAAGAAACCCAGGGAGGGGTTCAAAGGCCAACAGCTGAAAGGTGAGGAAATAATCACACGTAAACAGTCAATTCAAATGTACACTCAGAGAGCTTTTCAATTATGGCATGTGGCTTGTTAATTGGTTAGAGGAGCACTACCCAAAGAGATGCCAGGAAAGAATCAAGGTGACAAATGTAACACTAATGTGCCAAGGCTGCATAGCTCTGACAGGCGCACTGATATATGGCAAGGTGTCAGAAAAATCACCCACGCATAGGAACTTACCGTGATAACATCAAGAATGCTGAGGAGGCTGTGGACACTGTCTCCTGCCAGCACTTCTTTAACGACCACTTCAGTGCCATCCTACAGATGGACAGAAGGAGAAGATTAATGGCTCGTATTCCATCACCATGTTTAAATGGGCCAATACAGGCAGGCCCATGCTTCAGAAACATGGCTGTTCAACTTTCGCATTCTAATATTGCAAGATAACCTAAGCACCACCTAACGGTGGAATTCACCCAGCAGAACTAGACCCCAAGGGTGATTCTCCCTGTGCCCCCTGGAATTGATCCATTCTGAGAAGGCTTTGAACGCTACTTTCACTGTGAGTGACAGAAGCAAAGGTAACCTGTGGCACTGGAACCCAACACCAACACTATTTACTTTAATTCATTTCAGATTTACATGGGGTGAGATGCAAGTGAAAGCCCTGCTTTCCCTGTATCCCATCAACTCTTCTTTCCTTCATTTTGCAGAAACTTTGCTTCCCCCTTTGAAAGGCTGTGATGTTGCTGAGCATTGCAACACACAGAACAGCTACACAGTAAAGGTAGCCTGTTTTAGTTTCAATGCTGTTACTTCACAGGTCTGATTCCCTTCATGTGTTAAAACAAATTAAAGGGTAAGAGATTAGCATTAACAGTACCTCTCTCACTAGAAATGCTGACATGGAAGTCACAAGGCTGGCAAACGACACAAAGTATAATTAACTTCTTTTAGACTGGAGATTGAGATGACATTGTGTCACACTAGGTTGTAACGCATGGATTTTATTTTTTGTGCATACACTTTGACATGCCAATAGGTGCATTTTATGAATTGAAAAATAAATTACTGTTGATGACCATGTATCAGTAGCCGTGTTAATCTGTATCCACAAAAACAATGAGGAGTCTGGTGGCACCTTAAAGACTAACAGATTTATTATGGCATAAGCTTTTGTGTGTAAAAAACCCGACTTCCTCAGATGCAGGGAATGAAAATTACAAATACAGGCATAGATATACTGGCACATGAAGAGAAGGGAGTTACCTTACAAGTGGAGAACCAGTGTTGACAAGGCCAATTCAGTCAGGATGGATGTGGTCCACCCCCAATAATTGATGAGGAGGTGTCAATACCAAGAGAAGGAAAATTGCTTTTGTAGTGAGCCAGCCACTCCCAGGCCCCTATTCAAGCCCAAATTAATGGTGTTAAGTTTGCAAATGAATTGTAGCTCTGCAATTTCTCTTTGAAGTATTTTTGTTCAAGTATAGCTACTTTTAAATCTGTTATTGAATGTCCAGGGAAATGGAAGTGTTCTCCTACTGGTTTTTGTATGTTACCATTCCTGATGTCTGATTTCTGTCCATTTATTGTTTTATGTAGAGAATGTCCAGTTTGGCCAATGTACATGGCAGAGGGGCATTGCTGGCACATGATGGCATATATCACATTAGTAGACGTGCAGGTGAATGAGCCCCTGATGGTGTGGTTGATGTGGTTCGGTCCTATGATGGTGTCACTAGAGTAGATATGGGGACAGAACAGGCAACGGGGATTGTTACAGGAATGGGCTCCTGGGTTAATGTTTTTGTGATGTGGTGTGTAGTTGCTGGTGAGTATTTGCTTCAGATTGGGGGGCTGTCTGTAAGCGAGAACTGACCTGCCTCCCAAGGCTTGTGAGAGTGGGGGGTCGTTTTCCAGGACAGGTTGCAGATCGTTGATGATGTGCTGGAGAGGCTTTAGCTGAGAGCTGTACATGATGGCCAGTGGTGTTCTGTTACTTTCCTTGTTGGGCCTCTCCTGTAGTAGGTGACTTCTGAGTACCTATCTCACTCTGTCATTCTGTTTCCTCATTTCCCCAGGTGGGTATTGTAGTTTTAAGAATGCTTGATAAAGATCTTGTAGGTGTTTGTCTCTGTCTGAGGGACTGGAGCAAATGGGGTTAAATCTTAGGGCTTGGCTGTAGACAATGGATCATGTGATCATAGAATCATAGAATATCAAGGTTGGAAGGGACCCCAGAAGGTCATCTAGTCCAACCCCCTGCTCAAAGCAGGACCAATTCCCAGTTAAATCATCCCAGCCAGGGCTTTGTCAAGCCTGACCTTAAAAACCTCTAAGGAAGGAGATTCTACCACCTCCCTAGGTAACACATTCCAGTGTTTCACCACCCTCTTAGTGAAAAAGTTTTTCCTAATATCCAATTTAAACCTCCCCCACTGCAACTTGAGACCATTACTCCTCGTTCTGTCATCTGCTACCATTGAGAACAGTCTAGAGCCATCCTCTTACCTGAAAGGGGGTTCCAAAGAGGATGGCTCTAGACTGTTCTCAATGGTAGCAGATGACAGAACGAGGAGTAATGGTCTCAAGTTGCAGTGGGGGAGGTTTAGATTGGATATTAGGAAAAACTTTTTCACTAAGAGGGTGGTGAAACACTGGAATGAGTTACCTAGGGAGGTGGTAGAATCTCCTTCCTTAGAGGTTTTTAAGGTCAGGCTTGACAAAGCCCTGGCTGGGATGATTTAACTGGGAATTGGTCCCGCTTTGAGCAGGGGGTTGGACTAGATGACCTTCTGGGGTCCCTTCCAACCCTGATATTCTATGATTCTATGATTCTTTGGAACCCCCTTTCAGGTAGTTGAAAGCAGCTATCAAATCCCCCGTCATTCTTCTCTTCTGCAGGCTAAACAATCCCAGCTCCCTCAGCCTCTCCTCATAACTCATGTGTTCCAGTCCCCTAATCATTTTTGTTGCCCTTCGCTGGACTCTCTCCAATTTATCCACATCCTTCTTGAAGTGCGGGGCCCATAACTGGACACACTACTCCAGATGAGGCCTCACCAATGTCGAATAGAGGAGAACGATCACGTCCCTCGATCTGCTCGCTATGCCCCTACTTATACATCCCAAAATGCCATTGGCCTTCTTGGCAACAAGGGCACACTGCTGACTCATATCCAGCTTCTCGTCCACTGTCACCCCTAGGTCCTTTTCCGCAGAACTGCTGCCTAGCCATTCGGTCCCTAGTCTGTAGCTGTGCATTGGGTTCTTCCGTCCTAAGTGCAGGACCCTGCACTTATCCTTATTGAACCTCATCAGATTCCTTTTGGCTCAATCCTCCAATTTGTCTAGGTCCTTCTGTATCCTATCCCTCCCCTCCAGCGTATCTACCACTCCTCCCAGTTTAGTATCATCCGCAAATTTGCTGAGAGTGCAATCCACACCATCCTCCAGATCATTTATGAAGATATTGAACAAAACCGGCCCCAGGACCGACCCTTGGGGTACTCCACTTGATACCGGCTGCCAACTAGACATGGAGCCATTGATCACTACCCGTTGAGCCCGACAATCTAGCCAGCTTTCTACCCACCTTATAGTGCATTCATCCAGCCCATACTTCCTTAACTTGCTGACAAGAATACTATGGGAGACCGTGTCAAAAGCTTTGCTAAAGTCAAGAAACAATACATCCACTGCTTTCCCTTCATCCACAGAACCAGTAATCTCATCATAAAAGGCGATTAGATTAGTCAGGCATGACCTTCCCTTGGTGAATCCATGCTGGCTGTTCCTGATCTTTCCTGCATAGAAGCTGGAGGCATGTAGGTAAGTATAGCAGTCAGTAGGTTTCCAGTATAGGATGGTGTTTATGTGACCATCACTTACTTGCACTGTAGTGTCCACAAAATGGATCTCTTGTGTTGACTGGTCCAGGTTGAGGTTGATGGTGGGGTGGAAATTGTTGAAATCCAGGTGGAATTCTTCAAGGGCCTCCTTCCCGTGGGTCCATATGATGAAGATGTCATCAATGTAGCGCAAGTAGAGAAGTGCTCGGGGACGAGAGCTGAGGAAGCATTGTTCTAAGTCAGCCATAAAAATGTTGGCATGCTGTGGGGCCATGCGGGTACCCATAGCAGTGCCGCTGACTTGAAGGTATAGGTTTTCCCCAAATCTGAAATGGTTGTGGGTGAGGACAAAGTCACAAAGCTCAGTCATGAGGTGTGCCGTGGCCTCATCAGGGATACTGTTCCTGACAGCTTGTAGTCCTCCCACATGTGGAATGTTGGTGTAAAGAGCTTCTACATCCATGGTGGCCAGAATGATGTTTTATATGAGAGTCTCCAGTTTTGAGAGCTCATTCTTGATCTCCTGTTTGCTGTACAGGATGCTGATCAGGTGGTTCCTCAGTTTCTTTGAGAGTGTGTGTTAGTCAGTGTAGTATGTCAATTGCAATGGATTTTTTACCTTCAGTCCATTTGGTATGATGTCCATCTGTTTGCACTTGGAGGGGAAGAGGAGGTCTGTCTGTATCTGTGTGAGTTTTTTCATTAAGTTGATGGATTTCCACTTCATACGGCTAAATTCAGTGCCTTGCATGGTGCCAAGTACTTACCTATCTTCGAGACACCACCGACTTCCTGAGGAAACTACAATGCATCGGTGATCTTCCTGAAAACACCATCCTGTATCTGCAATTTTTACTCCATGCATCTGAAGATGTGGGGGTTTTTTATCCACGAAACCTTATGACCAAATAAATCTGTTAGTCTTTAAAGTGCCACCAGACTCCTCGTTGTTGATGACCATGTTGCCTAATGCACTGGCTCTCAATCTTTCCAGATTACTGTACCCCTTTCAGGAGTATTGCTATTAGCCAGGATGGTCATTGACTATTAGCCAGGACGGGCAGGGATGTTGTCCCTAGCCTGTTTGCCAGAAGCTGGGAATGGGCGACAGGGGATGGATCACTTGATGATTACCTGTTCTGTTCATTCCCCCTAGGGCACCTGGCATTGGTTACTGTTGGAAGATGGGATACTGGGCCAGATGGACCTTTGGTCTGACCCAGTATGGCCCTTTTTATGAGTCCGATTTGTCTTCCATATCCCCAAGTTACACCTCACTTAAAAACTACTTGGTTACAAGATCAGACATAAAAATACAAAAGTGTCACAGCCCACTATTACTGAAAATTGCTTACTATACATTTCAGTGTATAGTCTATAAAGCAGTATAAACAAGTGATTGTCTGTATGAAATTTTAGTTCATACTGACTTCGTTACTGCTTTTTATGTAGCCTGTTGTAAAACTAGGCAAATATCTAGATGAGTTCATGTATCCCCTGGAAGACCTCTGAGTATCCCCAGGGCTACATGTACTCCTTATTGAGAACCACTGGCCTAATGAGTCACAGTCTGACAGAAAGTTTAACACTCGCCTTACAGGGGCGAACACAGCCTGTTCCAAGTCATCACATGACAGAGATGTTGATCTCTAGCCATATGCCATTCTAATAAGAGATTTATGAAAAAAGGAGTCAGTGGCTGGGCTTATTCTTACACTTTCTTGAACGCAAACGTCTAGCTTGCCATCCTGCACGACATAGATGCTGTTATCCAGCTGCCCAGGACGGAAGATGTATTCGCCTTCATGCAGCTGCACAAAGAACATGTGCTTGCACAGCTCCAGGAAGAGAGGCTTCTCAAAATGGCCAAGAACCCTGCAGGAAAGAAAAGGATCAGTGACACCGTCTCTGCTGCAAAAGGAAACCTGCAGATGCCGTGGTGCATGAGAGCCCTCCATAAACTAGCAAAGCCTCATGGTACCAATACTGTGGGAATCCATGAGGGAACCTGGAAGTCCCATGCCATATGCAGCCACATGAAGGACAGAACTCTCTGAGCCAGAAGAGCAGGAGCACTGTGTGATCCTTGCAGGGATGAAAAGATTTGGGATTGCTTTCCAGCAAGGCCCTCTGGTCAGCACTTTGAGTGATGCTGATGGGCTAAAAGTCATCCACAACCTGCCCTCCTCAGCCAAAAGTTGATGTGTGGCCTTCGAAGGTGGGAATGTGGAGAAGATCATCAGAAGGGTCATACTGGGTCATACCAATGGTCCATCTAGCCCAGTATCCTGTCTTCCGACAGTGACCAATCCCAGATGCCTCAGAGGGAATGAACAACAGAAGAGGTAGTCATCAAGTGATCCATCCCCTGTTGCCCATTCCCAGCTTCCAGCAAACAGAGACTCGGGACACTTCAGATCATTGTTTTTCATCCTTGCCTAATAGCCACTGAGGGGCCTATCCTCCATGAATATATCTAGTTCTTTTTTTAAACCCTGTTACAGTCTTGGCCTTCACAACAGCCTCTGGCATGGAGTTCCACAGGTTGGCTGTGCATTGTGTGAAGAAGTACTTCCTTTTGTTTCTTTTAAACCTGCTGCCTATTAATTTCATTGGGTGACCCTAGAAGCCTGGAACATAGCCACACACTTGAAGAAAATCACCCGGAAAACTCCTCTGTTCACTAATGTAACTAGAACAGCGAACTCACCAGAAAAATGTCAGAATAGAGGGGGAGGAAAATGCCAGTTTCACAGGAGTATTTGGGAGTTTGGGATAAGCACCCCTTTCAGGGAACATGCAAGCAGGCTCTCATCACAACCAAGATCACACAGGCAAAAGCAGAAACACCAGTCTCTACCCTCATTTCCTGTCAGTACACAGCACTGAAAAGGGCTCTCTAGGTATCTCCCTAAATTTAGATTTAAAAAAAAAAAAATTCTCCCGTGACAAATTCATGTTTCAGTGGAATTTAACTGACCCATAAAATGTGTCAAGAATAATACATACTAATTGTGCCACCTGTCCATAGATAAAAGCCTAGGTGACAAACAGTAACTCTATTAGATGGCCAAGGAAGGCAGAGACTCTGCTATAATTTAGTCTTCAAGGGCATGGTGGAAAAGTTTTTTAAAACATGAAAACATCCACAAACCTACAGAGAGGAGACAAAAGATGCATAGGTTGTTTAGTCACTTACATAAAGTGAAAGGATTAGCTCAGGTTAGCTGTTAATGGACTGAAGTCCACTGTTCTCAGTGGTACCAGATGACAGAACAAGGAGTAATGGTCTCAAGTTGCAGTGGGGGAGGTCTAGGATATTAGGAAAAACTTTTTCACTAGGAGGGTGGTGAAGCACTGGAATGGGTTACCTAGGGAGGTGGTGGAATTTCAATCCTTAAAGGTTTTTAAGGCCCAGCTTGACAAAGCCCTGGCTGGGATGATTTAGTTGGGGATCGGTCCTGCTTTGAGCAGAGGGTTGGACTAGATGACCTCTTGAGCTCTCTTCCAACCCTAACCTTCTATCATTACCTCTCAAAAAATATAACAAGCAAAATAATTGGAGGCAACTGGCTCCTTTAACTGTCTCAGCAAAGAGATGCAGATGCCAGACTGAGTGAACATGAAGAGTGAACTCTCCTCCTCCCCTCAAGCCAGTCCCTCTCGGAGCAAGGTGCGTACATTTGTGCTGCTGCTCGTGGCAAGTCTGCAGAGCTGTCAGTCTGACACGGAACACACTAAAATGGTCCAACTGCCCTTTGTTACACATTTCCGTAGCAATGTAGAAAAAAAGTGCAAAAAGAGTTTCAAAGGGCACAGAAAGAGCATTAACAGAAATCTATTCCACCTAGCAGAGCTCAGCATTTTTACTCCAAAACCTAGTCCATTGGACCACCCTCTTCCTTTCCTTACCTAATGCTTCTTGGCAACTGCAAATCAGTATTATTTTTTCCCCATCTGAAAAGCCTTACGCCACATACTTAAAAGGCCTCATTCTGATTTCACACTCGTAAAGCTTGGTGACTTCTCTGGAGTTACTGCTGATTTACACCAGTTTAGCACATATCAAGACCAAGCCTCAATCTTTCACTTCAACCTTACCTGACATTTTTAAGCATGTACAGGACTTCTGATGGCAAGTGGGAATTCTTCACATCAAATTCAGTTAGATCGGCTTCCAGCAGGGAGGGAGGCGGCTCCTTTGGTTGCAGAGTTGGAGACTCCTTCTTAAAACGCAAAATCCTACAAAAGAAAAAACAAAATGAACAGAATTCAGAGGCTCAGTCAGCTTCTGTTCATGCTGGGCTTTTGAATTACAAGCTTTCTTAACATTAAATTATTAATTATTATTATTATTATAATAAAGCAGTGAAGGTCTCAGTTTCCAATGCAGTTCCTCCCTTTTCTGGCCAACAGCAAATTTAAAAAAAAAAAAAATTTTAACAGATCTCCCTTTCCCTCCTCGACCCCGCAAAAAATAGTGAACATGTCCTGGGGCATATCCAGATTCAGGGCTTAGACACAACCCAGGGTCAAATAAAGGGAGTCTGTGTGGGTTTCGTAAGGGGACCAACCAGAATGAAACAGACACAAACCTGACACTACAGTACAAAACAGTTCTGGGTAGAGTTGATGCCTCATAGCTCATCACCAGCTCTATCCCTGCACTCCTCCTTGAGCCACTGTGGATTGTAGAGACTATGGAACAAACCTGCACAGCAGCTAAGAATTAGCGCAAACCTCCCCACTTTCCACTCCCAGTGCAAGTTTCATTATTGGGGAAGAATAGAATTTATTCCATTTTAATCCAGTGTTTGTCAGGAAAGTGGGCAAATGCATTGGATTCTCATGCTTTATGAGAAAAGCTAGTCATCCAAAAGCCCAATATAAACAGAGAAAGACTGAGCCTCTTGGAAATCTAAGGCTATGTCTACACTACGAAATTAGGTCAAATTTATAGAAGTCGGTTTCGTAGAAAGCGTCGTTATACAGTTGATTGTGTGTCCCCCCACACAAATGCTCTAAGTGCATTTAGTCGGCAGAGTGCGTCCACAGTAACGGGGCAACCGTTGACTTCCGGAGTGTTGCACTGTAGGTAGCTATTCCACAGTTCCCGCAGTCTCCGCTGCCCATTGGAATTCTGGGGAGAAATCCCAATGCCTGATGGGGCAAAACATTGTCGCGGGTGGTTCAGGGTACATATCGTCAGGCCCCCCCCTTCCCTCCTTCGCTCCCTCCCTCCGTGAAAGCAACAGCAGACAATCATTTCACGCCTTTTTTCCTGGGTTATCTGTGCAGACACCATACCACAGCAAGCATGGAGCCTGCTCAGCTCACCGTCACCGTATGTCTCCTGGGTGCTGGCAGACGCGGTACTGCATTACTACACCGCAGCAGCTCATTGCCTTTTGGCAGCAGACAGTGCAGTATGACTGGTAGCCATTGTCGCCGTACTCCAGGGTGCTCTTTTAGCCAACCTCGGTGAGGTCGGTCGGGGCACCTGGGCAAACATGGGAGTGACTCAGCCAGGTAATTTCCCTTTTAAATTTCGTCTCATGGCAATTCATTCCTGCCGGCAGTCCTACTGCACCGTCTTCTGTTGAGCAGCCAGGAGACGACGATGGCCAGCAGTCGTACTTCACCATCTGCTGCCAGCAAGATGTATAAAGATAGATGAAGTGGCTCAAAACAAGAAATAGACCAGATTTGTTTTGTATTCATTTTCTCCTCCCTCCCTCTGTGAAATCAACGGCCTGCTAAACCCAGAGTTTTGAGTTCTATTCTTGAGGGGGCCATTCTGTTTCACTGATGCAAAGCTACCCCCTTTGTTGATTTTAATTCCCTGTAAGCCAAGTTGTCGGTCACCCCTCCCTCCCTCAGAGCAACAGCAGACAATCGTTTCGCGCCTTTTTTCAGCGCGGACGCCATAGCACTGGGAACATGGAGCCCGCTCAGATCACCGCGGCAATTATGAGCACTATAAACACCGTGCGCGTTATCCAGCAGGATATGCAGAACCATAACCTGCAAGAAAAGCGAAATCAGGCGAGGAGGTGGCAACTGCAGCACAGTGACGAGAGTGATTTGAAAAGCGTGAACAGGGAGTGCTTTGTTCCAGGTGAGCCTTGAGTGGACCTGACTGTATAAGAGCCAGTCAGCTGCGAACCAGCTGAGCAGTGAACAGCAGAGCGGCTAACAGAGGGAGCTTGCCTGGGAGTTTGCCTGGGGAGAGCCTGCTGAGGCTTACATCTTGCCTAAGTCTCTGAGTAGTTACTACAACTCCTGAGTGAGCTCGTAGAAGGAAGGTAATATGGATGGGGGGTGTTCAGCTGTTGTGACCTGCACTGGATGTGCCATGTTTGTCTTTCTTCCACAGGACAGAAGTGACTTTGTCTGTACAAAGTGCAAGCTGGTCTCCATATTGGAAGAGAAGGTTCAAGGTCTGGAGCAACAGGTATCGACCCTGCGTTGCACAAGAGAAACTGAAGATTTCCTGGACAGACATCAGGATATGCATCTAGGGGCACAATGTTCTGAAGATTCAGAGCAGGCTGCGCAGTGGGGACAGGAGGACGGTGAAGAAATTTGGCAGCATGTGACCTCCAGAAGAAGAACGGGGAGCGTCCATGTACCAGCAACGCAGATACAGGTAAGCAACTGTTTTCATGTTCTCTCCACAGGTACTAATGCGGAGAGTTGACTAGATGATACATCTGAGGGAAGGGAACAGAAGGAGACTCCACCGATTGGAAGGCATGAGATGTTCTGTCCCAGGGATGGGGGTTCCACGACCACCACTCCCAAGAGAAGGAGGCGGGTGGTGGTGGTCGGGGACTCTCTCCTCAGGGGGACTGAGTCATTTATCTGCCGCCCTGACCGGGAAAACCGAGAAGTCTGCTACTTGCCAGGAGCTAAGATTCACGATGTGACGGAGAGACTGCCGAGACTCATCAAGCCCTCGGATCGTTACCCCTTCCTGCTTCTCCACGTGGGCACCAATGATACTGCCAAGAATGACCTTGAGTGGATCACTGCGGACTACGCGGCTCTGGGAAGAAGGATAAAGGAGTTTGAGGCGCAAGTGGTCTTCTCGTCCATCCTCCCCGGGGAGGAAAAGGCCTGTGTAGAGACTGTCGAATCGTGGAAGTCAACGAATGGCTATGCAGGTGGTGTCGGAGAGGCGGCTTTGGATTCTTTGACCATGGGATGGTGTTCGAAGAAGGAGGAGTGCTAGGCAGAGACGGGCTCCACCTAACGAAGAGAAGGAAGAGCATCTTCGCAAGCAGGCTGGCTAACCTAGTGAGGAGGGCTTTAAACTAGGTTCACCGGGGCAAGAAGACCAAAGCCCTCAGGTAAGTGGGGAAGTGGGATACCGGGAGGAAGCACAAGCAGGAGAGTGCGAGAAGGCAGGGCTCCTGCCTCATACTGAGAAAGAGGGGCGATCAGCAAGTTATCTCAAGTGCCTATACACAAATGCACGAAGTCTGGGAAACAAGCAGGGAGAACTGGAAGTCCTGGCACAGTCAAGGAATTATGATGTGATTAGAACAACAGAGACTTGGTGGAATAACTCACATGACTGGAGTACTGTCATGGATGGGTATAAACTGTTCAGGAAGGACAGGCAGGGCAGAAAAAGTGGGGGAGTTGCACTGTATGTAAGGGAGCAGTATGACTGCTCAGAGCTCTGGTATGAAACTGCAGAAAAACCTGAGTGTCTCTGGATTAAGTTTAGAAGTGTGAGCAACAAGGGTGATGTCGTGGTGGGAGTCTGCTATAGACCACCGGACCAGGGGGATGAAGTGGACGAGGCTTTCTTCCGGCAACTCATGGAAGTTACTAGATCGCATGCCCTGGTTCTCATGGGAGACTTCAATGACCCTGATATCTGTTGGAAGAGCAATATAGCGGTACACAGACAATCCAGGAAGTTTTTGGAAAGCGTAGGGGACAATTTCCTGGTGCAAGTGCTGGAGGAACCAACTAGGGGCAGAGCTCTTCTTGACCTGCTGGTCACAAACGGGGAAGAATTAGTAGGGGAAGCAAAAGTGGATGGGAACCTGGGAGGCAGTGACCATGAGTTGGTTGAGTTCAGGATACTGACACAGGGAAGAAAGGAGAGCAGCAGAATACAGACCCTGAACTTCAGAAAAGCAGACTGACTCCCTCAAGGAACTGATGGGCAGGATCCCCTGGGAGAATAACATGGGGGGGAAAGGAGTCCAGGAGAGCTGGCTGTATTGTAAAGAATCCTTATTGAGGTTACAGGGACAAACCATCCCAATGTGTAGAAAGAATAGTAAATATGGCAGCCGACCAGCTTGGCTTAACAGTGAAATCCTTGCTGATCTTAAACACAAAAAAGAAGCTTACAAGAAGTGGAAGGCTGGACAAATGACCAAGGAAGAGTATAAAAATATTGCTTGGGGATCTAAGAGTGAAATCAGGAAGGCCAAACCACACCTGGAGTTGCAGCTAGCAAAAGATGTTAAGAGTAACAAGAAGGGTTTCTTCAGGTATGTTAGCAACAAGAAGAAAGTCAAGGAAAGCGCGGGCCCCTTACTGAATGAGGGGAGCAACCTAGTGACAGAGGATGTGGAAAAAGCTAATGTACTCAATGCTTTTTTTGCCTCTGTCTTCACAAACAAGGTCAGCTCCCAGACTACTGCACTGGGCAGCACAGAATGGGGAGGAGGTGACCAGCCCTCTGTGAACGAAGCAGTGGTTCGGGACTATTTAGAAAAGCTGGACGAGCACAAATGCATGGGGCCGGATGCGCTACATCCGAGAGTGCTAAAGGAGTTGGCGGATGTGATTGCAGAGCCATTGGCCATTATCTTTGAAAACTCATGGCGATCTGGGGAAGTCCCGGACGACTTGAAAAAGGCTACTGTAGTGCCCATCTTTAAAAAAGGGAAGGAGGAGGATCCTGGCAACTACAGGCCAGTCAGCCTCATCTCAGTCCGTGGAAAAATCATGCAGCAGGTCCTCAAGGAATCAATTCTGAAGCTCTTAGAGGAGAGGAGAGGAGAGGAGAGGAGAGGAGAGGAGAGGAAAGGAAAGTGATCAGGAACAGTCAGCATGGATTCACCAAGGGCAAGTCAAGCTTGGCTAATCTAATTGCCTTCTATGATGAGATAACTGGCTCCGTGGATGAAGGGAAAGCAGTGAACGTGTTATTCCTTGACTTTAGCAAAGCTTTTGACACGGTCTCCCACAGTATTCTTGCCTGCAAGTTACAGAAGTATGGGCTGGATGAATGGACTGTAAGGTGGATAGAAAGTTGGCTAGATTGTCGGGCTCAACGGGTAGTGATCAATGGCTCCATGTCTAGTTGGCAGCCGGTATCAAGTGGAGTGCCCCAAGGGTTGGGCCTCGGGCCAGTTTTGTTCAATATGTTCATTAATGATCTGGAGGATGGCGTGGATTGCACCCTCAGCAAGTTTGCAGAAGACACTAAACTGGGAGGAGTGGTAGATACGCTGGAGGGTAGGGACAGGATACAGAGGGACCTAGACAAATTGGAGGATTGGGCCAAAGGAAATCTGATGACGTTCAACAAGGACAAGTGCCGAGTCCTGCACTTAGGACGGAAGAATCCCATGCACCGCTACAGAGTAGGGACCGAATGGCTCGGCAGCTGTTCTGCAGAAAAGGACCTAGGGGTTACAGTGGATGAGAAGCTGGATATGAGTCAACAGTGTGCCCTTGTTGCCAAGAAGGCCAATGGCATTTTGGGATGTATACTTACGGGCACGGCCAGCAGATCGAGAGACGTGATTGTTCCCCTCTATTCAACATTGGTGAGGCCTCATCTGGAGTACTGTGTCCAGTTTTGGGCCCCACACTACAAGAAGGAGGTGGAAAAATTGGAAAGAGTCAAGCAGAGGGCAACAAAAATGATTAGGGGACTGGAACACATGACTTATGAGGAGAGGCTGAGGGAACTGGGATTGTTTAGTCTGCGGAAGAGAAGAATGAGGGGGGATTTGATAGCTGCTTTCAACTACCTGAAAGGGGGTTCCAAGGAGGATGGATCTACACTGTTCTCAGTGGTAGCTGATGACAGAACAAGGAGTAATGATCTCAAGTTGCAGTGGGGGAGGTTTAGGTTGGATATTAGGAAAAACTTTTTCACTAGGAGGGTGGTGAAACACTGGAATGTGTTACTCTGGGAGGTGGTGGAATCTCCTTCCTTAGATATTTTTAAGGTCGGGCTTGACAAAGCCCTGGCTGGGATGATTTAGTTGGGGATTGGTCCTGCTTGGAGCAGGGGGCTGGACTGGACCTCCTGAGTTCCCTTCCAACCCTGATATTCTATGATTCTATGATGAGGACATGGACATAGACTTCTCACAAAGTACAGGGCCCTGCAATGTGCACATCATGGTGTCAATTGGGTACGTTCATGACGTGGAACACCGATTCTGGGCTCGGGAAACAAGCACAGACTGGTGGGACCGCACAGTGTTGCGGGTCTGCGACGATTCCCAGTGGCTGCGAAACTTTCGCATGCATAAGGGCACTTTCATGGAACTTTGTGACTTGCTTTCCCCTGCTCTGAAGCGCAAGAATACCAAGATGAGAGCAGCCCTCACAGTTCACAAGCAAGTGGCAACAGCCCTGTGGAAGCTTGCAATGCCAGACAGCTACCGGTCAGTCGGGATTCAATTTGGAGCGGGCAAATCTAGTGTGGGGGCTGCTGTGATGCAAGTAGCCCACGCAATCAAAGATCTGCTGATATCAAGCGTAGTGACCCTGGGAAATGTGCAGGTCATAGTGGATAGTTTTGCTGCAATGGGGATTCCCTAACTGTGGTGGGGCGATAGACGGAACCCATATCCCTATCTTGGCACTGGAGCACCAAGGCAGTGAGTACATAAACTGAAAGGGGTACTTTTCAATGGTGCTGCAAGCACTGGTGGATCACAAGGGACGTTTCACCAACATCAACGTGGGATGGCGGGGAAAGGTACATGACGCTTGCATCTTCAGGAACTCTGGTCTGTTTCAACAGCTGCAGCAAGGGACTTTCTTCCCATACCAGAAAATAACCGTTGGGGATGTTGAAGTGCCTATACTTATCCTTGGGGACCCAGCCTACCCCTTAATTCCATGGCTCATGAAGCCATACACAGGCAACCTGGACAGTAGTCTGGAGCTGCTCAACTATAGGCTGAGCAAGTGCAGAATGGTGGTAGAATGTGCATTTGGGCATTTAAAAGTGCGCTGGCGCAGTTTACTGACTCGGTTAGACCTCAGTGAAACCAATATTCCCACTGTTATTATTGCTTGCTGTGCTCTCCACAATATCTGTGAGAGTAAGGAGGAGACGTTTATGGCGGGGTGGAAGGTTGAGGCAAATCGCCTGGCCGCCGATTACGCACAGCCAGACACCAGGGCAGTTAGAAGAATACAGGAGGGCGTGGTGCGCATCAGAGAAGCTTTGAAAACCAGTTTCAAGAATGGCCAGGCTACGGTGTGAAAGTTCTGTTTGTTTCTCCTTGATGGAAACGCCCCCCCTCCCTCAGTTTCACTCTAATTTCCTGTAAGCTAAGCACCCTCCCCTCCCCACTTCAATCACCACTTGCAGAGGCAATAAAGTCATTGTTGCTTCACATTCATGCATTCTTTATTTATTCATCACACAAATAGGGGAATAACTGCCAAAGTAGCCCAGGAGGGGTGGTGGAGGAGGGAAGGACAAGGCCACACAGCACTTTAAAAGTTTAAAACTTTAAAACTTATTGAATGCCAGCTTTCTGTTGCTTGGGCAATCCTCTGGGGTGGAGTGGCTGGGTGGCCGGAGGCCCCCCCACCGCATTCTTGGGCGTCTGGGTGGAGGCAGCTATGGAACTTGGGGAGGAGGGCGGTTGGTTCCACAGGGGCTGTAGCGGCAGTCTGTGCTCCTGCTGCCTTTCCTGCAGCTCAACCATACACTGGAGCATATGAGTTTGATCCTCCAGCAGCCTGAGCATTGACTCCTGCCTTCTTTCAGCAAGCTGATGCCACTAACCATCTTCAGCCCGCCACCTCTCCTCGCGGTCATATTGTATTTTCCTGCACTCTGAGATTGTCTGCCTCCACATATTTTGCTGTGCTCTGTCAGTGTGGGAGGACAGTATGAGTTCAAAGAACATTTCATCACAAGTGCGGTTTTTTTGCCTTCTAATCTTAGTTAGCCTCTGGGAAGGAGAAACATGCAGCTGGTGGAGGGAAAAAAAGGGAGAGTGGTAGTTAGAAAGACACATTTTATAGAACAGTGGGTCGACTCTTTCACGGTAAACCTTGCTGTTAACATTACATAGCACATGTGCTTTCATTACAAGGTTGCATTTTGCCTCTTATTGAGGGTCTGCTGGTTTGGTGTGAAAGATCACTCACGCAGCAGATTTCCACTTGCAGGCAGCCATGGCAAGCCACAGTCTTTTGGCTTCTTTAACCTTCATAACATGTGGGAATGGTTTCAAACAGCAGCGCCCTCATTTCCCCTACGAAATAGACATTGGGTTGGCCATTTAAAAGGAGGGGCTGCGGTTTCTGGGTTCACGTGCAGCAGAAACCCAACTAAACACCCACACCCACACAATTCTCTGGGATAATGGCTTCCCCCTCCCCGCACCTCGTGGCTAACAGCGGGGCAGATTTCTGTTCAGCCACAGGCAAACAGCCCAGCAGGAACAGGCACCTCTGAGTGTCCGCTTACTAAAACCACCCTATTTCAACCAGGTGACCATGAATGATATCACTCTCCTGAGGAAAAAGAAAAGGAGTACTTGTGGCACTTTAGAGACTAACAAATTTATTTGAGCATAAGCTTTCGTGAGCTACAGCTCACTTCATCAGATGCATTCAGTGGACTCATGAAAGCTTATGCTCAAATAAATTGGTTAGTCTTTAAGGTGCCACAAGTCCTCCTTTTCTTTTTGCGGATACAGACTAACATGGCTGCTACTCTGAAAACTCTCCTGAGGGTAACACAGAGAGACAAAGAACGGATGTTGTTTGAATGCCAGCAAACACCAGGACCATATGCTGCAATGCTTTGTTCTGCAATGATTCCCGACTATGTGCTACTGGCCTGGCGTAGTAAAGTGTCCTATCATGGAGGAGGGAAATAAAGCTGCCCTCCCCAGACACCTTTTGCAAAGGCTTTGGGAGTATATCCAGGAGAGCTTTATGGAGATGTCCCTGGAGGATTTCCGCTCCATCCCCAGACATCTTAACAGACTTTTCCACTAGCTGTACTGGCCGCGAATGCCAGGGCAAATTAATCATTAAACACACTTGCTTTTAAACCATGTATAATATTTACAAAGGTACACTCACCAGAGGTCCCTTCTCCGCCTTCAGGGTCCAGGAGCCCACCTTGGGTGGGTTCGGAGGGTACTGGGTCCAGGTCCAGGGTGATAAACAGATCCTGACTGTTGGGGAAACCGGTTTCCCCGCTTCCTTGCTGTGAGCTACCTCCTCCTCATCATCTTCCTCGCCCCCAAAACCCACTTCCGTTTTGCTTCCCACTCCTTGGACGGAGTCAAAGCACAGGACTGGGGTAGTGGTGGCTGCACCCCCTAGAATGGCATGCAGCTGATCATAGAAGCAGCATGTCTGGGGCTCTGAACCGGAGTGACCGTTTGCCTCTCTGGTTTATTGGTAGGCTTGCCTCAGCTCCTTAATCTTCACGTGGCACTGCTGCGGGTCCCTGTTATAGCTTCTGTCCTTCATGCCACTGGAGATTTTTTCAAACTTTTTGGCATTTCGTCTTTTCGAACGGAGTTCTGCCAGCACTGAGTCGTCTCCCCATACAGTGATCAGATCCCGTACCTCCCGTTCGGTCCATGCTGGAGCTCTTCGGCGATTCTGGGACTGCATGGACTCCTATGATGATGAGCTCTGCATGGTGACCTGTGCAGATGAGCTCGCCACACAGGAAATGAGATTCAAAAGTTCACAGGCCTTTTCCTCTATACCTGGCCAGTGCATCTGAGTTGAGAGCGCTGTCCAGAGCGGTCATAACTGAGCATTCTGGGATAGCTCCCGGAGGCCAATACCATCGATTTGCATCCACAGTACCCCAAATTCGACCCGGCAAGGCTGATTTCAGCGCTAATCCCCTTGTCGGGAGTGGAGTAAAGAAATCGATTTTAAGAGCCCTTTAAGTCGAAAAAAAGGGCTTCGTCGTGTGGACGAGTGCAGGGTTAAATCAAGATAACGCTGCTAAATTCGACCTAAACTCGTAGTGTAGACCAGGCCTAAGTTTACAAAACAAATAGGAGTCCTTCACCCCTAGTACCACAGGAGCCAAACTAGAGCTCCTACAATTGTTGCATAAAGTTAATTGCACCTATACACGACCACAGCAATGCATAGGACCTCCATTACAATGTAACTGTACCTCTTAGCCAAAGACAAAACCTTTGCTCTTTTCCGCATCCTTTGACGAGGCACCATGTTCCCAACCAGAGAGTTTGGGAGAGTTGTCACCTACAGGAAACAACAAAACAAAAATCTGTTTCAAGAAAATTCCAACACCCTCTAAAGGTCCTGATCCTGCAAAGTCACGCACATGTGTGGTACCATTGGAATCCATGTAAAGTTAAGTGCATATGTAAGGCTTTGCAGGATCAGGACCTACATGAGCGCTAGGGCAGTGTGCTACATCATGGCATTTTCTTTTTAGAGAGAAGTTTCACTGTACTTTTTAGTGAGCAATTAATATAATGGTGATGGGAGATACAGAATAACCTCAGAGTATTTCTGACCAAGAACTGCAAGCACCAGAAACATAGAAGTAATCTTTTAAAGTGTAAATATTAGTCTGGCAATCACTAATCCTGATGCACTGAGGCCTGATACACTTAATCAATGCCAAGAACAGACTTATACATTTTAGTGAAATATATAAATGAGGACACCTGTCCTAATACTTAAATAGCACAATAAATGCAGTAACTGGAGTGCCACTTAGTGGAGGAATGAAAAGATTGCAAGATCAAGAAAACTTCCTAGTTTTTAATTTTTTTAAAATATCCCGTTTATCCCTCAGGAAATTCAATTCCATTATATGCTTCTGTAATGAGAATTTTCAGACTCTGTCTCATCTCTTCCATCAACAGACAAGTGGGTCTCTGGGCCATCAATATCTCCAAGCATCATAAAATCAGAAACTCAGCAATTTAACTTTACCAGAAGTATAGCAGACAGAAACTAGTATCTTTCACTTGCTTTATACCTTCAGACAAAGAATAAAAATAAACACAGGTCTAAATTTCCAGAAGAAAAAGAAAAGGTGATTTTATCATATGAATACAAAATGCCTTCAAATATGAGCATCTCAGTGAAAGGGTTGGAAGGGTTTTTTTGCCTTCTTTTTTTAAAAACATAGGCAAAACAACACATTTTCCCCAGATGCCTGCCCAGAAATGACTGAATACCCAACTTCCAAAACTTCAGCCCAAACAATGAAAGTATGGTAAAGTTAAAAGCAACTGCAAAACCAGATCTTACAATGGGAAGTGTTAGTCAGACAGCACTACCAGACCACCCATCATATATTTATTTTTTTACAAACAGTTATTCCTACTGTATTTAGTCAGATTGTTTCTTCATAGCTCCCATGTCCCCTTGCATGGAGTCATATAGACATTAAGCTTTCTCTTGCCTGTTGAAGACCACACAATTGAGCTAAATGTAAGCCAAAAACGGGAAAAACTGAATTGCATTCTTTACTAAGAGAGGAAACTGTTTCTTCAAAATCAAGATGTCCTCTTTACGTACATTTGTCAATAGGAAACAATACGACATTCGCTCCATCCCAGTGTAGGGGAAGAAAAAAAAACAAAACCACCACATGTTCTGGAGAAAGAGTGGCTGGTTTGAAGAAATCAACAGAAGAACAAAATTGGGATCAAAGTGCATTTAGGAAGACTGAACTCAGAATGAACACCTATATTTGCCAAATTGGCTCAGGATGTCCTTTCAGGAATGGAATGAGGCTTAGAAACCTGGACTGTCCCTATGAACAAAGCAAGAAATCGCTCCAGTCTCTTGAGAAGTCCTGCATGGTGAGACAGCGAGAACTGGCATTTGCAACAAACAATACTGCAAAGATCAAGAGAGGCATGTCATGGCAGACAGGCATTTCACCAGAAATAGAACAACCGCCAAAGACAGGCAGCTAAGCAGCTCTAAGGCAAATCCTGGCAAAGTGTCTCAAAATGGCAAAGTCTATGGAAACATCACTGATGCAGAAAACACACAAAGATGTTAAGTACAGCTTAACAAGAACTTCATTCAAGAGTGGATTTACCCAGAGCCTGTCATAGTAATAAGTTGGATGTTGCTGCTACTGAAAACTTCCGTATGAAAACGGGCAATTTGTTTGCAAATATAACAGGAGTCATTTAATGACAAGTGCTACCATTCTGCCTGAAAATCAGTTCCACTATTATCTTGTTTTCCTCATTCACGTGTTTTTTTTATTTTTAAATTCTTTTGTGATGGAAGTGCTCATGTTTGATCCGTGTGTGAAAAGTCGAGGACAATCCAGTCAGCCATTTTTGAATTTGGTATGGTTGTATGCACATTCTGAACGTGGTGTAAAACCTTACAGTTATAATTTTACCCATACAGGAAACAGGTGAATTTTTAAACTTGAAATATGGCATGCAGACTCAAAGAGTCACTGAAGAGTCCATTTACAATTCAGCTTGAATAAAGTCTGTCTGGAACTTAAGATTCAGGAACTTTTGAAAATTGCAGAGTGGGCATGAGCAGTAGAAATCAGCACCAAGCCTGAGCGTTTGCCTATCTAGAGATGCACTGCACACTGCACACACATGCTGTTTGCCCAGACACACACACTTTTCAATTGATTGTTAACTGTCTTTTCATTCTGGGTTTGTTCAGCACCTACCATAATGGGGTCCTGGTCCATGAGTGGGGCACCCAGGCACTATCGTAATATAAATAATAAATAAGTAACATGGAACCTCTAGCCTCCTCATCAGGTCTCCAGACATTTATTCTCTCCCCCATATACAGACTTTCTGGATACAGGATCACTAGATAGCAGAGTTAAAAGAAGTCAGAACTCCAAGATTCCTACAATAATGGGATCTCAGCCACAATGCCCATATGTCACATTTTCTATTCCTTGTTAAATGGCTATTGCAATATATTATCCATTATGTCATTACATGAAAAACCATAATACACACACCTACAAGAAAGCCTGTGTAATGCATCTGTTAGAATCTTAATTTCTGCATTTCCTGATTTATCTTACACCTCATGCACTGATTACATAGTCCTAGAGATAAAACAATCACGGAACCCCACAATGCCATTTTTACCAAGCCGGTATTCAGATTAGAACTAAAAAATAAAGCACACATTACCTGGAAAAATAAGATAGCAAGAGTCTCTGCCATCACTTACACATAAAGGGTAGGGAGCTGTTATAGGTGTTAATGAAGATTATTGGATTAAACAGACATCAAGAATAAACCATCACACCAAGGTCTTAGCAGTTTTTTTCATATGAAGGATGAAGTAATTTTAATTATCTTATTTCCAAATGTAACAGTACGTGTAAGTTTCAAGTTAAAATGCATGCCCCATTAAGGAGCTTGAATGTTAAGGACAACACAAAAGTTTATTCATTCATTTTTTTGATAAGTGTAAAAGTATTTTAAATACAAATCTCCATTTACCTTACTAAAGTTTCAAATTAATTCACAACTAGTTTTCTGTCTCCATTTTAAGAAGCTTAAAATAAAAGACCACAAACAGAGAGAGAATCCTAAAAATAGAAACAAGGATGGAGTATTTTTCAAAGAAACTGAATTGTTCATTTTAAACTCTCTCTCTCTACCTCAGCATTTAACAACATATACATTAGTTTTAAAAAATAAACTTCATACACAGATTGATCTCAGGAGGTCACCAAGTCATACACTTGAAATGGATTTTAAAATGTAGGGACAGAAAGGGGGTCTTTGGATAGTTTAGGAACTATTAGTGAAGTTTTATACTTATACACGTTAAGACCTGGGCAATCATGTCTCATCTCTCAGGTTATAAAACTGGTAACTACAGAACCATAGAATATCAGGGTTGGAAGGGAACTCAGGAGGTCATCTAGTCCAACCCCCTGCTCAAAGCAGGGCCAATCCCCAACTAAATCATCCCAGCCAGGGCTTTGCCAAGCCTGACCTTAAAAACTTCTAAGGAAGGAGATTCCACCACCTCCCTAGGTAACGCATTCCAGTGTTTCACCACCCTCCTAGTGAAAAAGTTTTTCCTAATATCCAACCTAAATCTCCCCCACTGCAACTTGAGACCATTACTCCTTGTTCTGTCATTTGCTACCACTGAGAACAGTCTAGAGCCATCCTCTTTGGAACCCCCTTTCAGGTAGTTGAAAGCACCTATCAAATCCCCCCTCATTCTTCTCTTCCACAGACTAAACGATCCCAGTTCCCTCAGCCTCTCTTCATAAATCATGTGCTCCAGCCCCCTAATCATTTTTGTTACCCTCTGCTGGATTCCCTCCAATTTTTCCACCTCCTTCTTGTAGTGTGGGGCCCAAAACTGGACACTGTACTCCAGATGAGGCCTCACCAATGTCGAATAGAGGGGAATGATCACGTCCCTCCATTTGCTGGCAACGCTCCTAATTATACAGCCCAAAATGCTGTTAGCCTTCTTGGCAATAAGGGCACACTGTTGACTCATATACAGCTCCTCATCCACTATAACCCCGAGGTCCTTTTCTGCAGAACTGCTGCCTAGCCATTTGGTCCCTCGTCTCTAGGGGTGCATGGGATTCTTCCGTCCTAAGTGCAGCACTCTGCACTTGTCCTTGTTGAACCTCATCAGATTTCCTTTGGCTCAATCCTCTAATTTATCTAGGGCCCTCTGTATCCTATCCCTACTCTCCAGCATATCTACCACTTCTCCCAGTTTAGTGTCATCTACAAACTTGCTGAGGGTGCAATCCACACCATCCTTCAGATCATTAATGAAGATATTGAACAAAACCGGCCCCAGGACTGACCCTTGGGGCACTCCACTTGATACCGACTGCCAAGTAGACATGAAGCCATTGATCGCTACCCTTTGAACCGATGATCTAGCCAGCTTTCTATCTACCTTACAGCCCATACTTCTTTAACTTGCAGGCAAGAATACTGTGGGAAACCGTATCAAAAGCTTTGCTAAAGCCAAGGAATAACATGTCCACTGCTTTCCCCTCATCGACAGAGCCAGTTATCTCGTCATAGAAGGCAACTAGGTGAAAAGGTGAAAGGCATGACTTGCCCTTGGTGAATCCATGCTGACTGTTCCTTACAGCTATGGAGATAACCATAAGAGTTAGGAAGGAATCTTTCCTTTCCACACACAGCCCTGCAAAACTAGACAAGTGCATTCTTTCCAAGGGGAAAGAGGAACTTGCTCTGAAACATCAGGCATTACCCACTACCTGTTAACAGGATACTGACTACAAAACACATGATCCAGGATGACCAACCCAACATATTAGAGACTTCTCGTCTGAAAAAATGCAGTGGGGCTGGGGCTAATAACCAGGGTAAACAGGTCAGGCATCTGGGAGTTCACATTTATCTTCCTGGATTTTAATCTTTATTTTCCACTCTCCCTTCCCTCTCCATTAGGTGTACTTACCTTTCTCATGATCTTCCGCCCATAGAACATGACTTTGTCTCTCTTGCGAAATCTGTACTGAGGCACTTGTGGCTGAGGTTGTCCTGAAACACAAAAGAATCATCAAATAACTCTGCACATAGTTTGTAACAAGGGGAAAGAGGAGCATGCAGGTGCATTGACCTTGCTCACTAGTTGGAATCCAACTTACATTATTAACAGAAATTCATGTGAAACTCAACTTCTTCCTGTTGGAGACTAGGCCAAAACCCCACTCATTTTTGTCAGTACAATTTAAAATGAATGACAAGAAAGAAACCTATTCTGTCCAAACACTCTTTTTGGATGATGAGCTACCTGTGTTCAAGCTGTCAGTGGACTGATTTAACCCTGTGTTACTTTTGCCTCACAATGTAGATTCATAGATTCATAGATATTTAGGCCAGAAGGGACCATTATGATCATCTAGTCTGACCTCCTGCACAATGCAGACCACAGAATTTCACCCACCACTCCTAAAAAAGACCTCACACCTATATCTGTGCTATTGAAGTCCTCAAATTGTAGTTTGAAGACCTCAAGGAGCAGAGAATCCTCCAGCAAGTGACCCGTGCCCCATGCTACAGAGGAAGGCGAAAAACCTCCAGGGCCTTCCAATCTGCCCTGGAGGAAAATTCCTTCCCGACCCCAAATATGGCGATCAGCTAAACCCTGAGCATATGGGCAAGATTCATCAGCCAGATACTACAGAAAATTCTTTCCCGGGTAACTTGGATCTTACCCCATCTAAAAACCCATCACAGGCCATTGGGCCTATTTACCATGAATATTTAATTACCAAAACCATGTTATCCCATCATACCATCTCCTCCATAAACTTATCGAGTTTAATCTTAAAGCAAGATAGATCTTTTGCCCCCACTACTTCCCTCGGAAGGCTATTCCAAAACTTCACTCCTCTGATGGTTAGAAACCTTCGTCTAATTTCTAATCTAAATTTCCTAGTGGCCAGTTTATATCCATTTGTTCTTGTGTCCACATTGGTACTGAGTTTAAATAATTCCTCTCCCTCTCTGGTATTTATCCCTCTGATATATTTATAGAGAGCAATCATATCTCCCCTCAACCTTCTTTTAGTTAGGCTAAACAAGCCAAGCTCCCTGAGTCTCCTTTCATAAGACAAGTTTTCCATTCCTCGGATCATCCTAGTAGCCCTTCTCTGTACCTGTTCCAGTTTGAATTCATCCTTCTTAAACATGGGAGACCAGAACTGCACACACTATTCCAGGTGAGGTCTCACCAGTGCCTTATATAACGGTACTAAAACCTCCTTATCCCTACTGGAAATACCTCTCCTGATGCATCCCAAGACGACATTAGCTTTTTTCACAGCCATATCACATTGGCAGCTCATAGTCATCCTATGATCAACCAATACTCCAAGGTCCTTTTCCTCCTCCGTTACTTCTAGTTGATGCGTCCCTAGCTTATAACTAAAATTCTTGTTATTAATCCCTAAATGCATGACCTTACACTTCTCACTATTAAATTTCATCCTATTCCTATTACTCCAGTTTACAAGGTCATCCAGATCCTCCTGTAGGGTATCCCTGTCCTTCTCTAAATTAGCAATACCTCCCAGCTTTGTATCATCTGCAAACTTTATTAGCACACTCCCACTTTTTGTGCCCAGGTCAGTAATAAAAAGATTAAATAAGATTGGTCCCAAAACTGATCCTTGAGGAACTCCACTGGTAACCTCCCTCCAACTTGACAGTTCACCTTTCAGTAGGACCCGTTGTAGTCTCCCCTTTAACCAATTCCCTATCCACCTTTCAATTTTCCTATTGATGCCCATCTTATCCAATTTAACTAGTAATTCCCCATGTGGCACAGTATCAAACGCCTTACTAAAATCTAAGTAAATTAGATCCACTGCGTTTCCTTTATCTAAAAAATCTGTTACTCTCTCAAAGAAGGAGATCAGGTTGGTTTGGCACGATCTACCTTTTGTAAAACCATGTTGTATTTTGTCCCATTTACCATTGACTTCAATGTCCTTAACTACCTTCTCCTTCAAAATTTTTTCCAAGACCTTGCATACTACAGATGTCAAACTAACAGGCCTATAATTACTTGGATCACTTTTTTTCCCTTTCTTAAAAATAGGAACTATGTTAGCAATTCTCCAATCATACGGTACAACCCCTGAGTTTACAGATTCATTAAAAATTCTTGCTAATGGGCTTGCAATTTCTTGTGCCAATTCTTTTAATATTCTTGGATGAAGATTATCTGGGCCCCCCGATTTAGTCCCATTAAGCTGTTTGAGTTTCGCTTCTACCTCAGATATGGTGATGTCTACCTCCATATCCTCATTCCCATTTATCATGCTACCATTATCCCTAAGATCCTCTTTAGTCTTATTAAAGACTGAGGCAAAGTATTTGTTTAGATATTGGGCCATGCCTAGATTATCCTTGACCTCCACTCCATCCTCAGTTTTTAGCGGTCCCACTTCTTCTTTCTTTGTTTTCTTCCTATTTATATGACTATAGAACCTTTTACTATTGGTTTTAATTCCCTTTGCAAGGTCCAACTCTACTTGACTTTTAGCCTGTCTCACTTTATCCCTACATATTCTGACCTCAATAAGGTAGCTTTCCTTACTGATCCCTCCCTTCTTCCACTCCCTATATGCTTTCTGCTTTTTCTTAATTACCTCTCTAAGATGCTTGCTCATCCAGCTTGGTCTACAACTCCTGCCTATGAATTTTTTCCCCTTTCTTGGGATGCAGGCTTCCGATAGCTTCTGCAGCTTTAATTTAAAATAATCCCAGGCCTCCTCTACCTTTAAACCCATAAATTCTTCAGTCCAATCCACTTCCCTAACTAATTTCCTTAATTTTTGAAAGTCAGCCCTTTTGAAATCAAAAACCCTAGTTGCAGATTTATTTTGGTTAATCCTTCCATTCAGTTTGAACTGAATTAGCTCATGATCACTTGAGCCAAGATTATCCCCTACAACCATTTCCTCTATGAGGTCCTCATTACTCACCAAGACCAAATCTAAAATGGCATCCCCTCTAGTCGGTTCAGCAACTACTTGCTGAAGGAATCCATCAGCTATCGCATCTAGGAAAATCTGAGCCCTATTATTATTACTAGCACTCGTCCTCCAGTCTATATCTGGGAAGTTAAAGTCTCCCATGATCACACAGTTTCCATTAGTATTTACTTTATTAAAAACATTAAAAAGGGCTCTATCCATATCCAAATTAGATCCCGGCGGTCTATAGCACACCCCAAGCACTATCTCAGGGGAGGCTCTAATAGTTTTCTTCCCCAATTTAATTGTTGCCCAGACAGACTCAGTCATATCCATTTCATCGCTTCTTATTTCTTTACATTCTATCTCATCATTGATATATAATGCTACTCCACCACCTTTACCTTTATTTCGGTCTTTCCTAAACAGCACATACCCTTCAATACCTGTAGCCCAGTCATGACGACTATTCCACCAGGTCTCTGTTATACCTATAATATCCGGTTTCACTTCCTGCACCAGTAACTCTAGTTCCTCCATTTTGTTACCTAGGCTCCTTGCATTAGTGTACAAACATCTTAATTTTTGCTGTTTGGCCTCACTCACATTCTGTACCCTATTAGGCACGGTTATTTTACTACCAGTATAACCTATTAGACTTGTATCTACACTGCCCTTCCTCCTACCTACAGCTGTATCCACTCTTACTTCATTTTCTTTCCACTCTATGCTAAATTCTGGCATGGAGATTACCTGGACATCTCCCAACCATCTCCCCCAAATTCCTAGTTTAAAGCTCTCTTAATCAGTTGTGCCAGCCTCCATCCTAGAAGTCTATTTCCTTCCCTACTCAGATGAAGTCCATCCCGAGAGAACTGTCCTCTATCCATGAATGCCTCCCAATGGCCATACATCCCAAAGCCCTCCTTATAGCACCACTGCCTAAGCCATCTATTGATAGTCATAATCTTGTCACACCTTTGTTGCCCTTCTCTAGGAACAGGCAGAATCCCACTAAAGATCACCTGAGCCTCAATTACCTTAAGCGTCCTCCCCAGCCTAGCAGTCTCCCTTAATACTTTCCAGCGAGAATCTAGCCGTATCATTTGTTCCCACATGAAGGATAATTAGGGGATTCTTTCCCGCTCCCTTTAGAATCCTTTTCAACCTCAGGTCTACATCCCGTATCTTAGCACCTGGAAGACAGCACACCCTCCTATTTTCTGGATCAGCTCTGGTTACAGGCCTATCTATTCTTCTCAGTAAAGAGTCCCCAATCACATAGACCTGCCTTTTCCTAGTGACGGTGCTATTCTCCAGTCTATCCCCTGTTCCCTCTGGCTGCAAGTTCTTTCCATTCCCATTCTCCCTTGTAATCCTTTTTAACCCATCCTGTATCCTCCTGGGGCTCATATTTGGTGTAATCTCCATTAACTCTTCCCCTTTTCCTATAGGACTAACCGCTCTTCTCTTCTTCTTTGCCCTATCACCTTCAGTGACTACCTGCTGAGCCCCTTCTTCATTTTCCAACTCTGCAAACCTATTCTGAAGCTCTAGTTCTCCTTCACTAGCCCGTCTTTTCCTCTGCCTAGTTCTTTTAGTCACATGCTTCCACTGACCACTTTCCTCACCCAGTCTCCCCTCAGAATTCCCTAGTCCTGCTTCCATCTGCAAGTCTGAGCTTTTCCCTTCAGATACCTCATGTCTTTGCTCCATAATCTGCTCAAACCCCTTCCTGAACTCTACCAGACTTTCCACCTGCATCTCCAAACCTCTGATCTTTTCCTCCATCAGCTCTATCAGATGGCATTTCATGCAGACAAAACTCTTACCAGGTGCCCCCTCCAGGATCATGTACATAACACAGCTTCCACATCCAGTCATCTTCATTGTGTCATCTGCTACATGGGTCACTCCCACTGCCACCTCTGAATCTGTCATAGCCTTCCCACCTAAATCCTGTTAATCTGGGAAACACAAACCACACCAAAACACCACCACCCACAGCAAAACCAAACCCCACACAAGCACCACAAGACAAACTCCCCTTTCAAACTCCCACTCAAACTCCCCTGTTTACAGCTCTGTTTGCTAGCTCCTGTGCCGCTGCAGCTGTCTGTGCCACTGCAGCTGCCTGACTGGCTGCTACCTTTATAGGACCCCTAGTCAGGGAAGCCCCGCCCCCTAATCAGGGCTCAGCTTCTCTCCCAGCACAAAGCCCCTACAAGCCTCTACACATACAGATACTACCAATACAAAACCAAACACACACAAATACCTTCTCCTCCAACAGAACTCCCACTCAAACTCCCCTGTTTACAGCTCTGTTTGCTAGCTCCTGTGCCGCTGCCTGACTGGCTGCTACCTTTATAGGACCCCTAGTCAGTGAAGCCCCGCCCCCTAATCAGGGCTCAGCTTCTCTCATAATGTAGTTGATTATGGGATGCATTCCAAGGAACCTTGATTGTAGGTATCATGGGGTCAAAAACTGCTATGGAGATAGAAAAAATACAAATGGTAGGGAAGTCAGAGTGTGAGGCTTCTCCTAGTCAGTCCTGGAAGCAGCACTGACCAAAGGGAGCCAAATTCAAGTGCTTATTTCCCAGAAGAGAAGGTCATCATAACACTTAGTGAGGAGAGGAACAGAAAATAGGGACAGTCCCAGAAGTCTCTTCTCACCATCCCCACCCCAGAGAGGTAGAGCTCTGAACACATTAGGATTTCTAAGTATTACTCCCTGAAGGATATGTTTCACTCATACTTTCCAAGCAGCTTTAACGTCATAGGTGCAGAATCTCTACAGTGCTGAACAACTGCCAGTCATGCCATCTGCGGCAGGCAATTTTAGGAACCATTCCCATTTCCAAAGCTCTTCTTTATCTAGAGCAGGCCCTGCTCTTACAGGGTCTGTGAGAAAGATGCTTACTGCAATTATGCTCTCAGAGTCCTTTAGCAGACTATGGTTAGATGCTAGAGAAAGCTCTCAGCTATGGCAGATCAATGCTGGTCACCAGAGGTGCCGACTTCCTAATGTGCCAGGGGGTACTCCCCCTCAGATCTACCCCAGGCCCCACCCTGCCTCTTCCCACCCCAACTCCGCCCCTGAGCACACCCTACCCTCACTCCGCCCCCTGTCCCCCCAGCTCCTCCTGCACACCACTGAACAGCTGATCACCAGCAGGCGGAAGGTGCTGAGCGGGGGGGAGGGGAGAAGAGTGCTGATCAGCCAGGCCACCGACAAGCGAAAAGCACTGGGGGAGGGGAAGGACCTGATCGGGGGTGGGGGGTGCTGCCGTTGGGTGCTGAGCATCCACCATTTTTTTTCTGTGGGTCTGGAGCATCCATGGAGTCGACGCCTATGTTGGTTACATGGCTACTACTGAAGCATAAGGATGTACAATGACAGTTGCCTATCCATAACAACATGCAGCCCAGAAGGAGATGCAGGAAAATAAAACAGCTGAAGTTCACTGAAGGGAAATTCGAATTTCCCATGTAGCCCCTGAACCATCAAGCCCAAAAATCATTCCCAGCTCTGCCTTATTTTCAAACAGTGAAAAAACACTCACCTAAAGTCAGCAACATTGCATGAGATGTTAAAGATTTGTCCAGTTCACATTCACCCTCGTGATCGAGGTGATAAAAGGCTTGCTTTTTGTTTTTAATACTCTTGAAAAAACATTTCTGATACTTTGAGAAGCTCTGATGAGCTCAGACAGCTCTTGGGAGCGGGAGTTGCACAGTAGGGAAATCAAAAAGAGGAGTTAAAGAGAGCAAGGGCTGTCAGCACTGCCTGACAGTGGAACTACAGAACAGCAGTAATCTATGGTGTTTTTCTGCTTTTCCCTTTGATAGAGGCACCCCTCACTTGTGCATTTAGTAAATTTTATTGCACTAAGTTTCAACACAAAGCAGGGAGAGCAGAGAAGGGAAATGCACTGCAAAGTTCAGGAATGTTTACCAGTTGAGAAGGAAAATGAGTTCTAGATCTGTCAAGAGAGACAAGGGCTAAGAATCCAGCCAGCAGACTTTCTCTGGAGCCTGACAACAGCCCCCAAGCTGGCCCAAGAACCATACTAAGGGCCCTCCTAGCAGCCACCAGGGATACTGCCTCCATAGTACTTTCAGCCCCTGATGGCCATGGAGACATGATGTCCAAAATTTGGACTCTGATCCACCACATGTTGTCTCATTTATGCCATTTCTGCTCCGACAGGCCAGGCCAAACAACAGACAGCTGAAGAAGGAACTTAACATGTCTCCAATACACAAGGAGCAGCTGTTATAATTTTAATTTTTTAAAAGGCCATGAAGGGCCTTTCACCTCTCTCCCAAAGTTTTGGGCTCCTTCTATAGCTGTGCACTGGATTCATCAGTTGTCCCTCACAGGGACCCCCCAATTTTCACCTCTGTCCCACTCAAACTCAGTGACATCTCCTGATTACACCAAGTTATTTACATATTGATTGTGATGCCATGGAGTTTATTATATGCTAAAGAAACTAAACACATCTAATTTTAAGCTTCCTGAACACTGCAGACACTTGGACAGTTAACACAATCAGCAATGCAACAAAACTTCTGTGTCCTTTTAAGGCTGTTTTCCTGCTTGAATCATTACCTCCAGAACAAGCACTGGCTCCATCACATTACATTAAGGAAATATTAGGGTAAAGGAATTCCACTGAGAAGATTCTGTTTTAAAGCATGTGTAGCAAGTTGAGTACTTACTAGATTGCTTCACCTTTCTGTAAACGACAAACACAAAAATCCCTATAAGGGGCAATGCCACTGCAGCTCCAATTACTATTCCAGTTAGCTGTGGGGAGAGGTTAGGAAAAAGAGTGAATAATTAAAATATTCCTTAAAATTTTGCTAAATCCTACAGCAAACACTCAGCAAGGTGTGAATGTGGAATTCAGGGCATGTTCAGAAATCCACATTTTGAAAAAAAGGAAAAAAAAAAAAAAGTGACCCAACTGTGATATAACTAAGTACTGCAACATTTACACAATTGCACAGTCTCCCTCCCACACACATACCCCTGGGATCCTCTGTTTCTATTTGAAGGACCTATGAGTTGAATAAATAGGTAGCACATGGGGTGAAAACTCCACTTCGTGTATTGCAGTAATGTGAGATCACATAACCCACTCAAGCTCTGACTTATTCCTGGGGGAATTCTGCGCCACTGCACATGTGCAGAATTCAGGTACCCCACAGATTTTTTTTTCTCCACAGAAAATACATTCTGTCAGAGAGGCACTGCAGTTGCATCTTTCACTCAACAGGGGCTGCTGTGGAACCAAAACAGAGGGTAGCAAGCTCACTGTAGCAGCCAGCAGCTGATAGGGAGAGAGCAGAGGCTGGTTTTCTCATAGCAATGTGGCTGTGAGTTCAGGTGAGGAAGATGCGATATTGGGGGGACAGACAGAGCAGGGCATACGGGGCTGTTGCGAGGGACAGACTAGAGAGAAGGCTAAATGAGAGTGGGGCTGCAGGGAAACCGGGGGTGGGGATGTGCAGGGTCAAATGGGGACCAGGGGAGGGGGTGCATGGGAAGGAAAGTGCAGGGACACATGGGGACAGGTGGTGGAACTGTGGTTGAGTGGCAGTGCAGGGACACATGGGACAGGGGCAGATGTGCCTGACTGAATGGGAGAGGCTAGTGGACAGCCAGGGTCAGCATGGGGGAGGTTCCCCAACTCCCTAACAATCTCTCTCCCCAAAAAAGCCCTGTTTCATACTTCTCCCACCCATACCTACCAACCATTCAGGTTCAGTCCCAGGCTGCTTCCGAGCAATTACTTCCCTCTCCTTCAGCTCCTCCATTACCCACAACTCCCCCAAGCCTTTGCACTGCTTCTGAGGGGTGCAGGAGATACATTTCTAAATTGTCGTTTAAATGAGTTATTACTCAAAGTTATGTATTAATATTCCCAGTAAGGAATCTATTTGTCAAAAACATTTCCTGAATCTTTTTTTCCTCGTCTGTACTGTTACAGACATAGTTCTTGACAAGTAAATTACCAAAATAATTGAAACCAGCGTGATTATACTGTGCTATTTTGACAAATAAAATACATAGAATTTTAAAGAATTTTAAGATATTGTGCACAGAATTTTCTATTTTTGGCACAGAATTCCCCCAGGAGTACTGACTGTACCTGAGAAGTAACACACAGGAGGCTATTTATACACAGATTTTATCTTGCATCCAATCAATTAAAATAGTATATTACCATAGTAGTTTGCATTCTGTCTTCTACGAACTGAAGAACTCGTGTTCGTAGATCTATGCCCACTGGGAATCCAGCCTAAAGCCAGAACAGAAAGGGAACAATTAAGGAAAAAGCTTGCAAAAACTGAAGATTCTTTAAAAGACTATCTGTACACATAGCAAGAAATCTCAGTAACAGTTACTGCACATCTGGTCTCATGCATCCAAAGTAATTTTCTTACATTTATATAGTGTCTTCCTTTCAACCACATAGTAAGGCGCTTTAGGATCTAACAGATTGTGTGAAGTATAGGATCTGATCCTGTGATTCCTTATTATTAAATTTCTACTTATAACAAGTATTTTAAAACCATTTGTTTGAGGATCCAGGCGCCTTTCATATAAATGCCACATACATACAGCCACAAAAGAAATAACTCAAGAACTTCCCTAACCTTAAAACAACCAGCGATAAAAAAATCAAACACTGTCATCCACAAATACCAGCCCTTATGTTCCTCCCTCCCCAAAGACCTAGGCTATTTCAGTCCTGGGTGGTGAAGGAGTGTGACTCAGGGGCCTCTTGATGCCAATTGGCAGAAGGCACATACTTAATACTTCACCAAAGGTGGCATGTAAGGTCTCTACTAATGGTCATCATCCTTGCATACATTTTGCAATGATTATAATATTTAAGAAGTTATGTATCTATACTAAAAATTATGTTCTTAAGGCAAGGCAGATCAAGGTGACATGCCTCGGACAGGTTCCTTCCAGGCAGGACGTAACAGATGCTTAAACCTCCCCGTCTGGTCATATCTGTACTGTCCGCTCCATAATGGAGGCCTATTCATACTGAACCAGATATCGATTAAGAGATGGAAAAGTCTACAAGAAAGGAGTTTACAGGGGAAAAAAGAACAAACAGGAGAATGTCCTGCTTATGAACAAGGACAATGGTTTCCTCTGAGATGTCTGTGTGTACAGACAGACACCCTGGATCTTTCACAGAGGAAGCAAGCTGACAGCGTAACTTATCTTTAAGGACGTGTGGTAGCAAGATGCCTCAGAACCCTGGGTAGCCCCAAGAAGCATCACAAGGAATAAGTTCCAAAGTCAAGGGCCCTCAAAGAGAATGCCTTGTCAGCATCTCCTTTTCTTTTAAACCAAGGGGACTTCAATTCAGGCACCTTCACTAACCACAGCTGTGGCCCAGGAGAGGAGAAATGCAAAGCCCTATAAGCAGGAACCAAGCCATTTAGGGGTTTATAGTTGACAGCAAACACCTTAAACGCCACTCCAAAAACAACAGGCGACATGCAGAGTCACGGATGTCATGTGCTCCCAGCAAGATATGCTCCTTAATAAGCACCAACTTCAGTATCCAGATCAGTTTAAGGCACATCTGTATGTAAAGGGCAGTACAGCGCAGTAATCGAATCTTAACATGACAGAGGCTCAGATAAGGGTAGACTTCCCCACATCCGAAACACACAGTAACAAGATCTGGGACAGATATAGATGAAGAAGTGTTTTCCTGGCAACTCATAGAATCATAGAATATCAGGGTTGGAAGGGAACTCAGGAGGTCATCTAGTCCAACCCCCTGCTCAAAGCAGGGCCAATCCCCAACTAAATCATCCCAGCCAGGGCTTTGCCAAGCCTGACCTTAAAAATATCTAAGGAAGGAGATTCCACCACCTCCCAGGGTAACGCATTCCAGCGTTTCACTACCCTCCTAGTGAAAAAGTTTTTCTAATATCCAACCGAAACCTCCCCCACTGCAACTTGAGACCATTACTCCTTGTTCTGTCATCTGCTACCACTGAGAACAGTCTAGAGCCATCCTCTTTGGAACCCCCTTTCAGGTAGTTGAAAGCACCTATCAAATCCCCCCTCATTCTTCTCTTCTGCAGACTAAACAATCCCAGTTCCCTCAGCCTCTCCTCGTAAGTCATGTGTTCCAGTCCCCTGATCATTTTTGTTGCCCTCTGCAGGACTCTTTCCAATTTTTCCACATCCTTCTTGTAATGTGGGGCCCAAAACTGGACACAGTACTCCAGATGAGGCCTTACCAATGTCGAATAGAGGGGAACGATCACGTCCCTCCACCTGCTGGCAATGCCCCTACTTATACATCCCAAAATGCCATTGGCCTTCTTGGCAACAAGGGCACACTGTTGACTCATATCCAGCTTCTCATCCACTGTAACCCCTAGGTCCTTTTCTGCAGAACTGCTGCTGAGCCACTCTGTCCCTAGTCCGTAGCGGTGCATGGGATTCTTCCGTCCTAAGTGCAGGACTCGGCACTTGTCCTTGTTGAACCTCATCAGATTTCTTTTGGCCCAATCCTCTAATTTGTCTAGGGCCCTCTTTATCCTATCCCTACCCTCCAGAGTATCTACCACTCCTCCCAGTTTAGTGTCATCTGCAAACTTGCTGAGGGTGCAACCCACACCATCCTCTACATCATTTATGAAGATATTGAACAAAACTGGCCCCAGGACCGACCCTTGGGGCACTCCACTTGATACCGGCTGCCAACTAGACATGGAGCCATTGATCACTACCCGTTGAGCCCGACAATCTAGCCAACTTTCTATCCACCTTATAGTCCGTTCATCCAGCCCATACTTCTTTAACTTGCTGGCAAGAATACTGTGGGAGACCATGTCAAAAGCTTTGCTAAAGTCAAGGAACTGTTGCTCTATGTTTGATTAACAGCAGCTGGTGATCCAACAATACCCTGAGATGGCAGACTCTAGTAACTAACAGCACAACCAACACTCCGGCTATAGTCAATAGGAGATCTGGCTACACATGGACTCTGGGATCAAACCCTGTAGAAACAGAAGTCCTTTTGCCTACTACTGAAATACAGGCACCTCTGGGGTGAACAGGTTTCAGTTAGGGTCAGATAATTGTTAGCATGCTCCAGGAGAGGCAGGATAAGTTACTATTTTGTAGGGATCACCAATCCAACTCCAGCTATGAGCCCACTCTCTAGGGGGCCTCCTCAGGAGATAAAGCTGTTCCATGTCCCTAGCCCAGCTGCAGCCTTACTAAGTATTGAGCTCACATAGTATACCTCTACGCCAATGGTCCCCAAACTGTGGGGTGTGCCTGTCCAGTGGGGCGCAGTGGGGCCCAGGATAGCCCTCATGGGAGGGTGTGGAGGGAGCATCATCCAGGCCTGGTCTGCCCCCAGCTCTGCTCCAGCTGTGACCCCAGCTCCGCTCCCAGTCCCTGGATGCTGCCCTGCCTCTGCTCCCTGCCATGGTTTGGTTGTCGGCCCCTGCTCTCTGCCACAACTCTGCTCTCAGACACCGGGGCGTGTGGGGGGGGGGGGGGCGTGTGTGCAGACAGGACTCATTCCATTATTGGTAGGGGGAGGCACAAGAGGAAAAGTTTGGGCACTGCTGATCTACACAGCCAGCAGCAGTGAGCCTCTGAGCCCAGTCAACAGACTTGGGCTTGTGGGGCTCTCACTACAAACAACAGTGCGGACAGTGCTTTTAAGCTGCAGCTCAGGCTGGAGCTTGGTCTCTGAATCCCACCTGTATGCCCAGGCTTCAGAGCCCAAGCTGCAACTTCTACACAGCTATTATTAGCATGGTAGTACAAGCCCCAAAAGCCCAAGTCTGTCAACCCAGATTCAGAGGCTTGTTGCAGCAGGCTGTGTAGATGTACATAATTACACTAGTGCAACTTTAGGAGACTGTCCTCAGGTCCTACCCAGGGAGGTAGAAATAGCTCCTAGAGAGCCCTCTTTGAACAGCAGCATCGCTGGATTTACCAAAAATGGATTAGTCCCCTACTCTAGACACAGGTAAATGTGACAGATGAGTGCAGTAGGAGGGGCACACACAACAGCGAAGCTATTACACCAGGTTGCTTCCCCAGGACCCTACTTGAAGGGTCAGTCAGCCTCTGGCTAGTGGTAGGTTTCTGATAAGTTTGAAGCTAGCTATTGGTATTTGGGATGCAGAGAGTGGACATGTCATAAGGCACCCAGGGACACCACTTGAGGGACGGGAAGAAATGCCTTGTATGATAATATGCTATTGAAATATAAAAGGGCTGAGTCAAGTAAAGAGGAGGGGAAGAACACAAAGACTCCATTGGTCTCTAACCGGCAGCCCTGCCAAGAGCATCCTGGGCAGAAATGACGGGCTCAGGGCTTGACTCCACTTGAAATGCTACAGCTAGACGAAAGGTTGCCAACACTCTCATTTTCGCCAGGAGTCTCCCAGAATCAGGCTCTATCTCCCGGACACTACTGAAGCCAAAAAGGGAGATTTTAGGCCGCTAAAAGTCCAGCAGTGCAGCGGGGCTAAGGCAGGCTCCCTGTCTGCCCTGGCCTTGCGCCGCTCCCAGAAGTGGCTGGCATGTCCCTGCAGCCTCTGGGAGGGGGGAGGGGATCTCCACACGCTGCCCCCACCCCGAATGCCGACTCCACAGGTCCTGTTGGCCGGAGATCCCCCTGCCCCCCTCCCGCAGGGTCATGCCGGCGGCTTCCAGGAGTGGTGCAGGGCCAGGGTAGGAAGGGAGCCTGCCTTAGCCCCACTGCACCACCACCCAGGAGCCGCCCGAGGTAAGTGCCACCTGGCTGGACCCCACCCCCCAACCCCCTGCCCCAACCCTGAGCCCCCTCCCAAATGCAAACTTCCTCCCAGAGTCCACACCCCGCACCCCTTCCTGCACTCCAACCCCTTGCCCCAGCCCAGAGTCCCCTCCTTCACCCAAACTCTCTCCCAGAGCCCACACCCTTCACCCCATCCTGCACCCCAATCCCCTGCCCCAGCCCTGAGATGTAGTTAGCCAAACCCCAAAACACTCCTGTTGTTTAACTAGGTATACACTATCTCAAGTAACCTACATGTATATTGCCCTGCTGACCCAGAGGAAGCCAGTGGCAGAGCAAAGAATGGAACTCTGGAGTTCCTAAATTCCATCTACTAGATCATGTGCCTTCTCAACTATAGCTCAAGTGGACTGCATGCTTAATAAACCCTGCCCTTTCCTGACCAGCCCATGAGAATGAACACTATTATAAATGCATAATAATTTCAGCCTCATATGTTGTTTGTATATTTAATCTAAACAATTTCCTTCCCAAATACCAGCCGTATACCATGCTCACACAGAGACCTTGCTGACCTACTATGACACACTTTGTAGGAATTGTATACGTCCCTGATGCTGGCTTACTGTCCAAGGGAAATAATATAGCTATGCAACACAGTTCATATTTGTCACAAATTGTATGTAAATACTGGCTAACGCTTGGTATTCATGATTTCAGAATACGAGAAAAATAATCAGGAAGCCGTAGGGTGAAAGAACCTGGTGCCTGTGATCTAGCTCCTGGAAAAAGTGGGAAGGGCAGGAAGAGATACAAACCCTCCAGGAAAATGTGGAGTAGCAGTTCTCAACCAGGAGTCCAAGGGCCCCTGGGGGTCCATGAGCAGCAGATTTCAGAGGGTCCACCAAACAAGGCTAGCATTAGCCTCATTGGGGCCCAGAGCAGAAAGCCCATGCTGCCCTGACTCCACCACCAGAGGCTGAAGCCAAAGCATAAGCAGCTTAGCTTCGCAGGGGCTACCATGGTGTAGGGCCTACCATGGTGTAGGGCCACATGCAATTGCCCTGCTTGCCTCCCATTAATGCTGGCCCTAGCTTTTGTATGCAGAAAAACAGTTGTTGTGGCACAGGCAGGCCGTGGAGTTTTCATAGCATGTTGGGGGGGGGCCTCGGAAAGAAAGAGGTTGAGAACCCCTGGTGTGGAAGATCTCACACGATGTCCATACCAGTGTGTGCAGTAGGAGAACGTTCGCTCCAAATACAGGCTCACAGAGGCCTGATGCAGGTGGGGCAGTCCCTCAGGATACAAGGGGAGAGGAAGTGACCTCAAAGACCTGAGAGAAGTGAGCACATCAGCAGCACACAAGGGGAGAGGTAGTTACCTCACAGAGGCTTGGGGCATGTGGACAGTCCTAAAAGACCTTGTAAGCTCCATGCTTATCAATACAGACCTCTCATATTTCTTACCATACCTGCAGACCAATAGCTTGACTCAAGGAACTTACAAGTTCCTCACATACAGTCAGCAATGCTTGTAAATTCCACAAACCAAATAACTATAATTCCAGGAAGTGACAAGCTCTACTAGCTCTACAGAGCCTGGTGCTGAGAGACCATAGTCCTACAGCTTCTTCTTCACTTTTTAAGTGTGTACATCATGGTTACAGAGCTAGCTGCACCTCTGACCTCTTCTCTGGTTTCTGAGTGCATCCCCTTCATCTCAGGTCTCATAAGAAGGGCCATACTGGGTCAGACCAAAGGTCCATCTAGCCCAGTATCCAGTCTTCTGACAGTGGCCAGTGCCAGATGCTTCAGAGGGAATGAACAGAACAGGTAATCATCCAGTGATCCATCCTGTCACCTATTCCCAGCTTCTGACACCATCCCTGCCCATCCTGGCTAATAGCCATTGATAGACCTAACCTCCATGAATTTATCTGGTTCTTTTTTGAACCCTGTTATAGTCATGGCCTTCACAACATTCTCTGGCAAAGAGCTCCACAGGTTGACTGTGCGTTGTGTGAAGAAATACTTCCTTTTGTTTGTTTTAAACCTTCTGCCCATTCATTTCATTGGATGATGCCTAGATCTTGTATTATGAGAAGGAGCAAACACTTCATTATTTACTTTCTCCACACCAGTCATGATTTAAAAGACCTCGATCAAATTCCCCCTTACTCGTCTCTTTTCCAAGCTGAAAAGCCCCAGTCTTTTCTATCGCTAGGGTGGCATCCCACAATTCTCCCTCTCCTAAATCGAGTCCTACACAACAGGACCTTGCATATTGACCATGCTTATCCCAGCAGGCCTGACTAAATATGGTACCTGCAGGTCTTTCCCTCAGGAGAGTGTGACCTGAAATGAATACAGTGACCCAAACCAGCTCTCTTAAAACAAATCTTAACAGTCAGAACATAGCATAAGAAAAAAAAAGAGTTTAAAATAATAAAAGGTCTACACACACATCTATCTTACCTCCAGGTCAACCATTCCCCTTGAAGCCTAAAAAAGGTCTAGCTTCTTCACGCCCCCAGGAGGGCACATGTATGTGTCAGCGAAAAACATTTGCCTCCCCCGCAGGGCCAGAGTGTTTTTTGTTTTGTTTTTTTAACAGTTTATAATCCTTTTGAGCCACAGGCTCCGAGAATTGGCAAAACAAGCTTTATAATTTAGCAGGAGCCAAAAGACAGATCTCCCCAGTTAATGCCTGAGCCACTGTCTCTTACCCCCTTTAAAGTATTTACCCAGAAGTGTCTTCACTGGAGCTCTTGTTTTGCCTTCCTGCTTGTTTCCCAACATCCAGCTATTAAAGTAAACCAACATATTCAAACAGACACCCCAATAGCCTGGTCAAGCATAAATTAAATAAACGCCAGAATTTAGCATAGAGTGGAAAGAAAATGAAGTAAGAGTGGATACAGCTGTAGGTAGAAGGAAGGGCAGTGTAGATACAAGTCTAATAGGTTATACTGGTAGTAAAATAACCGTGCCTAATAGGGTATAGAATGTGAGTGAGGCCAAACAGCAAAAATTAAGATGTTTGTACACTAATGCAAGGAGCCTAGGTAACAAAATGGAGGAACTAGAGTTACTGGTGCAGGAAGTGAAACCAGATATTATAGGTATAACAGAGACCTGGTGGAATAGTCGTCATGACTGGGCTACAGGTATTGAAGGGTATGTGCTGTTTAGGAAAGACCGAAATAAAGGTAAAGGTGGTGGAGTAGCATTGTATATCAATGATGAGATAGAATGTAAAGAAATAAGAAGCGATGAAATGGATATGACTGAGTCTGTCTGGGCAACAATTAAATTGGGGAAGAAAACTATTAGAGCCTCCCCTGGGATAGTGCTTGGGGTGTGCTATAGACCGCCGGGATCTAATTTGGATATGGATAGAGCCCTTTTTAATGTTTTTAATAAAGTAAATACTAATGGAAACTGTGTGATCATGGGAGACTTTAACGTCCCAGATATAGACTGGAGGACGAGTGCTAGTAATAATAATAGGGCTCAGATTTTCCTAGATGCGATAGCTGATGGATTCCTTCAACAAGTAGTTGCTGAACCGACTAGAGGGGATGCCATTTTAGATTTGGTCTTGGTGAGTAATGAGGACCTCATAGAGGAAATGGTTGTAGGGGATAATCTTGGCTCAAGTGATCATGAGCTAATTCAGTTCAAACTGAATGGAAGGATTAACCAAAATAAATCTGCAACTAGGGTTTTTGATTTCAAAAGGGCTGACTTTCAAAAATTAAGGAAATTAGTTAGGGAAGTGGATTGGACTGAAGAATTTATGGGTTTAAAGGTAGAGGAGGCCTGGGATTATTTTAAATTAAAGCTGCAGAAGCTATCGGAAGCCTGCATCCCAAGAAAAGGGAAAAAATTCATAGGCAGGAGTTGTAGACCAAGCTGGATGAGCAAGCATCTTAGAGAGGTAATTAAGAAAAAGCAGAAAGCATATAGGGAGTGGAAGAAGGGAGGGATCAGTAAGGAAAGCTACCTTATTGAGGTCAGAATATGTAGGGATAAAGTGAGACAGGCTAAAAGTCAACTAGAGTTGGACCTTGCAAAAGGAATTAAAACCAATAGTAAAAGGTTCTATAGTCATATAAATAGGAAGAAAACAAAGAAAGAAGAAGTGGGACCGCTAAAAACTGAGGATGGAGTGGAGGTCAAGGATAATCTAGGCATGGCCCAATATCTAAACAAATACTTTGCCTCAGTCTTTAATAAGACTAAAGAGGATCTTAGGGATAATGGTAGCATGATAAATGGGAATGAGGATATGGAGGTAGACATCACCATATCTGAGGTAGAAGCGAAACTCAAACAGCTTAATGGGACTAAATCGGGGGGCCCAGATAATCTTCATCCAAGAATATTAAAAGAATTGGCACAAGAAATTGCAAGCCCATTAGCAAGAATTTTTAATGAATCTGTAAACTCAGGGGTTGTACCGTATGATTGGAGAATTGCTAACATAGTTCCTATTTTTAAGAAAGGGAAAAAAAGTGATCCAAGTAATTATAGGCCTGTTAGTTTGACATCTGTAGTATGCAAGGTCTTGGAAAAAATTTTGAAGGAGAAGGTAGTTAAGGACATTGAAGTCAATGGTAAATGGGACAAAATACAACATGGTTTTACAAAAGGTAGATCGTGCCAAACCAACCTGATCTCCTTCTTTGAGAGAGTAACAGATTTTTTAGATAAAGGAAACGCAGTGGATCTAATTTACTTAGATTTTAGTAAGGCGTTTGATACTGTGCCACATGGGGAATTATTAGTTAAATTGGATAAGATGGGCATCAATAGGAAAATTGAAAGGTGGATAGGGAATTGGTTAAAGGGGAGACTACAACGGGTCCTACTGAAAGGTGAACTGTCAAGTTGGAGGGAGGTTACCAGTGGAGTTCCTCAAGGATCAGTTTTGGGACCAATCTTATTTAATCTTTTTATTACTGACCTGGGCACAAAAAGTGGGAGTGTGCTAATAAAGTTTGCAGATGATACAAAGCTGGGAGGTATTGCTAATTTAGAGAAGGATAGGGATACCCTACAGGAGGATCTGGATGACCTTGTAAACTGGAGTAATAGGAATAGGATGAAATTTAATAGTGAGAAGTGTAAGGTCATGCATTTAGGGATTAATAACAAGAATTTTAGTTATAAGCTAGGGACGCATCAACTAGAAGTAACGGAGGAGGAAAAGGACCTTGGAGTATTGGTTGATCATAGGATGACTATGAGCTGCCAATGTGATATGGCTGTGAAAAAAGCTAATGTCGTCTTGGGATGCATCAGGAGAGGTATTTCCAGTAGGGATAAGGAGGTTTTAGTACCGTTATATAAGGCACTGGTGAGACCTCACCTGGAATACTGTGTGCAGTTCTGGTCTCCCATGTTTAAGAAGGATGAATTCAAACTGGAACAGGTACAGAGAAGGGCTACTAGGATGATCCGAGGAATGGAAAACTTGTCTTATGAAAGGAGACTCAGGGAGCTTGGCTTGTTTAGCCTAACTAAAAGAAGGTTGAGGGGAGATATGATTGCTCTCTATAAATATATCAGAGGGATAAATACCAGAGAGGGAGAGGAATTATTTAAACTCAGTACCAATGTGGACACAAGAACAAATGGATATAAACTGGCCACTAGGAAATTTAGATTAGAAATTAGATGAAGGTTTCTAACCATCAGAGGAGTGAAGTTTTGGAATAGCCTTCCGAGGGAAGTAGTGGGGGCAAAAGATCTATCTTGCTTTAAGATTAAACTCGATAAGTTTATGGAGGAGATGGTATGATGGGATAACATGGTTTTGGTAATTAAATATTCATGGTAAATAGGCCCAATGGCCTGTGATGGGTTTTTAGATGGGGTAAGATCCAAGTTACCCGGGAAAGAATTTTCTGTAGTATCTGGCTGATGAATCTTGCCCATATGCTCAGGGTTTAGCTGATCGCCATATTTGGGGTCGGGAAGGAATTTTCCTCCAGGGCAGATTGGAAGGCCCTGGAGGTTTTTCGCCTTCCTCTGTAGCATGGGGCACGGGTCACTTGCTGGAGGATTCTCTGCTCCTTGAGGTCTTCAAACTACAATTTGAGGACTTCAATAGCATAGATATAGGTGTGAGGTCTTTTTTAGGAGTGGTGGGTGAAATTCTGTGGCCTGCATTGTGCAGGAGGTCAGACTAGATGATCATAATGGTCCCTTCTGGCCTAAATATCTATGAATCTATGAAAATTATTATAGGCCCCTCCAAATCCATCACAGTACATATTAGATTGGATACCATTAGTCTTCTTTCCCCAAGATTAGTGCTCATATAACTTATTTTGATTTTATTTTATTTAAAAACCATCATACACTGGAAATTCAGAGGCATCATCTGAGAACAGGTATGGTTAACAATACATTTAACTTACAAAAAGAGTTACTAGAACATTCTAGTTGTTTAAAAAAAGTAAAAGACAAAAAGTACAGACATCTGAAGTTTTCCTACACCACTCTTTATTCCTGGGGGAATTCTGTGCTACTGCACATGTTTAATGAACCAAGCATATTTTTAATTTTTTGTGCAGAAAAAAAGCTTCTGCCAAAATGTGTCTGCAGTTCTGCCTTTTGCCCACCAGAGGGTGCTGTGCCACTACAGCGCAGCAGCAGCTCCCAGCCAGCTAAAGACGAGAAAGAGCCTGCCTTCTTCACAGCACCTGTCAGGCCAGGTCAGGAGACATGGGCTATGGGGAAATAGACAGCGCAGGGTGCTGGAGGGTGGTCAGACACGGGCTCATAAGGGCTAGTGGGGGATGACAGACTGGGGCAGGGGCTGAATGAGAGTGGAGGCATAGGGCCACAGGGGGGAGGGAGGTTCAGGGCCACATAGTGATGGGAGAGGGGGTGCAGAGCTACACAGGGACAGAGGGTGGCGAAGTGGGTTCAGAGACACATAGGGACAGGGGGTGGCTGAATGGGGGCACAGAGCCACATGGGGGCAGGGACACATAGGGATGGGGGAGTGGGTGTCTGAGTGGAGGCAGATGAACACATGTGGACGGGGGTGCAAGGACACATGGGGATACAGGAACACATGGGGACAGGGGCAGATGTGCCTGACTAAATGGGAGAGGCTAGGGGACAGCCAGGGTCTGCATGGGGATGCTCCCAAACAATCCCTCCCTGCCCCCACAAATTTTTGTTCCATACTTTTCCCACCCATGCCCAACAACCCTCCAAATTCACACCCAGGCTCCTTCCCAGCAATTTACTTCCCTCTCCCTCAGCTTCTCCGTTACCCCTGACTCTCCCAAGCCTTTGCACAGCTTCTGAGGGGTGCGGGAAATACGTTTCTGTACTGTAGTTTAAATGAATTATTACTCAGAGTTCTGTAAAAATATGCCTAGTAAGGAATTTATTTGTCAAAAAACATTTCCTGAATCTTTTTTGTTGTCCGTATTGTTAAAATACCTGTCAACAAGTATGTTTGTAAAATATTGTGTGCAGAATTTTTAATTTTTTGTTGCAAAATTCCCCCAGGAATAACCCTCAGCTTTTCCCTCTTGCCACAACCATATTCTGATTGAAGACAGGAGATCCCACCCAGCTGCCACATAAATGTTTCCTGTTGTGTATCCAAATTACACAGCATGATTCTTGACTGTTTTAGAGAGATACAGATTACAATTTTAACTATTGAGTGGCAATCTATGTTCCATTATAAAGCTTACTTTATTCACTAACTTTTTAGTTGTAGAAGCACATAGTGTTCTTAGATTGTTTTCAGAACTACTTATATGAAAACTCAAAACAAAAATCTGATTTTTCACAAGGGGGGGGATTTTTGTCCATTTACAACTGACCACTCATTCATTTCAGAAGTTTGAAATATACATATGTATGAATTTTTAATGCTTTGCAGTGATTATTTACTTTGTCAGCAATTTCAAATTTTTAAAAATATTTTAATTATTTATTTGCTATAAGTTTAACTGTACAATATACCTGTCAGGAACTTTGTTTGATAAATTTACAATCTGACATTCAGATTTTGCAAAATACAAGCTATTTTAACAAAATTGAAGTTGCATACACCTAACCCTTTTAGTTGTGAAGATAACTTTCAAAATGTGAACTTACAGCAGTTAGTCTAAAACAACTGTTGACTGTGAAGTTTTAGACGTAAAATGTTTTGTCATCTAACTTCAGATAAGTGCTCAATCTGGCCTAAAGAGTATTATGGCTGGCTGTTTGTCACTGTCATGAATTCCACAGTTTTTTGGTTTTTTTTAAGTCAACAATGGCTCCATTCCACTGCAGAGTTCAGTTAGTTTTCATCTAAAAACAAAATAAATAAATAAAACTTTTTTAAAGAGCTTTCTAGCCTTTATGGTTACAAATCTATTTTCCAAAACTTAATCAAACATAACCAGTGCAGTGTTCTCTCAGTCCCACCAACAAACTGCGCCTCTGCAGGGTGTTCTTTATTTCAAATCTGACAATATGTTCTAAGAGGACAGGAAATCTGTACCGAAGGCAATACAGTTTCGAAATATACAACATGCTTTCTCAAAATAAGACCTAATATTTTAAGAACTGTACCAATATTTTGTATGAATACATTATGTTTCTAAAATGCACTATAACTCTCAATATACTAGAAGCAAATGAGAGCTGTGATTTGAGGGCAGTCAGCTAAAATAGTAACTTTCTGTACCATCACAAAGCCACAATTTTTCCAATTTGTTACCAGAACAAACTAAGCCCTGGTCTACACTAGGACTTTAGGTCGAATTTAGCAGCGTTAAATCGATGTAAACCTGCACCCGTCCACACAATGAAACCCTTTATTTCGACTTAAAGGGCTCTTAAAATCGATTTCCTTACTCCACCCCTGACAAGTGGATTAGCACTTAAATCGACGTTGCCGGCTCGAATTTGGGGTACTGTGGACACAATTCGATGGTATTGGCCTCCGGGAGCTATCCCAGAGTGCTCCATTCTGACCGCTCTGGACAGCACTCTCAACTCAGATGCACTGGCCAGGTAGACAGGAAAAGAACTGCGAACTTTTGAATCTCATTTCCTGTTTGGCCAGCGTGGCAAGCTGCAGGTGACCATGCAGAGCTCATCAGCACAGGTGACCATGATGGAGTCCCAGAATCGCAAAAGAGCTCCAGCATGGACCGAACAGGAGGTACGGGATCTGATCGCTGTTTGGGGAGAGGAATCCGTGCTATCAGAACTCCGTTCCAGTTTTCGAAATGCCAAAACCTTTGTGAAAATCTCCCAGGGCATGAAGGACAGAGGCCATACAGGGACCTGAAGTAGTGCCGCCTGAAACTGAAGGAGCTGAGGCAAGCCTACCAGAAAACCAGAGAGGCGAACAGCCGCTCTGGGTCAGAGCCCCAAACATGCCACTTCTATGATGAGCTGCATGCCATTTTAGGGGGTTCAGCTACCACTACCCCAGCCGTGTTGTTTGACTCCTTCAATGGAGATGGAGGCAATACGGAAGCAGGTTTTGGGGATGAAGAAGATGAGGAGGAGGAGGAGGTTGTAGATAGCTCACAGCAAGCAAGCGGAGAAACCGGTTTTCCCGACAGCCAGGAACTGTTTCTCACCCTAGACCTGGAGCCAGTACCCCCCGAACCCACCCAAGGCTGCCTCCTGGACCCAGCAGGCGGAGAAGGGACCTCTGGTGAGTGTACCTTTTAAAATACTATACATGGTTTAAAAGCAAGCATGTGAAAGGATTACTTTGCCCTGGCATTTGCGGTTATCCTAGATGTAGTCCTAAAGCCTTTGCAAAAGGTTTCTGGGGAGGGCAGCCTTACTGCGTCCTTCATGGTAGGACACTTTACCACTCCAGGCCAGTAACACGTACTCGGGAATCATTGTAGAACAAAGCATTGCAGTGTATGTTTGCTGGCATTCAAACAACATCCGTTCTTTATCTCTCTGCGTTATCCTCAGGAGAGTGAGATATAATTCATGGTCACCTGGTTGAAATAGAGTGCTTTTCTTCAGGGGACACTCAGAGGAGCCCATTCCTGCTGGGCTGTTTGCCTGTGGCTAAACAGAAATGTTCCCCGCTGTTAGCCACAGGGAGGGGGGAAGGTTGAGGGGGTAGTCACGCGGTAGGAGGAGGCAAAATGCGACCTTGTAACGAAAGCACATGTGCTATGTATGTAATGTTAACGGCAAGGTTTACCCTGAAACCTTGCTTGGGGGGGAGGGATAGCTCAGTGGTTTGAGCATTGGCCTGCTAAACCCAGGGTTGTGAGTTCAATCCCTGAGGGGGCCATTTAGTGATCGGGGGCAAAAATTGGGGATTGGTCCTGCTTTGAGCAGGGGGTTGGACTAGATGACCTCCTGAGGTCCCTTCCAACCCTGATATTCTATGTTATTCTATGAAAGAGTGTAGCCACTGTTTTATAAAATGTGTCTTTTTAAATACCACTGTCTCTTTTTTTTTTCTCCACCAGCTGCATGTGTTTCAATGATCACAGGATCTTCTCCTTCCCAGAGGCTAGTGAAGCTTAGAAAGAAAAAAAACGCACTCATGATGAAATGTTCTCCAAGCTCATGCTGTCCTCCCACACTGACAGAGCACAGACGAATGTGTGGAGGCAAATAATGTCAGAGTGCAGGAAAGCACAAAATGACCGGGAGGAGAGGTGGCGGGCTGACGAGAGTAAGTGGCGGGCTGAAGACAGGGCTGAAGCTCAAATGTGGCGGCAGCGTGATGAGAGGAGGCAGGATTCAATGCTGAGGCTGCTGCAGGACCAAACCAGTATGCTCCAGTGTATGGTTGAGCTGCAGCAAAGGCAGCTGGAGCACAGACTGCCACTGCTGCCCCTCTGGAACCAACCGCCCTCCTCCCCAAGTTCCATAGCCTCCACACCCAGACGCCCAAGAACGCGGTGGGGGGGCCTCCGGCCAACCAGCCACTCCACCACAGAGGATTGCCCAAAAAAAAGAAGGCTGTCATTCAATAAATTTTAAAGTTGTAAACTTTTAAAGTGCTGTGCTTAAAGTGCTGTGTGGCATTTTCCTTCCCTCCTTCACCACCCCTCCTGGGCTACCTTGGTAGTCATCCCCCTATTTGTGTGATGAATGAATAAAGAATGCATGAATGTGAAGCAACAATGACTTTATTGCCTCTGCAAGCGGTGATTAAAGGGAGGAGGGGAGGGTGGTTAGCTTACAGGGAAGTAGAGTGAACCAAGGGGTGGGGCGTTTCATCAACAAGAAACAAACAGAACTTTCACAGCGTAGCCTGGCCAGTCATGAAACTGGTTTTCAAAGCTTCTCTGATGCGTACCGCGCCCTCCTGTGCTCTTCTAACCGCCCTGGTGTCTGGCTGCGCGTAACCAGCAGCCAGGCGATTTGCCTCAACCTCCCACCCCGCCATAAACGTCTCCCCCTTATTCTCACAGATATTGTGGAGCACACAGCAAGCAGTAATAACAGTGGGAATATTGGTTTCGCTGAGGTCTAAGCGAGTCAGTAAACTGCGCCAGCGCGCCTTTAAACGTCCAAATGCACATTCTACCACCATTCTGCACTTGCTCAGCCTGTAGTTGAGCAGCTCCTGACTACTGTCCAGGCTGCCAGGCTTCATGAGCCATGGCATTAAGGGGTAGGCTGGGTCCCCAAGGATACATATAGGCATTCAACATCCCCAACAGTTATTTTCTGGTCTGGGAATAAAGTCCCTTCCTGCAGCTTTTGAAACAGACCAGAGTTCCTGAAGATGCGAGCATCATGCACCTTTCCCGGCCATCCCACGTTGATGTTGGTGAAACGTCCCTTGTGATCCACCAGAGCTTGCAGCACTATCGAAAAGTACCCCTTGCGGTTTATGTACTCGGCGGCTTGGTGCTCCGGTGCCAAGATAGGGATATGGGTTCCGTCTATAGCCCCACCACAGTTAGGGAATCCCATTGCAGCAAAGCCATCCACTATGACCTGCACATTTCCCAGGGTCACTACCCTTGATATCAGCAGATCTTTGATTGCGTGGGCTACTTGCATCACAGCAGCCCCCACAGTAGATTTGCCCACTCCAAACTGATTCCCAACTGACCGGTAGCTGTCTGGCGTTGCAAGCTTCCACAGGGCTATCGCCACTCGCTTCAACTGTGAGGGCTGCTCTCATCTTGGTATTCTTGCGCCTCAGGGCAGGGGAAAGCAAGTCACAACGTTCCATGAAAGTGCCCTTACGCATGCGAAAGTTTTGCAGCCACTGGGAATCGTCCCAGACCTGCAACACTATGCGGTCCCACCAGTCTGTGCTTGTTTCCCGAGCCCAGAATCGGCGTTCCACAGCATGAACCTGCCCCATTAGCACCATGATGCATGCATTGGCAGGGCCCATGCTTTCAGAGAAATCTGTGTCCATGTCCTGATCACTCACGTGACCGCGCTGACGGCGCCTCCTCGCCCGGTATCGCTTTGCCAGGTTCTGGTGCTGCATATACTGCTGGATAATGCGTGTGGTGTTTAATGTGCTCCTAATTGCCAAAGTGAGCTGAGCGGCCTCCATGCTTGCCTTGGTATGGCGTCCGCACAGAAAAAAGGCGCGGAACGATTGTCTGCCGTTGCTCTGACAGAGGGAGGCGCGACTAACCACACGGCTTACAGGGTTGGCTTCAGGGAGCTAAAATCAACAAAGTGGGTGTCTTTACATCAAGGAGTATTTCAGGCAGGACTTCACGGAGGGTTCCAATAAGAAATGGTGCACCTAAGTTATCGTTCTTATTGGAACAAGGAGGTTAGCCTGGCCTCTGATTGATACATGGCTAGATTTACCTCGCTGCACCTTCTCTGTGAGTGACTGCAGTGTGACCTAGAGGAATGAGTCCCCTAGACAGGGGAGGAGGCAAATGAGTACAAAACAAATCTGGTCTATTTCTTGTTTTGACCCACTCCATCTATCTTTTACATCTTTGGCTGGCAGCAGACGGTGCAGAAGGACTGCATGCCATCCACATCTCATGGCTGCTCGGCAGAAGATGGTACAGTACGACTGCTAGCCATCCTCATCTCTTGCCTGCCTGGCAGAAGATGGTACAATACGACTACTAGCAATCCTCATCTCTTGCCTGCCTGGCAGAAGATGGTACAGTACGACTGCTAGCAGTCCGTATCGCCTGCCCGCTCACCATAAGACGGTTCAATAGGACTGACTGCAGGACTAAAGAGAATGACCTGCTCAAGTCACTCCAAATTTAGTCCCTGCGCCCATGTGTGGCCAGGAGCACCTCGGACATGACGATGACGGCTACCAGTTATACTGTACCGTCTGCTGCCACAAGGCAAGGGGTTGCTGCTACTGTGTAGCAATGCTGTACCGCGTCTGCCAGCACCCAGGAGACATAGGGTGACGGTTACCTGAGCGGGCTCCATGCTTGCCGTGGTATGGCGTCTGCACAGGTAACTCAGGAAAAAAGGCACGAAATGATTGTCTGCCCTTGCTTTCACGGAGGGAGGGAGGGAGGGAACGGGGGCCTGACGATACGTACCCAGAACCACCCGCGACAATGTTTTAGCCCCATCAGGCATTGGGATCTCAACCCAGAATTCCAATGGGCAGCGGAGACTGCGGGAACTGTGGGATAGCTACCCACAGTGCAACGCTCCGGAAGTCGACTCTAGCCTCGGTACTGTGGAAGCGCTCCGCCGAGTTAATGCACTTAATGCACTTAGAGCATTTTCTGTGGGGACACACACACTCGAATATATAAAACCGATTTCTAAAAAACCAACTTCTATAAATTCAACCTTATTCCGTAGTGTAGACATACCCTAATTTTAGATACAATAATTTATACAAGATCCATAGGATATATCACCTCAAAAGGAATTTTGAGGGGGAAAGTTCTATGGCCTGTGTTATATAGGGGATCAGACTATATGATCACAATAGTCCCTTCAGGCACTGGAATCTATGAGTCTATGAACCTCCTACATAAAGTCTGAAAGCCCTTAAAAGTGATGTTAAGGAAATAAGATCATATAATACTTTTAAAAATAATTGCCTAGGAAGACACAATTCAGATTGTTAAGTGCAATTCAAGAAAAGGTGTACCATTATACACAGGCACAGAAAAACTCAAAGATTATGGAAATCACAATTTAAGGTTACGTAAATAATTCTGCACCAATCTTAGCACTCAGTTCCTACACACTGAACATTAAACAGAAAAATTCTAAACTACCAGCTTCCAACCTACTTTGGACTCCTTTTTAAAGTTAGGTTTCTAGTACTAATGATAACCTGAAACATTTTTCAAAATATGAACTGATGCAGTAGGTTACTCCTGATTATAAGAACAGCTCCACTGCTGATCCCAACTGCCAAGGGAAAGTAGTAAAACACTGGTCATTTCAAGAGCTGTTATTAAAAATGCTGCATATAGCAGAAGTAAGTACCAAACTACGGATGAGACGGGACACAATATGCAGATACTGGGTTACGGACAGACCAGTACAGACACACTTACTGGAGCAGTAGCCAGGAACTTGGGTGAAGGATAAGAGAAGTAGAGCCACCCTCAACTCAACAGTCAAGAATGGAAGGGGCAGAGAGAAAGTTTCTTCTTTCCCTCATAACCCATGTGGGACAGGACGGGTTTAAACATACGAGACTCACTAGCCAAAGGCCATATGAAAGATGGAGTCCCCCAACAAGGTCCAGGCCAGCATATTTACAGAAATTCCAGCAGTTGGGGGTTCTGTAGTCCTGAGTTCTCTTCCACCTGCCACCCCTTTCAATATTTCAAATCACCTAACGAGTAGGTGTCTGGTAACTTTTTCAAGCTTTGCTTTAAATTATACATAATTATATTATGGCAGAGGTGGATTAAGATTTTTTGGGGCCTGGACACAAAGAACATTTGGCCCCCCACATATCCCTCACCATGAGGCCCCACCCCCGGCTCCTCCTCTTCCCCTCAAGGCCCCTGCCCAGGCAGGAAACTGTAGCCGTGCCATGGTAAGAGCTGCAGAGAGCCCAGACAACCATGTGGAGCCCCAGACTCTCCACCTACCATGGGCGGCACACGCCAGGGGACAGGGACACATACCGAGGGCTGCTCTCAGGTCACCTGGCCCACTGCCCAGGAGAGGTGGAGGGTCCAAGGCTCCCCACAGCAAGCCAGGCTCTCTGGGGCAGCTCTTACCATGGCCCACCTCTGGCTTCCAGCCTGGCTGGAAGCGGAGCCTCAGGGGAAGAGGAGGAGCAGGGAGTGGGGCCACAGTTCTAGCACTGGTGGCCCTCCCACTTCTACACAGGTTCTGGCACACCTGCAGGGGCCCCCAAATTGGTTCAGGACCCATCCATTAATCCACCACTGATTATCAGAGAAAACAAACAGGTAAAAAATTCTTACAACTGTTAGCTTAATCCTTATGCTGCTATTTTTAATCTTCCTCCTTCCTGTTCATTCAAAGAGTAGTTCCATTCCCTACGTCTTCTCCCACCACAACTTGTGCTCTTTTGTTCCCAATGGGATCTCTTTCGAATGATACTATAGCGACTGGGGAAGAGGGAGTTCGGTTTAGTGGGTAGACTAATCCCTGCTTATTCTTTCCTAGTAGTCTCTTTCCTGTGGGAATTAGTCCAGATGGTTTACTTCCCAGGACAATACCCCTTAGATGTCTGGCAAATATACACAACCTTCTGTTGCCAATAATTACTAAATCATAGCAAGTCATATGGTAATGTGCCCTGAATGTTCTTCGGGGTTCATGCTGTAATAGACTATGGGTCCATCGGGGACTGTAAATCAACAATTCTATCTTGACAACTAATTTTACAACAATTTTACCTTGCTGTTTCTGACGGGGATGCATGTCCCATCTGGGCAGTCACCAGTAAAGAGAGCCTTGTCTTGCTGTTATTACCACCAGCTCCCTCTGAGATTACCAGATATCCTCCTGGCTTGTCAAGTAGATTTGTTTCCATGTTGTTATGCTTTGATTGCTGAAACTGTGATTTAAATAAAGCTGGCATGGCCTACCTTTTTTTCCCCTAGGAATAAGTAATTCCCAACACATAACTGCCTTAAGGCTCTATTAAATCATATATTTTAGTACATCAAGGTATAGCCATAGTAAAAGGCAGCTGTCAAGGGACTCTACCTTTTTCCAGCTCTTCAGTCTGTGGCTGTATTATTGAAATGAATGGGACAACTCACCTGAGCAAAGTTAAGCGCATCCATAAGCATACACAGGATTGGGGCCTGAAAGCTACAGGGCAACCAAAGAAGTGTGGGAGTATATTATATGCAGTTTACGTTGCGTTACTTTGGTAATATCTTAGACTATAATGAAGGCTGGAGGAGATAAGAAATGCAACTGGATGAAGAGGATTAGAAAAATGATAGCAAGCTGGGGCCAATCTTTTAAAGATTTTGGAGGGTGAAAACAAAATATCTTACATGTGGAACAGTTCTTATTTAAAGCCAATATTCTTTAACAAGTTAGCCAGATGTTACTAAACTGGGCAAGTTAAGTTCCAGATACTGGAAACACAATAAGTGCTTGAATAAATCAGAGTATAAATATAAAAATCCAGCATACTGTACCTCAAGGCTGGAGTTGCTGTCCTCATCACCCATGGCTTGGGGCGGGGGGAAGGGGGGGCGGAGGGGAGGAAATAAATGAGAGAAGAAAACCTAGTTAGTAAGTGACATTCATCATTCCCACAGTCAGTCAGTGTTAATAACCATAATGCGAAGTGTTTGAGAACTAATCCTCCAAGCTTCTTTATTTGTCATGACAAGGCAAGTTAATAGAAATATTGCATTTTTCTTCATCTTCCTGAGAGAAAATACAGGAAACAGCAAGTTTCTCAGTGAAGAAATAAACAAGCAGGGTGATGATTTGCTGTTCTAATATTTTAGTACAACAATGATAATTAATGAAGCTCTCTACGTGGCAACCAAGCTGTGTTTATGGGTTTCAATCAAGGGTCTCATATGCAGCCCAAACAGAAAACAACAAGCCAGCACCCCCATCCCACCAAATTAATTAAACCTGCTCAAAGAAAGTCCCAAACATAATATTGAAAATGGCTGCTGGAGCCAGAGAGCCTTCCATGCTAGGGCTCCCACTGTTTCTAATACAAGTGCCACTGAATTGCTATTAGCAACAATGAGATTTGTTTTTAAACATTTGGCCTGTATCTTCACTGAGAAAAAAGATGAGTTTTACTGGTGTTTTGCTAACCCATGTTAAAATCCTAGTGATGGACAAAGTAGTTGTAATTTTAATCTGTGTTAGCTGCTCAAGGTAAACCCTATGGCATTCACCTCGAACAGCTAACTCAGTTTAAAACTGCAACTGCCTTGTCGACCCTAAGATTTTAGTATCGGTTAGCTTAATACAGATTGAAAAATACATTTTTTTGTCTAGAGAAGTCAAGGCTTTGTAATGTACACAAGGCAACAGATCTAAAAGTCATCCCTCCTGCGATCTTAATGTATTTACCCACTACTTCCAAACTGAAAACCCAGCCCAAGCCTTCTCTTCAAGCCTGACTACCACTATGCTTACCTCACCAGAGCATAAGGCTATGCTTAGGTTTCATTTTTTGCTCCAAAACCTACAGTGCAGCGTGTGCTCTCTCAGTCCCTGAGGGCTATATCCACTTTCCTTATACCTTATACCCAGGTGGGCGTAACAAGCTAATTGTACCATTGAGTCAGCAAAACAAACACCATTTTCCAGCAAGGTCCCCACTTTTAACATGATGCAGTTTTCAGGCAAAGACCATCAGCTGTTACAGGCGTCTTTTCCCTTATACTTTCATAGCCATATCGTTACCACTTGTAGAACCATTAGAAAACCCAGACCTGACACAGTACTTAACACAATTCAAAGCATAGACCTGAACTGCAGATCAGTAGCCAGGTCAACCTAGGAAGTTCTAATACACAGCGTCACCATATCCTACATAATGCCTTTATGCAAACAGTTTGAGTTTTCTGGGGAACAATACTATAAAGTACTACATATGTGCCAAAAATACTGCTTCTGCGATGAACATTAGCTTGTCTTATCCCATTGCATGGTGTTTGCTTTTTTTAAGCACAGTTCATAATTACCCAATCAGTAATTAAATGAAACTAACACTATGTCTACACTACAGACCTTACAGCAGCACAGCTGTACTGCTGCAGCTGAACCACTGTAAGGTCTCCTATGTAGCCACTCTATGCCAGCAGCAGAGAGCTCTCCCGTCAGCATAATTAAACCACCCCCAATGACCAGAGATAGCTATGTCGGCAGGAGATGGTCTCCTGCCGACATAATGCTGTCCAGACCGGCATTTTTGTTGGTAAAACTTATGTCAGAGGTGAGTTTTTTTCACACCCACGAATGACAAAATTGTAGACATAGCCTAACATTCTTCCCAAAGCCTTAAAAAACAGCAGCCCTATTTTGTACCCCAACAAATTATCTTCCTGAAAGACTGAGTTTAAGGTAACAGTGGCTAATCCAATGAGTCACGCAATTAGTCAATTTCCTCTGCTGTCAACCTTTTACACAGCAACAGGGAAGACAAATTCATTAAAAATGAAACAAAACAAAAAATAAAACCACAGAAACTGGAATGGGGACTCAAAGGCAGCAACAAGTGCCTTAAACTAAATTTCTTATATCTCTTTTAAACAGAATAGATTTCAAGCTGACACTGTCCCTTTTAGTCACTATTTACAGAAAAAGTTTTAATTAAATATTTTTTGAGGGACATTTTTAAAGTATTTCAGCATTTCTAGTAAATAATTCCATATTCCACAATGAAAAAGTAAAATATTTAAAAGTATAACAGATTTTATTTTGAGTCTTATGAATCTTAGTTTTTCTGCTCAAATTATGAAAAACAACATTATTTTCTGTCAATATTTTTATTTATATAAATTTGTACACTAACTACACAGAGATCTAATGAAACTCAATTTTAAAAAACTGGGGAAAAAACCACAATATTCACCCTATCATGCATGTCTTATTATTTAAATATGAAGAAACATCCCCTGTAAGTATAATGGATGTAAAGGATTTTCTATTAGCTTAAATGTGAATTCCATTAATCTGTACACTTTACCTCCTGTACTAAAATGTAGTGCATTCTTGCCACCTCATTATGCTTTTATTTGATTTTGACAGACTACACAATGTTACATTCATTAGTACACTATGAAGTATCCTAAGTTATACACTAAACCAGGGATTTTCAACCTATGGTCTCTGGGGTCCAGAGACGATGACTAAGGTTTCCAAAGGGGTCCGCACAATCATGTAAAATTTGTTAGGGGTCCACAAATGAAAAAAGGTTGAAAACCACTATAGTAAACTATAGCTGTCAAAATGAAGGACATTTTGTGATGCAGCATCTTTGTGTTTTTTGTTTATTCACTTAAAAGGCTAGTCAGTTTTACTTTTAAAAAATCATTTTTCATTAATTATTAACATCAAAAAGGGTAGATAAGTAGATTTTTGTGCCTGGGCTGGTACACTTACATGACAATTTTGCAAGGCTTGGGGGGATGGGGGGGAGGAAACTGATTCACAATATACTTTGACATTTTGTTTATGTTTTTTCCTGTCTATTTAGACCCTGCTCTTCTAAAGGCTTAAATTTTTGCATTATGAGTAGTCACACTGAAGGACTACTGCAGTACAATCAATGGGAATATTCACTATATGTAAAATTAAGCAAGCAGGTAAATCTCTGTACAATTGGGGCTTTAGATTGAGAACTCTCTAAGGTGAAGACTCCATCTCCTTTGTGTTTGTACAGCACTGAGCACAATGCTCAATGCTTTTTAATAGCTACTGCAATATAAATAAATAACAATAATAAATAGAGACACAAAGCGGATGTGGTAATGTCTTTTATTGGACCCACTTCTGTTGGTGGGCAAGATAAGCTTTTAAGCTTACAAAGAGATCTTCTTCAGGTCTGAGAAAGGCACTCAAACACACCGAGTACCTTTCCCAGACGCGACGCAGAGCTCTGCGTCAGCGCAAAAGTTTGTCTCTCACACCAACAGAAGTGGGTCCAATAAAAGGTGTTACCCCACCCACCTTGTCTCTCTACAGCCCTGGGACCAACACAGCGAAAACCACGCTGCAAACAGCAATGATAATTCTCACCCTACCCCAGCCAAGCATTGGGGCAGGTTAGCGTCGTGCTGCCCCGGGATACCCAGCGCTCACTGCAATAACCCCGCATCCAAGAGGGGACGCGCCGCGCGAGAGCGGACTCTGCAGAAGCGCCGTGAGTAAACGGGGGCCCATCGCCTCCCCGTGCCGCTGCCCGTCACTGCTCCGGCCACGGCCAGATGGGGCCCAAGCCTCCAGCGAGGCCCCAGAGCAGCCAGGGGCTGGGAGAGGCTCCAAACCGCTGCCTTGAGGCGCCCAGCGCCGCCGGCAGCACCCAGCTCCGCGGTGACCTCGCGTGCGGGGGAATCTCAGCAGAGGCGGGGCCGGTGGGGGGCGGGGCCGGGCCGGGCCGGGCCGAGGCGGCGGGGACGGGACGCTCGCGGTCCAGCCCCTGGGGCAGCGGGGCCGGGAGCGCCCAGGAGGCGGGGTGACTCACCGAGGGGCTCCCGGCGCCGTTAAAGCGTCTCTTCTCGACAGGAGACGGGGGGGGGGCTGCAAAGGAGGTCAGGGGTTAAAAGTCAGGGCAGAGGTCACTCAAGAAACGGGACCGTGCTTCCCGCGCCGCTTCCGCCAGCAAAAGACGCCGTGTGCGCACGCGCGACGCGATGACGTTTCCGTCCTCGCGCCGGCCCGACTCTCCGCGCTGATTGGCCAGAGCCTTGACACGTGCCGTCACGGCGGCCGCGCAGTTGCGCCGCGGGCGAGCGTCGAGCGGCTGAGGGGGAGCGCGGCGCCGGTGAGGCGGGACGTGGGAGAGTCTCTCGCCAGAGGCGCCGTCGGTGGCGCGGGGCCGGGTGCCAGGGGCCGCGCCGGAGAGACGGGTCAGGCCACCCCCTCGTCCCGGCGGCCTGTCCAGAGGGACCCGCGGCGGCCCCACCCGCCCGTGGCTCGGGGGCCCCAGGCCGGCTGCGCCTGCCGGGCACGGCGGGCTGGTCCCCACCCGCGCGGGCAGCCGGCTGCTGAGGCGCTACGGCTGGGAGGGAAGCGGCGAGGGCTGGGGCCCGCTCGGAGCAGCGGCGCGGGCTGTGTGCAGCGGGAGTTCCCGGGCTCTTCTCTACCCCAGCGAAGCGCAGGCCAGAGTCCTACCCACGCGCCGTGCGAGGAACAGCCGCTCGCGCTCTCTTCTTACGCCGCCTTTTGTTCCCTCTTGCAGACATTCAGCATGGGGTTGCTTACCAACCTCGCTCGAGGCCTGGTCCGAGGTGCAGACAGAATGGCTGAATTTACCAGCAAACGTGGACCCAGAAGCCATAACAAAGGCAGAGGAGCCAGGAAATTGGGTTATGTCACCTTAGGTGGGAAATTTATCAAAATTAAGGAAATGGTCCCTGAATTTGTGGTTCCGGATTTGACAGGGTTTAAGCTCAAACCATATGTTTCCTATAAGACTCCTAAAGGGACAGAACCACCACTGACGGCCAAACAGCTTTTCATGGAAGTTGTTGCCCCACAGATTGAGAAGGATATTAAAGAAGGAACTTTTGACCCCAATAACCTTGAGAAATATGGATATGAACCTACTCAAGAAGGCAAGCTCTTCCAGTTGTTTCCCAAGAACTATGTGCGTTAAGAAGCAAAGAATATTATAGCTTTCCCTTGAAAGTTTCTGCAGCAACTAATCCATAGGAAATTTTTTTAAAATGTTGAATATGGAGATTTCAGCTAGAGAGGGAAACACATCCTGCCCTTTTTCAGTACCTATTAAAAGAAAATCCTACTGACTTGTCGTGTGTAACTTTTAGATATCTCAAACATTTTTAAAAAGTAACCAGATTTGTAATTCAGAAATGGAGGAGGGCAGAGCGTTGAATATAACCAGCTATTGCCTGGGCCGTACCTGTGTCTTTTCATGTTGTGGCCTGGGATCAAAAGCAGCAGATGCTGTCATAGAACCATAGAAGATTAGAGTTGGAAGAGACCTCAAGAGGTCATCTAGTCCAGTCCCCTCCTCAAAGCAGGAACAACACCAACTAAATCATCTCAGCCAAGGCCTTAAAAACCACCTCCCTAGGTAACCCATTCCAGTGTTTCACCACCCTCCTAGTGAAATAGTGTTTCCCAGTATCCAACCTAGACCTCCCCCAGTGCAACTTGTAAACCATTGCTTCTTGTTCTATCATCACTGATAACCGCCTAGCTCCATCCTCTTTAGAACCCCCCTTCAGGTAATTGAAGGCTGCTATCAAATCCCCCCTCACTCTTCTCTTCTGCAGACTGAACAATCCCAGTTCCCTCAGCCTCTCCTCATAAGTCATGTGCCCCAGCCCCCTAATCATTGTTGTTGCCCTCTGCTGGACTTTCTCCACGTCCCTTCTGTAGTGGGGGGACCAAAACTGGACACAATACACCAGTGCCAAATAGAGGGGAATAATCACTTCCCTTAATCTGCTAGCAATGCTCCTAATACAGCCTAATATACCATTGACCTTGGCAACCAGGGCACACTGCTGACTAATATCCAGCTTCTTGTCCACTATAATCCCCAGGTCCTTTTCAGCAGAACTGTTACTTAGCCAGTCGGTCCCCAGCCTGTAGCCGTGCATGGGATTCTTCCTTCCTAAGTACAGAACTCTGCCCTTGCGCTTCTTGAACCTCATCAGGTTTCTTTTGGCCCAATCCTTCAATTTGTCTAGGTCACTCTGGACCTTATTCTCCATCATATCTACCTCTCCCCTCCAGCTTAGTGTCATCTGCAAACTTGCTGAGGGTGCAATTAATCCCATCATCCAGATCATTAATAAAGATGTTGAACAAAACCGACCTCTGGGGCACTCAGCTTGATACTGGCTGCAAACTAGACATCGAGCTGTTGATCACTACCCATTGAGCCCAACAATCTAGCCAGCTTTCTATCCACCTTATTGTCCATCCATCCAGTCAGCCATCTGCTTCCATTGTTCCCTGATTGTTCCATTAGATGAGACAGGGATACAAGCGCTCATCCTTCAGGGTATTAAGCCAACCACTAAGTACCTGGGGCAATTTCCATCTTCCTGCTCTTAGGTGACCAAATATCAATCCTATATACAATAGATTATAATAAATGGAGTATTGCACAAGAGCAAGGGGAAATTTCCAAAAAGAACGATAGGAACCCTTGGCCTAAGCTATAAGCTGTCTCAAAGGGTGGGGACTGTCCTGTTGAAACCTAAACATGTAACCAGTCTGAGGCTAGTCCCAGTTTTAAGGCAACTTTCTTTGGATGCAAACAATATCCCTAGTATTTATGTACAACTGAGGCCTGCTCCTGAGTCAGGCAACTGAATGTCAGAGCATTGCACTTTTTAAAGCTCTTGTGTAAGGAAATCAAATTAACTTTGTCCTTATCTCACACAACCACTACCAGCAGCTGTGCATCTTCCAACTTATCTAAGCTAGCAGTACTTGTATCTTAAAAATTTTAAAAATTGATTTAATATTAAAGTACCTTTATTTTTCATCAACTCCTTTTACTGGAGATACAAAAGGCATCTCCATGTGTAAATAGGGCATATAAAATGACATGAGCAGGAGTAATAAATCAAGATGTTTCATTGTTTAATGGACAAAGTGTTAGAAAGCAGGAATTCCTGGTTCTGCTCAAGGTCCCACAGCAAGTTTGCTATAAACAATTAATCTTTTCTCCAGTTTTACAGCTGGGGAACCTTACACTCCCAATGTCTAGCTGTGGTTTGTTTGTACAAGGCTTTGCAAATGTAAAATATTGATTCTTAAGCATGAGGATGTAATTCCTATGTCCTCTTGTTCGGAGAAGAATGGCCACTTTAATGTACTCTTTGCCAGCATCTCACTTATGATGAAAACTGGGTGCCTGAGCTTTTGTTTCTAATTTTAAAAAAGCAAAGGAGCTTGAGGAAGGTGGGGAGGAGGTGGGAGCAGTTAACTAATGCCCACTGCAGCAGGTTCTAGTCCAATCTTTTTCAGAGGGCATCTGGTTTTTCTAGATCTGAGATACATTTTTCCATCAACTACCTATTTTAACTTCATGAAAATGGTGGGATTTTACTCTGCTGAAATTAGTTGTTTATTGTTGCATGAAAATGAATAGTCACTGAGCAAGGGAAAGATAGAATGACTATAGCCTGATAGGTTAGATGCTCACCGAGGTTTTGGGAGATCCAACTTTAAGTCCCTGCACCAGTGACTTTATTTATAAAAAGCAGAACAGCTTCCACAGGAGAGATTGAGAAAGCCCAATACCAGAGTATCCCATAGGTGCAAAGTGGGACACCTACATTCAAATTTCTTCTCCACATCAGGCGGAGAGGAACAGAACCCAGGTGAGTACCCTGAATCCAGTGGTTCCCAAACTTTTTACTAAAGTGATCCACCATCTGCATTGTGGCTTTTTGGGGGACCCACTATTACTACTACTCCCCCTCTCCTCAGTCCTCTAGTCCTGTCCCTCGTGCTCAGTCCTGCAGCCATTTGGCCCCCAAACCTCCTGCTTGGCTCTCCTTTGCTCTTGCTCTCCCTGCAGCCCTGGTCAGCTCCTCTACCCTCACAGCTAGACTGCAATTGCTTCCAGGCTGCTGACTCTGGCCATTTCTTTTGTGTGACTAGTAGTACCCAGGTCCCTCTTCCCAGCCCACTGCCTAAAGCAGAATCTAGGCAGCAGCACAGAGGAAGTGCTTTGAGCCAAATAGCAGAGTCAGTAGCCTGTTCCACATGTTCCTCTGAGGCTTTCCTTCATGCTGCTGCCCATTAGAAAGGTGGGGAACATCTCTGGGGCACCACTTTGACCCCACAGCCCACTGTTAGTTCAAGACCCAGCATTGGGGAAACACTGCAACCAGTGGGCTAAAGGTTATAATGGGGGGAGTCCTGCCCTGGCCATTTATGAATCTAGTACACCTTTGCATGTCAAAATGCCCAAAATTGAAATGAGAAAGTTCAGGTCAAAATGAAACCTTTTGTTCTGACCCTACTTGGAATTTTTGATTCAGCAAAAGTTTTGAAACAGTTTGGGGTTCAACCTGAAACAATGTTTTCAGAATAGCCAGTAACAAAAAAATCCAGTCACCCACCTCCACTCAGGAGTTCTTAAGCACAAGGGACCTAGGAAATGCATGTTCTCTAGAAAGAAAAGGAGTACTAGTGGCACCTTAGAGACTAACCAATTTATTTGAGCATTAGTCTCTAAGGTGCCACTAGTACTCCTTTTCTTTTTGCGAATACAGACTAACATGGCTGCTACTCTGAAACATGTTATCTAGAATGGTTTTTCAGCTCAGCTATCCTGGGATAAGCCTGAAATGGTTGAACATATGTTACGGATTCATCATGTGGTTTTTGTAAGACCTAAAAATACAAAGCCCTTTCCAGTCTAGCAAATTACCTAGATATGAGCACATTCTGTGAACACTAGCAAAACTTCACTAGCTCCAAATGTGCTACAAACTCTTAAAAATCACTGACATGCCAATGAAAAAGTATTAAAGTCCTTTCAAATTAGATTAAGGACAAAATCCTAGCCTTACAAGAATAGTGTCATTAGATTTAACTGATAATATTCAGTGCACTAAGGACAGTAGGAATTCAGACCAGGCTGCAGCTCTTGGAAGATAAAAGCCATCACAGGCTATACAGCAACTTAAGGATGAGGAGGGCATATTGGGCAAAGAACTGAAAGGCTGAATATAGGAGCCAGTCAATTTAGGGGTTAGACTGTTAAATTCATCATAGAAGCTACAGGCAGAGTGAGCTAGCTGCTGAGCAGAATGTCCACCAGAAGGATCACTATCAGTGTACGCTTTCAGTAACCCCCTAAAAAGCATGCTGCGAAAGTTCACTCATTTTATTTTTGATAGTAGAAAGGGATAATTATTAGCAGGGATGGAGAAAGGGGAAGTTTCCCCAACAGCAATCTGTTAAACTGAACAATGTATGCAAAAAGAAAAGGAGTACTTGTGGCACCTTAGAGACTAACCAGTTTATTTGAGCATAAGCTTTCGTGAGCTACAGCTCACTTCATCAGATGCTGTAGCTCACGAAAGCTTATGCTCAAATAAATTGATTAGTCTCTAAGGTGCTACTAGTACTCCTTTTCTTTTTGCGAATACAGACTAACACGGCTGCTACTCTGAAACCTGAACAATGTATGCTAAGACACCTTTTGCATCCCTTTCTTTCCAGATGTTCTCCTCAGGGTCCTGTCTTGATCGTTGTCAGTCAGGCAGTGAACTCTTCAAGAAAGGGAATGTCTTTTTAATAGCTACACTAAACACAAAATGTTAATACTGTAAATGAGGGAAACAGTCGGAAACTTGGCACTTGGGCCACCTAACTGTAGGCTTGCAAACACAAGTGTATGGAACAAACCTGCACTGGTAAAGCTGGATTTCACAAAACAAGAATACAGCTTGATTCCATAGCTTTAAAAATGAACAGTGCTAATCTCATCTAAAAGTCATCATCTTCTGGTCAAGAATCACAGCTAGTCTGCATAATAAATACTTCTCCCTTCTATAGCACATCAGCAGCCAAAAATTTCTCATTCCTACAATTCTATTCCTCATTTCTTCTCACTACCTCCCGTCAGCATCATTTCAGATTTGGTAGACTAATCCCAGACAGTTTCTCGTTTTTTAGTCTTGGTTCTCAGCAGCATTATCTCACATTCAAAATAAAAGCACAGAGTGTGTGTTGCTTGGTGAGTATCTCTTTAACAATAATCTGTCTCTGAAATCAAGCAGTGGATACCACAGAACAGGACCAATATATTTGAGTTTCCTTGAGCTTTTCAACTGATAAGAAGAGATGTAACTCACTTACACTTTTTATTTCAGAAACATCCAAAAATATTTTAATTTTAACAAAAACTTTTGTTCACAATGCTGATATGCATCTCCATAAAACAGCACTCAAAATACACATGGTACCCACAAACAAGGTTTTGCGCCTTGAGAAGCTTAGCTACTTCTGTATGTTGTTTTAATAGCCTGTATGTATTTACTGTTACAAAAATCTATCGTTGCTGCTGGTGTTTCTTCCCTTCTAGGCTAATGATTCATTAAGATTCCCAAAGAAAAACCCTACAAGTTAGAAGTTACTTAAATATTTTAAGCTGGTATTTGGTTGTTGATAATCAGGAACACCAAGGTAGTGCCCCATTAATGTAGTGACTTACTGATATTTCATAGTAAGAATCCAACAGGGCAACCTCAAGGAATTCTGGAGACATCCTAGTTAGGACTGAATTATTAATAATTTTATTTTTTTTAAACATCAGGAAGTGTTGCCAACAGGGTTTGGGGGTTTTGAGATTTATGCTGAAAAAATGGCTCTTTTTTAAACCTGATTTGACCCTAGTCTCATAGGTCTCACTCTCTGGATACCAGGGATATCGGTTTGTTGCACAGTTTGTTTTTTTAAAGATTTCTTTGCTGCAAGCACTAATATACAATGAGATTCACTGCGTGATCATGCAAAACCAAGTGGTGCTTGTTGACAAGTGATAACCTGAAAGTCAACTTGTACTCATGCAGTAAATTAGGTGTAAAATTACACATACGCAGCCACAGCAGAATCCTCATGATTAAGACATTTTTCAGTATACAACTTCACTGGAGCTGCACTTGCAATCTGTTCTGTCATGTACATTGAGACAATCTGGGATTTCATTCTAAAAGGAATCTCTCTCTATCCAAGGTCACTATAAACAGGTTCCCTGTGCAGCATGTCCTCACAGCATGTGGCAGTTTACAAAACAAGCCAGTGGCCTATGTTTATATTCAAACACCCCAAACACCCTTGAACGTTCAAATCCAAATTTTGTGGCTATTATGTAACAGTGGACTTAAATAATTTAGTGTTGCAGCAAAGTTTGGTTGATGCGGGGGACGCAGATTCTGCTGGGAGAGAGGGACAAGGAAAAATGGCACCCATCCACATCTCTGGAACTGGAGGCAAGACTTACAAACAGACTAGTCGTCAAGGGAGGTAAATTTCATGCCTAAAGAAGCATCTGTTGAAATGCACCATCATCACTCTGAGTCACAACAGTAAAGGATAGCCAAGTAGAAGCACCCATGTTTTACTATGTCCTTCAGCAAAGGTAGGAGACTATTCATTTCGATTTAGTCAGAGTTAGACACAAAACACTAAGAATGTAGTTGCCTTAATTTAACAGTACAGATCTTCAGAAATTCAGGAGCCTTAAGCTCCCAGGCAATAAAACTGGAAAAACCCCAGTGGAAGTTATACTGAACATAGGCTGCAGATACAGTTCTCAATACAAAAAGTCTCCTATACTTTCCCTCTGGGACATTTGAAAGAGGGGCACTTTTCAAGGCTGTTCAAGTGAAATTGTGTTTTCAGACTGGGAATAATATTTTTTGTATTTTACTCTGAAGGGTTGATTTGACTTGTTTCCCATTTCCAAACATGTAGGATGTTATCATAAAATGAACAAGTCGCTAGGATGCTGGTCTCTCTTGGAGCCTTTGCTAATTCAGTTTGATCACTCTTTATGTCCAATCCCCTTCCATCAAGACACTGAGAATGAGGATCAGAGCCACTTTCTGGTCTGACCTGTGAGGCAGTGCCTTCACCCTCCTCATCTAACACTACATCAAAGGTAGCTGTAGGAGATTCATAAACTATCTTCAGGTTCTGGATTTGCAGATCCAGTTTCTTGCCTCTTTGATCTGAGCTTGCCACTGGTCCCTCAGACAAGTCAGGTGCAGAAAGTGGGTCCTGTTTTACAGCCAAGGGATCCCTTGGGGAGAGTCTTGACCAATCAGCTCCATAAGCCAAGGAGTTATGCAAGATGTAGGATGACACAACAGTGCATTCCTCGGTGTTTTCTGCTAAAAAGAAGAATAAGTGGAAATCAAGCTGCGAAGCCCAGTTTAGGTAGCTAGTCTGCTAGCTGTTCTAGTGCTGACAATTTAGTAAATAAGAACTCCGCTCTTCCACCCCAAGTATTACTGGTTACCATTCTCCTTCACAAGACAAAAAGAATCAGACACCTTCAAAGAGATATGAGGCAATGGTAAAAAGGAAGTTTTCCTCATCAACTTTCTATTGCCTCTTTATAGCCTCATCTTCACTCAGCTCATTGGAGGGGAGAAGAGGATCAGCATGCCCATGCAGCTCTTAAAGGGCTCAGAGGAGAGGCACCATGAAAGTAAGTCTCACACAAACTGTAAATGCTACAATTGCCAAGATCTATACACTATGTTCTTTTATGGCAGGTTGTTGTCCCCACTGAATCTCTGACCTTCCATTCTATGAGGTGGAGAGCACATTTTAAGTGTTCAAATAATAAAAGTTTAGCACTGATCAACCATAGCACTTTTCAACTTCAAAGTGCTGCACAGATATGACCCAGTTCATCCTCATCACCCCTTCCAACATGAAGTATTATCCCCTTTTCACAGAGAGGTTAGGTGACTTGCTCAAGGTCGTACAGCCAAACACTGGCAGAACCAGGAATCTGACTGCAGTCCTGTGTAGCATGGCCTGAACACAAGTGCAAGCTATAACTAATACCTAATGCAGTAACTGTGCTCGGACTGGTTTGGAGGTTGTTTGAGGCAGCAACCAGTTTTCTCAATAGCAGACCCGTTAGCTCAGGATACAGTTATTACCAAGTTAATAGGAAGCACCTAACAGGCAATCATACATGCAGAAGTGTCTCATCATCCTGTCATTTGGATGAAGCAATAAACTGAAGTGGCCACATGAATGGCTACTACCCTCGTGCCAGAATGCAAGGGTTTGCATAATATGACTGAAAACCAGTTAAAGGTTACAAATCAGTAGTTACAGTGTGCCTGCACTGTGATTGGAGAGACCACTCCAAAATGGTACAATAAAATTGCTGGTCCATCAGAGGAAGGATAGAGGAGTTCAAATGTCAAGCAAGGAGTTCTTACAAGTGAATTGAACACCTAGGCTTCTTGACAGTATTAGTATATTTCTACCATTTATTCAGTGCAGTAGCATCCACTGGCCTTCCCTTCCATCTGTAGTCAGGGAAGATGAACAGTGGTGTGTGGAGGAGAGGGAAGAACATTGTTTCCCGCTCTATTGAACACTCACCCATACTTCCTTGGCAGTCAAGGATTTTGAATCCATTATGCATGCAAGCAGCCAACAGCAAGTGCTCACGTGTTGGGTGCCACTTCAACCTCCAAACTCCACCCTCAACATGGGTGTCTGCCAATGGCTGCTTCATATTCCTGGTGTCCCACAGGAGAATGTGTTCATCATAGCTAGAAACACACCACAAATAAACATGCACAGACAGAAAAGGAATTTTAGTGCATACTGCACAGAAGGAATAAAGAGGATGCAATGCACTTTCCACCACGCTCCACTGATGTCAGCCTCTTCCCACAGGAGCTTTTGGGGAAGCAGCCATGGACTGCAAATAATGAGGCAGGTTGGGGATGTCAGGTCAGAGCATCTAGAGATAACTCACCTTCCTGTAGCCAGAAGATACTCCCGGTGTGGATTGCACTGAATGCTGCACACGCCCATTGAATGTCTGAAAAGGAACAACATGCATTCAGAGAATGGAGACCAAGAAAGAGTGCACAAAGTGAGAAGACAGTTTCTTTTGTTCTCAAAATTGGAGAGTTCTAGGGCGACCTTCATTGCAACAAAGCTTCTTACAATAAGGAGTTAAGGACAGCCTTAAACCCCGGTATAGTGATTGTAGTGCAGTACACAGGAAGAGAGTAGTCCTTTTGCCAATTCCAGATAAAATAATGGAACAGTGATACCCACTTTTAATTTATTGAGTCCTGTAATATAATTCATACCCAGCAACATGGGGTATGGAAAACAGACCTTGTCAAACTAACTTAATTTTTTTTTTAAATGAGATTACAAGTTAGGTTGATAAAGATAATGGCATTGATGTAACAGACTTCTGTAAGGTGTTTGACTTGGTACCAGATGATATTTTGATTAAAAACTAGAACAATGCAAAATTAACATGGCACATATTAAATGGATTAAAAGCTGCCTGACAAGTCTCAAAATATAAATGTCAACAGGGAATCATCATTGAGCAGTTACATGTCTAGTGGGGTTCTCTAGGGATCAGTTCTTGGCCCTATACTATTTAACATTTTAATCAATGATCTGAAAGAAATCAAAATCAATACTGATAGAGTTTGCAGATGACTCAAAGTTGAGGGAGTGGTAAATACTGAAGGAGGCGGTCACTAACACAGAGCGATCTGGATTGCTTGGTAAACTGGGTGCAAGCAAACAATATGCATTTTAAAAGCACAATATGTAGCTCAGTGGTTTGAGCATTGGCCTGCTAAATCGAGGGTTGAGAGTTCAATCCTTGAGGGGGCCATTTAGGGATCTGGGCCAAAAATTGGGGATTGGCCCTGCTTTGAGCAGGGGGTTGGACTAGATGACCTCCTGAGGTCCCTTCCAACCCTGATATTCTATGAATATGCATTTTAATAAGCCAAATGTAAAATCCTATATCTAGGAACAAAGAATGCAGGCCATATTGACAGGCTGAGGGACTCTATCCTGAGAAGCAGTGACTGTGAAAAAGACTTGCAGTTATGGTGGATAATCAGCTGAAAAGTTATATTACTTTTGTATTTGGCACTGGTGCAACTGCTATTGGAATAATGTGTCCGGTTCTGGTGTCCACAATTCAAGAAGGATGTTAATAAATTAGAGAGGATGCAGAGAAGAACCATGAGCATGATTAAAGGACTAGAAAAACATGCCTTAGACTCATGGAGCTCAATCTATTTAGCTTAACAAAGAGAAGGTTACGGGGTGAGTTGATCACAGTCAATGAGTTCCTAACTGGGGAACAATTTTTTTTTTTATAACGGATTCTTCAGTCTGGCAGAGAAAGGTGCATAACACTCCAGTGGCTGGAAGTTGAAAATAGACAAATTCAAACTGGAAATAAGGCATACATTTTCACAGTGAGGGCAATTATCCATTAGAATCATTTACCAATGGTTATGGTTGATTCTCCATCACTGGCAATTTTTAAATCCAAATTGATGTTTTTCTGGAAGATATGCTCTAATTCAAAACAGGAATTAATTCAAGTAAATTTATCTGGCCTGTGTTACACAGAAGGTCACACACTACATGATCACATTGGTTCCTTCCAGCCTCAGAAAATATAAACTGCCAGTGCCCAAGTGTGTCTTGAGCGTTCTTAAGAGCAATACTCCTGCCATGCAGCTTTCTAGCAGGAGAGTATTCATTGGCAGCAATTCCAAGATTCACAGAGGAGCAAATTTATGGCATGATGTGGCATGGGTTTCTGCAAAATAGCTGCATGCAAGAGACGTTGATATAGTTCCCCAAGTAGTAACTAACAATAAACCACAGGTTTTAGGATTATAAACAGAGCTTAGTTGAAAAGTGGTTCACACTGTTTTAATGTACGATATGTCTAGTAAAACACAACTACAAAAGAAATTAATGTAAAAGGATGGGAAGGGAGAAAAAATAAAAGTTTAGCAAAAAGCTGCCCTGTCATTTTAAAATGCAGATAATGTTACTCTTGGGAGTTTTTCTTGGTCTCCATCAATCCACTTATTTTAAGAAGAACTCACCTCTACCATTTTAGTGGGGAATGCAGAGAGGAAAGGAGACAAAAGAATCCCAGACTGAGATAAACTGGTAAATTTAATAGGTCTCTCCATTTCCCAGAGGCTAGTGCAGGACATTTTCTAACATTTAGTCCAGTGATAGATTTTTCACTTCCCTTGGAGAAAAGCATTCTACAGCCCAACAGAACTTTGTCAGGAAGTTCTTTCTTCTATCTAGACTAAATGTTGCCTCAATTTCCATTCCATTATGGATGGGCACATCTTTTTGTTCCAGTTCCTTGTACCATACTAATTCTCCTCCATACTTAGCATTTACACCTTTAAAATCTTGGTAGTTTTATATCCCCCCACATTTCTTAGGCAAGCTGAACATGTTTCCTATAGCTCTTATTTTTCCTGCACAAGTCCTTCAGCTCCAGCTCCACAGGAATCCATACACGCTATCATGTAGCAGTGACTTTGTTTAGGACATGGATGGAGCCAGGACATCCACCAGCAAAACCTCCCTGCATAGAGGCCAGAGACTACTCCAGTCACAAGAATACCATAGAGGTTAGGAAGTTGCTCACTCCACAGCCTTGGAAAAGGAGTAAGATCCCTTCCCCGCCACCTCCCCCAAACACCACAACTTGAGTACAAATGACCTAGCACTCAAAGTAGCAGCTAACCAACCAAAGGCAGCAGAACAAAGGGCACAGATAGACAAGACCATGGCATGCCTCAAATTTAAATGTCAGCTTTTAACCATTCAACTGGAATTCTGGGAGAGAACACACTTAGTCATAGTCAGTCATGCATCATGATTCTATGACCATCTGTCTGAATGACTTAGTTACCTCTCACTGGTGAAGATAGGCATCTCTGGGCAGCGCCTGGTGTCCCAGCCCCTCAGCATGCAGTCATCTCCACCTGTACAAGGAGAGATTGGCTCTGTATTAACACTAGTTGGGAAATCAGTGCACCATAGAAGACGCTGAGATTTGACAGCTCTGGAGCATGACTAGAGCAGGAGACAATGCCCTTACTGCTGTTGCACTCAGAAGATCATAGCAGGACTTGCGTTTTTCAATGGAATGAAGGGCAGAGCTGTTGCATGTACCACAAAGATTTCACTTCATCCAAAAGCGTGAGGTAGAATCAGGGAGGGGAAACTGTTAGAAGGAATGGAAGTAAATTTGGAAAAAATGGAAGTAAATAGTAGTCAACATTTATTTGGCACCTTTCTTCCAAGCATCTCAGAGCACTTCACAAACATAAGTTGAATCTCACAAACCGTTTATGGAGGTATCTTCACTTCACAATGGGGATATCAACACTCAGAGAAGTGAAGTGACTTGCCAAGATTAAACTCTAAGTCAATGGCTGAGCTGGAACTAGAATCCCAGAGCCTTCACGTCAGTCTCCTGTTCTGATTACAATGTACTACTCCCTCTTGGTTAATGAACAGTCAGGGTGGGCATTTTAATATCCACAACTTCCCACAGTCACTCCTTCAAGGATTATTTTTCCGAGAAATGGCACAAACACTGAGAAAATATCAGCTGGCTGGTGCAGCAGCATGAAGCGTCATCATGATGCACATGCAAAGGGTAGGAGGGGCAAGAGAGGCAGCCACCATGGAAATGAGTATTTTGATAGCCCCTCTTCCCACAAGAAAAGGCTTCTGGTGTTCACACCTGAATACACAATGTCTGTGTCCCAGTAATTAAAAGCAGCAATCCAGGCCTCAAAGTTGTGAGCCTTCCACTGGCTGAGGATTTTCACAGAAGGAGCAGACTCATCTATTGACAGTAGGTTCAGCGTCCCCTTTGAATCACTGCTGATTACTCTCAGTGGGTGCCCACTACAGCAGGAAAGAGACAATATGTTAGAGTTTAAGACAACTCATGTCCCAGCATTTAATCCAGTGACTTTCTCCTTCACACCTGCAGCCATGTTACAGCCTGAAAAGACCAGTTAACACACAAATGATGAGTATCTGTCTATTAACATAGACATGGACCAACACTAGGGGAGCAAGGCTTCCAAGCAGACACCATTGCTGGACATCTGCAGAGTGCATCAGTCCCCTGTTCTTAAGAGCTGGATTTCATCTTCAGTCCACACTGCACAGGAAGCACGGCAATATTCACAATCCCAGCTCCCTGCTCTCAATCAGGAAATGATCAGTTCATATTGATTTTGGATAATTAATTGAAACAAGGCCTTTGGTCACCTGTAAGCTCCAAAACGCTATTGAAACACCCAGTAAGATGTCTCATCTCTCCTGTGTGGCAACTTCCCAGACGGCTCTCCCACTCACTGGGTCTGCAGGGGCTGGGAATGCTGCAGATGCTGCATGTTCAGCCCCATGGGAGGTAGAAGGCCTTTTGCTTCCCAAGTGATTGAGCAGCAGGGACAGACTTTACAGGGATGCCCCTCTGAATCAACACAGATAGTGGTTATCCCTTTTTAAAGATGAAGAAGAAAAAATATACACAAAGGGACTTGCCCAGGTCCAGAAGTTTTGTCAATTCATTACACAGCGTGCACAGACACAGTATAATGGGCACACGCAATTAAAAAAAAAAAGATACCAAATTAAGTTAAACAATATCAACTACAGAACTCCCCCTGGCTCCCAGCCCCATGATCAGTCCACACTTTTCTCTCCCCCTAACTCTGAAAACAAACAGCCCCCTTCAGCCTGAGGGTGACATCTAACTAATTTGACATGGTGATGACATTCCTGGAATCAACTCTGGGAGCAGATAGCAGAGCAGCCACTTCTAGACTGAGTTTCTCAGCTTCCCCATTACTGGGGCTCAGACTAAATGGAGTTTAGATTTTACACAAGCACTAAAGCTGCCAAGCCATTTCCTTGTTAATGGTTCATAGGCAGAGACCCCACAGTAAAAGTTTCCGCATGAAGGAGCCTCAAAGGCAATTCTAAGCCTCCTGAGAGCAGGGACTGTGCCAGTGACAATGGACTCTCTCACACACACACCCCCGTACAACAGAGTGCCATAGTTATTCCCCTCCTCACCACTGCTCCCGTCCTGTGGACCAGTCCAGAGACAAGGCAATGCATTGTGCTCCTAAATCAACACTGCAGAGTGGCTCCAACATGCAGCTGTTCTTCTACTGGAGAGAAAATGAAATCGATCAAGATCAGGAAGACAGAAACAACCACATAGACAGTATCTAATTGCTCTTTCACCCCTGACTGGGGGATCCCACAGGCGGCTGCATTCCATGGATGCTGTAGGTTCATACCCTGGAGAATTTTAGGATCCTTGGCATTACAGAAGAGAAAAATCCTAACATATAAGCCACTGAAGTGCTAGATACAAGGACTACTATCCACATAGGGTGCCTCCCATTTCCTGTCCTTAAACTCACTGACTCCTACCTCCCTCCCCAACTATCCATCCCAGCAGCTCCTCTATTTCAAACCTCCTTGTGGCTAGAGGGCTATCTAGCCACAGTGTCCTAACTTACCTCGAGGCTGGCTTCTGCTCTGTCCACTCCATTGAAACTGCCATCTAGTCATCAATAACCTCTTCCTCACAGAGCCCCTTCTTCACACTCAATCTCTATGCTGCCTTTGACAATGGCCCACGCCTCCTCCTCAAAACTTTCTTTCTTGGGCTTCTATGACTCTCCTTTCACAGTTCTAGCTTGCCAACTGCTCTTTCAACAGTTGTTTCTTCTCCCCAGAGACTGAAGACCCCAAGCGCTGTCTGTCCTCATTCCCTAACCCTTCCCCATTTCTCCCCTCACCGTCCATTCTTCACAGATGGACAGAGGCAAGCTTGACTCCCAGATCTCAGGGACAAATTTTGGCATTGGCATTTAGGAAAAATGCCACCCAAAAAAAAAAAATCTCACTTGTAAACTGAACACATTTGCCCTGGAGTCACTGAGAGCGCCATGGAGCCTCCAACATCTTTTCAGTAACACCACACTGTAAAGCCTTTGAACATTATTAATGAAACTAGAGGCATTTACATTAATGACTTGCATCCCAGTCACCTACCTCACTTCCAGTCAGGTGGCAGAGCTCCACAGTTCCCTTGGCATTTGCAATGCCCAACATGGGATGTTCTGCGACGGGAATGTGGCACCTGGAAGAGTAATTGACAATGAGGTCTTGAACTCATGTCCATGTCTTGCATTAGAGGAAACTAACACAGTCCCAAAGGAGGAGCTATATTGTTTTTTTTCTGAAGTTCTCTGACAGGTCTCAGCCAGGCAGCAGACTCTCTTACTGCAACTTGCATAGCTCCTGTTCTCCATGGGGGTTGAGGGAGACAAGATCCTATCCCCTAATGCAGCTTTTGCTCCCAGCGGCACCCATCTCACTCTCTAAAATGGCTCCCCCTGCCCTCAGCTGATACTTGGGGGAGGGTTGGGGGAGGGGGGAAGGTTATTAATTTAAAAAGAATCATAGCTTTAAAACTAGTTTTCAAAGCCAATGAAAAGCTAGCACCCCCAGCTGCTACTGTCTATCCTGCTGCTTCCCCTGGTTCCACAAACACTGACAGAACTGCCCCAAGGCTGGATACACAACAGGCACAGTTCAAGTGTGGGATGCCCACACTGAGAGCTAGCAGTGGCTTACTGATATTTTTCATCCTAGAACAGAACAATACTACAAACATTATGAAACTAAAAGCCAGAAACCTTGTACAGCAATGTGATCACAAGAAGCTGCTTATTCGTTACTGCAGTAGAAGCTATTGGCGGTCGGAGAGAAAGGAAGAACACCTAGAGCAGCAGCCCAGCCACAGATAGCCCTTGGCATAAGTGCCAAAGGAGCCTGATGTCCCCCCTCACTAGCCAGCATTACCATTTGATGTCTAGGATGGCAGCGGTTTCAATCCTTTGAATTTCAGTCAGTGGGATAAAAGGCTGCTCTTCACTGTAGCGATACAGGTAGAGGCGACCCAGCCGTGTGTGGGCCTCATCACTCTCACTGGGGTTTACACCAGGCTGCATCGAACAAGGGGAAGGGAAGTCTGTAAGCTTTAGGGGCTATTTTCTCACCTCTTTCATACATTGTAACATTCCTCCCTCAAAGATCCTGCCAGAAAGCTAACCAACATCTACTAGCCAGAGCATGGGATAGAGTCAGCGCTCATTGAGTTGAGTTCCCAGCTCTACCAAAAACATGCTGTAGGACCTAGGGAAAGTCACTAAGAGTGACATTTTTTCAGAGATGCCAAGCAGCCGCAACTCCAGGAAAAGCCAATGATAGCTACACAACCTCAGCAACTCTGAAAAATCAGGCCCCAAGCTCTGTTAGGAGGCAGGTAAAGGATAACTGTATCACTTCACCCAGCTCTGGGATGGAACTTTGCAACTGTTTAACAGCCCTCAGTGACACTCAACAACCGTTTAGGGCAGGAACGAGTATTAGATTCCCATATTTAGTTAACTGAGAAGGAATTTAGGGAGGCAGAGTGAGCTGATATTTGGCTAGGAAACAAGGGCTAACACTCTCTACCCTTATGAAAAGGGCCATGGGCTCTTTAGCAATAAACAGTCCATAAGCATACCTTTGTATTGCACCTTTCAGAAAGGCAATCCTCCCACAGCTCAGCTCCTCTTAACACCATGCTGTAGCACTGATTCAAGACTGACTCAGAAAAAAGCATGCTACCTACTGAATGAGCATCATGCACCACCTAGGCATTCCTTGGAAGTCTCCCATACAAGTACACTGCTTAGTTCTCAAGATCAGACAAGAACACAGTTTATGTTGAAGGTGCAGTGGAAGTGGTTTTCAATATGGGAGTATGCAAGTGAACAGGGTAATGCCCTGCCACTTGATGGAAGCAATTCAAAGTGCTGTTCTGCTTTGAAAAAAAGTGACTGTACAATTGGTCACTACTTACTCGCAGTTTTGCCAGCTCTAAGGATTCAGAGTTGCTAATTTTAACTCTAGTTTTTTTTAGTTGTGTTTTTCTTCTAATAATCTTGCACAGCCAACACAACTATAAAAGGGGGAATTGGGATCTATTCCATGTTGTACATAATCATCAAAATTGTTAACCAAGTTCTCATCAGCTACACCAGAGCAACCCACTGAAGGCCAATGAGACCACACAGGTGTCACTGAAGGCATAATTTGGCCCAGTGGATCTTTGGTAGTGATCATGGTAGTCATGAAAGAGATACGAAGAACCCAGCTTCACTCTCAGCTTTCAGAGTGAGTCTGTACAGCTAGCGGGGGGGAAGCAGCCACCAAACCACCACCACACACCTTTTTACATATTAACCAAGCACACTGTATCTAAGTCACTAGGAGACAGCAAATGTGAAATTCACAATGCCAATTTTACAGTGATTTTCAGAGTAGAACCACACTTTACAGGAAAATATCAGACACACAATTACACATTCCCAAATTACCAGAGATCAGCATCCTGAATCTCACTGAATGCATCCGATGAAGTGAGCTGTAGCTCATGAAAGCTTATGCTCAAATAAATTGGTCAGTCTCTAAGATGCCACAAGTCTTCCTTTTCTTTTTTCAGAGATCAGCACTATATAAAGGGCCAGATCCTGTACTGAATTCCTTTGGGTGGACCCCCTCACCACAGTTCCAGCCCTAATGCATCAACCCCATAACCAACACAACACTGTATTTACACAGTTATTCACATACTGGAAGCAAGTAGTGAACAGAGAGGACTTGGAAGCTCTTCTAACAAGTCCAGAGTTCTTTTTATTTTTTATTTTCTATTTTCAGTAAAAGTAGCAACAAAAAAAAGACCAACACAAAATCCCAAAACTACAACCAGAGATATACTTAATCAGTCTCTTCATTGTCCCCAATTACAAGGCTTTAGAGCACAACTATCCTTCCACAATTGGGGGTTTGGTTTTTTGTTTGTGTGCTTTTTACTGAGGCTATAGAAAATATTTATACTTCAGAAATGCCTCCCACATTCTCTACAGCTGCCAACTTTGATAGTTCACCTGTCTCTCTCAATTTTGAGTCTTTTCCCCACACTTAGGCCTTGGCAGGGTGAGAGTGACACACACCCAGAGTCCCTGAGAAACCAGAAGATGAGATACATTTCAAGGGAACTACCCCACCACCCAGTGCAGACAAATGCACAATGCAAGTCAGGAATGGATGTAAGCTAAGCAATTTCCATGTAGTAAGGTATTTCCCTGAATTCAGGCTTGTCTGGATCTGGGGGTTTGGGTTAGGCCAGATTCTTATTCTCTTATGTTGTGTCCGAACAAGATGCCACATTTGTGCACTTTACTGCTGGGAATGGGGTAGCAACAATCTGAAAACGCAAGGAAGCTGAACTCAGTTCACACAGGTTTCAGAGTAGCAGCCGTGTTAGTGTGTATTCGCAAAAAGAAAAGGAGGACTTGTGGCACCTTAGAGACTAACCAATTTATTTGAGCATGAGCTTTCTGAGCTACAGCTCACTTCATCGCTTATGCTCAAATAAATTGGTTAGTCTCTAAGGTGCCACAAGTCCTCCTTTTTTCAGTTCACACAATGCATGAGAGGTCAGCAGGACTGGCCTAGGTCACTGCTGTTCAATTAGTCCTCCTGATACCACAGCTTCCCTCACCTACCTTTCCACCAGGCTTCTTCAGCTGGTAGGTGCCACAAGCCAGGAGGCTGTGCCAGCCTTCCACGGGGCACCACTCCACAGCGTCCGCGCTCTGCTCAGTGTCCACCACCTGAAGAGTCCGGCTCCGGCTCGGCGGCGCCATGCCGGGACATGCTCCGCCTGCGAGAGAGGCGCAGCGCGCGGGAACAGAGGTGAGCGGAGAGCGAAGGGAAGCAGGGGAGACACCGCGACGCTGCCAGGGGCGAGCAGGGCGCAGCGAAGCGGTCCCTGGGGGGCCTACAGCCGCCGCCTGGGAGAAGCGAGCCCGGCGAGCTCCAGGCCGCTCGGCCCGCGAGCTCAGCAGCGCGAGGGGAGCCAAGGCCCGCTGGATAAAGTCCCCGCAAGAGCGGGATCCCAGGCAGGGCCGGGGGAGCCGGGCCCCCGCCCATCCCCCTCCGGGTGCGCACGGGCTGCCGCGAATCCGGCCCCGGGCTCGGGGGAGAGCGCAGGCCGGCCGACCAGCCGCGGGCCCGGCGACAATCTGCCCGTTCGCCAGCGCGTCGCCGGCCCAGGGGCTGCCGGTCGCCTCCGCGCGCAGCCGGGACTCGGGCCGCCCCGCGACCCCAGCGGGCCTCGGCGCAACCCACCGCTCCCAGCTCTGGGCTGAGCGCTCGGCTAGGCCGGGGCGGGGCGAGCGCAGGGCAGGGCCGGGCTCCAGGCGCGGCGTGGGGCGGGGCCGGGCTCCAGGCGGGGCGGGGCGGGGCGCGGGGCCAGGCCGGGCCGAGGCGAGGTGGGGCCAGGCTCCGGGCGGGGCGTGGGGCCAGGCTCCGGGCGGGGCGGGGCGGGGCGCGAGGCCAGGCTCCGGGCGGGGCGGGGCGGGGCGCGAGGCCAGGCTCCGGGCGGGGCAGGGCGGGGCGCGAGGCCAGGCCGGGCCGGGCCGGGCTGGGGCGAGGCGGGGCCAGGCTCCAGGCGCGGCGTGGGGCGAGGCCAGGCTCCGGGCGGGGCGGGGCGCGAAGCCAGGCTCCGGGCGGGGCGGGGCGGGGCGGGGCAGGGCAGGGCGCGAGGCCAGGCTCCGGGCGGGGCGGGGCGCGAGGCCAGGCTCCGGGCGGGGCAGGGCAGGGCAGGGCGCGAGGCCAGGCTCCGGGCGGGGCGGGGCGCGAGGCCAGGCCAGGCCGGGCCGGGCTGGGGCGAGGCGGGGCCAGGCTCCAGGCGCGGCGTGGGGCGGGGCCGGCCTCCGGGCGGGGCGGGGCGCGAGGCCAGGCTCCGGGCCGCGAGGCCGGGCTGGGCCGGGCTAGGCTCCAGGCCGGGGCCGGGGCTCGCGCTCTGAATGCTCTGAGGCTGCAGCTCACTGGGCGCGGCCCGGCCGCTGCGGCGGTGGCGGGGACACGGAGCCCCGGCGGCCGGGCTGGGCTGCGAGGCGATGGAGCGTTTATCGCAGCCTCTCCTCCGTGCCCTGTCGGTGGTAACCAGCCCCCGCCTCTGCCCTTCTCTCCTGACAGGGCCCCTGAGCTTCGCCCCCGCCTCCTCCGAGCCCCCGCCGCGGCCGCGACGAAGGGCGGACCCAGGCCCCTGAGGCGGGGCGGCGGCCTTGAGCCCCCCGCGGGCATCAGCGCTCGGCCTCTGGTCTCTTCGGCCGCCTCCTTGTTTCTTCAGCGAGCGCCGCGTGCCGAGCACCGGCCGTGAGGGCCCCGCCGCAGCCCAGCGCCCGTCAGCGCCCTGCCGGGGGTGCTTCGCGTGTCTCCCGCCCCCAGCGGCTCGTCGCCCGGCTTCGGAGCGTCCGCCCGCCCTGCCCCTCGGCGCTGTCGGCGCGGGCTGGCTGTCTTTGGCAGCGATCCGAAGAGCTAAAGACACTCGTGTCGCGTGTCCCCACGGCCTTGCTCTGTGGTCACGGCCCAGCCACAGCTGGGTCGGTTCCTCAGCCGCGGAAGTCACGCCGCGCGGGAAGCTCGCTCACCGTTCAGCTCTCCGCTCGCTGCTGCTAGGGCTGCTGAGAGGGCGGGATGGATCCCAGCGCCTCGTGGGTCCGGGCTCACGGTGCCAGGCGGCACTGCTTTCCGTCCCTGCGCGCCCGTCTTCGGATCGCAGCATTTTTCAACATCCCTTGTTTTCTGCTCACCGCCCCACGGATCCCGCATTGCTTTCCCATGCTCTGCCAGCTGTCAGGAGTGCATTGCAAACGGCAGTGCCGTTAAGCTTGAAGTTCTGAAGTCAACAGGAATCACAGTTGCCTGACATGCTAACCCTGATAGGATCAACGTTAGATTGCTTCTGACATTCACGGAGCAGCTGCACACAATGGATTGTTGCTTCTGGGCTCCTGAAACAAGCACTGAGTGGTGGGATGGCGTAGTTATGCAGGTGTGGGATGACGAGAACTTTCAGATGAGGAAAGCTACTTTCCTGGAACTGTGTGCTGAGCTTGCCCTAGCCCTGGTGCAGGGACACCCAAATGAGAGCTGCCCTCTCACTGGAGAAGCATGTGGCGATCACAGCACGGAAGCTGGCCACTCCAGACAGCTACTGTTCAGTCACAAATCAGTTTGGAGTCAGGAAGTTGACCTTTGGGGCTGCGTTAACGCAAGTGTGCAGGGCCATGAATTACATCATGCTGCAAAGAACCCTGACTCTTGGTAATGAGTGTGAAATAGTGGATGGCTTTGCAGCAATGGTTTTCCCTAACTGCAGAGAGGTGATAGATGGCATGTCTATTCCAATTTTGGCACCAGACAGTCTTGCGATGGAGTATATCAATAGGAAGGGGTATTTTTCCATGGTGTTGCAGGCACTTGTGAGTTTCACTGACAGCAACGCAGGGTGGTTGGGAAAGGTGCATGACTTTCATATCTTCAGGCACACAGCCTGTACAGAAAGCTGAAAGTGGAGGCTTTTTTTCCCCAGACCCAAAAATTACAGTAGGGGATGTTGAAATGCCTATAGTGATTTTGGGATCCTCTGTGTACTCCTTAATGGCATGAGTCATGAAGCCTTACACGGGAAACCTAGGTAGCAGTAAGGAGTGGTTCAGCAACAGGCTGAGTAGGTGTAGGATGCCAATTAATCTGCCAAATGCATATTCTAAGGTGTGCTTGTGATGCCTTTAGGGCAGGTTAGACCTAAATGACGATAATAATCCCATGGTCAGAGTCCTGTGTTGCACAATATTTGTGCAGGTAAGGATGAAAAGTTTGCTCAGGGGTGGACTGCTGCGGGGGGTGAACGCCTGGCAGCTACTTTTCAGCAGCCAGATACCAGGGCTGTTAGAGGGACACAGGAGACTATCAGGGACACTTTGAAGATGAGAACCAGTAATGAATGTTGCTATACTATGGACTACAATGCTTAATGCAATCGATGTTTGCAAGGCAGCACTTGTGATTTTTGTGGCCTAGGATTCAATGTAAAGCAATGAAATCATTTGCTGGGGAAAAAATAAAGAGTTATCATTCAAAAAACTTTGCAGTTATTGCACCAAAAAAAAAAAAATCTTCACACCACAAGCACCAATGTTTGAGGAGGGCGAGGGGGTACTAAGGGAGGGCCAACTTTCACAGCTGTGTTTAAGTCCAGCTCTCATTTAAAAAGGTTTCCATGGGGGTGTAGTGAGGGGGATAGTGAGAAACGCCAGACAGCAGAAAGGAATTTCTGGGTGAATTTTGGGGAGGGCATGGGAGAGAGTTCTGAATGTGCTGAAGGGGACAGTGGGCATGCATCTGTTCACGCTGGAGAGTTATAAGAGCCTGTTTTCATAGAATCATAGAATATCAGGGTTGGAAGGGACCCCAGAAGGTCATCTAGTCCAACCCCCTGCTCGAAGCAGGACCAATTCCCAGTTAAATCATCCCAGCCAGGGCTTTGTCAAGCCTGACCTTAAAAACTTCTAAGGAAGGAGATTCTGCCACCTCCCTAGGTAACGCATTCCAGTGTTTCACCACCCTCTTAGTGAAAAAGTTTTTCCTAATATCCAATCTAAACCTCCCCCACTGCAACTTGAGACCATTACTCCTCGTTCTGTCATCTGCTACCATTGAGAACAGTCTAGAGCCATCCTCTTTGGAACCCCCTTTCAGGTAGTTGAAAGCAGCTATCAAATCCCCCCTCATTCTTCTCTTCTGCAGACTAAACAATCCCAGCTCCCTCAGCCTCTCCTCATAAGTCATGTGTTCCAGTCCCCTAATCATTTTTGTTGCCCTTCGCTGGACTCTCTCCAATTTATCCACATCCTTCTTGAAGTGTGGGGCCCAAAACTGGACACAGTACTCCAGATGAGGCCTCACCAATGTCGAATAGAGGGGAACGATCACGTCCCTCGATCTGCTCGCTATGCCCCTACTTATACATCCCAAAATGCCATTGGCCTTCTTGGCAACAAGGGCACACTGCTGACTCATATCCAGCTTCTCGTCCACTGTCACCCCTAGGTCCTTTTCCGCAGAACTGCTGCCTAGCCATTCGGTCCCTAGTCTGTAGCGGTGCATTGGATTCTTCCATCCTAAGTGCAGGACCCTGCACTTATCCTTATTGAACCTCATCAGATTTCTTTTGGCCCAATCCTCCAATTTGTCTAGGTCCTTCTGTATCCTATCCCTCCCCTCCAGCGTATCTACCACTCCTCCCAGTTTAGTATCATCCGCAAATTTGCTGAGAGTGCAATCCACACCATCCTCCAGATCATTTATGATCTGTTTTGCTTCTCCATCACTTTAATTATCCCTTCCATTGCAGCCACAGAATAGGCCTCATTTTCTGCTATTTCCTGACTCTTTCCCTCCTCTGCCTGCATTCCTTGTTTTGGCATCTGAGCATTCCATCACCGGCAGGAACATGTCTTCCTTGCTCTGTCTCAGGCACTTTTTAGCCAGTGGAGGCACTCCACAGGTATGTAGGGGATGCCTGTCAAGGCCACAGCTGAAGCAGCACAAATAGAATCAATCATAGAATATCAGGGTTGGAAGGGACCCCTGAAGGTCATCTAGTCCAACCCCCAAATACACAGAGGCATGATTGTTAACTACATGTACAGCATTGAAACAGGGTAGAAAATACACCTCTGCTAACATACTTTCACATTGAACCTTGACAAGTCCACGTGCCACCAAACACCCCAGGCATGGTGAGTTTCCCCTGGGGCGGGGAGCATTGTACTGGGGGAGAAAATCCATATGAAAGGGTTGTGGAGAAGTGGTCTAGGGACAATATTCTAGATTTTCCCACCCTTTTCAACAGGTGGGGTTCATTGTGCCAGACATCTCACTCCTGAGGGTAAGCAGGGAAAAGGAGCATCTACTACAAACTTGCAGCTTCTGCCCTGGCCCCTATAGTGGTCGCCTGTGTGCCAGTTTGGTATCTATGCAAGTGATTGCAGAATGGTGTGGGAAAGTTTCCTTCAATGGGGGAAGGAACAAAGCAGCTCTGCCAAGGAACCTTTGGCAGAGAATTGCCAAGTACCTCCAGGAAAGTTTCCTAGAGATATCTCTGGAGGATTCCTGTGAAATCTCAGTATGCATCAACACCCTGTTCTGCCATACTGCCTAGCTGCACAGGGAAAAGTCCAGCAGAGAACCACAGCCAGCCTTGTACATTTCTATGCCCTCAATACACCACCTCACTTCACAAAGATAAACCACTTACCAGGAGTCCCCTCTCCTGCTTCTTGCTTGCTGGATTGCGACTGCCAAGACTGGCTAGACACCTCTGGAGTGGAGAACAGTTCCTGACTGGACACACCAGCGGGCAACCCCAAGGTGGGCTCCACATTGTTCTCTGCCTCTACCTCTTCATTGTCACTGTTAGGTCAACTTTCTACCAGCCCCAGACCTGCCGAAGTATCCATGGGGATCTTAGCGGTGGAGGTGGGGTGGCCACAGAGGATAGCATCCAACTCCTTATAAAAACGGCAAGTCTGGGGCTCAGCACTGGAACAACGGTTTGCCTCCCTTGCCTTCTGGTATGCCTGCCTCAGCTCCTTGATCTTTGCTCTGCACTGCACCGTATCCTGATCATAGCCCTTCTTACACAAGCTTCAAGAAATCTGCCCATAGGTATCAAAATTCTTATGGCTGGAGTGCAGTTGGGACTGTACAGCATCCTCTCCCCAACTTCTGAGCGGATCTAGTAGCTCCGCAGTGGTCCAAGCGGGAGAGCATCTGCTGCATGGAGCCACCCTGGTCAGCTGGGAAGATGTGATGTAAGCTCTCCACACCGAGCAAACAAGAAGTAGAATTTCAAAAATTCCTGGCGTTTTAAAGGGGGAGGTTGCTTACCTGGCTGCAGGGTAGCAGAGTTGGAACTAACTGCTGACCAGAGCAGTCAGGATGGGCATTGTGGGACGCCTTCTGGAGGCCAATTAAAGTGATAAAAATCAAGCACGGTGTCTACACTGGCAATTTGTCAATGAAACTTTTCCGTAAAAGCCCTTTGTTTCTTGGCAAGGTGGTTTTATTTAGTCATGAAACTGAGTTGTGGTGTCACTGAAAGTGGCATTGTATGTACACCTCCACTGTTTTGTCAACAAAAGTTGTCTTTCCCCAAAAAAAAAAAAACTTGGCAGTGTAGACAAGGCCTAAGTGAAGTGGCTAACATATGTGGTTTGTTCTTTCTCTAATTCTCTAATCCAATATGCAATACTTTATTTATCATCAACACTGAATTTCATCTGCCATTGTGTTGTCCATTCTCCTGTGTTAATGAAATCGCTGCAGCTACTCAGTCTTGACTAACCTAAATAATTTTGTCACCTGCAAATTTTGCCAGCTCACACCCTTTTTCCAGTGTGTTAATAAAGGAATATTTGTTTAATATATCGTTCAGTCCATACCTCACAGTCATTACCAGGGCCAGCCTTAGGGGTGAGCGACTGTCCAGGGACGGACGGACTTGCTGCAGTCAAGAGGCAAGGCGTGGGGTGGGCATGGGGTGCAAGGTGATGGAAGGGAGCTCAGGGCAATGTGGGGAGAAGGCAGTGCTTAATTTGTGCCAGGGCTTGACAGTTCATAGCCCCAGCAACCTAGCTCTGAAGGCAGTGCTGCTGCCAGAAGCAGTACAGAAGTAAGGGTGTCAATACCATGCCATGCCACCCTTTGAAGGCAACACTGTCACCAGCAGCAGGGAAGCTTTCAGGGCAGGGCATCCAGCCAGCAGCTGCCCTCTCCAGCTGCCCAGACAGTGCTTAGTTTGTGGTGGGGCACCTCTTTCATTACAACTTAAGCAGTGGGAGGAAGCAGAGGAGGCCAGGGGTACCAAAATGTGAGTGGGCCCACAGTGCCCTTTGCCTTAAGGCCAGCCCTGGTCATTACGTGTGTGTGTGAGCGCACACACGCGCGCGAGAGCGAGCACACATGGGGGCAGGTTGCCAAGCTGATGTCACATGAGAGTCAGCAGAACCAGCTGGCTGAAGAGTGGTGTGGCAGAGAGGACTTCCCATGGAGGTTGGAGAGTCAGACCAACACGTCCCAATTTATGGAGTCATACCTGTCAATCTACCACAGCCAAATGTGGGATGCAACATCTGAGAAAGACCTAAATACACAAGACAAATTATTCATGCAAACTTAAAATGCAGTGAGATTCTTTCCCTTGGTGTCAATGACTCTAATCTCAGCTTCAAGACTCTTATTGATGAAAATTGTTCACATCAGAAACAAAAAGTGAGGAGACACCAAATGTAAGGAACTTCGGAACAAAATGAGGGACACTTGAGAGGCATGGAACAAGTTGATCTGAGGGTTTTGTCCCAGGCAGAGTTTTCATGTGTACTGGATTTTGCAGGATGTTCTGCATTTCTGATGAAATGGGACACCAGTACTGCTGCACCAAAAAAGTAGACATAGACCCAGTAGCCTACAGGAAAGTGCACTGAGCCAGAAGACCATGAATTCAAATCTCACCTCTATTAATTGGTGCTTATATTTCCCATGCATTTCACAACCCTCACTGAGCAAGGCCTAATACTCCAAACCTAGAAGATAGTCAAATATTAGCCCTCCCTCTCCCCTATTTTACATACAAGTAAATAGAGGCTGCACAAAACCACTAGAGGAAAAGCTAGGAATAGAAGCCAGGTCTCTAATGACAGACCTAAGTTTTATCCACTGACCAACCTGCCTTTCAGATTAAATGTGCCATACATGCTTTGGTTAGTCTATTGCCAACCTTCTGTCCTAGAGCCAGGGATTTAACCCAGGATTCCTTATCTGCAATATTGCTATCCAGCAGATAATTGTGTACCCCACTGTAACGCCCACTGATAAAGTGTGTGTCAAGACCTCTTCTAGTGCCTTGTCTGCACTGAGATTAGCAATTACTCTTGTAGGTCATGTGGTGGTCTATGCTGGGATTCAAAGGGTACATCTGTGGTGCAACAGAAGACCTGTGATACAACTGCAGCTGGCCAGATCACCTGACTTAGGCTGTGAGGCTATAAAATTGCAGTGTAGATGTTCAGGCTTGAGCAGGAGCCCAGGCTGTTGGATCCTCTCCCTTTGTGGGGTCTCAGAGCGTAGGTTCCAACCTGAGCCCAAATGTCTATACTTGTGGCACCTTAGAGACTAACCAATTTATTTGAGCATAAGCTTTCGTGAGCTACAGCTCACTTCATCGGATGCATTCAGTGGAAAATGCAGTGAGGATGTTTTATACACACAGACCATGAAAAAATGGGTGTTTATCATTTATAAAGGTTTTCTCTCCCCCCACCCCGCTCTCCTGCTGGTAATAGCTTATCTAAAGTGATCACTCTCCTTACAATGTGTATGATAATCAAGGTGGGCCATTTCCAGCACAAATCCAGGTTTTAACAAGAACGTCTGGTTTCACAGGGCCTAATCACATCAGCCACACTATCAGAGGCTCATTCACCTGCACATCTACCAATGTGATATATGCCATCATGTGCCAGCAATGCCACTCTGCCATGTACATTGGTCAGACTGAACAGTCTCTACGTAAAAGAATAAATGGACACAAATCAGATGTCAAGAATTATAACATTCATAAACCAGTCGGAGAACACTTCAATCTCTCTGGTCATGCGATTACAGACATGAAAGTTGCGATATTACAACAGAAAAGCTTCAAAACCAGACTCCAGTGAGAGACTGCTGAATTGGAATTCATTTGCAAATTAGATACAATTAACTTAGGCTTGAATAGAGACTGGAAGTGGCTAAGTCATTATGCAAGGTAACCTATTTCCCCTTGTTTTTTCCTAACCCCACCACCACCCCCCACCCAGACGTTCTTGTTAAACCCTGGATTTGTGCTGGAAATGGCCCACCTAGATTATCATACAAATTGTAAGGAGAGTGATCACTTTAGATAAGCTATTACCAGCAGGAGATCGGGGTGGGGGGAGAGAAAACCTTTTGAAGTGATAAACACCCATTTTTTCATGGTCTGGGGGTATAAAATATCCTCACTGCATTTTCCACTTTATGCATCCGATGAAGTGAGCTGTAGCTCACGAAAGCTTATGCTCAAATAAATTGGTTAGTCTCTAAGGTGCCACAAGTCCTCCTTTTCTTTTTGCGAATACAGACTAATACGGCTGCTACTCTGAAAAATGTCTACACTGCAATTTTATAGTCCCACAGCCTGAGCCCTGCAAACTGGAGTCAGCTGACCCAGGCCAACCACAGGTTATGTATTACAGTACAGTCACACCAAGGGCCCTACCAAATTCACAATTTGGTCAATTTCATGAGTGCCCCCCACAGCCGATTGTTCTTTCGGCAGGTCTTCAGTGACTCAGCCTTCCAGCCAAGTCAGACACTGTCCCTCCTTCCAGGGTACACAGTCTCTAGTTCTTTCTCACAGCACTGGTATGTGGCTGTAGCACTAAGGCTTCCTTCCTGGAGACATTGCTGTCTTTAACAGCCCATCAGGGGCCCATATTGATACCCCCAGTTGGTGTCCTTTTGGCAGCCCCCCTGGGCTTAATCTTCAGCCAGACCAGCATGACCCATCACAGTACCCTCAACCAGTCTGGCTAGGTTTTTGACTCAGTCCCCTGAGTTCAGCTTGCCTGCATTGCTGTTCTTCCAGCCAGCCAGGCACCTGGTATTTGGCAGCCTTCTCTGGGCTCAGTCCTACCTGCAGTGAGCAGTCCACAGTCCTGCTGTTCTTTCTTCTGGCCAGCCAGGAACCCAGTCCTCCCTCTTCAAGTTCCAGGCAGCAATTGACTGTTCTTCCTCTTCTGCTTCCTTTTATATGGCCCTTCTGGCCCCTGATTGGCTGCTCCCCTGCAGCCACTCTAGGCTGCCTGAAGGAATGCTTCTCTGCTCTTTTCTGGGGTGAGGTGAGGCAGGGCCGCAAGGCCTCCAGCAGGGAGCCTCCGGAGCTAGTCTACACCGTCACAATATCCTTCAAAACAGGTTTTTATAATTAAAAAACACTGGACTCTAAATTATGATGCAACACAGAACAAAAATTTTCACATTTATCATTTGTCACACAATTTGATAGCTGCTGCCACTCACTGGCAGATTTGAATTTGAGAGTTTTAGTCCCAGTTTCATCAAACCCCCACCTTTCAGCCAGCACAGGAGAGGAGAACAAAGATGTAGACGGTCCAGATACCACTGCTGCTCTAACAGATGGGAAGGGAGTGAGGAGCAGAGCAGCCTGGATGCAGAATTGCCTATAAATTGTATAGTCAATTGCTTGATCACACTTTGGTTATTTGGCCTTGTAGTCCAGGTGGTGGTTGTCCCTCCCCGTCTGGGTCGGAGGGAGACCACACTGCCTCACTATGTCGTCAGGATCTCAGCCTAGTTTTGGGGGAATTAGCAGTTTAGCGTTAGTATCCCAGTGGGCCTAACGGGGTTGAATTCCCAGATAGGCAGCTAGCTTTGGCCTGTTATGTGAGGGCAGGTTCTCCCCGGAGTCAGTACACTTTGCCCCGAGGCGGGGGCTGAACAGTCAACAGGCTATAGCCCTAGGGCCCTTTAAGTAGGGACAGGGCAAATGCTGTAATAAACTGGCCCTATCTCTTGCTGCATCCCAATAGTCGATCAGCCCTGGCCTCTTGTTGCAGAGCCAGAGCATACCCAGTAGTCAATGAGCTCTGGTCCCTAGTCACAGCGGTGGAGACAGAGCAAACCCCAGGGGTTGAGCGTCCTAGCTCCAGCAGATAACCAATAAGCATATGCCACTGGGCCTGGAGAGGGGAGGCTGCCACCTCAGGGGTGGGGTGGCAGGTGAGGTCTGGGCCCACCCTACTCCACCAGACCCTGACCCAGTGCCCTAACAGCGATGGAGTGGTCTGACACTGGGTCAGCGGGGATTCCAGCCGCAACACACTGACCGGGCCTCTGTAAAAGCTGAAGCCAGACTAAGGTCTGATGATACCCCATATGGGTTCCAGTGTGCAGCGATAGGTGACAATATTAATGTTATTAAGGTTAAAAGTAACTTGTTTCCAAGCCACTGATAACAAAAGAAAATGATCTTGAATGCTTCTGGATCAATGTCCTAACAAATAAAACACAAAATGGAGTATCTGTTGGTGTCTGCTATAGACCACTAAATCCCAGGAGGGAACAGGATGACTGCCTCCTTACACATCTATCTGCAATACGTAGGAAAAAACCTGTGTGATCGTGGGAGACTTCAATTTGAGTGACATGATGAAGGTCTCATGCTGCCAGTAATAAAACACCCTTGTCATAGGCAACAACTCCACAGAAAATAATTATCAGGTGCTTAGCACCCACTGGCAGCCAGCTCCTCACACCTCCCAGTGCCTCCTGCCCATTGGTGGCCCTCCCGCTCCCTCCCAATGCCTCCTGCCTGCCACAATCAGCTGTTTTGAGGCATGCAGGAGGCTCTGGGAGGGAGGGAGGGAGGGGGAAGAGCGGGGACGGGGCATGCTCAGGGGTGGAATGGGCAGGAAGAGGTGGGTTGGGGATGGGAAAAGGCAGGTCAGGGGTGGGGACTTGAGTACCCCCGGGCCCGGAGGAAGCCGATGTCTATGATCCTTGTAATTTCTAAAAATTATAAATGACAATTCCCTAACTCAAAAAGTGTCACAGCCAATATGGGAGAATTATTTAGTCGACCTTGTTGTTCTAACAGTCAAAGAGGAACTGATCTCAGAACTCAAAACTAATGGTAGTTTAGGTATATGTGATCATGACTTGATCACATTTATAACGTGCAAGCTGATCTTTAGTAGGGTCAATTTCACAAAGCTAAAAACAATTATAAGCCAAATAAGATGGGAGGAAGAATTTAATCATGAAAATTTTAATGATAATTGGGATTCATTTAAGAACACCTTATTAGGTGCCTAAAAAGCCTCAATCCAACAATTGACAAAGATGATGTGCTGGTTAAAAAACCAACCTGGTTTAGAGGGAAAGTGAATGCAGCTATAAAATAAAATTATAATAATATGTAACAAAGGCAGAAATGATAAGTTGATAGTAATGAATATGTAAGAACTTAGGAATTGTAGAAAATTGATAAGGGAAGCCAAAGGACATAAGTAGAAGTATAGCCTATTCCATATTCTATTCTAGCCTATAGAGTTAAGGATAATAAGGAGTTTTTAAAATAGATTAGGAACAAAAATAATCCTTAGAATGGGAAGGTCCATTACTAGATAGAAATGGTAGAATTATCATTAAACACTGGAGAAAAGGCAGAAATGTTCGTTAACTATTTCTGTTCTGTATTTGGGGAAAATCATCATATAATCTCATCATGTGGTGATGACAACACCCTTTCCATTCCAGTAGTATCTCTGGAGGACATTAAACAGAAACCACTAAAATTTGACATTTTAAAATCAGCAGGTCCAGATAACTTGCTTCCAAGAGTTTTAATAAAGCTGGCTGATGAGCTCACTGGACTGGACCATTAACGTTGATTTTGAATAAATCTTGGAGTCCTGGGAAAGTTCCAGAAGACTGAAAAAAGGCTAACATTCTTCTTCGAGTGCTATCCCAGGGAGTGCTCCACTCCAGGTGACGGTGCATCCCAGTGCCATTGATCAGAGATCTTCGGTAGCAGTGCCTGGTCGAAACGCACGCACTCAGCTGCTGTCTCGCGGCATCGTTAGAATCTGCCTGAGTGTGTGCATCCTGCACCCCTCTCGGTTCCTTCTCAACCATTCTTGGCTGAAGACAGGACTCGGGGCAGTGCTGATCCTCTTCCCTGGTCACTGAAGGAAATAAGTAAAAAGACATAGAAATAGTTGGAAACATCCCAAATATTTCCCTTCCTTTAGAATAGTTAACTAGTTTTTTTTTTTAAATGGTTTTCTTTTCCTCAAGTTTGTCTTTTCCTCAAGCCACTCTACCCAGGCATTCCTAGTGCAATAATGACAGGCTCCTCAGGATTTAAGAAATGTGACTCCTGTCAGAAGCCTATGCCACAGTCTGACGGACACTCACACTGTGTGAAGTGCCTCAGCAAGACACACGTCCCTGCCAAGTGTGTCAATTGTACTAGCCTGAAAACCACGGCTTGTCATGACAGAGACCTGCAGCTGAAAATGCTCCTGACAGAGAAATCCCAATAGCCACCTATGGAGACAGGCAATCGCAAACCCTCTCAGTTACGCTCCCTAGCCAGGTCAGAACCAATTGGGAGTACAGCTTTACTCTCTCAGGCAAAGAGGCAGGAAGCCCAACTGCCTCTGTGCAGAGACTTTCAAAAGGGTAAAGGGTCTCCTGCGAGATCCTTACCCTCAGTTCTGACAGCGCCGAAGGCAGGCGCCTCCAACCGTCCCAGCACCTCAGCCATGGCTTCCCGTAGCAGGAAGGTCCCCTTGGCACCGAAAATAGACCCAGTGCCGACAGCGCGTTCTACCTTGGTGCTGACAAAAACGTCAGCACCAAGCCTGCCTATCACTCCAGCAGCAGAAGCGGATCTCCCGCAGGGCGCCTACAAATGGCCTGCGGCACCCGTGAAAACAAAGCAGAAGTCAGTACGTGCTTCTGATCACATATCCCACTCAGCTGGATCACAGCCCAGGGAGCGGAAGCAATTCTGAAATCAGGACAACATCTCAGTGGCCCCTGAGCCTGCCTCTCCACTCCTTGACACACAGCGCTCACTGTTTGACCAGCGGCTCTCCCCACCTGACCTGGCCACCTTCACTGACAGCAAGTCCGATCTGCAGCAGCAGGTAGAGTTCTCCCCACCTGCCTCTCCTCCTCCACCGGAACCATTTATAACTCAGAACACGGCTCACAAGCACCAGCATCAGTTTCCCTACTTCATCCCCCCATGAGTGGGACCTCACTTCTCTTATCCTATGTCTTGGCCTCAGTGGTACCCTGGGCCAGCTCCTGCTGCCACTCATCCTTGTGGTTCTTCCACCAGACCACCAGCTTGTTCTGCGCCTCTATCTCCAGCTCCATCTACATCTAGAGTGCCTGAACCCGCCCCCAAAGAGGTGGGCTATGGACCATAGCCCGATTCACCGCCTCCTAACTCTCCATCAGCCCCAGATGGAGCCCTCATGTCTCTGTCTCCACAAAATGTGGACGACTTTAAGCAATTCCAGGAACTTATCAAAAGGATGGCCTTTTTGATGTATAGGACATCCCTATAGAGGAGGTCCAGGAGTCACAACACAGACTCCTCAAAATCTTCCAACCCTCTGCACTCTCAAAGATCATGCTCCCCATAAATGAAGCACTCGTAGAACCAGCTGACACCCTCTGGCAGACCCCAGACCCTATCCCACCAACTTGCAAAAAGATTGAACGTAAATATGATCCTGCTAAGGACCTAGATTTCTTATTTTCTCATCCACAATCAAATTCTCTTGTAGTGGATGCAGCGACACACATGACGAAACAGACACAATACCAGCCCACCCTGCAGGACAAGAACCTCAAACGCCTTGACCTCTTGAGCTGCAAGATTTACACGTCCTCCACTTTGCAATTCAGAATCGCAAACTATTCTGCCCTACTTGCAAGCTACAACTTCGACAATTTCAATAAGCTCTTTGATTTTATCTCCCATATCCCGGAGAACAGAGAGCAGACTTTAAGTCCGTCCTTGTCAAGGGCCAATTGGTGTCCAGGACTGCCCTACAAGCATCTATGGACATAGCGGACACAGCAGCCCGCACTACCGCAGCTGCAGTGGTTATGCACAGATCTTCCTGGCTGTCTGCATCCAGTATCCCCAAAGACCTGCAGACCAAAGTGGAGGACCTACCTTTGGATAAAGATAAGCTTTTTTCCAAAAAAAACAGACGAAATCCTTCACTCTATGAAAGACTCTAGAGCAACCCTGCGCACACTGGGCATATACCTGTCCCTCCCCAGGAGAAACGATATCAACCTTATCAGAGGCCACACACACAAAATATCACTGGCCCCAGCCCAGACCACAGGATATAGCCAGGAATCACGCTAGACCAGTGGTCCCCAACCTTTCTTGTGGGAATAGCAATGTGCACAGAAGAGTGTAGCGGGCGCCAGACACCCCGCTGCCAAAATGCCGCCGCCGAGAAGCGGCAGCGGCAATAAGCATCACCGCTGAAATGCCGCCAAGAAACGGCAACGCTTCTCAGTGGCATTTCATCGGCAGGGTGTCCTGCGGGTGCACAAAAATGCCCCGGCGGGAGCCATGGTGCCCGTGGGCACCATGTTGGGGACCCCGCGCTAGACCTCCTAGGTGCAGACAAAACCAGGCGCAACCAGCTACCTCCCACCCATCAGGGAACAAACAGCAATTCTGAAGTGTTGGTCGCGGGTTTGTGCAACCACCCCTTGACTCCACCCTCTATTTGCCCACTTGGCCACCGCCTCCAGGCTTTCCACCCTGCCTGGTAGCAGGTCACACAGGACCATTGGGTCCTGGAAATAGTTCAGTCAGGTTACTCCATCCCTTTTCTATCCTACCCGTGCACCCTCCCCCGTCCCCCTTCAGGGCCCCTCTCACGAGCACCTACTTCCTGTGCCAGCGCAGCATCAAGGGAAAGGGTTCTACTCCCACAACTGTCCGACCCAAAAGAAGGGTGGGGGATGGAGACCTGTACTAGGCCTACGCCGACTGAACAAATCTGTACTGTCCACAAATTCAAGATGGTCACAATAAGACCTGTGCTGGAACAAGGGGGCAGGTTCACAGCCCTCGACCTACAGGACGCCTCTCCTCACATATCCATTCACCCAGCACACAGACGCTTCCTGCGCTTCACACTTGGACACGACCATTTCCAATACAGGGTACTCCCATTCGGACTCTCCGCAGCACCGAGAGTATTCTCCAAGACCCTAGCCATAGTCGTGGCCCACCTCCGCAGACACAGGATTATACTTTTCCCCTACCTAGAAAACTGCCTCATCAAAAAGGCGGCTCATACAACGAGACATTAAGAGCTACCCGTTTCGCCATCTCCCTCTTCCACAGTGTAGGTCTACAAATAAACTTTCAGAAATCCACCGTGACCCAACACAGTGGATCGAATTCATTGGCGCTCACCTGGAATCAATTTGAACCAGAGCCTCGCTCCCACACAACAGATTCCTAGCTATTACACATCTCATACACATGCTCTCCATTCGCCCCAGGATAAAAGCAAGAATTTGCCTACAGCTTCTTGGCCACATGGCAGCCTTCATGGTCAGGTATGCCAGGCTGCACATGAGATGTCTTTAGGGTTGGCTCAACTCCAACTACAAACCCAGCAGACACAGTTTCTGCATGATGCTAACTCCTCCAGTGAACGTATTAGCCTCCCTACAATGGTGGGCAAAACCAGACAATCTATGCATGGGTGTTCCCTTCCAACAACGCTCCCCAACACTCATGCTCACCACAGATGCTTCCCTGATCGGTTGGGGAGCGCACCTGGGGGGACACATGGCACAGGGCCGCTGGTCCCTGTCAGAGACATGTCTGCACATAAATCTCCTAGAGCTCAGAGCAGCCAGACATGTCTGCCTTCACTTCCTCCCCCTTATAAAGAACAAATCCATCCAGGTCCTAATGGACAATATAGCGTGTGTGTTCTACATCAACAGACGGGGGGAGCACGATCGCACTCCCTATGCGTGGAGGCCACCTGGTTATGGAATTGGTGCATACAACACCACATAGAAATTACCACTTCATACCTACCCGGATGTCACAACACTACTGCTGACACGCTCAGCAGACGTTTCTCCAAGGAACACAAATGGGAATTACATCCCACGATACGACGACAGCTCTTCTCCCACTGGGGCACGCCATCAATTGACCTCAACCCCAGAATCGCCAATGTCACCTATTTTGCTCCAGAGTGGGACTTGGGACTGCATCCCTAGGAGACGCGTTCCTCATCCCGTGGAACAATTCCCTCATGTACGCTTTTCCGCCGATCCCTCTGATACAAAGGGTTCTCCGCAAGAACAGAGATGACAAGGCCCAGGCCATACTTATTGCCCCGGCTTGGGGCAGACAGACATGGTACCCTTACCAGTTACATCCATCCTCCGAGGACTCTCCCCAACAGACCAGATCCGCTGTCTCAGGACAAGGGCCGACTTCTTCATCCGCAGCTCCAGAAACTCCATCTGACGGTGTGGTTCCTTCATGATTACAAACCCATGAACTGTTCTGAGCAGGTCCGGTATGTCCTCCTGCACAGTAGAAAAGACTCCACTCTTAAGACTTAACTGCAAAGGTGGAAACGCTTCTCCGTCTGGTGCTCCCATAAATGCTTGATGCCCCATGCCGTGACCCTCCCTAACATCCTAGACTACCTTCTGAAACTAAAACAGGATGGGCTCTCACTCAGCTCCATCAGAGTACACCTTGTGGCTCTCAGAACCTTCATAGAATCATAGAATATCAGGGTTGGAATGGACCTCAGGAGGTCATCTAGTCCAACCCCCTGCTCAAAGCAGGATCAATCCCCAATTTTTGCCCCAGATCCCTAAATGGCCCCCTCAAAGATTGAACTCACAACCCTAGGTTTAGCAGGCCAATGCTCAAACCACTAAGCTATCTCTCCCCTCCTTCCATGACTTACTGGACTGATATTCACTTTTTGCCCACCCACAATAAAATGCTTTCTCACAGGCCTGCAAAATCTCTACCCTGAGATTCATCCACCGGCAGCTGCCTGGAATCTCAACCTTGTTCTACACGGTCTTACGAAACCTCCCTTCGAGCCCTTAGCTACCTCATCCCTTTTCCACATGTCTATGAAGGTAGCTTTCTTAGTCCCCTTTACGTCAGCGAGAAGAGTAGGGGAAATAAGTGCCTGATGGCCTACCCTCCCTACAAAACTTTCTCTAAAGATAAGTTTCAGAGTAACAGCCGTGTTAGTCTGTATTCGCAAAAAGAAAAGGAGTACTTGTGGCACCTTAGAGACTAACCAATTTATTTGAGCATGAGCTTTCGTGAGCTACAGCTCACTTCATCGGATGCATCCGATGAAGTGAGCTGTAGCTCACGAAAGCTCATGCTCAAATAAATTGGTTAGTCTCTAAGGTGCCACAAGTACTCCTTTTCTTCTAAAGATAAGGTTACCCTTGCGATCCCACCCTAAGTTTCTCCCTAAGGTGGTGTCTACCTTCCACCTTAATCAACCAATATACTTACCTGCATTCTATCCCAAACCCCATAAGACACCTCAAGAAGCAACACTACGTACCCTTGACATTAGACAGGCAATCGCCTTTTATCTAGGCAGAACTAAACCATTTCGTAAATCCCCTTAGCTATGTGTCTCCACTACTGAGAGACTGAAGGGGACAGCCATCTCTAAGCAATGACTTTCCAAGTGGATCTCTGACTGCATGAGATCCTATTACCAAACTCAGACTGCCCAACCACCTGAGGGCATCAGAACTCATTCTACTCGGGCGATGACGACATCCGTTGCTTTCCTCCGTAACGTACCTATTACTGACATCTGACCACACATTTGCCAGACATTATGCTATCACACAGGATACCACAGCAGACACCATGGTAGGCTACACAGTACTGTCTACAGTTGTCACTGCCGCAACTCCAAAGTCCCACCAACCATAGTGGGTACTGCTTCACATTCACCTGGAGTGGAGCACCCACAGGGAAGCACTCAAAGCAGAAGAGATTACTTACCTTGCAGTAACTGAGGTTCTTCGAGATGTGTCCCCCTGTGGGTTCTCCACTACCCACCCTCCTCCCTGATATTCTGATATCTCTACGGTTGAGAAGGAACTGAGGGGGGTGTGGGACATGCATGCTCAGGCAGACTCTAATGATGTCGCGAGACAGTAGCTGAGCGCGTGCGTCCCAACCAGGCACCTCTACCGAAAATCTCCGATCAATGGCACCGGGACACACTGTCATCTGGAGTGGAGCACCCACAGGGACACACATCTTGAAGAACCTCAGTTACTGCAAGTTGAGTAACCTTCTCTTGTGCCAGTTTTTAAAAATGGTAAACGGAGTGACCTGGGTAATTATAAGCCTGTGAGCCTGACAAAGACGCCAGGCAAGATAATAGAGCAGCTGATAAGGGACTCAGTTAATGAAGAATTCTATGATTCTTGCACCCAGTTTACTAAGCAATCCAGATTGCCCTGAGGTGCATGGCTGGCGCACACCTCATGACCCTTTTTTCCTAGTGAGGGTTCTGCCTCAATGTGAAACAAAATGATACAAGAGGAAAATCAGATATCGAGAAAATCAGATATCAGTTTATCCAATTCCCAAAAGCTCCCAAATCCTTTCTCCAGTGTCCCTGCCCATAACATTTCACCATTACACTCCATCCTCCCAGAGCCCAAACCTTTGCCATTCAGAGATGGTGGCTCCCATACCTGATATACTGACCCTTATGGAAGGCGCACACAAGCTATATTACTGTATTACCCCAAAAAATCTGCATTAATAAGGTTGCAATCTCAAGCACTCTAAATTTAGGAAATGCTAGAATTACAGTTCCTAAAAGATGGGTGGTGTTCAATTCATGAGCAGCAATTCAATATTTTGTTTTCTCCTCACTGTTCGATGTGTGGCTTTAGATACTTTCTGTGTGCAATTCAAATCCTGCTCTGATGAGAGAATTATTTTCTCATGGGCTGTTGTCCAGTGTTCATCACTATAGTATTCCAGTGCTTCACAACCATTTAATCAATCTTCATAAAACCCCTGTGAGGCAAATGGATGGCATTATTCCCATTTTACAGATATGGGACTCTACAGATATAGCTGAGTCTATATTCAAGCACAGCTCCCATTGACTTCAGTTACAGTCAAGAGCACTCAGCACTTCTGCAAATCAGATTTTAGGGTCTCAAGTGATAATTCTAGCACAGAAAGCTAAAACAGGATTCACTGCCTGGCAGTTGAAACTAAACACATTCAGACTGGAAAAAAGGAATACATTTTAACAGTGAGGGTTATTAACCGTTGGAACAATTCACCAAGCGTTATGGTGGATTCTCCATCACTGGAAATTTTTAAATCCGGATTGGATGTTTTTCTCGGACATGCTCTAGGAATTATTTTGGGGAAACCTAGCCTCTGTTATACAGGGAGTCAGACTAAATCCCAAAGGTCCATTCTGGCCTCAGGATCTATGAAGTTGGGGACCCAGAAAATGAGGAACACACAATTAGTGACCACAAATGTTTGTGTAGCATCACACACGAACTCTGTGGCAGAGGTAGGGATAGAAATTCATTCTCCAGAGCAGCAGTCATCTTTCTCCTCTTCTTCGAATGATGACCCTATAGCTCTCCGCTGCAGGTGCAGCAGTGCTCCCTGTGCCTGGGATTGAAGATCTTCATCAGCAGTGCCCGTAAGACTGCACATGTGCACCTCCCCACTCTCGCGCTGAGAATGGGACCTACATATATAGTGCTGGATGGTCCAACCATCCCTCCTCCCCACAGTTCCTTATCTACCGCCTTTGGTCTGGGACAGAATCCACAGCCGAGCCTGCTTCTCCTTTTCCCCTCAGTAGATAGTGCCTTACCTGCCCGTTTTAGTACAGTTAGTACTTCTCCTTTTCTCCATCAAATAAACTTTTTTTGTTTTTGTTTACCTTTATAGTTATTGCATAGCTTAGGCTTTTGTTTCCCCACTTCCTGCCCTTCCCAACCGGGAAGCTTTTTCCCCTCACTCTTATGCCTGGATCTCCCAGGGTTAAGAGGAGCGTCTCTTGCAGGGCTGCCTTCCCAGTAACAGACAGCCAACCACAGTGTATTCGCTGTCTAGGAGCGGGACACATACCACAAAAGTGTTCCCACTGCCATGACTTGACTGCAAGGGGCCAGAAAAAACCAGGACAGTCAGTTAAAACTTCTAGTCATGGAGAAATCACTGCATCCAGCATCAAGACCCACCGGGCCTGGACTCTTCTCCTGTGCAGCCTTCACAATCTGCCAGGTCATCCGCCAATCCTCATTCTCTGCCTTCCGCTAAGAGAAAGTCATCTCTTTCTCATTCAGACGAAAAAAAACAAAACAAGCTTCCTCCTCACACGCTGAGGCACAACCCGCCAGGACTCCATGCCCTGCAAAGTCAGTCACCTCAACATCCTCTGAGGGGACATGGCTCCACAACCCACTCGAATACCTCCAGCACCAGCACAAAAAAAAAAACAATCTAAAGACTCTAACTGGGCAAACCTACACTCTCAGTACCGACTCTCTGCTTTGGAGACAGAGACAGACCAGCTGCAGGAGCTGCAAGATCTGCAAGACCCACAAAACCACCGGCACCGGTGTCCTTTTCAGCACTGATGAAGCCAAGGAAGTCCTCAGCGCCATCAAAATTGTTAGCACCAGGCAAGTCTCTAGGTCCACCTGGTGGGGCTGCTCAAGGGAATGCATCTCTCCTTTGGCACAGATTCATACACCGGCACCGATGATGCTCCTTCTTCCTCCACGGGAATTTAGATACCCTAAAGACCTGTTTGTATCTGACACTCCTGAGTCACCTCTCCTCAGACATAACTTCCCCCCACTTCTCACAACAGTCCTCTCTTTCCCAGCAACAAGGAGGAAGAAGACGACGATGACTCCATCGCACCCTCTTATTCAAGATGTTCCAACGACTATCTACGCATCCTCACTATTTACAATCCACAACCGGAGCACAATCCTGGTGTGTTTGGCACTCTGTGCCCCAAAGTGACACTCTGCACCCCATATTCACCGTGGTGATATAATTACCTGTTTTGTACAAAGTATGCCTAGTGAGATATTTTAAGTCTTAAATCTGTTGAACATTAATACCCTCTTAAGCTGTAGGCACTCTCATGGCATGGGAAGTTTTGCTGTGTATGTGCAACTGAAACATGTTGTGCAGTTGGGAACACCCACAAGCAGCCTTTCAGGTATAACAATAAAAAGGCCAGACAACATTGATGGTCCCTTGAGGAGAATACAAACACTCACAAGGATTACCCCAGGAACTGTGTACAATGGAAACCTCTCAGAGATAGCACGTACCCAGTGGAGACGGTTTGACCCATGTCACAGCAAAAGATCTTTCTAGCAAGCTGGAAGAATACATAAAAGGGGGAAGTGACATCATCACTTGGCCTCACTCCCCATACAACTCTTGGAAACACCTTAGGAACAAAGACTGAACTGGGAAAGGAGGTCCCAGGCAGGAAAAAAGAAAGCCTGCCTGTCTACAGAAGCTTGGTGGACTGTTTGTACTATCTGACACTGGTTGATTCAAATCCTGTCTAGTTTATAAAGCTTAGATTGCATTTTTGTTTATTTCTTAGGTAATCTGCTGTGATCTGTACTCTCACTACGTATACTCACTTAAAATCTATCTTTCTGTAGTTAATAAGTGTGTGTGTGAGAGAGAGAGAGAGAGAGAGAGAGAAACCTTTTTTGCTAGAAGTGCTTGGGAAATCTGCTCAGGAACAAAAACTGGTGCATGGTCCTTTCCACTTTGAAGGAGGTGCGGGCTGGATAATAAACTTATACTGGTCAGGCTTTTGACCATGGCAAGATGATACAGCTTTGGTGTCCTAGGCTATGGAGCTGGGGTAGGTGAGCTGGCTGGAATCTCTCTATTGTTAATTCATGAGTGGCTAAGAAGATCATTCATGTAACTGCAGTTGGATGTGTCCCTGCCTGTGTAAAGGTTTGTGTGAGTGCAGGACCGGGAGCAGTCTGCAGATTGTCACAGCAGCACAATGTGAGAGGGGGCCCAGGCTGGTGAGAAAGAGGGCTCAGTGGTACCCCAGTTCCAGGTTGCACCCTGAGGGGGGGCATTACAGTGTGCAACCACACGTTCCACTCCCTCCACACGGATCATATTGGGACCATTGGGCCATGTATAGTGCACAATTCGGGAAACCTCCCATGGAACAAAGCCAGAGACCTACACCTCTCCCTTCTCCATCAGTCCGTCACCCACCAAGACCAAACCTCTGCTGGTACTGGCTGAGGAGGAAGAACAGGAGGAGGAAGCTCCACCAACACTACATTTCTGTTCTTCTTCCCCTGATGAAGCTACCATGCCTCCACCTCCTCTGACTGCTGATGACTTCAGGCACCTTCAGCAGTTATTCCGCAGGGTTGCAGACACCCTCCAGATTCCTTCGGAGGAAGGGAAAGATCAGTAGCATAAGCTACTTGATATCCTCCACACATCCTCTCCTTCCAAAATTGCACTACCTGTCAACGTGGCTCTCGATCCCACAACAGTGCGCTGGCAGACCCCAGCATCCATCCCTTTGCCTGCACACCCACCGACAAGAAATATGTTCCAGCAAAGGATGAGGAATTTCTGTTCTCGCATCCCACTTCAAATTCTCTGACAATACCAATCTCATTCTAACCATCAAGAAACTGGAAATGCTTAAATTTATTCAGACACAAAGCTTATTCATCAGCCATGCTCTGATTTCAAATATCTAATTACAAGGCTTTTATGACTAAGTATAACTACCTTAACTACTCCAAGTTAGAGGATCTCTGTCATGACCTTCTGGAGGCCAAGAAAAAACAATTTCAGATGCAAATATCTAAGGGACACCTCTTGGCCCAAACAGCCCTGTTAGACTCTGCAGATATAACTGCCTGCTCCATTGCAACTGCCATGGTCATGAGGTGTGCGCCATGCATGCACCTTTCAGGCTTTCCCACGGAGGTACAAACCACAGTTGAAAACTTACCCTTTGAGGGCCACAAACTATTCACGGAGTGTGCAAACGATTCCCTGCATTCCCTTAAAGAATTCAGAGTTATTCTTCACTCTCTCGGCATTTACACACCAGTGCCAAAGAGATGCCTAGGGAAGTCTCATCTCCCTCGGCAATCCTGACCACTGCAGTGCACTCCTCAATGGCACTATGGCACCTTGCGCCTAAGACAAAGGCCCCCTGCCAAATAGCCCACTCCTCAAGGGGCTGCCTCTCACGCACCGCCAGCCAAGCAACAATTTTGAAGGTGTGGTCAAGGCCCCAAGAAGCCTCCCCCTCTTCCAGTCATTCCAACCATCTTTGATATCCCACCAGGTTGGTGACTGAATAGCTCCATTTTTTCCATCTCAGAGAAGCACGTTCTCAAGATAGTCAGGGAAGGATACTCCATCCCCTTTCTATCTATCCCACCCCGCCACACCCCCTCCCTGTCCCTCTTCAGGGACCCCTTTCACAAACCCATTCTATGGGGAGAAATAAATCTTCTGCAACTGGGTGCCATAGAACCAGTCCCTTTCTAACAAAGGGGACAGGGTTTTTACTCTTATTTTCTGATCCAGAAGAAATCCAGCAACTGACAACCCGCCCTGGACCTTTGAAATCTGAACAAGTTAGTCAAACTGCAACACTTCAAGATGGTTGCCCTCTCCACTATTATCCCAGCACTGGAACAAGAGGACTGATTCTTGGCCCTCAACCTCCAAGATGTATACTTCCATATCACAGTACACCCTGCCCACAGGCTATTTTTCCGATTTGCCATGGGTGCCAACCACTATCAGTGCAAGGTACTGCTTTTCAGACTGTCTATGGCTCCCTTGAGTATTCTCCAAAGTTCTTGCATTAGTCGCTGCCTACCTAAGGAAACAAGGCATCATCATCTTTCCATACTTAGACGACTGTCTCCTCAAGGCCCCATCTGAAACCGATACTCTCCACGCTATCCAGGTGACAATGGACCTGTTTACGAATCTAGGCCTCTGCATGAACCTAAAGAAGTCTTCTTTAACACTGGTACAACACCTGGAGTTTATCAGCGCACAATTAGATGCCATACAAGCCAGAGCCTTCCTTCCACCTCACAGATTCTTTACTATAGTGGAGCTTGTATCCAATGTACAAGTCTGCCCCCAGATCACTGCCAGTACGTGCCTCTAGCTAGTAGGCCACATGGCAGCAGCCACTTTTGTGGTAAGGCACACAGTTACACATGCGGTGTCTTCAAGCATGACTCTGTACAGTATATGTCCCCCACAGACACAGCCTCTCAAACTCTTATCCATGCTGAGAGCCAAGGACTCGCTACTCTGATGGACACAGAGCAAGAACATCTGTGTTGGGGCTCCTTTCCTTCAACTGGTGCAGATCATGATCCTAACAACTGATGCCTCCCTAATCAGTTGGTCACAATTATACAGTGCACGGCAGGTGGTCCCTATCTGAATCCACCCTACATTTCGAACTGCCAACATTTCCTCCCACTGCTCAAACATCGCACCATTAGAGTCATGACGGATAATCCATAAACCTGGAAATCCTGGGCGCCCCATCATCTCAGGCATTGGCACCCTGACAGCAGGATTGTCTGGCTATGTAGACTCCCTCCTCAGGCCCTACGCTACCAGCACTCCCAGCTACCTTCGAGACACCACTGACTTCCTGAGGAAACTACAATCCATTGTTGATCTTCCTGATAACACCATCCTGGCCACTATGGATGTAGAAGCCCTCTATACCAACATTCCACACAAAGATGGACTACAAGCCGTCAAGAACACTATCCCCGATAATGTCACGGCTAATCTGGTGGCTGAACTTTGTGACTCTGTCCTTACCCATAACTATTTTACATTTGGGGACAATGTATACCTTCAGATCAGCGGCACTGCTATGGGTACCCGCATGGCCCCACAGTATGCCAACATTTTTATGGCTGACTTAGAACAACGCTTCCTCAGCTCTCGTCCCCTAACACCCCTACTCTACTTGCGCTATATTGATGACATCTTCATCATCTGGACCCATGGAAAAGAAGCCCTTGAGGAATTCCACCATGATTTCAACAATTTCCATCCCATCATCAACCTCAGCCTGGTCCAGTCCACACAAGAGATCCACTTCCTGGACACTACAGTGCTAATAAACGATGGTCACATAACCAGCACCCTATACCGGAAACCTACTGACCACTATTCCTACCTACATGCCTCCAGCTTTCACCCTGACCACACCACACGATCCATTGTCTACAGCCAAGCTCTGCGATACAACCGCATTTGCTCCAACCCCTCAGACAGAGACAAACACCTACAAGATCTCTATCAAGCACTCTTACAACTACAATACCCACCTGCGGAAGTGAAGAAACAGATTGATAGAGCCAGAAGAGTTCCCAGAAGTCACCTACCACCAGACAGGCCTAACAAAGAAAATAACAGAACGCCACTAGCCGTCACCTTCAGCCCCCAACTAAAACCCCTCCATGCATTATTAAGGATCTACAACCTATCCTGAAGGGTGACCCAACACTCTCACAAATCCTGGGAGACAGGCCAGTCCTTGCCTACAGACAGCCCCCCAACCTGAAGCAAATACTCACCAGCAACCACATACCACACAACAGAACCACTAACCCAGGAACCTATTCTTGCAACAAAGCCCGTTGCCAACTGTGCCCACATATCTATTCAGGGGACACCATCATAGAGCCTAATCACATCAGCCACACTGTCAGTGACTCGTTCACCTACACATCCACCAATGTGATATATGCCATCATGTGCCAGCAATGCCCCTCTGCCATGTACATTGGTCAAACTGGACAGTCTCTACGTAAAAGAATAAATGGACACAAATCAGATGTCAAGAATTATAACATTCATAAACCAGTCGGAGAACACTTCAATCTCTCTGGTCACGCGATTACAGACATGAAAGTTGCAATTCTTCAACAAAAAAACTTCAAATCCAGATTCCAGCTAGAAACTGTTGAATTGGAATTCATTTGCAAATTGGATACAATTAACTTAGGCTTGAATAGAGACTGGGAGTGGCTAAGTCATTATGCAAGGTAACCTATTTCCCCTTGTTTTTTCCTAACCCCCCCAACCCCCCCCAGACGTTCTTGTTAAACCCTGGATTTGTGCTGGAAATGGCCCACCTTGATTATCATACACATTGTAAGGAGAGTGGTCACTTTAGATAAGCTATTACCAGCAGGAGAGTGGGTTTGGGGGTGGGGGGTGAGAAAACCTGGATTTGGGCTGGAAATGGCCCAACTTGATTATCATTCACATTGTAAGGAGAGTGATCACTTTAGATAAACTATTGCCAGCAGGAGAGTGGGGTGGGGGGAGGTATTTTTTCATGCTTTGTGTGTATAAAAGATCTTCTACACTTTCCACAGTATGCATCCGATGAAGTGAGCTGTAGCTCACGAAAGCTTATGCTCAAATAAATGGTTAGTCTCTAAGGTGCCACAAGTCCTCCTTTTCTTTTTGCGAATACAGACTAACACGGCTGTTACTCTGAAAACTGTATGTAAGGGAGCAGTATGACTGCTCAGAGCTCCGGTACGAAACTGCAGAAAAACCTGAGAGTCTCTGGATTAAGTTTAGAAGTGTGTGCAACAAGAGTGATGTAGTGGTGGGAGTCTGCTATAGACCACCGGACCAGGGGGATGAGGTCGATGAGGCTTTCTTCCAGCAGCTCACGGAAGCTACTAGATCGCATGCCCTGATTCTCATGGGTGACTTTAATTTTCCTGATATCTGCTGGGAGAGCAATACAGCGGCGCATAGACAATCCAGGAAGTTTTTGGAAAGCGTAGGGGACAATTTCCTGGTGCAAGTGCTAGAGGAGCCAACTAGGGGGGGCGCTTTTCTTGACCTGCTGCTCACAAACCGGGTAGAATCAGTGGGGGAAGCAAAAGTGGATGGGAATCTGGGAAGCAGTGACCATGAGTTGGTTGAGTTCAGGATCCTCATGCAGGGAAGAAAGGTAAGCAGCAGGATACGGACCCTGGACTTCAGGAAAGCAGACTTCGACTCCCTCAGGGAACGGATGGCCAGGATCCCCTGGGGGACTAACTTGAAGGGGAAAGGAGTCCAGGAGAGCTGGCAGTATTTCAAGGAATCCCTGTTGAGGTTACAGGGACAAACCATCCCAATGAGTCGAAAGAATAGTAAATATGGCAGGCAACCAGCTTGGCTTAATGGTGAAATCCTAGCGGATCTTATACATAAAAAAGAAGCTTACAAGAAGTGGAAGGTTGGACATATGACCAGGGAAGAGTATAAAAATATTGCTCGGGCATGTAGGAATGATATCAGGAGGGCCAAATCGCACCTGGAGCTGCAGCTAGCCAGAGATGTTAAGAGTAACAAGAAGGGTTTCTTCAGGTATGTTGGCAACAAGAAGAAAGCCAAGGAAAGTGTGGGCCCCTTACTGAATGAGGGAGGCAACCTAGTGACAGAGGATGTGGAAAAAGCTAATGTACTCAATGCTTTTTTTTGCCTCTGTCTTCACTAACAAGGTCAGCTCCCAGACTGCTGCGCTGGACATCACAAAATGGGGAAGAGATGGCCAGCCCTCTGTGGAGATAGAGGTGGTTAGGGACTATTTAGAAAAGCTGGGCGTGCACAAGTCCATGGGGCCAGACGAGTTGCATCCCAGAGTGCTGAAGGAATTGGCGGCTGTGATTGCAGAGCCATTGGCCATTATCTTTGAAACCTCGTGGCGAACCGGGGAAGTCCCGGATGACTGGAAAAAGGCTAATGTAGTGCCAATCTTTAAAAAAGGGAACAAGGAGGATCCTGGGAACTACAGGCCAGTCAGCCTCACCCCAGTCCCTGGAAAAATCATGGAGCAGGTCCTCAAAGAATCAATCCTGAAGCACTTGCATGAGAGGAAAGTGATCAGGAACAGCCAGCATGGATTCACCAAGGGAAGGTCATGCCTGACTAATCTAATCGCCTTTTATGATGAGATTACTGGTTCTGTGGATGAAGGGAAAGCAGTGGATGTATTGTTTCTTGACTTTAGCAAAGCTTTTGACACGGTCTCCCACAGTATTCTTGTCAGCAAGTTAAGGAAGTATGGGCTGGATGAATGCACTATAAGGTGGGTAGAAAGCTGGCTAGATTGTCGGGCTCAACGGGTAGTGATCAATGGCTCCATGTCTAGTTGGCAGCCGGTATCAAGTGGAGTGCCCCAAGGGTCGGTCCTAGGGCCAATTTTGTTCAATAATGATCTGGAGGATGGTGTGGATTGCACCCTCAGCAAGTTTGCAGGTGACACTAAACTGGGAGGAGTGTTAGATACGCTGGAGGGGAGGGATAGGATACAGAAGGACCTAGACAAATTGGAGGATTGGGCCAAAAGAAATCTGATGAGGTTCAATAAGGATAAGTGCAGGGTCCTGCACTTAGGATGGAAGAACCCAATGCACAGCTACAGACTAGGGACCGAATGGCTAGGCAGCAGTTCTGCGGAAAATGACCTAGGGTGACAGTGGACGAGAAGCTGGATATGAGTCAGCAGTGTGCCCTTGTTGCCAAGAAGGCCAATGGCATTTTGGGATGTATAAGTAGGGGCATAGCGAGCAGATCGAGGGACGTGATCGTTCCCCTCTATTCGACATTGGTGAGGCCTCATCTGGAGTACTGTGTCCAGTTTTGGGCCCCACACTACAAGAAGGATGTGGATAAATTGGAGAGAGTCCAGCGAAGGGCAACAAAAATGATTAGGGGTCTGGAACACATGACTTATGAGGAGAGGCTGAGGGAGCTGGAATTGTTTAGCCTGCAGAAGAGAAGAATGAGGGGGGATTTGATAGCTGCTTTCAACTACCTGAAAGGGGGTTCCAAAGAGGATGGCTCTAGACTGTTCTCAATGGAAGCAGATGACAGAACGAGGAGTAATGGTCTCAAGTTGCAGTGGGGGAGGTTTAGATTGGATATTAGGAAAAACTTTTTCACTAAGAGGGTGGTGAAACACTGGAATGCGTTACCTAGGGAGGTGGTAGAATCTCCTTCCTTAGAGGTTTTTAAGGTCAGGCTTGACAAAGCCCTGGCTGGGATGATTTAACTGGGAATTGGTCCTGCTTCGAGCAGGGGGTTGGACTAGATGACCTTCTGGGGTCCCTTCCAACCCTGATATTCTATGATTCTATGATACTTCAAAAGGACTTTTAACATATGAAAAACGTTTTTCTCTAGCCTCATTCTCAGCAACAGCTGAACGATTTTGGCTGAAGTTTTCCAAGAAAATTCAGCCTGAGGCAGACACACAACATGGAAAAATATCAACCCAGTTCCAGCTTGGCACTTATAAGCAACTGAAAACAGTCCTGTAACGAGAGACATCGGACCACGTTAATATGCAGTTCTACCAGCCTCACTCCTAACACAGCAGATTTTCTTCCTTCTTGATGCCTAGCTCACCAGAGCAGTCTCTGTATTCACTGGTGCTTTCCATGAAACTGGGCCAGAGCTAGAAACCACTCCACCCGTACCCTTTTCCAACAACTCCTGCCACTGCCTCTTCCTATTTCTAGTATCTTCTCTCTCCATTCTACAGCAGAGTTTAATTTTTGAGAGAAGCGGCTTTCTCTCCTAATTCTTAGTGAGCCAATGGTGTCACAGCTTTCTGTACTAATAGACTGGTCTTTTTCATTAGAGTTTCTCAAAACTCTCCAGCAGGAGAGTGAATTTGTGTGGGGGGGTGGAGGGTGAGAAAACCTGGATTTGTGCTGGAAATGGCCCACCTGATGATCACTTTAGATAAGCTATTACCAGCAGGACAGTGGGGTGGGAGGAGGTATTGTTTCATATTCTCTGTGTATATATAAAGCCTGCTGCAGTTTCCACGATATGCATCTGAGGAAGTGAGCTGTAGCTCACGAAAGCTTATGCTCTAATAAATGGGTTAGTCTCTAAGGTGCCACAAGTCCTCCTTTTCTTTTTGCGAATACAGACTAACACGGCTGTTACTCTGAAACCTGTCAAAACTTCATGGTTAGCCCCTAACAGGATCCAGGTAAGTCATCTATGCTCACCTTGGTGTTTTTTTTTTGTTTTTTTTTTTACAAATAAAACCTACCACTATAGCAAAAAGTTAAACATTGTTTCTAACAGTCTGTTCTGCACAATGATTAAAAATCCTCAAAGAGCTGCTGCATGGATTATGGTCCTTAGTGCCAGTGCACTGAGATAGTGCCATGAAAAAAAATGTCAGTCATGCTAATTATCTGCCTATTGAAACAAGCAGAAAACAGGACCAGCATCATATGTATCTATGTCCCTTTTTGCATTCACAGGAACTTCTACTGGTTCATTTAAAGCAACTAATTATGTGCTACTTTATATGCTAAGGTGTTAATTAAAACCAGCATAGTTTTACTGGTATAACCCCCGGTACACATTCCCATGAGAGGGCTTTTTCTTGGGCTTAGTTTATACATTGCTTGGGAAGGGGTTTAAAAAAAGGCCCTTATAACTATGCAATATTGACAGGTAAAACTACTGGGGTTTCATGGCAGACGCTCGAGAGAAATGAACTAGGAGGACTGACCCATGGACCAAAGAAGTGAAACCCAACTGAAGTGATTTTTTTTTCAGGTTCTTTAGGTTAACACTTATTTTACTAAAAACTTGGAGAAAAAGCTCTTTCAGAATTCAATACCTATTAATAGTCTATTAAGGACAGAGAAAATTTACACTGCGTATTTGAGTCACCCATTTAGTTCCTCAAAAACAATAGAGAGCACCCAAATTTGATGTTTCTGGCATTTCTAAGGAAAAAGCAAGCATAAAATTCCAGTATCTATTATACATAATAAAAAAGCAAGAGGGGCCAAAATAGTTCTCTTTTCCAAAGCAGGTCAAAAAATTTTCCTTCCAACATTTTTGATGTTAATTTTCACTATTAAGTAAAAAAAATTCAGAAAGATATGATTTTCAGATTGATAGCATCTCTTTAAAGTAAGGAGTATCCCAAAGCAATCACTGGACCTACCAGATCAGTTATCTGGAGAAGCAAGATCAGATATCTGGAGAAGCAAGAGAGAAGATCCTTTGGCTACAGGTACACATTCATGAGCATACAAAGGTTTGACAGCAGGAAACCAGATTTAACTTTCTGCAAACACAAAGCATAATCTCTAGCAGCCCTTCTCCAGTGCAAGTGGGATCAACTAGCTCCATGCCCTTCCAGTCTCTTTGATGATACCCTGAATTCTGCCCAGTGTCAAGGCTTGGTGTACTAGAAAGAAAATGCTTAGTAAGAGATGTAAAGACGAAGTGTTACTGAGCTTCAGAAATGGCTAAAAGGGAACAGGAGAAAACTACAGAGCAGAGCAGACAACAGTTCATTCCAACCCTTTACTTTGTTTGTTTTGCTTTTTTAAATATAAACTTCCATGCAGAGTTCTCCAGAGTAACTGCTGATGTCTGAGCCAGTCTCCTGGCCTTGGCACAGCCACAGATACCATTTAGCCACATGGGAGGAAAAGCTTTTGCTACATGACAGTTTTTTTACTTGTAGGCCAACAATGTGTTCTCATCTGAACATTACAGTAAATGTGTCCTATTGAGAATTTCTAACAAAAAACTGTACATGAGTTTACAAACATATTAACATATAAATAATGAGAAGCTTCCTGCCCGGAGCCTCCACAGTAGTCTTTTTGCTTGAGAATATAATACTGGAAGGGAAGACCCAATCCCTTTCCACAGCACCAGTCAGAGCTGGCTTAGTCCAGTCAGCTATTCTGCTCAAGCATCACAGGGTTTGTCTTCTTCAGTGCCTCTGGCTTCAATAAGCAGTCTGTCATTACTGTGCAAAAGCAAGAGTCCAATGCCTTTGAGAAGGAATCCTGCTGCTGAGAGGCCTGTGCCACCCGGTCATCGTTCTGGTCCGAGCTCTTGCTGGAAGGTTCGTTTCTTCTCCCGACAGTGCTTCTTGTGAGCAGGCCAGTCCTTCTGCTGGCACTGAGACCCACAGTACCTTGCTACCTGGCATCGGCCACATATATTGAATTCACGTAACTAGAAAAAATGCAGAAGAGTGATCAGTTAGCCAGCTCAGCCCCAACAGTCCAGGTAAGCCATTCCCCAAGAAGCCAGACACACTGACAAGCCCCATCATAAATCTATCAGCATTTGGGAAATATGAACATCCAACAACTAGATTCACTGAATCAGTAGGATGTGCAACCATTGCACTAGCTTATGCTCTAAGGGCAACTGCAGCACTGAGAAGTTAACAGATGTAATGAGCTGCGACCACTGACCATTTCACATTTTCAGATATCTGCTTCATTGAGACGAGGCTCAGCACTCAGACCACCCCTCACCCCATCTACTCTCTGCCAGTTTTCCCTTCCAAAACTCCTTTGTCTAAAGGTTGCCTATCACCTCCTTCCTAGCAATGGTTAGGCATGCTACTACTTTGACTCCTCTACTGCTCAGATCTTCATCTGCAGTTTTATCGCCTCTTGTCTAATGCAACTCCCCTCTTTTCAGTTTTCTGCAGCTCTCCAACAGGCACAGAATGCTGCTGCCCATCCTCTGACATACAAAGCAGCATTAACACCCTCTCAGCAAGTTTATTAGATCAGTTCAGGTTCCAGTTCAAGATTTCCTATTTTTAAAACCCCAATGGATTTGCTTAACCCTTCCCCACCACTGGCTGCCTTGCTGTCCCTTCACAACCTTGCCACTTATAACAGAAGAGCCTTCTCTGCAGCTCTTGTCATCTGGAATAGCCCACTTTGTGTACCTCCCACCATGCATACTTGCTAAAGCATTTTGATATTCAGTCTGCATGGATTATACACGTAACTGTGGTATACAGCCAATTACTCAGAGTGTAAACACCTTAACAATTCCTCAGGCTTCGTGGTGGTCTAACGGGGAGTAATGAAATTCAAATGAAAAAGAGAAAATTAGTACTACTAGAAAAAATACCTTGCAGTTATTAAGGCAGGGAATTTTCTTCTATAGAGTCTCAGATGAAGATTAGGGATGGTTTGAGACACTTAAATCTAGACAAGGCAAAGCACTGGAGACTACACTGCAGGGAACAATCTTTGGACACAACGTGGCCTAGTGGGTCTCTTCCATCGCTACTTTCAGTGTACTTTGAACACACCTGTTTTTCAATCATTGTGCATGGGGGGTAGTGACATTCATAGTATGTGCATGAGTTTTCCTCTTCCTCCACAACGTCCCCATTAGCGTTGTAATACCGCGTTACATTCAGCACAGGAAACTGCTCTTCTATTGGATCAGTGGGAAGCTGCTGGATCGCCAGCCAGTACAGACTTTGTTCCCTTTAACAGAAAAAACACATGAATTCTTTAACCCCATTAGAGTTAAGGGTCCATTTGCATTCCTCCCTTAACCAGCCTCTTTTCAGGCCTGATGCAAAAACTACCACCAAAAAATGTTTAATTGAGGACACTGTATTTAAATAAGGATCGATTAAAGGGCTTGTTCCCCAGTTTGAGCTCTCCTGGCCTGCTCTAATGTAGAAACTCTTGCCATTCACCAGTTTCTCAAAGGAAGTTTCTTAAATTGACCAATGTTCTGAACATCATCATCTTACTGGTGCTGCAGCTATTTCAACTTAGTAGACGAAGAAATTAATGAGATTGAAGCCCATAGGTCTCCACTAACATAACACATACACTGTTCTAATGTTATTAAGACTGTACCATACAACTGAAACAAAACATCACTCAGGGAGATGAGTGAGGTCTGAAACTTATATGGACCATAGTCTATGCAGCAGAGCACAGACTCAGGCCCCCACAATACACTAGCACAATAGGATGGAATCTGATTCCAGTAACTCACTTTGTGTTTAATATTAAGCTTGAATACCACTGCATTTGTTGGCTCATATCAGCTATGCTGGAATTTTGGTGCCTCAGGATAAGAGCCACAAGTGCACTATAACGAGCTAAATGCCAGATGACTAAAGATCGTGCTACTGGCTTCAGCAACACAGTATTTGAGCACCAAGCACGGGATTTCTCAGGACTAACTGTATGTGGCAAGATTTTTCTCCGCACTAAATCTCTATGCAAACTATGCTGGAAAGACCCCCAAAATAGTTTGCACTCAAGGCTGAGCTATCATCTCCCTTCATGTTTTTCGTTTAATTTTAGTTTCCTCAAGTTGCAGGAGGTAGGTTTTTATCTTTTATTGCTTGATATTAGCCAGTTGTAATATTGTCATGCTTGGCTTGTTACACAACACTTTAATACATTTCAAAGATCTAGGTTATGGGGATTGAGTGATCTTTATTACTAGTAGTGCAACACAAGTGACAGGATTGTTTCCGCATTAGATGCTGTAGTGATGGACATTACAGAAACATCTGCTAGACAGTTGTTGCATCTGCTGATGCGTCTACTTGACCTAAGAAATCCTGACATCACAGGTAGTTACTGCAAAACTACTGTGATGTCAAACTATGACTCCAAACAAGCACTCCTGATCCTAGGGGCTGAGCCATTTTTTTAGTAGTATCTACTTCAAGTCACATAACCCCTATTATCACAAGGGATTGTAAGCACTTTACAAGCTACGCACAGGGAACACTTCATCAACTGACCTACAGCAACTTCTGGAAAGTTAGGAGGCTACTGTGTAGCGTTTAACCGTTTAGGACAGGAATTGAAATCCTTTATCCAGTTAAAACTGCAGACTTAGTTTTATGATGCCCAAATGCCATCATCCAAGTGGAATGGAATGTATGCAAGTTTAATAAAAAGCTACATTTGTAGCCAACAAGATTTTGATTGTTTTCTTCTTTCAACAATTATGATATAAATAGCCTTGGTGGAATTCAATTTTTGTAGTTTAAGTAGATATCAATGTATTTTTAATTTTTTGTATTTTAATCTAAGTTTTCACAGTTGTGGAAAATTACAGGGGGAGGGTTAGACAATATGTAACAACAGAACACATTGAAACTCAAAAAAGTAAAGCTTTATAACCACTAAACTACATATTGTCAATGTCATATCAGAATAGACAAAGTAATTAATTCACGACTTTTTTTTTTTAATTTTGCCTATCTAAATTCTGATCATCATCAATGGAAATTTTTCGTTGGTTTGCGAGTGTCCCTGCCACAATTCTAAAAGACAAAGAACAGAAAAGGAGGGGAGACAGTTGGTCACAGTGATGACAGTTTGTTTTGTCTATAAACCACAATAATAATTTGTTGGATGCAGCTTACTCCTGAGCTCCATTACATCTCACCCATAAATATTGCTTTGATATACCTTTGTTTACTAGAAATGTCTTCAGCCTTGGGTCTCCATCCCCACGGGACTAAACGCAGATTGTCCAGTCGGTTGTCTACCGTCACTGCATTCAAATGCACCACTTGAAATCCTGGGGCAATCCCTCCCCGGTGCCTCTCCCTGGAAGAGATTAAATACAATTTGCAGTTCACAGCAAAGTACAGTTCTCCATAGACCATGGATGGTGTGGCTCCTTGCCAGAAGGAGTAGTGTATCAGAGATAACATTCATGTCACTGTAGTGACAGATCTTCATGGCATTCTTATTAGAATAGACTTATTCCACAAGTTTACTATTCTGCCATAAAAGTGCTCTAGCTCAAAAATTTAATTGTAAGGCCACAGTCTACTCCCTTAATTGAAATTACAGAATAAAATTTTATAGCACTTCTGCAAGACGTTAGGACAGTCAAGATGCATTAGATCAGATACACTTAGGTGCATGCGTAACATGCACATGCAACACAGTTAGAGCTCCATTAGGAAGTCTCTGAGCAAGGACTTAAAGGCTCCAGAGCTTCACCAGTAACCAGCAAGCACCATTTTAGTGCCAGTAATTCTATACAGTACACACTATAAAGACTCCTTTGGAACCACTGTGGGCTTTCGTGACCAGCAGGTACAAATAGAGATTTGTTTAAACAAAGAGGTTGGACAATTAGAATTTACAGGCCTTGCTTAATATACCACCCTCCCCCCCATCTACATTTAGTTCCTCCTACTCCTTTCATTCCCTACATGCCTCCCCCCATTACTGTTCCTTTCATCTTTCTTCTGCTCTTTCACCCCATCAACCTGCTTTCTGTCCATGGGCAAGTGTCATTCCTGGCCCATCCTCCTTTTCTATTCCCAACTCATTTCGTGTAGCAATCTCTCTAAATCACTCCTGTCCTGAATTATTCCTCCATGTCTTAATTTCAGAGTGCAAGTCTGCAGGGCAGGGAGCTGGATCCGGCTATGTGCTTTGGAAAGCGACGAGTAATTTACAGCACTATAAGAGAATGTTAACAGTAGGAGCAATGAACATTAAAGGTATTTCATGTGGGGATGGAGGCACAGCTCATTAAGCTTGCCCCACACTTCCCATTATAAGTCCCTGTTTTCAGTTGCTTATAAAACTTTGCCTAATTTTAACAGTTTAAGTTAAAATTTTCCACATTGGGGGTCTGCCTCAGGCTAGATGTTTTTGGAAAATTTCAGCCAAAAAGGTTCAACTGTTCCTGAGAACCAGGATTAGAAAACATATTTTGTCCATGTTAAAAAAAAAATTCTTGAGTCCTTTTCTTTGAAATGCTCTAGCACTCCCCTGCTTTAGACCGGGGACAGCCTTTGCATCAAGGATGTGCCTTTTGCCTTCCCCATGAAAATCCACTCAAATGTGGTCACAAGCCTTTCAAAAAATCAGTTTGCACATACTCAGTGAAGACATTAGAACTTAGCAGTAAAGACGTCTGACAATTCCATATATGCCTCTCTCTGCTCCCAGTGCTGACCAGACTGCAATGTGTCATCCTCAGAGCCACAATGCATGCTCCAGCCCAGGCTGCAGGATGCAAAGCTGGATTTTACTTTTAACTGCTCCTCTGGACCTGGGTGGGACCAGGCACTAGAATTAAGAGCAAGGAGCCTGTCCCGCCTGTGCTCTCAATGATCTAACTGGTGGCATCTGATAGAGTCAGGGAGTCAAACTGGGATGAGAAGACTGAGGAGACTGGGACAAGGAATCAATGATTGGGCAGAAGCAGTCAAGCCTGGGAGAATGGGCAGAAGAACACATGCCTACTAGGGTAGGCCAGAGCCTGAAATAAAGACCAAGATTCCTGCATCTCTCCATTCCTCTCCTGTCAAACAATATCTGGGAAACCCATTAGCAAAGTGTGCAGCTCATCCCCTTCGAGTGCTGGTCCACATAAGATGACAACCTATTACTGCAATCAGTTACCCCAGTAGCTCAAGTGGTAGAAGCCTGTGCAGTGGATCTAAATATTCCAATCCTGCCCTTAACACACAGGGATGTCAGTAGGATGCCACATGATGGAATTTGTTTTTTTAGTTTGCTTTTTAAAAAACCCTATGAAATAATACATATGTTAGAAGAACACTACATTTGCAAAGTCAAGCAATCAAAAGTTAGAAAATGCCTGAATTAAAGGTGCACATGCAACCTTAATTTGGCCCCGTGTCTATGCGTGATAGAGTCTTTAATTACACGATCAGGCTATTTTTTCCACAGGACGACTCATGCCTCTGAGAATAAAAAAGGATGAGTGGGGAAGAAAAACTCATCCTGAGGGCAGATTAGCCAGGGAGACATGAAAATCCTGCTTTGGGGAATGAATAGGCAAGGGCCTGTCCTAAGGCCATGGGCAAGTATAACAGGGAAGGATATGGAGCCCTTTTGTAAAGGACATTGGCAGTGTTGTTTAGGCTGCTGTCACCATTTAGTCCCAACTAAGTGCTGCAAATCACACTCCATTGAAGTAAATAGGATAGAGAGAAATAAGCTTCCCCTTTGCATTCTGGGAGTAGCTAGTTTCCTGTGCTGAGGGCTGAGCTGTGATTTTAAACTAATTTTAGTTAAACTGGTGTCAAAGGCAGTTTCGACACTTATTTTGAAACCGCAATATGCAGTACTAACTCAAGATTGTTAAGTAGACAACCCCTAAAATGGCAACAACTCATCAGTAATGTCAGGCAGACAAGCTTAGCTCTTGCAGTATAAGCTGCATTCTTGCAGAAAATGCCAACTGACTCAAACTTTTCTACCTGCTGCAGTTTTCGCCGGTTCTGAAATTAGGTTTAGAAAAGAGGCAAGGTTTGGGGTTGGGAACCGTGACTGGCTATTGGATGAGGACAACACTTCATCGTTTCATTTAAAGACCTCAAAGTGCTTTAGCGTCACAGCCCACTTGGAAGGAGGGCAGAACTTCGGGCTTGGCCTGCCAAGGAGAACACGGGGTTTTGTTCTGTAAGTCAATTCATGTAAGTCAATCTGAGCGACACTGGAGCTCGGATTACTGGGGCAGGAAAAAGCCCAAGACCACTGACCAGGCTGTAGCTGGATGGTGCCTGCAACCACGTTGTGGGAGGAATTAGGCAGGGAGGAATACTTGCCCAGAATGTGTCCCCATGTAACTAAAGGTTATCATAATTAAAGCTGCGAGTTTGTCACAGAGGTCGCGGACGTCACGGATTCCGTGACCTCAGTGACTTCTGCAGTGGCTGGTGTGCCTGGCTCAGGGGCAGTCTCTTGGGCCACTGAATCTCCCCCTGCCCCCACAGCAGTTGGGGTGTGGAATGGGGCAGGGGATTGGGGCATGGGACGGAGTGAGGCAGACTGAGTGGCGCTTACCTGGGGGGCTCCCCAGAAGTGGCAACATCCCCCTCGCTCAGCTGCTAGGCGGAGTCGTGGCCAGGCAGCTCTGCACATTGCCTCTGCCCATAGCGCTAGCTTCACCGCTCCCATTGGTCGGGAATCACAGCCAATGGGAGCTGTGGGGGCAGTGCCTGCAGGCAAAGGTAGCACCCAGAGCTGCCTGGCCATACCTCCGCCTAGCAGCTAAGCAAGAGGGATGTCGCCGCTTTTGGGGAACCCCCCAGGTAAGCGCCACTCAGTCTGCCTCACTCCGTCCCATGCCCCAATCCCCTGCCCCCTCCCACACCCAAACTCTGCTGCTGCTGCAGGGGGGAAGAGGGGAGGTGCGGAGCCAGGTAAGGAGCCTGCCAGCCCCGGCAACCCAATCCCCCCGGAACCAGCAGGAGTCCCGGATCCAGGACCACGTACCACTGCCCCACTCCCCCTGCCCAAGCACCCGCGAGGGCCCTAGGCAGCCCCCCCCCCCCCAAGTTTTATTCATTGGTATTTGTTGTAAAAGTCATGGACAGGTCATGGGCCATGAATTTTTGTTTACTGCCCATGACTTTTACTAAAAATACCTATGACTAAAACGTAGCCTTAATCATAATGCATACATGCACGGGGAGGGAGCATAAAGAGATACTATTTTATGTACACAATTCAACTGAATTCATTAGAATTTATTCAAACAGTAAAGCAGTCTTGTTACTGAAAGAGGGAATGAATGGGCTGCTCAATATGCAAACAGCTGGACCACCACAATATGGATAACTTTCAGTCAGTCATTTGAACAAAAGCTGTATCCTTTTATGGGATTATTAATTCTACTTATGGACTTTAGTTATTACAGCATTAGGTTTGTGTCTACTGCAGTGGGCAATCTGATTTACTAAACAATTATAGTCAGTTACCTTTGCAACAAGATTATCCAGCTTTGCCAGAGGCACTAAACCTAACAGGTGCAGAATGCTGAGGACTTGTCTACACTTGAAATGATACAGCAGCAACGCTTCAGCGTAGACACTACCTATGCTGACAGGAGGGTTTCTCCTGTCAGTATAGGTAATCCACCTCCCTGACAGGTGGGTAGCTAGGTCCACCGCAGAATTCTTCTGTTGACATAGCGCTGTCTACACAAGAGGTTTATTGTTTAACTGTGTCACACCCCTGAGCAAGGTAGCTGGGTTGACCTAACATTTCTAACACAGGCCTTAGACACCAGTGAGGGGGCAGTATGTGAAAACACTATTTGGGGGGAGGAGGGGAATCTCAGGGGGGTCCCACAGTTGCATGAATATTTAGCCAGAAAATTCATTAAGCGGTAGGTTTGAGTGGATATTTTCTGGACAACTCCAATTTAGGGAAACAATATACGAACTCATCAAGGTGACCAACAAACAATATCCCTAGGTTTATTTCTCAAAATAAAGGGCTTTCAATGACTACTTCAGGATTCTCTCACCATAAGCAAAAAGAAAAGGAGTACCTGTGGCACCTTAGAGACTACCAAATTTATTTGAGCATAAGCTTTTGCGAGCTACAGCTTCATCCAGTGAAGTGAGCTGTAGCTCACGAAAGCTTATGCTCAAATAAATGGGTTAGTCTCTAAGGTGCCACAAGTACTCCTTTTCTTTTTGCGGATACAGACTAACACGGCTACTACTCTGAAACCTCACCATAAGCAGTACCTTTTCTACAAACTTTTAAGTTAAGTTTTTAGTTACCAATGATAGTCAAGGCTTTGTTCTGTGCATAAAAGGGAGCAAAATAAGTTCCTACAAGATAGCTAGACAGGAGAACACACACTTTACAAAGTTAAATAACCAATTTAAAGTACTGAACATATCAGCCTCTGAAGTGTTTAGATAGGAGGCACAGGTGACTTGCCTGACAAAGGATCTAGGGCACTGACTAGTATTCAATAAAGTGTACAAACTTGGAAGTTAGTAGCAAACAAAGCACCACCACGTTGAAACAGTCTGTTGAACCTTTAGCATTGTCCTATCCCAATCAATCATTCATAAGACTGAGCAAACACACAAAACATTCACATCTCACTGGTACTACTGGAAGTTATACTTGCATATGATGGGGTGAACAGAACCCAAAGATTCTAGGAATTTAGTAACTCCTAGATTTAAACTATGGGTATAGATGGGCATAATTCGGGCAAACAATTAGTTTCCCATGAGCAACATTTCTTACAGAGAGACTGGTTTTGTTCTTTATTAAAGCCTTGTAACAAAGCAGATCTCTAATTGCACCCACTGTTAGTGTAATAATGCATTTAATGCACATAATACATTATTTAATGTACAAACAAACTGAAGATTGCAAGCTACACCCCTGACTGAAACCTTTAGTATATTAATTCTTTGTACACCTACCACAGTAGCTCATGCAGCAGACGCCCAGATCCCCTTCCTCTGTTTTTGTCAAAAGCATAAGCAAATATTTTAGCACCATTTCCATCAGCATCTACCTCCATCCGAGCCTGGAGAGAAGGAAAGAGTGTTCTGTGACCAAGGGCATTCAACTGTCAGCAGCATTGCTTAACATTCCATTTGGGAAATGGGAGATAGGAAAGACCAACACCCAACATCATCTGCCCCCTGCTACTGCAGGAAACTGATTATGTGCCACTTCATCTTAATGGGATTTTAGTTATTTAATACTTCTGTATTAGACAGAGACCAAAAGGTTCTGCTATTGCACAAATGTGATGATCTGGGGAGAAGGAAGAGGTTGACTACACACAGCAGAAATGCTATGGGCAAAGACGACGTGGGCCTGTGGTTAGGGTGTCAGCCTAGCTTCTCTGCTCTGCTACAGACAATGGACAAGTCACCTGGTCTCTCTGTGCCACTGTGCCCCGTTTGTAAAATGGGGATAACAGTACTTCCCAATCGCACAGGGATGCTGGTAGGATAAGTGCATTAAAAATTGTAATGACTCAGATATTATGGTACAGGGGCCTTAGAAGGACTTTTGAAAGACAGACAGAATTCACCATTGAGTCATGTAGAGCCCACACTTGTTGCTTCAGAATTTATTATGTTTTCCTCACCACACCACAGCAGCTGCTAATGGGACTGGAATGGAGAAGGAAAAGGGAAACATGATCTTTCTCTACACAGACAAAAAAGGGTGTGTTTTTTAAACCACCCCACCCACCTTAACACCCACATACACAGTTTAATACCTTTAAGGACAGTTGAGCTGGTCTGTGAACACCACAGTCTTAAAGGTTGTGTCTACCCAGGTATAGGGAGGGGGTTCAATTGAGTTAAGCTAACTTGATTGAAAATAGACCTTTTCTGCCTCTATAGATTTACCCTATAACTAAACCTTTTTAAACAAGGTTGCAGCTTAACAATTGTAATTATGTATGTCTCATTATGTATGGGGGGGGTGGCGGGTGAGAAAACCTGGATTTGTGCTGGAAATGGCCCAACTTGATGATCACTTTAGATAAGCTATTACCAGCAGGACAGTGGGGTGGGAAGAGGTATTGTTTCATATTCTCTGTGTGTATATAAAGTCTGCTGCAGTTTCCATGGTATGCATCCGATGAAGTGAGCTGTAGCTCACGAAAGCTCATGCTCAAATAAATTGGTTAGTCTCTAAGGTGCCACAAGTACTCTTTTTCTTTTTGCTGTAAACTTAGAGGCTAGTAGTAATGTTAATAGCTATCTATCCTCTCTAGAGAGGGGAATTGTCATTTGCTAGCACTATTCTAGCCACAGTATGTCAAGAGTCTAATAACCACATTGGCTCAGAGAACTTAAAGCTCAGAACACTTACCTCAAAAGAGTAACTCTCCACTAATGGGATGTCTTGTTCATCTATTAGCGTGTACTTTGTCTAAAATATACCAAACATGTTAAAGGCAGTTAAGAACAGCTGTAACTTTTTGAAAGATATAAGGTTAATACTGAAGTTATTCTACAGTAGAATTTAACTAGCAGTATTTTAACTCGGCAAGTAAGCAGCACCTGCACAACCGGTTCCTGACGACATCACTTTACTGGGAACAGATTTTTTAGCTCTATTCTTTACACCAGGGGTTCTCAACCTCTTTCTTTCTGCACCCCCCTCCCCATAAAACCTCCATGGCCCATCTGTTCCACAACAACTATCATAGAATCATAGAATATCAGGGTTGGAAGGGACCTCAGGAGGTCATCTAGTCCAACCCTCTGCTCAAAGCAGGACCAGTCCCCAATTTTTGCCCCAGATCCCTAAATGGCCCCCTCAAGGTTTGAACTCACAACCCTGGGTTTAGCAGGCCAATGCTCAAACCACTGAGCTATCCCTCCCCCCAATTCCTCCTCCTATCCCTCCTATTTTTCTGCATGTCCAGTAGATTAAAAGCCAGGGCTGGCACTAGTGGATAGCAAGCAGGGCAACTGCCTTTGAAAGCCCACATGACAGGGGCTCCGCAAAGCTAAGTTGCTCCGGCTTTGGCTTCAGCCCCACGCAGCTTTGGCTTTCTGCCCTAAGCCCCATAGAGTCCAACACCGGCCCTGCTCTCTGGTTTACTTTGGTGGACCCCCTGAAACCTGCTTGCGGGCCCCCCCAGGGGACTTCAGAATCTGCTGCCTTACACAACCAAGGCTTGCCATGTGAAGTGGGATGGCAAAGCATCCAGACCCTAGGTTTAATACAGGATCCACTAGCATTGTGGAAGTTATTAAAATATTAGTGATGTATCCAGTTATTTACCCGTTACCTAATCTAGAAAGAATATGTTCAGCCCCGTAGGGCGAAGGACCCCCGCGGCGGGTCGCCGCTCCGGAGCGGAGGGGAGGAATGCGCCCCCGTGCCCTGGGGAGAGACCAGGTGGGCGAGGTAAGGTCTGTAACTGGACCAACCTCTACAGCGCAGAGAGGCGCCTCTGAGCCCGAGGAGCCCTTCCTCAGCGCGCCCCGCCACAGCCCCGGGGGCAGCGCGCCCCGCCACAGCCCCGGGGGCAGCGCGCCCCGCCACAGCCCCGGGGGCAGCGCGCCCCGCCCGCCCCGCCCGCCGCCACAGCCCCGGGGGCAGCGCGCCCCGCGCTCGCGGCCGCCCTCGCTCCTGTCAAAGCCCCGTCGCCCCCCCACGAACTCAGAAAAAGCGGAGAACAGACGCGGAGGCCGCTCAGCGGCGACCGCCCGCGTCTCCCCCGAAACCTGGGGCCCGCGAAGGCGACCCCGCCCGCCCAGGAGCGCCGCGCCCGGAGGCATCGCGGCGACGCACGAGCGGCGCGGCGCGGGACGGGCCGAGCCCCGCGGCAGGACCCGGGCTGGGCGCGAGCACACGCGGGGCACGGGCGGACTCGGCAGCGGCTCCATCGACGAGCGGAGCCGGCCCGAGCGCCCAGGCCCCGCGGCCGGAGACCGCCCCCCGCGCTGGCGCCGCCCGCCCCATCGTCCCCGGGACGAGGCTGCGACCCTCGGGCCGGGGACGCGAACGCCCCGGGCAGCCCGGCCGGGCCCCGCGCGCCCCGACGCGGAGCGGCCCCGGGCCCGCCCCCCAGCGACTCCCGCGCCCCGGCGAGGGCCGCGCTTCCCGCCCGCCGCGTGCCCGGGGCAGCGCTGCCGCCTGGGAGCCCCCGCGGGCCCCGCCAGGGCCGCCGCCGCCGCCCAGGGCCCGCGCCCGGCCGCGCTCGAGCCCCGCCGCCCCGCGCCGCGCACCTTGCCGGCCACCCGGCCGAGCCGCACGATCCCCAGCTTGAAGTCGGTCATGGCCGGGCCGGGCCGGGCTCGGCGCCGCCGCCTGCGCTCGGGACTCTGAGCCCGGAGCCGCCGCTGCCACGCGCCGCCGCCTCGCGCACACCCGGGGGGCGGGACAGCACCCCGCCGCCCTCCCTGCGGCGCTCGGCCAATCACGGCACGCGTCGGGCTGCGCGTCACCCGCCTCCGCCGCGCTCGCGCCCAATCGGGAGGCGCGGCTGTGCGGCGTGACGCGGGGCAGCGGCCACACACAATGACGTCACACTCGCGGGAAGCTTTGTGCCGCCAACACTGGAGCGGAGCGACGCCACCGGGGGGGGGGTTAAAGGCGCCGCCGCCTCCTCGAGCCTCGCCGGCCAGTGCCGCCGCCCCCCTCCGAAACCCCTTGGACTACGCCCGGCCCCCGCCCCCGTGCACCGGCCCCCTGGGCCCCCTGCCCGGCCCGCAGCCCCTGGGGCCCCTGCTGAGAGTGGTTATCAACGGCTCACGATCGAGCTGGAAGGGCATATCGAGCGTATCTGTCCTAGGTCTCAGAGTAGCAGCCGTCTCTGTGTGTATATAAATCTCCCCACTGTATTTTCCACGGCATGCATCCGATGAAGTGAGCTGTAGCTCACGAAAGCTCATGCTCAGATAAATGGGTTAGTCTCTAAGGTGGCACAAGGACTCCTTTTCTTTTTGCGAATACAGACGAACACGGCTGTTACTCTGAAACCTTACAAAGTTTGTGAACAGAACTGTGAGGGAATCCCCTGCGTACAACCCGGAGCTGTGGGAATGCTATGCCCCCCTAACTCTCCAGCTTGGAATGTCTCACACAAAGCTGTGCCAGTGACAAACAGCAAACCCCTCCTGGCACTGTGATCACTCAGCCACCTGTATGTGAGCCCCACACCAGCCAAATTGCATGAATGCTCCAAAAGCCACTCATGAATCATATAAAGAGAGGCACCAGCAAGTCACCCTAGCCTTTAACCCCAGAAATAAGCTATTTTGCACTACTTACGACTCTCATGGACAGCGCAAGCTCATTAATTAGTTTGCCACTTCAACAAAGGAAAGCAGACATGCACCAGCCTTTGTCGTCTGAGCTGAGATTCCCCAAGCATTTCAACCAAAAACACACTGTTTTAGGTAAAATATAAAAACAGATTTATTGATTACAGAAAGATAAATTGTAAGTGATTATAAGTAGCAGGCATAGAGATTAGAGTTGGTTACATAAGAAATAAGACTAAACTCACAATCTAAATTCTCAGAGGGGTAGCCGTGTTAGTCTGGATCTGTAAAAGCAGATGTGGCACCTTATAGACTAACAGACGGAGCATAAGCTTTCGTGGGTGAATACCCACTTCGATGCACGTCATCTAAATCTAAATTCTGCAGACCAAGCAAGATTTGAATCAAGCAGTTGCTCACCCTAATATAGGTTACAGGCAGTTCACAGTTCTCAGTACCCAGGCTGGAATCCCTTTCCAGCCTGGGACCAATCTCCCCAGTTCAAAGTCTTTGTCTTCCAGTTCCAGGTGTTGAGATGGGGGGGAGAGAGGCCAAGTGATGCTACAACTTTCCCTCTTTTATACTTTCTTCCAGCTGATAGAAAGACCCTTGCTGTGATGTGGGGGTTAGGCAATCCCCATGGGTTAGGTAGTCCCCACTACATAGGTGCCCTCTCCAAGGTGTCTCTGGGATTGTGGATTCCTTTTGGTGAGCCATCAACGCCGGGCAGTGATGGTTGCCCCTTTGTCATTACTGAAAGGCCAGCAGTGTATGTCTCCCAACCTCATAACATATTTCAAGAACACGCACATAGTAATATTTCATAATTTCACATGCGCATACAATTCAACAGGATATTAATGTCCAACAGATCAATACTTTTATAATGATACCTCACAAGGCATGCATATGACACAGCAGTGAATATGGGGATTCTAGGGTGCTGCTTTGAGGTAGAGTGTAACAAATACCAAGATGGAAGCGGTTGCAAGCGCATTGGAGGACAGGATTAGAATTCAAAATGGTCTTGACAAATAGGAGCAATGGTCTAAAATAAATAAGATGAAATTCAATAAGGATAAATACAAAGTACTACATTTAAGAAGGAATAATCATTTGTACAAATACAAAATGGGAAATGACTGTCTAGGAAAGAGTACTAAGGATCGGGGGTTAGAGTGAATAACAAACTAAATATGAGTCAACAATGTAATACTGTTGCAAAAAAAGCAAATATCATTTTGGGAGGTATTAGCATAGGGGTTCTCAAACTGGGGGTCGTGACCCCTCAAGGGGTGGCAAGGTTTTTACCTGGGGGGTTGTGAGCTTTCAGCCTCCACCCCCAAACCCTGCTTCACCTCCATCATTTATAATAGTGTTAAATATAAAAAAGTGTTTTTACTGTATAAAGGGCAGTCACACTCAGAGGCCTGTTCTATGAAAGGGGTCGCCAATACATAAGTTTGAGAACCACTGTATTAGCAGGAGTGTTGTAACCAAGACAAGAAGTAATTCTTCCACTCTACTCAGCACTGATAAGGCCTCAACTGGAGTATTGTGTCTAGGTTTGTGCACCACACTTCAGTAAAGATGTGGACAAATTGGAGAAAGCCCAGAGGGGAGCAACAAAAATTATTATAGGTCTGGAAAACATGAGCTATGAGGAAAGTTGTGTTTGTTTAGTCTGGAGAAGAGAAGACTGAGGAGGGACATGATAACAGTTTTCAAGTACATAAAAGGTTGTTATAAAAAGGAGGGTGATACATTATTCTCCTTATCCACTGAGGAAAGAACAGAAAGTAATGGGCTTAAATTGCAACAAGGGAACTTTAGGTTAGACATTAGGAAAAACCTTTGAACTGTAAGTGTAGTTAAGCACTGGAACAAATTGTGCAGAGTTGTGGAATCTCCGTCATTGAAGGTTTTTATTAACAGGTTAGACAAACACCTGTCAGGGATGGTCTAGATCAGTGTTTCTCAATGACTGGTCCATGCACCGGCACCGGTGCCTGAGATCTCCCTGACACAGTTTAGGAAGGCAGCAGCCGGTCCCTGGTATCAAAAAGGTTGAGAAACGCTGGTTTAGATCATACTTAGAGCTAATCTACATGAGAATCGCTACTGTGGTGCAGCTGCCCCGATGTAGCTGCATCCTTGTAGCGCTGCTCGTGCACCTCTCTGAGTGGCCGTAGTTATGGAAGGGAGAGAGCTTCTTCCACCACCATAGTGCTGTCCATACCAACGCTTAGGCTGGGGTAATGTACAGCTCTGGGGGGGCGTGTTCACATCCCTGAGTGTCTTAAGTTATAGCGAAGTAAGCACTGGTGTGTACAAGACTGGACTAGACCAGCCCTGCATTTCTGTGATTCTATCCCTGATGTCTAGGCTTTGTGGCGTCGTTCTCAGAACTCTTTTCTCAGGAGGAAGGCCTGCTGGGGTGATCTGGTAGGAAGGGAGTGCTAAAGCAGGGGTTCTCCAACTGGGGGTTGTCACCCCTCAGGAGGTCGCAAGGTTATTACGTGGGAGGGTCACGAGCTGTCAGCCTCCACCCCAAACCCCCCTTCACTTCCAGCATTTGTAATAGTGTTAAATATAAAAAAAGGTGTTTTTACTGTATAAGGGCGGTCGCATTCAGAGGCTTGCTCCGTGAAAGGGATCACCAGTACAAAAGTTTGAGAACCACTGTGCTATAGTGATGGACTTAGAAAAGTCAGCGTAGCCCCATCCTCGTATACCATGACTCCTTCAAGAAAGGAGGGGGAAATGTGTGGCAGAGAATACTGGAGGAAAACGCTTACCTTGCACGAAGCTTAGATGAGGGATCACACAATTGCCATTACAATGGCGGCAGGAAAGGCACTCAGTAGGGTTGAGTGGCACTGTCTTTTGTATTATAGAATTTGGATTTGGAATACCTTTCCTCTAACATATACGTCTCTTTCATTGTTCACCATTAGATAGATTAGATCAAGGGACGTGATCATTCCCCTCTATTTGGCATTGGTGAGACCTCATCTGGAGTACTGTGTCCGGTTTTGGGCCCCACACTACAAGAAGGATGTGGATAAATTGGAAAGAGTCCAGCAGAGGGCAACAAAAATGATTAGGGGACTGGAGCACATGATTTATGAGGAGAGGCTGAGGGAACTGGGATTGTTTAGTCTGCAGAAGAGAAGAATGAGGGGAGGATTTGATAGCTGCTTTCAACTACCTGAAAGGGGGTTCCAAAGAGGATGGCTTTAGACTGTTCTCAGTGGTAGCAGATGACAGAACAAGGAGCAATGGTCTCAAGTTGCAGTGAGGGAGGTTTAGGTTGGCTATTAGGAAAAACTTTTTCACTAGGAGGGTGGTGAAGCACTGGAATGGTTACCTAGGGAGATAGTGGAAACTCCTTCATTTGAGGTTTTTAAGGTCAGGTTTGACAAAGCCCTGGCTGCAATGATTTAGTTGGGGATTGGTCCTGCTTTGGGCAGAGGGTTGGACTAGATGACCTCCTGAGGTCCCTTCCAACACTGATATTCTATGATTCTGTGATTAGGCTCAGTACTAGCAAACAAGCTAATGGTCACCTGGCTCTCTCTAGGCAGTGGTAGCAGGCAAGGGTGCCCTATTTAATTGGTTGTTGGGACAATTGACTATGCTAATTATATGACATTCGCTCATACAAGGCATAAGTGTTAGCAAAAACATCTAGACATTAAAGCCTCCATTTCAGCAAGCATGTGCCTCACTGAACTGGGACTCATGATAACTGGATTTTGTTCCTGATTGTGCTACTGGATTTCTGTGTGACTTTGGGCCAGTCATGTCACCCCCTGGGCCTCAGTTTCCCCATCTGTAAAGTGGAGATAATTCTACAGAACTCTTTTGTATAGACTGCTAAGTGGTTAAAAGATAGGAAACAAAGGGTAGGAATAAATGGTCAGTTTTCAGAATGGAGAGAGGTAAATAGTGTCCCCCAGGGATCTATACTGGGACCAGTCTTATTCAACATATTCATAAACAATCTGGAAAAAGGGGTAAACAGTGAGGTGGCAAAATTTGCAGAGGATACAAAACTACTTAAGATCGTTAAGTCCCAGGCAGACTGTGAAGAGCTACAAAAGGATCTCACAAAACTGGGTGACTGGGCAACAAAATGGCAGATGAAATTTAATGTTGATAAATGCAAAGTAATGCACATTGGAAAACATAATCCTAACTATACGTATACAATGATGGGGTCTAGATTAGCTGTTACCACTCAAGAAAGAGATCTCGGAGTCATTGTGGATAGTTCTCTGAAAATATCCACTCAAAGTGCAGCCGCAGTCAAAAAAGCGAACAGAATGTTGGGAATCATTAAGAAAGTGATCGATAATAAGACAGAAAATATCCTATTGCCTCTATATATTTCCATGGTACGCCCACATCTTGAATACTGCATGCACATGTGGTCACCCCATCTCAAAAAAGATCTATTGGAATTGGAACAGTTTCAGAAAAGGGCAACAAAAATTATTAGGGGTATAGAACGGCTTCTGTATGAGGAGAGATTAATAAGACTGGGACTTTTCAATTCGGAAAAGAGGCAACTAAGGGGGGATATGATAGAGGTGTATAATATCATGAGTGGTATAGAGAAAGTAAAAAAGGAAGTGTTATTTATTCCTTCTCGTAATACAAGAACAAGGGGCCACCAAATGAAATTAATAGGTAGCAGGTTTAAAACAAACACAAGAAAGTATTTTTTCACACAATGCACTGTCAACTGATGGAACTCCTTGCCAGAGGGTGTTGTAAATGCCAATACTATAACGGGGTTCAAAAGGGAGCTAGATATATTCATGGAAGATAGGTGCATCAATGGCTATTAGCCAGGATGGGCCGGAATGGTGTCCCTAGCCTGTTTGCCAGAAGCTGAGATTGTGTGACAGCGTATGGATCACTTGATGATAACCTGTCTGTTCATGTCTGGCTAACCTAGTGAGGAGGGCTTTAAAGTAGGTTCACCGGGGGAAGGAGACCAAAGCCCTGAGGTAAGTGGGGAAGTGGGATACCGGGAGGAAGCACGAGCAGGAAAGCACGAGAGGGGAGGGCTCCTGCCTCATACTGAGAAAGAGGGACGATCAGCGAGTTATCTCAAGTGCCTATACACAAATGCAAGAAGCCTGGGAAACAAGCAGGGAGAACTGGAAGTCCTGGCACAGTCAAGGAATTATGATGTGATTGGAATAACAGAAACTTGGTGGGATAACTCACATGACTGGAGTACTGTCATGGATGGATATAAACTATTCAGGAAGGACAGGCAGGGCAGAAAAGGTGGGGGAGTTGCATTGTATGTAAGGGAGCAGTATGACTGCTCAGAGCTCTGGTATGAAACTGCAGAAAAACCTGAGAGTCTCTGGATTAAGTTTAGAAGTGTGAGCAACAAGGGTGATGTCGTGGTGGGAGTCTGCTATAGATCACCGAACCAGGGGGATGAGGTGGACGAGGCTTTCTTCCGGCAACTCACGGAAGTTACTAGACCGCACGCCCCGGTTCTCATGGGAGACTTCAATCACCCTGATATCAGCTGGGAGAGCAATACAGCGGTGCACAGACAATCCAGGAAGTTTTTGGAAAATGTAGGGGACAATTTCCTGGTGCAAGTGCTGGAGGAACCAACTAGGGGCAGAGCTTTTCTTGACCTGCTGCTCACAAACCAGGAACAATTAGTAGGGGAAGCAAAAGTGGATGGGAACCTGGGAGGCAGTGACCATGAGATGGTCGAGTTCAGGATCCTGACACAGGGAAGAAAGGAGAGCAGCAGAATATGGACCCTGGACTTCAGAAAAGCAGACTTTGACTCCCTCAGGGAACTGATGGGCAGGATCCCCTGGGAACCTGGGAGGCAGGGTAGGCATAGCTCAGTGGTTTGAGTGGTTTGGCCTGCTAAACCCAGGGTTGTGTGTTCAATCCTTGAGGGGGCCATTTAGGGATGTGGGGCAAAAATTGGGGATTGGTCCTCCTTTGAGCAGAGGGTTGAACTAGATGACCTCCTGAGGTCTGTTCCAACCCTGATATTCTGTGATCATGGGATAGTCGAGTTCAGGATCCTGACACAAGAAAGGAAGGAGAGCAGCAGAATACGGACCCTGGACTTCAGAAAAGCAGACTTTGACTCCCTGCAGGAACTGATGGGCAGAATCCCCTGGGAGAATAACATGAAGGGGAAAGGAGAGCTGGCTGAATTGTAAAGAATCCTTATTGAGGTTACAGGGACAAACCATCCCGATGTGTAGAAAGCATAGTAAATATGGCAGGCGACCAGCTTGGCTTAACAGTGAAATTCTTGCTGATCTTAAACACAAAAAAGAAGCTTACAAGAAGTGGAAGGCTGGACAAATGACCAGGGAGGAGTATAAAAATATTGCTCAGGCTGCAGGAGTGAAATCAGGAAGGCCAAATCACACCTGGAGTTGCAGCTAGCAAGAGATGTTAAGAGTAACAAGAAGGGTTTTTTCAGGTATGTTAGCAACAAGAAGAAAGTCAAGGAAAGTGTGGGCCCCTTACTGAATGAGGGAGGCAACCTAGTGACAGAGGATGTGGAAAAAGCTAATGTACTCAATGCTGTTTTTGCCTCTGTTTTCATGAACAAGGTCAGCTCCCAGACTGCTGCACTGGGCAGCACAGCATGGGGAGGAGGTGACGAGCCCTCTGTGGAGAAAGAAGTGGTTCGGGACTATTTAGAAAAGCTGGACAAGCACAAATGCATGGGGCCGGATGAGCTGCATCCGAGAGTGCTAAAGGAGTTGGTGGATGTGATTTCAGAGCCATTGGCCATTATCTTTGAATACTCATGGCGATCGGGGGAAGTCCCAGACGACTGGAAAAAGGCTAATGTAGTGCCCATCTTTAAAAAAGGGAAGGAGGAGGATTCTGGGAACTACAGGCCAGTCAGCCTCACTTCAGTCCCTGGAAAAATCATGGAGCAGGTTCTCAAGGAATCAGTTCTGAAGCACTTAGAGGAGAGGAAAGTGATCAGGAACAGTCAGCATGGATTCACCAAGGGCAAGTCATGCCTGACTAATCTAATTGCCTTCTATGATGAGATTACTGGTTTTGTGGATGAGGGGAAAGCAGTGGACGTGTTGTTCCTTGACTTCAGCAAAGTTTTTGGCACAGTCTCCCACAGTACTCTTGCCAGCAAGTTAAAGAAGTATGGGCTGGATGAATGAACTATAAGGAGGAGAGAAAGTTGGCTAGATTGTCGGGCTCAACGGGTAGTGATCAATGGCTCCATGTCTAGTTGGCAGCCGGTATTAAGCGGAGTGTCCCAAGGGTCAGTCCTGCGGCCGGTTTTGTTCAATATCTTCATTAATGATCTGGAGGATGGTGTGGATTGCACCCTCAGCAAGTTTGCAGATGACACTAAACTGGGAGGAGAGGTAGATATGCTGGAGGGTAGGGATAGGATACAGAGGGCCCTAGACAAATTAGAGGATTGGGCCAAAAGAAATCTGATGAGGTTCAACAAGGACAAGTGCAAAGTCCTGCACTTAGGACGGAAGAATCCCATGTACTGCTACAGTACTGCTATAGGGACCGAATGGCTAGACAGCAGTTCTGCAGAAAAGGACCTAGGGGTTATAGTGGACGAGAAGCTGGATATGAGTCAGCAGTGTGCCCTTGTTGCCAAGAAGGCTATTGGCATTTTGGGCTGTATAAGTAGGGGCATTGCCAGCAGATGGAGGGACGTGATCATTCCCCTCTATTCGACATTGGTGAGGCCTCATCTGGAGTACTGTGTCCAGTTTTGAGCCCCACACTACAAGAAGGATGTGAAAAAATTGGAAAGCGTCCAGCGGAGGGCAATAAAAACAATTAGGGGACTGGAACACATGATTTATGAGGAGAGGCTGAGGAAACTGGGATTGTTTAGTCTGCGGAAGAGAAGAATGAGGGGGGATTTGATAGCCGCTTTCAACTACCTGAAAGGGGGTTCCAAAGAGGATGGATCTAGACTGTTCTCTGTCGTAGCAGATGACAGAACGAGGAGCAATGGTCTCAAGTTGCAGTGAGGGAGGTTTAGGTTGGATATTAGGAAAAACTTTTTCACTAGGAGGGTGGTGAAACACTGGAATGTGTTACCTAGGGAGGTGATGGAATCCCCTTCCTTTGAGGTTTTTAAGATCAGGCTTGACAAAGCCCTGGCTGGGATGATTTAGTTGGGGATTGGTCCTGCTTTGAGCAGGGGGTTGGACTAGATGACCTCCTGAGGTCCCTTCCAACTCTGATATTCTATGATTCTATGATTCCCTTTGGGGCACCTGCCATTGGCCACTGTCAGAGGACAGGATACTGCACTTGATGGACCTTTTGTCTGACCCTGTATGGCCGTTCTTATGTTCTTGTAATCTGCTCTGAGATCTATGGATGAAAAGTGCTATAATGAGCTCGATATTGTTAGTTTTATTACTCATCTGCTTAAAATTAGCCATGGGCTTAAAGTACCTTCCTGAATTGGGGCCTATATATATATGCTGATGATATATTGCTTATATTTATGAATCTATCCACATCTTTATTACCACCCCTACATCTAATCATGAAATTTAGGTACATGCATGGTATGACAGGGTGTACCAACCCTGCACTGGGCCAAGAGGGATGGGCCAATCACTGTGGTCCCAGAGGGCCATGTCCCTTTCCCCTGCTGTGCATGCTCCAGGTAGAAGAGCCAGATAAAGGAGGCAGCCCAGCTCCGTTGGGGCTGGCTGCAGAGGAGGAAGGACCAGAGGCGGATTAAGGTATCCTGGGGACCTGGGCCAGAGCAAGTCGGGGGCCCCTCCCCACTCCTTCCACCTGCAGTCCAGCTCCTGTTCCGCCCCCCTCTGCATGTGGCCTCACCCAGGGCCCCACCCCTTCCTGCCCCTTCCCCGGGGCCCTGCCCCTGTTCCACCCAGGGCCTCCCCCATTCTGGCCTCCCCACTGCAACCCCCTCAACCCATTTGCTACTTTCTGCTCCCCCCCACCACTGCAACCCCAAGACTGGAGAGAAGCTCTGTCCCCCCCGCTATGGCCTGAGGCCACAGTGGGGAGTGAGAGCTCCCCCAGCCCTGAGGCCATGGCAGGTAGCAAGATCTCCTCCAGTCCCGGGGCCACAGAGGGGGTCCCAGTGCTGGGGCTTCCCCCATACCTGCCCCCACACTTCTGCGGGGGACAAGGGTCAGGGCACTGGGGCTTCTCCTGTCCCGACTGGTGCTTCTGCCAGACAGTGGGGTCAGGGTGCTGGGGACCCGAGCTGCCAGGGTTCATTTTCGACCAGGCATTCCAGTAGAAAACCAGAAACCAGAAACCTGGCAACTCCACCTGCCAGGGGTCCGGAGCCCACCTTGCTGCAATTACCTGATCTAACAGGTGTTAGGGGGCTTATTCCTTCACCCACTTACTTCCCTGGTCCTTCTCTCATGAACAGAGAGCAACAATACCTGAAGTCCAAAGGTGCAAACAATTCAATGTTTATTGGGGTGAACTTCCAGCAAGCTTGATTCCAGTTTCCTTCCTTAGTGTCCCCCTTCCCAGCTCTGACACCACAGAGCCTTACCTGTGTCCCTGTTCCCATTCCCCCCCTTAGCCAAACATGATTCCAGTTTGCCCACCCCCATTCCCATTCTCCACCCTTTGCTTCCTGATTGACTGCAGACTATATAGTAAAACTTGAGTTCTGCTTAGCTATGCCTTAACCAATCATTTTACTGAAATTTAACTAACCAATCCTAACATATTGTAACACGATTATTTGACCAATTATATCCCAGCACCTTAATTAGTTTATACCCAGCAAAATTAATTATACAGCAGACAGAAACAATCACAGAACCAGACAGAGACCATGCAAATAAACAATAGCAAAGTGGGATCTATAATGACAAAACAATACAGAAGTGACGATTTCACAACTACATCTATAAAGACATAAGGGTTTCCCAGCTGTGTCTAGTGATAAGTGAGTTCTTACTGAACAGAAAACTATGAATCTAAACTTCCTTTTACATCCTCTAGGCTCTTCCCTTTCTCTGGAGGTGATAGATCAGATCATCTTTCTAACAGCCCCAGATTGCCTTATTTCAATGTGACTAGTTTGGAATGTGAGGATGTGACCGGTCGCTTCCCAGCTTATGGCTGCCTCTGCTACTTAGCCAAAGGCCTTAGCCTAAGAACAGGGCCTCAGACTGTCACAGTAAGAGAAGGCCCTTACACCGGCAGACAGTGATTCTGATTCTTTCTTTTATACCTCTAGAACTAGCTAAGTGATAAAAATACACCTAAATTCTTAGAGTCTAGGCCTTTACAGACAGGCCTGAATATCTATATCCTAACAACAGGGAATCTCAACAACAGTGTATCAACTCCACACTGGGCCAATGTGAGCAGCCTGGCTCAACAAACAGGGCTCCCATCACACCGGGATATAACTGAACCAAGTCTAATGTATTGTTCGTGTTTATGAGACCTGATCCTATGCGGTACCAACAGTTTTCCATTCCAGCATGCACAGAGATCACAGATTGAGGAGTAAAGCTATATGCTTGTGACATGATCTCTGAACAACAAAGTAACTTAAAGACAGATTTTAAAAGATATCCACAATCCTCCCCTCCTTGAGACCCACTTGTGCTGTGATGCTACAGCCAACCAGTGATAGTTTGGTTGTGTGTCGGATAGGGGACATAGCTGATTTTATCTATTTAAAGAAATAATGATTTGCGACCTTCAGGATCCCTCATGCTGTGCAATAGCTACCTATGTAACTGTGTGATCCTGTTTTCATTACCTACATCGTGCTTCTTTCTAGTCATTTTACTTTCCCTGGTGAACACCACTGTCTCCATGCCCCAGTCCCACCTGACCTTCCAACCTCACACCCACACCCCTTCCTCTCTGGGGTCTCCCTCCTTCCCCATTCTTACTCCTGACCCCTTTGCTTTCCTTCTTCCCCTGTCAGCAGAGCAGCAGGCACCTCTCACTGGGGGCACCACCTCACTCAATCACAGGTATCTCCTTGAAAACCTCCACTTTTCTCTCAAACTGATGGTGCCCCACATTCATGACCGTCCCCCCTCCACAAATAAATTTGTATCCCTCTTCCCCACAACCCCCCCCCAGTCCATTTTTGCCCCTTCACGAGCCTCAGCTCAATTTGGATCCACTGCCCCCTTCCAGCCCAAGTGTGCTTTTGACCTTAAGCCTCCACGTTTTTTCCCCTGCTGCCTCTCGGGGTTTTTTCCCCCCCTCCCCCTTTCTACGGGTCAGTCCTCCCCTTGGGCCCCCATCTCTTCCCCTCCCCTTTGCTCTCCCCTCAGTCTCCCCGAGCAGGAGCTAGCTGGTGATTGGAGCAGGAATTGGGCTCCACAGATCAGATCAGCTATCAGCAGTGCTCACCTCCCAGGCTCCCACAGCTCTCCAATGGGCTACATGCTGGAATGGCCAACACACCTCCCAGCCCCCAACCCTGCCATTCGCTGAAATATCTGACAAACCGTCAACGTAAAGAACACCTGGGTCGTGTGGTATGTTGAGCTGTAACTGACAGATTCAAATGTTGTTTGCCATGTCTGTGTAGCCATGTTGGTCCCAGGATATTAGAGAGACAAGGTGGGTGAGGTAATATCTTTTACTGGGCCATCTTCTGTTGATGAGAGAGACGAACTTTTGTGCTACACAGAGCTTTTCTTCAGGGCTGGGAAAGGTACTCAGAGAGCATGTCTACACTGTGACCAGAGACCCAGGGCACAGCCAGCCCAAGTCAGCTGATTCAGGCTCCTGAGGCCATCAAATCACAGCATAGGTGCTCAGGCCTGAGTGGGGAGGGTATCAAAACCCAGGCTCCAGCCCAAGCCCTAATGCCTCCACCAGCCTTAGCCCTGCAGTCAGGGCTGTCCCTAGCGATTTTGGTGCCCTACACAGCCCCCCTGAGGGTGGCCCCAGGCCTGTGTGTGGGGTGCTGGCCCCAGGCCTCTGTGAGGTGGGAGGGCAGGCTTGGGGGGCAGGAGGGAAACCACCCCTCAGCACAAGCCGGCAGAGTGGAGAGGGTTGGGGCCGGATCGCTCCACTTCCTGCCACTCAATGAGTGCAGGGCACTCCCGATCCCCACTCACGGGGCAGCGGGAAGTGGCATGACCCAGACCCAGCCTGATCCATTCTGCTCCCCTGGCTCTCAGCCTTGGGTCTTGGGGGATGGGGGGAACCGCCCCCCAGCACTCACTGGTGGCGCGGCTGGGAGCGGCAGGGCGGAGCAGGCTGGGGCCAGGTCACTCCACGTCCCACCGCCCAGTGAGTGCAGGGCGGGCCCGACCCATGCTGCAGTCCTTAGGGGCAGAGCAGGGGGCGGAGCAGGGGTGGGAAGAGGCAGGGCTGGGGCAGAGCAGGGGTGGGGGCTTTGGGGAAGGGGTGGAGTGGGGGCAGGGCTGGGGCGGAGGAGGGGTGGGAAGAGGTGGGGCTGGGGAGGAGTAGGGGCAGGGGCCATGGGGAAGAGGCAGAGCAGGGGCTGGAGCAGCACACAGATGCATACGGCACCAGGAAATGTGGTGCTCCACATTTCCCGGTGCCCTACGCAGCTGCATACTTTGCATATGAGTAAGGACAGCCCTGCCTGCAGTCCAATCCCTGTGAGTCCAAGCCAGCTGACCCAGGCTCTGAGAATCAGTTCTGCAGGTGTTTTCTCGCAGTGTGGACATACCTAGAGTATCACAGCTAAACACAAGGTGGAGAAGATTGTTTAGCATAAGTAGTTAACACTTGTAAGAGACCATTCACAAGCGAAGTGGCTCGTTAACACCTCTGCAGTCATAGGATAAAAGGAGCGGGGGTAGGGATTACAGATTGTTGTAATGAGCCATAAATCAAGGGCATGTCTACACTGGCAGAGTTACAGAACTGGGAGTTATAGCACCATTCAGAGAGCGCTGAAGGGAAACCACTGTTGTGTGTTCACACTGTCAGTTTCCCGCGCAGTAGCATGTTCACACTTTCGGCACTTGCAGTGGTATTCGGAGCGGTGCACTCTGGGCAGCTATCCCACAGAGCATCTCTTCCTCTTCCACCGCTAAGACTTGTGGGAAGGCAGAGGGGGTCGTGGGGCATCCAGGGTCCTGTCCCAATGCTTCATGCTGCATTGCTTCGCATCCCAGCAATCCCTGTGCTTCCGTCCCTACTTGGGGCCATCTCTCAACGGTTTGTGTACTGCGCGCCCTGCCTCCTCGGGCTGCAGGAATGGATCCCGAGCTGCTGACCAGGATGCTCCTCGCTCTGACCAACACGTCATGAGTGGCAGTGGAGTTATTCCTTAAACTAGAAAGACAAGAGGAGTGAGACATTGATCTCGCCACGGGTACTAGCTATGACACAAGATTACTTGTGGCATTCACAGAGGTGCTGACCACTATGGAACGCCACTTTTGAGCTTGGGAAACAAACACTGAGTGATGGGATCACATTGTGATGCACGTCTGGGATGACGAGCAATGGCTGCAGAACTTTCGGATGAGGAAAGCCACATTCATGGGACTGTGTGATGAGCTCGCCCCAGCCATGTTGGAGAAGCACATGGCGATTCCACTGTGGAAGCTGGCTACTCCAGACTGCTACTGACTGATTGCTAACGAGTTTGGACTGAAAAGTCCACTGTTGGACGCGAGTTAATGGAAGTGTGCAGGGCCATTAATAGCATCCTGCTCCAAAAGACCGTGACTCTGGGCAAAGTGACTGACATTGTGGATGGCTTTGCACAAATGGGCTTCCCTAACTGTGGAGGGATGATAGATGGCACACTATTGCAATTCTGGCACCAGACCACATAGCCACAGAGTACATTAATCGCAAGGGGTATTTCTTAATGGTTCTCCAGGCACTTGTGGATCACTGTGGGCGTTTCACAGACATTACCACAGGCTGGTCTGGAAAAGTGCATGACACACACATCTTTCGGAACACTGGCTTGTTCAAGAAGCTGCAAGCAAGGATTTTCTTCCTGGACTAGACGATCATCAGAGGGGAAGTCGAAATGCCCATTGTGATCCTGGGAGACCCCACCAACCCCTTAATGCTGTGGCTTATGAAGCCATACATGGGGCAACTTGACAGCGGCAAGGAGCAGTTCAACAACAGGCTGAGCAGGTGCCGAATGACTGTTGAGTGTGTTTTTGGCCATTTAAAGGTCCGCTGGTGCTGCCTCTATGGGAAGCTGGACCTGGACGATGACAATATTCTTATGCTTATAGCCGTGTGCTGTACGCTCCATAATATTTGTGAAGGGAAGGGTGAAAGCTTCACTCAAGGCTGGACCGCAGAGTCTCAGCACCTGGAGGCTAAGTTTGAACAGCCAGAGACCACGGCTATTAGAGGGGTGCAGCATGGGGCCATAAGGATCCGGGATGCCTTGAGGCAGCAATTTGAAGCTGAAAACCATTAATATTTGTTGCTATGTTCGGGAGTGCAGTGCTTGTAATGCTAGCAGGTGATTGGTGCAAATGATGCAATATGAAGGTTTAACATAATTGTCTGTTGCTTTGAGGGCTCTGTTTGCTTTCAGCTAATGGAATAAAGATTGCTTTCACACCAATACAATTCTTTTATTAAAAAACAACCAGAGGAGAGAGTCAAACAAAAGAAAACATCAGCAATGAGAGGGATGGGGGAAGGGAAGGTCCCAGGAGGAGGTGGGATCCCAGGACAGCTAAAGATTTGTGTAAGTCCAGGGATCATATCCAATCCTCTCCTTTGGAGTACAATGCAGCAGGTACTGTATTTCAGCAGGGGAAAACTGCAGAGGGATCGGTGTTCAGTGCAGTGGGAGTCCACAGTGCTGGACTGTGAGCGGGGAGGAGTGGAATGCCGGCGGTATAGACTGGAGCCTGGAGGTTGATAAGAGTGTGTTGGCGGTGTCTGGGGGGGCGCCTGGGAAAGAGTTTTGTGACAGCAGTTGCAGGGGAGGGTGGGCACAGAGCTGCTCGGTTTCCAGAACTAGTATCGCCTGGAGCGTGTCTGGTTGGTGCTCCATAACCTTTAAGAGCCCCTCCGTGGCTTCATTCTGTCATGCCGCGTTCTCCTTTCTGTCCCTCTTCTCGGTGTCCTGCCTAGGGTGACCAGACAGCAAGTGTGAAAAATCGGGACGGGGCCGGGGGGGGGGGGTAATAGGAGCCTATTTAAGAAAAAGCCCCAAATATCAGGACTGTCCCTATAAAATCAGGACATCTGGTTACCCTAGTCCCGCCACTCCAATTCCTGTTTCTCGGCAGCGGAGTGCATCATAACATCTCACGGAAAGTCCTCCTTAGTTCTTCTTGGCCACTTTCTAATTCTGCACAGCTGTTCATCCACTGATAACAAAGAGGGAGGCTGGGCTCCCAAGGTCATCTCTGTGAAGTTTAATAACAACATTTTACAGAAGCAGTATTGTTTTCAACACAGACAACACTGATTCAGTGATTTAAACACGTACTCACACACCTATCACTAACTGGCTGACCCCAGGAAAGCACACATGAGCCACAAGACCCCCAAAACGGTGAGTAGCCGCAGGGGCAGGGTAAATCACTCTTCCTGGACCCTTCTGTACACTGGGCATGTGGCTCTTGGGGAGAGCCAGCACTGTCGGGGGGCCTGATAATCATTCCTGTCCCCACGCTTTCCACAGGATATGATCATTATGGAAGATATCTCACTGCTGAAGGTGAGCAGGGAATCAAGGGAGGGTCTTGTCCAAGACTGCAGCTTCCATCCTGGCCCCTATGCAGCTCACCTGTGTGCAGCAGTAGTCCACCGTCCCCCCGTCTCCCCCATGAGGGCAAAGTGAAGTAGGAAAGTTACTGTTAATGGGGCAAGAAACAAAGCAGCTCTGCCGAAGAACCTGGGGCAGAGGATTGCCCAGTATCTCCACACTAGGCATGCGGTGGGAGACAAGCCTGCTTTCTGCAACCCTCCTGCCCCCAACAACTTGCTTCAGCGATTCCCAAAATCAAATCCACTTACCAGGGGCCTCCTCTCCTGTTTGTGCTTCTCCGGCATCTGATAGCTGTGACTGGCTAGCCTCCTCTGGGATAGAAAAGAACTTTTGGCTGCATGAATCTCTGACTTCTGAGTCATCCTCTGCCTGTAGGTCCCCCTTCCCCTCCACATGCTCATCCAAGATTTCCTCCTCCTGGCTCGGTCCACTATCAACTGGCACACGAGCCATCAAAGTATCCACAAAGGTCTTCACAGTGGAGGTGGGGTTGCCGCCGAGTATCACGTCCAGCTCTTTGTAGAACCGGAAGCTTGTGGGCGCAGCATTGGAGCGTCAGTTTGCCTCTCACGCCTTGTGGTAGATGTTTCACAGCTCCTTCATTTTGACCCTGCACTTCAAAGTGTCCTGGTCATGGCCCCTTTCTGTCATGCATTGTGAAATCTGTCTGTAGGTATAGGCGCCGACTCAGTGGATGCTCCGGAGCTGGAGCACCCACAGGGAAAAATTAGCTGGTGCTCTGCACCCTCCAGCAGCCAAGCTCCTCTCTCCTCGCCTCCTTCTCCCCCCACACCGAGTGCACCACGTTCCTGCTCCTCCCCCACCCTCCCAGTGCTTCCCACCCCCCATCCCCCCACCGCCTAACAGCTGTTTGGCAGCTCTTAGGGCTTTCCAGGAGGGAGGGGGATCAGGCGGGACATGGCGAGCTCAGGGGAGGCGGCGGAGAAGATGCAGGGCAGGGGCGGGGACTTGGGGGAAGGGGGCGGCTGGGGTGGGAAAGGCTGGGTGGGGTAGGGACTTTGGGGAAGAGGTGGAATAGGAGTGGGGCAAGGGTGGTGCAGGGGCAGGAATAGGCAAAGCAGGAGCGGGGTCAAGCACCCACCGGGCAGAGGGGAAGTCGGCACCTATGTCCGTAAGTATCCTAATTCCTACGGCTGGAGCTCAGCTGGGACTGGACAGCCTCCTCTCCCCAAATGCCGATGAGGTCCAGCAGCTCGGCTCTGCTCCAAGCGGGGGTTCGCCTGGTGCATGGAACAGGCCTGGCCACCTGGAAAGATGCGCTGAGACCACTGCACGCGTCACCGAGCAGACAGGACGGGGACTTTCAAAATTCCCAAGGAATGTCCGGGGTGGACCTGATGGTTGGTCACCTGAGGACAGGGCAGTGGAGTTCAAACCAATGACCAGAGAGGCGAGAACAGGCATTGTGGACACCTTCCAGAGGCCAATCGCAGTGCTGTCATCGACCAGGGTGTCTACACTGGCCCCGCGGCACTGTATCCCCGGCGCAGGAAGCTCGACGCCGCTCGTTGGGTGTGTTTTTTACAGCGCGACAATTGCGCAGTTTCTGTGCACTCAGTGGCTTGGCCACGTGCTCCCCTCGGGAGTTACAGTGCAGAACGCTGCTTTACTCCTCAGAAACGTGGAAGTGTAGACAGGGCCTGCCAAAGTTCCTCCCCCATTCTGAACTCTAGGGTACAGATGTGGGGACCTGCATGAAAACCTCCTAAGCTTACTTTCACCAGCTTAGGTTAAAACTTCCCCAAGGTATAAATTAATTTTATCCTTTGACCCTGGATCTCCACCGCCACCACCAAACTCTAACTGGGTTTACTGGGAAACGTAATTTGGACACATCTTTCCCCCCAAAATCCTCCCAACCCTTGCACCCTACTTCCTGGGGGAGGTTTGGTAAAAATCCTCACCAATTTGCATAGGTGACCACAGACCCAAACCCTTGGATCTGAGAACAATGAAAAAGCATTCAGTTTTCTTACAAGAAGACTTTTAATAGAAGTAAAGGAATCACCTCTGTAAAATCAGGATGGTAGATACCTTACAGGGTAATTAGATTCAAAACATAGAGAATCCCTCTAGGCAAAACCTTAAGTTACAAAAAAGACACACAGACAGGAATAGTCATTCTATTCAGCACATTTCTTTTCTCAGCCATTTAAAGAAATCATAATCTAACACATACCTAGCTAGATTACTTACTAAAAGTTCTAAGGCTCCATTTCTGTTCTATCCCCAGCAAAAGCAGCATACAGACAGACACAGACCCTTTGTTTCTCTCCCTCCTCCCAGCTTTTGAAAGTCTCTTGTCTCCTCATTGGTCATTTTGGTCAGGTGCCAGTGAGGTTACCTTTAGCTTCTCAACCCTTTACAGGTGAGAGGATTTTTCCTCTGGCCAGGAGGGATTTTAAAGGGGTTAAAGGATTTAACCCATGTAACCCATGTCTGTACCCTCGCGTTCAGAGTGGGGAGGGAACCCTGACAAGCCCTGTGACCTCACTCCCGTCCCTGTTATCTCATTCGTTGTCCCCCACAATTATTTAGAATCCTGGACCTGTGGATCCTCCCCTTAGGCTGGGGGAAGTCCTTGAGTAGTGGGCGGGCTCTGCCCGCCTACTTCCTGGATCCCAACAGGACTACTCTGCTGTAACCAACTGGCCTGGGTCTATCACAGTGAGAAACGCTTTTCACAAAGTGACCACACCGTATCTCACCGCTCAGTCCTTATCCTCAGAGAAGACCTGCACAACACCTTCAAAAGTGAGCCTGGGAGCTTAAATTCATAGCTTTGCTAGACACTAAAACTCATACTCTTTTAAGACACTTGGGCCGTGTCATAAATATAAAGGGAAGGGTAAACCCCTTTAAAGGGATTAAAGGAGGTCCCCCTTTTAAAGGGGACCAGGTCATGGTCTTAAAGGTGCTCTAGGCCCATAAAATGGAAGCATCGTGGGAAGGGCCATTCATGGTCCAGGAGCACCTGGGAGCTGTTAATTATCTCATAGCATTCCCCACCTCCAACCAAAAGCCTAAGGTGTACCATGTTAATACTCTAAAGCCCTTTTATTCCACAGAATTAAAGGTTTGTCAGTTTACAGCCCAGGGAGGAGATGACGCTGAGTGGCCTGAAGGTGTCTACTGCGAAGGGAGAAGTGCTGGTGGTGTGGAAGAGGTGAACCTCTTCATGACCGTTGGCGTATGCAGTGACAGCAGATCAAGGAGCTGTGCACTAGCTACACACCGACATTCTCAGCCACCCCAGGACTGACTGAATGGGCATACCACTCCATTGACACAGGTAATGCTCACCCAATTAAAGTCCAACCTTACTGGGTGTCTCCTCAAGCTAAAACTGCTATAGAACGGGAGATCCAGGATATGTTACAGATGGGTGTAATCTGCCCCTCTGGCAGTACATGGGCATCTCCAGTGGTTCTAGTTCCCAAACCAGATGGGGAGATACAGCATTTAGCTTACGGTAGTCCATGCAAAAACGTAACTCGCCCAGACAACTATCCAATGCCACGCACAGATGAACTATTAGAGAAACTGGGATGGGCCCAGTTCATCTCTACCTTGGACTTAACCAAGGGGTACTGGCAGGTACCGCTAGATGAATCCGCCAAGGAAAAGTCAGCCTTCACCACACATGTTGGGCTGTATGAATTTAATGTACTCCCTTTCGGGCTGCAGAATGCACCCACCACCTTCCAAAGACTTGTAGATGGTCTCCTAGAGGGAGAGGAGAATATGCAGTTACCTACCTTGACGACGTGGCCATATTTTTGGATTCCTGGGCAGAACACCTGGAACATCTACAAAAAGTCTTTGAGCGCATAAGGGAGGCAGGACTAACGGTTAAGGCTAAGAAGTGTCAAATAGGCCTAAACAGAGTGAGTTACCTTGGACACCAGGTGGGTCAAGGAACTATCAACCCCCTACAGGCCAAAGTGGATGCTATCCAAAGGTGGCCTGTCCCAAAGTCAAAGAAACAGGTCCAATCCTTCTTAGGCTTGGCTGGATATTATAGGTGATTTCATAGAATATCAGGGTTGGAAGGGACCCCAGAAGGTCATCCAGTCCAACCCCCTGCTCAAAGCAGGACCAATTCCCAGTTAAATCATCCCAGCCAGGGCTTTGTCAAGCCTGATCTTAAAAACCTCTAAGGAAGGAGATTCTACCACCTCCCTAGGTAACGCATTCCAGTGTTTCACCACCCTCTTAGTGAAAAAGTTTTTCCTAATATCCAATCTAAACCTCCCCCACTGCAACTTGAGACCATTACTCCTCGTTCTGTCATCTGCTACCATTGAGAACAGTCTAGAGCCATCCTCTTTGGAACCCCCTTTCAGGTAGTTGAAAGCAGCTATCAAATCCCCCCTCATTCTTCTCTTCTGCAGGCTAAACAATCCCAGCTCCCTCAGCCTCTCCTCATAACTCATGTGTTCCAGTCCCCTAATCATTTTTGTTGCCCTTCGCTGGACTCTCTCCAATTTATCCACATCCTTCTTGAAGTGTGGGGCCCAAAACTGGACACAGTACTCCAGATGAGGCCTCACCAATGTCGAATAGAGGGGAACGATCACGTCCCTCGATCTGCTCGCTATGCCCCTACTTATACATCCCAAAATGCCATTGGCCTTCTTGGCAACAAGGGCACATTGCTGACTCATATCCAGCTTCTCGTCCACTGTCACCCCTAGGTCCTTTTCTGCAGAACTGCTGCCTAGCCATTCAGTCCCTAGTCTGTAGCTGTGCATTGGGTTCTTCCGTCCTAAGTGCAGGACCCTGCACTTATCCTTATTGAACCTCATCAGATTTGTACCGCAATACAGCCAAATTGCCACCCCACTGACAGGCCTAACCAAAAAGGAACAGCCAAATGCCGTTCAGTGGACCGAAGAGTTTCAGAAGGCCTTTAACCAGCTTAAAGCGACACTCATGTCTGACCCTGTGCTAAGGGCCCCAGACTTTGACAAATCGTTCCTAGTTACCACAGATGCGTCCGAGCGTGGTGTGGGAGCAGTTTTAATGCAGGAAGGACCGGATCAAGAATTCCACCCTGTAGTTTTTCTCAGCAAGAAGCTGTCTGAGAGGGAAAGCAACTGGTCAGTCAGTGAAAAAGAATGTTACGCCATTGTCTACGCCCTGGAAAAGCTACGCCCAATATGTTTGGTGATGGCGTTTCCACCTGCAAACCGACCATGCTGCGCTACAGTGGCTTCATACCACCATGGGAAATAACAAAAAACTTATTTGGTGGAGTTTAGCTCCCCAAGATTTTGATTTCGACATCCAACACATCTCAGGAGCTTCTAACAAAGTGGCTGATGCCCTCTCCCGTGAAAGTTTCCCAGAATCTACTGGTTAAAATTGTCCTTGAGATGTGGAAAATATTGTTAGTCTTTATATACTTGGTAGTATATTTAGAGGTGCATGTGTCTTATTCACTCTGTTTTCTCCTAGAGCTCCAGGAAGAAATCCCAGCCAGTGTTTCACCCTATCTGTGATTTGGGGGGCGTGTCATAAATATAAAGGTAAGGGTAAATACCTTTAAATCCCTCCAGGCCAGAAGAAAAACCCTTTCACCTGTAAAGGGTTAAGAAGCTAAGATAACCTCTCTGGCACCTGACCAAAATGACCAATGAGGAGACAAGATACTTTCAAAGCTGGAGGTGGGGAGAAACAAAGAGTTCTCTCTGTCTGTGTGTTGCTTTTGCTGGGACCAGAGCAGCAATGCAGGTCAGAACTCCTGTAAAGGGCTAATAAGCAATCTAGTTAGATATGCGTTAGATTCTGTTTTGTTTAAATGGCTGATAAAATAAGTTGTGCTGAATGGAATGTGTATTCCTGTTTTTGTGTCTTTTTGTAACTTAAGGTTTTGCCTAGAGGGATTCTCTGTGTTTCGAATCTGATTACCCTGTAAGGTATTTACCATCCTGATTTTACAGAGGTGATTCTTTTACTTTTTCTTCAATTAAAATTCTTCTTTTAAGAACCTGATTGCTTTTTCATTGTTCTTAAGATCCAAGGGTTTGAGTCTGTGTTCACGTATGCAAATTGGTGAGGATTTTTATCAAGCCTTCCCCAGGAAAGGGGGTGTAGGGTTTGGGAGGATTTTGTGGGGGAAAGACATTTCCAAGCGGGCTCTTTCCCTGTTATATATTAGTTAGATGTTTGGTGGTGGCAGCAATAAAGTCCAGGGGCAAAAGGTAAAATAGTTTGTACCTTGGGGAAATTTTAACCTAAGTTGGTAAAAATGAACTTAGGGGGTTTTTCACGCAGGTCCCCACATCTGTACCCTAGAGTTCTGAGTGGGGAAGGAACCTTGACAAGGGCTATTGGATGTATAATGAGGCCTGAAGAGAGAAGTGACCCATTGATAGCCCCAACAATCTCAGGGAAGTCTTTGCAAAGGATAGGAATTTTATGCCCCTTAAACTCCTGGTTGATGAAATTGCCAGAGGCTCCCAAGTTGACCAATGCTTCTAAGTGGACATTGGGCATGGCAGAATTCTGGAGTTGAAAGGGAGACAGAGCGGGGTAATGTGCTGGTAAGGGGTGGCCAAGATTCCTGCAGAGAGGCAGTTTGCAGTTTGCTTTGGCAAGGAGTGGAGTGCTGACCCAACCCTAGTACCTGTAGGGGGGCTGGTGTTTCCTGACCCAGAAGTGAGCTGTTCTTTGGCCAGGCACCCTGCTACAATGTGCTAGGCATCCCACAATACAGTTTCATTGTCTGGAGAGGCGGGGCTGAGGCTGAGCATTTTGCATCACTTTGGGGTCTGATAGGACAACTGGCCCCCAGGAGCTGGAAGAATTTTGGCTGGTTGGGGCCAGGTAGTATGGCATTTTTCTTGGGCTTGCTCTATTAGCTAATCATCAATCCTAATGCAAAGATCAATCAAGGCTCCCAGGCTAGGTGGAGGTACCACCTGTGCTATTTTATCTTTGATAGGGTTATTAAAGTGGTGTCACTGCATAGCCTCATTCCAGTGGGCGTCTGCAATCAGACTCAGAAGTTCTGCTGCACATTTGGCAATAGAGCCAGGACCCTGATAGAGGGCATGGAGAACAGCTTCTGCAATAGGATCTTGATTAGCGTTGTCAAAGATGCCAACCATTGTCTGTACAAAGTTCTTGAAGTGTGCAAGGAGAGGTCTGGAGTCCTCCAGGAGTGGGGAGGCCCACTTCAGGACCTCTCTGCTGAGCAGACTAAGTACTAATCCCACTTGGGACCAATCCAAAAGGTATGACTGTGGTTGGTTAAGGAACCAATAAAACTTGGGATGATCCCTGTTGAACTCACCAGGTAGAGGCATCCTGGGCTTGCATAAAGTGGATGCGAGTGTTGGGGGGACAGAAGATGCTGCCAGGGGCTGGAGCATTGGATTTGGGTTGCATAGTGGGGTGACCTGAGCCTGTAGGACCCAATAATGTCTGAGAATATGGGTTGGGCTCCTGCTGGGGCTCTTCCAGAGGGGAGCCCCATGCGATAGTTTGAGCAGCCCACTAGAAGATGGGGGGGAACGACTTCACCTAGTCACACACTGACATGTAAGCAGTGCAACCTAGTGGTCAGAGCAAAACCAGAGGGCAGCACTGGAGGCATGGTCAGGAGGCAAAACAGGGGTCAGAGCCAGGGGTTAGGAGCCAGAACAGAACCAACAAGCAGATCTAGAGCTGTGGCCAGGAGACAAGCCAATGGCTGGAGCCAAGGGTTAGGAATCAGGGGTTTGGAGGTAGCAGGGGCCAGAGCTGGAGCCATAGGTGCTGACTTTTAGTTTTCCCCAGGGGTGCTCAACCCCTGCTCTGCCCCAAGGCACCCCACCTCTTCTCTCCCCCAAGGACTTGCCCTCACTCTGCCTCTTCCTGCCCCTGCTCTAACCCCTTCCACGAGGCTCCTGCCCACCCACTGCTTGCTGCTTTCTGCCCTCCCAAAAGCACCTCCCCCAGCTGCTGAACTGCTGATCAGCATCCCCACTGAACAGCTGATCAGCGGCGCTACCAAACAGCTCATCAGGAGTGTGGCACTGCACCCCATATTCACCATGGTGTTATAATTGTGATATGTTTTGTACGAAGTATGCCTTGTGGAGTATCATTTTAAAAGTCTTAAATATGTTGAACATTAAATATCCTGTTAAGCTGTAGGCGCTCTCATGGCATGTGAAGTTTTGCTGTGTATGTGCAACTGAAACATGTTGTGCGGTTAGGAACACCCACAAGCAGCCTTTCAGGTATAACAATAAACAGGCCAGACAACGTTGATGGCCTGTAACAGGGTCACACTCACCTTTCGTGAGCATCCCCTGGCCGAGTGCGTGTGCCTACACTCTCTCTCTCTGTTTGTGGTGGGTCTTTGGTGACTCAGCCCTCCGGTCAAATCATACGCAGTCTGAGAGATAAAGAACTTGTAGCCCAAAAGGGGTCTGCATTTCAACAGGGGCCTCTCTTGGTGCCCCCTGGGATGTCTCTCTCAGTTTGTCCCTGCTCCAAACTGGAGCAGTGCCCCAAGCTCCTTCCCTGGAGGCAGTGTCTTTGCCCTCTCAGGGCCTTTCTAGCCTCAGCTCTTCAACTGGGCCACTACAGTTCAGTTCCCCTTCTGGGGTGCCCAGTGGCTGGTTGGGGGAGACCCTCTTCTCCAGGTCCCAGCCCAGGGACCCTATAGATAGCAGCCATTTGCAATGTCCCTTTAAATAAACGGCATTGCTGCTATAATTCCCTAGGCCACTTCCCCATGGCTCCCACACATTCTTCACCCTTAGCTCAGGGCTCTGTCCTTGTGGAGTCCCAGCAGCCAGCCTGGAGGACGATCCGTGCATCCGGCCCCATGGACTTGTGCTCATCCAACTTTTCTAAATAGTCCTGAACCACTTCTTTCTCCACAGAGGGCTGGTCACCTCCTCCCCATGCTGTGCTGCCCAGGGCAGGAGTCTGGGAGCTGACCTTGTTCATGAAGACAGAGGCAAAAAAAGCATTGAGTACATTAGCTTTTTTCACATCCTGTCACTAGGTTGCCTCCCTCATTCAGTAAGGGGCCCACTCTTTCCTTGACTTTCTTCTTGTTACTCTTAAAGTCTCTTGCTAGCTGCAACTCCAGGTGTGATTTGGCCTTCCTGATTTCACTCCTGCATGCCTGAGCAATATTTTTATACTCTTCCCTGGTCATTTGTCCAATCTTCCCCTTCTTGTAAGCTTCTTTGGGGTGTTTAAGATCAGCAAGGATTTCACTGTTAAGCCAAGCTGGTCGCCTGCCATATTTACTATTCTTTCTACACATTGGGAGGGTTTGTCCCTGTAACCTCAATAAGGATTCTTTAAAATACAGCCAGCTCTCCTGGACTCCTTTCCCCCTCATGTTGTTCTCCCAGGGGATCCTGCCCATCAGTTCCCTAAGGGAGTCCAAGTCTGCTTTTCTGAAGTCCAGGGTCCGTATTCTGCTGCTCTCCTTTCTTCCCTGTGTTAGGATCCTGAACTTGACCATCTCATGGTCACTGCCTCCCAGGTTCCCATCCACTTTTGCTTCCCCTACCAATTCTTCCCCGTTTGCGAGAGCAGGTCAAGAAGAGCTCTGCCCCTAGTTGGTTCCTCCAGCACTGGCACCAGGAAATTGTCCCCTACACTTTGCAAAAACTTCCTGGATTGTCTGTGCACCGCTGTATTGCTCTCCCAGCAGATATCAGGGTGATTGAAGTCTCCCATGAGAACTAGGGCCTGCGATCTAGTAACTTCCGTGAGTTTCCGGAAGAAAGCCTCGTCCACCTCATCCCCCTGGTCCGGTGGTCTATGGTAGACTCCCTCCACGACATCACCCTTGTTGCTCACACTTCTAAACTTAATCCAGAGACTCTCAGGTTTTTCTGCAGTTTCATACCGGAGCTCTGAGCAGTCATACTGATCCCTTACATACAATGCAACTCCCCCACCTTTTCTGCCCTGCCTGTCTTTCCTGAACAGTTTATATCCATCCATGACAGTACTCCAGTCATGTGAGTTATCCCACCAAGTTTCTGTTATTCCAATCACATCATAATTCCTTGACTGTGCCAGGACTTCCAGTTCTCCCTGCTTGTTTCCCAGGCTTCTTGCATTTGTGTATAGGCACTTGAGATAACTCGCTGATCGTCCCTCTTTCTCAGTATGAGGCAGGAGCCCTCCCCTCTCGCACGCTCCTGCTCATGCTTCCTCCCGGTATCCCACTTACCTCCGGGGTTTGGTCTCCTTCCCCCAGTGAACCTAGTTTAAATCCCTCCTTAGATAGCAGCTGTCCGCAATGTCCTTTTAAATAAACGGCATTGCTGCTATAATTCCCTGGGCCACTTCCCCATGGCTCTCATGCATTCTTCACCCTTACCTCAGGGCGTTGTCCTTGTGCAGTCCCAGCAGCCAGCCTGGAGCACCAGCCACTCTTCTCCAGGCCTAGCAAGAAACTGAACTTGCTCTGGCCCTGCAGCTCTTCTTACACTGACCTGCTGGGCCCTGATTGGCTGCTTCCCAGGCAGCCGCTCTAGGCAGCTTGGAGAATCTCTCTACTGCCCTTTTCTGGTGCAGGGTGTAGGAGGGCACAAGGCCTCCAGCAGGGGGCCTCAGGGCTAGTCCACCCCATCACAGGGCCTATGGAGGAGAATACAAAGACTCACAAGGATTACCCCAGGAACTGTGGACAATGGAAACCTCTCAGAGATAGCACGTACCCAGTGGAGACGGTTTGACCCATGTCACAGTCAAAGATCATTCCAACAAGCTGGAAGAAGATATAAAAGTGGGAAGTGGCATCATCACTTGGCCTCACTCCCCCTACAAAACAACACCTGGAAACACCTTAGAAACAAAGACTGAACGGGGGAAGGAGATCCCATGCAGGAAAAAAGAAAGCCTGCTTCTGTACCAAAGCTTGGTGGACTGTTTGTACTTTCTAAAAAGGTGAGACACTGCTTGATTCAAGTCCTGTCTAGTTTATAAAGTTTAGATTGCATTTTTGCTTATTTTTTTAGGTAATCTGTACTCTCACTATTTATACTCACTTAAAATCTATCTTTCTGTAGTTAATAAATTTGTTTTACATTTTTTTTTATCTAAAACAGGGTGTTTTGCTAGAAGAGCTTGGGAAATCTACTTAGGAACAAAAACTGGTGCATTGTTCTCCCCACTTTGAGAGAGAGTTGGACTGAGTAATAAACTCAGACTTTTGACTGGGGCAAAAGTGTTGTAGCAACCAGGCAAGGTACTAACAAACTTTAACAGGATTTTAAAAATAAAGTGGAAACTTCTTTACCAAGCTGCTGCTGCACCCTCGGTAGCTCTCACTCAGTCAGCTCAACTTCCCCCCCCCCCCCCTTTTCGGATTTGCAACAGCCTGGGGTCCCATTTCTAATAATTACAAGCAGCATCTAAAAACCACAAAAAGGGTACAGGTCTAGGCTCCTTGGCTGTGGAGCCGGGGAGAAGACAACTTCATGTAAGTGCAGCTGGGTTTGTCCTTGCCTGTGTCAAGGTTTGTGAGAGTGGTCTGCAGCTTGTCACAGCAGCACAGTGTGAGATGCAGCCCAGGCTGGTGAGACAGAAGGCTCAGTGGTGCCCCAGTTCCAGGTTGCACCCCAGGGAGAAACCCATCACAGGCGGGCGCTGCCGAACAGCTGTGACTGGTGGGTGCTGAGCACTCACTATGTTTTTTCTGAGTCCCAGAGTTGGTGCCTATGGCTGGAGCAGAGCAGGCAAGGGCCAGACATCTTGACTTTAGTAAGGCTTTTGATACTGTCTCACATGACCTTCCTGTAAACAAACTAGGGAAATGCAACCTAGATGGAGCTACTATAATGTGGGTACATAACTGATTGGACAACCATTCCCAGAGAGTAGTTATCAGTGGTTCATAGTCAAGCTGGAAGGGCATAATGAGTGGGATCCCGCAGGGATCAGTTCTGGGTCTGGTTCTGTTCAATATCTTCATCAATGATTTGGATAATGGCATAGAGAGTACACTTCTAAAGTTCGCAGACGATACCAAGCTGGGAGGGGTTGCAAGTCCTTTGGAGGATAGGATTATAATTCAAAATGATCTGGACAAACTAGAGAAATGGTCTGAAGTAAATAGGATGAAATTCAGTAAGGACAAATGCAAAGTACTTCACTTAGGAACAGTCAGTTTCACACTTACAAACTGGGAAATGAACGCCTAGGAAGGAGTACTGCGGAAAGAGATATGTGAGTCATAGTGGATCACAAGCTAAATATGAGTGAACAGTGTAACATTCTTGGGGGGGGGAAGCAAACTTCATTCTGGGTTGTATTAGTGGGAGTGACACAAGAAGTAATTTTCCACTCTGTGCTGATTAAGCCTCAACTAGAGTATAGTGTCAAGTTCTGGGTGCCACATTTCAGGAAAGATATGGACAAATTGGAGAAAATCCAGAGGAGAGCAGCACAAATGATTAAAAGTCCAGAAAACATGACCTATGAGGGAAGATTGAAAAAATTGGGTTTGTTCAGTCTGGAGAAGAGACGACAGAGAGGAGACATGATGATAGCTTTCACTAGGAGAGTGGTGAAGCACTGGAATGGGTTACCTAGGGAGGTGGTGGAATCTCCATCCTTAGAGGTTTTTAAAGCCTGCCTGGGATGATTTAGTTGACTGGCTGGGATGATTTAGGTGGTGTTGGTCTGTCTTTGAGCAGCGGGTTGGACTAAATGACCTCCTGAGGTCTCTTCCAACCGTAATGTTCTATGATTCTAAATGCGTAAAAGGTTGTTACAAAGAGGATGGAGAAAAGTTGTTCTCCTTAATCTTTGAGGATAGGACAAGAAGCAATGTGCTAAAATTTCAGGAAGGGTGGTTTAGGTTGGACATTAGGAAAAGCTTCCTGACTGTCAGCGTGGTTGAGCACTGGAATAAATTGCCCAGGGAGGTTGTGGAATCTTCGTCATTGGAGATTTTTAAGAGCAGCACCTGTCAGGGATGGTCTAGATCAGCAGTGCAAGTAAAACCCATGTCTTACTGGTAGGTGGTGGGGCCCACCAGGTAAGGGAGACATGTGACCTCCCCATGTGAGCCTCCGTGTGACTCCTCACCACCTTACCCCCAGCCCAGGCCCCCACATTCTTCCCATCCCCTCTCCACATCCATCCCATGTTACTGGGATGGGGGAGGGGGGTGGAGGTTCTGTCCTCCTCCTGCTGCGCTGGAGACAGGGCTGGCGGGGCGGGGGGGCAAGACTAGGGGGAGTGTGCAGCTGCCGGAGGAGCTGCTGGTGTTCTGCTCCTTTCCCTGCTGCTGCCCCTGCCAGTGGGGAAAGGCGCAGAATTCCCAGCCCTCTCCTCCGGCTGGGCTGCTGCTGCATCTTTCCGGTACACCATACCGGCTAAAAGTAGCTTGCTGGTATGTCATACCAACCTACTTGCACTGCTGAGCTAGAGAATACTTAGTCCTGCCATGGGTGCAGGGGACTGGACTAGATGACCTCTCAAGGTTCCCTCCAGTTCTACGATTGTATGATTCTCTGCAGCAGGAAGCAGGTGCGATGCAGCTTCAGATGTGGAATACATCGAGCAGCCTCTGTGCTGTTGTTGGTACCAGGCTTAAATAGGGATCTGTTGGCCCTTCTGTCCAATCAGAGAACACGGTCACTTAGTGAGGTCACTGAGTGGCCCAGCCAAGCTCATTGGGTTGCTAGGCAACCACACCAGGAGCCAGCTGAGTTCCTGCCACCACCTGTGCCTCCTGCCAGCCTGCTCCGCTGGGACGGCAATCTTCTTACCCCGAACCCTGTACCGGCCCGGAGCAGAGCCAACAGGCGCTGGAGGGGGCTCCTGAGGTGACTCTGCTACTGCCACTGGTCCCCAGAGAGACTTTGCCCCCTGAGCAGCTACAGCACATCCTGGGTCCCTACTCAGAGGAGCTTTTTGATTCCCCACAGAAGAGCGGCATGCTGCAGAACCAGCAGCAGAAATGAAAGAGGCAGAGGTCACCCCAGAGTCTGATAAGTTTCTAGCTCCATGTTTGTATTAAAGTAGGAATCAGAGGGATTTCCGATTTATGAACCAGTTCAAATGTTATTACCAGCTGCAGGTAGCAACATGCATCTGCTAATGGCAGATTGCACGCCCTTGGCTTAGCATCCCCCTGCTCCCACCCTCCCCACACCAGCATGTGGAATTCAAAATAGAGGCTGGGAAATGCAAACCATGAAACAAGCATTTAACAATGAAAGTTTTAATAGAAACTTGAACGGTCTTGCTACGACATGCTGGCAACTCTATATTGCCCTCCCTGTCACTATGCCTCTCCATACCAGCCCAACAATTTCCTGAGCCACCCGTGAACAGGAGGTATGTGTGATATGTAGTCCATTTACAAAGGTAGTGCATTTAGTCCATGTAGCCCCATGAGTGACAAAATCATTCATCCAAATTCTAGTGGAGGAGGGGAGCAACTGTGGAGTCTTGGCAAGTCCATATTAGCTTGTGTGTTTGCATGCAGTCACAACAGGCTGTATCAGAAGCTATATTGCACTCCATATTCTTTATGGAAATATGAATATGACATAACTGGAATACGCTTTACACGAAATACCCCTTATATGGTGTAATTAGAAAGCTTGTAATGTACTAAGTGTGTTAATCCTATTTGCTTGCATGTATTATTTCTGGAGTTAGGAGAAGAAGACATAAACTTGTATCACTGATGTAAACATTAAGTGGAGGCCATTAAGGGTGCTCCAGAAACAATCGGTTTTAAATAGCCTTAGTTACTTGAAAGCCTCCCTGTGTACGTGTGGGCCAGCCCATGGGGATTGGACACTATGGGTTTTACAGTGCTGTGACCATGTCTCCTGATATGGAAATCCATCTCAAATCTGGTACTCTTCCACTTAGAAGGTGGGGGGGGCAGGGTGCGACCCAGAGAGACAAAAGATTCCCGCCTTGTGCCAAAGCTATAAAAGGGGGTGGAGCAGGACAAAAGGGGTGGCTAGTCATGAGAAAACCCCTGCTTACCACCTGAGATGTCTGCTGGAAGTAACAAGGACTGTAACAGGGGAAAGGATTGGACCCAGACTAGGAAGGAATCTAGTCTGTGAAAGAAGCTTATTGGAACATCTGAGGGTGAGATATCACCTGTTATCAGTTTCTTAATGTATTAGGCTTAGACTTGCTTGTTTTTGCTTTATTTTGCTTAGTGACTTACTTTGTTCTATTATTACTTAAATCCTACATTTTATACTTAATAAAATCACTTTTGTTTATTAGTAAACCCAGAGTAAGTGATTAATACCTGGGGGAGCAAACAGGTGTGTATATCTCTCTATCAGTGATATAGAGGGCAGACAGTTTATGAATTTACCCTGTATAAGCTTTATACATGCAACCCTTCTGCCAGGCCGAGTTGATAGCAGCAAGGGCCGGGTTCAGTACACAGGGGCTCCCTCTCAACAACGCAAGGCAAAACTGGCTCAAGCCCCCACCCAGTGACCTGGGAAAATCTTACACACCCCTGGGCACCTCAAAAAGGCAATACTTCCCCTCTGACAAGCACAGAGTCTCAGTGGAGCAGACAATCTTTAATAACATGAGGTAAATGACATCAGCATTAAATTGGGAAAACACCACAACTAGGGCTCATAAACCAAACCATGAGCAAAGATCCACCCCAGCAAATTGGGCAGTGTCTTTTCCCTTTGGTTCTTGAGTCCAGCAACCCAAAAATCATCCAAAGTCCCAAAAGTCCAATGACCCAAAAGTCTCCGTCCCTGGTCAGGGCAGCCCTAGAGTTCAAAAGTTTATCTGCAGAGTTTTACCTCCCAGCCTGGGTGGAAATGTGGGGGGGTGTTAAGAGGCACCTTACATAGTCTGAGGCCGACTGCTCTGCCTCTCCATAGCCGCTCCGCCAGCTGCTCCACTCCACCAGCCATCCCACGAGCCACTCCAGCTATCCCACAAACTGCTCTGCTCCGCCAGCCGCTCCGCAATATATCTTCAGGCCCCCCCACTACTAATCACAGCACTCAGTGGTTTCTGCTCTTAGTAATTTTAGCTCTTTAGTGATTTCAGCTGTAGTAGGGGAGCCTCAGTGCTGGTGCACCATTAGCCCAAAGTGAATTCAGCTCAGCAGCCTGTAACTAGACTCCTACTGGAATCAGCATTAGCTCTGATATTCCACAGTGGAGAGAGGAGGCACTGCAATTGGTGTTTTGGGCCCTCAAAACAGGCCCACACCACATGGTACAAATGCCTGTCCCCAGCCTCTCTCAATTCACTGGGTTTTGGAACCCATGTCCCTTGTCTAGCAAGTGCTACTTAGTTGATGGCGAGTCCCTCCATCATAAAACAGTTCCACCGTCCTTGATTCACACAATCAGGGTAACACTTTATTCTTCCTGCCCCAATAATAGAGAAACTGGGGATCCCACAGCAGCCAAAGTGACCACTTGGGCTGCTGTGGGCTCATGCTCAGCGGGGTGGGTGTACCTCTGCAAACAAGATCAGCCCCTAAAGTTCTTTTCCATAACTTGCCACAATTCACCACCAGATGTCAGGGTAGAGCTCATCCTCACTCTGCTTACATCCTCCCGCAAGTAGAGAATTTGTCGTCGCGACAAATCACACTCCCTATTATACCAACTCACTGGTTCCCTCCAAAGGGCCTCAGGGAGCCCACTTTAGCTTCCACAAGGCTGTGTGTTAAATGTATTGGCTCCTCACTAGTCACCCCAGGTGTATCATAAGTTAGCCGTTTTACTGGTCTTATTACCCTGTCCCATTTATTGAGAATCTCTGTTGCCATGGGAGGGGGGACATCCGCTTGAGCAACGGATGGAGAGGTTTCCTTTGAGGGTCCCTTGGCTACTGGCATAGGCCCCTGCATATCTAGTTCTAACAGTGGAGGGTCCGAGGTGCCCAGGACATCCTGTATATCTCCACTGTCCAATAACCTGTGTGTGTCATCACACAGGGGTCCCATCAGCACCACAGGGGTGTCAGAAATGGGCCTAAATAATTCCACCATGGGGTTTAGGGTGGAAGAGGGGGCGCTCTCTTTTGGTCCAGCTGATCGAGACTGAAATCTTGTCTCCATTCCAGGATACATCATGGTTGTGTCTTCCTCCTCAGACTCACTCTCAGATGTGCTGCATAGGGGTAGGTTAGCTGCAAGGGATTGGCTGTCCATGTTGGATGGTGGCTTTGGTCTAGCACCTTTGTTCTGCCTGGTTGCCCTGTTGTGGCCCATCTCATAAGGGGTGCCTACCAATTCCCCTACAGGCAGCAAAAGGTTTCTATGCACTGTCTTTATTTGCCCTGGACCCTCTTCAGGTTTGATCTTGTAGACCAGCAGGTCTCCCAGCTTTTCCATCACCATAACACAACCCATGAGCAAAAATCCACCCCATGCAAATAGGGGCGTGTCCTTTCCCTTGGGTTCTTGAGTCCAGCAAACTGAAATCACCAAAAGTCCAATGACCCAAAAGTCTCTGTCCCTGGTCAGGGCAGCCCCAGAGTTCGAAAGTTTATCTGCAGAGTTTTACCTCCCACCCTGGGTGGAAATGGGGGAGGGGAAGTAGTAAGGGGCACCTTACATGATCTGAAGCTGACTGCCCCACAGCTCCATAGGGCTCCACTCCGCTCCACCAGCCAGTCCACAAACTACTCTGTGTCCCACAAGCAGCTCCCACCGTCCCATGAACTGCTCCACCAGCCAGTCCACAAACTGCTCCACAATAGATCCTCAGGCTCCCCCCCTACTTAACACAACGCTCAGCGATTTCAGCTCTTAGTCAGTTTTTAGCTCTTTTGTGATTTCAGCTTGTAGTAGGGGAGCCTCAGTGCTGGTGCACCATTAGCCCAAAGTGAGCTCAGCAGCCTGTAACTAGACTCCTAATGGAATCAACATTAGCTCTGATATTCCACAGTGGAGAGAGGAAGAAGTGCAATTAGCATGCAAGGCCCTCACCAAGGGGCTCATGCCACCAAGTATAAATACCTGTCCCCAGCCTCTCTCAATTCACAGAGTTTTGGAACCCATGACCCTTACCTAGCGAGTGCTACTTAGTTGATGGTGAGTCCCTCCATCATAACAAAAGGCCAAGTACAGTTCCAAGCACAGTTCCCATAATCAGGGTAACAATTTATTCTTCCTGCCCCAATAACAGAGACACTGGGGATCCCACAGCAGCCAAAGTGACCATTTGGGCAGCTATGGTCTCATTCTAGGTGAGGTGGGTGTGCCTATGCAAATAAGATCAGCCCCTGAAGTTCTTTTCCACAACTTGCCACACCTCACCACCAGATGTCAGCGTGGAGCTCATCCTGACACTGCTTACATTAGGTATTGCCTTCCATCGGTCAGTTATCTTGTGTTTGCCAGCAATACCCAAATTTCACAGCAGGACTGTCCCCTGGCTGGAGCTCCTGGAAACGTACCCTAGCATCCTATCGACGTTTGTTGCGGTCTGCATTCTTCTGAGCCGCAGATGTAGCTACGTGATAAGAATCCCACAGCTGTTCTTAGTCGGGATACGTATTGCTGATGAGTTTCATAGCTATCTCCATCCTCTGATACACCAAAGCACAAGTCTATAAGTAATCTTAGTTCTCGCCCAAACATCAAGAGATATGGGGTGACTCCCATAGCATCGTTCTTTGTGGTGTTGTAGGCATGCACCAGAAATGCGACATGCTGGCTCCAGGTTGCCTTCTGCTCTAGTCACAAAGTCCCCAACATATCTAACAGGGTTCCATTGAACCTCTCTGGTTGAGGGTCACCTTGCGGGTGATAAGGCGTTGTCCTAGACTTTTTTATTCCTGCTATCCTCAGCACCTCCTTCAGAAGGTGACTCTCAAAGTCCTGCCTCTGATCCGAGTGTATCTGGGCTGGGAATCCATAAACTGAGAAATATTTTTCCCACAGTACTCAAGTGACAGTGTTGGCCCTCTGATCACGTGTGGGATATTCCTGTGCATACCGTGTAAAATGGTCAGTCATTACTAGAATGTTCCCAACATTCCTCGTCTACTTCTAAAGACAAGAAATCAATGCATACCAGTTTCAAAGATTTGTTGCTGGTGATGTTCTTCAGATATGCAGCCCTCGGGGGCAGAGTTTTCCTTTGAACACATCAAGCGCAAGTCTCACATTTCCTGTGACCATCTTCAGCCATCCGGGGCCAATAGAACCTACTACGAATAAGTTTCAGGGTCCTCTCCACCTCCAAAGTCATCATGCAGGGCCCTCATGGCCAGGGCTCTGTACCCTTTTGGCAGCACTAGTTGTGCTTGTTGCTTTTGTAAAGGGTCCGTGGTAATTCGGTGTAGCACTCCCTGAATCAGTTTTAGTTTGGTCCATTCTCTCAATGGCAGTTTACCCTCTGGGTTAGGTGGGACAACCGCAGCTGGGCTTCACCCCTCCCTTTTGGCAAGTAGTGTATCACTAATGTCAATATCTTACAGCTGGGCTTCTTGCCAGTCAGCCGCATTGAGCCTGGGCAAGGGAGATTGGTCCAATGCAATATAGTTCACTGAAGCAGAAGGCACGCATTCAGGGGGCAGGCCCAAACCTTCTGCAACACATCCATGAAGGCTCTCATGGGCCTCTGGCTCTCGGCGACTCACAGTGCAAAGAGCTCTCTCTCCATCCATGGGTATCCCAGCAACTTCTGGACAATGCATCTGCATCTACATTGCTTCTCCCTGATTGGTATTGAATGCTGAACTCATAGCTAGCCAAGGCGGCCACCCATCTCTGCCCTGTAGCATCCAGCTTAGCACTTGTTAACACATAAGTCAGTGGGTTGTTGTCTGTCCACACCTGGAACTGAGCACCATACCAGTAGTCTCGAAATTTCTCAGTGATGGTGTGATGTTATTGACTTGAACTGGGACCATATAGAACATTGTTGCAACCAAGGTCCTGTAGTGGTATCAAATCTTGTATAAAGGGGGTCAAATAAGGTGTCTAAGATAAGGTTATGGTTTGCTGGTTATGATTATGCAATCAGTATGCATGTATCATTTTTGTATTTAAAGTTATAAGTATTGTCTATACTGTCTATTTCAAACTTGTGCTATGCTTCTGAGTGACATCCCAGACAAATTGGTGTCAGCTCGGCTTAGCCTGGTTGATGGCCCATTAAGGACCATCCTCGATACAATTGACCCATTGAGAGGAGGCAGACACGCCTTGGGACTCAGCAAGGCATGCAGGTACCTGCTTATGGACAGAACTCTGAGGTTTTTCCAGGCCATGTGATGGACAGCTTGTCTTTGGGACAAAGAAAGAGACCACATGGCAAGAGACTATAAAAAGCTGCTGCAGCTCCTCCATCTTGTCTTCAATCCTGCTTCTTGGATGGTTATAAACTGTTCAGGAAGGACAAGCAGGGCAGAAAAGGTGGGGGAGTAGCACTGTATGTAAGGGAGCAGTATGACTGCTCAGAGCTCCGGTACGAAACTGTAGAAAAACCTGAGTGTCTCTGGATTAAGTTTAGAAGTGTGTGCAACAAGAGTGATGTAGTGGTGGGAGTCTGCTATAGACCACTGGACCAAGGGGATGAGGTAGATGAGGCTTTCTTCTGGCAGCTCACGGAAGCTACTAGATCGCATGCCCTGATTCTCATGGGTGACTTTAATTTTCCTGATATCTGCTGGGAGAGCAATACAGCGGTGCATAGACAATCCAGGAAGTTTTTGGAAAGCGTAGGGGACAATTTCCTGGCGCAAGTGCTAGAGGAGCCAACTAGGGGGGGCGCTTTTCTTGACCTCCTGCTCACAAAACGGGTAGAATTAGTGGGGGAAGCAAAAGTGGATGGGAATCTGGGAGGCAGTGACCATGAGTTGGTTGAGTTCAGGATCCTGACGCAGGGAAGAAAGGTAAGCAGCAGGATACGGACCCTGGACTTCAGAAAAGCAGACTTCGACTCCCTCAGGGAACGGATGGCCAGGATCCCCTGGGGGACTAACTTGAAGGGGAAAGGAGTCCAGGAGAGCTGGCTGTATTTCAAGGAATCCCTGTCGAGGTTACAGGGACAAACCATCCCAATGAGTCGAAAGAATAGTAAATATGGCAGGCGACCAGCTTGGCTTAATGGTGAAATCCTAGCAGATCTTAAACATAAAAAAGAAGCTTACAAGAAGTGGAAGGTTGGACATATGACCAGGGAAGAGTATAAAAATATTGCTCGGGCATGTAGGAATGATATCAGGAAGGCCAAATCGCACCTGGAGCTGCAGCTAGCAAGAGATGTCAAGAGTAACAAGAAGGGTTTCTTCAGATATGTTGGCAACAAGAAGAAAGCCAAGGAAAGTGTGGGCCCCTTACTGAATGAGGGAGGCAACCTAGTGACAGAGGATGTGGAAAAAGCTAATGTACTCAATGCTTTTTTTGCCTCTGTCTTCACTAACAAGGTCAGCTCCCAGACTGCTGTGCTGGGCATCACAAAATGGGGAAAGAGATGGCCAGCCCTCTGTGGAGATAGAGGCGGTTAGGGACTATTTAGAAAAGCTGGACATGCACAAGTCCATGGGGCCGGACGAGTTGCATCCGAGAGTGCTGAAGGAATTGGCGGCTGTCATTGCAGAGCCATTGGCCATTATCTTTGAAAACTCGTGGCGAACCGTGGAAGTCCCGGATGACTGGAAAAAGGCTAATGTAGTGCCAATCTTTAAAAAAGGGAACAAGGAGGATCCTGGGAACTACAGGCCAGTCAGCCTCACCTCAGTCCCTGGAAAAATCATGGAGCAGGTCCTCAAAGAATCAATCCTGATGCACTTGCATGAGAGGAAAGTGATCAGGAACAGCCAGCATGGATTCACCAAAGGGAAGGTCATGCCTGACTAATCTAATCGCCTTTTATGATGAGATTACTGGTTCTGTGGATGAAGGGAAAGCAGTGGATGTATTGTTTCTTGACTTTAGCAAAGCTTTTGACACGGTCTCCCACAGTATTCTTGTCAGCAAGTTAAGGAAGTATGGGCTGGATGAATGCATTATAAGGTGGGTAGAAAGCTGGCTAGATTGTCGGGCTCAACGGGTAGTGATCAATGGCTCCATGTCTAGTTGGCAGCCGGTGTCAAGTGGAGTGCCCCAGGGGTCGGTCCTGGGGCCGGTTTTGTTCAATATCTTCATAAATGATCTGCAGGATGGTGTGGATTGCACTCTCAGCAAATTTGCGGATGATACTAAACTGGGAGGAGTGGTAGATAAGCTGGAGGGGAGGGATAGGATACAGAAGGACCTAGACAAATTGGAGGATTGGGCCAAAAGAAATCTGATGAGGTTCAAGAAGGATAAGTGCAGGGTCCTGCACTTAGGATGGAAGAATCCAATGCACCGCTACAGACTAGGGACCGAATGGCTAGGCAGCAGTTCTGCGGAAAAGGACCTAGGGGTGACAGTGGACGAGAAGCTGGATATGAGTCAGCAGTGTGCCCTTGTTGCCAAGAAGGCCAATGGCATTTTGGGATGTATAAGTAGGGGCATAGCGAGCAGATCGAGGGACGTGATCGTTCCCCACTATTCAACATTGGTGAGGCCTCATCTGGAGTACTGTGTCCAGTTTTGGGCCCCACACTACAAGAAGGATGTGGATAAACTGGAGAGAGTCCAGCGAAGGGCAACAAAAATGATTAGGGGTCTAGAACACATGAGTTATGAGGAGAGGCTGAGGGAGCTGGGATTGTTTAGCCTGCAGAAGAGAAGAATGAGGGGGGATTTGATAGCTGCTTTCAACTACCTGAAAGGGGGTTCCAAAGAGGATGGCTCTAGACTGTTCTCAATGGTAGCAGATGACAGAACGAGGAGTAATGGTCTCAAGTTGCAGTGGGGGAGGTTTAGATTGGATATTAGGAAAAACTTTTTCACTAAGAGGGTGGTGAAACACTGGAACGCGTTACCTAGGGAGGTGGTAGAATCTCCTTCCTTAGAGGTTTTTAAGGTCAGGCTTGACAAAGCCCTGGCTGGGATGATTTAACTGGGAATTGGTCCTGCTTCGAGCAGGGGGTTGGACTAGATGACCTTCAGGGATCCCTTCCAACCCTGATATTCTATGATTCTTACCTCTGGAGGGACTTTGCTGCACTGAAGCTTTGAATGAAGGCCTGAATGACCCATCCCAGCTGGGGATGTTCTCCAGAGTCTTGATTTGAACCTGCCGTTTATTCTATCACTGCTGCAAGCCTGAAGCAAGAACTTTGCCATTACTGTATGTCATTGATTCCATTTAACCTATTCTAGCTCTCAGCTATATCTTTTTCCTTTATGAATAAACCTTTAGATTTTAGATTCTAAAGGATTGGTAACAGCGTGATTTGTGGGTAAGATCTGATTTGTATAGTGACCTGAGTCTGGGGCTTGGTCCTTTGGGATTGAGAGAACCTTTTCTCTTTTATTGGGGTATTGGTTTTCATAACCATTCATCCCCATAATGAGTGGCACTGGTGGTGATACTGGGAAACTGGAGTGTCTAAGGGAATTGCTTGTGTGATTTGTGGTTAGCCAGTGGGGTAAAACCAAAGTCTTCTCTGTCTGGCTGGTTTGGTTTGCCTTGGTGTGCATAGAAACCCAAGCCTTGGGTTGTAACTGCCCTGCTTTAAGCAATTTGTCCTGAATTGGCACTCTCAGTTGGGTCCTGCCAGAACCAGCATTGTTACAGATGGTCCATTTCAAGGCCAAGCTTGTGGATGGGATAGTGAGTTTCACTGTCAGACAGTCCTCGGCTGGCAAAGGCTATAGGTTTACGTTTGCCTTCCACTTCCTGGTATAGTACTGCTCCCAGACCCTCCAAACTGGCATCAGTATGTAGGATAAACGGTTTGCTTGTATCAGTGAAGACTAGGATTGGAGCATGAGTTAGGCGAGTAATGATTTCCCGAAAAGCCCTTTCACATCTCTCATCCCATTGTGGCCCAAACAGTTCGAAGGGGCCATAGTGTCTCTGCACAGAAGGCTTTGAGGGCCTCCTCTTATTCTTGGTGTCATAGAATCATAGAATATCAGGGTTGGAAGGGACCCCAGAAGGTCATCTAGTCCAACCCCCTGCTCGAAGCAGGACCAATTCCCAGTTAAATCATCCCAGCCAGGGCTTTGTCAAGCCTGACCTTAAAAACCTCTAAGGAAGGAGATTCTACCACCTCCCTAGGTAACGCATTCCAGTGTTTCACCACCCTCTTAGTGAAAAAGTTTTTCCTAATATCCAATCTAAACCTCCCCCACTGCAACTTGAGACCATTACTCCTCGTTCTGTCATCTGTTACCATTGAGAACAGTCTAGAGCCATCCTCTTTGGAACCCCCTTTCAGGTAGTTGAAAGCAGCTATCAAATCCCCCCTCATTCTTCTCTTCTGCAAGCTAAACAATCCCAGCTCCCTCAGCCTCTCCTCATAACTCATGTGTTCCAGTCCCCTAATCATTTTTGTTGCCCTTCGCTGGACTCTCTCCAATTTATCCACATCCTTCTTGAAGTGTGGGGCCCAAAACTGGACACAGTACTCCAGATGAGGCCTCACCAATGTCGAATAGAGGGGAACGATCACGTCCCTCGATCTGCTCGCTATGCCCCTACTTATACATCCCAAAATGCCATTGGCCTTCTTGGCAACAAGGGCACACTGCTGACTCATATCCAGCTTCTCGTCCACTGTCACCCCTAGGTCCTTTTCCGCAGAACTGCTGCCTAGCCATTCGGTCCCTAGTCTGTAGCTGTGCATTGGGTTCTTCCGTCCCAAGTGCAGGACCCTGCACTTATCCTTATTGAACCTCATCAGATTTCTTTTGGCCCAATCCTCCAATTTGTCTAGGTCCTTCTGTATCCTATCCCTCCCCTCCAGCGTATCTACCACTCCTCCCAGTTTAGTATCATCCGCAAATTTGCTGAGAGTGCAATCCACACCATCCTCCAGATCATTTATGAAGATATTGAACAAAACTGGCCCCAGGACCGACCCTTGGGGTACTCCACTTGATACCGGCTGCCAACTAGATATGGAGCCATTGATCACTACCCGTGTCAGATTTGTTCTTATTGGACTGGTATCCCCTGGTAAGATCATTCGTAGCATAGTTCTTCACAAATCTGCAGTAGTAGCCGCTAAATCCAAGAAAGGTCTTGAGTTCTCTGTAGTTACTTGGACGTGGCCAGGTAGCGAGTGCTTCTATTTTACTGGGACACGATGTGACCCACATACTTCACTGAGGTTTGGCAGAACTGGCATTTGTCAATTGAAAGCTTCAAACCGGATGCCTCCAACCTATCAAGCACTTTAAGAAGTCTTTCTTCATGCTCCCAGGTTCTTCCAAACACAATCAGATCATCCAAATAAACTAACACTTGCAGTAAATTCATGTCTCCCACGACTTTCTCCATAAGACGTCGAAATGTGGCAGGTGCTCCAGAAATCCCTTGGGGCATGCGTTCAAACTGGTAGAACCTAATAGGCCAATGAAGGCTGTCTTCTCCTTATTTTCTTCTCCCAAAGGGATCTGGTAGTATCCACTCCGAAGATCCAACACAGAGAACCACTGGCTACCCAGCAAAGGCTTTGAGCCAGAAGGTCCAGTAGAGACTCTCTCTAGCTTGGAGAAAGAGGGACCTGGCTGCAAGGGCTGAGAAAGTACTTAGATTGGGAGCAGGGCTGGGGAAGGCCAAGGGAGCTGGGGAGCTTGGGCCTAGGAAAGCCCCAGGCTGCAGGCTTGGGAAGGCGTATTAGGTATGGGGGTTGCAAGGGCAAACCCCCTTGCCTGTGATGAGTGGCTCATACTGCAGTCTGTCCCAGGGCACGGGGGCTAGCTGGTGACTGGCAGGAGCCTACAACTGAGGCGAGGTAGGGATAGTGGGTGGGGGGTTCCCCTGGAAGGGGGAGACCCAGAACTGTGGGGGTACTGCCAGGGGGCAGCACCCAAGACAAGGGCACCGGGGCCCGGGAGGAACACGGGGGCCAGGGGCGGCAAGGCACTGGCCTGAAGGATGCGCTCTGGAGGCTGGACGCTAATTCCCCGAGACGACCAGCAGGAGGTGCTGCTGGGAGAGTCTGTGCCCCATGACAACCACCCATTAATCAACTGTGTGACTGAACTATGTGAGAACCACATAATGGGACTTGGGGGCTGCTTGCTCACAGTGACTCAGCAAAGCTCACCAGGACATGCCTGGGCTAGTGTCTGCCAGGCACATGGGCCAATGGTATAAAATAAGGAACAGTTGCAGCATGAAGGGGCCTTTCTTCTCCCCCCACCTACACTGGAAACAACCGGGATGCCTAGAAGATGAAGATCATCAGAGGCGACTGGTCCAGGCTTCAGGGGGAAAGTGCGTGCATTAAGGACTGTAGCATCCAGTGGGGTGAGAACACTGCTTGATCTAAATACAGTCTAGTTTGATAAGGTTTAAGATTTAGATTGTGCGCTTATTTTTATTTTCTTTGGTAATCATCTGTCCTTTTATGCCTCCCACTTATAATCACTTAAAATCTCTCTTTCTGTAGGTAATAACCTGTTTTATATTTTACCTAGAACAGTGTATTTTGCTTGAAGTGCTTAGGAAACCTCTGTTCAGTGTACAAAAGCTGGTGCATGTCCTCTCCACATCAAGGGAGGGGCAGACTGGGTAATAAACTGACACTGGTCAGGCTTTTGACCAGGGCAGGACAGTACAGCTCTGGGGTCCTAGGCTGGGGAGGTGGGGGGAACTAGCTGGTGCCTTTCTCCATGTGATTCATGAGAGGCTTTGGGTGCCTTCATGCAATCTGGCTAGGTGTGGGACTCCACCTGATGTTGTGCTGAGTGATAATAGCGCCCAGAGGGATTTGCTGCTTGTCACTAGCAAAGCATTGTGAGAGACAGCCCAGGGGCTGGAGAGTTAAGGGGGAACAGTGGTACCCCAGTTCCAAGTTGCACCCCAGGGATCCTGTTACAGCATTATGATGGGATCGGGACTCACCACTGCTGGCGCCTCCCGCTGGGTGCTCTGGGAATTAGCTCCTGTCAGCTGCAGAGCACCCTCGGCACATGGTGTCTCACCCATTGTCTGCTTTGTTGCCTTGGGATCCGCGTTGCTCCCTGCTCGGCAGCATCCTCTTTAGGACACTGTCCTCTGGCAGTGCCCACTACTCCAGTCTCACCCCCTTTCATGGGGGGGGGCATGTTAACAGCAGTCTTTCAGCTTGCACCTGCCTCAGTGGCCAACCACAACCCCAAAGTCTAGCCCCTCAGCTCAGGGGCAAGTTGCAGTCTGTCTTGCCACACTCCTCTGTGGCCAGGTGCAATACGAGGAGGGAAGGGGGGGAACGAGGCACACCTGCTACACTGGATCCTAACCCAGGGACCCTCTAGCAGCAGCCTCTCTCTGCCCTTCTTCTCTCTCCTCTTATCCGCCTATCTTCCCTGGGCCTCTTCCCCTTTGGCCCTGTGCACCTTCTCAACCCTTCTTAGCAGGGCTGCAGTCTGGCAGGTAACTGGGCCGGAGCTCTCCTCTGTTCCCCAGAGCCTGCCTAGCACTGCTCTGTCCAAGGTGCTAGCTCCTTCCCTCAGGAGCCAGTCCTTCTCACTTGCCAGCCAGGGAGAGACTACCCTGTTCTCTGCTAGGCAGCCTTTATATAGGATCCAGCCCAGCCCTGATTGGCTGCCTCTTCCTTGGCCCTGATTGGCTCTCTACAGACTTTTGTCGATTGGCTGCTGGCCTTTTTCTCATGGGGTGGGGCAGCTGCCACATCACAAGCATATAGGGGAAATGACACATAGCTGAGTAGTTGCTAATCTCTGCACCCTACAGCACACTTACAAAGATATATTGCAGCCTCTCTATACTACAAGGATAGATGCATTCCAGTGTCTGAAGGACTATGTAACAGCAGGAGACAGAACAAGAAACAATGAAAGACTAGCTACAAGGCTGTATTTGAGGCATTCAGTAACTACACTATATCCACACACTTCCACTGTGTGCTCAGCACAAAAAATCCCATTTACTTTGATTCACACATTCAGACAAGAACGCATAAAAAAACATAGGTGTGATCACAAAGGTGGATTGACCTATGGAATGGGTTAAGTCTATGATAATTGTTGAAAAACTGAACAGTAGGATTGCCAACTTTCTAGCTGCACAAAACCGAACACCATGGCCTGGCTCCTGCCCTGAGGCCTCGCCCCTGCCCTGCCACTTCCCTGAGGCCCTGTCCCCCACCCACTACATTCCCCCCTCACTTGGTGGTTCACTCTCCCCCACCCTCACTCACTTTCACTGTGCTGGGGCAGGGGGTTGGGGTGCGGGAGGGGGTGCAGGCTCTAACTGGGGGTGCAGGCTTGGGGGTGAGTCCATAAATGAGGGCTCCAGCTGGGGATGCTGGCTCTGGGGTGGCGCCAGGGATGGGGGTTTGGGATGCAGGAGAGGGCTCCAGGCTGGGGCTGGAGAGGATGCGCACTGCGCAGGAGAGGGCTGTGGGTTGAGGCAGGGGGTTGGGGTATGGGAAGGGATGCGGTTTCTGGGCTGGGGCCAGGGATGAGGGAGGCTTTGAAAGAGCACTTTAACAGTGAGCCAAAATAACACATTTTTTGTACTGCTCTATCTGTCCCTGTGATTGCTGTACAAGTTGGAATATAACATTATCAATGCACCTATTAATTTTGATTGTGAATAGTCCTATGAGTTGTGTGACACTTAAGGTGACCAGATAGCCAGTGTAAAAAATTGGGATGGGGGTGGAGGGTAATAGGTGCCTATATAAGACAAAGTCCTATATATTGGGCCTGCCCCTATAAAATCAGGACACCTGGTCACCCTAGTGACACTGTGCAGTAATAAGTAATTGGTTGCTTTTGGACCTACGAAACATTTGATAGCAGACATTGCAAATGAATGGAGAGGAGTTCAGTTTTAAATAGAAAAGGAGGACTTGTGGCACCTTAGAGACTAACCAATTTATTTGAGCATAAGCATCCGATGAAGTGAGCTGTAGCTCACGAAAGCTTATGCTCAAATAAATTAGATAGTCTATAAGGTGCCACAAGTACTCCTTTTCTTTTTGCGAATACAGGCTAACACGGCTGTTACTCTGAAACCAGTTTTAAATAGACATTTATTTTGAAACAGGATTCAGTGCAAAAAAAAATTGTGAAATGAAAATATATATATATTTAAAACTTATTACAATTTAATAAATTAAGGGAACAGACCTTATGAAGCAGAAGGAACATTCATCTCCATTTCAGGTACACCTACACCATCTGTTGCTTTCACAGGTCAATGTATGTGAAGCTGTGATAGGCTTTAATGTCCCTGGGGTGGAGTGCAACATGATGCCATGTGGAATCTTGGGAGGGGATAGAGGGATGCCCCAATATTGTGCTCTCCATGGGCTGCAGAGGGAGGTGAGCTTGGGAGTGTTGAACCTGCAGGTCAAGCAGAGTTTGTAGTATCTGTAAAAAGAAAAGGAGTACTTGTGGCACCTTAGAGACTAACCAATTTATTTGAGCATGAGCTTTCGTGAGCTACAGCTCACTTCATCGGATGCATACCGTGGAAACTGCAGCAGACTTTATATATACACAGAGAATATGAAACAATACCTCCTCCCACCCCACTGTCCTGCTGGTAATAGCTTATCTAACGTGATCATCATGTGGGCCATTTCCAGCACAAATCCAGGTTTTCTCACCCTCCACCCCCCCACACAAATTCACTCTCCTGCTGGTGATAGCCCATCCAAAGTGACCAGCTACTCCTTACTCCACATCTCATGGCTGCTCGGCAGAAGATGGTACAGTATGACTGCTAGCAGTCCGTATCGCCTGCCCGCTCACCATAAGACGGTTCAATAGGACTGACTGCAGGACTAAAGAGAATGACCTGCTCAAGTCACTCCAAATTTAGTCCCTGCGCCCATGTCTGCCCAGGCGCTCCTGATCGACCTCACAGAGGCGACCAGGAGCACCTCAGACATGACGATGACGGCTACCAGTCGTACTGTACCGTCTGCTGCCACAAGGCAAGGGGTTGCTGCTACTGTGTAGCGATGCCGTACCGCGTCTGCCAGCATCCAGGAGACATAGGGTGACGGCTACCTGAGCGGGCTCCATGCTTGCCGTGGTATGGCGTCTGCACAGGTAACTCAGGAAAAAAGGCGCGAAATGATTGTCTGCCCTTGCTTTCATGGGGGGAGGGAGGGAACGGGGGCCTGACGATATGTACCCAGAACCACCCGCGTCAATGTTTTAGCCCCATCAGGCATTGGGATATCAACCCAGAATTCCAATGGGCAGCGGAGACTGCGGGAACTGTGGGATAGCTACCCACAATGCAACGCTCCGGAAGTCGACTCTAGCCTCGGTACTGTGGAAGCGCTCCGCCGAGTTAATGCACTTAATGCACTTAGAGCATTTTCTGTGGGGACACACACACTCGAATATATAAAACCGATTTCAAAAAAAACGACTTCTATAAATTCGACCTAATTTCGTAGTGTAGACATACCCTATGCCCTGGTCTACACTAGGACTTTAGGTCGAATTTAGCAGCGTTAAATCGATTTAAACCTGCACCCGTCCACACAGTGAAGCCCTTTATTTCGACTTAAAGGGCTCTTAAAATCGATTTCCTTACTCCACCCCTGACAAGTGGATTAGCGCTTAAATCGACGTTCCCGGCTCGAATTTGGGGTACTGTGGACACAATTCGATGGTATTGGCCTCCGGGAGCTATCCCAGAGTGCTCCATTCTGACCGCTCTGGACAGCACTCTCAACTCAGATGCACTGGCCAGGTAGACAGGAAAAGAACCGCAAACTTTTGAATCTCATTTCCTGTTTGGCCAGCGTGGCAAGCTGCAGGTGACCATGCAGAGCTCATCAGCACAGGTGACCATGATGGAGTCCCAGAATCGCAAAAGAGCTCCAGCATGGACCGAACGGGAGGTACGGGATCTGATCGCTGTTTGGGGAGAGGAATCCGTGCTATCAGAACTCCGTTCCAGTTTTCAAAATGCCAAAACCTTTGTGAAAATCTCCCAGGGCATGAAGGACAGAGGCCATAACAGGGACCCGAAGCAGTGCCGCGTGAAACTGAAGGAGCTGAGGCAAGCCTACCAGAAAACCAGAGAGGCGAACAGCCGCTCTGGGTCAGAGCCCCAAACATGCCGCTTCTATGATGAGCTGCATGCCATTTTAGGGGGTTCAGCCACCACTACCCCAGCCGTGTTGTTTGACTCCTTCAATGGAGATGGAGGCAATACGGAAGCAGGTTTTGGGGACGAAGAAGATGATGAGGAGGAGGAGGTTGTAGATAGCTCACAGCAAGCAAGCGGAGAAACCGGTTGTCCCGACAGCCAGGAACTGTTTCTCACCCTAGACCTGGAGCCAGTACCCCCCGAACCCACCCAAGGCTGCCTCCTGGACCCAGCAGGCGGAGAAGGGACCTCTGGTGAGTGTACCTTTTAAAATGCTATACATGGTTTAAAAGCAAGCATGTGAAAGGATTACTTTGCCCTGGCATTTGCGGTTCTCCTAGATGTAGTCCTAAAGCCTTTGCAAAAGGTTTCTGGGGAGGGCAGCCTTATTTCGTCCTTCATGGTAGGACACTTTACCACTCCAGGCCAGTAACACGTACTCGGGAATCACTGTAGAACAAAGCATTGCAGTGTATGTTTGCTGGCATTCAACCAAAATCCGTTCTTTATCTCTCTGTGTTATCCTCAGGAGAGTGAGATATAATTCATGGTCACCTGGTTGAAATAGAGTGCTTTTCTTCAGGGACACTCAGAGGTGCCCGTTCCTGCTGTGCTGTTTGCCTGTGGCTGAACAGAAATGTTCCCCGCTGTTAGCCACAGGGAGGGGGGAAGGTTGAGGGGGTAGTCACACGGTAGGAGGAGGCAAAATGCGACCTTGTAACGAAAGCACATGTGCTATGTATGTAATGTTAACAGCAAGGTTTACCCTGAAAGAGTGTAGCGACTGTTTTATAAAATGTGTCTTTTTAAATACCGCTGTCCCTTTTTTTTTCTCCACCAGCTGCATGTGTTTCAATGATCACAGGATCTTCTCCTTCCCAGAGGCTAGTGAAGCTTAGAAAGAAAAAAAAACGCACTCGCGATGAAATGTTCTCCGAGCTCATGCTGTCCTCCCACACTGACAGAGCACAGACGAATGCGTGGAGGCAAATAATGTCAGAGTGCAGGAAAGCACAAAATGACCGGGAGGAGAGGTGGAGGGCTGAAGAGAGTAAGTGGCGGGCTGAAGAGAGTAAGTGGCGGGCTGAAGACAGTGCTGAAGCTCAAATGTGGCGGCAGCGTGATGAGAGGAGGCAGGATTCAATGCTGAGGCTGCTGCAGGACCAAACCAGAATGCTCCAGTGTATGGTTGAGCTGCAGCAAAGGCAGCTGGAGCACAGACTGCCACTGCTGCCCCTCTGTAACCAACCGCCCTCCTCCCCAAGTTCCATAGCCTCCACACCCAGACGCCCAAGAACGCGGTGGGGGAGCCTCCGGCCAACCAGCCACTCCACCACAGAGGATTGCCCAAAAAAAAGAAGGCTGTCATTCAATAAATTTTAAAGTTGTAAACTTTTAAAGTGCTGTGCTTAAAGTGCTGTGTGGCATTTTCCTTCCCTCCTCCACCACCCCTCCTGGGATACCTTGGTAGTCATCTCCCTATTTGTGTGATGAATGAATAACAAATGCATGACTGTGAAGCAGCAATGACTTTATTGCCTCTGCAAGCGGTGATTAAAGGGAGGAGGGGAGGGTGGTTAGCTTACAGGGAAGTAGAGTGAACCAAGGGGCGGGGGGTTTCATCAAGGAGAAACAAACAGAACTTTCACAGCGTAGCCTGGCCAGTCATGAAACTGGTTTTCAAAGCTTCTCTGATGCGTACCGCGCCCTCCTGTGCTCTTCTAACCGCCCTGGTGTCTGGCTGCACGTAACCAGCAGCTAGGCGATTTGCCTCAGCCTCCCACCCCGCCATAAACGTCTCCCCCTTACTCTCACAGATATTGTGGAGCACACAGCAAGCAGTAATAACAGTGGGAATATTGGTTTCGCTGAGGTCTAAGCGAGTCAGTAAACTGCGCCAGCGCGCCTTTAAACGTCCAAATGCACATTCTACCACCATTCTGCACTTGCTCAGCCTGTAGTTGAACAGCTCCTGACTACTGTCCAGGCTGCCTGTGTACGGCTTCATGAGCCATGGCATTAAGGGGTAGGCTGGGTCCCCAAGGATACATATAGGCATTTCAACATCCCCAACAGTTATTTTCTGGTCTGGGAATAAAGTCTCTTCCTGCAGCTTTTGAAACAGACCAGAGTTCCTGAAGATACGAGCGTCATGCACCTTTCCCGGCCATCCCACGTTGATGTTGGTGAAACGTCCCTTGTGATCCACCAGAGCTTGCAGCACTATCGAAAAGTACCCCTTGCGGTTTATGTACTCGGCGGCTTGGTGCTCCGGTGCCAAGATAGGGATATGGGTTCCGTCTATAGCCCCACCACAGTTAGGGAATCCCATTGCAGCAAAGCCATCCACTATGACCTGCACATTTCCCAGGGTCACTACCCTTGATATCAGCAGATCTTTGATTGCGTGAGCTACTTGCATCACAGCAGCCCCCACAGTAGATTTGCCCACTCCAAATTGATTCCCAACTGACCGGTAGCTGTCTGGCGTTGCAAGCTTCCACAGGGCGATCGCCACTCGCTTCTCAACTGTGAGGGCTGCTCTCATCCTGGTATTCATGCGCTTCAGGGCAGGGGAAAGCAAGTCACAACGTTCCATGAAAGTGCCCTTACGCATGCGAAAGTTTCGCAGCCACTGGGAATCGTCCCAGACCTGCAACACTATGCGGTCCCACCAGTCTGTGCTTGTTTCCCGAGCCCAGAATCGGCGTTCCACAGCATGAACCTGCCCCATTAGCACCATGATGCATGCATTGTCAGGGCCCATGCTTTCAGAGAAATCTGTGTCCATGTCCTGATCACTCACGGGACCGCGCTGACGTCGCGTCCTCGCCCGGTATCGCGTTGCCATGTTCTGGTGCTGCATATACTGCTGGATAATGCGTGTGGTGGTTGATGTGCTCCTAATTGCCAAAATGAGCTCAGCGGCCTCCATGCTTGCCTTGGTATGGCGTCCGCACAGAAAAAAGGCGCGGAACGATTGTCTGCCGTTGCTCTGACGGAGGGAGGGGCGACTGACGACACGGCTTACAGGGTTGGCTTCAGGGAGCTAAAATCAACAAAGGGTGTGCCTGTACATCAAGGAGTATTTCAGGCAGGACTTCACGGAGGGTTCCAATAAGAAATGGTGCACCAAAGTTATCGTTGTTATTGGAACAAGGAGGTTAGCCTGGCCTCTGATTGATACATGGCTAGATTTACCTCGCTGCGCCTTCTCTGTGAGTGACTGCAGTGTGATCTAGACAGGGGAGGAGGAAAATGAGTACAAAACAAATCTGGTCTATTTCTTGTTCTGACCCACTCCATCTATCCTTTACATCTTTGGCTGGCAGCAGACGGTGCAGAAGGACTGCATGCCATCCACATCTCATGGCTGCTTGGCAGAAGATGGTACAGTACGACTGCTAGCCATCTTCATCTCTTGCCTGCCTGGCATAAGATGGTACAATACGACTGCTAGCAATCCTCATCTCTTGCCTGCCTGGCAGAAGATGGTACAGTACGACTGCTAGCAGTCCGTATCGCCTGCCCGCTCACCATAAGACGGTTCAATAGGACTGCAGGACTAAAGAGAATGACCTGCTCAAGTCACTCCAAATTTAGTCCCTGCGCCCATGTCTGCCCAGGCGCTCCCAGCCGACGTGGCCAGGAGCACCTCGGACACGATGAGGACGACTACCAGTCGTATTGCACCGTCTGCTGCCAGAAGGCAATGGGTTGCTGCTACTGTGCAGCAAAGCCGTACCGCGTCTGCCAGCACCCAGGAGACATAGGGTGACGGTTACCTGAGCTGGCTCCATGCTTGCCGTGGTATGGTGTCTGCACAGGTAACTCATGAAAAAAGGCGCGAAACGATTGTCTGCCCTTGCTTTCACGGAGGGAGGGAGGGAACGGGGGCCTGACGACACGTACCCAGAACCACCCGCGACAATGTTTTAGCCCCATCAGAGTGCTCCATTGTGAGTGCTCTGGACAGCACTCTCAGATGCCCGATTGTTTGCCATTGCTCTGACGCTGGGAGGGGCGCTTACAGGGTTGGCTTCAGGGAGCTAAAATCAACAAAGGGGGTGGCTTTACATCAAGGAGTATTTCAGGCAGGACTTCACGGAGGGTTCCAATAAGAAATGGTGCACCTAAGTTATCGTTGTTATTGGAACAAGGAGGTTAGCCTGGCCTCTGATTGATACATGGCTAGATTTACCTCGCTGCACCTTCTCTGTAAGTGACTGCAGTGTGATCTAGAAGAATGAGTCCCCTAGACAGGGGAGGGGGGGAAGCAAATCTGGTCTATTTCTTGTTTTGATCCACTCCATCTATCTTTTACATCTTTGGCTGGCAGCAGACGGTGCAGAAGGACTGCATGCCATCCACATCTCATGGCTGCTCGGCAGAAGATGGTACAGTACGACTGCTAGCAGTCCGTATCGCCTGCCCGCTCACCATAAGACGGTTCAATAGGACTGACTGCAGGACTAAAGAGAATGACCTGCTCAAGTCACTCCAAATTTAGTCCCTGCGCCCATGTCTGCCCAGGCGCTCCTGATCGACCTCACAGAGGCGACCAGGAGCACCTCAGACATGACGATGACGGCTACCAGTCGTACTGTACCGTCTGCTGCCACAAGGCAAGGGGTTGCTGCTACTGTGTAGCAATGCCGTACCGCGTCTGCCAGCATCCAGGAGACATAGGGTGACGGTTACCTGAGCGGGCTCCATGCTTGCCGTGGTATGGCGTCTGCACAGGTAACTCAGGAAAAAAGGCGCGAAATGATTGTCTGCCCTTGCTTTCACGGGGGGAGGGAGGGTGGGAACGGGGGCCTGACGATATGTACCCAGAACCACCCGCGACAATGTTTTAGCCCCATCAGGCATTGGGATATCAACCCAGAATTCCAATGGGCAGCGGAGACTGCGGGAACTGTGGGATAGCTACCCACAGTGCAACGCTCTGGAAGTCGACGCTTGCCTCGGTACTGTGGAAGCGCTCCGCCGAGTTAATGCACTTAATGCACTTAGAGCATTTTCTGTGGGGACACACACACTCGAATATATAAAACCGATTTCAAAAAAACCGACTTCTATAAATTCGACCTAATTTCGTAGTGTAGACATACCCTATAATAGGGACCCGCAGCAGTGTTGCATGAAAATTAAGGAGCTCAGGTAAGCCTACCAAAAAAACAGAGGCAAACGGCCGCTCTGGTTCAGAGCCCTAGACATGCCACTTCTATGATGAGCTGCATGCCATTCTAGGGGGTGCAGCCACCACTAACCCACCCTGTGCTTTGACTCCGTCAAAGGAGTGGGAGGCAACACGGAAGCGGGTTTTGGGGGCGAGGAAGATGATGATGAGGTGGAGGTTGTAGATAGCTCACAGCAAGGAAGTGGAGAGACCGGTTTCCCCAACAGTCAGGATCTGTTTATCACCCTGGACCTGGACGCAGTACCTCCGAACCCACCCAAGGTGGGCTCCTGGACCCTGAAGGCGGAGAAGGGACTCTGGTGAGTGTACCTTTGTAAATATTATATATGGTTTAAAAGCAAGCGTGTTTAATGATTAATTTGCCTCTCAAGTAGTAGAGGTCTGTGGCATGGCTCTGAAAGTCCCAGGGTCAAACCTGCTTTTTCGCCCCTATATCCCCCACCACGGGCGCCCTCCTCCCCTGCCTGCAGCCAAGCAGGGAAGAGTGGTTGCTTCTTCCCTTTCCCCCGGTCCCCCCTGTAGTCCCCAGCCCACTGGTATCTCCTTCCCTGACCGCAGCCTAGCAGGGAGGAGTGGTTAGTCTGGTTCGTTCTCCCCCACTGCCCTGCTCCTCCTGCTGGACCCTCCTCCCCTGCGCATCATCTAGCGGGGAGGAGTGGTGGTTTTCCCTCCTTCCCCTGCCCCCACCGCCCTAGGGGCACCCTCCTTCCCTGAACGCAACCTAGCAAGGGGAAGTGGTTAGCCCTGTTCCTTCTCCCCCCAACCCTGCCCCTCCTGATGGACCCTCCTCCCCTGCATGTTGTTTAGCGGGGAGGAGTGTCTGCCCATTGCCCCAGCCCCATATTAGGGCCTCCTCCTGCTTTTTGCCACAATGGAGGAGGACCCTGCTTCTGCCCCTACTCCTACCCCTGCCCCTGTTGACCCCGTGGTTCCCCCTTTGCCACCACCCCTGCCTGCCCCTGTGGCTTCCCTCTTGGCCACTACTGGTCCAGACTCCACCGCTGCCATGGCCCCCCCTTCCACAAGCAAGAAGGGCCAGGAGAACAAGAAGGGCAAAGGCCCCACCCAGAAAGCAAAACTTCCTGCAGGCGGGGCTGCTCTCCCTGCCATGGGCAGGGCTGCCCTCCCCGCTGTGGCCCCGACACCTGCCACAACCCCTCCTTCCCCTGCCATTCCTTCCACCAGCTCTGGGGGCACTCCATCTCAGGCCCCCAGAACGTACGCCCAGGTGGCCGCTGCCTCTCCACGTGCCACCGTGCCATCCACGACAACTGCCACCTCCGGTACCATCCCTGGCGGCCGAGGTCCCTTCCCCTCACTTACCAGGAAGCACGGCGTCCGCTGCCTCCTGGTGCCAGCCTCGCCCCACGTTGAAACATACGTGCGGGCATTGGCACGGGTGGTGGCGCCCACGGCCTTCGTGGCGGCCTCCAAAATGTATGGGAAGGTCGTCTTCTTCCTCACCAGTTCATGGGCTTTCTCCAGGTGCTGTACACTGAGGTGGAGTGTCTGGTCAGGCTCAACTGGACCCTGACCAAGCCGGTCAGCTTCAGGTGGGGAGTACGGCAGGGGTGCCCCCTCTCGGGCCAGCTGTACTCTCTGGCGATCGAGCCCTTCCTCTGTCTCCTCTGCCGGAGATTGATGGGTTGGTGCTTCAGGAGCCAGAGCTGCGGCTGGTCCTGTCGGCGTACGCCAACGACGTGCTCCTCGAGGTCCAGGAACTGGGCAACCTGGTGCGGGTGGAGGCTTGCCAGGCTGTCTAATCGGCAGCCTCCTCCACCCGGGTCAACTGGGTCAAGAGCTCTGGCCTGGTGGTCGGGGACGGGTGGCAGGTGAGCTCCCTCCCACCCGCTCTTCGAGCCATCCGGTGGAGCATGGGTCCGCTGCTCTATCTCGGCGTTTACCTTTCCGACATGCAGCCTTCTCCTCTGGAGAACTGGCAGGGTTTGGAGGCCAGGGTGGGTGAGCAGCTGCGGAGGTGGACAGGACTGCTCCAGTGTCTCTCCCTGTGAGGGAGGGTGCTGGTGCTGAATCAGCTAGTCCTGTCCATGGTCTGGCACCGGCTCAACACCCTGAGCCCAACCCCTGGCCAGGCTCCAAAGGACAGCCCTGGAGTTTTTCTGGCCAGGACTGCACTGGGTCTCTGCAGGGGTTCTGAGTCCTCCCCTGGAGGAGGGAGGACAGGGCCTGGTCTGCCTTCGTAGTCAGGTCCATGTCTTCTGCCTCCAGGCCCTTCAGAGACTCCTTTATGGTGCAGGTAGTCTGGTGTGGAGCATGCTGGCGCATGCCTTCCTCTGCCACCTCTGAGGGCTCTGATGTGACTGGCAGCTCTTTTTCCTTCACCTGAGGGGCCTTCTGCAAGATCTCTCCCAAGCTGCCGGCCTTCTACCAGGACCTCCTCCAGACCTGGAAGCTCTTTTCGGCAACCAGGTCCATTGTGGCCACCGAGGGGGTGGACCTCCTGGCGGAGCCTCTACTACACAACCCCGATCTATGTGTGCAGGTGACGGAGCCTCCCTCAATGTGCCGGAGGTTGGTCCTGGCAGAAATCACCAGAGTCAGAGACCTCCTGGACTATAACAGGGGGGACTGGGTGGCTCCCCGTGCGCTCGGTCAACGCATGGGGCTCTCCACCCTTCCAATCCCCCTGCGTGTACTCCAGGAGGTGGGCGCTGCCTTGTCGCCCATTTCTCTTGTCTTCCTACGGCGGGCCCTGTGAGAGGGCACTCCCCGCCCGCCCCTCACCCCAGGCCCTCCGGACCTTTTTATTGGGCCCCTGTTCTGCGAGTCCCCCGCAGCTTCCCTGCTCCCATACTCCAAGCTGGATGTGCACCTTGCAGCCAGTTTGCTTCTGAACCATGCCCAGGGACCAACTGTACATGCTCGTGCTCCACACGTTGCATTCCCTCACCCTATCGTCCCACCCCAACACTGAGTGGTGGGACTACTTACCACCTGTGGAGGGTGAGGAGCCCCGCTCGGCCAGCCTCTGTTACATCTTGGTCCCACGGCCCGCCAGGGACATTGGTTGGTGGCTCCTTCATGGAGCCGGAGCGTGGGCATGTATCTGGCACAGTTCACCCCAAACTCGAGGCCTGCCCCTTCTGCAGCATGAGGGAGAACCTGGCACATGCTTACTTTGAATGCGCCAGGTTGCAGCCTCTATTCTGGCTCCTTCAGAACCTCTTGTTGAGGTTCTGGCTTCACTTTTCCCCGCATCTGTTCATTTTTGCACACTCTATCTGAGGCCCCACAAAGTCGCGAGACCTCCTCATCAACCTCCTCCTGGCTGTAGCTAAAGTCGCCATCTATAACAGCAGGAGGAAGATGCTGGATGAGGGGGTGCTCTGCGACTGTGGAGCCTATTTCCGTTCCTCCCTCGTCTCATGCATCTGGGCAGAGTTCCACTGGGCAGCGTCCGCTGGCTCCCTAGACACCTTTGAGGAGCAGTAGGCGCTGTCTGGGGTCCTCTGCTCAGTGTGCCCATCCAGTATCCTTGTTTTGAACCTGTGACCATCACTCCGATCCCTGTTTTCCATTACTTGTCCCCAGTATCCATTTGGTTCCTGGGTCCAGTGGCTGTGCCTGCTAGGCTGGGGGAGGGCCTTTAGAAGTGGGCAGGCTTGCACCTGCCCACCTCCCGGGTTTTCCAATAAATCCAGCTGCTAGGCCCTGGGCTCTCACTGCTACTGCTCCAGCTCCAGCTACTCCCCTGGCTGGGCCAGACACGACCCCCCTTCTCTGCTCCTGGCTGCTGCACCACCCCTCCGGTTGTTGCTGCTCCTGCTTCAGCCCCTTGGAGGGGGGGCTGCTGGCCCCCTCCCCAGAGGAGGGGAGTGAGGGACCCCAGCCCCAGCAGTTGCTGCTGCTGCTGTGGACACCACCACCACCTGTGAGGGGTCCTTCCTGCCTGGCCACCAGGCTGCCTGCTAGAGCTGCTGTTGCTCCCTGGGAGCTGCTGGAGCCTCCGGGAGGAGGAAGAAGAGGATTGTTTGCTGCTGGGGGAGCGCGCAGAGACTCTGCAGACCACTGTGGAGGGGGCCTTCAAGGACTGAGTAACTTTCGAACTGTGCTCTTGTGGTGGGGGTCTTGACTGTGTTTGTGGGGACACGGGGGGGATGGAGCTTCCCCCTGGTCTATCTGTGTCCTCCCCTACCCCCACCGCTGCCCCCTCCACCACCCCCACTGGCTGTATACCATCTGCCTCAGCTCCTGGCTCTGGACTCAGCTGCTTGCTTGGCTTCCCACACCTGTTCCATCATTTGGGCCAGAAGCAGCAGCCAGCAAAAGCTGGGTTTTTTTGCAAGCGCACGTGGGTGCACATGCCCCCCTCCACCCCTGCAACAGTCTCCCCCTCTCCCCTTGCGGCCCTTTGCTTCCACCCACTTTTGGCCCAGCCCCTCAGCAGCTTTAGTTTGTTTGCCTGCCCCCCCCCTTTCCCTCTGCAGTTTTGTTTGTTTATTTGCCCCACGCCAGCCTCTAAAAGCTAGCTGCTTGGTTTCCTTGTCTTCCCTCCAGCCTGGTTGTCCCCTGCCCCCCACCGCGATTCCTCTGCCCTGACTAGCCCTTTGCTCTGTGTGCCCATGCCCCCTCCCATGTGCTTGTGCCCTTCCCCTGTTTCAGTTTGAACCCTTGTCTCACTGCACCCCCCCAATGCTATTATAACCCCCCCTCCTCTAGTGCAGCTAGAGGAGCCGGAATCCCATCCTGTGTCGGTGACTGAACCCCCACCAAGTCCTTGATCGCCCCACCTCCAGCCCCCGCCTTCTGGCGCCCTCCTCCCCTGCCTGCAGCCTAGCGGGGAGGAGTGGTCGACCTGCTTCCCCTCTCCCTACTCCCCCTCCGGAGTTTCTCCTCCATCCCTGCTCACTATGGCGGGGCACAAGGAGGGTGGGAACTTCTGGGCAGTCCCTGCTGCCCCTCCTCCATCTGCCCCCCTGTCATCCCCTGTGGCTTCCACCTCAACTGTTGATGCCAAGCCACCTTCTACCGCCCCCGGGGCACCAGCAGCAGCGAAAAATGGGGTGAACTCCACTGCTTCCGCGTCCCTTGCCCTCTCTGATTGTGAGGGAGCCCAGCCAGCCGGCGAGAAGGGCCAGGGCAGGAAGAAGGGTAAGGGCCCTGCCAAAAAGTCTAGGCCCTCCATGGCAGGGACTGCCCCCTCTACCATGGCCCCACCACTGGCCGCAGCATCCCTCCCTGTTGCTCCCTCCACCAGCTCTGCAGATGCCCATAGCCTGGCCCCCAGGGCGTACATCAAGGTGATGGTGGCTCCCCCGCCTGCCACTCCATCATCTCTCCCGGCCATCGCCTCCGCTACCATCTATAGTGGCCGGGGCCTCTTCCCCACCTTGACCAGGAAGCACGGCGTCCGTTGCCTCCAGGTGCCCGCTTCCCCCCACATGGAGACCTACGTGCGGGTGTTGGCGAGGGTGATGGGGCCCACGGCCATCGTTGCGGCCTCCAAAATGTATGGGAAGGTTGTCTTCTTCCTGGCATCAGAGGCCACGGCCCAGGAGGCGGTGGAGAAGGGCCTGGCGGTGGGGGGCGTGTTCATCCCCCTGGAGCCAATGGAGGACCTGGGTGTCTGGCTGGTCCTGACTTCCGTCCCTCCCTTCCTTCCCAACGCCGCCCTGTTACCTTGCCTCTCTACTCTGTGGAAACCGCTGTCAGTTGTCGGCCCTCTCTCCCTGGGCTGCAAAGACCCCGCCCTCCGTCACGTCCTCTCGTTCCGCCGGCAGGTGCAGCTTCAACTGCCGCCCGCGGCGCGGGATGGAGAGGCGCTCGAGGGGTCCTTCCTGGTCCCCTACCAGGGGGCCCATTACCGGGTGCACTACTCCACGGGGGAGGCCCTGTGCTACCCCTGCTGGGTGATGAGGCACGTCCGGAGGGACTGCCCCTTGGCCCAGCACAGAGGAGCGTCCAGGACCCCCGAGCCCCACCAGAGCACTGGCCCCGTCATCGCCTGCGCCCCCAGCTGCCCGGAGCCACCCCTGCTCCTTTCCAGTCCACCGCTGCTCCCGCTCGGGCCCAAGGGGCAGCTCCCCCAGTACGCCCAGACGAGCGGGAGAGCCCTGCCCCCGCTGCTTGCAATCTGGCGGAGTCTGTGGAGGAGGGTGCGGCAGGGACACCACCGGGCATGGGAGAGGGCCTGCCCCGGGGGAATCCTCCTTCCCTCGTGCCACCGCACCACTGCCTCCCCGAGTTCCCGTGCCATCACCCTTGCCCCCTGACCTGACCCCTTCTGGCCAGCCCACAGATGATGCCATGGAGGGCTGGGTCCAAGTACAGGGGAAGTGGGACAAGTGGAAGGCTTGAGCTCTGCTCTTTCCATCTGATGCGGAGGCCCCCCTAAAAGACCAGGAAGGGGGCCACCAACATCGAGCCTTCTGCCTTGCCGCTGGGTGCATCCCATCTGCTAGTGCCGGCTGGGGATGGCATGGCAGCAATGGAAGGTAGCACTGCCCCTCCTCCTGAGTCCCTCCCTCGGGGAACCCCTCCTTCCCCCTTGCCACCTGAACTCCCTGCATGCTCCAAGGCGAGCATTGCTTCGGGCACCAGCGAGGAGGTCCCTAGGGTGGTGGGTGGTGATTTCCCCTCCATCTTCGCGGAGATTGAGGCCCTAGGTCTGAGCCCAGTCACTCAGGGGGAGGACGACCTTCTGCCAGCGAGCCTCAATCTGGGTGACCTCATCCCGGCCCCCCTCTCCCCATGCTCAATTCCCCTAACCGCTGCTTCTGCTCCCGCCTCCGAGGAACCCTGGATTCTTCCACCACCCCTGCCGCAGATGGCCCCCGGATAACAGCCGCCGAGCCTATTGAGGTGACAGCCAGTGCCACGCGGCTGGGACCTGAGTCACCAGGGGCTTCGCTCGTTGATGCGGGGCAGCCGACCTCCTTCCTGGGTGGGGGCCCCACTGCTGCTTCTCCACCTATCGATGCCGTGGCCACAACAGCTGCCTTGGAGCGCGAGCCCGGTATTGTTGAGGGCCCCCTTCCCACTCCACAGACCCCTGAGCCCAGCTGAGAGGTGCTGCCCCCCCAGTGGCTCAGCTGCTGGGGCCCACAATCCCACTTCCGCCCCTCTCCCCAACCCTGCTCCTGACCTCTGCCCTGCCCCTGATGCTGACCCCGGCCCCCTCCCCTCCATCTCCCATGCTGCTACTGCTGCCCTTGGAGCCATCTCCTTCCCCTTCCCGGAAAATGACCCCAGGGAGTGGCCTTCGTGTTCCCCTGTCCCGACCCCTGGGGGCTGCTATTTTCCCTCCCCCGCCCCCTACTGAGCCAGGGTCTGAGGCGGGCTGCGTGCCACTGGCACATCGGGCACCAGGCCGGGGGTCCGCCCCCTCCCTGCCTGTCTCAGCAGGCCACGGGGCTTTGACAGGGGCCCTACTAGAGGACGGCAGGGGCCTGTAACCCCGCCCCCCGATAGACTGTGAGAGGAGCTGGGTGAATTTCTCCAGGATGCCCGTTTGTCCTGGAACAAGGTGCAACTCACTCTCCAGCTCTGGGAGCACTTTTATCAAACCCTACGGGCCATAAGGGCCATTCTGGGGGAGAGTAAAGGGACCGGGAGGCAGGCCACTTCGGCCTACCAGCAGGCCCATGGCTTCCATGACTCTTTGCTCACCTACAGGGTAGGTCACGGTTTGCTGTGCAGCCCAAAGGGGGCCATGAGTGTCCCTGCCTGCGAGGATCCCCCCCAACCTTCCCCATGGCACCCATCATCTTCGCAACATTAAACACCCGGGGCTGTAGGATGGGTCTCCTCAGGTGCCAGGTGCTCTCCTTCCTTTTGCGGGGGGAGGGGTACTGTGTGGTTTTCCAGTCTGAGACCCATACAGATCCAGCCTCTGAAGCAAGTTGGCAGCTGGAGTGGGGGGACAGGGTCTATTTTAGCCACCTCACAGTTCGTACGGCTGGAGTGGCTACCTTCTTCTCCCCGACCTATGGCCTGAGGTCATGGGGGTCGCCAAGACTGTGCCGGGCCGCCTGCTGCCCCTCTGGGTCCACATGGAGGGGCCAATGGTCAACCTCATCAACGTTTATGCCCTGACATTGGGCCCGGAGTGACTGCAGGCACTTTTATCAGCAGGCATCCAGCTTCCTCGGCTCTTTGGATCCTCACGAGTGCCTGTTCCTGGGCAGGGACTTTAACACCATCCTTGAGGAGTGGGACCACTCGGGGACCAAGCAGTGCCCAGCTGCTGTGGACGTCCTCCAGGAGATAGTCGACCTTCACTCCCTGGTGGACGTCTGATGCAACCACCACCCGGACGACGTCTCAATGTTCACCTTTGTCCAGGTGGAGGCCCATCGGTCATGCCAATCCCAGTTGGACCTCATTTACTTCTCATGCTGTCACCTTTCACGGGCCCACTGCTCCAGCATCCAGCCGTTCTCGGATCACCACCTAGTGACCGTGATGGCCTCTCTGTGTAGAGAGGCCAAGGCCGGCCTATTGGCACTTTAATAACAGCGTGTTGGAGGATGTGGGCTTTGTGGCATCATTGCGGGAGTTCTGGCTGGCCTGGCGAGGGCAGCAGAATGCCTTTCCCTTGGCGCGGAGGTGGTGGGACGTGAGGAAGGTGTGCGCCCGGCTCTTCTGCCGCGACTACACCCGGGGCACCAGCCGACGGAGGGATGCGATGATAGAGCAGTTGGAACGGGAGGTCTTAGAGCTGGAGAGGCGTCTGGCTGCGAGCCCTGAGGATCCATCCCTTTGCGGAGCATGCCGGGAGAAGCAGGAGGAGCTCCAGGCCCTTGAGGACCATTGGGCCTGGGGTGACTTTGTTCAATCCTGCATCTGCCTCCTTTGGGAGATGGATCGTGGTTCCTGCTTCTTCTATGCCCTGGAGAAAAGGAGGTGATCCAAGAAACACGTCACCTGCTTCCTGGCAGAGGACAGCATCCCCCTTACAGATCAGGCAGAGATGTGCAGGAAGGCCAGGGCTTCCTACACAGGCCTTTTCTCCCCAGATCCGACCGATCCTGATGCTTGCAGAGTGCTCTGGGACAGACTCCCGACGGTCACCACAGGCAACTGGGACCGGATGGAGCTGCCTCTCACTCTGGCCAAGCTCTCGGAAGCTGTCAAGGTTCCTTCTCCACTCTGAACTCTAGGGTACAGATGTGGGGACCTGCATGAAAGACCCCCTAAGCTTATTTTTACCAGCTTAGGTTAAAACTTCCCCAAGCCTCAAAGTCTTTGCCCTTGGATTAGGTAAAACGCTGCCACCACCAAGCGTTTTAGACAAAGAACAGGGAAAGGACCACTTGGAGTTCCTATTTCCCCAAAATATCCCCCCAAGCCCTTACACCCCCTTTCCTGGGGAGGCTTGAGAATAAACAAGATGAGCACAAACCCCTTGGATTATTAAGACCCAAAAAACCCAATCAGATTCTTAAAAATCAGAACTTTATTAGAAGAACAAAAAAGAAGATAAGAGAACAGCTCTGTAAGATCAGAATGGAAGATAATCTTACAGGCAGTCAGATTCAAAACATAGAGAATCCCTCTAGGCAAAACCTTAAGTTACAAAAAGACACAAAACCAGGAATACACACTTCCTCCAGCACAGCGAATTTACAAGCCAGAAAACAAAGAAAACCTAACCCTTTTTCTAGCTAGATTACTTACTAACTTTACAGGAGTTTGCATCCTTGATTTGTTCTTGGCAAAGGTATCACACAGACAGACAAAAACCTTTCCCCCCCCCCCAGATTTGAAAGTATCTTGTCCCCTCATTGGTCATAGAATCATAGAATCATAGAATATCAGGGTTGGAAGGGACCCCAGAAGGTCATCTAGTCCAACCCCCTGCTCGAAGCAGGACCAATTCCCAGTTAAATCATCCCAGCCAGGGCTTTGTCAAGCCTGACCTTAAAAACTTCTAGGGAAGGAAATTCCACCACCTCCCTAGGTAACGCATTCCAGTGTTTCACCATCCTCATAGTGAAAAAGATTTTCCTAATATCCAACCTAAATCTCCCCCACTGCAACTTGAGACCATTACTCCTTGTTCTGTCATTTTGGGTCAGGTGCCAGTGGGGTTACCTTAGCTTCTGGCCAGGAGGGATTTTATAGCACTGTATACAGAAAGGTGGTTACCCTTCCCTTTATATTTATGACAGAAGCCCTCTGCTGCATGCCCACCAATAAATCCCCAGGCATGGACAGGCTGACCGTGGAGTTCTATCGTGTGTTCTGGGTCGTCCTCAGCCTGGAACTTCTCACTGTCTGGGCCAAGTCCTTGGAGAGCGGGGTCCTCCCCCTGTTGTGCAAGCAAGCTGTCCTCGCCTTGCTCCCAAAGAAGGGGGACCCCCGCGACCTTCGGAATTGGCATCCTGTCTCGCTCCTCAGCACAGACTACAAAGTTGTAGTGAAGGCCATCTCACTGCAGCTGGGGTCCGTGCTGGCAGATGTGGTCCACCCAGACCCGACCTACACCGTCCCGGGCTGTACCATCTTTGATAATCTGTATTTGGTCCAGGATCTCTTGGCGCTCAGGTGTAGGGATGGTCTGTCATTCGCCCTCCTGTCCCTGGATCAGAGAGAAGGCGTTTGACAGGGTGGACCATGGGTATCTCCTGGGCACTCTGCGAGCGTTCGGCTTTGGACCCCAGTTTGTGAGTTTTCTCCAGGTGCTGTACACCTCCATGGAGTGTCTGGTCAGGCTCAACTGGACCCTGACTGAGCCAGTCAGCTTCGGGCTGGGAGTACGGCAGGGGTGCCCCCTCTCTGGCCAGCTGTATGCTCTGGTGACTGAGCCGTTCCTCTGTCTCCTCCACCGGAGGCTGACATGGTTGGTGCTGCGGGAGCCAAAGCTGCAGCTGGTCCTGTCAGCATACGCCAACGACATGCTCCTCGTGGTCCAGGACCCGGGCAACTTGGTGCGGGTGGAGGCTTTCCAGGCCGTCTGCTTGGCGGCCCTCTCTGCCCGGGTCAACTGGGTCAAGAGCTCTGGCCTGGTGGTAGGGGACGGGTGGCCGGTGAGCTCTCTCCCACCCCACTTCAGGCCATCCGGTGGAGGGAGGATCCACTGCTCTGTCTTGACATTTACCTTTCTGCCACGCATCCATCTCCGCTGGAGAACTGGCACGGTTTAGGGGGCAGGGTGATAGAGCGGCACGGATATGGGCAGGACTACTCTGGTGCCTCTCCCTCTGAGGGAGGGCACTGGTGCTCAATCAGCTAGTCCTGTCCATGCTCTGGCACCAGCTCAACACCCTGGTCCTGGCCCCGGATTTCCTGGCCAACCTCTGGACGTTGGTTCTGGAGTTCTTCTGGCCAGGACTGCACTGGGTCTCTGCAGGGGTCCTCCACTTGCCTCTGGATGAGGGAGGACAGGGCCTGAAGTACCTGCGCACTCAGGTCCACATCTTCCATCTCCAGGCTCCTTTATGGTGCAGGTAGTCCAGCGTGGAGCGTACTGGCGCACGCCTTCTTGCGCCGTTTCCGAGGGCTCCGATATGACCGGCAGCTCCTTTATCTCCATCCGAGAGGTCTTCCACGAGACCTCTCTGGGCTGCCAGTCTTCTACCAGGACCTCCTCCGGACCTGGAAACTAGTTTGGGCCACCAGGTCTGTGGCGGCCTCAGTGGGGGCAGATCTCCTCGTGCAGCCCCTGCTACACAACCCCCAGCTTCGTGTTCAGGTGGTGAAGTCCCCCTCAGTGCGCCAGAGGTTGGTCCTGGCAGAAGTCACCACAGTCAGAGACCTCCTGGACTACAACCGGGGAGACTGGCTGGATCCTCTGACGCTCGTTCGGCGCATGAGGCTCTCCAGGCCTTGAACTCCCCAGCACGTACTTCAGGAAGTGAGGGCTGCTTTACTGCCCACTGCTTGGGTCTTCCTTGACTGGGTCCTGTGGGACGGCATGCCCCGCCCACCCTCCACCCCAGACCCACCAGACCTTTTCATCGGGCCCCTGCCCCGTGGACCTGCCAGGCCATCCCATCCCTTTACCGCGAGCCTGCTGTACGATTTGCAGCCAGTTTGGTTCTGGACCGCGCCAAGAAAACATCTGTACATGCTCGTGCTCCACACTCTTCACGTCCTCACCCTCACATACTGCCCTGACATGAAGTGGCAGGACCTCTTGCCACCTCTGGAGGGTGAGGAGCCCCAGTGGGCCAGCCTATATTCCACCCTGGTCCTGAGGCCCACCAGGGATGTCAGCTGGTGGATCCTTCACAGAGCCGTGAGCACGGGCGTGTACTTGGCACAGTTCACTCCCCTCCCAGACACCTGCCCCTTCTGCGGCATGAGGGAGACCCTGCCGCACGTGTACCTGGAGTGCGCCAGGTTGGAGCCCCTATTCCGGCTCCTCTTGGATATACTATTATGTTTTTGGTTGCACTTTTCCCCTCACCTGTTCATCTATGCACTCCCCATCCATAGCCCCACAAAGTTGCGAGAACTCCTTGTCAACCTCCTCCTAGCCCTGGCCAAAAAGGCCATCTACAAAACCAGGGATAGAAGGCCGGCCAATGGGGTTTCCTGTGACTGTAGGGCCTATTTCTGCTCCTCAGTCCATTCACGCATCCAGGCAGAGTTCCTCTGGGCAGTGTCCGCTGGCTCCGTTGACACCTTCAAGGAGGAGTGGGCGCTGTCCAGGGTTCTCGGCTTGGTGTTCCCATCAGGTTCCCTTCATTTAGCCCTGTCAGGGTTCCTTCCCCACTCTGAACTCTGGGGTACAGATCATAGAATCATAGAATCATAGAATATCAAGGTTGGAAGGGACCCCAGAAGGTCATCTAGTCCAACCCCCTGCTCAAAGCAGGACCAATTCCCAGTTAAATCATCCCAGCCAGGGCTTTGTCAAGCCTGACCTTAAAAACCTCTAAGGAAGGAGATTCTACCACCTCCCTAGGTAACGCATTCCAGTGTTTCACCACCCTCATAGTGAAAAGTTTTTCCTAATATCCAATCTAAACCTCCCCCCTGCAACTTGAGACCATTACTCCTCGTTCTGTCATCTGCTACCATTGAGAACAGTCTAGAGCCATCCTCTTTGGAACCCCCTTTCAGGTAGTTGAAAGCAGCTATCAAATCCCCCCTCATTCTTCTCTTCTGCAGACTAAACAATCCCAGCTCCCTCAGCCTCTCCTCATAAGTCATGTGTTCCAGTCCCCTAATCATTTTTGTTGCCCTCTGCTGGACTCTCTCCAATTTTTTCACATCCTTCTTGTAGTGTGGGGCCCAAAACTGGACACAGTACTCCAGATGAGGCCTCACCAATGTCGAATAGAGGGGAACGATCACGTCCCTCGATCTGCTCGGTATACCCCTACTTATACATCCCAAAATGCCATTGGCCTTCTTGGCAACAAGGGCACACTGCTGACTCATATCCAGCTTTTTGTCCACTGTCACCCCTAGGTCCTTTTCCGCAGAACTGCTGCCTAGCCATTCGGCCCCTAGTCTGTAGCGGTGCATTGGATTCTTCCGTCCTAAGTGCAGGACCCTGCACTTGTCCTTATTGAACCTCATCAGATTTCTTTTGGCCCAATCCTCCAATTTGTCTAGGTCCTTCTGTATCCTATCCCTCCCCTCCAGCGTATCTACCTCTCCTCCCAGTTTAGTATCATCCACAAATTTGCTGAGAGTGCAATCTACACCATCCTCCAGATCATTTATGAAGATATTGAACAAAACCGGCCCCAGGACCGACCCCTGGGGCACTCCACTTGACACCGGCTGCCAACTAGACATGGAGCCATTGATCACTACCCGTTGAGCCCGACAATCTAGCCAGCTTTCTACCCACCTTATAGTGCATTCATCCAGCCCATACTTCCTTAACTTGCTGACAAGAATACTGTGGGAGACCGTGTCCAAAGCTTTGCTAAAGTCAAGAAACAATACATCCACTGCTTTCCCTTCATCCACAGAACCAGTAATCTCATCATAAAAGGCGATTAGATTAGTCAGGCATGACCTTCCCTTGGTGAATCCATGCTGGCTGTTCCTGATCACTTTCCTCTCATGCAAGTGCTTCAGGATTGATTCTTTGAGGACCTGCTCCATGATTTTTCCAGGGACTGAGGTGAGGCTGACTGACCTGTAGTTCCCAGGATCCTCCTTCTTCCCTTTTTTAAAGATTGGCACTACATTAGCCTTTTTCCAGTCATCCGGGACTTCCCCCGTTCGCCACGAGTTTTCAAAGATAATGGCCAATGGCTCTGCAATCACAGCCGCCAATTCCTTCAGCACTCTCGGATGCAACTCGTCCGGCCCCATGGACTTGTGCACGTCCAGCTTTTCTAAATAGTCCCTAACCACCTCTATCTCCACAGAGGGCTGGCCATCTCTTCCCCATTTTGTGAAGCCCAGCGCAGCAGTCTGGGAGCTGACCTTGTTAGTGAAGACAGAGGCAAAAAAAGCATTGACTACATTAGCTTTTTCCACATCCTCTGTCTTTTTTTCCACATCTTAGGGGACCCTCATGAAAGAACCCCTAAGCTTACTCTTACCAGCTTAGGTTAAAACTTTCCCAAGGTACAGATTCCCTTCTTGCCTTGGGATCACTGCCACCACCAAGTGATTTAACAAACAATCAGGGAAGGGACCACTTGGAGTCCAATTCCCCCAAAATATTCCTCCAAGCCTACAACCCCTTTCCTGGGGAAGGCTTGAGCATATATCCTCACCAATTGGTTACAAAAGGACTACAGACCCAAACCCCTGGGTCTTAGAACAAGGGAAAAATCAGTCAGGTTCTTAAAAAGAAGGATTTTATTTAAAGAGAAAAAGGTAAAAGAGTCACCTCTGTAAACTTAGGCTGGTAGTTAACCTTACAGAGTAGCAGAAAATTCAAAGAGCACAGAGGAACCCTCTCTAGCCTTAGTTTCAAAGTTACAACAAAACAGGGATAAACCTCCTTCTAGCAAAGGGAAAATGCACAAGTTGAGAAAACAAAGATAAACTAATATATCTTGCCTGGCTGTTACTTACAAGTCTGAAATTTGAGAGACTTGTTTAGAAAGATTTGGAGAACATGGATTGATGTCCGCTCCCTCTTAGTCCCAAGAGTGAACAGCCACAGAAACAAAGAACCCAAAACAAAACCTCTCCCACCCCACCATATTTGAAAGTATCTTTTGTCCCCATTGGTTCCTTTGGTTAGGTGCCAACCAGGTTACTTGAGCTTCTTAACCCCTTACAGGTAAGGAGGAATTTAGGCTACCTCTATGGTTATGACATGTCCCCCACACAGCCTGTACCACATTGGCTCTGATTTCTTCTCCTGGAGCTCTAGGAGAAAACAGAGTTAATAAGACACATGCACCTCTAGAGATACTACTGATTATATAAAAACTAACAATATGTTCCACATTTCAAGAACAATTTTAACCAGTTGATTCTGGGAAACTTTCATTGGAGAGTGCATCAGACACTTTGTTAGAAGCTCCTGAAATGTGTTGTATTTCAAAATCAAAATTTTGGAGAGCTAAACTCCACCGAAGAAGTTTTTTGTTATTGTCCTTGATGGTATGAAGTCACTTCAGCGCAGCATGGTCTGTTTGCAGGTGGAAACGCCATCCCCAGACATATGGGCGTAGCTTTTTCAGAGTGTACTGTGACAGGGTTGGGCCAGATGGCTATAGGAGAGTAATTTTTTTTTTTAAGTGAAGGCATATGGCCAGGTTTATTGTCAATGAGGCACGGTCCTAGTATCCTGCAGACTCTACAGAACCACTAACACATGTATGCCTGTTACAAAGGACCAGATCGGTGAATGGCAGGACTTTCCGTTCCCCACAAGGCCAGACAAAGACATTCCCTTTGAGATTTGTCTTTATACCCCAGTACAAACAAGTTACGTGCTACCCCTCTGATACAGTTAGGTGCCACACTCTGGTGTGAGTTACTGCCCCCTCTGACGTAGCTAACCACAACCCATTACCTTGTACCTGTTGGTTTGATTAAAACATCTCTATCCATCATGCTGTCACCCTGATCTTATTTTTAAAATGGGTCAGCATGTTCCTGTTATCTTTTGGGGAAAGTGTAGTGTGACAGGGTCGGGCCAGATGGCTATAGGAGAGTAATTTTTTTTTTTAAAACAGAAAAGAATTTTATTTCCATAACACTTACAAAGAGTCACCAAAAAGGAAAAAACAAAACTATGCAACAAAACAAAAGCAAACGCAAGGTATAACACAGCAGCCTTCAGGAGGGAGAAGTGTTCAGGCTAGCCTGGGCCCAGAGCGGGGGGGCTTCCTCGACACTCGTGGTCTTCCACCCCCTTGAGTTACCTAGTGCCACACCCAGTGTCACCGATTATTCCTCTCCTGAGATTTCCCAACAAGATGGGCACGGCTGCGGGGTGGGCGGTTTGGGGGTGGGAGGGACGTACACCCACGTGTGATAGGACCCCTCCTAGGTGATGGTGATGATGGTATCCACAGTGGCAATGGCTGGGGCTGGGGTCTCTCGTTCTTCCCCTCAATCAAAGGGTCAGACGGAGGGAACCGGACGGGGTCACCGAGCAGAGAACCTCGGACAGCGCCCACCGCTCCTCGAAGGTGTCAAGGGACTCGGTGGACGCCGCCCAGAGGAACTTTGCCCGGATAGGTGAATGTACTGAGGATCAGAAAACAGCCCTACAGTCGCAGGACGCTTCATTAGCCAACCTCCCCTCTCTGGTTTTATAAATGGCTGTTTTAGCTAGGGCTAGGAGGAGGTTAACCAGGAGATCTCGCGATTTTGTGGGGCCATGGATGGGGAGTGTGTAGATAAAAAGGTGAGGGGAAAAGTGGAGCCAAAAGCATAATAAAATATTTGTGAGGAGCCAGAAAAGGAGCTGCAGCCTGGCACACTCTAAATATACGTGCGCCAGGGTGTCCCTCACGTTGTAAAAAGGGCAAGTATCTGGGATGGGGGTGAACCGCGTCAAAAACACGCCCATGCTCACAGCTCCATGAAGGAGCCGCCAGCTGATGTCCCCGACGGACCTCAGGACCAAGGTAGAATACAGGCTGGCCCACCGGGGTTGCTCACCCTCCAAAGGCGGCAGGAGGTCCCGCCACTTTGCATCGGGGCAGGACACCAGGGTGTGGGCATGAAGGCTGTGAAGCGTGAGTGTGTAATGATGTTTCCGTGGCACGGTTTGGAAGCTGACCAGCTGCAGTTCATGCAGCCGGCTCGCAGTGAAAGGGTGAGGGGTTTGTTGGGATCTATAGGGTAGGGGCCCAACTGAAAGGTCCGGCGGGCCTGGGGTAAGGGATGGGCGGGGTGCGCCCTCGCGCAGGGCTCGGCTGAGATAAGCCCGAGCAGTGGGCATCAAGGCGGCCTTCACCTCCTGAAGTACGCGCCGGGGGTTACGAGGTCTGGAGAGCCCCATGCGCCGAGCGAGCGTCAGGGGATCCAACCAGTCTCCCCGGTCATAGTCCAGGAGGTCTCCGACTCTCGTGACTTCCGCCAGGACCAAACTCTGGCTCACCGAGCGGGACTCCGCCACCTGCATACGGAGCTGGGGGTTGTGTAGCAGGGGCTCCGCGAGGAAGTCACGGGCCCTCCCACACATCTCCACTGGATCCGTGAGGGGGGTGCCATCTTCTGCTAGAAGGCAGGTGACGTGTTTCTTGGCTCCCCTCGTTTTCTCCAGGGCATAGAAGAAACGGGAGCCACGATCCATCTCCCAAAGGAGGCGGATGCAGGATTGAACAAAGGCACCTCGGGCATGATGGTCCTTGAGGGCCCGGAGCTCCTCCCGCTTCTCCCGGCACGCTCCGCAGAGGAACGGGTCCTCAGGGCTGGCAGTCAGATGCCTCTCCATCTCTAAGACCTCCCTTTCCAACTGCTCTATCGCCGCATTTCTCCGTCGGCTGGTGCCCCGGGTGTAGTCACAGCAGAAGAGCTTGGCGCGCACCTTCCCTAGATCTCACCATTGCCGCGCCAAGGGAAAGGCACGCCGCTGCTCTTGCCAGGCCAGCCAGAACTCCCGGAAGGACGTTATGAAGCCCTTATCCTCCAACAGGCTGTTGTTAAAATGCCAATAGGCCAGCCCCAGCCTCTCTGCACAGAGGGAGGCTGTTATGGTAGCTAGATGATGGTCGGAAATTGGGGCCGACCGAATGTTGGAGGAGTGGGCTCATGAAAGATGGAAATGGGATAAATAAATACGGTCCAACCGAGAGTGGTGTGACCGATGGGCCTCCACCCGGACAAAGGTAAACGTGGAAGTGTCATCTGGGTGGTGGTCACGCCAGACGTCTAGTAGGGAGTGATGTTCGACTATTTCTCGGAGAATGTTCGCGGCGGCCGGGCTCAGCTCAGCACCTGAGCGGTCCTGTTCCTCGAGGGTGGTGTTAAAGTCCCCTCCCAGGACTAAGCACTCATGAGAATCTAGGGTGCTGAGGAAGTCAGACACCCGCTGATAGAATTGCGGCCGCTTTGTGCTCGTTGTCGGGGCATAGATGTTAATGAGGTTGATCACGAGCCCCTCCATACGGACCCAGAGATGCAGCAGGTGGCCCGGCATGGCCTCAGTGATGCCTAGCACCTTGGGCCGTAGGTTGGGGGAGAACAGTGTCACCACTCCAGCCTGTCGAACCGTGAAATGGCTAAAGTAGACCCCGTCTCCCCACTCCAGCCACCAGCTGTCCTTGGCGGTCGGATCCGTATGGGTCTCCTGCAGGAAAACCACAAAGTACCCCCTCCCCGAAGGAAAGAGAGCACCTGGGACCTGCGGAGAGCCATCCTACAGCCCCTAGTGTTCAACGTTGCGATAATGAGAGGCATCATGCGGAGGGCTGGGGGGTGGGGGTTCCTTGTTGGCGGGGGTGTTCGCAACCCCCAGCGGGTCATGCAACAATCCGTGACCCGTTCTGTAAGTGAGTAATTTATCACAGAAGCTGCGGACTCGCCTGTAGGCTGCGGCACTGTGCCTTCCTGTCCCTCTACCCTCTCTTATGAGGACCCTTGTCCTCATAAGTCCCCCCATAGCTGGAGAGCTAGCTGTACCCTGTTGCGGGAGCCACGGATGTCTTCTAAAAACTCCCGCAATGTTTTTCGCAGCTCATGGTGGGGTGGGGATGCGATTTCTCAGTTATTCCCTGGTGCGGCTCTTGGGGCAGCCTCGTGGTCTGCTGAGGTGGGCAGGCAGGGTGCAGACCACCGACGGGGCATCTGACAGGCTAAAGTTATTAGGTCTGTCTCAAGCCTTGGGGTAGAAGGGGATGGTGGAGGGAAAATTGCAGCTCCTAATGGGTCACGGCAGGAAAATGCAAAGGCTGCTCCTTGGGGGGAATCCGCAAAAAACAGGAAAGAAATAACCCCAGGGTCAGCAATAGCATTGCAGGAGGAGGTGGATTGGGCAGGGACAGGGATGAGGGCGGGGGCAGAGGCGAGGCTCTGGGCTTCGGGAGGCAAGCAGCTAAGAGGTGGCACCTCCCAAACAGATTGGAGGGTTAAGGAGGTGGGGAGGGGGCTCCCACTGATGCTAGGCGCAGGACATGCCCCGCTGATCGGCAGAGGTAGCACCGGGCCTCTCCCATGGAGTAAAAGACCCGATAGTGGGCTCCCTGGTAGGGGACTAGGAAGGACCCCTCGAGCGCCTCTCCGTCACGCACCACTGGCGGCGGTAGAAACTGCACTTGCCGGCGGAACGAGAAGACATGATGGAGGGTGGGGTCCTTGCAGCCCAACGGGAGAGGGCTGATGACAGAAACGGGTTTCCCCAGGGTGGAGAGAGCGGGTAACAGGGCGGCATTGGGTAGAAAAGGAGGGACGGAGGTCAGGACTAGGCGGACGCCCAGGTTCTCTAGCAACTCCAGGGGGACAAACACCCCCCCCACCGCCAGGCCCTTCTCCACCGCCTCCTGGGCGGCAGCCTCCGGTGCTAAGAAAAAGATGACCTTCCCGTACATTTTGGAGGCCGCCACAATAGCCGTGGGTCCTACCACCCTCGCCAATGCCTGCACGTATGTCTCCACCCCTCTCAGTCCCCGCCGTCGTGAGCAGGGAGAGACAGGGAGACACCAGAAGGAGGAGGGGGGAGGGGGAAGCAGATTAAGCACTTTTCCTGCTGGGCTGCAGGCAGGGGGAGGGGGGCTAAATGGGTCGGACTGGACAGGGGGAGGAAACAGGAGTTGGGGTCAGGTAGTAGGGGCAAACTGTGGGGTGGGCGGAACGTGGACCCACGCGCATTTGTCCAAAGAGTCTCGTTTGGTCGGCTGTTGTGTCTGGTCCGGACGGCGGAATTCAGAGCAAGCAGCTGAATCCAGAGGCAGATAGCAAGTTGCCAGCAGGGACGGACGGCGGGGGGCCGTGATGGTTGCAGTAGTGTTGGGGGGGCGGCACCGATGGATCAGGGTGCAGCTCCGTGCCACACCCCCTTTGCCCCTACAAACACAGTTAAGACACAGTCAAACTCCCCCCACAAGAGAGTACAGTTCAAAAGTTACTCAGTCGTACGGCCCCCTCCACGATGATTTGTAGCTTCCCTGGGCGATTCCTCTGTTGGCTTTCTTCTCTCCCGGGCTTTGTGGAGCATTCCAAAAATGCCAAGCAGATAAGAAGAAAAAAATAACTTGTCGGTTAATTACGGGTCCACAAACAAGCAGCAAAACGGTTGGGTCTGGGGGCGTCCACTCCCCTCCTCCGGGTAGCGGGTCGGCAGTCCTCCCCCCCGCCAGAGGTTTCAGCTGGAACAGTAGCAGCGTCCGAGGGCAGGCGTGTGGGGGCTGGCAGGAAGCTGGCAGCTGACCAGCACTCAAACGGCAGCAGAAAAACAGCAAAAAAAAACAAAACGAAGAAAAAGCGTCTGGCCCAGTCGGAGTGCGGGGGGAACTAAAGTGGGGGCAAAAAGTAAGAAAAGCCCAGGCCAGGGGGCTTTAGGAGAGAATAGAAGCAGATAGAGTAGCAGCAAGCGAAGGAGGTCTCTTTTCCCTGGGTAAGGGAGCAGGGAAGGTTTTTTGGTTTTTTTTTTTGAGACAGAAAAGTTTATTGGTAACACTTACAAAATTACCAAAGGAAACAAAACAACTATGCAACAAAACAACGCAAACAGAAGGTATAACACAGCAGCTTTCAGGAGGGAGAAGTGTTCAGGCTAGCCTGGGCCCAGAGCAGGGGGGCTTCCTCGACACTCGTGGTCTTCCACCCTCCTGAGTTACCTGGTGGCCTAGAGTGGGGGGGCTTCCTCGGCACTCGTGGTCTTCCACCCCCTCGAGTTACCTAGTGCCGCGCCCAGTGTCATCGATCCTCCCTCTCCTGAGAGTGCCCGGTAAGATGGGCATGGCTGCGGGGTGGGCGGTTTGGGGGGGGGTAGACACCCATGTATTATAGGACCCCTCCTAGATGACAGGAATGATGGTATCCACAGCGGCAACGGCTGGGGCTGGCGTCTCTCGCTCTTCCCCTCAATCAAAGGGTCAGACGGAGGGAACCGGACAGGGTCACCGAGCAGAGAACCCCGGACAGCGCCCACCGCTCCTCGAAAGCGTGAAGGGAGTCGGTGGACGCCGCCCAGAGGAACTCTGCCCGGATATGTGAATGTACTGAGGGTCGGAAAAAGGCCCTACAATCGCAGGATGTTTCATGGGCCAACCTCCTCTCTCTGGTTTTATAAATGGCTGTTTTAGCCAAGGCTAGGAGGAGGTTGACCAGGAGATCCCGCGACTTTGTGGGGCCACGGATGGGAAGTGTACAGATAAAAAGGTGAGGGGAAAAATGAAGCCAGAAGCGCAATAAAATATTTGTGAGGAGCCGGAAAAGGGGCTGCAATCTGGCATACTCTAAATATACGTGCGCCAGGGTTTCCCTCACATTACAAAAAGGGCAAGTATCCGGGATGGGGGTAAACCGTGTCAGAAACACGCCCGTGCTCACAGCTCCGTGAAGGAGCCGCCAACTGATGTCCCCGATGGGCCTCGGGACCAAGGTGGAATACAGGCTGGCCCACCGAGGTTGCTCACCCTCCAAGGGTGGCAGGAGGTCCCGCCACTTTGTATCGGGGTGGGACACCAGGGTGTGGGTGTGAAGGGTGTGAAGCGTGAGTGTGTATAAATATTTCCGTGGTGCAATTTGAATACTGACCGGCTGCAGTTCATGCAGCCGGCTTGCAGTGAAAGGGTGAGGGGTATGTTGGGATCTACGGGGTAGGGGCCCAATGGAAAGGTCCAGCAGGCCTGGGGTAAGGGATGGGCGGGGTGTGCCCTCGCGCAAGGCTCGGTTGACATAAGCCCGAGTAGCGGGGGTCAAGGCGGCCTTCACCTCCTGAAGTACGCGCCGGGGGGTACGGAGGCTGGAGAGCCCCATGACCCGGGCGAGCGTCAGGGGATCCAGCCAGTCTCTCCAGTCGTAGTCCAGGAGGTCTCCGACCCTCCTGACTTCCGCCAGGACCAACCTCTGGCGCACCGAGCGGGACTCCGCCACCTGCACACGGAGCTGGGGGGTTGTGTAGCAGGGGCTCCGTGAGGAGATCTGCTCCCACGGTGGCCGCCACGGACCTGGTTGTTAGAAACAGTTTCCAGGTCCGGGGGAAGTCCTGGTAGAAGACCGGCAGCCCGGAGAGGTCTCGCGGAAAACCCCTTGGAGAAAGATAAAAGAGCTGCCGGTCGTATCGAAGCCCTTGGAAGCGGCGCAGGAAGGCGTGCGCCAGTATGCTCCACGCCGAACTACGTGCCCTATAAAAGAGCCTCTGCAGGGCCTGGAGGCGGAAAACGCGGACCTGAGTGTACAGACACTTCAGGCCCTGCCCTCCTTCCTTCAGGGGTAGATGAAGAACTCCAACAGGGGCCCAGTGCATTCCTGACCAGAAGAACTCTAGAATCAATCTCCGGAGGTGGGTCAGGAAACCCGGGGCCGGGGCCAGGGTGTTGAGCCGGTACCAGAGCGTGGACAGGACTAGTTGGTTAAGCACCAGTGCTCTCCCTTGGAGGGAGAGACATCGGAGTAGCCTCGTCCATCTCTGGATCCGCTCTATCACCCCGCCCTCTAAGTTTTGCCAGTTCTCTGGCGGGGAAGGGTGCGTGGCGGAAAGGTAAACGCCGAGATAGAGCAGTGGACCCGCACTCCACCGGATGGTCTGATGGTGGGAGGGAGCTCACCTGCCGCCAGTCCCCCACCGCCAAGCCAGAGCTCTTGACCCAGTTGACTCAGGCGGAGGAGGCTGCCGAATAGATGGCCTGGCATACCTCCATTTGTGCCAAGTCGCCCGGGTTCTGGACCACGAGGAGTACGTCATCGGCGTACGCCGACAGGACCAGCCACAGCTCCGGCTCCCGCAGCACCAACCCTGTCATCCTCCTGCGGAGGAGACAGAGGAAAGGCTCGATCACCAGAGCGTACAACTGGCCCGAGAGGGGGCACCCCTGCCGCACTCCTCGCCCGAAGCTGACCGGTTCGGTCAGGGTCCAGTTGAGCCTAACCAAACACTCCGTGGAGGCATACAGCACCCGGAGAAAACTCACAAACTGAGGTCCGAATCCAAACGCCTGCAGAGTGCTCAAGAAGTACCCATGGTCTACTCTATCGAACGCCTTCAACTGATCAACAGACAGGAGGGCGAACGGCAGACCATCTCTCCGCCCGAGTTCCAAAAGGTCTCGGACTAGAAAGAGGTTGTCAAAAATGCTGCGACCCGGGACAGTATAGGTCTGGTCTGGGTGGACCACATCCGCCATCACGGACCCTAGCCGCAGCGAGATTGCTTTCGCTACGATTTTGTAATCCGTGCTAAGGAGTGAGACGGGACACCAGTTTCGTAAATCGCAGAGGTCCCCCTTCTTCGGCAGCAAGGCGAGCACCGCTCGCCTGCATGACAGAGGGAGGGCCCCGCTCTGCAAGGACTCAGCCCAGACGGTGACTAGGTCTGGGCCGCGGATGTCCCAGAACGCGCGGTAAAACTCCACAGTCAGCCCGTCCATGCCCGGAGATTTATTGGTGGGCATGCGACGGAGGGCTTCCAAAACTCGGCCAGGGTGAGAGGCAGCTCTAGTCGGTCTCGGTCGCTCACGCTGACCGTGGGGAGTTCCTCCCAGAGCACCCCACAAGCGCCAGGATCGGTCGGATCCGGGGAGAAAAGGCTTGTGTAGAAGTCACAGGCCCTCCCACACATCTCCTCCGGATCCGTGAGGGGGGTGCCGTCTTCCGCAAGAAGGCAGGTGACGTGTTTCTTGGCCCCCCTTGTTTTCTCCAGGGCATAGAAGAAGTGGGAGCCGCGGTCCATCTCCTGAAGGAGGCGGATGCGGGACCGAACGAAGGCACCTCGGGCCCGGTGGTCCTCGAGGGCCCGGAGCTCCTCCCGCTTCTCCCGGCACGCTCCACAGAGGGACAGGTCCTCGGGGCTGGCAGCCAGGCGCCTCTCCATCTCTAAGACCTCCCGTTCCAACTGCTCTATCGCCGCATTTCGCCGTCGGCTGGTGCCCCGGGTGTAGTCACGGCAGAGGAGCTTGGCGCGCACCTTCCCGAGATCCCACCATCGCCGCACCGAGGGAAAGGCACGCCACTGCTCTCGCCAGGCCAGCCAGAACTCCTGGAAGGACATCGCGAAGCTCTCGTTCTCCAACAGGCTGTTATTAAAGTGCCAATAGGCCGGCCCCTGTCTCTCTGCACGGAGGGAGACCGTTACGGTGACTAAATGATGATTGGAGAATGGGGCCGGCCAAATGGCGGAGGAGTGGGCCTGTGAAAAATGGAAACGGGATAAGTAAATACGGTCCAACCGAGAGTGGTGTGACCGATGGGTGAACAAAGGTGAATGTGGAGGTGTCATCTGGGTGATGGTCACGCCAGACGTCCACTAGGGAGTGATGGTCAACTATCCCTTGGAGAATATTCGCAGCAGCCGGACTCGGTTCGGCCCCTGAGCGGTCCCGTTCCTCGAGGGTGGTGTTAAAGTCCCCTCCCAGGACCAGGCACTCGTGCGAATCCAGGGTGCCGAGAAAGTCGGACACCTGCTGATAAAATTGTGGCCGCCTGGAGCTCATTTGCGGGGCATAGATATTAACAAGATTAACCACGAGCCCCTCCATACGGACTCGAAGGTGCAGCAGGTGGCCCGGCACGGCCTCATTGACCCCTAGCACCTCAGGCCGTAGGTTGGGGGAGAACAGGGTCGCCACTCCAGCTTGCCAGGTCGCGAAGTGGCTAAAGTATACCCCGTCCCCCCACTCCAGCCGCCACCTGTCCTCGGCGGCTGGGTCCGTATGGGTCTCCTGCAGGAAAACTACAGAGTACCTCCCTTCCCGAAGGTAAGAGAGCACCTGGGACCTGCGGAGAGCCATCCTACAGCCCCTGGTATTCAGGGTCGCAATAATAAGAGGCGTCATGCGGAGGGCTGGGGGGGTGGGGGCCTAGTATTGGCGGGGGTGTTCAGGGCCCCCGGCGGGTTGCGCAGCAACCCGTGACCCATCCCGTGGGTGAGTAGATCGCGTCGGAAGCTGCGGGCTCGCTCGTAGGCCGCAGCACCGCGCCTTCCTTGCCCCTGCCCTCCTTTATAAGGGCCCTTGTGGCCTAGAGGATTTGATCAAAGTCCCCCCATAGCCGAAGAGCCAGCTGTGCCCTATTGCGGGCGCCACGGGAGTGCTCTAGGAACTTCCGTAGCGCATGCCGCAGCTCATGGGGGGGTGGGGTTACAATTCCCGAGGTATTCCCTGATGGGACTCTTAATACAGCCTCGTGGTCCGCTAAGGCGGGTAGACAGGGTGCGGACCACCGACGGGGCGTCTGACAGGCTGGGGTTATTAAATTCATTTCACGTCTTGGGGTGGAGGGGGATGGCAGGGGAAAAATTGCCACTCCTAATGGGTCGCGGCTAGAAAGTGCAAAGACTGCTCCCTGGGGGGAATCTGCGAAAGGCGGAAAGGAAATAACCCCAGGGGCGGCATTAACATTGCAGGAGGAGGGGACTTGGGCAGGGGCAGGGGTGGGGGCAGGGGCAGGGGCAGGGGCAAGGCTCTGGGGTTCAGGAGGCAAGCCGCTAAAGGAAAGTGCCTCCTGAGCAGAGTCAAGGGTTAAGGGGTAAGGGAGGGGGCTCCCAATAATGCTAGGTGCTGGCTCCATGGTGGTCTTAGCGGCCATGGCATCAGGTGGTGGACCACCTTCTGCAGGGTGCTCACCCGGGAAGGCAATTAGGGGGAGGGAGCATGGGGAAAGGGAGGCTGGGGTAAGGCTGCCCAGCTCGAGGCCAGCCGGCAGCAGATCATCCCCTCCCTGGGTGACCGGGGTCAGATCTAGGGCCTCAATCTCCGCGTACACGGGGGAGAGGCCAACTCCTGCCACCCCGGGGGCCTCTCCTCTAGGGCCCGCCTCAACGGTCGCCTCGGGGTCCGCGGGGGGTTCGGGTGGTGTCCAGGCAGAAGGGGCGTCCTCAGAAGTCTCGGAGGGGAGGGTCTCCCATGGAGGGGGGATTCTGCCCTCCAATGCCAGTCCGTCTTCCCCTCCCGACACCAGCGGATGGATCTCACTCATGGCCGTGGCGGGAGGCTCGATATCAGTGCCTCCTTTCCTGGTCTTCCGGGGGGCTTCCGCGTCGGGTGGATGCAGCGGAGCTCGAGCCTTCCGCTTGCCTCGTTTCCCCTGGACTAGGGTCCAGCCCTCCATAGCGTCATCTGGGGGCTGGTTAGCAGGGGTCGTGTCGGGGGGCGGAGGCAATGGTTCAGGGGTTCGGGGGGGTAGCGGTGAGGCAGCATGAGGGGCGGGGGTTTCTCCTTGGGGCGGGCCCTCTCCTATACCCGGTAATATCCTTGCCACACCCTCCTCCATAGGCTCTGTTGGGTTGGTACTAGCAAGGGTGGAAACCCCTTGCTCGCCCGGGCATTGTAGGGAAGGTATCTCTTGGGCCCGGACGGGAGCAGCAATGGGTCGAGTAGGAGGAGGGTTGGTTTCAGGTGCTGGGCAGCCAGGGGCGTCGGCAGCGACGGGGCTGATGTCCTGCCGGGTCTCGGGGGTTTCGGGTGCCCCTCCCCCCGGGCCAAAGGGCAGTCTCTGCGGACATGCCCCGCTGAACGGCAGAGGTAGCACCAGGCCTCTCCGGTAGAATAAAAGACCCGATAGCGGGCTCCCTGGTAGGGGACTAGGAAGGACCCCTCGAGCACCTCTCCGTCACGCGCCCCTGCCGGTGGTAGAAGCTGCACTTGCCGGCGGAACGAAAAAATTTGACGGAGGGTGGGGTCCTTGCAGCCCAACGGGAGAGGGCTGATGACAGAAACAAGTTTCCTGAGGGTGGAAAGAGCGGGTAACAGGGCAGCATTGGGTAAGAAGGGAGGAACGGAGGTGAGGACGAGGCGAACGCCCAGGTCTTCTAATGGTTCTAGGGGAACAAACACCCCCCCCCCCACCGTCAGGCCCCTCTCCACCGCCTGCTGGGCGGCAGCCTCCGAGGCTAAGAAGAAAACGACCTTCCCATACATCTTGGAGGCCGCCACAATAGCCGTGGGTCCTGCCACCTTCGCCAACGCCTGCACGTATGTCTCCACGCGGGGCGAGGCGGGCACCAGGAGGCAACGGACGCCGTGCTTCCTGGTCAAGGCGGGGAAAGGGCCCCGGCCGCTGGTGATGGTGGCGGAGGCGGGGGCGGGGCGAGATGACGAGGCAGCAGGCAGGGGGAGCCCGTTGCCACCCGGGCATACGTCCTGGGGGCCGGGGGAGGGACAATCGCAGAGCTGGTGGAGGGAAACGCTGGGAGGGGCGCCACGGTTGATGACGAGGCCGCAGCGGTGGGGGCAGCCCCTGCCATGGAGGGCTCAGTGGTTTTAGCGGGGCCCTTTCCCTTCCACCCGCCCTGGCCCTTCTGGCGAACCGGGGGGGGGGTTCCTAGAATCTGGGTGGGCGGTGGGTGCAGCAGCAGCAGCAATCACCCCGGTGCCTCCTGCTGCCGGTGCCCCAGCAGGGGGGTGGCAAGTATCTTGACAATAGTGGTAGCGGGGGGACCTTGGGGGTCGGGCAGGGGTGGTGGTGGGGGAGGGACAACTAATTTTGTTGAAGCAGTCTCGCCCCTCTCGTTCCCTGCCATTGTGAGCAGGGAGAGACAGGGAGACACCGGAAGGAGGAGGGGGGAGGGGAGAAGCGGAGTAGCCCCTCCTTCCGCTAGGCTGCGGGCGGGGAGGGGGGAATGCCGAGGGGATTAGACTGGGGGAGGGGGGAAAAAAACAAAATCGGGGTCTGGTAATAGGGGCAAGTTGTGGGGTAAGCAATCCGGGGGGGGGCTTGCAGACCCACACACGTTTGTCCAAAGAGTCTCGGTTGGTCAGCTGTTATGTCCGGTCCGGAAGGCAAAGTTCAAAGCGAACAGCTGGATCCGAAAGGAGATGGCAGGTTGCCAGCAGGGACAGATGGCGGGGGGGCCGTGACAGTTGTAATAACGATGGGGGGGTAGGGGCACCGATGGATCGGGGGTGGGGGTCTCCACGCCACACCCCCTGTGCCGCCACAAACGCAAGTAATCACAGTCAAACTCCCCCCCACGAGAGTATAATTCAGAAAATTACTCAGTCTTACGGCCCCCTTCACGATGATTTATAGCTCTCTTGGATTATTTCTTCTGTCTGCTGAAATCTTCTTCTCCGGCTGTGTTGGCTGTGTTCCAAGGCCTCCGGCATGTTAAGAATGTTGTAAAGTCCGAGCTGCTGGCAAAACGGCTGGGTCTGGGGGTTTCCACTCCCCCCTCCGGACAGCAAATCGGCAATCTTCCCCCCCTCCTCCGGGGGCTCAGCTGAGGCAAGTAGCTGCGCCCGAAAGCAGGCGTGGTGGGGGCTGGTGCTGGCGAAGGACATAGACGGGAAAAAAAACCCCAAAGAATCAAGAAAAAACAAAAAAAGCGTCTGGCCCGGTCGGCGGGGGGACTAAGGCAGGTGCAAAAAGTAAGAAAAATTCGGGCCAGGGAGCTGTAGGAAAGAATAGAAAGCAGATAGCTGAGGAGCAAGCAAAAGACGTTCCGTTTCCCAACAGGGAAGGTTTTTTTTTGGTTTTTTTTTTGAAACAGAAAAAAAAGTTTATTGGTAACGCTTACAAAATTACCAAAGGAAACAAAACAACTATGCAACAAAACAACGCAATCAGAAGGTATAACACAGCAGCTTTCAGGAGGGAGAAGCGTTCAGGCTAGCCTGGGCCCAGAGCGGGGGGGCTTCCTCGACACTCGCGGTCTTCCACCCCCTCGAGTTACCCAGTGCCGCGCCCAGTGTCACCGATCCTCCCTCTCCTGAGAGTGCCCGGTAAGATGGGCACGGCTGCGGGGTGGGCGGTTTACGGGGGGGTAGACACCCATGTATTATAGGACCCCTCCTAGATGACAGGAATGATGGTATCCACAGCGGCAACGGCTGGGGCTGGCGTCTCTCGCTCTTGACCTGCTACTCGCAAACGGGGAAGAATTGGTAGGGGAAGCAAAAGTGGATGGGAACCTGGGAGGCAGTGACCATGAGATGGTCAAGTTCAGGATCCTAACACAGGGAAGAAAGGAGAGCAGCAGAATACGGACCCTGGACTTCAGAAAAGCAGACTTGGACTCCCTTAGGGAACTGATGGGCAGGATCCCCTGGGAGAACAACATGAGGGGGAAAGGAGTCCAGGAGAGCTGGCTGTATTTTAAAGAATCCTTATTGAGGTTACAGGGACAAACCCTCCCAATGTGTAGAAAGAATAGTAAATATGGCAGGCGACCAGCTTGGCTTAACAGTGAAATCCTTGCTGATCTTAAACACCCCAAAGAAGCTTACAAGAAGGGGAAGATTGGACAAATGACCAGGGAAGAGTATAAAAATATTGCTCAGGCATGCAGGAGTGAAATCAGGAAGGCCAAATCACACCTGGAGTTGCAGCTAGCAAGAGACTTTAAGAGTAACAAGAAGAAAGTCAAGGAAAGAGTGGGCCCCTTACTGAATGAGGGAGGCAACCTAGTGACAGGATGTGAAAAAAGCTAATGTACTCAATGCTTTTTTTGCCTCTGTCTTCATGAACAAGGTCAGCTCCCAGACTCCTGCCCTGGGCAGCACAGCATGGGGAGGAGGTGACCAGCCCTCTGTGGAGAAAGAAGTGGTTCAGGACTATTTAGAAAAGTTGGATGAGCACAAGTCCATGGGGCCGGATGCACGGATCGTCCTCCAGGCTGGCTGCTGGGACTCCACAAGGACAGAGCCCTGAGCTAAGGGTGAAGAATGTGTGGGAGCCATGGGGAAGTGGCCTAGGGAATTATAGCAGCAATGCCGTTTATTTAAAGGGACATTGCAAATGGCTGCTATCTATAGGGTCCCTGGGCTGGGACCTGGAGAAGAGGGTCTCCCCCAACCAGCCACTGGGCACCCCAGAAGGGGAACTGAACTGTAGTGGCCCAGTTGAAGAGCTGAGGCTAGAAAGGCCCTGAGAGGGCAAAGACACTGCCTCCAGGGAAGGAGCTTGGGGCACTGCTCCAGTTTGGAGCAGGGACAAACTGAGAGAGACATCCCAGGGGGCACCAAGAGAGGCCCCTGTTGAAATGCAGACCCCTTTTGGGCTACAAGTTCTTTATCTCTCAGACTGCGTATGATTTGACCGGAGGGCTGAGTCACCAAAGACCCACCACAAACAGAGAGAGAGAGTGTAGGCACACGCACTCGGCCAGGGGACGCTCACGAAAGGTGAGTGTGACCCTGTTACAGGCCATCAACGTTGTCTGGCCTGTTTATTGTTATACCTGAAAGGCTGCTTGTGGGTGTTCCTAACCGCACAACATGTTTCAGTTGCACATACACAGCAAAACTTCACATGCCATGAGAGCGCCTACAGCTTAACAGGATATTTAATGTTCAACATATTTAAGACTTTTAAAATGATACTCCACAAGGCATACTTCGTGCAAAACATATCACAATTATAACACCATGGTGAATATGGGGTGCAGTGCCACACTCCTGATGAGCTGTTTGGTAGCGCCGCTGATCAGCTGTTCAGTGGGGATGCTGATCAGCAGTTCAGCAGCTGGGGGAGGTGCTTTTGGGAGGGCAGAAAGCAGCAAGCAGTGGGTGGGCAGGAGCCTCGTGGAAGGGGTTAGAGCAGGGGCAGGAAGAGGCAGAGTGAGGGCAAGTCCTTGGGGGAGAGAAGAGGTGGGGTGCCTTGGGGCAGAGCAGGGGTTGAGCACCCCTGGGGAAAACTAAAAGTCAGCACCTATGGCTCCAGCTCTGGCCCCTGCTACCTCCAAACCCCTGATTCCTAACCCTTGGCTCCAGCCATTGGCTTGTCTCCTGGCCACAGCTCTAGATCTGCTTGTTGGTTCTGTTCTGGCTCCTAACCCCTGGCTCTGACCCCTGTTTTGCCTCCTGACCATGCCTCCAGTGCTGCCCTCTGGTTTTGCTCTGACCACTAGGTTGCACTGCTTACATGTCAGTGTGTGACTAGGTGAAGTCGTTCCCCCCCATCTTCTAGTGGGCTGCTCAAACTATCGCATGGGGCTCCCCTCTGGAAGAGCCCCAGCAGGAGCCCAACCCATATTCTCAGACATTATTGGGTCCTACAGGCTCAGGTCACCCCACTATGCAACCCAAATCCAATGCTCCAGCCCCTGGCAGCATCTTCTGTCCCCCCAACACTCGCATCCACTTTATGCAAGCCCAGGATGCCTCTACCTGGTGAGTTCAACAGGGATCATCCCAAGTTTTATTGGTTCCTTAACCAACCACAGTCATACCTTTTGGATTGGTCCCAAGTGGGATTAGTACTTAGTCTGCTCAGCAGAGAGGTCCTGAAGTGGGCCTCCCCACTCCTGGAGGACTCCAGACCTCTCCTTGCACACTTCAAGAACTTTGTACAGACAATGGTTGGCATCTTTGACAACGCTAATCAAGATCCTATTGCAGAAGCTGTTCTCCATGCCCTCTATCAGGGTCCTGGCTCTATTGCCAAATGTGCAGCAGAACTTCTGAGTCTGATTGCAGACGCCCACTGGAATGAGGCTATGCAGTGACACCACTTTAATAACCCTATCAAAGATAAAATAGCACAGGTGGTACCTCCACCTAGCCTGGGAGCCTTGATTGATCTTTGCATTAGGATTGATGATTAGCTAATAGAGCAAGCCCAAGAAAAATGCCATACTACCTGGCCCCAACCAGCCAAAATTCTTCCAGCTCCTGGGGGCCAGTTGTCCTATCAGACCCCAAAGTGATGCAAAATGCTCAGCCTCAGCCCCGCCTCTCCAGACAATGAAACTGTATTGTGGGATGCCTAGCACATTGTAGCAGGGTGCCTGGCCAAAGAACAGCTCACTTCTGGGTCAGGAAACACCAGCCCCCCTACAGGTACTAGGGTTGGGTCAGCACTCCACTCCTTGCCAAAGCAAACTGCAAACTGCCTCTCTGCAGGAATCTTGGCCACCCCTTACCAGCACATTACCCCGCTCTGTCTCCCTTTCAACTCCAGAATTCTGCCATGCCCAATGTCCACTTAGAAGCATTGGTCAACTTGGGAGCCTCTGGCAATTTCATCAACCAGGAGTTTAAGGGGCATAAAATTCCTATCCTTTGCAAAGACTTCCCTGAGATTGTTGGGGCTATCAATGGGTCACTTCTCTCTTCAGGCCTCATTATACATCCAATAGCCCTTGTCAAGGTTCCTTCCCCACTCAGAACTCTAGGGTACAGATGTGGGGACCTGCGTGAAAAACCCCCTAAGTTCATTTTTACCAACTTAGGTTAAAATTTCCCCAAGGTACAAACTATTTTACCTTTTGCCCCTGGACTTTATTGCTGCCACCACCAAACATCTAACTAATATATAACAGGGAAAGAGCCCGCTTGGAAATGTCTTTCCCCCACAAAATCCTCCCAAACCCTACACCCCCTTTCCTGGGGAAGGCTTGATAAAAATCCTCACCAATTTGCATACGTGAACACAGACTCAAACCCTTGGATCTTAAGAACAATGAAAAAGCAATCAGGTTCTTAAAAGAAGAATTTTAATTGAAGAAAAAGTAAAAGAATCACCTCTGTAAAATCAGGATGGTAAATACCTTACAGGGTAATCAGATTCGAAACACAGAGAATCCCTCTAGGCAAAACCTTAAATTACAAAAAGACACAAAAACAGGAATACACATTCCATTCAGCACAACTTATTTTATCAGCCATTTAAACAAAACAGAATCTAACGCATATCTAACTAGATTGCTTATTAGCCCTTTACAGGAGTTCTGACCTGCATTGCTGCTCTGGTCCCAGCAAAAGCAACACACAGACAGAGAGAACCCTTTGTTTCTCCCCACCTCCAGCTTTGAAAGTATCTTGTCTCCTCATTGGTCATTTTGGTCAGGTGCCAGAGAGGTTATCTTAGCTTCTTAACCCTTTACAGGTGAAAGGGTTTTTCCTCTGGCCTGGAGGGATTTAAAGGTATTTACCCTTACCTTTATATTTATGACACGCCCCCCAAATCACAGATAGGGTGAAACACTGGCTGGGATTTCTTCCTGGAGCTCTAGGAGAAAACAGAGTGAATAAGACACATGCACCTCTAAATATACTACCAAGTATATAAAGACTAACAATATTTTCCACATCTCAAGGACAATTTTAACCAGTAGATTCTGGGAAACTTTCACGGGAGAGGGCATCAGCCACTTTGTTAGAAGCTCCTGAGATGTGTTGGATGTCGAAATCAAAATCTTGGGGAGCTAAACTCCACCAAATAAGTTTTTTGTTATTTCCCATGGTGGTATGAAGCCACTGTAGCGCAGCATGGTCGGTTTGCAGGTGGAAACGCCATCACCAAACATATGGGCGTAGCTTTTCCAGGGCGTAGACAATGGCGTAACATTCTTTTTCACTGACTGACCAGTTGCTTTCCCTCTCAGACAGCTTCTTGCTGAGAAAAACTACAGGGTGGAATTCTTGATCCGGTCCTTCCTGCATTAAAACTGCTCCCACACCACGCTCGGACGCATCTGTGGTAACTAGGAACGATTTGTCAAAGTCTGGGGCCCTTAGCACAGGGTCAGACATGAGTGTCGCTTTAAGCTGGTTAAAGGCCTTCTGAAACTCTTCGGTCCACTGAACGGCATTTGGCTGTTCCTTTTTGGTTAGGCCTGTCAGTGGGGTGGCAATTTGGCTGTATTGCGGTACAAATCACCTATAATATCCAGCCAAGCCTAAGAAGGATTGGACCTGTTTCTTTGACTTTGGGACAGGCCACCTTTGGATAGCATCCACTTTGGCCTGTAGGGGGTTGATAGTTCCTTGACCCACCTGGTGTCCAAGGTAACTCACTCTGTTTAGGCCTATTTGACACTTCTTAGCCTTAACCGTTAGTCCTGCCTCCCTTATGCGCTCAAAGACTTTTTGTAGATGTTCCAGGTGTTCTGCCCAGGAATCCAAAAATATGGCCACGTCGTCAAGGTAGGTAACTGCATATTCTCCTCTCCCTCTAGGAGACCATCTACAAGTCTTTGGAAGGTGGTGGGTGCATTCTGCAGCCCGAAAGGGAGTACATTAAATTCATACAGCCCAACATGTGTGGTGAAGGCTGACTTTTCCTTGGCGGATTCATCTAGCGGTACCTGCCAGTACCCCTTGGTTAAGTCCAAGGTAGAGATGAACTGGGCCCATCCCAGTTTCTCTAATAGTTCACCTGTGCGTGGCATTGGATAGTTGTCTGGGCGAGTTACGTTTTTGCATGGACTACCGTAAGCTAAATGCTGTATCTCCCCATCTGGTTTGGGAACTAGAACCACTGGAGATGCCCATGTACTGCCAGAGGGGCAGATTACACCCATCTGTAACATATCCTGGATCTCCCGTTCTATAGCAGTTTTAGCTTGAGGAGACACCCAGTAAGGTTGGACTTTAATTGGGTGAGCATTACCTGTGTCAATGGAGTGGTATGCCCATTCAGTCAGTCCTGGGGTGGCTGAGAATGTCGGTGTGTAGCTAGTGCACAGCTCCTTGATCTGCTGTCACTGCATACGCCAACGGTCATGGAGAGGTTCACCTCTTCCACACCACCAGCACTTTTCCCTTCGCAGTAGACACCTTCAGGCCACTCAGCGTCATCTCCTCCCTGGGCTGTAAACTGACAAACCTTTAATTCTGTGGAATAAAAGGGCTTTAGAGTATTAACATGGTACACCTTAGGCTTTTGGTTGGAGGTGGGGAATGCTATGAGATAATTAACAGCTCCCAGGTGCTCCTGGACCATGAATGGCCCTTCCCACGATGCTTCCATTTTATGGGCCTGGAGCACCTTTAAGACCATGACCTGGTCCCCTACTTTGAAGGAACGCTCTCTGGCATGTTTATCATACCAGGCTTTTTGCTCTTTTTGAGTATCCTTTAGGTTTTCTTTAGCAAGGGCTAAAGAGGTTCGGAGGGTGTTTTGTAGGTTGGTTACAAAGTCCAGAATGTTAGTTCCTGGAGAAGGTGTAAACTCCTCCCATTGCTGCTTCATCAACTGTAATGGCCCCTTAACCTTGCGGCCATATACAAGTCCAAATGGTGAAAACCCTAAACTGGGATGTGGTACAGCTCTGTGGGCAAAGAGCAACTGCTGCAACACTAGGTCCCAATCATTGGAGTGCTCATTTATGAATTTATGTATCATGGCCCCCATTAAAATTTCTCCCCCAGGCCATTTGTTTGACGGTGGTAAGGGGTGGCAACCAAGTGATTCACCCCATGAGCTTCCCAAAGGCTTTCCATAGTTCCTGCCAGGAAATTAGTTCCTGCATCTGTGAGGATGTGGGAGGGCCAACCTACCCTGGCAAAAATGTCTGTTAGTGCCTGGCACACACTTTTAGCCCTGGTGTTGCTTAGAGCTACTGCTTCCAGCCATCGGGTAGCAAATTCTATGAAAGTCAGTATGTACTGCTTTCCTCTGGGTGTCTTTTTCAGAAAAGGACCCAGATTATCCACAGCTACTTGCTGAAATGGAACGTCAATGATGGGGAGTGGCTGGAGAGGGGCTTTGACCTGGTCTTGGGGTTTTCCCACTCTTTGGCATACCTCACAAGACTGGACATAGGTAGAAACATCCTTGCCCATTCCCTCCGAGTGGAATGACCTCCCCAAATGGTCTTTGGTCCTGTTCACCCCAGCATAGTCACTAGGATGATCGTGGGCCAAGCTCAAGAGCTTTACCCAGTACTTAGTTGGAACTACCAACTGTCTCTGAGGATGCCAGTCTTCCTGGTGTCCACCAGAAAGAGTTTCCTTGTATAAAAGTCCTCTTTCTACAACAAACCTGGATCGATTAGAAGAGCTGAGAGGCGGTGGGTTGCTCCGTGCCGCCGTCCAAGCTCTCTGGAGGCTTTCATCTGCTTCCTGTTTGGTCTGGAACTGTTCCCTTGATGCTGGAGACATCAGTTCCTCATTGGATTGTGGACCTATACTTGGTCCCTCTGGAAGCGATGTAGGGGATGGGGCTGTTTCCGTTGACTGTGAACCGCTCTCCGCTGGTGCACTATGTTGGGGTTCAGGCTCCAGCTGAGCCTCTTGTGTAGCGTTATGGGCTGCTGCTGGTTCCGGTTCTGGGACTGGCTCTGTATGGGTCTCTGGGACTGGATCCACTACTTCTGTTGCAGATGTTGGCATGGGGTCCGGGTTCATCACCTCTGATCGGGTCCTGGTAGAAGTTTCTGGAACAGAGCTAGGCGGGACATCTTGCTTAGTCTGGCTACGGGTGACCATTCCCACCCTCTTGGCTAGCTTCACGTGATTGGCCAAGTCTTCCCCCAACAGCATGGGGATGGGATAATCATCATAGACTGCAAAAGTCCACGTTCCTGACCAGCCCTGTTACTGGACAGGCAACTTGGCTGTAGGCAAATTGAAAGAGTTGGACTTGAAGGGTTGAATTGTCACTTGGATCTCTGGGTCAATTAAATTGGGGACCACTAAGGAAGCATGGATAGCCGACACTTATGCTCCGGTTTCCCTCCACACGGTGACCTTCTTCCCGCCCACACTCACAGTTTCCCTCCGCTCCAAGGGTATCTGGGAGGTATCTGGGCCTGAGGACCTCTCATGTGATTCTGGTGCAATGAACTGTTATCGGATGGGGTTCTTGGGGCAGTTGGCTTTTACATGCCCCGGCTCATTACATTTAAAACATCATCCAGCTGACAGGTCACTGGGGCGAGGTGGGTTGCTGGAGAACGGTGTGGCAGAACGACAAGGTGTCTGGAGTATTCCTTGGTGTGTAGTTGGGGCCTTGGGCTGCCCCCGGTAGTAGGGTGTGGTCTGAGGTTGTCCCTTCTGGTATCCGCTCCAACTGAGACCAGGGTTGTTCCTCTCTCCTCTCTCCACCCATTTTGTTCTGGCTTGCCCCCCTCTCTGGTGGTCTGGGACTGCTCGTATCGATCAGCATAAGAAGCAAGACTTTCTGCTGAGTCCATTTCCTTATCCCATAAACACTGTTTTATTTCCTCCTTGGACATATTCAGGAATTGCTCCTGAGTGATCAAATCACACATTCCATCAAAGCTAGTGACACCCCTTCCTTGGACCCATTTATCTAACAGATCCTTCATCTGGTTTAGATAAGCCACATTACTTAGTCCAGGCCCACTCTTAAGGGTTTGAAATTTTACTCTGTATGTTTCAGATGTAATTTGAAATTGCTTTAAAACCAAATCCTTGAATTTATAGTCAGAAGCCTCATCAATAGGCGTCTTATTGAATATGTCCAGAGCTCTTCCAGTTAATTTTGCAACCAATGTGGTCATCTCATGAGCTTCAGGAATTTTGTGGAGAGTGCACAGTCTCTCAAAGGTGAGAAAATATTCAGCAATATCACTGGATTCATCATACTGTGGACATAGTCGCTCCCATTTGTGGATTGTTGGGGAAGGATGGTTACGGTTATCCAGTAGATTCCGCTCAGCCTTTGCCTTCTCCATCTCCAGTGCATGCTTCCTCTCTTTTTCCTTCTCCTCCTCAGCATGCTTCCTCTCTTTTTCTTTTCCTCCATTTCTTTTTCCCTTGCCTCCATAGCTCTCCTGTGGGCAGCCTCCCTTTCCTCCTCAGCATGCTTCTATTCTTTTTCCTTTTCCTCCATTTCTTTTTCCTTTGTCTCCATAGCTCTCCCGTGGGCAGCCTCTTGGGCTTTTTCCTTTTCCTCCATTTCTTTTTCCTTTGCCTGCATAGCTCTCCTATGGGCAGCCTCTTTGGCTGTTTCCTTGATTTCTGTCATGTTTGCCTCTCTGTTTTTAACTAACTTTACACCCGAGAGTTAGAACTAAAACAAACAAACAAAAAACTTGGCTTGTCAAAACAAAAATAGGTTGTGCTGTAACCAGATACCTATGTTCTCGGATCGTGACTGTCAGCCTACAGACCAATCCTTTAAAAAAAACTAACACCTTTGTCTCCAGGCAAATAGACAGAAAACCCCTCTAGTTGCTCTTAGGTAAAAAAACAACTTCAGGTCTGTGAAGACTTGTGAATTTCCCTGCAGGAGGTTAACTACCCTGCCTTTAGGTAGAGAAAACTCCAGCTCACAAAAGACAATTCCCTTTTGTCTCTGCTCTGGCCCCCAAGCAGAGACAAAGAAAACTCTAACTGCTTTCAACTTAAAACCTGCTTTCCAGCAGCCCAAAGGAAAAAAAACAGTTCCTTTTAAACTCTGGGCTTCTGGTTTAAAAAATCTCAAATTGATCTCAAAATGCTTTCAAGTTAATCCCACCCCTCTGCCACCATGTCAAGGTTCCTTCCCCACTCTGATCTCTAGGGTACAGATGTGGGGACCTGCATTAAAACCTCCTAAGCTTATTTTTACCAGCTTAGATTAAAACTTCCCCAAGGTACAAATTATTTTACCTTTTGCCCTTGGACTTTATTGCTGCCACCACCAAGCATCTAACTAATATATAACACGGAAAGAGCCCGCTTGGAAACGTCTTTCCCCCACAAAATCCTCCCAAACCCTACACCCCCTTTCCTGGGGAAGGCTTGATAAAAATCCTCACCAGTTTGCATAGGTGAACACAGACTCAAACCCTTGGATCTTAAGAACAATGAAAAAGCAATCAGGTTCTTAAAAGAAGAATTTTAATTGAAGAAAAAGTAAAAAAATCACCTCTGCAAAATCAGGATGGTAAATACCTTACAGGGTAATCAGATTCAAAACATAGAGAATCCCTCTAGGCAAAACCTTAAGTTACAAAAAGACACAAAAACAGGAATATACATTCCATTCAGCACAGCTATTTTACCAGTTATTAAACAAAAGGAAATCTAATGCATTTCTAGCTAGATTACTTATTAACTTAAGGAGTTATGAAGAGCATTCCTGATCTGTTCCCGGCAAAAGCATCCCAAAGACAGACAGACCCTTTGTCCCCGTCCCGTTCCCCCCCCCCCCTGTTTTGAAAGTATCTTGTCTCCTCATTGGTCATTTTGGTCAGGTGCCAGCGAGGTTATCTTAGCTTCTTAATCCTTTACAGTTGAAAAGGTTTTGCCTCTGGCCAGGAGGGATTTTATAGTTCTGTATACAGAAAGGTGGTTACTCTTCCTTTTATATTTATGACAACAAGTTAAAGCATATTCCAGACAGTTGAAATGATTCTAAGTGGTTGTACCTTGTCACAGATGGACGGTCTGTCACAGGCTGCTGACAGTAATTGCTAAATGCTTTGAATCTTATACATTTCTTTCACTATCAACACATACGTATATACATCTTTATTAATACACACACACACATACTATACTATACACTATAGTATTGACTGACAAGCTGACTATACTATACTTGCAGAGGCAACTCATTGGGGGAGTGGGGGCAGGGGAAGGGTCAAGTGCTCCCTCAGCAGCTGGCCCAGGCAGAGCCAGAGCCAGAATGGAAGAGCCAGGGCCAGAACCTTTTCCAGCCACATTGGGACATTGCCCGGTGCAGTGCAGCGGCTGGCTAGGAGAGCACCTGGCTGTGCTGCCCCCCACCCAGGCTCAGCTTCTGGGGACAGGGACCGAGGGAGCCGGAGCACCCCATCCCTGCCCCTCTGGCATGCTCAGAGTTAGCTCCTGGCCCCATAAGTTCCAGGCCAATGGAAGCAGGGGAGTTGGCGTTGGGGGTGGTGGCGGCAGCATGCGGAGACCCCCTGCCCTCCCAGGAGCCGCAGAGATGTGCTGGCCGCTTCTGAGAGTGGTGCAGGGCCAGGGCAGGTAAGTAATCCTGTTGCACTGCCAGACTTTTAGCACCTAAAATCTCCCAGTTTGGCTTCAGTAGCCTCTGGGAGATAGAGCCTGAGTCCAGAAGACTCCTGGTGAAACCGGGAGAGTTGGCAACCCTAAGGGGTGCAAGCCAGAGGAGCGATCCTGGGAACCAGAAGAAAATGTTCACGTTCCTGATCTCCTGAGTGAATTTCACCAAAGATACCCTGACAAGCCAGAGCCAAGGGCAGCAGGAGGAGCCCTCAAGGGGGATACTGTCAGGAACTCAGGTAACTCTGGGCATGGCTGCCCAGGAACCCAAAGTGCTTAACTGGGCCCAATAAACCCTCACGAAGGCCTGGTCCTCACTACAAAGTTACATCACCAACTTGGGTTGACCTAGTTGTGCATGTGTCTACATGTAAATTTGTCTCCCACATATGCTAGCGTAACAGGCCACTTACATAATAACACAACTACCTTGAGCCGAGGTTGATGGGTGGAGATTGACACAGTACTTATGTCAACTCATAGAATCATAGAATATCAGGGTTGGAAGGGACCTCAGGAGGTCATCTAGTCCAACCCCCTGCTCAGAGCAGGACCAATCCCCAACTGTAACAGTCCTCCAGCAGCTGTCCCACAATGCCCCACACTGAGTTCTCCAGGGTGACCATTATGAACTCCACTGCCCAGGGGTCACAGAGACTGGACGCTCCCCACCACACTTGTCCCGCCCCCTTTTAAAGCCCTGTGAATTTTTGAAATTCCTGTTCCTGATTGCCTGGCTTGGTGAGTGCACTCAGCAGCTCTCCATTGCCCAGCTATGTGTTCCAGACGTGCTCCTGCCTGAGGTAGACAAGAGGTATTGGATCTCCTGGGCCTGTGGGGAAAAGATCCTGCCAGCTGTAGAACCGACGATATCTATGAGCAGCTGGTTTGGGGGATGCAGGAAAAGGGGCACATCAGGGGCCAGCAGCAGAGCCACATGAGAGCCAAGGAGCTGCATGCCAGAAGGCCAGCAATTGATCTGGGGGCGAGCGGGGGACCTGCTGCTCTTACAGTGAGTTGCGTGTCATACTTTGCGCGCACACAACATTATCAATACTTCTGAGAAGCCCAAGTTACAGGCCTTTGCCATGTACAGCAAGGAGGAGTTGGAGGCAGATGAGGAGGAGGGGCATAGAGGAAGGCAACCGGGGGACAGCGGTGTATTATCGCCGAGGCTGACAAATTTATAACAGTAGCCAGAGGCGCCAACTTCCCCTGGCACCGGTGGGTGCTTGCGCCCCCTGGCGGTGCCCCAACTCCACCCCTTCCCTGCCCCATTCCAACCCCTTCCGCCAAAGTCCCTGCCCCAACTCCACCCCCTCCCTGCCCCTATTGGTCCCCTTCCCCAAATCCCCGCCCTGGCCCCGCCCCCTCCCCCGAGCACGCGGCGTCCCCCCGCTTCCCCCAAACCATGCAAAGTGTTTCACGCACAAGCGCTGGGAGGGAGTGGGGAGAAGCAGGACCCGGCAGCGCGCTCAGGGGAGGAGGCGGAGCAGAGGTGAGTGGGGCGGGGCACATACTGAAACCACCAATGATGGCGTGAATTTGTAAAAAAACTAAAAACAAGTTCGTATGGGGGTGGCAATTATTTCAGGGCCTAGGGGCAGAAAAATCATTAATCCACCACTGCTGGGGGATCCAGCTGTGCAGGGAGCCAGGACCTGTTTTTGACTCCACCACAGTCCAGCCACTCAAGCACAGGTGAGCCCAGTGGAGAGGAAATAACCTCTGGTAAGGGTGTACATAAATTTTCCGTTACAGGGGTGCCCCCCCCCAGAATAGGAGGACACAGCTTTTGACTTTTCATCAATTTACTTGTGCTAGAAGAGGGAGAGTGCTATGCTTTTCATTTCCCGCCCCCCACCCCAGAGTGAGGCAGGAGGTGGGGGCCATGTGGAGCACTTTATTTATGTACACAGGGATGTCCCTTGAATCCTCCTGAGAGATTTCAATGAAACTTTCATGGAGGTACCTGCCTTTGCCAAAGAATTCTAGGGAGGGCTGCCTTATTTCTTTCTCCATGGTAGGACACTTTCCCATGTCAGTCAGCGATAACTTTGGCGGGCACCATTGCAATAACCAGGACAGCAGCATACCGGCCAGGATGGCTTCGGAATGCCAGCAGCAGTGCTCCCTCTGTCTGTGTAGCTCTCAAGAGTGAGATCTCAGCTGAAATCAGAATCACCTGTGGAAAATGGCACCAATCTTCAGTGCCAATGCCCTGTGCTACTAGTGTTCATGCACCAGAGCAATTCCCTTCTCATTTCCCCATCCACTGGCGGGCCATACTCAAGTTTTGCTTGTCATAGTGAATATGCTGACAATGATACCTCTGTGTGTTTTATCTGCAACTTCTGCCATTACGGCCCTCAGGGTCTCCCCCTCCACACCTGTGGAATGCCTAAACCAGATAAGGCGGAGAAAGAGGAGGACTTGGGTTGACATGTTCAATGAGATATTGCAAGTCTGGACAGTGAGCACAGGGCCTGGAGAGTGGACAGCATGGAGAAGGGCAGACAGGAGAGAGGCCCAGGATGCCCAGCTGGAAAAGGAGAGGAAGATGCAACATGACATAACGGTACTTCTCAAGCAGCAGACATGGAGACTGTAGACCAGACTGTAGGCAACCTTTCAGAAGTGGTGTGCCGCCAAGTCTTCATTTATTCACTGTAATTTAAGGTTTCGCATGCCAGTAATACATTTAAACATTTTTAGAAAGTCTCTCTATAAGTACATATAACAATAGTTTAGTTATATAATATAGAAAGTAAATAAGGTCTTTAAAATGTTTAAGAAACTTCATTTAAAATTAAATTTTAAATGCAGATCTTATCAGTTTAGTGTGATCCTTTCCCCTTGCTGAGTTTTCCAATGTCTGGCACATATTTGGATATTTTAAGCTGCACATAGGCTTCTGAGTGATCAGTTGTTAACTGGCTCCAAGAGGGACAGAGGACAGATTTCATGTGTGCAAAATATCTGTTCACACAGGTATGTGGATCCAAATACTGAAAGCATTGCAAATGCAATTTTCTTCAAACAGGTAAATTTCACTGGCAGGGACGTCCAGCAGGTCAGAATAGAGGCCCCATGATCTTTCTCGGTAGCTTCAAGTGCACTCTGCAGATCTCCAAACTTTGGTGCCCACAATTCTGAGCTTTTTAACTGAATGAGCTGCATTTCAAAATCTTCAACACCCATCCACTGAAATACAGACAAATCCAAGTCACTTTCATTGAACTTTTCAGGTTTAATTAGAAAAGAAAGCTTTGGGCCAAATCCCTGGAAATCTTGAAATCTGTCAGAAAATTCTGATTCCAGTTCTTGCATGTGCATTCCAATCTCATCAACACTGACAGTGCAATGTGTGGATAGCTCTTTTATGTGTTGGAAGTAGCAGAAAGTCGAAGTTCAAATATCCCGAGAAAAAACTGCTAGTTTTACAACAAATGCCTTCCAGGCTTCATAAAGATCCAGAACCATTTGCCCTGCACCCTGGAGACAGAGGTTGAGTTCATTTGGGTGAGCGGTGATGTCAGTTAGAAACATGAGCTTACACAGCCTTTTGTCATCATCCACTTCAGGTAGTTTTGTCCTTTTTCTTTACAAAGTGCACCAAAATCTTGCCACAACTTAGCCACCGAATGTTGCTGTGAAGTGAAATGTCGTTATACGCACTGTCCATCTCTTCTAGCAGTGCTTGAAATTGTCTGTCAGTCAAAGCAGATCGAGCAACAAGGAAATTCACAATTCACGCCACAGTATTCATCACATTATTAAGCTCTGAATTAGAAATTTTAGCACACAGGTTTTCTTAATGGATGATACAGTGAAATTTGACTGTCAGGTGACCAATTTGATCTTCAAGTAACTTTACAAATCCCTTCTGTTTTCTGACCATGGCAGGAGCACCATCCATTGTCACACAAGATATTTTTTTGATGTCAACTCCTCGTTCTTCAAAATGGTTTACAAAACTTTCCACTATATCTTTCCCCTTTGTTGTGCTGCGCAGGGGTTTTAGACAACAAAGTTCCTCTTGGATTTCATTGGAAGCACAATATCTTGCAACAACTGCCAAATGTGGAACGTCGTTTATATCCACGCTCTCAACAGCTGCAACGCTAAACACTGCTGTGTCTTTTAATGCAGTCGTCTGCATTTCGTTAATGTTTTCTGCCGTTTCCCTTATGCGTCTCTCAACTGTTCTGGCAGAGACAGGAAGTTCTTTTATTCTAGATATGATCATATTTTTATTTGGCAAATCATTGAACAAAACCTCCGAACTGCTGAGAAAAACTTTTTATATGTTCCCCATCTGTAAACGGCTTTCCGTTTTTTGCAATGCACTGTGCAATCTTGTAACTTCCTTCTGTAGCTTGATTTTTACTTACATTTAAGCATTTAAACACTGCTTTGCTTCTCATATCCTGCTACTGCCTTTTTGATCAATTCAGTATTGTCTGCTTCGTCAAGAAAGGTTTTTTTCGTGCTTCGTTTCAAAATGTCGTCGAACACCTGATGTATGACAAACAACACTTTCACAACAGAAAGTACAAACAGCATGGACCTTCTTTTGAATAAATCCAATTGTCTGTCCAAGAAGGCTGAAACGAACAGACATCTAACTTTGCTTTTTTAGGACCTGACATTTTGTCAAATGTACCCCCCAACTCACAGTGGGGGAAAAAATGGTGACAGCGGGGGCACGCAACATCAAACGCAGTGCGCTGTTCCATGTGGCCTGATATAAGCAGCAAATCAGGACTTAAAAATATCCCAGTGGCACTGGAACAATTTTTAAGGTGGGGGTGCTGAGCCGTGCCCCTTCTTGCCCCTGTCTGCACCCCTCACTGCCCCAGGCTGGGGCCAGTGGGCCTTAGCTGGGGACAGCTGCAGACCACCAGGCCGAGGCCAGGAGCAGAGCCAACAGCGGAGACCCCCGGACCAGTGGCCGGGACCAGCAGTGGGCTGAGCGGGAACCCTGGCTGGTAGGGGGCTGACAGCTGGTACCTAGGGTTACCAGATGAAATGGAGAAAATATCGGGACACATGGGGAAAGCAAAAAAAAAAAAAGCGTCTGGAGCGGCCAAAGCCTCAATATCGGGACAAATGGTGTCCTGACCGTGCATCAGCTGGGACGCGGGACAAAGACCTAAAAATCGGGACAGTCCTGATTTTATCAGGACATCTGGTCACCCTACTGGTACCTCATGCCGGCAGCGGGCTGAGCAGGGCCAGTGGCCGGGACCCCAGACCAGCAGCGGGCTGAGCGGGGCCGGCAGCTGGGACCCCAAGCCGGCAACAGAATGCCACTGAAAATCAGCTGGCATGCCACCTTTAGCAAGCGTGCCATAGGTTGTTGACCTCTGCTGTAGACTGTGCTTGATGCAGGCTTGCCTCCCTCTGCAGCCCATTGAGAGCTCAATATCAGGACATCCCTCTATCCCCTCCAGCATTCCACATGGCATCAGGGGCCGCTGCACTATCCCTTCAACTCCATCCTGGGGGACATTAAAGACTATCACAGCTTCACGTACACTGACCTGTGAAAGCCACGGATGGTGTAGGTGTAGCTAAAATGGACTGGAATGTTCTTTCCCCTTCATAGGTTCTCTTCTTTTTATTTATTAAATTTTAGTAAGTTTAAAATATATTTGTTTTAAAATATAAAGCCATGGTTTCTTTTTTGCACTGAATTCTGTTACAAATGGTCTATTTAAAACGTAACTCATCTTTTAGTTTGCAGCACCTGCTATCAATTGCTTAACAGGTCTGAAAGCAACCAATTGCTTGTTGCTGCACAGTGTAACACAATTCATAGGATCATTCATAAACAAAAGTAACAGATGTATTGACAATCTTATACTCCTACCTGTACAGCAATCACCACCCAATTCCTAAGAGGCCACAAAAGAGCAGGACCAGGTAGAGCACAGTATAACAAAATGCATTACTATGGCTCACTGTTAAAATGGTCTTTCAAAGCCTCCCTGAGCCATACAGCTCCGCATTGAGCTCTTCTAATTGCCCTTGTGTCTGGCTGTTCAAACTCAGCATACAACTGCGCCACTCCACCCCCCAACAGAAAGTTTTCCCCCTTTGCTTCACAGATATTATGCAGGGCACAGCAGGCAGCTATAACCATGGGGATATTTTTCCCACTGAGGTCCAATTCCATGAGTAAACAACGCCAGTGACCCTTCAGATGACCAAAAGCACATTTGACTGTCATTCTACACCTGCTGAGCTGGTGATCTACCAATGCTTGCATAACCATAGAAATGTAGCCCTTTCTGTTGATGTACTCTTCAGCAAGGTGGACTGGTGCCAAATAGGGATATGCATGGTGGCAACTCACTTCTCCACTGTCAGTACAGCTCTCCTTTTGGTATTCCTGTGCTGGAGGGTTGCAGCCAGCTCAGTGCACAGATCCAGCAATGTTGCCTTGCACATACAAAAGTTCTGCAGCCACTGCTTGTCATCCCAAGTCTGCATTACCATGCAATCCCACCAGTCAGTGCTCTTTTCTCAGGTTTAGAAGTGGCGCTCCACCATCTGCAGCTGCTCCATGAATGCCACAAACAACCATGAATTGGTTTTTGCTGTCCCACAGCAATCTGTCCTGCAAGGAATTGTCATGTCCTCCACTGATTTGGTTCTTCTTGCAGCTCTGCAAATACTCTAGGATCCTGCACCCAGTGCTTGCAATGTTTAGGACGATATTGCAGAGCTGTACAAGCTCCATGCTTTTGTTAGAGTTGGCAGACAGCAAGGAGGGCCGCACAGGTTTGTGGGATTTTTTAAAAAGATGCAAAAATCGTGGGATACAGATGACGTTATGGGATGGCAACCGTTGAAAACTGGGAAGTTGATGCCCATGCTTCCAGTCACTCATGTGACTCATTTCATTGCCACCATGCATTGCCAAAACTTCCCAAAAGGCAGTGCACTGGATGGTGGTAGGTTGCACAGTGGGAGACCTCCTCATGGTTCACCGCACTCTGCATTGATGCAGAGATCCCTGGTGAGTACACACAAACGCACACACACCACCGACACAAGGAGCCAAGTATGCACGCATAATAACTGTGGTGGCTTTATGCCAACATAACTTGCGTCAACATGAGTTTGTAGGGTAAACATGGCCCCAGTGACTGTGCTCCCTGATTGGATAGGAGGGCCAACAGATCATTATTTAAGCCTGGTAATAACAACACCCTGATGGATATTCAATGCATTCCACCCCCACAGCTGCACCAGACCCGCTTCCTGTCCAGCCCTTGCTCCCATCCTTCTCTGCTCTTCTAGAGTCTGTCCCTGCCTGCCTCCAAACTCCTGATTCCTAATGCTGCCAGCTTCTTCTCTATTTCTTGGTACACATGGTCATTCCTTGTTAAAATCATGCTTTTTGCTCATCTCACACCAGAGAGTCACCAAAATCTGGCTGTGCGCCCATGACCTGGAAGCAATGTGCTTGGCAAAGGACTTTTTCTGGTGGTGGCCATTGCAAATACAGGAGAAGTTTCAATGTGTTTGCAGCTCATCAGTCAGAATAAAATGAAAGGGTTAAACACCGAGCTGCTGTACTAGAACAAGAGGGGCCACTTCCGTTTCTTGGGAGTCATTTACCGCTTTTGGGATAGAGAGGCTAAACAATACAACAGCGTCAGCTCGCTCTCAGGGACTGAGTCTGGGGGGCCTTGCCCCGGGCCCAAGCTGTGTCCACGCTGCAAAATTATGGTATTTGGGCCCGAGCCCCCAGGGGAACCAGACTTGACCCTTCCACCCCTGTGGAGTTCTGGGCCCAGTCCCAAGTCAGACAGATTTTTGTATAGACTAACAGGGGTTTGGGTTTGCCTCTGGGTCTGAGCCAGGGCTTACATCGCAAAGTGTATGTACCCTAAGTCTCTCTGGCGGGAGCCCTGCTTTGCACTAGTGCCGTGTCACTACACTAGAGGTTTGAACTGATGTAACTGCTGGGGCAGAGTCCCCTAGTCTAGCCAGGCTCTAAAGCAGAGCGGGGAAGTGCCTTCCACAAGGTCACACAGAAAGGCTAGCAGAGTGGTTCCAGCTCCCCAGGGCTGCTGCAACAAGGGAGAATGGAACTACAAATCTTCAGAATACAGGGACTTGCTGATGTCACACAGAGGGGAGCTATTATTCCATCCAATGGCTGGAGGACAGCCGCGCCGCCCCCCCCCCCCCGCCAACACAGAAGGGCAAGACACATTTCTCCGTCGCAGAAATGGAATATCAGCAAAAACTCACCAAGTTTTTGGCCCAATACTACATGAACGGCAACCAGCACTGGAAACCACATGGGAAACCATTGCTCAACAAGCAGCACACACAGTACCACTGGTAACACTGGACAAGCATGTTTAAAGAAGGGGGATTTTCTCAGTGCCCTCCCATCTGCTGGGGCAGCTCCTGTGCGCCCAGGGGTTCTGCCCTTAGGGTTGGTCACACGCTCTGGAGGTCTTCATCCGCGGGTTTTCATTCTGCCCCCAGAATCATGAGATTCTGATGCTGAGCTCAGGTTTGAAGAGTTAACACAGGTGTCGGGTTTGAGCCATTCGCTAACAGGACAACTCCATGGCAGTGTTAGAGCCCCCTTCCCTTTGGTTCACCAGGAGCTCAGGGGAATGTCACTGGGACATTGTGCCATCCACAGTCAGGTCACAGATTTAGTAAGTCCAGACTGATAGCAACCAAACATCATCACGACCTGGCAGCTGTTCAGTGGCTGGGCAGCAGCGAGGTTGGTGGCCTCCAGTCATAGCCTCAATCTGCTATTTCCACCCCAATGGGCACCCTTGTCTGCAATCCCAGCAGCATCCCCGGGTGACTGAGCTCCATGATTCATCTCAGGGCTGGTGCAGGGAAGATTACCACTGCCTGAAACCAGCACTGCATGCTCTGTCACTCCCCAGCTCGAATTCCCAGGCCAGGCCCTGTGCACAGGGCCTGGGCACAGACCCAGTTCTTTACTGTTTTTTGTGCTGTCCCTGTTGATTCCTGTTATAGTCTGTTTGTGCTGCTCCCCACATGCTCAAAGGTGCACTCTTTGAACACAGCTGGTACGATTCTATTTTATCTGTATTTGAAGCTGGCGTCAGCTCTGTACCTTAATACCCACCTTGCCACTTCTGTGTGTCATGGGGGCAGCTCCTCCCAGAGAGGGCTCAGCACTGCCCAAGGCTGTGGGGAGGGACTGATGCTCAATATGTGTCTTGTTTGCAGGGGTCGCCTGAATAGTGAACCCAGCACGCTTCTGTTACCGCAGATCAGTGTGCTGAAGGGCAGCAGTAAGTACAAGTGCCTCAGATGGCCTAGGCTAGGGGGAATCCAGCCTTGGACGGGGCTGCGGACCAGAGATGAGCTCAAACTGCTTAGCTCAGCTGAGCTTGGGGTGCTCAGATCCGGCATTTTTCCCCGTAGCCATATTTAGTAGGGACGAGAATCTCAGCAGGGATGTCAAGACTCTCTTCAGCACAAGGTTTCCCTGGAGTTTTCCCAGTGAAATGCTTTACACTGTGGCCAGCAACTGATCCTTTTTATTTATTAATAAATGGCTGCTGCAGGGAAGCGGGGCCCTCTTTTCCTTCAGCCAGGCTGGCAAAAGCCCCCGTCCTTCCGTCACCCGTCTCTCCCCTGCTGCCAACCATGTATCCCCTGCCCTACTCCTGTTGGGATACCAAGGAGGCAGGAGTACACTGTGCTGGGTGGCCATGGTCTGTCAGTGGCTGCATTAATCAGGCCGCAAGAGACAGTGGAGACTGGCTCCTTCCCTGCTGAGATTTTGGTCCCTACTCGATATGGCTACAGGGCAAAATGCAGGATCTGAGCACCCCAAGCTCATCTCCGGTTCCTACTGGTCTCCAGGAGCAGGTGCGCCAAGGGGGCTTTCACTAAGGTCTGGGTAGCAGCACTTGGCAGCACCCAGTTGCAGGGGAGGGAGGAAGGTTGGCAGCAGCACAAACAGCCAGGCTCCCCATTTGCATGCCCATCTTTTCAAGGCCAAGGCCCAAGAGGAAGCATTGCTAGATTCCTAAAGTCCAGGATTAGCCAGCCCATGTGTGGGGAGGAAACGTCTCCCAACATTCCAGTGCAACCACAGTCACACACTAAAACACTCTGAAGCTGGCTCTGTCATGGTGGCCCATGGCCTCCGCCACAGAAGAGTCCCTTATGTTTGAGCACAGAGCCCAAGTCCCGGAGAGGAAGGACGTCAGGGTGGGGGAGGCCCCAGTGGTTTGGGTCTAGGATCCAGCAGCCCAAACATACACTGAGGTCACAAGGGAGGTGTCTGCACCCGGCAGCAGACAGCCGTGCCAGGAGCCCACCCCACTGTGCCAGAGCAGGGGGTGTCCAGAGCACAAGGTCTATCAGGCAAGGCCAACCTACGCCTGTCACCTACTGCACATCTCCTGGAGCAGCTGCTCAGTGCGGGGATGTCCCAGCAAACACCCAAAGGCCTGGCTATTCCAGCCTTTGCCTTCCTGGCCCAGGTCCTGCTTCCTCCAGGATCTGCCAAGCTCCATCTTCACCCACCTCTCCTCACAGGGGACCCCTCTCCTCACCGAACCATACCCCCACTTTCCCCACAGGCCTCTCCTCTTCTCCCACCATTCCACTCCCTCCCCCCACGTTATCTACTCCCACTCTCCTCTCCACCCCAATGGGATGGGCTCTAGTTCTGGGTATTTACCAACCATTGGGTCAGACTTCTCCCAGCCAGTGCCAGGGCTGGCCTCTTCTTCCTCCACCCACAGGAGCACCAGGCTCTTGCTAGCACTGAGCTCCAGCGACTTGTGCTGCTGCTGAGTCCAGCTGAGGGCAGCTGGCAGAGGGGCTTGGGGGCTCCTGTAGCCATGAGTGGGTCTATAGTGCTTAGAAGGGCATAGCATCGCTGTGCGAGAACCACCTCCCACATGCCAGGGCACTGGCTTGGGCTGAACTACCCCAGGGGCGATTGCAAGAACCTGGGGCAGTGCTGAACAAACGATGGCTGCTGGCAGCTGCGCTTCCCCTGAAAGCCCAGCCAGCTCCAGAGCAGCCCTGGAGCGTGTAACTTACAGATGGGGCATGGACCATGCAGCCAGCCCTTTACCCCAATGAGCTTGGCTCCTTCACCATGTTGTGCTGTTTTCCTAGGATATAGAGAGGCAATGGATAGCCGCCCGCCTCTGGTCATCAATGTAGATAGCCCTGGGCCAGCTGCCTACTCGCCATCCACCAGGAGCTGCAGGGAGACCAGTGCTCCAGCCTATACCTTTGGGAGGAAGACGCCCCCTAGAGGTATTCAGTGGGATGACCTGCTTTCAGTCACTGACCAGATGTTTCCCAGTGTGTGTCTGAACAGCACCTAGCACCATGGTGTCCTGGTCCAGGACTGGGCCTGCTACATCCTACCCCAACCCAAACAATACTGGTATGCTTAACTTTTTGCCCTGGGATGGGGAGTAGTGAATTGCACAGCTGTGGCTCTTCAGGTGTCTGTCTGTCTTGTGGAAGTGTTATTTCAGTCCGCTCTCCCTACGTCCTACCAAGTGCTTGTATAGGCGGAGCAAAGGGCTCCTGGGTGAAGGGAGCAGCTCCCCAGACTTACCCTTTGCTGTTTGTTTTCTCCAGAGGGGGGAGGCCGCAGATCCTGGCAGAAGTCCTGGTTCCAGAGCAAAAGCCCCTTTACCAGGAAGGCGGATTTTAACACAGAGAGCAATGTAGGTGATGCTTGTTTATTTCTCTTTGGTTGAATCTTTACAAATTCCTCTCCCCCTCCCAGAGCTCAGACTGGAAAAAAACAGGAGGGGGTATTCTCCCAGGCTCTGTCCTCCACCAGCCCACACATCTGAGACCGAATGAGCCACCAGGGCATAGACTGTGTTTCTCACCCCTGTGTGCAAAGAGCCTCCATTGTAGAGGAAAAAGATTATTGCATGGGCCTGGACCTTGTGCAGCCATTCACAGCAGTGCAGAGCCAATGCAAAATGCTTGCCCTTGGGAGCTGGTAGCATTTTACATCCACTCTGCATGCGTCTTACACTTGTGTAAATGACTGCCCAAGGCACAGGGCTGGGATGGACAAGGCTCAGACTTGAGTTGAACATGTGGCCAGCAGGATGGCACAGTCACATGGGGAGGACACTTCAGGCAGTAGGGGGAGCAGATGGCAAAGAGAGACAGTGTAGGCATAGCATTTAAAGAGCTCTATATGACCTAGCAGAACTGGAGCAGCCTGGATCCAGACTGCTCCTCTTCACTAACGATCACGCTGGCCATCACTTTAGCCACCTATGACCTCAGCCTTTCCGGTAACTGAGGGGTCCCTGAGTGTTCCAGACCCTCTTTCCCCGTAGACCCACAGTGCACGAGTCTCCCTGATGCTCCTGCAGAGGGATCTGCCCTTCACAGTAATGTCTGTTGCTTTACTTAGCACTGTGCTTTGATAAGACTAACTCTGTTCTGGTAGTGGCCGTCTCCATTCCACTACACGCAGGCCTCGACCCTGGGCCCCCGGCAGGCCAGCAGACCAGGGTACCCGAGCTACAGCATTGGGAGAAAGGGGAAATTCAGCCTTGTCAGCAAAGGTGAGTGTTCTGATCAGGGCCATAACCAGGTGGGGTGAGCAGAGCAGCCGCCCACAAAGCCATGGGGGCAGAAAAATGACAAAAGCAGTATGGGGTGTAAATATGCTCTCACCCTGGATGCTAAAATGCCCAGTTATGGCTCTGCTATTAACACTGACTCCTCCCAAGTTCCTGTGCCCAGTAAGGTAGTCTCCTCTTAGCTCTCTGACCATCTTCCCCAGCACAGCTCTCTGGGCTGCTGTCAGACCTGCATGTGCCCTTCTTGGGGCAGCTAAGGGCCTACACTTTATTGCTATGGGTGGGTCCCTCTCTTCTGTCTAGCTGATCTCAGTGCAGCTCTCAGCATTAGCAGTACCCTGTTGTTCAAGGCCTCATTTAAGGTGGAATCTCCTACCTTTGAGGTTTTTAAGGTCAGGCTTGACAAAGCCCTGGCTGGGATGATTTAGTTGGGGATTGGTCCTGCTTTGAGCAGGGGGTTGGACTAGATGACCCGCTGAGGTCCCTTCCAACCCTGATATTCTATGAAGCCTGCTTCCCCAGCACTGTTCTCTAATAGTTTATATCCTTCTGTAACTCTCTAGCTGTCCCCCATGTACACAGAGAAGAGCTAGCATTTTACCTCTTAAAAGGACATGGTCAAAGTATTTTTTTTATTTTTTCCTTCACCATTGCTCAGCCTTGTAAAATTTCACCCACTCAGCTAGGGGTGTGACTTGACAAGGCAGGTAAAATACACATCGAACCAAAAATCTGTTTGCTCAAACACAGCACTTTGTTGCTGTAGAGCCACATGTGAACACAGGGTTGCACAGTGTAGTTGGTTGTTGAAAAGTCACACCTGTATATTATGGGAGCTACGGTCCTAGGTCCTGATTCTATGCTGTTAGCAAGATGATAGATAGGGCAGACCCCAACACCACTGTCTCTTCAAAGAGTCTCCAGGTTTTGTTTTAGTCCTGAGTTTGGTATCATACTTTCCCATTTCTTTTTCCAGATGCTCAAATTGATCCAGCACCAAATAAATATGACACAACACCAGCATATTTCCAGGTGTTGCAGACCTCACCTTCTTACACTATAAGAAACCGGCCACAGGGGACTCATCAATGGGGCACTTCAGGTAAAAAAAACATCAAAGCCCTGTGCAATTAAATCTATTACTCTCTGGCTGTATACACACTTCACCGTGCAAGCTAAGCAGCAGTTTGCTACAGAGCAACTAACTTCCTGCATACTCCCTGCGTTATTGCAATTGTCTCCCCTATTCTTCGTACCATATTCCCATTTCTCTTCCCCTCTGAGATTTTTCAGGGGAAGGGATGGAGCATACAGATGCCATTCTTGAAAACATGGGAGTAGGTTGTGTCAAGCTGGACACTGATAATTTCACACTCATGGGTGATAGCGAAACACCACTGACAGAAAAAACTGATTAAGCAGAAGTTCTGTTTTGAGGATAAAACAGGTAGCAGCAGCCAATTTGGGGGGCCACATATTTTGTCAAAGCTCATTATGAATTGGGAAACATTGTTCCATTCAATGTGGGAAAGGACCCACAGCAAAACAAGCAGCTTTGGCATAGTCCAGTGGTTCTCACTATGGGTCACGACCAATTTTTCTGCACTAGGGCTAGTTCTGTGCTGGTTTAAAAACAAAATCACCCCTCCCCCCATTACTATAGTATCTAAAGTGAAGTGTAGACCTGACCTTAGTTGGTATTAGGACCAGAGAATTTTCAGATTTACAAGGTTTTCAAAAGAGTTTAGCTCCCCTTTAGGTACCTCAAGAAGTAGTCAGGTTTTTAGGATTGCTCAGCATCCCCTTGAAAATCTGACCGAACACAGGAATTTCTCTCCTGAAAAGGGGAACTGAGATAGAAAGATAGAAATAGGGACTGCTCTGTCCTAATCCCAGCTGACGTGACCTCAGCAGCCAGCTTGGATAAGTCACTTGAGCTGTCTGACTCAGTTTCCCCTTGTAAACTGAAGAGGTGAGCCAGGGTGGGAGGCAGCACATGTGCTAGGTTACAGTTGCAAAGCATTTTGAGCTGCAGTTGACTAGTGTTCATATTTAAGAGATCATGATAGCACTGCACACACACTATTGTAAATCCTTCCACGGGCACATCCCTTACTTTCATACTACAGCGAGAAGAGGCTGTTCTAGCTCAGAAGTTACCCAGCAAAGGCTGCATTGGGTTTTCAGTTACAAGTTGTAGCCTGGTTCAGAAAGTTAGACTGTATAGTAGCCCTGATAGGAGTGGATGTTACACCGAGAAGAGGAAGCCAGGACAAAGATCATGTGGAGAATGTGGTTCTTACAGATGGTCTAAATATTTAGAGGAATAAATCCTATGCTGGTAAAACTGCCATTGTCCAGTGTAAGTGAAAATGGCCCTTTGTAAAGTTACTGGTGTAAAGGGCAAAACGCACTGGGAGCGTGCTCAGCTTCAGAAGTTTTACAACCACTGCTGTTCCTGCCATTCATGTACGGGGCTATTGTCATTTGCAGATACCCAGCCTAATTGTAGAATGGCAATTTTAAACACACTGGAAATCTAGCCCTTCAGACGTTCAGTTTGAGTTAGTACTTTTCCACTGAAGTGGTAGTTCGCATATTCTAGCACTTCTGCTCCTGCACCAGATCTTCGTAGCTGGAACATTTAAATCAAAACATGCAGGCTACAGCATCTGAATTTCATTAGGTCTGTATACACCTAAACCACCCTGCCAGACATCAAGGGGAGCAGAAGCAACTATGGAGTTGTTTTTTACAGCAGTAGGTGAAATCTTAAAGCTCACAGGATGCATTTCACATGCTAGTAATTAATTCATGGACAGCACTAAGATCCTGTTTACATGTAGTTAGGAAAGCCACGGGTGATGGGGTCCTAATGTCTATCTGCACATGAAATGCAGAGCAGAGACTCTTAGAGGAAGCCTTTTAGTACCAAGAGAAGGGCAGATCGTCCACAAATTTAAGATGTACCAGCTGCTGGGTTCTCTTCCTTTCAGGAAACACACCAGGACCAGGATCATATGATGTTGAGAAGGGGCACATAGCTCGTTTGCCCAGCTGCCCAAGTGTCATCATCCAGGGCATCAGGAGACCTAAGAGACATGAAACCGGGCCCTTCACAACTCTCTGAACAGGAGCTGCAAAGACCAAATAACTTTGCTCATTTTCCATCTGCTTAACAGCAGCCCATGTAGTGTGTTCATCTAAAGAGGCTCACAAAGTTAACACAGACTAAGATTCATTATGCAGTGTACTCTATTACTAAGTCACCTCCCTACATGGATTCTGATCTGAAACAACCTGTTTATTCAGAGAGAGAAGTACAAGCCCAGTACACCTACGAAGCTTGGAGCTGTACTGTAATAATGGGTAGCTTTTGCTGTTAGAAATTGAGGATGCTAATGTTGACCAGACACACATTTACAAGTAATAAACCCTTGAAAATTGAAGTTTTGAATTGGACTAGGTACCTATTACACACTAAGAACCAGGGTGCCTGTCTTCACAGACGCTCAAGCAGAGGACTTTGGGAGCACTCACTTTTTACCTGTTACTAAAACAGATTTGTCTAAGTATATTTAACACGGCAGGGTGTTCAGGAGTAAATTTCCATTTAAGATGGAAGTCATGTAATGTCAAGATCATGCTGTATCCTGTTTCATCACTACCACAGGTGAAAGCTTCATAATTTAAATGCATTAGCTTAAGCTAGCCACCTGAACAATCTGCTTGCAGGCTGTATTACATTTTATGACATGACTGCAGTTCTCCATAGCCTACACATGCAAAGGTATCAGTTATTTATGCCCTTCTAGCTGTTAGGTACACATAGCACTAGCATAAATTAAGATTTGCACAGATTTACTATTCTGAATAAACCACCTGCTCACAAGGAATACATCTATTTATGATGGCAAGTTTTAAGAGGGATAGGAGTTGAGAGGCAATCTCCACTTTTAACCTTTGTAAATTTCTGTGGCATGTTTTCTCCATTCCAAAATGCAGGGGTTGTCTCAAGGACAACCTCTTAGTGTAGGTACTAGATATTAGTTCAGTGTGGGACCAGAAAAAAATCCTGTAATCTTGATGTGGCAGAATACAGATTGTCTGGAATCAACCATGTGTTTAGATTCCAGCATTTTGCACCTTCAGATGACAACCTGGATCCTGTATTTAAATTACCAGACCACTCTCACTCAATGCAGGTTTTATTGAGGTTTCCCAATTGTCACAAAAAATCTTAATCAGCTTTCATGTTGAGAGTTCTTGGTTTCTGTCTTAGCTCTGTTGAAAAAACAAAACAAGCCTCCCATTAGTAAAGAGATATTTTGTTCTTAGACAATGCTAGTCAATTTCAACTGAAGTTTGAGACTTACAGCTGGGCATTCTATTGTGCCACTGTTGATGTCATCAATGACATCATGAGGATGCCTGCCATCAATATTGCAGCCAACAGACTGAGCAGTTCCTAGAATCTCCTTAATAGTTCCTGTAACAGAGAGACTGCATCTTAGACCACCTCCAACACAGTGGTGACACACAGACCAAGCCTGACTTGCTTTCAGAGTTCAGATTTTTCCATTGGGGGAAAAAAAGTGTCCCTGCTAGTTACGCTGGTAGCAGCAGGTCAGTGACGTACAACAGCATGTTAATTCCTGTGCATGTCTCCCTCCTGGTGGAAGTCTGTTAAATACTGACCTGTTTGATGAATGGGTGCAAGGAGGCTTGGCATGTGTTATATGGGAGGCTCCTCTCCTGGGGTCCAGTGACCCCAAAAAATTTCTAATGGAGGTGCAGACCCCTTTGGAAATCTTAGGCATAGTCTGGGGACCCCCAGGGATCCATGGATCATAGGTTGAAAATCACTGCCCTATGCCATTTTTCTATCTATACAAGCCATAACCTCCATCCCCAGAGGTCTGCAAGGTACATTAGCAGGATTCACTGCTGAGGGCATAATGAGCATATCCTGGAACCTGGGTCTCCTGCATCAGTGCAGCACACTGTCTCCTGGGTATGTCAATCTAGAAAGGCCACTGATGTTTCAGGACAGGAAGGTACATGGGACCTTCCAGAAGGACATTCATAAGTTCCCTTTGTATCCCCTTTCAGAGCTGACTTGGCTGAATGTATCTCAGTAAGACAGGCCTGTTACTAAGCAGGTCTGACCTATTTCTAAGACTAAGGTATCTTGATAAACTGAATCAGATATGGAAGCTACTTATATTGTAGTTTAGGAAGCTAGCTAATGCCCAGGTATCTGTCAGCAGGGGACGGGCTAGTCCCCTTTGGAAACAGACTGCACTGTGACAGGGTCAGGAGTATGGGGGGAAAAAAAGTCCTGCCATGTTCTGCCTCTGCCAGCTTGACTGTCCATGCTCATGGATCTACCCATTCACACCAGGAAATATAAGTGAAAACCTACAGCAGAGGCTGAGGTTGCTGGAATGGAGCCCAGAGCTGCAGAGTAGGCCAGCTAGTGGGTAGACAAGCAGGATGAGGGGCTCTGCAGCCCATCTGAGTTCAGAAGGCAGAGCTGGTTCAGGCACTCAGGACCAGCCTATGGCAGCCACCGCATTAGTAACCCCCTAGCAGCATACTGCTCTTACCAGAGAGCTCCCGGGCCAAGGACCTGTGCCTCATCTGGCGTGCAATGTTTACTATCTCATCAAAGCTGACACTGCCACTGTGTTTAACTGTGAACAAAATCAAAACACCAGTGAGTCCTCTGAAGAGCAACAAACAAATCTGTTCAACATCTCAACCCTGGGAGTGAAGAGGGTAGGGGGACAGTATAGCAGCACACTCATTCCTTGGTTTATCATCTGGTGTTCCCAGACTTTGGCACAGAGTTACCCACAAAGAGAATAACTCTGTTTCCTAAGCTGGTGTTTTCTATCAGCTCACCACTGGATTGTACCAGGCACTTCATACTAGACAGGTACAGTGGCAGGTGGCTGTTTTACTGAAGTTTTTAGACCAGACAAACTCCAGGGGTTCTCAAACTGGGTGTCCTGACACCTCATGAGGTTATTATGTGGAGGTCACAAGCTGTCAGCTCCAAACCCCACTTTGCCTCCAGCATTTATGATAGCATTAAATATAAAAAATGTGTTTTTAATTTGTAAAGGGGGTTTGCACTCAAGAGGCTTGCTGTGTGTGAAAGCAGTCACCAATACAAAAGTTTGAGAACCATGGAGCTGGTCATAAAAGTACAATGATCCACAGGCAAATCATTTCAATACCCTGCATCCTAGGGAGTAATTTCCCCTTCAGATAGATCTTGGATTGTACTTCTGTGCCTTGCAGGTTGAAATCGTGAAGTGCTTCACAACATTAATGAAGCCCCACAATCCCCTACAAGGTTGGCAAATATTCCCATTTTGCAGAGGAGTAAACTGGAGGCAAGCAAGTTAAGTGACAGCCAGCTAGATCTGGGCTGGCTGGCTGCACCACTTAGCACCAGTGACCAATGGAAGTTAGCAAAAAAGAAAGCTTACTGTTCTTCTGCTTCTTCCTGTCACGAGGAGGCTCCTTGAGGGCTTTGATGATCAGGGCAGAGGCAGAAGGGACAACCTCGATCTGATTGGGGGAGGGGAACATGTTTTCTTTAGGAGATACTGAGGTCAGAAAGCAAATCCAGAATGCTTGACAAATATCAGTCTTGAAAGAGCTAACAGCCTCCAACTCACACAGAACTATAATAAACCTAAATGCATTGTATTTACTAGAAAATAATTGGGATCACCCTCCCACCTGTGTGTACTCGACATGCTTGTTACTATTCTTCTCTATGGGAAGACGTGTGATTCAATGTTCCCAGCCTTTCGGCACAGAGCTCTCCACACATAGAATAGCCCTGCTTCCTAAGCTGGGGATTCCTCTCAGCACACCACTGGAGTACACCAGTCACTTCAGTACAAGACAGGTATGGTGGCGGGTGGCTACAAGTATACTGAAGAGTAGTTGGAATATTCCAGTTTGGCACAGTGTTTCCCTGGTCTAAAAACTTGCTCTCCACCCCATCTCCAGTATCAGCCAACAGTTCCCCCATAGTAGTCTCTCAGAGTGTTGTCATGGTTCCAAGACCAATACAATACCAACCCTGGCAGACTGATGAACTCATTTGTTCCTCTCCATTCTATTGTCATTAACTCTGACAGTCAGTTTGATGCCTGCTCTTGATTCAGACACACCACTATTTCTGAGCACAGTGGCACACACAGCATCTTTAGCCTGGACAGCCCTGAATTATACACTGAAATGCAGCTGCCTCTGGATGGTGGACCAGAGACAGTTCTGGCATTGGATACACCCCAGCTCTTCAGAGCCTACAGAGATTAGGAAGGACTTTGTTTTTAAGGTCTCGTCCAGGAGACCCCCACACAGTAAACTGCATGGAACTCATTTTATCTACCTCGGAAGGATGAAGGGCTGAGTCAACCCTGCCGGGATTGACACTTGTGGTTCAAGCAAACGCAGGTGTTTCAAACCTGGCGCTTCTCCCACCAAGCCATCCCTTCTGGCGTTTAGTACCTGAGCTTGCCTGTTCTGGATAGTGAGTTTCACGGTGATCCTCAGCCCCTTCCAGTCACCTGTTGCCTTGGCGATGTCATCACCAACCTTTTTGGGAGACTGAAGGCAAGAACAAGCATTTAATTGATTATTTTCTCTTCAGAGAGATTTTCCAACACTCATTCGTTTGAACTCCCGTATTATGCTGTACACTTCATGCCCTGTACCGGCAGTTATTTTTATTGCTGTATTTGAAAGATTCCCCTCTTCCCAAACAGCTAAATTCACTGATGTGAGCAAATACAAACCCTTCTGTGTATCTCTGAAATCTCATGGAGAGAGCAATGCCTCAGCAGAGCGAGCCACAAACCCAGAGTAAGTGGCAGCAAGGACTGCTAGACACACACATTAAACAGCTTTCTGCAGTTTTTCCTCTGCCTTAACTGGCTATTTGCACCAGTCCACTCCCACCCTCAGTCATTTCCCATGCCTAATCACACTTCTCACTCCCTTCAGTGGCCCTTCTATTTTGCTAAATTCCCCCCCTTTTCAAAAAGCCCATCTCAAAACCAGGGCCCCCCTCACACCCAGGGAGGTGCACTAACATGTTCACACACCACACCCAAAGAGATACAATAGCCTAGTTATACAAAAACAAGGCTAAGTTCAATTTCTTGCAAGTTTGCTCTCTGCCCAGTCACAAGGAGCAAACTCACATCCATGGCAAAACGTAAGGCATTTTAGAAGAGCTAACTCCTTTTATGTTGATCAACTGACCAGTTTACAGCCTTAGCAGTCTCTGTAAAGAGGGCTCCCATCTAAACGGGAAGCGGGTACACTGGATTCCTGTACTTAAAGAGGCAATTGACTCAGTCTAGCTCAGGACTCTCACATTTGGAGCTCAGGATACACGGTTAGATTTCAGCTCATGGCTATCCTGTAGGGGGGTTTTAGAGGTTCACGTTAGGACAAAAATCTCTCGATTAGACTAAAGTAACTTCACCCTAATCATCCCCTTCAGTAGCGCAGCCATCCAGGCATCAGTTACAGACAGTTTCAGCAGCATCTGCCAAGCACCTGGTAATACCGCGAGCGACACAGAGCAACCCCCTCCCAGCGCCACTCACCAAACCCAACGGGCCGATTTTAGGCGCCAGAGCGGAAGTGGCGCCGACCTCCCCGCCGGTGCACCTCAGGAACACTGCGGAGAAAGCGAGAGAGGCGTCAGGGCGCCCAGGCCGGGCCCCCCGCGGGCGCAGAGCGCGCCCAGGCCGGGCCCCCCGCGGGCGCAGAGCGCGCCCAGGCCGGGCCCCCCGCGGGCGCAGAGCGCGCCCAGGCCGGGCCCCCCGCGGGCGCAGAGCGCGCCCAGGCCGGGCCCCCCGCGGGCGCAGAGCGCGCCCAGGCCGGGCCCCCCGCGGGCGCAGAGCGCGCCCAGGCCGGGCCCCCCGCGGGCGCAGAGCGCGCCCAGGCCGGGCCCCCCCGCGGGCGCAGAGCGCGCCCAGGCCGGGCCCCCCGCGGGCGCAGAGCGCGCCCAGGCCGGGCCCCCCGCGGGCGCAGAGCGCGCCCAGGCCGGGCCCCCCGCGGGCGCAGAGCGCGCCCAGGCCGGGCCCCCCCGCGGGCGCAGAGCGCGCCCAGGCCGGGCCCCCCGCGGGCGCAGAGCGCGCCCAGGCCGGGCCCCCCGCGGGCGCAGAGCGCGCCCAGGCCGGGCCCCCCGCGGGCGCAGAGCGCGCCCAGGCCGGGCCCCCCGCGGGCGCAGAGCGCGCCCAGGCCGGGCCCCCCGCGGGCGCAGAGCGCGCCCAGGCCGGGCCCCCCGCGGGCGCAGAGCGCGCCCAGGCCGGGCCCCCCGCGGGCGCAGAGCGCGCCCAGGCCGGGCCCCCCGCGGGCGCAGAGCGCGCCCAGGCCGGGCCCCCCGCGGGCGCAGAGCGCGCCCAGGCCGGGCCCCCCGCGGGCGCAGAGCGCGCCCAGGCCGGGCCCCCCGCGGGCGCAGAGCGCGCCCAGGCCGGGCCCCCCGCGGGCGCAGAGCGCGCCCAGGCCGGGCCCCCCGCGGGCGCAGAGCGCGCCCAGGCCGGGCCCCCCGCGGGCGCAGAGCGCGCCCAGGCCGGGCCCCCCGCGGGCGCAGAGCGCGCCCAGGCCGGGCCCCCCGCGGGCGCAGAGCGCGCCCAGGCCGGGCCCCCCGCGGGCGCAGAGCGCGCCCAGGCCGGGCCCCCCGCGGGCGCAGAGCGCGCCCAGGCCGGGCCCCCCGCGGGCGCAGAGCGCGCCCAGGCCGGGCCCCCCGCGGGCGCAGAGCGCGCCCAGGCCGGGCCCCCCGCGGGCGCAGAGCGCGCCCAGGCCGGGCCCCCCGCGGGCGCAGAGCGCGCCCAGGCCGGGCCCCCCGCGGGCGCAGAGCGCGCCCAGGCCGGGCCCCCCGCGGGCGCAGAGCGCGCCCAGGCCGGGCCCCCCGCGGGCGCAGAGCGCGCCCAGGCCGGGCCCCCCGCGGGCGCAGAGCGCGCCCAGGCCGGGCCCCCCGCGGGCGCAGAGCGCGCCCAGGCCGGGCCCCCCGCGGGCGCAGAGCGCGCCCAGGCCGGGCCCCCCGCGGGCGCAGAGCGCGCCCAGGCCGGGCCCCCCGCGGGCGCAGAGCGCGCCCAGGCCGGGCCCCCCGCGGGCGCAGAGCGCGCCCAGGCCGGGCCCCCCGCGGGCGCAGAGCGCGCCCAGGCCGGGCCGCGCAGGGGGACGCTCCCCGCCCGGGCACAGGGCTCCCCGGCCGCCGCGGCCCCAGGCCCGGCACCTCACGGGCCGCCCCGCACCAACGTACCGACTTTGATCTCGTTGGGGTCGAACTTGGGCGGCATGGCGGCGGCGGGCCCGAGGCGGATGGAGCCGGATCCGGGACGCGAGACTCAGGCAGCTCCTGCCACCTCCCGGCCTAGGGCAGCGCGCACGAGAGGCCGGAGATGCCGTCGGCCGCACAACATATACTAGCCGAGATCTCGCGAGACCCATGCAAGCCACACCCGGCCGCCATGTTAGGGGTGGGCAAGAGCCTCCAGGAGGGCGGGGGATCTGGCCGCCATGTTGTGTGTGGGCAAGGCCCCCAGAGGCGAGCTAGCCGCCATGTTAGGCGTGGGCAAGAGCCCCCAGGAGGGCGGGGGATCCGGCCGCCATGTTGTGTGTGGGCAAGGCCCCCAGAGGCGAGCTAGCCGCCATGTTAGGCGTGGGCAAGAGCCCCCAGGAGGGCGGGGGATCCGGCCGCCATGTTGTGTGTGGGCAAGGCCCCCAGAGGCGAGCTAGCCGCCATGTTAGGCGTGGGCAAGAGCCTCCAGGAGGGCGGGGGATCCGGCCGCCATGTTGTGTGTGGGCAAGGTCCCCAGAGGCGAGCTAGCCGCCATGTTGGGGTGGGCAAAGCCCCCAGCCTAGCTCGCACGGTAACGAATCCCCGTCTAGCTGCAGGTCCCTGGGACTCCGGATCGCGAGGCGGCTCGCTGTGCGGGCGCCGCCCGCTCCGCCCCCACCGCTCCCACGCCTGGGCAGTGGGGCGCTCTGGCCTCGCCTCCGTGGCGGCGCGGTCAGGTCATGTGACCCCGCAGCCGCGGGGCGGGGAGCCCGGAAGTCCCTGCGGTGACAGCGGAGCGCGGTGAGTCGGGGGGCGAGGTCGGGCGTGAGGGGAGCCCGCCGGGGGCTGTCGGCGGAGCTCCCCGCCGGCCCTGGCTGTAGCTGCCCGGGGTCCCGGCGGCCGGGCCGGCTGCCCCGCCGCGAGGTGGCCGGTCCTGTGGGGCTCCCCCTGGCCCGGGGTTTCCGCGCTGGGCTGCGGCGGCCGCCCTTCTCCCGGCCCGCCGCGCGGCCTGAGCTGGGAGCGGAACGGCTGGGCCTGGCGTTCCCCTCCGGCCAACTGCCCGCCAGCCCCCGGCCCTGGCGAGAGGCCCCGTCCTGCCTCCGAGGGGTTGACGGCCGGCTCGGGACTCGTCAGCGCCTTCAGATCCCGGCTGGCACGGTCGCCGCTTGCACGTCGCAGGTGCAGCTTCGCCTGGTCAGCGGCGAGACGTGCACGTACACCCAGAAACCTGTGACAAGAACATTATTAAGGTTGGAAGTTCAGGCATGACTCAAAGTTAGGCAATGCCAGTATTCAAGCTGGAAATAAGGCGTAAATGTTTAACAGTGAGGGACGGTAATTAACCACTGGAACAATTTATCAAGGATTGTGGTGGATTCTCCATCGCTGACCATTTTAAAATCAAGATTGGCTATTTTTCTGAAAGATCGGCTATAGGAATTATTTTGAGGCAGGTATCTGCTCTGTGTTGTATGGAAAGTCAGACTAGGTAATCACAATGGTCCCTTCTGGCCTTGGACTGTATGAAAGAATGCTTGTGCAGCCTTCAATCAGTGTCCTTGCTTGTATGTATGATACAGTTTTGTAATTACATGGTCATATGGTATAAGACACATTGACACCCATATGTGTCATCAGTGTGGTTGGAACCTTTAGATCCACCACACAGACCTCTGCCACTTGAGCTAATGGAGTAACTGATAGCAGGTTGTGCACTGGAGGGGAATAAGAACATGAGAATGGCCATACTGGGTCAGACCAATGGTCCATCCGGCCCAGTATCCTGTCTTCCAGCAGTAGCCAGTGCCAGGTGCTTCAGAAGGCATGAACAGATTGGGCAATCGAGTGATCCATCCCCTGTCGTCCACACCCAGCTTCTGGCAGAGGGTAGGAACACTCAGAGCATGGGGTTGCATCTCTGACCATCCTGGGTAATAGCCATTGATGGACGTATCCTTCATGAACTTATCTAGTTCTTTTTGAATCCTGTTGTTGTTTTGGCCTTCACAACATCCTCTGGCAACAAATTCCACAGGTTGACTGTATGTTGTGTGAAGAAGTACTTCCTTTTGTTTGTTTTAAACCTGCTGCCAATTAATTTCATTGGATGACTCCTGGTTCTTATGTTATGTGAAGGAGTAAATAACACTTCCTTATTCAGTCATGATTTTATAGACCTCTATCATATCCCCTCCTAGTCTTTTTTCCAAGCTGAAAAGTCCCACTCTTTTTAATCGCTCCTCGTATGGAAGCTGTTCCATACCCCTAATCGTTTTTGTTGCCCTCCTCTGTGCCTTTTCCAATTCTAATATATCTTTTTTGAGATGGGGCAACCAGAGCTGCACACTATTCAAAATGTAAGTGTACCATGGATTTGTGTAGAGGCATTATGATAGTTTCTGCCTTATTATCTATCCCTTTCCTAATGATTCCTAATATTCTGTTTGCTTTTTTGACTGCTGCTACACATTGAGCAGATGTTTTCAGAGAACTGTTCTCAGCGACTCCAAGATCTCTTTCTTGAGTGGTAACAGCTAATTTAGACCCATTTATTTTGTATGTGTAATTGGGATTATATTTTCTAATGTGCATTACTTTGCTTTTATCAACATTGAATTTAATCTGCCATTTGTTGCCCAGTCATCCAGTTCTGTGAGATCCCTTTGTAACTTCATAGTCTGCTTTGGACTTAAGTATCCTGAGTAATTTTATATCGTCTGCAAATTTTGCCACGCCACTGTTTACCCCTTTTCCCAGATAATTTTTGAATATGTTGAACAGCGCTGGTCCCAGTACGGACTCCTGAGGAACCCCGCTATTTACCTCTCTCTATTGTGAAAACTGACCGTTTATTCCTACCCATTGTTTCCTATGTTTTAACCAGTTACTGATGCATGAGATGACCTTTCCTCTTGTCCCATGACTGCTTACTTTGTGTAAGGGTGAGGGACAGTTACAGTCTCCTTGTGCATCCAGTTCATAGAATCATAGAATATCAGGGCTGGAAGGGACCTCAGGAGGTCATCTAGTCCAACCCCCTGCTCAAAGCAGGGCCAATCCCCAACTAAATCATCCAAGCCAGGGCTTTGTCAAGCCTGACCTTAAAAACTTCTAAGGAGATTCTACCACCTCCCTAGGTAATGCATTCCAGTGTTTTACCACCCTCCTAGTGAAAAGGTTTTTCCTAATATCCAACCTAAACCTCCCCCACTGCAACTTGAGAGCATTACTCCTTGTTCTGTCATCTGCTACCACTGAGAATAGTCTAGAACCATCCTCTTTGGAACCCCCTTTCAGGTAGTTGAAAGCAGCTATCAAATCCCCCCTCATTCTTCTCTTCCGCAGACTAAACAATCCCAGTTCCCTCAGCCTCTCCTCATAAGTCATGTGTTCCAGTCCCCTAATCATTTTTGTTGCCCTCCGCTGGACTCTTTCCAGTTTTTCCACATCCTTCTTGTAGTGTGGGGCCCAAAACTGGACACAGTACTCCAGATGAGGCCTCACCAATGTCGAATAGAGGGGAATGATCATGTCCCTCCATCTGCTGGCAATGCCCCTACTTATACAGCCCAAAATACTGTTAGCCTTCTTGGCAACAAGGGCACACTGTTGACTCATATCCAGCTTCTCGTCCACTGTAACCCCTAGGTCTTTTTCTGCAGAACTGCTGCCAAGCCATTCAGTCCCTAGTCTGTAGCGGTGCATGGGATTCTTCCGTCCTAAGTGTAGGACTCTGCACTTGTCCTTGTTGAACCTCATCAGATTTCTTTTGGCCCAGTCCTCTAATTTGTTTAGGTCCTTCTGTATTCTATCCCTACCCTCCAGCGTATCTCCCTCTCCTCCCAGTATAGTGTCATCTGAAAACTTGCTGAAGGTGGAATCCACACGATCCTCCAGATCATTAATGAAGATATTGAACAAAACCAGCCCCAGGACCGACCCTTGGGGCACTCCACTTGATACCAGCTGCTAACTAGACATGGAGCCATTGATCGCTACCCATTGAGCCTGACAATCTAGCCAGCTTTCTGTCTACCTTATAGTCCGTTCATCCAGCCCATACTTCTTTAACTTACTGGCAAGAATACTGTGAGAGACCATGTCAAAAGCTTTTCTAAAGTCAGGGAACAACACGTCCACTGCTTTCCCCTCATCCACAGAGCCAGTTATCTCGTCATAGAAGGCAATTAGATTAGTCAGGCATGACTTGCCCTTGGTGAATCCATGCTGACTGTTCCTGATCAGTTTCCTCTCCTCTAAGTGCTTCAGAATTGATTCCTTGAGGACCTGCTCCATGATTTTTCCAGGGACTGAGGTGAGGCTGACTGGCCTGTAGTTCCCAGGATCCTCCTCCTTCCCTTTTTTAAAGATGGGCACTACATTAGTCTTTTTCCAGTCATCCGGGACCTCACCCAATCGCCATGAGTTTTCAAAGATAATGGCCAATGGCTCTGCAATCACATCCGCCAACTCCTTTAGCACTCTCGGATGCAGCGCATCCGGCCCCATGGACTTGTGCTCGTCCAGTGTTTCTAAATAGTCCCGAACCACTTCTTTCTTCACAGAGGGCTAGTCACCTCCTCCCCATGCTGTTCCAGCCTATCCTCCCCACCCCAGCTCCACGCCTTCTTGCCCAACCAGCCTCCCTGTGCAACCAGTCCTAGCCTCCCCTTCCTTCCTCTCAGTCTAGCTTCTTGCCCAGACAGTTCTAGTCTCTCCCGAACTTCCTGTCACAATCTGTTCCCCTCCCAGTCTCACCAGACTCCTTGCCCCAGTCAACTCCTTTCCCACCCCCAGGGTCCAGCTTTTGTCCCTTCTGTATCTGGATCAGGCAGCTTCCTCCTCCACACGGCCTGGGTGCCAGCGAGAGGGGGTGGTGGTGGTGTCTCTGAGAACACAGGAGAGACAGGCTCCCTGCTCTCAGTTCCAGTGACCTGTTCCGCCCCAGTCTGGAGCAGTAATTACAGGTAAAGTCCAGCTTTTCCCCTGTAGCCCTGGATTGACGCATGCGCAGTCACTTGGTGGGGATGGCACAAGCGCAATCTGGTCACAGGTAGAAGTTGTGAGAGGATGGAGCATGCTCAGCCTGTGTGAACTGTGATTTTTTTCCAAAGGCGTATAACTCAGCCATGTTTGGGTGGGTTTTCGTACGGAAGACAAAATACCTTTGTTTCAGCAAAGTGCCATCTCCCTGCTGAATGTCACCAGCTCCAAAGCACTAGAGCATATCAAAAGATCGCCAAATATTTTTTTTTAAACATTGCAAAAGGACTTATTTTTCCCTAGTGTTGTTCTCGGAAATGGCTGAACCATTTTGGCTGAAATTTTCCAAAATAATTCAGTCTGAGACAGACACCTGGCATGGAGAACTTTACTTAAATGGTTGAAATCTGTCAAAGTTATAAGCAATTGAAAATAGAGTGTTATAATGGGATGTATCAGGCGACATGAATAGGCAGTACTACCAGGCCCACCTATAGTATAGTGATGAGATAGCTTTCATGTATACAGCACCTGAAAAATGATAGCCATGTAATACGCTCCTTTTATCATGCACCCAGGTCATGTGCTGTGTGCCAGCTAATCCACATCTGCTGGATGACATCCTGAATTTCCGAGCAGTTTCCAAGCAGCTGCCATTTAAAGGACCCAATTTGCCAGACAACCAGTTGAAATTTCTCCTTCTAAACTGCTCATCCTGCCCTTCACAGCAATCTTCAGTCTTGGAGCAGTGGCATAGTTAAGGGCCCATGTCTCAGAAATGATTGGGGATAAAACCAGGTCTTTACTTTCCACTGGGATGCCCAGCACCCAGTTCTAGCCCTGGAAGGACCTGAGATATCAGACCTTCCACTTCCCTCATTGTTATATCAGAAAACTATTTTAATGTTTAGAGGTCTTTACAATGTATTATTTACAACTGTCCTCACCCACTGGAGCTCTGCGTGTTTGGGCGCATATAATCTACAGCAGCCTACCTTTGTAGGTGAAAGGCCTTGAAAATTGTATCAGTTTAGAAACCTAAAATCTTGCAAACACTTTTACAGTGTTTAACATATACAAAATATATGTGGAGATATTGTAGGCATAAAGAAACCGTGCCTTCCCTGACTCACTTATGCCTTCACTTCTTGTGAGTTATGCAGCTACCCCAACATCAGCCAATAAAACCTTTGTAATGGACCTGTACAGTTGTGTATTGTGTGTGTGTAAATTTCTACGAAGAGTATCATGTTATAAAGCACTAGGGGCCATTCAAACAGCCAGATCTATATTGGCTGAATATTCCTAATTCTCTCATTCTGCAGCTAGTGCAAGCTGCTCGTAGTTTCGTTTTGGCTGCTGGACTTTTCCATTTTAATGTTATTCTGAGGGAATGAAAGCTGCCATATTTTTCATGAACTTAATGTCATTATTTTGTTTTTCATATTATAAATCTTAAAAATGTCTGCTGCTGTGATGCTCCCTCTGATGGGACTGTATCTGCCATGGTCGTGTACAGCAGATAGAAAAGGAGGACTTGTGGTACTTTAGAGACTAACCAATTTATTTGAACATAAGGTTTCGTGAGCTACAGCTCACTTCATCCAATGCATTCAGTGGAAAATATAGTGGGGTTCTCTGTGTATATAAATCTCCCCACTGTATTTTCCACTGAATGCATCCGATGAAGTGAGCTGTAGCTCATGAAAGCTCATGCTCAAATAAATTGGTTAGTCTCTAAGGTGCCACAAGTCCTCCTTTTTGCGGATAGACTAACACGGCTGCTGCTCTGAAACCTGTCAGTATAGCAGATAGTAATACCTCAGTAATACATAGTCTTAGTCACAGCTCGTCTGAGAAAGAACCATTCAGTTACACTTTGCAACCCTCTATCCCAAAGCTCTTTGAGGTTTTGGGGTACATTATCTCCAAACAGTAATAACCCCTAGTGCAGGTTAGTTCATGCAGGCCTCATTTCTGAAGATAGGAATGGTCTTGGTGTGCTAACAGCACTCTCCTCTTATTGCTATTGACACTACATGACTGCAATATTGTTTGCATAGTTGCTGGTTAATTCAGGATTGGCCAAATGTGTCCCACAGAGTCCATAATTCGGTGTAACAAGGCCACCCTAGTGTTTAATATGGCAAGTGTTTGTGCTGCAAAAACTACAGGTCGCAGCATCAATGCTCCAGCTTAAGCTGAGAGGCTTGTGCTCCAGGCACTGCAGTTTGGAATTTATTGTCTCTGCAGCCCATGCCACCGCATATGACTAATGCGGTGGCAATCAACTCTTATTTTATGGGCAAAGTTTAGGTGCATTTGTGTTAACATAGGTCCGAATGCCAGTGATTGTATCTTGAAAAGTCTGCCAACTGAAAATGGGCTTTAAACTGCTAGATGTTTTAAGCAAAAGTACTAGGTGAGTAAAATTGGAGAAGTATTCTGTATTTTTGTCTAAAAAGCAAGTGCTTGAAAAGTATTACATTAGCACAAGGCAAAGGTAGGGTTTAAAAGCATAAAACAATCTACTGTAATGGCAGGTACTACGTGGATGCAACATTAGCACCCAATTGGGCACTCTAATCCGTGTGCCAACATGGAGCCCCAATGACTTCTGGGGATTATCTGGCAGAATCAGAGCCTAAACCAGGACAAACTCAGGGATGGCGATTTTTTCTTCTTTTTACTTAGAGTGCAATTCCTTAACCCAGGCTCCCTGTCAACACCTGTTACATACACTCCCTGCCTCTTCTGCCTTTGTTTACACTGGTCGCTTTCTGCCACTGAGACAGATCTGGAGTGAAAAGTGAAAGATGCTGCTGTTCTTCCGTAAAAGGAAACCCAGCGATGCGGCCCGGAAGCGCCTTGAATACCAAATGTGCCTGGTAAGCTTTGGGATGATGCTTTTCCCTTTTCTGTATCCCTGTTTTGGATAAGGATGCTAAGCTGAACTCCCAACCACTGGTAACTACAGATCCTATGGCACTTTCATTACTAGGTGCTACTGCAGTGCAAATAATAATAATGAATAAAAGTTCAGGTGTTTACCTGTGCTGTGATTTGGCTAGGACAGCTGGGGTAGATGCTCAACTGGTATAAGTTGTCATAGCTACATTGAAGTGAATGAAATTACATTGCTTTATACCACCTGAGGGTCTGTCCCCTGGTTTATAGTCTGCCTCCTTAAAACCATCCCCAGGTAGTTTTTTCACCACTTCTAAAAGTAGTTGTGGAGTGGTGCTGGCATAGGATGGCTGCCATGTTCTACCCCAGAGGCAGCCACATTTCGCTAGTGGGAGATTGATTCCTATTTAAGCAGACAGCAAAGTGCTTCAGGATGAAAGGCCTTATGCACTGTATGAATATATGTAAGTAGCTGGTGTAACTGAGAAGAGATGAGTGGTTTTAGACTTTTTTCCCTATTCATAATTTTAATAGTTTAGAGACACTATCTAGCCAAAGGATCAAATGTTGCTTTGGATGCCTGCATCCAGTGTGTGTATTTTAAACTAGTATGATGCATAAGCTCCACTTCTCTAAGCTCTTCCTGACATCTTGCTCTGCACTAAAACTTCATTTAAAGCTGAATTTGGCCCCTGTATTTTCTGACATGTATTTGCATGACATCAGTTTCACTACCTGGGTTAATAACAGTGGTTACATCTAATTGTCTGGTGAAAACAGGAATGAATAAATATGTATTAATGATGCTACTCCCTGAAGTCGTTACTGTGGAAATGATTAGACCCCCAAAACATAATTTACCTTAGAAGCTGCAGAGGACTAGAAGAACTCTTCTTCCAACTGGTCATTGTATCTTTTAATAGCTCAGAGATGAGGATGCTGGGTGTTGTGAAGAATTGCCCTTGTGACTTGCAGCTGCTTCTAATTCTTCCTAGTAACCCCAGCGGCCTGACCAGTGAAAGTGATGGTTTTCTTTGAGTCTGAACGTTACAGCGATTTATGTGTTCAGAGTCCAATCAACTAAATGGACTGGCTTGGCAGTTGTTAGCCTCTGTCGGGTTCCCCATCATAACTCCCTTTCACTTTTAAGTTCATGTAAGCTGCCTTCATTTCAGTAGACTGTGTGAAATGAATTTGCGGGGAGGGCATCTCTGGCTAGTTCCTGGTGGGACAGGTATACATGTCACAAAATACACAAAAATGGTCACTTATTGGCCCCCTTGTTGACAATCTCAGCAGAGAGGCTAAGGACAGTGAACTTACCCTCTTGCCCCAGATATGGTTGCACCATGTCACGATTGGCACATTGGTTTGGGCAGTAAAGGGGCAGTTTTCCCTTCCTTGCTGGGGCTATACCTGTTCTGGAAATAAATGGGAACTTTGGTCTCCAGGGCTATCAGTCTGTCAATCCACCAACCCTAAAATTCACTCAAACTTCCACCTTCACGGATAAAGCTTAGGTGGTGTTTAAAATTGACTTTTTGCTCCTTGAAACTTGTCTGAGGGCCCCAATTCAGCAAGGTGCGTAAGCACGATAGCGCTTTTGAGTCAGTTGGACTATTCACAAGCTCAAAATTACACATGTACTTAAATATCCTTCTGGATCAGGGTGCTTATGCACTTGAAGACCCTGATCCAGCCCCCCTCGAAGTGAGTGGTGAAACTCCCATTGCTTGCACTGGAGCAGGGTCAGGCCCAAAGTGTGTCTCTGCTCTGGAAGAGTGTCTGTAAAACTAGCACTGTGGGGTCTGGTGTTTGCTGTCCCAGGATTATTGCCATAGGGGCTGTGCTTAGTCTCCAAGTGAAAGGATTTTTTTCTAACTGCCAGCCTTGCAGACTCAGTCTGGGCTCCAAGTCAAGCTGGACTCTTTTCATCTTATGAGCATCACTAATAATAACAAGTTCGGGAGGCCAAGTTACGCTCCCTGGTGCAACCTCATTATCGCCTTTAGTGGTAGCAACAGGTTGCACAGGTGCTACAAGCTGGAACATAACAACTGCTTTATACAAGAAGGAATGAACCCCAGCTCCCCTTTCTGCAGCTGAGTTAGCCCTGTAGCAGGAATAGAAAGCAGCAGTAATTACTTTTGTTCCCCTAGATAGCAGATCTGATTCTGAATGCACAAAGGGAGTAAGAGGTACCATTTTTACAGTAGTCCCTTTATGTAGTAGAGCCTCCCTCTCATTCATGGCATGATCTATTTATCTCCAGTCCTAGAGAACCGGGAATTATGTCACTAAAACACTTGCATATGCTCTCTGTTAAAATCTTCTTGCACAAGTAAGTGACATCTCTGCTCTTGATGCAGAAATTCACTTTTCTGCACAAACAATGTTTGTATTGTAGAATTTAGTTTCTTGGTTGCATGAACAGGGCTTCAAGTATAGCTATGGAATATACTTTGCATCTAATACTGGCCTTTGATTGGGGTGGCGATAGCAAAGAGCTGTGATTAAATTTCTAAAGAGAGGTCAGCAGGGTAGTTTAGCCAACATGCAGCAAGAGGCCACTTTTCTCTCTTAGCATTCTAAACGTGCAGCACATATTTCTCTCTCTCTCTCTCTCTCTCTCTCTCTCTCTCTCTAGGCAAAAGAAGCTGGTGCTGATGACATTCTTGATATATCTAAATGTGAACTCTCTGAGGTATGTGATTTGCAGAGTGAGGGGACCTGTCCAGCTCTCTCATTTCCTTCCCAGTATAGAACGTCAGTTGTTATAACTCTGAGACTAGAGCAGTGGTTCCCAACCAGTCGATCCCGGAGGATCTCTGTCAATTGCGATCTCTGGCTGTGCAACGGGGCTGCTGCTAAGACAGGCTCCCTGCCTGCCCCAGCTCCAGGCCGCTCCCAGAAGCGGCTACCATGGCCCCAGGGGTCTCCCTCCACACACTGCTCCTGCCTGTAAGTACCACCCCCACAGCTCCCATTCGCCAGGAATGGGGACCTGTGCCCAATGGGAGCTGTAGGGGCCATGCTTGCAGAGAGGGGCAATGCACAGAGCCACATGCCGCCCCCCCCCCCCCGGGGCGGCAGGGGTGTCTTGGCGCTTTCCAGGAGTGGCATGGGGCTGAGGTAGGCAGGGAGATTGCCTTAGTGGCAGCCACGCTGCACCGCTGAGCATGAGCTGCTGGAGGTAAGTGCTGCCTGGAAGGAGGCCGCACCCCAAGCCCCAGCCCTGACCCCCCCTCCCAGAGCCAGCACCTGCACCCCCTCCTGCATCCCAACACTCTGCCCCAGCCCGGAGCCCCCTCCTGCACCCAAACTCCCTCCCAGAGCTTACACCCCTCACCCCCTCCTGCCCCCCAACCTCCTGCCCCAGGCTCAGCCCAGAGCCCCCTCCCACGCTGCAAACCCCTCGGCCCCAGCCCAGAGCCAGAATCCCACCCCCGTACCCCAGCCCAGTGAAAGTGGTAGTGAGTGTGGGGGAGAGTGAGTGATGGGGGGGGGGGGGAAGGAGTGAGTGGAGTTGGGCTTTGGGGAACGGGAGGGGCCTCAGGGAAGGGGCGGGGTAGATCCTGGGTTGTCTTTAAATTCAAAAAGTGATCTTGGGTGATCTTGCTGGTCTGGAGACAGAGATGAACTGCTTAATTTATCTGTCATGGCTTTATCTGTGCAGAATTGTTGCCTCTTTGTTCAGTCTAGTTCATCTCTTGAAGTGTGGGGCTTCTGCCCCTTTTTTGGGAAGTCTTCTCTGTGGCCTAAGACAGTAGTTCTGCACCTTTTCCATACTCGGAACGCCAACATATGTAAAGGCATCTGTCCTCTCCCCTTTCCCATTTGGCCAAGTTGTGTGCTGGGAGTTACAAAGACATGCTGGGATTCCCCATTTGTATAGAGACTCACTGAGAATGTGCCTGGCCTTCTGAGGGATCTGTGCGCTGCCTGTTAAGCCACCCAAGTCCTGGACAGCTGTCCAGACCTAGCAGCACATTCTCTGTTTGCCTGAAGTCCCTGTCGTGCTGCCCAGAGCCACTGGTTGATGTTCACAGCAGTGCAGTGAAGTGCTGGGTCCTGGGACCAGCTATTGACTAATGACAGAGACAGTAATCTTAGTATCAGTTTGGTTTTTAATGAAAGCGGATTGTTGAGTCCTGTGGATGGATACTTTAGAAGTGCTTAGAAAATTAATGGCACGTTGCAATGTATTGTTGTGATCTATTGGGCTATTTTTGTGCTTGATTTCAGATTCCTTATGGCGCTTTTGCAACATGTAAAGTTTTGCAAAAAAAGGTAAGAGAAGTCTAATACTAAGTGTTATTACAGTATGTGAAGTGCCTATGTAACGTATATGGGCTTACGTGATGCTTCAGAGGAAGATGAAATCTCTGTCCTTAATGCACTTGACCAGTTATGCAATGCTATACATAGAGGGTGTTCTGATGTTTTCTTGAGGCACCCAGGATTCTGTTATCTTGTTACTCCCCTGCCTCAGTGAGAGAGAGACTTGCTGGTGCTAAACATGGTGTCAGCTTCCTGTCACTCTAGTCTGGTAGCCACTCAAACAATCTCCTCAGAAGCTCTGCCAGCCTTGCTTTGCCTTGCCGGTTAACTTTAGGTGCACTCCAATCACCCTTGAAAGCATTCCCCACAGTATCCAGCCTGTCACTGGACACTCACAGAAATTACCAAGTTTGCTATCTCCAAAGGGACACTGCACACACCAGCCTGTTTGATTCAACGAAGGATTCACGGTCTGCTTAATATTACAGCACTGAGAGGTATTTATGATAAAATAAAGAGAAGTGTATTAACAAAGATAGAGATTTAAGTGGTACTGCGTAAAGGTAATGAAAACAGAATTGGTTAAAAACAAAACTATAACACACTTTTAAAAGACTAAACTTTAGCAGGCTACCGTCCTTTGGCTAAAGCAGTGTTCTCACCCTCAAAGTCTGTCTGCAGAGCTTGCTGGTTTTCAGTCAAAACCATCATCCACAATGGTCACGAATCACTCCCCTCTGCCAGAGACATGGATAACAAAATGTCTTTTAGTTTCTCCTTATATTTCCTCAAAACTTATTGTTTTGACCCCAGAAACAAGACAACCCCCCAGTGGTTTTAGTTTTTGGTGCTTTCCCAGGCTGATTTCACACTCCCTGCTTCCCCGGTCAGCCTGGCTTTTCCTGTTGTCTTACATGCAAATGCAGCTCCCATCATATTGGCTTTTGAATTGCTTGATTTACCTGCCTGCCAAGGTCTCTGATGTAAACCAACATTCCTGTTTCTGGGACAGGCTTGTTCATCAGTCCTGCTGGGTCACGTGGTGAACACATTTTTAGCACATACATACAGCTTCGTAGTTATCACCCATATATACATCTCGCAACGCTTATGATGACCAGTATACCATAAGCCAGAGGTCCCCAAAGTGTGGGGCGCACCCCCTTATGGGGGCATGGAGTGGGGCCTGGGCCAGCTGCCATGGGGGCAGGGAGGGAATGCCACCCAGCCCCTTCCCACTCCCAGCTCTGCTCTGGTCCCGCCCCCAGGAGTCCCCGGCTCCCGGCCCCACGCCTGGCCCTGGCCTCAGCCTTGGCGTGGCTCAACTCACGGCCCCGCACCAGTCCCCAACCCTGGCACCCCCACCGCAGCTGGGCTGTGGCCCTGCTCCCAGCCCCAGACTCGCCCCTGGCTGCAGCCCCAGCCTTGGCACCCTTACCCCTGTCCACATTCCTCCTCCCTGAGCTGTGTCCCCATTCCTGGCCACTTTGGGGACCACTTTGTGGTCTCTCGTTTGGGGACTGCTGCTTTCAGCTTTCATTTAATACCTCACATAGAATATCAGGGTTGGAAGGGACCTCAGGAGGTCATCTAGTCCAACCGCCTGCTCAAAGCAGGACCAATCCCCAACTAAATCATCCCAGCCAGGGCTTTGTCAAGCCTGACCTTGAAAGCCTCTACGGAAGGAGATTCCACCACCTCCCTAGGTAACGCATTCCAAGTGCTTCACCACCCTCCTAGTGAACAGGTTTTTCCTAACATCCAACCTAAACATCCCCCCTGCAACTTGAGACCATTACTCCTTCTTCTGTCATCTGCTACCACTGAGAACAGTCCAGATCCATCCTCTTTGGAATCCCCTTTCAGGTAGTTGAAAGCAGCTATCAAATCCCCCCTCATTCTTCTCTTCTGCAGACTAAATAATCCCAGTTTCCTCAGCCTCTCTTCATAAATCATGTGCTCCAGCCCCCTAATCATTTTTGTTGCCCTTCGCTGGACTCTCTCCAATTTATCCACATCCTTCTTGTAGTGTGGGGCCCAAAACTGGACACAGTACTCCAGATGAGGCCTCACCAATGTCGAATAGAGGGGATTGATCACGTCCCTCCATCTGCTGGCAATGCCCCTACTTATACAGCCCAAAATACTGTTAGCCTTCCTGGCAACAAGGGCACACTGCTGACTCATATCCAGCTTCTCGTCCACTGTAACCCCTAGGTCCTTTTCTGCAGAACTCCTGCCTAGCCATTCGGTCCCTAGTCTGTAGCAGTGCATGGGAATCTTCCGTCCTAAGTGCAGGACTCTGCACTTGTCCTTGTTGAACCTCATCATACTTCTTTTGGCCCAATCCTCCAATTTGTCTAGGTTCTTCTGTATCCTATCCCTACCCTCCAGCGTATCTGCCATTCCTCCCAGTTTAGTGTCATCTGCAAACTTGCTGAGAGTGCAATCCACGCCATTCTCCAGATCATTTATGAAGATATTGAACAAAACCAGCCCCAGGACCGACCTTTGGGGCATTCTGCTTGATACCGGCTGCCAACTAGACATGGAGCCATTGATCACTACCCATTGAGCCCGACGATCTAGCCAACTTTCTATCCACCTTATAGTCCATTCATCCAGTCCATACTTCTTTAACTTGCTGGCAAGAATACTGTGGGAGACCATATCAAAAGCTTTGCTAAAGTCAAGAAATAACACAACCACTGCTTTCCCCTTATCCACAGAGCCAGTTATCTCATCATAGAAGGCAATGATCTTGTCAGGGTTCCCTCCCCACTCTGAACTCTAGGGTATAGATGTGGGGACCCTCATGAAAGACCCCCTAAGCTTATTTCTACCAGCTTAGGTTAAAAACTTCCCCAAGGCACAAATCCTTCCTTGTCCTTGGAATGGTATCGCTGCCACCACCAAGTGAGTTAGACAAAGATTTAGGAAAAGGACCACTTGGAGTTCCTGTTTCCCCAAAATATCCCCCAAAGCCCTTCACCCCCTTTCCTGGGGAGGCTTGAGAGTAAACAAGGTGAGCACAGACCAGACCCTTGGGTTTTTAGGACACTAAAAACCCCAATCAGATTCTTAAAAACAGAACTTTTATAATAAAAGAAGAAAACGTAAAAGAAACACCTCTGTAAAATCAGGATGGAAGATAATTTTACAGGGTAAGATTTAAAACATAGAGGATTATCCTCCAGGCAAAACTTTAAAGTTACAAAAAAAACAGGAATAAACCTTCCTCTTAGCATAGAGGAAAATTCACAAGCTAAAATAAAAGATACTCCTTGCTCTTATTTACTATTTCTGTAAGTTTAAATGTATCATTCAGTAGGAGCTGGATTACTTGCTTGGTCTCTCTTTGTCTCTGGAGAGAACACACAAAACCCAAAACAAAAATCTTCCCCCACAGATTTGAAAGTATCTTCTCCCGTTATTGGCCCTTTTGGTCAGGTGCCAACCAGGTTATCTGAGCTTCTTAACCTTTTACAGGTAAAGGAGGGATTTTATGCTACCCTTAGCTGTATGTTTATGACAGACCTTCTTTACAGACAAATACTGTGATAGCAATGTTAGGTGTAGTGAGTTTGTCAAGCCTGAGAGGAGTTGCTGTCAGAGAGTAGTGAACCACCAATGAGCCTCTTTATCACAGGAGAATATATGTAGGAATTCTTGCTGAGCCTCTACAGGAGTTAACTTAGAAAGAATCAAATCTCATGCTGTCTTAGCCTGCATGACCTCAAGTATTATTGATCAGAAAATTATCCAGACCCCTCTTTAAATTCAGCTGTGATATCTGACTCTGGCCTCCTATGGCAGTCAGTTCCACTCATGCAAATACATATTTTATTTAATATTTAATCTAATCAGGTCTGAACCCCTTACAGAAATAGAACAATTGAATACAGAATGAAATCCATGGGGATGTGGTTGTTCAGGCTGTAATATCTCCTGTGATGTTATTCCAATATTATTTTTTTTCTTCAGGTGCTGATTGTTCATACAAATAATCTAACATCTCTGGTTCCAAAGTCCTGCAGTCTCCTGAATCTCATAACTGTGAAGGTAACCTGTGAGCCTGTAACAATGTCTCTGTTCGCATTCAGTCAGGGTTAAAAATAAGCCCTCTACCCATCAAACTGATTCTCACCTCTAGGGACTGACAGCAAGATGTAAAATCTTCTTCACTGACCTCACCCCTTCAGTTTCATCCCCGGGAGGCAGTGGCAGGAAGTCTTTACCATCTGGGGGCTGTTGAGCTCCTGTCACTGGCACTACAGTGAATCCATTTGTTTGTAGAGGCTGGGATTTTCTTGGCCATATCTACACTACGAAAGTACTCTGATTTTACAGAAGTCAATTTTTGGGAACAGATTGTATAAAATTGAGTGCATGTGTCCATCCTAAGCGCATTAATTCGGCGGTGTGTGTCCACAGTACCGTGGCAAGCGTCAACATTCCGAGCGTTGCACTGTGGGTAGCTATCCCACAGTTCCCGCAGTCCCCGCTGCCCATTGGAATTCTGGACTGAGCTCCCAATGCCTGATGGGGCCAAAAATTTGTCACATGTGGTTATGGGTGAACGTTATTAGTCAACCCTCCTTCCCTCCATGAAAGCAACAGCAGACAATCGTTTTGCACCCTTTTCCCTGGATTGCCCGAGCAGACGCAATCCAGGGAAAAGGGCATGAAATGATTGTCTGCTGTTGCTTTCATGGAGGGAAGGAGGGTTGACTGATGACATTTATCCATAACCAGGCAGAGGACCCAGCAAACAATGGGACCATACGCTGCCAAGCTTTGTCATGCAATGATACCAGATTACTTGCTACAAGCATGGCGTGGTAAAGTGTCCTACCGTGGAAGACGGAATAAGGCTGCTCTCCCCAGAAACCTTCTGCAAAGGTTTTTAGAGTACCTCCAGGAGTGCTTCATGGAGATGTCCCTGGAGGATTTCCGCTCCATCTCCCGACACGTTAACAGACTTTTTCAGTAGCTGTACTGGCCATGAATGCATCCCAAGTCTTCAGGGCTACTTAATCATTAAAAAATGCTTGCTTTTATAACATGTATTATATTTAAAAAGGTACACTCACCAGAGGTCCCTTCTCCAGCTTGGTTGGGTTGGGAGGGTATTTCAGTCAGGGTGATAAAAAGATCCTGGCTGTTGGAGAGAACAGTGTGCTGTGTGTTCTTCTCAAGCTCCTCCTCCTCATCTTCCTCATCCACAAAATCCTCAGGCATGGCGGAGAGTGTCCCATCACGGACAGGGGTGGGGTAGCGGTGGCAGCCTCCCCTAGAATTGCATGCAGCTCAGCATAGAAGCGGCATGTCTGGGGCTCTGTCCCAGAGCGTCCTTTTGATGCTTTGGTTTTCTGGTACGCTTGTCTGAGCTCCTTAAGTTTCACACGGCACTGTGTTGCGTCCCTGATGTAGCCTCTGTCCCTCATGGCCTCGGAGATTTTTTGAAATGTTTTGGCATTTCGTCTTTTGGAACGTAGTTCTGATATCACGGATTCCTCTCCCCATACAGCGATCAGATTCAGTACCTCCCGTTCGGTCCATGCTGGAGCTCTTTTTCGATTCTGGGACTACATGGTCACCTGTGCTGATGAGCTCGCCTGGCCAAACAGGAAATGAGATTCAAAAGTTCCCGGGGCTTTTCCTGTACACCTGGCCAGTGCATCAGAGTGCTGTCCAGAGCAGTCACAATGGTGCACTGTGGGATAGCTCCCGGAGGCCAATACCTTTGTATTGTGTCCACACTAACCCTAATTCGAAACGGCGATGTCGATTTCAGCGCTAATCCCCTCACTGGGAAGGAGTACAGAAATTGCTTTTAAGAGCCCTTTGTCGGAAAAAATGGCTTCATTGTGTGGACTCCGACATAAACTCGTAGTGTAGAGTCATAGAAATGCAGGGCTGGACAGGATCAGGAGAGTTCATCAAGTCCAGCTCCCTGCACTGAGGCAGGACCATCCCTCACAGCTTTTTGTCCAAGCTGTTCTTAAAAGCCTCCAGTGACAAGGATTCTCTACAAGCTTCCTTGGTGACCTGTTCCAGTGCTGAACTATCTGTAGAGTTAGAAAGCTTTTCCTAATATCTAACTTAAGTATCCCTAGGTCCAACCTGAGCCCATTACTTCTTGTCCTTCCTTTGCTGGACGTGGAGAACAGTGGATTACTGACAGGAGCTAGGTGCCCAGCCCCTACCAGAAGTCCATAGAAATTGGATGCCTGATGTTCTTAGGGCCTTTTGAAAGTTGCAGCCTGGCAGACTGACTTTCACTGCTGGGTAACTCCTCTCTGTGCTTACTTCACCACAAGCTTGATTGATGACAGAATCTTCTCCTCCTGTCCTAGGTTTTAGATCTCCATGACAACCAGCTGACATCACTTCCTGATGATATTGGCCAGCTGACATATCTCCAGGTAAAGGGTTTGTGGGTTGTATCCTGGGTGCCTGATTTAAGATTCTACTCTAGGACAGCGTGGTTGATTTGTAGTGCTATTAAATAGCTAACTAGTATTTTAAATGACAGTTGTCAGTCACTGGATCCTTATCACTCACTTGACTTTCCCTAAGAGCCAAGTTAATCGCATTGAAAATGGCAGTTTGGGGCATAGCAGGCACGTCGCATTCCTTGGTGCCAGTTTACACCATTCTGCTATAACTGGCCTTTAGGATAGGGCAACGGCCGGCAAACCACTCACAGCAGGTCACCAACCATGTGCCGGAGGCATAGAGAGGCTGCAGTTTCCAGTCTAATTTCTTTCTGAAGTACTCAGGTTCTGCAGCTCCTATTGAAATGAATGTGTCGGGAGCGACAGTCCCAGTGTGCCTACTGTAACTCTGACGTCCTGTCGTCACTGGGGAAGAAGATTAGTCCTCCCCTCCATGCACCCTTGCCATGAAGAGCATTGGAGTTCATTACTCCCTGTTGCTCTAGGAAGTTACTGGACATTCCACGATGGGAACCCACTGGAGCACAGGGATCTTGTCTCCTGAGAAATGAGGAAGAGCATTACAAGACTTAAAGTATGTGTGTTTTGTACATAATATGGAGGGGGCATATGTCCTGTGCAGCCTGTTAGAGACCTGCCCTCAGCAGTGACTTTGGGAGCCCTGTTTTATAGACCATGGGAAGCTGTGCATTGTGGAGGAGGGAGATGGTCTCCGTGGGTAGGGAAGGATTGGACCATTATGTGAACAAACTAACTGAGATCCCAGAAGCATGCTCTGATTGGGTTGTATGCTCTGTCCTTCTGTTGGGAAGGTGGCGCTCTAGCAATGGAGGCTGGGAAATATGTTCTAGATGGGAAGAAATAAATCGGCATCTGCCAGTCTGAGAGGGGATGAGACTTTGCTCCGTGCTTTGACTGGGGGGCTAGATAAGAGCCTCCCCTAGTAAACACTGAGATCCCACAGTAGTCCCAGGCAAGGAATAATGGTTGCAGTGTCTAATGAAAAATAGACTAAGCAGTGACTAACTAATGTGTAGATCCCAATAGGATCACTCTCCTGTAGCCCTCTGGCCTGGAGGGAGAAGGAGGGAGAGGGCTGCTGCTGCTCCTGCTGATACTGATACTGCTGCTGTTAGGCCCTGGGCTCTCCCTGCTGCTCCAGCTGCTCCCCTGGCTGGGCCAGACACCATCCCCCTTCTCTGCTACCTGGTTGCTCGCCAGCTGCTGGACCCCCCACCCTCGGGTACTGCTACTGCTCCAACTGCAGCCCATTGGGGGGCGGGAGCCTGCTGGCGGGCTCCCCAGAATGGGGGAGTGAGGGATCCCAGCTGTTGCTGTTGTGGACACCACCACCATCATCACCTGAGAGGGGTCCTTTCTGCCTACCCGGACCACCACCTGGAGTTCCTGGAGCTGCTGCTGCGGAGTCTGCTTCCTGGAGCTGCTGAAGCCCCGAAGAGGAGAAGAAAAGGACGATCTACCAGTGGGGGAGCACCTTGAGACTTTGCCGGCCTCCGTGGAGGGGGCCTTTGGAACTGAGTAACTTTCAAACTGTGCTCTTGTGGTGGGGGTCTTGACTGTGTGTGTGGGGACACGGGGGTGTGGCGTGGAGCTGCCCCCCGATCCATCTGTGTCTCCCCCCCAACCCCCACCACTACCACCACCACCGCAGCCTCCTCTACCACCCCACTGGGTGTATACCATCTGCCTCAGCTCCTGCTTCTGGACTCAGCTGCTTGCTTGGCTTGCCACGCCCTGATTGCACCATTTGGGCCAGAAGCAGCAGCCAGCCCAAACTGACTTTGTGTAAGTGCATGTGGGCGCACGTGCTCCCCCCTGGACTGCCCACCTCACAGCTTTTCCCCTTGCTATCTGCCCCATTTGCCCCTTCCAGTCCTTTGCCCCCCCTTTGCCCCAGCCCCCCTTACTAGTTCGGTTTGTTTGCCTGCCCCGCCCATTTCCCTCTGCAGCCCTTGTTTGTTTGCCCTGCCCCAGCCTCTGAAGCTAGCCCCTTGCTCTGTGCGTCCATGCCCCCTCCCATGCGCTTGTGCCACTCCCCATGTTAGTTTAAACCCTCTTCACTGCACCCCCAACGCTGTTGTATCCCCCCCTCCCCTAGTGCAGCTAGAGGAGCCAGAATCCCACCCAGTGTTGGTTATTGACCCCAACTCCTGATTGCCCCCCCATCCAGCCCACCCCCTTTGGCGCCCTCCTCCCCTGCCTGCAGCCTAGCGGGGACGAGTGGTCGACCTGCTTCCCCTCTCCCCTCCTCCTTCTGGTGTCTCCCCTTCCCTCCCTGCTCTTGATGGCGGGGGACGAGACGGGTGGGGCCCCTCCAGAAAACCCCACCACCCCTCCCCCACCTGCTGCCCCGTTGCCCCCCTGAGCCTCTACCTCCAGTGCCGCAGCCGAACCACCTGCTACTGCCCCCGCTGGGGCACCGGCAGAGGTGGACACCGGGGTGACCTTCGCTGCTGCCACGTCCCTCGCCCCTTCCGACCCTGGGGAAGCCCTCCCAGCCGGCAGGAAGGGCCAGGGTAAAAAGAAGGGCAATGGCCCCGCAAAAAAGACCAAGCCCTCCATGGCAGGGGCTGCCCACACTGCTGCGGCCCCGCCACCAACCGCGGCGCCCCTCCCCACAGTTCCCTCCACCAGCTCTGCGGGTGCCCCTCCCCCGGCCCCCAGGGCGTACGCCCAGGAGGCGGCAGCCCCCTGGCCTACTGCTACGTCCTCTTTCCCGCCCACCTCCTCCGCTACCATCTATAGCGGCCAGGGCCCCTTCCCGACCTTGACCAGGAAGCACAGCGTCCGTTGCCTCCTCGTGCCCGCCTCGCCCCATGTGGAGACGTACATGCGGGCATTGGCAAGGGTGGTGGGACACACAGCCATTGTGGCAGCCTCCAAAATGTACGGAAAGGTCGTCATCTTCTTAGCATCAGAGGCTACCGCCCAGGAGGCGGTGGAGAAGGGCCTGGCTGTGGGGGGCGTGTTCATCCCCCTGGAGCCGCTAGAGGACCTGGGCATCCGTCTGGTCCTGACCTCCGTCCCTCCCTTTCTTCCCAATGCCACCCTGTTACCTGCCCTCTCCACCCTGGGGAAACCCATCTCCGTTGTCAGCCCTCTCCCACTGGGCTGCAAAGACCCTGCCCTCCGTCACGTCCTCTCATTCTGCTGGCGGCGCGTGACGGAGAGGCGCTCGAGGGGTCATTCCTTGTCCCCTGTCAGGGGGCCTGTTACCGGGTGCACTACTCCACGGGAGAGGCCCGGTGCTACCTCTGCCAGGCGATGGGGCACATCCAGAGGGACTGCCCTTGGCCCTGCAAGGAGGGGCATCCGGGACCCCCGATCCCCGGCAGGGCGCCGACCCCGTCATCGCCGGTGCCCCTGGCTGCCCGGCACCTGAAGCCACCCCTCCTCCTTCCCAGCCCACCACTGCTCCCGCTTGGGAGAATCTGGTGGGGCCTGCGGAGGAGGGTGCGGCAGGGACACCGCCGGGCATGGGAGAGGGCCTGGCCCAGGGGGAATCCTCCCTTTCTCGTGCTGCCCTACCGTTACCCCTCCCTGAGTCCTGAGCCATCGCCTCTGCCCCCTGACACGACCCCTGCTAGCCAGCCCCCAGATGATGCCATGGAGGGCTGAGCCCTAGTACAGGGGAAGCAGGGCAAGCGGAAGGCTCGAGCTCTGCTCCTCCCAGCCGATGCAGAGGCCCCCCAGAAGACCAGGAAGGGGGGCACCGATGCCGAGCCTTCCGCTTTGACCACGGGTGTGATCCATCCACCGGTGCCAGCTGGGGAAGATGTGGCAGCACCGGAAGGTAGTATCTCCCCTCCACGGGAGTTCCTCCCCTCCGAGGCCCCCAAGGGAGCCCCTCCTGCCCTGGTACCATCTGAAGCCCCTGTGAGCCCCGAGGCGACCGTCGCTTCGGGTGCCAGCGCGGAGAACCCTGGGGTGGTGGAAAGCAATCTCCTGTCCATATATGAGGAGATCGAGGCCCTGGGTCTGACCCTGGTCACCCAGGGGGAGGACGACCCTTTGCCAGCGGTCCTCGATCTGGGCGACCTCACTCCAGCCCCTCTTTCCCCATGCTCCTTCCCCCTGACTGTTGCTTCTGCTCCCACCTCCGAGGAGTCCCTGGACTGTTCCATCCGCAGAAGGCTCCCTGCTGACAGCTGTTGAGCTGATGGCCAATGCCAGGCAACCGGGACCTGAGTCACCAGGGGCACCCCTCATTGGTGTGGAAAAATCGACTTCCTTCCTGGGCAGGGGCTTTACAGAACACAGTCCACCTCCTGATGCCGTGGCTGCCAAACCCACCATAGAGCCTGCACCCGGCATCACTGAGAGCCCCTCCCCATCCCCCCCAACCCTTGAGTCTGACCGAGAAGTGCCACCGCCCAGTTGCTTAGCTTCTGGAGTTCAGAATCTCGCCTCTGCCCCTACCCCTGTCCCGGACCCCGGCCCTGCCCCGATGCTGACCCTGTCTCAATCCCCTCCATTTCCTGCGATGTTATTGCCGCCCCTGGGGCTGTCTTCTTCCCATTTCCGGTAAATGACCCCCAGGCAGCGTTGTGTTTCCCTGTCCCGATCCACTAGGGGCTGCTGTCTTCCCTCCGCCGCCCCCTATTGCCCCAGGGTTCGAGGTGGGCTGCGTGGCGCCAGCCCATCGGGCGCCCCGTCGGGGGTCCGCACCCTGCCGGCCCGTCTCAGTGGGCCACGGGGCTGTGCCAGGGGCCCCGTCAGGGGATGACCAGGAGACAGTAACCCCACCCCCCCTTGTGCTGCGAGAGGAGCTGCGGGAGTTTTTAGAAGACATCCGTGGCTCCCGCAACAAGGTACAGCTCGCTCTCCAGTGATGCGGGGACTTTCATCTGGTCCTCCGGGCCGCAAGGGCCTTTATGGGGGAGGGTAAAAGGACCGGGAAGCAGGCTGCCGCAGCCTACCAGCAAGTCCGCGGCTTCCGTGACTCGTTACTCACCTATGGGGTAGGTCACAGTTTGCTGCGTGTCAAATGGGGGCCGCGAGCGTCCCTGCCAGCAAGGATCCCCCCCAGCCCTCCTCATGGCACTGTTCACAATCGCAACATTGAACACCCGGAGCTGTAGGATGGATCTCCGCAGGTCCCAGGTGCTCTCCTTCCTTCGGGAGGGGGAGTACTCTGTGGTTTTCCTGCAGGAGACCCATACAGATCCGGCCGCCGAAGACAGCTGGCAGCTGGACTCGAGGGACAGGATCTACTTTAGCCATCTCACAGTTCGTACGGCTGGAGTGGCGACCCTGGTCTCCCCCGACCTAGAGCCCGAGGTGCTGGGGCTCGCCAAGGCTGTGCCGGGCCGCCTGCTGCACCTCTGGGTCCATATGGAGGGGCTCATGGTCAACCTCGTTAATGTCTATGCCCTAGCATCAGGCCCGGAGCGGCTAAGATTCTATCAGCAGGCGTGGGCCTTCCTCGGCACCTTGGATCCTCACGAATGCCTGGTCCTGGGCGGGGACTTTAACACCAGCCTCGAGGAGTGGGACCGCTCACGGACCGAGCAGTGCCTGGCTGCCGCGGACATCCTCCGGGAGATAGTCGAACACCACTCCCTGGTGGACGTCTGGCGCAACCACCACCCGGATGACATTTCCACATTCACCTTTGTCCAGGTGGAGGCCCATCGGTCGTGCCACTCCCGGTTGGACCGCATTTATTTATCACGCTTCCACCTTTTATGAGCCCACTCCTCCAGCATCCGGCTGGCCCCATTTTCTGACAATCATTTAGCCACCGTGACAGCCTCCCTCTGCACGGAGAGGCCGGGGCCGGTCTATTGGCATTTCAACAACAGCTTGTTGGAGGATGTGGGCTTCATGACATCCTTCTGGGAGTTCTGGCTGGCCTGGCAAGGGCAGTGGTGGGACCTGGGGAAGGTGCACGCCCAGCTCTTCTGCCATGACTACACCCGGGGCGCCAGCCGATGGAGGGATGCGGCGATAGAGCAGTTGGGTCGGGAGGTCTTAGAGCTGGAGAGGCATCTGGCCGCCAGCCCTGAGGATTCGCCCCTCTGCGGAGCGTGCCAGGAGAAGCGGGAGGAGCTCCGGGCCCTTAAGGACCATCAGTCCCGGGGTGCCTTTGTTTGATCCCGCATCCGTCTCCTTCGGGAGATGGATCGCGGCTCCCACTTCTTCTGCGCCCTGGAGAAAAAGGGGGTCCAAGAAGCGCATCACCTGCCTTCTGGTAGAAGATGGCACCCCCCTCACGGATCCGGTGGAGATGTGCAGGAGGGCAAGAGCCTTCTACGCAAGCCTTTTCTCCCCAGATCCGACCGATCCTAACGCTTGTAGAATGCTCTGGGAGGAGCTCCCTATGGTCAGTGCGGGCGACCGAGACCGGCTGGAGCTGCCTCTCACTCTGGCCGAGTTTACGGAAGCCCTCCGCTGCATGCCCACCAATAAATCTCCGGGCATGGACAGGCTGACTGTGGAGTTCTACCGCGTGTTCTGGGATGTTCTCGGCCCAGACCTAGTCACCGTCTGGGCTGAGTCTTTGCAGAGCGGGGTCCTCCCTCTTTCGTGCAGGCGAGCCGTGCTCACCTTATTGCCAAAGATGGGGGACCTCCGCGATTTACGAAATTGGTGTCCTGTCTCACTCCTCAACACAGACTACAAAGTCATAGCAAAAGCCATCTCGCTGCGGCTAGGGTCCATGCTGGCGGACGTGGTCCACCCAGACCACACCTACACTGTCCCGGGCTGCAGCATCTTTGACAACCTATATCTGGTCTGGGACCTTTTGGAACTCGGGTGTAGGGATGGTCTGTCATTCGCCCTCCTGTCCTTGGATTGGGAGAAGACGTTCTACAGGGTGGATCACGGGTATCTCCTGAGCACTGCGTGAGCGTTTCACTTCAGACCCCAGTTTTGGGGTTTTCTCTGGGTGCTGTATGCCTCTGCAGAGTGTCTAATCAGGCTCACCGGTCAGCTTCGGGCAAGGAGTACAGCAGGGGTGCGCCCTCTTGGGCCAGTTGTACGCTCTGGCGATTGAGCCCTTCCTCTGTCTCCTCCGCAGGAGGTTGACAGGGTTGGTGCTGCGGGAGCCAGAGCTGCGGCTGGTCCTGTCAGCGTATGCCGCCAACATGCTCCTCGTGGTCCAGGACCCAGGCGTCTTGGTGCGGGTGGAGGCCTACCAGGCCATCTATTTGGCAACCTCCTCCGCCCGGGTCAGCTGGGTCAAGAGCTCTGGCCTGGTGGTCAGGGACGGCTGGCAGGCGAGCTCCCTCCCACCCGCGCTTCAGGCCATCTGGTGGAGCGCGGGTCTGCTGCTCTATCTCGGCATTTACCTTTCTGCTACGCATCCCTCTCCGCCGGAAAACTGGTACAATTTAGAGAGCGGGGTGGTAGAGTGGCTCCGGAAACGGACAGGACTATTCTGGTGCCTCTCCCTTCGAGGGAGAGCGCTGGTGCTTAAATCAACTAGTCCTGTCCATGCTGTGGTCCCGGCCCCAGGTTTTCTGGCCAACCTCCGGACATCTATTCTGGAGTTCTTTTGGTCAGGACTGCACTGCGTCGCTGCAGGGGCTCTCCATCTACCCCTGGAAGAGGGAGGGCAGGGCCTGAAGTGTCTGCACGTTCAGGTCCATGTCTTCCACCTCCAGGCCCTGTAGAGGCACCTTTATGGTGCAGGTAGTCCGGCGTGGAGCGTACTGGTGCACGCCTTCCTGCGCCGCTTCCGAGGACTCCGAAACGACCGACAGCTCCTTTATCTCCATCCGAGAGGTCTTCCGCGAGACCTCTCCGGGCTGCCTGTCTTCTGCCAGGACCTCTTCCGAACCTGGAAACTGCTTTCAACAACCAGGTTCGTGGAGGCCACCGAGGGGGCAGATCTCCTCACGGAGCCCCTGCTACACAACCCCCAGCTTCGCGTGCAGATAGCGGAGTCTCCCTCGGTGTGCCAGAGGTTGGTCCTGGCAAAAGTCACAAGAGTCAGAGACCTCCTGGACTACGACCGGGGAGACTGGCTGGATCCCCTGACGCTTGCTCAGCACATGGGGCTCTCCAGACCTCGTACTCCCCAGCACGTACTTCAGGAGGTGAGGGCTGCTTTGCCACCCACTGCTCGGGTTTACCTCGACCAGGTCCTGCATGAGGGTGCGCCCCGCTCACGCTCCACCCCTCATCAGGCCCCTGCCCCGTGGACCCAACCGACCTCTCCACCCCTTCACCGTGAGCCGGCTCCACAAGCTGCAGCCAGTCTGCTTCCAGACCGCGCTAAGGAAACATCTATACACGCTCGTGCTCAATACCCTTCACGCCCTCACCCTTGTGTCCCGCCCCGATACAAAATGGCGGGACCTCCTGCCACCTTTGGAGGGTGCGGAGCCCCGGTGGGCCAGCCTATATTCCACCTTGGTCCCAGGGCCTGCTGGGGATATCAGTTGGCAGCTCCTTCACAGAGCCGTGACCACGGGCGTGTACTTGGCGCAGTTCACCCCTATCCCAGACACCTGCCCCTTTTGCGGCATGAGGGAAACCCTGGCACACATATCTGGAGTGTGCCAGGCTGCAGCCCCTATTCCAGCTCCTCACAAATGTTTTATTATTCTTTTGGCTGCACTTTTCCCCTCACCTTCTTATTTATACACTCCCTATCCGCAGCCCCACAAAGTCACAGGATCTCCTGGCCCTAGCTAAAATGGCCATATATAAAACCAGAGTGAGGAGGTTGGCCGATGGAGTCTCCTGTGATCGTGGGGCCTATTTCCAATCCTCCGTCCGTTCACGTATCCAGGCAGAGTTCCTCTGGGCGGCGTCCACTGACTCCCTTGACGCCTTTGAGGAGCAGTGGGCGCTGTCTGGGGTTCTCTACTCGGTGTCCCCGTCCGGTTCTCTTCGTTTGACCCTTTGACCACACTCCTGTCCCTGTTATTTCATTAGTTGTCCCCTGTATTTATTTGGTGTCCAGGTCCTGTGGATCTCCCTCTTAGGCTGGGGGGGATCCTTTAGCAGTGGGCGGGCTTTGCCCGCCCACTTCCCGGATCCCAGTAGGATCACTCTCCTGTAGCCATCTGGCCTGACCCCCCCCCCCTCCCTCTCTCTCTCTCTCTCTCTCTCTCTCTCTATATATATATAGACACGCACACAGTATAAGTTTTAAACAAACAATTTAGCACTGTACACAGCAATGATTGTGAAGCTTGGTTGAGGTGATGGAATCAGAGAGTGGGATGTTTCCCAGGGAATGCGTTACTGCTAAATGATGAACTAGCACTTGGTTGAGCCCTCAAGGGTTAACACGTTGTTAATGTAGCCTCACACTCTACAAGGCAGCACGAATGGAGGGAGGGGAAACAGCATGGCAGAGAGAGACAGAGATATGTGAGAGAGAGAGAGATGTGCATTGCCCTTTTAAGTATGCAGCCCACTCTAAGTACTTAAAAGGCGATGTGACGGAGAGACTGCCGAGACTCATCAAGCCCTCGGATCGCTACCCCTTCCTGCTTCTCCACGTGGGCACCAATGATACTGCCAAGAATGACCTTGAGCAGATCACTGCGGACTATGTGGCTCTAGGAAGAAGGATAAAGGAGTTGGAGGCGCAAGTGGTGTTCTCGTCCATCCTCCCCGTGGAAGGAAAAGGCCTAGGTAGGGACCGTCGAATCGTGGAAGTCAACGAATGGCTATGCAGGTGGTGTCGGAGAGAAGGCTTTGGTTTCTTTGACCATGGGATGGTGTTCCATGAAGGAGGAGTGCTGGGCAGAGACGGGCTCCATCTTACGAAGAGAGGGAAGAGCATCTTTGCCAGCAGGCTGGCTAACCTAGTGAGGAGGGCTTTAAACTAGGTTCACCGGGGGAAGGAGACCAAAGCCCTGAGGTAAGTGGGAAAGCGGGATACCGGGAGGAAGCACAGGCAGGAATGTCTGTGAGGGGAGGGCTCCTGCCTCATACTGGGAATGAGGGGCGATCAACAGGTTATCTCAAGTGCTTATATACAAATGCACAAAGCCTTGGAAACAAGCAGGGAGAACTGGAGGTCCTGGTGATGTCAAGGAACTATGACGTGATCGGAATAACAGAGACTTGGTGGGATAACTCACATGACTGGAGTACTGTCATGGATGGTTATAAACTGTTCAGGAAGGACAGGCAGGGCAGAAAAGGTGGGGGAGTAGCACTGTATGTAAGGGAGCAGTATGACTGCTCAGAGCTCCGGTACAAAACTGCAGAAAAACCTGAGTGTCTCTGGATTAAGTTTAGAAGTGTGTGCAACAAGAGTGATGTAGTGGTGGGAGTCTGCTATAGACCACCGGACCAGGGGGATGAGGTAGATGAGGCTTTCTTCCGGCAGCTCGCGGAAGCTACTAGATCGCATGCCCTGATTCTCATGGGTGACTTTAATTTTCCTGATATCTGCTGGGAGAGCAATACAGCGGTGCATAGACAATCCAGGAAGTTTTTGGAAAGCGTAGGGGACAATTTCCTGGCGCAAGTGCTAGAGGAGCCAACTAGGGGGGGCGCTTTTCTTGACCTGCTGCTCACAAACCGGGTAGAATTAGTGGGGGAAGCGAAAGTGGATGGGAATCTGGGAGGCAGTGACCATGAGTTGGTTGAGTTCAGGATCCTGACGCAGGGAAGAAAGGTAAGCAGCAGGATAAGGACCCTGGACTTCAGGAAAGCAGACTTCGACTCCCTCAGGGAACGGATGGCCAGGATCCCCTGGGGGACTAACTTGAAGGGGAAAGGAGTCCAGGAGAGCTGGCTGTATTTCAAGGAATCCCTGTTGAGGTTACAGGGACAAACCATCCCGATGAGTCGAAAGAATAGTAAATATGGCAGGCGACCAGCTTGGCTTAATGGTGAAATCCTAGCGGATCTTAAACATAAAAAAGAAGCTTACAAGAAGTGGAAGGTTGGACATATGACCAGGGAAGAGTATAAAAATATTGCTCGGGCATGTAGGAATGTTATCAGGAGGGCCAAATCGCACCTGGAGCTGCAGCTAGCCAGAGATGTCAAGAGTAACAAGAAGGGTTTCTTCAGGTATGTTGGCAACAAGAAGAAAGCCAAGGAATGTGTGGGCCCCTTACTGAATGAGGGAGGCAACCTAGTGACAGAGGATGTGGAAAAAGCTAATGTACTCAATGCTTTTTTTGCCTCTGTTTTCACTAACAAGGTCAGCTCTCAGACTGCTGCGCTGGGCATCACAAAATGCGGAAGAGATGGCCAGCCCTCTGTGGAGATAGAGGCGGTTAGGGACTATTTAGAAAAGCTGGACATGCACAAGTCCATGGGGCCGGACGAGTTGCATCCGAGAGTGCTGAAGGAATTGGCGGCTGTGATTGCAGAGCCACTGGCCATTATCTTTGAAAACTCGTGGCGAACCGGGGAAGTCCCGGATGACTGGAAAAAGGCTAATGTAGTGCCAATCTTTAAAAAAGGGAAGAAGGAAGATCCTGGGAACTACAGGCCAGTCAGCCTCACCTCAGTCCCTGGAAAAATCATGGAGCAGGTCCTCAAAGAATCAATCCTGAAGCACTTGCATGAGAGGAAAGTGATCAGGAACAGCCAGCATGGATTCATCAAGGGAAGGTCATGCCTGACTAATCTAATCGCCTTTTATGATGAGATTACTGGTTCTGTGGATGAAGGGAAAGCAGTGGATGTATTGTTTCTTGACTTTAGCAAAGCTTTTGACACGGTCTCCCATAGTATTCTTGTCAGCAAGTTAATGAAGTATGGGCTGGATGAATGCACTATAAGGTGGGTAGAAAGCTGGCTAGATTGTCGGGCTCAACGGGTAGTGATCAATGGCTCCATGTCTAGTTGGCAGCCGGTATCAAGTGGAGTGCCCCAAGGGTCGGTCCTGGGGCCGGTTTTATTCAATATCTTCATAAATGATCTGGAGGATGGTGTAGATTGCACTCTCAGCAAATTTGCGGATGATACTAAACTGGGAGGAGTGGTAGATATGCTGGAGGGGAGGGATAGGATACAGAAGGACCTAGACCAATTGGAAGATTGGGCCAAAAGGAATCTGATGAGGTTCAATAAGGATAAGTGCAGGGTCCTGCACTTAGGACGGAAGAACCCAATGCACAGCTACAGACTAGGGACCGAATGGCTAGGCAGCAGTTCTGCGGAAAAGGACCTAGGGGTGACAGTGGACGAGAAGCTGGATATGAGTCAGCAGTGTGCCCTTGTTGCCAAGAAGGCCAATGGCATTTTGGGATGTATAAGTAGGGGCATAGCGAGCAGATCGAGGGACGTGATCGTTCCCCTCTATTCGACATTGGTGAGGCCTCATCTGGAGTACTGTGTCCAGTTTTGGGCCCCACACTTCAAGAAGGATGTGGATAAATTGGAGAGAGTCCAGCGAAGGGCAACAAAAATGATTAGGGGACTGGAACACATGACTTATGAGGAGAGGCTGAGGGAGCTGGGATTGTTTAGCCTGCAGAAGAGAAGAATGAGGGGGGATTTGATAGCTGCTTTCAGCTACCTGAAAGGGGGTTCCAAAGAGGATGGCTCTAGACTGTTCTCAATGGTAGCAGATGACAGAACGAGGAGTAATGGTCTCAAGTTGCAGTGGGGGAGGTTTAGATTGGATATTAGGAAAAGCTTTTTCACTAAGAGGGTGGTGAAACACTGGAATGCGTTACCTAGGGAGGTGGTAGAATCTCCTTCCTTAGAGGTTTTTAAGGTCAGGCTTGACAAAGCCCTGGCTGGGATTATTTAACTGGGAATTGGTCCTGCTTTGAGCAGGGGGTTGGACTAGATGACCTTCTGGGGTCCCTTCCATCCCTGATATTCTATGATTCTATGATTCTACACTGCCCTTTTAAGTAGATGAGCAAGTTGAGACAGCAGCTGCTGGCAGTAGGCTCCCTCCATCCTGTCATGTTCCCCTTCTCCCCCACTCTGTGGAGATGGGGGGCAGGAGTGGGGGGAGGATGACACCCTGACATTAGCACCCCTCTTCCCCCAACCCTTGCACAGCAAGCAGGAGGCTCCAGGGAGCAGCTCCAAGGCAGAGGGCAGGAGCAGCACACGGCAGTGGGGGGAGGGACACCTGAACTGCCCAGCAATTGATAGCCTGCTCTGTGGCTGCCGCACAGGGAACTTAGGGGAGCTAATGGGGGGCTGCCAGTCCACCCTGGTTCCAAGCCCGCACCAGCTCGCTCCAACCAGCTGCTCTTTCTGCAAGCAGAGGACAAAGCAGGCAGCTGCCAAGCAATGTTATCAGGGAGCATTGCACAACTTTAAACAAGCATGTTCTCTAGTTGATCAGCAATGTAAGAACATAAGAATGGCCCTACTGGGTCAGACCAAAGGTCCACCTAGCCCAGTATCCTGTCTTCCGACAGTGGCCAATGCCAAGTGCCCCAGAGGGAATGAACAGAACAGGGAATCATCAAGTGATCCATCTCGTGTCATCCACTCCCAGCTTCTGGCAAACAGAGGCTAGGGACACCGTTCCTGCCCGTCCTGGCTAATAGCCATTGATGGACCTATCCTCCATGAATTTATCTAGTTCTTTTTTGAACTTCGGTATGGTCTTAGCCTTCACAACATCCTCTAGCAAGGAGTTCTACAGGTTGACTGTGTGTCGTGTGAAGAAATACTTCCTTTGTTTGTTTTAAACCTGCTGCCCATTAATTTCATTTGGTGACCCCTAGGTCTTGTGTTATGAGAAGTAGTAAACAACACTTTTTTATCTACTTTCTCTACACCAGTCATGATTTTATAGACCTCAATCATATCTCCCCTTAGCCGTCTCTTTGCCAAGCTGAGAAGTCCCAGTCTTATTAATCTCTCCTCATGCGGAAGCCGTTCCATACCCCTAATCATTTTTGTTACACTAACAAAACGACATTAACGGGATCACTTTAAGTGAGGAGTACTGTACGAATAAACCAACAAAATTAATTCTGATTACAGCAGCTTTAGTAGAGGGTTCTGCTGGGTTTCATGCCCCTAGACCAGGGATAGTCAAAAGGTGGACCAAGTTTGAAATCCAGACACTTTTGAGTGGACTGTAAAGGTCAGATGGGCTGAAGCCAAGCAGGACTGGATCCATGGGGAGCAGGGCCTCCCAGTGGCATAGCTAGGTGGAGCGAACATAAAAAAAAGGTGCCAACCGCTTGTACTCACTGGGCAGCGCTCCGGGTCCTTGGCAGCACCGAAGGCCCCTGCCACCGATACCTGGAGCAAGTGAAGGCCCCTGCTGAGCCGGAGCGCAGGAAGGCCTGTGCTGCTGAAGTACCACCGAGGAGCCAGAGCACGTGAAGGCCCCTGCTGAGCCGGAGCGCAGGAAGGCCACCAAAGACCCGGAGCGCCACCAGGTGAGTAAAAATTTAAAAAGGCCCCTATAAATTAAAAAGGCACCACTTGTGCTCAGAGAGGGAGCAGCTGCTCCCACCTGGCTACGCTACTGGGGCCTCACCGTCAGGGGCAGGTGGCTAGGCCAGGCTGCGGGGCACAGTGTGTCTCCAGGCGGCTGCTTGGTGCAGCTGAAGCCTCACCAGCTCCATCCTCCACCAGCTGGCAGCAGCAGAGGGATGTAGCGAGTGGGCCATATGGGTGAATGAGCAGGCGCTGGCATCTGGGCTCAGTGAGTGGAGCAGCGGGAGCCCCTCTGGGTGGGGAGCTGGTGGGCGATCTGGGGGCTTGTGGAGAGCTGGGTCACCCAGCCCACCAGGTAAGCGGAGCTGCCACACATCTCTCAGCCAGGTCACCTGCCCTACCACAGGGCCTCAGAGCCAGGCCCCAGCTCCCCACCCTGGAGAGGGGGTGAGGCAGCGAAACACTGACTGATGGGCTGGCACTGAGTCCCAGGCCTGCACCAGCCACTCTGACACTATGACACGGAGCAACACTGCCTCCCACATTGAGAGTGAGGCCCCAGGGGCCCCATCCAGCACTCCCCAAGTACTCCCTCCAGCACCCCCCCCAAATACCCCTCCCAGTACAGAGACCCTCCAGACCCCTCAGGAACTCCCTCCAGTACCCCCCCAAATACCACATCCCAGTACACACACACACCCCTGCAACACCCCAAATACCTCCTCCCAATACACATAGCCTTCTTGCACCCTCCACCCCTCGAATCCTCTCCCAGTACACAGACCCTCCAGCATCCACCAGGTAACTCCTCCAGCATGCCCAAATTCTCCCTCCCAGTGCACCCACCCCTCCTGCACCCCTAAATATCCCCTCTCAGTACACACCCCTCCAGCACTCCCCAATTACCCCTTCCTAGTACACACACTTCTCCCTCATCTCCCCAAATATTCCCTCTAGCACCCCTAGCTGTACTGCCAGCTCCCCCTCCCCTTCTGGCCATGTCCTGGGAACTTGAAATATGGTAACCCTAAGCTGGGTGCGGTCAATCAGGGGTATGGGGAAGGGAGCTAGGGGCGGGGGGTAATATGCCTACAATAATTTCATTTGACAAACCAAAGTTAATACTCCTTGTAAACTCAAAACAAATTCAAATTTAAAACCGTTGTCTGAAATCTATGTACTTTCTCAAAGTCTGAGATCTAATTTATTACATCTTTCCTGGAGATTATTTTTAGGTTATGCAGTGCATTAACAATATAGGCGCTGGGTGTATTACACAGCATTGTATGTGTTGAACAGGGTCACCTGTGGTATGAAAATGTTTCTCTGGAGTCTGGACCTTGACTATGCTCTGGCCAAGAAATTTGGACCTTGACAAAAAAAAATTGACTACCCCTGCCCTCGACCCCGATACTCCTGGGGGAATTCTGCTCTATTATGCATGTGCAGAAGTCGTGTTCCACAGAATTCTTTTTTTTCCAGCAGAAAATACATTTGTCCCAGAAGTGCTGCAGTTCCACCTTTGCCCAGCAGAAGCTGCTGTGGCACCAGAACAGCTAGCAAAGAATTCCCCCCCCCCCCCCCCAAAAAAAAAAAAAAAAACTAGGAGGACTTGTGGCATCTTAGAGACTCACAAATTTATTAGAGCATAAGCTTTTGTGGGCTACAGCCCACTTCATCGGATGCATTGAGTGGAACATATAGTAAGAAAATATATATATATATACACACACACACACATACAGAGAAGGTGGAATTTGGCATACAAACTGTAAGAGGCTAATTAATTAAGATGAGCTGTTATCAGCAGGAGAAAAAAAACTTCTGTAGTGATGATCAAGATGGCCCATTTAGACAGTTGACAAGAAGGTGTGAGGATACTTAATTTAAGGGAATAGATTCAATATGTGTAATGACCCAGCCACTCCCAGTCAAACCCAAGTTAATGGTATCTAGTTTGCATATTAATTCAAGCTCAGCAGTTTCTCGTTGGAGTCTGTTTTTGAAGCTTTTCTGTTGCAGAATTGCCACCCTTATGTCTTTTACTGAGTGGCCAGAGAGGTTGAAGTGTTCTCCTACTGGTTTTTGAATGTTATGATTCCTGATGTCAGATTTGTGTCCATTTATTGTTTTGCGTAGAGACTGTCGAGTTTGGCCAATGTACATGGCAGAGGGGCATTGCTGGCACATGATGGTATATATCACATTGGTAGAAGTGCAGGTGAATGAGCCCCTGATGTCGTGGCTAATGTGATTAGGTCCTGTGATGGTGTCACTTGAATAAGTATGTGGACAGAGTTGGCATCAGGCTTCGTTACAAGGATAGGTTCCTGGGTTCGTGTTTTTGTTGTGCGATGTGTGGTTGCTGGAGAGTATCTGCTTCAGGTTGGGGGGCTGTCTGTAAGCAAGGACTGGTCTGTCCCTCAAGAGTAACTCTGAGGAGTCTGGGACAGCCATGGACTGTTACAGGTTACTGGGTCCTCAGCCTATGTGTCAGTATATTGCGCCCATCTGATCATAGCTGGCTTATTTTTCTGTGCAAATAAAGGGCAAGATGGCGGAAAGTCAGCCTGTTTTCCACTTGCTGCACCTGGACTCAGTTCTGTGTTCTGCTTTCACCAATGAAGGGGATCACCATTGTTCTGAGTAACTGGACATGCTCTGGGTCTTGCTCCTAAAGGATAGCTCTGCAGGATCTCTTACTAGCAAAGAGAAAAGGAGTACTTGTGGCACCTTAGAGACTAACCAGTTTATTTGAGCGTGAGTTTTCGTGAGCTACAGCTCACGAAAGCTCATGCTCAAATAAATTGGGTAGCCTCTAAGGTGCCACAAGTACTCCTTTTCTTTTTGCAAATACAGACTAACACGACTGTTACTCTGAAACCTGAATACTAGCAAAGCGAGACCCTTAGGCCATGTCTACACTACAGCCTGTGTCTGCAAAATTTATGTTGCTCCGCAGTGTGAATATTCCACACATCTCCGAGTAACATAAGTTACACCAACATAAGCGTTTGTATGCACAGCACTATGTCAGCGGGAGAGCTTCTCTCACCAATATAGCTTATGATGCTCGTGGGGGTGGTTTTATTATGCCAACAGGAGAAATCTCTCCCATCGGCATAAAATGTCTTCACCAGGTGCGCTGCAGCAGTGCAGCTATATCGATACAACTGCGCCACTGCAATGCTGTCCGCCTAGACATGGCCTTAGGGACAGTAAATTGACAAATCCTCTTAAAGTGACTCAGTGGGAGCTTCCAAAAACAGCTCTTCCCAGCTAGGCCAAAACTGTGCTCATGTCTTCTGGTCAGCTGCAGAATCCCAAGTCTCCCTGAGTGACTGGCCAATGGCTCTTTCCAAGAGCTTTGTTACCCGAACAGCAGTTCCTAAACCCATTGAGCTCATGGGCACCCTGACAGAACATAAGCAAGCAGAGGTTCCGAGGCTTACGGAATGAATCGCCTGAATATCTTCTCTCTCTTAACATCCTAGGTCCTAAACTTTGAAAGGAATCTCTTAAAAGTTCTTCCACGGTCTATAGGGGACCTCGCCCAGCTCCAGACCCTCAATGTGAAAGGTATGGCAAACTTTTCTAAGGCTGGCCACCAGAAGAGCAGCAGTAACAATTTCCCAACTCCTAATTTGCATGTAATTTACGTATTTTAAAACCATATTGAACTCTCACACCTGTGGCTCTTGCTTGCCCTTGTATCTTCCTTGTTAGATGACCAGAAACCGTTGCTAGTTCAAGCTCTCCGGCAATAACAAACAATGGCCCCGCGCCTGCTCAGACTGGCAGTTCTAGGGTGAGAGCAGTGACAAGCAATGGCCCCGCGCCTGCTCAGACCAGCGGTTCTAGGGCGAGAGCATTTTAGAGCTCCCCAGTCTGTGTTTCGCCCTCTGGCTGCACTTTGGGCACCCTGGCTTAGATTACACATTCCTTGAATCTCCCAAACATAGAGGGGAGGAGAGCAGGGATCCTGCATCTGTGGAGGGAAATACAGTCAGAGAATGAAAGTAACCTCTTTCTGCCTGGTGACTTTGCCTCTGCAGATGCCAGCGGTGCTAGACCGGAGGAAGAGGACTGGAGGGCAGGGGAATGGGAATGCTGTGTATGCTGGGTGGGGTACTAGTGATCTCTCAGGGATGGGGGGGATGTAGATCACATGTGCTATTTATCACCTTAACCGGTCATTTCCTCGATTTTGTGTGCTTGTTACTTATGTACAAAGCCCACTGACACACAACCGTTTGCTAACAAAGTTTTTGTGTGGAAATTCCCTTTGTGTAAATTCAGACACAAAACTCTTCTCTACTAAGTGCTATATTTTGGGAGCGCATGAATACAGGTGATTGACATGACAGGAGAAGTCACGCAAACAGAAGATGACTCTTAAATATTTGAGTGCTGGGGTTGTTTCTCAAACATGTTGACATACCTCTTGCTTCTTGATCTCCTGTGAAATCCCCCTGCCCCGAACCAGGCGCTAGGTCGGTTCAGTTTTCTGCTAGGCTGGTAGAAAGGGCCAGGAAGCAGTAGGATTGGCAGATCTGCTGTAGGCTATTGAAATACTCCCCTTTTTGGTTTAGTTGTGACAATGTTTTTGGTGTGGTGTGGTGGGGGGTGGGAAGAGCTAGACTCTGTGCTGTGAGCCTAGTTCCTGGCAACAAGAGAAATGAAGGTCTATAAATATAGAAAGCTCTCAGGAAACCTGTCTCTGACACTATGTATAGAATCAAGATACACTCTTGGAATTCCTCAATTGGCTTCCACTTCCCTCCCGTGCCCTATTCTCCTCCTCACCTCCCAGGCCCTGACCAGCTCCACCCCTTCCTCCAGCTCCCCTCTTCTTCCCTCCTGCCTTCTGAATTCTCTTTGTGGGTTTTACTCCCACTTTCACTTTTGTTCCTTCCATGCAGCCACTTAAGCCTGAAGTCCCTTCCCTCTGCTTAGGGGTCAAGCCCTGCCCCTCTGTGAAGCCCCTTGCACTCAATCCACTGAGTCCTTAACCTGGTACATTTGGGTTCTGGGTTGTAGCTAACTAGTCAGCCTCTTAGGCCATTAACCATCCTCCCAATATCTTTTGTAAGGGGCTGGCTGGTCACATGGTGTTGGCTTCCAGCTGGCTGTGTCCCACTGTTACCTTCCCAGGGAAGCAACTGCTGTAGTAACCCCAGGGATGTTATGTGGCACAGTTGTCGAGCGATCTTGACTATGAGGGCGGAGTCTACAATGGCCTCTGTGTTAAAATGTGCTGAGCCTGCACCAAGTTTTGAGATCCCCTCATGTATGGTACATAATGTAGGGACAAAGTGATTTTTATGCACAGACTAGTATAATCTCAAGTCAATGTACTGAAAATACCAAGCTAGCTGGCAGCTGAGGGATTTGCAATTCAGAGGAATGAATTCTCTGAAGGATCAGTTTGGGGGGTGGACTAATTTGGGGGGTGGACCTTTTCTCCCCAGGTAATGGGGGGCGGACCTTTTCTCCCTAGGTAATAAGCTGAAGGAGCTGCCTGCTACCCTGGGTGACCTGCGCAGCTTGCGAACCCTTGATGTCAGTGAGAACCTGCTGCGGGAATTGCCCCAGGCGCTGGCGCACATCCGCACACTGGAGGTACGCAGCCCCTGCGCACATGTGGCAGTGTTAGGCCCCCGCAACCCAGGCAACTGCAAGGGGCCCCGAGGCAGTGAGGTGACTCTGTTACTTGTCCCTGGTGACAAACACAGTTGCAGCCGAGCTGGAACACTCCCTACCTGTGCGGATGATGCCATTTTTCTCAACAGAATGGCATCCTCTAAGCGCAGGAAATGTGAGATCACGGTGGCTGCGGGTGATGCCTGCTAGTGCAGAAACATTCTGCCATTCAGTTATAGTGGGGTGCAGTGAAAGTACGGCAGTTCAATCTCCAGGGTGAAACCCTCCTTTTCTGCTGCTTTGACCCCCTGGCTTTGAGCCAGCGGGACTCTGTCTGGGTTGTTAGATTGTGAATGAAAGCTGGAGCTCTGTGTGCTTTTTGTTTTGGAGACTCTGACGCTGGATGCTTCGTCCATGACATACCCGCCATATGATGTTTGCAATGCTGGCACAGAGTCTATCCAGCAGTTCCTGTGCAAAGGTAAGCAAGGGGAGCAGCCTGTGGATGGGGGTGAAAGGTCAAGGGTCTGCTGCACAGCGTACCTGGGGCTAAATGCCAGTCAGGTCCTGCCCTGAGTTCCAGGAATGTGTCTGTGAAGGTGTGATGTTCCAAAGGGGTTTGGTACTTCATGGGCTGTACCTGGTACCTCTGGGAGCTCTTGATTGGCATTTTGCTCATGTGGCAGATACGTTAGACAGCATGTAAGCCGTAGCTGGCAGACATCCAGAGTATGAGCTACGGGATGGGTATTGACTTCTTACTGGCTTCTTGAAATTGCTGACCAATTTCTGAAAGGGGCAAGATTGGTCTTGTGGTTAAAGTATAGGAGTGGGAGTGTGATGGCGAACGTGGACCCCACACTGACCAGGAAAGGGTTAATGAGCTGCTGTGAGCTCAGTCAGCCCTGCTCCACTCCACCTGCAATAGGCATCAGTCTTGGAGGGAAGGTTACCAGGGGAACAGCACAGCTCAGTGAGGGATGACTGGGACGGAGAACAGGCTTCCAGCTCTCATTCTGAGAGGTGCCTGGCTGGGGCTGCAGACGGCTTGAGAGACAGCTGGCTGCCAGAGCCTTTCTGGGGGAAAGTGCGCCCAATTCAGGACTGTTTTGATTTGCTACTGATGACTTACCTGCAGTTGCAGAAGCAGGTGACTGCAGGTATTGCCTTGCCCGAAGGGGGCGACAGCCCGATAAAACCTTTTTGCTTTTTTACACCTGCCCGAGGACACTGTAGTGGTCTATCCTGAACCCAGGAGAAATCAAGGTGCAGGGAGTCTGGAGAGCTATTCTAGGCTGCATTACTGACTCTGCGTGACTGTGGACAAGCCACAGTCTCTACGTCTTCTGTTTCTCATCCATAAAATTGGGACAATGTGACTTCTCTTCCCCACGAGAGGATGTCAGGCTTATTTCACAAAGGGCTTGGAGGCCCTGGGAGAAGAACAAGGGACTGTATTAAAACACAAACCCTTAAGCCTGCTCGATGAGAAGAGGGCCAGGGCGGAAGCGCTGCTTGTGTGTGTAAGCTATATAGCCAATATGGGGGGTGCCAGATGGAAGTGCCCAGTCAGACTTTCAGCTGAACTCCCCGCGATAAGAGCGATCAGGGTGAGAGTCAGAACTGTAACGTTACTGTAATTCCGACTGGGGGCAATCTCCCCCTCAGCTGATCCCCATGCAGTCCAGTCAAAGTGGGTCTGGTGACGCAGAGTAGCCTTGTTTGTCCCTAAGGTGAAGGGGACACTAATGCTCCTCCCATCCCAGTGTTTGAGACCATTCATCACAGCCACCATCTTCCTAGGTGAGAACAAAGTCACATCACTCCCTTCAGAGCCTGCCATTGCCAGCTCCTAGCTGGCTTCAGGGATCAACGAGCTCCTTCAGGCACTTTAAGAGGGTGGGGAGTGAGAGACTGTGGTTGGAAGCAGAGTCTCCCTAGGCCAGCCCCGACCCATGTGGTAGAATCTCCTTCCTTAGAGGTTTTTAAGGTCAGGCTTGACAAAGCCCTGGCTGGGATGATGTAACTGGGAATTGGTCCTGCTTTGAGCAGGGGGTTGGACTAGATGACCTTCTGGGGTCCCTTCCAACCCTGATATTCTATGATTCTATGTGTTGTTGTAACTGGGTGGCTCTGTGTGCTTTGCCTAGAGTCTGGAATCAAATACTGCCCTCCCTCCCAGTATCTGCTTCCAGTCCTGGAAAGTGATGGAGGAGAAACATCAGTGGATGGTGTCAACAGGCGTGTGCATAAATACATGGAGGAAGAGAGCGAGTGGCAGGTGAGGATCTCAGCCACATACAGAGCGGAATACCAGCACTTTGCACTTCTGCAACACCTTCCATCTGCAGATTTCCATGCCCTTAGTTCACTAACCGTCAGGATCTCTCACCACGGGAGAGATGGAAGCATCATCCTTACATCCATTGGCTAAACAGAGTCACTCGGGTCATGGAGTGAGTCGATGGCGGAGCCCTGATGCCCTGGCACACAGCTCAATTACCATGGCCCTGCTGCTCAAGGTGTACAAAGCGCCCTGGAAGCCAGTTGCAAAAAGCACATGTTCATGTTAGTATTTTCCTGCACTAATTTCATTTTAGGTCAGCATCTTGAAAGCAAGGAGGCAGGATAGCTAGAGGGACGCACAGAGTGTAATGTGGTGTGTGCCCGGCATTGCAATATTAGGGAATTCTGAGTTTTCTCCAAGGGGCATCAATTAAGGTGCCATATAGGCGACTTTCCTGTTCGAAGGTCAGGCTTTAGAATGAGAAGTCCTTCAGCTCCACCCAGGAAGTGTGGAGTCAGCCCTTGTAGGTCTCAGTTTGATACTGCTTAGCTACTGATGCCATGTGGCAAGTGTGCTGGGAGAATCTGTTGAGAATCCTTCTCCCATAAGCCATACTGTGTTTTTTTTGAACTCTTTCCTCACTTGGGTTATTGTGTGCAAACCAGCATGCCCCATTGCTTGCTTCTCATTTGGGGGGCAACATGCCTAATTAGGCCCAGTTTACCACCACGTAAATGCAGAATTACTGCTTGTGGTCAACAGATTTACATGAGAGCAGAACCTGGCCCATCAGCTTCTGTCTCTCACATTTCAAACCCTTCCATGGTAGCTAATTGGCATTGGCTTTAGATGGGCCATGGTACTGTAAACTGAGGACCCATATTTCTAGATATAGTATGGGGCATGCAAGGTCAGCCCTGTACAGGGCTGTGTGTAGAAGAGCTTTTTCATTGGACCAGCTTTAGCTATTTGGGTAGGGCTAGATACCTTTTCAGTTACAGGTTCCCTCTGGGAGCTTAGCTGGGAAATTACTGCTTGAAAGTAGGTAGCTGTAAAACCCTCATATTCATTTATTTTTTCATAATAAATGAAGAGATTTGTGTGTATTCGGTTTTCCTTCAACGGCACTACAATCCCGACATTGCAGCCTTGTCCTAGGGCATGAGAACCCGAAAGTGACAAGCTGGCTGCTAAGCTGCAAGTTGTACAAAGGTAACAATAATGCTAAGCTTCTCTATGGTATATCTGCATTCTTAGGTTGCCAGGCTCTTTACAAAGGGGGGTGAGCCTCGTTATCCCTGGTTTATAGATGAGGAGCTCTGCATGTTCACAGCCCTTGCCCACCTCTTCTGTGGAGTTGGGCTCTTCTGTGACTCGGGGTCTGAATTTCCTTCTTTGCACGAAGTGTAGCTCCTTTCACAGACATGGAGTTACTCCTGATTTACACCAGTGTGAGAAGAGAATCTGGCCCCGGGGACTGGTGGGGGGAACTGAGGCACCTCCTACAGACTTGGCCCTGAATCTTCAGTGGCCCCAGAGCATACTCCTTTCCACCAGGTTCTGAATCTCAGTGGCACCTGGCTGGGACAGGTGCTTCTCCCAAGTGTGCCTGGGCAGGGGCAGCGTGCTCTCAGAACAGCAACTGTGTGTCGAACCACTTCCTCTTTAATCTTGCTGTCCCTTTAACAGATTGTCAGGCTATGTCTGCACTACAGCAGCACAATTATGGTGCCGTAGCTATGCTGCTTCCTCTGACAGTGACAGAAGGGTTTTCTGTCTCTGTGGGTAATCCACACCCCTGAACGGCAGTAGCTAGGTGGACAGAAGCATTCTGCCATCAACCTAGCTGCATCTACCCCAGGGGTTAGGTCGGTGTAGCTACGGAGCTCACAAGTGTGAAACACTGTAGCTATGTCAGCCTAACTTAAGTGTAGACCAGGCCTTAGGCCATGTTGACAGTAGAGAGCTTACAGTGGCGCCGCTGTAAAATCTCCAGGGTAGCCGCTCTATAATTAAGCCACCTCCAACAAGTGGTGGTAGCTGTGTTGGTGGGAGAAACTCTCCTGCCGACATAGGGCTGTCCATACCGGTGCTTACGTCGGTGTAACTTATGTCACTCGTGTGGAGAGTATTCACATCCCTGAGTGACATAAGTTATACCGATGTAAGTGGTAGTGGAAACATAGCTCAGTTGAGGAAGAGGGAATGGAGTGGTCTAACATTACCTACAGAATGTGGTTCCCCTGATTAAATACCTCTCTCCTAACTATTACATTTACTTTTCAGAACAAATTCTTGGATTATGAGAAGAGGAAGGTAAGGAAGAGTTCCTGCAGCGGCCTTTTCTGGGGCTGAGTGTGCTCGCTTTTCTTTCTGTGTAGTTGAGCAAACTAGCACTGAATGCCTTGAAACCTGGAGCTCTGCAACCCCCCGCTCTCTGAGTGAGAGAGGCATCTGAACACACACTCCACATCTGGCTCTGAAGGCAGGAATTGCCTGACACCCATTAGTTGTTTTCCTTTCAAATCAGTTTGTTTTGGCAGCCGTGGCATATTTTTGCGTGAGAAGTCCCAGTTCAGGTTAAGCTTGTGTCCATCTCCATGTGGAAGAAGCAGGGCTGCTTCTAGTGCTTATGCTGTCTGGAGCCCTCCAGACACTTTCTTCACTTCTTTTCTACTCTCTAAGCTTCAGGAGTTTTAGTGCCTAGCTAGATCCAGACACAGTGTGTAAACGTATCCACACACAGCTGTGCCAGAGCACCCGCGTCCTGACCTGTAGCCCCCTGCTACTGCAGTCCTGGGCCCCATTCTGCTGAGGTACCTCAGTACTGCCCCACAGCAGCTGCTGTTCCTGACCCCCTTCCTCCTACCATATAGCTCTACCAATGCACCTGCAAGCCAGACCTGCATCCATAGTGAGAGCCCTTGTTGCTGCACCACTCCTTTGCACATGCGGCTAAAATGTCCGTGATCTTTTCTGCAGCCAGAGTGCTGATTTGCTGTCAGTTGTCACCCCAGGACTGACATTACTGCGCCTCTGGCTTCCACCTCTCATTGAGCCTCTGGCTCTGGGATTCTTTCCCCTGATGCGTTGACTGGCTGCATTTTTTCCTCTGAAATCTCACTTTATTTCCTGCCCCTTTCTCTAACCTCTGCCTGTCCTCGCTGTTAGGCCAAGTCCATGAATGTTCTGCATCAGCACTGCCGACCTCTGTTAGTCACTCACTCTGTGTGTCACCCAGTTCCCTCTCCCTCAGCTCAGACTTTCTGACTGGCTGACTCTATTGCTGACGGCCTTCTCAGCTGTCATTCTGGAGCTTCTAGGGATTTCACTGGCCAGGCTAACAGTACTTGCTGCAGCTCTCTCTTCCCTACAGCGTGTTGTGGGACTGGGAGAGAGGGTGAGCTCACAGAGTGTGAACTGACTTTCTGACCATGCTGAAATGTTAGTAGCATGGCAGCTGGAACAGCAGTTTCCTCTTGATGCTGTTTGGATTTCTGTATAGGAATCACCGGATTTTTCTAGTTAAGCACTCTAGCTCCCTGCCTGGTTTAGCCAGGACGTACAATTGGGATCTCATTTCCCTGATACTGTTTTTATCAGCCTGGGTCTTGGTTTGAACAGGGGAATAGCCTGCAGGCTGCCGATCCCAAACCTCACTCTGCTTCTCGCTCCTCTGCCAGGAAGAGAAGATGCTGGAGAAGCTGGAGTTCGAGCGTCGCCTGGACATGGGGCAGAGGGAGCATGCTCAGCTTCTTCAGCAGAGCAGCAATCAGAAGGAGGAGATTCTGCAGACTGTGAAAAAGGTACATCAGCTGGGGACTGAGGCTCTGGCACCCAGCCTGTGGCTGAAGTTTGCATTTGATCAGGGCTGTCCATCTGTCCAGCTCTGGACAGACTTGACCATTTCCCACCTGCTCCCTTTCAGAACAGGCATTTCATGTATCGACGTGTGGGCCCCACCCATGCAGAGGGGCCCCCCAGAGGTAGCACTGACAGGGTTCTCTCAGCTCTCTGTTATTTTTATTCCCAGTTTCTCCTCTCCTTTTGACTTTCCAGAGGGCCTTTCAGGGATTGCAGGGACAGTCCTGCACTGACCCCTCACACTGGCCTAGGGGTGGCCTAGCATGTCTCTGCTCTCTCTAGTGTCTCTGGCTTTCATGTGGTTCTGTCAGTGTCGGTGTAAGCTCTGGATAGGCTCCCTATCCACCCTCTTGGAACCTTTCAGCTCCTTGTAATAAAACACCATCCTCAGCAATTCTCATGGGCTGTGGGCACAGCCCAGCAGAGTTGTCACTTCTCTCTTCTGCTAGTTTCCCTTTTCCCCTTGCCACAGGAGCAGGTGAGGCTGGAGAAAGGTCTGACAAAGCATCAGCGCAACCTGGAAGGAGAGCACCTGAAGCTGCTGGAGCAGCTGAAGCAAATGGAGCAGGGCATTGCCAGCCGAATCCAGAAGCTGCTGAAGGAGAATCAGAGGTTGGCCTCCTCCCTGGACACCTTGCAGTCAGCTCTGCCCCTCTGCGCGTTTATTTCTCTGTGTCCCATTTTGTGCTGACCTGCTGCTCGTGACCTGTCCATTTCTCTGAGGTTTTTCCATAGTCAAACTCCCCAAGCAGCGCAGAAATGACTGAGCAGTGAGGGTGAATCCCTGTGGCAGGGCAGGGACGAGGCTGGAGAACAACCCCAAGGGAAACCCTCCGTGCTGCGAATCCTTGTTTGCAGGCACATTCTATCCCACAGTCTTCCTGGTACAGACTATGGGTAAAACTAGTCAACATGCCTAAGGCCTTGTCCATACATCCAAGATGTCCTACTTTGTACAGGTATAAGCCCCTAGTGTGGAGAAAGATCTTCTACACTTTCCACAGTATGCATCCGATGAAGTGAGCTGTAGCTCACGTAAGCTTATGCTCAGATAAATTGGTTAGTCTCTAAGGTGCCACAAGTACTCCTTTTCTTTTTGCGAATACAGACTAACACGGCTGTTACTCTGAAACAGTTACACAGTGTCTCTGGGCCTTGTACCCAGAGAGCTGGCCTTGGGCTTAAGACACCGGACAGGGACCTGAGCTTTGGTTCATTTCACAGCCCTGCTAGTCTCTGCTTCTTCTCTGGCTTTAGCAAAGTTTTTGGAGGTCTGACTGAATGACTACAATAGTCCTGTCGCCCAAGTCTGAACTCTGTGAAATCCATTAGGTGCGAATCAGCCACAGGCCGCTGTTATCACTGGGGCTGGCCACTGGAGGGCGGCATGATCACATATGTTTAGCCCATGGGGGACAAACCTAAACTTTCAACCCAGAATTCCTGGTTCAGATAACTGTGAACAGAAGAGTTTGGGCCACGGTGGAAGCTGCTGCATTCTGGGTGTCCCAGCTCCCACTACCTGGCCTGAGTCTGCTCGGCACAGTGCTGCAGATGGATTGGTGCTGAGCTGAGCCCAGATGCTGCGGGGAGGGAAATGTTGCAGAGGCACTGTACCCCAGGAACTGTGTGTCCTCTTGCTTTGCAGGAGAGGGGAACACCAGCTAGTGTGTATGGAGTTATATGATGAGGCTGCCAACAGCAAGGAAGGCTGCCAAGCTCTTCCATGCTCCAAGGGGTAAATTCTCTGGCTAGCGCCTAGCCCAAGCCCTGGGAAAATAGGTACAAGGAAGGAATCCTGCTCCACTCCCACTCCCCCAGTCATGGGATTAGCCTCCCAGTGGCTCCCCCGGAGGGGCGAGGATGGGAAGATCTACCAGAGGCAGTGTCCCCCACCCCTTGCCTTTTCCATGCCTGTGCCCTGAGGAGTAGCGGGGGAGCTCACATAGCTCCTGCCCCCACATAGCAGAACTGCACCCTGGCTGCAGCTGACAGCTCCACCAGCACAGAGGCAGGGACAGTGGCCAAGCCAGTGGGCTGGTGGTAGCGGCATGTGGCTTGCTCAGGGACGACTCCACTCCCTGGGGAAAAGGGTGCCCTACTCTGCAGTAAAAACCTTCTGCTTTATTTTTCTAGGCAGAAACAAAGTTCAGAACTTTTGAAATCCCTGGAGAACGAGAGGTAAGTGCCCTGCCTAGGCTCCTCTGGGCAAGGGTGAGCGGCTGGGGTGGAGAAATGGACTCATTCACCTCTAGATTCACATCTGAATCCAGCTCAGGTCAGCAGGGATGGAAAGTTGTTTGCATCTGGCAGCCATTAGGTGGCCTGTGTACAATGAGTTTGCTGGGCCTCGGCCTGGTTCCTGATGAAGCAGGAATCCACACCACAAGAACCAGATCCACAGTTGGCAATAATTGGCAGGCTCAGCAGAAAGTTCAGGGTCTAACCAGGCTGTGAACGTTGCTGAGGATAACCAGAATACCCACGGTTGTTACAGCTAACAGTATGGGAAGGGTGAGGAAACAGTGTCTCACTCTTTGGGATCAGGATGAGACGTAATGTGAGGGCAGATTATCCCTTGTCTGCCTGCTGCAAGATTCCTTACATCTCCCTCTGAAGCATGTGCTTTGGGTGCTGTCAGAGACCTGACACCAAGCTAGATGGCCCCAGTCTGATACAGTCTGATTCCAATGGGAAAATTGACCTCTCCTCTCCTCCACAAAGAGGAGGTCCATGCAATCTCCTGAAGCCCTAAAATGTGGGTCAGAGGCGTCTCCCTTCAGAGGACTCCTGGCGAACGGGGGAAGTCCCGGATGACTGGAAAAAGGCTAATGTAGTGCCCATCTTTAAAAAAGGGAAGAAGGAGGATCCTGGGAACTACAGGCCAGTGAGCCTCACTTCAGTCCCCGGAAAAATGGAGCAGGTCCTCAAAGAATCAGTCCTGAAGCACTTACATGAGAAGAAAGTGATCAGGAACAGTCAGCATGGATTCACCAAGGGAAGGTCATGCCTGACTAATCTAATCGCCTTCTATGATGAGATTACTGGTTCTGTGGATGAAGGGAAAGCAGTGGATGTATTGTTTCTTGACTTTAGCAAAGCTTTTGATATGGTCTCCCACAGTATTCTTCCCAGCAAGTTAAGGAAGTATGGGCTGGATGAATGCACTATAAGGTGGGTAGAAAGCTGGCTAGATTGTCGGGCTCAACGGGTAGTAATCAATGGCTCCATGTCTAGTTGGCAGCCGGTGTCAAGTGGAGTGCCCCAGGGGTCGGTCCTGGGGCCGGTTTTGTTCAATATCTTCATAAATGATCTGGAGGATGGTGTAGATTGCACTCTCAGCAAATTTGCGGATGATACTAAACTGGGAGGAGTGGTAGATATGCTGGAGGGCAGGGATAGGATACAGAGGGACCTAGACAAATTGGTGGATTGGGCCAAAAGAAATCTGATGAGGTTCAATAAGGATAAGTGCAGGGTCCTGCACTTAGGACAGAAGAACCCAATGCACAGCTACAGACTAGGGACCGAATGGCTAGGCAGCAGTTCTGCGGAAAAGGACCTAGAGGTGACAGTGGACGAGAAGCTGGATATGAGTCAGCAGTGTGCCCTTGTTGCCAAGAAGGCCAATGGCATTTTGGGATGTATAAGTAGGGGCATAGCGAGCAGATTGAGGGACGTGATCGTCCCCCTCTATTCGACATTGGTGAGGCCTCATCTGGAGTACTGTGTCCAGTTTTGGGCCCCACACTACAAGAAGGATGTGGATAAATTGGAGAGAATCCAGCGAAGGGCAACAAAAATGATTAGGGGTCTGGAACACATGAGTTATGAGGAGAGGCTGAGGGAACTGGGATTGTTTAGTCTGCAGAAGAGAAGAAAGAGGGGGGATTTGATAGCTGCTTTCAACTACCTGAGAGGTAGTTCCAGAGAGGATGGTTCTAGACTATTCTCAGTGGTGGAAGAGGACAGGACAAGGAGTAATGATCTCAAGTTGCAGTGGGGGAGGTTTAGGTTGGGTATTAAGAAAAACTTTTTCACTAGGAGGGTGGTGAAACACTGGAATGCGTTGCCTAGGGAGGTGGTGGAATCTCCTTCCTTAGAAGTTTTTAAGGTCAGGCTTGACAAAGCCCTGGCTGGGATGATTTAATTGGGGATGGGTCCTGCTTTTGAGCAGGGGGTTGGACTAGATGACCTCCTGAGGTTCCTTCCAACCCTGATATTCTATGATTCTATGACCCAGGTACATCTGCTGGCTGTTGTAGGGCAGAGGGTTTCCGGGAAGGTGCCGCGCTGTTGGGTTGAGCACTTTGGGGCCATCGATCACCACCATCCTTGTTTATGCAGTGCCATTGATGTGCGTAGCAAGGCAGAGATATAGAGTCCTTGGCAATCTAGAGGCTGGGGGTGTGTATATGGGGGGACCCCAGAGAACAGGAAGCAAAAGGAGGGGCTCACGATTTAGGGAGAGGAATAGAGGTTTTATAGAAGTATTTTGTTTCACCTATTTCTTACTCCCTTGGGTTTTCCCAAGGGCAGACAGCCCGCTGGCAATGCCCTCTGGTTCGGCCCTACTGTGAGCAGCGTACGCACCCTCCCCAATGGACAGGCAGCGTCCTGCCTGCAGCTGAAGATTCCTGAGCCTCTGCAGGCCTCCTCCTGGCATCTCTCGCTCACACGGATAAGTGAACAGATGGAATCACTCAGCCATTCAAGTCTAGGGTGCAGCTTTGAGGAGGGTGGAGAGGGCGTGGCTGGCTGGCAAGGGTGAAATGTGGCTCTGCTTCTTTCCTAGAATAAGGATGGACCAACTGATGGCAATAACGCAGGAGGAGACGGAGCAGCTACACAGAAGGGAAGTGGCCTGTAAGTCCAAGGGAAGGGGGCTGTGGTAGTCATCTGGGGAGTGGAGGGGGGCTGAGAGGTCCATATCCTCTGGGGAGTGGAGGGGGGCTGTGAGGGCCATATCCTCTGGGGAATCGGGTTGGGGCTGTGAGGGCCATATTCTCTGGGGGATGGAGGGGGCTGAGAGGGCTGTATCATTGTGGGGAGGGTTGTGAGGGCCGTATTCTCTGCGGGATCGGGAGAGAGAAGGCAGGGAGGGCCATATCCTCCTGGCTACACATGACTCTTACTGCTATAGCTTGCCTGAAACAGTGGTGTGAGCAGGCGTGTAGCTAGCACTTGGTCCCTGGATGGCAGCTGATCCATTATCCTCCTGCACTGCACCACTAATCCCAAGGGAGACACATCCCTCTGGTCACTGCCATAGCCAGAGCAGTGAGAGATCTGGCAAGGGATCAATCCCCAGCACACACACAGCACTTCGTACTTTCAAACCAGCTATAACTGGCAACCAGCCGGGAGAACAAGGCAGCACTCAGACCTGCCTGCCTGCCACGGGTAAATGCTGTGCCCTGTGGGGGCGGGACATGGGGGTGCTGGCTGGATCCCGCTGAGCCACCTTTGCTGTATGGGGGGGGAAGAAACTGACTTTAAGGTGTGGAAAGCAGCCTAGTGTGTGCGCTCGTCACATAGAGACACACGTCTCACGTATGCTGTTGGCATTTGCTGCTGGGATTAAAATGTGCGTATGCAGGAGCAAGCGCGTGCACTGCTGTGACAGAGACATCTGTGCCGAAGCGCTCTCAGAGTCAGTCTCCTGCGTCAGCCCCTATTTGTGGATATTTCAACCCTCGAAGCAGTGACTTAAACCTGCCTTAGTGGGATGGCAAAGTTTTCACCCATCTCTCTATTTCTCTTCAGCAGTTGCGTGGAGGCCCCAGGCTGCAGTGGGGAGATCAGACTTGCAGCCCAGTGAGACCACTAGTTAGTGACTCTGATCCTGCAAGCAGCCGCTGGGGAGCTGAAACTGGGGTGGTGCCCTGCAGAGGCTGAGAGCATGTTGTCTGTGCAGAGCAGACTCCGCAGGGCACGCTCCTGGCAGGCCTCTCATCGAGCCCTGATAAGTGGTTGCCCATTGGGAGGGTGCAGCTGGCTAGCTTTCCTGTCTGAACAGCTTTACATGGAAACAGGGATGGAATGAAAATTGGTGGGGGGACCCCAATATTAGCAAGTTCTTGTAGCTGAGTGGGGAGCAGAAATGATGCTGGACACAGAGTTAACCTGCTTCTAGCACTAACGGCTCCTCTTTGTGTCTCCCAGCTGCCATGCAACAAATGCTGGCTGAGAGCTACAAGAACAAGCTCATCCACATGACCTCTGAATCTCGCCGGCAAGACCTTGTCAACCAGGCCTGCTCCAGGTATCTTGAGAGAGCAGTGTGACTGGTAGCAATGTTGTTATAGAACCCCTTTCACACCAAAGGGCCCCAGCACAATTCTGATCACACACATAGGGATCTCTGCAGCCATTTCTGGAGTAGAGCATGACAGCTATTTAACAGCAAACAGCACTAAAGATTGAAGAACAAAAGGGCCACCAAGATAGAGCTCTTATGTTTAAACACAAGTAATACGAGTGTTACGAATGCTCTGGATTAGTAAGAACTGAAAGAACAGAGTAAACATGATTTATTTTATTTCTTACATTTCACTTGGTTTGGAGGGTGAAATGAAACCAGTCATTTCATTTTTGAGTCGTCACTTTCACTGCCATGCAGTCGCACACTGCTCTTTGGGGTCCTCCACGCTACCTGGAATCCATGGGGCGCTTTGGGGAGAGGAAAAGAATCAGAATGTTGGTTCTTGTCCCTTGAAAGCAGCCAGAATAGTTTTCTCATTGATCTTCAATCAATTACACTTACAGCACAGTTTTGCTCTGAAAGTGACAGGACAAATGGCCCACTGGGACATCTTTGTACTTGAGATCTGAGACCATTTCCTCTGCAATCACTGAGGCAATGCACTTCATGGGACTATTTATACAAAGTCCTCTCTTGGAGCAGAGGCCACGCTTTACATCCAGGGAATATGATCCCCACACTGTGATGTTTTATGAGCTGTCGGGCATGGACACTGAGTCACTCACAGCAGGTGCACCAGTAAGTTGTGCATCTGTTTTTGTTTCATTTATCGGCCAGGGTTGGTTGGTGGGAAAGAGTTTACACACCTGCCAAGAGCAGGTTAATGTCACAGTGTGAGAGCTCTGGCTGTCCATGCTCAGTAATAAACTCTCATGTTTTAGGAAGTCCCCATTCCTGGATTTCTCTGGGTTCATTTCCATGGCCAGCTTGTCCTCTTATTTGCATTGCAGTCTGAGACCCTGTAATAATCCCCTGGTGATGTATCTCTTGCAGCCTGGCAGAGATGGATCAGAAGTTCCAACAAATCCTGGCTTGGCAACAGCTAGATCAGAGCAAGGCCACTAGTCAGATCCTGCGGGAGGTAGGCTTGTGATCAGGGAAGCTAAGTGCATGTTGTAATGGGGGTGGGGAACAGAGCTGGCATGACAAGCACATTGGCTATTCTAAAGCCTTGTTAAAACTAGTTAGTTGGGTGCAGAAATTTCTGGCGATCTGGATAATTGGCTGCAGTGGCTAAAGGGAAGCTATGTAATTACTTGTTTCAGAGTAGCAGCTGTGTTAGTCTGTATTCGCAAAAAGAAAAGGAGTACTTTTGGCACCTTAGAGACTAACCAATTTATTTGAGCATAAGCTTTCGTGAGCTACAGCTCACTTCATCAGAAAATGTTTGGCCTTAATTTCTTTGTGCCTCAGTTTACCATCTGTAAAATGGGGCAATTGTGTTTTACTTCTTGGGATTGTGAGAAGGCACCCAGATTCTGCAAGGGTGAGCACCAGGGAAGTGTTTGTAAATCAGATCATTTCAGCGTAGTGAGGGTTGCCTGTGTGTTTGCATCCCCATGATTGGGCATCGTTCCTGGGCTAAGCAGAATGTAATGTTTCGTAGAGTGAAATGCAGAAAGCGGCCTTTGAAGCCCTTCAGGTGAAGAAGGATCTCTTGCACCGGCAGATCAGGAACCAGGTGAGTTGGCGCTGGCAGAACAGAAGCAACAAAAGATTCAGCTTGTTCATCTGAGTGGTGAGACCACTGCAAGGAAAGTTGTCGTGCTGCGTATGCAGCGCAGGGTCTGAGGAAAACCAAGCACCCTTCTGTTTCTGTAGGGCTGTGTAACACAAAGTGTCAGATTTGATTTAACAATACTTCTCTCCACCATGGAGGAGTGGCAGTGAGGCCTAATAGATCCAAGGGAAATGCTGGAATCCCCATTACTTGAGTCATCTGAAACTTGACTGGCCAAAGCACGTGAGAATGGGTTATAGAGAGCAATCCTGCACTGGCTTCTAGGGATGAGCCAGAGAGAGCCAGGCCTCTGCCATGTGACAGGCTGCATAGTGAGCGGGGCTGCTGTCTCCATAAGAATCCATTGCATCTCCATCCAGACCATTAGACTTGTACATTGCAGCATGAGCTCATTATTATTTGTTTCTGTTGCCAACCTGCTGTTTGATCTCCATTTTGTTAAAGATGAAGCATGTTACTGGGGGTGGGTAGTGGAGACAGTTCTGGGGAGCACGGCACCGGGATGCCCCTCTGGTTAAATGACAGAAAGGACCTGGCCAGTTTCTCAGCGGAGTGCTCCAGGCTTTCCCCCATCTGACCCTAGGAAAGGAGCTCGTGTAGGAGGTGGGGAGAAGTTGAATGGCTTTGCTTTGTTATAATGAGCTAAACAGGGCCAGTCTTTGCAACTTGTGGGAAGCCCACAGGCTGCTTGCACATATATATGGACCTCGTCAGTGATCAGATCACACAAATGTGCTTTTTGCTTGAACTTGTACCTTCCGTGCAAGGTTCCGTTGCTGGAGATCACCAGCAACAAGAACCTTGCGGATGGTCAGTTTGCTTATCTTTGGTCTACAGTCCTAGGGTGTCTTGGGGACATGTCTGGCCTTCAGGTCTCACTGCTGGGCACCTCTCTATTAAACGCTTCGCTCCTGGGCCTCCACTTCCCCTGCATTCCATTGGCATGCTGTGCACCTAATGGAGTGTTAGGATGCCTCCGGAGCAGTCAGCTGCATGCCAAGGGTGTTCTTCCTGAATGGTCATGGGACGTATAGCAGCAGATAAAATAATGGTTCAAGTACAAGCCTGGGCTATGGGCTATCTGGGATCTGTTCTTGGCTTTGCTACTTATTTGTTGTGGGATTGTGGACAAGTCACTTTGCCTTTCTGTGCCTCAGTTTCCCCATCAGTAGTATCTGTTATTTGTATTGTAGTAGCACCTAGAAGCCAAGTGTTGTGTGCACTGTACAAACACCTACGGAGCTTACAATCTAAGGAGCTGCATTAACACAGAGTTAATGTGTCCTTACTTTCCAAGCTGGCTGGGAGGCTTGAATGAACCAACTGACTGCAAAGCACTTCCAGGCCATAGGCTAGAAGGTGCTTAGAGACAGGCACATAAAATGCCTTCTGTTGTTGGGGGGTGGAACACAGCTAGTTAGCATCAGGCAAGAGACTAAGCACGAGCAGCTGGCAGCGCAGTCATGCAGGCAGTGCAAGTTAGCTTGTGGGTTGTTTACTTGGCCCTGGAGAATTGACAGAATGAAGGCAGACAACAGGCTTTCCAAACCACAGCCCAGCCCCCTGTCTCCCCGAGGGCAGCTGTGCAGTTTTGCCAGCGCTAAAGCAGCTAAATAAAAGTCATTTCAAATGTCAGTAAAAAACTGTTTCATCTTCTGTTTAGATTAAGTTAATAGAAACAGAGTTATTGCAGCTGACACAGCTGGAGTTAAAGAGGCAAGAACTGGACACAGAGACACTGCAGGTATGTAGGGCTCTGGGGCTGCCCCTCTTCTACCCTCTACCTTCACTCTGGGGGTCTCAAAAGATCTGCTCACTTCCTGTGCTCTTTGCAGTTTCTAGGCAGTTTCATGCTTAGTCAGAAGGGGATGTTCCCCAAATTCCCCCTCTCCTGCTGCTTTCTGCAAACATTGCTGCTGCTCCTGAAGATCTTGAGTAATTTTCAGTTTGAAAACTTGGCACAAGCAGGCTCATTGGGCAGGGAAGGAGCTTCTCCTAGCACACATCTGCCAAGCATCTCATGTTTTCTTGCATTGTTTTGTTTTAATTTTAATTTGTTTAAGTATCTGCCAAAAATGACCCACACCTCCCTCGTCCTCCTTTCTAAGCCATGTCTCCAAGGCCATGACAGCATCCCCTCTGCCCAGCCAGCCTTCTATCTCAAGAGGAGTTTTCGTCCAGCTGTAGAGGGAGCTCAAGTTGGGTTAAAGCAGCTTAGCTTTAGTTTTCTTTCATATGCCTTTGCAGGAATTGTCTTCCTATGTGAATTATCCCATAGGATTTGCCAGTTCAGGTCCCTGGTCCAGTAAGTCTGGTATCTGTAGCCAGTAGCTGATGTGTCAAAGGAATATAGTTTGCTTAGTACACTCAGCAGCCATGTAATACTGTAAGTGGTGGGGTGGTGTTGGGAGTTCCTTCCTGACCCCGGAACTGATCAGTTGGCACCCTGAAGCATGAGATTCAATTGCCACCTAGTCAGCAAGTGTGACTGTAAATGCTTTTAGTCATAAAACACTCCAGTAACTGACCTCTGGTGGCAGGGAACCCTCCATGCTCATTATACCTGGGGAAGCAAGCCAGTCGCAATTCCCTCTCTTCCGGAAGGCTGCCAAATAGCTCAGAGTAGATTGTTAAGAGCTGGGCATGTCTCTGTGCACCCTGATACACAGCCCAAGGATCATGGCGCAGCAAGTTGCAAAGCAGCGGCTACAAGGAGAAAGAGTGGGAAGTCCTGTGGTCAAGTGAATGAGACGGGGCTGGAGTGTAGGCAAACTATGGCAGTACCAGGGATGGTGTTAAAGTGTCAGAGACTGTGTCTTGACCCTAATCTGTCAGCTACTCTTAGCACCGACCGCTTAGAAACTAGAACTGAGCCGCATTCCCCCGGTAACCCATTAGCCAGCGTGGTTATAAACAAGCCCATAGCACAGTAGTCTCATGCATTGTCTTGAACCCTTAATACAGGATCAATGCCCAAAATGGGGTGCAGCAGGAACGCACCTGAAGCCCAACTGTTGCACTAGATGTGCATCAAGTGGAGCAGACTGCAGCTGCCACCTTCTTTAGTACCAAAGTGCTGCCTGCAGAGATGCCAGGTCCCATCATACAGTGACTGGCCTGAGCACCCTTCCAGCTGCTGCGAGCTACAGCCTGTGCAGGCCACAACCAGCCAGGGTAGTTTGAGAGAAACACTGGAGAGCTCTGTGGTTGCACTCCAGCCACACGTGCTCCAAGGGGCTAAACCCCCTGAATCGGTACTGCGTGTGAATGTTCTCCCCTGGTAGCAGCTTGAACTTGGGCCTCCGTGAAGTGGGTGCACTGGGCATACCTAGGGGCTGTGGGGAACCTAAGAGAAGGCCTGAATAACTGGCCAAGGAGAGCTGGCCATGTGGGGAGAGGAGCACCAGGCTGGATTCGCCATGTGAGAACTAAGCGGCTGCTTCTGAGCCGTGCATCAATGGCTAAAGCCTCCAGAAATATTACTTACCCTGTCCTGAGAAAATGGGGAGAGAGTCAAGCCACTTAGAGTGGGACAGCCTGGGGGGGATGGGAGCAGATTGCTCACAGAGGTATGTTTCTAGCAGAGCTTTCCAGGTGGCTTTCTCCAGGGTAGTTGTCTTATGACCTTCAGGGAAGCTGATCTGTTCTGTGCTCCAAACCAGCCCTTTCTTGCTCACAGAATCCTGGATCTGTGTCTCTGTGGAAATGAAAGAAATCAACAATTACAAACAAACGTGAACACAACAGTTCTGTATTGAGGGAAATGTCTTCTCCAAATGAGATCAGCACAAGACAGAGGGGTTGTGTGGCTGGTGTCCCATGCCTAGTACCTCCCTTTGGGACAGAGAGGAAGTCAACGGGTATTTCACAGTCTCCTGCTGCACCACTCAAAGTTAGGAGGCTCTTGTCATTAAATCCTCTGCTGAGACATAACCCCCTCAAGAGTTACGCAAAAGCAGAGATCAGAACCCACTGTTCCTGTCAAAGGAAATTTCCGCCAGCAATGTGTCTGAGCCCTGTCAAGGCTATGCTCGATGAGAGCTTCTCTCTGCTGCCCGGGCCTCTTTTGGGGGGTTGACTCCAAATAACGTTGCTGGCACCTTGGTCCCAGCCATCTAAAATGTCCAGCTCCAGTGTTCTGTTGGTTTCACCATACTCTACGTTCCTCCACACTAACAAAGAGCTATGTGGGATAAACCTCTGCAGCTGCATCCCTCTCGTGGCCAGCGAGAGGCGCTGTGATTTGGAATGTCCAAGGGGTATTCCAGCTGTTCCACTGTCATCACTGTCCTTGATGACAATGGTTTACAATGATGACTGCACCTCCACAGCATCCTCCCCTTCCCCACAGCCACAAGCTCAGGGCAGCATACAACAGAATGAAGATCAAATCCAAGCCCCATGACATACAGCTCCATCGAACCAAACAAGCACCCTGCCATGGGGCCTGATTCTATCTGATACTCATGAGATCTCAAGGAGTCCACCCATCTCCAAGGCCATGGAGATGCTGTTGCCTAGGCCCATCCCCACCCACCTGGGTACCTGCAGGCTTGCAGAGCTCAGCCTCTGTGGCCTTGTTGCAGATAAGGAAGGGGAATACGGATGTTCCTATTCTATAGATCGAGGCAGAGTCTCCAGCTGGAGTGTGCGAGTGGGTTATGGGCAGAGGGCTGCCTCAGTGAGTCTGGTCACTCTGCACAGCGTGTGGCGGGACTGGGGTAATGGACAAGTTCAGGGTGTTACGTTGAGAACAGGGGAACTGCCATTACTGGGTCTAATGCACATGGCAGCGACCCCTGGGCCCCAGCAGAAATCTCCCTGAGAGCAGGATTGGGCGTCTGCTCAACTTTGCTGAGGTTCAGTTGGACACGGCTCAAAAACTTGGGTTGAGTATTTGAGCAAAATAAATGCTCTGCCCACTGGAGGCTGTAGGGTGTGACTGAGGGACAACGCTCTGCAGCTGCACCCCTGCCATAGCCTCCATGTGGTCTGGAGACAGGGCTGCCTCTGCTTCTGTTGCAGGAGATGATCACAGAGCAACGCCAAGCCCTGAGCTACATGCTGCAACAGCTGCTCAAGGAGAAGAAGCAAAGGGAAGAGGAACTGCAACAAATCCTGGTATGTGGTGGGACTTGTTAATGACTCTGCGTAGATCAGGAGCAGCAGGCAGTGCCATGTGGGGGGTGACCATGGGTGCTCTTGGCCATGGGGAGAAAAGGGGACTGAGATGAGGGATGTGATATTCTGTGCTCGTAGGGCCCGTTAGTGTCAATGGGAGCCTTGCCAGTGACTTTGGAGGGCTTTGGATCAGGATCGTAGTGTCCTTGGACCAGTGTGGGTACTGTTTGGCAGAGGTCAGCATGCATCCTCCATCCTTGCCAGAGCAATGGCAACCATTGCAATGGTTGTTTCAAGGGGAGAGGTAGGGAAGGAGGGGAGCAAGATGCAGAGACCCTATGCAGTATGCATGGTCTGCCGATGTGCTTCATCTTCTTGAGCCATAGCCACTGGCAGCCCCTTAGCAGTTTGGTCCCAGCGCGTGGGACAAGGGTGCCTGGAGGGTGGGGACAGAGGGAGATGGAGAATCCTGGGGGTGAGCAAGAGGAGGGATGTGGGAATCAAAGCAGAGTCAGCCGCAGGAGGCCGTTAAGGTCTGACTGTGCCCAGCCCTGGCTCTCCATGGCAATGTGAGCTACCATCGGTGTATCTGAGCTTGCTCCATGCTGACGGTGCTGTTGGCTTCCCCTTTGAGTCTGTAATTCAAACTCCCCTAAAGCCCGAATTCTAATTCACCTTCTTTTTCTTGCAGCTCGAGATGGAGGCAAAAAGTGAAACGAAGCAGGAGAACTACTGGCTGATCCAGTATCAGCGCCTGCTGAACCAGAAACCTCTCTCACTGAAACTCCAGGTCACTGGGGGGTATTGCTGGGAGTGCAGTAGTGCTGGGGCCATGGTACTAGGCGCTGCCCCAAATCTAAGCCGGTAACGAGCACTTTCCATTGCCCTGCCCATGTGCTCAGCTGGAGCTAGGGTTGGAGAGCAGTTCCATTAGCAATGTCACCACAGAGGCTGAAACGCTGCCAGATCTGCTCCCCTCTGATCCCCTTGTGCGGTGCATTGCTAGACCTCCCTGCCCTGCGCAGGGTTATGGCTGCTCAGCATCTCCACAGAAATCCCAGTGCAGCTGTCAGGAGGAGATGCTCTTCCCTTTGAGCCTGCAGTGAGCCAGTAGCTCAGCATGGCATTGGAGGGTGCTGGGCTGCCAGAGGTATGGGCCTCACCCTGAATTTTTAGCTCCTGGTGATGATTACACTGATAGCCATTTTAAGAATAGGACTTTTGGTCTTAGCCAAACTCCAACTCAGGCAGCTGCATTCAGCTTCCCCAAATCCCCCTGCAATTGCAGTTGAATGCGGGAGTCTTTTCACTTCCTGCCCATAACTTTTGCCCTGTGTCATGTACTGTTACGTAACTGCTGGAGTGGTGCAGAGGTGGCTGATTTCAGCAATAGCTGAATGATCCCTGTTGGCTTGCATATCGACTGGTGTTTGTAAAGAACTTTGGGAGGGCAGGTACCTGCCAGAATGGGAACTGTCAAACCCTTGGTTTTATTCTTCCAGAAATGGAACATTTGGGTTGTGGCAGGTAAACTAGAAAGGTGCAAACGCTGCTCAGATGCATTGGGTGCTTCCAGGGATGCAGCATCTCTTGGGGAGCAGCCATACCTGTGAGGAAGGCTTCTAACCAGCTACTGCCTAGAGCAGGGGTTCAGCCTAGAGAGCCGGTTTGGGAGCAGTGCCTGTTCCTCTGACATGGCTTTGGAACGGGGTCTGATCCTGACCCGGGGCTGAACCCTGCACACTTCCTGGCTGGGGGATGGCTGGGACTTGCCTTGTCTTTTGCAGGAGGAGGGCTTGGAGAGGCAGCTGATAAACCTGCTAATTGAGCTGTCAGCTGAACAGTACGTACCAATCTTTGCCCATCATCGGCTGTCACTGGAAATGCTCAGCACCATGACCCTCAGCGACCTGGCAAAGGTACGATGGCAAATGCCCCTGCAATGCCACTCCCTGCCTCTGCCCTGCACTCCAGGAGCTGATCCTGCCATGGCCCTGGGTCTGAGCAGCCTGGGGAAGCCCTGTGTACTGCTGTGGGGGCGGGGGAGTGGGGACAGGGGACTGGATGGAGTGCCTCATGCAGCCCCATGAGCCAGATCCAGCTGGGTGCTTTTAAAGAGCCTGTTCCCCGACACAGGGAGCCTTACCAAATGGCAGCTGCTGCTCAGAAGCCACTCCCTGCAACGTCTCCTGGGAAGGAATCTGTACAGCTGGCTTGGTACCTTCATCCTCTCCTGAGTGCTCTCCAGGCCTTTTGCTGTCCCATGCCAAGAAATGCTTTGGTTCTGGCTCCAGGGCCTAGTGGAGACACAGGATGGCATCACCTGCTTCCCAAGGCTTTGCGGCATGAAGCCAATGAGCTTTGCCCAGGCCTTGTATCCTGTTCTCAGCCCTGGCCTCTCAGAGCTAACTGGCTTCTCCTTGTGCTGCAGATTGGAATAACAGAAACTGGCCTGCAGCGTGCGATCCTCAGGCGAGCCCAGGAGATCCTGGCTGTGGCTAAAACAATCCCAGGTACCACCAACTTATTCCTCTGCCTCATTGCTGGATGTCGGTGTTCTATAAGAGTCCTGGTCCCCTTCAGCCCAGAGCAGCCTCCTAGCCCTCTGGGCTGAAGGTCTGCAGCTCTGTGCAGGCACTGGACAGCCCAAGAGGGGAGGGGGAGATGTGCAGGGCTGAGTGGGAGCCAGAGAAGAGGCAGGCCAGGGAGGAGCTGCAGAGCCGGTTGTTTAGAGAAGGGAGTGCTGCAACCTCCCACCAGTCAGATGGCAGGGCTCTGTGCTGTGCTGCTTGGCGTGGGGGCTGGTGTTAAGAGGAGGCTAGTGCTGACACTCATGCTTTCTCCTGCTGACTGCAGAGCTGCTGACGAGCACTGAGACCAAGGGCCCTGCAGCCCCAGAGCCGAGCACCCCCCCTGAAGAAATCCTCCCTTCTGCGCCCCAGCTGGAGCTGGACGAGAGGAAGTCTGAGTGCGTGGTCTGCATGGAGCAGGAGGTGAGATCCTGGAGCCGGGGAAGGGACTGTTGACTGGAATGCCACAGCTGGGCAGCAGTGTACAGCAGGGAGCTCCCAAAGGCTGACCTACTGGCTGGGATCAGCCTCCTAGCCTGGGGCAGGGCCCTCTCATCTCTCCCTTTATGGAGTCTGTCACGACACCCACCTCCCGCCTCAACAGCTGGCTGATGTAGGGAGCTACTTCTGATCCTCGGCACTTGCCAGGAGCCCAGTGTGTCCTCATCACGTCTGTGAGCACAGCCCTGGGCTGCCAAGCAGAATGCCGAGAAGAGCAGTGAGTGGAGATGCTGGCCCTGCTCGCCTTGGCTTCCATCCAAGCGGTGCTCACAAGCAGGAGACGGGGAGTAGGATCAGTCGCCTGGTGGGTGGGGGAGAGATTTGAGTTTTCACCTGGGTTTATCCCTGAAAATGGGGCAGAGCAAGATTCAGGGTCAGGCAGGGGTTGCCAACAGCTCTGATCCCCGCAGACTGGCTCTGTCCAACCCCAGCTCTCCAGAGTGGCGATGCCTGAGCTCTCTGCTTTGGAAGCCCTGCTTTGCTCAGTGTATTCAGGAACATAGGAGAGTGAAAGCTGGGCCCGACACTGGATCTACTTCAATAGGAACGTGCAGTGCTTAGAGGAAGGGACCAAAGATCAGGACACCTGGATTCTAGTCCCAGCTCTGCCACGGACTCAATGGGTGAGCTTGGGCAATTCACAGCCCCGCTCTGTGCCTCAGTTTCCCCTCTGTAAAAGGGGAATGATACTGCTCTTCTACCTGGAGGGTGCTGCGAGGCCTAGCAGGTGACTGTGTGTGCCAGTCTTTCTGCTGTGCGGTGGACTGGGCGGGAGCAGTATAACCTCATCTCTGCTCTGCCTCCTTCCTGCAGGCCCAGATGATCTTCCTGAACTGTGGCCACGTGTGCTGCTGCCGGACGTGCTGCGAGGCCCTGCGCACCTGCCCCCTCTGCCGCACAGACATCGTGCAGCGCATCCGCATCTTTCGCAGCAGCTAGCCCAGGAGCAGCTGCTGAGCGCTTGGGGCTGCAGGCTCACTGCCCAAGGCTCCTCAGAGGTCTGGGTCGGTGTCAAATCTGCTCATCCCCATGCCACAGTGTATCAACCGCCCCTCCCACTGTGATGTGTACACTTTGCACTGGCTCAGAGCCTGGGAGGCTGCTTTGGGGGGGACTGGAATGTGCAGTCCCCTCATGTCCTGGGCGCGTAACTCTGGGGTTGAATGTTCTCGTACGATCCTGTAGGCATGTCTAGCAACACCCCTCTTCCCCCCACAGTAACCCCTGCAATCGCCCCCTGTGCTATGCAGATGGAAACGGACTCTGCTGAGGGACTCATGGGTTGTCTCAAGTCCCCCTGAGTGTCGGTGGATTTCTGCCTCCCTTGCCTTTGCATGGCCCTCTCTGTCTGTGTGCTCCCAAGTCGCCTGGGGGGGCTGAAGCCCATCCCCCGCCTGTCTAATATATTTATTTGCCTTCATCAACGTGATCTCACTACACTGTTTCCTCTGAGCCAGAGGAGACTGGCTCAGTCAGTAGCTTCCTTTTGTGCTCTGAGTAGCTCCCTTTCAGCATGGACCTGGGCACCTGGGAGACCAGAGCTACTCCATGGGGTGCTGTTGCTGGGAAAGGACAAGCATTTGGCAGCAAGCGTGTGATTCTCTGGGAACCCTGCCAGGCCCTCACACCCAGACTGCTCCAAGCCCTCACCGGCCTGCACCATGCACCAGAGAGATCTGACCCTTAGCAGCTGACCATGCTGGGAGAACCATGATTACTCCCCCCCACACACACACACTCTTTAACCCAGCTCCCGTTGCAGGGGGAGTGCCCATGGGTCTGCTGGCAAGGAGCTCTTTGTCAGGTTGGATCTGCTAGCTAGACATAGAGGGGGCTGGTTCTGGATGTCAGTGGCTGCTCCAGTCTTGGCATCTTGGACTGCAGGCTGATAGCGCAAGTCACGCGTGGTCCGGGAAGGCCCACTCCTGTCACCGGGTTTGGGGAGGGACAAACCAAGTGGCATCCATCAGTGATGTGACCGGAGAACTCGCAGCTGACCCTGCAGGATGGGGCTCACAGGCGGTCTGCTGGGGCCATTTGTCCAGCCCTGCGGGGTCTTGGCTGACAATAGCTGTGCGTCTCTTGAGCTAAGGCTCTGATTTCCTCAGGGCACTACTGCTGCCCCAAGCCAGCGGCGCAGGAGAGCAGGGCACTCTTGCCAAAGCTATGGGCTGGAGCTAGCCATGCGGGGGGGGAGAGTGATGTTCTTCATGTAGCTGTTGGCTGCTTTGCATTGGGCGCAGGGCATTTGGTTAATTGCTTCTCCATTTTAATTAATAAGTAACTGTTTCAGTAAGTCCCCACTCTCTAGACCTTGACCTACAAGCTTAACCAGCCTGTCTTGTCCCCTGAGTGCAGCTAGTTTGTGCTGGTGGCTATTTACTCACGTTTCTCTCGAGAAGTGAGAGGGCAGTTGAAGGGTGACTCAGTGTTGTGCACTGGCCTTTTACCTCCAGGGGCTGAGGTTCAAAGCCTGCCCTGGGTCGCCAGTGGCAATGGGACTTCTGGGATCTCACTGGCTATCCTCATCTGTCTGCATCAGCGAGGCCCAGCTTCTCAGAGCCGGTGGTGTTGGCTCACCTCCCTCCCAGAGACCAGTGGTGGGCAGAGCTTGTCGGGGGGGAAGGCCACGGCGTAGGACTGGAATAGGAGGCTGTAGGACTCAGGGCAAGTGGAGCTAGACCTGCTGATGCCAGGCCTGGCTCTCCAGAGCAGCCCTAGACAGTTCCCTCCCTGATTTCCTCAGCGGCTGAGCTCTGGAAGGAAGGCTCCAGAACGTGGGACCCACTTGCTGCTTCTCTGTCCCCAGCCCCATGACTGGTGATGGCAAAATGGGAAGGCTTATGGGCCTAAGTCTGCAAGACGTGCCTTGGGGGAGCTACGTGCTCTCTGTGCACAGTGGTCACGTGGATCCTAGGGGCTGGGACTACCAAAGAGACTTAGAATCATAGAATATCAGGGTTGGAAGGGACCCCTGAAGGTCATCTAGTCCTACCCCCTGCTCGAAGCAGGACCAATTCCCAGTTAAATCATCCCAGCCAGGGCTTTGTCAAGCCTGACCTTAAAAACCTCTAAGGAAGGAGATTCTACCACCTCCCTAGGTAACGCATTCCAGTGTTTCACCACCCTCTTAGTGAAAAAGTTTTTCCTAATATCCAATCTAAACCTCCCCCACTGCAACTTGAGACCATTACTCCTCATTCTGTCATCTGCTACCATTGAGAACAGTCTAGAGCCATCCTCTTTGGAACCCCCTTTCAGGTAGTTGAAAGCAGCTATCAAATCCCCCCTCATTCTTCTCTTCTGCAGGCTAAACAATCCCAGCTCCCTCAGCCTCTCCTCATAAGTCATGTGTTCCAGTCCCCTCATCATTTTTGTTGCCCTTCGCTGGACTCTCTCCAATTTATCCACATCCTTCTTGTAGTGTGGGGCCCAAAACTGGACACAGTACTCCAGATGAGGCCTCACCAATGTCGAATAGAGGGGAACAATCACGTCCCTCGATCTGCTCGCTATGCCCCTACTTATACATCCCAAAATGCCATTGGCCTTCTTGGCATCAAGGGCACACTGCTGACTCATATCCAGCTTCTCGTCCACTGTCACCCCTAGGTCCTTTTCCGCAGAACTGCTGCCTAGCCATTCGGTTCCTAGTCTGTAGCTGTGCATTGGATTCTTCCATCCTAAGTGCAGGACCCTGCACTTATCCTTATTGAACCTCATCAGATTTCTTTTGGCCCAATCCTCCAATTTGTCTAGGTCCTTCTGTATCCTATCCCTCCCCTCCAGTGTATCTACCACTCCTCCCAGTTTAGTATCATCCGCAAATTTGCTGAGAGTGCAATCCACACCATCCTCCAGATCATTTATGAAGATATTGAACAAAACCGGCCCCAGGACCGACCCTTGGGGCACTCCACTTGATACCGGCTGCCAACTAGACATGGAGCCATTGATCACTACCCGTTGAGCCCGACAATCTAGCCAGCTTTCTACCCACCTTATAGTGCATTCATCCAGCCCATACTTCATTAACTTGCTGACAAGAATACTGTGGGAGACCGTGTCAAAAGCTTTGCTGAAGTCAAGATACAATACATCCACTGCTTTCCCTTCATCCACAGAACCAGTAATCTCATCATAAAAGGCGATTAGATTAGTCAGGCATGACCTTCCCTTTGGTGAATCCATGCTGGCTGTTCCTGATCACTTTCCTCTCATGCAAGTGCTTCAGGATTGTTTCTTTGAGGACCTGCTCCATGATTTTTCCAGGGACTGAGGTGAGGCTGACTGGCCTGTAGTTCCCAGGATCCTCCTTCTTCCCTTTTTTAAAGATTGGCACTACATTAGCCTTTTTCCAGTCATCCGGGACTTCCCCGGTTCGCCACGAGTTTTCAAAGATAATGGCCAATGGCTCTGCAATCACAGCCGCCAATTCCTTCAGCACTCTCGGATGCAATTCATCCGGCCCCATGGACTTGTGCACGTCCAGCTTTTCTAAATAGTCCCTAACCACCTCTATCTCCACAGAGGGCTGGCCATCTCTTCCCCATTTTGTGAAGCCCAGCGCAGCAGTCTGGGAGCTGACCTTGTTAGTGAAAACAGAGGCAAAAAAAGCATTGGCTTTTTCCACATCCTCTGTCACTAGGTTGCCTCCCTCATTCAGTAAGGGGCCCACACTTTCCTTGGCTTTCTTCTTGTTGCCAACATATCTGAAGAAACCCTTCTTGTTACTCTTGACATCTCTTGCTAGCTGCAGCTCCAGGTGCGATTTGGCCCTCCTGATAACATTCCTACATGCCCGAGCAATATTTTTATACTCTTCCCTGGTCATATGTCCAACCTTCCACTTCTTGTAAGCTTCTTTTTTATGTTTAAGATCCACTAGGATTTCACCATTAAGCCAAGCTGGTCGCCTGCCATATTTACTATTCTTTCGATTCATTGGGATGGTTTGTCCCTGTAACCTCGACAGGGATTCCTTGAAATACAGCCTTCTTTACTTTCAAACAAAGCAGAGTTACTCTGGAGTTGGTCAGTGCCCATGCTCTTCCACATGACCCCTCTCTGCAATGCTGTACAAAGGTGCCAGTGTCCCCTATCGTTAAGGTGGCCTGACGCGTCTCTTTACAAGACCCTGTTTTCGGTGCTTACACCTTTGCCAAACATTATGCGTTTGGGCTAATGTTTCCTAGGCCCAGTGTCTGCCTCAGGCTGAATGGTTTTGGGAAGCTTCAGCAAAAACCATTCAGCCACTTCTCAGGTAAATACGTTCTTGTGCCCATGTCAATCAAAAACTCTGACCCCTGTTTCCCTCCGGAGCAGGGACATGAAATGGGGCAGGGGTGGCCTTGGTGTCAGCGATGTGCCTTTTGCTACCCATGGGGAAATTCACACACATTTGGCCAAACTGGGCATATGCAACCCCTACACACACACATGCGCACACAGAGCGCCTGAGTCCAGAGCTATCAGGGCTGAGCAGGACTTCTCCTGCAATTGCTGCTCCCGCTACTGGGGACTACTGTGGGGCCGGGCACCAGTACTGAGCGCAAGGTCTCTCGCCCTGTGCTCCTACTTCCCCCCCCTTGGCCCCTCCTGGGTCTAGGCAATGAGGAGGAAGCACATTGAACTGCAGAAGAGAGGTTGGAAGGGGAATGATGGGGGGCGGGATTCAGCCTCCTTGTGCATAGGCAGTGTTCACGTAATCACATTTCATGCAGAAGCTGGGTGCTGGGCAATGCATGAGGCAGGGCTGGGGGAAGAGGAAAGAGTCTCATGGATATGGCAGCTGAATGCTGCCCTGGACGACTCAATTCTATCCCTGCCTCTGCCACAGAGTTTGTGTGCAGTGATGGGTATGTCACTTACACCAGTCTTTTCACAGTTCCTCGTTTTTTGGGTATCCAGTGCGCACCCCTGGCCCGTAGGGAGATGGAGGGTGACTACTGCTTGGGGGAGCTAACACTTAACAGCCACCTAGAGGGCAGGGGTAGGACAGTGAGCTCACTGGGCCCCGCACTCGCTGGAGGGTGTCGGAGAGCAAGCTAGCCTAGCTGTGCGCTCGCTGGGGGGTGTCGGAGAGCAAGCTAGCCTAGCTGTGCGCTCGCTGGGGCAGTGGTGGCTCCTGTCCCATGGCCGCAGGGGGGCTGCAGGGCAAGACCACCCAGCTGTGTCCTGTCCCATGGAGGGGGCAGCTACCTCCAGCTACCAGCTACCTCCCACCCCCAGCCTTTTGGCTCCTCACCACAGGTTGGACCAAGGCTTCCCCTTGAGCTGGACGTGCATGTGGGGGGCAGTGGGAAGCTGGGCTGATAGATGTGGGGGGGGGGCTGAGCCCCCTCTAGCAATAGCCACCTGTACCTGGGGCTGGCTCTGCAACCGTGGCAGCTGAGGTCAATCGGCGCTCTGCTTCGATCACAGAACGGGCTATAAAACACTGACTGGCCTGGAAAAGCAGGAACTGTGTCACAAGTTGGGCGACTAAACCGAGTAGCCACCCTTGGTGGTTTTGGCCTTCCCTGCTCTGTGCTGTGTTCACCGGCTGACCGAGGAGGATGAGGCTACCATCTCCTTGCACTGGGTGGCGTGAAGCTGAATTCATGAGTAGCTGTGGTGGACGGAGGTGCTGTGGTGAAAGCAGCATAGCAAAGCACCCGAGGAAACAGCTCCTCTTGTGTTCAGTGCAGGGGGCCGTGGTCAGTAATGCCCAGCGTGTCCCGCTGACCCCAGTGGATACAAGAGAGAGGAAGGTGCCTGTGGAGAACAGAGCCTGTGAGCTTTGTGGCAGCTGAAGGGGGTGGGTCAAGGTAGCCAGGCAACCGATTTGTGATTCTGACGGCCCGATTCTGCACCTTCAGACTGCACTTTGGAGGCAGTTGGATGGAGGCGGCGTTCCCTGGGAGTGGGCAGCTGTGCCAGCCCGGCACCTCTGGGCGCTTGGTGAAATGCCTGATGGGGGAGGGAGCGAGGTTCAGAGCATCCGTAAACTGGGGCACGCTGAGGCCTGGGTGTGTCATGCTGCCCAAGCCTGAGCCTGCATGTGCTGCAGCACGTACAGGAAAGGCCTTGTCCTGCAACTCCAGGGTCCCTAGGGAGGAGAAATTAGATTTCAACACCCTCATGTCAATAGGTGCTGCGGGGGGAGATAAATTGGGGGGGTCAGGCCTGAGCTATCTCAGCCAGTTGCTGTATTTGCCTTCTGCAGATAACCAGCTAGGCACTTGGGGGCAGAGGAGGGGGGCAAGGAAAGATGGGGAGGATTCCACCCCACACCCAGGCAGTAGAGGGGGTCAAAGCAAAGCCTGGCAGCAAAGCTGGGGTAAGTGCTCCGACTCCAGCCATGGTGGGGGAGAGGGGCCCTTCCTGAGCCAGTAGCTTGCTTACTGAGCCCACTGCAGCCTTAGGGGCAGCCTGGGAGCCCCTCATTGCATGCCCCCTCCTGTCTGCACTGCAGCACACAGCACACATGGGGGTTTACCGCTGAGCCCTGAGGTGCTACCACCCTCCTGGCGTAGGGGTAGGGCTGGGCTCATGAGGGGAGCTGACGCAAGGATGGTGGAAGGGGCCAAGGGCTTTCCCCTTTCCTTGAACATTCCCTGTTCCAAGGCTGTGGTCGCGCACACAGTAACCAGTGACTCCCATGAGGAGTGAGTGGCTCCTCCCAATGCAACACTGCATCGCCTTGCTCTTCATGCCAAGTGCCAGACGAGTGGGCTGGCAGCTTGGGGGAGTGCAGCTTGTGAGCCCCAGCAAGTGGAAGCAGATTCCTCAGCGGCTCGCCTGCTGCTGGCTGGCTGGGTTCACTCTGTTCAGCAGCTGAGCTGGTGCTGGGATGGCTGCAGTAAAGGTGGGGGCAGAAGCACGTCCATGGTTGCTGCTCGTGCTCCCATCCTCAGCAATGGGGACCTGGAGCTGCTGGATTAGTCAAAGAGCACCGGTTTTGCTGCTGGGCCAGGTCCTCTGAGCTGCCTCACCCCCCTCCCAGCTCTGCTCCTACCGGCCAGTTCGGTCAGTACGTCGCATGGGCTCTGACAGACAGGGCTTCGCCCGATCCAGCTGAGCCTGGGGGAGCGGGACAGGGCAGGGAGCGGAACTGAAACAGCTGCTGGGGGAGTGGGTTATGTACTAATCTGTAGTGAGCTCAAGGCTGTGGCATTAGGCCAAGTCCCACACTGCACAAAACAGCCATGCACAACAAGGTGGGAAAGGAAGCAGACTAGTGGGAAATGTAGCAGCGAATCCTCCCTGGCAGGTGCCTCCCAGTGTGGTATTTCATAGAATCATAGAATATCAGGGTTAGAAGGGACCTCAGGAGGTCATCTAGTCCAACCCCCTGCTCAAAGCAGGACCGATCCCCAACTAAATCATCCCAGCCAGGGCTTCGTCAAGCCTGACCTTAAAAACTTCTAAGGGAGGAGATTCCACCACCTCCCTAGGTAACACATTCCAGTGTTTCACCACCCACCCAGTGAAAAAGTTTTTCCTAATATCCAACCTAAACCTCCCCCACTGCAACTTGAGACCATTACTCCTCGTTCTGTCATCTGCTACCATTGAGAACAGTCTAGAGCCATCCTCTTTGGAACCCCCTTTCAGGTAGTTGAAAGCAGCTATCAAATCCCCCCTCATTCTTTTCTTCTGCAGACTAAATAATCCCAATTCCCTCATCCTCTCCTCATAAATCATGTGTTCTAGCCCCCTAATCATTTTTGTTACCCTCTGCTGGACTCCCTCCAATTTTTCCACATCCTTCTTGAAGTGTGGGGCCCAAAACTGGACACAGTACTCCAGATGAGTCCTCACCAATGTCGAATAGAGGGGAATGATCAAGTCCCTCCATCTGCTGGCAATGCTCCTACTTATGAAGCCAAAAATGCCATTAGCCGCCTTGGCAACAAGGGCACACTGTTGACTCATATCCAGCTTCTCATCCACTGTAACCCCTAGGTCCTTTTCTGCAGAACTGCTGCCTAGCCATTCGGTCCCTAGTCTGTAGCGGTGCATGGGATTCTTCCGTCCTAAGTGCAGGATTCTGCAATTGTCCTTGTTGAACCTCATCAGATTTCTTTTGGCCCAATCCTCCAATTTGGCTAGGGCCCTCTGTATCCTATCCCTACCCTCCAGGGTATCTACCACTCCTCCCAGTTTAGTGTCATCTGCAAACTTGCTGAGAGTGCAATCCACACCATCCTCCAGATCATTTATGAAGATATTGAACAAAACCAGCCCCAGGACCGACCCTTGGGGCACTCTGCTTGATACCGGCTGCCAACTAGACATGGAGCCATTGATCATTACCCGTTGAGCCCGACAATCTAGCCAACTTTCTAGCCACCTTATAGTCCATACATCCAACCCATACTTCTTTAACTTGCTGGCAAGAATACTATGGGAGACCGTGTCAAAAGCTTTGCTAAAGTCAAGGAACAACACGTCCACTGCTTTCCCCTCATCCACAGAGCCAGTTATCTTGTCATAGTAGGCAATTAGATTAGTCAGGCATGACTTGACCTTGGTGAATCCATGCTGACTGTTCCTGATCACTTTCCTCTCCTCTAAGTGCTTCAGAATTGATTCCTTGAGAGCCTGCTCCATGATTTTTCCAGGGACTGAGGTGAGGCTGACTGGCCTGTAGTTCCCAGGATCCTCCTCCTTCCCTTTTTTAAAGATTGGCACTACATTAGCCTTTTTCCTGTCGTCGGGGACCTCCCCCGATTGCCATGATTATCTTTTCAAAGATAATGGCCAGTGGCTCTGCAATCACATCCACCAACTCTTTTAGCACTCTCGGATGCAACGCATCCGACCCCATGGACTTGTGTTCATCCAGCTCTTCTAAATAGTCCCGAACCACTTCATTCTCCACAGGGGGCTGGTCACCTCCTCCCCATGCTGTGCTGCCTGCTCAGTGCAGCAGTCTGGGAGCTGACCTTGTTCGTGAAGACAGAGGCAAAAAAAGCATTGAGTACATTAGCTTTTTCCACATCCTCTGTCACTAGGTTGCCTCCCTCATTCAGTAAGGGGCCCACACTTTCCTTGGCTTTCTTCTTGTTGCTAACATACCTGAAGAAACCCTTCTTGTTACTCTTAACATCTCTTGCTAGCTGCAACTCCATGTTTCTCTGCCCTGAGTTGATTGACTGCCTGTTTGCTCCCACCCTCACCATCCCTCACACCCGCTTCACCTCAGCATCACTCCCTTTACCCTTTTCTGCCCCCTGCAACCTCTCACCCTTTTCGCCTCAGGGCCCTCTCCCTTCCCTTTAGCTTATTCCCTCCTAACCACCACCACCTCCCCAAAAAAACATGGCACTGCCATGCTGTTTGCCACTGTCCCACGGTCCCTGCTGGGGTGTGCTCTGCTCTCCCTGCCCTGCCCAGGGTCTGTGTGTGCTGCTTTGAGTGTCAGCGCTTTGGGGCAGGGACTTTTTGTCCTGTCCTTGCATGGTGCCTAGCACCCTGGGTGCCTGGCCCATGGCGGAGACTCGCAGGAGCGATGGTAGGACACACAATAAATAATAACAATAAGCCACCTCAGCCAGGCATTGTCTGTTCCAGGCTAGCTGTGGGGCCTAGCAACAGTGAAGGGGGCTGTGGGAAAACACACACACCCAGCTCCCAGACCTGTCTGACAATGGCGGGGGGCGCTACCCCATCCAGCTCAGTCTCCCCCTCCCCGCTTTGCTGGTTGTGTTTGTTTGGCCGGCACTTTCCTCTCAAGCTCTGCTCCTGCCCCCAAGGAGTCACAGCTGTGAGGGTGCAGACTAGTGCGGATACACCACGGCCCCTGCTAAGGAGGGGAGAGGAAGCTGAACATACCAGCACCTGCTGTTAACAGCTCATCACAGCCAGGGTATAGCCTGGCCAAGCCAGTGACCAGCTGGTCCCGTTTCCAGCCTTTCACCCCGTGCAAACAGCGCCCTGTGGTGTGCGACTCCCCAGCCCTGGCCTGTTATTTCGGCTTGGGCTACACTTAGAAGTTATGCCAATCAGAACAGTCAGAACTGTTACGCTCTGAGTCCTGAGATTAGACGGATCTAGCCCGGGGTGGATGCAGTGTGGTCACCAAAAGAATTCTTCCACCTTAAACGTAGCTACCGCCTGGGGAGGAAGTGGCTCTGTCACTGCCCTGGAAAATCCCCTTCCCTCGCTGTACAAAGGGTTCACACTAGAGTGGCACAGCTGCAGCGCGGCCGCTGTAGCCACAGCCTCAGGCCTTGTCTACACTAGACAATTAAGTTGGCCTAAATATGTCCCTCAGGGGTGTGAGAAATCTAGACCGCTGAGTAAAGCCCCTAAGTCAACCTAACCCGTGGGGTAGCCAGTGGTAGGTCAACAGACGAATTCTCCCGTTGCCCTAGCAACCCCCTGTCGGGGAGGGGGATCGCCTATGCTGATGGGAAAAGCCCTTGGCTGGGGAAGGTGATGGTGATCGCTCCTGCTGGGCTCAGAAATCACCTTGGTGCCTCCAGGCAGGTCTCGCCATTGCAGGGCACCGCTGGCTCCCCAGGGCTGTGGCCAGCACAGTTGGGTCACGGCGAGGAGCTGAGGCAGCCACGCCGTTCCTGCTCCCGCTGCATGTGTTGGCTTTGGCTCGCCTCAGGGACTTCGCGCTCTCTGCAGTGGCAAAGCAACAGCCCAGGATCCGAGGACCCAGACAGCCAGCAGGACAGCCAGGACTCTCTTACAGGCTGATTTCATCCCTGGGGGCAACTTTCCTCAGCACCCAACTCCTCTGGGGTAGGAGCCAAGGCCAGTCCAGCTCCTGCCACCCTGGGGACGGGCCCTCAGTAACAGCCTGCGCCAGCGAGCTCAGCTGGAGCCCTGCCACTTCCCAAGGCAGCAGGTCCCACCCCAGCCCAGGCCTCATGGCGCCGGCTCCGGCTGACGTCCCGCTGGACGTGTGTGCCAGGGAATGTGGGATTTGCTACGAGGCCTACAAAGCTGCTTCCCAGGGGCGGGTGCCCAAGCTGCTGCTGTGCCAGCACTCGCTGTGCCTCGCCTGCCTCAGGAAGCTGGTCTGCCAGGCCCGGGCCATCTCCTCTGTGGTCTGCCCCTTCTGCAGGACGGTGACCCTGGTGCCCGAGCAGGGGCTGCAGGCCCTGCAGAACGACGAGGACATTCTGCGGGAAGCGTCGGCCCTGGGCAGCCCCAGGGTCCTGGCGGGGGCCAGCTCGGCCCCAGGGGAGGAGGAGAGGGAGGACGAGGCAGCCCCCAGCGCCTCGGAGTACTCCACAAGCGACTCCTCTCTCTCCCTGGACGTGGAGTTTAACTACGTGACCCATTCGTCCATCTTCACCATAAGCAGCGTGGTCTCCCCGTATGGCTTGGCGGGGCCGGGCAGCCCCAGGGCCTGGAGCGGTCTCCGTGTGCAGAAGGTGCAGAACACCTTCTTGGTGGGGCTCCCGGGCCCAGCGGCACCCGCGGATGCTCAACCACCCATCTCCTCAGTGGAGAATCTGCGCCTGTGCTTCGCCATGGGCATCCTCATCCTCGTCATCTCCGTCTTCTTCCTGCTGGTCTTCCTGAAGTAGGCCAGGACCTGGGGGTGCAGCCGGAGGGGCGGCCGGAACCGGCTCAGGACAGAACTGACCCAGTAGCCACGGGGGCCCAGGGCCAGGCTGCTGATGGAGCAGTGGGGAGAGGCCTTTTCAGATGGATCAGCTGAGCTCTGACCTGGGACCCCTGCAGGAGCCCAAACGCGGCAGCCTCCACCCAGAGCCTTGCTGAGCCACGTGCATGGTGTCCTTAGTGGTGGGGACGCAAGGTGGGCTGAGCGTGGGTGCCAGGGAAATCCCCCACAGCCACCTAGTGGCAGCATGAGAGTTGGGGGTGACCACTGGGCCCCAGGCTTGGTCCCAGCACTGAGTGTTGTGGGGTGGTACTTAGCGGCTCTGGGCAGGAGGCAGCCCGCTGCGTGGCTGAATTGGCTGCAGCTTTGTCTATGGGTCAGTGACTCAGCGTGGAGTGGGCACTAGATCAGCTGGGGTAGGCGTTGCATGGGTGTGGCTCCAGAGCTCTCTGCTGGGTACGGGCGTTATGAATGCGCAGCACTGTGGACAGTTCAGCCAAAGTTAGCCCAGCTGGCCTCCAGGAACCAGAGGCACTCAGAATTACAGGCCCATTTTGGATACTGCCTCATGTAACAGGCAGGGATTGAACTGCTCCCTGCTCTAGCTTGACTGAGTTACTGGCTAGAGCTCACAGCAGCAGCAGCCGCTGACCCTCAGCGTCCTTAAGTGCCAAGGCTTCTAGGCCCAGAGCCTGAAAGGGACTGCGGGCTGCCGCCCAATGTCCATTGACGTCCGTGGGCGTTAGGAGCTGAAATAGCTTTGAGGGTCTGGGCCTTACTGCCTGTGCACGCTTGGGTGGGTGCACTTGTGGGGTGAGAACCCCCCTCCCCCTCCACCTGGAGTTGCTTCCCTTTGAGCAGTCTCAGCACTGCCAGTCAATAATGGTCAGGGGTCAGGCTCTGCACACAGAAGCCTGAACACTGATATTTTGGGTTCTTTGGCTTTGCTGCTGGTTGCTGAGGCTTTAGCTCATGGTTTTAGGCTTTTCTGCACAACCATGAGGGCCAGAAGTGACTTTTTTGTTGTGTTTTCTTTTTGTTAATGCAAGTTGAGCTTCTCTCCTAATCACATGACTCCAGGTGCAGGGGCTTCATGAAACATCTCGCACTGTGCAAGGGTTGTAACACTGCCATGTTGAGTGATGACTCCCCAGGCTGTAGCTCCACACTCAGCAGCCAGTTTTTAAATATGGCAGCCAGACCTGGGAGGCAAGAGTCATTGGGTCTGTTCTCAGCTCTCCCACAGACTCACTGAGTGCCCATGGATGAGTAACTCCCCTCTCAGTGCCTCAATTTCCCCTTCTGTAAATCAGGGATAATGACATGGGCCTATCTCTCTAGGGGAACTAGAATAGGGGGCAGTGTCATGGTACTGGTGCTGTGGACCAGCCCTGGGATGAATCCTTGCATGGCTGGCCGCCCTGCCCTCACAGAGCCAGCAGCCTGTGGAGCCCACATGGTGCACTTAGGGCAGGGCAGGGCAGCGATAATTAGGGCCATAAAGCCCAACAGTCCCAGGTTGCAGCAAATGGCCACTGCCTTGACAGCACAAGCCTACCTGCTGCCATTGGCACCCCACAGTGGGCCACTGGTCTCAGTGGCTACTGAAGCAGGTCTCTCAGGAAGGGAGCCAGGCCTGTTACTAGAGTTCCCCCAACCTGGCCGAGGTTCCTAGCCCTCGTGGGGACTGGGTGCTGCCTTCTCCATCCTGCACCGTCCCGATGCTGGGCATGGCAGGATCCCAAGGGTGGGGGAAGGAAGGACCCTCGGTAGTGGGGAGGGTGAGTGGTGTGGGCAGCACAGGGAGTTGTGGGGACCAGGAGATGAGAGAATGAGGCTGGTAGGAGAGAGGGTGAGAGGGGCGGAATAGCCCAGCTGAAGCTCTGGCCAAGCTCCCAGCAAGGGAGGGAGGAGCTGGGGTGACCAGAAGGGTGCAGGGCATTTAGGGAACCCCTTGAAAGGGAGCAGGACTCTGGGAAAGCTCCTGTTTGGCTGGACAGGAGCAGGAAGCTGCAGAAGGGGTGGGGCAGAGCAGCTCCCATGGGCAGGAGCTGTGCGGGGAGATGGTGGGGGGCTATTCTGCTGCACCCTAAGGGTATATCCACACGGCAGAATTTTACCTGGAGTTAACTGATGGGGCATTAACTGCAGCTAATTAATGATTGTAAAGCTGGTGTGGACTCTCCCCAAATGTCATCCAGGGTACAGAGTCCTGCCCACCCTTACAAACATGTTAATTACCTGGAGTGAATGGGCAATCAGTTAACTCCAGGGAACTCTCTCATGTGGAAACAATGAGGAGTCCTTGTGGCACCTTAGAGACTAACAGATTTATTTGGACATAAGCTTTCGTGGGCTAAAACCCACTTCATCGGATGCATGTAGTGAAAATACAGAAGCAGGTATGGATGGGGGGTTGCTTTACCAAGTGTGAGTTCAGTTTGATTAATTAAATCAATTAATTGCAGGATACCAAGGGAGGAAAAATAACTTTTAAAGTGGTAAGAGAGTGGCCCATGACAAACAGTTGACAAGAAGGTGTGAGTAACAGTAGGGAGAAATTAGTATTGGGGAAATTAAATTTAGGTTTTGTAATGACCCAACCATTCCCAGTCTCTATTCAGGCCTAATCTGATGGTATCCAGTTTGCAAATTAATTCCAGCTCTGCAGCTTCACGTTGGAGTCTGTTTTTGAAGTTTTTTGTTGAAGAATTGCCACTTTTAGGTCTAAAGAAAAGGAGGACTTGTGGCACCTTAGAGACTAACCAATTTATTAGAGCATAAGCTTTCGTGAGCTACAGCTCACTTCTTCAGATGCATATCGTGGAAACTGCAGCAGGCTTTATATATACACAGAGAATATGAAACAATACCTACTCCCACCCCACTGTCCTGCTGGTAATAGCTTATCTAAAGTGATTTCCAGCACAAATCCAGGTTTTCTCACCCTCCACCCCCCCACACAAATTCACTCTCCTGCTGGTGATAGCCCATCCAAAGTGATAACTCTTTACACAATGTGCATGACAATTAAGCTGGGCTATTTCCTGCATAAATCCAGGTTTTCTCACATCCCCCCCACCCCCATACACACACAAACTCACTCTCCTGCTGGTAATAGCTCATCCAAACTGACCACTCTTCAAGTTAAAATCCAAGTTAAACCAGAACATCTGGGGGGGGGGGGGGTAGGAAAAAACAAGAAGAAACAGGCTACCTTGCATAATGACTTAGCCACTCCAAGTCTCTATTTAAGCCTAAATTAATAGAATCCAATTTGCAAATGATTTCCAATTCAGCAGTTTCTCGCTGGAGTCTGGATTTGAAGTTTTTTTGTTTTAAGATAGCGACCTTCATGTCTGTGATCGCGTGACCAGAGAGATTGAAGTGTTCTCCGACTGGTTTATGAATGTTATAATTCTTGACATCTGATTTGTGTCCATTTATTCTTTTACGTAGAGACTGTCCAGTTTGACCAATGTACATGGCAGTCCACACAAGAGATCCACTTCCTGGACACTACAGTGCTAATAAACAATGGTCACATAAACACCACCCTATACCGGAAACCTACTGACCGCTATTCCTACCTGCATGCCTCCAGCTTTCACCCTGACCACACCACACGATCCATCGTCTACAGCCAAGCTCTGCGATACAACCGCATTTGCTCCAACCCCTCAGACAGAGACAAACACCTACAAGATCTCTGTCAAGCTTTCTTACAACTACAATACCCACCTGCAGAAGTAAAGAAACAGATTGATAGAGCCAGAAGAGTTCCCAGAAGTTACCTACTACAGGACAGGCCTAACAAAGAAAATAACAGAACGCCACTAGCCGTCACCTTCAGCCCCCAACTAAAACCCCTCCAACGCATTATTAAGGATCTACAACCTATCCTAAAGGATGACCCAACACTCTCACAAATCTTGGGAGACAGGCCAGTCCTTGCCTACAGACAGCCCCGCAACCTGAAGCAAATACTCACCAACAACCACATACCACACAACAGAACCACTAACCCAGGAACTTATCCTTGCAACAAAGCCCGTTGCCAACTGTGCCCACATATCTATTCAGGGGACACCATCACAGGGCCTAATAACATCAGCCACACTATCAGAGGCTCGTTCACCTGCACATCCACCAATGTGATATATGCCATCATGTGCCAGCAATGCCCCTCTGCCATGTACATTGGTCAAACTGGACAGTCTCTATGTAAAAGAATAAATGGACACAAATCAGATGTCAAGAATTATAACATTCATAAACCAGTCGGAGAACACTTCAATCTCTCTGGTCACGCGATCACAGACATGAAGGTCGCTATCTTAAAACAAAAAAACTTCAAATCCAGACTCCAGCGAGAAACTGCTGAATTGGAATTCATTTGCAAATTGGATACTATTAATTTAGGCTTAAATAGAGACTGGGAGTGGCTAAGTCATTATGCAAGGTAGCCTGTTTCCTCTTGTTTTTTCCTACCCCCCCCCCCCCCAGATGTTCTGGTTTAACTTGGATTTTAACTTGAAGAGTGGTCAGTTTGGATGAGCTATTACCAGCAGGAGAGTGAGTTTGTGTGTGTATGGGGGTGGGGGGGATGTGAGAACCTGGATTTATGCAGGAAATAGCCCAGCTTAATTGTCATGCACATTGTGTAAAGAGTTATCACTTTGGATGGGCTATCACCAGCAGGAGAGTGAATTTGTGTGGGGGGGTGGAGGGTGAGAAAACCTGGATTTGTGCTGGAAATCACTTTAGATAAGCTATTACCAGCAGGACAGTGGGGTGGGAATAGGTATTGTTTCATATTCTCTGTGTATATATAAAGCCTGCTGCAGTTTCCACGATATGCATCTGAAGAAGTGAGCTGTAGCTCACGAAAGCTTATGCTCTAATAAATTGGTTAGTCTCTAAGGTGCCACAAGTCCTCCTTTTCTTTTTGCGAATACAGACTAACACGGCTGTTACTCTGAAACCTGTCACTTTTAGGTCTGTTATTCAGTGACCAGAGAGATTGAAGTGTTCTCCTACTGGTTTTTTAATGTTATGATTCCTGATGTCAGATTTGTGTCCATTTATTCTTTTGTGTAGAGACTGTCCAGTTTGGCCAATGTACACGGCAGAGGGGCATTGCTGGCACATGAAGGCATATATCACATTCGTAGATGTGCAGGTGAACGAGTCCTTGATGGTGTGGCTGATTTGGTTAGATCCTATGATGGTGTCCCTTGAATAGATATGTGGACAGAGTTGGCACCAGGGTTTATAGTAGGGTTTGATTCCTGGGTTAGTGTTTCTGTGATGTGGTGTGTAGTTGCTGGTGAGTATTTGCTTCAGGTTGGGGGCCTGTCTGTAAGTGAGGACTGGCCTGTCTCCCAAGGTCTGTGAGAGTGAGGGATCGTCCTTCAAGATAGGTTGTAGATCCTTGCCTCTGCCATGTACATTGGCCAAACCAGACAGTCTCTATGCAAAAGAATAAATGGACACAAATATGATATCAGGAATTATAACATTCAAAAACCAGTAGGCCAACAGTTCAGTCTTCCTGGTCATTCAACAACAGACCTAAAAGTGGCAATTCTTCAACAAAAAATTACAAAACCTAAACTTAATTTCCCCAATACTAAATTTGTTAGTCTCTAAGGTGCCACAGTGACTCCTCGTTGTTTTTGCTGATACAGACTAACATGGCTATCACTCTGAAATCTATCATGTAGATAAGCCCTTCATGGCAAGTTGGCCAGGAGCCCAAGGTGGCTAGCAAGGAAATCTGGGCCAGATTTTCAAATGTATTTAGGTGCCTAAAGATTCAGAGATTCCAAGGCCAGTGTGGACCCTGGTGATCATCTGGTCTGACCCCCTGTACAGCACAGGCCAGAGACCTGCCCCAAACCAATGCCTAGAGCAGAGCTTTTAGAAAAATATCCTGTCTCAATTTACAACTGTCAGCAATGGACCCTTGGTAAATTGTCCCAATGGTTATTTTACCCTCAAAAATGTACACCTTATTTCCAGTCTTAGTTTGACTAACTTCAATTTCCAGCCATCGGATTGTTATACATTGCTCAGCTAGACTGACAAGCCCATTATTAAATCCCAGTCAGTCAGTATGGCCTACATTTGTTCCTAGTTGTTTACATACAGCCGTATTAAATGTGTATTGTTTGTTTAGCCCAGTTTACCAAGTAAGCTATCCAGCTCTCGCTGTGTCAGTGACCTGTCCCCTTCATTATTTACCACTCCCCCAATTTTTGTGTGGTCTGCAACCTTTATCAGTGATGATGTTGTGTTGTATTTCAGGTCATTGATAAAGATGTTAAATAGGGTACAGCCAAGAACTGATCCTTGAGGGACCCTCCTAGAAACACACTCACTTGATGACAATTCCCCATTTACAATGACATTTTGAAACCTATCAGTTAGCCAGTTTTTAATCCATGTAATGGGTATGTTGATTTTATATGGTTCTAGTTTTTTAATAAAGATGTTGTGCAGTACTAAGTCAAACCTCTTAAAGGATATTACGTCAGCACTGATCCTTTTATCAGCCAGATGCAGAGCTGGGCCTGGACATCTGTCCACAAAGAGATTTAGGCTCCTAACTCCCGTTGAAATGAACTGACACTAGGAGCCTAAATACCTGTGTGCATCTGGGCCTGTGTTGTAGGCACATGCCTCCATCCTTTAGGCACCTTTAATGTCTTACAAAAATCTGTCTGTGCCTGAATTGGGCTCTCAAGAAATTTGATCCAATTACTGTGATCTCAAGCCCTGGCTCCGCTCACGTTTGTAAAATCCCCTGAGGGATTCCCGCATTAGCTGGGCTCTGGTTGTGTAGCAGCATGGATGGTGGCACTGCCAGCAGGAGCAGGGTAGTGTAAAGGCCACTTAAAAAACTGCTCTGGAGCAGAGTGGCCTGGTGCCTGTATTTCCCTCTCCCCAAGGGGCAAAACATTTTCCCTTTTTCTTTTCTGTTTGTTTAAATTCGGCATGGTTTTCACAGCATGAATGATTGTGGGGCGAGCCTGGGTCGTGCTGTGGGGAGCTGGGCACTGGGGAAATGACAGCATCACAGGAGCCGAGTGAGAAAACTGCACTATGGAGAGATGGAGGGATTTTTTTCTTCCGCTTTTAAACTCTTGGACTGGGCTCTTCTCCGTTACCACTTATTCCCTGTCAGTGACTAACATATGGTTGGGGTAAAGGAACCCTTGGTAAAGATCCAGGACCCTTGTCTCTGCTGAATGCGCTGGCTCTCACAGCAAACCTCCCTGAGCCCACCTGGGGTTCTCCTGCAAAAGCAGGGCAGAGTAAACATGCCTGATTGTTCTAAGGTGAAAGAGATGCAGTTAAACACACAAACAAACAAATCCCCCTTTCAGGCTCTATTAACACATGATAAAGCAGGAAAAAAGGGGAATAAGTCCAATTAGAAAAAAACCCTCTGCAACAGCAAAGTCCAAGTGGCAGGTGGAGAGGGGCCTGGACTAGCAAGACAGGAAGATCGTGGACCAGTAGGAGATGATGTGAGTAACTTCTCTCTGGAAGGGGCAAAACACTTATTGTATTACAGACAATTAAAATATGTGTCACTGCCATGTATGGAATTGCCATAGGGCTGCTCCATGCTTGAAAATGCAAAACATTCTCTCCACCACAATACTATGAAAAGTTTGAGGTAATCCATTTTAATCCACCCCTTGAGCTCCTGCTGGGGAGCAGCCAATGGGAGCTGCAGGGCGGCACCTGCGGACAGGGCAGTGGGCAGCAGAGACGCTTGGCCGTGCCTCAGCGTAGGAGCAGGAGGGGGAATATGCCGCTGCTTTCAGGAGCCACTTGAGGTAAGCATTGCCCTGAGCCATGCCCCCAAGCCCCTGCCCCAGCCCCAGCCCTGATCCCCCTACTGCCCTCCAAACCCCACCCTCCCTGCCCCAGCCATGAACCCCCTCCCACACCCTGAACACCTCATTTCTGGCCCCACCCCAGAGCCCTCACCCTCTGGCATATCCCGACCCCAATTTCATGAGCATTCATGGCCTGCCATACAATTTCTATAGCCGAATGTGGTGCTCTTGCCAAAACATTTGCCTGCCCCTGCTCTAACATAAGGTAGGTTAGGTGTAACGGTTCTCACATCCCTAGGAAACTGCACCCAGAAATACGAAAATGTATTGAGGAAAAGTCTACAAATTCAAGTGAGAGAGTGAGACCTCATCTTGCAAGGCAGGCAACCAGAGCAGGGAGGGAGTACAGGGGAAGGTTAGTAGTAGTTTAATTTTTAAACTTGGTGATCTGTTCAGGCATTTCCAAAAGATGAGCACTATGTCTGCTCAGCCTTAAAGTTTTGGACACATGACCCTGATACTTGGCACAAGGCACTTAGCCGTTCCTGAGTCACTCCCTGAACATGCCTAGTCAAGAATCAAAGGGCCTTGCTTCTGCTTATCTTAACCCACAGTGGGAATAAGGCCCTGCTTCTGGAAGACACGTCCACACTGAGTTATTGAGGCATTGCTTTTCCTGCGTAGCGCCATGTGTGAACAAACCCTTAGGGCTGGGGTGCTGAACGATTTCCTAAAGGCTGGTAGGTTGTTCCCATTTTACAGCCGGGGTAAGAGACTTGCACAGAGAGCTCATACTTCTCCTAATTCTCAGCCTACTGCCTAAAACAGATAGCCGACACTCTCCTTGACTAGTAGCTGTAATCCATGATATTACTGTGTGCTCTGCTCCATCTGCCAGAGCTGCAGCAGGCTTATGTATAGTTCTGTGTCGATGGGCTGACTTTACAGCTAAGCCGTGTCTGCTGGTTGCTAACAGGAATCCAGACACACCTCTGTAGTTCGTGCATTTCCCTTTTGTTTCTCCTGGGGGGGATGTTATCGTTCACGTTCCCAGCGAACTGTACGCTCTGCATGTGAGGGACCAACAAAACAGCAATGAAGTTGAAGTTGCGCTGCCCAGAAAATTAAATGAACCACCAACCCGTCCTAGGAACGAGAGCATGGAAGGCAGGAAAGCCGCAGGCTCCTCAGTACAAGACACACTTGTCCTCCCTCCACATAGCAATAGAACTCCTGCCCAAGTAGCTGGGCCAGATCCTCAATGCATTCCAGGTGCCTAACTCCCATTGCTCACAATGACCAAATCTCCCGGCCTCCTGCCTCAGCCTGGCTGCAGGAGCAGGACCACTGTGTCTCTTCACCCCACTGTACGGGCCCTCCTTAGCCAGCACAGAGCCCCCTTGCGCACCAGGCCTGACGATCCCCACGGTGGGACAAGGGGGGCAGTTCTACCCAAGGACTGGCTGTCCTGCTGCAGGAGCACTGTGCCTTTCCCAGCACAGCAGACCCCCACCCTTGGGAGCCACACCACTAAGCTGCCCCCTTTGGCTGCTAGCAAGATCGGTACTACTGCAGGGAGTAGGGGGCTGTGCTTGTGATCCTCCCATGGCAGGCAGGCCCCCATCTCCCTCCCACACACAGGGTCCCCTAGAAGCGCTCTGTCCCAGCAGCTGCAGGCAGGGCCTTCCCTTAAGGCTTATCCGAAAGTGGAGAGGGAGGAGGGATAAGCCCATTGCAGGGACGCTGCAGCTTAAAGGCGAAGCCCAGGGCAGGGCTGCAGGCCTGGTACTGGCAGTTTTCCGGCTGGGCTGGAGGCTTTGCTGCTCCAGGTTCCCTTTCCCTGTTTGCAGGAGTGGGCCGGGCTCCCTTGGCTCATTAGCGGGTCCTGTTCTGCCCCATGTGGCGCTCACAGAGACCCAGCACGCCAGGGTGGGGGTGAGTGGGAAGCTGCCTTTATTTCCTCTTTCCACAGACTCTTACTGCCTTGCTCTCAATGACCACCAGAGGGGCCTCACCAGATTGTTCCAAGCCCAGGGAGCCCCCCAATGCCTGGCACCCCACCACATACACAGCCTGCGCCAGCTTCTGTCACTTCTGTTCGTAACACAAATATTCATGTTAGGGCTTGTGCTGGATAGTTGTAGGGGATTCCCCTGGCACCCATGCTCAGCCCACCTTGCGTCCCCACCACTAAGGACACCATGCACGTGGCTCAGCAAGGCTCTGGGTGGAGGCTGCCGCGTTTGGGCTCCTGCAGGGGTCCCAGGTCAGAGCTCAGCTGATCCATCTGAAAAGGCCTCTCCCCACTGCTCCATCAGCAGCCTGGCCCTGGGCCCCCGTGGCTACTGGGTCAGTTCTGTCCTGAGCCGGTTCCGGCCGCCCCTCCGGCTGCACCCCCAGGTCCTGGCCTACTTCAGGAAGACCAGCAGGAAGAAGACGGAGATGACGAGGATGAGGATGCCCATGGCGAAGCACAGGCGCAGATTCTCCACTGAGGAGATGGGTGGTTGAGCATCCGCGGGTGCCGCTGGGCCCGGGAGCCTCACCAAGAAGGTGTTCTGCACCTCCTGCACACGGAGACCGCTCCAGGCCCTGGGGCTGCCCGGCCCCGCCAAGCCATACGGGGAGACCACGCTGCTTATGGTGAAGATGGACGAATGGGTCACGTAGTTAAACTCCACGTCCAGGGAGAGAGAGGAGTCGCTTGTGGAGTACTCCGAGGCGCTGGGGGCTGCCTCGTCCTCCCTCTCCTCCTCCCCTGGGGCCGAGCTGGCCCCCGCCAGGACCCTGGGGCTGCCCAGGGCCGATGCTTCCCGCAGGATGTCCTCGTCGTTCTGCAGGGCCTGCAGCCCCTGCTCGGGCACCAGGGTCACCGTCCTGCAGAAGGGGCAGACCACAGAGGAGATGGCCCGGGCCTGGCAGACCAGCTTCCTGAGGCAGGCGAGGCACAGCGAGTGCTGGCACAGCAGCAGCTTGGGCACCCGCCCCTGGGAAGCGGCTTTGTAGGCCTCGTAGCAAATCCCACATTCCCTGGCACACACGTCCAGCGGGACGTCAGCCGGAGCCGGCGCCATGAGGCCTGGGCTGGGGTGGGACCTGCTGCCTTGGGAAGTAGCAGGGCTCCAGCAGTGATTTCTGAGCCCAGCAGGAGCAGTCTGCTTTTGTAGCCTTCAACCTCGTGGCTGGCTGCACCGTAGTCACTGAGTAACAGGCCAGCACTCGGCCTGGGGAGTGTCGCACTGCGGGGCGCTGCTTGCACTGAGATAAAGGCTGGGAACGAGAATGGCTGGTTACTGGCTTAGCCAGGCCACACCCTGGTTGAACTTTAATCACTAATTGATGATCTGTTAAGAGCAGTGGCTGGCATGTTTGGTGCCTCTCCTCCTTAGCAGGGGCCACAGTCTGCCCTGACTCCTGGGGATGGGAGCAGCCCATGGCCCAGCAGCCCTCAAGAGGAAAGTGCTGACCAACAAATGTAATCAGATCCCTGGTGTGGTTAGAGGCCCGTGGCTGGAAGGAGTTGTTTCCCACACCCCTGGTAACTGTCTCCAGTCCCACTGTTAACAGCAAGGAGTACAAATGCCTTCCTACTTTGGAATTGCTGGAACGTGCCTCCCTCCAAGGACATTTGGTCCAATTTGGGTCCTGTCCCAAAGGCAGAGCAAGAGGCATTTGACCAGTACAGGTCTTTCCTCAGCTATTGCTTTCTAGCATGCTGAGTCAGCACACAGCAGCCCCAGGCACTAGCCCTAGGAGCTCACTGTGTCAATAGTTAAAGAACAGGGCAGCAACTTGGAATCATAGAATCTCAGAGTTGGAAGGGACCTCAGGAGGTCATCTCGTCCAACCCCCTGCTCAAAGCAGGACCAATCCCCAATGTTTGCCCCAGATCTCTAAATGGCCCCCTCAAGGATTGAACTCACAACCCTGGGTTTAGCAGGCTAATGCTCAAACCACTGAGCTATCCCTCCCCCCTAATGAATAGCAATCGCTAATTAGAGTCCTGATCACCAGCAGAGGCTGTCTGCTAAATTGTCTCCTCCAGGGCTGTCAGGACTTTCCTTTCAGGAGCTGCACAGATGGTGCCAAGCCCTGCCCCTCCTGGGATTTTTCGTCCCCACGTTTAAGCTTGGGCTTTTATTTCTATAGTCAATGTGCTAACCTGGTTTTGAACCACCCCTTTAACTACCTCTGCAGGCAGTGCTGAGCACTATTGTGAGTCATTAGCTAACTTGATTAAAAACCCCTGTGTTGCTGGCTCAGAGTGCCAGAGGCGAACAGCAGCAAGGTTCGTTGCCCGGTGTGCATCACCCAATAATCACAACGGGGTGGAGAAGCAGAAAAGTTTATTTGAAGCTTTAATATGCTACAGGGAGAACAGAATCTCAAATCCTGCACACAGAGCAGGAAGTTACACAGGCTTTTTATACATCCTTTCTTCAGCATACTTATCCAATAGCAAGCTGCCCTAAGTATCCATATAGCCAGCCAATCCAGATACCAGCTAGTTCCCTTGTTCTCTGTACCATATATTAAACTATAGATATAAAGCTGCTTTGTTAAGTATTGTTCTGCCATATCTGCCATGGTTGGCCTTGTTTAGTTTCAGGCAGTCTGACTCTGCAACATATTGTTGCGAAATCCCCCAGCATGACTGCTGCGAGTGCCTCCGGGTGGGGGAGCCAAGGACACTTGGGCCTAGTGCGAGGGGGCTTCATCGACACTCATGGTCTTCCATCCCCTCGAGTTACCTAGTGGCCATGCCCAGTGTCCCCAACACCTGCCTTTTCACTCTTATGAAGACATGACCTTAGAGAGTGGACATCCTGGTGTCTGTCTCCTCTGAACAGGTGACATTCCCTACCCTGACTGAGTGATTCCAAGGCCAGAAGGGACCAGTGTGATCATTATGCACAGGCCATAGGACTTCCCTTAACTACTTTCTGTTTGTGCTAGAGCAGATCTTTTAGAAAAACTTCCAGTATTGATTTAGAAATTGCCACTCATCGAGAATCCTCCACAACTCTTGGTAAAGTATCCCAATGGGTAATTACCTTCATTGATAAACATTTGTGCGTTATTTCCAATCTGACTTTGTCTAGTCTTTGCCAGCAAGTTAAAGAAGTATGGGCTGGATGAATGGACTATAAGGTGGCTAGAAAGCTGGCTAGATTGTTGGGCTCAACGGGTAATGATCAATGGCTCCATGTCTAGTTGGCAGCCGGTATCAAGCAGAGTGCCCCAAGGGTCGGTCCTGGGGCTGGTTTTGTTCAATATCTTCATAAATGATCTGGAGGATGGTGTGGATTGCACCCTCAGCAAGTTTGCGGATGGTACTAAACTGGGAGGAGTGGTAGATACGCTGGAGGGCAGGGATAGGATACAGAGGGCCCTAGCCAAATTGGAGGATTGGGCCAAAAGAAATCTGATGAGGTTCAACAAGGACAAGTGCAGAGTCCTGCACTTAGGACGGAAGAATCCCATGCACCGCTACAGATTAGGGACCGAATGGCTCGGCAGCAGTTCTGCAGAAAAGGACCTAGGGGTTACAGTGGATGAGAAGCTGGATATGAGTCAACAGCGTGCCCTTGTTGCCAAGGCGGCTAATGGCATTTTTGGCTTCATAAGTAGGAGCATTGCCAGCAGATTGAGGGACTTGATCATTCCCCTCTATTTGACATTGGTGAGGACTCATCTGGAGTAGTGTGTCCAGTTTTGGGCCCCACACTACAAGAAGGATGTGGAAAAATTGGAGGGAGTCCAGCAGAGGGTAACAAAAATGATTAGGGGACTAGAACACATGATTTATGAGGAGAGGATGAGGGAATTGGGATTATTTAGTCTGCAGAAGAGAAGAATGAGGGGGGATTTGATAGCTGCTTTCAACTACCTGAAAGGCAGTTCCAAAGAGGATGGATCTAGACTGTTCTCAGTGGTACCAGATGCTAGAACAAGAGTAATGGTCTCAAGTTGCAGTGGGGGAGGTTTAGGTTGGATATTAGGAAAAATCTTTTCACTAGGAGGGTGGTGAAGCACTGGAATGAGTTACCTAGGGAGGTGGTGGAATCTCCTTCCTTGGAGGTTTTTAAGGTCAGGCTTGACAAAGCCCTGGCTGGGATGTTTTGGTTGGGGATTAGGTCTTGCTTTGAGCAGGGGGTTGGACTAGATGACCTCCTGTGGTCCCTTCCAACCCTGATATTCTATGATTCATTCTAGTTTCAATATCCAGTCACTGGATCTTCTTACACATTTGTCTGCTAGACTGCAGAGCCCATTATCCAAATTTTTGTTCTCCTTCTAACCTGTGATCAAGCCACTCCTTAAACTTGTTTTTGGATTTGTCTATACAGGGACTCCCTGGATAGTTAATCCAAATTAATTGAAGGTGTGAATTTGAAGTGGATTGGTTACTCCACATTAAATCCCTGTGCAGACACTGTTATTCATAATTAAAACAGCTTAATTTAGTTTAATAGACTCTGGAAGTTCACACAAGGGTTTAACTAATCTACTTCAAATTCACTCCTTTTGTTAATTCAGATTAATTTTCCTATATATTGCCCTCTATACACACACCTCATTATTAAACTAAATAGACTGAGCTCCTTGAGTCTATCACTATAAGGCAGGTATCTTTCTCTTGGCTCTTCTCTGAACCCTATTCACTTTATCAACCAAAATGCCATTCTTGAATTGTGGACAACAGAACTGGACACAGTATTCCAGCAGCAGTCACACCAGTGCCAAACACAGAGGTAAAATAACCTCTTTACCCTTACTTGATTTCCCTGTTTATGGATCCAAAAACTGCATTAGCCCTTTTGGCCACAGCAGCACACTGGGAGATCATGTTCAGCTGATTATCCACTGTGACCTTCAAAACTTTTTCCAGAGTAACTTCTTCCCAAGATCATGTCCCCCATCCTGTCCCCCATGTAAGTGTGGCCTACATTATTTGTCCCTAGATGTAGACATTTACATTTACTCATATTAAAATACTCGACATATGTCTACACTAAAAATGCTACAGTGACACAGCTTCCACTCTTCTGTTGCTGTAGTTAATCCACCTCTTCGAGAGGCAGTAGCTAGGTCAAGAGAAGAATTCCATGTCAGCCTGACAGACCAGTAATTAGCTGGGTCATCCCATTTACGCTTTTTAAGTATTAGCGCATTAGCTTCCTTCCAGTCTTTTGAAACGGCCCCAGTGTTCCAAGGCTTATTGAAAATCTGCATTTATAGTCCAGTGAGCTCATCAGCCAGCTCTTTTAAAACTCTTGGATGCAAGTTATCTGGATCTGCTGATTTAAAAATGTCTAATAGTAGTAGTTGCTATTTAACATCCTTCTGAGATACGCCTGGAATGGAAAGTGTTACAGGCTATGGCTTCATCAGCTGTTTTTCTGCCCCGCCCAAACAGAGACCAGAGGTTTTTTTGTTTGTTTTAAAACATCTGCTTTTTCTTCATTATTTTTGATAATTCTGCCATTTCCATCTAGTAATGGACTAATATCATTGTTAGGATTCTTTTTGTTCCTAACATTTTAAAAACTCTTCTTGTGCTTAACTCTGTTAGTCATAGATTTCTTTTTGCTTAATTTATCAATTTTCTACAATTCCTAGCTTCTAGTTTATGATGTTCATTGCTGTCAACTTCCCTTTGTTATATAGATCTGTCTGCTTTCACTTCTCCTTGAAAGCAGGTTATTTCTTTAATCAATATGGCTTCCTTCTTTGATGGACTCCAGTGACGTGGACTTAAAAATCCACAGTCCTACGTGATGGGATGTGGAGCAGATTCATAGGACAGTTATAAGTCAAACTCAGATGCAACATCTCTTCTCCCATGTAGTTGTACATAGACATGTGCCTATTGGAACTTAAGGCCAACACTGTAACTGTGGCCGTCCTGCTTGACTCCATGAAGGTTCTCGCAGCAAAACAGCAACTTCCTGGGATGTCTCTGACCCAGCTCTGTTTGTGTCCACCCCCACGTGGCCATTGCGGGCACAATGTCACCTATGGTTGCATGAGGGCCTAACACCAGGCCTGACTCTGTCGTTTAGGAGGTTGGTGCATTAATCTTACAAAGCAGCGGTCATAAGTTCAAATCTCCCAGGGGCCTTGGCAAATCAGCAGTTTCTAGGGAGAGAGGTTATCCCCTGAGGGTGATGGTGTTTCTGGGGGAGGGGTCTGTGTTAAAGGGAAGCAGTATTGTGAAGAATTCTTGTACGAATTGTTAAAAAGGAAGCAGCAACAACCCTATACAGGGCAGTCAGAAGTGGCCTTGAACCCACAGAGGCACATGTCCACTGGGACTTGAGTAAACAGAATGGCCTAGTGCTAAAGGTGGTGAACACTAAAAGAAGACGTCTCCATTCCAACAGAATGCTCTTTGGCATGCTCCTGCACTCTTGCCTTCAGTAATAACATGCTTCCCTGGGCTCTAAAGCCACAATCTCATGTGTAAAGATCATAACACACACTTGGGGCAGATAGGTTTGACACTCAGGGCTTAGCACACTGGTCTCATAAGTCAGGGGGTGTGAGGCCAAATCTTGCCAGGGTCTTGGCAAAGTCACTGTTCTTAGAATCATTTTCCTCTTCTAATGTCACCTTGGCAATAATGGGAGGGGGTGGATGAAAAGAGCTTCAGTTACATGGGGCTGTGACAGTTCTCAGGGTACTGAGGAGTTACTCCCTTGCCTCCAGTGAGAGTTGCTGGTGCTTAACTGGGTGTCAGCTCCCCAATAGCTTCACACCCTGGGGGTTCACGTCCATCTCCATAACCGCTTGGCCATTCAGCACAAGACAAAAGCTTCTCTGCTACTGCAGAAAAGTCTTGGGCATGCTCCAGCGCTCATTTTGGGGTATTACATGCTGCCCTCGTCACGGCGGCCACCATCTCACACATGAGGACATGCCCCACACTTGTAGCAGAGAGCTTTCCACCTGACTCTGGAGCTCATGCTTTGGCCTTGGAAACCAGGAGCTAAGCGTTCAACTCTCTCAGTGGCCTTGGCAAAGCAGCTGGATCTTGGAATCTCTCTGCTATTCTAATTTTGGTTGGAAAGGGGGCCTGGGTAAAAAGAGCTTCATATATACGGCACAGTAGCCAAATGGAGAAACTGCACCCATCTACAGCTCACAGCTAGGTAGCATTACCCTCAGCTGGAGACCTTCTTTCCACGAGCGATGCTTCAGTAGCACAGGAATGCTGGTGTCGTACACTGGCTAGGTGCTAGGAATGATGAATGCAGGTCATAGCGACAGGGTGGCGGACTCTCCTGGGAAGCAGTGACAAACAGATTTGGGAGTCATGGTGGAACATAAGCTCCCCGAGACACGGGAATCTCGGATAGCAAAGGGAGGTTTTAGTATTTCTGTGACAACTACTGGAATACTGTGGCCAGTTCTGCTGTCTGCAATTTGATAACATTGGAAAGCTTCAGAGAATAGCTGTGAGAATGATTAAGGGATTAGAAAACATGTCAGACTCAATGAGTTCTAACAACAAAAAAGCTAAGGGGTGACTTGATCACAGTCTGTAAGTACCTACATAGGGAACAAAAAATGTGATGTGTTTGATCTGGCAGACAAAGTTGATGTTGAAGCTGGATTAATTCAGACTGGAAATAAGGCATAGTATTTGTAAAAGGGAGGGTAATTAAGCCATTGGAGCGCTTTACCAAGGATTGTGGTGGTTTCTCCAACACTGGCAGTTTTAAAATTAAGACTAGGTGGTTTTAAGAAACATACCAAGGTTCAAACAGGAATTATTTCAGGGCAGGTCTATGGTCTGTTATACTGGAAATCAGAGTAGATGATCACAGTGGTCCCTTCTGGTCTAGTGATCTAGTGATCTATAAGCCTGAGGTTATGTCTATAGCACTGAGGCACAGCTACAGGGATGCAGCCATGTTACTGTCATAGGCGCTGAATCCATCCAGGTCTGGAGCACTGATGGAAAAAAAAGTGGGTGTTTAGCAGCTAAGTCCGCCCTCCCTCTCAGTGCCTCACGTCCCCCACGATCAGCTGTTCTACGGCATGCAAGAGGTACTGGCAGGGAGAGGGAAGAGTGGGGACAGGGCATGTTCGGGGAAGAGAAGAGGCGACAAGAGGGTGGGCTCTTGGGCGAAGAAGTGGAGAGAGAGAGAGAGTGTGAGTGAGTGTGTTTTTCCCATTGGTGTAATTAGTTCACACCCTCAAAAGGCAGCAGCAAAGTCAACGGAAGAATTCACTTGGCCTGTTAAGATGAGCAACAATTATGCTGAGCTCTGTGGAATTGCAAAGGATGTTGTAGCATCTCAGTTACTTCCTGATTCTGGGGCTAATCATACAGGCTCTACTCACCTTTCTGGAGAGACCTCCTAAAAAACCCTGGATCACCTCAACAGGCCTCCTGTTGGGAGCCCATTGCTCCTTTTGGACAGGAATTTCATGGAAATTGGACAAGGAATGAATAAAATGAGTTGTTTGGATTTACAACTAAGCTTGGTGAGCTTTGCAGACATGTACATTAAAAGCAGGAATTAAAGATAGTATGATCCAGAAATAGATTTGTTTAATTGCACTTTTATTTTTTAGGTTTTATCAAATCTGTATAGGAGACAAAGACATAGCATTTGTCATACAGTTAGTGGTGTTTCCAGTGGGGGACAGTTTCCACAGACATGTTGATTCCAAAGATCACACTTAAAGGACAGATACACAGAGACCATCACAATGAAGGGGGACTTCTGGAAAACCTGGTTTACATGTGTTAATCCCTTTGCTCTTACACATTTATTCCATACTTTGACTTTAGATAGCTTCTACTTGAGAGCAAGGTGCTCTACCCCAAGCTAGAGGACTTATGTGAAACAAGTGTTTACACTTCAGTACATTGGCTGGTTCACAGAAGTTAGTCCTTCTCATATTTTTAGTTAAATTTGGCTACTTATTCCATTTTTATTCACTAAAGCAAAGCAGCCCTTGGGTATTGAGTCACTGCTGTCAATCAAGTTTGTACTCTGCACTGCCTGAGTTAAAATAAGTTATTCTATATTTAATGGAACACTTGCAAATTTTTCTCAAGGTATTTTTTGTAAAAGTGTTCACAGAACCTAGAACAGATCTAAACAGTTTCCATTATGCTATTATAATTTAAGTGGAAGTGTTTGTTTTTAAAAGCAATTTATTCCCTCCCCTCATGTGCAATATTTGCAACTCAAAATGCTGCAGGATTGTGTACAGGAGAGACCCTGGAAGTGAAATGACTAGAAAATGAACATAAATAAGACAAACTTTACAGCTGAGTGAAAAGTAAATAGAGCACAAAGAATGAAAATTGGATTTACAAATTCTGTTCCAATAACCTATGGTGTCCTGAATAAGCAAGTTAAGATATATACATCCTCATCTATAATTTAATAGTGCCCCTTTAATTTAAGGAGTTCTAGTTTATACTACAATCCTGCCACGTTTAGCAGCAGAGAAAAAAGGCACAGCAGACTGGCAAATGACTGCCCAGAGTAACTCCCTCCTCTGTCTGGACAGGGAGCCCACTAACATCTTGTTGTCTGTAGTGCTGTTATTGTGAGGTTTCTATTGCCAATGGCAAAGTGCAGCCTCACATGATCTAACCTGCATCAGAGATGGACATATATGATGCGAATGAAGTACGGACGTGGGTGTGAGCAGACTGTGTGGTGACCAGACTGCGCCTTTTGTGGGACTGGTGGGGAGTGCTAACAGCCAGGGGTTGTGGGACACAATGGTTTCACGGAGTCAGACTTTGCAGTGAGTAGGAGGCAAAAAGTTTTGTTGTGCAGATATTTATCATAATCAGAACTGCACTGCTGCCAAGTGCCATACACAGTTAAATGGTCAATGGGAGCTGCAAATTGTTCTGTTTCACTGCACCTGTACACTTAGTAAGCAACAGGCTGCCTCTTCTGCAGGCTTTTCGGCTTGTGGTTTGGACAGGCTAGTGGGACAGCTCAGCCCTAAAAGCATGAAGGTTCACAATAGGCAGAGGGGCTAGGAGAAAGGCAAGCTCAGTCTCACTCTTGGTCCTACACTCAGCCAGCATGGTGCCTCCATTGGCAGGGGATTGTGAATTAGTTTTACAGGATGTGCGGGCACACACATTAAGAACATACTGTATACACATGAACATACTATAACCCTTCAGTGTCACTCATTTTAGTGAGGGAGGGTAAAGGGATTTAGCTTCTCACAAAGGGAAACACTAGAGGAGTCTTTAAAGCACTTACTAGAAGCTGCAGGTCCATATTTAACAGAGTATTCGTTCTCCTGGCACTCCGGTCTCAGCCCATCAGAGCTCCATAGAGCTGTGATGCATTGACAGCCTTTGCAGAGTAGCCCTTGGCTCAGGTAGCACCACAGATTGCTTTCTACAGCTCAGTGTTCAACACTCAACGCCTATGTTACCTCAACTCCTTCAGTTTCCACAAGGCATGTGCGTGAGCAGGAAATACTCGGATTAGAAGTCTCCATAGTAACCTACTCCATGTACTTTCAATTGGCATCTAACTGCTTGGTGAGCATGTTTGTGATGGCCGGATGTGAAGCCCTGCAGGTGGATCCAGAAGCGTTTCTAGTGAAGGGTTAATCTGACATCCCACAGATCTTTGGAATTCTATATTTGTTGTTTTAGTATCAATTGTACTGGGAAAGGAGCAATTTTCTCTGCCCCGTTTTCGTCACTGTATCTGATGCAGAATCCTGCAAGACTTGCTTATTCCAGAACTGGTTACAAAATTCATACTTGCATCAGAATTTCAGATTAACAAATTGATGGCTCACACAAAAGGACAGCGACAGGAACATGCAGGATGAGTGGCTGGCTGCTTAAACTTGCCCATAAACTGGGCTAGCTGATCATGCCAGCGAGATTGGGCCCAACTGCCCAGCAGTGCTGTCACTTGCTGACAGCCCCAGTTAACTTGCAACCGTGGGACTTTGGAGAGTCCCAAGCCTGTTCGATTTACATCCCAAGGAAATGCAGCTGGTAAGTCCAAAATACGCTTGAGAGGAGGCAATGTGCCCAAAGGGGAAGCTCACAGGCTTGCTTGCCACATCCAGCTCTTCATCCCAGCCAGTCCAGGTCATCATCATCGTCATCATCCCCAAAGAGTGGGGTTGGGGGAGGGTGCCCTTTCATGCTCTGAAAGCCCAAGTGGAAAGCAGGGTTAGATTATTAGAGTTCAGTCTCCGTACAGCAGGGGTGGGCACATTTTTGGCCAGATGTAGGAGATCCAGGTTCACTTCCCTTCTCCCTGCCCAAGGGGAGAAGAGATTTGAACAGGGACCTCTCCTTCTCCCCTACAGGCAGGGGGTGGAAATTGAACCTGCATCACCCACATCCCAGGATAGTGCTGTAACAACTAGGCTCTAGGATATTCCAGTGTGAGGCTCCCTCTCTCTCCTGCTGAAGCTGTTTCACTGTGGATAACTAATAAAAAAAGTGATCAGAGCTAGGGGACTGGACCCAGGACCTCCTACCTCCCAGGCTGGGGCTCTAATCACCAGACCACACTCCCTGCCCGCCCCCCACCCCCCGGGATGATTATCCCCAGCCAGTGGAACAAATATTTAAAATAGTCATTGGGCCAGAGAGAGTGGGAATGACTCCACAGCCCAGCAGTCAGAGCACCCACCTGGGAGGTGGGATATCCCAACTCCAGTCCCACAGCTTCCATCACTCCATCATTAGTTATCCACAGTGGAATAGCTTCTACAGGAGAGACTGCGGGAGTCCCACATCATACTACCCCAGCTCTGTTGTTAGAGTCTTCTCCTGAGAGGTGGGAGATCCCTGTCCAAGTGCTTTCTCCCCCCCACGCCCCTCTCTGCTGGGAATTCAACTTGGGTCTCCCACACACCCCAAGCAATTCTCTAAGCACTGAGCACCAACACCACCTCCTCCTGGATTTTGTATGAGACCTAATCCAGCAGGCAGCCTCTGAGCATGCCGACCGGAATGGGCCTCGACTTAGGCGGACCAAAGCCTGTCTTCCCTGGTTCGCAAAGCGCCCTCAGGCTTAGGTGGGAGACAGGCACTTGAATGCCTAGAGGGAAGCAGCAGTGCACATACCCCAGGATCTAGAACTCGGGTGTCTAGGGAACGTTTCCAGTGGAAGGTGAGGCACCTACAATGTTAGGTGACAGCCAAGCAGGAGTTTCCCTTAACTTTTAGGCCCAACCTGGACCCAACCTGACTGGAGCCCCCAAGGGTCGAGCTGTTTTCTTAGAATCATAGAATATCAGGGTTGGAAGGGACCTCAGGAGGTCATCTAGTCCCACCCCCTGCTCAAAGCAGGACCAACCCCCAATTTTTGCCCCAGATCCCTCAATGGCCCCCTCAAGGATTGAGCTCACAAGCCTGGGTTTAGCAGGCCAGTGCTCAAACCACCGAGCTATCCCTCCCTCCCGACACTTCCCCTCAAACCTAGACTGTTGTGGCTGCTGCAGTGCGTCCTGCCCCTACGGCTGGCGGGGCAGCAGCTGCATGCCTTGATCCTTCCACCTGCTGCGCCCTGCTGCAGGGTGTGCGGCGACTCTTTGGCGCCTCCATACCGCAATGCGCACAGTGCAATGAGGTGGGGAAGGATGGCAGGAGCAGGGCATGCAGCTGCCATCACCCACCCCATGGGCAGGAGGAGGGGAGCCTTCACAATCCAGCCCTGAGAGAGTCCAGCTGTTTTTACATCCATCCCAAACCTGACACTCGTAGTCCCGTCCAACTGGGTGTGGGTCAGGGTGCAGGGATCTAGTTTTGTGGACTGCAGTGGTGCTGCGTATAGAAACCTGAACTCCAGAGTTAGGCACCTAAGTTACTTTGTGAATCACACCCCAAGTTCTTACCACTTCTTCCTCATCCTCCTCTTCCGGTGGAACTCCAGGCTTTAGTGGTTTATGGGTTGCAACTTTGAACAAGTCATCGTCATTCTCAGCAAGACTAGAAAAGGACAGAGAATTAAAAGAATCTAATTCTCAGTGTGGGAAAGGAAGCCAAGAGCAATTTGCCTGCACTTTAGGAATAAGCTCTAGTCCCACTACTCAGGTTTGTATAGTAGTAACAGGCTACTCACGGATGTGTGAAACTAGTTGGGGCTTATATAGTAAAGTAACAGGACTCCCCTTTAGGCTGCCAGGAGTGGAACTTCACAATAGCTAGCTGGTAGTAACAGCTTTGCAATGGAATCACTGATTCAGCTAGAAACAAGGGACAATGATCATACTGACTGCCCAGTTTGTAGTTTGGATACTATTAATTTAGGCTTAAATAGAGACTTGGAGTGGCTAAGTCATTATGCAAGGTAGCCTGTTTCCTCTTGTTTTTTCCTACCCCCCGCCCCCAGAAACCAGATGTTCTGGTTTAACTTGGATTTAAACTTGAAGAGTGGTCAGTTTGGATGAGCTATTACCAGCAGGAGAGTGAGTTTGTGTGTGTATGGGGGTGGGGGGGATGTGAGAAAACCTGGATTTGTGCAGGAAATAGCCCAACTTGATTGTCATGCACATTGTGTAAAGAGTTGTCACTTTGGATGGGCTATCACCAGCAGGAGAGTGAATTTGTGTGTGGGGGGTGGAGGGTGAGAAAACCTGGATTTGTGCTGGAAATGGCCCACCTGATGATCACTTTAGATAAGCTATTACCAGCAGGACAGTGGGGTGGGAGGAGGTATTGGTTCATATTCTCTGTGTATATATAAAGTCTGCTGCAGTTTCCACGATATGCATCTGATGAAGTGAGCTGTAGCTCACGAAAGCTTATGCTCTAATAAATTGGTTAGTCTCTAAGGTGCCACAAGTACTCCTTTTCTTTTTGCGAATACAGACTAACACGGCTGTTACTCTGAAACCAGTTTGTAGTGCAGCACTGCAATCACCTACCCCGGAGGTCTCAGCCATACTAACACTTTTCAGTTTCTCCCCGGGAGACAGCACTAGACTGGACACCTGCAGCTCCTAGTATTTTAGCCACCCTTGTTTAGATTTGCGCTGAACAAGTACCTAGCTGGCTGGCCAGCCCAACCTAGCACACTGCCCTGCACCAACTGCCGGATGTTTAGGCCACACTAGCCCACCACCAGCGGCAGGGCAACTGCACAACAGTGGGAAATTGAGAAAGGAACTACTGTAGCCATAGAACTCTCCAACCACCACCAACCTGGAATCCTTCTGCTTGGGGCTAGATGCCAGTCCTTGGGGTTCTGTAGCTTTGTGGTTGGTGGCTGGATCCTTCTCTGCCATCTCAGATGTTAACTCAGAAATGCTAGTACCCATTTCAGAGTTGGGTGCATCTGGAATTCCCAGACAACTCCCCCACTCTGCACTTTTCAGAGGCAGGGGTTCCAGTCCTCCTGCAGGCTCCTCTGCCTTGTGCTCTGAAGCTGGGGTTTCCGAAGGCATGGCCTCTTCCACTGCTTCCAGCTTTGTGTCTAGAATAGAGGGCTCTGGACTTTCTGCTTGAACAGATACTACTTCTTGTAAGCTGCGTTCATGCTGAGCTATCCCACTGGGAGCACTTGCCTGCCTTTGCTCAGCCAGTACAGAATCTACATCCTCCTCAGGATCCATCAGCCCTTGGCTGGGCTTTACTGGCTGAACCGATTCAGAGAAGATATGCTCTTCATGCATCTCCTGGATCACCTTCACTTCTGATGCTGTAGTGTTCTGGGTCCTCTGCCCTTCCTCAGGAGATCTGGGAGGTGTAGCAATACCAGCAGACTCACCTGCTGGTTTAGTTGGACACACAGTGCTTGGTGCTGGCCCATACTGGACAGCACCTTTATGGTCCTCCTTCACTTTTGGTGGACTTTCCTGTTTCCTCTCTCCAGTTCTAGGCTCCTCCTCCTCGTCACTGTTGCTCTCTCGCCTCTCCTGTTGTCTGCTGAGCAGCTGCAGAGTTACAGTCTGGAAAACAAAGGAAAAGGCAAGGGAGTGTTAATCACTAGAGATACAAACCACCATGACTGTTTGTAACGGCTGCTGATCCACTGATGGAAGGAAAGTCTCTTGATGCTTTAATATGGAAGAGGATTATCCAGCCAGGTGCACCTGAGTGGTGCATGTATTAGCTGGGCCTCTGAGGCATTTTCAGATAACTTCCTACACTCTTGCAGAAGGCAACTATCTAAGGTAGAAATGCTATTGCACTTGAACTCTGAGAAGATTGCAGCGAAGATTAGAAAAGAATCAGGCAGCCCTAATCCCCAAAGAGGCAGGCATTGCATTACCTGCAAATGGGAAAACAAAGGCTGGGCGGGACACCGCAAGTCACTGTCTGTTCTTGGAAGTGAGGGGAGATGAAATTAAGAACTCGTTTCCTAACTCCTGGTTTCTAGCCACTAGGCAACAGTGTCCAGTTACACAGCACAGGCTGCAGGCGCAGAGTCCTTCGTCCTTCCCCCAGCCAATGGGGCTTGAAACCAACCCAGGAAGCGCACTTTGGGGAGATGAGACTTTCAACTTTGCCCTCTCTGCTGAGCCTCCCAACAAAGCAGCCACTGAGCAGACATGTTTTCTCCATCCAACTCCCACTACGCAGGCCAATACTCAGCATCCCACCTGTTGACATGTTCAGGACTGAGTTGTGTCCTGAAGGTCAAAGGTCATATCTCATCCTGGATGCTCTCAGCTCCCAACCCTTGCTTCCCCTACCCCCAAGTGCCAACACAGGAAGCACTTGTCCAATTTGCTTCTGGCTGTGTAAACGTTCTACTGCAGCCCCAAACCTAACCTGACAATCCTGAGGCTGCTACGTGTGTGGGGATTCTGGGCAGAGACAAAGTCTAATTTCTACCGAAAACTGTTTTCTCTCCAGTTGATCTGAGAGGGAAGAGTGGGTACAGCAGGCAGCTGGGTTTTGGAAAAATGCCATGTGTACTTTCTAAAGTACATTGGGAAGGTCAAGAGCAAACTTCTTAAATTCAAGTCAGCAAAAAGCCAACATGAACTCAGTCCTCTCAGCTAGGTACCCACCTCCAATGCCCATATTCTGACTGATCCACTTCCTCCAGTACCACAGTGACAGCTTGCATTGCTGCACTTGGTAATTTTTACCTCTAAAAGAAATAATCCAAGTTCTTGTGCCCAGTTTCCCTTAATATTAAATCTAATTAAATCATCCTTGTCTTATTTAGCCTATCCCCTACTGCCTTGTGAAAGCTCAACAAGAATGTTGAGCATATCAGGTGCATTGTCCTAGTTTCTCTGGGAGAAGAGGTTCCCATATTTTACTGTCCCTCACTGTTGTATCTCCTCCCATTATTTTATAATACCCTTTTTATCATGGTTACTAACCACAGCTTCACACTATTCCAGACCCCGGCTAGAGGTACACGTGTTCTTTTGGCCCAAGACTCATTCTCACGGTTGCTGGTTTGTATCCCATCAGTACTGTACCTTGATGGTGTTCATGACAACACCAAGAACCGCTTTGCCACTGTACGACTCTTCCAGCTCAAATTCACCCCTCAAAGTCTGAAATACCCCATTCATGATCTTTTTCACCTGAGAACAATGAAGAGGAGCATATAAACATGATATCTGCATCATTTGGAACATGTAAGAAAGAATGGGTCACCAAACCAACATTGTAGGCTTCTCCATACAGCCGAACTGTCAGGTCAAGAGGGGCCACAGTTCTGTTTTAAGAGACTGCACCTTTCACATTTGGCATGCCAGGGCTGGAGACTGTCATGTGCAAATGGTACGTCACCCCAGAGCTGGAGGTGGCTACCAGGATTTTCATTCTTTAAGTAGTACAGAAAATTCTTTTCTGGGTATCTGCCTGGTGAGTCTTGCCCATATGCTCAGGGTTTAGCTTATTGCCATATTTGGGGTTGGGAAGGAATTTTCCTCCAGGGCAGATTGGAAGAGGCCTTGGAGGTTTTTCACCTTCCTCTGTAGCATGGGGCACGGGTCACTTGCTGGAGGATTCTCTGCTCCTTGAAATCTTTAAACCATGATCTGAGGACTTCAATAGCTCAGACATAGGTGAGAGTTTTTTTCGTAAGAGTGGGTGGGTGAGATTCTGTGGCCTGCGTTGTGCAGGAGGTCGGACTAGATGATCATAATGGTCCCTTCTGACCTTAGAATCTATGAGTAGTAATCTGTATTGAGGGGTCAGGACTTCACACCAGGAGTCACACTGCATCTTTCCCTCCAAGGCCCCTGATAGGAGTAGTACTCTACACAGGAACAAGCTCATCCTCTGGGTATGCTTCCCCCAAAGAATAAGGCACTGCCATGTGTTTAATAAATAACTCTCCCCCTACCTAGGGAAAAAGTTCAGGGTAGACATGAAGTAGAGAACTCTGATGAGGGTAAACCAGACCACCCTGGCTGGGCCAGCTCACCTCCTCTGTAGCGTCTGCAGGCGGAGATCTCTCCTGATTTTCTAGTAGAGAACCCTTCTCCAGCTCCCTGATACGCTCTTCATAGCGAGCCTTCAGGGCAGCAACATGGGACTGTAGGACTGAATACTGTCAAAGGAAACAGGAAGTCAGAGCAGCTCAATAGATCCTCACTGACATTCACATCTTGCTACTACTGTGCCCAGTTTGCAGCAGGACAGGTTAGTGACAGCAGCACATTTGTTCACAATGCCATGATTTTGTAGATCTCTTGCAAAGAAACAAAAAACCAACAACAAAAGCCTAAAATTTGCAGAGAGCTCCTAACAGGCAGAACACACACAAGCTGCAATTTTCTCCTGTTCCTGACTAAAGCAGCTTTATGCAGGATTTCACTAGCTGAGGCATTTACAAAACTCCCTCAGAATTGTTCCAGCAACAGCCACCATCGCCCCACCCCTGTGAAGATAATAGTCATGCTGGGAAGGAAGAGCCTGTGGACTCCCCCAACCTTGGGATGTCAAGGAGGGGGCATGACTGCACTGGGATGCTATGCAGCAGCATTCTCTGGTAGAAGGGCTGGATCCTGTCACTGGGCCCATATCAGCCACTGGAAGCAATACAAAGCTCTCCTCTTCTCCCAATGGGACAACATCAGTGGCCTCAGTCAAGATAATACATCAGTGAGGGTTGGCCTCAGTGTTCACCCTTTACCTTCTCATTGATCGGCCCCAGTTGCGCCAGCTGCTCCTGAAACACAAAGAGTTTTTGCTCCTCTACATTTCTAGAGTGTTTCAGAGTGGAGAGCTGAAAAAAAGAAACAAAAAATAAGAACATACATAAGAACGGCCATACTGAGTCAGACCACTGTCAGAAAGACTAGGTGGGCCTTTGGTCAATGCCAGGTGCTTCAGAGGCAATGAACAGAACAGGTAATCATCAAGTGATCCATTCCCTCTCATCCATTTCCAGCTTCTGCCAAATACAGTCTAGGGACACCATCCCTGCCCATCATAAGCCATTGATGGACCTATCCTCCATCAATTTATCTAGTTCTTTTTTGAACCTGTTATAGTCTTGGCCTTCACAACATCCTCTGGTAAAGAGTTCCACAGGTTGACTGTGCATTGTGTGAAGAAATACTTCCTTTTGTTTGTTTTAAAACCTGCTGCCCATTAAATTTCATTTAGTGACCCCCTAGTTCTTGTGTTATGTGAAGGAATAAACAACACTTCCCTATTTACTTTCTCCACACCCGTCATGATTTTATAGACTTCTATCATATGCCCCCTTAGTCGTCTCTTTTCCAAGCTGAAAAGTACCAGTTTTATTAATCTCTCCTCATATGGCAGCTGTTCCATACCCCTAATAATTTTTGTTGCCCTTTTCTGAACCTTTTCCAATTCTAATACATCTTTTTTGAGATGGGGCGACCACATCTGCACACAGTATTCAAGATGTGGGCGTACCATGGATTTATATGGAGGCAATAGGATATTTTCTGTCTTATTATCTATCCCTTTCTTAATGATTCCCAACATTCTGTTCACTTTGACTGCCGCTGCACATTCTCTGAAAACATCCACTCAACCATCCACAATGACTCCAAGATCTCTTTTTTGAGTGGTTACAGCTAATTTAGACCCAATCATTTTATATGTATAGTTGGGATTATGTTTTCAATGTGCATTACTTTCCTTTTATCTACATTGAATTTCATCTGCAATTTTGTTGCCCCTAGTCACCCAGTTTTGTGAGATCCTTTTGTAACTCTTCACAGTCTGCTTTGGACTTAACTATTGTGACAAAGCTCGGTCCTTGGCTCCGTGGGTCCCGAATTTCCTGGAGGATTTTGCTAGCCTCAGAGGCTCAATGACCCTCCACGTAACCCTTCTTTCTCTAGAGAAAAGGGTCACAGTCTACTGAGCCATTTTCATCATAAGCCAGCGAGGGAGGTGAGGAGAAGTTATCCTTCCTTGCACAGTCTGTTGTCTCCCAGTCTCAGTGATTAATCAGGGGGCAAAGGGGTCCCACCCTCTACTCTGGGCTCCAGCCCAGGGACCCTAATAGTATCAGCTATGGTAGCTGACCTTTTAGAAACATGACATGTACAATTCCCTGGGCTACTTCCCCCACAGCAGCCCTCACTTCCTCAAGCTCCACTTCACCCTTACCTCAGGGCCTCCTTCCTTGTGCCTGATATGGTGTGTACTACTCAGCCTCTCCAACAGCGCAACTTCCTCCCACAGCTCCTGACATGCACACCCACCTGACTGACTGGGAGGCTTTTAAATAGTTTCAGCCAGCCCCTGATTGGCTTCAGGTGTCCCAATCAACCTAGCATTTTCCCTGCCTTCTGGAAAGTTCTTATTTGGTCCCAGGTGTCTTAATTGACCTGGAGCAGCTTCCTTTAAGGAAGGAGATTCTACCACCTCCCATTTCACTTAACCTGGTACCAGGGATTTGTTTAGCCTGGAGCTAATATATCTATTTCCCACTACTTTTCTATAGCCATCTGGCCTTGCCCCATCACACTATCTTGAGTAGTTTTGTATCGTCTGCAAATTTTGCCAACTCACTGTTTACCCGCTTTTCCAGATCATTTATGAATATGTTGAATAGGACTGGTCCCAGTACAGACCCTTGGCAAACACCACTATTTATGTCTCTCCAGTCTGGAAACAGACCATTTATTCCTACCCTTTGTTTCCTATCTTGTAATCAGTTACCAATCCATGAGAGGATCTTCCCTCTTATCCCATGACCCCTTACTTTGCTTAAGAGTCTTTGGTGAGGGACCTCGTCAAAGACTTTCTGAACATCTAAGTACACTGTATCCACTGGATCACCCCTGTCCACATGCTTGTTGACCCCCTCAAAGAATTCTAGTACATTGATGAGGCATAGTTTCCCTTTACAGAAGGCACACTGACTCTTCCCCAACAAATGATGTTAATCTGTGTCTGACAATTCTGTTCTTTATTTTAGTTTCAACCAGCTTGCCCGGTACTGAGTCAGGCTTACTGGGCTGTAATTGCTGGGATCACCTCTGGAGTCTTTTTAAAAACTTGGCATCACATTAGCTATCCTCCAGCCATCTGGTACAGAAGCTGATTTAAATAATAGGTTACATACCAGAGTTGTTAGTTCTGTAATTTCACATTTGAGTTCCTTCAGAACTCTTGGGTGAATACCATCTGGTCCTGGTGACTTATTACTGTTTAATTTATCAATTTGTTCCAAAACCTCCTCTAATGACACCTCAATCTCCTCAGATTTGTCATCTAAAAAGAAAGGCTCAGGTTTGGGAATCTCCCTCACACCCTCAGTTGTGAAGACCGATGCAAAGAATTCATTTAGTTTCTCTGCAATGGCCTTATTGTCCCTGAGTGCTCCTTTATCATCTTGATCCTCTAATGGCCCCACTGGTTGTTTAGCAGGCTTCCTGCTTCTGATGTACTTACCATTTTTTTTGCTATTACTTTGAGTCTTTGGCTAGCTGTTCTTCACATTCTTTATTGACCTTTCTAATTACACTTTTACACTTTACCTGTCAGAGTTTATGCTCTTTTCTATTTTCCTCAATAAGATTTAACTTCCACTTTTTTAAAGGATGCTCTTTTGCCTCTCACTGCTTCTTTTACTTTGTTGTTTAGCTATGGTGGCACTTTTTTTGGTTCTTTATGTTTAATTTAATCAGCAGTAGAGATGCATTTTACTATTCCCTTTCCACCAGATCTATCAGACCTTTCCCCTCAGAAAAACTGTCATGCTCGGTAGACATCAGCTGCAGCATTTCCCGCTAGCTAGTTCTGTCCTGAGGTCAGCATGCCCCTTCTCTGCCCCATACAGAACCCCTGCTAATACATCAACAGCCAGTCTCCTCGTTAATCCCAACCACCCAGGAGTTAAGGGGGGCAACATCCAGACACATCCTTCAGCTAAGAGGGGAACCATCATCTTCTCTGAGAAGCCAGGAAACTGAAAACACTAGCCACACCAAAGTGGCAGAGCACTCCTGGGTACGAGATTCCCCACTACACCCCTCCCATTTGCTTCCGAAGGACAACAGCATGTGGGAAGGAGGTGGAGAAGTGAATGTATAGACAAGTGGTTAGCAAGGGAGGGCAGTCTACCTTCTCTTCCAGCTGGGTGATGCGCTGCTGTTGAGAGTCTCTCTGTTCACACACTTCCTGATACTGCCGTAAGTGCTGCTCCTTGGCAGAGACCAGCATGCGCTCACATTTTGCTTCCCACTCGGATTCCAGCTCTGCCTGAATGAGTGACAGCTGCCCATGAAGTAATAGAAGTGATTAGCAGGGAACTACCAAGACATGACAGTCACATTCACTCTTATGAGCACAGAATTCTGGGGTGGGGCCGGAGCAAGGCAAACTCTCCTACCTAGTTCTGCCATCTTGGGGTTGGTGTTCTATCCCTGCAGCATTTCCTCCTCACACAAAGCACAATTCTATCCTCCATGGGAGGGCAATTCTCTAATGCTGGCTCAGATTGCAGCCCCTTGCTTCACCAGTTGCTGTTGCTATTTGAAGGGTCCCCAACAGTGATGGAGCCCCATTCACCCTTCCCTCTACCAACAACTCTACTCTTCCCCAACTCCACTCTGACCAGTTAAAAAGGAGCTCTGCTCTGTTGACACAAGGGTGTACGCCTCTTGGCTATCTTCTGATCACTGCATCATTTGCTCTGGAAGACCAAGCAGGCAAGATTTGCACCCATCAGGACTGAGGCTGCTCCTGTTGCCCCAAAGCCACATAACAGCTGGCTGGAGACCAAACTCAGAATCACAGCCCATTCTTTTGAAGTTAGGAGCCTTCCTTACTCCCCACCTAGTATAGTTTCCTGTCTGCCTGGGTTACGTAGTTCTTTGGAGTCATCGGTAAGAATCCTGGAGCAGGAGGTAAAGGCAAAGCCAACAAAGGCCAGCAAAGCAGAGGAGAAGCACTGGAGACAAATCCCCTTAGCGAAGCAGGGTGCTATTTCTTCATTGAGCAACTGATGCAGCTTTATCCAATGTGTATTTGCAATCTATAATCAACAGGCTTTCCAGTTGGAACTCACACAAACCTATCCAGTGGGAGGAGGTCTCCTCACCTGCTCTGCTGCTGCTTGATCAGTTGAAGTCCGTGCCTTTTTCAGGAGCTGTCGAAGTTTGTTCAGTTCTTCCTGGTAGGACCTGCGAATCTCATCCATCTCTTCCTCAGCCTGGCTTCTCTCCAAGAGGGATTTCTTTTTCCTCTCAACAAGATTCTGGAGAGCAGATAGTATGTCTGAGCACAGGTCTGGACTGCATCCAGATAGTGTCTCATCCCCTTGGGCACTGTGGGCAATCTCATTGTCATTACTATTATATACAATCATTAACGTACAAGGAACTTTAAAATCTGTGTAAGTGCACTCCTGAACTGATGTGCCAAAACTGTGGTGTTTGTAGGGAAAGAGTTGCCTTTTCAAAATTTGGCTTGCCTTGTGTGGGTCTGCAGAAACACTAGCATACAGCTGGAACTGTACATCTCCCCCGAAATGCAGATGCCTGGGCCTACCTTTTCCAGGTTCTCTTTCTCCACTTTCAGGTCTGCAAGCTCTTCTTCCAGCGCCGTAACCTTCAGGTCCAATTGCCTGCGGCTCTGCTTCTCAGCTCTGAATTTAGCTTGCATGTCTTCTGAGGATTCTTGGAGCTCTGCAAGAACACAGCTCACTGTGGGTTTCCACACTTCATATTTCAGGTTAATCTGAGTGGGAGAAAACTTAGAGCTCATAGCAAGAGTAGAACACAGAAGGGTCTAGTGGTTTCTATGGGAACTAGAACCTGTGACATGGTAACACTCAAAGCTCTTGTGTGGGGGTTATTTCCAAATATTTAAACAGGTCATCTGCTCTACACCTTCCCCTCCATGTAATGGCCTCAGCACCAATGATTACAGTAACACCATTATAAAAGCTGTCATTTTTCAACAAGGCTCAAAAGATACAAGGCTGAAAAAGCACCAGTCCCACCTTCCCCTCTTGAGCTGGTTTTTACAAAGGTCTCACTGTCTGTCTTGTGATTGGCTACGAACTGGGCTGTACTGAGTTGTCCTATGCTGGCAATAAAGTTAATAAAATAAATGCTGAGAGACTCCTGAGCTGGGGTGGGAGGAGAGCATAAATATCCTTGACACCGATCCTAGGGAAAATATGAATAGCTGTGTTAGGGTACATTCTGAACTTTGGGGTATAGATGTGGGGACCTGCATGAAAGACCCCCAAGCTTATTTTTACCAGCTTAGGTTAAAAACTTTAAGGCACAAATTTTCTTGTTTTTGGATGAGTACTGCTGCCACCACCAAGTGCGTTAGACAAAGATTTCGGAAAAGGACCATGTGGAGTATTTGTTTTCCTAAAATATCCCCCCAAACCGCTTTACCCCCCTTTTCTGGGGAGGCTTGAGAATAATTTACCAAGCAGATAGGTAAGGTGAGCACAGACCAGACCCTTGGGTTTTTAGGACACTAAAAACCAGTCAGATTCTTAAAAAACAGAACTTTATTATAAAGGAAAAAAAAGTAAAAGCAGTATCTTTGTAAAATCAGGATGGAAGGTAAATTTACAGGGTAATTAGATTTAAAACACAGAGGATTCCCCTTTAGGCAAAATTTAAAGTTACAAAAAACAGGGATAAACCTCCCTCTTAGCACAGGGAAAATTTACAAGCTAAAACAAAAAAGATAAACTAAAGCATTTTTTTGCTGTACTTACAATTTGTAATTTTAGAGGCTTATTTTAGGAATGGTTTAGGAAAGGTTGTATTTTTTCTGCCTGGTCCCTCTCTTTGTCTGGAGAGAGCACAAAGAAAAACCTTCCCCCACAGATTTGAAAGCATCTTCTCCCCTTATTGGTCCTTTTGGTCAGGTGCCAACCAGGTTATCTAAGCTTTTTAACCCTTTACAGGTAAATGAAGGATTTTATGCTACCCTTAGCTGTATATTTATGACATGCCCCCCAAATTATAGATAGTGCTGGACAGCCTGCTCCACACTGGCTGTGATTTTTTCCTGGAGCTTTAAGAGAAAACAGAATTAATAAGACACATGCACCTTTAGATATACTACTGATTATATAAAAACTAACAATATTTTTTACATTTTAAGGATGATTTTAACCAGTTAATTTTGGGAAAGTTTTACAGGAGAGTGCATTAGCCACCTTGTTAGAAGGTTTTGAAATGTGTTGTATTCCAAAATTTTAATTTTGGAGCGCTAAACTCCACCGAAGAAGTTTTTTGTTATTGTTTTTGACGGTATGAAGCCACTTTAGCGCAGCATGGTTGGTTTGCAGGTGGAAATGCCGTTCCCAAACGTATGGGCGTAGCTTTTTTAGAGCTTATACAATGGCGTGACATTTCTTTTTGCTGATTGTCCAGTGGCTTTTCCTTTTAGACAGTTTTTTGCTAACGACAGGATGGAATTTTTGATTCGGTTCTTCCTGCATTAAAACTGCTTCCACACCACACTTGGATGCGTCTGTGGTTACTAGGAAAGGTTTGTTAAAGTTTGGGGCCCTTAGCACAGGGTTAGACATGAATGTTGCTTTAAGCTGGTTAAAGGCCTTTTGACACTTTTTAGTCCACTGAACTATATTTGGCTGTGTTTTATGGTTAGGTTTGTTAAGGGTGGAGACTTGGCTGTTGTGCGGTACAAATCGCCGGTAATATCCGGCCAAGCCTAAGAAGGATTGGATCCGTTTTTTTGACTTTGGGACAGGCCACTTTTGGATAGCATTTACTTTGGCTTGTAAGGGGTTGATAGTTTGACCCACCTGGTGTTTAAGGCAAGTTACTTTTTTTAGGCCTATTTGACACTTTTTAGCCTTAACAGTTAGCTCTGCCTCCCTTATGCGCTCGAAGACTTTTTGCAGATGCTTCACATGTTCTGCCCATGAATTAGAAAAGATGGCCACATTGTCAAGGTAGGCGACTGTAGATTTTCCGAATCCCACTAGGAGACTATTTACAAGTTTTTGGAAAGTGGCGGGTACATTTTGCAGCCTGAATGGGAGCACATTAAATTTATACAGCGCAACATGGGTGACGAAGGCTGACCTTTCCTTGGCAGATTTATCCAGCGGTACTTGACAGTACCCCTTGGTTAAGTTTAAGGTAGAGATGAACTGGGCACGTCCCGGTTTTTTTAATAGCTTATTTGTGGGTGGCATTGGATAGCTGTTTGGGCAAGTTATAGCATTTAGCTTACGGTAGTCCACGCAAAGGCGTATCTTTCCATCTAGTTTGTGAACTAGAACGACTGGAGATGCCCATGAACAGTTAGTGGGGCAGATTACACCCATTTGTAACATGTTTCGGATCTTCCGGTTTATAGAAGTTTTGGCTTGAGGAGACACCTGGTAAGGCTGGGCTCAATTGGGCAAGCATTACCTGTGTTAATGGAGTGGTATGCCCGTTTGGTTTGTTCTGGGGTGGCTGAGAACATTGGCGCGAAGCTAGTGCAGAGCTCCTTGATCTGCTGTGGCTGCATACGTTCAAGGGTTATGGAAAGATTTACCTTTTCCACGCCACTGTCTTTTTTTTTTTTTTTGGTAGTAGACACCATCAGGCCACGTAGCGTTCTCTCCTCCCTGGGCGTTAATCATAGAATATCAGGGTTGGAAGGGACTGTAGGTTCTAGTTCAATCCCCTGCTCAAAGCAGGACCAATCCCCAATTAAATCATCCCAGCCAGGGCTTTGTCAAGCCTGACCTTAAAAACTTCTAAGGAAGGGGATTCCACCACCTCCCTAGGTAACGCATTCCAGTGTTTCACCACTCTCCTAGTGAAAAAGTTTTTCCTAATATCCAACCTAAATCTCCCCCACTGCAACTTGAGACCATTACTCCTTGTTCTGTCCTCTGCTACCACTGAGAACAGTCTAGAGTCATCCTCTTTGGAACCCCCTTCCAGGTAGTTGAAAGCAGCTATCAAATCCCCCCTCATTCTTCTCTTCTGCAGACTAAACAATCCCAGTTCCCTCAGCCTCTCCTCATGAGTCATGTGTTCCAGACCCCTAATCATTTTTGTTGCCCTTCGCTGGACTCTCTCCAATTTATCCACATCCTTCTTGTAGTGTGGGGCCCAAAACTGGACACAGTACTCCAGATGAGGCCTCACCAATGTCGAATAGAGGGGGACAATCACATCCCTCGATCTGCTCGCTATGCCCCTACTTATACATCCCAAAATGCCATTGGCCTTCTTGGCAACAAGGGCACATTGTCTAATCGCCTTCCATGATGAGATTACTGGTTCTGTGGATGAAGGGAAAGCAGTGGATGTATTGTTTCTTGACTTTAGCAAAGCTTTTGACACCGTATAAGTAGGGGCATAGCGAGCAGATCGAGGGATGTGATCATCCCCCTCTATTCGACATTGGTGAGGCCTCATCTGGAGTACTGTGTCCAGTTTTGGGCCCCACACTACAAGAAGGATGTGGATAAATTGGAGAGAGTCCAGTGAAGGGCAACAAAAATGATTAGGGGTCTGGAACACATGACTCATGAGGAGAGGCTGAGGGAACTGGGATTGTTTAGTCTGCAGAAGAATGAGGGGGGATTTGATAGCTGCTTTCAACTACCTGAGAGGTGGTTCTAGAGAGGATGGTTCTAGACTATTCTCAGTGGTAGAAGAGGACAGGACAAGGAGTAATGGTCTCAAGTTGCAGTGTGGGAGGTTTAGGTTGGATATTAGGAAAATTTTTTTCCCTAGATGGGTGGTGAAACACTGGAATGCGTTACCTAGGGAGGTGGTAGAATCCCCTTCCTTAGAAGTTTTTAAGGTCAGACTTGACAAAGCCCTGGCTGGGATGATTTAATTGGGGAATGGTCCTGCTTTGAGCAGGGGGTTGGACTAGATGACCTCCTGAGGTCCCTTCCAACCCTAATATTCTATGATTCTATGACTCCTTTCCCCCTCATTTTATTCTCCTAGGTGATCTTGCCCATTAGCTCCCTGAGGGAGTCAAAGTCTGCTTTTCTGAAGTCCAGGGTCTGTATTCTGCTGCTTTCCTTTCTTCCTTGTGTCAGGATCCTGAACTCGACCATCTCATGGTCACTGCCTCCCAGGTTTCCATCCACTTTTGCTTCCCCTACTAATTCTTCCCGGTTTGTGAGCAGCAGGTCAAGAAGAGCTCTGCCCCTAGTTGCTTCCTCCAGCACTTGCACCAGGACTGACAAACTGACAAACCTTTAATTTTTTGGAATAAAAGGGCTTTAGAGAATTAACATGGTACAGCTTAGGCTTTTGGTTGGAGGTGGGGGATGCTATGAGATAGTTTACAGCTCCCAGGCGCTTTGGACCGTGAATGGCCCTTCCCACAACATTTTTATTTTATGAGTCTGGAGCGCCTTTAAGACCATGACCTGGTTCCCAACTTTGAAGGAATGCTTTCTGGCATGTTTATTATACCAGGCTTTTTGCTCTTTTTGAGCATCTTTTAGGGTTTTTTTTTAGCAAGGGCTAAAGAGGTTCAGAGGGCATTTTGTAGGTTGATTACAAAGTCCAGTATGTTAGTTTCTAGAGAAGGCATAAACCCCTCCCATTGCTGCTTTGCCAACTGTAATGGCCCCTTAACCTTGCGGCCATACAAAAGTTTAAACAGTGAAAACCCTAAACTAGGATGTGGTACAGCCTTGTAGGCAAAGAGCAACTGTTGCAACGCTAGGTCCCAATTACTGGCTTGCTTATTTATGAATTTATGTACCATGGCCCCCAAAGTTCCATTAAACTTTTCCACCAGGCCATTTATTTGATGGTGGTAAGGGGTGGCAACCAAGTGGTTCACCCCATGAACTTCCCCACAGGCTTTTTATGGTCCCTGCCAGGAAATTAGTTCCCGAATCTGTAAGGATGTCGGAGGGCCAACCTACCCTGGCAAAAATGTGTGTTAATGCACGGCACACACTTTTAGCTCTGGTGTTGCTTAGAGCTACTGCTTCCAGCCATCGGGTGGCAAAATTCATCAAAGTCACTATGTACTGCTTTTCTCTGGGTGTCTTTTTTGGGAAAGGACCCAGATTATCCACAGCTACTTGCTGAAATGGAACCTCAATGATGCGGAGTGGCTGGAGAGGGGCTTTGACCTGGTCTTGGGGTTTTCCCACTCTTTGGCACACCTCACAAGATTGGACATAGGTAGAAGCATCCTTGCCCATTCCCTCCCAGTGGAAGGGCTTCCTCAAACGGTCTTTGGTCCTGTTCACGCCAGCATGGCCACTAGGATGATTGTGGGCTAAGCTCAAGAGCTTTACCCGGTACTTAGTTGGAACTACCAACTGTCTCTGCGGATGCCAGTCCTCCCGGTGCCCAACAGAAAGTTTCCTTTGATAAAAGTCCTTGTTCTACCACAAACTGGGATCAATTAGAAGAGCTGAGAGGTGGTGGGTTGCTCTGTCCAAGCTCCCTGGAGGCTTTCATCTGCTTCCTGCTCTGCCTGGAACTGTTCCCTTGATGCTGGAGACCTCAGTTCCTCACTGGATAGTGGACCTGGGCTTGGTCCCTCGGGAAGCGATGCGGGGGACGGGGCTGGTTCCAGGGACGGTGACCCGCTCTCCACGGGTGTGCTAGGTTGGGGTTCAGGCTCTAGCTGAGCCTCTTGCACAGGTTCAGCTGCTGCTGCCAGGGCGGGCTCGGTGGGGCCCTCTGGTGTTGGGGTTGCAAGCGCTGAACTCGGGGCTGGCAATGGTTCTGGTGCTGGTTGCTCCTCCAGTTCCAGTTCTGGGCTTGGCTCTGGCTGGGTCTCTGCAACTGGATCCACTACTGCTGTCACAGACATTGGCCTGGGATCCAGTTCCACAACTTCAGTCTGGGTCTCTGTTAACACAGATGGGGCCCTGGTAGAAGGCTCAGGAACAGAGCTAGGTGGGAAGGCTTGCTTAGCCCGGCTGCAGGTGACCATTCCCACCCTCTGGGCTAGCTTCACATGGTGGGCCAAGTCTTCCCTCAGCAGCATGGGAATGGGATAATTATCATAGACTGCAAAAGTCCACATTCCTGACCAGCCCCTGTACTGGACAGGCAACTTGGCTGTAGGCAAGTCAAAAGAGTTTGACTTGAAGGGTTGAATCGTCACTTATGCCTTTGGGTTGATAAATTTGGAGTCCACTAAGGACCGGTGGTTAGCTGACACCTGTGCTCCAGTGTCCCTCCACGCGATAACCTTCTTCCCGCCCACACTCACAGAGTCTCTTCACTCTGAGGATATCTGGGAGGCATCTGGGCCTGAGGACCTTTGGTGTGACCCCAGTGCAATGAACTACAATCTGTTGGGGTTTTTGGGGCAGTCGGCCTTCACATGCCCCAGCTCGTTACATTTAAAACATCGTCTAGCTGACTGGTCACTGGGGCGAGGTGGGTTGCTGGAGAATAGTGTGGTAGGACGATAAGGTGTCTGGGGTTTTCTTTGGGTGTAGTTGAGGCCTTGAGCTGCCCCCGGTGGTAGGGTGTGGTCTTGGGGTATCCCTTCTGGTATCTACCCAAACTGCAACCAGGGTTTTTCCTCTTTGCTACCTCCACCCGTTTTGTTCCCATTTGCCCCGCCTTTCTGACGGTCTGGGACTGTTCATATTGATCAGCATAAGAAGCAAGGACTTTTTGCTGAGTTCATTTTTTTATTCCATAAACACTGTTTTACATCATTATTGGTCAGTCAGGAACTGCTCCTGGACAATCAAATCACACATTCCTTCGAAGCTAATTACACCCCTTTCTTTGACCCATTTATCTAACAGATCCTTCATTTGGTTTACATAAGCAACATTACTTAGTCCAGACCCTCTTTCAAGGGCTTTAAATTTTACTTTGTAAGTTTTAGGTGTAATTTGAAATTGTTTTAAAACCAAATCCTTAAATTTACCATAGTCAGAAGCATCCTTAATAGGCATCTTGTTAAATATGTTTAGAGCTCTTTCAGTCAATTTTGCTACCAATGTGGTCATTTTGTGATCGCTAGGAATTGCATGGAGAGTGCACAGTTTCTTAAAGGTGATGAAATCTTTAGCAATATCACTGGATTTATTAAACTGTGGACAGTCGCTCCCATTTGTGGATTTTTGGGGAAGAATTGTTAGGGCTATTCGGTAGACCCATCTTAGCCCTTTCCAGATCTAAGTGCTTCAGCTCTAACTCCGTCTCCAAGCGTTTTGCCTGTTTTCTCTCCTCTGCTTTCAACTCCAAATGCTTTAAGGCCATTTGTTTTTTATGTTTTTTTTTTTCCCCTATCTTTTTTCAGCTTTAAATCTGACTAATTTCAGGTTTTTTTAGACGGCACTTTTTTGTGTGTGTCATTTTAGCCTTTCTGTGCTTAGCCTAGCCTAACCGAAGAGCTAGGAAAGAAAAAAAGAGCTTGTGAATTCCCTTGCAGGACTTAACTACTCTGCTTTCAGGCAAAGAAAAAAAGGTCCAGTTGCTTTCAGCTTAAAAAAAAAGTGTCCTTTTAAAAAACAACCACCACCTCCCTGCTTTCCAAGCAGCCAAAAGAAAAAACATGAGTCCTTGTGGCACCTTAGAGACTAACAAATTTATTAGAGCATAAGCTTTCGTGGGCTACAGCCCACTTCATCGGATGCATTGAATGGAACATATAGTAAGAAGATATACATACATACATACATATATATATACACACACACACACACACACAGAGAAGGTGGAATTTGCCATACAAACTGTAAGAGGTTAATTAATTAAGATGAGCTATTATCAGCAGGAGTAAAGAAAAGAAGCCCTTGAGGAATTCCACCAACAATTTCCATCCCACCATCAACCTCAGCCTAGACCAATCCACACAAGTGGTCCATTTCCTGGACACTACAGTGCTAATAAGTGATGGTCAGATAAACACCACCCTATATCGGAAACCTACTGACTGCTATACTTACTTACATGCCTCCAGCTTCCATCCAGGACACACCACACGATCTATTGTCTACAGCCAAGCTTTAAGATACAACTGCATTTGCTCCAATCCCTCTGACGAACACCTACAAGATCTCTATCAAGCATTCTTAAAACTACAATACGCACCTGCTGAAGTGAAAAAACAGACTGACAGAGCCAGAGGAGTACCCAGAAGTCACCTACTACAGGACAGGCCCAACAAAGAAAATAACAGAATGCCACTAGCTGTCACCTTCAACTCCCAACTAAAACCTCTCCAACGCATCATCAAAGATCTATAATCTATCCTGAAAAAATGATCCCTCACTCTGACAGATCTTGGGAGACAGACCAGTCCTCGCTTACAGACAGCCCCCCAACCTGAAGCAAATACTCACCAGCAACCACACACCAAAACCACTAACCCAGGAATCTATCTTTACAACAAAGCCCGATGCCAGCTCTGTCCACATATTTATTCAAGTGACACCATCACAGAACCTAATCACATTAGCCACGCCATCAGGGGCTCGTTCACCTGCACATCTACCAATGTGATATATGCCATCATGTGCCAGCAATGCCCCTCTGCCATGTACTTTGGCCAAACCGGACAGTCTCTATGCAAAACAATAACTGGACACAAATCTGACATCAAGAATCATAACATTCAAAAACCGGTAGGAGAACACTTCAACCTCTCTGGCCACTCAGTAAAAGCCTTAAGGGTGGCAATTCTGCAACAGAAAAACTTCAAAAACAGACTCCAATGAGAAACTGCTGAGCTTGAATTAATATGCAAACTAGATACCATTAACTTTGGTTTGACTAGAGACTGGGAGGGGCTGGGTCATTACACATATTGCATCTATTCCCTTAAATTAAGTATCCTCACACCTTCTTGTCAACTGTCTAAATGGGCCATCTTGATCATCACTACAAAAGTTTTTTTTCTCCTGCTGATAACAGCTCATCTTAATTAACCTCTTACAGTTTATATGGCAAATTCCACCTTCTCTGTATGTGTATATATATCTTCTTACTATATGTTCCATTCAATGCATCTGATGAAGTGAGCTGTAGCCAGCAAAAGCTTATGCTTGAATAAATGTGGTAGTCTAAGGTGCCACAAGTACTCCTGTTTTTTTTTTTTTTTTGCGCAGACAGACTAACACGGCTGAAACTCTGAAACCTGTCAAAAGAAAAAATGTTTTTAAACTCCTTAGGTCTGTGCTTTTGGTTTAAAATGATCCCACCTCTACCACCATGTCAGAGTTCCCTCCCCATTCTGAGGTACAGATGTGGTGACCCACAAGAAAGACCCCCCTAAGCTTATTTTTACCAGCTTATGTTAAAAACTCCCACAAGGCACAAATCCTTCCTTGTCCTTGGATGAGTATTGCTGCCACCACCAAGTGAGTTAGACAAAGATTTAGGAAAAGGACCACTTGGAGTTCCTGTTTCCCTAAAATATCCCCCCAAACCCCTTCACCCGCTTTCCTGGGGAGGCTTGAGAATAATCTACCAACCAGATAGGTAAACAAAGTGAGCACAGACCTGACCCTTAGGTTTTTAGGACATTAAAACCTATCAGATTATCTTAAAGTTTTTTTTTTCTCCTTAAAAAACAAAAAGTAAAAGAAACACCTCTGTAAAATCAGGATGGAAGGTAAATTTAGAGGGTAATGAGATTTAAAAAACACAGAGGATTCCCCTTTAGGCAAAACTTTAAAGTTACAAAAAACAGGGATAAACCTCCCTCTTAGCATAGGGAAAATTCACAAACTAAAACAAAAGAAACGAATGCATTTTTTTTTGCTATACTTACAATTTGTAATTTTAGAGGCTTATTTTCGGTATGGTTTAGAAGAGGGTTTTTTTTCCCCTGCCTGGTCACTCTCTTTGTCTGGAGAGAGCACAAAGAAAAACCTTTCCCCACAGGTTTGAAAGTATCTTCTCCCCTTATTGGTCCTTTTGGTCAGGTGCCAACCAGGTTATCTGAGCTTCTTAACCCTTTACAGGTAAAGGACGGATTTTATGCTACCTGTAGCTGTACGTTTATAACAAGCTGCCACAAAAGCAGGCAGCAGATGAGTAGAACCGGGTAGAATTAGTGGGGGAAGCAAAAGTGGATGGGAATCTGGGAGGCAGTGACCATGAGTTGGTTGAGTTCAGGATCCTGATGCAGGGAAGAAAGGTAAGCAGCAGGATACGGACCCTGGACTTCAGGAAAGCAGACTTCGACTCCCTCAGGGAACGGATGGCCAGGATCCCCTGGGGGACTAACTTGAAGGGGAAAGGAGTCCAGGAGAGCTGGCTGTATTTCAAGGAATCCCTGTTGAGGTTACAGGGACAAACCATCCCGATGAGTCGAAAGAATAGTAAATATGGCAGGCGACCAGCTTGGCTTAATGGTGAAATCCTAGCGGATCTTAAACATAAAAAAGAAGCTTACAAGAAGTGGAAGGTTGGACATATGACCAGGGAAGAGTATAAAAATATTGCTCGGGCATGTAGGAATGATATCAGGAGGGCCAAATCACACTTAGAGCTGCAGCTAGCCAGAGATGTCAAGAGTAACAAGAAGGGTTTCTTCAGGTATGTTGGCAACAAGAAGAAAGCCAAGGAAAGTGTGGGCCCCTTACTGAATGAGGGAGGCAACCTAGTGACAGAGGATGTGGAAAAAGCTAATGTACTCAATGCTTTTTTTGCCTCTGTCTTCACTAACAAGGTCAGCTCCCAGACTGCTGCGCTGGGCATCACAAAATGGGGAAGAGATGGCCAGCCCTCTGTGGAGATAGAGGTGGTTAGGGACTATTTAGAAAAGCTGGACGTGCACAAGTCCATGGGGCCAGACGAGTTGCATCCGAGAGTGCTGAAGGAATTGGCGGCTGTGATTGCAGAGCCATTGGCCATTATCTTTGAAAACTCGTGGCGAACGGGGGAAGTCACGGATGACTGGAAAAAGGCTAATGTAGTGCCAATCTTTAAAAAAGGGAAGAAGGAGGATCCTGGGAACTACAGGCCAGTCAGCCTCACTTCAGTCCCTGGAAAAATCATGGAGCAGGTCCTCAAAGAATCAATCCTGAAGCACTTGCATGAGAGGAAAGTGAAAAGGAACAGCCAGCATGGATTCACCAAGGGAAGGTCATGCCTGACTAATCTAATCGCCTTTTATGATGAGATTACTGGTTCTGTGGATGAAGGAAAGCAGTGGATGTATTGTTTCTTGACTTTAGCAAAGCTTTTGACACAGTCTCCCACAGTATTCTTGTCAGCAAGTTAAGGAAGTATGGGCTGGATGAATGCACTATAAGGTGGGTAGAAAGCTGGCTAGATTGTCGGGCTCAACGGGTAGTGATCAATGGCTCCATGTCTAGTTGGCAGCCGGTATCAAGTGGAGTGCCCCAAGGGTCGGTCCTGGGGCCGGTTTTGTTCAATATCTTCATAAATGATCTGGAGGATGGTGTGGATTGCACTCTCAGCAAATTTGCGGATGATACTACACTGGGAGGAGTGGTAGATACGCTGGAGGGGAGGGATAGGATACAGAAGGATCTAGACAAATTGGAGGATTGGGCCAAAAGAAATCTGATGAGGTTCAATAAGGATAAGTGCAGGGTCCTGCACTTAGGATGGAAGAACCCAATGCACCGCTACAGACTAGGGACCGAATGGCTAGGCAGCAGTTCTGCGGAAAAGGACCTAAGGGTGACAGTGGACGAGAAGCTGGATATGAGTCAGCAGTGTGCCCTTGTTGCCAAGAAGGCCAATGGCATTTTAGGATGTATAAGTAGGGGCATAGCGAGCAGATCGAGGGACGTGATCGTCCCCCTCTATTCGACATTGGTGAGGCCTCATCTGGAGTACTGTGTCCAGTTTTGGGCCCCACACTACAAGAAGGATGTGGATAAATTGGAGAGAGTGCAGCGAAGGGCAACAAAAATGATTAGGGGTCTAGAACACATCACTTATGAGGAGAGGCTGAGGGAGCTGGGATTGTTTAGCCTGCAGAAGAGAAGAATGAGGGGGGATTTGATAGCTGCTTTCAACTACCTGAAAGGGGGTTCCAAAGAGGATGGCTCTAGACTGTTCTCAATGGTAGCAGATGACAGAACGAGGAGTAATGGTCTCAAGTTGCAGTGGGGGAGGTTTAGATTGGATATTAGGAAAAACTTTTTCACTAAGAGGGTGGTGAAACACTGGAATGCGTTACCTAGGGAGGTGGTAGAATCTCCTTCCTTAGAGGTTTTTAAGGTCAGGCTTGACAAAGCCCTGGCTGGGATGATTTAACTGGGAATTGGTCCTGCTTTGAGCAGGGGGTTGGACTAGATGACCTTCAGGGGTCCCTTCCAACCCTGATATTCTATGATTCTGTGAGTGGCCTGCATAAGGGAGACGCGCGACAGAAGGGAGCTCAGTCGAAGCAGCACACAACACACCTTCAGATGCCTGAGCCACTTGCACTTTATCATTTCTACTGCTCCCTGCCCTGATGGAGGAGAGGTTGTGAAATAATTTTACCTGGGGCTGATTAGTTCTTCACTGAATCCACAGTGTGTCCTCATGTCATTTCCATTTTAAGTTAGCAATTTAGCTGGAAGGGAGCATATTTCATCCATTTTATTGAACATTTCAGTGGCTTGGGTGGAGAGCTCAAGGCCAAGAACTCCAAAGAGGTGCACAGTTCAGCTTTGCAGAGCTTATTAAATGCCTTAGCTTGTCTAGAGCTGTATTTCCATGAAGCAGAGTATCTGTTCAACAAGCATGAAGAGGCCTCTTCAAGTGGGATAAAATTACTGACCCAGAAAAACCAAGTTTTGTTTCCATCGTTAGCTGCTTAGAGACTGTTAAACAGAATGTGACCCACAAATGTTGCACAGCAGAAATGAAAACAAACCCAAAACAGATGCATATTAGGATCGTGACAGTTGATAAGCAAGACACTGCGGTAAATAGTAACCCAACATCATGGAGCTGTGATAATCAGACTGAGGCTTGTCTCAAAGAAGAGTGGCTCAGAACCCATCGAAATTAGGGACTCCCCAAACGTGTACAAAGATCACGGGAAGAGTTAAACAGGTCTTTTACACAATCACAGAAATGGAAGACTGGAAGGGACCTTGAGAAATCATCAAGTCCAGTACCCCACACACAGGTGTTTGTCCCTCCTATTTTTAAAAGCCTCCAACGATGGGGATTCCACAACCTTATTCCAGATCTTAACTACCCTTATAGTTAGAGAGTTTTTCCTATTACCTAAGTCTCCCTTGCAGCAGATGAAACCTATTACTTCTTGTCCTACCTTCAGTGGACAAGAAGAACCATCAATCAGTACCATAACAACAGCCATTAACATATATGAAGACTTATCGGATCCCCCCCTTAGGATATAGATATTCAGGCCTGTCTGTAAAGGCCTATACTCTCTAAGAATTTAGGTGTATTCTTATCACTTAGCTAGTTATAGAGGTATAAAAGAAAGAATCAAATCACTGTCTGCCAGTGTAAGGGCCTTCTCTTACTGTGACAGTCTGAGGCCCTGTGCTTAGGCTAAGGCCTTTGGCTAAGCAGCAGAGGCAGCCATAAGCTGGGAAGCGAATGGTCACATCCTCACATTCCAAACTAGTCACACTGAAAGAAGGTGCTATTGGGCTGTTAGGAATACAATCCTGTCCTGATAATGCCTATCGCCTCCAGAGAAAGGGAAGTGCCTAGAAGATGTAAAAGGAAACTTAGTTTGATAGCATCCTGTCTGGCAAGAACTCACTTATCAATAGCTGGGATGTGAAATCCTCATTTCTTTGTTGTTCTGTCACTGTAGTCCCCATTTCCCTATTGTTTGTCTGTATAATCTCTGTCTGGTTCTGTGATGGTTTCTGTCTGCTGTATAATTAATTTTGCTGGGTGTAAACTAACTAAGGTGGTGGGATATAATTGGTTAAATAATCATGTTCCAATATGTTAGGATTGGTTAGTTAAATTTCAGTAAAATGATTGGTTAAGGTATAGCTAAGCAGAACTCAAGTTTTACTATATAGTCTGCAGGCAATCAGGAAGTGGGGGGAAAATGGGAACAGGGAATGGGGATGGGGAAATTGGAATCATGTTTAGCTAAGGGCAGGAACGGGAACAGGGACACAGGTAAGGCTCTGTGGTGTCAGAGCTGGGAAGGGGGACACTAAGGAAGGAAACTGGAATCATGCTTGCTGGAAGTTCACCCCAATAAACATCGAATTGTTTGCACCTTTGGACTTCGGGTATTGTTGCTCTCTGTTCATGCAAGAAGGACCAGGGAAGTAAGTGGGTGAAGGAATAAGCCTAACACCCCCTGCCCCTCAGTCTTTTTTTCCCCTCAAGAGTTCTTTTAGCCTTTCCTCATAGGTCAGGATTTCTAAATCCCCTTTTTGTTGCTCTCCTCTGGACTCTAATTTGTCCTCCTCTTTCTTCAGGTGTGGCGCCCAGAACTGGACACAGTACTCCAGCTCAGGCCTCACCAGAGCTGGGTGGGACAATTACTTCCCAAGTCTTACATACAACACTCCTGTTAATACACCCCCACACATTTATAAGAGTCTCTGTCTCTCATTGCGCAATGACCTCTTAAACTCCAAAGATATCCAATGAAGTGATTGACTACTTGTGTTGATTTTATTACCCTAAAGAAATACTGGTATATTACATATTGACTGGATTAACCCTTCAGAGTCTGTATGGCTCCTACATGGAAGACACCTGGGAAACTAGCTGTTTTAAGAAAGAGGTGGAAAGGTTTCTGGCCCAGGGGAAGCCAGGACAGGTCAGGACTCTTGACCAAAGCTACTGCAAATCTAACATTTTGCTGCCAGGAAAAAAAAAACCTGCACTTCTGCTTGCACCCAGTCCGCTTCTGTCATAAATATAAAGGGCAGGGTAAACACCTTTAAAATCCCACAGCTGCCACCGTATCAAAGTTCCTTCCCCACTCTGAACTCTAGAGTACAGATGTGGGGACCTGCATGAAAAACCCCCTAAGCTTATTTTTACCAGCTTAGGTTAAAACTTCCCCAAGGTACAAACTATTTTACCTTTTGCCCCTGGAGTTTATTGCTGCCACCACCAAATGTCTAACAAATATATAACAGGGAAAGAGCCCGCCCCACTAGATGAATCCGCCAAGGAAAAGTGAGCCTTCACCACACATGTTGGGCTGTATGAATTTAATGTACTCCCTTTCGGGCTGCAGAATGCACCCACCACCTTCCAAAGACTTGTAGATGGTCTCCTAGCGGGATTAGGAGAATATGTCGTCGCCTACCTTGACGATGTGGCCATATTTTCAGATTCCTGGGCAGAACACCTGGAACATCTACAAAAAGTCTTTTAGCGCATAAGGGAGGCAGGACTAACTGTTAAGGCTAAGAAGTGTCAAATAGGCCTAAACAGAGTGACTTACCTTGGACACCAGGTGGGTCAAGGAACTATCAACCCCCTACAGGCCAAAGTGGATGATATCCAAAAGCGGCCTGTCCCAAAGTCAAAGAAACAGGTCCAATCCTTCTTAGGCTTGGCCGGATATTATAGGCGATTTGTACCGCAATACAGCCAAATCGCCGCCCCACTGACAGACCTAACCAAAAAAACAGCGAAATGCCGTTCAGTGGACCGAAGAGTTTCAGAAGGCCTTTAACCAGTTTAAAGCAACACTCATGTCTGACCCTGTGCTAAGGGCCCTAGACTTTGACAAACCGTTCCTAGTAATCACAGATGCGTCCGAGCGTGGTGTGGGAGCAGTTTTAATGTAGGAAGGATCGGATCAAGAATTGCACCCTGTAGTGTTTCTCAGCAAGAAGCTGTCTGAGAGGAAAGCAACTGGTCAGTCAGTGAAAAGGAATGTTACACCATTGTCTACACTCTGGAAAAGCTATGCCCATATGTTTGGGGACGGCGTTTCCACCTGCAAACCGACCATGCTGTGCTACAATGGCTTCACACCGCCACGGGAAATAATAAAAAACTTATTTGGTGGAGTTTAGCTCTCCAAGATTTTGATTTCGACATCCAACACATCTCAGGAGCTTCTAAAAGTGGCTGATGCACTCTCCCATGAAAGGTTTCAGAGGAACAGCCGTGTTAGTCTGTATTCGCAAAAAGAAAAGGAGTACTTGTGGCACCTGCATGAGCTTTCGTGAGCTACAGCTCACTTCATCAGATGAAGTAGCTCACGAAAGCTCATGCTCAAATAAATTGGTTAGTCTCTAAGGTGCCACAAGTACTCCTTTTCTTTCTCCCATGAAAGTTTCCCGGAATCAACTGGTTAAAATCATCCTTGAGATGTGGAAAATATTGTTAGTCTTTATATACTTGGTAGTATATTTAGAGGTACATGCATCTTATTAACTCTGTTTTCTCCTAGAGCTCCAGGAAAAAATCACAGCCAGCGTTTCACCTTATCTGTGATTTGGGGGGCATCATAAATATAAAAGGAAGGGTAAACACCTTTAAAATCCCTCCTGGCCAGAGGAAAAACCCTTTCACCTATAAGGGGTTAAGAAGCTAGGATAACCTCACTGGCACCTGACCAAAATGACCAATGAGGATACAAGATACTTTCAAAGCTGGGGCGAGGGTGGGGGAGGGAGAGAAACAAAGGCTCCGTCGGTGTGTTGTTTTTTGCCAGGAACAGAAAAGGAATGGAGTCTTAGAACTTAGTAAGTAATCTAGTTAGATATGCATTAGATTCTGTTTTGTTTAAATGGCTGATAAAATAAGTTGTGCTGAATGGAATGTATATTCCAGGTTTTGTGTCTTTTTGTAACTTAAGGTTTTGCCTAGAGGGATTCTCTATGTTTTGAATCTGATTACCCGGTAAGGTATTTACCATCCTGTGTTTACAGAGGTGCTTCTTTTAATTTTTTCTTCAATTAAAATTCTTCTTTTAAGAAGCTGATTGCTTTTTCATTGTTCTTAAGATCCAAGGGTTTGGGTTTGTGTTCACCTATGCAAATTGGTGAGGATTTTTATCAAACCTTCCCCAGGAAAGGGGGTGTAGGGTTTGGAGAGGATTTTGTGGGGAAAGACGTTTCCAAGTGGGCTCTTTCCCTGTTATATATTTGTTAGATGCTTGGCGGTGGCAGCAATAAAGTCCAAGGGCAAAAGTTAAAATAGTTTGTACCTTAGGGAAGTTTTATCCTAAGCTGGTAAAAATAAGTATAGGGGGTTTTCATGCAGGTCCCCACATCTGTACCCTAGAGTTCAGAGTGGGGAAGGAACCTTGACAGCTTCTCTACTACCAGATTGAGCAGAATGTCAGTTGAAGACAGAACAGCCAAGATTCAGCCTGGGGGCCGGAGGAATTGGTCAGTATAGTGGGGGAAAAAACAAACAAACAAACAAACAACTAACAACTCCTCTTCAGGTTCACAGTACACAGTCTCCTAAAGGCAAGTGCCTATACAGAGCCAAGGAAAGCTTAACAGTGAGCTAAAAAGGGGTCTCTAATTAGATGAAGCAGAAATTGCAAGAACAGTGTCTCAGCTAACAACAATACTTAAGGCCAGATCTGTGTTTACCCAGAAAGAATCAAGATTGAGCCATGGTGAAATATATGGGTTTTCATTTTTCCAATCACTGATTTCACCAAGAAGGGAAATTAACTTTGTTACTAGAGTCTGCACAGTCTGCAAAACAATCAGCAGGTTATGTCCACTAAACAGCCAATGAATGCTGAGAAGTTACCCAGTTGCAAAGCACTACTGGTATGCATGACAAAGTCTCTATCCCATAAAGGAGCCTAATCCAAGTCTGAAGGAAAAGGTAGAAGAGAAAAGCGGAGAGGAGGACCTGCTCTTGGAGGAACATTTGCAAAGAACTCAGAGCATTTTATTTTGTGGGCTCCTCCAGCTTTGAATGTGCCATAGAAACAAGGCACTCTTTTCCCATCTATATCATTAAGCCACATTTGCAAACAGGGCAGACTTTGTATGGCCCTCCTTCCCCATTTCCAGGCACATTACCAAGGAGAATTCAGGAGACTGAGTGGTGAGAAAAAAAGCAGCAAAAGCTTTGAAGTGTTCAGTCAATTTTTTGGTTTTGCATTCTGCTTTGCAATATTAAGCATGGGGAGGAGAAGCTTTCTTTTTGACCCCCTCTGGTGATCAGCCTATGCTGTCAGAGTATGAGGACTGTTGAAACCCATGTCATTTTATCAGCTACTATTCATCTAAATGTCATATCCTTTTATCTATCTTGCCAAGCTATTTATCTCCATAGCTTCTTATGGAAGGAAGCAGGAGGCTCCGCAGGTTAGTGCATATATTCTGAACCAAGGCATTTCAACAAGGCTCCTCACCCAAGAGATGCTAATGTCAGAAAGCAGGTGTATCTCACATGCAGTCCAAACTCAGGTAGTTCCATTATGCCTAACTAATCCCTGCCCCTGTGCTAATTATTGACTTCCTCTCTTAAGCCTTGGTTGTGTTCCACACTAGAACTGGCTTCAGTAATCTTTGGGATAATGGTGCTATAGGAAGATGGACTAGTTGACCCAACTGCAAGAGGGGTTTAGTTGCACGACTCACAAAGGACTTCCATACTCTCTGGCAGGGCCACCTTCAGTGGATGAAAGGGAACCACTAGTATATCAGTTTAACTCTAGTATAGCTCAGTAGAGACAAAAGCGATGGGCTGGTGGGCTCCGTCCAGTACTTAACAGGAAGGTTCAACATCAGAGGCCATCCTAACAGGCTCTTTTGTTGGCAGTCTCAGCAGGGAGGTGAAGCATTGATTTGCACATAGAGCCAGAGCTTCCTTCTCTCCCCTAGTTGGCCCCTCTAGCTGAAAGCTAAGGCACATTATGATAAATATATCTTTTTTGGCAATTCAGACAGCTGCCACTGAAGTATAGAGTTAAGGTCACCAATACAGCTGACCAAGTTAACAGAGAACTAGATCATGATCTAGGCAATAGAACCCACCCCCTTGACCGACCCCCTACCGGCTAGCTGTGCTTGCAGCTTGTTGAACTGTGCCTCATTCATCTCTGCCTCCTGCAGGGCTGTGGTCAGCTGTGTGTGCAGGTCCATCTCCTTCTTCTGGTGAGCAGTCATTTCCAACTGCAGACGGGAGACCTGTGCTGTAGCAGCTGCCAGCTTCTCTGCAACTTTGACCTGTAGCACAGAACAGGGGGAAATATCAGAACTCCTGAGTACTTAAGTGGGGTTTCCAAAAGTTGGCTCACAGGGCAGTGCTAGGAGCCCAGATTCCATGCTTGGTTTGCATAACTAGATGGCAGACACCCTCCTCCATTAGAGATACAGCTTGATGGAAGTTGCAGGCCAAAGATGAAGCACTGTATATTGAGCTGAGGGGCAGCAGCACAGCATGCTGCGATAGGCTCACTGCCCTACTAAAAACAGAGTGGCTCTGGGACACATAGTAGAGCACTGTGGGCCCTATTTGACCACACGCTCCACCCTGATTTATTCTAGTGGCTGGCGACAACCTCATCTCCAAGACAGATTAAAGCAGGTCACTTCAGGAAGTTTTTTTCGGAAAAAGACGTGTTTCACTGGTTGGCTGTTCTGTTCACCCCTTTGGGACTACCAGCTGGCCGGCGAGACATCGAAGCCTAATTGCCCAGAAAAAGGCGTCTTACAGGCGTCTGCCACCCCCAGATACACACAGCTCTCTTCAGGTTGCAAACAGACTGTGCCAGGGTAGCAAGTCTGACGTTACAATTCTGCCCCTGCCCTTCTAGATTTGTCAAACAATTAAAATGGACCGGATGATATGCTCATGGGGATAAAGCTGTTTGGGATGGGTAGTTGTCAGATGGGAGTCGACATGCAGACTATTTTCAAGTGAGTACAGGGATCAGTTTATGAAGACTAGCTGTGGAGAGGGAATTTCAGAGCAGGATGTGTACTCTGCATTCGCGAGATGGTTAGGTACATACTAATTTGTCAAGGTATTTTTCTGGCTTGCCAAGTTATTCACTGTAAAGTGCAAGTATTAGATACTTCTAACAGTGATCACTGTTCTAATCAAGCTTTTAGGATTTTATTCAAGTCAGTGATTCACAGGAAGCCAGATCTAATAGGGGTTCTCACAGACAACTTGTTAATTACATGTTGTTAAAAAAAACTGAAAAGGCTCACAACCTCACAAACTAGATCCAGCTCCAAGTCTTTTGGGATAGGGCCAAAAATTCATGAAGGATATGCTGTAAAGACAGGCTGCATTATAATAGTGGGAACTTAAACAGTTCCTATTGTAGTTAAAAGTTACATTCAGATTCCGAACAGGTTCTCTGTTGTGCCCCACATAGTTCCAGCCCAATTTCCTCTTGGGCTAGCTACTTGCTGGCATTCAGAGAACTACCTCAGGTCTTGAATTACTGCTGGTCTCAAACTTGTAAACTGGTTCTGTACACCAGAGACTGACACTGTGGCTATTCATTAATCTTACTTAGAGACCTCTCTCCAAAGTATCTTAGTTACTGGGCTGCCAATCACACTTCCCCAGTGGGAGAAATTGTGTGATCACTTAATTAAACAACAAAGAACCAGGACCTGTGGATTAAGCACCTGTGGATGAGCAATGTGAAGTGATCAGTGATGACTATATATTAACATAGTTCCTACCACAGCATTCCCTTTTGTTCTCCTCTTTTGGAAGGGTGAAAAAAGATCATTATGAATGCAGCTTGTAAATTGTGGGTGGTGTTTTTTTTTAAATCTCCACATAGGCTGCCTCCAGCAGTTTTCATAAACTCAAAGGAAAACAAAGACCTGTTTCTGTGCTGAAATCAGCCTAGGTAAAAAAGAGTGGGGTTTGTTTGTTTGTTTCCCCCCCCATTAACTTCTGTATTCTGTGCAGCAGTATCTGAACTCCTAAGGTTAGCAAGTTTTCATCCACTCAGTTCAAATAGTTGAAAGGATTTTGCTCACAATTCTTCCTACCCAGCCTCCTGCCAAAAAGTGTTGGCTGTGGACTGTAAAGATGCAGGAGAATCTTCAGCTCAGAAAGAGACTTTATCAAAGTTAGAGGCATGTGTAAACTGTAGGTTATGGGAGAGAAACCCCAAGGCTCTAGAGAGTCAGGGACACACTGCCTCACCTGGTCCCAGCCCCGATCCACTGGCAGCATGTGCTGGGAAGAGAAAGCAGTGACAGGAAACAGGAAGAGTTAAGAACGCCAAGTAGAAAGGCAAAAGCATTAATTACTTAGAACAGCTAAGTGTGGCATTACAGGGGCTAAAATGTGACAAGAGAAGCATTCAACCTATTCCTTGTTTGACAGCTGCAAAAGCTCAAAAACAGAAAGAACAGCAGTGAAGCCATGTTTAAAAAGGGGCTAAATCTCTCCAAATGTGGAGGACTGTATGGAACATGGATGGTCAAATGGACTATGCAGTCATCTGGGAGCCAGGAGCTTCTGCATTCTAATCTCTGTACTGCCAGTGACAGCAAGTCATTTCACCATTCTGGAGAGCGATGATACCACCAACCTTACATGAACATGTCAAAACTTTGATATTAACTACTCTGCAAGTGCTAAGCAGAAATGTATTACCCCAAGGGCACAAGTTACAGATTCATTGCTCCTCACTGAAATCTGGGCCATGCCAGGATAGAGGGCTACCCCCCAGTTTGCATACACGGGAGCAGAGAATCCTCTCAGATCTTCCATGGTTCTCTCCCCTGGTTTGTTATTACTGAAACTGCCTACATCAGGAATTTGTCTCCATTGCAACAATTGACATAGCTACACCAAAGCAAACCCCAAGGATAGACAAGAAAGCTAGAGTGTGCAGCGATGCAGATGACTCACGTTTGAAGCCAGGGTAAGCATCTCCAGTGCAAATCATGGCTTTTCTAACCTACAGGGGAGCCAAATGAACCACTGCAATCGACTGCTGGAATTGGGTCAAGTCTCAGCACGGACAGGGCTTAAGGATGGATGCACTCTCTCTAAGCAATTGCTATGGTTGCCACAGTGATGCTGTGTGCTCAGACAGGAATGGAGGTTTATCAGTATCCTCAGTCTGTGATGCCACATGGCTGGAGCTGACTTGCTATAGTTATTGTTTCTGTAGCTTGCCACAGACTGTTGCTGGAGAACCTACCCCAGCAAAGTACTCCCTTTCTTCATGGTCTAGCTGCACCCAGCATATATTCAGCCACTCATTTCTCTGGATCCTCTGTGTTCCCTAACCAACAGGAGAGGCAGCTACTATACTTTAGGAATTAGGGTCTTCACTTTTTTACAGCCCACCAATTCACTGTTCTCATACAAGAAAGCAGAGGAAACGCAAGCACTTATGATTAACGCCAAACAGGAAATAGATTAATAAAAATGGAGTGCACACCACACAGCAGGGCATGGCAGTGCAAGGTTCATACGTTATTTTGGCAAAGTACAAAAGGGGCCAGCAATTGCTAGCAACATACTCAAAGCCCCCTCATACTAGTATATTAGAATGGGCTACAGTCTTCCAAATGAATCTGCACAGGCCTAACAAGCAACATATGGCTGTATTTAACTGGGTTCCTACACATGGTAAATAACGGAAGGCAGCAGGACGGAAAGAAACACCGGGTTCCATGTTTAACTGACATGGCTATTTGAGAGACAAGGTGGATGAGAAGTAAGTCCAATAAGAAATTACATCACCCACCATGTGTCTCAAATATCCTGGGACCAACACAGTTATACTACAAATGACTACTAGAAGTGAGTTTGACATATAACACTATATTACTGTATCTGAAACCTGAGGTTTCACTGATTTTTGAAATCAAGACATCTTATTAGAGAATCAAATCTAGCAGGTAAGAGGATTGTTATATGGATATTCTGGTGGCCCAAGTTCTACCAGCCATTTAGCAGTAGTAGAGGAGCTTTTTTGGGAATCTGACAATGTAGTAAAATAGGCAATGTGCATTTTGAAATAGTTATGAGACCCTGCTAATAGTCAAATGGTAGCTAAGCTACTGTGTGTATGAAAACAAAGTTAAGAGTAACTTTTGTACCTTCCATACCAATGTAGCAATTGAAAGACTATCCAAGCTAAGACATCTTTAAGCCTTATGCAACAGAAGCACAGATGCTACAGTGCTGGGGCCATGCAAACACCTAGACAGATCAGAATGAAAACTAAGGTAATGGCTTTAGAATCCATGATTGAGAACCCCTGGGTTCTCTTTTTAGGAGAGTTTTAGGTCAGAATCCCCAGTGTCTGTTAGATAGAACTGCAAACCCTTCTCTAGCCTTGGTCAGAGCTCTGTGTTTGTACTTATTGCTTGGCTAGTTTTACCTTTTCCTGCTCTGCATGCAACACCCTTGCCTGAGTGTGTTCATTTGTCGTTTGCAACGAGTTGTTTCTCTGCTCCATCAGCAGGTTGCTCTGTTCAACATACCTAGGAAAGGGGGTGGGGGAGGGAAAAATCATAGAAAACGACTTGAGCACAAAACACAAAAGGGGACTTGAAGTGAAAGCCTATTGTGGAAGAAAGACACCAGTGTTTGTGAAAAAGCCTCATGAACAGAATAAGTTCCAAAACAACTCTGTGTGATGTCTTGCACACAAATGCAACTAGGGATATGTGGATATTTAAGATCTGTCAGTTTAAGGCCAGAAGGGACCCCATTAGGGCATCTAGTCTGACCTGCTGTACAGCACAGGCCACCAACACCACCCAGCACTTGCACGCTAACCCAACAACCAAAAACAAAATCAAAGCACTACAGACCACAGGAGACTAGATTATTCTGTGCCAGAGGCACAGAATAGGAGGGACTGAGGTGTACCAGTACTTGAGGCCCCCCTCAATGCCAGGGAAATGATGAAATGATATACACCCAGATAATCTTGGCAAATGACATGCACCCACATGCTGCAGAGGAAGGCGAAACCCCCCCAACGTCACTGCCAATCTGACCTGGGGGAAAATACCTTTTTGATGTAACATATGTAATGAGTTAGGCTCTGAGCATGTGAGCAAGAACCAGCCAAGCACCTGAGAGACAGAATGCTTAGTGTCATATCAGAGCCCTGGCCGATCCTGTCCAATGGATGGACAATGGAGGGAGCAGTATGACTGCTCAGAGCTCCGGTACGAAACTGCAGAAAAACCTGAGTGTCTCTGGATTAAGTTTAGAAGTGTGTGCAACAAGAGTGATGTAGTGGTGGGAGTCTGCTATAGACCACCGGACCAGGGGGATGAGGTAGATGAGGCTTTCTTCCGGCAGTTCACGGAAGCTACTAGATCGCATGCCCTGATTCTCATGGGTGACTTTAATTTTCCTGATATCTGCTGGGAGAGCAATACAGCAGCGCATAGACAATCCAGGAAGTTTTTGGAAAGCGTAGGGGACAATTTCCTGATGCAAGTGCTAGAGGAGCCAACAAGGGGGGGCGCTTTTCTTGACCTGCTGCTCACAAACCGGGTAGAATTAGTGGGGGAAGCAAAAGTGGATGGGAATCTGGGAGGCAGTGACCATGAGTTGGTTGAGTTCAGGATCCTGACGCAGGGAAGAAAGGTAAGCAGCAGGATACGGACCCTGGACTTCAGGAAAGTAGACTTCGACTCCCTCAGGGAACGGATGGCCAGGATCCCCTGGGGGACTAACTTGAAGGGGAAAGGAGTCCAGGAGAGCTGGCTGTATTTCAAGGAATCCCTGTTGAGGTTACAGGGACAAACCATCCCGATGAGTCGAAAGAATAGTAAATATGGCAGGCGACCAGCTTGGCTTAATGGTGAAATCCTAGCGGATCTTAAACATAAAAAAGAAGCTTACAAGAAGTGGAAGGTTGGACATATGACCAGGGAAGAGTATAAAAATATTGCTCGGGCATGTAGGAATGATATCAGGAGGGCCAAATCGCACCTGGAGCTGCAGCTAGCCAGAGATGTCAAGAGTAACAAGAAGGGTTTCTTCAGGTATGTTGGCAACAAGAAGAAAGCCAAGGAATGTGTGGGCCCCTTACTGAATGAGGGAGGCAACCTAGTGACAGAGGATGTGGAAAAAGCTAATGTACTCAATGCTTTTTTTGCCTCTGTCTTCACTAACAAGGTCAGCTCCCAGACTGCTGCGCTGGGCTTCACAAAATGGGGAAGAGATGGCCAGCCCTCTGTGGAGATAGAGGTGGTTAGGGACTATTTAGAAAAGCTGGACGTGCACAAGTCCATGGGGCCGGACGAGTTGCATCCGAGAGTGCTGAAGGAATTGGCGGCTGTGATTGCAGAGCCATTGGCCATTATCTTTGAAAACTCGTGGCGAACCGGGGAAGTCCCGGATAACTGGAAAAAGGCTAATGTAGTGCCAATCTTTAAAAAAGGGAAGGAGGAGGATCCTGGGAACTACAGGCCAGTCAGCCTCACTTCAGTCCCTGGAAAAATCATGGAGAAGGTCCTCAAAGAATCAATCCTGAAGCACTTGCATGAGAGGAAAGTGATCATGCAAGCCAGCATGGATTCACCAAGGGAAGGTCATGCCTGACTAATCTAATTGCCTTTTATGATGAGATTACTGGTTCTGTGGATGAAGGGAAAGCAGTGGATGTATTGTTTCTTGACTTTAGCAAAGCTTTTGACACGGTCTCCCACAGTATTCTTGTCAGCAAGTTAAGGAAGTATGGGCTGGATGAATGCACTATAAGGTGGGTAGAAAGCTGGCTAGATTGTCGGGCTCAACGGGTAGTGATCAACGGCTCCATGTCTAGTTGGCAGCCGGTATCAAGTGGAGTACCCCAGGGGTCGGTCCTGGGGCCGGTTTTGTTCAATATCTTCATAAATGATCTGGAGGATGGTGTGGATTGCACTCTCAGCAAATTTGCGGATGATACTACACTGGGAGGAGTGGTAGATACGCTGGAGGGGAGGGATAGGATACAGAAAGACCTAGACAAATTGGAGGATTGGGCCAAAAGAAATCTGATGAGGTTCAATAAGGATAAGTGCAGGGTCCTGCACTTAGGATGGAAGAACCCAATGCACAGCTACAGACTAGGGACCGAATGGCTAGGCAGCAGTTCTGCGGAAAAGGACCTAGGGGTGACAGTGGACGAGAAGCTGGATATGAGTCAGCAGTGTGCCCTTGTTGCCAAGAAGGCCAATGGCATTTTGGGATGTATAAGTAGGGGCATAGCGAGCAGATCGAGGGATGTGATCGTCCCCCTCTATTCGACATTGGTGAGGCCTCATCTGGAGTACTGTGTCCAGTTTTGGGCCCCACACTACAAGAAGGATGTGGATAAATTGGAGAGAGTGCAGCGAAGGGCAACAAAAATGATTAGGGGACTGGAACACATGAGTTATGAGGAGAGGCTGAGGGAGCTGGGATTGTTTAGCCTGCAGAAGAGAAGAATGAGGGGGGATTTGATAGCTGCTTTCAACTACCTGAAAGGGGGTTCCAAAGAGGATGGCTCTAGACTGTTCTCAATGGTAGCAGATGACAGAACGAGGAGTAATGATCTCAAGTTGCAGTGGGGGAGGTTTAGATTGGATATTAGGAAAAACTTTTTCACTAAGAGGGTGGTGAAACACTGGAATGCGTTACCTAGGGAGGTGGTAGAATCTCCTTCCTTAGAGGTTTTTAAGGTCAGGCTTGACAAAGCCCTGGCTGGGATGATTTAACTGGGAATTGGTCCTGCTTTGAGCAGGGGGTTGGACTAGATGACCTTCAGGAGTCCCTTCCAACCCTGATATTCTATGATTCTATTCTATGATTCTATGTCCCATCTCTAGCCATAGACATCCCTGATGCTTCCAAGGTAAGGAAAAAACCTGCCCAGAATACACTGGGAGAAAAAATTCCCTTCCTGGCTGGCTGAAACCCTGAAGTATAAGCTTTAGGAACGTAAGAGATAAATTGGAAGTGAGCTCCATGGTTGCTGAGCTCTGACCAGCACCAACACATAATTGCACTCAAATTTGTCCTACTCTCTTAGAACTAATTAAGTTGTTTGCCCCCACAGCTCCTATTGGAAGGCTGTTCCAGAACCTCCCCCTCCAATGGTTAGAAATCTTCTCATTTCCAGCCTGAATTTGTTCATGGCCAGTTCACGTCCATATGTTCTTGTGCCAATACTGTCCTTCAGTTTAAAATAGCTCCTCAACCTCCCTGGTATTTATCTCCCTAATGTATTTAGAGAGAGCAATCATATCCCGTCTCAGCTGCCTTTTTGCTAGAACAAACAAGTCAGGCTCTTCCAGTTTCCTCTCATAAGACAGGCCCTCCATTCCCTTGATCATTCTAGCATTCTAGTCCTCCATTCCCTTGATCTTCTTCGTTGCACTAGTTCAAAATGAATTTAAAGACTGGAACACGAGTGACTAGGATCGTACACAGTATTCCCGATGAGAGAGACAGTATGATGCAAGTTACAGAAACATTGGGGAATCTGGAGATAGAGGAAATTGGTTAGTATCTCTGCTTCATCCTCCTGCCAAGAGAGCAGTGTTGCTGCAGTACAATGAATATTTAACATCTCAAGTGATGAGGCTTTCACCACTTCCTTTGGGAGACCATTCCATTCTAGAGACATTGTACGGCACATATCTGAGAACGGTGATAAATTGGGAATACATCCCATGCACCAGCACCCTTCTCCATTTGACTTGAAGGAGCAGCAATAAGAATAATCAGAGAGAGCAGACCCATCTCCCTTTGGCCATAAGGACTGTTGTTGTGATGTGGTCAGGAAAGGCAACAACAGGTCTTTACCTGCCTGCTGTGCTCCAAGTTTATGCCCAGCCCCAGTTTCAGAAATATGGACACCTTAAGTACCTACAGGAAAGGCATGTCCTTGTGCTAGAACCCAAAGAATCTAAGACCCCGTCCCTGAATTCAGTAATCTTTGTTCCATTTGGCAGTGAAATGAAGACCTCTTCTACAGCAAAAGAGAAAGTGCAGTTTTGCACCCGCCCATTCCTCACCGCTGATTCCGCCCAATCAATTCGCCGATCTTCTCATTCTGTTCTTCAATCCGGCTGCTCTTCTCAAATATCTCCTGCTTCAACCTCTCGTTCTCCTAAGGTGTAACCACAGAGTATGAGCACAGTCACCTTATTTGGGGTGACCTAGGGAATGCCACCTACAGCTGATTTCATGATCAGAAGAAATTTAATAGTAATGCTGTTACCACCTAGGCACGTACAGAACACAGTATCAGTTACTGAGGAACCAGCAAGGCTACCCTAGCACTCAGCCACCCGCACCTGAATGATGCGCTGGATGTTGCTCATGATCATGGCAGTTTCCATGGTAACTGAAGAGATGCCAGGTAGCAGCAAGTTGTTGCTAGTGTTTTGTTTCTGTAACTCCTCCACCTGTAAGGAATAAACCATGGAAGTCACTTCAGCAGGATGTTAATGTGAGCATTTAGCACGTCACAACTTGTCACAACTTCACCTGAGATACACAAAGTAGGTGAAGTAGTGTCTTTTATTGGACCAACTTCTGTTGGTGGATGATACAAGCTTTCTAGCTTCATCTGATCACTCATACAGCAGTTGTAGAATATGCATATAAACTACAGCCATGCCACCTTGTGCAGGGCTGTGGGATTCCTTGGAGGCGAGCCATTAAGTGTACAATCATAACAGACAGCTCTTTCATGAGGATCATCTTGCTGCAACTGGGCATTTTTTATAGTAGTCAAATCACACGTGAAGTATAATTAGTGAAAACTCCACCGTTATATGGTTAAGCTACTGCAGAATGTAAAAGCTAAACACAGCAGCTTGAACTCTTCAACATAACACCTACTTCTGAGGCACTATATGGTTGAGAAGGGCAAGTGGCTTTATCCCCTTGTGAACAAGCCCGCTCCACATCAGATCTCTCTCCTCTACTGCCAGGTCTATATCATTACCTTGGCAGCTAGATGATCCATTTTATCAGCTACTTTGCTAACAGCCATTCGGATTTCAGTGTTATGTTGTCGAGCTTCTGTCATCAAGAATGAAGTAACGTCACTAGGTGCTAGAATAGGAAGGAGAAAGGTGACCAGTTAGCATGGCAAAAAGACCACCACAGAAGCAGAAGTACAGTATTAGCATTGGTCTACGTTCAAAGCCTGGCAGCTACATGGTCTGCCATCTTCCTAAAGGTCAGTGATTAAGAAGATCTAGAAAACAAGGCATGTTATTGCTTTAACTATAAGAAACCAGGTCTATAGTTGCAGGAAATCAATGGACTTGTTTACAGCAATTCATAGATTCCAAGGCCAGAATGATCATTGTGATCATCTAGTCTGATCTCCTGTGTAACACAGGACAGAGAACTTCCCCAAAATAATCCCTAAAGCAGAGATTCTCAACCTTTTACTCTTCCTCCCCACCCCCCAACATGCTATAAAAAGTCCACAGCCTACCTGTGTCACAACTGTTTTTCTGCATACAAAAGCCAGAGCCAGCGTTAGGGGGTAGGGGGTTAGCAAGCAGGGCAATTGCCTGAGGCCACACACCACAAGGGCCCCTGCAAAGCTAAGTTATTCAGGCTTCATCTTGAGCCCTGGGTGGTGGAGCTCAGGCCCCAGGCTTCAGCCCCCTACGGTGGGGCTTTGGCTTTCTGCCCTGGGCCTCAGCAAGTTTAATGCCAGCCCTGCTTGGCAGCCCCCTGAAACCTGCTTGCAGCCCACCACTGGGCCCAGGAACCCTGGCTGAGAACCACTGGCCCTAGAGCATCTCTCAGAAAAACATCCAATTTTGATTTAAAGATTGCTAATGATAGAGAACCTACCATGACCCCTGGTAAATTGTTCCAATAGTTAATTATCCTCACTGTTAAAAATGTATGGCGTATTTCCAGTTTGAATTTATCTCGTTTCACCTGCCAGCCATTGGCCTGTTACACCATTCTATCAGATTGAAGAGCTCATTGTTAAATATTTGTTCCCCATGTAGGAATTTATAGATCGTCATCGCGGCTGCCAAATGTTTAAAACACATGTAACAGGATAAACAATTAATAATTTATAATGAAATTTAATAAGTGACTATGTTAGAGTCACTAGCCATGTGCACACTCGGGAATAGATCTCAGGAATTTTTTCCCCATATTAGTCCCTTCCCTGAGTGCACCTTGCGGGGCGGGGGCGGAATTTGAATTATTAACTATTATTTGTCCTTATCCGGCATTTAAGAAAACAAAACATGGCACAACATAAAACTGAGCCAACAGATGTAAGGGCTCTGAACGGGATGGGTGTATGTCTGCTTCCAGTCTTGTATGGATATTTATTACAAAAAATTAATTTACAATGCATCAGAGCAGCTAAGAGATTTCATATGGTGCACATTTTCCTGACATACCTTGGAAAGGTGCTGGATACATCTGTCCTACAGGCTGGAGTTGGGAAGCAGCTGCAGTTTGTGAATAGGCATATGCCATTCCCGCATACGGCTAAGGGAAGAAGACACTTTGTTTTGTTTTGTTCTAACAGTTTCAGTTACATGCTACTCTCTATAATGTCTGTTATGGATGAAGTTTGAGAATCAAGGTCTGAGTGGAGCATCTGTAGATTAAATATGGATGCTAAGACAGCGAATGTCACTGAAGCCATTTTTAAGGAAGAACAAGAATAAAACTGATTCACTTCGGTCATCTCTAGGTAGGACAACCACAAAACCCAAATAACTTTTCTTCTGACAAGCTTTCCTCACTCAATGTAAGTGAACTGAAGCATCTGGGGGTCACAAATGCTATTAACTCAAAGACTTTCCATTTAGTCCAAAACAGGAGTTTTTCAAGGGAGTGTGCGAGCCAGATGCACCTAGTAAATGTTCTCTAAATTTAGGCCAATTAACACCCCACTCACAAAAAAAACCCTGCAAGAGTACAAATAATGCAGGCACAAGTCCAACAGCAGAGTAGAGGCTATCTAGTTTATTGCACTGAATGCAGCATGTATTATTACCTGCCTTGTAGGCAAGTGGCAGATTAGTCTCAAGAGCCTGCACGTGCTCTGAGGGCTTATGCTCTAATAAATTGGTTAGTTTCTAAGGTGCCACAAGTACTCCTTTTCTTCTTTGAACTGGAGGAGTTAAGGGAGACAGAGAGGCACATAGATGAGACTCTCGGAACACAATAGAGAAGTCCCACTCCCCACATGACAGCCTCTGTGCTGCTGAGGAGGATGAAAGTCTTGGGGAAGGAGAACATCAAGGTGGAATGGAGGGAAATGATCCCATAGCTGGTATCCTCTCATGAGGGTGGAGACGCAGGTTATTAGGCACAGGCTCCCCTACCCCACCCTCCATACAATTTCAGAAACCAGATGTGGCCCTCAGGCCAAAATGTTTGCCCACCCCTGGATTAGAGTATTAGAAATATAGATGGTTGGGTTTTGTGGTTTTCTCAGTCATCATGGTATGTTGCCTGCTCGGTGTGAAGGTCGAGGACCTCTCAAGACATCTAGGCACACTTATGTGCAGTGCTGCGGATGAGCCAGTGGTCATGGTACATGTCGGTACCAATGACATAGGGAAAGGTAGGAGAGAGGTCTTGGAGGCCAAATTTAGGCCACTAGGTAAGAGACTGAAGTTCAAGACATCCATGGTAGTGTATCTGAAATGCTTCCAGTTCCACACACAGGGCCAGTTAGACAGGAAGAACTGCAGCGTCTCAATGAGTGGATGAGATGGAGTTCAGAGGAGGAATTTAGGTTTATTGAGACCTGGGGAAATTTTTGGAAAAGGAGGAGCCAAAGAAGGAAGAATGGGCTTCATCTAAACCCAAACAGAACCAGAGTACTGGCATGTAAAATTAAAAAATGTCTAGAGGCATTTTTAAACTAAGGGGTGGGGGAAACAGATAGGTGGAACACAGGATCTGGTCCAAGAGGTGAATATAGCTGAACCACTACATAACAGAGACCATAATGTAATAAAAAGTTAACATCCTTGTAGGGGGAAAATACCAAAGAAACACACCACAGTTTAACTTCAAAGAAGGGGAACTGCACAAAAATGAGGCTAGTCAAATGGAAATTAAAAAGAACAGTCATAAGAGTAAACTGCCTGCAAGCTTCATGGAAACTTTTTAAAAACACTATAATAGAGGCTCCAACTATAAGTATAACCCAAATTAAAAATAAATAAATAAATAAAAGGATCAAAAAAAGCTGCCATGGCTAAACAGAGTAAAAGAGGTAGTTAGAGACAAAAAGACAACTTTTTAAAATTTGAAATCAAAACCTACTGAGGAAAATAGAAAGGAAAAAACTCTGGCAAATCAAGCGTGGAAGCATAATTAGGCAAGCCAAAAACAAACAAACGAACCCACCAAAAATTGCTGTTTTAGTTTTTGTAAGTACATCAGCAACAGGAAACCTGCCAAACAATAAGTGGGGCCACTGGATGATCAAAGTGCTAAAGAAGCACTCAAGAAGTTAAAGAAGAAGTTAAATGAATTCTTTGCATTGGTCTTCACTGCAGAGGATGTGAGGGAGATTTCCACACCTGAGCCATTTGTTTCAGATGACAAATCTGAGGAACTGTTCCACATTGAGGTGCCAATAGAGGTGGTTTTGGAACAAATTGGTAAATGAAACAGTAAGTCACCAGATCTCTTGGATAAATACCATCTGGTCCTGAGGGAGCTCAAATATGTAACTGCAAAACTACTAACTGTGGTATCAGGTTTCAGAGTGGTAGCGGTATGTAACTTATCGCTTAAATTAGCTTCTGCACTAGATGACAGGCAGAGAGCTAATGTAATACCAATTTTTTTTTTTTTTTTTTAAAAGGCTCCAGAGGTGACCTGGGCAAATTACAGGTCAGCAAGTCTAACTTCAATACCCAGCAAATTGGTTGAAACTATAGTAAAGAATGGAATTCTCAGACACACAGAGGAACACAATATATTGGGGAAGAGTCAACATGGCTTTTGTAAAGGAAAATCATGCCTCACCAATCTATTAGAATTCTTGGAGGGTGTCAACAAGGTTGAATCAGTGGATATAGTGTACCTGGACTTTCAGAAAGCCTTTGATAAGATCACTTGCCCAAGACTCTTACGCAAAGTAAGCAGTCATTGGATAAGAGAGAAGGTCCTTTCATTGATCGATAACTGGTTGAAAAAGATAGAAAACAAAGGGTAGGAATAAATGGTCAATTTTCAGTGGAGAGGGGTAAAATACCATGGTCTGCCAAAGGATCTGTACTGGGACCAGTGTGGTTTAACATAATAATAAATGGTATGGAAAAAGAGGTAAACAGTGACGTGGAAAAGTTTTCAGACAATAGTAAATTACTCAAAATACTTAAGTCCAAAGCTGACTGCAAAGAGTGACAAAGGGTGACAAAATGGCAGATGAAATTCTATGCAAAGTAATGCACACTGGAAAACATTATCACAACTATACACACAAAATGATGGAGTCTAAATTAGCTGTTACCACTCAGGAAAGAGATCTTGGACAGTTCTCTGAAAAGATCTGGTCATTGTGCAGCAGCAGTCAAGAAAGCTAACAGAATATTAGGAACTATTAGGAAAAGCATAGATAGTAAGACAGAAAAACATAATACCACTATACAAATCCATGGTATGCCCACACCTTGAATACTGTACGCACTTCTGGTCACCTGATCTCAAAAAAGACATTACAATTGGTAAAAGCATAGAGAAGGGCAACAAAAATGATTAGAGGTATGGAACAGCTCCGGTACGAGGAGAGATTAAAAAGACTGGGATTTTTCATCTTAGAAAAGAGAGACTGGGCGGGGGGGGGAGAATAGAACAGAGGTCTATAAAATCCTTATTCATTTTCACCACACCATTTGTGAAGTGTTATTTACCCCTTCACATAACACAAGAACCAGAGGTCACCCAATGAAATTAATGGGTAGGAAGTATTTCTTCACACAATGGACTATCAACCTGTGGAACTCATTGCCAGGGGTTGCTGTAAAGGCCAAAAGTATAACCGGGTTCAAAAAGAGTTTGATAAGTTAATGGAGAATAGGTCCATCGATGGTCTAGGGAGGTTGTGAAAATCTCCATCACTAGACATTTTTAAGAGCGTGTTAGACAAATCCCTGTTAGGGATTTGTCTAGATAATACTTAGTTCTGCCATGAGTGCAGGGGACTGGACTAGATGAGCTCTCGAGGTCCCTTCCAGTCCTATGATTCTATGGCTATTAGCCAACATGGTTAGGGATGCAACCCCATGCTGTGTGTCCCCCTCAACCTCTGACTGCCAGAAGCTGGGACTGGACGACAGGGGATGGATCACTCGCCGATTGCCTGTTCTGTTCATTGCCTCAGAAGCACCTGGTGCTGGCCACTGTCAGCAGACAGGATACTGAGCTAGATGGACCTTTGGTATGACCCAGTATAGCTGTTCTTATGTTCTTTAAATATTCTTGTGGCTCTCTCTCTGAACCCTCGGATTTTTCAACATCCTTCAGTTTGGTTAGATGGCTCCTTCTTTGGGTGGTTCTTCTATTCCCAACAATGGAGAAGAGCATACATCTAAGGGAGCGCTGCCACCAGAAGCATCAGAGGTCTCCACTAGTCTGATTTCAATACCTGAAAACTCTGTGCACTTCCAGGGAGAGCTGAATGGGACTGGAGGGTTGCAGGCATTAAGGCAGCAGAGGGTGCTTGGAGCCCAGAAACAGATGGCTGAGGTACTGAAAAGGAACAAGAGAAGATATCTAGCACAGTAAGTCTATCCTTTGTTGCTGACAGTTATTTTCAGTTGCTTAAGTTACTTGACAAAAGTGTATGGAACCCCTACATGATTAAAGTAACTACAGACACTGAACAGACCAAGGCTAATGTGAGACTGCCCACAATCTTGCCTAAGTGAATCCATCTGAGGAAGATTAAGGGGCTGTCTTCACTGCAAAGTAAGCATGAGTTTGCCCCTAACCTGAGTTCCCTCCACACAGAGAAATGCTTAACTCAAATGTGATAGTGTTTTTAACTCAAGTTGTCTGGCCTGCCAGGAGGTCAAGGTTAAAGCTTGAGTGAACACAACTCAGCTGTTAACAGTACAATTCTGCAGTGTGGAAGCTAGTTAACTCCACTCGAGTGCTACGAGTCCTCCAATGCCTTCCCATAATTCCCCTTCTCTCCCCCTCATGTACACAGAAAGGACAGAGATATTCTCCCACAATCCACTGGGAAAATTCCTACAGCAGCTCATCAAGCCATGGGAAGTCTTAGTGACAGACAAGTGCAGTGCCAGTATGGACATAAGAGCTCAAATGTTACTTTGCTTTGTGGTCCTCTTCCACTCAAGCTAGACTAACTCATGAGAAGTAACTTCAGTGCAGATAACGAGAACTGACGCTGCAGTGAACACGCACCCTAAATAACTCAGCCTCCTGGAGAGCTGAGTGATGGGAGGGTCACTCACAAGTCACGTCTTCTTTTCAGTTCTTTAAAAAGAAAAGGAGTACTTGTGGCACCTTAGAGACTAACCAATTTATTTGAGCATGAGCTTTCGTGAGCTACAGCTCACTTCATCTGTGAGCTGTAGCTCACGAAAGCTCATGCTCAAATAAATTGGTTAGTCTCTAAGGTGCCACAAGTACTCCTTTTCTTTTTGCGAATACAGACTAACACGGCTGTTCCTCTGAAACAGTTCTTTAAAGTAACACACCATTCATGCAGCAGAAAATGGTTAAACATGCCAGTCCACGAGTGCAGTTTCTACCTATCAAACCCAAACAGACCAATTCATTACCTTGTGTTGTCAACTGAGGAAGTACTCCATGAGCTGGCTGCGAGAAAGGTCTCTTGGGGGATGAAGAGACAGGCTGTGCTGTTCCTCTCAATGTATTTGGGTCCTAAAACGTTCACAGATTTCAGTCAGTATTACTGAGCTAACAACTTACCCAAAAGTTTGGATAAAAGCTATTCCTAAGACCAGATATGATTAACAGCAATGCACCCACGTATAGACAGGGAATTTAAGCTTGACAGGAATGCTAGCCTCATGTGGAACTGAATGTCAACAATTCCAATCATACAAGGTGACCCACGAGCTTCAAAAAGGCACAAAGTGATACACTGACAGAGCAGTCACCCCCGCAGGCAGGAAGAGCAGCCACTGTGCACTCAGCAGTAGTTCTTGCACAGCCTGGAATGTATATCAACGCCTACTTTAAGGAATATGAGAGCTTGGTGACGCACCTCTATTTCTGAGTCACTGGAGTCAAGCTGGGTGCCTGCTGTTCCTGCAAGGAAAGGAAGCATAGGCTGTCCCATTTTAGCCATCCGAGAAATCAGCTTTGCTTTTGCTACATCAGGATTCTGGAAGAAACATTTGCAATTACATTGTCTCCGTATCTTTTAACCCATTTTTCAGTGCTCTCTTGACACTAACCCGGATTATTATGGCTCTATAGAGCCCAGAATTATATATTGACTCGGTTGCAGAAGCTTTGTTCAGTCTTTTTCCAGCTATCAAATGAAGAAAGTCTCTGTATTTAGAGAATACCCGAGATCTTTTGGTCCTTTAGATAATACTTTATTTAAAGAGAGAATAGAGTTAATATACTGTTTTTACATCTGATTTTACAGTCATGAGTATTGTATGGCTATCTATTGTACACATTAACAAGATAGAAAGACAAGCTGGACGAGGTAACATCTTTTATTGGACCAACTTCTGTTGGTGGATGGGATGAACTTCACAGAGCTCTTCCTAAGGTCAGAGCAAGGAAACCAAAGCATCCAAGCTAAATATAAGGTGGGACAGATTGTTAAGCATAAGGGGTTCACACATGTTGCAGCATAGCTTTTGAAGGTGTGCAGATTTTCTTTGAGAACATGACAGAGGTCAAATACGAAGTATTCACTTTGTGAACATTCACATAGGAATTGAAGGGAATCAAATATCTTTCCCGAAACAACTCTACAACCTCATCCTCCAAGGACAAACCCCAAGGACCTCCTACATGCTTCCCAAGATACACAAACAAGGGAACCCAGGCAAAGCCATCATATCTAGCTGAAGAAATATCAGGACTCACAGAAGCCACCTTCACACCACTCACCACACAAGGGGCAGTTTCCTTCAGAACACAACGGACTTCCTCCAGAAACTCCACGACATTAACAACCTCCCTTATAACACCATCCTTGCCACCATGGATGTCAATCTCCCTATACACCAAAATCATCATGATGGAATTGCTGCCTGCTTCAAATACAGTAACTCCTCACTTAACATATGTAGTTATGTTCCTTAAAAATGCTACTTTAAGCGAAATGATGTTAAGCGAATCCAATTTCCCCATAGGAATTAATGTAAGGGTGGGGGGTTATGTTAGGTTCCAGGGAAATGTTTTTCGCCAGTTAAAAGACTATATATACACACACATATACTGTGTGTATGTATGTGTGTAAGTTTTAAACAATTTAATACTGTACACAGCAATGCTGATTGTGAAGCTTGGTTGAGGTGGTGGAGTCAGAAGGTGGGATGTTTCCCAGGGAATGCCTTACTGCTAAATGATTAACTAGCACTCGTCTGAGCCCTCAAGAGTTAACACGTTGTTAATGTAGCCTCACACTCTACAAGGCAGCATGAATGGAGGGAGGAGACACAGAATGGCAGTGGCTGCAAACATTCCCTGTGGAAACCGAACGTGATGATGAACCCATGCTATCCCACTGGAGCTCACCGCTCCCTCCACTTTCCAAAGTGCCAGGGGTGCATGTGTGTGACACACACACACACGTGAGAGAGAGAGAAACGTGCATTGCCCCTTTAAGTACGCTGACCTCACTAAGTACACTGACTTTTTAAGCAGATCAGCAAGTTGAGATAGCAGCTGCTGCCAGCAAGCTCCCTCCATCCTGAGCCCTGTCTCGTCCCCGTCCCTGCTCTGTGGAGATGCGGTACAGGAACGGGGGTCAGGAGCAGGGGGAGGGGGACACTGACATCAGCACCCCTCTTCCCCACCCCCCCACAGCTAGCAGGAGGCTCCTGGGAGCAGCTCCAAGGCAGAGGGCAGGTGCAGCACACAGCAGTGGGGGGAGGGACACCTGAACTGCCCAGCAATTGATAGCCTGCTCTGTGGCTGCCGCACAGGGAACTTAGGGGAGCTAATGGGGGGCTGCCAGTCCACCCTGGTTCCAAGCCCCCACCAGCTCACTCCAATGCGCTGCTCTTCCTGCAAGCAGTGGACAAAGCAGGCGGCTGCCAAACAACGTTATAAGGGAGCACTGTGCAACTTTAAACAAGCATGTTCTCTAACTGATCAGCGACATAACAACGAAACAACGTTAACTGGGACGACAAAGTGAGGAGTTACTGTCTCTACAAGACAATGGACCACACATAGAAATCCAACCCAAACATCGCCAAACTCATCCATTTCATCCTCTGATAATAACTTTACATTTAACAAACACTTTATCTATACCCTGGGAACTGCCATGGGTACTAGGATGGGTCCCCGATATGCCAATCTCTTTATGGGATACAGAGGAAAAACATCTAGAAAAATGCACCACAAAAATCAGTAATTTACCTGAGATACATCAATGATATTTTCATCCTCTGAACAGACAACTTAAACTCCTTCATAGTTTCCATTACAGCTTCAACCACCATGACCACAACCCCCCATCCATCAAACTCTCTCTTCCACACCAACACCAGCTTCCTGCACACCAGGATAAGCTTCAGCAATGGAACCCTACAGACAGCTATACAAAGGAAATCCACAGATCACCACACCTACCTTCACAATCCAGTAACCACCCAAGACCCACCAAGAAATCTGTTATCTACAGACACTCAGATACCACAGAATATGCTCTTAGGACGAAGTCTGAGATACACATCTTACACTTAAAACTGCCTTCATCAAACAAGGACACTTCACCAGAGAAGTAGACTGCAACATGGAACAGTCCACCCACATACAGCAGGAGAACCTGCTTCAATACAGAAAAAACCCACCAATGCATATCCCTACTTGTTAGCTACCATCCCACATTAGAACCTATATGGGGTATCAAACAATTACAACCCATACCTGATGGGGACCACATCCAGGAAATATTTCTTTCAGGATGCCCTCTTCTGGCCTTCAGACAACCCTGCAACCTCTGCAAAATCATCAGAAGAAAGCTGCTCACAGACCAAGACACACCAACCCAAAGCTGCACCAGACCCTGCCAAAACAATAGATGCAAAACCTGCAGCCATATCCCCACTTCTACAATAATCAATATCCCACACAACACATCTTTCTAGATTCATAGGTCTTACACACTTCTATCACAAGTGGTGTACTTCATCCAGTGCATCAAATGCCCCAACAGCAGCTACATGGGTGAAACTAGACAGTCACCATGCTCTCAGAAGAACTCATGCAGAAAAATAAGACACAAAACACCCTGTCACTGACTGGCAAACACTTTTCACAAAGCAATCACTCCATAACTGACTTCAGTCCACGTCCTTAAAGGAAACCTGCATGACACCTTCAATACACAAGCTTGGGACCTTAAATTCATAATTCTGCTGGACACTCAAGAACATGGACTTGTCAGAGAGACTGGTTTTATGGCCCATTACAACAACTTATAACACTCTGCTGCCTACTAATTCTCCATTATCCTACAACTGCAGAAGAAGGAATTTTAAGTTGTCTTCTACAACAGGTGTGAATCCGTTATGCTTAACAATCTGTCCCATCTTGTATGTAGCTTGGACACTATGGTTTCCTTCTCCAGACCTGAGGAGGAGCTCTGTGAAACCCAAAGGCTTGTCTCTTTCACGGACAGAAGTTGGTCCAATAAGAGATATATCACCCACTTTGTCTCTCTCATAGCTTGAGACAAACATGGCTACAACACCACTGCAAAAGATGGAGAGAGTTTCATGCCTGAACTCCTAGAACTGATTTTCAAAAGTTAACCAACTCCTTCATTCTATGACTGTGCTCCATCTGCATAAGGGATACAAAGGAGCCCAGATTTCTTGACAGTAGCCCATTCTATTCTGTAGCACATAGGAGACCACCTCACACTATTGCAGCTAACAAGCTTTACTTCTGAGGGCTGCAAAAATAAAATGGATAGCAAGGAGTATTAAGTTGACTATCACCATGGTATCTGATCAGTACATATGAGATGACAGTTATAGTTCTATTAACACCCACAGAGCCAAAGAAACCACACCCTTAAATACAAAATTACCCTTTTAGGGCCATTGTACAAATGTTTTTTAAAAAGCATATAGACCCATATTTCCTTGAGTTCCCCACATCACAACTAAAAATGACAGAGAAATGCTCAAGCTCTCCTTGTATAGGATCAAGCAAGTCAGATTCAAGGCTGAAACTGTTGCCTTAACTTCAGTAGACATGGCCTCATCCAGGGAAGTGGGGGAGAACCAGACCCTCAAGTGATAACCTTTATGCTACTGGACAAGATGAAATGAAAAGCTTTTCTAAAGTATGGAGCTACTGAAGATGCCCCTAACCATTAACAGGATGAGAGATGCAACATTTTAAAACAATTTACCAAATGAGAGGCCACAGGGAAGTGAAGGAGGAGTTAAGACTAGCATTTCTCTTTCAAAACATCAGTGATGACAAAGCCCCTGAACACAGGGGACAGAGTTGTTTCAGGCTCCCATGAGGTTTACTCCTGGAGGGATTCTGCAGGACTGCGTACCTGCAGAAAACGCCCCCACCACCCCGGGCAGATTTCCTGTGTTTCCCTGCAGAAAACAGCAGGGAAGCAAAGGGAAGCTGGGGGAGGGGGGGGCACACGAGGTTACATGCCACTGCCCCCACTCATTCTGCAAGCGCAGAGCTGCCCAGAGGAAGGAAGCCGTCTGTCTTGGCTCCGCTGACTCTGCAGCTGAACTCGGACCCCCAATCCACTGATCCCAACCAGCTGCACCTGGACCCCCCACCCCATCAAGCACTACTCCCCCAGCATCCAGACCCTCCCACCAAGTCCCACGTAGCCAGACCTCCCCCTCCACTGAACCCCATCTCCCCATACCCAGCCCCAATCACCTGCACCAGTATCCCCTGCACCCGGAACCCCACAAATGAGCCTCTATGCATGCAGATCTCCCACTGAGCCGCCTGTACCCAGACTGTCCCACACCGAAACCTCTCACCCCACACCTGGATCTCCCCCCATACTAAGCCCCTCCACACTTGGATCCTGCTGGGCTGAGCCTGCCCACCCACACCTGGTGCAGAGGGGCAGGCCCAGCCTTTGCACTGTGTCAGGATCAGATGAACCTCACTGCTGAGTCTCTGTACCAGATGAGGTGGGGGCTTCAGGGTGATCCCCCACCTCAATGCAGCCAGTGGCCTGTGCTCTCCAATGCCATGCTGTGACATATTGACAAATAAAATTTGCAGAATTTTAAAATATTGTGCGCATAATTTTTAATTTTTTGGTGCAGAATTCCCTGAAGAGTAGAGGTTATTGGCTATTCTAAGGAAATGATGAACCTCAGGGGGCTTGTATATTACAGACAGACAAAAGTTATCCAACTTTTTTTTAAATCTATTATTTTAGGCTGCATATACTGACACATTCCACTAGTGATCCAGGGAGCTTAGTTTACAGTATAAAACTCTTGCTGTTCATTTAAGGACAAAGTTTCAATCTTAATTCTGAATGGACAAGGACTAAGCCTTCCCATGTTTGTACAGCACACAGCAAAACTAGGCTTTGATCCCAAGTGAGGCTTCTGGGTAACACAATAGAAGTGTTAAAGAGATCATGCTTTGCTTACATGCATTTCAGATAGGCCCTTAGCATTATTTTAATAATTTCGGCATGACTTAAATATTCGGACATTCCTGTATATGTTTCACATTAACTAAAGCAACACTTACTGCTAGTTGTTCATTTATAGAGTTAGACTTGGTCCGAACAGCTGGCTCTCTGCAGAGAGGAAACAAATATATATTGGGATTAAAGTTAAAAAAAAAAAAAAAATCTCTGAAGACCTGATGAAGAGTACGCTACATCTCTAAATCACTAAACATACCCGTGAACTGTAGTCCCCACAAGCAAAACTTCACTTTTCCATCGTAAGATATTTCAACACTTCATGTTTGGAAAGCTATTTGTAACCATATATGACAGTTTAGAGATACTGGACCATTATTCTGTAGCAAATTCCATGACTGTGGAATTGCAAAATACACAAGTGATAGTATATAGTGATATATTGATCACATAGTGATCAATGGCTCCATGTCTAGTTGGCAGCCGGTATCAAGTGGAGTGCCCCAAGGGTCGGTCCTGGGGCCGGTTTTGTTCAGTATCTTCATAAATGATCTGGAGGATGGTGTGGATTGCACTCTCAGCAAATTTGCGGATGATACTAAACTGGGAGGAATGGTAGATACGCTGGAGGGGAGGGATAGGATACAGAAGGACCTAGACAAATTGGAGGATTGGGCCAAAAGAAATCTGATGAGGTTCAATAAGGATAAGTGCAGGGTCCTGCACTTAGGATGGAAGAATCCAATGCACCGCTACAGACTAGGGACCGAATGGCTAGGCAGCAGTTCTGCGGAAAAGGACCTAGGGGTGACAGTGGACGAGAAGCTGGATATGAGTCAGCAGTGTGCCCTTGTTGCCAAGAAGGCCAATGGCATTTTGGGATGTATAAGTAGGGGCATAGCGAGCAGATCGAGGGACGTGATCGTTCCCCTCTATTCGACATTGGTGAGGCCTCATCTGGAGTACTGTGTCCAGTTTTGGGCCCCACACTACAAGAAGGATGTGGAGAAATTGGAGAGAGTCCAGCGAAGGGCAACAAAAATGATTAGGGGTCTAGAACACATGACTTATGAGGAGAGGCTGAGGGAGCTGGGATTGTTTAGCCTGCAGAAGAGAAGAATGAGGGGGGATTTGATAGCTGCTTTCAACTACCTGAAAGGGGGTTCCAAAGAGGATGGCTTTAGACTGTTCTCAATGGTAGCAGATGACAGAACGAGGAGTAATGGTCTCAAGTTGCAGTGGGGGAGGTTTAGATTGGATATTAGGAAAAACTTTTTCACTAAGAGGGTGGTGAAACACTGGAATGCGTTACCTAGGGAGGTGGTAGAATCTCCTTCCTTAGAGGTTTTTAAGGTCAGGCTTGACAAAGCCCTGGCTGGGATGATTTAACTGGGAATTGGTCCTGCTTCGAGCAGGGGGTTGGACTAGATGACCTTCAGGGGTCCCTTCCAACCCTGATATTCTATGATTCTAAGTCATTGATGATAAGTATCAAAGGGGTAGCTGTGTAAGTCTGTATCCACAAAAATAATGAGGAGTTCAGTGGCACCTTAAAGACTAACAGATATATTTGGGCATAAACTTTTGTGGGTAAAAAACCCCACTTCAGATGAATGGAGTGAAAATTACAGATACAGACATAAATATACTGGCATGTGAAGAGACGGGAGTTACCTTACAATTGGAGAATCAGTGCTGTCAAGGCCAATTAAATCAGGGTGGATGTGGTCCATTCCCAATAATTGATGAGGAAGTGATAATACCAAGAGGGGGTTGCCATCAGTTTGGGTCTTACAGATATTTTCACAAATACTAAGTTCTAGGAGCTCTGAACTCATTCTGCTTCCTTATTTTCTTACCCAGGCTTGAGAGGTATTGTCGAAGGAGGCAATCCTACAGGGTCTGCGGAGAAGCTGTCCGAATTGGGTACTGGGGAAGATGCAGAAGAATCCCTCGAACCAATACTGTGCCCATCAGTGCCAGACTCCTTTACCAGCTTCACCTAAGAAAACCACAATGAAGGTATTACACACAGACCTGTTGTTCTGGGTCCTGAAACAACTCTTTAGTATTCTGCTTCTTTCTGGCCAATGTTTTGTTCATCACACTATCATTTGCTGCAGAGTGAAAATTTACATCTATTTAAGAATTATAGGTTTGAAGTTTCCCTCTCCATCTCACTCTTAATAACTTGATGAAGGCTAGATTTATTTTTTCCTGAACATCTTACATGCAAGTGGAGGAAAGATACCTCAAATCAGATGTGTCTTAGTAATGCAGTTATATCTTTGTACTTATCCTGACATTTTACTGGGTATACAGAAGCTTTTAACTATGTTGGAATTTTCATGTACAGGGGTGTTGTTACTTTACAGGTAGAAACGATAGAAGTGTTGCCAATCAAGAGCCCAAACCAGATGTACAAAAATATATTTGGAAGGAGACACTCACCCGCTTAACTTCCACCTCAAAAACCAGGGTGGAATCAGAAGGAATGCGACTGGCTACTCCTTGGGACTCATAAGCCCATGCTGGAGGAATAATGAGAAGTCGTCTCCCCCCTTTCTTCATCCCCATCATCCCTTCTTCCCAACCCTTTACATTTCAGAAATACAAAAGAAGAGAAAATTGATCTGTAAGCAGCAGTCTGACTCAGTGACACAAAAATATCTGCAATCATTCTGATGAGCCTGTTCTAGGCCAGGTTATAAAGGTTCCAGTATGCATATTGAAGAGTTTCTGTAAAGCCCTGGGGATACAGCGTTGCTCCATTTAGGATAAAAAACCCTTAGAGTAGCAATATTAATTTCTAGGCGTCAGGAGACAACACCTAACATACAAACAGTGGAGCAGATTGCACCTGCTGCCATCTTTAATACGGAGATGCAGCCAGCTTCCAAGACCTCTGTTTGGGTTCCAGAAGCTTGGATGAAGCCTTGCATAGTAACTCAAGGCTGGCCTACACTGGTAACTTACACTGGCATGGCTACGTCTTGCAGGGGTGTGAAAAACCCACTCCTGAGTGACGTAGCTATGCCAACCCCCCTTGAGTGGAAGACACCGCTAGGTTGATGGAAGAATTCTTCCATCAACCTAATACTGCCTCTCTGGGAGATTGATTACTTACACAAACAGGAGAACCTTTCCCATTGGCATAGATAATGGTCACACTAAGCACTACAGTGGCACAGCTGCGGCTGTATTGCTGGAGTGGTTTGAGTGTAGACATATCCATAGTTTTCACAGGTTAACACTCGGATACTTTAAAGAGCAACCTCTGGTAACTTCTGCTGTATGTTAGTAATCTGGCCAATTAAGTGCCATGCTTAGGTTTAGACACAGTATTTAAGGAACCTGATTATGGGTAGAGAAATGTAGAAGTTAATGGAGCAAATTAAAGAGTCAGTTTATAGCAGTATCAGCTACTGGATTAACATGCAGATATGCATTTAAAACAGACAGATGACAGAATTCATCTTCAGTTAGTGGCAGCTTGCCACAGGACTAGTACAGATTACTATTAATGCAGTAATTAAAGTTTAAATTGGGAAAAACTGGTTTTGAAATCCTGAGGCTTGTTTACACAAACACTTAGTTCATGGACAAGCTGGGGTGTAAATCTACCCCACACTAACCTGCTACACACTAAAGTGTCTGTGTGGATCTTGCGGTCGTGAACTAAAAGTTCAGTAGTCCATGGCAGCAGGGTCCACGCAGACATTTACACTTAGGGCGCAGCAGGCTAGCATGGGTAGATTTATGCCCCAAACTAAGTGTTCGCACAGACAAGCCCCTAGTAGACAAAAAACTGTCCCTCCTCCCTGACCATGAAAGAATCTCAGATCTGCACCAGTTTGATGGACCAGAGGGGGTGCCATGATGCAGAGGTGGTCTTCAAAGGAGTTTCATAAAATCCCTACACAGCTTCAAGTGATCTACACGTGAATAAACGTAAGAATAAATTCTTCTTGGACCGAGTTTCCTCACAAGGAAGCTACTTTTCTGGAAGCTGTGTAGGGTAAAAGTGCTGCCACCAGAAAAGTATCAAGGCATCTTCTGACAAAGATTTATTTTCAAATAGGCAGCTTCCTTTCTACTGCACAGGAAAGTTCTATGGACTTTGCTCTCTCTATTACCGACAGAGAACAAGGAGGCTTGGTTATTGGAAGTCAAGGCAATAAGTATAGATGCAAGATGCTGTGCAAAACAAGGAAAGAAGAGATTTAAAAAAGTCAGCAATTTCTTCATGTCACTGATGCAAGCACAAGTCTTATACTATCATAAATACAATAGAAGTTATTATGGTTTGTGTGAATCTAGACAGAACTTTCAGAAGTCCTCCAAGATCTGAGACTTTAGTACACAGAAGATGAAGGTAAAATGCCAGAAGTTCTACCTTAATGACTTTTCCAGAACCCAGCTTCAGACGCAACAGCTTGTCCTTGTTGACGTTTGAATCAAACACCTATGGAATTGGAGGTTAACAGGGTACAATCACTAGGATTTCCAACCATGGGGCTGACGAAGTTTGCAGTTGTAAAGCAGTATTCAAACTAGTAAATAATTTTTGAATAAAAAAAATAGAGCACAATGTCCTTTATTTCATAAATACCTACCACCCCTTGTGTCTCCCAGTGTGGTAACTTCAAAAATGAATGCTAATGAATGGGGGGAGGGGGAAGAAAACATAGCATGCCCAAAATTTCTAACCAACTGCACAGTGACAGTTTTGTAGGCATCCGGTAACTGGAGACTTAGGCTTGAAAAGCAACTTTAAATTCTACAGCTTGGGCAAGAGTGAATCAAATTAAATGCTACACAGCCAGATTGCCATAGCAATAGTACAATGGGCCCAGCCAACTGTTGCTAGCTTAGTGACTTCTGGGAGTTGACTAGATACAACTAGATTTTAACTTCTGTAAACCGTTATACAACTGTGTAACCTTAGTGCTCTGCTTTATGTACCACCAGTTTAAGTGGACAGATGACAGTGTCCTACAGCAAGGAAAGGAAATTAGACCTGGATCTTCCATAGGGATCGGCAACCTTAGGCACGTAGCCAGTCAGGATAAGCCCCTGGCGGGCCGGGCCAGTTTGTTTACCTGTTGCGTACACAAGTTTGGCCGATAGCAGCTCCCACTGGCCACATTTCGCCACTCCAGGCCAATGGGGCTGCAGGAAGCTGGCAGCCCTTCCCACAGCCCCCATTAGCCTGGGACCAGTAATTAGAACTGCGGCCAGTGGGAGCTGCGATTGTTTACCTGCTGTGTCCGCAGGTTTGGCCAAACGGGCCCGGTCCGCCGGGGCTTACCCTGATGGGCTGCGTGCAAAGGTTGCTGATCCCTGTTCTATACAGTAGCAGAGATCACGAGCCACAGGACCATGGGAACATCACAATATGCTGACATCCTAGTGACTTGCTTCCCAAAGAAGAAATGAAGTCACCTTATTGACCATATCTGCATGCCTTATTGAAGGAAAAGCATTCTTCCCACATAGCATGAGCAGCTGACTTTTTAGGAATAAGATGCTCCTCACCTCCCTCAAAGCACTTTCCTAAGAATGAGTTACTAAACAAAAGCACAACTTGTGGTGTAAAAGTAACATCTTCAAACATTCCTAAGTTTCTAGAGAAGAGAGGCTCTGATGGCAGATATAAAGTTACACCTGATGCCCGGTCAAGCCATTTTCAAAGCTAGGATGACTAGTTCTGTTTTCATGGCTCTTTTATTTTTAATATCCAACATGGATATTTAACAGGTCACAAGAATTTCGATCATCTCTTCCTGAGCACGTATGGAACCAGTATCTATCTTCACCATTCAATACTCAAAGGAATTTATGAAGGGAATTTTCTGTAATATTTTTTACAAATCCTATGTGTACCTCAGTTTCCCCTATATTTAGCATTGCTTTCCAGTGTGGGGGAAAGGAATAAGTTTGCTCTCAGGGAAAACTAAGAGACATGGGTGCCTCTTAGTCACAGGTCCTCAGGACTGGTGACTGACACTGTCACAAAGTAAGTTGTGATGGAGAGAATACTTTGCCCATCCAATGGTGTTGAGATTACGGTCTCTTCCAATGACTTAATTTGAGAAGGGTTAGTATTAACGCATTTCTAGTAGTAAAAGCCGTTTACCTGTCCAAGCCCATTGTTCTGGAACAGCCAACCGGTATAGGCAACCTCCAGAGAGTCTCCTACTTCCAATCCCTGCCCCTCTCCAACGACAAGATCCTGGTATACTACCGAGTCCAGTGAAGGGATGCTGTTGCATTTAGCAATGCATAACTGCAAAGGAAGTCCAAACATTGGCATCTTTTGTCTGTGGCCAGCTGCAGCAGCACAACAAATTCTACTTAGAAGGAAGACTGGCAATATCTGATAGGTTCTCACTGTATCAGTGAGAACCTAAGTGTTACCAATAGACTTTATACATGTGGACATTACTGATGCTTCATCTCCTTATGCAGCACTTTGCTCATATGTAAAATGAGAAAACCACTTAGCTCACAACAGCGTGTTGACGGGTTTAATTAACATTTTAAAACACTAACATCTTGGGATGAAAGCGCTACAGAAGTATGAAGTGTCACAATTTGAGACATGCTACCCTGTATTCAAGTGAACCAAACAGAACGCCAGCTAACCAAAGCTCAGCCAGAATTCAGCACATTCACAAAGCTGCAATATGCATTTCAGTTTTACTTTAGTGGGAGATGAAACTGAACTGGGCTTTGATTAAGAATGCAGCTTAGCAAGTTGTGAGCAACCATGATTTTTGTTTGCTGTTCTGAACATGATACAGCACCAACAGCATAGATATGGTTAGTGCAAGAGTGCAGCCTGCTGGATTAAGAAGATTACCTGTTTACTGAAATCCATGGCTGCCTTTTCTGACTCGAACATGATCGACCAGTTTTGTCTCTGATCATCATAAAATGTACTGTAGTTGTTGGGCTGAACCTATGGAAAAAGAAATCAGTCCCATATCAAAATTAGAAATGTGTTCAAGCACTTGGATTTTAATTATGATAAAAATCTACTGAAATGAGATAGAGGAGTTTTATTGCTTAAAAACGAACTAGGCTCAGATGCCACAAGTTAGCCTTTATTCCTCTGATCAGTACCCTGAAGAAAAATGCTTCAGAACTTGCTAAATATATGATTTACAAAGTTCTTCATATCGACCACAATTTCCTAAACTGGATGCCTAAAGTTAGGCTAGGAAATCTCTATTTAGGCCGTTGAGCATGAGCGGCCTGATCTTCAGAGATGCAGAACATACCTAGTTCCCACAATCAGTGGGAGCCGATGGGCTGATTTTTCAGAAGTGCTGAGCACCTATCTCAATTTGGGTCCATAACCATGAATTTAGGAGTCTAAATTTAGGCACCCAAGTGTGACAGTTGGAGGTTTTTTTGTTTGTTTGTTTTTTAAATGAATCCTGTGTGTACTTTTGTTTCCCTCCATACTTTGCGTTGCTGCCCAGTAGGAGGAAAAGGATTAAAATTTGCTCTGAGGACAGACTAAGACACAGGTATGTGTGTGCACGCAGTCTAGCTGGCTGAGTGGATTGAATGGGTAATTAAAAGAAGCGGCTGAAACCGACCCAAATCAACAAAGGTTGCAGGATGACAAAGATACCCCCCTCTCTCTCCTGAAGACACACTCCCCTCACAGCAACTGAACAATCAACACTTAACACCAGGAAACCCCAGCAGGCAGGACATGTGAACTGAACTAGAGAACAAAGGGGAAGAGGTGTCCGGTGGCTGGAACAAGGGCTGCCTTTTGGACGGCCACAACAGCTCTGACCTGGGCAAACAAAGGGTACAGAGAACTAAAGCAAGGGATAGAGTCCATCACAACTTGGCTGATGGCACTGACTTGGCCAGGATGGACTATGGTGTAACTTCTGCCTCTTGCAGCTAATCTAAGGATTTTCAGCTGGTGTGTGTGCCAGGCAACTAAAATAGTTACCTTGTTTTGAAAAGGCTGCCTGTGTCACTGTAAATCTTCACTGAGAGCACTGCACCCCAAAGGGGTACTCTACAAGCCTCCTGAAGGGGTCTGACTTGGCTGCAGGGAGCTATGAAAAGAGAGACAAGGATCTCTGCTGCTGGAGGCCCAGTCTTGGAGGAACTGCCTGGGTCCTTGGGGCCCGGTACATTAAAGGGGTCACTCCCAAGAGACTTGTTACAGGCTGGGGATAGACCAGAGCCTGTGGATCTGTGATACCAGGTTTGAAAGTTTTGGCAATAGTTGTTAAGTCAATATTAAAACAGGACAGTTTAGAATTTTTTATTGAGATCCCATGCCGTCAGCACTGGCAAAACATTTTAGTAAGATCACTGATCTGGCTCCATGTTTGTTTATAAACACCTGATTCTACCCATGGATTGAAATTGCTTTAAAACACAAACTTGCTGAAAATGGATTATGGAGCTAAAGGGAAAGAGGAATTATTCTGAAATCAAATAAGGGGATGGAGGTGGCTTGACATCTTTCCTGCTGCTTGTTACTCATAGTTATTTTTAACCTATTCAGGACTCTGGTTCTCTCTGAAATTGGAGAAAAAGTTAAATGGAAACTTTCAGAAAGGCTTGCAAAAACCTAGCAAATTCTTACTGAAAGAGAAACATGTGGTCAGATTTCACACAGAGCTTAGACATTTTCTTGCCTTCTCTTCATCAAAGAGGGCATTTGTTTCCATTCCCATAATCATTTAAGTAAAGTCTAGGACATATGTGAATTTGGGTTTCTTTGATCCCATTGCAAGTGTACAAGAAAAGCAAAACAATGTAATTTGTTCTGTAAAATGAGGCTTATCTCCACTGTATACTGCTGGGAGATCTACTGTTGAAAGAATTCCTTGTGCAATTTATGATAGGAGGAGAAAGAATAGTTATACAACATTTTGAATTCATGGTGCACTTTACAAAATATGAATGAGGGCTTGTCTACAATCACTCTCCTGTTGACTCCTGTACTCTATCTGATCGAGAAGAGTAAGGGGAGTCGATGGAAGAGTGTCTCCTGTTGATGTTGCGTAGTGTGGACCCCGCGGTAAGTAGATCTAAGCTACATCGATTTGAGTTACACTAGTCACATAACTCAAATTGTGAACTTAGATTGACTTTTCCCTTTAGTGTAGACCAGGCCTCAGTCACATGCCTTGTCTCAAAGACTTTACAATCTATAGCCAAGAGAGACCTAGGACAACATTTCAGGAGAGGGAAGGCGATAACTCCTATCTGCTGTACAGAGTACAGTGTACCAGAAGCTTAAGGGCAGGTGTACACTTAAAACATTGCAGCGGCACAGTTAATCCACCTCCGCAAGAGGCGGTAGCTAGGTTGATAGGAGAAGCCTGCCTGTTGACATAGCACTGCCTACACTGGGTTTTTTTCACACCCCTGAACTACATAGTTATACAAATGTAAATTTGTAGCGTAGACCAGGCTTAAGTGAAGACAAACACATATGACTACCAAAAAAATATTTCCGAATGAAGTCTTACCGTGAGCACAAACCCTGGATGGATCCTGGCAACCGTGACCTGCTGCTGTTGATTGATATAAAGGAGGATCTTATACTGGATTCCACAAGGAGGGAGGGAGGAGGGGAAAAACAAAAACAAAATTAAACCTTCCGTCTGTGAAATTCTGGTGTGCACTATGAGATAAACTATGGCCCTAATGCTACTGTGATTGCCAAATGCACCAGCAGTAGGTGCATTCAAAGCAATGAAGTTTAACTGCTGAAATGTAAATAGCAGGTTGTACTGTACTCAGCATGAATCTATGCACTTCTGTATTACAGCACGTGCAGAATGTGCATATAATTTCAACACTTTTCCATACACACTTACTGGGCCTGGAGACTCACCTCACAGCTCTTAAATATTCATTTGCTGACGCACCTTGCTTTGACTATACCAAATCAGCTTTGATTCTTGTTCTGTATCCTGCTTCCTCCTACTGTGCTGCCTAACAGCACAGCTGTAAGGGTGGCTGAGCTGTCTAGAGGAGCTGTGTTTAGGTCACAGTCTCCTCTAGATGTTGTGCAGCCTAATAGATAGAGCACTGGACTGGAATTCAGGAGACCTGGGTTCTATTCCCAACCCTATCACTGACCTGCTGGGTGACCATAGGCAAGTGATTTCACCTTCAGAAGTCAGACTAGATCGGGGTAATCAATTATTTTTTGTCAAGGGCCAAATTTCTTGGTCAAGGTACAGTCAAGGTCCAGACTCCAGAGAAAAAACAAAAAAATAAGATTTTTGGGTCCTTTCAAAAGAGCGTGGTGGTCCAGATTTGGCCCGTGGTCTGCCCATTGTCTATACCTGGACTAGATGACCACAATAATTCCATCTGACCTTAGAACATATGAACCCTTCAGCACATAAGACTACCTATATGCAAGGGATATGGTAAAGGATGGGTGTTCAACTATAACTTTTAGATTTCTTGACTTTTGAGAATTAACCACGCAGCCATAGTTTTGCATCAACAGTCTGACAATTTCCCAGGCTTTTTTTGTTCATTGAAAAATGAAAAGATCTCCTCAATTCTCTGATGGATCAGGTAGCAAAGGCTAGTGGCTCTCTAGCAATATTAAGTATACACATCACTGGTTTACTGAACAATAGTCAAACAAAGGTTAACAAGCGTGTTAATATTGCAGGCAAAGCATGCAGTTGCATACTTGTGCACACAAATTCCTTTATGAAGGCACGATTTGAGAGAGCCTTAAAAGGTAGTATAAACACCTCCCTTTCATGCCTGGCCAGCCCTCCACTTCCCTGTTCAGCCGAGAATTTTTTGGGGGAGGAAGTTTAAAAAGAAACAAAACAAACAAACAAACAACCCAAAGGTCTTAAAAGTCAGTTTACTGTAAGAACCATTCAATGGACCAACCCACCCATTTAGGGAGACAACAGAAGAAGGGAAGCTGGAACTAGCAGGGTGCAGGGTAAGAGGCAGCACCAGACCAAGGGCAGATTGGATTTAGGTTATTTCTTTTAATATAGCTTGCTAAATACTCCTTTGTTCTACACTCAGAGTGGCAGATAGTTCTTGAATGCAGCTCCACTCGTATAGCTGATTTTTTTTGTATAAAAAGGTCAAAGAGCATAATTCATATCAATTTGTTTACATGAACTCAATTATAAGGGATATGCATATGTATTTGCTAATGGATCTGAGATCAGGTTCACAGTTTGAAAGCATCCGAACGAATACCAAAATAGCTTTTGCGTAAAAAGACTGCAACGGATAGACATTCCGCCTTGTTTAATGCGTTTCCATCTCAGGTGGGAAAATCTATTTACAGTAGCCTTGCTGACTGCTCAGAGAACAGTTGCAGCTGCAAAAGTAGCTGGTGGCTGAGCACCTGAGCTACAAGAAACCTAACAGGGCTGGAAATTACCAAACAGGAATGGTGCTAAAAATGAGAACATGAAAAATGAGAAGCAATTCAGTTTTGCACAAGATGCGCTTTTAGGATAGGAGTATGTTAAAGAGAAATGCAGCTTCACTCACTTCTTTGGTAGCATGGTTCCCCACCACAGCTGCTCCATACTTGCCTTGCTTCACATACTGCCCATTTGTGCTAAAAGGCAAAGTAACATAATCAGCTGCAAATCCATTCCCTCTTCACATTTCTTTGGTGTTTATGAGGAGCTTTTCACCTTGGTATCCAAGGACCACTTCCTATAGGATTCTATGTCAGACTGACGTCTCCTTAACTCAGTAGAGCTCAATCTTTTTCGCTTGCCCCAAAACAAGTCATAGGGAACTTAAATCTTGGTGTTTTTTAAACTTGAGTGATCTTTCCACAGCAGAACACAGACCGACATAATGTATAGTTTTAGTACTAGGCTCCCCACTCTGGTTTTCAAAGGTGTGAATTTAGCATTGATAAAGAGCATCTGACAAAGTTAGTCACAAACAGTGCAATTACTGTCCCTCAATCAAAACATGCAACACCCCTCACTGCTTAAGTCCTGGGCTTCCCAGACATCTGGCAATGGACCATGTACTCCTAACCTGCAGAACACAGATGTTCCATTCATAGGCTTTTTTGACCCAAGAATTGTACCAAATCATGTGGCATTTGTGCAATGGGGACACAGACATAAAAATCCCTTTCCTCGCCCAAAAATATTTTCCTCTTGCGACAAAACCTGAAAATTGGAGTCCAGGTCTCTAGCAATGAAAGGCCAGCGCAGGAACTCTCAGCTCGGCCCAATATGGTACTTACTATCGAAAGGCATGAACTGCTGTGGCGACAAATACCAATGGGACTGCTGAAGCCGCCGTGGTTGTAGGCATCTTCTGGGTTGGCTGGCCTGCTGAAGAATAAACCAGAGAGAGAAAGGACAGCAGTGGAACTTTCTTCACAATTGGAATTGACCAGCATGCTTCAAAATACAATAGTGTTAAGTTTAAGATTGCATTGATTTGTCTACTGTAGACAGATTATCAAACTAATAGCAAGGTGCATGTAGACTGACCCAGATCATAGACTATCAAGGCTGGAAGAGACCTCAAGAGGTCATATAGTCCAATCCCCTGCTCAAAGCAGGACCAATCCCCAACTAAATCATCCCAGCCAGGGCTTTGTCAAGCCTGACCTCAAAGCAAGGAAATTCCACCACCTCCCTAGGTAACGCATTCCAGTGCTTCACCACCCTCCTAGTGAAAATGGTTTTCCTAAAATCCAACCTAAACCTCCCCCACTGCAACTTGAGACCATTACTCCTTGTTCTGTCATCTGCTACCACTGAGAACAGTCTAGAGCCATCCTCTTTGGAACCCCCCCCGCAGGTAGTTGAAAGCGGCTATCAAATCCCCCCTCATTCTTCTCTTTTGCAGACTAAATAATCTTGGTTCCCTCAGCCTGTCCTCATAAGTCGCATGCTCCACCCTCCTAATAATTTTTGTTATCCTCCGCTGGACTCTTCCCAATTTTTCTACATCCTTCTTGTAGTGTGGGGCCCAAAACTGGACACAATACTCCAGATGAGGCCTCACCAATGTTGAATAGAGGGGAATGATCATGCTCCTACTTATACTGTTAGCCTTCTTGGCAACAAGGGCACACTGCACATTTCCCAGAGTCACTACCTTTGATAGCAGCAGCTCAATGATTGCGTTGGCTACTTGCATCACAGCAACCCCCACAGTAGATTTGCCACTCCAAATTGATTACCAACTGACTGGTAGCTGTCCGGCATTGCAAGCTTCTACAGGGCTATTGCCACTCGCTTGTGAACTGTGAGGGCTGCTCTCATCTTGGTATTCTTGCGCTTCAGGGCCAGGGAAAGCAAGTCACAAAGTTCCATGAAAGTACCCTTACGCATGCAAAAGTTTTGGAGCCCCCAGGAATCATCCCAGACCTGCAACACTATGTGGTCCCACCACTCTGTGCTTGTTTCCCGGGCCCCAGAATCGGCGTTCCACAGCATGAGCCTGCCCCATTAACAACATGATCTCCAAATTGCGGGGGAACGTGGTTTTAGAGAAAAGTGTGTTCATGTCCTCATCAACGTGCTGCCGTCACCTCCTCGCCTGGTTTTTCAGGTGTTGGTTCTGCACACACTGCACGATAATGCATGAGGTGTTTACAATGGTCATAACTGCTGCAGTGAGCTGAACGGGCTCCATGCTTGCTGTGCTATGGCATCTGCTCCTGCTCGGGCAATCCAGGGAAAAGGGTGCAAAATGATTGTTTGCTGTTGCTCTGATGGAGGGAGGGGCGACTGACAACATGGCTTACAGGGTTGGCTTACAGGGAATTAAAATCAACAAGGGGGGTGACTTTGGGAGAAACAGAATGGGCCCCTCAAGGATAAAACTCAAAACTGGGTTTAGCAGGCCATTGATTTCACGGAGGGAGGGAGGAGAAAATGAATACAAAACAAATCTGGTCTATTTCTTGTTTTGATCCACTTCATCTATCTTTATACATCTTGCTGGCAGCAGACTGTGCAGTACGACCGCTAGCCATCTCCTGGGTGCTCAGCAGAAGACGGTGCAGTATGACTGCTGGCCATCGTCGTCTGCTGGCTGTAGATTAAAAGACAGTGCACTGCCGGTAAGACTGAATCGCCATGAGACGAAACTTAAAAGGGAAATAACCTGGCTGAGTCACTCCCATGTTTGCCCAGGCACCCCTGACCTTATCGAGGTCAGTTAAAAGAACACCCTGGACTACGTCGACGATGGCTACCAGTCATACTGCAATGTCTGCTGCCAAAAGGCAATAAATTGCTGCTGTGTAGCAATGCAGTACCACGTCTGCCAGCACCCAGGAGACATACAGTGATGGTTAGCTGAGCGGGCTCCATGCTTGCTGTGGTATGGCATCTGCACAGGTAACTCAGGAAAAAAGGCTCAAGATGATTGTCTGCCCTTGCTTTCACTGAGGGAGGGAGGGAACAGGGGCCTGACGATATGTAGCCAGAACCTCCCATGACAATGTTTTAGACCCATCAGGCACTGGGATTTCTACTCAGAATTCAAATGGGCGGCGGAGACTACGGGAACTGTGGGATAGTTACCCACAGTGCAATGTTCCGGAAGTCGACGGTTGCCTCGGTACTGTGGACACACTCTGCTGACTACATGCACTTAGAGCATTTGTGTGGGGACACACACAATCGACTGTATAAAAACGCTTTCTACAAAACCAACTTCTATAAATTCGACCTAATTTCGTAGTATAGACAAGGCCTAAGATGGTGAATCTCCTTCCTCTGAGGTGTTGGTTGTGAAGTGTGAATGTTCCGGATACTGGGGTTTCCATTGTATAGTCTAGATTTTCCGGTCACACGTGTAGACTTTGTTCAGTTTGTTAACACTCTGTCCCATCCCTTCTCTTCACACTCAGTGCATAGTGCTGCAAAGCCCAGAGGGAAACTGAGGCATGTATCAGAATAATAAAAATTGCTAAAATTCACACATTCATCACACCAGTTACTTACTTGCCGCTGGTTGGCCTTTTTTAGGCTGTTTTGGTGCTGTATATTGGAAGAATTCATTTCCATGGACTGATACTGTCTGATCCAATCCAAAGAGAGAGGCCAATCTGGTGCTGCTAAGAGAAAAGAAATAATTCATTTTGTTTACAGGACAGTTCTTTCCTTATTTTTTAAAGAACGGGGAAGTTGCTAACTTTAAATTGTACCAAGATATAAAGTGTCACTTGCTGTTTTAGAGACCTGCAGTTGGATTGAAATAAAATAGCTTAGTACTGACTAATTGATCACTAAATTTGGAAAAAGCTGGAGTTTTAGATGCACAAAATCATTTTAACTATTTGTAGTGGGGGATTAGAGAGAACGTCCATTTTGTTATGCTTCCCCAAACCTAATACACACTCAAGATTGAGAGAACAACAAAACTGAATTGCTCCATATTAGCAAGGATGCACACTGGTATACCTCAGGGACCCCAACTGTACACATTTATAGACAATGGAGATACAGGAGTTAAGGATGTAAGGCACTTTTTAAACACAAGTTTTTTAAAAAAGCAGAGAAGAAATTAAGAGCATTCCCTTTGAGTGCTCTAACCCAAACAGTAGCAAGCTAGATTCATAGATATTAAGGTCAGAAGGGACCACTATGATCTGACCTCCTGCACAATGCAGGCCACAGAATCTCACCCACCCACTCCTGTTATAAACCTCTCACCTATGTCTGAGCTACTGAAGTCCTCAGATCATGGTTTAAAGACTTCAAGGAGCAGAGAATCCTCCAGCAAGTGATCTGTGCCCCATGCTACAGAGGAAGGCAAAAAACCTCCAGGGCCTCTGCCAATTTGCCCTGGAGGAAAATTCCTTCCGGACCCCAAATATGGTAATCAGCAGAACCCTGAGCATATAGGCAAGATTCACCAGCCAGATACCCAGGAAAGAATTCTCTGTAGTAACTCAGATCCCACCCCATCTAACATCCCATCACAGGCCATTGGGCCTATTTACCATTAATATTTAAAGATCAATTAATTGCCAAAATCATGTTATCCCATCATACCATCTCCTCCATAAACTTATCAAGCTTTATCTTGAAGCCAGATATGTCTTTTGCCCCCACTTCTTCCCTTGGAAAGCTATTCCAAAACTTCACTTCTCTGATGGTTAGAAACCTTCGTCTAATTTCAAGTCGAAACTTCCTGATGGCCAGTTTATATCCATTTGTTCTTGTGACCACATTGGTGCTGAGCTTAAATAATTCTTCTCCCTCTCTGATATTTATCCCTCTGATATATTTATAGAGAGCAATCATATCTCCCCTCAACCTTCTTTTGGTTAGGCTAAACAAGCCAAGCTCCTTGAGTCTCCTTTCATAAGGCAGGTTTTCCATTCCTCGGGTCATCCTAGTAGCCCTTCTCTGTACCTGTTCCAGTTTGAATTCATCCTTCTTAAACATGGGAGACCAGAACTGCACACAATATTCCAGGTGAGGTCTCACCAGTGCCTTGTATAACGGTACTAAAACCCCTTATCTCTACTGGAAATACACCACCTGATACATCCCAAGACTGAATTAGCTTTTTTCATGGCCATATCACATTGGCGGCTCATAGTCATCCTGTGATCAACCAATACTCCGAGGGCCTTCTCCTCCTTTGTTACTTACAAGTGATGCGTCCCCAGCTTATAACTGAAATTCTTGTTATTAATCCCTAAATGCATGACCTTACACTTCTCACTATTAAATTTCATCCTATTACTATTACTCTAGTTTACAAGGTCATCCAGATCTTCCTATACGATATCCCAGTCTCTAAATTGGCAATACCTCCCAGCTTCGTATCATCTGCAAACTTTATTAGCACAGGTTTCAGAGTAACAGCCATGTTAGTCTGTATTCGCAAAAAGAAAAGGAGTACTTGTGGCACCTTAGAGACTAACCAATTTATTTGAGCATGAGCTTTCGTGAGCTACAGCTCACTTCATCGGATGCATACCGTGGAAACTGCAGCAGACTTTATATACACACAGAGAATATGAAACAATACCTCCTCCCACCCCACGGTGCCACAAGTACTCCTTTTCTTTTTATTAGCACACTCCCACTTTTTGTGTCAAGGTCAGTAATAAAAAGATTAAATAAGATTGGTCCCAAAACCGATCCCTGAGGAACTCCACTGGTAACCTCCCTCCAGCCTGACAGTTCACCTTTCAGTATGACCTGCTGTAGTCTCCCTGTTAACCAATTCCTTATCCACCTTTCAATTTTCATATTGATCCCCATCTTTTCCAATTTAACTAATAATTCCTCATGTGGCACAGTATCAAATGCCTTACTGAAATCTAGGTAAATTAGATCCACTGCATTTCCTTTGTCTAAATAATCTGTTACTTTCTCAAAGAAGGAGATCAGGTTGGTTTGGCACGATCTACCTTTTGTAAAACCATGTTGTATTTTGTCCCACTTACCACTGACCTCAAAATGTCCTTAATTACTTTCTCCTTCAAAATTTTTTCCAAGACCTAGCATACTACAGATGTCAAACTAACAGGCCTGTAGCTACCTGGATCACTTTTTTCCCCTTTCTTAAAAAATAGGAACGGTGTTAGCAATTCTCCAATCATATGGTACAACCCCTGAGTTTACAGATTCATGTGCCAATTCCTTTAATATTCTTGGATGAAGGTTATCTGGGCCCCCCGATTTAGTCCCATTAAGCTGTTCAAGTTTTGCTTCTACCTCAGATATGGTAATATCTACCTCCATATCCTCATTTCCATTTGTCATGCTATCATTATTCCTAAGATCCTCATTGGCCTTATTAAAGACCGAGGCAAAGTATTTGTTTAGATATTGTGCCATGCCTAGATTATTCTTAACCTCCACTCCATCCTCAGTGTTTAGCGGTCCCACTTCTTCTTTCTTTGTTTTCTTCTTATTTATATGGCTATAGAACCTTTTACTATTGGTTTTAATTTCCTTTGCAAGGTCCAACTCTACTTGACTTTTACCCTGTCTCACTTTATTCCTACATGTTCTGACCTCGAGAAGGCAGCTTTCCTTGCTGATCCCTCCCATCTTCCACTGCCTGTATGCTTTCTCCTTTTTCTTAATCACCTCTCTGAGATGCTTGCTCATCCAGCTTGGTCTACAACTCCTACTTATGAATTTTTTCCCCTTTCTTGGGATGCAGGCTTCCCATAGCTTCTGCAGCTTTGACTTAAAGTAATCCCAGGCCTCCTCTGCCTTTAGATCTATAAGTTCTTCAGTCCAATCCACTTCCCTAACTAATTTCCTTAATTTTTGAAAGTCAGCCCTTTTGAAATCAAAAACCCTAGTCAGATTTATTTTTGTTTGTCCTTCCGTTCAGTTTGAACTGAATTAGCTCATGATCACTTGAACCAAGATTGTCCCCTACAACCATTTCTTCTATGAAGTCCTCACTACTCACCAAAACCAAATCTAAAATGGCATCCCCTCTAGTCGGTTCAGCAACTACTTGATGAAGGAATCCATCAGCTATCACATCTAGGAAAATCTGAGCCCTATTATTATTACTAGCACTCATCCTCCAGTCTATACCTGGGAAGTTACAGTCTCCCATGATCACACAGTTTCCATTTGCATCCGATGAAGTGAGCTGTAGCTCACAAAAGCTTATGCTCAAATAAATTGGTTAGTCTCTAAGGTGCCACAAGTACTTCTTTTCTTTTTGCGAATACAGACTAACATGGCTGTTACGCTGAAACAGTTTCCATTAGTATTTACTTAATTAAAAACCATTAAAGAGGGCTATCCATATCCAAATTAGATCCAGGTGGTCTATAGCACACCCCAAGCACTATCACAGGGGAGGCTCTAGTAGTTTTCTTCCCCAATGTGATTTTTGCCCAGACGGACTCTGTCTTATCCATTCCATCGCTTCTTATTTCTTTACATTCTACCTCATCATTGATATACAATGCTACTAGATAAAGAGAATCAGAATGAATCACAGAATCGTAGAATATTAGGGTTGGAAGAGACCTCAGGAGGTCATCTAGTCCAATCCCCTGCTCAAAGCAGGGCCAACACCTATTAAATCATCCCAGCCAGGGCTTTGTCAAGCCAGGCCTTAAAAACCTCTAAGGATGGAGATTCCATCACCTCCCTAGGGAGCCCATTCCAGTGCTTCACCACACTCCTAGTGAAATAGTTTTTCCTCATATCCAACCTAGACCTCCCCCACTGCAACTTGAAACCATTACTTCTTGTTCGGACATCACTGAGAACAGCCTAGCTCCATCCTTTTTGGAACCCCCACTTCACATAGTTGAAGGCTGCTATCAAATCCTCCTCACTTACGTGTTCTGCAGACTAAATAACCCCAGTTCCCTCAGCCTCTCCTCATAGGTCATGTGCCCCAGCCCCTTAATCATTGTCGTTGCCTTCTGCTGGACTCTCTCCAATTTGTCCACATCCCTTCTGTAGTGGCAGGGACCAAAACTGGATGCTATACTCCAGGTGTGGCCTCACCAGTGCCGGATAGAGGGGAATAATCACTTCCCTTGATCTGTTGGCAATGCTCCTACTAATACAGCCCAATATGCCGTTGGCCTTCTTGGCAACAAGGGCACACTGCTGACTCATATCCAGCTTCTCGTCCACTGTACTCTCCAGATCCTTTTCTGCAGAACTGCTGCTTAGTCCATCGTTGCCCAGCCTGTAGCGGTGCATGGGATTCTTCCTTCTTAAGTGCAGGACTCTGCATCCTATGATTCTATGAGTTCACTGGCTAATGGTTAAAGAGTGCTTACTATTGAATGGATATGATTTTATTGTTATGGTTAAGTAAATATTAGTATGATGTAATGTGATCAATCCCTATTATTATTATTGTTCATCCCTAAAAAATTGTAAGAGCATACTTATTACTATAGCAAGAATTTAACACATAGCTGCTTTCAGTCTTTGAAGACAAACTCATTTTCAGATGTTAATGTAAACCTATTTCCAAACAAAACTGGTATGCAAGAAATACCTCTTTAAAAATCTTGTTTTTTCTTGACTGCATTACCACCACCTTCGGGAACTAAGGGTGCAAGAGTGTGGATCTAATTTACTTTTCACCTTTCATACTAGAGGTTTACTTTGAAGTTTCACAATTGAACTACTCCAGTCAGTTTCACTACTACTTCTCTTCGACAAGGCTGCTGTGGTCTAGGCTTGAAATGCTTCCCCCCTCCAGCACATTTCATTTAAAGTTTAACATCCGACATCTCAATTGTATGAATAAAAGCCCTACATGCTTTAAGTCTGTTTCCTGCTCCTTGGGAAAAAACAAACAAACAAAAAAACCTATCAAAGCAAGGAAACTTCAGGATTTAATGTATTTTTAATGACAGGTTTCAGAGCAGCAGCCATGTTAGTCTGTATTTACAAAAGGAAAAGGAGTACTTGTGGCACCTTAGAAACTAACAAATTTATTTGAGCATAAGCTTTCGTGAGCTACAGCTCACTTCATCGGGTGCAATGAAGTGAGCTGTAGCTCACGAAAGCTTATGCTCAAATAAATTTGTTAGTCTCTAAGGTGCCACAAGTACTCCTTTTCTTTTTGTATTTTTAATGTGTACTTTGGTATTGTGATGCACAGTTTAAGAAACATAGGCCAGCAAACTATAAAATTTACAGCCTTGATAACTTTTTACATCAGAGAAAACTCAAAAAGTTATTTTTTCCTGCGCAAGTATCATCTAGCAATAAGATTAGAATTTTAACAAATTCTTCGACACAGCTCCTGCCCTAAAAGTCGCATTCAATTCTTTTTTTTCTTTTTTATCAAATTAATATTCTTTGATTCTAAGGGCAGAAGGAATCATCCTGATAATCTAATCTGACCTGGGTAGCATAGGCCAGAGAAGTTCCCCCAAAATAATTTTGAAATAGAGTATATCTTCTAGAAAAGCATCCAATCTTGATTTAAAAACTGACACCTTATTTCCAGTTTGAATGTGTCTAGTTTCTACTTCCCGCCACTGGATCTTTATAACTTTGTCTGCTGTATTAAAGAGCTCATTATCAAATATTTATAAGTGTCTGTGTGGGGAACAGACTGCAACCAACCTTCTATTTATTAAGCTAAACAGATTGAGAACTTGAGTCTATTACTAAAGTCAAGAAGATTTAGCTTATACTGTAACTTTATTTCATACTGCATTTTAGAGAGAAAACATTGCTAGGCTTCCTTTATTTTAGTGAACTTCCATATTAAATGGATAGTAGAAAAAAAAAAGAGTTATTAGTTCATTATGAGATCAGAAACTCAAAAGTCTTGTTCTGAATTGAAACTGAAAGTGTGGTATGATGAGGTTCAGTTTTAGGTACAGATTGTGAGGTGTCAGCTACCATCAAGAGAATGTCTATAAAATCAAACTACCTCTATGGAAACAAACTCAGATTTCCTGCCAAAGATATTCCAGGCTCCATGTTCCTGATGGTATGCTCTGAAAGGTCATTTTCTATACAGTGTTTTTCTAACACTATTACAAATTGTGGGGCGAGCCCAAGCTTTATTGCAGCTCTCTGTGAAATGTAGCACCTCAGCATATTTCCCCACAGGAACAGCAGCAGTAGAAACTGATTCTAAACAGCATTTTTCTTCCACAGCAGTGATTTTCTGAAAGCACGTGACTGTCTAAGTAGACTATTTCAAACATCTGATTGCTATTTGTACTTGAGGAGTTTGTGGAAAAAGGGGATTAGTGTTCAGCTTTTTTTTTTTTTTTTTAATCTAAAAAAACTAAAAATGGAAGAGACGCTTAGATGGATCACAAGTCAACTTTGTCTGCAAACACAATTAACTTCATCACAAGACCATCACACCCGCCTGCCTCCACTTCCTTTTGAAAATAAGGAAGCAGCAGCAGGTCTTCTAATATAAGGCCTTGTCTACACTTACTGCGATTGATCCACTGGGGGCCAATTTAGTGGGTCTTAGACCCTCTAAATTGACCACCGATTGCTCTCCTATTGACTCTGAAGGAGAAGCATAAGGTAAGTTGACAGGAGAGTTTCTCCAGTTGACCCAGCGCAGTGCAGAAACCGCTATAAGTCAACCCAAGCTATGGCAACTCCAGCTACATTATTCATGTAGCTGGCGTTACATAACTTAGGTCAACTTAACCCCATAGTGTAGACCTGCCCTAACAAACCAGGTTTTTCTGTGACAAAACTGCGAGCACCGCAGATCCACCTCTGCATGTAAGGGTTGCTACAGGGAAAAGATAGATACCCTAAATGAAAGTGAATTATTTGCTTTTGAGGGATCTAGTACTAGTCCTTTTTCCATTGGGAGCCAGTGAGCAGCACTGGAACTGCCAAACCAAAGACCGGATATCATGATAGATGGATATTTCCTTCTCAATCGAGCACGTATCTATCGTACTTATGTGCCTCCCCGCCCCCATCTCTGTAGTAACTGAGCACCTCAGTCTTTTAGTGCATTATCCTTACATGCACCCACGCCTGTGAGATAGGAGAGTGTTATTATCCCCATTGGACAGAATGGGAATGGAGGCACAGAGAAACTGAGGGTGTGACTACACTGCAGTTGGGAACATGCCTCCAGACCAGGCAGACAGACTTGCGCTAGCTCCTCTCGAGCTAGTGTAGTAAAAATAGCGCAGTGGATATTATGGCATGGGCAATGGCTCAGGCTAGCCATGTAAGTTCAAGCGCATCCCACCCCACCAGCTGAGCTCAGGTAGCTAGCCCAAGCTGCCACCTGTGCTCCACCGCCCACACTGCTATTTTTAGTGAACTAGCTGGAGCAGAGCTAGTGGAAGTCTGACTACCTGGGTTGGGGGCATGCTCCTAGCTGCAGCACAGACATACTGTAAGTGACCTTGCACACACAGGCATTCTTAGGTCACCCAAGTCACAGGCCCTTGGACCATATTTCCTCATACAACAAGCCTATGGAGGGTCCTCTAAGAATTTTCTCCTCAGGGGGAAGACAATTATTTTCCACTGGGAGCCAGTGGCCAGCACTGGCACTGCCAAACCAAGCTACCTTGTCTCTCTACCTTTCAGTTGACAATTATTCTGGGTCATTGCCCATCTCTAACACAAAAGGTCACTGTAGGTACCAACAAGATTTCCCTAGCATGGGATTTAAAATGAGGAAGGTATTTCACAACATTATATTCTCCAATAGTTCTGTCTGCCCTGGAGGAGTACTTGAAGGATACTGCTCTGACTGCACCAGAGCTGCCTTCTCCTGGTTAGTGCTTGGAGAGAAGTTCTGCTGCTGCATGAGGCTTGGCAGCATGCACTCTTTGCTGCCTTTGTAGCTCACTTACTGAAAGGCCACATTTAATAGTGATCCAGGTCGAGAATGCAGCTTGTATTTAACACACACTCTCTCTCTGAAGAACACTTTTCCATCTGCAAAATTTGACCTGTAGTTTCTTATTTCATGACAACCTTGCAACAGCAATTCACAATAGTCTGAACTCAGATATAAAGCCCTAATTCTCCCTGCAGAGTTTACTTTTACCACTTTTAGTTAGTTCTGATGGATATAATGCATATATAACATGAAGCAATAGTTAAAAGTTATAGACTTTTTCAAGTAAAGCTCAATGATCCCAGAGCAACTACTAGAACTATTAAGCTACATCATATGAAAAAACCCTATATAACTTCTGAGTGGCAAGATCCTGTTTTTAGAAACTATACAATTCTGATGAATGTTTTTCCTTAGAAAGCTCTTAAAATATGCTACACAAAAGCAGCCTTAAACATGAGGCTGAAATACATTCCTTTATCACTTAAGGAAAGTGTCAACATTATGGACTTATTAGCCATTTAAACAAGAATTCTGCTAAGTCATGTGATTAGCTGTAGTTTCAATTCTAAACAACTTTATGAAAGCCAGCATGAGCTGTCATTTCCTTCCCCAGAGTCAGGAATGTTGAAAGACAACTGTTCAAAATACTCCTCTGAATACCAGTATCTAGTTCAGCCCTTGGAAACACAGTGGAACAGGTCTACAGACTTTACTCTTATGTCAAACATTTACAGTGAAGTTAATGACAGGTTTCAGAGTAACAGCCATGTTAGTCTGTATTCGCAAAAAGAAAAGGAGGACTTGTGGCACCTTAGAGACTAACAAATATATTTGAGCATGAGCTTTCGTGAGCTACAGCTCACTTCATCGGATGCAAGTGAAGTTAATGAAAAGTGTCCTACCATTTCAATGCACTGCAGCAGTGTGCATTTTGCAATTCCATTTATATCAAGCTTACACTTATGTATGGCCTGCCTAGACTAGTCATTTCAACTAGACTGTTGCCCTCTCCAGATTATTGTATTTGTAATAGACACTGGACTAGAGAGTGAAGCTTTGAGAGAAATTACTTCATTGGAAAAAGGATTTCCGCCTCCCGACAAGGCACGTTGTCAAAATAAAGGGCCACCAAATTCACTCCTTCCTTTGCCCGAATTTCAAGAGTCCACAAACACATTTTGAGTCTTCTGGCCACCCACCAGGCTTACACCAACAACTCAGACTGACAGCAGAAAAGCAAGTCAGCCAGGACGAAGGCAAAGCGCGCGGAGGTCCCAGGTTCAGGTTGCCAAGGGGCTGCTTTTAGAAGCCGCAGCGACAGGACAACGCGAGCGCGGCAGCTCCCCGCCAAGGGCTACCCGCGCGGCGCGGACGCTGCGACACCACGGCGGGCGCCAGGACGACCTCGGTGCAGCTCCGCGGTCAGAGGCCCGGCCGGCAGCCCCACGCCGCAGGCGGCTGTGCCACCGAGCTGTCCCGGCGCGGCCAGCCCGGGGCCTGTCGCCAAGGGCCACGCGCGAAGGGAGGCGGCGGCCCGGCGCGGCCCCGCTGCCAGTCGCGGGAAGGGCCGGCCTCACGACCCGGCAGGGCCCGGCTCCGCCCGGCGACTTGGGACAGGAAGCGAGTGTGGGAGTGACTGGAGCGACCCCGTGCGGCGGGTGCCGGGCGCGGGCAGCTGCAGCCCCTCGGCCGGTGGCTCGCGGGTCGCCTCAGGCAGGCCCGTCGGGGCCGAGCCCGGGAGCCAGCGCGAGCGGGCAGGGAGAACTGCCGGCGCCCCGCGCGGGGGCGGGCTGGGCAGACCCAGCCAGGGGCGCTCACCCGCCCGTAGGGGACAGAAAGTCCGCGTCGTCCTCCTCCGCGGCCCCGAACATGCTGCCTCCGGCGGCCGGTCTCGGCGGCCCGGGTACCCGCGAACAGGGCAGCAGCCAAGACAGCTCTCGCCTGTGTCGCAAAACTGTCGCGCGGCGGCGCCTGCGGCCTCGCCTGCTTTCCCGCTGGGCCTGGGGGCGGGCCTTTGCCTCACGGACCAATAGCGCCCCTCCCGTCCGGGAGCGGATCGCGCTGCCCAATGGGGCGACATCCCGCCTTCCAGGGCAGGTCCCAGCTCCGAGGCCACGTCCGAGGGGCGGGGTCTGCAGCCCTGGAGTGGGCCGGGGCGGCGGATGAGTGGCGTGTCGTGTCGGTGGCCGGTCCGGAGCGGTGAGTGGCGCGGCGCGGCGGCGGCCTGTGCCCGCCGCGGGGGCCGGTCCCTTGCAGGGGCCGCCCGGGGTCCTGCAGCCCGAGCCGGCGGCGGAGCCCGGACGCCTGGGTCCCGTTCCCAGCGCTGCCAGCGGCTCGCCCGGGCCCTTCGCCTCTGCCGCTCGCGCTCCGTGCGGCGGGGCCGCGGCCGGGGCGGCTCGGATCCTGGGGCGGGAGACGGGCCCGCCGGCGAGGCCCGGCTCCCTGACGTCCGTGCCGCGCTGGAGGCAGAGGGTGTGACCCCTCGTTGTCTCCGAGGGAGCCGACGCGCGCGGTTGCACGACGCCCCCCGAGAGCACGTTCCGCTGGGGGCCCCGGGCGTTCGCGTCCCCGGGCAGGCGTGGGGCACCGCGGCTGCTCAACGTTGCCTGCCAGCCTGGGCCGCAGTTTAGGACAGGACATAAAAGTGCAGAGTAACCGAAGAGAATGACACTGTAGAGGGCGTTTAGGGAGGCAGATTGAACGGACTGAACTTGCTTTGGCCAGGAACCTAGAGACTGCTCCATATTCCTATGAGAAGTGCCTCCGTTGATTAAGCCCTGGGTCTGGCGTCCCATCCAAAGTGACCCCTCTCATAACCAGAGTTCACTGAACGCACACAGGGGCTTTGGCCATATAGACTCAGCGGGAGGGGTACCCCCCAGTTCAGCCACTAGCACCAGTTTCTGCAGCACTGCACGTTTTCATTGAGGATTTCGTGTCTGCGTATTGACTGTCCCAGTCCTTAGCTTATGAATTCTGGCATGATCACAGCACATGATGTAGCATGGCTATAGGGTTTCTGAGTAAAGTGCCTTGTACTTGAATTCTGACTATACAACATTTAGACTGCTGCTGATTTGAACCCGGCTACTGGCGGATGTAGTAGTATTTGCATTTCAAGCTTTGCCACTGATACTTGGTTAGCATTTCTCAATACAACCCCTCTGCGAAAAAAGCTGTAGGGAGGGTGTGTTGAGGGTAGAAAAAATTTTGTTTTAAATTACTTTAATGACTGACTCCGGCCTGGCTTCTATTCTGGGCCATGAGTTCCAGTACCTTCCACTTCCTGCTGACTTGTCTGTCCTTTAACCCTCTATGGAACGATGCCTGAGCAGAACCCAAATTGAAGGAATCTGGTATGATTCTGAGACTTCAGATGCTCCAAGTTCCACTGTTGCTTACACTGTGCACAAAGAAATAGGAGTTAGGTAGCAGTGATGCACCAGGTTCTGACCCAGGGGCACATCCCTGAACTCATAAAGTTGTGGTGAGGTGAGTGGGTAGGAGCATGGTGCTGGTTGGTGAGTCTATGGGGTTAGTCTGGTGTGGATGGGAAGGTTGCTGTTAAGCAGATCTGTTCTGTTTACTTCCCTCACACAAGAGTATTGTGACAAGTTTCAGGGTGGTAGCTGTGTTAGTCTGTATCAGCAAAAAAACCCTAGGGGTACTTGTGGCACCTTAGAGACTAACAAATTTATTTTGGCATAAGCTTTCGTGGGCTAAAACCCATCGGATGCCACAAGGACTCCTCATTGTTTTTACAAGAGTATTGATTTCTAAGGGGAGAGCTAGAACTGCCCATGAGAAAATCTCCACATACTATTTTTAACACACTCTCACTATTTCAGTGGTAGAGGTGCAAGTGCAGCAGGAGGGTCAGGCACCAACAATATGTCAAGACTTTACTGTTTATAGGAGCACAATATTGTTTTTGCCAAGCAAGGGGCATTACAGCTTTGCTTATGGATCTGAGCAGTGACCATGTAAATCTACAATTTGCTGTGTTGGCGGGATAATAAAAGATGTAGACAGTCCTCCATGCTCTGGACTTGGTCTGGCTTCTGAGAAGTGGCCTGGAGTGCAGGAAGTGTTGTGCAATACACAACTCCATGAGGAAGTTTTGCAAAAGTAAATATTTCAAGGAAAATGGAACACAAAATTGCTATTTTTCCTACCTTGTTCATGGCCAATACTTGGAAAAGTTTACTGGTCCTGAAAAGGTTTGTACTGGTCCTGCCAGCAAGGAATTTGTTCCAAGCCTTTTCATGATGATTTTAGCAGATCATGCCTCCGAAAAGAATGCTTTTTTACCCTTGGAAAGCAGGGATTCCTGTCTACATTTAAGTGGCTGTAGTCTTGGCTCTTAGCTGTAGCAGACTAGAGCTTAGGTGACACTGAAATTGCAATGGATCTGAAGTATGAGGGAAAGAAAACTAATAAGAAAAATTAGAATAGTGTGAGTCTAAGGCCTGATAACTTGTAAGCTGCTGGACTTAGCGTCAAATGCCTTATACTAGTAGTTCTAGTTTCTACTCTTTGCAGTTTATGATCAAATCAGAGCACAGAATCCTAGAACTGGAAGGGACCTCGAGAGGTCATCTTGTCCAGTCCACTGCACTCAAGGTAGGACTAAGTATTATCTAGACCATCCTAGACAGGTGTTTGTCCAACCTGCTCTTAAAAATCCCCAATGGCGGAGATTCCACCACCTCCCTAGGCAATTTATTTCAGTGCTTAACCACCCTGACAATTAGGAAGTTTTTCCTAATGTCCAGCGTAAACCGCCCTTGCTGCAATTTAAGCCCATTGCTTCTTGTCCTATCCTCAGAGGTTAAGAAGAACAATTTTTCTCCCTCCTCCTTGTAACAACCTTTTATGTATTTGAAAACTGTTATCATGTCCCCTCTCAGTCTCCTCTTCTCCAAACTAAACAAACCCAATTTTTTCAATCTCCCCTCATAGGTCATGTTTTCTAGACCTTTAATCATTTTTGTTGCTCTTCTCTGGACTTTCTCCAATTTGTCCACATCTTTCCTGAAATGTGGTGCCCAGAATTGGACACAATACTCCAGTTGAGGCCTAATCAGCGCAGAGTAGAGCGGAAGAATTACTTCTTGTGTCTTGCTTACAACACTCCTGCTAATACATTCCGAAATTATGTTTGCTTTTTTTTGCAACAGTGTTACACTGTTGACTCATATTTAGCTTGTGATCCACTATGACCCCCAGATCCCTTTCCGCAGTACTCCTTCCTAGGCAGTCATTTCCCATTTTATGTGTGTGCAACTGATTGTTCCTTCCTAAGTGGAGTACTTTGCATTTGTCCTTATTGAATTTCATCCTATTTACTTCAGACCATTTCTCCAGTTTTTCCAGAGCATTTTGAATTTTAATCCTATCCTCAAAGCACTTGCAATCCCTCCCAGCTTGGTATCATCCACAAACTTTATAAGTGTACTCTCTATGCCATTATCTAAATCATTGATGAAGATATTGAATAGAACCAGACCCGATCCTTGTGGGACCCTACTTGTTATGCCTTTCCAGCATGACTGTGAACCACTGATAACTACTTTCTGGGAACAATTTTCCAACTAGTTATGCACCCACCTTATAGTAGCTCCATCTAGGTTGTATTTCCCTAATTTGTTTATGAGAGGGTCATGGGAGACCGTATCAAAAGCCTTACTAAAGTCAAGATATACCACATCTACCGCTTCTCCCCATCCACAAGGCTTGTTACCCTGTCAAAGAAAGTCATCAGGTTGGTTTGATATGATTTGTTCTTGACAAATCCATGCTGACTGTTATTTATCACTTTATTATCTTCTAGGTGTTTGCAAATTGATTGCTTAATTATTTGCTCTATTATCTTTCCGGGAACAGAAGTTAAGCTAACTGGTCTGTAATTTCCCAGGTTTTCCCTATTTTCCTTTTTATAGATGGGCACTATATTTGCCCTTTTCCAGTCTTCTGGAATGTCTCCCGTCTTCCATGACTTTTCAAAGATAATTGCTAATGGCTCAGATATCTCCTCAGTCAGCTCCTTGAGTACTCTAGGATGCATTTCATCAGGCCCTGGTAATCTGAAGTCATCTAACTTGTCTAAGTAATTTTTGACTTGTTCTTTCCCTATTTTAGACTCTGATCCTACCTCATTTTCACTGGTATTCACTGTGTTAGATGTCCAATCACCACCAGTCGTCTTGGTGAAAACCAAAACAAAAAGTCATTAAGCATGTGTGGGCCCCTTAATGAATGAGGGAGGCAACCTAGTGACAGAGGATGTGGAAAAAGCTAATGTACTCAATGCTTTTTTTGCCTCTGTCTTCACAAACAAGGTCAGCTCCCAGACTGCTGCGCTGGGCATCACAACATGGGGAATAGATGGCCAGCCCTCTGTGGAGAAAGAGGTGGATAGGGACTATTTAGAAAAGCTGGATGTGCACAAGTCCCATGGGGCCAGACGAGTTGCATCCGAGAGTGCTGAAGGAATTGGCGGCTGTGATTGCAGAGCCATTGGCCATTATTTTTGAAAACTCGTGGTGAACGGGGGAAGTCCCGGATGACTGGAAAAAGGCTAATGTAGTGCCAATCTTTAAAAAAGGGAAGAAGGAGGATCCTGGGAACTACAGGCCAGTCAGCCTCACCTCAGTCCCTGGAAAAATCATGGAGCAGGTCCTCAAGGAATCAATCCTGAAGCACTTACATGAGAGGAAAGTGATCAGGAACAGCCAGCATGGATTCACCAAGGGAAGGTCATGCCTGACTAATCTAATCGCCTTCTATGATGAGATTACTGGTTCTGTGGATGAAGGGAAAGCAGTGGATGTATTGTTTCTTGACTTTAGCAAAGCTTTTGACACGGTCTCCCACAGTATTCTTGTCAGCAAGTTAAAGAAGTATGGGCTGGATGAATGCACTATAAGGTGGGTAGAAAGTTGGCTAGATTGTCGGGCTCAACGGGTAGTGATCAATGGCTCCATGTCTAGTTGGCAGCCGGTATCAAGCGGAGTGCCCCAGGGGTCGGTCCTGGGGCCGGTTTTGTTCAATATCTTCGTAAATGATCTGGAGGATGGTGTGGATTGCACTCTCAGCAAATTTGCGGATGATACTAAACTGGGAGGAGTGGTGGATACGCTGGAGGGCAGGGATAGGATACAGAGGGCCCTAGACAAATTGGAGGATTGGGCCAAAAGAAATCTGATGAGGTTCAATAAGGATAAGTGCAGGGTCCTGCACTTAGGACGGAAGAACCCAATGCACAGCTACAGACTAGGGACCGAATGGCTAGGCAGCAGTTCTGTGGAAAAGGACCTAGGGGTGACAGTGGACGAGAAGATGGATATGAGTCAGCAGTGTGCCCTTGTTGCCAAGAAGGCCAATGGCATTTTGGGATGTATAAGTAGGGGCATAGTGAGCAGATCGAGGGACGTGATCGTCCCCCTCTATTAGACATTGGTGAGGCCTCATCTGGAGTACTGTGTCCAGTTTTGGGCCCCACACTACAAGAAGGATGTGGATAAATTGGAAAGAGTCCAGCGAAGAGCAACAAAAATGATTAGGGGTCTGGAACACATGACTTCTGAGGAGCGGCTGAGGGAACTGGGATTGTTTAGCCTGCAGAAGAGAAGAATGAGGGGGGATTTGATAGCTGCTTTCAACTACCTGAGAGGTGGTTCCAGAGAGGATGGTTCTAGACTATTCTCAGTGGTGGAAGAGGACAGGACAAGGAGTAATGGTCTCAAGTTGCAGTGGGGGAGGTTTAGATTGGATATTAGGAAAAACTTTTTCACTAGGAGGGTGGTGAAACACTGGAATGCGTTACCTAGGGAGATGGTAGAATCTTCTTCCTTAGAAGTTTTTAAGGTCAGGCTTGACAAAGCCCTGGCTGGGATGATTTAATTGGGGATTGGTCGTGCTTTGAGCAGGGGGTTGGACTAGATGACCTCCTGAGGTCCCTTCCAACCCTGATATTCTATGATTCTATGTCTGCCATTTCCACATTTTCTGTTATTGTCTTTCCCCCCTCATTGAGTAATGGGCCTACTCTGTCCTTGGTCTTCCTCTTGTTTCTAATGTATTTGTAGAATGTTTTCTTGTTTCCTTTTATGTCCCTAGCTAGTTTGATCTCGTTTTGTGCCTTGGTTTTTCTAATTTTGTCCCTACATACTTCTGTTGTTTGTTTATATTCATCCTTTGTCCCTACGTACTTGTTATTTGTTTATATTCATCCTTTGTAATCCTCAAACGAGTGGGCCTGAACTGACATTGGATTAGATGGGTGTTTTTTTTTTTTTTTTTTTAGTGATCCAGAACTAGAGATAAAGAAGATCCAGACAGTAGGCCAGTGTAATTGTAGGTTCCTATGGGATAGGGGCAGGGGGAAATGTTGAGTGGTAATCTGGTTTCCGTGGAGAATATTGCATTTGAATCTTTTACAGACATAAATAAAAGCTGTATCTTCACTGCAAACAAAACACATACCACAACCCCTATCTCAATGAAAAATCCTAGTGGAGAAAAGGCAACAGGCAGATTTTATTTTGATGTGGCAAGTGAAGGTCAATACTGTATCCCCTACCCCACCCAGCTGTATTGAGGTAAAAACTAGAGTCTTGCCTCTGCTAGGATTCTATATAGAGTTAGTAAAAACACACCTTTTTTGCAGTGAAGCCTCTTAAGCTAAGTGAAACTGAGACCATGCCTACACTAGGAGCATGCTTCTGGGTATACCTGTACTGGTGTACTATACTGGCAAAGTATCAGGGGGTAGCCATGTTAGTCTATATTCGCAAAAACAACAAGGAGTCCGGAGGCACCTTTAAAGACTAACAGATTTATTTGAGCATAAGCTTTCGTGGGTAAAAACCCCACTTCTTCAGATGCATGGAGTGAAAATTACAGACACAGACATAAATATACTGACACATGAAGAGAAGGGAGTTACTTCACAAGTGGATAACCAGTGTTGACAGGGCCAATTTGATCAGGGTGGATGTAGTCCACTCCCAACAATAGATGTGGAGGTGTAATTCCAGGACAGGCAAAACTGCTTCTGTAATGAGCCAGCTACTCCTAGTCCCTATTCAAGCCCAAATTAATGGTGTTAAATTTGTAAATGAATTTTAGTTCTGCAGTTTCTCTTTGAAGTCTCAGAGTAACAGCCGTGTTATCTGTATTTGCAAAAAGAAAAGGAGTACTTGTGGCACCTTAGAGACTAACCAATTTATTAGAGCATAAGCTTTCGTGAGCTACAGCTCACTTCCTCATGGAAGCTGTAGCTCACGAAAGCTTATGCTCTAATAAATTGGTTAGTCTCTAAGGTGCCACAAGTACTCCTTTTCTTTGAAGTCTGTTTCTGAAGCTTTTTTGTTCAAGTATAGCTACTTTCAAATCTGTTATAGAATGTCCAGGAAGATTGAAGTGTTCTCCCACTGGCTTTTGTATGTTGCCATTCCTGATATCCGATTTGTGTCCATTTATTCTTTTACGTAGGGACTGTCCGGTTTGGCCAATGTACATGGCAGAGGGGCATTGCTGGCACATGATGGTATATATAACATTAGTAGACGTGCAGGTGATTGAGCCTCTGATGGTGTGGCTGCTGTGTTTGGGTCCTCTGATGGTGTCGCTAGGGTAGATATGGGGACAGAGTAGGCAACGAGGTTTGCTACAGGGATTGTTTCCTGGGTTAGTGTTTCTGTGGTGTGGTGTGTAGTTGCTGGTGAGTATTTGCTTCAGGTTGGGGGGCTGTCTGTAAGAGAGGTCTGGCCTGTCTCCCAAGGTCTGGGAGAGTGAGGGATCATTTTCCAGGATAGGTTGTAGATCGTTGATGGTGTGCTGGAGAGGTTTTAGCTGGGGGCTGTATGTAATGGCCGGTGGTGTTCTGTTGTTTTCCTTGTGGGGCCTGTCCTGTAGTAGGTGATTTCTGGGTACCCGTCTCGCTCTGTCAGTCTGTTTCCTTATTTCCCCAGGTGGGTATTGTAGTTTTAAGAATGCTTGATAAAGCTCTTATAGGTGTTTGTCTCTGTCTGAGGGATTGGAGCAAATTCAGTTGTATTTTAGGGGTTGGCTGTAGACAATGGATTGTGCAATGTGTCCTGGATGGAAGTTGGAGGCATGTATAGCATGTATAGTAGGTTTCTGGTATAGGGTGGTGTTTATGTGACCATCACTTATTTGCACTGTAGTGTCCAGGAAGTGGACCAGAGCTTTGTCTCTTCTGGAATTGACACCTCCTCATCTATTGATGGGAGTGGACCACATCCACCCTGATCGAATTGGCCCTGTCAACACTGGTTCTCCACTTGTGAGGTAACTCCCTTCTCTTCATGTGCCAGTATATTTATGTCTGCGTCTGTAATTTTCACTCCATGCATCTGAAGAAGTGGGTTTTTTACCCACAAAAGCTTATGCTCAAATAAATCTGTTTGGCTTTAAGGTGCCACCGGACTCCTTGTTGTTTTTATACTGGCAAAGTGCTGCTAGTGTGAATGCAGCTTATCCTGGCAAAATTGTGCTTTTGCCCGTATAGTTTATTCCAATGGCTTCCCCCTGCTCCCCCCTCCCCTGCCCAAGCAAAATAAGCTATATGAACAAAGACACAGTTTTGCCAGTTTAAGTGGGTCTACAGTAGGGGCTTTTTCTGGAACAGAAAGTCTAACTCCCTAGGCTCTGAAGTGACATAGTCACTTTTGAAAATAGGATTCAGGCTCCTAAGTTACTTAGATGCTTTTGGAAATCTTACCCTTTCTATCCAATTTCTTTTGTATATGAGATATTTATGAAGCAATGTAAGGAGATAAAGCACAGCATCTTTAGTACTACTAATAATGTATGTCCTCCTAGGGCACCTTTCATTTGAGGATTAAAACACTTCATGAACTTTGAAAGTCAGCACACACAAGTATTAGCCTATCTGTAAAAAGGGGATAAGTGACACATTCAGGTTCATGCTGCAGTCCCATGGTATAACTATTTTGCCATGCTTTCTCTGACATGAATAATCCCCAAACAATTAAATTTATGGGAGCACTATAATGTGGCACCTTGAGGGGGATTAAAGTCTATTCAGAAGCATTTATTACATTCACTTTGAAACAATTTGACTTTAATTTACTTCGGGCTCAGAGGCAACTGAGCAAGCCATAACAATTATTTTTTCATTAAAAATTATGTATGTATTGTGACAGGGTCGGGCCAGATGACTACAGGAGAGTGATAGAAGGCAGATATATTAGCCCCAGGTTAAGCAGGTCCCTTTCCCCTGGGTAAGGTAATGGAGCAGTTCCAGAACAATCAGGAACTTGCTGGAACCAATTAAGGCAGACAGGCTAATTAGGACACCTAGAGTCAATTAAGAAGCTGCTAGAATCAATTAAGGCAGGCTAATCAGGGCACCTGGTTTAAAAAGGACCTCACTTCAGTCAGTGAGGGGCACACAAGGAGCTGAGAGTGAAAGGGCATGCTGCTGGAGGACTGAGGAGTACAAACGCAATCTGGCATCAGGAGGAAGGTCCTGTGGTGAGGATACAGAAGGTGTTGGGAGGAGGCCATGGGGAAGTAGCCCAGGGAGTTGTAGCTGTCACACAGGTGTTACATGAAACACTGTAGACAGCTGTGATCCACAGGGTCCTGGGCTGGAACCCAGAGTAGAGGGCGGGCCCGGGTTCCCCCCATTCCCCTATTGGATACAGGAGGAGGACCTGTACAGGACCTGCACTGTGGGTCCCACCAGAGGGGAAGGTCCCTGGCCTGTCCCCCAACCCACTAGGTGGACCAGCAGAGACTGTGGGGATTGTTCTCCTTCCTTTTCCCCATGTTGGCCAGTGATGATGTTATCCGAGTAAAACAGCAGATTTGAGCTACGAAAGTGGCCAAACAGAGGGCTGCCATGAATCTCTGAGGTGAGCAAATCCGCCAATAAGAGCAGGACCCACCAAGGTAGAGGAGGAACTTTGTCACAGTATCTTTTAAGCCATATTAGCATCCCTGTAATCCTCTTTGTGGTGCATTATCTTCTGAAACTCTTTATGAGGTTTAAATTAGACTTTAATTTAATAGAATACTAAGGGGACACTGGAATTGATGTGCAAACTCTACCTCTAAGTGTTCACTGCCTCCATATCTGCGTATTTCACATAGCTGGCTGTTACCACCTTTCTGCGCAAACCTAGGGTAAAATGATCATTCGTGTGATGAACACAAAGATGTTTGGAACAAGCAGATATCTCTCCTCGCCTTGCCCCAACAAATAGTACTCCTGGGGGAATTCTGTGCACAATATTTTAAAAATTCTGCATATTTTATTAGTCAAAGTACCACAATATAAGCATGCTAGTCCACATGGCTGGCCCATGCTGGCTGATTCAGGGCTTGGTCTAACGGGCTGTTTAATTTAATCCTAGGGTAATTTTGTATCCCCATGCACGTGCAGAATTCGTATCCCCTGCAGAATTCCCCTCCTCCCCACCAGAGAAAATAGATTCTACCAGTTGCAATTACACCTTTTGCCCACCAGGGGCTGCTGTGGCATCAGAACAGAGGGTAGACAGCCATTGATAGGGAGGGGGCAGTGACTGCAGTCCTCACAGCACCCTGCCTGCACAGCCAGGTGGGGACGCATAGGATATGGGGGGGACGGACAGCGTGGAGCACATGGGGCTGCTGGGGAGTCACACACACTGGAGTTCAGAAGGGCTAGTGGGAGGTGGGGCAGACTGGGGTGGGGGCACAGGAGCTAATGGGGTGATAGTATTGAGCCAGGGACTGAATGGGAATGGTGGTGCAGGGTCACATAGGGATGGGGAAAGGAGAGTGCAGGGATACACAGGGACAGGGGCAGATGTGTCTGACTGAGTGGGAGAGGCTACAGATGAGCCAGGGTCTGCATGGGGGATGCTCTCCAACTCACTAACAATCCCATCTCTCCCGTCCAAAAAAATCTGTTCCATACTTCTCCTAGCCACACCCAACAACCCTCCAGGTTCACTCTCAGGCTGCTTCCGAGCAATTACTTCCCTCTCCCTCCGCTCCTCCATTACCTCTGACTCCCCCAAGCCTTCTCACTGCTTATGCGGGGGGTGGGAAATACATTTCTGTATTGTAGTTTAAATGAATTATTATTATTCAAAGTTCTGTATTAATATGAGTAGGAAGGAATCTATTTGTTAAAAATATTTCTTGGATCTTAGTTTTTTGTCTGTTTTATTACAGACATACTTGCTGAAAGGTATTTTGAAATAAATTACCATAATAATTGAAACTGGTGTGATTATATTGTGGTTTTTTGATTAATAAAATATGCAGAATTTTAAAATATCGTATACAGAATTTTACATTTTTTGGTGCAGAATTCCCCCAGGAATATTACTGTGTAGATGTTTAGGCTCAGGCTGCAGCTTGAGCTTTGCGATCCTCCCTCCTTACTGCGTCCTAGAGCATGGATTCCAGTCTGAGCCAGAATGTTTACACTGCAATCAGACAGCCCCATAGCCTGAGACCCTGAGTCAGCTGGCATGGGCCAACTGTGGATTTTTAATTGCAGTGTAGATATACCCTTAAGGGCTAAACCAAGGGACTGTTTATAGTGACTTCTGGGTTCTGTACCTATCTTGGCAATATCTCCTAAAAGCTGGATTTTATGCACAGTTTTTGTAGGAGTATTTTTAACAAAAAATTGGTAAGAACCTACAACATGTTTTGTGTTCCTGCAGTGGAATCTAGAAGACTGTTCTCGCAGAGTGTGAAAAGTCTATTAATATAACGTTGGGTTCCAGATTTAGTTTGCTCTCATTGCAAGAAGAATTAGTGCAGTCTGCAAATGAGGCTAGGCTACAGCGAATTCAGATGTGAGAGGAGGAATGCCAGAAATTGGAGGGGATGAGTTAGATGCTTTTAAGGTGAGAAGAAGGATTCCAAAAATAGCATAAGGAAAGGTGGAAACAAATGTCTAGAATGTAAAATTTAAAATATAAGCATTAGAGAAACTGAGAAATGTTTCTCGAACTTTAGGTTCTTGCAGGGATGTGAAGGGTAACAAGAAGGGTTTCTACAGGTGTTAGTAACAAGAAGGTCAGGGAAAGTGTTGCACCCTTACTGAATGGGGGAGGCAACCTAGTGACAGATGATGTGGAAAAAGCTGAAGTACTCAATGCTTTTTTTGCCTCCGTCTTCACAGACTAGGTCAGCTCCTAGACTGCTGCACTGGGCAGCACAGTATGGGGAGGAGGTGAGCAGCCCTCAGTGGTGAAAGAACAGGTTAAGGACTATTTAGAAAAGCTGGACGTGCACAAGTCCATGGGTCCAGATCTAATGCATTCGAGGGTGCTGAGGGACTTGGCTGATGTGATTGCAGAGCAATTAGCCATTATCTCTGAAAACTCATGGTAGTTGTGGGAGGTCCCGGATGACTGGAAAAAGGCAAATATGGTGTTCGTGGTTTTTAAAAAAAGGAAGGAGGAGAACCCGGGGAACTATAGAGCTGTGAGCCTCACCTCAGTCCCTGGCAAAATCATTGAGCAGGTCCTCAAGGAATCCATTTTGAAGCACTTGGAGGAGAGGAAGGTGATCACGAACAATCAACATGGATTCACCAAGGGCAAGTCGTGCCTGACCAACCTGATTGCCTTCTATGATGAGATAATTGGTTCTGTGGATATGGGGAAAGTGGTGAACGTGATATACCTTGACTTTAGCAAAGCTTTTGTTATGGTCTCCCACAGTATTCTTAAAGCAAGTTAAAGAATTATGGATTGGATGAATGTACTATAAGGTAGATAGAAAGCTGGCTAGATCGTCCGACTCAACAGGTTGCGATCAACGGTTCAATGTCTAGTTGGCAGCCGGTATCAAGCGGAGTGCCTCAGGTTTTGTTCAACGTCTTTATTAATGATCTGGATGATGGGATGGATTGCACCCTCAGGACGTTCGCAGATTACACTAAAATGTGGGGAGAGATAGATGTGCTGGAGGGTGGGGATTTCACAGTGTAAGAAGCACCATTATGTCCCACAGGGTTTCCAGTTGGGAACCTGTTGGGAGATCATGCTCCACACAGGGGCTCTCCCTGGCACTTGCGCATGGGAGCATGCTGCATATGTGCTGCCTACTCCCTCTCTTCTGTGCTCCCTGCCTCAGTGCCAACCACGTCTACAAGTAGAGGGGAAAATGGAGTCCCTAGGTTGTGACCATTCCTCTCCAGTCACCCCACAGGCCAGCCCCCTGCTTTGCCTCAGCCCCTTATTGTATTTTAAAAGCCTGAACTATGATGTCCTCGTTCTGCCAGCTGGGAAGAAACTATGAACTGTGCTGCTTCTGGAAGCATAGTATCCACCTGTAAGAGAGGTGATAGATACCCCACGGGGAAAGGGAAGCCTCACTCCAGCCACCCAGCTCCCTCATTGCCCATGTAGATTCTGCTCTTATGCGGCCAGCTAGGCTTGCAGCAGGCTGCCTCCCCAGAACTGTTGCCGGACCAGTTATAACTACGTGTCTTACACAGTACAAAGTCTTTGGCTTTGTTTAATTGAAAACATCAGTGTTTTGGAGGACGGATTATTTGACTCCGGATGGAATGGTGCTGAATCCTTCCTGCCTCCAGCCGCTACCATGATCCACACCCTCCCCCAACCCTCCCTCCCCCAATATGCCAAGAGTGACTCAGTCTCTCTGAAGTTACTAGGACTAAATGGACCTGATTTCGGATAGGCTGGGGGTTTGGCAACGAAAGGACTAAGATAGCAGTAAAAGCGCTGGGAGTAGGAAAAGGTATTAGTTAAATCTGAGTAGTAGTTAATAATTAGTCACAAGGTAGAGATAATGGATCTGGGTTCTGCTTGTCAGCATTATGTGAAATTGCCCTTTTAAAAACTTTGATCCATCTAAGGATTGCTGTATTGGGGAAGACGGGTCTCCTGGAGACAGTGGATGGGAAAACTGGCTCTGGGAAAGTAAGTACCCAGCACAGCTTCTCTGGCCGTGACTCTGGCTTCCTTTGGAGGGTGTATGGGGGTGTTGCAAACCTTAGGAGGTGAAGGAAATAGGGTGTTTTATGTGCTGGATAGTCCTCATTTAGACCACGGAGCAAACTGCTCTGTTGGTCCCTGATTGTTCCCTATCCAGTGCTGTGTTTGCCAAGCCCTAAAAGTGATCGGTAAGAATGATCAAGTTGTCTTGCCCACCTAAAATACCCTTTAAAGGCATTATCACTTCCAGAGGATTTTGTTTGTCATCTTCTCTCATCTCCCTTCCCACCCTCCCAATCCCCACAGAGGAGAAAACTGCTGTCTTGGTGAGTTGACAAAAATGGTAGTTTTTTGAGGGATAGGTTTTTGACTCCATAAAGGCAAAAATATCTTAATGGTTTTGGTACTCTCAAATGCACTGGATGATGGGGAAGTGCTCCCAGGGTGTCATCCTGGCTCTCACCCATTCCTTGATGAATGAATGGAAACTATTTCCTTGTTGTACTTTGTCTCCTGGTGTCTGATAATGCTTGTACACCTCAGTCCTTCAACAGTCCGCGTTCTCACTCTCAGCTCCTAGTGCCTCTTGCTCCCAGATCCTCACACGCACACCACAAACTGAAGTGAGCTCCCTTTTAAAAACCCAGGTGCCCTGATTAGCCTGCCTTAATTGATTCTAGCAGCTTCTTGATTGGCTGTAGGTGTTCTAATCAGCCTGTCTTAATGGTCTCCAGAAGGTTCCTGATTGTTCTAGAACCTTCCCTGTTACCTTACCCAGGGAAAAGGGACCTACTTAACCTGGGGCTAATATATCTGCCTTCTATTACTCTCCTATAGCCATCTGGCCCGACCCTGTCACAATTGTTTTATTTTTGAATGCAGGTCTTTTTGTACATAATTCTACATTTATAAGTTCAACTTTCATGATAAAGTGATTGCACTTCAGTACTTGTATTAGGTGAATTGAAAAATAGTATTTTTTTTTACAGTGCAAATACTTGTAATCAAAAATAAATATAAAGTGAGCACTGTACACTTTTTTATTCTGTGTTGTAATTGAAATCAATATATTTGAAAATGTAGAAAACATCCAAAATATTTAAACAGTATTTTATTATTTAACAGCATGATTAATCGCACGATTAATCCCAATTAATTTTTTTAATCACTTGACAGCCCTAGAATTTATCGAACGTAGAGGTGTCAAAGCTGGGGTTGGGTCTTTGTTTATTTTCTGTGTAACTTGTATACGTATGTCCTCCCTTACTATTTCATCTTTGAATCCGTGGTTTTTCTATTAAATACTCCAAGTGGGTCTCTGTTGTGTAAACTGTGTGGAGTGTGTGCACCAAAGTGAACTGATAACTGGGGGGGTGGGGTGGAGAGGTTTCATGCCTTCCCGGGTGACTAACCTAAGAGGAACAGTCAGAGTTGTCTGGTAATTAAGAATCTGGGTGGGTAGATTTGGGGAGACTTGGGACCAGAACAGCTGTTGGTTGTAACCCTTCAAGGAGTAACAAGGCTGGTGGAAGCTAGTGGGAGACCTTGTGCTTATGGGCAGGCTACTGGTGTCAGAGAGCTGAACCACAGTAGCATAGCATTAAGGCACCCCAAAGTTTAGAGGGTGGGTGGTGACAAAACCCCTTACGTGCATGGGTAATCCCCAGAAGTCACAGTTCTGTAGTCAGTACAGGAGCTGCACCCCAATCTCAATGAACTGAGGCTCACCTGTGAAACATTTGCTAAATAGACATAAAGAGATAAAGTGAAGGAGCAAAGTACAGTCGTATGGCTTATTATCTTCTTTTGTTTACTTTAGATTAAGGGAAATGGCTCCATGTCTAGTTGGCAGCCGGTATCAAGTGGAGTGCCCCAAGGGTCGGTCCTTGGGCCGATTTTGTTCAATATTTTCATAAATGATCTGGAGGATGGTGTTTGCAGATGACACTAAACTGGGAGGAGAGGTAGATAGGATACAGAGGGCCCTAGACAAATTAGGGGATTGGGCCAAAAGAAATCTGATGAAGTTCAACAAGGACAAGCGCAGAGTCCTGCACTTAGGACGGAAGAATTCCATGCACAACTACAGACTAGGGACCGAATGGCTCGGCAGCAGTTCTGCAGAAAAGGACCTAGGGGTTACAGTGGACAAGAAGCTGGATATGAGTCAACAGTGTGCCCTTGTTGCCAAGGTGGCTGATGGCATTTTGGGCTGTATAAGTAGGAGCATTGCCAGCAGATCGAGGGATGTGATCATTCCCCTCTATTTGGCATTGATGAGGCCTCATCTGGAGTACTATGTCCAGTTTTGGGCCCCACACTCCAATTTTTCCACATCCTTCTTGTAAAGAGTCCAGCGGAGGGCAACAAAAATTATTAGGGGACTGGAACACATGACTTATGAGGAGAGGCTAAGGGAACTGGGATTGTTTAGTTTGCGGAAGAGAAGAATGAGGGGGGATTTGATAGCTGCTTTCAACTACCTGAAAGGGGGTTCCAAAGAGGATGGATCTAGACTGTTCTCAGTGGTAGCTGATGACAGAACAAGGAGTAATGGTCTCAAGTTGCAGTGGGGGAGATTTAGGTTGGATGTTAGGAAAAACTTTTTCACTAGGAGGGTGGTGAATGTGTTACCTAGAGAGGTGGTGGAATCTCCTTCCTTAGATATTTCTAAGGTCAGGCTTGACAAAGCCCTGGCTGGGATGATTTAGTTGGTGATTGGTCCTGCTTTGAGCAGGGGGTTGGACTAGATGACCTCCTGAGGTCCCTTCCAACCCTGATATTCTATGATTCTATGAAATACAACAAGGCAAGGTTTCAGAGTAGCAGCCATGTTAGTCTGTATCCACAAAAAGAAAATGAGTACTTGTGGCACCTTAGAGACTAACAAATTTATTTGAGCATAAGCTTTCGTGAGCTACAGCCCACTTCATTGTATGCATGCCAAAAAGGAAAGGAGACTATGAGCCAGTTAGTCCTTGGATACTATGCTAAAAAGCAGCTTGGGAGCTTATGTTTGAAATATGGTTTGAAATGGTTAAATATGAAATCACAGGGATAGATAGAATTTTATATGAATCATCTAGACCAGTGGTTTTCAAACTAGGGCTGCTGCTCGTTCAGGGAAAGCCCCTGGCTGGCCAGGCTGGTTTGTTTACCTGCCGTGTCCACAGGTTCGGCCAATCGCGACTCCCACTGGCTGCGGTTCACCAGTCAAGGCCAATGGGTTCTGCGGGAAGCGGCGCGGGCCAAAGGATGTGCTGGCCGCCCTTCTCACAGCCCCCATTGGCCTGGAGCGGCAAACCGCGGCCAGTGGGAGCCGCGATTGGCTGAACCTGCGGACGCAGCAGGTAAACAAACCGGCCTAGCCTGCCAGGGGCTTTCCCTGAACAAGCAGCGGCCCTAGTTTGAGAACCACTGATCTAGACCAATATGTGTAAACAAGGAATTGAGTGGTTTTCTAATACTTAATTCAGAAGGAGTATTGACTCCTGTAGGATGCCGTTTGTGTTCTGTAAATTCTCAAAATGTTTTGAATTGACCTTCAGATGCTTTGTGCAGTATAGGTGGTGCATCTTTCCGTGGTAACTCCCTAAGTGAGTTACACGGAGTTCCTCTGTGGAGGGTTTCTATGGCAAGAGACCCCAGGCTGAGATTTTAAAAAGTAGGAGGCTAAATTTAGGCTCCTAAATCTATATTTTGGTTCCTAACCAAGTGGCCTGATTCTCAAAGGTGCTGAGGAGTCAACAGCTCCCATTGATCTCAGAAGGGGATGAAATAGCAAGTCATGTATACAGGTACCCAGTTCAGATGCTTATTTTTAGGTTTCAATTTCTGAAAATCTTGACCCCAGCTTCTCTCATGTACCGCTTAAGAGAGAACCATTCCTGCATCTACTCCCCAAGGGTCAGTTTGTGGAGAGGTTCTGTGTTTGTCAGCCTTTGGTTCCTGCTCAGTGTGGTCACTGATAAACTAATGTTGTCATCACATTTAGTGTCCTCTGTCTTATTTTATGGTCTCTGTGTAAGACTTGCTCATCTGTATAAGAGCTAGGTTATATTGTTATCTTGCTAGGGAGCAAGGCCAGCTAGTGTATGCGGTAGGGTGTGATGAGTCACCTTAAGTTTTCTGCAAGTGGAGAAGTTTTTTTTTCCTCACTGATATCTTGGGGATGTATTGGAAGAATTTTAACTTCTTTGGGTGCCACTTAAGATTGTTTCTCAAAGTGTGATGAAAATATTCCCTGGTCAAGTATTTATTACGGGGTCACATTTCTGATTTATTTTCAGTTAGTCAAAAATTCTGAAATAATTTTAAATGATTGTAGGCAGGACAAAAATGTTAGAGGAAACTGCTCTGATGTACATGCAAAGTACAGTATCTCTATAGAGAATGAGGTAAACATTCATTTTCTAAAAAGAAAAGGAGTACTTGTGGCACCTTAGAGACTAACCAATTTATTTGAGCATGAGCTTTCGTGAGCTACAGCTCACTTCATCGTTGCATCCGATGAAGTGAGCTGTAGCTCACGAAAGCTCATGCTCAAATAAATTGGTTAGTCTCTAAGGTGCCACAAGTACTCCTTTTCTTTTTGCGAATACAGACTAACACGGCTGTTACTCTGAAACCATTCATTTTCTAAGGAACCTGTCCCCTGAGGGATTGAGGGCACCTAGTGTAACTTGCCGGATAGGACTTTTAGTGCTGGGTTTGGCTTGAATACCAATTGAAGAGTATTCCAGGGCCTAAACCAGTAGCAGTGCTGAACCCTTCCACCCCTCCCCCACATTGGTTCCTGTGTAAAAGCTTAAGCAGGGATTCTCAAACTCTCGCAGTGTGGCTTGCATCGGATAACATAAGAACAGCCATACTGGGTCAGACCAATGATCTATCTAACCCAGTATCCTGTCTGCTGGCAGTGGCTGCTGCCAGAGGCTTCAGAGGGAACAGGACAATTATCTAGTGATCCATCCCATGTCCTCCCATTCCCATTCTGGTAGTCAGAGGTTTAGGCACACCCAGAGCATGGAGTTGCATACCTGACCATCCTGGCTAATAGCCAGGGATGCACCCATCTTCCATAATGGAATATGTCTTGTGAGCACTCACATTCATAGAAGAAGATGATTAGGATTGGAAGAGACCTCAGTAGGTCATCTAGTCCAAACCTCTGCTCAAAGCAGGACCAACACCAACTAAATCATCCCAGCCAGGGATTTATCAAGCCGGGCCTTAAAAACCTCTAAGGAAAGAGATTCCATCACCTCCCTAGGTAACCCATTCCAGTGCTTCCCCACCCTCCTAGTGAAATAGTGTTTCCTAATACCAAACCTAGACCTCCCCCACTGGAACTTGAGACCATTGCTCCTTGTTCTGTCATCTGCCACCACTGAGAACAGTCTAGAGCCATCCTCTTTGGAACCCCCCTTCAGGTAGTTGAAAGCTGTTATCAAATCTCCCCCCCACCCCGCTCTTCTGCAGACTAAACAATCCCAGTTCCCTCAGCCTCTCCTCATAAGTCATGTGCCCCAGCCCCATGATCATTTTTGTTGCCCTCTGCTGGACTCTCTCCAGTTTGTCCACATCCTTTCTGTAGTGGAGGGCCTAAAACTGGACACAGTACTCCAGGGCTGAATAGAGGGGAATAATCACTTCCCTCAATCTCCTGGCAGTGCCCCTACTTATACATCCCAAAATGCCGTTGGCCTTCTTGTCAACAAGGGCACACTGCTGACTCATATCCAGCTTCTCATCCACTGTACTCCCCAGGTCCTTTTCTGCAGAACTGCTGCTTAGCCAGTCGGTCCCCAGCTTGTAGCGGTGCATTGGATTCTTCCATCCTAAGTGCAGGACTCTGCGCTTGTCCTTGTTGAACCTCATCAGATTTCTTTTGGCCCAATCCTCTAATTTGTCTAGGTCCCTCTGTATCCTATCCCTACCCTCCAGGATATCTACCTCTCCCCCCATTTTAGTGTAATCTGCAAATTTGCTGAGGGTGCAATCCATCCCATCATCCAGATCATTAATAAAGATGTTGAACAAAACCGGCCCCAAGACAAACCCCTGGGACACTCTGCTTGATACTGGCTGCCAACTATACATCAATCCGTTGATCACTACCTGTTGAGCCTGACAATCTAGCCAGCTTTCTATCCACCTTATAATCCATTCCTCCAATCCATACTTTTTTAACTTGCGAGCAAGAATACTGTGGGAGACCATATCAAAAGCTTTGCTAAAGTCAAGATATATCATGTCCACTGCTTTCACCATATCCACAGAATCAGTTATCTCATTATAGAAGGCAATCAGGTTGGTCAGGCATGACTTGCCCTTGGTGAATCCATGTTGACTGTTCCTGATCACGTTCCTTGCCTCTAAGTGCTTCAAAATGGTTTCCTTGAGGACTTGCTCCATGATTTTTCCAGGGACTGAGGTGAGGCTGACCAGTCTGTAGTTCACCAGGTTCTCTTTCCCTTTTTTAAATATGGGCACTATATTTGCCTTTTCCCGATCGTACGGGACCTCTGCCGATCGCCACGAGTTTTCAAAGATGATAGCCAATGGCTCTGCAATCACATCAGCCAATTCCCTCAGCACCCTCGGATGCATTAGCTCTGGACCCATAGACTTGTGCATATCCAGCTTCTCTAAAAAGTCCTTAACCTGTTCTTTCACCACTGAGGGCTGCTCACCTCCTCCCCATACTGTATTGCTCAGATCAGCAGTGTGGGAGCTGACCTTGTCTGTGAAGACCGAGGCAAAAAAAGCATTGAGTACTTCAGCTTTTTCCACATCATCTGTCACTAGGTTGCCTCCCCCATTCAGTAAGCGTCCCACACTTTCCCTGACCTTTTTCTTGTTGCTAACATACCTGTAGAAACCCTTCTTGTTACCCTTCACATCCCTTGCTAGTTGCAACTCCAGTTGTGTTTTGATCTTCCTGATTACACCCCTGCATGCTCGAGCAATATCTTTATACTCCTCCCTATTCATCTGTCCAAGTTTCCACTTCTTGTAAGCTTCCTTTTTGTGTTTTAAGCTCACCGAAGATTTCACTATAAAGCCAAGCTGGTCACCTGCCATATTTGCTATTCTTACTGCACATCAGAATGGTTTGTTCCTACGCCCTCAATCAGGTTTCTTTAAAATACAGCCAGCTTTCCTGGACTCGTTTCCCCCTCATATTAGCCTCCTAGGGGATCTTGCCCATCAGTTCCCTAAGGGAGTCAAAGTCTGCTTTTCTGAAGTCCAGGGTCTGTATTTTTCTACTCTCATTTCTTCCTTTTGTGAGGATCCTGAACTCAACCATCTCATGGTCACATTCTCACTCTCAATTACACAACACCTCTGTGACAACTACAGCAGTTGTGCTGTGGTTGAGTAATGTTAGGAAAGTGCTGTTACTGAATGCGGTTTGTCTCTTTTGGAAAGAGTTAATTACGTGAGGAAGAGGAGATTGTTGCCTCTTCCCTTCCTGGCTGTTCTGTCCTTCTCCACTGGTGACAGGAGGGGAGCCAGTAATGGTTGATTGGCCAGCTCTCCCCACTTGACCAGCGAGTGCTCTGTGGCTCTGAGCTGAATTATGTGCAGAGAATCCCTCTGACGAGAAGCTTTGGGCACTATCGCCCAGTAACAAAACTAGCTTTAATGAGCTTGGAACCAAGACCAAGCCGGTGGAGTGGGAGTGAAAATCCAAAGGATGATCTGCAGTCCAAGAACCATTGCTGCCATGGGTTGCTTATGTGCATGTTGAGTTGTGTTCCAGGAAGTATGAGTATTGTTTGGGCCAAAGTGGCTTTCCGTGAATCTGACCTGACTCCCAGGCCAGCTCTACGTTAGAGACTTCTGCTGGCATAGCTGTCTCCTGTTGAGTCTGAAGAGGTGTGAGCCCTGACCCACAGAAACCCCTAGTATCAACACAGGTGCAGAACTGTACTTTTACTGGTATAGCTTGTTTCACTCATGCAGGGTGGTTTTCCTGCAGCGGTACAGAGTGCTGCTTCGCCAATATAACAGCTGCCGCACTAGAAGTGCCTTGCTGGTATAATAGACTGGTATTCCTGTACTGGTGAAGTGCTCCTACTGTAGACTGAGCCTAAGAAATCATGGGCCCGCTTTTTACCCATGTTAAGCAGGTTGAACTCTAATGGAGTTGGATCCACTTACAGTGGGTCTGAGAAGCATTGCTCTTGATAGATGGCTAGAACTTCAGCCAAAATCTTGAAGCTGATATTGAACATACAGATGGGCTCCTAGTAACTACACTGGCCAGACTCTGCCACGCTTTTCTAATGACTCCTCCTGACTTTAGTGAACGATGAATGTGGACACTCTGTAGACTTCATGGTATAAAGTAGCTGCAGGATTGATGGCAGAATCTCTTCACAAGATCTGTATGACAGAGAACCTGTCGTGATCTGGAGCTTGTTTGTGGGGGTCAAAGGGACGCTGTCAAGTCAAAATCTAGTTGGGGTCCAGAAAGGTCTTTCAAGTACTATACTTGTGTGAAAAACTGTATCCCTAAGATCATCCTTTTTACAAAACTATGATAAATGTTGTACAAACTATGCCTTGTGAGCTAAGTTCCCTCTAAGCTGCGTGGCTGTGCAGCAGGCTGTCAGGGGTTGCACAGGTGGGGAGAGTTGCTGTGGCTGGGGAGAGGTGCCCCAACCCCGGGCTACTGCGACGAGAGAGGGCTGGGGGGAATCCTCTTTCCCTGCCACAGCCCCTGGGCAGCCTGCACTCCAGACCTCTTAATCCAGCCCCACCCCAGAGCCTGCACCCCCAGCTGGAGCCCTCATCCCCCCCCACACACATACACACTCCAAGCCTCTGCCCCAGCCCTGAGCCTCCTCCCACACCCCAAACCCCTCATTCCTGGCCCCACCCCAGAGCTTTCAACCCCTCCTTCCCCCCTGCATCCCAACCCTCTGCCCCAGCCCTGAGCCCCCTCTGACACTCTGAACCCCTTGGCCCCATCCCTGCCACACATCACCTCCATATTGGTTCACAAAACCAAATTCATTTGTACATGCATGTAAAAAATTAGAGGGAACATTGCTTGTGAAGTATCATTTAAAAACTCATAATCTGCTGAATGTTGTTTTCCTGGTAAAATGTGTGGCAACATTGTATGTAAAGTTATAAGGGTCTGCTGGATAACACTGCAGTGACATGTCCCGAAGTTAGAAAAGCAGGCCCAAACCAGTTCTTCAGAGACAAAAGACACATTGACGCCTGGGCCAGGTTGATTAGCATAATCAAATGGACTATCATAAACTCTCATTTAGGTAAGCAAGAACTTTACATATAGACAATAGAATAGCTGGGGGTTCCTGTAAACAGACTGGTTGTCAGCTGAACCCCGACTGGAGATAATCCTCAAAGAGAGGAGAAAGTTATAAGAATAGAGAACACCCACAACATAAATTACCTCTGTACGGTGCTCTGTTCAGGGCAACAACAACTGAAGAAACACTGAACTGGGAGAGGGGTCCTGGTCTGGAGGCTTCCAGACAGTAAAGACTGTAAAGCATGTGGTGAGAAAAACCTTTGCTTTGAATCCATTTAACTTGCTAAGTTAGATATTAGTCTGCATTTTATCTTTTTATTTTCTTTTTAACCAATTCTGACTTTTAAGCCTCATTAGTTGTGATCAGTTAACATCTATCTTTCTATAGCTAATAAGCTGGTTTTATTGTTTTATCTAAGCCAGTGTGTGTTGGAATGAAATGTTAGGAACCTTTACTTGAGATAACAAGGTCTGTGCATATCATTTGCCATTGATGAAATGATGGATATTATATGAGCTTCCATTGTCCAGTAGAGAGCTGAGCAGTATAAGATGCACATTTCCGGGGGAAGATCTGGGACTGGGAGTTTGCTGGTGTTGCCCTGTATGTAATTCATGAGTGGCAGGCCAGAGCATTCATGCAGTTCAACTGGGAGTGATTTTGCATGCTAGAGGATGTGTGTGAACTGGCCATGAGTGGTTGTTCTCACAGCAAAGCTGTGTACAAGGCACCTCAGATTGGAGAATTGAGGGGACACAGCTGTTCAACAGTCCAGACTGTACCCTGGGTAATGTCACAACTTGCAATGGTGGGACTCCCCGAGTCCATTTTTATGAGCTTTGTTACATTTCTCCCCTGGCCCCCATGTACTCATTGCTGTGTGAAAGACCCACACAAACAGCAGAAGAAACTGATGGAAAAACTTTACTGTACAGTTGAAAACTGAAACTGCTCACATAGTGCTGGTGCTTGTAGTAGAAGGAGAGCGCCTGAAACATGGAGCCTGGTATGCTGCCTAAGGCCTAAACAAAAGTCAGGCCCTGCTGAGATAAAGCAAAGTTAGCAAGAGTCAGACTATGAGCAAAAGTCAGGCCCTGTTACAGAACATGCCTGCTCGCAGGTTCATTGTCTGGTCCGTGAACATGGCTCATACTGCAAAACCACAAACACTCCTAGGAAGTGCTAGACACTGGATACCTGCATAAACCCATTCCAGAAGGGTCATGTCAGAACACCCCGATACCCCTCCTAAAGATAAGGTCAGGATGACCGGGATCGAGATTTTGATCGAACCAAGAGGAACAAGGTAAAGGGTGGTAACTAACCACATCAGAGGAACATGTAACTGGTTTGTATTGGGGAATAAAAGAGTTGTCACTGCGAGTGTCTTTATCTGGCCAAAGGGCCTGCTGCTCACTGATTGTGGTCCATTGTAACAGCATACCTGTTTTAGTATCCCTGTAGAATCTATGGGATGCTATTACTGTGCTTTGTTGACAATAAACCTGGCTGACTCCCTTCACCACTGAACTGAGTCTTTGATCTTCTTGGACAGTTTGATCGAGGTCTGCTGTGCTGGCTGCCTGGCCAGAACCAGTGCAGCACATGGAGAGAACATACTCAGCCAGCAACTGACAGCAGTGCTAAATATAAAAAATAAATGAACTGGAAAAATAAATAACCTTTTTCTTTATACTCCTTCACTTATTGGCATCTTGGGTATTGTAACAGTAATTGTGGGTTTTTTTTTGTTTTTGTGTTTTTACCAGTCTGAAATATTTTTTAAAGTAGACTGTGTCCTTTTAAGATCTCCAGTAGTGCTTTCTGTGTGTTACTGAGATGAATTGTTCTAAGCTGTGAAAGAGGAAATTGTCTATATGTGATCAAAGTAGTAGTAATGTCTTGTTAGTATAGTGACTGCTGCTAAAACATGCTATTGGATGTTGCTGTAGTATTTAATCTATTCTATTATGAATTTGGGAATAGCTGCCAGTCCCAAGGTAAAAACAAATACCTGGATGTGGTAAATCTTGGCTGTTATCCCTTGTTTTTGGATGGTAAACTCTCTACCTAGACTCTTCGATAAAGCTGGCTAAAAACAGGTAAATGACTTTGTGAAAAATGTTAGTTGTTTCCATTTCATAGGGTTCAGAATGACCCTTTTTTGCAATATCTTTCTACTGACTATTTTTTTTGCTTTGTGAAAACCCAGGAGGGTAGGAGGAATGGGATCTGGATTCCTCCTCTTGACCTCTCTGTCTAGTTTCCCTCTTTTGTCAAATAGGGAGGATGATGCTGAGCCACCTCTGAAACACTTGGGCGGAAGGCCCTGTGGAAGTGTAAGTACAAGTAATAATTCATTCAGCGTTTGTGCAACTAAACATCTAAAAATGTGTCCTAAAAGCAGAGGGATGGCTTTTGTACAGGCTGCACAAGGCTTGGAGATGAGTAAGTTCTTATGTAAGACCCTGCTGCAAACTCCAGCTCCCCTAACAAGCCTGCTTGGGCTGATTGAAGTGACAACAAATGGAAAGACACGACAACGGTGCAAAGGTCATAATTTTAGTTTACAAAAAGTCCAGGCCCATGCCGTTTTACTGACTGTTAGCTTAATCCTTTTCTAATGGAAAATATCTTCATAAGCTTTCAGACTATTAGGGACAGCTATCAAAACAGCACAACAGCGAAATGTGTGAGAACAGTCCATGGAAAAGGCTTACTCAGTAGCATGCAGCTGGAGGGAAAAGACCATGAAATATTCCTGAGTTTTGCCACAGAAATCATGGCCATGGCAAACATGACACTTAGCAGAGCTCCTCATGCCAAAGCAAGAGTAGGGTGAAAAGCATCCATGAAGTGGTCAGATCCCCAGCAGAGACAAACTCGGCACAAGGGTTAGACTGACTGTCCATGCTTCAATACCATCTGTGCTGTCCAGGACACAATGAAGACTCTCCCTACTCTGAAAAGTATCTCCTCTTCATGTCACAGGAAAGCAGAAGCTTGAAGACCGTTGACGTGGGAGCATGAGAAACCAGAGAGCCAGTCTGATGCCTACTAAAAGTCAATGCACTCTGCAGTGCCAGTGAGCAGAAGAGGGAAAAGTATAGAATGAACCAGTCAGCTTGTGCGTGCCCTCTTTTGCCCTTTGTTAGCCCTTCATAGAATCATGCAGATGCCCCTTCTCTGGGGTGCTCTGTGTTTGCTGTTCTAGCTAGGCTCACCCATCTCTGCATTACCAATACTGTGGGAGCAGAGCTCATTGCATCTCTCTGTCATGCTTTCTCTGCATTTATAGCATGTGGCAGGATACAGCAGAGGTGCAGTTGTAACAGTATGGTCCTGATGAGATTCTCACAAGTGTCCTTTGCACACGCAGGGGCATACAGAAGGATCTTCTGAAGTTGCCTCCTGGTGCCTGGGATCAGCCCTCTTTGGGAGCACATTAACATCTGCTTTTAATTGCGTGTTATTGCTGAAGGTATCTTTTAAATGGCTTGTTTAGGATGTACGGTGCCTGCATGCTCTAATGCGGGCACTTTGGTCATTAAAATATCTTTAGAAATTAGTGGCAGAGTTGACAGTGGGTTCTCTAAATCAGCTTACACCTATCTTGTCTTTTCTCTTAGATACACATGGGAAGGTAATACTGTTGTAGGCAAACTGCCCCTAGTTGGAAGGATGAGGATTGTGCCTTTCAAACTGGCTGTCTTGTCACAACTGTTTTTCTGACCTCTCCATGAGTGCCCAGGCAAGATGGGGGACTAAGCTTCAATCTGATCATGACCAGGCTGCTCATTGCATTAATAACATCTCTGCTATTGAGCAGATAACTTTGATAAGCAACCTGCTCCTAATTATAACTCCGTGCCAGACTCTTGCGTAAATAGATCGTATCAGGCTGTCCCTGTGCCTCATCGTGTTAAGACAAAGCACCGTGCAGTGCAAGAGTTGAGTAATATGGCTGTTGCTATAACAAATTATTAATACCAGCCTTGCTGCTGATCAGTACCCACTGGAGGGCTGCTATGTGGCCACTGCATCTTTTGGGATACATTCTTCTCAAAGTCCAGGAATCTAGATAAGAGTGTCTCCAAATCATTTAGTTTCAGAAGCCTCCTGATTTCCCTTTGGAAACATTTTCTCTTTAAATATGTTAATTATGGTCTAGAGCAGGGTTTGTCAACCTGTGGGTTGGGATCCAAAATTGGGTTACTAGAATGTTTCAAAGGGTCACATAGCATTTCCTGTGGCTCCTGTCCCACAGGGCTGGCTGGGCTTGCCTCCCCACTCCAGGCACTGCAACCCCTAGGGTCCCCGTGCCACTCAAGGTTGGCCCAGCCATCATGATGATGGGAGCCCAGGCAGGCCAAATCTGAGTGAGTGGCCCTGCAACCCATGAGCCAGCTCACAATTCCGCTATCACAGATTTGGTCCAGTCAGGGGGGTAGGGCCAAACCAGAGCCGAGAACCAAGCCCAGCCAGCCTCATAGTGCGGGAGCCTCTGCTGTGGGGTGAGTGCTGGGCAAGACCCAACTGAAACCATCTCAGGGCCCCCACTCCCAGACTATTTACTGGGTCGTGACAGGCCATAAACATTTACAGATGGGCCCTGAGCCCAAGAACCACTGGTCTAGAGACTTAATAATGATTGTACTGACCTGTGGAGGGTGTGTTTCTGTCACTGCCCTCTGCTGGATGGAAGCAGACCTCATCTGTGTCAAAGGTACTGTAATGTTCATGGAGATTCTCCTTTAGCTCAAGTGATACAGGTTTGTGGTTCTGGAACAGCAGGATCTGGGTTCTCCCCTAGTTCTTACATAGCATGAGGGGATGAAATTGGGAAGAAAGGGGCATCCTGGACTCCCCTGTCCTCTTGCGCCATCTGTCCTGGGGAGGCCTGGAGGGAAGAGGGGAAAAATGGTCATATGATGTACACACCGAGAAAGGTGAGGGGCATGGGGGGGAGCAGAGTGAGCAGTGGAGAGGAGATGATGAATGCAGTGTATGGAATAAATGAGGAAGGAGAGAGAATGAAGCAATACTGGAATGAGGGTGGGGATAAAATAAGAGGGGGAGGGTGTGACAGAATGTAACCATGTGTCCACACCCTATGCACTATCTTAATCTTTTTACAAAGTACATTTTGTGAGATAGCGTTTGAAAACTCATGATTAGCTGGTCATTATTATCCTGATAAAATGTATATGACAACATTGCATGTGATGTTACAATATTCCACTGTATGGTGTTGTTAATACGTGTTCCAAACCACAGCCCTACCCAAGTAGAAGTTGGCATACAGGGCTGTCTTAAACAAAGGAACATGTGCTCTGCTTAATTTGCATTTAAGCAGTAAACAGGATCATCAAGCAGGAAGAGAAACAAAGAGACTCTCTAATAGGTGAGGAAAAAGCAGCAGGGAACATCCTTCCCTGTTGACACTTTGTCTCCTGAATCTCAGCCGGAAATGGTTTTTCAAGCGGGGGACTGATAATATAAAAAGGAGGGACAAACACCCCAAGGTCCGCCCCTTTATAGCATTCACGGCACCTGAAACAACAAGACAAAGGAAGCGCTCGGTGGATTCTAGGGAGAATTCTAGGGATTCTAGGGTCCTGACCTAAGAAATTTGGTCAGTAAAGCTGCTGAGAGCATGTGAGAGAACCTTTGCTTCGAGTTTGACATAGTACGGTAAGTTAGGCACCAGTTGAGTTTTATCTTTCTTGTAACCATTTCTGAATTTTATTCCTCATTACCTGTGCTCACTTAAAATCTCTCTGTTTGTAGTTAATAAACTTGTTTTATTGTTTATCTAATTCAATGTGTTTAAATTGAAGTGTCTGGAAAACTCCATTTGGGGTGGCAAGTTATGTGCATATTATTTCTATTAAAACAATACCAGACTTCATATAAACTTGTATTGCCCAGGAGAGGGCTGGGCAGTACAGGACATACCCCCAGACTTAGATTTTTCTCCCAGAAATGTATGTTGGAGGCACCTGCAGCAGAGGGGGAAAGGAGTCCAGGAGAGCTGGCTGTATTTTAAAGAATCCTTATTGAAGTTACAGGAACAAACCATCCTGATGTGTAGAAAGAATAGTAAATATGGCAGGCGACCAGCTTGGCTTAACAGTGAAATCCTTGCTGACCTTAAACACAAAAAAGAAGATTACAAGAAGTGGAAGATTGGACAAATGACCAGGGAGCAGTATAAAAATATTGCTCAGGCTGCAGGAGTGAAATCAGGAAGGCCAAATCACACTTGGAGTTGCAGCTAGCAAGAGATGTTAAGAGTAACAAGAAGGGTTTCTTCAGCTATGTTAGCAACAAGAAGAAAGCCAAAGAAAGTATGGGCCCTTTACTGAATGAGGGAGGCAACCTAGTGACGGAGGATGTTGGAAAAGCTGATGTACTCCATTTCTTCACGAACAAGGTCAGCTCCCAGACTAGTGCACTGGGCAGCACAGCATGGGGAGGAGGTGACCAGCCCTCTGTGGAGAGAGAAGTGGTTCAGGACTATTTAGAATAGCTGGATGAGCACAAGTTTATGGGACCGGATGCACTGCATGCAAGGGTGCTAAAGGAGTTGGGGGATGTGATTGCAGAGCCATTGGCCATTATCTTTGAAAACTCATGGCAATCTGGGGAGGTCCCAGACGACTGGAAAAAGGCTAATGTAGTGCCCATCTTTAAAAAAGGGAAGAAGGAGGATCCTGGGAACTACAGGCCAGTCAGCCTCACCTCAGTCCCTGGAAAAATCATGGAGCAGGTCCTCAAGGAATCAATTCTGAAGCACTTAGAGGAAAGTGATCAGGAACAGTCAGCATAGATTCACTAAGGTCAAGTCATGCCTGACTAATCTAATTGCCTTCTATGACGAGATAACTGGCTCTGTGGATGAGGGGAAAGCAGTGGATGTGTTGTTCCTTGACTTTAGCAAAGCTTTTGACACTGTCTCCCACAGTATTCTTCTTCCCAGCAAGTTAAAGAAGTATGGGCTGGATGAATGGACTATAAGGTGGATAGAAAGCTGGCTTGATAGTTGGGCTCAATGGGTCGTAATCAATGGCTCCATGTCTAGTTGACAGCCGGTATCAAGCGGAGTGCCCCAAGGGTCGGTCCTGGGGCCGGTTTTGTTCAATATCTTCATTAATGATCTGGAGGATGGCGTGGACTGAACCCTCAGCAAGTTTTCAGATGACACTAACCTGGGAGGAGTGTTAGATACGCTGGAGGGTAGGGATAGGATACAGAGGGACTTAGACAAGTTAGAGGATTGGGCTAAAAGAAATCTGATGACATTCAAGGGACCAAATGGCTAGGCAGCAGTTCTGCAGAAAAAGACCTAGGTGTTACAGGGGACGAGAAGCTGGATATGAGTCAACAGTGTGCCCTTGTTGCCAAGAAGGCTAACAGCATTTTGGGATGTATAAGTAGGGCATTGCCAGCAGATCGAGGGACGTGATCATTCCCCTCTATTTGACATTGGTGAGGCCTCATCTGGAGTACTGTGTCCAGTTTTAGGCCCCGCACTACAAGAAGGATGTGGAAAAATTGGAAAGAGTCCAGTGGAGGGCAACAAAAATGATTGGGGGCTGGAGCATGCGACTTATGAGGAGAGGCTGAGGGAACTGGGATTGTTTAGTCTGTAGAAGAGAAGAATGAGGGGGAATTTGATAGCTGCTTTCAACTACCTGAAAGGGGGTTCCAAAGAGGATGGATCTAGACTGTTCTCAGTGGTACCAGATGACAGAACAAGGAGTAATGGTCTCAAGTTGCAGTGGGGGAGGTTTAGGTTGGATATTAGGAAAACCATTTTCAATAGGAGGGTGGTGAAGCACAGGAATGCGTTACCTAGGGAGGTGGTGGAATCTCCTTCCTTTGAGGTTTTTAAGGTCAGGCTTGACAAAGCCCTGGCTGGGGTGATTTAGTTGGGGATTGAATCATAGAATCATAGAATATCAGGGTTGGAAGGGACCCCTGAAGGTCATCTAGTCCAACCCCCTGCTCAAAGCAGGACCAATTCCCAGTTAAATCATCCCAGCCAGGGCTTTGTCAAGCCTGACCTTAAAAACCTCTAAGGAAGGAGATTCTACCACCTCCCTAGGTAACGCATTCCAGTGTTTCACCACCCTCTTAGTGAAAAAGTTTTTCCTAATATCCAATCTAAACCTCCCCCACTGCAACTTGAGACCATTACTCCTCGTTCTGTCATCTTCTACCATTGAGAACAGTCTAGAGCCATCCTCTTTGGAACCCCCTTTCAGGTAGTTGAAAGCAGCTATCAAAGCTATTGGTCCTGCTTTGAGAAGGGGGTGGGACTAGATGACCCGCTGAGGTCCCTTCCAGCCCTGATATTCTATTATTCTAACCAAGGCTGCTAAGAGCCAAGGCGTGGCTGGCTGGCTGGCTGCAGCACACATGGACGTAGTTGGGAGTGACTTCCATGCTGGATGCTGTTTGTGAGCAGTCCAGACTGGAGGCTGCAGCAGCAAAGCAATATAAAGGGCACAGCTACTCATTAGCCTGGTACAAACCCTAGTGTGTGAGTGAGGGGACTAGGTGGCAGGGGCTGCATTTGTAAGTTAAACTGAGCTTGGGCAGTCATTCAGAAAAAACAAAGGATGGCTCCTATTAATGACCTGGATGTAGGTATAGCGAGCATACTGATCAAATTTGCAGATGACACCAAGGTAGGGGAGATTGCCAACACTTTGGAGGATAGAGCTAAAATTTCAAAAGGATTTTGATAAATTGGAGAACTGGGCTATCGACAACAAAATGAAATTCCACAAAGACAAATGTAAGGTGCTACATTTAGGAAAGAGAAGCCAAATGCACAAATACAGAATGGGGGATAACTGGCTTGGCAGCTGCGCTGCTGAGAAGGATCTGGGAGGTGTGCTGGATCACAACCTCAACATGAGTCAGCAATGCAATGCTGTGGCAAAAAAAACAAATGCAATTTTAGGTTGCATTAACAAAGCATGCAAGTCATGGGAGGTGATAGTACCACTCTACTTGGCACTGGTTAGGCCTCAGCTGGAGGATTGTGTCCAATTTTGGTCACCGCAGTATAGAAAGGAGAAAAATTGGAAAGGATCCAGAGGTGAGGGACAAAGATGACCAAAGGGATGGAACGCAAGCCATACAAGCAAAGGCTGAAGGAACTGGCAATGTTTAGTTTGGAAAAATGGAGATTAAGAGGGGACATGATAGCTGTCTTCATATATTTGAAAGACTGCCATAAAAAGATGGAGAAAATTTGTTATCTCTTGCCACAGAGGGCAGGACAAGAGGCAATGGGTTCAAACTACAGCACAGCAGATATAGATGAAATCTCAGGAAAAACTTGAACTGTAAGAACAATAGGACAATGGAACAAACTGCTTAGGGAAGTTGTGGAAGTGCCTTCACTGGAGGTTTTCAAAAGGAGGCTAGATAGCCATCTGTTTAGCCATAACAAATCCTGCATCTTGGCTAGATGACTCTTGTGGTTCTAACCCTGTGGTTCTATGATTCTCTCTCTCAACCCCCCTGTATCTCCGTCTTTGTTGAATTGTATCTACACCCTTTCCTGTGCCTCTCAATATCCCTTCCCCATTGTTGTTTTTATGGCTGAAAGCTTTTGTCTGTCATCCAATATTGCACTCTGCTGTCTTGCAGTACAGTAGAAACTGCTTGTAGTAAACTCTGCTTGAATAAAGCTTTGTTTCATAGAGTTCTGTGGCAGTGTCCTTGTAGGAGGGTATTGTCCTTAATTCCATATTTTGTCTCCTATTGTGTTGAAAGTTCAGAATTGTCCCTGGGAAATCTGAACAGGCTGGAAGATTAGGACTCTCTGTTTATGGGGGGAGTAGATTAATTGAGCTCTACTGACTGGACAAGTTTTTTTCTATGTTATGAAAATAAACTCCATGAAGGAATGTGATCCTAATCCTATTAAGAGGAAGAGCACTGGCCTCTCCTCCAGTGGAGGGTGTGTGTGCGTGCGTACGCTAAGTTAGCTCCAGCGAGTACCTCCTAAAAGCCCATCTGCGGCTCTGTCTCTGGGGCAAAGAGAGAGAATGTGGATACGTCAGATGTAGGCTGTCATGCTATCTAGTCCTCCCTGGCCTTTCTTTGATAAGTATCTCATTAAAGCCTAACTAGTGCTGCTGTGTTCTCTGGCTTCCCTATCAAAATTGTGCAGCTCCAGGAAATGTACATGAGCCAGCATTTGAACCAAGCCCCTGCTCTAATCAGGCCATTGTTTTATGTGTGCAGAAGCAGAGTGTGAAAGCTGGTGGGCCTCCTGCCATGGAACCTACACACAGTTGGGTGTGGAAGGCACAGCCCTGTCTGTCGGGAGGCATGAATGTGGGTAAAGAGAGAAGGAAACAGGAGACGAGGAGGAGGGAGAGAAACAAAAGTTAGAGGAGGAAAGGGAGGAAAGAGGGCAAAGGAGCAGCAGCAGTGGCCCTAAGAAGGGGAGATTTCCACTGAGTGGTGTCAAATGTAAAAAACAATAACAAAAAACCACCCTGTTACTTACTGCATATGGCCAGATTCTCCCCAGATCTCTGTGAGGCTGCCTGGTGACCCCTGGTGAGACCCAGACCCTCCCAGTGACTGCTGGCAGGGAGATCCGACAGGCACTGAGGAAAGCTGGAATCCTAAACTCCAGCCCACGGACTGTATTTAGAAGTGGAAATGGGCCCACAAGTTGGACATTTCTGTACTTGAACCTGTCCTAATAGACCCTCCAAACCCTCCTGCCGTGCATAGGCGGGGATCTACTCCATCTTTTTCAGGAGACCGGTTCCTATAACCTCTAGGTTTGTCAGGACTAGGATGATCTCCGAGGTTTGACTGCACATGGGCTAACGAACAATGCCTGGGACTGGCACAGGTCAGCCTGGGCTGTTACAGGCCACCATGGCCCTGTGCAGTAAGGAGGCAAGGCAGATCCCTTGGGCCCGTAGCAAGGGGTGCAAGGTCTGTGCAGTAATGCTCCTAGGCTGAGGTTTTCAAAGACCTCTGGAAATCTATCTTAAATGGTAACAAGGCTGTGAATTCTTTCAATTTTTGTTCTTTAAAAAACAGAAGCCCCCAATTCTGGTGCATGCTATATGCAGCTGCCCAAATGCCCATCCCCCTCACTTGCCAGTCTGTCCTCGTCTCCTTTTCTCCAATCCCATTGCTGGCTTCCACCCTCCTTTTCAGGTCACATCCAAGCCACTCATCCTCCCCTTCACAGCTCAACACAGCTGTGACATGGCCACATCCCTGCTCTCCTTGCCTCCTGCCCCTCCTCTTTCACTCCCGCCTAGCCATTTCTGGCATCTCCCAGCTAAACAGTCACAAGGGCTGCCCTCTCCTCCTTTTAACCCCCAAAGACCCACTTCCCCATGCCTTTTGAGGTGGATCGGGGTATCAACCTGTCGCATCCTACGTACTTCACTGTTTACAGCCACTGTGATCCTGGTTTGAGAAATGTTGTACAGAGTCCAGACCCAGAATGACCTTCCCTTGCTGAGCTGGAAACCCAAGAAATACGGCTTTAGAATCCCAACTCATGAAATACAAGTAGGTAGAATATGCTGGTTGCTTTTGAGTGTACCATCAACTATCTCCTTGGGTTTAGTGGTGCCCAGGAGGCAGGGTTTTATTTGGAGAGGAAGCATTTGAAGCTGGCAAGGGTGTCAGGAAATGGAATAAATCAAAGGCAGCATTCTGGTCGTATGATGACTAGCTCAGACCATTCACTGAAGACCACAGGTTGAGTGAGTGAACAGTGCTGCAGTGTGTCTATGGACTCTCCTCCCCCTCCCACCTCTGGGTGGAGTGTCTTCCTTTGAAAAGCTCTGAGCTCGAGGGTGGCTGCTCAGAGTGAGTCAGGAAGGTTGGAAATCACTGGCTGCCAGCTGGACTGCTGTAAGTAGACTGCTGCTAACTGCCATGTATTTCTTGTATGTGTCGCTTCTTAGCGTTACGCAGTACTGGAAGATTCATGGCTTGGGAATGGCACAGAAACAGTGTCTTTTGTGCTTATGACTTGTCGACAGTTCAGTTTCTCTTCTTCTCTAGGTTTGCTTTCAGGGCTTTCATTACAGTTTGGCATCAGCTTTAAATCCTGAAACTTTTGCTACCTGTTCTGGGGAATGTAGAGATTAGCTGGCTTTAGTTTGTGAACCACTGAATGCTGTCCTTGCTACTAAATCAACCCTGTCGGGAGACCCATTGACCACATAGTAGTCCCTCAAATCAGGAACACTGTCCCACCTGTGTTGCAAGATGGAACCATCTGGGGACTGATGTGGTAACTGTGCCCCCTCCCAACATGGCTGATACATGTATTGTCACGAGGACCTCTGAACAACAAACACTATTCCAGGAATAGAGTAAATAACCCTCATACAAGAGAAACCTGTTAGGTGTTTTGCAAGGGTCCCATTCTTCTGGGCAGTAGCCAAGGAAATGGATGGCTTTTTTTCCTTTGAATAGCTGAGGTGTGAAAAGCTACACAACTCTATTGTGTGGAGCATGTTTAAGTGCTGTGGGAGTTGATTATTTTTTGGTTATGCCCCGTGGTTATGTCAGTGATGGGTATTAATTTCAAAGGGGACTCAGTGTACTGGAATCCGCGTAGCTGTCTGGCTTGGCAAGAAGGGCTCCATTTGCCCACTAGGAGTCTTCGGGTTTGTCCATGCTGCGGTGGGAGGTGTGGCTGCGGCATGTGGAGACGTACCCAGTCCAGCTCTGGTGCCAAGAGTAGTGAAGATGCAGCAGCACAGTCTTTAGTATGGGATTTACAAGCCTGCCAGGGACCCTAGGTAGCGACTTGAGTGGCTGGCCTGGGCTGAAGCCTGTGCTGTTAGGGCTTCGCTGCTGTTGGTATTCGCACTAGCTAGGTCAAAGTGAGCTGGGGTGCGTCCGCGTGGGCTGCAGTCATACCTCTAAGTATACACCGGGGCAGGCAAACTTTTTGGCCCGAAGGCCACATCAGGTTTCCAAAATTGTATGGATGGCCAGTTAGGGGTGGCTGTGTCTCCCCAAACAGCCAGGCATGGCCTGGCCCCCGCCTCCTATCTTCCCCAACCCCCCTGCTTCTCACCCCCTGACAGCTCCCCTGGGACTCCTGTCCCATCCAACGCCTCTGTCCCCTGACAGCCCCCTCGGGACTCCTGCCCTATCCACTGCCCCCTGCCGCCCCATCCAACCCCCTTCCTCTCATTCCTGACTGCCTCCCCCCCGGGACCCCTGCCCCATCCAACCCCCCCGTTCCCCGCCCCCTGACCACCACCCCCAACTCCCCTGCCCTCTATCCAACCCCCGCTACCCCCTTACCGCGCTGCCTGGAGCAGCCGAGGCTGGTGGCGCTACGGCTGCGCCGCCCAGAGCACTGGGTCAGGTCGCGGCTCTGCAGCTCCACCGCCCGGCCCCCCGGAGCATTGTGCTGGTGGCGCTACGGCTGCGCCGCCCAGAGCACTGGGTCAGGCCATGGCTCTGCAGCTCCACCGCCCGGCTCCCCGGAGCATTGTGCTGGTGGCGCTATGGCTGTGCCGCCCAGAGCACTGGGTCAGGCCATGGCTCTGCAGCTCCACCGCCCGGCTCCCCGGAGCATTGTGCTGGTGGCGCTACGGCTGCGCCGCCCAGAGCACTGGGTCAGGTCACGGCTCTGCAGCTCCACCGCCCGGCTCCCCGGAGCATTGTGCTGGTGGCGCTACGGCTGTGCCGCCCAGAGCACTGGGTCAGGTCGCGGCTCTGCAGCTCCATCGCCCGGCCCCCCGGAGCATTGTGCTGGTGGCGCTACGGCTGCGCCGCCCAGAGCACTGGGTCAGGTCACGGCTCTGCAGCTCCACCGCCCGGCCCCCCGGAGCATTGTGCTGGTGGCGCAGCTACGGCTGCGGGGGAGGGGGAACAGCAGGGGAGGGGCCAGGGACTAGCCTCCCGGGCCAGGAGCTCAGGGGCCGGGCAGGAGGGTCCCGCAGGCCAGATGTGGCTCGCGGGCCATAGTTTGCCCACCTCTGGTGTAAACAGACCCTTAGACCAGGCTGAGTGCTTCCTCTTCAGCATTTGTCTGGATCCCTCCCACAGTCTAGACCTTTCATGACCTGTAGTGTCTCTGGGATGTGTGAAAGACTGGCTGCTACTGGAGAGCTTAGCCCAGAGAGGTCTGAGCAACAGGACTGGCTGTCTCTAGGGAAGAGCCGCAATAGACTGTCCTTTACATAGTGTGTGGCCTCCTCAAAGCACCTCGTTCTTTTTAACTGGCCCTTGCAGATCCCCTGGGAAGCAGGGTGCATCAGGATCCCTGTGGTCCAACCCGTGCTTGTCTTGCATCTTCTGAGAGCAAGCCAAGAGGTGGCCAGTCTTCCTTCAGTCGCGCTCTATCATTCTCAGTAATACTCTGCTACTCCAGTCCCAGGGCTTCACAGAGTGACCCCACCTGCATCTGCATTGTCTGCATGTTCTGAGAATTGGTTCGGCTCATGGATGGGTGGGGTCGGTGGGTGGGAACTGAGGCGGGGTGTCTGGCCCAAAGCGATGGAGGGAATTGGTGTCTGGAGTTGGGATTAGAGCTCAGGATCTGGTTCATCGTTCCCAGTCCTGTGTGTAAGTCCTGGTCTGCTTCTCTTAATGTCTTGATGGGCCTTCAAATGGAAGGCACTGCCCCTGTATAGAGAGCTGGCCCCAGAACTAAACTGTGATGTGAAAGGGGCAGTAAAACAAGATGCTGAGGAAATTTATCCCTTAACCTATTCTTCCCTTCCCCACTTTTCCTCCTTACCCAGTAGGATACTGTTGAGGATGCAGGTGAACCCACTGCACGTGCACATGTGCTAGAAGTGCTGTGTAGACAGTGAACCTGTCCAGATCTCAGTAGTCGCTATGGAATTTTATCTCCTTCCCTGAGAGCAGTAACAAGTGCTAGAGCAGGCAGCAGTGCAGTCCGGAGAGCAAACCTCCCATTCGCATAAAAATACCTGCCGCTGACTGCTGGGTCTGTGCTCCGAACTGAACCTATTTAAAGCTTTTGCCATAATAGGAGCTAGTGTCTGGCCCCAGTTAGACTATGGCTTTGTAAAAGCCATGCTCCTTGCAGGATATGCAGCTCCTCGCCTGGCAGCCAGCTTGTTACTCTGGATTGCTCTTGCTTCCTTAAGACTTGTTACAGACCCACTGAGCTACTAGAGCTGCTTCTCCAAACCATCTGTTCCCACCATGAGCTGGGGAGAGTGAACATCCTTGATTGTAACTTCAGTCGATTAGTGCTCTCACTATGCAGCCAGGCTGACTTTTTCCCTGCTCTCCAAGGGGGTGACTCTTATTTTTAAATGGTTTTTCCATGTATTGATTCCCTTTGCACAATGGCTTGAGCTGTCTTACCCATTTACACCATTACCTTACTTTAAGAGCTCATAAAATATCTTACTACACTTGGCAAATAGCTGTAGAGATCTTCGGGGTGTGTGCGAGGCAGGGGGAAGAGCAGTGGTCCTCGTTCCTTAGGCAGGTAGGTGTGGGGGCTTTGTGTGAACATCACCAAGGGCAGTATTAGACAACTCAGACTTGAATAAACAAAACCAATCCCCGCCCCCCAAACAGCACAACAGAACCAAACCCCACCTTCTCACTCAAATATTTCACTGTCGTTTTGTTAAGGTAGTTAGCTTTTTCTGAATGCTCCTCCCACTGCTGACATCCTCTGCAGCCCCAGCAACCCAAGACAAAGAGTAAATCATTAAAATCTAAAAAATAATCCCTACCGCCCCACAGGCTTTTACCCGAAAAGGAAGAAGAGCCGAGACTCCCTGGAGTCTGCTAGGGGCTTGGCTATTGCTGTTGATTTTACAGGTCTCTGTATGCTAGGGAGAAGGGTGGCAGTTTAAAACTGTAAGACAGAGGGATAGTTGTTCAATTTGGACACTGGTGCATCCAGGAAAAAGCCATTGAAGACATCAGTGGGGGAATGAAGGCAGTTTTCTGTGGGTTTTTTTTTTTCATATTATCCTACTGTGGGAAGGGAGGGGTGGCAGAATGCACAAAATCCTCAAACTCTGGAAACATCACTTAATTATTTAGCTTAAAGGGGTTCTCAAACTGGGGGTCAGGACCCCTCAGGGGGTCACAAGGTTATTACATGGGGGGGTCATGAGCTGTAAACCTCCACCCCAAACCCCGCTTTGCTCCAGCATTTATAATGGTGTTAATTATATTAAAAAGTGTTTTTAATTTATTAGGGGGGTCGCAGTCAGAGGCTTGCTATGTGAAAGGGGTCACCATTAAAAAAGTTTGAGCGCCACTGGATGAGCTAACTCCAGCCTGCATCAGGTTCTGGTGTGCTTATCTCAGCCTCCCCCTTCCACATCCCAACCACCGACTGAAAGCTGGGTTTCAGAGTAGCCGCCGTGTTAGTCTGTATTCACAAAAAGAAAAGGAGTACTTGTGGCACCTTAGAGACTAACAAATTTATTTGAGCATAAGCTTTCTTTCGTGAGCTACAGCTCACTTCATCGGATCGATGAAGTGAGCTGTAGCTCACGAAAGAAAGCTTATGCTCAAATAAATTTGTTAGTCTCTAAGGTGCCACAAGTACTCCTTTTCTTAAAGTTGGGTTGTTTCCTGAACACCATTGCTCCTGTATTGAGGACCTTTCTCCATCTCTTCTGCACACAACACTCCCCTTCCTACTGTCTCCTGTAGCTTGTGGCTTTAGGAGGGTTGAGGTGGGTTTTCATTTCATTGGGTTTTTTAAAATTGGATCCTTTTGTTGTGAATAGAATCCTAGACCATAAAGGACCTAGAGCACAGTCTGTAGTAGTCAATAGGGCTACGTAGCACATCTCTCCAAGGGGAACAGAGCAATGCTTTTCAGCTTTGTGAAGCACTGGGAGAGCCTTCAGGACTGGTGCTAAGTGACTTAACTAAGGCCACGCAGCAAATTGGTGTTAGAGCTGGGAAGAGAGCCCAGGTCTCCTGAGTCCCAGTCTATTTGAGGTACTGTGCTTATGCCCAAGGCCCTGGTTGCTCTGCAGTGCCCATGCAGCATGTCTCTTGCATGACCTAATATACAGGGCTGTGTAGTTGTTTGCCCCTTTGCTTGGGAAGGAGAGATTTGAAGCTTAGGGGTGTGTGTTTGTGTGTGTGTTTCCTCCACTCTGGTTCTTTGGCTTTGAAATTTTACAGTTGTATGTGCATGTAGATGAGGCAATAGGCACTTCTAATGCATTGAACAAATAAACACTGAGCCCGCCTGTAATGCTTGCTCCCAGGTGAGAGCGCTGAGGATACAGTAGTGACTTTCTTCTGCTATTTGCACTAGCCCTTAATATTCCCTTAATTTGCTCACAGTCTGATCATGCCTGTGTGGCCTCTGTACTCCTCATGCCAAACCCTTGGGTTTGAACAGTAAGTATGGAAAGAGCGATTCTTTCTCCCCTCTCCACCCAGTAGATTACATTAGCTGTATCATTCACTTCAGTGTCTGATATGAGGTATAAATTGTCCCCTTCTCTATATCTCTCTGCCTCACCCGACACTCCAGCTCCTTTCTTCATCTCCTCTAACCCTTAATCCCTTTCTGCCTTTGCTCTTTTACTCTGCAGAGCATTTTGAGATCAGCTCCTGTGACATGCACCTCACCCCAGGGAGAGGGAGAAACCATGACCACCATTAACCATTTACTTGCTCTCCCCTTGTTCTAAAGTGCCTGTCCAGACCCACTTGATTTGCAGTAAACAGATTTAATGGATTTGGATTTGCAGCCTTCTGTATGTTTTTTTTCTCTCTCACGGTTATGTCTAAAGTAATTAGAGGGGAGAGGTGAAGAACGAAAGTTTGTGGAAATGAGACTGGCTTGCCTGGGGCTGCTTCAGACCTTTCCATCAGCAGTAACTCTTGTCCCAAACTAATGCAATTTTTGGATAGACCTGTTCCCAATCAAATGCATGGCTGCCAATTAGGAGAACTGTGAGTCTGATCCTTTGATAGATGCAATGAAAATGGGGCTTGGGAGCAATTAGATTCTGAAGCAACAGAAGTCAGCTTTTGCATGTTTGATGTCTGGAGTTTAGAGGAGACTTTTTCACTTAATGAGTTAAAAATGATCCTTTCTTTCCTGCTGCATGTTTTCTCAATTGGATCGTAGGCTCTTCAGGGTAGTGACTTTGCCACCCACTAGAGAGTTGCAAAGATATTAAAGAAATTAACCTAATGGAAACACACCTCATTGGAAATTGAGCATTTGCTTTGAGTTCTGTGTACAGAGCTTGAGGGAGGATGGTATGTCCCAGGCTATGAGCCTCATCTCTCGGACAGTAGTTCTCGGGGTGCGGCTTGTTGGAGGCCTGACTTTTTCTTTGTGGACAATAGAAACTGCCTTCTGTTTGGGGAAGTGTTTCCTGTGACTCTTGCTCTAACGTCCATTATTCCATCTTTCTTCAAGGCTCCCACTGTCCTGCGTGCGCCATCATTGACAAGTCTGCAGTAAAGATGTCCAGCCACCACACAAACCATGTGATGAACAGCTCCATGGAATCAACCTCTGAGCATTATCATCTGACCTCGGAACATCATCACCCTACAACATCACCGGGGCACAATCATGGAGAAGGGATGATGATGATGGTAAGTGAAGTCCAGAAAAGTATGCATCATCCAGAGCTTAATCTGAGCTCTTTGGCATCTGACTGTCTGATGCTTTTGTCTCCTGCTGACTTGTAGCGAATTGGTTTAAACAAGCTCGGAGCAGGCGGAGATTTAGAAAAGGTGTTCATGGCAGATTCTTTTGTCACTTTTGACTGGCTTAGCGTTGACAGCAGAGTGACATTTTGAGCACGTCAACACTACGTGTTTGGTTTGGCTTTCTTTGTTTTTTGGGGTTTTTTAGAGGAGAATCATAGAATCATAGACTTTAAGGTCAGAAGGGACCATTATGATCGTCTAGTCTGACCTCCTGCACAACGCAGGTCATGGAATCTCACCCACCAACTCCTGTAACAAACCCCTAACTTATGTCTGAGCTATTGAAGTCCTCAAATTGTGGTTTAAAGACTTCAAGGTGCAGAGAAACCTGCAGCAAGTGACCTCTGCCCCACGCTGCAGAGGAAGGTGAAAAACCCCCAGGGCCTCTGCCAATGTGCCCTGGGGGGAAATTCCTTCCCGACCCCAAATATGGCGATCACCTAAACCCTGAGCGTGTGGGCAAGACTTACCAGCCAGACACCCAGGAAAGAATTCTGTGTAGTAACTCATATCCCATCCCATCACAGGCCATTGGGCATATCTACCGCTAGGAGTCAAAGATCAATTAATTGCCAGAATTAGACTTCCCATCATATCATCTCCTCCATAAACTTATCAAGCTTTGTCTTGAAGCCAGATATGTCTTTTGTCCCCACTTCGTCCCTTGGAAGGCTGTTCCAGAACTTTACTCCTCGGATGGTTAGAAACCTTCATCTAATTTCAAGTCGAAACTTCCTGATGGCCAGTTTATATCCATTTGTTCTTGTGTCCACATTGGTACTGAGCTTAAATAATTCTTCTCCCTCTCTGGTATTTATCCCTCTGATATATTTATAGAGAGCAATCATATCTCCCCTCAACCTTCTTTTGGTTAGGCTAAACAAGCCAAGCTCCTTGAGTCTCCTTTCAGAAGACAGGTTTTCCATTCCTCGGATCATCCTAGTAGCTAGCCCTTCTCTGCACCTGTTCCAGTTTGAATTCATCCTTCTTAAACATGGGAGACCAGAACGGCACGCAGTATTCCAGGTGAGGTCTCACCAGTGCCTTGTATAATGGTACTAGCACCTCCTTATCTCTACTGGAAATATCTCGCCAGATGCATCCCAAGAATGCATTAGCTTTTTTCATGGCCATATCACATTGGCGGCTCATAGTCATCCTGTGATGAGCCAATACTCCGAGGTCCTTCTCCTCCTCTGTTACTTCCAAGTGATGCATCCCCAGCTTATAACTGAAATTCTTGTTATTAATCCCTAAATGCATGACTTTGCACTATTAAATTTCATCCTATTAGTATTACTCCAGTTTACAAGGTCATCCAGATCTATGATATCCCGGTCCTTCTCTGTATTGGCAATACCTCCCAGCTTTGTGTCATCTGCAAACTTTATTAGCACATTCCCACTTTTTGTGCCAAGGTCAGTAATAAAAAGATTGGTCCCAAACCGATCCCTGAGGAACTCCACTGGTAACCTCCCTCCAGTCTGACTGTTCACCTTTCAGTGTGACCCGCTGTAGTCTCCCTGTTAACCAATTCCTTATCCACCTTTCAGTTTTCATATTGACCCCCATCTTTTCCAATTTAGCTAATAATTCTCCATGTGGAACCGTATCAAATGCCTTACTGAAATCGAGGTAAATTAGATCACTGCATTCCCTTTGTCTAAAAAACCTGTTACCGTCTCAAAGAAGGGATCAGGTTAGTTTGACATGATCTACCTTTTGTAAAGCCATGTTGTATTTTGTCCCATTTACCATTGACCTCAATGTTCTTAACTACTTTCTCCTTCAAAATTTTTTCCAAGACCTTGCATACTACAGATGTCAAACTAACAGGCCTGTAGCTACCCGGATCGCTTTTTTTACCTTTCTTAAAAATAGGAACTGTGTTAGCAATTCTCCAGTTATACGGTACAACCCCTGAGTTTACAGATTGATTAAAAATTCTTGCTAACGGGCTTGCAATTTCATGTGCCAGTTCCTTTAATATTCTTGGATGAAGATTACCAGGCCCCCTGATTTAGTCCCATTAAACTGTTGGAGTTTGCCTTCTACCTCGGATGTGGTAATATCTACCTCTATATCCTCCTTCTCATTTGTCGTCCTACCATTATCCCTAAGCTCCTCATTAGCCTCATTAAAGACTGAGGCAAAGTTATTGGGCAATGCCTAGATTATCCTTGACCTCCACTCCATCCTTGGAGTTTCGCGGTCCCACCTCTTCTTCTTTCTTTGTTTTCTTCTTATTGATATGGCTATAGAACCTTTTTTGCTGCAGGATGGCTGCCTCTGTGTACCCAGAAGCCTCCTGCTGCGAGACAAGCCCAAGGAAGAAACCAACAGAACTCCACTGGCCATCGCCTACAGCCCCCAGCTAAAACCTCTCCAACGCATCATCAGCGATCCACAACCCATCCTGGACAACGACCCCTCACTTTCACAGGCCTTCGGAGGCAGGCCAGTCCTCGCCCACAGACAACCCGCCAACCTGAAGCATATTCTCACCAGCAACGACACATCGCACCATAGTAACTCTAACTCGGGAACCAATCCACGCAACAAACCTCGATGCCAACTCTGCCCACATATCTACACCAGCAACACCATCACAGGACCTAACCAGATCAGCCACACCATCACCGGCTCATTCACCTGCATGTCCACCAAAGTAATATACGCCATCATGTGCCAGCAATGCCCCTCTGCTATGTACATCGGCCAAACTGGACAGTCCCTCTGTAAAAGGATAAATGGACACAAATCAGATATTAGGAATGGCAATATACAGAGACCTGTAGGAGAACACGTCAATCTCCCTGGACACACAATAACAGATTTAAAGGCAGCCATCCTGCAGCAAAGAAACTTCAGGACCAGACTTCAAAGAGAAACTGCTGAGCTTCAGTTCCTTTGCAAATTTGACGCCAGCAGCTCAGGATTAAACAAAGACAGTGACTGGCTAGCCAACTACAAAAGCAGTTTCTCCTCCCTTGGGGTTCACACCTCAATTGCTAGAAGACAGCCTCATCCTCCCTGATTGAACTAACCTCGTTATCCCTAGCCTGATTCTTGCTTGCATATTTATACCTGCCTCTGGAAACTTCCACTACATGCATCTGACGAAGTGGATATTCACCCACAAAAGCTTATACTCCAATACGTCTGTTAGTCTATAAGGTGCCACAGGACTCTTTGCCGCTTTTACATATCCAGACTAACACGGCTACCCCTCTGATACTTGAGATCTATTTTTGTTTATCCTTCCATTTAGTTTGAACTGAATTAGCTCATGATCGCTCAAACTAAGGTTGTCCCCTACAATCATTTCTTCTGTGAGGTCCTCACTGCTCACCAAAACCAAATCTAAAATGGCACTCAGTGTTCCGCAGCTGTAGTTGACACCGATTGTTGCTAGTAGAACTCTTCACCTACACAGTGCTGACTCCAGTGGGGCACTTTGTGGTAGGATTGCCAGCTTTCTATTTGCAGAAAACCGAACGCCCTTGCCCTGCCCCCGCTCACTCCATTCCTCCCTGCCTTTATTGCTCACTCTCCCCCACACTTGCTCATTTTCACCGAGCTGGGGCAGGGGGTTGGGGTGTGGGAGGGGGTGAGGGCTCCAGCTGGGGGAGCGGGCTCTGGAATGGGGCCAGAAATGAGGGGTTCAGGGGTTCGGGAGGGGGCTCCGGTCTGGGGCAGGGGTGGGGTGCAGGAGGGGGTGAAGGCTCTAGGCTGGAGGTGCAGGCTTTGGGGTTGGGCTGGGGCTGAGGAGTTTGGAGTGAAGGGGGGGGGGGGGGGCTCCAGGCTGGGGCAGGAGGTTGAGGTGTGGGATGCAGGCTCTGGGAGCGAGTTTGGGTACAGGAGGAGTTCAGGGCTGGAGCAGGGGGTTGGGGCATGGACTCCAGGGGGTGCTTACCTCAGGTGACTCCCAGGAAGCTACTGGAATCTCCCTCAGGCTCCTAGCCTAGGCTTAGGGGCAGCCAGGTGGTTCTGAGCACTGCCCCTTCCTGCAGGCGCCACCCCCACAGCTCCCATTGGCCGAGCTGGCACTCAGGGTGGGCGCAGTGGGCAAAGCCCCCGTGGCTGCCCCTACACCTAGGAGCCAGAGGGACGCAGTGCTGACCAGAGCTGCCAGGGTCCCTTTTCTGGTCAAAAACCATATGCCTGGCAACCCTTACCATGTGGGCAGATCAGATGTAGAATCAGGCCATTGCTTGTACCCCCCTTCTCTGTCCCTGTAGTATGATGGGGTTTGCTTCTTACTGATTCTGTTTTTCACCTCCCTTGGGGCTGTGACTGGCTTGAATTAGGCCTGGTCTTCTCGAAGAAATTAGGTGGTTAAACCAAACTAACCCCCTTGTAGACAATGCTAGGTTGATGGGAGAATTCTCCCATTGACATAGCTACAGCCCCTCCAGGAGGTGCTAACAGGAGAACCCCTCCTGTTGGCCTAGGTGGTGTCTTCACTGAAGCACCATTCCTGCATTTTAAGTGTCGACAAGGCCTTAAGCTTAATTGACAGTTTACCAGAAAACCTGCTCCTGAACATAATTTGTTTTAGTGCTGAAATGTGCATCAGAGAATATCAGGCTTGGAAGGGACCTCATGAGGTCATCTAGTCCAACCCCCTGCTCAAAGCAGGACCAATCCCCAACTAAATCATCCCAGCCAGGGCTTTGTCAAGCCTGACCTTGAAAACCTCTAAGGAAGGAGATTCCACCACCTCCCGAGGTAACCCATTCCAGTGCTTCACAACCCTCCTAGTAAAAACGGTTTTCCTAACATCCAACTTAAACCTCCCCCACTGCAACTTGAGACCATTACTCCTTGTTCTGTCATCTGGTACCACTGACAACAGTCTAGATCCATCCTCTTTGGAACCCCCTTTCAGGTAGTTGAAAGCAGCTATCAAATCCCCCCTCATTCTTCTCTTCTGCAGACTAAATAATCCCAGGTCCCTCAGTCTCTCCTCAAAAGTCATGTGCTCCAGCCCCCTAATCATTTTTGTTCCCCTCCACTGGACTCCCTCCAATTTTTCCACATCCCTCTTGTAGTGTGGGGCCCAAAACTGGACACAGTACTCCAGATGAGGCCTCACCAATGTCGAATAGAGGGGAATGATCACGTCCCTCCATCTGCTGGCAGTGCTCCTACTTATGAAGCCCAAAATGCCATTAGCGTTCTTGGCAACGAGGGCACACTGTTGACTCATATCCAGCTTCTCATCCACTGTCACCCCTAGGTCCTTTTCTGCAGAACTGCTGCTGAGCCATTCGGTCCCTAGTCTGTAGCGGTGCATGGGATTCTCCCGTCCTAAGTGCAGGACTCTGGACTTGTCCTTGTTGAACCTCATCAGATTTCTTTTGGCCCAATCCCCTAATTTGTCTAAGTCCCTATGTATCCTATCCCTACCCTCCAGCATACCTACCACTCCTCCCAGTTTAGTGTCATCTGCAAACTTGCTGAGGGTTCAGTCCATGCCATTCTCCAGATCATTAATGAAGATCCTGAACAAAACCGGCCTGAGGACCGACCCTTGGGGCACTCTGCTTGATACCGACTGCCAACTAGACATGGAGCCCGATGATCTAGCCAACTTTCTATCCACCTTATAGTCCATTCATCCAGCCCATACTTCTTTAGCTTGCTGGCAAGAATACTGTGGGAGACCACGTGAAAAGCTTTGCTAAAGTCAAGGAATAACACGTCCACTGCTTTCCCCTCATCCACAGAGCCAGTTATCTCGTCATAGAAGGCACTTAGATTAGTCAGGCATGACTTGCCCTTGGTGAATCCATGCTGACTCTTCCTGATCACTTTCCTCTCATGTAAGTGCTTCAGAATTGATTCGTTGAGGACCTGCTCCATGATTTTTCAGAGACTGAGGTGAGGCTGACTGGCCTGTAGTTCCCAGGATCCTCCTCCTTCCCTTTTTTAAAGATGGGCACTACATTAGCCTTTTTCCAGTCATCCAGGACCTCCCCCGATCGCCACAAGTTTTCAAAGATAATGGCCAATGCTCTGCAATCACCCCCCCCAACTCCTTTAGCACCCTCGGATGCAGCTCATACGGCCCCATGGACTTGTGCTTGTCCAGCTTTTCTAAATAGTCCTGAACCACTTTTCTCCACGGAGGGCTCATCACCTCGTCCCCATGCTGTGCTGCCCTGTGCAGTAGTCTGGGAGCTGATCTTGTTCGTGAAGACAGAGGCAAAAACAGCATTGAGTACATTAGCTTTTTCAACATCCTCTGTCACTAGGTTGCCTCCCGCATTCAGTAAGGGGCCCACACTTTCCTTGACCACCTTCTCGTTACTAACATACCTGTAGAAACCCTTCTTGTTACTCTTAATATCCCTTGCTAGCTGCAACTCCAAGTGTGATTTGGCCTTCCTGATTTCACTCCTGCATGCATGAGCAATATTTTTATACTCCTCCCTGGTCATTTGTCCAGTCTTCCACTTCTTGTAAGCTTCTTTTTTGTGTTTAAGATCAGCAAGGATTTCACTGTTAAGCCAAGCTGGTCACCCGCCATATTTACTATTCTTTCTACACATGGGGATGGTTTGTCCCTGCAACCTCAATAAGGATTCTTTAAAATACAGCCAGCTCTCCTGGACTCCTTTATGTTATTCTCCTCATGTTATTCTCCCAGGGGATCCTGCCCATCAGTTACCTGAGGGAGTCAAAGTCTGCTTTTCTGAAGTCCAGGGTCCACATTCTTCTGCTCCTGAACTCGACCATCTCATCATCACTGCCTCCCAGGTTCCCATCCACTTTTGCTTCCCCTACTAATTCTTCCCGGTTTGTGAGCAGCAGGTCAAGGAGAGCTCTGCCCCTAGTTGGTTCCTCCAGCACTTGCACCAGGAAATTGTCCCTTACCCTTTCCAAAAACTTCCTGGATTTTCCATGCACTGCTGTATTGCTCTCCCAGCAGATATCGGGGTGACTGAAGTCCCCTATGAGAACCAGGGCCTGTGATCTAGTAACTTCTGTTAGTTGCCTGAAGAAGAAGCATCCTCTCTCTCTGTTTAATTTACATTGTCATCTTTTAATAACCTGAAAACATCTGCCAATAAGATTCAAAGAGGGGAGAAAATCCACTAGATCTTTTTAACCCTGAAAAATAGAGCAATGGTGCATCGCCACAGAACCTTGCATCTTCAGACAACACACTGGGCACACGTTAATGACCTATGTGGAATCACTTTTTAAAAAGAAATTAACAAAACAATAAAAGCCCTTTATTTAAGTTATAGGTAGGCTTTGAAGGGTGAGATTTTTATGGATAATTTTTAATCACCGTGCACACACAAACTGACAAAAGAAATTCATTGATGATGATTGAAATTTACATATAGGCAAAGTAAGAAAAATGCTGCTTGAGAACTTTTAGAGTAAAATCCAGTGACTTCAATTAAAATTGTTACAAATGGACAAGCGACTAGTTACAGCTGTAACGGGAGTGTGCACAGCAATACCTAGCACTGCGGTCTGTGTTTCTGCTACACTAGGTTTGCTGTAGAACAGGGGTGGGCAAACTTTTTGGCCTGAGGGCCACATCGTGGTGTGAAACTGTATGGAGGGCCGGGTAGGGAAGGTTGTGCCCCCCAAACAGCCTGGCCCCTGCCCCCTATTCACCCCCTCCCACTTCCCGCCCCCTGACTGCCCCCCTCAAAACCCTTGATCCATCCAACCCTCCCCTGCTCCTTGTCTCCTGACTGCCCCCTCCCAGGACCGCCTGCCCCAGACCGCCCCCCCCATCCAACCCCCGTGCTCCCTGACCCCTATCCACACTCCCACCCCCTATCCAACCCCCCCTGCTCCCTGTCCCTGGACTGCACCCCCCCTCCCCCCCAGAAACTCCACCTCTTGATCCCTGTCCCCTGACTGCCTCCGGGTCCCCCTACCCCTTATCCAACCCACCCCCTGCTGCCCCCGCCCCCTTACCATGCTGCTCAGGAGCAGGAGCTCGCAACCCTGCTGCCCAGACGGAGCCAGCCGCCTGAGGCTGCGGGGGAGGGGAGACAGCAGGGGAGGGGCCGGGGGGCTAGCCTCCCTGACTAGGAGCTCAAGGACCAGGCAGGATGGTCCTGTGGGCCGGATGTGGCCTGCGGGCCGTAGTTTGCCCACCGCTGCTGTAGAATGTTATTTCAACTATGTACTTAGTTACTGACCAGAATGGACTCCCCCTGAGGTTAACTCTAGTTCTATCGGCACAAAGTCCTTCCATTTAACTTCCTAAGGGCTTGTCTGTGTTCTGTGAAGCTCTCCCTCCCTCCCTTGGAGCTTAGGCATCTTGCTGAGGTTTTAAATGATTTTTCTGTCTTGGCCAGGACATGACTTTCCACTTCAGCTACAAGAACATGCCGCTGCTGTTTTCTGGATTGGTGATCAATACATCTGGAGGTTAGTACAGCTATGTTAGCAAATCGTCTGACTTGCTGCTCACCCCAGGCCAAACCAAAGGCTTGCTACTTAGCAGTCTTGTCTGAATGACCCCACCCCATGAGGTCAGAGGTTCCTAGAGTGTCCAGGGCAAGGTGGTTAACAGGTTGGAAATTGGGGCACAAAGGCTGAAGGTGATGAGATGACTTCTGTGTCAGTATTCAGGTGTTGCACAAGCCTTCGCGAATGTGGTTGAGAGTTTCGGTTTATGGAATTGGACGTCGCACTCCCTGTGGCCTGTGTGGTGGGAGCTGTTTGTTGCATGGTTAGGTGCTTTTCTCTGTGTGCTTGAAGCAGATGACTCATTCTGTGCAGTCAGTAACCTTGTACTGTCCTTTCCTGTCTATCAGAAATGGCTGGTGCTTTCGTCGCAGTCTTCTTCCTAGCCATGTTTTATGAGGGCCTCAAAATAGCCCGGGAGAGTCTGCTCCGTAAATCACAGGTCAGCATTCGCTACAACTCCATGCCTGTCCCGGGACCAAATGGCACCACTTTGATGGAGACGCACAAAACAGTCGGGTAAGAATCCACTTTCCTTCTAACACAAACGCTGCTCATCTCAGCAGAAAACACAAGGAAAACTGAAACATAGAAAATTCTAGGCAGATCAAATAGTCCTCTGCAGTAAAACTAACTTCATGCTTGTACACGCTTCATCCTATACAAACTATAAATACAGGGAACCTGCAGCTCCCTTTTCGGGCCGGGGGAGGGAATGCAACAGCTACTCTTCACCAGCCACGTGAGGCCCTTTTAACGAAGGGGAAACAAAGAATAAAAGCAGAGGAGGCTCGTAGGGAGGTGGGATGCTGTTTCCAGATTTGAATTTGGCTAGGACACTAGACTCTCTGTCTATTCTTACATAAGGCACCAAAGGATCTTTCTGTGCCCATGAGTGGTCAAGGCCTCTGTTTGCAGACAAGCTGCCCTGTGTGGCTAGCAGTGAGGGCCAGGTAGTAAAACGAGCTGGAATGATTTTGACCCTCAAACCTTAGCAGCTTTGATCACCCAGTGAACATCATTATTCCTTATCAAGGAATAACCGGCTTTTATTACAAAGCAGCCAGCTTCATGGAGGACGTTGCAGTCATCTATGACAAATACACGTGACAGGAGATCTCTGCCCTTTACTGTCCCATCTCTCTTGGTGTTTCATGGCCACCTTGGCATTTCCAGCCCATGGGTTATTTTCTCTCTCTGGGGACCCTGCATTTCCCATCCTGTGACTCTTGTTCACTGACTGGTCATCCTTTTCTGATTCCTCAGACAACAGATGCTGAGCTTCCCTCATCTCCTGCAGACAGTGCTGCACATCATACAAGTGGTGGTCAGTTACTTCCTCATGCTGATCTTCATGACCTACAACGCATACCTCTGCATAGCTGTGGCAGCAGGCGCAGGCACTGGCTACTTCCTCTTCAGCTGGAAAAAGGCAGTTGTTGTGGATATCACGGAGCACTGCCATTAATGCTGGACACAGTGTCAGAGCCTCTCTCTACCCCTTCCCTCACTCTAACTGCAGTCACCAGGAGAATGGGGATCATTCCCCGGCTGACTGAGAACCAACAATAACCACGAAAATCAGTGTGTGTTGGACCACCAATGTCCTAGTCAGGACACTGCCTGGGCAGCTCATAGGGATTCCTGGTGTTGGGGATTTCCCGCCAAGCAACCTGGCACCCACACTAGATGGACCAGCTCTTGAGGTTACACCAGAGCCACCCTTGACCACAATTTATGTTGCATTTGTAGATTGTTCCCTGACTGAAATTACATAGCAAGTAGAAATTTACAAGATTATTGAAATGTCCTTTTAAAACATTTTATTTTTAAAGAATAAATGCTCAGATCTGGGGGGGTTTTATTAATGTTCGATAAAGGCACCAGTATGTGACAATGGCTGTTTTAATTTTCTAAAAAAATCTGTGCTGAATGCCTGGGGGAGGGAGGCGGGGATATGACTGACCTCTGGGCCAGCCACAGCCTCTGGGACAGTTTATAGAAAGTTCTGTCCACAAAATTACAGAGTGCTGCTGGTAAATCACCAGAGGCCTAATGGGCTCAGGTCTGCTCCGAGAAGTGTGCACCATTCTTATTAACTCCTGTGGGCATGTTGTATCTATGTGTATCTGGGCCAGCCTGGGGCCACTTTCAAGCATACAGGTGTGTTTAATGTTGCTGGTTTTCTGCTGTATCCTTGCTCTGCTCAGCTATGAACAGCAGGAACATTTCAAACTGGCCACTTTGGCTTACTGATCATGGAAATGTACTCCCAAATGCAAATCAGCAATCACATCTTTAAGTAGCAGAAAGAGACTTTAAATAAAGCATTGAAGCCCTGCTGATTTCATCTCGATTTGCAGCCATGTGCTGTTAGAGACTCAGATTTGTCATTCCGTGAAAATTGTCAGCAGCTGGCTCTATTGTTCTGACTGTTTATAATATTGTGATTTCTTTTTTCTTTCCGGTTAAACCAAGTGACACGAAGAAAGCTCCTCTGGAGAGGAGATTCCTTGGCTGGGCTGGCAGGTAAAGAACCAAACTTGTATAGGGAGGATATAGCAGCCTTAAAACTTGCTCCTCTTAGATGAGGGTTGGGGGATAAGAGACTGTAGGGTCAGTAAAAGGAATTTCAACCCTGAGGACTCTTCTTTGTCATAATCACCAAACCTGGAACTTCTCAACATGGCTGTGCTGGAGCAACCAATGCCAATGTCAGAGCTGGACAGCAGCCAGAAGAGAGCTTCCCACCCTCCAGCCAGGCCCCTCGTGCTAGGAGCCCAACAGATCTCACAAACAAGGCAGGGTTCAGGTCTTGCTGGGAGATCCCTGGCAATACCCAGGTGCTGTGGGCAGCAGGGTTGATTCAGTAGTTGGTGGTCTTTCCTCTGAGTCACAGCTAAACTGTGTAACTAGGGAATTCTGTGTTGCTAGGGTGCTAGAGATGAGATGTAAAGTTGAGTTCCTGACCGCTTGTTAAAGAGCCCTTGTTTTCTGGGTAGGAGGTGGGCTGTTAGCTGAGTGTGATGGCCTGATTCTGTTGGGAGAAATGCTGTTCTGCCTCCTCAAATCCCCCTTGCAGCTTCACTGTTTATTTTACCCCTTATCTCCTGTCCTAAGTGGTCGTGTGGTGTGAAATGGCTGCTCAGGTTCTTGACATGATCTCTGTATATTGTTGGTTCTCATACTGTGGCGTAAGGACAATCCTGGGCCCTTGGAGCCCTTCTTGACCTGGCTGTGGGAAAGGTGGGCCTGGGTCTCTCCCAAAGAGTGGCATGGAACGAATGGGAAAGCTGGAGAACTGCTGCTATTCAGAGCTGATTAGCTCATTTGTAAAATACTTTGGGATGAAAGATGCTACAGAAATGCCATTTGTTATACAGACCCTGAATGTGATGTGAGAGGCAGGGCTGTGTGGTCTTGAGCAGCCTGCCACACAAACTCTACTATCCCCAGATGCTCTGAAATTAAATAAAATCACCAGAGGGTGAGAAATGGTAGAGGCAAAGAAGAAAAAAAGCTAGTTTGGCCCAGGGGATGCATGGTCAATGCAGCCTTAGAATCAGTCCCAAGATGAACTCCAGCTCATGTTCTGGTTGTGTCCAAATAGCCACTGACCTCTCAGCACATTGTGGTTTGCTGCTACTTTAAGCAACTGCTGACAGCAGTTAATGTCCCAGAAAGCTATGGGCTCAGCTGTGATGCACTGGCAGTAGCGTTTCTTTTGTCACTGTGCACTCCTTGTAGAGTCTCTAAGTGCCTGAATTGCTGGAGAGGAGGAGGACAGCGCCAGGACTGGTGGGTGATAAATGGAGCTGGGGGGTGGGGTATAGGTGGGAGATTATGGCAAGATAATGTGAGAACTAGGCTGCAGCATATGAACAGTGTGTCCTTTTGAGAAGAGTATCTCTACATTCACATGCTCTGGCAGCTTTCAGTACAGAGAGAGACAGAGTCCAAAGCTCCCTTAGCCTGTAAGCTGTCTGGGGCAGGGTGTGTGAGCACGTGCAGGCCTAGTACAATGGCTCTCTGATTGGGTTCTCGAGGTGTACTGCCCTACAAAAGCCTACCTTCCTCTACAGCATTTAGAAGAAAACTTCAGAACTATCATGCATTGCCACTGGCAGGCCTACTGCCCTGAGCTCTCGTTGCGATCACCCACTCTTTCAAAAAGCTGGGACCCTGGTTTGATGATACAAGGTATTTGTGCTTTTCATCTTTGTAGAGCAGCACAAACTGGAGCAAAGGGAGACTAATCTAAGTCAAACCAAATGTCTACCCCAAAATCAAACACCCACTGAACTTAGTTGCAGCTCTTGATGTTTCATGTAGCTGACCAGCATGTGAATGAAAATCAAGGGGATCAGATGTGACCACCCCTTCTTGGATTTTGATGGGAGATAAGGAAGACCTCTGGCTCCATTCTTCCATGCCTGGCAGTGCAAGTTTTTCCCTTTACACTCCTGGTGTTTTCCAGACCCAAATAAATGTTCAAGATGATGTGGGAGGAGTGGCCTCCTGAGGAGTAACTAATGTACAGTGAAAACTAGGTAGGGTACAGTAGTGCAGTAAAGTTCCAGCCAGACTGATGTCCTGTCTCCAGCAATGGCCAGCTGCATCATGGAAGGAAAAAGCCTCCTAATATACTTCAAACAATTCTCTCCTGCTATAGCACTTCAGAGGGGGGATTGTGTGTGTGTGTGTGTGGGGGGGGGTCCTTTCTGCCCCCCAGTTCCATGTCCTGAAGTTTGAGTAACTTCAGTGCTTTTTGGAGAAACCTAAAACAGCTGATGACAGGGTCTGGTTTCTAATCCTTCTACACACTGACCCTTGAGCTTAGTAGCATGAATGCATTCCATAGTTCAGCTCTGTGTGAACCAGTCTCCTTTGATCAGTCTAGAGATGTTCCTTTTTCATATGGGACGCAGTGACTAGGTGGTTTTCATGCCGATGTTGGTTATTTCATACACCCTTAGACATAGACTCTTTCCAAACGTGACAACCCCCAGCTGCTTAATCTTTCCTCACCCATCACTCCTTCTAGCCACGTTTGTGGCTCTCAGTTTCAGGTGAGCAAATTAACCTGTGTTCATGGGGTGTATAATCATTGTGTTATCCAAGCATTGTGACACTTCCTATACAATTCTGTCCCTTGTTCTGTTAGCTTTTCTATCATGTTCTGGGACATAGCTACAGGTCTTCTTAGGAAAAAGATCCAGCAAGAACAATCTTATGTATATTATGACCTTCATCTCTGCATGCCTCCTCCTATGCTATAGGACAGGACAGTACTATTATCCCTACTTTACAGCTGCGGAACTCAGGCCCAGATCCACAAAGGTGTTTAGAGTCCTAACTTCCATTGGAATCATTAGAAGTTAGAACCCCACCTACCTTCGTGCATTTGGGCCTGAGGGCCTTGCTGAAAGTCGCATGTCTATGGCAGAGCAGGAAATTGATCCCATGTCCCTGGTATCCCAAGATAGTGCCCTAACCACTGGCCTATTCTTCCTCTTGCTGTTTATGAAATGTGTAACTCTTTGGAAGCCAGCTAGTTGGGTGCATGTGACATGGAAACTGGTTCCCAGTGTTCCTGAGCACTGGTATGGTTCAGACTCATGGGGTCTCGCTCCTTATTCTCTCTGCCTGGGCCTATCTCCTCAGACTCCTGTCTGAATGTGACGTTACTCACCCTCCACTCCCTCAGGTTGGGGAGTTTGGGAGAAGGCAGTTTGCATTTGAGAGCAGAGGGGCTGGCACTGGCTCAAGTGGGTGAAGTATGTTCTGGTGCTAGTCAAGCCAAGCCAAGGCTGGGAGAGGAAGAGAGGGGCGCATCGGTAATGAGTACAATTCAAAACTACTCTTCCCCATCCCCCATACATGAATTGTGCCTGTCTACCCTACCCTGGCTGCAGCATGCTTTCTCAGCTTGATGAGACTCTGCTCTCTCACAATCTCCACAAACTTTACTAGCCTGAATCATTGCGTTTCACAAGTTTGCTAAGAGTGGCCAGGGCCAAGTCTTAACCTTGAGGCTCACTTAATATGAGTGTGCCCCTATTATCTCTGTGGGCTTCTCATAAGCCTTCAATCCATGGCCAGTTTTTACCCTTTGTGGTTAAATGTAAATTGACAATCCAGTGGTGTGTTTATAAAATAAACTGACAGAGCCACGTCCCTCACTGGGTTACAATCTCCACATGGTACAACAGTCCTAACATCCCTGTGTTCCTGGCCCAGGCTGGTTGATTTGCCAACCTCCCTAGAGCACCTTCTAGTAACACCCCTTTTCCTGCCTGGAATCTTTTGCAGGAGTGTTTGAGGCAGACCTCCTGATGCTGACATTAGGCTTTTATTGGAGGAAAGCCTCCCCCTCCAATGACGAATAATTGTTCTTAAATGATACGTTATCTTTCAGCATGTTAAATACATGTATGGTGGGCTGTATGCAAGTATGTTGTTTTCAGACTGTACCTCCTGATTGTGACCTTGGATGAATTACAGAGTGTTCACTCATCTCCTAGGCTCTGAATTCTGTTGCAAATAAACTGTCTTTTTGTTGCTTTTTTATCTAAGTGCCTTTAGGAAACAACTGGGGGTACTGCCTTTTAGTTGAACTATAGCTGATTCCAGCTGTATCACAGGGTTGGTTACAGGGGACCATGATATTGTTTTTAATTTCACTGTTCTGGAAACAACTTGTTTGAAATGTAAATAGAGCTCCTCCTATATATAATTAGTCAATAAAGTAGACTGCATTTTACTGGGGTGGAAGTGTCTTGGAACATATACCTCCAACATGGAAAAGGTGAAGCTGGGCACTGAGCCAGAGCAGGCACCACCAGCCTCCACAAGGAGTAACTACTCAGCTGTAAGTGGCCTATGGAGTCAGCACCTAGACTGCTCAACGTGGCCTTATCCCCAGCCCCTTTCCAGTCGACCCACCTTCACAGGACAAGTACACTGCAGAGGCTTTGAGTACCAGGCTTGCTGTGTTTAAGAATGGAGAAAAGGAACAGCATCTACTGGGGCACTTGAGTACCAGTACCAGCACATGAAAAACAGCCTCCAAAGGGTAACTTTCTGTTCATGTAAGCTTACAATGGATGGGAAAAGTCAAGTAGAGGAACAGTTGTTCGCACAACCTCCTCCAAAATCTGCTTTCTATATACATCCTGAGCAGAGGACCTATAAATCTACAGCTGTTTCAAGTGGGTGAACAGCAATGCTGGAGAGGAATTTACTATGATAGATGAGTTTATAACTAGGAGTAGCAGGACAAAACTAAGACAGGGAAAAAAATGGTAGTACAAAAGTATATAGTACAAAAAATGGTGGTTACTCCATCACTTCAGCTATTTGGAACAAGAATGGCTAATACATCAAAAGCTAGTGGGAAACAACCTTGGACAGGTGACAGAGATGTTAACTTCCTCTCTGAGGGCCCATGTCCTGCCTTCTGTCCCCAGGCTCAGCCAGTAGAAAGTAGAGTGTCAATCTTGTACACTGAGACTCAGTTCCTTCAGTTTTTGTAACCTAGCTTTCTCTCTCTGTCACTTACTTGTGGCCTGAACGCCAAGCTCTCAAAAATGGATACTCTCATAAAAAACCAACCTTCCACACAAACTTCCTCGTGGCTGGACTTTACTAAGATTAGACAAGCCATTTACAACACACACTTTGCTTCTCTACAAAAGAAAAAGGACACTAAACTTTCTAAACTACTACATGCCACAAGGGGCCACAGCAATGGTTCCCTCAACCCACCCAGCAATATTGTTAACCTATCCAACTATATTCTTAGCCCAGCAGAAGCAGCTGTCCTATCTCGAGGCCTCTCCTTCTGCCCCTCCACCCCCACGAACATGATACAGTTCTGTGGTGACCTAGAATCCTATTTTTGACGTCTCCGACTCAAGGAATATTTCCAACATACCTCTGAACAACATACTAATCCACAGAGACCTCCCTACCAACACTACTAAAAGAAGGATTCTAGGTGGACTCCTCCTGAAGGTCGAGACAGCAGACTGGACTTCTACACAGAGTGCTTCCGCCGACGTGCACGGGCTGAAATTGTGGAAAAGCAGCATCACTTGCCCCACAACCTCAGCCGTGCAGAACACAATGCCATCCACAGCCTCAGAAACAACTCTGACATCATAATCAAAAAGGCTGACAAAGGAGGTGCTGTCGTCGTCATGAATAGGTCGGAATATGAACAAGAGGCTGCTCGGGAGCTCTCCAACACCACTTTCTACAAGCCATTACTCTCTGATCCCACTGAGAGTTATCAAAAGAAACTACAGCATTTGCTCAAGAAACTCCCTGAAAAAGCGCAAGATCAAATCCGCACAGACACATCCCTGGAACCCCGATCTGGGATATTCTATCTACTACACAAGATCCATAAACCTGGAAATCCTGGGCGCCCCATCTCAGGCATTGGCACCCTGACAGCAGGATTGTCTGGCTATGTAGACTCCCTTCTCAGGCCCTACGCTACCAGCACTCCCAGCTACCTTCGAGACACCACTGACTTCCTGAGGAAATTACAATCCAGTGGTAATCTTCCTGATAACACCATCCTGACCACTATGGATGTAGAAGCCCTCTACACCAACATTCCACACAAAGATGGATTACATGCCGTCAAGAACACTATCCCCGATAATGTCACGGCCAACCTGGTGGCTGAACTTTGTCCTTATCCATAACTATTTTACATTTGGGGACAATGTATACCTTCAAATCAGCAGCACTGCTATGGATACCTGCATTGCCCCACAGTATGCCAACATTTTTATGGCTGACTTAGAACAACGCTTCCTCAGCTCTCGTCCCCTAACGCCCCTACTCTACTTGCGCTATATTGATGACTTCTTCATCATCTGGACCCATGGAAAAGAAGCCCTTGAGGAATTCCACCATGATTTCAACAATTTCCATCCCACCATCAACCTCAGCCTGGTCCAGTCCACACAAGAGATCCACTTCCTGGACACTACAGTGCTAATAAACAATGGTCACATAAACACCACCCTATACCGGAAACCTACTGACCACTATTCCTACCTGCATGCCTCCAGCTTTCACCCTGACCACACCACACGATCCATTGTCTGCAGCCAAGCTCTGCGATACAACCGCATTTGCTCCAACCCCTCAGACAGAGACAAACACCTACAAGATCTCTATCAAGCATTCTTACAACTACAATACCCACCTGCGGAAGTGAAGAAACAGATTGATAGAGCTAGAAGAGTTCCCAGAAGTCACCTACTACAGGACAGGCCTAACAAAGAAAATAACAGAACGCCACTAGCTGTCACCTTCAGCCCCCAACTAAAACCCCTCCAACACATTATTAAAGATCTACAACCTATCCTGAAAGATGACCCAACATTCTCACAAATCTTGGGAGACAGGCCAGTCCTTGCCTACAGACAGCCCCGCAACCTGAAGCAAATACTCACCAACAACCACATACCACACAACAGAACCGCTAACCCAGGAACCTATCCTTGCAACAAAGCCCGTTGCCAACTGTGCCCACATATCTATTCAGGGGACACCATCACAGGGCCTAATAACATCAGCCACATTGCAAATTGGATACAATTAACTTAGGTTACCTTGCATAATGGACTTAGCCACTCCCAGTCTCTATTCAAGCCTATTTCCCCTTGTTTTTTCCTACCCCCGCCCCCCCAGGTTCTTGTTAAACCCTGGATTTGTGCTAGAAATGGCCCACCTTGATTATCATACACATTGTAAGGAGAGTGATCACTTTAGATAAGCTATTGCCAGCAGGAGAGTAGGGTGGGGGGAGAGAAAACCTTTTGTAGTGGTAAACACCCATTTTTTCATGCTTTGTGTGTATAAAAAGATCTTTGATACTTTCCACAGTATGCATCCAATGAAGTGAGCTATAGCTCACGAAAGCTTATGCTCAAATAAATTGGTTAGTCTCTAAGGTGCCACAAGTACTCCTTTCCATCCTTTTAGCTGACCATGACCTCACTCAGGTACAGGTGCTGGCTATGCACCCAGTTAACCCTAGCACTGCTAACCTTCGTCTCAGACCTGTATATTTTGCTGATCAGCCTCTGCCAGAAAACAATCCATTTAGGGGTATTTTTTGTCTGTGACATTAAGCTATGCAGCTACGATTAGTGGCCTTTGCTCTTTACAGCCAATGCCCCTCAGCACTCTAAAAATCCTCTCCAACCAGCTACAGCCTAGTTAATCTGTCTGGCTTTTAATTATTTACTACTTCCATTGTCCAAGTCAAACTTATTCATCAGAAAGCCCACAAAGTTAGTCACCTCCCCAGCCTCCCATTTATATTGTTGGAAGTATTTGGAGAGGGAGATTGGATTGTGAAAGGGATTTGAGCCTCAAATCCACCTCGGCTTGGCAGCAGCTGTCTGAATGCAGCTATGAAATAACTTCTGTGAAATTAGTTGAAGCCTGGTCCATTTCCTTGTAAACCAGCAATCCACACAGCAGCCATCGTGGCTCCCTTCGTATCACGCTCAGGAGAGGCCAAGGATTCGACAACTTGGGAGTAAACAGTAAGGCAGCTGTATGAGCGCAGTGTCTAGGGAAGCTTGCCCTGCCTCCCCCTGGTGTGCAGAGATACTGAGGCTTTCACTCACAGGTACCCAGTCCATAAAAATGTGAGTGACACCTCTCTGAATTACTCCCCTGGGCTCACACACCTGCACCACTTGGAGCTGGGTTTTTAAGAACACCAAAAAGATTGCTCCATGGAGGCAGAGCTTTGCCTCTGTGCAAATCCCCACGGGGACAGTGGCCACGGTTGATTCCTATTTTTCTCCCCCACAGGAGGCCAACTCTGCTGTTAACGTTTTCCATTCCTCTTTACCTGCCCCTCTGTGCATTTTATGATACATTAAGAGCGTCTCATTTAAAAAAAATATTTATTTAAAACAAAGTGGCTGGGCAGAGGGGTTTCTGGAGGTACAGTAACAAGTCAGGTTAAAAACACATCCCACCAGCCTTAGGGAAAGGCACTTTCCCCTATTAAAGCCCAAGACACATTGGCAAACACAGGTCCATCCCAGCCAACTCTAGAGCTACCCAAACAGCCTTTGAACATCTCTGCCAGCACTGTCTGGGATGAACACCCCATCAGGGTCCAATACTCAATTGCCCGTGGAAGGTAGCAGGCCATCAAATCTCTAGAATTCAAAGCTTCCAAACTGGGAGGAACGGTTGTTGGGTTTGGGTTGAGGTTTGTAACCAATTCGGTCATTTATCATTTGTTCTCGACTCTTGTGGTCATTGCTCAGACCAATAGCTCCTTCTCCATCACTGGCTCCCACTACATCCACATCTTCACGCTGCTTCTTGCGACTCTGGGGGAAGGGGCGGGGGGAGAAAAAGTGATCAACTAAAAATAAGGACAATGGAAAACTAGAGAAACTTCCATGGAGGGAATGTTAGCACTGTCAACGAGATGTCCATTTCAGCTCTGACAACTGATCACAGGGAAAGCCTTCAAACTGTGAAGGTAGGGAAAATGTTAAGTAAGCTGATTTCATTACAGGAAAACTACTTACAGACTGAACAATTTCATTGGATATTTTTGAATAGCCATAAGGATGAAAAATAGGGCTGTCAAGCAATTAAAAAAATTGTGATCAATCACATGATTAATCATGCTGTTAAACAATAGAATACCATTTAAATATTTTTGGATGTTTTCTACATTTTCAAATATATTGATTTCAATTACAACACAGACGAAGTATACAGTGCTTACTTTATATTTATTTTTGATTACAAGTATTTGCACTGTAAAAAAATAGTATTTTTTAATTCACCTAATACAAGAACTGTAGTGCAATCTCATTATCATGAAAGTTGAACTTACAAATGTAGAATTATATACAAAAAACTCTGCATTCAAAAGTAAAATTTTAGAGCCTGCCAGTCCACTTAGTCATACTTCTCATTCAGCTAATCGCTCAAACAAGTTTGTTTACATTTTCAGGAGATAATGCTGCCTGCTTCTTGTTTACAATGTCATCTGAAAGTGAGAACAGGCGTTACGATGACACTGTTGTAGCTGGCGTCGCAAGATATTTATGCACCAGATGTGCTAAAGATTCATATGTCCCTTCATGCTTTAATCACCATTCAAGGGGACATGCAGCTCTGAATGATGGGTTCTGCTCCATAACACTCCAAAGCCGTGCGGACCGATGCATGTTTATTTTCATTATATGAGTAAGATGCCACCAGCAGAACATTTATTTTCTTTTTTGGTGGTTCGGGTTCTGTAGTTTCTGCAGCGGAGTGTTGCTCTTTTAAGACTTCTGAAACCACGTGCCACACCTCATCCCACTCAGATTTTTGAAGGCACTTCAGATTCTTAAACTTTGGGTTGAGTGGTGAAGCTATCTTTAGAAATCCCACATCGGTATCTTTGCGTTTTGTCAAATCTGCTATGAAAGTGTTCTTAAAACAAACGTGCTGGATCATCATCCAAGACTGCTATAACATGAAATATATGGCAGAATGCAGGTAAAACAGAGCAGACGACATACAATTCTCCCCTAAAGAGGTCAGTCACAAATTTAATTAACGCTTTTTTAACAAGCGTCATCAGCATGGAAGCATGTCCTCTGGAGTGGTGGCCGAAGCATGAAGGGGCATAAGGATGTTTAGCATATCTCGCATGTAAATACCTTGCACTGCCAACTACAAAAGTGCGATGCAGATGCCTGTTCTCACTTTCTGGTAACACTGTAAATAAGAAGAGGGCAGCATTATCTCCTGTAAATTGTAAACAATCTTGTTTGTCTTAGCGATTGGCTGAACAAGAAGTAGGACCGAGTGGACTTGTAGGCTCTGAAGTTTTACACCGTCTTATTTTTGAGTGCAGTTATGCAAGAAAAAAATCTACAATTGTAAGTTGCACTTTCACGACAGATTGCACGACAATATTTGTATGAGGTGAATTGAAAAATAGTATTTATTTTATCATTTTTACAGTGAAAATATTTGTAAAAATATACACTTTGATTTCAGTTACAACACAATAGATATGAAAATGTAGAAAATAAATATTTAATACATTTAAATTGGTATTCTATTGTTTAACAGTGCAATGAAAGCTGTGATTAATTTTTAATCGCAATTAATTTGAGTTAATTGCGAGTTAACTGTGATTAATCGACAGCCCTAATGAAAATGTTGTCCCATAAGTGTTAATGCTGTGACTTGTGTATTAAGACACCTCACAACCCGCATGTATACAAATGACTATCAATTAATAGGGATGATGCTACAGTCACACAGGTGCATGGCAGTGCACTGCAAGTTAAGGGACTCAGTCAAGCCAAGTCTTGCCCAGGATGCATTTAGAGATAAAAAGAAAAGGAGTACTTGTGGCACCTTAGAGACTAACCAATTTATTTGAGCATAAGCTTTCGTGAGCTACAGCTCACTTCATCGGATGCATTTGAACTTATGCTCAAATAAATTGGTTAGTCTCTATGATGCCACAAGTACTCCTTTTCTTTTTGCGAATATAGACTAACACGGCTGCTACTCTGAAACCTGTCTTTAGAGATCAAGTTACTCACAAAATGTGGGGGGAGTGGAAGGTCGGGTGCACAGCCATTCCCTGAAGAAATGGAGAAGGCCAGTTACACTCTGAGCTATGGGGCTATCATTCCAGGAAGGGATTCTGATGGCTCTGAAGTTTTAAGATGTTCCAGAGCTTTTCACAGAACTAATACACCCCTATAGCCCTAAGATTCCCAACTAACATCATTCTATGTTTTCAGTGTAAATATTATGGTTGTCCCAATGGCTGCAAGTGCATGAATACAAATGTCATTCACACAATGATAAATCTACATTAATGCTCCTCTGCCCCCCCTATCAAAAATAGATAGAGTCCCTCTCCACTCACCCATCCCCTCAGGGACAGCCTGAGCAGATATGCAGGCCTTGCAAGGTACCCCGGAGGTCACACTATTAGGGTCCCAAGAAAGCAAGTTCCAACATCAGAGTTCTCCATTGAGAATGACAGGCCCCAGAGCTATCAATTTTGGGAGTGTCAAATCACGACTCCCAGCTTCACTCGACTACTGAGAAGAGGAAAGAAGCAGATGTCTAAGATACACAGCATGTATCAACCAACTTGAACTGCACCCAGACATTACCTGGAAGCCGCAGAGACTGCAGAGCATAGGAGTAAGATGCTTGGTGCATGAACCATCACTAAGTAAAAAGGCTGCTGCTCTGCACTAGCTGAAATTTTCTGTTGGTTTTTGAGGGGTACCTACATGCTCATACACGGCTGCAGAGTGAGACTCTATTCTCAGACAAGTCCCGTTATACACAAATCCAAATTACCAGGGTTCAGTCACCATACAGGGTGTCTCCAGAAGGTTTACTCTCACCTCAAGATCCTTTCTAATACTCTCAAACTCTTCTATATCATCTAGTTTCAGCTCCAGGCGGGTTGGTTTCCGACGCAGCATTTTGAACACTTCTCAGCCAAACTGGTTCCTGTTTGAATTTTTAATAGAGGGTCAGCAGAACCTGGCTAGTACAGGGGCGGGCAAACTTTTTGGCCCAAGGGCCACATCTGGGTATAGAAATTGTATGGTGGACCATGAATGCTCACGAAATTGGGGTTGGGGTGCACAAGGTGGTGAGGGCTCTGGCTGGGGGTGCAGGCTGGGGATGAGGGGTGTAGGTGAGTGCTCCGGGCTGGGACTGAGGGGTTTGGAGGGCGGGGGGTGGTGGAAGGGGGTGGCTCAGGTATACAGGCTCAGAACAGCACTTACCTTAAGTGGCTCCCGGAAGCAGCAGCATGTCCCCGCTCTGGCTCCTACGCAGAGGTGTTGCCAGGCGGCTCTGCTGCATGCTGCCTCGTCCGCAGGTGCCGACCCTGCAGCTCCCATTGGCTGCGGTTCCTGGCCAATAGGAGCTGCAGGGGCAGCGTGCAGAGCAGAACCCCCTGGCTGCCCCGACCCATAGGAGCCGGGGGGGCGGGGGGGACGTACTGCTGCTCCCAGGAGCCATGCGGAGCAGCCCCCGACCCTGCTCCCCAGCAGGAGCTCAAGGGCTGGATTAAAAGGCCTGCAGGCCCTAGTTTGCCCAACCCTGCCCTAGTCCGCGGGAGACCCAGACACGCCTGGCCGCCGTAGAGTTGCCGGTGACTACGCGCGACGCAGCCAAGACTGCTCGGCTTGCTCCCCTGATAACGGCCGTTCCGCTGGAATTGGCGAGCACGCGCCGGAGCGCGACAGCAGGCCCGCGGGCTACTGCTGCAAGCACGGGAGGGCCTCAGGACCGGGCCGGCCGCCTCGGAGGGGAGGGGCGGGGCGGGGCTCCCGCGGCAACAGACCCGGGACCACCTGCAGCCCCGAGCACCTGCCCGCGGCCAGGCCCATGAGCCGGCTGCTGCTCCCAGAATGGCCCCTGCCCGGACGGTTGACAGCGGCCCCCTCAGACTGAACGGCCCCGCGGGGCGGGGGGTGCAGCCCCAATGGGCTCCCGCGCCCCCGGGCGCCAGCTCGCCCCGACCCCCCGCACTCACCGCCCGCCGGCCGGCCGCACCCACTCTGGCCCGGCGCCGCCGAAAGCAAACGGGCCCCTGACCCGACCCGACCGGCCCCGGCGCCGCCGCCCCGTGGGCCCACGCCTCCCGGCATGCCCCGCGCCACGTTCCGGGCCGGCCCGCACCCCCCCGCGTGCCCCTGTGACCCGGAAGCACACGCGCACCCCTTCCACCCTGTGACCCGGAAGTGGCTGTGAGGCCCGGGCCGGCCCGCTGCCCAGGTCTCCCTCCCGCCCCGAGCAGCATGGCCTCCTCGCGGGCCCCCGCCATGCGTCTCGTCCCGGGGCGGGCCCCGCTTCCCCAGCCAGGCCCGGCTCCATCCCCGCGGGTAGGGTCTCGCCCGGACGCTCCGAGGCCGTTGGGGGGCCGCTGCGCACCCCTCGGTGTCGCGCCGACAGGCCGAGCCGGCGGCGGCGGGCGGGCCGTGCCTGGGGGCGGCCCCACCCCGGGCCTCGCGCGGGCCGCCGGCCAGGCCCGGGGAGGGCCGCGCCCGGTGCAGGGGAAGGGGCTGTGCCGTAGCCTCCGGCGGGCAGGCGAGCGAGCTCCGGGGCAGGCCAGGGCAGAGAGCAAGGGTGTGTGATGGGCCCCCTGGGGCATCCCTCACGGAGGGCAGAGTCAAGGTCATTAACTCTGCGTTTCCTGGTTGTCAGAAGTCGGAGTTTTGCTGACCTGATGTTTTGGAGGAAACCAGATTGAACTGGGCAGCCGTAGCTCTGTGTGAACGAAGCTCTTTGGCAGCGATGTTACTTTTTTAAACATAAAGGGAAATGTTGTTGTTCAGAGCAGGGGCACGTCTATGCTGCCCACATCACAGCGCGGCAGAGCTGTGACATGGGCAGTGTAATCACGCGTTATCGCCGCGGGGGAGCTCTTCCAGTGATTACAAAGAGCACCCCGAACGAGTGGTGGTGGTTTTATTGCTGGGAGCGTGGCTCCTGGCGATAAAGAGTTGTCTATACTGGCGCTTTTCAGCACTAAAACTTTTGTCGTTCAGGGTGGTGTTTTTTCACACCCCGGACGACAAAAGTTTTAGCGCTGAAAATGGCAGTGTACACAGCCTTAGGGATCGTTTGGGAAGTTGTAGTTATTTAGGTTGGCAGTTGAGACACTACTGTGGCTAGGTTACGGTGAGAATACCTAGATCTCAAAGCACTTTATCCTCATTGTACAGATGGGGAAACAGAGGCATAAAGAGGTGTAGTGACTTGGGGCTTGTCTATGCTGTGATGTTGTCGACAAAACTTTTGTCTTACACGGGTACTTAAAAAAGCCCCCCGCCGTGAAAGACAAAAGTTTTGCCGATGCAAGTGGCAGTGTGAGCATGGATTTGTCGAAAAAGCTAACGCCGCTTATGGGGCTGGAAGTACTTTGTCAGCAAAAGTGTCAAGAAAGTACCGAAAAAGAGTGTTTACCACATGCTGACTTTTAGCGACAAGGCAGTGTCGACACAGCCTTGTCACTAAAAGCTGCGTGGTGTAGACAAGTCCTTGGAAGGGGTTCTACATCTCCATCTCCAGCGTAGGAGGCTCAGAGAGGTGTGTGGAGAGGCCCATTGAGCTCACTGTGATGTACTCATGTGAAGAGGAATGCCTCATGGAGCCTGAAACAATAGCTCTGAGATGTGTATCTGTTCATCTGAAGCCTGGTCTACACTAGGGAATTAAGTCAGCATAACTATGTTGCTCAGGGGTGAGAAAAATCCACACCCCTGAGCAACATAGTTAAATGGACCTAACCCCTGATGTAGACTGTGCTAGGTCAACAGGAGAGTTCTCCTCTGGGTTTAGCTACCACCTCTCAGGGCAGTGGATTACTTGTGCCGGTGGGAGAACCCGTTCCATCAGAGAAGGGCACGTCTTCACTGAAGCGCTACGGCTGCAGCTGTGCTGCTGCAGCAACTTGTGTCGACATGCCCTGAGTCAGTGTTCTCATCCCTTTTCGCCAGTGCTTGAGGGCCTGTGACACATGTCAAGCATCTGTTCTCAGCTCCTCACCCCATCTCTCAGCAATGTGTTCTTGGGGCATGTTCCTAGCATGCCTGTTCTCAGCTCCCCACCTAGAGGGGCAAGGCTTCTCTGGATGCCGGCTCACATGGGGGAGCAGAGAGTGGAGTCTGGGGCTCAGATACCCCCAGATCCCTGCACACATGGAAGAAGAGAAAATGGGAGGTGTCCCCTGCCCCAGTCTCTTCCCCACATTTCTGTATCATCCATCCCTTATCACCCATACCCATTTGTTCCCCTGTTCTTAATCCCCTCTCTTTTTGCTCCTGCCCCAAAGCCCTCTCCCACACTGCTTCTCCACCCTTTAATCCCCCGCATCCCAGGAGGCATTTGCCTGTGTAATTTATGTTCTTTTCAAAAATAGTGTGAGCACCTTCTGAATTTTCTGCTGTGCTCAGATTACATTTCCCCAAAATGAAAAAAACAAAACACCCCTTGACAGAGGCAGATTATAGCCACATTCTTACGTTTCATTTTCAGCTTTCTACCAATGGCTGGGTTTGAATTTCCAGTGCATGGGGGTTGCTCAAGTACAATGGTTGTAACGTTTCCTCTTGACCCACTCAGGTCCTGTGCTTACTGTCTGGTTAGCAAACCTCTTGGGCACATGCACAGCGTAATCCAGTGTGTGCTAGTCTCATGCCCATCTGTAGGCCTAACTCTTTTTCAAATACCATTTTCACTTTGGTCCACCAAAGGCTTAATAAGAGCCATACACTAACTGGGGAAAATGTCACGTAACTGGGACCATTTAGGGCACTCTTATTCCAGAATAAGAGCATCTAAACATAGAGTTATGCCAAAGATGTTATGAGATCATTGGAAATGGATCCTTTACATAGGGAATAGAATGTTATAATCTAGTAACTGGTTGGTTTGACCTTTGTGTATATTTTGGAAAAACTGGGGAGTATGGTGGGGTAGGGTGTCAGTGGAATGTGTTATAAAGGGGAACGAACTTACTGAATCCCTCAGTTTCACAGCTACGTTTTCCAACAGTCTGGGGTCTTTTTGCTTTTGGAGGTCTTAATTATTTGTAGGGAGTGTAATTTTGTTGGGCATATTAACTGGACTCCATTGAAAAACATTGTCAGTCTTAAAGGTGACCTGCAAATAGTCTTGTACCCTTTTTGCTTCTATCTAATGGATAAAGAAGGGAAGAAAGGGTTTTTAAGTTTGTTTTTCCTGCTTGTTTTCTACAGGAGAAATTAAGGACCTGTCTATACGAAAAGATTCTCTGATGGAGAACTTGTGAAATGATGACAATTGTAATGTCATCGTGATGACATCAGAAGATCAGAGAAGGTTCAGCTGTAAAGTGGAGAAGGAATTACTGTTTAGAATTTTTCTTCTGTTTACTTTTAGTAAAACTTATTTAGCTTCTAAGGCTAAGTAATGTTTTGAATAGTGAAATTCCTTGTGAAAGATTCAGATCCTTCCTCCTTTCAGTTAGAGTATTAAGAGCTTGCACCAAACATGCCTTATATCACCCAGAGGTCCTCAAGCAAAGCTAGAGAAGAGCAGATTCTAAATTTTAAGGGCTTGTCTCTAGATGGAGTTATTCAGCAATATCTCTGTGTGCATCCTCATATTCTGGAGCATGAGTGTGTTGTTCTGGTTTAGCTGAATCGAGAGGAGCAAGGCGGCACTCTTATTTCAGAATAAGAGCATCCACGCAGGGAGTTAATTGGAAATAGTTGATGCCGTTTAAATTTGCACCTACCTTAATTAAAATTAACTTTCAAGTGTCGCCCCAAAGGAAGAAACTAGCAGGAAAAAAAATGGTTAAAGAAAGCAAAAATCCTTTCAGGCTAACATAAAGAAGCAGAAAAGATCACAAGTCCAGGTTTTTAAAAACTCCTTTGCAGCTAACTCTTCTTTAACACAGTTTTGCTGGGGAATAGTCTCAATGTTCAAGTGAATCTTTTATATATAATTTCGGGGCTTCTCACCTGGATGACGTCATTAACTCTTTCTCACTGGGGGATGCTGTCTCACGCAGCTGAAGAGATTGCTGAATTGCTGCTTTGTAGCCAGATAAATATAAAATGGGTCTTTTGAAATCCTGCCTTTATTCTCCAGGCAACAAAAAACAAGCTCTCAGAGGACAGTGATGCTCCCCCACCCAAGAGATCCCATATCTTCTACGGCAGTTTGGAGGAGAAGGAAAGGGAACGTCTTGCCAAAGGAGAATCAGGGCTGCTGGGAAGAGATAGAGTGAAAGCTGCGATTGAGGCAGGCAATATTAACATAACCAGCGGTAAGAGTGCACTCTGCGTAACACCCTCTTCTTGTTTGGGCCCTGTGAAATCTGCATTAACAAGAACACAGACAGAATGAAAACATTAACGTGGAATCCTGCTCTCCCTGGTACTAAGGCTGCTGCAGGACGCCGTCAGGGAGGGCTGCATGGCTGAGCTAGGTACAGCCGGACTTAGGAGAGTCATGGTGCTCCCGATTGGGAGCCCCCTGATCTGCTATGGTGTGTGCCGGGGGGGAAGGCGCACAGATGTCAGGTTGCCCCCCTCCCCCTGCTGGTATACCCAGTCTCAGCTGGGATGGGGGGACAAAGGGGCACCTGTCTGCACCAGCCTCTGGCTGAGCCTGGCTGCTGTCTGAACAAGTGTTCAATCTGGTGAGTGCACTGCTTAAAGAGACAGCATGCAGACATACTCCCCTAATACACACGCTGTCTCACTCACTCCCCTAACACACACGCACTTCTGTGGACTTCTTGTGTTACTGTTCAGCAGTGTCAGATTGGTCATATTACTGAGTGCTACTTTAAAAGGTGATTTAAAATGTGTCACTTTTACCATATACTGTATATTTGCAGTATGTTTTGTTTAAATTATAGGAATTTTTTTTTTAAATCCGCTTTTCCCATTGCAATCCAATTCTGAACATTTTTATGCATTCATAGTAAGGCTACTTAATTATTGTCAGTGTATCAAACAATCTTGATTTAAAAACCCCGCTTAAAGATGGAATTAATTTTTAGCTGACTTAGAGACATTTATAAGGATAATGAGTCTTTGTTTAGGTTTGAATATTGGCCAAAGTTGTAGATGCTCAAACTTTGCCCAGCTGAAAGGCATGGAGGGCCTATGAAATCCACATTAACAAGAACACAGACGGAATCAAAACAATAACATGGAATTCCCACTCTCGCTTCCAGCTGTGGCCCCAGGGCTGGAGAAGGGTGAATTAATTTTTTAAAAATAAATCCAAAAATCCACAAAAATAAAATGGATTTCATAGGACCCTAGGCATGCTGGCAGCTTGCCAGAAGCCTGAGGGTTGCACTTCGTCAGCTGCTGCTCTTTAATACAGAGGTTGGGCCTGCTGAGACTACAAGTCCTAGTATCCAATGCTTCATCTTGATTTGAGCAGAGTGTCTGGAGGAACGTGGCCATTGCTGGTACCAAATATCCCTGCTTTAAATGGCTGTGAGAATCATTTTTAAATTATGTATAGCTTTTAGTTGTTAGAATTGTCCAAACCTTTGCTGCTTTAATTTCATTTGTTGTTGTTTTAATCTGATGGCTCTGTTTCTGGCGTAGGTGAGGTCTTTGATCTTGAAGACCACATAAGTGAGCGTCAGGCAGAAGTGTTGGCTGAGTTTGAGCGCAGGAAGCGTGCCAGGCAGATCAACGTTTCCACGGATGACTCTGAAGTCAAGGCATGCCTACGAGCACTTGGGGAGCCCATCACGCTCTTCGGAGAGGGGCCTGCAGAACGGAGAGAAAGGTGCTGTGCCAAGCCCTTTGTGTGGCTGATAGTGGTAATCACCCCCAGCCCACTCAAATCCCCTGTCAAATTCCTTGAGGTGTTGAGTGCAGCGAGTATTGTTGTCCTGTGAGTCTTCATGGTGATGTAGGAGTTGAGGGGAGGAGACAGTGAAAGAAACTGACAATTTCTCCTGGCCAAGATTATCTAGAACTCACTGAGTGAATAGGATTAACTTTTGATGCATCTCATTACAGACTGAGAAATATCCTCTCGGTGGTTGGCACAGACGCCTTAAAAAAGACCAAGAAAGATGATGAAAAATCTAAGAAATCCAAAGAAGAGGTAAAATCTCCCATTCTTAGTGTTTGCTGGCTGTTAATGCAGAGAGGAGGAGACTTCTTGACAGCCTATTTGGCAGCCTGTATTATTTCCAGGCCTCTGTCCTGGTGGATTCAATAGAGGGTCTGATAATATGAATTCACTCCACGCATCATCCCTTCCTGCCACTGCTGCCCATTTGAAAAAGCCTGTTGCTTCCACTTTCATAACCTATTGAATCAGGGGTGTCAAATTTGTTGTGTAGAGAGGGCTGCATTCCACTTTTAGTTATTGTCCAGGAGCCAGAAGTGTAGATGTAGGGCTCCATGCCCATCTCCTTCCACAGCTGAACACTTGCTGCTGGCAATGAGAGGACTGCATGAAGAGCAAGGCCAGAATATGTCTTAGTTACTATTATTATTATTAAGTACTTTATTGCCACATTCAATGTCTTTTAGTGGGCAAATATCCCCTTGCCCCACCCACTTTGAGCCATCGCACCACTGTTTCTGCCTTTCTCCACCCTCCTTTCTCTCCCTCTTAATTTTGTTTTTCCTTTGTTCTTCTCTCTGCATTTTCTTCCTTGCAGCAACTCTCACTTCCCATCCCCTGGACTTCCTTCCCCGTTCCGTCTGCTAAAATAATTAGTTATGCAGTGGTTAAATGAAAAGCTGAGACTGTGCAATCTGAACATGGCACGTGGGTTGTGTAAACATCTCAGACAAGCCAAATCTGGTCCATGAGACCGTATGTGTGACATATCTGCCTTAAACCCTTCTCTAGGGATAGTAGAATCACACTAATCCACACTTTATAAACCCCCGAAAATAGCTGCTTCCCACTCCCAGACAGATTTACCAGCAGATGCTGCAGTGGCATTCTGGTACCATGGTGATGGATGCAATGTAGGGCACCAAATAGAATAGTGACATCACTCAAACTGTTTCTGGGTTGGTTTGTTTTTTAGTATCAGCAAACTTGGTACCATGAAGGGCCTAACAGCCTGAAAACAGCTAGGTTGTGGATCGCCAACTACTCACTCCCCAGGTAAGGAACCAGGTTACAAATTGAAAACAGTGGGAGAAGACATAAGCTGTTATGAGGAGCAGCAGACTTGTTAAACCAAGCTAATGATTGCCCTGTGGTGGGCAAAGCTGGGAGCTTGAGAACAGGAGACTCATAGCTGTGGTTGGAGCCAGGCATAAGGGACTATGGGGTTGTACACATAATGAGTAGCGCTGGCAATAGCCTAGCTTTGAGACCAGGAAGGGGAGGACAGGACCTATGTCAGCCCTAGAGCAGGGGGATGTGAGGTCTAATCACTCTAATTTTGCTCATTCCACAGGGCAACGAAGCGGCTGGAAGAAGCCCGTCTGTACAAAGAGATTCCAGAGGCGACCAGGACATCCCAGAAGCAAGAACTGCACAAATCCCTGAGGGTAAGGAGTGGTTTCATCTCTGATCGTAAGTGATCAGCAAGAGATGGCTCTACCAGAGCAAAGCTTCCAGACCTAGAGTGACTTCCCAGCTGTGTATTATGCTCCAAGCCCTGCCTAGCATGCTCTGCCCCTTCTCTGATTGTGTGACCAGGCTGGGCCTTGAACCTAAAATGGCCCTGTCCCGTCAGTGATTCAGAGGTCAGGGCTTGGGTTTAATTCTTAGAGCCCTGCACGGATACAAATTTATATCTCAAACAGGAGACGCAGACAACTGCATGGAAGGGATGGGGGCAGGGCGGGGGTGATATAGCCCTGCCAGAGGACCTGCCAGCATGGGGCACTGGCTCCTGGGAGCAGGGGCCCCACATTCTGCTCCTTTCCCCACTGCGGTTCCCGGGAGAGCCCTGCAGTTCCACCGATACCGATTTATAGCTGCGGATATCCGCATCCATGGATATAAATTTGTATCCGCGCAGCTCTGTTAATCCTCTGCCTGCAGGGCAAAGGGATGGAGACGCTTCTGCACGAGTAGCCTGTGACGATAAAGAAACTGCCTGGACTTGTCACTGGCTTGTTCAGCAGGGAAGAGGGATCATGGTTTTTTTAAAGATTGTTCTCTCACCTGCTTCCGTGGCACCTGGGAGTCTTAAACCAATTGAAAAAACCAACACAGTAACAATTGTTTCAGAATGAGTCAATGAACCACCTTCTCCCCTGCTGTTAAAATGGAGCTGGAAGCCAATTCAGAGCTTAAAAGAGCATTCTCACACTGTACTCTGAACCCAGTAATATTCTACCTAATACCTCCAGAGGGGGGCAGCTTTAGATGGGTGGACTCTTTCCTGAGAGCACCCTGGCACCAGCTCTGGTGAAATCAATGGTGATTGCACCTGGTATGGAGGAAAAGAAGGGCCCAGACCACATAGGGCTCTCTGGATCAGAAACAACACTTTGAAGTGCACCTTCAAACATATCCAGTAGTGCAGGGCCCAGTAAGCTGAGAGCCAAGTAGTGCCATTAGACAGAACTAGCTCTCAGCACTTAGGCCTGATCTACATTACAAGTTAGGTCGATGTAAGGCAGCTTATGCTGATCTAACTTTAAGTGACTACACTAAAATGTAGCTCCCACTGATGTAAGTCGCCTACTACATTGATTTAATAACACCACCTCCGTGAGAGGCGTAGCGCTTAGGTCAATGTAGTTAGGGTGACACTGTGTCCACATAGACACTGCATTACTTACATCACCTTTTGGCTGTCAGCCCCACCATGTGCAGGGCTCACAGCTGTCAGTGCCCCACAACGTCTTGGTGGAAGTGCTCCTGGTGAGGATGCACAGCGCAGACAGAAGGAACATAGTGTGGACGTGAACCACCACTTTAATTACTGCAGTGGCTGTACATCGACTTAAGTCAACTTAATTTTGTAGTATAGACCTGCCCTACAGTAGAATGGGTCTGTTGCATGGAGGTAGCATGGGGCTGGGGCAGTTCACCTCTTTGCAGAGGGACTTGGTGAGGGCCTCTGTTCTCTTTGCTTGGGTGTGTTGCTTGAATGGCCCCCTTAAAAGGGGAGACTCTTGCTGGTTTGTGCTGTTTTAAGTCAGAGTTGTCTTTGTGTCTTTGCAGTCCTTGAATAATTTCTGCAGTCAGATTGGGGATGACCGCCCGATATCTTACTGCCATTTCAGTCCAAATTCCAAACTCCTGGCTACAGCCTGCTGGTCAGTTTCCTTTTACAATACTTTTTGGGAGGGGAGGGGTGAGAAGGATGTGGCAGAGTCCTGGGGGATTTATTCTTGGGGGAATTCTGTGCCAAATTTTTTTAAAATTGCGAACAATATTTTAATATTCTGCATATTTTTTGTCAAATTAACACCATATAATCATGCAAACTTTCAATTATCTTGGTAATTTATTTCAAAATACCTTTCAGCAAGTGACTGTAACAATATAGACAACAAAAAAGATTCAGGAAATGTTTTTTGACAAATAGATCCCTTACTAGGCATATTAATACAGAACTTTGAGTAATGATTCCTTTAAACTATAATACAGAAGTGTATTTTCCGTACCCCACAGAAGCAGTGAGAAGGCTTTGGGGAGACAGGGGTAACGGAGGAGCTGAGGGAGAGGGAAATAATTGCTGGGAAGCAGCCTGGGAGTGAACCCGGAGGGTTGTTGGGTGTTGGTGGGAGAACTATGGAATAGGATTTTTTGGGGGGGCAGGGATTGTTAGGGAGCATCCCCCATGCAGACCCTGGCTGACCCCTAGCCTCTCCCATTGAGTCAAGTACATCTGCCCTATCCCCGTGTGTCCCTGCACCCCAACTTCCCATTTAGCCAGGCATATCTGCACATGTCCCAATGTGGTCCTGTACCTCCTTGTCCCTATGAGGCCCTGCACCTTCATTCAGCCAGCCATAGCTGCCCCTGTCTCTCTGTATCCCGAGACCCTCAATCCCATTCAGCCCCAGCTCAATGTCACCCCACTAGCTCCTGTGCCCCTGCCCCAGTCTGCCTCCCGCACTAACTCTTCTGAACCCCATTGTGTGTGACCACCCCCAGCATCCCCATGTGCCCTGCTCTGTCCACCCCCTACCATATCCCGTGCCTTCTCACCTGGACCTGCGGGGCAGGGCGCTGTGAGGAAGGCAGCCTCTGGCCCCTCCCTCTCCGTGGCTGGCTGCTCCAGCCATGGAGTCAGGTGCCCTCTTTTCTGGCACCACATCAGCCCCTGGTGGGTGAAAGGTGTAATTTCAGTGTGACCCCTCTCACGGCTTCCCTTTGACACCTCGTCAGAATCCATTATTCTGCAGGGCGGGGAAAGACTGCGGTGGACATTAATTCTGTGCTTGCACAGTGGTGCCAAATTCCCCCAGGAGTAGGGATTTGAGATCTCAGTAAGGCTTATACCTGCTTTTCTAAACCCTGCCTTCACCCCATTCTAGTTCCTAGCAAGGGTTTGGAGCATCTGTTCCTCTTATAGCAAGGTCACAAAGTATTCCCAGCAGCTTCATTTCATGCCCTCACTTTTCCCTTCTGTGCCTCAGGCCCTCACCCCTCTGCCCAGCCCTTCAGTGTGTGGTTTGTGGGATCATGTCATGCTCTAGTGGCTGCACCACAAAGAGGATCTGAGCCTGCAGTTTACACACACACAAAACCCTGAGTGGTACATTCCACCTCTACATTGGAGGTGGCTCTTCTTGCATTGGCTAAGAAGCGCTGCAGAGCAGTGAGAACTGTCCCCTCTCCTACTGGTTGAGCCCTTAACCCACAATCACTCCTCAAGGGAGGAGACTTCTCATCTGTTCAGTGGCCTGCCTGCCAAAGACCCCTCTAACCCTTCAGGGATCAGTTTTGTGGGATTTAAGACAGTGTTCACCAGTATTTTAGTCACTGCAGTAGCCCCACACTCTGTTTTCTTAGTTCGTTTTTGAGCTGTGCTCTTGGAGTTCACGCTCCCTCCTGTGCTGTGACAGTGTGACTCTGACCATGTTTCTTTGTGTTCAACAGGAGTGGCCTGTGCAAGCTCTGGTCTGTGCCTGACTGCAGTCTTGTTCATACTTTACGAGGTAGAGGTGCTTTTACTGAAGCAAGCTCTTTGCTAAGTACCTTGTTCCCCTCAGAGTCCGCTTATAATGTAAACCATTGCTATTTGGCTAAAGATGTTTTGGGAACTGGATTCTTTGTGAGTGACTCTCCGCAACTTTCACCAGTAATGGAGAGGGGATGAGAGGGGGCCATGAGCTCACTGTTTGTTGCTGGTCATTGAAATTGGTGGGGTTTTTTCCTAGTCTGCTGTGCTTAGCCAGATGTCCAAGTCCCTGGCGAGTCCACAGTGGGGAAGAGTCCTGGGGTTCCATGTCCAATAAGCCAGAACTTGGTTGCACAATTCTGACCTGATAAAACCTGTTGTCAGAAGAGCTGGTGGGGGGAAGCAGAGATCACCCAGCAGAGCATGCAGTCTTTTGACTTTCTCTTTCTCTCTCTCATCCCCACCCCCGCCAAGGGCACAACACCAACGTAGGAGCAATAGTGTTCCATCCCCAGGCTACTGTCTCCCTGGACAAGAAGGACGTGAATCTGGCCTCTTGTGCAGCTGATGGCTCTGTCAAACTCTGGAGCCTTGAAAGGTCAGAATGATACTGGACAGTTGCAGTATTGTTGATTTTGTTTTATTGGGCACTTAGCGCCTTTCTGCAAACACGTCCTGTTCTTCCTTGTACCTAACAGCTGGATATGAGAATTCAGCAGCGTCCATGGGAGTCTCTTCTGCTCTCTCTCCACACCCATTTGTCTTTTACATGATTTGGGGTGGGGGAGTCCTCTGCTGAGGATCAGAAAAGTCTGCCTGATGACTTGCTTCTTGACAGTGGAGCCCAGTTTTGGGTGATGGACTTTGTTCTAAGTGCTGCTGAGGTCTTAAAACCCTGCATTGGGAGTTCAGTGTTTCACCGTAGTCTTCTGCCAGGAGAAAATTCCCAGCTGCAGGTGCTAAGGAGTTAACTTTTCACATTGCCTGGGCTCTCAGCTAAAACCAGTATCAGGAGAGGAATGGACCAAATGTACCACCTTGCTACTGAAGAGTCATTGTTGGGATCAGAAGCAGTAGCTGAACACCATTGCATGGAGTTAGCTGTCATCGAAAGCCATGTCCAGCCTTCAGTCTGGCAAGAATAAAACAACGAGGAATGCAGGATATTGACATCTGGCTTATTTTAAAAGCAAAGCCCTACAGTGTGTCTCTGCATGAGACACAGGGGGCTTTGAGGGCCTCAGCTCCTTCCTATTAGCTCTGAGGGATGATTTTTAATTGCCTCTGGCATGGCAGCAGTAAATTTGCTGCCACAGGGAGATGTAGTTATTTGTCCCATGTGGACATGGAGATGGTTATCTCTTTAATTGGCCTGTTTGGATGAATGCTTTTCTTTCTGATACTCTTTCAAACCTCTTAGGGGCTGCTGGGCTGGTGAGTGTAATTATGGCAGAACTGATACCAGCCCATTCATGACCACCATGTGACTCCTTCTGCATGGCTGGTGTCGTGTCTTCCCATCACTGTACTGATTCTGGGCAACTGGGATGGTGATAACTGCTGCTCCTCTCTGCCATGTTCAGATTTCGTGTCCATTGTTTATTATTCTCTGTATTACCGTAGCATCTAGGAGGTGCTGTACAGCCACAGACAAGATAGTCCCTGCCCCAGGGAGCTCAGTCATTTAACAGTGTTATTGTTTATGTTGCTGCTGCTATTTTAATTACAAAGCACCTGAAAACAATAGGCGCTTCTAACATTCTAATTAATTCTCTCTTGGGGTGACCCTTCTCTTGGGTGTTTCTAGCCCTGGACACACACTCATGTGCATACAGGTTTTTGTCAGTCATGTTGCTGTGTGACCCTTGTGGCTGCAGTAGTGCGGGTGAGGCCTGTCCTCCCTGGAGAGAATGCGTAACACCATTGGTTTGTTTCTTTCAGTGATGAACCAGTGGCAGATATCGAGGGCCACACAATGAGAGTGGCACGAGTGATGTGGCATCCCTCCGGGAGGTTCCTGGGCACCACTTGGTATGTGGCGTTGATTTACTGTACTCAGGGTGCTAAGCTTTAGCTCTTAAATTATAGGAACAAATAGGAACTGCTATATGTCTGCAGAGCGGGGTTGGCAAACTGATTGCCAAAGTAAGGGGGCACATCTCACCTCAAACTGTCCAACAGAGGTCACACCCAGCCATTTTTTGCAATAAGCCACAGGTTACTGCAGGCTGGGGCCTTAAAAGGGCAGGACCCTGGACAGACCTCCATTCTCTTCCCTTCCAGAGAGACCCTGTTGGTCTCCAAGTGAGTATAAAGTACAAGCTGTCAGAATAATATTTATCCCTGTGGAAACACTGACTAGTGGAATAACCACTTCCTGCCTTTTGGGATGTGCCAACTGTCAAAGCCTTGTTGTCGAGCCGTGCCATCAGCTCACTGCTCACAGCTGCTCATGGTTAACACTGATTTTGGTCAATAGAAAGCATGAGTAAATAAGTGTTGGAATACAGGTTTCAGAGTAACAGCCGTGTTAGTCTGTATTCGCAAAAAGAAAAGGAGGACTTGTGGCACCTTAGAGACTAACCAATTTATTAGAGCATAAGCTCACGAAAGCTTATGCTCTAATAAATTGGTTAGTCTCTAAGGTGCCACAAGTCCTCCTTTTCTTGTTGGAATACAGGTTCTCCTGCTAATGGGCTTGGGCAGGGGGTGGAGCAGATCCTATTGAGTCACTAGACCCAGATACCCTGAGGGCAGAGGATCTGGTCTACCCTGAAACCCAGCCGTACACGTAGTCCGAATATATCTGAAATGTTGGCTCCAGAAGGAGCCACAGACCCTGCTGCTTAGTGGAATCTCTTTGAAATACCCCCAGGGAGAACAGTAATAATCCTCATGAGTCAGTGACCCCATTCTCCGCTTCTCTTCCTTCCATTCCAGTTCCAGGGGCTCTCCAAACTCTGTTCCCTGCTTTGTGTCTTGCATCTGTAACTGGCAGGTTATAACGTACTTTTCCTGGGTCTTTAAACCATCACCTTACTCTTTGTTTAAATGGGGACTCACCTTCCCCTCCCCTCAAACTATGCATAGGTGTTAAAAATAATGCCTCTCTCCCAACAGCCCCCTAAGTAAATATCTGCCAATCTTCCCAGAGCACTGGGTGCCAAAGTTCACATGCTCTTCGGAAATCTGCCAGTCAGTTTCCCTTGGAACCGAAATGATGCAAACTGGCAGCTTGTCAGTATGACTAACTGACTTACCTGGAGAAACAAATTCTTACTCAGGTGCCGTCACTTGCATCTTTCAGCCCCCTGCTAGGAAACCTGCCTGTGGAGTTTCAGAGTAACAGCCGTGTTAGTCTGTATTCGCAAAAAGAAAAGGAGTACTTGTGGCACCTTAGAGACTAACCAATTTATTTGAGCATAAGCTTTCGTGAGCTACAGCTCACTTCATCGGATGAATTCATGCATCCGATGAAGTGAGCTGTAGCTCACGAAAGCTTATGCTCAAATAAATTGGTTAGTCTCTAAGGTGCCACAAGTACTCCTTTTCTTTTTGCCTGTGGAGTGAAAGCTGGGCACAGTGAGCTGTAGGAGAGCATCTGACAGTGTGGGGCAAATGCAATTCTCCATGTGTGGGCAGTGAATACACATCTTTGCTCTGCACTCTGAGGCTTGTAGTAGGAAGGGGGCCTGAAACATAAGCCCTTATGTCAGATGCCTGGTATGAGGCCTGGGCTAAAGTAGCGTTCAAAACTTTGCTGATATAAAGCAAAATCGGGCTGTGAACTAGAGACAGGCTCTGCTCACAGAATCTGTCAAGAACAGGGCTGATATTGCAAAAACACACACTCCTAAGAGGTGCTAGGCACAGAGCATTCACACAAACACATTCCAAAAGGATGGTACCAGAACACCTTGATGCCAACACATTCCCTAAAGATAACAGGAACACACTGACCCATTGTAAAGATAAGGTCAGGATGACAGTGTGATGGATAGAGATGTACAAGGTGATGGGTGGTAACTGGCTTTGTCAGAGTGTGTCAACTGACACACTGCCCCTCTGACATAGTAACTTGTTTGTATTGATGTATAAAAGATATCTCAGAGTGAGTGTCTTTGGCTGGCCTGCGGACAATGGAAAGTCCCACCATTAACTGAGCTAGTCCATTGCAATGGGTATACATGTGTTAGTGTACCTGTAACAATTGAGTCAGGGAATTAGGACCATGCTTCTTTGACAATAAACCTGACCAAGTGCCTTTGCTATGAACCTAGTCTGTGGATTTATTGGGCAGTTTGACTGGAGCCTCCTATATGGGCTTTCTGGCCAGAGTCAGTACAGCACACAAAGAGAACACACACGCAGCCAAACATCTGACCACAAGGCTGACTTGTCCCAGCAGCACTACCGCAGGCCTGCGTGTGCTACTGCATTTATACCACACTGGGCACTCAGTGGTGAAACGTTCATTTTATTGGCAGGATCTGTGCTCTCTTTGGTGGCTGGCCAGCTGGCTGCCTTTGTCATGTGGCACTCGGGAAGCATCCTCTTCCCCAGCACATTGCAGGGACACTGCAGAACACTGAGGATTTCTCAGTGTCATCAGGGTGACGAGGCTCGTTCCTAGTCATCCCATGCTGTGCAGCAGATGAGGTTCTGGGTTGACCAACAGTGATGTGCTAATGAAGCCGTTATTATCTGTGTGCGTTTCTAACGGTGTCTGAGCACCCCCATACCTTGTCGTCTGCGCCAAGGTTAGACTTCTGAAAAATACACTGAGTTGGGCACATGGCTTTGTTTCTCCAGCTATGATCACTCCTGGCGCCTCTGGGACCTGCAAGCTCAAGAGGAGATTCTCCATCAGGAGGGGCACAGCAAGGGGGTCTATGACATCGCCTTCCACATTGATGGCTCTCTTGCTGGGACTGGGTAAGATTTACACTGAACCTTAGCAAGGTTGTTGCTCAGGATCAGGTGCCCTCTTGCTGGGCTGGGTGTGTTGCTGAAGATTAGCATTTGGGCTAGTGACCACACTTGTGTGTTTAAGAAGTGTCAATGCTGAGTTTTCTTTCCCCAGTGGCATGGATGCCTTTGGTCGGGTGTGGGATCTGCGTACTGGGCGCTGTATCATGTTCCTGGAGGGCCACCTGAAGGAAATCTATGGGATTAATTTCTCCCCGAATGGGTAAGGAAGGAGCTGGCATGGTGCAGCTGGGGCTCTGGGAGCATGAACTCCAACTGAGACCAATGTGTTCTTCCTTCTCCCCCATGGCAGATATCACATAGCGACTGGCAGTGGAGACAACACGTGCAAAGTGTGGGACCTCCGCCAGAGGAAGTGTGTCTACACCATACCTGCCCACCAGAACCTGGTGACCGGAGTGAAGTTTGAACGTAAGTATCTCCCCTCCCACACCTTGGTTTGCTTAGCAACACTTCCTCCTAATTCCCTGGCCTGATGTGGCTGGGATGGCAGTATGTGCAACAAAACTGCAGAACAATCAGTGCTGGTAACAGCCAGAAATCCCAAAACTCAACTGACTGCTCTCCAGAATCTGCAATCTGGTGTTGGCAATCTGTTTTCTGCTGCTGTTTCTACATGCGAACCTCACCTCTTCCCCTCTCCTTCACTGCAGCTACGCATGGTAACTTCCTGCTCACCGGCGCTTATGATAACACAGCCAAGATCTGGACTCACCCAGGCTGGTCCCCTCTGAAAACGCTGGCTGGCCACGAGGGAAAAGTAATGGGACTGGATATCTCCTCAGATGGGCAGCTAATAGCAACATGCTCATATGACAGAACCTTCAAGCTGTGGATGGCAGAGTAGCTCCGAGCTGCCAGTGACCCGGGACAGGGAGCATCACAGACTGGGTTGTTCCTGGCTTTTTTTTTTTTTTTTTTTTTAAATATAAAATCAACTGTTGCATCAACTACAATGGTGGCTAGAGTTGCTGGCTGGCATCAGCTTCCCCATGGTACAGGCGTGTCCCCTGTGCTGGGAGTTGGCCAAAGTCAGGGTTGGGCTGGGCTCCTGGAGTGATGCTGGAACCTCACTGTATAGGATTTGCTTTGTAGAATCTCTGCCCCCTGCCTCTGGGGAGAAATTCTGGTGTGAGCCATCTGCTCTTCCTCCCCTCCATCATGGACTTTACTCTCTTTGTTATACCTGTTTGTAACTACCCACACCCCCTTCAGATGCACTGTGCCATAAAGCCCATCGGTTGGTATCACCCTCAAGATCAGTTTTATAGGAGACTTTCCCCAGCCATGGAGTCTGAATGATCTTGCTTTTGGCACAGAGCCAGCTGCTTCAGTCATTTAAATATGGCACATTGGTTCTCCTAGCGCAGAGACTGGATCTCTGCAGAATGTGGAAGCCCATGCCCCCTTGGGCATCTGCTGTGGGTGAATTTTAAGCATGGGAAGAGGAGGGAGTTTCTCTTGATGCAAAATCAGGCTTGAACTGCCCAAGATCCCCTTCCCCCTCTCTGATACTTCAGAGTATTAAAACACAAACACTTTCAAATCACATGGACTTCTCCAGCTTAAGCTGCCTGCAAGTCTCTGCTGAGCCAGTGCATACAGAGGTGTCAGTTACAGCTTTGATGCTAGTTTGTTTCACTTTAAGGTTCTTGCTCTAGCCACACACTATAGAAATCATAGAATATCAGGGTTGGAAGGGACCTCAGGAGGTCATCTAGTCCAACCCCCTGCTCAAAGCAGGACCAAGCCCTAATTTTTGCCCCAGATCCCTAAATGGCCCCCTCAAGGATTGAACTCACAACCCTGGTTTAGCAGGCCAATGCTCAAACCACTGAGCTATCCCTCCCCCCATAGAGAACTGTAGAGAACATTCACTTTCTCAAATCTTTCCAGGGAAGTTTTGCAGGTGCCTATTTCTAAGAAACCTGTTGTGACCTCAGTGTCTACTCGTTTCGGTTGTGCTGGAGCTGTGCCGGGGAGGGGCCTAAAGCATCTGTGACCAGCCACAGCTGTGCACCCAGGAAGCATCACAGGGGGAGGCATCAAGCCAGCTGTTGTCCCTCTTCTCTCCCTACACTTGGCTCAGCGATATGAAAACCTTACATGCGGCAGTGTATGTACTTGGGAGAGTGGATGGGTGATACAGGGTTGCTCATTCTCAGTTGCACCCTTCCCTGTGTTTTGTTTGTATGCACGAACCAATGCATTAAACAGGGCGAAGGAGATAGGAGAGTTCCAAACATGCAGATAGCCGTGCAGTGTGGAACAGCTGTCTGTTGTGGGCTGTCTCTGAAAAGTGCCCCCAGCAAGGGAGAAGCAGCTTCATCTTCTCCCATTCCTTTCAAGAGTAGCTGTGCATGCCCGCAGCAGAGTAGTTCTTCACCACCACCAATTCCTTAAGTGCCGTGGGGGATCATGGTTAGTGAAAAAGAATGAAATGGGACCCTTTTGGCTGAGAAAGTGGGGTTACTCCTTGTCTCTCTAGCTGACTACATGAAGCATCTGGTCTCACCTGCTCTTTGTCCCATCACCCTAATTCATTAGTGAGAGGGTTTCACCCCGAGGAAACAATGGTAGCTGACCAATACCTAGTGCACAGTCTGCTAGGAGTGGCCATCTTTCCAGCCCGGGGGTTGCAGTGGCAACATAATGGCCAAAGTGCAGCACAGACTTTGCATATAAACCCAAAACAAGTCCTGCCGTAATCCCAGCCTGTACAATGACCATCACTGGGGTCCCCACCTCCAGCCAGCCCTGGCCTGGAGACACCACTTAAAATGTCCCGTGAGCTATCCAGTGCAATTTGCTCTTTTAAGATGTAACTCTACTAAGCAACCAATGTTTGGTCTTCTGGATAGTACCTTAAAGCAGGTTACACTGTAGTTTACAGGCAAATAGAAATCACTTGATTGAGCTCCGCAGCAAGACCTCATTTGGCTGAGTTCCCTGCAGCTACCCAGCCCTGTCCCTCCTCTGGGTTGCACCAGCTACAGTGACCTTAGAGGTGCCTGCAGAAGGAGCTGCTGCTGGAACAGGCTGAGATCTAGCTGGACTCTGACCTAGCAGGTCTTGCTTTATTAAACAAATGTAGCCACCTGCCTTCTGAAAGCATGGAATTCATTGCAGAGAGGCCCATGACAGCTCTCAGATGGTAACAACTGGATCCAAAGCAGCAGCCTGCGCTCCTGAAGCCATCCAGTCCCTTATAGTTTCCTTAGTGGCTCCAGTTTTCTCTCCTCCTCCTGCCCTCACCCCATCCATCGGGCTGTCATTCCCCCCCACAGGAGTCCAGACTTGTCAGTCTCTAGCAGAAGGGATGGGTCCCATCATCATGTTACGTGCCCCCTTTCTCACACCAACAGGAAGTGCCTGCTATGACGGAGACTTGAGCCACCAATGGGGCTTCCCACAAGGATGGTGGGGTACAGCCTGCAGGAAGAAGGAAGCTCCACCTCTTCCCCATGACACTGCGGCCCAAGGCCTTTCCTCATGGCTGAATAAACGTTAAAAGTGGGTCCCTTTCCTTCCCCAGTTGTGGCAGTTGAATTCCAGCATTGCTGCAAGTATGTTCCTACCTCTCGGATTGCAGCTCCCACCACTCAAAGGCAGCCACCTCTGAGGTGAAACACACCTACTGCATGACAGTACACAGTAACCCTCCCCAACAATCGGGGGAAGGACATGAGGCCAAACTTCCATAACTCTTACTGAAGGAAGCAGAATATAATTATCCACGTGGCCAGTGGCTACCACACCTGCTCTTTATTGACTCACCTTCTAAAGACAGCACCTCCAGAACACTGGTTGAGTGCTGATGCAAAGGGAAGAAACCCCTGACTGGCTCATGGCTATTGCTTCCTTAAAGGTCTCCCATCCACATTAGAAAGGCCCAGGGCTGCTCAGTTTGGCTAAAGCACAACTTATGATAGGCCGATGGAGCAAATGTTAAAGAAATAAAACTGCTCAGGCTGCCTAGATACTGAGCATTCCTGGGGACTAATGCAGTTACCCACAGTGGGCGTACCATGCAGTTCCTGCTAGCTGCCAGCCAGGTACACAATGGGGAACACTGTCACGGCTATTGAGCCAATCTAGGTGCAGAGTAGGCACAGCTGAGGAATCACATGTCAGCGCGAACCTGGGGGGTTGGAACAGCCTTCCCCCTGCTGCCCCTTCAAACAAAGCTACTGCAATCTGAGCCCACTCGCCTAATCTGGAGGCAGGACAAGGAAACAGGACAGACACTGCTGCTTTCTCTGTTCGAAACAGGCAATCCGTGTCCGCCCCATGGAAATGGAAACCGTCCACATTTATTTTCTTGCCTCTAGAAAAGAAAGTGAGGTTGAGGGGTGAGAACAGAGGAGGAGCTGGGACCCTGGCACAGGAGCTGTATGTGTTTGATTGTAAACAACACAACAAAAAAGTGCAACAATTAGCTCAAAAAGACAAAAGATTAAATTTCTTGCAGGTCTTCGCTGTGGGTCAGGGGTCTGCTTATCCAGCAGATGGAAACAGCGCTGCCTCCCCCCTCCCCGCCCCGCGAGGACCTTTGGCACAACAGATGGTGTCAGTCTGTGGACATGAATGTCCTGGCCTGCATGTTGTCCTTGGTGGCACCCAGATCCATGGTATTAACCCAGGAGAGACAAGAAGATGAGTCACAGGAGAGCCTCTGGAAATCTTCACTGTTTCCATAAGATTCTGGCTCATTCCTCTTGGGCTGGGGTTTGCAGCATCCCCTCCTCTTGGGTCACGACCATCCAGTATAATGGCCTTGTTGCCCACTATTATGAGCATCTGTATTCCTGAAGCGCCTTGGCACTCATGTCCCGTAGTGCCTTGGCCCCAGACCCCATGACAGGCAGCAAAGAGCTTCAGCTGATGGGGCAGTTCCTGAACGCCATCCAGGTTCTGCTGCTCTTGGTGCACATGGTTCAGCATGGCTGCTGGGGAGCCCCCAGGCCTTTGGATGCAGCCAGGCCACTAGCATGACTGGGTATATCACTGAGAAGAGATCAGGAAAAAAGTTCATTAGCCAGAGGCTGCAGTGATGGCCCTGGAGGGTGCAGAGAGGGTTAAGAGGCCCAGAGCAGATGCAAAGTGGCTGATGTCGCCTGGGACATTTTGCTGTCTGAGAAGACGTTGAGCTCTGGACTCCAGTTATGGGGCTTGCCAAGCCCTCAGCCTATGCCCCACAGGAACTGCTTGGTCCAGAAGATGGAGAAGATGAGCAGCAGCGTCACAGTGAGGATGATGGCCATCAGGTAGGCGAAGATGCGGAACTGGGGGTTGCGTATGCACTGCCGAAGGGAAGAGCGGCTGGGGATGGAGGTCGGCCTAGGGGAAGCCTGGGAGCTACCTAGCCTGGGCCCTGGATCTGTTCCCAGGTTGAGGGTATAAACCCTGGGCTGGCGCAGGAAGTACCGTGATTTCTGCTCATCCTTTAAGCACAGCTGCCGGCCCTCCAGGATGATATGGTTGGGCTCCAGTTTGAGCAGCCGCAGGACATCCGAGTTGGTGGGCAGCTCGGTGATGGGCTGGTTGGAGGGGAGCACTGTGGGGTGGCGGCAGAGTGGGCATTGCAGCCGGTTGCGGTCAGGGGACACCAGGCTCAGGTGTGCCAGGCACTCGATACAAAAGTAGTGCTGGCACTCCAGGAGCTTTGGGGTGCGGAAGGTGTTGTTGAAGGGGTTCCAGCAAACCGGGCAGTCTGCCTCTGACTCCCCGCACAGCCCTTCTGACATGGTCTCAGTGGGGCAAGGCGCCATCCCCAGCTGCTGCACCCATGAAGCCCATTTGCTGTGAGGGTTGCAGGAAAGATGATCCCACCAGCTGCCTGGAACAACACAAAAGGCCCAGTAACAATGCATCCCTCTGCACCCCAGTGACCTGCTAATCTCCCCAGGCACGTATACCCTGCTCAGGACAGGACAAGATGAGCTGGGCAGCAGGGCAGGGGCTGATCCAGCCACACACTGCAAGGACCCCGGGAAGGGGAGAATCGGTACAGGTAACAGGTCAGTCCAACCAGCAGCAAAGTCCCTTGAGGCAGTGAAGAACCTGACCCCAGGCAGGGAGCTGGATGGGTGCTACAGGGGACTGAACATGAAAACCATGCTCCCAGTGGCCTGGTAAAAGTGACAACAAGAGAGATGTTGCACTGGCTCCAGTGTGATCTGATGGGCTTTCAAACAGACGGGAGAAGCCATGAAGCCATTATGCCAGGCTCTTCCTCCCAGCGACTTCAGCTTGGAACTCAGACAAATCCTCTGGTGATTGTGAACTCGGAGGTCTGGCCCGTCCAGGTGGCATTAAAGCTGTCTTGCAGGTGGCCCGCAGCCATCATGGGTCTGAGTGGGGAATGCAGCTAACCCTGATACAGAATGTCCTGGGGAACCCTTAATGCAGGATTGATGCATTCAATCAGCCCAGGAAACCGGAGAACACGGGCTGCTGCGTTGTGGGCAAAGGCCAGGCTGGAGCACGCCCAGGATGTCTACCCCAGTAGCAGCAGAGGCCCCTGTCAGGATTGGGCCCTGAGCAAATATACCCAGAAGCAGGTCTGGCCTTCCCCCAAAGATGCCCTCAAGCCAGAGCAACAAACACATTTCAAAGAAAATCCAAGTGTTTGTCATTGCATAGAGGTCTCAGCCTCTTGTTGGAGAAGGTAGAAAGATGCTCTGGTTACCAACCCCCTCATCAATGCAGGGTCAGCATAATGCCCTGGGCCCTTCCCACTGGGGGAGGGGCTCAGATCAAGAGCACAAGGGGGCACCAGGCTGCTCGTTCTGCCTGACAAACACTTGGATCCAGCTAGCCACATCTGTTCAATGCGTACAGCACCCAAATTGAGGGTCCGTTGGGAGTCAGTGCTGGGCTCCCAGCCTGGGCGTTGGAGAGACGCCCTAGCCGGGGCAGTCTGGGCATGGTCTGCGGAATGGCAACAGCGCAGAGGGGCGCCCTGAGAGCAGCGCCTGGCACTACACCAAAGCACCACTCAGGAGGGCTCCTGACTGATTGCCAAGAATCAGCACTACCCCCCCGCCCCCGGACAAAGAACCAACCATGGCACAGCACGGAAACACGCCTGGCTGTGCTACAGAAAGCTCCCTCCCAGCTGCCCTTGGGGAACCAGAGGCTGCAGGGGACACTTACTTTCACAAAGGGGGCCCAGTATCACAGCTGAACGTCGGCCCCATTGCTAAGCAGGAGCCCCTGGCAGGGGGCACAGGGCAGCAGGGCTCTCCTCCTGCCCCTCAGAGAGGCTAGCAAACATGCCCTGTGCAATAATCCTCGCCCTTCATCCTCCTTTGCAGTCTGCATCTGCCTGCTCCTCGCTTGCAGCCACACACCATGGCTTAGCAGTGGGCAGGGCCAGCAGTGGCCTCAACAAACAGGTTTCTAGTGGAGAGAAGAGGGAGGGGAAAATAGCCATCCATGAACTAGCTGCTCCCGAGAAGGCTGTAACTGATTTTCATGGAGCAGCACACAGGGCACTGAGCTCCAAAGGGCTGGCAGTGACTGTTGTTTACAGAGTGCACCTGGCACCGGAGAGAGGCGTGGGCAGGGGAGGGGATAAAAATACCAACAGGAGGGAATTAGGTCATGTACATCAGCTTCCACCCCCAGAGCAGGCCCGGGCAGTTCAGGGTTGAGGCTCACCTGGTGGGTCAGGAGGGAAAGCCCTTCTGTCTAGGGCTGCTGGCCCCACACACCAGCTCACAGACAGCACCCCATGGATAGACAGGTGGCCTGCTGGCAGCCTCAGTGCAGAGGGGATGGGCCAGATAAGCCATGAGGCCAACCCCCTTTTCTTCTGAGGCTCGTGGGATGGCACTGGAAGAGGCCAGTGCTTAAAATGGGTGGGAGGGTGTCTAGCCTAATGCAAGAGCAGCAGCTTTGTTAAGAGAGTGCTTAAAGTTCACCCCACCAGGGACACGGGACGCCGGCGGCAGACCAGGATCACACGGGACATGGCAGCCTGGGGTCACATGGGACGTGGCGGGGTCATATGGGACGTGGCAGCCTGGGGTCACTTGGGACGTGGCAGGGTCATATGGGACGTGGCAGCCTGGGGTCACTTGGGATGCCAGCAGCCGGCCAAGGTCACACGGGACACTGGTGGCAGACCAGGACACTGAACATGGCTCTTCCTGAATCCTAAGCTAGAGCCCTAAGCACTGTGCCATCCTACCTTCCCTTTGTGCCAGTAACCATCCTAGCCCGTCTCCCTTCCCCCAGCTCACTGAAATGCACTGATCCCCACTGCCCCTGCCCCCCACCCTGGCCTCTCCTCCAACACTGCTTCCCTTGGCCTCGTTCACCCCAGGCCCTGCTTCTGCTCTAGCACCTGCCCATTCAAAAGAGGCAAAACCACCCGACAGAGCAACATAGACACACTGGATTCCTTGGGGCAACAGGGCAGCACTACCTGTCCCCATCCCCATCCCTTCCAGGCTCTGTTGTGCCTGTCTGACTTAACCTGCCAAGTTCTTGTGGCTGTGACCTTGGCCCTGCTCCCCTCTCATTTACCCCTGAGCATTGGGGAGGGTAACATGCCAGTCGTTCCCCCAGGCTTGCTGTGGTCACAACCCCCCCCCCCCCAGCCATGTTTCTTCTCATCCCAGCCCAAGCATTTGCCCCATGCACCCTTGCCTCCCCTGGGGTGCACCCTGGTTCTGGAAAGGGAACTGCCTGCTAACAACTACTGCACTTCGTCTTCTGTGGGCTCCCCCAGAGCCAAAGCGCTGGGCTGGATACCCGGCCAACGGACACAGCAGCAGACTAGCCCTGAAATGTGTTCCTGGCAATGGGCTCAAAGCCCTGGAGCAGGGTCCTACAAGGGGGCAGCTGAAGCTAGAGGCCTGGGTCCTCCCCCTGCAAGCACCAGCCCTGCCTAGGCCTGGGCTGCTTGAGAGACTTGTGCTGGTTTAACTCAAAGGGGTTTTTAAACCCTTTAGTTCAATGGCTGCAAACCCAGGGGCTGCTCAGTTTTTAGTTTAGAGCAGTTTATTTCAGTTTAGCATCAACAGTTCCTAGTGACTTATGCTAAACCAGACTAAGCCCGGGTTAAACAGTAATCAGAGCATCCACTTTAATGAGATGCCCCAATCGCTACTTTAGCTAAACTGGCACAATGTTCCCCTGCAGATTGGGACTGAGTCACTTAGGCCTAAATGGACAAACATGGCCTCTACATTTGGGTCCTTCCGCTTTTGGGTGCCCAGTCCCCGAGGCCTGTTTTTCAGGCGTGCCAGCACCCCTGTTCCAAAATTTAGAAGTGCCATCTGCAGCAGATACCCCTCCTGAAGGTGCGCCCAGCTCCTGGCAAGTCCAGCTGGACCATCTCCCAGGTCCAGAGCCCCATAGCCCAGTGCTTAGTGTCCTCTGGGTCCAGGTGGGAGCCTTGTCTCCCTGTCCTCAGCTGGCAGGGCTGTGAGCAGGGGATAAGGGGCTAAGTGCTGCTGAAGTGCACCTGTGATGGGGGAGGAAGGGACAATGGTGCTGTTGGTGGAGAAAATGGCCACCAAGTGTCACTGGGTGTCAGGCCTAGGGGTTTGGGGCACCTGCCAGGCCTGCATGGGCAGGCTAAACCGGGAGCACATTTCAGAGCCCCAGAACTGTCAGCAGCCACCACCTGGACTCAGCCTCCAAGCCACCCACATCTTGAGCACCTTCCTCCCAAATAGCTGCCCCTCATCTTCCTCCCCCTGAGTGACAAGTGTCACCCCTCCCCCACTCCAACCTGAGTGACTGGTGTCACCTCTCCTCCCTCCCCCTGAGTGACATGTGTCACCCCCCTCCCTCCCCGAGTGACAGGCAGCATCCCTTTGCTCTCTCTCGTCCCCCTGCGTGGGGTCCCGTGTTCCCGTATGGCCAGAAGCTCCCAGCAGCTCTCCTGAGGGTCAGTGCCTGGTGGATGGTGCATGTGGGCAGTTCCTGCTGCTGCCCAAAGCAATGCCCACACCCCAGGGTGCTCCCTGCGGGCTGATTTCTGTGGCATCATAGTGACACCTAGTGGTCAGTTAGGACAAGCCCATGGATCACCCTCGGGGGGTGTAAGCACAATTCCTGCAGGGCTGTGGCTGAGGGCAGCTGTCTCCAGGCCTGTGCTGGCTTTCATATGGCCTTGGCAGCAAGACAATGCCCCCGTCCTTCTGCTTCCAGCTGGTGGCTAGAATCAAACCTCAGGTCCCCTCCTTCCTGTTGGCTGATTTCAGCAATACCTCTGCAGGAAACCACTTCCAGACACTTCCTGGAGCTGTGTGGAAGCCCCTGGCCCCACTCGATTGGGCCTGAGGCCAGCTGCTGGCTCCAGAGTTTCCCAGGGCACAGAGCCTGGCTGGCTCTCATGCCAGTTTTCCGTATTTCTGGCTCCTAAGGTCACGTGCCCCTCACTGCTCACCTGTCCCAACTAAAGCCATGCCACAGCCAAAGTGACGGTGAGAAAGCAACGGTAACCATGGAAATTACACCCAAAGAGAGGACAAAAAGAAAAGGAGGACTTGTGGCACCTTAGAGACTAACCAATTTATTTGAGCATGAGCTTTCGTGAGCTACAGCTCACTTCATCGGTACTCCTTTTCTTTTTGCGAATACAGACTAACACGGCTGTTACTCTGAAAAGAGAGGACAGTGTGAGTTCGTCTGTCTGGAGGGGGCGGTGCAGATGCAGCTCATGGTCAAGGTGCCCTTAGCAGGCAGAAATACTGATCTGATGCAAACACACCGGCTGGTGAATTGTGCGGGGGGCTGAACTCATGACGGCACCTCACTGAGAACATCCCCACTGCACCAGGCGCAGGCTGGATCATATTACACCTGGGGAAGCAGAGGCAAAGCAAACAGCTTACTCAGTAATTCACTGCCATGGCCGGGCCCAGCCCCCAGGCCCCGATGCCTCGGGTGGCACCTTGCCTTCTGCCGCCCTCAGCAGAGGGGAGCTCAGGCGGAACGGAAGGAAAGGTGGGTGCAGACTGTACCCCCATGAAAGCACGGACCTGGAGGTGACTCCAGACAGCCGGCGTCAGCCCCAGCCTTGCAAGCACTCGCTGCTTATTCCAGAGCTGGGATAAGGCCTGTTGGCCTGACTCTTTTGCCATGCAGGGTCAGCGGTGCCTTAATAAACCAACAGCTGCACAAGCCTGGGAAGCCCCAGAAAGGCTCTGCCCATCTTTAGCCCCTGCTTGGACAGAGGGCAGGGCCCTGCCGGGGCATGCAGCACTTCCACTAGGAGCACTGGGCATGTGCAGCTGCACAAAACGGCTGTGGAAGGCAAAGGGCATTGCCTGGTTTTCAGCCTGAGCCACGGATCCCTGGTCCCATGGACACTAGGAGCCTAGTTCTGCAACCGGGGAATTCGTCCAGAGTTCTGTCATTGGGAACAGGATCTGACCAGGCAGCTGGAGCAGGACTGGGCCCTTTTTGCTCCCTCAAAGATTCTCAGCCAAGGCTGAGCCTCCTGAATCCCTTTGCGGTGGGTCTGAGGCTTGGGCTCCCCTTGGTCTGGGCACCTGCCCCATTGGGTGAATGGAAGGGCTGGGGACCCCGCCCCGCACCTCCTGTTGCCAGGACAGCCACCCTGTGAGGAGCAGCCCTTTAACCAAGCTCCTCTATGTGCTTTGTCCTGCACAGAGCAGGGCCAGTCCTGAGTCGCCTGCTGTGAAGCCGTCAGTGCTCCCTGCAAGGCTGAACCCCAGCGCCCCAAACCCCTGCTGCTGAGCCAGCCCCAAGCTAGATTCCTAGCCAGTCAGGACTTCTGTGCTTAGCTCGTCTGACCCCCAGAAAATACAGGCCAGAAAACCTCCCCAGATTGATTCCTGTTTGAGCTAGAGCAGATAAACATCCACACTTGATTTAAAAATTGCCCATGATGGAGAATCCACCACAATGCTTGGAAAACTGGGGGAGGGATAGCTCAGTGGTTTGAGCATTGGCCTGCTAAACCCAGGGTTGTGAGTTCAATCCTTGAGGGGGCCATTTGGGATCTGGGGCAAAAATTGGTGATTGGTCCTGCTTTGAGCAGGGGGTTGGACTAGATGACCTACTGAGGTCGTCCCTTCCAACCCTGGTACTCTATGGGAAATGTACCCTGTGTTCCAGTTGGAATTTGTCTAGCATCAATGTCTAGCCATTGACTCATGTTAAACCTTTCTCTTGCTAGATTGAGGAGCCCAGTATTAAATATTTGTTCCCCATGTAGGTACTTATAGAGTGTGATCAAGTCACCCCTTAGCCTTCTCTGTGTTAGCTAAATATATTGAACTCCTGACATCTATCACTGTAAGGCAGGGTTTCTAATCCTTTCATCATTCCCATGGCTCTTCTCTGAATCTTCTCCAATTTATCATCATCCTCCTTTAACTGTGGGAACCAGACTTGGACACAGGATTCCAGCAGCGTTTGCACCAGTACCCCAAATACAAAGGTAAAATAACCTCTTTACTCCTACTTGAGATTATTCCTGTTTATGCATCCTGGGATGGCATCAGCCCCTTTGCCCACAGCATCGCACTGGACGCTCATGTGCAGCTGATTTTCCACCATGACCCCCAACTCCTGCTCAGCGTCACTCTTTCCCAGGATAGAGCCCCCCCATCCTGTGAGTGTGGCCTATGTTGGTTCCTAGATGTGTGACTTTACGTTTAGTCATATTTAAACACATGTTGTTTGCTTGGGCCCAGTTTACCGAGTGATCCTGATCGCTCTGTATCACTGATCTGTCCTCTTCATTATTTACCACTCCCCCAGTTTTGGTGTCATCTGCAAACTTTATCAGTGATGATTTTATGTTTTCGTCCAGGTCATTGATAAAAACATTAAATAGGGTAGGGCCAAGAACTGATCCCTGCAGGACCCCACTAGAAACACCTCCTCTGGAAGATGATTCCCCACTTGAAACGACATGTGGAGATCTATCAGTTAGCCAACTTTTAATCCATGTGCCATCTTTCTAGTTTTTTTAATCACAATGTTGTGCGGTACCAAGTCAAACACCTGACAGAAGTCTGGCTCATATGTCATCACTATTGCCTTTATCGGCCAAACTTGTCATCTCAACAGAGGTGAGGCTCGTCTGGTTTCTTGTACGACTTCAGCGTGGTGAAGGTGCCAGCCTGGCACCTCTGGAGAGGAACAGCCTCGGTTTAGGCATCTGCCTGGCACCACATGCTGCCCAGCACTGCCCTGCCAGTGTCCCTCAGGGTGAGCTGAAGGGAGCATCCCCAGGAGTGAGGGGGAGGGCAGCTCCAGGGGCAGCACAGTGGGCCATTAGTACCACTTGGGGGGATGGCTGGTCTGTGATGTATTCGTGTGTCTTGGGAACCACCCTGAGACACCTCGGTCCTTTCCCATAGGGCACCCAGGAGCCATGCAGCAGCGTGTGTGTGTGGCTGCACCACGCTGTTGTCCAGGGCTGAGCCTGCAGCCTGGAGGTCTGTCAGCTCCAGGGGAGGAGACTGGTGGATTAGTCTGAGCAGCATCTTCCTGATCACGGCGCGCCTGGCAGGAAACCCCTGTGCCGCGTTGGCCAAAGGCTGTGAAAGAGACCACTACAGACACCATGACTCTGGGAACAGCCTGGCTGCAGGGAGAAACCGTCTGGCGGGAAGAGCCCTGGGCTTCAGGAGCCCAGGCATGAGCATGAGCATGAGCTGCTGGCGGAGAGTGGCCAGAAGACAAAAGACTTAGTCCAGAGAGGGAGCGGCTGGAGGGCGGGAAGGAGGGGTGGGGAGCGTGGAGGGAAGGAAAGTGAGAGACTCAGTTTGGGAAGAGATCGGGTGCAAGGGAAAGAGACACGATCTTGCTTTACTGTCTTGCAGGCAGGGATCGACCAGTTCTTTGCTCGAGCCAGGGATAGCCCTGCTCCACCTGCCGTTAGGGGGTCCTGGGGAGTGCCCCAGAAGGTCTGAGGCTCTCAGGTTGTGACTGGCACTGCAGGGGTGGGGCATAGTGAGGAGTAGAATGGAGCTGACGCGGAGGGTGACCGGGATCACAGCCGCCATCACCAGCAAGATGCGGCACAAAGCGGGGCCGCTCCTCTTGCCTCGGCAGGCAGCTCACCTCTGAGCTGTGGCTGATGCTGCTCGTGCGGCTCTGTGGCCTCCCAGCCACACAGGAGTCCTGGAGCCAGACCCAGAGCTGCCCCTCGGTATGGCTGAAGTGGACACTGCAGGCCCCCTCCATGCGCTCCCGGCGGATGGCGAGGTTGTTGTGCGGCCGGGGAAGCCCTTTGGCTGGGAGCCTGGTGCACTGCCAGCACGGGGGGCACTGGATGTCGGCTGGCGGCTGGGACTTGAGGCTAAGGCAGACCAGGCCCTCCAGGCAGATGGCGTGGCGGCATGGCAGCACCTTGGGGGTGCACAAGGCATTGCTGTAGTGACTGAAGCAGACGGCACATTCCACCTTGGGGGCTGGATCCTCCTGGGAGCCCATGGCTGCCGGTCCTGCGTGCAGCACAGGCAGCCAGACGACGCGTTAACACAGGCCCCAAGCAGACCCTGCCAAGAACAGCCGTGAGATTAGCCTGGCCCACGAGACACCCAGCCCTGGGAACCCAGAGTGAGGAGCCCAGTGCAGCAGCTACTGGCCTCCTCCCTCCTTGTGTGGCTGCACTAGGGCTGCTTACTGCATGCTGGGCTGCGCACAGGCAGGTCACTCTGGGAATTGCCCCCTGCCATCCACCCCACGGCACTGGCTACAGCCCATCCACCCCACGGTGCTGGCTACAGCCCATCCACTCCGCTGCGCTGGCTACAGCCCATCCACCCCACGGCGCTGGCTACAGCCCATCCACCACACGGGGCTGGCTACAGCCCATCCACCCCACGGCGCTGGCTATAGCCCATCCAACACACGGGGCTGACTACAGCCCATCCACCCCACGGCGCTGGCTACAGCCCATCCACCACACGGGGCTGGCTACAGCCCATCCACCCCACAATGCTGGCTACAGCCCATCCACCCCACGGCGCTGGCTACAGCCCATCCACCCCACGGCGCTGGCTACAGCCCGTCCAACACACGGGGCTGGCTACAGCCCATCCACTCCGCTGCACTGGCTATAGCCCATCCACCACACGGGGCTGGCTACAGCCCATCCACCACACGGGGCTGGCTACAGCCCATCCACCCCACGGTGCTGGCTACAGCCCATCCACTCCGCTGCGCTGGCTACAGCCCATCCACCACACGGGGCTGGCTACAGCCCATCCACCCCACGGCGCTGGCTACAGCCCATCCACCACACGGGGCTGGCTACAGCCCATCCACCCCACAATGCTGGCTACAGCCCATCCACCCCACGGCGCTGGCTACAGCCCATCCAACACACGGGGCTGGCTACAGCCCATCCACCCCACGGCGCTGGCTACAGCCCATCCACCACACGGGGCTGGCTACAGCCCATCCACCCCACGGCGCTGGCTACAGCCCATCCAACACACGGGGCTGGCTACAGCCCATTCACCCCACGGCGCTGGCTACAGCCCATCCACCCCACGGCGCTGGCTACAGCCCATCCAACACACGGGGCTGGCTACAGCCCATTCACCCCACGGCGCTGGCTACAGCCCATCCAACACACGGGGCTGGCTACAGCCCATTCACCCCACGGCGCTGGCTACAGCCCATCCACTACACAGGGCTGGCTACAGCCCATCCACTCCGTTGCACTGGCTACAGCCCATCCACCACACGGGGCTGGCTACAGCCCATCCACCCCACGGCGCTGGCTACAGCCCATCCAACACACGGGGCTGGCTACAGCCCATCCACCCCGCGGCGCTGGCTACAGCCCATCCACCCCACGGCACTGGCTACAGCCCATCCACTCCGCTGCACTGGCTATAGCCCATCCACCACACGGGGCTGGCTACAGCCCATCCACCACACGGGGCTGGCTACAGCCCATCCACCCCACGGCGCTGGCTACAGCCCATCCACTCCACTGCGCTGGCTACAGCCCATCCACCCCACGGCACTGGCTACAGCCCATCCACCCCACGGTGCTGGCTACAGCCCATCCACTCCGCTGCGCTGGCTACAGCCCATCCACCACACGGGGCTGGCTACAGCCCATCCACCCCACGGCGCTGGCTACAGCCCATCCAGCACACGGGGCTGGCTACCGCCCATCCACCCCACAATGCTGGCTACAGCCCATCCACCCCACGGCGCTGGCTACAGCCCATCCAACACACGGGGCTGGCTACAGCCCATCCACCCCACGGCGCTGGCTACAGCCCATCCAACACACGGGGCTGGCTACAGCCCATTCACCCCACGGCGCTGGCTACAGCCCATCCACCACACAGGGCTGGCTACAGCCCATCCACTCCACTGCACTGGCTACAGCCCATCCACCACACGGGGCTGGCTACAGCCCATCCACCCCACAATGCTGGCTACAGCCCATCCACCCCACGGCGCTGGCTACAGCCCATCCAACACACGGGGCTGGCTACAGCCCATTCACCCCACGGCGCTGGCTACAGCCCATCCACTACACAGGGCTGGCTACAGCCCATCCACTCCGCTGCACTGGCTACAGCCCATCCACCACACGGGGCTGGCTACAGCCCATCCACCCCACGGCGCTGGCTACAGCCCATCCACCACACGGGGCTGGCTACAGCCCATCCACTCCACTGCACTGGCTACAGCCCATCCACCCCATGGCGCTGGCTACAGCCCATAGAATCATAGAATCATAGAATATCAGGGTTGGAAGGGACCTCAGGAGGTCATCTAGTCCAACCCCCTGCTCAAAGCAGGACCAATCCCCAATTAAATCATCCCAGCCAGGGCTTTGTCAAGCCTGACCTTAAAAACCTCAAAGGAAGGAGATTCCACCACCTCCCTAGGTAACCCATTCCCAGTGCTTCACCACCCTCCTAGTGAAAAAGTTTTTTCCTAATATCCAACCTAAACCTCCCCCACTGCAACTTGAGACCATTACTCCTTGTCCTGTCCTCTTCTACCACTGAGAATAGTCTAGAACCATCCTCTCTGGAACCACCTCTCAGGTAGTTGAAAGCAGCTATCAAATCCCCCCTCATTCTTCTCTTCTGCAGACTAAACAATCCCAGTTCCCTCAGCCTCTCCTCATAACTCATGTGTTCCAGACCCCTAATCATTTTTGTTGCCCTTCACTGGACTCTCTCCAATTTATCCACATCCTTCTTGTAGTGTGGGGCCCAAAACTGGATACAGTACTCCAGATGAGGCCTCACCAATGTCGAATAGAGGGGGATGATCACGTCCCTCGATCTGCTCGCTGTGCCCCTACTTATACATCCCAAAATACCATTGGCCTTCTTGGCAACAAGGGCACACTGCTGACTTATATCCAGCTTCTCGTCCACTGTCACCCCAGGTCCTTTTCCACAGAACTGCTGCCTAGCCATTCGGTCCCTAGTCTGTAGCTGTGCATTGGGTTCTTCCGTCCTAAGTGCAGGACCCTGCACTTATCCTTATTGAACCTCATCAGATTTCTTTTGGCCCAATCCTCCAATTTCCTTAGGTCCCTCTGTATCCTATCCCTGCCCTCCAGCGTTATCTATCACTCCTCCCAGTTTAGTATCATCCGCAAATTTGCTGAGAGTGCAATCCACACCATTCTCCAGATCATTTATGAAGACATTGAACAAAACTGGCCCCAGGACCGACCCCTGGGGCACTCCGCTTGATACCTACCGGCTGCAACTAGACATGGAGCCATTGATCACTACCCGTTGAGCCCGACAATCTAGCCAACTTTCTACCCACCTTATAGTGCATTCATCCAGCCCATACTTCTTTAACTAACTTTCCACCCCACGGCGCTGGCTACAGCCCATCCATCCCGCTGCGCTGGCTACAGCCCATCTACCCCATGGCGCTGGCTACAGCCCTTCCACTCTGTTGCGCTGGCTACAGCCCATCCACCCCACGGCGCTGGCTGCAGCCCATCCACTCTGCTGTGCTGGCTACATCCCATCCACCCCGCAGTGCTGGCTACAGCCCATCCACCCCACGGCGCTGGCTACAGCCCATCCACCCCACGGCGCTGGCTATAGCCCATCCGCCCCACGGCGCTGGCTACAGCCCATCCACCCCACAGTGCTGGCTACAGCCCATCCACCCCACGGCGCCGGCTACAGCCCATCCACCCCACGGCGCTGGCTACAGCCCATCCACCCCATGGCGTTGACTGGAGCTCATCCACCCCATAGTTGTGCAGAAGTCAGTGACCCACCATTGGCTAGCTGAAACCTGGCTAATTTAAACCCGTCCCCTGCATATCTGCCACTGTCTGTGCTCTCTGTATGAGCCATCAATGTGCTTAGCTGAACCATTTGCTCTGACTCTTTACTTGTGTGATCAGCCCCAGGGTCCAGTTCTGAATCAAGCAGCCCTTTTAAGAGGAGAAAGCACCTGGTGAACAGCAAAGAGTGACCTGGGAACAGCTTGTTCTTTGATATAACACATGAACCTTTCAGTATTTCCATCTGGTTCTTACACCGGGCCCATCACCCTGTTATCTGAGTACCTGGCTAGGAGAACGTTGGCACAGAACAGACTTTATCAGCATATGAATGGCACTGAACTGAATCGGAGTAATTTCTTCATGAGTCTGTTTGGTCCTTATTCAACCAGCTATAGCAAGGCGTTATGCCTGGGCGTTCTAGCTGTTAACCAGGAACAGACCAGCATACTCTGGAAGGGTTACACTTACAGAGCTGCATTAACTCAGATTGCGAGCTCCTCGGGGCAGGGCCCAGCTTTCTGGTTTGGGTTTGTCCAGCACCAAGCACACTGGGAGGCTGCTCAGTGGCTGGGACTCCTGGGTGCTCCAGTAACACCACTAACAAGAACTAAACCAAAGCAGGAGTGGCTTTTGGAAAATGCTGTTTGTTTAATGGCCAGGGATCAGAAAGGCTGCCTGGTGCACACTGCCCATTACGTTGTTATGGCAGGGGTGTGCTTGGAGCTGAGCACACTTGTTCCTGGATTGCTAGCACTGGATTACTTATGCACTAATGCAGTCACATGAAGGATTACACGAACTTTTTGCAAAAAGCTGTAAGGGGAGAAAGCAGGTGAACCAGCATGCTAAGAACCCCGAGCATGTTCCTCTAACTTCTCCCAGAGAGTCACTACTTCAGCATATTTCATCTTGATATCAGCAAGGTGAGTAACAACCCTGGGCAGCTTCTGATTTCTTATTTCAGGTTTTTTCTTTCCCTGGATTTTGCTCTGAAGGCCAAAGACAGACTCAGTAACTTCTTACCCATGGGGTACCAAGCAGGCTGCAGAGTCCAAGCACAGCATCCTCAGGCTGAGGAGCCAGCAGAAACTCAGCCCTCCCCATGGATCAAACCTACCTCCTCTGAACTGGCTGATGCCCGCAAGCTTTACTGAGTGCAGGCCAGGTGTGCCGGGGAAAGGGCGCTTTGTGACAGGAAGTTAGCCATGCAAATCAGCACATTTACATAGCAGCCTGCACTGTCACAGCCAGGCCACGCAGACAGGCCAGGACTGCACTGGACACTGTGAACCTGGTTGACAAAGTGGGAATTTTCAGTAATATTTTTATGACCCTGATGTGTGCCTCAGTTTCCCCTATATGCTGTATTTTATCCAGTGGGTGAAAAAGGACTGTTTGCTTTCAGGGCAGGCTGGGAGACATGGGTATGAATGGCACCTAGATGCCTGAGCCAGGCACCATCATTAAAAAGGATTGGACAAGGCCAACCCCATCTCAATGGAGAATCTGAAAGACAACAGCAAAGCCAATCACCAGCACAGCAATACCTAGCAAGCAAGGCCCAGAGGGAGATGGATTTCCCCACCTCTCAGCAGGGAAACTGAGCACAGTCCCCAGCTGGAGAACAAAGGGCTGGGGTGGTGTGAGGTGGGGGATAAGAGTTGGCTTCTGGAAGGCATCAGGGCTCTTACCTGGGAACTGACCCAGGAGGTCAGACGGAGAGAGACAGAGCTTGAGCAGCTTATAGCAGTTCACTATAGCTTGGCTGGGCTCTGGGATGACCAGAATGGTCTATGCTTTAACTTTCAGTTCTCTCTGCCAACCTAAGGACTTCCAATGCTGTGTTCAGGCTGACTAATAAACAGGGGCCGGCTCTAGATTTTTTGCCGCCCCAAGCTCCGAGAGCGCAACTGCCGGACGCTGCCCCTGGAAACATGCCGCCCCAAGCACGTGCTTGCTTTGCTGGTGCCTAGAGCCGGTTCTGCTAATAAACCCGCCTGTCGCTGCAAATGCTGCACGAGGTGTATTAGTCCCTGCAGAGTGAACACGTCTCTAACCCGGAGTCTGTCCGCTGGACTCACTGGGCAGAGCTCAAGGGGTGAAGCGGGAGAGCTGGGCCCCAGAGGTTCAGTCTCAGGAGGCAATGAGTCTGCGTGGCCTGCCCTGGAGGAAGAGTGAGCCCAGCTGGGGGTCTGGCACACCGAAGGGGTTCCTCCTAGAGCCTGTCCCAATGCTGTGGGCGTTGCACCGATTCTGTGGATCTGTGACACCTGCGCTCCCAGCACAGGGTGAAGGGAAGGTGGCGATGGGATGGGCAGGGCAGCAATCAGGCATGCCAGTGGGAAGCGATATTCTACTGGGAGCCTGATGCCTGTAACCCTGCATGCTTGGTGACTGTAGAATCTAAAGCAGGAAAGAGGAAGCCCCCCTGCTGTATTTAGGGGCCACACAGCACAGCCAGATCCCCCAGAATCTGAGCTTTCATTTCGAGCAAGTAAAACCCCCTGGGATGTGAAGAAAACATTCCCTGTGCAAACCAAGTGCAACGGAAGCAGTCCTGTCTACCTGAGAGCAGACAGCCTGACCCAATAACCTCACCATACACCTCTTAATAGTCCTGGGGTGGCCCTCTCTGGCGGCAAAAGTGGGTTGAGCTGAGCGTGGGAGTTCATCCTCGCCAGGCACAGGAACGGGGGGGGTCCATCTGCTTTCAGCAGAGAGGGGAGCTCTGCCCCCTGCCGGGGTCATCCTTAGGATTTTTGGGGCCATATGGAATATTATTAAACTGGTGCCCCTATGCGCGACTTGGGGCACAGACACCCCCCGCCACCCAGAAGGACCCCTCCCTCCCATTGCTCACACACACCGAGCTTCATATGCAGCAGATGGTGTGTCAGCCTCGACTTGCAGCTAGGTCAGGAAGGATGAGACAGCAAAGGATACTGAGCTGCCCAGCCCGCCTCACAGCGACGGAGAGTCACAGTTCCCCACAGAGACCCCCGGACCCTCTCCCTCACGCAGAATGCATGGGGCCAGTGCATTCGGCTCTCTGAACATGGGCCCTCTCTAAGGAGAATGCAGCGTGCGCTGAGTCTGCGGGAGCCAACCCGTTCTTACCTGCTGTCCTGGTGGTGCCCCAACTTTTCGGGTACCCTACAGAGCCGTATATGCTGCGTGTGCCTAAGGATGGTCCTGCCCCCTGCTGCCTTGCTCTCCAACCTCTGGAGGGCTGTGTGGGTGGGTTAGTTAATGTCTGTGCAGCACGCTGAGCTGGGAGAGTGCTCAGGAGAGAGCAGGGCCAGCAGAGGTCCTGGCCAGGTGCTACAGGGTCTGCGCTGGCTGTCGGTGGGGTCTGGGGGGAGCTGAAGATTTTGACCTACCTATTTGAAAGACACCGCCCTCTCCGGCCCAGAGTGAGATCAGCAGGGGTGCTTGAGCGTACAGCAGAGAGGAAGGCGCTCACAGAGCTACAAGGACTCCTCTCTCATCGGCCCCAAATAGCCTCTTGCCATTTGTCTCCATGTGCTGCCCTTCCAGAGTAGGCCTGGGCCAGCTCATCCCTGCTCCAGTGCCTGTCCCTTTAAGGGCCGAGGGGTGGCCAGAAAAGTGCTGCCGCCTTGAATGACATAAGAGCGGCCAGACTGGGTGAGACTAAAGGCCCGTCTAGCCCAGCGTCCTGTCTGCCGACAGTGCCAATGCAGGTGCCCCAGAGGGAGTGAACAGAACAGGGAATCATCAAGTGACCCATCTCCTGTCACCTAGTCACAGCTTCTGGCAAACAAAGGCTAGGGACACCATTCCTGCCCATCCTGGCTAATAGCCATTGGTGGACCTATCCTCCATGAACTGCAATAGTTCTTTTCTGAACCCCATTATAGTCTTGGCCTTCACAACATCCTCTGGCAAGGAGTTCCACAGGTTGTCTGTGTGTTTTATGAAGAAATACTTCCTTTTGTTTGTTTTAAACCTGCTGCCTATTAATTTCATTTGGTGACCCCTAGTTCTTGTGTAACACTTCCTTATTTACTTTCCCCACACCAGTCATGATTTTAGTGACCTCAATCATATCCTCCCTTAGCCATCTCTTTTCCAAGCTGAAAAGTCCCAGTCTTATTAATTGCTCCTTATATGGCAGCTGTTCCATACCCCTAATCATTTTCGTTGCCCTTTTCTGAACCCTTTCCAGTTCTAATACATCTTTTGAGATGGGGCAACAACATCTGCATGCAGTATTCAAGATGTGGGCATATGGATTTATATAGAGGCAACATGATATTTTCTGTCTTATCTATCCCTTTCTTAATGATTCCTAACATTCTGTTCACTTCTTTGACTGCTGCTGTACACTGAGTGGATGTTTTCAGAGAAGTATCCACAATGACTCCAAGATCTTTTTTGAGCGGTAACAGCTGATTTAGAACCCATCATTTTATGTGTGTAGTTGGGATTGTTTTCCAATGTGCATTACTTTGCATTTGTCAACACTGAATTTCATCTGGCATTTTGTTGCCCCCAGTCATCCAGTTTTGAGAGATCCTTTTGTAGCTCTTCACAGTCTGCCTGGGACTTAACTATCTTGAGTAGTTTTGTATCCTCTGCAAATTTTGCCACCTCCCTGTTTACCCCTTTTTCCAGATCGTTTATGAATATGTCGAATAGGCTGGTCCCAGTACTGGGGAACCCCACTATTTACCTCTCTCCAGTCTGAAAACTGACCATTTATTCCTACCCTTTGTGTCCTATCTTTTAACCTGTTACCAATCCATGAGAGTACCTTCCCTCTAATTCCATGACAGCTTACTTTGCTTAAGAGTCTTTGGCGAAGGACCTTGTCAAAGGCTTTCCGAAAATCTAAGTACACTATATCCACTAGATTCCCCTGTGACGGTGCACTCCATATGATGTTATGAAAATATGTTAATGAATGTGAATATAATGTAACTGGAATATGCTTCATGTAAAAGGTCTCTTGTAAGGTATCATTACAAAGCTTTGAGCAGGGGGTTGGACTAGATGACTGCCTGAGGTCCCTTCCAACCCTTATATTCTATGATTCTATGAAAGCTTATGATCTACTGAGTGTGGTCATCCTATTTGTATAAATGTATCATTCTTGTATCTGAAACTAGAAATATGAAATATAACTAGGAGGTCCTATTGTAATTATGCAAAGTGTGGGCCATTAATGGTGGCTTGCACTCTTGATGGCTCCCATTAATCAGGACAATTGGTTGTAAATGGCTCTGTTTAATTGTAAGTCTTCCAGTATACCTGTGTGCTCGCAAGTGGGTAATGAAGTCTTACAGTGACGTGTGATCATGTCAGCTGAACTGGAATCCATCTTTAACCTGGTGCTTTTCCATTTAGAAGGGAGCGTGGGAACCCAGAGAGGGACAAAGGATTCCCACCTGGTGTAAAAGATAAATAAGGGGGTGGAACAGAACAAAGGGGGCTGCAGTCATGAGAAATCCCCTAGATACCATCTGAGCTGGAACAAGGACTGTACCAGGGGAAAAGATTGGGCCCAGACTAGGAAGGTGGCCAGTCTGTGAAAAAAGCCTATTGAAACATCCCTGAGGGTGAGATTTATCTGTATTCCGTTTTCTTGCTGTATTAGGCTTAGACTTATGTGTTTTATTTTATTTTGCTTGGTAATCCACTTCTGTCTGTTCTTACTTGGAACCACTTAAATCCTACTTTTTGTATTTAATAAAATCACTTTTTACTTATTAATACCTGGGGGGGAGGCAAACAGAGAGATATGCACAGCTATCAGTGTTATAGAGGGCGAACAATGTATCAGCTTTATACAGAGTAAAACAGATTTATTTGGGGTTTGGACCCCATTGGAGCTGGGTATCTGAGTGCTGGAGACAGGAGCACTTCTTAAGATGTTTTCAGTTAAATCTGCAGCTTGTGGGGGACGTGATTCAGACTTGGATCTGTGTTTGCAGCAGGCGAGCGTGTTTGGCTCAAACAAGGCAAGGTACCGAAGTTCCAAGCTGGCAGGGAAAATGGGCTCAGAGGTAGTCTAGGTACATCAGGTGGCAGTCCCATAGGGGTTTCTGTGACCCAACCTGTCACATCCCCCTGGTCCATATGCTTGTTGACCCCCCTCAAAGAATTCTAGTAGATTGGTGAGGCATGATTTCTCTTTACAAAAACCATGTTTGTCTTTCTTCCACAGGACAGAAGCGACTTTGTCTGTACAAAGTGCAAGCTGGTCTCCATATTGGAAGAGAAGGTTCAAGGTCTGGAGCAACAGGTATCGACGCTGCGTTGCACAAGAGAAACTGAAGATTTCCTGGACAGACGTCAGGATATGCTTCTACAGACACAACGTTCTGAAGTTTCAGAGCAGGCTGCGCAGCGGGGACAGGAGGACGGTGAAGAAATTTGGCAGCATGTGACCTCCAGAAGAAGAAAGGGGAGCGTCCATGTACCAGCAACGCAGATACAGGTAAGTAACCACTTTCATGTTCTCTCCACAGTTACTAATGCGGAGAGTGGACTAGATGATACATCTGAGGGAAGGGAACAGAAGGAGACTCCGCCAGTTGAAAAGCATGAGATGCACTGTCCTAGGCATGGGGGTTCCACAACCACCACTCCCAAGAGAAGGAGCGCGTGGTGGTGGTCGGGGACTCTCTCCTCAGGGGGACTGAGTCATTTATCTGCTGCCCTGACTGGGAAAACCGAGAAGTCTGCTGCTTGCCAGGAGCTAGGATTCACGATGTGACGGAGAGACTGCCGAGACTCATCAAGCCCTCGGATCGTTACCCCTTCCTGCTTCTCCACGTGGGCACCAATGATACTGCCAAGAATGGCCTTGAGCGGATCACTGCGGACTACGTGGCTCTGGGAAGAAGGATAAAGGAGTTTGAGGCGCAAGTGGTCTTCTTGTCCATCCTCCCCGTGGAAGGAAAAGGCCTGTGTAGAGACCGTCGAATTGTGGAAGTCAACGAATGGTTACGCAGGTGGTGTCGGAGAGACGGCTTTGGATTCTTTGACCGTGGGATGGTGTTCCAAGAAGGAGGAGTGCTGTAGCTCACGAAAGCTCATGCTCAAATAAATTGGTTAGTCTCTAAGGTGCCACAAGTACTCCTTTTCTTTTTGCAAAACCTGAGAGTCTCTGGATTAAGTTTAGAAGTGTGAGCAACAAGGGTGATGTCATGGATGGAGTCTGCTATAGACCACCAGACCAGGGGGATGAGGTGGACGAGGCTTTCTTCCGGCAATTCACAGAAGTTACTAGATTGCAGGCCCTGGTTCTCATGGGAGACTTCAATCACCCTGATATCTGCTGGGAGAGCAATACAGCGGTGCACAGACAATCCAGGAAGTTTTTGGAAAGTGTAGGGGACAATTTCCTGGTGCAAGTGCTGGAGGAACCAACTAGGGGCAGAGCTCTCCTTGACCTGCTGCTCACAAACGGGGAAGAATTAGTAGGGGAAGCAAAAGTGGATGGGAACCTGGGAGGCAGTGACCATGAGATGGTCGAGTTCAGGATCCTAACACAGGGAAGAAAGGAGAGCAGCAGAATACGGACCCTGGACTTCAGAAAAGCAGACTTTGACTCCCTCAGGGAACTGATGGGCAGGATCCCCTGGGAGAATAACATGAGGGGGAAAAAGAAAAGGAGTACTTGTGGCACCTTAGAGACTAACCAATTTATTTGAGCATGAGCTTTCGTGAGCTACAGCTCACTTCATCAGATGTTTACCGTGGAAACTGCAGCAGACTTTATATACACACAGAAATCATGAAACAATACCTCCTCCCACCCCACTGTCCTGCTGGTAATAGCTTATCTAAAGTGATCAACAGGTGGGACATTTCCAGCACAAATCCAGGTTTTCTCACCCAGGAGAGTAGGCTGTATTTTAAAGAATCCTTATTGAGGTTACAGGGACAAACCATCCCGATGTGTAGAAAGAATAGTAAATATGGCAGGTGACCAGCTTGGATTAACAGTGAAATCCTTGCTGATCTTAAACACACAAAAGAAGCTTACAAGAAGGGGAAGATTGGACAAATGACCAGGGAAGAGTATAAAGATATTGCTCGGGCATGCAGGAGTGAAATCAGGAAGGCCAAATCACACCTGGAGTTGCAGCTAGCAAGAGATGTTAAGAACAACAAGAAGGGTTTCTTCAGGTATGTTAGCAACAAGAAGAAAGTCAAGGAAAGTGTGGGTGCCTTACTGAATGAGGGAGGCAACCTAGTGACAGAGGATGCGGAAAAAGCTAATCTACGCAATGCTTTTTTTGCCTCTGTCTTCACGAACAAGGTCAGCTCCCAGACTACTGCACTGGGCAGCACAGCATGGGGAGGAGGTGACCAGCCCTCTGTGGAGAAAGAAGTGGTTCGGGACTATTTAGAAAAGCTGGACGAGCACAAGTCCATGGGGCTGGATGCGTTGTATCCGAGAGTGCTAAAGGAGTTGGAGGAGGTGATTGCAGAGCCATTGGCCATTATCTTTGAAAACTCATGGCGATTGGGGGAGGTCCCGGACGACTGGAAAAAGGCTAATGTAGTGCCCATCTTTAAAAAAAGGGAAGGAGGAGGATCCTGGGAACTACAGGCCAGTCAGCCTCACCTCAGTCCCTGGAAAAATCATGGAGCAGGTCCTCAAGGAATCAATTCTGAAGCACTTAGAGGAGAGGAAAGTGATCAGGAACAGTCAGCATGGATTCACCAAGGGCAAGTCATGCCTGACTAATCTAATTGCCTTCTATGACGAGATAACTGGTTCTGTGGATGAGGGGAAAGCAGTGGATGTGTTGTTCCTCGACTTTAGCAAAGCTTTTGACAGGGTCTCCCACAGTATTCTTGCCAGCAAGTTAAAGAAGTATGGGTTGGATGAATGGACTATAAGGTGGATAGAAAGTTGGCTAGATTGTTGGGCTCAAGGGGTAGTGATCAATGGCTCCATGTCTAGTTGGCAGTCGGTATCAAGTGGAGTGCCCCAAGGGTCGGTCCTGGGGCCGGTTTTGTTCAATATCTTCATAAATGATCTGGACAATGGTGTGGATTGCACTCTCAGCAAGTTTGCAGATGACACTAAACTGGTGGAGAGGTAGATACGCTGGAGGGGAGGGATGGGATACAGAGGGCCCTAGACAAATTAGAGGATTGGGCCAAAAGAAATCTGATGAGGTTCGACAAGGACAAGTGCAGAGTCCTGCACTTAGGACGGAAGAATCCCATGCACAGCTACAGACTAGGGACCGAATGGCTAGGCAGCAGTTCTGCAGAAAAGGACCTAGGGGTTACAGTGGATGAGAAGCTGGATATGAGTCAACAGTGTGCCCTTGTTGCCAAGAAGGCCAATGCCATTTTGGGATGTATAAGTAGGGGCACTGCCAGCAGATCGAGGGACGTGATCGTTCCCCTCTATTCGACGTTGGTGAGGCCTCATCTGGAGTACTGTGTTCAGTTTTGGGTCTCACACTACAAGAAGGATGTGGAAAAATTGGAAAGAGTCCAGTGGAGGGCAACAAAAATGATAAGGGGACTTGAACACATGACTTATGAGGCGAGGCTGAGGGAACTGGGATTGTTTAGTCTGTGGAAGAGAAAAATGAGGGGGGATTTGATAGCTGCTTTCAACTACCTGAAAGGGGGTTCCAAAGAGGATGGATCTAGACTGTTCTCAGTGGTAGTAGATGACAGAACAAGGAGTAATGGTCTCAAGTTGCAGTGGGGGAGGTTTAGGTTGGATATGAGGAAAAACTTTTTCACTAGGAGGGTGGTGAAATACTGGAATGCGTCACCTAGGGAAGTGGTGGAATCTCCTTCCTTAGAGGCTTTTAAGGTCAGGCTTGACAAAGCCCTGGCTGGGATGATTTAGTTGGGGATTGGTCCTGCTTTGAGCAGGGGGTTGGACTAGATGACCTCCTGAGGTCCCTTCCAACCCTGATATTCTATGATTCTATGATGATTCTATGTTGACTTTTCCTGAACAAATTATGTTCCTCTGTGTGTCTGACGATTTTGTTCTTTACTATAGTTTCAACCAGTTTGCCCAGTACTGAAGTCAGGCTTACAGGCCTGTAATTGCTGGGATCGCCTCTAGAGCCCTTTTTAAAAAAATTGGCATCACATTAGCTATCCTCCAGTCATCTGGTACAGAAGCTGATTTAAATGATAGGTTACAAACTACAGTTAGTAGTTCTGCAATTTCACATTTGAGTTCCTTCCGAACTCTTGGGTGATACCATCTGGTCCTGGTGACTTATTACTGTTTAATTTATCAGTTTGTTCCAAAACCTCCTCTAATGACACCTCAATCTGGGACAGTTCCTCAGATTTGTCACCTAAAAAGAATGGCTCGGGTTTGGGAATCTCCCTCACATCCTCAGCCATGAAGACTGATGCAAAGAATTCATTGACTGATGCAGATTCTTGCACAGTGTGTTTAAATACATGCCAAGGGCATCCAAGAGAGGTGGATGAGCGCCCTGTGGTGAGTGGCTGATTTTAAGATCAAACTAAAGATTGATCAATCAATGTGGCCACTGTTTCTGGGGATGAATTATCCCCAAAAGTGACTTGGGGTTTTACTGGTTTATTCCTAATGCGCAATTATTCAGCCAATAGTTCATGCAAACCCTTCCTGCCTATATGCTTCTCTCGAGTACCGTGCTATTCCACATTCATCATTTGCAGGCTATGATTTGTCACATGCTTTTTTTGCTGCTCTCACTGGGTGACCATAGGTTTGGTAATGTCTGGTTCTCGCAAACCCCCCTGTTTGCAAACAAGCAGATTTGAGGGGACTTGTCCCCTGAAGAACCCTCAGTGACATGACTGTTCCTGACCAGCAAATACCATGGATGTGAGTGTGGCTGGCGAAATCCAAGGCTTTCAGTCAGAGCAATGGTCACAAATTCTAGGCAGTCTGCTGAGCTCTCACACTGCATGTCCAGAGTCATGATCCCGATGCAACACCAAAGACTGGACTTGTGGGGCGGCTTTCCAGCCAGGCACAGTGGATTTATCAGATGGCTTTGGATTTTCTGTCCAGCACATCTACATGTATCAAACATTCATCACTCCAGCTAGAGCAGGGGTTCTCAGGACAAATTTTTTGGTGGACTCAGAATGTGGCCACCAACTCTTGCTGGTGGCTGCTCTCACTTTTTCCTAAAATACTTCATTAGCTTTAGGAAAACCAAATAAATATGCACATAGATATGTCCAAATCACTGGAGTTTATTTATTGATAGCCAGTAAGTCTATTGTGAAAATTGGTATTAACAAACATGCAAGTATCACTTTTCACAGCAGACTTACTCAGCCCTGGCAAGCCTGGGGACAAATAAGCCCCGGATGGAGGGTCGGGGGAGGCAGTGAGGGTTAGGGGAAATGGGGGTTGGAGGCTGGGAGAAGTAGCGGAAGGCTGGAGTCTGAAGCCTTGCGGCTGGAGGACAGAACCCAGGGACAGAGCCCGAAGCCGTGTGGCCGGGGTGAGGGCCTGCCATCATGCAGCCAGAGCCCAGGGCTGGAGCCTGAAGCCCCATGTCCAGAGCCTGCTGCCTCGCCACCTCAGGGCTGAAGCCCCATGCCCAAGCCCCACCACCCCTGGGAAGGTGGGGAACTTACTGGCTGCCTGCTCCTCCAGCGTTGTCCCCCAGGTGACTCCAGAGGGGGGCAGGGCCCAATCCCTGCTGGTAGCAACCAACACCAAAGCAGTGCATCCAGGAGCAACAGAGAGGGGGAGAGGGCGTTACTTTGCCCCCCCCCCCCCACATCACAGCCCAGAAGGCCATGACCACAAGAGAAGTCCCTGGTGGCTGTATGCGTCCACGGTGGCCGCATTTGAGAAATGCTGCGCTAGAGAGCTAGTGTCAGGAAACTGAGGACTAATTAAGGATTGTTTTCTTACCATCTGGGTTAATGTTTAATTGGATCAGCGAACTGCATGCTGTGTAAACAGATGGGGGACAGCTTGGCAAAGGCTCTGCTAAGAACAGGTCCAACTGTGCATATGTCCTGGAGTACTGCCTCTGCCCTGCCTTGTGAGACTCTCTAGAAGCATGCCAATAGTCTGGGGAAAGTCTGGCAGCAGCACTGGCCCAGGTATTTCAAAGGGCCTGTGTCTGGTGCAACCATCACATCCCGAGAGGAGAGAGCAGCTCAGGGAGCCCAAATACAGCAGCCTCAAAGTCATCAGAGTCTGTGTTATTGCGCTGGCAGGCAACTTGCTAATGGGAGCTGTAATTAACAGAAGCCCATCTGTCTTGCTGACAGCCCCGCCGTGGCGAGGAGCCCGTCAGCAATAGAAATACTGAGCTGGAAGGACCCAGGCTGTCAGGAGAGCAGGGACAGTTCTTACAACTCTTCATTCCCCTCTGTTTTCATTCCACTTCAGCCCCACAACGCACTGCTCTCTTCACATCCCACTCACACTCGCTCTGCACCTTCTTCCATGCAGCCCTCAAGGCTTGGAACTTCCCCATTCATTTGCTCTGCTGCTTGCCAGAGTCCCCCCAGGAAATAACCACATGGCTTCCAGGAGGCCAGTAAGGCCTTGCTGTCTGTAGGAGGTTATAAATCCCTCACTCCCTCTGACATGCTAATGCATTTCTCAAACATGGAGCTAATCCGGTGTGCACCAGCATTGCCACTCCAGCTGGGTGCGTGCTCTGGGACAGGGCTCTTCTCTTTATAAGAACTAGGGGTCACCCAAGGAGGTGAACGGCAGCAGGTTTAAAACAAACAAAAAGAAATATTTCTTCACACAACACACTGTCAACCTGTGGAACTCCTTGCCAGAGGATGTTGTGAAGGCCAAGACTATATCAGAGTTCAAAAAGGAACTAGATAAATTAATGGAGGATAGGTCCATCAATGGCTGTTAGCCAAGATGGGCAGGGATATGTCTCTAGTCTCTGTTTGCCAGAAGCTGGGAATGGGTGACAGGGGATGGATCACTTGATGATTACCAGTTCTGTTCATTCCTTCTGGGGCATCTGGCATTGACCACTGTCAGAAGGCAGGATATTGGCCTACCTGGAGCTTTGGTCTGACCCCGTATGGCTGTTCTTATGTTATGTTCTTATTTCCTTGTCTGTTATGAGCTGGGTGCCCTGGTGGCATTATCGACATTGTGACTAGCTGATGGGTTTGAGTGGATTTTTATGGGGTTTTGTAAATAGCACTTTGCTGATTTTTCACATGAGGAGAAACAAGTGAATGAACATTGCAGAGGAAATCCAGTGTTATAGCTGTTACGCTGCATGATGTTAATGGCACAGCTTTGATCTGCAGGCAATCACATACTACACTGAAATGGATGGGTGTGCTAGCCATCCTTACTTCAGGCTAAATGGAAGAAGCAATTAAGCTCATTTATGGCGTAGAAAAGCTGAAATAATGGAAGCCACTACCCAAGGCACTGGGACATATAGAAGGCCTGAGCAAGAACTAGGGGCAAATAAGAGGAGTTTCTTTGGGGACTGATTTAAAATGCTGGGGTGGAACACTGATTGGTTGTGACTGTGAGGGTCAGAGACAGAAAGTGGCCAGAAATCCCAGAGAAGCAGCCATGTGGGTAGCCCAGAGCAGGAGCAGAGACAGAGCTTCTGGGGCTAAAGGGCTGTCTACAGAAGCAGGCTTGGAACTGTTAACAAGGAAACTGCCTGCTGCTGTTTGTTCCTGGTGTGGTCAGGGATGCAGCGCTGTGCGTGTGTGCTTTCTAAATAAGCAGAATTGCCCAAAGCAATACCTGACTCTACCATAAATTTGCGCCCCCACCCTCCCGCCCCAATATTTGCTAACATATTGGGCCAAGGGGCAGCATCACACAGGGCCTAAAATGTAGAGTGTAGGCAGCTGTTTGCTAATGTTGATCTGCATGTTTGGACCTATATTATGTCATATACTTCCCCTCTCCCCGTAAAGTTCATTCATATGTTTCTCCTAAGGACAAACTTAGTTATAAAAAAACATTAAAAACTAGCAGAATCAGCTAATTCTTCACTTAAAGCCTCACTGAAATCTGTCACTTGTGTAACACAACCAGAAACAGGCGTTGCACACTTTGCTCTTGTGTCACATGCACAGCTGGCTCCTGTCAGGCATGGGCAGGTATGAAGGTTGAGCGGTTCAGAGGGGTCTTTGTAGGTAAATTCTGCAGCTCTAGATGGCTGCATGTCTTTAACAAGTGCAGTTTCACTGTCTAATTCTGCTAAAAGAAAAGGAGGACTTGTGGCACCTTAGAGACTAACCAATTTATTTGAGCATGAGCTTTCGTGAGCTACAGCTCACTTCATCAGATGTAGCTCACGAAAGCTCATGCTCAAATAAATCGGTTAGTCTCTAAGGTGCCACAAGTACTCCTGTTCTTTTTGCAGATACAGACTAACTCCGCTGCTGCTCTGAAACCTGTAGTTCTGCTAACAGGCCAGTAAGTGCACTGCACCCTCTTTCCCGAGTCAAGGCACTCTGACACTGCAGGGACTTACTCCAGCACTGCCTCAGCTGTACCGGCTGTGCTGAGCTTGGGGAAGACAAGGCAGCCCTTGCGGGGTCTGGCTGGGGGGCTAGTGGCTAGCGGGCACTGTTGGCCATGCTGGGTTATTGTATGGGAGAAGAGTTGGTGATAGAATGCATGCTGGATTGCTCCCCCTCCTAGCACAGGTGTAAATGACAACACCCAGGTGAATCAGCCCCTTGCTGAAGTGACCCATCCTTCTTGCCAAGGAGGCCAGCATCACCTGACCCTAGATTCCAACCTACCTAGATTCTTCAGCCAGGTCCCGCCCTGCAGTAGCTCAGCACACCTAGGCTCTCTTCCCAGCTGCCAAGCCCACTACATGGTTTTATTTTGATACCTGTTATGCCATCGGCTCCTATTCAGAGACTAGAAGGCATCCCCTGCGCTCCCCCCACCTGCTGTGCTTTGGCACCTGCTCAGCGGATGCCATTGGGGTCTCTGTGCTGGACAGACACCTGAGCGGCTGGAGAGGGCTGTTGGCGGCTCCTGGCTCACCCAGCTTTCCCTGTGAGTGAAGGAGATCAGTACCACCCCCCTGCGCTCCTGAGAGAGCCAGGGCAGCTGGCTGACCCAGCCCAGCGACTGGGATATCAGGCTCCATCAAGTCTGGCTTCAGCTCTCGGTTCAATTGCGGCTAATAATGACTAAGGAAAGGCCATGGTTCTTTCACTGCTTGATAGAGCAGGTTGGGCTCAGCTTTTCCCTAGGTGTGGTAGCTTCCTGTAACAATGGGGGCCCGGGAGCGTGTGCCACTGGGCCTGGCACCAGAGCAGCCCAAATCCTGGGCCGTGCCACTTGTTAGCTTATCTGAAGGGGGCTGAGCATGCCTGCACCACCCTGGGGAGCTCTGAGTTTCCAGGGCTGCCTCTGTCTCCTTTGTGTCCCAGTGAGCTGGCTGTGTGTATGCAGAGCTGGAGTTGCTATGTGAGGAGGGAGGGACTGAACTGACCCTGGCTTAGCAAAAGTTAGAGCTCAATGTCAGTTACTAAGCGAAGGAACTCACAACAGGCTGGCTATGCAGCAGGAGCAGTGCTGGCCTTTGCTCGTCAGACCGACCGGCCGGGCAGAGGAGGGAGCCCAAGCCTAGGGTCTCAGCCCAGGCCATGCAGCAACAAGCATTGAGATGGGCTGAGAAGCAGGAAAAGCTTCACTCACTGCTGGCGGCTCTGATAAAACTTACTCAACTCTGCTCCCCTGGCAAGTGCCCCTCGGGTTAAACAGCTCTGGGCTGCTGGGGCTGTGGATAAACTCTGGCTATGGACTGGGGTCCCAGCCCTCCCAACCAGACAGAGCTGCAGACCCCTCAGCAGTCCATCCCCAAGTGTCCCATCTGCTACGGCCCCTACGACAACATCTTCCAGAGGCCCCTGCTCCTCCCTTGTGCTCACACCTTCTGCCTGGAATGCCTGTCGAGGATCTGCGTCTTCGTGAAACAAGCCCAGACCTTCCCCTGCCCTCTTTGCAGAGCCCAAGTGCCTGTCCCTGATGGAGGGATCCCCAAACTCCCGCTCAATATGGACATCGTGACCCAGTTCCCTCCATGGCTGCAGACCCTGCAGGAGGTCTGGCTAGATGGACACAGACTGTGCTGGATCAAACAGCCGTCCTTGCCCTGTCAAGTGAGAGCTGGTGAAGAAGCCCCCGAGATGCTAGTTACAGTGGAGTTATTATACAACCCAGCCCCTCGGGACATCAGTGGAAGAGATCTGATAGGTATCCACCATGCCTCCCAGCTGTCCATGTGCAGGGGGCTATGCCAGCTCCTGTGGGAGCATCGCCTGGCTGTGTTCTGGATCGCTATCCTGCTACTGGTATTGATCGTTTTACCCATCATTCTTATACCTGATTCCCACATGACCAGGACTCCGGAAGGTCAACGCCAGGGGGGGCCTTTCCGACAGCCGATGCCCCAAGCAACAGGTCACAGCGCTTCTAGCAACTTGCCATCCTCTGCTTGTGTGTAACACAGTGCACCTACTGCTTTCCTTCGCCTGCCCAGGAGAGCCAGAGGGGGCCCCCAAGTGGCCCAATGGATAGCTTGGTGCTGGGGAGCTGCTGGCGCTGGACCATAGCTATTGCCCCAGCCTTGAGAGGCCTGGCTGCAGCTGTTGTGTTGTGCTGAAGGACTCTGCTCAGGCCCAGCTTGGAAAGGTTTCCAAGGCCCAAGGACCAAATTCAGGATGAAGTGAGCTGTAGCTCAAGAAAGCTTATGCTTAAATAAATTTGTTAGTCTCTAAGGTGCCACAAGTCCTCCTTTTCTTTTTATAAATCAGCCTGATTCTAACGAAGCCAGAGGAGTTGCACTTGCTTATGCTGGGGCTGAGCTTGGCTCCCAATGTGTTTCTGCACTGTGATAACTGTAATCCCTTTGCCTTGGTACATACAGATCAGCCCATCAGCTCGGGCTGAGAGCAGGGGCAGAGTCCAGCCTCCTGGGCTCAGAATGTGCCTACTGGTCCATTCTGAGCGGACGGGAGGAGACACAGCCCAGGGACGTTTAACACTGAGTGACGGAATGGAGAAGTAAACACACTCGGCATGAAGTGCCCTTTGCAGCAGCCAAATGCAACAGATGCAGATTGTCACTGGAGGGCACAGAGGGTGATACCACCCACCTGCCTGGTCCCTGAGCCTACCCTTGCCGCATGACCAGAAGCTGCAAGAACTTGCTCCTGAAATGCCAGATGAGAGGACATGCAGCATGGTAAATTTCCATGCCGGGGGTGGAGGTTATGCAGCAGATGCCAACCTCTCCTCCCTCCAACAGATGCAATAACTTCTTCTATTTGGCTGAGGCAGCCAGCGCCAAGCAAGACAGAGGGGCAGATGCAGGTGGGAGCTGCTGGAAGATAGCTACAGTAGAGAGGGTAAAAGGCAGATGACATGTGCATGGCTAAAGTAGAGGCCTGGGAGTCCTGTGTTCTGGTTTTGGCTCTTCCATAGGCTGCCTGTGTGAACTGGGGCAACTCACTGCTGCTGCCTGCCTCAGTTTCTCCATCAGTAAGATGGGACAATTACACTTGCTTCCTTGTGGGATATGAGGGTTCATTAATGGTTCAATGGTACTGGTCCATTATTAGATGGAAATGGTAGAATTCTCAATGATAATACAGAAAATGCAGAAGTATTCAATAAATATTTTTATTCTGTATCTGAGGGAAATGATGATGTAGGCATGTCATATGATGCTGACATTCTTTCCATTCCACTAGGTATTTCTAGAGGGTATTAAACAGCAGCTACTACAATTAGATGGTTTTAAAATCAGCAGATCCGATACTGTTCATCCAACAGTTTGGGAAAAAAACTGGCTGAGGAACTCTCTGGACCATTAATGTTGATTTTCAATACCTCTTGAAAGACTGGTTTTAGAAGACTGGAGGAAAGCGAATGGTGTGCCCATATTTTAAAAGGGTAAATGGGATGCCCCAGGTATTTACAGCTCTCAGTGTGATATTGATCCCCGGCAAAACTAATGGAGCAGCTGCTACAGGACTCGATTAATCAAGGTGGGTTTATGGAAAATAGACGCCATCACACTAAACTGGTACTGTTTTTGGCTGAGCTGACAAGTTTCGTTGCTAAAGGTAATCGTTTAGATGTAATATTCTTAGACATCTCAAAGGCATTTGACTGGGTACTGCACAACATTTTAATTAAAAAACTAGAATATAAAATTAGCTTTGCACAGATTACATGAATTAAAAACTGGCAAAATGTAATGGTGAATGGGGAAGGATCATGAAACAGGTGTGTTTCCAGTGGGGCCCCGCAGGGATCAATTCTTTGCCCTAGGCTATTTAATGTTTTTATCAATGATCTGGAAGACACCATAAAGTCATCACTGGTAAAGTTTGCAGATGACACAGAAATGGGGGGTACTAATGTGGAGGGCAGGTCACTGATTCAGAGCACTCTTGAGCGCTTGGCAAACTGGGTGCAAGTGAACAATTTGCGTTTTTAATATGGCTAAATGTGACGTTTCTGTGAGCTTTACATGCAGGCAGAGCCCGACTTCTGCTCACAGCCTGGCTTTTGCTAACTTTGCTTTATAGTAGCGGGCTTGGCCACTACTTTAGCTCAGGCCTCAGGCCTCCTACTGAGCCTCTGAGACAAGGCCTCCTGTCTTAGGCTAGAAATAAACGTAGGCCATATGGGTGACTCTACCCTGGGAAGCAGTGTCTCTGAAAAAAGATTTGGGGATTGTGGCGAATAATCAGCTGAACATGAGCTGCTCGTGCAACACTGAGGCCAAAAGGGCTAATGCGATCCTGGGATGCATAAACGGGAATCTTGAATAGGAATAGAGAGGTTATTTTATTTTTGTATTTGGCACTGGTGAGACGGCTGCTGGAATATTGTGTCCTGGTGCCCACAATTCAGGAAGGATGTTGATCGATTGGGGAGGGTTCAGATAAGAGCTAAGAGAATGATGAAAGGATTAGACAACCTGCCTTACAGTGATAGAATCCTGGAGCTCCATCTATTTAGCTTAACAAAGAGAAGGTTAAGGGGTGAATTGATCACAGTCTGTAAGTACCTACACGGGGAACAAATATAAGAACGTCCATAACAGGGCAGCCTAAAGGTACATCTAGCCCAGTGGTCACCAACCAGTAGATCGCGATCAACTTGTCGATTGTGGAGCCTCTGACAGTCAGTCTCAGTCACTGTCGGAGGCTCCACGATTAACCAGTCGATCACGATAGGGTTGCCAACTCTCCTGCAGCTAACAGCCCGGAGGTGCAGCGGGCTAAGGCAGGCTCCCTGCCTGCCCTGGCCCTGTGCTGCTCCCAGAAGCGGCTGCCATGTCCAGCAGCAGCTCTGGGGGGTGGAGTGGGAGGGGCAGGAGATCTCCCTGCATTGCCCTTGCCTGCAGGCACCGCCTCCGCAGCTCCCATTGGCCAGGAACGGGGAACTGTGGCCAATGGGAGCTGTGGGGGCAGTACCTGCAGGCAAGGGCAGCATGCGGTGCCACCTGCCCCTCTTCCCACCCCCCCCCCCGAGCTGCTGCTGGACATGCCGGCCACTTCTGGAAGCGGCACGGGGTCAGGGCAGGCAGGGAGCCTGCCTTAGCCCCACTACATTGCCACCCGGGAGCCGCCTGAGGTAAGCAACACTGGCCGGAGCCCACACCCCAAACTTGTCCGGCATGACCAAGGGTCAAGGTGGGTTCTCCATCACTGACAATTTTTAATTCAAGATTGGCTGTTTTTCTAAAAGCTCTGCTCCAGGGGTTATTTTGGGGGCAGGTCTCTGGCCTGAGTCACACAGGGGATCAGCCCAGATGGTCACATTGGTCCCTTCTGGCCTTGGAATCTAGGAATGTCTGTGACGTACTCTGAGGTCCCTAGGTTGGCGGCCCCACAATGAGGCAGCAGAGTTTCAGGAGGAGGCGAGCTGTGTGGGACTCTGATTTATGTGGGATCTGTTTTCCTTTGGTGCAGCATCTCTAACCAGTGCAGCAGCTCTCCCCAGCAATGGCCTGGCTGCCTGGTCCCACTGCTCACCCTCCAGAGCAGGGTGGAATACCATCTGGGGTCAAGACGGCCTGGCTGCGGTCAGGGAGGCACTGCCACCCATAGGGTTTTTGCCCCCATCCCAGCAGCAGCAGCGTTCACCCCTTTGCATAGGGAACCTGCAGCTGTGTGGGACCTTGTGGAAGAGGGAGAGGTATCAGCTTCTGCTCATGGGGGCAGACAGGGGAGACTCAGGAAGCTGAGCAAACATGGTGAGGTCAAGGGTCACTGATTCTTAGGGCAGAATTTCACCTGTTCCTCTTCCCCGTCTGCAGCCATGGAGAGTCCGTGGCCCCACTACTGGGCCCCTCACCTTTTCCTTTGGGGCCATCTGGGTCTGAGCCAGTCCTGCCCTAGCACCTCTCTACCACACCCAGCCCTGAAAGGGTCAATTCTGTGCAGCTCCCTGCTCCCACCAGCTCAGCCAGGAGGAACTGAGTCAAGAGCTGGATTGGGAGACCCTCAGGCCAGCACAAAGTGCCCCCACTCTGGATCACAGAATTGCACCGAGAAGCCCTCCCGCCCTTTACTGTATTTGGAGCCAGGGAACCATTGCCCAAGCAGATCTTGAAACCTTAGAGCTTTGTGACCAACAACAGGTCAATGGGAACTGTGGCTTAGCCATGGCTCCCATGCCTGACATGAGATCTATACACACAGGGGTGCTGTGCCTCAGTGGGCAGAAGCCAGAGAGGAGGCAGTGTGGCCTAGTGGATGAGGCACTGGACTAGGACTCAGGCAACCTGCGTTCTAGTCTTGGCTCTGGCCTGCTGGGTGACCTTGAGCAAGTCACCTACATGCAAACGGGAGTCTGAGTGGGGGTTTGTGGGAGGGAGCTGTAATATAATTATTATGGTTAGGAAGTGCCGCATCACCAGTGTCAACACTGCACCTGTCTCCTCCACCTGTGAGCAGACAGAGGGCTTGTCTACACTAGGCAGCGATTGATCCAGGGAATGTCGATTTATCGTGTCTAGTATAGAAGCGATAAATCGACCGCTGAGCACTCTCCTGTCGACTCCGGTACTCCACCAGAACAAGGAGCGCAAGCGGAGTCGACAGGAGAGGGTCAGCTGTTGACTTACCGCAGTGAAGACACCGCGGTAAGTAGATCTAAGTACGTCAACTTCAGCTACGCTATTCACGTAGCTGAAGTTGTGTATCTAGATCGACCCTGTGCGGTAGTGTAGACAAGCCCAGAGAACCTGACCATGGAGGCCTCTACCCAGATCCAGGTGTGGATTTGCAAAGACTGTGGCCTACATCTCCCACTCTCAGAAAGCCAGGCTGGGGAGACGATCAAGTGCAAAGAGGTGCCTACTGGTGGAATTTCTGAGGAAGCAGCTGGGAGAGCTACAGGAGGAGGTGACTAGGCTGAAGAGCATCTGTGCCCAAGAGGAATTCATTGAGAGTATTCATATGGAGACATCCAAGGCTGAGGAAGCTATCCACCTAGAGAGGACTGCTATCACACCACCGGGGCAGGAGGATATGGCTCTGTCACAGGGAGGACACTGGCCTCTGGTTACTTCTGGCAGCAGGTGCTCAACTCCTACTCCCAACCCACCCACCACAGTGATAAATCATAGAATAGAATATCAGGGTTGGAAGGGACCTCAGGAGGTCATCTAGTCCAACCCCCTGCTCAAAGCAGGACCAATCCCCAACTAAATCATCCCAGCCAGGGCTTTGTCAAGCCTGACCTTAAAAACCTCGAAGGAAGGAGATTCCACCACCTCCCTAGGTAACCCATTCCAGTGCTTCACCACCCTCCTAGTGAAAAAGTTTTTCCTAATAACCAACCTAAACCTCCCCCACTGCAACTTGAGACCATTACTCCTTGTTCTGTCATCTGCTACCATTGAGAACAGTCTAGAGCCATCCTCTTTGGAACCCCCTTTCAGGTAGTTGAAAGCAGCTATCAAATCCCCCCTCATTCTTCTCTTCTGCAGGCTAAACAATCCCAGCTCCCTCAGCCTCTCCTCATAAGTCATGTGTTCTAGACCCCTAATCATTTTTGTTGCCCTTCGCTGGACTCTCCAATTTCTCCACATCCTTCTTGTAGTGTGGGGCCCAAAACTGGACACAGTACTCCAGATGAGGCCTCACCAATGTCGAATAGAGGGGAACGATCACGTCCCTCGATCTGCTCGCTATGCCCCTACTTATACATCCCAAAATGCCATTGGCCTTCTTGGCAACAAGGGCACACTGCTGACTCATATCCAGCTTCTCGTCCACTGTCACCCCTAGGTCCTTTTCCGCAGAACTGCTGCCTAACCATTCGGTCCCTAGTCTGTAGCGGTGCATTGGATTCTTCCATCCTAAGTGCAGGACCCTGCACTTATCCTTATTGAATCTCATCAGATTTCTTTTGGCCCAATCCTCTAATTTGTCTAGGGCCTCTATATCCTATCCCTACCTCCCAATGTGTCTCCCTCTCCTCCCAGTTTAGTGTCATCTGCAAACTTGCTGAGGGTGCAATCCACACCATCCTCCAGATCATTTATGAAGATATTGAACAAAACCGGCCCGAGGGCTGACCCTTTCTTTTCCCAACACCACCGTGAGAGGATGGTGTACTACTGTCCCCATTATACAGGTGGGGCACTGAGGCCCATGAGATTAAGGCCAAAAGTATCCACTAACTTTGGGTGTTCAATCTGTGATGCCTCGGACCTGGTTTTTCAGAGTACTCAGCATTCTATAGCGCTTTCTATTTGCACAGCACAGCTCCCATTGACTTTAGTTGCAGCTGTGAGTGCTCAGCACTTCTGCAAAGCAGGTCCCAGGTCTCACATCAGGCCCCCAGAAAATGAGGAACACACAATTGGTGAGCACTTGTGAAAAGTCTTGGCTAAGTGACGTGCCCAGCATAACACAGGAAATCTGTGTCAGAGAGGGGAGGACCCAGTTCTCCAGGGCAGCATTCAACTGCCATCACCATGGCACCCTCCTTTCTCTTCCTGCAGTCTGTCTGCCTCGTTCACGATGTGCCTTCCAGGGAGGTAATGGTCAGCACTCAGGGCTTGGAACACCAGGCCTTCGGTAGGGCCCCAAGATTCATAGATTCATAGATATTTAGGTCAGAAGGGACCATTATGATCATCTAGTCTGACCTCCTGCACAACACAGGCCACAGAATTTCACCCACCCACTCCTGCAAAAAATCTCTCACCTATGTCTGAGTTATTGAAGTCCTCAAATCGTGGTTTAAAGACTTCAAAGAGCAGAGAATCCTCCAGCAAGTGACCTGCTATGCTGCCCTGGCAACGAGCAATGAGGAATCACCCCCAAAAGTGAGGAGGAGAAGCCATGTACTTCCAAGGCTGGGAAGACGCAGCCACCACTCCCAGGAGGAAACGTAGGATAGTGGTGGTTGGTGATTCCTTTCTGAAGAGGACAGAAGCACCCATCTGTCACCCTGACGTGGCATCCCAGGAGACTTGCTGCCTGCCAGGGCCTGTATCTAGAAGTTATGGAGGGATTGTTGAGGATCATGCTACTCATCCATGCAGGCACTAATGATACTGGATGAAAGCGTCCAGCGGAGGGCAACAAAAATGATTAGGGGACTGGAACACATGACTTCTGAGGCGAGGCTGAGGGAACTGGGATTGTTTAGTCTGCGGAAGAAAAGAATGAGGGGGGATTTGATAGCTGCTTTCAACTACCTGAAAGGGGGTTCCAAAGAGGATGGATCTAGACTGTTCTCAGTGGTAGCAGATGACAGAACAAGGAGTAATGGTCTCAAGTTGCAGTGGGGAGGTTTCGGTTGGATATTAGGAAAAACTTTTTCACTAGGAGGGAGGTGAAGCACTGGAATGGGTTACCTCGGGAGGTGGTGGAATCTCCTTCCTTCGAGGTTTTTAAGGTCAGGCTTGACAAAACCCTTGCTGGGAAGATTTAGCTGGGGATTAGCCCTGCTTTGAGCAGGGGTTTGGACTAGATGACCTCCTGAGGTCCCTTCCACCCCTGATATTCTATGATTCTATGATTAGGAAAAAATTCCTGTCAGCGTAGTTAAGCATGGGAACAAATTTCCTCGGGAGGTTGTGGAACATCCATCATTGGAGGTTTTTAAGAACAGGCTAGACAAACACCTGTCAGGAATGGTCTACTTATTACTTAGACCTGCCTTGAGTGCAGGGGACTGGACTAGATGACCTTCTGAGGTCCTTTCCAGGCCTACACTTCTATGATCGTATGCTTGTGCCTTGGTTTCCGCAGCAGACACAAGGGGCTAAGGCTGACTTCCTTTGCAAAGCACTACGAGATCTACTGATAACAAGCACTGGAGATGAGCTAGGTAGGCTGCTGATGATTGTTGTTTGTCATCTGTATTATCATAGTACCAGGAGGTACAGGCAGGTGATTGCCCTTAGAAAGGCAGCACTTGTCACCAGGAACCCTCCCACAGCTCTGATTCGAAGTAGAGGGAGTAAACTGGTTAATCACCAGGGCTGAATGGGCTGAATGGCATGTGGGAGAGTAGTTGGGTAATATGGACCCCAGAGACTAGCAGCCAGGGCACGTGGGGCACTGAACAGCGTGTGGGACTGCTTTGGAACTAGTGACCAGAGGTTCCAATGGCACTTGGAGGAGCTTGTGGCTGCAGGTCCCTGCTGGGAGGCTCAGGGGGAGCCACGTCCATGGATTGCAAGGGGACAGGGCTGAAAGAAAGAACCTGATGCTACTTGGTGCCATGGGAACTCCCACAGGGAGCTGTTGGGGGCAGAGGGAGGGCCAGCAGCTGCAGGGCAGCGAGCAGCAGGAGAAGGTTGGTGGCAGAAGTTCAACAGCGGGGCAGCAATTCCTAAAGAGAGCCTGTCACATCACACCCAGCAGCCTGGACCATTCAGGCAGTGGCTAGCGAGGCACTAGCCCAATCTTGCCTGAGGGGTGGAGGCTGAGCCCCAGTGCGAGGAAGCCAGAGGGGGATGGGCTGTCAAAGGTCATGTGCTCACCTCAGCAGACTGCTCAGCCACTCCCCCGGGAAATCATGCCAGCGACTCCATTGCCTAAACCAGGATTTCAGAGCCTGACTTGAGGCCCCCATTTCTGACAGTCCTGGCCAGGCTTTAGCCAACAGCAGCAAGGCCGGTGTTGCCGGCACCCAGTGCCGAGAGGCTGAACAACAGCTTGAGTTGGTTCGTTACCCGGTGTGCTACACCCAATAATCACAACGGGGTGGAGAAGCAGAAAAGTTTATTTGAAGCTTCAAAAAGGTACAGGGAGATTTGAATTTCAAATCCTGTACAACAGAGCAGGAAGTTACACAGGCTTTTATACATTCTTTTTTTCAGCATACTTATCCAATAGCAAGCTGCTCCAAGTATCCATATAGCCAGCCAATCCAGTTTCCAGCTAGTTTCCTGATTCTCTGTATCATTTGTTAAACTATACATAAAGCTGCTTTATTCAGCATTGTTCTTCCATATCTCCCCTGTTTGGCCTTGCTTAGTTTCAGGCAGTCTGACTCTGCAACATACTGTTGCAGATTCTCAGCATAACTGCTGTGTGTGCCTCCAGGCGGGGGGGCCAAGGACACTTCGGCCTACTACGCAGAGCTGCTGCGAGTGCCTCCAGGCGGCGGGGGGGGGGCAAGGACACCGGGGCCTAGTGCAAGGGGGCTTCATCGACACTCGTGGTCTTCCATCCCCTCGAGTTACCTAGTGGCCATGCCCCAGTGTTCCCAACAACTCCCCCCTTTGAGAACACTCAACAGCCTTGGCTCTGAGTTTTCTCACTTGGGCTTGCTACATTGGAGATATTAACTGGACGGCAAGTTACATTTTCAAACCCCCTTTTTGTGGTAAGATTATTTGTAAGTGTTTCCCTAAAAGGGGAGGAACCATTACACCCACACCGTTGGCCTCCCCTGTTGGTCTTTATTCAATACCCATCAGCCCACTGTGTAATAACACAGGAGCTCTTTTCCACAGGATGCCCATAGGGATCAGACTGGTTTCGGGTAAAACATAACACTCCCTCGGTGAGTACTGCAACTGAATACTCCTGGTCCTGATAGGTGGCTTGCTGTAAAGAGGTCTTGTTCCAGAATGGTGAGTTTGTTCTTTTCTGCTCTTTGGTGGCGGCTAATTCTGCTAGGGTCAGGGGCAGCATGTCAAGGGGCATTCCCGTTTTGGGGGGCAGTGGAGCCGGAGCACACACCCAGCAATCAGTCTGGTTTGTTAAAGTAGCAACATGGTGCGCAAGCAAAACAAAGGAGTTATGCTCCCGATATGCACAATTTGGAAATACCAATACAAAGAATAACAATGTTACCCAATTAATTATTACCAGAGTCTTTCCAACCCAGGGTCTCCAGTACCTGGGTGGGCCCATTTTAGCATTAAGGTGCCCGCTATTTGTGTTTTTTAAACAGTAGCTTTAGCCCGAGATTGTCACTAGATGAGGAGTCAGCAGGTTGGACGGTCCACTGTTCTGCTGACGAGGGGGCGGTTACTGCCTTCAGACGAGAGTGATGGATCCAGTTCTTGTGTCCCTCGATCTTTGCCGCTGTATGGGAGATCAGCAGGACGGTATAGGGTTCTTTCCACTTTTCCTGGAGAGGCTCGTCTTTCCAGGTGCGAACAAGCACAGAGTCACCGGGCTGTAAGGAGTGAACGGGAGAGTCCAAGGGGAGAGGCTGGGAATCCTTGGTATACCTGTGAAGAGACAAGAGAACAGCAGACAGGGAACACATATACTGTGACAAAAAAACATTACCCAACTTCCATTCCCCTGACAGAACCGGGGTGCCATTCATAGGCCATGCCCTTCCAAACATAATTTCAAAGGGACTGAGCCCTAATCTACCCTTTGGGAGAACGCGGATACGGAGTAGGACGAGGGGCAAAGCATCAGGCCATCGCAGTGAGGCTTCTTGGCACACTTTTGAGAGATGCCGTTTAAGGGTCTGATTGGTCCGCTCCACTACCCCACTGGCTTGCGGTCTCCAGGGCGTATGGAGTTTCCAGGGGATCTGTAAGGCATGTGAGATGCTTTGAATGATTTTTGACATGAAGTGTGTCCCGTTGTCAGATTCCATCCACAGGGGGAGTCCAAAGCGAGGAATGATCTCCTTAACAACCTTGAGGGCCACTGTCCTGGCAGTGCAGTTACGGCATGGGAAGGCTTCTGGCCATCCGCTGAACCGATCCACTGTAACAAGGAGATATTTGAACCTTTGGGTCCGGGGAAACTCAGTAAAGTCTATTTGCCACACTTGTCCGGGGCCCGGAGTGGGTTCTAGGGCAGCTGGTGGCACAGGATGTCCCGGTCGGGGGTTATTCTTTTGGCAGACTAAGCAGTCCGCTTGTACCTGGGCAGCCAGGGGTTGGAGTCCGGAAGTGATAAAGTATTTTCCCATTAGCTGGATAAGTGCTTCCCTGCCAGCATGAGTGGTTTGATGTAGTTTTTGCAGCACTGGCCGGATTAGGCCCTTTGGTAAGAGGACCTTCCCTTCTGGGGAATGGAGCCATCCCTCCTTTTCCCGGAGACCGAGTTTGTTAGTTAGCTGTCTCTCCTCCCCAGAGTACTGAGGGGTTGGAAGCTTCTCTACTGATGGGTAAAGGGCATGCATATGGGCGTTCTCAGCCTGAGGGGATGGCAGGGTGGCAGCATGCTTAGCCTCTCTATCTGCCCGGGCGTTACCTCTGGCCACATCTTGATCCTTCCTTTGCTGGGCTTTACAGTGTACCACCGCCACTTCCGAGGGGAGTTGTACGGCTTCTAGGAGCCGGAGGATTTGGGGCCCGTACTTGACTGGGGAGCCTTGGGCTGTCAGCATTCCCCTTTGCTTCCATAGGCCAGCAGGAGCATGCAGCACACCAAAAGCATACTTTGAATCAGTAAAAATGTTGACCCGCTTTCCTTTTGACAGTTCAAGTGCACGGGTCAGGGCTATTAGTTCGGCAAGCTGGGCAGAGGTCCCAGCAGGCAAACCTTCAGCTTTCACAGTGTCATGGAGGGTCACAACAGCATAACCCGCCCTCCTTTGCCCATCTATTACAGTACTGCTACCATCAGTGTACCACTTATAATCTGCATTTGGGAGAGGTACATCCTTTAAATCCGGACGGCTGGAGTACTGGACATCTATGATCTCTAAACAGTCATGTTTCTGTTCCTCTGTTTCTGGCAAGAGAGTGGCTGGGTTAAGGGAGGGGCAAGGCTGTAGGGTGACTTCAGAGTTCTCTAACAGCTTAGCCTGGTACCGAGCAATCCGAGCCTGGGTGAGCCAAAGCCCTCCCTTTGCATCCAATAAGGCTCGGACCATATGGGGAGTATAGATTTGCATAACCCCTCCCAATGTTAGCTTCTCGGCTTCCTCAAGCAATAGGGCAGTAGCTGCGACCGCCCGTAAACATGCCGGCCAACCCTTTGCAACGTGATCCAATTGCTTAGAAAAATAAGCCACAGGACGCTTCCATGCTCCTAACAGCTGTGTAAGCACTCCTAGCGCAACCCCCCTTTGTTCATGTACATACAACTGAAACGGCTTAGAGAGATCTGGCAAGCCCAGAGCCGGGGCTTCCATCAATTTTCTTTTCAGGATTTTAAATGCCCTGTCAGCCTCTGGGGTCCAATAGAAGGGGTCATGATCCGCTCCTTTTACACAGTCGTACGGGGGTTTAGCCCACAGTCCAAATTCTGGGATTCATATTCTGCAAAAGCCTGCCATACCCAGAAATGCCCTGAGCTGCTTACGGTTACTTGGGGTAGGAACTTGACATATAGCTTCCTTTCTTTTTTTTTTTCGCTTGAAAGCTGACGCTCCCCTTGCCTTAGCTGTAACCTGATCCCTCTCCACCTCAGACAACAGGGTTCTCAGGAGGATATTACAGTCGTCTCAATCGGCTTGTGACTACTGAGGCACCCCTCAAAGACTGAAATAAACCTGCTTGGGTTCGTTATTCCCCAGCCTGTGTTTTAAAAGCTGCTAAGTCTATTGGATTGAATGGCACATGGATGTAAACTTGCATAGTTGTGGCAGGACGCCTGTCTGATCCAGACCGGGCAACTTTAGTTTCGGTGATTAAGGGGTATAGGCCAACCATTGTGGACTTACAAGGTGTGGGTGTAGGGGCCGAAGGGGACACCGGCTCTGCCATTACAGTGGGGGTGGGGGTCTGGGGACTAACATTAGCTGCTACCGAACCAGTTGGAGTCAGATTACAGCGCTGTAAAATATCTGGTCGAGTACATAAAGTCAGAAACAAATGCGCATACATATGTTCATTCCATTTCCTTGTTCTCTGACAGAACAGGAGTAACTGAAGGATCGTGTTGTAATTAATTGACCCTCCTGGTGGCCACCACTCCTGGTCCTCTAGTTGATATTGAGGCCAGTCAACTGTACAGAATCGTTTTAATTGGCTCTTAGTCATCGGATCCGCACCAAATACCTTCCAGTTTGCTAGAATGCACTCTAGGGGCGTACACCGTGCCCTAACCTCTGAGCTCTGTCCCTGTCCCATACCTACAGGGTAACTCTGGGCATCCCCAGGTTCCAACAGAGCATATAATCCGGATTTTAAAAGGTTCCTACCTTATCCAAGGGACCGGTTCTTCACCGCCGTCCTGCAGCTGCTCCTCCCCCACGTCTAAGGGACCGGTTCTTCACCGCCGTCCACAACTGCTTCTCCACTATATGAGTGCGTTGCACCGTTGTGCCCTCTGGGGTCGATCAAATCGCGTCTCCTCCGAGGCCCCCGATGAACTCACCGGTGCGCGCTGGGCGTCGGTTCTCGCCGCAATCCTCGACCTCCAGGAGGGGTCCGGGCAAGGCTAAATTGCAGCCTCGAGCCCACCCAGGGACGCCAAAAGCTGTTGCCGGCACCCAGTGCCGAGAGGCTGAACAACAGCTTGAGTTGGTTCGTTACCCGGTGTGCTACACCCAATAATCACAACGGGGTGGAGAAGCAGAACAGTTTATTTGCAGCTGCAAAAAGGTACAGGGAGAATAAAATCTCAAATCCTGCACAACAGAGCAGGAAGTTACACAGGCTTTTATACATCCTTTTTCCCAGCATACTTATCCAATAGCAAGCTGCTCCAAGTATCCATATAGCCAGCCAATCCAGTTCCCAGCTAGTTCCCTGATTCTCTGTATCATTTGTTAAACTATACATAAAGCTGCTTTATTCAGCATTGTTCTTCCATATCTCCCCTGTTTGGCCTTGCTTAGTTTCAGGCAGTCTGACTCTGCAACATACTGTTGCAGATTCTCAGCATAACTGCTGTGTGTGCCTCCAGGCGGGGGGGCCAAGGACACTTGGGCCTAGCACGCAGAGCTGCTGCGAGTGCCTCCAGGCGGGGGGGGGGGGCAAGGACACCGGGGCCTAGTGCAAGGGGGCTTCATCGACACTCGTGGTCTTCCATCCCCTCGAGTTACCTAGTGGCCATGCCCCAGTGTCCCCAACACCGGGAAGCCCCTTGCATGTGCACAGAGCCCCTGGCAGACTCAGGGACGGAGGGGCAGACCGTGTTCAGTGTCTCGGCTACAGCTTTCTCTGGGATCGTGGGGGACGTGCACTCTGGCCCCTTCCCCGAAGTGCCTGCATGCTGGACAGTGGAGGAGATGGCCGCCGTGGCAATGGCCTCACCCTGGCTCCTCAGCACAGATAGCACCACTGCCTAGGGCACTCTGTGCAGCGGGAGCGCAGATTCCAGGGCTGGCTGGCCCTTGTGTGAAGTGGGGGCTCTTAACAGGGCCTGTGTGGGCCCGGCCCCAAACATATTTGTGGGCCCTATGACGGGGTGAATGCACCCTGCATTAGATGGGAAGGGTTAACTCCTCACTGTGTGTAGAGGAAGCCACGCCCCCACATCCCTACTGGGCATGCTCCAGATGTGGCAGCAGTATAAGAGGGAGCAGCCCGGCGCAGCTGGGCTGACTGCCAGAGTGGGAGGGCACTCTCAGGGCCTGGAGATCAAGGGCAGCTTGAAGAATGGGGTGAACTCACCCTACACTGGACAGGGTCTCTCCCCCTCTTTCCCCCAATCACAGCCCCCATGGAGGAAATGGAACATGGCACGGGAACGTCAGTCCCCCAGAGTGAGGGGCCAGCTGGGAGCAATGGGGCATGGCTAAGCCCAGCACCCCCCCACAAATGCAGAGCACCCTGCACAACACCACCCTTGCCCACAGTCCCACCACAACCACCCAGCACCCCTCCCCCAAATCCCCACTCCCTAGTGCCCCCAACACAGACTATCTTTCCTGCCACCTCACAGCCCAGCATCCACCCAGAGATCCACTCCCCACCCCCTGCCTTCCAGCCCTGCTGGGAGGTGACTGTGTCTGCTAGGCTGAGCCAGCAACACAGCCAGTCCCGGGGCCGGGAATCACTCCGACCCCTCAAGAATGGGGTGATCAGCTAGACCAGGGCCTGCCCCAGCCAGGCGCTCTTAAGATGCACTTGCCTGGAGGGGCCAAGCAAGCCCCTCACACTGTCACTCCCCCACCCCACCTGGCTGAGACTGGCCAGGCTTCTGCACCAGTCCCAGGCAGCTCAGCTCCGAGGGGCCGGGTGGGCCCCGACAGGTGGTGGGAAGCAGAGACTGCCTGGAGCCGGAGGCGCGCTGGAGTCCAGCCAGGAGGGAGAGAGGAGTAGGGGGGTGGGGCCAAGGGGCCGAGAGGAGCAAGTGATGGGCAGCAGGGAGCCAGTGGGGTCTGAGAACGCAGTGCAAGCAGAGCAGGCTGGTGCCCCTTCTGACCATGGGTGGGAGCTTTACATAACTCACCATCACAAAACTCCTGTGCACTTTGATTTTTATTGGCTTCTGTGCGGTAACATTCAGTGCAGTGATGGAACAAACAAGGAATCTATAAAACTTCTTCTGTTTGTATTTGCTATGTAAAAAGTGCCAGAAGATCCGCTAAGTAGGTTACAGTAACACACATCCCGCCTTTCAGGTGAGACTAACAGGTAACACAGGAGATGCCACACTCCCTGCTACAGTAACATTTATTAGCCTAACAAGAATTGCCACCAGCACAGACACTTAAACTTTACTTTAAAATAATGTAGAAAAAGACAAAGTGCAGTACAGTAGTTCCTCGTCCTTTACAAACCAGCCTTAGCGCAGACTGTGGTAGCACGTCTGAAAGGGCATGAAGAGGCCATTTCCATTTTGTGCCTCTTCTACAGAAGTGACACACAAGTGAGGAGGTGTCTCTTACACCGGAGTCAAAAACACATGATCATTCAGAGCATGTGGGTGGAGTTTAGGCAAACACATCCCTGGAGGAAAGATACACTCCCGCTCTCCATGAGAGGCTCACAGAGAGCATAATTCAATGAAGGGGCACACACCAAAACTAAGGATACAATAAAACTGAGCTCAAGAGGCACCGAGCACCAGCAGCTCGTCTAATGTCAGTGTCACATTCAGGATCGGGATCATAAGAACACACTGACTGATCCTGCCAGCTCCTGGTCTACAGCCAGCTCACTCAGAGTGCACATCTTTGCTGGATGCTGGTGCAGGAAGAGCTAAAGCGATGGGAAAGGGCTGAAATTCAGCAAAACAACATTGTGGTCTAATGTATGAAGGAGACAGGGAGCTCAGTGAGCTAAAACACAGGGTGGGGTGTGTGTGTGGGGGAAATGAGCCATGGCAAAGGAAGGAGTTAGTGCCCAGCACAATGCTGTTGCCAAGGCCTCACATACAGTGGTGTAGGAACACTTAGAATAGTGGGGGTGCTGAAAGCTAGCCCCCTTTCCCCTGTCTGCTCCTGAGCTGGCAGCCCAGACCTGGGGTTCCTAGTTCCCACGCCTATGCTCACACAGTAGGAGTCAGAGGAAGCTGGAGAGAAAAAGGGTGGGGGTGCCAAGAAAGGGGGATTATGGAACGAGGAGCAGCAACATGGTGGGTGAAAAGGCAAGGGGCAGACTAAGGAGAGGGATTATATCGGGGCAGTTCTCTGGCCTGTGCTATGCAGATCAGACCAGATGATTAGATGGTCCATTCTGGCCTTGGAATCTCTCTAGTTCTGCACGTTGGACGATGGAAAGGAGACCCCTTTCTAGAGCTCAGAGAACAAGGAAAGAGAAAGAAAGGCAGGGCTAAAGGGGCAGTGAGAATAACAGGGTCAGAGGCAGGATGGGAATCTTTTGCCTCAGTGCGTGGGCTAGAGATCAGATGCAGAGATTTCCCACAAGGTGGGCTAATGGCAGAGGAAACCAGAGTCACATTAGAAAAGGGGATCAAGAATTCAGATGGTTTGAAGACTGATGAAAAGGGAGCACTCTCAGGGTAGGTGGGACTAACCGTCAGCACAGCAACCCCATCCGCATGGCCTACATTCTGGGGATGAGTTGGATGGATGGGGATAAGCAAAGCCAAACTCCAAATACAGGTGGGATTGTGGTGACTTGATTATTAAACCCTAGAAGTGGCTGAGAAATGGAGAAGGCAGAAGTAGCCAGGACAGTACTGCAAAGTGCAGCTCTGTCACTGCAGGACAAACCTTGGGCAAGGCGCACTGTCTCTGCACCTTTGCTTCCCCTCTGGCCATGCTAACTACACTCCCCTTCCTCAGCAAAGTGCCCCGAGCAGCACAGCTGGACACACGCAGGGTTAGTACTTGTGTATATAGCCCCTTCATCCAGAGATCACAGCACTTCATCATCCCCACTCTGCAGCCAAGGAAGTGGAGGACAAGGAGGTGCAGTGGCTTCTTCAAGGCCATTCAGTGAGTCAGTGACAGCAGGGAACAGACAACTCACTCATCCAGGGCCCAGCTCAGCAAGGTGCTGAGAAACCTCAACAGTCCCTTGCAAGAGGTACTTCTTCCTCACAAGATGGCATCTAAAGCACAGGAGATTAAGAAAGGGAGTGAGATGATGCAGCAGCTCCACCTTAACTAGTCATGTTAGAGAACAAGGGACAACTCTTCTGGGACAGGAACACAAGAACAGTCCTACTGGCTCAGACCAATGATCCATCCAGCCCAATATCCTGTCTTCCGACACTAGCCAATGCCAGGTGCTTCAGAGGGAATGAACAGAACAGGGCAATTATCGAGTGATTCATCTCCTGTCATCCAGTCCCAGCATCTGGCAGGGGCTTAGGAAACCCAGAGCATAGGGTTGCATCCCTGACCATCCTGGCTAATAATGAAAATGGAGGCTAATGGAGACCAGGTGCAAATTTAGGGGATATTTATTTACATAGTAATGAATGTAAAGGGCCAGTAAGAGCAACAGTTATTACAATTTGCCTTTTTAAATGGCCAAATGCTTGTCTAACCTAGACCATAGCCCACAAAGAGCAGAGAAGGGAGGGAAAGGCGGTATTCGTCTGAGCTGACAGTGCTTTCCAAGTCAGGTACTCAGCCTTGCCTTCACTACAGACAGATGGAACCTGGACTTGGGTTTGCTGATGAATGAGGGGTATCTGGCAGGGCCAGCTTTAGCACTGGCATAAGAAGGCAAATCCCATTGCCATCAATACAGATGTGCCCACTGGGCCAGTACAGTCAGACTTGGTGGTCATCTAAGATGATTTCATATTTATTCAGTCTCATCTCAGCAAGAATTTTTAATGAATCTGTAAACTCAGGGGTTGTACCGTATGATTGGAGAATTGCTAACATAGTTCCTATTTTTAAGAAAGGGGAAAAAAAGTGATCCGGGTAACTACAGGCCTGTTAGTTTGAAATCTGTAGTATGCAAGGTCTTGGAAAAAATTTTGAAGGAGAAAGTAATTAAGGACATTGAGGTCAATGGTAAATGGGACAAAATACAACATGGTTTTACAAAAGGTAGATCGTGCCAAACCAACCTGATCTCCTTCTTTGAGAAAGTAACAAATTATTTAGACAAAGGAAACGCAGTGGATCTAATTTACCTAAATTTCAGTAAGGCGTTTGACACTGTGCCACATAGGGAATTATTAGTTAAATTGGAAAAGATGGGGATCAATATGAAAATTGAAAGGTGGATAAGGAATTGGTTAACAGGGAGACTACAGCGGGTCATACTGAAAGGTGAACTGTCAGGCTGGAGGGAGGTTACCAGTGGAGTTCCTCAGGGATTGGTTTTGGGACCAATCTTATTTAATCTTTTTATTACTGACCTCGACACAAAAAGTGGGAGTGTGATAATAAAGTTTGCGGATGATACAAAGCTGGGAGGTATTGCCAATTTAGAGAGAGACCGGGATATCATACAGGAAGATCTGGATGACCTTGTACACTGGAGTAATAGTAATAGGATGAAATTTAATAGTGAGGAGTGTAAGGTCATGCATTTAGGGATTAATAACAAGAATTTCAGTTCTAAGCTGGGGACGCATCAATTAGAAGTAATGGAGGAGGAAAAGGACCTTGGAGTATTGGTTGATCACAGGACGACTATGAGCCGCCAATGTGATATGGCCATGAAAAAAGCTAATGCAGTCTTGGGATGCATCTGGCGAGATATTTCCAGTAGAGATAAGGAGGTGCTAGTACCATTATACAAGGCACTGGTGAGACCTCACCTGGAATACTGTGTGCAGTTCTGGTCTCCCATGTTTAAGAAGGATGAATTCAAACTGGAACAGGTACAGAGAAGGGCTACTAGGATGACCCGAAAAATGGAAAACCTGTTTTGTGAAAGGAGACTCAAGGAGCTTGGCTTGTTTAGCCTAACCAAAAGAAGGTTGAGGGGAGATATGATTGCTCTCTATAAATATATCAGAGGGATAAATACCAGAGAGGGAGAAGAATTATTTAAGCTCAGTACCAATGTGGACACAAGAACAAATGGATATAAACTGGTCATCGGGAAGTTTAGACTTGAAATTAGACGAAGGTTTCTAACCATCAGAGGAGTGAAATTTTGGAATAGCCTTCCTAGGGAAGCAGTGGGGGCAAAAGACCTATCTGGCTTTAAGATTAAACTCAATAAGTTTATGGAGGAGATGATAATGATGGGATAACATGATTTTGGCAATTAATTAATCTTTAAATATTAATGGTAAATAGGCCCAATGGCCTGTGATGGGATGTTAGATGGGGTAGGATCTGAGTTACTACAGAGAATTCTTTCCTGGGTATCTGGCTGGTGTATCTTGCCCATATGCTCAGGGTTCAGCTGATCGCCATATTTGGGGTCGGGAAGGAATTTTCCTCCAGGGCAGATTGGCAGAGGCCCTGGAGGTTTTTCGCCTTCCTTTGTAGCATGGGGCATGGGTCACTTGCTGGAGGATTCTCTGCTCCTTGAAGTCTTTAAACCATGATCTGAGGACTTCAGTAGCTCAGACATAGGTGAGAGGTTTATAGCAGGAGTGGGTGGGTGAGATTCTGTGGCCTGCATTGTGCAGGAGGTCAGACTAGATGATCATAATGGTCCCTTCTGACCTTAATATCTATGAATCTATGAATCTCTGCTTTTGCTAAACTCCACCACATGCAGACAGCCACTGCCGCATATCTTGGCCTAACTTGCAGACAAACATGTCACTCTCCAAAGCTAGGTCTCAAGTGTGACCTTTCTACACTGGTGCAACTTGGAGTCTCCTGCCTCACTGTGCATCCCTTCCAAACACTCCTCTCCTCAGCTCACATGGCAACTCGCACAACAGGGTTTGGTTATCAGGGGTCACCAGCTGGGAGGGAGGGGTTAAGGAACCATGACACGGCCTGAAATGGGCCATGTGTCCCGTGCACTGTCTGGCCCTGGTGAGGGGCACAGTTTGACATAAATCAGAGATGCGTTTTAAAAGACCCTTTGATGTGCTGTAAGTGAAAAGCTGCCAAATTGCTACAGAAAGTGCTGTACACTGATATTAATCCAAATCCCTACAAGAGAAAAGGGGAAAGGACAGATCACTGAGGACAGACATGAAACAACATTACACAACAAGACTATATTACACACCCCAGCAGCCATTTTAACTGGTGGGTATTCAGATAATTTAAAAAAAATTAGTTGGCTCAAGTATAATTGTGCGAAAAAAGTGCCCAGAATCCAAGCCAGTGCTCCAAGAACTACCCCACTACACAGTCTCAGCAGTCTAGGCAGAGGGGACCCAGGGGATGGGCTCTGCAGCGGCATCGCTCCTAGACCTGGCACAAGCACCACATTAGATCACATCTGGGTGTCACTGTTAGGTCGCCCGACACTCTCCATTGGCAGAGGTTCTTGTGACCGTCCTTTGAGCAGCTCTCACACCTCAGCCTCTGACAGGTTTTGTCTTGGAGCTTGAGATGTGCCTTTTGCTGGCTGCACGTAACTCTGATCAGGTCTGGCCCAGTTAGAAGGGGCTGACAATCACCATTTCCCAGCTGTGTTTTCACAGAGCACAGCTCACCTTGGCAGCATGCCCTGCAGATCCTAAAGGACCACACATGCACTCTGCCCCAGGGCCTTATTGCAACACCCCGCAGAAAGCTGGGTCTCTGGGCAAGACATGGACACAGTGAATCCAGGAGACATGGAGCAGGGGAAAATGGAACGTCTTTGGGGGACCACTACAGATGGGGGAGCCAAGGGCACAAAGAACATTGGGAAGCTCAGAGGGTTACAGAACCCTTGGGGAGGGGACAGAGAGGAGCAAACTGTCCTTTGGGGAACACAACGGGGATTAGAGCTCGGGGGGGAAGCGGGCACAGTTTGCTCTGTAATGCCACAGAAGGGGGACAGCCTTCTCCAGCTTCCAGACCCTGCAATTAGCCTTTAGCCCCTGGGGTATCAGTTCCCAATGTGGACCTTTGTAAGTGTTATTAGCCATAGTCACATACGTAGCAGGCAGCTCTGTCAGGCAAGAACTGTGAGGGAACAGCAGCAGCAAGGACACAGCTAATGCTTGTGAACTGGGAGGGTTTCGCCTAATGCCATGATGGAGAAACCTCCCCCCCCAGTCACAGTTCACATGTGCTGAGGGGATCTCCCAGGCCACCCAAGAACCCCAAAGAGGCAAGTCCTTGGGGACCAATAAGGAAGCAACTCAAAATGCCATTAAGTAAATCAGTTGGGAATATTCCAGGTATTTTAGGGATTACAGTGCAGATTAGCACCACCCATTTAATCTAGTTCTACTCTGCAGTGTAAAGAGCAGCCAGACGGCTCAGGAGCCCATAGCCCCAGGGTCCCCTCCCTCCCAAAGACTCTGTCTCTGGAAATGTAGATCTACATAACCTCGCCTCTGGCCAAGGAGTGTACAGCCACATTCAGCAGCGGGAAAGACGGCACCAGCCCAGGGCCAGCTGCCTGCCAGGCCGCACCCCCAACGCAACTCAGAGGACCCTAAGGTAGTGCCAATTAGCCTACCAGCCAATGGCCTGTCCAAGGGAGAATACCCTGGCCAGGGATCCCCTGGCCACACCCCTATGCCACAAACAGGGCGGGGCACAGCTGCCAAGTTTTGTGCAGCTCCACGTGTGAAATTTCTCACCAGTGAGAAGAACAGGAGGACTTGTGGCACCTTAGAGACTAACCAATTTATTTGAGCATGAGCTTTCGTGAGCTACAGCTCGTAGCTCATGCTCAAATAAATCGGTTAGTCTCTAAGGTGCCACAAGTCCTCCTTTTCTTTTTGCGAATACAGACTAACACAGCTGTTACTCTGAAACCTGTCACCAGTGAGAATCACCAATCTCTCCCTTCCAAGCAGTGGGAAGAACACGAGGGGAGGGAGAAGGGGCAATGCAGGGGGTGTCCAAGGGCAGACTAAAGGAGAGGTAATGGGCTCGTTTGTGGCAGAGAAGGACAAGTGAGCCTTAGGCAGCCTGGAGGGCTGTTAGGGGTGGGGCTCTCCATCCTTCTCCTCATTACCCTCCAGCTTCCATTCCTCCAGCTTCCCCTCATCCCACCACAGGCAGGCTGGGTGTCAGCCCGCGGAGCAGAGAAGAGACTCCCTGCCTTTAGTGCTGGTGTCTGGCACCATAGCTGCTCCAGGGCGGTAAATGCAGGAAGAGTATTGCTGAGTCCCTGCAGCCCTGCTGGAAGCCTGAGACTCCACCAGGGCTGCAGGCAGGCATAAGGCAGAGGGAAAATGCACGAGCGTCAGACCCAGTGGGTGACACTGGACAGCACAGTAAAGGAGTGACATAGCAGTTTCTATCTCAGCTCTGTCCCACTGCAGCATCCCCACTGCACGGGGGTGACCCTTCCACGGGCCAGCACCCCTTGACAGCATGGCACAAATCATCCATATCATTTGATCTGGGCCGTAGCTCCTAGTGCCAGGTAATCAAGCACCAATCAAGGATATTAACCAACACAGACGGCATTTTCCAGGCTGCCAGCCAAAGACTTGCAAGCCTCTGCAAACCCCACAGGGGAGCCCGATCTGTACGTACATGGAACTCTCTCAATAGCCTTTCCTGGTGGAGAAGCACCCTGTATTATACAAGCATCCTCTTCAGCCTCTGACAAAGAGGAGAGGAAACATCTCTTGCCTACTTCTGCTCTCATTCATGGCCTCTCAGTCAGCAGTAACCCCACAGCAGCCATTGGAGCTGGCATTGTGACCTCCGAGCTGACTGGATCAGGAAAGGAAGCCTCTGCCAGTGCTGGACAGACAACTCTCCCCAGAACACTGTGAACTTCAGAGCCAAACACACCCATGGAAAGGAAGGCATCTGAGAGCTGGTTACTGACTCACTGGACCACTTTCTGCACTGAAAAGCTGGCTATCACCCTAGGTACCACACCAGGGCAAAAAGGGGCAGGCTGAGACCAGGCAAACTTGTTAAAAACACCCACCATCCCATCTGCAGAATCAGCTTTACCTGGAAGTTAAAACTGTCCCTAACCCCTCTTCTGGGGCTCTCCCTGCGCCACATCTCCCTGAATTCTTCAGCCATGGCTTCTGCTCAACAGGCTGGCAATGTGCCAAGAACATGTCATTATTTCTGCCATCCCATTAGTCTTCTTTATCAGCTTGCTTCTCCCTTGGATTGGGGAGAAACAGCTACCTTCACAGCTGCTGCCAAAGCTTTTGGTGACAGGATAGGAGCGTGAATTCTCTCCCCCTTCCAGCAGGGTGCATGCACACCAGCCCTGGTTGTGGAACAAGCATTCACTTTGGGGCACAGCGTTCAGCTCCATTAAACAGCACCCTGAACCTGACCAATGAGAATGGGGCTGACCTTCTCTAGCCTGACACCTTAGCACGTTCATTCAGTTAGCCAGTCACTGGTATGTACCGAAACAAGCCATTCACTCCACACGCTGACATCTGAAAGGTGGTTTTCAGAACTGTAGCAAGTTTGCTGCTTCAGTACTTGGCTTCTACCCTGAGATAACAGAACGGTCCCTTTGTTCCTCAGTCTGCTACTGCACACAGCATCAGTAACCCAGGCTTCTCAGTGAACCAGACTCTCCCCTGGTGGCGTGACCTTGGGGGTAACAAATGGGGACGCCATCATAACATTGATAAGGGAAGAGGGACAACAATCCATGGTTTTTCCTTACCTCTGCTGACAAGCATCCAAGCCTTCCTTGATAGGCTCTTTGTAACAAGAAAAGCCATGAAACCTGCAGCATAGCAAGGAATAGATGCTTGCACGACAGAATGGAGGCTACCCCACCGTGGTCAGCAGGATGTTCCCAGAAACACACTTCCCTGTAAGCCGGCAGCCTGTTTCAGTAGAGTCTCTTCTTGTGTCTTTCTTTCTCATCTAACCAATTGTTAGACCTATAACTAGTTCGCTTGTGATTTTGTGCATCAAATGTGCAAGGCTCATTTCAAGTTAAAATTTGGCCTAAATGCATCTAGGACTTGGCTTTAAAAATGGATGCAGCTAGTTTCCATAATCTCAGAAACTGGAACCTGATGACCCTCCTGGCTCTGCATTGTTGCTGCTTTGGGGCTAGGGACGTTACAGGTGCCTGGCCATTAAACCTAGTCAGCCGGGAAATTAATACCAGCGACTGAGAGCCTTGTTTACCAGAGAGGCGGTTCCCGCTTTGGATTTTGACCATGATGGTCTGGGGCAGAGAGGGTCACTATGAATCAGAATGTTGCCACCTCCTGGAGCTCCAGCCCTTTAATGCTGTTTATCCTGAGTAAGTGAATTCCTGAGTTGAAGCTGGCACAGAGAAGCGTGGAGCTGTCACAGACAGCCAGGGAAGCAAGGGGTCCGGATCCATCAAGGCACACGGTGGCCAGACAAGCTGTGGAGAGAACAGGGAAGCATCAGTCAGTCAGATGCATTTCGTTGTAATTCAGAAGTACATTTTCACCAGTGAGACAACAAACAACTGACCTACAGAAAACAGTGGCTTTTTAAAGGGGGGGGTGCAGTTACAGGCCCCTTCTACAGACACACAGGGATGACACTCAAAGGAAGCCATGGCCCAGCATAGGAAATCTAGCCCCACTTTGTCTCCCAGGTCAGGCACTTCTCCCACCTGACATTACCGCCACAGCACCCTGCTGTAGGAGCCTTCTTAGGGCTCCTAGTGGCCATGGGCCCCTCTGCAAGCCAGGTGTTAGCAGCTGGCATTTCTAGGATTAAAAAAGGGACATGATCAAGGTTCCCTCTTGCCCCTCTCTCAACCCAAAGAAGTGAGAGCTTCTACTGCTCAACAGTCCCATGACAGATACATGAAAACTAGCACAAAACCAGGCCCCACCTGGGTCACACCATCCCTTTGCTCTTCCACTCCCCCCGCAGTGGCGGACGGGAACAGAGATTAAGGGGAGATGACATGGCAAGCAGGTGCAATCTGTATCCGGAGTTTAGAGACAGCAGGTCACCCAGATTGTGAGCTGGGATTCCAGACTGTTGCAGTGCTTGTTTTGCAGGGGCGGCTCTCAGGATTAGCCCCTGCAGTGCCTCCGATTGGCTCTCTGAGTGCTGATCTGAAGCCCATTCAGGTGCCAACATAGCCTTAAGAAACTCCTGCAAGCCTGGGACAATGGAGGAGTCAGTCCTAATACGCACTGATACAGAAAAACACCTGATTGTGACAGTAACGGGGTTGGCACAGTTTGAAACACATTCTCAGGTACCCATTACACAAGGGGTTGTGAGAATCTGTACATCCTCTCGTAATAGCTGGTACGTTACAATAGCCCGCGGAAGGATCAATGCTTGAGGATTATTTGTTCTGCTTAGGCGCTATCATTTAGCAGATTTCCACCTCAGGACGTTGCCATCACACAGAACATGCTGTTCTCACAGTGATTCGTCTGCAGGGCCCTGTTTCACCAACACATTCATTCCTTTGGCCTAATTGTTGCTGGATTTATTGTTCTCAGGCACGGGGGTGGGGTCACGTTCAGAAAGAAACCTCAGAACTTTAGAGCCTTACTGCTTTGCAGGAGGTGCAACCCATAACACATTAGCCTCAGAGCAGAAAACACAGTCAGCCGTCATATTAATTCAGCATCTCCTGATGATTTTGATCACCACCAATGGACATTAAAACAAGCCTCTCTTCCAATGCCAATTAAATTATTCGTTACTGCACTTCTGGAGATAATCCTAATTAATGCCACACAAATTCCTCGCCCTCCCCCTGCTTATTTCTTTATTACATTTTTTTTGCAATGTACATTTGATCACCAAATTGGGGGTTGGGAAGGAATTTTCCCCAGGTCAGACTGACAGGAACCTGGGGTTTTTCACCCTCTTTGCAGCATAGGGTGCAGATCACTAGCTAGGATCATCTGGGTAATATCTCACTCATTTAATTCCCTGTCATTGCAGGGTCCTTGGGCATGGGCACAACTCGGTCACCCACCTGCTGCCCTGGCTCTCAGCCTGTGGCACACAACAGTTCAGTCTCCTGAGGGCTGCACTACTTCGGTCTGATTCTGGTTGTGGGGACTGGTGTGCGGGGCTGTTTGAATGACTTAGACTTGAACTTATTTCCAACATGAAGGAGGTTTCAGCATAAAATATATTTTAAATGGAGACTAGATCATCAGACATTTGCGTCTATATCTGGAGACAGCCTAATGTCCTGTGTCTTCTAGGGCATTTGTAGCAGCTCCTCCCATCCCAGTGGCACCAGCAGTGATTTTCACAGGGTATTTACGAAACAGGCAAACAGAATCAAATTCACTCAGTGTTGGTCTGTACAGCCCCTGGGTGCTTGGGGTCCTGGGCCATGACTGGGGTCCTAGGCACTATCGTAACACAAATTAATAATACACGATTTTGTACTCAGAGTCTTAGTTTACCTACTATTAAAACAAGTGCAGGTATCAACTGCTGGTTAAGACTGAGGCTAACATACCAATAATGCCATTCAACACACTGCATCCATGCAGGAGGATTAAGGCAGTTTATCGTGGATCCAGCCTGAGCTCAGGTTCCTTCACTGCCAGGGCTGGCAGGCAGCACAGACACCTGCAGAGTGGCCTCTACAACCAGCAGACTGTGGGATGAGCATGGGTGTGTGCAGGAAGCTGAACTGTCTGTGGGCAGAGGGAGAGTCTATGCAAACTCCTGTTTACAGTAGATGCATTGCCTGCAAGTCAGACGGTGGAATGGGAAATATAAAAAGGATTGCCAGTCTCTAGAGAGTCACTTCTGCAGTTTTGTTCACCTCTGCCCTCGCAGCATCAAGCTGAGAATGGGAAGATGGCATTTCTACAACACTCTGAGCTCTACATGTGGGTTACAAAAGTGCCGCATACCACAGGAATTTGTACGTAACTAAATTTCATACTGGTTTATGTACATAGCACTGCACCTAGATTAAAGCTAAAATTCTATCAAGAGGTTCTGGCAACACCACACCCCACATGATCAAAGATCCAGTGCTTTGCTAACATCACCAGAGCTGTAAATTCAGCTGTTTCCCAGAGCTCTCTTTCCTCTCTCTGTATTCTAAACTGGGTGGCAGATAAGCAACAATTAACCCAACCCTCCCAGTCTAATAGTGCTTAGAGGTATTTGCTCTTTGTTCTCTGATCATTGTAAGACCTAGCCTCATCACACCCCCAGGGTGGGAGGGGCTGGGAAGCAAGTAGGATTAACCCCATAATGCCTGTAATTCCCAGTCACAAAAGTGAGTAGGAACATCAACCAAAGTGAGCGGGAATGTTTGGTCAGCAGGCCCTGGTTCCAAAATGCAATTACAGCTTCTAGTCCAATTGGGACAACTCCTTGGCATTTCCTTTCATATGTTATCCTGTATTCCCGGCTGCCGGATTGTCTCATCTGTAAAACTCTATTCTTTATCTTTCATTTTAATCAGGATGCGACTGAGTTCCGAGGCTACAAATCTGAGCACTCATTATTTTTGTGATATAGAAACTGAGTCCAAGCTGTTTATCACAGGCCACGAAATAGCCATTTCTGTCAGAACCCCATAGGCTGGATCTGGGTCAGTGACCTACAGAATGAAGCAGAGGTCCCCAAACTGTGGGGTGCACCCCGCTATGGTGGCATGGAGGAATGTCTGGGGAGGTGTGGTGGGGCCTAGGCCAGCCCCCATGAGGGGTGGGGAGGAAGCACCACCCAGCCCCTCCCTGCCCCCAGCCTCATGCCTGGCCCCGTCCCCAGCCTCGGTGCAGCACCTCTGCACCCGGCAGGAGCTCCACTCCCGGCCCCTGCCATCTCCCAACCTGAGCTGCTGGCTGCGGCTCTGTTCCTGGCCCAGGACCAGCTGCCAGCCACCACTGCAGCCTGACTGCAGCTCCACTCCCGCCCCTGGCCATGGCCCTGCTCCCGGCATGGGTGCTGGCTTCTGCTGGAGGATGCTAGACTCTCCCCTGCCCTGCCCCAACTCCACCCCTGTCCCGCCCCTTCCCCACCCCCGTTCCAACCCCTTTCCCAAATCCCTGCCCCAACCCAGCCTCTTCCCCGCCTCCTCCCCTGATTTCACCCTGTTCCTGCTCCTCCTCCCTCCCTCCCAGAGCTTGTTTCACCACGAAACAGGCAAGTGCTGGGGGGAGGAGAGGTACACTCAGGGGAGGAGGCGGAGGTGAGGTGAGCTGGGGCAGGGAGCTTGGCTGCTGGTGGGTGCAGAGCACCCACCAATTTTTCCCCGTGGGTACTCCAGCCCCAGAGCACCCACAGAGTCGGTGCCTATGGCTCCCAGCACCAGCCTCATCCCCAGTTGAGGCCCCAGCCTCGATCCCCTTAACCCTGTCTGTGTCCCCCCCACCCACCTGGAGCCACATCCCCACTCCTGGCCCCGGGAAGGAGGGGTGTGGACATGGGTAAGGGGGGGTGCGACCCTCCAAAGTTTGGGGACCGCTGGGATAAAGGCTCAGTAGCCCATCCTCAACCATCTGAGAGAGGAATAAAAAGGGATGTTTTAACACCCCGTCAATACATGGTTCCTCCTAAGTCACATTTTGAGGCCATACCTCCGTTGTCTTGGTTCCAGACCTTCACCATGCAGTCATGTGATGAAGTGGCAACGACTGGGGTCAGACCTAGACCCTTGGGAAGGAAGACACAGGATGTAGTGGTTTGGAAATGCCCCTTGTACTCACGCACTTGGCTTCTTGTCTGCCTTAGGTCCCACAGCTGCAAGGGAACAGACACAAAGAGCTCAACCCGAAGGCCACTTCACCAATTTGTTACTATTCCTTCACCACGCTTGGCTGCTTTACAAAGAAAAACCAATCATTACATCTCCCAGGAACCTCCTTGCTGTCCTCACTCAGCACCCGTCACCACACTGATACGGCCACGTATCTTGAGCCTGAGACAAACATACCCACGGAGGTTTACACGAGCGTCCCAGCTTGGTGCTCCGTTCCCCTCATCTCCCCATTGCATTGCTGGCAGACAGCCTGTTGCCAGTCTTAACTCCTTCACACACCTGTTCTGGGTTTGCTCTCCAGCCTTTGTCTTCCACTCCTCCCCGCAGCGGATGTGGGATGGTGTATGCCACATTCCCAGAGCTTCAGGGGTACAGCCTTGCAATCACCAAGACAGTTGTGGGACCCAGCCCCATGCCAAGTTTATTTTTAAATGCAGAGTCAAACTCTAGACTGACCGAACACAATAGGAATTTTGCTACTGGCTTTGGGTGGGATCAGCTCCCCTGAAAGAGTCAAAACCCAGTGGGATGATTTCTCATTAGTACACATTTCAAGAGGTTACATTCTCTCACTACATTCGACGCATCCAGCTTGAACAGACAGGTAATTCTCTCTCTAATAAGTGCCCGTCACTTCTCTCTTCCCTGGCATCTCTTACAGCCATATGTCTCACTTAAAGCCATCATTTAGGCCTGCAATCACTTCCACACGCAGAGTCCCACACACAGAGTCCTGGGGATACACATGTGCAGAGTTACGTGTGGACTGAAGAGGTGGCAGGATCAGGCCTTAGACTGTAAACTCCCCGGGGCAAGGAGCTTGCCTGTGTGTTTTCTGTAAAGCTTGTCCCATGTGGAGCTGAAATCCCAGCGCTATGATGAAGGCAGAGCATTCGTTATCACAAAGGAAAGCTTTTTAAAAGCCTTAAAGAGATGCACGATGCAGGGAGCAAGCCCCAACAGATAATACCAAGGCTAAAGCCAGTCCAGCGTGCAGGCTGCACTTCCTGGCAGGATTGCTCTCAGAGCACCAAGGTGAACCCGCTGAGCCCTGCTGCCCATGAGACAGGCTACTGTCTATAGGTAACAATTTCAGGAGAGGACTAGAACAAGCAGCAAATTGCTGCCCAGCCAGCAAACTCACTGTGGCTTCGCAGCCCTCCCCACCAAAGCCATTGCTGCTGCTGATGCAGTACCGGCCGTCCTGGCTTACATCGCAGTAGGTCTGAATATACTGCTTTACTGGGAACGTATGGGCCACCTGCAGCTCCCGGCTGTCCCAGATCCTGGAAAGGAGGAAAAAAGAACAAGTGAGGGAGAGTTAATACAGTGATTGGAACTCCTAGCAACATCTGGCCAGTTACTGGGGCAGAATCTACAGAAGAGAATGCAAACTGGCTATTTTGATGCATGCTCATGACAATATGCACAACCCAATCTCTTCACTTCTCCAGCCTGGGCTTCTCCTCCTCTATTTCAAGGGTTACCGAGCTCCATGACTCATCCCCGTGTTCTAGCCCAGACCTGCCAATTCTCTAGTTCTTTGTGGTGCTCCACATGTGTGAACCGGAGCTCTCCTTCCCTCTACCCAAGCCAGAGTCATTCCTCCCTTGAGATCTAGCCTGCGAGCTCCATGGGCCTAGCACAACGGGTCAGGTCTGGGTTGGGGCCTTGAGGAGACGCTACTGCAGTACTTACGTTAAACAACAATGCTTCGCCCTTCAGCCCACAACGTGTTTTCAGTCCCATTCCCTTTGCCCCATCCATCTCCCACCCTGTAGCTCGGCTACATGGGGATTTGCATCTTGGCCACTTTGAAATGCTGTTTTTTTTCTTTGCTGGTGGCCCCCTCTGCCTGGGAGAGGGCTGGGCAGCCCTGGACATTGCTCCTCTTATAGCTCGTCACTGTCCTGCTCTGCTGCGTATCATGCACGCTGTCTGCAAACTCCCTGTTTTCTCCAGCAACGGTAACAATATTGATCAGCGATGATAAAGCCACGCCAAAAGCTAACATAGCTTCCAGCCAGTGGCAAGTGGTACTGCTCACAGCACTGGTGTCCTGATCGTGCGCTACCCTGCTGTAGATGATGCTCTCCACGAAATGCGAGGTTAGCACAAGGTTTGCTTCTAGCAACAGAGCTTGGGAGACAACTTCACTAGCCTACAAAGCCACTCCCTGCTGTGGTTTGTGCTGCAGACGCCAAACAATATCCTCCTTATTGCCCCAGTTCAAGCAGTAATGAAGTTCTCTGTTGATGTGTCTACTTCCTCAACAGGGTTAGAAACACCTGGCCTGCCAAAAGATGGGATGAGGAATGACAGCTGCCACGGCCACCCACCCAGTGAAAGAGAGAGGCGCCCAACAGCCATAGTGCACTGGTCTGGGGATGCCCAGGCACTCATCCTGGACCCAAGTGAGCAACTCTGCAGTCCAAGGCCATTAGCAGCCCCCATCCCACCAACAGGTCTAATCACTAGCACTGTCCATGGGATGGTTTTACAAAGCTCTGGGACCCCTCACCCACATTCTCCTGACTACACCAAGTCCCACCTCTGCAGTTGGTCCCCACCACTAGGCTTTACCTGATTGTTTTATCCTCTGACGTCTGGATGACAAACGGCTCTGCAGGAACCCAGCACAGGTGTGTTACCTGCCGAAGGGAAAGTTGTACCAGAAACCTGTCCACCTAACACAGCCCAAACTGACCCCTGCCCACACATACACTGCTCTTGTGGCCCAGCCATCCTCTGTCCCAAGCAGTCATCACTGGAGCCAGGAGGGCTGGGTGGAGCTACCTCTGGATCCCATCAATGCTGCTCCCTTAGTAGCCACTGTGTGATTTGAGGTGCAACAAGGGAGGAGAGGGGACTTGGTCAGTAGGGTACCATGGAGGCCACGGGCTTTGTAGGATTAAACTGCCCTACACAAAATCCCAACGGGACATTTCTATGGGTAATTGACATGTCCCTGGTCCCATTAGATGGGCTACAAAATAGAGGGGTCAGAAACTCTCCTGTCTCAGGACAAAAGACCACCTTTAAGGAAGTCAGAAAGAAACTTCCTCATAGTCAGGTTACACCACATTGTCCTCTCCAGGGATTCCTGCCCCCTCCTCTCAAGTAGCCGACGACAAGCTGCCGACGACAAGAGGTGGGACTAGCTGGACCTTGAGTCTGACCCAGTCTGATGACTTCTGTGCTGTGGAGTTGTAAGCAGGAGTTCAGGGTTCTAGTCCGGACTCATTTCAACTCTCTGCCTTTGGGCAAGTCTCCTGGAGCCTGATTTTGAGGTGGGCTAAGGGATGGCCTTAACCCTTCAGTGCCCCAGCCTGCCCAGTGGAACACAGGGACAGGCTGTACCGGGTTTACCACGGCGCCGAGCCCAGAGTCAGAAGGGCCCAGGCCAGCCCAATCCCCCGGCTGGGTGAGATGGCCAGGAAAGCTGCCCCCACCCCTGTTCCTCCCCCACCCCACCTCTTCCCACCCTTTCTCCGCCCCGGCCCCAGTCCCAGCCCCACCCCCACTCCGCCCCTTGCCCCCCCATGGCCCCTCCCCTGAGCTACATCCCAGGGGACTGCAGCAGGGGTCGGGCCCACCCTGCACTCACCGGGCAGCGGGAAGTGGAGTGACTTGGCCCCAGCCCACTCTGCTCCACCGGCGAGTGCTGGGGGCAGTTCCCGCCTCGCCCAAAGTCCGGGAGCCAGGGGAGCAGAGCGGAGCGGGCTGGGGCCAGGTCACTCCACTTCCCGCCTCCCTGTGAGTGCGGGGCGGGCCTGCCCTGCAATCACCAGACGGCAGGAAGGTGGAGTGACCTGGCCCCAGCCCGCTCCGCCGGTGAGTGCTGGGGGGAGGTTCCCCCCTGCCCCCAAGCCTGGGGAGGAGATGGAGCAGTGGGGAAGGGGCATGGGATGGGGACAAGAAGGGGATAAAGGAAGCGGGACCAGGGGGGAAGCTGGAGCCCAGCATGCTGCATCCCCTTGGTAGAAGCTGGGGCTCCCCTGTTAATCAGGCCCATCGAACCCTCACCCTGACAAGCCCCACCTCCCCTGCATCTGTACCACACCAATGGGCCCCCCCAGACACCCTCCCCACTGAGCCCCTACCACCTGCACCTGGACGTCCACCAAAATGAACCCCACCTCCCCTGTACCTCGACCCCCACGCCGAGCACCAAACACCTTCACCTGGATCCCCTGCAGAGTCCCATTGCCCCGGTACCCCCCAATGAGCTTCTGTGCATCCAGATCTCCCACTGAGCCACCCGCACCCAGACTGCCCCACAGAGAACTCTCTGACCCCCACCTGGATACCCCCACACTAAGTCCCTCTGCACTTGGATCCTGCTGCCAGGCTGAGCCTGCTCACCCACACCTGGTGCGCCTGGCACAGGGGGCAGGGGCCCAGGGTGTTTCTGGGGCAGGCCTGGCCCTTGCACTGTGTCAGGTTCGGGTGCAGCCTCACTGCTGAGTCCCTGTCCCAGGCTGGGATGGGGTGAGGCTGCAGGGTAAACTCCCATCTCCATTTAACCAGTGGCCTGTGCTTCCCACTGCCATGTTGGAGCCTCCAGATTTATTTATTGACAAACAAAATTTGCAAAATTTTAAAATACTGTGCACAGAATTTTTGATTTTTTGGTGCAGAATTCCCACAGGAATATGGGGTGCTGTGCAGCTGGGATGGTGGGACTGTGAGGAAGGTGGTAGGCAGTGGGGAGGTCTACGGGTGGGGGGAACTGGGTGAGCAGTGTGGTGTGCAAGGTGCTGTGCAGTTGTGGTGGGAGGCCAGCGGGGGAGGTCTCTGGGAGGGGTGAGGGCTGGGCATAGAGATCTGTGGTGGAGGTCTCTGGGCAAGGGGGTGCTGGACACAAGTGTGGGGTACTGGGCAGGGGGAGGTGTGGTGCGGGCCCGCCCCCAGGGGGAAGGGGCATGCTGACAACACACGGCTGGGCCCATAAAAAGTTAATCCGGCCCTGGGGATAGGACATACCCTGCCTCACACGAGGAGCCGTGAGCCTTAACTCGCATGCCAGGCAAAGGCAGACAAGGGAGCAACATGTGCCACAGGTTATCACCGGGGTCAGCAACCTATGGCACGCACGCCAAGGATGGCAGGCAAGCCGATTTTTGATGGCAGGCTGCTGCCTGCCGGGTCCCAGCCGCCGGCCCCACTCAGCGCCCGCGGGACCCTGGCAGGCAGCAGCGTGCCATTAAAAATCCTGACCCCCCTGGCCTGGTCTTCTCTGCCCCTCCCCGCGGAGGCAGGATGAAGAAGCTTGGTCCTGCTGGCTGCTGCTGCAGGGCAGGCAAGCTCCCCCCCTACCCCCGCCTCTTCCCCCCCTTCCTGCCCCTCCTCCTCTCCCTCCCTGCTGCCCATCAGCTGATGGCCCTTGTTGGGAGGGGAAAAAGCAGAGCTGCAGCAGGCTCGCTTGCTGCTCCGGGGAGGAGGTGGAGAAGAGGTGGGGAAGGGGCCTGGGGGGTGGAATCAGGGCACATCCCCTCCAGCCCCCTGCTGTGAGCCGTTCTGGGCAGGGGGCTGGGACCACCCGCATGACCCTAGCCCACACGCCCAGCCCTCTGCCCTGACCCCTACACCTCCACACACACACCCAGCCCCCTGCCCTGACCACTACACCCCCCACACACCCCAGCCCTCTGCCCTGACCCCTACACCCCCCACACACCCCAGCCCTCTGCCCTGACCCCTACACCCCCCCACGACCCCAGCCCTGACTCCAGCACCCCCCCACACATGCCCCCAGCCCTCTGCCCTGACTCCTGCACCCTCCTCACTCACCCCCAGCCCTCCCACCCCATGCCCTGACTCTTGCACCCCCCACATTCCCACCCCCACCCTGAGCACCAAACGGGAGCTCCTGCACTCCCCCTGCCCACATTCCCACCTGCACCCCTCATACCAAATGGGAGCTGCCCAGGTAAGCACTCCACACCCAAACCTCCTGCCCCAACCCTGAGCCCCCTCCCTCATTCTACCTCCTGCCAGACCCTGCACCCCAACCCCCAGCCTGCTCCTGCACCCCCAGCCCTGTGCTCAGTGCACTCCCACCCTCAGTTCAGTGCAGAGAGAGGAAGAGAATGGGCTAGAACCAGGGAGAAGGTAGGTCCCCACTCTACATGGGCAGGGCCGGGACCCCAGACCGGCAGCGGGCTGAGCGGGGCTGGCAGCAGGGACCCTGGCTGGCAGGAGCCGGCGGATGGAACCCCAAACTGGCAGCGAGCTGAGTGGCAACGGGCTGAGCCGCTCAGCCCACTGCCGGTCTGGGGTCCTGGCTGCCGGCCCCACTCAGTCCACTGCCGGTCTTGGGTTCTGGCTGCTGGCCCCTTGCCAGCCGGGGTCCCGGCCGCAGGCCCCGCTCAGCCGACTGCTGGCCTAGGTGAACGGAACCCAGGTTGGCAGTGGGCTGAGTGGACCGGCGGCGTAAGGTCAGCGTTTTAATTTAATTTTAAATGAAGCTTCTTAAACATTTTGAAAACCTTGTTTACTTTACATACGACAATAATGTAGAGACTTATAGAGAGAGACTTTCTAATATGTTAAAATGCATTACTGGCGTGCAAAACCTTAAATTAAAGTGAATAAATGAAGACTCGGCACACCACTTCTGAAAGGTGGCCGACCCCTGGGTTATCGCAATCACTGCTTCGTACAATGATCACACTAGCATGAGAGCAAATCAGTGTTGCACTATCACAGCTCTCAGACGCTATAGCAGGGTCTTAAAGGACTGGTAAGAAATGGGTGGAAGTGACAGAATAGCACGTGTGCTGCAAGTAGATGCCACCGGTGCAGGAACTGAAGTGCGGAGATGATGGAATGGAAGCTGAAGCCTGCTTTACCTCACACCCTCCTGCTGGGGTCTCTTCCTGCTCTTGGGATGTGTGCAGGATTACGCTAAAATGCTGTTGTGTTCTTGCTCCTCCCGTTTTGCCTTGTCCACTGAGCACTCTGGGGCAGGGACCTCACTTCTGACAAGTCCAGGTCCAAGGACACATTCAATTTCCTCAGCATGGAAGTCACTGCTGAGTGTGACCCACGCTCCCCGAGGCAGTTGCACCCATTCACTCCAGGCTGCCTCTGATCCAATGGCCTGAGCTCTAGCTTAGGACTTTTGCCGGGATTCCTGGGTGATCAAGCAGGGACTCGGTGTGAAAGGCTTCTTCTAGAATTCACCTTAGTCATTCTGGAAAGCTAGGGCCCATGTCCTGGAGCTTTGGGTTACACCTGCACCACTGGGTTTCCCCAGGGGAATATTAGGCTGGCAGAAGTGGCCAGACAAAGTCCTGGGAAGCAAATGATGCAGTACATCCGGGATAGACACCTCCCAGGTACCAGCCACATGCTCTGCGGTTTTTGCATTATCTGGAGGGGCAGAGAATGCGTCCACTCACCACTGGCCTCCTTGCAGAGGCTGCTTTCAAATACGCTGATCAATGCAAACTCGGCATCTGGTGAGGTGGACCCACCACTTCCAGTCACCAGGGCCCCTGAAGTGCCATCCATTGGGAACAGCTTTCAGAGACTCCTGCCCTGGCCTGCCTGAGCTCAGAGCATTAATGAAACATGCAACTGGAGTTTGTGTGGGGGGCAAGGCCTGCTCTCACCACACACACAAGGAAACCACTGCATTGCTGCTAGGGCAGCAGCAAAAATAGTTTCCCCTTTGCATAGATTCACATGCACACGAGCCACTGGGCAGGGAGCTGCCATTCTAGGACAAACAGGGACATCTGTTCTTACCAGATTCCTGGAGATGGCAGCTCTGCGCACACACTCCCCGGTCTCTATGTCCCACTTGCACATGGTGTTGTCCCTTGAACCTGTGCACAGCTGTAAAGAGTCTACAACCACAATGACTTTATGTAAGAGAGGGCAGGGAAACCAGCATTACTGCAACTGCCAGCAGTAGGAGACAGCTGGGCCTCACCTGGGCTCACCGCCAGTCCAGTTACAACCAAGTCATGTCCTGGGAAGTGCTGGCTTGGCCCCGAGTTCCTGTGTAGCTCCCACATCATGACTGTCTTGTCACGGGAGGCGCTGAAAAAACTGTTGGATTCAAAGACACAGGCCACCTGCACAGAACAGAATGAGAGATACAAGATCCATTTGCCAGCTCAACCCAACGGCAAGGCAAGAAAAGCCCAGCAAGTCTGCAATCGTTTCAGAGCTCAGAGCTGCAGCCATGTGGCCCAGGAAACACACAGCTCCAAAAGGGGGATATTTTGATTTACAAATTCCATTTTGTACTCACATGAAGACGACTCCAGGCCGTGCAATTCAGGGCGATTACTGCATCTCAGTGAATTTATGTCGCTGGCTGCAGACCCTTATCGCTCCCCTCAAGAGTTAAACGACCCCAGAAACACACTCCCTCAACTTATATGGAAGAACTGTGGACAAACGTTAACTAGTAGATCCAGTGATCCAGGTCACAGTCACAGGCAGAGGAGAGCAAGCAAAGGAAGAGATTTAGAATATATCCAGGGCCTCGTGCTCTCAACGATTCCAAGGACCCTATTCCCACCACTGACCCGAGAGACACAATCCACACGCAGGTCTACACTTCAGATGCTGCACTGGTGCAGCTGCCGGCTGTAGTGCTTCAGTGAAGATGCTCCTATGCCAGCGAGAGAGCTTCTCCCATTGGCGTTGTCAGTGGGTCTCAGCCTGTGGTCTGCAGACCCCTAGGGGTCAGCAGACTTTGTCTAAGATTACCAAAGGGGTTCGCACCTTCATGTGAAAATTTGTAGGGGTCCCCACATTAAAAAAAGGTTGAGAACCACTGGTGTAATTAATCCACCACCCACCGACACAGTTCTGTGTACACGGGGGGTTACGTCGGTACATCTGTGTTGCTCAGGAGGGTGGATTTTTAACACCCCGAGCCACGCATTTATACCACTGTAGGTCTGTACTGTAGACCAGGCCTAAGCTTTCATTAACAAAACTAAATCACTCTCCAACCCTTTGGGGTGTGAAAGGAACTTCCCAGGTATGAACCAGGCACAAGCTGAGGCAGCTCTGTTCTCCTGACTCTTCAGAAGCCGGAACCAAGCGCTCAGAGAGGTGCGAACAGTTCCTCCCTGGGAAGCAAGAGCTCTGAAACCTAATGATGGCCATTTAAATGTCAATAACCACTTTGCTGCTGATCATTTTAGCAGAAACCTGCAGAGCTGTGCCTAGCCACCTTTAGTGGATGCAGAGGTGTAGTAGGGAGGCAGGAAGCTGTCACAGGCCGGTAGGGCAGGGAGAAGGAAACAAGGTCCTCGAGCTGCTTCCCCTCCATCCCCAAAAGTCAATGATTGCTGCCATACTCACCTAGGGAGAGGAGGAGGGGAAGCTTACAAGAAGTGGAAATTTGGACAGATGACTAGGGAGGAGTATAAAAATATTGCTTGAGCATGCAGGGGTGTAATCAGGATGGCCAAGGCACAATTGGAGTTGCAGCTAGCAAGGGATGTGAAGGGTAACCAGAAGGGTATCTACAGGTATGTTAGCAACAAGAAGGTGATCAGGGAAAGTGTGGGACCCTTACTGAATAGCAGAGGAAACAAAGTGACAGAGGATGTGGAAAAAGCTGAAGTACTCAATGCTTTTTTTGCCTCGGTCTTCACAGACAAGGTCAGGTCCCACATTGCTGCACTGGGCAACACAGTATGGGGAGGAGGTGAGCAGCCCTCAGTGGTGAAAGAACAGGTTAAGGACTATTTAGAAAAGCTGGACATGCACAAGTCGATGTGTCCAGATCTAATGCATCCAAGGATGCTGAGGGAGTTGGCTGATGTGATTGCAGAGCCATTGGCCATTATCTTTGAAAATTCATGGTGATCGGGGGAGGTCCTGGATGATCGGGAAAAGGCAAATATAGTGCCCATATTTTCGAAAGAGAACCCAGGGAACTACAGACCAGTCAGCCTCACTTCAGTCCCCGGCAAAATCACGGAGCAGGTCCTCAAGGAATCGATTCTGAAGCACTTAGAGGCGAGGAAGGTGATCAGGAACAGTCAACATGGATTCACCAAGGGCAAGTCATGCCTGACCAACCTGATTGCCTTCTATGATGAGATAACTGGCTCTGTGGATATGGGGAAAGCGGAGGATGTGATATATCTTGACCTTAGCAAAGCTTTTGACACAGTCTCCCACAGTATTCTTACCAGCAAGTTAAAAAAGTATGGATTGGATGAATGTACTATAAGGTGGATAGAAAGCTGGCTAGATTGTCAGGCTCAATGGATAGTGATCAATGGCTTGATGTCTAGTTGGCAGTCGGTATCAAGTGGAGTGTCCCAGGGGTCGGTCCTTGGACCGGTTTTGTTCAACATCTTTATTAATGATCTGAATGATGGGATGAATCACCCTCAGCAAGTTTGCAAATGATACTAAGCTGGGAGAAGAGGTAGATATGCTGGAGGGTAGGGATAGGGTCCAGAGTGACCTAGACAAATTGGAGGATTGGGCCAAAAGAAATCTGATGAGGTTCAACAAGGACAAATGCAGAGTCCAGCACTTAGGAAGGTAGAATCCCATGCACCGCTACAGGCTGGGGACCGACTGGCTAAGCAGCAGTTCTGCAGAAAAGGATCTGGGGATTACAGTGGACGAGAAGCTGAATATGGGTCAGCAGTATGCCTCATTGCCAAGGCCAACGGCATATTGGGCTGTATTAGTAGGAGCATTGCCAGCAGATCGAGGGAAGTGATTATTCCCCTCTATTCGACACTGGTGAGGCCACACTGAGAGTATTGTGTCCAGTTTTGGTCCCCCCACTACAGAAGGGATGTGGACAAAATGGAGAGAGTCCAGTGGAGGGCAACAAAAATGATTAGCGGGCTGGGCCACATGACTTACGAGAGGCTGAGGGAACTGGGATTGTTTAGTCTGCAGAAGAGAAGAGTGAGGGGGGATTTGATAGCTGCTTTCAACTACCTGAAGGGGGGTTCCAAAGAGGATGGAACTCGGCTGTTCTCAGTGGTGGCAGATGACAGAACGAGGAGTAATGGTCTCAAGTTGCAGTGGGGGAGGTTTAGGTTGGATATTAGGAAACACTATTTCACTAGGAGGGTGGTGAAACACTGGAATGGGTTACCTAGGGAGGTGGTGGAATCTCCTTCTTTAGAGGTTTTTAAGGTCAGGCTTGACAAAGCCCTGGCTGGGATGATTTAGTTGGGGATTGGTCCTGCTTTGAGCAGGGGGTTGGACTAGATGACCTCCTGAGGTCTCTTCCAACCCTGATATTCTATGATTCTATGCAGTCCCTCCCCAGTGCCAAAGCCTCCAATGAACTCAGGTGGCAAATGCCCAAACTGCCTCCCAGCCCAACTGTCCCCAGCTCCGCTGCATGGATACGGGGTTCACACACCATGAGCGGGAGCGGCATGCAGTCCTGCTTCCTCTGCAACTACTTCAGTCCCCAGGCAGCGCCAGTATAGCATGCCACAGCACACAAGACCCTGGAGGGCAGAGGAAATCAAGACCTCCTGCAATGGAGATGAAACCAAATTATCGTCACACAAGGAAAACGGCTCTGGCTGGCCTGTTCACTTCACATTCAACCCACTTGCCTCCTAGGGCACTCTGGGATTTAGCAATGCCATCCCTCAAGGCCTTGTCACAGGAGTTAGGCCCAGCTTGCCACAGAACGGACAGGGCACAGGACACTTGAAATACTCTACAGCAGCGTTTCTCAAACTGGGGTCCACAAGGGTACTCCAGGGGGTCCGCAGGCCCCACTGATCAACTCCACCCCCTCCCTCCCAGTACCTCCTGCATACAGGTGGCACTGGGAGGGAGGGGGAGGAGTGGGGACGGGGCACGCTTCGGGGAGGGGGTGGAAAGAAGTGTGGAAGAGGAGGGGCAGGGTTGGAGTGGAGATGAGGCTGAGTGGAGATGGGGCTGAGTGGAGATGAGGCTGAGTGGAGATGAGGCTGAGTGGAGATGGGGCTGAGTGGGGGGTTTGGGAGTCTCTGAAAAATTTTAAATCAAAATTTGGGTCCTCGGGTTGCTAAAGTTTGAGAACCACTGTTCTACAGAAATGCCAATGGATTAGGAAGGAGCTGCAGTTTGCAAGAGAGCGTCTTTGGTTTAGTTCCTTACACGCTGAGGGGACTGTCCAGAGTACTCTGCCTCGCCCTGTTCGAAGCCGAGAGCACATTATTAACCCCCGTTTGCGAAGGGGGATGTTGAAGCACATGGAGGGGAAATGACTGAACCAGCCACACCCAGCAAGGTCAGCAGCAGAGCCAGGAATAGAATTTGAGTCTCCTGAGTGCCAGCGTCTTCTCCCATTCACTATTTCCCCCTGACAATCAACAGGGGCTCTTGAAAATAAGGGATTACTAGCAGAGGCTAGAGCCAGGCATGACCTAACATAGTTGCACAGTTTGGCTATGTACCTGCAACACCCCATCTATTTCAGCCCTTCATGTCTTGTGAGCTGTGCAAAGTGCACAGTGGCTTTGTGATGTACACAACTGGGGACCAGGAGGAGGTCACCAAACATCTGTGCTTGTAGCCAGAGCTAGCATTTAAACTTTAGATTACAGAGGTGGTGGGGGGTGGATGGGCAGGCAGAATTAACCTGCTTTCCCAAAAGTGAGTGTGCAGATGAAAAGACAGTTACCTTTTCCGTAACTGGTGTTCTTCGAGATGTGCTGCTCATATCTATTCCACAATAGGTGTGCGTGCTCACCACATGCACTGGTGCCGGAAGTTTTTCCCCTAGCAGTACCCATAGGGGGGGAGCGCCCCCCACGACCCCTGGAGTGGCGCCTGCCTGGGGCGGTATAAGGGGAGCTGTGCGCTCCCCCCACCCTCAGTTCCTTCTTGCCAGACAATTCTGACAGAGGGGAAGGAGGACGGGATGCGGAATAGACATGAGCAACACATCTTGAAGAACATCAGTTACGGGAAAGGTAACTGTCTTTTCTTCTTCGAGTGATTGCTCATGTGTATTCCAAGTAGGTGATTCCAAGCTATATCTGTTGGAGGTAGGTAGGAGTTCACAAGCCCTGCAGAACCCAGCGTCATCCCTGGGTTAGGGGACAATCACATAGTGCGAGGTGAACGTGTGAACCGAAGACCACGTGTCGGCCCTACAAATGTCCTGGATGGGGACGTGGGCCACGAAGGCAGCTGATGAGGCCTGCGCCCAAGTCGAGTGTGCCCTCACAATGGGTGGTGGGGGGACACTCACCAGCTCAAAACAGGAACGGATGCACAAAGTGATACAACTGGAAAGCTGCTGAGTAGAAATTGGCTGGCCCCTTGCGCGCTCAGCTGAGGCGATGAACAGTTGCGAGGACTTTCTGAACAGCTTCGTCCGCTCGAGGTAGAAAGCCAGAGCCCGCCGCACATCGAGCGTGTGGAGACAGCGTTCCTCACTAGTCGCGTGAGGCTTGGGGCAGAGGACCAGTAGAAAAATGTCCTGACCCATGTGGTAGGCGGAGACCACCTTTGGGAGGAACATGGGGTATGGGCGGAGCTGTGCCTTGTCTTTATGGAAGACCGTGTATGGCGGCTCGGAGGTCAGGGTCCTGCCAGCAGATCGAGGGACGTGATCGTTCCCCTCTATTCGACATTGGTGAGGCCTCATCTGGAGTATTATGTCCAGTTTTGGGCCCCACACTACAAGAAGGATGTGGAAAAATTGGAAAGAGTCCAGTGGAGGGCAACAAAAATGATTAGGGGTCTGGAACACATGACTCATGAGGAGAGGCTGAGGGAACTGGGATTGTTTAGTCTGCGGAAGAGAAGAATGAGCGGGGATTTGATAGCTGCTTTCAACTACCTGACAGGGGGTTCCAAAGAGGATGGATCTAGACTGTTCTCAGTGGTAGCTGATGACAGAACAAGGAGTAATGGTCTCAAGTTGCAGTGGGGAGGTTTCGGTTGGATATTAGGAAAAACTTTTTCACTAAGAGGGTGGTGAAACACTGGAATGCGTTACCTAGGGAGGTGGTGGAATCTCCTTCCTTAGAAGTTTTTAAGGTCAGGCTTGACAAAGCCCTGGCTGGGATGATTTAGTTGGGGATTGGTCCTGCTTTGAGCGGGGTGTTGGACTGGATGACCTCCTGAGGTCCCTTCCAACCCTGATATTCTATGATTCTGTGACTCGCCTGGCCGACGTGATTGCAACCAGGAAGACCACCTTCCACGAGAGGTGAGAGCAGGAGCACGTGGCCAGTGGTTCAAACGGGGGCCCCATGAGACAAGCCAACACCAGGTTTAGGTCTCACTGCGGGACCATGGGTCTAGAATACGGAAAAAGACGGTCAAAACCCTTAAGGAACTGGCCAGTCATAGCATGGGAAAATACCGTGTGCCCTTGCACCGGCAGATGGAAGGCCGACATGGCTGCCAGGTGCACCTTGACTGATGAACGCACCAGGCCCTGTGTCCTCAGGTCGAGAAAGTAATCAAGAATAAGCTGGATTGGGGCAGTCACCGGAGAGACACCCTGGTCCGCCGCCCACCTAGAAAACTGGGACCACTTCGCCAAATAAGTGCGGCGAGTGGAGGGCCGACTACTTTCGAGGAGGTCACGCTGAACTTGCTCGGAGCACGTCCTTTCCTCTCCACCTAACCAATGAGCAGCCACGCTGCGAGGTGAAGAGCTGCCAGGTTGAGGTGGAGGAGGCAGCCCCGGTCCTGAGAGAGCAGGTGTCAAGGTTCCTTCCCCACTCTGAACTCTAGGGTACAGATGTAGGGACCTGCATGAAAACCCCCTAAGATTATTTTTACCAGCTTATGTTAAACTTCCCCAAGGTACAAACTATTTTACCTTTTGCCCTTGGACTTTATTGCTGCCACCACCAAGCGTCTAACAAATATATAACAGGGAAAGAGCCCACTTGGAAACATCTTTCCCCCCAAAATCCTCCCCAAACCCTACAGTCCCTTTCCTGGGGAAGGCTTCATAAAAATCCTCTCCAATTTGCATAGGTGAACAAAGACCCAAACCCTTGGATCTTAAGAACAATGAAAAAGCAATCAGGTTCTTAAAAGAAGAATTTTAATTGAAGAAAAAAATTAAAAGAATCAGCTCTGTAAAATCAGGATGGTAAATACCTTACAGGGTAATCAGATTCAAAACATAGAGAATCCCTCTAGGCAAAAGCTTAAGTTACAAAAAGACACAAAAACAGGAATATACATTCCATTCAGCACAGCTTATTTTATCAGCCATTTAAACAAAACAGAATCTAACGCATACCAAGCTAGATTACTTACTAAGTTCTAAGACTCCATTCCTTTTCTGTTCCCGGCAAAAGCAACACACAGACAGAGAGAGCCTTTGTTTCTCCCCCCCTCCAGCTTTGAAAGTATCTTGTTTCCTCATTGGTCATTTTGGTCCAGCGAGGTTATCCTAGCTTCTTAACCCTTTACAGGTGAAAGGGTTTTTCCTCTGGCCAGGAGGGATTTTTAAAGGTGTTTACCCTTCCCTTTATATTTATGACAACAGGTCTGGGTGGAGTGGCAACAGCCACGGCAGAGCTACTGCCAGGCCCGTGAGGGTCCCGTACCAATTCTACCTGGGCCACGCTGGGGCAATCAGGAGGACCTGGGCCTGTCCGTCTTTATCTTCTCCAGGACCCTGCTGATTAGAGGGAACTCAGAAAAGGTGTAGAGAAGCCGGCCAGACCAGGACAGGAGAAAGGCATCGGAGATAGCGCCCCTCCTCAGGCCCCCCTGGAGCAGAACCGGGGACATTGCTGTTTCTGCCGAGTCGTGAACAGGTCCACCTGGAGAATTCCCCACCTTCGGAAGAGCCAGTGGGCCACTTCCGGGTGGAAGAACCACTCGCATTGCTAGGAAAAGTCCCTGCTCAAGCGATCCGCCCTCTCGTTCCGGGCGCCTGGTAGGTTGAAGGTCTTCAAGTGGATGTTCGTGGGCTACACAGAAGTCCCACAGCCTGAGGGCTTCACGGCAGAGGGCAGAGGATCAGGCCCCACCTTGCCTGTTAATGTAGAACATTGAGGCCATGTTGTCCGTGAGGACCCTGACTACCTTGCCCTCCAGGTGTGAGTGGAAGGCCATACATGCCAGTTGCACTGCCCTGAGCTCCTTGATGTTTATATGTAAGGTCAGGTCTTGAACCGACCACAGGCCTTGGGTCTGAAAGTTCCCCACATGCGCCCCCCAACCCAGGTCTGATGCATCGGACACCAGCTCCAACGACGGGGCTCTGTCCCTGAATGGGACCCCTTGGAGCATGTTGTTTGGGGCAGACCATCACTGTAGGGAGGTGATCACAGAGTCCGGCACAGGGAGGACCTTGTCCATCCTGTCCATGGCCTGGGAGAACTTCGAGGCCAACCAGAGCTGGAGGGATCTCATCCTGAGTCTGGCGTAATGGACCACGTACGTGCATGCCGACATGTGACCCAAGAGTTGTAGGCAAACCCTGGCTGTTGTCACCGGGAACCTTGTGACCAAGTCGATGAGACTTTTCATGGTCTTGAATCTGTCTGGAGGAAGAGGGGCCCTGGCCGACACTGGGTCCAGGAGCGCCCCGATAAACTCTAAGCATTGGACCGGGACTAACGTGGACTTGGTGTTGTTTACCAACAGGCCCACAGCAGTGCACATGGACAGGAGGAGCGCCACGTGATCCCCCACCTGCAACCGAGAGGTGCCCTTGACAAACCAATCGTCCAGATAGGGAAATATCTGGACCCACCGCCATCTGAGATAGGCCGCTACCACTGACATGCATTTTGTAAACACCCTGGGGGCAGTGGACAGACCAAACGGGAGGACTGTGAATTGGTAATGACTCTGTCCCACCACGAAACGGAGGAAGCGCCTGTGCCCCTCGAATATGTGGATGTGGAAGTACGCGTCCTGTAGATCGAGGACAGTGTACCAGACCCCGAGATCCAGGGAGGGGATGATGGACACCAGGGAGACCATGCAGAACTTGAGCTTCACCATGTACTGGTTCAGACCTTGGAGGTCCAGGATGGGCCTGAGGCCCCCTTTGGCCTTTGGGATAAGGAAATAATTTGACCATGAACTCCTCAGGCACTGCCTCCTAGACCTAGGAGACACCCCACCTCCTGCTCGAGCAGAGCTTCATGCGAGGGGTCTCCCAAGGACAGGGAATGGTTGGGCGGGGAGGAAGTAAACTGCAGGGTGTAACCCTGGGAGATGGTGTTGAGGACCCATCGGTCCGAGGTTAGTCGCGACCATTCCAGGAGGAAAAACTTCCCTTCTCCAACCGGTTGTGTGCTTATCAGGGGTGGATCCCTGATGAGGACTGGTGGGGTGCCCCTGAGCGTCCCGTCAAAAACGCCTTTTCCCCACCTTCTTGCCCTTGGAGGACCCAGGCTGGGGGCAGGCCAAGACTGCCTCTGAGGGCGTCTCTTATAGTCTCACTGATTCTTATGGGAGGTCTTGTACGTCGGGAGGACAGCCTGGGTGGGAGCCTGCTTCCGTTTGAACTTAGGTTTTGCCGGAACCGAGACATAGAGGCACAGAGTCTGGAGGGTCCTGCGGGAGTCTTTCATGCCATGCTGTCTTGTATCTGTTTCCTCTGCAAACAAAGCTTTCCTGTCAAATGGGAGATCCTGCATGGAAGACTGTGCCTCGCTGGACAGCCCAGAGAGCAGGAGCCATGACGCCTGTCTCATGGACACCGTGGAGGCCACTGATCGTGCGGCCGTGTCCGCAGCATCCGAGACTGCCTGCAGGAACGCCCTAGCAGCCGCTGCCCCTTCCTCCACTAGTGCCTTGAACTCCTTCCTATCACGCTCCTGGAGGGAGTCCTCAAACTTGGGCAGGGAGCCTCACAGATTGAATCTGTACCGGCCCAGGAGAGCCTGATGGTTTGCCACTCATAACCGGAAGCTCGAAGATGAATACACTTTCCTTCCAAAAAGAGTCCAGTCTCCGAGAGTCTTTGTTCTTTGGGGTCGGGGCTGGCTGACCCTGCCGTTCCCTGTGGTTGACTGACTCGACCACCAAGGAGTTGGGCGCCAGCTGGGTATACAAGTACTCATGTCCCTTAGCGGGTACAAAGTACTTGTGTTCTGCCTTTTTAGAGATGGGGACCAATGAGGCTGGTGTTTGCCACAGGGCATTTGAAATCTTTGCCACCCCCTCAGGGAGAGGCAAGGCCACCCTGCAGTGCAGGGTGCAGAAGGGGATAACACGTTAACCAGGCAGTCTGAGGGCTCCTCCATCTCTTCTGCCTGGAGGTGGAGGCTTGCTGCCACCCTCTCTAAGAGTTCTTGGTGGGCCCTGAAGTCCACCTGCGGGACGGAGGGGGGCAGGGCTGCAATTGCCTCCTCCAGGCTGGGCAAAGAGGCTGGTGTGGTGCTCTGGGTGTCGGCGAGCACCATCTAGTTGGACTTCAGGCACAGTGCCGAGGACACACTTCCCACTGCCTCCTTTCTTGGGGGTCTGGAGAGGGAGGCCGATGGTGCCTCCAAAGCTCTGGCCACCGAGTGAGCACCCACCGGGGGCTGCGCCAGAGACCACGGTGCCCACTGGTACCATTGGGCCGGCCACGATGCTCGGTGCCACGGCACTTGCTGTTCGGGTTGGCTGGCCTGGGCCATCGAAGGACGGCTATGAATGGAGACCGGGCTGGTGTAAGATCTGCTGTTGTCTTTGGACTGGGAGGAGTGGCAGTGCCGGGATATACGACGGCCATGGGACCGTGATCTCGATGTGGAGGACCGGTACCGGCGGTAACAGCTGCTCCGAGAACGGCCTCGACGGGCAGACCCGCGACGGTGAAATGCCGGCGATCGACACCCGGGGCTGCGATGTCCTGGTGGAGCCTTAGAGTGGGAGTCTGAGCGGGAACGGCATCGACAACTGTGCCATGATCGACTGCGGTACCCTCTCTGAGACGAGGACCGATGGCGACGCCCGCTGCAGTCCCACTGATATTTGCTCCTTGAGGAAGAGTGGTGCCGCGAGTCCCAGATGGACGGAACCCAGGCAGACAGTCTGGTCGGCGTCAAGGGCGATCCACCTGGACTCTGCCCCAAGCAATCGCTGGGCGGTGATCGGCGCTGGGAACGTTCCCGAGACCGGTACCGGGCCAGAGGCGACTGCAGAAATCCCAGCGGCGGCTTGCCTCTGGAGTGTGGGGCCGACATTGGTGTGCTCCGAGCAACAGCATGGACATAACGTCCCAGGCTGCCTGGAGGGCTTCAGGAGTGGATGGCATCCGGACATCCGGAGAGGCCTGTTCTGAATGGGCCAGGCTACTCCGCTCAATGTGAGTTGGAGGCCTGGGGCCCGGTGGGGATTGAGGACTGCCTGACATGGGCCTAGCCTCTGTCCCAGACTTCCCTTGGTGCCGCTGCGAAGAGGTTGTATTCCTGGCCCTCTTGGCGTGCCCTGTGGACTGGGAGCGGTGCTGACGAGTCGATGGCACCAGAAGGTTGCTGCGTACCGGTGCTGCGGTGCCGGGTACCGGTTCGGAGCGGCGTGCCAGGGTCAGGGTCAGGGCCGACTCCATCAGGATGGCCTGGAGCCTAATGTCCCTTTCTCTTTTGGTCCAAGGCTTAAACGACTTGCAAATCTTGCACCTTTCGCTGATATGGGTTTCTCTCAAGCAGCACAAACAATCTGCGTGCAGGTCACTTCTTGGCATAGAACACCTACAAGAGCCACACGACTTAAACCCTGAGATGCGGGGCATACAGCTATTGCTAACCGACTAACTAAACTAACTAAAGAGCTAACTAACTACAGGTACTAACACTGAACGAACGAACAGTTCTGGGGATGAGCTACAGCCAAGCTGGAGCAGAGCAGTTCTGATGCACCTCCCCTGGCGGCAAGAAGGAACTGAGGGGGCGGGGGGCGCGCAGCTCCCCTTATACAGCGCCAGGCAGGTGCCACTCTAGGGGTCGCAGGGGGCGCTCCACCCTATGGGTACTGCTAGGGGAAAAACTTGCGGCCCTGGAGCACGCACACCTATTGCGGAATACACATGAGCAATCACTCGAAGAACTGAGCTCTCCAGATCCAGATCCAGTAAAGGGATTGTGTAAGCCAGGGGGCCAGTTTAGTCTCCATGGAGTAAACTGCTGCCACGATACCCCTGCAGCAATCACTTCAATTTAATGTTTTCTATATCTGCTGTTACTTCCTGTGACCTTAGTGGTTAGTTACTATTCAGGCTCCTAAAGGTTGTTTCTGCTAGGGGGAGAAACAGATGATCGAATCAGGCATTTCTTGATGCAATCATATTTATTTACAAGAATGTACAAAGGTTGTTTCTCTGAACACAGTAGGAATCATACAGCAGGAGACAGTTTATTTGTCCACAGCTCCAAGCCTCCTTCCAGGCAACACTGTACCCCAAAACTCACTCCCCTAGCTCAGGGTCCTGCTACAAGTACTTCTATGGCTGTCTCTGGGGCTTGCTTGCTGCTTCTCTGACAGCTTTTGTGGTGTTTCTGCTGCTTTTCTCCATATGCGCATAGCTTCCTCAAACAGTACACAGCCGCCCATGTCTCCATCCAACCCTGAGTCAAACCATGTTACCCACACGTAGCTCAGACTCCTGAGCAGCCTTGCACACGGCCTGTGTTTTGGGCAGCAGCTCCTATTGTTTCAACCATCTATTCCATAAAGGAGCTTAAATGTTTTGTACATTTATTCTGAGTGAAGGGCGATGGTTATGCCCCCCACTTTCAAAAAGGTTTCACGCAGCATAACAATATATCACACACAAATCTACACTAAAAGAACATATTCAGGTTGTGAGGCAAGCACTCAAAAGTTCGCAAATGCCACAATTAAGGTTGCTCATGCAACCTTAATTCAGCTCCATTGTGCATATCCATTATGATCATCTTTAATTACATGAGCTCACATGCTGGTTTTTGCCTCACTCAGAGCAGGGTGCTCACTTAATGAACAGCTAGTCAAGGTTTTGTTTTCTCCTCCTTGTTCAATGGGTGGCCACACCCTGCACTGACGACAGAATTATTATTTTCTCAAGGGCTTTCTGATGGAGCTCATCGCTATAGTATCTGAGTGATTCACCAACATTCATCTTCACAACACCCCCATAAGAAGAGGGGATGGGATTATCCCCATTTGACAGATGGGCCGCTGAGGCAGAGAATGATTAAGGACAAAACTTCCCACTGATATGAGGCGCCAAATTTGAGACACTAAGGACCTGATTTGCAGAGTCCTTAGCATTTTATAACACTTTTTATGTTTACACCACAGCTCGCAGTGACTTCAGTCCCAGCTGTGAATGCTCCACATTTCTGCAAATCAGATCCCTGGGCGCCCAGAGAATAAGAAAACCCCACAGGGTCCCAGTTCCAATCTCCGTGTCCAGCCAATCCCAGCTCCCCCCTTCCCCTAGCTCCTTGTCTAACCTCAGTGTTCTCCTCCTCCCACACCAGCCGGCTCCCAGTCCCCCCCACCTGTTCCCCTCCCCAGCTCCCAGTCTCCTCCCCTCCAGCTTTCAGTATACTCGCTTTCCTTCCCCCCACCAATTCCCAATCCCAGCTTCCTTGTTCCACTCTACTTCGTTCCCTCTCCCCCACCAGTCTGGCTCTTATCCCCTCTGCATCTGAGGCAGGCGGCTTCCTCCTCTACACTGCCTGGGTGCTGGCAAGGGGGTCCTGAGAGTACAGGAGAGACTGGCTCCCTGCTCTCAGTTCCAGTGCCTAGGCCTTGGCCTATCTAGGAGGCGCAATTACAGGGAATGTCCAGCTTTGCCCCCTAGCCCTGGGTTAAGGCTGCTCAGTCACTCTGTGGGGATGGTGCATGCGCAGCCCGGTGACACAGAGGGGCAGGAATATGCTCAAGGAGGATGGTATCTTTGGAGATTTAAGTGGCTAAACTCTAGGAAACTTTGAACATGAGCAAACTGAGATTTTTTCCAAAGGCTTATTACTAGGCCAGATGAGGGCAGATTTTCACAGGAACACCAAAACACTCATCCCTGACACAAAGGCCATCCTCTGCCAAATTTTACATTCCTGCTCCAATGCATAGGTGCGCTAGAGCCTCTCAATGAAATAGTCACCAACATTTCAACATTTTGCAAAACAATGTATTTGCCCCAGCCTCATTCACAGAAATGGCTGACCCATTTTGGCTGAAACTTTGCAAAACAAGTTTGCCTGGGGCCAGTATGGAAAATTTCAACCAAAATGGTTAAAGTTTGGCAAAGTTATAAGCAATGGAAAAATTATCTTATGAAGCAAAGTCTTAGGCAACCTTAATAATAGGTGGTGCTACCAGTCCTGCCTCACTTTATAACAAAGGGGGGGAGGGTGCGTGCATGTGTGTGCACATTCACATGCAATTTGCTACGAAGAAAGCCTAACTGGCTTCACAAATAGGATACCAGGTCTCCGATCAAAGCCCTCTGGTGGCTGTGAGTAGCTATTAGTCTGTACCCATAATCTAGTAGCATAAGACTTGAAGACAAACTGATATCATCCCTGAAATAAAAACCTGACCCAGCAATTCATCCTGCTGTCATGGTCTCTTGATGTGGAGGCATGAATACATATTAAAGCTGCATAGAGCCAGTGCTGTTTGGATGTTGTCACTTTGCATATTCATCTCTAGGGAGCAGAAACTCACTCTTCCTAGTCATGAAAAATCAACTCATATTATGCAGCAACAGGCATCCCTTCCTTGCTGACCAAGCAAAGTCACACCAGCTCTGGATGATGACCAATCACTGTCCCTTGTTATGTCTGCCTTTGACGGAAGTCAGTGATCCACATAAGACTCACCCTGCACTTTTGTCAAGTCTGATATTTACCTTAGTCACTTCACGTTGATGTCCCACGAACCTCTTCAGCACTGCTCCCGATCTCCAGTTATACACGACTACAGTCTGAAGAGAGAAACATCTATGTGAATTCAGCCAGCACATCTGTGCGTGAGGACTGACATTACACAGACTTGTCTGCAAGGTGACAGAGTCTATGATTTTTACATATTTTTTTTCCAGACAAATAGCTTTTCCTGCTATAAAGGGGAGGGCACAGCAAGGGTGTGTACTGGGTGAAGAGCATCAGGAAAAAATAGTCCTCATTGTGTGAAAACCTACATGTCTATTGAAATAAAAGAAACATTTTCTAGATCAAAAAGCCATCCACACCCCATTTCTATCAGGTTGGACAATACAAACTATGTCAATAAAGGGAGCATAATTTGGACTCAGCAACAGGGAATAAAAACATTGCTTTGTAATATGTGCAGCCTGGGTATGAAAACATGTAGCACACGGGCCGCCACCACACAGTCCATGCCTAAGTAGTCAGCTGATCTTGTCCTGAGCACCAGCAGCACATTTAGACCCCCCCTTTCAGAAGCTCTTCCCTTGTAATATAAAAGAATGCATCACAGGTTGGCTGATGTGAAGGCCAGAAGGGAGAACTGTCTCACCTAGTCTGACCCCCTGTACATCACAATCCAGAGACTTCCACCCAGTTACGCCTGTGGTGGGCCCAACATCCCTTTGCTTGTTACAGTCTCTCTGGGCTGAGTAGCTTAGGTGCTGTTTGGAACACAGGACAGGGGCTTGCTCTTAAATGTATGGACCAAAATGTTCATAGAATCATAGAATATCAGGGTTGGAAGGGACCCCAGAAGGTCATCTAGTCCAACCCCCTGCTCGAAGCAGGACCAATTCCCAGTTAAATCATCCCAGCCAGGGCTTTGTCAAGCCTGACCTTAAAATCCTCTAAGGAAGGAGATTCTACCACCTCCCTAGGTAACGCATTCCAGTGTTTCACCACCCTCTTAGTGAAAAAGTTTTTCCTAATATCCAATCTAAACCTCCCCCACTGCAACTTGAGACCATTACTCCTCGTTCTGTCATCTGCTACCATTGAGAACAGTCTAGAGCCATCCTCTTTGGAACCCCCTTTCAGGTAGTTGAAAGCAGCTATCAAATCCCCCCTCATTCTTCTCTTCTGCAGGCTAAACAATCCCAGCTCCCTCAGCCTCTCCTCATAACTCATGTGTTCTAGACCCCTAATCATTTTTGTTGCCCTTCGCTGGACTCTCTCCAATTTATCCACATCCTTCTTGAAGTGTGGGGCCCAAAACTGGACACAGTACTCCAGATGAGGCCTCACCAATGTCGAATAGAGGGGAACGATCACGTCCCTCGATCTGCTCGCTATGCCCCTACTTATACATCCCAAAATGCCATTGGCCTTCTTGGCAACAAGGGCACACTGCTGACTCATATCCAGCTTCTCGTCCACTGTCACCCCTAGGTCCTTTTCCGCAGAACTGCTGTCTAGCCATTCGGTCCCTAGTCTGTAGCGGTGCATTGGATTCTTCCGTCCTAAGTGCAGGACCCTGCACTTATCCTTATTGAACCTCATCAGATTTCTTTTGGCCCAATCCTCCAATTTGTCTAGGTCCTTCTGTATCCTATCTCTCCCCTCCAGCGTATCTACCACTCCTCCCAGTTTAGTATCATCCGCAAATTTGCTGAGAGTGCAATCCACACCATCCTCCAGATCATTTATGAAGATATTGAACAAAACCGGCCCCAGGACTGACCCTTGGGGCACTCCACTTGATACCGGCTGCCAACTAGACATGGAGCCATTGATCACTACCCGTTGAGCCTGACAATCTAGCCAGCTTTCTACCCACCTTATAGTGCATTCATCCAGCCCATACTTCCTTAACTTGCTGACAAGAATACTGTGGGAGACCGTGTCAAAAGCTTTGCTAAAGTCAAGAAACAATACATCCACTGCTTTCCCTTCATCCACAGAACCAGTAATCTCATCATAAAAGGCGATTAGATTAGTCAGGCATGACCTTCCCTTGGTGAATCCATGCTGGCTGTTCCTGATCACTTTCCTCTCATGCAAGTGCATCAGGATTGATTCTTTGAATCTGTGAATTCTTTTGAGTCTGTGTTCAAATGCAGATGCCTGGAATTAGAGTCCGGGGTGACATGCTGGCCACACTGAAGTCAGTGGGTGATTTGCTGGGGCCAAGATTTCAAGTGGAGCCTGTGGAGCCTAAATTTGGATTTAGGAGTCTAACTTCATGAACACAGGTTTGAAGATGTATGCCCTGATTTTTAAAAGAAACAAAACACGTTCCAAACACATAAATACTTAATAAACTGCCCAGATTCAAAACCATCAGCTTAGTGTCTGTCTTCATGTAGGGCATGAAGGAGTGTTATCAGGAGGGCCAAATCGCACCTGGAGCTGCAGCTAGCCAGAGATGTCAAGAGTAACAAGAAGGGTTTCTTCAGGTATGTTGGCAACAAGAAGAAAGCCAAGGAATGTGTGGGCCCCTTACTGAATGAGGGAGGCAACCTAGTGACAGAGGATGTGGAAAAAGCTAATGTACTCAATGCTTTTTTGCCTCTGTTTTCACTAACAAGGTCAGCTCCCAGACTGCTGCGCTGAGCATCACAAAATGGGGAAGAGATGGCCAGCCCTCTGTGGAGATAGAGGTGGTTAGGGACTATTTAGAAAAGCTGGACGTGCACAAGTCCATGGGGCCGGACGAGTTGCATCCGAGAGTGCTGAAGGAATTGGCGGCTGTGATTGCAGAGCCATTGGCCATTATCTTTGAAAACTCGTGGCGAACCGGGGAAGTCCCGGATGACTGGAAAAAGGCTAATGTAGTGCCAATCTTTAAAAAAGGGAAGAAGGAGGATCCTGGGAACTACAGGCCAGTCAGCCTCACCTCAGTCCCTGGAAAAATCATGGAGCAGGTCCTCAAAGAATCAATCCTGAAGCACTTGCATGAGAGGAAAGTGATCAGGAACAGCCAGCATGGATTCACCAAGGGAAGGTCATGCCTGACTAATCTAATTGCCTTTTATGATGAGATTACTGGTTCTGTGGATGAAGGGAAAGCAGTGGATGTATTGTTTCTTGACTTTAGCAAAGCTTTTGACACGGTCTCCCACAGTATTCTTGTCAGCAAGTTAAGGAAGTATGGGCTGGATGAATGCACTACAAGGTGGGTAGAAAGCTGGCTAGATTGTCGGGCTCAACGGGTAGTGATCAATGGCTCCATATCTAGTTGGCAGCCGGTATCAAGTGGAGTACCCCAAGGGTCGGTCCTGGGGCCAATTTTGTTCAATATCTTCATAAATGATCTGGAGGATGGTGTGGATTGCACTCTCAGCAAATTTGCGGATGATACTAAACTGGGAGGAGTGGTAGATACGCTGGAGGGGAGGGATAGAATACAGAAAGACCTAGACAAATTGGAGGATTGGGCCAAAAGAAATCTGATGAGGTTCAATAAGGATAAGTGCAGGGTCCTGCACTTAGGACGGAAGAACCCAATGCACAGCTACAGACTAGGGACCGAATGGCTAGGCAGCAGTTCTGCGGAAAAGGACCTAGGGGTGACAGTGGACGAGAAGCTGGATATGAGTCAGCAGTGTGCCCTTGTTGCCAAGAAGGCCAATGGCATTTTGGGATGTATAAGTAGGGGCATAGCGAGCAGATCGAGGGACGTGATCGTTCCCCTCTATTCGACATTGGTGAGGCCTCATCTGGAGTACTGTGTCCAGTTTTGGGCCCCACACTTCAAGAAGGATGTGGATAAATTGGAGAGAGTCCAGCGAAGGGCAACAAAAATGATTAGGGGACTGGAACACATGAGTTATGAGGAGAGGCTGAGGGAGCTGGGATTGTTTAGCCTGCAGAAGAGAAGAATGAGGGGGGATTTGATAGCTGCTTTCAACTACCTGAAAGGGGGTTCCAAAGAGGATGGCTCTAGACTGTTCTCAAGGGTAGCAGATGACAGAACGAAGAGTAATGGTCTCAAGTTGCAGTGGGGGAGGTTTAGATTGGATATTAGGAAAAACTTTTTCACTAAGAGGGTGGTGAAACACTGGAATGCGTTACCTAGGGAGGTGGTAGAATCTCCTTCCTTAGAGGTTTTTAAGGTCAGGCTTGACAAAGCCCTGGCTGGGATGATTTAACTGGGAATTGGTCCTGCTTTGAGCAGGGGGTTGGACTAGATGACCTTCTGGGGTCCCTTCCAACCCTGATATTCTATGATTCTATGATTCTCCCCAGGGCCACGGCTCTTGAAAATGAGCATGGCTACCCTCACCTGTAATATGAGGCACTTGGGTACCATAGTGATGGGCATGAGCTAAATAGATGGATATGTCAGCAATGTGCTGCTATTGCAAAAAATAGCAAATGCAATTTTAGGGTACATTAACAGAGGTACGAGGAGTCCAGTGGCACCTTAAAGACTAACAAATGTATTTGGGCATAAGCTTCTTTTCTGAAGAAGTGGGTTTTTTACCCACGAAAGCTTATGCCCAAATACATTTATTAGTCTTTAAGGTGCCACCAGACTTCTCATTGTTTTTGTGGATACAGACTAACACGGCTACCCCTCTGATACTTAACAGAGGTACGACATGCAAGTCACGGGAGGTGATAGTACCAAGCTGCTCAGCACTAGTTAGGCTTCAACTGGAGGACTGTGTCCAGTTTTGATCACCAATGGATAGAAAGGATGTAGAGAAACTGGAAAGGATCCAGAGGTGAGCAACAAAGATGATCAGAGGAATGGAATGCAAGCCATATGAGCAAAGGCTGGGTATGGGTAGTTTGGAAAAGAGGAGATTGAGGGGAGAGATGAGAGCGGTCTTCAAATACTTGAAAGGCTGCCATAAAAAGGAGAGAGAAAAATGATTCTCTTTTGCCAAGAGAGCAGGACAAGAGTCATTGGGTTCAAACTTCAAACAAACGGATTTAGAATCTCAGGAAAAACTTCCTACCTGTCAGAACAGTACGACAATGGCACAGACTGCCTAGGGAGGTTGTGGAAGCTCCTTCACTGGAGGTTTTCAAAAGGAGGCTGGATAGCCACCTGTCTTGGATGGTTTAGATACAACAAATCCTGCGTCTTAGAAGGGGCTTAGACTAGATGACCACTGCAGCCCCTTCTAACCCTGTGGTTCTATGATGCCCTGTGAATTGGAGGATTGCACAGCTGTGTTGTGTGGCATCCCATGTGCCCTGTCAAAGGGGCAGTGATTTAAAAATAAACTTTATTTGGAACACTATTGCCACATCTTAATGTCCTCCTGACTTCACAGCCTCGCTCAGTCTCTGCTCTGGCAGTGATCCCCCTCTGCCAGCAAAGCCTGCATGCTCTGTGCCATCAGCCCAGCCTCCTCTAACTGCGTTAGCATCACAAGAGAGACACAGTGCTTATGGCTGGGAAGGTATATTTATTCTAGAACCCCTCTTCAGAAGTGGGCTGGGTAATCTGTTGCCCACAAAGGTGAATTTCATGGAGCCACAATGGTTGGTTTTGAGTTCCTCACTCTGAAATAAAGGGATGGTTGATGGTTTGAAACGCTTCAGAGCAAAGGAATTGCCCCACAAGAGCTGTTTGTCTACAGGTGCCAGCAATGGCTCATGGCCACTGTGTCCCTGCCCATCACCAGTACCTGGCACTGGGAGGAGCACTTCTTCCCCACCCTAGCTAATGGGCAGTCGGTGGCTTGGAGTACTGACAGCCTTTGCATTTTTATTTTAGCCAAGTGTTGGTCTGATGCCTGTGAACACATAAACCCCGTTGTTTGAATCTCGCCACGTCATTTGCCCTTATCTCTATGGCAGAGAGTTCCAGACACACTTGATTTCCTTGTGAATTTTGACCCACCCTACCTTGTCATTTCCTCCCGACACACAGAGATCCGATGTTAGAGCAGCCACAGAAGTGACGGCGTCAGTGTGAGCAGGGATGTATTGCTGAACAGCCTGGGCAGGACTGTCGTCTTCTACATAATCATCAGGCCTGCCAAAGAGGGAAAGACACACAGCAGCAGGAACTTCAATACACATTACAGAGAAGTCATTGTATGCCATAGATCACCCATCCCACGTCTCAAACCACATGGCATTGGCTCCAATTAAACTGAATGTAAGGATAGCAGCGCCTTGGTTTAGGAAGAAACGCTGAATGCTGAGATGCTGGAGAAAGGCAAGCCAACACGCAAGCTCTGAGCAATGCAGAGATCAGCTCTCCGGGGACATAAATGTATTTCCTAGATGTGACATAACAGGTCTCTTCCACCTCTAATTCCTAAACCTGCAGAACAGTTACTCACCTCCACTATGGTGCATGGGACTGACTTTAACAGAACTTCACCAGTCTCCCGGCTACAGCTGGCAGATGATGGTCTGACTCAGCCACTATTCTAACAGTTCAGACATTTTCTGCTCTCTCAAATGTCCCTCACAATAACATTCCTGTTCTCCTTTCTGCTGCTCTGTGCCCTTGGCTTATCTCCAGTACTTATGGGCCAGTACTCCCATCTCCCTACTCATGGAGAAAGGGAGATTTTAACCCTTTCTTTGCAGGGGGAGCCACGCATGTCACTTGCTCAGGATATTCAGGGTGTCTCTCTCACTCTCAGAGACTAGATTGCTCACCATTTCTCCCATGCTTGCCGTAGCATATCCCCACCCCTCCAGCAGGAGTGCCCCTCTCCCTCCCACACGAATAGCTTGCAGCACATAAATCCGGCTCAGGAACTGCTCCCAGCACAGGCTGTCAGCACCACCACGTGGTTCATTATGAGAGCAAGACAAAGCTGAATGTGTTGCTGTTAGGATACTCTCAAACCAGAGATCCCCTTTTTTCGGCCAGATACGTTGATACATCTCCCAGACCATTCAGTCTGAGGAAAGCTTTCCATTTCCATGTGTGGCTGGGGGAGGGAGGTGGGGAACTGCATCAGAAACTCTCTCTGATCTCTTCCATGGTGGCACCAGCCCCTCTCTTGGATTAATACTGGATTAATACCTGGCTAATACCTATGAAAAGAAAAGAACGTGTGTGACAGTGCAGCTATTCGCATCCCAGCTGTACTGGTAGACACTATGCTGCAGGGCTAAGGACAATTGTTTGCTAGACGGCCCAGGGTGCAGGACTAGCAGAGCAATATCTCCTTTGTCAAGAGGAGCCATTTTCCACCCAAGATAGTACACCCAGGTCCTTTGCACCCCTGCCTAGGAACAGCCCAGGTGGATGCCAGTGACACTCTCTGGAGAGAGAGGATGGATTAGTTTGAGTGTGCTGCCAACACACTCCATTCACTAAAGCAACTTCTTATGTTCAGGGCTACAAGCAAATACTGAATGGGGGTGGAATTGCCATTTTAGCCACACAGTCATTGCAGTGCTGGGATCTAGGCCACTGCTTTTGAATATATGTGGAGGCAGAGACAGGTATTTTAGACCATTGAGAAATTAAGCAACCTTTAGAATCAAAAGACAAAAGGAAAAGTTACAGTTCATAAAACCCAGATGATTACATGTGATCACTAACCTCCCAGCCATAATCGGTGGGGTTTAGTAACTTTACATGAAGCTGGCATTCCCAGGAGATTGTTTACCTGTATTTGGAGGTGCTGCAGTTGATTTTACTCTGCAGTTTCCCCATGATATTGCACATGAGCCAAGGTGAGCAGCTCTGTAATCCAGCATGTAGTGCTCAGCTTCGAAACCTCAGCATCTCAGGCAATCTCTGGGAGCTGGGGGATTAGGAGAGGACACGTTATGGGGAATTTATAAATCAGTTCTGATCTTTACATCCATTGGATCCAATGCCGAGAATGCAGCACTTTCACTACAGTCCCAGTCATTAGCTTCCCTGCATTTCCCTTACTCCTCTTCCCGCCCCCATACCCATCACTCCAGATAGTATATGCTTGTTGCTTCTCTCTGCGCAGTGCCAGTTGGGAGGTGTGGCCAGCGGATGCTGCTTTATGGGCAACTCAATCAGCATCTTATTAGCAAACACCCCAGGTGAGAATGGCCCGTAGCACTATCTGAAAGGAGAGTTTCAGAGTAACAGCCGCGTTAGTCTGTATTCGCAAAAAGAAAAGGAGTACTTGTGGCACCTTAGAGACTAACCAATTTATTTGAGCATGAGCTTTCGTGAGCTACAGCTCACTTCATCGGATGCATACTGTGGAAACTGCAGAAGGCATTATATACACAGAGATCATGAAACAATACCTCCTCCCACCCCACTCTCCTGCTGGTAATAGCTTATCTAAAGTGATCATCAAGTTGGGCCATTTCCAGCACAAATCCAGGTTTTCATACACATTGTGAGGAGAGTGGTCACTTTGGATAAGCTATTACCAGCAGGAGAGTGAGTTTGTGTGTGTGGTTTTTGGAGGGGGCTGGGGGGGTGAGAAAACCTGGATTTGTGCTGGAAATGGCCCACCTTGATTATCATACACATTTTAAAGAGTGGTCACTTTGGATGGGCTATTACCAGCAGGAGAGTGGGGTGGGAGGAGGTATTGTTTCATGGTCTCTGTGTATATAATGCCTTCTGCAGTTTCCACAGTATGCATCCGATGAAGTGAGCTATAGCTCACGAAAGCTCATGCTCAAATAAATTGGTTAGTCTCTAAGGTGCCACAAGTCCTCCTTTTCTTTTTGAAAGGAGAGTGTGTTTCCTGGGAGTGTGTTGGCTGGGTTTTACTGTTGTTTTGTTGGTCTTTATGACTGTTGTAATAAACTGAATTCTGTGCTGGTGCCAGGCTGGCAGATTGATCCCCTGTGGCCTCAGAACAGGCGTAGCACGGGAAGTGTCCTCATTATGTACCTCAGTCCCTACCTGAACTACCTCAGCCTTACCCAGTCAATATACCCACTCAGTCCTTCACCTCCACAGTGCCAGTTTCTGGCAGGTTTTATGATGTGGACAACTACGCACTCACTTGTCTGTCTGAGGCTCTTCAGCAAAGCAGCACAGGGAAGCCTACACTGTTGTGCCCGTGTTCTAACTGTTCGGGGGTAAAGGCTCCAGTCACTCCACTGCCTTTTACTAGCACTAAACTCACTAAACGCATTCAATCAATACAGGAGAGGTGCAGCTGTCTACAGGCTGGTGTCAATGGTGGTGAATTACCAGGTACAGTAATCGGATTCTTCTCAGCAGGAGATGCTCTAAATGGATTGATTTCAGTCTGACCTGCTAAAGCTCCTGTCTTCCGGGTCAGTAGGAGTCTGCTGAAAATTTAATGACTGCATTTACCTGTTTGTCAGAGCAAACAAATCAAAATAACCTTCATGTCACTAATCACAGAAGCCTGAAGCTCAGATGCTAGAATTGCTAGGTCAGAAAGTGGACTGGTTTCCTGGCAGACATTCCCCTTCTAATTTTACTCTGCTGTCCTTTGCAATTAGCAATGAATATAACCTAGTTAAGCTCTGCTTGTTCAATCCAGATGTTTATACAGCCAAAAGTTTTAAAGTGTAACCAATCTCATAGGCCAGGGAGTGTATTAACTGGGTAACTGACTTTCTTTCAGTCAAAACAAGACCAAGTTCGCAAACTATTTCAGTGTCCTAGGAACAGAGGTGACTTTTTTTTTTTTTTGGCAACAGGAAGAAGCTGGAAACTCAGTCTGTATTTTATTTAATAGAATTTAACTTTATTTCCTTGGCTTTTAATTAACCTGATATTGCAAATATTAAAATTAACTGCATGAAACAGTGAACTGGCAGAAAGAAAGCAAAATGACAACAGTGCCTTTTCCTGGGGGTTTGCTTGCATCTGCAAAATGCTTTGCAGATGTGAAGAGACTGTCATTTACTATATGTCTGTATAGTCCCTATTACAATGTGCGCCCCTGAGCTGGTGTAAAAAAGTAATAATGGTAACAGTGCTAAGTGTTATTAATAAAGAGAGTCTGGGAAGTCCAGCATATTTATAAGATTTGATGTAACAACCCCTCTAGCAATCTATTAGTAGCAGACATTCATAGCCATTTTACAGACCAGTTTTCCAGACAATCAATGGTAAATTTTTCTTTGTGGCTAATTATTCCTCATTACATGCAAGCAGCACAAGTTTTCCATTCATAAACACCTTCTGATTTTAATTGCACTATAGAATCAAGGCAGATAGTTAGCACTGTGAGAAAAGAATAAAAAGGAATAAAAATACAAATTACATTTTGTATCTTGAGAATGCTTCCCTACAACTGCCTAACTATAGCATAAATCTGCAGCTCCCTCTGCAACTTTGAATGCTTAATAAGAATGCAAGCTTCCAGAGTCTTGTTGCATTTTGGGAAAGCCCTCTGATACCCCAAGATGTCATCTCTTGGCAGACTTTCCAATGCAAATTTACCATCCTCCTGTACGTACGCCACTCACTATTGTGACAGTCTACTAGAATGAAGTTCTACTGTCAGGGCTCCCATTGTAATTGAATGACAACTAGGTATGCTTCAAAAAGAGTGCATTTCATCGTAGGGATTTATTTTTTTAAATGTACATTGCTCTTTAGCAACCCGTTCCTGGGAGCAGAAAGTATTTGCATTTAAACAAGTTTTAATCTCCTCAGTCTATTGTAACACAGCAGTGAAATCTGCATGCTGGCTTTGGGAAGCAACAATATCCCAAATAGCAAACAGTCATCATATAACACACAGACGTGAAACTAAATCATAAGATCACACCCCGACATCTGACTATCCAGCGTCACAGCCAGGGCCGGCTCTACCGTTTTTGCAGCCCCAAGCAGTGAAAAAACCTGTCGCCGCTGCATTGCCACCGCAGATGGCAGGAGAGAGAGAAGCTGCTGCCGCAGAAACTCTGCCGCCCCTTTCTGACTGCCACCCCAAGCACCTGCTTGGAACACTGGTGCCTGGAGCCAGCCCTGGTCACAGCACTGAGCAACATGGCTAATATCTGTCACCTGTGGCTTGTTCTCTCTCTCTCATCCTCTCCCCAAGGAGAGCTGTACACACAGTGGAGTGTTTTGATGATTTTTTTTTTTTAAATATGTACACACTGATTGGACTAGGCCATGAAAGAGAAGGTGCTTGGTCAGCCAGATCTCTTTGGAGTTTATTTCCAAGCACCGTTAATGGGACTTGCATATGATTATGAAGGGGAGAATCAACACAAAGTGAGGACATATTGTATGTGATTGAAAGAAAACTACTCTGTTTAAGCTAATCAGTACTGTTTTGCTTTCCTCCGGCTATGCAGATGCAAAACACCCATTTACAAAGCCGATAACATCACTTGAAGATTTGGGGAAACCCTAAGTAAATTCTTTGGGGTTCTTAAAGGGCTCCCTTGACCCATTTTACAGTGGTGCTGGTTAGCAGAATCCTGGATTATTCTATGTTCCAGCAAATACATTGCAGTGTTAAAGCCTCTTTAACACATTGCACTATTTTAAGACAATTAACCAGACATTTTAAAGATATTATCAGCAGTACCATACATTATTTAGACATAGAAGGTTGGGATTTTCAAATACCACTGAAATCTGGACACTGAACTTTCTCAAAGCACTTGGAAAATTCCAGCAAAAATAAAAGCCTCTTTGTTTAAATTAAGTTACAGTGGGTTTGCATTTCCTCTTGAGCAGCTAGCGCAATGTCTCTACTGCAACAAAAATGGCTTTTTTACACTGTTAGCTATCGCACAGTAAGATGCTAGTGGACACAAGGCATCGTCACTTTTACTGCAAGGTTTTATTACAATGCCATCCCTTCACTGAGATTGTGCAGTAGGATAGCTAACATGCATTCATTATTCCATGGTAAAAACACACTGGTTTTGGAGGTGAAGACAAAGCCTAGAAGTTTGATTCCTGCTTTTTTTCCCTCTTTTCAATGCTTGTCTTATTGTAATGATCTTCCCACTAGACCCTGGGAAAGTATGGATGGGATTGTGAACAGTGCTAACTACTAGCCATTTGTTATTAGTTAACTGGCCTTATTTTTGTTAAAGGGAATATTCCCTCTCTGCCCAATTACATGCGGTTTCCCTAGGAAAATGGGTCCCTCTAGTCTCCACTTCACATGCCCCATATTAATAACCCTTATATGTTAGCAACTACACTAAGAAATACAGGGCCACAATTCACTGTTTCCATGTACCTCGTGCGATTGATTCACCAAACCAGAGCCCACGGAAAACGCTAGCCTGGCAGAATAGCACCGCTTTGCACCAGTGCGAATGACTCCACAACATACAAGGCAGCAGGAAGGGCTTGTCTGCTCATGAGGGGCTGCCATAGCTCTTCGCGAAGACAGGAGAGCTTCTCCCGGCCGGTAGGAACTCCGCCTCCCCACGAGGCAGTACTGTAGCTGCGTCCCCCCAACAGAGCACTGTCTACAGCAGGAGTTCGATCTGTACAGCTGCGTCGCTCAGGGGGTATATTTCCACACGGTTATATCCACAAGGTTATATGCAGACCCAGCCTAACTCAGGACCGACAACTGTGCTGACCCAGGGATGCATCTCTCACTATCGCTGGCCAATACCTGTCTGGGAGGACGCATCAGGATTTCTTGACCAGTGCCCTAGGCTGCTCCTGACCTGTACTGAACGGATACCATCCCAGGGCACCTTCTTCCCCACAGCCCGGTCTCATGGACCTTCAGAAAGGGCACTGGTGAGCCCTGTTGTTGCCCCGCAGGACCAGCCCACCCGGGAGCAGGAGGAGCCGGGTTCTATGCCCACCATCGCCTCGCAGGGCCAAGCCGGGGTGTGCGCGTTGGGAGCCGGGCTCCGTGCCCCCCATCGCCCCGGGGAGCTGGCCCGCCCGGGGGGGGGGGAGCCGGACTCCGTGCCCCCCATCGCCCCGGGGGGCTGGCCCGCCCGGACGGGGGGGGAGCCGGGCTCCGTGCCCCCCATCGCCCCGGGGAGCTGGCCCGCCCGGGGGGGGGGGGGGGGAGCCGGGCTCCGTGCCCCCCATCGCCCCGGGGAGCTGGCCCGCCCGGAGGGGGGGGGGAGCCGGGCTCCGTGCCCCCCATCGCCCCGGGGAGCTGGCCCGCCCGGAGGGGGGGGGAGCCGGGCTCCGTGCCCCCCATCGCCCCGGGGGGCTGGCCCGCCCGGACGGGGGGGGGAGCCGGGCTCCGTGCCCCCCATCGCCCAGGGGGGCTGGCCCGCCCGGACGGGGGGGGAGCCGGGCTCCGTGCCCCCCATCGCCCCGGGGGGCTGGCCCCCCCGGACGGGGGGGGAGCCGGGCTCCGTGCCCCCCATCGCCCCGGGGGGCTGGCCCGCCCGGACGGGGGGGGGGGAGCCGGGCTCCGTGCCCCCCATCGCCCCGGGGGGCTGGCCCGCCCGGACGGGGGGGGGGGGAGCCGGGCTCCGTGCCCCCCATCGCCCCGGGGGGCTGGCCCGCCCGGACGGGGGGGGGGAGCCGGGCTCCGTGCCCCCCATCGCCCCGGGGGGCTGGCCCGCCCGGAGGGGGGGGGGAGCCGGGCTCCGTGCCCCCCATCGCCCCGGGGGGCTGGCCCGCCCGGAGGGGGGGGAGCCGGGCTCCGTGCCCCCCATCGCCCCGGGGGGCTGGCCCGCCCGGAGGGGGGGGGGAGCCGGGCTCCGTGCCCCCCATCGCCCCGGGGGGCTGGCCCGCCCGGAGGGGGGGGAGCCGGGCTCCGTGCCCCCATCGCCCCGGGGGGCTGGCCCGCCCGGAGCGGGGGGCTGGCCCGGGCTCTCGCCGACGCTGAGCTGCAGCCCGGGGGGTCGGAGCGCGCCGCTGGGGCTACCAGGGGCGACAGCGGCCGCCCGCAGCTCCCAGGGCCCGGCCCGGCAGCGCGTTCCCAGCGCCACCCCGCACTCACCTACCCGCGCCGGGGCCGCCCCGCGCCTCAGCGACCCGCCAGAGTCCGGGGTGGGGCCGCGCAGGGAAACAGCTCCGCCCCCGTCCCCCATAGGGCAGCACCGGCCCTGCACCCCCCTCGAGGCCCCGCCCCCAGCGCCCTCCCCAGTACCCCCCCCCCCGCGCCCCCACTGCCCCCCTCCGAGCACCCCCGCCGTCCCCGCCCCCACTCCCGAGTACCATAGAATCATAGAATATCAGGGTAGGAAGGGACCCCAGAGGGTCATCTAGTCCAACCCCCTGCTCAAAAGCAGGACCCATCCCCAATTAAATCATCCCAGCCAGGGCTTTGTCAAGCCTGACCTTAAAAACCTCTAAGGAAGGAGATTCTACCACCTCCCTAGGTAACGCATTCCAGTGTTTCACCACCCTCTTAGTGAAAAAGTTTTTCCTAATATCCAATCTAAACCTCCCCCACTGCAACTTGAGACCATTACTCCTCGTTCTAGCATCTGGTACCGCTGAGAACAGTCTAGATCCATCCTCTCTGAAACCACCTCTCAGTAGTTGAAAGCAGCTATCAAATCCCCCCTCATTCTTCTCTTCTGCAGGCTAAACAATCCCAGCTCCCTCAGCCTCTCCTCATAACTCATGTGTTCCAGTCCCCTAATCATTTTTGTTGCCCTTCGCTGGACTCTCTCCAATTTATCCACATCCTTCTTGAAGTGTGGGGCCCAAAACTGGACACAGTACTCCAGATGAGGCCTCACCAATGTCGAATAGAGGGGAACGATCACGTCCCTCGATCTGCTCGCTATGCCCCTACTTATACATCCCAAAATGCCATTGGCCTTCTTGGCAACAAGGGCACACCGCTGACTCATATCCAGCTTCTCGTCCACTGTCACCCCTAGGTCCTTTTCCGCAGAACTGCTGCCTAGCCATTCGGTCCCTAGTCTGTAGCAGTGCATTGGGTTCTTCCGTCCTAAGTGCAGGACTCTGCACTTGTCCTTGTTGAGCCTCATCAGATTCCTTTTGGCCCAATCTTCCAATTGGTCTAGGTCCCTCTGTATCCTATCCCTAGCCTCCAGAGTATCTACCTCACCTCTGAGTTTAGTGTCATCTGCAAACTTGCTGAGGGTGCAATCCACACCATCCTCCATATCATTAATGAAGATATTGAACAAAACTGGCCTGAGGACCGACCCTTGGGGCACTCCACTTGATACCAGCTGCCAACTAGACATGGAGCCATTGATCACTACCCTTGAGCCCGACAATCTAGCCAACTTTCTATCCACCTTATAGTCCATTCATCCAGCCCATATTTCTTTAACTTGCTGGCAAGAATACTGTGGGAGACCACGTGAAAAGCTTTGCTAAAGTCAAGGAACAACATGTCCACTGCTTTCCCCTCATCCACAGAGCCAGTTATCTCATCATAGAAGGCAATTAGATTAGTCAGGCATGACTTGCCCTTGGTGAATCCATGCTGGCTGTTCCTGATCACTTTCCTCTCATGCAAGTGCTTCAGGACTGATTCTTTGAGGACCTGCTCCATGATTTTTCCAGGGACTGAGGTGAGGCTAACTGGCTTGTAGTTCCCAGGATCCTCCTTTTTCCCTTTTTTAAAGATGGGCACTACATTAGCCTTTTTCCAGTCGTCCGGGACTTCCCCCGATCGCCATGAGTTTTCAAAGATAATGGCCAATGGCTCTGCAATCACATCCGCCAACTCCTTTTGCACTCTCAGATGCAGCGTATCTGGCCGTATGGACTTGTGCTCATCCAGCTTTTCTAAATAGTTGCTGTCATATATATAAAGGGAAGGTTAACCACCTTAAAATCCCTCCTGGCCAGAGGAAAAAACCCTTTCACCTGTAAAGGGCTAAGAAGCTAAAGATAACCTCGCTGGCACCTGACCAAAATGACCAATGAGGAGACAAGATACTTTCAAAGTTGGAGCAGGGGTGGGGGAGGGGAACAAAGGGTTCTCTCTGTCTGTGTGTTGCTTTTGCCGGGACAAGAGCAGGAATGCAGGTCAGAACTCCTGTAAAGGGCTAATAAGCAATCTAGTTAGATATGCGTTAGATTCTGTTTTGTTTAAATGGCTGATAAAATAAGTTGTGCGGAATGGAATGTATATTCCTGGTTTTGTGTCTTTTTGTAACTTAAGCTTTTGCCTAGAGGGATTCTCTATGTTTTGAATCTGATTACCCTGTAAGGTATTTACCATCCTGATTTTACAGAGGTAATTCTTTTACTTTTTCTTCAATTAAAATTCTTCTTTTAAGAACCTGATTGCTTTTTCATTGTTCTTAAGATCCAAGGGTTTGGGTCTTTGTTCACCTATGCAAATTGGTGAGGATTTTTATGAAGCCTACCTCAGGTAAGGGGGTGTAGGGTTTGGGAGGATTTTTGGGTGAAAGACTTTTCCAAGTGGGCTCTTTCCCGGTTATATATTTGTTAGACGCTTGGTGGTGGCAGCAATAAAGTCCAGGGGCAAAAGGTAAAATAGTTTGTACCTTGGGGAAGTTTTAACCTAAGCTGGTAAAAATAAGCTTAGGGGTTTTTTCGTGCGGGTCTGTACCCTAGAGTTCAGAGTGGGGAAGGAACCTTGACAGTCCCGAACCACTTCTTTCTCCACAGAGGGCTGGTCACCTCCTCTCCATGCTGTGCTGCCCTCTGCAGTAGTCTGGGAGCTGACCTTGTTCGTGACGACAGAGGCAAAAAAAGTATTCAGTACATTAGCCTTTTCCACATCCTCTGTCGCTAGGTTGCCTCCCTCGTTCAGTAAGGGGCCCACACTTTCCTTGACTTTCTTGTTACTAACATATCTGAAGAAACCCTTCTTGTTACTCTTAACATCTCTTGCTTGCTGCAACTCCAAGTGTGATTTGGCCTTCCTGATTTCACTCCTGCAAGCCTGAGCAATATTTTTATACTCTTCCCTGGTCATTTGTCCAATCTTCCACTTCTTGTAAGCGTCTTTTTTGTGTTTAAGATTAGCAAGGATTTCACTGTTAAGCCAAGCTGGTCGCCTGCCATATTTACTATTCTTTCTACACATGGGGATGGTTTGTCCCTGTAATCTCAATAAGGATTATTTAAAATACAGCCAGCTCTCTTGGACTCATGTTATTCTCCCAGGGGATCTTGCCCATCAGTTCTCTGAGGGAGTCAAAGTCTGCTTTTCTGAAGTCCAGGGTCCTTATTCTGCTGCTCTCCTTTCTTCCTTGTGTCAGGATCCTGAACATCATGGTGGGCTTATTTTTTTGGGACTCCTCCGTTCCACCCCCTGACTGGCTGTCCACAAACTCGTTGGCCAGCCGCCCTGCGCTCTGCAGGTCCTCTGGCTTTTTGTCCACCAACCATATCCTCAGGTCGGATGGGCAATATTCATACAAGTGCTCTAGTACAATCATTTTAACCATGTCTTCCTTAGTCTGGGCCCCATCTGCTCACTTGTGGACATATCCCTCCATTCAGAGGATCAGTTCCAGATATGTGTCCTCAGGGGTTTTACGCTGACTCCGGAACTTTTTCCGGTATGCCTCAGGAGTCATCTCAAACTTTCATAGCAGGGCCTTTTTGAACAGTTCATAGTCCCCTGCCTCCACCCCTTCCATTCAACTGTACATCCCCATGGCTTTGGGGTCCAGTAAGAGGGTGAGAAACTGGAGCCTGTCTGCGGGGTCAACACTGTGCAGCTTGCAGGCATTCTCAAAGGTCATCAGGAATTCATCTATGTCCTTCCCTTCCTCAAACTGGGACAGGATGTGCTTATCAAAGCTCCATGCAGTCCTGGGTCCCCCGTCACTCACCGCAGCAGGGGGCTCTCTGCTCCTCAGCCTGGCCAGCTCCAGTTCATGCTGCCGCTCTTTTTCCCAATCCTCCAGCTCTAGCTTTTTCAGTTTTATCTCCCTCTCCCATTCCAGCTACCCCAGCTCCAGCAATGGGAAGCTTGGCTGTGAGGATCCTCTTCTGGCTGCAGGGGTCACAGTGCCCCTGGAGTTCACTGGGCTCCTTCCAGCCCCTCCCCTACCCATAAGTAGGCAGGGCCTCGGAGTGCCCTCGGCAGCAGTCTGACCACTCCCAGCCTGGACAGGCAGTGGCACTGGTGCTGCATGTGCCGGACTGCTTCCCTCCTGGGTAGGGATCAGCTCCTCTGAGTGATCCTCCTCCTCCAGCTGAGCAATCAACTGTGCTTTGATGAGCTTTCCAATGTGCAGCCCTCTCTCTCTCTCTCTCTCTCTGCACAGGTCTACAAGGTCCCTCTTAAGGAGATGGTTATACATTTTTCTGCTGTTCCCAAGTTGTTGAGGACTTGCAGGCATGGGTGCTCTCAGTTCTCCACAGTTTCCAGGAAGAACCCCTACTATGCCAGCCCTTCTCCAGGTTACCACTTCTCTCCCAGGGTCAAGCCGCAGACTCCTCTGCCCCTGGAACCGCTCACCGCAGTCCCCAGGGACCCAGTTACTGCAAAGTCCTCCTCACTGGTCACACATTCTCAGGGGTTAAGCATAGCTCCTTCGCCTCCTGAAACTGCTCCTCTCTGAGCCTTCAGCACGCCTGGTTCTCATTAATCCCCCTTTGTTTTAGGGTTCCCCAGTCACTCACTGCAGGAAGCACTATCCACAGGACGCAGTACATCCCACCACTGCCACCAGTTGTCACAGAGTGTGGGGGAGTCAGGGCCCTGCACCCCCCACTTCCTGCGATTCACCATGACTCTCAGCCAGCCAGTAAAAGAGAAGGTTTATTAGATGACAGGAACATAGCTTAAAGCAGAGCTTATAGGTTCAGAAAACAGGACCCCTCAGTCAGGTCCAACTTGGGGGTAGGGAGCCCAGACCCCAGTTCTGGGTTTCCGTCCATTTCCCCAGCCAGCTCCAAACTGAAACTCCCTCCAGCAGTCCTATGCAGCCACAAACTCCGTCCCCTCCTCCAGCCTTTGTCCAGTTTCCCAGCCAGAAGGTGTCAACCTGGCCCCAAGCCCCTCCTGGGTTCAGGTTACATGCCGGCCGGCAGTCAAGTATCATCCCGCAAGTGACGTCACACCCTTATATCCCACCACCATCTAGTATTAATGCAGACAGTAAACTCGTAAAACCCCCATGTAACATTACCAGGTTAATACTCCCTGCTCCGTCACCGTATCTCCGCCATGGATGGACAGAGGACTCCAGCCTCTGGAGAGAGAGATTCATTATGAAATCTAGAGAAATAATCTCAATCCCTAGTTGTTTATATTAAACTCCTAAACGATCTATATGTGTTGGGGCCGGGTTATCTCACTTGGCAAGCAGAATGGGGAATAAAGCTTTGTGGCTGAATTCTCTGTGCAGATGTATTTACATGCCAGTCTACAGAGTCCATCCTGGGGGGATGCTTTCAGAAACAGGGCCAACGTCATGGGAATGCATATAAGTGTTATGCATTGTAATGGACTCGCCAGTAGGTGGTGCTGCTGAGACTGACAAACCACAAGGGGATTTTTACTCTGAGCAAGGAGGCAGTTACCTGCGTCTGCAGGCGAATGATGCATGACTAGGTCATGGATGAGCCTAGTACATAGCTAGGGACTGATCTAAATGATAGGGTTTGTACTTGTAATGTCTCTGAAAGGCTCCCTGTGCCCTTGGCTTAGAACAGTGGAATGTTTTCTGGAAATCTACATAGATAAATACAGAGTTACCGAGAAAAGAGTGAGTATTAACCATACACTACAGTCCTGCAGAGGAAGAATGATACTAACTGTCACAGAGCTACAGAACAGAAATATTTATTGAACACGGCTGCCTTTTCCACATCATTAACACATTTGCTGTCTCCATCCAGACCATTGCTAAGATTGCTTTTGTTCCTAATATACTTAAACTGTTTATTGTCTTTAACCCTGCCAGCCACAGTTCTACACCACCACCCCATCCCACCTGTCAGTGCTAACTGGTCAGGCACATAAGCAATGCTCCACTGAATAAAGCTGCTCCAGATTTCTGCTTCCTGCAGAAATAATGACTTGATTTCCTCCTCTTCGTCGTCCACTCTTCAGGGACTAGCGGAGTGTTTCTCAAATGCAGCCACCAAGGGCTTTTCTTGCGGCCACAGCCTCCTTGCATGGTGATGTGGGGGGAAAGCAATGGCCCCTCCCCAAATGCTCCCAGCAGGAGTTGGGCCCTGCCCCCCTCTGGAGAGACAAATGCTGGAGGAGCAGGCAGCCAGTGAGTTCCCCACCTTCCCAGAGGCAGTGGGGTCAGGCTTCAGTCTTGGGGTGACAGGCAGCCGGCTCCAGCCCCTGGGCTCTGGCCCCCAGGCTCACCACCCTCACCTCCCCTCGCTCCTGACCCCCACTGCCTCCTTGCCCACCTCCCCATCCAGGGCTTAATTTGTCCCCAGAATTGCCAAGGCTGAGTAAATCTGCTGTGAAAAGAGATATTTGTATGTTTGTTAATATCACTTTTCCTGTCAGACTTAGTAGTTAGCTGGAGGCTATGAAAAGTGACATTAATATACAAGTATCACTTTTCACAGCAGACTAACGAACTAGCAGGTCAAAAAAAATTCAACCAAAAAAGCACAAGAAATAACAACAGAAAAGACAAGAATGTGGAAAGCACCTTATTTGTGTTTCTACTCTGTTTAGCTCCAGTAAAGAATAGAGATAATTATACATTATTTTGGTTATTCAGCCTGTAAAAAAGCCCTACATAAATAAATGACAATGATTTGGACGTGGATATGTGCATGTTTTTTTCTAAAGTTAAGTATTTTAGGAAAAATTGTGAGCACAGCCACCAAAAAATTTGTTGTGAGAACCCCTAGCGCCCCTCAGCAAGTATTTGCAGTGACACCCCCAGGCCGCATTTTCAGAACAGAGGAGGATTTATTAGTCAATTGGAATGCAACACTGGAAGTCCTTAGCATAAAAGAAAAGAAGGTTAAAGCATAGTCCACTCTGATCAAGCCACAGTGCACAAGCCAAGCTGTAGTGAACTCCATTCTCAGGCTCTGGCTCCGTCTTCCTCTGACTTCCTTCCTTCAGCCCAGGAGAGAGCCCCAAGCTTCTTCCAGGACCTACATTTATACTCTGCTGGACTAGGGTGACCAGATAGCAAGTGTGAAAAATTGGGACAGAGGGTAGGGGGTAATAGGAACCTATATAAGAAAAAGCCCCAAATATCGGGACTGTCCCTATAAAGTCGGGACATCTGGTCACCCTATGCTGGACACATCTGTCTTTTGTTCTCCAGGCAGAGTGATGCTGAGTTCACCACCCTGCTGGCCAGAGTTTCCCACTGTTGAGTGTCGATTCATGAGTCACTGGAGCTTGTGTTGGTTGATCTGGGTCGATTTCAGCCAGTTCTTTAACAACTCTATTTATGCCACCCAGTCAGTGAGGCAACACACACACACAAGCCACCCTTATATCTCTGCCCTGAGAGCAAACTTAATCCTTCCCCCCGCCCCGGATGGCAGTGAAGCATAACAAGCCTTGTGGATAGAGGAAGCAGTACATAGCTCAACTTTTGTAAGGCATCCTCCTTATAAGGAAACTAGGGAAATACAGCCTGGACAAACCTGCTCTAAGGTGGATGCACAACTGGCTGGAAAAGCGCACTCAGCGTGAGCAGTAAGGTTAAGATGTCGTCACGGTGATGTCTAGTAAAAGCCACGGACAGGTCATGGGCAACAGACAGAAATTCAAAGAAGCCCATGACCTGTTCGTGGCTTTTGCTAAAAATAAAGGCGAGGGGGTGGGGGGGGGACACAACGCTAACAGCTCCAGCGCCCATCCCCTGTAGCAATGGCTCAGAGCTCCAGGGCCCCCGCTGCAGCTCAGAGCTCCGGGGTCGGCGTCTTGGCGCTCTGGGGTCCCCGCAGCGGATGACAGCTTTTGTCCTGCCCCTCTAGGGCACGGAACACAAGAGGTGCAACACCTGTGTAGTTAGATACACCCAGAGAAGATCCCACAATCCCTCTGGACCACGTGGAAGACCCCAGCACTTTCATCTGGGTGCATTTTAAGTCTCTTGTACCACAGTCCTTCCTGGGAAGTCTTTATGTGGGACACAGGGGTGAAGACTATTTGTTATTTTAAAATCCTTTTGCTCTTTTTCTTTTACCCTGCTGCAAAATAAAACAGCCTTCTTCAAACTAAAGTGGTGTTTGTCACTGCACACCACTGATCCCAGGCTCCCAAAGGTGTCTGCACTCAGCCTGACATGCTGGGGAAGCACAGTTGACATGCTAGGTATGGTAGCCCAGAGCCCAGTCTAGGAGAGGGAGAATTACAGAAATCTGCTCCAGAAAAGGCATGAGGCTGAAACCTTGGGAGGAGCAGGAGGCACTCAGAGAAACTGGGAAGGCGACAGAGATATAGCTATCCCTGCCGCTCCCCAGGACATCCACTCCCTGCTCTCAGCGCTCCCTGCTTTGTGGTACTGCAGGCACCAGCTCCCCATCATCTCATCCCCCCCACTGCTCTCTGCTCTCCCTTCTCCCAAAGACCCCTGAATAGAAACCTCACCCTGTCTTTCACCAGTGGAAGAGCCCAGCTGTCACACTCTCCACGCGTTTGGGAAGCGATTATGGCAGAGCGCCAGCTCTGACACTGTTACAGTTAAGCACGATGTTCTGTTTAAAAGTTGAGTATTCTAACTGCTCTGAAATGCACGTGTGCTCGGATTGTCTTGGCATTTGCTACTCTCTGAGCATGCAGGGTAAGGTTAGTGGTTTAAATTTATGGTTACTTGAACAAACAATTCCTCAGGACCCCCCACCCCCACCCCAGTAGCTCCCTAAAAGGAACCTTTTTACAAAATCCCCTTGTTCTTACAACATTTTGCACACACCTAGGCTGAAACTATGCTTCTAATTCTCCGCCCGACTGATCTCATCTGATTTGTGTCCATTTATTCTTTTGCATAGGGACTGTCCGGTTTGGCCAATGTACATGGCAGAGGTCATTGCTGGCACATGATGGCATATAGCACATTGGTAGATGTGCAGGTGAACAAGCCCCTGATGGTGTGGCTAATGTGATTAGATCCTATGATGGTGTCCCTTGAATAGATATGTGGACAGAGTTGGCAATGGGGTATGTTGCAAGGATAGGTTCCTGGATTACTGGATAGTCCCGGATGACTGGAAAAAGGCTAATGTAGTGCCAATCTTTAAAAAAGGGAAGAAGGAAGATCCTGGGAACTACAGGCCAGTCAGCCTCACCTCAGTCCCTGGAAAAATCATGGAGCAGGTCCTCAAAGAATCAATCCTGAAGCACTTGCATGAGAGGAAAGTGATCAGGAACAGCCAGCATGGATTCATCAAGGGAAGGTCATGCCTGACTAATCTAATCGCCTTTTACTGGTTCTGTGGATGAAGGGAAAGCAGTGGATGTATTGTTTCTTGACTTTAGCAAAGCTTTTGACACGGTCTCCCATAGTATTCTTGTCAGCAAGTTAATGAAGTATGGGCTGGATGAATGCACTATAAGGTGGGTAGAAAGCTGGCTAGATTGTCGGGCTCAACGGGTAGTGATCAATGGCTCCATGTCTAGTTGGCAGCCGGTATCAAGTGGAGTGCCCCAAGGGTCGGTCCTGGGGCCGGTTTTATTCAATATCTTCATAAATGATCTGGAGGATGGTGTGGATTGCACTCTCAGCAAATTTGCGGATGATACTAAACTGGGAGGAGTGGTAGATACGCTGGAGGGGAGGGATAGGATACAGAAGGACCTAGACCAATTGGAAGATTGGGCCAAAAGGAATCTGATGAGGTTCAATAAGGATAAGTGCAGGGTCCTGCACTTAGGACGGAAGAACCCAATGCACAGCTACAGACTAGGGACCGAATGGCTAGGCAGCAGTTCTGCGGAAAAGGACCTAGGGGTGACAGTGGACGAGAAGCTGGATATGAGTCAGCAGTGTGCCCTTGTTGCCAAGAAGGCCAATGGCATTTTGGGATGTATAAGTAGGGGCATAGCGAGCAGATCGAGGGACGTGATCGTTCCCCTCTATTCGACATTGGTGAGGCCTCATCTGGAGTACTGTGTCCAGTTTTGGGCCCCACACTTCAAGAAGGATGTGGATAAATTGGAGAGAGTCCAGCGAAGGGCAACAAAAATGATTAGGGGACTGGAACACATGAGTTATGAGGAGAGGCTGAGGGAGCTGGGATTGTTTAGCCTGCAGAAGAGAAGAATGAGGGGGGATTTGATAGCTGCTTTCAACTACCTGAAAGGGGGTTCCAAAGAGGATGGCTCTAGACTGTTCTCAATGGTAGCAGATGACAGAACGAGGAGTAATGGTCTCAAGTTGCAGTGGGGGAGGTTTAGATTGGATATTAGGAAAAACTTTTTCCCTAAGAGGGTGGTGAAACACTGGAATGCGTTACCTAGGGAGGTGGTAGAATCTCCTTCCTTAGAGGTTTTTAAGGTCAGGCTTGACAAAGCCCTGGCTGGGATGATTTAACTGGGAATTGGTCCTGCTTTGAGCAGGGGGTTGGACTAGATGACCTTCTGGGGTCCCTTCCAACCCTGATATTCTATGATTCTATGATTCTATGATTAGTGGTTTTGTTGTGTGGTGTGTCATTGCTGGTGAGTATTTGCTTCAGGTTGGGGGCCTGTCTCCCAAGGTCTGTGAGAGTGAGGGACCATCCTTCAGGATAGGTTGCAGATCCTCGATGATGCACTGGAGAGGTTTTAGTTGGGGGCTGTAGGTGACGGCTAGTGGTAGTCTGTTACTTTCTTTGTTGGGCCTGTCCTGTAGTAGGTGACTTCTTTTGGGTACTTTTCTGGTTCTGTCAATCGGTTTCTTCACTTCAGCAGGTGGGTGTTGTAGTTTTAAGAACACTTGATAGAGATTGTGTAAGTATTTGTCTCTGTCTGAGGGATTGGAGCAAATGCGGTTGTATCTTAGAGTCTCTACGCAAAAGAATAAAGGGACACAAATCAAATGTCAAGAATTAAAACATTCAAAAACCAGTCGAAGAACACTTCAACCTCCCTGGATGCTTCATTACAGACTTAACAGTGGCAATTCTTCAACAAAAAAACTTCAAAAACAGACTCCAATGAGAAACTGCAGAACTGGAATTAATTTGCAAACTGGACACGATCAAATTAGGTCTGAATAAAGGCTGGGAGTGGATGGGTCATTACACAAACTAGAAACTATTTCCCCGTGTTAATTTTTCCCCCTACTGTTACTCACACCTTCTTGTCAACTGTTTGAAATGTGCCACCCTAATTACCACTACAAAAGTGATTTTTCCTCCTGCTGATAATAGCCCACTTTAAATTCAATTGTCTCGTTAGAACTGGTAAGGCAACTCCCATCTTTTCATGTACTCTGTATATATATCTTCCTAGTGTATTTTCCACTCCATGCATCTGATGAAGTGGGTTTTAGCCCACGAAAGCTTATGCCCAAATAAATGTGTTAGTCTCTAAGATGCCACAAGTACGCCTCGTTGTTTTAGCATTCACAGGGACTCACACCTTTGTGGGTTCTCTGATGTCTAATAAGATGTGAGAGCCAAGGGAAGGTTTTCCCACACTCAGGGCACATGTTTTGTCTCTCTCTCCCTTGAGGATTCTCTGCTGGGCTGTGGTTTCCTTGAGGTCCTTGAGATTTTCCTCACAGCTGATGGATTTACCCACTTTCTCCCCGATTTGTTTCCCTGCTGCCTCTCTTCACGACTCCTGGACATGTTCCCTTGAGTTCCTTCTGGTAATCGCCCTTGCAGTTCCACGTGCTCAGCATCTTCCTGCTGTGGATTCTGCTCCTTGTTCTCACTCACCATCCCATCGTCTCCTGAGCCAGAGAGAGAAACCTCAGAAGCTGGGATGGAAAAGGGGAGAGGAAACCAAAGTAAGTGCTAGAGAGATGGGGGGAAGACCAGGAAATCAATTCCCCAAAACTATTCCCTAAAGGGGAGAGAGGAGAGGATCAACTCAGTCTCCATATCCCATCCCAATGCTCAGGATGAAGGGACGTTAGGAATTCAGTTATTGTTACTAGGGCTGTTGATTAATTGCAGTGAACTCACGCAATTAACTCAAAAAATTAATCGTGATAAAAATATTAATCGTGATTAATTGCACTTTTAATTGCACAGTTAAACAATAGAATACCAATTGAAATGTATTAAATATTTTTGGATGTTTTTCTACATTTTCAAATATATTGATTTCAATTACAACACAGAATACAAAGTATACAGTGCTCACTTTATATTATTTTTATTACAAATATTTGCACTGTAAAAATTATGAAGTATTTTTCAATTCGCCTCATACAAGTACTGTAGTGCAATCTCTTCATCAAGAAACTTACAAATGCAGTTTTTTTGTTACATAACTGCAGTAAAAAACAAAAAAAAACCACCCCAACAACGTAAAACTTTAGAGCCTAAAAGTTCACTCAGTCCAACTTCTTGTTCAGCCAATTGCTAAGACAACAAGTTTGTTTACATTTATGGGACATAATGCTGCCTGCTTCTTATTTACGTCACCTGAAAGTGAGAACAGGTGTTTGCATTGCACTGTTGTAGTAGCTGGCATTGCAAGATATTTACATGCCAGACAAGCTAAAGATTCTTATGTCCCTTCATGCTTCAACCACCATTCCAGAGGACATGCATCCATGCCAATGACGGGTTCTGCTCGATAATGATCCAAAGCAGTGCAGACCGATACATGTTCATTTTCATCGTCTGCGTCAGATGCCACCAGCAGAAGGTTGATTTTCTTTTTTGGTGGTTCGGTTCTGTTGTTTCCACATCGCAGTGTTGCTCTTTTAAGACTTCTGAAAGCATGCACCACACCTCGTTCCTCTCAGCTTTTGGAAGGCACTTCAGATTCTTAAACCCTGGGTCAAGTGCTGTAGCTATCTTTAGAAATCTCACATTGGTATGTTCTTAGCATTTGACAAATCTGCAGTGAAAGTGTTTTAAAACAAACAACATGTGTTGGGTTATCATCCAAGACTGCTATAACTCGAAACACCTGGCAGAATGTGGGTAAAATAGAGCAGGAGGCATACAATTCTCCCCCAAGGAGTTCAGTCACAAATTTAATTAACACTTTTTTTTTTAAAATAAGTGTTGTCAGCATGGAAGCATGTCCTCTGGAATGGTGGCTGAAGCATGAAGGGGCATACAAATGTTTAGCATATCTAGCATGTAAATACCTTGCAATGCAGCTACAAAAGTGCTATGAAAATGCCTGTTCTCACTTTCAGGCAACATTGTAAATAAGAAGTGGGCAGCATTATGTCCCATAAATGTAAACAAATGTATTTGGCTTAGTGATTGGCTGAACAAGAAGTAGGACTGAGTAGACTTTTAGGCTCTGAAGTTTTACATCATTTTATTTTTGAGTGCAGTTAGTTTTTCTACATAATTCTACATTTGTAAGTTCAACTTTCATGATAAAGAGATTGCACTATATTATTTGCATTAGGTGAATTGAACAATACTATTTTTGTTTTTTACTATGCAAATATTTGTAATCAGAAATAATAATATAAAGTGAGCACTGTACACTTTGTATTGTGTGGTAATTGAAATCAATATATTTGAAAATGTTGAAAATATCCAAACATATTTAAATAAATGGTATTCTATTATTCTTTAATCACATGATTAATCACAATTAATTTTTGTAATTGCTTAACAGCCCTAATTGTTATGAGTCAGTCACAATGGGTAGGAGGCCATGAGCGATATCTGCTCTGTGGATATGACACCTGCTGGGGGCCAGTAGAGAACTCAAAGAGCTCTCAAGTTCTTGGTAGGGAATCCCAGCTGTGTCTTTCAGGCAAAGACAGTATTTGAGTTGGTCTAATGATTCCTCACCTGTGCAGGTTCCTCTCAGGCTCTCTCTTCCCTCAGGGCCCTGGAGATCTGAGACCCACACCTCTTCCCCCGGTTCCAGTTGGGACATCACCTCAGCTTTGGAAACTGGAAGCCCTGCTCAGATGAAGGAAAACAAATGAGATCAGGTGAATTCATGGCACATTTATCATAAAGAACATGGACTTTTTTTTAAAAAAACCTGGCTCATTTTATATTCTGGAGCTAGCTCTCCCGGTGCTCAAAGGTGCCAGACACTCTGCTTAATACTCTCCACCGCTCTGCTGGTGCACACGCAGACAAACACTCCTTATTAAAGAGACTCATAAAACCCACAGAAAGTAACTCCGTATCACTGAAAGCCAAGGAAAAGTCACCTTGGGACTGCTTCTTACCGACAGACCCAATAATAATAAGACAGTCATAGGGGAACTGGGACTGGTGAGCATGGGCTTGCAGGGTTCAGCATAGTAATGAATAGGGAGGAGTGGGGATATCACTGAGCGCAGTCTGTCTGGGGTGCTAGATATCAGGAAAGCACATTTTGAGAAGTTAGGAAATATAATGAGTCAGGTGTAATGGAAAGGAGCATTACCAAGAAGCAGGTCGACTAGGAGGTGTTCTATTAACCCCATAGTCAAAACACTTTCCAAACGTTCCCACACCACATGGATTTTAGCTAGTGGCACGAGGAATCTGCTTTTGCCCTCCCACACAATCTTTGCCATTTGGCCAGGCAACATACTGGCCTTTGAGACCACACTCTGCTTAACCAAAGAGATCTGGGCCCCTGTATCCCTCTGCCCCAAGTATTCCCGGCCAGTAATTTCGACAACCTTAACATGCATCATGTCTGGTTCTGCAGAGGCTAATCTCACAAAACCAACATGATCAGTTTCAATTGCTTTGGGGGTTTTTGTGTTGAGGGCAGCAGAACTAACATGAGCTATTGGTTGCCTGCTTCCTCCTCGCACAGGGCATTTATTCCTCTAGTGATCAGTGGAATTACACAGATAGCACCTTTTGGGCTCTTCTGCTTTTACAGGAGATTTGGGATGAGGGTTAGAGGAATATTTTTGGGTAAGAGAATGTTTAGGCTCCCAGCCCCCTTCTCTCTTCCCAGGGGCAAAATGGGATCCTCCCTTCCCACCAGTTGTAAACCCCTCTTTCTGTGGCCTGCCCTCAATAGACACCTGATTGTGTTCAAAGGCATCAGCTAAAAAAGACATCGCATCCACAGACTTTACTTCTTTGTCCCATAGACACTGCTTCACATCAGCCTCACATATGCTTAGGAAATGCTTTTGAGCAACAAGATCCGACATTCCCTCAAAACTTGCCACTTTACCTCTCACCCATTTTCCCAACAAATCTTTCATTTTGTCTACATATTTCCCATTACTCATAGCAATATCCTTCTTAAGATTCCTAAATTTAACTAAAAGAAAAGGAGTACTTGTGGCACCTTAGAGACTAACAAATTTATTTGAGCATAAGGTTTCGTGAGCTACAGCTCACTTCATCGGATGCATACTGTGGAAAATACAGTGGGGAGATTTATATACATACAGAACATGTACATTCCCATGCATGTATATTCTGAATGCATCCGATGAAGTGAGCTGTAGCTCACGAAAGCTTATGCTCAAATAAATTTGTTAGTCTCTAAGGTGCCACTAGTACTCCTTTTCTTTTTGCGAACACAGACTAACACGGCTGCTACTCTGGGTATGTCTACACTACGAAATTAGGTCGAATTTATAGAAGTCGGTTTTTTTGAAATCGGTTTTATATATTTGAGTGTGTGTGTCCCCACAGAAAATGCTCTAAGTGCATTAAGTGCATTAACTCGGCGGAGCGCTTCCACAGTACCGAGGCAAGCGTCGACTTCCGGAGCGTTGCACTGTGGGTAGCTATCCCACAGTTCCCGCAGTCTCCACTGCCCATTGGAATTCTGGGTTGAGATCCCAATGCCTGATGGGGCTAAAACATTGTCGCGGGTGGTTCTGGGTACATATCGTCAGGCCCCCGTTCCCTCCCTCCCCCCGTGAAAGCAAGGGCAGACAATCATTTCGCGCCTTTTTTCCTGAGTTACCTGTGCAGACGCCATACCACGGCAAGCATGGAGCCCGCTCAGGTAACCGTCACCCTATGTCTCCTGGGTGCTGGCAGACGCGGTACGGCATTGCTACACAGTAGCAGCAACCCCTTGCCTTGTGGCAGCAGACGGTACAGTACAACTGGTAGCCATCATCGTCATGTCTGAGGTGCTCCTGGTCGCCTCTGTGAGGTCGATCAGGAGCGCCTGGGCAGACATGGGCGCAGGGACTAAATTTGGAGTGACTTGAGCAGGTCATTCTCTTTAGTCCTGCAGTCAGTCCTATTGAACCGTCTTATGGTGAGCGGGCAGGCGATACGGACTGCTAGCAGTCGTACTGTACCATCTACTGCCGAGCAGCCATGAGATGTGGATGGCATGCAGTCCTTCTGCACCGTCTGCTGCCAGCCAAAGATGTAAAAGATAGATGGAGTGGGTCAGAACAAGAAATAGACCAGATTTGTTTTGTACTCATTTGCCTCCTCCCCTGTCTAGATCACACTGCAGTCACTCACAGAGAAGGTGCAGCGAGGTAGATGATGGTACAGTACGACTGCTAGCCATCTTCATCTCTTGCCTGCCTGGCATAAGATGGTACAATACGACTGCTAGCAATCCTCATCTCTTGCCTGCCTGGCAGAAGATGGTACAGTACGACTGCTAGCAGTCCATATCGCCTGCCCGCTCACCATAAGACGGTTCAATGGATGAAAGTTTCGCAGCCACTGGGAATCGAGCCATGTATCAATCAGAGGCCAGGCTAACCTCCTTGTTCCAATAACAACGATAACTTAGGTGCACCATTTCTTATTGGAACCCTCCGTGCAGTCCTGCCTGAAATACTCCTTGATGTACAAGCACACCCTTTGTTGATTTTAGCTCCCTGAAGCCAACCCTGTAAGCCGTGTCGTCAGTCGCCCCTCCCTCCGTCAGAGCAACGGCAGACAATCGTTCCGCGCCTTTTTTCTGTGCGGACGCCATACCAAGGCAAGCATGGAGCCCGCTCAGCTCACTTTGGCAATTAGGAGCACATTAACCACCACACGCATTATCCAGCAGTATATGCAGCACCAGAACATGGCAACGTGATACCGGGCGAGGAGGCGACGTCAGCGCGGTCCTGTGAGTGATCAGGACATGGACATAGATTTCTCTGAAAGCATGGGCCCTGACAATGCATGCATCATGGTGCTAACGGGGCAGGTTCATGCTGTGGAACGCCGATTCTGGGCTCGGGAAACAAGCACACAATGGTGGGACCGCATAGTGTTGCAGGTCTGGGACGATTCCCAGTGGCTGCGAAACTTTCGCATGCGTAGGGGCACTTTCATGGAACTTTGTGACTTGCTTTCCCCTGCCCTGAGGCGCATGAATACCAAGATGAGAGCAGCCCTCACAGTTGAGAAGTGAGTGGCGATAGCCCTGTGAAAGCTTGCAACGCCAGACAGCTACCGGTCAGTTGGGAATCAATTTGGAGTGGGCAAATCTACTGTGGGGGCTGCTGTGATGCAAGTAGCCCACGCAATCAAAGATCTGCTGATATCAAGGGTAGTGACCCTGGGAAATGTGCAGGTCAAAGTGGATGGCTTTGCTGCAATGGGAATCCCTAACTGTGGTGGGGCTATAGACGGAACCCATATCCCTATCTTGGCACCGGAGCACCAAGCCGCCGAGTACGTAAACCGCAAGGGGTACTTTTCAATAGTGCTGCAAGCTCTGGTGGATCACAAGGGACGTTTCACCAACATCAACGTGGGGTGGCCGGGAAAGGTGCATGATGCTTGCATCTTCAGGAACTCTGGTCTGTTTCAAAAGCTGCAGGAAGGGACTTTCTTCCCAGACCAGAAAATAACTGTTGGGGATGTTGAAATGCCTATATGTATCCTTGGGGACCCAGCCTACCCCTTAATCCCATGGCTCATGAAGCCGTACACAGGCAGCCTGGACAGTAGTCAGGAGCTGTTCAGCTACAGGCTGAGCAAGTGCAGAATGGTGGTAGAATGTGCATTTGGATGTTTAAAGGCATGCTGGCGCAGTTTACTGACTCGCTTAGACCTCAGCGAAACCAATATTCCCACTGTTATTACTGCTTGCTGTGTGCTCCACAATATCTGTGAGAGTAAGGGGGAGACGTTTATGGCGGGGTGGGAGGTTGAGGCAAATCGCCTGGCTGCTGGTTACGCGCAGCCAGACACCAGGGCGGTTAGAAGAGCACAGGAGGGCGTGGTACGCATCAGAGAAGCTTTGAAAACCAGTTTCATGACTGGCCAGGCTACGGTGTGAAAGTTCTGTTTGTTTCTCCTTGATGAAACCCCCCGCCCCTTGGTTCACTCTTACTTCCCTGTAAGCTAACCACCCGCCCCTCCTCCCTTCAATCACCGCTTGCAGAGGCAATAAAGTCATTGATGCTTCACATTCATGCATTCTTTATTCATTCATCACACAAATAGGGGGATGACTACCAAGGTAGCCCAGGAGGGGTGGTGGAGGAGGGAAGGAAAATGCCACACAGCACTTTAAGCACAGCACTTTAAAAGTTTACAACTTTAAAATTTATTGAATGACAGCCTTCTTTTTTTTGGGCAATCCTCTGCGGTGGAGTGGCTGGTTGGCCAGAGGCCCCCCCACCGCGTTCTTGGGCGTCTGGGTGTGGAGGCTATGGAACTTGGGGAGGAGGGCGGTTGGTTACAGAGGGGCAGCAGTGGCAGTCTGTGCTCCAGCTGCCTTTGCTGCAGCTCAACCATACACTGGAGCATACTGGTTTGGTCCTGCAGCAGCCTCAGCATTGAATCCTGCCTCCTCTCATCACGCTGCCGCCACATTTGAGCTTCAGCCCTGTCTTCAGCCCGCCACTTACTCTCTTCAGCCCGCCACCTCTCCTCCCGGTCATTTTGTGCTTTCCTGCACTCTGACATTATTTGCCTCCACACATTCGTCTGTGCTCTGTCAGTGTGGGAGGACAGCATGAGCTCGGAGAACATTTCATCGCGAGTGCGTTTTTTTTTCTTTCTAAGCTTCACTAGCCTCTGGGAAGGAGAAGATCCTGTGATAATTGAAACACATGCAGCTGGTGGAGAAAAAAAAAGGGACAGCGGTATTTAAAAAGACACATTTTATAAAACAGTGGCTACACTCTTTCAGGGTAAACCTTGCTGTTAACATTACATACATAGCACATGTGCTTTCGTTACAAGGTCGCATTTTGCCTCCTCCCACCGCGTGACTACCCCCTCAACCTTCCCCCCTCCCTGTGGCTAACAGCGGGGAACATTTCTGTTTAGCCACAGGCAAACAGCCCAGCAGGAATGGGCTCCTCTGAGTGTCCCCTGAAGAAAAGCACTCTATTTCAACCAGGTGACCATGAATTATATCTCACTCTCCTGAGGATAACACAGAGAGATAAAGAACGGATGTTGTTTGAATGCCAGCAAACGTACACTGCAATGCTTTGTTCTACAATGATTCCCGAGTACGTGTTACTGGCCTGGAGTGGTAAAGTGTCCTACCATGAAGGACGCAATAAGGCTGCCCTCCCCAGAAACCTTTTGCAAAGGCTTTAGGACTACATCTAGGAGAACCGCAAATGCCAGGGCAAAGTAATCCTTTCACATGCTTGCTTTTAAACCATGTATAGTATTTTAAAAGGTACACTCACCAGAGGTCCCTTCTCCGCCTGCTGGGTCCAGGAGGCAGCCTTGGGTGGGTTCGGGGGGTACTGGCTCCAGATCTAGGGTGAGAAACAGTTCCTGGCTGTCGGGAAAACCGGTTTCTCTGCTTACTTGCTGTGAGCTATCTACAACCTTCTCCTCATCATCATCTTCTTCGTCCCCAAAACCTGCTTCCGTATTGCCTCCATCTCCATTGAAGGAGTCAAACAACACGGCTGGGGTAGTGGTGGCTGAACCCCCTAAAATGGCATGCAGCTCATCATAGAAGCAGCATGTTTGGGGCTCTGACTCGGAGCGGCTGTTCGCCTCTCTGGTTTTCTGGTAGGCTTGCCTCAGCTCCTTCAGTTTCACGCGGCACTGCTTCGGGTCCCTGTTATGGCCTCTGTCCTTCATGCCCTGGGAGATTTTCACAAAGGTTTTGGCATTTCGAAAACTGGAACGGAGTTCTGATAGCACGGATTCCTCTCCCCAAACAGCAATCAGATCCCGTACCTCCCGTTTGGTCCATGCTGGAGCTCTTTTGCGATTCTGGGACTCCATCATGGTCACCTGTGCTGATGAGCTCTGCATGGTCACCTGCAGCTTGCCACGCTGGCCAAACAGGAAATGAGATTCAAAAGTTCGCGGTTCTTTTCCTGTCTACCTGGCCAGTGCATCTGAGTTGAGAGTGCTGTCCAGAGCGGTCAGAATGGAGCACTCTGGGATAGCTCCCGGAGGCCAATACCATCGAATTGTGTCCACAGTACCCCAAATTCGAGCCGGCAACGTCGATTTAAGCGCTAATCCACTTGTCAGGGGTGGAGTAAGGAAATCGATTTTAAGAGCCCTTTAAGTCGAAATAAAGGGCTTCATTGTGTGGACGGGTGCAGGTTTAAATCGATTTAACGCTGCTAAATTCGACCTAAAGTCCTAGTGTAGACCAGGGCTCTGAAACCTAAATTTAACTCTATATGTTTCAGGGGTAATCTGAAAACTTTGCAAAACAGTATCTTTAAATTTACAATAGTCTAAAGCATCTTCAATAGGCATTCCATTGAATACATTTTGAGTTTTACCCGTTAATTTTGCAATCAGGGTAGGAACTCTCTTTTCAGGGATTTCATGTATTACACACAACCTTTCAAAGGTAGTCAGATATTCAGCAATATCATCCTCCTCACTGTACGCAGGACATAAGTGTTCCCATTTGTGGATTTTTGGAGTGATGGGAGTTGCTGGGGTTAGGGGATTCTGGTTCTGCTTTTCTAGCAGGTCCAGCTGGTGTTTTCGCTCTCTCTCTCTCTCTCTTTCTCTGTTTTCTTCCATTGCCCTTCTGTGTGCAGCCTCCTCCCTGCCTGCCTCTGCCTCCATAGTTTCCCTGGCCACAGCTGCTTCTTTTAGCCTCATTTCTGCCTGCCACATTTATCTCTGCAGCTTCCAGTCTGGCCAGCTCTAGTTTTGTAGTTGCCTCACTGATAGTCATTTCTTTGCTTTCCTGTGCTTATTTCCCTCACCCGAAATAAACAACCAGAAAATAACAAAACTGTGACCTCCTCCTGACTGTTCTTAGCCACTGCACTTAAGACTCACTTAAAATCACAAATATCAGTGCTTAAAGTGTGAACTCCACTTGGAGTAACAAGCCGTACATACACTCTGCTCGCTGCGCCACTGTGACATTCCCCTCTGGTGTTATCGGGACCGGTGATCTGCTCGGTCACTCCAATCCTTCACTCTAGGAGCCAGCCTTACCCTGCTCTGCTGTGAGAACCCCTGCTCCTGGGCTGTTCATGCACAGCCTCTGGCATGTAAGCTTCTTGGATTGTTCAACCAAATGACACTAGCCAATATCTCTGGTCCCAGACACAACCCTAGGACCCTCCGTCTTGCAGTGTCCAGTTATGCCTGCTGGATGCTGTAAGCTTATATGAGTTTGTCAATTTAACAAAAAAATTGATGTGCACCAGGCTTGTTATCCAAAGGGGAGTCTCTGACACGCTTCAAACCAAACGCACTCCTTCAGGCAGAACAAACAAACAAAATTATTAATGACAAAGATAGATTTTAAGTGATATTAAGTGATAGGCAAAAAGTGAGAGTTAGTTACCAAAAGAAATAAAACGTAACCACGCAGTCTAAACTCTCAACCCTATTAGACTGGGCAACAACTAGATTAAGCAGTTTTTCTCACCCCACTGGATATTGCAGTCCTTTGGCCCTGCTTTAAGGAACAAACCTGTATATTATCTCCTGTGTTGGAGTCTTGTCTTCTTCTCAGGGTCTTGGTTGCTTGCAGCATAGGTGGGGGCAGGAGAAGGGCCCAGTATGTATCCACTCTTTCTGTTTTATACCCTCAGTCCATGTGCTTGGGGAACAAAAGTACAGGCATGTCTGGGGGCATTGCTGAGTCTCTCCAAGCAAGGATGAGCAATTCCCCTGGTGTGGCCTCACGCAGGTGAGTCATTGCATTGTATCTCCCCTGCTGGACAATGGTTGTTGATGGGTTGTTTCACACCCCGCCTGGGTGTTGGTTAATTTCCTTGCTGTCGCCTCTGGGGAGCTAGTATTTGTCTGATTCCCCAGTTTACAGCATGCTTTAGTGACAATCATACAACACAATTCTAGAACTTCATATGCATTAATGATACACATATATGGATAGAGAAATGACTTTCAGCAGATGAATTTCTGGGAAAAAAATATTTTAACATACTCAAATCCAAATGCAGATTTTACTTTAGTTTTGCAAGCGTTGTCAGTTAGCTATGCGACAAATCGCTTCACTAATAAATTTGAAATGCTCAAATAAATGTGTTAGTCTCTAAGGTGCCACAAGTCCTCCTTTTTTTTTTTGTGAATACAGACTAACACGACTGCTACTCTGAAACCTGAAATGGGGTAGGAGATGACACCCTACTCACCGTCTCCCCTGCTACGTTTATAAACACAATGAATAATACCAAATTGGTGATCATGTCCAGAAATGACTCCCTATCAGCAACGCAATGGCACCATACGAAAGACGACAAGACAACTAACAAATAGCTACGCCAGCAAAATCTCTAGCGTATGCACAGTTATTGTGGAAAAAAAGTCCATTAAAAAAATCAAGATAATGAAATGTTCACAAACCACATCAATTACTAGTTAAGGTTGCCCGGTGCTGGGTTAGTACCTGTTAGTAAATATTAATGCTTTAGTTCTTTCTTTCTGTATATTTCATGCATATATTGATTAACTATTCTTTACAACCTTTATCTTCAACAAAGAGTACATCTGAATTCAAAGGCTCAGAACACCCGCCCTTGACCAATAAGTGAACCTGTTCAATAATTGTATCTACTATGCATCCAAAACTCTACATAATTATACTGATATGGAATTTAGGTGGGGGAATGAAAACTGTCCATCCCTTCCATATACAGGAGAGAGAGATAGATTCAGCTTTTAGTCTGACAACAAAGGGTGGTAATGTATCTATTAGGGCTCATTACTGAGCCGAACCCCTCATCAGCATGGAATCATGTCCTCTGGAATGGTGGCCGAAGCATGAAGGGGCATACAAATGTTTAGTATATCTAGCACACAAATACCTTGCAACGCCGCCAGCTACAAAAGTGCCATGTAAACACCTGTTCTGATTTTCAGGTGACACTGTAAATAAGAAGCGGGCAGCATTATGTCCCATAAATGTAAAAAACTTGTTTGTCTTAGTGATTGGCTGAACAAGAAGTAGGACTGAGTGGGCTTGTCGGCTCTAAAGTTTTACATTGCACTCAAAAACAAAACAGTTATGTAACAAAAAAACCCTACATTTGCTAACTGCACTTTCCCGATAAAGAAATCGCACCACAGTACTTATATGAGATGAATTGAAAAATACTATTTATTTTGTTTATCTTTTTTACAGCACAAATATTTGTAATAAAAAATAATAATATAAAGTGCACTGGACACTTTGTATTCTGTGTTGTAACTGAAATAAATATATTTGAAAATGTAGAAAAACATCCAAAAATATTTATAATAAATTTAAATTGCTATTCTATTATTAACAATGTGATTAAAACTGGATTAATCATGACTAATTTTTTTAATCCAGTTAATTTGTTTTGAGTTAATTGCTTGAGTTAACTGTGATTGACAGCCCTAGTATCTATTGCTTTCTGTATAGTGGTGTACAAATCTCTGATGGAATTATTTAATGTAAGATTATAAAATTGAACCTGTTATTTCAATAATCTTGAGTCATTAACTCAGACATGCAACAGCTGCCTCATGCCTTTCACCACCTGGACAGTGGCTAAACCAACCTCTGAAAACCAGGAAATGAAGAGCTGAATCCCACCACACACCTCTACAACACAATCTTAACTTTGCCCCTCTAATCCCAGAGCTGGCAGTCACCACTGGGAACAATTCAGTCAGGGTGGTGCAAAGGTAAACAAACTATCAAGGGAAGTGGAGGATTTTCCATCTCCTGAAACCTTCATGTCAAGGCTGGATGCCTTTCTGGGAGCTGATTTAGTCCAACACAAGGTATTCAGCTCTGTAGAGCAGTAATTAGATGAAATTTTATGGCTTGTTGTACAGGAGGTCTGATTACATGTCCTAATAGTTCCTCCTGGCCTTTTAATCAATAATATCTATGAGAAAGGACTAAGAGAACATGTCATTGTTTGTGTTGTGTTCCACAGATTGGAATGCCAGCATTTATCTGCATGCCCCCCAGCTGTGTGCACTGTGTCAGGTGTAGCTGTAACTGAATGGTGGAGGGATTAGTTGGAGCAGCTTGGCAGAGCTATGATTGTGGTATGAAGAGAGGTGCATGTGAACCTTGAAGAACCGTGTATGCCTCATTTCAGTGCTGTGTTGCAGGTTGTGTCAGTAACAATGCACAAGGGTGTGTTCTTGCCATGGTGATTGTCAGCACTCTGGTGGCATACATCAGTTGTTTACAGGGTTCAGTGAGGGGGTAAGTGAAGGCAATGACTCAGAAGTAATCCTTGAGGGAGAGGGATAAAGGGGTGGCAACATTTTGCAAGTCTGAGCTGGTTTGTGTGCAGTACGCTCAGTGTTTGAGTGGTGGCCAGGCGTAGGCAACTTCTGTTCTTTATGCTAGACCTAAACCCAAGTTTTGCCTTAGCAAAGAGAAGACCTTAGACTTTGTGTTATCCTGCTCCTGTGCTCTGTTCCCAAAGCGTTCTCTAGCAGGGGAGGGGGAGTGCTAGTATGTGTGTCACTGGCATGTTGGGATGTTGCTGAAAGAGGGCAGAGTTGAGGTTGCACTGTGGGGTGATGTGAACCTCAGCTCTTCATTTCCCCTTCTAATAACGGAGGGGACAGAAATCCTTACCCAGCGAGGTCACATTCTCATAGTTCTCCTGCATGCCATCCAGGAGAGCCCACTCTTCCCTGGTGAAATACACAGCCACCTCCTCAAAGGCCACTGGCTCCTGCAAGAGCAAGAGTCCAACACTCAGTACTTACTGCCCACTGACAGCCCCACGATTCACAGGGGCGCAGGGCCAATCAAATGGAAGCTATGGGAGGTTCACAATCAGCAGAGTCCCATCCACACCAGTTAGGTGTGTTAGGGTTTTCTTTCCACTCTGAACTTTGGGGTACAGATTTGGGGACCCGCATGAAAGACCCCTTATTTGTGTGATGAATTAATAAAGAATGCATGAATGTGAAGCAACAATGACTTTATTGCCTCTGCAAGTGGTGATCGAAGAGAGGAGGGGAGGGTGCTTAGCTTACAGGGAAGTAGAGTGAACCAAGAGGCAGGGGGTTTCATCAAGGAGAAACAAACAGAACTTTCACACCGTAGCCTGCCCAGTCATGAAACTGGTCTTCAAAGCTTCTCTGATGCGTACCGCACCCTCCTGTGCTCTTCTAACCACCCTGGTGTCAGGCTGCGCATAACCAGTGGCCAGGCAATTTGCCTCAACCTCCCACCCCACCATAAACGCCCCCCCCTTACTCTCACAGATATTGTGGAGCACACAGCAAGCAGTAATAACAGTGGGAATATTGGCTTTGCTGAGGTCTAAGCAAGTCAGTAAACTGCACCAGCGCGCCTTTAAACATCCAAATGCACATTCTACCACCATTCTGCACTTGCTCAGCCTGTAGTTGAACAGCTCCTGACTACTGTCCAGGCTGCCTGTGTACGGCTTCATGAGCCATGGCATTAAGGGGTAGGCTAGGCCCCAAGGATAGCTATAGGCATTTCAACATCCCCAACGGTTATTTTCTGGTCTGGGAATAAAGTCCCTTCCTGCAGCTTTTGAAACAGACCAGAGTTCCTGAAGATGCGACCGTCATGTACCTTTCCCGGCCATCCCACGTTGATGTTGGTGAAACGTCCCTTGTGATCCACCAGTGCTTGCAGCACTATTGAAAAGTACCCCTTGCAGTTTATTTACTCGCCGGCCTGGTGGTCCGGTGCCAAGATAGGGATATGGGTTCCGTCTATGGCCCCACCACAGTTAAGGAATCCCATTGCAGCAAAGCCATCCACTATGACCTGCACATTTCCCAGGGTCACTACCCTTGATATCAGCAGATCTTTGATTGCGTTGGCTACTTGCATCACAGCAGCCCTCACAGTAGATTTGCCCACTCCAAACTGATTCCAACTGACCGGTAGCTGTCTGGTGTTGCATGCTTCCACAGGGCTATAGCCACTTGCTTTTCAACTGTGAGGGCTGCTCTCATCTTGGTATTCATGCGCTTCAGGGCAGGGGAAAGCAAGTCACAAAGTTCCACGAAAGTGCCCTTATGCATGCGAAAGTTTCGCAGCCACTGGGAATCGTCCCAGACCTGCAACACTATGCGGTCCCACCAGTCTGTGCTTGTTTCCCGGGCCCAGAATCGGCATTCCATGGCATGAACCTGCCCCATTAGCACCATGATGTCTACATTGCCAGGGCCCATGCTTTGAGAGAAGTCTGTGTCCATGTCCTCATCACTCTCGTCACCGCGCTGACGTCGCCTACTTGCCCGGTATCGCTTTGCCAGGTTCTGGTGCTGCATATACTGCTGTATAATGCATGTGGTGTTTAATGTGCTCCTAATTGCCAAAGTGATCTGAGCGGGCTCCATGCTTGCCGTGGTATGGCGTCTGCACAGGTAACTCAGGAAAAAAGGCACGAAATGATTCTCTGCCGTTGCTTTCACAGAGGGAGGGAGAGAAGGAGGGCCTGATGACTTGTATCCAGAACCACCCGCGACAATGTTTTTTGCCCCATCAGGCATTAGGATTTCAACCCAGAATTCCAATGAGCAGCGGAGACTGCGGGAACTGTGGGATAGCTATCCACAGTGCAACACTCCGGAAGTCGACGCTAGCCTTGGTACTGTGGAAGCACTCTGCCGAGTTAATGCACTTAGAGCATTTTGTGTGGGGACACATACAATTGACTATTTAAAAACGATTTCTAAAAACTCGAGTTCTATAAATTCGACCGAATTTCGTAGTGTAGACATACCCTCAGCAAGTTTGCAATTGACACTAAACTGGGAGGAAAGGTAGATACGCTGGAGAGTAGGGATAGGATACAGAGGGCCCTAGACAAATTGGAGGATTCGGCCAAAAGAAAACTGATGAGGTTCAACAAGGACAAGTGCAGAGTTCTTCACTTAGGATGGAAGAATCCCATGCACCGCTACAGACTAGGGACTGAATTGCTAGGCAACAGTTCTGCAGAAAAGAACCTAGGGGTTACAGTGTACGGCTCCATGGACTTGTGGTCGTCCAGCTTTTCTAAATAGTCCCGAACCACTTCTTTCTCCACAGACGGCTGGTCTCCTCCTCCTCATGCTGTGCTGCCAAGTGCAGCAGTCTGGGAGCTGACCTTGTTCGTGAAGACAGAGGCAAAAAAAGCATTGAATACATTAGCTTTTCCCACATCCTCTGTCACTAAGTTGCCTGCCTCATTCAGTAAGGGGCCCACACTTTCCTTGGCTTTCTTCTTGTTGCTAACATACCTGAAGAAACCCTTCTTGTTACTCTTAACACTCCAGGTGTGATTTGGCTTTCCTGATTTCACTCCTGCATCCCCAAGCAATATTTTTATACTCTTCCCTGGTCATTTGTCTAATCTTACACTTCTTGTAAGCTTCTTTTTTGTGTTTAAGATTAGCAAAGATTTCACTGTTAAGCCAAGCTGGTAGCCTGCCATATTTACTATTCTTTCTACAGATGCTGATGGTTTGTCCCTGTAACCGCAATAAGGATTCTTTAAAATACAGCCAGCTCTCCTGGACTCCTTTCCCCCTCATGTTATTCTCCCAGGGGATTCTGCCCATCAGTTCCCTGAGGGAGTCAAAGTCTGCTTTTCTGAAGTCCAGGGTCCGTATTCTGCTGCTCTCCTTTCTTCCCTGTGTCAGGATCCTGAACTCAACCATCTCATGGTCACTGCCTCCCAGGTTCCCATCCACTTTTGCTTCCCCTACTAATTCTTCCCCGTTTGTGAGCAGCAGGTCAAGAAGAGCTCTGCCCCTAGTTGGTTCCTCCAGCACTTGCACCAGGAAATTGTCCCCTACACTTTCCAAAAACTTCCTGGATTGTCTGTGCCCCGCTGTATTGCTCTCCCAGCAGATATCAGGGTGATTGAAGCCTCCCATGAGAACCTGCAATCTAGTAACTTCCGTGAGTTGCCGGAAGAAAGCCTCGTCCACCTCATCCCCCTGGTCCAGTGGTCTATAGCAGACTCCCACCACGACATCACCCTTGTTGCTCACACTTCTAAACTTAATCCAGAGACTCTCAGGTTTTGCTGCAGTTTCATACTTGAGCTCTGAGCAGTCATACTGTTCCCTTACATACAATGCAACTCCCCCACCTTTTCTGCCCTGCCTGTCCTTCCTGAACAGTTTATACCCATCCATGACAGTACTCCAGTCATGTGAGTTATCTCACCAAGTCTCTGTTATTCCAATCACATCATAATTCCTTGACTGTGCCAGGACTACCAGTTCTCCCTGCTTGTTTCCCAGGCTTCTTGCATTTGTGTATAGGCACTTGAGATAACTCACTGATCGCCCCTCTTTCTCAGTATGAGGCAGGAGCCCTCCTTTCTCACACCCTCCTGTTTGTGGTTCCTCCCAGTATCCCACTTCCCCACTTACCTCAGGGCTTTGGTCTCTGGTACGGGGGAAGGCCAGACGGCTATAGAAAAGTAGTGGAAGATAGATATATTAACTCCAGGCTAAACAAATCCCTGGTACCAGGATAAGTGAAATGGCAGCTGCTGCAGGTCAATTAAGACACCTGGGGCCAATTAAGAACTTTCCAGAAGGCAGGGAGAAGGCTAGGTTGATTGGGACACCTGAAGCCAATCAGGGGCTGGCTGAAACTAGTTAAAAGCCTCCCAGTTAGTCAGGTGGGTGTGCGTGCCAGGAGCTGTGGGAGGAAGTTGTGCTGTTGGAGAGGCTGAGCAGTACACACCATATCAGGCACAAGGAAGGAGGCCCTGAGGTAAGGATGAAGTGGAGCTTGAGGAATTGAGGGCTGCTATAGGGAAATTAGCCCAGGGAATTGTACATGTCATGTTTCTAAAAGGTCAGCTACCATAGCTGATACTATTAGGGTCCCTGGGCTGGAGCCCAGAGTAGAGGGTGGGCCCGAGCTCCCTGCCTCCACCTTTACCCCCTGATTAATCACTGAGACTGGGAGACAACAGAGACTGTGCAAGGAAGGATAACTTCTCCTCACCTCCCTCGCTGGCTTATGATGAAAATGGTTCAGTAGACTGTGACCCTTGTCTCTAGAGAGAGAAGTGTTACGTGCAGGGTCACAGTAAGCCTCTGAGGCTAGTGAAATCTGCCAGGAAACATGGGACCCACAGAGGCAGGGACAGAGCTTTGTCACATCTCCTTCCCCCGGTGAACCTAGTTTAAAGCCCTCCTCACTAGGTTAGGCAGCCTGCTTGCGAAGGTGCTCTTCCCTCTCTTCGTTAGGTGGAGCCCGTCTCTGCCTAGCACTCCTCCTTCTTGGAACACCATCCCATGGTCAAAGAATCCAAAGCCTTCACTCCAACACCACCTACGTAGCCATTCGTTGACTTCCACGATTCGACGGTCTCTACCCAGGCCTTTTCCTTCCACGAGGAGGATGGACGAGAAGACCACTTGCGCCTCAAACTCCTTTATCCTTCTTTCCAGAGCCACGTAGTCTGCAGTGATCCGCTCAAGGTCATTTTTGGCAAGGTCTATTAATATTGATCCACCGTCATTCCTGGAAATCAGTGGCAGTGAGGCACTGAAATGCCTGGGAAGGTCTGGGCCTGTTGGACGAAAGCTACTGCACCCGGAGGATGCTAGAGCCCCCACACTCGGTTCTCTGGCCATTTTAAGCACCCTCTGGTGAGAGGATGTTTTAACTGGCCAGGCCATGATTGGGCTGAGGGGAATTAGCAGGCTTGGCAATGAGAGTGCGGTCCCGTTGGCTCTTTGGCCAGTGGTGTCTTGGCCGTGCCCAGGGGAATTGTTTGATTTGCAGGGTGCTGCAGGGCTTTGTTGGGGCGGTTTCCTGGGGATCGACCTGGAACCTGCATATGCCAAGGCAACTGTCCTAATTGACTCTGTTTGAGTTGGGCACTGCCCCAACACGCAGCAAGAGTCAGGCCCTGCCCGGCTGAGATCAGGGGGTCCTGTTGTGCCAGGCGCTGCCCAGACACAGCAAGAGACAGGTCCTGCCTAAAGAGCTCACAGTGTGAACAGATAAAGGGAAGGAGTAGAAAATGAGGCCTAGAGAGGCAGCCAAGATGACATGGTAGATAGGGATTAGTCCTGTCTCCCAGCCCCACTGTTCTAACCTTCTGGATCCCCACACCCAGAGCTGGGGACAGAACCCAGGAGTCCTGGATCCCAGCCCATCTGCTCTAACCATAGACCCCACTCCCCTGCCAGGGCTGGGGCCTGCAGCTGACTCGCTCCCCACGTGAGTTAGAGCTGTGACTCCTATTTGACAAATGGGGTACCAGGCAGAGCCCTGCTTTGCCTGGGGCTCAGGGCTTTGGGGCTGGCTGTCATGACACTCCCACTGCCGAGGGATGGGGCCTGCACATACAAACCCTGCTGCACGGGGGTGGGATGGGGAGGGGAGTCTGGCCATACCCCGCAGCCACTCCCCCACCTCCCGTTGGCAAAACTAGGCCCCCAGGGGCTGACATTGAGCACTTTTCTCACACTGTCCCAGCCAGCATCCCGAACTGCACAAAGGGGCAGGGGTCCCACTGATAGAGCAGGCTGGGAGCCTGTCCCAGGCTCTGGGAGGGGAGGGGGAGGTCTACTGAGTTACAGGGGTGGGACTGGGAGCCAGGACTCCTAGGTTCTTTCCTTGGGTCCAGGAGGGAAGTGGGGTGTGGTGATTAAAGCAGTGTGGGAGGAGGGGTGTTGGGAATCAGGACTCCTGGTTTATGTCCCTGGCTCTGGGAGGGGAGTGGGTCTGGTGGTTCGAGCGGTGAGGGCAGGGGCAGGCCTGAGAGCCAGGATGCCTGGGTCTATAAAGAATGTCCCCTGACAGTGGGTATCTGGCCTGGCCAGGTTCCCCTCTGGTCTCGCTCTCAATAAAACACAGCACCTGGGTGGAGTGCAGGGGCCCCTCCCTGCCCCATCCAGCCAGGTTGGTCCAGCCAGCTTCACTCCCTGCCCCGCCGGTGCCCCCACTCCAGCAACCCTGTAATAGAGATGGGGGCAGTACTGGAGGTGGGGTAGGGGGCTGGGACTCACAGCAGCTCTTATCACACTAACCTCTAGTGGTGAGAGCTGTTCCAGCCCACTGAGGGGATTGTGTAGCCCTGGAGCTTCGGCCCCTCCAGGGGAGCTGGGCTCATACATTGATGCATTTGCTGCATCTCTCCCCCACCCCAGCTGTGGGCGCAGGCTCTCAGCAGCCCTAGGCAGCGCCATTGCGTTGGTCACACATGGGTAAGTTCCCCCTCTCCCAGCAATGGGCGCAGGCTCACAGTAGCCCCAGGCAACCTCAGGCCGAACCACCGAGGCCTGGAGCTTCTGCAGCCTGTGAAAGCCAAGGCTCTGCAGGGCGTGGTGGCTCCAATGGAGCCCTGTGGCTCTGACTGCCCCCGGGCCTCAGTTTCCCCAGTTGCAGCATGGGAGTCACACATCCATCGCAGGAGGGGGCTGGGACTGAGAAACCTGGGACTGGGCAGTCTCCATGGGGAATGCTTGCTCCTCCCTTCCCTTTCTGTGCCTTTCCATGCCCTGTTGCCAACAGAGAGTGGCCACCCCAGCCCAGCCCAGAGGAATCTGCGTCTCAGTGCTCTCCCAGACTCTGCCCATTAACCCTCTTCCCATTTCAGAAGTCACTCAGGGGAACGATTTCCCATCTAAATAAGTACAATTCACTGTAGGTAAAAATGCAGGGAACACCACAAATCTGAGATTTGAACTGGACATTAGAGAAGTGGAGAGAAAATGGGGTACAATCAGTGGAGGAGAACAAAGAACTTCTCAGGAATTTGAAAGAAGGTGGGGGGATCACCATTGATTTTGATCTTTGTTATCTAGAGAGAAACGGGGAAGGACTGGAGAGAATGGTATCACCATGGGAGAGGGCAGCGGTAAATCAGAGGGGATCTCATTCCCCCCCTTTCTCTCCCCACTCCTCAGGGGTCACCTGCTCTTCTCCTCTCCCTGCAATTTCCTGGCTGTACAGAAATTTTTCCATCTGCCCCTTTTCCCAGGTCTCCCTCCACCCTCCTGCCCAGCCACACACAGAAAATCCAGTGGGGGCTGGTTCCCTCCATCCCTGAATCTCCCAGTTGTGCCCCAAGGCAGACAGAACCTGGCAGGGCCAGGCGGGGCATTGGTTGTCACCCCAGGGAGCAGATCCCAGCAGCTGCGAGATCCCATGTTCTCATTGACACTGGTGCATAGTTAGTTCCCTGCCCATCCTCAGCACCTTCCCCCAGGTCTCTCTCCATTACCTGGAGGCTCCAGCTCCACAGCGGAGGCGGGCAGAGCCCGGGACTGTACCCCAGGTTAGCTCGAACTGGAGAAGGTCCCCCAGGCTGGGCACAGGGGGGGTTAATGAAGGTCTCTCCCAGCATAGACCTCTTCTGCTCAGCCTGGGCCCCCACATCACAACGGAGGCAGCAGCGTGGCACTCACCCAGGACCTGATCACACTAAGGCCTGGTCTACAGTAGGCGGTTATTTCAGAATTAGCCGAGTTACTTCAAAATAAAACTGATTCTGTCCACATGACCAAACCAGTTTTTTCGGTTTAAAGGGCTCTTTACTCCGATTTCTGTACTCCACCTAGGCAAGTGGAGTAGCACTAAAATTGAGATCACAGTTCTGGGTTACAGGTACCGTGGATGAAATTCAACGTTATTGGCCTCCGGGAGCTATCCCAGAATGCTCCCTTGTGACCACTGTGGACAACACTCTCAACTCTGATGCACTAGTCAGGTAGGCAGTAAAAGCCACAGGAACTTTTGAATTTCCTGTTTGGTCACCATCAGCACAAGTGACCATCAGCACAGTCCTCCATCACAGGTGACCATGCAGAGCCCACCATCTCAAGAGACCACGCAGTTCCGGATTCACAAACAAGCTCCAGCATGGTCCGAACGCGAGGTATTGGATCTCATCGCATGTTGGGGAGACGAATCTGTTATGGCAGAACTAAACTCCACAAAAAGAAACACAAATACGTATGCTAAAGTCTCCAGGGCCATGACAGAAAGAGGCTACTCCAGGGACACAGAGCAGTGTCATATACAAATCAAGGTGCTCAGGCAAGCGTACCAAAAAGCCAGGGAGGCGAACGGGCGCTCTGGGTCACAGCCCCATACATGCCGCTTCTACTGTGAGCTGCATGCAGTTATGTGGGGTGATGACACCACTACTCCATCACTGTCCGTGGACACCTGCAAGGGGGGAGGAGCACGGAGCGAGGAGGATGAGTTTTTGGAGGATGAAGAGGAGGAGGAGGACTGTGCACAGGCGGCAAGTGGGGAATCCGTTTCCCCCCCAGCCAGAAACTATTCTTAACGCTGGAGCCAATAGCCTTCCCCACTCCCAAGGCATGCTCCCGGACCATGACCTTGGAGAAGGCACTTCTGGTGAGTGAAAGCTTGATCGGAGCCACGTGGTACGGGGTGGGGGAAAGCCACGCTGGGCTGTTCCGTTTAGTTTAAAGTGCTCATCCCTGCTCAGAGCCTCATCGGCGCCACGCAGTGTGTGTCTGTGTGGGCGGGTGTTGTGTGAAGCAAACATCCCAGAGAGCCCGCAGGCCCTCCCTTTATATGGCAAACCCACCAGTAATTTCTTGCTATGGGAAAGGGGGCCCAGCAGTTTGAAAGCATTGAAATGAATGCGGAAGAAGCAGAACCTCGCATGCCCCTAGGGCTTACCATGGCTGCCTGCAAGCTGAATTCTTTTGCCCGGCTGCATGTGATGGCTTACTCACACCAAAGTGGCAGGCACTTCAGTATAAGAGGCAATATGCGACCTTGTATGGAAAGAACATGTGCTGTGTACTATGAATTGCCTGTTTCACTGAGAAACAGTGTCCCCTTTGTTCTCTAAAATGTATCTTTTAAACTACTACCCTCCCTTTTTCTCCTCCTGCAGCAGGTGAAAATGTTTCAATGCGGCCTCTATCTACTCCATCCCAGAGGCTGGTCCAGATCAGAAGGCAGAAAAAACGAACTTGGGACGACATGTCTGCCGAGCTCATGCAGACCTCCCGCACTGATAGGGCCCAGTTGAATGCGTGGAGGCAAACAACTGTGGAGTCACGTAAAGCGTTACATGAATATGAAGAGAGGAGGGACGTGCGCGATGAGAGCAGGCAGGATGCCATGGTCAAGCTCATGGGGGAGCAAACTGACATGCTCTGCTGTATGGTGGATCTAATGCAGGAAAGGCAGCAAGACCACAGACTGCTGCTGCAGCCCCTGAATAACCACCCTCCCTCCTCCCCAAGTTCCATAGCCTCCTCACCCAGACGCCCAAGAACACGGGGCGGGAGGCTACGGGGACCCACACAGTCAACCCCACAGGATTGCACAAACAGCAGAAAGCTGGCGTATCCTAAATTTTGATTTGATTTCTGGACTTGTCCTTCCCTCTTCCTCCTCCTCCTCCTCCACCCCCCAACCTAATGCCCCCCTCCCCCATCTCATTTCTCTCAATGTTTTGTGCAACAAATAATAAAGAATGATTTTTAAATGATTGTGACTTTATTTCCTTTCCTATATATAGGGGTGGGTAACTTTAAGAGAAACAAACACAACTCTCACACTGTACCCTGGCCAGTCATGAAACTGGCTTTCAAAGCTTCTCTGATGTGCAGCGTGCCCTGCTGCACTCTTCTAATCGCCCTGTTGTCTGGCTGTGCAAAACTGTCTGCCAGGCGAGTTGCCTCAGCCTCCCAACCCTGCCATAAACGTCTCCCCCTTACTCTCACAGATATTGTGGAGCACACATCAAGCAGCAGTTACAACTGGAATACTGGTTGTGCTGAGATCTAACCGAGTCAGTAAACTGCGCCAGCACGCTTTCAAACATCCAATCAAACATTCTACCACCATTCTGCACTTGCTCAGACTATAGAATCATAGAATATTAGGGTTGGAAGGGACCTCAGGAGGTCATCTAGTCCAACCCCCTACTCAAAGCAGGACTGATCCCTGACTAAATCATCCCAGCAAGGGCTTTGTCAAGCCTGACCTTAAAAACTTCTAGGGAAGGAGATTCCACCACCTCCCTAGGTAACGCATTCCAGTGTTTCACCACCCTCCTAGTGAAAAAGTTTTTCCTAATATCCAACCTAAACCTCCCCCACTGCAGCTTGAGACCATTACTCCTTGTTCTGTCATCTGCTACCACTGAGAACAGTCTAGAGCCATCCTCTTTGGAACCCCCTTTCAGGTAGTTGAAAGCAGCCATCAAATCCCCCTCATTCTTCTCTTCTGAAGACTAAACATCCCCAGTTCCCTCAGCCTCTCCTCATAAGACATGTGTTCCAGTCCCCTAATCATTTTTGTTGACCTCCACTGGACTCTTTCCAATTTTTCCACATCCTTCTTGTAGTGTGGGGCCCAAAACTGGACACAGTACTCCAGATGAGGCCTCACCAATGTCGAATAGAGGGGAATGATCACGTCCCTCGATCTGCTGGCAATGCCCCTACTTATACACCCCAAAATGCCATTGGCCTTCTTGGAAACAACAGCACACTGTTGACTCATATCCAGCTTCTCATCCACTGTAACCCCTAGGTCCTTTTCTGCAGAACTGCTGCCGAGCCATTCGGTCCCTAGTCTGTAGCAGTGCATGGGATTCTTCCATCCTAAGTGCAGGATTCTGCACTTGTCCTTGTTGAACCTCATCAGATTTCTTTTGGCCCAATCCTCCAATTTGTCTAGGTGCCTCTGTATCCTATCCCTACCCTCCAGCGTATCTACCACTCCACCAGTTTAGTGTCATCTGCTAACTTGCTGAGAGTGCAATCCACACCCTCCTCCAGATCATTTATGAAGATACTGAACAAAACCGGCCCCAGGACCGACCCGTGGGCCACTCCACTTGATACTGGCTGCCAACTAGACATGGAGCCATTGATCACTACCCGTTGAGCCTCACAATCTAGCCAGCTTTCTATCCACCTTATAGTCCATTCATCCAGCCCATACTTCTTTAACTTGCTGACAAGAATACTGTGGGAGACCGTGTCAAAAGCTTTGCTAAAGTCAAGGAACAACACGTCCACTGCTTTCCCTTCATCCACAGAGCCAGTTAACTTGTCATAGAAGGCAATTAGATTAGTCAGGTATGACTTGCCCTTGGTGAATCCATGCTGACTGTTCCTGAACACTTTCCTCCCCTCTAAGTGCTTCAGGATTGATTCTTTGAGGACCTGCTCCATGATTTTTCCAGGGACTGAGGTGAGGCTGACTGGCCTGTAGTTCCCAGGATCCTCCTTCTTCCCTTTTTAAAAGATGGGCACTACATTAGCCTTTTTCCAGTCATCTGGGACTTCCCCTGATGGCCATGAGTTTTCAAAGATAGTGGCCAATGGCTCTGCAATCACATCCACCAACTCCTTTAGCACTCTCTGATGCAACACATCCGACCCCATGGACTTGTGGTCGTCCAGCTTTTCTAAATAGTCCAGAACCACTTCTTTCTCCACGGGGGGCTTGTCACCTCTTCCCCATGCTGTGCTGCTCTCTGCAGTAGTCTGGGAGCTGACCTTGTTCACGAAGACAGAGGCAAAAAAAGTATTGAGTACATTAGCTTTTTCCACATCCTCTGTCACTAGATTGCCTCCCTCATTCAGTAAGGCGCCCACACTTTCCTTGACTTTCTTCTTGTTCCTAACATACCTGAAGAAACCCTTCTTGTTGTTCTTAACATCTCTTGCTAGCTGCAACTCCAGGTGTGATTTGGCCTTCCTGATTTCACTCCTGCAAACCCGAGCAATATTTTTATACTCATCCCTGGTCATTTGTCCAATCTTCCACTTCTTGTAAGCTTCTTTTTTGTATTTAAGAGCAGCAAGGATTTCAATGTTAAGCCAAGCTGGTCGCCTGCCATATTTACTATCCTTTCTACACATCAGGATGGTTTGTCCCTGTAACCTCAATAAGGATTCTTTAAAATATAGTTGAACTGCTCCTTACTACTGTCCAGGATACCTGTGTAGAGCTTCATGAGCCTTGGCATTAAGGGGTAGGCTGGGTCCCAGAGGATAACTATAGGCATTTCAACATCCCCAACAATAATTTTCTGGTCTGGGAAGTAAGTTCCTTCCTGCAGCTGTTCAAACAGACCAGAGTTTCTGAAGATACGAGCATCATGCACCTTTCCCGGCCATCCCACATTGATGTTGGTGAAACGTCCCTTGTGATCCACCAGTGCTTGCAGCACCATGGAAAAGTACCCCTTGCGGTTTATGTACTGGCTGCCAAGGTGGTCCAGTCCCAAAATAGGGATATGCGTTCTGTCTATTGCCCCGCCACAGTTAGGGAACCCCAGCTCATTAAAGCCATCCACAGTGGTCTGCACATTTCCCAAAGTCACTACCCTTGATAGCAGCTGGTCAATGATTGCGTTGGTTACTTGCAGCACAGTAGATTTCCCCACTCCAAACTGACTCCCGACTGACCAGGAGCTGCCAGGCGTTGCAAGCTTCCACAGAGCTATGGCCACTCACTTCTCAACTGTGAGGGCTGATCTCATTTTGGTGTATTTGCACTTCAGGGCAGGGGACAGCAAGTCACAAAGTTCCATGAAAGTGGTCCTACGCATTTCTCAGCCACTGGAAATCATCCCATACGTGCAACACTATGCAGTCCCAACAGTCTGTGCTTGTTTCCTGGGCCCAGAATCAGCGTTCCACGGCATGAACCTGGCCCATGATCTCCCAGTCGCCACATGCTGTGCCGTCTGTGTCCATGTCCTCATCAGTATAGTAATCGCGCTGTCGTCGCTTCCTCGCCCGGTTTTGTAGGTACTGCACATACTGCTGGATAATGCATGAGGTATTTACAATGGTCAAAACTGCAGCGGAGATCGGATCGGGCTCCACGACTATGGCACCTGCACGGGTAATCCTGGAAAAAGGGCACGAAATGTAGGAGAGCAGAGTGGCAGCGGAAGCTGTGCTGTTTGGTTCACGGTAGCCAAACAAAGGCTGAAAATGGTTGTCTTCTGTGGCTTTCACGGAGGTGGGAGCCCAGGACAGACAACATAGAGAAGCTTGGAAGCACCACGATAGCGGGAGAGCAGAGTTGGCGGCGGAAGCTGTGCTGCTCGCTTCACGATGGCCGAGCAGAGTTGGCAGCGGAAGCGTTCGATGAGGAAGAGAACGAGTAGATACTAGAGATTACATAGGAAGATGAGAGGAAATGAGAGGTGGATTCATAGTAGCAGAGCAGCGGTGCACCATCTGCTGAAAGCAGTATGGTGTCTGCACGCCAAAAAGGCATGAAACAATTGTCTGCCACAGCTTTGTGATGACACACACCCAGAAACACCCGTGAGAATGTTTTTGGCCCATCATGCACTGGGAGCTTAATCCAGAATTCCAGTGGGCGGCGGGGTCTGCGGGAACTGTGGGATAGCTACCCACGGTGCACCGCTCTGACATTCAATGCTAGCCTGTGGACGCAATCCGCCAAATTCACATGCTTCAGTGGGGACACAGGAGACCGAATGTATAAAATAGCTTCCGAAAATTCAAATAGAATAATTTTGAAATAACTTTGTCCTGTTGACGTACCCTTAGTCCTTCCTTTGTTGTCCCAGACTCCTGCCTCCCAGCCCCCAGGCGGGGCTGCCTGAGCCTAAAGACTGAGGGGGGATTCCTGGGGGAGCCCCAGGTGCTCTGAGAAATGAGTTCTGTGACTTCTTCCTCGGCGGTTGTAGGATTCTCCCTTCCCCGCCATCTGCGCATGCGGGACTCTTCCCTCCCCCCCGCCATCTGCGCATGCGGGACTCCCCCGCATTTGCGCATGCCCGGAGCCCATCTTTCACGAGACCAGCGTCTGTGGGCGGGGGAGACAAGCTCTCAAGCGATACAAAACTCTTCCCCGGGCCTGGGAGAGGCTCCAACGGCCCTCACGAACTCTCAGCCCTGCTCGTCATTCCCCCGCCCAACGTCACTTCCGCTCCCAAGAGACTCAGGAACTACATCTCCCAGGCTGCCCTGGGGGGCGCTTCCGCCTTCTCTAGCTCAGGTAAGGGCCTGGCTCCGCGCCTCTCCCGCAGCCGGCGCCTCTCAGACCCGCCCCCCCGAAGCCTCCCGGGTTCCTTCCGCTTTCTAAGGCGAACTGGAGCCTGGTCCCGGGCAGTCTGCGCTGTGGGGAGCCCGGGGGCGGGGGCAGGGGCTGCTCGCTGGGCGGGGGGAGCCTCAGTCCCGGGGTCCCACCTGCCCCGCCCGCGTCCTGCCCCCCCGGTCCGACCCTCCCCTTGCCCACACATGGACCTGGCCCGGGCTGCTTCTTCCCCCTCCCCGTGACCTGCCTCCCCTGGCACCAGTTTGTAACGTGCTCCCCTCGCCTCGCCTCGCCTCCCCTCGGGTTACCCGGTGAGACGGACCAAATATCGGGACGCAAAAGAAAAAAGCCGCCGGAGCGGCCAGTGCGGCAATACCGGGACAAACGGCGTCCAAGGGACAAAACTAAAAATCGGGACAGACGCCTGGTCCCCCTCCCCTCCCCCATCGCTGAGCCTAGGGGCTGGTTTGGCTTCGCTCCTGGGGTGCCCTGTGCTAGCCTCAAATCAGCTTCCTGGGGCACTTCCTGCTCCCCCTGCACCCCAGCCGCCCAGCGCCCAGGGACAGGAGTCAAAGAAAGGACGTTTCCTTTCAGGTGTGAGGGCGGCAATTCAGCCATGAAGGGGCGGTGCTGACGGAGGAATTGTTGACCCTTTCTCTGTTTTCCTTTTCAGGTTTTACCCCCTTTTTCTCTGATTTCTGTTTCTGATTGTCACCAATGGATGTAAAATCCGTGTTGATTTCTCCCCTTTTCTCTCTAGTTCAATTTAAAATCTCAGATTTGGGATATTTTCCCACCCATTTGATGTGCAGCAAACTTTCTTTGTTTATATAGGAAATTGTTGCCCTGAGTCATTTCCCAACTGGGATGGGTTTTAATGGGTGCAGCAGCTTGCAAAGCCCTGAGACACATCTTCCCAAAAGGGCGGGGGGGGGGGGGCTTCCAGTTTCTGGCATTCAGAGGCCAGGCCAGTCAGGGACATGCTTCCATGCTGATGATGGGTACTGCTCCATAACAATCCAAAGCAGTGCGGACTGATGTATGTTCATTTCCATCATCTGAGTTGTATGCTGCCATCAGAAGGTTGATTTTCTTGTCTAGCAGTTCAGGTTCTGTAGCGTCTGCATCAGTGTTGCTCCTTTAGAACTTCTGACCATATGTTCCACACCTCGGCCTTCTCAGATTTCGGACGGCACTTCAGATTCTTACACCTTGGTCAAGTGCTGTAGCTATCTTTAGAAATCTCACATTAGTACCTTCTTTGCATTTTATCAACTCCGTAGTATAAGTGTTCTTAAAATGAGCAACATATGCTGGGTCATCATCCGAGACTGCTATAAAATGAAATATATGGCAGAATGCAGATAAAACCATGGAGCAGGAGACATAATGGTCTCCCTCAAGATCTTCAGTCTCAAATTTCATTAACGCATTATTTTTTAACGATCATCGTCATCATGGAGACATGTCCTCTGGAATGATGGCTGAAGCATGAAGGGGAATATGGATATTAGCATAGCTGGCACATAAATATTTTGCAGTGCTGGCTACAAAAGGGCCATGTGAATGCCTGTTCTCACTTTCAGGTGACATTGTATGTAAGAAGCGGGCAGCATTATCGCCGGTAAATGTAAACAAACTTGTTTGTCTTAGCGATTGGCTGAACAAGAAGTAGGACTGAGTGGACTTGTAGCGCTAAATTTTTACACTGTTGTGTTTTTGAGTGCATTTATGTAACAACAGAAAATCTACATTTGTAAGTTGCACTTTCACGATAAAGCGATCACATTACAGTATTTTATCTTTTCTACAGTACAAATATTTGTAAGAAAAAATAATATAAAGTGAGCACTGTACACTTTGTATTCTGTGTTGTAATAGAAATCAATATATTTGAAAATGTAGAAAAACATCCAAAAATATTTCCAATAAATTTAAATTGGTATTGTTTAACAGTGCGATTAAAACTCTGATTAATCGCAGTTAACTGAAACAAATTGCAAAAGTTAACTGTGATTAACTGACAGCCCTAGTTTTGAATTTTTCTGTTACACGCAGGACAGTCTAGAACATCAGTGTGCAGAGAAAGAGCCTGCGGGGAGTTGTGCTGTGAAATTATTTCCTGTTCTGACGTGTCCCCAATTGTCCTTTTTGCCCTAACAGGCTGCAGCGCAATATCCATGTTTTCTGCCAGGTTTTTCCATCCTTCCAGGGACCAGGAAAGGGAAATGGCTGCAGTGGAGCCAGTTGAGGTAGGGATTATCAGGGAGTTGCTGGTGGGTTGCTGTTGGAGGGAGGAGGGCAGTAAATACAGAGGAGGTTGGCATTTCTGGGGGGGTTAGTTTGAAGGTGGGAGGGGTTAGGAAATACTCAGGGTGGAGAAATGAAGGGGGGCAGTGTGATGACAAACCTGTTGGGGTTTGTTTACTGTGAGACCTAGATCCCAGCAACAAATGCATGGAGTCTGTGGGTGGGAATTTCCTGATTTGACAAACAGGAAGCAAACAGCCTGGAGTGGGCTGAGAAAACTTTAACTAGACTCCAGTACTGGAGCCTGAACCTATTAGCCAGAGGCCCCTGTGAGATTTAAAGGGGAACCCACCAGTAAGGCCCAGGGAAGATACCCCATCCTGCCTGCTGGCCATGGGGAGAGTGTTCTGATTCTCACCAGAGAGATGTCCCTTGTTCCTGCTGGGGGCTCCATCTCCTGTATCAGCCTCTGGCTAATAGGTGAGTGATGAATGTGAAGACCCCTGCCCCCTCTCTCTGCTGGGAGGGGTGCAGGGCTCTGTCTTTCTCCCCTCACCCTGATGCCTCCTAGCTGCTCTGATGGGATGGGGGCAGGACTATGCTGACAGCCTGTCTCCCAGATCTTCTATGTGATTGGCCCTCCTCCCCTCTGAACAATGGGGTTGTCAGGAGGCTCTTGCTTTTTCAGGGGCTGGTGACCTTTGAGGAGGTGGCTGTGTATTTCACCAAGGAAGAATGGGCTCTTCTGGACCTGGGTCAGAAAATCCTCTACAGAGATGTAATACTGGAGAACTATGAGACTGTGACCTCGCTGGGTAAGGATTACTGTTCCCCCAGGTATTAGAAGGGGAAATGAGGAGTTAAGGTTCATGACATCTCACAATGCAACTCAACTGTGCCCTGTTTCAGCAACACCCCAACTGGCCAATGACAAACATTACCCTGGTGGCTACAGAATACTTTGGGAACAGAGCACAAGTGTGGTATAGCACAAAGTTTAACACCTTCTCTTTGCTAACGCAAAACTTGGGGTTAGGTCCAGTGCAGGGAACAGAAGCTATCTACAGTGGTGAGCTGGAGCTGGTTCGCACCGATTCGTGTGAACTGGTTGTTAAATTTTGAAGCCGGTTTAGAACCGGTCGTTAAAGGGGTGGGCAAACTCCGGCCCGCAGGCCACATCCTGTCCGGGCCGCCTGAGCTGTCATCTGAGGAGGCTCCCCTTTTTAATTTTTGCTCACCCAGTGGTGCTCTGGGTCTTTGGCGGTACTTCAGCGGCGGGTCCCTAACTCGCTCCGGTCTTCAGCGGCACTGAAGGATCTGCTGCCGAAGACCCGGAGCGACTGAAGGAACCGGTTCATCAGCTTTTGGCAGCTCATCACTGGCTATCTACCCCTAGCCTTCACTCAAACACTGAGCCTACTGCACACAGTCCATCTCAGACTTTTACAATGTTGCCACCCTATTAGCCTTGCACTAAGGGTATGACTACACTACGGAATTAGGTTGAATTTATAGAAGTAGATTTGTTTGCCTGGAGCGTGCCCCGTCTCACCCCCTTCCCCCCCGTGTTCTTGGGCATCTGGGTGAGGAGGCTATGGAACTTGGGGAGGAGGGCAGGTGGTTACACAGGGGCTGCAGCGACGGTCTGTGCTCCTGCTGCCTTTCCTGCAGCTCAACCATATGCAGGAGCATATCAGTTTGATCCTCTAGTAGCCTCAGCATTGCATCCCACCACCTCTCATCTTGTGCGTCCCTCCTGTCCTCGTGTTCATTTTGTGCTTTTCTGAACTCTGACATTGCTTGCCTCCATGCATTTTGCTGAGCTCTTTCAGTGCGGGAGGACTGCATGAGCTCTGTTATGAAGCGTGGGGGAGTCAGGGTCCTGTACCCTTGTTTCCTGCGATTCACGTTCACCGTGACTCTCAGCCAGCCAGTAGAACAGCAGGTTTATTAGAGATGACAAGGAACACAATCCAGCCCCGAGCTTGTAGGCATGAACAGGACTCCTTAGTCAGGGCTCCTTGTGGGGGGTAGAGAGCTTAGACCCCCCACTCTGGGGCTCTCCCCTCTTCCCTAGCCCACGCCAAACTGAAAGAAAAACCCTCCAGCGTCCCACCCAGCCTCCCCCCAGCTCCTCCTCCAGCCTTTGTCCAGTTTCCCATGTCACCTGGGCCCAACCCCCTCCTGGCTCAGGTTACAGGCTCTCAGGTATCCCATCCCCACATTCCCAGGTCAACACTCTCCCCTCCCTGCAACGTCACAAGCTCAGAGAACATTAAAATACCGCCAGCTCTCCTGGACTCCTTGCCCCCTCATATTAGCTTCCCGGGGGATCCAGCCCATCAGCTCCCTAAGGGAGTCAAAGTCTGCTTTTCTGAGGTCCAGGGTCCGTATTTTGCTACTCTCCTTTCTTCCTTTTGTCAGGATCCTGAACTCAACCATCTCATGGTCACTGCTGCTTAGGTTGCCACCCACTTCTATTTTCCCTACCAATTCTTCCCTGTTTGTAAGTAGCAGGTCAAGAGGAGCACGGCCCCTAGTCACTTCATCCAGCACTTGTACCAGAAAGTTCTCCCCAACACTCTCCAAAAACTTCCTGGATTGCTGTATTGCTCTCCCAGCAGATGTCAGGGTGATTGAAGTCCCCCATTAGAATCAGGGCTTGTGATCTGGAAACTTCAGTTAGTTGTCCAAAGAAAGCCTTGTCTACCTCATCCTTCTGATCTGGTGGTCTATAGCACATGCCCACCACGGCATCACCCTTGTTGCTCTTGCCTCTAAACTTAACCCAAAGACTCTCAACAGGCTTTTCTGCAGTTTCAAACTGGAGCTTTGAGCAATCATACCACTCTCTTACATACAATGCAACTCCTCCACCTTTCCTCCTGTACCTGTCCTTCCTAAACAGTTTATACCCATCCATAACAGTGCTCCAGTCATGTGAACTGCCCCACCAAGTTTCTGTTATTCCAGTCATGTCATAGTTCCTTGATTGTGCCAGGACTTCCAATTTTTCCTGTTTGTTTCCCAGGCTTCTTGCGTTCATGTACATGCACCTAAAATAACTAGCTGATTGCCCTACTGTCGGAGAAGAACACAGTTCTCACTCTCCGGTTGGGTGCAGCAAGTCAGATACAGTTTATTATCTCAAGCAATTGCACAGAGGGAGAGAGTGCACTAGGACACAGGGTTTCCCCCACCTAGGCAGGTCTCTCCCAGATAAACAATTTGAGCAAGTATTTATACCATTATTACAGACAATAATAAGCAACAACTGCATATTGTTTATACATATTCCTTCATGATATCTTATTTTTCTTACCATTTCTCTTATAGTCTGCATTCTATTCTTATCTAATACAAGGTCACAGCAGCCTCTTTCACAGTTATTTTCCACTCGCTTCTCACTATCCCCGCTTCTACAAATCTCGCGTTATTAAAGCTAGAGTTAGCCTGACTCCTGCTCATTTCAGAGGCCTGCATCCAAATTCCCTTCATCTATTTCCGCACTACTTTCTCAGTATGAATCAGGAGGCTTCCCGTCTTGTATCCTCCTCGTATTTCGTGACCAGGTCAGATTTGGTCAAATGAAATAAAAGCAAAACACATTCTAAGCTGATTGTAACACTTCCAGTGCCCTTACAAACTTCGATGCGTCTCACCACAGGCTGGCTGGTTGCTCTTCAGCCAGGCTGTCCCCTTTGATCAGCGCTTAAGTCTCTTGGTGTGGTGTCTGTAGATGTACGTGGAAGAGAGAGAGAGCATGGCAAACGTCTCTCCCTCTTACCATGTTCTTTCTTCCCTCTTGGCTTTGCCCCTTCCCCCCCTTCAGAGTCAGATGAGCATTACCTCATCGCAGTCCCAAACTGACCAAAGGAAAGGGGGTGACTCACTCGAGAGTCCAACAGATCCTTTTGTTACTGCATAGGCCAGCGTCCTTTATTCCTGTGAGGCTGTGCTGGGTTTGTCCCATACATGCATTGATGAGGTGTGAACTGCCCCTTTGCTCTTAGAGTGTTTTTGCCTGGTCTTATTTTAAGCCATGAGGATGCATTTTCAGCCTCATAACTGTATACATTACTGCAACAACAATTACTATAACATCACTGTAACAGCAATGCTCAGTGCATCATGAGCCTTCACAAAACACCCAACATGACAAATTTTGCATTGGATACCACACAATCATTTTATAAGGATGAACATGGGGGTGTAGGGTGTTCCCACGAGGTACCGAACGTCACAGCACGTCAGCCCCAGGTGGGGAAAACAGAAATTACATCAGTTAGCTTTACTGTGGTAAAATCTACTGGGGCCTGGTCTCCGTTAGCATGTTTTTATAGTTAGCTAGCTCCATTGAGCTATCCAGATATAGAAGCACAGCTATATTCTCTATACTGACGTGCCTCCAGTATACTACTCTGGGTTAGCTCATATATTTTCCCTTGACATGTCCCAATCTACTCCGCATTCCCTAGTCTAGAGAAAATATTATCATGATGGTAAAACATTTGCAAATAACACAACTCAATAATAATCAGATAGCAGTGAGTGAAGCAGATTTCAGTGGATTAGAGGACAATGCAATGGGAGAATCTGTGGTCCTGATTCTGAGTCCTCAGATGTAACTTGCTCTAGAATCTCATTCTATCTGAAACAGAAAATGTCTTCTATCTCTCTGAGATGTAGATTTTTCTCTCTTTCCTAAAGGTTGTTTGGTCACATAATTGAATATTAGTTTGCTTTGACAGAATGTAGTTCAGATTTATTGAGGACTTTGAGACAAATGACGGTTTGCTTCAATAGTCATTTCTTCTTTTATTTATGGTTTCTCGTCACCCCTCCATGATGACATGGGGAATGTTCAAATGCAGCTCAGTCAACTGGAGAGAATTCTCCTAGTTATGGGTTATGCTACCAAGGAACCAGGAGGGGTTTGAAATGTCCAGTCTGAAATGGTGAACAACAGCACACCCCAATCTGTGCAACTAACCTATGGAACTGGGTATAATCACAGTGTTATTCAGTTATGTAGGTCAGTATTATCTCAAATATCTGGGGAGAGAGTTCCACAGTAAGTGTCTTGGAACTAGGCAAAATACCTGTGTATTTGGTTCCCATAACAGTTGTAACCTTGGCCCTATAGGAGGTTTCCTTGTACTAGCTGAGATAAATGCCAAGGAAATGAGATTAGTCCGGGAACCATTAGAAGCACGGTTTCCGCCTAGGTGTGTGTAAAATGTTGTAAGAGCAAGGGAGTTGTATAAAAATGTTCTTTTTGGGGGGATCTCTGGGGGAGGAATGTCGGAAACTTCTTGCTTAAATAATCTCAAATGTAAGCCACTAACCATACCCTGCATGCCCATAGAGCAGTGGTTCTCAAACTTTTTGTATTGGCAACCCCTTTCAGACAGCAAGCCTCTGAGTGTGACCTCCCTCCTTATAAATTAAAAACACATTTTCTTATGTTGAATGCTATTTTAAATGCTAAATTTATTACCATATTGTTTTAAATTAATATCTGTTCTCATTGTTTATAAATTAAGACTAAAACACATTTGTATAGAAATAATGTTGTAAGTCCAAAAGGTATTTTTTTAAATAGTTACTGTTAAATAATGGGGTGTGGAGGGGGGGGGGGAAGAAACTTTGTCCATATCACTTTTCACAGTATACTTAGTGCCCCATTGCCACCCTTACTTCTGGGCCTCTGCTGGCAGCAGGCGTTGCCTTCTGAGCTGGGGGGCCAGAGAGCAGCGGCTGCCAGCTGGTCACCCAGCTATGAAGGCAACTTTGCTGCCAGTAGGAGCACACAACTGCATAAGTAAGGGTGGCAATGCCATATGAGGCATCCTTATTTCTGAGTATTGTTTGACCTTTGTGCTGAAAGGGGTGGCTACGAGCGGGGAGTTCAGGCAAATTTTGGGGTGGCTATAGCTCCCACTAGCCCCCCGCAGCACCACCCTTGTCTGTGTGTCTGAGTGTTAAATTATTATTTCCTTTTTTTTTTTTGCCCAACTCTGTGTTCTGATTGGTCTGCGGTTTAATGCAGGTCTTCAGCTGCTGAATGCTCAATCCCTCTAATGTTGTCTCAGACCCACCTTTTCAGTCTCAAGGCAACAAACCTGCACACAATACTATGATCCGCAGAGTCCAATTTCCTTAAAGTGGTGATAATACAAACATATTTTGTTTCAGAACAATAACTCTGTATTACATACTTACAATTCTTTTGGAAGTAAATACACATTGCAATGGAAAGGTGTGTGTAATTTTTTAAAACCCAAGATTTAAATTATATATATTATAGCAGTTGCTCTCTGTTTCATGCATGTGCTCGTGGCCCCAAAAAATAACCCCATGACCCCTTGAGGGGTTTTCACCTCCAGTTTCAGAAGCGCTACCAAGGAGAGTAGCAAATGCCAAAATAACCTGAGCACACGTGGATTTCAGAGCAGTTAGATTTGTCAGTTTACAAAACAGAAGGTAGTGCTGAGCTGTAACTGTGTCAGAGCTGGCACTCTGCTGTAGTCACTTCCCACATCCATGGAGGGTGTGACAGTCAGCTGGGCCCATCCACTGATAGAGACAGGGTGAGATTCCTGTCAGGAGTCCTTGGGAGAAGGGAGAGCAGGGAGCAGTGGAGTGGATGAGATGATGGGGATCTGGTGACCCTGCACTACCATAAAGGAGGGAGGGCTGAGAGCAGTGGGAGGAAGGGGGCTGGGTGTCCTGGTGAGTGAAAGGGCTAGTTATCTCTTTCCCCTTCCCCTGCAATGTGTCAGCCTCATGCCTTTCCGTCTCCTGGAGTGGATTTCTGCCATTCTTCTTCGAGTGCTTGTTCACATCCATTCCACATTAGGTGTGCGCACACCGCGTGCACGAGCATCGGAAACTTTTTCCCTTAGCAGCTCCCGTCAGGCCGGCGGGGCTCCCGAGTGGTGCCGCTGTGCCATGCATATATACCCCCGCCGGCCCGATCCCCTCCAGTTCCTTCTCTCTCTCTCTCTCTCTCTCTCGTAGAGGAGCAGCTCCATAGCCTTTAGAGTAGCTGTTATTAGTTCGTTTACATACAGATTATGGACACTTAAGTCATTTGGTGCTTGGAGGTCTCCAGCACCTGCCCCAGGTCGCGGGGCATGCGGCAGCCCATGACTTCAAGACTTGCGCCACATGCTGCAAACCTATGCCAGTTAGTGACCCCCACAACTTGTGTCTGCGTTGCCTGGGGGATGGACATGAAACTGAACGGTGTAGGATTTGCAAGGCATTTAAGCCAAGGACAAGAAAGAGACTTTTGCCTGTTGATGCGCTGCATTGCAGCCACCGGGCCCAGAGCACCCGACGCCGGCTCAGGCTTCCTCGGTGCTTAGTGCCGTGGAGCCGTAGAGAGACCCGGCACCGGCTAAACACCGTAAACTGTCGGCCCCGGAGTGCCAGGCTAGGCCCTGGCACCGCTCGTCCTCCCCTGTGCGGCCCCCAGCGCAGCCTAAAGGAAGGCACGGTCGTTCCCCGCACAGGAGGCCGGTGCCTCCCAAGGCCCCGAGCACCGATAAGAGTGGGAAGGCCGCGGTACCGGCGCTGACGCTGGCGGTCCCGGCAGCACAAGCCCCACCGAGCCCAGACCTAAGTGAGCTCAGTGCAGACGATGGGCTTGAGGGCATAACGGATCAGCAGCCCTCTACGCCTGGCACCTTTGAGGCTGCAAAGGACCTCATTGAGCTGTCGGCGGCGAGCCCCTTCCCGTATGGGGAGAACCCTGCAGCACCCGTTCCTGGGGTGCTGTCAAGGGGTACGACGGCAATGGTGTGCCGCTCAAGGACACCCTCCCGGCACTGCTCCTAGAGTTGGTCCCGGTTGAGCTCTGACTCTGTGGACTCACACTTGCCAGCGGCCCAGAAGGAGGTTGCGGCACCGGCAGTGGGTCGATGCGAAGAAGCACCCAGAAAAGGGCACACCGCTCTCCGGCACGATCCAGAGACCAGCAATGGGAGGAGTTGAGACGGCCCTCGCCAGAGGACTCCCGCAGACGGTCCTGGTCCAGGGAACGCCGTCACTGGTCCAGATCCCAGTCCCGGCCCTGGGGATACCAGTACTGCTTCTGCTTATCCAAGAGCCGCTCGTTCTCCCCCCGGTGCAGATCGTTGACACCGCTATGGTCTTTGCAATCAGCGTTGCTGCAGTCTGGCACTGACTCCGGCCACTATAGCTACCAGCACCAGGCCCCGGACAGCAGGGAGCTGGCAACTCCAGTGGGGGCCGCCAGGCCATTGGCCCTTTTGGACCCCCTGGGCCTATCAGGAGTGCCAAGGGGCCCCGTCCAGGGCAAGTTACTCGGTGCAGCTGTCCCAGTCCCCGCACCGATGCCAGATGGTGCCGGAGGCAACCGTATCCAGGCCTCCAGCATCCCCCCAGCATAGATTGGAGAGACAGGCACCGAGCCCGGTGCCGTCCTATGGACTCCCGCCCCGGCTTGAGCTGGAGGCCCCTCCCACGGGAGATGGGGAGCAGGAAGACCAACCAGAGGGGGTTAAGCAGCAGCTAACCTCTTCGTCTTCCCCTGATGAGGCGGTGGCAGGTACAGAGGTGTCCGGCCTTCGCCGATAGACCATAGAGCCCACCAGGAATTGCTGCACAGGGTCGCCCAAAACTTGGGGTTGCAGGCCGAGGCGGCGGTTGAGCAGGAGGACACCATTAAGACTGAGAGACCTCTCTTCAGGCCTCCCTGGATTCGGCAGACGCAGCGGCTAGAACAATCGCGTTGGGGTGGTCATGAGGCGCTCGGTGTGGCTCCAGGAGTCAGGCCTGCCACCCAAGGTCCAGAATACACTCCAGGACCTCCCCTTGGAAGGGTCCGGTCTCTTCTCGGACCCGACAGACACGAGGCTACATAACCTCAAGGACTCACGAGCTATGCTAAAGTCGCTGGGTATGCACACCCTGGCTGCCCAGAGGAAGCCCTTTAAGCCGCAGCCTCCCCATCAACGCCAGTACCAGCCTCGCCATAGGCATGAGCCTTACCATAGGCGAGGCAGGGATATCAGGCGACAGCGCAAGAACAATAACAATAATAATGCGCCAGGCTAGAACCAAGGACAACACAAGCCCCAGCCGGGCACTAAGCCAGGCTTTTGAAGGTGCACTCGAGGACAGTGTATCAGACCAGTCACTGGATCCGTCCCTTTGTTTCCCAAACCGCCTGTCCCGTTTATCCCGTTTATCCCATTACGTCAGACTGTTGGGTCTTGCGCACGGTGCGGAATGGATACTCACTGCAGTTCACCTCCCTCCCCCCCTTCCCCATCCCTCTTCAGGGACCCCTCTCATGAACATCTCCTAGAGAACGAAGTCCGCTCGTTGCTAGAGGTGGGGGCGATCTCCAAGATCATGGTCCGGGTCTTGGGAAAGGAGGAGCCTGTACAGGAAGGATGGGCTCCACCTAGATGAAAATGGAACCAGACTTCTGACACGTAAAATTAAAAATTACGAAGAGAGGGAAGAGCATCTTTGCCAGCAGGCTGGCTAACCTAGTGAGGAGGGCTTTAAACTAGGTTCACCGGGGGAAGGAGACCAAAGCCCTGAGGTAAGTGGGAAAGCGGGATACCGGGAGGAAGCACAGGCAGGAATGTCTGTGAGGGGAGGGCTCCTGCCTCATACTGGCAATGAGGGGCGATCAACAGGTTATCTCAAGTGCTTATATACAAATGCACAAAGCCTTGGAAACAAGCAGGGAGAACTGGAGGTCCTGGTGATGTCAAGGAACTATGACGTGATCGGAATAACAGAGACTTGGTGGGATAACTCATATGACTGGAGTACTGTCATGGATGGTTATAAACTGTTCAGGAAGGACAGGCAGGGCAGAAAAGGTGGGGGAGTAGCACTGTATGTAAGGGAGCAGTATGACTGCTCAGAGCTCCGGTACGAAACTGCAGAAAAACCTGAGTGTCTCTGGATTAAGTTTAGAAGCGTGTGCAACAAGAGTGATGTAGTGGTGGGAGTCTGCTATAGACCACCGGACCAGGGGGATGAGGTGGATGAGGCTTTCTTCCGGCAGCTCACTGAAGCTACTAGATCGCATGCCCTGATTCTCATGGGTGACTTTAATTTTCCTGATATCTGCTGGGAGAGCAATACAGCGGTGCATAGACAATCCAGGAAGTTTTTGGAAAGTGTAGGGGACAATTTCCTGGCGCAAGTGCTAGAGGAGCCAACTAGGGGGGGTGCTTTCCTTGACCTGCTGCTCACAAACCGGGTAGAATTAGTGGGGGAAGCAAAAGTGGATGGGAATCTGGGAGGCAGTGACCATGAGTTGGTTGAGTTCAGGATCCTGACGCAGGGAACAAAGGTAAGCAGCAGGATACGGACCCTGGACTTCAGGAAAGCAGACTTCGACTCCCTCAGGGAACGGATGGCCAGGATTCCCTGGGGGACTAACTTGAAGGGGAAAGGAGTCCAGGAGAGCTGGCTGTATTTCAAGGAATCCCTGTTGAGGTTACAGGGACAAACCATCCCGATGAGTCGAAAGAATAGTAAATATGGCAGGCGACCAACTTGGCTTAATGGTGAAATCCTAGCGGATCTTAAACATAAAAAAGAAGCTTACAAGAAGTGGAAGGTTGGACATATGACCAGGGAAGAGTATAAAAATATTGCTCGGGCATGTAGGAATGTTATCAGGAGGGCCAAATCGCACCTGGAGCTGCAGCTAGCCAGAGATGTCAAGAGTAACAAGAAGGGTTTCTTCAGGTATGTTGGCAACAAGAAGAAAGCCAAGGAATGTGTGGGCCCCTTACTGAATGAGGGAGGCAACCTAGTGACAGAGGATGTGGAAAAAGCTAATGTACTCAATGCTTTTTTTGCCTCTGTTTTCACTAACAAGGTCAGCTCCCAGACTGCTGCGCTGGGCATCACAAAATGCGGAAGAGATGGCCAGCCCTCTGTGGAGATAGAGGCGGTTAGGGACTATTTAGAAAAGCTGGACGTGCACAAGTCCATGGGGCCGGACGAGTTGCATCCGAGAGTGCTGAAGGAATTGGCGGCTGTGATTGCAGAGCCACTGGCCATTATCTTTGAAAACTCGTGGCGAACCGGGGAAGTCCCGGATGACTGGAAAAAGGCTAATGTAGTGCCAATCTTTAAAAAAGGGAAGAAGGAAGATCCTGGGAACTACAGGCCAGTCAGCCTCACCTCAGTCCCTGGAAAAATCATGGAGCAGGTCCTCAAAGAATCAATCCTGAAGCACTTGCATGAGAGGAAAGTGATCAGGAACAGCCAGCATGGATTCACCAAGGGAAGGTCATGCCTGACTAATCTAATCGCCTTTTATGATGAGATTACTGGTTCTGTGGATGAAGGGAAAGCAGTGGATGTATTGTTTCTTGACTTTAGCAAAGCTTTTGACACGGTCTCCCATAGTATTCTTGTCAGCAAGTTAAGGAAGTATGGGCTGGATGAATGCACTATAAGGTGGGTAGAAAGCTGGCTAAATTGTCGGGCTCAACGGGTAGTGATCAATGGCTCCATGTCTAGTTGGCAGCCGGTATCAAGTGGAGTGCCCCAGGGGTCGGTCCTGGGGCCGGTTTTATTCAATATCTTCATAAATGATCTGGAGGATGGTGTGGATTGCACTCTCAGCAAATTTGCGGATGATACTAAACTGGGAGGAGTGGTAGATACGCTGGAGGGGAGGGATAGGATACAGAAGGACCTAGACAAATTGGAGGATTGGGCCAAAAGGAATCTGATGAGGTTCAATAAGGATAAGTGCAGGGTCCTGCACTTAGGACGGAAGAACCCAATGCACAGCTACAGACTAGGGACCGAATGGCTAGGCAGCAGTTCTGCAGAAAAGGACCTAGGGGTGACAGTGGACGAGAAGCTGGATATGAGTCAGCAGTGTGCCCTTGTTGCCAAGAAGGCCAATGGCATTTTGGGATGTATAAGTAGGGGCATAGCGAGCAGATCGAGGGACGTGATCGTTCCCCTCTATTCGACATTGGTGAGGCCTCATCTGGAGTACTGTGTCCAGTTTTGGGCCCCACACTTCAAGAAGGATGTGGATAAATTGGAGAGAGTCCAGCGAAGGGGAACAAAAATGATTAGGGGACTGGAACACATGAGTTATGAGGAGAGGCTGAGGGAGCTGGGATTGTTTAGCCTGCAGAAGAGAAGAATGAGGGGGGATTTGATAGCTGCTTTCAACTACCTGAAAGGGGGTTCCAAAGAGGATGGCTCTAGACTGTTCTCAATGGTAGCAGATGACAGAACGAGGAGTAATGGTCTCAAGTTGCAGTGGGGGAGGTTTAGATTGGATATTAGGAAAAACTTTTTCACTAAGAGGGTGGTGAAACACTGGAATGCGTTACCTAGGGAGGTGGTAGAATCTCCTTCCTTAGAGGTTTTTAAGGTCAGGCTTGACAAAGCCCTGGCTGGGATGATTTAACTGGGAATTGGTCCTGCTTTGAGCAGGGGGTTGGACTAGATGACCTTCTGGGGTCCCTTCCAACCCTGATATTCTATGATTCTATGATTCTATGAAAGTTCATAAAGGGGATATTAAACTAAGGGCTGGGGGAATGGCAATAGGTGAGAAGAAACAAATGGTTTGGACAGAGCCATCCTTTAGGGGAGGATCTCTTAACAGGGATTCTCTATTTCCTAGTAAAGAGGAGAGGATAGAAGTTCATAAAGTACAGGTAGTAGCTGAAGAGAAACTGTCAAATGAAAGAGTCCTATTTAATTATATCAGATGAAGGCAGACAACTAAATATTGACAATATTTATAAGTTCTTGTATACAGATGCAGAAAAGCTAAATTCTCAAATGAGTATACTTAAATGCCTGGTTTTAAATGAGGATATTGATATAATAGGCATTACTGAACTTGGGATGATGATAATCAATGGGACATGGTAATATCACAATACAAAATATATAGGAATGACAGAATAGGTTGTGCTTGTGGTTTTACCCCCACAATCTAGGGCACCCAACCTCTACCCTACTGAGGGCTCGGGGTGTAAGACACCTATTCTTACCCACGGGGCTCAGGAAGAAACCTGGTCAATTTAAGTGCCTGCCCTTTCCCTCAGGGCTCTACAGGTCTACAGAACCTTTTCCTAGTGAAAGTGTCTTACAAAGCTGTGCTCTAAATGTCTATTTGTTACAAACACACACACAACACAAATACCAAGAAAATCTCTAATGCTCACCACTCCCACTATACAGACAAATTTCAGCCAGTGGCCAGTCAGGCTCCACTCATCTGGGGATTCCCAGTGCCCATACACGGCACAGTCGTGTAGTGGGTACGATGTTTTGCAGCTTGTTGTACTGCAGTCCGAGGTTGATTCCTAAGGAACATTTTTCAATTACATTACAGTAAAACTAGCTACTGCCTTCAAATTTACTAAACATATCACATTATCCTACACTCCTGAATAAGAGATTTTAACCAATTACACACTGTTCTCAGTCCTGACCACGTTTTTTTACATTGTATCTTTCACGCCCGAATTGTAACTTAGTTGTGACCTTCTCTATTTGTGCAGATAGTCAGCATAAAAATGATGGTCAGAGCTTATCTTAACATTTGTTGAGCCTCTTTCTGTATCCTTCCTAATTTCACAGCACCTGGGCGTCTCTACTTTACAACCTGGTGGTTGTAACTCTCGTTAGGGACATTCATAGATTCATAGATATTTAGGTCAGAAGGGACCATTATGATCATCTAGTCTGACCTCCTGCACAATGCAGGCCACAGAATTTCACCCACCACTCCTAAAAAAGACCTCACACCTATATCTATGCTATTGAAGTCCTCAAATTGTAGTTTGAAGACCTCAAGGAGCAGAGAATCCTCCAGCAAGTGACCCGTGCCCCATGCTACAGAGGAAGGCGAAAAACCTCCAGGGCCTTCCAATCTGCCCTGGAGGAAAATTCCTTCCCGACCCCAAATATGGCGATCAGCTAAACCCTGAGCATATGGGCAAGATTCATCAGCCAGATACTACAGAAAATTCTTTCCCGGGTAACTTGGATCTTACCCCATCTAAAAACCCATCACAGGCCATTGGGCCTATTTACCATGAATATTTAATTACCAAAACCATGTTATCCCATCATACCATCTCCTCCATAAACTTATCGAGTTTAATCTTAAAGCAAGATAGATCTTTTGCCCCCACTACTTCCCTCGGAAGGCTATTCCAAAACTTCACTCCTCTGATGGTTAGAAACCTTCGTCTAATTTCTAATCTAAATTTCCTAGTGGCCAGTTTATATCCATTCCTGAGGTGGGGGTGCTTTATCAGCAGCAGAACATTCTTTTTTTCAATTTTAATGGTAAACTCCCTGAGTTTCACCCAAGGCTGGTTTAATACAGGGGCGAGAGGGTTATCAGCTCTCAGGTCAACAATGGGTAGTTGGCACTATATGTGAAAGAAAGCGTAGAGTCAAATATAGTAAAAAAAAAAATAAAATTGAATGAATCAAACTGTGCCATAGAATCTCTACTGATTATTCCACACTTGAATAATTTGAATATAGCAGTAGGAATATGCCATTGACCATCTAACCAGGATGGTGATGGTGATTATGAAACGCTCAGGGAGATTAGAGAGGCTATAAAAATAGAGAACTCCATAATTGGGGAGTTCAACTATCCCCATATTTACTAGGTAAATGTCCCCTCAGGACGGGATGCAGAGATAAAGTTTTTAGAAACCATTAATGGCTGGATCAGCTAGTCCTGAAACCCACAAGGGGAGAGGCAAGTCTTGATTTAGTCCTAAATGGCACACAGTATCTGGTCCAAGAGGTGAATGCAGCTGAACCACTTGGTAATTGAGACCATAATGTAATTAAATGTAACGTCCTTGTGAGGGGGCAGATACCAAAGAAGCCCACTACAGTAGCATTTAACTTCAGAAAGGGGAGCTATACCAAATTGAGAGAGCTGGTTACATAGAAATTAAAAGGAACACTCACAAAAGTGAAATACCTGCAAGCTGCATGGAAACTTTTAAAAAACTCCATAATAGAGGATCAAAATACATGTGTATCCCAAAAGGGGGAAAAAACAGTAGGAGGATAAAAAAATACCACCATGGCTAAGGCAGTTAAAAGCAAAAATGGCATCCTTGAAAAATTGGAAGTCAAACCCTACTGAGGAAAATAGAAAAGAGCATAAACTCGGCAAATCAAGTGTAAAAGTATAATTGGGCAGGCCAAAAAAAGAATTAGAGCAACTAGCAAAAGTCATTGAAACGAACACCAATTTTTTGAAGCACAGCAGAAGTAGGAAGCCTGCCAGACAATCAGTGGGCCTGCTGGATGATTGAGGTGCTAAACAAGCACACAAGGAAGCCAAGGCTATTGCAGCATAGCTGAATGAATCATTTGCATCAGTCTTCACTGCAGAGGATGTGAGGGACTTTCCTACACCTGAGCCATTCTTTTTAACTGGCAAATCTGAGGAAAAGTCCCAGATTGAAGTGCTGATAGAGGAGGTTTTGGAACAAATTGGTAATTTAAACATTAATAAGTCACCAGGACTGGATGGTATTGACCTAATAATACTGGAGGGGCTCGGATATGAAAAGTTCAGAACTACTGAACTCGGCCTCTGTACCAGATAACTAGGGGCAGCTAATGAAAACTATTTTTTTTTAAAAATCTGCAGAGGCAATCCTGGTAATTAGTGACCAGTAAGCCTAACTTTAATACCAGGCACATTTTTGAAACTATAGTAAATAATAGAATTATCAGACACAAAGGTGAGCATGATTTGTTGGGGAGGAGTCAACATGTCTTTTGGAAAGGGAAATCATACCTCACCAATCTATTAGCATTCCCTGAGGGGGTCAACAGATGTGTGGACAAGGGTGATCCAGTGGCTATAGTGTACTTGGAATTTCATAGAATCATAGAATATTAGGGTTGGAAGGGACCTCAGGAGGTCATCTAGTCCAACCCCCTGCTCAAAAGCAGGACCAATCCCCAATTAAATCATCCCAGCCAGGGCTTTTCAGACATCCTTTGACAAGGTCCTTCACCAAAGGCTCTTGAGAAAAGTAAGCAGTCATGGGATAGGAGAGAAGGTCCTCTCATGGATCAGTAACTGATTAAAAGACAGGAAACACAGGGTAGGAATAAATGGTCTGTTTTCACATTGGAGGGAGGTAAATCGTGGGGTCCCCCAGGGATCTATACTAGGGCCATTGTTGTTCAATGTATTCATAAATGAAGTAGAAACATGGGGAAATGCGGTGGCAAAATTTGAAGGTGATGCAAAATTACTCCAGATAGTTAAGTCTAAAGCAAACTGAAGAGTTACAAAGGGCACTACAAAATTGGGTGACTGGGCAGCAAAGTACCAGAGGAAATTTAATATTGATAAATGCAAAGTAATGCACGTTGAAAAACATAATCCCAACTATAGATACAAAAGTATGGTGTCTAAATTAGCTATTACCACTCAAGAAAGAAATCTTGAATTCATTGTGGATAGTTCTCTGAAAACATCCACTCAGTGTGCAGTGGCAGTCAAAATACATAACAGAACATTAGGAACTGTTCAGGAAGTGATAAGTAGTAAGCCAGAAAATATCATAATGCCACTATATAAATACATGATATGCCACACCTTAAATACTGTATGCTGTTCTGGTCAGCCCATGTCAAAAAAGATATATTAGAATTGGAAAAGGTGCAGAGAAGGACAACAAAAATGATTAGGGGTATGGAAAAGCGCCCCTATCAGGACTATAAAGTCATGAATGGTGTGGAGAAAGTGCATAAGGAAGTGTTATTAACCCCTTCACATAACGCAAGAACCAGGAGTCACCCGATGAAATTAATAAGCAGCAGATAGGGTGCTAAAGGATCTCAATGGGTTTAGCCCTGGTGGGAAGGGTCGGGTCTGCGCTGCAATAAAGTGACTGAGTGTTTTGCCATAGGAGAGCCGAGAACATTTCTCTGCAGGGAAAGAGCCTGGGGGAATGTGCTGTGAAATTCACTAAAGCTGGTTATGAAATCTCTTCAGTCCCCCTTCTCACCCTGATGGGCTGCAGAACAACATCCACATTTCACTCCGGATGGGCCCAGCCTCCTAGGGGACGGGGAAGGAAAATGGTTGCCGTGGAGCTGGCTCAGGTAGGGATTATCAGGGAGTTGCTGATGGGTTCCCTCTGCACTGACAGGGGCAGTAAACCCATAGCTTCTGGGAAGTTTAGTCTGGAGGTGGGAGGGGGCACGAAATCCACAGGCTGGAGAAAAGCATGGGGACAGGGTGTGACAAACCTGCTGGAATTTGTTTAAATTGGGGCTTAGGTTCTAGGAACAGACCCATGGGGGTTGGGAGAGGAAGCTGCCCAATTTCTGGGACAGGAAACACCCCCTCAGACAGGGCTGGAGAAATTACCAGCCTGCCACTGCTGCAGCCTGAACCTACTGACCAGAGGCTGCAGAGAGGTATGAAGGGGCTTAGGGGAGATGCCCCATCCTCTCACTTCAGCTGATGGCAATGAGGAGGGTTACTTTGGATTCCCCGCAGGGAGCTGTCCCTGGACACTGCTGGGGGCTCCGTGTCCTATATCAGCCTATGAGGAAAGACAGTATCCTCCCGCAGCAGAGAGAGGGGAGGGACAAGGGCTCTCTTTCTCCCTTTACCCTGATGCATACTGGCTGCTCTGAGCAGGGGGAGGATTGGACTCTGCTGACTGTGTGCATCTCAGAGCTTCCATCTGATGGACCCTGCGCCCCTGTGAATCGTGGGGCTGTCAGTGGGCAGTAAGTACTGAGTGTTGGACTCTTGCTCTTACAGGAGCCAGTGACCTTTGAGGAGGTGGCTGTGTATTTCACCAGGGAAGAGTGGGCTCAGCTGGACCCCGCTCAGAGAGACCTATACTGGGATGTCATGCAGGAGAACTGTGAGAATGTGACTTTGCTGGGTAAGGATTTCTGTCCCCTCCGTTATTAGAAGGGGAAATGAAGAGCTGAGGTTCACATCACTCCACAGTGGAACTTCAACTCTTCCCTGTTTCAGCAACACCCCAACATGCCAGTGACACACATACTAGCACTCCCCCTCCCCGCTAGAGAACGCTTTGGGAACAGAGCACAGGAGCAGGATAACACAAAGTCTAAGGTCTTTTCTTTGCTAAGGCAAAACTTGGGTTTAGGTCTAGCATAAAGAACAGAAGTTACCTACGCCTGGCCACTCAAACACTGAGCCTACCTCACACAAACCAGCTCAGACTTGCAAAATGTTACCACCCCTTTACAGGAGATAATGCTGCCGGCTTCTTACTTACAGTGTCACCTGAAAGTGCGAACAGGCGTTCATGTGGCACTTCTGTAGCTGGCGTTGCAAGGTATTTGTGTGCCAGATATGCTAAACATTGGTATGCCCCTTCATGCTTTGGCACCATTGCAGAGGACATGCTTCCAAGCTGATGAGGGGTTCTGCTTAATAATGAGCCCTAATAGATTGGGGGGGAGGGATAGCTCAGTGGTTTGAGCATTGGCCTGCTAAACCCAGGGTTGTGAGTTCAATCCTTGAGGGGGCCATTTAGGGATCTGGGGCAAAAATTGGGGATTGGTCCTGCTTTGAGCAGGGGGTTGGACTAGATGACCTCCTGAGGTCCCTTCCAACCCTGATATTCTATGATTCTATGATACATTGCCACCCTTTGTTGTGAGACTAAGAGCTGGATCTGTGTCTCTCCTTCACCTGGAAGGGATGCACAGTTTTCATTCCCCCAGCTAAATTCCCATATCAGTATCACTATATAGAGTTTTGGACAAAGGAAACCTCGTTGCCAAGAATATTCTCTCAGAAAAATATGTTCTGATGTCCTTTCTATACATTCTCAGTTTACCTAAGAACATCAGAATGCCCTTACTGGGTCAGACCAAGGGTCCATCTAGCCCAGTATCCTGTCTTCTGACAGTGACAAGTTCCCCAGATGGAATGAACAGAACAGATCATCATGTGATCCATCCCGTTGCTCATTCCCAGCTTCCGGCAAACAGAGGCCAGGGACACCATTCCTGCCCATCCTGTCTAATATCCATTGATGGACCTATCCCCCATTAATTTATCTAGTTCTTTTTTGAACCTGTTATGGTCTTGGCCTTCACAACATCCTGTGGGAAGGAGTTCCACAGGTTGACTGTGTGTTGTAAGAAGAAATGCTTCCTTTTATTTGTTTTTAACCTATTAATTTCATTTGGTGACCTCTAGTTCTTGTTTTATGCGAAGTAGTAAACAACACTTCCTGATCTACTGTCTCTACACCAGTCATGATTTTATAGACCTCAATTATATCTCACCTTAGCCATCTCTTTTCCAAGCTGAAAAGTCCCAGATTTATAAATCTCTTCACATACAGATTTATCACGTAGCTAACTGACACAGCTATGCTGGCAAAACTAAAATGAAAATCTGCATTTGGATTTGAGTATTTTAAAATATTTTTCCTTCCAGAAATTTTGGCATCAGGGCAAATCTTCCAAAGGGGACCCCTATAAAATGCAAGAATAAAGCTCAACACAGATTATCTGAAAGCTGTCAATGGTAGGGCTCAAATTCAAATGTAGCTCAGGTTCAGCAATGGCCCCAGCATGTCCGCTAGAGACGAGCAAATACTGTGACAGCTGTTTGCAAGAAACCTTCTGCTGTTAACAGAGCCTTAATCTTCCTACACATGTGCATTTCAGTCTCTTTGATTTATCAGTTTGGCTCCTGCTGATCTGAAATTCCCGATTTTACACTTCACTTTTTCAATACTGCTTCCTCAGAGAGGTATTGGGTGCTCTGTACTAGCTGAGATAAATGCCAAGTGACTGAGATCCTTCGGGGACAATTAGAACCTCACGTTCATCCTAAGTGTGTGCAAAATGTTATGAGAGGGTGGGAATTTTCTAAAATGGTTCTTTTTTGGAGGGAGTCGGGGGAATCTCAGTAACTCCTTGCTGAAATAACACCAAATTTAAACTAAGAACCACACCCTGCATGCCGACAAAGAGTAGCAAATGTCAGGATAATATAAGAGCGCTTTTGCATTTCAGAGTGGTTCGAAGAGTCAACTTTTAAACAGAAAGTAGGGCTCACCATAATTGTGGAAGAGCTGGTGCTCTGCTATAATCATCGTACAACATTCATTATTCCAAAGCAGCTCGACTCCACCGCAGGGGTTTGGAGAAACAGGACTAAAGGTATATATACGGTGACAAAGTTCCTCTACCTTGGTCTTGTGCTTATTGGCGGATTTGCTCGCCTTGGAGCTTCACGGCAGCCCTCAGCTTAGCCGTTTTTCTGAACCCACAGTCCAGGTCGACTCCTCCTGTGTCTGACCAGGAGTTGGGAGGATTTGGGGGGAACCCGGGCCCGCCCTCTACTCCAGGTTCCAGCTCAGGGCCCTGTGGAATGCACCTGTCTAGAGTGCCTCCTGGAACAGCTGTGTGACAGCTACAACTCCCTGAGCTACTTCCCCATGGCCTCCTCCCAACACCTTCTTTATCCTCACCATAGGACCTTTTTCCTGGTGTCTGATAATGCTTGTACACCTCAGTCCTCCAACAGTCCACGTTCTCACTCTGAGCTCCTCGTGCCTCTTGCTCCCTGCTCCTCACATGCACACCACAGTCTGAAGTGAGCTCCTTTTTAAAACCCAGGTGCTCTGATTAGCCTGCCTTAATTGATTCTAGCAGCTTCTTGATTGGCTGCAGGTGTTCTAATCATCCTGTCTTAATTGTCTCGAGAAGGTTCCTGATTGTTCTGAACCTTCCCTGTTATCTTACCCAGGGAAAAGGGACCTACTTAGCCTGGGGCTAATATATCTGCCTTCTATTACTCTCCTATAGCCATCTGGCCCGACCCTGTCACATATCCCCCCCTCTGCTCAACACTATGGGGTTGGGCAACTTGGGACGTCAGGCAGTGTACTTGTCACAAGCCATCTGCATTGCCATGGTGGCTTCCAGCCCAGTGCGGTATGGTGAATTGGAAAGGTTGTAGGAACAGGAAACATCTGGTCACCCTTGCGTTCTTCTCTTTATTTAGCTGCATCCACTGGAGGGGTGCATGGTCGGTCACATGGGTAAATTGTTGTCCCAGAAGGTAATAACATAAGGTTTCCATGGCCCATTTCACAGCTAGGCGCTCTCTTTCAACCACAGCATACTTCTGCTCTCTCGGGAGGAGTTTCCTGCTAAGGTAGAGGACTGGGTGTTCTTTATCTCCAACCATCTGCGATAGGACAGCTCCCAATCCTACTTCAGATGCATCTGTTTGTAAAATGAATTCTTTGTTGAAGTCTGGGGCTGTAAGCACAGGGTTATTGCAGAGGGCTGTCCGTAGATCCATGAATGCTTTCTCTGTGGCATCTGTCCACTTCACGTCTGGACCCCGGGCTTTTATCAGGTCTGTCAGGGGACTCGCTCTGGTAGCAAAATGGGGAATAAATCATCGGTAGTACCCCACCACACCCAGGAATGCCCGGATTTGCTTTTTCTGATTCAGGCGGGGCCAATTTTGGATAGTCTCTAGTTTGTTTAGTTGGGGCTTGACCATGCCCCTTCCTACAATGTAGCCAAGGTATTTAGCCTTGGCTAGCCCTATAGCACACTTGGCTGTGTTGGCTGTGAGGCCAGCTTGTCTTAGCGTGTCCAGAACTGCTTCCACCGTTCCTAAGGTGGGTAGAAAGTTGGCTAGATTGTCGGGCTCAACGGGTAGTGATCAATGGCTCCATGTCTAGTTGGCAGCCGGTGTCAAGTGGAGTGCCCCAGGGGTTGGTCCTGGGGCCGGTTTTGTTCAGTATCTTCATAAATGATCTGGAGGATGGTGTGGATTACACTCTCAGCAAATTTGCGGATGATACTAAACTGGGAGGAGTGGTAGATACACTGGAGGGCAGAGATAGGATACAGAGAGACCGAGACAAATTGGAGGATTGGGCCAAAAGAAATCTGATGAGGTTCAATAAGGATAAGTGCAGGGTCCTGCACTTAGGACGGAAGAACCCAATGCACAGCTACAGACTAGGGACCGAATGGCTAGGCAGCAGTTCTGCGGAAATGGACCTAGGGGTGACAGTGGACGAGAAGCTGGATGTGAGTCAGCAGTGTGCCCTTGTTGCCAAGAAGGCCAATGTCATTTTGGGATGTATAAGTAGGGGTATAGCGAGCAGATCGAGGGACGTGATCGTCCCCCTCTATTCAACATTGGTGAGGCCTCATCTAGAGTACTGTGTCCAGTTTTGGGCAAGAAGGATGTGGATAAATTGGAGAGAGTCCAGCGAAGGGCAACAAAAATGTTTGGGGTCTGGAACACATGACTTCTGAGGAGAGGCTGAGGGAACTGGGATTGTTTAGTCTGCAGAAGAGAAGAATGAGGGGGGATTTGATAGCTGCTTTCAACTACCTGAGAGGTGGTTCCAGAGAGGATGGTTCTAGACTATTCTCAGTGGTAGAAGAGGACAGGAGAAGGAGTAATGGTCTCAAGTTGCAGTGGGGGAGGTTTAGGTTGTATATTAGGAAAAACTTCTTCACTAGGAGGGTGGTGAAACACTGGAATGCGTTACCTAGGGAGATGGTAGAATCTCCTTCCTTAGAAGTTTTTAAGGTCAGGCTTGACAAAGCCCTGGCTGGGATGATTTAATTGGGGATTGGTCCTGCTTTGAGCAGGGGGTTGGACTAGGTGACCTCCTAAGGTCCCTTCCAACCCTGATATTCTATGATTCTAAGTGGGTTTCCCAGTCGGGGGTGTGAATAATCACATCATCCAGGTATGCAGCTGCATAACTGGTATGGGGCCGTAGGAGCTTGTCCATAAGATGGTGGAAGGTGGCAGGTGCCCCATGCAGTCCAAAAGGAAGAACAGTATATTGAAACAGACCCTCTGGTGTAGAGAATGCCGTCTTTTCTTTCGCACCTTTGGCAAGGGGAATCTGCCAGTATCCCTTTGTTAAATCAAGGGTGGTCAAAAATCAGGCATTGCCCAGGCGGTCAACTAACTTATTGATACGGGGTATGGGGTATGCATCGAATTTGGATATCTCATTCAGCCGGCGACAGTCATTACAAAACCTAGTGGTGCCATTGGGTTTGGGCACCAACACAATTGGGCTTGACCACTGTCTGTGGGACTCTTCGATGACTCCCAGCTCCAACATCCTTTTTACGTCTGCCTTGATCTCCTCCCTTTTTGCTGCTGGGACCTGATAGGGCCTTAAAGTTACCTTTGCCCCAGGGTCTGTGATAATGTGGTGATATGCTTTGGTGGTCCGGCCTGGTTTGGTTGAAAACACGTCCTGGTATCGGTTGACCATCTCAGTTACCTCCGTCTTCTGGTTTGGTGTCAGATCAGTGGATATCCTGATCTGCTCCTGCATATTATTTCCCTGGATCGGGGTCTCTTGGGCCACTACACACGCCTCTCGTTGGTGCCAAGGCTTTAAGAGGTTAATGTGATAAATTTGTTCTTGTTTCTGGCATTCCGGCTGCCGCACCTTGTAGGTTACTTCCCCCACAGGTTCAACCACCTCATAGGGCCCCTGCCATTGGGCCAAAAGCTTGCTTTCTGCTGTGGGTACCAAAACCATCATCCAATCCCCTGGTTGGAATTATCGGACTTTTGCCTGGCAATTGAAATGGGTTCACTGGGCCTCCTGCGCCTTTTCCAAATGTTCCCGTACAATAGGGGTGACCCGGGCTACCGTTCTCGCATCTGCAACACATGGTCAATTATATTTCTCCCCTCATTGGGTTTCTCTTCCCAGATTTCTTTTGCAATATCTAGTATGCCACGGTGTTAGCCGACGGCCAAGGATGTTTGGTGAGGTGCCAGCTATGCCCGTTTATACTATCCGTGACTTTAACCGCTAGGACGCACTGTCCCTTCGCGGCGGGCAGCCCGGGCTAGGCTGACGGATGCCCCAAGGTCCTAACCACCCGTGACTTTAACTGCTAGAGCTCAGAGCTCCTTTGCAGCGGGCAGCCAGGATTGACTGACAGGTGCCCCAAGAGTTTGCCCCGTGGAGGCGGCACAACTCAACGCTAGGCTCTTAGTACTCTCACCTAATGGCCAGGCTTTAGAGCCAAAACGGCTGAGGTTCTTTAATTGTGTTGGCTGCTTTACAGTAAACCAGAGAAAACAAGTCAGGCTTATGCATAAATGGTTACCAAAATTTATTAAGCTCGATTCTAATCATGTGGTTACAAAATTGCTAGTGCCTACTTATTTAAATGTAGAGATGTTACACACACAAACAAGTTACAAAACTGAAGCCACAATCCCAAAGAAAGAAAACAAAGTATAGAGCTCTATTTCAAAATATGTGTACACTAAAGGTAGGAGATCAGGTGTGGGTGCTTCTTACCCTCCTTGCATCTCTCGATTCCAGCGGTGCCAAGCCAGGATTGGTCACTCAATTCCGCGGAAAGACGAATAAGGGACAAGGCGTAGGGACCCTCTTAGCTGCAGAAGCCTTGGGAGGCTGTCACTTATCTGACCAGCAGATAGATAGTGAAAAGCACTCAAAAATCATGGTGCTGTAGGTCCCCTACTTATACCTCTGTACTCCTTTATTCTCTTTCTCCTTTCTTATGCCAAATTGAGGCTGGTCTGTCTGGGCGATGCCAGCTTTCGCAAGAGTAGTTTACACTTGCAAAGGAGAGAAACAATAAGTTTCGACTACTGGACATTTCTTTTATCAGGGTAAATATTTTCCCACCTAGGATGTTGGTGTGTGTGCATCACGCTATTTAGTAGGGGCTAAGAGCCATGTCTGTCACAGGGCCTCTGCCTGCTGTGAGCTTAATCGTTGTATCTGTTCCCAGAGGCACATTGTAGCAGCACACCTGTGCTTTCACAGCTTCAAAGGCTGTGCTGGAATATATGTTAAGTGCCCTGTTCCTGCTTCCTCCTGTGTTTCCAGCAATGCTGGTCTGAGAGCGGGGGGCTGGCTGTCTGGCTACATTCCACCCCCTGATGCACCACACTACATCCCAGATTGCAAGGTGGCGGTGATGCCAGCACCTCTTGCCCTCCTTGGGGAAATCTAGAAATACCCAACAACCAAATTAGAGGATGAGGGTTCGCGGAATTGGGTAGGATCCCTTTTTAGCTCTAGGTATCTGATTTGTGTGGAGGAAAGAGCAGTTTGAATCAAACGCTTCATAATACGTAAAGTTACACAAAAAACAATTACAATAATTAAAATGGTTAAAACAGTATTCACAACCGAATGTAAAAACGGGGAGAGGGAGAATCCCAAGTGTTGAGCTAACCATTGCATTCATGAGGTTTGTCCATTCTCAGCCACTGCATGTAGTGGTACCAATTCAATTCCCAGTCCATTGGTTGAATCTAGCAAGGTGCACATCCAGCAATTTGTAGCACCAGCAGCTGAGGCGATGGTTTGGATTGCTCCCCGAAGAGGATGTTCTGGTATTGCCAAGGTGACTGGAGCCAACAGAAGGATCATGAGGGCTTGCAGGAACATATCTCTGGTGGGTCGTGTTCTAGCTAAAAAACTTATTTTAAAACCAAAAGCAAAAATTACACCTGCTATTATAAGTAATGGCAAATATATCAACAGTCCATAGTAGTCTCTAGTGATCAAACAGGTCGGCTGCATGGTCCATTTTGCTGACAGGTTAGCTGGCAGGTTGCTCGGAACCATGGGACCATTCCTGCAATAAATCACATGGTCAGCCAGTCTTGGATGCGATCCAAGCCTCTGTAATGGTTATTAGCCTTTTATCAGCATTTAAGGCACTCCATACACCTTTCTCTTTATAGGCGTGCAAAACGCAGGTAAAGGTTCCCAGGGCTGGGTGTTTAATCACAACAGTATCTCCGGGAGCATACTTGGAACTGTGCAGTGGTGTTCTGGCAGGGGAGATAGCTTTCCCTGTAGGGAAGAATCCCCTGCTGATTGGACTTCCTGTAGGAGTCTGTCTGTTGTTTAATCTCTGCACCACTTCGTCCAGTCTGTCTCCCCATGTGCCATCAGTAGGCTTCAAGTGATTCTTTAGCAACCCATTCCAGCGCTCGACCATGCCATTAGATTGAGGTCGATATGGAAGGTGGAAGGTCCATTGGACTCCATGGTTAAGGGTCCATTCCCTTACAAGTTTATTCTTAAAATGCGAACCATTATCTGATTGGATTTCTTGAGGCATTGGGACAATTGCTGTTAAGCGGTTTAGTCCCATAACTGTGGACAACCCTGTTGCCAATCGGGTTGGATATGCAAAACCAATCCCTGAAACAATTTCTACCCCAGTCAAGATGTATTTCCACCTCTGCCTTGTAGTGGGCAGTGGTCCGACATAGTCGACCTGCCAGGTTGCCCATAGTGTTTTTCCATCTCTTAGCCTGGCAAACCTTTGTCCTTCTGCTATATGTTTTCTAGTCTCAGCACAAATAGTGTAGGCTTGCACCAGGTCTCTAGCCTGTCTGTGGGTGATAGGCCACCCCCTGATATGTGCTTGCTGCACTAACTCATCACTTCCTGTGTGTCCTAAATTATCATGTAACCATGAATATAAGCGTTCCCATTCTACTTGTGTGGTAAAGAGCTGGGCAGCTGCATCGGCTAAATCGTTTAACTGTGCAGCTGGGGTATTATTCCTCTGATGAGCTGAGACATGTCCTATAGACAGGGGTTGTTGCAGGCCATGCTGATATAACCACTTCCAGTATTCCAGTCCCCAGACTGGTTTACCTCCTATTTCCCAGTGGTTATTTTTCCAGTTAGTGATCCACTGAGTGGCACCTGCCCATACTGCATAGGAGTCCGTATATACTGCGGTGGCTCCTGCTTCACAGGCCAGTTTAATTGCAGCCAATTCTGCAAGTTGTGCTGACCCATCAATTTCAGCAGTTAGGGGTGCTGCAGAGGGGTCTGCAGGCACTGCTGCAGCTTTTCCCTTCCATTTTCCTTTGACCAGCCTGGCACTGCCATCAGTGAACCATACTCCCTCAGGCTTAGAAGGATCAAATGGGGCAGCATCCTTAATGGGAGACTGCTGTGGAGGCAGGCGGTATTCATCAGGCATTCCTACTTTCCATAGGGATTCCTGAATCATAGTGGGGTTTTGTGCAGTGTCTGCACTCCCTACCCTGTGGTGTATGTAAAGTGCCCATCTTTGGATAGTCATCTTTTGTGCTACACCAGGTGGTAACTCTTTCCCTTCCAATATAGGTTTAATGATTGGAAGAGGAGTGTGAATTGTGATGTCCTTATCCTGAGTTAATTCCTCAGTTTCTCTCAAGGCTGTATAAGCTGCCAGAAGCACCTTCTCATAAGGCGTGTAGTTAGTCTGTGACCCTTGCCATGACTTGGAACCAAACTGAATTGGTCGTCTGGGAGCAGTGTCACTTTCTTGCCAGAGAGCATAAGACATTCCAGTGGCTCCCACAGTTAGGTACAAATGGAGTGGGGCTTCAGGATGTATGGGACCCAGAGCCTGATAGGTGTGTATCTCCCCTATCAGTTGCCTGAGAGCTTCCTCATGGGCAGGAGCCCATTCCCAGGCAGCACTTTTCTTTAACAAATTGTACAATGGTCTGGCGATAATGGCAAAGCCAGGTACATGTTTTCTCCAAAACCCCAGGGTTCCCAAAATCTGTCTCAATTGATCTTTACTTTCAGGGGAGGGTGCCTGATTTAGCTCTTGCACAGTGTCATTAGGCACAGACCTCCTACCTCCCATCCATACAGTACCTAAGAATTTTATCTCTTGGGAGGGACCTTGGCATTTCTCAGCTGGTAACTCTAAATTAAGGGCTTCTAGTGCTCCTTTGATTTGATTCATAGCCTCCTGTACCTCTTCTGGGGTTTTCCCACCTATTAAGATGTCATCAATGTATTGCACAGTTTGTACATTGGGTGACAGTATAAGGTCATCTAGGACCTTTGCCAGTGCCCCATGGCAAATAGTGGGTGAGTGTTTAAACCCTTGTGGCATTCGGGTAAAAGTGTATTGTACACCTTTCCAAGGAAAAGCAAATCTTTCCTGGTCAGCTGGTTGCAAAGGGACCATGAAGAACATGTCCTTTACATCTAATACTGCTAGCCAGGGTTTATCCCAGGTTTGTATGGTGTTTACAATACCTGTTATGCTAGGGACTGCTGCAGTTAATGGTCCAGTGTTACTGTTTAGCTTCCTATAGTCTATAGTAAGTCTCCATTTGCCATTTGGTTTCTTGATGGGCCACACAGGAGAATTAAAGCGAGAGTGGGTACGAATTAAAATTCCTCGCTGTTCCAAATCTTTGATCAGGTCAGTAACAGGGCTTATGGCCTCAGCTGGGGCATTATACTGCTTTATGTTTGTTACTGTTGAGGGCGGGAGGGCAGGCGCGCTGCTAAGTAAGTTTACAGAATAGTGGGGAGGGCTTTCCTCTTCCAGGTGGGTGGCATTAGGAACAGAACTGACTCCAAAAGCCCATCTTTCCCCATTAATCCTTCCCTTCTTTCCTCTTAAAACGTCCATGCCCAGTATGTTGGCATTGCCCAAAATCACCTCATATTTTCGGGGCTGATGGTGGGGTTGCAAGGGGATATCCAGTTTTATCTTAACTAATGGGTAAGTTATGGTACTGCCATTTACCCCTGTAACAAGTACCTGCTTTCCGCCAGTAGGTGGCGAGCCCTGAAAACTTTCTTGCTTAATCATGGACCTTTGAGCCCCTGTGTCCATTAAGAAAGGAATAATGTGTTTGTCATTTACAGTTACATGTATCCGGGGGTCTTTTGCTGTTGTTTTCTCCTCTTTGGATTTAAGCTGGTTTATTAGGAGAGGAGATTGACCCCCGCAAGCTAGTTTCCCTGCTCTGGTAACTCTTGCAGTTGCTGCAGCAATGGAGTATACCGGGTGTCTGCAGGTGGGGAAAGAGGAGAGAGCTGCAGAGGTGCACTGGGAGTAGCATGAGTTGTCTCCCAGTCAGCTCTTTTAAAGGTGGTGAATAATTTTAGCCGCTCTGTGGGCAGTCCATTTATCACATCTCTGGGATAACCTAAAGCCAGACATTGTCTCCACAACTTGGCTCTAAGCTCCTTTTCCTCCTGGGTTGGCTCTCGCTTGTTTTTATGTCCTTTAGATGGTGCCCCCTTGTTTCCCTGAAGGGAACGCATCTTAGCTTTGCCTGTCAGTGCTCTGATGTCTCCGAATTCTCTAAAGTATGACACCAGAAGGTTTAGCAGTGCCCGAAAGGTACTGTTATGTGCTGCAGCTTCTGATCTAAGGGACAGTGCCATAGCCCTGTGGTTACTCGGAACTCCCTTAAGCAGGGGTCTGAGATCATCTACATCTACCTGACCCTCCCATGGGCTTTCATAGGCTAACTCTTGAGGGTTTTGGCCAAGCATGCTAATGACAGCCACAGTTAATAGAGCTGTTTTTACCTCATCTATGTTGGTCCAGTGCATTACTGTGGGTTCATCTCGGTCTGCTGGGTAAATTCCTCTTGCCCATCGACAAGCCAGAGACCAAAGTGTTTTAGGGGTGTTCCCCTCTGAGTGTTCCAGGAATATTCCTGCACCTAAGTTAAGGCGCTCAGTTTCTTGGGCTGTCAGGCGTATATATCCACCCCCAGTGTCCCAGAGGCGGACCAGCCACTCTATTATACCTTCCTCAGGCTTTTTAGCAAAATCTCCCTGGATTGTTTTTAACTCCATGGGAGTATATTGGCGGGTGGTAATTTTGGTAAAGTGTGTTGAAGCTTTACTCCCTTTTCCCTTTTTACCTCCCTTCTTTGTTTTTGAAGAGGTGGATGGATAATTGTCATCCCCTTCTTCATCCAGCTCTGCCCCACTCAAATTTTCCTCATGTTCTTCTGATTTGTGATGTGTGACAGCTGGTCTTAATTTTTACAGAGGACCTTCCTCCTCAGAGGAGGGGGACTCATCTGCTGAATCCCAAATGTCTCCATCCCATTCCTCAGGGTCTAGCCAGAGAGCAGTCTCAACTTTAGCCCGGTTGATTCTGCGTGTTTTAGTCTCCAGCTTTTCCCTTCGTTCTATCCCTTCTTTCTCAATTAAGGGAAGTAATCTTTTCTGAAGATGTTCCATATCCCTATTCAGTGTTCTTACTCTGGTATCTAAATTCTGGCATTCCTGGCGCAGTGTGTCCCTTTCCTGTTGTAGCCTATTAAATTCTATTGCCAGACTATGATAATCCTTACAGGCAGCTTGCCAAATGTTAGTAAGCAGCCATATACAAGCACCTTTTCCTTTCCCTTTCTTCATCTTGCAGGCAGTTCTCCAGTTACAGAAATGCTGCCAGATCTCTGCTGGTTTTCCCCAATATTTCTCCAGCAGTTCTTTGCTCCACAGAGGATTTCCCCATCCCTCTTGGGTCAAACTTTTCTCTAGCTCAGGGAATTCTGTGGTGTTTATCATGACTGGTTTCATTGTGTTACTGTAGTGCAGCCTATATCACAATCCTGTTCGTGACGCCAATTTCTGTTAGCCGACGGCCAAGGATGTTTGGTGAGGTGCCAGCTATGCCCGTTTATACCATCCGTGACTTTAACCGCGAGGACGCACTGTCCCTTCGCGGCGGGCAGCCCGGCCTAGGCTGACGGATGCCCCAAGGTCCTAACCACCCGTGACTTTAACTGCTAGAGCTCAGAGCTCCTTCGCAGCGGGCAGTCAATACTGACTGACAGGTGCCCCAATGGCAGCACTAAGAGCCTCTCCACACCCGTGACTTTAACTGCTAGAGCTCAGAGCTCCTTCGCAGTGGGCAGCCAGGATTGACTGACAGGTGCCCCAAGAGTTTGCCCCCTGGAGGCGGCACAACTCAACGCTAGGCTCTTAGTACTCTCACCTAATGGCCAGGCTTTAGAGCCAAAACGGCTGAGGTTCTTTAATTGTGTTGGCTGCTTTACAGTAAACCAGAGAAAACAAGTCAGGCTTATGCATAAATGGTTACCAAAATTTATTAAGCTCGATTCTAATCATGTGGTTACAAAATTGCTAGTGCCTACTTATTTAAATGTAGAGATGTTACACACACAAACAAGTTACAAAACTGAAGCCACAATCCCAAAGAAAGAAAGCAAAGTATAGAGCTCTATTTCAAAATATGTGTACACTAAAGGTAGGAGATCAGGTGTGGGTGCTTCTTACCCTCCTTGCATCTCTCAATTCCAGCGGTGCCAAGCCAGGATCGGTCACTCAATTCCGCGGAAAGACGAATAAGGGACAAGGCGTAGGGACCCTCTTAGCTGCAGAAGCCTTGGGAGGCTGTCACTTATCTGACCAGCAGATAGATAGTGAAAAGCACTCAAAAATCATGGTGCTGTAGGTCCCCTACTTATACCTCTGTACTCCTTTATTCTCTTTCTCCTTTCTTATGCCAAATTGAGGCTGGTCTGTCTGGGCGACGCCAGCTTTCGCAAGTGTAGTTTACACTTGCAAAGGAGAGAAACAATAAGTTTCGACTACTGGACATTTCTTTTATCAGGGTAAATATTTTCCCACCTAGGATGTTGGTGTGTGTGCATCACGCTATTTAGTAGGGGCTAAGAGCCATGTCTGTCACAGGGCCTCTGCCTGCTGTGAGCTTAATCGTCGTATCTGCTCCCAGAGGCACATTGTAGCAGCACACCTGTGCTTTCACAGCTTCAAAGGCTGTGCTGGAATATATGTTAAGTGCCCTGTTCCGGCTTCCTCCTGTGTTTCCAGCAATGCTGGTCTGGCGTGGGGGGGCCTGGCTGTCTGGCTACACACGGGGGTGGCGTCCGTATAATAATTCAAAGGGGGAAAACCCAGTTGAGGCCTGAGGTACCTCCTGGATTGCAAACACAAGGTAGGGTAGTAGGGTGTCCCAATCCTTCCCGTCTCTACTTACCACTTTCCTTATCATTGCCTTGAGGGTTTGGTTAAACCTTTCTACCAGCCCATCAGTCTACGGATGATAGACTGAAGTTCTCAGGGTATGTATATGGAGCAGCGTACAGAGGTCCTTCGTTAGCTTCAACATAAATGAGGTACCTTGGTCTGTTAATATCTCCTTTGGTAGCCCCACTCAGGCAAAGATCCCCACCAACTCTTTATCTATCGTTTTAGAGGCCATGTTCCGCAGGGTAGCAAGTAGCATAATCCAGAACGACAAGTATATATTGGTGGCCCCGGGCTGTCTTCTCCAGGGGTCCCACTAGATCCATGGCTATTCGCTCGAAGGGGATCTCTATGATGGGAAGGGGTACTAATGGTGCCCTCAAGTGGGGACAGGGACTGTGCAGCTGACACTCTGGGCAGGACGCACAGTACCTCTGCACTTCTTCATGTACTCCGGGCCAGAAGAATCGTCGCAGGACCCGTGCCAGTGTCTTTTCTACCCCCAAATGCCCCCCAAAAAGATGACTATGCGCCAGACTTAATACAGCATTCTGGTGTTTCTGAGGTACTAGGATCTGCTGTACCTGCTGCCCTGTACTGGTGCAACCCGGTATAAGAGATTCTTCTTCATTATGAAGTAGGGTCCCAGTCCCTGGGTTTTCCCTTCCACAGGGACCCCATCTATTTCGGTCACCTCCTTCCTAATGTTGTCGTACCTTGGGCCTTCAGCCTGGTCCCGTCCAAAATTTCCTCTCCCGGGGCTAATCTGCCCGAGATCTAGGGGGCCAGTCTCTCTTGCCTCTACTGGTTCAGAGGCTTTAGGGTGTGGGTCAGACTCGGGTGCTTCTCCCTCCAGGGTGGCCTCCTTTTCAGCTGTTCGGGTCCGCCTACCTACGAGAGCGACCCTCTGGCTTTGGGCCAGTATTCGGGTTCCCAAGGCCTTAGCTGCCCTTCTTTCCCTTTTCGTCTTTCTACGCTTTCTGGGAGTGGAGAACAAATCTGGGGATATTTCAGAGAAGGTTGGGGGCTGACAGTCTACTGTGGATGCCTCACTACTTTCAGGGCTTCCCCCTTTCTCCAGTTCCCCTACCGGGAGTAAGTCTCCAAACCCTGGGAAGTCCCTCCCTATGAGCACTGGGTATGGGAGTTTAGGGACTACACCTGCTGCTACCTCAGTAGTGTTCCCCTGAATCTCGATTTTTTACTGGGATGGTGGGGTAATAACCAATTGTCCCATGGATGCATGTTATCCCCATACGCTTAGCCCACAGCAGCTGACTATGCTTCACGAGCTTCCCCGAGACAAGTGTGATAGCATTCCCCGAATCAATCAGTGCTGTGGTCTCTACCCCATTTAGCTTCACTGGTCTAGTGTACATACGTGGTGTTAGTGAGACCCCCACAAGGCGGATTAGGGAGCATGGGTCTGCCCAGTCCCCCAGGTTACACTGCATAGGCTCCTCGGCATTGGGACACTGTGCAGCTATGTGTCCCCACTCCTTGCAGGCGTAACGTCTGTATGGAGCCCTAGGCATTCCCCGGTCTCTTGGTTTGGGTAGTCTAACATCACGATCCTCTTCCCCCTCAGTGCTCCAACTCTTTGTGGCTACTGGTGGCCTTCAGCCCCTCTCTTTTTCCACGTGGGTTCTCCTGGTGGCCCAGTCACCCGAGCGCTAGGGTTTGGTGCTGCTAGCGTAACCCGGGATGCTTCTTCCTTAACTGGTCGGGTCAGCTCCCTCGCCGTCCTTCGCCCTTCTACCAGCACGACAACCTCGTCGTAGGGGGAGGGTTCGTTCTGGCTTACCCAGGCGCGAAGGTCTGGCGGTAGTCCTCTTATGTACTGGTCGATGACAAGAACTTCTAGTATCTCCTCTGGACTCCGGGACTCAGTTCGTAACTGCTTTCGTGTGAGATGGACAAGGTCATATAATTGGGATCGCGGGGTTTTGTTTTCCTGGTACCTCCACTCATGATATTGCTGGGCCCGCACTGCAGTCGTTAACCCCAGATCTGGCCAGGATCTCTGCTTTCAGCTGGCGGTAGTCTGCTGCATCCTCTTCAGGCAAATCATAGTAGGCCTTCTGGGCCTCCCCACACAGGAATGGAGCGAGGATGCCAGACCACTGTTCTCGGGGCCAAGCCTCCTGCAGGGCTGTCCTCTCAAAGGCCAGGAGGTATGCCTCTACATCATCCTCCCGCCTCATTTTCTGCAGCCAATTGCTGGCCCACATGATCTGCATCCCATCATGGCCGCAGTTCAGTTTTGTAAGGGCCTTTACTTGGTTTACCAGTTCCCGCAACATAGTCCGGTCTTGAGCAGCCTGGTCCATCAGCAGGCGATTAGTCTCTTGCTGCAGCCGCAGTGCCTCCTGTTGGGTGGCTGCCTGGACAGGAGTAGCCTCCTGCTGGGCAGCCGTGGCTTGTATCAGTGCCCGCACTACCTCCTCCACTGTGGTGAAAAAAAAAATAAAAATAGACCCTTGCCCTTTTTTCTTTTTTTTTTGGCCCAACACCCTCCTTCTTCTGCCACGCTGTGGACACCAGATCCCACTTCCCACACCAGTTGTGACAAAGTTCCTGCTCTACCTTGGTGGGTCTTGCACTTATTGACGGATTTGTTCGCCTTGGAGCTTCACGGCAGCCCTCAGCTTGGCCATTTTTCAGAACCCACAGTCCAAGTCGACTCCTCCTGTGTCTGACCAGGAGATGGGAGGATTTGGGGGGAACACGGGCCCGCCCTCTACTCCAGGTTCCAGCTCGGGGCCCTGTGGACTGCAGCTGTCTAGAGTGCCTCCTGGAACAGCTGTGCGACAGCTACAACTCCCTGAGCTACTTCCCCATGGCCTCCTCCCAACACCTTCTTTATCCTCACCATAGGACCTTTTTCCTGGTGTCTGATAATGCTTGTACACCTCAGTCCTCCAACAGTCCACGTTCTCACTCTCAGCTCCTCATGCCTCTTGCTCCCAGCTCCTCACACACACCAAAAAATTAAGTGAGCTCCTTTTTAAAACCCAGGTGCCCTGATTAGCCTGCCTTAATTGATTCTAGCAGCTTCTTGATTGGCTGCAGGTGTTCTAATCATCCTGTCTTAATTGTTTCGAGAAGGTTCCTGATTGTTCTGGAACCTTCCCTGTTACCTTACCCAGGGAAAAGGGACCTACTTAGCCTGGGGCTAATATATCTGCCTTCTTTTACTCTCCTATAGCCATCTGGCCCGACCCTGTCACAATACTCATCAAATGCTACAGCAGCAGTGCTGCGGCTGTACTGCAGTAGTACTTCAGTGTAGAAATTAACGAGAATGATCAGAGGGATTATCCTATCACCGTAATGAATCCACCTATCCAAGAGGAGCTAACTAGGATGATGGAAGAATTCTTCCATTGACCTAGTGCAATCTGTGCTGGGGTTAGGTCGGTTTAATTATGTCACTCAGGGGTGTGGATTTTTCACCACCTGCCAGAATGATGGGTCAGTTTAACATTAGAATGGCCTAAGGGACACCTGGTAAGTGAGGAGGGTAGGGTTAGTGGGGGCAAAGGGGTGATTTGGGGGATCTAGAGCTGCCAGGGATCTCAGCATATTATGAGAGAATCCCTGCACAGTCCCTATTGCTGTAGAGCCTGCACTCCATTCTAATCAGAGTCCACTTTCACTTTGTTTTACATATTGTCAAATATTATGATTCTCATTCTTTGCTCTCCACTGTTCAGTGCCTACCCCTCCCCCCCTCCACACACCTCTTTCCTATAAACTGTGACCCCAAACACCATTTCCGATTCCTTACATTCCTCCCAGTCACAAGGTGACTCCTTCCCTGGCATAAATATGCATTTTCTTGGTAATGTCATAAGCTGGTAATGAAACTTCTGAGGACTTCCCCCCCTCACTTCCTGCAGCAGCCACAGTCTCTCTTCTCTGCAGGCTCCTTGGGTATTTGAGTCAGTCCCTCCTGAGATCACATGATCTTATTCTTTTCATAGTTTCCTTTTCCAGAGGAATTAGTTTGTTGCTACTGAGTTATAATATCTAATTCCCCAACCTCAACCTAGGTACTTCAGGAACTAGTTGGGGCAATCTGAAAATCATTAGCAATTATCTTTGAGAACTCATAGAGGACAGGTGAGCTCCCATAGGACTGGTTAAGGACAAATACAGTACCTGTCTTTAAAAAGGGGAGCAAAGAGGACCTGAGAGATTATAGATCAGGTCTAACTTCGACAGCTGGAAAGATATGGAACATATTATGAAACAATCAGTTTGTCAGCACCTGGAAGATAATAGCATTTTGGGCAATAGTCAGTACAGATTTGTCAAGAACAAATCATGCCAAATCAATCGTAATTTCCTTCTTTAACAGCGATCTTGGCCTGGGGTATTACATGGAAGCAGCAGATTTGCTAGATCTTAATTTTAGTATGTCCTTTGACACAGTCCCACATGCCATTCTCATAGGGAAACTAGGAAAATCTGGTCTAGATAAAATCATTATGAAGTGGGTACAAAACTGGTTGAAAGACCATACTCAATTTTAATCTGCAGCAAGGGCGATTTAGGTTAAATACCGGGGGGGTGGGGGGGGGAATGTGACTACAAGGGTAGTTAAGCTCTTGAATAGGATTGTGGAATCCCAATAATTGGTTGTTTTTAAGAACAGCTTAGACAAACGTCTATCAGGGATGGCCCAGGTTTGCTTGTTCCTGCCTCAATGGATGGGCTGGATTAAATGACCTCTCCAAGTCCCTTCCAGCCCCACTTTTCTGTGGTTCTATCATTCTAAAACTTTCACCATGCACTGGAGGATTTTCATGCTCCTTTCCACTACACTTGACCTGCTATATTTCTGAACTTATAAAAATGTACTTTCCTGGTATCTAGCACCCCTGATGTACTCCATTCAGTGATCTCCCCATTCCTTCCTATTCCTTACTATGCTGAGCCCCGCAAGCCCATGCTCCCCAGTCCCAGTTCCCATATGACTGTCTCATTACGATTGGCTCTCTGTCGATAAGAAGCAGTAAGAAGGTGACTTTCAGTTGGCTTTCTGTGATATGGAGTTACTTTCCCTGGGCTTTAGGAGCCTCTCTGATGGGGAGTGTCTTGCTGTGTGTGCACCAGCAGAGCAATGGAGAGTTCTAAGCAGAGTGTCTGCACCTCTGAGCACCAGGAGAGCTAGCTCCAGAATATAAAATGAGCTGGGATTAAAAAAAGTCCATGTTCTTTGTGACAAATGTCCCATGAATTCACCTCATGTAACTTGTTTTCTGTCATCTGAGCAGGGTTCCCAGTTTCCAAACCTGAAGTGATGTCCCAGCTGGAACTAGGGGAAGAGCTGTGGGTCTCAGATCTCCAGGACTCAGAGGAAAGAGAGATCCTGAGAGGAACCTGCCCAGGTGAGGAATCATTAGTCCAACTCAAATACTGCCTGTGGCTGAAGGAAACATATGGGATTCCCTACAAAGAATCGCTACAAAGATTTGAGAGTGCTTTGAGTTCAGGATTGTCTCCCAGCAATGTCATATCCTCAGAACAGCTATCGCTCATGGCTTCCTACCCATCTTGGCTGACACGTAACAATAGCTGAGTTCCTAACCTCCTTTCATCCTGAGTATTGGGATGGGATGTGGAGACTGAGTTGATCCCCTTTTGGGAAGAGTTTCTGGGAATTGATTTCCTGATCTTTCCCCCCATCTCTCTAGCATTTACTTTTGTTTCCTCTCCCCTTTTCCATCCCAGCTTCTGAGGTTTCTCTCTCTGTCTCAGGAGACGATGGGATGGTGAGTGAGAACAAGGAGCAGAATCCACAGCAGGAAGATGCTGAGCACATGGAACTCCACAGGGGCTTACCAGAAGGAACTCAAGGGAACATGTCCAGGAGTCGTGAAGAGAGGCAGCAGGGAAACAAATCAGGGGAGAAAGTGGGTAAATCCATCAGTTGTGAGGAAAATCTCAAGGACCTCAAGCAAACCACAGCCCAGCAGAGAATCCTCAAGGGAGAAAGACAAAACATGTGCCCTGAGTGTGGGAAAACCTTCTCTTGGCTCTCACACCTTATTAGACATCAGAGAGTCCACACAGGAGAGCGACCCTATGAGTGCGGAGAGTGCAGGAAAACCTTCTCTTGGCACTCCCAGCTTATTGTACATCAGAGAGTCCACACAGGAGAGAGACCCTATGAGTGCTGTGAGTGCGGGAAAACCTTCACTCGGCGCTCACACCTTAATGTACATCAGAGAATCCACACAGGAAAGCGGCCCTATGAATGCTGCAAGTGCAGGAAAACCTATATTCAGAGATCAGACCTTGTCAGACATCAGAGAACTCACTCAGGAGAGAGACCCTATGAATGCTGCAAGTGCAGAAAAACCTTCCCTCGGCGCTCACACCTTATCAGACATCACAGAACCCACAAAGGTGCGAGCCCTTATGAATGCTGTGAGTATAGAAAAAACTTTTCTGAGCCCTTATTAAGCATCAGAGAATCCAAAAAAGGAGAGACACGACCGTATGAATGTTGTGAGTGTGGGAAAAGCTTCATTTATTGCTCAGATATTAGGAGAGATTAGAAGATCCACCCAAGATAGACACCCTAGATGCTCTGATTTTGGGAAAAGCTTATGTCAGAGGTCACACCTTATTTATCATCAGGGAATCCACAAGGGAGATAAACAGCATAAAATCCTGGTCTAGGGCTGACAAAAATAGTTTTTTCCTTTGATATTTTGTTACTTTCCACATGTGGCCTGTAAGGCTGTTCGTATGATTTCCTTCATTGTGGTCTCAGCTCCCCCAGGTGAGTGGTCCCGTTTTGTGGCTTTCCCTTCTTTGGGGTGAATCTCCAAATATCCTTCCTATCATAGAATCATAGAATATCAGGGTTGGAAGGGACCTCAGGAGGTCATCTAGTCCAACCCCCTGCTCAAAGCAGGACCAATCCCCAACTAAATCATCCCAGCCAGGGCTTTGTCAAGCCTGACCTTGAAAACCTCAAAGGAAGGAGATTCCACCACCTCCCTAGGTAACCCATTCCAGTGCTTCACCACCCTCCCAGTGAAAATTTTTTTCCTAATATCCAACCTAAACCTCCCCCACTGTAACTTGAGATCATTAGTCCTTGTTCTGTCATCTGCTACCATTGAGAACAGTCTAGATCCATCCTCTTTGGAACCCCCTTTCAGGTAGTTGAAAGCAGCTATCAAATCCCCCCTCATTCTTCTCTTCCGCAGACTAAATAATCCCAGTTCCCTCAGCCTCTCCTCATAAATCGTGCTCCAGCCCCCGAATCATTTTTGTTACCCTCCGCTGGACTCTTTCCAATTTTTCCACATCCTTCTTGTAGTGTGGGGCCCAAAACTGGACACAGTACTCCAGATGAGGCCTCATCAGTGCCAAATAGAGGGGAATGATCACTTCCCGCCATCTGCTGGCAGTGCTCCTACTAATACATCCCAAAATGCTATTGGCCTTCTTGGCAACAAGGGCACACAGTTGACTTATATCCAGCTTCTCGTCCATGGTAACCCTAGGTCCTTTTCTGCAGAACTGCTGCCTAGCCACTCAGTCCCTAGTCTGTAGCAGTGCGTGGGATTCTTCTGTCAAGTGAAGGACTCTGCACTTGTCCTTGTTGAACCTCATCAACCTTCTTTTGGCCCAATCCTCTAATTTGTCTAGGTCACTCTGTATCCTATGTCTACCCTCCAGCATATCTACCACTCCTCCAAGTTTAGTGTCATCTGCAAATTTGCTGAGGGTGCAATACACGCCATCCTTCAGATCATTAATTAAAGTATAGAACAAAACTGACCCTTGGGGCACTCCACTTGATACCGGCTGCCATCTAGACATGGAACCATTGATCACTACCCATTGTGCCCGACAATCTAGCCAGCTTTCTATCCACCTTATAGTCCATTCATCCAACCCATACTTCTTTAACTTGCTGGCAAGAATACTGTGGGAGACCGTGTCAAAAGCTTTGCTAAAGTCAAGGAATAACACGTCCACAGAGCCAGTTATCTCATCGTAGAAGGCAATTAGGTTAGTCAGGCATGACTTGCCCTTGGTGAATCCATGCTGACTGTTCCTGATTACTTTCCTCTCCTCTAAGTGCTTCAGAATTGATTCCTTGAGGACCTGCTCCATGATTTTTCCAGGGACTGAGGTGAGGCTGACTGACCTGTAGTTCCCAGAATCCTTCTCCTTCCTTTTTTTAAAGATGGGCACTACATTAGCCTTTTTCCAGTCATCCGGGACTTCCCCCGATTGCCATGAGTTTTCAAAGATAATGGCCAATGGCTCTGCAGTCACATCCCCCAACTCCTTTTGCACTCTCAGATGCAGCACATCTGGCCCCATGGACTTGTGCTTTCTTCTCTGAATCATCGGGGTATGAGTCCTCCTGCCTAGGATTGCGCATCAGCTCCATGTGGGTGAAACACAAATTATCTCAGTTACCTACACTGTGGTGAATATACTTGCGCCTTGTGTCCATTAACATTTTTTGTCATTAGCTAGCTCGTGTGAGCTATCCACATACAAAATCACAACTATGTTTTCTATACTGACCTGGCCCAAATATAGTAGTATGGGTTAGCTAACACATTTTCCCTTGTTCTAATCTACTCCATGTTCCCTAGTCTAGAGAAACCATTATTGTGATGCTAAAACTTTTGGAAATCATCCAACTCAATAATAATGAGACAGTGGTGAGTGAAGCAGGTTTCAGTGGATCAGAGGACAAATGCACTGGTAAAATCTGTGGTCCTAATTCTGAGTCATCAGATGTAACCTGCCCTAGAATCTCATTGTATCTGAAACGGAAAATGTCTTATACCTCTCTGAGATGTAGATTTTTCTCTCTTTCCTAAAGGCTGTTTGGTCACACAACTGGATATTAGTTTTCTTTGGCAGAATGTAGTTCAGATTTATTGAGGATTTTGAGACAAATGACCATTTACTTCAACAGTCATTTCTTCCTTTATTTATGGTTTCCTCTCACCCCCCCATGATGACATGAGGAAAGTTCAAATGCAGCTCGGTCAGCTGGAACAAATACTCCCAATTATGAGATATGCTACCAAAGTAATGGTAGTGGTTTGAAATCTTCCGTCTGAAATAGTGAACAACAGCACACCCCAAACTGTGCAACTAACTTAAGTAGCTTAATATAATCACAACGTTAAGTTATTTAGGTCAATATTATCTCAGATAATTCGGGAAAGAGTGCCACAGTAAGTGACTTGGAACTAGGCAAAATGTCCATGTATTTGGTTCTCCAAACTATTGTAACCCAGGCCCTACAGCAGATTACCATGTACTAGGTGAGATAAATGCCAAGGAAATGAGATCAGTTGCGGGACAATTAGAAGCATAGTTTCAGCCTGTGTGTGTGCAAAATGTTGTAGGAACAAGGGGATTTTGTAAAAAGGTTCTTTTTAGGTGGATTCTGGGGGGGGGGGGGCGGGTCCTAAGGAATTGCTTGCTCAAATAACCCCAAATTTAAACCACTAATCAAACCCTGCATGCTCAGAGAGTAGCAAATGCCAAGACAATCCGAGCACACGTGCATTTCAGAGCAGTTAGAATACTCAACTTTTAAACAGAACATCGTGCTTAACTGTAACAGTGTCAGAGCTGGTGCTCTGCCATAATCGCTTCCCAAACGCGTGGAGAGTGTGACAGCTGGGCTCTTCCACTGGTGAAAGACAGGGTGAGGTTTCTATTCAGGGGTCTTTGGGAGAAGGGAGAGCAGAGAGCAGTGGGGGGGATGAGATGATGATGATGATGGGGAGCTGGTGCCTGCAGTACCACAAAGCAGGGAGCGCTGAGAGCAGGGAGTGGATGTCCTGGGGAGCGGCAGGGATAGCTATATCTCTGTCGCCTTCCCAGTTTCTCTGAGTGCCTCCTGCTCCTCCCAAGGTTTCAGCCTCAAGGTTTTTCTGGAGCGGATTTCTGCAATTCTCCCTCTCCTAGACTGGGCTCTGGGCTACCATACCCAGCATGTCAACTGTGCTTCCCCAGCATGTCAGGCTGAGTGCAGACACCTTTGGGAGCCTGGGATCAGTGGTGTGCAGTGACAAACACCACTTTAGTTTGAAGAAGGCTGTTTTATTTTGCAGCAGGGTAAAAGAAAAAGATCAAAAGGATTTTAAAATAACAAATAGTCTTCACCTCTGTGTCCCACATAAAGACTTCCCATCCCCCAGTGGTCAGCAAGGCAAGTCTAAGTTCTTCAAACACCCCAGCAGGGTTCTTTTCTTTCTGTCTCTACCCTAACAATCACCTGAGGAGCCATGCCCCCCAGAGACCCAGTCCATTTGATCTTCTGGTCCTGTTAGCCTAAGCCAGGTCTGTAAATTGGCTGGAGCTAGGTGGCAGAATATTCAAAGCTAATCATTCTGATATTGTCTCTTAACAGTCTTTAAGGGTTTACCAAGTTGTGGCTCATCTTGAGCCATTCTTCTTCATAGAATCATAGAATAACAGAGTTGGAAGGGACCTCTGGAGGCCATCTAGTCCAACCCCCTGCCCAGAGCAGGACCAATCCCCAACTAAATCATCCCAGCCAGGGCTTTGTCAAGCCTGACCTTAAAAACTTCTAAGGAAGGGGATTCCACCACCTCCCTAGGTAACGCATTCCAGTGTTTCACCACCCTCCTAGGGAAAAAGTTTTTCCTAATATCCAACCTAAATCTCCCCCACTGCAACTTGAGACCATTACTCCTTGTCCTATCATCTGCTATCACTGAGAATAGTCTAGATCCATCCTCTTTGGATCCACCTTTCAGGTAGTTAAAAGCAGCTATCCAATCCCCCCTCATTCTTCTCTTCCGTAGACTAAACAATCCCAGTTCCTTCAGCCTCTCCTCATAAGTCATGTGTTCCAGACCCCTAATCATTTTTGTTGCCCTTCGCTGGACACTCTCCAATTTCTCCACATCCTTCTTGTAGTGTGGGGCCCAAAACTGGACACAGTACTCCAGATAAGGCCTCACCAATGTCGAATAGAGGGGAACGATCACGTCCCTCCATCTGCTGGCAATGCCCCTACTTATACACCCCAAAATGCCATTGTCCTTGGCAACAAGGGCACACTGTTGACTCATATCCAGCTTCTCATCCACTGTCACCCCTAGGTCCTTCTCTGCAGAAACTGCTGCCGAGCCATTCGGTCCCTAGTCTGTAGCGGTGCATTGGATTCTTCTGTCCTAAGTGCAGAACTCTGCACTTGTCCTTGTTGAAGCTCATCAGATTTCTTTTGGCCCAATCCTCTAATTTGTCTAGGTCCCTCTGTATCCTATCCCTGCCCTCCAGCGTATCTACCTCTCCTCCCAGTTTAGTGTCGTCTGCAAACTTGCTGAGGGTGCAATCCACACCATCCTCCAGATCATTAATGAAGATATTGAACAAAACCGGCCCCAGGACCGACCCTTGGGCACTCCGCTAGATACCGGCTGCCAACTAGACATGGAGCCATTGATCACTCCCCGTTGAGCCCGACAATCTAGCCAACTTTCTACCCACCTTGTAGTGCATCCATCCAGTCCATACTTCTTCCCTCTACTTCTTTTCCTTGCAGCCCCCTATTAAAGTAAACCAGAATAGTCAAACAGTAAATAACTCAGTGTCCAGGCCAACACACAATATTCATCATAATTACACAGCATCTCCCACTCCACCACGGGGGGTTGGAGAAATGGGACTAGGGGCTAGAGCTGCACAGCAGCAGTGCTGGAGCTCTGCCACAGCAGCACGTCAGCAGAAACATTCAGTAGAGCGATGGGACAGATTCTCCCATCTCCGTAGTTTATTCACTTCCCCAAGAGGTGCTAGCTAGGTTGACATAATAATTCTTCCATTGACCTCGCACAGTCTGCACTGGGGGTTAGGTTGGCTTAATTATATCACTCAGTGGTGTGGATTTTTCACCCCTCAAGTGATGGGTCGACTTAACATTTGAGTGGCCTAAGGGACATCTGGTGAGTGGGGTTAGTGGGGGGAAGGGAGGGATGGTTCGGGCAATTGAGAGCTGCAGGGGATCCCAGCCTGTTAGAGGAGAACCCCTGCCCAGTTCCCCATTGCTGTAGAGCAGGGGTGGCCAATCTGTGGCTCCGGAGCCACACGTGGCTCTTCAGACATTAATATGCGGCTCTTTGTCTAGGCACCGACTCCGGGTCTGGAGCTACAGGCACCAACTTTCCAATGTGCCGGGGGCGCTCACGGCTCAAACCCTGGCTCTGCCACAGGCCCTGCCCCCACTCCACCCCTTCCTGCCCCCTCCCCTGAGCCTGCTGTACTCTCACTCCCTCCCCCCCACCCCCCACCCCCTGAGCCTCCTGCATGCCAAGAAACAGCTGGTAGGGAGGTGTTGGGAGGGAGGGGGAGGTGCTGATCAGCGGCACTGCCAGTGGGTGGGAGGCTCCGGGAGCAGTGCGGGGAGAGGTGCTGATGAGGGGCTGCTGACATATTACTGTGGCTCTTTGGAAATGTACATTGGTAAATTCTGGCTCCTTCTCAGGCCACCCCTGCTGTAGATCCTGCACTTCATTCTAATCAGAGTCCACTTTCACTGTGTTTTACATCATCTCAAATATTATGATTCTCATTCTTCTCTCTCCACTGATCAGTGCTTACCTGCCCCCCCACACACACACCTATTCCCTACACACTGTGACCCCAGCCACCATTCCTGATTGGTCACATTCCTCCCAGTCACAAGGTGGCTCCTTCCCTGCTATAAATGCACATTTTCTTGATGATGTCATAGGCTGGAAATCAAACTTCTGGGGACTTGGAAGGTCTCGCTCCCCCCTTCCTAGCTGCAGTAGCCACAGTCTCTCTTCCCTGCAAGCTCCTTAGATCTTTGAGGCAATCCCTCCTGAGATCACACGGTCTTATTCTTACTTTTCATATTCTCTTTTCCAGAGGAATTAGTCTGTTGCTACTGACTTATAATATCTAATTCCCCAACCTCATCCTAGGTACTTCAGGAACTAACTGAGGCAATCTCAGCACCATTAACAATTATTTTTGAGGATTCATGGAGAACAGGTGAGATCCCAGAGGACTGGTGAAGGGCAAACATAGTACCTGTCTTTGAAAAGGGGAGCAAAGAGGACAAGAGAAATTATAGATCAGTCAGTCTATCATTGAGATCTGGAAAGATACTGGAACATATTTTTAAACTATCAGTTTGTCAGCACCTGGAGGATTATAGCATTATGATTACAGCATGGATTTGTCAAGAATAAATTATGCCAAACCAACCTAATTTCCTTTTTTGATAATGTTATTGGCCTAAGGTATTACAGGGAAGCAGCAGATTTGCCTTATCTTAATTTTACTACCTCCTTTGGCACAGACCCACATGCCATTCTCATAAGGAAACTAGGGAAATGGGGTCTAGATGAAATTATTATAATAATGGGTGCAAAATTGGTTGAAAGACTGTACTGTATCTTAATGTATTGCAAGGACAACTTAGCTTAGGTATTAGGAAGATAATTGTGACTACAAGAGTAGTTAAGCTCTGGAATAGGATTCCAAGGGAGATTGAGGAATCCCCATCATTGGAAGCTTTTAACAACAGTTTAGACAAATACCTCTCAGGGATGATCTAGGTTTCCTTGTTCCTGCCTCAGTGCATGGGCTGGATTAAATGACCTCTAGGAGTCCCTTCCAGCTCTACGTTTCTGTGATTCTATCATTCTATAACCTTCCTCATGCACTGGGGGATTATCATGTTCCTTTGCATTACACTTGACTCGCTATATTCCCTAACTTCTCAAAATGTGCTTTCCTGATCCCTAACATCCCTGACATGCTGCACTCAGTGATCATCTCACTCTTTCCCATTCCTTACTGTGCTGAGCCCCACTGCACTCAGTGATCTCCGCACTCTTTCCCATTCCTTACTGTGCTGAGCCCAGCAAGCTCATGCTCACCAGTCCCAGTTCCCCTATGACTGTCTCATTCCCTTGGGGTCTCTCTGTCAGTAAGAAGCAGTTCCAAGGTGACTTCCCCTTGGCTTTCAGTGATATGGAGTTACTTTCTCTGCATTTTAGGAGCCCCTTTGATGACAAGTGTCTGACTGTGTGCACGGCATCAGAGCAGTGGAGAGTTAATCTCATTATAAGCAGAGTGTCTGGCACCTTTGATCACTGGACAGTTAGCGCCAGAATTTCAGTGTTTTAAAATGAGCAGGGATTAAGAAAAGCCATGTTCTTTGTGACAAATATCCCATGAATTCACCTCATATTACTTGTTTTCTGTCATCTGAGCAGGGTTTCCAATTTCCAAACCTGAGGTCATGTCCCAGCTGGAAGCAGGGGAAGAACTGTGGGTCTCAGATCTCCAGGGCTCAGAGGAAAGAGAGATCCTGAAAGGAGCCTTCACAGGTGAGGAATCATTAGACCAAAGAAATACTGTTTGTGCCTGAAGGAAACAGCTACCAAGACCTTTTGAGCTCTCTGAGTTCAGTATTGTCTCCCAGCAGGTGTCATATAGTCAAGGCAGATATTGCTCATGCCTTCATACCCCTCCTGACTGACACATGGCAATAGCTCACTTCCTAACCTCCCTTCATCCTGAGTGTTGGGATGGGATGTGGAAAGAGAGTTCATTCCCTCCTCTCTCCCCTCTGGGGAGAGTTTGGGGGAATTCATTTCCTGATATTCCCCCCCATCTTTCCAGCACTTCCTTTGGTTTCCTATTCCCGTTTCCATCCCTGCCTCTGAGGTTTCTTTCTCTGTCCCAGGAGACGACGGGACAGTGAGTGAGAACAAGGAGGAGAATCCAGAGCAGGAAGATGCTGAGCACGTGGAACTGCACAGGGAATTATCTCGAAGAACTAAAGGAAACATGTCCTGGAGTCATGAGGAGAGGCAGCAGGGAAACCAGCTGGGGGAGAAAGTGGGCAAATCCATCAGTTGTGAGGAAAACGACCTCAAGGGAACTGCCACCCAGCAGAGAATCCTCAAGGGAGAGAGAAAAAACACATGCTCTGAATGTGGGAAAACCTTCCCTCGGCGCTCACACCTTATTATACATGAGAGAATCCACACGGGAGAGAGACCTTATGAATGCTGTGAATGCGGGAAAGCCTTCGCTCGACGCTCAACCCTTATCAGCCATCAGAGAACCCACACAGACGCAAGACCTTATGAGTGTTGTGAGTGTGGGAAAACCTTCACTCGGCACTCAGACCTTTTCAGACATCAGAGAATCCACACAGGCGTGAGCCCCAGTGAATGCTGTGAGTATAGAAAAAACGTTTTTCATAGAGAAGCCTTTATTAATCATTAGAGAATCTGCAAATGGCAGAGACCCTATGAATGTGAGTGTGGGAAAACTTTCATTGACCACTCAGACCTTAAGAGACATTAGATCAGGGGTGGGCACACTTTTTGGCCTGAGGGCCACATCGGGGTGCGAAAGTGTATGGAGGGCCAGGTAGGGAAGGCTGTGCCCCCAAACAGCCTGATCCCCATCCCCTATTCACCCCCTCCCACTTCCTTTCCCCTGACTGCCCCCATCCAAACCCCCCTGCTCCTTGACTGCCTGCTCACAGGACCTCCTGCTCCAACCCGCACCCATCAGGACCCCACCTGCTATCCACCCCCCCTGCTCCCTGTCCCTTGACTTCCCCTCCGCCGACCCCTAGCCACACCTCCGCCCCCTGATAGGCTCTCCCGGGACTCCCCACCCTATCCAGTCCCCCCTGTTCCCCATCCCCTGACCGCTCCCCCCGCAAACCTCCACCCCATCCAACTGCCCCCGATCCCTGTCCTCTGACTGCCCCCCAGGACTCCCTACCTTTTATCCAACCATGCCGCCCCCACCCCATTACCATGCCACTCAGCAGCAGCAGGAGCTTGTAGCCCCACTGCCCGGACAGAGCCAGCCACACTGTCCGCAGAGCGAGCTGAGGCTGCGGGGGAGGAGGGACAGCAGAGGAGGGGCTGGGGGCTAGCCTCCCCAGCCAGGAGCTCAAGGGCCTGGCAAGGACGGTCCCGCGGGCTGTAGTTTGCCCACCTCTGGATTAGATGATCCAAACAGCATGGACTCCCTATAGACGCTCTGAGTGTGGGAAAAGCTTCCATGAGAGGTCACACCTTATTTAGCATCAGAGAAGGCCAAAGGGAGATCAACACCATAAAAATCTTCTCTAGGGCTGATAATAAATAGGTTTTGTTCTTTAATATTCATTGTGGTCTCAGCTGCCCCAGGTGAGTGGTCCAGTTTTGCTTTTTGCAGCTTGCCCTCTGGTGTTATGCAGACCGGTGATCTGCTAGGTCACTCAAGTTCTTGACTCTGGGAGTCAGCCCTTACCCTGCTCTGCTGTGAGAACCCCCACTCAACCGCCACTCCTGGGCTGTTCACGCACAGCCTCTGGCATGTAAGCTGTTCCTTGGATTGTGCAACCGAATAACATTAGCTAATATCTCCGGTCCCAGACACAACCCTAGGAACATCCATCTTGCAGTGTCCAGTTATGTCTGCTGGACGCTGCATGCTTATATGAGTTCATCAATTTAACAAAGAAATTGATATTTACCAGGCTTGTTATCCCAAGGGGAATCTCTGACATGCTTCAAACCAAATGCACTGCTTCAGGTAGAATAAACAAATTTATTAACTACAAAGATAAATTGTAAGTGATTACAAGTCAAAGCATAACATGGAATCATAGAATATTAGGGTTGGAAGAGACCTCAGGAGGTCATCTAGTCCAATCCCCTGCTCAAAGCAGGACCAATACCAACTAAATCATCCCAGCCAAGGCTTTGTCAAGCCGGGCCTTAAAAACCTCTAAGGATGGAGATTCCACCACTTCCCTAGGTAACCCATTCCAGTGCTTCACCATCCTCCTAATGAAATAGTGTTTCTTAATATTCAACCTAGACCTTCCCCGCTGCAACTTGAGACCATTGCTTCTTGTTCTGTCATCTGCCATCACTGAGAACAGCCTCGCTCCATCCTCTTTGGAATCCCCCTTCAGGTGGCTGAAGGGTGCTACCAAATCCCCCATCACGCCTTTTCTGCAGATTAAATAAGCCCAGTTCCCTCAGCCTCTCCTCGTAAGTCATGTGCCCCAGCCCCCCTAATCATTTTTGTTGCCCTCGTGCCGCAAACCTATGCCAGTTAGTGACCCCCACAACTCGTGTCTACGTTGCCTGGGGGACGGACATCAAACTGAACGGTGTAGGATTTGCAAGGTGTTTAAGCCAAGGACAAGGAAAGAGAGAAACTTTCACCTAAAGCAGCTGTTGATGGGCCGCATTGCAGCTGCAGGGCCCGGAGCGCCCAACGCCAGCTCAGGCTTCCTTGGCGTGTAGTGCCCTGGAGCCATCAAGAGACCCGGCACTGGCTAAGTACCGTAAACTGTCGGCCCTGGAGTATAGTTACCCACACCGGGCCCCGGACAGCAGGGACCCTCAGGGGAACTGGCAACCCCAGTGGGGGCCGCCAGGCCATTGACCCTTCTGGACCCCCTCGGCCTATCAGGAGCGCCAAGGGACCCTGTCCAGGGCAAGTTACTCGGTGCAGTGGTCCCACTTGCCACACTGATGCCAGACGGTGCTGGAGGCAACAGTATCCAGGCCTCCACCATCCCCCCAGCATAGACCGGAGAGACCAGCACCGAGCCTGGTGCCGTCCTATGGACTCCTGACCCATCCTGAGCCGGAGGCCCCTCCCATGGGAAATGGGGAACAGGAGGACCAACCAGAGGAGGTCGAGCAGCAGCTAACCTCTTCATCTTCCCCTGATGGGGCGGTGGCGGGTACAGAGGTGCCCGGCCCTCCGCCGATAGACCATAGAACCCACCAGGAATTGCTGTGCAGGATCGCCCAAAACTTGGGGTTGCAGGCTGAGGAGGCGGTTGAGCAGCAGGACCCCATGGTGGACATTCTGAGCCCCGAAGGTCCAACCAGAATAGCGCTCCCGCTCATTAAGACCATTCAATCCAACTATAAGACTATATGGCAGACCCCGGCTTCCAGCGCTCCAACAGCTAAAGGAGTGGAGTGTAAATACTTTGCCCCATCTAAGGGCTATGAGTTCCTGTTCTGCCACCATGCTCCCTAGTGGTTTCAGCGGTAAATGAAAGGGAGCGCCATGGACAGCAGGCCCCGGCCCCAAAGGCCAAGGAGGCAAAACGCCTGGACCTTTTTGGCAGAAAGGTGTACTCATCTGGGGGCCTTCAGTTGAGGATTGCGAACCAGCAGGCCATCCTCAACAGGCACAATTTCAACTCCTGGGCGGCAGTAGGGAAGTTTAAGGACAACCTCCCCAAGGCTCATAACAGGAGTTCACGGCCCTGGTGGACGAGGCCAAGGCAGTAGCCAAGACCTCTCTCCAGGCCTCCCTGGATTCGGCAGACGCAGCGGCTGGAACAGTTGCGTTAGGGGTGGTCATGAGGCGCTCGGTGTGGCTCCAGGAGTCAGGCCTGCCACCCAAGGTCCAGAATACACTCCAGGACCTCCCCTTGGAAGGGTCCGGGCTCTTCTCGGACCAGACAGACACGAGGCTGCATAACCTCAAGGACTCACAAGCTACGCTCAAGTCATTGGGTATGCACATCCTAGCTACCCAGAGGAAGCCCTTTAAGCCGCAGCCTCCCCATCAACGCCAGTACCAGCCTCGCCGTAGGCATGAGCCTTACCGTAGGCGAGCCATGGATAACAGGCGACGGTGCAATAACAAGGATAACAATAATGTGCCAGGCCAGAACCAAGACCAGCACAAACCCCAGCCGGGCACTAAGCCAGGCTTTTGAAGGTGCACTCGAGGACAGTGTACCAGACCAGTCACTGGATCCGTCCCTTTGTTTCCCGAACCACCCGTTTCTCCTGTGCGTGGTCCACCATTACGTCAGACTGCTGGATCTTACACACGGTGTAGAACGGGTACTCACTACAGTTCGCCTCCCTCCCCCCCTCCCAGCCCCCTTCCCTGTCCCTCTTCAGGGACCCCTCTCACTAGAGAAGGAAGTCCGCTCGTTGCTAGCGGTGGGGCCGGTAGAGGCGGTGCCACACAGCCTAAGGGGGAAGGGGTTCTACTCCCCGTACTTCTTCATTCCCAAAGCCAAAGGGAGTCTTTGCCCCATCCTAGACCTGAGCGGGCTCAACAAATTCCTGGTCAAGGCCCTGTTCCGCATGGTCTCTCTGGGCACCATCATCCCTTCCCTGGATCTGGGGGACTGGTACGCCGCCCTCGACATGAAGGACACGTACTTTCATATTGCCACCACCCAGCACATCGGCGGGTCCTATGCTTCACCGTGGGCCGAGAACATTACCAGTTTGCAGTTCTGCTGTTTGGTCTAACCGCGGCCCCGAGGGTGTTCACGAAGTGCATGGCAGTGGTGGTGGCCTTCTTTTAGAGACAGAGAATCCGGGTGTACCTGTACCTCGACGACTGGCTCCTGGCAGGCCGATCCAAGGCAGAAGTGCGTGGCCATGTGGAGGTAGCCCTGAGATTGTTCCGCGAGCTGGCACTCCTGGTCAACGTCCCCAAGTCCACGCTTGTACTCACGCAGAGAGTGGAATTCATAGGGGTGGTCTTGAACGCAGTGCAGGCCAGGGCAAGCCTTCCGGTATCCTGATTCCAAGCTATCCAGCAAGTGGTGGCCTCCCTGCGCCAGTTTCCAACGACAACGGCCAGGTGCTGCTTGCGGCTGCTGGGCCACATGGCAGCATGCACGCACCTGGTCAGGCATGCCAGACTGAGGTTCAGGACTCTGCAGGCGTGGCTCGCTCAGGTGTACCGCCCAGGCAGGGACCCCCTGGACTTGGTAGCGACAGCCCCCAGGGATGTGCTGGATTCCCTGCTTTGGTGGTGGCAGTCCCAGCCTGTGGTTTCCAAAGGCATCCCCTTTGCCGCCCCACAACCGAACCTGACTCTGGTGACGGACGCAACAGGCCACAGATGGGGGGGGGGGGGGCTCACCTGGGGGACCTCATGATGCAGGGGTTGTGGTCCGGAGCAAAGCGGTCGCTCCATATCAATGTGAAGCAGCTCAGGGCAGTTTGTCTCACCTGCCAGACCTTTCATGCCACTCTGAGTGGTCACAGCGTGACAGTTCTGACAGACAACACTACTGCCATGTTCTATATAAACAAACAGGGCGGGGCTCATTCCTCGCCACTCTGTCTCGAGGCTCTCCTCCTCTGGGACCTTTGCATAGCCCATGCAATTCACCTTGAGGCGTCCTATCTCCTGGGGGTACGAAATGAGCTGGTGGACTCCCTCAGCACGTGGTACCGCAAGCACGAGTGGACACTCAGGGCGGACGTCGTGCTTTCGCTCTTCAGCAGGTGGGGGTTTCCCCAGGTAGACCTGTTTGCCACCAGGGCCAACACCCAGTGCCCGCATTTCTGCTCGTTCTTGGGCTCGCTCGCGGACGCGTTTGCAATCCCGTGGAGGGGGGGCTTGATGTATGCCTTTCCCCCCGCTCCCCTTGGTGCACAAGGTCCTACTCAAGATGCGCAGGGACAGGGCGGCGGTGATCCTCATCGCCCCAGCCTGGGCCCGCCAGCACTGGTACACATCGCTCCTAGAGCTGTCAATGACGGCCCGGGTAGTCCTGCCCTTACACTGGGACCTCATTACACAGGACGGCGGGGGGCTTCTCCATCCCGACCTACAGTCACTGCACCTGACGGCATGGGGGCTCTGTGGCTAAACGCCCTGGAGAGCCAGTGTTCCCTTCCAGTGCAGCAGATTCTGCTTGGCAGTAGGAAACCCTTTACCAGGGCGGCCTATATGGCCAAGTGGAAAAGGTTCTCGTGTTGCTGTGAACCCCGATAGGTGCAGCTGTGCCAGGCCCCGGTGCAGGCCATCCTGGAGTATCTCCTGCACCTCAAGCAGCAAGGGCTAGCCCCGTCCTCACTCAGAGTGCACCTGGTGGCCATCTCCATCTTCCATCCGGGGTTCTCGGTGGGCTCAGTGTTTTCCCACCCAACGGACGGTTCCTTAAAGGGTTGGAGAGGGTGTTCCCATACTCCCTCCCACCAGTTCCTCCATGGAACCTTAACCTGGTCCTCTCTAAGCTCATGGGACCCCCTTTCGAGCTCCTTGCTTCCTGTTCTCTCCTTCACCTTTCCTGGAAGGTGGCATTTCTGGTTGCCATTACCTCGGCCAGAAGGGTGCCCGAACTGAGGGCCCTCACCTCTGAGCCACCATATGCAGTATTTCACAAGGACAAGGTGTAGCTCCGGCCGCACCCCAAGTTCCTCCCTAAGGTGGTGTCCCAATTCCGTCTGGGCCAGGACATTTGTCTGCTGGTGTTCTTTCCAAAACCCCATATGGACCCGAGTTACTGCGGCTTGCACACTCTGGATGTGCGTCGAGCGCTGGCGTTCTATTTGGAGCGCACCAAGCCCTTTCGCAAATCCACGCAGCTGTTTGTGGCTGTAGCCAAGAGGATGAAAGGCCTCCCAGTGTCGGCGCAGTGGATTTAGTCTTGGATTACAAGCTGCATCCGGGTGTGCTATGAGCTCGCAGGTGTTCCAGCCCCGGCGGTCACGGCCCACTCAACCAGGGCGCAAGCGACTTCCACAGTCTTCCTGGCACAGGTCCCGATCTAGGAGATCTGCAGAGCAGCCACCTGGTCCTCGGTGCTCACCTTCACGGCCCACTACACATTAATCAGCAGGCCAGAGAGGACACGGCGGTTGGCAGAGCAGTCTTCCAAGCAGTTGTTCCGTGACTCCTACCGTCCTCCAAAGGTAAGCTTGTGATTCACCTAATGTGGGTTGGACGTGAACTAGCACTTGAAGAATAAAAAACAGTTACTTACTTCTTGTAACTGTTCTTCAAGATGTGTTGTTCACATCCATTCCAGCACCCACCCTCCTACCCCTCTGTCGGAGTCGCAGGCAAGAAGGAATTGGAGGGGGTCAGGCTGGTGGAGGTATATATGCACGGTGCAGTGGCTCCACTCGGGGGCCCCGCCAGCCCGACAAGAGCCGCTAAGGGAAAATTTTCCAACGCTCATCCACGTGGCGCGCACACACCTAATGTGGAATGCACGTGAACAACACATCTCGAAGAACAGTTACGAGAAAGTAAATAACCATTTTTTCTCCCTCTCCCAGACTGGGCCATTAGCTTCCATACCCAGCATATCTGCTCTGCTTACCCCGCACGTCAGGCTGAGTGTGGACACCTTTGGGAGTCTGGGATGAGTGGTGTGCAGTGACACTAAACACCACTTGAGTTTGAAGAAGGCTGTTTTACTTTGCAGCAGAGCAACAAGAAAAGAGTAAAAGGATTTTAAAATAACAAAGTCTTCACACCTGTGTCTTACCTAAATACTTTCCATCCCCCAATGGCCACCAAGGCAAGTCTAAGTTCTTCAGGCACCCCTGTGGAATCGTGTTGATGGTCTCTCTCACCAAACAATCACCTGAACAGCCATGCCCCTCCCCTTTAACTGCTCCAGTCAGTTTGATCTTCTGGTCCTGTTTGTCTAAGCCAGGTTGGAGCTAAGACATAGAATATTCAAAGCTAATCATTCTGACATAGTCTCTTCATAATCCTTAAGGGTTTACCATGTTGTGACTCATGTTTAGCCATTCTTCTTCCCTTTCTGCTTCTTTTCCTTACCCCCCTTTTAAAGTAAACCAAAATATTAGGGCAATCAAGCAATTTAAAAAATAAATCGTGATCAATTGCACGATATATTGCTCTGTTAAATAATAGAATACCATTTATTTAAATATTTTTGGATGTTTTTCTACTTTTTCAAATATATTGATTTCAGTTACAACACAGAATACAAAGTGTAAAGTGCTCACTTTATATTTATTTTTCATTATAAATATTTGCACTGTAAAACACAGAAGAAATAATATTTTTCAGTTCACCTAATACAAGCACTGTAGTGCAATCTCTTTATCATGAAAGTTGAACTTAAGAATGTAGAATTATATACCAAAAAAACCTGCATTCAAAAATAAAACAATGTAAAAGTTTAGAGCCTGTAAGTCCAATCAGTCCTACTTCTTGTTCAGCCAACTGTTCAGACAAACAACTTTGTTTACATTTGATCATGCTGATCATGCTGCCTGTTTCGTGTTTACAATGTCACTTGAAAGTGAGAATAGGCATTTGCATGGCACTCTTGTAGACAGCGTCGCAAGATATTTACATGCCAGATGTGCTAAAGATTCATATATCCCTTGATGCTTCAACCACCATTCCAGAGGACATGTATCCATGCTGATGTTAGAATCATACAATATCAGGGTTGGAAGGGACCTCAGGAGGTCATCTAGTGCAACCCCCTGCTCAAAGCAGGACCAATCCCCAACTAAATCATCCCAGCCAGGGCTTTGTAAAGCCTGAACTTAAAAACTTCTAAGGAAGGAGATTCCACCATCTCCCTAGGTAACACATTCCAGTGCTTCACCACCCTCCTAGTGAAAAAGTTTTTCCTAATATCCAACTTAAACCTCCCCCACTGCAACTTGAGACCATTACTCCTTGTTCTGTCATCTGGTACCACTGGAACAATCTAGATCCATCCTCTTTGGAACCCCCTTTCAGGTAGTTGAAAGCAGCTATCAAATCCCCCTTCATTCTTCTCTTCTGCAGATTAAACAATCCCAGTTCCCTCAGCCTCTCCTCATAAGTCATGTGTTCCAGTCCTCTAATCATTTTTGTTGCCCTCCGCTGGACACTTTCCAATTTTTCCACATCCTTCTTGTAGTGTGGGGTCCAAAACTGGACACAGTACTCCAGATGAGGCCTCACCAATTTCGAATAGAGGGGAACAATCATGTCCCTCAATCTTCTGGCAATGCCCCTACTTATACAGCCCAAAATGCCGTTAGCCTTCTTGGCAACAACGGCACACTATTGACTCATATCCAGCTTCTCGTCCACTCTAACCCCTAGGTCCTTTTCTGCAGAACTGCTGCCTAGCCATTCGGTCCCTAATGTGTAGCAGTACATGGGATTCTTCCGTCCTGAGTGCAGGACTCTTCACTTGTCCTTGTTGAACCTCATCAGATTTCTTTTGGCCCAGTTCTCTCATTTGTCTAGGTCCCTCTGTATCCTATCCCTACCCTCCAGCGTATCTACCACTTTTCCCAGTTTAGTGTCATCTGCAAACTTGCTGAGGGTGCAATCCACGCCATCCTCCAGATCATTAATGAAGATATTGAACAAAACCGGCCCCAGGACTGACCCTAAGGGCATTCCACTTGATGATGGGTTCTGCTTGATAACGATCCAAAGCTGTGCGGACCGACGCATGTTCATTTTCATCATCCGAGAAAGATGCCACCAGCAGAAGGTTGAATTTCCCTTTTTGGTGGTTTGGGTTCTGTAGTTTTTGCATCAGAGTGTTGCTCTTTTAAGACTTCTGAAAGCATGCTCCACACCTCGTCCCTCTCAGATTTGGGAAGGCACTTCAGATTCTTAAATCTTGTGGGAAGTGCTGTAGCTATCTTTAGTAATTTCACAATTGTATCTTTTGTCAAATTTGCAGTGGAATTGTTCTTAAAATGAACAACACGTGCTGGGTCGTCATCCAAGACTGCTATAACATGAAATATATGGCAGAACATGGGTAAAACAGAGCAGGAGACATACAATTCTCCCCCAAGGAGTTCAGGCACAAATTTAATTAATGCGTACATTTTTTAATGAGCGTCATCAGCATGGAAGCATGTCATCTGGAACGATGGCCGAAGCATGAAGATACATATGAATCTTTAGTGTATCTGGCATGTAAATATCTTGCGACGCCAGCTACAACAGTGCCATGTGAATGCCTGTTCTCACCTTGAGGTGACATTGTAATTAAGAAGTGGGCAGTATTATCTCCTGTAAATGTAAACAAACTTATTTGTCTTAGTGATTGGCTGAACAAGAAGTAGGACTGAGTGGACTTGTAGGCTCTAAAGTTTTATGTTGATTTGTTTTTGAGTGCAGTTATGTGATGAAAAAAACCTACATTTGTAAGTTGCACTTTCATGATAAAGAGATTGCACTACAGTACTTATATGAGGTGAACTAAAAAATACTATTTCTTTTGTTTATCATTTTGCAGTGCAAATATTTGTAATAAAAAATAATATAAAGTGAGCACTGTACACTATGTATTCTATGTTGTTATTGAAATCAATATATTTGAAAATGTAGAAAAACATCCAAAAATATTTAATAAATTTCAGTTGGTATTCTGTTGTTCAACAGTGCGATTAATCGTGATTAATTTTTTTGAGTTCATCGCGTGAGTTAACTGCGATTAATTGACAGCTCTACAAAATATTCATACAGTAAATATCCCAGTATCCAGGACACCTGCCAGTACTCATCATTATTACAGAGCAACTCCAACGTAGGGGGGTTTGGAGAAATAGGACTAAGGACTTGTCTACTCTTCAAACGCTATAGCAGCACAGCCGCAGGACTGCAGCTGCACCACATTAGCACTTCAGTGTTGACATTAACGATAGCGAGGGGGAGGGATTCTCGTAGTTAATTGCCGTAGTTAATTGCCATAGTTAATTCACCTCCCCAGGAAGTGCTAGCTAGGTTGATAGAAGAATTCTTCCGTTTCTGTAGTGCGGTCTACACTGGGGTTAGGTCGGCTTAATTATGTTACTCAGGGGTATGGAGTTTTCACCCCCACACACACCAGAGCAATGTATCAGCTTAACATCTGAGTGGCCTAAGGGACACCTGGTAAGTGGGGAAGGTGGGGTTAGTAGGGGAAAGGGAGGGGTGGTTTTGGGGATCTAGAGCTGCAGGGGATCCCAACCTGTTGAAAGAATCCCTGCCCAGTCCCCGTTCATGTAGAGCCTGCTCTCCATTCTAATTAGAATCCACTTTTACTTTATTTTACAAATTTTCAAATATTATGTTTCTCATTCTTCTCTCTCCAATGTTCAGTCCCTACCACCATGACACACACCTCCCCCGTCTTCCCTACAAATTGTCACCCTAGCCACTGTTCCTGATTCCTTACATTCCTGCCAGACATAAGGTGACTCTTTACCTGGTGATGTACTAGCTTGGTAATGAAACTTCTGTGGGAATTGAGGGTCTCGCTCCCCCCTCACTACCTGCAGCAGCCACAGTCTCTCTTCCCTGCAGGCTCTTTGGATAGTTGAGGCAGTTGCTCCTGAGATCACATGGTGTTAATCTTACTTTTCATATTCTCTTTTCCAGAGGAATTAGTCTGTTGCTACTGACTTATAATATGTAATTCCCCAACCTCATCCTAAGTACTTCAGGAACTAACTGAGGCAGTCTCAGCACCATTAGCAATTATCTTTGAGAACTCTTGGAGGACTGGTTAAGGACAAATACAGGACCTGTCTTTTAGAAGGGGAACAAAGTGGACCAGAGGAATTACAGATCACTCAGCCTAATTCTGCTGTAAAAATATTGGACCATATTATGAAGCAATCAGTTTGTAAGCACCTGGAGGATAATAGCATTATGGGCAATAGTTAGCATGGATTTCTCAAGAACAAATCATATCAAACCAACCTATTTTCCTTCTTTGACAGTGTTACTGGCCTAGGGTATTACAGGGAAGCAGCAGATTTGCTAGATCTTAATTTTAGTATGTCCTTTGACACAGTCCCACATGCCATTCTCATAGGGAAACTAGGGAAATCTGGTCTAGATAAAATTATTATGAAGTGGGTATAAAACTGGTTGAAAGACCGTACTATATCTTAATGTGCAGTAAGGGTGATTTAGGTTACATATTGGGGAGGGGAGGGGGACTACAAAGGTAGTAAAGCTCTTGAATAGGATTCCAGGTTCTGGAATCCCCACCATTGGAAACTTTTAAGAACTGCTTAGACAAATACCTCCCAGGGATGGTCTAGGTTTCTTTGTTCCTGCCTCAGTGAATGGGCTGGATTAAATGACCTTTTGGAGTCCCTTCCAGCCCCACATTTCTGAGATTCTATCATTCTATAACCTTCCCCATGCACTGGGGGATTATCATGCTCCTTTCCATTACACCTGACTCGCTATATTCCCTAACTTCTCAAAATGTGTTTTCCTGATCCCTAACACCCCTGACATAGAATATCAGGTTAGGAAGGGACCTCAGGAGGTCATCTAGTCCACCACCCTGATCAAAGCAGGACCAATCCCCAATTTTTGCCCCAGATCCCTAAATGGCCCACCTCAAGGACTGAACTCACAATTCTGGGTTTAGCAGGCCAGTGCTCAAACCACTGAGCTATCCTTCCCCCTCCCACACATGCTGCACTCAGTGATCTCCCCACTCCTTCCCATTCCTCACTATGCTGAGCCCTGCTGCACTCAGTGATCTTCTCACTCCTTCCTGTTCTTTACTATCCTGAGCCCTGCTGAACTCAGTGATCTCCCCACTCCTCCCTATTTATTACTATGCCAAGCCCCGCAACCCCATGCTCACCAGTCCCAGTTCCCCTATGACCATCTCATTCCCTTGGGGCGGTCTCTGTTGGTAAGAAGCAGTTCCAAGGTGACTTCCCTTTGGCTTTCTGTGATACTTCTGAGTTACTTCTCTGGGTTTTAGGAGCCCCATTGATGAGGAGTGTCTGGCTGTGTGTGCGCCAGCAGAGTGGTGGGTAGTAAATCCCCTTATAAGCAGAGTGTCTGATATCTTTGTACACCTGGAGAGCTGGCTCGAGATTTTCAGTGCTTTAAAATGAGCAGGGGCTTTTAAAAGGCCATGAATTCACCTGATCTCACTTGTTTTCTTTCATCTCCAGTCTCCAGACCTGAGGTGATGCTGGAAGGAGGGGGAGAGCTGTGGGTCTCAGATCTCCAAGGCTCAGAGAAAAGAGAGATCCCGAGAGGAACCTGCCCAGGTGAGGAATCATTAGACCAACTCAAATACTGTCTGTGCCTAGAGGACACAGCTGGGATTCCCTACCAAGACCTTGAGAGCTCTTTGAGTTCTGGATTGTCCCCTAGCAGGTGTCATGTCCTCAGAGCAGCTATTGCTGACATCTGCCAATAACTCAATTCCTAACCTACCTTCATCCTGATCATTGGATTTGGATCTCAGACAAGAGTTGATCCCCTCCCCTCCCCACCCCCTCTGGGGAAGAATTTGGGGGAATTCATTTCCTGATCTTTCCCCCCATTTCTCCAGCACTTCCTTTGGCTTTCTCTCCCCCTTTCCGTCCCTGCTTCTGAGGTTCCTCTTGGTCCTAGCAGGTGATGGGATTGTGAGTGGAAACATGGAGCAGAATCCACAGAAGGAAGATGCTGAGCACATGGGACTGCGCAGGGGATTATCACATGGAACTAAAGGGAACATGTCCAAGAGTTGTGAAGAGAGGCAGCAGGGAAACCACTCAGGGGAGAAAGAGGGTAAATCCATTAGTTGTGAGGAAAATCACATGGACCTCAAGGAAACGACTGCCCAGCAGAGACTCTTCAAGGGAGAGAGAGAAAACATATGCTCTGAATGTGGGAAAACCTTCCATCGGCGCTTAAATCTTATTTTGCATGAGAGAATCCACACAGGAGAGAGACCCTATGAATGCTGTGAATGCGGGAAAGCCTTTACTCGACGCCCAAACCTCATTAGACATCGGAGAATCCACACAGGTGCGAACCCGAGTGAATTCTGTGAGTATAGAGAAAACATGTCTGATAGAGAAACCTTTATTAATCAGTAGAGAATCCACAAAGGGCAGAGTGTGGGAAAACTTTCATTTACCACTCAGACCTTAGGAGACATTAGATGATTGAGACAGCATAGACTCCCCAGAGAGACTCTGAGTGTGGGAAAAGCTTCCATGAGAGGTCACACCTTATTTAGCATCAGAGAAGGCCAAAGGGAGATGAACACCATAAAAACCTTCGCTAGGGCTGACAGAAAATAGGTTTTGTTCTTTAATATTTTTGCTAATTCGCACATGTGGCCCTTGAGGCTGTTAGAGCCATTTACTTCATTGTTATCTCAGCTCCCCCAAGTGAATGGTCCAGTTTTGCTTCTTGTAGCTTGCCTTTCTTTGGGGTGAATCCCCAAAGATCCTTTCTATCAACTGCTTTGCTCTGAGTCAGAGGCATATGAGTCCCTGTTACTAGGAATGCACGTCAGCCCTAGGTGGGGGAAACAGAAGTAACGTCAGTTAGATTCACTGTGGTAAAATCTACCTGGGCCTTGTCTCCATTAGCTCCTGGGCCTTGTCTCCATTAGTTTTTGTAGTGAGCTAGCTTCAGTGAGCTATCCAGATGGAAAATCACTATGTTTGCTATACTGGCATGGCCCAAGTATATTAGTCTGCATTAGCCAGTATATTTTCCCTTGACCTGTCCTAATGTATTCCACATTTCCTAGTCTAGACAAACCATTATCATGATGCTAAAACTTTTGCAAATAATGCAACTCAATAATAATGAGGCAGCAGTGAGTGAAGCAGGTGTCAGTGGATCAGAGGACAATGCAATGGGAAAATCTGTGGTCCTGATTCTGAGTCATCAGATGAAACCTGCTCTAGAATCTCAATCTATCTGAAACGGAAAAATGTTTTATATCTCTGGTAGATTTTTCTCTTTCCTAAAGGCTGTTTGGTCACACAACTGGATATTCGTTTTCTCTGGCAGATTTATTGGGGACTTTGAGACAAATTCCCATTTGCCTCAATGGTAATTTCTTCCCTTATTTTTTGTTTTTCCCCACTGCTCCGTGAAGAAATGGGAAGGTTCAAATGCAATTCAGTCAACTGGAGAGAATCCTCCTAGTTATGGGATATGCTACCAAGGAAACAGGAGTGGTTTGAACTCTCCAGTCTGAAATGTGAACAACAGCACACCCCAATCTGAGCAACTAATCTACGTAACTGGATATAATCACGGTGTTGTTCAGTTATGTAGGTCAGTATTATCTCACATATCTGGGGAGAGAGTTCCACAGTAAGTTACTTGGAACTAGGCAAAAAGTCCATGTATTTGGTTCCCAAAACAGTTGTAAGCCACGCCCTACAGGAGGTTACCTTGTACTAGCTAAGATAAATGCCAAGTAAATGAGATCAGTCTGGGAACCATTAGAAGCACGGTTTCCGCCTGGGTGTGTGCAAAATGTTGTAAGAGCAAGAGGGTTGTGTAAAAAGATCCTGAGAGGGGGAGTTCTGGGGGATGAATCTCAGGAACTGCTTGCTCAAATAATCTCAAATGTAAACCACTAACCATACCCTGCATGCCCATAGAGCAGTGGTTTCCAAATTTTTTGTATTGGAAAATTTCAGACAGCAATCCTCTGAGTGCGACCTCCCCCCTTATAAATTTAAAACACATTTTTTTATATTTAACACTATTTTAAATGCTAAATTTATTACCATATTGTTTTAAATTAATTTAAATTAATTAATTGTCTTAATTAATTAAAGACTAAAACACATTTATATAGAATTATTGTTGTAAGTCCAAAAGTTATTCTTTTAAATAGTTACTGTTCAATAATAGGGTTGTGGGGGAGAAACTTTGTCGATATCACTTTTCACAGTAGACTTAGTGCCCCTTTGCCACCCTTTCTTCTGCGTTGCTGCTGGTATCTTAATGTGCAGCAAGGGTGATTTAGGTTAGATATTAGGAAGATAATTGTGACTACAAGGGTAATTAAGCTCTGGAATCAGATTCCAGAGGAAGTTGTGAAATCCACATCTTGGAAGCTTTTAAGAACAGCTTAAACAAATACCTCTCAAGGATGGTCTAGGTTTCTTTGTTCCTGCCTCAGTGCATGGGCTGGATTAAATGACCTCTTGGAATCCCTTCTAGCCCCACATTTCTATGATTCTGTCATTCTATAACCTTGCCCATACATTATAAGATTTTCATGCTCCTTTCTATTTGACCTGACTCGCTATATTCCCTAACTTCTCAGAATGTGCTTTCCTGATCCCTAACACCCCTGACATGCTTCATTCAGTGATCTCTCCACTCCTTCCCATTCGTTACTATGCTGAGCCCCACAAGCCCATGCTCACCAGTCCCAGTTTCCCTATGACTTTCTCATTCCCTTGGGGTCTCTCTGTCAGTAAGAAGCAGTTCCAAGGTGACTTCCCCTTGGCTTTCTGTAATTTGGAGTTACTTTCTCTAGGTTTCAGGAGCCCCTTTGATGAGGAGTGTCTGGCTGTGTGTGCACCAGCAGAGGTGAGTAGTAAATCCCCTTATAAGCAGAGTGTCTGGTGCCTTTGAACGCCTGGAGAGCTGGCTCGAGATTTTCAGTGCTTTAAAATGAGCAGGGGTTTAAAAAAAAAGGCCATATTCTTTGTGACTAAGGTCCCATGAATTCACCTGATCTCACTTATTTTCTTTCATCTCAGCAGGGTTTCCAGTCTCCAGACCTGAGGTGATGTCTCAGCTGGAACCAGGGGAAGAGCTATGGGTCTCAGATCTCCAGGGCTCAGAGGAAAAAGAGATCTTGACAGAAACCTGCACAGGTGAGGAATCATTAGACCAACTCAAATACCATCTGGGCCTGAAGAACACAGCTGGGATTCCCTACCAGGACCTTGAGAGCTCTTTGAGTTCGGGATTGTCCCCGAGCAGGTGTCATATCCTCAGAGCAGATATCGCTCATGGCTTCCTACCCATCCTGGCTGACCCATGGCAATAGTTCAATTCCTAACCTGCCTTCATCCTGAGCTTTGGAATTGGATCTCAGACAACAGTTGATCCCCTCCTCTTTTCCCTCTGGGAACGAGTTTGGGGGAAGTAATTTCCTGATTTTTCCCCTATCTCTCCAGCACTTCCTTTGGTTTCCTCTCCCCTTTTCCATCTCTTCTTCTGAGGTTTCTTTCTGTTCTTGCAGGTGATGGGATGGTGAGTGAGAACAAGGAGCAGAATCCACAGCTGGAAGATGATGAGCACGTGGAACTGCGTGGGGGATTATCACAGGGAATTAAACGAAACGTATCCCCACTAGGGGAGAAAGTGAGTAAATCCATCAGTTGTGAGGAAAATCACAAGGACCTCAAGGAAACCACAGCCCAGCAGAGAATCCTTATGGGAGAGAGAAAAAGCATATGCCCTGAGTATGGTAAAACCTTCCCTCGATGCTCACACCTTATTCTACATCAGAAAATCCACACAAGAGAGACAGCCTATGAATGCTGTGAGTGTGGCAAAACCTTCACTCGGCGCTCAGACCTTATCAGACATCAGAGAACCCACACAGGCACTAGCCCCTATGAATGCTGCCAGTGTGGGAAAATCTTCCCTTGGCACTCACAGCTTATTGTACATCAAAGAATCCACACAGGAGAGAGGCCCTATGAATGCTGTGAGTGCAGGAAAGCCTTCACTCGGCGCTCACATCTTATCAGACATCAGAGAACCCACACCCAAGAGCGACCCTTTCAATGCTGTGAGTGCGGGAAAACCTTCTCTCAGAGCTCAACCCTGAGTAGACATCAGAGAATCCATGCTTGTGAGAGGCCCTAGGAATGCTGTGAGTATAGAAAAAACTTTTCTGTTCGATAAGCCCTTATTAATCATCAGAGATTCCAGAAAGGACAGAGACCCTGTGAATGTTGTGAGTGCGGGAAAACTTTCATTTACCACTCAGACCTCAGGAGATAATTAATGGTCCACACAGGATTGACACCTTGTACATGTTCTGAGAGTGGGAAAAAAGCTTCTATCAGAAGTCACACGTTATTTATCTTCAGTGAAGCCACAAAGGAGATAAACACCATAAATACCTTGTCTAGGGCTAACAATAAAATGTGTTGTTTTTTTTTCTTTAATGTTTTTGGTATTTAGGCTCTTAGTGCCATTTACTTCATTGTGGTCCCTCTGCTCCCCCAGGTGGGTTGTCCAGTTTTGCTTTTTGCAGGTTGCCCTTCTTTGGGTGAATCCCCAAAGACCCTTTCTATCATCATCTTTGTTCTGTGGGTAATGGCAGTTATGAGTCCCTCTTATTAGGAATGCACATCAGCCCCAGGTTGGTGAAATACAAATGACGTCAGTTAGTCAGATTGTGGTCAAATCTACCTGAGCCTTTTCTCCATTAGCATGTTTTTGTAGTTAGCTAGCTCCAGTGAGCTACCCAGATGTAAAATCACAGCTGTTTTCTATACTGACATGGCCCAAGTATACTATTGTGGGTTAGCCAGTGTATTTCCCCTTGACCTGTCCTAATGTTCTCCACATTTCCTAGTCTAGACAAACCATTATCATGATGCTAAAACTTTTGCAAATAATGCAACTCAATAATAATGAGACAGCAGTGAGTGAAGCAGGTTTCAGTGGATCAGAGGACAATGCAGTGGGAAAATCTGTGGCCCTGATTTTGAGTCATCAGATGAAACCTGCTCTAGAATCTCATTCTGTCGGAAACAGAAAATGTCTTATATCTCTGGTAGATTTTTCTCTTTCTTAAAGGATGTTTGGTCACACAACTGGATATTCGTTTTCTCTGGCAGATTTATTGTCTCAAAGTCCCATTTGCTTCAATGGTAATTTTTTTCCTTATTTTTTGTTTTTCCTCTCCGCTCCGTGAAGAAATGGGAAAGTTCAAATGCAGTTCAGTCAACTGGAGAGAATATTCACAGTTATGGGATATGCTATCGAGGAAATTATTGCTCACATGAATCTTGCAAGGACTCTTCTCCTTGACATTTTAAATCAAGGTTTTGCTAAGGTTTTTAGTGGTTTTAAGCTATCCTCTTGCAAGGTTCATCTGACGAAGGCTTATCTACGAGACAGCCTGCACCTTGGCAACTAAAAATCAATCTAGTTACATTGGTGCAACCTCCTGATATAGTTACACCAATAGAAATATTCACATAACCTTGAATACGGCTAGGCTGACATTTAATCGCAGAAAGCCAAGCATCCTTGCCCTGCCCCTTCCCCGAGGCCATGCTCCTGCCACACCCCTTCTCTGAGTCCCCGTCCCCCGCTCACTCCATCCTCCTCCCTCCATCGCTCACTGTCCACCACCCCTCACTCACTCTCACTGAGCTGGGGAAGGGGGAGAGGGTGTGGGCTCTGGCCTGGGAGTTGGGGCCTAGGGGTTCGGAGTGTGAGAGGGGACTCAGCACTGGGGCAGGGGGAGGGGGCTCTTGGAGGGAGTTTGGGTGCAGGAGTGGGCTTAGGCCTGGGGTGGGGAGTTGGAGTGTGGGGAGAGGGCTCTGGAAGGGAGTTTGGGGGCGGGAGGGGGTGTGGGGAGCGGGCTCCGGCTGGGCGGTGCTTACCTTAGGTAGCTCCCAGAAGCGGCTGACGTGTCCGGCTCCTAGGCTCAGGGGCAGCCAGGCTGTGACATTATATAATTAAAATATGATCATATAGATCATTGTACTGTTATATAATTGCAACAGATCTTGTACAAAGTGTGTCAAGTTAGGGGTCAATGGAAAAGTTATGATTTTCTGAATATGCTTATGCTATTTCTATGCATGTATTGTCTTGGTACCTGAAGTTACGAATATTAATTATGTACCTGTATTACTACACGTTTGCTCCTGTGGTAACACCCACAAGATATTTAGCCAGCACACTGTGAAGGAACTATTCAAGTTGAATGGCCCATCAAAGAACACTGAACTCACAGTGGACCTTGGAAGACTTCTATCCATGCCTGATGGATTTTCCTGTGAACGTTCTAACTAAAGAAAGTATGGGTAATGGCCTCCGCTATAACTAAGCGAAGCAGGCACTGACATGTGACTTGCCCATGTAACTCCAAACCCCATCTTGTTACCTGTAATTTTCCACAAACTAGAACAATGGGTTTCCCTTCACTTCGCAGAAGCTGTAAAAGCCCTGGAAACATCGCCACTGGAATATGGACTTACACTAATGGGAGCATTCTAACCAATTGATTGAGGACCTTCCAATGATTTGGCAGCAACCAGAGACTTAACAAGCCATTAGTTTATTCCATCACTGCTAGAAGCCTGATCCAGTAACTTTGCAGTTACTGTATGTATTTCATTCTTTTAACCAATTTTAACTCTCACCTCTTTCTTTCATTTTATAAATAAACCTTTAGATTTTAGATACTAAAGGAATGGCAACAGCATGTTTATTGGGTAAGATCTGAGTTCTGTATTGACCTGGGTGTGTGGCTGGACCTCTGAGATCAGAAGAACCCTTTGGTTGATTAAATTGGTTTTAAATAACTACTCATCATTAAGTTTAGTGTTTTTGGTGGTGGTACAAGGACTGGAATACCTAAGGAAACTGCTTTTCTGACTTCTTGTTAGCCAGAGTGGTGAAACAGAAGTTTACGTTTGTTGCTGGTCTGGTATATCTTATGGGAGAATAACCACCAGTTTTGGGGTGTGTCTGGCCTATTTCTGAGTTTGTCCTGAATTTGGTATTCTCAGTTATGACTGAGGAACGGTGACAAGTGGCTCTGCGTGCTGCCCCTGCCTGCAGGCACCACCCCTGCAACTCCCATTGGCCGTAGTTCCGGGCCAATGGGACCTGTGGAGTCAGCACTCTGGACGGGAGCAGTGCGCAGAGATCCCTGGCCGTCCCTGCGCCTAAGAGACAGAGGGACTTGCCGGTCACTTACAGGAGTCGCTCATAGCCAGGGCAGGCAGAGAGCCTGCCTTAGCCCTGCTGCACTGCCCACTGGACTTTTAATGACCTATTAAAATTTCACAAATGGCTTGTAATAGCCACCGGGAGATTGAGGCCAATTCTGGGAGACTCCCGGCCAATCTGGGAAGGTTGGCAACCCTAGTTGTTACCCAGGCGCTAGAGGTGGTTACTCCTGAAGATATCTCCTAGCTAATCCTAACAGAGAGAAGTGCTGTCTCTAGCAATGCAAATGTGGAGAAAATAGAAGTGTTTTGTTGTTGTTGTTGAACTCACCCTCTGTAATGCTTCCAATGTGTATCAAATGAAATGAGTGTTTAATGTGGGACAGCTGCAGAAAGTTTACTCTTTTTGAATAAACCCCCCACGTCTTGTACCGTATAGTGATTCTCATCCAGACCTTTATTTAGTTTCTAATTTAGACTTGTTCCATCAGATTAAAGAAATAAACTGAGCATGTTTGGGGAAGTCATTCTTCACTAGCACTTCTGAGATTTTGGATGGTTTGGTAAAGGATTCTTCTCCAGAGAAATGTAAATTTGCCCTCATCAAGACCAAGGATTTGGCAAGAACTCAGGTAAAAACAGCAGGCACCCAGTAGTTGGTTTTCACCATAGAGATGAAAGCTGTTGTGAGCTATTGTCATAAATATAAAGGGAAGGGTAAACCCCTTTAAAATCCCTCTTGGCCAGAGGAAAAATCCTCTCACCTGTAAAGGGTTAAGAAGCTAAAGGTAACCTCGCTGGCACCTGACCAAAATGACCAATGAGGAGACAAGAGACTTTCAAAAGCTGGGAGGAGGGAGAAAAACAAAGGGTCTGTGTCTGTCTGTATGATGCTTTTGCCGGGGACAGAACAGGAATGGAGTCTTAGAACTTAGTAAGTAATCTAGCTAGCTATGTGTTAGATTACGATTTCTTTAAATGGCTGAGAAAATAACTGTGCTGAATAGAATGAATATTCCTGTCTGTGTGTCTTTTTTGTAACTTAAGGTTTTGCCTAGAGGGATTCTCTATGTTTTGACTCTAATTACCCTGTAAGGTATTCACCATCCTGATTTTACAGAGGTGATTCTTTTTTTACTTTTATTAAAAGTCTTCTTGTAAGGAAATTGAATTCTTTTTTATTGTTCTTAAGATCCAAGGGTCTGGGTCTGTGGTCACCTATGCAAATTGGTGAGGATTTTTACCAAATCTTCACCAGGAAGTGGGGTGCAAGGGTTGGGAGGATTTTGGGGGGAAAGACGTGTCCAAACTACATTTTCCCAGGAACCCAGATAAAGTTTGGTGGTGGCAGTGGAAGTCCAAGGGTAAAATAGCTTGTACCTTGGGGAAGTTTTAACCTAAGCTGGTAAAAGTAAGCTTAGGAGGTTTTCGTGCAGGTCCCCACATCTGTACCCTAGAGTTCAGAGTGGGGGAGGAACCTTGACAGCTATGGTCAAAGTAAAACTGTGTTTAGAACACAACTCCCTAGTTCAGTGGCATTGATTAGAGTCCCAAAGGATGCAGTGGTTAGATTGAAATTGCCCTTTACCATTTGAATCCAAAGTTTCACGAGGCAGAGTGGAGGATCAACTCTTTTTCTGAGGACATTCCTTCCTCATGAATCCCAATCTGGCTGCACTGTTGGACAATAAGGACTTTCCTTCTGCGCAAGTGGTGGTAACCCATTAGGGATATACTGTGTCAAGCTCCAGGTTCAGACTGCAAGATACATGAATGTTGAGTCCTGATTCTATGCTTTAGTCTCTTAGTTTTGGTCTTGTGTTTTATGCCTTTGCATCATGTCTCCATCTCCAGCTACTTTGAAAGATAAATAGTGTGAAAATAGAATAGAGATGGTTTTACTCATGTTGCAAGCCTTCCCACCCGTAGTGTGAGACCCTTTCCACCAACACTTATGTCAGAAAAGCCACAGATAAATTAACTTCCAGAAATGGAAGGCACCTATATGGGTGTAAACCACAAGTTTACAGAAGGGTTCATTTGGTGGAAATGGGTGTTAAATGGAATTAAAGGAAAGTACCATATATTATAAGATTTTGTAATCTTTGATTATGTTATTGTTACCAGTGACAATGAAATTAAACATGAGGTTCATTATTTGTTAACGAACAAGAGACTAATTATGTGATAACTTTCATCTTTCCAATATATTTCTGATTATATTTCTCTTTTCATTACTAATATAGCAAACAGTAGCTAATCCTTAAAAGCTTATTTGAGGTATTTTACCACTTCTTACTAAGGAATTTTGAAATAAAACCATACTCCAAAGGTTGTGGTGATGGAATATGAGAGAGTAATAATGTGCATGAGAATACAGAACTGTATAGACTTTAATGATTTCTATTTCAAACTGAATTTATTCTGACAAGCTTTAAAGTCAATTTCTGTTAGGAGCACAACTACTCAAGGAGACAGTTATGTAACCTTTTACCCAGTTAGACTGTTAGGGTTACCTAATTTCTCTAGTTCTTGTTAGCAAAGGAAAGACAACTTCTGTGATGAGATGTCAATATATATTTATAAGAAAGATGATGGAAAAAGCATGAGACCATTACTAGTTTTTTGGTTTGTTCTTTTTGTTAAAAACGTCTGTAACCAGTTATTTTTATAGGTAGTCAGACCCCTTTCCTTTCCTTTTGAAAAAGCTAGATGTTAGGGGGCTTATTCTTTCACCCACTTACTTCCCTGGTCCTTCTCGCATGAACAGAGAGCAACAATACCCGAAGTCCAAAGGTGCAAACAATTCAATGTTTATTGGGGTGAACTTCCAGCAAGCATGATTCCAGTTTCCTTCCTTAGTATCCTCCTTCCCAGCTCTGACACCACAGAGCCTTACACCTGTGTCCCTGTTCCCATTCCTGCCCTTAGCAAAACATGATTCCAATTTCCTTACCTCCATTCCCTGTTCCCATTTCCCCACCCCCACCCACACACCCACCCCCTCACTTCCTGATTGACTGCAGACTATATAGTAAAACTTAAGTTCTGCTTAGCTATACCTTAACCAATCATTTTACTGAAATTTAACTAACCAATCCTAACATATTGTAACATGATTATGTAACCATTATATCCCACCACCTTAAATAGTTTACACCCAGCAAAATTAATTATACAGCAGACAGGAACAATCACAGAACCAGACAGAGATTATACAGACAAACAATAGCAAAGTGGGAACTATAATGACAAAACAATACAGAAGTGAGGATTTCACATCCTAGCTATTGATAAGTGAGTTCTTGCCAGACAGGATGCTATCAAACTAAGTTTCCTTTTACATTTTCTAGGCACTTTCCTTTCTCTGGAGGTGATAGGCACTATCAGGACAGGATTGTATTCCTAACAGCCCAATAGCACCTTCTTTCAATGTGACTAGTTTGGAATGTGAGGATGTGACCGGTCGCTTCCCAGTTTATGGCTGCCTGTTGCTTAGCCAAAGGCCTTAGCCTAAGAACAGGGCCTCAGACTATCACAGTAAGAGAAGGACCTTACACCAGCAGACAGTGATTTTGATTCTTTCTTTTATACCTCTATAACTAGCCAAGTGATAAGAATACACCTAAATTCTTGAAGTACAGGCCTTTGCAGACAGGCCTGAATATCTATATCCTAATACTAGATATTAAAGCATAGCTATTGAACCGTTTAGGCCAGGCTATGGAGCCATCCTCAAAACTGGCCTTGCTTTTTCTTTCGTTTTTATCTTTGGGGTTCACACATCTACACTGAATGTGGTTTTCATGAACAGGTACTTTAAGAAAACTGCTGGATTAGGGAAGAATTTTCCAAAATGATGTTAACCCAAAGTTTGCCTCATTCCAACTGCATTGGGTCATGTTGTCGGTGTCCAAGGCATACTTCACCCTGATTTGCCCAGAGATCTCAGGGGACACACCCTAAAGTGGAGTAAGCTGGAATTGTCAACCATAAAGACCAAGGAAAGGCTGAAATCTTCTACCTTTCCAGTCAACAAGCTCTCTAAGAAAGATTGATCCCCTCTAGGGAAGGAAGTCATGTAATCAATGACAGGCTCTGGCAGCCTTTTCCATCTCTCTATACTTGAGAAAACCCAGCAGTGGGGAGTGCTTGGCCAGCTGCCCAATCACTTTGTTTCTTGACTACAGCTACTGCTCCTACTCTATGTGAGTCGGAACACTACGAGAGCTGGCAAGTTCCAACCCCTTGTCATTTTAGCATTCCTTGTCCTGTTTTTTTCTTTCATTTTTATTGACTGGTAGATGTCCTGGCTTTCCTATCATAGTAGTGTGTCAGTGTGTGCACCAGTGATCACCAGTGGAATCCAGACAGGGAACGCACCAGATAGAATAGTTCTCCAAATCTAAATATCCCTTAAACTCTGCCCTCTGAAATGCTCGAATGTGTACTCCCCATTCTGTGAAGTCTGAAGAAACTAAACTGTTAGCTGTAAACTATTCAGTGACAAGCTGTTAAACTTCTGCTTATTAAAGCCCCTGTAAGGTTTTGATCTGTGTTGGAGGGGGAAGGAGAAGGATTTAGCCAATCGTGAAATCTGAGGAGGAAGATTTAATTGGCTTTGGGGTTGTAGCTTAACCATGAACAATGTTTTGGTTTTGATGTTAAAATATTCAACTGCCTTAGTGTGGATTGCACTGCCTGGGCTGCCTCTCACACTGTGATGCTGATATTAAGCTCCAAGCCTCTGATAGGCACTGCACTTACACAGCCATCCACAGGCAGGGACACACCCAACTGTGTAACACAGATGATCTCCCAGCCACTCATGAATGATCAATAGGCTCCAGCCAATTCCCCCCAGCTCTCCAGCCTTGCACCCCAGAACAGTCCCATTTTGCACTGGTCAGAAGCCTGGCCAGTGTAAGTTCATTACCTAGTTTGCCACTTTGTCAAAGGAAAGTGGACATGCAGACCTGGGCTGATTTCTCAAGCACTTTAGACAGATTCACTGGTAAGGCTAAAACATTAAAATAAGTTTATTAACTATAGAAAGATAGATTTTAAGTGATTATAAGTGGTAAGCATAAAGGTCAAAGTTACTTATCTTAAGAAATAAAAATAGAAACACCCATTGTAAATCCTAAACTTTTATTCTAAGCAAGAGTTGGTTCAAACAGCTTTTCTCACCCTGACAGCTGTTGCGAGCAGGTTACAGTTCCTCAGTGCACAGACTGGCCCCTTTTCCAGCCTGGAACCAAACTCCCCAGTTCAAAGTCTCTGTCTTCCAGGCCTTCCTCCAGATGTTGAGATGGGGTAGAGGCAAGAGGCTAAGTGATGATGTCACTGTCTCTCTCTTTATACCTTCTTCCAGCTTGCTAGAAAGATCCTTACTGTGACATGTAGTAGTCCACCCCATGGCCTGCTTGCCTTCTCCAAGTATTCTCTGGGATAGTGGATTGTGGGTTGATGAGCCATTAATGCTCTCTGGCTGTAGATGGCTACTTCTTTATTGTAACTGTAATGTGGGTGTTCCCAACATCATAACAGTTTTTAGTAACTCATTTCACAATACTTCATACAATCCAACAGGATATTAATGTTCAACAGATTAAGACGTTCAAAATGAACCTCCCAAGGCATACTTTGTACAAAGCATATCATAATCATATCACCCTGGTAAATACGGGGGTGCCAGGGTGTTGCTTTTGGGCCCAGAGTGTCACACCTCCCTACTTACTACAGGAGTGTTAGCCAGTCTAATGCGGAGGCAGTGTGCCCAACGTCTGTCTTAGGTTTTGACCATATAACTCCCAAGTGTTGCTAAACATGGTAGTGTTTCCCACATGTGCTCTTGCAAAGTTCTGTGTACCTTTTAACACTTTCTGGATCAGTCTGATGATCTCAAAAGGTAGCCAGTATGCCTTCTCTGGGTTGCTAGAAAGTACCTCTTTGTATCTGTGCAGCATTGTTAACCCTTCTGCTTTTCCAACTGGTATTAGCTCAATACAGATATTAACGTTTTCTAGAGTGTATCTTGGCATTTAGCCATCAATGCAATGAGGTGGAGTGCCTTAGTTTCCCCTTTTTCTCAGCAGACCAAGTTTATTATGGTTTCTCTGCTGTGACAAGCTTCAAGCCTATTTACAGGTATTAGCTGAGAAGCAGCATTACCATAAAGCTTCCTAACAAAGGCTGTGCTCTTATTTACCACTCCTAGCATGTCCCAAAAGCTTTTCCCAAAAATTGTGTATATTGCACCTTTTTATAGAATTTACCATCAATATCAAATTCTTTGTCATAAGGTTTACCATTAGTATCAAACCTTTTATCATGAGATTTAATAGTAACACCATATCCTTCATCACAGGTAGGCATTTCCAAGTATCTTTATCTTCTATTTAGACAGTCTGGTTTGTTCAATACCCACATTGTGTCTTCCAACTCCTTCCTGAACCTTAGAACGTGTTCAGTTACTGGTTTTAATTTCCCTCCAGTGTTCCCTTCAGTGTCCCCTTCAGTGTGGGTCCTCAATGCAATCATATATTTTGGGCTTTGGTACTCCATGGTGTGGTGAGATAAGGATGTAGGGGGATTCTGCATACTGGCTGGCCTTTTGTGGAGCTGTCTCCCAACCCTGGGGTTATGCACATGCAAAAAATCCATTTCCCCTCTTGGTGTTACAATGTGATCCTCACTCCCAGCACTGGGACCTTCCCCCTTTTCCTAGAGGGTTGTGATATGAGCTGTCTGGGTTAAGAGTGTTTGCTGTTTGGTCTGACAAAACTTTTCCCAGGAGCTCTCACTCAGCTGCTCTCTGTGTCTTACCAACCCCAGGGGAAGCCCTACTCCCCTCTGCCAACTGAGTCATTTGCATTCTCACAGACAAGCATTTCTTCAGTAGAATTTGCATCCTGTCTTAAAGAGAGACAGTTTATTTCCAGAAGCATATCAGGACCGGTGTCCTGAAAAACTGGGACCTGGATTGGGGTACCCTCCATTGCCCCTTTCTCTATCCCCGAGAAGTGAGCTGTGTGACTGCTCCCCTTTGGGAGGTCAGTTTCACAGTCAGTCCTCTCTGAACCTGAGTCAGGCTGAGTGCCTGGGTGCACAGATGCTGAATCAGCCACTCTATCCTTGGCATCCTCTCCCAAATGACCAGTGAGGAGACTTTCATGTACTTCCACTATTATTTCCCCAGTTTTCTTCTCTAGGCCCCCCTCTATGACCATACCTCTCTGTGCTCTCTACAGCAGGATATGACCCCTCTTCAGCTGCAAAGGGTTCACAGCTAACAGCCTGGACAGTTTTCTCACTGACAGGCACTTTATCCCCTTCCCTTCCTGACGTGGTGGAGTCTTCAGCAGCAGTGCAGGAACTGGTCTCAACCTCCCCTACACCTGAAATAATGCTGCTTCCCCCTCCTGCAGAGCAGTTAAAGAGACTCTCTCCCATTCATTCAGCAGTTCATGGAACTTTACTCTTTCCCTATGGGGTCCCAGCATCATATTTCTTCTTGCTGCGACTATGCACCATAACAGTCTGAGCTACACTAAAAAAAATCATTTTCAATAAGCATGTCAATGGGGATAGTTTTTAAAACCATCAGTTTCTATAAAAAGAAAAGGAGTACTTGTGGCACCTTAGAGACTAACCAATTTATTTGAGCATGAGCTTTCGTTTCTATGTTTCGTTTCACAGTTTCTATGTGCATTTTCGTCAAAGGCACAAGAATCCTGTAACCTCCTACTAATAAAAGTTCTGCCCTTTCTCCTGGCAGTCTTACCTTCTTGAATTACACTCTGCTTAACCACAGAAATTTCTGCACTTGTAGCCTCCCATCATAGGCAAACCTCGCCATTAATCTTGACAACCTTTATGTGCTCCGTGTCTGGTTCTGCAGATGGTAATCCCACAAAACCAATACAATAAGTGTCTGGCACATGCAAGGTTTCTGTGTTGAGGACAGCAGAATTAACATGGGCTATTTGTTGCCTGCTTCCTCTCAGAACAGGGCATTTATTCCTCAGGTTATCAGTGGAATTACAGTGACAGCACCTTTTTGGCTCTTGTTTTCACAGGAGGTTTGGGATGGGGATTAGAGGAATGGTTTTGGGGATGAGTGCCCAGCCTCCCAGCCACCCTCCTTTTTCCCAGGGGTAAAACGGGAACCCTGCTTTCCACCAGGTTTAAACTCCCTTTCTGTGGTTTACACTCAGTAGATATCTGGGTCTGTTCAAAGGCATCAGCTAGAGACACCTCCTCATCCACAGTTTTCACATTTTTGTCCCATAGACACTGCTTCACATCATCTTTACATATGCTTAAGAAATGCTCCTGAGCAACAAATTCAAACATTTCTTCAAAGCTTGCAATTCCCCTTCCACTCATCATTTTCCCATCAGATCTTTCATCTTGTTTACATATTCCCCATTATTCATACCAGCATTTCTTTTAAGATTCCTAAATTTCACCCAATATGTTTCTGGGGAGATCTGAAATCATTTCAAAATCATTTCTTTGAGTTTATAGCAATCTAAACCATCCTGAATTGGCACTTCCTTGAATGTATTCAGAACTTTACTAGTTAACTTTGCAACTTTGTGGGAATTTTCTTGTCCTCAGGAATCTGAAATATTCTGTAATGTCGTCTGTCACTTTGCATGCAGGACACAATCGTTCCCATTTGTGGATTTTTGGAAGGTGGGAATCAGTGATGTGGGAAGGTTCTGGTTCTGCTTTACTAGCAATCCAATTAGCATTTTTTTCTCTCTTTCTTTCTTTCTTCTCCATGGCTAGTCTGTGGGGTTCAGCTTCCTTGGCTTTCAGTTCTAGGGGCAATGGGGAGAGGACAAAGCTCCAAGTTAGCTGGACTGACAGGGCAGGCAATCTAATGGGGGAGTCACCAGGCCAAGGGGTCCCATCCTCCATATGAGCTGGAATTACGTGGGCCAGAGTGGGGCCGAGCTAAGGAGAGAGCAGGAGCCGGGGAGCAGAGCTGCGCCAGCCAGAGAGAACCGGAGCAGATCTGTGCTGGGAGACGAGCTGCAGCAGCAGGAGCCATAGAAGCAGTCCAGGGAGCAGATCTATGCTGGGAGACGAGCTGCAGCAAGCAGAGCCAGAGAGGCCGGAGGAATGGCCCAGGGAGATGGAGGCAGAGCAGCAGCGGCACTGGGGCTGGAGGTGGGTGTGGTGAGCAGCTGGGAAGGGCAAGGGGGACCCTGGGTAGAAGGCCCAGTGCAGGGAGACGCCACAAGTCAAGAGGCCTTGCAGGCCGGACTTGTGGGGGGATCATAACCCCAACATGGGGGCTGACGCTTGGAAGAAGGGTCCTGCCACCTAGAGCCTGAGGGCATGTGACCACGGCCAGAGCAAGCGTCCAGCCCGTGGCATCCCTGCAGCACAGCCAGGGCCTGGGAAGGACGCCTTGGACATATGAGGGAGAGACTGTGAACTTCCCTTGCGTTCCAGAGACACTGTTGGTGATCTCCCTGTGCCACAGAGTGGGGTGACATGTTTTCTTTTAACCTTTCCCATCTTTCCTTATGGTTTAAATTGATTGCTGGTTAATAAATTGTATTTGCTTGAAGCGCATGCAATGATGAGTGGGTCAGGGAAGTGTCAAGAGCGGGTACACCCTACCCCTGTTCTAAGTGACCATGACAAGACTGGGGATCGAGCCTCCCAGGAATCCTGGGCCCAGCCTTGTCGGGGTTACGAGGACTCTGCCACACAGGAGACTAGAAGGAGAGTCCTCGAGGTCAGGCAGGCCTCTGGGTAAGGGAGTGGGAGTGAGGACTTGGATCCTTTCACTAACCAATTCCACCCGTGTCGTGTATAAGCCAGGAAAGTTTGCCACATCATCAGGACCAGACCCCCCCTTTACACTTGCATGCTGTACTCATTGCTTCCCTGCAGCTGCTCCCTCTCTCTCCTCCCCCATCTCTACTGCTCTCCCTCTGGGCTTCCTCAGCACCTGGCCCCACAGCACTTCCTGCCAGCCTGAGACTGTGCTTTCTAGGCCTGCTCCTGTGGATTTGGGCCTCTCCTGATTCCTAAGGACTCAGCCGGAGAAAGGCGCCTTTCCAGGAAATTGCCACGGTTTCCGGGAATCCGTGTGTGGCTCTGGCCAGGATCAGGAATCATTTAGCTCCTGGCCCACAAGGCAGTGTACAAGCTGAGGGGCCGGGCAGGGGCTTGAACCCTGTACCCTCAAATTAAGAGCCTGATGCTCTACAGCAGGGGTGGCCAACCTGAGCCTGAGAAGGAGCCAGAATTTACCAGTGTTCACTCCCAAAGAGCCACCGTAATATGTCAGCAGCCCCCCATCAGCTCCCCGCTGCTCCCAGCGCCTCCCACCCACTGGCAGCCCCACCGATCAGCACCTCCCCCTCCCTCCCTGCACCTCCCAATCAGCTATGACGTGGCGTGCAAGAGGCTCTGGGGGGAGGGGGAAGAAGCGAGGGCACAGCAGGCTCAGGGGTGGAGTGGGGGCAGGGCCTGTGGCAGAGCCAGGGTTTGAGCCGTGAGCGCCCCCGGCACATTGGAAAGTTGGCGCCTGTAGCTCCAGACCCGGAGTCGGTGCCTGGACAAGGAGCCACGTATTAATGTCTGAAGAGCCACGTGTGGCTCCGGAGCCCCAGGTTGGCCACCCCTGCTCTACAGATTGAACTAGCCAGGCTTGCTGAAAACATCTACCCCTTCCACCACAAACACAAGCAGGCAGGCATGCAAAAGCGAGGCAAAAAAAAGTCCCAGGAACCCCTCCTCTTTTTCTCCACTGCTACTGCCTATCAGCAGGATTCCTCCTCCTCCTCCTCCCTCCTGTGCCTCAGTGCAACTAAATCTCCACTCCTAGACAACCAGTCCGTCCACTGCACCCCAATCCCCCATGCTTAACCCTCCCTGCAAAAGTCCTGCACCTGGCTCCATAGAATTAAGTCTCACATCTCGCTGGGAACTCGACTTTGTGTGCTCAGAGTGTCTCTGCCCCCTCAGTAGATGACCTGAGAAACACATTGTCTGCCTTTCCTAAAGAAGTGCTTGGAGAGGCTTCTCTCCTGTGACCACGTGGCCTAACGGATACAGCGTCTGACTTCGGATCAGGCGATTGAGGGGTCGAGTCCCTTTGTGGTTGTGCTTGTGCAGTTTTCCTTTTGTACTGAAAGTCCTGCTCCTTTCAGGGCTGGATCCCCTTCTTGGCCGCTCAGGCCAATGCTGTGGCTTCAGCTAGAGCCCCGGGAAGGAGTTGGTTTTGGGCGTCACAAAGGCTAGGGCATGAGTCCCAGGTGTTTTCAGTCTAGCCTTTTCCATTCCTGACTTGCCAAAGAAAATGGGCAGCTGCCTGGGCTAGCGTGTAGAGCAGTTTCCTCCTCCAAATGTGCACCTGTCCCTGTGCCTGAGGGGGCGAAGTAGTACCTTTGGAGCCTCGGTGTTTCTCTGCTTCTTGCCAGCTGGGGAAAAGCCTCTTGGGGAAAAATCTCCTGCCCCACTGCAAAAGTGAGCACCTTGAGTGGGAACGGTAAGACGCCCCACCAGGGGGGCTGGCCCTGCTTTCCTACCATCTTCTGATGTTGGCCACATCAGCATCTCGCCCCTCAGTGGTGAAGGAACAGGTTCAGGACTATTTAGAAAAGCTGTCTTCACAAACAAGGTCAGCTCCCAGAGTACTGCCCTGGGCAGCACAGCATGGGGAGGAGGTGACCAGCCCTCTGTGGAGAATGAAGTGGTTCGGGACTATTTAGAAAAGCTGGAGAGCACAAGTCCATGGGGCCGGATGCACTGCATCCGAGAGTGCTAAAGGAGTTGGCGGATGTGATTGCAGAGCCATTGGCCATTATCTTTGAAAACTCGTGGCGAACCGGGGAAATCCCGGACGACTGGAAAAAGGCTAATGTAGTGCCCATCTTTAAAAAAGGGAAGGAGGAGGATCCTGGGAACTACAGGTCAGTGAGCCTCACCTCAGTCCCTGGAAAAATCATGGAGCAGGTCCTCAAGGAATCAATTCTGAAGCACTTAGAGGAGAGGAAAGTGATCAGGAACAGTCAGCATGCATTCACCAAGGGCAAGTCATGCCTGACTAATCTAATTGCCTTCTATGACGAGATAACTGGTTCTGTGGATGAGGGGAAACCAGTGGACATGTTATTCCTTGACTTTAGCAAAGCTTTTGACACGGTCTCCCACACTATTCTTGCCAGCAAGTTAAAGAAGTATGGGCTGGATGAATGGACTATAAGGTGGATAGAAAGTTGGCTAGATTGTCGAGCTCAACGGGCAGTGATCAATGGCTCCATGTCTAGTTGGCAGCCGGTATCAAGTGGAGTACCCCAGGGGTCGGTCCTCGGGCCGGTTTTGTTCAATATCTTCATAAATGATCTGGAGGATGGTGTGGATTGCACCCTCAGCAAGTTTGCAGATGACACTAAACTGGTGGAGAGGTAGATACGCTGGAGGGGAGGGATAGGATACAGAGGGACATAGACAAATTAGAGGATTGGGCCAAAAGAAATCTGATGAGGTTCAACAAGGACAAGTGCCGAGTTCTGCACTTAGGACAGAAGAATCCCACGCACTGCTACAGACTAGGGACCGAATGGCTCGGCAGCAGTTCTGCAGAAAAGGACCTCGGGGTTACAGTGGATGAGAAGCTGGATATGAGTCAACAGTGTGCCCTTGTTGCCAAGAAGGCCAATGGCATTTTGGGGTGTATAAGTAGGGGCATTGCCAGCAGATCGAGAGACATGATCATTCCCCTCTATTCGACGTTGGTGAGGCCTCATCTGGAGTACTGTGTCCAGTTTTGGGCCCCACACTACAAGAAGGATATGGAAAAATTGGAAAACGTCCAGCGGAGGGCAACAAAAATGATTAGGGGACTGGAACACATGACTTCTGAGGAGAAGCTGAGGGAACTGGGATTGTTTAGTCTGCGGAAGAGAAGAATGAGGGGGGATTTAATAGCTGCTTTCAACTATCTGAAAGGGGGTTCCAAAGAGGATGGCTCTAGACTGTTCTCAGTGGTAGCAGATGGCAGAATGAGTGTTAGGATATAGATATTCAGGCCTGTCTGCGAAGGCCTGTACTTTAAGAATTTAGGTCTATTCTTATCACTTGGCTAGTTCTAGAGGTATAAAAGAAAGAATCAAAATCACTATCTGCTGGTGTAAGGGCCTTCTCTTACTGTGACAGTCTGTGGCCCTGTTCTCAGGCTAAGGCCTTTGGCTAAGCAGCAGAGACAGCCATAAGCTAGGAAGCGAACAGTCACATCCTCACATTCCAAACTAGTCACTTTGAAATAAGGTGCTATTGGGCTGTTAGGCACTATCAGGACAGGATTGTAGTCCTGTCACTTCCAGAGAAAGGGAAGTGCCTAGAAAATGTAAAAGGAAACTTAGTTTGATGGCATCCTGTCTGGCAAGAACTCACTTATCAATAGCTGGGATGTGAAATCCTCACTTCTGTATTGTTTTGTCATTATAGTTCCCACTTTGCTACTGTTTGTCTGTATAATCTCTCTGGTTCTGTGATTGTTCCTGTCTGCTGTATAATTAATTTTGCTGGGTGTAAACTAATTAAGGTGGTGGGATATAATTGGTTACATAATCATGTTACAATATGTTAGGATTGGTTAGTTAAATTTCAGTAAAATGATTGGTTAAGGTATAGCTAAGCCGAACTCAAATTTTACTATATAGTCTGCAGTCAATTAGGAAGTGAGGGAATGGGGGTGGGGAAATTGGAATCATGTTTTGCTAAAGAGGGGAGACGGGAACAGGGAATAGGGGTAAGGAAATTGCAATCATGTTTTGCTAAAGGGGGAAATGGGATCAGGGAATGGGGGTAAGGAAATTGGAATCATGTTTGGCTAAGGGCAGGAATGGGAACAGGGACACAGGTGTAAGGCTCTGTGGTGTCAGAGCTGGGAAGGAGGATACTAAGGAAGGAAACTGGAATCATGCTTGCTGGAAGTTCACCCCAATAAACATTGAATTGTTTGCACCTTTGGACTTCGGGTATTGTTGCTCTCTGTTCATGCGAGAAGGACCAGGGAAGTAAGTGGGTGAAGGAATAAGCCCCCTAACAATGAGGAGTAATGATCTCAAGTTGCAGTGGGGGAGGTTTAGGTTGGATATTAGGAAAAACTTTTTCACTAGGAGGGTGGTGAAACACTGGAATGTGTTACCTAGGGAGGTGGTGAAATCTCCTTCCTTAGATATTTTTAAGGTCAGGCTTGATAAAGCCCTGGCTGGGATGATTTAGTCGGGGATCGGTCCTGCTTTGAGCAGGGGGTTGGACTAGATGACCTCCTGAGGTCCCTTCCAACCCTGATATTCTATTCTATGATTTATCACTGTGGTGGGTGGGTTGAGAGTAGGAGTTGAGCATGGCATGCACAAGTCCATGGGTCCAAATCTAATGCATCCGAGGATGGTGAGGGAGTTGGCTGATGTGATTTCAGAGCCATTGGCCATTATCTTTGATGAAATAACTGGCTCTGTGGTTATGGGGAAAGCAGTGGGCATGACGTCAGCAAAGCTTTTGATACAGTCTTCCACAATATTCTTGCCAGCAAGTTAAAAAAGTATGGATTGGATGAATGGACTAGAAGGTGGATAGAAATCTGGCTAGTTTGTCAGGCTCAACGGGTAGTGATCAACGGCTTGATGTCTACTTGGCAGCCGGTATGAAGTGGAGTGCCCCAGGATAATCAGGGATGCATCCCCATGCTCTGGGTGTCCCTAAACCTCTGACTGCCAGATGCTGGGAGTGGACGATGTGATAGTTCACTCGTTGATTGCCTGTTCTATTCATTGCCTCAGAAGCACCTGGCACTGGCTGCTATCAGAAGACAGGATACTGAACTAGATGGACTGTTCGTCTGACCCACTATGGCAGTTCTAATGTTCAGCAAAAGTTACAACAGACTTTTGCCTCTGAGAAAGATGTTATAGGTGTGTGTGTTGTTCCTGTCCCATCTAGTGGGGCAGGGGGTGAGGGTTGGAGAGAGAGAGAGAGAGATTTGATTGAGTCTGCCCTACAGCCTTAGCTCATGCGATAGAGGCTCATGCACTAAGCTCCAGGGACGATCGGGGTCTGTCGGTGTTACAATTGCATACGGCCTTTGTTGAATATTTGTGAATCAAGTTCTACACACAAGCAATAGCATCTGGAAAAACACTAAGGGCTGGATTGAGAAGCAAAACAGCAGTTGCAAAAGGCAATCACCTTTGGTGGATTGAATGAAAAAAAAGTTTTGAGAGCCGGTCATAGAATCATAGAATATCAGGGTTGGAAGGGACCTCAGGAGGTCATCTAGTCCAGCCCCCTGCTCAAAGCAGGACCGATCCTGCTTTGATCAGAAAAAAAAGTTGGTCAGAAATTCAGTCAGACTGGAAGTCAGATGATCCAAGAGAAGAAACTTCTGCTCTAAAAATAAGAAGAAAAAGTTAGAATTAAAAATTCCAAATTAGAAATCTCAGTAAAAAAAACATAGCAAGTGCAATACTAGAAACACAAATGTCACTGCTAAAACTACTAGCAAGTACTTACTTATGCATATTTTCAATGAGTAGTTAAAATATAAATTAAATAGCACAATCACATGCATCTCCACAATAACAAAGCTAAATGATGAAGTGATAAGAGTAATTCAGGGAATCAGGGAATCCCAGCATCAGATAAGACAAATCTGTGAAGTGCTATGAGACTTTGTGCAGTCAGATACACTGATAAGGGATTCTTTGTTTCTGAGGGGGTATATGTAAAATATATCACTGAATTAACTCTCCTGCAGCACAACAGTATGTTACATCAGACAGAGAGGAGCTGCAGTGACTAGGCATTGGGATGCCTGTGCCTTTAAGAAAAAGCATTGGAATGCATGTGTCTTTAAGAACCCACCCCTGGGAAGCCAATGCTGAGAGGTGCTGTCTGTGGGAAGGGAAATAAAAGCACCTCTTCCCCACCACCATATTTTTTTGAATACTGGTGTCTCAGTCCAGCGGGGTAACTGTTAGCCCTCTGCCCCAGCCTGTGTCAGAGTTTTGCCCTTTGTAACCATTTGGCAGCACCTCACCCTGGGCTTAAGTCCAGCTCCTTTCTCTCCCCCATAGAATCATAGAATATCAGGGTTCGAAGGGACCTCAGGAGGTCATCTAGTCCAGCCCCCTGCTTAAAGCAGGACTGATCCCCAATTAAATCATCCGAGCCAGGGCTTTCTCAAGCCTGACCCTGAAAACCTCAGAGGAAGGAGATTCTACCACCTCCCTAGGTAACACATTCCAGTGTTTCACCACCGTCCTAGTGAAAAAGTTTTTCCTAATATCCAACCTAAACCTCCCCCACTGCAACTTGAGACCATTACTCCTTGTTCTGTCATCTGCTACCACTGAGAACAGTCTAGAGCCATCCTCTTTGGAACCCCCTTTCAGGTAGTTGAAAGCAGCTATCAAATCCCGCCTCATTCTTCTCTTCTGCAGCCTAAACATCCCCAGTTCCCTCAGCCTCTCCTCAGAAGTCATGTGTTCCAGTCCCCTAATCATTTTTGTTGCCCTCCGCTGGACGTTTTCCAATTTTTCCACATCCTTCTTGTAGCGTGGGGCCCAAAACTGGACACAGTACTCCAGGTGAGGCCTCACCAACATCGAATAGAGGGGAACGATCACGTCCCTCAATCTGCTGGCAATGCCCCTACTTGTACATCCCAAAATGCCATTGGTCTTCTTGGCAACAAGGGCACACTGTTTACTCATATCCAGCTTCTCATCCACTGTCACCCTTAGATCCTTTTCTGCAGAACTGCTGCCTAGCCATTCAGTCTCTAGTCTGTAGCAGTGCACGGGATTCTTCTGTCCTAGTGCAGGACTCTGCCCTTGTCCTTGTCGAACCTCATCAGATTTCTTTTGGCCCAATCCTCTAATTTGTCTAGAGCCTTCTGTATCCTATCCCTACCCTCCAGCGTATCTACCTCTCCTCCCAGTTTAGTGTCATCTGCAAACTTGCTGAGGGTGCAATCCACACCATCCTCCAGATCATTTATGAAGATATTGAACAAAACCGGCCTGAGGACTGACCCTTGGGGCACTCCACTTGATACCAGCTGCCAACTAGACATGGAGCCATTGATCACTACCCGTTGAGCCCGACAATCTAGCCAGCTTTCTATCCACCTTATAGTCCATTCATCCAGCCCATACCTCTTTAACTTGATGGCAAGAATACTGTGGGAGACAGTGTCAAAAGCTTTGCTAAAGTCAAGGAACAACACGTCCACTGCTTTCTCTTCATCCACAGAACCAGTTATCTCGTCATAAAAGGCAATTAGATTCGTCAGGCACGACTTGCCCTTGGTGAATCCATGCTGACTGTTCCTGATCCTGTTCCTGATCTTTTCCTCTCCTCTAAGTGCTTCAGAATTGATTCCTTGAGGACCTGCTCCATGATTTTTCCAGGGACTGAGGTGAGGCTCACTGGCCTGTAGTTCCCAGGATCCTCCTCCTTCCCTTTTTTAAAGATGGGTACTACAGTAGCCTTTTTCCAGTCGTCTGGGACTTCCCCGGATCGCCATGAGTTTTCAAAGATAATGGCCAATCGCTCTGCAATCACATCCACCAACTCCTTTAGCACTCTCGGATGCAACGCATCTAGCACCATGCACTTGTGCACGTCCAGCTTTTCTAAATAGTCCCGAACCACTTCTTTCTCCACAGAGGGCTGGTCACCTCCTCCCCATGCTGTGCTGCCCAGTGCAGTAGTCTGGGAGCTGACCTTGTTCGTGATGACAGAGGCAAAAAAAGCATTGAGTACATTAGCTTTTTCCATATCCTCTGTCACTAGGTTGCCTCCCTCATTCAGTAAGGGGCCCACACTTTCCTTGGCTTTCTTCTTGTTGCAAACATACCTAAAGAAACCCTTCTTGTTGCTCTTCACATTTCTTCCTAGCTGCAACTCCAGGTGTGATTTGGCCTTCCTGATATCACTCCTGTATGCCCGAGCAATATTTTTATACTCATCCCTGGTCATTTGTCCAATCTTCCACTTCTTGTAAGCTTCTTTTTTGTATTTAAGATCAGCAAGGATTTCACTGTTAAGGCAAGCTGGTCGCCTGCCATATTTACTATTCTTTCTACACATTGGGATGATTTGTCCCTGTAACCTCAATAAAGATTCTTTAAAATACAGCCAGCTCTCCTGGACTCCTTTCCCCCTGATGTTGTTCTCCCAGGAGATCCTGCCCATCAGTTCCCTGAGGGAGTCAAAGTCTGCTTTTCTGAAGTCCAGGGTCCGTATTCTGTTGTTTTCCTTTCTTCCTTGTGTCAGGATCCTGAACTTGACCATCTCATGGTCACTGCCTCCCAGGTTCCCATCCACTTTAGCTTCCCCTACTAATTCTTCCCCGTTTGTGAGCAGCAGGTCAAGAAGAGCTCTGCCCCTAGTTGGTTCCTCCAGCACTTGCAAATTGTCCCCTACATTTTCCAAAAACTTCCTGGATTGTCTGTGCACTGCTGTACTGCTCTCCCAGCAGATATCAGGGTGATTGAAGTCTCCCATGAGAACCAGGATGTGCGATCTAGTAACTTCTGCGAGTTGCTGGAAGAAAGCCTCATCCACCTCATCCCCCTGGTCCAGTGGTCTATGGTAGACTCCCACCATGACATCACCCTTGTTGCTCACACTTCTAAACTTAATCCAGAGACTCTCACATTTTTCTGCAGTTTCATACTTGAGCTCTGAGCAGTCATACTGCTCCCTTACATACAATGCAACTCCCCCACCGTTTCTGCCCTGCCTGTCCTTCCTGAACAGCTTATATCCATCCATGACAGTACTCCAGTCATGTGAGTTATCCCACCAAGTCTCTGTTATTCCAATCACATCAGAATTCCTTGACTGTGCCAGGACTTCCAGTTCTCCCTGCTTGTTTCCCAGGCTTCGTGCATTTGTGTATAGGCACTTGAGATAACTCGCTGATCGCCCCTCTTTCTCAGTATGAGGCAGGAGCCCTCCCCTCTCACGTGCTCCTGCTCGTGCTTCCTTCCGGTATCCCACTTCCCCACTTACCTCAGGGCTTTGGTCTCCTTCCCCCGGTGAACCTAGTTTAAAGCCCTCCTCACTAGGTTAGCCAGCCTGCTTGCGAAGATGCTCTTCCCTCTCTTTGTTAGGTGGAGCCCGTCTCTGCCTAGCACTCCTCCTTCTTGGAACACCATCCCATGGTCAAAGAATCCAAAGCCATCTCTCCGACACCACCTGCATAGCCATTCGTTGACTTCCACGATTCGACGGTCTCTACACAGGCCTTTTCCTTCCACGGGGAGGATGGACGAGAAGACCAATTGCGCCTCAAACTCCTTTATCTTTCTTCCCAGAGCCACGTAGTCTGCAGTGATCCGCTCAAGGTCATTCTTGGCAGTATCATTGGTGCCCACATGGAGAAGCAGGAAGGGGGAGCGATCCGAGGGCTTGATGAGTCTCGGCAGTCTATCCGTCACATCGTGAATCTTAGCTCCTGGCAAGCAGCAGACTTCTCGGTTTTCCCGGTCGGGGCGGCAGATAGATGACTCAGTCCCACTGAGGAGAGAGTCCCCGACCACCACCACCCACCTTCTTCTCTTGGGAGTGGTGGTCGTGGAACCCCCAACCCTAGGACAGTGCATCTCATGCCTTCCAATCGGCGGAGTCTCCTTCTGTTCCCTTCCCTCAGATGTATCATAGAATCATAGAATATCAGGGTTGGAAGGGACCCCAGAAGGTCATCTAGTCCAACCCCCTGCTCGAAGCAGGACCAATTCCCAGTTAAATCATCCCAGCCAGGGCTTTGTCAAGCCTGACCTTAAAAACCTCTAAGGAAGGAGATTCTACCACCTCCCTAGGTAACGCATTCCAGTGTTTCACCACCCTCTTAGTGAAAAAGTTTTTCCTAATATCCAATCTAAACCTCCCCCACTGCAACTTGAGACCATTACTCCTCGTTCTGTCATCTGCTACCATTGAGAACAGTCTAGAGCCATCCTCTTTGGAACCCCCTTTCAGGTAGCTGAAAGCAGCTATCAAATCCCCCCTCATTCTTCTCTTCTGCAGGCTAAATAATCCCAGCTCCCTCAGCCTCTCCTCATAACTCATGTGTTCCAGTCCCCTAATCATTTTTGTTGCCCTTCGCTGGACTCTCTCCAATTTATCCACATCCTTCTTGAAGTGTGGGGCCCAAAACTGGACGCAGTACTCCAGATGAGGCCTCACCAATGTCGAATAGAGGGGAACGATCACGTCCCTCGATCTGCTCGCTATGCCCCTACTTATACATCCCAAAATGCCATTGGCCTTCTTGGCAACAAGGGCACACTGCTGACTCATATCCAGCTTCTCGTCCACTGTCACCCCTAGGTCCTTTTCCGCAGAACTGCTGCCTAGCCATTCGGTCCCTAGTCTGTAGCTGTGCATTGGGTTCTTTCGTCCTAAGTGCAGGATCCTGCACTTATCCTTATTGAACCTCATCAGATTTCTTTTGGCCCAATCCTCCAATTTGTCTAGGTCCTTCTGTATCCTATCCCTCCCCTCCAGCGTATCCACCACTCCTCCCAGTTTAGTATCATCCGCAAATTTGCTGAGAGTGCAATCCACACCATCCTCCAGATCATTTATGAAGATATTGAACAAAACCGGCCCCAGGACCGACCCCTGGGGCACTCCACTTGACACCGGCTGCCAACTAGACATGGAGCCATTGATCACTACCCGTTGAGCCCGACAATCTAGCCAGCTTTCTACCCACCTTATAGTGCATTCATCCAGCCCATACTTCCTTAACTTGCTGACAAGAATACTGTGGGAGACCGTGTCAAAAGCTTTGCTAAAGTCTAGAAACAATACATCCACTGCTTTCCCTTCATCCACAGAACCAGTAATCTCATCATAAAAGGCGATTAGATTAATCAGGCATGACCTTCCCTTGGTGAATCCATGCTGGCTGTTCCTGATCACTTTCCTCTCATGCAAGTGCTTCAGGATTGATTCTTTGAGGACCTGCTCCATGATTTTTCCAGGGACTGAGGTGAGGCTGACTGGCCTGTAGTTCCCAGGATCCTCCTTCTTCCCTTTTTTAAAGATTGGCACTACATTAGCCTTTTTCCAGTCATCCGGGACTTCCCCAGTTCGCCACGAGTTTTCAAAGATAATGGCCAATGGCTCTGCAATGACAGCCGCCAATTCCTTCAGCACTCTCGGATGCAACTCATCCGGCCCCATGGACTTGTGCACGTCCAGCTTTTCTAAATAGTCCCTAATCACCTCTATCTCCACAGAGGGCTGGCCATCTCTTCCCCATTTGGTGATGCCCAGCGCAGCAGTCTGGGAGCTGACCTTGTTAGTGAAAACAGAGGCAAAAAAAGCATTGAGTACATTAGCTTTTTCCACATCCTCTGTCACTAGGTTGCCTCCCTCATTCAGTAAGGAGCCCACACATTCCTTGGCTTTCTTCTTGTTGCCAACATACCTGAAGAAACCCTTCTTGTTATTCTTGACATCTCTGGCTAGCTGCAGCTCCAGGTGCGATTTGGCCCTCCTGATATCATTCCTACATGCCCGAGCAATATTTTTATACTCTTCCCTGGTCATAAGTCCAACCTTCCACTTCTTGTAAGCTTCTTTTTTATGTTTAAGATCCGCAAGGATTTCACCATTAAGCCAAGCTGGTCGCCTGCCATATTTACTATTCTTTCGACTCATCGGGATGGTTTGTCCCTGTAACCTCAACAGGGATTCCTTGAAATACAGCCAGCTCTCCTGGACTCCTTTCCCCTTCAAGTTAGTCCCCCAGGGGATCCTGGCCATCCGTTCCCTGAGGGAGTCGAAGTCTACTTTCCTGAAGTCCAGGGTCCATATCCTGCTGCTTACCTTTCTTCCCTGCGTCAGGATCCTGAACTCAACCAACTCATGGTCACTGCCTCCCAGATTCCCATCCACTTTTGCTTCCCCCACTAATTCTACCCGGTTTTTTGAGCAGCAGGTCAAGAAAAGCGCCCCCCCTAGTTGGCTCCTCTAGCACTTGCGCCAGGAAATTGTCCCCTACGCTTTCCAAAAACTTCCTAGTCCACTCTCCAAAATCGCTTTCCAAAATCGCTTTCCAAAATCATCTAGTCCACTCTCCGCATTAGTACCTGTGGAGAGAACATGAAAATGGTTACTTACCTGTATCTGCGTTGCTGGTAATGGACGCTCCCCTTTCTTCTTCTGGAGGTCACATGCTGCCAAATTTCTTCACCATCCTCCTGTCCCCGCTGCGCAGTGAATCTTCAGAACGTTGTGCCCGTAGAAGCATATCCTGACGTCTGTCCGGGAAATCTTCAGTTTCTCTTATGCAACACAGGGTCGATACCTGTTGCTCCAGGCCTTGAACCTTCTCTTCCAATATGGAGACCAGCTTGCACTTTGTACATACAAAGTCACTTCTGTCCTGTGGAAGAAAGACAAACATGGCACATCCAGTGCATGTCACAACAGCTGAACACCCCCCATCCATATTACCTTCCTTCTACGAGCTTCCTCAGGAGTTGTAGTAATTATTCAGAGACTTCGGCAAGATGTAAGCCTAAGCAGGCTCTCCCCAGGCGAACTCCCAGGCAAACTCCTTCTGTTAGCTGCTGTGCTGTTCACTGCTCAGCTGGTTCGCAGCTAACTGGCTTTTTATACAGTCAGGCCCACTTAAGGCTCACCTGGAACAAAGCACACCCAGTTCCCGCCCTTTTCAAACAACAATCAAGCACACGGTCAAACTGTCCTCACAACAAACACTCAGATACTCACAACAAACAAACACTCAGATACTCACCAACACAGCCTCCTTAATGCAGCCCTTAGCATACCTCCTCTCAGGCAGATCCCAGGCAAACTCCTTGATTTTGCCCTTCAGCCCCTATCCTAACCTTGCCTCCAGCTGCTTGACCCCCCTGACCAGTCAATTTCTGCCCCCTGCTCTGATTTGCCCCCTTTGCCCCTTTTTAAGCCCTGTAAAAAGCAGTCGGCAGAACCTTATGCCAAGTAAGGGCAGGGTGAAGGGAAGTGACTTCAGCTGATGTTAATGAGCATGCTCAGACCGTGTGAGCGTGCTTAGTGCACCCTAAGTAGCAAATTCCTACAGACAGCAGTTTCTCGCACTACACCTGAGGCAGCGAGAGGGCAGCGGCTCCATCACTGACCAGGCCCCGCCCAGGCTCATTCCCCACACGGGAGCAGATCCCCAGGGGCTGCGAGACCTGCTTCTCCCGGAGACTTTGTGCGGAATCTCTGTCCTGCTCGCCCAGCGCTGGCCCCAGGTCTCTCCGGCCCCTAGTGCCTGTGGCTTCTGGCCAGGGGCGGCAGAGCCCGGGACTGGGTCCAGCTGGAGAAAGTCCCCAGACCGATGGGCACAGAAAGCGCTTCAGTGAAAGTTTGTCCCTGGCCCAGCCCCGCTGGGGCTGCAGCAGCAGCCAGAGCTCAGCCCGGGCTCCCAGCTCACACTGGAGGCAGCAGCAGCATCTTGTACCTTTCAGAGCCCCACCTCCAGGAGCTGCCCTACGGCTCTTTTCCTTCTTTTTCCTGCTTCCTTCTTATCAGCCCCCCGCTCCACACTGCTCCGGCCCCTTCCTGGCTTCTTCCAGGCTAACCTGGGCTGCAGCCTGCTGCACCCACTGGAGGGACTTTCTGAGGTGGGAACTAGCCCCATCTCTGCTCCCTCTTCGGCATGTCCCTGAGCCTCTGTATGGTCTGACCCACACCCAGACTCACGCTCCTGTCAGCACGCACAAGGGCCGATCCAGCTTGGAAGAGTGAGCACCCCTGGGAGCTGGAGTGTGACCAATTCTCCCTATTAGATGGGGGAGGGAAGAGGTGAGAAAGGGAAAGAGGAGAGAGGTACTGTGTTAGGGGGCTTATGCCTTCCACCGCTTACTTCCCCGGTCCTTCTCGCATGAACAGAGAGCAACAATAAGTGTTAAGTGCAGGGTCCTGCACTTAGGATGGAAGAATCCAATGCACCGCTACAGACTAGGGACCGAATGGCTAGGCAGCAGTTCTGCGGAAAAGGACCTAGGGGTGACAGTGGACGAGAAGCTGGATATGAGTCAGCAGTGTGCCCTTGTTGCCAAGAAGGCCAATGGCATTTTGGGATGTATAAGTAGGGGCATAGCGAGCAGATCGAGGGACGTGATCGTTCCCCTCTATTCGACATTGGTGAGGCCTCATCTGGAGTACTGTGTCCAGTTTTGGGCCCCACACTTCAAGAAGGATGTGGATAAATTGGAGAGAGTCCAGCGAAGGGCAACAAAAATGATTAGGGGACTGGAACACATGAGTTATGAGGAGAGGCTGAGGGAGCTGGGATTGTTTAGCCTGCAGAAGAGAAGAATGAGGGGGGATTTGATAGCTGCTTTCAACTACCTGAAAGGGGGTTCCAAAGAGGATGGATCTAGACTGTTCTCAATGGTAGCAGATGACAGAACGAGGAGTAATGGTCTCAAGTTGCAGTGGGGGAGGTTTAGATTGGATATTAGGAAAAACTTTTTCACTAAGAGGGTGGTGAAACACTGGAATGTGTTACCTAGGGAGGTGGTAGAATCTCCTTCCTTAGAGGTTTTTAAGGTCAGGCTTGACAAAGCCCTGGCTGGGATGATTTAACTGGGAATAGGTCCTGCTTTGAGCAGGGGTTGGACTAGATGACCTTCTGGGGTCCCTTCCAACCCTGATATTCTATGATTCTATGATTCTATGATTAATACCCGAAGTCCAAAGTTGCAAACAATTCAATGTTTATTGGGGTGAACTTCCAGCAAGCATGATTCCAGTTTCCTTCCTTAGTATCCCCCTTCCCAGCTCTGACACCACAGAACCTTACCTGTGTCCCTGTTCCCATTCCCCCCCTTAGCAAAACATGATTCCAATTTCCTTACCCCCATTCCCTGTTCCCATTTCCCCCACCCCACCCACACACTTCCTAATTGACTGCAGACTATATAGTAAAACTTGAGTTCTGCTTAGCTATACCTTAACCAATCATTTTACTGAAATTTAACTAACCAATCCTAACCTATTGTAACATGGTTATTTAACCAATTATATCCCACCACCTTAGTTTACACCCAGCAAAATTAATTATACAGCAGACAGAAACAATCACAGAACCAGGCAGAGATTATACAGACAAACAATAGGGAAATGGAGACTATAGTGATAGAACAAACACAGAAATGAGGATTTCACATCCCAGCTATTGATAAGTGAGTTCTTACCAGACAGGATGCTATCAAACTAAGTTTCCTTTTACATCTTCTAGGCACTTCCCTTTCTCTGGAGGCGATAGGCATTATCAGGACAGGATTGTATCCTAACAGCCCAATAGCACCTTCTTTCAGTGTGACTAGTTTGGAATGTGAGGATGTGACCATTCGCTTCCCAGCTTATGGCTGCCTGTTGCTTAGCCAAAGGCCTTAGCCTAAGAACAGGGCCTCAGACTGTCACAGTAAGAGAAGGCCCTTACACCAGCAGACAGTGATTTTGATTCTTTCTTTTATACCTCTAGAACTAGCCAAGTGATAAGAATACACCTAAATTCTTAGAGTATAGGCCTCTACAGACAGGCCTGAATATCTATATCCTAACATACTGGAAGGGGAGTGTTAGGATATAGATATTCAGGCCTGTCTGTAAAGGCCTGTACTCTAAGAATTTAGGTGTATTCTTATCACTTGGCTAGTTCTAGAGGTATAAAAGAAAGAATCAAAATCACTGTCTGCTGGTGTAAGGGCCTTCTCTTACTGTGACAGTCTGAGGCCCTGTGCTTAGGCTAAGGCCTTTGGCTAAGCGACAGAGGCAGCCATAAGCTGGGAAGCGAACGGTCACATCCTCACTTTCCAAACTAGTCACATTGAAATAAGGTGCTATTGGGCTGTTAGGAATTTAATCCTGTCCTTATAGTGCCTATCACCTCCAGAGAAAGGGAAGTGCCTAGAAGCTGTAAAAGGAAATTGAGGTTGATAGTTTTCTGTCTGGTAAGAACTCACTTATCAATAGACACAGCTGGGAAACTCTTATGTCTTTACAGATGTAGTTGTGAAATCCTCACTTCTGTATTGTTTTGTCATTATAGTTCCCACTTTGCTATTGTTTATTGGCATGGTCTCTGTCTGGTTCTGTGATTGCTTCTGTCTGCTGTATAATTAATTTTGCTGGGTGTAAACTAATTAAGGTGGTGGGATATAATTGGTTAGCTAATCCATGTTAGGATTGGTTAGTTAAATTTTAGTAGAATGATTGGTTAAGGTATAGCTAAGAATATTACTATATAAATTAGGGGCAAACAGGAAGTAAGTTGGGATTCGAAAATAAGGAAAAAAGGAACTTGTATTTAAGCTTGCTGGAAGTTCACCCCAATAAACATCGAATTGTTTGCACCTTCGGACTTTGGGTATTGTTGCTCTCTGTTCATGCGAGAAGGACCAGGGAAGTAAGTGGGTGAAGGAATAAGCCCCCTAACAGGGAGAAGTGGAAGTAAGTGGGGGGAAGCAGCGCCCAACTCTTTTCTACTGCATCACCCCTGAGTAGATTGTTCTTGAGCTCTGGGTAAATATCCCCCAGTGTCCAGGGTCTCCCAGATCCCCCTGCCTCCCAAGGGAATGCTGGGAGTGAGTACAAGGAAAGGAGCTGTAAGTGTCATCCTTGTGCCTGCTGAGAAAGACAGCAAACCTTGGACAACATGTTTCAGAGTAGCACTCGTGTTAGTCTGTATCCACAAAAAGAAAAGGAGGACTTGTGGCACCTTAGAGACTAACAAATTTATTTGAGCATAAGCTTTCGTGAGCTACAGCTCACTTCATCGGATGCATTCAGTAGAAAGCTTATGCTCAAATAAATTTGTTAGTCTCTAAGGTGCCACAAGTACTCCTTTCAGAGTAGCAGCCGTGTTAGTCTGTCTTTGCAAAAAGAAAAGGAGTACTTGTGGCACCTTAGAGACTAACCAATTTATCTGAGCATGAGCTTTCGTGAGCTACAGCTCACTTCATCGGATGCATTCCGTGGAAACTGCAGTAGACATTATATACACACAGAGACCATGAAACAATACCCTCTCCCACCCCACTGGTAATTACCAGCAGGACAGTGGGGTGGGAGGAGGTATTGTTTCATGGTCTCTGTGTGTATATAATGTCTACTGCAGTTTCCACGGTATGCATCCGATGAAGTGAGCTGTAGCTCACGAAAGCTCATGCTCAAATAAATTGGTTAGTCTCTAAGGTGCCACAAGTACTCCTTTTCTTTTTACAAGTACTCCTTGGAGAACATGTGTCTGTATCTCACAGTCCTCAGTGTTACAATCCCTGCTCCAGGAGGAGTTTGTTCTATATTCCTTCTTGATGGACACAAAATGCAGCAGCAAAAGGCAGGGATTTCCTTACACCCCCCTGAGTGGGTTGTGCACCCCCCCACCCCAATTTCCCCAACACCCCACAGTGGTCAGCTAGTTACATGCAGTGTTGTTAATTTTGTCATTGATTAAAAATTTGAATTTAAATCAAAACATTAATACACATTTACAGTATATGATAAAATACTTGTACCTGAAAAAGCATAATTTTGAAAAGTATAAACAAAGATTAGCTTCCTCACACAGCTGTTGTTTTTATGACAATGTTGGCACATTTGTTTCAGCAATGTTGGCAAACTTTATAATTTCAATTATGATTTCTAGGCAAGGTTTGAATGAGCTCTCTTCTGACAGCTAGTGAATTGCCAGGGGGTGGGGAGGAAAAGCTTCAGGACCAGACTGTATTTACATGAACACACATACTCTGCCTAGGTAGCCAACAGACAGAGCTGTGTTGCCCAAGTGATCAATTTTGGCTGGGTTTGGCTTACAAATCACTTTAGTATTGAATGTGGGGGTCATTAAATGCTGTTGTTGTAGGAGTAAAGGGCAGCAGAACTGTGATTAGCTTTTCCTGATTGAGGGGGTCACCCTCACCTTAATTTGTGCCAGGGCTTGCCAGGGCTGAGAGCCGGCACCTCTAGGCTTCGCAGTTCATAGCCCCAGGACCTCTGGCTTGCCATATCAATGATGAATATAAAAAACTTTCTTGAGCCCTGGCATCCTTTTCATTGCAAATTAAGCACTGGTCACCCTCAACTGAACTGACCTCGCTAAGCAGGCGGTTTGGATGCCAGATACCAGGGGAGAGAGATAGAGGGTTGGGACAGGTGTTTTGATTGGTGGTGTGGCCTCTGCTTAAGAGTCACAGGCACTATTTGACCTGCCCCCTCCCCTGTTTAAAAATAGAGCTGATTAGGCTCCATAGAGAGTTTTTGTGTTTTTAAGTGACCACTAGAGCTGACTCACTGATAATCAGGTCTTAAGTGCTGAGACCTGCTATAAGACAGTGCTTCTGTGGAAGGGACTGCCCAGCCTGCGCTAGCAGTGAGATTCACCCACTGAGAGCTGAAATCGTTGAGAGCTGGGTGGAACCTCAAGGGATCAACACACAGAGTTCATAGTGGCAGGTGGCAGCAAACGTTGATGGTGCAGGGCAATTAGCAATGGAGTGATGGAGTGAACAGTGGCACGGCGAACAACAGTGGCCAGAGTGTTCTGTTCCATACACCTAATCATTTCAGTTACTCTTCTCTGTACCTTTTCCAATTCCAATATATCTTTTTTTGCAATGGGGTGACCGGAACTGCACAAAGAATTCAAGATGTGGGTGTACCATGGATTTATATTATAAAAGAAGAGGAGCTACTTTTGGAATAGCCTTCCAAGGGAAGCAGTGGGGGCAAAAGACCTATCTGGCTTTAAGATTAAACTCAATAAGTTTATGGAGGAGATGGTATGATGGGATAACGTGATTTTGGTAATTAATTGATCTTTAAATATTAATGGTAAATAGGCCCAATGGCCTGTGATGGGATGTTAGATGGGGTGGGATCTGAGTTACTGCAGAAAATTCTTTCCCGGGTATCTGGCTGGTGAATCTTGCCTATATGCTCAGGGTTTAGCTGATCGCCATATTTGGGGTTGGGAAGGAATTTTCCTCCAGGTCAGATTGGAAGAGGCCCTGGAGGTTTTTCGCCTTCCTCTGTAGCATGGGTCACTTGCTGGAGGATTCTCTGCTCCTTGAAGTCTTTAAACTGCGATTTGAGGACTTCAATAGCTCAGACATAGGTGAGAGGTTTTTCGCAGGAGTGGGTGGGTGAGATTCTGTGGCCTGCGTTGTGCAGGAGGTCGGACTAGATGATCATAATGGTCCCTTTTGACCTTAGTATCTATGAATCTATGAGTTTGGTTTGCCAGACTGATCAGCAAACCCAATGCCAACAAACTACGTGAAAAGACTGCCAAACACCAATCCTCTGGACTGCATCAACATGCAAAAAGCCTTATTCGCCAGTCACTGTAAAAGCCAGTTTTAGAAGTATTTAATGAGGCTGTTGAGATTGCTGGAGACACAAACACAGTTTATGCAAACCAACATGGCAGTCTCATCATACGTTCTATTTAAGCAAGACTACCACACACTACAAACTGGAGGCCTCTGTTAAATCCATTATCATTTGTTAATCCTGAAGTTGGACACTGGTTCTGACCAAGACCAGCAAATGCTCGCTGTCTTTCTGCAAAAAACTCCACTGACTGGCTAGATGCATGTGGTGCAACAGTGAAAGACTCAGCCGTTGAAAAAGTGAAGAATTCTCTCACCATATTCCAAAATGTGCATGCACGGCTGATGAATGCTATGAGACAAATGGGCATCAAGTATTAGGGCACTGTGGTTATCTTCATGTCCGTGGTAGGCCAATAAACGCATCTCTAGATGTTCAGATTAAAGAAGACACATTGGCTGTATCTGTAACATCTCACAGCTTAGACGAGTTAAATCAGGGGTGGGCACACTTTTTGACCCGAGGGCCATATCAGGGTGCGAAAACTGTATGGAGGGCCGGGTAGGGAAGGCTGTGCCCCCAAACAGCCTGGCCCCTGCCCCCCTCAGACCCTCCGACCCATCCAACGCCCCCTGCTCTTTGACTGCCCGCTCCCAGGACCTCCCGCCCCAATCCTCCCCAATCCAACCTCCCGCCCCAATCCGTGGGACCCCACCTGCTATCCAACCCCCTGCTCCCTATTTCCTGACTGCCCTCCCCGACCCCTAGCCACACCTCCACCCCCTGACAGACCCTTTCAGGACTCCCACGCCCTATCCAATCCCCCCTGTTCCCCGTCCCCTGACCACTCCCCCCCAGAACCTCTGCCCCATCCAACCGCCCCCGATCCCTGTCCCCTGACTGCCTCCCAGGACCCCCTACCCCTTATCCAACCCCGCTGCCCCCGCCCCCTTACCTTGCCACTCAGAGCAGCAGGAGCTCGTAACCCCGCTGCCTTCATGGAGCCAGCCGCGCTGTCCGCAGGGCAAGCTTAGGCTGCAGGGGAGGGGGGACAGCATGGGAGGGGCCAGGGGTTAGCCTCCCTGGCCAGGAGCTCAAGGGCTGGGCAAAGACGTTCTCGCAGGCCGGATGTGGCCCGCGGGCTGTAGTTTGCCCACCTCTGAGTTAAATGCTTGTAAATGAACCCCAGACAGATGGCTGCTTGTGCATTTGGTAGAGCTGCAAACTTCTCTGGTAGACATAGTAGAGTACAAGATTTGCTCAGAGAAAAGTGTAACCCTAATCTCTCGTATACACACTGCACAGGCCATCTACTCCGGTTAGTGCTAGTACAAGCTGCTGAATCTTCAAAAGACATTTAAAAAGCCATAAATGTTATGTCTTCATTATACTCTTTTTTTTTTCAGCAAGTGTCCAAATGGACTGAACATCTTGGGAAAAATAGAAGATACTCTGGGACTGAAGTTCAACTTAGGAAAACCTGGGAAAACCCTTTGGCTTTCTTGTGAGCGATCCTTGGTTGTTGTCTTAAAATTGCTACAACTGTTATTATTGGCTTTGAAAATTATCTACCGAGATGGGATGGATCTAAGTCAGAGGTCGGCAAACTACGATTGATTTATGAGGAAAGGCTGAGGGAACTGGGATTATTAGTCTACAGAAGAGAAGAATGAGGGGGGATTTGATAGCTGTTTTCAACTACCTGAAAGGGGGTTCCAAAGAGGATGGATCTAGACTGTTCTCAGGGGTGGCAGATGAGAGAACAAGGAGTAATGGTATCAAGTTTCAGTTGGAGAGGTTTAGGTTGGATATTAGGAAAAACTTTTTCACTAGGAGGGTGGTGAAGCACAGGAATGCGTTACCTAGGGAGATGGTGGAATCTCCTTCCTTTGAAGTTTTTAAGGTCAGGCTTGACAAAGCCCTGGCTGGGATGATTTAGTTGGGGATTGGTCCAGCTTTGAGCAGAGGGTTGGACTACATGACCTCCTGAGGTCCCTTCTAACCCTGATATTCTATGATTCTATGCTAATATTGTATTAACAAAGAAACATACACTAAAGATACATTGGCTTTTACATTGTAAGCAAATTCAGCCATGTTTCAATTATAAAGATTTAAAGCTACGAGTACATTAACTCACTTTGCTTAGTAATACACATTTTACAGTTAGAACTGGCCCAACTACAGTTTTCTATAATGTCTGTACAGTTAGTTGCATACTCAGTTGTCCATATGTGGTAGACATATATATATATAGCATATGCTTATAGACCAGATAAAGTGCTTTATATGTGGTATAAAGCACTTTATCTTGTCTTCTTCAGATGCCCAGGGGGTTGTTCATTGTACTGATATCTTTTGAAAAAAGAACAGGAGGACTTCTGGCACCTTAGAGACTAACAAATTTATTCGAGCATAAGCTTTCGTGGGCTACAGCTCACTTCATCGGATGCATAGAATGGAACATATAGTAAGAAGATATATATATATATACACATAGAGGAGGTGGAAGTTGCCATACAAACAGTAAGGGGCTAATTAATTAAGATGAGCTATTATCAGCAGGAGTGATAATCAAGATGGCCCATTTAGACAGTTGACAAGAAGGTGTGAGGATACTTAACTTAGAGAAATCGATTCAATATGTTGTGACGGGGCAAGGCCAGATGGCTATAGAAAAGTAGTGGGAGATAGATATATTAACTCCAGGCTAAACAAATCCCTGGTACCAGGATAAGTGAAATGGCAGCTGCTGCAGGTCAATTAAGACACCTGGGGCCAATTAAGAACTTTCCAGAAGGCAGGGAGAAGGCTAGGTTGATTGGGACACCTGAAGCCAATCAGGGGCTGGCTGAAACTAGTTAAAAGCCTCCCAGTTAGTCAGGTGGGTGTGCGTGTCAGGAGCTGTGGGAAGAAGTTGCGCTGTTGGAGAGGCTGAGCAGTACACACCATATCAGGCACAAGGAAGGAGGCCCTGAGGTAAGGATGAAGTGGAGCTTGAGGAATTGAGGGCTGCTATAGGGAAATTAGCCCAGGGAATTGTACATGTCATGTTTCTAAAAGGTCAGCTACCATAGCTGATACTATTAGGGTCCCTGGGCTGGAGCCCGGAGTAGAGGGTTGGCCCCCCCCCCTTTGCCCCCTGATTAATCACTGAGACTGGGAGACAACAGAGACTGTGCAAGGAAGGATAACTTCTCCTCACCTCCCTCACTGGCTTATGATGAAAATGGCTCAGTAGACTGTGACCCTTGTCTCAAGAGAGAGAAAGGTTACGTGGAGGGTCACAGTGAGCCTCTGAAGCTAGCGAAATCCGCCAGGAAACACAGGACCCACAGAGGCAAGGACAGAGCTTTGTCACAATGTGTAATGACCCAGCCACTCCCAGGTCTCTATTCAAACCCAAGTTTATGGTATCTAGTTTGCATATTAATTCAAGCTCAGCAGTTTCTCGTTGGAGTCTGTTTTTGAAGCTTTTCTGTTGCAAAATTGCCACCCTTAAATCTTTTACGGAGTGGCCAGAAAGGTTGAAGTGTTCTACCAGTTTTTGAATGTTATGATTCCTGATGTCAGATTTGTGCCCATTTATTCTTTTGCGTAGAGACTGTCCGGTTTGGCCAATATATGTGGCAGAGGGGCATTGCTGGCACATGATGGCATATATCACATTGGTAGATGTGCAGGTGAACGAGCCCCGATGGCGTGGCTAGTGTGATCAGGTCCTATGATGGTGTCACTTGAATAAATATGTGGACAGAGTTGGTACCAGGCTTTGTTGCAAGGATAGGTTCCTGGGTTAGTGGTTTTGTTGTGTGGTGTGTGGTTGCTGGAGAGTATTTGCTTCAGGTTGGGGGGCTGTCTGTAAGCGAGGACTTGTCTGTCTCCCAAGATCCGTGAGAGTGAGGGATCATTTTTCAGGATAGGTTGTAAATCTTTTGATTATGCGCTGGAGAGGTTTTAGTTGGGGGCTGAAGGTGCTCTAATAAATTTGTTAGTCTCTAAGGTGCTACAAGTCCTCCTGTTCTTTTTGTGGATACAGACTAACACGGCTGCTACTCTGAAACCTGATATCTTTTGGTGTCTTCGGACTGTCGGTGCACCCTTAAACAGCTTAACTTGGTAAACATAATGAAGTTTCTGCTAGTTTATTTTACATTTCACTTGTTTTAATAGCAGAAATTTAATACACAGATTAATTTAGTTTGTTCACACGGTAATAGGGACCAAGACTTTTAAAACACAAGCTATGCTTTTGTTCTCTGATTTTGCTTTAGCACAAATATACCGTTTTAGGTTCCTTTGCAGTTGTGGCATAAACACTCGTTTTCATTTAACATGTGTATCACAAATTTTTTTGACTGCTAAAATAGAGGCTCCCAGTCTTCTGTGAGAATGTGTATTGCTGTCCCATGAGGAGCACTTTGTTTTTGGCAAAAGGGTTAGTAACAGAATTTTTAACCAAGCTCTTTAAAGTTAATTTGTTTGTGATAGCAATTCAACTTTTTTTAACTGTATGAAAGCTCTCGAATAACCCTACTTCTCATTAACATCAAGCTAAATAGTATAAAATTAAATCAAAATGAAGTTAACTGCAAGTCTGTGCAAACATTTTGAGGGTGTTAAGCTTTTATGATACAGTACTTGGTTGTGTTTGGGAGACAAAGGTAGAAACCTATTGAAATTATTTGGTTATTTAACATTTTGCAACATAGCCAGACATTTTATATGTAAATTATATTTTTGAAAGTTTTGCTAGCACATTTATAACTATATTTTAAGATCTAATAGGGTTATAATCAAACTGTTTTTAAAAAACCCAAAGCAGAAATTGACATTTTGATAATATTAACTTTGCATTAATGTTGAGGTTTTTCCCCTACAGTTTTTTCTTTGAATTTTTTTTAAAATCCTGTGATTAATAGAAGAGAATTCTTTTTCTTTACAACAGCATTACTTGTTTATGCAGAAATAAACGTACATATATTTGCAACTGAAGCCTTTTTGAACTTTGAAAAAAATGAATTGGTATAATTATGTCTAAACCCCAACCATAATATTAAAATAGTATGGTAGAATTTTTTTTAAAAGTAAAAAATTTGCTTTTGCTGCAACTAAACAAAAACAAAAAAATAGTAATTTGACACTCACAACATACAATGACAGAGGACAACAGGCATGACATACAGGATAAACTTACAATTAAAGACAAATGATGCCAGAACTGTATTTATAACTATAGAATATAATGAATTGAGAGCTTAAAGTTATTGAGGAAATTGCACTTGAGAAAAGAGAGAGATAAACAAAAGAAACATTAAATAAGTAGGTTATCACCTTTTTATTTAAAAATTTTAATAAGAATTGATAAAAATTCCTAGAAAATTATTTGCCCACTTTTTTGTATTTATTTACTAAACTTAAAGCAACTTCCATTACTTCATATTACTTTTATTTTTACAATGCTGCTACCTAGAAATAAGAACAGCCCATGTTTCAAATATTAGTTAGTGGCTGGGAGTAGAAGCAGAGTCTGCATTTCTCTTGCTTGGCAACACTATCTTCAGATAGCTATGAGAATTTCCAACTGTTTCATTCCAGAAGGGTTGAAATAATTCATTTACTGGCCTTATTTAAAGTAACATTACCACCTGCGGCATTTGGATGATTTTTTTCATTCCTCTGTTTCTTCCTGCAATGGGGTTTTTTGCAATAAGTTTTAATTTTTAAAACCAAGAGAGGGCTGAGGGGGGTGAGGGACACAACCTAGGAAGGGAGGGAGGCATGAGCCAAGAAAGATTAATTAACTCTGTGGTGTCATTTTAAAGTACAGGCACCTGAGAATTTAGCAAGCAAACTGAGAGAGGATATAAAGGAAGCTTAACTCCTAGTTATGTCAAGGGCTCCAACAAGGCCTACACCTCCCACCACAACAATAACGAAAAAAATGTGGCACCTTAGAGACTAACCAATTTATTTGAGCATAAGCTTTCATGAGCTATAGCTCACTTCATCGGATGCATTCAGTGGAAAATACAGTGGGGAGATTTATATACACAGAGAACATGAAACAATGGGTGTTACCATACACACTGTAACAAGAGTGATCAGGTAAGGTGAGCTATTACCAGCGGGGTGGGGGGGGGGAAGGGGGAACCTTTTATAGTGATGACCAAGGTGGGCCATTTCCAGCAGTTGACAAGAACGTCTGAGGAACAGTGGCGGGGGGGAATAGTTTTACTTTGTCTAATGACACATCCACTCCCAGTCTTTATTCAAGCCTAAGTTAATTGTATCCAGTTTGCAAATTAATTCCAATTGAGCAGTCTCTCATTGGAGTCTGTTTGTGAAGTTTTTTTTGTTGAAGAATTGCCACTTTTAGGTCTGTAATTGAGTGACCAAAGAGATTGACATGTTCTCCGACTGGTTTTTGAATGTTGTAATTCTTGACGTCTGATTTTTGTCCACTATGGATGTAGAAGCCCTCTACACCAACATTCCACACAAAGATGGACTACAGGCTGTCAGGAATGCCACTAGCCATCACCTTCAGCCCCCAACTAAAACCTCTCCAACACATCATCAAGGATCTACAACCTATCCTGAAGGACGACCCATCACTCTCATAGATCTTGGGAGAAAGGCCAGTCCTTGCTTACAGACAGCCCCCCAACCTGAAGCAAATACTTACCAGCAACCAACCAACAGAACCACTAACCCAGGAACCTATCCTTGCAACAAAGCCCGTTGCCAACTGTGTCCACATATCTATTCAGGGGACCCCATCACAGAGCCTAATCACATCAGCCACACTATCAGAGGCTCGTTCACCTGCACATCTACCAATGTGATATATGCCATCATGTGCCAGCAATGCCCCTCTGCCATGTACATTGGCCAAACTGGACAGTTTCTATGTAAAAGAATGAAAGGCACAGTTTGACAACAAAGGCACTCAGCCAGGTTTATTCCCCCCTAGACACAGTCTCAGCACCCTGGCTCTGTGGTCACAGGTACACTGACACCTAAGTGCCTACTAGCAAGGAATGTCTCAGTCTGCTGTCCCCCAGGCTGAACAAAGGCTTAAGGCGAAGTACCTTGACATTTATAGGCTGAGACAAACAACTAACACAAACAACTTACACAGCGCCATACGTATTTCATGACATCTCCCCTTGTTCCTGAGATCTTGAACCAAACATCCCTATTCATTATTTTGTCAGACCATCTTTTCTTGTACTATATGGCAATGTATGTGTCCTCGCTGCAATATATTTACATAAACAGCTAGTGCCTAGTACACTAGCAACAACTTTGCCAAATTCATGTTCCGGACAGCGAACACGTAAGCATCTGCTTTATTATATGGCCTGACTTTGGTTCACAGCCTCTGGTTCAGGCCTTAGATCTTGCACCAGGCCCAGTGCTCCAGGCTCTCTTTACTACACCTGTGTCTTCCCAAGTGGGGCAATTCTCCCGAGAAATAGTCTGTCCCCTGCCCAGGACTGGATTGTCAGAGGGCTCATCCCCCTCCTTGGCTGCACTTAGAACTGGGAGTGCCTAGTGCCTCTGGGGATCAGCCCAGATGGGTCCTGGCACAAGACAGAATGTTGAATTTTTTTTCCTGTTTCTGGGTCTGTGCAAGGAAAATAGCTTTTCTCTGTGCAATGGCCAGAAGGTAGCAGCACAGGCTCAGGGAGTGGGAAACTTGAACAGAGACCTGACTCAGCTCCAGTCACTTGTGCTGCAAATAGATATTGATGGAATAGGGAGGAAAATGGGACATTGATTCCCTCCAGGCAGGTTCTGCTGCTTTCCCAGCTGAGTCCTGCCAATCCCAGCAAGATGTGAGAACAAAGCCCTGCTCTGAATAACTCTTGGATACAGGCTCTTTTCTCAGACGCAGCTGCAAATGTTACTTGTTTGCAGCTCAACCAGTGCTTTCACCTGTACCCCACACTCTGAGAATGTGCAGTGATGCTGCAGGTGAAGAAGTTGCTGTGTAGGTAGGTTTGAGGGGTGTAGGAGAGAAGGTGGGTGCAATAGTATCTAGGTGGTGCCAGACAATGTAACTTAAACGTCCCAGCACCAACCTCCCTGTCAACCACCAATGGGCCTGATACCTTGAATCATGTTTGAATTCTGTGGAATAGAGGAGCAGGGATCCAGTCTCCTTGGGGAGGGTCTTTTTGGCAAGGTTTTTGTGTCTATGAAGCAATGAATGAGAGGTTGTCCCTAAACTGAAGGGGGAGGGGTTTTTTGGTAAGGAGGGTAGAAGAATATAAACATCCAGGGAGGATGAGGTTTGAACCAGTGATGAGCTGCCAAAATCTTAACAACCGGTTCCCTCCTCACCCCACAAGGGGGTCATGGCCCACCCCTGACCTCCGGGACTCCTGCCCCATCCAACCCCCCATGTTCCTTGATGCCCCCCACCCCAGACCCCTGTCCCCAACTGCCCCCAGAACCGGGCATGAGGGTCTCGTGGGCCACCGTAGTGGGTGCCCACCCCACCCCTAAGAGCCCGAGGGACCTGCTGGGGGGCAAGGTGGAGAGACCTGGTGGTGCTTACCTGGGGCAGCTCCCAGGAAGCATCCGGCAGGTCCCTCTGGCTCCTAGGGGCAGGGTAGCATAGCTAGGGGGAGAGCAGGGGGAGCAGCTGCTCCCCCACTGATCACATCAAAAGTGGCACCTTACGCACTGACTCCGTGGGTGCTCCGGAGCTGGAGCACCCATGGTGAAAATTTGGTGGGTGCTCAGCAGCTTCCCGCTCCACGCCCAGCCCCAGCTCACCTCTGCTCCACCTCCGCCTCCTCCCCTGAATGCACCCCCCTGCTCTGCTTCTCCGTTCCCCCCACCCCCGTGGTTTCCTGCGAATCAGCTGTTTGCGCGGGAAGCCTGGGAGGGCTGAGAAGCAGGCAGCGGCTTCACACTCAGGCCCAGGGAGGCAGAGGGGAGCTGGGGTGGGGAGCGGTTCTCCTGCACCCCCCCCGCCCCAGCTCGCCTCCGCACCGCCTCCGCCTCCTGGGCCTGAGCATGAAGCAGCCGCTTGCTTCTCAGCCTGCCCCGGCTTCCCACGCGAACAGCTGATTCGCGGGAAGCCAGGGGGGCAGAGAAGCAGAGCGGGGCGGCACGTTCAGGGGAGGAGGAGGAGGCAGAGAGGAGGTGAGCTGGAGCCAGGCACGGGATGGGGCGGGGAGCTGCCGGTGGGTGCTCTGCACCCACCGAATTTTCCCTGTGGGTGCTCCAGCCCAGGAGCACCCACGGAGTCAGCGCTTAAGGTGCCACTTTTGGCCAGTTCTTAAATTTAGAAGCCCTTTTAGAACTGGTTGTCTCTCGCAGGACAACTGGTTCTAAAAGGGCTTCTAAATTTAACAACCGGTTCCAGCAAACCGGTGTGAACTGGCTCCAGCTCACCACTGGTTTGAACCCATGCATGTGAAGCAATGTGGATTAGATGGCTTGCACTTTAAGTACTCAAGCACTTCATTTGTAAAGGCACGGAAGTGAAAATCTATGGCCAACAGTTAAAGACAATAAGAAGGAGTTTTTAAAAAAATCTATTAGGAATTAAAAGAATCCTGACAATGCGACTGGTGTAGGGCCAAGACTTAGAACTTAGTAAGTTATCTAGCTAGGTATGTGTTAAATTATGATTTCTTTAAATGGCTGAGAAAATAGCTGTGCTGAAGAGAATGAATATTCATGTCTGTGTGTCTTTTTTGTAACTTAAGGTTTTGCCTAGACAGATTCTTTATGTTGAATCTAATTATCCTGTAAGGTATCTACCATCCTCATTTTACAGAGGTGATCCTTTTTTTTTTTTTTTTTTTTTTTTACTGTTTCTTTTATTAAAATGTTTCTTTTCAAGAACTGAATGCTTTTTTCATTGTTCTAAGATCCAAGGGCTTGGGTCTGTGCTCACCTATGCAAATTAGTGAGGATTTTTACCAAACCTTCCCCAGGAAGTGGGGTGCAAGGGTTGGGAGGATTTTGGGGGGAAAGACGTTTCCAAACAACGCTTTCCCAGTAACCCAGATAAACGTTTGGTGGTGGCAGTGGAAGTCCAAGGGCAAAGGGTAAAATAGTTTGTACCTTGGGGAAGTTTTATCCTAAGCTGGTAAAAGTAAGCTTAGGAGGTTTTCATGCAGGTCCCTACATCTGTACCCTAGAGTTCAGAGTGGGGAAGGAACCTTAACACCAGTGGATGCATCCGATGAAGTGGGTTTTAGCCCACGAAAGTTTATGCCGAAATACATTTGTTAGTCTCTAAGGTGCCAGAAGTACTCCTCGTTTTTTGGGGGGTTTTGCTGATACAGACTAACACGGCTACCACTCTGAACTAAATGAGTGCATCTCTCCCCAAAATAGATCTGTAAGCACAAAGAACACCCTGGAGGCCAGGCCTTTAAACGTTAGGAAACATCAGAGTTAAGGTGATGTGTACATACTTTGCGCAGTGCTGTTGTGCATGTGTATTATGATACAGACTCACAAATGTGGCCTTGGGGTCAGTTCCCTGCCCCCCACAGCATCAATTTCCTCCAGACTCACAAGGGAAGTGGTGCTTCCTCCATCCCTTGATGAGATGCCTTTCTCGAGTCTGCTTTGATCCAAAACTCGCTACTGCGCCATGCAGGAGGCCTGTGATGTGTAGGGAGGCCAGATGAGATGATCTAACAGTCTCTTCTGGCCTTCAAGTCTCCAAATCTCTGCAAAACCGAGTGCGGCACATTGAGCATCCTCTGATGGTTCCACGTGTGGCCTGCTTGAACCCTTGCATGACCACTGAGTGTGTGGGGGTGACCCAGGGGGAGCAGCTCAAACACGCACAGGAGCCAGCTCGGGGCAGGACATGAGCCCTGCAGGGCAGGGGTGGGGGTGGCAGTGACATGACAAGGGCCTTTTGCAGCACTCAGCTGATTGGTCAAAGGAGGTTGGGAGGAGGTGACCTCACAGAGAGTCCACGACAACGGCCAGGGAGGACAGGCTGCAGGGCAGGGGGATCTCAGAGACCCCCGGGGCTTTGCTGCAGGGAGTCTCCTTCTTGAGATGTCTCCTTGAGGACTGAGAGAGAATTCAGGGTCACGTCTGTGAGTGCGAGGTGGAGCCTCTCTGGAGTTTTCTCCTTTCCCACTGCTCATTGAGCGAGAAGACAGACGTCCCTGTGGAGAAGGTAAGAGCCCCAGAGAGGTTTGGTACCGAGGCAGCCTGATCCGCCCGGTGCTGGCCAAATTCTCGGCACGGAAAACAGGAGGTTAAGGTGGGACAATTTTCCCCCAGCTAGGCCTTTGTCCCTTCTAGTCCTTGGGGTTTGTCTTTTTTGGTTTCCCTTTTCCTGCTTCCCTCCCTCCACTGGCGAGGAGGGGGCCGCTCTGTCGCCCTCATGGTGGGAGGCCTCCCAAAGAGATGGGACAGGAAGCGTGCTCTGAGAGTGATCCTCACCAGTGACCTGAGCCATCCCTGGGCCATCTGGGGAACCCTCAGCCCACCGCCAGAGTCTCCAAGCTGATTGGCTGAGCAGGGGTCTCGTGGCAGGGAGGAGATTCAGGACTTTGTTGTTCTCGTTTAAGGCCCAGTAAATAAGCCAGAACCAATCATCTGTTTGGTGAATTGTTCTCCTTCTCACTGCTGATTGTCTCTGAGCCGTTCCTTGTTCTCACTGGTGTTCTCATGCTTCTTAAACACTTGCTGAAGAATTGTTGTGAATGGTTGTTGGTCTGTAGCTCATTGCAGGTCCCTTTATTCTGATCATTCAGTGTGTGAAACTCCAGACTGATGGTTCGTTTGAAAGTCAGGACACCCAGATCCTGTTCCCAACTCTATCCCGACAGGTTGTGTGATGGAAGACAAGGCCCTTCGCTTCTCTCAGCCTTCGTTTCTCCCTCTGTCAGTTGGGGAAAACAATCCTCTCACACCTGCCTTCCGGTGGGGGGAGGCTGGGGAGCTGTGGGGACCTGTTTGAGAGTGTCACTCGGAGCTGTGAACTCTTCTGGCTCTATCAATCTGTTTCTTTACTTCTGCAGGTGGGTATTGTAGTTGTAAGAAAGCTTGACAGAGATCTTGTAGGTGTTTGTCTCTGTCTGAGGGGTTGGAGCAAATGCGGTTGTATCGCAGAGCTTGGCTGTAGACGATGGATCGTGTGGTGTGGTCAGGGTGAAAGCTGGAGGCATGCAGGTAGGAATAGCGGTCAGTAGGTTTCCGGTATAGGGTGGTGTTTATGTGACCATTGTTTATTAGCACTGTAGTGTCCAGGAAGTGGATCTCTTGTGTGGACTGGACCAGGCTGAGGTTGGTGGTGGGATGGAAATTGTTGAAATCATGGTGGAATTCCTCAAGGGCTTCTTTTCCATGGGTCCAGATGATGAAGATGTCATCAATATAGCGCAAGTAGAGTAGGGGCTTTAGGGGACGAGAGCTGAGGAAGCGTTGTTCTAAATCAGCCATAAAAATGTTGGCATACTGTGGGGCCATGCGGGTACCCATAGCAGTGCCGCTGATCTGAAGGTATACATTGTCCCCAAATGTGAAGTAGTTATGGGTAAGGACAAAGTCACAAAGTTCAGCTACCAGGTTAGCCGTGACAGTATCGGGGATAGTGTTCTTGACGGCTTGTAGTCCATCTTTGTGTGGAATGTTGGTGTAGAGGGCTTCTACATCCATAGTACAACTACAATACCCACCTGCAGAAGTAAAGAAACAGATTGATAGAGCCAGAAGAGTTCCCAGAAGTTACCTACTACAGGACAGGCCTAACAAAGAAAATAACAGAACGCCGCTAGCCGTCACCTTCAGCCCCCAACTAAAACCCCTCCAACGCATTATTAAGGATCTACAACCTATCCTAAAGGATGACCCAACACTCTCACAAATCTTGGGAGACAGGCCAGTCCTTGCCTACAGACAGCCCCGCAACCTGAAGCAAATACTCACCAACAACCACATACCACACAACAGAACCACTAACCCAGGAACTTATCCTTGCAACAAACCCCATTGCCAATTGTGCCCACATATCTCTTCAGGGGACACCATCACAGGGCCTAATAACATCAGCCACACTATCAGAGGCTCGTTCACCTGCACATCCACCAATGTGATATATGCCATCATGTGCCAGCAATGCCCCTCTGCCATGTACATTGGTCAAACTGGACAGTCTCTACGTAAAAGAATAAATGGACACAAATCAGATGTCAAGAATTATAACATTCATAAACCAGTCGGAGAACACTTCAATCTCTCTGGTCACGCAATCACAGACATGAAGGTCGCTATCTTAAAACAAAAAAACTTCAAATCCAGACTCCAGCGAGAAACTGCTGAATTGGAATTCATTTGCAAATTGGATACTATTAATTTAGGCTTAAATAGAGACTGGGAGTGGCTAAGTCATTATGCAAGGTAGCCTGTTTCCTCTTGTTTTTTCCTACCCCCCCCCCCCCAGATGTTCTGGTTTAACTTGGATTTAAACTTGAAGAGTGGTCAGTTTGGATGAGCTATTACCAGCAGGAGAGTGAGTTTGTGTGTGTATGGGGGTGGGGGGATGTGAGAAAACCTGGATTTGTGCAGGAAATAGCCCAACTTGGTTGTCATGCACATTGTGTAAAGAGTTGTCACTTTGGATGGGCTATCACCAGCAGGAGAGTGAATTTGTGTGGGGGGGTGGAGGGTGAGAAAACCTGGATTTGTGCTGGAAATGGCCCACCTGATGATCACTTTAGATAAGCTATTACCAGCAGGACAGTGGGGTGGGAGTAGGTATTGTTTCATATTCTCTGTGTATATATAAAGCCTGCTGCAGTTTCCACGATATGCATCCGATGAAGTGAGCTGTAGCTCACGAAAGCTTATGCTCTAATAAATTGGTTAGTCTCTAAGGTGCCACAAGTACTCCTTTTCTTTTTGCGAATACAGACTAACACGGCTGTTACTCTGAAACCATTTGTTAGAGTTACACTTGTGGTGGGGGGGAGATTCTGCAATTCTGTCAATGTGCTGCTTTTGTCACTTGTGTTTTCCTATGGATCGCTACTCCTTCCTTCTGCAAGTTCCCTCCCAATGGAGCTACCCTGCAGGACCTCGGTTCCCCAGGGCTGGGGTCTTCCAGCCCCCAGATGTGATGAACATGAACAGACACACAGGCACACACACATGAACATAGCATGTCAGAGAGGACTGAGTCATCAGCACTCGCAAGCTGACCCCTGACGTGTCCCGGGACTCAGTCAGGTGGATTGAACAGCAATTTAAAACTGGTCCCCTCATACGTCCTTGGACTCAGCGGGCTGGGCTGAGCAACACCTTAATCTGCCACCCTCCTCTGCCCCCAGGTTCAGCACCTCCCTATCCCCACCTTCACCCCACAACCATTCTGCTAGTAACCCACTCGATGAGCAAACCCCCGAGGACTTTTGGGGCTGCAGGGATCTTTAGCTTGGGTACAAGGAGCGTTGCTGCAGAGTGAATGGAGAAGCCAAAAACACCCATGGAGGTGGGGTGGGGGGCTAGCAAACTATAACTGATCACAGGAGGCAGGGTCTCAGGGGGCCATATGTAGAGAGAGACAGAGGCACAGAGACAGATGGATCTCAGCACTCCTTGAAGCTGGAATCGATCAGGGTTCCCAGGTGGCCTTGGTAGCTGAGGGACCAGAGCGCTGGAGCCAGGCAGAGCCCCCAGCACAATCAGTCAGTAAAAGCGAATGAGGAGGACTTGTGGCACCTTAGAGGCGAACCAATTTATCTGAGTATGAGCTTTCATGGGCTAAAGCCCACTTCATCAGATGCATGCAGGGGAAAATACAGCAGGAAGATATAGATATAGATATATTGATACAGAGAAGATGAGAAAATGGGGGTTGCCATACTAACTCTTAACGAGACCAATCGATGAAGGTGTGTGACGTGGTGTGTGTGTGTGAGACGTGTGTGTTTGTGTCTGTCTGTGTGACTTGTGTGTCGTGTTGTGTCACGTGTTTTGTTTCATGTTGTGTGTGTGTGAGAGAGACCTGTTTGTGTGTGATGTGTTGTGTGTGTGACGTGTTGTGTGTGTTTGTGCGACATGCGATGTGTTGTCTGTGCGATGTGCAACATAGTGTGTGTGTGACATGCAACACACGACGTGTTGTGTGTTCGACGTGCGGTGAGCAACGCGTGACGTGTGATGTGCTGAGTGTGTGTGCGACGTGCAATGTGTTGTGTGTCCGACATTCGACGTGTTGTGTGTGTTACTTGCAACGCGCGACATGTTGTTTGCACAGGTGTGACGTGCAACATGCGACGTGTGATGTGCAAAGTGTTTGTGCGACGTGTGGCGTGCGATGTGCTGTGTGTGTCCGTGCGATGTGCAACATGCAATGTGTTGTATGTGTGACGCGTTGTGTGTCATGTTGTGTGTGTTACATGTTGTGTTTCGTGGTGTGTGTGTCTGTGTGAGACGGGTTCTGTGTCATGTGGTGTGTGTGTGTGTTAGAGACGTGTTTGTGTGTGTGACATCTTGTGTGTCGTGTTGTGTGTCGCATTGTGTGTTTGTGTGTGTGACGTGTTTCTGTGTGTGTTTTTCGTGCAACTTTTGTGCATGTGTGGGTACAATGTGTTGTGTGTATCCGTGCAACATGCAACCTGCAACGTGTTGTGCGGGACATGCGATTTGTTTCTGTGTGTGTCATGTTGTGTGTGTGTGTCGTATTGTGTTATGTGTGTGTGAGATGGGTTGTGTGTATGAGATGTTTTTGTGTGTGTGTGTGTTGTGCTGTGTGTGTGTGTATGACGTGTTGTGTGTCTTGTTTTGTGTCATCTAGAGTTGTGTGACTTGTGTGCGTGGTGTTGTGTTTGTAGTGCCATATGACGTGGCGTGTGTGTGTGTGTGTGATGTGTTTTGTGTAGTATTCTGAGTGTGTGTCATGTTCTGTGTCGTGTTGTGTGTGTTTGTGTGTGTGTCATGTTGTGTGTCGTGTTATGTGTGTGTGTGCGACAGGTTGTGTGTCTTGTTGTGTGTGTGCATGAGATCTTTTTGTGTGTGTGACGTGTTGTGTGTTGCATTGTGTGTTTGTGTGTGTGTGTCGTGCAACGTGCGACGTGCGTGCGACGTGTTGTGTGTATCCGTGCAACCTGCGATGTGTTGTGTGGGACGTGCGATGTGTTTCTTATCACAACGACACACAGAGAAAGGGCTTACATGCTATTTTATATAAATGTTTGTTTAATAAGTTTGTTCTTATGACTTCGCAGGAGTTACTAACTCCGCATACGTGAGTAAAGTAGTTGAAGCCTTAGGCTGAGGTTGAGCTGACCTGTGCGGAAGGCTGGAGAAGCAGCTGCCAAACCAGTGGAGGCTGCCCGTTATCCCTGGAGATAAGGGAGAAAGGCAAAAAGAAGAACTAATCGTCCTCAGGAGTGTGTCTGGCACCCGCAACGGCCTGGCCACTCAGCAACAGAACTGTCCAGTCCGGAAGAGCAGAGACCCTGATTCAAATGAGGGGATCGGACTTTGGACATGGGCGAGGGCGGTGTTACCAACCGTAGAGGGTACACATGCTTGCAATGTCTGAGGGCCGGGGTCCCTCTCCAGAGGCACCCAGCTCGGGCTGTATTTCGGTGGCCTAATAAAGGACGCTTGTAGAAACTGGACTCAGAGTTGAGAAGTTCGTGGGATCCTAGAGTCGAATCTAACACCTAAATTGGCGAGAGACCGGCTAAGTCATTTTTCCTTTGACAGTCGTGTTGTGTATGTTTGTGTGTGTGAGCCGTTTTGTTTCTCGTGTTTTGTGCATCGTGATATGTGTGTGTGTGACGGGTTGTGTGTGTGTGTGTGGTGTGTCGTCTAGCGTGTTGTGTGGATTGTGTATGTGGTGGTGTGTTGTGTGTGACGTAGTGTGTGTGTGTGAGACGTGGTGTGTGTCATGTTGTGTGTGTTTGTATCTGTCTGTATGACATGTTGCGTGTTTTATAGTGTGTGTGACATGTTGTGTGCGGTGTGCTGTGTGTGTGACGTGTTGTGTGTGTGTGTTTGTGGTGTGTGATATGATGTGGTGTGTGTGTATTGTGGGCTGTTTTGTGTGTCGTATTCAGTGTGTGTGTGGTGTTCTGTGTGTGCTGTCATGTTACGTGTTTTGTGTGACGTGGTGTGTGCAGTGTGTGTGTGTCATGTTGTGTGTGTTTGTGTGTATGACCTGTGTGTGATGTGTTGGGTGTCGTCTAGAGTGTTGTGTTGAGTGTGTGTGACTGTTGTGTGTCATGTTGTGTGTGTCGGTGTCGGTGATGTGGTGTTTGTCAGGTTGTGCACCTGTGTTGTGTGCCGTTTTGTGTGTTCTACTGTGTGTGTGACATGTTGTGTGTAGTGTTTTCTGTCTGTGTGATGTGGTGTGTGTCGTGTTGTGCATGTGTGAGACGTGTTTGTGAGTGTGATGTGCGACGTGCTGTGCGTTCATGCGACGCACAACGTGTTGTGTGTGTGAAGTGCGATGTGCTGTGTGTATGACATTCGATGCGACGTGTTGTGAGTACGATGTGCGAAGTGTTGTGTGTGTCCATGCAATGTGCGATGTGCATCATGTGACAGGTGATGTATTGTGTGTGTGCGTGTGAGGTGCGATGTATTCTGTGTGTGATGTGCAATGCGCGACGTGTTGTGTATGTGATGTGCGACATGTTGTGTGTGCGTGCTACACGCGATGTGTTGTGCGTGTAACATGCGATGTGTTGTGTCTGTGCGTGTGACACACACCACGTCAAACACAACACGTCTCATGACACCACAACCACACAACACACACTCAACATGATACACAAAATGGCACACAACTCACCACACACACAAAACGGCACACAACTCACCACACACACACATGACACACAACACATCATACAACACACACTGTAAGGAGAGTGATCACTTTACATAAGCTATTACCAGCAGGAGAGTGGGGTGGGGGAGAGAACCTTTTGTAGTGATAATCACCCATTTTTTCATGGTTTGTATGTGTAAAAACGTCTTCTCTATTTTCCACAGTATGCATCCGATGAAGTGAGCTGTAGCTCACGAAAGCTCATGCTCAAATAAATTGGTTAGTCTCTAAGGTGCCACAAGTCCTCCTTTTCTCTTAACACAATAGATGACACACAACACTACATACACACAACACACACACAACACGAAACCCAACACAGCACACACACACTTAACACAAGACTCTGGATGACACACAGCACACACACAAGACATCACACACACACAAACATGTCTCACACACACACGTGGGCAAACGTGGCTGGTTGCTGTCAGGGTCTGCATCTCCCTGCGGGTCCAGGGGCCTGGCTGCAGCTCCCGCCCCAGCCCTCCCCCCGGGGGCGTTGGCTGCTGCCCCTTCCCATGTCCTGGCCCCCCGGCCTGGGTGTGTGGCTGGTGGCTGGTCTGTGGAAACGCCTGTGGGATGCAGCTTCCTTCGAGTTCCCAAAGGGTTTGTTGGACTCGGGCACGAGTCTCCTTTACCGTGCAAGAGATCCCGGTGTCACCTTTCTACCACGTCCTTGCCAAGGCTCCGTGCGCAGCTGAGCCTGGAGGTTTTTTCCACCTGTGTTTTTCTCCACTATCCTGCCTGCAGAGGGAGAGCTGCATTCGGGTCTGACTGTGGTGTGTTGGTCAAGGTGTCGGATTCTCACTCGGGGCGGGAGAGAGTGCGGAGAAGACCTTGGAAAGGTGAAGTCCGGGGCAGGACTTTTCAGGTGCCTGTTTTTGTGGGGGTTCGTTGAATGTTGTTTTTTGCTGAAATGGAGAGAAATGTTGTTGGCTTTTTGGCCTGAAGGCTTGTTCTGTCCAGCAGCCCAAACTGCCAGCCTTGTTTCACCTGGTTAATGTTGGACAGGGTCACGTTAGCAGCTTTGACTCTTTTGGAGCCCCTTGAGTCTATTGAAATGACCACAAAATTTCCCACCCCTGTGTGAGTGGCATGTGGGACTGAGCGTCTTTTTTCCTTTCTCCCCTCTAGGATGTCAGAAGCACCCTAGACAGGTGCCTGGCTCCTTCCCCTTCACATGGCATGATACTGGGCACAGGCTGAGACAAAACAACTATCCCAGGGCCAAGTGCAAAGTGGGGAAGGTGACTGGTGGGGTCGGACTCTCCTTTGGGTTATTACAAACCTGGGGTTCCTGCATTTCCTCCAAAACAAAACCTGTTTTCTAAATCGCTTCTCTGCTAAGGCTGCGTCTACACTCCCCCTTGTGTAGGTAGAACGTATGTCGCTCAGGGGGTGTGAAGAAGCCACCCCCCGAGTGACACAAGTTACACCGACCTAAGTGCTGGTGTGGACAGTGCTCTGTCATTGGTTTCCCTGCAGTAATAGGCTTCATCTCTCGCTCTGCAGAGCCAAGCCTCTCAAAGCCTTTCAAGTAATCCTCGGGTGCTTCAGGGGTGTCTGTGCTGAGGACAACTGAATTAATGTGAACTGGCTGAGGCTTGGTTTTTCTCAGCTCAGGGCCCTGATATTTCTGGTGCTCTGGGTAGTTCCCCTGATCACAATTCCTCAGGCTCTTCCCTGAGAGGAGATTTATCATGGGAATTACGCGGAGAGGAATGATCCTGGGGAAGTGTAGCCAGACAGCCAGCCCCCCCCTCTCAGACCAGCATTGCTGGAAACACAGGAGGAAGCAGGAACAGGGCACTTAACATATATTCCAGCACAGCCTTTGAAGCTGTGAAAGCACAGGTGTGCTGCTACAATGTGCCTCTGGGAACAGATACCACGATTAAGCTCACAGCAGGCAGAGGCCCTGTGACAGACATGGCTCTTAGCCCCTACTAAATAGCGTGATGCACACACACCAACATCCTAGGTGGGAAAATATTTACCCTGATAAAAGAAATGTCCAGTAGTCGAAACTTATTGTTTCTCTCCATTGCAAGTGTAAACTACTCTTGCGAAAGCTGGTGTCACCCAGACAGACCAGCCTCAATTTGGCATAAGAAAGGAGAAAGAGAATAAAGGAGTACAGAGGTATAAGTAGGGGACCTAAAGCACCATGATTTTTGAGTGCTTTTCACTATCTATCTGCTGGTCAGATAAGTGACAGCCTCCCAAGGCTTCTGCAGCTAAGAGGGTCCCTACGCCTTGTCCCTTATTCGTCTTTCCGCGGAATTGAGTGACCGATCCTGGCTTGGCACCGCTGGAATCGAGAGATGCAAGGAGGGTAAGAAGCACCCACACCTGATCTCCTATCTTTAGTGTACACATATTTTGACATAGAGCTCTATACTTTGTTTTTCTTTTCTTTGGGATTGTGGCTTCAGTTTTGTAACTTGTTTGTGTGTATAACATCTCTACATTTAAATAAGTAGGCACTAGCAATTTTGTAACCACATGATTAGAATCTAGCTTAATAAATTTTGGTAACCATTTATGCATAAGCCTGACTTGTTTTCTCTGGTTTACTGTAAAGCAGTGTTAGCCGACGGCCAAGGATGTTTGGTGAGGTGCCAGCTATGCCCGTTTATACCATCCGTGACTTTAACTGCTAGAGCTCAGAGCTCCTTCGCAGCGGGCAGCCAGGATTGACTGACAGGTGCCCCAAGAGTTTGCCCCGTGGAGGTGGCACAACTCAACGCTAGGCTCTTAGTACTCTCACCTAATGGCCAGGCTTTAGAGCCAAAACGGCTGAGGTTCTTTAATTGTGTTGGCTGCTTTACAGTAAACCAGAGAAAACAAGTCAGGCTTATGCATAAATGGTTACCAAAATTTATTAAGCTAGATTCTAATCATGTGGTTACAAAATGACTAGTGCCTACTTATTTAAATGTAGAGATGTTACACACACAAACAAGTTACAAAACTGAAGCCACAATCCCAAAGAAAAGAAAAACAAAGTATAGAGCTCTATGTCAAAATATGTGTACACTAAAGATAGGAGATCAGGTGTGGGTGCTTCTTACCCTCCTTGCATCTCTCGATTCCAGCGGTGCCAAGCCAGGATCGGTCACTCAATTCCGCGGAAAGACGAATAAGGGACAAGGCGTAGGGACCCTCTTAGCTGCAGAAGCCTTGGGAGGCTGTCACTTATCTGACCAGCAGATAGATAGTGAAAAGCACTCAAAAATCATGGTGCTGTAGGTCCCCTACTTATACCTCTGTACTCCTTTATTCTCTTTCTCCTTTCTTATGCCAAATTGAGGCTGGTCTGTCGGGGTGACGCCAGCTTTCACAAGAGTAGTTTACACTTGCAAAGGAGAGAAACAATAAGTTTCGACTACTGGACATTTCTTTTATCAGGGTAAATATTTTCCCACCTAGGATGTTGGTGTGTGTGCATCACGCTATTTAGTAGGGGCTAAGAGCCATGTCTGTCACAGGGCCTCTGCCTGCTGTGAGCTTAATCGTGGTATCTGTTCCCAGAGGCACATTGTAGCAGCACACCTGTGCTTTCACAGCTTCAAAGGCTGTGCTGGAATATATGTTAAGTGCTCTGTTCCTGCTTCCTCCTGTGTTTCCAGCAATGCTGGTCTGAGGGGGGGGGGCTGGCTGTCTGGCTACATTCCACCCCCTGATGCACCACACTACATCCCAGATTGCAAGGTGGCGGTGATGCCAGCACCTCTTGCCCTCCTTGGGGAAATCTAGAAATACCCAACAACCAAATTAGAGGATGAGGGTTCGCGGAATTGGGTAGGATCCCTTTTTTGCTCTAGGTATCTGATTTGTGTGGAGGAAAGAGCAGTTTGAATCAAACGCTTCATAATACATAAAGTTACACAAAAAACAATTACAATAATTAAAATGGTTAAAACAGTATTCACAACCGAATGTAAAAACGGGGAGAGGGAGAATCCCAAGTGTTGAGCTAACCATTGCATCCATGAGGTTTGTCCATTCTCAGCCACTGCATGTAAAATTTTAACTGCACCTTTAATAGCAACCACATCTTGCTCTATTTGCCCTGAATGATTTACATAAAAACAACAAGATTGGTTGATGACAGCACACACTCCTCCTTGCTGGGCTAGGGTAGCGTCCAGTGCTATTCTGTTCTGCAGAGCATATCGGGCCACAGACTGAAGTTGTTCATTTAAAAGCCCTAATGCATCAGCAGTATGATTCAGAGCAATTTCCAATTGTCCAGAAACGTTTGCTATTGCCATCTCGAGCTCAGTTATACCTAACCAAGGTATAAGTGCACGTGTAAATCGGTGAAAACCAGAGGGCCGTTCAATCAGGGGGTTGTAGGTGAACTTTCGTTTGGACCGGTGTATAAAACTTCCCAGATTTGTTATTCTGGGGGCATTAACATGAGGGTGTACTGTTAGTCCCTCGGGTACTGCATGTCCCAGTGAACACCTTCCAGTCCAACCTACAGGTAGATATTTATATGCCTTGTCCCCACAAATAAAGAACAAGCCAGGTTCTTTACTAAGAATAGGTGAATAAGGTCCTCTGTGCCACCTGCCCCCCTCAGGTTTAGGTATGGGTTGGTGATATGGAACACAATATCCCATCTTAATGTTAGTACAGAGCAAAACTATTAACAAATCTTCTAAAATTTGATCTGAGCGAAAAAGTCCATTTTCATTACACTGATCTAATAAGGAGTTAATAGATTTGATTAGCAATGGGTTATAAATGTGTCCAGAATTGGGAATAAAGAACAGTGATTGGTCATACCAATCTCTGCTTTCAGGGTATCTACTCATATTCAGAGGAATAATTGTGGCATTATATATGCTAAAAAGGGGTCTATGTTCAAGTGTGCCATTGATGGGACCTTTCCAACATTTTAAAGTCCTTTTGTCGCTCATGGGTGGGTAGGTAGTCCAACCCCCACTTTTCTGATCAAATACAATTGTATGGGCACATTGCTGCTTATCTAGACTACCCATTTGTATGTCACCCTGAGTTTCAAAACAAATAGGGTATACTTCTTTAGATGATCCCGTTACATATTCCACAGGCTGTCCCCAAACAGTGCGATGCCATTGTCCCACCTCCCCCGAGTCATTGCGAGGGTTGTTGGTGTACCATGCTGGTCCCCACTGAAAGATGTCGCTTTTGTTCCACCAATCATTTAGTCTGAGTGGTACAAATTCAAGTCCCAGTCCATTGGTTGAATCTAGCAAGGTGCACATCCAGCAATTTGTAGCACCAGCAGCTGAGGCGATGGTTTGGATTGCTCCCCGAAGAGGATGTTCTGGTATTGCCAAGGTGACTGGAGCCAACAGAAGGATCATGAGGGCTTGCAGGAACATATCTCTGGTGGGTCGTGTTCTAGCTAAAAAACTTATTTTAAAACCAAAAGCAAAAATTACACCTGCTATTATAAGTAATGGCAAATATATCAACAGTCCATAGTAGTCTCTAGTGATCAAACAGGTCTGCTGCATGGTCCATTTTACTGACAGGTTAGCTGGCAGGTTGCTCGGAACCATGGGACCATTCCTGCAATAAATCACATGGTCAGCTGGTCTTGGATGCGATCCAAGCCTCTGTAATGGTTATTAGCCTTTTATCAGCATTTAAGGCACTCCATACACCTTTCTCTTTATAGGCGTGCAAAACGCAGGTAAAGGTTCCCAGGGCTGGGTGTTTAATCACAACAGTATCTCCGGGAGCATACTTGGAACTGTGCAGTGGTGTTCTGGCAGGGGAGATAGCTTTCCCTGTAGGGAAGAATCCCCTGCTGATTGGACTTCCTGTAGGAGTCTGTCTGTTGTTTAATCTCTGCACCACTTCGTCCAGTCTGTCTCCCCATGTGCCATCAGTAGGCTTCAAGTGATTCTTTAGCAACCCATTCCAGCGCTCGACCATGCCATTAGATTGAGGTCGATATGGAAGGTGGAAGGTCCATTGGACTCCATGGTTAAGGGTCCATTCCCTTACAAGTTTATTCTTAAAATGCGAACCATTATCTGATTGGATTTCTTGAGGCATTGGGACAATTGCTGTTAAGCGGTTTAGTCCCATAACTGTGGACAACCCTGTTGCCAATCGGGTTGGATATGCAAAACCAATCCCTGAAACAATTTCTACTCCAGTCAAGATGTATTTCCACCTCTGCCTTGTAGTGGGCAGTGGTCCGACATAGTCGACCTGCCAGGTTGCCCATAGTGTTTTTCCATCTCTTAGCCTGGCAAACCTTTGTCCTTCTACTATATGTTTTCTAGTCTCAGCACAAATAGTGCAGGCTTGTACCAGGTCTCTAGCCTGTCTGTGGGTGATAGGCCACCCCCTGATATGTGCTTGCCGCACTAACTCATCACTTCCTGTGTGTCCTAAATTATCATGTAACCATGAATATAAGCGTTCCCATTCTACTTGTGTGGTAAAGAGCTGGGCAGCTGCATCGGCTAAATTGTTTAACTGTGCAGCTGGGGTATTATTCCTCTGATGAGCTGAGACATGTCCTATAGACAGGGGTTGTTGCAGGCCATGCTGATATAACCACTTCCAGTATTCCAGTCCCCAGACTGGTTTACCTCCTATTTCCCAGTGGTTATTTTTCCAGTTAGTGATCCACTGAGTGGCACCTGCCCATACCGCATAGGAGTCCGTATATATTGCGGTAGCTCCTGCTTCACAGGCCAGTTTAATTGCAGCCAATTCTGCAAGTTGTGCTGACCCATCAATTTCAGCAGTTAGGGGTGCTGCAGAGGGGTCTGCAGGCACTGCTGCAGCTTTTCCCTTCCATTTTCCTTTGACCAGCCTGGCACTACCATCAGTGAACCATACTCCCTCAGGCTTAGAAGGATCAAATGGGGCAGCATCCTTAATGGGAGACTGCTGTGGAGGCAGGCGGTATTCATCAGGCATTCCTACTTTCCATAGGGATTCCTGAATCATAGTGGGGTTTTGTGCAGTGTCTGCACTCCCTACCCTGTGGTGTATGTAAAGTGCCCATCTTTGGATAGTCATCTTTTGTGCTACACCAGGTGGTAACTCTTTCCCTTCCAATATAGGTTTAATGATTGGAAGAGGAGTGTGAATTGTGATGTCCTTATCCTGAGTTAATTCCTCAGTTTCTCTCAAGGCTGTATAAGCTGCCAGAAGCACCTTCTCATAAGGCGTGTAGTTAGTCTGTGACCCTTGCCATGACTTGGAACCAAACTGAATTGGTCGTCTGGGAGCAGTGTCACTTTCTTGCCAGAGAGCATAAGACATTCCAGTGGCTCCCACAGTTAGGTACAAATGGAGTGGGGCTTCAGGATGTATGGGACCCAGAGCCTGATAGGTGTGTATCTCCCCTATCAGTTGCCTGAGGGCTTCCTCATGGGCAGGAGCCCATTCCCAGGCAGCCCTTTTCTTTAACAAATTGTACAATGGTCTGGCAATAATGGCAAAGCCAGGTACATGTTTTCTCCAAAACCCCAGGGTTCCCAAAATCTGTCTCAATTGATCTTTACTTTCAGGGGAGGGTGCCTGATTTAGCTCTTGCACAGTGTCATTAGGCACAGACCTCCTACCTCCCATCCATACAGTACCTAAGAATTTTATCTCTTGGGAGGGACCTTGGCATTTCTCAGCTGGTAACTCTAAATTAAGGGCTTCTAGTGCTCCTTTGATTTGATTCATAGCCTCCTGTACCTCTTCTGAGGTTTTCCCACCTATTAAGATGTCATCAATGTATTGCACAGTTTGTACATTGTGTGGCAGGATAAGGTCATCTAGGACCTTTGCCAGTGCCCCATGGCAAATAGTGGGTGAGTGTTTAAACCCTTGTGGCATTCGGGTAAAAGTGTATTGTACACCTTTCCAAGTAAAAGCAAATCTTTCCTGGTCAGCTGGTTGCAAAGGGACCATGAAGAACATGTCCTTTACATCTAATACTGCTAGCCAGGGTTTATCCCAGGTTTGTATGGTGTTTACAATATCTGTTATGCTAGGGACTGCTGCAGTTAATGGTCCAGTGTTACTGTTTAGCTTCCTATAGTCTATAGTGAGTCTCCATTTGCCATTTGGTTTCTTGATGGGCCACACAGGAGAATTAAAGCGAGAGTGGGTACGAATTAAAATTCCTCGCTGTTCCAAATCTTTGATCAGGTCAGTAACAGGGCTTATGGCCTCAGCTGGGACATTATACTGCTTTGTGTTTGTTACTGTTGAGGGCGGGAGAGCAGGCGCGCTGCTAAGTAAGTTTACAGAATAGTGGGGCGGGCTTTCCTCTTCCAGGTGGGTGGCATGAGGAACAGAACTGACTCCAAAAGCCCATCTTTCCCCATTAATCCTTCCCTTCTTTCCTCTTAAAACGTCCATGCCCAGTATGTTGGCATTGCCCAAAATCACCTCATATTTTCGGGGCTGATGGTGGGGTTGCAAGGGGATATCCAGTTTTATCTTTACTAATGGGTAAGTTATGGTACTGCCATTTACCCCTGTAACAAGTACCTGCTTTCCGCCAGTAGGTGGCGAGCCCTGAAAACTTTCTTGCTTAATCATGGACCTTTGAGCCCCTGTGTCCATTAAGAAAGGAATAATGTGTTTGTCATTTACAGTTACATGTATCCGGGGGTCTTTTGCTGTTGTTTTCTCCTCTTTGGATTTAAGCTGGTTTATTAGGAGAGGAGATTGACCCCCGCAAGCTAGTTTCCCTGCTCTGGTAACTCTTGCAGTTGCCGCAGCAATGGAGTATACCGGGTGTCTGCAGGTGCGGGAAGAGGAGAGAGCTGCAGAGGTGCACTGGGAGTAGCATGAGTTGTCTCCCAGTCAGCTCTTTTAAAGGTGGTGAATAATTTTAGCCGCTCTGTGGGCAGTCCATTTATCACATCTCTGGGATAACCTAAAGCCAGACATTGTCTCCACAACTTGGCTCTAAGCTCCTTTTCCTCCTGGGTTGGCTCTTGCTTGTTTTTATGTCCTTTAGATGGTGCCCCCTTGTTTCCCTGAAGGGAACGCATCTTAGCTTTGCCTGTCAGTGCTCTGATGTCTCCGAATTCTCTAAAGTATGACACCAGAAGGTTTAGCAGTGCCCGAAAGGTACTGTTATGTGCTGCAGCTTCTGATCTAAGGGACAGTGCCATAGCCCTGTGGTTACTCGGAACTCCCTTAAGCAGGGGTCTGAGATCATCTACATCTACCTGACCCTCCCATGGGCTTTCATAGGCTAACTCTTGAGGGTTTTGGCCAAGCATGCTAATAACAGCCACAGTTAATAGAGCTCTTTTTACCTCATCTATGTTGGTCCAGTGCATTACTGTGGGTTCATCTCGGTCTGCTGGGTAAATTCCTCTTGCCCATCGACAAGCCAGAGACCAAAGTGTTTTAGTGGTGTTCCCCTCTGAGTGTTCCAGGAATATTCCTGCACCTAAGTTAAGGCGCTCAGTTTCTTGGGCTGTCAGGCGTATATATCCACCCCCAGTGTCCCAGAGGCGGACCAGCCACTCTATTATACCTTCCTCAGGCTTTTTAGCAAAATCTCCCTGGATTGTTTTTAACTCCATGGGAGTATATTGGCGGGTGGTAATTTTGGTAAAGGAAATTAGAATCTAGCTTAATAAATTTTGGTAACCATTTATGCATAAGCCTGACTTGTTTTCTCTGGTTTACTGTAAAGCAGCCAACACAATTAAAGAACCTCAGCCGTTTTGGCTCTAAAGCATGGCCATTAGGTGAGAGTACTAAGAGCCTAGCGTTGAGTTGTGCCGCCTCCAGGGGGCAAACTCTTGGGGCACCTGTCAGTCAATCCTGGCTGCCCGCTGCGAAGGAGCTCTGAGCTCTAGCAGTTAAAGTCACGGATGGTATAAACGGGCATAGCTGGCACCTCACCAAACATCCTTGGCCGTCGGCTAACAGAAATTGGCGTCACGAACAGGATTGTGATATAGGCTGCACTACAGTAACACAATGAAACCAGTCATGATAAACACCACAGAATTCCCTGAGCTAGAGAAAAGTTTGACCCAAGAGGGATGGGGAAATCCTCTGTGGAGCAAAGAACTGCTGGAGAAATATTGGGGAAAACCAGCAGAGATCTGGCAGCATTTCTGTAACTGGAGAACTGCCTGCAAGATGAAGAAAGGGAAAGGAAAAGGTGCTTGTATATGGCTGCTTACTAACATTTGGCAAGCTGCCTGTAAGGATTATCATAGTCTGGCAATAGAATTTAATAGGCTACAACAGGAAAGGGACACACTGCGCCAGGAATGCCAGAATTTAGATACCAGAGTAAGAACACTGAATAGGGATATGGAACATCTTCAGAAAAGATTACTTCCCTTAATTGAGAAAGAAGGGATAGAACGAAGGGAAAAGCTGGAGACTAAAACACGCAGAATCAACCGGGCTAAAGTTGAGACTGCTCTCTGGCTAGACCCTGAGGAATGGGATGGAGACATTTGGGATTCAGCAGATGAGTCCCCCTCCTCTGAGGAGGAAGGTCCCTCTGTAAAATTAAGACCAGCTATCACACATCACAAATCAGAAGAACATGAGGAAAATTTGAGTGGGGCAGAGCTGGATGAAGAAGGGGATGACAATTATCCATCCACCTCTTCAAAAACAAAGAAGGGAGGTAAAAAGGGAAAAGGGAGTAAAGCTTCAACACACTTTACCAAAATTACCACCCGCCAATATACTCCCATGGAGTTAAAAACAATCCAGGGAGATTTTGCTAAAAAGCCTGAGGAAGGTATAATAGAGTGGCTGGTCCGCCTCTGGGACACTGGGGGTGGATATATACGCCTGACAGCCCAAGAAACTGAGCGCCTTAACTTAGGTGCAGGAATATTCCTGGAACACTCAGAGGGGAACACCCCTAAAACACTTTGGTCTCTGGCTTGTCGATGGGCAAGAGGAATTTACCCAGCAGACCGAGATGAACCCACAGTAATGCACTGGACCAACATAGATGAGGTAAAAACAGCTCTATTAACTGTGGCTGTCATTAGCATGCTTGGCCAAAACCCTCAAGAGTTAGCCTATGACAGTCCATGGGAGGGTCAGGTAGATGTAGATGATCTCAGACCCCTGCTTAAGGGAGTTCCGAGTAACCACAGGGCTATGGCACTGTCCCTTAGATCAGAAGCTGCAGCACATAACAGTACCTTTCGGGCACTGCTAAACCTTCTGGTGTCATACTTTAGAGAATTCGGAGACATCAGAGCACTGACAGGCAAAGCTAAGATGCGTTCCCTTCAGGGAAACAGGGGGGCACCATCTAAAGGACATAAAAACAAGCGAGAGCCAACCCAGGAGGAAAAGGAGCTTAGAGCCAAGTTGTGGAGACAATGTCTGGCTTTAGGTTATCCCAGAGATGTGATAAATGGACTGCCCACAGAGCGGCTAAAATTATTCACCACCTTTAAAAGAGCTGACTGGGAGACAACTAATGCGACTCCCAGTGCACCTCTGCAGCTCTCTCCTCTTTCCCCACCTGCAGACACCCGATATACTCCATTGCTGCGGCAACTGCAAGAGTTACCAGAGCAGGGAAACTAGCTTGCGGGGGTCAATCTCCTCTCCTAATAAACCAGCTTAAATCCAAAGAGGAGAAAACAACAGCAAAAGACCCCCGGATACATGTAACTGTAAATGACAAACACATTATTCCTTTCTTAATGGACACAGGGGCTCAAAGGTCCATGATTAAGCAAGAAAGTTTTCAGGGCTCGCCACCTACTGGCGGAAAGCAGGTACTTGTTACAGGGGTAAATGGCAGTACCATAACTTACCCATTAGTAAAGATAAAACTGGATATCCCCTTGCAACCCCACCATCAGCCCCGAAAATATGAGGTGATTTTGGGCAATGCCAACATACTGGGCATGGACGTTTTAAGAGGAAAGAAGGGAAGGATTAATGGGGAAAGATGGGCTTTTGGAGTCAGTTCTGTTCCTCATGCCACCCACCTGGAAGAGGAAAGCCCGCCCCACTATTCTGTAAACTTACTTAGCAGCGCGCCTGCTCTCCCGCCCTCAACAGTAACAAACACAAAGCAGTATAATGTCCCAGCTGAGGCCATAAGCCCTGTTACTGACCTGATCAAAGATTTGGAACAGCGAGGAATTTTAATTCGTACCCACTCTCGCTTTAATTCTCCTGTGTGGCCCATCAAGAAACCAAATGGCAAATGGAGACTCACTATAGACTATAGGAAGCTAAACAGTAACACTGGACCATTAACTGCAGCAGTCCCTAGCATAACAGATATTGTAAACACCATACAAACCTGGGATAAACCCTGGCTAGCAGTATTAGATGTAAAGGACATGTTCTTCATGGTCCCTTTGCAACCAGCTGACCAGGAAAGATTTGCTTTTACTTGGAAAGGTGTACAATACACTTTTACCCGAATGCCACAAGGGTTTAAACACTCACCCACTATTTGCCATGGGGCACTGGCAAAGGTCCTAGATGACCTTATACTGTCACCCAATGTACAAACTGTGCAATACATTGATGACATCTTAATAGGTGGGAAAACCTCAGAAGAGGTACAGGAGGCTATGAATCAAATCAAAGGAGCACTAGAAGCCCTTAATTTAGAGTTACCAGCTGAGAAATGCCAAGGTCCCTCCCAAGAGATAAAATTCTTAGGTACTGTATGGATGGGAGGTAGGAGGTCTGTGCCTAATGACACTGTGCAAGAGCTAAATCAGGCACCCTCCCCTGAAAGTAAAGATCAATTGAGACAGATTTTGGGAACCCTGGGGTTTTGGAGAAAACATGTACCTGGCTTTGCCATTATTGCCAGACCATTGTACAATTTGTTAAAGAAAAGGGCTGCCTGGGAATGGGCTCCTGCCCATGAGGAAGCCCTCAGGCAACTGATAGGGGAGATACACACCTATCAGGCTCTGGGTCCCATACATCCTGAAGCCCCACTCCATTTGTACCTAACTGTGGGAGCCACTGGAATGTCTTATGCTCTCTGGCAAGAAAGTGACACTGCTCCCAGACGACCAATTCAGTTTGGTTCCACGTCATGGCAAGGGTCACAGACTAACTACACGCCTTATGAGAAGGTGCTTCTGGCAGCTTACACAGCCTTGAGAGAAACTGAGGAATTAACTCAGGATAAGGACATCACAATTCACACTCCTCTTCCAATCATTAAACCTATATTGGAAGGGAAAGAGTTACCACCTGGTGTAGCACAAAAGATGACTATCAAAGATGGGCACTTTACATACACCACAGGGTAGGGAGTGCAGACACTGCACAAAACCCCACTATGATTCAGGAATCCCTATGGAAAGTAGGAATGCCTGATGAATACCGCCTGCCTCCACAGCAGTCTCCCATTAAGGATGCTGCCCCATTTGATCCTTCTAAGCCTGAGGGAGTATGGTTCACTGATGGCAGTGCCAGGCTGGTCAAAGGAAAATGGAAGGGAAAAGCTGCAGCAGTGCCTGCAGACCCCTCTGCAGCACCCCTAACTGCTGAAATTGATGGGTCAGCACAACTTGCAGAATTGGCTGCAATTAAACTGGCCTGTGAAGCAGGAGCCACCGCAATATATACGGACTCCTATGCGGTATGGGCAGGTGCCACTCAGTGGATCACTAACTGGAAAAATAACCACTGGGAAATAGGAGGTAAACCAGTCTGGGGACTGGAATACTGGAAGTGGTTATATCAGCATGGCCTGCAACAACCCCTGTCTATAGGACATGTCTCAGCTCATCAGAGGAATAATACCCCAGCTGCACAGTTAAACAATTTAGCCGATGCAGCTGCCCAGCTCTTTACCACACAAGTAGAATGGGAACGCTTATATTCATGGTTACATGATAATTTAGGACACACAGGAAGTGATGAGTTAGTGCGGCAAGCACATATCAGGGGGTGGCCTATCACCCACAGACAGGCTAGAGACCTGGTACAAGCCTGCACTATTTGTGCTGAGACTAGAAAACATATAGTAGAAGGACAAAGGTTTGCCAGGCTAAGAGATGGAAAAACACTATGGGCAACCTGGCAGGTCGACTATGTCGGACCACTGCCCACTACAAGGCAGAGGTGGAAATACATCTTGACTGGAGTAGAAATTGTTTCAGGGATTGGTTTTGCATATCCAACCCGATTGGCAACAGGGTTGTCCACAGTTATGGGACTAAACCGCTTAACAGCAATTGTCCCAATGCCTCAAGAAATCCAATCAGATAATGGTTCGCATTTTAAGAATAAACTTGTAAGGGAATGGACCCTTAACCATGGAGTCCAATGGACCTTCCACCTTCCATATCGACCTCAATCTAATGGCATGGTCGAGCGCTGGAATGGGTTGCTAAAGAATCACTTGAAGCCTACTGATGGCACATGGGGAGACAGACTGGACGAAGTGGTGCAGAGATTAAACAACAGACAGACTCCTACAGGAAGTCCAATCAGCAGGGGATTCTTCCCTACAGGGAAAGCTATCTCCCCTGCCAGAACACCACTGCACAGTTCCAAGTATGCTCCCGGAGATACTGTTGTGATTAAACACCCAGCCCTGGGAACCTTTACCTGCGTTTTGCACGCCTATAAAGAGAAAGGTGTATGGAGTGCCTTAAATGCTGATAAAAGGCTAATAACCATTACAGAGGCTTGGATCGCATCCAAGACTGGCTGACCATGTGATTTATTGCAGGAATGGTCCCATGGTTCCGAGCAACCTGCCAGCTAACCTGTCAGCAAAATGGACCATGCAGCAGACCTGTGTGATCACTAGAGACTACTATGGACTGTTGATATATTTGCCATTACTTATAATAGCAGGTGTAATTTTTGCTTTTGGTTTTAAAATAAGTTTTTTAGCTAGAACACGACCCACCAGAGATATGTTGCTGCAAGCCCTCATGATCCTTCTGTTGGCTCCAGTCACCTTGGCAATACCAGAACATCCTCTTCGGGGAGCAATCCAAACCATCGCCTCAGCTGCTGGTGCTACAAATTGCTGGATGTGCACCTTGCTGGATTCAACCAATGGACTGGGAATTGAATTTGTACAACTACATGCAGTGGCTGAGAATGGACAAACCTCATGAATGCAATGGTTAGCTCAACACTTGGGATTCTCCCTCTCCCCGTTTTTACATTCGGTTGTGAATACTGTTTTAACCATTTTAATTATTGTAATTGTTTTTTGTGTAACTTTATGTATTATGAAGCGTTTGATTCAAACTGCTCTTTCCTCCACACAAATCAGATACCTAGAGCTAAAAAGGGATCCTACCCAATTCCGCGAACCCTCATCCTCTAATTTGGTTGTTGGGTATTTCTAGATTTCCCCAAGGAGGGCAAGAGGTGCTGGCATCACCGCCACCTTGCAATCTGGGATGTAGTGTGGTGCATCAGGGGGTGGAATGTAGCCAGACAGCCAGCCCCCCCCCTCAGACCAGCATTGCTGGAAACACAGGAGGAAGCAGGAGCAGGGCACTTAACATATATTCCAGCACAGCCTTTGAAGCTGTGAAAGCACAGGTGTGCTGCTACAATGTGCCTCTGGGAACAGATACCACGATTAAGCTCACAGCAGGCAGAGGCCCTGTGACAGACATGGCTCTTAGCCCCTACTAAATAGCGTGATGCACACACACCAACATCCTAGGTGGGAAAATATTTACCCTGATAAAAGAAATGTCCAGTAGTCGAAACTTATTGTTTCTTTCCCTTGCAAGTGTAAACTACTCTTGCGAAAGCTGGTGTCACCCAGACAGACCAGCCTCAATTTGGCATAAGAAAGGAGAAAGAGAATAAAGGAGTACAGAGGTATAAGTAGGGGACCTACAGCACCATGATTTTTGAGTGCTTTTCACTATCTATCTGCTGGTCAGATAAGTGACAGCCTCCCAAGGCTTCTGCAGCTAAGAGGGTCCCTACGCCTTGTCCCTTATTCGTCTTTCCGCGGAATTGAGTGACCGATCCTGGCTTGGCACCGCTGGAATCGAGAGATGCAAGGAGGGTAAGAAGCACCCACACCTGATCTCCTATCTTTAGTGTACACATATTTTGACATAGAGCTCTATACTTTGTTTTTCTTTTCTTTGGGATTGTGGCTTCAGTTTTGTAACTTGTTTGTGTGTGTAACATCTCTACATTTAAATAAGTAGGCACTAGCAATTTTGTAACCACATGATTAGAATCTAGCTTAATAAATTTTGGTAACCATTTATGCATAAGCCTGACTTGTTTTCTCTGGTTTACTGTAAAGCAGCCAACACAATTAAAGAACCTCAGCCGTTTTGGCTCTAAAGCCTGGCCATTAGGTGAGAGTACTAAGAGCCTAGCGTTGAGTTGTGCCGCCTCCAGGGGGCAAACTCTTGGGGCACCTGTCAGTCAATCCTGGCTGCCCGCTGCGAAGGAGCTCTGAGCTCTAGCAGTTAAAGTCACGGGTGTGGAGAGGCTCTTAGTGCTGCCATTGGGGCACCTGTCAGTCAGTATTGACTGCCCGCTGCGAAGGAGCTCTGAGCTCTAGCAGTTAAAGTCACGGGTGGTTAGGACCTTGGGGCATCCGTCAGCCTAGGCCGGGCTGCCCGCCGCGAAGGGACAGTGCGTCCTAGCGGTTAAAGTCACGGATGGTATAAACGGGCATAGCTGGCACCTCACCAAACATCCTTGGCCGTCGGCTAACAGGAAGTCAGTGCCGAGCCTCCAAAATCTGCACCTTTGTCTTTGTTTAATGAACAGATGGAAGATCAAAGCATTGTATTCAAGACTTGAAGTGTCCATCCCATTTCTGTGCACACTGGACTTGAAAAGTTGTCCTTCTTCTTCTGTACACCACAAGTGTCCATTTTAAATCAAAAGATGCATAATGAGCCATGGGCTACTTCCCTATGACACAGAGGGTCACAAACATGGTAGTGAAGAGGACAGATTACTAAGTAATCACAGTGGGTTTCAGCCCCATAGGATCACCTGGAAGGATTTTTCCTTCCTTTAAAAAGGGCAGAACCCAAACCCCATTCAGAAGATGCAGGGAATCTTACAGTAAATTCTTCCCACATGGTCCCCTTCGTTAAGCCCATCTGTCAGAGCTTGCCTTAGCACAAAAAAAACCCCACCAGGCAGTGGTAAGCACCCAAACAAGACTTTATTTATGAGAGGGAAAAGGACTAGGCTAGAGAAGGGGTGGATTAACAAAACTTGAACTCTGGAAGTGCTCCAGTCTCCCAAACAATTACACCCAGGAGATACTGTTGATGTTCTCTCTCCCTTCTCTTGCAGGGACAGCGATGGATGGCTGCTGCTCTCTTGACATTGGACGTCAGGGAGGGACTCCATGATGGACACAGGAATGGGTGAGTAGACCTAACTAAAAACCCTCCCTATCCTTCTTTGCGTCGTCTCTGCCTGGATGTTAGACCCTGTCTACGCGGATTCAATCCGTGCGTGGGAGTGTGCTTCCCAACCCAAACTAATATAGCAAATGGCTAAAGGTCACCAGATTCTTTTCCCAAATCCAAGATGGCCACCTGACAGATAACCCAAAAGGTATATGCCTTTCTTCCCTTCTTTTAGGAAAATTTGGCAGGGGCAACCAGCATTTTACACATCCGGAGACTGGATTTCACCAATCAGGGGACGTTGCAGGGCAGGGTGACCCATCCAGAAGGGGGTTGTATATCCCCTCTGAGAACTCCTCCCTGTGTCCTCTACCAATTGAAGTGGGCGTCAGCCCCGTAGGACCACCCCGAGAGGGGATTTGACCAAATAAGGGAAGTGCTGCATTTGAGTGACCTGCCCGCAACAGGATCCCGTGGTCCCTCTAAAACTTCCCCCCACCACCCTCTAGCAGTTGGCAAGGGTTTCACTCCCACCTTAGGCCATCTCAGAAGGGAAAGGTGTACCAATCCAGAACAGGTATAGCCCGAAGGTCTAGGCTACGGTTTCTTCAAAAGACATCCTTGGAACGAGACGGGCTCTTCCCCGCAGTGTTGTGTTGCGACTTCCAGGACAATGATGCCAGCCTTGCAAACATGGAGCTCCAGAGTTCGGCGGCTTCTGGCCTAGACCTTTGGGCACTGCCTATTCTGATCGTTACGTTTCCCTTCTGGGATGGACTAAAGGGTGTGTGCGAAACCCTGAGCGATTAGTAGAGGACGGTGGGGGGATTTCATGGAGGGGTGATGGACCCCTCTTGCGGGCAGGTCACCCCACCACGGCACTTACCCTGTTTGGTGAAATTCCCTCTCTGGTTGGTCCTAAGGGGCTAAGGCCCACCCCAAGTGGGAGGAGCTCTCGGAGGGGTCACATGACCCACTTCCGGATGGGTCACTCTGCCCCAGAACATTCCCCAATTGCTCAAATCCATTCCTGAGGCAGGTGGATAGAGATAAAACACCCCCAGATTGGTAGAGGAGTGTGGGAGGACTCTTAGAGGGGTCACATGCCACTCCTTGCTTCTATTCCTGTTTGCATCTTGACCTCAAAAGTCTTATGTCATGAGGTCGGTCTCATGGTGACAGATGAGCGATGTCTGAGGAGTGAAGGGGCGAGGTCCCATGTTTGCAATCAAATAACTTCCCTAAGCCTCAGGGAGGTTTGGCCAAATGGCCAGTGTCAAAATGGCTGCCCTCCCATGCAGTGCTGTGTGGCCCAGCAACCAGAGTCAGTGCGGCCGCCCTCTCCGTCGGGGCTGTGTGGCCCAGCGACCAGAGACAGTGTGGCCGCCCTCTCCATCGGGGCTGTGTGGCCCAGCAACCAGAGTCAGTGCGGCCGCCCTCTCCATCAGGGCTGTGTGGCCCAGCGACCAGGGTCCGTGCGGCCGCCTTCTCTGTCGGGGCTGTGTGGCCCAAAGGTCAGAGTCCATATGGCTATCCTGTCTCTCACGCCTGTGTGGCCCGATGGCAACAGACAATATGGTTACTCCCTTCCTCAGTGCTGTGTGGCCCAGTGGCCAGAGTCAGTATAGCTGCCCTTCAGTGCAAGGCTCTTTGGCTGAGAGTTCAGAGGCAAGATGGTTGCCCCTCCTCTTGGGGCTGTGCAGTCTAGTGGGTCAATGGGGACGTGGTCAGCCACCAAAGGATGGATGGCAGTCAGGGCAGGGGGACCAAGCCCTCGTTACTCCACCGGGTCCTAGCCCAGGGCCTCGTCCGTGGCCAATGTATTTGCCATTGAGTCAGTGGGGATCCAGCACTGGGGATGACAATGTGTAGTTCACCAGGTTACTTCCTAGGAGATGTCTCTAGGCCATGGGCTGGGGGTCTCTGGGTTCCTGGCATGGGAAACTCCCAGAGACTCCGATCTCCCTTGCATGTCTGCAGGCCCCCGGGGACGTGGCTGGGTCTCGGCACCTCAGGGTTCTGCAGTCAGGGGCTTGAGCTGTGTCTGGACTGGAGCCTACAGTGTGCATCCTCCATTTTCAGCAGTCTGCCTAGCGTGAGCTGAGCTGCTCCCTTACACACTGGTGCTCCAGTTGGAGCATGTCTGGCCAGGCTGGGGAGGGGCTTGGCTTACTCCACCTAGACCATGGGGTTCTGTGTGGCTGGTTCAGCCCGGCACATGCTGCTCAGCCTCTTCTGTCTCCTCCTTCCCATGCAAAGCTGCTTTGCCTCTCACAAGAGGTGGGATCAGTGGTGGGCTCAATTGGCTCCTTTTGGCCTCTCGATGTCTGGAAGAGGGAGAAAGGGCAGGAACCCAAATGAGAAGAACAAAACCTTCAAGCAGGGTAGTTTGCCACAGCACAACCCCACCCCACTTTGCTGATGCTCATTGGCAACTTCCCTGAGAGCTGGCATTTCTTAAAGAGAGCACCCAACCCCCCGCAACCTCCGCTACCCTGTGGGCTGGCAATAGTAAAAGGAAATCGGGGAGAATTTCTCCTCTCTCTGCCTGGCTCTGATGAGTGTGGGAACCACATGCAAGAAGCTGTGTGAATGTAGGGCTCTGCGCAGTGGTATGAGATGTCCTCCATGGTGCCCAAAGGTGGGGTTGTCCTGCCTTTGCAGTGAATTCCTTCTAGTGAGAGAGATTTCAGAGATCAGCTCAAAGGTTTTGCCCTGTAACAGTGTGTGGGAATGGGGCAGAAGTGGGGCAATGGTGCACTCAGGAAAGGAGTAGGGCTAAGGGGGGCCCAGTCTGCAGCCACTAAACCCCTGTGTGCTGCGTTGCGGCCGGGCCGGCTCTGCCTGGCTGGGGTGGGGGTGAGGAGGCTCCGCACGCTGCCGTTCCTCTCCCCCGCCAGCCACGTTGCCGCGACGAGCACCACACTGGGAACCTCTGTCCCGGAGGCTGATCTTGCCTGTAGGCTCTGCCCCCCCGCAGCTCCCATTGGCCGGGGATCGTTAATCCGGTCCTTGCCCTACTCCCCAGCCTGTTCCAATCCTGCTCTTGACTTCTGACTCCGGCTCCAACCCTTGGTTCCCCTCGGCTCGGCCTCCACCACTCTGAGCACGAGGCCCCAGCATCACTGCTCCAACCACTTGGCCCAAACAGCCGTGCTTTGGCTTCTGACACCAGCGATATGGAGGAGTCGTTCACCTCACTGCTTTCCATGTGTATGGCCCTGCCTTGGTCAGTGAAGGTTTTCATCTGCCATGGTGCTGCCCAGTGACATGGCTTTCTTCGATCCCTTTGAACTTCTTCCAAGTCTTCTCTAGGCCTGACTAATCGACATAATTTTGGGTCATCTGCTGATATCCACCTCGTTGTTCAGCCCCGGTTCCAAACATAAGAACATAAGAAAGGCCACAGCAAAGGTCCATCTAGCGCAGTATCCTGTCTTCCAACAGTGGCCAATGCCAGGTGCCCCAGAGGGAATGAAGGATTGTCTCTAGATTAAGTTTAGAAGTGTGTGCAACAAGAGTGATGTAGTGGTGGGAGTCTGCTGTAGACCACCAGACCAGGGGGATGAGGTCGATGAGGCTTTCTTCCGGCAGCTCACGGAAGCTACTAGATCGCATGCCCTGATTCTCATGGGTGACTTTAATTTTCCTGATATCTGCTGGGAGAGCAATACAGCGGTGCATAGACAATCCAGGAAGTTTTTGGAAAGCGTAGGGGACAATTTCCTGGTGCAAGTGCTAGAGGAGCCAACTAGGGGGGGCGCTTTTCTTGACCTGCTGCTCACAAACTGGGTAGAATTAGTGGGGGAAGCAAAAGTGGATGGGAATCTGGGAGGCAGTGACCATGAGTTGGTTGAGTTCAGGATCCTGACGCAGGGAAGAAAGGTAAGCAGCAGGATACGGACCCTGGACTTCAGGAAAGTAGACTTCGACTCCCTCAGGGAACGGATGGCCAAGATCCCCTGGGGGACTAACTTGAAGGGGAAAGGAGTCCAGGAGAGCTGGCTGTATTTCAAGGAATCCCTGTTGAGGTTACAGGGACAAACCATCCCAATGAGTCGAAAGAATAGTAAATATGGCAGGCGACCAGCTTGGCTTAATGGTGAAATCCTAGCGGATCTTAAACATAAAAAAGAAGCTTACAAGAAGTGGAAGGTTGGACATATGACCAGGGAAGAGTATAAAAATATTGCTCGGGCTTGTAGGAATCATATCAGGAGGGCCAAATCGCACCTGGAGCTGCAGCTAGCAAGAGATGTCAAGAGTAACAAGAAGGGTTTCTTCAGGTATGTTGGCAACAAGAAGAAAGCCAAGGAAAGTGTGGGCCCCTTAATGAATGAGGGAGGCAACCTAGTGACAGAGGATGTGGAAAAAGCTAATGTACTCAATGCTTTTTTTGCCTCTGTTTTCACTAACAAGGTCAGCTCCCAGACTGCTGCGCTGGGCATCACCAAATGGGGAAGAGATGGCCAGCCCTCTGTGGAGATAGAGGTGGTTAGGGACTATTTAGAAAAGCTGGACGTGCACAAGTCCATGGGGCCGGACGAGTTGCATCCGAGAGTGCTGAAGGAATTGGCGGCTGTGATTGCAGAGCCATTGGCCATTATCTTTGAAAACTCGTGGCGAATGGGGGAAGTCCCGGATGACTGGAAAAAGGCTAATGTAGTGCCAATCTTTAAAAAAGGGAAGAAGGAGGATCCTGGGAACTACAGGCCAGTCAGCCTCACCTCAGTCCCTGGAAAAATCATGGAGCAGGTCCTCAAAGAATCAATCCTGAAGCACTTGCATGAGAGGAAAGTGATCAGGAACAGCCAGCATGGATTCACCAAGGGAAGGTCATGCCTGACTAATCTAATCGCCTTTTATGATGAGATTACTGGTTCTGTGGATGAAGGGAAAGCAGTGGATGTATTGTTTCTTGACTTTAGCAAAGCTTTTGACACGGTCTCCCACAGTATTCTTGTCAGCAAGTTAAGGAAGTATGGGCTGGATGAATGCACTATAAGGTGGGTAGAAAGCTGGCTAGATTGTCGGGCTTAACGGGTAGTGATCAATGGCTCCATGTCTAGTTGGCAGCCGGTATCAAGTGGAGTGCCCCAAGGGTCGGTCCTGGGGCCGGTTTTGTTCAATATCTTCATAAATGATCTGGAGGATGGTGTGGATTGCACTCTCAGCAAATTTGCGGATGATACTAAACTGGGAGGAGTGGTAGATACGCTGGAGGGGAGGGATAGGATACAGAAGGACCTAGACAAATTGGAGGATTAGGCCAAAAGAAATCTGATGAGGTTCAATAAGGATAAGTGCAGGGTCTTGCACTTAGGATGGAAGAATCCAATGCACCACTACAGACGAGGGACCGAATGGCTAGGCAGCAGTTCTGCGGAAAAGGACCTAGGGGTGACAGTGGACGAGAAGCTGGATATGAGTCAGCAGTGTGCCCTTGTTGCCAAGAAGGCCAATGGCAATTTGGGATGTATAAGTAGGGGCATAGCGAGCAGATCGAGGGACGTGATCGTTCCCCTCTATTCGACATTGGTGAGGCCTCATCTGGAGTACTGTGTCCAGTTTTGGGCCCCACACTACAAGAAGGATGTGGAGAAATTGGAGAGAGTCCAGCGAAAGGCAACAAAAATGATTAGGGGTCTAGAACACATGACTTATGAGGAGAGGCTGAGGGAGCTGGGATTGTTTAGCCTGCAGAAGAGAAGAATGAGGGGGGATTTGATAGCTGCTTTCAACTACCTGAAAGGGGGTTCCAAAGAGGATGGCTCTAGACTGTTCTCAATGGTAGCAGATGACAGAACGAGGAGTAATGGTCTCAAGTTGCAGTGGGGGAGGTTTAGATTGGATTCTTTGATTCCTCAAAGAATCAATCCTGAAGCACTTGCATGAGAGGAAAGTGATCAGGAACAGCCAGCATGGATTCACCAAGGGAAGGTCATGCCTGACTAATCTAATCGCCTTTTATGATGAGATTACTGGTTCTGTGGATGAAGGGAAAGCAGTGGATGTATTGTTTCTTGACTTTAGCAAAGCTTTTGACACGGTCTCCCATAGTATTCTTGTCAGCAAGTTAAGGAAGTATGGGCTGGATGAATGCACTATAAGGTGGGTAGAAAGCTGGCTAGATTGTCGGGCTCAACGGGTAGTGATCAATGGCTCCATGTCTAGTTGGCAGCCGGTATCAAGTGGAGTGCCCCAAGGGTCGGTCCTGGGGCCGGTTTTATTCAATATCTTCATAAATGATCTGGAGGATGGTGTGGATTGCACTCTCAGCAAATTTGCGGATGATACTAAACTGGGAGGAGTGGTAGATATGCTGGAGGGGAGGGATAGGATACAGAAGGACCTAGACCAATTGGAAGATTGGGCCAAAATGAATCTGATGAGGTTCAATAAGGATAAGTGCAGGGTCCTGCACTTAGGACGGAAGAACCCAATGCACAGCTACAGACTAGGGACCGAATGGCTAGGCAGCAGTTCTGCGGAAAAGGACCTAGGGGTGACAGTGGACGAGAAGCTGGATATGAGTCAGCAGTGTGCCCTTGTTGCCAAGAAGGCCAATGGCATTTTGGGATGTATAAGTAGAGGCATAGCGAGCAGATCGAGGGACGTGATCGTTCCCCTCTATTCGACATTGGTGAGGCCTCATCTGGAGTACTGTGTCCAGTTTTGGGCCCCACACTTCAAGAAGGATGTGGATAAATTGGAGAGAGTCCAGCGAAGGGCAACAAAAATGATTAGGGGACTGGAACACATGAGTTATGAGGAGAGGCTGAGGGAGCTGGGATTGTTTAGCCTGCAGAAGAGAAGAATGAGGGGGGATTTGATAGCTGCTTTCAACTACCTGAAAGGGGGTTCCAAAGAGGATGGCTCTAGACTGTTCTCAATGGTAGCAGATGACAGAACGAGGAGTAATGGTCTCAAGTTGCAGTGGGGGAGGTTTAGATTGGATATTAGGAAAAACTTTTTCACTAAGAGGGTGGTGAAACACTGGAATGCGTTACCTAGGGAGGTGGTAGAATCTCCTTCCTTAGAGGTTTTTAAGGTCAGGCTTGACAGAGCCCTGGCTGGGATGATTTAACTGGGAATTGGTCCTGCTTTGAGCAGGGGGTTGGACTAGATGACCTTCTGGGGTCCCTTCCAACCCTGATATTCTATGATTCTATGATATTAGGAAAAACTTTTTCACTAAGAGGGTGGTGAAACACTGGAATGCGTTACCTAGGGAGGTTGTAGAATCTCCTTCCTTAGAGGTTTTTAAGGTCAGGCTTGACAAAGCCCTGGCTGGGATGATTTAACTGGGAATTGGTCCTGCTTCGAGCAGGGGGTTGGACTAGATGACCTTCTGGGGTCCCTTCCAACCCTGATATTCTATGATTCTATGATCAGGCAATCATCGAGTGATCAGTCCCCTGTCCCCCATTCCCAGCTTCTGGCAAACAGAGGCTAGGGACACCAAAAAGTTGAGAAACGTCTGTTGTATTTACCATAGTAGGACAAAGAGCTCTTCAGTGTCAGTCCCGGTTCCCTAGTCGAATGCAGAACCCGACACAAGATTTTCAAGCTTCTGCAAACATTTATAATATCTGTTGAGGATGTACCATGTAGTCCTGTCCGATTTCAAGGCACTTCGTGAAAAGCTGAAACCAAGAGGAAATGGGTTGAAAACCCCATGGTGCTGATGTGACTGTTACCTAGAAAATCTCCCCTTCCGATGGCCATTGCCCCATGCTATTAGCTCCCCAAGATTCTAAGGGCACAAGAACAACAACTCCGCTCCTCCCAAAATAGCCCTGGACAGAGAGGAGACCCCATTCTTGCATAACTTCCCCCTGGTTGGGGACACTTGTTCTTTGGATGGAACAGGCAAGTGACAGCAGCGGCCACGTTAAACCATCCAACATCTAGGCCAAGATCCACAAAGGGATTTAGGCTCCTAATGTCTCCTGAAATCTTTTGTGGCCCTGTGCCTTCAGTCCTTAAGAGCTCACAGGGAAAAGTGTTTCCCATGTGCCCTCATGGGATTTCCTAGGAGCTGATAACCAATCTTGGAGTGAAGTTCCCTGGCCTGCAATCACTGCATTCCAGGGAAGGCAGGTGATGAATCTTTCCCTACAGAGGGTAATCGTCATCAGCATCAGCATCAGCATCCTGAAGAACAAGAGCCCTTTTCAATTCGGTCAGGCCTTCCTTTAGAGACTTTCAGACCTTGATGAAGACAGTCTCCCCACACAGCTCTAAGGCTACGTCTACACTAGGAGCAAGGGATGGAATTCCCCTGCTTCTGTGCACAGATTGTGGGACCTCGATGAAGGCTTGCGTGACCATCTTTCTTTCTTCAGCGCTGTCCTTAGAGTGAGAGGGACACATTCAAAGCTTTCAGAGTAACAGCCATGTTAGTCTGTATTCGCAAAAAGAAAAGGAGTACTTGTGGCACCTTAGAGACTAACCAATTTATTTGAGCATGAGCTTCCCACAGAGGCCCAAACACACAGAGGTATTTCCTTACCTTCATACAGGCGGGAGATGCCATCTTCATTCACTGTTTCAGACAACAAATCGCAGTAATGGTGGATAGTATTTCCTAGACATACAATGGCTCTCATGGCTTTTCAGATCCTTCGCTGAAAACTGCTAATGATGCAGCCATTCCCCCAAGACACCCTTGGGAAATTCCATATATTCCTTACATCTGTTCACAACGCACATTCGAGAAAGCATCAGATGCCCAGAAGTTACTGAGAGGCTGATTTCCAAAGGAGACTGAATTCACATCCTGCTGGTTTCCCCTAGGCACAGCCAAAGAGTTGTTTTGGCGGGGGAAGTTGGTGCGGTCGATTCAGCTATGTTGCTCCCTTCATCTTGGAATACATGTTAATTCACACACACACACACACACACACACACACACACACACGATTTTAGGATTCTGGTGATGTTGGAGGGAACAGAGCAGCCGTCCAGAAAAGGGCTCTGAAGGAAGCATTGAGAAAAGATCAAGTGAATTTGCTCTGCTTACCAATGAATCGGGCTGCTGAATGTCTTATTGTTCTCTGTGAGCTTTCCAGGTACTGTAAGGCCTGGAACAGGAATTTGGGGATGTGGCTCTCATTGTTGTGCATCTAGGAAGAAAGAAGGAAGAAATGCACAATATACAAATGACATGTTCTTCCCACAGCGAATAGTCCAGGAAAGCCAAAGCATATAGCCAGGCCATGGCAACCGCCAGTATGAACCCATACACCAGAGCAGCGCCTCTCTGAAGTTCCTATTGTGTTCTCCAGAACCTCAGCTTTCATTTGAAAAGACAAAAGTTTGAAGGTCAGAGAATTGTGGAGAAAAATGTCAACAATGGGAACGGATTGTAACTCCTACCGAAATGAGCCAGCAGAGATCCTGGAACGGAGTCCTGCAACACAACTGAAGCGGATGGATACTCAGGGTGTGGGGTTAGAAAGGTCTTCCTCAAGTCCCCATTCAGCACTCTCAAGGCACAAGGAATTCACCTACCAAGCAGATCCAGACACACTTCAAGAGCTGTGAGAAGCCATCCCAGGCCATGCTGCGGGAGAGCATCTTCAAATGAGCCCACCTGAGGAACACTGCGCAGCAGAAGAGCATCAGTTTACATGACTGCAAGAGAAGAGGAGACCAAGAGGGTTCTCCCTGAGAGAGGGATAGTCTGGGGGACATGGAACCTTCCCCGTCCCTTGTTCTCCTGCTTTTCCTGCCAGTGGAGATTCCTGTAATTTGTTCTCCACAGGAGTGTGCTGAGGAGAGGAAAGGGAGAGTTGGCTGGAGAAAGCCAGAGCCGTCCTGTCCTTGGGATGGTTTGGGGAGGTTGCCCGGGGCCCCGCACTTCAGGGGGACGAAGGCCAAGGGCTATGCCGGGGCCAGCAGCAGTACTCCCGGACTCGCTACGCTATGCCCCTCCTCTTTCCCAGAAGAAGGCTTTTCTTCCAAATTGTGCTGTGGGCTGTGAGGATAGATGAGGCATTTGGCTCCAGCACAGAGTGAAGAAGGGAGGAGAAGACTCCACTTGGGCAAGGGGCTCTGGCGCTGAATGAAGTGGGGGCCCCAGGGGATACTGGCTCTTTGCTCTTAAGGCAATAATGACCGTGGCACTTACCAGTTTCACACTCTCATCCTGATCTTCAAGATGCAGCAGCAGGGGGAGCAAGCAGTGGATGATTTCCTGCTGCACGATGGGTTTGTCGGGATCCTGCACCCTGCTCACCACGTTGCCAAGCAGTGAAATGGCAGCTGAGCGCACACTGCCCTTCTCCTGGCAATGACACACAGGGGGTGGGGACCCCCGGTTAAAGCCAGGCAGCATCAGAGCATAATGTGACTGAGTGGTAATGCGCACGCCACTCCGGTTCCCCCTGTGTGAACTACCTTGGCTGGCGGGAGCAGGGAGGCCACCAGGCCAGCGCCATGGACATCTTGTGCAGGGCCTGAGACCCTTTGCGGGACAGTGCAGCCCCAGGGTGTCCCAGAGGCAGTTTCTGTCTGGAGAGCACAGAATCCTAGAACCTGAGAAGATGAGGGGAGAGGGCAGGAAGGCTGCTGGATACCGGTGTGGGGAAGGGGAGAAGCAGCTGTTGGAGCCTGACAGGGATTGGCTGCTCCAAAAGACAGCATTTCTTTTGCTCTTCGATGCCCCTGAGAGCCGGGCCATTCCCGACCCACCTCTTCCCTGCTGAGAATCTCCACCTCTTTGGGAGCCTGTGTTCTCCAGACAGCTGATCTGCCCAGTGCCAGGCCCCCTCTCCCCCAGACCAGGCTGCAGCAGGGGCTGGGAGCATGGCACTGGGGCTGAGCTTTGGAGAGAAGAGCTCTGACAGGCAGGTGGCTCAGCAGGAGATTCCCCACCCATGGCGGGGGCACTCCTTGGAGGCTCCATGGCAGGCCTGAAGGGCGGGAGAAAGGGGATGGGGAGAAAGAGACAAGGGCATCAGAGACAGGTGGAGGGGGGGAATGGGCTTCTTCTGGGGGTTCCAAGCCTTACGTCATCAATGAAGGGGCGAAGGCTGACTGCAATATCCTGGGAGATGGAGCCAAGCCCCTCCCTGTTGAGGAGGTGGATGATGTCTGCAGCTTTATGCATGGCCTCCAGGACATGCCCTCCATCCCTGTCACAAAAGATGGCCAGGATTGGTGGCAGCTGGGCCTGTAAGAATTGCACCTGCCAGAATGAAGAAGGCAGCTCATTACTATCCCAGGTGACAGCCTGGAGCACATGCTGGACCACTGCCACCGACGAGAAACCACGGAGGGCACAGCCCCCCAACGGGGCAGAAAGTCATTCTCCTGTCACTCTGTGCCAGTTGCTCACTGTCACCTTTGTCTTTGCTCACCCTGCCTCCCCCATTGCATCCCATCTTCCCATCTGCAATCAGGGCTCAGCTCACGGGAGCAGGGAGCACGGCATGCCTTGATTTGCTCCGAAAGCACCTCCACCATTTGAGGGCTGTGTTTTAAACAAGAAGGCTTGTGTGTGGCTCTCCCTCTCATTTCTGAGCTATTTGATGGACATTGGCTTCCCGGCTCTCACCTTTTCTGGCTGGAACACAATACTGCCAAGGCCTCGCAGACTGAGCCTCCGTATGATGGGATTTGCAACTTTGGTCCATTCCATGAGCTGTGCCTGGAGGTCTGATCTTGTCAGGATGGTGTCAATGGAAGGACTCTGGAGAAACTGGCAAGAGCCAAATCAAGATCAGGTTGAGGAGCAGAGGTCTTATTGTGGGGTCTGTTCCCTGGACAGTTGTCTTTACCAAAGGGCCACTTCCTCCTATGCAAAGTCTCTGGTGAGTAGGGAGCTAGTTGCTGCTGTTTCAGTTGGTTCCTTCGCCAAAGTTAGACTCATGCACAAGTCACAAATAAGCCCCCAGGGAAAGGGGAATCTCCAGACCTCATTGAGTGCCATGGAGAGAGCCGTGGGGCAGAAGAAAAGCAGAACCCCAGGAAAAGGTGAGGAGAGAAGCATGACCTTGGGGCACTGGAGAAACATGGTTTCTTGTCTCATAACCCCATCTAGGCACATCCAGCCAGGAGCAATCTTACCCTGTCTCTCCCTCCCTCTCTTTGCCATGCCCCACAACCATCCATGTGCGGAGAGGAGCTAGCTGGCAGTAGGGCTGCTAAGCTGCTGACAATGTAGCCCAGAGCTTACTGTCCTGAGCTGCTCTCCAGAAAGCCCACTAGTGCCTGTCAACTCATGAATCTCACCTCAGTGCAGAAAGCCAGGGCGATAGTTCTCTGCTCCTCCTCCTTCTCACTCTGGATGATGGTGATTGCCTCTCTGAAAACTGCAGGTAGCTGAGGGTTCTCAAACTCGATCATGGCTCTGGAACATGGAACAGAAAGTTCCTTGTGATTCTCAAGGGGGAGAGAGAGTTCCTCTCGAGTTGCTGGGCTGAGCTGGCAGCCTGGAACTGAGGACTATTTCACATGGAAATCCCATTCCCAAGAGAGACCCAAAGAAGAGGAAACTTTGGGCTCCTACCTTGCAATCAGGCCAACCCCCTGTGAGCAGTGATGTCGGGAGGCTATCATGTCCCAACCCCGCTGAAACTGGATGCTGGTAAATTCCTTCCAGTAGCCGGGCATGGAGAAAAGCGTCTTCACAGCCTCCACTGAGGTGCTAAAGACAAAAACAAACAAACAAAAACCAGTGTCAAGCAATGAGATCAGCCTGAACCATGGCAAATCTGCACAAGTCCGGAGACACCCAGCATGCTCAGCAGTAGCTAGCCTCCCCAAGGATCAATACAGTGTGATACCCTGTCTACACTGCAGTTTCATTGAGTTTGTAACCAGTTAGTGACACTGTAGCTTCTTCAGATGGTTGGTGTCATCACTCACTATGGTTGAATACTTGATTCTTTACTGTGACAGGTAACAGGACACAAGTGGGCATGTGGGTCCAGATCCTTAGTTGGTGTAATCGAGCAAAACTCGATCAGTTTACGCCACCTGAGGTCTCTTCTGGAGCTCTGTCTTTCCTGTGTAGATGGAAGCCCCTAACTGTGCCCACAGAACCAGATGAACTGGTCCCTCTTCCTCCTGTCTGCCTGTGAGGCTGACATCCTGTGGTGCCTGCCCCATGTGCTGCCACGTTCGGGGAGAGAGGCCCATGGATTTGCTCAGCGGGCACTGATGAAAGCACTGACCCTTTGGCGGGTGGCAGACGTGGATGGATGCACAAACATGACTGCTGCCTGAGTGTGTAGGGAAAGCAGCTGGCCTGTGGACGGCGTCAGATGAGCGAGCGTGACTCACAAGAACACATGGCTCTCAACCCTTTTCTCTCAAGAGAGACCTGCACCCAACTGAGCTTGGGCTAACGACAGCACCCGAACAACTGATGGCCATGAACAGTCCCCATGTGTTTAGCCGAACAAATCTGTTCTTCCTTTTCCTTTCAGTCATTAGGGGGCTGAGGCAGCTGGATCCCTCCTCGGGGCTGGATGTCTGCCTGGCCATGTAGGTCCCTGGCAAGTGCAGATCCATCACATACTGCACTTGCCTGACGCAGAGGATGAGCAGCTGGGGATACATTTCCAGGATGGCTTCTCAGTATCCCCGTACGAAAAGGAGCTCGTAAATGGTCTTCATTGCCTGGAGCGGGGAAAGAATTTCACTCAGCTCTCCCAATCTATTTAAGTTAGGTCGGCTTCAATGTGTGGTGGAGCCATGGTCTGAAGCTAAGAAGAGGTGAAACTCGCACACACACACACAGATGCACCATCTTCCCTGTGGTGGCGGGTTCGCAAGGTGACATCTCAAATCTCACTTACAGCCAGAGACACATGGCTGCTCTTCTCCTCCCGGCATCTCTGCTGGAGCTTGTCCAGCAGCTGCTGCAGCACCTCCCTGGTGAGCTGTGGTTCTTCACCCAAGGCCTTCCACAACTCAATGGCACATCTGCAAATTCAGAAACACAAGTCAGAGCTTTCCTGCTTGGCCATCTCTTGCCCTCCCCAGGGAGAAGCTTGGAGTAACAGAGGAGACAGCCACTGGTGCAGGGAGGCTAAGGCAGGGCAAGTCCCTTCAGAGAAAGTTGTATTTATTCCTTTCCCCTAATGGGTTCTTATTTCTAAAGCTAACCCACTCTTTCCAAGACAGTGAGCATGTACTGACCACAGAATGACCACCAAACTGTGTCCCCCAGATTGTGCAAAATTCTGCTCTGTTACATTTGGGTCAGTCCCAAGAAACTTGCCTGACATCATTGGAGTTCCTCTGGCTGTTTGGGGGTATAACGGAGACCCAGTGTTTGGCCAAGTGTCTCTTAGCAGCTCAATTCTACTGCAGTGTGGTGGACAGGGTCAGAGAGTGAGTCAGCACTTCCCCTGATCTGAGAAGATTCAGGAGCTTGAAAGAGGAGATTGTAAAGCCCAATGTGACAGAGATGGAAGGAAAGTAGGACTGAAATCCCCCTCCTCCATTCTTGCGGATCTAAGTCCTGCTGGTCCCCACAGGCATCTGCAGAGGAAGACTGCAGATGGATCCAAAAGACTTCCAGTCATTTGACTTCCAAGTTTGGTGCGGAGGGTCGCACGTGGTGGTCAAGCCCTAGGACATTGAGAACTAGGTTCGACAACTCAAGAGCAAATGGCCTGGAAGCAAGGTCTTCAGGAAGCTTGACTGAAATTCTGTGCCAATGCTGCCGAGTTTCTGTAACTTCTGAGCACAGCCCCTGGAAAGCACTGTGGCTGTTCCAAGAAATTCAGACCTGAAAGGTTTACAAATCAAACACTCAAAGAAATCTTAAAACCAACACTGTATTCCTCTGGTAACTGAATTGGGTAAGAAGTTCCATTTCTTTCCTGCTGCTCTTCAATTTGCTCTGCAGTGTGACACAAATTTGTCTCAGGTCAGTGCAGTACTGCATTGCAGAAGATGCCAAGGAAAGCGGGACTTTTGACCTCTGGCTAGGGTTCAGTTGGGTTTCATGGCCCCGAGGCACATGGGGGTGTGTTACAAACCCTCAGCTGGCTGACTCTTCAAAGTGATCAGCAATAACCAGCAGGACTGAGAGTTAACAATCTATTGAGATGAAAAGAGGCACTCCCCCCTCTCAGAGCTATTAATGCTGGCTGTCTGCTCGCTGCACTGCATTTAGGATCTGGTCATGTGGGGATGATTTTTTTTTATTTTATTTTATTTTGCATCAATAAGGGCTGGAAATGTCTGTCCTGAGAGATTGACCTCTGCCCCACAGCTCCATAAGGATGAGTGCATTTTGTCACCAATTGCTCAGCCCTGGAATAACTGGGGGGTCTGATGACAGGTAAGAATCCTGCACTGGTCTCCAGGGGATAGACAGATGGGCCTCATGGGCCTTTTCCTTCTCTGTCTTCTCTGCTGCAGTAAGGACCAGCCAGACCTCATGAGCCAGGGATGTTGAGTGAGCCCCAAAATCATTTATTGGCCCTGCACTGGATCTGAGAGGAAGTGGGGTGACCCATAGCAATCAGGACAATGCTGGAATTGTCCAGAAAAGTGGCATGTCTCCATCCCGGGGAGCGAAGGAGGAGGGGTTGGCTCCTCAGTGGGCCTGGCCATCTCCTCTTAGTAAGCGTGGACAGCTCTCTGCACAGCAGGAAACTCCCTCCAACTGTGTGAGCCCCACGGACCCCTCCCGGCCTGTGGCCTGTCAGTAGGAGCAGGAAGAGAACTACTGGACTGAGGAGATAACAGAGCAGCTCCCTACCTGTGCGATGAGAGCCTGTGAGCCACACAGGTTAGAACCACGTCCTGGGGGTGGGAGCGACCCAGCAAGGTCATGGCCCTGAGCACTGCTTTTCTGGCTCTGGGATCACAGCTGTTGTCGAGCCAGATTAAGATCCCTCCAACGACGTCTCCAACCTGGAAGAATGCCAGAAAGTTGAGTGATGGATTTATCAATGAGTGGCCTCCTCCCAGGGAAGCTCTCCTGGCACCTCTGCAAGCCGCCTCTGACCTCGGTTCCCCATCTTGGCTGCTCCCTAAGAGGCTTTGACAAGTCCAGGAACCCCAGTCTTCCTGAGGTCTGGGTTAGCACCTTCAAGCTCAAAAACACACGCAAAACCTTAGAGTGAGCAGAGTCCTAACTCCCCTGATGTCCCAGGGCCTTCCCTGCCGTAGCAAACAGCTCTCAGCCCTGCTCTCAAGGGCTTCCCTCCAGGAGCCTTTCCTCCACCTCTGCAACTTCCTTTTAGCTCTTTCTTGCACAATCAGTTCCTACAGACCAGTGGTTCTCAACCTAGGTTCCATTGTGGGGCATATCCAATCCTACCTGTTTGGCCCTGAGGATGTCCTAAAGGGGCGCAGCTCTGTGCTGACCGGGCCACAGGTTGAGAAGCACTGTTCCAGACCCAGCTGGTTCTACTGATGTATCCCAGAGCCCATAGCAGAGATGGCAGGCAGGGCTAGTTGGGTGGGGCTAGCCAGCTCCCGGCCCCAGCCCTAAGGAGAACCTCCATACTGTGGGATTTTAAAATCTTCCATGACAAATCTTGAAGCCGGGTCTCTAACCTCGGGTTCATGCTATGGCACTTAGAAGAGCACTGTAGACAAGGTGACTTGGGCTGGAGCCCAGGCTCTGAAGACACCCTCCTCCCCAGCCTTCAGAGATCAAGTTCCAGCCCCAGCCCAGAAGGGTCTGCATTGCTGTTTTGGCCCTGCAGTTCCAGCCCTGGGAGCCCAAGTCCATAGGGCCAGGCTTTCAGGCTCCTGCTGCAGAGTTTGCAACACAGGTAGACAGACCCTAAAGGGACAAGCCACCCTCTAGGACTCTTCCATGAGGAATTGGTCATTGCGCTTTCCTCTCTCGAACAAGGAGCTACAAGGCGGGTGGCTGGATTCTGTTGACCTGTTCTGCTAGCAGGAGTTAGAGCCCTGCACAAATCAATCTGCTGATTGAGGGGCCATTTGTTAACTTCCCGCTGGGACCTGTTGGAAAGAAGGAACTCGGGCAGAGATGGGGACGACCTGCAGGAAACTCCTGGAACAGGCAGGTTGGGGAGGAAGTTCAGGATGAGGATTCTGTTCATTGATTAGTCTCAGAGTTTCCAGGAAAGCCAAAGCCCAGGAAGGGAATAAGTCTGCACTTTCGCACCACGTGCAGGCGGTCTTTGGATAAGGGCTTGAATGTCACCTATCCCCGTGGCCAAGCAATGAATGGCAAGGGGCTGAGCCAACCTTCCAATACCATGCCAGTGTCCCAGGAATGGTTTCCGAGGAGAGGAATTTCTCCCATCCCCCTTTCTGCGCAGCATCCTACTGCCCCATTGCGGGAGTCTCTTACTCTCTCCATCTTGTCTCCGTGGAGAGATACGATGGCCCTCAGCTCTTCCTCTGCAGCTCTAAATCTCTGCAGAGTGGGTGTTGTCAGACCCTTCATGGCTGCCATCAGCAGGGCATGGAGCGGGGCTGAGGAAGGGTGCTCCATGGGGGTCTGCAAAGAACAGGGACAAAGCCTGTTGGGATTGAGTATTTCCCTCGGGCAGTGCCCTGGAACAGTCTGTCCCCGGGGGAGGCTGGCAGTGCCGAGGGAGCGTGGAGACTCCGGCTGAGCCCTTTTCTTCAAAAGCCTTCCCAGGTGCTAAGGTTTCCTCAGCCTTTTGTCCCCTCTCTGGCCCCCTGTCCTGAGAAGAGACGGGAGCCTCTCGGGCAGTGCTGGGACCCCAAGGGCCACCCCGTTTCCTCCCTTGCTAGCCCCTCCTCGCAGGAAACCCCACTTTTGCTGAGAAAGCCTCAATGTCCTGCAAAGCCCATTCGAGTTGATCCTTGAATGTCGCCGAGGGGTCACTGGAGAACCTGCCCCATGTCCCATCCCACCCCGAGCGCCTGAGGAGATTGGCTCAGCAACTCTGGCAGCCCACAGTGTCTGCGAGGCAAGGATTGAGAATAGGGCCCAAATGGAAACGCCCTCTTCCTTCCCCATCTCGCGGCCTGTGGGGCTACCAGAAAACAGGCAGGAATCGCCAGCAGGACAGAAAGTAACTGAGACTGAAGGAGCAAGTTTGCCTGGCTGAGAAGCACAAAGCGTGGGTCTCTGGGGCCAGAGCCCTGTGGGTGAGAACTCACTGGGCACAATGTTACTCCATGGGGCCTGGTTCCAGGGTCACCTCAACCCAGGGCCTGGGGTGCTGAAGGCGTTTGCCCTGGTTTCTCAGGGCACCCCCTGGGGATTACTGCAGCTGGCCTGCATGGCGCTGGATTAGCACCGTCTGTCCTGGTTGCCAACAGCTGAGGGGTAGCTCAGTGGTTTCAGCATTCGCTAAACCCAGGGTTGTGAGTTCAATCCTTGAGGGGACCATTTCGAGATCTAGGGTAAAGATTGGGGTTTGGTCCTGCTTTGAGCAAGGGGGTGGACTAGATGACCTCTTGAGGTCCCTTCCACCCTGATATCCTAGGATGTAGTAGAGCACAGCAGAGTGGCACACTCTCCTCCATACTCCAGGCAGGTCAGAAGCTCCCAGAATTGCAGCCTTTTGTATGCGCTGCAGGGTGCTCTGTCCCGAAGAGGAAGAGTTACAAAGGTGTCTCAATGCTTTTGTAACTCGGACAGAGCCCAGATGTTGGCAGGTGGGAGGGAACCTGGGACCTCTGGAGCTTAGTGCAGGAGCCTTGACCACAGGAGCGAAAAGCCAAGAGGCTGTTAGCTAAGGCTCCAGAGCAGACTCCTTTTCTCTGTGTCTCAAAGTGGTCCTGGTGCCCCCACAGCCAGGAGATATGTGGGTTCCCCCGACCAGGGCAGGGATGGGCCTGGTCTGATTTTCAGCCATGCCTGTGTGCCATGGGAAGTGCATCAGAATCAGGCACCTGAGTCAGGCACTTCTGCAAATCCCAAGAAGCACCTCTGGACTTCTTTAGGTGCCTAAACCCCTTTGTCAAACCGGGCCTCATTCAAGCAACCCAGATAAAGACTGGCTGGAGTTGATCACCCTTGATGAGTGTTTCTTTTCAGCCCCTGGGGGATATTCCTACACACAGCAGGGGATGCTTTCCATGAGCACAGCCACACAGCGTCATTACCATCGTCATATGGGAGCTGCTTGTTAATGAGGGGCTGGGAGTGCGCTCTTCTTCCTGCTCTTCTGGGCTTCCTTTTTCCCACTTCCCCTTCTACTCAGACGGCTCCTTCTTTGTCCCTGGAGCAGAAAGAAACATTCTTAACATTTTGCTTTTCCATGTCTTCCCCCTGGTTTACAGAGGATGGAAGTTGAGCCCAGAGCCCTGAAGTGAATTGCCCAGGGTCAGACTGAATCAGGTTGTTGGCAGAGCTCAGCAGAGAACTCCGCTCTCCTGACTCCTAGCTGGGGGTTTTGACCACACGAGGCTTCCTCTTCCCTAGGGGCCAGTTTCTTTTCAATGGTGTCGTCTACTCTTCCCCTCCCCTTACACCCCTTTCTGGTCAGTGATGGGCAGCAGGCCTCCTTTTGCATTGAACCCCCCAAGAAGGAATGACTCAGCTCTGGTACGGTTCCCAGCTGTGACCTGCTGAGACCTCTGGAGCATTTTCCTGATGAAAGGGACCCAATCCAGGAGAAAAGAAATGATTTCCTCCAACATCCAGCCTCTCTCTTCTCCTTCCCGCCTGAAGCAATGTTAGTACTCTCCACCCCACCATGCCAGATCCCCAGAGGGGGGTGACCTGACATTGTCAGCTCTCCCCACCTCAGCCATGGACCTCTGCCACCCTCTCCAAGAGGATCGGGCACTCAATGTATTCCAGAGCCGGAGGTACCCATCACTGTCCCGTGAGATGGCCCTGATGTCGAAGGCTTGTCGAGTGACTGGTGTGAGTGTTCCTCACATGCTCCTTGCGAACCATGTGGATTGAACCATCTCACCTGTAAGATCCACTTCGACTTTGTCTGTCGTCTCCTGCAGCTTCACCTCCTCTGCCTCCACCTGGGTCTCAGCTGCTTTCTTCTTCAGGGACAACTGCGTCCACCTTCTTGGAGAGGAAGCTGTTCTCTCCTCATCGCTCTCTTCCATCGCGCTGTGGGATTGGCAACAGACACAGAGTCTTTTCATGCCTGACAGGATGGTCCATGAGCATTTTCTTCTCCACGGCTTCTCTGGCAAGGCCTGTTCTTGGGGGCTGAGGCCAGAGCATGCCTCAATGGCTGCAGGTTGGACGAGCACTTTGTGCACATGGATCTCTCTGTGCTCTCGAGAGGTGAGTCTTTGGAAAAAGGAACGAAGCCTGGAATAGAAAGAAGGAGGAAATGGTTTTTTCTGTCCTTCTCGAAAGGAAGGGAATTAGTTTGCCCAGGATTCCCAGATCCACGAGAGTGGTCTTTTGAAGCCATCTGCTCCTCAAATAGCCAGGACTGGTTGCTACAACCAAGAACATAAGCTACACAAGACCGCCCAGACTGGGTCAAACCAAAGGTCCATTTAGCCCAGTACGCTGTCTTCTGACAGTAGCCGGTGCTGAGTGCCCCAGAAGGAATGAACAGGGAATCATCAAGCGATCCATTCCTGTTGCTCATTCCTGGCACTTGGCAAACAGAGGCTAGGGACACCATCCCTACCCATTCTGGCTAACAGCCATTCATTTACTTCTCCTGCATGAATGTATCTAGCTCATTTTTGAACTCTATTCTAGTCTTTGCCTTCACAACATTCTCCGGCAAAGAGTTCCACAGGTTAACTCTACGTTGTGTGAAAAAATACTCCCTTTGGTTTGTTTGAAACCTTCTGCTTGTTAACAAAAATGTCAAAGGGGGCACTAGGATGTGAACCAAGGACCACTTGATCTGCAGTCAAACACTCTACCGCAGAACTCTACCCCCATGATTAGACCCGGCTGAAGGTGAAGACACATGGGACCATGTGAAAGAGGAATTCTTCTGGGGAAGTTCTCGGGCCTGTGTTCTGCAGGAGATCAGACTCGATGATGAGGGCTGGCCTTAGGGCCTTTGAAACGATGACTTTATGAACCTAAAGTTCTCTTTAACTGCTAGAGGGAAGGTGGCTGCTCCTGTCCAAGCAGAGATGCTTTGTCTGTGGTTTCCTTGTGGAGACGCACCAGGTGCCCTGTTCCCCCTTTCTCCTAACCTTTCTTGGACAGAGCACATCACAGGTTCTCTCCTTTTGTTCTCTAACAGGAAACCTCCATCCACCATATCTGTAATTCCTCCCATCCTAGCACAGTCGCTGGCTACATTTCCTCGCCTGACTCTCACCCCATGGATCTCATGCCACCTCCGCTAATGAACGGACATGGAAAGAGCAAAGGTCAGTTTGTATGTTCTTTGGTCATTGCCTGGGCCTAGTTGCAAAAATGCTTCCTTCTTAACCCCACTCCTTTGTGCACAGAATGTTGGGACTCTGGGAACAGATCGGGCCAAGCTGAAAACCAAGAAAGCTCTGTTCCCAGAGAAGCCAGGAAAAGGAAGAAAAGATTATCATCTCAAGGGTTTGAGGGTCTGGAAGGATGAATTAGCAGCTGCAAATATGTTGACTTCTTCTCAACTATTTGAAAATCTGGAATGTATTAGCATGGGGAAAAGAATCAGTCAACTTGAAATGAAGAATGACCCATATTATTTCCAACATCCAGTCAGAAGTTAGGCCTCCAAAACAAGGACAAAGAAATCACAGCAAGACCCATGACAAATGTAGGCAACAGTTGATTGAAACCCCTTTCCTGGAAAGGAATTGCCAGGGGGAGTAGGGGGGATTGACACATCTCTTTTCTATAGCCCAAGGGGGTAGAGCAGAATTTGTAGAGAGTTTTGAGATCTATCGCCATGAGATTCTTTCTGAGAGAAGTACCAAGATGACAGCCAGGGGATGGGAGTGGAGCTGTATCACTTTCAATATCTTAAGATTCATTTCTTCTGCATTATTTGAGCTCATTTATGTGCGTTTCAATCATGTAAATTCTGAGATCGATATTCTCTCAATACACATTTCTGTCGCAGTCATTACAGGAGACAAAGGGTTTCTATTTCCAACTTGAAGGCAAGGAGTCCATTAGGGGCAACTCCAAGGGAAAGACTATTGATGGAGATATCAATCTAAATTCTACACGAGTTTTGTTATCTTCCCTTTTGGTTCTATCCCTGGAAATTCCCCCCGACTAGTCTGCTGAAAGATAAAATCATCTAAATCTGCCTCCAAATTTGACAGGCTGAAGGAGGAGGAGACCTGAGAGATGGCCACATTCAAATCAAAACAGAACTGACTGTTGCAACACCAGCCCCCACCCGTCCCGAGGAGAAGGAGGCACCGACCTGTCGTGTGCGATCTAATGAGCAGGGAAAGAATCTGGGAATTACCTTCTGTAAAAACTCATCCTTTTTTTCCTCGAACACCTGTGGAAATAGCGAATTCAAGAAGTTGTTGACAGAAGGATGGTCCGCGTCTCTCAGCAGCTCCTTGGGTCACCAGCCGTTGTCAACCAAGCCAGTTGGCAGACTGATGGCAGGGCAAGAATGCTGACGCCAAACACTCTTTGCTGTTGGCATCCGTGACATCACAATCAGCTTGTGCATAAACACACACAGACCCCCACCCAGAGAGACACACCACCAGAAAAGTTAGGAACATGAACAAGACTGAGAGACTCCCCCAAATCTCTTGGCATTTTGATTTGGGGGAGGGGGATTATAGGAGCCGACTGCATGGGTGCTCCGGGCCTGGATCACCCAGGAGGAAATATTAGTGGGTGCTTAGCACCCAGTGGCAGCCAAGCTCTGCCCTCCCCGCAGTGCGTCTCACACGCCGGCGGCCCCACTGAGCAACTCCCCACTCTTCTTCCCAGCACTTCCTGCCCACCACAGAACAGCTGTTTCATTGAATTGAGGATGCTCCGGGAGCATCGGTTAGGGGCAGGAACATGGCATACTTGGGGCAGTGCATGGGACTCTTCTCTCCTAAGTGCAGGGCTCAGCACTTGTCCTTGCTGAACCTCATCAGATTTCTTTTGGCCCAATCCTCTAATTTGTCTGGGTCATTCTGAACCCTATCCCGACCCTCCAGCGTATCTCCCTCTCCCCCCAGCTTAGTGTCATCTGCGAACTTGCTGAGGGTGCAATCCATCCCATCCTCCAGATTATGAACGAAGATCGTGAAGAAAACCGGCCCCAGGAGTGACCCGTGGGGAAGCGGGACAGGGGGTGGAGGAGAGGAGGCAGATGGTGAGAGGCAGGGACCCCACAGAGGGGAGTGCAATCGAGGAGAGGGGGAACTCATCCAGGCAGCAGTGGGCAGTGTGAGCTGGGAGAAGGGGCGAGGCAAATACAGGAAGAGATGGAGCACAGGCGGGGCACTGGGGCCCAGGCACCCAGGGCCTGTCATCGTCGGCACCAGGAGAGGAGAGGAGAGAGAGAGAGAGAGAGTTGGCGAACACATGAGAGATGACAGAGAAACATGAGAGCAAGGCAAGCAACTCACCACCTGGAGTCATCCTATTGTATCCAACCTTCTGCTGCGGAGGAAACACCATTCCTGACCAGAGAAATGAGCAGCTTCTGAAAATGGGGACGTTTTCTCCCTCGTAACCACAGCTGATCAGGAACCTTTTCTTCCAAACCAAACCCTAATTTATGGGGCTTCCCTACCCGGACTCAGGTGGGGGCGTGAGCAGAGTCCTCACCAAACCAGACACTTACCTCACCAAGACTGGCGATTGCTCGGCTCCCAGATGGAGGGCTCTTGCCTGGCATCAACAATGGTCACAGACTCGCTGCTCTCACTCACTTTCCATAGCATGAGGGCAGTAGACTCTGAGGCTTGACTTCTTCTTCCTTCATACTAAAGCCAGCAGAGTGGGGGAAAAACAAAAAAAATTACCATCTCCATCTGCAATGTCGTGTAGTCTCTTCATTTCACATCTCCCGTATCCCACGGCTCCGCCCTCAACCCATCTTCCGTTACTACTTTACAACTGCAAGTAGAAGGCGTCCATTGTAATAGCACCCAAAATCATCACTTTGCTCAGGAGACTCCGGTCCCTTCCTCAGCCTTAATCCCAGAGCCTCGTACGCCACAAGGAAGCCCACGGCCTGTGAAGAAAACTACAGCGAATCCAGATGAGGAATTGAAAGCACTGACCTCACAGCCAGTTCTGCAGAAGGCAGAAACATGTGGCCTGTTTATGTCTCCTTGGAAAGATGCCCAAGCTGCTCAGGCCCACCTCTGCCATTTCTCCTCCGGCTAGAGCTCCTGCACAATTCCTCTGCAAGAGCAGCTGCAAAAGCCAAGCATGAGCCATCACTACACAAAGCTCGATTGGTGCTGGAAATCTTGCCCTCAGCCCTGCCTCACTCTTTCATCCCATCTACATGGCCCCCACTCCATGAACAAAGACCGAGTTAACACCGACAGTCACCGCTCCACTCTCGCACCCGCTGCCCTGCATGATTTTCGTCCCCTCCTACTTCTCCATGGCTCTTGAGACATAGCCAAGTGAGCTGTAGCTCACGAAAGCTTATGCTCAAATAAATTGGTTAGTCTCTAAGGTGCCACAAGTACTCCTTTTCTTCCTGTGGGGATGAACACCTAGGGTGCCTGCCCGTGTCCTGTGAAGGGAGACAGCAGAAGGATAGGCGAGAGAGAGAGACAGAGACAGTGTGTGTTGGCCAACATACTAGAGGAAAGAGAGAAAGAAAAACATGGTAGGATAGCAAGCAACTCACCACCTGGAGTCACCCTCCCAGATGCAACCTTCTGCTGCGGACGCGACTCCGGTGCTGACCAGAGAAATGAGCAGCCTCCGAAAATGGGGACCTTTTCTCCCTCATAACCACAGCTAGTCAGGAAGCTTTCCTTACAAACCCAGCCCTACCTTACAGGGCTTTTCTACCTGGACTTAGGTGGGGCGTGAAGAGAGCCCTCACCAAACCAGACACTTATCTCACCGAGTCTGGCAGCTGCTCAGCTCCCAGATGGAGGGCTTTTGCCTGGCATCAACAATGGTCACAGGCTCGCTGCTCTCACTCACTTTCCATCGCATGAGGGCAGTAGACTCTGAGGCTTGACTTCTTTTTCCTTGGTACTAAACCCAGCAGGCGGGGGGGAGGAGGGGAGAACAAAAAATATTAGCATCTCCATCTGCAGTGTCGCATAGTCTCTTCATTTCACATCTCCCGTATCCCACGGCTCCGCCCTCAACCCATCTTCCATTCCTACTTTACAACTGCAAGTAGAAGGCGCCCATTGTAATAGCACCCAAAATTGTCACTTTGCTCAGGAGACTCTGGTCCTTTCCTCAGCCTTAATCCCAGAGCCTCGTACTCAACAAGGAAGCCCACGGCCTGTGAAGAGTACTACAGGGAGTACAGATGAGGAATTGAAAGTACTGACCGCTTACTCACAGCCAGTTATGTGGGAGGCAGAAAGCTGACGACTCTTCATGTCTGCTTAGAAGGATGTCCAAGCTGCTCAGGTCCACTCCTGCCATATTCTCATCCGGCTAGGGCTCCTGGACAATTCCTCTGCGAAAGCAGCTGCAAAAGCCAAGCATGAGCCATCACTACACAAAGCTCGATTGGTGCTGGAAATCTTGCCCTCAGCCCTGCCTCACTCTTTCATCCCATCCACATCGGCCCCACTCGACAAACAGAGATGGAGTTAACACCGACAGTCACCGCTCCACTCTCGCACCCACTGCCCTGCATGATTTTCGTCCCCTCCTACTGCTTCTTGACTTCCGAGACATAGCCTGTGGGGATGCACACCTAGCGTGCCTGCCCGTGTCCTGTGAAGGGAGACAGCACAGGGAAAGGCAAGGACAGAGAGAGAGAGAGACAGACAGAGACAGAGACAGAGTGTGTGTGATGGCCAACATACTAGAGGAGACACAGATCAAAACATGGTAGGATAGCAAGCAACTCACCTCCTGGAGTCATCTGTGATGAAGCGGGACTTCATGTTTCCTCTGAATCATGTGGGGGTGCCTCAGTTTCCACTATGCAGTTCTTAAGGATCTAGGTGGTGGGGTAAGGGTGTATGATCGTTGCAGAGCTCTGGAGGGCAGGTGTGTGCAGGGGTCTGGACACAGAGAACGACTGACACCCTCTTTCCTGGCACCTGATGCCCTGGGCCCTTCCCCCCTGCAAGGTGAGAGCTAAAGGGTTGGAGAACAAAGGAATCCGGTGACCTCCTGGCCAGGGACAGAGACAAAGCCCAGAGGAGGAGGGGCTGGGGGGAGTTTCAGTTGGTGGCAGGCTGGAGACATGGAGTGAAGGGCAGACTGCCTGCCAAAATGGACACGGCTGAGGGGTCCTGTTCTCTGCACCTACAAGCTCTGTGTTAGACCATGTCCCTGTCATCTATTAAACCTCTGTTTTCCTGGCTGGCTGAGAGTCCCGTCTGACTGCGGAGTTGGGGGGCAGGACCCTCTGCCCCCCCCAGGACCCCGCCTGGGCGGACTGGCTGTGGGAAGCGCATGGAGGGGCAGAGGAGGCTGAAGGCTCCGAGGTCAGAGCCAGGAAGGTGGAGCCGGGGGAGCTGTGTGTCCTGCAGACAGGCTGCTCCCCGAGAGGAGACTTCCCCAGAGTCCTGCCTGGGTGTCGTCTCCAGGGTTGTGATTTCTGTGTCGTGTCCTCTGCTGTCTTGTGTGGGTGTCGCGTGTCAGTGTCGTGTGTGATTTCTGTGTCGTGTCGTCTGCCCTTTTGTGTGTCGTGTGACATGTCATATGTCGTGTTGTGTGCGTGTGAGACGTCGTGTGTCTCGGTGTCAGTGTCATGGGTGGTGTGAGATGTCGTATGTGTGAGACATTGTGTATGTTGGTGTGTGTGTCGTCTCTGTGTGTGTGAGACATTGTGAGTGTCAGTGTCGTGTGTGTGAGACGTCATGTGTATCAGTGTGTGTGTCGTTTCTGTGTGTGTGAGACGTCATGTGCCGGCATGTGTGAGACGTCGTGAGTCGGTGTGTGTGTGTGGGCGTGTGTGGGCGTGGGCTTGTGGTGTGTGTGTGTGTGTGGGCGTGGGCATGTGTTGTGTTTTGTGTGGGCGTGTGTTGTGTGTCGTGTGTCGTGTGTGTGTGTGGGCGTGTGTCATGTGTGTGGGCATGCGTTGTGCGTGTGTGGGCGTGTGGTTTGTGTGAGACATCGTGTGTTGTGTGTGTGTGTCAGTCATCGTGTGTTGTGTGTGTCGGTGTTGTGTGTGTCAGTGTCGTGTGTGAGACATCATGTGTCGTGTGTGTCGGTGTTGTGTGTGTGTGTGTGAGAGACATAGTGTGTCATGTGTGTCGGTGTTGTGTGTCGTGTGTGAGACTTCATGTGCGTGAGTCGGTGTCGTGTGTGTCAGTGTCGTGTGTGTCGGTGTCATGTGTGTTAGTGTCATGTGTCGGTGTGTGTGTGTGGTCTGTCGGCGTCTGTGTGTGTGACGTGTATGAGAGACGTCGTGTGTCGGCGTGTGTGTGGTCTGTGTGTCAGCTTGTGTGTGTGTGATGTCGTGTGTGTGAGACGTCGTGTGTTGGCGTGTGTGTGTGATGTCATGTGTGAGAGACGTGTGTGTGTCGGCGTGTGAGAGATGTTGTGTGTGGGTGTGTATGTGTGTTGGCATGTGAGAGATGTCATGTGTGTGTTGGTGTGTGAGAGACGTCGTGTGTCGGCGTGTGAGAGACATCGTGTGCCAGCATGCATGTGTGTGTCGGCATGTGTGCGACATCATGTGTCGTGTGTGTGTGTGCGTGTGTTTGTGTGTTGGCGTGTGTGAGAGACATTGTGTGTCATGCGCGAGCGTGTGTCGGCGTGTGTGAGAGCCGTCGTGTGTCGTGCGTGTGTGCATGTCGGCGTGTGTGAGAGTCGTGTTTGTGTGTGTGAGACGTTGTGTGTCATGTGGTGTCGTGTGTGTGTGAGATGTGGTTGTGTGTGTGTTTTCTTCAGTGTTTTGTTAAGTGTGTGATGGGTTGTGTGTCGTGTTGTGTGTGCATGTGACATGTTGTGTGTGTGTGCGACGTGCAGTGCATGCGTGACATGCTGTTTACGTGCGACGCACGATGCGCAACGTGCCTGCGACGCGCAATGTGTTGTGTGTGCGACATGTGACGCGCTGTTTACAACATGCGACAGGCTGTGTGCGATGTGTTGTGTGTATAACATGCAACGTGAGGTCTACAACCTGCGACGTGCGATGCACGAGCAACGCTCGATGTGCTGTGTGCTACGTGTTGTGCGTGTGACATGTAAATTGTGACGTGTTGTGCGTGACGTGTGACGTGCTGTGTGTGCGATGTGCTGTGTTCCACGTGCAACGTGTCAGTGTCATGTGTGTGTCTCAGTGTCATGTGTGTCTCAATGTCATGTGTGCCATTTTGTGTCATGTGTCGTGTTGTGTGCATCGTGTGTGTGACATGTAGTGTGGGTGTGCGAGATGTGTTGTGTGTGTGCATGTGCATAGTGCGACATGTGCATGACGTGATATGTGCAACATGCAGCAAACTGTGTGCGATGTTGTGTGTGTGTGTGACGTACGTGCAACATGCTGTGTGTCGTTGAGTGTGTGTGAGACGTGTTATGGGTCGTGTTGAATGTGTGAGTGTGACATGTTGTGGGTCATGTTGTGTTGAGTGTGTGTGTGTGACATGTTGTGGGTCGTGTGTGTGATGTTTTGTGTGTGATGCTTTCCATGTCGTGGTGTGTGTGTGTCTGTGTTGTGTGTTATTTTTGTGTGCCGTGTTGTATCATCCTGCGTGTGTGACGTGTGTGCATCCCCGCGTCCAACGTATTGTGCATGTCCATGTGGGAAGTGCGAAGTGGGATGGGTCAACTTGCCACCCCCTTCCCCAACACTTTAGCCCCCTGTCGTAAACATGACCCTACCCCCACCCCAGGGTGCTACTGACACTAAAACGACCTAAAAGACCCCCGACTTATCACTATTGGCTGGCACCCCATTGCCACCCGCACTTCTATGCTGCTGCTGGCCAAACCCTCCCCCCAAAATCTAAACCCCACCCCCTACCCGGAACCCAACTGGAACCCTGACCCTATAACCTGCCCCCCAGCTCAAAACCCCTGAACCAAAACTGTAGCCCAACCCTCACCCCAACCCGAACCTCCAGCTCTGAACCCAGCCCCTCGAAGCCTGACACTGCTTTAAGCCAGAGCCCAGTTCCCCATTCCCACCCTGGGCAACAACAGTGCAAACCACCCTCCTGTCCCCCGCCCAGGGATCCTGCTTCTTACCACCCCTTCTTTGGAAATGAACCTTTTCTTCACTTGCATCCCACACACCTTCATTCCCGTTTGAGGGGTTCTTTAGTGACAGGGGTCTACACAAGGCAACTCTTTGCTATCACAGCGTAACAGGACACAGAGACGGGAAAACAGTGCAAACAACATTCCACGAGTTTTCAGGAGGTTTAAACACCCAATACGTTTGAACATTTAACAGTCGCTTTGATCTCTACTAACACACACATCCGTTGGCCTGAATACACTCTGACACAAGCTGCTCTTTCAGTGTCACACCTTGTACAAACATTACTGCAACAGCGTGTAGGGCAGCGTGACCCCCGGGGGTCTGTGAGCTGGTTTCAGGGCGTCCGCAGGACCCCGCAGCTTCGCCTCCCCGCCTGTTCCACCCACCACCTGTGCTTCCCCGGAGGGATCTCCAGACTGTCAATGCTGCCCGGAGCTTCCCTTCCCTGCCAAGCCTGAGCAACCAGTGCTTGTAACCAGGCCACTCACAGCCTCCCCGCGGGGAGCGTATGGACACAAACTGGCTGGAGAGAAGTTAGGGCAGGAATCCCTGGGGACTCGGGGAGCATCTTCAGTGGATGAGGGTGACAAACCCCACAGGAGCTGAATTTCCCACTCGGGTCTAAGTCGTGCTGTGTGGATGGGGCAGCACGGTTGGGAGGCTCTGTTTGCTGCGGTGGATCCACTGGGGGTTGATGTCGTGGGGGTCTAGTGAAGACCCACTAAATTGACAGCAGAGCGTTCTCCGGTCGCCTTTGGGACTACGCCGGGAACGGCAGGAGGAAGGTAAGTCGACCGAAGAGCGTCTCCTGTCAATCCAGCCCAGTGTAGACACAGCAGTAAGTCGACCGAAGCGATGTCAAATCCAGCTCTGTTATTCACATAGCAGGAGCAGCCTAACTTAGGACGACTTACTGCGGTAGGATAGAGTCATAAATAGAAAGGGAAGGCTAACCACCTTTAAATCCCTCCTGGCCAGAGGAAAAATCCTCTCACCTGTAAAGGGTTAAGAAGCTAGGATAACCTCGCTGGCACCTGACCAAAATGACCAATGAGGAAACAAGATACTTTCAAAAGCTGCGGGGAGGGAGAAACAAATGGTCTGGGTCTGTCTGTGTGATGCTTTTCCTGGGGACAGAACAGGAATGGCATCTTAGAACTTAGTAAGTAATCTAGCTAGATAGTTGCTTAGCAATCTGCCTTCTTCTGTTTGCTATCCCTTCTAATCACTGAAAATCTACCTATCTATTTGTTGTTTAGTTTTATTATTATTCTTATTACTATTATTAAACTCAGTTTGTGCAACTGGTGCTCCGTGAGGAAATGATTTGTGTATTACTCCAAGGGGCTGCCCGGTGTCACTGTTGCTCCAGGAGGGAAATGATTTGAGCACTACCTGAATTGGCCACGCAGTGTCACCATTGCTCCGTGAGGGAAATGCTTTGTGCAGGACCTGAATTGGCCACACACATCACTGTTGCTCCGGGGTGGGGGGGAGTGGGGGGAGGCGGGGGATTGTTTGTGTGTTACTCCTGAGTGGCCACGTCGTGTCACTCTTCCTCCAGGAGGGGAATGCTTTGTGCATTATCCTGTGTAGCCACCCAAGACAACACACACAGCACGACACCGACGCACACACACACAGAACACGTCACACAACAGATGATGTCTCATGCACTCTTCCTCGAAAAGCCATACGTAATCTCACCTGATCATTTGGTAGAGATCTGTTCAAGAAAATTACTCATAATGAGACATGCATTATTGACAAGTACTAGGGATCCATTTCTCCTCGAATGATTCACCAAAACGCTTTTCGATCCCCTGCTGGTGATTTGGAAGAAATCGTTTCTTGAAATATACTAAACTAGAAAAATTCATCTTTGACCTGTGCGACAGATAAATTTGAGAGGGAATCTTCCTGAAAGCCCCGAGGATTCACTTCTCGTCAGACGGTACAGAGCACTTTGCGAAAATTACTCAAAATGAGAACGTCATTCGTAATCAGGTATCCTGATGTCTTTCTCATGGAACCATCCACCAAAAAGCAAGTCTAGTCTCTCTTCGGCATTTGGCAGAGATTTATCGTGACAATAGCTAAAAAAGAGAAAGTTATAACTGATCAATGCTAATAATCAATGACAAATGGAATCCTCCTCCAAAAGCCTTTCAGATTGGCTCCTTGTGATTAGGTAGATCTCAGTTGACGATTTGGTAGAAATGACTAAAAAGGAGGCAGTTCTTTCTGATCAATGTTAGCAATTAATTACACATGGAATCATCCTCCGTACTATAGTCATAATTTGGTCGTGGAGATTTGGACTAAAATCTGTCCGTGAAAATGACTAGGAATGAGACAATTCAGTCCTCATCCGTCTTCTGATAAATTTCCCACGGAATCCTCCAGCAGAAAAGCAAAGGCATTCTCCCTTGGTGCGTTGGAACAGATCGGTTCGTTCAAATGACACAAGGTAGAAAAATCATTCTTTACAAGTCCCTAGTGGTAAAGACTCCAGCAATCCAGCTTCTCTCCTGGTGAGTTCGTAGCGATTGGTTCAAGAAAATTACTCCTAAGGAGACTTAAATTATCGACAAGTACTAGTGCTAAAGCTCTCCTCGAATGATTCACCAAAATGCTTTTCGATACGATGACACAGAAGGGCACAGAACACGACACCCAAAAATAACACACGACAAAGACACACACACACCGCGATGCGGAAAGCATCACACACAAAACATCACACACACGACCCACAACCTCTCACAAACACACACTCACTCAACACAAAATGACCCACAACATGTCACACGCAACACAAGACGACCCACAACATGTCGAGCGCTGTGGAGCGAGGGCTCCGGCTCAGCTTTGGCAGCGGCTCTGGCGAGGAATGGTGCCGGAGCTCTCGCCGGAGGGGAACACGGCAGGAGGGGGCCTGAGCCGCTTGGGCCTCTTTCCAAGGAGGCGGAACCAGGCCTCCGCTCTCTGCCCCCTGCAGACCTGGCTGCCAGGTCAGTGCTTCCAGTTCCTCGTCCGCAGTCGCTGTCGTCCTCCTCAGCGGCCGTGGGCGTCCTCGCTGGGGACGGGGCTCGGGGGGATGAAGGTGGGGAGGGGCCAGAGTCTCTTGAGCAGCGTGACTCTGTGGGGTGCCGTTAGAAACAGAGATTTTGGTTGGGATGCTCCAGGTGTAAAGGGAGGAGAGTGGAGGGCGGATCCCCGCCGTGTGGGAGAGGCAAACAGAGGAGCCTCTGAGACGTTGCCGACTGAGATGGTAACTTACTTGTTTTTTTTCCCCTTGGGCTGGGTTTAGTAGCAAGGAAAAAGAAGTCAAGCCTCAGAGTCTACTGCCCTCATGCGACGGAATGTGAGTGAGAGCAGCGAGCCTGTGACCGTTGGGGATGCCAGGCAAGAGCCCTCCATCGGGGAGCCGAGCTCTCGCCAGTCTCGGTGAGAGAAGTGTCTGGTTTGGTGAGGACTCTGCTCACGCCCCTTCTGAGTCCAGGGCCGGGAAGCCCCGTCCATTAGGGTTCGGTTTGTAAGCAAAGGATCCTGATCAGCTGTGGCTACGAGGGAGACAAGGTCCCATTTTCAGAGGCTGCTCGTTTCTCTGGTCAGGAACGGTGTCTTCTCCACAACTGAAGGTTGGATCCAAGAGGATGACTCCAGGTGGTGAGTTGCTCGCCTTGCTCTCATGTTTCTCTGTTTTCTCTCCTGTGTTCGCCAACTCTCTCTTTCTCTTCTCTGCTCTTCTCTCCTCGTGCCGTGTCCCTTCACAGGACGCGGGTAGTTGTGCATTCCCACAAGTGAGGTTTCGGGAGCCATGGAAAAGTCGGAGCGGACGAATATCATGCAGGGCAGTAGAAAGGCTGCTGAAAGTACTTGAAGAGACAAAAGAAATGAGAAGGGGGAAGTCCAGCGTAAAACAGGAGTGTGGTCTGTGAAGAGAAACAACGGGAAGTCTAAGCTACAGAAACTCTTCAAGTTGCCGAAAGACATGTAGGATGGGCAATTACTTCTTGAATCCAGTCTCTTGTAGATCTTAGGCTCAGTATTAGTGCGTATTTGCAGTTGCTTAGAAATCTGCCTTCTTCTGTTTGCTATCCCTTCTAATCACTGAAAATCTACCTATCTATTTTTTGTTTAGTTTTATTATTAATTATTATTATATTATTATTATTAAACTCAGTTTGTGCAACTGGTGCTCCGTGAGGAAATGATTTGTGTCTTACTCTAAGGGGCTGCCCGGTGTCACTGTTGCTCCGGGAGGGAAATAATTTGAGCACTACCTGAATTGGCCACGCAGTGTCACCATTGCTCCGTGAGGGAAATGCTTTCTGCATTACTCCAAGTGGCCACGTCGTGTCACTCTTCCTCCATGAGGGAAATGCTTTGTGCATGACCTGAATTGGCCACACACATCACTGTTGCTCCGGGGTGGGGGGTGGCGGGGGAGGCTTCGGATTGTTTGTGTGTTACTCCTGAGTGGCCACGTCGTGTCACTCTTCCTCCAGGAGGGGAATGCTTTGTGCATTTCCCTTTGTTGTGGCCACCCAAGACAACACACACAGCACGACACTGACGCGCGCGCACACACAGAACACGTGACACATACAGATGGGTAGTGTAAATTGCTAAAAATGAGACATTCATTACTAATCAGATGTAGCCGTTGATGTCTCATGCACTCTTCCTCGAAGAGCTGTACGTAATCTCGCCTGATCATTTGGTAGAGATCTGTTCAAGAAAATTACTCATAATGAGACATGCATTATTGACAAGTACTAGGGATCCATTTCTCCTCGAATGATTCACCAAAACGCTTTTCGATTCCCTGCTGGTGATTTGGAAGAAATCGTTTCTCGAAATATACTAAAATAGAGAAATTCATCTTTGACCTGTGCGACAGATAAATTTGAGAGGGAATCTTCCTGAAAGCCCCGAGGATTCACTTCTCGTCAGACGGTACAGAGCAGGTTGCGAAAATTACTGAAAATGAGAACATCTTTCATAATCAGGTATCCTGATGTCTTTCTCATGGAACCATCCACCAAAAAGCAAGTCTATTTTCTCTTTGGCATTTGGCAGAGATTTACCGTGAAAATTGCTAAAAAAGAGAAAGTTATAACTGATCAATGCTAATAATCAATGACAAATGAACTCCTCCTCCAAAAGCCTTTCAGATTGGCTCCTTGTGATTAGGTAGATCTCAGTTGACGATTTGGTAGAAATGACTAAAAAGGAGGCAGTTCTTTCTGATCAATGTTAGCAATTAATTACACATGGAATCATCCTCCGTACTATATTCATAATTTGGTCGTGGAGATTTGGACTAAAATCGGTCCGTGAAAATGACTAGGAATGAGACAATTCATTCCCCAGCCGTCTTCTGATAAATTTCCCACGGAATCCTCCAGCAGAAAAGCAAAGGCATTCTCCCTTGGTGCGTTGGAACAGATCGGTTCATGCAAAGGACTCAAGGTAGAAAATCATTCTTTACAAGTCCCTAGTGGTAAAGACTCCAGCAATCCAGCTTCTCTCCTGGAGAGTTCGTAGCGATTGGTTCAAGAAAATTACTCCTAAGGAGACTTAAACTATCGACAAGTACAAGTGCTAAAGCTCTCCTCGAATGATTCACCAAAATGCTTTTCGATACGATGACACAGAAGGGCACAGAACACGACACCCAAAAATAACACACGACAAAGACACACACACACCGCGACACGGAAAGCATCACACACAAAACATCACACACACGACCCACAACATCTCACAAACACACACTCACTCAACACAAAATAACCCACAACATGTCACACGCAACAGAAGACGACCCACAACATGTCGAGCGCTGTGGAGCGAGGGCTCCGGCTCGGCTTTGGCAGCGGCTCTGGCGAGGAATGGTGCCGGAGCTCTCGCCAGAGGGGAACACGGAAGGAGGGGGCCTGAGCCGCTTGGGCCTCTTTCCAAGGGGGCGGAACCAGGCCTCCGCTCTCTGCCCTCTGCAGACCTGGCTGCCAGGTCAGTGCTTCCAGTTCCTCGTCCGCAGTCGCTGTCGTCCTCCTCAGCGGCCGTGGGCGTCCTCGCTGGGGACGGCGCTCGGGGGGATGTAGGTGTAGAGGGGCCAGAGTCTCTTGAGCAGAGTGACTCTGTGGGGTGCCGTAAGAAAAGGAGATTTTGGTTGGGATGCTCAAGGTGTAATGGGAGGAGAGTGGAGGGCGGATCCCCACCGTGTGGGAGAGGCAACCAGAGGAGCCTCTGAGACGTTGCCGACTGAGATGGTAACTTACTTGTTTTTTTCCCCTTGGGCTGGGTTTAGTAGCAAGGAAAAAGAAGTCAGGCCTCAGAGTCTACTGCCCTCATGCGACGGAATGTGAGTGAGAGCAGCGAGCCTGTGACCGTTGGGGATGCCAGGCAAGAGCCCTCCATCGGGGAGCCGAGCTCTCGCCAGTCTCGGTGAGAGAAGTGTCTGGTTTGGTGAGGACTCTGCTCACGCCCCACCTGAGTCCGGGTCGGGAAGCCCCGTCCATTAGGGTTCGGTTTGTAAGCAAAGGATCCTGATCAGCTGTGGCTACGAGGGAGACAAGGTCCCATTTTCAGAGGCTGCTCGTTTCTCTGGTCAGGAACGGTGTCTTCTCCACAACTGAAGGTTGGATCCAAGAGGATGACTCCAGGTGGTGAGTTGCTCGCCTTGCTCTCATGTTTCTCTGTTTTCTCTCCTGTGTTCGCCAACTCTCTCTTTCTCTTCTCTGCTCTTCTCTCCTCGTGCCGTGTCCCTTCACAGGACGCGGGTAGTTGTGCATTCCCACAAGTGAGGTTTCGGGAGCCATGGAAAAGTCGGAGCGGACGAATATCATGCAGGGCAGTAGAAAGGCTGCTGAAAGTACTTGAAGAGACAAAAGAAATGAGAAGGGGGAAGTCCAGCGTAAAACAGGAGTGTGGTCTGTGAAGAGAAACAACGGGAAGTCTAAGCTACAGAAACTCTTCAAGTTGCCGAAAGACATGTAGGATGGGCAATTACTTCTTGAATCCAGTCTCTTGTAGATCTTAGGCTCAGTATTAGTGCGTATTTGCAGTTGCTTAGAAATCTGCCTTCTTCTGTTTGCTATCCCTTCTAATCACTGAAAATCTACCTATCTATTTTTTGTTTAGTTTTATTATTAATTATTATTATATTATTATTATTAAACTCAGTTTGTGCAACTGGTGCTCCGTGAGGAAATGATTTGTGTCTTACTCTAAGGGGCTGCCCGGTGTCACTGTTGCTCCGGGAGGGAAATAATTTGAGCACTACCTGAATTGGCCACGCAGTGTCACCATTGCTCCGTGAGGGAAATGCTTTCTGCATTACTCCAAGTGGCCACGTCGTGTCACTCTTCCTCCATGAGGGAAATGCTTTGTGCATGACCTGAATTGGCCACACACATCACTGTTGCTCCGGGGTGGGGGGTGGCGGGGGAGGCTTCGGATTGTTTGTGTGTTACTCCTGAGTGGCCACGTCATGTCACTCTTCCTCCAGGAGGGGAATGCTTTGTGCATTTCCCTTTGTTGTGGCCACCCAAGACAACACACACAGCACGACACCGACGCGCGCACACACACAGAACACGTGACACATACAGATGGGTAGTGTAAATTGCTAAAAATGAGACATTCATTACTAATCAGATGTAGCCGTTGATGTCTCATGCACTCTTCCTCGAAAAGCTGTACGTAATCTCGCCTGATCATTTGGTAGAGATCTGTTCAAGAAAATTACTCATAATGAGACATACATTATGAATCAATGAATGACAAATTGACTCCTCCTCCAAAAGCCTTTCACATTGGCTCCTTGTGATTAGGTAGATATCAGTTGACGATTTGGTAGAAATGACTAAAAAGGAGGCAGTTCTTCCTGATCAATGTTAGCAATTAATTACACATGGAATCATCCTCCGTACTATATTCAAATTAGCTCCTGGAGATTTGGAATAAAATCGGTCCGTGAAACTGACTAGGAATGAGACAATTCATTCCTCAGCTATCCTCTGATAAATTTCCCACGGAATCATCCAGCAGAAAAGCAAAGGCATTCTCCCTTGGTGCGTTGGAACAGATCGGTTCATGCAAAGGACTCAAGGTAGAAAATCATTCTTTACAAGTACCTAGTGGTAAAGACTCCAGCAATCCAGCGTCTCTCCTGGAGAGTTCGTAGCGATTGGTTCAAGAAAATTACTCCTAAGGAGACTTAAATTATCGACAAGTACTAGTGCTAAAGCTCTCCTCGAATGATTCACCAAAATGCTTTTCGATATGATGACACAGAAGGGCACAGAACACGACACACAAAAATAACACACGACAAAGACACACACACCGCGACACGGAAAGCATCACACACAAAACATTACACACACGACCCACAACATCTCACAAACACACACTCACTCAACACAAAATGACCCACAACATGTCACACGCAACACAAGACGACCCACAACATGTCGAGCGCTGTGGAGCGAGGGCTCCGGCTCGGCTTTGGCAGCGGCTCTGGCGAGGAATGGTGCCGGAGCTCTCGCCGGAGGGGAACACGGCAGGAGGGGGCCTGATCCGCTTGGGCCTCTTTCCAAGGGGGCGGAACCAGGCCTCCACTCTCTGCCCTCTGCAGACCTGGCTGCCAGGTCAGTGCTTCCAGTTCCTCGTCCGCACTCGCTGTCGTCCTCCTCACCGGCCGTGGGTGTCCTCGCTGGGGACGGGGCTCGGGGGGATGAAGGTGGGGAGGGGCCAGAGTCTCTTGAGTAGAGTGACTCTGTGGGGTGCCGTTAGAAAAGGAGATTTTGGTTGGGATGCTCAAGATGTAATGGGATGTGGCAATTCAATGATGAGACAGAACACAGCTTTTGTGCAAGGAAGCAGGCTGGTCAGCTGAGATGGGCTGTTCTGCCCCCCGCCTTCCTCCTTCTCCTTTTATTATATTTCTCCCCCCTAAGCATTACACACTGCTACTGCAAAAAGTTACACAAAGGAAAGTATGACGTTGATTAATATACTTATTTACCATCTTTTATCTACTACAATGCTGGTTCTCAGGCCTTGAGCCCAGGCTAAGAAAGCGTCCCACAGTCACTGTCCCAACAATCAAGTTCTCATGGTTCATATCTAGCCCTTGTCCTTGGATAGAGCAATGTGTGCATTGCTTCTACAAAACAGTCAGGGTGTGCCCTGCCTGCTTCCAGGTGGAATAACTAAACATGAACCCTTCATCCCCCCGTTTTTTATTTAATGATATTCGGCCATCTCATGGTAGCCGTCAATTTGTTTTGTCATGCTGTTTAACTCCCAGACAGACAAGGACATAACTTGGGGCGCTTTCCAGGGCGAAATTTCACAAAATCTTAACAAGGAAGGAATACATTGTACACAGTAGCAGCAAAAAATAAGCCCAATGATTACAAACACAGCATAACCGAAAAGCTGTCGCAGCCATTCTAGAGAGGGCAGCCAACCTGTAAGCCAATTCCAAAAACCCTCAAACCCCAGATCTTGGCGTATGTGTGTTGTAAGATTGGCCAATTCAGCCAGTCTAGTTTCTATGGAGCGACTATTATCAGTTAAATTAAAGCAACACATGTGCTGAAACGTGGAGCAGCCTAGATGGTGTTTCAGGAGCAGAAAATCAATGGCTGCTCTGTTATCCAAGATTGCATCCCTTAATTCGTGTTGTTCTGTGTTAAGTAAGGCAATAGCCTGGGATGTTGTATTAATTGCCTTTGCTGCAAAGCATGCCAGGTTATTTAAAGTTCTGGCTGAATACATGGCAAGCGTGGGGACCCCAACAATAGAGGCTGCTAAAGCAGTATACTCAGCACGACTAAAAAGCTCAACATCTGCAATACAATCATCTGAAAGGTGTACACTTCTTCTACTACGTTTTTGACCAGCAAAAGGCAATATAAGTGTCATTCTACTAAGACAGCAAAGGGTGCCATCACTTAAATTTGCAGGGATATAATTAAAGGTGCGTGAACCGCAAGTAAAAAACCATCCTGATGGTAGGATGATATGGCCATAATTGTATGAAACATTAACAGCATGGGAACAATTTTAAAGGGGTTGAGAAATTTTTCGACAGCCCAAAGGCACGTTTGTACTAGTGCAGTTAACTACACGCGCACAGGTGACATTGTCAGCCCCGGCCGGGTACAGTGTGTGGAGGGATATAGCCGTGCGAGGCAGAGTATAGTTGGCCGGGCCCCAATTAGCCATGCTAGAGTACTGGGAAGAAAGATTCTCATAAGGAGAAAACAGTGTCTTATTTTCCATCTCCTCAGGGTGATGACATACTGGAATAAGGTATGTACCTAACAAATCTCCGGCTGCTACAGAATTAGATAGACAAAAGTGGGTAACATTTGCTATTGAAGCCAATCTTTCCCATATGTTATATGTCATTCGGGCTCATAACGGGGGAAGCGCTTCCGAGCCAACCCCTACAGGAAATAGCAGGCACAAAAGGCACACAATCATCACAGAATTAGCAGTGATTTGGGCGAGAATCGCCACAAACAAAGTCTTAGGAGTCTCTGGCTGTTGATCTGCTGCCAGTCTTTGTTGGGCCACGGCGACCAATGCTTTTACTGCTCCCCATGTCACGGGCCGGTTTGGGACACTACGTCTCCTCCGTTTCCGTCCCGTCGTTGTCGACTCGGGGGGCAATGCGGTCTCCTCCAAAGTCAGCTGAAACTCTGGTATGGGATTCGACAGCCCCTGGTGCCATGCCATGTTGTTTAAGTGCCGGTCACACACACCGAGCTGGAACCCACAACGGTCCTGCAGGGAGAGACACAGCAGCATATCCCCGACCCCAAGTGATTAGAGGTACTGGGCCCAGCCACTGTGGATCAGGCAGCTGACAGTAAAAGACACGCGGTCTTTCCAGTACCTCAGATTTGTGAAAATGCCAATCCGCAGGGGTCTGCTGATCTGCATTCAATGTTAAATTATTTAAAGTAAACAAGAGGATATGCATTTGTTGTTGAATGTCTCCTAAGGTTCGGAGACGCAGCTCCCCTTGTTTTAATTGTTTATCAAGCAAGGTTTTGAGTGTGCGATTGGCACGTTCAACAATGACTTGGCCCTTGGAATTATAAGGGATTCCGTGTTTAAGACGGACGTCCCAGTGGGCACAAAAGGTGGAGAGGGCTGCAGAGCAGTAGGCTGGGGCATTATCTGTTTTAATTCGGCAGGGGCGACCCATAACAGAAAAGCAGGCCAGCAAATGGTGAATAACTTTGTTAGTGGCTTCCCCACGTTGTGGGGTTGCCCAAAGGAAGCCCGAATAAGTATCAACGGAAACATGTAAAAACGAATAGGGGCGGAATTGTGGCACATGAGTAACATCCATTTGCCACAGCTGATTTGCTGCGGTACCTCTGGGGTTAATGGCATAAGAAAAGGTAGGAGCAGCAGCAGCACAGTGGGGGCAGGAACGAACAATGGAACATGCATGATCAGCAGAAATGTGAAACTGCCGGGCCAAAACAGAGGCAGACTGATGAAAAAAGGCATGGCTTTCAATGGGGTCAGAAAAAAGGGAATTTACCTGACCACGCAACGCGCGATCGGTGCGTGCATTGCCCTCAGTGAGTGGCCCAGGCAGAGGGGTATGACTGCGAATATGAGCAACAAAGTAAGGGAAATGACAAGTGGCAATAAGATGCTGCAAAGACAAAAACAGGCGAAGGAGGTCCGCATCAACCTGAGGGGTAATGAGGGTAAGGGGTAAATGATCAATTACCTGATAAACATAATGGCTATCCACAATTAAATTAAAGGGACAATCAGCAAAAAGTTGAGAGGCCAAAATAACAGCAGCCAATTCTGAACGCTGTGCAGAACGCTGAGGCAGTGTAAAACGAGAATGCCAACGAGGGGGGTCACCCAACTGATAAGTGACTACACCTCGGTGGGGAGAGCCATCAGTAAAAAGAGTGACAGCGGAAACAATGGGTTGAGAGCGGCTAAGACGATGAACAATTAGGAGCACCTTTTGGGTAATGACCAATCGAGGATCTTTTGGAGGATTGTAAGAAATCTCTCCCACATAATCACAAAGAGCAACCTGCCAGGCCAAGGAGGTGTGACACAAAGAGTCAAATTCAGTACGGGACAAGGGGAGCACAATGGCAACTAAATCAGTGCCAGTGAGTTGCACTGCACGGTGGCGGGCTTTACGAACAAGATCAGATAGATACGGATAAATATTTCGAGGAGGGGTGGATGAAAGGTATAGCCACTCTATAATAGAAACGGCTGTGTCTGTATGGGGTACAAACAGAGCCGCAGTTGGCGTATGAGGGGTGGCAAGAAGAACGAACCGTAAGGGACGGACCTCTGGGAGTCTGTCCACAAACTCCTGACTCAATGCTGCATTGATTTGTTGAATGCAGGCAATATGCTCCTCAGTGATGGCAATAACTGCACCCGGTGCCCGGGCTCCACGCAGGAGCTCAAACAACGGCTGCAGCATTGAAGTGGGGAGACGAAAGTAGGGCCGAATCCAATTTAAATGACCCAAAATCTGTTGTAATTTAACAAGGGTTAGGGGTTGAGGTAGAATTAATTCCGGACGAACCGGAGCAGCATAGGTTTGTAAAACCTTATATCCGAGGTAGTGGTAGGGATAAGAGTGTTGGATTTTTTCTGGTGCCACTAACAGGCCATTTTGGCCGAGAATCTGAGACAAAGATTCAAGCTGTTGTGCCGTGACCCGGGGACCACTAAGCAAAATGTCATCCATGTAATGGTAGACCTTTAGCGTAGGGTACCGGGCACAGAAAGGGGCAAGTGCCCGATCCACAAAAAGCTGACACAAGGTTGGACTATTTTGCATTCCCTGGGGCAAGACCTTCCACTGATACCTTTGAGAGGGTTGCTGATTATTATATTGTGGCACCGTAAATGCAAATTTTTCACTATCTTGTGGGCAAAGGGGGATGGTGAAAAAACAATCTTTTAAATCTAACACACAAAGTTGATTGGTTTGAGGAATTAAATTTGGATTTGGTAAGCCAAACTGCAAGGGGCCCATAGGTTGGATGCATTTATTTATTTCCCTTAAATCATGTAACAGCCGCCAAGCACCCGATTTTTTCTTAATAACGAACACCGGGGTGTTCCAGGGACTAGTGGAGCTCTCCAATAGCTGTGCTTGGAAATGCTGCTGCACAAGCGAATGAAGCGCTTTTAGCTTTTCTAGAGGGAGGGGCCACTGGTCAATCCATACGGGCTCTAAGGATTGCCATACCAAGGGTAATGCGGAGGGCACGGTGGGTGAGGGAGGGTTTTGGGCAATCAGATGTTAAGATCGAGGGTGGTGTCTAACTTTGTAAGTAAATCACGGCCCCAAATATTGAGGTGGACAGGGAGTACAAAAGGGCGGATAGTAGCAAGGGTACGGCCTCCCGGTTTAGAGACTGTGACCCAAGACAAACTTTGGCGCCCGGGTTTACTACCCCCGATCCCCCCCAATTCTTTAGAAGAAACCGTAGGCCAACTAACCGGCCACTCCAGATCATGAATCACCGTAACGTCAGCTCCAGTGTCCACCAGCCCTGTAAAAGGAACATCATTTAAGAGAAGTGTTAACTGAGGTTTTGAGGGGCGGACTGACATTGTCAGAGCAACAAGTGGAGAAGACGCCCTGTGAGACGGCGAGTGAGACAACGTCGATCCAAAGCCGCCTCCGCCCCGAGTTCGATCCTCGGCAGCTGGCACCTGATAGGGGACTAAAATCAATTGTGCAATTGACCGTCCACGCAGGAGCGACTGTGGAAGATGAGTCCACACCTGAACCTTAATAATGCCAGTGTAATCAGCATCAATGACCCCTGGAATGACAAAAAAGCCCTGTTTCCCAGCATGTGAGCGAGGGAGAACAAGACCCACAAAGCCGGCAGGGAGAGGTCCCGTCACCTGTGTAGGTATGGCACAGACCTCCCCTGGCAGCCGAAAGTCAGTGTCCTCCTGCATGATCAAATCAAGCCCTGCACTTCCAGCAGTCGCCGCCCTCATAGAGTCTACAGATTTTAAGGCAGAGGAGCGGTTGTCTGAGTGGGAAACACCCCCGTTTGGCCCTGTGTTCGGGGGGGACCCATCGTGCGGTTTCTCGACCCGCTACGACACTGATTAGCCCAGTGATAACCTTTCCCACACTTGGGGCACTTCTTTGAGGGTCGGGCTGGTGCCTTAGATGAGCGGCACTTCCGCTGAAAATGACCCTCCTTACCACAGCGGTAACAACGCTTCCCCTCCTTCCCGGTTTTTCTCAGGGCAGCAGCCAGAACTCCAGCTTTGTGGGCTTGTGTGCCGACGTTCTGGCACGCCCGCAGCATGTCTGAGAGCTCTAAAATACCAGAGGCTTGCGCTGCCTGGAGAGCACGGCGGCAATCCTCGTTTGCATTTTCAACTGCCAATTTTAACAGGAGCTCGTGAGCTGCCTCAGTGTTATCCACCTGTCGGAGGATAGCCTCATGCAATCTGTTGGTAAAATCCAAAAAGGACTCTGAGGCACCCTGACGGATACTGACAAAGCTTTTGGTAGGCTTGCCTGAATCCGGGACCTTCTTGAAAGCATGCTGGGCACAGGTGGAAATAATGGGGAAGACGGCCTGAGGGAGTTGAGCCTGCATCTCAATAATCTCAATGGAGCCTGACCTGCTGGTAGCAGCCCTGGAACCTACCATCTCCCGGTGTACATGACAGGCCTTGTACCTGTGTTTGCATGTGTATCTATATCTGCCCACTTGAAGTTTCCACTTCATGCATCTGATGAAGTGGGTTCCAGCCCATGAAAGCTTATGCCCAAATAAATTTATTAGTCTTCAAGGCGCCACAGGATTCCTCATTGTTTTTGCTGAAACAGACTAACATGGCTATCCCTCTCAAACATGTTTAATAGTGAGGGTAATTAACTACTGGCACCATTTACCCAGGGTTGTGGTGGATTTTCCATCACTGACCATTTTTAAATCAAGAGTGGATGATTTAAAAAAAATATATCTGCTCTAGTTCGAGCAGGAATTATTGTGGGGCAGATCCCTGGCCTGTGTTACACAGGAGTCCAGACAAGCTGATCACAAAAGTCCCTTCTGGCCTTGGAATCTGTGAACCTCTGAAAACAATGATCATATCCAGGTCACAACCAAGACTGACTCCGTAAGTCGGTGGGTTAACAATGATGTTGGTTTGGGTCATCAGCTCCTTAAATCATCCAATTAATAGAGGAGATGATCAGATCCTGTGGCTAACATAAGAAAGCACTGCTTTCCTTTAATCCTGCAGCAGGAGGTGGGAGAAGCCGGCTGTTTTGATTTAAGGAAATCCTGTTTAGACACCAGAGACACTGGAACCGAGGTGGGTGGGGGTGGCGAAGGCTAGTGCCCCTTCAAGGGCAGTATTATGACGCAGGGGAAGTATTATGAGACTGATCTAGTTTTTGCCCCCATGCTTTGTTTCGCTCAGGCTGGGTGGGGCTCCATGGCTTTGGCATGTAAGAGTCTAGTCACCTGTGGGCTGCAATAGTTTGCTTTAATCTTCGATGTTGGGCTTGATGTGAGCGTGCTGGGTGTGTTCGTGGCCTGTGATATAGAGGAGGTCTGACTGGATGATCTCATGGTCCCTTCTGGCCTAAAACTCTACATGTAGCTGGTGTAGGACATACCTGTCATTTTGGGTTTAGCTTAAGCCTTCCTGGATGCTGTGAACCCCATGATCAACACTCATCCAGAGAACCGGAGCTCCCTCCATTCCTCTGACTCCATTTCTTTCACCAGTAATGTCACAGAACATGGTTATTGGTTAGGAATGTGCTTTCTTGGAGCGTTTTATCCAGTTCGGATAATGTGATGTTTTGGGACAGGGTTTAAGAGATGTTCTTACCCCTTCCTCTCATCAATGATGGTCAGTTGATAAATTACAGTACTACGAATCAGGAAACATTCATTGATTATGTGCAATTACAGGTGTTAATTAGAAGTGAAAAAAAGTTTTCGTTCAAAAAATATCTTGAGGAAATTTGGCCGGTTTACAAAAAGAGATGTTTTTGTTGAAAACATTCATAGAATCATAGAATCATAGAATATCAGGGTTGGAAGGGACCCAACCCCCTGCTCGAAGCAGGACCAATTCCCAGTTAAATCATCCCAGCCAGGGCTTTGTCAAGCCTGACCTTAAAAACCTCTAAGGAAGGAGATTCTACCACCTCCCTAGGTAACGCATTCCAGTGTTTCACCACCCTCTTAGGGAAAAAGTTTTTCCTAATATCCAATCTAAACCTCCCCCACTGCAACTTGAGACCATTACTCCTCGTTCTGTCATCTGCTACCATTGAGAACAGTCTAGAGCCATCCTCTTTGGAACCCCCTTTCAGGTAGTTGAAAGCAGCTATCAAATCCCCCCTCATTCTTCTCTTCTGCAGGCTAAACAATCCCAGCTCCCTCAGCCTCTCCTCAGAAGTCATGTGTTCTAGACCCCTAATCATTTTTGTTGCCCTTCACTGGACTCTCTCCAATTTATCCACATCCTTCTTGTAGTGTGGGGCCCAAAACTGGACACAGTACTCCAGATGAGGCCTTACCAATGTTGAATAAAGGGGAACGATCACGTCCCTCGATCTGCTCGCTATGCCCCTACTTATACATCCCAAAATGCCATTGGCCTCCTTGGCAACAAGGGCACACTGCTGACTCATATCCAGCTTCTCGTCCACTGTCACCCCTAGGTCCTTTTCCGCAGAACTGCTGCCTAGCCATTCGGTCCCTAGTCTGTAGCGGTGCATTGGGTTCTTCCGTCCTAAGTGCAGGACCCTGCACTTATCCTTATTGAACCTCATCAGATTTCTTTTGGCCCAATCCTCCAATTTGTCTAGGTCCTTCTGTAACCTATCCCTCCCCTCCAGCGTATCTACCACTCCTCCCAGTTTAGTATCATCCGCAAATTTGCTGAGAGTGCAATCCACACCATCCTCCAGATCATTTATGAAGATATTGAACAAAACCGGCCCCAGGACCAACCCTTGGGGCACTCCACTTGATACCGGCTGCCAACTAGACATGGAGCCATTGATCACTACCCGTTGAGCCCGACAATCTAGCCAGCTTTCTACCCACCTTATAGTGCATTCATCCAGCCCATACTTCCTTAACTTGCTGACAAGAATACTGTGGGAGACCGTGTCAAAAGCTTTGCTAAAGTCAAGAAACAATACATCCACTGCTTTCCCTTCATCCTCAGAACCAGTAATCTCATCATAAAAGGCGATTAGATTAGTCAGGCATGACCTTCCCTTGGTGAATCCATGCTGGCTGTTCCTGATCACCTTCCTCTCATGCAAGTGCTTCAGGATTGATTCTTTGAGGACCTGCTCCATGATTTTTCCAGGGACTGAGGTGAGGCTGACTGGCCTGTAGTTCCCAGGATCCTCCTTCTTCCCTTTTGATTGGCACTACATTAGCCTTTTTCCAGTCATCCGGGACTTCCCCGGTTTGCCACGAGTTTTCAAAGATAATGGCCAATGGCTCTGCAATCACAGCCGCCAATTCCTTCAGCACTCTCGGATGCAACTCGTTCAGCCCCATGGACTTGTGCACATCCAGCTTTTCTAAATAGTCCCTAACCACCTCTATCTCCACAGAGGGCTGGCCATCTCTTCCCCATTTTGTGATGCCCAGCGCAGCAGTCTGGGAGCTGACCTTGTTAGTGAAGACAGAGGCAAAAAAAGCATTGAGTACATTAGCTTTTTCCACATCCTCTGTCACTAGGTTGCCTCCCTCATTCAGTAAGGGCCCACACTTTCCTTGGCTTTCTTCTTGTTGCCAACATACCTGAAGAAACTCTTCTTGTTACTCTTGACATCTCTCGCTAGCTGCAGCTCCAGGTGAGATTTGGCCCTCCTGATTTCATTCCTACATGCCCGAGCAATATTTTTATACTCTTCCCTGGTCATATGTCCAACCTTCCACTTCTTGTAAGCTTCTTTTTTATGTTTAAGATCTGCTAGGATTTCACTATTAAGCCAAGCTGGTCGCCTGCCATATTTACTATTCTTTTGACTCATCGGGATGGTTTGTCCTTGTAACCTCAACAGGGATTCCTTGAAATACAGCCACCTCTCCTGGACTCCTTTCCCGTTCATGTTAGTCCCCCAGGGGATCCTGGCCATCCGTTCCCTGAGGGAGTCGAAGTCTGCTTTCCTGAAGTCCAGGGTCCATATCCTGCTGCTTACCTTTCTTCCCTGTGTCAGGATCCTGAACTCAACCAACTCATGGTCACTGCCTCCCAGATTCCCATCCACTTTTGCTTCCCCCACTAATTCTACCCGGTTTGTGAGCAGCAGGTCAAGAAAAGCGCCCCCCCTAGTTGGCTCCTCTAGCACTTGCGCCAGGAAATTGTCCCCTACGCTTTCCAAAAACTTCCTGGATTGTCTATGCATCGCTGTATTGCTCTCCCAGCAGATATCAGGAAAATTAAAGTCACCCATGAGAATCAGGGCATGCGATCTAGTAGCTTCCGTGAGTTGCTGGAAGAAAGCCTCATCTACCTCATCCCCCTGATCCAGTGGTCTATAGCAGACTCCCACCACTACATCACTCTTGTTGCACACACTTCTAAACTTAATTCAGAGACACTCAGGTTTTTCTACAGTTTCGTACCGGAGCTCTGAGCAGTCATACTGCTCATACATACATTTGGATTTTCTTGAGGGTTTTTTTTTTTCTTGCATTATTACAAAATTTTCAACTTAAACCTTTTATTTGGATGGAGGGGTCCTATGATGTATTGTTTATTGGGTTCTGTTCTATTCTATGTAGCTTCTTCCACCACACTCATCACCATAATATCAGGATTTCTTCTGCTTTTCCAATTTTGAGCCCTCAGCTTAGTCAAACGGTAGGATTTTCAAAACTGAAAATATTCATTCTGGAAAATTCCAAGTTTTGAGAGGAATAAAAAATAATGGAAAATATTTAAAAATGAAAAATTAGTCCATTTCGGAAAACAACAGAACAAAAAACGTCTTTGACCAGTGAGAGGTGCTATCCCCACAGTGCCATATCTCAGGGAAACAGTGTGATTGGGGAGTAGACCCAGAAGAAAGGGTGGAGCTGCCCAGTGAAAGAGGTGGTGAAAGTGTAGATTGGGGCCTCCATACCAGGATGATAAAATGACACCAGGCCCCGCTCATAGTCCAGATACACTCCGATCTTCCCAGGGCTCCCAGTCGGGGACAGGAGGGTCTCTGGGGAGGTGCAAGCCCAGTAATGGCTCCCACACTGATCCACGGCCCAGATCCTCTCCTCAGGAGAAAAGCTGATCCAGCCCTTCCTCCTGACAGATTCTTTGGCCACCCCCACAGCCCAGGCCCTACCACCTCCGACTTCTACCTCCCAGTAGTGTTTCCCCGAGGCAAACCCTTCCAAACCCAGCACGCAGGTTTCACTGTCAAATCTCTCAGGGTTGTCAGGCACGTCCTGCTGCAAGCCCCTCTATTCCACAGATCGCCGATTCTCAGAGACCTTGAGGCTGGGATGAGCCGTGTCCAGATCCAGACTCACCATCGCTGCAGAGATGGGGTACAGCATCAGCATAGGTGCTGACTCCGTGGGTGCTGCAGGACTGGAGCACGCACGGGGAAAAATTAGTGGGTGCTCAGCACCCACCGGCAGCCAAGCTCTGCGCCTCCACCTCACCTCACCTAACCTCTGCCTCCTCCCCTGAGCATGCTGTGTCCCTGCTTCTCCTAGCTCCCAGAGCTTGCAGCCACAAAACAGCTGTTTAGCAGCGTAACAAGCTCTGGGAGGGAGGGGGGAGGAGCAGGAACGTGGCGCACTCAGGGGAAGAGGCGGAGCCTGGGAGGGGATTTGGGGAAGGAGTCCAATAGGGGCAGGGAGGGGACGGAGTTGGGGTGGGGACTTTGGGGAAGGGGTTGGAATGGGGGCGGGGCAGGGGTGGAGTCAGGGCAGGGCTGGGGGTAGAGGAGGGGTTGAGCACCCACGGGCACCAGCAGAAGTTGGTGTCTATGCCCATCGAGGCTGTTTCCCATCCTCCCACCAGCTCTGTCTTGGCTAGGAGACTCTCTGATTTCCCGCCTCTAACTCCCAGGGATCTGCTTCTCTGCATTTCACTGCAGCTCTCCTCCCAGGCAATAGGGGCAAATAGTTCCCCTGGAAGAGATGGAGATGCCTCTAGCTCCCATTGGGCCTGTCTGTAACCTCTACAGAGGCCCCAGTAAGGAACGAGTTCAGGTGTTACACACACGGAGATCATTTCAACCATCAAAAGAACTCAGTATTCACCTACCACAAAATCAGTGCTGTGGGGCCGCTACCACGTCTCCACAGCTAAGACAGCAACTGAGTTTCCAATCTACACCTGAGTTGGGAGCCCTCTATTCTAATACCCACCAAGTCATATCAGACTCAAATTTGGTAGATTTGGTCCAGGTCTGATGTAGAATTTTTCTACCATATTTGAACTGAATTGGCCAAAGGGCTACTGATTGACAACTCCGTAAAAACAGAGATTTCACCAGAGTCCAAAAAGCATTAAGGCAATTACCCGCAGCCAGTTAAGGTAATTTACAGTTTTCTAGAACCCTTCTAGTTCATGAAGTTAATAACAACGCAACACATGAGAATTCACCATATGTGTCCAGTAAAAACCCAACTCTGAACCATAATTACCAACTGCTGCGAGCACCTACCCCCCTGAATTGACAGCAGGTAAGTTCCCGGCCTTAGGAGCACTCTGAGTTATTGCAGTTACACTGGAGAGCTCGGGACTCCATACTTAAGTGTGAGCATTTGTTTTATGCAAGTAAACTGGGGACGAATCTGGCATTTTCGTTGACCATACTGCTCTTTCCCTGTGACTTCTGGCATGTGCGCATTTGCTGGGCAGCAGAGTGGTGCAGGGGGCCTGACATTAAAATACCAGCTTCACTTACCTGCATTTTTGCTGACTTTACTCCAGCCTGAAATCAAACACACCAAGAGGTGAGCACTCCCCGGAGCACGGACTGCCAGCATAGGACACAATGTCATATGGGGTGGGGGAAAGGGGACACATGGCACTTACCAAGTTCAGCCAGGGATTTCTCTGCAAACAGAGAGACATGGGTATGCAGTCAGTTCTACAACAGCTCCTGGGTTAGGGAATGTGCCTTTAAAGGACCACTTTGCCCTCTCCACTGTACTCTCTGCTGCCCTCTTTCCGCCGAGGTCTCCTGGCCTGAGCTCCATCCTCATAGAGCTCTTAGTGGCTTTGGGCACTGTCAATTACACTCCCCTTCTTGGCATCTGACCCTCGCTGGGCTCCTATGGCCCTGCCCTAGCTGGGCTCACGTGTGGTGTAGTGTCCACACTCCCCATGTGCCAGGCAGCTTGGTGAGGGGCTAGGCCCTGATAACATGGAAGTGAGGGTTTAATGAGCTAACCCTTGGCCCTGAACACTGGATCTCAGCTCATGGGCCCAGCAACATGAGCTGGCTCCTTCTCACTGAGTTTGTGCCTCAAAGTGTCAGAGAGTGCTAGGAGACTTTGGGACTGCGCTGAGCCCCTGTTTCCAGGGCATCAGAATCCCCCCACCCCTCCATTCCTTTAAATTCAGTAGCAAAAAGGTACATGGGCCCAGGCAGACCCACCAGTTTTGGATATGGACATTCCCCTGTGTGCAGATTTTAAAGGAAGGGGCTAAAATCAGGCTTATTATGGAAACTGAGCAGCAACCTTATCTATGGAGCAGTTACCCCACTCTATGATTAGTCAGAGCGCCCCGTCCGTTTGATTCCCAGAGCCTCTCCTAACAGAGAGTGCAGAGACAAAAGCCAAAGTGCGTCTGACTATGTACAGTGCGAGAAAATTGTTCAAGCCTCCGGAGAGCCCAGACATTTACCTCTCTCGTTCTCCAGCTCAGCGTGCAGAAACTCTGGAAGAGAAAAGGAAGAAAGAGGTGAGGTTTCATCTTGTTGCATTAACTGGGTTATTCCTACTATTATTTCAGGGAACTTGTCCTAGGAACTTACCTCTCTCTTTCTCCACTTCAGATTGCAGGTTTTCTAAAGAAAGAAGAGTGAAAGAGGTGAGATTCCGGGGGGCAATGGTCCCCTCTCATACTAGCAAAGAGCTGCCATTTTACAGAAAATCATAGATTCACAGAGTTCAGGGCCAGAAGGGTTCCTCCTGTACATCACAGACCTTAGACCCTCACTCAGTCACTGCTGTACCAGGCTTAAGGTTACAGTTTAGTTACGGGTATTTTTAGAGAAAGTTGTGGACAGGTCATGGGCAATAAACAAAAAAATTCACCACCTGTGACCAGTTCATGATTTATACCATAAGTCCCCTAAGTAAATCTTAGCGGGGCTGCTGCTGGAGGGGGAGCAGGGCCAGTGGCACCAGCTGCCAGGGGCCACTGAGCAGCAGCTGCTTCAGCCGCCCGAGGGACCACTGCTCAGGCGCTCTCTGGGGCCAGCCCCACTGGCTGCTGGTCAGGTGGTCCCCGGGGCCAGCTGCCCTGGGCCACTCCAACAGTGGCTGGCAGTCAGTGCAGCTGGCTGTGGGGCTGTCGGAACAACTGGCTGACCTCATTTGAAAAAAGACGTTGAAAAACTAGAAAGGATGCAGAAAAGAGCCACAAAAATTATTTGAGGGCTGGAAAAAAATGCCTGACAGTGAGAGACTGACTTATAGTAATGGGATTATTCACATACGTAAAGTTAAGCCTGTATCTAGCTGAATTGGGGCCCTGAGCTCTCTGGGCCTCAGTTCCCTGAGTGTAAAATGGGATAAGAAAGGGTTCCTCGCCTTGCACAGTAACTGCAGTTCTTCGAGGTGTGTGTTACTCCATGCTCTGTGTATTCACAGCCCTGCGGCTCACATCGGAGATTTTAGGTAGCAGTTTCTGTTTGGCCCCCACATACGCTCTCCCCATCTCGTGCTCCGCATTAGGTCAATATAGCGCTGTTCAGACAAAGTGCCCCCAGTTCCTTCTCTACCACAGAGCTCATAGGTCAGAGCTCCAAAGCAGAGGGGAAGGAGGGCAAGTAGTGGAGCACCCACAGGGACACATCTCAGAAAGCCACAGTTACGGCACCAGGTGAGTAACCCTTTCTCCTTCTTTCAGCGGTGTCTCGGCGACTCTGCAGCAGTACCCTTAACTGAGGGGTGGGGTTTCAGAGTCGAGTCTAGTCCTGAGCATCAGACACTGGAATAAAATATAGCAGAGGATGCAGGGGTGCCGGAATTGGGGGGATCAAGGGGTCAGGCCCTCCCCCCACTTTTTGCCAGCTGTAAAGGCAAGTAACGGTGGGGGGAGAGGAGTGAGCAGCAGGCGGGGTTTGGGGGGGAAGCGAGAGTGATGTTGGGGTTTTGGAGGAAGGGTTGGTGCAAGGTCAGGGGCTTGGGGAGAAGAGGTAGTGTGAGGTCAGGGCCTTGGGGGCAATGGGTGGCGTGAGCACAGGGAGAAAGGGGCAGGGCCTCAGGCGGGGCATGGCATGTGGGGTGCAGCCACAGTTCAGGTGCCTGTGGGCCCCTCACACACTTCTAAGGGGCCTCTGCTGAGATGTGGGTGACTGCATGTTGTTCAGCAAATGTGTGAGCAGATGTCCACGTTTCTGCTCTGCACATGTCTGTGATCAGAACATTCTTATGTAAGGCTGTGTAAGTGGAGAGAGATCTCCTGGAGTGAGTTTGAACCATACAGGAAGGTGGAATGCCATAATTGTGAGAGCAATGGGTAATGCAGTCTGATATCCATCTCAAGAGTCTTTGTTTAGTGATTGAGGCTCCCTTAGATCTGTCTGCAATGGAGAGAAGTAGTCTGCGAGATTTCCTAAAAGGCTTAATCCTCACCAAATAAAAGGACTCTCCTGACATTGAGAGTGTGTAGTGTCACCTCCCTTTTATCCTGGTGTGATTTTGGAAAGAAAGTGGGGAGATGGATAAACCGGTTTATGTGGAAGTGTGAAGATATTTTCAGTAGGAATGTGGGGTACAGTCATATTGTAACCTTGTCTTCTAAAACAACTGTAAACAGGGGGTATACCAATAGAGCCCCTATCTCTCCCACTCTCCGTGCAGACATAATGGCCACTAGGATTGTAGTTTCCATAGAGAGGTATAGAAGAGAGCAGGAAGCCATGGGTTCGAAGGGAAGTCTTGTAAGAAACCGAAGGACATGGTTGAGGTCTCATGACAGTGTAGAACATCTGATTGTGAAGACTGCAAAGAGCTACAAAAGGATCTCACAAAACTGGATGACTGGGCAACAAAATGGCAGATTAAATTTAATGTTGATAAATGAAAAGTAATGCACATTGGAAAACATAATCCTAACTATACATATACAATGATGGGGTCTAAATTAGCTGTTGCCACTCAAGAAAGAGATCTTGGAGTCATTGTGGATAGTTTTCTGAAATCATCCACTCAGTGTGCAGCGGCAGTCAAAAAAGCAAACAGAATGTTGGGAATCATCAAGAAAGGGATCGATAATATGACAGAAAATATCATATCGCCTATATATAAATCCATGGTTCACCCGCACCTTGAATACTGTGTGCAGACGTGGTCGCCCCACCTCAAAAAAGACACATTGGAATTGGAAAAGGTTCAGAAAAGGGCAACAAAAATGATTAGGGGTATAGAACGACTTCCGTATGAGGAGAGATTAATAAGACTGGGACTTTTCAGCTTGGAAAAGAGGCGACTAAGGGGGGATATGATAGAGGGCTATGAAATCATGAGTGGTATAGAGAAAGTAAATAAAGAAGTGTTATTTACTCCTTCTCATAATAGAAGAACAAGGGGCCACCAAATGAAATTAATAGGTAGCGGGTTTAAAACAAACAAAAGAAAGTATTTTTTCATGCAATGCACTGTCAACCTCTGGCACTCCTTACCAGAGGGTGTTGTGAAGGCCAAGACTATAACGGGGTTCAAAAGGGAGCTAGATAGATTCATGGTGGCTAGGTCCATCAATAGCTATTAGCCAGGATGGGCAGGAATGGTGTCCCAAGCCTCTGTTTGCCAGAAGCTGGGATTGGGTGATAGGCATGGATCACTTGATAACCTGTCTGTTCATTCCCTTTGGGGCACCTGCCATTGGCCACTGTCAGAAGGCAGGATACTGGGCTAGATGGACCTTTGGTCTGACCCAGTATGGCTGTTCTTATGCTCTTATGTTCACACCAACATCTCAGCAGCTCACCTCTTGGGCACATAGAACACTCCTGCAGACACTCTCAGCAGGAACTTTTCCCAGGATTACAAATGAGAAATAGACCTTTCCATTCTCCACAGCATATTTCTACTTTGGGGAGTTCCAAAGATAGACTTATTCCCCACAACCAGAGACAAGAAGTGCTCCCAGTTCTGCTCTGGAGCTGTCCTGGGTCATCACTCTCTCGGAGATGATCTTTTCCTACATTGGAACACAGGTCTCCTCTATGCCTTGCCTCCAATTCCTCTAATATCAAAGGTCTTGCCTGAGGAAAGAAAAGAAAGGGCCAGGGTTACACTTACAGACCCCTTGTGGCCATGACGAACGTGATTTCCATGTCGTACTCAACTGGTGATTTGCATGCCAATCACTCAGCAGCCTGTTCCTCATCTCCCCTCTCAGGGTACTGGCAAGGTCCATCACCCCAATCGACAGGTTCTCCAACTCAATGCTTCCAACGCTTAGAAATTACCTGCTCTGAGTAAGTAAAGACCATGTCTATTCAATAGTGGAAGAGATTCCAGCTCTGGTGTGACTGGAAACATGTTACCCCTATATCCTCTCCACTACCACTTGTGGTAGATTGCATCCTAGAACTGAAAATGTCAGGGTTATTGCTATGCTCCCTGGAAGTGCATCTCGCTGCCATCACCCCTTTCCATCATAAGACGACAACAAGATGATGTCTCAGGGCATGAGTAAACCTTGCCACAAATAAGAACATAAGAACGGCCAGACTGGGTCAGACCAAAGGTCCATCAAGCCCACTATCCTGTCCTCCGATAGTGGCCAATGGCAGTGTTAGGGGGCTTATTCCTTCACCCACTTACTTCCCTGGTCCTTTTCACATGAACAGAGAGCAACAATACCCAAAGTCCAAAGGTGCAAACAATTCGATGTTTTTTGGGGTGAACTTCCAGCAAGCATGATTCCAGTTTCCTTCCTTAGTATCCTCCTTCCCAGCTCTGACACCACAGAGCCTTACACCTGTGTCCCTGTTCCCATTCCTGCCCTTAGCCAAACATGAGTCCAATTTCCTTACCCCCATTCCCTGTTCCCATCTCCCTCCCCCATCCACCCTCTCCACCCGCACCCACTCACTTCCTCATTGACTACAGATTATATAGTAAAACTTGAGTTCTGCTTAGCTATACCTTAACCAATCATTTTCCTGAAATTTAACTAACCAATCCTAACATATTGTAACATGATTATGTAACCATTATATCCCACCACCTTAAATAGTTTACACCCAGCAAAATTAATTATACAGCAGACAGGAACAATCACAGAACCAGACAGAGATTATACAGACAAACAATAGCAAAGTGGGAACTATAATGAGAAGACAATACAGAAATGAGGATTTCACATCCCAGCTATTGATAAGTGAGTTCTTGCTAGACAGGATGCTATCAAACTAAGTTTCCGTTTACATTTTCTAGGCACTTCCCTTTCTCTGGAGGTGATAGGCACTATCAGGACAGGATTGTATTCCTAACAGCCCAATAGCACCTTATTTCAATGTGACTAGTTTGGAATGTGAGGATGTGACCATTCACTTCCCAGTTTATGGCTGCCTGTTGCTTAGCCAAAGGCCTTAGCCTAAGAACAGGGCCTCAGACTGTCACAGTAAGAGAAGGCCCTTACACCGGCAGACAGTGATTTTGATTCTTTCTTTTATACCTCTATAACTAGCCAAGTGATAAGAATACACCTAAATTCTTAGAGTATAGGCCTTTACAGACAGACCTGAATATCTTTATCCTAACAGGCAGCTGCCCCAAAGACCTCTATCATATCCCTCCTTAGTCACCTCTTTTCCAAGCTGAAAAGTCCCAGCCTGATTAATCTCTCCTCATACGGAAGCCGTTCTATGGGGTGGTGAATGCACCAGGTCCAGAGTGTCACTGCCTTGGTACAAAGGGAAGGTGAGCCTGCTCTTCCCTAGTGATTTATGTAAAACATACATGCAGTGTTCTCTATCATAATGTTTAGATGCTTCCCCCGATCAGTGGGAGAAAATGTGAACAAGCTTTCCTGACTGCTCTGGGTTCCAGTAAGTAGATATGCAATGTGGATTCGAAGGGGAACCATTTGCCTTGACTAATGTTTGTGTCCAGGAGGGCTCCCCATCCCAGTAGGTATGCATCTGTTGTCATTATTAACGTTGGGGGTGGTTGAGTGAAGGGAACTCCTGAGCAGACATTGTGAGAGTCTTTCTACCAGTTGAGGGAGTTTTTGACTGTTGAGGGCATCAATAGAAGTTTGTTTATACTGTGTGTGCTTGGTATGTGCTGAACCACCACTGAAACCAGTACATGTGGAGTCTCACGTGATTTATTACAAAGGTGCCTGCCACCATGTGTCCCGGTAGTTGAAGACTATTTCTGACCAAGGTTTGAGGGTTGGCCTGTCCTGTTGAGATTAAGTTGTCTCAGGTGTTGAACCTGCATAAGAGAAGGAAGGCTTTGGCCTCTGCTCCATCTAGGTAGGCCCCTATAAATTCCAGATGTTATATTGGAGTTAATATGGTCTTTTGGATGTCTACTTTTAGAGCCAGTTGGAGGAATAGGTCCACAGTCTTTTGTGGGGGCGTCAAAGCATCATCAAAGGAGCATGCCTTGAGCAGGCAATCATCTAGATACAGGAATATTATCACTCTTTGTTTGCGAAGGAGCACCACAACAATAGAAAGGACCTTTGAGAACACTCTGGGTGCAGACAATGAAAGTTGTCTTGTCTCAGAGTGAATACTAGAAACCTTCTGTGGCTCGTGATATGGAAGTAAGCATCTTGTAGGTCAAGGGTCGAGAACCAGTCCCCATGGTCCAGAGATGGGATTATTGCTGCCAAAGTCACCTTCTTGAAGCGTTGTATCTTTACAAATCTGTTGAGTGATCTTAGATCCACAATGTGTGTCCAATCACCATTCTTTTTCAGTATCTGGAAGTACTTGGAGTTGAAGCCCTTTCCGCTGTGTTGAGTAGGAACTGGTTCTACAGCACCTAGGTTCAGAAGATAGCTTGTTTCCTTATGTAAAAGCTGCTCATGAGAAGGGTTCCTGAGGAGGGTCGGGGGGAGCGGTAGGCAGGAGTGAGGGAGGTAAAATGGATCGAAAATCCTGTGGAGATGATCTCCAAAACCCACTTGGTCCCAATTCTGATGAAAAAGAGTAAGGCAGTTGCCAAAGTAGTGGTGATGTTTGTGTTTTTGCAGCAAATTAAAATGGGGATGGTACCTCGGGTCCTCAAACAACATATCAAAAATTGTGCATAGATGTAGATGGCTGTGATGTTGATGACTGTGGGGGAGTTGATCTTCACTTTCATATTCATTGTGTTTTCTGTTGGGGTTCATAATGCCTTTGGGGAGGAGAAAATTGATCAGGCCAGGATCTCTGTGTCATCTGTGATTTATTATATCTCCTTTTTTGTGCAGGTGCATAAATTCTCAGTGAATGCAAAGTGGCTCTAGAGTCTTTTAGTATGTGGAGGGATTCATCCATTTTCTCTTCAGATAATTTGGATCGTTCAAATGGAAGGTCCTCCACAGTAGACTGGACTTCCCTTGGAAAGCCAGAAAGGTGAAGCCAGGAAGCTCCGCATGCCCACTGCTGTTGAGATGAAGCAGGCAGCTGTGTCAGGTGTTTAGAGAGGTGCCTGCAACAATGTCCTTGCAAGAAGCTGACCCTCAGTAGTGATCACGTGAAACTAATGGGAGATGGTCAATGAAGGTGTTTAATGTAGAATAATTGATATGGTTGTATTTTGCCATAAGAGCTTGGTAATTAGCAACCTTAAATTGCAGAGTCACCTAAGAATATGATTTTCAAGTTGTTTTAAGTTCTGTCATAGGATGTTGATTTAGCATGGTGCTGTCTGCCACGTTCATTTACAGCATCGATTACAAGGGATTTTGGGAATGGGTGGGAAAATAAAGAATCCAAGTCTTTAGAGGGAACATAATACTTTTATCCGCTCTCTTGCATGTGGGATGTACTGTGCCACATAGTCTTTGCTGGGTCCAGCGATACCTCGTTAATAGTGAGTGCAATACAGGCTGATGATGAAGAGTGTAGCATGTCGAACAGCTTGTGTTGCAACACCTTGACTTCTTCCAGTGGAATATGTAGAAAATCCACTTCTCTCTTGATGAAGTCTTGAAATGGTTTGAAGTCATTTGCCAAAGTTGGTGGGGGAGGCATAACAGCTTCAACAGGAGATGATGAAGAGATGTTAGTCACTGGAGTAATCCCTTTGTCTCATCTCACTGCCTGTTCTCCTCCTGTGGATCGGGAGACCTAGACAGAGAAGCAGTAGGAGATTGTCTTCTCCTATCGTGATGAGCAACACTAGGGGCCCTCAAGAATTGGGGTATAGACCAGTATGGCCACTGGGGTGGTGCAAAGGGCATTGATGGGTGCACCCAAGCGTGTCCATACCAACTGTGTGGGTCATGTCTCTCATGGTGGTAAGCTGGTTCTGCAGAGGTTTCTGGGTGATTCGCTCCCTGGTAGTGGGACAGAGAGCCTTCCAAGGAGACTGAGGAGAATCTGTCATCCTCCTCCTCCGCCTCGACACTGGGAAGAGGTGGAGCTGTCATGGATGCTGTGGGAGACTCCATTGGTACTGCATGTATGTCTGGGCACTGAGATGTGATCAGTACCAAGAATGTGTCGGTGCTGAACCGGGGCGACTCAGGTATCTCTGAAACCAACAAGTCTTTAGGCAAATGAAATGCATTGGGTTCTTCCGTCCTAAGTGCAGGACTCTGCATTATCCTTATTGATCCTCATCAGATTTCTTTTGGCCCAATCCTCCAATTTGTCTAGGTCCCTCTGTATCCTATCCCTGCCCTCCAGCGTATCTACCACTCCTCCTAGTTTAGTATCATCCGCAAATTTGCTGAGAGTGCAATCCACACCATCCTCCAGACCATTTATTTATCATTTACTTTGAACAAAACCAGCCCAGGACCGACCCTTGAGGCACTCCACTGGATATCGGCTGCCAACTAGACATGGAGCCATTGATCACTACCCGTTGAGCCCAACAATCTAGCCAACTTTCTACCCACCTTATAGTGCAGTCATCCAGCCCATACTTCTTTAACTTGCTGACAAGAATACTGTGGGAGACCGTGTCAAAAGCTTTGCTAAAGTCAAGAAATAATACATCCACTGCTTTCCCTTCATCCACAGAACCAGTAATCTCGTCATAGAAGGCGATTAGATTAGTCAGGCATGACCTTCCCTTGGTGAATCCATGCTGGCTGTTCCTGATCACTTTCCTCTCATGCAAGTGCTTCAGGATTGATTCCCTTGAGGACCTGCTCCATGATTTTTCTGGGGACTGAGGTGAGGCTGACTGGCCTGTAGTTCCCAGGATCCTCCTTCTTCCCTTTTGATTGGCACTACATTAGCCTTTTTCCAGTCATCTGGGACTTCCACCGTTCGTCACGAGTTTTCAAAGATAATGGCCAATGGCTCTGCAATCACAGCCGCCAATTCCTTCAGCACTCTCGGATGCAACTCGTCCGGCCCCATGGACTTGTGCACGTCCAGCTTTTCTAAATAGTCCCTAACCACCTCTTTCTCCACAGAGGGCTGGCCATCTACTCCCCATGTTGTGATGCCCAGCGCAGCGGTCTGGGAGCTGACCTTGTTAGTGAAGACAGAGGCAAAAAAAGCATTGAGTACATTAGCTTTTTCCACATCCTCTGTCACTAGGTTGCCTCCCTCATTCAGTAAGGGGCCCACACTTTCCTTGGCTTTCTTCTTGTTGCCAACATACCTGAAGAAACTCTTCTTGTTACTCTTGACATCTCTCGCTAGCTGCAGCTCCAGGTGAGATTTGGCCTTCCTGATTTCATTCCTACATGCCCGAGCAATATTTTTATACTCTTCCCTGGTCATATGTCCAACCTTCCACTTCTTGTAAGCTTCTTTTTTATGTTTAAGATCTGCTAGGATTTCACTATTAAGCCAAGCTGGTCGCCTGCCATATTTACTATTCTTTCGACTCATCGGGATGGTTTGTCCCTGTAACCTCAACAGGAATTCCTTGAAATACAGCCAGCTGTCCTGGACTTCTTTCCCCTTCATGTTAGTTCCCCCAGGGGATCCTACCCATCCGTTCCCTGAGGGAGTCGAAGTCTGTTTTCCTGAAGTCCAGGGTCCGTATCCTGCTGCTTACCTTTCTTCCCTGTGTCAGGATCCTGAACTCAACCAATTTGTTAGAGAGCTTATTCCTTCACTCTCTCACTTCCCTGGTCCTTCTCACTTGAACAGAGAGCAACAATATCCGAAGTCCGAAGGTGCAAACAATTAGATGTTTATTGGGGTGAACTTCCAGCAAGCTTAAACACAAGTTCCTTTTCCTTATTTCCGAATCCCAACTTACTTCCTGTTTGCCCCTAATTTATATAGTAATATTCTTAGCTATACCTTAACCAATCATTCTACTAAAATTTAACTAACCAATCCTAACATATTGTAACATGATTATGTAACCAATTATATCCCACCACCTTCATTAGTTTACACCCAGCAAAATTAATTATACAGCAGACAGGAACAATCACAGAACCAGACAGAGATTATACAGACAAACAATAGCAAAGTGGGAACTATAATGGCAAGACAATACAGAAGTGAGGATTTCACATCCCAGTATTGATAAGTGAGTTCTTGCCAGACAGGATGCTATCAAACTAAGTTTTCTTTTACATTTTCTAGGCACTTCCCTTTCTCTGGAGCTGATAGGCACTATCAGGACAGGATTGTATTCCTAACAGCCCAATAGCACCTTCTTTCCATGTGACTACTTTGGAATGTGAGGATGTGACCGGTCGCTTCCCAGCTTATGGCTGCCTCTGTCGCTTAGCCAAAGGCCTTAGCCTAAGAACAGGGCCCCAGACTGTCACAGTAAGAGAAGGACCTTACATTGGCAGACAGTGATTTTGATTCTTTCTTTTATACCTCTAACTAGCCAAGTGATAAGAATACACCTAAATTCTTAAAGTACAGGCCTTTACAGGCAGGCCTGAATATCTATATCCTAACACTCCACCCCTTTTTTTCTTTTTCTTTTGGGATCCTCCTGCCCAGGTATCCCTGGAAAAGCATAGGACATATGGCGACACATTTCCTGATAGGGCCAGGCATCAAGGTGGCAGGTGTCGATGCTCCATCTGTCCCACTGCCCCTTGTGTAGTACCATGCCCTGCACCTTCTCTTGTACGGGCATACTACACCTATTCCAATTAGTGTTCCAGACTTCCCAGTATAGTGGGCCCGAGAAGGTTGGGTCCGGGTTGTCTAGTACACATAGGTGGGGGGGAGGCTTACTACATTACTTATAGGTTATAATTAGTGGCTGTTCTCTAGGGGGTTGTGCCCCCCTTGATCGTTTCCATATGCAATGTAACACACATATAGTTAACAATACACTAGCTGCTATGATAATCCACAGCAACACCGAGAGTCCTGACCACTGCAGTATGGTCCAACATCCTGGCCACCACCAAAAACACTGCTTCTCCTCCTTTGATAAGGTTAAAATTTTGTCAGCGCCATCCTGTAGTGTGTATTGTAAGTGTGTCCAACTGTTGGCGCTTGCAGCAAGTTGCTCTTGTAATCTTTGTGTACTTTTGTCCATATTGTGTGTCCATTGAATATCCACAGTGAAATTTGGTATTGTCCAAACCAATTCAACTACTTGGTACGGCATGGGGTAGTAGGTGCCGGTTCGATTGTTTACAACGATGAAGTCCACTGATCCATTGGTGCACCATAGTCCAGGTGGCAGAGTATAGAAGTTTATAATTTGGTCATACACTGGAAGGATTTTGCCTCCTAGTGTTATATTGCAGGATTGCATACATTCCCAACAGAATACACCATACCCCATATACATTACCCCTAAATGCCCCCCCTTTGCAATAGGCCATTGATCCTGCTCCTCCATAGTCATAGAAGAGGGGCACATCCATATTCCTCTTCTGGATATACAACTGCTTAATGTGATGACAGTCCAATTTACACCATTCCAGCCCCCCCACCTATTCCCTAGTGGCTCCCAACGTGCTCCCCCTTCCCTACTAACTCCCATAGGGTTCAAGGGAACCACCTTATTTGCATTTCCTTCCCATGGTATCATAGTAACAATTACACAAGAACTGTCCCCATAGGTCGGGGATGTTATTTTCCAGGTAGATGGGTATGTTTTTGCAATTGTGGATAGATATGGGCTAGCCTCCCGATTTAATACTGAAGGCCATTGTTCTGACCAAGCATCTCTCATAATATCCATTAACATTATTAACTGAGCATTTTGAATACCTACGCACACTTCTCCCCATGTTAGTCTTCTGAAGCCATCCTCTACCCATGTCAACAGGTCCCCTGCCCAATGAGTTAACTGCAAGTTTACCTCTACTGCTGTCCTCCACCTTGTGGCAACTGCTGATAGTTGCTGTGCCATTAATTCATTAATTTGTTGTTGAAATTTCACATTTTGGCTTACTAATTGTTTGGTTACCCACTCGTCCCCCAGATTCCATGTACCCAGCATAGTGTTCCCCGCTGCCCACAACCCCCTTTTCCGACGACGATTCCAGGTGTGTCCCCTCACCCATGCATTGAATTGTTGTTTCAATCCTTTTATGTACATACTACAATTAGGATGGATTTGGTCCACCCACCATTCCTTGGGGCGTACCACCCATGTAACAGAGTGAAAGGACATGTTAAAAAGTGCTGGCTGCACCTGCTCCCACAATGGCTCCCATACATTTGCTCGTCGGGGAATATTCTTGGCTCCAGGCTGTGGCCACTTTAAATTTGGATTCTTCCAACTTGGCATCCATATCACCTGTAGGGTTACATTCTGTAAAATGGTTAACTCATCATACACCCAGCGTCCCAAAGGGGATTTTACGCCTAATGTAATATGTACATAACAATCACACCTTCAGGGATTATCTTCCATGGAAGTACCATTGTGGTTACATATGGTAACATCACACCCTAAATGTGGGGCCCTATTTTCCCAAGAGGGTTCATTTGCTCCAGGAGACCAGAGGGTTATATTCTTTGGACCCTCTGTAACAAACCACATAGCTGGGTAACTGTGTTTTCCACTATCATTAATCATGGCAGCACCCAGGGAGTACCATGCGATATTTCCTGATAAATTTGATATTCTCCACCTGGTTGGGATTCCCCCATCTAATCCATAAACCATATACCGACACTGCCAAATTCCTGTTGGTGTATTAGTGGTACATCTTTCTATGGGGAGATTCTCATAGTCTTCATTAGCTTTATTACCACAGGTTGCATGTGTAGCCGTCCATGTGTTTCCTCCTTTTGACACTTCACATCGTGGGATCTGAATAGAATTTGTAAATGTGACAATTGTGATTAGCACTAGTAATTCATAGAATCATAGAATCATAGAATATCAGCTGGGTAATCCAGCTACCTAGCCTCCAGGACCTGGTATGATTCTTTTCCCTCCCGCCAGATGGTGCAGGCCTCGAGACCAAGCCTGTGGGGATCAATGTGCACTTCTCCGGCCCAGGGCCTGTGGTAGGAGGCAGTAAAAAGAGAGAGAGGGTGAGCTGGACAGGTCTTGCCTGGCATCAAGAAACACACACACACACTTCTTTTCTCTTGGTGCCAAACACAATGCAAGAAGGAAAAACAAAAGTTACGGTCACGCTCTACCGTGATGGCGGGGCTCTTTTTTTCGCATCTCCCACACCCCAGGGATCTACTCTGAACCCCCTTCCCATGATGTTCTCGGAGCTACAATTAGAAGCATCCCAGTGCACCTGCACCCAAAATCGTCACTCTGCACAGGAGACTCTTGTCCCTTCCACTGGTCTTAACCCCGCAGAGCCCTGGGCCCAGCTAGGATGCACCTTATTATTCTTGAGTACTGGGGTGCTCATTCTCTCCTTCCTATCCCTCTTGGACTCCATCTGTGAGAGAGGACAGGGAAGTGTTTCAGACACAGACATCCTCCCCAGCTCTCTGCGCCCTGGGCTCACACCTGGTTGTCTCCCCAATCCTTGGCATTGTCCAGCATGTCTCCCTCCACAGAAGTCACCTGGCCTCGTCTTAGACACCATCTTCATATTGCTCTTCTCCTTCCCAGAGCTCCTGCTCTGCTCCTCAGACCCATCTGTCCTCAGCTCTGCAGGCAGAGGGGAAGGGGCACCGTGGGATCACACACGCCCCATTCCAGACACCCCATCGCATCCACAGGGCTCCCAAATGGTTGAATATGAAAAGTGCATGAATATGCTGAAAATTGCCAGTTGGGGGGAGCTGAGCCCCTCCAAACACACACACACCCTGCCCTTAAGGCAGGAGGGGGCAGGAAGGATTGAGTGGGATGCCCTCAGGGAAGGGGGCAGAGCAGGGTGGGGTGGAGGTGGGGCTGGGGCCTTGGGGGAGAGGGCAGAGCTGGGATGGGGGACCTACTGGCAAAACCAAAAGGCAGCACCTATGCCAGGCCTGATGTCAGGTTACTAACTTTCTGCACAATACCGAACCCCTTAGCCCCGCCCCTTCTCTCAGGTCCTGCCCTGCCCCTTCTCAGAGGCCCCGCCCCCAGTTCACTCCATTCTCCCTCCCTTGGTGGCTTGCTCTCCCCCACCCACACTTACTATCACTGGGCTGGGGCAGGGGGGTGGGATGCAGGAGGGGTGAGGGCTCTAATGGGGGGTGCAGGCTCTGGGGTGAAGCCAGAAATGAGGGGTTCAGGGTGCAGGATCGGGCACCGGGCTGGGGCAGGGGTGCAGGACCGGGTGAGGGCTCCGGCTGTGTGTGTGATCTTCCCCTTTCCCTGAGCCATGTGTCTTCCCCCCACGCACAAGGCCTCCTGCTGACGCACAAGGCCTCGTGCTGACGGGTCACCTGGCTCTCCGCTGACAGCTCAGGGGTCTGGGGTCCTCTGGCCCTGAGACCCCACTATAACTCCAGGGTTATTTCTCATGGGTTAAAGCCCAACTGATGCTGAGCTGAACACGTCCCTCATGGGTCTGGGGTTCAACAGTCCGAACTGGCTCTGCGTGTGGGTACAGTGCATGGGTCTGAGTGAGACCCATGCACCAACATGGCTGAAACACACAACTCTGCATCCTGGGGGTTTCTATCCCCCTCATTCCTCCCACGGGGGCCTGGCCCATCTCCTGTACGGCCAGAGACCTGAGGGGCAGCAGTCGGGGTGTTGGGAGAGGGTCTGTTTTCTGTGGCTAGTGACTGCCCCAGAGTCACTCCCACCAGCTCCGATTGCCTTGCGCAGCAGCTGCCGTCCTCTGAAGACTGGCTGGGGATTCGACTCAGAAGAGGCACTTGGGAGCTGGAGTGACCATAGGTCAGACATTGCAACATTAGAGCCAGAACATCCAGGTCTAGATTTTCAGGCCAGTCAAGACAACAAAATAATCCAGTGTGACCCCCAGACACATGACACCCAGCTGATCCAGGCAAGTCACTTGTGCCCCATGCCACAGGGGACGGCAAAAACTCCAATATCCCTGCCAATCTGACCTGGGGGAAATTCCTTCCTAACCCCCCAAAATGGATATCAGTGAGACCCTGAGCATGTAAGCAAGGCCCACCGGCCAAGCACCGGAGAGAAATTGTTTTCTATATCACCTGAGAGCACTTGCTTCAGCACCTCCTGCCCCCTCCTGTCACCTCCACGTGGAGTGGAGAATCCATCATTGCCCTGGGTACCTTGTTCCAATGTTTAATCACCCAATCTCAAATGTGTCCCAAATTTCTAATGTCAGTTTCTCTGGCATGAACTTCCAGCCATTGGTTCTTGTTCTGCCTTTCGCTGCTCAGTTAAAGAGCCCTTTCGTACCCAGGTTTCTCTTTGTGAGGGGATTTGCGCACTGTCATCAAGTGACCTCTTGGTCTTTGTGAGAAACTGAACAGATTCAGCTCTTGTATCGCACTGAAAGGCAACTTTTCAGCTCCTTTTTTTTTTGGGGGGGGGGTTTCTCTGTCCCCTGTCCAATTTTTCATTCTTCCTTTTAAAATGCGGCCAACACGACTGTATGCAAGATTCCGGTGTTGGTCTGACCATGGTGGTATACAGAGATATCTCTGGTGCCCTATTTCTAGTCACTATTCTCCTTGTCTGTGCATCCAAGGATGACCACAGCATCGCACGGGGATTTCATGCTGAGTTGTATGTCCATTATGACACCTAAATCCTTTACCAAGTCACAGAAGTCCGGCCTTTCTCCATATTAAAGTTCAGTGTGTTTGAATGCACACAGCTTCCCAAGTGCTCCGTCACACACGCAAGGGAATCCCCCACTCAGCCACCTTCACCTGCTGCTGGTCTCTTTTCTCTTTCTTTTTCTCCAGGATCTGCATGTGTCATTCTGGGGGCAGTTCTCCTCCGCTCTTTGCCTGTGAGCAATGTGACCCCCCCTGGACAGACTGACCAACCCAGGATTCCTTCAGCCTGAAAGCAGAGGGGAGCCTTCACTCACTCCCTCTTTATGGCTCCAGTCTCAGGACCTAAATTCCCTGCCACAGCCCAAAAATCCACACTGGGTCCCACTCCTCTCTCTGGCGATTTCCCTTCTCCCACAGACCTGTCCTGAGGACACAGGCCTGGGGCCAGGTGAGCAGAGCCCCTGAGATTTCCCTTCGCAGTCTCTGAGGGTCAGGTCGCCCCATTATGCAGCTTGGTAATGTCGTCTTTTCTTCTCTTTCAGAAGTAAATTGTTGTATTTCTAGTCTCTTTATACGACCCCCCCGATTTGCTGCTTCCAATTCTCTGCTGTATACACCAACACTGGACTGGGTGAGGAGTCTGGAGCCATCCTGCACTGGGTACGTGGGAGGCTTGTAGGATCAGACCCTAAAATAGCTTTGGAGGGAAATTCTAACCCCGTCTTCCCATCCCAACCTGTGCAGAGGAGCTTTCGACCCCAATCCCTGCCTGTCACTGCCCCACACCCTTCCTGACGGCTGCCCTACTTCACTCTCTTCCTGCCATATTGGGTCCACCAATAAGTTGCCAGGGAAAGACAGCTCCCTTCTCTTACTGTTAAAGGTCAGGTGGGCCAGTTGTTGCTCTGTTGTCCTGCTGGGAAGCTCAAAATCAGGGACCCGCCTCAGGTAAAGGTGCCAATGCCCTCCCAGAAAACAAGCCACCCCTGCACAAAGGAGGAGGAAAGGGCCTGCCAAAGCCTGGGATTGAACCAGGGACTTTTAGATCTTCAGTCTAATGCTCTCCCAACTGAGCTACTTCGGGAGCTCCATGGCTCTCTTTTGGCCTGCTGCTTCTCTGTCCGGGATGTTTTTGTCAGCTGTGGCACACAAAAAGGACATCGTTGTGAGAGGCCCATGATGGCAAGACTCGCTTTTGCCTGCCTTGCTCAGCTTGACTTGCTTCCTCACTCTATTCCTGCCTTAGTTCCCGGGTTGACCTAGTGGTGGAAGGGGACGAGGGGCCAGTGGTACAGGGAGAAAGTTGAGCTGGACCCTGAGCTACACTCTACCCTGGGGCAAGAGTCTGGCCACCACTTGCCACCCCACCCTGTTGTCCTGGCTTCCCCTAATGGACATCATTTAGGGAGGGAAGTGGGGCTTCTGCCTCCCCTCCCCGATTTTCACACCGCAGAGGAGTGCGAACAGGAAAACAAATGGCTGCTCCACACTCCCACCAGAGGAACCCAACACCCTTAGCTGTGGCTGAGTGAGAAGTGTCTGTTGGGTGACAGGGCTGTCCCTGAGGAGCTAGAACAGCAGCTGCCGCCTCCCCCTTGGCTCCAGGCTGTGGGAAATGCTCATTGCCTAGCTGCATGGGCGGAAGCTGCTCCATTCTCTGGAGAGCGTCTGTATTGGTCTGTCAACACCCCATCTTCACTGAGCCAGTCTGATAAGGTCCCAAGTACCCCCTCTGGCTTGGCAGCTCTGAGACCCTCTCCCAGCCCTGAAGAAGAGCCCTGCCTGGCTCAAAAGCTTGTCTCTCTCCCCAAGAGAAGTTGCTCCTATAACAGTCATTACCTCCCCCGCCCTGTCTCCCTGGCATTCTGGGAACACGTGAGTGGCCACCCTCACAACCTGAGTTGCCCCCAGCCCCTCCCATCTTCCCCTAACCCCAACCCCCAAAGGCACCCCACCTGCAAACCCTATGGAGACTGGGGGGAGGCGCAGGGCAGGGGCCTGCCGGGGCCACAAGCTCAGTAACTGGGTGAGGCTGCCCCTGAGCTGGGCGGGGAGAGGGAGTGAGCCAGTGCATCATGGGAGATGTAGGGTCTCCCCCACCTGCTGCAGGCCCCAGGGCATCATGGGAGATGTAGGGTCTCCCCCACCTGCTGCAGGCCCCAGTGCATCATGGGAGATGTGGTTTCTCCCCTGCCTCCATCTCGCGCCAGTCGCTGCCAGGCCCTGCCCCGCCTTCCCATCTTTCGAGCGAGGGGCCGGCAGGGCGACGCCGGAAGCAGAAGCTGCCGTGAAGCTGGGGAGGCCCCCCCCGGGGAGATGTTGTCTCCTCGCCCCGCCCCAGCGCGCTGCGGGGGGCGGGCTCCAGCCGGTGCAGTGCAGCGGGGACCCCCAGCCCTGCCCCTCCTGCCCACGCACTCCCCGGCCCTGCCCGGTCCCTGCTCCACTCGCTCCCCAGCCAGGGAAATGGCGGGGTGCGCTTCACCCGCTGGGGGTCCGTTAGAGCGATTCCCGGAAGGGGTTGCTGCCGAACCGGAAGTTCCCCGTGGGACTCGAAAGGAGCGGGCACCGGGGCAACGTACTTCCGCTCCCTGCCGCCGGTCCGTTGCGCACCCGGGTCCGCCCCTCACTTCCGGTCAGTGCTCCTGGTGGGGCTCTAGGGGCGCTGCGGGCCAGGGGAATGAGGCGGGAGGAGCCCGGGGTCCCCCAAACCCCAGCCAAGGCAGTCATATCCGGGCGCTGCACCCAGACCCTGCCGCTGCAGCCCGGCCCCGCCAGGGGGTGACTCGCGGTGCCTCTGGCTGTGCTGCCTCCCTGCCCGCTCCCGGGGCTGGGGCGGGGCCGGCCTGGGACACCCAGTGCCCGAGTGCCCCAGGGTTCGCACCCGCCCCCCGGCCCCAGCGTGTCATGGACCCGGGTCTGCCCCGAGCACCGCGGAGTCCCCGACCCCCGAGTCTGCAGCAGAACCGCGTGTCTGGCGTGACGCTGCGGGCCCAGGACATGCCGCCTTCAGAGGGTGCGGGGAGTCGGGGTCCCGCGTTGGCAGCCTCGGTAGGGCTGGCTGAGCCCCTCCACAAAGCTTCTCCTTCGCGGGGTCCCAGGCCGGGGAGTCCGTCACCCCGCAGCGCCAACGGGGGAACCAGCCGAGAGCCCCTCACGGGCGGGGGGGATGGGGGCTTTACGCGTAGGAAGCTGCTTCGCCGCGTTGCCCGGTTTGCTTTTCTTCTCCAGAGCTCGCAGCTGCTCTGTAAGGACAGGAAATAGCTTGTTTCATTATAAATCTACAAATATGTGATCAAAATCCTCCTTATTTAGAATAATATGGACACTGACCCTTGCCATGAACATGAAGACACTGAGTTTGGTGGTTCACGCTTCCTTCCTCCAGGGCCGGTGCAACCACTAGGCAAAGTAGGCAGCCGCCTAGGGCGCCAAGTGGTTGGGGGCGGCCAAAAGTGCGCTCTGGGGAGGCGGTGGAGTGGAGGTGAGCTGGGGTTGGGGGGGCGCGGGGAGGGCCACCTGCAGCAAGTACCTGGGGGGAGGGGGCAGCGCACAGGGGAACCGCTCCCCACCCCAGCTCATCTCTGCTCTACCTCCTCTCCTGAGCAACGCCCTGCTTGGCTTCTCTCCCTCCCAGGCTTGCCCACCAAACAGCTGATTGGTGCCTCAGACCTGGGAGGCGGGAGAAGTGGCAGCGGGGGCATGATCGCGGAGGAGGCAGAGCAGAGGTGAGCTGGGGCGGAGCTGCTGCGGGGGGGGGGGGCGCCTCAGGGCGGAGGGGAGCTGCCACAGGGCTTGGGGGGGGGACGGGCACAAGGTGGAAGTTTCACTTAGGGCGCAAAACATCCTTGCACTGGCCATGCCTGCCTCCAGTAATAAAACTTTCAGGAAAGCTCCAAATTATTAACCAATTGTTTATAAAATACATTTTATATTGAACTTGTTTTCAAGCAATAACCAAATCTCTCTGATCTTTATCCATTTCAAACAGCAATTATACCAGTTTTCCCTAGTTTCCAATGTGGGGCTTCAAATAGATCTTTGGATTAAAAAGCTCATCTAACAATTGTGTAACTGTATCAAGTGTCAGAGTAGCAGCCGTGTTAGGGTATGTCTACACTACGGAATAAGGTCAAATTTATAGAAGTTGGTTTTTTAGAAATCGGTTTTATATATTCGAGTGTGTGTGTCCCCACAGAAAATGCTCTAAGTGCATTAAGTGCATTAACTCGGCGGAGCGCTTCCACAGTACCGAGGCTAGAGTCGACTTCCGGAGCGTTGCATTGTGGGTAGCTATCCCACAGTTCCCGCAGTCTCTGCTGCCCATTGGAATTCTGGGTTGAGATCCCAATGCCTGATGGGGCTAAAACATTGTCACGAGTGGTTCTGGGTACATATCGTCAGGCCCCCGTTCCCTCCCTCCCTCCGTGAAAGCAAGGGCAGACAATCGTTTCGTGCCTTTTTTCCTGAGTTACCTGTGCAGACGCCATACCACGGCAAGCATGGAGCCCGCTCAGGTAACCGTCACCCTATGTCTCCTGGGTGCTGGCAGACGCGGTACGGCATTGCTACACAGTAGCAGCAACCCCTTGCCTTGTGGTAGCAGACGGTACAGTACGACTGGTAGCCATCATCGTCATGTCCGAGGTGCTCCTGGCCACGTCGGCTGGGAGCGCCTGGGCAGACATGGGCGCAGGGACTAAATTTGGAGTGACTTGACCAGGTCATTCTCTTTAGTCCTGCAGTCAGTCCTATTGAACCGTCTTATGGTGAGCAGGCAGGCGATATGGACTGCTAGCAGTTGTACTGTACCATCTTCTGCCAGGCAGGCAAGAGATGAGGATTGCTAGTAGTCGTATTGTACCATCTTCTGCCAGGCAGGCAAGAGATGAGGATGGCTAGCAGTCATACTGTACCATCTTCTGCCGAGCAGCCATGAGATGTGGATGGCATGCAGTCCTTCTGCACCGTCTGCTGCCAGCCAAAGATGTAAAAGATAGATAGAGTGGGTCAAAACAAGAAATAGACCAGATTTGTTTTGTACTCATTTGCTTCCCCCCTTCCCCTGTCTAGGGGACTCATTCTTCTAGGTCACACTGCCGTCACTCACAGAGAAGGTGCAGCGAGGTAAATCTAGCCATGTATCAATCAGAGGCCAGGCTAACCTTCTTGTTCCAATAAGAACGATAACTTAGGTGCACCATTTCTTATTGGAACCCTCCGTGAAGTCCTGCCTGAAATACTCCTTGATGTAAAGCCACCTCCTTTGTTGATTTTAGCTCCCTGAAGCCAACCCTGTAAGCCGTGTCGTCAGTCGCCCCTCCCTCCGTCAGAGCAACGGCAGACAATCGTTCCGCGCCTTTTTTCTGTGCGGACGCCATACCAAGGCAAGCATGGAGGCCGCTCAGCTCACTTTGGCAATTAGGAGCACATTAAACACCACACACATTATCCAGCAGTATATGCAGCACCAGAACCTGGCAAAGCGATACCGGGTGAGGAGGCGATGTCAGCGCGGTCCCGTGAGTGATCAGGACATGGACACAGATTTCTCTGAAAGCATGAGCCCTGCCAATGCATGCATCATGGTGCTAATGGGGCAGGTTCATGCTGTGGAACGCCGATTCTGGGCTCGGGAAACAAGCACAGACTGGTGGGACCGCATAGTGTTGCAGGTCTGGGACGATTCCCAGTGGCTGCTAAACTTTCGCATGCGTAAGGGCACTTTCATGGAACTTTGTGACTTGCTTTCCCCTGCCCTGAGGCGCATGAATACCAAGATGAGAGCAGCCCTCACAGTTGAGAAGCGAGTGGCGATAGCCCTGTGGAAGCTTGCACGTCAGACAGCTACCGGTCAGTTGGGAATCAATTTGGAGTGGGCAAATCTACTGTGGGGGCTGCTGTGATGCAAGTAGCCCACGCAATCAAAGATCTGCTGATATCAAGGGTAGTGACCCTGGGAAATGTGCAGGTCATAGTGGATGGCTTTGCTGCAATGGGATTCCCTAACTGTGGTGGGGCTATAGACGGAACCCATATCCCTATCTTGGCACCGGAGCACCAAGCTGCCGAGTACATAAACCGCAAGGGGTACTTTTCGATAGTGCTGCAAGCTCTGGTGGATCACAAGGGACGTTTCACCAACATCAACGTGGGATGGCCGGGAAAGGTGCATGATGCTCGCATCTTCAGGAACTCTGGTCTGTTTCAAAAGCTGCAGGAAGGGACTTTCTTCCCAGACCAGAAAATAACTGTTGGGGATGTTGAAATGCCTATATGTATCCTTGGGGACCCAGCCTACCCCTTAATCCCATGGCTCATGAAGCCGTACACAGGCAGCCTGGACAGTAGTCAGGAGCTGTTCAACTACAGGCTGAGCAAGTGCAGAATGGTGGTAGAATGTGCATTTGGACGTTTAAAGGCGCGCTGGCGCAGTTTACTGACTCGCTTAGACCTCAGCGAAACCAATATTCCCATTGTTATTACTGCTTGCTGTGTGCTTCACAATCTCTGTGAGAGTAAGGGGGAGACATTTATGGCGGGGTGGGAGGTTGAGGCAAATCGCCTGGCTGCTGGTTACGCGCAGCCAGACACCAGGGCGGTTAAAAGGGCACAGGAGGGCGCGGGGTGCATCAGAGAAGCTTTGAAAACCAGTTTCATGACTGGCCAGGCTATGGTGTGAAAGTTCTGTTTGTTTCTCCTTGATGAAACCCCCCGCCCCTTGGTTCACTCTACTTCCCTGTAAGCTAACCACCCGCCCCTCCTCCCTTCAATTACCGCTTGCAGAGGCAATACAGTAATTGTTGCTTCACATTCATGCATTCTTTATTCATTCATCACACAAATAGGGGGATGACTACCAAGGTAGCCCAGGAGGGGTGGTGGAGGAGGGAAGGAAAATGCCACACAGCACTTTAAGCACAGCACTTTAAAAGTTTACAACTTTAAAATTTATTGAATGACAGCCTTCTTTTTTTTGGGCAATCCTCTGTGGTGGAGTGGCTGGTTGGCCGGAGGCCCCCCCACCGCGTTCTTGGGCGTCTGGGTGTGGAGGCTATGGAACTTGGGGAGGAGGGCGGTTGGTTACAGAGGGGCTGCAGTGGCAGTCTGTGCTCCAGCTGCCTTTGCTGCAGCTCAACCATACACTGGAGCATACTGGTTTGGTCCTGCAGCAGCCTCAGCATTGAATCCTGCCTCCTCTCATCACGCTGCCGCCACATTTGAGCTTCAGCCCTGTCTTCAGCCCGCCACTTACTCTCTTCAGCCCGCCACCTCTCCTCCCGGTCATTTTGTGCTTTCCTGCACTCTGACATTATTTGCCTCCACGCATTTGTCTGTGCTCTGTCAGTGTGGGAGGACAGCATGAGCTCGGAGAACATTTCATCGCGAGTGCATTTTTTTTCTTTCTAAGCTTCACTAGCCTCTGGGAAGGAGAAGATCCTGTGGTCATTGAAACACATGCAGCTGGTGGAGAAAAAAAAAGGGACAGCGGTATTTAAAAAGACACATTTTATAAAACAGTGGCTACACTCTTTCAGGGTAAACCTTGCTGTTAACATTACATACATAGCACATGTGCTTTCGTTACAAGGTCGCATTTTGCCTCCTCCCGCCGCGTGACTACCCCCTCAACCTTCCCCCCTCCCTGTGGCTAACAGCGGGGAACATTTCTGTTTAGCCACAGGCAAACAGCCCAGCAGGAATGGGCTCCTCTGAGTGTCCCTTGAAGAAAAGCACTCTATTTCAACCAGGTGACCATGAATTATATCTCACTCTCCTGAGGATAACACAGAGAGATAAAGAATGGATGTTGTTTGAATGCCAGCAAACATACACTGCAATGCTTTGTTCTACAATGATACCCGAGTACGTGTTACTGGCCTGGAGTGGTAAAGTGTCCTACCATGAAGGACGCAATAAGGCTGCCCTCCCCAGAAACCTTTTGCAAAGGCTTTAGGACTACAGACAGCTGCAGCGGCACAGGACCTAGCAAACAGAGCTGTGAACAGGGGAGTTTGAGTGGGAGTTCTGCTGGAGGAGAAGGTGTTTGTGTTTGTTTGGTTTTGTATTGGTAGTATCTGTATGTGTACAGGCTTGGAGGGGCTTTGTGCTGGGAGAGAAGCTGAGCCCTGATTAGGGGGCGGGGCTTCACTGACTAGGGGTCCTATAAAGGTAGCAGCCAGTCAGGCACCGGCACAGGAGCTAGCAAACAGAGCTGTAAACAGGGGAGTTTGAGTGGGAGTTCTGTTGGAGGAGAAGGTATTTGTGTGTGTTGGGTTTTGTATTGTTAGTATCTGTATGTGTAGGGGCTTTGTGCTGGGAGAGAAGCTGAGCCCTTGTTGGGAACACTGGGGCATGGCCACTAGGTAACTCGAGGGGATGGAAAACCACGAGTGTCAATAAAGCCCCCTCGCACTAGGCCCCTGTGTCCCTGCCCCCCCGCCCCCTCCTGCCTGGAGGCACTCGCAGCAGCTCTGCGTGCTAGGCCCAAGTGTCCCTGGCCGCCCCGCCTGGAGGCACACACAGCAGTTATGCTAAAAATCTGCAACAATATGTTGCAAAGTCAGACTGCCTAAAACTAAGCAAGGCCAAACAGGGGAGATATGGAAAAACAATGCTAAATAAAGCAGCTTTATGTATAGTTTAACAAATAATACAGAGAATCAGGGAACTAGCTGGGAACTGGATTGGCTGGCTATATAAATACTTGGGGCAGCTTGCTATTAAATAAATATGCTAAAAAAATATATATATATAAAAGCCTGTATAACTTCCTGCTCTGTTGTGCAGGATTTAAGATTTTATTCTCCCTGTACCTTTTTGCAGCTGCAAATAAACTTTTCTGCTTCTCCACCCCGTTGTAATTATTGGGTGTAGCACACTGGGTAACAAACCACTCAAGCTGTTGTTCAGCCTCTTGGCACTGGGTCCCGGCAACAGCTTTTGGCGTCCCTGGGTGGGCGATGAGGCTGCAATTTAGCCTTGCCCGGACCCCTCCTGGAGGTCGAGGATTGCGGTGAGAACCGACGCCCAGCGCGCACCGGTGAGTTCATCGGGGGCCTCGGAGGAGACGCGATTTGATCGACCCCAGAGGGCACAACGGTGCAACGCACTCATATAGTGGAGAAGCTGTTGTGGACCACGGTGAAGAACCGGTCCCTTAGACGTGGGGGAGGAGCAGCTGCAGGGCCACGGTGAAGAACCGGTCCCTTGAATCAGGTAGGATCCTTTAAAATCCGAATTATATGCTCTGTTGGAACCTGGGGACGCCCAGAGTTACCCTGTAGGTATGGGACAGGGACAGAGCTCAAAGGTTAGGGCATGGTGTACACCCCTAGAGTGCATTCTAGCAAACTGGAAGGTATTTGGTGCGGATCCGATGACTAAGAGCCAATTAAAACTATTCTGTACAGTTGACTGGCCTCAATATCAACTAGAGGACCAGGAGTGGTGGCCACCAGGAGGGTCAATTAATTACAACACGATCCTCCAATTAGTTTTGTTTTGTCAGTGAATGGGTAAATGGAATGAACATATGTATGCGCATTTGTTTCTGACTTTATGTACTCGACCAGATATTTTACAGCGCTGTAATCTGACTCCAACTGGTTTGGTAGCAGCTAATGTTAGTCCCCAGACCCCAACCCCCACTGTAATGGCAGAGCCGGTGTCCCCTTCGGCCCCCACATCCCCACCGTATAAGGGTAGGATGCCTCGGGTTACAGAAATTGCCCCCTCGGTGGGACTCTATCCTTTGCTTACCGAGACAGTTGTGGCTTGCCCAGGGGCAGACGGACGTCAGGCTACCACTATGCAAGTTTACACCCATGTGCCATTCAATCCAATAGACCTAGCAGCTTTTAAAACACAGGCTGGGGAATTCTCAATGAACGCAAGCAGGTTTATTTCAGTCTTTAAGGGGTGCCTCAGTAGTCACAAGCCGATTGAGACGACTGTAATATCCTCCTGAGAACCCTGTGGTCTGAGGTGGAGAGGGATCAGGTTACAGCTAAAGCAAGGGGAGCGTCAGCTTTCAAGCAAAAGAAAGGAAGCTATCTGTCAAGTTCCTACCCCAAGTAACCGTAAGCGGCTCAGGGCATTTCTGGGTATGGCAGGCTTTTGGAGAATATAAATCCCAGAGTTTGGACTGTGGGCTAAACCCCTGTACGACTGTGTAAAAGGAGCAAATCATGACCCCTTCTATTGGACCCCAGAGGCTGACAGGGCATTTAAAATCCTAAAAAAAAAATTAATGAAAGCCCCGGCTCTGGACCTGCCGGATCTCTCTAAGCTGTTTCAGTTGTATGCACATGAACGAAGGGGGGTGGCCCTAGGAGTGCTTACACAGCTGTTAGGAGCATGGAAGCGTCCTGTGGCTTATTTTTCTAAGCAATTGGATCAGGTTGCAAAGGGTTGGCTGGCATGTTTACGGGCGGTCGGAGCTACTGCCCTATTGCTTGAGGAAGCCGAGAAGCTAACATTGGGAGGGGTTATGCAAATCTATACTCCCCATATGGTCCGAGCCTTATTGGATGCAAAGGGAGGGCTTTGGCTCACCCAGGCTCGGATTGCTCGGTACCAGGCTAAGCTGTTAGAGAACTCTGAAGTCACCCTACAGCCTTGCCCCTCCCTTAACCCAGCCACTCTCTTGCCAGAAACAGAGGAACAGAAACATGACTGTTTAGAAATCATAAATGTCCAGTACTCCAGCCGTCCGGATTTAAAGGATGCACCCCTCCCAAATGCAGATTATAAGTGGTACACTAATAATAGCAGTACTGTAATAAATAAGCAAAAAAAGGCGGGTTATGCTGTTGTGACCCTCCATGACACTGTGGAAGCTGAAGGTTTGCCTGCGGGGACCTCTGCCCAGCTTGCCGAACTAATAGCCCTGACCCGTGCACTTGAACTGTCAAAAGGAAAGCGGGTCAACATTTTTACTGATTCAAAGTATGCTTTTGGTGTGCTGCATGCTCATGCTGGCCTATAAAAGCAAAGGGGAATGCTGACAGCCCAAGGCTCCCCAGTCAAGTACGGGCCCCAAATCCTCCGGCTCCTAGAAGCTGTACAACTCCCCTCGGAAGTGGCGGTGGTACACTGTAAAGCCCATCAAAGGGAGGATCAAGATGTGGCCAGAGGTAACGCCCGGGCAGATAGAGAGGCTAAGCATGCTGCCACCCTGCCATCCCCTCAGGCTGAGAACGCCCATATGCATGCCCTTATCCCATCAGTAGGGGAGCTTCCAACCCCTCAGTACTCTGGGGAGAAGAGACAGCTAACTAACAAACTCGGTCTCCGGAAAAAGAAGGAATGGCTCCAATCCCCAGAAGGAAAGGTCCTCGTACCAAAGGGCCTAATCCGGCCAGTGCTGCAGAAACTACATCAAACCACTCATGCTGGCAGAAAAGCACTTATCCAGCTAATGGGAAAATACTTTATCACTTCCGGACTCCGACCCCTGGCTGCCCAGGTACAAGCGGACTGCTTAGTCTGCCAAAAGAATAACCCCCGACCGGGACATCCTGTGCCACCAGCTGCCCTAGAACCCTCTCCGGGCCCCGGACAAGTGTGGCAAATAGACTTTACCGAGTTTCCCCTGACCCAAGGGTTCAAATATCTCCTTGTTATAGTGGATCGGTTCAGCGGATGGCCAGAAGCCTTCCCATGCCGTAACTGCACTGCCAGGACAGTGGCCCTCAAGTTTGTTAAGAAGCTCATTCCTAGTTTTGGACTCCCCCTGTAAATAAAATCTAACAATAGAACACACTTCACGTCAAAAATCATTCAAAGCATCTCACATGCCTTACAGATCCCCTGGAAACTCCATACGCCCTGGAGACCGCAAGCCAGTGGGGTAGTGGAGCGGACCAATCAGACCCTTAAACGGCATCTCTCAAAAGTGTGCCAAGAAGCCTCACTGCGATGGCCTGATGCTTTGCCCCTCGTCCTACTCCGTATCCGCGTTCTCCCAAAGGGTAAATTAGGGCTCAGTCCCTTTAAAATTATGTTTGGAAGGGCATGGCCCATGAATGGCACCCCGGTTCTGTCAGGGGAATAGAAGTTGGGTAATGTTTTTTTGTCACAGTATATGTGTTCCCTGTCTGCTGTTCTCTTGTCTCTTCACAGATATACCAAGGATTCCCAGCCTCTCCCCTTGGACTCTCCCGTTCACTCCTTACAGCCCGGTGACTCTGTGCTTGTTCGCACCTGGAAAAACAAGCCTCTCCAAAAAAAGTGAAAAGAACCCTATACCGTCCTGCTGATCTCCCATACAGCGGCAAAAATCAAGGAACACAAAAACTGAATCCATCACTCTCGTCTGAAGGCAGTACCCGCCCCCTCGTCAGCAGAACAGTGGACCGTCCAACCTGCTGACTCCTCATCTAATAACAATCTCGGGCTAAAGCTACTATGTAAAAAACAAAAATAGCGGGCACCTTAATGCTAAAATGGGCCCACCCAGGTACTGGAGACCCTGGGTTGGAAAGACTCTGGTAATAATTAATTGGGTAACATTGTTATCCTTTGTATTGGTATTTCCAAATTGTGCATATCGAGAGCATAACTCCTTTGTTTTGCTTGCGCACCATGTTGCTACTTTAACAAACCAGACTGATTGCTGGGTGTGTGCTCCAACTCCACTATCCCCAAAACGGAAATGCCCCTTGACATGCTGCCCTTGACCCTAGCAGAATTAGCCACCACCAAAGAGCAGGAAAGAACGGACTCACCATTCTGGAACAAGACCTCTTTACAGCAGGCCACCTATCAGGACCAGGAGTATTCAGTTGCAGTACTCACTAAGGGAGTGTTATGTTTTACCCAAAACCAATCTGCTCACTATGGGCATCCTGTAAAAAAAAGCTCCTGTGTTATTACACAGTGGGCTAATAAATATTAAATAAAAACCAAAAGGCGAGGCCAGCAATATAAATGTAATGGTTCCTCCCCTTTTAAAAAAACACTTACAAATAATCTTACCACAAAAAAGGGGTTTGGAAATGTAACTTGCCGTCCAGTTAATATCTCCAATGTAGCAAGCCCAAGTAAAAAAACTCAGAGCCAAGGCTGTTGAGTGTTCTCAAAGGGGGGAGTTGTTGGAAACACTGGGGCATGGCCACTAGGTAACTCGAGGGGATAAAAAACCACGAGTGTCAATAAAGCCCCCTCCTGCCTGGAGGCACTCGCAGGAGCTCTGCGTGCTAGGCCCAAGTGTCCTTGGCCCCCCCGCCTGGAGGCACACACAGCAGTTATGCTAAAAATCTGCAACAATATGTTGCAAAGTCAAACTGCCTAAAACTAAGCAAGGCCAAACAGGGGAGATATGGAAAAACAATGCTAAATAAAGCAGCTTTATGTATAATTTAACAAATAATACAAAAAATCAGAAAACTAGCTAAAAACTGAATTGGCTGGCTATATAAATACTTAAAGCAGCTTGCTATTAAATAAATATGCTAAAAAAAATATATAAAAGCCTATATAACTTCCTGCTCTGTTGTGCAGGATTTAAAATTTTATTCTCCCTGTACCTTTTTGCAGCTGCAAATAAACTTTTCTGCTTCTCCACCCCGTTGTAATTATTGGGTGTAGCACACCGGGTAACAAACCACTCAAGCTGTTGTTCAGCCTCTCGGCACTGGGTGCCGGCAACACCCTGATTAGGGGGCGGGGCTTCACTGACTAGGGGTCCTATAAAGGTAGCAGCCAGTCAGGCAGCGGCCCAGACAGCTGCAGCAGCACAGGAGCTAGCAAACAGAGCTGTAAACAGGGGAGTTTGAGTGGGAGTTCTGTTGGAGGAGAAGGTATTTGTGTGTGTTTGGATTTGTATTGGTGGTATCTGTATGTGTAGGGGCTTTGTGCTGGGAGAGAAGCTGCGCCCTGCTTAGGGGACGGGGCTTCACTGACTAGGGGTCCTATAAAGGGAACAGCCAGTCAGGCACCGGCACAGACAGCTGCAGCGGCACAGGAGCTAGCAAACAGAGCTGTAAACAGGGGAGTTTGAGTGGGAGTTCTGTTGGAGGAGAAGGTATTTGTGTGTGTGTTTGGTTTTGTATTGGTAGTATCTGTATGTGTAGAGGCTTGGAGGGGCTTTGTGCTGGGAGAGAAGCTGAGCCCTGATTAGGGGGCGGGGCTTCACTGACTAGGGGTCCTATAAAGGTAGCGGCACAGACAGCTGCAGCGGCACAGGAGCTAGCAAACAGAGCTGTAAACAGGGGAGTTTGAGTGGGAGTTTGAAAGGGGAGTTTGTCTTGTGGTGCTTGTGTGGGGTTTGGTTTTGCTGTGGGTGGTGGTGTTTTGGTGTGGTTTGTGTTTCCCAGATTAACAGGATTTAGGTGGGAAGGCTATGACAGATTCAGAGGTGGCAGTGTGAGTGACCCATGTAGCAGATGACGCAATGAAGATGACTGGATGTGGAAGCTGTGGTATGTACATGATCCTGGAGGGGGCACCTGGTAAGAGTTTTGTCTGCATGAAATGCCGTCTGATAGAGCTGATGGAGGAAAAGATCAGAGCTTTGGAGATGCAGGTGGAAAGTCTGGTAGAGTTTAGGAAGGGGTTTGAGCAGATTATGGAGCAAAGACATGAGGTATCTGAAGGGAAAAGCTCAGACTTGCAGATGGAAGCAGGACTAGGGAATTCTGAGGGGAGACTGGGTGAGGAAAGTGGTCAGTGGAAGCATGTGACTAAAAGAACTAGGCAGAGGAAAAGACGGGCTAGTGAAGGAGAACTAGAGCTTCAGAATAGGTTTGCAGAGTTGGAAAATGAAGAAGGGGCTCAGCAGGTAGTCACTGAAGGTGATAGGGCAAGGAAGAAGAGAAGAGCGGTTAGTCCTATAGGAAAAGGGGAAGAGTTAATGGAGATTACACCAAATATGAGCCCCAGGAGGATACAGGATGGGTTAAAAAGGATTACAAGGGAGAATGGGAATGGAAAGAACTTGCAGCCAGAGGGAACAGGGGATAGACTGGAGAATAGCACCGTCACTAGGAAAAGGCAGGTCTATGTGATTGGGGACTCTTTACTGAGAAGAATAGATAGGCCTGTAACCAGAGCTGATCCAGAAAATAGGAGGGTGTGCTGTCTTCCAGGTGCTAAGATACGGGATGTAGACCTGAGGTTGAAAAGGATTCTAAAGGGAGCGGGAAAGAATCCCCTAATTATCCTTCATGTGGGAACAAATGATACGGCTAGATTCTCGTTGGAAAGTATTAAGGGAGACTATGCTAGGCTGGGGAGGACGCTTAAGGAAATTGAGGCTCAGGTGATCTTTAGTGGGATTCTGCCTGTTCCTAGAGAAGGGCAACAAAGGTGTGACAAGATTATGACTATCAATAGATGGCTTAGGCAGTGGTGCTATAAGGAGGGCTTTGGGATGTATGGCCATTGGGAGGCATTCATGGATAGAGGACAGTTCTCTCGGGATGGACTTCATCTGAGTAGGGAAGGAAATAGACTTCTAGGATGGAGGCTGGCACAACTGATTAAGAGAGCTTTAAACTAGGAATTTGGGGGAGATGGTTGGGAGATGTCCAGGTAATCTCCATGCCAGAATTTAGCATAGAGTGGAAAGAAAATGAAGTAAGAGTGGATACAGCTGTAGGTAGGAGGAAGGGCAGTGTAGATACAAGTCTAATAGGTTATACTGGTAGTAAAATAACCGTGCCTAATAGGGTACAGAATGTGAGTGAGGCCAAACAGCAAAAATTAAGATGTTTGTACACTAATGCAAGGAGCCTAGGTAACAAAATGGAGGAACTAGAGTTACTGGTGCAGAAAGTGAAACCGGATATTATAGGTATAACAGAGACCTGGTGGAATAGTCGTCATGACTGGGCTACAGGTATTGAAGGGTATGTGCTGTTTAGGAAAGACCGAAATAAAGGTAAAGGTGGTGGAGTAGCATTGTATATCAATGATGAGATAGAATGTAAAGAAATAAGAAGCGATGAAATGGATATGACTGAGTCTGTCTGGGCAACAATTAAATTGGGGAAGAAAACTATTAGAGCCTCGCCTGGGATAGTGCTTGGGGTGTGCTATAGACCGCCGGGATCTAATTTGGATATGGATAGAGCCCTTTTTAATGTTTTTAATAAAGTAAGTACTAATGGAAACTGTGTGATCATGGGAGACTTTAACTTCCCAGATATAGACTGGAGGACGAGTGCTAGTAATAATAATAGGGCTCAGATTTTCCTAGATGCGATAGCTGATGGATTCCTTCAGCAAGTAGTTGCTGAACCGACTAGAGGGGATGCCATTTTAGATTTGGTCTTGGTGAGTAATGAGGACCTCATAGAGGAAATGGTTGTAGGGGATAATCTTGGCTCAAGTGATCATGAGCTAATTCAGTTCAAACTGAATGGAAGGATTAACCAAAATAAATCTGCAACTAGGGTTTTTGATTTCAAAAGGGCTGACTTTCAAAAATTAAGGAAATTAGTTAGGGAAGTGGATTGGACTGAAGAATTTATGGGTTTAAAGGTAGAGGAGGCCTGGGATTATTTTAAATTAAAGCTGCAGAAGCTATCGGAAGCCTGCATCCCAAGAAAGGGGAAAAAATTCATAGGCAGGAGTTGTAGACCAAGCTGGATGAGCAAGCATCTTAGAGAGGTAATTAAGAAAAAGCAGAAAGCATATAGGGAGTGGAAGAAGGGAGGGATCAGTAAGGAAAGCTACCTTATTGAGGTCAGAATATGTAGGGATAAAGTGAGACAGGCTAAAAGTCAAGTAGAGTTGGACCTTGCAAAGGGAATTAAAACCAATAGTAAAAGGTTCTATAGTCCTATAAATAGGAAGAAAACAAAGAAGAAGTGGGACCGCTAAAAACTGAGGATGGAGTGGAGGTCAAGGATAATCTAGGCATGGCCCAATATCTAAACAAATACTTTGCCTCAGTCTTTAATAAGACTAAAGAGGATCTTAGGGATAATGGTAGCATGATAAATGGGAATGAGGATATGGAGGTAGACATCACCATATCTGAGGTAGAAGCGAAACTCAAACAGCTTAATGGGACTAAATTGGGGGGCCCAGATAATCTTCATCCAAGAATATTAAAAGAATTGGCACAAGAAATTGCAAGCCCATTAGCAAGAATTTTTAATGAATCTGTAAACTCAGGGGTTGTACCGTATGATTGGAGAATTGCTAACATAGTTCCTATTTTTAAGAAAGGGAAAAAGTGATCCAAGTAATTATAGGCCTGTTAGTTTGACATCTGTAGTATGCAAGGTCTTGGAAAAAATTTTGAAGGAGAAGGTAGTTAAGGACATTGAAGTCAATGGTAAATGGGACAAAATACAACATGGTTTTACAAAAGGTAGATCGTGCCAAACCAACCTGATCTCCTTCTTTGAGAGAGTAACAGATTTTTTAGATAAAGGAAACGCAGTGGATCTAATTTACTTAGATTTTAGTAAGGCGTTTGATACTGTGCCACATGGGGAATTATTAGTTAAATTGGATAAGATGGGCATCAATAGGAAAATTGAAAGGTGGATAGGGAATTGGTTAAAGGGGAGACTACAACGGGTCCTACTGAAAGGTGAACTGTCAAGTTGGAGGGAGATTACCAGTGGAGTTCCTCAAGGATCAGTTTTGGGACCAATCTTATTTAATCTTTTTATTACTGACCTGGGCACAAAAAGTGGGAGTGTGCTAATAAAGTTTGCAGATGATACAAAGCTGGGAGGTATTGCTAATTTAGAGAAGGACAGGGATACCCTACAGGAGGATCTGGATGACCTTGTAAACTGGAGTAATAGGAATAGGATGAAATTTAATAGTGAGAAGTGTAAGGTCATGCATTTAGGGATTAATAACAAGAATTTTAGTTATAAGCTAGGGACGCATCAACTAGAAGTAACGGAGGAGGAAAAGGACCTTGGAGTATTGGTTGATCATAGGATGACTATGAGCTGCCAATGTGATATGGCTGTGAAAAAAGCTAATGTCGTCTTGGGATGCATCAGGAGAGGTATTTCCAGTAGGGATAAGGAGGTTTTAGTACCGTTATATAAGGCACTGGTGAGACCTCACCTGGAATACTGTGTGCAGTTCTGGTCTCCCATGTTTAAGAAGGATGAATTCAAACTGGAACAGGTACAGAGAAGGGCTACTAGGATGATCTGAGGAATGGAAAACTTGTCTTATGAAAGGAGACTCAGGGAGCTTGGCTTGTTTAGCCTAACTAAAAGAAGGTTGAGGGGAGATATGATTGCTCTCTATAAATATATCAGAGGGATAAATACCAGAGAGGGAGAGGAATTATTTAAACTCAGTACCAATGTGGACACAAGAACAAATGGATATAAACTGGCCACTAGGAAATTTAGATTAGAAATTAGACGAAGGTTTCTAACCATCAGAGGAGTGAAGTTTTGGAATAGCCTTCCGAGGGAAGTAGAGGGGGCAAAAGATCTGTCTTGCTTTAAGATTAAACTCGATAAGTTTATGGAGGAGATGGTATGATGGGATAACATGGTTTTGGTAATTAAATATTCATGGTAAATAGGCCCAATGGCCTGTGATGGGTTTTTAGATGGGGTAAGATCCAAGTTACCCGGGAAAGAATTTTCTGTAGTATCTGGCTGATGAATCTTGCCCATATGCTCAGGGTTTAGCTGATCGCCATATTTGGGGTCGGGAAGGAATTTTCCTCCAGGGCAGATTGGAAGGCCCTGGAGGTTTTTCGCCTTCCTCTGTAGCATGGGGCACGGGTCACTTGCTGGAGGATTCTCTGCTCCTTGAGGTCTTCAAACTACAATTTGAGGACTTCAATAGCACAGATATAGGTGTGAGGTCTTTTTTAGGAGTGGTGGGTGAAATTCTGTGGCCTGCATTGTGCAGGAGGTCAGACTAGATGATCATAATGGTCCCTTCTGACCTAAATATCTATGAATCTATGAGTTGGTTGAGTTCAGGATCCTGACACAGGGAAGAAAGGTAAGCAGCAGGATACGGACCCTGGACTTCAGGAAAGCAGACTTCGACTCCCTCAGGGAACGGATGGCCAGGATCCCCTGGGGGACTAACTTGAAGGGGAAAGGAGTCCAGGAGAGCTGGCTGTATTTCAAGGAATCCCTGTTGAGGTTACAGGGACAAACCATCCCGATGAGTCAAAAGAATAGTAAATATGGCAGGCGACCAGTTTGGCTTAATGGTGAAATCCTAGCGGATCTTAAACATAAAAAAGAAGCTTACAAGAAGTGGAAGGTTGGACATATGACCAGGGAAGAGTATAAAAATATTGCTCGGGCATGTAGGAATGATATCAGGAGGGCCAAATCTCACCTGGAGCTGCAGCTAGCCAGAGATGTCAAGAGTAACAAGAAGGGTTTCTTCAGGTATGTTGGCAACAAGAAGAAAGCCAAGGAAAGTGTGGGCCCCTTACTGAATGAGGGAGGCAACCTAGTGACAGAGGATGTGGAAAAAGCTAATGTACTCAATGCTTTTTTTGCCTCTGTTTTCACTAACAAGGTCAGCTCCCAGACTGCTGCGCTGGGCATCACCAAATGGGGAAGAGATGGCCAGCCCTCTGTGGAGATAGAGGTGGTTAGGGACTATTTAGAAAAGCTGGACGTGCACAAGTCCATGGGGCCGGACGAGTTGCATCCGAGAGTGCTGAAGGAATTGGCGGCTGTGATTGCAGAGCCATTGGCCATTATCTTTGAAAACTCGTGGCGAACGGGGGAAGTCCCGGATGACTGGAAAAAGGCTAATGTAGTGCCAATCTTTAAAAAAGGGAAGGAGGAGGATCCTGGGAACTACAGGCCAGTCAGCCTCACCTCAGTCCCTGGAAAAATCATGGAGCAGATCCTCAAAGAATCAATCCTGAAGCACTTGCATGAGAGGAAAGTGATCAGGAACAGCCAGCATGGATTCACCAAGGGAAGGTCATGCCTGACTAATCTAATTGCCTTTTATGATGAGATTACTGGTTCTGTGGATGAAGGGAAAGCAGTGGATGTATTATTTCTTGACTTTAGCAAAGCTTTTGACACGGTCTCCCCCAGTATTCTTGTCAGCAAGTTAAGGAAGTATGGGCTGGATGAATGCACTATAAGGTGGGTAGAAAGCTGGCTAGATTGTCGGGCTCAACGGGTAGTGATCAATGGCTCCATGTCTAGTTGGCAGCCGGTATCAAGTGGAGTGCCCCAAGGGTCGGTCCTCGGGCCGGTTTTGTTCAATATCTTCATAAATGATCTGGAGGATGGTGTGGATTGCACTCTCAGCAAATTTGCGGATGATACTAAACTGGGAGGAGTGGTAGATACGCTGGAGGGGAGGGATAGGATACAGAAGGACCTAGACAAATTGGAGGATTGGGCCAAAAGAAATCTGATGAGCTTCAATAAGGATAAGTGCAGGGTCCTGCACTTAGGACGGAAGAACCCAATGCACAGCTACAGACTAGGGACCGAATGGCTAGGCAGCAGTTCTGCAGAAAAGGACCTAGGGGTGACAGTGGACGAGAAACTGGATATGAGTCAGCAGTGTGCCCTTGTTGCCAAGAAGGCCAATGGCATTTTGGGATGTATAAGTAGGGGCATAGCGAGCAGATCGAGGGACGTGATCGTTCCCCTCTATTCGACATTGGTGAGGCCTCATCTGGAGTACTGTCCAGTTTTGGGCCCCACACTACAAGAAGGATGTGGATAAATTGGAGAGAGTCCAGCGAAGGGCAACAAAAATGATTAGGGGTCTGGAACACATGAGTTATGAGGAGAGGCTGAGGGAGCTGGGATTGTTTAGCCTGCAGAAGAGAAGAATGAGGGGGGATTTGATAGCTGCTTTCAACTACCTGAAAGGGGGTTCCAAAGAGGATGGCTCTAGACTGTTCTCAATGGTAGCAGATGACAGAACGAGGAGTAATGGTCTCAAGTTGCAGTGGGGGAGGTTTAGATTGGATATTAGGAAAAACTTTTTCACTAAGAGGGTGGTGAAACACTGGAATGCGTTACCTAGGGAGGTGGTAGAATCTCCTTCCTTAGAGGTTTTTAAGGTCAGGCTTGACAAAGCCCTGGCTGGGATGATTTAACTGGGAATTGGCCCTGCTTCGAGCAGGGGGTTGGACTAGATGACCTTCTGGGGTCCCTTCCAACCCTGATATTCTATGATATGGACAAGTGGTCATAGTGTACTTGGACTTCCAGAAAGCCTTTGACAAGGTTCCTCATCAAAGGCTCTTAACCAAAGTCAGCAGTCAAAGAATAAGAGGGAAGGTCTTTTCATGGATCTGTAATGGGTTAAAAGACAGGAAACAAAGAGAAGGAGTAAATGGACAGTTTTCAGAATGGAGAGAGGTAAATAATGGTGTCCCCCAGTGATCTGTACTTGGACCAGTGCTGTTCAACAGATTAATAAATGATCTGGAAAAAGGGGTAAGCAATGAGGTGGCAAAATTTTCAGATGATACAAAATTACTCAAGATGGTTAAGTCCAAAGCAGACTGTGAAGAGTTGTAGAGGGCTCTCTCAGAACTGGGTGACTGGGCAACAAAATGGCAGATGAAATTCAATCTTGATAAATAATACATATTGGAAAACATAATGCCAACTATGCATACAAGATGTGATATCAATTAGTTATCATTCAAGAAAGAGATCTTGGAGTCATTGTGGATAGTTTTCTGAAACCATCTGTTCCATGTGCAGCAGCAGTCAAAAAAGCAAACAGAACGTTAGGAATCATTAGGAAAGGGATAGAGAATAAGACAGTAAATATCTTAATGCCACTATATTAATCCATAGTAAGGAAGCCCACACCTTGAATACTGCATGCAGTTCTGGTTGCCCAATCTCAAAAAAGATTGTTTAGAAATGGAAAAGGTACAAAGGCGGGGGGGATTAGGACATGGAACAGCTTCTGTATGAGGAGAAAAAAAAGACAGGGACTTTTCAGCTTGGAAAAGAGGTGTTTAAGGGGGATAGGATAAAGGTCTATACAATCGGAAATGGTGCGGAGACAGTGAATAAGGATGTGCATTATGTGAGAATCAGCCAATGAAATTTATAGGCAGCAGGTTTAAAACAAAGAAAAGGAAGTATTTTTTCACACAATGCACAGTGACCTGTGGAACCTTGTTGCCGGGGGATGTTGTGAAGGCCAAAATTATAACTGGATTCAGAAAAGAATTAGATAAGTTCATGGAGGCTAGGCCCATCAATGGCTATTAGCCAGGATGGTCAGGGATGCAACCCCATGCTCTGAGTGTCCCTAGCCTCTGACTGCCAGAAGCTGGGAGTAGGCGACAGGGAATGGATCACTTGGTGATTGCCTGTTCTGTTCATTCCCTCTGAAGCACCTGGCACTGGCCGCTGTTGGAAGACAGGATACTGGGCTAGATGGACCATTGTATCTGACACAGTGTGGCCGTTTTTATGTACTTCTTTACCTTTAAATGACAAGGTTCATTTTCCTTGTCTTCCTCCACAGCTTCTAATGATTGTGTGGGACACTCTCACATGTATTCCTCAAGGGAATATCCTGGTTATGATGAGTCATGCAGGGAATCTAGAGACTCATCTCATGATAGACTCTGGGCCCGGCATGGACCACCAAGTTCTTATCCTAGCATGCATGTATGGTGATACTGGGTTCTTTGTGGTCCATAGAGACAGGAACCTTCTCCTAAAAGATGATATCCTCACAAGAACCATCTTCTACTGTCTCAACCACTCAGGCTGCTCCTGTGCAGCTCCTATACAGCCTTCTCTTCAGCCTGAGGATTCAGGCAAGGACACTTGATCCCACTCTGCAGACTTGTTGGGACATACCATAATTTCATCACCTCTAGATGAGACTGTGTGGTTCCTCCTAGTACACCACAACTACATGATTTGAAAGCATTTCAGGACTTATTAAAATGGTGTCAGACTCTTTACAAATCCCTGTAGAAGAGGTTAAGGAGCCCGCCCAGAGACTTACTGATATTCTCCAATTTTCTGCTTCTGGTAGGTTTGCCCTTCCAATGAATGAGGCTATTATGGATTCTGCAAGAATTTGATGGCAAACTCCTATCACAGCAGTCCCTATGTCCTAGAAAGTGGACAAAAAGTACCATGTCCTTCCAGGGGGGCTGAATTCTGTTATTTCCTCCCCAACCCCACGTGGGATTCCTGTTGGTGAGAGCCACAAAAAAGAAGTCCAAACAACCATTTAAAATCATACCAAAAGAGCATGAACCAAAGCACTTAGATTTATTGGACTGAAAGTCTTATTCTTCTGCTAGTTTTCTGTTTTGAGTAGGAAATTATCAGGCCGTGTTGGCCAGATATGACTTCTTAAGTTACATAAGCTTTTGAAGTTTGTAAATAAACAGCCTCTTGTGACTGTGGGATAGTTCATGGCCAGAACCAATTTACTAGCTTCGCCTGATGCAGGAGATGCTGCTTCAAGTCCCATGGCCATGATGGTGGTTGTGAGGATAGTTCTATGGTTTCAGGGATCTAGCTTCCCACAGGAAGCTCAGTCCAATGTAGAGGACTTGCCTTTTTTATTGCTTATTCATTACTAAAACCGATGAGGCCCGATGTGGCACACCTTGTTCCCTTGCAGGCTTTACAGCAGCCTCTGAAATGAAGTGTGTTATACCACCAGGTTATTCATCACAGAGACCAATACCACCACAACCTTTTCTCCACCAGAGATCCTCTGAACCTCTAAGAAAGAGGCAGCAGTTCCGTAAGAAGAGGCCAGCTGCTCATACATAGCAGCCTGCTCCTGGGTCAGAATACTTTATGGGATAGTCAAGAGAGGTGAACTCATTCCCAGGGGTCTAGAGCCACCATCCCTTTGTTTTGGAAATCGAGTAAGGGACTTCCATCACTTCAGACCAATGGGTACTGGACACGGTTACAATGCAATATTCTGTCTATTTATATACTGGTCTACTCCCAACCCCTTATTCCCCATCCCTCTTCAGAAATCACCTCACAAGGAGCTGTTAAACTAGGCAGTTCTCTCTTGTTTGTCCCTTGGAGCAATAGAAGTTCTTGCTCCATATCAAGGGAAGTGGTTCTGCTTGAAATACTTTTTTATTCCAAAAGAAAGGAAGAGGATGCCCTGCCTTGGACTTAAGAAAATTCAGCACTTACTTTCATTTATTTCTGGTTGGGCTAGAGTGGATCTTGTGGAAAGAGACACCAGACTTAATTCAGAGACTCCAATTGATGGTTAATTACTCTCCTTGTTAAAAAAAAAATCATATTTTCCTACTCTGAATTTGTCTTGCTTCAGCTTCCAGACTTGGCTCACAGGCCCCCTCTGGCCTCAGGATGTACAGTGGTTACTGCTGATGGTGCCACCGTTGGGTCTTCAACTGAGGGCTGAGCAGGCTTAGTTCACAATTTTGCTCTGCCAATGCCTACAGGTCCCTCTATATATGTGCTTCAAAGTAGAGAATGTCTGATCTAAAAACAGCTGTTCCTGTAGATGTATTGGAGCAGACCTGTGAGCTCAGCCAGAGTCTCCACCTCCTCTCCAAGATCTTGCTCTTTGACGAGGGGGAGCGTTGCGGGGTAGGTACACCCTGTCACAGGGTGTCTGGCCACGTGTGTACACAATCAAGGAAAGAGGCTAACTGCTAGAGCCAGTTAGGTCCAGTGCTAATGATCCTTACTACGAAACAGGGTAATACAGCCTAGTGGCCAGAGTCAGTAATGTTGCACTCCCACACAGGGCAACATGGCCTAATGGCTAGAGCCAATAAAGCGGCCCTTCCAGTCAGGGCAGCGTGACCTAATGGCCAAGGTCAGTAAAGCGGCCCTTCCGCTCAGGGCAGCGTGGCCCAATGGCCAGAGTCAGTAGATGGCCCTTTCACTCAGGGCAGTGTGGCCCAACTGCCAGGGTCAGCAAACGGCCCTTTCACTCAGGACAATGTGGCCCAATGGTCCGGGTCAGCAAATGGTCCTTCTGCTCGGGGCAGTGTTGCCTAAGGGCCAGAGTCAGTAAAATAGCCCACCTCTGTGAGAGTGCCTGGCGTGTTGGCCCACTGGGGGAGTGGGACACCACTCAGGGAACAGGGGGTGCCCTGGGTAAGGAGACTCAGGCCCTCGCTGCTCCTCCGAGTCCCAGCCCAGTGCCTTGGTGATGGTAGGGGTGCTCACCAGCAAGTAAGCAGTGATCCTCCCGAAACACAGACTGGTTCCCCAGTTCACTCACCAGCAAAAAGTCCCCTGGGCTGCTTCTTACCCTTTCATAGAATCATAGAAGATTAGGGTTGGAACAGAACTCAGGATGTCATCTAGTCCAACCCCCTGTTCAAAGCAGGACCAACCCCAACTAAATCATCCCAGCCAGGGCTTTGTCAAGCTGGGTCTTAAAAACCTCCAAAATGGAGATTCTACCACCTCCCTAGGTAACCCATTTCAGTGCTTCACCACCCTCCTAGTGAAATAGTTTTTCCTAATATCCAACCTGCACCTCCCGTACTGCAACTTGAGACCATTACTCCTTGTTCTATCATCTGCTACCACCGAACAGCCGAGTTCCATCCTGTTTGGAACCTCCCTTCAGGTAGTAGAAGGCTACTATCAAATCCCCCCTCACTCTTCTCTTCTGCAGACTAAATAACCCAAGTTTCCTCAGCCTCTCCTCATAAATCATGTTCCCCAGCCCCCTAATAATTTTTGTTGCCCTCTGCTGGACTCTCCCCAATTTCTGCACATCCTTTCTGTAATGGGAGACCCAAAACTGGACACAGTGCTCCAGATGTGGCCTCACCAGTGCTGAATAGAGGGGAATAATCACTTCCCTCAGTCTGCTGGCAGTGCTCCTACTAATGCAACCCATATTGCCGTTAGCCTTCTTGGCAACAAGGGCACACTGTTGACTCATATCCAGCTTCTCGTCCACTGTAATCCCCAGGTCCTTTCCTGCAGAACTGCCACTTAGCCAGTCGGTCCCCAGCCTGGAGCAGTGCACGGGATTCTTCCTTCCTAAGTACAGGACTCTGCACTTGTCCTTGTTGAACCTTATTAGATTTCTTTTGGCCCAATCCTCCAATTTGTCTAGGTCACCCTGGACCCTACCCTCCAGTGTATCTACCTCTCCCCCAGCTTAGTGTCATCCACTAACTTGCTTAGGATGCAATCCATCCCATCATCTAGATCATTAATGAAGATGTTGAACACAACCAGCCCCAGGACTGATCCCTGGGGTACTCCGTTTGATACCAGCTGCCAACTAGACATGGAGCCGTTGATCACTACCAGTTGAGCCCGACAATGTAGCCAGCTTTCTATCAGCCTAATAGTCCATTCATCCAATCCATACTTTTTTAACTTGCTGGCAAGAATACTGTGGGAGACTGTATGAAAAGCTTTGCTAAAGTCGTATATCATGTCCACCACTTTCCCTATATCCATAGAGTCAGTTATCTCCTCACAGAAGGCAATCAAGTTGGTCAGGCATGACTTTCCCTTGGTGAATCCATGTTGACTGTTCCTGATCACCTTCCTCTCCTCCAAGTGCTTCAGAATGGATTCCTTGAGTATCTGCTCCAAGATTTTGCCAGGGACTGAAGTGAGGCTGTAGTTCCTCGGGTTCTCTTTCTTCCCTTTTTAAAATATGGGCACTATATTTGCCTTTTTCCAATCATCCAAGACCTCCATGATTGCCACGAGTTTTCAAAGATAACAGCCAATGGCTCTGCAATCACATCAGCCAACTCCCTCAGCACCTTGGGGTGCATTGCATCTGGCCCCATAGACTTATGCATGTCCAGCTTTTCTAAATAGTCCTTAACCTGTTCTTTCACCACTGAGGGCTGCTCACCTCCTCCCCATACTGTATTGCCCAGTGCAGCAGTCTGGGAGCTGACCTTGTCTGTGAAGACCGAGGCAAAAAAAAGCATTGAGTACATTATCTTTTTCCACATCGTCTGTCATTAGGTTGCCTTCCCCATTCAGTAAGGATCGCACACTTTCCCTGGCCACCTTCTTGTTGCTAACATACCTGTAGAAAGAAAAGGAGTACTTGTGGCACCTTAGAGACTAACCAATTTATTTGAGCATAAGCTTTCGTGAGCTACAGCTCACTTCATTGGATGCTTTTATGTAGCTCACGAAAGCTTATGCTCAAATAAATTGATTAGTCTCTAAGGTGCCACAAGTACTCTTTTTCTTTTTGCAAATACAGACTAACACGGCTGCTACTATGATACCTGTAGAAACCATTCTTGTTACCCCTCACATCCCTTGCTAGGTGCAACTCCAATTGTGCTTTGGCCTTCCTGATTGCACCCCTGTAGGTTCGAGCAATATTTTTATACTCCTCCCTAGTCATCTGTCTAAGTTTCCACTTCTTCTAAGATTCCTTTGTGTTTAAGCTCACCAAAGATTTCTCTGTTAACCCAAGCTGGTCACCTGCCATGTTTGCTATTCTTTCTGCACATCAGGATGGTTTGTTTCTGTGCCCTCAATAAGGCTTCTTTAAAATACAGCCAGCTCTCCTGGATTCCTATCCCCTTCATATTAGCATCCCAGGGTATCCTTCCCATCAGTTCCTTGAGGGAGTCAAAGTCTGCTTTTCTGAAGTCCAGGGTCCGTATTCTGCTACTCTCCTTTCTTCCTTTCGTCAGGATCCTGAACTTGACCACCTCATGATCACTGCTGCCCAGGTTGCCATCCACTTCTACTTCCCCTACCAATTCTTCCCTGTTTGTGAGCACCAGGTCAAGAGGAGCATGGCCCCTAGTTGGTTCCTCCAGCACTTGCACCAGGAAGTTTTCCCCCAAGTCTCTCCAAAAACTTCCTGGATTGTCTGTGCACTGCTCCATTGCTCTCCCAGCAGATGTCCAGGTGATTGAAGTCCCCCATGAGAACCAGGACCTGTGATCTGGAAACTTCTGTTAGTTGTTCCAAGAAAGCCTTGTCTACCTCATCCTTCTGGTCTGGTGGTCTAGCACATTCCTACCACATCATCACCCTTTAGAGTAGCAGCCATGTTAGTCTGTATCCACAAAAAGAAAAGGAGTACTTGTGGCACCTTAGAGACTAACAAATTTATTTGAGCATAAGCTTTTGTGAGGTACAGCTCACTTCATCGGATGCATGCAGTGGAAAATACAGTGGAGAGATTTTATGTACACAGAGGATATGAAACAATGGGTGTTACCATATACACTGTAACAAGAGTGATCAGGTAAGGTGAGCTATTACCATCAGGAGACAAAAAAAAACCTTTTGTAGTGATAATCAAGGTGGGCCATTTCCAGCAGTTGACAAGAACGTGTGAGGAACTTTGGGGGGAGGCAAATAAACATGGGGAGATAGTTTTACTTTGTTTAATGACACATCCATTCCCAGTCTTTATTCAAGCCTAAGTTAATTGTATCCAGTTTGCAAATTAATTCCAATTCAGCAGTCTCTCGTTGGAGTCTGTTTTTGAAGGTTTTTTTGTTGAAGTGTTGCCACTTTTAGGTCTGTAATAGAGTGAACAGAGTGATTGAAGTGTTCTCCAACTGGTTTTTGAATGTTATAATTCCTGATGTCTGATTTGTGTCCATTTATTCTTTTACGTAGAGACTGTCCAGTTTGGCCAGTGTACGTGGCAGAGGGTCATTGCTGGCACATGATGGCATATATCACATTGGTAGATGTGCAGGTGAATGAGCCTCTGATAGTGTGGCTGATGTGATTAGGCCCTGTGATGGTGTCCCCTGAATAGATATGTGGACACAGTTGGCAATGGGCTTTGTAGCAAGGATAGGTTTCTGGGCTAGTGTTTTTGTTGTGTGGTGTGTGGTTGCTGGTGAGTATTTGCTTCAGGTTGGGGGGCTGTCTGTAGGCAAGGACTGGCCTGTCTCCCAAGATCTGTGAGAGTGATGGGTCTTCCTTCAGGATAGGTTGTAGATCCTTGATGATGCGTTGGAGAGGATTTAGTTAGGGGCTGAAGGTGATGGCTGGTGGCATTCTGTTATTTTCTTTGTTGGGCCTTTCCTGTAGTAGGTAACTTCTGGGTACTCTTCTGGCTCTGTCAATCTGTTTCTTCACTTCAGCAGGTGGGTACTGTAGTTGTAAAAACACTTGATAGAGATCTTGTAGGTGTTTGTCTCTGTCTGAGGGGTTGGAGCAAATGCGGTTGTATCGTAGAGCTTGGCTGTAGACAATGGATTGTGTGGCGTGGTCTGGATGAAAGCTGGAGGCATGTAGGTAAGTATAGCGCCTCTAAACTTGACCGAAAGACTCTCAACAGGCTTTTCTGCAGTTTCATACTGGAGCTCTGAGCAATCATATACTGTTCTCTTACATACAGTGCAACTCCTCCACCTTTTCTCCCCCATCTGTCCTTCCTGAACAGTTTATACCCATCCATGACAGTGCTCCAGTCATGTGAGTTATCCCATGAAGTCTCTGTAATTCCAATCACATCATAGTTCCTTGACTGTGCCAGGACTTCCAATTCTTCCTGCTTGTTTCCCAGCCTTCTTGCGTTCGGGTACAGGCACCTAAGAAAACTAGGTGATTGCCCTGCTTTCTCAGTATGAATCAGGAGGCTTCCTGTCTTGTACCCTCCTCCTTGTGTTTCCTCTTGGTATCCCACTTACCTCAGAGCTTCGGTCTCCATCTCCCAGCAAACCTAGTTTCCCCCTTGTCGAAGCTCCCCGGTATCTCTGGGTCTCTGCGGTCCTCAAATGGCCGGCTCCCAGTGGTGCGGTCCCTTCTTGGGGCTTGTTGGGCAGCCTGGAGTCTGTCTGGAACTCTGCAAGCTGTGGTCCCGCCACTGGGGCCTGTAGCAACTTCCTGGAGAGAGCTCGCAGCCTGCGTCCTTCCCCTACAGCAGCCTGCCCAGACTGAGCTGGGCTGCTTTCTTTTACATGCTTTAGTTGGGGATTGGTCCTGCTTTGAGCAAGGGGTTGGACTAGTTGACCTCCTGAGATCCCTTCCAACCCTGATATTCTATGATTCTATGCTGCCTCCAGGCTGGGCATGCCCATCAGTGTGGGAGGGACGTTGCTTCCTCAGCCTGCAAAGCAGAGTTAACCCTCTCGGGGCTTGTCAGGGTTCTCCCACACACACTCTGAACTCTGGGGTACAGATATGGGGACCCACATGAGAGACCCCCTAAGTTATATTCTACCAGCTTGGGTTAAAAACTTCCCCAAGGCACAAATTCCTTTCCTTGTCCTTGGACGGTATTGCTGCCACCACCAAGTGATTTACACAAAAATTCAGGGGTCACTTGGAATCCCTATCCCCCCAAGCCCCTTCACCCCCTTTCCTGGGGAGGCTTGAGAATAATATACCAACTAATTACCTTAGCAATGTAAGCACAGACCAGACCCTTTATCTTTAGGACACTAAAATCAATTAGGTTCTTAAAAGAAGAACTTTATAATAAAGAAAGAAGTAAAAGAATCACACCTGCAAAATCAGGATGGAAGGTAACTTTACCGGGTAATAAAAAGGATTTAAAACACAGAGGACTCCCCTCTGGCCTCAGCTTTATAGTTACAAAAACAGGAATAAAACTACCTTTGTAGCATAGGAAAATTCACAAGCCAAAACAAAAGATAACCTAATGCATTTTCTTATCTTACTTACAAATTCTGTAATTTTAGATGGATCATTCCAGGTATGTTTTCAGGAGATGTTGAACCTGCTTGATCTCTCCCTCCATCCAGAGAGGGAACAAACAAAGAGAGCCACAAACAAATTCTCTTCAACCCCCCCCCCCCATTTGAAAGTATCTTCTTTCCTCATTCGTCATTCTGGTCAGGTTCCAACTAGGTGATTTGAGCTACTTAACCCCTTACAGATAAAGCGATTCAGTACAGCTACCAAGGAGGGATCTTATGCTACCCTTTTCTTTATATTTATGACAGGGCTGGTGCAAGGTAGGTATGCCCTGTCACAGGGAGCTTCATAGATCATAAAACAATAGGGTTAGAAAGGAACACAAGGGTCATCTAGGCCAACCCCTTGCCAAGATGCAGGATTTGTTCTGTCTAAACCATCCAAGACAGATGACTATCCAGCGCCCTTTTGGATACCTCCGGTGAAGGAGATTCCAGGAGCTTCAGCCAGGAGCTCACTTCTGGTGTGACCAGTGCTTTTGCAGGGAAGTGAAATGATCAGTCTGAGAATATCTGGATTTGGGGTCCTTTGGGTTCCCAGGTCAGCACCGGGTTGAGAGGGTAGGCTTTGTACCTCTGCTATGCTGAGATTGATAAGGGACAGATCATCCAAGAAAACAGGATAAAGCAATCCCAGGGCTGCACTAACTTGCACCCCTTGCTGCCTTAGCCCTCATGGACATTGTGGTACCTGGGAAGCATCAGGGTGCAGGACTGTCTCAACCAGGCCTTCCCCTGCCTCTGATCTGCCCGAGATGCCTCCTGTGCCAGAGGATCCAAACCTGTGTTGCTGTTGCGGTGTCTGTCATGGGGGCCTGCTGCACCAGAGAAGTTTACTGGGGGCCTTGCAGCCACTTTGCCGAGTGTACATGCAGTTGTGCACAGAGCGCAGAGGAGATTTTCCAGCATCTGATGGACCTCTTCAGGGGGAAGATGGGACACTTCATTACTGAGCTCTGTGGTTGAGGCTCTCTTTATTTTGAAATGCAGGGAAATTCAAAGATAAATGTCACAAAGCCAGTTCAGGGCATGAAGGGACCCAACTCCACAGCACATCGCCAGGAAGTACAGTGCAAAGCCATGTAGCTACATACATCACAGTCTCACAAATGCACACCCACAAACAGTTTGTTCCTGGCAAACCAGCCCTTGGACACACCCAGACCTTTGCTTCTTTGTTTACTGTTTTTCTATCCCATTAGAAATCAAAGCAAGAGATTGAAGAAGAGGGACAAGCACTGTCCCAGAACGAGGGGATTTGTGGCAATGTCAAGCTGTGCTGCCTGCAACCTCTGCTGGAAGTGACAATCCGAGAAGCTGAAGCTCAGCCCTTTGAGGTGCTCATGCAGTTCCTGTACACGGATAAAATAAAATACCCACGCAAAGGTAGGACAGCAGGAGGAGGACTGTGTGCAAGCCAAACCTGGCCCATAGGGTCTTTTAAAAAGAAAATGAAAATTGAATATTAGCAATTTGTGAGCAAATCTTTATACTTATCACTGATGCAACCGCTGCTGGAATTCTGAGTCCAGTTCTGTTGTCCACAGCTCAAGAAGGATGCTCAAAAATCAGAGAGGGTTCAGAGAAGAGCCACAAGAATTATTAAAAGATTTGAAAACATGATTTGTAGTCATAGATTCAAGGAGCTCATTCTGTTTATCTTAACAAAGAGAAGGTTAAGAAGTGCCTTGATTACAGTCTATAAGACTTACATAGGGAAAAAAATATTTAATAATGGGCTCTTCAGTCTACCAGAGAAAGGTATAACACAGTGCAATGGCTGGAAGTTGAAGCTAGACAAATTCAGACAGGAATAAGGCATACATTTTTAACAGTGAGAGTAATTAACCATTAATCACTGACCATTTTAAAGTCAAGATTCGATGTTTTTCTAAAAATCTCCTTTAGGAGCTATTCTGGGGAAGCTCTGTGACCTGTGTTAAACAGGAGATCAGACTAGATGATCATAATGCTAATCTCCCTTGGTTCTGCTATCCGAATTACTCAAGATGGCATCAGAAATTGGGAAAATTTCTGACCCCACTGGACATCTTTGAAGAACCTTATATTAGAAAGCTCTCTAGAGCTGTGGAATGACACTGTTTCCCTTTGTGATGTACAGGTCATGTGCAGGATGTACTACTTATCATGGACGTGTACAAACTAGCCCTGAATTTCAAGCTCTCGCGACTGGAACAGCTCTGCCTCCAGTATATTGAAGCATCTGTAGATCTACAGAATGTGCTCATTGTGTGTGAAAATGCTAACAAGCTTCAACTGGATCAACTAAAGGTAAACACTGAATTTCACTAACAAGGTTACTGATAAAAATTAAAGAATTAAAGCTCAGTATAGTCACTGTAGACATTGACTCATGGACAAAACATATTATTGTTGTTTTGTGGGTTTTAAGGCTTTGACGTTGACTTTGAAATTGGTAGCAACTTAAAATTCCACCTGGGGGTCAGCATCAGCATTAAACTAGACTCCCTTCCTCCCGCTTCCTATGTCTTTAACATTACAGAGTTTGGTTGACCTAGGGCTGCATACGTTGACCTAGCTCTGTAAGTGTCTACACTAAAATGTAGCTCCCACCAATGTAAGTCACCCACTACAGCGACCTAATAACTTCACCTCTGTGAGAGGTGTAGGTTGATGTAGTTAGGGTGATGCAGTGCCGGTGTGGACACTGAGTTACGTACATCGTCTGTTGGCTGTCAGCCCTGGGGTGGGGGATGTGGGGAGCTCCAGGTGTCAGTGCCCTCCAGTGCCCCACACAGTTAAGTCAGTGGAAGCACTCCTGGTGAGAATGCGCTCCGCCGACAGAAGGTGGACATGAACCACCATTTTAATTACTATGGTGGCTATACATCGATTTAATTTTGTAGTGTAGACATGCCCTAATGCAGCAGCTGGAACAGCTACTGCCCTAAAAACATCTCTTTACCTGAAATCCCTTTACAGTTCTTAGGTGGTTGTCATGGATTCCCAGAGTCTGATCTGTGTCTTAGCCTTTAACCAGTCTACTGGGAGTCCCCTTTACTGTGCTGGACCCCTTGGATCCCCAGGGTTTTCCAGGGGCAGGACCATGGTGTCCATGACTCCACCTCTCTTTCCCTGTGGCTCCCTTCAGGGAGTCCAGCTGAGGCAGACTCCTGCAAGAGATTTCCCCTTCCAGAGTGCAGTGCTCTTAAGTAACTGCAGCAACACCAGGCAGCCTTTCTCCAGCAAGGTAACCTTTATTAGTCGCCTGGAGCACAGAAAGTCTTTGGGTTAGTATGAGAGTGACAGACTTATGATAGAGTCCATGTTGGTGGAGCCGGGGCTTCATCCTGCTCTGCTGCCTCTGAGCTCTATCCTACTGTCAAGGATTCATGTTTGGTCATTGAGGTTCCCATTTTTTTTCTGGACCCTTCATTGCTTTATGCTAATTCCAGCCAGCTCTTGATGGCACATTCTTACCACCCCAGACAGCCACATGACCCAAGCCTCTCATGCCTCCTGCTCTGTTCCAGGAGAAGCATGTTAACCCTTCTGCCTCCTGTGCAGTAAGGAGATGCATATAGTTCACAGAAATATTACAGAAAATTCACACATTTGTCACAGGAATTTATCTCTACTAAAGTTTGTCTGGTTTCTTAAGCTCATTTCTTTTTCTCTGTTGTTAGCTCTTCAAGTATGTGTCAGTGTAGTCCCACGGTAGGTGTGCACAAGCCTCATGTGCAGAAGATCAGATATTTTGAATAGCTCCCACACAGTGGTGTAAAGGGCAGAGCAGCCACAACCCCCCTCAGTTCCCCCTACTGCCTTAGGAGTGAAAAGGAATTTGGCAAATCTCTGACCTGCAACTCGCTTCAGACACTTTAAGCCAGATCTTTCAAGATGCTTAGTGAAGAATTCTTACAATCAAATTTGTTCTCTAAAGGATATTGATTGGTGACATCTCCCCACCCCATGTGCAACAGGGTAAAATGCTTCTTGCCAGCTCCCATGTCTTGTGACAGAGTTCAAACCCTGCCCATCCTGCAATGAACAAGGGAATCCTGTCCCTATCATGGACAGACAAGCCAATGCCTCTCTTGCTTAGGAGAGTGTCACATCCTGAATAATTCCTTTGTGTGCAAGAACTTCTCCACCAGGACCTCCAAGTCTAGGAATGCATGGTTCAAGCTACATGTACTTGAGCAGTCCATACAGATCACTTTGGCCCCAGATGTGACGATTATGACCAGAGTGAGGCTGGTTAAATTAGCGTCGACCAGTGATCCCTTGAATACTCTTCAAACTCCAGGATCAGGCAGTGGAAAGAAGGCAAAGAGGACACTGGCAGAGTTGACACTAATGATGTCAACCGCCTCTTAAGAGCTTGGCACTATGCATCTTGGCATTGACAGACTTGGCATTGGTAAATCGGGTGCTGAGAACTTTGTCTTCCTTACTGGCTGCTCCAACTCAGCGAGTAAACCTGGCATTGCATCCACTTATAAACTGGACGCCCACTGATGTAGCCTGTCTGAGCATAAACCTAGCTCCAAGACCGAAGGGAACTCCCATATGGAAGACATGGGATGTTTCTCCAAGGAAAAAACCCTTAAACGGTTGGGCAAAACAAGATACCTGCCACGATCCCAGTACCAATGCCAGTGATGAAGCCAAGGAAGTACATCAGTTGGCCCCATTCAGTCCCTCAGTACTGTCCTTCAGTGAGGAGATATATTCCTCCTCACTCTTGCCAGTGTATCCCTTCTTGCTGACATTGAACAGAAATCTCTCTTCCGTGCCATTGGAGAATGACTTCAAGGAGGATATTGGGGAGCCCACATTTAGAGCACCACCTCAACCGGCTCTGGAGTGCCATGGGCCAACCAGCCCCAACATGGTCAACACCCATAAATATGCCACCTTGTTTGGCTGTATTGACATGTGAAGGAGCAGTTTAGCGTCTTCTACAATGTAGAAAAAGGAATATAGATCATGCTTCCTGATGGCTTCGCTGACTAGCCCATCCACAGAGGAATGAGAGGTGGGCCCACAGGAACAGGAGATGTTAGAGAGACAACAGTGAGCCCCGACATCCCCCAAGGAATCCTTCTCACCACCAGACAAGGCAGAGACACTAGCACGCACCCTGGCTACAGATCAGTGATTCTCAAACTTGTGTACTGGTGACTCCTTTCACATAGCAAGCTTCTGAGTGCAACCCCCCCACCATTTATAAATTAAAAACACTTTTTAATATATTTAACACCATTATAAATGCTAGAGGCAAAGCGGGGGTGGCTATGTAATAACCTCATGACCCCCTGAGGGGTCCCGACCACCAGTGTGAGAACCCTTGCTATAGATGATTCTAAAGCCTTCCTGGACCTCCTGTCCTGAATTGTGGAGACCCTTGATACAGAGGCTTGGACTACACTATCAATTTATACCTGCCTGTGACAAAGTTCCTTCTCTGCCTTGGTGGGTCCTGCGCTTATTGGTGGCTTTGCTCACCTCAGAGATTCACAGGAGCCCTCAGTTTGGCCACTTTTGCTAGTGGCTCAAACCTGCCGTTCACTCAGCTAACCTCATCACTGGCGAGCGTGGGGAAAAGGAAGGAGAACAATCCCTGCAGCCTCTGCTGATCCACCTAGTGGGTCGGGGGAGAGGCCAGGGACCATACCCTCTAGTGGAACCCACAGTCCAGGTCAACTCCTCCTGTATCCAACAGGGAGTTGGGGGAATGGGGTGAACCTGAGCCCGCCCTCAACTCTGGGTTCCATCCCAGAGCCCTGTGGATCACAGCTGTCTACAGTATTTTGTATAACACCGGTGTAACAGCTACAACTCCCTGGGCTACTTCCCCATGGCCTCCTCCCAACATCTTCTTTATCCTCACCATAGGACCTTCTTCCTGATGCTAGATAGTGTTTGTACTCCTCAGTCCTCCAGCAGCACTCCCTCTCACTCTCAGCTCCTTACGTGCCCCTCACTGACTGAAGTGAGGTCTTTTTTTAAACCAGGTGCCCTGATTAGCCTGCCTGTCTTAAGGGATTCTAGCAGCTTCTTAATTGGCTCCAGGTGTCCTAATTAGCCTGTCTGCCGTAATTGGTTCCAGCAAGTTCCTGATTGTTCTGGAACTGCCCCTGTTAGCTTACCCTGGGAAAAGGGACCTGCTTAATCTGGGGGTAATATGTCTGCCTTCTGTTACTCTCCTGTAGCCATCTGGCCTGACCCTGTCACATATTCCCCCTCCTCCCCCCGTTCAACACCGCGGGGTTGGGCAACTTGGGATGTCAGGCAGTGTACCCGTGACAAGCCATTTGCATTGCCATGTGGCTTCCAGCCCGGTGTTGTCTGGTGAATTGAAAAGGTTGTTGGGGACAGGAACCATCTGGTCACCCTTGCGTTCTTCTTTTTATTTCATTGCATCCACTGGCGGGATGCATGGTTGGTCACAAGGGTAAACCGTCGTCCCAGCAGGTAATAACATAGTGTTTCCATGGCCCATTTCACAGCAAGGCACTTTGTCTCAACCACTGCATGCTTCTGCTCTCTCGGGAGGAGTTTCCTGCTGAGGTAGAGGATCAGGTGTTCTTTGTCTCTGACCATCTGTGACAGGACAGCTCCCAGTCCTACTTCAGATGCATCTGTTTGTAAAATGAACTCTTTGTTGAAGTGTGGGGCTGTAAGCACGGGGTTACTGCAGAGGGCTGTCTGTAGATCCATGAATGCTTTCTCTGCGGCATCTGTCCACTTCACCATGTCTGGACCCCAAGCTTTTATCAGCTCTGTCAGGGGACTTGCTCTGGTGGCGAAATGGGGAATAAATTGCCAGTAGTACCCCACCACAACCAGAAATGCCTGGACTTGCTTTTTCCAATTTGGCCAGGACCAATTTTGGTTAGCCTCCGGTTTGTTTATTTGGGGCTTGGCCATGCCCCTTCCTACAATGTAGCCAAGGTATTTAGCATTGGCAAGCCCTATAGCACACCTGCCTGGGTTGGCTGTAAGGCCGGCCAGTCTTAGTGTGTCCAGTACCACTTCCACCTTTTCCAAGAGGGTCTCCCAGTTGGGGGTGTGAATAATCACATCATTCAGGTACGCAGCTGAATAACTGGTATGGGGCCGTAGGAGCTTGTCCATAAGACGCTGGAAGGTGGCACGTGCTGCATGCTGTCCAAAAGGAAGAACAGTATATTGAAACAGACCCTCTGCTGTAGAGAGTGCCATCTTTTCTTTGGCAAGGGGAATCTGCCAGTATCCCTTTGTTAAATCAAGGGTGGTCAAAAATTGGGCATTGCCCAGGCGGTCAACTAACTCATCAATGCGGGGTATGGGTTATACATCAAATTTGGATATCTCGTTCAGATGGCGAAAGTCATTACAAAATCTAGTGGTGCCATCAGGTTTGGGCACCAACACAATCGGGCTCGACCACTGACTGTGGGTTCCAACATGCTTTTCACCTCTGCCTTGATCTCCTCCCTTTTTGCCGCTGGGACCCGGTAGGGCCTTAAAGTTATCTTTGCCCCAGGGTCTGTGATAATGTGGTGATATGCTTCCATGGTCTGGCCTGGTTTGGTTGAAAACACATCCTGATACCATCTTAGTTAGCTCCTTCTGGTTCGGTGTCAGATCAGGTGATATCTGCCTATATCTACCTGCACATGTAGGTTATTTCCCTGGTTCGGGGCCTCTTGGGCCACTACACATGCCTCTTGCTGGTGCCAAGGTTTCAAGAGGTTGATGTGATAAATCTGTTCTTGTTTCCAGTGTCCTGGCTGCCGCATCTTGTAGGTTACTTCCCCAATGGGTTCAACCACCTCATAGGGCCCCTGCCATCGGGCCAAAAGCTTGCTTTCTGCCGTGGGTACCAACACCATCACCCGATTCCCCTGGTTGGAACTGTCGGACTTTTGCCTGGTGATTATAATGGGTTCGCTGGGCATCCTGCGCCTTTTCCAAATGTTCCTGTACAAAAGGGGTGACCCTGGCTATCTGGTCTCGCATCTGCAATACATGTTCAATTATATTTCTCCCCACATTGGGTTCCTCTTCCCAGATCTCTTTGGCGATATCTAGTATGCCACAGGGGTGGCACCCGTATAATAACTCAAAGGGGGAAAACCAGTTGTGGCCTGAGATACCTCCCATATGGCGAACATAAGGTAAGGTAGTAGGGTGTCCCAAACCTTCCTGTCCCGACTTACCACCTTCTGTATCATAGCCTTGAGGGTTCGGTTAAACCTTTCTACCAGCCCATTGGTCTGTGGATGATAGACTGAAGTTCTCAGGGTACGTATATGGAGCAGGGTACAGAGGTCCTTCATTAGCTTCGACATGAATGGGGTTCCTTGGTCTGTTAATATCTCCTTTAGTAGCCCCACTCGGGCAAAGATCCCCACCAGCTCTTTGGCTATCATTTTAGAGGCCGTGCTCCGCAGGGCGATGGCTTCTGGTTAGCGAGTAGCATAGTCCAAAACAAGAAGTATAGGTGGCCCCAGGCTGTCTTCTCCAGGAGTCCCACTAGGTCCATGGCTATTCGCTCGAAGGGGACCTCTATGATGGGAAGGGGTACTAAAGGTGCCCTCAAGTGGGGATGGGGACTGTGCAGCTGACACTCTGGGCAGGATGCACAGTACCTCCGCACTTCTTCGTGTACTCCGGGCCAGAAGAAGCGTCGCACGACCCATGCCAGGGTCTTCTCTGCCCCCAAATGCCCCCCAAAAAGATGACTATGGGCAAGATGTAATACAGCATTCTGGTGTTTTTGAGGTACTAGGATCTGCTGTACCTTCTGCCCCTGTACTGGTGCGACCCAGTACAAGAGATCCTTCTTCATCATGAAGTAGGGTCCTGGTCCCTGGGTTTTCCCTTCCATGGGGACCCCATCTATTTCGGTCACCTCCTTCCTAATGTTGTCATACCTTGGGTCTTCAGCCTGGTCCCGTCCAAAATTTTCTCTCCTGGGGCTGATCTGCCCGAGATCTAGGGGGCCAGTCTCTGTCACCTCTACTGGGTCAAAGGCATTAGGGTGGGGGTCAGACGTGGGTGCGTCTCCCTCCTGGGTGGCCTCCTTTTCAGCTGCTCGTGTCCGCCTACCTAAGAGAGCGACCCTCTGGCTTTGGGTCAGTATTCGGGTTCCCAAGGCCTTTGCTGCCCTTCTTTCCCTTTTCTTCTTTCTATCCTGCCTGGGAGTGGAGAACAAATCTGGGGATATTTCAGAGAAGATTGGGGGTTGACAGTCTACTATGGATGTCTCACTAACTTCAGGGTTTCCCCCTTTCTCCAGTCCCCCTACTGGGAGTAAGTCTCCAAACCCTGGAAAGTCCCTCCCTATGAGCACCGGGTATGGGAGTTTAGGGACTACACCTGCTGCTACCTCAGTAGTGTTCTCCTGGATTTCAATTTTTACTGGGATGGTGGGGTAATAACTGTCCCATGGACGCATGTCACCCCAGTGCGCTTTACCTGCAGCAGATGACAACACTTCACAAGCTTCCCTGAAATAAGCGTGATAGCACTCCCCAAATCAACTAGTGCCGTGGTTTCTGCCACATTTAGTTTTACTGGTCTGGTGTATATATGCAGGGTTAGTGCAACCCCCACCAGGTGAATTAGGGAGCATGTGTCTGCCCAGTTCCCCAGGTTACACTGCATAGGCTCCTCGGCATTGGGACACTGTGCAGCTATGTGTCCCCACTCCCTCAGGTGTAACATCTGTATGGGGCCCTAGGCATTGCCCAGTCTCTCGGTTTGGGCAGTCTAATGATACTATCCTCTTTCCCCTCAGTGCTCCAACTGTTTGCGGCTTCTGATGGGTCTTCAGCCTCTCTCTTTTTCCACTAGGCCCTCCTGGGGGCCCAGTTGCCCAAGCTTTGGGGCTTGGTGCTGCTTGTTTAACCCAGGGTGCCTTAAGATGCTTTAACCTTAAGTGGTTGGGTCAGTTCCCTTGCCGTCCTTTGCCTCTCTACTGGTGCAACAACCTCGTCATAGGTGGAGGGTTCATTCTGGCTTACCCAGACACAAAGGTCTGGCGGTAGTCCCCTCATGTATCGGTTGATGGCTCCAGGTGTCCTAATTAGCCTGCCTGCCTTAATTGGTTCCAGCAAGTTCCTGATTGTTCTGGAACTGCCTGTTACCTTACCCAGGGAAAAGGGACCTGCTTAATCTGGGTGTAAACAGTACGGGCTTCTCCCGTCAACATAGCTATCGCCTCTCTGGAGGTGGAGTACCTACGCTGATGGGAGAAGCTCTTCACTAAGTACTACAGTGGGATGTAAACCTTAACACACTTAAAACTGCCTTCACCAAACAAGGACATTCCACCAGAGAAGTAGATTGCATCATGGAACAGGCCATACAAATACCCCGAGAGAACCTGCTTCAATACAGAAATAAAACCCCCTCTGACTGCACACCAGTAGTTGTCACTTACCATCCCACACTGGAACCCATATAAGATAGCATTAAATATTCACAACCCATACTCTATGGGGTCCACATTCTGAAAGAAATCTTTTCTGAACCCCTCTTCTGGCCTTCAAACACCCCCGCAGCTTCTCCAAAATCATCATTAGAAGCAAGCTCCCCACAGACCAGGACACATCAATTCAAATCTTTACCAGACCCCTGCCAGAACAACAGATGCAAAACCTGTAGACATATCTCCATGGCTACGATGATTGACACCCCCTCCCCAATACACCTTTCAAGATCTGAGAGTCCTGCAACATGTGGCATACCTTATCTGGTGCACTAAATGCCCCAGTAACAACTATGTGAGTGAAACCAGACGGGTACTGTGCTCTCGAATGAGCTAACAGAAAAATCATAAAAAAAGAAAAAAACACCACGTGGGTGAACACTTTTCAGAAAATGATCACTCTATCTGACTTCTCAGGAAATCTTCACATCTTCAAAAGAGACTACTGGGAGCTTAAATTTATAACTTTGCTAGACCCTAAAAATCATGGACTAAATAGGACTCTAGATTTATGGCTTATTACAACAATCTCACCAACAACCCACTAACAACTTCTCTGACAAGTTGCCTCCCCCCGGCCTTTCCCCCCATGACTGAAGGGTTGTTAACAGGCCAATTCACCTTTAATGGTCCCTTGCAATATGGTGTCCAGAAATAGACATATATGCCACAGATCAGAACAAGAAATGCCGTGTGTTCTGCTCCAGAGGGGTTTTGAGTCCAGGCTTTCTGTAGTCTCATAGGCAGAGGGGCTCATGTATGCCTTCTGCCAATTCATTTAATACCAGGGATCCTGAGGGAACTCGGACAAGGTTCAGCCTCAGTTACTATGCTAGACCCAGCGTGGCCCAGACAGCTCTGATACTCTGAGCTGATGAACCTATCAACACACCACTTGTTCTATCTGACATGATTTTGCAAAACAGAAGTGAGATCTTTCACCTCTTTCATCATTACATCTGACAGTGTGGTTGTTGGCTGATTAACTGCCTTTGAAAGGAGCTGTTCAAATGAAGTCCAGGACAGTTTGGTACATAGCAGAAAAACCTCTACTATACTGAGAAATGAAACAAAATGGAAGAGGTTTTCTATTTGGGCTCCAAAACATTTCCCTTGTCAATTCCTCTTTCTGCTACTCAGGACTGTCTGCTAGCTCTAACACATTTGGGGCCATCCATCAGATCCATAAGAGTACATTTAGCAGTAATAGCTGCATACCATCCTCAATTCAGGGTTATACTGTATCTTCCCACCCTACAGTTGCTAGATTCCGTAAGGGTTTTATTCATGTTTTTCCACCCAGACCAAGGGGCTCCTCCTTCCTGGGACCTCAACACAGTGTTAACTGTTTAGTGGGACCTCCTTTTTAGCCACAAGCAACCTGCTTTTTTGATCAACTGTCTATGAAGACTGCTGTCAAAGTTTGACTCAGACTCACAATTTATCAGACCACTCTGTTTTATTAGCAAAGCTGCTCTGCTAATACATTTAGAGTGGGGCTTGTGTCTCTTAATTTATACTGTTTTTGGAGAACAAGTTACAGAGAAGTTACAGACAAAAGAAGAAAAAAGATTTTAGTCACCACCCTTCGAGATCCCTGAGACCAGTCACGTATCTTCAATTACCTGCCACCCTTAACAATCTCCTTTAACAGCTTCCAGTTAACTTAACTAATTGCCCTTCACACCTTCCATTCTGATGCCTGCTTCTTAGACTTGCTGGCTCTGTCTTAATTGCTTCTCCATTCAAAAGCTAACTGTCCCTACATGTGCTCCCTCAGATACTTTGTAACATGTTTTGGCATGCCCTCTCATATACAATGTATCCAGCATGTTCCCTTATACAACGCTATACTTATATAATGTTATACTTCCACACTGCTTACATCAACTCATAGGTTAGGGGACATGCAAGCCCTTATGGATGGTCCACCTGACATGACATTCCATAAAGATAGGCCTCACTCCAAATTCCTGCCTAATGTTGTTTCTGATTTTTATTTAAATCAGTTGCTTCCCTGTCCAGTTTTCTCCCTCAAGTGCTACTCTCACACCAGGGGGAAGCCAAATGGCACACCTTTTGACATAGTAGGGCTCTAACATACTACCTGGATGGGATCACATCCTTCACAAGATCCCACAGACTGTGTGTAGCCTTTTCAGATAGGGTTAAGGTTCAAGCCACTTCCACCCAAAGGTTGTCCAAATAGATAACTAACTATATTAGATCCTGTTATGAAGTAGCTAGGGTAGATTTCACTTGGATGTTTTGGGGTTCACTCAGGCCAGACAGGGGTTTGATCAATATCTGCCTTTTAACCCTGGGTGTCTTGTGACTGTGCAGCTTTTGTCCAGAGCTTTGACCCCAACAGCCAGCCAGCAGCCCACAAGGCTCACTTTGCCTTTGCCCAACTTGGTTACTTCAGAAGAAGTCTGCTTTTCTGAAGTCCAGGGTCCGTATTCTGCTGCTTTCCTTTCTTCCTTGTGTCAGGATCCTGAACTCGACCATCTCATGGTCACTGCCTCCCAGGTACCCATCCACTTTTGCTTCCCCTACTAATTCTTCCCGGTTTGTGAGCAGCAGGTCAAGAAGAGCTCTGCCCCTAGTTGGTTCCTCCAGCACTTGCGCCAGGAAATTGTCCCCTACACTTTCCAAAAACTTCCTGGATTGTCTGTGCACCACTGTATTGCTCTCCCGGCCGACATCAGGGTGATTGAAGTCTCCCATGAGAACCAGGGCGTGTGATCTAGTAGCTTCTGCGTGTTGCCTGAAGAAAGCCTCGTCCACCTCATCCCCCTGGTCCGGTGGTCTATAGCAGACTCCCACCACGACATCACCCTTGGTGCTCACACTTCTAAACTTAATCCAGAGACTCTCAGGTTTTTCTGCAGTTTCATACCGGAACTCTGAGCAGTCATACTGCTCTCTTACATACAGTGCAACTCCCCCACCTTTTCTGCCCTGCCTGTCCTTCCTGAACAGCTTATATCCGTCCATGACAGTACTCCAGTCATGGGATTTATCCCACCAAGTCTCTGTTATTCCAATCACATCATAATTCCTTGACTTTGCCAGGACTTCCAGTTCTCCCTGCTTGTTTCCCAGGCTTTGTGCATTTGTATATAGGCACTTGAGATAACCCGCTGATCGCCCCTCTTTCTCAGTGTGAGGCAGGAGCCCTCCCCTCTCACACACTCCTGCTCGTGCTTCCTCCCGGTATCCCACTTCCACACTTACCTCAGGGCTTTGGTCTCCTTCCCCCGGTGAACCTAGTTTAAAGCCCTCCTCACTAGGTTAGCCAGCCTGCTCGCGAAGATGCTCTTCCCTCTCTTCATTAGGTGGAGCCCGTCTCTGCCTAGCACTCCTCCTTCTTGGAACACCATCTCATGGTCAAAGAATCCAAAGCCTTCTCTCCGACACCACCTGCATAGCTATTCGTTGACTTCCATGATTCAGTCTCCTGTCTCTCTCAGGGATGCAAGAACTATGTTAGTTCTGTCTCCTGAGTTCAGTCTCAGGATAACCCCCACTCGATTTAGCTTGATGGCTTTGTTTAGTGCTAATATGTAAACTAAGGCTAAACAAATTTGTTAGTCTAAGACAAATTGGTTTATTGGCTTTACCTGGGCTAGACCATCTGGTCTTAAACATGCTCTAATAACGTTATAGAGAACATTTATAATTTCATATATAATGTTACATATGTTTCACAAACATATGTAACCACTTCCCCTCTGCCCAGTGGGTGCTCGACCCCCTGGCCCTGCTTCTTCCCACCCCTGCACCGCCCTTGCCCCACCCCCATTCCACCCCCTTCCACCAAGTACCCACCCCTGCCCTGCCTCTTCTCGGCCTCCTCCCCAGAGCGTGCCACATCCCCATTCTTCCCCCTCCCGGAAAGTCCTTAGCACCGCCAAACACCTGTTAGGCGACGGGCAGGCTGGAAGTGCTGGGAGGGAGGGGAAGGAGCAGGGACGCAGTGCACTTGGGTGGGGGGAGGAGAAGGAGGTGAGGATTGGGGAGGTTGGCTGCTGGTAGATGCGGAGCACCCACTAATTTTTCCCCATGGGTCCTCCAGCCCGGAGCACCCAAGGAGTCAGCACCTATGTTCACAATTATATTATTGACCAGGGTGGTGTTAGCTTTCAAGGCATGTTTTGTACAAATGTTATTGCAGTAATGCTTAGGATGTGAATACATGTGTGCCTTGGGTCACATTCACCCATGCTCATGAGAGCTCATTCCACCAGAGCTCAGGCGGTTTCTTCAGCTTCTATATGAAACATCCCTATTTCAAAATTTGCACGTCAGTGATGTGCGGATCAGTCCACACTTTTACCATGACTCGTCCTTAGTTGAAACTTCAAGATCAGACTCCCACTTTGGTAGAGCTGTCTTGCATTCATTATTTAATTAGGACTCCAAGAACCCATAGTAAGGTCACTGCTTGATAGTCATCAGAAGTGGAATCTGTGTGGACAGTCACTTGAAGAAGAAGGAACAGTTATTTACCTTGTAACACACCTTCAAGGTGTGTTATTCACATGGCTTACACAATCCACTTCCTTTCTGTATCTACTGTTTCCTGCTCTTCTGGGATTGTGTATTGGCAAAGGAACTGAGGGATCATTAGGCCTACTCTGTCCTTTATGGGTACATTTACACTGCAATAAAAGACCCCTGAATTAGGCTCATGGGGCTCGGGCTGCGGGGCTATAAAATTGCAGGGTAGAAGTTTGGGCCTGGGCTAGAGCCTTTGCTCTGAGACTCTGTAAGAGGGGAGGCCTGGGCTCTAGTCTGATCCTGAATGTCTGCACTGCCACTTCTAGTCCCGCAGCTGGAACCCCATAAGCCTGAGTCAGTTGATCCAGGCTCTGAGACTCAATTCTGTGAGTTTATCATTGCATTGTAGACGTATTGTATGTCCTCAGGTGTGAGGCATGAGAATGTCCAGGGCACAGACAATGGATACTGTTGGCCAGAAAGAATCAAATTTCACACATACAGGGTGCATGTGCCCCGGAAGTGAAATCTAGGTGGACAACACCTCTTTAAGAACTATGACAGGTTTCAGAGTAGCAGCCGTGTTAGTCTGTATTCACAAAAAGAAAAGGACGACTTGTGGCAATTGGTTAGTCTGTAAGGTGCCACAAGTCCTCCTTTTCTTTTTAAGAACTATGGTTACCGTAAGATATCATTCTTTATACACGGATGAATATGTTACAAGATGCTACACATCTGAACTAAAGGTTTGGAATAAAAATGTGTGATGTCAAATATAGCATCATTTGAGAGATTACTTGATTGTGTAAGCACAGTGTGTCATAACACATACACTTATGTGGGTAGAGGCAAGGTTGTGCATTCAGCCTTAACTTGGGCATTCCATTTTGAGTGCTTAATTTTATGCATAAATAATGTTGCATTGACAAAGCTTTTTGTATTTAATATCAGAAAGAATAACCAAGATTATGCTATCACGTGATACTGATTTCTCAGGATTCTGGTGAAAAACCATTGAGTTCTCTTCTCATGGTTAATACTGTTGGGAATCTTCAGTGGGGATTTTGGAATGGATGCTTTGTAATGGTTTTTCTTCTGTTCTGTATAAAATTACAGAATTTCCTCAGATGAGACTGTTTTTCGCTTTTTAAGGAACACTGCCTGAACTTTGTGGTTAAAGAGTCACATTTTAATCAGGTAATAATGATGAAGGAATTTGAGCATCTTTCCTCATCCCTGATAGTGGAGATAGTACGAAGAAAACAGCAACCTCCTCTTCGAACACATTCCGATCAGCCTCTGGATATTGGTAATGTATTTTCCTTCCTGAACTAATAATCACACTGTTTTCTTGAGACTCTAACATGACTTGGGCATTGTCTACACTCAGGAATAGCAGATTACTCGCCATTGATTGCTCAGTCTAGCGTCACCCATACTGCCTCCTAAGTGCATACAAGGACATGCTAATATTTGCACCGGCTAAGCTTCAGGATTGCTGACATTCTATCAGAAACAGAGCTGATCACAGTGATTCCCATTTGTGACCTTTGGGCTCAATTGTTTCTACTGACTATATCTGATAATGAGTCCTGAGAAAGCTCCAGCTAGTCGCAATACAACCTGGCTGCCCATTTAAGGTCAGCTCAAGGTAATGAAAGTCCTCCATTGGATTGGCCCTAGGTACCTAAGAGATCACCTCCCCTTCCACAGCCACAGCCTCCTGCAAAAGGTGTGTTCCATGGGAACAGTGAAACCATCAAGTAATAAATAGTGGGAGGCTCCTGAATGCAGAAGACAGAACTGTCACAGGAGCAAGACCTAGGTTGTGGAACTAATTCCCCCAATAGGTAAGAATGACCACAGGACCCACTGAATTAGGAAAGAAATGCAAATTCATCTCTTTGCATTATCCTTCCCTCGGTAAGGTTTAAATTCACCCATGCTCATATGTATGTGCACGCTCCAGCTATTTCTCATAAGGGCTGGGAAGGAAGGAAAGAAGGAAGAAAAGAGAGTTTGCTATAGTTTCTTCTATTTTTAAATACTTACAATGGAAAGCCATTCAGGTCCCTAGATAGACACCTCCTGATCCCTAGTGACATGTTCCACAGCTGGGAGCCCTCTGCTAAAATGTTGTTTGCCCCTGCACTCCATTAGCTGAAGTATCCCTGAAGAGCTGTATAGAGAAATGTGCTCCATGATGTGGACCATACCATTCAGCTTATTTCATAGAATCATACAATATTAGGGTTGGAAGGGACCTCAGGAGGTCATCTAATCCAACCCCCTGCTCAAAGCAGGACCAATCCCCAACTAAATCATCCCAGCCAGGGCTTTGTCAAGCCTGACCTTAAAGACTTCTAAGGAAGGAGATTCCATCACCTCCCTAGGTAATGCATTCCAGTGTTTCACCACCTTTCTAGTGAAAAAGTTTTTCCTAATATCCAACCTAAACCTCCCCCACTGCAACTTGAGACCATTACTCCTCGTTCTGTCATCTGCTACCACTGAGAACAGTCTAGAGCCATCCTCTTTGGAACCCCCTTTCAGGTAGTTGAAAGCAGCTATCAAATCCCCCCTCATTCTTCTCTTCTGCAGACTAAACAATCCCAGTTCCCTCAGCCTCCCCTCAGCCTCTCCTCATAAGTCATGTGTTCCAGTCCCCTAACCATTTTTGTTGCCCTCCGCTGGACATTTTCCAATTTTTCCACATCCTTCTTGTAGTGTGGGGCCCAAAACTGGACACAGTACTCCAGATGAGGCCTCACCAATGTCGAATAGAGGGGAACAATCACATCCCTCGATGTGCTGGCAATGCCCCTACATATACATCCCAAAATGCCATTGGCCTTCTTGGCAACAACGGCACACTGTTGACTCATATCCAGCTTTTCGTCCACTGTAACCCCTAGGTCCTTTTCTGCAGAAGAACTATTCCTTGGAAAATGTTTGTCATCTTGACACCTGTGAGAAGTGGGGTGGTCAGAGAAAGGCCAGAGCTTAGCATTGTGAAAGGGAGGGTGAGCTAAGTCAGTCTGCAATTTATAAAGTTTCCTCTGATGAGACTGTTTTTCATTTTTTAAGGAACACTGCGTGAACTTTGTGGTTAAAGACTCCAGAGGGGAGAGGAGGATGGGTCATTCCTGCTGCAGGTCTGATGAGGCAGGGTGGTAGGTTGAACCCCACTTTGGGGCTAAGAAGATTCATGGGTTTGACCTATGCCCTGCTGCAGGCTTCAGGATAGGAGTGTCAGTGCACACTAATTACTGCTACCAGATTAAAAAGAGTGATGGGGCATAATAAGCCTGCTGTTGAGGCCCTTATACCAATGGCATGTGTGGCAGAGCCTGTATGTAACAGGATAGCCTGTGTCCAGAATCAGGGCATGGGCAGTAAAGTCCAGTGGTTAGAGCTTTAGGTGGTGGAGCCTGAAGCAGGTGAGTTGGTAGCTGGGGTCTGGAGCCTAGGATCAATCTGGAGTCAATAGCCAGGAGCTGTAGCCAAGGGTTAAGCTGGAGTCAATAGCTAGGAACCATAAATGAGGCAAGAAAGCAAGAATGATTAGGGGTCTGTCTCAGCAGCAGTTCAGGGATCTGGATTGGTGCACATACAACTTCCTGGAACTCCCTTCAGGCTTAAATAGTAGGTCTGGGACAATCAGAGATATAGGGTGGGGCTGCCAGTCGTCAGTACCGTGGGTGGCACTCCCCACAGTGACTGGTCTCCTGGGATGCCTTCTGGCAGTGTGGAAGGGCCACCTGCTTGGCCTCCAGCAGATGTGGTTTCAAGTCCCATGAATCCTTACATTGCCCCTCTTCAGGTGTGCCCTGGGGCACTGAACACAAAGGCCATAATGGTTCAGACCAAAGGTCCATCCAGTTCAGTATCCTGTCTACCAACAGTGGCCAATCCCAGGTGTCCCAGAGGGAGTGAACCTAACAGGTAATGATCTAGTGATCTCTCTCCTGCCATCCATGTCCACCCTCTGACAAACAGAGGCTAGGGACACCATTCCTTACCCATCCTGCTAATAGCCACTTATGGATTTAACCTCCATGAATTTATCCAGTTCTCTTTTAAACCCTGTTATAGTCCTAGCCTTCATAACCTCCTCAGACAAGGAATTCCACAGGTTGACTGTGCGCTGAGTGAAGAAGAACTTCCTTTTAGTTTTATTAAACCTGCTACCCATTAATTTCATTTGTTGGCCCCTAGTTCTTATATTATGGGAACAAGTAAATACTTTTCCTTATTCACTTTCTCCACCCCATTCATGATTTTATAAACCTCTATCATATCCCCATCCTTAGTCTCCTCTTTTCCAAGCTGAAAAGTTCTAGCCTCTTTAATCTCTCCTCATGTGGGACCCATTTCAAACCCCTAATCATTTTAGTTGCCCTTCTCTGAAGTTTTTCTAATGACAGTATATCTTTTTTGACATGAGGAGACCACATCTGTACACAGTATTCAAGGTGTGGGCATACCGTGGATTTATATAAGGGCAATAAGATATTCTCTGTCTTATTCTCAATCCCTTTGTTAATGATTCCTAACATCCCGTTTGCTTTTTTGACTGTCGCTGCACACTGCGTGGACGTCTTCAGAGAACTATCCGCGATGATTCCAAGATCTTTCTCCTGATTAGTTGTAGCTAAATTAGCCCCCATCATATTGTATGTATAGTTGGGATTATTTTTTCCAATGTGCATTACTTTACATTTATCCCCATTAAATTTCATTTGCCATTTTGTTGCCTAATCATTTAGTTTTGTGAGATCTTTTTGAAGTTCTTCACAATCTGCTTTGGTCTTAACTATCTTGAGCATCTGCAAACTTTGCCATCTCACTGTTTACCCCCTTCTCCAGATCATTTATGAATAAGTTGAATAGGATTGGTCCTAGGACTGACATCACTAGTTACCCCTCTCCATTCTGAAAATTTACCATTTATTCGTACCCTTTGTTCCTGGTCTTTTAATCAGTTCTCAATCCATGAAAGGATCTTCCCTCTTATCCCATGACAACTTAATTTACAGAAGAGCCTTTGGTGAGGGACCTTGTCAAAGGCTTTCTGGAAATCTAAGTATACTATGTCCACTGGATCCCCCTTGTCCACATGTTGTTTGACCCCTTCAAAGAACACTAATAAAATATGATCTTCTATGTGCCTGACAATTTTATTTTTTACTATTGTTTCAACTAATATGCCCGGTACTAATGTTAGACTTACTGGTCTGTAATTACCAGGATCACCTCTAGAGCCCTTCTTAAATACTGGCGTTACATTAGCTATCTCCCAGTCATTGGGTACAGTAGCTGATTTAAAGGACAGGTTACAGACCATAGTTAATAGTTCTGCAATTTCACATTTGAGTTCTTTCAATACTCTTGCGTGAATGCCATCTGGTCCCGGTGACTTGTTACTGTTAAGTTTCTCAATTAATTCCAAAACCTCCTCTAGTGACACTTTAATCTGTGAGAATTTCTCAGATTTGTCACCTACAAAAGACGGTGACAAAAGATTGTCATGCCAGGTTTTTGTGGGTGACATTAGTGAAAGTCTTTTACAAGTTCAGGGGCATGAATGTTACTGGCAGGCTCCCAGTACTACTCTTTGGGGCCATAGCCTTCCCAGTCTACGAGGTACCACAATAATCTGGAGCCCAATCCTCAGACGCCTCGTTGCCCTGAACTGGAACTAGTAAGGTGATGGCTGTGTTCAGTCAGGGAAGAGATTTTCAGTGGGTGCTTTCAAGAGGGAAATATGGAAGACTGGGTACAATTTGAGGTTGTGGAGTTTGAAAGCAACAGTTGATTTTCTGATAAATATATAGGGTCCAAGCAATTGGTGGTCTAGCTTGAGAGATGGCCTGCCCATGTTGCAATGCTTAGCAGATAACCAGATCTTCTGGCCTACATAAAAGATCAGTTCCTCCTGTCTCCGGCAGTCTTCTTAATGTCCTTGACATGCCCCGTTAGTTCTGGAATGTGGTGGATCCTTAAACTAAGTTGGTAGCTGACGGGTTTGGGGAGGCTGCTGGTAGTTAACATAGTTAACAAAAAAAAGAGCTTCGCTCGATCTGCTGGCAGTGCTTCTACTATTGCAGCCCAATATGCCGTTAGCCTTCTTGGCAACAAGGGCACACTGTTGACTCATATCCAGCTTCTTGTCCACTGTAATCCCCAGGTCCATTTCTGTAGAACTGCCGCTTAGCCAGTCGGTCCCCAGCCTGTAGCAGTGCATGGGATTCTTCCATCCTAAGTGCAGTACTCTGCACTTGTCCTTGTTGAACCTCATCAGATTTCTTTTGACCCAATACTCCAATTTTTCTAGGTCCCTCTGGACCTATCCCTACCCTCCAGTGTATCTACCTCTCCCCCCATCTTAGTGTCATCCGTGAACTTGCTGAGGGTGCAATCCATTGCCTTTAGGCAGTGACTCCACTCTTCAAATGTGGATTTAATCGCAAGCAATTCCTTATAGAGGATTTTGTACTTTTTTTCTGTGTGTTTTAGCTTCCATGAGTGTTATGTGCAGCAGGTGCTGGGGCCCGTGCATCTGAGAGAGTGTGACCTATATGGTCACATTAGATGCATCGGCTTCCACTAAGAACTCTCTAACTGAATCAGGATGCACCTAAATAGGAGCAGTGGTGAAGCTGATTTTGAGCTGTTTGAAGGCTTCGTGAGCCTCAGATAACCAAACAAATTTGACAGTCTTGCAGAGGAGGGATGTCAAGCCAACTGTTCACTGTGAGAACCCTGGAATGAAGTGGTGATAGAAATTGGTGAAATGTAGGAAACACTGCACTTCCCAAGTACTCCTAGTTGTAGACAGCTTTCATCTTATTTGGCTTCATGCAGAGCGCATGTACCCCAAAAGCTCTGCAGAGGATTGGTTGAAGGTTCACTTTTCCAGTTTTGTATATAGACTATGCTGCTGCTACCTCTCCTGGCCGGTCCTGATGTGGTGTTTGTGCTGCCCTGGATTCTCCAAAAAGACAAATATAATCTAAATAGACAACAATTTATTGATCCAGAATGTCCCTAAATACATCATTGATGAAGTGTTGCAAGATCACAGGGACATTACCAAATGTTCAGTCCAAAGAATATTACCAGGTATTCAAAGTATCTGTAACAAGTTCGCAAAGCAGCCTTCCATTTATCCCTGGTCTAGATGTGTATTAGATTGTATGCCTACCAGAGGTCTTGTTCGGTGAATATCCATGAGTATCTTACATCATCCAGCAAGTCAGAGATTAAGGACGGAGGGTACCAGTTCCAAATTATCCATTGGTTCAAAGCCTCATAGTCTCTAAAGAGGTGCAGAGTCCTGTCTGTCTTCTTTGCGAAGAAGGCCAGGGTCCCTGCGGGAAATGTTGAGAAGCAAATAAACCCTTGGGCCAGGTTTTCTTGAATATTTGCAAAAGGAGCTACTGGTTCTGGTTCGGACATCGTGTAAATATGGCCATAGGGAACCTTCACCCCAGGTTGTAGGACAACAGGGAAGTCATAGTCTCAGTGCAGAGGCAACATGTCCACATTCTTTTTTTGAAGATGCCTGCATAATCCTAGTATTTATCAGGAATGTGGGGGGTCGGACCCAGGCGTGGTTTGGTTTGGCCAGTTGCTGTGAGCCCCAGCACACGTGGAGGTGCACTCAGTATTGCCTGGGACTGACCCCTGGACGTGCAACTGTTACTATGGAGGCAGGCCTGCTGACATGCTCAATGCTGAAATGCCGGGGATAGATCACACTGAACTGCAGGATTACATGGGGTTCCTGAATTATTGCTTCCAGGGGCACTGTCTTAGAATCATAGAATCTCAGGGTTGGAAGGGACCCCTGAAGGTCATCTAGTCCAACCCCCTGCTCGAAGCAGGACCAATTCCCAGTTAAATCATCCCAGCCAGGGCTTTGTCAAGCCTGACCTTAAAAACCTGTAAGGAAGGAGATTCTACCACCTCCCTAGGTAACGCATTCCAGTGTTTCACCACCCTCTTAGTGAAAAAGTTTTTCCTAATATCCAATCTAAACCTTCCCCACTGCAACTTGAGACCATTACTCCTCGTTCTGTCATCTGCTACCATTGAGAACAGTCTAGAGCCATCCTCTTTGGAACCCCCTTTCAGGTAGTTGAAAGCAGCTATCAAATCCCCCCTCATTCTTCTCTTCTGCAGGCTAAACAATCCCAGCTCCCTCAGCCTCTCCTCATAAGTCATGTGTTCTAGACCCCTAATCATTTTTGTTGCCCTTCGCTGGACTCTCTCCAATTTATCCACATCCTTCTTGTAGTGTGGGGCCCAAAACTGGACACAGTACTCCAGATGAGGCCTCACCAATGTCGAATAGAGGGGAACGATCACGTCCCTCGATCTGCTCGCTATGCCCCTACTTATACATCCCAAAATGCCATTGGCCTTCTTGGCAACAAGGGCACACTGCTGACTCATATCCAGCTTCTCGTCCACTGTCACCCCTAGGTCCTTTTCTGCAGAACTGCTGCCTAGCCATTCGGTCCCTAGTCTGTAGCGGTGCATTGGATTCTTCCATCCTAAGTGCAGGACCCTGTACTTATCCTTATTGAACCTCATCAGATTTCTTTTGGCCCAATCCTCCAATTTGTCTTCTGGGTTACCGGCTCCAATGACAAGAGTGTCCCATTGCTGGTTTCCAAAATGTCTGGTATGGACTCCTGCCAGATGGTGATTTGCAGAGCTTGGGCTGTCTTGGAATTTGTGAAATTGGCAGTAGCCCTGGAAACAGTGAGTGCCCACAGCAATGGCAGCTGTCAAGTTTTGCCACGGAGGCACAGCTAACTTGGAACCTGAAGATGCAGGAAATGTCTGGGTGGGCCTGTCAAGACTTGGGGGCAGGGGTCAGTCCTGAGTGTATTTTTGTGGTTGTGCCCAAGCCAAGACCCACTATGAAGTCCAAGCTTGGTCATTTCCTGATCCCTTCCTGGCTGGGGTCCATGATGCATGAAGCAAGTATGTGTTCTGACTCACCGCAGTAGTAGTGCAAGCTTGTTTGTGCCAAGGTTGCTCCTTCTCCTTGGTGGTCAAGCGTTGGCAGTCCACGTTGACCTGCATGTGTTCAGGGGATGAGCTCGAGGGTGCTAGTGCAAGATGTGGGCAAGAACTGGGTAGAACCCCTCTTTTCCTCTCTCTGCTTCTGTAGCCCATTGTCAATGTGGATGGCTAGATCAGTGAAGGTGTCCAGGCCCATGGTGGCTTCCACACATTCTGAACCTCTTCACTGAGTCCTCACTGAGTCTGGTAGATCTGGGCTACTTCATTCCACTTGATGTCATCCACAAGCCATCAGAAATGTGCAGCCTACAAGGCAGCTGGCCCTTGTCCCTGTGTGAAGTTCTGCAGGGCAGCTTCAGCGATCACATGCACCAAGGGTAATAAAAAATCATAGACAAGGCTCAGTGCTGGACTGTTCTGCTGGAGCATGGGGGAGGCCCAAACCAGTGCCTCACCTGTCAGAAACTAATTACCAATCCCACCTTGGCCTGACCGAGGGGGTAGGTCTGGGGGTGGAGCAGAAACAATGAAGACACTGGTTAAGGAATTTTCAGGGGTCTCCATCAAACCACAGGTCCTGGCTTGTATAGCGGCGCTATCACTCACACCATGTGTGATGTATCTCCTTATGCATGGGTTGCTTGTGGAGGGTTTTCTGCAAAAAGTTGCAGCACCTGGGCCTACAGAGCTGAAATCTCTGCTTGTACGTGGGCGACCTGTGCCTGCAGATCCGGTGCCCCTATGGGACAATGGAATGCCTAGTCCCTCCAACTCCTGCTGGAGTGTTGGCCACAGAATGTCGGAGGTGTCTGTGCAAGCTGTCAGGAACCAGGGCATGGGCATTCAGTTCCAGTAGTTAGAGCCATAGGCAGTTGGTCCTGAGTGGTCAAGCCAAGGATCATGTCAAGTTCCATAACTGGGAACCAGAGCCTAGGGTCAAGCTAGGGTCAATAGCCTACTGAGCTGAAGCTGAAGGTTAAACTGGCATCAATAGTCAAGAACCAGAACCAAGGGGTAAGCCAGAGTCAGCAGCTAGGAACCAGAGCTGAGGGTCAGGCCTTAGTCAATAGCCACGGGTTAAGCCAGAATCAATAGCCAGGAACTGGAGGGCAAGGCAAGGAGGCAGAAACTGGGAATGAGGCAAGGGAGCAGGAACCAGGAGCCAAGCAAGGGACCAGGAACAAGGCAGGGTCTGTCTCAACAGCATGTCAGGGATCTACTTTGTTTCTCAGATAACTTTCTGGTACTCCTGCCTTGTTTAAACACTTGGTCTGAGTCAATCAGATGTTGAAGGAGGGGCTGCCAATAATTTCTATTGTGGGCAGCACTTCCTACAGTGACTGTCTCCCAGGAAGTATGATGTGCTCAACAAGGCTGTCTGGCGGCAGTGTGGAAGCCCTGCCCACTTGGAGCCCCACAGACTGTGGTTTGAGACCAATGAATTCTCACAGTCTGCCTTTTTAAGGGCTAGGAGACCTGTTCAGTTAGCCCTACCTGTGCTATAATTAACTGCATCCCAGCCTGAAGGGGAAGGACTGAAGGGGTCGTGTATTAGTGTGGCAAATACTAGGCCTTACAATAAAAAGGGCATAAGAGAACACAATCAGAAGGAAGCTGGGATAAAAACCCAGTTTTGGCTCCTTTGGGAAGCCCCGTGTACCGAGGCCGAGTGGCCTCCCTCCGAGTGGGAGAGTGAGGGACCATTACACTCCCCTTGGAGGGCAGAGCCTAGATCGTCCCGCCCCCCTCACCGGAAGTACCAGAGCGTGGCTGGAAGGCAGGCTCAGCAGCACAGTTGGGGCAGAGCCTGCAGAGGAGGATACTCTGCCTGTTCTGCCACGTCCCAGAGGGGAACCTACGCCTGGCTGGTCCCGATCCCCAGATGCTGGCAAGGACTGGCCCGGAGTGCCTGCCGTGTACCCCAAGGAGCCGGAAGAGGCCTGGAGGCCACAGGTACCGAACCCTGGGGAAGCAGGAAGTGGTCCAGGGGCAGCCACAGAGCAGCTGGCTGCAGAGTCAGGTGTGGCTCAGTCAGCGTGTTGTGGCTGGATCCCCACCGACGCAGGGGCAGCCAGTGCTGCCCCTGCCAGGGCCCTGAGCTGGGAAGCAGTGAAGTAGGGTGGGCCCGCATCCCCCTGTCACCCCACCCTGGGGTGGCTGACTCCCTACATTGTTCAGGGAAGCTCTAGCCCTGAAGAAGGAGCCTCCCTTACCAGCTCCCTTATAAACTGTTTGCTGGCTACCTGAGCTCCACCCAGGCTAAAGCCAGCCCTGATAGTCTGTTTGTTGTTGGCTGCCTGAGCCTCCTCAAGCCCAGGCCCCCAGCTCAGTTATAGACTGTTTCGGGGCCGACAGTTTGAGCCGTCCAAACCCAGGCTAAAGCCTGACTATGACTATAGATTGCCCAGCCCTATTGTGGGCTCTTGGCTGTCCTGCGGACTGGAATCCTGGCCAAACAGGACTGGAATGAGTGGCCTCCCTCCGAGCGGGAGAGCAAGGGACCATTACACCCTGAGATACAGCTTGCCGGTCCCAGGTCCCATGTGAAGCTGCTGGAGTCTTTGGGGAGGAAAGGCAGTGGGAGACCTGTCAGGCCCAAGAGGGGCAGAAATTCAGTTGGTTGGATATTTTATTTTAATTGGACTTTTGTTACCCTGGAAGGGGACTGAACTTTAACTGCAACCTGGTTGGAGGACTGAGTGACCCAGAAGACCAGTTCAGAAACTGATTGGCCAACAAAAGGGGGAATACTCAAGATGAAGTCACTGCAGTGCTGAATCCTGGCGTGATGGGATGCTCTGGCAGTGAGTGCACCACATAACAATTGATACCAGTGGTGGGATTCCGAAGATCCCCTTCCCCTCCCATTAAGGAGGGTTGATTGAGCAGCAAGGCGGAGCTTCTGTATCACTAGGCTGTGTCGTGAGGGGGCCCTGTCTCACATCCAAAATGGAAGGTGGTGTACACCTGAAGTCTTGCAGGCCCACTACAATAGCAGGAGCAGCAGAAACAAATTCAGAATCTTCTGTTCCATTCCCTGGAAACCCAGCAAAAAGAGCAGGATGTACATTTCCCTGTACAACAACACTGGCCAGAGGTCAGTGACAGCTGCACAAATGGTTCTTACAACAGCTAGAGAAATGGGGTACCAGGAGTCAATCTAGCACAGGGATGGGTTCCATGGGCAGGCTGTTCCATGTATTGGAAAAATTGGGGCTGCAGGATGACTAGAAGCCTTCCCTCGCACATTTGAATGGGTGGCTAGTGCAGCTGATTGGGAAGAGTCATCCTGGGAGGCCAGGATGGCCCCATTTTTGACTGGGGAAGCAGTTGCATATAAGGTCCTGATTGATGAACAGGCTGGCTTGTATGTGGAGGTCAAGGAAGCTATCCTAGTCAGGATGGGTTTTACCCCACAAGCATATAGACATCAGTTTTTGGATGGAGCCATTACTCTAGGGAGCCCGTCTGTGAGTTGTAGCCCAGTGGTTTTGGAACCTTAAAGTACCCCAGTGTCCTGCTGGGGGAAAGTCATGACATAGTTGCAGGACTGCAACTTTTTTGGGTCCTGGGGGAACATAGATATGGTCCCTTATATATGTGATCCCTTCCCAGGAGTCACGTGGTTTGCTTATTGATGATAGCTTGTTTGTCAGGTGGAATTCCTCAGGCAGAGGTAGAGCATATCAGTGTGAGTACATCCTGGTGAAGAGCTGCACTGAGAAAGTTATGGGATTTGAAAATGAGGGGATATTCCTGGCTGGGGCCTCACAGGTTAGTACCATATCTTCAGAACAGTGCATCTACCTTGCCATTTTTGGACCTGGGATGATATGTGATGATGAAATCAAATTGGGAGAAAAATAGGGCCCATCGAAGCTGCTGTTGGTTTAAGGCTTTTGCCCTATGTAGGTGCTCCAGATGTTTATGATCAGTGAATACCTGGACTGGGTGGTGAGCTCCTTCCAGACAGTGGTATTTTTGCTCCTGGTTGCACTCTATTGGGTAGTCAGAGTCTTGGAGTAGAGGCAGGGTTTCTGCACTCCTCTTTTCAAAAACTTCATCCTATTCTTGGTATTTCAACGGGCATTCCGATGTAGTTTCAACAGAGGGTTATGCCTGGATAGCCACCCCCACCTGAGCCTCTTGAGTTTAGGTGCCGCAACAGGATCTATTAGCCCCCAACAGTGCTGCTGACAAAATCCAGTGGAAGATAGACTTCCTGTGCTTGCCACTACGTTAGTGGATTGTGGAGAGCCAGTCAGGAGATACCGAGGATCAGGAGAAAGTGTGGAGAAAGGGTCATGCTAAATTGTAACATTTCTTGGTGCCCCTGTATCATGGCCTCCAGGGGAGTTTTTTCCTCTATTACTGGACCTGAAGACTAAGGGGAACCATCAGTAGTCTCTATGAGGTTGGGAGTGATCTTGCTTTGCAGGGGAATCTGAAAACCTGAGCCACACCTGTGTTTGCAAAGCAGTCGGTGCACCTGACTTAATCATAGAATCATAGAATAACAGAGTTGGAAGGGACCTCTGGAGGCAATCTAGTCCAACCCCCTGCCCAGAGCAGGACCAATCTCAACTAAATCATCACAGCCAGGGCTTTCTCAAGCCTGACCTTAAAAACTTCTACGGAAGGGGATTCCACCACCTCCCTAGGTAACTCATTCCAGGGTTTCACCACCCTCCTAGTGAAAGTTTTTCCTAATATCCAATCTAAACCTCCCCCACTGCAACTTGAGACCATTACTCCTTGTCCTGTTATCTGCTATCACTGAGAATAGTCTAGATCCATCCTCTTTAGATCCACCTTTCAGGTAGTTAAAAGCAGCTATCAAATCCCCCCTCATTCTTCTCTTCTGCAGACTAAACAATCCCAGTTCCCTCAGCCTCTCCTCATAAGTCATGTGTTCCAGTCCCCTAATCATTTTTATTGCCCTTCACTGGACTCTCTCCACATCCTTCTTGTAGTAGTGTGGGGCTCAAAACTGGACACAGTACTCCAGATGAGGCCTCACCAATGTCGAATAGAGGGGAACGATCACGTCCCTCGATCTGCTGGCAATGCCCTGATTTATACACCCCAAAATGCCATTGGCCTTCTTGGCAACATGGGCACACTGTTGACTCATATCCAGCTTCTCATCCACTGTCACCCCTAGGTCCTTCTCTGCAGAACTGTTGCCTAGCCATTCAGTCCCTAGTCTGTAGCAGTGCATTGGATTCTTCCATCCTAAGTGCAGGACTCTACACTTGTCCTTATTGAACCTCATCAGATTTCTTTTGGCCCAATCCTCCAATTTGTCTAGGTCTCTCTGTATCCTAGCCCTACCCTCCAGCATATCTACCACTCCTCCCAGTTTAGTGTCATCCACAAACTTGCTGAGGGTGCAATCCACACCATCCTCCAGATCATTAATGAAGATATTGAACAAAACCGGCCCCAGGACCGACCCTTGGGGCACTCTGCTAGATACCGGCTGCCAACTAGACATGGAGCCATTGATCACTACCCGTTGAGCCCGACAATCTAGCCAACTTTGTACCCACCTTGTAGTGCATCCATCCAGCCCATACTTCTTTAACTTGCTGACAAGAATACTGTGGGAGACCGTGTCAAAAGCTTTGCTAAAGTCAAGGAATAACACATCCACTGCTTTCCCTTCATCCACAGAACCAGTTATCTCATCATAGAAGGCAATTAGATTAGTCAGGCATGACTTTCCCTTGGTGAATCCATGCTGACTGTTCCTGATCACTTTCCTCTCGTCTAAGTGCTTTAGAATTGATTCCTTGAGGACATGCTCCATGATTTTTCCGGGGACTGAGGTGAGGCTGACCTGATGAGGACTAGTGAGACAGGAGTTTGCAGGGTCATCCTGGGGATGAGCTACTGGACCAGCACCTGCAAGTGGGGAGCCCTGGGACAGAGTTCAGGGTGTGTTCCAGTCAAGACCAAAGTGTGGGGGAGCTCTTTTTCCTGATACCTTGGAGGCGTACATGACAGGCAGAGATGGAGTGACCTGACTCACCAGAATAGAAGCAGAGATGGTGTTGGCAGTGTCATTTCTTGTCTACGGGGGTGAGCCGTCAACAGCCCATGTCCACCTGCATTAGCTTGGTAGGAAGCATTGATAAAGAAGTAAGAGAAAATGATAAAATAGTTGCAAGACCCCCATTTTTCCCTCCATTTGTTCCTGTAACCAATTGTCTGTATGGATGGTAAGATCCATGAGGGCATGCAGACTTGCGGAAGTTTCCACTCAGGACAATTCATCTTTAATTTCGTCTCACATTTCCCACCATAACTGGTATAGCTGCGCCACCTCGTTCCGATCTGTATCAGCCATGAGGTGACAGAATTGTACTGCATATGAGCCTGTAGTGCTCTGCCGTTGTTGGAGATTTCTTAGGGCGGCCTCCACTTTTGGAGTTTGGTGCAGATCTCCAAACAGCACTGAACTGACTTTCAGGAATATGTCCCAAGTTGACAATACCAAAATGTCACACTCCAAGAGGGGAGAGGCTTCCCCGGACAGCAGGCTGATAACCAGGCTTACCTTTATACAATCAGTAGTGTAGGACTCAGGATGCATCATGAACAGGAGGCAGCACTGGTTTATAAAACTATGGAATCCCTGGTGATTACCATCAAACCATTCCTGCAGACATATCAGGGAACAGGGCACTGTGAGCCATGTCTGGAGTGCAGTGTTTTCAGCATGCAATTGTGTGACTTGCTCTTGCAATACCTAGTTCTTCTCTGAATGCTTGCTCATGTCAATTCCATTTTTGGTGCGTGTGCACCCATGTGCACAGTTATCGGAGTTTACTGCCTTAGCGGTATCCATAGGGCTGACTGTGGCACCCCCTGGAGTGGCTCTCCCATGCGGCAACATATCAGGCACCACCGGCCCTACACCCTCTCAATTCCTTCTTACCGCCCGTGATGGTTGGTTGAAGTGTCTTGTCTTGCTTCACAAGAACGGTAGCAGTTTATCCATTGACTTGCTAGTTGTGGTTGTACATAGTTTCATAGTTAGTTAGCTAATAGTGTTAGTTAGTCAAGAGAGTCCCCTGTTAGGACTTTGCCCCACTACCGCGGCTTTAAGCCATGTGCGTCATGTAGCATGCCGATACCAATCAGCGATCTGCACGATAGCTGTCTTAGGTGTCTGGGAGAAGGCCATCGCAAGGACAGGTGCCGCATCTGTAAGAACTTTCGCCCACGGACTCAGAACGGGATCTCTGCTTGAGGGCATTCTTGATGGAGGTTGCTCTGTCCGGCATCGGAACCCTCCACTGCAGCACCTATGCCCAGTACTTTGGTCTCAGTGTGCAGCGCAGCCCCGGACTCGGCCCAGCACTGCTCCGTCTCGCCGGTGCTGAAGAAATGGAGTCCTCTGTCCCCTGGAGGGAGCATCAGGCAGAGGACTGCTGTCAGGCCATGCGCCTGCTACGGGGAGTCACGGGAGTACCACAGAGGTTGGATGCAGCAACCCTGCCAAGGACCTGCCCCCGACCCCAGGGAGCACCAAGGGTTCCCAGCCTGTTGTTGGGAACACTGGGGCATGGCCACTAGGTAACTCGAGGGGATGGAAGACCACGAGTGTCGATGAAGCCCCCTTGCACTAGGCCCCTGTGTCCTTGCCCCACCCCCTCCTGCCTGGAGGCACTCGCAGCAGCTCTGTGTGCTAGGCCCAAGTGTCCTTGGCCCCCCCTGCCTGGAGGCACACACAGCAGTTATGCTGAGAATCTGCAACAGTATGTTGCAGAGTCAGACTGCCTGAAACTAAGCAAGGCCAAACAGGGGAGATATGGAAGAACAATGCTGAATAAAGCAGCTTTATGTATAGTTTAACAAATGATACAGAGAATCAGGGAACTAGCTGGGAACTGGATTGGCTGGCTATATGGATACTTGGAGCAGCTTGCTATTGGATAAGTATGCTGGGAAAAAGGATGTATAAAAGCCTGTGTAACTTCCTGCTCTGTTGTGCAGGATTTGAGATTTTATTCTCCCTGTACCTTTTTGAAGCTTCAAATAAACTTTTCTGCTTCTCCACCCCGTTGTGATGATTGGGTGCAGCACACCGGGTAACGAACCAACTCAAGCTGTTGTTCAGCCTCTTGGCACTGGGTGCCGGCAACACTGTGATGGGGCCTTCAGTGCCCGAAGTGGTCTTGGCAGCCAAGGACAAGGCCGACCAATTCTGCAGGTGCCATGCCAGGTGACCAGTGTGGCTCTGCTTGTGCACCGAAGGGGAAGGTCACCAGTGTATTGCAGCCTAGACTGGCGGAACACCGGAGGTCACCAAATCACAGATGCAAGTCCCCCTCACTGCAACCGCAGGACCTGGCACCGTACCCTAGCTCACCAGCCAGATGGCCAAGATCTCTGTTGAGATTCCCCTCCTACTAGGCCGGGGACTCCGGACTAATGGCGCCGCTCCCCGTACTGCTGGTACCAAGAGTCATAGGTCGTCTATATGCCAAACACCTTCTCCCAGAAGGTCTCCTTGTTGTCAGTCCCCATCACTCGGGGTCTCGACATCGGTCACACTCGCCCTGGTACTGCTCCTCTGGCAGGTGGCACGACTCCCTGTCACACTGTCGTTTGCCTACCAGGGTCAGTAGGTAGACTCAGGCCTCAACAGCTCTGCCGTGGTCACCAGAGGGGCAGTGGTTGGATCAGACCGTGACTTCTCAGCTTGTCACCGAAGCAGGGTGACTCCCCTCCGACACAGGAGACTGAGACGTCACCAGCCGTGGTGCCAACACAGCAGGGACTGTGACACCGACACTCTCTCTCCCTCCCTCCCCCCCCACCCCGCTGGCAGTCCTGGAATCCATGGGGGGTGCTGGTGATGTTGGTCTAGCCTTCCCTGGCCATGTTGGACAAACGGGCCGAGGTGCACCCAGTGCTGCAATCAGAGCATGGCACCGCAGCACAAGCAGAACCAGCACCCCATACTCTGGCGCCGAGGGAGCTCTCCCCCAACAAAGAAAGGGGTGACACCATCCCTCAGGCCAGTCAATCATCATCGTCGTCCCTGGACGAGGTGGTGGTCGGACCCTCCCACACCAGCGGTCCCCTAGACGATTTTAAGGAGAACCAGGCCCTCCTTAAATGAGTGATGGAGAATTTGGGCTTGCAAATCGAAGAGGTTGCTGAAGTGTCATCTTGGCCACCACACCAGCAAAAATTACATTGCCCGTCCACTCAGGGGTGCTCAAAATAGCCAAATCAGTTTGTCAAATCATAGAATCATAGTCTATCAGGGTTGGAAGGGACCTCAGGAAGTCATCTAGTCCAACCCCCTGCTCAAAGCAGGACCAATCCCCAACTAAATCATCCCAGCCAGAGCTTTCTCAAGCCTGACCTTAAAAATATGTAAGGAAGGAGATTCCACCACCTCCCTAGGTAACTCATTCCAGGGTTTCACCACCCTCCTAGTGAAAAAGTTTTTCCTAATATCCAACCTAAACCTCCCCCACTGCAACTTGAGACCATTACTCCTTGTTCTGTCATCAGCTACCACTGAGAACAGTCTAGATCCATCCTCTTCGGAACCCCCTTTCAGGTAGTTGAAAGCAGCTATCAAATCCCCCCTCATTCTTCTCTTCTGCAGACTAAACAATCCCAGTTCCCTCAGCCTCTCCTCATAAGTCATGTGTTCCAGTCCCCTAATCATTTTTGTTGCCCTCCGCTGGACCCTTTCCAATTTTTCCACATCCTTCTTGTAGTGTGGGGCCCAAAACTGGACACAGTACTCCAGATGAAGCCTCACCAATGTCGAATAGAGGGGAACGATCACGTCCCTCAAAGCTGCTGGCAGTGCCCGTACATATACATCCCAAAATGCCGTTGGCCTTCTTGGCAACAAGGGCACACTGTTGACTCATATCCAGCTTCTCGTCCCCTGTAACCCTTAGGTCCTTTTCTGCAGAACTGCTGCCGAGCCATTCGCTTCCTAGTCTGTAGCAGTGCATTGGATTCTTCCGTCCTAAGTGCAGGACTTTGCACTTATCCTTGTTGAACCTCATCAGATTTCTTTTGGCCCAATCCTCTAATTTGTCTATGTCCCTCTGTATCCTATCCCTACCCTCCAGCGTATCTACCTCTCCTCCCAGTTTAGTGTCATCTGCATACTTGCTGAGGGTGCAATCCACGCCATCCTCCAGATCATTTATGAAGATATTGAATAAAACCGGCCCGAGGACTGGCCCTTGGGGCACTCCACTTGATACCGGCTGCCAGCTAGACATGGAGCCATTGATCACTACCCGTTGAGCCCAACAATCTAGCCAACTTTCTATCCACCTTATAGTCCATTCATCCATTCAAATGCCCTCATCTATTCCGCTAACATCCTAAAAAGCGGAAAAGAAATACTGTGTCCTTGCAAGGATTTTGAGTATCTGTATACTCGTCCCTCCGCGGCATCACCGGTCATGTCTGCAGTGAATGAAAGGGACAGACAGGGCCACTCCAGCGGACCCCTCAAAAAATAGAGACCAAGAGACTCAACTTATTTGGGAGAAAAGTTTATTCGATGGCCAGCTTACAGTTTAAGGTCTCTAACCACCAGGCCCTGCTGGGATGTTATAACTTTAACCTGTGGGACTCCCTTAGTAAGTTCACGGGGGCCCTCCCACAGGTTCGTGCCCAAGAGTTCGCTGCGTTGGTGAGCAAAGGCACGGCGGTGGCCTGGGGAATCTTCCATATAGCCTGGGATGCGACAGGCTTGGCTGCCAGGGTGGTCGTGTTGGTGGTAGCCATGCGACGCAGCTCCTAGTTGCAGGCTTCTGGGCTGTCTCAGGAGATGCAGACCACGATACAGGACCTGCCATTTGAGGGTTTGGGGCTCTTTTCTGAGCTGACTGACTCTAGGCTCCATGGGCTCAAGGACACCTGAGCCACCCTCCATTCCCTGGGTCTGCACACCTCTCAGCAGTCCAAGAAGCCATTCTGCCCTCTGCCTCCTCCTCAGATGCAGTCTAGGTTGTGGGGGGCTCCCAGGTCTGGCTCCTCCAGGAGAAAGAACAAGGACAAAGCGTGTAAGAGACGCTACCCATCCTCTTCCCATCCGGCTGCTCAACCTGACTCTCCCAGAAGTCAGGGAGGCTAGAAGCAGTCATTTTGAGGGTACGCTCGAAGACAGTGCCCCAGCCAATGTACTGGATCCAAACCCTCCCTTTCCTCAATGGCCTCCGCCCTTTCCGGTCGGCCTGGTCCTGTGTCACCTTGGACTGCTGAGTGCTAAATATGGTTTCTTCGGGCTATACCCTGCCGTTTACAGCTGACCACTTCTCCCACTCCCCCGTCGCTCTTCAGGGACCCTTCTCACAAGCAACTCCTTATTCGGGAGATCAAAAACCTTCACCTGGGGGCAGTGGAAAAAGTTCCTCGGAACATGGAAGGCAGAGGATTCTACTCCCGCTGCTTCCTAATTCCGAAGGCAAAAGGAGGCCTCAGACCCACCTGCGTCGCCTCAAGAAGTAGCTCCAGAAGTTGAAGTTCCACAGGGTCTCCCTGGCATCCATCATCCCCGCCCTGAATCCAAGAGACTGGTACGCCGTCCTCAATTTAAAGGACGCGTACTTCCATATTTCCATCTTCCCAGGACACCGGTGCTTCTTCCACTCCATGTTGGGAGGGCGCAATTTCCAGTTCTTGGCGATGCCCTTTGGTGTTTCGTCGGCCCCGAGGGTATTCACAAAATGTATAGCACCAGTGGCTGCTTACCTGAGATGTCGGGGAGTCCAAATATACCTGTACCTCGATGACTGGGTGATAAAGGGCTGGTCTCCAGGTCAGGTGCAGAGGCATCTTGACCTGGTCTGTTTCACCTGTCGCGACCTGGGGTTTATAATAAATGAGACAAAATACAACGCATAGAGTTAATCGAATCGGTCCTCGACTCCACTCGGGCCAGGACTTTCCTCCCTGAGACTTGGTTCCAGGCCATTTCAGACCTTATTGTGGGCCTGCAGGCCCACCCACTCACTAGCACCCACACGTGCCTGAGGCTGCTGTGCCACATGCAGCATGTACTTACATGGTCTGGCATGCACAACTCCACCTCAGACCTGTTCAGGCATGGCTGGCGTCGGTCTGTGTCCCCAGCTGGTACAGCATGAACCGGGTAGTCAGGATTCCGGACAGCGTCCTGGCGTCCCTCATCTGGTGGCAGAATCCCTCGTCACGGTTGGAAGGTGTTCCTTTTGCGGCCCCATCCTCATCGGTGATCCTTGTCTCCGACACCTCAGACCTGGGCTGGGGAGCACACTTCGGTGATCTCAACTCTCAAGGCTGTTGGTCCACTCAAGATGGTTCCCTTCATATCAATGTCAGGGAACTCAGGGCGGTCTGACTGGCTTGCCAGGCCTTTCTACCTCATATACAAGACAGGGTTGTACAGGGTCCTGACGAACAAAACGGCTACAGTTTTCTATATCAACAGGCAGAGCAGAACCAGGTCATCGGTCCTTTGCTGGGAAGCCCTCTGGCTCTGCGACTTCTGTCTACAGTACAATATCCATCTCGTAGCCGCTCACCTTCTGGGATCCAAGAACCCGTTGGCAGATCGCCTCAGCAGGACATTCTTGTCTCGCCGCAAATTCATCCGGAGGTGGTCAGCTCCATCTTCCGCAGGTGGGGAACTCCCCAGGTGGACTTGTTCACTTCCAAACAGAACAGAAAGTGCCACGTCTCCTGATTGATTGGAGGCATGGACAGAGGAGCCTTGTCTGATGCCTTTCTGCTCCCATGGTCACGGGATCTGATGTACACCTTCCCTCCGGTACTGTTGCTGCCCAGGGTCATCATGAAGATCAGACAAGACAGGGCGAGGATCATCTTCATGGCATCAGTGTGTCCATGCCAACACTGGTTCAGCATCCTTCTGGACCTCTCAGTAGCAACCCCATTCCAGCTACCGCTCAGTTCGGACCTGTTGTCCCAGAACCATGGCAGTCTTCTGCACCCCAACCTGGCGGTACTACATCTGACAGCCTGGCTGCTGCGTGGTTAAATGCGCAGGAGCAGCCGTGCTCGGTGGAGGTTCAGCGCGTTCTGTTGGGAAGCAGGAAGCCCTCCACCAGAGCGATCTACGTGGCCAAATGGAGATGGTTCTCACCTGTTGGATTGCGGACAAAGGTGATCATCTTCGAGTGATTGCTCATGTATATTCCACAATAGGTGTGCATGCTCTCCACGTGCACCGATGTCGGAAGTTTTCCCCCTAGCAATACCCGTAGGTGAGCATCCCTAGCAACCTCTGGAGTGGCGCCTCCATGGCGCAGTATAAGGGGCACTGCACACTTCCCCCACCCCCAGTTCCTTCTTGTTGCCAGTGAAAGTGCTTCAGAACTGCTCTGCTCCAGCTTTGCTGCAGCTCGTCCCCAGAACTCTTGTTCATTCAGTGTTGGTACCTGGAGTTAGTTTAGTTTAGTGCACCTGGGCCCCGGGTTTTAAGTCATGCAATGCTTGTGGGCGACCGATACCAGTGAGTGATCTGCATTCAGACTGTTTACACTGTTTGGGTGAAACTCATCTCAGCAATCGCTGCAAGATTTGCAAGTCGTTTAAACCTCGGACCAAGAGAGAAAGAGACATTAGGCTCCGAGTACCGGGGCGTCGGTATGCGATGACCCACCTGCACTGTCTACCAATCTGCACCACTTCCCATCCATGGGACATGCCAAGGAGGCTAAGAAGAGGCCTTGTTCGCCACAGCACTGGAGCAAAACTGGGGAAGAGGCTAGACCCATGCTGGGCAGTCCTTGATCCTCTCGGCCTCTGACTCAGGTCGAGCGGAGTAGCCCGGGCCCCTTTGGAGCAGGCTTCCCTGGATGTCTGGATGCCCTCCACACCAGAGGCCCTGCAAGCAACTCAGGATGTTATGTCCATGCCAGTACCAGAAGCACCGCCAATGTTGGCCCCGTGGTCCAAAGGCAAAACGCCTGTGGGATCCCCACAGTCTCCCCCGGCTCAATACCAGTCTTGGTCGAGGGAACGTTCCTGATGCCATTCACTGCTCAGCAACCATCCTGTGCTTAGTCCACGCAGGTCGCCTTTGACCCCCACCAGGGGTCTGGTTGGGTTCCATCTGACAGAGGCTCCAGGCACCACTCTGTCTCGAGAAGCGGATACCGATGGGACTGAGGCAGACGACGACACAGGTCCTCATCTCAGCAGGGCTGCCGTAGCCAGTCATGACACGAACATTGATGCTGTTCTCGTTCGTCGCCTCACTCCAGGACCCCTCCTCAGGACCCCTCCTCGGCACCTCTCCTGTAGCCCTGGGCATCGATCGCCGGCGCGGGTTCGCCCGCCGGAGCCAATCGCAGAGCAGCTGCTACCGGCAGTACTGTTCTTCCATGTCGGGGTCACGGTCTCATGGTCAGCATCACTCCCAGTGTTGCCACTCCTCCCGGTCCAGGGACAGCATCAGGTCGTATGTCATCCCGCCCTCCCTTCATAGTTCTCCATCGATGGGTCAGGCCAGCCAAGCCGAACTGCCTGCTCCGCTGGTACTGAAGGTGGTGCAGTGCACCGGGCCCTGTGGCTGGCATAGTGGTACCAGTGTGCACCGTAGTCCCCGATGCAGCCCCCAGTGGGGGCTCACTCGGTTGGCCGGAGCTTCTGGACGGTCGTCGGCCTCCCTCTCCCGGCCTCCGAGGAAGGAGTCGGTGGGATGCACATCTTCGGCACTGTGCCTGGAGAGCGACGAGGGAACGGATCCCCCGATGCCGATGAACACGCAAAGTACCGTGCCTGTCTCCTCGCCCACCCATGATGAGGCGATTAGGGCCCTCCATACCGCAAAAGAACTCTAAAGCCCCACCAGGAACACTTGAAAAGGATGGCATCAAACCTCAACCTCCAGACAGAGGAGGTGGAAGAGCCCTTGGACTCTCTCTTTAAGATCATGTCCACCTTGGTACTGGGCAGGGTGGCCTTGCCACTCCACAAAGGGGTGGTGAAAATTTCAAATGCCTTGTGGCAAACCCTGGCCTCACTGGCCCCCATCTCTAAGAGAGCGGAGTACAAGTATTTTGTGCCCGCCAGTGGTCATGAGTACCTTTACCTCCACCCTACCTGTAACTCCCTGGTGGTTGAGTCGGTCAACCAGAGAGAACGCAAGGCCAACCAGCTCCTTCTCCGAAGAATAAAGACTCAAGGAGGCTGGATTCCTTTGGAAGAAAAATGTATTCGTCCTCGAGCTTCCAGTTATGGGTGGCAAACCATCAGGCTCTCCTGGGCCAAGTTCAATCTTCCGGGCTCTCTGCCCAAGTTCGAGGACTCCCTCCAGGAGCATGACAGGAAGGAGTTCACAGCTCTGGTGGAGGAGGGTACAGCAGCTGCCAAGGCAACCCTGCAGGCAGCGGCAGATGCGGCGGACACGGCCGTGTGGTCCATGGCCTCCGTGGTGTCCATGAGAAGGGTGTGGTGGTTCCTGCTGTCTGAGCTGTCCAGTGAGGTGCAGAGCTCCCTGCGGGACCTCCTGTTTGATGGCAAGGCTCTGTTTGTGGAACAGACAGACATAAAACTGCGTGGCTTGAAGGACCCCCCCCACTACGCTTAAGACTCTGGGCCTCTATGTTCCAGCTCTGGCTACATCTAAGTTTAAGCAGCAGCAGGCTCCCACCAAGGCCACGCACTCTAAATATGAGCCCCCTTATAAAAAGTCACGGGACTACAAGAAATGGCACCAGAGGCAGTCTCGGTCTGCCCCTCAGCCTGGGTCCTCCAAAGGCAAACAGGCAGAGAAACGGTAGTTTTGACGGGATGCCTGGGGGCGACCTACCAGTTCTTATCAGGGATCCACCCCCAATAAAGCTTCCCTTCTCCAACTGGTTGTGTGCTTTCCTCCCGGAGTGGTCGCGGCTGACTTCGGACCGATGGGTCCTCAGCACCATCTCTTGGGGCTACACCCTCCAGTTTATCTGTACCCCACCCAACCACCCTCTGCCCCCGTCCCTCCTGGGGGACCTCCTCTCACGAGGATCTACTCGAGCAGGAGGTGGGGTGGCTCCTTGGACTAGGAGCAGTGGAAGTGGTGCCAGCGAAGTTCAAACGCAAGGAGTACTACTCCCACTATTTCCTTATCCCGAAGGCCAAAGCGGGGCTCAGGCCCATCCTGGACCTGTGAGGCCTGAACCAGTACATGGTGAAGCTCAAGTTCTGCATGGTCTCCCTGGCCTCCATCATCCCCTGCCTGGATCCCGGGGAATGGTATGCTACCCTCGATCTGCAGAACATATACTTCCACATCCATATCTTGGAGGGGCACAGGAGTGTCCTCCATTTCATGGTTGGGCAGGAACACTACGAATTTACAGTGCTCCCATTTGGCCTGTCCAGTGCCCTCAGTGTATTTACAAAGTGTATGTCTGTGGCAGCAGCCTACCTCAGGTGCCGTGGGGTCTAGATCTTCCGCTGTCTGGATGACTAGCTGGTCCAGGGCAGCTCCCGGTCGCAAGTACAGAACCACTTGGCACTCCTCCTGTCCATGTGCGCCACTCTGGGCCTGTTAGTAAACAACACCAGGTCCACATTAGTCTCAGTACAATGCATAGAGTTTACCCCTGGACGCCACGTCGGCCAGAGCCTCCCTCCCACTGGATAGGTTCGAGACCCTGAAAGGTCACAAGGTTTCCAGTGACAACAGCCAGAGCGTGTCTCCAACTCTTGGGTCACATGTCGGCGTGCACATATGTGATTCGTCACGCCAGACTCAGGATGAGGCCCCTCCAGCTCTGGTTGGCCTCAGTTTTCTCCCAGGCCAGAGACAGGATGGACACGATCCTCACTGTGCCCAAACTGGTGATCACCTCCCTACGATGGTGGTCCTCACCAGGGAAATTGCTCCACGAGGTCCTGTTCAGAGGCAGGCCCCCATCTCTGGAACTGTATCCAACGCCTCGGATCTGGGGTGGGGAGCCCATGTGGGAAACGTTCAGACCCAAAGTCTGTTGTCTGCACAGGACCTGGCCCTCCATATAAATGTCAAGGAGCTCAGGGTAATCCAGCTGGCATGCATGGCCTTCCACTTGCACCTGGCAGGCAGGGTAATCAGGGTTCTCATGGACAACATGGCCTCAATGTTTTACATCGACAGACAAGGCGTGGCCCGTTCCTCCGCCTTCTGCCTGGAAGCCCTCAAGCTGTGGGAATTCTGTATAGCCCACGATATTTGCCTACAGGCCTACCACCTACCAGGCACCCGGAACTCGCGGGTGGATCGCTTGAGCAGGGACTTCTCAGCATGAGTGGTCTCTTCACCCAGAGGTGGTGCACAGACTTCCAAGACTGGGGAACTCCCCAATTGGACGTGTTCACAACTCAACAGAACCATTTCTGTTCCCAGTTCTGCTCCGGGGCGGGCTGAGATGGGGCGCTATCTCCGATGCCCTCCTGCCTTCCGTCCCGATGCCTTCCGTCCCGTCCAGACCTGCTCTCCCAGGACCAGGGCCACCTCCTCCACCCCAACCTAGCGGCGCTCCACTTCACAGCATGGCTGCTCAGTGGTTAGGCCAGGAGGAAAGGACATGCTCAAAAGGGGTCCAGCATGTCCTTTTGGAAAGCAGGCTACCCTCCGCGTGCTGAGCCTACTTGGCAAAGTGGTCAATGGGTGGCTGAGCGGTGCGTTTCCGCCATGGCTGCCCCGATCCAGCTCATTTTGGACTACCTCCTTCACCTTAGAGACCACGGCCTGGCACACTCATCTGTCAAGGTGTACTTGGCGGCCATATCGGCCTTCCACCCGCCGGTGCAGAGGCACACGGTATTCTCCCATACCATGGCCTGCCGATGCCTTAAGGGGTTGGATCATCTCTTCCCATAAGCTAGGTCCCCTGTCCCTCAGTGGGACCTGAACTTGGTGCTGGCCTGGCTGATGGGCCCCCTGTTTGAGCCGCTCGCTACATGCTCCTGGTCACACACCTTGTGGAAGGTAGCCTTCCTGGTAGCGATCACGTCGGCTAGACGGGTCTCCGAACTCAGGGCCCTGATGTCCGAGCTCCCATAGACAGTGTTCCATAAATTTAAGGTCCAGCTCTGCCACACACCCCTTTCCTCTTGCAGGTGGTCTCCGCCTACCACATGGATCAGGACATTTTCCGGCCGGTCCTCTTCCCCAACCCCCATGCATCCAGCGACATGCACCGTCTCCACATGTTGGAGACGGGCTCTGGCTTTTTATCTGGAGCGGAGTAAGCCGTACAGGAAGTCTTCGCAGCTGTGCATCGCCTCGGCTGCACGCATGAGGGGTCAGCCGATCTCCACTCAGCGGCTTTCCAACTGGATCACCTCATGCATCTGTACCTGTTATGACTTGGCAGGAATCCCTCCGCCATCAATCGGGAGGGCACACTCGACTCGGGTGTAAGCCTCGTCAGCTGCCTTTTTAGCCCATGTCCCCATTCAGGACATTTGCAGGGCTGCCACATGGCCTTCTGGTTACACGATCACCTCGCATTATTCAGTTGTCTCCCAGACCAGGGAAGATGCCGGGTTCAGCAGGGCTGTGCTCCGTCCCAAGAGTTTGTGAACTCTTACTGACCTCCAACAGATATAGCTTGGAATCACCTATTGTGGAATACACATGAGCAATCACTTGAAGAAGAAAAGACGGTTACCTTTTTCGTAACTGGTGTTCTTCGAGATGTGTTGTTCATGTCTACTCCACATCCCGCCCTCCTTCTCCTCTGCCGGAGTTATCTGGCAAGAGGGACCTGAGGGTGGGGGGAGCGCGCAGCGCCCCTTATACTGCACCATGAAGGTGCCACTCCAGCGGTCACTAGGGGTGCTCCACTATGGATACTGCTAGGGGAAGAACTTCTGACACTAGTGCACGTGGCGAGCACACACATCTATTGTGGAATAGACGTGAGCAACACATCTTGAAGAACACCAGTTATAGAAAAGGTAATTGTCTTTTCGTCCCAAGTGGGCTTCAGTGCAGCTTATTCTGGACTAACTCCTGCATCTTAAGCTTAAGAGATGTTAAGAGTAACAAGAAGGGTTTCTTCAGGTATGTTGGCAACAAGAAGAAAGCCAAGGAAAGTTTGGGCCCCTTACTGAATGAGGGAGGCAACCTAGTGACAGAGGATGTGGAAAAAGCTAATGTACTTAATGCTTTTTTTGCCTCTGTCTTCACGAACAAGATCAAGACTGCTGTGCTGGGCATCACAGCATGGGGAGTAGGTGGCCAGCCCTCTGTGGAGAAAGAAGTGGTTAGGGACTGTTTAGAAAAGCTGGACGTGCACAAGTCCATGGGGCCGGACGCATTGCATCCGAGAGTGCTAAAGGAATTAGCGGCTGTGATTGCAGAGCCATTGGCCATTATCTTTGAAAACTCATGGCGAACGGGGGAAGTCCCAGGTGACTGGAAAAAGGCTAATGTAGTACCAATCTTTAAAAAAGGGAAGGAGGAGGATCCTGGGAACTACAGGCCAGTTAGTCTCACCTCAGTCCCCGGAAAAATCATGGAGCAGGTCCTCAAGGAATCAATCCTGAAGCTCTTACACGAGAGGAAAGTGATCAGGAACAGTCAGCATGGATTCACCAAGGGAAGGTCATGCCTGACTAATCTAATCGCCTTCTATGATGAGAGTACTGGTTCTGTGGATGAAGGGAAAGCAGTGGATGTATTGTTTCTTGACTTTAGCAAAGCTTTTGACACGGTCTCCCACAGTATTCTTGTCAGCAAGTTAAAGAAGTATGGGCTGGAGGAATGCACTATAAGGTGGGTAGAAAGTTGGCTAGATTGTCGGGCTCAACGCGTAGTGATCAATGGCTCCATGTCTAGTTGGCAGCCGGTATCAAGTGGAGTGCCCCAAGGGTCGGTCCTGGGGCCGGTTTTGTTCAATATCTTCATAAATGATCTGGAGGATGGTGTGGATTGCACTCTCAGCAAATTTGCGGATGATACTAAACTAGGAGGAGTGGTAGATACGCTGGAGGGCAGGGATAGGATACAGAGGGACCTAGACAAATTGGAGGATTGGGCCAAAAGAAATCTGATGAGGTTCAACAAGGATAAGTGCAGGGTCCTGCACTTAAGACGGAAGAACCCAATGCACCGCTACAGACGAGGGACCGAATGGCTAGGCAGCAGTTCTGCGGAAAAGGACCTAGGGGTGACAGTGGACGAGAAGCTGGATATGAGTCAACAGTGTGCCTTTGTTGCCAAGAAGGCCAGTGGCATTTTGGGATGCATAAGTAGGGGCATAGCCAGCAGATTGAGGGACGTGATCGTTCCCCTCTATTCGACATTGATGAGGCCTCATCTGGAGTACTGTGTCCAGTTTTGGGCCCCGCACTACAAGAAGGATGTGGAAAAATTGGAGAGAGTCCAGCGAAGGGCAACAAAAATGATTAGCAAAAAGAAAAGGAATACTTGTGGCACCTTAGAGACTAATCAATTTATTTGAGCATTGGTTAGTCTCTAAGGTGCCACAAGTACTCCTTTTCTTTTTGCAAATACAGACTAACACGGCTGTTACTCTGAAAAATGATTAGGGGTCTGCAACACAAGACTTATGAGGAGAGGCTGAGGGAACTGGGATGGTTTAGTATGCAGAAGAGAAGAATGAGGGGGGATCTGATAGCTGCTTTCAACTGCCTGAGAGGTGGTTCCAAAGAGGATGGTTCTAGACTATTCTCAGTGGTAGAAGAGGACAGGACAAGGAGTAATGGTCTCACGTTGCAGTGGGGGAGGTTTAGGTTGGATATTAGGAAAAACTTTTTCACTAGGAGGGTGGTGAAACACTGGAAATGCGTTACCTAGGGGGGTGGTAGAATCTCCTTCCTTAGAGGTTTTTAAGGTCAGGCTTGTCAGAGCCCTGGCTGGGATGATTTAGTTGGGGATTGGTCCTGCTTTGATCAGGGGGTTGGACTAGATGACCTCCTGAGGTCCCTTCCAAACCCTGATATTCTATGGTTCTCCAGGAATTGTCCCTCTCATTGATAAAGGTCCATCTAGCGGCCATCTCGGCTTTCCACCCACCGTTACAGGGTAGGTCTGTTTTTGCTCAGGAAATCATGGCCTGATTCCTTAAAGGCCTGGAGTGCCTCTACCCACAAGTCAGAGACCCCATCCCTCTGTGAGACTTGAATCTGGTGCTGTCTCAGCTAACGGGTCCTCCCTTTGAGCCCTTGGCTTCTTGCTCTCTCCTCCTCTCCTGGAAGGTCACGTTCCTGGTTGCAGTGATGTCGGCCCACTGGGTATCCGAGATTCAGGTGCTCACCTCGGAGCCACTGTACATGGTCTTCTACAAGGACAAGGTCCAGCTAAGGCTACACCCAGCTTTTCTTCCTAAAGTAGTCTCCGTTTCATTGGAGCCAGAACATTGACTTACTGGTCTTCTTTCCAAAGCCGCATAAGTCAGAAGAGGAGCTCAGGCTAAGTGCCCTGGACATTAGGAGGGCTCTGGCCTTCTGTGTGGATAGGACCAAGTTGTTCCGTAAATCGATGCAATTGTTCGTCACAGTGGCTGACAGGATGAAAGGTCACCAGGTATCCACTCAAAGAATTTCTTCTTGGATCACGGTCTGCATTCGCTTTTGCTATGACCAAGCGAAGGTGCCACCTGCGGCGATCGTCACCACCCACTCTACAAGGGCGCAGACTTCTTCGGCAACTTTCTGGCCCATGTGCCTATCCAGGGCATCTATAGAGTGGCCAAATGGTCGTCTGTCTACACTTTTACGTCCCATTATGTGCTGACCCAGCAGGCCTGGGATAAGGCTGGTTTCGGTAGGACAATACTGCATGCCGCTAAGCTATGAACTCCAAGCCCACCTCTGTTGATACTGCTTGTGAGTCACCTGAAAAGGAATTGACATGAGCAAGTACTCAAAGAAGAAAAACCGGTTAACTACTTTTCCTAACTGTTCTTCTAGATGGGTTGCTCATGTCCATTCCATTTCCCCCCCACACCCCCACCCCTCTGTTGGAGTTGCCAGCAAGAAGGAACTGAGAGGGTGCCAGGAGGGAGGCAGCACCTGATATACCACTGCATGGGAGTGCCACTCCAGGGGGCACCACAGCCAGCCCTAAGGATAACGCTGAGGCAGAAATCTCTGACAGCTGTGCATGTGGGTGCGCGCACACCGAGAATGGAATCGACACGAGCAACACATCTCAAAGAACAACAGTTATGAAAGGTAGGTGACACTTTTTTCTCCGAGGTCAGCTGAATGACCTGGGCCTCCAAGGCTTAGTTGTCAGCCTGAAGTCAGGCAGCCCAGTTGGGAGTGTCCAGTGCTTCCAGAAGTTTGGCCAGGTCTATTTTACTGGCATCAAGCCCACTCCTGTGGCTTAAGTGGTCCATGCAAACTGACGTGGGCAGTCTGACCTAGCGGCCAGACCAGGAGTCGGGAGCCAGGCTGGGTCAGATACCAGGAGATTAGATTCTGAGTTATGCCAGAGATCGAAAGTCAAGTGTAAGGAGGCAGGCAGGGTCAGGTTACCAGGGGATCAGAGTAAGGTAGTAGGAGCAGGTAGTGCAAGGGAAACAGTCCTGAGCAGGGGCAACCCAGTTACATGGACAACTTCTTCTTTCTGTGCTTGATTTTAAATACAGTCAGGGACATTCAGAACCCCCGAATTCCACCTAGCAGATTCCAGGATTGCAGTCCTCTGTTCTCTCAGAATTCAACTTCTAGTTCTGGTGCCTGTTAGCAGCCACTTGGTGGCAGGGAGTAGTGGATCAGTGTTCTCATTGCACACATCATGAGTACCTGGTTCATACCAGGAAGCTGACGATCTAACCAACGAATCATTCAAAATCCTTTTTAGGGACACATGTAGATCACTTGCCAACCAACATTTCTGATGCAATTCTTTCCCCCCAATGTTTGAGCCACGGTGGAAAGTGTCCACGGTCAGGCTATCTCCTCTGAGGATCTCTGGGTGGATCTCAGGTTGTATCTTACTCTGCTATCAATTGTCTCACTTTCCTTCCCTCAAGCAGGATGAGCACAAGCAGTGTCTATAGCATTGCTTGAGGGTAGTGTCTTTGGTTAACATTTGTAAAGCAGCTACGTGGACTTCCAACCATATGTTCCTGAGTCATTATGCTTTAGTAGAAGACTCTGCTGCTGACACATACTATGAGGCAACAGTCCTTCATGCAACTCTGCCACCTACATCCTTGCACTCGCTTCTTTCTTGAGTACTAGCTGTCAGTCACCCACAATGGAGTACACATAGGGACCAGCACTTGAAGAAGAAGAGGAAGTTATTTACCTTACAGGTTATTTGAGATTTGTGGTCCCTATCATACATACTACCACTCTCCTTCCCCTCTGCTTTGGACATTGATTAGATTCATGGTAGAGAAGGAACAGGAGAGGTGGTTGGTGTGCTCCATCTTTTATCTCCTTCGGTGGAGGCCCTAGGAAAGTAAGGGTGCATGTGCGAGTCAGCGGACACTGCTTTCAAAATTCTCTGACTCTAGGAGCATGGAGTACATGCGTATCCCTAATGGAATACAGATAGGGACCACACATCTCGAAGACCCTCCAGTTACTATAAGGTAAGTAACTTCCTCATGCGGGGGTGAGCTAGGGCTGGAGGTTGGTAGGGCAGATCTTGCACTGAGAGAGAGAGGCAAAAGAGGCAAAGGTGGAGGGAGGGAGCGAATCAACAACAGTGAAAGAAAGGATGAGAATGCTGAGAGCAGATAAGAAGTCACTGATGTTGAAGGACTAGAAGTCACGGAAAGACCAAGTGACAGGGCATGAGGGAGTTGGGGAGCAATGGGTGATCCTGAAAGGGAGGGAGCTCAGCAAGAGAGATCTGAGAAAGCAATGCTTGGTGAGACCAAATTCCATGAGTGTTCCTTTTGGTGAATGGGAGAGTTGACCGTGAGCTGCAGATTGAATGAAGAGGGGAGGAAAAGAAAGTGTGCAGCTAAGGGGTTGGATGGGTTGTTCCCATGGAAGTTGAAATCCCTGATGCTGAGTGTGGGAGATTGTAAGAAGAGGGAGAGAGAGAGAGAGAGCGAGGAGTTGAGATCAGAGAGGAAGGCTGATGGGGAGGAGCTGGATGGATGGTAGGTGACAGCAATATTGAGGGGGAGAAGAGAGAAGTCAATGCAGCATTGTTCAGAAGAAGAGAGGAGGGGGAAGGGAGGAGGGAGGTATTGGAAATAGCAGCAAGGGGACAGGAGAAGCTCCGTACCCCACCACAGTCTGATCCAGGCGGGGGGGGGGGGGATGGGCGGGGCGGGGAAGGAAGGGGTGAGAGAAGGAGAAGCCTCTATAAAAGATGGCAGCTGTAGAGGGATCCAGGTTTCTTGAAGAGCCAGGAGCTGGAGGGAGCAAGATAGGAAGAGGTCACAGGTGGCTGAGATCTTTGTAGATATGTCATGGCGTTCCAGAGACAACGAGAGAAGTGGAGGTGCAATGTATGTGAGGTTAGCAATGTTGGCACAAAATGGACAGGGGGTGGGTGAGGAGTGGATTGAGGCAAATGTACCAGAGGTGAGGAAAAGGATGCAGATGTAAAACCTCACCGAGGGCATCAGTCTTACATACAGAACAAATTTCCAGGGATCGTGGCCTGGCCTTATCCATGGCATACGAAAAGAGGCCTCCCATAGTGCTGAGAATGTGATGAAGTGCCTGCCTACTAACAACTCCCTTAATCCCATGGGAAAACCTGTATGTAGATGTGGCACAACCGTGTATTAACTTTATAGCAGCTGATTACCTGGAAATGTCGTCTTTTTAATCATTTCACCATGTTGCCTCTGTCAGGAACATCTTTGATTCAGGATATGAAGGCTTATCTAGAAGGAGCTGGGATCGAGTTTTGTGATATCATCCTCCTGTTAGATGGCCACCCAAGACCAGCACATAAGGCAATTCTGGCAGACCGCTCCAGGTGTGTGCACTCTGATCAACCATTTACTGAAACTTAGAAACTTTTTAAATAGTCATCATTTACTAGAGCAATAACAAATGTCATGTGTGGACATGATTTCTCAGTACCACAGACTGCTTCTTGGATCAGGTTGTTTTGAAGCACACAAGAGAATAGGCTTCTGTTCACTGAGTAACACATAGGATTTTTCTCCTAGAAATTCAACATAATAGAGCCATTAAGCAACAGTGACTAAAATATGAATGAATTTGCCATCTCAGCAGGGAAATGTTAGAAAATCAAAACCTTAGTGGAATAACAGATGGTCTGTATCCTACCACAATTTCAAAAAGAAGCAAATAATTACGCATAAAACTACTGTCATGAACTTGAAAGGAACAAGTGTTCATGAAGAACAAAAAGGATGTTCTAAAAATGAAAATGCAGCTCAAGAGATGCTAATAGAATGAAGCCTAAACTTTGGTATGTAAGCTATGAGGTAGAGATTTAAGAATCCATTGAACAAACATATAAAAACATCAATACATTAGGGGGTAGATTGGTCTCTCTGGGTTCCCACTTGGTTGAAGTTGTAAATAACTTACTCGTTTAAGGGTGTATCATACGTCTCTTCCCTGGCACGGCCAACCAGCTCTCTTGGCTGGTACATGTAGTGAGGAGAGGTGGATATTGGTTCTGCCCTTCCCTGTACCTTCTTCACTCACTTGCAGGGGGAGCATTGGGTGCATGGCATTGGGTTCTGCAGTGCATAGAGCTGCAATCTAGGCAGCCTTAACCTGGCTGAGTGAGAGAGATGGGAATCTACTCTGTGTATGGCTATGTTAAAGCTAGGTATGATCTAGTCCTGTATCTGTACATCAAAGTAAGAAGCCAGTGGAGAATCAGCAGGCCTGTTAAACTGTGTAAAGGGAGTAATCGAAAAGGAGAGGGGGATTGTTGGCGAGATAAATGGTTCGTAGATTCCAAGGCCGGAAGGGACCATTAGATCATCTAGTCTGACCTGTATATCACAGGCCATAGAATCTTGCCCTCTTACACTGTACTGAGCCCAGTAACTTGTGGATGATTAAAGTATGTCTTCCAGAAAAGATGTCCAATCTTGATTTAAAAAGATGGAGAAGCCACCGCCTGTCTTGATAGTTTGTTCCAATGGCTAATCACCTTCACTGTGTGTATTATTTCTAATTTGCATTTGGCTTTAACTTCCAGCCACAGATTCTTATTCTGACTTCCTTGATAAAGAGCCCTTTAGTACCTGTGAAGAAAATACAAGGGACATGGTAATCAAATCACCTTTCAATCTTCAAACCCAGTGGTTAGGGCACTTGTGTGGGATGTGAGAGACCTGGGTTCAAAACACTGCTCCTCATCAAGGGGAGTGGGGATTTGAACCTGAGTCTCCCAAATTGTGGATGAGTTCTTTAGCCACAGGACTATTGGTGAAGGGGAAAGTACCATCACCTCCTGCTTCTCAGTTTTTGTTGAGAAAGGGCTGACCTGGCTTAGGTGACTGACTCCAGAAGGCTCATGGCTGTGACCCCCCCAGCTAGAGGGAGGCACCTCCCTCAGACCGAAGTTAGGCACCTTCCTCCCTTTACCTACCACCACCACCACCTACCACCCCTCTCCTCAGCATTTCCTATTGACTGGCTTAGGCAACTCCCCGCTCAGCATGCTGGCTTTTGGGAATCCCTTTTTGAGGCATCTAACTCTTCTCAGTTCAGGGTTTGATAGGGTGACCCTATACAGCTTCATCCTCACTGATCAGCATGGTTTACAGATGACCTGGGACAGATGGAGCAGGAGAGGAAGCTAGACAGAAAGACAGCTAGAGTGCCAGTGGCAGAAATCTCAGGCCGAGTCTAATTGGTTGTGACATGAAGAATTTGCTAGGGAGAAATTGTGAAGGGCTTTAATCAGGTATACAAGTTGAAGAGAATATAATACTGAATGCCATTAGGAGTCTACAGTAACCGGTGACAAGAACCTGCACTCAGAAGCTGTTATCCAGAAATTGTGACCATGTCATTCAGATTCAGGCACCTGAAAAAACTGACTCTTACATATTCAAAAAAGGAAGGGGGAGCTGGATCAATAGTCCAGAGTTAGAGGTACACCTGGTGGGGTGAAGAAAAGCACTTTGCCACATCAGTAGATGCAAGTTATGTTATATGGAGAGGAAGGGTAGAAAAGGCGGGAAACCAGACTAGAAGCTAGCTCATCCGATGAAGTGAGCTGTAGCTCACGAAAGCTTATGCTCAGATAAATTTGTTAGTATCTAAGGTGCCACAAGTACTCCTTTTCTTTTTGTGAATACAGACTAACACGGCTGCTACTCTGAAACCTATCTATTAATGGTGCAATGAGGTTAGTAGATGAGCACAATCTAATACTATCACAGGCAAACTTACTAATGCCTATAGCCAGTGAAAATGGGTTCCTTCCATTCAGTATACAATAATAATTAGAAAATGGAGGGGGTCAACAGAAAATTTTGACTTTTTGTTGAAAAAAAACTTGATTTTTTGTTTAATTTTTGGCAATACTTTCTGCAAAAATTTTCGTTTAGTTAAAATCCAATTTTCCATTAAAAAAAGTTTTGAAGGAAAATTTTCAGCCAGCCCTAATAATCTTTAGCATGTACATACTTTAGTACTTTACAAATAGTATCTAACAAACCATCACAATATCCTTGTACAGTAGGCAGGTAACCATTTATATTAGTGTCTAGCCCCTAAGAAACCAGGAGACCCATAATGTTTGACGTTTACCAGTACTTCATATGCAAAGTAAGTAAATGAATTATTACAGTGTATTATATCCTAATTTTTATATTTTTGAAAATTAATTGCCATAAAGAAAATCCATATGGCATTGTTTCCTATATAACATCCTATAGCATTGTTGGGATTGTGTTGCTTTGTTGCATCACACACACATTTATCTGAAACATGACAATACTACATTTGAGAGACAAGGTTTGAGTGTGACTGGATCTCTGGGGTACAACTTGGAACCGTGGGACCCTTGTTCCCCCTTAGCTCTCCAATCTGGGCTGTCTCTCATAGTGCTTTGCTAGTGATAAGCAGTAAACACCTCCAGGTGCTGTGATCACTCAGCCACCCGCATGCAGAGATTCAAACAATTTAGCTGAGTGTATGTTCTCTAAGCCACTCATGAACTATATAGAGAGAAACACTAGCAAATCCCCTTTGGGAAGAGACCTGAGATCTGTGTAGCTCAAAAGCTTGTCTCTTTCACCAGCAGAAGCTGGTCCAATAAAAGATATTACCTCACCCACCTTGTCTCTCTAATATCCTGGACCAACATGATTACAACAACACTGCATACTATATTTGAGGAGGCATTTAGAGGCAGTTTTCCCCTCCGCATAGTAGCTAGGAAGTAATTTATGTGAAAGCGTCAATGCTTTGTAGCCCCCTTTGAACAGTACTGCTTGAAACCATCTGCAGAACCTTTCTTGTGGTTATGTAAAATCTCCTTGTGTTACATCAGTCACCTTTCCTTTTCCAGTTACTTTGAAGCCATGTTCCGTTCCTTCATGCCGGAAGATGGACAAGTAAATATTTCTATAGGTGAAATGGTTCCCAGTAAACAAGCATTTGAGTCTATGCTGAGATACATTTACTATGGTGAAGTGAACATGCCTCCTGAAGATTCCCTGTATCCTTAAATCTACTGAAGCCTAAGGTCTGTAGATGCAATTGAAACAGACACTTTGGATTTCTTTTGCTATGGATATTTTAATATGTTGGCTCTGATTCTGCCATGTCATGCACCTGGTGTCATCATTTACACCTGTGCAAAGTGAGTGAAAAAAAATATGCCAGACCAGAAGAGAAGCATATTACACCTGCTCTGCACTGCTGCAAATGCCTTCATTGTGAGGGAGTGGAGAATCAGGCCCTTCTACTGGACTATGAAACAGTTCAGTTGAGTTAAACTATAACTAGTGTTATGATTTTGTCATGAAATTTTTAAATATATTTCATGGCAGAGGTGCTGGAAAACAACAATATGTCACAGAAAGAGGTTAGTGGGAGACGGAGAGTGACCCTACCCCACACTCGCCCCACAATGGCAACTCCTGTCCCGTGGGACTGAGCCCAGCTGTCCGCTCTAGGCCTTGCGACCTAGCACATGGGGTCACAATGCTGAACAGTTTTGAAGAGTCCATGCTGCTTTAGATGGAGATGGTAGGGCAGATGGACCAAACCTGAGTGGTGCTGTGACCCCATGTACAAGTTTGTAACACCACTTGGTTTGAGCACATTTCAGTTGTTTTGGAGGGCATTTGATGGACTTTATTCAAATTCATGCTTTCTGTGACCATCATGACAAAATCATAGCCTTAATTATAACTAGCCAGGGATTTGAACCTGGCTTTCCCATGTGAGTTTTCAGACCACTGATCTATGCAATTTCTCTCTTTTCCTGATCTAATGAATATTTAATTATACAAAGTGGAACAGCTCCAACAGGACAGATTGAGAAGTCCCCACCCCAAATGTCCAATAGCCTGCCACTTAAGGTATTCACCTGGGATATGGGAGACTGGTGTTCAAGTCGCTAATCCAGAGAAGGGTTTAAATCTAGGTCTCCTGCAGTCCAGGTGTGTGTGCTAACCACTGGGCTGTTGGCTGTAATGGGGGCAAGCTCTGTCTTGGGTTGTTTGTGTGAAAGGACTGGTGTGTCTTAGAGAGCTAGGGTAAGATGCACAAAAAGAGTGTCTCCTATACATCACTAACTTTCACAAAATCACCACTCAGCTGCCACCAAACTATGTAGGCACCTAAATCCCTAAAGGCACCTGCATTTCTGCTGGTGGGCATGCCCAAAGCTGACTAAATCCTGACACTGCCCTCACAGCTAACAAGACATTCAGAGCCTAAGCTGCTTCTTTGAGTAGATGCAGCCGTGTTGGTGGGTGCATGCCTAGGGCTCTGGAGCCAGAGAACTTTGCTTAGCAATGTCTGTAAAGGGGCAGCGCTCACACCTCCTTGCCACAGCTTCTGGCTATATGAGGCGGCACCACCCTGACCCCTTTCATTTCCTTCTTACTGCCTGTGGCTGGAGTCAGAGCTTTGTGTGATTCTTAACCATGCAATCTCTCACTGTCTTTTTCTAGTGTTTGTTCTAGTCGTATATAATTAGTACCCTTAGTGTTAGTTAAATGTAGTGTTAATTACATTTAGTTAAGTATTTCCCCGGTGATGCCCTCACCATGGTTTAAAGATTGTTATATGGGGAGAGCGATCCCCAACAACAATCCCCACACACTGCTTACTGTGACGTCTACGTCAAGGAGCGGTGTGCAATTTCTAGGTCGTTCTTGAAAGGAACTCAGCTGGCTAGGGACCTTCGCCTAAAGCAGCACCTGCTTGACCAGGCCATGTGGCCTGCTTAAGCACCGAGGACCTCCTCAGATTGGAAGTCACCCTCAGGTTCTGAGAGTGCTGCCATGTCATGCTCTGGAGCCAGCGCCTCTCCAAAGGGATGGAGGAGGAGTTCCCCATCGAATGCGCCGAGGAAGAGGTCACATAAGACCAATCCAGACCACTGCAGGTCTCATGAAAACTCTTCTGCCTCCTCCAGAAAGAGTGTGGACCATCATTGTGTTAATGCCAGCATACATGAGGGTGTGGGTGCCTCTAACAGCTTCCTGATACTGAGCAGAGAGGTCAGAGACCCTCTACCATTGACTCTGATTCTTGAATCCAGTACTGACGAGAGCGATGCTGGCATCAGTTGTTTCCACGCCGGCGGCATATCAAGCAGCAACAGACCTCCTTTGCTTTTCCATCCTGACCCCTCCATTGATCCAGGCTTTTGCCAGGGCTGTGTCGTTTATAGCCTCATTGTGTGGATGGGCCACTGAACCTTTTGGTCCATTGGCACCACACTCCGATGTTCCCCTTCCACAGTCTGTGGAAGCAGGGCTGGTATGGGCTTGGTGCAAGGGATCTCTTTGGCACTGGGAAACTCCTTGGCACCATTGCATTCACACCACTGATGTTACCATGGCAGCTCTCACTGCCCTCCACTTTGGAACCGTCAGCTACTTTGGTGCCACCACTGATTTTGGGGTCCACACTGCTCCCCCCATCGGGAACAATTTGGCAGGGCTCTTCCTCGCCTTCAATACCTGAGGATTTCAAGTCCTATCAGGACCTTTGGTGGTGCATGGCTGCTTCCCTGGCCTTCAGGCAGAGTTCCTGCAGGAGAGCACCATTATGTTGCTGGATATCCTGCAGCTGTCTGCTCCTGGGAGAGTGGCTCCTCTTATTAATGATGCACTCCTAGAGCCTGCAAATGTTCTTTGGAGATTGCCAGCTTGGAGGGATTGCTCAGTGGTTTGAGCATTGGCCTGCTAAACCCAGGGTTGTGAGTTCAATCCTTGAGGGGGCCACTTAGGGAACTGGGGCAAAAATTGGGGCTTGGTCCTGCTTTTAACAGGGGGTTGGACTAGAAGACCTCCTGCGGTCCCTTCCAACCCTGATAGTCTATGATTCAGTATCATGTATGACAAAGCACATGGAGAAACTCTGTTTTGTCCTGGTGCAGGGATCTGAGGGCTTTTATTTTCACCTGGATCCAAATTCCTGGTCGTAACTGTGGTGAACAATAAAGGCCAGCAGGGCAGATTTAAGTCCACTGCTAAGGATGAGGACTCTAAAAGGATGGACTTTATGGGTAGGAAGATTTATATCTCCTCCTTTTTGCAAATGCAGATTGCAAACCAGCAGGCATTGTTGTCCAAATACAAATTTGTAAATTAGATGTTCATGTCTAAGTTTGCAGACCAGATGTCTGAAACCTCCAGAGAGAAATTTGGGGCATTCATTACCAAAGGCTGCTTGATGGCCAAGACATCATTGCAGTCGATGCTGAACATCACGGACTCTTCAGTCAGAGTTGTGGCCTCCAAGAGACCATGAGAAGGGTATCTTGGCTGCAGAATTTGGGCATTGCTCCTGACCTGCAGCAGGCTATAGATGATCTGCCTTTCAATGGCTAGGTGCTTTTTTCAGACAAGATGGACAAGACTCAGTACTTCAAGGGTTCTAGGGCCACCCTACATTCGTTGGGTTTGTACACACCGGCAGAGCAAAGGTGCTGCTATGGGCAGCAGCAGCAATACTGTCCACAATGCACTTTTGGGCAGTCTCAGCCTTCCATCGCAGTTTGGATGTGCCTGAGGCTCTTGGGCCACATATCTGTTTGCATGCAGAGGGTTCTGTTAGCAAGATTGCGCCTTTACCCCTTCAGATGTGGCTCAGGATGGTTTACCATCTGACTCTTCATTCCTTGGACAGATCGGTCCATCTACCTCCACTGGTCCTGGACTCCTTGTAGTGGTGGATGCTTCCAGAAAGTATATGTCAGGGCATTTCCTTTGTCCAGCCCCTACCAACCAGGTCTGTTGTCTCTGACATCTCCCTGGTGGGCTGGGGAGCACATCTGGAGTCACTGAAAATTCAGGTTTCAGAGTAGCAGCCATGTTAGTCTGTATTTGCAAAAAGAAAAGGAGGACTTGTGGCACCTTAGAGACTAACCAATTTATTTGAGCATGAGCTTTCGTGAGCTACAGCTCACTTCATCGGATTCATTCAGTGGAAAATACAGTGGGGAGATTTATATACATAGAGAACATGAAACAATGGGTGTTACCGTACACACTGTAAGGAGAGTGATCACTTAAGGTGAGCTATTACCAGCAGGAGAGCGGGGGGGAGAAACCTTTTGTAGTGATAATCAAGGTGGGCCAATTCCAGCAGTGGACAAGAACATCTGAGGAACAGTGGGGGATGGAGGGGGGGAATAAACATGGGGAAATAGTTTTAGATCTCTATCAAGCATTCTTACAACTACAATACCAACCTGCTGAAGTGAAGAAACAGATTGACAGAGCCAGAAGAGTACCCAGAAGTCACCTACTACAGGACAGGCCCAACAAAGAAAATAACAGATCGCCACTAGCCATCACCTTCAGCCCCCAACTAAAAACTCTCCAACGCATCATCAAGGATCTACAACCTCCTGAAGGACGACCCATCACTCTCACAGATCCTGGGAGACAGGCCAGTCCTTGCTTACAGACAGCCCCCCAACCTGAAGCAAATACTCACCAGCAACCACACACCACACAACAGAACCACTAACTCAGGAACCTATCCTTGCAACAAAGCCCATTGCCAACTGTGTCCACATATCTATCCAGGGGACACCATCGTAGGGCCTAATCACATGAGCCACACTATCAGAGGCTCGTTCACCTACACATCTACCAATGTGATATATGCCATCATGTGCCAGCAGTGCCCCTCTGCCATGTACATTGGTCAAACTGGACAGTCTCTACGTAAAAGAATAAATGGACACAAATCAGACGTCAAGAATTATAACATTCAAAAACCAGTTGGAGAACACTTCAATCTCTTTGGTCACTCGATTACAGACCTAAAAGTGGCAATTCTTCAAGAAAAAAACTTCAAAAACAGACTCCAACGAGAGACTGCTGAATTGGAATTAATTTGCAAACTGGATACAATTAACTTAGGCTCGAACAAAGACTGGGAGTGGATGGGTCATTACACAAAGTAAAACTATTTCCCCATGTTTATTCCCCCCTTCCACCCCCCACTGTTCCTCAGATGTTCTTGTCAACTGCTGGAACTGGCCCACCTTGATTATCACTACAAAAGGTTTCTCCTTCCCCCCCACCCCTGCCACTCTCCTGCTGGTAATAGCTCACCTTAAGTGATCACTCTCATTAAAGTGTGTATGGTAACACCCATTGTTTCATGTTCTTTATGTATATAAATCTCCCAGCTGTATTTTCCACTGAATGCATCCGATGAAGTGAGCTGTAGCTCACGAAAGCTCATGCTCAAATAAATTGGTTAGTCTCTAAGGTGCCACAAGTTTTTCTTTTTGAAAATTCAGGGTCTGTGGTCAGAGCAGGAAGTGTCTCTGCATATCAACATACTGGAGCTTCGGGCCATCTGCGATACTTGTCCCGCCTTTCTGAACCGCATCGGGGAGCCATCATTTACATATTTACCAGTGATACTGCTGTGATACATTACGTGAACAGAGAAGGGGAGCACAATCCAGGGTGGTTAGGTTATGGCAGTTCTGCATCAAGGAGGCTATCACTCTAATAGCCGATCGCTTTTCCGAGGCCCAGAATCATCTCGCAGACCATCTCAGAAAAATTTTTTGCCTGAATCACGAGTGTTCCCTGAAGACAAGCATCCTGCAGGTCATCTTTGCAGCTTGGGGCATTCCAACAACCAACCTGTTTGCTACAAGGGACAACAGGAAATGCCATCTGTTCTGCTCTCGAGGGGAATTCTGTCCAGGCTCCCTGACTGACACCTTCCATCTCAGCTGACATTAGCTCTTCTGTATGTTTTTTCCCAATCCCAGTCATACAACAGATCATCCTCAAACTGAAAGCGGATCAGGACATGCTTATCCTCCTTGTACCAGCATGGCTGAGGCAGTGTTGATTCTCCAACCTTGCGCTTGTCAATTCAGCCTCCTTTATCCCTTTATCTTCATCCTGACCTACTCACTCAGAATCATGGTGTTGCCTTGCATCCCACACTCAGCTCCCTGCATCTCACTGTGTGGTTGTTTTGTGGTTGAACAAGAATGAAAAGTGTTGTTTGGCAGCCATTCTGCAGGTTCTATTAAATAGAAAGCCCTGTACCAAAATCACCTGTTTGAGAAAATGGAACCATTTTTTTGGTGTGTTCATCGGCCCCGCAGAATTCAACTGATGCTGGTCTCTATCCAGGACATCTTAGAGTACTTGCTGTGTCTTCGGTTGCCTGGTGGTGCCTTTAGCTCTTGAGGTCGCACCGGGTAGTGATTTCAGTGTTTCATCCACCCATTCTTGGAAGATCAGTCTTTTCCAGTACCATGGCAGCAAGATTCTTTAAAGGCCTTCTTCATCTCCATCCTCCAGTGTCTCAAAACCAGTTCCTCTGTGGGACCTTAATACTTTCCCAGTGGACTTAATGGGACCTCCATTTGAGTCTCTGGCATCTTAACCCTTTCTACTTTCTGTCAGAAAACTGCTTTCCTGGTTTCAATAACATCTGGAAGGGGAGTCTCTGAGTTGCAGGCTCTGAGAGCCTCCTTATACAGGGTTCTCGAAGGTGGTATATGTACCCATGTTTTTTCCTGAGCTGCAATCAGCTCCGGAGGAGCAGTATCTCCATACATTAGTTGGCAGATGATGTCTTGTCATTATACCATTACTGCATCTTCCAGAGCTAATGCAAACTTTGAAAGGGCGGTCCAGCAATCCTTAGTTACACTCTGAGCCCCACCTCCTGTGGATACTCCTTGTGCATCACCTATGTGGAATACTAGGTTGCATGTAATTGAAGAAGAAGAAACCAGTTACTTATTGTAACTGGTTCTTCTAGATGTGATACAGACATGAATTCCACTACCCACCCTCCACCTCCTTTCCATCAGAGTCTGGTCTCTGGATGTTCGTTGCAAAGGAACTGAGTGGGGTTGGGGTGTCACTGCCTTCAAAAGCCTGGAGTGGTGCTATGGCTATGAGGCGTGAGCGCTGCCCTTCTGCAGGTACTGCTAGGGAAAATTCTCTTCCTCTGCTGCACTGGGTACACACACGCCTAAGTGGAATACACACGTCTGCATCACATCTTGAAGAATCAGAGTTAGTAAGTAACCTTTTCTTACACCCAAGCCACAGTGGAATTCTCAAAGTAGGTGTTCCCTGCCCATCTCACTTGTGCAGGGCCTGATCTGGTTGATGCACTCAGAGCATGCTGAACCCACACAAAAGGGTAAGCAAGTCATCACCTGATAGCCTGGTGTTTACAGCAAGCACCAGGAGTGTAGGAAACATGTGTTAGAGCAGGGTTATGAAAACAGGTCTCCCACACCCCCAGGTGTGTGCAGTGGGCTATTGGGGGCTGGACTTGATGGCCTCTTGAGAGCCCTTCATTCCTATAATTTTAAAATGGGGTAGAGGAGTGTCTCTTCAATTCTTTGTGAGAAAGAGCTCACCTGGTTTGGGTACCTAAATCCAGGAAAGGGTTCAAGGCTAAGAATCCTGAGCATAGATAGGTGCATCCTTCCAGCCTCTCAATTTGGTATGTAAATCCCTTTGTGAATCTGGGCCCTAAGCCCTCTGCATTTCACTCCTGGCCAGCTCAGGCAGTTCCCTGCTCAGCTGCTGGCTTCTGAGAATCTGGTTCATAGGTGCTTAACTCTCCCCATACAATGCATGGGGAGCCTGACAACCTAACTCGGGACGTGAATTCCACTGTGTGGCAAGGTGCCTAGAAGTTAAGTGTCGCAATGCCAAGATCCCCTGCGTGAGCACAACTATGCAGGACTTAATCCCTGCTCACTATATTTTTGGGCCATTGCTGTCATTCACAATGGGTACCAGAGAGTATGCATGCCTCAGTATGTTGGACTGGTCCACTGACTAACCATCTTGCTATACAACTCTTGGGGAAGTACTTTATATACATCTTTGGAGGGAGCTTGCATGGACAACCATAGAGTCATAGAAATGTAGGGCTGGAAGGGACTTGGAGAAGTCATCAAGTCCAGCCCCCTTGCTCTGAGGCAGGACCAAGGAAACCTAGACCATCCCTGACAGGTGTTCGTCCAACATGTTCCTAAAAACTGCCAATGATGGGAATTCTACAACCTCCCTTAGAAGCCTATTCCAGAGGTGAACTACCCTTATAGTTAGAAAGTGTTACCTAATATCTAATGTAAATCTCCCTTGCTGCAGATTAAGTCCATTACTTCTTGTTCTATATGAGCAGCTGGCCCCTGAGCCAGCTGCTTGGGCAGCCCTGGGATCAGCCACACTGGCTGCTGCAGAAGTCATGGAATCCATGACTTCCGCAACCTCCATGGCAGACACGGAGCCCTAATTATTACCAACTTGGAACACAGATTTGTTCTCCTTGACTAGCTTTATAGCTACCTCTTCTCTGCCCCTTATTATTATGGTTTCTACAACAACAGACTTCAAGCATACTGCAAGCAGAACCTGGAAATGAATGTTACAGTGGAAAATGTGCTCCAGGTAATTGTCCCTGATCCATTTTAATTAGTCATTGGTAGTCTTAAATACAGTAAATATTCAAGAAATTCAAAGGGTCCAGCAACACCAGCCAGAAGGGTCTGTGATTTACTCACATTCTTAGACAAAAATAATTGGCTAAACTGCAGTTAAGATTATAGGGATACTGTAGTTTTTGGGTGGAAAAGCATTAGAATGCCATGGAATTGAAACAGAATTTGTAAACAAGAATGTGCAAAATTTGAAGTATGGGGATGAGTTAAAACATTTGATGTTTCTAGGCCAAGCTGTTATACAGATGTGACTGGGGAAAGTGTATTAAAATTTTTACAGAGTAAGTAATACTTGTGTTCTTCTTCAGAGGCTTCTGTGCATCCCTACTTGCAGGTCTGACATCCTCTGGCTTCAAGTTCATGGAACCTCTACTACAGCTGTATCCAGTGGGGCTGCATAAGCCCTCCTAGTGATGTCAGTGCTCAATATCTGAATCTATATAAAGCAGTGCAGACCCCAGTGTCTTCATTTCCTTCTCCTCTCCTGTGCAAAGCAGTAGGATCCTCGCTGTGTGTGACTTTGTCTAATTATTTAATAGACCATCTTTGCCATCTGAATTTTCTTTTATTCACTTTAATTATAAGGAAGAGAGAATAGTGTAGGAGATTGATCTGGTGTTGGTCCATGCAAAGATGGCTGGAGTAGAGCCCTAGAAAGGCTGTAAGAATATCTGACAGTCTATCTGAAATCAGACATGTATGTTTAATGTCTGGTGTGCTCAGGTGAAGCTCACACTCCATCACATTCATCCCCAGAGTATGCCATGATCAGCAATTGAGTCTAAAGGCCTATCTGTCTTTCAAACCAGTGACACTCAGACAGCACAGGCCCTGCTATCAGGCTGACGAGGCAATAAAATCTGGGCCCACAATGACCCTCCTTGGCACAAAAATGCACTACTATTAAATGAGTGAAGCCTTGGAACCTGGCTCCAGCCTCTTCACCGGCCTCAACTTGGGCCTCTAACAAGGGTTCCAGTGCCAGGTCTGTGCCTCAGGCAGCACTGACCTCCCCTGTGAAGCATTATCAGGCGTTTTCATCTGCATTGGCACTTGTGATGCGGATAAGTTTGACTCCCCAAATGGTATTAGTTTCGAGACCCGTTTATTGAGAGAACATCCTCAGCTGTTGAAGATCCTTCTATGGCACCTGCTGCACCATCCTAGGAATATACACCATCTGCACAGAAGAAACAAGGAAAGGAAAGCATAGGTCTGGTTCTGGGGAAGTGAAGAAGGAAAGAAGAAATTCCCCAGGGTTGATTTTGGAGAAGGTCTCAGCTCCTAAGTTGTCACTGGCCCTGTAACAGCTGCAGACTTCCCCAGTTCATGTTCCTGGTAGTCCAGCAACTTTTCCCAAGACTGGTCAACTAGTCCACATAAAAGATTTTTGCTTCACTGGTGCACGGTTTGGCTTTGGAACTTACTCCTGATTCATCTCTGGAATTCCTGTTCAGTGATGCCCAGGATCTCCCTTTTGCTTCACTCAGGCCCCCTTTGAGTGAACCATCACCATCAGCCTTCATACACCTCTTCAGTTCCACAGAGCACTCTGTCTTCCATGATATCAGGAGTTCACAGATGTTGCTATGGCATTCCTTCACAAAGCCTTAAGGACACTACTTGGTGGTGCTTGAACTGTGTGGTCTCTGCTGCATTAGAAAAGATAAAGGGTACTAAATCTGCTCCCTGGGCACAGAATTTCCTCGCTCAGTAGGAAATCATATTTGTTGGGATCCAAGTGTATTGCCAGTTACTAGGCAGTGACAAGATACTAACAGTACACCCTCTGGGATGCAATTGTTCTGTAGTTGATTCCTAAAGATCAGGCTAAGGCAGCAAAGGATCTTGCCACTGAAGCAGAAGTATGGCCTGTCATTCCCCCCATGCGGCCTATGACACCTCTGCTCCTTGCAACAGAGCCACGGCCGCAGAGATATTCAGGAATTAAATCATAGAATCATAGAATATCAGGGTTGGAAGGGACCCCAGAAGGTCATCTAGTCCAACACCCTGCTCGAAGCAGGACCAATTCCCAGTTAAACCATCCCAGCCAGGGCTTTGTCAAGCCTGACCTTAAAAACCTCTAAGGAAGGAGATTCTACCACCTCCCTAGGTAACGCATTCCAGTGTTTCACCACCCTCATAGTGAAAAAGTTTTTCCTAATATCCAATCTAAACCTCCCCCACTGCAACTTGAGACCATTACTCCTCGTTCTGTCATCTGCTACCATTGAGAACAGTCTAGAGCCATCCTCTTTGGAACCCCCTTTCAGGTAGTTGAAAGCAGCTATCAAATCCCCCCTCATTCCTCAGACCTTGCCCCAGAATCACAAGTGTGAATACAGAATTTGAAAGTTAAGGCCATTTTACTGAAAAAATCAACAAAACCTTAGAGATTTTTGGTAAGATGAGACCCTGAAACATAATCCAGAGACCGGTATGAGACCTAAGGCCTGAACTAAAGTAATGGTCAAGACTTTGCTAACATAAAGCAAGTTAAGCTGTGATCCAGAGGCAGGCTCTGCTCACAGGAGCTGGCAAGAAGAAGGCTAATGTTGCAAATATACATGTACCTAAAAGGTACGAAGCACTAGTAATATAAACATGTGCCAGGACAGTACCAGAACATTCCGGTACTAACACATTCCACATAGATAACAAGGAATATACTGACCCATCCTAAAGACAGGGGCAGGAGGGTAATATGATGGATAGAGTTGTTTTGTTTGAACCAACATGTACAAGGTGAGAGGCAGCACCCTAACACATAGTGGGGTTGCACCTCTATATGTCAGAGTAATGTGTAACTTATTTGTATCGTGAGCTGTAGCTCACGAAAGCTTATGCTCAAATAAATTGGTTAGTCTCTGAGGTGCCACAAGTACTCCTTTTCTTTTTGCGAATACAGACTAACACGGCTGTTACTCTGAACCCTGAAGGGTTAGAATCATAGAATCATAGAATATCAGGGTTGGAAGGGACCCCAGAAGGTCATCTAGTCCAACCCCCTGCTCAAAGCAGGACCAATTCCCAGTTAAATCATCCCAGCCAGGGCTTTGTCAAGCCTGACCTTAAAAACCTCTAAGGAAGGAGATTCTACCACCTCCCTAGGTAACGCATTCCAGTGTTTCACCACCCTCTTAGTGAAAAAGAGGTTGTCTTAGGGTTGTCTTTGTCTGGCCTAGGGGGCAATGGAGAGTCCCACCACTGACTAAGCAGGTCCATTGTCAGGGGGTACATATTTGTAGTATGTCCTGTAGAGTCTCTGGGAAACTATTACTGTGCTTCGTTTGACAATAAACCTGGCCAGGTGCCTTCGTACCTTATCAGAGTCTGTGGTCATTGGGGATTCTCTCGGGGTCTGCTGTGTCAGCTACCTGCTCAGAGCTGAAGCAGCACGAAGAGGGAACGCACACATGCAGCTGACTGTTATCAACATTGAACAGAGCAGAGCACCACACTGGTGATATCTGACGACATTGGTGTGGTGACACCACAGTTGGGAGCCGCATTCCAGTTTCTTGCACGCTCTTCTCTTCATTTACCACCTCCACGTCCTTTAGAGACTTCACAAAGCCAAGTATGAAATCACATCAGACTGCTGGATACTGAAGACTACGCATCAAGGTTACTCCATACAGTTCTTCACCATCCTGCTTCCAAGCCCCCCTTCTCAGTTCCTCTTCACAGATCCTTTGGAAGATAGATGGCCTGAAGACTGAAGAGACACATCAGAACCTTCAAAATGAGGATGATCACTATGGCAGTGGTTCTCAACCAGGGGTCCGGGGCCCACTGGGGGGCCAAGAGCTGGTTTCAGGGATTCAGTCAAGCAGGCCCAGCATTCGACTTGCTGGGGCCCTAGGCAGAAAGATGAAGCCCCACTGTATGGGGCTGAAGCCTGAGGCCCCAAGACCTACCATCCAGGGGCCCAAGCCCCACCGCTTGGAGCAGATGCCAAAGCCTGAGCAACTAAGCTTTGCGGGGCCCCTTATGGTGGGGGACCCTGGATAATTGCCCTGCTTGCTACCCCTAATGCTGGTCCTGGCTTTTATTTGCAGAAAAACAATTGTGGCACAGGTGGACCGTGGAGTTTTTTTTAGCATGTTGTGGGGGCCTCAGAAAGAAAAAGTTTGATAACCCCTGCTGGTTCGTCATTCCCCCTCCCTATTCCAAAGAGACTGAAGGCTTATCTACATGAACATTGAGTTCTCAGCAAGCTGGGGTGAAAATCTATCCTGCACTAGTGTGCCACTCACTAAGTATTCATGTGGACCCTGCTGCTGTGCACTGAAAGTTCCCTGGTACACTTTGATCTACCCCACTTTGAAACAGGAGTAGATTAAAGTGCATTAGGGAACTTTTAGGGTGTGTCAGCAGGAGCCTTACGGAAACTTACCCCACACTAGCATGCCGCACACTACGTTTTCACCCCAGCTTGCTGCAAATCATTGCTCATATAGACAAGCCCTGATGCATGATTCTTGATTTGAAGGACACCTACTTTCACAGACATAAAGCAATCACATAGGAAATGCATGAAGTTTTGCATAGGAGAAAAGTTTTTACAATACAGCGTTCTCCGTCAGCCTGTCAACAGCACTAAGAGTGTTTACTGAGCGCCTGGCTGTGGTGACAACCCAGCTAAGGAAAAGAGGAATATATGTTTTGCCATATCTATACAACTGACCTCTCAAAGCCAGATCATGGCAGGAGCTCTTCTGCTCTTTGGTCCTGACCTGTCATTTAATCAAGACTTTGGGGCTCAAAATCAAGTGGGGCATGTTGAACTGTGCCCTTGTAAGAGCCTCACTTTTATTGGCACAGTCTGAGACTAACCTGTGGACAAGATGTTGCTGCCAGAAGACAGATTTCACAGTACTGGTCAAACTCTGCAAACCTTGCAATATCAGCTTTGCCAAATTATCTGGTTCTTTCTGAGGCTCATGGGACTTAGGCAAGAGCTAGGCATCTGGACACCCCTGGTAACGCAGCAGTGTGCCTGCCCACAGGCAGTAAGATAGGCATCTAGGGAACTTTTAGTGCAAATAGCTGAGTGCCAAGTGAGTTCAGGCGCTTGCAGGGTTTGGCAGGGGGTTGTGCATCACAGTGGTGCTGAAAGTAGGACTTAGATGCCTAAAATAGGGACTTATGCACCTAATTCCTTTCATGCATTCAGGCCAAGGCAACTAGACCAACATGAGTGGTCTCTGGAAACATCGTTGTCTTGCCATCTCTTCTGCACGTAAACATCTGTGCTAAAATGCTTTGCTATAAAGGCAGAAAGGGTCACCTTTTCTGTTCAATAATGGTCAGGAAGAAGGAGTCTCTCAGGGTCACATTCCTCCTGGACTGGAGCAAGAACTTTGTACTTTCCTGGCAGTACCTCGTACCGTGAGAGAGGGTAAAAACTCTTGTCATTGCTCCAGAGTGTCTCAGAGCACTGGTATGCCAAGCTGTTGCATCCTCCTTTGAGCTACCATGTCACGTTCTGCTATCTCCTGATCTTCTATCTCAGGCTGGAAGAGAATTCTGCATCCAGATCTAGTATCTTTGCATCTGACTGCCGGGCTGATAGATTCTTAACCAACTCTGACCTGTCTAGTTCTGCAAGAGTGAGAAAGATTCTTCAGTCTAGAAAACGTGTGACACACATGTACTGTGTTCAAAGTGGAAGATATGCTCCACTTGGGCAATGGCTGAAGGATTGTTCTAGAGTGCTCCCCTCCATTCTAGACCACTACCAAAAGGAGACCAGTCTGTTTGATGCATCCCCAAAAGTCCATCAGGATGCAGATTCTGTATGCCAACTCCATCTGCAAGGGTCTAGTGTGGTTGGGTGGTTCATTTCCTCCACACTCTGCAATCACACATTCCATCTAAGGCTTTGCGAACACCTTTCTCTTGTGAGGTAGCCTCTTTCTGCATGGGACTTGCACTGGGTGCTAGCAAAGGTCATGGAACCACACCTCTGAACCACTGGCAAACTGCTTTTTGGACTATCTCTTACAAAAAAGCCTTACTCAATGCCATTATGTCAGCTTGGAGGGTCAGTCAGTTGCAGATTTAATGGTGACCTAGTTTTACACATAAGGCTGAGGGATTTCTATAGCCACACCCAAACTTAATTGCTAAAACAGTGATGGATTTTCATATTAACCAGTCTGTATCTCTTCTGGTTTTCTTCCTCAAAACTCACACCACTCCCAGAGGATGCATATTTTCACACATTGAATGTGAGAAGGGCACTCTGTTTCTGTCCAGAGAGAACTAAGCCCTTCTGAAATAGCACTAGGCTAATTTAGCATATGGGAAGAGGTACAAGGGACAGGTTGTTTCTTCTCGCAGGTTATCCAAGTGGATCATCTTGTCCATTTGTTTCTATTACTCTTGGACTAAGGTTCTCTTGCCATTATGCATTACAGCCATTTGTGTGGCATGTTCAAGCTGTTGCCCAGTAGGGCGTTCTGTAGAGCACTCATTTAGAGTTCAGATCACAACTTAGCAAGCACTGTTCCTTAATCTTGACCTCCTGTTTGGAGGCCGAGACTGGGAAAGTAGTGCTACAACTTCTCTTCAGCTGCAAACTCCTCAGCCTGCCTTGCATCTCTGTGGGTACTGCTCGCTAATCTCCTGCAAATGAGAATGCACAGAGGACCTGGAAGAAGAAACTTATAACAGTTGTTCTTTGAGAGTTATCTTTCTGCATTCACACTTCCTGTCCCCATTCCATACAGAGTTCTCATCATACTTTGGTATAGAAGAAGAAGCCGAGGTGGTTGGGTACTGGACTTCCTTCTGTAGGCTTAGAAGTTGAACATCAGTGTCAGTAAGGGGTGCTCATGCAGACCCAATGGACACTGGTTTGGTAGAAGTTCCATCAACAGATCATTGGGAGCGTCAAACCCACAAATGTGAATGCATAGAGGCAACTTTCAATGAACGACAGTTACCATAAATAAACTATTTTTTCCTAAAGATCATGGACCAGATCCTCTGCCCTGGTCCTGCTCATTTTTTGCTGCCCAGGTGGTGCAAAAGAGCCAAAATCTAGCCAACTAAGAATTTCCCTGGTAGAGAGAATCCTCAGTTGGCAAAAAGTTAGCAGTGCTCCCTCCTACGTTGACTGCTCCCCACCCACAGCCTAGGGTATTGCTTTCCCTTTGCCTGCACCAGTCTCATTCTGGCACCTGAGACAATCTGGCTCCATGCATAGCCTAAGTCGTCTCCAGTTTTCCATAAAAATTACCTTCTGACAAGAACCACACACAACAGCCAAAATCCAGTTCAGAATGGAAAGCTGGTAGCAACCTCAAGTTTAGGGAAATGACCTTCTCTGCATAAAATCAGCACTTGTCTGTGATTAGACTTTTATCAGAAGAAGAAAGAGAAGAGAGTTTTAACTTTGTTCTGCTCTAGATTTTAGAGGCAGCTGACAAGACACAGGCTCTGGACATGAAGAAGCACTGCCTACATATCATTGTTCACCAATTCACCAAGGTTGGTTGGATCTTCTCTGGGTTTCTGGGAATCTGTTGTCCTCTGTCACTACCATGGCTGAGAGCAGCTTAATCTGGGCCTTCATTTAATTCTTCTTGCTTCACAGGACAGCTTGCTATGCTTACAACTGGACATTGTTACTGACAGGCATACTGTGGACAATACCTGGTTTTCTTGTCTTTTTTTATCTAAAGGAACAGCTTTTTGGAGACATGAAAACCTACCAAAACAGAGCAGATATTCAGAACTCCCACCATTTCCTTGTCCTTTTCTTTCTGAAATATTAGCCCTTCTGTGCTACACCAGTGCTGGGTTTTGATATGTATGACAAGATATGTTTGACATGTATTGAATGTACAAGCTTCTTTCTCTGGCAATTATAAATGTGATACTCAGTTTTTTGGTGAAGAAAGTACTGTCTATGTGGTAGTGGTAATGGTAATATTACATAATTTCATAAAACATATCATCGTGTTCATAGATCATAGAATATCAGGTTTGGAAGGGACCTTAGGAGGTCATCTAGTCCAACCCCCTGCTCAAAGCAGGACCAATCCCCAGTTGTTCTGGCTGGATCTTCTACAGTCTCCATATTTGTGAAACTTAAATATGGATTATTGTATAAAATAGTGAGAAAATGTCAAAAGACTGAAATTCAAATTCCCGTTAGTTTGTGTCATATGATATGTGGTCCCTTATTGATGGGAATATTGTTATTCAATACATTGTGTGTCCAAACAAAGAACCCCAACTACCAAGAGGCAGAGCAGACGTTGGTCTGAAAGGTGAACGTTTTAGAAAGTTATGAGCAAATGAAAACAGGAGTTAGAATGGAAAACCGCACTAATTCTTCTCTACCTTTGATTCTAGTCTTGCACTGACTTCCCTTCTCCACTGAAGATCGTCTCTTTTTTTTTTTTAAGGCGAGACCAAATACTATTCAGCATGAGCTTCCACTTCTACTCCTCCCCCTCATTTGTTCCCATCCTGCTCCATCTCTCCGTACATCCCAGTCTTCAACTCAGCAATATGTCTCCTGCTTTCTTTCTCTAACCCTGCACCCAGCACCTTTGGCCTACTCTTTTCTCAAAGGTAGATCCTCCTCACTGACCTCATCCTTCCACCTCCCCCTCAACCACTCTGTCTCCAACATACCATCTCCTTTATTGTTAAAAAAAACACTCTTGATTCCCTCCTGCACGTCTTCTCCAACTGCTGTCCCATCTCACTCCTTCCTTTTGCCGCTGAAGCACGTGGTTTACTTCTTTTGTCTCATCATCTCCATCTTCATTCTTAATCCCCTACAATCTGGCATCTGTACCTCCACTGGATGTCCTCAACAACGTCAACGGTGACCTCTTCCTGGCCAAATCCCAAGACCACGCTGCCTTTCTCCTCCTTCTCAGTCTTACACCACCATTAACTCAGTTGATCCAGTCCCTCCTCCTAATGATTCTCCTTTCTTGGCTTTATAGGGCTTGTTTACATGATAACATTGCCCCAGTTTAACGGATGGTGTGAATTTCAATAGATTCAGTTAACCCGATATCGACACTATTCAGTATAAGAGTGGCTTTTTATGCTAATAAACTGAATAGGAAAAGGCTTAGTTCAACCAAAATGAGACACTTTTAAACTGGAACAAGAGTGTCCACATAAGGGTTTGCACTAATTTAACTTAAACCAATGCAATTTACCCATGTAGACAATGCCTTGGACTTGGTGCTCTTCTGGTTCTCATCTTACACCCCCAGCCACTCTTCAGTGGCTACTTTGTGGACTCTGTCTCCCTTTCAGTGTCTGTCAGAGCTACATTCTTGTCTCCCTCCTCTTCTCTTCTTGCTCCCTGTCTCTGTACAACTTCATCTGGTTACACAACTTTAGCTGTTGCCTCTCTGGTGAAGATTCACAAATTCATTTCTCCACTCCCGAGCTCTGCCCAGTCCATTATTTCTGATTGCCTCTCTGCCATCCCTTCCTGAATTTCCAGCTGTCAGAAAAATCAGCATGAGTAAAACTGAGCTCCTTCCCTTTCTCCTGAAGCTTTCCCTTCTCCCTCCCTTTGCTGTCAAGGTTGCTTTCTCTTTTCTCTTTCTGCTGCAGTATCTCATCCCTCGTATTACTTTGGATTCCTCTTCTCTGTCCCTCCACCCCACCCCAAATTGATGCTATCACTAAATCCTGCTAGATTGCCTCACAGCATCTCTAAAACGTGCTCATCCTTCTCTGTTCCCACTTTGAAGTCCACAGGGTTCCATTCTTCTATTGTCATCTGTCACCTTAACTTCTGCAACAGCATCCTGTCTGGCCTGCCTGACACCCACGTCCATCCAAAATGCCTTCCTTGCCTGCTATTCTGATAGCATCAAGCCCCTCCTCATCCTTTGGCTGGCTTTCCTCTCCATTTCTACAGCAAAGCCAAGCTCCTTGTCTTCTCGTTCAGGCCTTGCACAGCGTGATTCCCACATGTGCCCACAGATCTTTCTGCTCCTCCTCCTTACTGTGCTCAAACTGTCTGATTCACTAAGTCCTTAGTATCCTTTCTCCATTCCCGCCTTCCTGGCTTTCCCCAGGTGGCTTCCTACACACAGAGGCCCCTCCCTGACCTGCTCTGCAGGACCTCCACCTTCTCCTCCTTCAAAGTCCTTCCGTTAAAACAGACTACTTCCAACAAGCCTGAAAACCCTAGTCCTCCCTGCAGAGGAGTAGTCATAGAATCCTAAAAAGAAAAGGAGGACTTGTGGCACCTTAGAGACTAAGAAATTTATTTGAGCATAAACTTTCCGATGAAGTGAGCTGTAGCTCATGAAAGCTTATGCTCAAATGAATTTGTTAGTCTCTAAGGTGCTACAAGTACTCCTTTTCTTTTTGTGAATACAGACTAACACGGCTGCTACTCTGAAACCTGTCATAGAATCATAGAGTATCAGGGTTGGAAGGGACCTCAGGAGGTCATCTAATCCAACCCCCTGCTCAAAGCAGGACCAACACCAACTAAAATATCCCAGCCAGGGCTTTGTCAAGCCTGACCTTAAAAACTTCGAAGGAAGGAGATTCCACCACCTCCCTAGGTAACGCATTCCAGTGTTTCACCACCCTCCTAGTGAAAAAGTTTTTCCTGATATCCAACCTAACTCTCCCCCACTGCAACTTGAGACCATGAGTTCCCTGAGGGAGTCAAAGTCTGCTTTTCTGAAGTCCAGGGTCACATTTCCTGAAAAAGAACTCATGGAGCTAACAAGCATGCTATTCTTCAGTACACATTCTTGCTGCTTGTTACCTCATCCCTCGATTCCCTTTACAGACTTCATAATAACATCCTGAGAGTTGGCGCTACGGGCGGAGTAAGGGAGCATAATGCCCCAACCCATGCAAGTCATGCATTACCTACCTAGATCTTGAGTCTGGGCACTGGGTAAAGAGCAAGGGCAGCAGAGATGGCTGGACACAATGGGAGGAGTATGCTGCATCTGCTAATGGGTGATGCACTGCCTGGAGGGGAGTGTGCAGCAATACAAGAGTTGTGAAAGGCTTGTGAGTTACCTTAATGTAAGAGTCATTGGCCAGGGAGTGTAGCCTAGTGGGAGGGCACTCACTGGGGAGGTGACCCATGCTCTAGTGGTTCTTTAATTGTTTATCCAGAGTGGAATAGCTTTATTAGGAGAGACTGAGGAAGGCACACATAAAAATGTCCCTTAGCCCAGTATTTAGAGCCTGCACCTGAGAGTTGGGAGATCCTTGTTCAAATCCTTTCTCCCCTTCTGCCTGAAGGGGGAACTGACCCTAGGTTTCGCACATCCCAGATGTAGAATCAAATGAAATAAAAATCTTAAATGAATCCACATGTTCCATAGAATCTCTGTGGATAGTAATTCCATGCTTTAAGAAGAATATAACAGTAAGGCTCTATTATCAACCACCTGATCAGGACAGTGACAATGATGATGAAATGCTAAGGGAGATTAGAGAGGCTATCAAAATAAAGAACTCAATAATAGTGAGGGATTTCAATTATCCCCATATTGACTGGGTACATGTCACCTCAGGACGAAATCATAGAATCATAGAATATCAGGGTTGGAAGGGACCCCTGAAGGTCATCTAGTCCAACCCCCTGCTCGAAGCAGGACCAATTCCCAGTTAAATCATCCCAGCCAGGGCTTTGTCAAGCCTGACCTTAAAAACCTCTAAGGAAGGAGATTCTACCACCGCCCTAGGTAACGCATTCCAGTGTTTCACCACCCTCTTAGTGAAAAAGTTTTTCCTAATATCCAATCTAAACCTCCCCCACTGCAACTTGAGACCATTACTCCTCGTTCTGTCATCTGCTACCATTGAGAACAGTCTAGAGCCATCCTCTTTGGAACCCCCTTTCAGGTAGTTGAAAGCAGCTATCAAATCCCCCCTCATTCTTCTCTCCTGCAGGCTAAACAATCCCAGCTCCCTCAGCCTCTCCTCATAAGTCATGTGTTCCAGTCCCCTAATCATTTTTGTTGCCCTTCGCTGGACTCTCTCCAATTTATCCACATCCTTCTTGTAGTGTGGGGCCCAAAACTGGACACAGTACTCCAGATGAGGCCTCACCAATGTCGAATAGAGGGGAACGATCACGTCCCTCGATCTGCTCGCTATGCCCCTACTTATACATCCCAAAATGCCATTGGCCTTCTTGGCAACAAGGGCACACTGCTGACTCATATCCAGCTTCTCATCCACTGTCACCCCTAGGTCCTTTTCCGCAGAACTGCTGCCTAGCCATTCGGTCCCTAGTCTGTAGCGGTGCATTGGATTCTTCCATCCTAAGTGCAGGACCCTGCACTTATCCTTATTGAACCTCATCAGATTTCTTTTGGCCCAATCCTCCAATTTGTCTAGGTCCTTCTGTATCCTATCCCTCCCCTCCAGCGTATCTACCACTCCTCCCAGTTTAGTATCATCCGCAAATTTGCTGAGGGTGCAATCCACACCATCCTCCAGATCATTTATGAAGATATTGAACAAAACCGGCCCCAGGACCGACCCTTGGGGCACTCCACTTGATATGCAGAGACAACATTTCTCGATACTTTAAATGACTGCTTCTTGGAGCAGCTGGTACAGGAACCCACAAGGGGAGAGGCAGTTCTTGATTTAGTCGTGAGTAGAGTGCAGGATCTGGTCCAAGAGGTAGCTATAACAGGCCCACTTGGAAATAGTGACCATAATATAACAACATTTAACATCCCTGTGGTGGGAAGAACACCTCAGCTGCCCAACGCTGTGGCATTTAATTTCAGAAAGGGGAACTATGCAAAAATGAGGAGGTTAGTTAAACAGAAATTAAAAGGTACAGTGACTAGAGTGAAATCCCTGCAAGCTGCATGGACACTTTTCAAAGACACCATCATAGGGGCTCAACTTAAATGTATACCCCAAATTAAAAAACACAGTAAAAGAACTAAAAAAGAGCCACCATGGCTTAACAACCATGTAAAAGAATCAGCGAGAGATAAAAAGGCATTTTTTAAAAAGGGGAAGTCAAATCCTAGTGAGGTAAATAGAAAGGAGCATAAACACTACCAAATTAAGTGTAAAAATGTAATAAGAAAAGCCAAAAAGGAGTTTTTGAAAAACAGTTAGCCAAAAACTCAAAAGGTGGTAATAAAATGTTTTTTAAGTACATCAGAAGCAGGAAGCCTGCTAACAACCAGTGGGGCCCCTGGACGATCGAGTTAAAAAAGGAGCACTTAAAGACGATAAAGTAATTGCAGCGAAACTAAATGAATTCTTTGCTTCAGTCTTCACGGCTGAGGATGTTAGAGAGATTCCCAAACCTGAGCTGTCCTTTGTAGGTGACAAATCTGAGGAATTCTCACAGATTAAAGTGTCATTAGAGGAGGTTTTGGAATCAATTGATAAACTTAACAGTAACAAGTCACTGGGACCAGATGGCATTCACTCAAGTGTTATGAAAGAACTCAAAAGTGAAATTGCGGAAGTATTAACTATGGTTTGTAACCTGTCCTTTAAATCAGCTTCTGTACCCAGTGACTGGAAGAAAGCTAATGTAACGCCAATATTTAAAAAAGGGCTCTAGAGGTGATCCCCGCAATTACAGACCAGTAAGTCTAACGTTAGTACCGGGCAAATTAGTTGAAACAATAGTAAAGAATAAAATAGTCAGGCACATAGAAGAATATAAATTGTTGTGCAAAAGTCAACGTGGTTTCTGTAAAGGGAGATCTTATTAATCTATTAGTGTTCTTTGAAGGGGTCAACAAACATGTGGACAAGGGGGATCCAGTGGACATAGTATACTTAGATTTCCAGAAACCCTTTGACAAGGTCCCTCACCAACGGCCCTTCCGTAAATTAAGTTGTCATGGGATAAGAGGGAAGATCCTTCCATGGATTGAGAACTGGTTAAAAGACAGGGAACAAAGGGTAGGAATAAATAGTAAATTTTCAGAATGGAGAGGGGTAACTAGTGGTGTTCCCCAAGGGTCAATCCTAGGACCAATCCTATTCAACTTATTCATAAATGATCTGGAGAAGGGGGTAAAGAGTGAGATTGCAAAGTTTGCAGATGGTACTAAACTGCTCAAGATAGTTAAGACCAAAGCAAACTGTGAAGAACTTCAAAAAGATCTCACAAAACTAAGTGATTGGGCAACAAAATGGCAAATGAAATTTAATGTGGATAAATGTAAAGTAATGCACATTGGGAGTGGAGCCCTGAAAGCCAGGCAGATGGAAGATCTCTTCTGCACTGGCAACTCCTGCAGCATAGTTGAGTCCAAGTGTATCCACTCCCGTCCTTCCTTTGGTTCAAACCAGTGAAGGGGGATGCTGACACATGGGCAAAGCAGTGTCTCCATATCAACTACCCAAGCTATTGCAGCCACATCACACGGAGAGGACACTCCATCCTTGCTGGCAACCTGGACACAACACAGAAGGTGACAGTTATGGGTAAAAAGCTCTTACTTGATTGGCATAGAGGGTTCCAAGAGTCACCTTCGACGATGGGAAGAATCACTGCATTCCATTGGTCAGCCACCACCCACCACAAAGCCAGGCAGCCCCCAGAAAGTTAGGTGCTGGCCCGCCATGGTCTGTCCACGTCCTGAGGTGCGTGGTGCTAGACAAAAAGTTGAAAGGCAGATGGAAATCTGGCACCTGGCAAAAATAAGAAACCAAGAACTTTCTGCCTTGGGAGCTGGAATGTCAGGACCATGTGTCCAGGATTGACAGGCGATGATGACCTACAATACACAAGCAGTATACGGAAGTCAGCTTTGCTAGACCATGAGCTGTACAAACTCAATGTTGACATTACAGCACTTCAGGAAACAAGACTTGCAGATGCTGGTTCTGTCCAAGAGGCCAGTTACACCTTCTTTTGGCAAGGTAAAAGCAGTGAAGAAAATACTCTTCATGGTGTCAGTTTCGCTGTGAAAAACAAGTGGGTAAAGCTCTAGAGACACCCATTGGGAAATCAGAGCGTATCATCTCACTTAAACTTCAGACGACCATCGGCTCTGTGAACATCTTTAGTGCCTATGCACCAGCACTCAAATCTATCCCCGAGGAGAAGGATACATTTTACAACTCTTTGCATCAAGTCATCAAAAGAATACCATCAACTGAGCAACTTTTCCTCCTTGGTGACTTTAATGCAAGAGTCGGTGCAGACAACTACTCATGGCCAGATTGCCTGGGACATTTTGGCATTGGCAAGATGAATGAGAATGGCCAACAAGTTCTTGAATTCTGCGCCCAAAACCAAATGTGTATTTCCAATTCATATTTTACAGGAAAAGATCACCACAAAGCATCATGGCGACATCCATGATCAGGCCACTGGCACCGATTAGACCTTGTTATCGTCAGGAGGAAAGACCTACCCTTAGTGGAGAACACTCACACGTTCCACAGTGCTGATTGTGACATTGACCACTCCTTGATTATTGGCAAAGTGAAGATTACAGCCAAGAAACTACGTAGAGCAAAACCTAGGAGCAAGCCCAAAATCAATGCTATTAACACCAAAAAACAGAGGAAATGCCAGGAGTTTGTGAATGCTTTTGAACTTAGCATACATGGAAAATCATTAACAGAGAGTGCAGAGCAATTTGGGCAAGATTTAAGAACAACAATCCATGAAACAACTTGAGCTACATTCGGGGGGAAGAGAACATCAAAAAAGGACTGGTTTGAAGAAAATGAAGTGGAACTATTATCTCTCATCAACATTAAGAACACAGCCTATCTGGAACTGAACAAGAAGCCAACAGAGAGCGCCAAAGTGAGACTTCAATATGCAAAAACTGAGGTGCAGTGAGCAAGCAGACACTGTGCAAATCATTACTGGATCAAGATCCGTGAAGAGATACAGACAACCTCAGACACAGGAAACCTCAAAGTCATGTATGATGGCCTGAAGAAAGTTCTAGGTCCCACTGTCAACAAGGTTGCCCCTCTCAAATTGCACAGCGGCGAAATCATTACAGATAAAAGCAAGCACTTGTGTCGTTGGCTTGTACACTATTCAGAGCTATATGCACAAGAAAGAAACATCACCAGCGAATCACTGGACCAAATACCAACTCTACAGGTCATGCCAGAGCTAGATGTGGAGCCCACTGTAGAAGAACTAAGCAAGGCCATGGATTTGCTATCAAGTGGCAAGGCTCCTGGAAAAGATGGCATCCCAGCGGAAATCCTCAAGTCTGGGAAAGACAGCCTATTACCCTATCTTCATCAGCTGCTACTTAAATGCTGAAAAAAGGGTGAGGTACCACAAGAGATGCGCGACACAAAAATCATCACTTTGTATAAAAATAAAGGTGAAAAGTGTGGTGCAACAGAGGTATCTCGCTACTAAGTGTAGCAGGAAAAGCTTTCACAAAAGTCATCTTAGTGTGCCTACAACAGCTGGCGAATTGTGTCTACCCTGAATCACAGTGTGGATTCAGGGATGGAAGATCAACTGTAGACATGATATTTTCTCTGCAGAGAGCAAAACCGACCATTGTACATCACCTTTGTGGACCTAACCAAAGCATTCAACACAGGCAGCAGAGTAGGTCTATTTGCAATCCTAGAAAAGATAGGATGCACACCTGTTAAGTCTTATATGTTCATTCCACAACAACATGAGAGCAGCTGTCCAGTTTGAAGGGTCCACTTTGGACAGTTTTGAGATGAAAAGCAGAGTGAAGCAAGGATGCGTTCTTGCCCCTACACTCTTTGGAATCTTCTTCTCGGTACTCTTGAATGGCGTGTTTAAGGACATGAAAGATGGAGTGTATCTCCACACAAGATCAGATGCCAAACTCTTCCACCTGTCCCGACTTGTCGAAGGCCAAAGTCAAAAAGGTGCTAATCAAGGAATTTTTATTCACTGATGATGATGCCCTCATTGCCCACAGTGAAGATCTACTACGAGGATTCATGGACCTCCTTTCAAGTGCCTCTCAGGCATTTGCTCTCACTATCAGCATCAAGAAAACAGTTGTATTAGGACAGGGGGTTCCACAGGATCCTTCAATTACCTTAAATGCAAATCAGCTAGAAGTAGTCCAAAAGTTCAGCTATTTAGGTTCTACAGTGACCACCAACCTCTCACTGGATGAAGAACTAAATGTTCACATTGGAAAGGCAGCCACCACCTTTAGCAGACTAACTAAAAGAGCATGAAACAACTCAAAGCTTACCATCAAGACCAAAATGCTAGTGTACTAAGCCTGCATCCTCAGCACGCTCATGTATGGTGGGGAAACATGGACAACTTATGCTCATCAGGAGAAAAGGTTAAACAGTTTCCACCTCCACTGTTTACGCCGCATACTCAACACCAAATAGCAAGATAAAGTCTCCAATGCAGAGGTTCTTCAAAGGGCAAAGTTACCAAGTATAACAGCCCTGCTCAAGCAAAGACAATTGTGCTGGTTGGGCCATCTGAGTAGGTTGGAAAATGGACGCATACCCAAGGACATGCTATACGGGGAGCTGTTGGAGGGAACAAGAACAAGAGGATGTCCCAAGCTTCGCTATAAAGACACGTGCAAGCAAGATCCTGGCCAGTGAGAAGTCTTGGCAAGTGATGGTAACACGTGGCTCCATCGTCTCCATCAGGGTATCAAAGTCCATGACAGAAGCTGGCTCCTACAGCTTGAAGAGAAAAGAGCCTTTAGGAAGCAAGCAGTTCCCAACCAAGATACAGACATTTGCAATAACTGCCAAAGATTATGCAAATCTCAGATTGGACTATTCAGTCACATGAGACATTGCAAACCATGTACATCATAGGCTGCAATTCCCACTGTCTCTCGCAGACCAAAAAATGCCAACATGTCTAATCTGGCATATTTATATGGCTCCTGTCATGTTAGTATCTGAGCTCCTAACAGTCTTTACTGTATTTATCCTCACAACATTCCCAAGGTAAGGAAGCACTGTAAACTCCAGTTCATAGATGGGAAACTAGGGCACAGAGAGCTAGATCCACAAAGGGAATTAAACATGTAACTCCCACTACAGATGGCAACGTCCAACTTTTAGGTACCAGTGAGATCATCAACCCCGACTCAGCTACTTCCTAACACTGAAGGCACTTAAGTTTCTGCCAGAAGGCATGCACAAAACCACTGAAATCACCAAGCTGCTCAGAGCCCTCTCTCACACTTAAACCCTGATGGATTCACAAATGAGGCGTTCTCCAATCTGGTAGGCAGGCTCTGAGCATGTCTAAGCTGCACAAAGGACATTTGTAACTCTGGGGGCATGTACCCAATGCCCAGAATTGGGAGTTGTCAGGGTTCCTTCCCAACTCTGAACTCTAGGGTACAGATGTGGGGACCCACATGAAAGACCCCCTAAGCTTATTTCTACCAACTTAAGTTAAAAACTTTCCCAAGGCACAATTTCCGCCTTGTCCTTGAACAGTATGCTGCCACCACCAAGTGATTTAGACAAAGAGCAGGGAAAGGACCACTTGGAGTCCTATTCCCCCAAGCCCTACACCCCCTTCCCTGGGGAAGGCTTGATGATAATATCCTCACCAACTGGTACAGGTGAACACAGACCCAAACCCTTGGATCTTAAAAACAATGAAAAATCAATCAGGTTCTTAGAAGAAGAATTTTATTTAAAGAAAAGGTAAAAGAATCACCTCTGTAAAATCAGGATGGTAAATACTTTACAAGGTAATCAGATTCAAAACATAAAGAATCCCTCTAGGCAAAACCTTAAGCTACAAAAAGACACAAAAACAGGAATACACATTTTCTCCAGCACAGCGAATTTCACAAGCCAAAACAGAGAAAACCTAGCGCATTTTCTAGCTAGATTACTTACTAACTTTTACAGGAGTTGGAGGGCTTGCATCCTTGATCTGTTCCCAGCAAAGGTATCACACAGACAGACAAAAGCCTTTCCTCCCCCCAAATTTGAAAGTATCTTGTCCCCTCATTGGTCATTTTGGGTCAGGTGCCAGCCAGGTTACCTGAGGTTCTTAATCCTTTACAGGTAAAAGGACTTTGCCTCTGGCCAGGAGGGATTTTATAGCACTGTATACAGAAAGGTGATTACCCTTCCCTTTATATTTATGACAGGAGCACTCAGTTGGGATAGAGAAGACTTGTTTTCAAATCGTTGCGCTGCCTGATTTTGATCAGGGACTTGAATCCAGGCCCCACACGTGCAAGGAGCGTGTCGTAATCATTCAGGTATTGCCTGCTCTTGGATGGAGCTTGCTTAGTGTCTCCTGTTAAAGCTGTTCCACTTTGTATTAAATAATTAACTATTCGTTGGAGCAGAAAGAGCAGGGAAGAGCTTGACTGTAGCTCAGTGGCTAAGGCACTGACCTGGGACAAGTCCCTGTTCCAATTTATATTTCATTATTTATATTTATTCCAATGGGAGAGGCTGTAGCACAATTATCCCAGAATAACCTCACCTGGCATGTGGGAAAATCAAGATCACAAACCTGCTCTGAATCAAGCATAAGGGCAGTTTGAAAACTGGTCTCCTGCATCAGGGCTGAGTGCCACAGCCAGTGGGCAGCTATGGTTAGTTTCTCTTGCTCCTTTTTCCTGAGAAGGGGTTTGCCTAGCTAAGACACCTGGCTGCAAGAGAGGGTTCACAGCTGAGAATCCCAAATGCAGCTAGGCACCCCCCCTCGAGCCCAGAGCTAGGCATTTAACTGCCTCGGCTTTTTCTGCTGACTAGCTTAGCAAGGCTCCTTGCTCAGCTGTATCTCTCCCCAGGCATTGTATAGTGAGCCTGGGCGCCTGACTCAAGACTAAGAATTCTACTGGGAGGCAGTGTGCCTAAAAGTCCCTTTGTCAATCTGTCCCCAAGAGACTAAGGACCAGATATATAAAGGTATTTAGGTGCCCAAGGTGCAGATAGACACTGAATGGGATTTTCAGATGTGCCTGAGCGTGTTACACGTCTAGCTCCCATTGAAGTGAATGGCACCAAATCGATTTAGGTGCTTTTGAAAATGCCATTGGCAGAAACTTAGGCAGCTAGGGAATTTTATTAGCAAAAACGTAGGTAGCTATGGACTTTGGCCAGCAGCTGAGTAGAGGGTTAAGAAACTCAACGGCACTCGCATATTTTATTTAAGCCCCTAGAATGGCAGTGAGGCACCAAAGTCCCTTTGTGGCGCTCTAGCTCTAGATGTCTACATGCATCTTTAGGTACGTAAATGTCTTTGGAAATCTGGCCCTGAGGGACTTACCCACAGTCACATATTGATCTGTAGCCAAACAGGGAGCTGAACGTGAGTCTGGCACCATAACACTTGGGCTGTCCCTTCTGTCCACTAAGCGCACCTCGCTTGCTCACCTACCTAGGTACTGTCAGGCCCAAAATAAGGGGGAGGTTGTTTGTTTCTATCATCTTTGCATTCTTTCCATTCAAAAAACTGAACTACATCAGGTAAAAACAAAAGACAAAAATGACACAATTGACCACTGCATACAAGTAATATTTAAAATGTACAATCTCTGAAAAGAATACAGAAATACTGAAGAATCTGGAAAGATGTAATCTATGCTAGAATTAACCTAATGGATTCAGCATTCCATATTCTGCATTTCCATTTGGAAATGGGATTATACAGATGGGCTCTGGCAGTCATAGAGTGTCCGGCTGCATTTACTGCTGTGCAAATTGTCTTATTTTAATACAGTGTCATGGTCTTGACTAGAGCCCTGCGCAGATACAAAATTTGCATCTGCATCTGATGCACAATCTGCGAACATAGTCCGCGAATATAAAGTGGATATAAAGCAGATATCCACAGATTTGCAGGGCTCTAGTTTTGACTTCCTTGTGGTAGACCTGATCAGTAACAACTTGAAACTAATGTTGAGTGCAATGTTGCACTGTGGCCAGAAAAATGAACAAAATGCAACATTTCAGAAAATGTTTGAGGCTCTGACATTTTGTTAAATTTCTGTTGTTGCTAATTTTTTTCTTTTAACTCTGGTTTTGTAATTTAAAAACTGTGATTCTAGGGACAGGCTCATCAAATTATCATTGAAAGACTGAGTGTTAGGGTAGGAGAATACCTGCAGCTTTCAAGAAATCCAAATGCTGTAATGTTTATGTTGTGTTTTGGAGATTTTGGTATGTAACTTTTTGCCCAGCACTATATGAACGTGCGGCCATTACAGTCTCCTTCAGCTCTGTTGACTCGTTAAAGGTTGCTGTTCCCTATTCAGAATATCAGAGGAGAATATTAACCGGAGAGCTGACTATATTGTTGTAATACTTTGGGCAAGGTTATACATTAGTCTCCCAGTGTGTGTTAGGTTTATACAAATGCCTAATAAAAATCTTTTTTGTTTATACTCTGCAATAATTCTGTGTCTTTGCCCTTGGTCTTAATCCTATCTCAATGCAATATGCTCTTCAGTGCAGGTGCCTAATTCCCACTAATGTTAATGGAATCTACCCCTCCATCCCCTGCACATTGTCTATTCCCCCTTATTTTAGACAGATAACTCTGTGTACTGATTTCTTTCCAGAAGTGGCCTGATTCATCTGCTTCATTTCACTCTTATACTAGAGGCACAAAATGCCTTTGTTTCTTCACTACAGACACTGGACCAACAAAGATAGGAGGAAATATTATTAAGTAATTTAAAAAAGATATCCAAATATTCTCCATTGATTGGGCTAAAATATGAGGTAAAATACGGATGTTTCTCAAGGTCAGAAAATGGCTCTTCAGAGAAAACTTGGGTTTGTGTGAATTCTCCGTTCAGTCTGATGGTGTCAGAAAATAAACATTATTATAGAGCAGTTGATTAGCTAAGACCTTCAGTGCACGTGTTGATTATTAGTTCTCATGGCATTCTTTAACTGCTTGAAAGATCCAGGCAAAAATATTATGTGCACTAAATAGAGCAGTACTTTGAGCTGCTTCTCAGGGCACACCATAACAAAGTAGATAGATTTCAGAGTAGCAGCCGTGTTAGTCCATTTCCGCAAAAAGAAAAGGAGTACTTGTGGCACCTTATAGACTAACAAATTTATTTGAGCATAAGCTTTCATGAGCTACAGCTCAATTCATCTCACTGCATGCATCCAATGAAGTGAATTGTAGCTCAGGAATATTTATTATGCTCAAATAAATTTGTTAGTCTCTAAGGTGCCACAAGTACTCCTTTAGAGTAGATAGATTATTTGCACAAATCCTGAGCTACCAGTTCCAGTGGATCTTAATGTCAGCAGAAATACAAACGGCATGAATTTCAAAGCTAGTTAAGGGCCTAAGATATGTTTTAGCCTACACTAGTTTGCATCTTGTATATTAATTATGGAATCATTATTATGAATAATTATTGTCATTCTCGTGTCAGATTTCCTGACATACCTTCAACTCCACCCCACAGCAAAGGCAGTCTAAAACCAGAAGACAAGGAAGGAGAATTATTATTTTACATAGAAACCACAGTTGTAGTGATTTTCATGGAACTTTGCATCTTGGTTCTGTGTGCTTGTCATTTTACTAGTAACATGACAATATCCACACAATGGAATATCACTGGATTTCACTAACCTGTATATGTCTACTATGGGTCTGTTGGGATTAAACAGTGATATTTAAAATATGGTTTTAATTTTTTTCTTTTTTGTGTGTTTTTCTGTTTGTTTTTGTTTTCCCTGAAGGTCTCCAAGTTGCCAAACCTGCGATCCCTCAGTCAGTCGCTCCTTCTTGACATCATAGAATCATTAGCCAATCACATATCAGACAAGCAATGTGCAGAGCTGGGTTCAGACATATAAAACACTTCCAAATCTCTTTCATTTGTTCCTCAAAGTGCTGCACTTTACAGCTGAATCCCTCTATACTGAGCTGCTCAGAATGTCAACACAATAAAGCAGAAGACCTGTGAAGAGCATAAAAATCTGAACTATTGCTCTCCTATAGAGCTGCATGGCTTACATCTGTGTATTTGGGGCAGAAGCTGGTCTCAGCCGTACCAATGTAAAATTGAAATCACTGCGGGCAATGAGTTTATTCCAGATTTACCGTGGTGTCACTGAGTTCAGAATCTGGCCTATTGCTTTTGTTTTGTAAAATATAAAAGGATCATTATTATTATGAAACACAACATTTAGTGAAACATATTCAAAGGGCTTTATCATTGTAACACAATCCAGTGGCTGGAAGTTGAAATCAGCAATAATTAAATTGGGAATAAAATGCACAATGATAACAGTTAATTGATAATTGGCCCAGAATACAAAGGCTTTCTATAGATTTTCTGTCACTTGGAGTCTCTAAATCTACATTGGGTGTCTTTCTAAAATATAAGCTGTTTTTCAACTACCTTATTGGGCTGGATACGGGAAGCACTGCGTGAAATTCTCGGGACAGTGTTTTGAAAGAGGCCAGACTAAGATAGTCATAATGGCCCCTTCTGACTTTTAAAATCTATTAACCCTCTCCAGTCAAGCCTTTCTGAAATAATGTATTAGTAAATAGCTAAGATCTTCTGCCTGCATGGCAGGAATCACTTTGTTTTAGCTTGAGGGAAATGAAGCAAAAGGAAGCACTGGAAAAGGGGTGTCCAACCTGTGGCCATTGAAGGTATGCTTCCAGCTACATCCTGTGACTTTTTTTTTTGGTAACTGAAGTATTTTCATCAGCTGTAGTCACTACAGAAAGGTGTATGGATCCTCTAAAAGATCTGCCGTAGTTCAAACAGGAATTAATTCAGGGAAATCCTATGACTTGTGTTCTACACATGAGCACAATGGGCCCTTCTAGCTTTATAATCTATGAAAAGCACCTCCCACTGCGGCTCATGCAACCCCAAAGATTTATTGTGAGCAGCCGATGTCCCACTCCTACTGCAGCTGCCCTCTCTGGCCACCTGCTGCATCAAAGGGGAAGAGAGAGTAGCTCTGGCTTCATTGCATACACTGCTACTGGTCTGGGGGAGCCTAGGTGAACAGGGCAGACACTCAGAAGGCTTTGCTTAGGTGAACACCCATAAAGGACAGCTTATTTACCCCAGACAGCACCCAGGGCAGGCCAGGAGGGAAAGCTGAGAACCAACAACAGGAGTTCCATGATCTAACTTGCATCAACTGTCAAGGGTCCCCAAGAAACCATACAATAGCTGCAGCACTGTGTACACCAGCCACTACCCCATGCTTACACTCAACCTGCCCCTCTGCACCCTGACATTACTCCTGTGCCAGAGGAACTGTGGGGAGGGAGGCATAGGAGCTGAATATGCTGGCTCTGTGCCTGCTGGGGATTACGAGTAGCAAAGCAGATAATGTAGCAACTAAAACTAGTCTCCCTTCCCCGGTATGTAGCAAATGGCCAGCTGGGGGAGCGGCTAAGCAGCTGCACTCAGCAGGGGCTTGTGGATCATTTCTACTCCAATGGCTACTGTCTGAGCGGTTCAATGAGAGCAGAAGAGGCCAGAGAATCTACTCACGAGCATTGATTTGGAGCCCCTCGGCTTTTGGGGATAATGTATTTGACTCTCATGCTGGAGAGTGTGGACAGACCTGCAGTAGAAATACAGTGGCCAGGCAGCTTATGTTTATACACTAGCCACCTCCGCATGGGGGGATGGACTAGGTGACCTCTTGAGGTCCTTTCCAGCCTAACAGTTCTATGATTCTTGGATCTCTTCTAGTTAAGGGCAGTAAAGGTCTGTTTCCAGCAGACCAGAGCTACACGCCTGTGTTGTACCGTTAGCTTCACCATTTCCTGTGTGTGTCTGAAAAGGTGGTTGCTTTTGTGATGTCCAGTTGCTGTTCACCAGCTCCTTGGTGCTGGGTAGCAGGGTTTTAGATGCTGTTGTCCCTTCAATTAATTCAAGGGACGTGCTTTATGGAATGATAGATTGTCCTCCCAGTTAAGGACTTGTGCTAACTGCATGTGCAGGTGGCTCTGACTGGAGAAGGCAGAGTGACCTGACATCAGGCCATGCGTGTTGAACTGAACTCTAGTAGATGCACCTCATCTCCAGATATGTACACCCATTCCTCTGGTATATGCTCTCTGTATTTCATTTGGAAATTAAACTGACCAGTAAGTAGCACACCAGTAAATAGCACTTATGCACCACTACCACTAACCCTATCGACTCCACTTTCTGAGAATCTCAGGGCAATTTAAAGCTGAAACCTGTGGTTCACACCTATGACTGTCAGCATTGCACAGAGTCTATATTCTGAGAACTCAGAGGCACATGCAACCCCATGGTTTTTTACAACAAACCTTATGCATCTGATGAAGTGAGCTGTAGCTCACGAAAGCTCATGCTCAGATAAATTGGTTAGTCTCTAAGGTGCCACAAGTCCTCCTTTTCTTCTTATGACCTAGTTATCTCAAGTGCAAAGTAAAACTTACTTTATAGCGAAATGGAACCATATAGCCTGCAGCATCAGTCAGCAGAGCTGTTCTGGTTGGGAGTCTCACACTGACTACAGCTGCCTTTACATGGAAACAGTCAAATGTCTCTCACATGGAGGAGATTTTGATCTACAGTGTGCACAAGACTGCCCACATTCTGACAGCACAGCAACAAAGGTGACATTTTCAGGTTGGGTTTCAGCCAGTCTCACTGAGATTTTAGACCTGCTAGGTGAGTTAGGGCTGGGAGCTCTTATTTGAACCTCCTGATGGGTAAAATGAAGCACCATTATTAATAAAGATTGGCAACACCCTATTTGAGTGCTAGGAACATAAGAATTGCCATACCAGATCAGACCAGCTGTGCATCTCATCTAGTAGTATGTTGTCTCTGACTCAGAGGAAGATGCAAGAATTCTGTAGTGGATACTGTGGGATAAGCAGCCCTTATGAGTAGTTTCTCCCTAACTCCCACCAGTCAGAAATTTGTGAAGGGTTACCTCCTTTTATTCTCCTCTCACTGTGGTGGTTCTAATTATCCATATAAATCCTCAACCCTTTTAAAAATCCTGTTGAGCTCTTGGTCTCAATGATATCTTGGCAGTGATTTCCACAGATTGATTATGTGTTGTGTTCAAGGGTATTTCCTTTGATCAGTTTTCAGTTCCATAAATGTCGTCTTGTTCTTGTATTTGAAAAAGGATAAAGAGGAATATAAATCTCTATAACATTAATCATTCTGTGTACCTTTGTAATGTACCCTCTGAGTCGTGTCTTTAAAGTAACTTGTCTTGATCTTTTCAACATCTTTCCATCCCTCTAAGAATTTTTATCTTCTGTCGCAGAATCCCCTGGGTTTTCTGTAGGTTGTATCCTTTTTAAGATAGGATGACCAGTACTGAAGGCAACATTCCAGATGGGGACATACCAATGATCTATAGAATGGCATTATAATATTTTCAGTACTGTTTTCTGTCGTTACTGATCCATACAAACATCTTGTTTCCTTTTTTGATCACTGCTGCCATTGAGCCATGACTGCCATTGCGTTGTTTATGGTGATACCTGGGACATTTTTGGTTACATTGATTTAAATCCCAGGAGTAGGGCATATGTGAGTAGTCTAAATAATTCCTTCCAATGTTCATTACTTTGCGTTTGTGAGCACAGAATTACCATTGGGCTGCCCATTTGTCTAGTGCTGGTTAAGTCCAGGTCCAAATAATCTTTCCTAACCACTTAATGCCCTAGCCTTTTTAAGGGAAGGTTATTCAGAAAACTGTGATGTAGCTGTCTTAGTATTACTGGAAGTCCTCAGACTTCCTTTGTCCCTTTCTTTTTTTTTAACTTTATTGTTTTTATGTGAAATATATGTATATAGCAAAAGAAAACATATATAAATCTATACACGAAGCAGAAATAACAAGTTTCTGTTAGAGTAATTTTTTCCATTAATGCAGTAGTGGAGAGCTCACTCAGTCAGTCTGTGTATGAGGGAAGAATTGCAGAGTTCCATTTTCTCAAAATACTCTTTTGGCCACTAGAATAGTTTGCAATCCATTTCTTAATGTTAAGTGTAATTCCAACTCATCCAGACCCCTAAAATACTCACGCTTGGAGAAGAGAAAATAGTGACACAAAGATTTTGAGAAGTATCAGGGGGTAGCCATGTTAGTCTGTATCCCCAAAAACAACAAGGAGTCCGGTGGCACCTAAAAGACTGACAGATTTATATGGGCATAAGCTTTTGTGGGTAAAAAACCGCTTCTTCAGATGCATGGCCATGCATCTGAAGAAGTGTTTTTTACCCATGAAAGCTTATGCCCAAATAAATCTGTCAGTCTTTAAGGTGCCACCAGACTCCTTGTTAAGATTTTGAGAGGCACTGGTTATAGTGTTCCAGAACACATGCATTTTTTGACAGATATAAAAGATGTGAAAAAGGTGGCATGTGGCTGTTTGGCAATGGACATTGAGTGCTGGAGATTCAATCTAGTCTTAAACAAACGCTCTGGAGTCCAGTAGTACCTGTTTAATATCTTCTTCTGGAAGAATCACAAGGATAAAGAACTTGAAGTGTCTTTAACATTAAGCCAAACATCCTCCCAGGTTTCTGTTGAGACAGTAAAACTAAGTTCTTTTTTCCATTTTCTTTTAAACTGAAATTGAGAGGGTGCTGAAAAGCATTAAGCCACCTATAAGTCATTCCTAAAAAATGACTGTTGTTTCCATATTTCTCAACATGTTCTTCTAGAGAAGAGAAAGTTAAACAGACCAGTTATCTCCTATTTGTGCATGTATACTTGAGCATAGTCACTGAAAGAAGGAACTGTGAAACAGCAGTAGCTGTTATTTGTTACACATTTAATTGAAGGAGACCAGTCTAGCAGCTTGTGTTATATCTTTAATGTTTGTTAATCCTTTTTCTATCCAAATTGTCTTAAACCTGGAACTGGTCTTGATCCTGAGGCACAGGTTATCCCATAGTGGTATGAGAGGAGAATTAGTAAGATCAGATGCTATAATCATCTTAACATATTGTAGTATACCCCACATAGATGCCAAGATTGGATTTTTCTTTAAGGGTATGGGTAGCCTCTTGAGATATAAAAAAGAAGAGAGGGAATCAAATGGCATAGCTAAGCTTTTTTCAATCTCAAACCAAGTCAGTATGTATACTGAGCCACTGGAGGGGAACCAGCTTACAATAAGATACATTTGGAACACTAGGTAATATAGATACAAATCTGGAAATTTGGTACCTCCAGTTGTCCAGCATTTTTTAAGGGTCATGTGTGACAAATGAGACTGTTTTTTTTTTATTCCATATAAATTCCATGATACACCTATTTACTCAAGCAAGGAGCATGGGAGAGACTTTGAAAGACAATAGGCTAATGATATAAATTAATCTTGGGCAGATATTCATTTTGGCTACTTCTGTTCTCCCAAGTAAGAACAGAGGAAGGAGATGCCATCTCTACATCCTCAGAAACTTTTAAAAATAAATTGTCCATTTTTATAAAAAACAATTTTGGGACAAATCTTAGAATCATAGAGTATCAGGGTTGGAAGGGACCTCAGGAGGTCATTTAGTCCAACCCCCTGCTCAAAGCAGGACCAATCCCCAACTAAATCATCCCAGACAGGGCTTTGTCAAGCTGGGCCTTAAAAACCGCTAAGGAAGGAGATTCTACCACCTCCCTAGGTAACGCATTCCAGTGCTTCACCATCCTCCTAGTGAAAAAGATTTTCCTAATATCCAACCTAAACCTCCCCCACTGCAACTTGAGACCATTACTCCTTGTTCTGTCATCTGCTACCACTGAGAACAGTCTAGAGCCATCCTCTTTGGAACCCCCTTTCAAGTAATTGAAAGCAGCTATCAAATCCCCCCTCATTCTTCTCTTTTGCAGACTAAATAATCCCAGTTCCCACAGCCTCTCCTCATAAGTCATGTGCTCCAGCCCCCTAATCATTTTTGTTGCCCTTCACGGGACTCTCTCCAATTTTTCCACATCCTTCTTGTAGTGTGGGGCCCAAAACTGGACACAGTACTCCAGATGAGGCCTCACCAATGCCGAATAGAAGGGAATGATCACATCCCTCGATCTACTGGCAATGCTCCTACTTATACAGCCCCAAATGCCGTTGGCCTTCTTGGCAACAAGGGCACACTATTGACTCATATCCAGCTGCTCGTCTGCTGTAACCCCTAGGTCCTATTCTGCAGAACTGTTGCTTAGCCACTCAGTCTCTAGTCTGTAGCAGTGCATTGGATTCTTCCGTCCTAAGTGCAGGACTTTGCACTTATCCTTGTTGAACCTCATCAGATTTCTTTTGGCCCAATCCTCTAATTTGTCTATGTCCCTCTGTATCCTATCCCCTACCCTCCAGTGTATCTACCTCTCCTCCCAGTTTAGTGTCATCTGCAAACTTGCTGAGGGTGCAATCCACTTAAGTAAGCGATTTCATTGCATATTTGAAAAGGAAGGTGCTGAAACTAAGAAGGATCTGGTCTTTTGGATGCAGCCATTGCTTGTGATTTATAGAAGTTAATCTGAAAACCAGAGATCTTTTTCAAAAAAATGCCAACTGTACTCAATTATGATAGAATTGATGACAATGGATACGTCAATAGTACAAAAATGTCATCAGCATATAAATTCTTCTGTGTTTATGGTCACACCTTCAGTGGTTTTAATTCGGTGGTTGAGAGCTGGCATGTGTACATTGGCAGTGGTTCAAGAAATAGATTAAAAAGGAGGGTGAGAGGGGACAGCCCTGTCATGTCCCTGTTTCTAGCTGAAATGCAGGGGGGAGATTCCTTTAGTTGATAGTAAAGGGAGGGGAAAGTTGTATAATATACTAATCCAATTTAGGAATATTGATCCAAATCCAATTTTTTTTAGGCAAGTCATCATATAAGGTAATTCCACCCTATCAAAGGCCTTCTTTGCATCTAGAGATAAGGCTATGGAGGAAATATTTGGTATCTGAACTTGCTGGATCAAATGAGCAATTTTTCTTGTATTATGAGCAAACAATCTTCTTTTAATTAAATCAACCTGATCTTGTGTGTGTAACTGATGGGATGATGGTACTCAGTTGTGTCACTACAATTTTTCCAATTATTTTGCAATCTGTGCTCAACAGATATGAGTTAAAAGTCACCATAGTTGCAACCATCTTTGTTCTTTAATATTAAAATAATTAAAACAGTTCTCATATTACAAGCCATGGTTTTGGGAATGTTTAATTGAAGACCCTTGAAAGAACAGAAGATAACTGATTACAAAATGTTTTGTAGAAATATTTTGGAAAGCTATCCATCCCAGAGGCATTACCAGAATTTATATTTTCAGTAGTGTGTTAGAGTCCTTGTGTTGACAAATGTTTGTCCAAAAAACACTTGTTCTGAAGTTAGGATATTAAAAGGCTGGTCTTCAACGAAATGATTAAATTTGTTAGGGTCAGCTCGGTCGTCTGATTTATATGAAACTTGATAGAATTGCTTAAATTGATTATTTGTATCTATATCTATTAGTTCAAGAAAGAAGGAAGAAATGTTGTTGCTGGCTAGTTTCCTCATAAGTCTTCTGCCAAGTAGTTTACCTGCTTTATCTCCCCATTCAGAATATCGTTGTTTGATCCTGTGACTGTAAATTCGATTTGGCTGGATAAGCATTCATTATATCTATATTTCGAGTTGATTAGAGAATGTAGGTTTTCATTATTTGGGTCAGTCTTGTGCATTCTCTCCAAATCATCTATTTCCTTGGCTAAAGAGTCGAATAACTTGTCTTTCTATCTTCTTTTGGGAGGCCCACTTTATGCATTCACCCCTTACAGTAGCGTTCATAGCTGAGGTTACAGATTGTTTATTTTCTCATATGAAGTTAGAGATGACTGAATCAACTGTGCAACGAAGTTTGCAGCTATTAGCAGCACAGTGTTCAGCTTCGACTGAGAATTTAATAAAGTAGAACTACCATCTATGGTAAGTATAATTGGAACATGATCCAAAATGAGTATATGAAAAATAGTTGCTTCTAGTCATGCTGGAGTCAGTTCTGAATACCCAAGAAAAAAGGTAACTCTGGAGGAAGATGAATGTACTGTATTGAAATATCAGGCTCCTTGGGGTGTCTCAGTGTCCACATATCTTTTAAATCAAATTCATTCATTAATAATGAGGGTTAGCCTATTGCATTTTGACAGCTGTCTCTCTTGTAATTGGATTTGTCCAGATGTGTGTCTAGTATAGTATTCCAATCACCTCCCAGTTTTACAGGAATATCTTTTTTATTAGAAATGATATTTTCAATATCTTTGAAGAATTCAGAATTACCTCCACTTAGATTTTAAATGCTTCCTAGAATTAACCTTTTTGAGTTGAAACAGCCTTCAGAAAGGATATATGTCTTCCTTCAGGATCAGACCAAGACTACGTAAAGTGGAAAGTTATACTTTTATGAATTAAGAAGGAAGTGCCTCTAAAAGAATTCAGTGATGGATGATACTCTACACTTAACCACATCATATTCATTCTATCAGCTGCTTTTTCTACTAAGTGAGTTTCCTGCACTAAAGCAAAGTGGCATAATTTTGCTCTCAAGATTTTAATTCTCTTAAGGTTCATTAAGTCCCCTCACATTCCAGAAACACACTCTAAGAAAATTAATGGCAAAGTTTTAAAAGATACATTAAGATATATAACCTTGTTCTAAAGATATATATTCCCAGTTAATATTGTAAAACCACATCTCTAAGATAATGGTTCATATATATACATATTAGATAATGGTTAGTTTTGAATAAATTTATGGCTTCAATTCAACCTCTGAGGGTGTCAGGTATACAAAAAGGTCTATAATTAAATATCATATGTCTCCCAAGGTATATTTGTAACAGAAAACAAACAAAAAATAACAAACATAAAACCAGGCAGTATGCGCACATTCAGATCCCTAATGACTTCCATTTCTTTCACTCCCCCTCCCCGTATTATCTAATATTCTAAACATCTGTAATTGCAAATATATTTTAAATGAAATATTAGCCTGTAAATACCATTGGGTATTCTTAGAACATGTATAATATATTCCTACGTCCAGAGGTTTTTATACATGCATCTATACACTTATATATGCATATAAGAGGCCCAATTTTAATTGCTGGATGATTGTCAAAAAAAAGTGACTGAGTTGCGGACAAACCATGGAAAACTGTGGAAAAGTAATAATATTTGCAATAATAAAATCCATTATTACTTTTCTGCAATTTTCCCCTGTCGGCCACTTGGGGGCTTTCACTCTCAGCCCTGGGGTGGCCAGGGCTCCCATTGTGGGAGAAGCCTAATGTTGCGGAATCCGCAATTTCCACAGTATCACAAGTTAAGTAGGGCCTTATGCATCTACATGTATGCAGAGTCATCACATATAAATTCACAGTTGATTTGGTCAATGAAGTGCAAATTAGTATAAAATCTGAATATGGAAAATACAACAATATTATGGGGGAAAAGAAAAAATGTCATATACTATGGCAGATGTCCTGCACAAATTGAATAGTTAGTGTTATTTACGGTTTAGGCTGTAATCTACAGGACAGGAATTGATTGCCCCCAAAGGATCTGTGGTTATCATAATATGATCCATCAGCAGTAGAACTAGTGAACAGATTTTTAAAGAAGCCTTATTGGGGGTGCAAGAACAAACCATCCCGATGTGCAGAAAGAATAGCAAATATGGCAGGCTATCATCTTAGCTTAACAGAGAAATCTTCTGTGAGTTTAAACACAAAAAGGAAGCTTACAAGACGTGGAAGATTGGACAGATGACTAGGGAGGACTATAAAAATATTGCTCGAGCATGCAGGGGTGTGATCAGGAAAGCCAAAGTACAATTGGAGTTGCATCTAGCAAGGGATGTGAAGGGTGACAAGGGTTTCCACAGGTATGTTAGCAACAAGGAGAAGGTCAGGGAAAGTGTAGGACCCTTACTGAATGGGGGAGGCAACCTAGTGACATGATGTGGAAAAAGCTGAAGTACTCAATGCATTTTTGCCTCCGTCTTCACAGACAAGGTCAACTCCCCGGCTGCTGCACTGGGCATCACAGTATGGGGCAGACGTGAGCAGCCATCAGTGATGAAAGAACAGGTTAAGCACTATTTAGAAAAGCTGGACATGCGCAAGTCTATGGGGCTGGAAGCAATGCATCCGAGGGTGCTGAGGGAGTTGGCTGATGTAGAGCCATTGGCCATTATCTTTGAAAATCGTGGCAATCAGGGGAAGTCCCGGAAGATTGGAAAAAAGCAAATATAGTGCCCATCTTTAAAAAGGGGAAGAAGGAGAATCTGGGCAACTACAGACCAGTCAGCCTCACCTCAGTCCCTGGAAAAATTATGGAGCAGGTCCTCAAGAAATTCATTTTGAAGCACTTGGAGGAGAGGAAGGTGATCAGGAACAGTCAACATGGATTCACCAAGAGCAAGTCATGCCTGAACAACCTGATTGCCTTCTATGAGGAGATAACTGGCTCTGTGGATATGGGGAAAGCAGTTGACATGATATATCTTGACTTTAGCAAAGCTTTTGATTCTGTCTCCCACAGTATTCTTGCCAGCCAGTTAAAGAAGTATGGTTTGGATGAATGGAATATAAGGTGCATAGAAAGTTAGCTAGATCATCGGACTCAACGGGTAGTGATCAACGGCTCAATGTCTAGTTGGCAGCGGGTATCAAGCGGAGTGCCCCAGGAGTTGGTCCTGGGGCCAGTTTTGTTCAACATCTTCATTAATGATCTGGATGATGGGATGGATCGCACCCTGAGCAAGTTTGTGGATGAAACTAAGCTGTGGGGAGAGGTAGATACACTGGAGGGTAGGAATAGGGTCCAGAGTGACCTAGACATATTGGAGGATTTTGCTAAAAGAAATCTAATGAGGTTCAACAAGGAAAAGTGCAGAGTCCTGCACTTAAGGACGGAAGAATCCCATGCACTGCTACAGGTTGGGGACCGATTGGTTAAGCGGCAGTTCTGCAGAAAAGTATCTGGGGATTACAGTGAACGAGAAGCTGGAAATGAGTCAGCAGTGTGCCCTTGTTGCCAAGAAGGCTAACGGCATATTGGGCTGCATTAGTAGGAGCATTGCCAGCAGATCAAGGGAAGTGATCGTTTCCCTCTATTCGGCACTAGTGAGGCCACATCTGGAGTATTGCGTCCAGTTTTGGGGACCCCACTACAGAATGGATGTGGACAAATTGGAGAGAGTCCGGCAGAGGGCAACGAAAATTATTAGGGGGCTGGGGCAATGACTTACGAGGAGAGGCTTAGGGAACTGGGTTTATTTAGTCTGCAGAACAGAAGAGTGAGGGGGGATTTGATAGCAGCCTTCAGATACTTGAAGGGGGGTTCCAAAAAGGATGAAGCTAGGCTGTTCTCAGTGGTGGCAGATGACAGAACAAGGAGCAATGGTCTCAAATTGCAGTAGGGGAAGTCTAGGTTGGATATTAGGAAACCCTATTTCACTAGGAGGGTGGTGAAGCACTGGAATGGGTTACCTAGGGAGGTGGTTGGATCTCCATCCTTAGAGGTTTTTAAAGCCCAGCTTGACAAAGCCTGACTGTGATGATTTAGTTGGCTTTGGTCCTGCTTTGAGCAGGCGGTTGGACTAGATGACCTCCTGAGGTTTCTTCCAACCCTAATCTTCTATGATTCTACGTCTTCATCTAGCAGTGCACGTTGTGATGATTAGTTGGAGACAACACTTCCATCAGTAGATGGGTCTGTGTCCCCCAGCTTCGTGTTAAGCTGTTACTCTATATATTGCAGTGTTACGCAGTTGTTGCTCAGTTCCAAAGAGGGTCAACAAAAGACTTCAGCCTAGCTGCTAGAATTTGGCAGATTATATAGGTGAGTATTACCATATCTGCAAAGATATATAGGAATACAAACTGATTTTTAGACTTGTGGACGTATGCTTTTTATGGTGGAATAACCATTCTGCTATTTTTGATCACGTCTAGCCTCTGTCTTTGAATTGTCTGCAAAGCTTCAGATGGTGTTTTGCAGAAGCCTGCTAAATCCATAGGGTACTTGATCTTGTATCTGATGCTGGTCGCTGTCAGGATCTGCTTTATGCCATTGAATGCAGTTCTCTTTTTGGTAAGCTCAGTTGAGAAGACAGGTAAAAGAGAAATGTGGCCTTTCTACATAAGGGTTTTAGCTTTTCTGGCAGCATTCATTGGCATTACTTTATCATTGAACATCAGCAGCTTGAAGATGATGGGTCTGGGCTTGTCAGAGTCCTGCCATCTAGCACCAGGCATTTGATGAACCCTTTCAATATCTAATGGGGGCAGCTGGGGTCCAATTTAAATATGTCAGAAAGCAGCTTCTGGAGAAAGTTGATAATATCCTTCTCCTCTAGACCTTCATCAATGCCCAAGAGGCAAAGATTGGCTCTTTGAGATCTGTTTTCAAAGTTGTTTTTCTTTTAGTTTGTCTAGTCAATGTATTTTCTTCTTTAATTTCACTGGTTTCAATGGCAGCCTTTTATAGCTCATTTTCCAAGTGAGCCATTTCGGATTTTACATGAATATCGTTGGAGATTGAATCCAGTGTGTGAGGAATTCTTTCAGAGCTGCGATACACTGGGTGAGGCTCTGCTGTGGCCTTGAGATCTCCACCTTCAGCTGTTGAGGTGATTCAGGCTTAGCGCTTTTGTTGCCTCTCATTTTTTCATTGGAATCCATAGTCAACTGTTTGAAGTTTATCTAGAGGATTAATTTAAAACTTTTATGACATAAACTTATTGTCAATTTGCTAGGAAAGTAATTATTAGAGAGAGAATAGGTCTGGGACTAGGCAGCCATCTTCCTCATGGGTCTGCTTTGTCCCATTCAATTGGGTTTCTACTGTTGTTATAATTGCAGTAGCACCCAGAGACCAGATGAGAGTAGGACCCCTTTGGGCTGGGCACTGGTGAAGCCACATCTGGAGTATTGTGTCCAGTTTTGGCCCCCCACCACTACAGAAAGGATGTGGACAAATTGGAGAGAGTGCAGCGGAGGGCAACGAAAATGATTAGAGGGCTGGGGCACATGACTTATGAGGAGAGGCTGAGGGAACTTGACTTATTCAGTCTGCAGAAAAGAAGAATGGGGGGGATTTGATAGAAGCCTTCAACTACCTGAAGTGGGGTTCTAAAGAGGATGGAGCGAGGCTGTTCTCAGTGGTGACAGTTGACAGAACAAGGAGCAATGGTCTCAAGTTGCAGTGGGGGAAGTCTAGGTTGGATATTAGGAAAAACTATTTCACTAGGAGGGTGGTGGAATCTCCATCCTTAGAGGTTTTTAAGGCCCAGCTTGACAAAGCTCTGGCTGGGATGTTTTAGTTGGTGTTGGTCCTGCTTTGAGCAGGGGGTTGGAGTAGATGACCTCCTGAGGTCTCTTCCAACCCTAATCTTCTATGATTGTAAGACATTGTGAGTGCCCAAAGGACCCTTCAGCAGCCACTCCCTGACATCTCCTGCTACCTTGAGACTCTGGCTGTCCCTGCCCTGGTCTGTTCCTCATTCTCCCCTGTGTTAAGGAAAGGACTTGTGCAGGGGAAGTGTGTGTGTGTGGGACGGGGTGGGTGTCTGCAAAATTCTGGACTGCAGGAATGATGCAGGGAGGGGTAGCCCTGACTGAGTCTTATCTCCCCTATCTCCCAACTGCAGCTTTTGTGTCTTCTCCAAGCAGCTTTCCTCCCAGATGTACAGAGGACATTGGTCTCACTGGATGATGATCTCCTAGCAACAGGCAGAGGCCAGGTGTTGATGCTGATTCTTTTAGGGCAAGTCCCTTTGATATCACTGACCAGGAGGCACTGAAGATGACTATACAGACTTCTGGGTAGCTGATGGTGTGACTGGCTCTCTCTCCAAGGTCTCAGAGGCTGGTACCTTAAGAGCCATTTCATGCTGTGCACTGCACAGTGCTCATGGCTCTTGTGCAGCTTTGAGGGAGTTGGTAAAGCAGTCTGGGCTGCAATGCTGCCAGCATCCCAGTTCTTTCAGCTCTGTGTCTTTACAGCAGATCTGGAGCAGTAGTGTCCATTTTCCTATTGTCTGGCCAAGAGTGGGCTCGGGAAAGCTGGATGGTTGAGTCTCAGTCTGGACAAGACAGAGGTATTGATGGGTTGATGGTTGGAGATGATCTATGTAACCCTCTCTTAGTACCACCCCAATGGTACTAAAACTCATTATTGCTCCCTTTTTGGGCTCAGTGACTCACTGTTGGGGCTCAGTCTTTCTGTCGTAAAGCTGAGGGCTGCAGATCATAGAATCATAGAATATCAGGGTTGGAAGGGACCCCAGAAGGTCATCTAGTCCAACCCCCTGCTCAAAGCAGGACCAATTCCCAGTTAAATCATCCCAGCCAGGGCTTTGTCAAGCCTGACCTTAAAAACCTCTAAGGAAGGAGATTCTACCACCTCCCTAGGTAACGCATTCCAGTGTTTCACCACCCTCTTAGTGAAAAAGTTTTTCCTAATATCCAATCTAAACCTCCCCCACTGCAACTTGAGACCATTACTCCTCGTTCTGTCATCTGCTACCATTGAGAACAGTCTAGAGCCATCCTCTTTGGAACCCCCTTTCAGGTAGTTGAAAGCAGCTATCAAATCCCCCCTCATTCTTCTCTTCTGCAGGCTAAACAATCCCAGCTCCCTCAGCCTCTCCTCATAACTCATGTGTTCCAGTCCCCTAATCATTTTTGTTGCCCTTCGCTGGACTCTCTCCAATTTATCCACATCCTTCTTGAAGTGTGGGGCCCAAAACTGGACACAGTACTCCAGATGAGGCCTCACCAATGTCGAATAGAGGGGAACGATCACGTCCCTCGATCTGCTCGCTATGCCCCTACTTATACATCCCAAAATGCCATTGGCCTTCTTGGCAACAAGGGCACACTGCTGACTCATATCCAGCTTCTCGTCCACTGTCACCCCTAGGTCCTTTTCCGCAGAACTGCTGCCTAGCCATTCGGTCCCTAGTCTGTAGCTGTGCATTGGGTTCTTCCGTCCTAAGTGCAGGACCCTGCACTTATCCTTATTGAACCTCATCAGATTCCTTTTGGCCCAATCTTCCAATTGGTCTAGGTCCTTCTGTATTCTATCCCTCCCCTCCAGCGTATCTACCACTCCTCCCAGTTTAGTATCATCCGCAAATTTGCTGAGAGTGCAATCCACACCATCCTCCAGATCATTTATGAAGATAGTGAATAAAACCAGCCCCAGGACTGACCCTTGGGGCACTCCACTTGATACCGGCTGCCAACTAGACATGGAGCCATTGATCACTACCCGTTGAGCCCGACAATCTAGCCAGCTTTCTACCCACCTTATAGTGCATTCATCCAGCCCATACTTCCTTAACTTGCTGACAAGAATACTATGGGAGACCGTGTCAAAAGCTTTGCTAAAGTCAAGAAACAATACATCCACTGCTTTCCCTTCATCCACAGAACCAGTAATCTCATCGTAAAAGGCGATTAGATTAGTCAGGCATGACCTTCCCTTGGTGAATCCATGCTGGCTGTTCCTGATCACTTTCCTCTCATGCAAGTGCTTCAGGATTGATTCTTTGAGGACCTGCTCCATGATTTTTCCAGGGACTGAGGTGAGGCTGACTGGCCTGTAGTTCCCAGGATCTTCCTTCTTCCCTTTTTTAAAGATTGGCACTACATTAGCCTTTTTCCAGTCATCCGGGACTTCCCCGGTTCGCCACGAGTTTTCAAAGATAATGGCCAGTGGCTCTGCAATCACAGCCGCCAATTCCTTCAGCACTCTCAGATGCAACTCGTGGACTTGTGCACGTCCAGCTTTTCTAAATAGTCCCTAACCGCCTCTATCTCCACAGAGGGCTATCAGTCTCAAGCCCTCCGTAAAAGAGACAAAAATGGCACCTTCCTTCCAGACATGACAAAGCCATGAAAAAAATGCAGAAATTGGGCTTGTTTTTGGCTTAATTGGCTTGTGAGTTGCTTGTTGGCTAGTTTCTGGCTTGTTGCTTGTTTGGCTTGTAGCTTGTTGCTTCTTTTTTTTTTTGATCGGCTCCTGGCAAACAGGCAAGCGGGGGAGAGAGTCAGGAGTGCACAGCGGGCCCATCACAGTCCCAGGCTGCACATCAGGGGGATCTAGTCCCATAGAGTGTTGGGGTTCTTAGAGATTGGCTTGTTTTGGCCTTGTTTTGAAATGGGATTAGCTTGATTTTTGGCTTTTTTGTGACATTTGGGGTGCTTATTTACCGCGTGAAAGTTGGCAACTGTGCTTCCTTCTTTAGGGAGCAACTCTGAGCTACTTCTCCTCCAGCTGCTGTAACCTTCCCCCTGCAGCCAGCACTTCCCCTTTCTGGGCTCAGCCATGTACAGATTCTTCAGGGCCTGTAGGTGCTTTGCACAGGTTGTCCATCGGGGTCCTGCTGCAGTCCCCCAGGTAGTTTGTCTCTCCAGTGTTGATGGGGCAGGCAGTCTCCTTTCCATTTCCATAGAACTCTGCCTGCTGCTGGCTATGGGAGATACACAGGGCCTATGCACACACCTCTTCAAGGTTACTCTGCCCATTCTAGGGGACCTGTTGAATCCTTGGCTGCTTCTGGAGTAACAGGAAGCAGCAGAAGCTATTTTCATCTTCCCTCAGTGAGGAAATGGCTTCCTTTGCTCCTGGAGGTGAATTTTGCCACAGCTGTCCATGCTTTGTCATGTTGAAACGTGCAGGGCCTGGGCTACTCTTGAAGATCACTCAAAGATCAGTTCATTTAAGGCAGAGTGTGCGGGCTGCTCACATGGAGCATATTCCACCTGCTGCCAGTTTGTTCCAGATGCAATTGGAGTTGTTGATTTGGATCTATAAAGCCTATATGTTTTAGTCCTAACTCCTGTGTACATCGACTATTTCTTCATGCACCACCCTGACATCTGAGATCAGCTGAGAGGCTCTCTAAGAAGCCCCAGATTTGAACATTAGTAAAGGGGGCAGAATGTTCTCACGGCTGTGTTAGCCGACGGCCAAGGATGTTTGGTGAGGTGCCAGCTATGCCCGTTTATACCATCCGTGACTTTAACCGCTAGGACGCACTGTCCCTTCGCGGCGGGCAGCCCGGGCTAGGCTGACGGATGCCCCAAGGTCCTAACCACCCGTGACTTTAACTGCTAGAGCTCAGAGCTCCTTCGCAGCGGGCAGTCAATACTGACTGACAGGTGCCCCAATGGCAGCACTAAGAGCCTCTCCACACCCGTGACTTTAACTGCTAGAGCTCAGAGCTCCTTCGCAGCGGGCAGCCAGGATTGACTGACAGGTGCCCCAAGAGTTTGCCCCCTGGAGGCGGCACAACTCAACGCTAGGCTCTTAGTACTCTCACCTAATGGCCAGGCTTTAGAGCCAAAACGGCTGAGGTTCTTTAATTGTGTTGGCTGCTTTACAGTAAACCAGAGAAAACAAGTCAGGCTTATGCATAAATGGTTACCAAAAATTTATTAAGCTAGATTCTAATCATGTGGTTACAAAATTGCTAGTGCCTACTTATTTAAATGTAGAGATGTTACACACACAAACAAGTTACAAAACTGAAGCCACAATCCCAAAGAAAAGAAAACAAAGTATAGAGCTCTATGTCAAAATATGTGTACACTAAAGATAGGAGATCAGGTGTGGGTGCTTCTGACCAGCAGATAGATAGTGAAAGCACTCAAAAATCATGGTGCTGTAGGTCCCCTACTTATACCTCTGTACTCCTTTATTCTCTTTCTCCTTTCTTCTGCCAAATTGAGGCTGCTCTGTCGGGGTGACGCCAGCTTTCGCAAGAGTAGTTTACACTTGCAAAGGAGAGAAACAATAAGTGTCGACGACTGGACATTTCTTTTATCAGGGTAAATATTTTCCCAACTAGGATGTTGGTGTGTGTGCATCACGCTATTTAGTAGGGGCTAACAGCCATGTCTGTCACAGGGCCTCTGCCTGCTGTGAGCTTAATCGTTGTATCTGTTCCCAGAGGCACATTGTAGCAGCACACCTGTGCTTTCACAGCTTCAAAGGCTGTGCTGGAATATATGTTAAGTGCTCTGTTCCTGCTTCCTCCTGTGTTTCCAGCAATGCTGGTCTGAGGGGGGGGGGCTGGCTGTCTGGCTACATTCCACCCCCTGATGCACCACACTACATCCCAGATTGCAAGGTGGCGGTGATGCCAGCACCTCTTGCCCTCCTTGGGGAAATCTAGAAATACCCAACAACCAAATTAGAGGATGAGGGTTCGCGGAATTGGGTAGGATCCCTTTTTAGCTCTAGGTATCTGATTTGTGTGGAGGACAGAGCAGTTTGAATCAAACGCTTCATAATACATAAAGTTACACAAAAAACAATTACAATAATTAAAATGGTTAAAACAGTATGCACAACCGAATGTAAAAACGGGGAGAGGGAGAATCCCAAGTGTTGAGCTAACCATTGCATCCATGAGGTTTGTCCATTCTCAGCCACTGCATGTAAAATTTTAACTGCACCTTTAATAGCAACCACATCTTGCTCTATTTGCCCTGAATGATTTACATAAAAACAACAAGATTGGTTGATGACAGCACACACTCCTCCTTGCTGGGCTAGGGTAGCGTCCAGTGCTATTCTGTTCTGCAGAGCATATCGGGCCACAGACTGAAGTTGTTCATTTAAAAGCCCTAATGCATCAGCAGTATGATTCAGAGCAATTTCCAATTGTCCAGAAACATTTGCTATTGCCATCTCGAGCTCAGTTATACCTAACCAAGGTATAAGTGCACGTGTAAATCGGTGAAAACCAGAGGGCCGTTCAATCAGGGGGTTGTAGGTGAACTTTCGTTTGGACCGGTGTATAAAACTTCCCAGATTTGTTATTCTGGGGGCATTAACATGAGGGTGTACTGTTAGTCCCTCGGGTACTGCATGTCCCAGTGAACACCTTCCAGTCCAACCTACAGGGAGATATTTATATGCCTTGTCCCCACAAATAAAGAACAAGCCAGGTTCTTTACTAAGAATAGGTGAATAAGGTCCTCTGTGCCACCTGCCCCCCTCAGGTTTAGGTATGGGTTGGTGATATGGAACACAATATCCCATCTTAATGTTAGTACAGAGCAAAACTATTAACAAATCTTCTAAAATTTGATCTGAGCGAAAAAGTCCATTTTCATTACACTGATCTAATAAGGAGTTAATAGATTTGATTAGCAATGGGTTATAAATGTGTCCAGAACTGGGAATAAAGAACAGTGATTGGTCATACCAATCTCTGCTTTCAGGCTATCTACTCATATTCAGGGGAACAATTGTGGCATTATATATGCTAAAAAGGGGTCTATGTTCAAGTGTGCCATTGATGGGACCTTTCCAACATTTTAAAGTTCTTTTGTCGCTCATGGGTGGGTAGGTAGTCCAACCCCCACTTTTCTGATCAAATACAATTGTATGGGCACATTGCTGCTTATCTAGACTACCCATTTGTATGTCACCCTGAGTTTCAAAACAAATAGGGTATACTTCTTTAGATGATCCCGTTACATATTCCACAGGCTGTCCCCAAACAGTGCGATGCCATTGTCCCACCTCCCCCGAGTCATTGCGAGGGTTGTTGGTGTACCATGCTGGTCCCCACTGAAAGATGTCGCTTTTGTTCCACCAATCATTTAGGCTGAGTGGTACAAATTCAAGTCCCAGTCCATTGGTTGAATCTAGCAAGGTGCACATCCAGCAATTTGTAGCACCAGCAGCTGAGGCGATGGTTTGGATTGCTCCCCGAAGAGGATGTTCTGGTATTGCCAAGGTGACTGGAGCCAACAGAAGGATCATGAGGGCTTGCAGGAACATATCTCTGGTGGGTCGTGTTCTAGCTAAAAAACTTATTTTAAAACCAAAAGCAAAAATTACACCTGCTATTATAAGTAATGGCAAATATATCAACAGTCCATAGTAGTCTCTAGTGATCAAACAGGTCTGCTGCATGGTCCATTTTGCTGACAGGTTAGCTGGCAGGTTGCTCGGAACCATGGGACCATTCCTGCAATAAATCACATGGTCAGCCGGTCTTGGATGCGATCCAAGCCTCTGTAATGGTTATTAGCCTTTTATCAGCATTTAAGGCACTCCATACACCTTTCTCTTTATAGGCGTGCAAAACGCAGGTAAAGGTTCCCAGGGCTGGGTGTTTAATCACAACAGTATCTCCGGGAGCATACTTGGAACTGTGCAGTGGTGTTCTGGCAGGGGAGATAGCTTTCCCTGTAGGGAAGAATCCCCTGCTGATTGGACTTCCTGTAGGAGTCTGTCTGTTGTTTAATCTCTGCACCACTTCGTCCAGTCTGTCTCCCCATGTGCCATCAGTAGGCTTCAAGTGATTCTTTAGCAACCCATTCCAGCGCTCGACCATGCCATTAGATTGAGGTCGATATGGAAGGTGGAAGGTCCATTGGACTCCATGGTTAAGGGTCCATTCCCTTACAAGTTTATTCTTAAAATGCGAACCATTATCTGATTGGATTTCTTGAGGCATTGGGACAATTGCTGTTAAGCGGTTTAGTCCCATAACTGTGGACAACCCTGTTGCCAATCGGGTTGGATATGCAAAACCAATCCCTGAAACAATTTCTACTCCAGTCAAGATGTATTTCCACCTCTGCCTTGTAGTGGGCAGTGGTCCGACATAGTCGACCTGCCAGGTTGCCCATAGTGTTTTTCCATCTCTTAGCCTGGCAAACCTTTGTCCTTCTACTATATGTTTTCTAGTCTCAGCACAAATAGTGCAGGCTTGTACCAGGTCTCTAGCCTGTCTGTGGGTGATAGGCCACCCCCTGATATGTGCTTGCCGCACTAACTCATCACTTCCTGTGTGTCCTAAATTATCATGTAACCATGAATATAAGCGTTCCCATTCTACTTGTGTGGTAAAGAGCTGGGCAGCTGCATCAGCTAAATTGTTTAACTGTGCAGCTGGGGTATTATTCCTCTGATGAGCTGAGACATGTCCTATAGACAGGGGTTGTTGCAGGGCATGCTGATATAACCACTTCCAGTATTCCAGTCCCCAGACTGGTTTACCTCCTATTTCCCAGTGGTTATTTTTCCAGTTAGTGATCCACTGAGTGGCACCTGCCCATACTGCATAGGAGTCCGTATATACTGCGGTGGCTCCTGCTTCACAGGCCAGTTTAATTGCAGCCAATTCTGCAAGTTGTGCTGACCCATCAATTTCAGCAGTTAGGGGTGCTGCAGAGGTGTCTGCAGGCACTGCTGCAGCTTTTCCCTTCCATTTTCCTTTGACCAGCCTGGCACTGCCATCAGTGAACCATACTCCCTCAGGCTTAGAAGGATCAAATGGGGCAGCATCCTTAATGGGAGACTGCTGTGGAGGCAGGCGGTATTCATCAGGCATTCCTACTTTCCATAGGGATTCCTGAATCATAGTGGGGTTTTGTGCAGTGTCTGCACTCCCTACCCTGTGGTGTATGTAAAGTGCCCATCTTTGGATAGTCATCTTTTGTGCTACACCAGGTGGTAACTCTTTCCCTTCCAATATAGGTTTAATGATTGGAAGAGGAGTGTGAATTGTGATGTCCTTATCCTGAGTTAATTCCTCAGTTTCTCTCAAGGCTGTGTAAGCTGCCAGAAGCACCTTCTCATAAGATGTGTAGTTAGCCTGTGACCCTTGCCATGACTTGGAACCAAACTGAATTGGTCGTCTGGGAGCAGTGTCACTGTCTTGCCAGAGAGCATAAGACATTCCAGTGGCTCCCACAGTTAGGTACAAATGGAGTGGGGCTTCAGGATGTATGGGACCCAGAGCCTGATAGGTGTGTATCTCCCCTATCAGTTGTCTGAGGGCTTCCTCATGGGCAGGAGCCCATTCCCAGGCAGCACTTTTCTTTAACAAATTGTACAATGGTCTGGCTATAATGGCAAAGCCAGGTACATGTTTTCTCCAAAACCCCAGGGTTCCCAAAATCTGTCTCAATTGATCTTTACTTTCAGGGGAGGGTGCCTGATTTAGCTCTTGCACAGTGTCATTAGGCACAGACCTCCTACTTCCCATCCATACAGTACCTAAGAATTTTATCTCTTGGGAGGGACCATGGCATTTCTCAGCTGGTAGCTCTAAATTAAGGGCTTCTAGTGCTCCTTTGATTTGATTCATAGCCTCCTGTACCTCTTCTGAGGTTTTCCCACCTATTAAGATGTCATCAATGTATTGCACAGTTTGTACATTGGGTGGCAGTATAAGGTCATCTAGGACCTTTGCCAGTGCCCCATGGCAAATAGTGGGTGAGTGTTTAAACCCTTGTGGCATTCGGGTAAAAGTGTATTGTACACCTTTCCAAGTAAAAGCAAATCTTTCCTGGTCAGCTGGTTGCAAAGGGACCATGAAGAACATGTCCTTTACATCTAATACTGCTAGCCAGGGTTTATCCCAGGTTTGTATGGTGTTTACAATATCTGTTATGCTAGGGACTGCTGCAGTTAATGGTCCAGTGTTACTGTTTAGCTTCCTATAGTCTATAGTGAGTCTCCATTTGCCATTTGGTTTCTTGATGGGCCACACAGGAGAATTAAAGCGAGAGTGGGTACGAATTAAAATTCCTCGCTGTTCCAAATCTTTGATCAGGTCAGTAACAGGGCTTATGGCCTCAGCTGGGACATTATACTGCTTTATGTTTGTTACTGTTGAGGGCGGGAGAGCAGGCGCGCTGCTAAGTAAGTTTACAGAATAGTGGGGAGGGCTTTCCTCTTCCAGGTGGGTGGCATGAGGAACAGAACTGACTCCAAAAGCCCATCTTTCCCCATTAATCCTTCCCTTCTTTCCTCTTAAAACGTCCATGCCCAGTATGTTGGCATTGCCCAAAATCACCTCATATTTTCGGGGCTGATGGTGGGGTTGCAATGGGATATCCAGTTTTATCTTTACTAATGGGTAAGTTATGGTACTGCCATTTACCCCTGTAACAAGTACTTGCTTTCGGCCAGTAGGTGGCGAGCCCTGAAAACTTTCTCGCTTAATCATGGACCTTTGAGCCCCTGTGTCCATTAAGAAAGGAATAATGTGTTTGTCATTTACAGTTACATGTATCCGGGGGTCTTTTGCTGTTGTTCTCTCCTCTTTGGATTTAAGCTGGTTTATTAGGAGAGGAGATTGACCCCCACAAGCTAGTTTCCCTGCTCTGGTAACTCTTGCAGTTGCTGCAGCAATGGAGTATACCGGGTGTCTGCAGGTGGGGAAAGAGGAGAGAGCTGCAGAGGTGCACTGGGAGTCGCATTAGTTGTCTCCCAGTCAGCTCTTTTAAAGGTGGTGAATAATTTTAGCCGCTCTGTGGGCAGTCCATTTATCACATCTCTGGGATAACCTAAAGCCAGACATTGTCTCCACAACTTGGCTCTAAGCTCCTTTTCCTCCTGGGTTGGCTCTCGCTTGTTTTTATGTCCTTTAGATGGTGCCCCCTTGTTTCCCTGAAGGGAACGCATCTTAGCTTTGCCTGTCAGTGCTCTGATGTCTCCGAATTCTCTAAAGTATGACACCAGAAGGTTTAGCAGTGCCCGAAAGGTACTGTTATGTGCTGCAGCTTCTGATCTAAGGGACAGTGCCATAGCCCTGTGGTTACTCGGAACTCCCTTAAGCAGGGGTCTGAGATCATCTACATCTACCTGACCCTCCCATGGGCTTTCATAGGCTAACGCTTGAGGGTTTTGGCCAAGCATGCTAATAACAGCCACAGTTAATAGAGCTGTTTTTACCTCATCTATGTTGGTCCAGTGCATTACTGTGGGTTCATCTCGGTCTGCTGGGTAAATTCCTCTTGCCCATCGACAAGCCAGAGACCAAAGTATTTTAGGGGTGTTCCCCTCTGAGTGTTCCAGGAATATTCCTGCACCTAAGTTAAGGCGCTCAGTTTCTTGGGCTGTCAGGCGTATATATCCACCCCCAGTGTCCCAGAGGCGGACCAGCCACTCTATTATACCTTCCTCAGGCTTTTTAGCAAAATCTCCCTGGATTGTTTTTAACTCCATGGGAGTATATTGGCGGGTGGTAATTTTGGTAAAGTGTGTTGGAGCTTTACTCCCTTTTCCCTTTTTACCTCCCTTCTTTGTTTTTGAAGAGGTGGATGGATAATTGTCATCCCCTTCTTCATCCAGCTCTGCCCCACTCAAATTTTCCTCATGTTCTTCTGATTTGTGATGTGTGATAGCTGGTCTTAATTTTACAGAGGGACCTTCCTCCTCAGAGGAGGGGGACTCATTTGCTGAATCCCAAATGTCTCCATCCCATTCCTCAGGGTCTAGCCAGAGAGCAGTCTCAACTTTAGCCTGGTTGATACTGCGTGTTTTAGTCTCCAGTTTTTCCCTTCGTTCTATCCCTTCTTTCTCAATTAAGGGAAGTAATCTTTTCTGAAGATGTTCCATATCCCTATTCAGTGTTCTTACTCTGGTATCTAAATTCTGGCATTCCTTGCGCAGTGTGTCCCTTTCCTGTTGCAGCCTATTAAATTCTATTGCCAGACCATGATAATCCTTACAGGCAGCTTGCCAAACGTTAGTAAGCAGCCATATACAAGCACCTTTTCCTTTCCCTTTCTTCATCTTGCAGGCAGTTCTCCAGTTACAGAAATGCTGCCAGATCTCTGCTGGTTTTCCCCAATATTTCTCCAGCAGTTCTTTGCTCCACAGAGGGTTTCCCCATCCCTCTTGGGTCAAACTTTTCTCTAGCTCAGGGAATTCTGTGGTGTTTATCATGACTGGTTTCATTGTGTTACTGTAGTGCAGCCTATATCACAATCCTGTTCGTGACGCCAATTTCTGTTAGCCGACGGCCAAGGATGTTTGGTGAGGTGCCAGCTATGCCCGTTTATACCATCCGTGACTTTAACCGCTAGGACGCACTGTCCCTTCGCGGCGGGCAGCCCGGGCTAGGCTGACGGATGCCCCAAGGTCCTAACCACCCGTGACTTTAACTGCTAGAGCTCAGAGCTCCTTCGCAGCGGGCAGTCAATACTGACTGACAGGTGCCCCAATGGCAGCACTAAGAGCCTCTCCACACCCGTGACTTTAACTGCTAGAGCTCAGAGCTCCTTCGCAGCGGGCAGCCAGGATTGACTGACAGGTGCCCCAAGAGTTTGCCCCGTGGAGGCGGCACAACTCAACGCTAGGCTCTTAGTACTCTCACCTAATGGCCAGGCTTTAGAGCCAAAACGGCTGAGGTTCTTTAATTGTGTTGGCTGCTTTACAGTAAACCAGAGAAAACAAGTCAGGCTTATGCATAAATGGTTACCAAAAATTTATTAAGCTAGATTCTAATCATGTGGTTACAAAATTGCTAGTGCCTACTTATTTAAATGTAGAGATGTTACACACACAAACAAGTTACAAAACTGAAGCCACAATCCCAAAGAAAAGAAAACAAAGTATAGAGCTCTATGTCAAAATATGTGTACACTAAAGATAGGAGATCAGGTGTGGGTGCTTCTTACCCTCCTTGCATCTCTCGATTCCAGCGGTGCCAAGCCAGGATCGGTCACTCAATTCCGCGGAAAGACGAATAAGGAACAAGGCGTAGGGACCCTCTTAGCTGCAGAAGCCTTGGGAGGCTGTCACTTATCTGACCAGCAGATAGATAGTGAAAGCACTCAAAAATCATGGTGCTGTAGGTCCCCTACTTATACCTCTGTACTCCTTTATTCTCTTTCTCCTTTCTTATGCCAAATTGAGGCTGGTCTGTCTGGGCGACGCCAGCTTTCGCAAGAGTAGTTTACACTTGCAAAGGAGAGAAACAATAAGTGTCGACGACTGGACATTTCTTTTATCAGGGTAAATATTTTCCCAACTAGGATGTTGGTGTGTGTGCATCACGCTATTTAGTTGGGGCTAACAGCCATGTCTGTCACAGGGCCTCTGCCTGCTGTGAGCTTAATCGTTGTATCTGTTCCCAGAGGCACATTGTAGCAGCACACCTGTGCTTTCACAGCTTCAAAGGCTGTGCTGGAATATATGTTAAGTGCCCTGTTCCTGCTTCCTCCTGTGTTTCCAGCAATGCTGGTCTGAGAGGTGGGGGGCTGGCTGTCTGGCTACAGGCTGGGGTATGGGAATAATCTGTGTGCAAGTTTCTTGTTTTGCTCAGGACTGTGGCAGGGCTTTGAATGATTTCTGTTGACTTTTTGTTAATTTTGTTGTGCTCTAATGTATATAACATGGATTCTGGTGGTGCCTAAAGCCGAAAATAGATGCAGTTTACATGTTTTAAAACATCCACATGTATCAAACCAGGAGACCAGTGAACGTGCTAGAGTCAATGTGGCAGTGAGAGTCAGGAATCTGCTTTTCCCCTTCCAGGTCTGACACCTGAATGTTATCTCTCCTTTCTGTCTCTCCTTTACCATTCCCATCCAAGCTCTTGCTAAGTCTTGGTGCTTCTTCCTTTATAGTATCTCCAGAATCCATCCTTTCTTCTCCATCTCTCCTGTCCAAACCTTTCCTTGGTGATCTCCCAACCAGATTATTGCTGCCTCCTTCCTGTGGCCTACGTGACTCTGACTCCCCTCCAGTCTGTACATCGTATAGGTGCCACACATCTGTCTCTGCTGGTGCTCACCCCACATCCCAACCCCTCTGCATTCTCTTCTACCTCAGACCCACAGTCCTCATCTTCAAGCCCCTAACCAGCTCTGCCCTTGTCTTCATTTTGTCCCTTGTTTCCTGCACTCCCCGCATGCCCTGCAATTCACACATCCCTTTGCATTCTTCCTCCACCTCCCTGCGGTGTCCCATTCTGCCCCAATGACTAAAATGTCCTCCCTCATTGCACTCACTGCATAATCGCCCTTCAGATCTTACCTCACAGGCCATTCTTGTCTGCAGTCCCCCGGCAGACACACAATCCCATGCCAACTAATTAAGTCTCTCCTCTCAGTGTCACTGTGTCAGGTTGGATTGAACCTAGGCTCTGCTCCTGCAATGCATGATGTGTAAGTGGACTGTGGCACTTGCACCAGGCCTTGGGGAAGCCATTGGGGCTATCCATGCAAGTGCAGCAGACTACCCACATCTTGAACACTACAGGATTGGGACCCTGAACTGTATGTTTCTCAGGGCAGGAACCTTGTGTGTGTTCTGTTGTTACAGCACCAGTCACACTTCTTCTGCTATCCAGAAGTGTTAAACTGATCAGATGATGCTATTCAGTGGATCTCTGAAGGCCATTCCAGCAATAGCTGTGTGTTTTCTCTTATGATCAGTGTATACTCTTTCTTTCAAGATGAAGTTATTACAATATGTCCTAATTAAAGTACAACCCTTTCCCTCATAAAAATGACAACCCTAATAAACATTATTTGGGATCAACATGCAGTTCAGTTGTTTTCATTTTGTCTGTTATTTTATTATGGAGGTACCATAGTTCAGAGTCAGTTCCATTTTGCACTTAAAGCAGGGATTTAATCTTTGTTTACTGTGAAAAAAATACAGAGTATCCACCCCAAATTTATAATATTTGCTTTTGGAGTACAGGATAATTTTTCTGAGAATTTACAAGTAACTCACCTAATGAATTTATGAGGTATAATTAATTGAATAACAGAACCTTTAAAAAATGTAGCATCTCTGTCAGTGTTTTCTTTGTTACAAATGATCTTAACAATAAAATGGCACAGACCCTTCACACTTTGCATATAGTTAAAATTATTTGAAATCTTGTGCATAGATTAATAATGTAGCTTAATTACAACCTAATGATTGTTGTATCCAATTGTTATGATTATATATACTACAGACAAACTCTTGTCAACAGTTCAGGTAACTCTCAACTGTGGACATTGTGACATCACAGGTCACTCAGCCAGTCACTACCCTTCTTCTACAGCTAATTTGTATGCAGCAATTCTGTTGATTGTGACTTAGTGGTATAAGGGAGATTGCACACATCAAGCACTCTCGCTAGTAAAGAGCAAGTGACAGCTAGCCAAGTAAAGATTCCAGATATCCATACTAATTTGGGCTTCCTTATAACACTGCTGCATCAGCTCCACCATACCCCAAGGGAATACAGGCCTGCTCTGCAACTATAAGTTAGGTTTGTGCATGTGTCTATACGCAAATTTGTCTCTGGCTGAGGTAAGGATCCCATTACAGCAATGCAGTAAAACCACCTCCCCAAACAGTGTAAAGCCATGTTCATCCTACTTTGGTCAACACAGTGTGAGTATAGACATTGCATGGACTGTGTTGACCCTAACAGCCCTTCAGCCACTGTCTCACAATCCTCTAATGTCCACAACACTGATCACTCTGCTTACAATTTTAAACTCCGCTGCCCAGAGATGGGAAACCACACACACACACACCCCTTTTACAAACCACACGTTTTTTTAAATTCCCTTTGCTGGTTGTTCTCCTTGGCAAGCTAATCTAGCAGCTCATCTTTGTCATTTTTCTTCCAATCAACCATGCTGGCTCCACACACACAGGGGGGTAGTAGACGCACTCCTGCCTGGAGCAGACAAGAAGTTTTGGATCTCCTGGGCCCGTAGGAATAAGAGTTTGTGCAAGCACAGCTACGGATCAGCCGTAGTAATGTGGACATTTATGAGCAGTTTGCACAAGAGATGCAGGCATAGGGGCTAGGACAGGGATTAGCAGCAGCACCACATGAAAGTGAAGGAACTTCACCAGGGATACCACAAGGTGAGAGAGGACAACAAAAGATGTGGTGCTGCCCTACAGACCTGCTTCTTTTACAACGAACTGCATGTCATAGTTGCAGTGACCCCACAGACCACTGTGCAGGCATCAGAGGAGCCTAAAATTGAACCCGTGCCATGAACAATGAGGGGGAAGAGGAGTGGGGAAACACAGGAGAGGGCTCCAACCATGCCATAAAACTGGACCTGTTTGAAACTGTGGGAGAATTGCTAGTCCCATCAGGAGAGTGCAGATGAGCCTGCTGATGAAGGGGAAGGGAGCTTGGGTAAGTGTGTGCCTGCATTTTTTCCTTACAATGTTTTATTTACTTTTCCTTCCTCTCTCCCTGCCCCTCCCCTCCTGCCATTTAAAGATGGCACCCATCCCATCCCATCCCCACATTTACAAGAGAAAGATATCAACTTTTCAGTGTTTTACTGGTGTACTGTGAGAAAGTTAAAAAGTCAATTTAAAATAAATTCTGGAACAGTACTATGACAGTCCGATTACACGATCCTCCTCATAATGTAGGACCGGAAAGGCCCTCGTGAGATCATCCAGTTCAGTCTCCTGCACTGAAGCAGGGCTAAGTCTCCTGCCAGTGTTTGTCTAACCTGGTTTTAAACATCTCCAATTACAGAGATTCCACAACCGCCCCAGTGCTTAACCACCCTGACAGGAAGTTTTTCTTAATGTCTAACCTACACCGCCCTTGCTGCAATTTACTCCAATTATTACTTGTCCTGTCCTCAGTGGATAAGAACAATTTATCACCCTCCTCTTTATAAGAACCTGTTACATACTTGAAGACCTTTACCATGGTTCTTTCACCATTCCAGATACCCCCAGGTACCATGGCAACCAGCAGCACCCCAAAAGCCCCAAGTTCCATCCTGAGTGCTCCCAGCACTAGCTCAGGCACCCCAAGTGAGGCCCTCAGAGCATGATAGAATCTCCCAGAGACAGCACAGATGATGGCAACCCTAACAATGCCTCCCTCCTGTGTTTCCCCACTCCTTCCCCCCCAACCCAGTAGGGCAACCCTAGCAATGCCTCTGGCACCATCATATACCCATGGTGATGCCCCAGTGCCAACCCATGGAGCCTTAACAGCATCGCAGCTGCCCCGGGTAACAACTCTGTACCATCCCAAGCATCGCCAGTGTTGCCCAAAGTTCCCAGCATCCATCTCAATGATGTCAAGGAACTAAAAACAGAACAAAGCTCTGAGAGCTGGTCTACACTACCACTTAAGTTGACGTAAGTTATGTCACTCGGGTGTGAACCCCCTGAGCAATGTAATTTACATCAACTTAAAGCAGTGTCTATACTGCACTATGTCAATGGGTGTGTCACGGTTCCTCCCCCACTCTGAACTCTAGGGTACAGATGTGGGGACCTGCATGAAAACCTCCTAAGCTTACTTTTACCAGCTTAGGTTAAAACTTCCCCAAGGTACAAATTAATTTTACCCTTTGCCCTGGGAATTTCCACTGCCACCACCAAACTTTAACTGGGTTTACTGGGAAACGTAGTTTGGACACGTCCTTCCCCCCAGAATCCTCCCAACCCTTGCACCCCACTTCCTGGGGAAGGTTTGGTAAAAATCCTCACCAATTTGCATAGGTGACCACAGACCCAAACCCTTGGATCTTAGAACAATGAAAAGCATTCAGTTTTCTTACAAGAAGACTTTTAATAGAAGTAAAGGAATCACCTCTGTAAAATCAGGATGGTAGATACCTTACAGGGTAATTAGATTCAAAATATAGAGAATCCCTCTAGGCAAAACCTTAAGTTACAAAAAAGACACACAGACAGGAATAGTCATTCTATTCAGCACAGTTGCTTAATTACAGTTGCTCAGCCATTTAAAGAAATCATAATCTAACACATACCTAGCTAGATTACTTACTAAAAGTTCTAAGACTCCATTCCTGTTCTGTCTCTGGCAAAAGCAGCATACAGACAGACCCAGACCCTTTGTTTCTCTCCCTCCTCCCAGCTTTTTAAAATATCTTGTCTCCTTATTGGTTATTTTGGTCAGGCGCCAGCGAGGTTACATTTAGCTTCTTAACCCTTTACAGGTGAGAGGATTTTTCCTCTGGCCAGAAGGGATTTTAAAGGGGTTTACCCTTCCCTTTATATTTATGACGGTGTAATTACGTCAACAGGAGAGCACGCTCCTATTGACTTTGCACATCTTCACCAGATACAGCAATGGGCAATTTAGTGTGGTAGTGAAGACAAGCTCTGAGTATATAAGCTTCTGTTGCTTATAGAATAGAAATGAATGGCCTTTCTGTGGCCTCTTTGCAGCCTGTTTGAGATTAGTTTGTACTTTTAATTAGCTCTGACTACTTGAATGACAAGTTATAACATAGAGAGACAAGGTGGGTGAGGTGATATATTTTATTGGACCAACTTCTGTTAGTGAGAGAGAGAAGTTTTTGAGCCACACAGAACTTGAAAGCTTGTATCTGACCAACCGAAATTATAATGTAGTAATGGAAACCACAAGAAAAGGCTGTCGTAAAAGAACATTGTTAATAGCAAATTAATTTTATTATTGGGGACAGGAATCAGGAAAATGTTAAACTATACCCAACTGCAAAAGACAACATGAAATATGTTAAAAACATGTTTTCAGGTCAGGCTAAAGTAAGTTAAAGTTGTTACAGTGGAAATGTAGGCATAACAGAATATGACATTTAATTATGATTGATTGATGGTAAATTGCATAACTAACTGCAAATTGTAATATGAAATAAATAAGGGGTTATAAAAAAAAACCCTATAAATTGTTACCCAGCTTTGGAACCAGGTGAGCTGTGGACTGGACCCAAGATTGGTAGTGAGTTACCCCGTTCCTGTAATGCACTGTCATTTCTTTAATCAGGGCAACCTGGTTTAATAAACTTACCACTTGATGTCTCACTAATTAATAACATAAATGGAACCATTTATTACAGCAGCCAAACCCCACCCTGGGTACTCATATCAATGTCCCAAGCATCGTTCCCAGGTACCTCAGGCACACAGTTCTGGGAACCCTTAACATTACCCCCAGTGCTGTTCCAGCAATGCCCCCAGAGCTGCCAGACATCCATGAAGATGGTCTAATGCTGCTCTGAGTGCCCCTGGTGATATCTCCAGCACCTTCACAGGTGACACTGATGACACAGCACCATCCTCCATGCCCCGATGACACCTCAGTGCCGTCCTAGGTGCCTGTGGCATTATGGATGCCTCTGCCATTGGACCTGCAAGAATACTGCATCTCCCAGGGGACATCCCTGGGTGCCCACACCTGGCACTGTCCCATTGTGCCCCTGGAGTCATTCTGGACACCCCCACTGACATCTTCACGAACCAGCTGAGCGGCGGCGAACCAGCTGAGCAGCGGGGGACAGCAGAGCAGCTCACAGCAGGAGTTTGCCTGGGAGTTCGCCTGGAGGGAGCCCAGTGAGGCGTACATCTTGCAAACTGCTCTGAGGAAGCTCATAGTAGGAAGGTGATATGGAAGGGGGGGGGGGGGGGTTCAGCTGTTGTGACCTGCACTGGATGTGCCATGTTTGTCTTTCTTCCACAGGACAGAAGCGACTTTGTCTGTACAAAGTGCAAGCTGGTCTCCATATTGGAAGACAAGATTGAAGGTCTGGAGCAACAGATAACAACCCTGCGTTGCATTCGAGAAACTGAGGATTTTCTGGACAAAACTCAGGATATGCTTCTAGGGGCACAGAGCTCTAAAGATATAGAGCAGGTTGCACAGAGGAGCCAAGAGGCCAGTGAAGAAGCTTGGCAACATGTGACCTCCAGAAGAGGTAAGCGGAATGTCCGGGTTCCAGTAATACAGACACAGGTAACTAGCCGCTTTCATGTTCTCTCCACAGGTACCGTTGCGGAGAGTGGACCAGATGATATGTCTGGGGCGAGAAAGCAGAAGGAGACTCCGCTGGTTGGAAGGCATGAGATGCGATGTCCTGAGGTTGGGGGTTCCACGACCACCACTCCCAAGAGGAGAAGGCGGGTGGTGGTGGTCGGGGACTCTCTCCTCCGGGGGACTGAGTCATCTATCTGCCGCCCTGACTGGGAAAACCGAGAAGTCTGCTGCTTGCCAGGGGCTAAGATTCACGATGTGACGGAGAGACTGCCGAGACTCATCAAGCCCTTGGATCGCTACCCCTTCCTGCTTCTCCACGTGGGCACCAATGATACTGCCAAGAATGACCTTGAGAGGATCACTGCGGACTACGTGACTCTGGGAAGAAAGATAAAGGAGTTGGAGGCGCAAGTGGTGTTCTCGTCCATCCTTCCCGTGGAAGGAAAAGGCCTGGGTAGGGACCGTCGAAGTCAACGAATGGCTACGCAGGTGGTGTCGGAGAGAAGGCTTTGGATTCTTTGACCATGGGATGGTGTTCCATGAAGGAGGAGTGCTGGGCAGAGACGGGCTCCATCTTACAAAGAGAGGGAAGAGCATCTTTGCCAGCAGGCTGGCTAACCTAGTGTGGAGGGCTTTAAACTAGGTTCACCGGGGGAAGGAGACCAAAGCCCTGAGGTAAGTGGGAAAGCGGGATACCGGGAGGAAGCACAGGCAGGAATGTCTGTGAGGGGAGGGCTCCTGCCTCATACTGGGAATGAGGGGCGATCAACAGGTTATCTCAAGTGCTTATATACGAATGCACAAAGCCTTGGAAACAAGCAGGGAGAACTGGAGGTCCTGGTGATGTCAAGGAACTATGACGTGATTGGAATAACAGAGACTTGGTGGGATAACTCACATGACTGGAGTACTGTCATGGATGGTTATAAACTGTTCAGGAAGGACAGGCAGGGCAGAAAAGGTGGGGGAGTAGCACTGTATGTAAGGGAGCAGTATGACTGCTCAGAGCTCCGGTATGAAACTGTAGAAAAACCTGAGTGTCTCTGGATTAAGTTTAGAAGTGTGTGCAACAAGAGTGATGTAGTGGTGGGAGTCTGCTATAGACCACCGGACCAGGGGGATGAGGTAGATGAGGCTTTCTTCCAGCAGCTCACGGAAGCTACTAGATCGCATGCCCTGATTCTCATGGGTGACTTTAATTTTCCTGATATCTGCTGGGAGAGCAATACAGCGGTGCATAGACAATCCAGGAAGTTTTTGGAAAGCGTAGGGGACAATTTCCTGGTGCAAGTGCTAGAGGAGCCAACTGGGGGGGGGGCGCTTTTCTTGACCTACTGCTCACAAACCGGGTAGAATTAGTGGGGGAAGCAAAAGTGGATGGGAATCTGGGAGGCAGTGACCATGAGTTGGTTGAGTTCAGGATCCTGACGCTGGGAAGAAAGGTAAGCAGCAGGATATGGACCCTGGACTTCAGGAAAGCAGACTTCGACTCCCTCAGGGAACGGATGGCCAGGATCCCCGGGGGACTAACATGAAGGGGAAAGGAGTCCAGGAGAGCTGGCTGTATTTCAAGGAATCCCTGTTGGGGTTACAGGGACAAACCATCCCGATGAGTCGAAAGAATAGTAAATATGGCAGGCAACCAGCTTGGCTTAATGGTGAAATCCTAGCGGATCTTAAACATAAAAAAGAAGCTTACAAGAAGTGGGAGGTTGGACATATGACCAGGGAAGAGTATAAAAATATTGCTCGGGCATGTAGGAATGATATCAGGAGGGCCAAATCGCACCTGGAGCTGCAGCTAGCAAGAGATGTCAAGAGTAACAAGAAGGGTTTCTTCAGGTATGTTGGCAACAAGAAGAAAGCCAAGGAAAGTGTGGGCCCCTTACTGAATGAGGGAGGCAACCTAGTGACAGAGGATGTGGAAAAAGCTAATGTACTCAATGCTTTTTTTGCCTCTGTCTTCACTAACCAGGTCAGCTCCCAGACTGCTGGGCTGGGCATCACAAAATGGGGAAGAGATAGCCAGCCCTCTGTGGAGATAGAGGTGGTTAGGGACTATTTAGAAAAGCTGGACGTGCACAAGTCCATGGGGCCGGACGAGTTGCATCCGAGAGTGCTGAAGGAATTGGCGGCTGTGATTGCAGAGCCATTGGCCATTATCTTTGAAAACTCGTGGCGAACCGGGGAAGTCCCGGATGACTGGAAAAAGGCTAATGTAGTGCCAATCTTTAAAAAAGGGAAGAAGGAGGATCTTGGAAAAATCATGGAGCAGGTCCTCAAGAAATCAATCCTGAAGCACTTACATGAGAGGAAAGTGATCAGGAACAGCCAGCATGGATTCACCAAGGGAAGGTCATGCCTGACTAATCTAATCGCCTTTTATGATGAGATTACTGGTTCTGTGGATGAAGGGAAAGCAGTGGATGTATTGTTTCTTGACTTTAGCAAAGCTTTTGACACGGTCTCCCACAGTATTCTTGTCAGCAAGTTAAGGAAGTATGGGCTGGATGAATGCACTATAAGGTGGGTAGAAATCTGGCTAGATTGTCGGGCTCAACAGGTAGTGATCAATAGCTCCATGTCTAGTTGGCAGCCGGTGTCAAGTGGAGTGCCCCAGGGGTCGGTCCTGGGGCCGGTTTTGTTCAATATCTTCATAAATGATCTGGAGGATGGTGTGGATTGCACTCTCAGCAAATTTGCGGATGATACTAAACTGGGAGGAGTGGTAGATACACTGGAGGGGAGGGATAGGATACAGAAGGACCTAGACAAATTGGAGGATTGGGCCAAAAGAAATCTGATGAGGTTCAATAAGGATAAGTGCAGGGTCCTGCACTTAGGACGGAAGAATCCAATGCACCGCTACAGACTAGGGGCCGAATGGCTAGGCAGCAGTTCGGCGGAAAAGGACCTAGGGGTGACAGTGGATGAGAAGCTGGATATGAGTCAGCAGTGTGCCCTTGTTGCCAAGAAGGCCAATGGCGTTTTTGGATGTATAAGTAGGGGCATAGCGAGCAGATCGAGGGACGTGATCGTTCCCCTCTGTTCGACATTGGTGAGGCCTCATCTGGAGTACTGTGTCCAGTTTTGGACCCCGCACTACAAGAAGGATGTGGATAAATTGGAGAGAGTCCAGCGAAGGGCAACAAAAATGATTAGGGGTCTAGAACACATGACTTATGAGGAGAGGCTGAGGGAGCTGGGATTGTTTAGTCTGCAGAAGAGAAGAATGAGGGGGGATTTGATAGCTGCTTTCAACTATCTGAAAGGGTGTTCCAAAGAGGATGGCTCTAGACTGTTCTCAATGGTAGCAGATGACAGAACGAGGAGTAATGGTCTCAAGTTGCAGTGGGGGAGGTTTAGATTGGATATTAGGAAAAACTTTTTCACTATGAGGGTAGTGAAACACTGGATTGCGTTACCTAAGGAGGTGGTAGAATCTCCTTCCTTAGAGGTTTTTAAGGTCAGGCTTGACAAAGCCCTGGCTGGGATGATTTAACTGGGAATTGGTCCTGCTTTGAGCAGGGGGTTGGACTAGATGACCTTCTGGGGTCCCTTCCAACCCTGATATTCTATGATTCTATGATCTTAGATGCTGTGCCAGATACTCCTTGTGCTGCATCTGGCACCATGGCAAGTTCCCCAGGAAATGTCTCCAACAATGTCCTGGATGTCCCCTGTGCTATTCTTCGTGCCCCTCCAGTACCCTGGGCTGTCCCACAGTGCATTTGTCCGCATCCTGGATGTCTGTGTTAAAATAGAGGGTATAAAACAAACCTTAGGTAAGTAACTGCTTATCTGATTTCCCACACCACCTTTCTTAGGGTCCTTTTAATTTCAATTCTTAATCTCTTACCTAACAGCCTAAATTTGGCATCTTGAGACACTCTCCTAACTTTCCCTCTATCATTTGTACCTACATATACCATAACCACTGACTCCTCCCCAGCACTGCCTACCAGGCTATCTAGATGTCTCCTAGATCCACTACTTTCATGCTTGGCAGGCAATTTATCATGCAATTAGCCAGGTCATCCCAAAGCCAACTATATATAATTCTAATATCAAATTCCCCCAGTACTAATACCCATCTCTTCCTAATAATTGGGGTCCCCTCCCCTGGATGGGGTATCCTCACTGGGAGATGATATCATGATATCATCCGGAAGGAGGGTCCCAACTGTGCGATTGTTTTTCCCTGCTCCAGCTTCACGCTTTCCTGTCCTGAGACCTTCATCTTCCTGAACAGCACAGGGGCTGTTGAACAGGCAGTGTCACTGCTCTACTGTGTCCTTTCCGCCCATCCAATCAGAGAATGAGACCTTTTGAGTTCTTGCCGCCGGTACTGGAATTTTTCAGTTCTTTTGTGCAACTCATCCATCACACCAGTTCGTGTAAGATTAGACCACAGCTATTGGTACATACCTTGAAGACCAGCTGGTTTGCTCCAGTCAGCAACTTACCTCTGGAAGTTGCTTTCTGTGGGCCCCTTTATAATCCTCCCTTGGCCAACTTTATAGTTATGCTTCTCAAGTAGCAGTTTTTCCATCAACACTTTTCTAGCTGCTGAAATATCCAGTTTAAAGTTCATATAATTTATACAAAGTCCCTCCATATTCTTTATAGTTGTTTTAACAGTGATTATACAATGCAAAGTCACTTCAAGAATTGTTGTTTGCAAGCAGGCTGGAACAGGTGTGTAAATCTTCCATTCCTGTTCTCTTTGTTTTAACAATGATGGAACCTTGGTATATGTGATTGATACGTGATGTGTGAACTGAGGCGCTACATTATTTATCAAACAGATACAGATCCAATTATGCCATTCTGGGATCATGTTCTTATACATACTATCTGGCTTCAGTTCATTGTATTTATTGCCTCTTTCAGCCCAGGTGTATGTCACTAACTTGATAGCATAAGCCTGCTTGATGGCAAACATTAGTCTTACTTCTTAATTTTGTTACTTAAACTAAAGGAAATCAACATGAACATAAGCACTGAGGGACAGGACCTCAGGAGCAGACTATACTTGCATAAGCATAGCAGTTCTGCCTGAGGTGATCAGCAGACAGGGTCCTGTGACAGTGCTCTGGCTCACAGCATAGCGTTATGGGTGCCAGGTGCCACCAGGGGTGTTCAAGATGGTGCTGGGAGCGTGCTGGGCTATTGTTGGCAGTAGGCAGGGTAGCTCTTGGGCCTGATTGGGGTTGCCTGGGACAGTGCTGGGGAGATCACCTGGTGTCAGAGTTGTTGCCCAGAGAACCTGGGACAGTGGCAGGGTGGACTTGGGTGTGCCCAAGATGGTACCAAGACCATCACCTGGCGTGTGCAGGATGACACCCACTGCATTGCTGAGGGTGTCTGGGACATCAATGGAGGCACCCAGACCCTCATCAGGATCATGGCCAGAGGCTCCAAGTGCATCACAGGGACACTGAGGATCATATTGTGGAAACCTAAAATGGCACTTGGGGCACTGCTTGGGTGCCCAAGATGACATTCAGGCCATGCCTGGGGGCTCCCTGGATCATGTCAGGGGTGTTTGGGATGGTATGAAAGGTGTTGCTGGTGCACCCAGGATGGCAACGTGGGCATTGCTGGGACACCTGGAGTCATACAGGACCCTTTTGTGGGGGAGCATGGGATGGCTCCAAGGCAGTTGCTTGCCACGGGTGCTGTCTGGGGCAGCACCTTGTTTCTCACCAGGAGCATCAAGCCTGCACTGGGAATGTCACCACCAGCTCCCAGGACAATGTCAGAGGCCTCGCTATGGGGGCTGTGACAGGATGTACCCACTGACGTCCCTGGTTGGTGACGCCATTCAGGTCAGCATCAGGACTGTCTCTGTCAGCATCCAGGATGGCTTGCAGCAGTGGTTCTCAACCAGAGGTACATGTACCCCTGGGGGTGCTCAGAGGTCTTCCGGGGGAGGGGGTACATCAACTCATCTAGATATTTGCCTAGTTTTACAACAGGCGACATAAAAAGCACTAGCGAAGTCAGTACAAACTAAAATGTCATACAGACAATGACTTTACACTGCTTTATACTATGCACTGAAATGTAAGTACGATATATTCCAATTTATTTTATTATATGGTAAAAATTATAAAGTCAGCAGTTTTTCAGTAATAATGTGCCATGACACTTTTGCATTTTTGTGTCTGATTTTGTAAGCAAGTAGTTTTTAAGTGAGGTATAACCTGGCGGCTATGCAAGACAAATCAGACTCCTTAAAGGGGTACATTAACCTAGGGGTTATCCACAGTGACCTTGTAGTTGAAGTGTTGTAAATAAGGCTCCAAAATTAAAGAGTTAGTGCTATTTAAGAATTGCCCAGGCATCAAAACTATTCAGAAAAAAATAGGACAGAAAACAAACAAACAACCCTTCCTCAAAATACCTCAGACGTTGCAGGGTAATGAAATGTGATTATCGTGATTATATGACGAAAGGGCACCAAACTTGTACTTACTACCCCAAACTGAAGGATCTCCCTAACATAGCTAATGTCTAGATTTCTTCAATAAGCTGAGGAAACTCAGAGTTACTGCAGCCTTTCACAAGAGTATACCGTGGCACAGCTAAAGAGGCTTCCATTTTTCCCTGTCTCTGAATGAGTGAATTAATTAAACATTAAATTAATATAAAAATTAAGATATTATATGGTGTTGCCATATACAGTAGTTGAAAACAGGGAACTTGGTGAAATCTAATATTATGATTAAATGAAGTTATATGTATAAAGGGATGTCAACTATAAGTTATACAGCTTTGGACAAAATATTGCATAAGCCAGACGAATTAGCTGTCCCCTGTACCCAAGGTGATGCATCTGTCCCTGCTGTGGTGCTTGTCACGGAGTCCGCGGGCGATGCTCTGGAACTGCTCCCTATGAAGCCAGTCAGGACTCTGGTGAGGTCTCCTCTCTTGAGCAGCCTGTCTGCAGGACACATAGCTCATACAGCTTCCACCTTCCTGGGTCTCTGCATCATTCAGCATCCTCTGCCCCTCCGTATGCTTCCCACAGCAAGTCTGCCCAGGTGGGGTCCTGGGGAAGCTAGAGGGTCCTGCCCCGCAACTTCGCAGTCAGACGGGACTCTCAGCCAGCCAGTAAAACAGAGGTTTATTAGATGACAGGAACATGGTCTAACACAGAGCTTGTAGGTACAGAGAACAGGATCCTTCAGCCGGGTCCATTTTGGGGGGCAGTGAGCCAGACAACCCCGTCTGCACTTCACTCCATGTCCCCAGCCAGTCCCAAACTGAAACTCCCCCCAGCCCCTCCTCCTCTGGGCTTTGTCCCTTTCCCGGGCCAGGAGGTCACCTGATTCCTTTGTTCTCCAAGCCTTTAGCTATCAGCTTGCAGGGGGAAGGGCCCAGGCCATCAGTTGCCAGGAAACAGAGTGTTGGCCATTCTCTGTGTCCAGACCCCTGCACACACCTGCTCTCTTGGGCTCTAAAACGATCATACAACCTTATCCCACCAGCTAGATACTTAAGAACTGCATAGGGGAAACTGAGGCACCCCCACAATATTCAGAGGAAACATTAAGAACAGTCCCACTGTGTCACAGAGCTGTCCCCAGCACTCTCAGTGATGCTTCTGCAACATCCTGAGGTGCCTAGAGCTGGGTAAATGGGCAGTTGGGGAGCCTGGAGACTTGTATTCACACCCTACACATCAGTGTAATAATCTGTTTACAAAGTATGCCTTGATGGTGTCATTTGAAAACTCATAGTTTGCTAGTCCTTATTGGCCTGGTAAAATATGTGTGACAACCTTGAATGTTAAGCTATAAGATTCTATTGTCTGGTGTCATAAGCACATGTTCCAAACGCCACAGCCCTGTCCAGGCAGAAGTCAGGTCTGTCTTAAACAAAGGAAGAAATGTGTGCTGACCTTAACTTGCACTTAAGCAAGAAACAAAGTCATCAAGCAGGAAGGGAAACAGAGGCCTGGTCTACACTACGAGTTGAGGTCGAATTTAGCAGCATTATCTTGATTTAAACTTGCACCCGTCCACACGACGAAGACCTTTTTTTCGACTTAAAGGGCTCTTAAAATTGATTTCTTTACTCCACCCCCGACGAGGGGATTAGTGCTGAAATCGGCCTTGCCGGGTTGAATTTGGGGTACTGTAGATGCAATTCGATGGTATTGGCCCCGGAAGCTATCCCAGAGTGCTCAGTTGTGACTGCTCTGGACAGCGCTGTCAACTCAGGTGCACTGGCCAGGTATACGGGAAAAGGTCTGCAAACTTTTGAATCTCATTTCCTGTTTGGCCAGCGTGGCGAGCTCACCTGCACAGGTCACCATGCAGAGCTCATCATCACAGGAGACCATGCAGTCCCAGAATCGCTGAAGAGCTCCAGCATGGACCGAACGGGAAGTACGTGATCTGATCACTGTATGGGGAGATGAATCTGTGCTGGCAGAACTTCATTCGAAAAGACAAAATGCCAAAATATTTGAAAAAATCTCCAAGCATGAAGGACAGAGGCTATAACAGGGACCCGCAGCAGTTCCACGTGAAAATTAAGGAGCTCAGGCAAGCCTACCAAAAAACCAGAGAGGCAAACGGCCACTCCAGTTCAGAGCCCCAAACATGCCGCTTCCATGATGAGCTGCATGCCATTCTAGGGGGTGTAGACACCACTACCCCAACCCCGTGCTTTGACTCCGTCCAAGGAGTGGGAGGCAACATGGAAGCGGGTTTTGGGGGCGAGGAAGATGATGATGAGGAGGAGGTTGTAGATAGCTCACAGCAAGGAAGCGGAGAAACCGGTTTCCCCAACAGCCAGGATCTGTTTATCACTCTGGACCTGGACCCAGTACCCCCGAACCCACACAAGGCGGGCTCCCGGACCCTGAAGGTGGAGAAGGGACCTCTGGTGAGTGTACCTTTGTAAATATTATACATGGTTTAAAAGCAAGCGTGTTTAATGATTTACTTGTCCTGGTATTCGCGGCCAGTACAGCTACTGGAAAAGTCTGTTAATGTGTCTGGGGATGGAGCAGAAATCCTCCAGGGATGTCTCCATAAAGCTCTCCTGGATGTACTCCCAAAGCCTTTGCAAAAGGTTTCTGGGGAGGGCAGCCTTATTCTGTCCTCCATGGTAGGACACTTTACAATGCCAGGCCAGTAGCACATAGTCGGGAATCATTGCAGAACAAAGCATTGCAGCGTATGGTCCCGGTGTTTGCTGGCATTCAAACAACATCAGTTCTTTATCTCTCTGTGTTACCCTCAGGAGAGTGATCATAGAATCATAGAATATCAGTGTTGGAAGGGACCTCAGGAGGTCATCTAGTCCAACCCCCTGCTCAAAGAAGGACCTAATCCCTAACTAAATCATCCCAGCCATGGTTTTGTCAAGCCTGACCTTAAAAACTTCTAAGGAAGGAGATTCTACCACCTCCCTAGGTAACTCATTCCAGTGTTTCACCACCCTCTTAGTGAAAAAGTTTTTCCTAATATCCAACCTAAACCTCCCCCACTGCAACTTGAGACCATTACTCCTTGTCCTGTCATCTTCTACCACTGAGAATAGACTAGAACCATCCTCTTTGGAAGCACCTCTCAGGTAGGTGAAAGCAGCTATCAAATCCCCCCTCATTCTTCTCTTCTGCATACTAAACCATACCAGTTCCCTCAGCCTCTCCTCATAAGTCACGTGTTCCAGACCCCAATCATTTTTGTTGCCCTTCACTGGATCTCTCCAATTTTTCCACATCCTTCTTGTAGTGTGGGGCCCAAAACTGGACACAGTACTCCAGATGAGGCCTCACCAATGTCGAATAGAGGGAACGATTACGTCCCTCGATCTGCTGGCTATGCCCCTACTTATACATCCCAAAATGCCATTGGCCTTCTTGGCAACATGGGCACACTGTTGACTCATATCCAGCTTCTCGTCCACTGTCACCCCTAGGTCCTTTTCCGCAGAACTGCTGCCTAGCCATTCGGTCCCTAGTCTGTAGCGGTGCATTGGATTCTTCCGTCCTAAGTGCAGGACCCTGCACTTGTCCTTGTTGAACCTCATCAGATTACTTTTGGCCCAATCCTCCAATTTGTCTAGGTCCCCCTGTATCCTATCCCTCCCCTCCAGCGTATCTACCACTCCTCCTAGTTTAGTATCATCCGCAAATTTGCTGAGAGTGCAATCCACACCATTGTCCAGATCATTTATGAAGTTTTGAACAAAACCGGCTCCAGGACCGACCCTTGGGGCAGTCCACTTGATACCGGCTGCCATCTAGACATGGAGCCATTGATCACTACCCGTTGAGCCTGACAATCTAGCCAACTTTCTACCCACCTTATAGTGCATTCATCCAGCCCATACTTCTTTAACTTGCTGACAAGAATACTGTGGGAGACAGTGTCAAAAGCTTTGCTAAAGTCAAGGAATAACACATCCACTGCTTTCCCTTCATCCACAGAACCAGTAATCTCATCATAGAAGGTGATTAGATTAGTCAGGCATGACCTTCCCTTGGTGAATCCATGCTGACTGTTCCTGATCACTTTCCTCTCCTCTAAGTGCTTTAGGATTGATTCCTTGAGGACCTGCTCCATGATTTTTCCGGGGACTGAGGTGAGGCTGACTGGCCTGTAGTTCCCAGGATCCTCCTCCTTCCCTTTTTTAAAGATGGGCACTACATTAGCCTTTTTCCAGTCTTCTGGGACTTCCCCTGATCGCCATGAGTTTTCAAAGATAATGGCCAACGGCTCTGCAATCACATCCGCCAATTCCTTTAGCACTCTCGGATGCAACGCATCCGGCCCCATGGACTTGTGCACGTCCAGCTTTTCTAAATAGTCCCGAACCACTTCTTTCTCCACAGAGAGCTGGCCACCTACTTCCCATGCTGTGTTGCCCAGCGCAGCAGTCTGGGAGCTGACCTTGTTAGTGAAGACAGGCAAAAAAAGCATTGAGTACATTAGCTTTTTCCATATCCTCTGTCACTAGGTTGCCTTCCTCATTCAGTAAGGGGCCCACACTTTCCTTGGCTTTCTTCTTGTTGCCAGCATACCTGAAGAAACCCTTCTTGTTACTCTTAACATCTCTTGCTAGCTGTAACTCCAGGTGCGATTTGGCCCTCCTGATTTCATTCCTACATGCCCGAGCAACATTTTTATGCCCTTCCCTGGTCATTTGTCCAATCTTCCACATCTTGTAAGCTTCTTTTTTATGTTTAAGATCCGCAAGGATTTCACTGTTAAGCCAAGCTGGTTGCCTGCCATATTTACTATTCTTTCGACACATCGGGATGGTTTGTTCCTGTAACCACAATAGGGATTCTTTGAAATACAGCCAGCTCTCCTGGACTCCTTTCCCCCTCATGTTATTTCCCAGGGGATCCTACCCATCCGTTCCCTGAGGGAGTCGAAGTCTGCTTTCCTGAAGTCCAGGGTCTGTATTCTGCTGCTTACCTTTCTTCCCTGTGTCAGGATCCTGAACTCGACCAACTCATGGTCACTGCCTCTCAGATTCCCATCCACTTTTGCTTCCCCTACGAATTCTTCCCGGTTTGTGAGCAGCAGGTCAAAAAAAGTTCCCCCCCCAGTTGGTTCCTCCAGCACTTGCATCAGGAAATTGTCCCCTACACTTTACAAAAACTTTCTGGATTGTCTGTGCACCGCTGTAGTGCTCTCCCAGCAGATATCTGGGTGATTGAAGTCGCCCATGAGAACCAGGGCGTGCGATCTAGTAGCTTTTGCGAGTTGCCGGAAGAAAGCCTCATCCACCTCATCCCCCTGGTCCGGTGGTCTATAGCAGACTCCCACCACTACATCACTCTTGTTGCTTACACTTCTAAACTTAATCCAGAGACACTCAGGATTTTCTGCAGTTTCATACCGGAGCTCTGAGCAGTCATACTGCTCCCTTACGTACAGTGCTACTCCCCCACCTTTTCTGCCTTGCCTGTCCTTCCTGAACAGTTCATAACCATCCATGATAGTACTCCAGTCATGTGAGTTATCCCACCAAATCTCTGTTATTCCAATCACATCATAATTCCTTGCCTTCACCAGGACCTCCCGTTCTCCCTGTTTGTTTCCAAGGCTTTGTGCATTTGTATATAGGCACTTGAGATAACCTGCTGATCGCCCCTCATTCTCAGTATGAGGTAGGAGCCCTCCCCTCACAGACGTTCCTGCCTGTGCTTCCTCCCAGTATCCTGCTTGCCCACTTACCTCAGGGCTTTGGTCTCCTTCCTCCAGTGAACCTAGTTTAAAGCCCTCCTCACTAGGTTAGCCAGCCTGCTGGCAAAGATGCTCTTCCCTCTCTTCGTTAGGTGGAGCCCGTCTCTGCCCAGCACTCCTCCTTCATGGAGCACCATCCCATGATCAAAGAATCCAAAGCCTTCTCTCTGACACCACCTGCGTAGCTATTCGTTGACTTCCACGATTCGACGGTCCCTACCCCGGCCTTTTCCTTTCCACAGAGAGGATGGACGAGACCACCACTTTCGCCTCAAACTCCTTTATCCTTCTTCCCAGAGCCACGTAGTCCGCAGTGATCCGCTCAAGGTCATTCTTGGCAGTATCCTTGGTGCCCACGTGGAGAAGCAGGAAGGGGTAGCGATCCGAGGGCTTGATGAGTCTCGGCAGTCTCTCCGTCACATCGCAAATCTTAGCCCCCGGCAAGGAGCAGACTTCTCTGTGTTCCCTGTCAGGGCGGCAGATAGATGACTCAGTCCCCCGGAGGAGAGAGTCCCCGACCACCACCACCCGCCTCCTTCTCTTGGGAGTGGTGGTCGTGGAACCCCCAACCTTAGGACAGCGCGTCTCATGCCTTCCAACCAGCGGAGCCTCCTTCTGCTTTCTCCCCCCAGACATATCATCTGGTCCACTCTCCGCAATGGTACCTGTGGAGAGAACATAGAATCATAGAATCATAGAATATCAGGGTTGGAAGGGACCCCAGAAGGTCATCTAGTCCAACCCCCTGCTCAAAGCAGGACCAATTCCCAGTTAAATCATCCCAGCCAGGGCTTTGTCAAGCCTGACCTTAAAAACCTCTAAGGAAGGAGATTCTACCACCTCCCTAGGTAACGCATTCCAGTGTTTCACCACCCTCTTAGTGAAAAAGTTTTTCCTAATATCCAATCTAAACTTCCCCCACTGCAACTTGAGACCATTACTCCTCGTTTTGTCATCTGCTACCATTGAGAACAGTCTAGAGCCATCCTCTTTGGAACCCCCTTTCAGGTACTTGAAAGCAGCTATCAAATCCCCCCTCATTCTTCTCTTCTGCAGGCTAAACAATCCCAGCTCCCTCAGCCTCTCCTCATAACTCATGTGTTCCAGTCCCCTAATCATTTTTGTTGCCCTTCGCTGGACTCTCTCCAATTTATCCACATCCTTCTTGAAGTGTGGGGCCCAAAACTGGACACAGTACTCCAGATGAGGCCTCACCAATGTTGAATAGAGGGGAACGATCACGTCCCTCGATCTGCTCGCTATGCCCCTACTTATACATCCCAAAATGCCATTGGCCTTCTTGGCAACAAGGGCACACTGCTGACTCATATCCAGTTTCTCGTCCACTGTCACCCCTAGGTCCTTTTCCGCAGAACTGCTGCCTAGCCATTCGGTCCTTAGTCTGTAGCTGTGCATTGGGTTCTTCCCTCCTAAGTGCAGGACCCTGCACTTATCCTTATTGAACCTCATCAGATTTCTTTTGGCCCAATCCTCCAATTTGTCTAGGTCCTTCTGTATCCTATCCCTCCCCTCCAGCGTATCTACTCCTCCTCCCAGTTTAGTATCATCCGCAAATTTGCTGAGAGTGCAATCCACACCATCCTCCAGATCATTTATGAAGATATTGAACAAAACTGGCCCCAGGACCGACCCTTGGGGTACTCCACTTGATACCGGCTGCCAACTAGATATGGAGCCATTGATCACTACCCGTTGAGCCCGACAATCTAGCCAGCTTTCTACCCACCTTGTAGTGCATTCATCCAGCCCATACTTCCTTAACTTGCTGACAAGAATACTGTGGGAGACCGTGTCAAAAGCTTTGCTAAAGTCAAGAAACAATACATCCACTGCTTTCCCTTCATCCACAGAACCAGTAATCTCATCATAAAAGGCGATTAGATTAGTCAGGCATGACCTTCCCTTGGTGAATCCATGCTGGCTGTTCCTGATCACTTTCCTCTCATGCAAGTGCATTAGGATTGATTCTTTGAGGACCTGCTCCATGATTTTTCCAGGGACTGAAGTGAGGCTGACTGGCCTGTAGTTCCCAGGATCCTCCTTCTTCCCTTTTTTAAAGATTGGCACTACATTAGCCTTTTTCCAGTCATCCGGGACTTCCCCGGTTCGCCACGAGTTTTCAAAGATAATGGCCAACGGCTCTGCAATCACAGTCGCCAATTCCTTCAGCACTCTCGGATGCAACTCGTCCGGCCCCATGGACTTGTGCACGTCCAGCTTTTCTAAATAGTCCCTAACCACCTCTATCTCCACAGAGGGCTGGCCATCTCTTCCCCATTTTGTGATGCCCAGCGCAGCAGTCTGGGAGCTGACCTTGTTAGTGAAAACAGAGGCAAAAAAAGCATTGAGTACATTAGCTTTTTCCACATCCTCTGTCACTAGGTTGCCTCCCTCATTCAGTAAGGGGCCCACACATTCCTTGGCTTTCTTCTTGTTGCCAACATACCTGAAGAAACCCTTCTTGTTACTCTTGACATCTCTGGCTAGCTGCAGCTCCAGGTGCGATTTGGCCCTCCTGATAACATTCCTACATGCCCGAGCAATATTTTTATACTCTTCCCTGGTCATATGTCCAACCTTCCACTTCTTGTAAGCTTCTTTTTTATGTTTAAGATCCGCTAGGATTTCACCATTAAGCCAAGCTGGTCGCCTGCCATATTTACTATTCTTTCTACTCATCGGGATGGTTTGTCCCTGTAACCTCAACAGGGATTCCTTGAAATACAGCCAGCTCTCCTGGACTCCTTTCCCCTTCAAGTTAGTCCCCCAGGGGATCCTGGCCATCCGTTCCCTGAGGGAGTCGAAGTCTGCTTTCCTGAAGTCCAGGGTCCGTATCCTGCTGCTTACCTTTCTTCCCTGCGTCAGGATCCTGAACTCAACCAACTCATGGTCACTGCCTCCCAGATTCCCATCCACTTTTGCTTCCCCCACTAATTCTACCCGGTTTGTGAGCAGTAGGTCAAGAAAAGCGCCCCCCCTAGTTGGCTCCTCTAGCACTTGCGCCAGGAAATTGTCCCCTACGCTTTCCAAAAACTTCCTGGATTGTCTATGCACCGCTGTATTGCTCTCCCAGCAGATATCAGGAAAATTAACATGAAAATGGTTACTTACCTATGTCTGCAAAAAGAAAAGGAGTACTTGTGGCACCTTAGAGACTAACCAATTTATTTGAGCATGAGCTTTCGTGAGGTACAGCTCACTTCATCAGATGTATGCCGTGGAAACTGCAGCAGACTTTATATATACACAGAGAATATGAAAAAATACCTCCTCCCACCCCATTGTCCAGCTGGTAATAGCTTATCTAAAGTGATCATCAGGTGGGCCATTTCCAGCACAAATCCAGTTTTTCTCACCCTCCACCCCCCCACACAAATTCACTCTCCTGCTGGTGATAGCCCATCCAAAGTGACAACTCTTTACACAATGTGCATGATAATAAAGTTGGGCCATTTCCTGCACAAATCCAGGTTCTCTCACCCCCCTCCCAAAAACCACACACACATACTCACTATCCTGCTGGTAATAGCTCATCCAAAGTGACCATTCTCTCTACAATGTGCATAATTAAGGTGGGCCATTTCCAGCACAAATCCAGGTTTTCTCACATCCCCCCGACCCCTATACACACACAAACTCACTCTCCTGCTGGTAATAGCTCATCCAAACTGACCACTCTCCAAATTTAAATCCAAGTTAAACCAGAACATCTGGGGGCGGGGGGGGGGGTAGGAAAAAACAAGAGGAAATAGGCTACCTTGCATAATGACTTAGCCACTCCCAGTCTCTATTTAAGCCTAAATTAATAGTATCCAATTTGCAAATGAATTCCAATTCAGCAGTTTCTCGCTGGAGTTTGGATTTGAAGTTTTTTTGTTTACTCTGTTACTCTGTTACCTGTGTCTGCGCTGCTGGTACCCGGACATTCCCCCTTCTTCTTCTGGAGGTCACATGTTGCCAAGCTTCTTCTCTGGCCTCTTGGCTCCGCTGTGCAACCTGCTCTAAATCTTTAGAGCTTTGTGCCCGTAGAAGCATATCCTGACTTTTGTCTAGGAAATCCTCAGATTCTCGTATGCAACACAGGGTCGATATCTGTTGCTCCAGACCTTCAATCTTCTCTTCCAATATGAATACTAGCTTGCACTTTGTACAGACAAAGTCACTTCTGTCCTGTGGAAGAAAGACAAACATGGCACATCCAGTGCAGGTCACAATAGCTGAACACCCCCCTCCATATCACCTTCCTACTATGAGCTTCCTCAGAGAAGCTGGCAAGATGTAAGCCTCACTGGGCTCACCCCAGGCAATCTCCTGCTGTCTACTGCTCTGCCGTTCCCCGAAAATTAGAAGGCGAAAAAAACACACTCATGATGAAATGTTCTCTGACCTCATGCTGTCCTCTAACACTGACAGAGCACAGCAAAATACGTGGAGGCAGACAATCTCAGAGTGCAGGAAAACACAATATGACTGCGAGGTGCCTGGAGGAGAGGTGGCGGGCTGAAGGTGGTAGATGATGTCAGCTTGCTGAAAAAAGGCAGGGGTCACTGCTCCGGCTGCTGGAGGATCAGACTCATATGCTCCAGCATATGGTTGAGCTGCAGGAAAGGCAGCAGGAGCACAGACCACCGCTACAGCCCCTGTGTAACCAACCACCCTCCTCCCCAAGTTCCATAGCCTCCTCACCCAGGTGCCCAAGAATGCGGTGGTGGGGCCTCTGGCCATCCAGCCACTCCACCCCAGAGGATTGCCCAAGCAACAAAAGGCTGGCATTCAATAAGCTTTAAAGTTCTGTGTGGCCTTGTCCTTCCCCCCTCCCTCACCCCACCCAGTGCTTCCCTCCTCCACCACCCCTCCCGGGCTACCTTGGCAGTTATCCCCCTATTTGTGTGATGAATAAATAAATAATGCATGAATGTGAAGCAACAATGACTTTATTGCCTCTGCAAGCAGTGACCGAAGGGGGTAGGGGAGGGCGGTTGGCTTACAGGGAAGTAGAGTGAACCAAGGGGGCAGGTTTTCATCAAGGAGAAACAAACAGAACTTTCACACCGTAGCCTGGCCAGTCATGAAACTGGTTTTCAAATCTTCTCTGATGCGCACTGCGCCCTCCTGTACTCTTCTAACTACCCTGGTGTCTGGCTGCACATAATCAGCGGCCAGGAGATTTGCCTCAACCTCCCACCCCGCCATAAACGTCTCCCCTTTACTCTCACAGAGATTGTGGAGCGCATAGCAAGCAGTAATAACAATTTTCAGAGTAGCAGCCGTAATCACAGTGGGAATATTGGTTTTGCTGAGGTGTAACCGGTACCAGGAGCACCGCCAATGTTGGCCCCGCAGTCCAGAGGCAAGCCGCTACTGAGATCCCCGCAATCTCCCCCAGCTCAATACTGGTCTCGGTCGAGGGAATGTTCCTGATGCCACTCAGCGACCATCCCGTGCGTAGTCCACGCAGGTTGCCTTTGACCCCCACCAGGTTGTCTGGTTGGGTTCCGCCTGACAGAGGCTCCAGGCACCACTCTGCCTCGAGAAGCGGATACCAATGGGACCGAGGCAGATGACGATGCAGGTCCTCGTCTCAGCAGGGCTACCATAGCCAGTCGTGACACAAACTTCAATGCAATTCTCGTTCGTCGTCTCACTCCAGGACCCTGCCTCAGCACCACTCCCGTAGCCCTGGGCGTCAATCGCTGGTGCCTCGCTGGCGCGTGTCTGCTCGTCGGAGCTGATCACAGAGCAGCTGCTACGGATGGTACCATTCTTCCATGTCAGGGTCGTGGTCTCGTGGTCAGCATCACTCCCGGCATCACTGCTCCTTCTGGTCCAGGGACAGCAGCAGGTCATATCTCAGCCCAGCCTCCCTTTGTAGTCGTCCACTGATGGGTCAGGCCAGCCAGGCCAAACAGCCTGCTCCACCAGTGCCTCAGCAGGTGCAATGGTACCAGGCCCCGTGGCCAGCACAGTGGTACCAGTGGGCACTGTGGCCACCGATGCAGCCCCCGGTGGGGGCTCGTTCGGTGGCTGAAGCTTCTGAACAGCTGTAGGCCTCCCTCTCCCAGCCTCTGACGAAGGAGAAGGTGGGACGTGCGTCTTTGGCACCGTGCCCAGAGAGCGACCAGGGAATGGATCCCCGGTGCAGGTGGACACGCAAAGTACCGCGCCTGTCTCCTTGCCCTCCCCTGATGAGGCGATTACAGCGCCTCCTCCCTCCATTCCACAGGAAGAATCTAAAGCCTACCAGGAACTCTTGAAAAGGGTGGCATCAAACCTGAACCTCCAGGCAGAGGAGGTGGAGGAGCCCTCAGAATCCCTCTTTAACATCCTGTCCACCTCGGTATTGGGCAGAGTGCCCTTGCCACTCCACGAAGGGGTGGGGAAAATTTCAAATGCCTTGTGGCAAACCCCAGCCTCGCTGGCCCCCATCTCTAAGGGAGCAGAACACAAGTATTTTGTGCCCGCCAAAGGTCATGAGTACCTTTACACCCACCCTGCCCCTAACTCCCTTGTGGTTGAGTCAGTCAACCAGAGAGAACGGCAGGGCCAACCAGCCCCTACTCCAAAGAATAAAGACTCAAGGAGGCTGGATTCCTTTGGGAGAAAAATGTATTTGTCCTCGAGCTTCCAGTTATGGGTGGTGAACCATCAGGCTCTCCTGGGCTGGTACAAGTTCAATCTATGGGGCTCTGCCCAAGTTTGAGGACTCCCTCCAGGAGCGTGACAGAAGGAATTCAAAGCTCTGGTGGAGGAGGGTACAGCAGCTGCCAGGGCAACCCTGCAGGCAGCAGCAGATGTGGCAGACACAGCCATGTGGTCCATGGCCTTCACGGTGTTCATGAGAAGGGCATGGTGGCTCCTGCTGTCTGGGCTGTCCAGTGAGGTGCAGAGCTCCCTGCAGGACCTCCAGTTTGATGGCAAGGCTCTGTTTGTGGAACAGACGGACATAAAACTGCCTGGCCTGAAGGACTCCCGCACTAAGCTGAAGACTCTAGGCCTCTATGTTCCGGTTCTGGCTAGATCTAAGTTTAAGCCGCAGCAGGCTCCCACCCAGGCCACCCACTCTAAATATGAGCCCCCTTATAAAAAGTCACGAGACTGTAAGAAATGACCTCAAAGGCAGTCTTGGTCTGCCCCCCCCAGCCTGGGTCCTCCAAGGAAAACAGGCAGAGAAACGGTAGTTTTGACGGGACGCCCGGGGGCGACCTACCAGTTCTCATCAGGGATCCACCCCAAATAAAGCTTCCCTTCTCCAACCAGTTGTGTGCTTTCCTCCTCGAGTGGTCGCAGCTGACCTCGGACCGATGGGTCCTCAGCACCATTTCTTGGGGCTACACCCTCCAGTTTACCTCTACCCCGCCCAACCACCCTCCGCCCCCATCCCTCCTGGGGGACCCCTCTCACAAGGCACTGCTTGAGCAGAAGGTAGGGTGTCTCCTTGGACTAGGAGGGGTGGAAGTGGTGCCAGCAGAGTTCGAACGCAAGGGGTACTACTCCCGCTATTTCCTTATCCCAAAGGCCAAAGCGGGGCTCAGGCCCATCCTGGCCTGTGAGGCCTGAACCAGTACATGGTGAAGCTCAAGTTCCACATGGTCTCCCTGGCGGACTGGTACGCCGCCCTTGATCTGCAGGACACATACTTCCACATCCATATCTTCGAGGGGCACAGGCGCTTCCTCCATTTCACGGTTGAGCAGGAACACTACCAATTTACAGTCCTCCCATTTGGCCTGTCCACTGCCCCCAGGGTATTTACAAAGTGTATGTCTGTGGTGGCGGCCTACCTTAGGCGCCGTTGGGTCCAGATCTTCCCCTATCTGGCTGGTCAAGGGCAGCTCCCGGTCACAGGTGCGGGATCACGTGGCGCTCCTCCTGTCCACGTGCGCCACTCTGGGCCTGTTGGTAAACAACACCAAGTCACGTTAGTCCCGGTACAACGCATAGAGTTTATTGGGGCAGTCCTGGACACCACCTCGGCCAGAGCCTCGCTCCCCCCAGACAGGTTGAGATTCTGAAAGGGCTCCTCACCTCAGTCACAAGATTCCCAGTGACAACAGCCAGAGCGTGTCTCCAACTCTTGGGTCACATGTCAGCATGCACATATGTGGTTCGTCAGGATGAGGCCTCTCCAGCTCTGGTTGGCCTTGGTGTTCTCCCAGGCCAGAGACAGGATGGACAAGGTCCTCACTGTGCCCAAACCAGTGATCGACTCCCTATAAGGGGCTCCGTTCAGAGGCAGGCCCCCGTCTCTGGAGCTGGAGTCCAATGTCTTGGATCTGGGGTGGGAAGCCCATGTGGGAGATGTTCAGACCCAAGGTCTGTGGTCTGCACAGGACCTGTCCCTCCATATAAACGTCAAGGAGCTCAGGGTGGTCCGGCTGGCATGCATGGCCTTCTGCTCGCACCTGGTGGGCAGGGTTCTCATGGACAACACGGCCTCGAAGTTTTACATCTACAGGCAAGGAGGCATCCATTCCTCTGCCCTCTGCCTGGAAGCCCTCAAGCTGTGGGACTTCTGTATAGCCCACGACATTTGCCTACAGGCCTACCACCTACCGGGCGCCCAGAACTCCTGGGCAGATTGCTTCAGCAGGGACTTCTCTTCTCAGCACGAGTGGTCTCTTCACACAGAGGTGGTGCACAGGCTTTTCCAAGAGTGGGGAACTCTCCAGGTGGACCTGTTTGCAACTCGACAGAACCGTCGCTGTCCTCAGTTCTGCTCCAGGGGAAGGCTAGGATGGGGCGCTATCTCCAATGCCTTTCCCCTGTCCTCGTCAGGCCAGGTTCTCTATGCCTTCCCCCCATTCCCACTGATCAGCAAGGTCCTGGAAAAGATAAAGATGGATAGGGCCCGGGTCCTCCTGATTGCCCCAGCATGGCCCAGGCAGCATTGGTACGGGACCCTTACGAGCCTGGTGTCTGCCCCACCATAACCTTTACCATCCCACCTGGACCTGCTCTCCCAGGACCAGGGCCACCTCCTCCACCCCAACCTAGCGGTGCTCCACCTCACGGCGTGACTGCTCAATGGTTAGGCCAGGAGGAAAGAACATGCTTGGAAGGCGTCCAGCCCGTCCTCTTGGAAAGCAAGCAACCCTCCACGCGCCAAGCCTACTTGGCAAAGTGGTCTCAGTTTTCCCAATCGGTGGCTGAGCGATGCGTTTCCCCCATGGCTGCCCTGATCCAGCTCATTTTGGACTACCTCCTTCACCTTAGAGACCTGGCACCCTCGTTCATCAAGGTGCATTTGGCAGCCATATCAGCCTTCCACCCACCTGTGCAGGGGCACACAGTATTCTCCCATGCCATGACTGGCCAATTCCTTACGGGGTTGGATCATCTCTTCCCATACACTAGGCCCCCTGTCCCGCAGTGGGACCTGAACTTGGTGCTGGCCTGGCTGACGGGCCCCCTCATTTCAGCTGCTCGCTACATGCTCCTGGTCACACCTCTCGTGGAAGGTAGCCTTCCTGGTAGCAATCACGTCGGCTAGACGGGTCTTGGAACTCAGGGCCCTGACCTCTGAGTCCCCATACACGGTGTTCCGTAAGGATAAGGTCCAGATCTGCCCACACCCCTTGTTCCTCTTGCAGGTGACCTCTGCCTACCACATGGGTCAGGACATTTTCCTGCCGGTCCTCTTCCCCAAGCCCCATGTGTCCAGCAAGGAGTGCCGTCTCCACACGTTCGATGTGAGATGGGCTCTGGCTTTTTATCTGGAGCAGACTAAGCCGAACAGGAAGTCTTCGCAGCTGTTCATGGCCTCAGCTGAACGCATGTGGGGTCGGCCGATCTCCACTCAGTGCCTCTCCAACTGGATCACCTCGTGCATCTGTACCTGTTATGACTTGGCAGGAATCCGTCCACTGTCAGTCGTGAGGGCACACTCGACTCGGGTGCAAGCCTCGTCGGCTGCCTTTTTAGCCCATGTCCCCATTCAGGACATTTGCAGGGCTGCCACATGGTCTTCTATTCACACGTTCACCTCACATTATGCAATCGTCTCCCAGCCCAGGGAAGACGCCAGGTTCAGCAGGGCTGTGCTCCGTCCTGAGAGCTTGTGAACTCTTACCGACCTCCAACAGATATAGCTTGGAATCACCTATTGTGGAATACACATGAGCAATCACTCGAAGAAGAAAAGACGGTTACCTTTTCCGTAACTGGTGTTCTTCAAGATGTGTTGCTCATGTCTATTCCGCATCCCGTCCTCCTTCCCCTCTGTCGGAGTTGTCTGGCAAGAAGGAACTGAGGGTGGTGGAAGCACGCAGGAGGCGCCACTACAGGGGTCTCTAGGGGCACTCCCCTACGGGTACTGCTAGGGGAAAAACTTCCGACAGCAGTGCACGTGGCGAGCACGCACACCTATTGTGGAGTAGACATGAACAACACATCTCGAAGAACACCAGTTACAGAAAAGGTAACTGTCTTTTCAAACAGGTGAAAAAAAACAGCAGAGAACATCCTTCTACACTGACTTTTTGTCTCTTGGATCTCAGCTGGAAATGTTTTTCAAGAGTGCGACTGAAACTATAAAAAGAAGAGACAAACACCCCAAGGGTCCCGTCCCCCCCACTCATTCTCCACACCTGAGATGACAAAAGAAAATAGTCGTTGGCATCTGGGGGAGGGGTCCTGACCTGAAGTTTGGGCAATAATCTGCAGGGGCACGTGGTGAAAATATTTGCCTTGTAATTAAGCTAGTATCTTAAGTACTAGTATCTACTAGTAAGTGTATTATCTTTATTTTTCTTGTAATCATTTCTGACTGTTATGCCTCGTTATTTGTATTTGCTTAAGTCAAAATCTCTCTTTATAGTTAATAACTTGTTTTACTGTTTTATCTAATCCAGTGTGTTTAAATTGAAGTATCTGGGTAAATCCATTTAAGATAATAAACTGGCATATTATTCCTTTAAAGGAATAATTAACTTAATACATTTCTACTGTCCAGAAAAGGGCTGGGCAGTACACGATATACATTTCTGGGGAAGAGCTGGGATTGTGGGTGTGTTGAGGTCACCCTGCAGTATAACTAGTATTCCTCATTTTTGGTTTTTAACTGATTTTCACCAATAAATTACCAGGTTTTTTAAATAAAGGAGTTCGGTTTTTACTGATTTACACCCGTTTATCAAGCCACTCAGTATTTTTTTCGAGTGCTTACTTTTGTTAAACATTAACGTCCTGCAGCTCTGAGATTGAAGCAGTTCCACAGTGCAAAACACAGAACACACACATGGTGAAGGTTAGAAAATCAAACAATGTTAATATCACTCTGTGATTGGATCACAGGTAGATGCTTTCCACCTATTTCTTTGCATCCATTTAGTACAGTGCTGAATTTAAACAATCAATCCTCCACAAATATAGATAAGGTAAAAATGGGGCAAAACTACAAATCTATGCCTGAATACCAACAGGAAAATCAGTGCTAAATTTTCAAGGAAAGTAAAGACGGGTGTGAAGAGGATGCATTGCACTACAAGTACTGCACCATTCAGGGCAGTGCATGTGCTGACAGAATAAAGGACCATGTCAAAAGCAAGTGACACAAGAAGTTTAAAGGAGAAAGTGAGCTTTGGCATAAACCATCAATATCAGGAGCTTTCACTAGGGCTTTAATGAAAGAGGACACGGCACAATTGTGTCAATGAATTTGTGTGTGCTCTTTATTTCACCAGACAACTGAGAGGGGCCTGTTTGTGACTTTGTGTGACAATATTGTCCAGCAGCAAAAACCCTTCCTTATGCAGACCACCTCACTCATAAGTATATGAAAGCATGTGATGATACTTTAATATCTAAACTGATGGAATGACTTGATGGAAATGTGGTGTCTAGTCTCATTTTTGATGAGTTTCCTGATGCTTTTCACCATCCAGTTATTGGCCTTTTGTTTTCCTTGTTTTATTTCAAAGCGAATAAACCCGCATTGTTTTGTGCTGATGTGATATTCATCCTCTCTGCTGACAGACGTTTTGTCGATGCAGCAGTAACTGACATATTTGAGATGTGTGATGCTGTATGGAATATGGGAGACACCTCATGATATTGTTGACACCAATATTTTAAAATTGCAAGAAATCTGACCAGATATGCCACATGAGATATTTGCAAAAATGTTACAATTTCCAAATATGATAATCTTGTTTATAAGTTTTTATCAACTTTGTATTACGAGTTATAGATATGTATGGTATATCTGTATTTCCAAACTTGTGTTGTATTTCTGGGTGACACCCCCAGACAGTTGGCATCCGCATTGCCTACCCTGTTTGATGGCTTATCAGAAGTCATCAACTGTACAGTGAACCCATTGAAAGGTGATCAGAAACAGTCAACATGGATTCACCAATGGCAAGTCATGCCTGACCAACCTGACTGCCTTCTATGATGAGATGACTGACTCTGGATTTGGGGAAAGCGGTGGACATGATATACCTTGACTTTAGCAAAGCTTTTGATACGGTCCCCCCCAGTATTCTTGCCAGGAAGTTCAAAAAGTATGGACTATAAGGTGGATAGAAAGCTGGCTAGATCGTTGGGCTCAGCAGATAGTGATCAATGGCTCGATGTCTAGCTGGTATCAAGCGGAGTGACCTAGGGGTTGGTCCTGTGGCAGGTTTTGTTCAATATCTTCATTAATAATCTGGATGATGGAATGGATTGTACCCTCAGCAAGTTTGTGGATGACACTAGGCTGGGGGGAGAGGTATCATAGAATCATACAATATCAGAGTTGGAAGGGACCTCTGGAGGTCATCTAGTCCAAACCCCTGCCCAGAGCAGGACCAATCCCCAACTAAATCATCCCAGCCAGGGCTTTGTCAAGCCTGACGTTAAAAACTTCTAGGGAAGGGGATTCCATCACCTCCCTAGGTAACGCATTCCAGTGTTTCACCACCCTCCTGGTGAAAAAGTTTTTCCTAATATCCAACCTAAATCTCCCCCACTGCAACATGAGACCATTACTCCTTGTCCTGTCATCTGCTATCACTGAGAATAGTCTAGATCCATCCTCTTTGGATCCACCTTTCAGGTAGTTAAAAGCAGCTATCAAATCCCCCCTCATTCTTCTCTTCCGTAGACTAAACAATCCCAGTTCCCTCAGCCTCTCCTAATAAGTCATGAGTTCCAGACCCCTAATCATTTTTGTTGTCCTTCGCTGGACGTTTTCCAGTTTTTCCACATCCTTCTTGTAGTGCGGGGCCCAAAACTGGACACAGTACTCCAGATAAAAGAAAAGGAGTACTTGTGGCACCTTAGAGACTAACCAATTTATTTGAGCATAAGCTTTCATGAGCATCCAATGAAGTGAGCTGTAGCTCACGAAAGCTTATGCTCAAATAAATTGGTTAGTCTCTAAGGTGCCACAAGTACTCCTTTTCTTTTTGCGCATACAGACTAACATGGCTGTTACTCTTAAAGTACTCCAGATGAAGCCTCACCAATGTCGAATAGAGGGGAATGATCACGTCCCTCGATCTGCTGGCAATGCACCTACTTATACACCCCAAAATGCCATTGGCCTTCTTGGCAACATGGGCACACTGTTGACTCATATCCAGCTTCTCGTCCACTGTCACCCCTAGGACCTTCTCTGCAGAACTGCTGCCTAGCCATTTGGTCCCTAGTCTGTAGCGGTGCATTGGATTCTTGTGTCCTAAGTGCAGGACTCTGCACTTGTCCTTGTTGAACCTCATCAGATTTCTTTTGGCCCAATCCTCCAATTTATCTAGGTCCCTCTGTATCCTGTCCCTACCCTCCAGTGTATCTACCACTCCTCCCAGTTTAGTGTCATCTGCAAACTTGCTGAGAGTGCAATCCACACCATCCTCCAGATCATTTATGAAGATATTGAACAAAACCAGCCCCAGGACCGACCCTTGGGGCACTCCACTTGATACCGGCTGCCAACTAGACATGGAGCCATTGATCACTACCCGTTGAGCCCGACAATCTAGCCAACTTTCTACCCACCTTGTAGTGCATCCATCCAGCCCATACTTCTTTAACTTGCTGACAAGAATACTGTGGGAGACCGTGTCAAAAGCTTTGCTAAAGTCAAGGAATAACACGTCCACTGCTTTCCCTTCATCCACAGAACCAGTTACCTCATCATAGAAAGCAATTAGATTAGTCAGGCATGACTTTCCCTTGGTGAATCCATGCTGACTGTTCTTGATCACTTTCCTCTCGTCTAAGTGCTTCAGAATTGATTCCTTGAGGACATGCTCCATGATTTTTCTGGGGACTGAGGTGTGGCTGACCGGCCTGTAGTTCCCAGGATCCTCCTTCTTCCCTTTTTTAAAGATTGGCACTACTTTTGCCTTTTTCCAGTCTTCCGGGACTTCCCCTGATCGCCATGAGTTTTCAAAGGTAATGGCCAATGGCTCTGCAATCACATCCGCCAATTCCTTTAGCACTCTCGGATGCAACGCATCCAGCCCCATGGACTTGTGCACGTCCAGCTTTTCTAATTAGTCCCAAACCACTTCTTTCTTCACAGAGGGTTGGCCACCTCCTCCCCATGCTGTGCTGCCCAGTGCAGTAGTCTGGGAGCTGACCTTGTTCGTGAAGACAGAGGCAAAAAAAGCATTGAGGTAGATACACTGGACAGTAGGGATAGGGTACAGAGTGATCAGACAAATTGGAGGATTGGGCCAACAAGGACAAGTGCAGAGTCCTGCACTTCGGACAGAAGAATCCCATTCACTGCTACAGGCTGGGGACCAACTGGCTAAGTGGCAGTTCGGCAGAAAAGGACCTGGGGATTACGGTGGATGAGAAGCTGGATCTGAGTCAACAGTGTGCCCTTGTTGCCAAGAAGAATAACGGCATATTGGGCTGCATTAGTAGGAGCATTGCTAGCAGGTGGAGGGAAGTGATTATTCCCCTCTATTTGGCACTGGTGAGGCCACAACTGGAGTATTGCATCTAGTTTTGGGGCCCCCACTACAGAATGGATGTGGACAAATTGGAGAGAGTCCAGTGGAAGACAATGAAAATGATTAGGGGGCTGGGGCACATGTCTTATGAGGCTAGTCTGAGGGAACTGGGCTTATTTAGATTGCAGAAGAGAAGAGTGAGGGGAGATTTGATAGCAGCCTTCAACTACCTGAAGGGGGGTTCCAAAGAGGATGGAGCTAGGCTGTTCTCAGTGATGGTAGATGACAGAACAAGAAGCAATGGTCTAAAATGAAATGGGGGAGATCTAGGTTGGATATTATGAAAAACTATTTCACTAGGAGGATGGTGAAGCACTGGAATGGGTTATTGTAGCGAAGTCGAAGACTCACTGGTGAGGCGCCTCCTGCTGGTCATTTTGGGAATTAGCTCTTCACCAGCTTTGGAGCTCCCTCTGCTGGCCAGTGTCTTGCCTGCCTCAGGCCACCCATGTCCCTCCCAGACCCCAGTTCCCCTTTATCCTGGGGTTCTGCCCACTGCAGTACCCCCAAACGCTGGGTCTCCACTCCCAGGGGAACCCCCAACCCTCTAAGCCCACCTTGCCTCAGTGGCTGCTGCCAGTCATCATCTAGTCCTTGCTCATTGGGGCAGACTGCAGTCTGTAAATCACTCATCACTGGCAAGGGGGTTTGGACCAGCTGCCTCTGCCTAACCCCGGATGGTACCTCTGCAGCCCCAGTAGCTTCTTTAGGCCTTGCACAAGGCCTGCAGCCTGAGGAGTTACCAGGCTGGAACTCCCCAGCTCCTCTTGCCTTTCCCCAGCACTACTCTACCTCAGGCACCCTTCTCTCCCAGACAGCCTGGTCCTTCTCTCTCCAGAGAGTACCAATGACATAGGGAAGGGTAGAAGAGATGTCCTGGAAGCCAAATTTAGGCTGCTAGGAAAGAGACTGAAATCCAGGACCTCTATGGTGGCATTCTTAGAAATGCTTCCAGTTCCAGGTGCAGGGCCGGGTGGGCAGGCAGCGCTTCAGAGTCTCAATGCGTGGATGAGACGATGGTGTAGAGAGGAGAGGTTTAGATTTATTAGGAACTGGGGAAACTTTTGGGATAGGGGGAGCCTATACAGGAAGGATGGGCTCCACCTAAACCAAAGTGGATCCAGCCTGCTGGCACCTAACATTAAAAAGGTTGCAGAGCAGTTTTTAAACTAAGAGATGGGGAAAGCCTATGGCTGCAGAGGCGCACGTGGATCAGACAGAGACTTCTCTTAGAGGAGAGTCTATTGATAGAGATTCTCAAGGTTTTAGTCAGGAGGAGGGGATGGAAGAGGATCAAGTATGGGCCACATCAGACGAGAAACATTCACATAAAGAATCTGACACATCAGAAAAAGGCAGACAAATAAACAGTGACAAGTTTTTTAAAGTGCTTGTACACAAATGTTAGAAGTCTAAATAATAAGAGGGGTGAACTAGAGTGCGTCATGTTAAAGGAGGATATTGATATAATAGGCATCACAGAAACCTGGTGGAGTGAGGACAATCAATGGAACACAATCATTCCGAGGTACAAAATATATCGGAAGGACAGAACAGGTCATGCAGGGAGGGGAGTGGCACTATATGTGAAAGAAAATGTAGAATCAAATGAAATAAAAATCTTAAATGAATCCATATGTTGCATAGAATCTCTATGGATAGTAATTCTGTGCTCTAATAAGAATATAACAGTAGGGATCTATTATCGACCACCTGACCAGGACAGTGATAGTGACGATGAAATGCTAAGGCAGATTAGAGAGGCTATCAAAATAAAAAGCTCAATAATAGTATAATAGTGGGGGATTTCAATTATCCCCATATTGACTGGGGACACGTCACCTCAGGACGAAATGCAGAGACAAAATTTCTCGGTACTTTAAATGACTGCTTCTTGGAGCAGCTGGTACAGGAACCCACAAGGGGAGAGGCAACTCTCAATGTCATCCTGAGTGGAGCGCAGGCTCTGGTCCAAGAAGTAACTATAACAGGACCGCTTGGAAATAGTGACCATAATATAATATTTAGCATTCCTGTGGTGGGAAGAACACCTCAACAGCCCAACACTGTGGCATTTTATTTCAGAAAGGGGAACTATGCAAAAATGAGGTCAGTTAAACAGAAATTAAAAGGTACAGTGACTAGAGTGAAATCCCTGCAAGCTGCATGGACACTTTTCAAAGACACCATCATAGGAGCTCAACTTAAATGTATACCCCAAATTAAAAAACATAGTAAAAGAACTAAAAAAGAGCCACTATGGCTTAACAACCATGTAAAAGAAGCAGTGAGAGATAAAAAGGCATCTTTTAAAAAGTGGAAGTCAAATCCTAGTGAGGTAAATAGCAAGGAGCATAAACACTACCAAATTAAATGTAAAAATGTAATAAGAAAAGCCAAAAAGGAGTTTGAAGAACAGCTAGCCAAAAACTCAAAAGGTAATAACAGAATGTTTTTAAAGTACATCAGAAGCAGGAAGCCTGCTAAACAACAAGTGGGGGCCCCGGGCTAATTGAGATCCAAAAGGAGCACTTAAAGACAATAAAGTCATCGTGGAGAAACTAAATGAATTCTTTGCTTCAGTCGTCACGGCTGAGGATGTTAGGGAGATTCCCAAACCTGAGCTGTCTTTTGTAGGTGACACAGCTGAGGAATTGTCACAGATTGAAGTGTCACTAGAGGAGGTTTTGGAATTAATTGAGAAACTTAACAGTAACAAGTCACCAGGACCAGAGTTCTGAAGGAACGCAAATGTGAAATTACGGAACTAACTACTATAGTTTGTAACCTCTCCTTTAAATCAGCTACTGTACCCAATGACTGGAAGATAGCGAATGTAACTCCAATTTTTAAGAAGGGCTCTAGAGGTGATCCTGGCAATTACAGACCGGTAAGTCTAATGTCAGTACCGGGCAAATTAGTTGAAACAATAGTAAAGAATAAAAATTGTCAGACACATAGAAGAACATAAATTGTTGTGCAAAAGTCAACATGGTTTCTGTAAAGGGAGATCATGTCTTACTAATCTATAAGAGTTCTTTGAGGGGGTCAACAAACCTGTGGACAGGGGGGATCCAGTGGACATAGTGTACTTAGATTTCCAGAAAGCCTTTGGCAAGGTATCTCATCAAAGGCTCTTCCGTAAATTAAATTGTCATGGGATAAGAGGGAAGATCCTTTCATGGATTGAGAACTGATTAAAAGACAGGGAACAAAGGGTGGGAATAAATGGTATATTTTCAGAATGGAGAGGGGTAACTAGTGGTGTTCCCCAAGGGTCAGTCCTAGGACCAATCCTATTCAACTTATTCATAAATGATCTGGAGAAAGGGGTAAACAATGAGGTGGCAAAGTTTGCAGATGATACTAAACATGCGGACTACGTGGCTCTGGGAAGAAGGATAAAGGAGTTGGAGGCGCAAGTGGTGTTCTCATCTGTCCTCCCCGTGGAAGGAAAAGGCCTGGGTAGGGACCGTCGAATCATGGAAGTCAACGAATGGCTACGCAGGTGGTGTCGGAGAGAAGGCTTTGGATTCTTTGACCATGGAATGGTGTTCCATGAAGGAGGAGTGCTGGGCAGAGACGGGCTCCATCTTACGAAGAGAGGGAAGAGCATCTTTGCCAGCAGGCTGGCTAACCTAGTGTGGAGGGCTTTAAACTAGGTTCACCGGGGGAAGGAGACCAAAGCCCTGAGGTAAGTGGGAAAGCGGGATACCGGGAGGAAGCACAGGCAGGAATGTCTGTGTGGGGAGGGCTCCTGCCTCATACTGGCAATGAGGGGCGATCAACAGGTTATCTCAAGTGCTTATATACAAATGCACAAAGCCTTGGAAACAAGCAGGGAGAACTGGAGGTCCTGGTGATGACAAGGAACTATGACATGATTGGAATAACAGAGACTTGGTGGGATAACTCACATGACTGGAGTACTGTCATGGATGGTTATAAAGTGTTCAGGAAGGACAGGCAGGGCAGAAAAGGTGGGGGAGTAGCACTGTATGTAAGGGAGCAGTATGACTGCTCAGAGCTCCGGTACGAAACTGTAGAAAAACCTGAGTGTCTCTGGATTAAGTTTAGAAGTGTGTGCAACAAGAGTGATGTAGTGGTGGGAGTCTGCTATAGACCACCGGACCAGGGGGATGAGGTAGATGAGGCTTTCTTCCAGCAGCTCACGGAAGCTACTAGATCGCATGCCCTGATTCTCATGGGTGACTTTAATTTTCCTGATATCTGCTGGGAGAGCAATACAGCGGTGCATAGACAATCCAGGAAGTTTTTGGAAAGCGTAGGGGACAATTTCCTGGCGCAAGTGCTAGAGGAGCCAACTGGGGGGGGGGGGGGGCGCTTTTCTTGACCTACTGCTCACAAACCGGGTAGAATTAGTGGGGGAAGCAAAAGTGGATGGGAATCTGGGAGGCAGTGACCATGAGTTGGTTGAGCTCAGGATCCTGACACAGGGAAGAAAGGTAAGCAGCAGGATACGGACCCTGGACTTCAGGAAAGCAGACTTCGACTCCCTCAGGGAACGGATGGCCAGGATCCCCTAGGGGACTAACTTGAAGGGGAAATGAGTCCAGGAGAGCTGGCTGTATTTCAAGGAATCCCTGTTGAGGTTACAGGGACAAACCATCCCGATGAGTCGAAAGAATAGTAAATATGGCAGGCGACCAGCTTGGCTTAATGGTGAAATCCTAGCGGATCTTAAACATAAAAAAGAAGCTTACAAGAAGTGGAAGGTTGGACATATGACCAGGGAAGAGTATAAAAATATTGCTCGGGCATGTAGGAATGATATCAGGAGGGCCAAATCGCACCTGGAGCTGCAGCTAGCAAAAGATGTCAAGAGTAACAGGAAGGGTTTCTTCAGGTATGCTGGCAACAAGAAGAAAGCCAAGGAAAGTGTGGGCCCCTTACTGAATGAGGGAGGCAACCTAGTGACAGAGGATGTGGAAAAAGCTAATGTACTCAATGCTTTTTTTGCCTCTGTCTTCACTAACCAGGTCAGCTCCCAGACTGCTGGGCTGGGCATCACAAAATGGGGAAGAGATAGCCAGCCCTCTGTGGAGATAGAGGTGGTTAGGGACTATTTAGAAAAGCTGGACGTGCACAAGTCCATGGGGCCGGACGAGTTGCATCCGAGAGTGCTGAAGGAATTGGCGGCTGTGATTGCAGAGCCATTGGCCATTATCTTTGAAAACTCGTGGCGAACCGGGGAAGTCCCGGATGACTGGAAAAAGGCTAATGTAGTGCCAATCTTTAAAAAAGGGAAGAAGGAGGATCCTGGAAACTACAGGCCAGTCAGCCTCACCTCAGTCCCTGGAAAAATCATGGAGCAGGTCCTCAAAGAATCAATCCTAATGCACTTGCATGAGAGGAAAGTGATCAGGAACAGCCAGCATGGATTCACCAAGGGAAGGTTATGCCTGACTAATCTAATCGCCTTTTATGATGAGATTACTGGTTCTGTGGATGAAGGGAAAGCAGTGGATGTATTGTTTCTTGACTTTAGCAAAGCTTTTGACACGGTCTCCCACAGTATTCTTGTCAGCAAGTTAAGGAAGTATGGGCTGGATGAATGCACTATAAGTTGGGTAGAAAGCTGGCTAGATTGTCGGGCTCAACGGGTAGTGATCAATGGCTCCATGTCTAGTTGGCAGCCGGTATCAAGTGGAGTGCCCCAAGGGTCGGTCCTGGGGCCAGTTTTGTTCAATATCTTCATAAATGATCTGGAGGATGGTGTGGATTGCACTCTCAGCAAATTTGCGGATGATACTAAACTGGGAGGAGTGGTAGATACGCTGGAGGGCAGGGATAGGATACAGAAGGACCTAGACAAATTGGAGGATTGGGCCAAAAGAAATCTGATGAGGTTCAATAAGGATAAGTGCAGGGTCCTGCACTTAGGATGGAAGAATCCAATGCACCGCTACAGACTAGGGACCGAATGGCTAGGCAGCAGTTCTGCGGAAAAGGACCTAGGGGTGACAGTGGACGAGAAACTGGATATGAGTCAGCAGTGTGCCCTTGTTGCCAAGAAGGCCAATGGCATTTTGGGATGTATAAGTAGGGGCATAGCGAGCAGATCGAGGGACGTGATCGTCCCCCTCTATTCGACATTGGTGAGGCCTCATCTGGAGTACTGTGTCCAGTTTTGGGCCCCACACTACAAGAAGGATGTGGATAAATTGGAGAGAGTCCAGCAAAGGGCAACAAAAATGATTAGGGGTCTAGAACACATGAGTTATGAGGAGAGGCTGAGGGAGATGGGATTGTTTAGCCTGCAGAAGAGAAGAATGAGGGGGGATTTGATAGCTGCTTTCAACTACCTGAAAGGGGGTTCCAAAGAGGATGGCTCTAGACTGTTCTCAATGGTAGCAGATGACAGAACGAGGAGTAATGGTCTCAAGTTGCAGTAGGGGAGGTTTAGATTGGATATTAGGAAAAACTTTTTCACTATGAGGGTGGTGAAACACTGGAATGCGTTACCTAGGGAGGTGGTAGAATCTCCTTCCTTAGAGGTTTTTAAGGTCAGGCTTGACAAAGCCCTGGCTGGGATGATTTAACTGGGAATTGGTCCTGCTTCGAGCAGGGGGTTGGACTAGATGACCTTCAGGGGTCTTTTCCAACCCTGATATTCTATGATTCTATGATTCTATGCTCAAGATAGTTAAGACCAAAGCAGACTGTGAAGAACTTCAAAAAGATCTCACAAAACAAAAAAGTGATTGGGCAACAAAATGGCAAATGAAATTTAATGTGGATAAATGTAAAATAATGCACATTGGAAAAAATAATCCCAACTATACATACAATATGATGGGGGCTAATTTAGCTACAACTAATCAGGAGAAAGATTTTGGAGTCATCGTGGATAGTTCTCTGAAGACGTCCACGCAGTGTGCAGCGGCAGTCAAATAAGCAAACGGGATGTTAGGAATCATTAGCAAAGGGATCAAGAATAAGATGGAGAATATCTTATTGCCCTTATATAAATCCATGATATGCCCACACCTTGAATACTGCATACAGATGTGGTCCCCTCATCTCAAAATGATATACTGGTATTAGAAAAGGTTCAGAGAAGGGCAAATAAAATGATTAGGGGTTTGGAATGGGTTCCATATGAGGAGAGATTAAAGAGGCTAGGACTTTTCAGCTTGGAAAAGAGGCGACTAAAGGGGGATATGATAGACGTCTATAAAATCATGAGTGGTGTGGAGAAAGTGAATACGGAAAAGTTATTTACTTTTTCCCATAATATAAGAACTAGGGGCCACCAAATGAAATTAATGGGCAGCAGGTTTAAAACAAATAAAAGGAAGTTCTTCTTCACTCAGTGCACAGTCAACCTCTGGAACTGAGGAGGTTGTGAAAGCTAGGACTATAACAGGGTTTAAAAGAGAACTGGATAAATTCATGGAGGTTAAATCCATAAATGGCTATTAGCCAGGATGGGTAAGGAATGGTGTCCCTAGCCTCTGTTTGTCAGAGGGTGGAGATGGATGGCAGGAGAGAGATCACTAGATCATTACCTGTTAGGTTCACTCCCTCTGGGGCACCTGGCATTGGCCACTGTTGGTACTGGGCTGGATGGACCTTTGGTCTGAACCAGTATGGCCATTCTCATGTTTTTATGAGCTAGAGGGAGACTGACCCAGCTCCTCCCTGATCCCTTATAACAGGACCAGGTGTGGCCTGATTGGGGCATGGCCCCAGCTGTGGCTGCTTCCCCAATCAGCCTACTTTTCCCTCATTGTTCAAGAGTGGGGTACAGTTACCTAGGGAGGTGGTGGACTCTCCATGCTTAGAGGTTTTTAAGGCCCAGCTTGACAAATCCCTGACTGGGATGATTTAGTTGAGGTTGGTCCTGCTTTGAGCAGGGGATTGGACTAGATGACCTCCTGAGGTCTCTTCCAACCCTAATCTTCTATGATTCTATGAAAGGAGCCAGGGGATACATGGCTCAGCAAGGCATGTAGGGGCATGCCTGTGAACTGAGAACTCTAAGGCCTTTCCAAGTGCTATAAAGTTTGTGTTTGGAACAAAGGAAGTACCAGACACATGGCAAAAGGACTATAAAAGGCAGCTGCATCACCTCCATTTTATATTCAGTCCTGCTTCTTACCTCTGGAGTAACTTTTCTACAAACTGAAGCGCTGAACAAAGGACTGAATGACTTATCCGAGCTGTGGATGTGTTCCAGCGGGACTTTCAAGACAGCAAATTCACCAATACTGCTAAGAACCTGACATATGGACTTTGAAGTCTTTGTATGTATGTGACTGCTTTACCATTTAACCACTCTCTTCTTGTTCTTTCTTTTTTCATAGAATCATAGAATATTAGGATTGGAAGGGACCTCAGGAGGTCATCTAGTCCAACCCCCTGCTCAAAAGCAGGACCCATACCCAATTAAATCATCCCAGCCAGGGCTTTGTCAAGCCTGACCTTAAAAACTTCTAAGGAAGGAGATTCCACCACCTCCCTAGGCAACGCATTCCAGTGTTTCACCACCCTCCTAGTGAAAAAGTATTTCCTAATATCCAACCTAAACCTCCCCCACTGCAACTTGAGACCATTACTTCTTGTCCTGTCCTCTTCCACCACTGAGAATAGTCTAGAACCATCCTCTCTGGAACTACCTCTCAGGTAGTTGAAAGCAACTATCAAATCCCCCCTCATTCTTCTCTTCTGCAGACTAAACAATCCCAGCTCCCTCAGCCTCTCCTCATAACTCATGTGTTCCAGACCCCTAATCATTTTTGTTGCCCTTCGCTGGACTCTCTCCAATTTATCCACATCCTTCTTGTAGTGTGGGGCCCAAAACTGGACACAGTACTCCAGATGAGGGGGACGATCACGTCCCTCGATCTGCTCGCTATGCCCCTACTTATACATCCCAAAATGTACCAGCTGAGCAGCGGGGACAGCAGAGCAGCACACAGCAGGAGTTTGCCTGGGACTGGTAAGTATCCGAGTCTGTGTTTGTTTGCTTGCTGAGGAAGTATCCGAGCGTGTGTTTGCTGGGGGGGCAGTGTGAGAGCCTGAGTGAGTGTCTGATTGGCTGCTAGCCTGCAGGGGGCGGGCAGTAGGGTGTCTGTTTGTTTGCGACAGGGAAGCCTGGCTGTTTAAAAATAGCCAGAGCTTCGCGAACCAGCTGAGCAGCGGGGACAGCAGAGCAGCACACAGCAGGAGTTTGCCTGGGAGTTCGCCTGGAGGGAGCCCAGTGAGGCTTACGTCTTGCAAACTGCTCTGAGGAAGCTCATAGTAGGAAGGTGATATGGAAGGGGGGGGTTCAGCTGTTGTGACCTGCACTGGATGTGCCATGTTTGTCTTTCTTCCACAGGACAGAAGCGACTTTGTCTGTACAAAGTGCAAGCTGGTCTCCATATTGGAAGAGAAGATTGAAGGTCTGGAGCAACAGATAACAACCCTGCGTTGCATACGGGAAACTGAGGATTTCCTGGACGAAACTCAGGATAGGCTTCTAGGGGCACAAAGCTCTACAGATATAGAGCAGGTTGCACAGAGGAGCCAAGAGGCCAGTGAAGAAGCTTGGCAACATGTGACCTCCAGAAGAGGTAAGTGGAATGTCCAGGTTCCAGTAACACAGACACAGGTAACTAACCGCTTTCATGTTCTCTCCACAGGTATCGTTGCGGAGAGTGGACCAGATGATATGTCTGGGGCGAGAAAGCAGAAGGAGACTCCGCTGGTTGGAAGGCATGAGATGCGATGTCCTGAGGTTGGGGGTTCCACGACCACCACCCCCAAGAGGAGAAGGTGGGTGGTGGTGGTCGGGGACTCTCTCCTCCGGGGGACTGAGTCATCTATCTGCCGCCCTGACCGGGAAAACCGAGAAGTCTGCTGCTTGCCAGGGGCTAAGATTCGTGATGTGATGGAGAGACTGCCGAGACTCATCAAGCCCTCGGATCGCTACCCCTTCCTGCTTCTCCACGTGGGCACCAATGATACTGCCAAGAATGACCTTGAGCGGATCACTGCGGACTATGTGGCTCTAGGAAGAAGAATAAAGGAGTTGGAGGTGCAAGTGGTGTTCTCGTCCATCCTCCCCGTGGAAGGAAAAGGCCTAAGTAGGGAGCGTCGAATCGTGGAAGTCAACGAATGGCTACGCAGATGGTGTTGGAGAGAAGGCTTTGGTTTCTTTGACCATGGGATGGTGTTCCATGAAGGAGGAGTGCTGGGCAGAGACGGGCTCCATCTTACGAAGAGAGGGAAGAGCATCTTTGCCAGCAGGCTGGCTAACCTAGTGAGGAGGGCTTTAAACTAGGTTCACCGGGGGAAGGAGACCAAAGCCCTGAGGTAAGTGGGAAAGCGGGATACCGGGAGGAAGCACAGGCAGGAATGTCTGTGAGGGGAGGGCTCCTGCCTCATACTGGCAATGAGGGGCGATCAACAGGTTATCTCAAGTGCTTATATACAAATGCACAAAGCCTTGGAAACAAGCAGGGAGAACTGGAGGTCCTGGTGATGTCAAGGAACTATGACGTGATTGGAATAACAGAGACTTGGTGGGATAACTCATATGACTGGAGTACTGTCATGGATGGTTATAAAGTGTTCAGGAAGGACAGGCAGGGCAGAAAAGGTGGGGGAGTAGCACTGTATGTAAGGGAGCAGTATGACTGCTCAGAGCTCCGGTACGAAACTGCAGAAAAACCTGAGTGTCTCTGGATTAAGTTTAGAAGTGTGTGCAACAAGAGTGATGTAGTGGTGGGAGTCTGCTATAGACCACCGGACCAGGGGGATGAGGTGGATGAGGCTTTCTTCCGGCAGCTCACGGAAGCTACTAGATCGCATGCCCTGATTCTCATGGGTGACTTTAATTTTCCTGATATCTGCTGGGAGAGCAATACAGCGGTGCATAGACAATCCAGGAAGTTTTTGGAAAGCGTAGGGGACAATTTCCTGGCGCAAGTGCTAGAGGAGCCAACTAGGGGGGGTGCTTTTCTTGACCTGCTGCTCACAAACCGGGTAGAATTAGTGGGGGAAGCAAAAGTGGATGGGAATCTGGGAGGCAGTGACCATGAGTTGGTTGAGTTCAGGATCCTGACGCAGGGAACAAAGGTAAGCAGCAGGATACGGACCCTGGACTTCAGGAAAGCAGACTTCGACTCTCTCAGGGAACGGATGGCCAGGATCCCCTGGGGGACTAACTTGAAGGGGAAAGGAGTCCAGGAGAGCTGGCTGTATTTCAAGGAATCCCTGTTGAGGTTACAGGGACAAACCATCCCGATGAGTCGAAAAAATAGTAAATATGGCAGGCGACCAGCTTGGCTTAATGGTGAAATCCTAGCAGATCTTAAACATAAAAAAGAAGCTTACAAGAAGTGGAAGGTTGGACATATGACCAGGGAAGAGTATAAAAATATTGCTCGGGCATGTAGGAATGATATCAGGAGGGCCAAATCGCACCTGGAGCTGCAGCTAGCCAGAGATGTCAAGAGTAACAAGAAGGGTTTCTTCAGGTATGTTGGCAACAAGAAGAAAGCCAAGGAATGTGTGGGCCCCTTACTGAATGAGGGAGGCAACCTAGTGACAGAGGATGTGGAAAAAGCTAATGTACTCAATGCTTTTTTTGCCTCTGTTTTCACTAACAAGGTCAGCTCCCAGACTGCTGCACTGGGCATCACAAAATGCGGAAGAGATGGCCAGCCCTCTGTGGAGATAGAGGCGGTTAGGGACTATTTAGAAAAGCTGGACGTGCACAAGTCCATGGGGCCGGACGAGTTGCATCCGAGAGTGCTGAAGGAATTGGCGGCTGTGATTGCAGAGCCACTGGCCATTATCTTTGAAAACTCGTGGCGAACCGGGGAAGTCCCGGATGACTGGAAAAAGGCTAATGTAGTGCCAATCTTTAAAAAAGGGAAGAAGGAGGATCCTGGGAACTACAGGCCAGTCAGCCTCACCTCAGTCCCTGGAAAAATCATGGAGCAGGTCCTCAAAGAATCAATCCTGAAGCACTTACATGAGAGGAAAGTGATCAGGAACAGCCAGCATGGATTCACCAAGGGAAGGTCATGCCTGACTAATCTAATCGCCTTTTATGATGAGATTACTGGTTCTGTGGATGAAGGGAAAGCAGTGGATGTATTGTTTCTTGACTTTAGCAAAGCTTTTGACACGGTCTCCCACAGTATTCTTGTCAGCAAGTTAAGGAAGTATGGGCTGGATGAATGCACTATAAGGTGGGTAGAAAGCTGGCTAAATTGTCGGGCTCAACGGGTAGTGATCAATGGCTCCATGTCTAGTTGGCAGCCGGTATCAAGTGGAGTGCCCCAAGGGTCGGTCCTGGGGCCGGTTTTATTCAATATCTTCATAAATGATCTGGAGGATGGTGTGGATTGCACTCTCAGCAAATTTGCGGATGATACTAAACTGGGAGGAGTGGTAGATACGCTGGAGGGGAGGGATAGGATACAGAAGGACCTAGACCAATTGGAAGAGTGGGCCAAAAGGAATCTGATGAGGTTCAATAAGGATAAGTGCAGGGTCCTGCACTTAGGACAGAAGAACCCAATGCACAGCTACAGACTAGGGACCGAATGGCTAGGCAGCAGTTCTGCAGAAAAGGACCTAGGAGTGACAGTGGACGAGAAGCTGGATATGAGTCAGCAGTGTGCCCTTGTTGCCAAGAAGGCCAATGGCATTTTGGGATGTATAAGTAGGGGCATAGCGAGCAGATCGAGGGACGTGATCGTTCCCCTCTATTCGACATTGGTGAGGCCTCATCTGGAGTACTGTGTCCAGTTTTGGGCCCCACACTTCAAGAAGGATGTGGATAAATTGGAGAGAGTCCAGCGAAGGGCAACAAAAATGATTAGGGGACTGGAACACATGAGTTATGAGGAGAGGCTGAGGGAGCTGGGATTGTTTAGCCTGCAGAAGAGAAGAATGAGGGGGGATTTGATAGCTGCTTTCAACTACCTGAAAGGGGGTTCCAAAGAGGATGGCTCTAGACTGTTCTCAATGGTAGCAGATGACAGAACGAGGAGTAATGGTCTCAAGTTGCAGTGGGGGAGGTTTAGATTGGATATTAGGAAAAACTTTTTCACTAAGAGGGTGGTGAAACACTGGAATGCGTTACCTAGGGAGGTGGTAGAATCTCCTTCCTTAGAGGTTTTTAAGGTCAGGCTTGACAAAGCCCTGGCTGGGATGATTTAACTGGGAATTGGTCCTGCTTTGAGCAGGGGGTTGGACTAGATGACCTTCTGGGGTCCCTTCCAACCCTGAGATTCTATGATTCTATGATTCTATGAAATGCCATTGGCCTTCTTGGCAACAAGGGCACACTGCTGGCTCATATCCAGCTTCTCGTCCACTGTCACCCCTAGGTCCTTTTCCGCAGAACTGATACTGAGCCATTCGGTCCCTAGTCTGTAGCTGTGCATTGGGTTCTTCTGTCCTAAGTGCAGGACCCTGCACTTATCCTTATTGAACCTCATCAGATTTCTTTTGGCCCAATCCTCCAATTTGTCTAGGTCCCTCTGTATCCTATCCCTGCCCTCCAGCGTATCTACCACTCCTCCCAGTTTAGTATCATCCGCAAATTTGCTGAGAGTGCAATCCACACCATCCTCCAGATCGTTTATGAAGATATTGAACAAAACCAGCCCCAGGACCGACCCCTGGGGCACTCCACTTGACACCGGCTGCCAACTAGACATGGAGCCATTGATCACTACCCGTTGAGCCTGACAATCTAGCCAACTTTCTACCCACCTTATAGTGCATTCATACAGCCCATACTTCTTTAACTTGCTGACAAGAATACTGTGGGAGACCGTGTCAAAAGCTTTGCTAAAGTCAAGATACAATACATCTACTGCTTTCCCTTCATCCACAGAACCAGTAATTTCATCATAGAAGGCAATTAGATTAGTCAGGCATGACCTTCCCTTGGTGAATCCATCCATTCTTTAATTTTAATAAACCTTTATTTTAGATACTAAAGGATTGGCTGGCAGCGTGGTATTTTGGGCAAGATCCAACCTAATACTCACCAAGCAATGTGGCTGGCCATGTGGGGTTCAGAAGAAAATTTTGTAGTGAGAAGAGTTTTTAAGTAACTCCTCACCTTACTGCACCTAGGTCCTGACTGGGAGCCAGAGAACTGGAATGCAATAAAGGGGGCTGTGTGGTTTCTTTTTTTGCTTCTTGATAACCAGTGTGGGGGATCAGAAGCACAGTTTGTGACTGGTTGAAGAGTTTAACTTTCGTGTTAACCACCAGTCTTGGGAATGTCTGCTCTCTCTTTTGCAGGTTGCCCTGACCTTGGCATTTCCAGTGAGGGCTACCCTAGGCACACCGGGTCACACGATGTTCCAATAAACTTGGAAAATGTGGCCACAACTAATAGATTCTGCTTCCTACATAGCTAAGTGGGCATGGAGATTAAACTCAATTGGAAAACGGAGCTGCTACATAATACCTGTCCTGCTGATCTGATTAACGTTGCGCTGTCAGCAGCTACTGCTACAGAATCATAGAATCATAGAATATCAGGGTTGGAAGAGACCTCAGGAGGTCATCTAGTCCAATCCCCTGCTCAAAACAGGACCAACACCACCAAGAAGAAATGAAAGACCTGAAATCTTGCATCATTGGATTCGGGGCCATTTTCAAGCATGCAAAGAAGTTGAAGGCTTTGTTTTACACAGTGCGAGAAGAATACAGAGACAACTGCTGCTTACTTACCCCTGTTGTGCCACATCAGTGGATGAGCTTGTACTTTGCTACCTGTCATGTAAATAACATGTAGCCTGGGCTAATGCATCTCCTTGATCACGGGTTCTCCACCTTTTTCTTTCTGAAGATCCCCTAAACATGCTATAAAAACTGCAGGATCTGGGTGGAGGGGACTTGGGACTCCAAGGCAGGAGGGGACCTCAGGCATAGCGTAGTTTATCTTCTGTATTTGGGGGGCAGGGGCTGGTGGGGCTCAGGCCATCTCCACATGGCAGGGTCCAGGGAGGGAGCGCAACCTCCACCCCCTAACTCACCTGTCTGGGTCGTGGTGGAGCAATGAAAAATTATAACTCAAGGGGTGGGGCTCAGCTCAAAAAATTTGAAAGTTGCTCAGGATGCATGCGCCGGGGAGCTAGGGGCTGTGTGCAGGGAGGGGATAGCTAGGGGCTGCGTGCGGGCAGAGGGGTAGCTCAGGGTGCAGGGAGGGGGTAGCTAGGGGCTGTGTGCGAGCAAAGGGGTAGCTCAGGGTGAAGGCAGAGGTAGCTAGGGGCTGTGCAGGCAGGGGGTAACTCAGGGTGCAGAGACGGATTAGCTAGGGGCTGTGTGTGGGCAGAGGGGTAGCTTGGGAGGGCCCCCTTGTCATCACTGCTACCCAAGGACTCTGCATCCTCTGAGCTGGATCCCCCTGCCTGGGGGGCTCTTACTGACTGCATGAGCAGTCAAAGTGGGCTGGGAGCTTAGGAGCAGCTGCAATCCCAGGCAGCAGCAGGAGACGGGACCACCGCTGCTGCCTGCTCCATGGCACCATCCAGAGCAGCAGCTGCCCCACACTGCCCGGCTTTGACTTCCTGCCGCCACAGGTGCTGGAACTAGGTGTTGAAGTGGATTACATTCTATACATGGTTTACAATTTGGTTCAATGGCTCTCAGCACCCCTACTATAGAAATTGTTCCTGCACCCCTACCCGCCTCCGACCCCTTCCCTTCCCTTCTCTTCCCCCTACCCCTTCAACTCCACCCTTGGGCTCAGAGCTTTTGCCCCGCTGAGAGCACTGGGGCTCAGGGCTTCAGCCCCACAGCTCCCAGCTTTAGCCCTGCATGGGCTCCAGGTTTCAGTCCCTCGGCTTCCAGCTTCAGCCCTGCAGGGGGCGTCGGGGCCGCCACAGACTCCCGATTGAGAATCACTGTCTTAGATCATGCTGAGTTTGTTGGTTCTAAAGCAGAAACTCTGAAGAGGCTGGCAAATAACTGAAATGACCACCAGATTCTGCGCACCAAGGTAATTTCATAATGGAAAACTTAGAATCACTGTGTAACACACAGAAAACACGAGTTTTCTGCAGTTACTGCCAACACGTTTGCCACTACAGATATTTACTGGATCCTAACAACCAAAATCTCAACTAAATTTAGCACAAAAGCTGCAGGAGAAACATACGGTGAGAAAACTCAGCTGTTTTTGGAAATCCTTCTGACCCCCGTAACATGAGAAAACTAAAAAATTGTTCAAAAGCTTCAACACAACGCTCAGTGAGAAATGGGAGAGAACTGTGACCCTGAAATGTTTGGTATGTCCAGAATTGAAACAAAACCAAATTGCAAAATACCAAACTTTCTTGTGAAACCCCAAAGTTTCAGCCAGCTCTAGTTGTGAGTGTGACCCTGGCAGGAAGCAAGAGGCAGGGCTTCCTTTTGAATGCAGTACTTTTTGGGGAGAGAGGCCATGTCTACACTAAAGAGCCTACAGCAGCACAGCTGTACTGGGAGAGATCTGTCCTGTCAACATAATTAAACCACCTCCAACAAATGGCAGTAGCTAGGGTGGCGAAAGAAGCGCTCCCACCACCCTAGCACTGTCCATACTAGTGCTTCTGTCGGTGTAACTTATGTTGCTGGGGGGGGAGATTGTCACACCCCTGAGCTACATATGTTATAGTGACAGAAGTGCTAGTGTAGACATGTCCTTTGATTTCTGAATAAGGAAACTGCCTGCTGTTGTTTGTTTCTGCTGTGTTCATGGAAACAGGCCTGTGCGGCCATTCTTTGTAAATGAACGGGATTGCACCAAGGAAATAATGACCCAAATAATCAGTTTCTTCACCTAAAGTCTCTTTAGACAGTCATTTCAATACCCTCAGCCAAGTCCATGGAGCACGTTGAAGACAGGGACTGAGACCTTGAACTTGTTTAAATTCTATAGGGAGCCAGAGTAGGCAATGCAGGACAGGTTTGATGTGTTCATGGTAGCCAGTTTCTGAGGAGACACACTGAAGCATTTTGTACTAGTTGGAGTTTCCTAGGTGCTGAAGGCTTCAGGCCCAATATATTGCCTGGTTGCTGCTTTGTAACATGCAGGAAAATAACCTGCTAGCAGAGAGATGTGGAGTTTCCCCATTCATCAATGCTTAGTGCAGGAATCAGGACTCCTGGGTTCCGTGCTTACTGAATTATTTATACCAAAGCAGGAGGGGGTTGCACTATTTGGCAGTGCTGCAGCTTCGCTGCTAATTTTTATTTAATCAAACCCCAGCCACAGGGCTATGTGCAGTAATGTATCCAAGAGTGGTTTGTTCTGGCGTTTTAACCACCTATCCAGGTTGTGCAACACACTCTGAAGAAGGGGAGCACTGAACATGCTCAGGCTTGTCCCTTCAACCTGTTCCCAGTTGGAGCTAGAGGGGTACATAGGTCCCTGCACCCATGCTGGTCATACAGGCAGTGGGGCTAGGATCAGGGCACAGGCAAATCTGACCAGCATATGGGACCAGTTCACACAGGTCTGGGGCTGCCCAGAGCCACTAGCTCCTTCTGCTTGCCCTCTGATCACCTCAGATACCACTAGTCTTCTTCTCCCACTCCTAGCTTTACCTCTGTCTGTTCTTCTATTGCCCTATGCATCTGTCTGTCTATCACCATAAACACCTGGCTATCTATTTATCCCCATTCACTCCACACCACCACCACCATAGAGTCCGACAGATGAATTGACTTCAGTTTAAGTGACTGACACTGGAATGTGTGTGGCCTTAGCTGGGGAATTTGAAAACATTTCCCATGTAAGCCACTGGGGATTTATGTAAACACAATGAAGCAATCACATGGGCGCAGCGGAGGATCAGGAAAGGCAAAGAGGCCCTTCACCATGCTAAACCAAGAAGTGTATTGTATTGAGTTTTGTATTTTACAGTTCCTTGTGTGCAAAGGGTCACTTTTCGCCCCCCCTTCTGTGGGGATGAGCCTGCCCTCCCTGAGATGGCCAGGAGGACTCCATCTTCCCCCAGGTCTCATTGTAGATAGTAGCTGCTTCAGAGTTAATGTGACAAGGGGGCCACAATAGATAGAAACAGGCTCCAAGGAGATGAATTAACAGAAATGGGAACAGAATTCAGGATTCCTGACATCCAGCCATTCCCACAGTCAGGAATACAACCCAGGCATCCTGACTCCCAGCCTGTCCCAGAGTTGGGAATAGAATCCAGGAGCCCTGACACTCAGCCCTCCTTCACCCAATCTTGTCACTAGAATCCCCACTCCCATCCCAGAGCGAGGGATAGAACCTAGGAGTTCTACTCCTACTCTGCTGCTACTCTGAAACCTAGGAGTCCTGACTCTCAGCCCCCCCCCCCAAGATCCTATTGTCGTCTCTAAATAAAACTTGTGACCCTTTTGTCATTAGACTGTCAGATAGCTTTATTCAGGAAAACCTGCTCCCAGCACCCTACGGTGCAATCCCACTAGGGGGACAACACTCCCCCACAGTTAAAGACCCACTTTGGAGCTAGTTAAGAAGGAGAAGCAGTTGCTCACAGAGGATTTCAATGAGGTACTAAATCTGCAGGGGCCTAATGTGACTGCAGTACACCGCATCTAGCGGGTCCAGGGCATCCAAAGGTGCTCCTTCATCTACTTCCCACATTGCATCCTTCCACCCACTGTGAGAGGTCATGGCCCTCACAGTGTTTCCTCCAGGCCAGCCTGAGAAGGATAAACAAAGAAAGCAAGGTCAGCAAGATCAGCTGGCATTGAGAGCAGTGCTGTCGCATGGGGATGGGCCAGTCCTAAGATGCAGCCCTCTGGGCGGGGCAGCTGGGTAACAGCTATGCAGGGTTTACTCACCAGGCTCTGAGATGCAGCTGCCTTTCGGGTGGGGCAGCCAGGTTACAACCACACAGTGAAAATGTATGGGGATAACTCCCAGGGTGCTGAGCAGTAGTTGCCTCCGGGGTGGAGCATTTGGGGAACAGCAACACTGCATAAGGATTGCTTGTCCAGCACTGAGATGCAGCTGCCTATGGGCAGGGCAGCATGGTAACAGCCTTGTTGCTCTGTGGAGTTTTGTCTTTTGTTTGGTTGTATAAACAAAGTACTGCGCTACACTGTATGTTTTCTTTACACTGCATTGTATCGTGGGGTTGTCTGGTGTAGTGCCTTGTTGCACTAAATACAGCTGTATAACATTGTGTTTCATGGCATTGACTATGTAGTTCCGTGCTGTAGCAGTACATTGTGTAAAGCTGTATAGCGGCGTGTAGTGCTGTGCGGTTTCATGTTGCGTGCTGCAGAGCTGGGTGGGCAGCATAGTGCCATGTTACCCTGTGCTGCATATTTTGCCATGCACTGCTACACTGGCACTCCACCCCCACCCCTCCACCAGCTCCCCCTTACCAGGCCCCCATTCCCCTTGGCTGTTGCACAATCTGCATGGCACACACGATGTCATCGTTGATGTTACTGGTCAGCAAATCTGGTGGTGGGGGAGGAGAAGAGAGTGAGGATAGGGCATAACCCTTGGTAGCTCAACACTGTAGCATGGGAGCCCTGGTCCTCCTAGCAGGAGATACCACCATTCAGCCAACCAACCCAGCCCCCATTGTGCTGCCCTCTGCTGTCCACTGAAGGCAAGGGTGACCTTCCTTTGCCATTCCAAAATGTCTTGGGCCTGACGTTGGTTCCCCTGACTACCAGGAGGACTTGCCCCCTACAGGCCCCACCCTGCTCCCTGCCGCACAGGTCTCTAGCACTGAGCCATGGCCTAGGGGTCAGGACCAGGACTGGAAAGGAGTTACTCACCACTGCAGTGCATGTGACAGAGGTTCCGGGCGGAGCGCTTATAGTCATCACACCACTGGCGGCTGTTGATCTGGAAGATGCCGTTGTCAGTGCTGCCATCAGCTTCATGATCCACGGTGTCCGTGTTGAACCGGCTTTCATGGAACGCCATGCACAGCCCTGGTACAGGATTTAGTAATATACGGGGAGGGCGGGGGGAGGGATATGCACAGAGCCCCATGCAGGATGGGGCTGGGGGAGTAGGGTGACCAGATGTCCCGATTTTATAGGGACAGTCCTGACATTTGGGGCTTTGTCTTATGTAGGTGCCTATTACCCCCGACACGGTCCCCATTTTTCACACTTGTTGTCTGGTCACCCTAGGGGGAGGGATACGCATCGAACCCCATGGGGAGGGCAGGGGGAGGGATACGCATCGAGCCCCATGGGGAGGGCAGGGGGAGGGATACGCACCGAGCCCCAGGGGGAGGGCAGGGGGAGGGATACGCACCGAGCCCCAGGGGGAGGGGAAGGAAATATATGTACAGCCTCATGAGGAGGCCAGGAGATCACTCACAATCAGCCAGGCTGTAGCCTCGGAACCCATCCATCCCTGCCTGGTGCAGCACCTGGGCCAGCTCGCAGCGCCGGAAGATCTTTCCCATGTTCCCCACAAGGAGGCAGGCCACGATGGACAGGAGCACGAGCGCTGCCATTCCTGCAGTGTGGCCAGAGCTGGAGGCTGCACTCTAGGTGATGTCTGAGCACAGCTGGGGCCCCAGGCCCAGCACAAGCTGCTTACACAAGGTGCACTGTGAAGGAGGAGGCAAGCAGTTGGGTTAGTGTCTGTTGTGGGACCTTACCATCAGCAGGGCAACCATAGTAATGAGAGCCTGGAGCCTGTCTGCCCACTCTGCTGGGCAGCCCTCAGACTAGGCGCCATGGCTAGGCCAGCGAAGAGGGCCCAGGGGGCCAGCACTGCGTGGAAGCTGACAGCCCCGGGGATCATGGAGTGTTGTCAGGGCTGCAGGGGTGCTGATGGCTGTCCTTCCCCCTTTGTGGGCCTAGCTGGAATAGGAACTGTGAGTTTTGGCCCCTGCCTGGATTCTTGGATCCCGTTCCAGATAGCTGCTCACTGGGCCTGTGGAGTGTAGAGCAGCAGCAAGTCCCAGATTCCTCCTGAGTGCCAAAGTCAGGGCTAGTGTTCCAGAACCCCCTGGGAACTTGTGATGTCATGGCTTCACTGCTTCTAGAACCTTCCCTGTCTGAGGCATGGGTCTGTTGTCACTACTGGGCCTACAAAGTGTACCCTTACTGTGAGCTCCAAGATAAAAGTATGGTTCTAGCCCCAGCTTCAGGGCTGGAGCCGGGGAGTATTGGTCTACTGTGTTAAAGCTGATCAAGTACAGCTACACCAAAAGTTCTAAGTTACAGTCTATCTTTCTCCTTGTGGTGACAGACAATTCATATCACTTCTAGGGTGCAACAAACAGAAAGAAAAACAACAGAAAAGTACCTGGGGATTACAGTGGACGAGAAGCTGGATATGAGTCAGCAGTGTGCCCTTGTTGCCAAGAAGGCCAATGGCATTTTGGGATGTATAAGTAGGGGCATTGCCACCAATCGAGGGACATGATTGTTCCCCTCTTTTCGGCACTGATGAGGCCACAGCTGGAGTACTGTGTCCAGTTTTGGGCCCCCCCCAGTACAGAAAGGATATGGACAAATTGGAGGGAGTCCAGCGGAGGGCAACGAAAAGAATTAGGGGGACTGGGACACATGACTTATGAGGAGAGCTGGAGGGAACTGGGCTTATTTAGTTTGCAGAAGAGAAGAGTGATGTGGGATTTGATAGCAGCCTTCAACTACCTGAAGTGGGATTACAGAGGATGGAGGTAGGCTGTTCTCAGCGGTGGCAGATGACGGAACAAGTCTCAAGTTGCAGTGGGGGAGGTCTAGGTTGGATATTAGGAAAAACTTGGAATGCTCAGCTTTGTGGTTCACACAGCAAGCTTACACCCTTCTCTGAGAATGTATTCATCTTTCATATGGCAAGAAAGGTGATTAGAGATATTCAAATAACCTAGTCCAGATTAGTGAGCCAGAGGGCACCTTCGGAAATGGCTTGATGTAAATCTGATATGCCAGTAGCAAACAATCAAAGTGAGCACTGATTTACAGTGTGGTCCATAATTTGTGACTGGTGTCAACAGTCACAATGTGTGTTGACTCGCATCTTCCAAAGGTGTATGAGATGACAGCATCTGCCATGCAATGTTCTAAAATGGTTCACTGGACTCGCCTTGTACATCAGTCATGAATCATAGAATATCAGGGTTGGAAGGGACCTCAGGATGTCATCCAGTCCAACCCCCTGCTCAAAGCAGGACCAATCCCCAATTAAATCATCCCAGCCAGGGCTTTGTCAAGCCTGACCTTAAAAACTTCTAAGGAAGGAGATTCTACCACCTCCCTAGTGAAAAAGTTTTTCCTCAATATCCAATCTAAACCTCCCCCACTGCAACTTGAGACCATTACTCCTTGTCCTGTCCTCTTCTACCACTGAGAATAGTCTAGAACCATCCTCTCTGGAACCACCTCTCAGGTAGTTGAAAGCAGCTATCAAATCCCCCCTCATTCTTCTCTTCTGCAGACTAAACAATCCCAGTTCCCTCAGCCTCTTCTCATAACTCATGTGTTCCAGACCCCTAATAATTTTTGTTGCCCTTCGCTGGACTCTCTCCAATTTATCCACATCCTTCTTGTAGTGTGGGACCCAAAACTGGACACAGTACTCCAGATGAGGCCTCACCAATGTCGAATAGAGGGGAACGATCACGTCCCTCGATCTGCTTGCTATGCCCCTACTTATACATCCCAAAATGCCATTGGCCTTCTTGGTAACAAGGGCACACTGCTGACTCATATCCAGTTTCTCGTCCACTGTCACCCCTAAGTCCTTTTCCGCAGAACTGCTGCCTAGCCATTCGGTCCCTAGTCTGTAGCTGTGCATTGGGTTCTTCTGTCCTAAGTGCAGGACCCTGCACTTATCCTTATTGAACCTCATCAGATTTCTTTTGGCCCAATCCTCCAATTTGTCTAGGTCCTTCTGTATCCTATCCCTGCCCTCCAGCGTATCTACCACTCCTCCCAGTTTAGTATCATCCACAAATTTGCTGAGAGTGCAATCCACACCATCCTCCAGATCATTTATGAAGATATTGAATAAAACCGGCCCCAGGACTAACCCCTGGGGCACTCCACTTGACACCAGCTGCCAACTAGACATGGAGCCATTGATCACTACCCGTTGAACCCGACAATCTAGCCAACTTTCTACCCACCTTATAGTGCATTCATCCAGCCCATACTTCTTTAACTTGCTGACAAGAATACTGTGGGAGACCGTGTCAAAAGCTTTGCTAAAGTCAAGAAACAATACATCCACTGCTTTCCCTTCATCCACAGAACCAGTAATCTCATCATGATTTTAAAGATATTTCAGTTCTGGAATAATACAAGACCAGTGTGTCTCTGTTGCTGCAATAGGAGTCAGACAACTGACCATAACAAACCTCCAAATAATGAATGGCCAAAGCTTTCACTTCTGTCTTTTTCCCACCCTGCTGCTTACGGTGGTTACCTTAATAGCCACCACTTACAACGGGGCTATAGTACTGTCCTGCCCTCAGGTGACCAACCATGAGACCCACCCTTTAAATTCTCTGGGAATTTTGAAAATTCCCTTCCTGTTTGCTCAGCAAGGCATGGAGTGCTCCCAGCTAACCTTTCCAGCTGACCATGCCTCCACGCACCACGTGATCCCCAGTATGGAGCAATGGCGAGGTGCTGGACCTCATCAGTATTTGGGTGGAGGAAGCTGTCCAGTCGATTCCTTCGAGCAGATATCAAGGGACATGATGGAAAGGAGCCATGACCGGGACGCACTGCAGTGCAGGGTTAAAGTGAAGGAGCTATAGAACGCCTACCACAAAGCCTGCAAGGCAAACCGCCGCTCCAGTGCTGTCCCCACGACCTGCCATTTCTACAAAGAGCTGGATGCAATATACTTGGGGGCAACTCCACCTCTACTCCAAGGACCACCCTGGTCACTTCAGAGCCCAGTTCAACAAGGCAGGAGGAGGAGGAGGAAAGCGGGAGCAAGGGTGCTGAGGAAGAGGGAGACACCCCGGCATCCCTAGATGCATGCAGCCAGGAGCTGTTCTCAAGCCAAGAGGAAGGTAGCCAGTCACAGCGGCCGGTGCTTGGGGAAGGACAAACACCAGAGGAGGTTCCCAGTAAGCAGCTTTTATTTTGGGAAGGAAGTTGTTCAGTGCGGACTCTTGGGGCAAGGAGGGTTAGGGATACATGCATGCCTAGATGCGGAATAGGACGTTGATGTGCTCTTTCACATTCCGGTACAGCTGATTCAGACCCATCAGTTTGTATGTATAGTTGGGATTGTGTTTTCCAATGTGTATCATTTTGCATTTATTTACATTGCATTTCATCTGCCATTTTGTTGCGCAATTTAGTGAGATTCCTTTGTAACTCTTCCCAGTCAGCTTTGAACTTAACTATCTTGAGTAAATGTTGTATTGTCCACAAATTTCACTACCTAGCTGTTTATCCCCTTTTCTAGAGCATTTCTGAATATGTCGAACAGCACTGGTGCAGTGCAGGTCCGTAGGGGAACCTGGCTATTTACCTCCCTCCATTCTGAAAACTAACCATTTAGTCCTACCCTTTGTTTCCTATCTTGTTTGGAAGTCTGGATCCCAGCTTCCATTTTTGCTGCAGCAGGGCAGGGAGCACTTTCTGTTACGCAGTAAATATCATTATGGGATTCAAATGCTGACCGCCTGGTCCATTTGAGGATTTCAATATCCGTGTACCACTATCAGATAAAAGTGCTGCTTCTCTAGCTCAAGTAGCTATCTGTGCATGTGGCTAGGATTTGAACCTGTGGCTACTTGCCTATGAGACAGACAGCTTTCAGTAGCCCAAGGTGTTTGTACTGGCTTGCTAAGCAGAAAGTTCTGATTTTAGCAGCGATATTATGGTGTTCACTCCACACTGACCTCCTTGGGAAGGAGGTGTGTTCCATAGCCTCTAGAGGGAAGACTGCCAAACACTCTGTTATGAAGCCAAGTTTGCCTTGCCTTTGTTATGCTCCCAGACTCTCCAGATTGGAGCATTTTATTGGAGAGAAAAGATTGAGCCAGGCCCCTCTGCCTTGGCTATCCCACCACAGCTAGTGATGGAATTCGCTCTAGTGGAGCAGTGTGTCCATTGGGAGGGGGAGGCAATGACAACCCCTGAGGGATTCTCGCCAGACAAAAACCCTTCAGAAGCAAGAGTTGAGGCAGTTGCATCTGAAGAAGTGGGCTTTTTACCCACGAAAGCTTATGCCCAAATAAATCTTAGTCTTTAAATTGCCACCGGACTCCTCATTGTTTTTGTGGATACAGACTAACATGGCTACCCCTCCGATAGTTGAGGCAGACACACCCCAAAAGCCCTCAGGGAAGGAAGCAGCCTTCCCCATCCCATGCAGAGATGGTCTGTGACAATCTGAATGACCTTGAACAGGATGGAAGAGGGAGAAATCTTCATCTCACCTCAGCATGTGGGAACAAAGGTTAACCCAGCGGGAGGATGGGGAGGTCAATCCACTACTCCCTGTACCCAGAGAACCTGGGAGGATGCCACAGGATCCCCAGGCCCTGACCTGAGAGGAGATGGAGCAGAGTAGGGGCTTTGGCTGTGAGAGAGGGTCCCTTACCAGAGGTTGGGCTCCCTCCGTGATTTCAAGCAGTGTGCATGGTTCAGAGCCAGGCCTTGCCTGGTCCCCATAATGCCCCAAGAGAGTGAACTCCAGGGCAGCACCAGGGCTGCTGATGCCTTAAGGAACAAAGTCACCATCCCTAGGCACCGGGTGGGAGGAATAGGTCTCAGGTTCACATCCAAAGGTTTTGGGGTGACAGATGTAAGGGGGGCATGGGAGACCTCTGCTGCAAATCCTCTCTGCAGGGTCTAAAACGAACATGTGTATATGGGGTCGTTGTCAACCAGCTGGTTTATGAATGATGTGCCAGCTTGTTATAAGCTGATTTATTATCTGAATAGCTGAAATTTGAAATTACCAGACATAGTAGCAGACATGGCACAACCTGCAGGCTCTCCCAGGCTACTGGTCCAGACCGCTTGCTGGCCCTTTTCCGAAAGGGGAAGCTGTGACAGAGATTTTGCACTCTTGGCAGGGGGCTCAGGGGGCTGTTTTTGTTAGTGACAAAAGGGAAAATAGAATGTTTGAAGTAAAATGTCTCAGGTATTCCATATGTGGGGTCACCTCTGAGAATGTTCTGGACCTTTGTAGAACCTCATGGAATCTTCCAGACTTTCTGAGAACTACATTTTCCTCCAATGTCCTAGATATCTGGACCTTTGTAGAATCTCATGGAATCTTCCAGACTTTCTGAGAACTACATTTTCCTCCAACGTCCTAGAAGGTCAGCCACACCCTTATGGGTATATAAGTGTAAGGGGACTGTTGCCCCCTTACTAACATTCAATGGGGTTGTTTTAGTTGCTAGCTCCCAGTACTAAAAAGGGGGAAGGGTCGATGGGGAATCAGGACCCTGAGACTGACAGCCCCCAGGAACAATGGGGAGAGGCCAATGCTCCAGGTCAGCCTGAATGACAGGGCGAGCAGGCTAATCAGGGAGTCAGGAGGCCAGGGAGGTCCTGTCCTCTGTGTGAGCTGGAATTGCCTGGGTCAGAGTGGGGCTGAGCCAAGGAGAAAGCAGGGGCTCAAGCTGAGCTGGGGTGCAGAGCTGGGCCAGATCCAGAGGAACCAGAAAAGCAGCCCAGAGAGAACAGACCCTGTCCTGGAAGCAGAGCTGCAGCCCCAAAGCCAGAGGCACAACCCAGAGAGAACAGACCTGCAGGAACCAGAGCCAGAGGGGCCAGAAAAGCAGCCCAGGAAGCAGGTCAGTGCTGGGAGCAGAGTTACAGAAGCACCCTGCAGAGCAGACCTGTCCTGTGAGTGGAGCTGCAGCACCCAGAGCCAGAGGGGCCAAAGAAGCAGCCCAGGGAGCTGGAGGCAGAGCAGCAGCAGTGCAGAGACCAAGTGGTGCAGCTGGAGCCGTCTGGAGCTGGGTGCAGTGAGCAGCTGGGGAGACCGAGGGGGACCCTGGGCAGCGGGCCCAGCACAGGGAGATTCCTCAGTCAAGAGGTTCTGCAGGCCAGGCTTGGATCATAACCCCAATAGGGCGGGGGTGACACTGGGAAGAAGGGTCCTACCACTTAGAGTCTGAGAGCATGTGGCCACCACCAAAGCAAGTGTCCAACCCACAGCATCCCTGCAGCACAGCCAGGGCCTGAGAAGAAGGCCTGGGACTTACAAGGAGCAGACTGTGAACTGCCCTGACACTTCAGAGACACTGTTTGTGGTGTTCCCTGCCACAGAGCGGGCTGATGTGTTTCCTTTAACCTTTCCCATTTTGCCTTATTCTTTTTAAAATTAATTGTTGATTAAATAACTTGTATTTGCTTTAACTTGTATGTAATGGTCAGTGGGTCAGAGAAGTGCCCAGTGCAGAGAGAGTACCCCGGAGTGGGGACACCCTAGCCCCTGTCCTAGGTGACCACAGCAGGGTTGGGGGTCGAGCCCCCCAGGAATCCTGGGCCCAGCCTTGTTGGAGTTGCGAGGACTCTGCCAGACAGGAGAGTGGAAGGGGAGTCCTTAAGGACAGGGAGGCCAGTGGGTAAAGGAAGTGGGAGCAAGGACTCAGATCCTTTCGCTAGCCTACTTCACCGGGGTAGTACAGAAGCCAGGAAGGTTCCTCACAATAGCGGGACTATTCACCCGCTTACATAAGGGTCGGGGTGTTGCCAGCCAGTCAGTGAGAAATAAGAATGAACTGAAGTGAAGGGAGAGCCCAGCTGCAACTTTATATATATATATAATTGTGAAAGTGTTGGCTCCTCTGATGCTGTGCTTCAGCTCGTGAGGGCAAAGATGAGAAAAGCAGCCTTCTGAACGAGTGTTAACATTCTCATACTCTCACCTAGTGTAACTCTGTTTAATACTGGTCTACATAGTGCTGGTGCACAGATCAATTTCTTGATGTTAGTAAATTTCAATTATTCTTAAAATTAAAGTTTCTATAAGCTTAGCTGAAACAAAATTTTTATTTGCTTAAAAATGGCATGAATATATACACATTTACAGTTCCTAGCATACTAATTTATCATCTTATATGACAGGGCTAAATCATGCATGCAAATTGTGCATCAAAGTCATGAAATGGGCACAAAGGCAATAAATAAGGTATTGAAAAGTTTAACAAATGGTGGAGGGGGGGGGCGTGCGGGATTTGGTGTAGGGCTGGCCCTGCTCTTGGGCTCACAAGGCCATGGTATCAACTGTATAAAGGTTGTATGTGTTCATGTAGGCTGGGGATTGTATTCTGTCCCCATGGGAGTGTCCTGCAGGAACTAAAACCACTGTGGGGGTGATTAATGGAAACCCCTATGCAGTGGATGAGCAACTGGATATGAGTCAGCAGTGTGCCCTACTTGCCAAGAAGGCTAACAGCATATTGGGCTGCATTAGTAGAAACATTGCCAGCAGTTTGAGGGAAGTGATTATTCCCCTCTATTCAGCACTGGTGAGGCCACACCTGGAGTACTGCGTCCAGTTCCCCCCCACCCCAGAAAGAATGTGGACAAATTGGATAGAGTCCAACGAAAATGATTAGGGGGCTGGAGCACATGACTTACAAGGAGACGCTGAGGGAACTGGGCTTATTTAGTGTGCAGAAAAGAAGAGTGAGGGGGGGATTTGATAGCAGCCTTCAACTACCTGAAATGGGGTTCCAAAGAGGATGGAGCTAGGCTGTTCTCAGTGGTGGCAGATGACAGAACAAGGCGCAATGGTCTCAAGTTGCAGTGGGGGAGGTCTAGGTTGGATATTAGGAAAAACTATTTCACTAGGAGGGTGGTAAAGCACTGGAATGGGTATCTAGGGAGGTGGAGGAATCTCCATCCTTAAAGGTTTTTAAGGCCTAGCTTGACAAAGCCCTGATTGGGATGAGTTAGTTGGGGTTGGCTCTGCTTTGAGCAGGGGGTTGACTTCCTGAGGTCTCTTCCAACCCTAATCTTCTATGATTCACATACTGCTCTTTCCAGGAGAGAAGGCTGCTGCGTCCGTGTGTGTTTGTGTACAGACGTTTGTATCTGTGCACAGATGTCCATATGTGTAGCCCTCCAGCTGGCTCACCCAAACTGGCTGTTCTCTGTGACTCAGCCAAAGCAAGAGCTGCCCCGTCAGTTCCCACTGTGCTGTTGCCTTGGTGGTGGTGGTGAAGGGGTGGGGTGGGCAGTGCTGGGGATCAGGGTTCATCCCCTCAGGGAATAGGTCAACCCCACACACAACTGGGGGCCACGGCCTAAAGGTGTATGTGAAGGATCCACATACAAACAGCCCCAGTGCCTTACCCCAGCAATGGACTCATCTCTGCTTCAGGTGAACAATCCTTGTATAAACAGCCTCTGTGCCTCACTGCAGAGGAGGCTGCATCTCAACACTGGGTGTAAACAGCCCGGGCCACACACCGAGCCCCAGACAGATCCCTGGCTGACAGCAGAACCCAGAGAGGGTAATGAGCCATAAGGAGCTGCATTGGCTGAGGACCCCAGAGACCTAGGGGAATTGTGGACCACTGCAGCAGAAGACAAAGTAGGAGGTAGCCCAGGGGACTGAAACATTGCTCCAGTTGTAGAACCAGCGAACCGGTCAGCATGTTTCAGGAGGATCCCCATTGCCAGGGCCCTAAAGTCTATGCAGAACCTCACCGTCCCTTCAGACTTTGGGATCAGGACTATTGGGCTTCATCATTCACGCTGGGACTCTTCCATTATCCCCCAGGGCCAGCATTGCCTCAAGTTCTTTCTGGACCACTTCCCACCTTTTTCTGGGAAGTGGGCAATGCTGGGTGCAGACCTTCTCTGCCTGGGAATGGTGTCTATGATGACTGGTAATGTTCATCTGCACTAGATGGAAAGATAAAATGGAGGGAAAGTCTTGGACCAACTTTTGTAGCTTTGCTTTTTGTTCCGGGTCTGAGACCTGCCAAGGCCCTGCTTTGGGACTCTGAGGAGCAGGAAGGATCCCAGTTCCTCTACCGCAGATACCCCACGCTCCTAGGTGGTGTCCTGCTTCCCTGATGGGCCAATAGGCCACACATCCCCATGGAGGTGGGCAGCTTTGTTGACTCTGGCCCTTGGGCCATGCAGCCCGTTAAGGAAGGGCCACTTTATTGACTCCAGCCACTGGCCCACAGAGCCCTGTAAGGAAGGGCTACCTATTGACTTAGGCCATCAGGCCACACTGCCTGAGAGTGAGAGAAGTCTAAGGGAGTCTAAATACTAGACAGTACTAACCTGCTTGGTAGTCAGTCACCATTATGGAATCTAGCCGGCGGCAGTACATCCCTTCTGTTTAACCATTCGTGACCTGACACCCTGTGACAGGGTGTACCTACGCTGCAGTACAAGGCCAAATTGTCCTGACTCTATGGTTTTTGTTTCCAACTTATGGTGGCTGAGCATACATGGTTATGCTAAAGCCATACACAAGTCCAGGTCTCTCATAACATATATTTTTCTTCCCCATTGACTTAGTTTCCTGTAGCACCAGCTATTCAGAGTGTGGGGATAGCAGGTTAGATTCCTGAATCAGGCCCTGGTGAGCCCCAGCTGCACCGCCTGCTGAGCCCCAATGCATACTGGACAGGACCGTGCAGACTCCCTGAGGGGCCCCAGTGCATGCTGGGAGAAAGCAATGGAGAGAGGCCTGCTCTGCAGCTCAGCACTGCTGCCCTACTCTCACCCACCCCCTCAGAAGGGGGTAAAAATCGTATCTTTCTCACTCAGGTTTAACCCTTCTGTCAGGTGGAGTCAGCAGCAACAAGGGCCAGGTTCAATATTTAGGGATGCCTCTTAATAGTACAAAACAGAAATAGCTTCAACCTCCACCCAGTAATTTGGGAAAATTAAATATCACCCCTGGGCATCTCTAAGAGGTAGACTCACAAGCATTGAGTCTGTGTACAACAAAGAACATTTTTAGTAAAACGGGAAAAGGAACCCAGCATTAATTTTGGAAAACACCACAATTCAAAAGTATATGACCATGAGCAAACACCCATCTCAGAGTACACGGGGCAGTACTCTTTGCCTCAGTTTCTCATCTTGCAGTGTAAAAACACACCACTCTCCCCAGTGCACCCTCCTCACAGTTACTGTCCTCAATCAGTAAAGACCCATAGTTCAGAGGTGTGTTCACATGAGTTCACCCCAAAAGCGTTGAGCACTGCTTCTGTGCTCACCATTGCAACTGTCTCATAGTTGCTAGTGTTCACTGGGCCAGGACTGTTCACTGGGCCACTGCTACTGCCATTTCTCTGCTGTGATATCACATTCTGAGGTGCTACTACTTAAAACAGCTCTGTGATTTTAAGAGGTGGAAGGAACCTCACGTCTACCACAGACTTTGCAATTTCTTTCAGTCCATTACTACTATACCCCAGATCTAACGCTCAGCACCTAGTTATCAGTGATTTCAGCTCTAGTGATCACTGAACCCACACAAAAACTCTAATCAGCTCTATTTTTAAACACTACAGAGAACAGTAGCAAATAATACCTAGGACTCCCTAGTAAGACCCCATACCCCCAGACATGAACACTCACTCTTACTCTCTTTCTTCTGCCCTAGGTATTGGCATCCCTGCCCCCTGCATAGCAAGTGAGATTCAGTTTAGGGTAAGCCCCTCAATCAGGGCAGGCTAAGTACAGTTCTGCTGCCCTTTACTCATATAATAGGGATAACAACATTTCATTACCCCTGCATTCAATAAAGTGATTTGTAACCCAAGACTAGCAAAAACTGATCACTTTGGCAAAGCAGCTCCATCATGCTGTGCACCTAGAAAGAGTAGGTGAGTTTATGAAAATACAGTCTGTTCCTGAAATCTTTTCATCTTGGCTCATTGCTAGATGTCAGAGGAGAGTTCATTCAGCCTTTGCTTACACAAGTAATCCTTGTCCTGTGGCTTCTGGCTGGATCCCCCTGCAGGTCACATCCTTCCATGTCATCCAAGGGGGATGGTGGGGATGGGGAAATCCATGACTCCTACCCACCCCTGGCCAGGTGCAGGTCTCTGCTGTTCATAGACTGCTCTTGCTGTCACTGATGGTTGAGGTGGGATACTTCTTCCTGCTGAGGGCACTGCTGTGCTCTTGCAGAGATGGGGTGTCACTCAGGCCCACAGTGTCTTGACTCTCAGCCTTGGGAGGCTGGGATGATGAATCTTTCTGGAGTCTGGGTGTGGGGGCAATTAATAATGCAACTAGAGAATTAAAAGCCCCATTCAATTATAGTAATCCCTCTCCCAGTGTAAACCCTCTCTGCAAGTTATTAGTACCATGCTATGGTCATGCAAAGAGACCCTGTCCAAGATCAGGGCCTCTTTGGTGCCAGATATTGTCCAGACCCTATCCAAGATCAGGGACCCATTGTGCTGGATGCTGCATAGACCTCCAACCTAGACTGGGTTCCCCATTGTTCTGGGCACTGCACAGACAACAAACAGGCACTGAGAGAAGTAGGGAATTGCATAAGGTCTCTGGAAGAGGAAGGAATAGAACCCAAGTGTCCTGATCCCATGTGCCAGACATGAGGTGCTCCTGGACCAGCCCTCACGACATGGGAAATAAGGTGGCAACATTTTCTCCAATAAGCAGGGGGGCTGCACTGGGATCCCAGGGACTGAACCTGAGCAGGCGCACCCTGAAGCCCCACTTGTATTTGGAGGAAATAATAAAACCACATTACTGGGAGATTCAGTTTGGCTTTCAGCCCTGAAAGCTACTTCCAGCAGAACTGTGCCCCCTACTGAACCTCCATCCAGCTCCCTGCAGCACTACATCCCCTTCTGCAGCGGTTCTCAACCAGGGGTCCATGCGCCCTTTCGTGGGGGGGACGGGACGGGACCCTGTGGCTGAAACCCAGATCCCAAGCCCTGGCACTCTACGTCATGGGGCTGAAACCCTGAGCCCCAGCACCCCCCACCACGGTGCTGAAACTCCAAGCCCTGGTCCCCCCCACCAACTGCAGTGCCAGAGCAGGACAGTCCCTGGGGCAGCTCCCCACCCCACTTCCTCCTCTCCCTGCCCCTGAGGCCCCCACCCCCTGGCCAGGTTGGAAGCAGGAAGCCAGAGTCTGGGCAATGCGGGCAGCTGCTGCTCTGGCTAGTTTCATAGAGCAGGCAGCCACGGCATTCCCCTGTCTGCTGCTGCTGGTGCCTGGGGTTGCAGCGGCTCCTCAGCTCACACATCTGGTAAGAGCTGCCCAGGCAGGGGGACCCTGCGCTGTGGCCAGCAGAGCCCTTGGGGAGTAGTGACCGCAGGGGAGCCCTCCTGGCACACAGCCCCTAGCTACCCCCTCCCTGCACCCTGAGTTACCCCCCCCTGCCCGCACACAGCCCCCAGCTACCCCCTCCCTGCACCCTGAACTACCCCCTGCATGCACACAGCCCCTAGCTCCCCCCTCCTTGCACCCTGAGCTACACCCCCCACCCACAGCCCTGAGCTCCCCCCTCCCTGTACTCTGAACAGTTTTCAAACTTTTGGAGCTGAACCCCCACCACACACAACCCAGACAGGCTAGGTGGCCTGACGTGGTGAGTCAGAGGGTGGAGGTGGCGCTGCCTTCCTGGACCCCACTGTGCGGAGCTGGCCCAAGCCCCACCAGCCCCTGCCCTCCCCCAATAGAAATCAAACTACGCCTATGTCCAGCGGCCCACTCTTGGTCTGGAGCCCTGATTCCCCTCCCCCTCTGGACCCTGGAGTTTTTATAGCATGTTGAGGGGGGCCTCAGAAAGAAAAAGGTTGATAACCCCTGTTCTACTGCACCCCTGCCACCCGACTCCATACAGCATTGCGCCCCCTATTCAGGCCCTGACCCTCTCCCTGAACCCTGGTGCCCCCTACTGACACCCTATCCCAATCCCTGAAGAACAACACCCCATACTGAGCCTCCACCATGATCCTTGAAGCACAGCTCACACTACTGACCCACCCGCTCCCAGCAGCAAGGGGCCTTCTACTAAGCACCCCGCCCCACTCTCTGCAGCACAGGACCCCTTATTGCCCCCGCCCCACTCCAGGCAGCACAGGACCCCTTGAATATTTCATGTATGTCTCCTATCCTATCCAGTCCCACTTGGCCTGTATGCTGCAGCCTGGGGCAGGCACCATCTTGGATCCTGGGGATGTTCAGGCCCCTCACCTGTTCTTGGCCGAGGCAGCACGGTCCCGCTGTCGGCGGTTCTTGAACCAGTTCCCCACCTGGGTGGGGGTAAGGCCAGTGGCATGGGCCAGATGGCGCTTGCAGGAGGGGTTGGGGTAGGGGTCCTGCAGGTACCATTCCCGCAGCAGGTTCCGTGTCTTCTCCTGGGGACAGAGAGAAGGGCAGTGGGATGGGTATCAACACAGGGATGGGGTCAGCAGGGAGACCCTTATACCCTATCCTGATGAGCCTTCCCAGCCATGCACAGGCCCATATAGAGCATTCACCATCCTGGTGGGCAGCATAATCCACTGCAGTCTATTCACTGGGTGGTGGCTGTGGGAGACAGAATCATCCCCTCCAGTCTGTCCCACCTGAGGAGGAGGTGGGATTGCCCTACAGAGCATTCCTCTTGGGGAGGGGGGGCAGAGCTGTCCCCAGCAGTCTATTTAATCATCGCCCACAGTCTATTCCCTGGGGGTGGGGGATTGTACCCTACACTCTATTCTCTCACCAAGGAGCTGTCAATCTGCTGCTCATGACCCTCTTCCTCTCCTGCCCCACCACCCGATGCCCTGCTCACCTTGAAGCTGCTGGCCCTGTGCTGGATGTTGCTGTTGGAGAAGGATAGTCTCCTGCATGATGGGTACTGGTCCAGGCCCCCCAAGGTCCCTGGGGCCCCACGGGGTGAGGCCTGGCTGCAATAGGGTGCCAGCAGGGCTGCGGTGTGGGGGCCCAGTGGCCCCAGCTCAGGGCAGGCCCGCACCCATGGAGGGACCTGGTGGGACCTGTGGGCAAGGGTAGGCGGCAGGGCCCAGAGGAACCGTGCCAGACGCTCGAACTCCCCACTCTCTTGCAGGGCCTCACAGACTCGGGCCACCTGCCCTGGGGGGAAGAGTGACAGACCAGGTGGTGGTAGTGGCATAGGGCCAGTGGGGGGATGGGACCAGGGCAGAGAAAGGTGTAGGTTTGAATATGGGATGGAGAGGTAAAGTGCAGGAGGCAGGAGGGTATAGAGCAAGAAAAGGGGAACAGGGCAGGGGATCGGGATGGGAGTATGGGATGGAGGAGGGATGAGGCAGGAATCAGGGCGAGCGGGGATGGGGCAGTTTTGTGTGGGGCTGGAATGAGAGGAATGGGACAAGCAATCCGAGTATGGAACAGAGGGTTATGGGTCTGGGATTGGGGTGTGAGGAACAGAGAGGGACAGGGCAGAGGATTGAGGGGGAGGCCTATAGGAGGCAGACAGAGGGAATTGGACAAACTGAGGATGGGAGAGAGAAATAACAGAAATGATGTTAGTGCCACTACCCAGTAACTAGGCAGAGCTTTGCATCAGTCCTTCCCTTCCCACCCACCCACCCCCCGCACCCTGGGCAGTGCCATGGAGGGCCACCTGGCTCAGCCAGATGACATGGCAGCTCTGAGGTTTGATCTCCAGACTCACCAGCTATGCTGACTCCCTTAAAGCCTCAGCTCCTCAGACGGGGGTGGGGTGGGGGGGAATCTCAGCCTCCATGGAGGAAAAAGGCACTTTCTAATCTTTGTGTTTGTAGAGAGAAGGCTGGGGACATGACCCCCACCTCCCACGAAAGCTGGGGACTCAAACTCCCCCCCCATCCCACCGAAAGTTGTTGATGTGATATATGCCCATCCTAACTCCCCAAGGAGGCTGGAACCAGACCCCTGCCCCTCAAGAAAGCTGGAGATGTGATCCCTGCTCCCTCCCCACAAAGGCTGGAGACAACCCCCAGGCCCCCCTGAAGGGTCACAAAGCAGAAAGCAAAGAAAGAAGCCAACATGGATTACTTTTAAAACTCTTGGTTTGAAGCCAATCTCATGCAATTTTGAGTGGCTGACTCTGCTGGCCCAGTCAGGGACCCAGAGAAAGCAACTCACCTGTCATGTGCAAATGGTGGATTGGTTGGAGATGGTTAGAAAGAGGACCAGACGCCAGGCCATCCAGCTAGGTACTGAGAATATAGATAAGACATATGGGCTGGGGACGATTTCTGGGCCCTAAGGACTCAGGAGCCCCAATGAGAACCAGCAGACCAGTGACTCCTAGTGCGATATCATGTGAGAGCGATTAAGAAGGAGCAGAGTGGTGGGATCCCTTGGGATATGACCTTAGTCAGACTAACAATGAGTCCTGTATCTGGCTTTGGGGTGCACACTTCAAAGAGGATGGTGACAATTTGACAATCCAATCCATAATAGTGAATAATTAGGAGTTTTAATAAAGAGAATTTAAAATACTCTTTATAAAGAGTAAAGAATTAATAATAATAATAAAATAATAAAGAATTTTCAATCCTTGAGGGGGCCACTTGGGATCTGGGGCAAAAATTGGGGATTGGTCCTGCTTTGAGCAGGAGGTTGGACTAGATGACCTCCTGAGGTCCCTTCCAACCCTGATAGTCTATGAAATACGATCTACCTATTCACCCTCTCTAATATACAGCCACTATACATCCAAAACATATCTATCCATCCAGTCCATATCTATCTATCCAGTCATTGTGACAAAGTCAGCTGGACAGCTGCAAGAGGGTGTGGGAAGGCAGGCATGTTAGCCCTAGAATGTTAAAGGCCCTCTTCCCTATAAGCTGAGAAGGGGTTACCTCAGGTCAATTAGGAACACCTGGATCCAGTTAAGGGCTGCCTGAGAACTTTTAAAACTGGAAGGGAGAGAGAGACAAGCTGTTACCAGGCTAGTGGCAGCAGGGAAGTAAGCTTCTCCAGAATGGGAGGCTACACTCCTCCCCATAGGGGAAGCAGACAAGCCTGAGTGCCTTCTAGGGGAAGGACTGACATCCTGGGGCAGGCTACAGGGCAACACCCACCTCAGTGAGGAGGCAGGGGAAGGTATCATCCCTTTGTTTTCATGTTTATGGGACTATTGCCCTTTTGTTTGTGTAGGATCACCCAGTAGGGCCAAAGGAGCACAGATAATGGGAGGATGAACACTCCTCGGAGTAGGGTGGGGCTGATTTACCCATCACCAGAGGGGGAAGTGCTTGGTCCAGCAAGGCGAAGGAGGTGCCTTGCCACACCATCCACCCACCCCAATATACAGCTATCCATCCAATACACATCTACGGGGTCAGTTCTAGGGGTGGACAAGCAGGGCAGTTTGCCAAACTGCTGGGCGTTTTTTTTTGTTTTTTTTTTGCTCAGCAATGAGGTGCCCAAAAACATACAGGTTTCAGAGTAACAGCCATGTTAGTCTGTAGTCGCAAAAAGAAAAGGAGGACTTGTGGCACCTTAGAGACTAACCAATTTATTTGAGCTACAGCTCACTTCATCGGATCCATATTGTGGAAAGTGTAGAAGATCTTTTTATATACACACAAAGCATGAAAAAGTACCTCCTCCCACCCCACTCTCCTGCTAGCAATAGCTTATCTAAAGTGATCACTCTCCTTACAATGTGTATGATAATCAAGTTGGGCCATTTCCAGCACAAATCCAGGTTCTCTCACCCCCCCACTCCCCCCCCACACAAACCCACTTCCTTGCCTACAGACAGCCCCCCAACCTGAAGCAAATACTCACCAGGAACCACATACCACACAACAGAACCACTAACCCAGGAACCTATCCTTGCAACAAAGCCCGTTGCCAACTGTGCCCACATATCTATTCAGGGGACACCATCACAGGGCTTAATAACATCAGCCACACTATCAGAGGCTCGTTCACCTGCACATCCACCAATGTGATATATGCCATCATGTGCCAGCAATGTCCCTCTGCCACGTACATTGGTCAAACTGGACAGTCTCTACGTAAAAGAATAAATGGACACAAATCAGATGTCAAGAATTATAACATTCATAAACCAGTCGGAGAACACTTCAATCTCTCTGGTCACGCGATTACAGACATGAAAGTTGTGATATTACAACAAAAAAACTTCAAATCCAGACTCCAGCGAGAAATTGTTGAATTGGAATTCATTTGCAAATTTGATACAATTAACTTAGGCTTGAATAGAGACTGGGAGTGGCTAAGTCATTATGCAAGGTAACCTATTTCCCCTTGTTTTTTCCTACCCCGCCCTCCCTTAGACATTCTTGTTAAACCCTGGATTTGTGCTGGAAATGGCCCACCTTGATTATCATACACGTTGTAAGGAGAGTGGTCACTTTAGATAAGCTATTACCAGCAGGAGAGTGGGGTGGGAGGAGGTACTTTTTCATGCTGTGTGTGTGTATATAAAAAGATCTTCTACACTTTCCACAGTATGCATCCGATGAAGTGAGCTGTAGCTCACGAAAGCTTATGCTCAAATAAATTGGTTAGTCTCTAAGGTGCCATAAGTACTCCTTTTCTTTTTGCAAAAACATACATTAACTACAAATACATGTCTATCTATCCACCCTCATAAACATCTATCCATCCAATACACATACATCTACCCAAATCCCATAGCCATCCCCAACGTGCATCTATCCCTCTATCCCCAATAAACTTCTCGCCGTCCATCCCAATACATATCCACCCACACATCTGCAATATGTATCTATTTCTCTGTGCATCCCCAATTTGTATCTATCTGTCTGACACTCAATACATATCTTCAATCTGTGATGGCTGGGAAGGTGCTCCATGGTGAGAGTGTTGATCTGTACCCCAAAACATGGTTTATGTATTGGGTTTCTGTGACAGGTGCTGAGCCTGCTGGAGGGAATGGTCAGTTTGAACACCTTTCTCAGAGACAGATGCAGTCATAAGAGGAGTGATTTAACCCATTTAGATTAAATTGTTCCAGATGCCAAGCAATGGAACAGCCATCACAGGCATTCTTCTAGATCATTGGTTCCTAAACTGGGGGGCAAGAAGAAATTCCAAGGGGGAACGTGAGGCTGTCTGGCCCTTGAGCTCCCTGCTGGGGAGGCTAGCCCCCAGCTCCTCCTCTGCTGTCCCCCCCGCCCCCATGCCCCTCGCAGCCATGCCACCATGCGGGCAGCGCGGCTTGTGCCCGCCCACCTCCCAGGCTTTCCAGTAAGCCAGTCCTGCCACTCTGAGTGGCCTGGTAAGGGGGGTGGGGGTTGGATAAGGGGCAGGAGGTCCTGGGGACAACGTTCCCTCTAATTTTTGACAGGCCGTGTGTGCAAAAAATTTCTTCTGTGCAAATTTTTGAAGCAGAGTTCAAATTTGTGCACCATGAGGCAAATGCACTCAAGCGAGTAAAATGCTTATACATTTAAAAAGTTTTAATTTGCAATTTGTAATAATAATAGTTTTACACCATGTTATTTTATAAATGTCATTTTAAATACTTAGAAAAAGGAAATTTAACCATTCTTCATGAAGCAGAAGTTAGTTTTAAGCATTACCCTTTATGATCTTTTTTATAGACAATCACGAGCATATATCAAGCACATATTAATCATGATCATTATCAGTCCATAGGCTTCTGCCCATTGGTGTCCACTTTCACCTTTCATTCTATACACATGTCCGAAAAGACTTTGATAAACATATGATAAAGAATTTAATAAGTATGCCATTATGTCCATTTATATGGGTTTTCAGATAGAGACATCATAAGTTAAAAAAGCAAAACAAGAGTTTGTGTTTTAAATTTAAAATTTTCCTAAAAAATATCAATAAATGATTATCAGCCAAGAATAAGATATGTAATTACAAATGCATTTTAAATTTTCTTATTGGTTGAAATGTCAAAGACTGCTAAACTAACCTTACTGTTTTTCCCTGCGATCTTTTTCATTTGCACATTCAATATAAACTCTGTCCAGATCTATCAGTCCTCCATCCAGCTGGTAACTCTTAATATACATCTGCATGTTCAAATGATCTACTTGTAAACGATTCCGTAGTGTTTTTTAGAGTGTTCATTAAGCTAAAGCCACGCTCACAGTCTGCACTTGATGCTAGGAATGTTCCTCCAATATCCATCAACTTTGCAAGATCCTGAAACTCTTCGTTCGGGTGAGCAAATATCACCATATCCGGGAAACTTAAAACCAGTTGGCTTTTGATTCTTTTGGCTACTGCAAACTTGAAATCGTTGTACTGACTGACTATAACAATCTCTTCAGCAAGAAAGTCTTTGTATTTTGAACATAGGGATTTGACAGATTTCGCTTTAAGAAATCCAACTTCCATACATCATTCCACATTCTTCCTGTTGAAAATTCTCCTGAAGCTCTGGCGTCTCGACAATAGACACAAACCACTCCGTTGTCCTCATGATATGTGAATATTTCACGAAGTTTAACAAGCATTACACTTTCAGAGTAACAGCCGTGTTAGTCTGTATTCGCAAAAAGAAAAGGAGTACTTGTGGAACCTTAGAGACTAACCAATTTATTTGAGCATGAGCTTTCGTGAGCTACAGCTCACTTCATCGGATGCATACCGTGGAAACTGCAGCAGACATTATATACACACAGAGATCATGAAACAATACTTCCTTCCACCCCACTGTCCTGCTGGTTATAGCTTATCTAAAGTGATCATCAAGTTAGGCCATTTCCAGCACAAATCCAGGTTCTCACCCTCCACCCCCACCCCCCACAAACTCACTCTCCTGTTGGTAATAGCCCATCTAAAGTGACAACTCTCTTCACAATGTGCATGATAATCAAGGTGGGCCATTTCCTGCACAAATCCAGGTTCTCCCACCCCCTCACCCCCCCTCCAAAATCCACACACACAAACTCACTCTCCTGCTGGTAATAGCTCATCCAAAGTGACCACTCTCCCTACAATGTGCATGGTAATCAAGGTGGGCCATGTCCAGCACAAAGAAAGCCTGGATTTGTGCTGGACATGGCCAACCTTGATTACCATGCACATTGTAGGGAGAGTGGTCACTTTGGATGAGCTATTACCAGCAGGAGAGTGAGTTTGTGTGTGTATGGGGGTGGGGGGTGAGAGAACCTGGATTTGTGCAGGAAATGGCCCATCTTGATTATCATGCACATTATGAAGAGAGTTGTCACTTTAGATGGGCTATTACCAGCAGGAGAGTGAGTTTGTGTGTGGGGGGGTGGAGGGTGAGAAAACCTGGATTTGTGCTGGAAATGGCCCAACTTGATGATCACTTTAGATAAGCTATTACCAGCAGGACAGTGGGGTGGGAGGAGGTATTGTTTCATGATCTCTGTGTGTATATAATGTCTGCTGCAGTTTCCACGGTATGCATCCGATGAAGTGAGCTGTAGCTCACGAAAGCTCATGCTCAAATAAATTGGTTAGTCTCTAAGGTGCCATAAGCATTACACTATGTGACTTCGGTGTAACCGTTTCTGTAGTCTCATCCAGTCTTCCAGATTTAAATGAAGTCACTGTTCTTTTACGCTTTAGACCTCTAGACAGTGACATTTTGGGATTGATTTTTACCAGATTGGTTTATTTAAAATTAATACTTTTATTATATGGCTACTATTTCAATGCGCTTAGCAGCGTGACTCGACAAAAGGGCAAACAGGAGATCAGTCAGATCAGGATACCTGAAGTTTGTGCATAGCTCCAATCATGCCCACGCATCTGGGGCAAAAAAATGAGGGAAAATGGAGATGTGTGGGTCCGACCTTCCCAACATGATCAACGTTCCACGTTTGAAATGCTGGCAGGGAGGGGTATGATTCATTGCCCTCCTTTCCCTTTTCTCCCCTTGCCAGCTAGTAGAATCTGGCTGTGTTGACAGATGGCAGGGTAACAGTGTCAAAAGTCGCCCGTAAATGATATTTCGGCCTGACTCCAATAGAGTATTTCATTTTTTGTGCATGTGGTGTTTCGCTGTGCACGGGGGGGTTTAGGATCTGTGTGTGCGTGCACAGCGAACCAGGAACAGTGTCCAGGGGGCAGTCAGGGGACAGGGAGTGGTTGGATGGGGCAGAGGTTTTGTGGGGGCGGTCAGGAGACAGGGAACAGGGGGTTTGGATAGGTGCGGGAGTCTCGGGGGGCCTGTCAGGGGGCGGGGATGTTGATTGGGGTCAGGGGACAAGGAGCAGGGGGGTTGGATAGGGGGTAGGGTCCCGGGAGGGGGTAGTCAAGGGTCAAGGAGATAATAGACCAACAGACAAAATTATAATTATTATGTATACATAATAATAAGTATTCATAAAATTGTCCAATTACAGGTCTATATTATTTAACTACAATAAAGTATTAACAATCTTCTCGTTTCTGATTATGAATATAAGTAGACAAGAATAAAGGTATAACATAAAGTACAATAATAAAAATACAACTATAAATAAAACTATATAACTGCAATGTTTTCAAATTTCATACCACAAAATGGGAATATTTTTTATTTTTTTGCCTTTTGACGTGTCGGAGTGCCATTTCAGTTGGTGAGGAAGCCGAAGAACGATGTAGAAAGCAAGGGAACTTTTAAAAACTTCCTAGCTCACTTGCGAGAGTATTCAAGACTCTCGAGACTTCGAGAGTGTTCTATCATGGGAGTGGTTATCTCCACCACTCACAATGCAAGATCGGCTACTTGCCGGACTGGTGGTGGGGTATATATAGGGCAGCACGCGTCCCTACGTAATAGTAGTAGTAGTAAATAAATGTTTGCGACAACTCAAATTAACTTGCATCCGTTATTATTCATGAATCAGGAAAATTATTTTTATAGATTTTTTTATAATGTATTATGGCCACGATTAAGAAAAGGAAGTATGATGAAGACTACATTAAGTATGGTTTCACCATCATGGAAAAAAATGGGATCGATCATCCTCAATGCATAGTATGCCACGCGGTTCTCAGCAATGATGCCTTGAGACCTAGTCGTCTTGAGTGACACTTGGCAAAGAGCCACAACGCTTTGAAAGAGAAACCAAAAGAGCTTTTTGCTGCTAAACTTCAACGTTTAAAATGCATGAAGCTGGACACTACTGGAGCTTTTCATTAAGCGTCGGCCAAAGTGGTAGAAGCATCTTATGAACTGTCATTGCTCATCGCTAAAGCTAAGAAAGCGCACATAATAGGAGAAACTCTTGTGAAGCCTTGCTTATTGAAAGAAGCGGATATTGTGCTTGGTGCTGAAAGCAAGAAAAATATATCGGAAATTTCGTTTTCTGACAATTCCACGAAACATCGCATCGATGACATGGCGAAAGATCTAAAACTTCAAGTTGTGGAGGCAGTGAAAGCTTCTCCTTTTTTCGCAATTCAGTGCGACGATACCACTGATGTAGTACAATGCTGTCATTTGTTTGTCTACGTTTGATTCATTAACGATGGAACTGTGAAAGAATAACTGCTTTTTTCGAAGGAATTGATGACCACATCAAAGGCTTCGGATGTTATGAAAACGTTTTCTGACTTTTTTTTTTTTTTTTTTTTTTAAGAGAATGGCCTTTCATGTGAAAAACTGGTTGGTGTATGCACAGCCAGTACTCCAGTGATGCTTGGCTCTTGCTCTGCATTTGTGACCTTGGTGAAAGAAAAAAAATCCAGCCATAACCATGACTCACTGTGTCATACACAGATAAGCATTGGCTGCTAAAACCCTTCCAGATGACTTACATGACTCGTTGAATTTGGCCATCAAAGTTGTCAATTTTGTGAAGAACAGTGTTTTAAATACGAGACTTTTTGCAGCTCTTTGTGCAGATTTGGGAGTGGATCATAAAATTATTTTGTTTCACACAGAGGTATGATGGCTTTCCAAAGGGAACATGCTTTCGAGATTATTCGAACTGAAAGATGAAGTGGAAATTTTCCTCAAGCAACAGAAAAAAGAAGAGAGTTATAGCATGCATTTACAGACCACACGTTTCAACTTTCACTGGCATACGTCATGGACATTTCTGAATCTTTGAACAATCTCAATTTGAAGTTGTAAGGAAACAACACTGAAAACATTATAGTGCACCACGGTGCCATCAAAGTGTTTGCGGAAAAAATCAAGCTTTGGAAACATCGAACACAAGCCCAGATGCCTAACTTTTTGTCTTTTCCAACATTTTCATCACTCGCTGAAAATGAAGGTTTCCAAGAACTTTGTAAAGAGAATGCAAAGAACAAAGTTGTGTTTCATCTGGACTGCCTTGCTGACGAATTCATCTGCTATTTTCCAGACAACTTTTCTGGCAACCCTGTTCATAAATTAGCACATAATCCATTCAGTGTTGATGTCGATTCATTGCCAGAAGTATTGCAAGAACAAGCACTCAAAATGAGATACGATTCAAGTGCAAAAGATAATTTTGAAAACTTAAGCCTGGAACAATTTGGGATAAAATATTTCCCAATTTACCCGAAAAGTTGGAGAAGAAGCACTACATATTATTCTTTCGTTTTCGTCCATGTACCTCTGTGAAAAAAGCTTTTCAAGTTTAGTCATAATAAAAACAAAACAAAGGAATCAACTGGATGTCAAAAACAATTTGCGTTGCACACTTTCATCTTTCAAACCTAGGATTTCCCAACTCATGAAGAAAATGCAGCATCATCCTTCACATTAAATTTGTTTTGTTTATGCTATTTCTTATCTTAAATTTCATTTTTATTAAATTTTTGTGCCAAGAAAAACTATTTGTGCTTATTTTTAATTTTAAATTACAAATTGAATTTGTTAAAAGGGGGGTTGGATGATGGTAAAGGAGAGGTGGGGGGCGTGAGGGTTTCTTGAAAATTAAAAAGGGGACACGATGCCAAAAAGTGTGGCTCACAATCTTTCCAGACTACCTTACCCATTTTAAGAGTCTGATTTGTCTTGTGTACCCCTCAAGTTTCACCTCTTAAAAACTTATAAAATCAGACATAAAAATTCAAAAGTGTCACAGCACACTATTTCTGAAAAAATGGCTTACTTTCTCATTTTTACCATACAATTATAAAATAAATAAATTTGAATATAAATATTGTACTTATATTTCAGTGTATAGTACACAGAGCAGTCTAAACAAATCACTGTATGAAATTTTAGTTTGTACTGACTTCACTAGTGTTTTTTACGCAGCCTGTTGTAAAACTAGGCAAATATCTAGTTGAGCTTTTGTACCCCTTGGAAGACTTCCGAGTACCCCCAGGGGTACACGTAACCCTAGTTGAGAACCACTGTTCTAGATGGTCCAACTGACCCACTGCCATTCTCATTGTCTACCCTGGGAAATGGGACAGGGCAGAACAAGCCAGCTCTCTGGGTGGATACTGTTACAGAATAAATGTTACTGAATTCCAGAATCATTGATCTGCTCCCTATTTCCCCATACAGACAAGGCCTAAAGAAAAGGCAAGACTTGGCACCATAGTTGCATCGGGATGATTGGGACCAAAGACCCAACTTCCCTGAGAAATGGGAGACCAACATGCAGGGCAAGCTGAGGTTATGGCTACAGATCCAGAAAGGTGTGATTGTGGCACAGTTAGGCATAACATGCCAGCTTCAATCTAGCTAACATGGGTAACAACAACAAAGAAGTTGCAGCAGCGTGGACCCCTGTCATTAGCCAGCCACTGGAGTACATCCCTGGCAGGCTGGTACTGGGGCAGCGAGCCCATGATGCCACATGTTCACTACCAGCATTATCTGCACCTGCTAGACTGAAGTTAGCATGGGCCCCATGGCTTCCTACAGGACTGTGAGCTGGACCCATTGGGTTCCAGTAGCTCAGTGAGATTAGAAGAGACTGGATGTGTGTGTTCCTAAATTTTCTCCAAAGTTTTGTTTCTGCTGCTGAATATGGTAGCTGGATTTAAGAGGATGCACTTGTGACAGCCAGGTGGACCTGCTCAGTAAGAAGGGTTTGACACAGACGGGGTTGTACCCAGATCCCAGGTTAAGTGTGGGAGAATTGTGAGATTCCCACACCCAGACAAGTAAGGGCAAGAGATCAAACACCTGATGGGATGCAAGGAGGTTGACCGGACTGTGGCTACCCTGTAAATATGACAGCATCTATCTGTCTATCTAGACCAGGGGCACTTTTAGATCAGAACAAAGTAACAATCTGGGCTGCTTTATTTATTGTGGATAAGGGATATGGATTGCTTTAGCAAATCTTTAACTTCAAAAAATTCTAATTATATTGCAGAAAAAATGTGGGATTAATTAATAATAATACAGGGGCCTATCAGTTGTCAAACTTGTTTCCAAAAATTAGGAAAAAGAATGGTGAAAAAGAGAGGGATAAAGCGAAAGATGGGTGTGTTTGGCAATTGATAGATAGACATAGCATGATGGGTCCCTGGTATCAGCTGGAGCCTTTATCAAACCAATAACCCCTCTACATTCAGATCAAATGTAACATCTTTTTAAAGGATGTAAGAAGGTCTTTGCTGGGAAAATTCACATAAGATAAAATAGTTAGCAGCTTTAAAAGGATATCCCCAATCTAGCATTATTTGTTTATCCAATTTGTGGATGACACTGTCTTGTGTCTCTGCCTGCTTTCTGTCTCTTCCCCTGTCTGTCTATTTCCTCTCTGTCTTTCTAGGTCCTTGTCAGTCTAAGATTGTTCCTGTCCCTCCAGTATCTGATAAAACATTTGCATTCTGCTAATAAATTGTTTAAGAAATCTGGCTCACCAGTTGCTACTAAAGAGAGCTCTAAAGTGCGCTAGGAATCCTAAGCCTCAACAATGTTCCAAACTTTCATCCAAATTAAGAAATAATAAATGCCTTTACTTAAAAAAATAACAGCATAAATGTATTTCATTAGTAAAATAATACATGCAGGTCAGCTTTCCAGCAATGTTGGAATGACAGAATCCATTCCAATCCCAAAGCGCTGGAATAAGGAGGACGTTATTCGAGTTAATGATTATTACTGAGAACTGGACTAATGCTACCCGGAGAGGTGGCTGAGCCCCACTTCAGAAATTTACAAATAACTCAGCATGAGGGAAATTCGTACTTTGTTGATTTGTTCAATTGTCAAGTCCTTTCAGAACAAAATTCCTCTCTTAAGAATCTTTTAGCTGAAACAGTGATTCGGGTTGAAGGAAAATGTTCCGAAATAGACTAAACTCAAAGAGTCGCGAAGATCAAAACTTGGCAGGGAAAGGAGCTCATAGGCGGTGGGTGCCAGCGGAGAAGGGGTGAAATGAACCTGCGCCCCTGAACGCACACACTCGAAGGCCCCCTTCCGCGGGAAGGATAGGCGCCCACCCCCAGCCTTCACAAGGGGCTCCGCTCCCGGTCCCGCGCCCGGGGTCCCGGCTGTGGCCCAAGCCTGGGCCCCCGGCCCTTACCCCTGTCCGGGTCCCCACTCCCGGAGACACGACTGTGCTCCCAACCCCACTGAGCGGGGCGAGACACGGACAGGTCTCAGGGGGCAGCTTTCAACACCCCCACCACTAAAAGCTGGAAGAGAGGGTCAGTACGTCCGGGAGTTACCTGCGGCAGCTGACGAATTTCTCCGGGTGGAGGCTCAGGGGTGAAAGCCGGAGGACCCTGCACTCCCCCACCGAGACCGGCGATGCTCCGCGATGAGCGGAAGCCCGCAGGTTTCTATGCGCTGTGCCCTGCGGCTGCGGCGGCGGCTAATCGCGCTGCCCAGGAGTTTCCGCAGACCAGGCGTCTCGCTCCTAGCCGAGGACAGGAAGGCGAGTGCGAATGCTGGGCTGGGGGGGAGGCAACTGAATGAACACGGAGGGAGCTCAGTTTCTCCAGGGACAATTCAGAGTCACCCCTGGCCTGGGGGGAGGGCCAGATTCCGGGCACTTCGGGTGGATATTGGGTGCAGAGTGAGGCTGATGACCGGGGGAAACCCACATTTGGCAGTGGGGTGTGGGGCCTGTGATGGAGGGAGGGATAATCCGAAAAGTGGTGTCCCCACCGTCTTTTGCTCCTCTCTAATTGGTATAAAGAAAAGGAGGACTTGTGGCACCTTAGACACTAACAAATTTATTTGAGCATAAGCTTTTCTGAGTTACAGCTCACTTCATTGGATGCATTCAGTGGAAAATACAGAGGGGAGATTTACACGCAGAACATGAAACAATGGGTGTTACCATACACACTCTAACCAGAGTGATCAGGTAAGGTGAGCTATTACCAGCAAGGGGGGGGAGGGACCTTTTTAGTGATAATCAAGGTGGGCCATTTCCAGCAGTTGACAAGAACATCTGACAGGTTTCAGAGTAGCAGCTGTGTTAGTCTGTATCCAGAAAAAGAAAAGGAGGACTTGCGGAACCCTAGAGACCAACAAATAAATTTCATCTCAGGCACTGGCACCCTGACAGCAGGATTGTCTGGCTATGTAGACTCCCTCCTCAGGCCCTTCGCTACCAGCCCTCCCAGCTATCTTCGAGACACCACTGACTTCCTGAGGAAACTACAATCCCTCGGTGATCTTCCTGATAACACCATCCTGGCCACTATGGATGTAGAAGCCCTCTACACCAACATTCCACACAAAGATGGACTGCAAGCCGTCAAGAACACTATCCCTGGTAATGTCACGGCAAACCTGGTGGCTGAACTTTGTGACTTTGTCCTTACCCATAACTATTTCACATTTGGGGACAATGTATACCTTCAAATCAGCGGCACTGCGATGGGTACCCGCATGGCCACACAGTAAGCCAACATTTTTATGTCTGACAGAACAACGCTTCCTCAGCTCTCGTCCCCTAATGCCCCTACTCTACTTGCACTACATTGATGACAACTTCATCATCTGGACCCATGGAAAAGAAACCCTTGAGGAATTCCATCATGATTTCAACAATTTCCGTCCCATCATCAACCTCAGCCTAGACCAGTCCAAAGAAGTGGTCCACTTCCTGGACACTATGGTGCTAATAAGAGATGGTCACATAAACACCACCCTATACCGGAAACCTACTGACCACTGTGCCTACCTACATGCCTCCAGCTTTCATCCAGACCACACCACACGATCCATTATCTACAGCCAAGCTCTTCGATACAACCGCATTTGCTCCAACCCCTCAGACAGAGACAAACACCTACAAGATCTCTATCAAGTATCCTTACAACTACAATACCCACCTGCTGAAGTGAAGAAACAGATTGACAGAGCTAGAAGAGTACCCAGAAGTCACCTACTACAACAGGCCCAACAAAGAAAATAACAGAATGCCACTAGCCATCACCTTCTGCCCCCAACTAAAACCTCTCCAACGCATCATCAAGGATCTACAACCTATCCTGAAGGAAGACCCATCACTCTCACAGATCTTGGGAGACAGGCCAGTCCTTGCTTACAGACAGCCCCCAGCCTGAAGCAAATACTCACCAGCAACCACACATCACAGAACAAAACTACCAACCCATGAACCTATCCTTGCAACAAAGCCCGTTGCCAACTGTGTCCACATATCTATTCAGGGAACACCATCACAGGGCCTAATCACATCAGCCACACTATCAGAGGCTCATTCACCTGCACATCTACCAATGTGATATATGCCATCATGTGCCAGCAATGCCCCTCTGCCATGTACATTGGTCAAACTGGACAGTCTCTACGTAAAAGAATAAATGGACACAAATCAGACGTCAAGAATTATAACATTCAAAAACCAGTTGGAGAACACTTCAATCTCTTCTGTCACTCGATTACAGACCTAAAAGTTCAATTCTTCAACAGAAAAACTTCAAAAACAGACTCCAACGAGAGACTGCTGAATTGGAATTAATTTGCAAACTGGATACAATTAACTTAGGCTTGAATAAAGACTGGGAGTGGATGGGTCATTACACAAAGTAAAACTATTTTCCCATGTTTATTCCCCCCGCCCCCATTCCTCAGATGTTCTTCAAAGAGAAAGGGAGTACTAGTGGCACCTTAGAGACTAACAAATTTATTTGATGGTCTCTAGGGTGCCAAAAGTACTCCTTTTCGTTTTTCGGATACAGACTAACACGGCTGCTACTCTGAAACCTCTAATTAGTATGTGTGACTTAAATGCTCTCCCCTGCCCTTGCTATGCTCATCTCCCCCGTGCCATGCTCATCTATCCTCTGCACCCGCCCCATAGAATCATAGAATATCAGGGTTAGAAGGGACCTCAGGAGGTCATCTAGTCCAACCCCCTGCTCAAAGCAGGACCGATCCCCAATTAAATCATCCCAGCCAGGGCTTTGTCAAGCCTGACCTTAAAAACTTCTAAGGAAGGAGATTCCACCACCTCCCTAGGTAACACATTCCAGTGCTTCACCACCCTCCTAGTGAAAAAGTTTTTCCTAATATCCAACCTAAACCTCCCCCACTGCAACTTGAGACCATTACTCCTTGTTCTGTCATCTGCTACCACTGAGAACAGTCTAGAGCCATCCTCTTTGGAACCCCCTTTCAGGTAGTTGAAAGCAGCTATCAAATCCCCCCTCATTCATCTCTTCCTTAGACTAAACATCCCCAGTTCCCTCAGCCTCTCCTCATGACTCATGTGTTCCAGTCCCCTAATCACTTTTGTTGCCCTCCGCTGGACTCTTTCCAATTTTTCCACATCCTTCTTGTAGTGTGGGAACCAAAACTGGACACAGTACTCCAGATGAGGCCTCACCAATGTCGAATAGAGGGGAACGATCACGTCCCTTGATCTTCTGGCAATGCCCCTACTTATACATCCCAAAATGCCATTGGCCTTCTTGGCAACAAGGGCACACTGTTGACTCATATCCAGCTTCTCATCCACTGTAACCCCTAGGTCCTTTTCTGCCGAACTGCTGCCAAGCCATTCGGTCTTTCGTCTGTAGCGGTGCATGGGATTCTTCCGTCCTCTGCACTTGTTGTTGTTGAACCTCATCAGATTTCTTTTGGCCCAATCCTCCAATTTGTCTAGGTCCCTCTGTATCCTATCCCTACCCTCCAGCGTATCTACCACTCCTCCCAGTTTAGTGTCGTCTGCAAACTTGCTGAGGATGCAATCCACACCATCCTCCATATAATTTATGAAGATATTGAACAAAACCGGCCCGAGGACCGACCCTTGGGGCACTCCACTTGATACCGGCTGCCAACTAGACATGGAGCCATTGATCACTACCTGTTGAGCCCGACAATCTAGCCAGCTTTCTCTCCACCTTATAGTCCATTCATCCAGCCCATCCATCCCCGTCATGCTCATCTACCACCTCCCGTCACCCTGCTTATTTACCCCAGCCCCCATGACCCCCACCACACACATTTATCCACCCTGCTCATTTACTCCCTGCCCCCCACCACACACATCTACCCCCCCTTGCCATGATCATAGATCCCCCATCCTCCACCCCTCCTGCTTATGGACTCCCTGCCTCCAACTCCAACCCCCACATGCTATGTTTATCTACCCCTGCCACCCACTCTACTCCACAGACACACTCATCTACTCCATGCCCCCCACCACCCTACTATGCTCATCTGCACTGTCCACCACCCTGCCACACTTATATACCCCCTGTCCCCAGACCCCACTCTGCCACACTTATCTACCCCTGCCCCCATAACTCCACCACACTCATCTACACTGCCCCCACCCCTCCACCACCTCACCATGCTCATCTATCCCCTGTCCCCTTCCTCCTTGCAATACCAGCCCCCACGCCAAATCACAAACCCACCATTCACCAAAGTCACATCTCTCTTTCCCTTCACCACACCCCCAGTCCAAAACAGGAGTATTGAGGTTATATTTGCTCTGTATTTGGCACGGATGCAACCACTAGCCAAAAGTATAACTGGGTTAAACAAATTAGAAAGTTCATGGAGGTTAGGTCCATCAATGGCTATTAGCCAAGATTATCAGGGACACAGCCCCTTGCTCTGGGTGTCCCTAAGCCTCTGACTGCCGGATTCTGAGACATGATGACAGGGGATGGATCACTCAATAAATTGCCCTGTTCTGTTCACTCTCTCTGAAGCAGCAGGCACCAGCCACTGTTGGAAGGCAGGACACTGGGCTGGATTAACCATTGGTCTGACCCAAGGTTGTCCTTATGTTCGTTGCTGGAATTCTGTGTCCAGTTCTGGTGCCCATAATTCCAGAAGGATGTTGGTAAACTGGAGAGGGTTCAGAGAAGAGCCATGAGAATGATTAGAAAACATGGCTTACAGTGATGGACTCAAGGAGCTCAGTCTCCAAAGGAGCATAACAGAAAGAAGGTTAGGGGTGACTTGATCACAGTACCTACATGGAGAACAGAAATTTATCTAAGTCTCTTCAGCCTAGCAGAAAAAGGTATAACCAGATCCAATGGATGAAACTGAAACTAGACAAATTCAGACTAGAAATGAGGTACAAATTCGTAACAGTGAAGGTAATTAACGAGGCTCATTGTGGATTTCCATCACTGGCAATTTTTAAGTCCAGATTGGCTGTTTTTTAAACTAAGTCCAATGGCCTGTGTTATGCAGGAGGTCAGACTAGATGATCACAGTAGTCCCTCTGGCCTTACAATCTGCCCCTAGGGCTGGGCCCTGCAGTCTAAGCATGTCGCTCAGTCCTGGTTACATCCCCCTTTTTGTTCTTTCAGTTCAGGAGGGGTTTGTTCGGAAGGACACTTCGGGCCCTACCTATGCTGCCCCCTGGCTGGGGGGCAGGGGCGGCTGTGGCAGTGAGGGGAGTGGCAGAGCTGTGTGTGTGTATGGTGTGGCTTTGCAGGCCAGTGCTGTTAGGAGTTGGAGCCAAAGCACCAGCTGTGTTAAATAGCCTCTCTCAGGATCTGAGCCGCAAGCTGCTTGCAGCCAAGCAGGAATTGATGAGCCTTAAGGGATTAGGGGGACAACAGCCTCGCTGATCAACCACTTAGCATTCCTGCACTGTGTTAAATAAGTAACACCTGTTCACCCGGCTGAGCTGCCAGGTCTGGCTGAGAGCAGCCCCAGCCCAGGCAATGGGGTGGGTGGGGAACAGCTCACTGCTGTCACAAACAGAAAAGGAACTCAGGAGCCCTGGCTGCCAGCTCCCCACCCTGTTTTAACTACTAGAACCCACTCCCCTCTCAGAGCATAGATAGAGCCCCAGAGCCCTGATTCCCAGGCTTCTGTCCTAACAAAACATTCCGTGTGCTATGCCGTTGGTGCACCTGCTCATGTTAGGCCAAGGGGCCTGGTCTGCAGTTGCCGGGTTTCTAGTAACGTGCGGCGACCAGAAGAATGTGCCTGTGGTGTGAGGAACAAGGTGCTCCAGCTGCCCCCTTAGTGTCCTTTAGCTGAACTGGCTCTTAGAGCAGAGTAATTCTGGGAAAGCCAGGTGCACCCAGGGTTCTTAGTGAAAACGGGACCATCAGAGACTGAAAGACCATGGTAGGAGCCATGCAGTGAGCCATTTGCAGAGAGGGCCTGTGACCCATAGCAAATGGTGGGAGTTCACAGACATATGAGATCAATTTGAAAAAAGGGAGGTTCTGATGAATTGGGCACCAGCCTGCAGCATTGACTGGGCTCTAGCACCAGTACATTTTACACGCCCATGATAAAGCAGTTTGTTATCATTAGGGTTCAGAACTAATGTTCCATTGAGGAAACAAGCCAGTTTGCACTTCTCCCAGTTGTTGCTTCAGGCAGTTGAAGACTCAGGCACGGCCTCCTATATTTAGATCTGCAGCCCCCAGGGCAGGTTCTGTGCTTCCCTATACCATGTAGGTGAATACACAGTGTCCTGTACCGCTGCAGCTGTCTGTGCCGCTGCCTGACTGGCTGCTACCTTTATAGGACCCCTAATCAGTGAAGCCCCGCCCCCTAATCAGGGCTCAGCTTCTCTCCCAGCACAAAGCCCCTACACATACAGATACTACCAATACAAAACCAAACACACACAAATATCTTCTCCTCCAACAGAACTCCCACTCAAACTCCCCTGTTTACAGCTCTGTTTGCTAGCTCCTGTGCCGCTGCCTGACTGGCTGCTACCTTGAGAGGACCCCTAGTCAGGGAAGCCCCGCCCCCTAATCAGGGCTCAGCTTCTCTTCCAGCACAAAGCCCCTCCAAGCCTCTACACATACAGATACGACCAATACAAAACCAAAGACACACACAAATACCTTCTCCTCCAACAGAACTCCCACTCACCCTCCGCTGTTTACAGCTCTGTTTGCTAGCTCCTGTGCCGCTGTCTGACTGGCTGCTCCCTTTATAGGACCCCTAGTCAGTGAAGCCCCGCCCCCTAATCAGGGCTCAGCTTCTCTCCCAGCACAAAGCCCCTACACATACAGATACGACCAATACAAAACCAAACACACACACAAATACCTTCTCCTCCAAGAGAACTCCCACTCAAACTCCCCTGTTTACAGCTCTGTTTGCTAGCTCCTGTGCCGCTGCCTGACTGGCTGCTCCCTTTATAGGACCCCTAGTCAGTGAAGCCCCGCCCCCTAATCAGGGCTCAGCTTCTCTCCCAGCACAAAGCCCCTCCAAGCCTCCACACATACAGATACCACCAATACAAAACCAAACACACACACAAATGCCTTCTCCTCCAACAGAACTCCTACTCAAACTCCCCTAAAAAGGGAGTTTGAGTGGGAGTTCTGTTGGAGCAGAAGGTATTTGTGTGTGTGTTTGGTTTTGTATTGGTAGTATCTGTATGTGTAAGGGCTTTGTGCTGGGAGAGAAGCTGAGCCCTGATTAGGGGGCGGGGCTTCACTGACTAGGGGTCCTATAAAGGTAGCGGCACAGGAGCTAGCAAACAGAGCTGTAAACAGGGAAGTTTGAGTGGGAGTTCGGTTGGAGGAGAAGGTATTTTTGTGTGTGTGTGTTTGGTATTGTATTGGTGGTATCTGTATGTGTAGAGGCTTGTAGGGGCTTTGTGCTGGGAGAGAAGCTGATCCCTGATGAGGGGGCGGGGCTTCACTGACAAGGGGTCCTATAAAGGGAGCAGCCAGTCAGGCAGCGGCACAGGAGCTAACAAACAGAGCTGTAAACAGGGGAGTTTGAGTGGGAGTTCTGTTCAAGGAGAAGGTGTTTGTGTGTGTTTGGTTTTGTATTGGTGGTATCTGTATGTGTAGGGGCTTTGTGCTGGGAGAGAAGCTGATCCCTGATGAGGGGGCGGGGCTTCCCTGACTAGGGGTCCTATAAAGGGAGCAGCCAGTCAGGCAGCGGCACAGGAGCTAGCAAACAGAGCTGTAAACAGGGAAGTTTGAGTGGGAGTTCTGTTGTAGGAGAAGGTATTGGTGTGTGTTTGGTTTTGTATTGGAAGTATCTGTATGTGTAGAGGCTTGGAGGGGCTTTGTGCTGGGAGAGAAGCTGAGCCCTGATTAGGGGCCGGGGCTTCACTGACTAGGGGTCCTAGAAAGGTAGCGGCCAGTCAGGCAGCGGCACAGGAGCTAGCAAACAGAGCTGTAAACAGGGGAGTTTGAGTGGGAGTTCTGTTGGAGGAGAAGGTATTTGTGTGTTTGGTTTTGTATTGGTAGTATCTGTATTTGTAGAGACTTGGAGGGGCTTTGTGCTGGGAGAGAAGCTGAGCCCTGATTGGGGGAGGGGCTTCACTGACTAGGGGTCCTATAAAGGTAGCGGCACAGGAGCTAGCAAACAGAGCTGTAAACAGGGGAGTTTGAGTGGGAGTTCTGTTGGAGGAGAAGGTATTTGTGTGTGTTTGGTTTTGTATTGGTAGTATCTGTATGTGTAGGGGCTTCGTGCTGGGAGAGAAGCTGAGCCCTGATTAGGGGGCGGGGCTTCACTGACTAGGGATCCTATAAAGGTAGCAGCCAGTCAGGCAGCGGCACAGACAGCTGCAGTAGCACAGGAGTGTTGGGAACACTGGGGCATGGCCACTAGTAACTCAAGGGGATGGAAGACCAAAAGATTTTTCAAATCTCCCTGTACCTTTTTAAAGCTTCAAATAAACTTTTCTGCTTCTCCACCCCGTTGTAATTATTGGGTGTAGCACACCGGGTAACGAACCAACTCAAGCTGTTGTTCAGCCTCTCGGCACTGGGTGCCAGCAACAGCTTTTGGCGTCCCTGGGTGGGCTCGAGGCTGCAATTTAGCCTTGCCCGGACCCCTCCTGGAGGTCAAGGATTGCGGCAAGAACCGACGCCCAGTGCGCACCGGTGAGTTCAGCGGGGGCCTCGGAGGAGACGCGATTTGATCGACCCCAGAGGGCACAATGGTGCAATGCACTCATATAGTGGAGAAGCTGTTGTGGACCACGGTAAAAAACTGGTCCCTTAGACTTGGGGGAGGAGCAGCTGCAGGCCACGGTGAAGGACCGGTTCCTTGGATAAGGTAGGATCCTTTTAAAATCCGGATTATATGCTCTGTTGGAACCTGGGGACGCCCAGAGTTACCCTGTAGGTACGGGACAGGGACAGAGCTCAGAGGTTAGGGCACGGTGTACGCCCCTAGAGTGCATTCTAGCAAACTGGAAGATATTTGGTGCGAATCCAATAACTAAAAGCCAATTAAAACAATTCTGTACAGTTGACTGGCCTCAATATCAACTAAAGGACCAGGAGTGGTGGCCACCAGGAGGGTCAATTAATTACAACACGATCCTTCAGTTACTCCTGTTCTGTCAAAAAACAAGAAAATGGAATAAACATATGTATGCGCATTTGTTTCTGACTTTATGTACTCGACCAGATATTTTACAGCGCTGTAATCTGACTCCAACTGGTTTGGTAGCAGCTAATGTTAGTCCCCAGACCCCCACCCCCACTGTAATGGCAGAGCCGGTGTCCCCTTCGGCCCCTACACCCACATCTTGTAAGTCCCCAATGGTTGGCCTATACCCCTTAATCACTGAAACTAAAGTCGCCCGGTCTGAATCAGACAGGCGTCCTGCCACAACTATGCAGGTTTATACTCATGTGCCCTTTAATCCTGTGGATTTGGCTGCTTTCAAAGCACAGGCAAAAGAGTTTTCCACCAACCCAAGCAGGTTTATATCAGTCTTTAAGGGGTGCCTCAGTAGTCACAAGCCGGACTGGAATAATTGTAACGTCCTCCTGAGAACCCTGTTGTCTAAAGTGAAGAGGAATCAGGTTACAGCTAAGGCAAGGGGAGCGTCAGCTTTCAAAAAAAAAAATCTATCTGTCAAGTTCCTACCCCAAGTAACCGTAAGCGGCTCAGGGCATTTCTGGGTATGGCAGGCTTTTGCAGAATATGGATCCCAGAGTTTGGACTGTGGGCTAAACCCCTGTACAACTGTGTAAAAGGAGCAAATCATGACCCCTTCTATTGGACCCCAAAGGCTAACAAAGCATTTAAAATCCTAAAAAAAAAAAATTAATAAAAGCCCCAGCTCTGGGCCTGCCAGATCTCTCTAAGCCGTTTCAGTTGTATGTACATGAACGAAGGGGGGTGGTGCTAGGAGTGCTTACACAGCTGTTAGGAGCATGGAAGCGTCCTGTGGCTTATTTTTCTAAGCAATTGAATCAGGTTGCAAAGGGTTGGCCGGCATGTTTACGGGCGGTCGCAGCTACTGCCCTATTGCTTAAAAAAACCGAGAAGCTAACATTGGAAGGGGTTACGCAAATCTATACTCCCCATATGGTCCGAGCCTTATTGAATGCAAAGGGAGGGCTTTGGCTCACCCAGGCTCGGATTGCTCGGTACCAGGCTAAGCTGTTAGAGAACTCTGAAGTCACCTTACAGCCTTGCCCCTCCCTTAACCCAGCCACTCTCTTGCCAGAAACAGAGGAACAGAAACATGACTGTTTAAAAATCATAAATGTCCAGTACTCCAGCCGTCCGGATTTAAAGGATGTACCTCTCCCAAATGCAAATTATGAGTGGTACACTAATGGTAGCAGTACTGTAATAGATGGGCAAAAAAGGGCGGGTTATGCTGTTGTGACCCTCCATGACACTGTGGAAGCTGAAGGTTTGCCTGCTGGGACCTCTGCCCAGCTTGCCGAACTAATAGCCCTGACCCGTGCACTTAAACTGTCAAAAGGAAAGCGGGTCAACATTTTTACTGATTGAAAGTATGCTTTTGGTGTGCTGCATGCTCATGCTAGCCTATAAAAGCAAAGGGGAATGCTGACAGCCCAAGGCTCCCAGTCAAGTACGGGCCCCAAATCCTCCGGCTCCTAGAAGCTGTACAAATCCCCTCGGAAGTGGCGGTGGTACACTGTAAAGCCCATCAAAGGGATTTAAGATGTGGCCAGAGGTAACGCCCGGGCAGATAGAGAGGCTAAGCATGCTGCCACCCTGCCATCCCCTCAGACTGAGAGTGCCCATATGCATGCCCTTATCCCATCAGTAGGGGAGCTTCCAACCCCTCAGTACTCTGGGAAAAAAAGACAGCTAACTGACAAACTCGGTCTCCGGGAAAAGGAGGGATGGCTCCATTCCCCAGAAGGGAAGGTCCTCCTACCAAAGGGCCTAATCCAGCCGGTGCTGGAGAACCTACATCAAACCACTCATGCTGGCAGAAAAGCACTTATCCAGCTAATGGGAAGATACTTTATCACTTCCGGACTCCGACCCCTGGCTGCCCAGGTACAGGCGGACTGCTTAGTCTGCCAAAAGAATAACCCCCGACCGGGACATCCTGTGCCACCAGCTGCCCTAGAACCCACTCCAGGCCCCGAACAAATGTGGCAAATAGACTTTACTAAGTTTCCCCGGACCCAAGGGTTCAAATATCTCCTTGTTATAGTGGATCGGTTCAGCGGATGGCCAAAAGCCTTCCCATGCCGTAACTGCACTGCCAGGACAGTGGCCCCCCAAGTTTGTTAAGGAGCTCATTCCTCGCTTTGGACTCCCCCTGTGAATGGAATCTGACAACGGGACACACTTCACGTCAAAAATCATTCAAAGCATTTCACATGCCTTACAGATCCCCTGGAAACTCCATACGCCCTGGAGACCGCAAGCCAGTGGGGTAGTGGAGCGTACCAATCAGACCCTTAAACGGCATCTCTCAAAAGTGTGCCAAGAAGCCTCACTGCGATGGCCTGATGCTTTGCCCCTCGTCCTACTCCGTATCCGCGTTCTCCCAAAGGGTAGATTAGGGCTCAGTCCCTTTGAAATTATGTTGGAAAGGGCATGGCCCATGAATGGCACCCCGGTTCTGTCAGGGGAATGAAAGTTGGGTAATGTTTTTTTGTCACAGTATATGTGTTCCCTGTCTGCTGTTCTCTTGTCTCTTCACAGGTATACCAAGGATTCCCAGCTTCTGCCCTTGGACTCTCCCGTCCACTCCTTACAGCCCGGTGACTCTGTGCTTGTTCGCACCTAAAAAAACGAGCCTCTCCAAAAAAAGTAAAAAGAACCCTATACCATCCTGCTGATTTCCCATACAGCGGCAAAAATCAAAAAACACAAGAACTGGATCCATCACTCTCGTCTGAAGGCAGTACCTGCCCCCTCGTCAGCAGAACCGTGGACCGTCCAACCTGCTGACTCCTCATCTAGTGACAATCTCGGGCTAAAGCTACTGTTTAAAAAACACAAATAGCGGGCTGGGGTTTGTCGTCTTGGCTTGGTGGTTTATTTAGCCTGCTATTGAAATTTCTCTTTCCTGTATTGCTTGTATTACTGGTATTATGCTGTGCGGTATCATGTGTCAGGGCCCTTTTGCAAAAGTTAATAAGTCATTCTCTTCAGGGCTATCACAAAGTGCTTATGCAAAGTTATATTATAAAAAAATAAGTAGCCCAAGTAAAAAAACTCAAAGCCAAGGCTGTTGAGTGTTCTCAAAGGGGGGAGTTGTTGGGAACACTGGGGCATGGCCACTAGGTAACTCAAGGGGATGGAAGACCACAAGATTTTCCAAATCTCCCTGTACCTTTTCAAAGCTTCAAATAAACTTTTCTGCTTCTCCAACTCGTTGTAATTATTGGGTGTAGCACACCGGGTAACGAACCAACTCAAGCTGTTGTTCAGCCTCTCGGCACTGGGTGCCAGCAACAGGAGCTAGCAAACAGAGCTGTAAACAGGGGAATTTGAGTGGGAGTTCTGTTGGAGGAGAAGGTATTTGTGTGTGTGTTTGGTTTTGTATTGGTGGTATCTGTATGTGTAGGGGCTTTGTGCTGGGAGAGAAGCTGAGCTCTGATTAGGGGGCGGGGCTTCAATGACTAGGGGTCCTATAAAGGGAGCAGCCAGTCAGGCAGCGGCACAGGAGCTATCAAACAGAGCTGTAAACAGGGGAGTTTGAGTGGGAGTTCTGTTGGAGGAGAAGGTATTTGTGTGTGTGTTTGGTTTGGTATTGGTGGTATCTGTGTGTGTAGGGGCTTTGTGCTGGGAGGGAAGCTGAGCCCTGATTGGGGGCGGGGCTTCACTGACTAGGGGTCCTATGAAGGTAGCAGCCAGTCAGGCAGCGGCACAGGAGCTAGCAAACAGAGCTGTAAAGAGGGGAGTTTGAGTGGGAGTTCTGTAGGAGGAGAAGGTATTTGTGTGCGTGTTTGGTTTTGTATTGTTGGTATCTGTATATGTAGGGGCTTTGCGCTGGGAGAGAAGCTGAGCCCTGATTAGGGGGCGGGGCTTCACTGACTAGGGGTCCTATAAAGGTAGCAGCCAGTCAGGCAGTGGCACAGACAGCTGCAGCGGCACAGGAGCTAGCAAACAGAGCTGTAAACAGGGGAGTTTGAGTGGGAGTTCTGTTGGAGGAGAAGGTATTTGTGTGTGTGTTTTGTATTGGTAGTATCTGTATGTGTAGGGGCTTTGTGCTGGGAGAGAAGCTGAGCCCTGATTAGGGGGCGGGGCTTCACTGACTAGGGGTCCTATAAAGGAAGTGGCCAGTCAGGCAGCGGCACAGGAGCTAACAAACAGAGCTGTAAACAGGGGAGTTTGAGTGGGAGTTCTGTTGGAGGAGCAGTTATTTGTGTGTGTTTGGTTTTGTATTGGTAGTATCTGTATGTGTAGGGGCTTTGTGCTGGGAGAGAAGCTGAGCCCTGATTAGGGGGCGGGGCTTCACTGACTAGGGGTCCTATAAAGGTAGCGGCACAGACAGCTGCAGCGGCACAGGAGCTAGCAAACAGAGCTGTAAACAGGGGAGTTTGAGTTGGAGTTCTGTTGGAGGAGAAGGTGTTTGTGTGTGTTTTTGTATTGGTAGTATCTGTATGTGTAGAGGCTTGGAGGGGCTTTGTGCTGGGAGAGAAGCTGAGCCCTCATTAGGGGGCGGGGCTTCACTGACTAGGGGTCCTATAAAGGGAGCAGCCAGTCAGGCAGTGGCACAGACAGCTGCAGCGGCACAGGAGCTAGCAAACAGAGCTGTAAACAGGGGAGTTTGAGTGGGAGCTCTGTTGGAGGAGAAGGTATTTGTGTGATGTTTGGTTTTGTATTGGTGGTATCTGTATGTGTAGGGGCTTTGTGCTGGGAGAGAAGCTGAGCCCTGATTAGGGGGCGGGGCTCACTGACTAGGGGTCCTAGAAAGGTAGCAGCCAGTCAGGCAGCGGCACAGACAGCTGCAGCGGCACAGGAGCTAGCAAACAGAGCTGTAAACAGGGGAGTTTGAGTGGGAGTTCTGTTGGAGGAGAAGGTATTTGTGTGTGTGTTTGGTTTTGTATTGGTGGTATCTGTATGTGTAGGGGCTTTGTGCTGGGAGAGAAGCTGAGCTCTGATTAGGGGGCGGGGCTTCAATGACTAGGGGTCCTATAAAGGGAGCAGCCAGTCAGGCAGCGGCACAGGAGCTATCAAACAGAGCTGTAAACAGGGGAGTTTGAGTGGGAGTTCTGTTGGAGGAGAAGGTATTTGTGTGTGTGTTTGGTTTGGTATTGGTGGTATCTGTGTATGTAGGGGCTTTGTGCTGGGAGGGAAGCTGAGCCCTGATTGGGGGCGGGGCTTCACTGACTAGGGGTCCTATGAAGGTAGCAGCCAGTCAGGCAGCGGCACAGGAGCTAGCAAACAGAGCTGTAAAGAGGGGAGTTTGAGTGGGAGTTCTGTAGGAGGAGAAGGTATTTGTGTGTGTGTTTGGTTTTGTATTGTTGGTATCTGTATATGTAGGGGCTTTGCGCTGGGAGAGAAGCTGAGCCCTGATTAGGGGGCGGGGCTTCACTGACTAGGGGTCCTATAAAGGTAGCAGCCAGTCAGGCAGTGGCACAGACAGCTGCAGCGGCACAGGAGCTAGCAAACAGAGCTGTAAACAGGGGAGTTTGAGTGGGAGTTCTGTTGGAGGAGCAGTTATTTGTGTGTGGTTGGTTTTGTATTGGTAGTATCTGTATGTGTAGGGGCTTTGTGCTGGGAGAGACGCTGAGCCGTGATTAGGGGGCGGGGCTTCACTGACTAGGGGTCCTATAAAGGTAGCAGCCAGTCAGGCAGCGGCACAGACACCCTCAGCGGCACAGGAGCTAGGAAACAGATCTGTAAAGAGGGGAGTTTGAGTGGGAGTTCTGTTGGAGGATAAGGTATTTGTGTGTGTTTGGTTTTGTATTGGTAGTATGTGTATGTGTAGAGGCTTGGAGGGGCTTTCTGCTGGGAGAGAAGCTGAGCCCTGAATAGGGGGCGGGGCTTCACTGACTAGGGGTCCTATAAAGGTAGCAGCCAGTCAGGCAGCGGCACAGACACCCTCAGCGGCACAGGAGCTAGCAAACAGAGCTGTAAACAGGGGAGTTTGAATGGGAGTTCTGTTGGAGGAGAAGGTATTTGTGGGTGTTTGGTTTTGTATTGGTGAAACCTATATGTGTAGGGGCTTTGTTCTGGGAGAGAAGCTGAGCCCTGATTAAGGGGCGGGGCTTCACTGACTAGGGGTCCTATGAAGGTAGCAGCCAGTCAGGCAGTGGCACAGACAGCTAAAGCGGCACAGGAGCTAGCAAACAGAGCTGTAAACAGGGGAGTTGGAGTGGGAGTTCTGTTGGAGGAGAAGGTATTTGTGTGTGTTAGCTTTTGTATTGGTGGTATCTGTTTGTGTAGAGGCTTGGAGGGGCTTCGTGCCGGGAGAGAAGCTGAGCCCTGATTAGGGGGCGGGGCTTCACTGACTAGGGGTCCTATAAAGGTAGCAGCCAGTCAGGCAGTGGGACAGACAGCTGCAGCGGCACAGGAGCTAGCAAACAGAGCTGTAAACAGAGGAGTTTGAGTGGGAGTTCTGTTGGAGGAGAAGGTATTTGTGTGTGTGTGTTTGGTTTTGTATTGTTAGTATCTGTATGTGTAGGCGCTTTGTGCTGGGAGAGAAGCTGAGCCCTGATTAGGGGGCGGGGCTTCACTGACTAGGGGTCCTATAAAGGGAGCAGCCAGTCAGGCAGCGGCACAGGAGCTAGCAAACAAAGCTGTAACCAGCGGAGTTTGAGTGGGAGTTCTGTTGGAGGGGAAGGTATTTGTGTGTGTGTTTGGTTTTGTATTGGTGGTAACTGTATGTGTAGAGGCTTGGAGGGGCTTTGTGCTGGGAGAGAAGCTGAGCCCTGATTAGGGGGCGGGGCTTCACTGACTAGGGGTCCTATAAAGGTAGCAGCCAGTCAGGCAGCGGCACGGACAGCTGCAGCGGCACAGGAGCTAGCAAACAGAGCTGTAAACAGGGGAGTTTGAGTGGGAGTTCAGTTGGAGGAGAAGGTATTTGTGTGTGTTTGGTTTTGTATTGCTGGTATCTGTATGTGTAGGGGCTTTGTGCTGGGAGAGAAGCTGAGCCCTGATTAGGGGGCGGGGCTTTACTGACTAGGGGTCCTATGAAGGTAGCAGCCAGTCAGGCAGTGGCACAGACAGCTAAAGCGGCACAGGAGCTAGCAAACAGAGCTGTAAACAGGGGAGTTTGAGTGGGAGTTCTGTTGGAGGAGAAGGTATTTGTGTGTGTTTGGTTTTGTATTGGTAGTATCTGTATGTGTAGAGGCTTTGTGCTGGGAGAGAAGCTGAGCCCTGATTAGGGAGGGGGCTTCACTGACTAGGGGTCCTATAAAGGTAGCAGCCAGTCAGGCAGCGGCACAGGAGCTAGCAAACAAAGCTGTAAACAGGGGAGTTTGAGTGGGAGTTCTGTTGGAGAAGAAGGTATTTATGTGTGTTTGGTTTTCTATTGGTAGTATCTGTATGTGTAGAGGCTTGGAGGGGCTCTGTGCTGGGAGAGAAGCTGAGCTCTGATTTGGGGGCGGGGCTTCACTGACTAGGGGCCCTATAAAGGTAGCAGCCAGTCAGGCAGCGGCACAGGAGCTAGCAAACAAAGCTGTAAACAGGGAAGTTTGAGTGGGAGTTCTGTTGGAGGAGAAGGTATTTGTGTGTGTTTGGTTTTGTATTGGTAGTATCTGAATGTGTAGATGCTTGGAGGGGCTTTGTGCTGGGAGAGAAGCTAAGCCCTGATTAGGGGGCGGGGCTTCACTGACTAGGGGTCCTATGAAGGTAGCAGCCAGTCAGGCAGGGGCACAGACAGCTGCAGCGGCACAGGAGCTAGCAAACAGAGCTGTAAACAGGGGAGTTTGAGTGGGAGTTCTGTTGGAGGAGAAGGTATTTGTGTGTGTTTGGTTTTGTATTGGTAGTATCTGTATGTGTAGGGGCTTTGTGCTGGGAGAGAAGCTGAGCCCTGATTAGGGGGCGGGGCTTCACTGACTAGGGGTCCTATAAAGGGAGCAGCCAGTCAGGCAGCGGCACAGGAGCTAGCAAACAGAGCTGTAACCAGGGGAGTTTGAGTGGGAGTTCTGTTGGAGGGGAAGGTATTTGTGTGTGTGTTTGGTTTTGTATTGCTGGTAACTGTATGTGTAGGGGCTTTGTGCTGGGAGAGAAGCTGAGCCCTGATTAGGGGGCGGGGCTTTACTGACTAGGGGTCCTATGAAGGTAGCAGCCAGTCAGGCAGTGGCACAGACAGCTAAAGCGGCACAGGAGCTAGCAAACAGAGCTGTAAACAGGGGAGTTTGAGTGGGAGTTCTGTTGGAGGAGAAGTTATTTGTGTGTGTTTGGTTTTGTATTGGTAGTATCTGTATGTGTAGAGGCTTGGAGGGGATTTGTGCTGGGAGAGAAGCTGAGCCCTGATTAGGGAGCGGGGCTTCCCTGACTAGGGGTCCTATAGAGGTAGCAGCCACTCAGGCAGCGGCACAGGAGCTAGCAAACAGAGCTGTAAACAGGGGAGTTTGAGTGGGATTTCTGTTGGAGGAGAAGTTATTTGTGTGTGTTTGGTTTTGTATTGGTAGTATCTGTATGTGTAGAGGCTTGGAGGGGCTCTGTGCTGGGAGAGAAGCTGAGCTCTGATTTGGGGGCGGGGCTTCACTGACTAGGGGCCCTATAAAGGTAGCAGCCAGTCAGGCAGCGGCACAGGAGCTAGCAAACAAAGCTGTAAACAGGGAAGTTTGAGTGGGAGTTCTGTTGGAGGAGAAGGTATTTGTGTGTGTTTGGTTTTGTATTGGTAGTATCTGAATGTGTAGATGGTTGGAGGGGCTTTGTGCTGGGAGAGAAGCTAAGCCCTGATTAGGGGGCGGGGCTTCACTGACTAGGGGTCCTATGAAGGTAGCAGCCAGTCAGGCAGGGGCACAGACAGCTGCAGCGGCACAGGAGCTAGCAAACAGAGCTGTAAACAGGGGAGTTTGAGTGGGAGTTCTGTTGGAGGAGAAGGTATTTGTGTGTGTTTGGTTTTGTATTGGCAGTATCTGTATGTGTAGATGCTTGGAGGGGCTTTGTGCTGGGAGAGAAGCTGAGCCCTGATTAGGGGGCGGGGCTTCACTGACTAGGGGTCCTATGAAGGTAGCAGCCAGTCAGGCAGCGGCACAGACAGCTGCAGCGGCACAGGAGCTAGCAAACAGAGCTGTAAACAGGAGAGTTTGAGTGGGAGTTCTTTTGGAGGAGAAGGTCTTTGTGTGTGTGTTTGGTTTTGTATTGGTAGTATATGTATGTGTAGGGGCTTTGTCCTGGGAGAGAAGCTGAGCCCTGATTAGGGGGCGGGGCTTCACTGACTAGGGGTCCTATAAAGGGAGCAGCCAGTCAGGCAGCAGCACAGACAGCTGCAGCGGCACAGGAGCTAGCAAACAGAGCTGTAAAGAGGGGAGTTTGAGTGGGAGTTCTGTTGGAGGAGAAGGTATTTGTGTGTGTTTGGTTTTGTATTGGTAGTATCTGTATGTGTAGAGGCTTGGAGGGGCTTTGTGCTGGGAGAGAAGCTGAGCCCTGATTAGGGGGCGGGGCTTCACTGACTAGGGGTCCTATAAAGGTAGCAGCCAGTCAGGCAGCGGCACAGGAGCTAGCAAACAGAGCTGTAAACAGGGGAGTTTGAGTGGGAGTTCTGTTGGAGGAGAAGGTATTTGTGTGTGTTTGGTTTTGTATTGGTAGTATCTGTATGTGTAGGGGCTTTGTGCTGGGAGACAAGCTGAGCCCTGATTAGGGGGCGGGGCTTCACTGACTAGGGGTCCTATAAAGGTAGCGGCACAGGAGCTAGCAAACAGAGCTGAAAACAGGGGAGTTTGAGTCGGATTTGTGTTGGAGGAGAAGGTGTTTGTGTGTGTTTGGTTTTGTATTGGTAGTATCTGTATGTGTAGAGGCTTTGTGCTGGGAGAGAAGCTGAGCCCTGATTAGGGGGCGGGGCTTCCCTGACTAGGGGTCCTATAAAGGTAGCAGCCAGTGAGGCACCCGCACAGGAGCTAGCAAACAGAGCTGTAAACAGGGGAGTTTGAGTGGGAGTTCTGTTGGAGGAGAAGGCATTTGTGTGTGTTTGGTTTTGTATTGGTAGTATCTGTAGATGTAGGGCCTTTGTACTGGGAGAGTAGCTGAGCCCTGATTAGGGGGCGGGACGTTCCCAGACTAGGGGTCCTATAAAGGTAGCAGCCAGTCAGGCACCGGCACAGGAGCTAGCAAACAGAGCTGTAAACAGGGGAGTTTGAGTGGGAGTTCTGTTGGAGGAGAAGGCATTTGTGTGTGTTTGGTTTTGTATTGGTAGTATCTGTATGTGTAGAGGCTTTGTGCTGGGAGAGAAGCTGAGCCCTGATTAGGGAGGGGGCTTCACTGACTAGGGGTCCTATAAAGGTAGCAGCCAGTCAGGCAGCGGCACAGGAGCTAGCAAACAAAGCTGTAAACAGGGGAGTTTGAGTGGGAGTTCTGTTGGAGAAGAAGGTATTTGTGTGTGTTTGGTTTTGTATTGGTAGTATCTGTATGTGTAGGGGCTTGGAGGGGATTTGTGCTGGGAGAGAAGCTGAGCCCTGATTAGGGAGCGGGGCTTCCCTGACTAGGGGTCCTATAGAGGTAGCAGCCACTCAGGCAGCGGCACAGGAGCTAGCAAACAGAGCTGTAAACAGGGGAGTTTGAGTGGGAGTTCTGTTGGAGGAGAAGGTATTTGTGTGTGTTTGGTTTTGTATTGGTAGTATCTGTATGTGTAGGGGCTTTGTGCTGGGAGAGACGCTGAGCCGTGATTAGGGGGCGGGGCTTCACTGACTAGGGGTCCTATAAAGGTAGCGGCACAGGAGCTAGCAAACAGAGCTGAAAACAGGGGAGTTTGAGTGGGAGTTGTGTTGGAGGAGAAGGTGTTTGTGTGTGTTTGGTTTTGTATTGGTGGTATCTGTATGTGCAGGGGCTTTGTGCTGCGAGAGAAGCTGAGCCCTGATTAGGCGGCGGGGCTTCACTGACTAGGGGTCCTATGAAGGTAGCAGCCAGTCAGGCAGGGGTACAGACAGCTGTAGCGGCACAGGAGCTAGCAAACAGACGTGTAAACAGGGGAGTTTGAGTGGGAGTTCTGTTGGAGGAGAAGTTGTTTGTGTGTGTTTGATTTTGTATTGGTGGTATCTGTATGTGCAGGGGCTTTGTGCTGGGAGTGAAGCTGAGCCCTGATTAGGGGGCGGGGCTTCCCTGACTAGGGGTCCTATAAAGGTAGCAGCCAGTGAGGCACCCGCACAGGAGCTAGCAAACAGAGCTGTAAACAGGGGAGTTTGAGTGGGAGTTCTGTTGGAGGAGAAGGTATTTGTGTGTGTGTTTGGTTTTGTATTGGTGGTATCTGTATGTGTAGAGGCTTTGTGCTGGGAGAGAATCTGAGCCCTGATTATGGGGCGGGGCTTCACTGACTAGGGGTCCTATAAAGGGAACAGACAGTCAGGCAGCGGCACAGGAGCTAGCAAACAGAGCTGTAAACAGGGGAGTTTGAGTGGGAGTTCTGTTGGAGGAGAAGGTATTTGTGTGTGTTTGGTTTTGTATTGGTAGTATCTGTATGTGTAGGGGCTTTGTGCTGGGAGAGAAGCTGAGCCCTGATTAGGGGGCGGGGCTTCACTGACTAGGGGTCCTATAAAGGTAGCGGCACAGACAGCTGCAGCGGCACAGGAGCTAGCAAACAGAGCTGTAAACAGGGGAGTTTGAGTGGGAGTTCTGTTGGAGGAGAAGGTGTTTGTGTGTTCGGTTTTGCATTGGTCGTATCTGTATGTGTAGAGGCTTGGAGGGGCTTTGTGCTGGGAGAGAATCTGAGCCCTGATTAGGGCGCGGGGCTTCACTGACTAGGGGTCCTATAAAGGGAGCAGCCAGTCAGGCAGCGGCACAGACAGCTGCAGCAGCACAGGAGCTAGCAAACAGAGCTGTAAACAGAACTCCCACTCAAACTCCCCTGTTGGAGGAGAAGTTATTTGTGTGTGTTTGGTTTTGTATTGGTAGTATCTGTATGTGTAGGGGCTTTGTGCTGGGAGAGAAGCTGAGCCCTGATTAGGGGGCGGGGCTTGCCTGACTAGGGGTCCTATAAAGGGAGCAGCCAGTCAGGCAGCGGCACAGGAGCTAGCAAACAGAGCTGTAAACAGGGGAGTTTGAGTGGGAGTTCTGTTGGAGGAGAACGTATGTGTGTGTATTTGGTTTTGTATTGGTGGTATCTATGTGTAGGGGCTTTGTGCTGGGAGAGAAGCTGAGCCCTGATTAGGGGGCGGGGCTTCACTGACTAGGGGTCCTATAAAGGGAGCAGCCAGTCAGGCAGCGGCACAGACAGCTGCAGCAGCACAGGAGCTAACAAACAGAGCTGTAAACAGGGGAGTTTGAGTGGGAGTTCTGTTGGAGGAGAAGGTGTTTGTGTGTTTGGTTTTGTATTGGTAGTATCTGTATGTGTAGGGGCTTTGTGCTGGGAGAGAAGCTGAGCCCTGATTAGGGGGCGGGGCTTCACTGACTAGGGGTCCTATAAAGGGAGCAGACAGTCAGGCAGCGGCACAGGAGCTAGCAAACAGAGCTGTAAACAGGGGAGTTTGAGTGGGAGTTCTGTTGGAGGAGAAGGTATTTGTGTGTGTTTGGTTTCGTATTGGTAGTATCTGTATGTGTAGGGGCTTTGTGCTGGGAGAGAAGCTGAGCCCTGATTAGGGGGCGGGGCTTCACTGACTAGGGGTCCTACAAAGGTAGCAGCCAGTCAGGCAGCAGCACAGACAGCTGCAGCAGCACAGGAGCTAGCAAACAGAGCTGTAAACAGAACTCCCACTCAAACTCCCCTGTTGGAGGAGAAGTTATTTGTGTGTGTTTGGTTTTGTATTGGTAGTATCTGTATGTGTAGGGGCTTTGTGCTGGGAGAGAAGCTGAGCCCTGATTAGGGGGCGGGGCTTCACTGACTAGGGGTCCTATAAAGGTAGCGGCACAGACAGCTGCAGCGGCACAGGAGCTAGCAAAACGAGCTGTAAACAGGGGAGTTTGAGTGGGAGTTCTGTTGGAGGAGAAGGTGTTTGTGTGTTTGGTTTTGTATTGGTAGTATCTGTATGTGTAGAGGCTTGGAGGGGCTTTGTGCTGGGAGAGAATCTGAGCCCTGATTAGGGGGCGGGGCTTCACTGACTAGGGGTCCTATGAAGGGAGCAGCCAGTCAGGCAGCGGCACAGACAGCTGCAGTGGCACAGGAGCTAGCAAACAGAGCTGTAAACAGGGGAGTTTGAGTGGGAGTTCTGTTGGAGGAGAAGGTATTTGTGTGTGTTTGGTTTTGTATTGGTAGTATCTGTATGTGTAGGGGCTTTGTGCTGGGAGAGAAGCTGAGCCCTGATTAGGGGGCGGGGCTTCACTGACTAGGGGTCCTATAAAGGTAGCGGCACAGACAGCTGCAGCGGCACAGGAGCTAGCAAACAGAGCTGTAAACAGGGGAGTTTGAGTGGGAGTTCTGTTGGAGGAGAAGGTGTTTGTGTGTTTGGTTTTGTATTGGTAGTATCTGTATGTGTAGAGGCTTGGAGGGGCTTTGTGCTGGGAGAGAATCTGAGCCCTGATTAAGGGGCGGGGCTTCACTGACTAGGGGTCCTATGAAGGGAGCAGCCAGTCAGGCAGCGGCACAGACAGCTGCAGTGGCACAGGAGCTAGCAAACAGAGCTGTAAACAGGGGAGTTTGAGTGGGAGTTCTGTTGGAGGAGATGGTATTTTTGTGTGTCTGGTTTTGTATTGGTGGTATCTGTATGTGTAGGGGCTTTGTGCTGGGAGAGAAGCTGAGCCCTGGTTAGGGGGCAGGGCTTCCCTGACTAGGGGTCCTATAAAGGTTGCAGCCAGTCAGGCAGATGCACAGGAGCTAGCAAACAGAGCTGTAAACAGGGGAGTTTGAGTGGGAGTTCTGTTGGAGGAGATGGTATTTTTGCATGTCTGGTTTTGTATTGGTGGTATCTGTATGTGTAGGGGCTTGGAGGGGCTTTGTGCTGGGAGAGAAGCTGAGCCCTGATTAGGGGGCGGGGCTTCACTGACTAGGGGTCCTATAAAGGGAGCAGCCAGTCAGGCAGCGGCACAGACAGCTACAGCGGCACAGGAGCTAGCAAACAGAGCTGTAAACAGGGGAGTTTGAGTGGGAGTTCTATTGGGGGAGAAGGTGTTTGTGTGTGTTTGGTTTTGTATTGGTGGTATCTGTATGTGCAGGGGCTTTGTGCTGGGAGAGAAGCTGAGCCCTGATTAGGGGGTGGGGCTTCACTGACTAGGGGTCCTATAAAGGTAGCGGCACAGACAGCTGCAGCGGCACAGGAGCTAGCAAACAGAGCTGAAAACAGGGGAGTTTGAGTGGGAGTTCTGTTGGAGGAGAAGGTGTTTGTGTGTGTTTGGTTTTGTATTGGTGGTATCTGTATGTGCAGGGGCTTTGTGCTGGGAGAGAAGCTGAGCCCTGATTAGGGGGCGGGGCTTCCCTGATTAGGGGTCCTATAAAGGTAGCAGCCAGTGAGGCAGCCGCACAGGAGCTAGCAAACAGAGCTGTAAACAGGGGAGTTTGAGTGGGAGTTCTGTTGGAGGAGAAGTTATTTGTGTGTGTTTGGTTTTGTATTGGTAGTATCTGTATGTGTAGGGGCTTTGTGCTGGGAGAGAAGCTGAGCCCTGATTAGGGGGCGGGGCTTGCCTGACTAGGGGTCCTATAAAGGGAGCAGCCAGTCAGGCAGCGGCACAGGAGCTAGCAAACAGAGCTGTAAACAGGGGAGTTTGAGTGGGAGTTCTGTTGGAGGAGAAGTTATTTGTGTGTGTTTGATTTTGTATTGGTAGTATCTGTATGTGTAGGGGCTTTGTGCTGGGAGAGAAGCTGAGCCCTGATTAGGGGGCGGGGCTTCACTGACTAGGGATCCTACAAAGGTAGCAGCCAGTCAGGCAGCGGCACAGACAGCTGCAGCAGCACAGGAGCTAGCGAACAGAGCTGTAAACAGAACTCCCACTCAAACTCCCCTGTTGGAGGAGAAGTTATTTGTGTGTGTTTGGTTTTGTATTGGTAGTATCTGTATGTGTAGAGGCTTGGAGGGGCTTTGTGCTGGGAGAGAAGCTGAGCCCTGATTAGGGGGCGGGGCTTCACTGACTAGGGGTCCTATAAAGGGAGCAGCCAGTCAGGCAGTGGCACAGACAGCTGCAGCGGCACAGGAGCTAGCAAACAGAGCTGTAAACAGGGGAGTTTGTGTGAGAGTTCTGTTGGAGGAGAAGGTATTCGTGTGTGTTTGGTTTTGTATTGGTAGTATCTGTATGTGTAGAGGCTTGGGTGGTCTTTGTGCTGGGAGACAAGCTGAGCCCTGATTAGGGGGCGGGGCTTCACTGACTAGGGGTCCTATGAAGGTAGAAGCCACTCAGGCAGCGGCACAGACAGCTGCAGTGGCACAGGAGCTAGCAAACACAGCTGTAAACAGGGGAGTTTGAGTGGGAGTTCTGTTGGAGGAGAAGGTATTTGTGTGTGCTTGGTTTTGTATTTTTAGTATCTGTATGTGTAGGGGCTTTGTGCTGGGAGAGAAGCTGAGCCCTGGTTAGGGGGCAGGGCTTCCCTGACTAGGGGTCCTATAAAGGTAGCAGCCAGTCAGGCAGAGGCACAGGAGCTAGCAAACAGAGCTGTAAACAGGGGAGTTTGAGTGGGAGTTCTGTTGGAGGAGATGGTATTTTTGCGTGTCTGGTTTTGTATTGGTGGTATCTGTATGTGTAGGGGCTTTGTGCTGGGAGAGAAGCTGAGCCCTGGTTAGGGGGCAGGGCTTCCCTGACTAGGGGTCCTATAAAGGTAGCAGCCAGTCAGGCAAGGGCACAGGAGCTAGCAAACAGAGCTGTAAACAGGGGAGTTTGAGTGGGAGTTCTGTTGGAGGAGAAGGTATTTGTGTGTGTTTGGTTTTGTATTGGTAGTATCTGTATGTGTAGGGGCTTTGTGCTGGGAGAGAAGCTGAGCCCTGATTAAGGGGCGGGGCTTCACTGACTAGGGGTCCTATAAAGGTAGCAGCCAGTCAGGCAGCAGCACAGGAGCTAACAAACAGAGCTGTAAACAGGGGAGTTTGAGTGGGAGTTCTGTTGGAGGAGATGGTATTTTTGTGTGTCTGGTTTTGTATTGGTGGTATCTGTATGTGTAGGGGCTTTGTGCTGGGAGAGAAGCTGAGCCCTGGTTAGGGGGCAGGGCTTCCCTGACTAGGGGTCCTATAAAGGGAGCAGCCAGTCAGGCAGATGCACAGGAGCTAGCAAACAGAGCTGTAAAGAGGGGAGTTTGAGTGGGAGTTCTGTTGGAGGAGAACGTATGTGTGTGTATTTGGTTTTGTATTGGTGGTATCTGTATGTGTAGGGGCTTTGTGCTGGGAGAGAAGCTGAGCCCTGATTAGGGTGCGGGGCTTCACTGACTAGGGGTCCTATAAAGGGAGCAGCCAGTCAGGCAGCGGCACAGACAGCTGCAGTGGCACAGGAGCTAGCAAACAGAGCTGTAAACAGAACTCCCACTCAAACTCCCCTGTTGGAGGAGCAGTTATTTGTGTGTGTTTGGTTTTGTATTGGTAGTATCTGTATGTGTAGGGGCTTTGTGCTGGGAGAGAATCTGAGCCCTGATTAGGGGGCGGGGCTTCACTGACTAGGGGTCCTATAAAGGGGGCAGCCAGTCAGGCAGTGGCACAGACAGCTGCAGCGGCACAGGAGCTAGCAAACAGAGCTGTAAACAGGGGAGTTTGAGTGGGAGTTCTGTTGGAGGAGAAGGTATTCGTGTGTGTTTGGTTTTGTATTGGTAGTATCTGTATGTGTAGAGGCTTGGGGGGTCTTTGTGCTGGGAGACAAGCTGAGCCCTGATTAGGGGGCGGGGCTTCACTGACTAGGGGTCCTATGAAGGTAGAAGCAACTCAGGCAGCGGCACAGACAGCTGCAGCGGCACAGGAGCTAGCAAACAGAGCTGTAAACAGGGGAGTTTGAGTGGGAGTTCTGTTGGAGGAGAAGGTATTTGTGTGTGTTTGGTTTTGTATTTTTAGTATCTGTATGTGTAGGGGCTTTGTGCTGGGAGAGAAGCTGACCCCTGATTAGGGGGCGGGGAGTCACTGACTAGGGGTCCTATAAAGGTAGCAGCCAGTCAGGCAGCAGCAAGGACAGCTGCAGCGGCACAGGAGATAGCAAACCGAGCTGTAAACAGGAGAGTTTGAGTGGGCGTTCTGTTGGAGGAGATGGTATTTTTGCATGTCTGGTTTTGTATTGGTGGTATCTGTATGTGTAGGGGCTTTGTGCTGGGAGAGAAGCTGAGCCCTGAATAGGGGGCGGGGCTTCACTGACTAGGGGTCCTATAAAGGGAGCAGCCAGTCAGGCAGCGGCACAGACAGCTGCAGTGGAACAGGAGCTAGCAAACAGAGCTGTAAACAGGGGAGTTTGAATGGGAGTTCTGTTGGAGGAGAAGGTATTTTTGCGTGTCTGGTTTTGTATTGGTGGTATCTGTATGTGTAGGGGCTTTGTGCTGGGAGAGAAGCTGAGCCCTGGTTAGGGGGCAGGGCTTCCCTGACTAGGGGTCCTATAAAGGTAGCAGCCAGTCAGGCAGAGGCACAGGAGCTAGCAAACAGAGCTGTAAACAGGGGAGTTTGAGTGGGAGTTCTGTTGGAGGAGATGGTATTTTTGCGTTTCTGGTTTTGTATTGGTGGTATCTGTATGTGTAGGGGCTTTGTGCTGGGAGAGAAGCTGAGCCCTGATTAGGGGGCGGGGCTTCACTGACTAGGGGTCCTACAAAGGTAGCAGCCAGTCAGGCAGCGGCACAGACAGCTGCAGCAGCACAGGAGCTAGCAAACAGAGCTGTAAACAGAACTCCCACTCAAACTCCCCTGTTGGAGGAGAAGTTATTTGTGTGTGTTTGGTTTTGTATTGGTAGTATCTGTATGTGTAGGGGCTTTGTGCTGGGAGAGAAGCTGAGCCCTGATTAGGGGGCGGGGCTTCACTGACTAGGGGTCCTATAAAGGTAGCGGCACAGACAGCTGCAGCGGCACAGGAGCTAGCAAACAGAGCTGTAAACAGGGGAGTTTGAGTGGGAGTTCTGTTGGAGGAGAAGGTATTTGTGTGTGTTTGGTTTTGTATTGGTGAAACCTATATGTGTAGGGGCTTTGTTCTGGGAGAGAAGCTGAGCCCTGATTAAGGGGCGGGGCTTCACTGACTAGGGGTCCTATGAAGGTAGCAGCCAGTCAGGCAGTGGCACAGACAGCTAAAGCGGCACAGTAGCTAGCAAACAGAGCTGTAAACAGGGGAGTTGGAGTGGGAGTTCTGTTGGAGGAGAAGGTATTTGTGTGTGTTAGCTTTTGTATTGGTGGTATCTGTTTGTGTAGAGGCTTGGAGGGGCTTCGTGCCGGGAGAGAAGCTGAGCCCTGATTAGGGGGCGGGGCTTCACTGACTAGGGGTCCTATGAAGGTAGCAGCCAGTCAGGCAGCGGCACAGACAGCTGCAGCGGCACAGGAGCTAGCAAACAGAGCTGTAAACAGGGGAGTTTGAGTGGGAGTTCTGTTGGAGGAGAAGGTATTTGTGTGTGTTTTGTTTTGTTTTGGTGGTATCTGTATGTGTAGAGTTTTGGAGGGGCTTTGTGGTGGGAGAGAAGCTGAGCCCTGATTAGGGGGCGGGGCTTCCCTGACTAGGGGTCCTATAAAGGTAGCAGCCAGTCAGGCAGTGGGACAGACAGCTGCAGCGGCACAGGAGCTAGCAAACAGAGCTGTAAACAGAGGAGTTTGAGTGGGAGTTCTGTTGGAGGAGAAGGTATTTGTGTGTGTGTGTTTGGTTTTGTATTGTTAGTATCTGTATGTGTAGGCGCTTTGTGCTGGGAGAGAAGATGAGCCCTGATTAGGGGGCGGGGCTTCACTGACTAGGGGTCCTATGAAGGTAGCAGCCAGTCAGGCAGTGGCAAGGACAGCTGCAGCGGCACAGGTGCTAGCAAACAGAGCTGTAAACAGGGGAGTTGGATTGGGAGTTCTGTTGGAGGAGAAGGTATTTGTGTGTGTGTTTGGTTTCGTATTGGTGGTATCTGTATGTGTAGGGGCTTTGTGCTGGGAGAGAAACTGAGCCCTGATCAGGGGGCGGGGCTTCACTGACTAGGGGTCCTATAAAGGGAGCAGCCAGTCAGGCAGCGGCACAGGAGCTAGCAAACAGAGCTGTAACCAGGGGAGTTTGAGTGGGAGTTCTGTTGGAGGGGAAGGTATTTGTGTGTGTGTTTGGTTTTGTATTGCTGGTAACTGTATGTGTAGGGGCTTTGTGCTGGGAGAGAAGCTGAGCCCTGATTAGGGGGCGGGGCTTTACTGACTAGGGGTCCTATGAAGGTAGCAGCCAGTCAGGCAGTGGCACAGACAGCTAAAGCGGCACAGGAGCAAGCAAACAGAGCTGTAAACAGGGGAGTTTGAGTGGGAGTTCTGTTGGAGGAGAAGGCATTTGTGTGTGTTTGGTTTTGTATTGGTAGTATCTGTATGTGTAGAGGCTTTGTGCTGGGAGAGAAGCTGAGCCCTGATTAGTGAGGGGGCTTCACTGACTAGGGGTCCTATAAAGGTAGCAGCCAGTCAGGCAGCGGCACAGGAGCTAGCAAACAAAGCTGTAAACAGGGGAGTTTGAGTGGGAGTTCTGTTGGAGAAGAAGGTATTTATGTGTGTTTGGTTTTCTATTGGTAGTATCTGTATGTGTAGGGGCTTGGAGGGGATTTGTGCTGGGAGAGAAGCTGAGCCCTGATTAGGGGGCGGGGCTTCCCTGACTAGGGGTCCTATAGAGGTAGCAGCCACTCAGGCAGCGTCACAGGAGCTAGCAAACAGAGCTGTAAACAGGGGAGTTTGAGTGGGATTTCTGTTGGAGGAGAAGGTATTTGTGTGTGTTTGGTTTTGTATTGGCAGTATCTGTATGTGTAGATGCTTGGAGGGGCTTTGTGCTGGGAGAGAAGCTGAGCCCTGATTAGGGGGCGGGGCTTCACTGACTAGGGGTCCTATGAAGGTAGCAGCCAGTCAGGCAGCGGCACAGACAGCTGCAGCGGCACAGGAGCTAGCAAACAGAGCTGTAAACAGGAGAGTTTGAGTGGGAGTTCTGTTGGAGGAGAAGGTCTTTGTGTGTGTGTTTGGTTTTGTATTGGTAGTATATGTATGTGTAGGGGCTTTGTCCTGGGAGAGAAGCTGAGCCCTGATTAGGGGGCGGGGCTTCACTGACTAGGGGTCCTATAAAGGTAGCAGCCAGTCAGGCAGCAGCACAGACAGCTGCAGCGGCACAGGAGCTAGCAAACAGAGCTGTAAACAGGGGAGTTTGAGTGGGAGTTCTGTTGGAGGAGAAGGTATTTGTGTGTGTTTGGTTTTGTATTGGTAGTATCTGTATGTGTAGAGGCTTGGAGGGGCTTTGTGCTGGGAGAGAAGCTGAGCCCTGATTAGGGGGCGGGACGTTCCCAGACTAGGGGTCCTATAAAGGTAGCAGCCAGTCAGGCACGGGCACAGGAGCTAGCAAACAGAGCTGTAAACAGGGGAGTTTGAGTGGGAGTTCTGTTGGAGGAGAAGGTATTTGTGTGTGTTTGGTTTTGTATTGGTAGTATCTGTATGTGTAGGGGCTTGGAGGGGATTTGTGCTGGGAGAGAAGCTGAGCCCTGATTAGGGAGCGGGGCTTCCCTGACTAGGGGTCCTATAGAGGTAGCAGCCACTCAGGCAGCGGCACAGGAGCTAGCAAACAGAGCTGTAAACAGGGGAGTTTGAGTGGGATTTCTGTTGGAGGAGAAGGTCTTTGTGTGTGTGTTTGGTTTTGTATTGGTAGTATATGTATGTGTAGGGGCTTTGTGCTGGGAGAGAAGCTGAGCCCTGATTAGGGGGCGGGGCTTCACTGACTAGGGGTCCTATAAAGGGAGCAGCCAGTCAGGCAGCAGCACAGACAGCTGCAGCGGCACAGGAGCTAGCAAACAGAGCTGTAAACAGGGGAGTTTGAGTGGGAGTTCTGTTGGAGGAGAAGGTATTTGTGTGTGTTTGGTTTTGTATTGGTAGTATGTGTATGTGTAGAGGCTTGGAGGGGCTTTCTGCTGGGAGAGAAGCTGAGCCCTGAATAGGGGGCGGGGCTTCACTGACTAGGGGTCCTATAAAGGTAGCAGCCAGTCAGGCAGCGGCACAGACACCCTCAGCGGCACAGGAGCTAGCAAACAGAGCTGTAAACAGGGGAGTTTGAATGGGAGTTCTGTTGGAGGAGAAGGTATTTGTGGGTGTTTGGTTTTGTATTGGTGAAACCTATATGTGTAGGGGCTTTGTTCTGGGAGAGAAGCTGAGCCCTGATAAAGGGGCGGGGCTTCACTGACTAGGGGTCCTATGAAGGTAGCAGCCAGTCAGGCAGCGGCACAGACAGCTGCAGCGGCACAGGAGCTAGCAAACAGAGCTGTAAACAGGGGAGTTTGAGTGGGAGTTCTGTTGGAGGAGAAGGTGTTTGTGTGTGTTTTGTTTTGTTTTGGTGGTATCTGTATGTGTAGAGTTTTGGAGGGGCTTTGTGGTGGGAGAGAAGCTGAGCCCTGATTAGGGGGCGGGGCTTCCCTGACTAGGGGTCCTATAAAGGTAGCAGCCAGTCAGGCAGTGGGACAGACAGCTGCAGCGGCACAGGAGCTAGCAAACAGAGCTGTAAACAGAGGAGTTTGAGTGGGAGTTCTGTTGGAGGAGAAGGTATTTGTGTGTGTGTGTTTGGTTTTGTATTGTTAGTATCTGTATGTGTAGGCGCTTTGTGCTGGGAGAGAAGATGAGCCCTGATTAGGGGGCGGGGCTTCACTGACTAGGGGTCCTATGAAGGTAGCAGCCAGTCAGGCAGCGGCACAGACAGCTGCAGCGGCACAGGTGCTAGCAAACAGAGCTGTAAACAGGGGAGTTGGATTGGGAGTTCTGTTGGAGGAGAAGGTGTTTGTGTGTGTTTGGTTTCGTATTGGTGGTATCTGTATGTGTAGAGGCTTGGAGGCGCTTTATGCTGGGAGAGAAACTGAGCCCTGATTAGGGGGCGGGGCTTCACTGACTAGGGGTCCTATAAAGGGAGCAGCCAGTCAGGCAGCGGCACAGGAGCTAGCAAACAGAGCTGTAACCAGGGGAGTTTGAGTGTGAGTTCCGTTGGAGGAGAAGGTATTTGTGTGTGTGTTTGGTTTTGTATTGGTAGTATCTGTATGTGTAGGGGCTTTGTGCTGGGAGAGAAGCTGAGCCCTGATTAGGGGGCGGGGCTTCACTGACTAGGGGTCCTATAAAGGGAGCAGCCAGTCAGGCAGCGGCACAGGAGCTAGCAAACAGAGCTGTAACCAGGGGAGTTTGAGTGGGAGTTCTGTTGGAGGGGAAGGTATTTGTGTGTGTGTTTGGTTTTGTATTGCTGGTAACTGTATGTGTAGGGGCTTTGTGCTGGGAGAGAAGCTGAGCCCTGATTAGGGGGCGGGGCTTTACTGACTAGGGGTCCTATGAAGGTAGCAGCCAGTCAGGCAGTGGCACAGACAGCTAAAGCGGCACAGGAGCTAGCAAACAGAGCTGTAAACAGGGGAGTTTGAGTGGGAGTTCTGTTGGAGGAGAAGGCATTTGTGTGTGTTTGGTTTTGTATTGGTAGTATCTGTATGTGTAGAGGCTTTGTGCTGGGAGAGAAGCTGAGCCCTGATTAGGGAGGGGGCTTCACTGACTAGGGGTCCTATAAAGGTAGCAGCCAGTCAGGCAGCGGCACAGGAGCTAGCAAACAAAGCTGTAAAAAGGGGAGTTTGAGTGGGAGTTCTGTTGGAGAAGAAGGTATTTATGTGTGTTTGGTTTTCTATTGGTAGTATCTGTATGTGTAGGGGCTTGGAGGGGATTTGTGCTGGGAGAGAAGCTGAGCCCTGATTAGGGAGCGGGGCTTCCCTGACTAGGGGTCCTATAGAGGTAGCAGCCACTCAGGCAGCGGCACAGGAGCTAGCAAACAGAGCTGTAAACAGGGGAGTTTGAGTGGGATTTCTGTTGGAGGAGAAGTTATTTGTGTGTGTTTGGTTTTGTATTGGTAGTATCTGTATGTGTAGAGGCTTGGAGGGGCTCTGTACTGGGAGAGAAGCTGAGCTCTGATTTGGGGGCGGGGCTTCACTGACTAGGGGCCCTATAAAGGTAGCAGCCAGTCAGGCAGCGGCACAGGAGCTAGCAAACAAAGCTGTAAACAGGGAAGTTTGAGTGGGAGTTCTGTTGGAGGAGAAGGTATTTGTGTGTGTTTGGTTTTGTATTGGTAGTATCTGAATGTGTAGATGCTTGGAGGGGCTTTGTGCTGGGAGAGAAGCTAAGCCCTGATTAGGGGGCGGGGCTTCACTGACTAGGGGTCCTATGAAGGTAGCAGCCAGTCAGGCAGGGGCACAGACAGCTGCAGCGGCACAGGAGCTAGCAAACAGAGCTGTAAACAGGGGAGTTTGAGTGGGAGTTCTGTTGGAGGAGAAGGTATTTGTGTGTGTGTTTGGTTTTGTACTGGTAGTATCTGTACGTGTAGGGGCTTTGTGCTGGGAGAGAAGCTGAGCCCTGATTAGGGGGCGGGGCTCCACTGACTAGGGGTCCTATAAAGGTAGCAGCCACTCAGGCAGCGTCACAGGAGCTAGCAAACAGAGCTGTAAACAGGGGAGTTTGAGTGGGATTTCTGTTGGAGGAGAAGGTATTTGTGTGTGTTTGGTTTTGTATTGGCAGTATCTGTATGTGTAGATGCTTGGAGGGGCTTTGTGCTGGGAGAGAAGCTGAGCCCTGATTAGGGGGCGGGGCTTCACTGACTAGGGGTCCTATGAAGGTAGCAGCCAGTCAGGCAGCGGCACAGACAGCTGCAGCGGCACAGGAGCTAGCAAACAGAGCTGTAAACAGGAGAGTTTGAGTGGGAGTTCTGTTGGAGGAGAAGGTCTTTGTGTGTGTGTTTGGTTTTGTATTGGTAGTATATGTATGTGTAGGGGCTTTGTCCTGGGAGAGAAGCTGAGCCCTGATTAGGGGGCGGGGCTTCACTGACTAGGGGTCCTATAAAGGGAGCAGCCAGTCAGGCAGCAGCACAGACAGCTGCACCGGCACAGGAGCTAGCAAACAGAGCTGTAAACAGGGGAGTTTGAGTGGGAGTTCTGTTGGAGGAGAAGGTATTTGTGTGTGTTTGGTTTTGTATTGGTAGTATCTGTATGTGTAGAGGCTTGGAGGGGCTTTGTGCTGGGAGAGAAGCTGAGCCCTGATTAGGGGGCGGGGCTTCACTGACTAGGGGTCCTATAAAGGTAGCAGCCAGTCAGGCAGCGGCACAGGAGCTAGCAAACAGAGCTGTAAACAGGGGAGTTTGAGTGGGAGTTCTGTTGGAGGAGAAGGTATTTGTGTGTGTTTGGTTTTGTATTGGTAGTATCTGTATGTGTAGGGGCTTTGTGCTGGGAGAGAAGCTGAGCCCTGATTAGGGGGCGGGGCTTCACTGACTAGGGGTCCTATAAAGGTAGCGGCACAGGAGCTAGCAAACAGAGCTGTAAACAGGGGAGTTTGAGTCGGATTTGTGTTGGAGGAGAAGGTATTTGTGTGTGTTTGGTTTTGTATTGGTGGTATCTGTATGTGCAGGGGCTTTGTGCTGCGAGAGAAGCTGAGCCCTGATTAGGCGGCGGGGCTTCACTGACTAGGGGTCCTATGAAGGTAGCAGCCAGTCAGGCAGGGGTACAGACAGCTGTAGCGGCACAGGAGCTAGCAAACAGACGTGTAAACAGGGGAGTTTGAGTGGGAGTTCTGTTGGAGGAGAAGGTGTTTGTGTGTGTTTGGTTTTGTATTGGTGGTATCTGTATGTGCAGGGGCTTTGTGCTGGGAGAGAAGCTGAGCCCTGATTAGGGGGCGGGGCTTCCCTGACTAGGGGTCCTATAAAGGTAGCAGCCAGTGAGGCACCCGCACAGGAGCTAGCAAACAGAGCTGTAAACAGGGGAGTTTGAGTGGGAGTTCTGTTGGAGGAGAAGGTATTTGTGTGTGGTTGGTTTTGTATTGGTAGTATCTGTATGTGTAGGGGCTTTGTGCTGGGAGAGAAGCTGAGCCCTGATTAGGGGGCGGGGCTTCACTGACTAGGGGTCCTATAAAGGTAGCGGCACAGACAGCTGCAGCGGCACAGGAGCTAGCAAACAGAGCTGTAAACAGGGGAGTTTGAGTTGGAGTTCTGTTGGAGGAGAAGGTGTTTGTGTGTGTTTTTGTATTGGTAGTATCTGTATGTGTAGAGGCTTGGAGGGGCTTTGTCCTGAGAGAGAAGCTGAGCCCTGATTAGGGGGCGGGGCTTCACTGACTAGGGGTCCTATGAAGGTAGCAGCCAGTCAGGCAGTGGCACAGACAGCTAAAGCGGCACAGGAGCTAGCAAACAGAGCTGTAAACAGTGGAGTTTGAGTGGGAGTTCTGTTGGAGGAGAAGGTGTTTGTGTGTGTGTTTGGTTTCGTATTGGTGGTATCTGTATGTGTAGAGGCTTGGAGGCGCTTTATGCTGGGAGAGAAACTGAGCCCTGATTAGGGGGCGGGGCTTCACTGACTAGGGGTCCTATAAAGGGAGCAGCCAGTCAGGCAGCGGCACAGGAGCTAGCAAACAGAGCTGTAACCAGGGGAGTTTGAGTGGGAGTTCTGTTGGAGGGGAAGGTATTTGTGTGTGTGTTTGGTTTTGTATTGGTGGTATCTGTATGTGTAGAGGCTTGGAGGGGCTTTGTGCTGGGAGAGAAGCTGAGCCCTGATTAGGGGGCGGGGCTTCTGTGACTAGGGGTCCTATAAAGGTAGCAGCCAGTCAGGCAGCGGCACGGACAGCTGCAGCGGCACAGGAGCTAGCAAACAGAGCTGTAAACAGGGGAGTTTGAGTGGGAGTTCAGTTGGAGGAGAAGGTATTTGTGTGTGTTTGGTTTTGTATTGCTGGTATCTGTATGTGTAGGGGCTTTGTGCTGGGAGAGAAGCTGAGCCCTGATTAGGGGGCGGGGCTTCACTGACTAGGGGTCCTATAAAGGTAGCGGCACAGACAGCTGCAGCGGCACAGGAGCTAGCAAACAGAGCTGTAAACAGGGGAGTTTGAGTGGGAGTTCTGTTGGAGGAGAAGGTGTTTGTGTGTTCGGTTTTGCATTGGTCGTATCTGTATGTGTAGAGGCTTGGAGGGGCTTTGTGCTGGGAGAGAATCTGAGCCCTGATTAGGGCGCGGGGCTTCACTGACTAGGGGTCCTATAAAGGGAGCAGCCAGTCAGGCAGCGGCACAGACAGCTGCAGCAGCACAGGAGCTAGCAAACAGAGCTGTAAACAGAACTCCCACTCAAACTCCCCTGTTGGAGGAGAAGTTATTTGTGTGTGTTTGGTTTTGTATTGGTAGTATCTGTATGTGTAGGGGCTTTGTGCTGGGAGAGAAGCTGAGCCCTGATTAGGGGGCGGGGCTTGCCTGACTAGGGGTCCTATAAAGGGAGCAGCCAGTCAGGCAGCGGCACAGGAGCTAGCAAACAGAGCTGTAAACAGGGGAGTTTGAGTGGGAGTTCTGTTGGAGGAGAACGTATGTGTGTGTATTTGGTTTTGTATTGGTGGTATCTATGTGTAGGGGCTTTGTGCTGGGAGAGAAGCTGAGCCCTGATTAGGGGGCGGGGCTTCACTGACTAGGGGTCCTATAAAGGGAGCAGCCAGTCAGGCAGCGGCACAGACAGCTGCAGCAGCACAGGAGCTAACAAACAGAGCTGTAAACAGGGGAGTTTGAGTGGGAGTTCTGTTGGAGGAGAAGGTGTTTGTGTGTTTGGTTTTGTATTGGTAGTATCTGTATGTGTAGGGGCTTTGTGCTGGGAGAGAAGCTGAGCCCTGATTAGGGGGCGGGGCTTCACTGACTAGGGGTCCTATAAAGGGAGCAGACAGTCAGGCAGCGGCACAGGAGCTAGCAAACAGAGCTGTAAACAGGGGAGTTTGAGTGGGAGTTCTGTTGGAGGAGAAGGTATTTGTGTGTGTTTGGTTTCGTATTGGTAGTATCTGTATGTGTAGGGGCTTTGTGCTGGGAGAGAAGCTGAGCCCTGATTAGGGGGCGGGGCTTCACTGACTAGGGGTCCTACAAAGGTAGCAGCCAGTCAGGCAGCAGCACAGACAGCTGCAGCAGCACAGGAGCTAGCAAACAGAGCTGTAAACAGAACTCCCACTCAAACTCCCCTGTTGGAGGAGAAGTTATTTGTGTGTGTTTGGTTTTGTATTGGTAGTATCTGTATGTGTAGGGGCTTTGTGCTGGGAGAGAAGCTGAGCCCTGATTAGGGGGCGGGGCTTCACTGACTAGGGGTCCTGTAAAGGTAGCGGCACAGACAGCTGCAGCGGCACAGGAGCTAGCAAAACGAGCTGTAAACAGGGGAGTTTGAGTGGGAGTTCTGTTGGAGGAGAAGGTGTTTGTGTGTTTGGTTTTGTATTGGTAGTATCTGTATGTGTAGAGGCTTGGAGGGGCTTTGTGCTGGGAGAGAATCTGAGCCCTGATTAGGGGGCGGGGCTTCACTGACTAGGGGTCCTATGAAGGGAGCAGCCAGTCAGGCAGCGGCACAGACAGCTGCAGTGGCACAGGAGCTAGCAAACAGAGCTGTAAACAGGGGAGTTTGAGTGGGAGTTCTGTTGGAGGAGAAGGTATTTGTGTGTGTTTGGTTTTGTATTGGTAGTATCTGTATGTGTAGGGGCTTTGTGCTGGGAGAGAAGCTGAGCCCTGATTAGGGGGCGGGGCTTCACTGACTAGGGGTCCTATAAAGGTAGCGGCACAGACAGCTGCAGCGGCACAGGAGCTAGCAAACAGAGCTGTAAACAGGGGAGTTTGAGTGGGAGTTCTGTTGGAGGAGAAGGTGTTTGTGTGTTTGGTTTTGTATTGGTAGTATCTGTATGTGTAGAGGCTTGGAGGGGCTTTGTGCTGGGAGAGAATCTGAGCCCTGATTAAGGGGCGGGGCTTCACTGACTAGGGGTCCTATGAAGGGAGCAGCCAGTCAGGCAGCGGCACAGACAGCTGCAGTGGCAGAGGAGCTAGCAAACAGAGCTGTAAACAGGGGAGTTTGAGTGGGAGTTCTGTTGGAGGAGATGGTATTTTTGTGTGTCTGGTTTTGTATTGGTGGTATCTGTATGTGTAGGGGCTTTGTGCTGGGAGAGAAGCTGAGCCCTGGTTAGGGGGCAGGGCTTCCCTGACTAGGGGTCCTATAAAGGTTGCAGCCAGTGAGGCAGATGCACAGGAGCTAGCAAACAGAGCTGTAAACAGGGGAGTTTGAGTGGGAGTTCTGTTGGAGGAGATGGTATTTTTGCATGTCTGGTTTTGTATTGGTGGTATCTGTATGTGTAGGGGCTTGGAGGGGCTTTGTGCTGGGAGAGAAGCTGAGCCCTGATTAGGGGGCGGGGCTTCACTGACTAGGGGTCCTATAAAGGGAGCAGCCAGTCAGGCAGCGGCACAGACAGCTACAGCGGCACAGGAGCTAGCAAACAGAGCTGTAAACAGGGGAGTTTGAGTGGGAGTTCTATTGGGGGAGAAGGTGTTTGTGTGTGTTTGGTTTTGTATTGGTGGTATCTGTATGTGCAGGGGCTTTGTGCTGGGAGAGAAGCTGAGCCCTGATTAGGGGGTGGGGCTTCACTGACTAGGGGTCCTATAAAGGTAGCGGCACAGACAGCTGCAGCGGCACAGGAGCTAGCAAACAGAGCTGAAAACAGGGGAGTTTGAGTGGGAGTTCTGTTGGAGGAGAAGGTGTTTGTGTGTGTTTGGTTTTGTATTGGTAGTATCTGTATGTGTAGGGGCTTTGTGCTGGGAGAGAAGCTGAGCCCTGATTAGGGGGCGGGGCTTGCCTGACTAGGGGTCCTATAAAGGGAGCAGCCAGTCAGGCAGCGGCACAGGAGCTAGCAAACAGAGCTGTAAACAGGGGAGTTTGAGTGGGAGTTCTGTTGGAGGAGAAGTTATTTGTGTGTGTTTGATTTTGTATTGGTAGTATCTGTATGTGTAGGGGCTTTGTGCTGGGAGAGAAGCTGAGCCCTGATTAGGGGGCGGGGCTTCACTGACTAGGGATCCTACAAAGGTAGCAGCCAGTCAGGCAGCGGCACAGACAGCTGCAGCAGCACAGGAGCTAGCGAACAGAGCTGTAAACAGAACTCCCACTCAAACTCCCCTGTTGGAGGAGAAGTTATTTGTGTGTGTTTGGTTTTGTATTGGTAGTATCTGTATGTGTAGAGGCTTGGAGGGGCTTTGTGCTGGGAGAGAAGCTGAGCCCTGATTAGGGGGCGGGGCTTCACTGACTAGGGGTCCTATAAAGGGAGCAGCCAGTCAGGCAGTGGCACAGACAGCTGCAGCGGCACAGGAGCTAGCAAACAGAGCTGTAAACAGGGGAGTTTGTGTGAGAGTTCTGTTGGAGGAGAAGGTATTCGTGTGTGTTTGGTTTTGTATTGGTAGTATCTGTATGTGTAGAGGCTTGGGTGGTCTTTGTGCTGGGAGACAAGCTGAGCCCTGATTAGGGGGCGGGGCTTCACTGACTAGGGGTCCTATGAAGGTAGAAGCCACTCAGGCAGCGGCACAGACAGCTGCAGTGGCACAGGAGCTAGCAAACACAGCTGTAAACAGGGGAGTTTGAGTGGGAGTTCTGTTGGAGGAGAAGGTATTTGTGTGTGCTTGGTTTTGTATTTTTAGTATCTGTATGTGTAGGGGCTTTGTGCTGGGAGAGAAGCTGAGCCCTGGTTAGGGGGCAGGGCTTCCCTGACTAGGGGTCCTATAAAGGTAGCAGCCAGTCAGGCAGAGGCACAGGAGCTAGCAAACAGAGCTGTAAACAGGGGAGTTTGAGTGGGAGTTCTGTTGGAGGAGATGGTATTTTTGCGTGTCTGGTTTTGTATTGGTGGTATCTGTATGTGTAGGGGCTTTGTGCTGGGAGAGAAGCTGAGCCCTGGTTAGGGGGCAGGGCTTCCCTGACTAGGGGTCCTATAAAGGTAGCAGCCAGTCAGGCAAGGGCACAGGAGCTAGCAAACAGAGCTGTAAACAGGGGAGTTTGAGTGGGAGTTCTGTTGGAGGAGAAGGTATTTGTGTGTGTTTGGTTTTGTATTGGTAGTATCTGTATGTGTAGGGGCTTTGTGCTGGGAGAGAAGCTGAGCCCTGATTAAGGGGCGGGGCTTCACTGACTAGGGGTCCTATAAAGGTAGCAGCCAGTCAGGCAGCAGCACAGGAGCTAACAAACAGAGCTGTAAACAGGGGAGTTTGAGTGGGAGTTCTGTTGGAGGAGATGGTATTTTTGTGTGTCTGGTTTTGTATTGGTGGTATCTGTATGTGTAGGGGCTTTGTGCTGGGAGAGAAGCTGAGCCCTGGTTAGGGGGCAGGGCTTCCCTGACTAGGGGTCCTATAAAGGGAGCAGCCAGTCAGGCAGATGCACAGGAGCTAGCAAACAGAGCTGTAAAGAGGGGAGTTTGAGTGGGAGTTCTGTTGGAGGAGAACGTATGTGTGTGTATTTGGTTTTGTATTGGTGGTATCTGTATGTGTAGGGGCTTTGTGCTGGGAGAGAAGCTGAGCCCTGATTAGGGTGCGGGGCTTCACTGACTAGGGGTCCTATAAAGGGAGCAGCCAGTCAGGCAGCGGCACAGACAGCTGCAGTGGCACAGGAGCTAGCAAACAGAGCTGTAAACAGAACTCCCACTCAAACTCCCCTGTTGGAGGAGCAGTTATTTGTGTGTGTTTGGTTTTGTATTGGTAGTATCTGTATGTGTAGGGGCTTTGTGCTGGGAGAGAATCTGAGCCCTGATTAGGGGGCGGGGCTTCACTGACTAGGGGTCCTATAAAGGGGGCAGCCAGTCAGGCAGTGGCACAGACAGCTGCAGCGGCACAGGAGCTAGCAAACAGAGCTGTAAACAGGGGAGTTTGAGTGGGAGTTCTGTTGGAGGAGAAGGTATTCGTGTGTGTTTGGTTTTGTATTGGTAGTATCTGTATGTGTAGAGGCTTGGGGGGTCTTTGTGCTGGGAGACAAGCTGAGCCCTGATTAGGGGGCGGGGCTTCACTGACTAGGGGTCCTATGAAGGTAGAAGCAACTCAGGCAGCGGCACAGACAGCTGCAGCGGCACAGGAGCTAGCAAACAGAGCTGTAAACAGGGGAGTTTGAGTGGGAGTTCTGTTGGAGGAGAAGGTATTTGTGTGTGTTTGGTTTTGTATTTTTAGTATCTGTATGTGTAGGGGCTTTGTGCTGGGAGAGAAGCTGACCCCTGATTAGGGGGCGGGGAGTCACTGACTAGGGGTCCTATAAAGGTAGCAGCCAGTCAGGCAGCAGCAAGGACAGCTGCAGCGGCACAGGAGATAGCAAACCGAGCTGTAAACAGGAGAGTTTGAGTGGGCGTTCTGTTGGAGGAGATGGTATTTTTGCATGTCTGGTTTTGTATTGGTGGTATCTGTATGTGTAGGGGCTTTGTGCTGGGAGAGAAGCTGAGCCCTGAATAGGGGGCGGGGCTTCACTGACTAGGGGTCCTATAAAGGGAGCAGCCAGTCAGGCAGCGGCACAGACAGCTGCAGTGGAACAGGAGCTAGCAAACAGAGCTGTAAACAGGGGAGTTTGAATGGGAGTTCTGTTGGAGGAGAAGGTATTTTTGCGTGTCTGGTTTTGTATTGGTGGTATCTGTATGTGTAGGGGCTTTGTGCTGGGAGAGAAGCTGAGCCCTGGTTAGGGGGCAGGGCTTCCCTGACTAGGGGTCCTATAAAGGTAGCAGCCAGTCAGGCAGAGGCACAGGAGCTAGCAAACAGAGCTGTAAACAGGGGAGTTTGAGTGGGAGTTCTGTTGGAGGAGATGGTATTTTTGCGTTTCTGGTTTTGTATTGGTGGTATCTGTATGTGTAGGGGCTTTGTGCTGGGAGAGAAGCTGAGCCCTGATTAGGGGGCGGGGCTTCACTGACTAGGGGTCCTACAAAGGTAGCAGCCAGTCAGGCAGCGGCACAGACAGCTGCAGCAGCACAGGAGCTAGCAAACAGAGCTGTAAACAGAACTCCCACTCAAACTCCCCTGTTGGAGGAGAAGTTATTTGTGTGTGTTTGGTTTTGTATTGGTAGTATCTGTATGTGTAGGGGCTTTGTGCTGGGAGAGAAGCTGAGCCCTGATTAGGGGGCGGGGCTTCACTGACTAGGGGTCCTATAAAGGTAGCGGCACAGACAGCTGCAGCGGCACAGGAGCTAGCAAACAGAGCTGTAAACAGGGGAGTTTGAGTGGGAGTTCTGTTGGAGGAGAAGGTATTTGTGTGTGTTTGGTTTTGTATTGGTGAAACCTATATGTGTAGGGGCTTTGTTCTGGGTGAGAAGCTGAGCCCTGATTAAGGGGCGGGGCTTCACTGACTAGGGGTCCTATGAAGGTAGCAGCCAGTCAGGCAGTGGCACAGACAGCTAAAGCGGCACAGTAGCTAGCAAACAGAGCTGTAAACAGGGGAGTTGGAGTGGGAGTTCTGTTGGAGGAGAAGGTATTTGTGTGTGTTAGCTTTTGTATTGGTGGTATCTGTTTGTGTAGAGGCTTGGAGGGGCTTCGTGCCGGGAGAGAAGCTGAGCCCTGATTAGGGGGCGGGGCTTCACTGACTAGGGGTCCTATGAAGGTAGCAGCCAGTCAGGCAGCGGCACAGACAGCTGCAGCGGCACAGGAGCTAGCAAACAGAGCTGTAAACAGGGGAGTTTGAGTGGGAGTTCTGTTGGAGGAGAAGGTATTTGTGTGTGTTTTGTTTTGTTTTGGTGGTATCTGTATGTGTAGAGTTTTGGAGGGGCTTTGTGGTGGGAGAGAAGCTGAGCCCTGATTAGGGGGCGGGGCTTCCCTGACTAGGGGTCCTATAAAGGTAGCAGCCAGTCAGGCAGTGGGACAGACAGCTGCAGCGGCACAGGAGCTAGCAAACAGAGCTGTAAACAGAGGAGTTTGAGTGGGAGTTCTGTTGGAGGAGAAGGTATTTGTGTGTGTGTGTTTGGTTTTGTATTGTTAGTATCTGTATGTGTAGGCGCTTTGTGCTGGGAGAGAAGATGAGCCCTGATTAGGGGGCGGGGCTTCACTGACTAGGGGTCCTATGAAGGTAGCAGCCAGTCAGGCAGCGGCACAGACAGCTGCAGCGGCACAGGTGCTAGCAAACAGAGCTGTAAACAGGGGAGTTGGATTGGGAGTTCTGTTGGAGGAGAAGGTATTTGTGTGTGTTTGGTTTTGTATTGGTAGTATCTGTATGTGTAGAGGCTTGGAGGGGCTTTGTCCTGAGAGAGAAGCTGAGCCCTGATTAGGGGGCGGGGCTTCACTGACTAGGGGTCCTATGAAGGTAGCAGCCAGTCAGGCAGTGGCAAGGACAGCTAAAGCGGCACAGGAGCTAGCAAACAGAGCTGTAAACAGTGGAGTTTGAGTGGGAGTTCTGTTGGAGGAGAAGGTGTTTGTGTGTGTGTTTGGTTTCGTATTGGTGGTATCTGTATGTGTAGGGGCTTTGTGCTGGGAGAGAAACTGAGCCCTGATCAGGGGGCGGGGCTTCACTGACTAGGGGTCCTATAAAGGGAGCAGCCAGTCAGGCAGCGGCACAGGAGCTAGCAAACAGAGCTGTAACCAGGGGAGTTTGAGTGGGAGTTCTGTTGGAGGGGAAGGTATTTGTGTGTGTGTTTGGTTTTGTATTGCTGGTAACTGTATGTGTAGGGGCTTTGTGCTGGGAGAGAAGCTGAGCCCTGATTAGGGGGCGGGGCTTTACTGACTAGGGGTCCTATGAAGGTAGCAGCCAGTCAGGCAGTGGCACAGACAGCTAAAGCGGCACAGGAGCAAGCAAACAGAGCTGTAAACAGGGGAGTTTGAGTGGGAGTTCTGTTGGAGGAGAAGGCATTTGTGTGTGTTTGGTTTTGTATTGGTAGTATCTGTATGTGTAGAGGCTTTGTGCTGGGAGAGAAGCTGAGCCCTGATTAGTGAGGGGGCTTCACTGACTAGGGGTCCTATAAAGGTAGCAGCCAGTCAGGCAGCGGCACAGGAGCTAGCAAACAAAGCTGTAAACAGGGGAGTTTGAGTGGGAGTTCTGTTGGAGAAGAAGGTATTTATGTGTGTTTGGTTTTCTATTGGTAGTATCTGTATGTGTAGGGGCTTGGAGGGGATTTGTGCTGGGAGAGAAGCTGAGCCCTGATTAGGGGGCGGGGCTTCCCTGACTAGGGGTCCTATAGAGGTAGCAGCCACTCAGGCAGCGTCACAGGAGCTAGCAAACAGAGCTGTAAACAGGGGAGTTTGAGTGGGATTTCTGTTGGAGGAGAAGGTATTTGTGTGTGTTTGGTTTTGTATTGGCAGTATCTGTATGTGTAGATGCTTGGAGGGGCTTTGTGCTGGGAGAGAAGCTGAGCCCTGATTAGGGGGCGGGGCTTCACTGACTAGGGGTCCTATGAAGGTAGCAGCCAGTCAGGCAGCGGCACAGACAGCTGCAGCGGCACAGGAGCTAGCAAACAGAGCTGTAAACAGGAGAGTTTGAGTGGGAGTTCTGTTGGAGGAGAAGGTCTTTGTGTGTGTGTTTGGTTTTGTATTGGTAGTATATGTATGTGTAGGGGCTTTGTCCTGGGAGAGAAGCTGAGCCCTGATTAGGGGGCGGGGCTTCACTGACTAGGGGTCCTATAAAGGTAGCAGCCAGTCAGGCAGCAGCACAGACAGCTGCAGCGGCACAGGAGCTAGCAAACAGAGCTGTAAACAGGGGAGTTTGAGTGGGAGTTCTGTTGGAGGAGAAGGTATTTGTGTGTGTTTGGTTTTGTATTGGTAGTATCTGTATGTGTAGAGGCTTGGAGGGGCTTTGTGCTGGGAGAGAAGCTGAGCCCTGATTAGGGGGCGGGACGTTCCCAGACTAGGGGTCCTATAAAGGTAGCAGCCAGTCAGGCACGGGCACAGGAGCTAGCAAACAGAGCTGTAAACAGGGGAGTTTGAGTGGGAGTTCTGTTGGAGGAGAAGGTATTTGTGTGTGTTTGGTTTTGTATTGGTAGTATCTGTATGTGTAGGGGCTTGGAGGGGATTTGTGCTGGGAGAGAAGCTGAGCCCTGATTAGGGAGCGGGGCTTCCCTGACTAGGGGTCCTATAGAGGTAGCAGCCACTCAGGCAGCGGCACAGGAGCTAGCAAACAGAGCTGTAAACAGGGGAGTTTGAGTGGGATTTCTGTTGGAGGAGAAGGTCTTTGTGTGTGTGTTTGGTTTTGTATTGGTAGTATATGTATGTGTAGGGGCTTTGTGCTGGGAGAGAAGCTGAGCCCTGATTAGGGGGCGGGGCTTCACTGACTAGGGGTCCTATAAAGGGAGCAGCCAGTCAGGCAGCAGCACAGACAGCTGCAGCGGCACAGGAGCTAGCAAACAGAGCTGTAAACAGGGGAGTTTGAGTGGGAGTTCTGTTGGAGGAGAAGGTATTTGTGTGTGTTTGGTTTTGTATTGGTAGTATGTGTATGTGTAGAGGCTTGGAGGGGCTTTCTGCTGGGAGAGAAGCTGAGCCCTGAATAGGGGGCGGGGCTTCACTGACTAGGGGTCCTATAAAGGTAGCAGCCAGTCAGGCAGCGGCACAGACACCCTCAGCGGCACAGGAGCTAGCAAACAGAGCTGTAAACAGGGGAGTTTGAATGGGAGTTCTGTTGGAGGAGAAGGTATTTGTGGGTGTTTGGTTTTGTATTGGTGAAACCTATATGTGTAGGGGCTTTGTTCTGGGAGAGAAGCTGAGCCCTGATAAAGGGGCGGGGCTTCACTGACTAGGGGTCCTATGAAGGTAGCAGCCAGTCAGGCAGCGGCACAGACAGCTGCAGCGGCACAGGAGCTAGCAAACAGAGCTGTAAACAGGGGAGTTTGAGTGGGAGTTCTGTTGGAGGAGAAGGTGTTTGTGTGTGTTTTGTTTTGTTTTGGTGGTATCTGTATGTGTAGAGTTTTGGAGGGGCTTTGTGGTGGGAGAGAAGCTGAGCCCTGATTAGGGGGCGGGGCTTCCCTGACTAGGGGTCCTATAAAGGTAGCAGCCAGTCAGGCAGTGGGACAGACAGCTGCAGCGGCACAGGAGCTAGCAAACAGAGCTGTAAACAGAGGAGTTTGAGTGGGAGTTCTGTTGGAGGAGAAGGTATTTGTGTGTGTGTGTTTGGTTTTGTATTGTTAGTATCTGTATGTGTAGGCGCTTTGTGCTGGGAGAGAAGATGAGCCCTGATTAGGGGGCGGGGCTTCACTGACTAGGGGTCCTATGAAGGTAGCAGCCAGTCAGGCAGCGGCACAGACAGCTGCAGCGGCACAGGTGCTAGCAAACAGAGCTGTAAACAGGGGAGTTGGATTGGGAGTTCTGTTGGAGGAGAAGGTGTTTGTGTGTGTTTGGTTTCGTATTGGTGGTATCTGTATGTGTAGAGGCTTGGAGGCGCTTTATGCTGGGAGAGAAACTGAGCCCTGATTAGGGGGCGGGGCTTCACTGACTAGGGGTCCTATAAAGGGAGCAGCCAGTCAGGCAGCGGCACAGGAGCTAGCAAACAGAGCTGTAACCAGGGGAGTTTGAGTGTGAGTTCCGTTGGAGGAGAAGGTATTTGTGTGTGTGTTTGGTTTTGTATTGGTAGTATCTGTATGTGTAGGGGCTTTGTGCTGGGAGAGAAGCTGAGCCCTGATTAGGGGGCGGGGCTTCACTGACTAGGGGTCCTATAAAGGGAGCAGCCAGTCAGGCAGCGGCACAGGAGCTAGCAAACAGAGCTGTAACCAGGGGAGTTTGAGTGGGAGTTCTGTTGGAGGGGAAGGTATTTGTGTGTGTGTTTGGTTTTGTATTGCTGGTAACTGTATGTGTAGGGGCTTTGTGCTGGGAGAGAAGCTGAGCCCTGATTAGGGGGCGGGGCTTTACTGACTAGGGGTCCTATGAAGGTAGCAGCCAGTCAGGCAGTGGCACAGACAGCTAAAGCGGCACAGAAGCTAGCAAACAGAGCTGTAAACAGGGGAGTTTGAGTGGGAGTTCTGTTGGAGGAGAAGGCATTTGTGTGTGTTTGGTTTTGTATTGGTAGTATCTGTATGTGTAGAGGCTTGGAGGGGCTCTGTACTGGGAGAGAAGCTGAGCTCTGATTTGGGGGCGGGGCTTCACTGACTAGGGGTCCTATAAAGGTAGCAGCCAGTCAGGCAGCGGCACAGGAGCTAGCAAACAAAGCTGTAAACAGGGGAGTTTGAGTGGGAGTTCTGTTGGAGGAGAAGGTATTTGTGTGTGTTTGGTTTTGTATTGGTAGTATCTGAATGTGTAGATGCTTGGAGGGGCTTTGTGCTGGGAGAGAAGCTAAGCCCTGATTAGGGGGCGGGGCTTCACTGACTAGGGGTCCTATGAAGGTAGCAGCCAGTCAGGCAGGGGCACAGACAGCTGCAGCGGCACAGGAGCTAGCAAACAGAGCTGTAAACAGGGGAGTTTGAGTGGGAGTTCTGTTGGAGGAGAAGGTATTTGTGTGTGTGTTTGGTTTTGTACTGGTAGTATCTGTACGTGTAGGGGCTTTGTGCTGGGAGAGAAGCTGAGCCCTGATTAGGGGGCGGGGCTCCACTGACTAGGGGTCCTATAAAGGTAGCAGCCACTCAGGCAGCGTCACAGGAGCTAGCAAACAGAGCTGTAAACAGGGGAGTTTGAGTGGGATTTCTGTTGGAGGAGAAGGTATTTGTGTGTGTTTGGTTTTGTATTGGCAGTATCTGTATGTGTAGATGCTTGGAGGGGCTTTGTGCTGGGAGAGAAGCTGAGCCCTGATTAGGGGGCGGGGCTTCACTGACTAGGGGTCCTATGAAGGTAGCAGCCAGTCAGGCAGCGGCACAGACAGCTGCAGCGGCACAGGAGCTAGCAAACAGAGCTGTAAACAGGAGAGTTTGAGTGGGAGTTCTGTTGGAGGAGAAGGTCTTTGTGTGTGTGTTTGGTTTTGTATTGGTAGTATATGTATGTGTAGGGGCTTTGTCCTGGGAGAGAAGCTGAGCCCTGATTAGGGGGCGGGGCTTCACTGACTAGGGGTCCTATAAAGGGAGCAGCCAGTCAGGCAGCAGCACAGACAGCTGCAGCGGCACAGGAGCTAGCAAACAGAGCTGTAAACAGGGGAGTTTGAGTGGGAGTTCTGTTGGAGGAGAAGGTATTTGTGTGTGTTTGGTTTTGTATTGGTAGTATCTGTATGTGTAGAGGCTTGGAGGGGCTTTGTGCTGGGAGAGAAGCTGAGCCCTGATTAGGGGGCGGGGCTTCACTGACTAGGGGTCCTATAAAGGTAGCAGCCAGTCAGGCAGCGGCACAGGAGCTAGCAAACAGAGCTGTAAACAGGGGAGTTTGAGTGGGAGTTCTGTTGGAGGAGAAGGTATTTGTGTGTGTTTGGTTTTGTATTGGTAGTATCTGTATGTGTAGGGGCTTTGTGCTGGGAGAGAAGCTGAGCCCTGATTAGGGGGCGGGGCTTCACTGACTAGGGGTCCTATAAAGGTAGCGGCACAGGAGCTAGCAAACAGAGCTGTAAACAGGGGAGTTTGAGTCGGATTTGTGTTGGAGGAGAAGGTATTTGTGTGTGTTTGGTTTTGTATTGGTGGTATCTGTATGTGCAGGGGCTTTGTGCTGCGAGAGAAGCTGAGCCCTGATTAGGCGGCGGGGCTTCACTGACTAGGGGTCCTATGAAGGTAGCAGCCAGTCAGGCAGGGGTACAGACAGCTGTAGCGGCACAGGAGCTAGCAAACAGACGTGTAAACAGGGGAGTTTGAGTGGGAGTTCTGTTGGAGGAGAAGGTGTTTGTGTGTGTTTGGTTTTGTATTGGTGGTATCTGTATGTGCAGGGGCTTTGTGCTGGGAGAGAAGCTGAGCCCTGATTAGGGGGCGGGGCTTCCCTGACTAGGGGTCCTATAAAGGTAGCAGCCAGTGAGGCACCCGCACAGGAGCTAGCAAACAGAGCTGTAAACAGGGGAGTTTGAGTGGGAGTTCTGTTGGAGGAGAAGGTATTTGTGTGTGGTTGGTTTTGTATTGGTAGTATCTGTATGTGTAGGGGCTTTGTGCTGGGAGAGAAGCTGAGCCCTGATTAGGGGGCGGGGCTTCACTGACTAGGGGTCCTATAAAGGTAGCGGCACAGACAGCTGCAGCGGCACAGGAGCTAGCAAACAGAGCTGTAAACAGGGGAGTTTGAGTTGGAGTTCTGTTGGAGGAGAAGGTGTTTGTGTGTGTTTTTGTATTGGTAGTATCTGTATGTGTAGAGGCTTGGAGGGGCTTTGTCCTGAGAGAGAAGCTGAGCCCTGATTAGGGGGCGGGGCTTCACTGACTAGGGGTCCTATGAAGGTAGCAGCCAGTCAGGCAGTGGCACAGACAGCTAAAGCGGCACAGGAGCTAGCAAACAGAGCTGTAAACAGTGGAGTTTGAGTGGGAGTTCTGTTGGAGGAGAAGGTGTTTGTGTGTGTGTTTGGTTTCGTATTGGTGGTATCTGTATGTGTAGAGGCTTGGAGGCGCTTTATGCTGGGAGAGAAACTGAGCCCTGATTAGGGGGCGGGGCTTCACTGACTAGGGGTCCTATAAAGGGAGCAGCCAGTCAGGCAGCGGCACAGGAGCTAGCAAACAGAGCTGTAACCAGGGGAGTTTGAGTGGGAGTTCTGTTGGAGGGGAAGGTATTTGTGTGTGTGTTTGGTTTTGTATTGGTGGTATCTGTATGTGTAGAGGCTTGGAGGGGCTTTGTGCTGGGAGAGAAGCTGAGCCCTGATTAGGGGGCGGGGCTTCTGTGACTAGGGGTCCTATAAAGGTAGCAGCCAGTCAGGCAGCGGCACGGACAGCTGCAGCGGCACAGGAGCTAGCAAACAGAGCTGTAAACAGGGGAGTTTGAGTGGGAGTTCAGTTGGAGGAGAAGGTATTTGTGTGTGTTTGGTTTTGTATTGCTGGTATCTGTATGTGTAGGGGCTTTGTGCTGGGAGAGAAGCTGAGCCCTGATTAGGGGGCGGGGCTTTACTGACTAGGGGTCTTATGAAGGTAGCAGCCAGTCAGGCAGTGGCACAGACAGCTAAAGCGGCACAGGAGCTAGCAAACAGAGCTGTAAACAGGGGAGTTTGAGTGGGAGTTCTGTTGGAGGAGAAGGTATTTGTGTGTGTTTGGTTTTGTATTGGTAGTATCTGTATGTGTAGGGGCTTTGTGCTGGGAGAGAAGCTGAGCCCTGATTAGGGGGCGGGGCTTCACTGACTAGGGGTCCTATAAAGGTAGCGGCACAGGAGCTAGCAAACAGAGCTGTAAACAGGGGAGTTTGAGTCGGATTTGTGTTGGAGGAGAAGGTATTTGTGTGTGTTTGGTTTTGTATTGGTGGTATCTGTATGTGCAGGGGCTTTGTGCTGCGAGAGAAGCTGAGCCCTGATTAGGCGGCGGGGCTTCACTGACTAGGGGTCCTATGAAGGTAGCAGCCAGTCAGGCAGGGGTACAGACAGCTGTAGCGGCACAGGAGCTAGCAAACAGACGTGTAAACAGGGGAGTTTGAGTGGGAGTTCTGTTGGAGGAGAAGGTGTTTGTGTGTGTTTGGTTTTGTATTGGTGGTATCTGTATGTGCAGGGGCTTTGTGCTGGGAGAGAAGCTGAGCCCTGATTAGGGGGCGGGGCTTCCCTGACTAGGGGTCCTATAAAGGTAGCAGCCAGTGAGGCACCCGCACAGGAGCTAGCAAACAGAGCTGTAAACAGGGGAGTTTGAGTGGGAGTTCTGTTGGAGGAGAAGGTATTTGTGTGTGGTTGGTTTTGTATTGGTAGTATCTGTATGTGTAGGGGCTTTGTGCTGGGAGAGAAGCTGAGCCCTGATTAGGGGGCGGGGCTTCACTGACTAGGGGTCCTATAAAGGTAGCGGCACAGACAGCTGCAGCGGCACAGGAGCTAGCAAACAGAGCTGTAAACAGGGGAGTTTGAGTTGGAGTTCTGTTGGAGGAGAAGGTGTTTGTGTGTGTTTTTGTATTGGTAGTATCTGTATGTGTAGAGGCTTGGAGGGGCTTTGTCCTGAGAGAGAAGCTGAGCCCTGATTAGGGGGCGGGGCTTCACTGACTAGGGGTCCTATGAAGGTAGCAGCCAGTCAGGCAGTGGCACAGACAGCTAAAGCGGCACAGGAGCTAGCAAACAGAGCTGTAAACAGTGGAGTTTGAGTGGGAGTTCTGTTGGAGGAGAAGGTGTTTGTGTGTGTGTTTGGTTTCGTATTGGTGGTATCTGTATGTGTAGAGGCTTGGAGGCGCTTTATGCTGGGAGAGAAACTGAGCCCTGATTAGGGGGCGGGGCTTCACTGACTAGGGGTCCTATAAAGGGAGCAGCCAGTCAGGCAGCGGCACAGGAGCTAGCAAACAGAGCTGTAACCAGGGGAGTTTGAGTGGGAGTTCTGTTGGAGGGGAAGGTATTTGTGTGTGTGTTTGGTTTTGTATTGGTGGTATCTGTATGTGTAGAGGCTTGGAGGGGCTTTGTGCTGGGAGAGAAGCTGAGCCCTGATTAGGGGGCGGGGCTTCTGTGACTAGGGGTCCTATAAAGGTAGCAGCCAGTCAGGCAGCGGCACGGACAGCTGCAGCGGCACAGGAGCTAGCAAACAGAGCTGTAAACAGGGGAGTTTGAGTGGGAGTTCAGTTGGAGGAGAAGGTATTTGTGTGTGTTTGGTTTTGTATTGCTGGTATCTGTATGTGTAGGGGCTTTGTGCTGGGAGAGAAGCTGAGCCCTGATTAGGGGGCGGGGCTTTACTGACTAGGGGTCTTATGAAGGTAGCAGCCAGTCAGGCAGTGGCACAGACAGCTAAAGCGGCACAGGAGCTAGCAAACAGAGCTGTAAACAGGGGAGTTTGAGTGGGAGTTCTGTTGGAGGAGAAGGTATTTGTGTGTGTTTGGTTTTGTATTGGTACAATGTGTATGTGTAGAGGCTTGGAGGGTCTTTGTGCTGGGAGAGAAGCTGAGCCCTGATTAGGGGGCGGGGCTTCACTGACTAGGGGTCCTATAAAGGTAGCAGCCAGTCAGGCAGCGGCACAGGAGCTAGCAAACAGAGCTGTAAACAGGGGAGTTTGAGTGGGAGTTCTGTTGGAGGAGTAGGCATTTGTGTGTGTTTGGTTTTGTATTGGTAGTATCTGTAGATGTAGGGCCTTTGTACTGGGAGAGAAGCTGAGCCCTGATTAGGGGGCGGGACGTTCCCAGACTAGGGGTCCTATAAAGGTAGCAGCCAGTCAGGCACCGGCACAGGAGCTAGCAAACAGAGCTGTAAACAGGGGAGTTTGAGTGGGAGTTCTGTTGGAGGAGAAGGCATTTGTGTGTGTTTGGTTTTGTATTGGTAGTATCTGTATGTGTAGAGGCTTTGTGCTGGGAGAGAAGCTGAGCCCTGATTAGGGAGGGGGCTTCACTGACTAGGGGTCCTATAAAGGTAGCAGCCAGTCAGGCAGCGGCACAGGAGCTAGCAAACAAAGCTGTAAACAGGGGAGTTTGAGTGGGAGTTCTGTTGGAGAAGAAGGTATTTGTGTGTGTTTGGTTTTGTATTGGTAGTATCTGTATGTGTAGGGGCTTGGAGGGGATTTGTGCTGGGAGAGAAGCTGAGCCCTGATTAGGGAGCGGGGCTTCCCTGACTAGGGGTCCTATAGAGGTAGCAGCCACTCAGGCAGCGGCACAGGAGCTAGCAAACAGAGCTGTAAACAGGGGAGTTTGAGTGGGATTTCTGTTGGAGGAGAAGTTATTTGTGTGTGTTTGGTTTTGTATTGGTAGTATCTGTATGTGTAGAGGCTTGGAGGGGCTTTGTGCTGGGAGAGAAGCTGAGCCCTGGTTAGGGGGCGGGGCTTCCCTGACTAGGGGCCCTATAAAGGTAGCAGCCAGTCAGGCAGCGGCACAGGAGCTAGCAAACAGAGCTGTAAACAGGGGAGTTTGAGTGGGATTTCTGTTGGAGGAGAAGGTCTTTGTGTGTGTGTTTGGTTTTGTATTGGTAGTATATGTATGTGTAGGGGCTTTGTGCTGGGAGAGAAGCTGAGCCCTGATTAGGGGGCGGGGCTTCACTGACTAGGGGTCCTATAAAGGGAGCAGCCAGTCAGGCAGCAGCACAGACAGCTGCAGCGGCACAGGAGCTAGCAAACAGAGCTGTAAACAGGGGAGTTTGAGTGGGAGTTCTGTTGGAGGAGAAGGTCTTTGTGTGTGTGTTTGGTTTTGTATTGGTAGTATCTGTATGTGTAGGGGCTTTGTGCTGGGAGAGAAGCTGAGCCCTGATTAGGGGGCGGGGCTTCACTGACTAGGGGTCCTATAAAGGTAGCGGCACAGACAGCTGCAGCGGCACAGGAGCTAGCAAACAGAGCTGTAAACAGGGGAGTTTGAGTGGGAGTTCTGTTGGAGGAGAAGGCATTTGTGTGTGTTTGGTTTTGTATTGGTAGTATCTGTATGTGTAGAGGCTTTGTGCTGGGAGAGAAGCTGAGCCCTGATTAGGGAGGGGGCTTCACTGACTAGGGGTCCTATAAAGGTAGCAGCCAGTCAGGCAGCGGCACAGGAGCTAGCAAACAAAGCTGTAAACAGGGGAGTTTGAGTGGGAGTTCTGTTGGAGAAGAAGGTATTTATGTGTGTTTGGTTTTCTATTGGTAGTATCTGTATGTGTAGGGGCTTGGAGGGGATTTGTGCTGGGAGAGAAGCTGAGCCCTGATTAGGGAGCGGGGCTTCCCTGACTAGGGGTCCTATAGAGGTAGCAGCCACTCAGGCAGCGGCACAGGAGCTAGCAAACAGAGCTGTAAACAGGGGAGTTTGAGTGGGATTTCTGTTGGAGGAGAAGTTATTTGTGTGTGTTTGGTTTTGTATTGGTAGTATCTGTATGTGTAGAGGCTTGGAGGGGCTCTGTACTGGGAGAGAAGCTGAGCTCTGATTTGGGGGCGGGGCTTCACTGACTAGGGGTCCTATAGAGGTAGCAGCCACTCAGGCAGCGGCACAGGAGCTAGCAAACAAAGCTGTAAACAGGGGAGTTTGAGTGGGAGTTCTGTTGGAGGAGAAGTTATTTGTGTGTGTTTGGTTTTGTATTGGTAGTATCTGTATGTGTAGAGGCTTGGAGGGGCTCTGTACTGGGAGAGAAGCTGAGCTCTGATTTGGGGGCGGGGCTTCACTGACTAGGGGTCCTATGAAGGTAGCAGCCAGTCAGGCAGGGGCACAGACAGCTGCAGCGGCACAGGAGCTAGCAAACAGAGCTGTAAACAGGGGAGTTTGAGTGGGAGTTCTGTTGGAGGAGAAGGTATTTGTGTGTGTGTTTGGTTTTGTACTGGTAGTATCTGTACGTGTAGGGGCTTTGTGCTGGGAGAGAAGCTGAGCCCTGATTAGGGGGCGGGGCTCCACTGACTAGGGGTCCTATAAAGGTAGCAGCCACTCAGGCAGCGTCACAGGAGCTAGCAAACAGAGCTGTAAACAGGGGAGTTTGAGTGGGATTTCTGTTGGAGGAGAAGGTATTTGTGTGTGTTTGGTTTTGTATTGGTGGTATCTGTATGTGCAGGGGCTTTGTGCTGCGAGAGAAGCTGAGCCCTGATTAGGCGGCGGGGCTTCACTGACTAGGGGTCCTATGAAGGTAGCAGCCAGTCAGGCAGGGGTACAGACAGCTGTAGCGGCACAGGAGCTAGCAAACAGACGTGTAAACAAGGGAGTTTGAGTGGGAGTTCTGTTGGAGGAGAAGGTGTTTGTGTGTGTTTGGTTTTGTATTGGTGGTATCTGTATGTGCAGGGGCTTTGTGCTGGGAGAGAAGCTGAGCCCTGATTAGGGGGCGGGGCTTCCCTGACTAGGGGTCCTATAAAGGTAGCAGCCAGTGAGGCACCCGCACAGGAGCTAGCAAACAGAGCTGTAAACAGGGGAGTTTGAGTGGGAGTTCTGTTGGAGGAGAAGGTATTTGTGTGTGGTTGGTTTTGTATTGGTAGTATCTGTATGTGTAGGGGCTTTGTGCTGGGAGAGAAGCTGAGCCCTGATTAGGGGGCGGGGCTTCACTGACTAGGGGTCCTATAAAGGTAGCGGCACAGACAGCTGCAGCGGCACAGGAGCTAGCAAACAGAGCTGTAAACAGGGGAGTTTGAGTTGGAGTTCTGTTGGAGGAGAAGGTGTTTGTGTGTGTTTTTGTATTGGTAGTATCTGTATGTGTAGAGGCTTGGAGGGGCTTTGTCCTGAGAGAGAAGCTGAGCCCTGATTAGGGGGCGGGGCTTCACTGACTAGGGGTCCTATGAAGGTAGCAGCCAGTCAGGCAGTGGCACAGACAGCTAAAGCGGCACAGGAGCTAGCAAACAGAGCTGTAAACAGTGGAGTTTGAGTGGGAGTTCTGTTGGAGGAGAAGGTGTTTGTGTGTGTGTTTGGTTTCGTATTGGTGGTATCTGTATGTGTAGAGGCTTGGAGGGGCTTTATGCTGGGAGAGAAACTGAGCCCTGATTAGGGGGCGGGGCTTCACTGACTAGGGGTCCTATAAAGGGAGCAGCCAGTCAGGCAGCGGCACAGGAGCTAGCAAACAGAGCTGTAACCAGGGGAGTTTGAGTGGGAGTTCTGTTGGAGGGGAAGGTATTTGTGTGTGTGTTTGGTTTTGTATTGGTGGTATCTGTATGTGTAGAGGCTTGGAGGGGCTTTGTGCTGGGAGAGAAGCTGAGCCCTGATTAGGGGGCGGGGCTTCTGTGACTAGGGGTCCTATAAAGGTAGCAGCCAGTCAGGCAGCGGCACGGACAGCTGCAGCGGCACAGGAGCTAGCAAACAGAGCTGTAAACAGGGGAGTTTGAGTGGGAGTTCAGTTGGAGGAGAAGGTATTTGTGTGTGTTTGGTTTTGTATTGCTGGTATCTGTATGTGTAGGGGCTTTGTGCTGGGAGAGAAGCTGAGCCCTGATTAGGGGGCGGGGCTTTACTGACTAGGGGTCTTATGAAGGTAGCAGCCAGTCAGGCAGTGGCACAGACAGCTAAAGCGGCACAGGAGCTAGCAAACAGAGCTGTAAACAGGGGAGTTTGAGTGGGAGTTCTGTTGGAGGAGAAGGTATTTGTGTGTGTTTGGTTTTGTATTGGTAGTATCTGTATGTGTAGGGGCTTTGTGCTGGGAGAGAAGCTGAGCCCTGATTAGGGGGCGGGGCTTCACTGACTAGGGGTCCTATAAAGGTAGCGGCACAGGAGCTAGCAAACAGAGCTGTAAACAGGGGAGTTTGAGTCGGATTTGTGTTGGAGGAGAAGGTATTTGTGTGTGTTTGGTTTTGTATTGGTGGTATCTGTATGTGCAGGGGCTTTGTGCTGCGAGAGAAGCTGAGCCCTGATTAGGCGGCGGGGCTTCACTGACTAGGGGTCCTATGAAGGTAGCAGCCAGTCAGGCAGGGGTACAGACAGCTGTAGCGGCACAGGAGCTAGCAAACAGACGTGTAAACAGGGGAGTTTGAGTGGGAGTTCTGTTGGAGGAGAAGGTGTTTGTGTGTGTTTGGTTTTGTATTGGTGGTATCTGTATGTGCAGGGGCTTTGTGCTGGGAGAGAAGCTGAGCCCTGATTAGGGGGCGGGGCTTCCCTGACTAGGGGTCCTATAAAGGTAGCAGCCAGTGAGGCACCCGCACAGGAGCTAGCAAACAGAGCTGTAAACAGGGGAGTTTGAGTGGGAGTTCTGTTGGAGGAGAAGGTATTTGTGTGTGGTTGGTTTTGTATTGGTAGTATCTGTATGTGTAGGGGCTTTGTGCTGGGAGAGAAGCTGAGCCCTGATTAGGGGGCGGGGCTTCACTGACTAGGGGTCCTATAAAGGTAGCGGCACAGACAGCTGCAGCGGCACAGGAGCTAGCAAACAGAGCTGTAAACAGGGGAGTTTGAGTTGGAGTTCTGTTGGAGGAGAAGGTGTTTGTGTGTGTTTTTGTATTGGTAGTATCTGTATGTGTAGAGGCTTGGAGGGGCTTTGTCCTGAGAGAGAAGCTGAGCCCTGATTAGGGGGCGGGGCTTCACTGACTAGGGGTCCTATGAAGGTAGCAGCCAGTCAGGCAGTGGCACAGACAGCTAAAGCGGCACAGGAGCTAGCAAACAGAGCTGTAAACAGTGGAGTTTGAGTGGGAGTTCTGTTGGAGGAGAAGGTGTTTGTGTGTGTGTTTGGTTTCGTATTGGTGGTATCTGTATGTGTAGAGGCTTGGAGGCGCTTTATGCTGGGAGAGAAACTGAGCCCTGATTAGGGGGCGGGGCTTCTGTGACTAGGGGTCCTATAAAGGGAGCAGCCAGTCAGGCAGCGGCACAGGAGCTAGCAAACAGAGCTGTAACCAGGGGAGTTTGAGTGGGAGTTCTGTTGGAGGGGAAGGTATTTGTGTGTGTGTTTGGTTTTGTATTGGTGGTATCTGTATGTGTAGAGGCTTGGAGGGGCTTTGTGCTGGGAGAGAAGCTGAGCCCTGATTAGGGGGCAGGGCTTCTGTGACTAGGGGTCCTATAAAGGTAGCAGCCAGTCAGGCAGCGGCACGGACACCTGCAGCGGCACAGGAGCTAGCAAACAGAGCTGTAAACAGGGGAGTTTGAGTGGGAGTTCAGTTGGAGGAGAAGGTATTTGTGTGTGTTTGGTTTTGTATTGCTGGTATCTGTATGTGTAGGGGCTTTGTGCTGGGAGAGAAGCTGAGCCCTGATTAGGGGGCGGGGCTTTACTGACTAGGGGTCTTATGAAGGTAGCAGCCAGTCAGGCAGTGGCACAGACAGCTAAAGCGGCACAGGAGCTAGCAAACAGAGCTGTAAACAGGGGAGTTTGAGTGGGAGTTCTGTTGGAGGAGAAGGTATTTGTGTGTGTTTGGTTTTGTATTGGTACAATGTGTATGTGTAGAGGCTTGGAGGGTCTTTGTGCTGGGAGAGAAGCTGAGCCCTGATTAGGGGGCGGGGCTTTACTGACTAGGGGTCCTATAAAGGTAGCAGCCAGTCAGGCAGCGGCACAGGAGCTAGCAAACAGAGCTGTAAACAGGGGAGTTTGAGTGGGAGTTCTGTTGGAGGAGTAGGCATTTGTGTGTGTTTGGTTTTGTATTGGTAGTATCTGTAGATGTAGGGCCTTTGTACTGGGAGAGAAGCTGAGCCCTGATTAGGGGGCGGGACGTTCCCAGACTAGGGGTCCTATAAAGGTAGCAGCCAGTCAGGCACCGGCACAGGAGCTAGCAAACAGAGCTGTAAACAGGGGAGTTTGAGTGGGAGTTCTGTTGGAGGAGAAGGCATTTGTGTGTGTTTGGTTTTGTATTGGTAGTATCTGTATGTGTAGAGGCTTTGTGCTGGGAGAGAAGCTGAGCCCTGATTAGGGAGGGGGCTTCACTGACTAGGGGTCCTATAAAGGTAGCAGCCAGTCAGGCAGCGGCACAGGAGCTAGCAAACAAAGCTGTAAACAGGGGAGTTTGAGTGGGAGTTCTGTTGGAGAAGAAGGTATTTGTGTGTGTTTGTTTTTGTATTGGTAGTATCTGTATGTGTAGGGGCTTGGAGGGGATTTGTGCTGGGAGAGAAGCTGAGCCCTGATTAGGGAGCGGGGCTTCCCTGACTAGGGGTCCTATAGAGGTAGCAGCCACTCAGGCAGCGGCACAGGAGCTAGCAAACAGAGCTGTAAACAGGGGAGTGTGAGTGGGAGTTCTGTTGGAGGAGAAGTTATTTGTGTGTGTTTGGTTTTGTATTGGTAGTATCTGTATGTGTAGAGGCTTGGAGGGGCTTTGTGCTGGGAGAGAAGCTGAGCCCTGGTTAGGGGGCGGGGCTTCCCTGACTAGGGGCCCTATAAAGGTAGCAGCCAGTCAGGAAGCGGCACAGGAGCTAGCAAACAGAGCTGTAAACAGGGGAGTTTGAGTGGGATTTCTGTTGGAGGAGAAGGTCTTTGTGTGTGTGTTTGGTTTTGTATTGGTAGTATATGTATGTGTAGGGGCTTTGTGCTGGGAGAGAAGCTGAGCCCTGATTAGGGGGCGGGGCTTCACTGACTAGGGGTCCTATAAAGGGAGCAGCCAGTCAGGCAGCAGCACAGACAGCTGCAGCGGCACAGGAGCTAGCAAACAGAGCTGTAAACAGGGGAGTTTGAGTGGGAGTTCTGTTGGAGGAGAAGGTATTTGTGTGTGTTTGGTTTTGTATTGGTAGTATCTGTATGTGTAGGGGCTTTGTGCTGGGAGAGACGCTGAGCCCAGGTTAGGGGGCGGGGCTTCCCTGACTAGGGGTCCTATAAAGGGAACAGACAGTCAGGCAGCGGCACAGGAGCTAGCAAACAGAGCTGTAAACAGGGGAGTTTGAGTGGGAGTTCTGTTGGAGGAGAAGGTCTTTGTGTGTGTGTTTGGTTTTGTATTGGTGGTATCTGTATGTGTAGGGGCTTTGTGCTGGGAGAGAAGCTGAGCCCTGATTAGGGGGCGGGGCTTCACTGACTAGGGGTCCTATAAAGGTAGCGGCACAGACAGCTGCAGCGGCACAGGAGCTAGCAAACAGAGCTGTAAACAGGGGAGTTTGAGTGGGAGTTCTGTTGGAGGAGAAGGTGTTTGTGTGTTCGGTTTTGCATTGGTTGTATCTGTATGTGTAGAGGCTTGGAGGGGCTTTGTGCTGGGAGAGAATCTGAGCCCTGATTAGGGGGCGGGGCTTCACTGACTAGGGGTCCTATAAAGGGAGCAGCCAGTCAGGCAGCGGCACAGACAGCTGCAGCAGCACAGGAGCTAGCAAACAGAGCTGTAAACAGAACTCCCACTCAAACTCCCCTTTTGGAGGAGAAGTTATTTGTGTGTGTTTGGTTTTGTATTGGTAGTATCTGTATGTGTAGGGGCTTTGTGCTGGGAGAGAAGCTGAGCCCTGATTAGGGGGCGGGGCTTGCCTGACTAGGGGTACTATAAAGGGAGCAGCCAGTCAGGCAGCGGCACAGGAGCTAGCAAACAGAGCTGTAAACAGGGGAGTTTGAGTGAGAGTTCTGTTGGAGGAGAAGGTATTTGTGTGTGTTTGGTTTTGTATTTTTAGTATCTGTATGTGTAGGGGCTTTGTGCTGGGAGAGAAGCTGAGCCCTGATTAGGGGGCGGGGCTTCACTGACTAGGGGTCCTATAAAGGTAGCAGCCAGTCAGGCAGAGGCACAGGAGCTAGCAAACAGAGCTGTAAACAGGGGAGTTTGAGTGGGAGTTCTGTTGGAGGAGAAGGTGTTTGTGTGTGTTTTTGTATTGGTAGTATCTGTATGTGTAGAGGCTTGGAGGGGCTTTGTGCTGGGAGAGAAGCTGAGCCCTGATTAGGGGGCGGGGCTACCCTGACTTGGGGTCCTATAAAGGTAGCAGCCAGTCAGGCAAGGGCACAGGAGCTAGCAAACAGAGCTGTAAACAGGGGAGTTTGAGTGGGAGTTCTGTTGGAGGAGATGGTATTTTTGCGTGTCTGGTTTTGTATTGGTGGTATATGTATGTGTAGGGGCTTTGTGCTGGGAGAGAAGCTGAGCCCTGGTTAGGGGGCAGGGCTACCCTGACTTGGGGTCCTATAAAGGTAGCAGCCAGTCAGGCAAGGGCACAGGAGCTAGCAAACAGAGCTGTAAACAGGGGAGTTTGAGTGGGAGTTCTGTTGGAGGAGAACGTATGTGTGTGTATTTGGTTTTGTATTGGTGGTATCTATGTGTAGGGGCTTTGTGCTGGGAGAGAAGCTGAGCCCTGATTAGGGGGCGGGGCTTCACTGACTAGGGGTCCTATAAAGGGAGCAGCCAGTCAGGCAGCGGCACAGACAGCTGCAGCAGCACAGGAGCTAACAAACAGAGCTGTAAACAGGGGAGTTTGAGTGGGAGTTCTGTTGGAGGAGAAGGTGTTTGTGTGTTTGGTTTTGTATTGGTAGTATCTGTATGTGTAGGGGCTTTGTGCTGGGAGAGAAGCTGAGCCCTGATTAGGGGGCGGGGCTTCACTGACTAGGGGTCCTATAAAGGGAGCAGACAGTCAGGCAGCGGCACAGGAGCTAGCAAACAGAGCTGTAAACAGGGGAGTTTGAGTGGGAGTTCTGTTGGAGGAGAAGGTATTTGTGTGTGTTTGGTTTCGTATTGGTAGTATCTGTATGTGTAGGGGCTTTGTGCTGGGAGAGAAGCTGAGCCCTGATTAGGGGGCGGGGCTTCACTGACTAGGGGTCCTACAAAGGTAGCAGCCAGTCAGGCAGCAGCACAGACAGCTGCAGCAGCACAGGAGCTAGCAAACAGAGCTGTAAACAGGGGAGTTTGAGTGGGAGTTCTGTTGGAGGAGATGGTATTTTTGCATGTCTGGTTTTGTATTGGTGGTATCTGTATGTGTAGGGGCTTGGAGGGGCTTTGTGCTGGGAGAGAAGCTGAGCCCTGATTAGGGGGCGGGGCTTCACTGACTAGGGGTCCTATAAAGGGAGCAGCCAGTCAGGCAGCGGCACAGGAGCTAGCAAACAGAGCTGTAAACAGGGGAGTTTGAGTGGGAGTTCTGTTGGAGGAGAACGTATGTGTGTGTATTTGGTTTTGTATTGGTGGTATCTATGTGTAGGGGCTTTGTGCTGGGAGAGAAGCTGAGCCCTGATTAGGGGGCGGGGCTTCACTGACTAGGGGTCCTATAAAGGGAGCAGCCAGTCAGGCAGCGGCACAGACAGCTGCAGCAGCACAGGAGCTAACAAACAGAGCTCTAAACAGGGGAGTTTGAGTGGGAGTTCTGTTGGAGGAGAAGGTGTTTGTGTGTTTGGTTTTGTATTGGTAGTATCTGTATGTGTAGGGGCTTTGTGCTGGGAGAGAAGCTGAGCCCTGATTAGGGGGCGGGGCTTCACTGACTAGGGGTCCTATAAAGGGAGCAGACAGTCAGGCAGCGGCACAGGAGCTAGCAAACAGAGCTGTAAACAGGGGAGTTTGAGTGGGAGTTCTGTTGGAGGAGAAGGTATTTGTGTGTGTTTGGTTTCGTATTGGTAGTATCTGTATGTGTAGGGGCTTTGTGCTGGGAGAGAAGCTGAGCCCTGATTAGGGGGCGGGGCTTCACTGACTAGGGGTCCTATAAAGGTAGCGGCACAGACAGCTGCAGCGGCACAGGAGCTAGCAAAACGAGCTGTAAACAGGGGAGTTTGAGTGGGAGTTCTGTTGGAGGAGAAGGTGTTTGTGTGTTTGGTTTTGTATTGGTAGTATCTGTGTGTGTAGAGGCTTGGAGGGGCTTTGTGCTGGGAGAGAATCTGAGCCCTGATAAGGGGGCGGGGCTTCACTGACTAGGGGTCCTATGAAGGGAGCAGCCAGTCAGGCAGCGGCACAGACAGCTGCAGCGGCACAGGAGCTAGCAAACAGAGCTGTAAACAGGGGAGTTTGAGTGGGAGTTCTGTTGGAGGAGAAGGTATTTGTGTGTGTTTGGTTTTGTATTGGGGGTATCCATATGTGTTGGGGCTTTGTGCTGGGAGAGAAGCTGAACCCTGATTAGGGGGCGGGGCTTCACTGACTAGGGTTCCTATAAGGGAGCAGCCAGTCAGGCAGCGGCACAGACAGGTGCAGTGGCACAGGAGCTAGCAAACAGAGCTGTAAACAGGGGAGATTGAGTGGGAGTTCTGTTGGAGGAGATGGTATTTTTGTGTGTCTGGTTTTGTATTGGTGGTATCTGTATGTGTAGGGGCTTTGTGCTGGGAGAGAAGCTGAGCCCTGGTTAGGGGGCAGGGCTTCCCTGACTAGGGGTCCTATAAATGTAGCAGCCAGTCAGGCAGATGCACAGACAGCTGCAGCGGAACAGGAACTAGCAAACACAGCTGTAAACAGGGGAGTTTGAGTGGGAGTTCTGTTGGAGGAGAAGGTATTTGTGTGTGTTTGGTTTTGTATTGGTAGTATCTGTATGTGTAGGGGCTTTGTGCTGGGAGAGAAGCTGAGCCCTGATTAGGGGGCGGGGCTTCACTGACTAGGGGTCCTATAAAGGTTGCAGCCAGTCAGGCAGATGCACAGGAGCTAGCAAACAGAGCTGTAAACAGGGGAGTTTGAGTGGGAGTTCTGTTGGAGGAGATGGTATTTTTGCATGTCTGGTTTTGTATTGGTGGTATCTGTATGTGTAGGGGCTTGGAGGGGCTTTGTGCTGGGAGAGAAGCTGAGCCCTGATTAGGGGGCGGGGCTTCACTGACTAGGGGTCCTATAAAGGGAGCAGCCAGTCAGGCAGCGGCACAGACAGCTACAGCGGCACAGGAGCTAGCAAACAGAGCTGTAAACAGGGGAGTTTGAGTGGGAGTTCTATTGGGGGAGAAGGTGTTTGTGTGTGTTTTTGTATTGGTAGTATCTGGATGTGTAGGGGCTTTGTGCTGGGAGAGAAGCTGAGCCCTGATTAGGGGGTGGGGCTTCACTGACTAGGGGTCCTATAAAGGTAGCGGCACAGACAGCTGCAGCGGCACAGGAGCTAGCAAACAGAGCTGAAAACAGGGGAGTTTGAGTGGGAGTTCTGTTGGAGGAGAAGGTGTTTGTGTGTGTTTGGTTTTGTATTGGTGGTATCTGTATGTGCAGGGGCTTTGTGCTGGGAGAGAAGCTGAGCCCTGATTAGGGGGCGGGGCTTGCCTGACTAGGGGTCCTATAAAGGGAGCAGCCAGTCAGGCAGCGGCACAGGAGCTAGCAAACAGAGCTGTAAACAGGGGAGTTTGAGTGGGAGTTCTGTTGGAGGAGAAGTTATTTGTGTGTGTTTGATTTTGTATTGGTAGTATCTGTATGTGTAGGGGCTTTGTGCTGGGAGAGAAGCTGAGCCCTGATTAGGGGGCGGGGCTTCACTGACTAGGGGTCCTACAAAGGTAGCAGCCAGTCAGGCAGCGGCACAGACAGCTGCAGCAGCACAGGAGCTAGCGAACAGAGCTGTAAACAGAACTCCCACTCAAACTCCCCTGTTGGAGGAGAAGTTATTTGTGTGTGTTTGGTTTTGTATTGGTAGTATCTGTATGTGTAGAGGCTTGGAGGGGCTTTGTGCTGGGAGAGAAGCTGAGCCCTGATTAGGGGGCGGGGCTTCACTGACTAGGGGTCCTATAAAGGGAGCAGCCAGTCAGGCAGTGGCACAGACAGCTGCAGCGGCACAGGAGCTAGCAAACAGAGCTGTAAACAGGGGAGTTTGTGTGAGAGTTCTGTTGGAGGAGAAGGTATTCGTGTGTGTTTGGTTTTGTATTGGTAGTATCTGTATGTGTAGAGGCTTGGGTGGTCTTTGTGCTGGGAGACAAGCTGAGCCCTGATTAGGGGGCGGGGCTTCACTGACTAGGGGTCCTATGAAGGTAGAAGCCACTCAGGCAGCGGCACAGACAGCTGCAGTGGCACAGGAGCTAGCAAACACAGCTGTAAACAGGGGAGTTTGAGTGGGAGTTCTGTTGGAGGAGAAGGTATTTGTGTGTGCTTGGTTTTGTATTTTTAGTATCTGTATGTGTAGGGGCTTTGTGCTGGGAGAGAAGCTGAGCCCTGATTAGGGGCGGGGCTTCACTGACTAGGGGTCCTATAAAGGTAGTAGCCAGTCAGGCAGCGGCACAGGAGCTAACAAACAGAGCTGTAAACAGGGGAGTTTGAGTGGGAGTTCTGTTGGAGGAGATGGTATTTTTGCGTGTCTGGTTTTGTATTGGTGGTATCTGTATGTGTAGGGGCTTTGTGCTGGGAGAGAAGCTGAGCCCTGGTTAGGGGGCAGGGCTTCCCTGACTAGGGGTCCTATAAAGGTAGCAGCCAGTCAGGCAGAGGCACAGGAGCTAGCAAACAGAGCTGTAAACAGGGGAGTTTGAGTGGGAGTTCTGTTGGAGGAGAAGGTATTTGTGTGTGTTTGGTGTTGTATTTTTAGTATCTGTATGTGTAGGGGCTTTGTGCTGGGAGAGAAGCTGAGCCCTGATTAGGGGGCGGGGCTTCACTGACTAGGGGTCCTATAAAGGGAGCAGCCAGTCAGGTAGCGGCACAGACAGCTGCAGCGGAACAGGAACTAGCAAACAGAGCTGTAAACAGGGGAGTTTGAGTGGGAGTTCTGTTGGAGGAGATGGTATTTTTGTGTGTTTGGTTTTGTATTGGTGGTATCTGTATGTGCAGAGGCTTGGAAGGGCTTTGTGCTGCGAGAGAAGCTGAGCCCTGATTAGGGGGCGGGGCTTCACTGACAAGGGGTCCTATAAAGGGAGCAGCCAGTCAGGTAGCGGCACAGACAGCTGCAGCGGAACAGGAACTAGCAAACAGAGCTGTAAACAGGGGAGTTTGAGTGGGAGTTCTGTTGGAGGAGATGGTATTTTTGCGTGTCTGGTTTTGTATTGGTGGTATCTGTATGTGTAGGGGCTTTGTGCTGGGAGAGAAGCTGAGCCCTGGTTAGGGGGCAGGGCTTCCCTGACTAGGGGTCCTATAAAGGTAGCAGCCAGTCAGGCAGAGGCACAGGAGCTAGCAAACGGAGCTGTAAACAGGGGAGTTTGAGTGGGAGTTCTTTTGGAGGAGAACGTATGTGTGTGTATTTGGTTTTGTATTGGTGGTATCTGTATGTGTCGGGGCTTTGTGCTGGGAGAGAAGCTGAGCCCTGATTAGGGGGCGGGGCTTCACTGACTAGGGGTCCTACAAAGGTAGCAGCCAGTCAGGCAGCGGCACAGACAGCTGCAGCAGCACAGGAGCTAGCAAACAGAGCTGTAAACAGAACTCCCACTCAAACTCCCCTGTTGGAGGAGAAGTTATTTGTGTGTGTTTGGTTTTGTATTGGTAGTATCTGTATGTGTAGAGGCTTGGAGGGGCTTTGTGCTGGGAGAGAAGCTGAGCCCTGATTAGGGGGCGGGGCTTCACTGACTAGGGGTCCTACAAAGGTAGCAGCCAGTCAGGCAGCGGCACAGACAGCTGCAGCAGCACAGGAGCTAGCGAACAGAGCTGTAAACAGAACTCCCACTCAAACTCCCCTGTTGGAGGAGAAGTTATTTGTGTGTGTTTGGTTTTGTATTGGCAGTATCTGTATGTGTAGAGGCTTGGAGGGGCTTTGTGCTGGGAGAGAAGCTGAGCCCTGATTAGGGGGCGGGGCTTCACTGACAAGGGGTCCTATAAAGGGAGCAGCCAGTCAGGCAGCGGCACAGACAGCTGCAGCGGAACAGGAACTAGCAAACAGAGCTGTAAACAGGAGAGTTTGAGTGGGAGTTCTGTTGGAGGAGATGGTATTTTTGCGTGTCTGGTTTTGTATTGGTAGTATCTGTATGTGTAGGGGCTTTGTGCTGGGAGAGAAGCTGAGCCCTGATTAGGGGGCAGGGCTTCCCTGACTAGGGGTCCTATAAAGGTAGCAGCCAGTCAGGCAAGGGCACAGGAGCTAGCAAACAGAGCTGTAAACAGGGGAGTTTGAGTGGGAGTTCTGTTGGAGGAGAAGGTATTTGTGTGTGTTTGGTTTTGTATTGGTAGTATCTGTATGTGTAGGGGCTTTGTGCTGGGAGAGAAGCTGAGCCCTGATTAGGGGGCGGGGCTTCACTGACTAGGGGTCCTATAAAGGTAGCGGCACAGACAGCTGCAGCGGCACAGGAGCTAGCAAACAGAACTGTAAACAGGGGAGTTTGAGTGGGAGTTCTGTTGTAGGAGAAGGTATGTGTGTGTGTTTGGTTTTGTATTGGTGGTATCTGTATGTGTAGGGGCTTTGTGCTGGGAGAGAAGCTGAGCCCTGATTAGGGTGCGGGGCTTCACTGACTAGGGGTCCTATAAAGGGAGCAGCCAGTCAGGCAGCGGCACAGACAGCTGCAGTGGCACAGGAGCTAGCAAACAGAGCTGTAAACAGGGGAGTTTGAATGGGAGTTCTGTTGGATGAGAAGGTATTTGTGTGTGTTTGGTTTTGTATTGGTGGTATCTGTATGTTCAGAGGCTTGGAAGGGCTTTGTGCTGCGAGAGAAGCTGAGCCCTGATTAGGGGGCGGGGCTTCACTGACAAGGGGTCCTATAAAGGGAGCAGCCAGTCAGGCAGCGGCACAGACAGCTGCAGCGGAACAGGAACTAGCAAACAGAGCTGTAAACAGGGGAGTTTGAGTGGGAGTTCTGTTGGAGGAGAAGGTATTTGTGTGTGTGTTTGGTTTTGTATTGGTGGTATCTGTATGTGTAGAGGCTTTGTGCTGGGAGAGAAGCTGAGCCCTGATTAGGGGGCGGGGCTTCACTGACTAGGGGTCCTATAAAGGCAGCGGCACAGACAGCTGCAGCGGCACAGGAGCTAGCAAACAGACCTGTAAACAGAACTCCCACTCAAACTCCCCTGTTGGAGGAGCAGTTATTTGTGTGTGTTTGGTTTTGTATTGGTAGTATCTGTATGTGTAGGGGCTTTGTGCTGGGAGAGAATCTGAGCCCTGATTAGGGGGCGGGGCTTCACTGACTAGGGGTCCTATAAAGGGGGCAGCCAGTCAGGCAGTGGCACAGACAGCTGCAGCGGCACAGGAGATAGCAAACAGAGCTGTAAACAGGGTAGTTTGAGTGGGAGTTCTGTTGGAGGAGAAGGTGTTTGTGTGTTTGGTTTTGTATTGGTAGTATCTGTATGTGTAGAGGCTTGGGGGGTCTTTGTGCTGGGAGACAAGCTGAGCCCTGATTAGGGGGCGGGGCTTCACTGACTAGGGGTCCTATGAAGGTAGAAGCAACTCAGGCAGCAGCAAGGACAGCTGCAGTGGCACAGGAGATAGCAAACCGAGCTGTAAACAGGAGAGTTTGAGTGGGAGTTCTGTTGGAGGAGATGGTATTTTTGCATGTCTGGTTTTGTATTGGTGGTATCTGTATGTGTAGGGGCTTGGAGGGGCTTTGTGCTGGGAGAGAAGCTGAGCCCTGAATAGGGGGCGGGGCTTCACTGACTAGGGGTCCTATAAAGGGAGCAGCCAGTCAGGCAGCGGCACAGACAGCTGCAGTGGAACAGGAGCTAGCAAACAGAGCTGTAAACAGGGGAGTTTGAATGGGAGTTCTGTTGGAGGAGAAGGTATTTTTGCGTGTCTGGTTTTGTATTGGTGGTATCTGTATGTGTAGGGGCATTGTGCTGGGAGAGAAGCTGAGCCCTGGTTAGGGGGCAGGGCTTCCCTGACTAGGGGTCCTATAAAGGTAGCAGCCAGTCAGGCAGAGGCACAGGAGCTAGCAAACAGAGCTGTAAACAGGGGAGTTTGAGTGGGAGTTCTGTTGGAGGAGATGGTATTTTTGCGTTTCTGGTTTTGTATTGGTGGTATCTGTATGTGTAGGGGCTTTGTGCTGGGAGAGAAGCTGAGCCCTGATTAGGGGGCGGGGCTTCACTGACTAGGGGTCCTACAAAGGTAGCAGCCAGTCAGGCAGCGGCACAGACAGCTGCAGCAGCACAGGAGCTAGCAAACAGAGCTGTAAACAGAACTCCCACTCAAACTCCCCTGTTGGAGGAGAAGTTATTTGTGTGTGTTTGGTTTTGTATTGGTAGTATCTGTATGTGTAGGGGCTTTGTGCTGGGAGAGAAGCTGAGCCCTGATTAGGGGGCGGGGCTTCACTGACTAGGGGTCCTATAAAGGTTGCGGCACAGACAGCTGCAGCGGCACAGGAGCTAGCAAACAGAGCTGTAAACAGGGGAGTTTGAGTGGGAGTTCTGTTGGAGGAGAAGGTATTTGTGTGTTCGGTTTTGCATTGGTCGTATCTGTATGTGTAGAGGCTTGGAGGGGCTTTGTGCTGGGAGAGAATCTGAGCCCTGAGTAGGGGGCGGGGCTTCACTGACTAGGGGTCCTATAAAGGGAGCAGCCAGTCAGGCAGCGGCACAGGAGCTAGCAAACAGAGCTGTAAACAGGGGAGTTTGAGTGGGAGTTCTGTTGGAGGAGAAGGTATTTGTGTGTGTGTTTGGTTTTGTATTGGTAGTATCTGTATGTGTCGGGGCTTTGTGCTGGGAGAGAAGCTGAGCCCTGATTAGGGGGCGGGGCTTGCCTGACTAGGGGTCCTATAAAGGTAGCAGCCAGTCAGGCAGCGGCACAGGAGCTAACAAAGAGAGCTGTAAACAGGGGAGTTTGAGTGGGAGTTCTGTTGGAGGAGAAGGTATTTGTGTGTATTTGGTTTTGTATTGGTGGTATCTGTATGTGTAGGGGCTTTGTGCTGGGAGAGAAGCTGAGCCCTGATTAGGGGGCGGGGCTTCACTGACTAGGGGTCCTATAAAGGTAGCGGCACAGACAGCTGCAGCGGCACAGGAGCTAGCAAACAGAGCTGTAAACAGGGGAGTTTGAGTAGGAGTTCTGTTGGAGGAGAAGGTGTTTGTGTGTGTTTTTGTATTGGTAGTATCTGTATGTGTAGAGGCTTGGAGGGGCTTTGTGCTGAGAGAGAAGCTGAGCCCTGATTAGGGGCGGGGCTTCACTGACTAGGGGTCCTATAAAGGTAGCAGCCAGTCAGGCAGCGGCACAGGAGCTAACAAACAGAGCTGTAAACAGTGGAGTTTGAGTGGGAGTTCTGTTGGAGGAGATGGTATTTTTGCGTGTCTGGTTTTGTATTGGTGGTATCTGTATGTGTAGGGGCTTTGTGCTGGGAGAGAAGCTGAGCCCTGGTTAGGGGGCAGGGCTTCCCTGACTAGGGGTCCTATAAAGGTAGCAGCCAGTCAGGCAGAGGCACAGGAGCTAGCAAACAGAGCTGTAAACAGGGGAGTTTGAGTGGGAGTTCTGTTGGAGGAGATGGTATTTTTGCGTGTCTGGTTTTGTATTGGTGGTATCTGTATGTGTAGGGGCTTTGTGCTGGGAGAGAAGCTGAGCCCTGGTTAGGGGGCAGGGCTTCCCTGACTAGGGGTCCTATAAAGGTAGCAGCCAGTCAGGCAGAGGCACAGGAGCTAGCAAACAGAGCTGTAAACAGGGGAGTTTGAGTGGGAGTTCTGTTGGAGGAGATGGTATTTTTGCGTGTCTGGTTTTGTATTGGTGGTATCTGTATGTGTAGGGGCTTTGTGCTGGGAGAGAAGCTGAGCCCTGGTTAGGGGGCAGGGCTTCCCTGACTAGGGGTCCTATAAAGGTAGCAGCCAGTCAGGCAAGGGCACAGGAGCTAGCAAACAGAGCTTTAAACAGGGGAGTTTGAGTGGGAGTTCTGTTGTAGGAGAAGGTATGTGTGTGTGTTTGGTTTTGTATTGGTGGTATCTGTATGTGTAGGGGCTTTGTGCTGGGAGAGAAGCTGAGCCCTGATTAGGGTGCGGGGCTTCACTGACTAGGGGTCCTATAAAGGGAGCAGCCAGTCAGGCAGCGGCACAGACAGCTGCAGTGGCACAGGAGCTAGCAAACAGAGCTGTAAACAGGGGAGTTTGAATGGGAGTTCTGTTGGATGAGAAGGTATTTGTGTGTGTTTGGTTTTGTATTGGTGGTATCTGTATGTTCAGAGGCTTGGAAGGGCTTTGTGCTGCGAGAGAAGCTGAGCCCTGATTAGGGGGCGGGGCTTCACTGACAAGGGGTCCTATAAAGGGAGCAGCCAGTCAGGCAGCGGCACAGACAGCTGCAGCGGAACAGGAACTAGCAAACAGAGCTGTAAACAGGGGAGTTTGAGTGGGAGTTCTGTTGGAGGAGAAGGTATTTGTGTGTGTGTTTGGTTTTGTATTGGTGGTATCTGTATGTGTAGAGGCTTTGTGCTGGGAGAGAAGCTGAGCCCTGATTAGGGGGCGGGGCTTCACTGACTAGGGGTCCTATAAAGGCAGCGGCACAGACAGCTGCAGCGGCACAGGAGCTAGCAAACAGACCTGTAAACAGAACTCCCACTCAAACTCCCCTGTTGGAGGAGCAGTTATTTGTGTGTGTTTGGTTTTGTATTGGTAGTATCTGTATGTGTAGGGGCTTTGTGCTGGGAGAGAATCTGAGCCCTGATTAGGGGGCGGGGCTTCACTGACTAGGGGTCCTATAAAGGGGGCAGCCAGTCAGGCAGTGGCACAGACAGCTGCAGCGGCACAGGAGCTAGCAAACAGAGCTGTAAACAGGGTAGTTTGAGTGGGAGTTCTGTTGGAGGAGAAGGTGTTTGTGTGTTTGGTTTTGTATTGGTAGTATCTGTATGTGTAGAGGCTTGGGGGGTCTTTGTGCTGGGAGACAAGCTGAGCCCTGATTAGGGGGCGGGGCTTCACTGACTAGGGGTCCTATGAAGGTAGAAGCAACTCAGGCAGCGGCACAGACAGCTGCAGCGGCACAGGAGCTAGCAAACAGAGCTGTAAACAGGGGAGTTTGAGTGGGAGTTCTGTTGGAGGAGAAGGTATTTGTGTGTGTTTGGTTTTGTATTTTTAGTATCTGTATGTGTAGGGGCTTTGTGCTGGGAGAGAAGCTGAGCCCTGATTAGGGGGCGGGGCTTCACTGACTAGGGGTCCTATGAAGGTAGAAGCAACTCAGGCAGCGGCACAGACAGCTGCAGCGGCACAGGAGCTAGCAAACAGAGCTGTAAACAGGGGAGTTTGACTGGGAGTTCTGTTGGAGGAGATGGTATTTTTGCATGTCTGGTTTTGTATTGGTGGTATCTGTATGTGTAGGGGCTTGGAGGGGCTTTGTGCTGGGAGAGAAGCTGAGCCCTGAATAGGGGGCGGGGCTTCACTGACTAGGGGTCCTATAAAGGGAGCAGCCAGTCAGGCAGCGGCACAGACAGCTGCAGTGGAACAGGAGCTAGCAAACAGAGCTGTAAACAGGGGAGTTTGAATGGGAGTTCTGTTGGAGGAGAAGGTATTTTTGCGTGTCTGGTTTTGTATTGGTGGTATCTGTATGTGTAGGGGCTTTGTGCTGGGAGAGAAGCTGAGCCCTGGTTAGGGGGCAGGGCTTCCCTGACTAGGGGTCCTATAAAGGTAGCAGCCAGTCAGGCAGAGGCACAGGAGCTAGCAAACAGAGCTGTAAACAGGGGAGTTTGAGTGGGAGTTCTGTTGGAGGAGATGGTATTTTTGCGTTTCTGGTTTTGTATTGGTGGTATCTGTATGTGTAGGGGCTTTGTGCTGGGAGAGAAGCTGAGCCCTGATTAGGGGGCGGGGCTTCACTGACTAGGGGTCCTACAAAGGTAGCAGCCAGTCAGGCAGCGGCACAGACAGCTGCAGCAGCACAGGAGCTAGCAAACAGAGCTGTAAACAGAACTCCCACTCAAACTCCCCTGTTGGAGGAGAAGTTATTTGTGTGTGTTTGGTTTTGTATTGGTAGTATCTGTATGTGTAGGGGCTTTGTGCTGGGAGAGAAGCTGAGCCCTGATTAGGGGGCGGGGCTTCACTGACTAGGGGTCCTATAAAGGTTGCGGCACAGACAGCTGCAGCGGCACAGGAGCTAGCAAACAGAGCTGTAAACAGGGGAGTTTGAGTGGGAGTTCTGTTGGAGGAGAAGGTATTTGTGTGTTCGGTTTTGCATTGGTCGTATCTGTATGTGTAGAGGCTTGGAGGGGCTTTGTGCTGGGAGAGAATCTGAGCCCTGAGTAGGGGGCGGGGCTTCACTGACTAGGGGTCCTATAAAGGGAGCAGCCAGTCAGGCAGCGGCACAGGAGCTAGCAAACAGAGCTGTAAACAGGGGAGTTTGAGTGGGAGTTCTGTTGGAGGAGAAGGTATTTGTGTGTGTGTTTGGTTTTGTATTGGTAGTATCTGTATGTGTCGGGGCTTTGTGCTGGGAGAGAAGCTGAGCCCTGATTAGGGGGCGGGGCTTGCCTGACTAGGGGTCCTATAAAGGTAGCAGCCAGTCAGGCAGCGGCACAGGAGCTAACAAAGAGAGCTGTAAACAGGGGAGTTTGAGTGGGAGTTCTGTTGGAGGAGAAGGTATTTGTGTGTATTTGGTTTTGTATTGGTGGTATCTGTATGTGTAGGGGCTTTGTGCTGGGAGAGAAGCTGAGCCCTGATTAGGGGGCGGGGCTTCACTGACTAGGGGTCCTATAAAGGTAGCGGCACAGACAGCTGCAGCGGCACAGGAGCTAGCAAACAGAGCTGTAAACAGGGGAGTTTGAGTAGGAGTTCTGTTGGAGGAGAAGGTGTTTGTGTGTGTTTTTGTATTGGTAGTATCTGTATGTGTAGAGGCTTGGAGGGGCTTTGTGCTGAGAGAGAAGCTGAGCCCTGATTAGGGGCGGGGCTTCACTGACTAGGGGTCCTATAAAGGTAGCAGCCAGTCAGGCAGCGGCACAGGAGCTAACAAACAGAGCTGTAAACAGTGGAGTTTGAGTGGGAGTTCTGTTGGAGGAGATGGTATTTTTGCGTGTCTGGTTTTGTATTGGTGGTATCTGTATGTGTAGGGGCTTTGTGCTGGGAGAGAAGCTGAGCCCTGGTTAGGGGGCAGGGCTTCCCTGACTAGGGGTCCTATAAAGGTAGCAGCCAGTCAGGCAGAGGCACAGGAGCTAGCAAACAGAGCTGTAAACAGGGGAGTTTGAGTGGGAGTTCTGTTGGAGGAGATGGTATTTTTGCGTGTCTGGTTTTGTATTGGTGGTATCTGTATGTGTAGGGGCTTTGTGCTGGGAGAGAAGCTGAGCCCTGGTTAGGGGGCAGGGCTTCCCTGACTAGGGGTCCTATAAAGGTAGCAGCCAGTCAGGCAGAGGCACAGGAGCTAGCAAACAGAGCTGTAAACAGGGGAGTTTGAGTGGGAGTTCTGTTGGAGGAGATGGTATTTTTGCGTGTCTGGTTTTGTATTGGTGGTATCTGTATGTGTAGGGGCTTTGTGCTGGGAGAGAAGCTGAGCCCTGGTTAGGGGGCAGGGCTTCCCTGACTAGGGGTCCTATAAAGGTAGCAGCCAGTCAGGCAAGGGCACAGGAGCTAGCAAACAGAGCTTTAAACAGGGGAGTTTGAGTGGGAGTTCTGTTGTAGGAGAAGGTATGTGTGTGTGTTTGGTTTTGTATTGGTGGTATCTGTATGTGTAGGGGCTTTGTGCTGGGAGAGAAGCTGAGCCCTGATTAGGGTGCGGGGCTTCACTGACTAGGGGTCCTATAAAGGGAGCAGCCAGTCAGGCAGCGGCACAGACAGCTGCAGTGGCACAGGAGCTAGCAAACAGAGCTGTAAACAGGGGAGTTTGAATGGGAGTTCTGTTGGATGAGAAGGTATTTGTGTGTGTTTGGTTTTGTATTGGTGGTATCTGTATGTTCAGAGGCTTGGAAGGGCTTTGTGCTGCGAGAGAAGCTGAGCCCTGATTAGGGGGCGGGGCTTCACTGACAAGGGGTCCTATAAAGGGAGCAGCCAGTCAGGCAGCGGCACAGACAGCTGCAGCGGAACAGGAACTAGCAAACAGAGCTGTAAACAGGGGAGTTTGAGTGGGAGTTCTGTTGGAGGAGAAGGTATTTGTGTGTGTGTTTGGTTTTGTATTGGTGGTATCTGTATGTGTAGAGGCTTTGTGCTGGGAGAGAAGCTGAGCCCTGATTAGGGGGCGGGGCTTCACTGACTAGGGGTCCTATAAAGGCAGCGGCACAGACAGCTGCAGCGGCACAGGAGCTAGCAAACAGACCTGTAAACAGAACTCCCACTCAAACTCCCCTGTTGGAGGAGCAGTTATTTGTGTGTGTTTGGTTTTGTATTGGTAGTATCTGTATGTGTAGGGGCTTTGTGCTGGGAGAGAATCTGAGCCCTGATTAGGGGGCGGGGCTTCACTGACTAGGGGTCCTATAAAGGGGGCAGCCAGTCAGGCAGTGGCACAGACAGCTGCAGCGGCACAGGAGCTAGCAAACAGAGCTGTAAACAGGGTAGTTTGAGTGGGAGTTCTGTTGGAGGAGAAGGTGTTTGTGTGTTTGGTTTTGTATTGGTAGTATCTGTATGTGTAGAGGCTTGGGGGGTCTTTGTGCTGGGAGACAAGCTGAGCCCTGATTAGGGGGCGGGGCTTCACTGACTAGGGGTCCTATGAAGGTAGAAGCAACTCAGGCAGCGGCACAGACAGCTGCAGCGGCACAGGAGCTAGCAAACAGAGCTGTAAACAGGGGAGTTTGAGTGGGAGTTCTGTTGGAGGAGAAGGTATTTGTGTGTGTTTGGTTTTGTATTTTTAGTATCTGTATGTGTAGGGGCTTTGTGCTGGGAGAGAAGCTGAGCCCTGATTAGGGGGCGGGGCTTCACTGACTAGGGGTCCTATGAAGGTAGAAGCAACTCAGGCAGCGGCACAGACAGCTGCAGCGGCACAGGAGCTAGCAAACAGAGCTGTAAACAGGGGAGTTTGAGTGGGAGTTCTGTTGGAGGAGATGGTATTTTTGCATGTCTGGTTTTGTATTGGTGGTATCTGTATGTGTAGGGGCTTGGAGGGGCTTTGTGCTGGGAGAGAAGCTGAGCCCTGAATAGGGGGCGGGGCTTCACTGACTAGGGGTCCTATAAAGGGAGCAGCCAGTCAGGCAGCGGCACAGACAGCTGCAGTGGAACAGGAGCTAGCAAACAGAGCTGTAAACAGGGGAGTTTGAATGGGAGTTCTGTTGGAGGAGAAGGTATTTTTGCGTGTCTGGTTTTGTATTGGTGGTATCTGTATGTGTAGGGGCTTTGTGCTGGGAGAGAAGCTGAGCCCTGGTTAGGGGGCAGGGCTTCCCTGACTAGGGGTCCTATAAAGGTAGCAGCCAGTCAGGCAGAGGCACAGGAGCTAGCAAACAGAGCTGTAAACAGGGGAGTTTGAGTGGGAGTTCTGTTGGAGGAGATGGTATTTTTGCGTTTCTGGTTTTGTATTGGTGGTATCTGTATGTGTAGGGGCTTTGTGCTGGGAGAGAAGCTGAGCCCTGATTAGGGGGCGGGGCTTCACTGACTAGGGGTCCTACAAAGGTAGCAGCCAGTCAGGCAGCGGCACAGACAGCTGCAGCAGCACAGGAGCTAGCAAACAGAGCTGTAAACAGAACTCCCACTCAAACTCCCCTGTTGGAGGAGAAGTTATTTGTGTGTGTTTGGTTTTGTATTGGTAGTATCTGTATGTGTAGGGGCTTTGTGCTGGGAGAGAAGCTGAGCCCTGATTAGGGGGCGGGGCTTCACTGACTAGGGGTCCTATAAAGGTTGCGGCACAGACAGCTGCAGCGGCACAGGAGCTAGCAAACAGAGCTGTAAACAGGGGAGTTTGAGTGGGAGTTCTGTTGGAGGAGAAGGTATTTGTGTGTATTTGGTTTTGTATTGGTGGTATCTGTATGTGTAGGGGCTTTGTGCTGGGAGAGAAGCTGAGCCCTGATTAGGGGGCGGGGCTTCACTGACTAGGGGTCCTATAAAGGTAGCGGCACAGACAGCTGCAGCGGCACAGGAGCTAGCAAACAGAGCTGTAAACAGGGGAGTTTGAGTAGGAGTTCTGTTGGAGGAGAAGGTGTTTGTGTGTGTTTTTGTATTGGTAGTATCTGTATGTGTAGAGGCTTGGAGGGGCTTTGTGCTGAGAGAGAAGCTGAGCCCTGATTAGGGGCGGGGCTTCACTGACTAGGGGTCCTATAAAGGTAGCAGCCAGTCAGGCAGCGGCACAGGAGCTAACAAACAGAGCTGTAAACAGTGGAGTTTGAGTGGGAGTTCTGTTGGAGGAGATGGTATTTTTGCGTGTCTGGTTTTGTATTGGTGGTATCTGTGTGTGTAGGGGCTTTGTGCTGGGAGAGAAGCTGAGCCCTGGTTAGGGGGCAGGGCTTCCCTGACTAGGGGTCCTATAAAGGTAGCAGCCAGTCAGGCAGAGGCACAGGAGCTAGCAAACAGAGCTGTAAACAGGGGAGTTTGAGTGGGAGTTCTGTTGGAGGAGATGGTATTTTTGCGTGTCTGGTTTTGTATTGGTGGTATCTGTATGTGTAGGGGCTTTGTGCTGGGAGAGAAGCTGAGCCCTGGTTAGGGGGCAGGGCTTCCCTGACTAGGGGTCCTATAAAGGTAGCAGCCAGTCAGGCAGAGGCACAGGAGCTAGCAAACAGAGCTGTAAACAGGGGAGTTTGAGTGGGAGTTCTGTTGGAGGAGATGGTATTTTTGCGTGTCTGGTTTTGTATTGGTGGTATCTGTATGTGTAGGGGCTTTGTGCTGGGAGAGAAGCTGAGCCCTGATTAGGGGGCGGGGCTTCACTGACAAGGGGTCCTATAAAGGGAGCAGCCAGTCAGGCAGCGGCACAGACAGCTGCAGCGGCACAGGAGCTAGCAAACAGAGCTGTGAACAGGGGAGTTTGAGTTGGAGTTCTGTTGGAGGAGAAGGTGTTTGTGTGTGTTTTTGTATTGGTAATATCTGTATGTGTAGAGGCTTGGAGGGGCTTTGTGCTGGGAGAGAAGCTGAGCCCTGATTAGGGGGCGGGGCTTCACTGACTAGGGGTCCTATAAAGGGAGCAGCCAGTCAGGCAGCGGCAAGGACAGCTGCAGCGGCACAGGAGCTAGCAAACAGAGCTGTAAACAGGGGAGTTTGAGTGGGAGTTCCGTTGGAGGAGAAGGTATTTGTGTTTGTTTGGTTTTGTATTGGTAGTATCTGTATGTGTAGGGGCTTTGTGCTGGGAGAGAAGCTGAGCCCTGATTAGGGGGCGGGGCTTCACTGACTAGGGGTCCTATAAAGATAGCGGCACAGACAGCTGCAGCGGCACAGGAGCTAGCAAACAGAGCTGTAAACAGGGGAGTTTGAGTGGGAGTTCTGTTGGAGGAGATGGTATTTTTGTGTGTTTTTGTATTGGTAGTATCTGTATGTGTAGAGGCTTGGAGGGGCTTTGTGCTGGGAGAGAAGCTGAGCCCTGATTAGGGGGCGGGGATTCACTGACTAGGGGTCCTATAAAGGGAGCAGCCAGTCAGGCAGCGGCACAGACAGCTGCAGCGGAACAGGGACTAGCAAACAGAGCTGTAAACAGGGGAGTTTGAGTGGGAGTTCTGTTGGAGGAGATGGTATTTTTGTGTGTTTGGTTTTGTATTGGTAGTATCTGTATGTGTCGGGGCTTTGTGCTGGGAGAGAAGCTGAGCCCTGATTAGGGGGCAGGGCTTGCCTGACTAGGGGTCCTATAAAGGTAGCAGCCAGTCAGGCAGCGGCACAGGAGCTAACAAAGAGAGCTGTAAACAGGGGAGTTTGAGTGGGAGTTCTGTTGGAGGAGAAGGTATTTGTGTGTATTTGGTTTTGTATTGGTGGTATCTGTATGTGTAGGGGCTTTGTGCTGGGAGAGAAGCTGAGCCCTGATTAGGGGGCGGGGCTTCACTGACTAGGGGTCCTATAAAGGTAGCGGCACAGACAGCTGCAGCGGCACAGGAGCTAGCAAACAGAGCTGTAAACAGGGGAGTTTGAGTAGGAGTTCTGTTGGAGGAGAAGGTGTTTGTGTGTGTTTTTGTATTGGTAGTATCTGTATGTGTAGAGGCTTGGAGGGGCTTTGTGCTGAGAGAGAAGCTGAGCCCTGATTAGGGGCGGGGCTTCACTGACTAGGGGTCCTATAAAGGTAGCAGCCAGTCAGGCAGCGGCACAGGAGCTAACAAACAGAGCTGTAAACAGTGGAGTTTGAGTGGGAGTTCTGTTGGAGGAGATGGTATTTTTGCGTGTCTGGTTTTGTATTGGTGGTATCTGTATGTGTAGGGGCTTTGTGCTGGGAGAGAAGCTGAGCCCTGGTTAGGGGGCAGGGCTTCCCTGACTAGGGGTCCTATAAAGGTAGCAGCCAGTCAGGCAGAGGCACAGGAGCTAGCAAACAGAGCTGTAAACAGGGGAGTTTGAGTGGGAGTTCTGTTGGAGGAGATGGTATTTTTGCGTGTCTGGTTTTGTATTGGTGGTATCTGTATGTGTAGGGGCTTTGTGCTGGGAGAGAAGCTGAGCCCTGGTTAGGGGGCAGGGCTTCCCTGACTAGGGGTCCTATAAAGGTAGCAGCCAGTCAGGCAGAGGCACAGGAGCTAGCAAACAGAGCTGTAAACAGGGGAGTTTGAGTGGGAGTTCTGTTGGAGGAGATGGTATTTTTGCGTGTCTGGTTTTGTATTGGTGGTATCTGTATGTGTAGGGGCTTTGTGCTGGGAGAGAAGCTGAGCCCTGATTAGGGGGCGGGGCTTCACTGACAAGGGGTCCTATAAAGGGAGCAGCCAGTCAGGCAGCGGCACAGACAGCTGCAGCGGCACAGGAGCTAGCAAACAGAGCTGTGAACAGGGGAGTTTGAGTTGGAGTTCTGTTGGAGGAGAAGGTGTTTGTGTGTGTTTTTGTATTGGTAATATCTGTATGTGTAGAAGCTTGGAGGGGCTTTGTGCTGGGAGAGAAGCTGAGCCCTGATTAGGGGGCGGGGCTTCACTGACTAGGGGTCCTATAAAGGGAGCAGCCAGTCAGGCAGCGGCAAGGACAGCTGCAGCGGCACAGGAGCTAGCAAACAGAGCTGTAAACAGGGGAGTTTGAGTGGGAGTTCCGTTGGAGGAGAAGGTATTTGTGTTTGTTTGGTTTTGTATTGGTAGTATCTGTATGTGTAGGGGCTTTGTGCTGGGAGAGAAGCTGAGCCCTGGTTAGGGGGCAGGGCTTCCCTGACTAGGGGTCCTATAAAGGTAGCAGCCAGTCAGGCAAGGGCACAGGAGCTAGCAAACAGAGCTGTAAACAGGGGAGTTTGAGTGGGAGTTCTGTTGGAGGAGAAGGTATTTGTGTGTGTTTGGTTTCGTATTGGTAGTATCTGTATGTGTAGGGGCTCTGTGCTGGGAGAGAAGCTGAGCCCTGATTAGGGGGCGGGGCTTCACTGACTAGGGGTCCTATAAAGGTAGCGGCACAGACAGCTGCAGCGGCACAGGAGCTAGCAAACAGAGCTGTAAACAGGGGAGTTTGAGTGGGAGTTCTGTTGGAGGAGATGGTATTTTTGTGTGTCTGGTTTTGTATTGGTGGTATCTGTATGTGTAGGGGCTTTGTGCTGGGAGAGAAGCTGAGCCCTGGTTAGGGGGCAGGGCTTCCCTGACTCTGGGTCCTATAAAGGTAGCAGCCAGTCAGGCAGATGCACAGGAGCTAGCAAACAGAGCTGTAAACAGGGGAGTTTGAGTGGGAGTTCTGTTGGAGGAGAAGGTGTTTGTGTGTGTTTTTGTATTGGTAGTATCTGTATGTGTAGAGGCTTGGAGGGGCTTTGTGCTGGGAGAGAAGCTGAGCCCTGATTAGGGGGCGGGGATTCACTGACTAGGGGTCCTATAAAGGGAGCAGCCAGTCAGGCAGCGGCACAGACAGCTGCAGCGGAACAGGGACTAGCAAACAGAGCTGTAAACAGGGGAGTTTGAGTGGGAGTTCTGTTGGAGGAGATGGTATTTTTGTGTGTCTGGTTTTGTATTGGTGGTATATGTATGTGTAGGGGCTTTGTGCTGGGAGAGAAGCTGAGCCCTGGTTAGGGGGCAGGGCTTCCCTGACTTGGGGTCCTATAAAGGTTGCAGCCAGTCAGGCAAGGGCACAGGAGCTAGCAAACAGAGCTGTCAACAGGGGAGTTTGTGTGGGAGTTCTGTTGGAGGAGAACGTATGTGTGTGTATTTGGTTTTGTATTGGTGGTATCTATGTGTAGGGGCTTTGTGCTGGGAGAGAAGCTGAGCCCTGATTAGGGGGCGGGACTTCACTGACTAGGGGTCCTATAAAGGGAGCAGACAGTCAGGCAGCGGCACAGGAGCTAACAAACAGAGCTGTAAACAGGGGAGTTTGAGTGGGAGTTCTGTTGGAGGAGATGGTATTTTTGCGTGTCTGGTTTTGTATTGGTGGTATATGTATGTGTAGGGGCTTTGTGCTGGGAGAGAAGCTGAGCCCTGGTTAGGGGGCAGGGCTTCCCTGACTAGGGGTCCTATAAAGGTAGCAGCCAGTCAGGCAAGGGCACAGGAGCTAGCAAACAGAGCTGTAAACAGGGGAGTTTGAGTGGGAGTTCTGTTGGAGGAGAAGGTATTTGTGTGTGTTTGGTTTCGTATTGGTAGTATCTGTATGTGTAGGGGCTTTGTGCTGGGAGAGAAGCTGAGCCCTGATTAGGGGGCGGGGCTTCACTGACTAGGGGTCCTACAAAGGTAGCAGCCAGTCAGGCAGCGGCACAGACAGCTGCAGTGGCACAGGAGCTAGCAAACAGAGCTGTAAACAGGGGAGTTTGAGTGGGAGTTCTGTTGGAGGAGAAGGTATTTGTGTGTGTTTGGTTTTGTATTGGGGGTATCCATATGTGTTGGGGCTTTGTGCTGGGAGAGAAGCTGAACCCTGATTAGGGGGCGGGGCTTCACTGACTAGGGTTCCTATAAGGGAGCAGCCAGTCAGGCAGCGGCACAGACAGCTGCAGTGGCACAGGAGCTAGCAAACAGAGCTGTAAACAGGGGAGTTTGAGTGGTAGTTCTGTTGGAGGAGAAGGTATTTGTGTGTGTTTGGTTTCGTATTGGTAGTATCTGTATGTGTAGGGACTTTGTGCTGGGAGAGAAGCTGAGCCCTGATTAGGGGGCGGGGCTTCACTGACTAGGGGTCCTATAAAGGTAGCAGCCAGTCAGGCAAGGGCACAGGAGCTAGCAAATAGAGCTGTAAACAGGGGAGTTTGAGTGGGAGTTCTGTTGGAGGAGAAGGTATTTGTGTGTGTTTGGTTTTGTATTGGTAGTATCTGTATGTGTAGGGGCTTTGTGCTGGGAGAGAAGCTGAGCCCTGATTAGGGGGCGGGGCTTCACTGACTAGGGGTCCTATAAAGGTAGCGGCACAGACAGCTGCAGCGGCACAGGAGCTAGCAAACAGAGCTGTAAACAGGGGAGTTTGAGTGGGAGTTCTGTTGGAGGAGAAGGTGTTTGTGTGTTTGGTTTTGTATTGGTAGTATCTGTATGTGTAGAGGCTTGGAGGGGCTTTGTGCTGGGAGAGAATCTGAGCCCTGATTAGGGGGCGGGGCTTCACTGACTAGGGGTCCTATGAAGGGAGCAGCCAGTCAGGCAGCGGCACAGACAGCTGCAGTGGCACAGGAGCTAGCAAACAGAGCTGTAAACAGGGGAGTTTGAGTGGGAGTTCTGTTGGAGGAGATGGTATTTTTGCATGTCTGGTTTTGTATTGGTGATATCTGTATGTGTAGGGGCTTGGAGGGGCTTTGTGCTGGGAGAGAAGCTGAGCCCTGATTAGGGGGCGGGGCTTCACTGACTAGGGGTCTTATAAAGGGAGCAGCCAGTCAGGCAGCGGCACAGACAGCTACAGCGGCACAGGAGCTAGCAAACAGAGCTGTAAACAGGGGAGTTTGAGTGGGAGTTCTATTGGGGGAGAAGGTGTTTGTGTGTGTTTTTGTATTGGTAGTATCCGGATGTGTAGGGGCTTTGTGCTGGGAGAGAAGCTGAGCCCTGATTAGGGGGTGGGGCTTCACTGACTAGGGGTCCTATAAAGGTAGCGGCACAGACAGCTGCAGCGGCACAGGAGCTAGCAAACAGAGCTGAAAACAGGGGAGTTTGAGTGGGAGTTCTGTTGGAGGAGAAGGTGTTTGTGTGTGTTTGGTTTTGTATTGGTGGTATCTGTATGTGCAGGGGCTTTGTGCTGGGAGAGAAGCTGAGCCCTGATTAGGGGGCGGGGCTTCCCTGATTAGGGGTCCTATAAAGGTAGCAGCCAGTGAGGCAGCCGCACAGGAGCTAGCAAACAGAGCTGTAAACAGGGGAGTTTGAGTGGGAGTTCTGTTGGAGGAGAAGGTATTTGTGTGTGTTTGGTTTTGTATTGGTAGTATCTGTATGTGTAGGGGCTTTGTGCTGGGAGAGAAGCTGAGCCCTGATTAGGGGGCGGGGCTTCACTGACTAGGGGTCCTACAAAGGTAGCAGCCAGTCAGGCAGCGGCACAGACAGCTGCAGCAGCACAGGAGCTAGCAAACAGAGCTGTAAACAGAACTCCCACTCAAACTCCCCTGTTGGAGGAGAAGTTATTTGTGTGTGTTTGGTTTTGTATTGGTAGTATCTGTATGTGTAGGGGCTTTGTGCTGGGAGAGAAGCTGAGCCCTGATTAGGGGGCGGGGCTTGCCTGACTAGGGATCCTATAAAGGGAGCAGCCAGTCAGGCAGCCGCACAGGAGCTAGCAAACAGAGCTGTAAACAGGGGAGTTTGAGTGGGAGTTCTGTTGGAGGAGAAGGTATTTGTGTGTGTTTGGTTTTGTATTGGTAGTATCTGTATGTGTAGGGGCTTTGTGCTGGGAGAGAAGCTGAGCCCTGATTAGGGGGCGGGGCTTCACTGACTAGGGGTCCTACAAAGGCAGCAGCCAGTCAGGCAGCGGCACAGACAGATGCAGCAGCACAGGAGCTAGCGAACAGAGCTGTAAACAGAACTCCCACTCAAACTCCCCTGTTGGAGGAGAAGTTATTTGTGTGTGTCTGGTTTTGTATTGGTAGTATCTGTATGTGTAGAGGCTTGGGTGGTCTTTGTGCTGGGAGACAAGCTGAGCCCTGATTAGGGGGCGGGGCTTCACTGACTAGGGGTCCTATGAAGGTAGAAGCCACTCAGGCAGCGGCACAGACAGCTGCAGTGGCACAGGAGCTAGCAAACACAGCTGTAAACAGGGGAGTTTGAGTGGGAGTTCTGTTGGAGGAGAAGGTATTTGTGTGTGTTTGGTTTTGTATTTTTAGTATCTGTATGTGTAGGGGCTTTGTGCTGGGAGAGAAGCTGAGCCCTGATTAGGGGGCGGGGCTTCACTGACTAGGGGTCCTATAAAGGTAGTAGCCAGTCAGGCAGCGGCACAGGAGCTAACAAACAGAGCTGTAAACAGGGGAGTTTGAGTGGGAGTTCTGTTGGAGGAGAACGTATGTGTGTATTCGGTTTTGTATTGGTGGTATCTGTACGTGTAGGGGCTTTGTGCTGGGAGAGAAGCTGAGCCCTGATTAGGGGGCGGGGCTTCACTGACTAGGGGTCCTATAAAGGTAGCGGCACAGACAGCTGCAGCGGCACAGGAGCTAGCAAACAGAGCTGTAAACAGGGGAGTTTGAGTAGGTGTTCTGTTGGAGGAGAAGGTGTTTGTGTGTGTTTTTGTATTGGTAGTATCTGTATGTGTAGAGGCTTGGAGGGGCTTTGTGCTGAGAGAGAAGCTGAGCCCTGATTAGGGGCGGGGCTTCACTGACTAGGGGTCCTATAAAGGGAGCAGCCAGTCAGGCAGTGGCAGAGACAGCTGCAGCGGCACAGGAGCTAGCAAACAGAGCTGTAAACAGTGGAGTTTGAGTGGGAGTTCTGTTGGAGGAGAAGGTATTCGTGTGTGTTTTTTTTTGTATTGGTAGTATCTGTATGTGTAGAGGCTTGGGGGGTCTTTGTGCTGGGAGACAAGCTGAGCCCTGAATAGGGGGCGGGCTTCACTGACTAGGGGTCCTATGAAGGTAGAAGCCACTCAGGCAGCGGCACAGACAGCTGCAGCGGCAAGGAGCTAGCAAACAGAGCTGTAAACAGGGGAGTTTGAGTGGGAGTTCTGTTGGAGGAGAAGGTATTTGTGTGTGTTTGGTGTTGTATTTTTAGTATCTGTATGTGTAGGGGCTTTGTGCTGGGAGAGAAGCTGAGCCCTGATTAGGGGGCGGGGCTTCACTGACTAGGGGTCCTATAAAGGGAGCAGCCAGTCAGGCAGCGGCACAGGAGCTAGCAAACAGAGCTGTAAACAGGGGAGTTTGAGTGGGAGTTCTGTTGGAGGAGAAGTTATTTGTGTGTGTTTGATTTTGTATTGGTAGTATCTGTATGTGTAGGGGCTTTGTGCTGGGAGAGAAGCTGAGCCCTGATTAGGGGGCGGGGCTTCACTGACTAGGGGTCCTACAAAGGTAGCAGCCAGTCAGGCAGCGGCACAGACAGCTGCAGCAGCACAGGAGGTAGCGAACAGAGCTGTAAACAGAACTCCCACTCAAACTCCCCTGTTGGAGGAGAAGTTATTTGTGTGTGTTTGGTTTTGTATTGGTGGTATCTGTATGTGTAGAGGCTTGGAGGGGCTTTGTGCTGGGAGAGAAGCTGAGCCCTGATTAGGGGGCGGGGCTTCACTGACTAGGGGTCCTATAAAGGGAGCAGCCAGTCAGGCAGTGGCACAGACAGCTGCAGCGGCACAGGAGCTAGCAAACACAGCTGTAAACAGGGGAGTTTGAGTGGGAGTTCTGTTGGAGGAGAAGGTATTTGTGTGTGTTTGGTTTTGTATCTTTAGTATCTGTATGTGTAGGGGCTTTGTGCTGGGAGAGAAGCTGAGCCCTGATTAGGGGGCGGGGCTTCACTGACTAGGGGTCCTATAAAGGTAGTAGCCAGTCAGGCAGCGGCACAGGAGCTAACAAACAGAGCTGTAAACAGGGGAGTTTGAGTGGGAGTTCTGTTGGAGGATATGGTATTTTTGCGTGTCTGGTTTTGTATTGGTGGTATCTGTATGTGTAGGGGCTTTGTGCTGGGAGAGAAGCTGAGCCCTGGTTAGGGGGCAGGGCTTCCCTGACTAGGGGTCCTATAAAGGTAGCAGCCAGTCAGGCAGAGGCACAGGAGCTAGCAAACAGAGCTGTAAACAGGGGAGTTTGAGTGGGAGTTCTGTTGGAGGAGAACGTATGTGTGTGTATTCGGTTTTGTATTGGTGGTATCTGTATGTGTAGGGGCTTTGTGCTGGGAGGGAAGCTGAGCCCTGATTAGGGGGCGGGGCTTCACTGACTAGGGGTCCTATAAAGGGAGCAGCCAGTCAGGCAGTGGCACAGACAGCTGCAGCGGCACAGGAGCTAGCAAACAGAGCTGTAAACAGAACTCCCACTCAAACTCCCCTGTTGGAGGAGAAGTTATTTGTGTGTGTTTGGTTTTGTATTGGTAGTATCTGTATGTGTAGAGGCTTTGTGCTGGGAGAGAATCTGAGCCCTGATTAGGGGGCGGGGCTTCACTGACTAGGGGTCCTATAAAGGGAGCAGCCAGTCAGGCAGCGGCACAGGAGCTAGCAAACAAAGCTGTAAACAGGGGAGTTTGAGTGGGAGTTCTGTTGGAGGAGATGGTATTTTTGCGTGTCTGGTTTTGTATTGGTGGTATATGTATGTGTAGGGGCTTTGTGCTGGGAGAGAAGCTGAGCCCTGGTTAGGGGGCAGGGCTTCCCTGACTTGGGGTCCTATAAAGGTAGCAGCCAGTCAGGCAAGGGCACAGGAGCTAGCAAACAGAGCTGTAAACAGGGGAGTTTGAGTGGGAGTTCTGTTGGAGGAGAAGGTATTTGTGTGTGTTTGGTTTTGTATTGGTAGTATCTGTATGTGTAGGGGCTTTGTGCTGGGAGAGAAGCTGAGCCCTGATTAGGGGGCGGGGCTTCACTGACTAGGGGTCCTATAAAGGTAGCGGCACAGACAGCTGCAGCGGCACAGGAGCTAGCAAACAGAGCTGTAAACAGGGGAGTTTGAGTGGGAGTTCTGTTGGAGGAGAAGGTGTTTGTGTGTTTGGTTTTGTATTGGTAGTATCTGTATGTGTAGAGGCTTGGAGGGGCTTTGTGCTGGGAGAGAATCTGAGCCCTGATTAGGGGGCGGGGCTTCACTGACTAGGGGTCCTATGAAGGGAGCAGCCAGTCAGGCAGCGGCACAGACAGCTGCAGTGGCACAGGAGCTGGCAAACAGAGCTGTAAACAGGGGAGTTTGAGTGGGAGTTCTGTTGTAGGAGAAGGTATGTGTGTGTGTTTGGTTTTGTATCGGTGGTATCTGTATGTGTAGGGGCTTGGAGGGGCTTTGTGCTGGGAGAGAAGCTGAGCCCTGATTAAGGGGCGGGGCTTCACTGACTAGGGGTCGTATAAAGGTAGCAGCCAGTCAGGCAGCAGCACAGGAGCTAACAAACAGAGCTGTAAACAGGGCAGTTTGAGTGGGAGTTCTGTTGGAGGAGATGGTATTTTTGTGTGTCTGGTTTTGTATTGGTGGTATCTGTATGTGTAGGGGCTTTGTGCTGGGAGAGAAGCTGAGCCCTGGTTAGGGGGCAGGGCTTCCCTGACTAGGGGTCCTATAAAGGGAGCAGCCAGTCAGGCAGTGGCACAGACAGCTGCAGCGGCACAGGAACTAGCAAACAGAGCTGTAAACAGAACTCCCACTCAAACTCCCCTGTTGGAGGAGCAGTTATTTGTGTGTGTTTGGTTTTGTATTGGTAGTACCTGTATGTGTAGGGGCTTTGTGCTGGGAGAGAATCTGAGCCCTGATTAGGGGGCGGGGCTTCACTGACTAGGGGTCCTATAAAGGGGGCAGCCAGTCAGGCAGTGGCACAGGAGCTAGCAAACAGAGCTGTAAACAGGGTAGTTTGAGTGGGAGTTCTGTTGGAGGAGAAGGTGTTTGTGTGTTTGGTTTTGTATTGGTAGTATCTGTATGTGTAGAGGCTTGGAGGGGCTTTGTGCTGGGAGAGAATCTGAGCCCTGATTAGGGGGCGGGGCTTCACTGACTAGGGGTCCTATAAAGGGAGCAGCCAGTCAGGCAGCGGCACAGGAGCTAGCAAACAGAGCAGTAAACAGGGGAGTTTGAGTGGGAGTTCTGTTGGAGGAGAAGGTATTTGTGTTTGTTTGGTTTTGTATTGGTAGTATCCATATGTGTTGGGGCTTTGTGCTGGGAGAGAAGCTGAGCCCTGATTAGGGGGCGGGGAGTCACTGACTAGGGGTCCTATAAAGGGAGCAGCCAGTGAGGCAGCAGCACAGACAGCTGCAGCGGCACAGGAACTAGCAAACAGAGCTGTAAACAGGGGAGTTTGGGTGGGAGTTCTGTTGGAGGAGAAGGTATTCGTGTGTTTTTTTTTGTATTGGTAGTATCTGTACGTGTAGAGGCTTGGGGGGTCTTTGTGCTGGGAGACAAGCTGAGCCCTGAATAGGGGGCGGGCTTCACTGACTAGGGGTCCTATGAAGGTAGAAGCCACTCAGGCAGCGGCACAGACAGCTGCAGCGGCAAGGAGCTAGCAAACAGAGCTGTAAACAGGGGAGTTTGAGTGGGAGTTCTGTTGGAGGAGAAGGTATTTGTGTGTGTTTGGTGTTGTATTTTTAGTATCTGTATGTGTAGGGGCTTTGTGCTGGGAGAGAAGCTGAGCCCTGATTAGGGGGCGGGGCTTCACTGACTAGGGGTCCTATAAAGGGAGCAGCCAGTCAGGTAGCGGCACAGACAGCTGCAGCGGAACAGGAACTAGCAAACAGAGCTGTAAACAGGGGAGTTTGAGTGGGAGTTCTGTTGGAGGAGATGGTATTTTTGTGTGTTTGGTTTTGTATTGGTGGTATCTGTATGTGCAGAGGCTTGGAAGGGCTTTGTGCTGCGAGAGAAGCTGAGCCCTGATTAGGGGGCGGGGCTTCACTGACAAGGGGTCCTATAAAGGGAGCAGCCAGTCAGGTAGCGGCACAGACAGCTGCAGCGGAACAGGAACTAGCAAACAGAGCTGTAAACAGGGGAGTTTGAGTGGGAGTTCTGTTGGAGGAGATGGTATTTTTGCGTGTCTGGTTTTGTATTGGTGGTATCTGTATGTGTAGGGGCTTTGTGCTGGGAGAGAAGCTGAGCCCTGGTTAGGGGGCAGGGCTTCCCTGACTAGGGGTCCTATAAAGGTAGCAGCCAGTCAGGCAGAGGCACAGGAGCTAGCAAACAGAGCTGTAAACAGGGGAGTTTGAGTGGGAGTTCTTTTGGAGGAGAACGTATGTGTGTGTATTTGGTTTTGTATTGGTGGTATCTGTATGTGTAGGGGCTTTGTGCTGGGAGAGAAGCTGAGCCCTGATTAGGGGGCGGGGCTTCACTGACTAGGGGTCCTACAAAGGTAGCAGCCAGTCAGGCAGCGGCACAGACAGCTGCAGCAGCACAGGAGCTAGCAAACAGAGCTGTAAACAGAACTCCCACTCAAACTCCCCTGTTGGAGGAGAAGTTATTTGTGTGTGTTTGGTTTTGTATTGGTAGTATCTGTATGTGTAGGGGCTTTGTGCTGGGAGAGAAGCTGAGCCCTGATTAGGGGGCGGGGCTTGCCTGACTAGGGGTCCTATAAAGGGAGAAGCCAGTCAGGCAGCGGCACAGGAGCTAGCAAACAGAGCTGTAAACAGGGGAGTTTGAGTGGGAGTTCTTTTGGAGGAGAACGTATGTGTGTGTATTTGGTTCTGTATTGGTGGTATCTGTATGTGTAGGGGCTTTGTGCTGGGAGAGAAGCTGAGCCCTGATTAGGGGGCGGGGCTTCACTGACTAGGGGTCCTATAAAGGTAGCAGCCAGTCAGGCAGTGGCACAGACAGCTGCAGCGGCACAGGAGCTAGCAAACACAGCTATAAACAGGGGAGTTTGAGTGGGAGTTCTGTTGGAGGAGAAGGTATTTGTGTGTGTTTGGTTTTGTATTTTTAGTATCTGTATGTGTAGGGGCTTTGTGCTGGGAGAGAAGCTGAGCCCTGATTAGGGGGCGGGGCTTCACTGACTAGGGGTCCTATAAAGGTAGTAGCCAGTCAGGCAGCGGCACAGGAGCTAACAAACAGAGCTGTAAACAGGGGAGTTTGAGTGGGAGTTCTGTTGGAGGATATGGTATTTTTGCGTGTCTGGTTTTGTATTGGTGGTATCTGTATGTGTAGGGGCTTTGTGCTGGGAGAGAAGCTGAGCCCTGGTTAGGGGGCAGGGCTTCCCTGACTAGGGGTCCTATAAAGGTAGCAGCCAGTCAGGCAGAGGCACAGGAGCTAGCAAACAGAGCTGTAAACAGGGGAGTTTGAGTGGGAGTTCTGTTGGAGGAGAACGTATGTGTGTGTATTCGGTTTTGTATTGGTGGTATCTGTATGTGTAGGGGCTTTGTGCTGGGAGAGAAGCTGAGCCCTGATTAGGGGGCGGGGCTTCACTGACTAGGGGTCCTATAAAGGGAGCAGCCAGTCAGGCAGTGGCACAGACAGCTGCAGCGGCACAGGAGCTAGCAAACAGAGCTGTAAACAGAACTCCCACTCAAACTCCCCTGTTGGAGGAGAAGTTATTTGTGTGTGTTTGGTTTTGTATTGGTAGTATCTGTATGTGTAGAGGCTTTGTGCTGGGAGAGAATCTGAGCCCTGATTAGGGGGCGGGGCTTCACTGACTAGGGGTCCTATAAAGGGAGCAGCCAGTCAGGCAGCGGCACAGGAGCTAGCAAACAAAGCTGTAAACAGGGGAGTTTGAGTGGGAGTTCTGTTGGAGGAGATGGTATTTTTGCGTGTCTGGTTTTGTATTGGTGGTATATGTATGTGTAGGGGCTTTGTGCTGGGAGAGAAGCTGAGCCCTGGTTAGGGGGCAGGGCTTCCCTGACTTGGGGTCCTATAAAGGTAGCAGCCAGTCAGGCAAGGGCACAGGAGCTAGCAAACAGAGCTGTAAACAGGGGAGTTTGAGTGGGAGTTCTGTTGGAGGAGAAGGTATTTGTGTGTGTTTGGTTTTGTATTGGTAGTATCTGTATGTGTAGGGCTTTGTGCTGGGAGAGAAGCTGAGCCCTGATTAGGGGGCGGGGCTTCACTGACTAGGGGTCCTATAAAGGTAGCGGCACAGACAGCTGCAGCGGCACAGGAGCTAGCAAACAGAGCTGTAAACAGGGGAGTTTGAGTGGGAGTTCTGTTGGAGGAGAAGGTGTTTGTGTGTTTGGTTTTGTATTGGTAGTATCTGTATGTGTAGAGGCTTGGAGGGGCTTTGTGCTGGGAGAGAATCTGAGCCCTGATTAGGGGGCGGGGCTTCACTGACTAGGGGTCCTATGAAGGGAGCAGCCAGTCAGGCAGCGGCACAGACAGCTGCAGTGGCACAGGAGCTGGCAAACAGAGCTGTAAACAGGGGAGTTTGTGTGGGAGTTCTGTTGTAGGAGAAGGTATTTGTGTGTGTGTTTGGTTTTGTATTGGTAGTATCCATATGTGTAGGGGCTTTGTGCTGGGAGAGAAGCTGAGCCCTGATTAGGGGGCGGGGCTTCACTGACTAGGGGTCCTATAAAGGTAGCGGCACAGACAGCTGCAGCGGCACAGGAGCTAGCAAACAGAGCTGTAAACAGGGGAGTTTGAGTGGGAGTTCTGTTGGAGGAGAAGGTGTTTGTGTGTTTGGTTTTGTATTGGTAGTATCTGTATGTGTAGAGGCTTGGAGGGGCTTTGTGCTGGGAGAGAATCTGAGCCCTGATTAGGGGGCGGGGCTTCACTGACTAGGGGTCCTATGAAGGGAGCAGCCAGTCAGGCAGCGGCACAGACAGCTGCAGTGGCACAGGAGCTGGCAAACAGAGCTGTAAACAGGGGAGTTTGAGTGTGAGTTCTGTTGGAGGAGAAGGTATTTGTGTGTGTTTGGTTTTGTATTGGTGGTATCTGTATGTGTAGGGGCTTTGTGCTGGGAGAGAAGCAGAGCCCTGATTAGGGGGCGGGGCTTCACTGATTAGGGGTCCTATAAAGGTAGGAGCACAGACAGCTGCAGTGGCACAGGAGCTAGCACAGAGAGCTGTAAACAGGGGAGTTTGAGTGGGAGTTCTGTTGGAGGAGAAGGTATTTGTGTGTGTTTGGTTCCGTATTGGTGGTATCTGTACGTGTAGAGGGTTGTAGGGGCTTTGTGCTGGGAGAGAAGCTGAGCCCTGATTAGGGGCGGGGCTTCACTGACTTGGGGTCCTATAAAGGGAGAAGCCAGTCAGACAGCGGCACAGGAGCTAGCAAACAGAGCTGTAAACAGGGGAGTTAGAGTGGGAATTATTTTGGAGGAGAAGGTATTCGTGTGTGTGTGTTTGGTTTTGTATTGGTAGTATCCGTATGTGTAGGGGCTTTGTGCTGGGAGAGAAGCTGAGCCCTGATTAGGGGGCGGGGCTTCACTGACTAGGGGTCCTATAATGGGAACAGCCAGTCAGGCAGCGGCACAGACAGCTGCAGCGGCACAGGAGCTAGCAAACAGAGCTGTAAACAGGGGAGTTTGAGTGGGAGTTCTGTTGGAGGAGAAGGTATTTGTGTGTGTTTTTGTATTGGTAGTATCTGTATGTGTAGAGGCTTGGAGGGGCTTTGTGCTGGGAGAGAAGCTGAGCCCTGATCAGGGGCGGGGTTTCACTGACTAGGGGTCCTATAAAGGGAGCAGCCAGTCAGGCAGCGGCACAGACAGCTGCAGCGGCACAGGAGCTAGCAAACAGAGCTGTAAACAGGGGAGTTTGAGTGGGAGTTCCGTTGGAGGAGAAGATATTTGTGTGTGTGTTTGGTTTTGTATTGGTGGATCTGTATGTGTAGAGGCTTGTAGGGGCTTTGTACTGGGAGAGAAGCTGAGCCCTGATTAGGGGGCGGGGCTTCACTGACTAGGGGTCCTATAAAGGTAGCGGCACACACAGCTGCAGCGGCACAGGAGCTAGCAAACAGAGCTGTAAACAGGGGAGTTTGAGTTGGCGTTCTGTTGGAGGAGAAGGTGTTTGTGTGTGTTTTTGTATTGGTAGTATCTGTATGTGTAGAGGCTTGGAGGGGCTTTGTGCTGGGAGAGAAGCTGAGCCCTGATTAGGGGCGGGGCTTCACTGACTAGGGGTCCTATAAAGGGAGCAGCCAGTCAGGTGGCGGCACGGACAGCTGCAGCGGCACAGGACATAGCAAACAGAGCTGTAAACAGGGGAGTTTGTGTGGGAGTTCTGTTGGAGGAGGAGATATTTGTGTGTGTGTTTGGTTTTGTATTGTCACTATCTGTATGTGCAGGGGCTTTGTGCTGGGAGAGAAGCTGAGCCCTGATTAGGGGGCGGGGCTTCCCTGACTAGGGGTCCGATAAAGGTAGCAGCCTGTCAGGCATCGGCAAAGGAGCTAGCAAACAGAGCTGTAAACAGGGGAGTTTGAGTGGGAGTTCTGTTGGAGGAGAAGGTATTTGTGTGTTTGGTTTTGTATTGGTAGTATCTGTATGTGTAGGGGCTTTGTGCTGGGAGAGAAGCTGAGCACTGATTAGGGGGCGGGGCTTCACTGACTAGGGGTCCTATAAAGGTAGCAGCCAGTCAGACAGCGGAATAGGAGCTAGCAAACAGAGCTGTAAGCAGGGGAGTTTGAGTGGGAGTTCTGTTGGAGGAGAAGGTATTTGTGTGTGTTTTTTTGTATTGGTAGTATCTGTATGTGTAGAGGCTTGGAGGGGCTTTGTGCTGGGAGAGAAGCTGAGCCCCGATTAGGGGGCGGGGCTTCACTGACTAGGGGTCCTATAAAGGTAGCAGCCAGTCAGGCAGCGGCTAAGACAGCTGCAGCGGCACAGGAGCTAGCAAACAGAGCTGTAAACAGGGGGGTTGGAGTTCTGTTGGAGGAGAAGGTATTTGTGTGTGTTTGGTTTTGTATTGTCAATATCTGTATGTGCAGGGGCTTTGTGCTGGGAGAGAAGCTGAGCCCTGATTAGGGGGCGGGGCTTCCCTGACTAGGGGTCCTATAAAGGTAGCAGCCTGTCAGGCATCGGCAAAGGAGCTAGCAAACAGAGCTGTGAACAGGGGGGTTGGAGTTCTGTTGGAGGAGAAGGTATTTGTGTGTGTTTGGTTTTGTATTGGTAGTATCTGTATGTGTAGAGGCTTTGAGGGGCCTTGTGCTGGGAGAGAAGCTGAGCCCTGATTAGGGGGCGGGGCTTCACTGACTAGGGGTCCTGTAAAGGTAGCAGCCAGTCAGGCAGCGGCACAGACAGCTGCAGCGGCACAGGAGGTAGCAAACAGAGCTCTAAACAGGGGAGTTTGAGTGGGAGTTCTGTTGGAGGAGATGGTATTTGTGAGTGTTTGGTTTTTTATTGGTAGTATCTGTATGTGTAGAGGCATGGAGGGGCTTTGTGATGGGAGAGAAGCTGAGCCCTGATTAGGGGGCGGGGCTTTACTGACTAGCGGTCCTATAAAGCTAGCAGCCAGTCAGGCAGCGGCACAGGAGCTAGCAAACAGACCTGTAAACAGGGGAGTTTGAGTGGGAGTTCTGTTGGAGGAGAAGGTATTTGTGTGTGTTTGGTTTTGTATTGGTATTATCTGTATGTGTAGAGGCTTGGAGGGGCTTTTTGCTGGGAGAGAAGCTGGGCCCTGATTGGGGGGCGGGGCTTCACTGACTAGCGGTCCTATAAAGGTACCAGCCAGTCAGGCAGCGGCACAGGAGCTAGCAAACAGACCTGTAAACAGGGGAGTTTGAGTGGGAGTTCTGTTGGAGGAGAAGGTATTTGTGTGTGTTTGGTTTTGTATTGGTGGTATCTGTATGTTTAGAGGCTTGGAGGGTCTTTGTGCTGGGAGAGAAGCTGAGCCATGATTAGGGGGCGGCGCTTCACTGACTAGGGTTCCTATGAAGGTAGAAGCCACTCAGGCAGCGGCACAGACAGCTGCAGCGGCACAGGAGCTAGCAAACAGAGCTGTAAACAGGGGAGTTTGAGTGGGAGTTCTGTTGGAGGAGAAGGTATTTGTGTGTGTTTGGTTTGGATTGGTAGTACCTGTATGTGTAGGGGCTTTGTGCTGGGAGAGAAGCTGAGCCCTGATTAGGGGGCGGGGCTTCACTGACTAGGGGTCCTATAAAGGGAGCAGCCAGTCAGGCAGCGGCACAGACAGTTGCAGCGTCACAGGAGCTAGCAAACAGAGCTATAAACAGAACTCCCACTCAAACTCCCCTGTTGGAGGAGAAGTTATTTGTGTGTGTTTGGTTTTGTATTGGTAGTATCTGTATGTGTAGGGGCTTTGTGCTGGGAGAGAAGCTGAGCCCTTGTTAGGGGGCGGGGCTTCACTGACTAGGGGTCCTATGAGGGTAGCAGCCAGTCAGGCAGCGGCACAGACAGCTGCAGCGGCACAGGAGCTAGCAAACAGAGCTGTAAACAGGGGAGTTTGAGTGGGATTTCTGTTGGAGGAGAAGGTATTTGTGTGTGTTTGGTTTTTTATTGGTAGTATCTGTATGTGTAGGGGCTTTGTGCTGGGAGAGAAGCTGAGCCCTGATTAGGGGGCGGGGATTCACTGACTAGGGGTCCTATAAAGGTAGCGGCACACACAGCTGCAGCGGCACAGGAGCTAGCAAACAGAGCTGTAAACAGGGGAGTTTGAGTGGGATTTCTGTTGGAGGAGAAGGTATTTGTGTGTGTTTGGTTTTTTATTGGTAGTATCTGTATGTGTAGGGGCTTTGTGCTGGGAGAGAAGCTGAGCCCTGATTAGGGGGCGGGGCTTCACTGACTAGGGGTCCTATCAAGGTAGCAGCAAGTCAGGCAAAGGCCCAGACAGCTGCAGCGGCACGGGAGCTAGCAAACAGAGCTGTAAACAGGGGAGTTTGAGTGGGAGTTCCGTTGGAGCAGAAGATATTTGTGTGTGTGTTTGGTTTTGTATTGGTGGTATCTGTATGTGTAGAGGCTTTGTGCTGGGAGAGAAGCTGAGCCCTTGTTAGGGGGCGGGGCTTCACTGACTAGGGGTCCTATGAGGGTAGCAGCCAGTCAGGCAGCGGCACAGACAGCTGCAGCGGCACAGGAGCTAGCAAACAGAGTTGTAAACAGGGGAGTTTGAGTGGGATTTCTGTTGGAGGAGAAGGTATTTGTGTGTGTTTGGTTTTGTATTGGTGGTATCTGTATGTGTAGGGGCTTTGTGCTGGGAGAGAAGCTGAGCCCTGATTAGGGGGCGGGGCTTCCCTGACTCTGGGTCCTATAAAGGGAGCAGCCAGTCAGGCAGCGGAACGACAGCTGCAGCGGCACAGGAGCTAGCAAACAGAGCTGTGAACAGGGGAGTTTGAGTGGGAGTTCTGTTGGAGGAGAAGGTATTTGTGTGTGTGTTTGGTTTTGCACTGGTAGTATCTGCATGTGTAGGGGCTTTGTGCTGGGAGAGAAGCTGAGCCCTGATTAGGGGGCGGGGCTTCACTGACTAGGGGTCCTCCAAAGGTAGCAGCCAGTCAGGCAGTGGCACAGGAGCTAGCAAAGAGAGCTGTAAACAGGGGAGTTTGAGTGGGAGTGCTGTTGGAGGAGAAGTTATTTGTGTGTGTTTGGTTTTGTATTGGTGGTATCTGTATGTGTAGGGGCTTTGTGCTGGGAGAGAAGCTGAGCCCTGATTAGGGGGCGGGGCTTCCCTGACTAGGGGTCCTGTAAAGGGAGCAGCCAGTCAGACAGCGGCACAGGAGCTAGCAAACAGAGCTGTAAACAGGGGAGTTTGTGTTGGAGTTCTGTTGGAGGAGAAGGTATTTGTGTGTGTTTGGTTTTGTATTGGTAGTATCTGTATGTGTAGGGGCTTTGTGCTGGGAGAGAAGCTGAGCCCTGATTAGGGGGCGGGGCTTCACTGACTATGGGTCCTATAAAGGGAGCACCCAGTCAGGCAGCGACACAGACAGCTGCAGCGGTACAGGAGCTAGAAAACAGAGCTGTAAACAGGCGAGTTTGAGTGGGAGTTCTGTTGGAGGAGAAGGTATTTGTGTGTGCTTGTTTTTGTATTGGTAGTATCTGTATGTGCAGGGGCTTTGTGCTGGGAGAGAAGCTGAGCCCTGATTAGGGGGCGGAGCTTCACTGACTAGGCGTCCTATAAAGGTACCAGCCAGTCAGGCAGCGGCACAGACAGCTGCAGCGGCTCTGGAGCTAGCAAACAGAGCTGTAAACGGGAGTTTGAGTGGGAGTTCTGTTGGAGGAGGCATTTGTGTGTGTGTTTGGTTTTGTATTGGTGGTATCTGTGTGTGTAGAGGCTTGGAGGGGCTTTGTGCTGGGAGAGAAGATGAGCCCTGATTAGGGGGCGGGGCTTCATTGACGAGGGGTCCTATAAAGGGATCAGCCAGTCAGGCAGCGACACTGACAGCTGCAGTGGCACAGGAGCTTGCAAACTGAGCTGTAAACAGGGGAGTTTGAGTGGGAGTTCTGTTGGAGGAGAAGGTATTTGTGTGTGTGTGTTTGGTTTTGTATTGTTCGTTTCTGTATGTGCAGGGGCTTTGTGCTGGGAGAGAAGCTGAGCCCTGATTAGGGGGCGGGGCTTCACTGACTAGGGGTCCTCCAAAGGTAGCAGCCAGTCAGGCAGTGGCACAGGAGCTAGCAAAGAGAGCTGTAAACAGGGGAGTTTGAGTGGGAGTTCTGTTGGAGGAGAAGGTATTTGTGTGTGTGTTTGGTTTTGTACTGGTGGTATCTGTATGTGTAGAGGCTTGTAGGGACTTTGTGCTGGGAGAGAAGCTGAGACCTAACTAGGGGGCGGGGCTTCACTTACTAAGGGTCCTATAAAGGGAGCGGCACAGACAGCTGCAGCGGCACAGGAGCTAGCAAACAGAGCTGTAAACAGGGGAGTTTGAGTGGGAGTTCTGTTGGACGAGAAGGTATTTTTGTGTGTGTTTGGTTTTGTATTGGTGGTATCTGTATGTGTAGAGGCTTGGAGGGGCTTTGTGCTGGGAGCGAAGCTGAGCCCTGAGTAGGGGGCGGGGCTTCACTGATTAGGGGTCCTATAAAGGTAGCAGCCAGTCAGGCAGCGGCACAGGAGATAGCAAACAGAGCTGTAAACAGGGGAGTTTGAGTGGGAGTTCTGTTGGAGGAGAAGGTATTTGTGTGTGTTTGGTTTTTTACTGGTAGTATCTGTATGTGTAGGGGCTTTGTGCTGGGAGAGAAGCTGAGCCCTGATTAGGGGGCGGGGCTTCACTGACTAGGTTTCCTATAAAGGTAGCAGCCAGTCAGGCAGCGGCACAGGAGCTAGCAAACAGAGCTGTAAACAGGGGACTTTGAGTGGGAGTTCTGTTGGAGGAGAAGGTATTTGTGTTTTGTTTTTTGTATTGGTAGTATTTGTATGTGTTGAGGCTTGGAGGGGCTTTGTGCTGGGAGAGAACCTGAGCCCTGATTAGGGGGCGGGGCTTCCCTGACTAGGGGTCCTATAAAGGTAGCAGCCAGTCAGGCAGCGGCACAGACAGCTGTAGCGGCACAGGAGCTAGCAAACAGAGCTGTAAACAGGGGGGTTTGAGTGGGAGTTCTGTTGGAGGAGAAGGTATTTGTGCGTGTTTGGTTTTGTATTGGTAGTATCTGTATGTGTAGGGGCTTTGTGCTGTGAGAGAAGCTGAGCCCTGATTAGGGGGCGGGGCTTCACTGACTAGGAGTCCTATAAAGGTAGCAGCCAGTCAGGCACCGGCACAGACGGCTGTAGCGGCACAGCAGCTAGCAAACAGAGCTGTAAACAGGGGAGTTTGAGTGGGAGTTCTGTTGGAGGAGAAGGTATTTGTGTATGTTTGGTTTTGTATTGTAGGTATCTGTATGTGTAGGGGCTTTGTGCTGGGAGAGAAGCTGAGCCCTGATTAGGGGGCGGGGCTTCACTGACTAGGGGTCCTATAAAGGTAGCAGCCAGTCAGGCAGCGGCACAGACAGCTGTAGTGGCACAGGAGCTAGCAAACAGAGCTGTAAACAGGGGGGTTTGAGTGGGAGTTCTGTTGGAGGAGAAGGTATTTGTGCGTGTTTGGTTTTGTATTGGTAGTATCTGTATGTGTAGGGGCTTTGTGCTGTGAGAGAAGCTGAGCCCTGATTAGGGGGCGGGGCTTCACTGACTAGGAGTCCTATAAAGGTAGCAGCCAGTCAGGCACCGGCACAGACGGCTGTAGCGGCACAGCAGCTATCAAACAGAGCTGTAAACAGGGGAGTTTGAGTGGGAGTTCTGTTGGAGGAGAAGGTATTTGTGTATGTTTGGTTTTGTATTGGTGGTATCTGTATGTGTAGGGGCTTTGTGCTGGGAGAGAAGCTGAGCCCTGATTAGGGGGCGGGGCTTCACTGACTTGGGCTCCTATAAAGGTAGCAGCCAGTCAGGCAGCGGCACAGGAGCTAGCAAACAGCTGTAAACAGGAGAGTTTGAGTGGGAGTTCTGTTGGAGGAGAAGGTGTTTGTGTGTGTTTGGTTTTGTATTGGTGGTATCTGTATGTGTAGGGGCTTTGTGCTGGGAGAGAAGCTGAGCCCTGATTAGGGGCGGGGCTTTACTGACTAGGGGTCCTATAAAGGTAGCAGCCAGTCAGGCAGCGGAACAGACAGCTGCAGCGGCACAGGAGCTAGCAAACAGAGCTGTAAGCAGGGGAGTTTGAGTGGGAGTTCTGTTGGAGGAGAAGGTATTTGTGTGTGTGTGTTTGGTTTTGTATTGGTAGTATCTGTATGTGTAGGGGCTTTGTGCTGGGAGAGAAGCTGAGCCCTGATTAGGGGCGGGGCTTCACTGACTAGGGGTCCTATAAAGGGAGCAGCCAGTCAGGCAGCGACACAGACAGCAGCAGCGGTAAAGGAGCTAGCAAACAGAGCTGTAAACAGGGGAGTTTGAGTGGGAGTTCTGTTGGAGGAGAAGGTATTTGTGTGTGCTTGGTTTTGTATTGGTGATATCTCTATGTGTAGGGGCTTTTTGCTGGAAGAGAAGCTGAGCCCTGATTAGGGTGCAGGGCTTCACTAACCAGGGGTCCTATAAAGGTAGCAGCCAGTCAGGCAGCGGCACAGACAGCTGCAGTGGCACAGGAGCTTGCAAACTGAGCTGTAAACAGGGGAGTTTGAGTGGGAGTTCTGTTTGAGGAGAAGGTATTTGTGTGTGTGTTTGGTTTTGTATTGCTAGTACCTGTATGTGTAGGGGCTTTGTGCTGGGAGAGAAGCTGAGCCCTTGTTAGGGGGCGGGGCTTCACTGACTAGGGGTCCTATAAAGGTAGCAGCAAGTCAGGCAGCGGCAAGGACAGCTGCAGCGGCACGGGAGCTAGCAAAGAGAGCTGTAAACAGGGGAGTTTGAGTGGGAGTTCCGTTGGAGGAGAAGATATTTGTGTGTGTGTTTGGTTTTGTATTGGTGGTATCTGTATGTGTAGAGGCTTGGAGGGTCTTTGTGCTGGGAGAGAAGCTGAGCCATGATTAGGGGGCGGCGCTTCACTGACTAGGGTTCCTATGAAGGTAGAAGCCACTCAGGCAGCGGCACAGACAGCTGCAGCGGAACAGGAACTAGCAAACAGAGCTGTAAACAGGGGAGTTTGAGTGGGAGTTCTGTTGGAGGAGAACGTATGTGTGCGTATTTGGTTTTGTATTGGTGGTATCTGTATGTGTAGGGGCTTTGTGCTGGGAGAGAAGCTGAGCCCTGATTAGGGGGCGGGGCTTCACTGACTAGGGGTCCTATAAAGGTAGCGGCACACACAGCTGCAGCGGCACAGGAGCTAGCAAACAGAGCTGTAAACAGGGGAGTTTGAGTGGGAGTTCCGTTGGAGGAGAAGGTATTTGTGTGTGTTTGGTTGGTTTTGTATTGGTGGTATCTGTATGTGTAGAGGCTTTGTGCTGGGAGAGAAGCTGAGCCCTGATTAGGGGGCGGGGCTTCACTGACTAGGGGTCCTATAAAGGGAGCAGCCAGTCAGGCAGCGGCACAGACAGCTGCAGCGGCACAGGAGCTAGCAAACAGAGCTGTAAACAGGGGAGTTTGAGTGGGAGTTCCGTTGGAGGAGAAGGTATTTGTGTTTGTTTGGTTTTGTATTGGTAGTATCTGGATGTGTAGGGGCTTTGTGCTGGGAGAGAAGCTGAGCCCTGATTATGGGGCGGGGCTTCACTGACCAGGGGTCCTATAAAGGTAGCAGCCAGTCAGGCAGCGGCACAGACAGCTGCAGCAGCACAGGAGCTAGGGAACAGAGCTGTAAACAGGGGAGTTTGAGTGGGAGTTCTGTTGGAGGAGAAGTTATTTGTGTGTGTTTGGTTTTGTATTGGTGGTATCTGTATGTTTAGAGGCTTGGAGGGGCTTAGTGCTGGGAGAGAAGCTGAGCCCTGATTAGGGGGCGGGGCTTCATTGACTAGGGGTGCTTTAAAGGTAGCAGCCAGTCAGGCAGCGGCACAGACAGCTGCAGCGGCACAGGAGCTAGCAAACAGAGCTGTAAACAGGGGAGTTTGAGTGGGAGTTCTGATGGAGGAGAAGGTATTCCTGTGTGTTTGGTTTTGTATTGGTAGTATCTGTATGTGTAGAGGCTTGGAGGGTCTTTGTGCTGGGAGAGAAGCTGAGCCATGACTAGGGGGCGGCGCTTCACTGACTAGGGTTCCTATGAAGGTAGAAGCCACTCAGGCAGCGGCACAGACAGCTGCAGCGGCACAGGAGCTAGCAAACAGAGCTGTAAACAGGGGAGTTTGAGTGGGAGTTCTGTTGGAGGAGAAGGTATTTGTGTGTGTTTGGTTTTGTATTGGTAGTACCTGTATGTGTAGGGGCTTTGTGCTGGGAGAGAAGCTGAGCCCTTGTTAGGGGGCGGGGCTTCACTGACTAGGGGTCCTATGAGGGTAGCAGCCAGTCAGGCAGCGGCACAGACAGCTGCAGCGGCACAGGAGCTAGCAAACAGAGCTGTAAACAGGGGAGTTTGAGTGGGATTTCTGTTGGAGGAGAAAGTATTTGTGTGTGTTTGGTTTTTTATTGGTAGTATCTGTATGTGTAGGGGCTTTGTGCTGGGAGAGAAGCTGAGCCCTGATTAGGGTGCAGGGCTTCACTAACCAGGGGTCCTATAAAGGTAGCAGCCAGCCAGGCAGCGGCACAGACAGCTGCAGTGGCACAGGAGCTTGCAAACTGAGCTGTAAACAGGGGAGTTTGAGTGGGAGTTCCGTTGGAGGAGAAGATATTTGTGTGTGTGTTTGGTTTTGTATTGGTGGTATCTGTATGTGTAGAGGCTTGGAGGGTCTTTGTGCTGGGAGAGAAGCTGAGCCATGATTAGGGGGCGGCGCTTCACTGACTAGGGTTCCTATGAAGGTAGAAGCCACTCAGGCAGCGGCACAGACAGCTGCAGCGGAACAGGAACTAGCAAACAGAGCTGTAAACAGGGGAGTTTGAGTGGGAGTTCTGTTGGAGGAGAACGTATGTGTGCGTATTTGGTTTTGTATTGGTGGTATCTGTATGTGTAGGGGCTTTGTGCTGGGAGAGAAGCTGAGCCCTGATTAGGGGGCGGGGCTTCACTGACTAGGGGTCCTATAAAGGGAGCAGCCAGTCAGGCAGCGGCACAGACAGCTGCAGCGGCACAGGAGCTAGCAAACAGAGCTGTAAACAGGGGAGTTTGAGTGGGAGTTCCGTTGGAGGAGAAGGTATTTGTGTGTGTTTGGTTGGTTTTGTATTGGTGGTATCTGTATGTGTAGAGGCTTTGTGCTGGGAGAGAAGCTGAGCCCTGATTAGGGGGCGGGGCTTCACTGACTAGGGGTCCTACAGAGGGAGCAGCCAGTCAGGCAGCGGCACAGACAGCTGCAGCGGCACAGGAGCTAGCAAACAGAGCTGTAAACAGGGGAGTTTGAGTGGGAGTTCTGTTGGAGGAGAAGGTATTTGTGTGTGTTTGGTTTGTATTGGTAGTACCTGTATGTGTAGGGGCTTTGTGCTGGGAGAGAAGCTGAGCCCTGATTAGGGGGCGGGGCTTCACTGACTAGGGGTCCTATAAAGGTAGCGGCACACACAGCTGCAGCGGCACAGGAGCTAGCAAACAGAGCTGTAAACAGGGGAGTTTGAGTTGGCGTTCTGTTGGAGGAGAAGGTGTTTGTGTGTGTTTTTGTATTGGTAGTATCTGTATGTGTAGAGGCTTGGAGGGGCTTTGTGCTGGGAGAGAAGCTGAGCCCTGATTAGGGGCGGGGCTTCACTGACTAGGGGTCCTATAAAGGTAGCAGCAAGTCAGGCAGCGGCAAGGACAGCTGCAGCGGCACGGGAGCTAGCAAACAGAGCTGTAAACAGGGGAGTTTGAGTGGGAGTTCCGTTGGAGGAGAAGATATTTGTGTGTGTGTTTGGTTTTGTATTGGTGGTATCTGTATGTGTAGAGGCTTGGAGGGTCTTTGTGCTGGGAGAGAAGCTGAGCCATGATTAGGGGGCGGCGCTTCACTGACTAGGGTTCCTATGAAGGTAGAAGCCACTCAGGCAGCGGCACAGACAGCTGCAGCGGAACAGGAACTAGCAAACAGAGCTGTAAACAGGGGAGTTTGAGTGGGAGTTCTGTTGGAGGAGAACGTATGTGTGCGTATTTGGTTTTGTATTGGTGGTATCTGTATGTGTAGGGGCTTTGTGCTGGGAGAGAAGCTGAGCCCTGATTAGGGGGCGGGGCTTCACTGACTAGGGGTCCTATAAAGGTAGCGGCACACACAGCTGCAGCGGCACAGGAGCTAGCAAACAGAGCTGTAAACAGGGGAGTTTGAGTGGGAGTTCCGTTGGAGGAGAAGGTATTTGTGTTTGTTTGGATTTGTATTGGTAGTATCTGGATGTGTAGGGGCTTTGTGCTGGGAGAGAAGCTGAGCCCTGATTATGGGGCGGGGCTTCACTGACTAGGGGTCCTATAAAGGTAGCAGCCAGTCAGGCAGCGGCACAGACAGCTGCAGCAGCACAGGAGCTAGGAAACAGAGCTGTAAACAGGGGAGTTGGAGTGGGAGTTCTGTTGGAGGAGAAGTTATTTGTGTGTGTTTGGTTTTGTATTGGTGGTATCTGTATGTTTAGAGGCTTGGAGGGGCTTAGTGCTGGGAGAGAAGCTGAGCCCTGATTAGGGGGCGGGGCTTCATTGACTAGGGGTGCTTTAAAGGTAGCAGCCAGTCAGGCAGCGGCACAGACAGCTGCAGCGGCACAGGAGCTAGCAAACAGAGCTGTAAACAGGTGAGTTTGAGTGGGAGTTCTGATGGAGGAGAAGGTATTCCTGTGTGTTTGGTTTTGTATTGGTAGTATCTGTATGTGTAGAGGCTTGGAGGGTCTTTGTGCTGGGAGAGAAGCTGAGCCATGACTAGGGGGCGGCGCTTCACTGACTAGGGTTCCTATGAAGGTAGAAGCCACTCAGGCAGCGGCACAGACAGCTGCAGCGGCACAGGAGCTAGCAAACAGAGCTGTAAACAGGGGAGTTTGAGTGGGAGTTCTGTTGGAGGAGAAGGTATTTGTGTGTGTTTGGTTTTGTATTGGTAGTACCTGTATGTGTAGGGGCTTTGTGCTGGGAGAGAAGCTGAGCCCTTGTTAGGGGGCGGGGCTTCACTGACTAGGGGTCCTATGAGGGTAGCAGCCAGTCAGGCAGCGGCACAGACAGCTGCAGCGGCACAGGAGCTAGCAAACAGAGCTGTAAACAGGGGAGTTTGAGTGGGATTTCTGTTGGAGGAGAAAGTATTTGTGTGTGTTTGGTTTTTTATTGGTAGTATCTGTATGTGTAGGGGCTTTGTGCTGGGAGAGAAGCTGAGCCCTGATTAGGGTGCAGGGCTTCACTAACCAGGGGTCCTATAAAGGTAGCAGCCAGCCAGGCAGCGGCACAGACAGCTGCAGTGGCACAGGAGCTTGCAAACTGAGCTGTAAACAGGGGAGTTTGAGTGGGAGTTCTGTTTGAGGAGAAGGTATTTGTGTGTGTGTTTGGTTTTGTATTGGTAGTACCTGTATATGTAGGGGCTTTGTGCTGGGAGAGAAGCTGAGCCCTTGTTAGGGGGCGGGGCTTCACTGACTAGGGGTCCTATAGAGGGAGCAGCCAGTCAGGCAGCGGCACAGACAGCTGCAGCGGCACAGGAGCTAGCAAACAGAGCTGTAAACAGGGGAGTTTGAGTGGGAGTTCCGTTGGAGGAGAAGGTATTTGTGTTTGTTTGGTTTTGTATTGGTAGTATCTGGATGTGTAGGGGCTTTGTGCTGGGAGAGAAGCTGAGCCCTGATTATGGGGCGGGGCTTCACTGACTAGGGGTCCTATAAAGGTAGCAGCCAGTCAGGCAGCGGCACAGACAGCTGCAGCGGCACAGGAGCTAGCAAACAGAGCTGTAAACAGGGGAGTTTGAGTGGGAGTTCTGATGGAGGAGAAGGTATTCCTGTGTGTTTGGTTTTGTATTGGTAGTATCTGTATGTGTAGAGGCTTGGAGGGTCTTTGTGCTGGGAGAGAAGCTGAGCCATGACTAGGGGGCGGCGCTTCACTGACTAGGGTTCCTATGAAGGTAGAAGCCACTCAGGCAGCGGCACAGACAGCTGCAGCGGCACAGGAGCTAGCAAACAGAGCTGTAAACAGGGGAGTTTGAGTGGGAGTTCTGTTGGAGGAGAAGGTATTTGTGTGTGTTTGGTTTTGTATTGGTAGTACCTGTATGTGTAGGGGCTTTGTGGTGGGAGAGAAGCTGAGCCCTTGTTAGGGGGCGGGGCTTCACTGACTAGGGGTCCTATGAGGGTAGCAGCCAGTCAGGCAGCGGCACAGACAGCTGCAGCGGCACAGGAGCTAGCAAACAGAGCTGTAAACAGGGGAGTTTGAGTTGGCGTTCTGTTGGAGGAGAAGGTGTTTGTGTGTGTTTTTGTATTGGTAGTACCTGTATGTGTAGAGGCTTGGAGGGGCTTTGTGCTGGGAGAGAAGCTGAGCCCTGATTAGGGGCGGGGCTTCACTGACTAGGGGTCCTATAAAGGTAGCAGCAAGTCAGGCAGCGGCAAGGACAGCTGCAGCGGCACGGGAGCTAGCAAACAGAGCTGTAAACAGGGGAGTTTGAGTGGGAGTTCCGTTGGAGGAGAAGATATTTGTGTGTGTGTTTGGTTTTGTATTGGTGGTATCTGTATGTGTAGAGGCTTTGTGCTGGGAGAGAATCTGAGCCCTGATTAGGGGGCGGGGCTTCACTGACTAGGGGTCCTATAAAGGGAGCAGCCAGTCAGGCAGCGGCACAGGAGATAGCAAACAGAGCTGTAAACAGGGGAGTTTGAGTGGGAGTTCTGTTGGAGGAGGCATTTGTGTGTGTGTTTGGTTTTGTATTGGTGGTATCTGTGTGTGTAGAGGCTTGGAGGGGCTTTGTGCTGGGAGAGAAGATGAGCCCTGATTAGGGGGCGGGGCTTCATTGACGAGGGGTCCTATAAAGGGAGCAGCCAGTCAGGCAGCGACACTGACAGCTGCAGTGGCACAGGAGCTTGCAAACTGAGCTGTAAACAGGGGAGTTTGAGTGGGAGTTCTGTTGGAGGAGAAGGTATTTGTGTGTGTGTGTTTGGTTTTGTATTGTTAGTTTCTGTATGTGCAGGGGCTTTGTGCTGGGAGAGAAGTTGAGCCCTTATTAGGGGGCGGGGCTTCCCTGACTAGGGGTCCTATAAAGGTAGCAGCCAGTCAGGCAGCAGCACAGGAGCTAGCAAACAGAGCTGTAAACAGGGGAGTTTTAGTGGGAGTTCTGTTGGAGGAGAAGGTATTTGTGTGTGTTTGGTTTTGTATTGGTGGTATCTGTATGTGTAGGGGCTTTGTGCTGGGAGAGAAGATGAGCCCTGATTAGGGTGCAGGGCTTCAATAACCAGGGGTCCTATAAAGGTAGCAGCCAGTCAGGCAGCGGCACAGACAGCTGCAGTGGCACAGGAGCTTGCAAACGGAGCTGTAAACAGGGGAGTTTGAGTGGGAGTTCTGTTGGAGGAGAAGGTATTTGTGTGTGTGTGTTTGGTTTTGTATTGGTGGTATCTGTATGTGTAGGGGCTTTGTGCTGGGAGAGAAGCTGAGCCCTGATTAGGGGGCGGGGCTTCCCTGACTAGGGGTCCTGTAAAGGGAGCAGCCAGTCAGGCAGCAGCACAGGAGCTATCAAACAGAGCTGTAAACAGGGGAGTTTGAGTGGGAGTTCTGTTGGAGGAGAAGGTATTTGTGTGTGTTTGGTTTTGTATTGGTGGTATCTGTATGTGAAGAGGCTTGTAGGGACTTTGTGCTGGGAGAGAAGCTGAGACCTAACTAGGGGGCGGGGCTTCACTTACTAGGGGTCCTATAAAGGGAGCGGCACAGACAGCTGCAGCGACACAGGAGCTAGCAAACAGAGCTGTGAACATGGGAGTTTGAGTGGGAGTTCGATTGGAGGAGAAGGTATTTGTGTGTGTGCTTGGTTTTGTATTGGTAGTATCTGTATGTGCAGGGGCTTTGTGCTGGGAGAGAAGTTGAGCCCTGATTAGGGGGCGGGGCTTCACTGACTAGGCGTCCTATAAAGGTACCAGCCAGTCAGGCAGCAGCACAGGAGCTAGCAAACAGAGCTGTAAACAGGGGAGTTTTAGTGGGAGTTCTGTTGGAGGAGAAGGTATTTGTGTGTTTGGTTTTGTATTGGTGATATCTGTATGTGTAGGGGCTTTTTGCTGGGAGAGAAGCTGAGCCCTGATTAGGGTGCAGGGCTTCAATAACCAGGGGTCCTATAAAGGTAGCAGCCAGTCAGGCAGCGGCACAGACAGCTGCAGTGGCACAGGAGCTTGCAAACTGAGCTGTAAACAGGGGAGTTTGAGTGGGAGTTCTGTTGGAGGAGAAGGTATTTGTGTTTGTTTGGTTTTGTATTGGTAGTATCTGGATGTGTAGGGGCTTTGTGCTGGGAGAGAAGCTGAGCCCTGATTATGGGGCGGGGCTTCACTGACTAGGGGTCCTATAAAGGTAGCAGCCAGTCAGGCAGCGGCACAGACAGCTGCAGCAGCACAGGAGCTAGGAAACAGAGCTGTAAACAGGGGAGTTTGAGTGGGAGTTCTGTTGGAGGAGAAGGTATTCCTGTGTGTTTGGTTTTGTATTGGTAGTATCTGTATGTTTAGAGGCTTGGAGGGTCTTTGTGCTGGGAGAGAAGCTGAGCCATGACTAGGGGGCGGCGCTTCACTGACTAGGGTTCCTATGAAGGTAGAAGCCACTCAGGCAGCGGCACAGACAGCTGCAGCGGCACAGGAGCTATCAAACAGAGCTGTAAACAGGGGAGTTTGAGTGGGATTTCTGTTGGAGGAGAAAGTATTTGTGTGTGTTTGGTTTTTTATTGGTAGTATCTGTATGTGTAGGGGCTTTGTGCTGGGAGAGAAGCTGAGCCCTGATTAGGGGGCGGGGCTTCACTGACTAGGGGTCCTATAAAGGGAGCAGCCAGTCAGGCAGCGGCACAGACAGCTGCAGCGGCACAGGAGCTAGCAAACAGAGCTGTAAACAGGGGAGTTTGAGTGGGAGTTCTGTTGGACGAGAAGGTATTTGTGTGTGTGTTTGGTTTTGTATTGGTGGTATCTGTATGTGTAGAGGCTTGGAGGGGCTTTGTGCTGGGAGCGAAGCTGAGCCCTGAGTAGGGGGCGGGGCTTCACTGACTAGGGGTCCTATAAGGGCAGCAGCCAGTCAGGCAGCGGCACAGACAGCTGCAGTGGCACAGGAGCTAGCAAACAGAGCTCTAAACAGCGGAGTTTGAGTGGGAGTTCTGTTGGAGGAGAAGGTATTTGTGTGTGTGTTTGGTTTTGTATTGGTAGTATCTGTATGTCTAAAGGCTTGGAGGGGCTTTGTGCTGGGAGCGAAGCTGAGCCCTGATTAGGGGGCAGGGCTTCACTGACTAGGGGTCCTATGAAGGTAGCAGCCAGTCAGGCAGCGGCACAGACAGCTGCAGCGGCACAGGAGCTAGCAAACAGAGCTGTAAGCAGGGGAGTTTGAGTGGGAGTTCTGTTGGAGCAGAAGGTATTTGTGTGTGTTTGGTTTTGTATTGATTGTATCTGTATGTGCAGGGGCTTTGTGCTGGGAGAGAAGCTGAGCCCTGATTAGGGGGCGGGGCTTCACTGACTAGGGGTCCTATAAAGGTAGCAGACAGTCAGGCATCGGCACAGACAGCTGCAGCGGCACAGGAGCTAGCAAACAGAGCTGTAAACAGCGGAGTTTGAGTGGGAGTTCTGTTGGAGGAGAAGGTATTTGTGTGTGTGTTTGGTTTTGTATTGGTAGTATCTGTATGTGTAGAGGCTTGGAGGGGCTTTGTGCTGGGAGTGAAGCTGAGCCCTGATTAGGGAGCGGGGCTTCACTGACTAGGGGTCCTATGAAGGTAGCAGCCAGTCAGGCAGCGGCACAGGAGCTAGCAAACAGAGCTGTAAACAGGGGAGTTTGAGTGGGAGTTCTGCTGGAGGAGAAGGTATTTGTGTGTGTTTGATTTTGTATTGGTGGTATCTGTATGTGTAGGGGCTTTGTGCTGGGAGAGAAGCTGAGCCCTGATTAGGGGGCGGGGCTTCACTGACTAGGGGTCCTATAAAGGTAGCAGCCAGTCAGGCAGTGGCACAGGAGCGAGCAAACAGAGCTGTAAACAGGGGAGTTTGAGTGGGAGTTCTGTGGGAGGAGAAGGTATTTGTGTGTGTGTTTGGTTTTGTATTGGTAGTATCTGTATGTGTAGAGGCTTGGAGGGGCTTTGTGCTGGGAGCGAAGCTGAGCCCTGATTAGGGAGCGGGGCTTCACTGACTAGGGGTCCTATGAAGGTGGCAGCCAGTCAGGCAGCGGCAGAGGAGCTAGCAAACAGAGCTGTAAACAGGGGAGTTTGAGTGGGAGTTCTGTTGGAGGAGAAGGTATTTGTGTGTGCTTTGTTTTGTATTGGTAGTATCTGTATGTGTAGGGGCTTTGTGCTGGGAGAGAAGCTGAGCCCTGATTAGGGGGCGGGGCTTCACTAACTAGGGGTCCTATAAAGGCAGCAGCCAGTCAGGCAGCGGCACAGACAGCTGCAGTGGCACAGGAGCTAGCAAACAGAGCTGTAAACAGCGGAGTTTGAGTGGGATTTCTGTTGGAGGAGAAGGTATTTGTGTGTGTTTGGTTTTGTATTCGTAGTATCTGTATGTGTAGAGGCTTGGAGGGGCTTTGTGCTGGGAGAGAAGCTGAGCCCTGATTAGGGAGCGGGGCTTCACTGACTAGGGGTCCTATAAAGGTAGCAGCCAGTCAGGCAGCGGCACAGGAGCTAGCAAACAGAGCTGTAAACAGGGGAGTTTGAGTGGGAGTTCTGTTGGAGCAGAAGGTATTTGTGTGTGTTTGGTTTTGTATTGGTGGTATCTGTATGTGCAGGGGCTTTGTGCTGGGAGAGAAGCTGAGCCCTGATTAGGGGGCGGGGCTTCACTGACTAGGGGTCCTATAAAGGTAGCAGCCAGTCAGGCAGTGGCACAGGAGCGAGCAAACAGAGCTGTAAACAGGGGAGTTTGAGTGGGAGTTCTGTGGGAGGAGAAGGTATTTGTGTGTGTGTTTGGTTTTGTATTGGTAGTATCTGTATGTGTAGAGGCTTGGAGGGGCTTTGTGCTGGGAGCGAAGCTGAGCCCTGATTAGGGAGCGGGGCTTCACTGACTAGGGGTCCTATGAAGGTGGCAGCCAGTCAGGCAGCGGCACAGGAGCGAGCAAACAGAGCTGTAAACAGGGGAGTTTGAGTGGGAGTTCTGTTGGAGGAGAAGGTATTTGTGTGTGCTTGGTTTTGTATTGGTAGTATCTGTATGTGTAGGGGCTTTGTGCTGGGAGAGAAGCTGAGCCCTGATTAGGGGGCGGGGCTTCACTAACTAGGGGTCCTATAAAGGCAGCAGCCAGTCAGGCAGCGGCACAGACAGCTGCAGTGGCACAGGAGCTAGCAAACAGAGCTGTAAACAGCGGAGTTTGAGTGGGATTTCTGTTGGAGGAGAAGGTATTTGTGTGTGTTTGGTTTTGTATTGGTAGTATCTGTATGTGTAGAGGCTTGGAGGGGCTTTGTGCTGGGAGAGAAGCTGAGCCCTGATTAGGGAGCGGGGCTTCACTGACTAGGGGTCCTATAAAGGTAGCAGCCAGTCAGGCAGCGGCACAGGAGCTAGCAAACAGAGCTGTAAACAGGGGAGTTTGTGTGGGAGTTCTTTTGGAAGAGAAGGTATTTGTATGTGCTTGGTTTTGTATTGGTAGTATCTGTATGTGTAGGGGCTTTTTGCTGGGAGAGAAGCTGAGCCCCGATAAGGGTGCGGGGCTTCACTGACCAGGGGTCCTATAAAGGTAGCAGCCAGTCAGGCAGCGGCACAGACAGCTGCAGTGGCACAGGAGCTTGCAAACTGAGCTGTAAACAGGGGAGTTTGAGTGGGAGTTCTGTTGGAGGAGAAGGTATTTGTATGTGCTTGGTTTTGTATTGGTAGTATCTGTATGTGTAGAGGCTTTGTGCTGGGAGAAAAGCTAAGCCCTGATTAGGGGGCGGGGCTTCACTGACTAGGGGTCCTATAAAGGGAGCAGCCAGTCAGGCAGCGACACAGACAGCTGCAGCGGTACAGGAGCTAGCAAACAGAGCTGTAAACAGGGGAGTTTGAGTGGGAGTTCTGTTAGAGGAGAAGGTATTTGTGTGTTTGGTTTTGTGTTGGTGGTATCTGTATGTGTAGAGGCTTGGAGGGGCTTTGTGCTGGGAGCGGAGCTGAGCCCTGATTAGGGGGCGGGGCTTCACTGACTAGGGGTCCTATGAAGGTAGCAGCCAGTCAGGCAGCGGCACAGACAGTTGCAGCAGCACAGGAGCTAGCAAACAGAGCTGTAAGCAGGGGAGTTTGAGTGGGAGTTCTGTTGGAGCAGAAGGTATTTGTGTGTGTTTGGTTTTGTATTGGTAGTATCTGTATGTGCAGAGGCTTGGAAGGGCTTTGTGCTGGGAGAGAAGCTGAGCCCTGATTAGGGGGCGGGGCTTCACTGACTAGGGGTCCTATAAAGGTAGCAGCCAGTCAGGCAGTGGCACAGGAGCGAGCAAACAGAGCTGTAAACAGGGGAGTTTGAGTGGGAGTTCTGTTGGAGGAGAAGGTATTTGTGTGTGTTTGGTTTTGTATTGGTAGTATCTGTATGTGTAGAGGCTTGGAGGGGCTTTGTGCTGGGAGAGAAGCTGAGCCCTGATTAGGGGGCGGGGCTTCACTGACTAGGGGTCCTATAAAGGTAGCAGCCAGTCAGGCAGCGGCACAGGAGCTAGCAAACAGAGCTGTAAACAGGGGAGTTTGAGTGGGAGTTCTGTTGGAGGAGAAGGTATTTGTGTGTGTGTTTGGTTTTGTATTGGTAGTATCTGTATGTGTAGAGGCTTGGAGATGCTTTATGCTGGGAGCGAAGCTGAGCCCTGATTAGGGGGCAGGGCTTCACTGACTAGGGGTCCTATGAAGGTAGCAGCCAGTCAGGCAGCGGCACAGACAGCTGCAGCGGCACAGGAGCTAGCAAACAGAGCTGTAAACAGCGGAGTTTGAGTGGGAGTTCTGTTGGAGGAGAAGGTATTTGTGTGTGCTTGGTTTTGTATTGGTAGTATCTGTATGTGTAGGGGCTTTGTGCTGGGAGAGAAGCTGAGCCCTGATTAGGGGGCGGGGCTTCACTAACTAGGGGTCCTATAAAGGCAGCAGCCAGTCAGGCAGCGGCACAGGAGCTAGCAAACAGAGCTGTAAACAGGGGAGTTTGAGTGGGAGTTCTTTTGGAAGAGAAGGTATTTGTGTGTGTTTGGTTTTGTTTTGGTAGTATCTGTATGTGTAGGGGCTTTTTGCTCGGAGAGAAGCTGAGCCCTGATAAGGGTGCGGGGCTTCACTGACCAGGGGTTCTATAAAGGCAGCAGCCAGTCAGGCAGCGGCACAGACAGCTGCAGTGGCACCGGAGCTTACAAACTGAGCTGTAAACAGGGGAGTTTGAGTGGGAGTTCTGTTGGAGGAGAAGGTATTTGTATGTGCTTGGTTTTGTATTGGTAGTATCTGTATGTGTAGAGGCTTTGTGCTGGGAGAGAAGCTGAGCCCTGATTAGGGGGCGGGGCTTCACTGACTAGGGGTCCTATAAAGGGAGCAGCCAGTCAGGCAGCGACACAGACAGCTGCAGCGGTACAGGAGCTAGCAAACAGAGCTGTAAACAGGGGAGTTTGAGTGGGAGTTCTGTTGGAGTAGAAGGTATTTGTGTGTGTGTTTGGTTTTGTGTTGGTGGTATCTGTGTGTAGAGCCTTGGAGGGGCTTTGTGCTGGGAGAGAAGCTGAGCCCTGATTAGGGGGCGGGGCTTCACTGACTAGGGGTCCTATAAAGGTAGCAGCCAGTCAGGCAGTGGCACAGGAGCTAGCAAACAGAGCTGTAAACAGGGGAGTTTGAGTGGGAGTTCTGTTGGAGGAGAAGGTATTTGTGTGTGTTTGGTTTTGTATTGGTAGTATCTGTATGTGTAGAGGCTTGGAGGGGCTTTGTGCTGGGAGAGAAGCTGAGCCCTGATTAGGGGGCGGGGCTTCACTGACTAGGGGTCCTATAAAGGTAGCAACCAGTCAGGCAGCGGCACAGGAGCGAGCAAACAGAGCTGTAAACAGGGGAGTTTGAGTGGGAGTTCTGTTGGAGGAGAAGGTATTTGTGTGTGTTTGGTTTTGTGTTGGTGGTATCTGTATGTGTTGGGGCTTTGTGCTGGGAGAGAAGCTGAGCCCTGATTAGGGGCGGGGCTTCACTGACTAGGGGTCCTATAAAGATAGCAGCCAGTCAGGCAGCGGCACAGACAGCTGCAGCGGCACAGGACATAGCAAACAGAGCTGTAAACAGGGGAGTTTGAGTGGGAGTTCTGTTGGAGGAGGAGATATTTGTGTGTGTGTTTGGTTTTGTATTGTCACTATCTGTATGTGCAGGGGCTTTGTGCTGGGAGAGAAGCTGAGCCCTGATTAGGGGGCGGGGCTTCCCTGACTAGGGGTCCGATAAAGGTAGCAGCCTGTCAGGCATCGGCAAAGGAGCTAGCAAACAGAGCTGTAAACAGGGGAGTTTGAGTGGGAGTTCTGTTGGAGGAGAAGGTATTTGTGTGTGTTTGGTTTTGTATTGGTAGTATCTGTATGTGTAGGGGCTTTGTGCTGGGACAGAAGCTGAGCACTGATTAGGGGGCGGGGCTTCACTGACTAGGGGTCCTATAAAGGTAGCAGCCAGTCAGACAGCGGAACAGGAGCTAGCAAACAGAGCTGTAAGCAGGGGAGTTTGAGTGGGAGTTCTGTTGGAGGAGAAGGTATTTGTGTGTGTTTTTTTGTATTGGTAGTATGTGTACGTGTAGAGGCTTGGAGGGGCTTTGTGCTGGGAGAGAAGCTGAGCCCCGATTAGGGGGCGGGGCTTCACTGACTAGGGGTCCTATAAAGGGAGCAGCCAGTCAGGCAGCGGCACAGACAGCTGTAGTGGCACAGGCGCTAGCAAACAGATCTGTAAACAGGGGAGTTTGAGTGGGAGTTCTGTTGGAGGAGATGGTATTTGTGTGTGTTTGGTTTTGTATTGGTAGTATCTGTATGTGTAGAGGCTTGGAGGGGCTTTGTGCTGGGAGAGAACCTGAGCCCTGATTAGGGGGCGGGGCTGACTGACTAGGGGTCCTATAAAGGTAGCAGCCAGTCAGGCAGCGGCTAAGACAGCTGCAGCGGCACAGGAGCTAGCAAACAGAGCTGTAAACAGGGGGGTTGGAGTTCTGTTGGAGGAGAAGGTATTTGTGTGTGTTTGGTTTTGTATTGTCAGTATCTGTATGTGCAGGGGCTTTGTGCTGGGAGAGAAGCTGAGCCCTGATTAGGGGGCGGGGCTTCCCTGACTAGGGGTCCTATAAAGGTAGCAGCCTGTCAGGCATCGGCAAAGGAGCTAGCAAACAGAGCTGTGAACAGGGGGGTTGGAGTTCTGTTGGAGGAGAAGGTATTTGTGTGTGTTTGGTTTTGTATTGGTAGTATCTGTATGTGTAGAGGCTTTGAGGGGCCTTGTGCTGGGAGAGAAGCTGAGCCCTGATTAGGGGGCGGGGCTTCACTGACTAGGGGTCCTGTAAAGGTAGCAGCCAGTCAGGCAGCGGCACAGACAGCTGCAGCGGCACAGGAGGTAGCAAACAGAGCTCTAAACAGGGGAGTTTGAGTGGGAGTTCTGTTGGAGGAGAAGGTATTTGTGTGTGTTTTTGTATTGGTATTATCTGTATGTGTAGAGGCTTGGAGGGGCTTTTTGCTGGGAGAGAAGCTGGGCCCTGATTGGGGGGCCGGGGCTTCACTGACTAGCGGTCCTATAAAGGTACCAGCCAGTCAGGCAGCGGCACAGGAGCTAGCAAACAGACCTGTAAACAGGGCAGTTTGAGTGGGAGTTCTGTTGGAGGAGAAGGTATTTGTGTGTGTTCAGTTTTGTATTGGTAGTATCTGTATGTGTACGGGCTTTGTGCTGGGAGAGAAGCTGGGCCCTGATTAGGGGGCGGGGCTTCCCTGACTAGGGGTCCTAGAAAGGTAGCAGGCAGTCAGGCAGCGGAAAAGACAGCTGCAGCGGCACAGGAGCTTGCAAACAGAGCTGTAAACAGGGGAGTTTGAGTGGGAGTTCTGTTGGAGGAGAAGGTATTTGTGTGTGTTTTTGTATTGGTAGTATCTGTATATGTAGAGGCTTGGAGGGGCTTTGTGCTGGGAGAGAAGCTGAGCCCTGATTGGGGGGCGGGGCTTATTGACTAGGGGTCTTATAAAGCTAGCAGCCAGTCAGGCAGCGGCACAGGAGCTAGCAAACAGAGCTGTAAACAGAACTCCCACTCAAACTCCCCTGTTGGAGGAGAAGTTATTTGTGTGTGTTTGGTTTTGTATTGGTAGTATCTGTATGTGTAGGGGCTTTGTGCTGGGAGAGAAGCTGAGCCCTGAATAGGTGGCGGGGCTTCACTGACTGGGGGTCCTATAAAGGTAGCAGCCAGTCAGGCAGCGGCAAGGACAGCTGCAGCGGCACAGGAGCTAGCAAACAGAGCTGAAAACAGGGGAGTTTGAGTGGGAGTTCTGTTGGAGGAGAAGGTATTTGTGTGTGTTTGGTTTTGTATTGGTGGTATCTCTATGTGTAGGGGCTTTGTGCTGGGAGAGAAGCTGAGCCCTGATTAGGGGGCGGGGCTTCACCGACTAGGGGTCCTATAAAGGGAGCAGCCAGTCAGACAGCGGCACAGGAGCTAGCAAACAGAGCTGTAAACAGGGGAATTTGAGTGAGAGTTCTGTTGGAGGAGAAGGTATTTGTGTGTGTGTGTTTGGTTTTGTATTGGTAGTATCTGTATGTGTAGGGGCTTTGTGCTGGGAGAGAAGCTGAGCCCCGATTAGGGGGCCGGGCTTCACTGACTAGGGGTCCTATAAAGGTAGCAGCCAGTCAGGCAGCAGCACAGACAGCTGCAGCGGCACAGGAGCTAGCAAACAGAGCTGTGAACAGGGGAGTTTGAGTGGGAGTTCTGTTGGAGGAGAAGGTATTTGTGTGTGTGTTTGGTTTTGTATTGGTAGTATCTGTATGTGTAGAGGCTTGGAGGGGCTTTGTGCTGGGAGAGAAGCTGAGCCCTGATTAGAGGGCGGGGCTTCCCTGACTATGGGTCCAATAAAGGCAGCGGCACGGACAGCTGCAGCGGCACAGGAGCTAGCAAACAGAGCTGTGAACAGGGGAGTTTGAGTGGGAGTTCTGTTGGAGGAGAACGTATTTGTGTGTGTTTGGTTTTGTATTGGTAGTATCTGTATGTGTAGGGGCTTGGAGGGTCTTTGTGCTGGGAGAGAAGCTGAGCCCTGATTAGGGGGCGGGTCTTCACTGACTAGGGGTCCTATGAAGGTAGCAGCCAGTCAGGCAGCGGCACAGACAGCTGCAGCGACACAGGAGCTAGCAAACAGAGCTGTAAACAGGGGAGTTTGAGTGGGAGTTCTGTTGGAGGAGAAGGTATTTGTGTGTGTTCGGTTTTGTATTGTTGGTATCTGTATGTGTCGAGGCTTTGTGCTGGGAGAGAAGCTGAGCCCTGATTAGGGGGCGGGGCTTCACTGACTAGGGGTCCTATAAAGGGAGCAGCCAGTCAGGCAGCGGCACAGACAGCTGCAGCGTCACAGGAGCTAGCAAACAGAGCTATAAACAGAACTCCCACTCAAACTCCCCTGTTGGAGGAGAAGTTATTTGTGTGTGTTTGGTTTTGTATTGGTAGTATCTGTATGTGTAGGGGCTTTGTGCTGGGAGAGAAGCTGAGCCCTGATTAGGGGGCGGGGCTTCACTGACTAGGGGTCCTATGAAGGTAGAAGCCACTCAGGCAGCGGCACAGACAGCTGCAGCGGCACAGGAGCTAGGAAACAGACCTGTAAACAGGGGAGTTTGAGTGGGAGTTCTGTTGGAGGAGAAGAAATTTGTGTGTGTTTGGTTTGGATTGGTAGTACCTGTATGTGTAGGGGCTTTGTGCTGGGAGAGAAGCTGAGCCCTGATTAGGGGGCGGGGCTTCACTGACTAGGGGTCCTATAAAGGTAGCGGCACACACAGCTGCAGCGGCACAGGAGCTAGCAAACAGAGCTGTAAACTGGGGAGTTTGAGTGGGAGTTCCGTTGGAGGAGAAGGTATTTGTGTGTGTTCGGTTTTGTATTGTTGGTATCTGTATGTGTCGAGGCTTTGTGCTGGGAGAGAAGCTGAGCCCTGATTAGGGGGCGGGGCTTCACTGACTAGGGGTCCTATAAAGGGAGCAGCCAGTCAGGCAGCGGCACAGACAGCTGCAGCGTCACAGGAGCTAGCAAACAGAGCTATAAACAGAACTCCCACTCAAACTCCCCTGTTGGAGGAGAAGTTATTTGTGTGTGTTTGGTTTTGTATTGGTAGTATCTGTATGTGTAGGGGCTTTGTGCTGGGAGAGAAGCTGAGCCCTTGTTAGGGGGCGGGGCTTCACTGACTAGGGGTCCTATGAGGGTAGCAGCCAGTCAAGCAGCGGCACAGACAGCTGCAGCGGCACAGGAGCTAGCAAACAGAGCTGTAAACAGGGGAGTTTGAGTGGGATTTCTGTTGGAGGAGAAGGTATTTGTGTGTGTTTGGTTTTTTATTGGTAGTATCTGTATGTGTAGGGGCTTTGTGCTGGGAGAGAAGCTGAGCCCTGATTAGGGGGCGGGGCTTCACTGACTAGGGGTCCTATAAAGGTAGCGGCACACACAGCTGCAGCGGCACAGGAGCTAGCAAACAGAGCTGTAAACAGGGGAGTTTGAGTGGGAGTTCCGTTGGAGGAGAAGGTATTTGTGTGTGTTTGGTTGGTTTTGTATTGGTGGTATCTGTATGTGTAGGGGCTTTGTGCTGGGAGAGAAGCTGAGCCCTGATTATGGGGCGGGGCTTCACTGACTAGGGGTCCTATAAAGGTAGCAGCCAGTCAGGCAGCGGCACAGACAGCTGCAGCGGCACAGGAGCTAGCAAACAGAGCTGTAAACAGGGGAGTTTGAGTGGGAGTTCTGTTGGAGGAGAAGTTATTTGTGTGTGTTTGGTTTTGTATTGGTGGTATCTGTATGTTTAGAGGCTTGGAGGGGCTTAGTGCTGGGAGAGAAGCTGAGCCCTGATTAGGGGGCGGGGCTTCATTGACTAGGGGTGCTTTAAAGGTAGCAGCCAGTCAGGCAGCGGCACAGACAGCTGCAGCGGCACAGGAGCTAGCAAACAGAGCTGTAAACAGGGGAGTTTGAGTGGGAGTTCTGATGGAGGAGAAGGTATTCCTGTGTGTTTGGTTTTGTATTGGTAGTATCTGTATGTGTAGAGGCTTGGAGGGTCTTTGTGCTGGGAGAGAAGCTGAGCCCTGATTAGGGGGCGGGGCTTCATTGACTAGGGGTGCTTTAAAGGTAGCAGCCAGTCAGGCAGCGGCACAGACAGCTGCAGCGGCACAGGAGCTAGCAAACAGAGCTGTAAACAGGGGAGTTTGAGTGGGAGTTCTGTTGGAGGAGAAGGTATTTGTGTGTGTTTGGTTTTGTATTGGTGGTATCTGTATGTGTAGGGGCTTTGTGCTGGGAGAGAAGCTGAGCCCTGATTAGGGGGCGGGGCTTCACTGACTAGGGGTCCTATAAAGGGAGCAGCCAGTCAGGCAGCGGAACGACAGCTGCAGCGGCACAAGAGCTAGCAAAGAGAGCTGGAAACAGGGGAGTTTGAGTGGGAGTTCTGTTGGAGGAGAACGTATTTGTGTGTGTTTGGTTTTGTACTGGTAGTATCTGCATATGTAGGGGCTTTGTGCTGGGAGAGAAGCTGAGCCCTGATTAGGGGGCGGGGCTTCCCTGACTCTGGGTCCTATAAAGGGAGCAGCCAGTCAGGCAACAGCACAGACAGCTGCAGCGGCACAGGAGCTAGCAAACAGAGCTGTGAACAGGGGAGTTTGAGTGGGAGTTCTGTTGGAGGAGAAGGTATTTGTGTGTGTGTTTCGTTTTGTATTGGTAGTATCTGTATGTGTAGAGGCTTGGAGGGGCTTTGTGCTGGGAGAGAAGCTGAGCCCTGATTGGAGGGCGGGGCTTCCCTGACTATGGGTCCAATAAAGGCAGCGGCACGGACAGCTGCAGCGGCACAGGAGCTAGCAAAGAGAGCTGTAAACAGGGGAGTTTGAGTGGGAGTTCTGTTGGAGGAGAAGTTATTTGTGTGTGTTTGGTTTTGTGTTGGTGGTATCTGTATGTGTAGGGGCTTTGTGCTGGGAGAGAAGCTGAGCCCTGATTAGGGGACGGGGCTTCCCTGACTAGGGGTCCTGTAAAGGGAGCAGCCAGTCAGACAGCGGCACAGGAGCTATCAAACAGAGCTGACAACAGGGGAGTTTGAGTGGGAGTTCTGTTGGAGGAGAAGGTATTTGTGTGTGTGTTTGGTTTTGTATTTGTAGAGGCTTGGAGGGGCTTTGTGCTGGGAGAGAAGCTGAGCCCTGATTAGGGGACGGGGCGTCACTGACTAGGGGTCCTATAAAGGGAGCAGCCAGTCAGGCAGCGGCACAGACAGCTGCAGCGGCACAGGAGCTAGCAAACAGAGCTGTAAACAGGGGAGTTTGAGTGGGAGTTCTGTTGGAGGAGAAGGTATTTGTGTGTGTTTGGTTTTGTACTGGAAGTATCTGTATGTGTAGAGGCTTGGAGGGGCTTTGTGCTGGGAGAGAAGCTGAGCCCTGATTAGGGGGCGGGGCTTCACTGACAAGGGGTCCTATAAAGGGAGCAGCCAGTCAGGCGGCGGCACGGACAGCTGCAGCGGCACAGGAGCTAGCAAACAGAGCTGTAAACAGGGGAGTTTGAGTGGGAGTTCTGTTGGAGGAGGCATTTGTGTGTGTGTTTGGTTTTGTATTGGTAGTATCTGTATGTGCAGGGGCATTGTGCTGGGACAGAAGCTGAGCCCTGATTAGGGGGCGGGGCTTCACTGATTGGGGGTCCTATAACGGTACCAGCCAGTCATGCAGCGGCACAGACAGCTGCAGCGGCTCTGGAGCTAGCAAACAGAGCTGTAAACGGGAGTTTGAGTGGGAGTTCTGTTGGAGGAGGCATTTGTGTGTGTGTTTGGTTTTGTATTGGTGGTATCTGTGTGTGTAGAGGCTTGGAGGGGCTTTGTGCTGGGAGAGAAGATGAGCCCTGATTAGGGGGCGGGGCTTCATTGACGAGGGGTCCTATAAAGGTAGCAGCCAGTCAGGCAGCAGCACAGGAGCTAGCAAACAGAGCTGTAAACAGGGGAGTTTTAGTGGGAGTTCTGTTGGAGGAGAAGGTATTTGTGTGTGTTTGGTTTTGTATTGGTGGTATCTGTATGTGTAGGGGCTTTTTGCTGGGAGAGAAGCTGAGCCGTGATTAGGGTGCAGGGCTTCAATAACCAGGGGTCCTATAAAGGTAGCAGCCAGTCAGGCAGCGGCACAGACAGCTGCAGTGGCACAGGAGCTTGCAAACTGAGCTGTAAACAGGGGAGTTTGAGTGGGAGTTCTGTTGGAGGAGAAGTTATTTGTGTGTGTGTTTGGTTTTGTATTGGTGGTATCTGTATGTGTAGGGGCTTTGTGCTGGGAGAGAAGCTGAGCCCTGATTAGGGGGCGGGGCTTCCCTGACTAGGGGTCCTGTAAAGGGAGCAGCCAGTCAGACAGCGGCACAGGAGCTATCAAACAGAGCTGTAAACAGGGGAGTTTGAGTGGGAGTTCTGTTGGAGGAGAAGGTATTTGTGTGTGTTTGGTTTTGTATTGGTGGTATCTGTATGTGAAGAGGCTTGTAGGGACTTTGTGCTGGGAGAGAAGCTGAGACCTAACTAGGGGGCGGGGCTTCACTTACTAGGGGTCCTATAAAGGGAGCGGCACAGACAGCTGCAGCGACACAGGAGCTAGCAAACAGAGCTGTGAACAGGGGAGTTTGAGTGGGAGTTCGATTGGAGGAGAAGGTATTTGTGTGTGTTTGGTTTTGTATCGGTAGTATCTGTATGTGTAGGGGCTTTGTGCTGGGAGAGAAGCTGAGCCCTGATTAGGGGGCGGGGCTTCACTGACTAGGGGTCCTATAAAGGTAGCAGCCAGACAGGCAATGGCACAGGAGCTAGCAAACAGAGCTGTCAACAGGGGAGTTTGAGTGGGAGTTCTGTTGGAGGAGAAGGTATTTGTGTGTGTGTTTGGTTTTGTATTTGTAGAGGCTTGGAGGGGCTTTGTGCTGGGAGAGAAGCTGAGCCCTGATTAGGGGACGGGGCGTCACTGACTAGGGGTCCTATAAAGGGAGCAGCCAGTCAGGCAGCGGCACAGACAGCTGCAGCGGCACAGGAGCTAGCAAACAGAGCTGTAAACAGGGGAGTTTGAGTGGGAGTTCTGTTGGAGGAGAAGGTATTTGTGTGTGTGTTTGGTTTTGTATTTGTAGAGGCTTGGAGGGGCATTGTGCTGGGACAGAAGCTGAGCCCTGATTAGGGGACGGGGCTTCACTGATTAGGGGTCCTATAAAGGTAGCAGCCGGTCAGGCAGCGGCACAGACAGCTGCAGTAGCACAGGAGCTTGCAAACTGAGCTGTAAACAGCGGAGTTTGAGTGGGAGTTCTGTTGGAGGAGAAGGTATTTGTGTTTGTTTGGTTTTGTATTGGTAGTATCTGTATGTGTAGAGGCTTGGAGGGGCTTTGTGCTGGGAGAGAAGCTGAGCCCTGATTAGGGGGCGGGGCTTCACTGACAAGGGGTCCTATAAAGGGAGCAGCCAGTCAGGCGGCGGCACGGACAGCTGCAGCGGCACAGGAGCTAGCAAACAGAGCTGTAAACAGGGGAGTTTGAGTGGGAGTTCTGTTGGACGAGAAGGTATTTGTGTGTGTGTTTGGTTTTGTATTGGTGGTATCTGTATGTGTAGAGGCTTGGAGGGGCTTTGTGCTGGGAGCGAAGCTGAGCCCTGAGTAGGGGGCGGGGCTTCACTGATTAGGGGTCCTATAAAGGTAGCAGCCAGTCAGGCAGCAGCACAGGAGCTAGCAAACAGAGCTGTAAACAGGGGAGTTTTAGTGGGAGTTCTGTTGGAGGAGAAGGTATTTGTGTGTGTTTGGTTTTGTATTGGTAGTATCTGTATGTGTAGGGGCTTTTTGCTGGGAGAGAAGCTGAGCCCTGATTAGGGTGCAGGGCTTCAATAACCAGGGGTCCTATAAAGGTAGCAGCCAGTCAGGCAGCGGCACAGACAGCTGCAGTGGCACAGGAGCTTGCAAACTGAGCTGTAAACAGGGGAGTTTGAGTGGGAGTTCTCTTGGAGGAGAAGGTATTTGTGTGTGTTTGGTTTTGTATTGGTAGTATTTGTATGTGTAGAGGCTTGGAGGGGCTTTGTGCTGGGAGAGAAGCTGATTAGGGGGCGGGACTTCCCTGACTAGGGGTCCTATAAAGGTAGCAGGCAGTCAGGCAGCGGCACAGGAGCTAGCAAACAGAGGTGTAAACAGGGGAGTTTGAGTGGGAGTTCTGTTGGAGGAGAAGGTATTTGTGTGTGTGTTTGGTTTTGTATTGGTGGTATCTGTATGTGTAGAGGCTTGGAGGGGCTTTGTGCTGGGAGCGAAGCTGAGCCCTGATTAGGGGGCGGGGCTTCACTGACTAGGTTTCCTATAAAGGTAGCAGCCAGTCAGGCAGCGGCACAGGAGCTAGCAAACAGAGCTGTAAACAGGGGACTTTGAGTGGGAGTTCTGTTGGAGGAGAAGGTATTTGTGTTTTGTTTTTTGTATTGGTAGTATTTGTATGTGTTGAGGCTTGGAGGGGCTTTGTGCTGGGAGAGAACCTGAGCCCTGATTAGGGGGCGGGGCTTCACTGACTTGGGGTCCTATAAAGGTAGCAGCCAGTCAGGCAGCGGCACAGGAGCTAGCAAACAGCTGTAAACAGGGGAGTTTGAGTGGGAGTTCTGTTGGAGGAGAAGGTATTTGTGTGTGCTTGGTTTTGTATTGGTAGTATCTGTATGTGTAGGGGCTTTGTGCTGGGAGAGAAGCTGAGCCCTGATTAGGGGCGGGGCTTTACTGACTAGGGGTCCTATAAAGGTAGCAGCCAGTCAGGCAGCGGAACAGACAGCTGCAGCGGCACAGGAGCTAGCAAACAGAGCTGTAAGCAGGGGAGTTTGAGTGGGAGTTCTGTTGGAGGAGAAGGTGTTTGTGTGTGTGTGTTTGGTTTTGTATTGGTGGTATCTGTATGTGTAGGGGCTTTGTGCTGGGAGAGAAGCTGAGCCCTGATTAGGGGGCGGGGCTTCACTGACTTGGGGTCCTATAAAGGTAGCAGCCAGTCAGGCAGCGGCACAGGAGCTAGCAAACAGCTGTAAACAGGAGAGTTTGAGTGGGAGTTCTGTTGGAGGAGAAGGTATTTGTGTGTGTGTTTGGTTTTGTATTGGTAGTATCTGTCTGTGTAGAGGCTTGGAGGGGCTTTGTGCTGGTAGAGAAGCTGAGCCCTGATTAGGGGGCGGGGCTTCCCTGACTAGGGGTCCTATAAAGGTACCAGCCAGTCAGGCAGCGGCACAGACAGCTGCAGCGGCACTGGAGCTCGCAAATAGAGCTGTAAACAGGGGAGTTTGAGTGGGAGTTCTGTTTGAGGACAAGGTATTTGTGTGTGTGTTTGGTTTTGTATTGGTAGTACCTGTATGTGTAGGGGCTTTGTGCTGGGAGAGAAGCTGAGCCCTTGTTAGGGGGCGGGGCTTCACTGACTAGGGGTCCTATGAGGGTAGCAGCCAGTCAGGCAGCGGCACAGACAGCTGCAGCGGCACAGGAGCTAGCAAACAGAGCTGTAAACAGGGGAGTTTTAGTGGGAGTTCTGTTGGAGGAGAAGGTATTTGTGTGTTTGGTTTTGTATTGGTAGTATCTGTATGTGTAGGGGCTTTTTGCTGGGAGAGAAGCTGAGCCTTTATTAGGGTGCAGGGCTTCAATAACCAGGGGTCCTATAAAGGTAGCAGCCAGTCAGGCAGCGGCACAGACAGCTGCAGTGGCACAGGAGCTTGCAAACTGAGCTGTAAACAGGGGAGTTTGAGTGGGAGTTCTGTTGGAGGAGAAGGTATTTGTGTGTGTGTTTGGTTTTGTACTGGTAGTATCTGTATGTGTAGAGGCTCCGAGGGGCTTTGTGCTGGGAGAGAAGCTGAACCCTGATTAGGGGGCGGGGCTTTCCTGACTTGGGGTTCTACAAAGGTACCAGCCAGTCAGGCAGCGGCACAGACAGCTGCAGGGGCACAGGAGCTTGCAAACAGAGCTGTAAACAGGGGAGTTTGAGTGGGAGTTCTGTTGGAGGAGAAGGTATTTGTGTGTGTGTTTGGTTTTGTATTGGTAGTATCTGTATGCGTAGAGGCTTGGAGGGGCTTTGTGCTGGGGGCGAAGCTGAGCCCTGATTAGGGGGCGGGGCTTCACTGACTATGGGTCCTATAAAGGGAGGAGCCAGTCAGGCAGCGACACAGACAGCTGCAGGGGTACAGGAGCAAGCAAACAGAGCTGTAAACAAGCGAGTTTCAGTGGGAGTTCTGTTGGAGGAGAAGGTATTTGTGTGTGTTTGGTTTTGTGTTGGTGGTATCTGTATGTGTAGAGGCTTGGAGGGGCTTTGTGCTGGGAGAGAAGCCTAGCCCTGATTAGTGGGCGGGGCTTCACTGACGAGGGGTCCTATAAAGGGAGCAGCCAGTAAGGCAGCGGTACAGGAGCTAGCAAACAGAGCTGTAAACAGGGGAGTTTGAGTGGGAGTTCTGTTGGAGGAGAAGGTATTTGACTGACTAGGGGTCCTATAAAGGTAGCAGCCAGTCAGGCAGCGGCACAGACAGCTGCAGCGGCACAGGAGCTAGCAAACAGAGGTGTAAACAGGGGAGTTTGAGTGGGAGTTCTCTTGGAGGAAAAGGTATTTGTGTGTGTTTGGTTTTGTATTGGTAGTATTTGTATGTGTAGAGGCTTGGAGGGGCTTTGTGCTGGGAGAGAAGCTGATTAGGGGGCGGGACTTCCCTGACTAGGGGTCCTATAAAGGTAGCAGGCAGTCAGGCAGCGGCACAGGAGCTAGCAAACAGAGGTGTAAACAGGGGAGTTTGAGTGGGAGTTCTGTTGGAGGAGAAGGTATTTGTGTGTGTGTTTGGTTTTGTATTGGTGGTATCTGTATGTGTAGAGGCTTGGAGGGGCTTTGTGCTGGGAGCGAAGCTGAGCCCTGATTAGGGGGCGGGGCTTCACTGACTAGGTTTCCTATAAAGGTAGCAGCCAGTCAGGCAGCGGCACAGGAGCTAGCAAACAGAGCTGTAAACAGGGGACTTTGAGTGGGAGTTCTGTTGGAGGAGAAGGTATTTGTGTTTTGTTTTTTGTATTGGTAGCATTTGTATGTGTTGAGGCTTGGAGGGGCTTTGTGCTGGGAGAGAACCTGAGCCCTGATTAGGGGGCGGGGCTTCACTGACTTGGGGTCCTATAAAGGTAGCAGCCAGTCAGGCAGCGGCACAGGAGCTAGCAAACAGCTGTAAACAGGGGAGTTTGAGTGGGAGTTCTGTTGGAGGAGAAGGTATTTGTGTGTGCTTGGTTTTGTATTGGTAGTATCTGTATGTGTAGGGGCTTTGTGCTGGGAGAGAAGCTGAGCCCTGATTAGGGGCGGGGCTTTACTGACTAGGGGTCCTATAAAGGTAGCAGCCAGTCAGGCAGCGGAACAGACAGCTGCAGCGGCACAGGAGCTAGCAAACAGAGCTGTAAGCAGGGGAGTTTGAGTGGGAGTTCTGTTGGAGGAGAAGGTGTTTGTGTGTGTGTGTTTGGTTTTGTATTGGTGGTATCTGTATATGTAGGGGCTTTGTGCTGGGAGAGAAGCTGAGCCCTGATTAGGGGGCGGGGCTTCACTGACTTGGGGTCCTATAAAGGTAGCAGCCAGTCAGGCAGCGGCACAGGAGCTAGCAAACAGCTGTAAACAGGAGAGTTTGAGTGGGAGTTCTGTTGGAGGAGAAGGTATTTGTGTGTGCTTGGTTTTGTATTGGTAGTATCTGTATGTGTAGGGGCTTTGTGCTGGGAGAGAAGCTGAGCCCTGATTAGGGGCGGGGCTTTACTGACTAGGGGTCCTATAAAGGTAGCAGCCAGTCAGGCAGCGGAACAGACAGCTGCAGCGGCACAGGAGCTCGGAAACAGAGCTGTAAGCAGGGGAGTTTGAGTGGGAGTTCTGTTGGAGGAGAAGGTATTTGTGTGTGTGTGTTTGGTTTTGTATTGGTAGTATCTGTATGTGTAGGGGCTTTGTGCTGGGAGAGAAGCTGAGCCCTGATTAGGGGGCGGGGCTTCCCTGACTAGGGGTCCTATAAAGGTACCAGCCAGTCAGGCAGCGGCACAGACAGCTGCAGCGGCACTGGAGCTCGCAAATAGAGCTGTAAACAGGGGAGTTTGAGTGGGAGTTCTGTTTGAGGACAAGGTATTTGTGTGTGTGTTTGGTTTTGTATTGGTAGTATCTGTATGTTTAGAGGCTTGGAGGGTCTTTGTGCTGGGAGAGAAGCTGAGCCATGACTAGGGGGCGGCGCTTCACTGACTAGGGTTCCTATGAAGGTAGAAGCCACTCAGGCAGCGGCACAGACAGCTGCAGCGGCACAGGAGCTAGCAAACAGAGCTGTAAACAGGGGAGTTTGAGTGGGAGTTCTGTTGGAGGAGAAGGTATTTGTGTGTGTTTGGTTCTGTATTGGTAGTACCTGTATGTGTAGGGGCTTTGTGCTGGGAGAGAAGCTGAGCCCCTGTTAGGGGGCGGGGCTTCACTGACTAGGGGTCCTATGAGGGTAGCAGCCAGTCAGGCAGCGGCACAGACAGCTGCAGCGGCACAGGAGCTATCAAACAGAGCTGTAAACAGGGGAGTTTGAGTGGGAGTTCTGTTGGAGGAGAAGGTATTTGTGTGTGTTTGGTTTTGTATTGGTGGTATCTGTATGTGTAGAGGCTTGTAGGGGCTTTGTACTGGGAGAGAAGCTGAGCCCTGATTAGGGGGCGGGGATTCACTGACTAGGGGTCCTATAAAGGTAGCGGCACACACAGCTGCAGCGGCACAGGAGCTAGCAAACAGAGCTGTAAACAGGGGAGTTTGAGTTGGCGTTCTGTTGGAGGAGAAGGTGTTTGTGTGTGTTTTTGTATTGGTAGTACCTGTATGTGTAGAGGCTTGGAGGGGCTTTGTGCTGGGAGAGAAGCTGAGCCCTGATTAGGGGCGGGGCTTCACTGACTAGGGGTCCTATAAAGGTAGCAGCAAGTCAGGCAGCGGCAAGGACAGCTGCAGCGGCACGGGAGCTAGCAAACAGAGCTGTAAACAGGGGAGTTTGAGTGGGAGTTCCGTTGGAGGAGAAGATATTTGTGTGTGTGTTTGGTTTTGTATTGGTGGTATCTGTATGTGTAGAGGCTTTGTGCTGGGAGAGAAGCTGAGCCCTGATTAGGGGGCGGGGCTTCATTGACTAGGGGTGCTTTAAAGGTAGCAGCCAGTCAGGCAAAGGCCCAGACAGCTGCAGCGGCACAGGAGCTAGCAAACAGAGCTGTAAACAGGGGAGTTTGAGTGGGAGTTCTGTTGGAGGAGAAGGTATTTGTGTGTGTTTGGTTTGTATTGGTAGTACCTGTATGTGTAGGGGCTTTGTGCTGGGAGAGAAGCTGAGCCCTGATTAGGGGGCGGGGCTTCACTGACTAGGGGTCCTATAAAGGTAGCGGCACACACAGCTGCAGCGGCACAGGAGCTAGCAAACAGAGCTGTAAACAGGGGAGTTTGAGTGGGAGTTCTGTTGGAGGAGAAGGTATTTGTGTGTGTTTGGTTTTGTACTGGAAGTATCTGCATGTGTAGGGGCTTTGTGCTGGGAGAGAAGCTGAGCCCTGATTAGGGGGCGGGGCTTCCCTGACTAGGGGTCCTGTAAAGGGAGCAGCCAGTCAGACAGCGGCACAGGAGCTAGCAAACAGAGCTGTAAACAGGGGAGTTTGTGTTGGAGTTCTGTTGGAGGAGAAGGTATTTGTGTGTGTGTTTGGTTTTGTATGTGTAGAGGCTTGGAGGGGCTTTGTGCTGGGAGAGAAGCTGAGCCCTGATTAGGGGGCGGGGCTTCACTGACAAGGGGTCCTATAAAGGGAGCAGCCAGTCAGGCGGCGGCACGGACAGCTGCAGCGGCACAGGAGCTAGCAAACAGAGCTGTAAACAGGGGAGTTTGAGTGGGAGTTCTGTTGGACGAGAAGGTATTTGTGTGTGTGTTTGGTTTTGTATTGGTGGTATCTGTATGTGTAGAGGCTTGGAGGGGCTTTGTGCTGGGAGCAAAGCTGAGCCCTGAGTAGGGGGCGGGGCTTCACTGACTAGGGGTCCTATAAGGGCAGCAGCCAGTCAGGCACCGGCACAGACAGCTGCAGTGGCACAGGAGCTAGCAAACAGAGCTCTAAACAGCGGAGTTTGAGTGGGAGTTCTGTTGGAGGAGAAGGTATTTGTGTGTGTGTTTGGTTTTGTATTGGTAGTATCTGTATGTGTAAAGGCTTGGAGGGGCTTTGTGCTGGGAGCGAAGCTGAGCCCTGATTAGGGGGCAGGGCTTCACTGACTAGGGGTCCTATGAAGGTAGCAGCCAGTCAGGCAGCGGCACAGACAGCTGCAGCGGCACAGGAGCTAGCAAACAGAGCTGTAAGCAGGGGAGTTTGAGTGGGAGTTCTGTTGGAGCAGAAGGTATTTGTGTGTGTTTGGTTTTGTATTGGTGGTATCTGTATGTGCAGGGGCTTTGTGCTGGGAGAGAAGCTGAGCCCTGATTAGGGGGCGGGGCTTCACTAACTAGGGGTCCTATAAAGGCAGCAGCCAGTCAGGCAGCGGCACAGACAGCTGCAGTGGCACAGGAGCTAGCAAACAGAGCTGTAAACAGCGGAGTTTGAGTGGGAGTTCTGTTGGAGGAGAAGGTATTTGTGTGTGTGTTTGGTTTTGTATTGGTAGTATCTGTATGTGTAGGGGCTTGGAGGGGCTTTGTGCTGGGAGCGAAGCTGAGCCCTGATTAGGGAGCGGGGCTTCACTGACTAGGGGTCCTATGAAGGTAGCAGCCAGTCAGGCAGCGGCACAGGAGCTAGCAAACAGAGCTGTAAACAGGGGAGTTTGAGTGGGAGTTCTGTTGGAGGAGAAGGTATTTGTGTGTGTTTGATTTTGTATTGGTGGTATCTGTATGTGTAGGGGCTTTGTGCTGGGAGAGAAGCTGAGCCCTGATTAGGGGGCGGGGCTTCACTGACTAGGGGTCCTATAAAGGTAGCAGACAGTCAGGCATCGGCAAAGACAGCTGAAGCGGCACAGGAGCTGGCAAACAGAGCTCTAAACAGGGGAGTTTGAGAGGGATTTCTGTTTGAGGAGAAGGTATTTGTGTGTGTTTGGTTTTGTATTGGTAGTATCTGTATGTGCAGAGGCTTGGAGGGGCTTTGTGCTGGGAGCGAAGCTGAGCCCTGATTAGGGAGCGGGGCTTCACTGACTAGGGGTCCTATGAAGGTAGCAGCCAGTCAGGCAGCGGCACAGGAGCTAGCAAACAGAGCTGTAAACAGGGGAGTTTGTGTGGGAGTTCTGTTGGAGGAGAAGGTATTTGTGTGTGCTTTGTTTTGTATTGGTAGTATCTGTATGTGTAGGGGCTTTGTGCTGGGAGAGAAGCTGAGCCCTGATTAGGGGGCGGGGCTTCACTGACGAGGGGTCCTATAAAGGTAGCATCCAGTGAGGCAGCGGCACAGGAGCTAGCAAACAGCTGTAAACAGGGGAGTTTGTGTGGGAGTTCTGTTGGAGGAGAAGGTATTTGTGTGTGTTTGGTTTTGTATTGGTAGTATCTGTATGTGTAGGGGTTTGGCGGGGCTTTGTGCTGGGAGAGAAGCTGAGCCCTGATTAGGGGGCGGGGCTTCACTGACGAGGGGTCCTATAAAGGTAGCAGCCAGTCAGGCAGCGGCACAGACAGCTGCAGTGGCACAGGCGCTAGCAAACAGAGCTGTAAACAGGGGAGTTGGAGTTCTGTTGGAGGAGAAGGAATTTGTGTGTGTTTGGATTTGTATTGTCAGTATCTGTATGTGCAGGGGCTTTGTGCTGGGAGAGAAGCTGAGCCCTGATTAGGGGGCGGGGCTTCCCTGACTAGGGGTCCTATAAAGGTAGCAGCCAGTCAGGCAGCGGCACAGGAGCTAGCAAACAGAGCTGTAAACAGGGGAGTTTGAGTGGGAGTTCTGTTGGAGGAGAAGATATTTGTGTGTTTGTGTTTTTGTATTGGTAGTATCTGTATGTGTAGAGGCTTGGAGGGGCTTTGTGCTGGGAGAGAAGCTGAGCCCTGATTAGGGGGCGGGGCTTGACTGACTGGGGGTCCTATAAAGGTAGCATCCAGTGAGGCAGCGGCACAGGAGCTAGCAAACAGCTGTAAACAGGGGAGTTTGAGTGGGAGTTCGGTTGGAGGAGAAGGTATTTGTGTGTGTTTTTGTATTGGTAGTATCTGTATGTGTAGAGGCTTGAAGGGGCTTTGTGCTGGGAGAGAAGCTGAGCCCTGATTAGGGGGCGGGGCTTCACTGACTAGGGGTCCTATAAAGGTAGCAGCCAGTCAGACAGCGGCACAGGAGCTAGCAAACAGAGCTGTGAACAGGGGAGTTTGAGTGGGAGTTCTGTTGGAGGAGAAGGTATTTGTGTGTGTTTGGTTTTGTATTGGTAGTATATGTATGTGTAGGGGCTTTCTGCTGGGAGAGAAGCTGAGCCCTGATTAGGGGGCGGGGCTTCACTGACTAGGGGTCCTATAAAGGTAGCAGCCAGTCAGGCAGAGGAACAGACAGCTGCAGCGGCACAGGAGCTCGCAAACAGAGCTGTAAACAGGGGAGTTTGAGTGGGAGTTCTGTTGGAGGAGAAGGTATTTGTGTGTGTTTTTGTATTGGTAGTATCTGTATGTGTAGAGGCTTGGAGGGGCTAGGTGCTGGGAGAGAAGCTGAGCCCTGATTAGGGGGCGGGGCTTCACTGACTAGGGGTCCTATAGAGGTAGCAGCCAGTCAGGCAGCGGCACAGACAGCTGAAGCGGCACAGGAGCTAGCAAACAGAGCTGTAAACAGGGGAGTTTGAGTGGGAGTTCTGTTGGAGGAGATGGTGTTTGTGTGTGTTTGGTTTTGTATTGGTAGTACATGTATGTGTAGAGGCTTGAAGGGGCTTTTTGCTGGGAGAGAAGCTGAGCCCTGATTAGGGGGCGGGGCTTGACTGACTAGGGGTCCTATAAAGGTAGCAGCCAGTCAGGCAGAGGAACAGACAGCTGCAGCGACACAGGAGCTAGCAAACAGAGCTGTAAACAGGGGAGTTGGAGTGGGAGTTCTGTTGGAGGAGAAGGTATTTGTGTGTGTTTGGTTTTGTATTGTCAGTATCTGTATGTGTAGGGGCTTTGTGCTGGGAGAGAAGCTGAGCCCTGATTAGGGGGCGGGGCTTCACTGACTAGGGGTCTTATAAAGGCAGCAGCCAGTCAGACAGCGGCACAGGAGCTAGCAAACAGAGCTCTAAGCAGGGGAGTTTGAGTGGGAGTTCTGTTGGAGGAGAAGGTATTTGTGTGTGTTTTTGTATTGGTACAATCTGTATGTGTAGAGGCTTGGAGGGGCTAGGTGCTGGGAGAGAAGCTGAGCCCTGATTAGGGGGCGGGGCTTCACTGACTAGGGGTCCTATAAAGGTAGCAGCCAGTCAGGCAGAGGAACAGATAGCTGCAGCGGCACAGGAGCTAGCAAACAGAGCTGTAAACGGGAGTTGGAGTGGGAGTTCTGTTGGAGGAGAAGGTATTTGTGTGTGTTTGGTTTTGTATTGGTAGTATCTGTATGTGCAGGGGCTTTGTGCTGGGAGAGAAGCTGAGCCCTGATTAGGGGGCGGGGCTTCCCTGACTAGGGGTCCTATAAAGGTAGCAGCCAGTCAGGCAGCGGCACAGGAGCTAGCAAACAGAGCTGTGACCAGGGGAGTTTGAGTGGGAGTTCTGTTGTAGGAGAAGGTATTTGTGTGTGTTTGGTTTTTATTGTCAGTATCTGTATGTGCAGGGGCTTTGTGCTGGGAGAGAAGCTGAGCCCTGATTAGGGGGCGGTGCTTCCCTGACTAGGGGTCCTATAAAGGTAGCAGCCAGTCAGGCATCGGCACAGGAGCTAGCAAACAGCTGTAAACAGGGGAGTTTGTGTGGGAGTTCTGTTGGAGGAGAAGGTATTTGTGTGTGTTTGGTTTTGTATTGGTAGTATCTGTATGTGTAGAAGCTTGAAGGGGCTTTGTGCTGGGAGAGAAGCTGAGCCCTGATTAGGGGGCGGAGCTTCACTGACTAGGGGTCCTATAAAGGTAGCAGCCAGTCAGGCAGAGGAACAGACAGCTGCAGCGGCACAGGAGCTAGCAAACAGAGCTGTAAGCAGGGGAGTTTGAGTGGGAGTTCTGTTGGAGGAGAAGGTATTTGTGTGTGTGTTTGTATTGGTAGTATCTGTATGTGTAGACGCTTTGAGGGGCTTTGTGCTGGGAGAGAAGCTGAGCCCTGATTAGGGGGCGGGGCTTCACTGACAAGGGGTCCTATAAAGGTAGCAGCCAGTCAGGCAGCGGCACCGGAGCTAGCAAACAGAGCTGTGGACAGGGGAGTTTGAGTGGGAGTTTGGTTGGAGGAGGAGGTATTTGTGTGTGTTTGGTTTTGTATTGGTAGTATCTGTATGTGTAGAGGCTTGGAGGGGCTAGGTGCTGGGAGAGAAGATGAGCCCTGATTAGGGGGCGGGGCTTCACTGACTAGGGGTCTTATAAAGGTAGCAGCCAGTCAGGCAGCGGCACAGGAGCTAGCAAACAGAGCTGTAAACAGGGGAGTTTGAGTGGGAGTTCTGTTGGAGGAGAAGGTATTTGTGTGTGTTTGGTTTTGTATTGGTAGTATCTGTATGTGTAGAGGCTTGGAGGGGCTTTGTGCTGGGAGAGAAGCTGAGCCCTGATTAGGGGGCGGGGCTTCACTGACTAGGGGTCCTATAAAGGTAGCAGGCAGTCAGGCAGCGGCACAGGAGCTAGCAAACAGAGCTGTAAACAGGGGAGTTTGAGTGGGAGTTCTGTTGGAGGAGAAGGTATTTGTGTGTGTTTGGTTTTGTATTGGTAGTATCTGTATGTGTAGAGGCTTGGAGGGGCTTTGTGCTGGGAGAGAAGCTGAGCCCTGATTAGGGGGCGGGGCTTCACTGACTAGGGGTCCTATAAAGGTAGCAGGCAGTCAGGCAGCGGCACAGGAGCTAGCAAACAGAGCTGTAAACAGGGGAGTTTGAGTGGGAGTTCTGTTGGAGGAGAAGGTATTTGTGTGTGTGTGTTTTTGTATTGGTAGTATCTGTATGTGTAGAGGCTTGGAGGGGCTTTGTGCTGGGAGAGAAGCTGAGCCCTGATTAGGGGGCGGGGCTTCACTGACTAGGGGTCCTATAAATGTAGCAGCCAGTGAGGCAGCGGCACAGGAGCTAGCAAACAGAGCTGTAAACAGGGGAGTTTGAGTGGGAGTTCTGTTGGAGGAGAAGGTATTTGTGTGTGTGTGTTTTTGTATTGGTAGTATGTGTATGTGTAGAGGCTTGGAGGGGCTTTGTGCTGGGAGAGAAGCTGAGCCCTGATTAGGGGGCGGGGCTTCACTGACTAGGGGTCCTATAAAGGTAGCAGCCAGTCAGGCAGAGGAACAGACAGCTGCAGAGGCACAGGAGCTAGCAAACAGAGCTGTAAAGAGGGGAGTTTGAGTGGGAGTTCTGTTGGAGGAGAAGGTATTTGTGTGTTTTTGTATTGGTAGTATCTGTATGTGTAGAGGCTTGAAGGGGCTTTGTGCTGGGAGAGAAGCTGAGCCCTGATTAGGGGGCGGGGCTTCACTGACTAGGGGTCCTATAAAGGTAGCAGCCAGTCAGACAGCGGCACAGGAGCTAGCAAACAGAGCTCTAAGCAGGGGAGTTTGAGTGGGAGTTCTGTTGGAGGAGAAGGTATTTGTGTGTGTTTGGTTTTGTATTGGTAGTATATGTATGTGTAGGGGCTTTCTGCTGGGAGAGAAGCTGAGCCCTGATTAGGGGGCGGGGCTTCACTGACTAGGGGTCTTATAAATGTAGCAGCCAGTCAGACAGCGGCACAGGAGCTAGCAAACAGAGCTCTAAGCAGGGGAGTTTGAGTGGGAGTTCTGTTGGAGGAGAAGGTATTTGTGTGTGTTTTTGTATTGGTAGTATCTGTATGTGTAGAGGCTTGGAGGGGCTAGGTGCTGGGAGAGAAGCTGAGCCCTGATTAGCTGGCGGGGCTTCACTGACTAGGGGTCCTATAAAGGTAGCAGCCAGTCAGGCAGAGGAACAGACAGCTGCAGCGGCACAGGAGCTCGCAAACAGAGCTGTAAACAGGGGAGTTGGAGTGGGAGTTCTGTTGGAGGAGAAGGTATTTGTGTGTGTTTTTGTATTGGTATTATCTGTATGTGTAGAGGCTTGGAGGGGCTTTGTGCTGGGAGAGAAGCTGTGCCCTGATTAGGGGGCGGGGCTTCACTGACTAGGGGTCCTATAAAGGGAGCAGCCAGTCAGGCAGCGGCACAGGAGCTAGCAAACAGAGCTGTAAACAGTTGAGTTTGAGTGGGAGTTCTGTTGGAGGAGAAGGTATTTGTGTGTGTTTTTGTATTGGTATTATCTGTATGTGTAGAGGCTTGGAGGGGCTAGGTGCTGGGAGAGAAGCTGAGCCCTGATTAGGGGGCGGGGCTTGACTGACTAGGGGTCCTATAGAGGTAGCAGCCAGTCAGGCAGCGGCACAGACAGCTGCAGCGGCACAGGAGCTAGCAAACAGAGCTGTGAACAGGGGAGTTTGAGTGGGAGTTCTGTTGGAGGAGATGGTATTTGTGTGTGTTTGGTTTTGTATTGGTAGTATCAGTATGTGTTGGGCTCTGTGTTGGGAGAGAAGCTGAGCCCTGATTAGGGGGCGGGGCTTCCCTAACTAGGGGTCCTATAAAGGTAGCAGCCAGTCAGGCAGCGGCACAGGAGCTAGCAAACAGAGCTGTGAACAGGGGAGTTTGTGTGGGAGTTCTGTTGGAGGAGAAGGTATTTGTGTGTGTTTGGTTTTGTATTGGTAGTATCTGTATGTGTAGGGGTTTGGCGGGGCTTTGTGCTTGGAGAGAAGCTGAGCCCTGATTAGGGGGCGGGGCTTCACTGACGAGGGGTCCTATAAAGGTAGCAGCCAGTCAGGCAGCGGCACAGACAGCTGCAGTGGCACAGGCGCTAGCAAACAGAGCTGTAAACAGGGGAGTTGGAGTTCTGTTGGAGGAGAAGGAATTTGTGTGTGTTTGGATTTGTATTGTCAGTATCTGTATGTGCAGAGGCTTTGTGCTGGGAGAGAAGCTGAGCCCTGATTAGGGGGCGGGGCTTCACTGACTAGGGGTCCTATAAAGGTAGCAGCCAGTCAGGCAGCGGCACAGGAGCTAGCAAACAGAGCTGTAAACAGGGGAGTTTGAGTGGGAGTTCTGTTGGAGGAGAAGATATTTGTGTGTGTGTGTTTTTGTATTGGTAGTATCTGTATGTGTAGAGGCTTGGAGGGGCTTTGTGCTGGGAGAGAAGCTGAGCCCTGATTAGGGGGCGGGGCTTCACTGACGAGGGGTCCTATAAAGGGAGCAGACAGTCAGGCAGCGAAACAGACAGCTGCAGCGGTACAGGGGCTAGCAAACAGAGCTGTAAACGGGAGTTTGAGTGGGAGTTCTGTTGGAAGAGAAGGTATTTGTGTGTGTTTGGTTTTGTATTGGTAGTATCTGTATGTGTAGGGTCTTTGTGCTGGGAGAAAAGCTGAGCCCTGATTAGGGGGCGGGGCTTCACTGACTAGGGGTCCTAGAAAGATAGCAGCCAGTCAGGCAGCGGCACAGGAGCTAGCAAACAGAGCTCTAAACAGGGGAGTATGAGTGGGAGTTCTGTTGGAGGAGAAGGTATTTGTGTGTGTTTGGTTTTGTATTGGTAGTATCTGTATGTGTAGGGGCCTTGTGCTGGGAGAGAAGCTGAGCCCTGATTAGGGGGCGGGGCTTCACTGACGAGGGGTCCTATAAAGGGAGCAGCCAGTCAGGCAGCAACACAGACAGCTGCAGCGGAACAGGAGCTAGCAAACAGAGCTGTAAACAGGGGAGTTTGAGTGGGACTTCTGTTGGAGGAGAAGGTATTTGTGTGCGTGTTTGGTATTGTATTGGTAGTATCTGTATGAGTAGAGGCTTGGAGGGGCTTTGTGCTGGGAGCGAAGCTGAGCCCTGATTAGGGGGCGGGGCTTCACTGACTAGGGGTCATATAAAGGTAGCAGCCAGTCAGGCAGCGGCACAGGAGCTAGCAAACAGAGCTGTAAACAGGGGAGTTTGAGTGGGACTTCTGTTGGAGGAGAAGGTATTTGTGTGTGTTTGGTTTTGTATTGGTAGTATCTGTATGTGTAGAGGCTTGGAGGGGCTTTGTGCTGGGAGAGAAGCTGAGCCCTGATTAGGGGGCGGGGCTTCACTGACTAGGGTTCCTATAAAGGTAGCAGCCAGTCAGGCAGCGGCACAGGAGCTAGCAAACAGAACTGTAAACAGGGGAGTCTGAGTGGGACTTCTGTTGGAGGAGAAGGCATTTGTGTGTGTTTGGTTTTGTATTGGTAGTATCTGTATGTGTAGGGGCTTTGTGCTGGGAGAAAAGCTGAGCCCTGATTAGGGGGCTGGGCTTCACTGACTACGGGTCCTATAAAGGGAGCAGCCAGTCAGGCAGGGGCACAGACAGCTGCAGCGGAACAGGAGCTAGCAAACTGAGCTGTAAACAGGGGAGTTTGAGAGGGAGTTCTGTTGGAGGAGAAGGTATTTGTGTGTGTTTGGTTTTGTATTGGTAGTATCTGTATGAGTAGAGGCTTTGTGCTGGGAGAGAATCTGAGCCCTGATTAGGGGGCGGGGCTTCACTGACTAGGGGTCCTATAAAGGTAGCAGCCAGTCAGGCAGCGGCACAGGAGCTAGCAAACAGAGCTGTAAACAGGGGAGTTTGATTGGGAGTTCTGTTAGAGGAGAAGGTATTTGTGTGTGTTTGGTTTTGTATTGGTGGTATCTGTATGTGTAGGGGCTTTGTGCTGCGAGAGAAGCTGAGCCCTGATTAGGGGGCGGGGCTTCACTGACTAGGGGTCCTATAAAGGGAGCAGCCAGTCAGGCGGCGGCACGGACAGCTGCAGCGGTACAGGAGCTAGCAAACAGAGCTGTAAACAGGGGAGTTTGAGTGGGAGTTCTGTTGGAGGAGAAGGTATTTGTGTGTGTGTTTGGTTTTGTATTGTTGGTATCTGTATGTGTAGAGGCTTGGAGGGGCTTTGTGCTGGGAGAGAAGCTGAGCCCTGATTAGGGGGCGGGGCTTCACTGACGAGGGGTCCTATAAAGGGAGCAGACAGTCAGGCAGCGACACAGACAGCTGCAGCGGTACAGGAGCTAGCAAACAGAGCTGTAAACAGGGGAGTTTGAGTGGGAGTTCTGTTGGAAGAGAAGGTATTTGTGTGCGTTTGGTTTTGTATTGGTAGTATCTGTATGTGTAGGGTCTTTGTGCTGGGAGAAAAGCTGAGCCCTGATAAGGGGGCGGGGCTTCACTGACTAGGCGTCCTATAAAGGTAGCAGCCAGTCAGGCAGCGGCACAGGAGCTAGCAAACAGAGCTGTAAACAGGGGAGTTTGAGTGGGAGTTCTGTTTGAGGAGAAGGTATTTCTGTGTGTGTTTGGTTTTGTATTGGTGGTATCTGTATGTGTATAGGCTTGGAGGGGCTTTGTGCTCGGAGCGAAGCTGAGCCCTGATTAGGGGGCGGGGCTTCACTGACTAGGGGTCCTATAAAGGGAGCAGCCAGTCAGGCAGGGGCACAGACAGCTGCAGCGGAACAGGAGCTACAAAACTGAGCTGTAAACAGGGGAGTTTGAGAGGGAGTTCTGTTGGAGGAGAAGGTATTTGTGTGTGTTTGGTTTTGTATTGGTAGTATCTGTATGTGTAGAGTCTTGGAGGGGCTTTGTGCTGGGAGAGAAGCTGAGCCCTGATTAGGGGGCAGAGCTTCACTGACTAGGGGTCCTAGAAAGGTAGCAGCCAGTCCGGCAGCGACACAGGAGCTAGCAAACAGAGCTCTAAACAGGGGAGTATGAGTGGGAGTTCTGTTGGAGGAGAAGGTGTTTGTGTGTGTGTTTGGTATTGTATTGGCAGTATCTGTATGTGTAGGGGCTTTGTGCTGGGAGAAAAGCTGAGCCCTGATTAGGGGGCGGGGCTTCACTGACTAGGGGTCCTAGAAAGGTAGCAGCCAGTCCGGCAGCGACACAGGAGCTAGCAAACAGAGCTCTAAACAGGGGAGTATGAGTGGGAGTTCTGTTGGAGGAGAAGGTGTTTGTGTGTGTGTTTGGTATTGTATTGGCAGTATCTGTATGTGTAGGGGCTTTGTGCTGGGAGAAAAGCTGAGCCGTGATTAGGGGGCGGGGCTTCACTGACTAGGGGTCCTATAAAGGGAGCAGCCAGTCAGGCAGGGGAACAGACAGCTGCAGCGGCACAGGAGCTAGCAAATAGAGCTGTAAACAGGGGAGTTTGAGTGGGAGTTCTGTTTGAGGAGAAGGTATTTGTGTGTGTGTTTGGTTTTGTATTGGTGGTATCTGTATTTGTAGAGGCTTGGAGGGGCTTTCTGCTGGGAGAGAAGCTGAGCCCTGATTAGGGGGCGGGGCTTCGCTGACTAGGGGTCCTATGATTGTAGCAGCCAGTCAGGCAGCGACACAGACAGCTGCAGCGGTACAGGAGCTAGCAAACAGAGCTGTAAACAGGGGAGTTTGAGTGGGAGTTCTGTTCGAGGAGAAGGTATTTGTGTGTGTTTGGTCTTGTGTTGGTGGTATCTGTATGTGTAGGGGCTTTGTGCTGGGAGAGAAGCTGAGCCCTGATTAGGGGGCGGGGCTTCACTGACTAGGGGTTCTATAAAGGCAGCAGCCAGTCAGGCAGCGGCACAGACAGCTGCAGTGGCACAGGAGCTAGCAAAGAGAGCTGTAAACAGGGGAGTTTGAGTGGGAGTTCTGTTGGAGGAGAAGGTATTTGTGTGTGTGTTTGGTTTTGTATTGTTGGGATCTGTATGTGTAGAGGCTTGGAGGGGCTTTGTGCTGGGAGCGAAGCTGAGCCCTGATTAGGGGGCGGGGCTTCACTGACTAGGGGTCCTATAAAGGTAGCAGCCAGTCAGGCAGCGGCACAGGAGCTAGCAAACAGAGCTGTAAACAGGGGAGTTTGAGTGGGACTTCTGTTGGAGGAGAAGGTATTTGTGTGTGTTTGGTTTTGTATTGGTAGTATCTGTATGTGTAGAGGCTTGGAGGGGCTTTGTGCTGGGAGAGAAGCTGAGCCCTGATTAGGGGGCGGGGCTTCACTGACGAGGGGTCCTATAAAGGGAGCAGCCAGTCAGGCAGCAACACAGACAGCTGCAGCGGAACAGGAGCTAGCAAACTGAGCTGTAAACAGGGGAGTTTGAGAGGGAGTTCTGTTGGAGGAGAAGGTATTTGTGTGTGTTTGGTTTTGTATTGGTAGTATCTGTATGAGTAGAGGCTTTGTGCTGGGAGAGAATCTGAGCCCTGATTAGGGGGCGGGGCTTCACTGACTAGGGGTCCTATAAAGGTAGCAGCCAGTCAGGCAGCGGAACAGGAGCTAGCAAACAGAGCTGTAAACAGGGGAGTCTGAGTGGGAGTTCTGTTGGAGGAGAAGGCATTTGTGTGTGTGTTTGGTTTTGTATTAGTAGCATCTGTATGTGTAGGGGCTTTGTGCTGGGAGAGAAGCTGAGCCCTGATTAGGGGCGGGGCTTCACTGACTAGGGGTCCTATAAAGGGAGCAGCCAGTCAGGCAGGGGCACAGACAGCTGCAGCGGAACAGGAGCTACAAAACTGAGCTGTAAACAGGGGAGTTTGAGAGGGAGTTCTGTTGGAGGAGAAGGTATTTGTGTGTGTTTGGTTTTGTATTGGTAGTATCTGTATGTGTAGAGTCTTGGAGGGGCTTTGTGCTGGGAGAGAAGCTGAGCCCTGATTAGGGGGCGGGGCTTCACTGACTAGGGGTCCTATAAAGGGAGCAGCCAGTCAGGCAGCTGCACAGACAGCTGCAGCGGTACAGGAGCGAGCAAACAGAGCTGTAAACAGGGGAGTTTGAGTGGGAGTTCTGTTCGAGGAGAAGGTATTTGTGTGTGTGTTTGGTTTTGTGTTGGTGGTATCTGTATGTGTAGAGGCTTGGAGGGGCTTTGTGCTGGGAGAGAAGCTGAGCCCTGATTAGGGGGCGGGGCTTCACTGACGAGGGGTCCTATAAAGGGAGCAGACAGTCAGGCAGCGACACAGAGAGCTGCAGCGGTACAGGAGCTAGCAAACAGAGCTGTAAATAGGGGACTTTGAGTGGGAGTTCTGTTGGAGGAGAAGCTATTTGTGTGTGTTTGGTTTTGTATTGGTAGTATCTGTATGTGTAGGGTCTTCGTGCTGGGAGAAAAGCTGAGCCCTGATTAGGGGGCGGGGCTTCACTGACTAGGGGTCCTAGAAAGATAGCAGCCAGTCAGGCAGCGGCACAGGAGCTAGCAAACAGAGCTGTAAACAGGGGAGTTTGAGTGGGACTTCTGTTGGAGGAGAAGGTATTTGTGTGTGTGTTTGGTATTGTATTGGTAGTATCTGTATGAGTAGAGGCTTGGAGGGGCTTTGTGCTGGGAGCGAAGCTGAGCCCTGATTAGGGGGCGGGGCTTCACTGACTAGGGGTCCTATAAAGGTAGCAGCCAGTCAGGCAGCGGCACAGGAGCTAGCAAACCGAGCTGTAAACAGGGGAGTTTGAGTGGGACTTCTGTTGGAGGAGAAGGTATTTGTGTGTGTGTTTGGTATTGTATTGGTAGTATCTGTATGTGTAGAGGCTTGGAGGGGCTTTGTGCTGGGAGCGAAGCTGAGCCCTGATTAGGGGGCGGGGCTTCATTGACTAGGGGTCCTATAAAGGGAGCAGCCAGTGAGGCAGGGGCACAGACAGCTGCAGCGGAACAGGAGCTGCAAAACTGAGCTGTAAACAGGGGAGTTTGAGAGGGAGTTCTGTTGGAGGAGAAGGTATTTGTGTGTGTGTTTTGTTTTGTATTGGTAGTATCTGTATGTGTAGAGGCTTGGAGGGGCTTTGTGCTGGGAGAGAAGCTGAGCCCTGATTAGGGGGCGGGGCTTCACTGACTAGGGTTCCTATAAAGGTAGCAGCCAGTCAGGCAGCGGCACAGGAGCTAGCAAACAGAACTGTAAACAGGGGAGTTTGAGTGGGACTTCTGTTGGAAGAGAAGGTATTTGTGTGTGTTTGGTTTTGTATTGGTAGTATCTGTATGTGTAGGGGCTTTGTGCTGGGAGAGAAGCTGAGCCCTGATTAGGGGGCGGGGCTTCACTGACTAGGGGTCCTATAAAGGGAGCAGCCAGTCAGGCGGCGGCACGGACAGCTGCACCGGCACAGGAGCTAGCAAACAGAGCTGTAAACAGGGGAGTTTGAGTGGGAGTTCTGTTTGAGGAGAAGGTATTTGTGTGTGTGTTTGGTTTTGTATTGGTGGTATCTGTATTTGTAGAGGCTTGGAGGGGCTTTGTGCTGGGAGAGAAGCTGAGCCCTGATTAGGGGGCGGGGCTTCGCTGACTAGGGGTCCTATGATTGTAGCAGCCAGTCAGGCAGCGTCACAGACAGCTCCAGGGGCACAGGAGCTAGCAAACAGAGCTGTAAACAGGGGAGTTTGAGTGGGAGTTCTGTTGGAGGAGAAGGTATTTGTGTGTGTTTGGTTTTGTATTGGTAGCATCTGTATGTGTAGGGGCTTTGTGCTGGGAGAGAAGCTGAGCCCTGATTAGGGGGCGGGGCTTCACTAACTAGGGGTCCTATAAAGGCAGCAGCCAGTCAGGCAGCGGCACAGACAGCTGCAGTGGCACAGGAGCTAGCAAACAGAGCTGTAAACAGCGGAGTTTGAGTGGGAGTTCTGTTGGAGGAGAAGGTATTTGTGTGTGTGTTTGGTTTTGTATTGGTAGTATCTGTATGTGTAGGGGCTTGGAGGGGCTTTGTGCTGGGAGCGAAGCTGAGCCCTGATTAGGGAGCGGGGCTTCACTGACTAGGGGTCCTATGAAGGTAGCAGCCAGTCAGGCAGCGGCACAGGAGCTAGCAAACAGAGCTGTAAACAGGGGAGTTTGAGTGGGAGTTCTGTTGGAGGAGAAGGTATTTGTGTGTGTTTGATTTTGTATTGGTGGTATCTGTATGTGTAGGGGCTTTGTGCTGGGAGAGAAGCTGAGCCCTGATTAGGGGGCGGGGCTTCACTGACTAGGGGTCCTATAAAGGTAGCAGACAGTCAGGCATCGGCAAAGACAGCTGAAGCGGCACAGGAGCTGGCAAACAGAGCTCTAAACAGGGGAGTTTGAGAGGGATTTCTGTTTGAGGAGAAGGTATTTGTGTGTGTTTGGTTTTGTATTGGTAGTATCTGTATGTGCAGAGGCTTGGAGGGGCTTTGTGCTGGGAGCGAAGCTGAGCCCTGATTAGGGAGCGGGGCTTCACTGACTAGGGGTCCTATGAAGGTAGCAGCCAGTCAGGCAGCGGCACAGGAGCTAGCAAACAGAGCTGTAAACAGGGGAGTTTGTGTGGGAGTTCTGTTGGAGGAGAAGGTATTTGTGTGTGCTTTGTTTTGTATTGGTAGTATCTGTATGTGTAGGGGCTTTGTGCTGGGAGAGAAGCTGAGCCCTGATTAGGGGGCGGGGCTTCACTGACGAGGGGTCCTATAAAGGTAGCATCCAGTGAGGCAGCGGCACAGGAGCTAGCAAACAGCTGTAAACAGGGGAGTTTGTGTGGGAGTTCTGTTGGAGGAGAAGGTATTTGTGTGTGTTTGGTTTTGTATTGGTAGTATCTGTATGTGTAGGGGTTTGGCGGGGCTTTGTGCTGGGAGAGAAGCTGAGCCCTGATTAGGGGGCGGGGCTTCACTGACGAGGGGTCCTATAAAGGTAGCAGCCAGTCAGGCAGCGGCACAGACAGCTGCAGTGGCACAGGCGCTAGCAAACAGAGCTGTAAACAGGGGAGTTGGAGTTCTGTTGGAGGAGAAGGAATTTGTGTGTGTTTGGATTTGTATTGTCAGTATCTGTATGTGCAGGGGCTTTGTGCTGGGAGAGAAGCTGAGCCCTGATTAGGGGGCGGGGCTTCCCTGACTAGGGGTCCTATAAAGGTAGCAGCCAGTCAGGCAGCGGCACAGGAGCTAGCAAACAGAGCTGTAAACAGGGGAGTTTGAGTGGGAGTTCTGTTGGAGGAGAAGATATTTGTGTGTTTGTGTTTTTGTATTGGTAGTATCTGTATGTGTAGAGGCTTGGAGGGGCTTTGTGCTGGGAGAGAAGCTGAGCCCTGATTAGGGGGCGGGGCTTGACTGACTGGGGGTCCTATAAAGGTAGCATCCAGTGAGGCAGCGGCACAGGAGCTAGCAAACAGCTGTAAACAGGGGAGTTTGAGTGGGAGTTCGGTTGGAGGAGAAGGTATTTGTGTGTGTTTTTGTATTGGTAGTATCTGTATGTGTAGAGGCTTGAAGGGGCTTTGTGCTGGGAGAGAAGCTGAGCCCTGATTAGGGGGCGGGGCTTCACTGACTAGGGGTCCTATAAAGGTAGCAGCCAGTCAGACAGCGGCACAGGAGCTAGCAAACAGAGCTGTGAACAGGGGAGTTTGAGTGGGAGTTCTGTTGGAGGAGAAGGTATTTGTGTGTGTTTGGTTTTGTATTGGTAGTATATGTATGTGTAGGGGCTTTCTGCTGGGAGAGAAGCTGAGCCCTGATTAGGGGGCGGGGCTTCACTGACTAGGGGTCCTATAAAGGTAGCAGCCAGTCAGGCAGAGGAACAGACAGCTGCAGCGGCACAGGAGCTCGCAAACAGAGCTGTAAACAGGGGAGTTTGAGTGGGAGTTCTGTTGGAGGAGAAGGTATTTGTGTGTGTTTTTGTATTGGTAGTATCTGTATGTGTAGAGGCTTGGAGGGGCTAGGTGCTGGGAGAGAAGCTGAGCCCTGATTAGGGGGCGGGGCTTCACTGACTAGGGGTCCTATAGAGGTAGCAGCCAGTCAGGCAGCGGCACAGACAGCTGAAGCGGCACAGGAGCTAGCAAACAGAGCTGTAAACAGGGGAGTTTGAGTGGGAGTTCTGTTGGAGGAGATGGTGTTTGTGTGTGTTTGGTTTTGTATTGGTAGTACATGTATGTGTAGAGGCTTGAAGGGGCTTTTTGCTGGGAGAGAAGCTGAGCCCTGATTAGGGGGCGGGGCTTGACTGACTAGGGGTCCTATAAAGGTAGCAGCCAGTCAGGCAGAGGAACAGACAGCTGCAGCGACACAGGAGCTAGCAAACAGAGCTGTAAACAGGGGAGTTGGAGTGGGAGTTCTGTTGGAGGAGAAGGTATTTGTGTGTGTTTGGTTTTGTATTGTCAGTATCTGTATGTGTAGGGGCTTTGTGCTGGGAGAGAAGCTGAGCCCTGATTAGGGGGCGGGGCTTCACTGACTAGGGGTCTTATAAAGGCAGCAGCCAGTCAGACAGCGGCACAGGAGCTAGCAAACAGAGCTCTAAGCAGGGGAGTTTGAGTGGGAGTTCTGTTGGAGGAGAAGGTATTTGTGTGTGTTTGGTTTTGTATTGGTAGTATCTGTATGTGCAGGGGCTTTGTGCTGGGAGAGAAGCTGAGCCCTGATTAGGGGGCGGGGCTTCCCTGACTAGGGGTCCTATAAAGGTAGCAGCCAGTCAGGCAGCGGCACAGGAGCTAGCAAACAGAGCTGTGACCAGGGGAGTTTGAGTGGGAGTTCTGTTGTAGGAGAAGGTATTTGTGTGTGTTTGGTTTTTATTGTCAGTATCTGTATGTGCAGGGGCTTTGTGCTGGGAGAGAAGCTGAGCCCTGATTAGGGGGCGGTGCTTCCCTGACTAGGGGTCCTATAAAGGTAGCAGCCAGTCAGGCATCGGCACAGGAGCTAGCAAACAGCTGTAAACAGGGGAGTTTGTGTGGGAGTTCTGTTGGAGGAGAAGGTATTTGTGTGTGTTTGGTTTTGTATTGGTAGTATCTGTATGTGTAGAAGCTTGAAGGGGCTTTGTGCTGGGAGAGAAGCTGAGCCCTGATTAGGGGGCGGAGCTTCACTGACTAGGGGTCCTATAAAGGTAGCAGCCAGTCAGGCAGAGGAACAGACAGCTGCAGCGGCACAGGAGCTAGCAAACAGAGCTGTAAGCAGGGGAGTTTGAGTGGGAGTTCTGTTGGAGGAGAAGGTATTTGTGTGTGTGTTTGTATTGGTAGTATCTGTATGTGTAGACGCTTTGAGGGGCTTTGTGCTGGGAGAGAAGCTGAGCCCTGATTAGGGGGCGGGGCTTCACTGACAAGGGGTCCTATAAAGGTAGCAGCCAGTCAGGCAGCGGCACCGGAGCTAGCAAACAGAGCTGTGGACAGGGGAGTTTGAGTGGGAGTTTGGTTGGAGGAGGAGGTATTTGTGTGTGTTTGGTTTTGTATTGGTAGTATCTGTATGTGTAGAGGCTTGGAGGGGCTAGGTGCTGGGAGAGAAGATGAGCCCTGATTAGGGGGCGGGGCTTCACTGACTAGGGGTCTTATAAAGGTAGCAGCCAGTCAGGCAGCGGCACAGGAGCTAGCAAACAGAGCTGTAAACAGGGGAGTTTGAGTGGGAGTTCTGTTGGAGGAGAAGGTATTTGTGTGTGTTTGGTTTTGTATTGGTAGTATCTGTATGTGTAGAGGCTTGGAGGGGCTTTGTGCTGGGAGAGAAGCTGAGCCCTGATTAGGGGGCGGGGCTTCACTGACTAGGGGTCCTATAAAGGTAGCAGGCAGTCAGGCAGCGGCACAGGAGCTAGCAAACAGAGCTGTAAACAGGGGAGTTTGAGTGGGAGTTCTGTTGGAGGAGAAGGTATTTGTGTGTGTTTGGTTTTGTATTGGTAGTATCTGTATGTGTAGAGGCTTGGAGGGGCTTTGTGCTGGGAGAGAAGCTGAGCCCTGATTAGGGGGCGGGGCTTCACTGACTAGGGGTCCTATAAAGGTAGCAGGCAGTCAGGCAGCGGCACAGGAGCTAGCAAACAGAGCTGTAAACAGGGGAGTTTGAGTGGGAGTTCTGTTGGAGGAGAAGGTATTTGTGTGTGTGTGTTTTTGTATTGGTAGTATCTGTATGTGTAGAGGCTTGGAGGGGCTTTGTGCTGGGAGAGAAGCTGAGCCCTGATTAGGGGGCGGGGCTTCACTGACTAGGGGTCCTATAAATGTAGCAGCCAGTGAGGCAGCGGCACAGGAGCTAGCAAACAGAGCTGTAAACAGGGGAGTTTGAGTGGGAGTTCTGTTGGAGGAGAAGGTATTTGTGTGTGTGTGTTTTTGTATTGGTAGTATGTGTATGTGTAGAGGCTTGGAGGGGCTTTGTGCTGGGAGAGAAGCTGAGCCCTGATTAGGGGGCGGGGCTTCACTGACTAGGGGTCCTATAAAGGTAGCAGCCAGTCAGGCAGAGGAACAGACAGCTGCAGAGGCACAGGAGCTAGCAAACAGAGCTGTAAAGAGGGGAGTTTGAGTGGGAGTTCTGTTGGAGGAGAAGGTATTTGTGTGTTTTTGTATTGGTAGTATCTGTATGTGTAGAGGCTTGAAGGGGCTTTGTGCTGGGAGAGAAGCTGAGCCCTGATTAGGGGGCGGGGCTTCACTGACTAGGGGTCCTATAAAGGTAGCAGCCAGTCAGACAGCGGCACAGGAGCTAGCAAACAGAGCTCTAAGCAGGGGAGTTTGAGTGGGAGTTCTGTTGGAGGAGAAGGTATTTGTGTGTGTTTGGTTTTGTATTGGTAGTATATGTATGTGTAGGGGCTTTCTGCTGGGAGAGAAGCTGAGCCCTGATTAGGGGGCGGGGCTTCACTGACTAGGGGTCTTATAAATGTAGCAGCCAGTCAGACAGCGGCACAGGAGCTAGCAAACAGAGCTCTAAGCAGGGGAGTTTGAGTGGGAGTTCTGTTGGAGGAGAAGGTATTTGTGTGTGTTTTTGTATTGGTAGTATCTGTATGTGTAGAGGCTTGGAGGGGCTAGGTGCTGGGAGAGAAGCTGAGCCCTGATTAGCTGGCGGGGCTTCACTGACTAGGGGTCCTATAAAGGTAGCAGCCAGTCAGGCAGAGGAACAGACAGCTGCAGCGGCACAGGAGCTCGCAAACAGAGCTGTAAACAGGGGAGTTGGAGTGGGAGTTCTGTTGGAGGAGAAGGTATTTGTGTGTGTTTTTGTATTGGTATTATCTGTATGTGTAGAGGCTTGGAGGGGCTTTGTGCTGGGAGAGAAGCTGTGCCCTGATTAGGGGGCGGGGCTTCACTGACTAGGGGTCCTATAAAGGGAGCAGCCAGTCAGGCAGCGGCACAGGAGCTAGCAAACAGAGCTGTAAACAGTTGAGTTTGAGTGGGAGTTCTGTTGGAGGAGAAGGTATTTGTGTGTGTTTTTGTATTGGTATTATCTGTATGTGTAGAGGCTTGGAGGGGCTAGGTGCTGGGAGAGAAGCTGAGCCCTGATTAGGGGGCGGGGCTTGACTGACTAGGGGTCCTATAGAGGTAGCAGCCAGTCAGGCAGCGGCACAGACAGCTGCAGCGGCACAGGAGCTAGCAAACAGAGCTGTGAACAGGGGAGTTTGAGTGGGAGTTCTGTTGGAGGAGATGGTATTTGTGTGTGTTTGGTTTTGTATTGGTAGTATCAGTATGTGCAGGGGCTCTGTGTTGGGAGAGAAGCTGAGCCCTGATTAGGGGGCGGGGCTTCCCTAACTAGGGGTCCTATAAAGGTAGCAGCCAGTCAGGCAGCGGCACAGGAGCTAGCAAACAGAGCTGTGAACAGGGGAGTTTGTGTGGGAGTTCTGTTGGAGGAGAAGGTATTTGTGTGTGTTTGGTTTTGTATTGGTAGTATCTGTATGTGTAGGGGTTTGGCGGGGCTTTGTGCTTGGAGAGAAGCTGAGCCCTGATTAGGGGGCGGGGCTTCACTGACGAGGGGTCCTATAAAGGTAGCAGCCAGTCAGGCAGCGGCACAGACAGCTGCAGTGGCACAGGCGCTAGCAAACAGAGCTGTAAACAGGGGAGTTGGAGTTCTGTTGGAGGAGAAGGAATTTGTGTGTGTTTGGATTTGTATTGTCAGTATCTGTATGTGCAGAGGCTTTGTGCTGGGAGAGAAGCTGAGCCCTGATTAGGGGGCGGGGCTTCACTGACTAGGGGTCCTATAAAGGTAGCAGCCAGTCAGGCAGCGGCACAGGAGCTAGCAAACAGAGCTGTAAACAGGGGAGTTTGAGTGGGAGTTCTGTTGGAGGAGAAGATATTTGTGTGTGTGTGTTTTTGTATTGGTAGTATCTGTATGTGTAGAGGCTTGGAGGGGCTTTGTGCTGGGAGAGAAGCTGAGCCCTGATTAGGGGGCGGGGCTTCACTGACGAGGGGTCCTATAAAGGGAGCAGACAGTCAGGCAGCGAAACAGACAGCTGCAGCGGTACAGGGGCTAGCAAACAGAGCTGTAAACGGGAGTTTGAGTGGGAGTTCTGTTGGAAGAGAAGGTATTTGTGTGTGTTTGGTTTTGTATTGGTAGTATCTGTATGTGTAGGGTCTTTGTGCTGGGAGAAAAGCTGAGCCCTGATTAGGGGGCGGGGCTTCACTGACTAGGGGTCCTAGAAAGATAGCAGCCAGTCAGGCAGCGGCACAGGAGCTAGCAAACAGAGCTCTAAACAGGGGAGTATGAGTGGGAGTTCTGTTGGAGGAGAAGGTATTTGTGTGTGTTTGGTTTTGTATTGGTAGTATCTGTATGTGTAGGGGCCTTGTGCTGGGAGAGAAGCTGAGCCCTGATTAGGGGGCGGGGCTTCACTGACGAGGGGTCCTATAAAGGGAGCAGCCAGTCAGGCAGCAACACAGACAGCTGCAGCGGAACAGGAGCTAGCAAACAGAGCTGTAAACAGGGGAGTTTGAGTGGGACTTCTGTTGGAGGAGAAGGTATTTGTGTGCGTGTTTGGTATTGTATTGGTAGTATCTGTATGAGTAGAGGCTTGGAGGGGCTTTGTGCTGGGAGCGAAGCTGAGCCCTGATTAGGGGGCGGGGCTTCACTGACTAGGGGTCATATAAAGGTAGCAGCCAGTCAGGCAGCGGCACAGGAGCTAGCAAACAGAGCTGTAAACAGGGGAGTTTGAGTGGGACTTCTGTTGGAGGAGAAGGTATTTGTGTGTGTTTGGTTTTGTATTGGTAGTATCTGTATGTGTAGAGGCTTGGAGGGGCTTTGTGCTGGGAGAGAAGCTGAGCCCTGATTAGGGGGCGGGGCTTCACTGACTAGGGTTCCTATAAAGGTAGCAGCCAGTCAGGCAGCGGCACAGGAGCTAGCAAACAGAACTGTAAACAGGGGAGTCTGAGTGGGACTTCTGTTGGAGGAGAAGGCATTTGTGTGTGTTTGGTTTTGTATTGGTAGTATCTGTATGTGTAGGGGCTTTGTGCTGGGAGAAAAGCTGAGCCCTGATTAGGGGGCTGGGCTTCACTGACTACGGGTCCTATAAAGGGAGCAGCCAGTCAGGCAGGGGCACAGACAGCTGCAGCGGAACAGGAGCTAGCAAACTGAGCTGTAAACAGGGGAGTTTGAGAGGGAGTTCTGTTGGAGGAGAAGGTATTTGTGTGTGTTTGGTTTTGTATTGGTAGTATCTGTATGAGTAGAGGCTTTGTGCTGGGAGAGAATCTGAGCCCTGATTAGGGGGCGGGGCTTCACTGACTAGGGGTCCTATAAAGGTAGCAGCCAGTCAGGCAGCGGCACAGGAGCTAGCAAACAGAGCTGTAAACAGGGGAGTTTGATTGGGAGTTCTGTTAGAGGAGAAGGTATTTGTGTGTGTTTGGTTTTGTATTGGTGGTATCTGTATGTGTAGGGGCTTTGTGCTGCGAGAGAAGCTGAGCCCTGATTAGGGGGCGGGGCTTCACTGACTAGGGGTCCTATAAAGGGAGCAGCCAGTCAGGCGGCGGCACGGACAGCTGCAGCGGTACAGGAGCTAGCAAACAGAGCTGTAAACAGGGGAGTTTGAGTGGGAGTTCTGTTGGAGGAGAAGGTATTTGTGTGTGTGTTTGGTTTTGTATTGTTGGTATCTGTATGTGTAGAGGCTTGGAGGGGCTTTGTGCTGGGAGAGAAGCTGAGCCCTGATTAGGGGGCGGGGCTTCACTGACGAGGGGTCCTATAAAGGGAGCAGACAGTCAGGCAGCGACACAGACAGCTGCAGCGGTACAGGAGCTAGCAAACAGAGCTGTAAACAGGGGAGTTTGAGTGGGAGTTCTGTTGGAAGAGAAGGTATTTGTGTGCGTTTGGTTTTGTATTGGTAGTATCTGTATGTGTAGGGTCTTTGTGCTGGGAGAAAAGCTGAGCCCTGATAAGGGGGCGGGGCTTCACTGACTAGGCGTCCTATAAAGGTAGCAGCCAGTCAGGCAGCGGCACAGGAGCTAGCAAACAGAGCTGTAAACAGGGGAGTTTGAGTGGGAGTTCTGTTTGAGGAGAAGGTATTTCTGTGTGTGTTTGGTTTTGTATTGGTGGTATCTGTATGTGTATAGGCTTGGAGGGGCTTTGTGCTCGGAGCGAAGCTGAGCCCTGATTAGGGGGCGGGGCTTCACTGACTAGGGGTCCTATAAAGGGAGCAGCCAGTCAGGCAGGGGCACAGACAGCTGCAGCGGAACAGGAGCTACAAAACTGAGCTGTAAACAGGGGAGTTTGAGAGGGAGTTCTGTTGGAGGAGAAGGTATTTGTGTGTGTTTGGTTTTGTATTGGTAGTATCTGTATGTGTAGAGTCTTGGAGGGGCTTTGTGCTGGGAGAGAAGCTGAGCCCTGATTAGGGGGCAGAGCTTCACTGACTAGGGGTCCTAGAAAGGTAGCAGCCAGTCCGGCAGCGACACAGGAGCTAGCAAACAGAGCTCTAAACAGGGGAGTATGAGTGGGAGTTCTGTTGGAGGAGAAGGTGTTTGTGTGTGTGTTTGGTATTGTATTGGCAGTATCTGTATGTGTAGGGGCTTTGTGCTGGGAGAAAAGCTGAGCCCTGATTAGGGGGCGGGGCTTCACTGACTAGGGGTCCTAGAAAGGTAGCAGCCAGTCCGGCAGCGACACAGGAGCTAGCAAACAGAGCTCTAAACAGGGGAGTATGAGTGGGAGTTCTGTTGGAGGAGAAGGTGTTTGTGTGTGTGTTTGGTATTGTATTGGCAGTATCTGTATGTGTAGGGGCTTTGTGCTGGGAGAAAAGCTGAGCCGTGATTAGGGGGCGGGGCTTCACTGACTAGGGGTCCTATAAAGGGAGCAGCCAGTCAGGCAGGGGAACAGACAGCTGCAGCGGCACAGGAGCTAGCAAATAGAGCTGTAAACAGGGGAGTTTGAGTGGGAGTTCTGTTTGAGGAGAAGGTATTTGTGTGTGTGTTTGGTTTTGTATTGGTGGTATCTGTATTTGTAGAGGCTTGGAGGGGCTTTCTGCTGGGAGAGAAGCTGAGCCCTGATTAGGGGGCGGGGCTTCGCTGACTAGGGGTCCTATGATTGTAGCAGCCAGTCAGGCAGCGACACAGACAGCTGCAGCGGTACAGGAGCTAGCAAACAGAGCTGTAAACAGGGGAGTTTGAGTGGGAGTTCTGTTCGAGGAGAAGGTATTTGTGTGTGTTTGGTCTTGTGTTGGTGGTATCTGTATGTGTAGGGGCTTTGTGCTGGGAGAGAAGCTGAGCCCTGATTAGGGGGCGGGGCTTCACTGACTAGGGGTTCTATAAAGGCAGCAGCCAGTCAGGCAGCGGCACAGACAGCTGCAGTGGCACAGGAGCTAGCAAAGAGAGCTGTAAACAGGGGAGTTTGAGTGGGACTTCTGTTGGAGGAGAAGGTATTTGTGTGTGTTTGGTTTTGTATTGGTAGTATCTGTATGTGTAGAGGCTTGGAGGGGCTTTGTGCTGGGAGAGAAGCTGAGCCCTGATTAGGGGGCGGGGCTTCACTGACGAGGGGTCCTATAAAGGGAGCAGCCAGTCAGGCAGCAACACAGACAGCTGCAGCGGAACAGGAGCTAGCAAACTGAGCTGTAAACAGGGGAGTTTGAGAGGGAGTTCTGTTGGAGGAGAAGGTATTTGTGTGTGTTTGGTTTTGTATTGGTAGTATCTGTATGAGTAGAGGCTTTGTGCTGGGAGAGAATCTGAGCCCTGATTAGGGGGCGGGGCTTCACTGACTAGGGGTCCTATAAAGGTAGCAGCCAGTCAGGCAGCGGAACAGGAGCTAGCAAACAGAGCTGTAAACAGGGGAGTCTGAGTGGGAGTTCTGTTGGAGGAGAAGGCATTTGTGTGTGTGTTTGGTTTTGTATTAGTAGCATCTGTATGTGTAGGGGCTTTGTGCTGGGAGAGAAGCTGAGCCCTGATTAGGGGCGGGGCTTCACTGACTAGGGGTCCTATAAAGGGAGCAGCCAGTCAGGCAGGGGCACAGACAGCTGCAGCGGAACAGGAGCTACAAAACTGAGCTGTAAACAGGGGAGTTTGAGAGGGAGTTCTGTTGGAGGAGAAGGTATTTGTGTGTGTTTGGTTTTGTATTGGTAGTATCTGTATGTGTAGAGTCTTGGAGGGGCTTTGTGCTGGGAGAGAAGCTGAGCCCTGATTAGGGGGCGGGGCTTCACTGACTAGGGGTCCTATAAAGGGAGCAGCCAGTCAGGCAGCTGCACAGACAGCTGCAGCGGTACAGGAGCGAGCAAACAGAGCTGTAAACAGGGGAGTTTGAGTGGGAGTTCTGTTCGAGGAGAAGGTATTTGTGTGTGTGTTTGGTTTTGTGTTGGTGGTATCTGTATGTGTAGAGGCTTGGAGGGGCTTTGTGCTGGGAGAGAAGCTGAGCCCTGATTAGGGGGCGGGGCTTCACTGACGAGGGGTCCTATAAAGGGAGCAGACAGTCAGGCAGCGACACAGAGAGCTGCAGCGGTACAGGAGCTAGCAAACAGAGCTGTAAATAGGGGACTTTGAGTGGGAGTTCTGTTGGAGGAGAAGCTATTTGTGTGTGTTTGGTTTTGTATTGGTAGTATCTGTATGTGTAGGGTCTTCGTGCTGGGAGAAAAGCTGAGCCCTGATTAGGGGGCGGGGCTTCACTGACTAGGGGTCCTAGAAAGATAGCAGCCAGTCAGGCAGCGGCACAGGAGCTAGCAAACAGAGCTGTAAACAGGGGAGTTTGAGTGGGACTTCTGTTGGAGGAGAAGGTATTTGTGTGTGTGTTTGGTATTGTATTGGTAGTATCTGTATGAGTAGAGGCTTGGAGGGGCTTTGTGCTGGGAGCGAAGCTGAGCCCTGATTAGGGGGCGGGGCTTCACTGACTAGGGGTCCTATAAAGGTAGCAGCCAGTCAGGCAGCGGCACAGGAGCTAGCAAACCGAGCTGTAAACAGGGGAGTTTGAGTGGGACTTCTGTTGGAGGAGAAGGTATTTGTGTGTGTGTTTGGTATTGTATTGGTAGTATCTGTATGTGTAGAGGCTTGGAGGGGCTTTGTGCTGGGAGCGAAGCTGAGCCCTGATTAGGGGGCGGGGCTTCATTGACTAGGGGTCCTATAAAGGGAGCAGCCAGTCAGGCAGGGGCACAGACAGCTGCAGCGGAACAGGAGCTGCAAAACTGAGCTGTAAACAGGGGAGTTTGAGAGGGAGTTCTGTTGGAGGAGAAGGTATTTGTGTGTGTGTTTTGTTTTGTATTGGTAGTATCTGTATGTGTAGAGGCTTGGAGGGGCTTTGTGCTGGGAGAGAAGCTGAGCCCTGATTAGGGGGCGGGGCTTCACTGACTAGGGTTCCTATAAAGGTAGCAGCCAGTCAGGCAGCGGCACAGGAGCTAGCAAACAGAACTGTAAACAGGGGAGTTTGAGTGGGACTTCTGTTGGAAGAGAAGGTATTTGTGTGTGTTTGGTTTTGTATTGGTAGTATCTGTATGTGTAGGGGCTTTGTGCTGGGAGAGAAGCTGAGCCCTGATTAGGGGGCGGGGCTTCACTGACTAGGGGTCCTATAAAGGGAGCAGCCAGTCAGGCGGCGGCACGGACAGCTGCACCGGCACAGGAGCTAGCAAACAGAGCTGTAAACAGGGGAGTTTGAGTGGGAGTTCTGTTTGAGGAGAAGGTATTTGTGTGTGTGTTTGGTTTTGTATTGGTGGTATCTGTATTTGTAGAGGCTTGGAGGGGCTTTGTGCTGGGAGAGAAGCTGAGCCCTGATTAGGGGGCGGGGCTTCGCTGACTAGGGGTCCTATGATTGTAGCAGCCAGTCAGGCAGCGTCACAGACAGCTCCAGGGGCACAGGAGCTAGCAAACAGAGCTGTAAACAGGGGAGTTTGAGTGGGAGTTCTGTTGGAGGAGAAGGTATTTGTGTGTGTTTGGTTTTGTATTGGTAGCATCTGTATGTGTAGGGGCTTTGTGCTGGGAGAGAAGCTGAGCCCTGATTAGGGGGCGGGGCTTCACTGACTAGGGGTCCTATAAAGGGAGCAGCCAGTCAGGCAGCTGCACAGACAGCTGCAGCGGTACAGGAGCTAGCAAACAGAGCTGTAAACAGGGGAGTTTGAGTGGGAGTTCTGTTCGAGGAGAAGGTATTTGTGTGTGTTTGGTTTTGTGTTGGTGGTATCTGTATGTGTAGGGGCTTTGTGCTGGGAGAGAAGCTGAGCCCTGATTAGGGGGCGGGGCTTCACTGACTAGGGGTTCTATAAAGGCAGCAGCCAGTCAGGCAGCGGCACAGACAGCTGCAGTGGCACAGGAGCTAGCAAAGAGAGCTGTAAACAGGGGAGTTTGAGTGGGAGTTCTGTTGGAGGAGAAGGTATTTGTGTGTGTGTTTGGTTTTGTATTGTTGGTATCTGTATGTGTAGAGGCTTGGAGGGGCTTTGTGCTGGGAGAGAAGCTGAGCCCTGATTAGGGGGCGGGGCTTCACTGACGAGGGGTCCTATAAAGGGAGCAGACAGTAAGGCAGCGAAACAGACAGCTGCAGCGGTACAGGAGCTAGCAAACAGAGCTCTAAACAGGGGAGTATAAGTGGGAGTTCTGTTGGAGGAGAAGGTGTTTGTGTGTGTTTGGTTTTGTATTGGTAGTATCTGTATGTGTAGGGGCCTTGTGCTGGGAGAGAAGCTGAGCCCTGATTAGGGGGCGGGGCTTCACTGACGAGGGGTCCTATAAAGGGAGCAGCCAGTCAGGCAGCAACACAGACAGCTGCAGCGGAACAGGAGCTAGCAAACAGAGCTGTAAACAGGGGAGTTTGAGTGGGACTTCTGTTGGAGGAGAAGGTATTTGTGTGTGTGTCTGGTATTGTATTGGTAGTATCTGTATGAGTAGAGGCTTGGAGGGGCTTTGTGCTGGGAGCGAAGCTGAGCCCTGATTAGGGGGCGGGGCTTCACTGACTAGGGGTCCTATAAAGGTAGCAGCCAGTCAGGCAGCGGCACAGGAGCTAGCAAACAGAGCTGTAAACAGGGGAGTTTGAGTGGGACTTCTGTTGGAGGAGAAGGTATTTGTGTGTGTTTGGTTTTGTATTGGTAGTATCTGTATGTGTAGAGGCTTGGAGGGGCTTTGTGCTGGGAGAGAAGCTGAGCCCTGATTAGGGGGCGGGGCTTCACTGACTAGGGTTCCTATAAAGGTAGCAGCCAGTCAGGCAGCGGCACAGGAGCTAGCAAACAGAACTGTAAACAGGGGAGTCTGAGTGGGACTTCTGTTGGAGGAGAAGGCATTTGTGTGTGTTTGGTTTTGTATTGGTAGTATCTGTATGAGTAGAGGCTTTGTGCTGGGAGAGAAGCTGAGCCCTGATTAGGGGGCGGGGCTTCACTGACTAGGGGTCCTATAAAGGGAGCAGCCAGTCAGGCGGCGGCACGGACAGCTGCAGCGGAACAGGAGCTAGCAAACTGAGCTGTAAACAGGGGAGTTTGAGAGGGAGTTCTGTTGGAGGAGAAGGTATTTGTGTGTGTTTGGTTTTGTATTGGTAGTATCTGTATGAGTAGAGGCTTTGTGCTGGGAGAGAAGCTGAGCCCTGATTAGGGGGCGGGGCTTCACTGACTAGGGGTCCTATAAAGGGAGCAGCCAGTCAGGCGGCGGCACGGACAGCTGCAGCGGCACAGGAGCTAGCAAACAGAGCTGTAAACAGGGGAGTTTGATTGGGAGTTCTGTTGGAGGAGCAGGTATTTGTGTGTGTCTGGTTTTGTATTGGTGGTATCTGTATGTGTAGGGGCTTTGTGCTGCGAGAGAAGCTGAGCCCTGATTAGGGGGCGGGGCTTCACTGACTAGGGGTCCTATAAAGGGAGCAGCCAGTCAGGCAGCTGCACAGACAGCTGCAGCGGTACAGGAGCTAGCAAACAGAGCTGTAAACAGGGGAGTTTGAGTGGGAGTTCTGTTGGAGGAGAAGGTATTTGTGTGTGTGTTTGGTTTTGTATTGTTGGTATCTGTATGTGTAGAGGTTTGGAGGGGCTTTGTGCTGGGAGAGAAGCTGAGCCCTGATTAGGGGGCGGGGCTTCACTGACGAGGGGTCCTATAAAGGGAGCAGACAGTCAGGCAGCGACACAGACAGCTGCAGCGGTACAGGAGCTAGCAAACAGAGCTGTAAACAGGGGAGTTTGAGTGGGAGTTCTGTTTGAGGAGAAGGTATTTCTGTGTGTGTTTGGTTTTGTATTGGTGGTATCTGTATGTGTATAGGCTTGGAGGGGCTTTGTGCTCGGAGCGAAGCTGAGCCCTGATTAGGGGGCGGGGCTTCACTGACTAGGGGTCCTATAAAGGTAGCAGCCAGTCAGGCAGCGGCACAGGAGCTAGCAAACAGAGCTGTAAACAGGGGAGTTTGAGTGGGACTTCTGTTGGAGGAGAAGGTATTTGTGTGTGTGTTTGGTATTGTATTGGTAGTATCTGTATGTGTAGAGGCTTGGAGGGGCTTTGTGCTGGGAGCGAAGCTGAGCCCTGATTAGGGGGCGGGGCTTCACTGACTAGGGGTCCTATAAAGGGAGCAGCCAGTCAGGCAGGGGCACAGACAGCTGCAGCGGAACAGGAGCTACAAAACTGAGCTGTAAACAGGGGAGTTTGAGAGGGAGTTCTGTTGGAGGAGAAGGTATTTGTGTGTGTTTGGTTTTGTATTGGTAGTATCTGTATGTGTAGAGTCTTGGAGGGGCTTTGTGCTGGGAGAGAAGCTGAGCCCTGATTAGGGGGCGGGGCTTCACTGACTAGGGTTCCTATAAAGGTAGCAGCCACTCAGGCAGCGGCACAGGAGCTAGCAAACAGAGCTGTAAACAGGGGAGTTTGAGAGGGAGTTCTGTTGGAGGAGAAGGTATTTGTGTGTGTTTGGTTTTGTGTTGGTGGTATCTGTATGTGTAGGGGCTTTGTGCTGAGAGAGAAGCTGAGCCCTGATTAGGGTGCGGGCTTCACTGACTAGGGGTCCTATAAAGGCAGCAGCCAGTCAGGCAGCGGCACAGACAGCTGCAGTGGCACAGGAGCTAGCAAAGAGAGCTGTAAACAGGGGAGTTTGAGTGGGAGTTCTGTTGGAGGAGAACGTATTTGTGTGTGTGTTTGGTTTTGTATTGTTGGTATCTGTATGTGTAGAGGCTTGGAGGGGCTTTGTGCTGGGAGAGAAGCTGAGCCTGATTAGGGGGCGGGGCTTCACTGACGAGGGGTCCTATAAAGTGAGCAGCCAGTCAGGCAGCGGCACAGACAGCTGCAGCGGCACAGGAGCTAGCAAACAGAGCTGTAAACAGGGGAGTTTGAGTGGGAGTTGTGTTGGAGGAGAAGGTATTTGTGTGTGTTTGGTTTTGTATTGGTAGTATTTGTATGTGTAGAGGCTTGGAGGGGCTTTGTGCTGTGAGAGAAGCTGAGCCCTTATTAGGGGGCGGGACTTCCCTGACTAGGGGTCCTATAGAGCTAGCAGCCAGTCAGGCAGCGGCACAGGAGCTAGCAAACAGAGCTGTAAACAGGGGAGTCTGAGTGGGAGTTCTGTTGGAGGAGAAGGTATTTGTGTGTGTGTTTGGTTTTGTGTTGGTGGTATCTGTATGTGTAGGGGCTTTGTGCTGCGAGAGAAGCTGAGCCCTGATTAGGGGGCGGGGCTTCACTGACTAGGGGTCCTATAAAGGGAGCAGCCAGTCAGGCAGCTGCACAGACAGCTGCAGCGGTACAGGAGCTAGCAAACAGAGCTGTAAACAGGGGAGTTTGAGTGGGAGTTCTGTTGGAGGAGAAGGTATTTGTGTGTGTGTTTGGTTTTGTGTTGGTGGTATCTGTATGTGTAGGGGCTTTGTGCTGAGAGAGAAGCTGAGCCCTGATTAGGGGGCGGGCTTCACTGACTAGGGGTCCTATAAAGGCAGCAGCCAGTCAGGCAGCGGCACAGACAGCTGCAGTGGCACAGGAGCTAGCAAAGAGAGCTGTAAACAGGGGAGTTTGAGTGGGAGTTCTGTTGGAAGAGGAGGTATTTGTGTGTGTTTGGTTTTGTATTGGTAGTATCTGTATGTGTAGGGTCTTTGTGCTGGGAGAAAAGCTGAGCCCTGATTAGGGGGCGGGGCTTCACTGACTAGGGGTCCTATAAAGGTAGCAGCCAGTCAGGCAGCGACACAGACAGCTGCAGCGGTACAGGAGCTAGCAAACAGAGCTGTAAACAGGGGAGTTTGAGTGGGACTTCTGTTGGAGGAGAAGGTATTTGTGTGTGTGTTTGGTATTGTATTGGTAGTATCTGTATGTGTAGAGGCTTAGAGGGGCTTTGTGCTGGGAGCGAAGCTGAGCCCTCATTAGGGGGCGGGGCTTCATTGACTAGGGGTCCTATAAAGGGAGCAGCCAGTCAGGCAGGGGCACAGACAGCTGCAGCGGAACAGGAGCTACAAAACTGAGCTGTAAACAGGGGAGTTTGAGTGGGAGTTCTGTTTGAGGAGAAGGTATTTGTGTGTGTGTTTGGTTTTGTATTGGTGGTATCTGTATTTGTAGAGGCTTGGAGGGGCTTTGTGCTGGGAGAGAAGCTGAGCCCTGATTAGGGGGCGGGGCTTCGCTGACTAGGGGTCCTATGATTGTAGCAGCCAGTCAGGCAGCGTCACAGACAGCTCCAGGGGCACAGGAGCTAGCAAACAGAGCTGTAAACAGGGGAGTTTGAGTCGGAGTTCTGTTGGAGGAGAAGGTATTTGTGTGTGTTTGGTTTTCTATTGGTAGCATCTGTATGTGTAGGGGCTTTGTGCTGGGAGAGAAGCTGAGCCCTGATTAGGGGGCGGGGTTTCACTGACTAGGGGTCCTATAAAGGGAGCAGCCAGTCAGGCAGCTGCACAGACAGCTGCAGCGGTACAGGAGCTTGCAAACAGAGCTGTAAACAGGGGAGTTTGAGTGGGAGTTCTGTTCGAGGAGAAGGTATTTGTGTGTGTTTGGTTTTGTATTGGTAGCATCTGTATGTGTAGGGGCTTTGTGCTGGGAGAGAAGCTGAGCCCTGATTAGGGGGCGGGGCTTCACTGACTAGGGGTCCTATAAAGGGAGCAGCCAGTCAGTCAGCTGCACAGACAGCTGCAGCGGTACAGGAGCTAGCAAACAGAGCTGTAAACAGGGGAGTTTGAGTCGGAGTTCTGTTGGAGGAGAAGCTATTTGTGTGTGTGTTTGGTTTTGTATTGGTAGTATCTGTATGTGTAGAGGCTTGGAGGGGCTTTGTGCTGGGAGCGAAGCTGAGCCCTGATTAGGGGGCGTGGCTTCACTGACTAGGGGTCCTATAAAGGTAGCAGCCAGTCAGGCAGCGGCACAGGAGCTAGCAAACAGAGCTGTAAACAGGGGAGTCTGAGTGGGAGTTCTGTTGGAGGAGAAGGCATTTGTGTGTGTGTTTGGTTTTGTATTGGTAGCATCTGTATGTGTAGGGGCTTTGTGCTGGGAGAGAAGCTGAGCCCTGATTAGGGGGCGGGGCTTCACTGACTAGGGGTCCTATAAAGGGAGCAGCCAGTCAGGCAGCGGCACAGGAGCTAGCAAACAGAGCTGTAAACAGGGGAGTCTGAGTGGGAGTTCTGTTGGAGGAGAAGGCACTTGTGTGTGTGTTTGGTTTTGTATTGGTAGCATCTGTATGTGTAGGGGCTTTGTGCTGGGAGAGAAGCTGAGCCCTGATTAGGGGGCGGGGCTTCACTGACTAGGGGTCCTATAAAGGGAGCAGCCAGTCAGGCGGCGGCAAGGACAGCTGCAGCGGCACAGGAGCTAGCAAACAGAGCTGTAAACAGGGGAGTTTGATTGGGAGTTCTGTTGGAGGAGAAGGTATTTGTGTGTGTTTGGTTTTGTATTGGTGGTATCTGTATGTGTAGGGGCTTTTTGCTCCGAGAGAAGCTGAGCCCTGATTAGGGGGCGGGGCTTCACTGACTAGGGGTCCTATAAAGGGAGCAGCCAGTCAGGCAGCTGCACAGACAGCTGCAGCGGTACAGGAGCTAGCAAACAGAGCTGTAAACAGGGGAGTTTGAGTGGGAGTTCTGTTGGAGGAGAAGGTATTTGTGTGTGTTTGGTTTTGTGTTGGTGGTATCTGTATGTGTAGGGGCTTTGTGCTGGGAGAGAAGCTGAGCCCTGATTAGGGGGCGGGGCTTCACTGACTAGGGGTTCTATAAAGGCAGCAGCCAGTCAGGCAGCGGCACAGACAGCTGCAGCGGTACAGGAGCTAGCAAACAGAGCTGTAAATAGGGGACTTTGAGTGGGAGTTCTGTTGGAGGAGAAGCTATTGGTGTGTGTGTTTGGTTTTGTATTGGTAGTATCTGTATGTGTAGAGGCTTGGAGGGGCTTTGTGCTGGGAGCGAAGCTGAGCCCTGATTAGGGGGCGTGGCTTCACTGACTAGGGGTCCTATAAAGGTAGCAGCCAGTCAGGCAGCGGCACAGGAGCTAGCAAACAGAGCTGTAAACAGGGGAGTCTGAGTGGGAGTTCTGTTGGAGGAGAAGGCATTTGTGTGTGTGTTTGGTTTTGTATTGGTAGCATCTGTATGTGTAGGGGCTTTGTGCTGGGAGAGAAGCTGAGCCCTGATTAGGGGGCGGGGCTTCACTGACTAGGGGTCCTATAAAGGGAGCAGCCAGTCAGGCAGCGGCACAGGAGCTAGCAAACAGAGCTGTAAACAGGGGAGTTTGAGTGGGACTTCTGTTGGAGGATAAGGTATTTGTGTGTGTTTGGTTTTGTATTGGTAGTATCTGTATGTGTAGAGGCTTGGAGGGGCTTTGTGCTGGGAGAGAAGCTGAGTCCTGATTAGGGGGCGGGGCTTCACTGACTAGGGTTCCTATAAAGGTAGCAGGCAGTCAGGCAGCGGCACAGGAGCTAGCAAACAGAACTGTAAACAGGGGAGTCTGAGTGGGACTTCTGTTGGAGGAGAAGGCATTTGTGTGTGTTTGGTTTTGTATTGGTAGTATCTGTATGTGTACGGGCTTTGTGCTGGGAGAAAAGCTGAGCCCTGATTAGGGGGCGGGGCTTCACTGTCTACGGGTCCTATAAAGGGAGCAGCCAGTCAGGCAGGGGCACAGACAGCTGCAGCGGAACAGGAGCTAGCAAACTGAGCTGTAAACAGGGGAGTTTGAGTGGGAGTTCTGTTGGAGGAGAAGGTATTTGTGTGTGTGTTTGGTTTTGTATTGTTGGTATCTGTATGTGTAGAGGCTTGGAGGGGCTTTGTGCTGGGAGAGAAGCTGAGCCCTGATTAGGGGGCGGGGCTTCACTGACGAGGGGTCCTATAAAGGGAGCAGACAGTCAGGCAGCGACACAGACAGCTGCAGCGGTACAGGAGCTAGCAAACAGAGCTGTAAACAGGGGAGTTTGAGTGGGACTTCTGTTGGAGGAGAAGGTATTTGTGTGTGTGTTTGGTATTGTATTGGTAGTATCTGTATGTGTAGAGGCTTGGAGGGGCTTTGTGCTGGGAGCGAAGCTGAGCCCTGATTAGGGGGCGGGGCTTCACTGACTAGGGGTCCTATAAAGGGAGCAGCCAGTCAGGCAGGGGCACAGACAGCTGCAGCGGAACAGGAGCTACAAAACTGAGCTGTAAACAGGGGAGTTTGAGAGGGAGTTCTGTTGGAGGAGAAGGTATTTGTGTGTGTTTGGTTTTGTATTGGTAGTATCTGTATGTGTAGAGTCTTGGAGGGGCTTTGTGCTGGGAGAGAAGCTGAGCCCTGATTAGGGGGCGGGGCTTCACTGACTAGGGTTCCTATAAAGGTAGCAGCCACTCAGGCAGCGGCACAGGAGCTAGCAAACAGAGCTGTAAACAGGGGAGTTTGAGAGGGAGTTCTGTTGGAGGAGAAGGTATTTGTGTGTGTTTGGTTTTGTGTTGGTGGTATCTGTATGTGTAGGGGCTTTGTGCTGAGAGAGAAGCTGAGCCCTGATTAGGGTGCGGGCTTCACTGACTAGGGGTCCTATAAAGGCAGCAGCCAGTCAGGCAGCGGCACAGACAGCTGCAGTGGCACAGGAGCTAGCAAAGAGAGCTGTAAACAGGGGAGTTTGAGTGGGAGTTCTGTTGGAGGAGAACGTATTTGTGTGTGTGTTTGGTTTTGTATTGTTGGTATCTGTATGTGTAGAGGCTTGGAGGGGCTTTGTGCTGGGAGAGAAGCTGAGCCTGATTAGGGGGCGGGGCTTCACTGACGAGGGGTCCTATAAAGTGAGCAGCCAGTCAGGCAGCGGCACAGACAGCTGCAGCGGCACAGGAGCTAGCAAACAGAGCTGTAAACAGGGGAGTTTGAGTGGGAGTTGTGTTGGAGGAGAAGGTATTTGTGTGTGTTTGGTTTTGTATTGGTAGTATTTGTATGTGTAGAGGCTTGGAGGGGCTTTGTGCTGTGAGAGAAGCTGAGCCCTTATTAGGGGGCGGGACTTCCCTGACTAGGGGTCCTATAGAGCTAGCAGCCAGTCAGGCAGCGGCACAGGAGCTAGCAAACAGAGCTGTAAACAGGGGAGTCTGAGTGGGAGTTCTGTTGGAGGAGAAGGTATTTGTGTGTGTGTTTGGTTTTGTGTTGGTGGTATCTGTATGTGTAGGGGCTTTGTGCTGCGAGAGAAGCTGAGCCCTGATTAGGGGGCGGGGCTTCACTGACTAGGGGTCCTATAAAGGGAGCAGCCAGTCAGGCAGCTGCACAGACAGCTGCAGCGGTACAGGAGCTAGCAAACAGAGCTGTAAACAGGGGAGTTTGAGTGGGAGTTCTGTTGGAGGAGAAGGTATTTGTGTGTGTGTTTGGTTTTGTGTTGGTGGTATCTGTATGTGTAGGGGCTTTGTGCTGAGAGAGAAGCTGAGCCCTGATTAGGGGGCGGGCTTCACTGACTAGGGGTCCTATAAAGGCAGCAGCCAGTCAGGCAGCGGCACAGACAGCTGCAGTGGCACAGGAGCTAGCAAAGAGAGCTGTAAAGAGGGGAGTTTGAGTGGGAGTTCTGTTGGAAGAGGAGGTATTTGTGTGTGTTTGGTTTTGTATTGGTAGTATCTGTATGTGTAGGGTCTTTGTGCTGGGAGAAAAGCTGAGCCCTGATTAGGGGGCGGGGCTTCACTGACTAGGGGTCCTATAAAGGTAGCAGCCAGTCAGGCAGCGACACAGACAGCTGCAGCGGTACAGGAGCTAGCAAACAGAGCTGTAAACAGGGGAGTTTGAGTGGGACTTCTGTTGGAGGAGAAGGTATTTGTGTGTGTGTTTGGTATTGTATTGGTAGTATCTGTATGTGTAGAGGCTTAGAGGGGCTTTGTGCTGGGAGCGAAGCTGAGCCCTCATTAGGGGGCGGGGCTTCATTGACTAGGGGTCCTATAAAGGGAGCAGCCAGTCAGGCAGGGGCACAGACAGCTGCAGCGGAACAGGAGCTACAAAACTGAGCTGTAAACAGGGGAGTTTGAGTGGGAGTTCTGTTTGAGGAGAAGGTATTTGTGTGTGTGTTTGGTTTTGTATTGGTGGTATCTGTATTTGTAGAGGCTTGGAGGGGCTTTGTGCTGGGAGAGAAGCTGAGCCCTGATTAGGGGGCGGGGCTTCGCTGACTAGGGGTCCTATGATTGTAGCAGCCAGTCAGGCAGCGTCACAGACAGCTCCAGGGGCACAGGAGCTAGCAAACAGAGCTGTAAACAGGGGAGTTTGAGTCGGAGTTCTGTTGGAGGAGAAGGTATTTGTGTGTGTTTGGTTTTCTATTGGTAGCATCTGTATGTGTAGGGGCTTTGTGCTGGGAGAGAAGCTGAGCCCTGATTAGGGGGCGGGGTTTCACTGACTAGGGGTCCTATAAAGGGAGCAGCCAGTCAGGCAGCTGCACAGACAGCTGCAGCGGTACAGGAGCTAGCAAACAGAGCTGTAAACAGGGGAGTTTGAGTCGGAGTTCTGTTGGAGGAGAAGCTATTTGTGTGTGTGTTTGGTTTTGTATTGGTAGTATCTGTATGTGTAGAGGCTTGGAGGGGCTTTGTGCTGGGAGCGAAGCTGAGCCCTGATTAGGGGGCGTGGCTTCACTGACTAGGGGTCCTATAAAGGTAGCAGCCAGTCAGGCAGCGGCACAGGAGCTAGCAAACAGAGCTGTAAACAGGGGAGTCTGAGTGGGAGTTCTGTTGGAGGAGAAGGCATTTGTGTGTGTGTTTGGTTTTGTATTGGTAGCATCTGTATGTGTAGGGGCTTTGTGCTGGGAGAGAAGCTGAGCCCTGATTAGGGGGCGGGGCTTCACTGACTAGGGGTCCTATAAAGGGAGCAGCCAGTCAGGCAGCGGCACAGGAGCTAGCAAACAGAGCTGTAAACAGGGGAGTCTGAGTGGGAGTTCTGTTGGAGGAGAAGGCACTTGTGTGTGTGTTTGGTTTTGTATTGGTAGCATCTGTATGTGTAGGGGCTTTGTGCTGGGAGAGAAGCTGAGCCCTGATTAGGGGGCGGGGCTTCACTGACTAGGGGTCCTATAAAGGGAGCAGCCAGTCAGGCGGCGGCAAGGACAGCTGCAGCGGCACAGGAGCTAGCAAACAGAGCTGTAAACAGGGGAGTTTGATTGGGAGTTCTGTTGGAGGAGAAGGTATTTGTGTGTGTTTGGTTTTGTATTGGTGGTATCTGTATGTGTAGGGGCTTTTTGCTCCGAGAGAAGCTGAGCCCTGATTAGGGGGCGGGGCTTCACTGACTAGGGGTCCTATAAAGGGAGCAGCCAGTCAGGCAGCTGCACAGACAGCTGCAGCGGTACAGGAGCTAGCAAACAGAGCTGTAAACAGGGGAGTTTGAGTGGGAGTTCTGTTGGAGGAGAAGGTATTTGTGTGTGTTTGGTTTTGTGTTGGTGGTATCTGTATGTGTAGGGGCTTTGTGCTGGGAGAGAAGCTGAGCCCTGATTAGGGGGCGGGGCTTCACTGACTAGGGGTTCTATAAAGGCAGCAGCCAGTCAGGCAGCGGCACAGACAGCTGCAGCGGTACAGGAGCTAGCAAACAGAGCTGTAAATAGGGGACTTTGAGTGGGAGTTCTGTTGGAGGAGAAGCTATTGGTGTGTGTGTTTGGTTTTGTATTGGTAGTATCTGTATGTGTAGAGGCTTGGAGGGGCTTTGTGCTGGGAGCGAAGCTGAGCCCTGATTAGGGGGCGTGGCTTCACTGACTAGGGGTCCTATAAAGGTAGCAGCCAGTCAGGCAGCGGCACAGGAGCTAGCAAACAGAGCTGTAAACAGGGGAGTCTGAGTGGGAGTTCTGTTGGAGGAGAAGGCATTTGTGTGTGTGTTTGGTTTTGTATTGGTAGCATCTGTATGTGTAGGGGCTTTGTGCTGGGAGAGAAGCTGAGCCCTGATTAGGGGGCGGGGCTTCACTGACTAGGGGTCCTATAAAGGGAGCAGCCAGTCAGGCAGCGGCACAGGAGCTAGCAAACAGAGCTGTAAACAGGGGAGTTTGATTGGGAGTTCTGTTGGAGGAGAAGGTATTTGTGTGTGTTTGGTTTTGTATTGGTGGTATCTGTATGTGTAGGGGCTTTGTGCTGGGAGAGAAGCTGAGCCCTGATTAGGGGGCGGGGCTTCACTGACTAGGGGTCCTATAAAGGGAGCAGCCAGTCAGGCAGCTGCACAGACAGCTGCAGCGGTACAGGAGCTAGCAAACAGAGCTGTAAACAGGGGAGTTTGATTGGGAGTTCTGTTGGAGGAGAAGGTATTTGTGTGTGTTTGGTTTTGTATTGGTGGTATCTGTATGTGTAGGGGCTTTTTGCTCCGAGAGAAGCTGAGCCCTGATTAGGGGGCGGGGCTTCACTGACTAGGGGTCCTATAAAGGGAGCAGCCAGTCAGGCAGCTGCACAGACAGCTGCAGCGGTACAGGAGCTAGCAAACAGAGCTGTAAACAGGGGAGTTTGAGTGGGAGTTCTGTTGGAGGAGAAGGTATTTGTGTGTGTTTGGTTTTGTGTTGGTGGTATCTGTATGTGTAGGGGCTTTGTGCTGAGAGAGAAGCTGAGCCCTGATTAGGGTGCGGGCTTCACTGACTAGGGGTCCTATAAAGGCAGCAGCCAGTCAGGCAGCGGCACAGACAGCTGCAGTGGCACAGGAGCTAGCAAAGAGAGCTGTAAACAGGGGAGTTTGAGTGGGAGTTCTGTTGGAGGAGAAGGTATTTGTGTGTGTGTTTGGTTTTGTATTGTTGGTATCTGTATGTGTAGAGGCTTGGAGGGGCTCTGTGCTGGGAGAGAAGCTGAGCCCTGATTAGGGGGCGGGGCTTCACTGACGAGGGGTCCTATAAAGTGAGCAGACAGTCAGGCAGCGACACAGACAGCTGCAGCGGTACAGGAGCTAGCAAACAGAGCTGTAAACAGGGGAGTTTGAGTGGGAGTTCTGTTGGAGGAGAAGGTATTTGTGTGTGTTTGGTTTTGTATTGGTAGTATCTGTATGTGTCGGGGCTTTGTGCTGGGAGAAAAGCTGAGCCCTGATTAGGGGGCGGGGCTTCACTGACTAGGGGTCCTATAAAGGGAGCAGCCAGTCAGGCAGGGGAACAGACAGCTGCAGCGGCACAGGAGCTAGCAAATAGAGCTGTAAACAGAGGAGTTTGAGTGGGAGTTCTGTTTGAGGAGAAGGTATTTGTGTGTGTGTTTGGTTTTGTATTGGTGGTATCTGTATTTGTAGAGGCTTGGAGGGGCTTTGTGCTGGGAGAGAAGCTGAGCCCTGATTAGGGGGCGGGGCTTCGCTGACTAGGGGTCCTATGATTGTAGCAGCCAGTCAGGCAGCGTCACAGACAGCTCCAGGGGCACAGGAGCTAGCAAACAGAGCTGTAAACAGGGGAGTTTGAGTCGGAGTTCTGTTGGAGGAGAAGGTATTTGTGTGTGTTTGGTTTTCTATTGGTAGCATCTGTATGTGTAGGGGCTTTGTGCTGGGAGAGAAGCTGAGCCCTGATTAGGGGGCGGGGCTTCACTGACTAGGGGTCCTATAAAGGGAGCAGCCAGTCAGGCAGCTGCACAGACAGCTGCAGCGGTACAGGAGCTTGCAAACAGAGCTGTAAACAGGGGAGTTTGAGTGGGAGTTCTGTTCGAGGAGAAGGTATTTGTGTGTGTTTGGTTTTGTGTTGGTGGTATCTGTATGTGTAGGGGCTTTGTGCTGGGAGAGAAGCTGAGCCCTGATTAGGGGGCGGGGCTTCACTGACTAGGGGTCCTATAAAGGTAGCAGCCAGTCAGGCAGCGGCACAGGAGCTAGCAAACAGAGCTGTAAACAGGGGAGTTTGAGTGGGACTTCTGTTGGAGGATAAGGTATTTGTGTGTGTTTGGTTTTGTATTGGTAGTATCTGTATGTGTAGAGGCTTGGAGGGGCTTTGTGCTGGGAGAGAAGCTGAGTCCTGATTAGGGGGCGGGGCTTCACTGACTAGGGTTCCTATAAAGGTAGCAGGCAGTCAGGCAGCGGCACAGGAGCTAGCAAACAGAACTGTAAACAGGGGAGTCTGAGTGGGACTTCTGTTGGAGGAGAAGGCATTTGTGTGTGTTTGGTTTTGTATTGGTAGTATCTGTATGTGTACGGGCTTTGTGCTGGGAGAAAAGCTGAGCCCTGATTAGGGGGCGGGGCTTCACTGTCTACGGGTCCTATAAAGGGAGCAGCCAGTCAGGCAGGGGCACAGACAGCTGCAGCGGAACAGGAGCTAGCAAACTGAGCTGTAAACAGGGGAGTTTGAGTGGGAGTTCTGTTGGAGGAGAAGGTATTTGTGTGTGTGTTTGGTTTTGTATTGTTGGTATCTGTATGTGTAGAGGCTTGGAGGGGCTTTGTGCTGGGAGAGAAGCTGAGCCCTGATTAGGGGGCGGGGCTTCACTGACGAGGGGTCCTATAAAGGGAGCAGACAGTCAGGCAGCGACACAGACAGCTGCAGCGGTACAGGAGCTAGCAAACAGAGCTGTAAACAGGGGAGTTTGAGTGGGAGTTCTGTTGGAAGAGAAGGTATTTGTGTGTGTTTGGTTTTGTATTGGTAGTATCTGTATGTGTAGGGTCTTTGTGCTGGGAGAAAAGCTGAGCCCTGATAAGGGGGTGGGGCTTCACTGACGAGGCGTCCTATAAAGGTAGCAGCCAGTCAGGCAGCGGCACAGGAGCTAGCAAACAGAGCTCTAAACAGGGGAGTTTGAGTGGGAGTTCTGTTTGAGGAGAAGGTATTTCTGTGTGTGTTTGGTTTTGTATTGGTGGTATCTGTATGTGTATAGGCTTGGAGGGGCTTTGTGCTCGGAGCGAAGCTGAGCCCTGATTAGGGGGCGGGGCTTCACTGACTAGGGGTCCTATAAAGGTAGCAGCCTGTCAGGCAGCGGCACAGGAGCTAGCAAACAGAGCTGTAAACAGGGGAGTTTGAGTGGGACTTCTGTTGGAGGAGAAGGTATTTGTGTGTGTGTTTGGTATTGTATTGGTAGTATCTGTATGTGTAGAGGCTTGGAGGGGCTTTGTGCTGGGAGCGAAGCTGAGCCCTGATTAGGGGGCGGGGCTTCACTGACTAGGGGTCCTATAAAGGGAGCAGCCAGTCAGGCAGGGGCACAGACAGCTGCAGCGGAACAGGAGCTACAAAACTGAGCTGTAAACAGGGGAGTTTGAGAGGGAGTTCTGTTGGAGGAGAAGGTACTTGTGTGTGTTTGGTTTTGTATTGGTAGTATCTGTATGAGTAGAGGCTTTGTGCTGGGAGAGAATCTGAGCCCTGATTAGGGGGCGGGGCTTCACTGACTAGGGGTCCTATAAAGGTAGTAGCCAGTCAGGCAGCGGCACAGGAGCTAGCAAACAGAGCTGTAAACAGGGGAGTTTGATTGGGAGTTCTGTTGGAGGAGAAGGTATTTGTGTGTGTTTGGTTTTGTATTGGTGGTATCTGTATGTGTAGGGGCTTTGTGCTCCGAGAGAAGCTGAGCCCTGATTAGGGGGCGGGGCTTCACTGACTAGGGGTCCTATAAAGGGAGCAGCCAGTCAGGCAGCTGCACAGACAGCTGCAGCGGTACAGGAGCTAGCAAACAGAGCTGTAAACAGGGGAGTTTGAGTGGGAGTTCTGTTGGAGGAGAAGGTATTTGTGTGTGTTTGGTTTTGTGTTGGTGGTATCTGTATGTGTAGAGGCTTAGAGGGGCTTTGTGCTGGGAGCGAAGCTGAGCCCTCATTAGGGTGCGGGGCTTCATTGACTAGGGGTCCTATAAAGGGAGCAGCCAGTCAGGCAGGGGCACAGACAGCTGCAGCGGAACAGGAGCTACAAAACTGAGCTGTAAACAGGGGAGTTTGAGAGGGAGTTCTGTTGGAGGAGAAGGTATTTGTGTGTGTTTGGTTTTGTATTGGTAGTATCTGTATGTGTAGAGGCTTGGAGGGGCTTTGTGCTGGGAGAGAAGCTGAGCCCTGATTAGGGGGCGGGGCTTCACTGACTAGGGGTCCTAGAAAGGTAGCAGCCAGTCAGGCAGCTGCACAGGAGCTCGCAAACAGAGCTGTAAAGAGGGGAGTATGAGTGGGAGTTCTGTTGGAGGAGAAGGTATTTGTGTGTGTTTGGTTTTCTATTGGTAGCATCTGTATGTGTAGGGGCTTTGTGGTGGGAGAGAAGCTGAGCCCTGATTAGGGGGCGGGGTTTCACTGACTAGGGGTCCTATAAAGGGAGCAGCCAGTCAGGCAGCTGCACAGACAGCTGCAGCGGTACAGGAGCTTGCAAACAGAGCTGTAAACAGGGGAGTTTGAGTGGGAGTTCTGTTCGAGGAGAAGGTATTTGTGTGTGTTTGGTTTTGTGTTGGTGGTATCTGTATGTGTAGGGGCTTTGTGCTGGGAGAGAAGCTGAGCCCTGATTAGGGGGCGGGGCTTCACTGACTAGGGGTTCTATAAAGGCAGCAGCCAGTCAGGCAGCGGCACAGACAGCTGCAGTGGCACAGGAGCTAGCAAAGAGAGCTGTAAACAGGGGAGTTTGAGTGGGAGTTCTGTTGGAGGAGAAGGTATTTGTGTGTGTGTTTGGTTTTGTATTGTTGGTATCTGTATGTGTAGAGGCTTGGAGGGGCTTTGTGCTGGGAGAGAAGCTGAGCCCTGATTAGGGGGCGGGGCTTCACTGACGAGGGGTCCTATAAAGGGAGCAGACAGTCAGGCAGCGAAACAGACAGCTGCAGCGGTACAGGAGCTAGCAAACAGAGCTGTAAACGGGAGTTTGAGTGGGAGTTCTGTTGGAAGAGAAGGTATTTGTGTGTGTTTGGTTTTGTATTGGTAGTATCTGTATGTGTAGGGTCTTTGTGCTGGGAGAAAAGCTGAGCCCTGATTAGGGGGCGGGGCTTCACTGACTAGGGGTCCTAGAAAGATAGCAGCCAGTCAGGCAGCAACACAGACAGCTGCAGCGGAACAGGAGCTAGCAAACAGAGCTGTAAACAGGGGAGTTTGAGTGGGACTTCTGCTGGAGGAGAAGGTATTTGTGTGTGCGTTTGGTATTGTATTGGTAGTATCTGTATGAGTAGAGGCTTGGAGGGGCTTTGTGCTGGGAACGAAGCTGAGCCCTGATTAGGGGGCGGGGCTTCACTGACTAGGGGTCCTATAAAGGTAGCAGCCAGTCAGGCAGCGGCACAGGAGCTAGCAAACAGAGCTGTAAACAGGGGAGTTTGAGTGGGACTTCTGTTGGAGGAGAAGGTATTTGTGTGTGTTTGGTTTTGTATTGGTAGTATCTGTATGTGTAGAGGCTTGGAGGGGCTTTGTGCTGGGAGAGAAGCTGAGCCCTGATTAGGGGGCGGGGCTTCACTGACTAGGGTTCCTATAAAGGTAGCAGCCAGTCAGGCAGCGGCACAGGAGCTAGCAAACAGAGCTGTAAATAGGGGAGTCTGAGTGGGAGTTCTGTTGGAGGAGAAGGCATTTGTGTGTGTTTGGTTTTGTATTGGTAGTATCTGTATGTGTAGGGGCTTTGTGCTGGGAGAAAAGCTGAGCCCTGATTAGGGGGCGGGGCTTCACTGTCTACGGGTCCTATAAAGGGAGCAGCCAGTCAGGCAGGGGCACAGACAGCTGCAGCGGAACAGGAGCTAGCAAACTGAGCTGTAAACAGGGGAGTTTGAGAGGGAGTTCTGTTGGAGGAGAAGGTATTTGTGTGTGTTTGGTTTTGTATTGGTAGTATCTGTATGAGTAGAGGCTTTGTGCTGGGAGAGAATCTGAGCCCTGATTAGGGGGCGGGGCTTCACTGACTAGGGGTCCTATAAAGGTAGCAGCCAGTCAGGCAGCGGCACAGGAGCTAGCAAACAGAGCTGTAAATAGGGGAGTCTGAGTGGGAGTTCTGTTGGAGGAGAAGGCATTTGTGTGTGTGTTTGGTTTTGTATTAGTAGCATCTGTATGTGTAGGGGCTTTGTGCTGGGAGAGAAGCTGAGCCCTGATTAGGGGGCGGGGCTTCACTGACTAGGGGTCCTATAAAGGGAGCAGCCAGTCAGGCGGCGGCACGGACAGCTGCAGCGGCACAGGAGCTAGCAAACAGAGCTGTAAACAGGGGAGTTTGATTGGGAGTTCTGTTGGAGGAGAAGGTATTTGTGTGTGTTTGGTTTTGTATTGGTGGTATCTGTATGTGTAGGGGCTTTGTGCTGCGAGAGAAGCTGAGCCCTGATTAGGGGGCGGGGCTTCACTGACTAGGGGTCCTATAAAGGGAGCAGCCAGTCAGGCAGCTGCACAGACAGCTGCAGCGGTACAGGAGCTAGCAAACAGAGCTGTAAACAGGGGAGTTTGAGTGGAAGTTCTGTTGGAGGAGAAGGTATTTGTGTGTGTGTTTGGTTTTGTATTGTTGGTATCTGTATGTGTAGAGGCTTGGAGGGGCTTTGTGCTGGGAGAGAAGCTGAGCCCTGATTAGGGGGCGGGGCTTCACTGACGAGGGGTCCTATAAAGGGAGCAGACAGTCAGGCAGCGACACAGACAGCTGCAGCGGTACAGGAGCTAGCAAACAGAGCTGTAAACAGGGGAGTTTGAGTGGGAGTTCTGTTGGAAGAGAAGGTATTTGTGTGTGTTTGGTTTTGTATTGGTAGTATCTGTATGTGTAGGGTCTTTGTGCTGGGAGAAAAGCTGAGCCCTGATAAGGGGGCGGGGCTTCACTGACGAGGCGTCCTATAAAGGTAGCAGCCAGTCAGGCAGCGGCACAGGAGCTAGCAAACAGAGCTGTAAACCGGGGAGTTTGAGTGGGAGTTCTGTTTGAGGAGAAGGTATTTCTGTGTGTGTTTGGTTTTGTATTGGTGGTATCTGTATGTGTATAGGCTTGGAGGGGCTTTGTGCTCGGAGTGAAGCTGAGCCCTGATTAGGGGGCGGGGCTTCACTGACTAGGGGTCCTATAAAGGTAGCAGCCTGTCAGGCAGCGGCACAGGAGCTAGCAAACAGAGCTGTAAACAGGGGAGTTTGAGTGGGACTTCTGTTGGAGGAGAAGGTATTTGTGTGTGTGTTTGGTATTGTATTGGTAGTATCTGTATGTGTAGAGGCTTGGAGGGGCTTTGTGCTGGGAGCGAAGCTGAGCCCTGATTAGGGGGCGGGGCTTCACTGACTAGGGGTCCTATAAAGGAAGCAGCCAGTCAGGCAGGGGCACAGGAGCTAGCAAACAGAGCTGTAAACAGGGGAATTTGAGAGGGAGTTCTGTTGGAGGAGAAGGTACTTGTGTGTGTTTGGTTTTGTATTGGTAGTATCTGTATGAGTAGAGGCTTTGTGCTGGGAGAGAATCTGAGCCCTGATTAGGGGGCGGGGCTTCACTGACTAGGGGTCCTATAAAGGTAGTAGCCAGTCAGGCAGCGGCAGAGGAGCTAGCAAACAGAGCTGTAAACAGGGGAGTTTGATTGGGAGTTCTGTTGGAGGAGAAGGTATTTGTGTGTGTTTGGTTTTGTGTTGGTGGTATCTGTATGTGTAGGGGCTTTGTGCTGAGAGAGAAGCTGAGCCCTGATTAGGGGGCGGGGCTTCACTGACTAGGGGTCCTATAAAGGCAGCAGCCAGTCAGGCAGCGGCACAGACAGCTGCAGTGGCACAGGAGCTAGCAAAGAGAGCTGTAAACAGGGGAGTTTGAGTGGGAGTTCTGTTGGAGGAGAAGGTATTCGTGTGTGTGTTTGGTTTTGTATTGTTGGTATCTGTATGTGTAGAGGCTTGGAGGGGCTTTGTGCTGGGAGAGAAGCTGAGCCCTGATTAGGGGGCGGGGCTTCACTGACTAGGGGTCCTATAAAGGGAGCAGACAGTCAGGCAGCGACACAGACAGCTGCAGCGGTACAGGAGCTAGCAAACAGAGCTGTAAACAGGGGAGTTTGAGTGGGAGTTCTGTTGGAAGAGAAGGTATTTGTGTGTGTTTGGTTTTGTATTGGTAGTATCTGTATGTGTAGGGTCTTTGTGCTGGGAGAAAAGCTGAGCCCTGATTAGGGGGCGGGGCTTCACTGACTGGGGTCCTAGAAAGGTAGCAGCCAGTCAGGCAGCGACACAGGAGCTAGCAAACAGAGCTCTAAACAGGGGAGTATGAGTGGGAGTTCTGTTGGAGGAGAAGGTGTTTGTGTGTGTGTTTGGTATTGTATTGGCAGTATCTGTATGTGTAGGGGCTTTGTGCTGGGAGAAAAGCTGAGCCGTGATTAGGGGGCGGGGCTTCACTGACTAGGGGTCCTATAAAGGTAGCAGCCAGTCAGGCAGCAGCACAGGAGCTAGCAAACAGAGCTGTAAACAGGGGAGTTTGAGTGGGAGTTCTGTTTGAGGAGAAGGTATTTGTGTGTGTGTTTGGTTTTGTATTGGTGGTATCTGTATTTGTAGAGGCTTGGAGGGGCTTTGTGCTGGGAGAGAAGCTGAGCCCTGATTAGGGGGCGGGGCTTCACTGACTAGGGGTTCTATAAAGGCAGCAGCCAGTCAGGCAGCGGCACAGACAGCTGCAGTGGCACAGGAGCTAGCAAAGAGAGGTGTAAACAGGGGAGTTTGAGTGGGAGTTCTGTTAGAGGAGAAGGTATTTGTGTGTGTGTTTGGTTTTGTATTGGTGGTATCTGTATGTGTAGAGGCTTGGAGGGGCTTTGTGCTGGGAGAGAAGCTGAGCCCTGATTAGGGGGCGGGGCTTCATTGACTAGGGGTCCTATAAAGGGAGCAGCCAGTCAGGCAGGGGCACAGACAGCTGCAGCGGAACAGGAGCTACAAAACTGAGCTGTAAACAGGGGAGTTTGAGAGGGAGTTCTGTTGGAGGAGAAGGTATTTGTGTGTGTTTGGTTTTGTATTGGTAGTATCTGTATGTGTAGAGGCTTGGAGGGGCTTTGTGCTGGGAGAGAAGCTGAGCCCTGATTAGGGGGCGGGGCTTCACTGACTAGGGTTCCTATAAAGGTAGCAGCCAGTCAGGCAGCGGCACAGGAGCTAGCAAACAGAGCTCTAAACAGGGGAGTTTGAGTGGGACTTCTGTTGGAAGAGAAGGTATTTGTGTGTGTGTGTTTGGTTTTGTATTGTTGGTATCTGTATGTGTAGAGGCTTGGAGGGGCTTTGTGCTGGGAGAGAAGCTGAGCCCTGATTAGGGGGCGGGGCTTCACTGACTAGGGGTCCTAGAAAGGTAGCAGCCAGTCAGGCAGCGGCACAGGAGCTCGCAAACAGAGCTGTAAAGAGGGGAGTATGAGTGGGAGTTCTGTTGGAGGAGAAGGTATATGTGTGTGTTTGGTTTCGTATTTTTAGTATCTGTATGTGTAGAGGCTTGGAGGGGCTTTGTGCTGGGAGAAAAGCTGAGCCCTGATTAGGGGGCGGGGCTTCACTGACTAGGGTTCCTATAAAGGGAGCAGCCAGTCAGGCAGCGGCACAGGAGCTAACAAACAGAGCTGTAAACAGGGGAGTCTGAGTGGGAGTTCTGTTGGAGGAGAAGGTATTTGTGTGTGTGTTTGGTTTTGTGTTGGTGGTATCTGTATGTGTAGGGGCTTTGTGCTGCGAGAGAAGCTGAGCCCTGATTAGGGGGCGGGGCTTCACTGACTAGGGGTCCTATAAAGGGAGCAGCCAGTCAGGCAGCTGCACAGACAGCTGCAGCGGTACAGGAGCTAGCAAACAGAGCTGTAAACAGGGGAGTTTGAGTGGGAGTTCTGTTGGAGGAGAAGGTATTTGTGTGTGTGTTTGGTTTTGTGTTGGTGGTATCTGTATGTGTAGGGGCTTTGTGCTGAGAGAGAAGCTGAGCCCTGATTAGGGGGCGGGCTTCACTGACTAGGGGTCCTATAAAGGCAGCAGCCAGTCAGGCAGCGGCACAGACAGCTGCAGTGGCACAGGAGCTAGCAAAGAGAGCTGTAAACAGGGGAGTTTGAGTGGGAGTTCTGTTGGAAGAGGAGGTATTTGTGTGTGTTTGGTTTTGTATTGGTAGTATCTGTATGTGTAGGGTCTTTGTGCTGGGAGAAAAGCTGAGCCCTGATTAGGGGGCGGGGCTTCACTGACTAGGGGTCCTATAAAGGTAGCAGCCAGTCAGGCAGCGACACAGACAGCTGCAGCGGTACAGGAGCTAGCAAACAGAGCTGTAAACAGGGGAGTTTGAGTGGGAGTTCTGTTGGAAGAGAAGGTATTTGTGTGTGTTTGGTTTTGTATTGGTAGTATCTGTATGTGTAGGGTCTTTGTGCTGGGAGAAAAGCTGAGCCCTGATTAGGGGGCGGGGCTTCACTGACTAGGGGTCCTATAAAGGTACCAACCAGTCAGGCAGCGGCACAGACAGCTGCAGCGGCACTGGAGCTAGCAAATAGAGCTGTAAACAGGGGAGTTTGAGTGGGAGTTCTGTTTGAGTATAAGGTATTTGTGTGTGTGTTTGGTTTTGTATTGGTGGTATCTGTATTTGTAGAGGCTTGGAGGGGCTTTGTGCTGGGAGAGAAGCTGAGCCCTGATTAGGGGGCGGGGCTTCGCTGACTAGGGGTCCTATGATTGTAGCAGCCAGTCAGGCAGCGTCACAGACAGCTGCAGGGGCACAGGAGCTAGCAAACAGAGCTGTAAACAGGGGAGTTTGAGTGGGAGTTCTGTTGGAGGAGAAGGTATTTGTGTGTGTTTGGTTTTCTGTTGGTGGTATCTGTATGTGTAGGGGCTTTGTGCTGAGAGAGAAGCTGAGCCCTGATTAGGGGGCTGGCTTCACTGACTAGGGGTCCTATAAAGGCAGCAGCCAGTCAGGCAGCGGCACAGACAGCTGCAGTGGCACAGGAGCTAGCAAAGAGAGCTGTAAACAGGGGAGATTGAGTGGGAGTTCTGTTGGAGGAGAAGGTATTTGTGTGTGTGTTTGGTTTTGTATTGTTGGTATCTGTATGTGTAGATGCTTGGAGGGGCTTTGTGCTGGGAGAGAAGCTGAGCCCTGATTAGGGGGCGGGGCTTCACTGACGAGGGGTCCTATAAAGGGAGCAGCCAGTCAGGCAGCGGCACAGGAGCTAGCAAACAGAGCTGTAAACAGGGGAGTTTGAGTGGGACTTCTGTTGGAAGAGAAGGTATTTGTGTGTGTTTGGTTTTGTATTGGTAGTATCTGTATGTGTAGGGGCTTTGTGCTGGGAGAAAAGCTGAGCCCTGATTAGGGGGCGGGGCTTCACTGACTACGGGTCCTATAAAGGGAGCAGCCAGTCAGGCAGGGGCACAGACAGCTGCAGCGGCACAGGAGCGAGCAAACAGAGCTGTAAACAGGGGAGTTTGAGTGGGAGTTGTGTTGGAGGAGAAGGTATTTGTGTGTGTTTGGTTTTGTATTGGTAGTATTTGTATGTGTAGAGGCTTGGAGGGGCTTTGTGCTGGGAGAGAAGCTGAGCCCTTATTAGGGGGCGGGACTTCCCTGACTAGGGGTCCTATAAAGGTAGCAGCCAGTCAGGCAGCAGCACAGGAGCTAGCAAACAGAGCTGTAAACAGGGGAGTTTGAGTGGGAGTTCTGTTGGAGGAGAAGGTATTTGTGTGTGTTTGGTTTTGTATTGGTAGTATCTGTATGTGTAGGGGCTTTGTGCTGGGAGAAAAGCTGAGCCCTGATTAGGGGGCGGGGCTTCACTGACTAAGGGTCCTATAAAGGGAGCAGCCAGTCAGGCAGGGGAACAGACAGCTGCAGCGGCACAGGAGCTAGCAAACAGAGCTGTAAACAGGTGAGTTTGAGAGGGAGTTCTGTTGGAGGAGAAGGTATTTGTGTTTTTGGTTTTGTATTGGTAGTGTCTGTATGAGTAGAGGCTTTGTGCTGGGAGAGAATCTGAGCCCTGATTAGGGGGCGGGGCTTCCCTGACTAGGGGTCCTATGATTGTAGCAGCCAGTCAGGCAGCGTCACAGACAGCTGCAGGGGCACAGGAGCTAGCAAACAGAGCTGTAAACAGGGGAGTTTGAGTGGGAGTTCTGTTGGAGGAGAAGGTATTTGTGTGTGTGTTTGGTTTTGTATTGTTGGTATCTGTATGTGTAGAGGCTTGGAGGGGCTTTGTGCTGGGAGAGAAGCTGAGCCCTGATTAGGGGGCGGGGCTTCACTGACGAGGGGTCCTATAAAGGGAGCAGCCAGTCAGGCAGCGGCACAGGAGCTAGCAAACAGAGCTGTAAACAGGGGAGTTTGAGTGGGACTTCTGTTGGAAGAGAAGGTATTTGTGTGTGTTTGGTTTTGTATTGGTAGTATCTGTATGTGTAGGGGCTTTGTGCTGGGAGAAAAGCTGAGCCCTGATTAGGGGGCGGGGCTTCACTGACTACGGGTCCTATAAAGGGAGCAGCCAGTCAGGCAGGGGCACAGACAGCTGCAGCGGAACAGGAGCTAGCAAACTGAGCTGTAAACAGGGGAGTTTGAGAGGGAGTTCTGTTGGAGGAGAAGGTATTTGTGTGTGTTTGGTTTTGTATTGGTAGTATCTGTATGAGTAGAGGCTTTGTGCTGGGAGAGAATCTGAGCCCTGATTAGGGGGCGGGGCTTCACTGACTAGGGTTCCTATAAAGGTAGCAGCCAGTCAGGCAGCGGCACAGACAGCTGCAGCGGCACAGGAGCGAGCAAACAGAGCTGTAAACAGGGGAGTTTGAGTGGGAGTTGTGTTGGAGGAGAAGGTATTTGTGTGTGTTTGGTTTTGTATTGTTGGTATCTGTATGTGTAGAGGCTTGGAGGGGCTTTGTGCTGGGAGAGAAGCTGAGCCCTGATTAGGGGGCGGGGCTTCACTGACTAGGGGTCCTATAAAGGGAGCAGACAGTCAGGCAGCGACACAGACAGCTGCAGCGGTACAGGAGCTAGCAAACAGAGCTGTAAACAGGGGAGTTTGAGTGGGAGTTCTGTTGGAAGAGAAGGTATTTGTGTGTGTTTGGTTTTGTATTGGTAGTATCTGTATGTGTAGGGTCTTTGTGCTGGGAGAAAAGCTGAGCCCTGATTAGGGGGCGGGGCTTCACTGACTGGGGTCCTAGAAAGGTAGCAGCCAGTCAGGCAGCGACACAGGAGCTAGCAAACAGAGCTCTAAACAGGGGAGTATGAGTGGGAGTTCTGTTGGAGGAGAAGGTGTTTGTGTGTGTGTTTGGTATTGTATTGGCAGTATCTGTATGTGTAGGGGCTTTGTGCTGGGAGAAAAGCTGAGCCGTGATTAGGGGGCGGGGCTTCACTGACTAGGGGTCCTATAAAGGTAGCAGCCAGTCAGGCAGCAGCACAGGAGCTAGCAAACAGAGCTGTAAACAGGGGAGTTTGAGTGGGAGTTCTGTTTGAGGAGAAGGTATTTGTGTGTGTGTTTGGTTTTGTATTGGTGGTATCTGTATTTGTAGAGGCTTGGAGGGGCTTTGTGCTGGGAGAGAAGCTGAGCCCTGATTAGGGGGCGGGGCTTCACTGACTAGGGGTTCTATAAAGGCAGCAGCCAGTCAGGCAGCGGCACAGACAGCTGCAGTGGCACAGGAGCTAGCAAAGAGAGGTGTAAACAGGGGAGTTTGAGTGGGAGTTCTGTTAGAGGAGAAGGTATTTGTGTGTGTGTTTGGTTTTGTATTGGTGGTATCTGTATGTGTAGAGGCTTGGAGGGGCTTTGTGCTGGGAGAGAAGCTGAGCCCTGATTAGGGGGCGGGGCTTCATTGACTAGGGGTCCTATAAAGGGAGCAGCCAGTCAGGCAGGGGCACAGACAGCTGCAGCGGAACAGGAGCTACAAAACTGAGCTGTAAACAGGGGAGTTTGAGAGGGAGTTCTGTTGGAGGAGAAGGTATTTGTGTGTGTTTGGTTTTGTATTGGTAGTATCTGTATGTGTAGAGGCTTGGAGGGGCTTTGTGCTGGGAGAGAAGCTGAGCCCTGATTAGGGGGCGGGGCTTCACTGACTAGGGTTCCTATAAAGGTAGCAGCCAGTCAGGCAGCGGCACAGGAGCTAGCAAACAGAGCTCTAAACAGGGGAGTTTGAGTGGGACTTCTGTTGGAAGAGAAGGTATTTGTGTGTGTGTGTTTGGTTTTGTATTGTTGGTATCTGTATGTGTAGAGGCTTGGAGGGGCTTTGTGCTGGGAGAGAAGCTGAGCCCTGATTAGGGGGCGGGGCTTCACTGACTAGGGGTCCTAGAAAGGTAGCAGCCAGTCAGGCAGCGGCACAGGAGCTCGCAAACAGAGCTGTAAAGAGGGGAGTATGAGTGGGAGTTCTGTTGGAGGAGAAGGTATATGTGTGTGTTTGGTTTCGTATTTTTAGTATCTGTATGTGTAGAGGCTTGGAGGGGCTTTGTGCTGGGAGAAAAGCTGAGCCCTGATTAGGGGGCGGGGCTTCACTGACTAGGGTTCCTATAAAGGGAGCAGCCAGTCAGGCAGCGGCACAGGAGCTAACAAACAGAGCTGTAAACAGGGGAGTCTGAGTGGGAGTTCTGTTGGAGGAGAAGGTATTTGTGTGTGTGTTTGGTTTTGTGTTGGTGGTATCTGTATGTGTAGGGGCTTTGTGCTGCGAGAGAAGCTGAGCCCTGATTAGGGGGCGGGGCTTCACTGACTAGGGGTCCTATAAAGGGAGCAGCCAGTCAGGCAGCTGCACAGACAGCTGCAGCGGTACAGGAGCTAGCAAACAGAGCTGTAAACAGGGGAGTTTGAGTGGGAGTTCTGTTGGAGGAGAAGGTATTTGTGTGTGTGTTTGGTTTTGTGTTGGTGGTATCTGTATGTGTAGGGGCTTTGTGCTGAGAGAGAAGCTGAGCCCTGATTAGGGGGCGGGCTTCACTGACTAGGGGTCCTATAAAGGCAGCAGCCAGTCAGGCAGCGGCACAGACAGCTGCAGTGGCACAGGAGCTAGCAAAGAGAGCTGTAAACAGGGGAGTTTGAGTGGGAGTTCTGTTGGAAGAGGAGGTATTTGTGTGTGTTTGGTTTTGTATTGGTAGTATCTGTATGTGTAGGGTCTTTGTGCTGGGAGAAAAGCTGAGCCCTGATTAGGGGGCGGGGCTTCACTGACTAGGGGTCCTATAAAGGTAGCAGCCAGTCAGGCAGCGACACAGACAGCTGCAGCGGTACAGGAGCTAGCAAACAGAGCTGTAAACAGGGGAGTTTGAGTGGGAGTTCTGTTGGAAGAGAAGGTATTTGTGTGTGTTTGGTTTTGTATTGGTAGTATCTGTATGTGTAGGGTCTTTGTGCTGGGAGAAAAGCTGAGCCCTGATTAGGGGGCGGGGCTTCACTGACTAGGGGTCCTATAAAGGTACCAACCAGTCAGGCAGCGGCACAGACAGCTGCAGCGGCACTGGAGCTAGCAAATAGAGCTGTAAACAGGGGAGTTTGAGTGGGAGTTCTGTTTGAGTATAAGGTATTTGTGTGTGTGTTTGGTTTTGTATTGGTGGTATCTGTATTTGTAGAGGCTTGGAGGGGCTTTGTGCTGGGAGAGAAGCTGAGCCCTGATTAGGGGGCGGGGCTTCGCTGACTAGGGGTCCTATGATTGTAGCAGCCAGTCAGGCAGCGTCACAGACAGCTGCAGGGGCACAGGAGCTAGCAAACAGAGCTGTAAACAGGGGAGTTTGAGTGGGAGTTCTGTTGGAGGAGAAGGTATTTGTGTGTGTTTGGTTTTCTGTTGGTGGTATCTGTATGTGTAGGGGCTTTGTGCTGAGAGAGAAGCTGAGCCCTGATTAGGGGGCTGGCTTCACTGACTAGGGGTCCTATAAAGGCAGCAGCCAGTCAGGCAGCGGCACAGACAGCTGCAGTGGCACAGGAGCTAGCAAAGAGAGCTGTAAACAGGGGAGATTGAGTGGGAGTTCTGTTGGAGGAGAAGGTATTTGTGTGTGTGTTTGGTTTTGTATTGTTGGTATCTGTATGTGTAGATGCTTGGAGGGGCTTTGTGCTGGGAGAGAAGCTGAGCCCTGATTAGGGGGCGGGGCTTCACTGACGAGGGGTCCTATAAAGGGAGCAGCCAGTCAGGCAGCGGCACAGGAGCTAGCAAACAGAGCTGTAAACAGGGGAGTTTGAGTGGGACTTCTGTTGGAAGAGAAGGTATTTGTGTGTGTTTGGTTTTGTATTGGTAGTATCTGTATGTGTAGGGGCTTTGTGCTGGGAGAAAAGCTGAGCCCTGATTAGGGGGCGGGGCTTCACTGACTACGGGTCCTATAAAGGGAGCAGCCAGTCAGGCAGGGGCACAGACAGCTGCAGCGGCACAGGAGCGAGCAAACAGAGCTGTAAACAGGGGAGTTTGAGTGGGAGTTGTGTTGGAGGAGAAGGTATTTGTGTGTGTTTGGTTTTGTATTGGTAGTATTTGTATGTGTAGAGGCTTGGAGGGGCTTTGTGCTGGGAGAGAAGCTGAGCCCTTATTAGGGGGCGGGACTTCCCTGACTAGGGGTCCTATAAAGGTAGCAGCCAGTCAGGCAGCAGCACAGGAGCTAGCAAACAGAGCTGTAAACAGGGGAGTTTGAGTGGGAGTTCTGTTGGAGGAGAAGGTATTTGTGTGTGTTTGGTTTTGTATTGGTAGTATCTGTATGTGTAGGGGCTTTGTGCTGGGAGAAAAGCTGAGCCCTGATTAGGGGGCGGGGCTTCACTGACTAAGGGTCCTATAAAGGGAGCAGCCAGTCAGGCAGGGGAACAGACAGCTGCAGCGGCACAGGAGCTAGCAAACAGAGCTGTAAACAGGTGAGTTTGAGAGGGAGTTCTGTTGGAGGAGAAGGTATTTGTGTTTTTGGTTTTGTATTGGTAGTGTCTGTATGAGTAGAGGCTTTGTGCTGGGAGAGAATCTGAGCCCTGATTAGGGGGCGGGGCTTCCCTGACTAGGGGTCCTATGATTGTAGCAGCCAGTCAGGCAGCGTCACAGACAGCTGCAGGGGCACAGGAGCTAGCAAACAGAGCTGTAAACAGGGGAGTTTGAGTGGGAGTTCTGTTGGAGGAGAAGGTATTTGTGTGTGTGTTTGGTTTTGTATTGTTGGTATCTGTATGTGTAGAGGCTTGGAGGGGCTTTGTGCTGGGAGAGAAGCTGAGCCCTGATTAGGGGGCGGGGCTTCACTGACGAGGGGTCCTATAAAGGGAGCAGCCAGTCAGGCAGCGGCACAGGAGCTAGCAAACAGAGCTGTAAACAGGGGAGTTTGAGTGGGACTTCTGTTGGAAGAGAAGGTATTTGTGTGTGTTTGGTTTTGTATTGGTAGTATCTGTATGTGTAGGGGCTTTGTGCTGGGAGAAAAGCTGAGCCCTGATTAGGGGGCGGGGCTTCACTGACTACGGGTCCTATAAAGGGAGCAGCCAGTCAGGCAGGGGCACAGACAGCTGCAGCGGAACAGGAGCTAGCAAACTGAGCTGTAAACAGGGGAGTTTGAGAGGGAGTTCTGTTGGAGGAGAAGGTATTTGTGTGTGTTTGGTTTTGTATTGGTAGTATCTGTATGAGTAGAGGCTTTGTGCTGGGAGAGAATCTGAGCCCTGATTAGGGGGCGGGGCTTCACTGACTAGGGTTCCTATAAAGGTAGCAGCCAGTCAGGCAGCGGCACAGACAGCTGCAGCGGCATAGGAGCGAGCAAACAGAGCTGTAAACAGGGGAGTTTGAGTGGGAGTTGTGTTGGAGGAGAAGGTATTTGTGTGTGTTTGGTTTTGTATTGGTAGTATTTGTATGTGTAGAGGCTTGGAGGGGCTTTGTGCTGGGAGAAAAGCTGAGCCCTGATTAGGGGGCGGGGCTTCACTGACTAGGGTTCCTATAAAGGTAGCAGCCAGTCAGGCAGCGGCACAGACAGCTGCAGCGGCACAGGAGCGAGCAAACAGAGCTGTAAACAGGGGAGTTTGAGTGGGAGTTGTGTTGGTGGAGAAGGTATTTGTGTGTGTTTGGTTTTGTATTGGTAGTATTTGTATGTGTAGAGGCTTGGAGGGGCTTTGTGCTGGGAGAGAAGCTGAGCCCTTATTAGGGGGCGGGACTTCCCTGACTAGGGGTCCTATAAAGCTAGCAGCCAGTCAGGCAGCAGCACAGGAGCTAGCAAACAGAGCTGTAAACAGGGGAGTTTGAGTGGGAGTTCTGTTGGAGGAGAAGGTATTTGTGTGTGTTTGGTTTTGTATTGGTAGTATCTGTATGTGTAGGGGCTTTGTGCTGGGAGAGAATCTGAGCCCTGATTAGGGGGCGGGGCTTCCCTGACTAGGGGTCCTATGATTGTAGCAGCCAGTCAGGCAGCGTCACAGACAGCTGCAGGGGCACAGGAGCTAGCAAACAGAGCTGTAAACAGGGGAGTTTGAGTGGGAGTTCTGTTGGAGGAGAAGGTATTTGTGTGTGTTTGGTTTTGTGTTGGTGGTATCTGTATGTGTAGGGGCTTTGTGCTGAGAGAGAAGCTGAGCCCTGATTAGGGGGCTGGCTTCACTGACTAGGTGTCCTATAAAGGCAGCAGCCAGTCAGGCAGCGGCACAGACAGCTGCAGTGGCACAGGAGCTAGCAAAGAGAGCTGTAAACAGGGGAGTTTGAGTGGGAGTTCTGTTGGAGGAGAAGGTATTTGTGTGTGTGTTTGGTTTTGTATTGTTGGTATCTGTATGTGTAGATGCTTGGAGGGGCTTTGTGCTGGGAGAGAAGCTGAGCCCTGATTAGGGGGCGGGGCTTCACTGACGAGGGGTCCTATAAAGGGAGCAGCCAGTCAGGCAGCGGCACAGGAGCTAGCAAACAGAGCTGTAAACAGGGGAGTTTGAGTGGGACTTCTGTTGGAAGAGAAGGTATTTGTGTGTGTTTGGTTTTGTATTGGTAATATCTGTATGTGTAGGTGCTTTGTGCTGGGAGAAAAGCTGAGCCCTGATTAGGGGGCGGGGCTTCACTGACTACGGGTCCTATAAAGGGAGCAGCCAGTCAGGCAGGGGCACAGACAGCTGCAGCGGAACAGGAGCTAGCAAACTGAGCTGTAAACAGGGGAGTTTGAGAGGGAGTTCTGTTGGAGGAGAAGGTATTTGTGTGTGTTTGGTTTTGTATTGGTAGTATCTGTATGAGTAGAGGCTTTGTGCTGGGAGAGAATCTGAGCCCTGATTAGGGGGCGGGGCTTCACTGACTAGGGTTCCTATAAAGGTAGCAGCCAGTCAGGCAGCGGCACAGACAGCTGCAGCGGCACAGGAGCGAGCAAACAGAGCTGTAAACAGGGGAGTTTGAGTGGGAGTTGTGTTGGAGGAGAAGGTATTTGTGTGTGTTTGGTTTTGTATTGGTAGTATTTGTATGTGTAGAGGCTTGGAGGGGCTTTGTGCTGGGAGAGAAGCTGAGCCCTTATTAGGGGGCGGGACTTCCCTGACTAGGGGTCCTATAAAGCTAGCAGCCAGTCAGGCAGCAGCACAGGAGCTAGCAAACAGAGCTGTAAACAGGGGAGTTTGAGTGGGAGTTCTGTTGGAGGAGAAGGTATTTGTGTGTGTTTGGTTTTGTATTGGTAGTATCTGTATGTGTAGGGGCTTTGTGCTGGGAGAAAAGCTGAGCCCTGATTAGGGGGCGGGGCTTCACTGACTAGGGGTCCTATAAAGGGAGCAGCCAGTCAGGCAGGGGAACAGACAGCTGCAGCGGCACAGGAGCTAGCAAACAGAGCTGTAAACAGGTGAGTTTGAGAGGGAGTTCTGTTGGAGGAGAAGGTATTTGTGTGTTTGGTTTTGTATTGGTAGTGTCTGTATGAGTAGAGGCTTTGTGCTGGGAGAGAATCTGAGCCCTGATTAGGGGGCGGGGCTTCCCTGACTAGGGGTCCTATGATTGTAGCAGCCAGTCAGGCAGCGTCACAGACAGCTGCAGGGGCACAGGAGCTAGCAAACAGAGCTGTAAACAGGGGAGTTTGAGTGGGAGTTCTGTTGGAGGAGAAGGTATTTGTGTGTGTGTTTGGTTTTGTATTGTTGGTATCTGTATGTGTAGAGGCTTGGAGGGGCTTTGTGCTGGGAGAGAAGCTGAGCCCTGATTAGGGGGCGGGGCTTCACTGACGAGGGGTCCTATAAAGGGAGCAGCCAGTCAGGCAGCGGCACAGGAGCTAGCAAACAGAGCTGTAAACAGGGGAGTTTGAGTGGGACTTCTGTTGGAAGAGAAGTTATTTGTGTGTGTTTGGTTTTGTATTGGTAGTATCTGTATGAGTAGAGGCTTTGTGCTGGGAGAAAAGCTGAGCCCTGATTAGGGGGCGGGGCTTCACTGACTACCGGTCCTATAAAGGGAGCAGCCAGTCAGGCAGCGGCACAGACAGCTGCAGCGGCACAGGAGCGAGCAAACAGAGCTGTAAACAGGGGAGTTTGAGTGGGAGTTGTGTTGGAGGAGAAGGTATTTGTGTGTGTTTGGTTTTGTATTGGTAGTATTTGTATGTGTAGAGGCTTGGAGGGGCTTTGTGCTGGGAGAAAAGCAGAGCCCTGATTAGGGGGCGGGGCTTCACTGACTAGGGTTCCTATAAAGGTAGCAGCCAGTCAGGCAGCAGCACAGGAGCTAGCAAACAGAGCTGTAAACAGGGGAGTTTGAGTGGGAGTTCTGTTGGAGGAGAAGGTATTTGTGTGTGTTTGGTTTTGTATTGGTAGTATCTGTATGTGTAGGGGCTTTGTGCTGAGAGAGAAGCTGAGCCCTGATTAGGGGGCTGGCTTCACTGACTAGGGGTCCTATAAAGGCAGCAGCCAGTCAGGCAGCGGCACAGACAGCTGCAGTGGCACAGGAGCTAGCAAAGAGAGCTGTAAACAGGGGAGTTTGAGTGGGAGTTCTGTTGGAGGAGAAGGTATTTGTGTGTGTGTTTGGTTTTGCATTGTTGGTATCTGTATGTGTAGAGGCTTGGAGGGGCTTTGTGCTGGGAGAGAAGCTGAGCCCTGATTAGGGGGCGGGGCTTCACTGACGAGGGGTCCTATAAAGGGAGCAGCCAGTCAGGCAGCGGCACAGGAGCTAGCAAACAGAGCTGTAAACAGGGGAGTTTGAGTGGGACTTCTGTTGGAAGAGAAGGTATTTGTGTGTGTTTGGTTTTGTATTGGTAGTATCTGTATGTGTAGGGGCTTTGTGCTGGGAGAAAAGCTGAGCCCTGATTAGGGGGCGGGTCTTCACTGACTACGGGTCCTATAAAGGGAGCAGCCAGTCAGGCAGGGGCACAGACAGCTGCAGCGGAACAGGAGCTAGCAAACTGAGCTGTAAACAGGGGAGTTTGAGTGGGACTTCTGTTGGAAGAGAAGGTATTTGTGTGTGTTTGGTTTTGTATTGGTAGTATCTGTATGAGTAGAGGCTTTGTGCTGGGAGAGAATCTGAGCCCTGATTAGGGGGCGGGGCTTCACTGACTAGGGTTCCTATAAAGGTAGCAGCCAGTCAGGCAGCGGCACAGACAGCTGCAGCGGCACAGGAGCGAGCAAACAGAGCTGTAAACAGGGGAGTTTGAGTGGGAGTTGTGTTGGAGGAGAAGGTATTTGTGTGTGTTTGGTTTTGTATTGGTAGTATTTGTATGTGTAGAGGCTTGGAGGGGCTTTGTGCTGGGAGAAAAGCTGAGCCCTGATTAGGGGGCGGGGCTTCACTGACTAGGGTTCCTATAAAGGTAGCAGCCAGTCAGGCAGCGGCACAGACAGCTGCAGCGGCACAGGAGCGAGCAAACAGAGCTGTAAACAGGGGAGTTTGAGTGGGAGTTGTGTTGGTGGAGAAGGTATTTGTGTGTGTTTGGTTTTGTATTGGTAGTATTTGTATGTGTAGAGGCTTGGAGGGGCTTTGTGCTGGGAGAGAAGCTGAGCCCTTATTAGGGGGCGGGACTTCCCTGACTAGGGGTCCTATAAAGCTAGCAGCCAGTCAGGCAGCAGCACAGGAGCTAGCAAACAGAGCTGTAAACAGGGGAGTTTGAGTGGGAGTTCTGTTGGAGGAGAAGGTATTTGTGTGTGTTTGGTTTTGTATTGGTAGTATCTGTATGTGTAGGGGCTTTGTGCTGGGAGAGAATCTGAGCCCTGATTAGGGGGCGGGGCTTCCCTGACTAGGGGTCCTATGATTGTAGCAGCCAGTCAGGCAGCGTCACAGACAGCTGCAGGGGCACAGGAGCTAGCAAACAGAGCTGTAAACAGGGGAGTTTGAGTGGGAGTTCTGTTGGAGGAGAAGGTATTTGTGTGTGTTTGGTTTTGTGTTGGTGGTATCTGTATGTGTAGGGGCTTTGTGCTGAGAGAGAAGCTGAGCCCTGATTAGGGGGCTGGCTTCACTGACTAGGTGTCCTATAAAGGCAGCAGCCAGTCAGGCAGCGGCACAGACAGCTGCAGTGGCACAGGAGCTAGCAAAGAGAGCTGTAAACAGGGGAGTTTGAGTGGGAGTTCTGTTGGAGGAGAAGGTATTTGTGTGTGTGTTTGGTTTTGTATTGTTGGTATCTGTATGTGTAGATGCTTGGGGGGGCTTTGTGCTGGGAGAGAAGCTGAGCCCTGATTAGGGGGCGGGGCTTCCCTGACTAGGGGTCCTATAAAGCTAGCAGCCAGTCAGGCAGCAGCACAGGAGCTAGCAAACAGAGCTGTAAACAGGGGAGTTTGAGTGGGAGTTCTGTTGGAGGAGAAGGTATTTGTGTGTGTTTGGTTTTGTATTGGTAGTATCTGTATGTGTAGAGGCTTTGTGCTGGGAGAGAATCTGAGCCCTGATTAGGGGGCGGGGCTTCCCTGACTAGGGGTCCTATGATTGTAGCAGCCAGTCAGGCAGCGTCACAGACAGCTGCAGGGGCACAGGAGCTAGCAAACAGAGCTGTAAACAGGGGAGTTTGAGTGGGAGTTCTGTTGGAGGAGAAGGTATTTGTGTGTGTGTTTGGTTTTGTATTGTTGGTATCTGTATGTGTAGAGGCTTGGAGGGGCTTTGTGCTGGGAGAGAAGCTGAGCCCTGATTAGGGGGCGGGGCTTCACTGACTAGGGTTCCTATAAAGGTAGCAGCCAGTCAGGCAGCGGCACAGACAGCTGCAGCGGCACAGGAGCGAGCAAACAGAGCTGTAAACAGGGGAGTTTGAGTGGGAGATGTGTTGGAGGAGAAGGTATTTGTGTGTGTTTGGTTTTGTATTGGTAGTATCTGTATGTGTAGGGGCTTTGTGCTGGGAGAAAAGCTGAGCCCTGATTAGGGGGCGGGGCTTCACTGACTAGGGCTCCTATAAAGGGAGCAGCCAGTCAGGCAGGGGAACAGACAGCTGCAGCGGCACAGGAGCTAGCAAACAGAGCTGTAAACAGGTGAGTTTGAGAGGGAGTTCTGTTGGAGGAGAAGGTATTTGTGTGTTTGGTTTTGTATTGGTAGTGTCTGTATGAGTAGAGGCTTTGTGCTGGGAGAGAATCTGAGCCCTGATTAGGGGGCGGGACTTCCCTGACTAGGGGTCCTATAAAGCTAGCAGCCAGTCAGGCAGCAGCACAGGAGCTAGCAAACAGAGCTGTAAACAGGGGAGTTTGAGTGGGAGTTGTGTTGGAGGAGAAGGTATTTGTGTGTGTTCGGTTTTGTATTGGTAGTATTTGTATGTGTAGAGGCTTGGAGGGGCTTTGTGCTGGGAGAGAAGCTGAGCCCTGATTAGGGGGCGGGGCTTCACTGACGAGGGGTCCTATAAAGGGAGCAGACAGTCAGGCAGCGAAACAGACAGCTGCAGCGGTACAGGGGCTAGCAAACAGAGCTGTAAACGGGAGTTTGAGTGGGAGTTCTGTTGGAAGAGAAGGTATTTGTGTGTGTTTGGTTTTGTATTGGTAGTATCTGTATGTGTAGGGGCTTTGTGCTGGGAGAAAAGCTGAGCCCTGATTAGGGGGCGGGGCTTCACTGACTACGGGTCCTATAAAGGGAGCAGCCAGTCAGGCAGGGGCACAGACAGCTGCAGCGGAACAGGAGCTAGCAAACTGAGCTGTAAACAGGTGAGTTTGAGAGGGAGTTCTGTTGGAGGAGAAGGTATTTGTGTGTGTTTGGTTTTGTATTGGTAGTATCTGTATGTGTAGGGTCTTTGTGCTGGGAGAAAAGCTGAGCCCTGATTAGGGGGCGGGGCTTCACTGACTAGGGGTCCTAGAAAGGTAGCAGCCAGTCAGGCAGCGGCACAGGAGCTAGCAAACAGAGCTGTAAACAGGGGAGTTTGAGTGGGAGTTCTGTTGGAGGAGAAGGTGTTTGTGTGTTTGGTTTTGTATTGGTAGTATCTGTATGTGTAGAGGCTTGGAGGGGCTTTGTGCTGGGAGAAAAGCTGAGCCCTGATTAGGGGGCGGGGCTTCACTGACTAGGGTTCCTATAAAGGTAGCAGCCAGTCAGGCAGCGGCACAGACAGCTGCAGCGGCACAGGAGCGAGCAAACAGAGCTGTAAACAGGGGAGTTTGAGTGGGAGATGTGTTGGAGGAGAAGGTATTTGTGTGTGTTTGGTTTTGTATTGGTAGTATTTGTATGTGTAGAGGCTTGGAGGGGCTTTGTGCTGGGAGAGAAGCTGAGCCCTGATTAGGGGGCGGGGCTTCACTGACGAGGGGTCCTATAAAGGGAGCAGCCAGTCAGGCAGCGGCACAGGAGCTAGCAAACAGAGCTGTAAACAGGGGAGTTTGAGTGGGACTTCTGTTGGAAGAGAAGGTATTTGTGTGTGTTTGGTTTTGTATTGGTAGTATCTGTATGTGTAGCGGCTTTGTGCTGGGAGAAAAGCTGAGCCCTGATTAGGGGGCGGGGCTTCACTGACTACCGGTCCTATAAAGGGAGCAGCCAGTCAGGCAGGGGCACAGACAGCTGCAGCGGAACAGGAGCTAGCAAACTTAGCTGTAAACAGGGGAGTTTGAGAGGGAGTTCTGTTGGAGGAGAAGTTATTTGTGTGTGTTTGGTTTTGTATTGGTAGTATCTGTATGAGTAGAGGCTTTGTGCTGGGAGAGAATCTGAGCCCTGATTAGGGGGCGGGGCTTCACTGACTAGGGTTCCTATAAAGGTAGCAGCCAGTCAGGCAGCGGCACAGACAGCTGCAGCGGCACAGGAGCGAGCAAACAGAGCTGTAAACAGGGGAGTTTGAGTGGGAGTTGTGTTGGAGGAGAAGGTATTTGTGTGTGTTTGGTTTTGTATTGGTAGTATTTGTATGTGTAGAGGCTTGGAGGGGCTTTGTGCTGGGAGAAAAGCAGAGCCCTGATTAGGGGGCGGGGCTTCACTGACTAGGGTTCCTATAAAGGTAGCAGCCAGTCAGGCAGCAGCACAGGAGCTAGCAAACAGAGCTGTAAACAGGGGAGTTTGAGTGGGAGTTCTGTTGGAGGAGAAGGTATTTGTGTGTGTGTTTGGTTTTGCATTGTTGGTATCTGTATGTGTAGAGGCTTGGAGGGGCTTTGTGCTGGGAGAGAAGCTGAGCCCTGATTAGGGGGCGGGGCTTCACTGACTACGGGTCCTATAAAGGGAGCAGCCAGTCAGGCAGGGGCACAGACAGCTGCAGCGGAACAGGAGCTAGCAAACTGAGCTGTAAACAGGGGAGTTTGAGAGGGAGTTCTGTTGGAGGAGAAGGTAGTTTTGTGTGTTTGGTTTTGTATTGGTAGTATCTGTATGAGTAGAGGCTTTGTGCTGGGAGAGAATCTGAGCCCTGATTAGGGGGCGGGGCTTCACTGACTAGGGTTCCTATAAAGGTAGCAGCCAGTCAGGCAGCGGCACAGACAGCTGCAGCGGCACAGGAGCGAGCAAACAGAGCTGTAAACAGGGGAGTTTGCGTGGGAGTTCTGTTGGAAGAGAAGGTATTTGTGTGTGTTTGGTTTTGTATTGGTAGTATCTGTATGTGTAGGGTCTTTGTGCTGGGAGAAAAGCTGAGCCCTGATTAGGGGGCGGGGCTTCACTGACTAGGGGTCCTAGAAAGATAGCAGCCAGTCAGGCAGCGGCACAGGAGCTAGCAAACAGAGCTGTAAACAGGGGAGTTTGAGTGGGACTTCTGTTGGAGGAGAAGGTATTCGTGTGTGTGTTTGGTATTGTATTGGTAGTATCTGTATGAGTAGAGGCTTGGAGGGGCTTTGTGCTGGGAGCGAAGCTGAGCCCTGATTAGGGGGCGGGGCTTCACTGACTAGGGGTCCTATAAAGGTAGCAGCCAGTCAGGCAGCGGCACAGGAGCTAGCAAACCGAGCTGTAAACAGGGGAGTTTGAGTGGGACTTCTGTTGGAGGAGAAGGTATTTGTGTGTGTGTTTGGTATTGTATTGGTAGTATCTGTATGTGTAGAGGCTTGGAGGGGCTTTGTGCTGGGAGCGAAGCTGAGCCCTGATTAGGGGGCGGGGCTTCATTGACTAGGGGTCCTATAAAGGGAGCAGCCAGTCAGGCAGGGGCACAGACAGCTGCAGCGGAACAGGAGCTGCAAAACTGAGCTGTAAACAGGGGAGTTTGAGAGGGAGTTCTGTTGGAGGAGAAGTTATTTGTGTGTGTTTGGTTTTGTATTGGTAGTATCTGTATGAGTAGAGGCTTTGTGCTGGGAGAGAATCTGAGCCCTGATTAGGGGGCGGGGCTTCACTGACTAGGGTTCCTATAAAGGTAGCAGCCAGTCAGGCAGCGGCACAGACAGCTGCAGCGGCACAGGAGCGAGCAAACAGAGCTGTAAACAGGGGAGTTTGAGTGGGAGTTGTGTTGGAGGAGAAGGTATTTGTGTGTGTTTGGTTTTGTATTGGTAGTATTTGTATGTGTAGAGGCTTGGAGGGGCTTTGTGCTGGGAGAAAAGCAGAGCCCTGATTAGGGGGCGGGGCTTCACTGACTAGGGTTCCTATAAAGGTAGCAGCCAGTCAGGCAGCAGCACAGGAGCTAGCAAACAGAGCTGTAAACAGGGGAGTTTGAGTGGGAGTTCTGTTGGAGGAGAAGGTATTTGTGTGTGTTTGGTTTTGTATTGGTAGTATCTGTATGTGTAGGGGCTTTGTGCTGAGAGAGAAGCTGAGCCCTGATTAGGGGGCTGGCTTCACTGACTAGGGGTCCTATAAAGGCAGCAGCCAGTCAGGCAGCGGCACAGACAGCTGCAGTGGCACAGGAGCTAGCAAAGAGAGCTGTAAACAGGGGAGTTTGAGTGGGAGTTCTGTTGGAGGAGAAGGTATTTGTGTGTGTGTTTGGTTTTGCATTGTTGGTATCTGTATGTGTAGAGGCTTGGAGGGGCTTTGTGCTGGGAGAGAAGCTGAGCCCTGATTAGGGGGCGGGGCTTCACTGACGAGGGGTCCTATAAAGGGAGCAGCCAGTCAGGCAGCGGCCTAGACAGCTGCAGCGGCACAGGAGCGAGCAAACAGAGCTGTAAACAGGGGAGTGTGAGTGGGAGTTGTGTTGGAGGAGAAGGTATTTGTGTGTGTTTGGTTTTGTATTGGTAGTATCTGTATGTGTAGGGGCTTTGTGCTGGGAGAAAAGCTGAGCCCTGATTAGGGGGCGGGGCTTCACTGACTAGGGTTCCTATAAAGGTAGCAGCCAGTCAGGCAGCGGCCTAGACAGCTGCAGCGGCACAGGAGCGAGCAAACAGAGCTGTAAACAGGGGAGTGTGAGTGGGAGTTGTGTTGGAGGAGAAGGTATTTGTGTGTGTTTGGTTTTGTATTGGTAGTATCTGTATGTGTAGGGTCTTTGTGCTGGGAGAAAAGCTGAGCCCTGATTAGGGGGCGGGGCTTCACTGACTAGGGGTCCTAGAAAGGTAGCAGCCAGTCAGGCAGCGGCACAGGAGCTAGCAAACAGAGCTGTAAACAGGGGAGTTTGAGTGGGAGTTCTGTTGGAGGAGAAGGTGTTTGTGTGTGTTTGGTTTTGTATTGGTAGTATCTGTATGTGTAGAGGCTTGGAGGGGCTTTGTGCTGGGAGAAAAGCTGAGCCCTGATTAGGGGGCGGGGCTTCACTGACTAGGGTTCCTATAAAGGTAGCAGCCAGTCAGGCAGCGGCACAGACAGCTGCAGCGGCACAGGAGCGAGCAAAGAGAGCTGTAAACAGGGGAGTTTGAGTGGGAGATGTGTTGGAGGAGAAGGTATTTGTGTGTGTTTGGTTTTGTATTGGTAGTATCTGTATGTGTAGGGGCTTTGTGCTGGGAGAAAAGCTGAGCCCTGATTAGGGGGCGGGGCTTCACTGACTAGGGCTCCTATAAAGGGAGCAGCCAGTCAGGCAGGGGAACAGACAGCTGCAGCGGCACAGGAGCTAGCAAACAGAGCTGTAAACAGGTGAGTTTGAGAGGGAGTTCTGTTGGAGGAGAAGGTATTTGTGTGTTTGGTTTTGTATTGGTAGTGTCTGTATGAGTAGAGGCTTTGTGCTGGGAGAGAATCTGAGCCCTGATTAGGGGGCGGGACTTCCCTGACTAGGGGTCCTATAAAGCTAGCAGCCAGTCAGGCAGCAGCACAGGAGCTAGCAAACAGAGCTGTAAACAGGGGAGTTTGAGTGGGAGTTGTGTTGGAGGAGAAGGTATTTGTGTGTGTTCGGTTTTGTATTGGTAGTATTTGTATGTGTAGAGGCTTGGAGGGGCTTTGTGCTGGGAGAGAAGCTGAGCCCTGATTAGGGGGCGGGGCTTCACTGACGAGGGGTCCTATAAAGGGAGCAGACAGTCAGGCAGCGAAACAGACAGCTGCAGCGGTACAGGGGCTAGCAAACAGAGCTGTAAACGGGAGTTTGAGTGGGAGTTCTGTTGGAAGAGAAGGTATTTGTGTGTGTTTGGTTTTGTATTGGTAGTATCTGTATGTGTAGGGTCTTTGTGCTGGGAGAAAAGCTGAGCCCTGATTAGGGGGCGGGGCTTCACTGACTAGGGGTCCTAGAAAGGTAGCAGCCAGTCAGGCAGCGGCACAGGAGCTAGCAAACAGAGCTGTAAACAGGGGAGTTTGAGTGGGACTTCTGTTGGAGGAGAAGGTATTTGTGTGTGTTTGGTTTTGTATTGGTAGTATCTGTATGTGTAGAGGCTTGGAGGGGCTTTGTGCTGGGAGAGAAGCTGAGCCCTGATTAGGGGGCGGGGCTTCACTGACTAGGGTTCCTATAAAGGTAGCAGCCAGTCAGGCAGCGGCACAGGAGCTAGCAAACAGAACTGTAAACAGGGGAGTCTGAGTGGGAGTTCTGTTGGAGGAGAAGGCGTTTGTGTGTGTTTGGTTTTGTATTGGTAGTATCTGTATGTGTAGGGGCTTTGTGCTGGGAGAAAAGCTGAGCCCTGATTAGGGGGCGGGGCTTCACTGACTACGGGTCCTATAAAGGGAGCAGCCAGTCAGGCAGGGGCACAGACAGCTGCAGCGGAACAGGAGCTAGCAAACTGAGCTGTAAACAGGTGAGTTTGAGAGGGAGTTCTGTTGGAGGAGAAGGTATTTGTGTGTGTTTGGTTTTGTATTGGTAGTATCTGTATGTGTAGGGTCTTTGTGCTGGGAGAAAAGCTGAGCCCTGATTAGGGGGCGGGGCTTCACTGACTAGGGGTCCTAGAAAGGTAGCAGCCAGTCAGGCAGCGGCACAGGAGCTAGCAAACAGAGCTGTAAACAGGGGAGTTTGAGTGGGAGTTCTGTTGGAGGAGAAGGTGTTTGTGTGTTTGGTTTTGTATTGGTAGTATCTGTATGTGTAGAGGCTTGGAGGGGCTTTGTGCTGGGAGAAAAGCTGAGCCCTGATTAGGGGGCGGGGCTTCACTGACGAGGGGTCCTATAAAGGGAGCAGCCAGTCAGGCAGCGGCACAGGAGCTAGCAAACAGAGCTGTAAACAGGGGAGTTTGAGTGGGACTTCTGTTGGAAGAGAAGGTATTTGTGTGTGTTTGGTTTTGTATTGGTAGTATCTGTATGTGTAGCGGCTTTGTGCTGGGAGAAAAGCTGAGCCCTGATTAGGGGGCGGGGCTTCACTGACTACCGGTCCTATAAAGGGAGCAGCCAGTCAGGCAGGGGCACAGACAGCTGCAGCGGAACAGGAGCTAGCAAACTTAGCTGTAAACAGGGGAGTTTGAGAGGGAGTTCTGTTGGAGGAGAAGTTATTTGTGTGTGTTTGGTTTTGTATTGGTAGTATCTGTATGAGTAGAGGCTTTGTGCTGGGAGAGAATCTGAGCCCTGATTAGGGGGCGGGGCTTCACTGACTAGGGTTCCTATAAAGGTAGCAGCCAGTCAGGCAGCGGCACAGACAGCTGCAGCGGCACAGGAGCGAGCAAACAGAGCTGTAAACAGGGGAGTTTGAGTGGGAGTTGTGTTGGAGGAGAAGGTATTTGTGTGTGTTTGGTTTTGTATTGGTAGTATTTGTATGTGTAGAGGCTTGGAGGGGCTTTGTGCTGGGAGAAAAGCAGAGCCCTGATTAGGGGGCGGGGCTTCACTGACTAGGGTTCCTATAAAGGTAGCAGCCAGTCAGGCAGCAGCACAGGAGCTAGCAAACAGAGCTGTAAACAGGGGAGTTTGAGTGGGAGTTCTGTTGGAGGAGAAGGTATTTGTGTGTGTGTTTGGTTTTGCATTGTTGGTATCTGTATGTGTAGAGGCTTGGAGGGGCTTTGTGCTGGGAGAGAAGCTGAGCCCTGATTAGGGGGCGGGGCTTCACTGACTACGGGTCCTATAAAGGGAGCAGCCAGTCAGGCAGGGGCACAGACAGCTGCAGCGGAACAGGAGCTAGCAAACTGAGCTGTAAACAGGGGAGTTTGAGAGGGAGTTCTGTTGGAGGAGAAGGTAGTTTTGTGTGTTTGGTTTTGTATTGGTAGTATCTGTATGAGTAGAGGCTTTGTGCTGGGAGAGAATCTGAGCCCTGATTAGGGGGCGGGGCTTCACTGACTAGGGTTCCTATAAAGGTAGCAGCCAGTCAGGCAGCGGCACAGACAGCTGCAGCGGCACAGGAGCGAGCAAACAGAGCTGTAAACAGGGGAGTTTGCGTGGGAGTTCTGTTGGAAGAGAAGGTATTTGTGTGTGTTTGGTTTTGTATTGGTAGTATCTGTATGTGTAGGGTCTTTGTGCTGGGAGAAAAGCTGAGCCCTGATTAGGGGGCGGGGCTTCACTGACTAGGGGTCCTAGAAAGATAGCAGCCAGTCAGGCAGCGGCACAGGAGCTAGCAAACAGAGCTGTAAACAGGGGAGTTTGAGTGGGACTTCTGTTGGAGGAGAAGGTATTCGTGTGTGTGTTTGGTATTGTATTGGTAGTATCTGTATGAGTAGAGGCTTGGAGGGGCTTTGTGCTGGGAGCGAAGCTGAGCCCTGATTAGGGGGCGGGGCTTCACTGACTAGGGGTCCTATAAAGGTAGCAGCCAGTCAGGCAGCGGCACAGGAGCTAGCAAACCGAGCTGTAAACAGGGGAGTTTGAGTGGGACTTCTGTTGGAGGAGAAGGTATTTGTGTGTGTGTTTGGTATTGTATTGGTAGTATCTGTATGTGTAGAGGCTTGGAGGGGCTTTGTGCTGGGAGCGAAGCTGAGCCCTGATTAGGGGGCGGGGCTTCATTGACTAGGGGTCCTATAAAGGGAGCAGCCAGTCAGGCAGGGGCACAGACAGCTGCAGCGGAACAGGAGCTGCAAAACTGAGCTGTAAACAGGGGAGTTTGAGAGGGAGTTCTGTTGGAGGAGAAGTTATTTGTGTGTGTTTGGTTTTGTATTGGTAGTATCTGTATGAGTAGAGGCTTTGTGCTGGGAGAGAATCTGAGCCCTGATTAGGGGGCGGGGCTTCACTGACTAGGGTTCCTATAAAGGTAGCAGCCAGTCAGGCAGCGGCACAGACAGCTGCAGCGGCACAGGAGCGAGCAAACAGAGCTGTAAACAGGGGAGTTTGAGTGGGAGTTGTGTTGGAGGAGAAGGTATTTGTGTGTGTTTGGTTTTGTATTGGTAGTATTTGTATGTGTAGAGGCTTGGAGGGGCTTTGTGCTGGGAGAAAAGCAGAGCCCTGATTAGGGGGCGGGGCTTCACTGACTAGGGTTCCTATAAAGGTAGCAGCCAGTCAGGCAGCAGCACAGGAGCTAGCAAACAGAGCTGTAAACAGGGGAGTTTGAGTGGGAGTTCTGTTGGAGGAGAAGGTATTTGTGTGTGTTTGGTTTTGTATTGGTAGTATCTGTATGTGTAGGGGCTTTGTGCTGAGAGAGAAGCTGAGCCCTGATTAGGGGGCTGGCTTCACTGACTAGGGGTCCTATAAAGGCAGCAGCCAGTCAGGCAGCGGCACAGACAGCTGCAGTGGCACAGGAGCTAGCAAAGAGAGCTGTAAACAGGGGAGTTTGAGTGGGAGTTCTGTTGGAGGAGAAGGTATTTGTGTGTGTGTTTGGTTTTGCATTGTTGGTATCTGTATGTGTAGAGGCTTGGAGGGGCTTTGTGCTGGGAGAGAAGCTGAGCCCTGATTAGGGGGCGGGGCTTCACTGACGAGGGGTCCTATAAAGGGAGCAGCCAGTCAGGCAGCGGCACAGGAGCTAGCAAACAGAGCTGTAAACAGGGGAGTTTGAGTGGGACTTCTGTTGGAAGAGAAGGTATTTGTGTGTGTTTGGTTTTGTATTGGTAGTATCTGTATGTGTAGGGGCTTTGTGCTGGGAGAAAAGCTGAGCCCTGATTAGGGGGCGGGGCTTCACTGACTAGGGTTCCTATAAAGGTAGCAGCCAGTCAGGCAGCGGCACAGACAGCTGCAGCGGCACAGGAGCGAGCAAACAGAGCTGTAAACAGGGGAGTTTGAGTGGGAGATGTGTTGGAGGAGAAGGTATTTGTGTGTGTTTGGTTTTGTATTGGTAGTATTTGTATGTGTAGAGGCTTGGAGGGGCTTTGTGCTGGGAGAGAAGCTGAGCCCTTATTAGGGGGCGGGACTTCCCTGACTAGGGGTCCTATAAAGCTAGCAGCCAGTCAGGCAGCAGCACAGGAGCTAGCAAACAGAGCTGTAAACAGGGGAGTTTGAGTGGGAGTTCTGTTGGAGGAGAAGGTATTTGTGTGTGTTTGGTTTTGTATTGGTAGTGTCTGTATGAGTAGAGGCTTTGTGCTGGGAGAGAATCTGAGCCCTGATTAGGGGGCGGGGCTTCACTGACTAGGGTTCCTATAAAGGTAGCAGCCAGTCAGGCAGCGGCACAGACAGCTGCAGCGGCACAGGAGCGAGCAAACAGAGCTGTAAACAGGGGAGTTTGAGTGGGAGTTGTGTTGGAGGAGAAGGTATTTGTGTGTGTTTGGTTTTGTATTGGTAGTATTTGTATGTGTAGAGGCTTGGAGGGGCTTTGTGCTGGGAGAGAAGCTGAGCCCTGATTAGGGGGCGGGGCTTCACTGACGAGGGGTCCTATAAAGGGAGCAGACAGTCAGGCAGCGAAACAGACAGCTGCAGCGGTACAGGGGCTAGCAAACAGAGCTGTAAACGGGAGTTTGAGTGGGAGTTCTGTTGGAAGAGAAGGTATTTGTGTGTGTTTGGTTTTGTATTGGTAGTATCTGTATGTGTAGGGTCTTTGTGCTGGGAGAAAAGCTGAGCCCTGATTAGGGGGCGGGGCTTCACTGACTAGGGGTCCTAGAAAGGTAGCAGCCAGTCAGGCAGCGGCACAGGAGCTAGCAAACAGAGCTGTAAACAGGGGAGTTTGAGTGGGACTTCTGTTGGAGGAGAAGGTATTTGTGTGTGTTTGGTTTTGTATTGGTAGTATCTGTATGTGTAGAGGCTTGGAGGGGCTTTGTGCTGGGAGAGAAGCTGAGCCCTGATTAGGGGGCGGGGCTTCACTGACTAGGGTTCCTATAAAGGTAGCAGCCAGTCAGGCAGCGGCACAGGAGCTAGCAAACAGAACTGTAAACAGGGGAGTCTGAGTGGGACTTCTGTTGGAGGAGAAGGCGTTTGTGTGTGTTTGGTTTTGTATTGGTAGTATCTGTATGTGTAGGGGCTTTGTGCTGGGAGAAAAGCTGAGCCCTGATTAGGGGGCGGGGCTTCACTGACTACGGGTCCTATAAAGGGAGCAGCCAGTCAGGCAGGGGCACAGACAGCTGCAGCGGAACAGGAGCTAGCAAACTGAGCTGTAAACAGGTGAGTTTGAGAGGGAGTTCTGTTGGAGGAGAAGGTATTTGTGTGTGTTTGGTTTTGTATTGGTAGTATCTGTATGTGTAGGGTCTTTGTGCTGGGAGAAAAGCTGAGCCCTGATTAGGGGGCGGGGCTTCACTGACTAGGGGTCCTAGAAAGGTAGCAGCCAGTCAGGCAGCGGCACAGGAGCTAGCAAACAGAGCTGTAAACAGGGGAGTTTGAGTGGGAGTTCTGTTGGAGGAGAAGGTGTTTGTGTGTTTGGTTTTGTATTGGTAGTATCTGTATGTGTAGAGGCTTGGAGGGGCTTTGTGCTGGGAGAAAAGCTGAGCCCTGATTAGGGGGCGGGGCTTCACTGACTAGGGTTCCTATAAAGGTAGCAGCCAGTCAGGCAGCGGCACAGACAGCTGCAGCGGCACAGGAGCGAGCAAACAGAGCTGTAAACAGGGGAGTTTGAGTGGGAGATGTGTTGGAGGAGAAGGTATTTGTGTGTGTTTGGTTTTGTATTGGTAGTATTTGTATGTGTAGAGGCTTGGAGGGGCTTTGTGCTGGGAGAGAAGCTGAGCCCTGATTAGGGGGCGGGGCTTCACTGACGAGGGGTCCTATAAAGGGAGCAGCCAGTCAGGCAGCGGCACAGGAGCTAGCAAACAGAGCTGTAAACAGGGGAGTTTGAGTGGGACTTCTGTTGGAAGAGAAGGTATTTGTGTGTGTTTGGTTTTGTATTGGTAGTATCTGTATGTGTAGCGGCTTTGTGCTGGGAGAAAAGCTGAGCCCTGATTAGGGGGCGGGGCTTCACTGACTACCGGTCCTATAAAGGGAGCAGCCAGTCAGGCAGGGGCACAGACAGCTGCAGCGGAACAGGAGCTAGCAAACTTAGCTGTAAACAGGGGAGTTTGAGAGGGAGTTCTGTTGGAGGAGAAGTTATTTGTGTGTGTTTGGTTTTGTATTGGTAGTATCTGTATGAGTAGAGGCTTTGTGCTGGGAGAGAATCTGAGCCCTGATTAGGGGGCGGGGCTTCACTGACTAGGGTTCCTATAAAGGTAGCAGCCAGTCAGGCAGCGGCACAGACAGCTGCAGCGGCACAGGAGCGAGCAAACAGAGCTGTAAACAGGGGAGTTTGAGTGGGAGTTGTGTTGGAGGAGAAGGTATTTGTGTGTGTTTGGTTTTGTATTGGTAGTATTTGTATGTGTAGAGGCTTGGAGGGGCTTTGTGCTGGGAGAAAAGCAGAGCCCTGATTAGGGGGCGGGGCTTCACTGACTAGGGTTCCTATAAAGGTAGCAGCCAGTCAGGCAGCAGCACAGGAGCTAGCAAACAGAGCTGTAAACAGGGGAGTATGAGTGGGAGTTCTGTTGGAGGAGAAGGTATTTGTGTGTGTTTGGTTTTGTATTGGTAGTATCTGTATGTGTAGGGGCTTTGTGCTGAGAGAGAAGCTGAGCCCTGATTAGGGGGCTGGCTTCACTGACTAGGGGTCCTATAAAGGCAGCAGCCAGTCAGGCAGCGGCACAGACAGCTGCAGTGGCACAGGAGCTAGCAAAGAGAGCTGTAAACAGGGGAGTTTGAGTGGGAGTTCTGTTGGAGGAGAAGGTATTTGTGTGTGTGTTTGGTTTTGCATTGTTGGTATCTGTATGTGTAGAGGCTTGGAGGGGCTTTGTGCTGGGAGAGAAGCTGAGCCCTGATTAGGGGGCGGGGCTTCACTGACTACGGGTCCTATAAAGGGAGCAGCCAGTCAGGCAGGGGCACAGACAGCTGCAGCGGAACAGGAGCTAGCAAACTGAGCTGTAAACAGGGGAGTTTGAGAGGGAGTTCTGTTGGAGGAGAAGGTAGTTTTGTGTGTTTGGTTTTGTATTGGTAGTATCTGTATGAGTAGAGGCTTTGTGCTGGGAGAGAATCTGAGCCCTGATTAGGGGGCGGGGCTTCACTGACTAGGGTTCCTATAAAGGTAGCAGCCAGTCAGGCAGCGGCACAGACAGCTGCAGCGGCACAGGAGCGAGCAAACAGAGCTGTAAACAGGGGAGTGTGAGTGGGAGTTGTGTTGGAGGAGAAGGTATTTGTGTGTGTTTGGTTTTGTATTGGTAGTATCTGTAGGTGTAGGGTCTTTGTGCTGGGAGAAAAGCTGAGCCCTGATTAGGGGGCGGGCTTCACTGACTAGGGGTCCTATAAAGGCAGCAGCCAGTCAGGCAGCGGCACAGACAGCTGCAGTGGCACAGGAGCTAGCAAAGAGAGCTGTAAACAGGGGAGTTTGAGTGGGAGTTCTTTTGGAGAAGAAGGTATTTGGGTGTGTGTTTGGTTTTGTATTGTTGGTATCTGTATGTGTAGAGGCTTGGAGGGGCTTTGTGCTGGGAGAGAAGCTGAGCCCTGATTAGGGGGCGGGGCTTCACTGACGAGGGGTCCTATAAAGGGAGCAGACAGTCAGGCAGCGACACAGACAGCTGCAGCGGTACAGGAGCTAGCAAACAGAGCTGTAAACGGGAGTTTGCGTGGGAGTTCTTTTGGAAGAGAAGGTATTTGTGTGTGTTTGGTTTTGTATTGGTAGTATCTGTATGTGTAGGGTCTTTGTGCTGGGAGAAAAGCTGAGCCCTGATTAGGGGGCGGGGCTTCACTGACTAGGGGTCCTAGAAAGATAGCAGCCAGTCAGGCAGCGGCACAGGAGCTAGCAAACAGAGCTGTAAACAGGGGAGTTTGAGTGGGACTTCTGTTGGAGGAGAAGGTATTCGTGTGTGTGTTTGGTATTGTATTGGTAGTATCTGTATGAGTAGAGGCTTGGAGGGGCTTTGTGCTGGGAGCGAAGCTGAGCCCTGATTAGGGGGCGGGGCTTCACTGACTAGGGGTCCTATAAAGGTAGCAGCCAGTCAGGCAGCGGCACAGGAGCTAGCAAACCGAGCTGTAAACAGGGGAGTTTGAGTGGGACTTCTGTTGGAGGAGAAGGTATTTGTGTGTGTGTTTGGTATTGTATTGGTAGTATCTGTATGTGTAGAGGCTTGGAGGGGCTTTGTGCTGGGAGCGAAGCTGAGCCCTGATTAGGGGGCGGGGCTTCATTGACTAGGGGTCCTATAAAGGGAGCAGCCAGTCAGGCAGGGGCACAGACAGCTGCAGCGGAACAGGAGCTGCAAAACTGAGCTGTAAACAGGGGAGTTTGAGAGGGAGTTCTGTTGGAGGAGAAGGTATTTGTGTGTGTGTTTTGTTTTGTATTGGTAGTATCTGTATGTGTAGAGGCTTGGAGGGGCTTTGTGCTGGGAGAGAAGCTGAGCCCTGATTAGGGGGCGGGGCTTCACTGACTAGGGTTCCTATAAAGGTAGCAGCCAGTCAGGCAGTGGCACAGGAGCTAGCAAACAGAACTGTAAACAGGGGAGTTTGAGTGGGACTTCTGTTGGAAGAGAAGGTATTTGTGTGTGTTTGGTTTTGTATTGGTAGTATCTGTATGTGTAGGGGCTTTGTGCTGGGAGAGAAGCTGAGCCCTGATTAGGGGGCGGGGCTTCACTGACTAGGGGTCCTATAAAGGGAGCAGCCAGTCAGGCGGCGGCACGGACAGCTGCACCGGCACAGGAGCTAGCAAACAGAGCTGTAAACAGGGGAGTTTGAGTGGGAGTTCTGTTTGAGGAGAAGGTATTTGTGTGTGTGTTTGGTTTTGTATTGGTGGTATCTGTATTTGTAGAGGCTTGGAGGGGCTTTGTGCTGGGAGAGAAGCTGAGCCCTGATTAGGGGGCGGGGCTTCGCTGACTAGGGGTCCTATGATTGTAGCAGCCAGTCAGGCAGCGTCACAGACAGCTCCAGGGGCACAGGAGCTAGCAAACAGAGCTGTAAACAGGGGAGTTTGAGTGGGACTTCTGTTGGAGGAGAAGGTATTTGTGTGTGTTTGGTTTTGTATTGGTAGTATCTGTATGTGTAGAGGCTTGGAGGGGCTTTGTGCTGGGAGAGAAGCTGAGCCCTGATTAGGGGGCGGGGCTTCACTGACTAGGGTTCCTATAAAGGTAGCAGCCAGTCAGGCAGCGGCACAGGAGCTAGCAAACAGAACTGTAAACAGGGGAGTCTGAGTGGGAGTTCTGTTGGAGGAGAAGGCGTTTGTGTGTGTTTGGTTTTGTATTGGTAGTATCTGTATGTGTAGGGGCTTTGTGCTGGGAGAAAAGCTGAGCCCTGATTAGGGGGCGGGGCTTCACTGACTACGGGTCCTATAAAGGGAGCAGCCAGTCAGGCAGGGGCACAGACAGCTGCAGCGGAACAGGAGCTAGCAAACTGAGCTGTAAACAGGTGAGTTTGAGAGGGAGTTCTGTTGGAGGAGAAGGTATTTGTGTGTGTTTGGTTTTGTATTGGTAGTATCTGTATGTGTAGGGTCTTTGTGCTGGGAGAAAAGCTGAGCCCTGATTAGGGGGCGGGGCTTCACTGACTAGGGGTCCTAGAAAGGTAGCAGCCAGTCAGGCAGCGGCACAGGAGCTAGCAAACAGAGCTGTAAACAGGGGAGTTTGAGTGGGAGTTCTGTTGGAGGAGAAGGTGTTTGTGTGTTTGGTTTTGTATTGGTAGTATCTGTATGTGTAGAGGCTTGGAGGGGCTTTGTGCTGGGAGAAAAGCTGAGCCCTGATTAGGGGGCGGGGCTTCACTGACGAGGGGTCCTATAAAGGGAGCAGCCAGTCAGGCAGCGGCACAGGAGCTAGCAAACAGAGCTGTAAACAGGGGAGTTTGAGTGGGACTTCTGTTGGAAGAGAAGGTATTTGTGTGTGTTTGGTTTTGTATTGGTAGTATCTGTATGTGTAGCGGCTTTGTGCTGGGAGAAAAGCTGAGCCCTGATTAGGGGGCGGGGCTTCACTGACTACCGGTCCTATAAAGGGAGCAGCCAGTCAGGCAGGGGCACAGACAGCTGCAGCGGAACAGGAGCTAGCAAACTTAGCTGTAAACAGGGGAGTTTGAGAGGGAGTTCTGTTGGAGGAGAAGTTATTTGTGTGTGTTTGGTTTTGTATTGGTAGTATCTGTATGAGTAGAGGCTTTGTGCTGGGAGAGAATCTGAGCCCTGATTAGGGGGCGGGGCTTCACTGACTAGGGTTCCTATAAAGGTAGCAGCCAGTCAGGCAGCGGCACAGACAGCTGCAGCGGCACAGGAGCGAGCAAACAGAGCTGTAAACAGGGGAGTTTGAGTGGGAGTTGTGTTGGAGGAGAAGGTATTTGTGTGTGTTTGGTTTTGTATTGGTAGTATTTGTATGTGTAGAGGCTTGGAGGGGCTTTGTGCTGGGAGAAAAGCAGAGCCCTGATTAGGGGGCGGGGCTTCACTGACTAGGGTTCCTATAAAGGTAGCAGCCAGTCAGGCAGCAGCACAGGAGCTAGCAAACAGAGCTGTAAACAGGGGAGTTTGAGTGGGAGTTCTGTTGGAGGAGAAGGTATTTGTGTGTGTGTTTGGTTTTGCATTGTTGGTATCTGTATGTGTAGAGGCTTGGAGGGGCTTTGTGCTGGGAGAGAAGCTGAGCCCTGATTAGGGGGCGGGGCTTCACTGACTACGGGTCCTATAAAGGGAGCAGCCAGTCAGGCAGGGGCACAGACAGCTGCAGCGGAACAGGAGCTAGCAAACTGAGCTGTAAACAGGGGAGTTTGAGAGGGAGTTCTGTTGGAGGAGAAGGTAGTTTTGTGTGTTTGGTTTTGTATTGGTAGTATCTGTATGAGTAGAGGCTTTGTGCTGGGAGAGAATCTGAGCCCTGATTAGGGGGCGGGGCTTCACTGACTAGGGTTCCTATAAAGGTAGCAGCCAGTCAGGCAGCGGCACAGACAGCTGCAGCGGCACAGGAGCGAGCAAACAGAGCTGTAAACAGGGGAGTTTGCGTGGGAGTTCTGTTGGAAGAGAAGGTATTTGTGTGTGTTTGGTTTTGTATTGGTAGTATCTGTATGTGTAGGGTCTTTGTGCTGGGAGAAAAGCTGAGCCCTGATTAGGGGGCGGGGCTTCACTGACTAGGGGTCCTAGAAAGATAGCAGCCAGTCAGGCAGCGGCACAGGAGCTAGCAAACAGAGCTGTAAACAGGGGAGTTTGAGTGGGACTTCTGTTGGAGGAGAAGGTATTCGTGTGTGTGTTTGGTATTGTATTGGTAGTATCTGTATGAGTAGAGGCTTGGAGGGGCTTTGTGCTGGGAGCGAAGCTGAGCCCTGATTAGGGGGCGGGGCTTCACTGACTAGGGGTCCTATAAAGGTAGCAGCCAGTCAGGCAGCGGCACAGGAGCTAGCAAACCGAGCTGTAAACAGGGGAGTTTGAGTGGGACTTCTGTTGGAGGAGAAGGTATTTGTGTGTGTGTTTGGTATTGTATTGGTAGTATCTGTATGTGTAGAGGCTTGGAGGGGCTTTGTGCTGGGAGCGAAGCTGAGCCCTGATTAGGGGGCGGGGCTTCATTGACTAGGGGTCCTATAAAGGGAGCAGCCAGTCAGGCAGGGGCACAGACAGCTGCAGCGGAACAGGAGCTGCAAAACTGAGCTGTAAACAGGGGAGTTTGAGAGGGAGTTCTGTTGGAGGAGAAGTTATTTGTGTGTGTTTGGTTTTGTATTGGTAGTATCTGTATGAGTAGAGGCTTTGTGCTGGGAGAGAATCTGAGCCCTGATTAGGGGGCGGGGCTTCACTGACTAGGGTTCCTATAAAGGTAGCAGCCAGTCAGGCAGCGGCACAGACAGCTGCAGCGGCACAGGAGCGAGCAAACAGAGCTGTAAACAGGGGAGTTTGAGTGGGAGTTGTGTTGGAGGAGAAGGTATTTGTGTGTGTTTGGTTTTGTATTGGTAGTATTTGTATGTGTAGAGGCTTGGAGGGGCTTTGTGCTGGGAGAAAAGCAGAGCCCTGATTAGGGGGCGGGGCTTCACTGACTAGGGTTCCTATAAAGGTAGCAGCCAGTCAGGCAGCAGCACAGGAGCTAGCAAACAGAGCTGTAAACAGGGGAGTTTGAGTGGGAGTTCTGTTGGAGGAGAAGGTATTTGTGTGTGTTTGGTTTTGTATTGGTAGTATCTGTATGTGTAGGGGCTTTGTGCTGAGAGAGAAGCTGAGCCCTGATTAGGGGGCTGGCTTCACTGACTAGGGGTCCTATAAAGGCAGCAGCCAGTCAGGCAGCGGCACAGACAGCTGCAGTGGCACAGGAGCTAGCAAAGAGAGCTGTAAACAGGGGAGTTTGAGTGGGAGTTCTGTTGGAGGAGAAGGTATTTGTGTGTGTGTTTGGTTTTGCATTGTTGGTATCTGTATGTGTAGAGGCTTGGAGGGGCTTTGTGCTGGGAGAGAAGCTGAGCCCTGATTAGGGGGCGGGGCTTCACTGACGAGGGGTCCTATAAAGGGAGCAGCCAGTCAGGCAGCGGCACAGGAGCTAGCAAACAGAGCTGTAAACAGGGGAGTTTGAGTGGGACTTCTGTTGGAAGAGAAGGTATTTGTGTGTGTTTGGTTTTGTATTGGTAGTATCTGTATGTGTAGGGGCTTTGTGCTGGGAGAAAAGCTGAGCCCTGATTAGGGGGCGGGGCTTCACTGACTAGGGTTCCTATAAAGGTAGCAGCCAGTCAGGCAGCGGCACAGACAGCTGCAGCGGCACAGGAGCGAGCAAACAGAGCTGTAAACAGGGGAGTTTGAGTGGGAGATGTGTTGGAGGAGAAGGTATTTGTGTGTGTTTGGTTTTGTATTGGTAGTATTTGTATGTGTAGAGGCTTGGAGGGGCTTTGTGCTGGGAGAGAAGCTGAGCCCTTATTAGGGGGCGGGACTTCCCTGACTAGGGGTCCTATAAAGCTAGCAGCCAGTCAGGCAGCAGCACAGGAGCTAGCAAACAGAGCTGTAAACAGGGGAGTTTGAGTGGGAGTTCTGTTGGAGGAGAAGGTATTTGTGTGTGTTTGGTTTTGTATTGGTAGTGTCTGTATGAGTAGAGGCTTTGTGCTGGGAGAGAATCTGAGCCCTGATTAGGGGGCGGGGCTTCACTGACTAGGGTTCCTATAAAGGTAGCAGCCAGTCAGGCAGCGGCACAGACAGCTGCAGCGGCACAGGAGCGAGCAAACAGAGCTGTAAACAGGGGAGTTTGAGTGGGAGTTGTGTTGGAGGAGAAGGTATTTGTGTGTGTTTGGTTTTGTATTGGTAGTATTTGTATGTGTAGAGGCTTGGAGGGGCTTTGTGCTGGGAGAGAAGCTGAGCCCTGATTAGGGGGCGGGGCTTCACTGACGAGGGGTCCTATAAAGGGAGCAGACAGTCAGGCAGCGAAACAGACAGCTGCAGCGGTACAGGGGCTAGCAAACAGAGCTGTAAACGGGAGTTTGAGTGGGAGTTCTGTTGGAAGAGAAGGTATTTGTGTGTGTTTGGTTTTGTATTGGTAGTATCTGTATGTGTAGGGTCTTTGTGCTGGGAGAAAAGCTGAGCCCTGATTAGGGGGCGGGGCTTCACTGACTAGGGGTCCTAGAAAGGTAGCAGCCAGTCAGGCAGCGGCACAGGAGCTAGCAAACAGAGCTGTAAACAGGGGAGTTTGAGTGGGACTTCTGTTGGAGGAGAAGGTATTTGTGTGTGTTTGGTTTTGTATTGGTAGTATCTGTATGTGTAGAGGCTTGGAGGGGCTTTGTGCTGGGAGAGAAGCTGAGCCCTGATTAGGGGGCGGGGCTTCACTGACTAGGGTTCCTATAAAGGTAGCAGCCAGTCAGGCAGCGGCACAGGAGCTAGCAAACAGAACTGTAAACAGGGGAGTCTGAGTGGGACTTCTGTTGGAGGAGAAGGCGTTTGTGTGTGTTTGGTTTTGTATTGGTAGTATCTGTATGTGTAGGGGCTTTGTGCTGGGAGAAAAGCTGAGCCCTGATTAGGGGGCGGGGCTTCACTGACTACGGGTCCTATAAAGGGAGCAGCCAGTCAGGCAGGGGCACAGACAGCTGCAGCGGAACAGGAGCTAGCAAACTGAGCTGTAAACAGGTGAGTTTGAGAGGGAGTTCTGTTGGAGGAGAAGGTATTTGTGTGTGTTTGGTTTTGTATTGGTAGTATCTGTATGTGTAGGGTCTTTGTGCTGGGAGAAAAGCTGAGCCCTGATTAGGGGGCGGGGCTTCACTGACTAGGGGTCCTAGAAAGGTAGCAGCCAGTCAGGCAGCGGCACAGGAGCTAGCAAACAGAGCTGTAAACAGGGGAGTTTGAGTGGGAGTTCTGTTGGAGGAGAAGGTGTTTGTGTGTTTGGTTTTGTATTGGTAGTATCTGTATGTGTAGAGGCTTGGAGGGGCTTTGTGCTGGGAGAAAAGCTGAGCCCTGATTAGGGGGCGGGGCTTCACTGACTAGGGTTCCTATAAAGGTAGCAGCCAGTCAGGCAGCGGCACAGACAGCTGCAGCGGCACAGGAGCGAGCAAACAGAGCTGTAAACAGGGGAGTTTGAGTGGGAGATGTGTTGGAGGAGAAGGTATTTGTGTGTGTTTGGTTTTGTATTGGTAGTATTTGTATGTGTAGAGGCTTGGAGGGGCTTTGTGCTGGGAGAGAAGCTGAGCCCTGATTAGGGGGCGGGGCTTCACTGACGAGGGGTCCTATAAAGGGAGCAGCCAGTCAGGCAGCGGCACAGGAGCTAGCAAACAGAGCTGTAAACAGGGGAGTTTGAGTGGGACTTCTGTTGGAAGAGAAGGTATTTGTGTGTGTTTGGTTTTGTATTGGTAGTATCTGTATGTGTAGCGGCTTTGTGCTGGGAGAAAAGCTGAGCCCTGATTAGGGGGCGGGGCTTCACTGACTACCGGTCCTATAAAGGGAGCAGCCAGTCAGGCAGGGGCACAGACAGCTGCAGCGGAACAGGAGCTAGCAAACTTAGCTGTAAACAGGGGAGTTTGAGAGGGAGTTCTGTTGGAGGAGAAGTTATTTGTGTGTGTTTGGTTTTGTATTGGTAGTATCTGTATGAGTAGAGGCTTTGTGCTGGGAGAGAATCTGAGCCCTGATTAGGGGGCGGGGCTTCACTGACTAGGGTTCCTATAAAGGTAGCAGCCAGTCAGGCAGCGGCACAGACAGCTGCAGCGGCACAGGAGCGAGCAAACAGAGCTGTAAACAGGGGAGTTTGAGTGGGAGTTGTGTTGGAGGAGAAGGTATTTGTGTGTGTTTGGTTTTGTATTGGTAGTATTTGTATGTGTAGAGGCTTGGAGGGGCTTTGTGCTGGGAGAAAAGCAGAGCCCTGATTAGGGGGCGGGGCTTCACTGACTAGGGTTCCTATAAAGGTAGCAGCCAGTCAGGCAGCAGCACAGGAGCTAGCAAACAGAGCTGTAAACAGGGGAGTATGAGTGGGAGTTCTGTTGGAGGAGAAGGTATTTGTGTGTGTTTGGTTTTGTATTGGTAGTATCTGTATGTGTAGGGGCTTTGTGCTGAGAGAGAAGCTGAGCCCTGATTAGGGGGCTGGCTTCACTGACTAGGGGTCCTATAAAGGCAGCAGCCAGTCAGGCAGCGGCACAGACAGCTGCAGTGGCACAGGAGCTAGCAAAGAGAGCTGTAAACAGGGGAGTTTGAGTGGGAGTTCTGTTGGAGGAGAAGGTATTTGTGTGTGTGTTTGGTTTTGCATTGTTGGTATCTGTATGTGTAGAGGCTTGGAGGGGCTTTGTGCTGGGAGAGAAGCTGAGCCCTGATTAGGGGGCGGGGCTTCACTGACTACGGGTCCTATAAAGGGAGCAGCCAGTCAGGCAGGGGCACAGACAGCTGCAGCGGAACAGGAGCTAGCAAACTGAGCTGTAAACAGGGGAGTTTGAGAGGGAGTTCTGTTGGAGGAGAAGGTAGTTTTGTGTGTTTGGTTTTGTATTGGTAGTATCTGTATGAGTAGAGGCTTTGTGCTGGGAGAGAATCTGAGCCCTGATTAGGGGGCGGGGCTTCACTGACTAGGGTTCCTATAAAGGTAGCAGCCAGTCAGGCAGCGGCACAGACAGCTGCAGCGGCACAGGAGCGAGCAAACAGAGCTGTAAACAGGGGAGTGTGAGTGGGAGTTGTGTTGGAGGAGAAGGTATTTGTGTGTGTTTGGTTTTGTATTGGTAGTATCTGTAGGTGTAGGGTCTTTGTGCTGGGAGAAAAGCTGAGCCCTGATTAGGGGGCGGGCTTCACTGACTAGGGGTCCTATAAAGGCAGCAGCCAGTCAGGCAGCGGCACAGACAGCTGCAGTGGCACAGGAGCTAGCAAAGAGAGCTGTAAACAGGGGAGTTTGAGTGGGAGTTCTTTTGGAGAAGAAGGTATTTGGGTGTGTGTTTGGTTTTGTATTGTTGGTATCTGTATGTGTAGAGGCTTGGAGGGGCTTTGTGCTGGGAGAGAAGCTGAGCCCTGATTAGGGGGCGGGGCTTCACTGACGAGGGGTCCTATAAAGGGAGCAGACAGTCAGGCAGCGACACAGACAGCTGCAGCGGTACAGGAGCTAGCAAACAGAGCTGTAAACGGGAGTTTGCGTGGGAGTTCTTTTGGAAGAGAAGGTATTTGTGTGTGTTTGGTTTTGTATTGGTAGTATCTGTATGTGTAGGGTCTTTGTGCTGGGAGAAAAGCTGAGCCCTGATTAGGGGGCGGGGCTTCACTGACTAGGGGTCCTAGAAAGATAGCAGCCAGTCAGGCAGCGGCACAGGAGCTAGCAAACAGAGCTGTAAACAGGGGAGTTTGAGTGGGACTTCTGTTGGAGGAGAAGGTATTCGTGTGTGTGTTTGGTATTGTATTGGTAGTATCTGTATGAGTAGAGGCTTGGAGGGGCTTTGTGCTGGGAGCGAAGCTGAGCCCTGATTAGGGGGCGGGGCTTCACTGACTAGGGGTCCTATAAAGGTAGCAGCCAGTCAGGCAGCGGCACAGGAGCTAGCAAACCGAGCTGTAAACAGGGGAGTTTGAGTGGGACTTCTGTTGGAGGAGAAGGTATTTGTGTGTGTGTTTGGTATTGTATTGGTAGTATCTGTATGTGTAGAGGCTTGGAGGGGCTTTGTGCTGGGAGCGAAGCTGAGCCCTGATTAGGGGGCGGGGCTTCATTGACTAGGGGTCCTATAAAGGGAGCAGCCAGTCAGGCAGGGGCACAGACAGCTGCAGCGGAACAGGAGCTGCAAAACTGAGCTGTAAACAGGGGAGTTTGAGAGGGAGTTCTGTTGGAGGAGAAGGTATTTGTGTGTGTGTTTTGTTTTGTATTGGTAGTATCTGTATGTGTAGAGGCTTGGAGGGGCTTTGTGCTGGGAGAGAAGCTGAGCCCTGATTAGGGGGCGGGGCTTCACTGACTAGGGTTCCTATAAAGGTAGCAGCCAGTCAGGCAGTGGCACAGGAGCTAGCAAACAGAACTGTAAACAGGGGAGTTTGAGTGGGACTTCTGTTGGAAGAGAAGGTATTTGTGTGTGTTTGGTTTTGTATTGGTAGTATCTGTATGTGTAGGGGCTTTGTGCTGGGAGAGAAGCTGAGCCCTGATTAGGGGGCGGGGCTTCACTGACTAGGGGTCCTATAAAGGGAGCAGCCAGTCAGGCGGCGGCACGGACAGCTGCACCGGCACAGGAGCTAGCAAACAGAGCTGTAAACAGGGGAGTTTGAGTGGGAGTTCTGTTTGAGGAGAAGGTATTTGTGTGTGTGTTTGGTTTTGTATTGGTGGTATCTGTATTTGTAGAGGCTTGGAGGGGCTTTGTGCTGGGAGAGAAGCTGAGCCCTGATTAGGGGGCGGGGCTTCGCTGACTAGGGGTCCTATGATTGTAGCAGCCAGTCAGGCAGCGTCACAGACAGCTCCAGGGGCACAGGAGCTAGCAAACAGCTGTAAACAGGGGAGTTTGAGTGGGAGTTCTGTTGGAGGAGAAGGTATTTGTGTGTGTTTGGTTTTGTATTGGTAGCATCTGTATGTGTAGGGGCTTTGTGCTGGGAGAGAAGCTGAGCCCTGATTAGGGGGCGGGGCTTCACTGACTAGGGGTCCTATAAAGGGAGCAGCCAGTCAGGCAGCTGCACAGACAGCTGCAGCGGTACAGGAGCTAGCAAACAGAGCTGTAAACAGGGGAGTTTGAGTGGGAGTTCTGTTCGAGGAGAAGGTATTTGTGTGTGTTTGGTTTTGTGTTGGTGGTATCTGTATGTGTAGGGGCTTTGTGCTGGGAGAGAAGCTGAGCCCAGATTAGGGGGCGGGGCTTCACTGACGAGGGGTTCTATAAAGGCAGCAGCCAGTCAGGCAGCGGCACAGACAGCTGCAGTGGCACAGGAGCTAGCAAAGAGAGCTGTAAACAGGGGAGTTTGAGTGGGAGTTCTGTTTGAGGAGAAGGTATTTGTGTGTGTGTTTGGTTTTGTATTGGTGGTATCTGTATGTGTAGAGGCTTGGAGAGACTTTCTGCTGGGAGAGAAGCTGAGCCCTGATTAGGGGGCGGGGCTTCACTGACGAGGGTCCTATAAAGGGAGCAGCCAGTCAGGCAGCGACACAGACAGCTGCAGCGGTACAGGAGCTGCAAAACTGAGCTGTAAACAGGGGAGTCTGAGTGGGAGTTCTGTTGGAGGAGAAGGCATTTGTGTGTGTGTTTGGTTTTGTATTGGTAGCATCTCTATGTGTAGGGGCTTTGTGTTGGGAGAGAAGCTGAGCCCTGATTAGGGGGCGGGGCTTCACTGACTAGGGGTCCTATAAAGGGAGCAGCCAGTCCGGCGGCGGCAAGGACAGCTGCAGCGGCACAGGAGCTAGCAAACAGAGCTGTAAACAGGGGAGTTTGATTGGGAGTTCTGTTGGAGGAGAAGGTATTTGTGTGTGTTTGGTTTTGTATTGGTGGTATCTGTATGTGTAGGGGCTTTTTGCTCCGAGAGAAGCTGAGCCCTGATTAGGGGGCGGGGCTTCACTGACTAGGGGTCCTATAAAGGGAGCAGCCAGTCAGGCAGCTGCACAGACAGCTGCAGCGGTACAGGAGCTAGCAAACAGAGCTGTAAACAGGGGAGTTTGAGTGGGAGTTCTGTTGGAGGAGAAGGTATTTGTGTGTGTTTGGTTTTGTGTTGGTGGTATCTGTATGTGTAGGGGCTTTGTGCTGAGAGAGAAGCTGAGCCCTGATTAGGGTGCGGGCTTCACTGACTAGGGGTCCTATAAAGGCAGCAGCCAGTCAGGCAGCGGCACAGACAGCTGCAGTGGCACAGGAGCTAGCAAAGAGAGCTGTAAACAGGGGAGTTTGAGTGGGAGTTCTGTTGGAGGAGAAGGTATTTGTGTGTGTGTTTGGTTTTGTATTGTTGGTATCTGTATGTGTAGAGGCTTGGAGGGGCTTTGTGCTGGGAGAGAAGCTGAGCCCTGATTAGGGGGCGGGGCTTCACTGACGAGGGGTCCTATAAAGGGAGCAGACAGTCAGGCAGCGGCACAGACAGCTCCAGGGGCACAGGAGCTAGCAAACAGAGCTGTAAACAGGGGAGTTTGAGTCGGAGTTCTGTTGGAGGAGAAGGTATTTGTGTGTGTTTGGTTTTGTATTGGTAGCATCTGTATGTGTAGGGGCTTTGTGCTGGGAGAGAAGCTGAGCCCTGATTAGGGGGCGGGGCTTCACTGACTAGGGGTCCTATAAAGGGAGCAGCCAGTCAGGCAGCTGCACAGACAGCTGCAGCGGTACAGGAGCTAGCAAACAGAGCTGTAAACAGGGGAGTTTGAGTGGGAGTTCTGTTCGAGGAGAAGGTATTTGTGTGTGTTTGGTTTTGTGTTGGTGGTATCTGTATGTGTAGGGGCTTTGTGCTGCGAGAGAAGCTGAGCCCTGATTAGGGGGCGGGGCTTCACTGACGAGGGGTTCTATAAAGGCAGCAGCCAGTCAGGCAGCGGCACAGACAGCTGCAGTGGCACAGGAGCTAGCAAAGAGAGCTGTAAACAGGGGAGTTTGAGTGGGAGTTCTGTTGGAGGAGAAGGTATTTGTGTGTGTGTTTGGTTTTGTATTGTTGGTATCTGTATGTGTAGAGGCTTGGAGGGGCTTTGTGCTGGGAGAGAAGCTGAGCCCTGATTAGGGGGCGGGGCTTCACTGACGAGGGGTCCTATAAAGGGAGCAGACAGTAAGGCAGCGAAACAGACAGCTGCAGCGGTACAGGAGCTAGCAAACAGAGCTCTAAACAGGGGAGTATGAGTGGGAGTTCTGTTGGAGGAGAAGGTGTTTGTGTGTGTTTGGTTTTGTATTGGTAGTATCTGTATGTGTAGGGGCCTTGTGCTGGGAGAGAAGCTGAGCCCTGATTAGGGGGCGGGGCTTCACTGACGAGGGGTCCTATAAAGGGAGCAGCCAGTCAGGCAGCAACACAGACAGCTGCAGCGGAACAGGAGCTAGCAAACAGAGCTGTAAACAGGGGAGTTTGAGTGGGACTTCTGTTGGAGGAGAAGGTATTTGTGTGTGTGTTTGGTATTGTATTGGTAGTATCTGTATGAGTAGAGGCTTGGAGGGGCTTTGTGCTGGGAGCGAAGCTGAGCCCTGATTAGGGGCGGGGCTTCACTGACTAGGGGTCCTATAAAGGTAGCAGCCAGTCAGGCAGCGGCACAGGAGCTAGCAAACAGCGCTGTAAACAGGGGAGTTTGAGTGGGACTTCTGTTGGAGGAGAAGGTATTTGTGTGTGTTTGGTTTTGTATTGGTAGTATCTGTATGTGTAGAGGCTTGGAGGGGCTTTGTGCTGGGAGAGAAGCTGAGCCCTGATTAGGGGGCGGGGCTTCACTGACTAGGGTTCCTATAAAGGTAGCAGCCAGTCAGGCAGCGGCACAGGAGCTAGCAAACAGAACTGTAAACAGGGGAGTCTGAGTGGGACTTCTGTTGGAGGAGAAGGCATTTGTGTGTGTTTGGTTTTGTATTGGTAGTATCTGTATGAGTAGAGGCTTTGTGCTGGGAGAGAAGCTGAGCCCTGATTAGGGGGCGGGGCTTCACTGACTAGGGGTCCTATAAAGGGAGCAGCCAGTCAGGCGGCGGCACGGACAGCTGCAGCGGAACAGGAGCTAGCAAACAGAGCTGTAAACAGGGGTGTTTGAGTGGGAGTTCTGTTTGAGGAGAAGGTATTTCTGTGTGTGTTTGGTTTTGTATTGGTGGTATCTGTATGTGTATAGGCTTGGAGGGGCTTTGTGCTCGGAGCGAAGCTGAGCCCTGATTAGGGGGCGGGGCTTCACTGACTAGGGGTCCTATAAAGGTAGCAGCCAGTCAGGCAGCGGCACAGGAGCTAGCAAACAGAGCTGTAAACAGGGGAGTTTGAGTGGGACTTCTGTTGGAGGAGAAGGTATTTGTGTGTGTGTTTGGTATTGTATTGGTAGTATCTGTATGTGTAGAGGCTTGGAGGGGCTTTGTGCTGGGAGCGAAGCTGAGCCCTGATTAGGGGGCGGGGCTTCACTGACTAGGGGTCCTATAAAGGGAGCAGCCAGTCAGGCAGGGGCACAGACAGCTGCAGCGGAACAGGAGCTACAAAACTGAGCTGTAAACAGGGGAGTTTGAGAGGGAGTTCTGTTGGAGGAGAAGGTATTTGTGTGTGTTTGGTTTTGTATTGGTAGTATCTGTATGTGTAGAGTCTTGGAGGGGCTTTGTGCTGGGAGAGAAGCTGAGCCCTGATTAGGGGGCGGGGCTTCACTGACTAGGGTTCCTATAAAGGTAGCAGCCACTCAGGCAGCGGCACAGGAGCTAGCAAACAGAGCTGTAAACAGGGGAGTTTGAGAGGGAGTTCTGTTGGAGGAGAAGGTATTCGTGTGTGTTTGGTTTTGTATTGGTAGTATCTGTATGTGTAGGGTCTTTGTGCTGGGAGAAAAGCTGAGCCCTGATTAGGGGGCGGGGCTTCACTGACTAGGGGTCCTATAAAGGTAGCAGCCAGTCAGGCAGCGACACAGACAGCTGCAGCGGTACAGGAGCTAGCAAACAGAGCTGTAAACAGGGGAGTTTGAGTGGGACTTCTGTTGGAGGAGAAGGTATTTGTGTGTGTGTTTGGTATTGTATTGGTAGTATCTGTATGTGTAGAGGCTTAGAGGGGCTTTGTGCTGGGAGCGAAGCTGAGCCCTCATTAGGGGGCGGGGCTTCATTGACTAGGGGTCCTATAAAGGGAGCAGCCAGTCAGGCAGGGGCACAGACAGCTGCAGCGGAACAGGAGCTACAAAACTGAGCTGTAAACAGGGGAGTTTGAGTGGGAGTTCTGTTTGAGGAGAAGGTATTTGTGTGTGTGTTTGGTTTTGTATTGGTGGTATCTGTATTTGTAGAGGCTTGGAGGGGCTTTGTGCTGGGAGAGAAGCTGAGCCCTGATTAGGGGGCGGGGCTTCGCTGACTAGGGGTCCTATGATTGTAGCAGCCAGTCAGGCAGCGTCACAGACAGCTCCAGGGGCACAGGAGCTAGCAAACAGAGCTGTAAACAGGGGAGTTTGAGTCGGAGTTCTGTTGGAGGAGAAGGTATTTGTGTGTGTTTGGTTTTCTATTGGTAGCATCTGTATGTGTAGGGGCTTTGTGCTGGGAGAGAAGCTGAGCCCTGATTAGGGGGCGGGGTTTCACTGACTAGCGGTCCTATAAAGGGAGCAGCCAGTCAGGCAGCTGCACAGACAGCTGCAGCGGTACAGGAGCTTGCAAACAGAGCTGTAAACAGGGGAGTTTGAGTGGGAGTTCTGTTCGAGGAGAAGGTATTTGTGTGTGTTTGGTTTTGTATTGGTAGCATCTGTATGTGTAGGGGCTTTGTGCTGGGAGAGAAGCTGAGCCCTGATTAGGGGGCGGGGCTTCATTGACTAGGGGTCCTATAAAGGGAGCAGCCAGTCAGTCAGCTGCACAGACAGCTGCAGCGGTACAGGAGCTAGCAAACAGAGCTGTAAACAGGGGAGTTTGAGTCGGAGTTCTGTTCGAGGAGAAGGTATTTGTGTGTGTTTGGTTTTGTGTTGGTGGTATCTGTATGTGTAGGGGCTTTGTGCTGGGAGAGAAGCTGAGCCCTGATTAGGGGGCGGGGCTTCACTGACTAGGGGTTCTATAAAGGCAGCAGCCAGTCAGGCAGCGGCACAGACAGCTGCAGCGGTACAGGAGCTAGCAAACAGAGCTGTAAATAGGGGACTTTGAGTGGGAGTTCTGTTGGAGGAGAAGCTATTTGTGTGTGTGTTTGGTTTTGTATTGGTAGTATCTGTATGTGTAGAGGCTTGGAGGGGCTTTGTGCTGGGAGCGAAGCTGAGCCCTGATTAGGGGGCGTGGCTTCACTGACTAGGGGTCCTATAAAGGTAGCAGCCAGTCAGGCAGCGGCACAGGAGCTAGCAAACAGAGCTGTAAACAGGGGAGTCTGAGTGGGATTTCTGTTGGAGGAGAAGGCATTTGTGTGTGTGTTTGGTTTTGTATTGGTAGCATCTGTATGTGTAGGGGCTTTGTGCTGGTAGAGAAGCTGAGCCCTGATTAGGGGGCGGGGCTTCACTGACTAGGGGTCCTATAAAGGGAGCAGCCAGTCAGGCAGCGGCACAGGAGCTAGCAAACAGAGCTGTAAACAGGGGAGTCTGAGTGGGAGTTCTGTTGGAGGAGAAGGCATTTGTGTGTGTGTTTGGTTTTGTATTGGTAGCATCTGTATGTGTAGGGGCTTTGTGCTGGGAGAGAAGCTGAGCCCTGATTAGGGGGCGGGGCTTCACTGACTAGGGGTCCTATAAAGGGAGCAGCCAGTCAGGCGGCGGCAAGGACAGCTGCAGCGGCACAGGAGCTAGCAAACAGAGCTGTAAACAGGGGAGTTTGATTGGGAGTTCTGTTGGAGGAGAAGGTATTTGTGTGTGTTTGGTTTTGTATTGGTGGTATCTGTATGTGTAGGGGCTTTTTGCTCCGAGAGAAGCTGAGCCCTGATTAGGGGGCGGGGCTTCACTGACTAGGGGTCCTATAAAGGGAGCAGCCAGTCAGGCAGCTGCACAGACAGCTGCAGCGGTACAGGAGCTAGCAAACAGAGCTGTAAACAGGGGAGTTTGAGTGGGAGTTCTGTTGGAGGAGAAGGTATTTGTGTGTGTTTGGTTTTGTGTTGGTGGTATCTGTATGTGTAGGGGCTTTGTGCTGGGAGAGAAGCTGAGCCCTGATTAGGGGGCGGGGCTTCACTGACGAGGGGTCCTATAAAGGGAGCAGCCAGTCAGGCGGCGGCACGGACAGCTGCAGCGGCACAGGAGCTAGCAAACAGAGCTGTAAACAGGGGAGTTTGATTGGGAGTTCTGTTGGAGGAGAAGGTATTTGTGTGTGTTTGGTTTTGTATTGGTGGTATCTGTATGTGTAGGGGCTTTGTGCTGCGAGAGAAGCTGAGCCCTGATTAGGGGGCGGGGCTTCACTGACTAGGGGTCCTATAAAGGGAGCAGCCAGTCAGGCAGCTGCACAGACAGCTGCAGCGGTACAGGAGCTAGCAAACAGAGCTGTAAACAGGGGAGTTTGAGTGGGAGTTCTGTTGGAGGAGAAGGTATTTGTGTGTGTGTTTGGTTTTGTATTGTTGGTATCTGTATGTGTAGAGGCTTGGAGGGGCTTTGTGCTGGGAGAGAAGCTGAGCCCTGATTAGGGGGCGGGGCTTCACTGACGAGGGGTCCTATAAAGGGAGCAGACAGTCAGGCAGCGACACAGACAGCTGCAGCGGTACAGGAGCTAGCAAACAGAGCTGTAAACAGGGGAGTTTGAGTGGGAGTTCTGTTTGAGGAGAAGGTATTTCTGTGTGTGTTTGGTTTTGTATTGGTGGTATCTGTATGTGTATAGGCTTGGAGGGGCTTTGTGCTCGGAGCGAAGCTGAGCCCTGATTAGGGGGCGGGGCTTCACTGACTAGGGGTCCTATAAAGGTAGCAGCCTGTCAGGCAGCGGCACAGGAGCTAGCAAACAGAGCTGTAAACAGGGGAGTTTGAGTGGGACTTCTGTTGGAGGAGAAGGTATTTGTGTGTGTGTTTGGTATTGTATTGGTAGTATCTGTATGTGTAGAGGCTTGGAGGGGCTTTGTGCTGGGAGAGAAGCTGAGCCCTGATTAGGGGGCGGGGCTTCACTGACTAGGGTTCCTATAAAGGAAGCAGCCGCTCAGGCAGCGGCACAGGAGCTAGCAAACAGAGCTGTAAACAGGGGAATTTGAGAGGCAGTTCTGTTGGAGGAGAAGGTACTTGTGTGTGTTTGGTTTTGTATTGGTAGTATCTGTATGAGTAGAGGCTTTGTGCTGGGAGAGAATCTGAGCCCTGATTAGGGGGCGGGGCTTCACTGACTAGGGGTCCTATAAAGGTAGTAGCCAGTCAGGCAGCGGCACAGGAGCTAGCAAACAGAGCTGTAAACAGGGGAGTTTGATTGGGAGTTCTGTTGGAGGAGAAGGTATTTGTGTGTGTTTGGTTTTGTATTGGTGGTATCTGTATGTGTAGGGGCTTTGTGCTCCGAGAGAAGCTGAGCCCTGATTAGGGGGCGGGGCTTCACTGACTAGGGGTCCTATAAAGGGAGCAGCCAGTCAGGCAGCTGCACAGACAGCTGCAGCGGTACAGGAGCTAGCAAACAGAGCTGTAAACAGGGGAGTTTGAGTGGGAGTTCTGTTGGAGGAGAAGGTATTTGTGTGTGTTTGGTTTTGTGTTGGTGGTATCTGTATGTGTAGAGGCTTAGAGGGGCTTTGTGCTGGGAGAGAAGCTGAGCCCTGATTAGGGGGCGGGGCTTCATTGACTAGGGGTCCTATAAAGGGAGCAGCCAGTCAGGCAGGGGCACAGACAGCTGCAGCGGAACAGGAGCTACAAAACTGAGCTGTAAACAGGGGAGTTTGAGAGGGAGTTCTGTTGGAGGAGAAGGTATTTGTGTGTGTTTGGTTTTGTATTGGTAGTATCTGTATGTGTAGAGGCTTGGAGGGGCTTTGTGCTGGGAGAGAAGCTGAGCCCTGATTAGGGGGCGGGGCTTCACTGACTAGGGTTCCTATAAAGGTAGCAGCCAGTCAGGCAGCGGCACAGGAGCTAGCAAACAGAGCTGTAAACAGGGGAGTTTGAGTGGGACTTCTGTTGGAAGAGAAGGTATTTGTGTGTGTGTGTTTGGTTTTGTATTGTTGGTATCTGTATGTGTAGAGGCTTGGAGGGGCTTTGTGCTGGGAGAGAAGCTGAGCCCTGATTAGGGGGCGGGGCTTCACTGACTAGGGGTCCTAGAAAGGTAGCAGCCAGTCAGGCAGCGGCACAGGAGCTCGCAAACAGAGCTGTAAAGAGGGGAGTATGAGTGGGAGTTCTGTTGGAGGAGAAGGTATGTGTGTGTTTGGTTTCGTATTTTTAGTATCTGTATGTGTAGAGGCTTGGAGGGGCTTTGTGCTGGGAGAAAAGCTGAGCCCTGATTAGGGGGCGGGGCTTCACTGACTAGGGTTCCTATAAAGGTAGCAGCCAGTCAGGCAGCGGCACAGACAGCTGCAGCCGCACAGGAGCTAGCAAACAGAGCTGTAAACAGGGGAGTTTGAGTGGGAGTTGTGTTGGAGGAGAAGGTATTTGTGTGTGTTTGGTTTTGTATTGGTAGTATTTGTATGTGTAGAGGCTTGGAGGGGCTTTGTGCTGTGAGAGAAGCTGAGCCCTTATTAGGGGGCGGGACTTCCCTGACTAGGGGTCCTATAGAGCTAGCAGCCAGTCAGGCAGCGGCACAGGAGCTAGCAAACAGAGCTGTAAACAGGGGAGTCTGAGTGGGAGTTCTGTTGGAGGAGAAGGTATTTGTGTGTGTGTTTGGTTTTGTGTTGGTGGTATCTGTATGTGTAGGGGCTTTGTGCTGCGAGAGAAGCTGAGCCCTGATTAGGGGGCGGGGCTTCACTGACTAGGGGTCCTATAAAGGGAGCAGCCAGTCAGGCAGCTGCACAGACAGCTGCAGCGGTACAGGAGCTAGCAAACAGAGCTGTAAACAGGGGAGTTTGAGTGGGAGTTCTGTTGGAGGAGAAGGTATTTGTGTGTGTGTTTGGTTTTGTGTTGGTGGTATCTGTATGTGTAGGGGCTTTGTGCTGAGAGAGAAGCTGAGCCCTGATTAGGGGGCGGGCTTCACTGACTAGGGGTCCTATAAAGGCAGCAGCCAGTCAGGCAGCGGCACAGACAGCTGCAGTGGCACAGGAGCTAGCAAAGAGAGCTGTAAACAGGGGAGTTTGAGTGGGAGTTCTGTTGGAAGAGGAGGTATTTGTGTGTGTTTGGTTTTGTATTGGTAGTATCTGTATGTGTAGGGTCTTTGTGCTGGGAGAAAAGCTGAGCCCTGATTAGGGGGCGGGGCTTCACTGACTAGGGGTCCTATAAAGGTAGCAGCCAGTCAGGCAGCGACACAGACAGCTGCAGCGGTACAGGAGCTAGCAAACAGAGCTGTAAACAGGGGAGTTTGAGTGGGACTTCTGTTGGAGGAGAAGGTATTTGTGTGTGTGTTTGGTATTGTATTGGTAGTATCTGTATGTGTAGAGGCTTAGAGGGGCTTTGTGCTGGGAGCGAAGCTGAGCCCTCATTAGGGGGCGGGGCTTCATTGACTAGGGGTCCTATAAAGGGAGCAGCCAGTCAGGCAGGGGCACAGACAGCTGCAGCGGAACAGGAGCTACAAAACTGAGCTGTAAACAGGGGAGTTTGAGTGGGAGTTCTGTTTGAGGAGAAGGTATTTGTGTGTGTGTTTGGTTTTGTATTGGTGGTATCTGTATTTGTAGAGGCTTGGAGGGGCTTTGTGCTGGGAGAGAAGCTGAGCCCTGATTAGGGGGCGGGGCTTCGCTGACTAGGGGTCCTATGATTGTAGCAGCCAGTCAGGCAGCGTCACAGACAGCTCCAGGGGCACAGGAGCTAGCAAACAGAGCTGTAAACAGGGGAGTTTGAGTCGGAGTTCTGTTGGAGGAGAAGGTATTTGTGTGTGTTTGGTTTTCTATTGGTAGCATCTGTATGTGTAGGGGCTTTGTGCTGGGAGAGAAGCTGAGCCCTGATTAGGGGGCGGGGTTTCACTGACTAGGGGTCCTATAAAGGGAGCAGCCAGTCAGGCAGCTGCACAGACAGCTGCAGCGGTACAGGAGCTTGCAAACAGAGCTGTAAACAGGGGAGTTTGAGTGGGAGTTCTGTTCGAGGAGAAGGTATTTGTGTGTGTTTGGTTTTGTATTGGTAGCATCTGTATGTGTAGGGGCTTTGTGCTGGGAGAGAAGCTGAGCCCTGATTAGGGGGCGGGGCTTCACTGACTAGGGGTCCTATAAAGGGAGCAGCCAGTCAGTCAGCTGCACAGACAGCTGCAGCGGTACAGGAGCTAGCAAACAGAGCTGTAAACAGGGGAGTTTGAGTCGGAGTTCTGTTCGAGGAGAAGGTATTTGTGTGTGTTTGGTTTTGTGTTGGTGGTATCTGTATGTGTAGGGGCTTTGTGCTGGGAGAGAAGCTGAGCCCTGATTAGGGGGCGGGGCTTCACTGACTAGGGGTTCTATAAAGGCAGCGGCCAGTCAGGCAGCGGCACAGACAGCTGCAGCGGTACAGGAGCTAGCAAACAGAGCTGTAAATAGGGGACTTTGAGTGGGAGTTCTGTTGGAGGAGAAGCTATTTGTGTGTGTGTTTGGTTTTGTATTGGTAGTATCTGTATGTGTAGAGGCTTGGAGGGGCTTTGTGCTGGGAGCGAAGCTGAGCCCTGATTAGGGGGCGTGGCTTCACTGACTAGGGGTCCTATAAAGGTAGCAGCCAGTCAGGCAGCGGCACAGGAGCTAGCAAACAGAGCTGTAAACAGGGGAGTCTGAGTGGGAGTTCTGTTGGAGGAGAAGGCATTTGTGTGTGTGTTTGGTTTTGTATTGGTAGCATCTGTATGTGTAGGGGCTTTGTGCTGGGAGAGAAGCTGAGCCCTGATTAGGGGGCGGGGCTTCACGGACTAGGGGTCCTATAAAGGGAGCAGCCAGTCAGGCAGCGGCACATGAGCTAGCAAACAGAGCTGTAAACAGGGGAGTCTGAGTGGGAGTTCTGTTGGAGGAGAAGGCATTTGTGTGTGTGTTTGGTTTTGTATTGGTAGCATCTGTATGTGTAGGGGCTTTGTGCTGGGAGAGAAGCTGAGCCCTGATTAGGGGGCGGGGCTTCACTGACTAGGGGTCCTATAAAGGGAGCAGCCAGTCAGGCGGCGGCAAGGACAGCTGCAGCGGCACAGGAGCTAGCAAACAGAGCTGTAAACAGGGGAGTTTGATTGGGAGTTCTGTTGGAGGAGAAGGTATTTGTGTGTGTTTGGTTTTGTATTGGTGGTATCTGTATGTGTAGGGGCTTTTTGCTCCGAGAGAAGCTGAGCCCTGATTAGGGGGCGGGGCTTCACTGACTAGGGGTCCTATAAAGGGAGCAGCCAGTCAGGCAGCTGCACAGACAGCTGCAGCGGTACAGGAGCTAGCAAACAGAGCTGTAAACAGGGGAGTTTGAGTGGGAGTTCTGTTGGAGGAGAAGGTATTTGTGTGTGTTTGGTTTTGTGTTGGTGGTATCTGTATGTGTAGGGGCTTTGTGCTGGGAGAGAAGCTGAGCCCTGATTAGGGGGCGGGGCTTCACTGACTAGGGGTTCTATAAAGGCAGCAGCCAGTCAGGCAGCGGCACAGACAGCTGCAGCGGTACAGGAGCTAGCAAACAGAGCTGTAAATAGGGGACTTGGAGTGGGAGTTCTGTTGGAGGAGAAGCTATTTGTGTGTGTGTTTGGTTTTGTATTGGTAGTATCTGTATGTGTAGAGGCTTGGAGGGGCTTTGTGCTGGGAGCGAAGCTGAGCCCTGATTAGGGGGCGTGGCTTCACTGACTAGGGGTCCTATAAAGGTAGCAGCCAGTCAGGCAGCGGCACAGGAGCTAGCAAACAGAGCTGTAAACAGGGGAGTCTGAGTGGGAGTTCTGTTGGAGGAGAAGGCATTTGTGTGTGTGTTTGGTTTTGTATTGGTAGCATCTGTATGTGTAGGGGCTTTGTGCTGGGAGAGAAGCTGAGCCCTGATTAGGGGGCGGGGCTTCACTGACTAGGGGTCCTATAAAGGGAGCAGCCAGTCAGGCGGCGGCAAGGACAGCTGCAGCGGCACAGGAGCTAGCAAACAGAGCTGTAAACAGGGGAGTTTGATTGGGAGTTCTGTTGGAGGAGAAGGTATTTGTGTGTGTTTGGTTTTGTATTGGTGGTATCTGTATGTGTAGGGGCTTTTTGCTCCGAGAGAAGCTGAGCCCTGATTAGGGGGCGGGGCTTCACTGACTAGGGGTCCTATAAAGGGAGCAGCCAGTCAGGCAGCTGCACAGACAGCTGCAGCGGTACAGGAGCTAGCAAACAGAGCTGTAAACAGGGGAGTTTGAGTGGGAGTTCTGTTGGAGGAGAAGGTATTTGTGTGTGTTTGGTTTTGTGTTGGTGGTATCTGTATGTGTAGGGGCTTTGTGCTGAGAGAGAAGCTGAGCCCTGATTAGGGGGCGGGGCTTCACTGACGAGGGGTCCTATAAAGTGAGCAGACAGTCAGGCAGCGACACAGACAGCTGCAGCGGTACAGGAGCTAGCAAACAGAGCTGTAAACAGGGGAGTTTGAGTGGGAGTTCTGTTGGAGGAGAAGGTATTTGTGTGTGTTTGGTTTTGTATTGGTAGTATCTGTATGTGTAGGGGCTTTGTGCTGGGAGAAAAGCTGAGCCCTGATTAGGGGGCGGGGCTTCACTGACTAGGGGTCCTAGAAAGATAGCAGCCAGTCAGGCAGCGGCACAGGAGCTAGCAAACAGAGCTCTAAACAGGGGAGTATGAGTGGGAGTTCTGTTGGAGGAGAAGGTGTTTGTGTGTGTTTGGTTTTGTATTGGTAGTATCTGTATGTGTAGGGGCCTTGTGCTGGGAGAGAAGCTGAGCCCTGATTAGGGGGCGGGGCTTCACTGACGAGGGGTCCTATAAAGGGAGCAGCCAGTCAGGCAGCAACACAGACACCTGCAGCGGCACAGGAGCTAGCAAACAGAGCTGTAAACAGGGGAGTTTGAGTGGGACTTCTGTTGGAGGAGAAGGTATTTGTGTGTGTTTGGTTTTGTATTGGTAGTATCTGTATGTGTAGAGGCTTGGAGGGGCTTTGTGCTGGGAGAGAAGCTGAGCCCTGATTAGGGGGCGGGGCTTCACTGACTAGGGTTCCTATAAAGGTAGCAGCCAGTCAGGCAGCGGCACAGGAGCTAGCAAACAGAACTGTAAACAAGGGAGTCTGAGTGGGACTTCTGTTGGAGGAGAAGGCATTTGTGTGTGTTTGGTTTTGTATTGGTAGTATCTGTATGTGTAGGGGCTTTGTGCTGGGAGAAAAGCTGAGCCCTGATTAGGGGGCGGGGCTTCACTGTCTACGTGTCCTATAAAGGGAGCAGCCAGTCAGGCAGGGGCACAGACAGCTGCAGCGGAACAGGAGCTAGCAAACTGAGCTGTAAACAGGGGAGTTTGAGAGGGAGTTCTGTTGGAGGAGAAGCTATTTGTGTGTGTTTGGTTTTGTATTGGTAGTATCTGTATGAGTAGAGGCTTTGTGCTGGGAGAGAATCTGAGCCCTGATTAGGGGGCGGGGCTTCACTGACTAGGGGTCCTATAAAGGTAGCAGCCAGTCAGGCAGCGGCACAGGAGCTAGCAAACAGAGCTGTAAATAGGGGAGTCTGAGTGGGAGTTCTGTTGGAGGAGAAGGCATTTGTGTGTGTGTTTGGTTTTGTATTAGTAGCATCTGTATGTGTAGGGGCTTTGTGCTGGGAGAGAAGCTGAGCCCTGATTAGGGGGCGGGGCTTCACTGACTAGGGGTCCTATAAAGGGAGCAGCCAGTCAGGCGGCGGCACGGACAGCTGCAGCGGCACAGGAGCTAGCAAACAGAGCTGTAAACAGGGGAGTTTGATTGGGAGTTCTGTTGGAGGAGAAGGTATTTGTGTGTGTTTGGTTTTGTATTGGTGGTATCTGTATGTGTAGGGGCTTTGTGCTGCGAGAGAAGCTGAGCCCTGATTAGGGGGCGGGGCTTCACTGACTAGGGGTCCTATAAAGGGAGCAGCCAGTCAGGCAGCTGCACAGACAGCTGCAGCGGTACAGGAGCTAGCAAACAGAGCTGTAAACAGGGGAGTTTGAGTGGGAGTTCTGTTGGAGGAGAAGGTATTTGTGTGTGTGTTTGGTTTTGTATTGTTGGTATCTGTATGTGTAGAGGCTTGGAGGGGCTTTGTGCTGGGAGAGAAGCTGAGCCCTGATTAGGGGGCGGGGCTTCACTGACGAGGGGTCCTATAAAGGGAGCAGACAGTCAGGCAGCGACACAGACAGCTGCAGCGGTACAGGAGCTAGCAAACAGAGCTGTAAACAGGGGAGTTTGAGTGGGAGTTCTGTTGGAAGAGAAGGTATTTGTGTGTGTTTGGTTTTGTATTGGTAGTATCTGTATGTGTAGGGTCTTTGTGCTGGGAGAAAAGCTGAGCCCTGATAAGGGGGCGGGGCTTCACTGACGAGGCGTCCTATAAAGGTAGCAGCCAGTCAGGCAGCGGCACAGGAGCTAGCAAACAGAGCTGTAAACAGGGGAGTTTGAGCGGGAGTTCTGTTTGAGGAGAAGGTATTTCTGTGTGTGTTTGGTTTTGTATTGGTGGTATCTGTATGTGTATAGGCTTGGAGGGGCTTTGTGCTCGGAGCGAAGCTGAGCCCTGATTAGGGGGCGGGGCTTCACTGACTAGGGGTCCTATAAAGGTAGCAGCCTGTCAGGCAGCGGCACAGGAGCTAGCAAACAGAGCTGTAAACAGGGGAGTTTGAGTGGGACTTCTGTTGGAGGAGAAGGTATTTGTGTGTATGTTTGGTATTGTATTGGTAGTATCTGTATGTGTAGAGGCTTGGAGGGGCTTTGTGCTGGGAGCGAAGCTGAGCCCTGATTAGGGGGCGGGGCTTCACTGACTAGGGGTCCTATAAAGGGAGCAGCCAGTCAGGCAGGGGCACAGACAGCTGCAGCGGAACAGGAGCTACAAAACTGAGCTGTAAACAGGGGAGTTTGAGAGGGAGTTCTGTTGGAGGAGAAGGTATTTGTGTGTGTTTGGTTTTGTATTGGTAGTATCTGTATGTGTAGAGTCCTGGAGGGGCTTTGTGCTGGGAGAGAAGCTGAGCCCTGATTAGGGGGCGGGGCTTCACTGACTAGGGTTCCTATAAAGGAAGCAGCCACTCAGGCAGCGGCACAGGAGCTAGCAAACAGAGCTGTAAACAGGGGAATTTGAGAGGCAGTTCTGTTGGAGGAGAAGGTACTTGTGTGTGTTTGGTTTTGTATTGGTAGTATCTGTATGAGTAGAGGCTTTGTGCTGGGAGAGAATCTGAGCCCTGATTAGGGGGCGGGGCTTCACTGACTAGGGGTCCTATAAAGGGAGCAGCCAGTCAGGCAGCGGCACAGACAGCTGCAGCGGCACAGGAGCGAGCAAACAGAGCTGTAAACAGGAGAGTGTGAGTGGGAGTTGTGTTGGAGGAGAAGGTATTTGTGTGTGTTTGGTTTTGTATTGGTAGTATCTGTATGTGTAGGGTCTTTGTGCTGGGAGAAAAGCTGAGCCCTGATTAGGGGGCGGGGCTTCACTGACTAGGGGTCCTATAAAGGGAGCAGCCAGTCAGGCAGGGGCACAGACAGCTGCAGCGGAACAGGAGCTAGCAAACTGAGCTGTAAACAGGGGAGTTTGAGAGGGAGTTCTGTTGGAGGAGAAGGTATTTGTGTGTGTTTGGTTTTGTATTGGTAGTATCTGTATGAGTAGAGGCTTTGTGCTGGGAGAGAATCTGAGCCCTGATTAGGGGGCGGGGCTTCACTGACTAGGGTTCCTATAAAGGTAGCAGCCAGTCAGGCAGCGGCACAGACAGCTGCAGCGGCACAGGAGCGAGCAAACAGAGCTGTAAACAGGAGAGTGTGAGTGGGAGTTGTGTTGGAGGAGAAGGTATTTGTGTGTGTTTGGTTTTGTATTGGTAGTATCTGTATGTGTAGGGTCTTTGTGCTGGGAGAAAAGCTGAGCCCTGATTAGGGGGCGGGGCTTCACTGACTAGGGGTCCTAGAAAGGTAGCAGCCAGTCAGGCAGCGGCACAGGAGCTAGCAAACAGAGCTGTAAACAGGGGAGTTTGAGTGGGAGATGTGTTGGAGGAGAAGGTATTTGTGTGTGTTTGGTTTTGTATTGGTAGTATTTGTATGTGTAGAGGCTTGGAGGGGCTTTGTGCTGGGAGAGAAGCTGAGCCCTTATTAGGGGGCGGGACTTCCCTGACTAGGGGTCCTATAAAGCTAGCAGCCAGTCAGGCAGCAGCACAGGAGCTAGCAAACAGAGCTGTAAACAGGGGAGTTTGAGTGGGAGTTCTGTTGGAGGAGAAGGTATTTGTGTGTGTTTGGTTTTGTATTGGTAGTATCTGTATGTGTAGGGGCTTTGTGCTGGGAGAAAAGCTGAGCCCTGATTAGGGGGCGGGGCTTCACTGACTAGGGCTCCTATAAAGGGAGCAGCCAGGCAGGGGAACAGACAGCTGCAGCGGCACAGGAGCTAGCAAACAGAGCTGTAAACAGGTGAGTTTGAGAGGGAGTTCTGTTGGAGGAGAAGGTATTTGTGTGTTTGGTTTTGTATTGGTAGTGTCTGTATGAGTAGAGGCTTTGTGCTGGGAGAGAATCTGAGCCCTGATTAGGGGGCGGGGCTTCACTGACTAGGGTTCCTATAAAGGTAGCAGCCAGTCAGGCAGCAGCACAGACAGCTGCAGCGGCACAGGAGCGAGCAAACAGAGCTGTAAACGGGGGAGTTTGAGTGGGAGTTGTGTTGGAGGAGAAGGTATTTGTGTGTGTTTGGTTTTGTATTGGTAGTATTTGTATGTGTAGAGGCTTGGAGGGGCTTTGTGCTGGGAGAGAAGCTGAGCCCTGATTAGGGGGCGGGGCTTCACTGACGAGGGGTCCTATAAAGGGAGCAGACAGTCAGGCAGCGAAACAGACAGCTGCAGCGGTACAGGGGCTAGCAAACAGAGCTGTAAACGGGAGTTTGAGTGGGAGTTCTGTTGGAAGAGAAGGTATTTGTGTGTGTTTGGTTTTGTATTGGTAGTATCTGTATGTGTAGGGTCTTTGTGCTGGGAGAAAAGCTGAGCCCTGATTAGGGGGCGGGGCTTCACTGACTAGGGGTCCTAGAAAGATAGCAGCCAGTCAGGCAGCGGCACAGGAGCTAGCAAACAGAGCTCTAAACTGGGGAGTATGAGTGGGAGTTCTGTTGGAGGAGAAGGTATTTGTGTGTGTTTGGTTTTGTATTGGTAGTATCTGTATGTGTAGGGGCCTTGTGCTGGGAGAGAAGCTGAGCCCTGATTAGGGGGCGGGGCTTCACTGACGAGGGGTCCTATAAAGGGAGCAGCCAGTCAGGCAGCAACACAGACAGCTGCAGCGTAACAGGAGCTAGCAAACAGAGCTGTAAACAGGGGAGTTTGAGTGGGACTTCTGTTGGAGGAGAAGGTATTTGTGTGTGTGTTTGGTATTGTATTGGTAGTATCTGTATGAGTAGAGGCTTGGAGGGGCTTTGTGCTGGGAGCGAAGCTGAGCCCTGATTAGGGGGCGGGGCTTCACTGACTAGGGGTCCTATAAAGGTAGCAGCCAGTCAGGCAGCGGCACAGGAGCTAGCAAACAGAGCTGTAAACAGGGGAGTTTGAGTGGGACTTCTGTTGGAGGAGAAGGTATTTGTGTGTGTTTGGTTTTGTATTGGTAGTATCTGTATGTGTAGAGGCTTGGAGGGGCTTTGTGCTGGGAGAGAAGCTGAGCCCTGATTAGGGGGCGGGGCTTCACTGACTAGGGTTCCTATAAAGGTAGCAGCCAGTCAGGCAGCGGCACAGGAGCTAGCAAACAGAACTGTAAACAGGGGAGTCTGAGTGGGACTTCTGTTGGAGGAGAAGGCGTTTGTGTGTGTTTGGTTTTGTATTGGTAGTATCTGTATGTGTAGGGGCTTTGTGCTGGGAGAAAAGCTGAGCCCTGATTAGGGGGCGGGGCTTCACTGACTACGGGTCCTATAAAGGGAGCAGCCAGTCAGGCAGGGGCACAGACAGCTGCAGCGGAACAGGAGCTAGCAAACTGAGCTGTAAACAGGGGAGTTTGAGAGGGAGTTCTGTTGGAGGAGAAGGTATTTGTGTGTGTTTGGTTTTGTATTGGTAGTATCTGTATGTGTAGGGTCTTTGTGCTGGGAGAAAAGCTGAGCCCTGATTAGGGGGCGGGGCTTCACTGACTAGGGGTCCTAGAAAGGTAGCAGCCAGTCAGGCAGCGGCACAGGAGCTAGCAAACAGAGCTGTAAACAGGGGAGTTTGAGTGGGAGTTCTGTTGGAGGAGAAGGTGTTTGTGTGTGTTTGGTTTTGTATTGGTAGTATCTGTATGTGTAGAGGCTTGGAGGGGCTTTGTGCTGGGAGAAAAGCTGAGCCCTGATTAGGGGGCGGGGCTTCACTGACTAGGGTTCCTATAAAGGTAGGAGCCAGTCAGGCAGCGGCACAGACAGCTGCAGCGGCACAGGAGCGAGCAAACAGAGCTGTAAACAGGGGAGTTTGAGTGGGAGTTCTGTTGGAGGAGAAGGTGTTTGTGTGTGTTTGGTTTTGTATTGGTAGTATCTGTATGTGTAGAGGCTTGGAGGGGCTTTGTGCTGGGAGAGAAGCTGAGCCCTGATTAGGGGGCGGGGCTTCACTGACGAGGGGTCCTATAAAGGGAGCAGCCAGTCAGGCAGCGGCACAGGAGCTAGCAAACAGAGCTGTAAACAGGGGAGTTTGAGTGGGACTTCTGTTGGAAGAGAAGGTATTTGTGTGTGTTTGGTTTTGTATTGGTAGTATCTGTATGTGTAGCGGCTTTGTGCTGGGAGAAAAGCTGAGCCCTGATTAGGGGGCGGGGCTTCACTGACTACCGGTCCTATAAAGGGAGCAGCCAGTCAGGCAGGGGCACAGACAGCTGCAGCGGAACAGGAGCGAGCAAACAGAGCTGTAAACAGGGGAGTTTGAGTGGGAGTTGTGTTGGAGGAGAAGGTATTTGTGTGTGTTTGGTTTTGTATTGGTAGTATTTGTATGTGTAGAGGCTTGGAGGGGCTTTGTGCTGGGAGAAAAGCAGAGCCCTGATTAGGGGGCGAGGCTTCACTGACTAGGGTTCCTATAAAGGTAGCAGCCAGTCAGGCAGCAGCACAGGAGCTAGCAAACAGAGCTGTAAACAGGGGAGTATGAGTGGGAGTTCTGTTGGAGGAGAAGGTATTTGTGTGTGTTTGGTGTTGCATTGTTGGTATCTGTATGTGTAGAGGCTTGGAGGGGCTTTGTGCTGGGAGAGAAGCTGAGCCCTGATTAGGGGGCGGGGCTTCACTGACTACGGGTCCTATAAAGGGAGCAGCCAGTCAGGCAGGGGCACAGACAGCTGCAGCGGAACAGGAGCTAGCAAACTGAGCTGTAAACAGGGGAGTTTGAGAGGGAGTTCTGTTGGAGGAGAAGGTAGTTTTGTGTGTTTGGTTTTGTATTGGTAGTATCTGTATGAGTAGAGGCTTTGTGCTGGGAGAGAATCTGAGCCCTGATTAGGGGGCGGGGCTTCACTGACTAGGGTTCCTATAAAGGTAGCAGCCAGTCAGGCAGGGGCACAGACAGCTGCAGCGGCACAGGAGCGAGCAAACAGAGCTGTAAACAGGGGAGTGTGAGTGGGAGTTGTGTTGGAGGAGAAGGTATTTGTGTGTGTTTGGTTTTGTATTGGTAGTATCTGTATGTGTAGGGTCTTTGTGCTGGGAGAAAAGCTGAGCCCTGATTAGGGGGCGGGGCTTCACTGACTAGGGGTCCTAGAAAGGTAGCAGCCAGTCAGGCAGCGGCACAGGAGCGAGCAAACAGAGCTGTAAACAGGGGAGTTTGAGTGGGAGTTCTGTTGGAGGAGAAGGTATTTGTGTGTGTTTGGTTTTGTATTGGTGGTATCTGTATTTGTAGAGGCTTGGAGGGGCTTTGTGCTGGGAGAGAAGCTGAGCCCTGATTAGGGGGCGGGGCTTCGCTGACTAGGGGTCCTATGATTGTAGCAGCCAGTCAGGCAGCGTCACAGACAGCTGCAGGGGCACAGGAGCTAGCAAACAGAGCTGTAAACAGGGGAGTTTGAGTGGGAGTTCTGTTGGAGGAGAAGGTATTTGTGTGTGTTTGGTTTTTTGTTGGTGGTATCTGTATGTGTAGGGGCTTTGTGCTGGGAGAGAAGCTGAGCCCTGATTAGGGGGCGGGGCTTCACAGACTAGGGGTCCTATAAAGGGAGCAGCCAGTCAGGCGGCGGCATGGACAGCTGCAGCGGCACAGGAGCTAGCAAACAGAGCTGTAAACAGGGGAGTTTGAGTGGGAGTTCTGTTGGAGGAGAAGGTATTTGTGTGTGTTTGGTTTTGTGTTGGTGGTATCTGTATGTGTAGGGGCTTTGTGCTGAGAGAGAAGCTGAGCCCTGATTAGGGGGCTGGCTTCACTGACTAGGGGTCCTATAAAGGCAGCAGCCAGTCAGGCAGCGGCACAGACAGCTGCAGTGGCACAGGAGCTAGCAAAGAGAGCTGTAAACAGGGGAGATTGAGTGGGAGTTCTGTTGGAGGAGAAGGTATTTGTGTGTGTGTTTGGTTTTGTATTGTTGGTATCTGTATGTGTAGATGCTTGGAGGGGCTTTGTGCTGGGAGAGAAGCTGAGCCCTGATTAGGGGGCGGGGCTTCACTGACGAGGGGTCCTATAAAGCTAGCAGCCAGTCAGGCAGCAGCACAGGAGCTAGCAAACAGAGCTGTAAACAGGGGAGTTTGAGTGGGACTTCTGTTGGAAGAGAAGGTATTTGTGTGTGTTTGGTTTTGTATTGGTAGTATCTGTATGTGTAGGGGCTTTGTGCTGGGAGAAAAGCTGAGCCCTGATTAGGGGCGGGGCTTCACTGACTACGGGTCCTATAAAGGGAGCAGCCAGTCAGGCAGGGGCACAGACAGCTGCAGCGGCACAGGAGCGAGCAAACAGAGCTGTAAACAGGGGAGTTTGAGTGGGAGTTGTGTTGGAGGAGAAGGTATTTGTGTGTGTTTGGTTTTGTATTGGTAGTATTTGTATGTGTAGAGGCTTGGAGGGGCTTTGTGCTGGGAGAGAAGCTGAGCCCTTATTAGGGGGCGGGACTTCCCTGACTAGGGGTCCTATAAAGGTAGCAGCCAGTCAGGCAGCAGCACAGGAGCTAGCAAACAGAGCTGTAAACGGGGGAGTTTGAGTGGGAGTTCTGTTGGAGGAGAAGGTATTTGTGTGTGTTTGGTTTTGTATTGGTAGTATCTGTATGTGTAGGGGCTTTGTGCTGGGAGAAAAGCTGAGCCCTGATTAGGGGGCGGGGCTTCACTGACTAGGGGTCCTATAAAGGGAGCAGCCAGTCAGGCAGGGGAACAGACAGCTGCAGCGGCACAGGAGCTAGCAAACAGAGCTGTAAACAGGTGAGTTTGAGAGGGAGTTCTGTTGGAGGAGAAGGTATTTGTGTTTTTGGTTTTGTATTGGTAGTGTCTGTATGAGTAGAGGCTTTGTGCTGGGAGAGAATCTGAGCCCTGATTAGGGGGCGGGGCTTCCCTGACTAGGGGTCCTATGATTGTAGCAGCCAGTCAGGCAGCGTCACAGACAGCTGCAGGGGCACAGGAGCTAGCAAACAGAGCTGTAAACAGGGGAGTTTGAGTGGGAGTTCTGTTGGAGGAGAAGGTATTTGTGTGTGTGTTTGGTTTTGTATTGTTGGTATCTGTATGTGTAGAGGCTTGGAGGGGCTTTGTGCTGGGAGAGAAGCTAAGCCCTGATTAGGGGGCGGGGCTTCACTGACGAGGGGTCCTATAAAGGGAGCAGCCAGTCAGGCAGCGGCACAGGAGCTAGCAAACAGAGCTGTAAACAGGGGAGTTTGAGTGGGACTTCTGTTGGAAGAGAAGGTATTTGTGTGTGTTTGGTTTTGTATTGGTAGTATCTGTATGAGTAGAGGCTTTGTGCTGGGAGAGAATCTGAGCCCTGATTAGGGGGCGGGGCTTCACTGACTAGGGTTCCTATAAAGGTAGCAGCCAGTCAGGCAGCGGCACAGACAGCTGCAGCGGCACAGGAGCGAGCAAACAGAGCTGTAAACAGGGGAGTTTGAGTGGGAGTTGTGTTGGAGGAGAAGGTATTTGTGTGTGTTTGGTTTTGTATTGGTAGTATTTGTATGTGTAGAGGCTTGGAGGGGCTTTGTGCTGGGAGAGAAGCTGAGCCCTTATTAGGGGGCGGGACTTCCCTGACTAGGGGTCCTATAAAGCTAGCAGCCAGTCAGGCAGCAGCACAGGAGCTAGCAAACAGAGCTGTAAACAGGGGAGTTTGAGTGGGAGTTCTGTTGGAGGAGAAGGTATTTGTGTGTGTTTGGTTTTGTATTGGTAGTATCTGTATGTGTAGGGGCTTTGTGCTGGGAGAAAAGCTGAGCCCTGATTAGGGGGCGGGGCTTCACTGACTACGGGTCCTATAAAGGGAGCAGCCAGTCAGGCAGCGGCACAGACAGCTGCAGCGGAACAGGAGCTAGCAAACTGAGCTGTAAACAGGGGAGTTTGAGAGGGAGTTCTGTTGGAGGAGAAGGTAGTTTTGTGTGTTTGGTTTTGTATTGGTAGTATCTGTATGTGTAGGGTCTTTGTGCTGGGAGAAAAGCTGAGCCCTGATTAGGGGGCGGGGCTTCACTGACTAGGGGTCCTAGAAAGGTAGCAGCCAGTCAGGCAGCGGCACAGGAGCTAGCAAACAGAGCTGTAAACAGGGGAGTATGAGTGGGAGTTCTGTTGGAGGAGAAGGTATTTGTGTGTGTGTTTGGTTTTGTATTGTTGGTATCTGTATGTGTAGAGGCTTGGAGGGGCTTTGTGCTGGGAGAGAAGCTGAGCCCTGATTAGGGGGCGGGGCTTCACTGACGAGGGGTCCTATAAAGGGAGCAGCCAGTCAGGCAGCGGCACAGGAGCTAGCAAACAGAGCTGTAAACAGGGGAGTTTGAGTGGGACTTCTGTTGGAAGAGAAGGTATTTGTGTGTGTTTGGTTTTGTATTGGTAGTATTTGTATGTGTAGAGGCTTGGAGGGGCTTTGTGCTGGGAGAGAAGCTGAGCCCTTATTAGGGGGCGGGACTTCCCTGACTAGGGGTCCTATAAAGCTAGCAGCCAGTCAGGCAGCAGCACAGGAGCTAGCAAACAGAGCTGTAAACAGGGGAGTTTGAGTGGGAGTTCTGTTGGAGGAGAAGGTATTTGTGTGTGTTTGGTTTTGTATTGGTAGTATCTGTATGTGTAGGGGCTTTGTGCTGAGAGAGAAGCTGAGCCCTGATTAGGGGGCTGGCTTCACTGACTAGGGGTCCTATAAAGGCAGCAGCCAGTCAGGCAGCGGCACAGACAGCTGCAGTGGCACAGGAGCTAGCAAAGAGAGCTGTAAACAGGGGAGTTTGAGTGGGAGTTCTGTTGGAGGAGAAGGTATTTGTGTGTGTTTGGTTTTGTATTGGTAGTATCTGTATGTGTAGGGGCTCTGTGCTGAGAGAGAAGCTGAGCCCTGATTAGGGGGCTGGCTTCACTGACTAGGGGTCCTATAAAGGCAGCAGCCAGTCAGGCAGCGGCACAGACAGCTGCAGTGGCACAGGAGCTAGCAAAGAGAGCTGTAAACAGGGGAGTTTGAGTGGGAGTTCTGTTGGAGGATAAGGTATTTGTGTGTGTGTTTGGTTTTGTATTGTTGGTATCTGTATGTGTAGAGGCTTGGAGGGGCTTTGTGCTGGGAGAGAAGCTGAGCCCTGATTAGGGGACGGGGCTTCACTGACGAGGGGTCCTATAAAGGGAGCAGACAGTCAGGCAGCGAAACAGACAGCTGCAGCGGTACAGGGGCTAGCAAACAGAGCTGTAAACGGGAGTTTGAGTGGGAGTTCTGTTGGAAGAGAAGGTATTTGTGTGTGTTTGGTTTTGTATTGGTAGTATCTGTATGTGTAGGGGCTTTGTGCTGGGAGAAAAGCTGAGCCCTGATTCGGGGGCGGGGCTTCACTGACTAGGGGTCCTAGAAAGATAGCAGCCAGTCAGGCAGCGGCACAGGAGCTAGCAAACAGAGCTCTAAACTGGGGAGTATGAGTGGGAGTTCTGTTGGAGGAGAAGGTATTTGTGTGTTTGGTTTTGTATTGGTAGTGTCTGTATGAGTAGAGGCTTTGTGCTGGGAGAGAATCTGAGCCCTGATTAGGGGGCGGGGCTTCCCTGACTAGGGGTCCTATGATTGTAGCAGCCAGTCAGGCAGCGTCACAGACAGCTGCAGGGGCACAGGAGCTAGCAAACAGAGCTGTAAACAGGGGAGTTTGAGTGGGAGTTCTGTTGGAGGAGAAGGTATTTGTGTGTGTTTGGTTTTGTATTGGTAGTATTTGTATGTGTTGAGGCTTGGAGGGGCTTTGTGCTGGGAGAAAAGCAGAGCCCTGATTAGGGGGCGGGGCTTCACTGACTAGGGGTCCTATAAAGGTAGCAGCCAGTCAGGCAGCAGCACAGGAGCTAGCAAACAGAGCTGTAAACAGGGGAGTTTGAGTGGGAGTTCTGTTGGAGGAGAAGGTATTTGTGTGTGTTTGGTTTTGTATTGGTAGTATCTGTATGTGTAGGGGCTTTGTGCTGAGAGAGAAGCTGAGCCCTGATTAGGGGGCTGGCTTCACTGACTAGGGTCCTATAAAGGCAGCAGCCAGTCAGGCAGCGGCACAGACAGCTGCAGTGGCACAGGAGCTAGCAAAGAGAGCTGTAAACAGGGGAGTTTGAGTGGGAGTTCTGTTGGAGGAGAAGGTATTTGTGTGTGTGTTTGGTTTTGCATTGTTGGTATCTGTATGTGTAGAGGCTTGGAGGGGCTTTGTGCTGGGAGAGAAGCTGAGCCCTGATTAGGGGGCGGGGCTTCACTGACGAGGGGTCCTATAAAGGGAGCAGCCAGTCAGGCAGCGGCACAGGAGCTAGCAAACAGAGCTGTAAACAGGGGAGTTTGAGTGGGACTTCTGTTGGAAGAGAAGGTATTTGTGTGTGTTTGGTTTTGTATTGGTAGTATCTGTATGTGTAGGGGCTTTGTGCTGGGAGAAAAGCTGAGCCCTGATTAGGGGGCGGGGCTTCACTGACTAGGGGTCCTAGAAAGGGAGCAGCCAGTCAGGCAGCGGCACAGGAGCTAGCAAACAGAGCTGTAAACAGGGGAGTTTGAGTGGGAGTTCTGTTGGAGGAGAAGGTGTTTGTGTGTGTTTGGTTTTGTATTGGTAGTATCTGTATGTGTAGAGGCTTGGAGGGGCTTTGTGCTGGGAGAAAAGCTGAGCCCTGATTAGGGGGCGGGGCTTCACTGACTAGGGTTCCTATAAAGGTAGCAGCCAGTCAGGCAGCGGCACAGACAGCTGCAGCGGCACAGGAGCGAGCAAACAGAGCTGTAAACAGGGGAGTTTGAGTGGGAGATGTGTTGGAGGAGAAGGTATTTGTGTGTGTTTGGTTTTGTATTGGTAGTATTTGTATGTGTAGAGGCTTGGAGGGGCTTTGTGCTGGGAGAGAAGCTGAGCCCTTATTAGGGGGCGGGACTTCCCTGACTAGGGGTCCTATAAAGCTAGCAGCCAGTCAGGCAGCAGCACAGGAGCTAGCAAACAGAGCTGTAAACAGGGGAGTTTGAGTGGGAGTTCTGTTGGAGGAGAAGGTATTTGTGTGTGTTTGGTTTTGTATTGGTAGTATCTGTATGTGTAGGGGCTTTGTGCTGGGAGAAAAGCTGAGCCCTGATTAGGGGGCGGGGCTTCACTGACTAGGGCTCCTATAAAGGGAGCAGCCAGTCAGGCAGGGGAACAGACAGCTGCAGCGGCACAGGAGCTAGCAAACAGAGCTGGAAACAGGTGAGTTTGAGAGGGAGTTCTGTTGGAGGAGAAGGTATTTGTGTGTTTGGTTTTGTATTGGTAGTGTCTGTATGAGTAGAGGCTTTGTGCTGGGAGAGAATCTGAGCCCTGATTAGGGGGCGGGGCTTCACTGACTAGGGTTCCTATAAAGGTAGCAGCCAGTCAGGCAGCGGCACAGGAGCGAGCAAACAGAGCTGTAAACAGGGGAGTTTGAGTGGGAGTTGTGTTGGAGGAGAAGGTATTTGTGTGTGTTTGGTTTTGTATTGGTAGTATTTGTATGTGTAGAGGCTTGGAGGGGCTTTGTGCTGGGAGAGAAGCTGAGCCCTGATTAGGGGGCGGGGCTTCACTGACTAGGGGTCCTATAAAGGGAGCAGCCAGTCAGGCAGCGGCACAGGAGCTAGCAAACAGAGCTGTAAACAGGGGAGTTTGAGTGGGAGTTCTGTTGGAAGAGAAGGTATTTGTGTGTGTTTGGTTTTGTATTGGTAGTATCTGTATGTGTAGGGTCTTTGTGCTGGGAGAAAAGCTGAGCCCTGATTAGGGGGCGGGGCTTCACTGACTAGGGGTCCTATAAAGGTAGCAGCCAGTCAGGCAGCAGCACAGGAGCTAGCAAACAGAGCTGTAAACAGGGGAGTTTGAGTGGGACTTCTGTTGGAGGAGAAGGTATTTGTGTGTGTGTTTGGTATTGTATTGGTAGTATCTGTATGTGTAGAGGCTTAGAGGGGCTTTGTGCTGGGAGCGAAGCTGAGCCCTCATTACGGGGCGGGGCTTCATTGACTAGGGGTCCTATAAAGGGAGCAGCCAGTCAGGCAGGGGCACAGACAGCTGGAGCGGAACAGGAGCTACAAAACTGAGCTGTAAACAGGGGAGTTTGAGAGGGAGTTCTGTTGGAGGAGAAGGTATTTGTGTGTGTTTGGTTTTGTATTGGTAGTATCTGTATGTGTAGAGGCTTGGAGGGGCTTTGTGCTGGGAGAGAAGCTGAGCCCTGATTAGGGGGCGGGGCTTCACTGACTAGGGTTCCTATAAAGGTAGCAGCCAGTCAGGCAGCGGCACAGGAGCTAGCAAACAGAGCTGTAAACAGGGGAGTTTGAGTGGGAGTTCTGTTGGAGGAGAAGGTATATGTGTGTGTTTGGTTTCGTATTGGTAGTATCTGTATGTGTAGAGGCTTGGAGGGGCTTTGTGCTGGGAGAAAAGCTGAGCCCTGATTAGGGGGCGGGGCTTCACTGACTAGGGGTCCTATAAAGCTAGCAGCCAGTCAGGCAGCAGCACAGGAGCTAGCAAACAGAGCTGTAAACAGGGGAGTTTGAGTGGGAGTTCTGTTGGAGGAGAAGGTATTTGTGTGTGTTTGGTTTTGTATTGGTAGTATCTGTATGTGTAGGGGCTTTGTGCTGGGAGAAAAGCTGAGCCCTGATTAGGGGGCGGGGATTCACTGACTAGGGGTCCTATAAAGGGAGCAGCCAGTCAGGCAGGGGAACAGACAGCTGCAGCGGCACAGGAGCTAGCAAACAGAGCTGTAAACAGGTGAGTTTGAGCGGGAGTTCTGTTGGAGGAGAAGGTATTTGTGTGTTTGGTTTTGTATTGGTAGTGTCTGTATGAGTAGAGGCTTTGTGCTGGGAGAGAATCTCAGCCCTGATTAGGGGGCGGGGCTTCCCTGACTAGGGGTCCTATAAAGGTACCAACCAGTCAGGCAGCGTCACAGACAGCTGCAGGGGCACAGGAGCTAGCAAACAGAGCTGTAAACAGGGGAGTTTGAGTGGGAGTTCTGTTGGAGGAGAAGGTATTTGTGTGTGTTTGGTTTTGTATTGGTAGTATCTGTATGTGTAGGGGCTTTGTGCTGAGAGAGAAGCTGAGCCCTGATTAGGGGGCTGGCTTCACTGACTAGGGGTCCTATAAAGGCAGCAGCCAGTCAGGCAGCGGCACAGACAGCTGCAGGGGCACAGGAGCTAGCAAACAGAGCTGTAAACAGGGGAGTTTGAGTGGGAGTTCTGTTGGAGGAGAAGGTATTTGTGTGTGTTTGGTTTTTTGTTGGTGGTATCTGTATGTGTAGGGGCTTTGTGCTGGGAGAGAAGCTGAGCCCTGATTAGGGGGCGGGGATTCACTGACTAGGGTTCCTATAAAGGTAGCAGCCAGTCAGGCAGCGGCACAGACAGCTGCAGCGGCACAGGAGCGAGCAAACAGAGCTGTAAACAGGGGAGTGTGAGTGGGAGTTGTGTTGGAGGAGAAGGTATTTGTGTGTGTTTGGTTTTGTATTGGTAGTATCTGTATGTGTAGGGTCTTTGTGCTGGGAGAAAAGCTGAGCCCTGATTAGGGGGCGGGGCTTCACTGACTAGGGGTCCTAGAAAGGTAGCAGCCAGTCAGGCAGCGGCACAGGAGCTAGCAAACAGAGCTGTAAACAGGGGAGTTTGAGTGGGAGTTCTGTTGGAGGAGAAGGTGTTTGTGTGTGTTTGGTTTTGTATTGGTAGTATCTGTATGTGTAGAGGCTTGGAGGGGCTTTGTGCTGGGAGAAAAGCTGAGCCCTGATTAGGGGGCGGGGCTTCACTGACTAGGGTTCCTATAAAGGTAGCAGCCAGTCAGGCAGCGGCACAGACAGCTGCAGCGGCACAGGAGCGAGCAAACAGAGCTGTAAACAGGGGAGTTTGAGTGGGAGATGTGTTGGAGGAGAAGGTATTTGTGTGTGTTTGGTTTTGTATTGGTAGTATTTGTATGTGTAGGGGCTTTGTGCTGGGAGAGAAGCTGAGCCCTTATTAGGGGGCGGGGCTTCACTGACTAGGGCTCCTATAAAGGGAGCAGCCAGTCAGGCAGCGGAACAGACAGCTGCAGCGGCACAGGAGCGAGCAAACAGAGCTGTAAACAGGGGAGTTTGAGTGGGAGTTGTGTTGGAGGAGAAGGTATTTGTGTGTGTTTGGTTTTGTATTGGTAGTATTTGTATGTGTAGAGGCTTGGAGGGGCTTTGTGCTGGGAGAGAAGCTGAGCCCTTATTAGGGGGCGGGACTTCCCTGACTAGGGGTCCTATAAAGCTAGCAGCCAGTCAGGCAGCAGCACAGGAGCTAGCAAACAGAGCTGTAAACAGGGGAGTTTGAGTGGGAGTTCTGTTGGAGGAGAAGGTATTTGTGTGTGTTTGGTTTTGTATTGGTAGTATCTGTATGTGTAGGGGCTTTGTGCTGGGAGAAAAGCTGAGCCCTGATTAGGGGGCGGGGCTTCACTGACTACGGGTCCTATAAAGGGAGCAGCCAGTCAGGCAGCGGCACAGACAGCTGCAGCGGAACAGGAGCTAGCAAACTGAGCTGTAAACAGGGGAGTTTGAGAGGGAGTTCTGTTGGAGGAGAAGGTAGTTTTGTGTGTTTGGTTTTGTATTGGTAGTATCTGTATGTGTAGGGTCTTTGTGCTGGGAGAAAAGCTGAGCCCTGATTAGGGGGCGGGGCTTCACTGACTAGGGGTCCTAGAAAGGTAGCAGCCAGTCAGGCAGCGGCACAGGAGCTAGCAAACAGAGCTGTAAACAGGGGAGTATGAGTGGGAGTTCTGTTGGAGGAGAAGGTATTTGTGTGTGTGTTTGGTTTTGTATTGTTGGTATCTGTATGTGTAGAGGCTTGGAGGGGCTTTGTGCTGGGAGAGAAGCTGAGCCCTGATTAGGGGGCGGGGCTTCACTGACGAGGGGTCCTATAAAGGGAGCAGCCAGTCAGGCAGCGGCACAGGAGCTAGCAAACAGAGCTGTAAACAGGGGAGTTTGAGTGGGACTTCTGTTGGAAGAGAAGGTATTTGTGTGTGTTTGGTTTTGTATTGGTAGTATCTGTATGTGTAGGGGCTTTGTGCTGGGAGAAAAGCTGAGCCCTGATTAGGGGGCGGGGCTTCACTGACTAGGGTTCCTATAAAGGTAGCAGCCAGTCAGGCAGCGGCACAGACAGCTGCAGCGGCACAGGAGCGAGCAAACAGAGCTGTAAACAGGGGAGTTTGAGTGGGAGTTGTGTTGGAGGAGAAGGTATTTGTGTGTGTTTGGTTTTGTATTGGTAGTATCTGTATGTGTAGGGTCTTTGTGCTGGGAGAAAAGCTGAGCCCTGATTAGGGGGCGGGGCTTCACTGACTAGGGGTCCTAGAAAGGTAGCAGCCAGTCAGGCAGCGGCACAGGAGCTAGCAAACAGAGCTGTAAACAGGGGAGTATGAGTGGGAGTTCTGTTGGAGGAGAAGGTATTTGTGTGTGTTTGGTTTTGTATTGGTAGTATCTGTATGTGTAGGAGCTTTGTGCTGAGAGAGAAGCTGAGCCCTGATTAGGGGGCAGGGCTTCACTGACTAGGGTTCCTATAAAGGTAGCAGCCAGTCAGGCAGCGGCACAGACAGCTGCAGCGGCACAGGAGCGAGCAAACAGAGCTGTAAACAGGGGAGTTTGAGTGGGAGTTGTGTTGGAGGAGAAGGTATTTGTGTGTGTTTGGTTTTGTATTGGTAGTATTTGTATGTGTAGAGGCTTGGAGGGGCTTTGTGCTGGGAGAGAAGCTGAGCCCTTATTAGGGGGCGGGACTTCCCTGACTAGGGGTCCTATAAAGCTAGCAGCCAGTCAGGCAGCAGCACAGGAGCTAGCAAACAGAGCTGTAAACAGGGGAGTTTGAGTGGGAGTTCTGTTGGAGGAGAAGGTATTTGTGTGTGTTTGGTTTTGTATTGGAAGTATCTGTATGTGTAGGGGCTTTGTGCTGAGAGAGAAGCTGAGCCCTGATTAGGGGGCTGGCTTCACTGACTAGGGGTCCTATAAAGGCAGCAGCCAGTCAGGCAGCGGCACAGACAGCTGCAGTGGCACAGGAGCTAGCAAAGAGAGCTGTAAACAGGGGAGTTTGAGTGGGAGTTCTGTTGGAGGAGAAGGTATTTGTGTGTTTGGTTTTGTATTGGTAGTGTCTGTATGAGTAGAGGCTTTGTGCTGGGAGAGAATCTGAGCCCTGATTAGGGGGCGGGGCTTCCCTGACTAGGGGTCCTATGATTGTAGCAGCCAGTCAGGCAGCGTCACAGACAGCTGCAGGGGCACAGGAGCTAGCAAACAGAGCTGTAAACAGGGGAGTTTGAGTGGGAGTTCTGTTGGAGGAGAAGGTATTTGTGTGTGTTTGGTTTTGTATTGGTAGTATTTGTATGTGTTGAGGCTTGGAGGGGCTTTGTGCTGGGAGAAAAGCAGAGCCCTGATTAGGGGGCGGGGCTTCACTGACTAGGGGTCCTATAAAGGTAGCAGCCAGTCAGGCAGCAGCACAGGAGCTAGCAAACAGAGCTGTAAACAGGGGAGTTTGAGTGGGAGTTCTGTTGGAGGAGAAGGTATTTGTGTGTGTTTGGTTTTGTATTGGTAGTATCTGTATGTGTAGGGGCTTTGTGCTGAGAGAGAAGCTGAGCCCTGATTAGGGGGCTGGCTTCACTGACTAGGGGTCCTATAAAGGCAGCAGCCAGTCAGGCAGCGGCACAGACAGCTGCAGTGGCACAGGAGCTAGCAAAGAGAGCTGTAAACAGGGGAGTTTGAGTGGGAGTTCTGTTGGAGGAGAAGGTATTTGTGTGTGTGTTTGGTTTTGCATTGTTGGTATCTGTATGTGTAGAGGCTTGGAGGGGCTTTGTGCTGGGAGAGAAGCTGAGCCCTGATTAGGGGGCGGGGCTTCACTGACGAGGGGTCCTATAAAGGGAGCAGCCAGTCAGGCAGCGGCACAGGAGCTAGCAAACAGAGCTGTAAACAGGGGAGTTTGAGTGGGACTTCTGTTGGAAGAGAAGGTATTTGTGTGTGTTTGGTTTTGTATTGGTAGTATCTGTATGTGTAGGGGCTTTGTGCTGGGAGAAAAGCTGAGCCCTGATTAGGGGGCGGGGCTTCACTGACTACGGGTCCTATAAAGGGAGCAGCCAGTCAGGCAGGGGCACAGACAGCTGCAGCGGAACAGGAGCTAGCAAACTGAGCTGTAAACAGGGGAGTTTGAGAGGGAGTTGTGTTGGAGGAGAAGGTATTTGTGTGTGTTTGGTTTTGTATTGGTAGTATCTGTATGTGTAGGGTCTTTGTGCTGGGAGAAAAGCTGAGCCCTGATTAGGGGGCGGGGCTTCACTGACTAGGGGTCCTAGAAAGGTAGCAGCCAGTCAGGCAGCGGCACAGGAGCTAGCAAACAGAGCTGTAAACAGGGGAGTTTGAGTGGGAGTTCTGTTGGAGGAGAAGGTGTTTGTGTGTGTTTGGTTTTGTATTGGTAGTATCTGTATGTGTAGAGGCTTGGAGGGGCTTTGTGCTGGGAGAAAAGCTGAGCCCTGATTAGGGGGCGGGGCTTCACTGACTAGGGTTCCTATAAAGGTAGCAGCCAGTCAGGCAGCGGCACAGACAGCTGCAGCGGCACAGGAGCGAGCAAACAGAGCTGTAAACAGGGGAGTTTGAGTGGGAGATGTGTTGGAGGAGAAGGTATTTGTGTGTGTTTGGTTTTGTATTGGTAGTATTTGTATGTGTAGAGGCTTGGAGGGGCTTTGTGCTGGGAGAGAAGCTGAGCCCTTATTAGGGGGCGGGACTTCCCTGACTAGGGGTCCTATAAAGCTAGCAGCCAGTCAGGCAGCAGCACAGGAGCTAGCAAACAGAGCTGTAAACAGGGGAGTTTGAGTGGGAGTTCTGTTGGAGGAGAAGGTATTTGTGTGTGTTTGGTTTTGTATTGGTAGTATCTGTATGTGTAGGGGCTTTGTGCTGGGAGAAAAGCTGAGCCCTGATTAGGGGGCGGGGCTTCACTGACTAGGGCTCCTATAAAGGGAGCAGCCAGTCAGGCAGGGGAACAGACAGCTGCAGCGGCACAGGAGCTAGCAAACAGAGCTGTAAACAGGTGAGTTTGAGAGGGAGTTCTGTTGGAGGAGAAGGTAGTTTTGTGTTTGGTTTTGTATTGGTAGTATATGTATGAGTAGAGGCTTTGTGCTGGGAGAGAATCTGAGCCCTGATTAGGGGGCGGGGCTTCACTGACTAGGGTTCCTATAAAGGTAGCAGCCAGTCAGGCAGCGGCACAGACAGCTGCAGCGGCACAGGAGCGAGCAAACAGAGCTGTAAACAGGGGAGTTTGAGTGGGAGTTGTGTTGGAGGAGAAGGTATTTGTGTGTGTTTGGTTTTGTATTGGTAGTATCTGTATGTGTAGGGTCTTTGTGCTGGGAGAAAAGCTGAGCCCTGATTAGGGGGCGGGGCTTCACGGACTAGGGGTCCTAGAAAGGTAGCAGCCAGTCAGGCAGCGGCACAGGAGCTAGCAAACAGAGCTGTAAACAGGGGAGTTTGAGTGGGAGTTCTGTTGGAGGAGAAGGTATTTGTGTGTGTTTGGTTTTGTATTGGTAGTATCTGTATGTGTAGGGGCTTTGTGCTGAGAGAGAAGCTGAGCCCTGATTAGGGGGCTGGCTTCACTGACTAGGGGTCCTATAAAGGCAGCAGCCAGTCAGGCAGCGGCACAGACAGCTGCAGTGGCACAGGAGCTAGCAAAGAGAGCTGTAAACAGGGGAGTTTGAGTGGGAGTTCTGTTGGAGGAGAAGGTATTTGTGTGTGTGTTTGGTTTTGTATTGTTGGTATCTGTATGTGTAGAGGCTTGGAGGGGCTTTGTGCTGGGAGAGAAGCTGAGCCCTGATTAGGGGGCGGGGCTTCACTGACGAGGGGTCCTATAAAGGGAGCAGACAGTCAGGCAGCGAAACAGACAGCTGCAGCGGTACAGGGGCTAGCAAACAGAGCTGTAAACGGGAGTTTGAGTGGGAGTTCTGTTGGAAGAGAAGGTATTTGTGTGTGTTTGGTTTTGTATTGGTAGTATCTGTATGTGTAGGGTCTTTGTGCTGGGAGAAAAGCTGAGCCCTGATTAGGGGGCGGGGCTTCACTGACTAGGGGTCCTAGAAAGATAGCAGCCAGTCAGGCAGCGGCACAGGAGCTAGCAAACAGAGCTCTAAACTGGGGAGTATGAGTGGGAGTTCTGTTGGAGGAGAAGGTATTTGTGTGTTTGGTTTTGTATTGGTAGTGTCTGTATGAGTAGAGGCTTTGTGCTGGGAGAGAATCTGAGCCCTGATTAGGGGGCGGGGCTTCCCTGACTAGGGGTCCTATAAAGGTACCAACCAGTCAGGCAGCGGCACAGACAGCTGCAGCGGCACTGGAGCTAGCAAATAGAGCTGTAAACAGGGGAGTTTGAGTGGGAGTTCTGTTTGAGGAGAAGGTATTTGTGTGTGTGTTTGGTTTTGTATTGGTGGTATCTGTATTTGTAGAGGCTTGGAGGGGCTTTGTGCTGGGAGAGAAGCTGAGCCCTGATTAGGGGGCGGGGCTTCGCTGACTAGGGGTCCTATGATTGTAGCAGCCAGTCAGGCAGCGTCACAGACAGCTGCAGGGGCACAGGAGCTAGCAAACAGAGGTGTAAACAGGGGAGTTTGAGTGGGAGTTCTGCTGGAGGAGAAGGTATTTGTGTGTGTTTGGTTTTTTGTTGGTGGTATCTGTATGTGTAGGGGCTTTGTGCTGGGAGAGAAGCTGAGCCCTGATTAGGGGGCGGGGCTTCACTGACTAGGGGTCCTATAAAGGCAGCAGCCAGTCAGGCAGCGGCACAGACAGCTGCGGTGGCACAGGAGCTAGCAAAGAGAGCTGTAAACAGGGGAGTTTGAGTGGGAGTTCTGTTGGAGGAGAAGGTATTTGTGTGTGTGTTTGGTTTTGTATTGTTGGTATCTGTATGTGTAGATGCTTGGAGGGGCTTTGTACTGGGAGAGAAGCTGAGCCCTGATTAGGGGGCGGGGCTTCACTGACGAGGGGTCCTATAAAGGGAGCAGCCAGTCAGGCAGCGGCACAGGAGCTAGCAAACAGAGCTGTAAACAGGGGAGTTTGAGTGGGACTTCTGTTGGAAGAGAAGGTATTTGTGTGTGTTTGGTTTTGTATTGGTAGTATCTGTATGTGTAGGGGCTTTGTGCTGGGAGAAAAGCTGAGCCCTGATTAGGGGGCGGGGCTTCACTGACTACGGGTCCTATAAAGGGAGCAGCCAGTCAGGCAGGGGCACAGACAGCTGCAGCGGAACAGGAGCTAGCAAACTGAGCTGTAAACAGGGGAGTTTGAGAGGGAGTTCTGTTGGAGGAGAAGGTATTTGTGTGTTTTTGGTTTTGTATTGGTAGTATCTGTATGAGTAGAGGCTTTGTGCTGGGAGAGAATCTGAGCCCTGATTAGGGGGCGGGGCTTCACTGACTAGGGTTCCTATAAAGGTAGCAGCCAGTCAGGCAGCGGCACAGACAGCTGCAGCGGCACAGGAGCGAGCAAACAGAGCTGTAAACAGGGGAGTTTGAGTGGGAGTTCTGTTGGAAGAGAAGGTATTTGTGTGTGTTTGGTTTTGTATTGGTAGTATCTGTATGTGTAGGGTCTTTGTGCTGGGAGAAAAGCTGAGCCCTGATTAGGGGGCGGGGCTTCACTGACTAGGGGTCCTAGAAAGATAGCAGCCAGTCAGGCAGCGGCACAGGAGCTAGCAAACAGAGCTCTAAACTGGGGAGTATGAGTGGGAGTTCTGTTGGAGGAGAAGGTATTTGTGTGTTTGGTTTTGTATTGGTAGTGTCTGTATGAGTAGAGGCTTTGTGCTGGGAGAGAATCTGAGCCCTGATTAGGGGGCGGGGCTTCCCTGACTAGGGGTCCTATGATTGTAGCAGCCAGTCAGGCAGCGTCACAGACAGCTGCAGGGGCACAGGAGCTAGCAAACAGAGCTGTAAACAGGGGAGTTTGAGTGGGAGTTCTGTTGGAGGAGAAGGTATTTGTGTGTGTTTGGTTTTGTATTGGTAGTATTTGTATGTGTTGAGGCTTGGAGGGGCTTTGTGCTGGGAAAAAAGCAGAGCCCTGATTAGGGGGCGGGGCTTCACTGACTAGGGGTCCTATAAAGGTAGCAGCCAGTCAGGCAGCAGCACAGGAGCTAGCAAACAGAGCTGTAAACAGGGGAGTTTGAGTGGGAGTTCTGTTGGAGGAGAAGGTATTTGTGTGTGTTTGGTTTTGTATTGGTAGTATCTGTATGTGTAGGGGCTTTGTGCTGAGAGAGAAGCTGAGCCCTGATTAGGGGGCTGGCTTCACTGACTAGGGGTCCTATAAAGGCAGCAGCCAGTCAGGCAGCGGCACAGACAGCTGCAGTGGCACAGGAGCTAGCAAAGAGAGCTGTAAACAGGGGAGTTTGAGTGGGAGTTCTGTTGGAGGAGAAGGTATTTGTGTGTGTGTTTGGTTTTGCATTGTTGGTATCTGTATGTGTAGAGGCTTGGAGGGGCTTTGTGCTGGGAGAGAAGCTGAGCCCTGATTAGGGGGCGGGGCTTCACTGACGAGGGGTCCTATAAAGGGAGCAGCCAGTCAGGCAGCGGCACAGGAGCTAGCAAACAGAGCTGTAAACAGGGGAGTTTGAGTGGGACTTCTGTTGGAAGAGAAGGTATTTGTGTGTGTTTGGTTTTGTATTGGTAGTATCTGTATGTGTAGGGGCTTTGTGCTGGGAGAAAAGCTGAGCCCTGATTAGGGGGCGGGGCTTCACTGACTACGGGTCCTATAAAGGGAGCAGCCAGTCAGGCAGGGGCACAGACAGCTGCAGCGGAACAGGAGCTAGCAAACTGAGCTGTAAACAGGGGAGTTTGAGAGGGAGTTCTGTTGGAGGAGAAGGTATTTGTGTGTTTTTGGTTTTGTATTGGTAGTATCTGTATGAGTAGAGGCTTTGTGCTGGGAGAGAATCTGAGCCCTGATTAGGGGGCGGGGCTTCACTGACTAGGGTTCCTATAAAGGTAGCAGCCAGTCAGGCAGCGGCACAGACAGCTGCAGCGGCACAGGAGCGAGCAAACAGAGCTGTAAACAGGGGAGTTTGAGTGGGAGTTGTGTTGGAGGAGAAGGTATTTGTGTGTGTTTGGTTTTGTATTGGTAGTATCTGTATGTGTAGGGTCTTTGTGCTGGGAGAAAAGCTGAGCCCTGATTAGGGGGCGGGGCTTCACGGACTAGGGGTCCTAGAAAGGTAGCAGCCAGTCAGGCAGCGGCACAGGAGCTAGCAAACAGAGCTGTAAACAGGGGAGTTTGAGTGGGAGTTCTGTTGGAGGAGAAGGTATTTGTGTGTGTTTGGTTTTGTATTGGTAGTATCTGTATGTGTAGGGGCTTTGTGCTGAGAGAGAAGCTGAGCCCTGATTAGGGGGCTGGCTTCACTGACTAGGGGTCCTATAAAGGCAGCAGCCAGTCAGGCAGCGGCACAGACAGCTGCAGTGGCACAGGAGCTAGCAAAGAGAGCTGTAAACAGGGGAGTTTGAGTGGGAGTTCTGTTGGAGGAGAAGGTATTTGTGTGTGTGTTTGGTTTTGTATTGTTGGTATCTGTATGTGTAGAGGCTTGGAGGGGCTTTGTGCTGGGAGAGAAGCTGAGCCCTGATTAGGGGGCGGGGCTTCACTGACGAGGGGTCCTATAAAGGGAGCAGACAGTCAGGCAGCGAAACAGACAGCTGCAGCGGTACAGGGGCTAGCAAACAGAGCTGTAAACGGGAGTTTGAGTGGGAGTTCTGTTGGAAGAGAAGGTATTTGTGTGTGTTTGGTTTTGTATTGGTAGTATCTGTATGTGTAGGGTCTTTGTGCTGGGAGAAAAGCTGAGCCCTGATTAGGGGGCGGGGCTTCACTGACTAGGGGTCCTAGAAAGATAGCAGCCAGTCAGGCAGCGGCACAGGAGCTAGCAAACAGAGCTCTAAACTGGGGAGTATGAGTGGGAGTTCTGTTGGAGGAGAAGGTATTTGTGTGTTTGGTTTTGTATTGGTAGTGTCTGTATGAGTAGAGGCTTTGTGCTGGGAGAGAATCTGAGCCCTGATTAGGGGGCGGGGCTTCCCTGACTAGGGGTCCTATAAAGGTACCAACCAGTCAGGCAGCGGCACAGACAGCTGCAGCGGCACTGGAGCTAGCAAATAGAGCTGTAAACAGGGGAGTTTGAGTGGGAGTTCTGTTTGAGGAGAAGGTATTTGTGTGTGTGTTTGGTTTTGTATTGGTGGTATCTGTATTTGTAGAGGCTTGGAGGGGCTTTGTGCTGGGAGAGAAGCTGAGCCCTGATTAGGGGGCGGGGCTTCGCTGACTAGGGGTCCTATGATTGTAGCAGCCAGTCAGGCAGCGTCACAGACAGCTGCAGGGGCACAGGAGCTAGCAAACAGAGCTGTAAACAGGGGAGTTTGAGTGGGAGTTCTGCTGGAGGAGAAGGTATTTGTGTGTGTTTGGTTTTTTGTTGGTGGTATCTGTATGTGTAGGGGCTTTGTGCTGGGAGAGAAGCTGAGCCCTGATTAGGGGGCGGGGCTTCACTGACTAGGGGTCCTATAAAGGCAGCAGCCAGTCAGGCAGCGGCACAGACAGCTGCGGTGGCACAGGAGCTAGCAAAGAGAGCTGTAAACAGGGGAGTTTGAGTGGGAGTTCTGTTGGAGGAGAAGGTATTTGTGTGTGTGTTTGGTTTTGTATTGTTGGTATCTGTATGTGTAGATGCTTGGAGGGGCTTTGTACTGGGAGAGAAGCTGAGCCCTGATTAGGGGGCGGGGCTTCACTGACGAGGGGTCCTATAAAGGGAGCAGCCAGTCAGGCAGCGGCACAGGAGCTAGCAAACAGAGCTGTAAACAGGGGAGTTTGAGTGGGACTTCTGTTGGAAGAGAAGGTATTTGTGTGTGTTTGGTTTTGTATTGGTAGTATCTGTATGTGTAGGGGCTTTGTGCTGGGAGAAAAGCTGAGCCCTGATTAGGGGGCGGGGCTTCACTGACTACGGGTCCTATAAAGGGAGCAGCCAGTCAGGCAGGGGCACAGACAGCTGCAGCGGAACAGGAGCTAGCAAACTGAGCTGTAAACAGGGGAGTTTGAGAGGGAGTTCTGTTGGAGGAGAAGGTATTTGTGTGTTTTTGGTTTTGTATTGGTAGTATCTGTATGAGTAGAGGCTTTGTGCTGGGAGAGAATCTGAGCCCTGATTAGGGGGCGGGGCTTCACTGACTAGGGTTCCTATAAAGGTAGCAGCCAGTCAGGCAGCGGCACAGACAGCTGCAGCGGCACAGGAGCGAGCAAACAGAGCTGTAAACAGGGGAGTTTGAGTGGGAGTTCTGTTGGAAGAGAAGGTATTTGTGTGTGTTTGGTTTTGTATTGGTAGTATCTGTATGTGTAGGGTCTTTGTGCTGGGAGAAAAGCTGAGCCCTGATTAGGGGGCGGGGCTTCACTGACTAGGGGTCCTAGAAAGATAGCAGCCAGTCAGGCAGCGGCACAGGAGCTAGCAAACAGAGCTCTAAACTGGGGAGTATGAGTGGGAGTTCTGTTGGAGGAGAAGGTATTTGTGTGTTTGGTTTTGTATTGGTAGTGTCTGTATGAGTAGAGGCTTTGTGCTGGGAGAGAATCTGAGCCCTGATTAGGGGGCGGGGCTTCCCTGACTAGGGGTCCTATGATTGTAGCAGCCAGTCAGGCAGCGTCACAGACAGCTGCAGGGGCACAGGAGCTAGCAAACAGAGCTGTAAACAGGGGAGTTTGAGTGGGAGTTCTGTTGGAGGAGAAGGTATTTGTGTGTGTTTGGTTTTGTATTGGTAGTATTTGTATGTGTAGAGGCTTGGAGGGGCTTTGTGCTGGGAGAGAAGCTGAGCCCTGATTAGGGGGCGGGACTTCCCTGACTAGGGGTCCTATAAAGCTAGCAGCCAGTCAGGCAGCAGCACAGGAGCTAGCAAACAGAGCTGTAAACAGGGGAGTTTGAGTGGGAGTTCTGTTGGAGGAGAAGGTATTTGTGTGTGTTTGGTTTTGTATTGGTAGTATCTGTATGTGTAGGGGCTTTGTGCTGGGAGAAAAGCTGAGCCCTGATTAGGGGGCGGGGCTTCACTGACTAGGGCTCCTATAAAGGGAGCAGCCAGTCAGGCAGGGGAACAGACAGCTGCAGCGGCACAGGAGCTAGCAAACAGAGCTGTAAACAGGTGAGTTTGAGAGGGAGTTCTGTTGGAGGAGAAGGTAGTTTTGTGTGTTTGGTTTTGTATTGGTAGTATCTGTATGTGTAGGGTCTTTGTGCTGGGAGGAAAGCTGAGCCCTGATTAGGGGGCGGGGCTTCACGGACTAGGGGTCCTAGAAAGGTAGCAGCCAGTCAGGCAGCGGCACAGGAGCTAGCAAACAGAGCTGTAAACAGGGGAGTATGAGTGGGAGTTCTGTTGGAGGAGAAGGTGTTTGTGTGTGTTTGGTTTTGTATTGGTAGTATCTGTATGTGTAGAGGCTTGGAGGGGCTTTGTGCTGGGAGAAAAGCTGAGCCCTGATTAGGGGGCAGGGCTTCACTGACTAGGGTTCCTATAAAGGTAGCAGCCAGTCAGGCAGCGGCACAGACAGCTGCAGCGGCACAGGAGCTAGCAAAGAGAGCTGTAAACAGGGGAGTTTGAGTGGGAGTTCTGTTGGAGGAGAAGGTATTTGTGTGTGTGTTTGGTTTTGTATTGTTGGTATCTGTATGTGTAGAGGCTTGGAGGGGCTTTGTGCTGGGAGAGAAGCTGAGCCCTGATTAGGGGGCGGGGCTTCACTGACGAGGGGTCCTATAAAGGGAGCAGACAGTCAGGCAGCGAAACAGACAGCTGCAGCGGTACAGGGGCTAGCAAACAGAGCTGTAAACGGGAGTTTGAGTGGGAGTTCTGTTGGAAGAGAAGGTATTTGTGTGTGTTTGGTTTTGTATTGGTAGTATCTGTATGTGTAGGGTCTTTGTGCTGGGAGAAAAGCTGAGCCCTGATTAGGGGGCGGGGCTTCACTGACTAGGGGTCCTAGAAAGATAGCAGCCAGTCAGGCAGCGGCACAGGAGCTAGCAAACAGAGCTCTAAACTGGGGAGTATGAGTGGGAGTTCTGTTGGAGGAGAAGGTATTTGTGTGTTTGGTTTTGTATTGGTAGTGTCTGTATGAGTAGAGGCTTTGTGCTGGGAGAGAATCTGAGCCCTGATTAGGGGGCGGGGCTTCCCTGACTAGGGGTCCTATAAAGGTACCAACCAGTCAGGCAGCGGCACAGACAGCTGCAGCGGCACTGGAGCTAGCAAATAGAGCTGTAAACAGGGGAGTTTGAGTGGGAGTTCTGTTTGAGGAGAAGGTATTTGTGTGTGTGTTTGGTTTTGTATTGGTGGTATCTGTATTTGTAGAGGCTTGGAGGGGCTTTGTGCTGGGAGAGAAGCTGAGCCCTGATTAGGGGGCGGGGCTTCGCTGACTAGGGGTCCTATGATTGTAGCAGCCAGTCAGGCAGCGTCACAGACAGCTGCAGGGGCACAGGAGCTAGCAAACAGAGCTGTAAACAGGGGAGTTTGAGTGGGAGTTCTGCTGGAGGAGAAGGTATTTGTGTGTGTTTGGTTTTTTGTTGGTGGAATCTGTATGTGTAGGGGCTTTGTGCTGGGAGAGAAGCTGAGCCCTGATTAGGGGGCGGGGCTTCACTGACTAGGGGTCCTATAAAGGCAGCAGCCAGTCAGGCAGCGGCACAGACAGCTGCGGTGGCACAGGAGCTAGCAAAGAGAGCTGTAAACAGGGGAGTTTGAGTGGGAGTTCTGTTGGAGGAGAAGGTATTTGTGTGTGTGTTTGGTTTTGTATTGTTGGTATCTGTATGTGTAGATGCTTGGAGGGGCTTTGTACTGGGAGAGAAGCTGAGCCCTGATTAGGGGGCGGGGCTTCACTGACGAGGGGTCCTATAAAGGGAGCAGCCAGTCAGGCAGCGGCACAGGAGCTAGCAAACAGAGCTGTAAACAGGGGAGTTTGAGTGGGACTTCTGTTGGAAGAGAAGGTATTTGTGTGTGTTTGGTTTTGTATTGGTAGTATCTGTATGTGTAGGGGCTTTGTGCTGGGAGAAAAGCTGAGCCCTGATTAGGGGGCGGGGCTTCACTGACTACGGGTCCTATAAAGGGAGCAGCCAGTCAGGCAGGGGCACAGACAGCTGCAGCGGAACAGGAGCTAGCAAACTGAGCTGTAAACAGGGGAGTTTGAGAGGGAGTTCTGTTGGAGGAGAAGGTATTTGTGTGTTTTTGGTTTTGTATTGGTAGTATCTGTATGAGTAGAGGCTTTGTGCTGGGAGAGAATCTGAGCCCTGATTAGGGGGCGGGGCTTCACTGACTAGGGTTCCTATAAAGGTAGCAGCCAGTCAGGCAGCGGCACAGACAGCTGCAGCGGCACAGGAGCGAGCAAACAGAGCTGTAAACAGGGGAGTTTGAGTGGGAGTTCTGTTGGAAGAGAAGGTATTTGTGTGTGTTTGGTTTTGTATTGGTAGTATCTGTATGTGTAGGGTCTTTGTGCTGGGAGAAAAGCTGAGCCCTGATTAGGGGGCGGGGCTTCACTGACTAGGGGTCCTAGAAAGATAGCAGCCAGTCACGCAGCGGCACAGGAGCTAGCAAACAGAGCTCTAAACTGGGGAGTATGAGTGGGAGTTCTGTTGGAGGAGAAGGTATTTGTGTGTTTGGTTTTGTATTGGTAGTGTCTGTATGAGTAGAGGCTTTGTGCTGGGAGAGAATCTGAGCCCTGATTAGGGGGCGGGGCTTCCCTGACTAGGGGTCCTATGATTGTAGCAGCCAGTCAGGCAGCGTCACAGACAGCTGCAGGGGCACAGGAGCTAGCAAACAGAGCTGTAAACAGGGGAGTTTGAGTGGGAGTTCTGTTGGAGGAGAAGGTATTTGTGTGTGTTTGGTTTTGTATTGGTAGTATTTGTATGTGTTGAGGCTTGGAGGGGCTTTGTGCTGGGAGAAAAGCAGAGCCCTGATTAGGGGGCGGGGCTTCACTGACTAGGGGTCCTATAAAGGTAGCAGCCAGTCAGGCAGCAGCACAGGAGCTAGCAAACAGAGCTGTAAACAGGGGAGTTTGAGTGGGAGTTCTGTTGGAGGAGAAGGTATTTGTGTGTGTTTGGTTTTGTATTGGTAGTATCTGTATGTGTAGGGGCTTTGTGCTGAGAGAGAAGCTGAGCCCTGATTAGGGGGCGGGGCTTCACTGACTAGGGGTCCTATAAAGGCAGCAGCCAGTCAGGCAGCGGCACAGACAGCTGCGGTGGCACAGGAGCTAGCAAAGAGAGCTGTAAACAGGGGAGTTTGAGTGGGAGTTCTGTTGGAGGAGAAGGTATTTGTGTGTGTGTTTGGTTTTGTATTGTTGGTATCTGTATGTGTAGATGCTTGGAGGGGCTTTGTACTGGGAGAGAAGCTGAGCCCTGATTAGGGGGCGGGGCTTCACTGACGAGGGGTCCTATAAAGGGAGCAGCCAGTCAGGCAGCGGCACAGGAGCTAGCAAACAGAGCTGTAAACAGGGGAGTTTGAGTGGGACTTCTGTTGGAAGAGAAGGTATTTGTGTGTGTTTGGTTTTGTATTGGTAGTATCTGTATGTGTAGGGGCTTTGTGCTGGGAGAAAAGCTGAGCCCTGATTAGGGGGCGGGGCTTCACTGACTACGGGTCCTATAAAGGGAGCAGCCAGTCAGGCAGGGGCACAGACAGCTGCAGCGGAACAGGAGCTAGCAAACTGAGCTGTAAACAGGGGAGTTTGAGAGGGAGTTCTGTTGGAGGAGAAGGTATTTGTGTGTTTTTGGTTTTGTATTGGTAGTATCTGTATGAGTAGAGGCTTTGTGCTGGGAGAGAATCTGAGCCCTGATTAGGGGGCGGGGCTTCACTGACTAGGGTTCCTATAAAGGTAGCAGCCAGTCAGGCAGCGGCACAGACAGCTGCAGCGGCACAGGAGCGAGCAAACAGAGCTGTAAACAGGGGAGTTTGAGTGGGAGCTGTGTTGGAGGAGAAGGTATTTGTGTGTGTTTGGTTTTGTATTGGTAGTATCTGTATGTGTAGGGTCTTTGTGCTGGGAGAAAAGCTGAGCCCTGATTAGGGGGCGGGGCTTCACTGACTAGGGGTCCTAGAAAGGTAGCAGCAAGTCAGGCAGCGGCACAGGAGCTAGCAAACAGAGCTGTAAACAGGGGAGTATGAGTGGGAGTTCTGTTGGAGGAGAAGGTGTTTGTGTGTGTTTGGTTTTGTATTGGTAGTATCTGTATGTGTAGAGGCTTTGTGCTGGGAGAGAAGCTGAGCCCTGATAAGGGGGCGGGGCTTCACTGACTAGGCGTCCTATAAAGGTAGCAGCCAGTCAGGCAGCGGCACAGCAGTTAGCAAACAGTGCTGTAAACACGGGAGTTTGAGTGGGAGTTCTGTTGGAGGAGAAGGTATATGTGTGTGTTTGGTTTCGTATTGGTAGTATCTGTATGTGTAGAGGCTTGGAGGGGCTTTGTGCTGGGAGAAAAGCTGAGCCCTGATTAGGGGGCGGGGCTTCACTGACTAGGGTTCCTATAAAGGTAGCAGCCAGTCAGGCAGCGGCACAGACAGCTGCAGCGGCACAGGAGCGAGCAAACAGAGCTGTAAACAGGGGAGTTTGAGTGGGAGTTGTGTTGGAGGAGAAGGTATTTGTGTGTGTTTGGTTTTGTATTGGTAGTATCTGTATGTGTAGGGGCTTTGTGCTGGGAGAAAAGCTGAGCCCTGATTAGGGGGCGGGGCTTCACTGACTAGGGGTCCTATAAAGGGAGCAGCCAGTCAGGCAGGGGAACAGACAGCTGCAGCGGCACAGGAGCTAGCAAACAGAGCTGTAAACAGGTGAGTTTGAGAGGGAGTTCTGTTGGAGGAGAAGGTATTTGTGTGTTTGGTTTTGTATTGGTAGTGTCTGTATGAGTAGAGGCTTTGTGCTGGGAGAGAATCTGAGCCCTGATTAGGGGGCGGGGCTCCCTGACTAGGGGTCCTATGATTGTAGCAGCCAGTCAGGCAGCGTCACAGACAGCTGCAGGGGCACAGGAGCTAGCAAACAGAGCTGTAAACAGGGGAGTTTGAGTGGGAGTTCTGTTGGAGGAGAAGGTATTTGTGTGTGTTTGGTTTTGTATTGGTAGTATCTGTATGTGTAGGGGCTTTGTGCTGAGAGAGAAGCTGAGCCCTGATTAGGGGGCTGGCTTCACTGACTAGGGGTCCTATAAAGGCAGCAGCCAGTCAGGCAGCGGCACAGACAGCTGCAGTGGCACAGGAGCTAGCAAAGAGAGCTGTAAACAGGGGAGTTTGAGTGGGAGTTCTGTTGGAGGAGAAGGTAGTTTTGTGTGTTTGGTTTTGTATTGGTAGTATCTGTATGAGTAGAGGCTTTGTGCTGGGAGAGAATCTGAGCCCTGATTAGGGGGCGGGGATTCACTGACTAGGGTTCCTATAAAGGTAGCAGCCAGTCAGGCAGCGGCACAGACAGCTGCAGCGGCACAGGAGCGAGCAAACAGAGCTGTAAACAGGGGAGTGTGAGTGGGAGTTGTGTTGGAGGAGAAGGTATTTGTGTGTGTTTGGTTTTGTATTGGTAGTATCTGTATGTGTAGGGTCTTTGTGCTGGGAGAAAAGCTGAGCCCTGATTAGGGGGCGGGGCTTCACTGACTAGGGGTCCTAGAAAGGTAGCAGCCAGTCAGGCAGCGGCACAGGAGCTAGCAAACAGAGCTGTAAACAGGGGAGTTTGAGTGGGAGTTCTGTTGGAGGAGAAGGTGTTTGTGTGTGTTTGGTTTTGTATTGGTAGTATCTGTATGTGTAGAGGCTTGGAGGGGCTTTGTGCTGGGAGAAAAGCTGAGCCCTGATTAGGGGGCGGGGCTTCACTGACTAGGGTTCCTATAAAGGTAGCAGCCAGTCAGGCAGCGGCACAGACAGCTGCAGCGGCACAGGAGCGAGCAAACAGAGCTGTAAACAGGGGAGTTTGAGTGGGAGATGTGTTGGAGGAGAAGGTATTTGTGTGTGTTTGGTTTTGTATTGGTAGTATTTGTATGTGTAGGGGCTTTGTGCTGGGAGAGAAGCTGAGCCCTTATTAGGGGGCGGGGCTTCACTGACTAGGGCTCCTATAAAGGGAGCAGCCAGTCAGGCAGCGGAACAGACAGCTGCAGCGGCACAGGAGCGAGCAAACAGAGCTGTAAACAGGGGAGTTTGAGTGGGAGTTGTGTTGGAGGAGAAGGTATTTGTGTGTGTTTGGTTTTGTATTGGTAGTATTTGTATGTGTAGAGGCTTGGAGGGGCTTTGTGCTGGGAGAAAAGCTGAGCCCTGATTAGGGGGCGGGGCTTCACTGACTAGGGTTCCTATAAAGGTAGCAGCCAGTCAGGCAGCGGCACAGACAGCTGCAGCGGCACAGGAGCGAGCAAACAGAGCTGTAAACAGGGGAGTTTGAGTGGGAGTTGTGTTGGAGGAGAAGGTATTTGTGTGTGTTTGGTTTTGTATTGGTAGTATTTGTATGTGTAGAGGCTTGGAGGGGCTTTGTGCTGGGAGAGAAGCTGAGCCCTGATTAGGGGGCGGGGCTTCACTGACGAGGGGTCCTATAAAGGGAGCAGACAGTCAGGCAGCGAAACAGACAGCTGCAGCGGTACAGGGGCTAGCAAACAGAGCTGTAAACGGGAGTTTGAGTGGGAGTTCTGTTGGAAGAGAAGGTATTTGTGTGTGTTTGGTTTTGTATTGGTAGTATCTGTATGTGTAGGGTCTTTGTGCTGGGAGAAAAGCTGAGCCCTGATTAGGGGGCGGGGCTTCACTGACTAGGGGTCCTAGAAAGGTAGCAGCCAGTCAGGCAGCGGCACAGGAGCTAGCAAACAGAGCTCTAAACTGGGGAGTATGAGTGGGAGTTCTGTTGGAGGAGAAGGTATTTGTGTGTGTTTGGTTTTGTATTGGTAGTATCTGTATGTGTAGGGGCCTTGTGCTGGGAGAGAAGCTGAGCCCTGATTAGGGGGCGGGGCTTCACTGACGAGGGGTCCTATAAAGGGAGCAGCCAGTCAGGCAGCAACACAGACAGCAGCAGCGTAACAGGAGCTAGCAAACAGAGCTGTAAACAGGGGAGTTTGAGTGGGACTTCTGTTGGAGGAGAAGGTATTTGTGTGTGTGTTTGGTATTGTATTGGTAGTATCTGTATGAGTAGAGGCTTGGAGGGGCTTTGTGCTGGGAGCGAAGCTGAGCCCTGATTAGGGGGCGGGGCTTCACTGACTAGGGGTCCTATAAAGGTAGCAGCCAGTCAGGCAGCGGCACAGGAGCTAGCAAACAGAGCTGTAAACAGGGGAGTTTGAGTGGGAATTCTGTTGGAGGAGAAGGTATTTGTGTGTGTTTGGTTTTGTATTGGTAGTATCTGTATGTGTAGAGGCTTGGAGGGGCTTTGTGCTGGGAGAGAAGCTGAGCCCTGATTAGGGGGCGGGGCTTCACTGACTAGGGTTCCTATAAAGGTAGCAGCCAGTCAGGCAGCGGCACAGGAGCTAGCAAACAGAACTGTAAACAGGGGAGTCTGAGTGGGACTTCTGTTGGAGGAGAAGGCATTTGTGTGTGTTTGGTTTTGTATTGGTAGTATCTGTATGTGGAGGGGCTTTGTGCTGGGAGAAAAGCTGAGCCCTGATTAGGGGGCGGGGCTTCACTGACTACGGGTCCTATAAAGGGAGCAGCCAGTCAGGCAGGGGCACAGACAGCTGCAGCGGAACAGGAGCTAGCAAACTGAGCTGTAAACAGGGGAGTTTGAGAGGGAGTTCTGTTGGAGGAGAAGGTATTTGTGTGTGTTTGGTTTTGTATTGGTAGTATCTGTATGAGTAGAGGCTTTGTGCTGGGAGAGAATCTGAGCCCTGATTAGGGGGCGGGGCTTCACGGACTAGGGGTCCTATAAAGGTAGCAGCCAGTCAGGCAGCGGCACAGGAGCTAGCAAACAGAGCTGTAAACAGGGGAGTCTGAGTGGGAGTTCTGTTGGAGGAGAAGGCATTTGTGTGTGTGTTTGGTTTTGTATTAGTAGCATCTGTATGTGTAGGGGCTTTGTGCTGGTAGAGAAGCTGAGCCCTGATTAGGGGGCGGGGCTTCACTGACTAGGGGTCCTATAAAGGGAGCAGCCAGTCAGGCGGCGGCACGGACAGCTGCAGCGGCACAGGAGCTAGCAAACAGAGCTGTAAACAGGGGAGTTTGAGTGGGAGTTGTGTTGGAGGAGAAGGTATTTGTGTGTGTTTGGTTTTGTATTGGTAGTATTTGTATGTGTAGAGGCTTGGAGGGGCTTTGTGCTGGGAGAAAAGCTGAGCCCTGATTAGGGGGCGGGGCTTCACTGACTAGGGTTCCTATAAAGGTAGCAGCCAGTCAGGCAGCGGCACAGACAGCTGCAGCGGCACAGGGGCTAGCAAACAGAGCTGTAAACAGGGGAGTTTGAGTGGGAGTTGTGTTGGAGGAGAAGGCATTTGTGTGTGTTTGGTTTTGTATTGGTAGTATTTGTATGTGTAGAGGCTTGGAGGGGCTTTGTGCTGGGAGAGAAGCTGAGCCCTGATTAGGGGGCGGGGCTTCACTGACGAGGGGTCCTATAAGGGGAGCAGACAGTCAGGCAGCGAAACAGACAGCTGCAGCGGTACAGGGGCTAGCAAACAGAGCTGTAAACAGGGGAGTTTGAGTGGGAGTTCTGTTGGAAGAGAAGGTATTTGTGTGTGTTTGGTTTTGTATTGGTAGTATCTGTATGTGTAGGGTCTTTGTGCTGGGAGAAAAGCTGAGCCCTGATAAGGGGGCGGGGCTTCACTGACTAGGGGTCCTATAAAGGTAGCAGCCAGTCAGGCAGCGGCACAGGAGCTAGCAAACAGAGCTGTAAACAGGGGAGTTTGAGTGGGAGTTCTGTTTGAGGAGAAGGTATTTCTGTGTGTGTTTGGTTTTGTATTGGTGGTATCTGTATGTGTATAGGCTTGGAGGGGCTTTGTGCTGGGAGAAAAGCTGAGCCCTGATTAGGGGGCGGGGCTTCACTGACTAGGGGTCCTAGAAAGATAGCAGCCAGTCAGGCAGCGGCACAGGAGCTAGCAAACAGAGCTCTAAACAGGGGAGTATGAGTGGGACTTCTGTTGGAGGAGAAGGTGTTTGTGTGTGTTTGGTTTTGTATTGGTAGTATCTGTATGTGTAGGGGCCTTGTGCTGGGAGAGAAGCTGAGCCCTGATTAGGGGGCGGGGCTTCACTGACGAGGGGTCCTATAAAGGGAGCAGCCAGTCAGGCAGCAACACAGACAGCTGCAGCGGAACAGGAGCTGGCAAACAGAGCTGTAAACAGGGGAGTTTGAGTGGGACTTCTGTTGGAGGAGAAGGTATTTGTGTGTGTGTTTGGTATTGTATTGGTAGTATCTGTATGTGTAGAGGCTTGGAGGGGCTTTGTGCTGGGAGCGAAGCTGAGCCCTGATTAGGGGGCGGGGCTTCACTGACTAGGGGTCCTATAAAGGGAGCAGCCAGTCAGGCGGCGGCACGGACAGCTGCACCGGCACAGGAGCTAGCAAACAGAGCTGTAAACAGGGGAGTTTGAGTGGGAGTTCTGTTGGAGGAGAAGGTATTTGTGTGTGTTTGGTTTTGTATTGGTAGCATCTGTATGTGTAGGGTCTTTGTGCTGGGAGAAAAGCTGAGCCCTGATTAGGGGGCGGGGCTTCACTGACTAGGGGTCCTAGAAAGATAGCAGCCAGTCAGGCAGCGGCACAGGAGCTAGCAAACAGAGCTCTAAACTGGGGAGTATGAGTGGGAGTTCTGTTGGAGGAGAAGGTATTTGTGTGTTTGGTTTTGTATTGGTAGTGTCTGTATGAGTAGAGGCTTTGTGCTGGGAGAGAATCTGAGCCCTGATTAGGGGGCGGGGCTTCCCTGACTAGGGGTCCTATAAAGGTACCAACCAGTCAGGCAGCGGCACAGACAGCTGCAGCGGCACTGGAGCTAGCAAATAGAGCTGTAAACAGGGGAGTTTGAGTGGGAGTTCTGTTTGAGGAGAAGGTATTTGTGTGTGTGTTTGGTTTTGTATTGGTGGTATCTGTATTTGTAGAGGCTTGGAGGGGCTTTGTGCTGGGAGAGAAGCTGAGCCCTGATTAGGGGGCGGGGCTTCGCTGACTAGGGGTCCTATGATTGTAGCAGCCAGTCAGGCAGCGTCACAGACAGCTGCAGGGGCACAGGAGCTAGCAAACAGAGCTGTAAACAGGGGAGTTTGAGTGGGAGTTCTGCTGGAGGAGAAGGTATTTGTGTGTGTTTGGTTTTTTGTTGGTGGTATCTGTATGTGTAGGGGCTTTGTGCTGGGAGAGAAGCTGAGCCCTGATTAGGGGGCGGGGCTTCACTGACTAGGGGTCCTATAAAGGCAGCAGCCAGTCAGGCAGCGGCACAGACAGCTGCGGTGGCACAGGAGCTAGCAAAGAGAGCTGTAAACAGGGGAGTTTGAGTGGGAGTTCTGTTGGAGGAGAAGGTATTTGTGTGTGTGTTTGGTTTTGTATTGTTGGTATCTGTATGTGTAGATGCTTGGAGGGGCTTTGTACTGGGAGAGAAGCTGAGCCCTGATTAGGGGGCGGGGCTTCACTGACGAGGGGTCCTATAAAGGGAGCAGCCAGTCAGGCAGCGGCACAGGAGCTAGCAAACAGAGCTGTAAACAGGGGAGTTTGAGTGGGACTTCTGTTGGAAGAGAAGGTATTTGTGTGTGTTTGGTTTTGTATTGGTAGTATCTGTATGTGTAGGGGCTTTGTGCTGGGAGAAAAGCTGAGCCCTGATTAGGGGGCGGGGCTTCACTGACTACGGGTCCTATAAAGGGAGCAGCCAGTCAGGCAGGGGCACAGACAGCTGCAGCGGAACAGGAGCTAGCAAACTGAGCTGTAAACAGGGGAGTTTGAGAGGGAGTTCTGTTGGAGGAGAAGGTATTTGTGTGTTTTTGGTTTTGTATTGGTAGTATCTGTATGAGTAGAGGCTTTGTGCTGGGAGAGAATCTGAGCCCTGATTAGGGGGCGGGGCTTCACTGACTAGGGTTCCTATAAAGGTAGCAGCCAGTCAGGCAGCGGCACAGACAGCTGCAGCGGCACAGGAGCGAGCAAACAGAGCTGTAAACAGGGGAGTTTGAGTGGGAGCTGTGTTGGAGGAGAAGGTATTTGTGTGTGTTTGGTTTTGTATTGGTAGTATCTGTATGTGTAGGGTCTTTGTGCTGGGAGAAAAGCTGAGCCCTGATTAGGGGGCGGGGCTTCACTGACTAGGGGTCCTAGAAAGGTAGCAGCAAGTCAGGCAGCGGCACAGGAGCTAGCAAACAGAGCTGTAAACAGGGGAGTATGAGTGGGAGTTCTGTTGGAGGAGAAGGTGTTTGTGTGTGTTTGGTTTTGTATTGGTAGTATCTGTATGTGTAGAGGCTTTGTGCTGGGAGAGAAGCTGAGCCCTGATAAGGGGGCGGGGCTTCACTGACTAGGCGTCCTATAAAGGTAGCAGCCAGTCAGGCAGCGGCACAGCAGTTAGCAAACAGTGCTGTAAACACGGGAGTTTGAGTGGGAGTTCTGTTGGAGGAGAAGGTATATGTGTGTGTTTGGTTTCGTATTGGTAGTATCTGTATGTGTAGAGGCTTGGAGGGGCTTTGTGCTGGGAGAAAAGCTGAGCCCTGATTAGGGGGCGGGGCTTCACTGACTAGGGTTCCTATAAAGGTAGCAGCCAGTCAGGCAGCGGCACAGACAGCTGCAGCGGCACAGGAGCGAGCAAACAGAGCTGTAAACAGGGGAGTTTGAGTGGGAGTTGTGTTGGAGGAGAAGGTATTTGTGTGTGTTTGGTTTTGTATTGGTAGTATCTGTATGTGTAGGGGCTTTGTGCTGGGAGAAAAGCTGAGCCCTGATTAGGGGGCGGGGCTTCACTGACTAGGGGTCCTATAAAGGGAGCAGCCAGTCAGGCAGGGGAACAGACAGCTGCAGCGGCACAGGAGCTAGCAAACAGAGCTGTAAACAGGTGAGTTTGAGAGGGAGTTCTGTTGGAGGAGAAGGTATTTGTGTGTTTGGTTTTGTATTGGTAGTGTCTGTATGAGTAGAGGCTTTGTGCTGGGAGAGAATCTGAGCCCTGATTAGGGGGCGGGGCTCCCTGACTAGGGGTCCTATGATTGTAGCAGCCAGTCAGGCAGCGTCACAGACAGCTGCAGGGGCACAGGAGCTAGCAAACAGAGCTGTAAACAGGGGAGTTTGAGTGGGAGTTCTGTTGGAGGAGAAGGTATTTGTGTGTGTTTGGTTTTGTATTGGTAGTATCTGTATGTGTAGGGGCTTTGTGCTGAGAGAGAAGCTGAGCCCTGATTAGGGGGCTGGCTTCACTGACTAGGGGTCCTATAAAGGCAGCAGCCAGTCAGGCAGCGGCACAGACAGCTGCAGTGGCACAGGAGCTAGCAAAGAGAGCTGTAAACAGGGGAGTTTGAGTGGGAGTTCTGTTGGAGGAGAAGGTAGTTTTGTGTGTTTGGTTTTGTATTGGTAGTATCTGTATGAGTAGAGGCTTTGTGCTGGGAGAGAATCTGAGCCCTGATTAGGGGGCGGGGATTCACTGACTAGGGTTCCTATAAAGGTAGCAGCCAGTCAGGCAGCGGCACAGACAGCTGCAGCGGCACAGGAGCGAGCAAACAGAGCTGTAAACAGGGGAGTGTGAGTGGGAGTTGTGTTGGAGGAGAAGGTATTTGTGTGTGTTTGGTTTTGTATTGGTAGTATCTGTATGTGTAGGGTCTTTGTGCTGGGAGAAAAGCTGAGCCCTGATTAGGGGGCGGGGCTTCACTGACTAGGGGTCCTAGAAAGGTAGCAGCCAGTCAGGCAGCGGCACAGGAGCTAGCAAACAGAGCTGTAAACAGGGGAGTTTGAGTGGGAGTTCTGTTGGAGGAGAAGGTGTTTGTGTGTGTTTGGTTTTGTATTGGTAGTATCTGTATGTGTAGAGGCTTGGAGGGGCTTTGTGCTGGGAGAAAAGCTGAGCCCTGATTAGGGGGCGGGGCTTCACTGACTAGGGTTCCTATAAAGGTAGCAGCCAGTCAGGCAGCGGCACAGACAGCTGCAGCGGCACAGGAGCGAGCAAACAGAGCTGTAAACAGGGGAGTTTGAGTGGGAGATGTGTTGGAGGAGAAGGTATTTGTGTGTGTTTGGTTTTGTATTGGTAGTATTTGTATGTGTAGGGGCTTTGTGCTGGGAGAGAAGCTGAGCCCTTATTAGGGGGCGGGGCTTCACTGACTAGGGCTCCTATAAAGGGAGCAGCCAGTCAGGCAGCGGAACAGACAGCTGCAGCGGCACAGGAGCGAGCAAACAGAGCTGTAAACAGGGGAGTTTGAGTGGGAGTTGTGTTGGAGGAGAAGGTATTTGTGTGTGTTTGGTTTTGTATTGGTAGTATTTGTATGTGTAGAGGCTTGGAGGGGCTTTGTGCTGGGAGAAAAGCTGAGCCCTGATTAGGGGGCGGGGCTTCACTGACTAGGGTTCCTATAAAGGTAGCAGCCAGTCAGGCAGCGGCACAGACAGCTGCAGCGGCACAGGAGCGAGCAAACAGAGCTGTAAACAGGGGAGTTTGAGTGGGAGTTGTGTTGGAGGAGAAGGTATTTGTGTGTGTTTGGTTTTGTATTGGTAGTATTTGTATGTGTAGAGGCTTGGAGGGGCTTTGTGCTGGGAGAGAAGCTGAGCCCTGATTAGGGGGCGGGGCTTCACTGACGAGGGGTCCTATAAAGGGAGCAGACAGTCAGGCAGCGAAACAGACAGCTGCAGCGGTACAGGGGCTAGCAAACAGAGCTGTAAACGGGAGTTTGAGTGGGAGTTCTGTTGGAAGAGAAGGTATTTGTGTGTGTTTGGTTTTGTATTGGTAGTATCTGTATGTGTAGGGTCTTTGTGCTGGGAGAAAAGCTGAGCCCTGATTAGGGGGCGGGGCTTCACTGACTAGGGGTCCTAGAAAGGTAGCAGCCAGTCAGGCAGCGGCACAGGAGCTAGCAAACAGAGCTCTAAACTGGGGAGTATGAGTGGGAGTTCTGTTGGAGGAGAAGGTATTTGTGTGTGTTTGGTTTTGTATTGGTAGTATCTGTATGTGTAGGGGCCTTGTGCTGGGAGAGAAGCTGAGCCCTGATTAGGGGGCGGGGCTTCACTGACGAGGGGTCCTATAAAGGGAGCAGCCAGTCAGGCAGCAACACAGACAGCAGCAGCGTAACAGGAGCTAGCAAACAGAGCTGTAAACAGGGGAGTTTGAGTGGGACTTCTGTTGGAGGAGAAGGTATTTGTGTGTGTGTTTGGTATTGTATTGGTAGTATCTGTATGAGTAGAGGCTTGGAGGGGCTTTGTGCTGGGAGCGAAGCTGAGCCCTGATTAGGGGGCGGGGCTTCACTGACTAGGGGTCCTATAAAGGTAGCAGCCAGTCAGGCAGCGGCACAGGAGCTAGCAAACAGAGCTGTAAACAGGGGAGTTTGAGTGGGAATTCTGTTGGAGGAGAAGGTATTTGTGTGTGTTTGGTTTTGTATTGGTAGTATCTGTATGTGTAGAGGCTTGGAGGGGCTTTGTGCTGGGAGAGAAGCTGAGCCCTGATTAGGGGGCGGGGCTTCACGGACTAGGGGTCCTATAAAGGTAGCAGCCAGTCAGGCAGCGGCACAGGAGCTAGCAAACAGAGCTGTAAACAGGGGAGTCTGAGTGGGAGTTCTGTTGGAGGAGAAGGCATTTGTGTGTGTGTTTGGTTTTGTATTAGTAGCATCTGTATGTGTAGGGGCTTTGTGCTGGTAGAGAAGCTGAGCCCTGATTAGGGGGCGGGGCTTCACTGACTAGGGGTCCTATAAAGGGAGCAGCCAGTCAGGCGGCGGCACGGACAGCTGCAGCGGCACAGGAGCTAGCAAACAGAGCTGTAAACAGGGGAGTTTGAGTGGGAGTTGTGTTGGAGGAGAAGGTATTTGTGTGTGTTTGGTTTTGTATTGGTAGTATTTGTATGTGTAGAGGCTTGGAGGGGCTTTGTGCTGGGAGAAAAGCTGAGCCCTGATTAGGGGGCGGGGCTTCACTGACTAGGGTTCCTATAAAGGTAGCAGCCAGTCAGGCAGCGGCACAGACAGCTGCAGCGGCACAGGGGCTAGCAAACAGAGCTGTAAACAGGGGAGTTTGAGTGGGAGTTGTGTTGGAGGAGAAGGCATTTGTGTGTGTTTGGTTTTGTATTGGTAGTATTTGTATGTGTAGAGGCTTGGAGGGGCTTTGTGCTGGGAGAGAAGCTGAGCCCTGATTAGGGGGCGGGGCTTCACTGACGAGGGGTCCTATAAGGGGAGCAGACAGTCAGGCAGCGAAACAGACAGCTGCAGCGGTACAGGGGCTAGCAAACAGAGCTGTAAACAGGGGAGTTTGAGTGGGAGTTCTGTTGGAAGAGAAGGTATTTGTGTGTGTTTGGTTTTGTATTGGTAGTATCTGTATGTGTAGGGTCTTTGTGCTGGGAGAAAAGCTGAGCCCTGATAAGGGGGCGGGGCTTCACTGACTAGGGGTCCTATAAAGGTAGCAGCCAGTCAGGCAGCGGCACAGGAGCTAGCAAACAGAGCTGTAAACAGGGGAGTTTGAGTGGGAGTTCTGTTTGAGGAGAAGGTATTTCTGTGTGTGTTTGGTTTTGTATTGGTGGTATCTGTATGTGTATAGGCTTGGAGGGGCTTTGTGCTGGGAGAAAAGCTGAGCCCTGATTAGGGGGCGGGGCTTCACTGACTAGGGGTCCTAGAAAGATAGCAGCCAGTCAGGCAGCGGCACAGGAGCTAGCAAACAGAGCTCTAAACAGGGGAGTATGAGTGGGACTTCTGTTGGAGGAGAAGGTGTTTGTGTGTGTTTGGTTTTGTATTGGTAGTATCTGTATGTGTAGGGGCCTTGTGCTGGGAGAGAAGCTGAGCCCTGATTAGGGGGCGGGGCTTCACTGACGAGGGGTCCTATAAAGGGAGCAGCCAGTCAGGCAGCAACACAGACAGCTGCAGCGGAACAGGAGCTGGCAAACAGAGCTGTAAACAGGGGAGTTTGAGTGGGACTTCTGTTGGAGGAGAAGGTATTTGTGTGTGTGTTTGGTATTGTATTGGTAGTATCTGTATGTGTAGAGGCTTGGAGGGGCTTTGTGCTGGGAGCGAAGCTGAGCCCTGATTAGGGGGCGGGGCTTCACTGACTAGGGGTCCTATAAAGGGAGCAGCCAGTCAGGCGGCGGCACGGACAGCTGCACCGGCACAGGAGCTAGCAAACAGAGCTGTAAACAGGGGAGTTTGAGTGGGAGTTCTGTTGGAGGAGAAGGTATTTGTGTGTGTTTGGTTTTGTATTGGTAGCATCTGTATGTGTAGGGGCTTTGTGCTGGGAGAGAAGCTGAGCCCTGATTAGGGGGCGGGGCTTCACTGACTAGGGGTCCTATAAAGGGAGCAGCCAGTCAGGCAGCTGCACAGACAGCTGCAGCGGTACAGGAGCTAGCAAACAGAGCTGTAAACAGGGGAGTTTGAGTGGGAGTTCTGTTCGAGGAGAAGGTATTTGTGTGTGTTTGGTTTTGTGTTGGTGGTATCTGTATGTGTAGGGGCTTTGTGCTGGGAGAGAAGCTGAGCCCTGATTAGGGGGCGGGGCTTCACTGACTAGGGGTTCTATAAAGGCAGCAGCCAGTCAGGCAGCGGCACAGACAGCTGCAGTGGCACAGGAGCTAGCAAAGAGAGCTGTAAACAGGGGAGTTTGAGTGGGAGTTCTGTTGGAGGAGAAGGTATTTGTGTGTGTGTTTGGTTTTGTATTGGTGGTATCTGTATGTGTAGAGGCTTGGAGGGGCTTTGTGCTGGGAGCGAAGTTGAGCCCTGATTAGGGGGCGGGGCTTCACTGACTAGGGGTCCTATAAAGGGAGCAGCCAGTCAGGCAGCTGCACAGACAGCTGCAGCGGTACAGGAGCTAGCAAACAGAGCTGTAAGCAGGGGAGTCTGAGTGGGAGTTCTGTTGGAGGAGAAGGTGTTTGTGTGTGTTTGGTTTTGTATTGGTAGTATCTGTATGTGTAGGGGCCTTGTGCTGGGAGAGAAGCTGAGCCCTGATTAGGGGGCGGGGCTTCACTGACGAGGGGTCCTATAAAGGGAGCAGCCAGTCAGGCAGCAACACAGACAGCTGCAGCGGCACAGGAGCTAGCAAACAGAGCTGTAAACAGGGGAGTTTGATTGGGAGTTCTGTTGGAGGAGAAGGTATTTGTGTGTGTTTGGTTTTGTATTGGTGGTATCTGTATGTGTAGGGGCTTTGTGCTGCGAGAGAAGCTGAGCCCTGATTAGGGGGCGGGGCTCCACTGACTAGGGGTCCTATAAAGGGAGCAGACAGTCAGGCAGCGACACAGACAGCTGCAGCGGTACAGGAGCTAGCAAACAGAGCTGTAAACAGGGGAGTTTGAGAGGGAGTTCTGTTGGAGGAGAAGGTACTTGTGTGTGTTTGGTTTTGTATTGGTAGTATCTGTATGAGTAGAGGCTTTGTGCTGGGAGAGAATCTGAGCCCTGATTAGGGGGCGGGGCTTCACTGACTAGGGGTCCTATAAAGGTAGCAGCCAGTCAGGCAGCGACACAGACAGCTGCAGCGGTACAGGAGCTAGCAAACAGAGCTGTAAACAGGGGAGTTTGAGTGGGAGTTCTGTTGGAAGAGAAGGTATTTGTGTGTGTTTGGTTTTGTATTGGTAGTATCTGTATGTGTAGTGTCTTTGTGCTGGGAGAAAAGCTGAGCCCTGATAAGGGGGCGGGGCTTCACTGACTAGGCGTCCTATAAAGGTAGCAGCCAGTCAGGCAGCGGCACAGGAGCTAGCAAACAGAGCTGTAAACAGGGGAGTTTGAGTGGGAGTTCTGTTTGAGGAGAAGGTATTTCTGTGTGTGTTTGGTTTTGTATTGGTGGTATCTGTATGTGTATAGGCTTGGAGGGGCTTTGTGCTCGGAGCGAAGCTGAGCCCTGATTAGGGGGCGGGGCTTCACTGACTAGGGGTCCTATAAAGGTAGCAGCCAGTCAGGCAGCGGCACAGGAGCTAGCAAACAGAGCTGTAAACAGGGGAGATTGAGTGGGACTTCTGTTGGAGGAGAAGGTATTTGTGTGTGTGTTTGGTATTGTATTGGTAGTATCTGTATGTGTAGAGGCTTGGAGGGGCTTTGTGCTGGGAGCGAAGCTGAGCCCTGATTAGGGGGCGGGGCTTCACTGACTAGGGGTCCTATAAAGGGAGCAGCCAGTCAGGCAGGGGCACAGACAGCTGCAGCGGAACAGGAGCTACAAAACTGAGCTGTAAACAGGGGAGTTTGAGAGGGAGTTCTGTTGGAGGAGAAGGTATTTGTGTGTGTTTGGTTTTGTATTGGTAGTATCTGTATGTGTAGAGTCTTGGAGGGGCTTTGTGCTGGGAGAGAAGCTGAGCCCTGATTAGGGGGCGGGGCTTCACTGACTAGGGGTCCTATAGACGTAGCAGCCAGTCAGGCAGCGGCACAGACAGCTGCAGCGGCACAGGAGCTAGCAAACAGAGCTGTAAACAGGGGAGTTTGAGTGGGAGTTCTGTTGGAGGAGATGGTGTTTGTGTGTGTTTGGTTTTGTATTGGTAGTACATGTATGTGTAGAGGCTTGAAGGGGCTTTGTGCTGGGAGAGAAGCTGAGCCCTGATTAGGGGGCGGGGCTTGACTGACTAGGGGTCCTATAAAGGTAGCAGCCAGTCAGGCAGAGGAACAGACAGCTGCAGCGACACAGGAGCTAGCAAACAGAGCTGTAAACAGGGGAGTTTGAGTGGGAGTTCTGTTGGAGGAGAAGGTATTTGTGTGTGTTTGGTTTTGTATTTGGTAGTATCTCTATGTGTAGGGGTTTGGCGGGGCTTTGTGCTTGGAGAGAAGCTGAGCCCTGATTAGGGGGCGGGGCTTCACTGACGAGGGGTCCTATAAAGGTAGCAGCCAGTCAGGCAGCGGCACAGACAGCTGCAGTGGCACAGGCGCTAGCAAACAGAGCTGTAAACAGGGGAGTTGGAGTTCTGTTGGAGGAGAAGGAATTTGTGTGTGTTTGGATTTGTATTGTCAGTATCTGTATGTGCAGGGGCTTTGTGCTGGGAGAGAAGCTGAGCCCTGATTAGGGGGCGGGGCTTCCCTGACTAGGGGTCCTATAAAGGTAGCAGCCAGTCAGGCAGCGGCACAGGAGCTAGCAAACAGAGCTGTAAACAGGGGAGTTTGAGTGGGAGTTCTGTTGGAGGAGTTGCTATTTGTGTGTGTTTGGTTTTGTATTGGTAGTATCTCTATGTGTAGAGGCTTGGCGGGGCTTTGTGCTGGGAGAGAAGCTGAGCCCTGATAGGGGGCGGGGCTGACTGACTAGGGGTCCTATAAAGGTAGCAGCCAGTCAGGCAGCGGCTAAGACAGCTGCAGCGGCACAGGAGCTAGCAAACAGAGCTGTGAACAGGGGAGTTTGAGTGGGAGTTCTGTTGGAGGAGAAGGTATTTGTGTGTGTTTTTGTATTGGTAGTATCTGTATGTGTAGAGGCTTGGAGGGGCTAGGTGCTGGGAGAGAAGCTGAGCCCTGATTAGGAGTGGGGCTTCACTGACTAGGGGTCCTATAAAGGTAGCAGCCAGTCACGCAGCGGCACAGACAGCTGAAGCGGCACAGGAGCTAGCAAACAGAGCTGTAAACAGGGGAGTTTGAGTGGGAGTTCTGTTGGAGGAGAAGGTATTTGTGTGTGTTTTTGTATTGGTGGTATCTGTATGTGTAGACGCTTTGAGGGGCTTTGTGCTGGGAGAGAAGCTGAGCCCTGATGAGGGGGCGGGGTTTCACTGACTAGGGGTCCTATAAAGGTAACAGCCAGTCAGGCAGCGGAACAGACAGCTGCAGCGGCACAGGAGCTAGCAAACAGAGCTGTAAACAGGGGAGTTTGAGTGGGAGTTCTGTTGGAGGAGATGGTATTTGTGTGTGTTTGGTTTTGTATTGGTAGTATATGTATGTGTAGAGGCTTGAAGGGGCTTTGTGCTGGGAGAGAAGCTGAGCCCTGATTAGGGGGCGGGGCTTGACTGACTAGGGGTCCTATAAAGGTAGCAGCCAGTCAGGCAGCGGCTCAGACATCTGCAGCGGCACAGGAGCTAGCAAACAGAGCTGTAAACAGGGGAGTTTGAGTGGGAGTTCTGTTGGAGGAGAAGGTATTTGTGTGTGTTTGGTTTTGTATTGTCAGTATCTGTATGTGCAGGGGCTTTGTGCTGGGAGAGAAGCTGAGCCCTGATTAGGGGGCGGTGCTTCCCTGACTAGGGGTCCTATAAAGGTAGCAGCCAGTCAGGCAGCGGCACAGGAGCTAGCAAACAGAGCTGGAAACAGGGGAGTTTGAGAGGGAGTTCTGTTGGAGGAGAAGGTATTTGTGTGTGTTTGGTTTTGTATTGGTGGTATCTGTATGTGTAGGGGCTTTGTGCTGTGAGACAAGATGAGCCCTGATTAGAGGGCGGGGCTTCACTGACTAGGGGTCCTATAAAGGCAGCAGCCAGTCAGGCAGCGTCACAGACAGCTGCAGTGGCACAGGACCTAGCAAACAGAGCTGTAAACAGGGGAGTTTGAGTGGGAGTTCTGTTGGAGGAGAAGGTATTTGTGTGTGTTTGGTTTTGTATTGGTGGTATCTGTAGGTGTAGGGGCTTTGTGCTGGGAGAGAAGCTGAGCCCTGATTAGGGGGCGGGGCATCACTGACTAGGGGTCCTATAAAGTTAGCAGCCAGTCAGGCAGCGGCACAGGAGCTAGCAAACAGAGCTGGAAACAGGGGAGTTTGAGAGGGAGTTCTGTTGGAGGAGAAGGTATTTGTGTGTGTTTGGTTTTGTATTGGTGGTATCTGTATGTGTAGGGGCTTTGTGCTGTGAGAGAAGATGAGCCCTGATTAGAGGGCGGGGCTTCACTGACTAGGGGTCCTATAAAGGCAGCAGCCAGTCAGGCAGCGTCACAGACAGCTGCAGTGGCACAGGACCTAGCAAACAGAGCTGTAAACAGGGGAGTTTGAGTGGGAGTTCTGTTGGAGGAGAAGGTATTTGTGTGTGCTTGGTTTTGTATTGGTAGTATCTGTATGTGTAGGGGCTTTGTGCTGGGAGAGAAGCCTAGCCCTGATTAGGGGGCGGGGCTTCACTGACGAGGGGTCCTATAAAGGGAGCAGCAGGTCAGGCAGCGACACAGACAGCTGCAGTGGCACAGGAGGTAGCAAACAGAGCTGTAAACAGCGGAGTTCGAGTGGGAGTTCTGTTGGAGGAGAAGGTATTTGTGTGTGTGTTTGGTATTGTATTGGTAGTATCTGTATGTGTAGAGGCTTGGAGGGGCTTTGTGCTGGGAGAGAAGCTGAGCCCTGATTAGGGAGCGGGGCTTCACTGACTAGGGGTCCTATGAAGGTAGCAGCCAGTCAGGCAGCGGCACAGGAGCTAGCAAACAGAGCTGTAAACAGGGGAGTTTGAGTGGGAGTTCTGTTGGAGGAGAAGGTATTTGTGTGTGTGTTTGGTATTGTATTGGTAGTATCTGTATGAGTAGAGGCTTGGAGGGGCTTTGTGCTGGGAGCGAAGCTGAGCCCTGATTAGGGGGCGGGGCTTCACTGACTAGGGGTCCTATAAAGGTAGCAGCCAGTCAGGCAGCGGCACAGGAGCTAGCAAACAGAGCTGTAAACAGGGGAGTTTGAGAGGGAGTTCTGTTGGAGGAGAAGGTATTTCTGTGTGTGTTTGGTTTTGTATTGGTAGTATCTGTATGTGTAGAGGCTTGGAGGGGATTTGTGCTGGGAGAGAAGCTGAGCCCTGATTAGGGGGCGGGGCTTCCCTGTCTAGGGGTCCTATAAAGGTACCAGACAGTCAGGCAGCGGCACAGACATCTGCAGTGGCACAGGAGCTAGCAAACAGAGCAGTAAACAGGGGAGTTTGAGTGGGAGTTCTGTTGGAGCAGAAGGTATTTGTGTGTGTTTGGTTTTGTATTGGTGCTATCTGTATGTGCAGGGGCTTTGTGCTGGGAGAGAAGCTGAGCCCTGATTAGGGGGCGGGGCTTCACTGACTAGGGGTCCTATAAAGGTAGCAGCCAGTCAGGCAGTGGCACAGGAGCGAGCAAACAGAGCTGTAAACAGGGGAGTTTGAGTGGGAGTTCTGTTGGAGGAGAAGGTATTTGTGTGTGTTTGGTTTTGTATTGGTAGTATCTGTATGTGTAGAGGCTTGGAGGGGCTTTGTGCTGGGAGAGAAGCTGAGCCCTGATTAGGGGGCGGGGCTTCACTGACGAGGGGTCCTATAAAGGTAGCAGCCAGTCAGGCAGCGGCACAGGAGCTAGCAAACAGAGCTGTAAACAGGGGAGTGTGAGTGGGAGTTCTGTTGGAGGAGAAGGTATTTGTGTGTGTTTGGTTTTGTATTGGTGGTATCTGTAGGTGTAGGGGCTTTGTGCTGGGAGAGAAGCTGAGCCCTGATTAGGGGGCGGGGCTTCACTGACTATGGGTCCTATAAAGGGAGCAGCCAGTCAGGCGGCGGCATGGACAGCTGCAGCGGCACAGGACCTAGCAAACAGAGCTGTAAACAGGGGAGTTTGAGTGGGAGTTCTGTTGGAGGAGAAGGTATTTGTGTGTGTTTGATTTTGTATTGGTGGTATCTGTATGTGTAGGGGCTTTGTGCTGGGAGAGAAGCTGAGCCCTGATTAGGGGGCGGGGCTTCACTGACTAGGGGTCCTATAAAGTTAGCAGCCAGTCAGGCAGCTTCACAGGAGCTAGCAAACACAGCTGGAAACAGGGGAGTTTGAGAGGGAGTTCTGTTGGAGGAGAAGGTATTTGTGTGTGTTTGGTTTTGTATTGGTGGTATCTGTATGTGTAGGGGCTTTGTGCTGTGAGAGAAGATGAGCCCTGATTAGAGGGCGGGGCTTCACTGACTAGGGGTCCTATAAAGGTAGCAGCCAGTCAGGCAGCGTCACAGACAGCTGCAGTGGCACAGGAGCTAGCAAACAGAGCTGCAAACAGGGGAGTTTGAGTGGGAGTTCTGTTGGAGGAGAAGGTATTTGTGTGTGCTTGGTTTTGTATTGGTAGTATCTGTATGTGTAGAGGCTTTGTGCTGGGAGAGAAGCTGAGCCCTGATTAGGGGGCGGGGCTTCACTGACTAGGGGTCCTATAAAGGGAGCAGCCAGTCAGGCAGCGACACAGACAGCTGCAGCGGTACAGGAGCTAGCAAACAGAGTTGTAAACAGGGGAGTTTGAGTGGGAGTTCTGTTGGAGGAGAAGGTATTTGTGTGTGTTTGGTTTTGTGTTGGTGGTATCTGTATGTGTAGGGGCTTTGTGCTGGGAGAGAAGCTGAGCCCTGATTAGGGTTCGGGGCTTCACTGACTAGGGGTCCTATAAGGGCAGCAGCCAGTCAGGCAGCGGCACAGACAGCTGCAGTGGCACAGGAGCTAGCAAACAGAGCTCTAAACAGCGGAGTTTGAGTGGGAGTTCTGTTGGAGGAGAAGGTATTTGTGTGTGTGTTTGGTTTTGTATTGGTAGTATCTGTATGTGTAGAGGCTTGGAGGGGCTTTGTGCTGGGAGCGAAGCTGAGCCCTGATTAGGGGGCGGGGCTTCACTGACTAGGGGTCCTATGAAGGTGGCAGCCAGTCAGGCAGCGGCACAGGAGCTAGCAAACAGAGCTGTAAACAGGGGAGTTTGAGTGGGAGTTCTGTTGGAGGAGAAGGTATTTGTGTGTGCTTGGTTTTGTATTGGTAGTATCTGTATGTGTAGGGGCTTTGTGCTGGGAGAGAAGCTGAGCCCTGATTAGGGGGCGGGGCTTCACTAACTAGGGGTCCTATAAAGGCAGCAGCCAGTCAGGCAGCGGCACAGACAGCTGCAGTGGCACAGGAGCTAGCAAACAGAGCTGTAAACAGCGGAGTTTGAGTGGGAGTTCTGTTGGAGGAGAATGTATTTGTGTGTGTTTGGTTTTGTATTGGTAGTATCTGTACGTGTAGAGGCTTGGAGGGGCTTTGTGCTGGGAGAGAAGCTGAGCCCTGATTAGGGGGCGGGGCTTCACTGACTAGGGGTCCTATAAAGGTAGCAGCCAGTCAGGCAGCGGCACAGCAGCTAGCAAACAGAGCTGTAAACAGGGGAGTTTGAGTGGGAGTTCTTTTGGAAGAGAAGGTATTTGTGTGTGTTTGGTTTTGTTTTGGTAGTATCTGTATGTGTAGGGGCTTTTTGCTGGGAGAGAAGCTGAGCCCTGATAAGGGTGCGGGGCTTCACTGACTAGGGGTCCTATAAAGGTAGCAGCCAGTCAGGCAGCGGCACAGACAGCTGCAGTGGCACAGGAGCTTGCAAACTGAGCTGTAAACAGGGGAGTTTGAGTGGGAGTTGTGTTGGAGGAAAAGGTATTTGTATGTGCTTGGTTTTGTATTGGTAGTATCTGTATGTGTAGAGGCTTTGTGCTGGGAGAGAAGCTGAGCCCTGATTAGGGGGCGGGGCTTCACTGACTAGGGGTCCTATGAAGGTAGCAGCCAGTCAGGGAGCGGCACAGACAGCTGCAGCGGCACAGGAGCTAGCAAACAGAGCTGTAAGCAGGGGAGTTTGAGTGGGAGCTCTGTTGGAGCAGAAGGTATTTGTGTGTGTTTGGTTTTGTATTGGTGGTATCTGTATGTGCAGCGGCTTTGTGCTGGAGAGAAGCTGAGCCCTGATTAGGGGGCGGGGCTTCACTGACTAGGGGTCCTATAAAGGTAGCAGCCAGTCAGGCATCGGCACAGACAGCTGCAGCGGCACAGGAGCTGGCAAACAGAGCTGTAAACAGGGGAGTTTGAGAGGGATTTCTGTTTGAGGAGAAGGTATTTGTGTGTGTTTGGTCTTGTATTGGTAGTATCTGTATGTGCAGAGGCTTGGAGGGGCTTTGTGCTGGGAGCGAAGCTGAGCCCTGATTAGGGAGCGGGGCTTCACTGACTAGGGGTCCTATGAAGGTAGCAGCCAGTCAGGCAGCGGCACAGGAGCTAGCAAACAGAGCTGTAAACAGGGGAGTTTGAGTGGGAGTTCTGTTGGAGGAGAAGGTATTTGTGTGTGCTTTGTTTTGTATTGGTAGTATCTGTATGTGTAGGGGCTTTGTGCTGGGAGAGAAGCTGAGCCCTGATTAGGGGGCGGGGCTTCACTGACTAGGGGTCCTATAAAGGGAGCAGCCAGTCAGGCAGCGACACAGACAGCTGCAGCGGTACAGGAGCTAGCAAACAGAGCTGTAAACAGCGGAGTTTGAGTGGGAGTTCTGTTGGAGGAGAAGGTATTTGTGTATGTGTTTGGTTTTGTATTGGTAGTATCTGTATGTGTAGAGGCTTGGAGGGGCTTTGTGCTGGGAGCGAAGCTGAGCCCTGATTAGGGAGCGGGGTTTCACTGACTAGGGGTCCTATGAAGGTGGCAGCCAGTCAGGCAGCGGCACAGGAGCTAGCAAACAGAGCTGTAAACAGGCGAGTTTGAGTGGGAGTTCTGTTGGAGGAGAAGGTATTTGTGTGTGCTTGGTTGTGTATTGGTAGTATCTGTATGTGTAGGGGCTTTGTGCTGGGAGAGAAGCTGAGCCCCGATTAGGGGGCGGGGCTTCACTGACTAGGGGTCCTATAAAGGTAGCAGCCAGTCAGGCAGCGGCACAGGAGCTAGCAAACAGAGCTGTAAACAGGGGAGTTTGAGTGGGAGTTCTTTTGGAAGAGAAGGTATTTGTGTGTGTTTGGTTTTGTTTTGGTAGTATCTGTATGTGTAGGGGCTTTTTGCTGGGAGAGAAGCTGAGCCCCGATAAGGGTGCGGGGCTTCACTGACCAGGGGTCCTATAAAGGTAGCAGCCAGTCAGGCAGCGGCACAGACAGCTGCAGTGGCACAGGAGCTTGCAAACTGAGCTGTAAACAGGGAGTTTGAGTGGGAGTTCTGTTGGAGGAGAAGGTATTTGTATGTGCTTGGTTTTGTATTGGTAGTATCTGTATGTGTAGAGGCTTTGTGCTGGGAGAGAAGCTGAGCCCTGATTAGGGGGCGGGGCTTCACTGACTAGGGGTCCTATAAAGGGAGCAGCCAGTCTGGCAGCGACACAGACAGCTGCAGCGGTACAGGAGCTAGCAAACAGAGCTGTAAACAGGGGAGTTTGAGTGGGAGTTCTGTTGGAGGAGAAGGTATTTGTGTGTGTTTGGTTTTGTGTTGGTGGTATCTGTATGTGTAGGGGCTTTGTGCTGGGAGGAAGCTGAGCCCTGATTAGGGTTCGGGGCTTCACTGACTAGGGGTCCTATAAGGGCAGCAGCCAGTCAGGCAGCGGCACAGACAGCTGCAGTGGCACAGGAGCTAGCAAACAGAGCTCTAAACAGCGGAGTTTGAGTGGGAGTTCTGTTGGAGGAGAAGGTATTTGTGTGTGTTTGGTTTTGTATTGGTAGTATCTGTATGTGTAGAGGCTTGGAGGGGCTTTGTGCTGGGAGCGAAGCTGAGCCCTGATTAGGGGGCGGGGCTTCACTGACTAGGGGTCCTATGAAGGTAGCAGCCAGTCAGGCAGCGGCACAGACAGCTGCAGCGGCACAGGAGCTAGCAAACAGAGCTGTAAGCAGGGGAGTTTGAGTGGGAGTTCTGTTGGAGCAGAAGGTATTTGTGTGTGTTTGGTTTTGTATTGGTAGTATCTGTATGTGCAGAGGCTTGGAGGGGCTTTGTGCTGGGAGAGAAGCTGAGCCCTGATTAGGGGGCGGGGCTTCACTGACTAGGGGTCCTATAAAGGTAGCAGCCAGTCAGGCAGTGGCACAGGAGCGAGCAAACAGAGCTGTAAACAGGTTAGTTTGAGTGGGAGTTCTGTTGGAGGAGAAGGTATTTGTGTGTGTTTGGTTTTGTATTGGTAGTATCTGTATGTGTAGAGGCTTGGAGGGGCTTTGTGCTGGGAGAGAAGCTGAGCCCTGATTAGGGGGCGGGGCTTCACTGACTAGGGGTCCTTTAAAGGTAGCAGCCAGTCAGGCAGTGGCACAGGAGCGAGCAAACAGAGCTGTAAACAGGGGAGTTTGAGTGGGAGTTCTGTTGGAGGAGAAGGTATTTGTGTGTGTGTTTGGTTTTGTATTGGTGGTATCTATGTGTAGAGCCTTGGAGGGGCTTTGTGCTGGGAGAGAAGCTGAGCCCTGATTAGGGGGCGGGGCTTCACTGACGAGGGGTCCTATAAAGGGAGCAGCCAGTCAGGCAGCGACACAGACAGCTGCAGCGGTACAGGAGCTAGCAAACAGAGCTGTAAACATGGGAGTTTCAGTGGGAGTTCTGTTGGAGGAGAAAGTATTTGTGTGTGTTTGGTTTTGTGTTGGTGGTATCTGTATGTGTAGGGGCTTTGTGCTGGGAGAGAAGCTGAGCCCTGATTAGGGGGCGGGGCTTCACTGACTAGGGGTCCTATAAAGGCAGCAGCCAGTCAGGCAGCGGCACAGACAGCTGCAGTGGCACAGGAGCTAGCAAACAGAGCTGTAAACAGCGGAGTTTGAGTGGGAGTTCTGTTGGAGGAGAAGGTATTTGTGTGTGTGTTTGGTTTTGTATTGGTAGTATCTGTATGTGTAGAGGCTTGGAGGGGCTTTGTGCTGGGAGCGAAGCTGAGCCCTGATTAGGGAGCGGGGCTTCACTGACTAGGGGTCCTATGAAGGTAGCAGCCAGTCAGGCAGCGGCACAGGAGCTAGCAAACAGAGCTGTAAACAGGGGAGTTTGAGTGGGAGTTCTGTTGGAGGAGAAGGTATTTGTGTGTGCTTGGTTTTGTATTGGTAGTATCTGTATGTGTAGGGGCTTTGTGCTGGGAGAGAAGCTGAGCCCTGATTAGGGGGCGGGGCTTCACTAACTAGGGGTCCTATAAAGGCAGCAGCCAGTCAGGCAGCGGCACAGACAGCTGCAGTGGCACAGGAGCTAGCAAACAGAGCTGTAAACAGCGGAGTTTGAGTGGGAGTTCTGTTGGAGGAGAATGTATTTGTGTGTGTTTGGTTTTGTATTGGTAGTATCTGTATGTGTAGAGGCTTGGAGGGGCTTTGTGCTGGGAGAGAAGCTGAGCCCTGATTAGGGGGCGGGGCTTCACTGACTAGGGGTCCTATAAAGGGAGCAGCCAGTCAGGCAGCGACACAGACAGCTGCAGCGGTACAGGAGCTAGCAAACAGAGCTGTAAACAGGGGAGTTTGAGTGGGAGTTCTGTTGGAGGAGAAGGTATTTGTGTGTGTTTGGTTTTGTGTTGGTGGTATCTGTATGTGTAGGGGCTTTGTGCTGGGAGAGAAGCTGAGCCCTGATTAGGGGGCGGGGCTTCACTGACTAGGGGTCCTATAAGGGCAGCAGCCAGTCAGGCAGCGGCACAGACAGCTGCAGTGGCACAGGAGCTAGCAAACAGAGCTCTAAACAGCGGAGTTTGAGTGGGAGTTCTGTTGGAGGAGAAGGTATTTGTGTGTGTGTTTGGTTTTGTATTGGTAGTATCTGTATGTGTAAAGGCTTGGAGGGGCTTTGTGCTGGGAGCGAAGCTGAGCCCTGATTAGGGGGCAGGGCTTCACTGACTAGGGGTCCTATGAAGGTAGCAGCCAGTCAGGCAGCGGCACAGACAGCTGCAGCGGCACAGGAGCTAGCAAACAGAGCTGTAAGCAGGGGAGTTTGAGTGGGAGTTCTGTTGGAGCAGAAGGTATTTGTGTGTGTTTGGTTTTGTATTGGTGGTATCTGTATGTGCAGCGGCTTTGTGCTGGGAGAGAAGCTGAGCCCTGATTAGGGGGCGGGGCTTCACTTACTAGGGGTCCTATAAAGGGAGCAGCCAGTCAGGCAGCGACACAGACAGCTGCAGCGGTACAGGAGCTAGCAAACAGAGCTGTAAACAGCGGAGTTTGAGTGGGAGTTCTGTTGGAGGAGAAGGTATTTGTGTGTGTGTTTGGTTTTGTATTGGTAGTATCTGTATGTGTAGAGGCTTGGAGGGGCTTTGTGCTGGGAGCGAAGCTGAGCCCTGATTAGGGAGCGGGGCTTCACTGACTAGGGGTCCTATGAAGGTGGCAGCCAGTCAGGCAGCGGCACAGGAGCTAGCAAACAGAGCTGTAAACAGGGGAGTTTGAGTGGGAGTTCTGTTGGAGGAGAAGGTATTTGTGTGTGCTTGGTTTTGTATTGGTAGTATCTGTATGTGTAGGGGCTTTGTGCTGGGAGAGAAGCTGAGCCCTGATTAGGGGGCGGGGCTTCACTAACTAGGGGTCCTATAAAGGCAGCAGCCAGTCAGGCAGCGGCACAGACAGCTGCAGTGGCACAGGAGCTAGCAAACAGAGCTGTAAACAGCGGAGTTTGAGTGGGATTTCTGTTGGAGGAGAAGGTATTTGTGTGTGTTTGGTTTTGTATTGGTAGTATCTGTATGTGTAGAGGCTTGGAGGGGCTTTGTGCTGGGAGAGAAGCTGAGCCCTGATTAGGGAGCGGGGCTTCACTGACTAGGAGTCCTATAAAGGTAGCAGCCAGTCAGGCAGCGGCACAGGAGCTAGCAAACAGAGCTGTAAACAGGGGAGTTTGAGTGGGAGTTCTTTTGGAAGAGAAGGTATTTGTGTGTGTTTGGTTTTGTTTGGTAGTATCTGTATGTGTAGGGGCTTTGTGCTGGGAGAGAAGCTGAGCCCCGATAAGGGTGCGGGGCTTCACTGACCAGGGGTCCTATAAAGGTAGCAGCCAGTCAGGCAGCGGCACAGACAGCTGCAGTGGCACAGGAGCTTGCAAACTGAGCTGTAAACAGGGGAGTTTGAGTGGGAGTTCTGTTGGAGGAGAAGGTATTTGTATGTGCTTGGTTTTGTATTGGTAGTATCTGTATGTGTAGAGGCTTTGTGCTGGGAGAGAAGCTGAGCCCTGATTAGGGGGCGGGGCTTCACTGACTAGGGGTCCTATAAAGGGAGCAGCCAGTCAGGCAGTGACACAGACAGCTGCAGCGGTACAGGAGCTAGCAAACAGAGCTGTAAAAAGGGGAGTTTGAGTGGGAGTTCTGTTGGAGGAGAAGGTATTTGTGTGTGTTTGGTTTTGTGTTGGTGGTATCTGTATGTGTAGGGGCTTTGTGCTGGGAGAGAAGATGAGCCCTGATTAGGGTTCGGGGCTTCACTGACTAGGGGTCCTATAAGGGCAGCAGCCAGTCAGGCAGCGGCACAGACAGCTGCAGTGGCACAGGAGCTAGCAAACAGAGCTCTAAAGAGCGGAGTTTGAGTGGGAGTTCTGTTGGAGCAGAAGGTATTTGTGTGTTTGGTTTTGTATTGGTAGTATCTGTATGTGTAGAGGCTTGGAGGGGCTTTGTGCTGGGAGCGGAGCTGAGCCCTGATTAGGGGGCGGGGCTTCACTGACTAGGGGTCCTATAAAGGTAGCAGCCAGTCAGGCAGTGGCACAGGAGCGAGCAAACAGAGCTGTAAACAGGGGAGTTTGAGTGGGAGTTCTGTTGGAGGAGAAGGTATTTGTGTGTGTTTGGTTTTGTATTGGTAGTATCTGTATGTGTAGAGGCTTGGAGGGGCTTTGTGCTGGGAGAGAAGCTGAGCCCTGATTAGGGGGCGGGGCTTCACTGACTAGGGGTCCTATAAAGGTAGCAGCCAGTCAGGCAGCGGCACAGGAGCTAGCAAACAGAGCTGTAAACACGTGAGTTTGAGTGGGAGTTCTTTTGGAAGAGAAGGTATGTGTGTGTGTTTGGTTTTGTTTTGGTAGTATCTGTATGTGTAGGGGCTTTTTGCTGGGAGAGAAGCTGAGCCCTGATTAGGGGGCGGGGCTTCACTGACTAGGGGTCCTATAAAGGTAGCAGCCAGTCAGGCAGCGGTACAGACAGCTGCAGTGGCACAGGAGCTAGCAAACAGAGCTGTAAACAGGGGAGTTTGAGTGGGAGTTCTGTTGGAGGAGAAGGTATTTGTGTGTGTGTTTGGTTTTGTATTGGTGGTATCTATGTGTAGAGCCTTGGAGGGGCTTTGTGGTGGGAGAGAAGCTGAGCCCTGATTAGGGGGCGGGGCTTCACTGACGAGGGGTCCTATAAAGGGAGCAGCCAGTCAGGCAGCGACACAGACAGCTGCAGCGGTACAGGAGCTAGCAAACAGAGCTGTAAACAGGGGAGTTTGAGTGGGAGTTCTGTTGGAGGAGAAGGTATTTGTGTGTGTTTGGTTTTGTGTTGGTGGTATCTGTATGTGTAGGGGCTTTGTGCTGGGAGAGAAGCTGAGCCCTGATTAGGGGGCGGGGCTTCACTGACTAGGGGTCCTATAAAGGCAGCAGCCAGTCAGGCAGCGGCACAGACAGCTGCAGTGGCACAGGAGCTAGCAAACAGAGCTGTAAACAGCGGAGTTTGAGTGGGAGTTCTGTTGGAGGAGAAGGTATTTGTGTGTGTGTTTGGTTTTGTATTGGTAGTATCTGTATGTGTAGAGGCTTGGAGGGGCTTTGTGCTGGGAGCGAAGCTGAGCCCTGATTAGGGAGCGGGGCTTCACTGACTAGGGGTCCTATGAAGGTAGCAGCCAGTCAGGCAGCGGCACAGGAGCTAGCAAACAGAGCTGTAAACAGGGGAGTTTGAGTGGGAGTTCTGTTGGAGGAGAAGGTATTTGTGTGTGCTTGGTTTTGTATTGGTAGTATCTGTATGTGTAGGGGCTTTGTGCTGGGAGAGAAGCTGAGCCCTGATTAGGGGGCGGGGCTTCACTAACTAGGGGTCCTATAAAGGCAGCAGCCAGTCAGGCAGCGGCACAGACAGCTGCAGTGGCACAGGAGCTAGCAAACAGAGCTGTAAACAGGGGAGTTTGAGTGGGAGTTCTGTTGGAGGAGAAGGTATTTGTGTGTGCTTGGTTTTGTATTGGTAGTATCTGTATGTGTAGGGGCTTTGTGCTGGGAGAGAAGCTGAGCCCTGATTAGGGGGCGGGGCTTCACTAACTAGGGGTCCTATAAAGGCAGCAGCCAGTCAGGCAGCGGCACAGACAGCTGCAGTGGCACAGGACCTAGCAAACAGAGCTGTAAACAGCGGAGTTTGAGTGGGAGTTCTGTTGGAGGAGAATGTATTTGTGTGTGTTTGGTTTTGTATTGGTAGTATCTGTATGTGTAGAGGCTTGGAGGGGCTTTGTGCTGGGAGAGAAGCTGAGCCCTGATTAGGGGGCGGGGCTTCACTGACTAGGGGTCCTATAAAGGGAGCAGCCAGTCAGGCAGCGACACAGACAGCTGCAGCGGTACAGGAGCTAGCAAACAGAGCTGTAAACAGGGGAGTTTGAGTGGGAGTTCTGTTGGAGGAGAAGGTATTTGTGTGTGTTTGGTTTTGTGTTGGTGGTATCTGTATGTGTAGGGGCTTTGTGCTGGGAGAGAAGCTGAGCCCTGATTAGGGGGCGGGGCTTCACTGACTAGGGGTCCTATAAGGGCAGCAGCCAGTCAGGCAGCGGCACAGACAGCTGCAGTGGCACAGGAGCTAGCAAACAGAGCTCTAAACAGCGGAGTTTGAGTGGGAGTTCTGTTGGAGGAGAAGGTATTTGTGTGTGTGTTTGGTTTTGTATTGGTAGTATCTGTATGTGTAAAGGCTTGGAGGGGCTTTGTGCTGGGAGCGAAGCTGAGCCCTGATTAGGAGGCAGGGCTTCACTGACTAGGGGTCCTATGAAGGTAGCAGCCAGTCAGGCAGCGGCACAGACAGCTGCAGCGGCACAGGAGCTAGCAAACAGAGCTGTAAGCAGGGGAGTTTGAGTGGGAGTTCTGTTGGAGCAGAAGGTATTTGTGTGTGCTTTGTTTTGTATTGGTAGTATATGTATGTGTAGGGGCTTTGTGCTGGGAGAGAAGCTGAGCCCTGATTAGGGGGCGGGGCTTCACTAACTAGGGGTCCTATAAAGGCAGCAGCCAGTCAGGCAGCGGCACAGACAGCTGCAGTGGCACAGGAGCTAGCAAACAGAGCTGTAAACAGCGGAGTTTGAGTGGGAGTTCTGTTGGAGGAGAAGGTATTTGTGTGTGTGTTTGGTTTTGTATTGGTAGTATCTGTATGTGTAGAGGCTTGGAGGGGCTTTGTGCTGGGAGCGAAGCTGAGCCCTGATTAGGGAGCGGGGCTTCACTGACTAGGGGTCCTATGAAGGCAGCAGCCAGTCAGGCAGCGGCACAGGAGCTAGCAAACAGAGCTGTAAACAGGGGGGTTTGAGTGGGAGTTCTGTTGGAGGAGAAGGTATTTGTGTGTGTTTGATTTTGTATTGGTGGTATCTGTATGTGTAGGGGCTTTGTGCTGGGAGAGAAGCTGAGCCCTGATTAGGGGGCGGGGCTTCACTTACTAGGGGTCCTATAAAGGGAGCAGCCAGTCAGGCAGCGACACAGACAGCTGCAGCGGTACAGGAGCTAGCAAACAGAGCTGTAAACAGCGGAGTTTGAGTGGGAGTTCTGTTGGAGGAGAAGGTATTTGTGTGTGTGTTTGGTTTTGTATTGGTAGTATCTGTATGTGTAGAGGCTTGGAGGGGCTTTGTGCTGGGAGCGAAGCTGAGCCCTGATTAGGGAGCGGGGCTTCACTGACTAGGGGTCCTATGAAGGTGGCAGCCAGTCAGGCAGCGTCACAGGAGCTAGCAAACAGAGCTGTAAACAGGGGAGTTTGAGTGGGAGTTCTGTTGGCGGAGAAGGTATTTGTGTGTGCTTGGTTTTGTATTGGTAGTATCTGTATGTGTAGGGGCTTTGTGCTGGGAGAGAAGCTGAGCCCTGATTAGGGGGCGGGGCTTCACTAACTAGGGGTCCTATAAAGGCAGCAGCCAGTCAGGCAGCGGCACAGACAGCTGCAGTGGCACAGGAGCTAGCAAACAGAGCTGTAAACAGCGGAGTTTGAGTGGGATTTCTGTTGGAGGAGAAGGTATTTGTGTGTGTTTGGTTTTGTATTGGTAGTATCTGTATGTGTAGAGGCTTGGAGGGGCTTTGTGCTGGGAGAGAAGCTGAGCCCTGATTAGGGAGCGGGGCTTCACTGACTAGGGGTCCTATAAAGGTAGCAGCCAGTCAGGCAGCGGCACAGGAGCTAGCAAACAGAGCTGTAAACAGGGGAGTTTGAGTGGGAGTTCTTTTGGAAGAGAAGGTATTTGTGTGTGTTTGGTTTTGTTCGGTAGTATCTGTATGTGTAGGGGCTTTTTGCTGGGAGAGAAGCTGAGCCCCGATAAGGGTGCGGGGCTTCACTGACCAGGGGTCCTATAAAGGTAGCAGCCAGTCAGGCAGCGGCACAGACAGCTGCAGTGGCACAGGAGCTTGCAAACTGAGCTGTAAACAGGGGAGTTTGAGTGGGAGTTCTGTTGGAGGAGAAGGTATTTGTATGTGCTTGGTTTTGTATTGGTAGTATCTGTATGTGTAGAGGCTTTGTGCTGGGAGAGAAGCTGAGCCCTGATTAGGGGGCGGGGCTTCACTGACTAGGGGTCCTATAAAGGGAGCAGCCAGTCAGGCAGCGACACAGACAGCTGCAGCGGTACAGGAGCTAGCAAACAGAGCTGTAAACAGGGGAGTTTGAGTGGGAGTTCTGTTGGAGGAGAAGGTATTTGTGTGTGTTTGGTTTTGTGTTGGTGGTATCTGTATGTGTAGGGGCTTTGTGCTGGGAGAGAAGCTGAGCCCTGATTTGGGGGCGGGGCTTCACTGACTAGGGGTCCTATAAAGGCAGCAGCCAGTCAGGCAGCGGCACAGACAGCTGCAGTGGCACAGGAGCTAGCAAACAGAGCTGTAAACAGCGGAGTTTGAGTGGGAGTTCTGTTGGAGGAGAAGGTATTTGTGTGTGTGTTTGGTTTTGTATTGGTAGTATCTGTATGTGTAGAGGCTTGGAGGGGCTTTGTGCTGGGAGCGAAGCTGAGCCCTGATTAGGGAGCGGGGCTTCACTGACTAGGGGTCCTATGAAGGTAGCAGCCAGTCAGGCAGCGGCACAGGAGCTAGCAAACAGAGCTGTAAACAGGGGAGTTTGAGTGGGAGTTGTGTTGGAGGAGAAGGTATTTGTGTGTGCTTGGTTTTGTATTGGTAGTATCTGTATGTGTAGGGGCTTTGTGCTGGGAGAGAAGCTGAGCCCTGATTAGGGGGCGGGGCTTCACTAACTAGGGGTCCTATAAAGGCAGCAGCCAGTCAGGCAGCGGCACAGACAGCTGCAGTGGCACAGGAGCTAGCAAACAGAGCTGTAAACAGCGGAGTTTGAGTGGGAGTTCTGTTGGAGGAGAAGGTATTTGTGTGTGTTTGGTTTTGTATTGGTAGTATCTGTATGTGTAGAGGCTTGGAGGGGCTTTGTGCTGGGAGAGAAGCTGAGCCCTGATTAGGGGGTGGGGCTTCACTGACTAGGGGTCCTATAAAGGGAGCAGCCAGTCAGGCAGCGACACAGACAGCTGCAGCGGTACAGGAGCTAGCAAACAGAGCTGTAAACGGGAGTTTGAGTGGGAGTTCTGTTGGAGGAGAAGGTATTTGTGTGTGTGTTTGGTATTGTATTGGTAGTATCTGTATGTGTAGAGGCTTGGAGGGGATTTGTGCTGGGAGCGAAGCTGAGCCCTGATTAGGGGGCGGGGCTTCACTGACGAGGGGTCCTATAAAGGGAGCAGCCAGTCAGGCAGGGGCACAGACAGCTGCAGCGGAACAGGAGCTACAAAACTGAGCTGTAAGCAGGGGAGTTTGAGTGGGAGTTCTGTTGGAGCAGAAGGTATTTGTGTGTGTTTGGTTTTGTATTGGTGGTATCTGTATGTGCAGGGGCTTTGTGCTGGGAGAGAAGCTGAGCCCTGATTAGGGGGCGGGGCTTCACTGACTAGGGGTCCTATAAAGGTAGCAGCCAGTCAGGCATCGGCACAGACAGCTGCAGCGGCACAGGAGCTGGCAAACAGAGCTCTAAACAGGGGAGTTTGAGAGGGATTTCTGTTTGAGGAGAAGGTATTTGTGTGTGTTTGGTTTTGTATTGGTAGTATCTGTATGTGCAGAGGCTTGGAGGGGCTTTGTGCTGGGAGCGAAGCTGAGCCCTGATTAGGGGGCGGGGCTTCAATGACCAGGGGTCCTATAAAGGCAGCAGCCAGTCAGGCAGCGGCACAGCAGCTAGCAAACAGTGCTGTAAACACGGGAGTTTGAGTGGGAGTTCTGTTGGAGGAGAAGGTATATGTGTGTGTTTGGTTTCGTATTGGTAGTACCTGTATGTGTAGAGGCTTGGAGGGGCTTTGTGCTGGGAGAAAAGCTGAGCCCTGATTAGGGGGCGGGGCTTCACTGACTAGGGGTCCTATAAAGGTAGCAGCCAGTCAGGCAGCGGCACAGACAGCTGCAGCATCACTGGAGCTAGCAAACAGAGCTGTAAACAGGGGAGTTTGAGTGGGAGTTCTGTTGGAGGAGAAAGTATTTGTGTGTGCTTGGTTTTGTATTGGTAGTATCTGTATGTGTAGGGAATTTGTGCTGGGAGAGAAGCTGAGCCCTGATTAGGGGGCGGGGCTTCACTGACTAGGGGTCCTATAAAGGTACCAGCCAGTCAGGCAGTGGCACAGACAGCTGCAGCGGCACTGGAGCTAGCAAACAGAGCTGTAAACAGGGGAATTTGAGTGGGAGTTCTGTTGGAGGAGAAGGCATTTCTGTGTGTGTTTGGTTTTGTATTGGTGGTATCTGTATGTGTATAGGCTTGGAGGGGCTTTGTGCTGGGAGAGAAGCTGAGCCCTGATTAGGGGGCGGGGCTTCACTGACTAGGGGTCCTATAAAGGGAGCAGCCAGTCAGGCAGCGGCACAGGAGCTAGCAAACAGAGCTGTAAACAGGGGAGTTTGAGAGGGAGTTCTGTTGGAGGAGAAGGTATTTCTGTGTGTGTTTGGTTTTGTATTGGTAGTATCTGTATGTGTAGAGGCTTGGAGGGGATTTGTGCTGGGAGAGAAGCTGAGCCCTGATTAGGGGGCGGGGCTTCACTGACTAGGGGTCCTATAAAGGGAGCAGCCAGTCAGGCAGCGACACAGACAGCTGCAGCGGTACAGGAGCTAGCAAACAGAGCTGTAAACAGGGGAGTTTGAGTGGGAGTTCTGTTGGAGGAGAAGGTATTTGTGTGTGTTTGGTTTTGTGTTGGTGGTATCTGTATGTGTAGGGGCTTTGTGCTGGGAGAGAAGCTGAGCCCTGATTAGGGGGCGGGGCTTCACTGACTAGGGGTCCTATAAGGGCAGCAGCCAGTCAGGCAGCGGCACAGACAGCTGCAGTGGCACAGGAGCTAGCAAACAGAGCTCTAAACAGCGGAGTTTGAGTGGGAGTTCTGTTGGAGGAGAAGGTATTTGTGTGTGTGTTTGGTTTTGTATTGGTAGTATCTGTATGTGTAAAGGCTTGGAGGGGCTTTGTGCTGGGAGCGAAGCTGAGCCCTGATTAGGGGGCAGGGCTTCACTGACTAGGGGTCCTATGAAGGTAGCAGCCAGTCAGGCAGCGGCACAGACAGCTGCAGCGGCACAGGAGCTAGCAAACAGAGCTGTAAGCAGGGGAGTTTGAGTGGGAGTTCTGTTGGAGCAGAAGGTATTTGTGTGTGTTTGGTTTTGTATTGGTGGTATCTGTATGTGTAGGGGCTTTGTGCTGGGAGAGAACCTGAGCCCTGATTAGGGGGCGGGGCTTCACTGACTAGGGGTCCTATAAAGGTAGCAGCCAGTCAGGCATCGGCACAGACAGCTGCAGCGGCACAGGAGCTGGCAAACAGAGCTGTAAACAGGGGAGTTTGAGAGGGATTTCTGTTTGAGGAGAAGGTATTTGTGTGTGTTTGGTCTTGTATTGGTAGTATCTGTATGTGCAGAGGCTTGGAGGGGCTTTGTGCTGGGAGCGAAGCTGAGCCCTGATTAGGGAGCGGGGCTTCACTGACTAGGGGTCCTATGAAGGTAGCAGCCAGTCAGGCAGCGGCACAGGAGCTAGCAAACAGAGCTGTAAACAGGGGAGTTTGAGTGGGAGTTCTGTTGGAGGAGAAGGTATTTGTGTGTGCTTTGTTTTGTATTGGTAGTATCTGTATGTGTAGGGGCTTTGTGCTGGGAGAGAAGCTGAGCCCTGATTAGGGGGCGGGGCTTCACTAACTAGGGGTCCTATAAAGGCAGCAGCCAGTCAGGCAGCGGCACAGACAGCTGCAGTGGCACAGGAGCTAGCAAACAGAGCTGTAAACAGCGGAGTTTGAGTGGGAGTTCTGTTGGAGGAGAAGGTATTTGTGTGTGTGTTTGGTTTTGTATTCGTAGTATCTGTATGTGTAGAGGCTTGGAGGGGCTTTGTGCTGGGAGCGAAGCTGAGCCCTGATTAGGGGGCGGGGCTTCACTGACTAGGGGTCCTATAAAGGTAGCAGCCTGTCAGGCAGTGGCACAGGAGCGAGCAAACAGAGCTGTAAACAGGGGAGTTTGAGTGGGAGTTCTGTTGGAAGAGAAGGTATTTGTGTGTGTTTGGTTTTGTTTGGTAGTATCTGTATGTGTAGGGGCTTTTTGCTGGGAGAGAAGCTGAGCCCCGATAAGGGTGCGGGGCTTCACTGACCAGGGGTCCTATAAAGGTAGCAGCCAGTCAGGCAGCGGCACAGACAGCTGCAGTGGCACAGGAGCTTGCAAACTGAGCTGTAAACAGGGGAGTTTGAGTGGGAGTTCTGTTGGAGGAGAAGGTATTTGTATGTGCTTGGTTTTGTATTGGTAGTATCTGTATGTGTAGAGGCTTTGTGCTGGGAGAGAAGCTGAGCCCTGATTAGGGGGCGGGGCTTCACTGACTAGGGGTCCTATAAAGGGAGCAGCCAGTCAGGCAGCGACACAGACAGCTGCAGCGGTACAGGAGCTAGCAAACAGAGCTGTAAAAAGGGGAGTTTGAGTGGGAGTTCTGTTGGAGCAGAAGGTATTTGTGTGTGTTTGGTTTTGTATTGGTAGTATCTGTATGTGCAGAGGCTTGGAGGGGCTTTGTGCTGGGAGAGAAGCTGAGCCCTGATTAGGGGGCGGGGCTTCACTGACTAGGGTTCCTATAAAGGTAGCAGCCAGTCAGGCAGCGCACAGGAGCTAGCGAACAGAGCTGTAAACACGTGAGTTTGAGTGGGAGTTCTTTTGGAAGAGAAGGTATGTGTGTGTGTTTGGTTTTGTTTTGGTAGTATCTGTATGTGTAGGGGCTTTTTGCTGGGAGAGAAGCTGAGCCCTGATTAGGGGGCGGGGCTTCACTGACTAGGGGTCCTATAAAGGTAGCAGCCAGTCAGGCAGCGGCACAGACAGCTGCAGTGGCACAGGAGCTAGCAAACAGAGCTGTAAACAGGGGAGTTTGAGTGGGAGTTCTGTTGGAGGAGAAGGTATTTGTGTGTGTGTTTGGTTTTGTATTGGTGGTATCTATGTGTAGAGCCTTGGAGGGGCTTTGTGGTGGGAGAGAAGCTGAGCCCTGATTAGGGGGCGGGGCTTCACTGACGAGGGGTCCTATAAAGGGAGCAGCCAGTCAGGCAGCGACACAGACAGCTGCAGCGGTACAGGAGCTAGCAAACAGAGCTGTAAACAGGGGAGTTTGAGTGGGAGTTCTGTTGGAGGAGAAGGTATTTGTGTGTGTTTGGTTTTGTGTTGGTGGTATCTGTATGTGTAGGGGCTTTGTGCTGGGAGAGAAGCTGAGCCCTGATTAGGGGGCGGGGCTTCACTGACTAGGGGTCCTATAAAGGCAGCAGCCAGTCAGGCAGCGGCACAGACAGCTGCAGTGGCACAGGAGCTAGCAAACAGAGCTGTAAACAGCGGAGTTTGAGTGGGAGTTCTGTTGGAGAAGGTATTTGTGTGTGTGTTTGGTTTTGTATTGTTAGTATCTGTATGTGTAGAGGCTTGGAGGGGCTTTTTGCTGGGAGAGAAGCTGAGCCCTGATTAGGGAGCGGGGCTTCACTGACTAGGGGTCCTATGAAGGTAGCAGCCAGTCAGGCAGCGGCACAGGAGCTAGCAAACAGAGCTGTAAACAGGGGAGTTTGAGTGGGAGTTCTGTTGGAGGAGAAGGTATTTGTGTGTGCTTGGTTTTGTATTGGTAGTATCTGTATGTGTAGGGGCTTTGTGCTGGGAGAGAAGCTGAGCCCTGATTAGGGGGCGGGGCTTCACTAACTAGGGGTCTTATAAAGGCAGCAGCCAGTCAGGCAGCGGCACAGACAGCTGCAGTGGCACAGGAGCTAGCAAACAGAGCTGTAAACAGCGGAGTTTGAGTGGGAGTTCTGTTGGAGGAGAAGGTATTTGTGTGTGTGTTTGGTTTTGTATTCGTAGTATCTGTATGTGTAGAGGCTTGGAGGGGCTTTGTGCTGGGAGCGAAGCTGAGCCCTGATTAGGGAGCGGGGCTTCACTGACTAGGGGTCCTATGAAGGTGGCAGCCAGTCAGGCAGCGGCACAGGAGCTAGCAAACAGAGCTGTAAACAGGGGAGTTTGAGTGGGAGTTGTGTTGGAGGAGAAGGTATTTGTGTGTGCTTGGTTTTGTATTGGTAGTATCTGTATGTGTAGGGGCTTTGTGCTGGGAGAGAAGCTGAGCCCTGATTAGGGGGCGGGGCTTCACTAACTAGGGGTCCTATAAAGGCAGCAGCCAGTCAGGCAGCGGCACAGACAGCAGCAGTGGCACAGGAGCTAGCAAACAGAGCTGTAAACAGCGGAGTTTGAGTGGGAGTTCTGTTGGAGGAGAAGGTATTTGTGTGTGTTTGGTTTTGTATTGGTAGTATCTGTATGTGTAGAGGCTTGGAGGGGCTTTGTGCTGGGAGAGAAGCTGAGCCCTGATTAGGGGGTGGGGCTTCACTGACTAGGGGTCCTATAAAGGGAGCAGCCAGTCAGGCAGCGACACAGACAGCTGCAGCGGTACAGGAGCTAGCAAACAGAGCTGTAAACAGGGGAGTTTGAGTGGGACTTCTGTTGGAGGAGAAGGTATTTGTGTGTGTGTTTGGTATTGTATTGGTAGTATCTGTATGTGTAGAGGCTTGGAGGGGATTTGTGCTGGGAGCGAAGCTGAGCCCTGATTAGGGGGCGGGGCTTCACTGACGAGGGGTCCTATAAAGGGAGCAGCCAGTCAGGCAGGGGCACAGACAGCTGCAGCGGAACAGGAGCTACAAAACTGAGCTGTAAGCAGGGGAGTTTGAGTGGGAGTTCTGTTGGAGCAGAAGGTATTTGTGTGTGTTTGGTTTTGTATTGGTGGTATCTGTATGTGCAGGGGCTTTGTGCTGGGAGAGAAGCTGAGCCCTGATTTGGGGGCGGGGCTTCACTGACTAGGGGTCCTATAAAGGTAGCAGCCAGTCAGGCATCGGCACAGACAGCTGCAGCGGCACAGGAGCTGGCAAACAGAGCTCTAAACAGGGGAGTTTGAGAGGGATTTCTGTTTGAGGAGAAGGTATTTGTGTGTTTGGTTTTGTATTGGTAGTATCTGTATGTGCAGAGGCTTGGAGGGGCTTTGTGCTGGGAGCGAAGCTGAGCCCTGATTAGGGGGCGGGGCTTCAATGACCAGGGGTCCTATAAAGGCAGCAGCCAGTCAGGCAGCGGCACAGCAGCTAGCAAACAGTGCTGTAAACACGGGAGTTTGAGTGGGAGTTCTGTTGGAGGAGAAAGTATTTGTGTGTGCTTGGTTTTGTATTGGTAGTATCTGTATGTGTAGGGAATTCTGCTGGGAGAGAAGCTGAGCCCTGATTAGGGGGCGGGGCTTCACTGACTAGGGGTCCTATAAAGGTACCAGCCAGTCAGGCAGCGGCACAGACAGCTGCAGCGGCACTGGAGCTAGCAAACAGAGCTGTAAACAGGGGAATTTGAGTGGGAGTTCTGTTGGAGGAGAAGGCATTTCTGTGTGTGTTTGGTTTTGTATTGGTGGTATCTGTATGTGTATAGGCTTGGAGGGGCTTTGTGCTGGGAGAGAAGCTGAGCCCTGATTAGGGGGCGGGGCTTCACTGACTAGGGGTCCTATAAAGGGAGCAGCCAGTCAGGCAGCGGCACAGGAGCTAGCAAACAGAGCTGTAAACAGGGGAGTTTGAGAGGGAGTTCTGTTGGAGGAGAAGGTATTTCTGTGTGTGTTTGGTTTTGTATTGGTAGTATCTGTATGTGTAGAGGCTTGGAGGGGATTTGTGCTGGGAGAGAAGCTGAGCCCTGATTAGGGGGCGGGGCTTCCCTGTCTAGGGGTCCTATAAAGGTACCAGCCAGTCAGGCAGCGGCACAGACATCTGCAGCGGCACTGGAGCTAGCAAATAGAGCAGTAAACAGGGGAGTTTGAGTGGAAGTTCTTTTTGAGGAGAAGGTATTTCTGTGTGTGTTTGGTTTTGTATTGGTGGTATCTGTATGTGTATAGGCTTGGAGGGGCTTTGTGCTGGGAGAGAAGCTGAGCCCTGATTAGGGGGCGGGGCTTCACTGAACAGGGGTCCTATAAAGGTAGCAGCCAGTCATGCAGCGTCACAGACAGCTGCAGGGGCACAGGAGCTAGCAAACAGAGCTGTAAACAGGGGAGTTTGAGTGGGAGTTCTGTTGGAGGAGATGGTGTTTGTGTGTGTTTGGTTTTGTATTGGTAGTACATGTATGTGTAGAGGCTTGAAGGGGCTTTGTGCTGGGAGAGAAGCTGAGCCCTGATTAGGGGGCGGGGCTTGACTGACTAGGGGTCCTATAAAGGTAGCAGCCAGTCAGGCAGAGGAACAGACAGCTGCAGCGGCACAGGAGCTAGCAAACAGAGCTGTAAACAGGGGAGTTGGAGTGGGAGTTCTGTTGGAGGAGAAGGTATTTGTGTGTGTTTGGTTTTGTATTGTCAGTATCTGTATGTGCAGGGGCTTTGTGCTGGGAGAGAAGCTGAGCCCTGATTAGGGGGCGGGGCTTCCCTGACTAGGGGTCTTATAAAGGCAGCAGCCAGTCAGACAGCGGCACAGGAGCTAGCAAACAGCTGTAAACAGGGGAGTTTGTGTGGGAGTTCTGTTGGAGGAGAAGGTATTTGTGTGTGTTTGGATTTGTATTGTCAGTATCTGTATGTGCAGGGGCTTTGTGCTGGGAGAGAAGCTGAGCCCTGATTAGGGGGCGGGGCTTCACTGACTAGGGGTCCTATAAAGGTAGCAGCCAGTCAGGCATCGGCACAGACAGCTGCAGCGGCACAGGAGCTAGCAAACAGAGCTGTAAACAGGGGAGTTTGAGTGGGAGTTCTGTTGGAGGAGAAGGTATTTGTCTGTGTTTGGTTTTGTATTGGTAGTATCTGTATGTGTAGAAGCTTGAAGGGGCTTTGTGCTGGGAGAGAAGCTGAGCCCTGATTAGGGGGCGGGGCTTGACTTACTAGGGGTCCTATAAAGGTAGCAGCCAGTCAGGCAGAGGAACAGACAGCTGCAGCGGCACAGGAGCTAGCAAACAGAGCTGTAAACAGGGGAGTTTGAGTGGGAGTTCTGTTGGAGGAGAAGGTATTTGTGTGTGTTTGGTTTTGTATTGGTAGTATCTGTATGTGTAGGGGCTTTCTGCTGGGAGAGAAGCTGAGCCCTGATTAGGGGGCGGGGCTTCACTGACTAGGGGTCTTATAAAAGTAGCAGCCAGTCAGGCAGCGGCACAGGAGCTAGCAAACAGAGCTGTGAACAGGGGAGTTTGAGTGGGAGTTCTGTTGGAGGAGAAGGTATTTGTGTGTGTTTTTGTATTGGTAGTATCTGTATGTGTAGAGGCTTGGAGGGGCTAGGTGCTGTGAGAGAAGCTGAGCCCTGATTAGGGGGCGGGGCTTCACTGACTAGGGGTCCTATAAAGGTAGCAGCCAGTCAGGCAGGGGAACAGACAGCTGCAGCGGCACAGGAGCTAGCAAACAGAGCTGTAAACAGGGGAGTTGGAGTGGGAGTTCTGTTGGAGGAGAAGGTATTTGTGTGTGTTTGGTTCTGTATTGTCAGTATCTGTATGTGCAGGGGCTTTGTGCTGGGAGAGAAGCTGAGCCCTGATTAGGGGGCGGTGCTTCCCTGACTAGGGGTCCTATAAAGGTAGCAGCCAGTCAGGCAGCGGCACAGGAGCTAGCAAACAGAGCTGTGAACAGGGGAGTTTGTGTGGGAGTTCTGTTGGAGGAGAAGGTATTCGTGTGTGTTTGGTTTTGTATTGGTAGTATATGTATGTGTAGAGGCTTGGAGGGGCTTTGTGCTGGGAGAGAAGCTGAGCCCTGATTAGGGGGCGGGACTTGACTGACTAGGGGTCCTATAAAGGTAGCAGCCAGTCAGGCAGCGGCTCAGACAGCTGCAGCGGAACAGGAGCTAGCAAACAGACCTGTAAACAGGGGAGTTTGTGTGGGAGTTCTGTTGGAGGAGAAGGTATTTGTGTGTGTTTGGTTTTGTATTGGTGGTATCTGTATGTGTATAGGCTTGGAGGGGCTTTGTGCTGGGAGAGAAGCTGAGCCCTGATTAGGGGGCGGGGCTTCACTGACTAGGGGTCCTATAAAGGTAGCAGCCAGTCAGGCAGCGGCACAGGAGCTAGCAAACAGAGCTGTGAACAGGGGAGTTTGAGTGGGAGTTCTGTTGGAGGAGAAGGTATTTGTGTGTGTTTGGTTTTGTATTGGTAGTATCTGTATGTGTAGGTGCTTTCTGCTGGGAGAGAAGCTGAGCCCTGATTAGGGGGCGGGGCTTCACTGACTAGGGGTCTTATAAAAGTAGCAGCCAGTCAGGCAGCGGCACAGGAGCTAGCAAACAGAGCTGTGAACAGGGGAGTTTGAGTGGGAGTTCTGTTGGAGGAGAAGGTATTTGTGTGTGTTTTTGTATTGGTAGTATCTGTATGTGTAGAGGCTTGGAGGGGCTAGGTGCTGTGAGAGAAGCTGAGCCCTGATTAGGGGGCGGGGCTTCACTGACTAGGGGTCCTATAAAGGTAGCAGCCAGTCAGGCAGGGGAACAGACAGCTGCAGCGGCACAGGAGCTAGCAAACAGAGCTGTAAACATTGGAGTTTGAGTGGGACTTCTGTTGGAAGAGAAGGTATTTGTGTGTGTTTGGTTCTGTATTGTCAGTATCTGTATGTGCAGGGGCTTTGTGCTGGGAGAGAAGCTGAGCCCTGATTAGGGGGCGGTGCTTCCCTGACTAGGGGTCCTATAAAGGTAGCAGCCAGTCAGGCAGCGGCACAGGAGCTAGCAAACAGAGCTGTGAACAGGGGAGTTTGTGTGGGAGTTCTGTTGGAGGAGAAGGTATTTGTGTGTGTTTGGTTTTGTATTGGTAGTATATGTATGTGTAGAGCCTTGGAGGGGCTTTGTGCTGGGAGAGAAGCTGAGCCATGATTAGGGGGCGGCGCTTCACTGACTAGGGTTCCTATGAAGGTAGCAGCCAGTCAGGCAGCGGCACAGGAGCTAGCAAACAGAGCTCTAAACAGGGGAGTATGAGTGGGAGTTCTGTTGGAGGAGAAGGTGTTTGTGTGTGTTTGGTTTTGTATTGGTAGTATCTGTATGTGTAGGGGCTTTGTGCTGGGAGAAAAGCTGAGCCCTGATTAGCGGGCGGGGCTTCCCTGACTAGGGGTCCTATAAAGGGAGCAGTCAGTCAGGCAGCGGCACAGAGAGCTGCAGCGGCACTGGAGCTAGCAAATAGAGCTGTAAACAGGGGAGTTTGAGTGGGAGTTCTGTTTGAGGAGAAGGTATTTGTGTGTGTGTTTGGTTTTGTATTGGTGGTATCTGTATTTGTAGAGGCTTGGAGGAGCTTTGTGCTGGGAGAGAAGCTGAGCCCTGATTAGGGGGCGGGGCTTCATTGACTAGGGGTCCTATAAAGGTGGCAGCCAGTCAGGCAGCGGCACAGGAGCTAGCAAACAGAGCTGTAAACATTGGAGTTTGAGTGGGACTTCTGTTGGAAGAGAAGGTATTTGTGTGTGTTTGGTTTTGTATTGGTAGTATCTGTATGTGTAGGGGCTTTGTGCTGGGAGAAAAGCTGAGCCCTGATTAGGGGGCGGGGCTTCACTGACTACGGGTCCTATAAAGGGAGCAGCCAGTCAGGCAGGGGCACAGACAGCTGCAGCGGAACAGGAGCTAGCAAACTGAGCTGTAAACAGGGGAGTTTGAGAGGGAGTTCTGTTGGAGGAGAAGGTATTTGTGTGTGTTTGGTTTTGTATTGGTAGTATCTGTATGAGTAGAGGCTTTGTGCTGGGAGAGAATCTGAGCCCTGATTAGGGGGCGGGGCTTCACTGACTAGGGGTCCTATAAAGGTAGCAGCCAGTCAGGCAGCGGCACAGACAGCTGCATTGGCACAGGAGCTAGCAAACAGAGCTGTAAACAGGGGAGTTTGAGTCGGAGTTCTGTTGGAGGAGAAGGTATTTTTGTGTGTTTGGTTTTGTATTGGTAGTATCTGTATGTGTAGAGGCTTGGAGGGGCTTTGTGCTGGGAGAGAAGCTGAGCCCTGATTAGGGGGCGGGGCTTCACTGACTAGGGGTCCTATAAAGGGAGCAGCCAGTCAGGCAGCGGCACAGACAGCTGCAGTGGCACAGGAGCTAGCAAACAGAGCTGTAAACAGGGGAGTTTGAGTGGGAGTTCTGTTGGAGGAGAAGGTATTTGTGTGTGTGTTTGGTTTTGTATTGGTGGTATCTATGTGTAGAGCCTTGGAGGGGCTTTGTGGTGGGAGAGAAGCTGAGCCCTGTTTAGGGGGCGGGGCTTCACTGACGAGGGGTCCTATAAAGGGAGCAGCCAGTCAGGCAGCGACACAGACAGCTGCAGCGGTACAGGAGCTAGCAAACAGAGCTGTAAACAGGGGAGTTTGAGTGGGAGTTCTGTTGGAGGAGAAGGTATTTGTGTGTGTTTGGTTTTGTGTTGGTGGTATCTGTATGTGTAGGGGCTTTGTGCTGGGAGAGAAGCTGAGCCCTGATTTGGGGGCGGGGCTTCACTGACTAGGGGTCCTATAAAGGCAGCAGCCAGTCAGGCAGCGGCACAGACAGCTGCAGTGGCACAGGAGCTAGCAAACAGAGCTGTAAACAGCGGAGTTTGAGTGGGAGTTCTGTTGGAGAAGGTATTTGTGTGTGTGTTTGGTTTTGTATTGTTAGTATCTGTATGTGTAGAGGCTTGGAGGGGCTTTTTGCTGGGAGAGAAGCTGAGCCCTGATTAGGGAGCGGGGCTTCACTGACTAGGGGTCCTATGAAGGTAGCAGCCAGTCAGGCAGCGGCACAGGAGCTAGCAAACAGAGCTGTAAACAGGGGAGTTTGAGTGGGAGTTCTGTTGGAGGAGAAGGTATTTGTGTGTGCTTGGTTTTGTATTGGTAGTATCTGTATGTGTAGGGGCTTTGTGCTGGGAGAGAAGCTGAGCCCTGATTAGGGGGCGGGGCTTCACTAACTAGGGGTCCTATAAAGGCAGCAGCCAGTCAGGCAGCGGCACAGACAGCTGCAGTGGCACAGGAGCTAGCAAACAGAGCTGTAAACAGCGGAGTTTGAGTGGGAGTTCTGTTGGAGGAGAAGGTATTTGTGTGTGTGTTTGGTTTTGTATTCGTAGTATCTGTATGTGTAGAGGCTTGGAGGGGCTTTGTGCTGGGAGCGAAGCTGAGCCCTGATTAGGGAGCGGGGCTTCACTGACTAGGGGTCCTATGAAGGTGGCAGCCAATCAGGCAGCGGCACAGGAGCTAGCAAACAGAGCTGTAAACAGGGGAGTTTGAGTGGGAGTTGTGTTGGAGGAGAAGGTATTTGTGTGTGCTTGGTTTTGTATTGGTAGTATCTGTATGTGTAGGGGCTTTGTGCTGGGAGAGAAGCTGAGCCCTGATTAGGGGGCGGGGCTTCACTAACTAGGGGTCCTATAAAGGCAGCAGCCAGTCAGGCAGCGGCACAGACAGCTGCAGTGGCACAGGAGCTAGCAAACAGAGCTGTAAACAGCGGAGTTTGAGTGGGAGTTCTGTTGGAGGAGAAGGTATTTGTGTGTGTTTGGTTTTGTATTGGTAGTATCTGTATGTGTAGAGGCTTGGAGGGGCTTTGTGCTGGGAGAGAAGCTGAGCCCTGATTAGGGGGTGGGGCTTCACTGACTAGGGGTCCTATAAAGGGAGCAGCCAGTCAGGCAGCGACACAGACAGCTGCAGCGGTACAGGAGCTAGCAAACAGAGCTGTAAACAGGGGAGTTTGAGTGGGACTTCTGTTGGAGGAGAAGGTATTTGTGTGTGTGTTTGGTATTGTATTGGTAGTATCTGTATGTGTAGAGGCTTGGAGGGGATTTGTGCTGGGAGCGAAGCTGAGCCCTGATTAGGGGGCGGGGCTTCACTGACGAGGGGTCCTATAAAGGGAGCAGCCAGTCAGGCAGGGGCACAGACAGCTGCAGCGGAACAGGAGCTACAAAACTGAGCTGTAAGCAGGGGAGTTTGAGTGGGAGTTCTGTTGGAGCAGAAGGTATTTGTGTGTGTTTGGTTTTGTATTGGTGGTATCTGTATGTGCAGGGGCTTTGTGCTGGGAGAGAAGCTGAGCCCTGATTTGGGGGCGGGGCTTCACTGACTAGGGGTCCTATAAAGGTAGCAGCCAGTCAGGCATCGGCACAGACAGCTGCAGCGGCACAGGAGCTGGCAAACAGAGCTCTAAACAGGGGAGTTTGAGAGGGATTTCTGTTTGAGGAGAAGGTATTTGTGTGTGTTTGGTTTTGTATTGGTAGTATCTGTATGTGCAGAGGCTTGGAGGGGCTTTGTGCTGGGAGCGAAGCTGAGCCCTGATTAGGGGGCGGGGCTTCAATGACCAGGGGTCCTATAAAGGCAGCAGCCAGTCAGGCAGCGGCACAGCAGCTAGCAAACAGTGCTGTAAACACGGGAGTTTGAGTGGGAGTTCTGTTGGAGGAGAAAGTATTTGTGTGTGCTTGGTTTTGTATTGGTAGTATCTGTATGTGTAGGGAATTCTGCTGGGAGAGAAGCTGAGCCCTGATTAGGGGGCGGGGCTTCACTGACTAGGGGTCCTATAAAGGTACCAGCCAGTCAGGCAGCGGCACAGACAGCTGCAGCGGCACTGGAGCTAGCAAACAGAGCTGTAAACAGGGGAATTTGAGTGGGAGTTCTGTTGGAGGAGAAGGCATTTCTGTGTGTGTTTGGTTTTGTATTGGTGGTATCTGTATGTGTATAGGCTTGGAGGGGCTTTGTGCTGGGAGAGAAGCTGAGCCCTGATTAGGGGGCGGGGCTTCACTGACTAGGGGTCCTATAAAGGGAGCAGCCAGTCAGGCAGCGGCACAGGAGCTAGCAAACAGAGCTGTAAACAGGGGAGTTTGAGAGGGAGTTCTGTTGGAGGAGAAGGTATTTCTGTGTGTGTTTGGTTTTGTATTGGTAGTATCTGTATGTGTAGAGGCTTGGAGGGGATTTGTGCTGGGAGAGAAGCTGAGCCCTGATTAGGGGGCGGGGCTTCCCTGTCTAGGGGTCCTATAAAGGTACCAGCCAGTCAGGCAGCGGCACAGACATCTGCAGCGGCACTGGAGCTAGCAAATAGAGCAGTAAACAGGGGAGTTTGAGTGGAAGTTCTTTTTGAGGAGAAGGTATTTCTGTGTGTGTTTGGTTTTGTATTGGTGGTATCTGTATGTGTATAGGCTTGGAGGGGCTTTGTGCTGGGAGAGAAGCTGAGCCCTGATTAGGGGGCGGGGCTTCACTGAACAGGGGTCCTATAAAGGTAGCAGCCAGTCATGCAGCGTCACAGACAGCTGCAGGGGCACAGGAGCTAGCAAACAGAGCTGTAAACAGGGGAGTTTGAGTGGGAGTTCTGTTGGAGGAGATGGTGTTTGTGTGTGTTTGGTTTTGTATTGGTAGTACATGTATGTGTAGAGGCTTGAAGGGGCTTTGTGCTGGGAGAGAAGCTGAGCCCTGATTAGGGGGCGGGGCTTGACTGACTAGGGGTCCTATAAAGGTAGCAGCCAGTCAGGCAGAGGAACAGACAGCTGCAGCGGCACAGGAGCTAGCAAACAGAGCTGTAAACAGGGGAGTTGGAGTGGGAGTTCTGTTGGAGGAGAAGGTATTTGTGTGTGTTTGGTTTTGTATTGTCAGTATCTGTATGTGCAGGGGCTTTGTGCTGGGAGAGAAGCTGAGCCCTGATTAGGGGGCGGGGCTTCCCTGACTAGGGGTCTTATAAAGGCAGCAGCCAGTCAGACAGCGGCACAGGAGCTAGCAAACAGCTGTAAACAGGGGAGTTTGTGTGGGAGTTCTGTTGGAGGAGAAGGTATTTGTGTGTGTTTGGTTTTGTATTGGTAGTATCTGTATGTGTAGGGGTTTGGCGGGGCTTTGTGCTGGGAGAGAAGCTGAGCCCTGATTAGGGGGCGGGGCTTCACTGACTAGGGGTCCTATAAAGGTAGCAGCCAGTCAGGCAGCGGCTAAGACAGCTGCAGCGGCACAGGAGCTAGCAAACAGAGCTGTAAACAGGGGAGTTGGAGTTCTGTTGGAGGAGAAGGTATTTGTGTGTGTTTGGATTTGTATTGTCAGTATCTGTATGTGCAGGGGCTTTGTGCTGGGAGAGAAGCTGAGCCCTGATTAGGGGGCGGGGCTTCACTGACTAGGGGTCCTATAAAGGTAGCAGCCAGTCAGGCATCGGCACAGACAGCTGCAGCGGCACAGGAGCTAGCAAACAGAGCTGTAAACAGGGGAGTTTGAGTGGGAGTTCTGTTGGAGGAGAAGGTATTTGTCTGTGTTTGGTTTTGTATTGGTAGTATATGTATGTGTAGAGGCTTGGAGGGGCTTTGTGCTGGGAGAGAAGCTGAGCCATGATTAGGGGGCGGCGCTTCACTGACTAGGGTTCCTATGAAGGTAGCAGCCAGTCAGGCAGCGGCACAGGAGCTAGCAAACAGAGCTCTAAACAGGGGAGTATGAGTGGGAGTTCTGTTGGAGGAGAAGGTGTTTGTGTGTGTTTGGTTTTGTATTGGTAGTATCTGTATGTGTAGGGGCTTTGTGCTGGGAGAAAAGCTGAGCCCTGATTAGCGGGCGGGGCTTCCCTGACTAGGGGTCCTATAAAGGGAGCAGTCAGTCAGGCAGCGGCACAGAGAGCTGCAGCGGCACTGGAGCTAGCAAATAGAGCTGTAAACAGGGGAGTTTGAGTGGGAGTTCTGTTTGAGGAGAAGGTATTTGTGTGTGTGTTTGGTTTTGTATTGGTGGTATCTGTATTTGTAGAGGCTTGGAGGAGCTTTGTGCTGGGAGAGAAGCTGAGCCCTGATTAGGGGGCGGGGCTTCATTGACTAGGGGTCCTATAAAGGTAGCAGCCAGTCAGGCAGCGGCACAGGAGCTAGCAAACAGAGCTGTAAACATTGGAGTTTGAGTGGGACTTCTGTTGGAAGAGAAGGTATTTGTGTGTGTTTGGTTTTGTATTGGTAGTATCTGTATGTGTAGGGGCTTTGTGCTGGGAGAAAAGCTGAGCCCTGATTAGGGGGCGGGGCTTCACTGACTACGGGTCCTATAAAGGGAGCAGCCAGTCAGGCAGGGGCACAGACAGCTGCAGCGGAACAGGAGCTAGCAAACTGAGCTGTAAACAGGGGAGTTTGAGAGGGAGTTCTGTTGGAGGAGAAGGTATTTGTGTGTGTTTGGTTTTGTATTGGTAGTATCTGTATGAGTAGAGGCTTTGTGCTGGGAGAGAATCTGAGCCCTGATTAGGGGGCGGGGCTTCACTGACTAGGGGTCCTATAAAGGTAGCAGCCAGTCAGGCAGCGGCACAGACAGCTGCATTGGCACAGGAGCTAGCAAACAGAGCTGTAAACAGGGGAGTTTGAGTCGGAGTTCTGTTGGAGGAGAAGGTATTTTTGTGTGTTTGGTTTTGTATTGGTAGTATCTGTATGTGTAGAGCCTTGGAGGGGCTTTGTGCTGGGAGAGAAGCTGAGCCCTGATTAGGGGGCGGGGCTTCACTGACTAGGGGTCCTATAAAGGGAGCAGCCAGTCAGGCAGCTGCACAGACAGCTGCAGCGGTACAGGAGCTAGCAAACAGAGCTGTAAACAGGGGAGTTTGAGTGGGAGTTCTGTTCGAGGAGAAGGTATTTGTGTGTGTTTGCTTTTGTGTTGGTGGTATCTGTATGTGTAGGGGCTTTGTGCTGGGAGAGAAGCTGAGCCCTGATTAGGGGGCGGGGCTTCACTGACTAGGGGTCCTATAAAGGGAGCAGCCAGTCAGGCAGCGACACAGACAGCTGCAGCGGTACAGGAGCTAGCAAACAGAGCTGTAAACAGGGGAGTTGGAGTGGGAGTTCTGTTGGAGGAGAAGGTATTTGTGTGTGTTTTTGGTTTTGTATTGGTAGTATCTGTATGTGCAGAGGCTTGGAGGGGCTTTGTGCTGGGAGCGAAGCTGAGCCCTGATTAGGGGGCGGGGCTTCACTGACTAGGGGTCCTATAAAGGTAGCAGCCAGTCAGGCAGCGGCACAGAAGCTAGCAAACAGAGCTGTAAACAGGGGAGTTTGAGTGGGAGTTCTGTTGGAAGAGAAGGTATTTGTGTGTTTGGTTTTGTATTGGTAGTATCTGTATGTGTAGGGTCTTTGTGCTGGGAGAAAAGCTGAGCCCTGATTAGGGGGCGGGGCTTCACTGACTAGGGGTCCTAGAAAGGTAACAGCCAGTCAGGCAGCGGCACAGGAGCTAGCAAACAGAGCTGTAAACAGGGGAGTATGAGTGGGAGTTCTGTTGGAGGAGAAGGTGTTTGTGTGTGTTTGGTTTTGTATTGGTAGTATCTGTATGTGTAGAGGCTTGGAGGGGCTTTGTGCTGGGAGAAAAGCTGAGCCCTGAATAGGGGGCGGGGCTTAACTGACTAGGGGTCCTATAAAGGTAGCAGCCAGTCAGGCAGCGGCACATACAGCTGCAGTGGCACAGGAGCGAGCAAACAGAGCTGTAAGCAGGGGAGTTGGAGTGGGAGTTCTGTTGGAGGTGAAGGTATTTGTGTGTGTTTGGTTTTGTATTGTCAGTATCTGTATGTGCAGGGGCTTTGTGCTGGGAGAGAAGCTGAGCCCTGATTAGGGGGCGGTGCTTCCCTGACTAGGGGTCCTATAAAGGTAGCATCCAGTGAGGCAGCGGCACAGGAGCTAGCAAACAGCTGTAAACAGGGGAGTTTGTGTGGGAGTTCTGTTGGAGGAGAAGGTATTTGTGTGTGTTTGGTTTTGTGTTGGTAGTATCTGTATGTGTAGGGGTTTGGCGGGGCTTTGTGCTTGGAGAGAAGCTGAGCCCTGATTAGGGGGCGGGGCTTCACTGACGAGGGGTCCTATAAAGGTAGCAGCCAGTCAGGCAGCGGCACAGACAGCTGCAGTGGCACAGGCGCTAGCAAACAGAGCTGTAAACAGGGGAGTTGGAGTTCTGTTGGAGGAGAAGGAATTTGTGTGTGTTTGGATTTGTATTGTCAGTATCTGTATGTGCAGGGGCTTTGTGCTTGGAGAGAAGCTGAGCCCTGATTAGGGGGCGGGGCTTGACTGACTGGGGGTCCTATAAAGGTAGCAGCCAGTCAGGCAGCGGCTCAGACAGCTGCAGCGGCACAGGAGCTAGCAAACAGAGCTGTAAACAGGGGAGTTGGAGTGGGAGTTCTGTTGGAGGAGAAGGTATTTGTGTGTGTTTGGTTTTGTATTGTCAGTATCTGTATGTGCAGGGGCTTTGTGCTGGGAGAGAAGCTGAGCCCTGATTAGGGGGCGGTGCTTCCCTGACTAGGGGTCCTATAAAGGTAGCAGCCAGTCAGGCAGCGGCACAGACAGCTGCAGTGGCACAGGCGCTAGCAAACAGAGCTGTAAACAGGGGAGTTGGAGTTCTGTTGGAGGAGAAGGAATTTGTGTGTGTTTGGATTTGTATTGTCAGTATCTGTATGTGCAGGGGCTTTGTGCTGGGAGAGAAGCTGAGCCCTGATTAGGGGGCGGGGCTTCACTGACTAGGGGTCCTATAAAGGTAGCAGCCAATCAGGCAGCGGCACAGGAGCTAGCAAACAGAGCTGTAAACAGGGGAGTTTGAGTGGGAGTTCTGTTGGAGGAGAAGATATTTGTGTGTGTGTGTTTTTTTATTGGTAGTATCTGTATGTGTAGAGGCTTGGAGGGGCTTTGTGCTGGGAGAGAAGCTGAGCCCTGATTAGGGGGCGGGGCTTGACTGACTGGGGCTCCTATAAAGGTAGCAGCCAGTCAGGCAGCGGCTCAGACAGCTGCAGCGGCACAGGAGCTAGCAAACAGAGCTGTAAACAGGGGAGTTGGAGTGGGAGTTCTGTTGGAGGAGAAGGTATTTGTGTGTGTTTGGTTTTGTATTGTCAGTATCTGTATGTGCAGGGGCTTTGTGCTGGGAGAGAAGCTGAGCCCTGATTAGGGGGCGGTGCTTCCCTGACTAGGGGTCCTATAAAGGTAGCAGCCAGAAAGACAGCGGCACAGGAGCTAGAAAACAGAGCTGTAAACAGGGGAGTTTGTGTGGGAGTTCTGTTGGAGGAGATGGTATTTGTGTGTGTTTGGTTTTGTATTGGTAGTATCTGTATGTGTAGAGGCTTGGAGGGGCTTTGAGCTGGGAGAGAAGCTGAGCCCTGATTAGGGGGCGGGGCTTCACTGACTAGGGGTCCTATAAAGGTAGCAGCCAGAAAGACAGCGGCACAGGAGCTAGAAAACAGAGCTGTAAGCAGGGGAGTTTGAGTGGGAGTTCTGTTGGAGGAGAAGGTATTTGTGTGTGTTTGGATTTGTATTGTCAGTATCTGTATGTGCAGGGGCTTTGTGCTGGGAGAGAAGCTGAGCCCTGATTAGGGGGCGGGGCTTCACTGACTAGGGGTCCTATAAAAGTAGCAGCCAGTCAGGCAGAGGAACAGACAGCTGCAGTGGCACAGGAGCTAGCAAACAGAGCTGTAAACAGGGGAGTTTGAGTGGGAGTTCTGTTGGAGGAGAAGGTATTTGTGTGTGTTTTTGTATTGGTAGTATCTGTATGTGTACAAGCTTGAAGGGGCTTTGTGCTGGGAGAGAAGCTGAGCCCTGATTAGGGGGCGGGGCTTCACTGACTAGGGGTCCTATAAAGGTAGCAGCCAGTCAGGCAGAGGAACAGACAGCTGCAGCGGCACAGGAGCTAGCAAACAGAGCTGTAAGCAGGGGAGTTTGAGTGGGAGTTCTGTTGGAGGAGAAGGTATTTGTGTGTGTTTGGTTTTGTATTGGTAGTATCTGTATGTGTAGAGGCTTGGAGGGGCTTTGTGCTGGGAGAGAAGCTGAGCCCTGATTAGGGGGCGGGGCTTCACTGACAAGGGGTCCTATAAAGGTAGCAGCCAGTCAGGCAGCGGCACCGGAGCTAGCAAACAGAGCTGTGAACAGGGGAGTTTGAGTGGGAGTTTTGTTGGAGGAGGAGGTATTTGTGTGTGTTTGGTTTTGTATTGGTAGTATCTGTATGTGTAGAGGCTTGGAGGGGCTAGGTGCTGGGAGAGAAGATGAGCCCTGATTAGGGGGCGGGGCTTCACTGACGAGGGGTCCTATAAAGGTAGCAGCCAGTCAGGCAGCGGCACAGACAGCTGCAGTGGCACAGGCGCTAGCAAACAGAGCTGTAAACAGGGGAGTTGGAGTTCTGTTGGAGGAGAAGGAATTTGTGTGTGTTTGGATTTGTATTGTCAGTATCTGTATGTGCAGGGGCTTTGTGCTGGGAGAGAAGCTGAGCCCTGATTAGGGGGTGGGGCTTCACTGACTAGGGGTCCTATAAAGGGAGCAGCCAGTCAGGCAGCGACACAGACAGCTGCAGCGGTACAGGAGCTAGCAAACAGAGCTGTAAACAGGGGAGTTTGAGTGGGACTTCTGTTGGAGGAGAAGGTATTTGTGTGTGTGTTTGGTATTGTATTGGTAGTATCTGTATGTGTAGAGGCTTGGAGGGGATTTGTGCTGGGAGCGAAGCTGAGCCCTGATTAGGGGGCGGGGCTTCACTGACGAGGGGTCCTATAAAGGGAGCAGCCAGTCAGGCAGGGGCACAGACAGCTGCAGCGGAACAGGAGCTACAAAACTCAGCTGTAAGCAGGGGAGTTTGAGTGGGAGTTCTGTTGGAGCAGAAGGTATTTGTGTGTGTTTGGTTTTGTATTGGTGGTATCTGTATGTGCAGGGGCTTTGTGCTGGGAGAGAAGCTGAGCCCTGATTAGGGGGCGGTGCTTCCCTGACTAGGGGTCCTATAAAGGTAGCAGCCAGTCAGGCATCGGCACAGGAGCTAGCAAACAGCTGTAAACAGGGGAGTTTGTGTGGGAGTTCTGTTGGAGGAGAAGGTATTTGTGTGTGTTTGGTTTTGTATTGGTAGTATCTGTATGTGTAGGGGTTTGGCGGGGCTTTGTGCTGGGAGAGAAGCTGAGCCCTGATTAGGGGGCGGGGCTTCACTGACTAGGGGTCCTATAAAGGTAGCAGCCAGTCAGGCAGCGGCTAAGACAGCTGCAGCGGCACAGGAGCTAGCAAACAGAGCTGTAAACAGGGGAGTTGGAGTTCTGTTGGAGGAGAAGGTATTTGTGTGTGTTTGGATTTGTATTGTCAGTATCTGTATGTGCAGGGGCTTTGTGCTGGGAGAGAAGCTGAGCCCTGATTAGGGGGCGGGGCTTCACTGACTAGGGGTCCTATAAAAGTAGCAGCCAGTCAGGCAGAGGAACAGACAGCTGCAGTGGCACAGGAGCTAGCAAACAAAGCTGTAAACAGGGGAGTTTGAGTGGGAGTTCTGTTGGAGGAGAAGGTATTTGTGTGTGTTTTTGTATTGGTAGTATCTGTATGTGTACAAGCTTGAAGGGGCTTTGTGCTGGGAGAGAAGCTGAGCCCTGATTAGGGGGCGGGGCTTCACTGACTAGGGGTCCTATAAAGGTAGCAGCCAGTCAGGCAGAGGAACAGACAGCTGCAGCGGCACAGGAGCTAGCAAACAGAGCTGTAAGCAGGGGAGTTTGAGTGGGAGTTCTGTTGGAGGAGAAGGTATTTGTGTGTGTTTGGTTTTGTATTGGTAGAATCTGTATGTGTAGAGGCTTGGAGGGGCTTTGTGCTGGGAGAGAAGCTGAGCCCTGATTAGGGGGCGGGGCATCACTGACAAGGGGTCCTATAAAGGTAGCAGCCAGTCAGGCAGCGGCACCGGAGCTAGCAAACAGAGCTGTGAACAGGGGAGTTTGAGTGGGAGTTTTGTTGGAGGAGGAGGTATTTGTGTGTGTTTGGTTTTGTATTGGTAGAATCTGTATGTGTAGAGGCTTGGAGGGGCTAGGTGCTGGGAGAGAAGATGAGCCCTGATTAGGGGGCGGGGCTTCACTGACTAGGGGTCTTATAAAGGTAGCAGCCAGTCAGGCAGCGGCACAGACAGCTGAAGCGGCACAGGAGCTAGCAAACAGAGCTGTAAACAGGGAAGTTTGAGTGGGAGTTCTGTTGGAGGAGAAGGTATTTGTGTGTGTGTGTGTTTTTGTATTGGTAGTATCTGTATGTGTAGGGGTTTGGCGGGGCTTTGTGCTTGGAGAGAAGCTGAGCCCTGATTAGGGGGCGTGGCTTCACTGACGAGGGGTCCTATAAAGGTAGCAGCCAGTCAGGCAGCGGCTCAGACAGCTGCAGCGGCACAGGAGCTAGCAAACAGAGCTGTAAACAGGGGAGTTGGAGTGGGAGTTCTGTTGGAGGAGAAGGTATTTGTGTGTGTTTGGTTTTGTATTGTCAGTATCTGTATGTGCAGGGGCTTTGTGCTGGGAGAGAAGCTGAGCCCTGATTAGGGGGCGGTGCTTCCCTGACTAGGGGTCCTATAAAGGTAGCAGCCAGAAAGACAGCGGCACAGGAGCTAGAAAACAGAGCTGTAAACAGGGGAGTTTGTGTGGGAGTTCTGTTGGAGGAGATGGTATTTGTGTGTGTTTGGTTTTGTATTGGTAGTATCTGTATGTGTAGAGGCTTGGAGGGGCTTTGAGCTGGGAGAGAAGCTGAGCCCTGATTAGGGGGCGGGGCTTCACTGACTAGGGGTCCTATAAAGGGAGCAGCCAGAAAGACAGCGGCACAGGAGCTAGAAAACAGAGCTGTAAGCAGGGGAGTTTGAGTGGGAGTTCTGTTGGAGGAGAAGGTATTTGTGTGTGTTTTTTTTGTATTGGTAGTGTCTGTATGTGTAGAGGCTTGGAGGGGCTTTGTGCTGGGAGAGAAGCTGAGCCCTGATCAGGGGGCGGGGCTTCACTGACTAGGGGTCCTATAAAGGTAGCAGCCAGTCAGGCATCGGCACAGACAGCTGCAGCGGCACAGGAGCTAGCAAACAGAGCTGTAAACAGGGGAGTTGGAGTGGGAGTTCTGTTGGAGGAGAAGGTATTTGTGTGTGTTTGGTTTTGTATTGTCAGTATCTGTATGTGCAGGGGCTTTGTGCTGGGAGAGAAGCTGAGCCCTGATTAGGGGGCGGTGCTTCCCTGACTAGGGGTCCTATAAAGGTAGCAGCCAGTCAGGCATCGGCACAGGAGCTAGCAAACAGCTGTAAACAGGGGAGTTTGTGTGGGAGTTCTGTTGGAGGAGAAGGTATTTGTGTGTGTTTGGTTTTGTATTGGTAGTATCTGTATGTGTAGGGGTTTGGCGGGGCTTTGTGCTGGGAGAGGATCTGAGCCCTGATTAGGGGGCGGGGCTTCACTGACTAGGGGTCCTATAAAGGTAGCAGCCAGTCAGGCAGCGGCTAAGACAGCTGCAGCGGCACAGGAGCTAGCAAACAGAGCTGTAAACAGGGGAGTTGGAGTTCTGTTGGAGGAGAAGGTATTTGTGTGTGTTTGGATTTGTATTGTCAGTATCTGTATGTGCAGGGGCTTTGTGCTGGGAGAGAAGCTGAGCCCTGATTAGGGGGCGGGGCTTCACTGACTAGGGGTCCTATAAAAGTAGCAGCCAGTCAGGCAGAGGAACAGACAGCTGCAGTGGCACAGGAGCTAGCAAACAGAGCTGTAAACAGGGGAGTTTGAGTGGGAGTTCTGTTGGAGGAGAAGGTATTTGTGTGTGTTTTTGTATTGGTAGTATCTGTATGTGTACAAGCTTGAAGGGGCTTTGTGCTGGGAGAGAAGCTGAGCCCTGATTAGGGGGCGGGGCTTCACTGACTAGGGGTCCTATAAAGGTAGCAGCCAGTCAGGCAGAGGAACAGACAGCTGCAGCGGCACAGGAGCTAGCAAACAGAGCTGTAAGCAGGGGAGTTTGAGTGGGAGTTCTGTTGGAGGAGAAGGTATTTGTGTGTGTTTGGTTTTGTATTGGTAGTATCTGTATGTGTAGAGGCTTGGAGGGGCTTTGTGCTGGGAGAGAAGCTGAGCCCTGATTAGGGGGCGGGGCTTCACTGACAAGGGGTCCTATAAAGGTAGCAGCCAGTCAGGCAGCGGCACCGGAGCTAGCAAACAGAGCTGTGAACAGGGGAGTTTGAGTGGGAGTTTTGTTGGAGGAGGAGGTATTTGTGTGTGTTTGGTTTTGTATTGGTAGTATCTGTATGTGTAGAGGCTTGGAGGGGCTAGGTGCTGGGAGAGAAGATGAGCCCTGATTAGGGGGCGGGGCTTCACTGACTAGGGGTCTTATAAAGGTAGCAGCCAGTCAGGCAGCGGCACAGACAGCTGAAGCGGCACAGGAGCTAGCAAACAGAGCTGTAAACAGGGGAGTTTGAGTGGGAGTTCTGTTGGAGGAGAAGGTATTTGTGTGTGTGTGTTTTTGTATTGGTAGTATCTGTATGTGTAGGGGTTTGGCGGGGCTTTGTGCTTGGAGAGAAGCTGAGCCCTGATTAGGGGGCGTGGCTTCACTGACGAGGGGTCCTAAAAAGGTAGCAGCCAGTCAGGCAGCGGCACAGACAGCTGCAGTGGCACAGGCGCTAGCAAACAGAGCTGTAAACAGGGGAGTTGGAGTTCTGTTGGAGGAGAAGGAATTTGTGTGTGTTTGGATTTGTATTGTCAGTATCTGTATGTGCAGGGGCTTTGTGCTGGGAGAGAAGCTGAGCCCTGATTAGGGGGTGGGGCTTCACTGACTAGGGGTCCTATAAAGGGAGCAGCCAGTCAGGCAGCGACACAGACAGCTGCAGCGGTACAGGAGCTAGCAAACAGAGCTGTAAACAGGGGAGTTTGAGTGGGACTTCTGTTGGAGGAGAAGGTATTTGTGTGTGTGTTTGGTATTGTATTGGTAGTATCTGTATGTGTAGAGGCTTGGAGGGGATTTGTGCTGGGAGCGAAGCTGAGCCCTGATTAGGGGGCGGGGCTTCACTGACGAGGGGTCCTATAAAGGGAGCAGCCAGTCAGGCAGGGGCACAGACAGCTGCAGCGGAACAGGAGCTACAAAACTCAGCTGTAAGCAGGGGAGTTTGAGTGGGAGTTCTGTTGGAGCAGAAGGTATTTGTGTGTGTTTGGTTTTGTATTGGTGGTATCTGTATGTGCAGGGGCTTTGTGCTGGGAGAGAAGCTGAGCCCTGATTAGGGGGCGGTGCTTCCCTGACTAGGGGTCCTATAAAGGTAGCAGCCAGTCAGGCATCGGCACAGGAGCTAGCAAACAGCTGTAAACAGGGGAGTTTGTGTGGGAGTTCTGTTGGAGGAGAAGGTATTTGTGTGTGTTTGGTTTTGTATTGGTAGTATCTGTATGTGTAGGGGTTTGGCGGGGCTTTGTGCTGGGAGAGAAGCTGAGCCCTGATTAGGGGGCGGGGCTTCACTGACTAGGGGTCCTATAAAGGTAGCAGCCAGTCAGGCAGCGGCTAAGACAGCTGCAGCGGCACAGGAGCTAGCAAACAGAGCTGTAAACAGGGGAGTTGGAGTTCTGTTGGAGGAGAAGGTATTTGTGTGTGTTTGGATTTGTATTGTCAGTATCTGTATGTGCAGGGGCTTTGTGCTGGGAGAGAAGCTGAGCCCTGATTAGGGGGCGGGGCTTCACTGACTAGGGGTCCTATAAAAGTAGCAGCCAGTCAGGCAGAGGAACAGACAGCTGCAGTGGCACAGGAGCTAGCAAACAAAGCTGTAAACAGGGGAGTTTGAGTGGGAGTTCTGTTGGAGGAGAAGGTATTTGTGTGTGTTTTTGTATTGGTAGTATCTGTATGTGTACAAGCTTGAAGGGGCTTTGTGCTGGGAGAGAAGCTGAGCCCTGATTAGGGGGCGGGGCTTCACTGACTAGGGGTCCTATAAAGGTAGCAGCCAGTCAGGCAGAGGAACAGACAGCTGCAGCGGCACAGGAGCTAGCAAACAGAGCTGTAAGCAGGGGAGTTTGAGTGGGAGTTCTGTTGGAGGAGAAGGTATTTGTGTGTGTTTGGTTTTGTATTGGTAGAATCTGTATGTGTAGAGGCTTGGAGGGGCTTTGTGCTGGGAGAGAAGCTGAGCCCTGATTAGGGGGCGGGGCATCACTGACAAGGGGTCCTATAAAGGTAGCAGCCAGTCAGGCAGCGGCACCGGAGCTAGCAAACAGAGCTGTGAACAGGGGAGTTTGAGTGGGAGTTTTGTTGGAGGAGGAGGTATTTGTGTGTGTTTGGTTTTGTATTGGTAGAATCTGTATGTGTAGAGGCTTGGAGGGGCTAGGTGCTGGGAGAGAAGATGAGCCCTGATTAGGGGGCGGGGCTTCACTGACTAGGGGTCTTATAAAGGTAGCAGCCAGTCAGGCAGCGGCACAGACAGCTGAAGCGGCACAGGAGCTAGCAAACAGAGCTGTAAACAGGGAAGTTTGAGTGGGAGTTCTGTTGGAGGAGAAGGTATTTGTGTGTGTGTGTGTTTTTGTATTGGTAGTATCTGTATGTGTAGGGGTTTGGCGGGGCTTTGTGCTTGGAGAGAAGCTGAGCCCTGATTAGGGGGCGTGGCTTCACTGACGAGGGGTCCTATAAAGGTAGCAGCCAGTCAGGCAGCGGCACAGACAGCTGCAGTGGCACAGGCGCTAGCAAACAGAGCTGTAAACAGGGGAGTTGGAGTTCTGTTGGAGGAGAAGGAATTTGTGTGTGTTTGGATTTGTATTGTCAGTATCTGTATGTGCAGGGGCTTTGTGCTGGGAGAGAAGCTGAGCCCTGATTAGGGGGCGGGGCTTCACTGACGAGGGGTCCTATAAAGGGAGCAGCCAGTCAGGCAGGGGCACAGACAGCTGCAGCGGAACAGGAGCTACAAAACTGAGCTGTAAGCAGGGGAGTTTGAGTGGGAGTTCTGTTGGAGCAGAAGGTATTTGTGTGTGTTTGGTTTTGTATTGGTGGTATCTGTATGTGCAGGGGCTTTGTGCTGGGAGAGAAGCTGAGCCCTGATTAGGGGGCGGGGCTTCACTGACTAGGGGTCCTATAAAGGTAGCAGCCAGTCAGGCATCGGCACAGAGAGCTGCAGCGGCACAGGAGCTGGCAAACAGAGCTCTAAACAGGGGAGTTTGAGAGGGATTTCTGTTTGAGGAGAAGGTATTTGTGTGTGTTTGGTTTTGTATTGGTAGTATCTGTATGTGCAGAGGCTTGGAGGGGCTTTGTGCTGGGAGCGAAGCTGAGCCCTGATTAGGGGGCGGGGCTTCAATGACCAGGGGTCCTATAAAGGCAGCAGCCAGTCAGGCAGCGGCACAGCAGCTAGCAAACAGTGCTGTAAACACGGGAGTTTGAGTGGGAGTTCTGTTGGAGGAGAAGGTATATGTGTGTGTTTGGTTTCGTATTGGTAGTACCTGTATGTGTAGAGGCTTGGAGGGGCTTTGTGCTGGGAGAAAAGCTGAGCCCTGATTAGGGGGCGGGGCTTCACTGACTAGGGGTCCTATAAAGGTAGCAGCCAGTCAGGCAGCGGCACAGACAGCTGCAGCATCACTGGAGCTAGCAAACAGAGCTGTAAACAGGGGAGTTTGAGTGGGAGTTCTGTTGGAGGAGAAAGTATTTGTGTGTGCTTGGTTTTGTATTGGTAGTATCTGTATGTGTACGGAATTTGTGCTGGGAGAGAAGCTGAGCCCTGATTAGGGGGCGGGGCTTCACTGACTAGGGGTCCTATAAAGGGAGCAGCCAGTCAGGCAGCGGCACAGGAGCTAGCAAACAGAGCTGTAAACAGGGGAGTTTGAGAGGGAGTTCTGTTGGGGGAGAAGGTATTTCTGTGTGTGTTTGGTTTTGTATTGGTAGTATCTGTATGTGTAGAGGCTTGGAGGGGATTTGTGCTGGGAGAGAAGCTGAGCCCTGATTAGGGGGCGGGGCTTCACTGACTAGGGGTCCTATAAAGGGAGCAGCCAGTCAGGCAGCGACACAGACAGCTGCAGCGGTACAGGAGCTAGCAAACAGAGCTGTAAACAGCGGAGTTTGAGTGGGAGTTCTGTTGGAGGAGAAGGTATTTGTGTATGTGTTTGGTTTTGTATTGGTAGTATCTGTATGTGTAGAGGCTTGGAGGGGCTTTGTGCTGGGAGCGAAGCTGAGCCCTGATTAGGGAGCGGGGTTTCACTGACTAGGGGTCCTATGAAGGTGGCAGCCAGTCAGGCAGCGGCACAGGAGCTAGCAAACAGAGCTGTAAACAGGGGAGTTTGAGTGGGAGTTCTGTTGGAGGAGAAGCTCTTTGTGTGTGTTTGGTTTTGTATTGGTAGTATCTGTATGTGTAGAGGCTTGGAGGGGCTTTGTGCTGGGAGAGAAGCTGAGCCCTGATTAGGGGGCGGGGCTTCACTGACTAGGGGTCCTATAAAGGTAGCAGCCAGTCAGGCAGCGGCACAGGAGCTAGCAAACAGAGCTGTGAACAGGGGAGTTTGAGTGGGAGTTCTGTTGGAGGAGAAGGTATTTGTGTGTGTTTGGTTTTGTATTGGTAGTATCTGTATGTGTAGGGGCTTTCTGCTGGGAGAGAAGCTGAGCCCTGATTAGGGGGCGGGGCTTCACTGACTAGGGGTCTTATAAAAGTAGCAGCCAGTCAGGCAGCGGCACAGGAGCTAGCAAACAGAGCTGTGAACAGGGGAGTTTGAGTGGGAGTTCTGTTGGAGGAGAAGGTATTTGTGTGTGTTTTTGTATTGGTAGTATCTGTATGTGTAGAGGCTTGGAGGGGCTAGGTGCTGTGAGAGAAGCTGAGCCCTGATTAGGGGGCGGGGCTTCACTGACTAGGGGTCCTATAAAGGTAGCAGCCAGTCAGGCAGGGGAACAGACAGCTGCAGCGGCACAGGAGCTAGCAAACAGAGCTGTAAACAGGGGAGTTGGAGTGGGAGTTCTGTTGGAGAAGGTATTTGTGTGTGTTTGGTTCTGTATTGTCAGTATCTGTATGTGCAGGGGCTTTGTGCTGGGAGAGAAGCTGAGCCCTGATTAGGGGGCGGTGCTTCCCTGACTAGGGGTCCTATAAAGGTAGCAGCCAGTCAGGCAGCGGCACAGGAGCTAGCAAACAGAGCTGTGAACAGGGGAGTTTGTGTGGGAGTTCTGTTGGAGGAGAAGGTATTTGTGTGTGTTTGGTTTTGTATTGGTAGTATATGTATGTGTAGAGGCTTGGAGGGGCTTTGTGCTGGGAGAGAAGCTGAGCCCTGATTAGGGGGCGGGACTTGACTGACTAGGGGTCCTATAAAGGTAGCAGCCAGTCAGGCAGCGGCTCAGACAGCTGCAGCGGAACAGGAGCTAGCAAACAGACCTGTAAACAGGGGAGTTTGTGTGGGAGTTCTGTTGGAGGAGAAGGTATTTGTGTGTGTTTGGTTTTGTATTGGTAGTATCTGTATGTGTAGGGGTTTGGCGGAGCTTTGTGCTGGGAGAGAAGCTGAGCCATGATTAGGGGGCGGTGCTTCCCTGACTAGGGGTCCTATAAAGGTAGCAGCCAGTCAGGCAGCGGCACAGGAGCTAGCAAACAGAGCTGTGAACAGGGGAGTTTGTGTGGGAGTTCTGTTGGAGGAGAAGGTATTTGTGTGTGTTTGGTTTTGTATTGGTAGTATATGTATGTGTAGAGGCTTGGAGGGGCTTTGTGCTGGGAGAGAAGCTGAGCCATGATTAGGGGGCGGCGCTTCACTGACTAGGGTTCCTATGAAGGTAGCAGCCAGTCAGGCAGCGGCACAGGAGCTAGCAAACAGAGCTCTAAACAGGGGAGTATGAGTGGGAGTTCTGTTGGAGGAGAAGGTGTTTGTGTGTGTTTGGTTTTGTATTGGTAGTATCTGTATGTGTAGGGGCTTTGTGCTGGGAGAAAAGCTGAGCCCTGATTAGCGGGCGGGGCTTCCCTGACTAGGGGTCCTATAAAGGGAGCAGTCAGTCAGGCAGCGGCACAGAGAGCTGCAGCGGCACTGGAGCTAGCAAACTGAGCTGTAAACAGGGGAGTTTGAGAGGGAGTTCTGTTGGAGGAGAAGGTATTTTTGTGTGTTTGGTTTTGTATTGATAGTATCTGTATGTGTAGAGGCTTGGAGGGGCTTTGTGCTGGGAGAGAAGCTGAGCCCTGATTAGGGGGCGGGGCTTCACTGACTAGGGGTCCTATAAAGGGAGCAGCCAGTCAGGCAGCTGCACAGACAGCTGCAGCGGTACAGGAGCTAGCAAACAGAGCTGTAAACAGGGGAGTTTGAGTGGGAGTTCTGTTCGAGGAGAAGGTATTTGTGTGTTTGCTTTTGTGTTGGTGGTATCTGTATGTGTAGGGGCTTTGTGCTGGGAGAGAAGCTGAGCCCTGATTAGGGGGCGGGGCTTCACTGACTAGGGGTCCTATAAAGGGAGCAGCCAGTCAGGCAGCGACACAGACAGCTGCAGCGGTACAGGAGCTAGCAAACAGAGCTGTAAACAGGGGAGTTGGAGTGGGAGTTCTGTTGGAGGAGAAGGTATTTGTGTGTGTTTTTGGTTTTGTATTGGTAGTATCTGTATGTGCAGAGGCTTGGAGGGGCTTTGTGCTGGGAGCGAAGCTGAGCCCTGATTAGGGGGCGGGGCTTCACTGACTAGGGGTCCTATAAAGGTAGCAGCCAGTCAGGCAGCGGCACAGAAGCTAGCAAACAGAGCTGTAAACAGGGGAGTTTGAGTGGGAGTTCTGTTGGAAGAGAAGGTATTTGTGTGTGTTTGGTTTTGTATTGGTAGTATCTGTATGTGTAGGGGTTTGGCGGGGCTTTGTGCTGGGAGAGAAGCTGAGCCCTGATTAGGGGGCGGGGCTTCACTGACTAGGGGTCCTATAAAGGTAGCAGCCAGTCAGGCAGCGGCTAAGACAGCTGCAGCGGCACAGGAGCTAGCAAACAGAGCTGTAAACAGGGGAGTTTGAGTGGGAGTTCTGTTGGAGGAGAAGGTATTTGTGTGTGTTTGGATTTGTATTGTCAGTATCTGTATGTGCAGGGGCTTTGTGCTGGGAGAGAAGCTGAGCCCTGATTAGGGGGCGGGGCTTCACTGACTAGGGGTCCTATAAAAGTAGCAGCCAGTCAGGCAGAGGAACAGACAGCTGCAGTGGCACAGGAGCTAGCAAACAGAGCTGTAAACAGGGGAGTTTGAGTGGGAGTTCTGTTGGAGGAGAAGGTATTTGTGTGTGTTTTTGTATTGGTAGTATCTGTATGTGTACAAGCTTGAAGGGGCTTTGTGCTGGGAGAGAAGCTGAGCCCTGATTAGGGGGCGGGGCTTCACTGACTAGGGGTCCTATAAAGGTAGCAGCCAGTCAGGCAGAGGAACAGACAGCTGCAGCGGCACAGGGGCTAGCAAACAGAGCTGTAAGCAGGGGAGTTTGAGTGGGAGTTCTGTTGGAGGAGAAGGTATTTGTGTGTGTTTGGTTTTGTATTGGTAGTATCTGTATGTGTAGAGGCTTGGAGGGGCTTTGTGCTGGGAGAGAAGCTGAGCCCTGATTAGGGGGCGGGGCTTCACTGACAAGGGGTCCTATAAAGGTAGCAGCCAGTCAGGCAGCGGCACAGACAGCTGCAGTGGCACAGGCGCTAGCAAACAGAGCTGTAAACAGGGGAGTTGGAGTTCTGTTGGAGGAGAAGGAATTTGTGTGTGTTTGGATTTGTATTGTCAGTATCTGTATGTGCAGGGGCTTTGTGCTGGGAGAGAAGCTGAGCCCTGATTAGGGGGCGGTGCTTCCCTGACTAGGGGTCCTATAAAGGTAGCAGCCAGTCAGGCATCGGCACAGGAGCTAGAAAACAGAGCTGTAAACAGGGGAGTTTGTGTGGGAGTTCTGTTGGAGGAGATGGTATTTGTGTGTGTTTGGTTTTGTATTGGTAGTATCTGTATGTGTAGAGGCTTGGAGGGGCTTTGAGCTGGGAGAGAAGCTGAGCCCTGATTAGGGGGCGGGGCTTCACTGACTAGGGGTCCTATAAAGGTAGCAGCCAGAAAGACAGCGGCACAGGAGCTAGAAAACAGAGCTGTAAGCAGGGGAGTTTGTGTGGGAGTTCTGTTGGAGGAGAAGGTATTTGTGTGTGTTTGGTTTTGTATTGGTAGTATCTGTATGTGTAGGGGTTTGGCGGGGCTTTGTGCTGGGAGAGAAGCTGAGCCCTGATTAGGGGGCGGGGCTTCACTGACTAGGGGTCCTATAAAGGTAGCAGCCAGTCAGGCAGCGGCTAAGACAGCTGCAGCGGCACAGGAGCTAGCAAACAGAGCTGTAAACAGGGGAGTTGGAGTTCTGTTGGAGGAGAAGGTATTTGTGTGTGTTTGGATTTGTATTGTCAGTATCTGTATGTGCAGGGGCTTTGTGCTGGGAGAGAAGCTGAGCCCTGATTAGGGGGCGGGGCTTCACTGACTAGGGGTCCTATAAAAGTAGCAGCCAGTCAGGCAGAGGAACAGACAGCTGCAGTGGCACAGGAGCTAGCAAACAGAGCTGTAAACAGGGGAGTTTGAGTGGGAGTTCTGTTGGAGGAGAAGGTATTTGTGTGTGTTTTTGTATTGGTAGTATCTGTATGTGTAGAAGCTTGAAGGGGCTTTGTGCTGGGAGAGAAGCTGAGCCCTGATTAGGGGGCGGGGCTTCACTGACAAGGGGTCCTATAAAGGTAGCAGCCAGTCAGGCAGCGGCACCGGAGCTAGCAAACAGAGCTGTGAACAGGGGAGTTTGAGTGGGAGTTTTGTTGGAGGAGGAGGTATTTGTGTGTGTTTGGTTTTGTATTGGTAGTATCTGTATGTGTAGAGGCTTGGAGGGGCTAGGTGCTGGGAGAGAAGATGAGCCCTGATTAGGGGGCGGGGCTTCACTGACTAGGGGTCTTATAAAGGTAGCAGCCAGTCAGGCAGCGGCACAGACAGCTGAAGCGGCACAGGAGCTAGCAAACAGAGCTGTAAACAGGGGAGTTTGAGTGGGAGTTCTGTTGGAGGAGAAGGTATTTGTGTGTGTGTGTTTTTGTATTGGTAGTATCTGTATGTGTAGGGGTTTGGCGGGGCTTTGTGCTTGGAGAGAAGCTGAGCCCTGATTAGGGGGCGTGGCTTCACTGACGAGGGGTCCTATAAAGGTAGCAGCCAGTCAGGCAGCGGCACAGACAGCTGCAGTGGCACAGGCGCTATCAAACAGAGCTGTAAACAGGGGAGTTGGAGTTCTGTTGGAGGAGAAGGAATTTGTGTGTGTTTGGATTTGTATTGTCAGTATCTGTATGTGCAGGGGCTTTGTGCTGGGAGAGAAGCTGAGCCCTGATTAGGGGGTGGGGCTTCACTGACGAGGGGTCCTATAAAGGGAGCAGCCAGTCAGGCAGGGGCACAGACAGCTGCAGCGGAACAGGAGCTACAAAACTGAGCTGTAAGCAGGGGAGTTTGAGAGGGATTTCTGTTTGAGGAGAAGGTATTTGTGTGGGTTTGGTTTTGTATTGGTGGTATCTGTATGTGCAGGGGCTTTGTGCTGGGAGCGAAGCTGAGCCCTGATTAGGGGGCGGGGCTTCACTGACTAGGGGTCCTATAAAGGTAGCAGCCAGTCAGGCATCGGCACAGACAGCTGCAGCGGCACAGGAGCTGGCAAACAGAGCTCTAAACAGGGGAGTTTGAGAGGGATTTCTGTTTGAGGAGAAGGTATTTGTGTGTGTTTGGTTTTGTATTGGTAGTATCTGTATGTGCAGAGGCTTGGAGGGGCTTTGTGCTGGGAGCGAAGCTGAGCCCTGATTAGGGGGCGGGGCTTCAATGACCAGGGGTCCTATAAAGGCAGCAGCCAGTCAGGCAGCGGCACAGCAGCTAGCAAACAGTGCTGTAAACACGGGAGTTTGAGTGGGAGTTCTGTTGGAGGAGAAGGTATATGTGTGTGTTTGGTTTCGTATTGGTAGTACCTGTATGTGTAGAGGCTTGGAGGGGCTTTGTGCTGGGAGAAAAGCTGAGCCCTGATTAGGGGGCGGGGCTTCACTGACTAGGGGTCCTATAAAGGTAGCAGCCAGTCAGGCAGCGGCACAGACAGCTGCAGCATCACTGGAGCTAGCAAACAGAGCTGTAAACAGGGGAGTTTGAGTGGGAGTTCTGTTGGAGGAGAAAGTATTTGTGTGTGCTTGGTTTTGTATTGGTAGTATCTGTATGTGTAGGGAATTTGTGCTGGGAGAGAAGCTGAGCCCTGATTAGGGGGCGGGGCTTCACTGACTAGGGGTCCTATAAAGGTACCAGCCAGTCAGGCAGCGGCACAGACAGCTGCAGCGGCACTGGAGCTAGCAAACAGAGCTGTAAACAGGGGAATTTGAGTGGGAGTTCTGTTGGAGGAGAAGGCATTTCTGTGTGTGTTTGGTTTTGTATTGGTGGTATCTGTATGTGTATAGGCTTGGAGGGGCTTTGTGCTGGGAGAGAAGCTGAGCCCTGATTAGGGGGCGGGGCTTCACTGACTAGGGGTCCTATAAAGGGAGCAGCCAGTCAGGCAGCGGCACAGGAGCTAGCAAACAGAGCTGTAAACAGGGGAGTTTGAGAGGGAGTTCTGTTGGGGGAGAAGGTATTTCTGTGTGTGTTTGGTTTTGTATTGGTAGTATCTGTATGTGTAGAGGCTTGGAGGGGATTTGTGCTGGGAGAGAAGCTGAGCCCTGATTAGGGGGCGGGGCTTCACTGACTAGGGGTCCTATAAAGGGAGCAGCCAGTCAGGCAGCGACACAGACAGCTGCAGCGGTACAGGAGCTAGCAAACAGAGCTGTAAACAGCGGAGTTTGAGTGGGAGTTCTGTTGGAGGAGAAGGTATTTGTGTATGTGTTTGGTTTTGTATTGGTAGTATCTGTATGTGTAGAGGCTTGGAGGGGCTTTGTGCTGGGAGCGAAGCTGAGCCCTGATTAGGGAGCGGGGTTTCACTGACTAGGGGTCCTATGAAGGTGGCAGCCAGTCAGGCAGCGGCACAGGAGCTAGCAAACAGAGCTGTAAACAGGGGAGTTTGAGTGGGAGTTCTGTTGGAGGAGAAGCTATTTGTGTGTGTTTGGTTTTGTATTGGTAGTATCTGTATGTGTAGAGGCTTGGAGGGGCTTTGTGCTGGGAGAGAAGCTGAGCCCTGATTAGGGGGCGGGGCTTCACTGACTAGGGGTCCTATAAAGGTAGCAGCCAGTCAGGCAGCGGCACAGGAGCTAGCAAACAGAGCTGTGAACAGGGGAGTTTGAGTGGGAGTTCTGTTGGAGGAGAAGGTATTTGTGTGTGTTTTTGTATTGGTAGTATCTGTATGTGTAGAGGCTTGGAGGGGCTAGGTGCTGTGAGAGAAGCTGAGCCCTGATTAGGGGGCGGGGCTTCACTGACTAGGGGTCCTATAAAGGTAGCAGCCAGTCAGGCAGGGGAACAGACAGCTGCAGCGGCACAGGAGCTAGCAAACAGAGCTGTAAACAGGGGAGTTGGAGTGGGAGTTCTGTTGGAGGAGAAGGTATTTGTGTGTGTTTGGTTCTGTATTGTCAGTATCTGTATGTGCAGGGGCTTTGTGCTGGGAGAGAAGCTGAGCCCTGATTAGGGGGCGGTGCTTCCCTGACTAGGGGTCCTATAAAGGTAGCAGCCAGTCAGGCAGCGGCACAGGAGCTAGCAAACAGAGCTGTGAACAGGGGAGTTTGTGTGGGAGTTCTGTTGGAGGAGAAGGTATTTGTGTGTGTTTGGTTTTGTATTGGTAGTATATGTATGTGTAGAGGCTTGGAGGGGCTTTGTGCTGGGAGAGAAGCTGAGCCCTGATTAGGGGGCGGGACTTGACTGACTAGGGGTCCTATAAAGGTAGCAGCCAGTCAGGCAGCGGCTCAGACAGCTGCAGCGGAACAGGAGCTAGCAAACAGACCTGTAAACAGGGGAGTTTGTGTTGGAGTTCTGTTGGAGGAGAAGGTATTTGTGTGTGTTTGGTTTTGTATTGGTAGTATCTGTATGTGTAGGGGTTTGGCGGAGCTTTGTGCTGGGAGAGAAGCTGAGCCATGATTAGGGGGCGGTGCTTCCCTGACTAGGGGTCCTATAAAGGTAGCAGCCAGTCAGGCAGCGGCACAGGAGCTAGCAAACAGAGCTGTGAACAGGGGAGTTTGTGTGTGTTTGGTTTTGTATTGGTAGTATATGTATGTGTAGAGGCTTGGAGGGGCTTTGTGCTGGGAGAGAAGCTGAGCCATGATTAGGGGACGGCGCTTCGCTGACGAGGGTTCCTATGAAGGTAGCAGCCAGTCAGGCAGCGGCACAGGAGCTAGCAAACAGAGCTCTAAACAGGGGAGTATGAGTGGGAGTTCTGTTGGAGGAGAAGGTGTTTGTGTGTGTTTGGTTTTGTATTGGTAGTATCTGTATGTGTAGGGGCTTTGTGCTGGGAGAAAAGCTGAGCCCTGATTAGCGGGCGGGGCTTCCCTGACTAGGGGTCCTATAAAGGGAGCAGTCAGTCAGGCAGCGGCACAGAGAGCTGCAGCGGCACTGGAGCTAGCAAACTGAGCTGTAAACAGGGGAGTTTGAGAGGGAGTTCTGTTGGAGGAGAAGGTATTTTTGTGTGTTTGGTTTTGTATTGGTAGTATCTGTATGTGTAGAGGCTTGGAGGGGCTTTGTGCTGGGAGAGAAGCTGAGCCCTGATTAGGGGGCGGGGCTTCACTGACTAGGGGTCCTATAAAGGGAGCAGCCAGTCAGGCAGCTGCACAGACAGCTGCAGCGGTACAGGAGCTAGCAAACAGAGCTGTAAACAGGGGAGTTTGAGTGGGAGTTCTGTTCGAGGAGAAGGTATTTGTGTGTGTTTGCTTTTGTGTTGGTGGTATCTGTATGTGTAGGGGCTTTGTGCTGGGAGAGAAGCTGAGCCCTGATTAGGGGGCGGGGCTTCACTGACTAGGGGTCCTATAAAGGGAGCAGCCAGTCAGGCAGCGACACAGACAGCTGCAGTGGTACAGGAGCTAGCAAACAGAGCTGTAAACAGGGGAGTTGGAGTGGGAGTTCTGTTGGAGGAGAAGGTATTTGTGTGTGTTTTTGGTTTTGTATTGGTAGTATCTGTATGTGCAGAGGCTTGGAGGGGCTTTGTGCTGGGAGCGAAGCTGAGCCCTGATTAGGGGGCGGGGCTTCACTGACTAGGGGTCCTATAAAGGGAGCAGCCATTCAGGCAGCGGCACATACAGCTGCAGTGGCACAGGAGCGAGCAAACAGAGCTGTAAGCAGGGGAGTTGGAGTGGGAGTTCTGTTGGAGGTGAAGGTATTTGTGTGTGTTTGGTTTTGTATTGTCAGTATCTGTATGTGCAGGGGCTTTGTGCTGGGAGAGAAGCTGAGCCCTGATTAGGGGGCGGTGCTTCCCTGACTAGGGGTCCTATAAAGGTAGCATCCAGTGAGGCAGCGGCACAGGAGCTAGCAAACAGCTGTAAACAGGGGAGTTTGTGTGGGAGTTCTGTTGGAGGAGAAGGTATTTGTGTGTGTTTGGTTTTGTGTTGGTAGTATCTGTATGTGTAGGGGTTTGGCGGGGCTTTGTGCTTGGAGAGAAGCTGAGCCCTGATTAGGGGGCGGGGCTTCACTGACGAGGGGTCCTATAAAGGTAGCAGCCAGTCAGGCAGCGGCACAGACAGCTGCAGTGGCACAGGCGCTAGCAAACAGAGCTGTAAACAGGGGAGTTGGAGTTCTGTTGGAGGAGAAGGAATTTGTGTGTGTTTGGATTTGTATTGTCAGTATCTGTATGTGCAGGGGCTTTGTGCTGGGAGAGAAGCTGAGCCCTGATTAGGGGGCGGGGCTTCACTGACTAGGGGTCGTATAAAGGTAGCAGCCAGTCAGGCAGCGGCACAGGAGCTAGCAAACAGAGCTGTAAACAGGGGAGTTTGAGTGGGAGTTCTGTTGGAGGAGAAGATATTTGTGTGTGTGTGTTTTTTTATTGGTAGTATCTGTATGTGTAGAGGCTTGGAGGGGCTTTGTGCTGGGAGAGAAGCTGAGCCCTGATTAGGGGGCGGGGCTTGACTGACTGGGGCTCCTATAAAGGTAGCAGCCAGTCAGGCAGCGGCTCAGACAGCTGCAGCGGCACAGGAGCTAGCAAACAGAGCTGTAAACAGGGGAGTTGGAGTGGGAGTTCTGTTGGAGGAGAAGGTATTTGTGTGTGTTTGGTTTTGTATTGTCAGTATCTGTATGTGCAGGGGCTTTGTGCTGGGAGAGAAGCTGAGCCCTGATTAGGGGGCGGTGCTTCCCTGACTAGGGGTCCTATAAAGGTAGCAGCCAGAAAGACAGCGGCACAGGAGCTAGAAAACAGAGCTGTAAACAGGGGAGTTTGTGTGGGAGTTCTGTTGGAGGAGAAGGTATTTGTGTGTGTTTGGTTTTGTGTTGGTAGTATCTGTATGTGTAGGGGTTTGGCGGGGCTTTGTGCTTGGAGAGAAGCTGAGCCCTGATTAGGGGGCGGGGCTTCACTGACGAGGGGTCCTATAAAGGGAGCAGCCAGTCAGGCAGGGGCACAGACAGCTGCAGCGGAACAGGAGCTACAAAACTGAGCTGTAAGCAGGGGAGTTTGAGAGGGATTTCTGTTTGAGGAGAAGGTATTTGTGTGGGTTTGGTTTTGTATTGGTGGTATCTGTATGTGCAGGGGCTTTGTGCTGGGAGCGAAGCTGAGCCCTGATTAGGGGGCGGGGCTTCACTGACTAGGGGTCCTATAAAGGTAGCAGCCAGTCAGGCATCGGCACAGACAGCTGCAGCGGCACAGGAGCTGGCAAACAGAGCTCTAAACAGGGGAGTTTGAGAGGGATTTCTGTTTGAGGAGAAGGTATTTGTGTGTGTTTGGTTTTGTATTGGTAGTATCTGTATGTGCAGAGGCTTGGAGGGGCTTTGTGCTGGGAGCGAAGCTGAGCCCTGATTAGGGGGCGGGGCTTCAATGACCAGGGGTCCTATAAAGGCAGCAGCCAGTCAGGCAGCGGCACAGCAGCTAGCAAACAGTGCTGTAAACACGGGAGTTTGAGTGGGAGTTCTGTTGGAGGAGAAGGTATATGTGTGTGTTTGGTTTCGTATTGGTAGTACCTGTATGTGTAGAGGCTTGGAGGGGCTTTGTGCTGGGAGAAAAGCTGAGCCCTGATTAGGGGGCGGGGCTTCACTGACTAGGGGTCCTATAAAGGTAGCAGCCAGTCAGGCAGCGGCACAGACAGCTGCAGCATCACTGGAGCTAGCAAACAGAGCTGTAAACAGGGGAGTTTGAGTGGGAGTTCTGTTGGAGGAGAAAGTATTTGTGTGTGCTTGGTTTTGTATTGGTAGTATCTGTATGTGTAGGGAATTTGTGCTGGGAGAGAAGCTGAGCCCTGATTAGGGGGCGGGGCTTCACTGACTAGGGGTCCTATAAAGGTACCAGCCAGTCAGGCAGCGGCACAGACAGCTGCAGCGGCACTGGAGCTAGCAAACAGAGCTGTAAACAGGGGAATTTGAGTGGGAGTTCTGTTGGAGGAGAAGGCATTTCTGTGTGTGTTTGGTTTTGTATTGGTGGTATCTGTATGTGTATAGGCTTGGAGGGGCTTTGTGCTGGGAGAGAAGCTGAGCCCTGATTAGGGGGCGGGGCTTCACTGACTAGGGGTCCTATAAAGGGAGCAGCCAGTCAGGCAGCGGCACAGGAGCTAGCAAACAGAGCTGTAAACAGGGGAGTTTGAGAGGGAGTTCTGTTGGGGGAGAAGGTATTTCTGTGTGTGTTTGGTTTTGTATTGGTAGTATCTGTATGTGTAGAGGCTTGGAGGGGATTTGTGCTGGGAGAGAAGCTGAGCCCTGATTAGGGGGCGGGGCTTCACTGACTAGGGGTCCTATAAAGGGAGCAGCCAGTCAGGCAGCGACACAGACAGCTGCAGCGGTACAGGAGCTAGCAAACAGAGCTGTAAACAGCGGAGTTTGAGTGGGAGTTCTGTTGGAGGAGAAGGTATTTGTGTATGTGTTTGGTTTTGTATTGGTAGTATCTGTATGTGTAGAGGCTTGGAGGGGCTTTGTGCTGGGAGCGAAGCTGAGCCCTGATTAGGGAGCGGGGTTTCACTGACTAGGGGTCCTATGAAGGTGGCAGCCAGTCAGGCAGCGGCACAGGAGCTAGCAAACAGAGCTGTAAACAGGGGAGTTTGAGTGGGAGTTCTGTTGGAGGAGAAGCTATTTGTGTGTGTTTGGTTTTGTATTGGTAGTATCTGTATGTGTAGAGGCTTGGAGGGGCTTTGTGCTGGGAGAGAAGCTGAGCCCTGATTAGGGGGCGGGGCTTCACTGACTAGGGGTCCTATAAAGGTAGCAGCCAGTCAGGCAGCGGCACAGGAGCTAGCAAACAGAGCTGTGAACAGGGGAGTTTGAGTGGGAGTTCTGTTGGAGGAGAAGGTATTTGTGTGTGTTTTTGTATTGGTAGTATCTGTATGTGTAGAGGCTTGGAGGGGCTAGGTGCTGTGAGAGAAGCTGAGCCCTGATTAGGGGGCGGGGCTTCACTGACTAGGGGTCCTATAAAGGTAGCAGCCAGTCAGGCAGGGGAACAGACAGCTGCAGCGGCACAGGAGCTAGCAAACAGAGCTGTAAACAGGGGAGTTGGAGTGGGAGTTCTGTTGGAGGAGAAGGTATTTGTGTGTGTTTGGTTCTGTATTGTCAGTATCTGTATGTGCAGGGGCTTTGTGCTGGGAGAGAAGCTGAGCCCTGATTAGGGGGCGGTGCTTCCCTGACTAGGGGTCCTATAAAGGTAGCAGCCAGTCAGGCAGCGGCACAGGAGCTAGCAAACAGAGCTGTGAACAGGGGAGTTTGTGTGGGAGTTCTGTTGGAGGAGAAGGTATTTGTGTGTGTTTGGTTTTGTATTGGTAGTATATGTATGTGTAGAGGCTTGGAGGGGCTTTGTGCTGGGAGAGAAGCTGAGCCCTGATTAGGGGGCGGGACTTGACTGACTAGGGGTCCTATAAAGGTAGCAGCCAGTCAGGCAGCGGCTCAGACAGCTGCAGCGGAACAGGAGCTAGCAAACAGACCTGTAAACAGGGGAGTTTGTGTTGGAGTTCTGTTGGAGGAGAAGGTATTTGTGTGTGTTTGGTTTTGTATTGGTAGTATCTGTATGTGTAGGGGTTTGGCGGAGCTTTGTGCTGGGAGAGAAGCTGAGCCATGATTAGGGGGCGGTGCTTCCCTGACTAGGGGTCCTATAAAGGTAGCAGCCAGTCAGGCAGCGGCACAGGAGCTAGCAAACAGAGCTGTGAACAGGGGAGTTTGTGTGTGTTTGGTTTTGTATTGGTAGTATATGTATGTGTAGAGGCTTGGAGGGGCTTTGTGCTGGGAGAGAAGCTGAGCCATGATTAGGGGACGGCGCTTCGCTGACGAGGGTTCCTATGAAGGTAGCAGCCAGTCAGGCAGCGGCACAGGAGCTAGCAAACAGAGCTCTAAACAGGGGAGTATGAGTGGGAGTTCTGTTGGAGGAGAAGGTGTTTGTGTGTGTTTGGTTTTGTATTGGTAGTATCTGTATGTGTAGGGGCTTTGTGCTGGGAGAAAAGCTGAGCCCTGATTAGCGGGCGGGGCTTCCCTGACTAGGGGTCCTATAAAGGGAGCAGTCAGTCAGGCAGCGGCACAGAGAGCTGCAGCGGCACTGGAGCTAGCAAACTGAGCTGTAAACAGGGGAGTTTGAGAGGGAGTTCTGTTGGAGGAGAAGGTATTTTTGTGTGTTTGGTTTTGTATTGGTAGTATCTGTATGTGTAGAGGCTTGGAGGGGCTTTGTGCTGGGAGAGAAGCTGAGCCCTGATTAGGGGGCGGGGCTTCACTGACTAGGGGTCCTATAAAGGGAGCAGCCAGTCAGGCAGCTGCACAGACAGCTGCAGCGGTACAGGAGCTAGCAAACAGAGCTGTAAACAGGGGAGTTTGAGTGGGAGTTCTGTTCGAGGAGAAGGTATTTGTGTGTGTTTGCTTTTGTGTTGGTGGTATCTGTATGTGTAGGGGCTTTGTGCTGGGAGAGAAGCTGAGCCCTGATTAGGGGGCGGGGCTTCACTGACTAGGGGTCCTATAAAGGGAGCAGCCAGTCAGGCAGCGACACAGACAGCTGCAGTGGTACAGGAGCTAGCAAACAGAGCTGTAAACAGGGGAGTTGGAGTGGGAGTTCTGTTGGAGGAGAAGGTATTTGTGTGTGTTTTTGGTTTTGTATTGGTAGTATCTGTATGTGCAGAGGCTTGGAGGGGCTTTGTGCTGGGAGCGAAGCTGAGCCCTGATTAGGGGGCGGGGCTTCACTGACTAGGGGTCCTATAAAGGGAGCAGCCATTCAGGCAGCGGCACATACAGCTGCAGTGGCACAGGAGCGAGCAAACAGAGCTGTAAGCAGGGGAGTTGGAGTGGGAGTTCTGTTGGAGGTGAAGGTATTTGTGTGTGTTTGGTTTTGTATTGTCAGTATCTGTATGTGCAGGGGCTTTGTGCTGGGAGAGAAGCTGAGCCCTGATTAGGGGGCGGTGCTTCCCTGACTAGGGGTCCTATAAAGGTAGCATCCAGTGAGGCAGCGGCACAGGAGCTAGCAAACAGCTGTAAACAGGGGAGTTTGTGTGGGAGTTCTGTTGGAGGAGAAGGTATTTGTGTGTGTTTGGTTTTGTGTTGGTAGTATCTGTATGTGTAGGGGTTTGGCGGGGCTTTGTGCTTGGAGAGAAGCTGAGCCCTGATTAGGGGGCGGGGCTTCACTGACGAGGGGTCCTATAAAGGTAGCAGCCAGTCAGGCAGCGGCACAGACAGCTGCAGTGGCACAGGCGCTAGCAAACAGAGCTGTAAACAGGGGAGTTGGAGTTCTGTTGGAGGAGAAGGAATTTGTGTGTGTTTGGATTTGTATTGTCAGTATCTGTATGTGCAGGGGCTTTGTGCTGGGAGAGAAGCTGAGCCCTGATTAGGGGGCGGGGCTTCACTGACTAGGGGTCGTATAAAGGTAGCAGCCAGTCAGGCAGCGGCACAGGAGCTAGCAAACAGAGCTGTAAACAGGGGAGTTTGAGTGGGAGTTCTGTTGGAGGAGAAGATATTTGTGTGTGTGTGTTTTTTTATTGGTAGTATCTGTATGTGTAGAGGCTTGGAGGGGCTTTGTGCTGGGAGAGAAGCTGAGCCCTGATTAGGGGGCGGGGCTTGACTGACTGGGGCTCCTATAAAGGTAGCAGCCAGTCAGGCAGCGGCTCAGACAGCTGCAGCGGCACAGGAGCTAGCAAACAGAGCTGTAAACAGGGGAGTTGGAGTGGGAGTTCTGTTGGAGGAGAAGGTATTTGTGTGTGTTTGGTTTTGTATTGTCAGTATCTGTATGTGCAGGGGCTTTGTGCTGGGAGAGAAGCTGAGCCCTGATTAGGGGGCGGTGCTTCCCTGACTAGGGGTCCTATAAAGGTAGCAGCCAGAAAGACAGCGGCACAGGAGCTAGAAAACAGAGCTGTAAACAGGGGAGTTTGTGTGGGAGTTCTGTTGGAGGAGATGGTATTTGTGTGTGTTTGGTTTTGTATTGGTAGTATCTGTATGTGTAGAGGCTTGGAGGGGCTTTGAGCTGGGAGAGAAGCTGAGCCCTGATTAGGGGGCGGGGCTTCACTGACTAGGGGTCCTATAAAGGTAGCAGCCAGAAAGACAGCGGCACAGGAGCTAGAAAACAGAGCTGTAAGCAGGGGAGTTTGAGTGGGAGTTCTGTTGGAGGAGAAGGTATTTGTGTGTGTTTTTTTTGTATTGGTAGTGTCTGTATGTGTAGAGGCTTGGAGGGGCTTTGTGCTGGGAGAGAAGCTGAGCCCTGATCAGGGGGCGGGGCTTCACTGACTAGGGGTCCTATAAAGGTAGCAGCCAGTCAGGCATCGGCACAGACAGCTGCAGCGGCACAGGAGCTAGCAAACAGAGCTGTAAACAGGGGAGTTGGAGTGGGAGTTCTGTTGGAGGAGAAGGTATTTGTGTGTGTTTGGTTTTGTATTGTCAGTATCTGTATGTGCAGGGGCTTTGTGCTGGGAGAGAAGCTGAGCCCTGATTAGGGGGCGGTGCTTCCCTGACTAGGGGTCCTATAAAGGTAGCAGCCAGTCAGGCATCGGCACAGGAGCCAGCAAACAGCTGTAAACAGGGGAGTTTGTGTGGGAGTTCTGTTGGAGGAGAAGGTATTTGTGTGTGTTTGGTTTTGTATTGGTAGTATCTGTATGTGTAGGGGTTTGGCGGGGCTTTGTGCTGGGAGAGGATCTGAGCCCTGATTAGGGGGCGGGGCTTCACTGACTAGGGGTCCTATAAAGGTAGCAGCCAGTCAGGCAGCGGCTAAGACAGCTGCAGCGGCACAGGAGCTAGCAAACAGAGCTGTAAACAGGGGAGTTGGAGTTCTGTTGGAGGAGAAGGTATTTGTGTGTGTTTGGATTTGTATTGTCAGTATCTGTATGTGCAGGGGCTTTGTGCTGGGAGAGAAGCTGAGCCCTGATTAGGGGGCGGGGCTTCACTGACTAGGGGTCCTATAAAAGTAGCAGCCAGTCAGGCAGAGGAACAGACAGCTGCAGTGGCACAGGAGCTAGCAAACAGAGCTGTAAACAGGGGAGTTTGAGTGGGAGTTCTGTTGGAGGAGAAGGTATTTGTGTGTGTTTTTGTATTGGTAGTATCTGTATGTGTACAAGCTTGAAGGGGCTTTGTGCTGGGAGAGAAGCTGAGCCCTGATTAGGGGGCGGGGCTTCACTGACTAGGGGTCCTATAAAGGTAGCAGCCAGTCAGGCAGAGGAACAGACAGCTGCAGCGGCACAGGAGCTAGCAAACAGAGCTGTAAGCAGGGGAGTTTGAGTGGGAGTTCTGTTGGAGGAGAAGGTATTTGTGTGTGTTTGGTTTTGTATTGGTAGTATCTGTATGTGTAGAGGCTTGGAGGGGCTTTGTGCTGGGAGAGAAGCTGAGCCCTGGTTAGGGGGCGGGGCTTCACTGACAAGGGGTCCTATAAAGGTAGCAGCCAGTCAGGCAGCGGCACCGGAGCTAGCAAACAGAGCTGTGAACAGGGGAGTTTGAGTGGGAGTTTTGTTGGAGGAGGAGGTATTTGTGTGTGTTTGGTTTTGTATTGGTAGTATCTGTATGTGTAGAGGCTTGGAGGGGCTAGGTGCTGGGAGAGAAGATGAGCCCTGATTAGGGGGCGGGGCTTCACTGACTAGGGGTCTTATAAAGGTAGCAGCCAGTCAGGCAGCGGCACAGACAGCTGAAGCGGCACAGGAGCTAGCAAACAGAGCTGTAAACAGGGGAGTTTGAGTGGGAGTTCTGTTGGAGGAGAAGGTATTTGTGTGTGTGTGTTTTTGTATTGGTAGTATCTGTATGTGTAGGGGTTTGGCGGGGCTTTGTGCTTGGAGAGAAGCTGAGCCCTGATTAGGGGGCGTGGCTTCACTGACGAGGGGTCCTATAAAGGTAGCAGCCAGTCAGGCAGCGGCACAGACAGCTGCAGTGGCACAGGCGCTAGCAAACAGAGCTGTAAACAGGGGAGTTGGAGTTCTGTTGGAGGAGAAGGAATTTGTGTGTGTTTGGATTTGTATTGTCAGTATCTGTATGTGCAGGGGCTTTGTGCTGGGAGAGAAGCTGAGCCCTGATTAGGGGGTGGGGCTTCACTGACTAGGGGTCCTATAAAGGGAGCAGCCAGTCAGGCAGCGACACAGACAGCTGCAGCGGTACAGGAGCTAGCAAACAGAGCTGTAAACAGGGGAGTTTGAGTGGGACTTCTGTTGGAGGAGAAGGTATTTGTGTGTGTGTTTGGTATTGTATTGGTAGTATCTGTATGTGTAGAGGCTTGGAGGGGATTTGTGCTGGGAGCGAAGCTGAGCCCTGATTAGGGGGCGGGGCTTCACTGACGAGGGGTCCTATAAAGGGAGCAGCCAGTCAGGCAGGGGCACAGACAGCTGCAGCGGAACAGGAGCTACAAAACTGAGCTGTAAGCAGGGGAGTTTGAGTGGGAGTTCTGTTGGAGCAGAAGGTATTTGTGTGTGTTTGGTTTTGTATTGGTGGTATCTGTATGTGCAGGGGCTTTGTGCTGGGAGAGAAGCTGAGCCCTGATTAGGGGGCGGGGCTTCACTGACTAGGGGTCCTATAAAGGTAGCAGCCAGTCAGGCATCGGCACAGACAGCTGCAGCGGCACAGGAGCTGGCAAACAGAGCTCTAAACAGGGGAGTTTGAGAGGGATTTCTGTTTGAGGAGAAGGTATTTGTGTGTGTTTGGTTTTGTATTGGTAGTATCTGTATGTGCAGAGGCTTGGAGGGGCTTTGTGCTGGGAGCGAAGCTGAGCCCTGATTAGGGGGCGGGGCTTCAATGACCAGGGGTCCTATAAAGGCAGCAGCCAGTCAGGCAGCGGCACAGCAGCTAGCAAACAGTGCTGTAAACACGGGAGTTTGAGTGGGAGTTCTGTTGGAGGAGAAGGTATATGTGTGTGTTTGGTTTCGTATTGGTAGTACCTGTATGTGTAGAGGCTTGGAGGGGCTTTGTGCTGGGAGAAAAGCTGAGCCCTGATTAGGGGGCGGGGCTTCACTGACTAGGGGTCCTATAAAGGTAGCAGCCAGTCAGGCAGCGGCACAGACAGCTGCAGCATCACTGGAGCTAGCAAACAGAGCTGTAAACAGGGGAGTTTGAGTGGGAGTTCTGTTGGAGGAGAAAGTATTTGTGTGTGCTTGGTTTTGTATTGGTAGTATCTGTATGTGTAGGGAATTTGTGCTGGGAGAGAAGCTGAGCCCTGATTAGGGGGCGGGGCTTCACTGACTAGGGGTCCTATAAAGGGAGCAGCCAGTCAGGCAGCGGCACAGGAGCTAGCAAACAGAGCTGTAAACAGGGGAGTTTGTGTGGGAGTTCTGTTGGAGGAGAAGGTATTTGTGTGTGTTTGGTTTTGTATTGGTAGTATCTGTATGTGTAGGGGTTTGGCGGGGCTTTGTGCTGGGAGAGGATCTGAGCCCTGATTAGGGGGCGGGGCTTCACTGACTAGGGGTCCTATAAAGGTAGCAGCCAGTCAGGCAGCGGCTAAGACAGCTGCAGCGGCACAGGAGCTAGCAAACAGAGCTGTAAACAGGGGAGTTGGAGTTCTGTTGGAGGAGAAGGTATTTGTGTGTGTTTGGATTTGTATTGTCAGTATCTGTATGTGCAGGGGCTTTGTGCTGGGAGAGAAGCTGAGCCCTGATTAGGGGGCGGGGCTTCACTGACTAGGGGTCCTATAAAAGTAGCAGCCAGTCAGGCAGAGGAACAGACAGCTGCAGTGGCACAGGAGCTAGCAAACAGAGCTGTAAGCAGGGGAGTTTGAGTGGGAGTTCTGTTGGAGGAGAAGGTATTTGTGTGTGTTTGGTTTTGTATTGGTAGTATCTGTATGTGTAGAGGCTTGGAGGGGCTTTGTGCTGGGAGAGAAGCTGAGCCCTGATTAGGGGGCGGGGCTTCACTGACAAGGGGTCCTATAAAGGTAGCAGCCAGTCAGGCAGCGGCACCGGAGCTAGCAAACAGAGCTGTGAACAGGGGAGTTTGAGTGGGAGTTTTGTTGGAGGAGGAGGTATTTGTGTGTGTTTGGTTTTGTATTGGTAGTATCTGTATGTGTAGAGGCTTGGAGGGGCTAGGTGCTGGGAGAGAAGCTGAGCCCTGATTAGGGGGCGGGGCTTCACTGACTAGGGGTCCTATAAAGGTAGCAGCCAGTCAGGCAGAGGAACAGACAGCTGCAGCGGCACAGGAGCTAGCAAACAGAGCTGTAAGCAGGGGAGTTTGAGTGGGAGTTCTGTTGGAGGAGAAGGTATTTGTGTGTGTGTGTTTTTGTATTGGTAGTATCTGTATGTGTAGGGGTTTGGCGGGGCTTTGTGCTTGGAGAGAAGCTGAGCCCTGATTAGGGGGCGTGGCTTCACTGACGAGGGGTCCTATAAAGGTAGCAGCCAGTCAGGCAGCGGCACAGACAGCTGCAGTGGCACAGGCGCTAGCAAACAGAGCTGTAAACAGGGGAGTTGGAGTTCTGTTGGAGGAGAAGGAATTTGTGTGTGTTTGGATTTGTATTGTCAGTATCTGTATGTGCAGGGGCTTTGTGCTGGGAGAGAAGCTGAGCCCTGATTAGGGGGTGGGGCTTCACTGACTAGGGGTCCTATAAAGGGAGCAGCCAGTCAGGCAGCGACACAGACAGCTGCAGCGGTACAGGAGCTAGCAAACAGAGCTGTAAACAGGGGAGTTTGAGTGGGACTTCTGTTGGAGGAGAAGGTATTTGTGTGTGTGTTTGGTATTGTATTGGTAGTATCTGTATGTGTAGAGGCTTGGAGGGGATTTGTGCTGGGAGCGAAGCTGAGCCCTGATTAGGGGGCGGGGCTTCACTGACGAGGGGTCCTATAAAGGGAGCAGCCAGTCAGGCAGGGGCACAGACAGCTGCAGCGGAACAGGAGCTACAAAACTGAGCTGTAAGCAGGGGAGTTTGAGTGGGAGTTCTGTTGGAGCAGAAGGTATTTGTGTGTGTTTGGTTTTGTATTGGTGGTATCTGTATGTGCAGGGGCTTTGTGCTGGGAGAGAAGCTGAGCCCTGATTAGGGGGCGGGGCTTCACTGACTAGGGGTCCTATAAAGGTAGCAGCCAGTCAGGCATCGGCACAGACAGCTGCAGCGGCACAGGAGCTGGCAAACAGAGCTCTAAACAGGGGAGTTTGAGAGGGATTTCTGTTTGAGGAGAAGGTATTTGTGTGTGTTTGGTTTTGTATTGGTAGTATCTGTATGTGCAGAGGCTTGGAGGGGCTTTGTGCTGGGAGCGAAGCTGAGCCCTGATTAGGGGGCGGGGCTTCAATGACCAGGGGTCCTATAAAGGCAGCAGCCAGTCAGGCAGCGGCACAGCAGCTAGCAAACAGTGCTGTAAACACGGGAGTTTGAGTGGGAGTTCTGTTGGAGGAGAAGGTATATGTGTGTGTTTGGTTTCGTATTGGTAGTACCTGTATGTGTAGAGGCTTGGAGGGGCTTTGTGCTGGGAGAAAAGCTGAGCCCTGATTAGGGGGCGGGGCTTCACTGACTAGGGGTCCTATAAAGGTAGCAGCCAGTCAGGCAGCGGCACAGACAGCTGCAGCATCACTGGAGCTAGCAAACAGAGCTGTAAACAGGGGAGTTTGAGTGGGAGTTCTGTTGGAGGAGAAAGTATTTGTGTGTGCTTGGTTTTGTATTGGTAGTATCTGTATGTGTAGGGAATTTGTGCTGGGAGAGAAGCTGAGCCCTGATTAGGGGGCGGGGCTTCACTGACTAGGGGTCCTATAAAGGTACCAGCCAGTCAGGCAGCGGCACAGACAGCTGCAGCGGCACTGGAGCTAGCAAACAGAGCTGTAAACAGGGGAATTTGAGTGGGAGTTCTGTTGGAGGAGAAGGCATTTCTGTGTGTGTTTGGTTTTGTATTGGTGGTATCTGTATGTGTATAGGCTTGGAGGGGCTTTGTGCTGGGAGAGAAGCTGAGCCCTGATTAGGGGGCGGGGCTTCACTGACTAGGGGTCCTATAAAGGGAGCAGCCAGTCAGGCAGCGGCACAGGAGCTAGCAAACAGAGCTGTAAACAGGGGAGTTTGAGAGGGAGTTCTGTTGGGGGAGAAGGTATTTCTGTGTGTGTTTGGTTTTGTATTGGTAGTATCTGTATGTGTAGAGGCTTGGAGGGGATTTGTGCTGGGAGAGAAGCTGAGCCCTGATTAGGGGGCGGGGCTTCACTGACTAGGGGTCCTATAAAGGGAGCAGCCAGTCAGGCAGCGACACAGACAGCTGCAGCGGTACAGGAGCTAGCAAACAGAGCTGTAAACAGCGGAGTTTGAGTGGGAGTTCTGTTGGAGGAGAAGGTATTTGTGTATGTGTTTGGTTTTGTATTGGTAGTATCTGTATGTGTAGAGGCTTGGAGGGGCTTTGTGCTGGGAGCGAAGCTGAGCCCTGATTAGGGAGCGGGGTTTCACTGACTAGGGGTCCTATGAAGGTGGCAGCCAGTCAGGCAGCGGCACAGGAGCTAGCAAACAGAGCTGTAAACAGGGGAGTTTGAGTGGGAGTTCTGTTGGAGGAGAAGCTATTTGTGTGTGTTTGGTTTTGTATTGGTAGTATCTGTATGTGTAGAGGCTTGGAGGGGCTTTGTGCTGGGAGAGAAGCTGAGCCCTGATTAGGGGGCGGGGCTTCACTGACTAGGGGTCCTATAAAGGTAGCAGCCAGTCAGGCAGCGGCACAGGAGCTAGCAAACAGAGCTGTGAACAGGGGAGTTTGAGTGGGAGTTCTGTTGGAGGAGAAGGTATTTGTGTGTGTTTGGTTTTGTATTGGTAGTATCTGTATGTGTAGGGGCTTTCTGCTGGGAGAGAAGCTGAGCCCTGATTAGGGGGCGGGGCTTCACTGACTAGGGGTCTTATAAAAGTAGCAGCCAGTCAGGCAGCGGCACAGGAGCTAGCAAACAGAGCTGTGAACAGGGGAGTTTGAGTGGGAGTTCTGTTGGAGGAGAAGGTATTTGTGTGTGTTTTTGTATTGGTAGTATCTGTATGTGTAGAGGCTTGGAGGGGCTAGGTGCTGTGAGAGAAGCTGAGCCCTGATTAGGGGGCGGGGCTTCACTGACTAGGGGTCCTATAAAGGTAGCAGCCAGTCAGGCAGGGGAACAGACAGCTGCAGCGGCACAGGAGCTAGCAAACAGAGCTGTAAACAGGGGAGTTGGAGTGGGAGTTCTGTTGGAGGAGAAGGTATTTGTGTGTGTTTGGTTCTGTATTGTCATTATCTGTATGTGCAGGGGCTTTGTGCTGGGAGAGAAGCTGAGCCCTGATTAGGGGGCGGTGCTTCCCTGACTAGGGGTCCTATAAAGGTAGCAGCCAGTCAGGCAGCGGCACAGGAGCTAGCAAACAGAGCTGTGAACAGGGGAGTTTGTGTGGGAGTTCTGTTGGAGGAGAAGGTATTTGTGTGTGTTTGGTTTTGTATTGGTAGTATATGTATGTGTAGAGGCTTGGAGGGGCTTTGTGCTGGGAGAGAAGCTGAGCCCTGATTAGGGGGCGGGACTTGACTGACTAGGGGTCCTATAAAGGTAGCAGCCAGTCAGGCAGCGGCTCAGACAGCTGCAGCGGAACAGGAGCTAGCAAACAGACCTGTAAACAGGGGAGTTTGTGTGGGAGTTCTGTTGGAGGAGAAGGTATTTGTGTGTGTTTGGTTTTGTATTGGTAGTATCTGTATGTGTAGGGGTTTGGCGGAGCTTTGTGCTGGGAGAGAAGCTGAGCCATGATTAGGGGGCGGTGCTTCCCTGACTAGGGGTCCTATAAAGGTAGCAGCCAGTCAGGCAGCGGGACAGGAGCTAGCAAACAGAGCTGTGAACAGGGGAGTTTGTGTGTGTTTGGCTTTGTATTGGTAGTATATGTATGTGTAGAGGCTTGGAGGGGCTTTGTGCTGGGAGAGAAGCTGAGCCATGATTAGGGGGCGGCGCTTCACTGACTAGGGTTCCTATGAAGGTAGCAGCCAGTCAGGCAGCGGCACAGGAGCTAGCAAACAGAGCTCTAAACAGGGGAGTATGAGTGGGAGTTCTGTTGGAGGAGAAGGTGTTTGTGTGTGTTTGGTTTTGTATTGGTAGTATCTGTATGTGTAGGGGCTTTGTGCTGGGAGAAAAGCTGAGCCCTGATTAGCGGGCAGGGCTTCCCTGACTAGGGGTCCTATAAAGGGAGCAGTCAGTCAGGCAGCGGCACAGAGAGCTGCAGCGGCACTGGAGCTAGCAAACTGAGCTGTAAACAGGGGAGTTTGAGAGGGAGTTCTGTTGGAGGAAAAGGTATTTGTGTGTGTTTGGTTTTGTATTGGTAGTATCTGTATGAGTAGAGGCTTTGTGCTGGGAGAGAATCTGAGCCCTGATTAGGGGGCGGGGCTTCACTGACTAGGGGTCCTATAAAGGTAGCAGCCAGTCAGGCAGCGGCACAGACAGCTGCATTGGCACAGGAGCTAGCAAACAGAGCTGTAAACAGGGGAGTTTGAGTCGGAGTTCTGTTGGAGGAGAAGGTATTTTTGTGTGTTTGGTTTTGTATTGGTAGTATCTGTATGTGTAGAGGCTTGGAGGGACTTTGTGCTGGGAGAGAAGCTGAGCCCTGATTAGGGGGCGGGGCTTCACTGACTAGGGGTCCTATAAAGGGAGCAGCCAGTCAGGCAGCTGCACAGACAGCTGCAGCGGTACAGGAGCTAGCAAACAGAGCTGTAAACAGGGGAGTTTGAGTGGGAGTTCTGTTCGAGGAGAAGGTATTTGTGTGTGTTTGCTTTTGTGTTGGTGGTATCTGTATGTGTAGGGGCTTTGTGCTGGGAGAGAAGCTGAGCCCTGATTAGGGGGCGGGGCTTCACTGACTAGGGGTCCTATAAAGGGAGCAGCCAGTCAGGCACCGACACAGACAGCTGCAGCGGTACAGGAGCTAGCAAACAGAGCTGTAAACAGGGGAGTTGGAGTGGGAGTTCTGTTGGAGGAGAAGGTATTTGTGTGTGTTTTTGGTTTTGTATTGGTAGTATCTGTATGTGCAGAGGCTTGGAGGGGCTTTGTGCTGGGAGCGAAGCTGAGCCCTGATTAGGGGGCGGGGCTTCACTGACTAGGGGTCCTATAAAGGTAGCAGCCAGTCAGGCAGCGGCACAGAAGCTAGCAAACAGAGCTGTAAACAGGGGAGTTTGAGTGGGAGTTCTGTTGGAAGAGAAGGTATTTGTGTGTGTTTGGTTTTGTATTGGTAGTATCTGTATGTGTAGGGTCTTTGTGCTGGGAGAAAAGCTGAGCCCTGATTAGGGGGCGGGGCTTCACTGACTAGGGGTCCTAGAAAGGTAACAGCCAGTCAGGCAGCGGCACAGGAGCTAGCAAACAGAGCTGTAAACAGGGGAGTATGAGTGGGAGTTCTGTTGGAGGAGAAGGTGTTTGTGTGTGTTTGGTTTTGTATTGGTAGTATCTGTATGTGTAGAGGCTTGGAGGGGCTTTGTGCTGGGAGAAAAGCTGAGCCCTGATTAGGGGGCGGGGCTTAACTGACTACGGGTCCTATAAAGGTAGCAGCCAGTCAGGCAGCGGCACATACAGCTGCAGTGGCACAGGAGCGAGCAAACAGAGCTGTAAGCACGGGAGTTGGAGTGGGAGTTCTGTTGGAGGTGAAGGTATTTGTGTGTGTTTGGTTTTGTATTGTCAGTATCTGTATGTGCAGGGGCTTTGTGCTGGGAGAGAAGCTGAGCCCTGATTAGGGGGCGGTGCTTCCCTGACTAGGGGTCCTATAAACGTAGCATCCAGTGAGGCAGCAGCACAGGAGCTAGCAAACAGCTGTAAACAGGGGAGTTTGTGTGGGAGTTCTGTTGGAGGAGAAGGTATTTGTGTGTGTTTGGTTTTGTGTTGGTAGTATCTGTATGTGTAGGGGTTTGGCGGGGCTTTGTGCTTGGAGAGAAGCTGAGCCCTGATTAAGGGGCGGGGCTTCACTGACGAGGGGTCCTATAAAGGTAGCAGCCAGTCAGGCAGCGGCACAGACAGCTGCAGTGGCACAGGCGCTAGCAAACAGAGCTGTAAACAGGGGAGTTGGAGTTCTGTTGGAGGAGAAGGAATTTGTGTGTGTTTGGATTTGTATTGTCAGTATCTGTATGTGCAGGGGCTTTGTGCTGGGAGAGAAGCTGAGCCCTGATTAGGGGGCGGGGCTTCACTGACTAGGGGTCCTATAAAGGTAGCAGCCAGTCAGGCAGCGGCACAGGAGCTAGCAAACAGAGCTGTAAACAGGGGAGTTTGAGTGGGAGTTCTGTTGGAGGAGAAGATATTTGTGTGTGTGTGTTTTTTTATTGGTAGTATCTGTATGTGTAGAGGCTTGGAGGGGCTTTGTGCTGGGAGAGAAGCTGAGCCCTGATTAGGGGGCGGGGCTTGACTGACTGGGGCTCCTATAAAGGTAGCAGCCAGTCAGGCAGCGGCTCAGACAGCTGCAGCGGCACAGGAGCTAGCAAACAGAGCTGTAAACAGGGGAGTTGGAGTGGGAGTTCTGTTGGAGGAGAAGGTATTTGTGTGTGTTTGGTTTTGTATTGTCAGTATCTGTATGTGCAGGGGCTTTGTGCTGGGAGAGAAGCTGAGCCCTGATTAGGGGGCGGTGCTTCCCTGACTAGGGGTCCTATAAAGGTAGCAGCCAGAAAGACAGCGGCACAGGAGCTAGAAAACAGAGCTGTAAACAGGGGAGTTTGTGTGGGAGTTCTGTTGGAGGAGATGGTATTTGTGTGTGTTTGGTTTTGTATTGGTAGTATCTGTATGTGTAGAGGCTTGGAGGGGCTTTGAGCTGGGAGAGAAGCTGAGCCCTGATTAGGGGGCGGGGCTTCACTGACTAGGGGTCCTATAAAGGTAGCAGCCAGAAAGACAGCGGCACAGGAGCTAGAAAACAGAGCTGTAAGCAGGGGAGTTTGAGTGGGAGTTCTGTTGGAGGAGAAGGTATTTGTGTGTGTTTTTTTTGTATTGGTAGTGTCTGTATGTGTAGAGGCTTGGAGGGGCTTTGTGCTGGGAGAGAAGCTGAGCCCTGATCAGGGGGCGGGGCTTCACTGACTAGGGGTCCTATAAAGGTAGCAGCCAGTCAGGCATCGGCACAGACAGCTGCAGCGGCACAGGAGCTAGCAAACAGAGCTGTAAACAGGGGAGTTGGAGTGGGAGTTCTGTTGGAGGAGAAGGTATTTGTGTGTGTTTGGTTTTGTATTGTCAGTATCTGTATGTGCAGGGGCTTTGTGCTGGGAGAGAAGCTGAGCCCTGATTAGGGGGCGGTGCTTCCCTGACTAGGGGTCCTATAAAGGTAGCAGCCAGTCAGGCATCGGCACAGGAGCTAGCAAACAGCTGTAAACAGGGGAGTTTGTGTGGGAGTTCTGTTGGAGGAGAAGGTATTTGTGTGTGTTTGGTTTTGTATTGGTAGTATCTGTATGTGTAGGGGTTTGGCGGGGCTTTGTGCTGGGAGAGGATCTGAGCCCTGATTAGGGGGCGGGGCTTCACTGACTAGGGGTCCTATAAAGGTAGCAGCCAGTCAGGCAGCGGCTAAGACAGCTGCAGCGGCACAGGAGCTAGCAAACAGAGCTGTAAACAGGGGAGTTGGAGTTCTGTTGGAGGAGAAGGTATTTGTGTGTGTTTGGATTTGTATTGTCAGTATCTGTATGTGCAGGGGCTTTGTGCTGGGAGAGAAGCTGAGCCCTGATTAGGGGGCGGGGCTTCACTGACTAGGGGTCCTATAAAAGTAGCAGCCAGTCAGGCAGAGGAACAGACAGCTGCAGTGGCACAGGAGCTAGCAAACAGAGCTGTAAACAGGGGAGTTTGAGTGGGAGTTCTGTTGGAGGAGAAGGTATTTGTGTGTGTTTTTGTATTGGTAGTATCTGTATGTGTACAAGCTTGAAGGGGCTTTGTGCTGGGAGAGAAGCTGAGCCCTGATTAGGGGGCGGGGCTTCACTGACTAGGGGTCCTATAAAGGTAGCAGCCAGTCAGGCAGAGGAACAGACAGCTGCAGCGGCACAGGAGCTAGCAAACAGAGCTGTAAGCAGGGGAGTTTGAGTGGGAGTTCTGTTGGAGGAGAAGGTATTTGTGTGTGTTTGGTTTTGTATTGGTAGTATCTGTATGTGTAGAGGCTTGGAGGGGCTAGGTGCTGGGAGAGAAGATGAGCCCTGATTAGGGGGCGGGGCTTCACTGACTAGGGGTCTTATAAAGGTAGCAGCCAGTCAGGCAGCGGCACCGGAGCTAGCAAACAGAGCTGTGAACAGGGGAGTTTGAGTGGGAGTTTTGTTGGAGGAGGAGGTATTTGTGTGTGTTTGGTTTTGTATTGGTAGTATCTGTATGTGTAGAGGCTTGGAGGGGCTAGGTGCTGGGAGAGAAGATGAGCCCTGATTAGGGGGCGGGGCTTCACTGACTAGGGGTCTTATAAAGGTAGCAGCCAGTCAGGCAGCGGCACAGACAGCTGAAGCGGCACAGGAGCTAGCAAACAGAGCTGTAAACAGGGGAGTTTGAGTGGGAGTTCTGTTGGGGGAGAAGGTATTTCTGTGTGTGTTTGGTTTTGTATTGGTAGTATCTGTATGTGTAGAGGCTTGGAGGGGATTTGTGCTGGGAGAGAAGCTGAGCCCTGATTAGGGGGCGGGGCTTCACTGACTAGGGGTCCTATAAAGGGAGCAGCCAGTCAGGCAGCGACACAGACAGCTGCAGCGGTACAGGAGCTAGCAAACAGAGCTGTAAACAGCGGAGTTTGAGTGGGAGTTCTGTTGGAGGAGAAGGTATTTGTGTATGTGTTTGGTTTTGTATTGGTAGTATCTGTATGTGTAGAGGCTTGGAGGGGCTTTGTGCTGGGAGCGAAGCTGAGCCCTGATTAGGGAGCGGGGTTTCACTGACTAGGGGTCCTATGAAGGTGGCAGCCAGTCAGGCAGCGGCACAGGAGCTAGCAAACAGAGCTGTAAACAGGGGAGTTTGAGTGGGAGTTCTGTTGGAGGAGAAGGTATTTGTGTGTGCTTGGTTGTGTATTGGTAGTATCTGTATGTGTAGGGGCTTTGTGCTGGGAGAGAAGCTGAGCCCTGATTAGGGGGCGGGGCTTCACTGACTAGGGGTCCTATAAAGGTAGCAGCCAGTCAGGCAGCGGCACAGGAGCTAGCAAACAGAGCTGTAAACAGGGGAGTTTGAGTGGGAGTTCTTTTGGAAGAGAAGGTATTTGTGTGTGTTTGGTTTTGTTTTGGTAGTATCTGTATGTGTAGGGGCTTTTTGCTGGGAGAGAAGCTGAGCCCCGATAAGGGTGCGGGGCTTCACTGACCAGGGGTCCTATAAAGGGAGCAGCCAGTCAGGCAGCGACACAGACAGCTGCAGCGGTACAGGAGCTAGCAAACAGAGCTCTAAACAGCGGAGTTTGAGTGGGAGTTCTGTTGGAGGAGAAGGTATTTGTGTGTGTTTGGTTTTGTATTGGTAGTATCTGTATGTGCAGAGGCTTGGAGGGGCTTTGTGCTGGGAGAGAAGCTGAGCCCTGATTAGGGGGCGGGGCTTCACTGACTAGGGGTCCTATGAAGGTAGCAGCCAGTCAGGCAGCGGCACAGACAGCTGCAGCGGCACAGGAGCTAGCAAACAGAGCTGTAAGCAGGGGAGTTTGAGTGGGAGTTCTGTTGGAGCAGAAGGTATTTGTGTGTGTTTGGTTTTGTATTGGTAGTATCTGTATGTGCAGAGGCTTGGAGGGGCTTTGTGCTGGGAGAGAAGCTGAGCCCTGATTAGGGGGCGGGGCTTCACTGACTAGGGGTCCTATAAAGGTAGCAGCCAGTCAGGCAGCGGCACAGGAGCTAGCAAACAGAGCTGTAAACAGGGGAGTTTGAGTGGGAGTTCTGTTGGAGGAGAAGGTATTTGTGTGTGCTTGGTTTTGTATTGGTAGTATCTGTATGTGTAGGGGCTTTGTGCTGGGAGAGAAGCTGAGCCCTGATTAGGGGGCGGGGCTTCACTAACTAGGGGTCCTATAAAGGCAGCAGCCAGTCAGGCAGCGGCACAGACAGCTGCAGTGGCACAGGAGCTAGCAAACAGAGCTGTAAACAGCGGAGTTTGAGTGGGAGTTCTGTTGGAGGAGAAGGTATTTGTGTGTGTGTTTGGTTTTGTATTCGTAGTATCTGTATGTGTAGAGGCTTGGAGGGGCTTTGTGCTGGGAGCGAAGCTGAGCCCTGATTAGGGAGCGGGGCTTCACTGACTAGGGGTCCTATGAAGGTGGCAGCCAGTCAGGCAGCGGCACAGGAGCTAGCAAACAGAGCTGTAAACAGGGGAGTTTGAGTGGGAGTTCTGTTGGAGGAGAAGGTATTTGTGTGTGCTTGGTTTTGTATTGGTAGTATCTGTATGTGTAGGGGCTTTGTGCTGGGAGAGAAGCTGAGCCCTGATTAGGGGGCGGGGCTTCACTAACTAGGGGTCCTATAAAGGCAGCAGCCAGTCAGGCAGCGGCACAGACAGCTGCAGTGGCACAGGAGCTAGCAAACAGAGCTGTAAACAGCGGAGTTTGAGTGGGAGTTCTGTTGGAGGAGAATGTATTTGTGTGTGTTTGGTTTTGTATTGGTAGTATCTGTATGTGTAGAGGCTTGGAGGGGCTTTGTGCTGGGAGAGAAGCTGAGCCCTGATTAGGGGGCGGGGCTTCACTGACTAGGGGTCCTATAAAGGTAGCAGCCAGTCAGGCAGCGGCACAGCAGCTAGCAAACAGAGCTGTAAACAGGGGAGTTTGAGTGGGAGTTCTTTTGGAAGAGAAGGTATTTGTGTGTGTTTGGTTTTGTTTTGGTAGTATCTGTATGTGTAGGGGCTTTTTGCTGGGAGAGAAGCTGAGCCCTGATAAGGGTGCGGGGCTTCACTGACCAGGGGTCCTATAAAGGTAGCAGCCAGTCAGGCAGCGGCACAGACAGCTGCAGTGGCACAGGAGCTTGCAAACTGAGCTGTAAACAGGGGAGTTTGAGTGGGAGTTCTGTTGGAGGAGAAGGTATTTGTATGTGCTTGGTTTTGTATTGGTAGTATCTGTATGTGTAGAGGCTTTGTGCTGGGAGAGAAGCTGAGCCCTGATTAGGGGGCGGGGCTTCACTGACTAGGGGTCCTATAAAGGGAGCAGCCAGTCAGGCAGCGACACAGACAGCTGCAGCGGTACAGGAGCTAGCAAACAGAGCTGTAAACAGGGGAGTTTGAGTGGGAGTTCTGTTGGAGGAGAAGGTATTTGTGTGTGTTTGGTTTTGTGTTGGTGGTATCTGTATGTGTAGGGGCTTTGTGCTGGGAGAGAAGCTGAGCCCTGATTAGGGGGCGGGGCTTCACTGACTAGGGGTCCTATAAGGGCAGCAGCCAGTCAGGCAGCGGCACAGACAGCTGCAGTGGCACAGGAGCTAGCAAACAGAGCTCTAAACAGCGGAGTTTGAGTGGGAGTTCTGTTGGAGGAGAAGGTATTTGTGTGTGTGTTTGGTTTTGTATTGGTAGTATCTGTATGTGTAAATGCTTGGAGGGGCTTTGTGCTGGGAGCGAAGCTGAGCCCTGATTAGGGGGCAGGGCTTCACTGACTAGGGGTCCTATAAAGGTAGCAGCCAGTCAGGCATCGGCACAGACAGCTGCAGCGGCACAGGAGCTGGCAAACAGAGCTGTAAACAGGGGAGTTTGAGAGGGATTTCTGTTTGAGGAGAAGGTATTTGTGTGTGTTTGGTTTTGTATTGGTGGTATCTGTATGTGCAGCGGCTTTGTGCTGGGAGAGAAGCTGAGCCCTGATTAGGGGGCGGGGCTTCACTGACTAGGGGTCCTATAAAGGCAGCAGCCAGTCAGGCAGCGGCACAGACAGCTGCAGTGGCACAGGAGCTAGCAAACAGAGCTGTAAACAGCGGAGTTTGAGTGGGAGTTCTGTTGGAGGAGAAGGTATTTGTGTGTGTGTTTGGTTTTGTATTGGTAGTATCTGTATGTGTAGAGGATTGGAGGGGCTTTGTGCTGGGAGAGAAGCTGAGCCCTGATTAGGGGGCGGGGCTTCACTGACTAGGGGTCCTATAAAGGTAGCAGCCAGTCAGGCAGCGGCACAGCAGCTAGCAAACAGAGCTGTAAACAGGGGAGTTTGAGTGGGAGTTCTTTTGGAAGAGAAGGTATTTGTGTGTGTTTGGTTTTGTTTTGGTAGTATCTGTATGTGTAGGGGCTTTTTGCTGGGAGAGAAGCTGAGCCCTGATAAGGGTGCGGGGCTTCACTGACCAGGGGTCCTATAAAGGGAGCAGCCAGTCAGGCAGCGGCACAGACAGCTGCAGTGGCACAGGAGCTTGCAAACTGAGCTGTAAACAGGGGAGTTTGAGTGGGAGTTCTGTTGGAGGAGAAGGTATTTGTATGTGCTTGGTTTTGTATTGGTAGTATCTGTATGTGTAGAGGCTTTGTGCTGGGAGAGAAGCTGAGCCCTGATTAGGGGGCGGGGCTTCACTGACTAGGGGTCCTATAAAGGGAGCAGCCAGTCAGGCAGCGGCACAGGAGCTAGCAAACAGAGCTGTGAACAGGGGAGTTTGAGTGGGAGTTCTGTTGGAGGAGAAGGTATTTGTGTGTGTTTTTGTATTGGTAGTATCTGTATGTGTAGAGGCTTGGAGGGGCTAGGTGCTGTGAGAGAAGCTGAGCCCTGATTAGGGGGCGGGGCTTCACTGACTAGGGGTCCTATAAAGGTAGCAGCCAGTCAGGCAGGGGAACAGACAGCTGCAGCGGCACAGGAGCTAGCAAACAGAGCTGTAAACAGGGGAGTTGGAGTGGGAGTTCTGTTGGAGGAGAAGGTATTTGTGTGTGTTTGGTTCTGTATTGTCATTATCTGTATGTGCAGGGGCTTTGTGCTGGGAGAGAAGCTGAGCCCTGATTAGGGGGCGGTGCTTCCCTGACTAGGGGTCCTATAAAGGTAGCAGCCAGTCAGGCAGCGGCACAGGAGCTAGCAAACAGAGCTGTAAACAGGGGAGTTTGAGAGGGAGTTCTGTTGGAGGAAAAGGTATTTGTGTGTGTTTGGTTTTGTATTGGTAGTATCTGTATGAGTAGAGGCTTTGTGCTGGGAGAGAATCTGAGCCCTGATTAGGGGGCGGGGCTTCACTGACTAGGGGTCCTATAAAGGTAGCAGCCAGTCAGGCAGCGGCACAGACAGCTGCATTGGCACAGGAGCTAGCAAACAGAGCTGTAAACAGGGGAGTTTGAGTCGGAGTTCTGTTGGAGGAGAAGGTATTTTTGTGTGTTTGGTTTTGTATTGGTAGTATCTGTATGTGTAGAGGCTTGGAGGGACTTTGTGCTGGGAGAGAAGCTGAGCCCTGATTAGGGGGCGGGGCTTCACTGACTAGGGGTCCTATAAAGGGAGCAGCCAGTCAGGCAGCTGCACAGACAGCTGCAGCGGTACAGGAGCTAGCAAACAGAGCTGTAAACAGGGGAGTTTGAGTGGGAGTTCTGTTCGAGGAGAAGGTATTTGTGTGTGTTTGCTTTTGTGTTGGTGGTATCTGTATGTGTAGGGGCTTTGTGCTGGGAGAGAAGCTGAGCCCTGATTAGGGGGCGGGGCTTCACTGACTAGGGGTCCTATAAAGGGAGCAGCCAGTCAGGCACCGACACAGACAGCTGCAGCGGTACAGGAGCTAGCAAACAGAGCTGTAAACAGGGGAGTTGGAGTGGGAGTTCTGTTGGAGGAGAAGGTATTTGTGTGTGTTTTTGGTTTTGTATTGGTAGTATCTGTATGTGCAGAGGCTTGGAGGGGCTTTGTGCTGGGAGCGAAGCTGAGCCCTGATTAGGGGGCGGGGCTTCACTGACTAGGGGTCCTATAAAGGTAGCAGCCAGTCAGGCAGCGGCACAGAAGCTAGCAAACAGAGCTGTAAACAGGGGAGTTTGAGTGGGAGTTCTGTTGGAAGAGAAGGTATTTGTGTGTGTTTGGTTTTGTATTGGTAGTATCTGTATGTGTAGGGTCTTTGTGCTGGGAGAAAAGCTGAGCCCTGATTAGGGGGCGGGGCTTCACTGACTAGGGGTCCTAGAAAGGTAACAGCCAGTCAGGCAGCGGCACAGGAGCTAGCAAACAGAGCTGTAAACAGGGGAGTATGAGTGGGAGTTCTGTTGGAGGAGAAGGTGTTTGTGTGTGTTTGGTTTTGTATTGGTAGTATCTGTATGTGTAGAGGCTTGGAGGGGCTTTGTGCTGGGAGAAAAGCTGAGCCCTGATTAGGGGGCGGGGCTTAACTGACTACGGGTCCTATAAAGGTAGCAGCCAGTCAGGCAGCGGCACATACAGCTGCAGTGGCACAGGAGCGAGCAAACAGAGCTGTAAGCAGGGGAGTTGGAGTGGGAGTTCTGTTGGAGGTGAAGGTATTTGTGTGTGTTTGGTTTTGTATTGTCAGTATCTGTATGTGCAGGGGCTTTGTGCTGGGAGAGAAGCTGAGCCCTGATTAGGGGGCGGTGCTTCCCTGACTAGGGGTCCTATAAACGTAGCATCCAGTGAGGCAGCAGCACAGGAGCTAGCAAACAGCTGTAAACAGGGGAGTTTGTGTGGGAGTTCTGTTGGAGGAGAAGGTATTTGTGTGTGTTTGGTTTTGTGTTGGTAGTATCTGTATGTGTAGGGGTTTGGCGGGGCTTTGTGCTTGGAGAGAAGCTGAGCCCTGATTAAGGGGCGGGGCTTCACTGACGAGGGGTCCTATAAAGGTAGCAGCCAGTCAGGCAGCGGCACAGACAGCTGCAGTGGCACAGGCGCTAGCAAACAGAGCTGTAAACAGGGGAGTTGGAGTTCTGTTGGAGGAGAAGGAATTTGTGTGTGTTTGGATTTGTATTGTCAGTATCTGTATGTGCAGGGGCTTTGTGCTGGGAGAGAAGCTGAGCCCTGATTAGGGGGCGGGGCTTCACTGACTAGGGGTCCTATAAAGGTAGCAGCCAGTCAGGCAGCGGCACAGGAGCTAGCAAACAGAGCTGTAAACAGGGGAGTTTGAGTGGGAGTTCTGTTGGAGGAGAAGATATTTGTGTGTGTGTGTTTTTTTATTGGTAGTATCTGTATGTGTAGAGGCTTGGAGGGGCTTTGTGCTGGGAGAGAAGCTGAGCCCTGATTAGGGGGCGGGGCTTGACTGACTGGGGCTCCTATAAAGGTAGCAGCCAGTCAGGCAGCGGCTCAGACAGCTGCAGCGGCACAGGAGCTAGCAAACAGAGCTGTAAACAGGGGAGTTGGAGTGGGAGTTCTGTTGGAGGAGAAGGTATTTGTGTGTGTTTGGTTTTGTATTGTCAGTATCTGTATGTGCAGGGGCTTTGTGCTGGGAGAGAAGCTGAGCCCTGATTAGGGGGCGGTGCTTCCCTGACTAGGGGTCCTATAAAGGTAGCAGCCAGAAAGACAGCGGCACAGGAGCTAGAAAACAGAGCTGTAAACAGGGGAGTTTGTGTGGGAGTTCTGTTGGAGGAGATGGTATTTGTGTGTGTTTGGTTTTGTATTGGTAGTATCTGTATGTGTAGAGGCTTGGAGGGGCTTTGAGCTGGGAGAGAAGCTGAGCCCTGATTAGGGGGCGGGGCTTCACTGACTAGGGGTCCTATAAAGGTAGCAGCCAGAAAGACAGCGGCACAGGAGCTAGAAAACAGAGCTGTAAGCAGGGGAGTTTGAGTGGGAGTTCTGTTGGAGGAGAAGGTATTTGTGTGTGTTTTTTTTGTATTGGTAGTGTCTGTATGTGTAGAGGCTTGGAGGGGCTTTGTGCTGGGAGAGAAGCTGAGCCCTGATCAGGGGGCGGGGCTTCACTGACTAGGGGTCCTATAAAGGTAGCAGCCAGTCAGGCATCGGCACAGACAGCTGCAGCGGCACAGGAGCTAGCAAACAGAGCTGTAAACAGGGGAGTTGGAGTGGGAGTTCTGTTGGAGGAGAAGGTATTTGTGTGTGTTTGGTTTTGTATTGTCAGTATCTGTATGTGCAGGGGCTTTGTGCTGGGAGAGAAGCTGAGCCCTGATTAGGGGGCGGTGCTTCCCTGACTAGGGGTCCTATAAAGGTAGCAGCCAGTCAGGCATCGGCACAGGAGCTAGCAAACAGCTGTAAACAGGGGAGTTTGTGTGGGAGTTCTGTTGGAGGAGAAGGTATTTGTGTGTGTTTGGTTTTGTATTGGTAGTATCTGTATGTGTAGGGGTTTGGCGGGGCTTTGTGCTGGGAGAGGATCTGAGCCCTGATTAGGGGGCGGGGCTTCACTGACTAGGGGTCCTATAAAGGTAGCAGCCAGTCAGGCAGCGGCTAAGACAGCTGCAGCGGCACAGGAGCTAGCAAACAGAGCTGTAAACAGGGGAGTTGGAGTTCTGTTGGAGGAGAAGGTATTTGTGTGTGTTTGGATTTGTATTGTCAGTATCTGTATGTGCAGGGGCTTTGTGCTGGGAGAGAAGCTGAGCCCTGATTAGGGGGCGGGGCTTCACTGACTAGGGGTCCTATAAAAGTAGCAGCCAGTCAGGCAGAGGAACAGACAGCTGCAGTGGCACAGGAGCTAGCAAACAGAGCTGTAAACAGGGGAGTTTGAGTGGGAGTTCTGTTGGAGGAGAAGGTATTTGTGTGTGTTTTTGTATTGGTAGTATCTGTATGTGTACAAGCTTGAAGGGGCTTTGTGCTGGGAGAGAAGCTGAGCCCTGATTAGGGGGCGGGGCTTCACTGACTAGGGGTCCTATAAAGGTAGCAGCCAGTCAGGCAGAGGAACAGACAGCTGCAGCGGCACAGGAGCTAGCAAACAGAGCTGTAAGCAGGGGAGTTTGAGTGGGAGTTCTGTTGGAGGAGAAGGTATTTGTGTGTGTTTGGTTTTGTATTGGTAGTATCTGTATGTGTAGAGGCTTGGAGGGGCTAGGTGCTGGGAGAGAAGATGAGCCCTGATTAGGGGGCGGGGCTTCACTGACTAGGGGTCTTATAAAGGTAGCAGCCAGTCAGGCAGCGGCACCGGAGCTAGCAAACAGAGCTGTGAACAGGGGAGTTTGAGTGGGAGTTTTGTTGGAGGAGGAGGTATTTGTGTGTGTTTGGTTTTGTATTGGTAGTATCTGTATGTGTAGAGGCTTGGAGGGGCTAGGTGCTGGGAGAGAAGATGAGCCCTGATTAGGGGGCGGGGCTTCACTGACTAGGGGTCTTATAAAGGTAGCAGCCAGTCAGGCAGCGGCACAGACAGCTGAAGCGGCACAGGAGCTAGCAAACAGAGCTGTAAACAGGGGAGTTTGAGTGGGAGTTCTGTTGGGGGAGAAGGTATTTCTGTGTGTGTTTGGTTTTGTATTGGTAGTATCTGTATGTGTAGAGGCTTGGAGGGGATTTGTGCTGGGAGAGAAGCTGAGCCCTGATTAGGGGGCGGGGCTTCACTGACTAGGGGTCCTATAAAGGGAGCAGCCAGTCAGGCAGCGACACAGACAGCTGCAGCGGTACAGGAGCTAGCAAACAGAGCTGTAAACAGCGGAGTTTGAGTGGGAGTTCTGTTGGAGGAGAAGGTATTTGTGTATGTGTTTGGTTTTGTATTGGTAGTATCTGTATGTGTAGAGGCTTGGAGGGGCTTTGTGCTGGGAGCGAAGCTGAGCCCTGATTAGGGAGCGGGGTTTCACTGACTAGGGGTCCTATGAAGGTGGCAGCCAGTCAGGCAGCGGCACAGGAGCTAGCAAACAGAGCTGTAAACAGGGGAGTTTGAGTGGGAGTTCTGTTGGAGGAGAAGGTATTTGTGTGTGCTTGGTTGTGTATTGGTAGTATCTGTATGTGTAGGGGCTTTGTGCTGGGAGAGAAGCTGAGCCCTGATTAGGGGGCGGGGCTTCACTGACTAGGGGTCCTATAAAGGTAGCAGCCAGTCAGGCAGCGGCACAGGAGCTAGCAAACAGAGCTGTAAACAGGGGAGTTTGAGTGGGAGTTCTTTTGGAAGAGAAGGTATTTGTGTGTGTTTGGTTTTGTTTTGGTAGTATCTGTATGTGTAGGGGCTTTTTGCTGGGAGAGAAGCTGAGCCCCGATAAGGGTGCGGGGCTTCACTGACCAGGGGTCCTATAAAGGGAGCAGCCAGTCAGGCAGCGACACAGACAGCTGCAGCGGTACAGGAGCTAGCAAACAGAGCTCTAAACAGCGGAGTTTGAGTGGGAGTTCTGTTGGAGGAGAAGGTATTTGTGTGTGTTTGGTTTTGTATTGGTAGTATCTGTATGTGCAGAGGCTTGGAGGGGCTTTGTGCTGGGAGAGAAGCTGAGCCCTGATTAGGGGGCGGGGCTTCACTGACTAGGGGTCCTATGAAGGTAGCAGCCAGTCAGGCAGCGGCACAGACAGCTGCAGCGGCACAGGAGCTAGCAAACAGAGCTGTAAGCAGGGGAGTTTGAGTGGGAGTTCTGTTGGAGCAGAAGGTATTTGTGTGTGTTTGGTTTTGTATTGGTAGTATCTGTATGTGCAGAGGCTTGGAGGGGCTTTGTGCTGGGAGAGAAGCTGAGCCCTGATTAGGGGGCGGGGCTTCACTGACTAGGGGTCCTATAAAGGTAGCAGCCAGTCAGGCAGCGGCACAGGAGCTAGCAAACAGAGCTGTAAACAGGGGAGTTTGAGTGGGAGTTCTGTTGGAGGAGAAGGTATTTGTGTGTGCTTGGTTTTGTATTGGTAGTATCTGTATGTGTAGGGGCTTTGTGCTGGGAGAGAAGCTGAGCCCTGATTAGGGGGCGGGGCTTCACTAACTAGGGGTCCTATAAAGGCAGCAGCCAGTCAGGCAGCGGCACAGACAGCTGCAGTGGCACAGGAGCTAGCAAACAGAGCTGTAAACAGCGGAGTTTGAGTGGGAGTTCTGTTGGAGGAGAAGGTATTTGTGTGTGTGTTTGGTTTTGTATTCGTAGTATCTGTATGTGTAGAGGCTTGGAGGGGCTTTGTGCTGGGAGCGAAGCTGAGCCCTGATTAGGGAGCGGGGCTTCACTGACTAGGGGTCCTATGAAGGTGGCAGCCAGTCAGGCAGCGGCACAGGAGCTAGCAAACAGAGCTGTAAACAGGGGAGTTTGAGTGGGAGTTCTGTTGGAGGAGAAGGTATTTGTGTGTGCTTGGTTTTGTATTGGTAGTATCTGTATGTGTAGGGGCTTTGTGCTGGGAGAGAAGCTGAGCCCTGATTAGGGGGCGGGGCTTCACTAACTAGGGGTCCTATAAAGGCAGCAGCCAGTCAGGCAGCGGCACAGACAGCTGCAGTGGCACAGGAGCTAGCAAACAGAGCTGTAAACAGCGGAGTTTGAGTGGGAGTTCTGTTGGAGGAGAATGTATTTGTGTGTGTTTGGTTTTGTATTGGTAGTATCTGTATGTGTAGAGGCTTGGAGGGGCTTTGTGCTGGGAGAGAAGCTGAGCCCTGATTAGGGGGCGGGGCTTCACTGACTAGGGGTCCTATAAAGGTAGCAGCCAGTCAGGCAGCGGCACAGCAGCTAGCAAACAGAGCTGTAAACAGGGGAGTTTGAGTGGGAGTTCTTTTGGAAGAGAAGGTATTTGTGTGTGTTTGGTTTTGTTTTGGTAGTATCTGTATGTGTAGGGGCTTTTTGCTGGGAGAGAAGCTGAGCCCTGATAAGGGTGCGGGGCTTCACTGACCAGGGGTCCTATAAAGGTAGCAGCCAGTCAGGCAGCGGCACAGACAGCTGCAGTGGCACAGGAGCTTGCAAACTGAGCTGTAAACAGGGGAGTTTGAGTGGGAGTTCTGTTGGAGGAGAAGGTATTTGTATGTGCTTGGTTTTGTATTGGTAGTATCTGTATGTGTAGAGGCTTTGTGCTGGGAGAGAAGCTGAGCCCTGATTAGGGGGCGGGGCTTCACTGACTAGGGGTCCTATAAAGGGAGCAGCCAGTCAGGCAGCGACACAGACAGCTGCAGCGGTACAGGAGCTAGCAAACAGAGCTGTAAACAGGGGAGTTTGAGTGGGAGTTCTGTTGGAGGAGAAGGTATTTGTGTGTGTTTGGTTTTGTGTTGGTGGTATCTGTATGTGTAGGGGCTTTGTGCTGGGAGAGAAGCTGAGCCCTGATTAGGGGGCGGGGCTTCACTGACTAGGGGTCCTATAAGGGCAGCAGCCAGTCAGGCAGCGGCACAGACAGCTGCAGTGGCACAGGAGCTAGCAAACAGAGCTCTAAACAGCGGAGTTTGAGTGGGAGTTCTGTTGGAGGAGAAGGTATTTGTGTGTGTGTTTGGTTTTGTATTGGTAGTATCTGTATGTGTAAATGCTTGGAGGGGCTTTGTGCTGGGAGCGAAGCTGAGCCCTGATTAGGGGGCAGGGCTTCACTGACTAGGGGTCCTATAAAGGTAGCAGCCAGTCAGGCATCGGCACAGACAGCTGCAGCGGCACAGGAGCTGGCAAACAGAGCTGTAAACAGGGGAGTTTGAGAGGGATTTCTGTTTGAGGAGAAGGTATTTGTGTGTGTTTGGTTTTGTATTGGTGGTATCTGTATGTGCAGCGGCTTTGTGCTGGGAGAGAAGCTGAGCCCTGATTAGGGGGCGGGGCTTCACTGACTAGGGGTCCTATAAAGGTAGCAGCCAGTCAGGCATCGGCACAGACAGCTGCAGCGGCACAGGAGCTGGCAAACAGAGCTGTAAACAGGGGAGTTTGAGAGGGATTTCTGTTTGAGGAGAAGGTATTTGTGTGTGTTTGGTCTTGTATTGGTAGTATCTGTATGTGCAGAGGCTTGGAGGGGCTTTGTGCTGGGAGCGAAGCTGAGCCCTGATTAGGGAGCGGGGCTTCACTGACTAGGGGTCCTATGAAGGTAGCAGCCAGTCAGGCAGCGGCACAGGAGCTAGCAAACAGAGCTGTAAACAGGGGAGTTTGAGTGGGAGTTCTGTTGGAGGAGAAGGTATTTGTGTGTGCTTGGTTTTGTATTGGTAGTATCTGTATGTGTAGGGGCTTTGTGCTGGGAGAGAAGCTGAGCCCTGATTAGGGGGCGGGGCTTCACTAACTAGGGGTCCTATAAAGGCAGCAGCCAGTCAGGCAGCGGCACAGACAGCTGCAGTGGCACAGGAGCTAGCAAACAGAGCTGTAAACAGCGGAGTTTGAGTGGGAGTTCTGTTGGAGGAGAAGGTATTTGTGTCTGTGTTTGGTTTTGTATTCGTAGTATCTGTATGTGTAGAGGCTTGGAGGGGCTTTGTGCTGGGAGCGAAGCTGAGCCCTGATTAGGGAGCGGGGCTTCACTGACTAGGGGTCCTATGAAGGTGGCAGCCAGTCAGGCAGCGGCACAGGAGCTAGCAAACAGAGCTGTAAACAGGGGAGTTTGAGTGGGAGTTCTGTTGGAGGAGAAGGTATTTGTGTGTGCTTGGTTTTGTATTGGTAGTATCTGTATGTGTAGGGGCTTTGTGCTGGGAGAGAAGCTGAGCCCTGATTAGGGGGCGGGGCTTCACTAACTAGGGGTCCTATAAAGGCAGCAGCCAGTCAGGCAGCGGCACAGACAGCTGCAGTGGCACAGGAGCTAGCAAACAGAGCTGTAAACAGCGGAGTTTGAGTGGGAGTTCTGTTGGAGGAGAATGTATTTGTGTGTGTTTGGTTTTGTATTGGTAGTATCTGTATGTGTAGAGGCTTGGAGGGGCTTTGTGCTGGGAGAGAAGCTGAGCCCTGATTAGGGGGCGGGGCTTCACTGACTAGGGGTCCTATAAAGGTAGCAGCCAGTCAGGCAGCGGCACAGCAGCTAGCAAACAGAGCTGTAAACAGGGGAGTTTGAGTGGGAGTTCTTTTGGAAGAGAAGGTATTTGTGTGTGTTTGGTTTTGTTTTGGTAGTATCTGTATGTGTAGGGGCTTTTTGCTGGGAGAGAAGCTGAGCCCTGATAAGGGTGCGGGGCTTCACTGACCAGGGGTCCTATAAAGGGAGCAGCCAGTCAGGCAGCGGCACAGACAGCTGCAGTGGCACAGGAGCTTGCAAACTGAGCTGTAAACAGGGGAGTTTGAGTGGGAGTTCTGTTGGAGGAGAAGGTATTTGTATGTGCTTGGTTTTGTATTGGTAGTATCTGTATGTGTAGAGGCTTTGTGCTGGGAGAGAAGCTGAGCCCTGATTAGGGGGCGGGGCTTCACTGACTAGGGGTCCTATAAAGGGAGCAGCCAGTCAGGCAGCGGCACAGGAGCTAGCAAACAGAGCTGTAAACAGGGGAGTTTGAGTGGGAGTTCTGTTGGAGGAGAAGGTATTTGTGTGTGTTTGATTTTGTATTGGTGGTATCTGTATGTGTAGGGGCTTTGTGCTGGGAGAGAACCTGAGCCCTGATTAGGGGGCGGGGCTTCACTGACTAGGGGTCCTATAAAGGTAGCAGCCTGTCAGGCAGTGGCACAGGAGCGAGCAAACAGAGCTGTAAACAGGGGAGTTTGAGTGGGAGTTCTGTTGGAGGAGAAGGTATTTGTGTGTGTTTGGTTTTGTATTGGCAGTATCTGTATGTGTAGAGGCTTGGAGAGGCTTTGTGCTGGGAGAGAAGCTGAGCCCTGATTAGGGGGGGGCTTCACTGACTAGGGGTCCTATAAAGGTAGCAGCCATTCAGGCAGCGGCACAGGAGCTAGCAAACAGAGCTGTAAACAGGGGAGTTTGAGTGGGAGTTCTTTTGGAAGAGAAGGTATTTGTGTGTGTTTGGTTTTGTTTTGGTAGTATCTGTATGTGTAGGGGCTTTTTGCTGGGAGAGAAGCTGAGCCCTGATTAGGGGGCGGGGCTTCACTTACTAGGGGTCCTATAAAGGGAGCAGCCAGTCAGGCAGCGACACAGACAGCTGCAGCGGTACAGGAGCTAGCAAACAGAGCTGTAAACCGCGGAGTTTGAGTGGGAGTTCTGTTGGAGGAGAAGGTATTTGTGTGTGTGTTTGGTTTTGTATTGGTAGTATCTGTATGTGTAGGGGCTTTGTGCTGGGAGAGAAGCTGAGCCCTGATTAGGGGGCGGGGCTTCACTAACTAGGGGTCCTATAAAGGCAGCAGCCAGTCAGGCAGCGGCACAGACAGCTGCAGTGGCACAGGAGCTAGCAAACAGAGCTGTAAACAGCGGAGTTTGAGTGGGATTTCTGTTGGAGGAGAAGGTATTTGTGTGTGTTTGGTTTTGTATTGGTAGTATCTGTATGTGTAGAGGCTTGGAGGGGCTTTGTGCTGGGAGAGAAGCTGAGCCCTGATTAGGGAGCGGGGCTTCACTGACTAGGGGTCCTATAAAGGTAGCAGCCAGTCAGGCAGCGGCACAGGAGCTAGCAAACAGAGCTGTAAACAGGGGAGTTTGAGTGCGAGTTCTTTTGGAAGACAAGGTATTTGTGTGTGTTTGGTTTTGTTTGGTAGTATCTGTATGTGTAGGGGCTTTTTGCTGGGAGAGAAGCTGAGCCCCGATAAGGGTGCGGGGCTTCACTGACCAGGGGTCCTATAAAGGTAGCAGCCAGTCAGGCAGCGGCACAGACAGCTGCAGTGGCACAGGAGCTTGCAAACTGAGCTGTAAACAGGGGAGTTTGAGTGGGAGTTCTGTTGGAGGAGAAGGTATTTGTATGTGCTTGGTTTTGTATTGGTAGTATCTGTATGTGTAGAGGCTTTGTGCTGGGAGAGAAGCTGAGCCCTGATTAGGGGGCGGGGCTTCACTGACTAGGGGTCCTATAAAGGGAGCAGCCAGTCAGGCAGCGACACAGACAGCTGCAGCGGTACAGGAGCTAGCAAACAGAGCTGTAAAAAGGGGAGTTTGAGTGGGAGTTCTGTTGGAGGAGAAGGTATTTGTGTGTGTTTGGTTTTGTGTTGGTGGTATCTGTATGTGTAGGGGCTTTGTGCTGGGAGAGAAGCTGAGCCCTGATTAGGGGGCGGGGCTTCACTGACTAGGGGTCCTATGAAGGTAGCAGCCAGTCAGGCAGCGGCACAGACAGTTGCAGCGGCACAGGAGCTAGCAAACAGAGCTGTAAGCAGGGGAGTTTGAGTGGGAGTTCTGTTGGAGCAGAAGGTATTTGTGTGTGTTTGGTTTTGTATTGGTAGTATCTGTATGTGCAGAGGCTTGGAGGGGCTTTGTGCTGGGAGAGAAGCTGAGCCCTGATTAGGGGGCGGGGCTTCACTGACTAGGGGTCCTATAAAGGTAGCAGCCAGTCAGGCAGCGGCACAGACAGCTGCAGTGGCACAGGAGCTAGCAAACAGAGCTGTAAACAGGGGAGTTTGAGTGGGAGTTCTGTTGGAGGAGAAGGTATTTGTGTGTGTGTTTGGTTTTGTATTGGTGGTATCTATGTGTAGAGCCTTGGAGGGGCTTTGTGGTGGGAGAGAAGCTGAGCCCTGATTAGGGGGCGGGGCTTCACTGACGAGGGGTCCTATAAAGGGAGCAGTCAGTCAGGCAGCGACACAGACAGCTGCAGCGGTACAGGAGCTAGCAAACAGAGCTGTAAACAGGGGAGTTTGAGTGGGAGTTCTGTTGGAGGAGAAGGTATTTGTGTGTGTTTGGTTTTGTGTTGGTGGTATCTGTATGTGTAGGGGCTTTGTGCTGGGAGAGAAGCTGAGCCCTGATTAGGGGGCGGGGCTTCACTGACTAGGGGTCCTATAAAGGCAGCAGCCAGTCAGGCAGCGGCACAGACAGCTGCAGTGGCACAGGAGCTAGCAAACAGAGCTGTAAACAGCGGAGTTTGAGTGGGAGTTCTGTTGGAGAAGGTATTTGTGTGTGTGTTTGGTTTTGTATTGTTAGTATCTGTATGTGTAGAGGCTTGGAGGGGCTTTGTGCTGGGAGAGAAGCTGAGCCCTGATTAGGGAGCGGGGCTTCACTGACTAGGGGTCCTATGAAGGTAGCAGCCAGTCAGGCAGCGGCACAGGAGCTAGCAAACAGAGCTGTAAACAGGGGAGTTTGAGTGGGAGTTCTGTTGGAGGAGAAGGTATTTGTGTGTGCTTGGTTTTGTATTGGTAGTATCTGTATGTGTAGGGGCTTTGTGCTGGGAGAGAAGCTGAGCCCTGATTAGGGGGCGGGGCTTCACTAACTAGGGGTCCTATAAAGGCAGCAGCCAGTCAGGCAGCGGCACAGACAGCTGCAGTGGCACAGGAGCTAGCAAACAGAGCTGTAAACAGCGGAGTTTGAGTGGGAGTTCTGTTGGAGGAGAAGGTATTTGTGTGTGTGTTTGGTTTTGTATTCGTAGTATCTGTATGTGTAGAGGCTTGGAGGGGCTTTGTGCTGGGAGCGAAGCTGAGCCCTGATTAGGGAGCGGGGCTTCACTGACTAGGGGTCCTATGAAGGTGGCAGCCAGTCAGGCAGCGGCACAGGAGCTAGCAAACAGAGCTGTAAACAGGGGAGTTTGAGTGGGAGTTGTGTTGGAGGAGAAGGTATTTGTGTGTGCTTGGTTTTGTATTGGTAGTATCTGTATGTGTAGGGGCTTTGTGCTGGGAGAGAAGCTGAGCCCTGATTAGGGGGCGGGGCTTCACTAACTAGGGGTCCTATAAAGGCAGCAGCCAGTCAGGCAGCGGCACAGACAGCTGCAGTGGCACAGGAGCTAGCAAACAGAGCTGTAAACAGCGGAGTTTGAGTGGGAGTTCTGTTGGAGGAGAAGGTATTTGTGTGTGTTTGGTTTTGTATTGGTAGTATCTGTATGTGTAGAGGCTTGGAGGGGCTTTGTGCTGGGAGAGAAGCTGAGCCCTGATTAGGGGGCAGGGCTTCACTGACTAGGGGTCCTATAAAGGTAGCAGCCAGTCAGGCATCGGCACAGACAGCTGCAGCGGCACAGGAGCTGGCAAACAGAGCTGTAAACAGGGGAGTTTGAGAGGGATTTCTGTTTGAGGAGAAGGTATTTGTGTGTGTTTGGTCTTGTATTGGTAGTATCTGTATGTGCAGAGGCTTGGAGGGGCTTTGTGCTGGGAGCGAAGCTGAGCCCTGATTAGGGAGCGGGGCTTCACTGACTAGGGGTCCTATGAAGGTAGCAGCCAGTCAGGCAGCGGCACAGGAGCTAGCAAACAGAGCTGTAAACAGGGGAGTTTGAGTGGGAGTTCTGTTGGAGGAGAAGGTATTTGTGTGTGCTTGGTTTTGTATTGGTAGTATCTGTATGTGTAGGGGCTTTGTGCTGGGAGAGAAGCTGAGCCCTGATTAGGGGGCGGGGCTTCACTAACTAGGGGTCCTATAAAGGCAGCAGCCAGTCAGGCAGCGGCACAGACAGCTGCAGTGGCACAGGAGCTAGCAAACAGAGCTGTAAACAGCGGAGTTTGAGTGGGAGTTCTGTTGGAGGAGAATGTATTTGTGTGTGTTTGGTTTTGTATTGGTAGTATCTGTATGTGTAGAGGCTTGGAGGGGCTTTGTGCTGGGAGAGAAGCTGAGCCCTGATTAGGGGGCGGGGCTTCACTGACTAGGGGTCCTATAAAGGTAGCAGCCAGTCAGGCAGCGGCACAGCAGCTAGCAAACAGAGCTGTAAACAGGGGAGTTTGAGTGGGAGTTCTTTTGGAAGAGAAGGTATTTGTGTGTGTTTGGTTTTGTTTTGGTAGTATCTGTATGTGTAGGGGCTTTTTGCTGGGAGAGAAGCTGAGCCCTGATAAGGGTGCGGGGCTTCACTGACCAGGGGTCCTATAAAGGGAGCAGCCAGTCAGGCAGCGGCACAGACAGCTGCAGTGGCACAGGAGCTTGCAAACTGAGCTGTAAACAGGGGAGTTTGAGTGGGAGTTCTGTTGGAGGAGAAGGTATTTGTATGTGCTTGGTTTTGTATTGGTAGTATCTGTATGTGTAGAGGCTTTGTGCTGGGAGAGAAGCTGAGCCCTGATTAGGGGGCGGGGCTTCACTGACTAGGGGTCCTATAAAGGGAGCAGCCAGTCAGGCAGCGGCACAGGAGCTAGCAAACAGAGCTGTAAACAGGGGAGTTTGAGTGGGAGTTCTGTTGGAGGAGAAGGTATTTGTGTGTGTTTGATTTTGTATTGGTGGTATCTGTATGTGTAGGGGCTTTGTGCTGGGAGAGAACCTGAGCCCTGATTAGGGGGCGGGGCTTCACTGACTAGGGGTCCTATAAAGGTAGCAGCCTGTCAGGCAGTGGCACAGGAGCGAGCAAACAGAGCTGTAAACAGGGGAGTTTGAGTGGGAGTTCTGTTGGAGGAGAAGGTATTTGTGTGTGTTTGGTTTTGTATTGGCAGTATCTGTATGTGTAGAGGCTTGGAGAGGCTTTGTGCTGGGAGAGAAGCTGAGCCCTGATTAGGGGGGGGGCTTCACTGACTAGGGGTCCTATAAAGGTAGCAGCCATTCAGGCAGCGGCACAGGAGCTAGCAAACAGAGCTGTAAACAGGGGAGTTTGAGTGGGAGTTCTGTTGGAGGAGAAGGTATTTGTGTGTGTTTGGTTTTGTGTTGGTGGTATCTGTATGTGTAGGGGCTTTGTGCTGGGAGAGAAGCTGAGCCCTGATTAGGGGGCGGGGCTTCACTGACTAGGGGTCCTATGAAGGTAGCAGCCAGTCAGGCAGCGGCACAGACAGTTGCAGCGGCACAGGAGCTAGCAAACAGAGCTGTAAGCAGGGGAGTTTGAGTGGGAGTTCTGTTGGAGCAGAAGGTATTTGTGTGTGTTTGGTTTTGTATTGGTAGTATCTGTATGTGCAGAGGCTTGGAGGGGCTTTGTGCTGGGAGAGAAGCTGAGCCCTGATTAGGGGGCGGGGCTTCACTGACTAGGGGTCCTATAAAGGTAGCAGCCAGTCAGGCAGCGGCACAGACAGCTGCAGTGGCACAGGAGCTAGCAAACAGAGCTGTAAACAGGGGAGTTTGAGTGGGAGTTCTGTTGGAGGAGAAGGTATTTGTGTGTGTGTTTGGTTTTGTATTGGTAGTATCTGTATGTGTAGAGGCTTTGTGCTGGGAGAGAAGCTGAGCCCTGATTAGGGGGCGGGGCTTCACTGACTAGGGGTCCTATAAAGGGAGCAGCCAGTCAGGCAGCGACACAGACAGCTGCAGCGGTACAGGAGCTAGCAAACAGAGCTGTAAAAAGGGGAGTTTGAGTGGGAGTTCTGTTGGAGGAGAAGGTATTTGTGTGTGTTTGGTTTTGTGTTGGTGGTATCTGTATGTGTAGGGGCTTTGTGCTGGGAGAGAAGCTGAGCCCTGATTAGGGGGCGGGGCTTCACTGACTAGGGGTCCTATGAAGGTAGCAGCCAGTCAGGCAGCGGCACAGACAGTTGCAGCGGCACAGGAGCTAGCAAACAGAGCTGTAAGCAGGGGAGTTTGAGTGGGAGTTCTGTTGGAGCAGAAGGTATTTGTGTGTGTTTGGTTTTGTATTGGTAGTATCTGTATGTGCAGAGGCTTGGAGGGGCTTTGTGCTGGGAGAGAAGCTGAGCCCTGATTAGGGGGCGGGGCTTCACTGACTAGGGGTCCTATAAAGGTAGCAGCCAGTCAGGCAGCGGCACAGACAGCTGCAGTGGCACAGGAGCTAGCAAACAGAGCTGTAAACAGGGGAGTTTGAGTGGGAGTTCTGTTGGAGGAGAAGGTATTTGTGTGTGTGTTTGGTTTTGTATTGGTGGTATCTATGTGTAGAGCCTTGGAGGGGCTTTGTGGTGGGAGAGAAGCTGAGCCCTGATTAGGGGGCGGGGCTTCACTGACGAGGGGTCCTATAAAGGGAGCAGTCAGTCAGGCAGCGACACAGACAGCTGCAGCGGTACAGGAGCTAGCAAACAGAGCTGTAAACAGGGGAGTTTGAGTGGGAGTTCTGTTGGAGGAGAAGGTATTTGTGTGTGTTTGGTTTTGTGTTGGTGGTATCTGTATGTGTAGGGGCTTTGTGCTGGGAGAGAAGCTGAGCCCTGATTAGGGGGCGGGGCTTCACTGACTAGGGGTCCTATAAAGGCAGCAGCCAGTCAGGCAGCGGCACAGACAGCTGCAGTGGCACAGGAGCTAGCAAACAGAGCTGTAAACAGCGGAGTTTGAGTGGGAGTTCTGTTGGAGAAGGTATTTGTGTGTGTGTTTGGTTTTGTATTGTTAGTATCTGTATGTGTAGAGGCTTGGAGGGGCTTTGTGCTGGGAGAGAAGCTGAGCCCTGATTAGGGAGCGGGGCTTCACTGACTAGGGGTCCTATGAAGGTAGCAGCCAGTCAGGCAGCGGCACAGGAGCTAGCAAACAGAGCTGTAAACAGGGGAGTTTGAGTGGGAGTTCTGTTGGAGGAGAAGGTATTTGTGTGTGCTTGGTTTTGTATTGGTAGTATCTGTATGTGTAGGGGCTTTGTGCTGGGAGAGAAGCTGAGCCCTGATTAGGGGGCGGGGCTTCACTAACTAGGGGTCCTATAAAGGCAGCAGCCAGTCAGGCAGCGGCACAGACAGCTGCAGTGGCACAGGAGCTAGCAAACAGAGCTGTAAACAGCGGAGTTTGAGTGGGAGTTCTGTTGGAGGAGAAGGTATCTGTGTGTGTGTTTGGTTTTGTATTCGTAGTATCTGTATGTGTAGAGGCTTGGAGGGGCTTTGTGCTGGGAGCGAAGCTGAGCCCTGATTAGGGAGCGGGGCTTCACTGACTAGGGGTCCTATGAAGGTGGCAGCCAGTCAGGCAGCGGCACAGGAGCTAGCAAACAGAGCTGTAAACAGGGGAGTTTGAGTGGGAGTTGTGTTGGAGGAGAAGGTATTTGTGTGTGCTTGGTTTTGTATTGGTAGTATCTGTATGTGTAGGGGCTTTGTGCTGGGAGAGAAGCTGAGCCCTGATTAGGGGGCGGGGCTTCACTAACTAGGGGTCCTATAAAGGCAGCAGCCAGTCAGGCAGCGGCACAGACAGCTGCAGTGGCACAGGAGCTAGCAAACAGAGCTGTAAACAGCGGAGTTTGAGTGGGAGTTCTGTTGGAGGAGAAGGTATTTGTGTGTGTTTGGTTTTGTATTGGTAGTATCTGTATGTGTAGAGGCTTGGAGGGGCTTTGTGCTGGGAGAGAAGCTGAGCCCTGATTAGGGGGTGGGGCTTCACTGACTAGGGGTCCTATAAAGGGAGCAGCCAGTCAGGCAGCGACACAGACAGCTGCAGCGGTACAGGAGCTAGCAAACAGAGCTGTAAACAGGGGAGTTTGAGTGGGACTTCTGTTGGAGGAGAAGGTATTTGTGTGTGTGTTTGGTATTGTATTGGTAGTATCTGTATGTGTAGAGGCTTGGAGGGGATTTGTGCTGGGAGCGAAGCTGAGCCCTGATTAGGGGGCGGGGCTTCACTGACGAGGGGTCCTATAAAGGGAGCAGCCAGTCAGGCAGGGGCACAGACAGCTGCAGCGGCACAGCAGCTAGCAAACAGTGCTGTAAACACGGGAGTTTGAGTGGGAGTTCTGTTGGAGGAGAAGGTATATGTGTGTGTTTGGTTTCGTATTGGTAGTACCTGTATGTGTAGAGGCTTGGAGGGGCTTTGTGCTGGGAGAAAAGCTGAGGCCTGATTAGGGGCGGGGCTTCACTGACTAGGGGTCCTATAAAGGTAGCAGCCAGTCAGGCAGCGGCACAGACAGCTGCAGCATCACTGGAGCTAGCAAACAGAGCTGTAAACAGGGGAGTTTGAGTGGGAGTTCTGTTGGAGGAGAAAGTATTTGTGTGTGCTTGGTTTTGTATTGGTAGTATCTGTATGTGTAGGGAATTTGTGCTGGGAGAGAAGCTGAGCCCTGATTAGGGGGCGGGGCTTCACTGACTAGGGGTCCTATAAAGGTACCAGCCAGTCAGGCAGCGGCACAGACAGCTGCAGCGGCACTGGAGCTAGCAAACAGAGCTGTAAACAGGGGAATTTGAGTGGGAGTTCTGTTGGAGGAGAAGGCATTTCTGTGTGTGTTTGGTTTTGTATTGGTGGTATCTGTATGTGTATAGGCTTGGAGGGGCTTTGTGCTGGGAGAGAAGCTTAGCCCTGATTAGGGGGCGGTGCTTCCCTGACTAGGGGTCCTATAAAGGTAGCAGCCAGTCAGGCAGCGGCACAGGAGCTAGCAAACAGAGCTGTGAACAGGGGAGTTTGTGTGGGAGTTCTGTTGGAGGAGAAGGTATTTGTGTGTGTTTGGTTTTGTATTGGTAGTATCTGTATGTGTAGGGGTTTGGCGGAGCTTTGTGCTGGGAGAGAAGCTGAGCCCTGATTAGGGGGCGGGGCTTCACTGACTAGGGGTCCTATAAAGGTAGCAGCCAGTCCGGCAGCGGCTAAGACAGCTGCAGCGGCACAGGAGCTAGCAAACAGAGCTGTAAACAGGGGAGTTGGAGTTCTGTTGGAGGAGAAGGTATTTGTGTGTGTTTGGATTTGTATTGTCAGTATCTGTATGTGCAGGGGCTTTGTGCTGGGAGAGAAGCTGAGCCCTGATTAGGGGGCGGGGCTTCACTAACTAGGGGTCCTATAAAGGTAGAAGCCAGTCAGGCAGAGGAACAGACAGCTGCAGTGGCACTGGAGCTAGCAAACACAGCTATGAACAGGGGAGTTTGAGTGGGAGTTCTGTTGGAGGAGGAGGTATTTGTGTGTGTTTGGTTTTGTATTGGTAGTATCTGTATGTGTAGAGGCTTGGCGGGGCTTTGTGCTTGGAGAGAAGCTGAGCCCTGATTAGGGGGCGGGGCTTCACTGACTAGGGGTCTTATAAAGGTAGCAGCCAGTCAGGCAGCGGCACAGACAGCTGAAGCGGCACAGGAGCTAGCAAACAGAGCTGTAAACAGGGGAGTTTGAGTCGGAGTTCTGTTGGAGGAGAAGCTATTTGTGTGTGTTTGGTTTTGTATTGGTAGTATCTGTATGTGTAGAGGCTTGGAGGGGCTTTGAGCTGGGAGAGAAGCTGAGCCCTGATTAGGGGGCGGGGCTTCACTGACTAGGGGTCCTATAAAGGTAGCAGCCAGTCAGGCAGCGGCACAGGAGCTAGCAAACAGAGCTGTGAACAGGGGAGTTTGAGTGGGAGTTCTGTTGGAGGAGAAGGTATTTGTGTGTGTTTGGTTTTGTATTGGTAGTATCTGTATGTGTAGGGGCTTTCTGCTGGGAGAGAAGCTGAGCCCTGATTAGGGGGCGGGGCTTCACTGACTAGGGGTCTTATAAAAGTAGCAGCCAGTCAGGCAGCGGCACAGGAGCTAGCAAACAGAGCTGTGAACAGGGGAGTTTGAGTGGGAGTTCTGTTGGAGGAGAAGGTATTTGTGTGTGTTTTTGTATTGGTAGTATCTGTATGTGTAGAGGCTTGGAGGGGCTAGGTGCTGTGAGAGAAGCTGAGCCCTGATTAGGGGGCGGGGCTTCACTGACTAGGGGTCCTATAAAGGTAGCAGCCAGTCAGGCAGGGGAACAGACAGCTGCAGCGGCACAGGAGCTAGCAAACAGAGCTGTAAACAGGGGAGTTGGAGTGGGAGTTCTGTTGGAGGAGAAGGTATTTGTGTGTGTTTGGTTCTGTATTGTCAGTATCTGTATGTGCAGGGGCTTTGTGCTGGGAGAGAAGCTGAGCCCTGATTAGGGGGCGGTGCTTCCCTGACTAGGGGTCCTATAAAGGTAGCAGCCAGTCAGGCAGCGGCACAGGAGCTAGCAAACAGAGCTGTGAACAGGGGAGTTTGTGTGGGAGTTCTGTTGGAGGAGAAGGTATTTGTGTGTGTTTGGTTTTGTATTGGTAGTATATGTATGTGTAGAGGCTTGGAGGGGCTTTGTGCTGGGAGAGAAGCTGAGCCCTGATTAGGGGGCGGGACTTGACTGACTAGGGGTCCTATAAAGGTAGCAGCCAGTCAGGCAGCGGCTCAGACAGCTGCAGCGGAACAGGAGCTAGCAAACAGACCTGTAAACAGGGGAGTTTGTATGGGAGTTCTGTTGGAGGAGAAGGTATTTGTGTGTGTTTGGTTTTGTATTGGTAGTATATGTATGTGTAGAGGCTTGGAGGGGCTTTGTGCTGGGAGAGAAGCTGAGCCATGATTAGGGGGCGGGGCTTCCCTGACTAGGGGTCCTATAAAGGGAGCAGTCAGTCAGGCAGCGGCACAGAGAGCTGCAGCGGCACTGGAGCTAGCAAATAGAGCTGTAAACAGGGGAGTTTGAGTGGGAGTTCTGTTTGAGGAGAAGGTATTTGTGTGTGTGTTTGGTTTTGTATTGGTGGTATCTGTATTTGTAGAGGCTTGGAGGAGCTTTGTGCTGGGAGAGAAGCTGAGCCCTGATTAGGGGGCGGGGCTTCATTGACTAGGGGTCCTATAAAGGTAGCAGCCAGTCAGGCAGCGGCACAGGAGCTAGCAAACAGAGCTGTAAACATTGGAGTTTGAGTGGGACTTCTGTTGGAAGAGAAGGTATTTGTGTGTGTTTGGTTTTGTATTGGTAGTATCTGTATGTGTAGGGGCTTTGTGCTGGGAGAAAAGCTGAGCCCTGATTAGGGGGCGGGGCTTCACTGACTACGGGTCCTATAAAGGGAGCAGCCAGTCAGGCAGGGGCACAGACAGCTGCAGCGGAACAGGAGCTAGCAAACTGAGCTGTAAACAGGGGAGTTTGAGAGGGAGTTCTGTTGGAGGAGAAGGTATTTGTGTGTGTTTGGTTTTGTATTGGTAGTATCTGTATGAGTAGAGGCTTTGTGCTGGGAGAGAATCTGAGCCCTGATTAGGGGGCGGGGCTTCACTGACTAGGGGTCCTATAAAGGTAGCAGCCAGTCAGGCAGCGGCACAGACAGCTGCATTGGCACAGGAGCTAGCAAACAGAGCTGTAAACAGGGGAGTTTGAGTCGGAGTTCTGTTGGAGGAGAAGGTATTTTTGTGTGTTTGGTTTTGTATTGGTAGTATCTGTATGTGTAGAGGCTTGGAGTGGCTTTGTGCTGGGAGAGAAGCTGAGCCCTGATTAGGGGGCGGGGCTTCACTGACTAGGGGTCCTATAAAGGGAGCAGCCAGTCAGGCAGCTGCACAGACAGCTGCAGCGGTACAGGAGCTAGCAAACAGAGCTGTAAACAGGGGAGTTTGAGTGGGAGTTCTGTTCGAGGAGAGGGTATTTGTGTGTGTTTGCTTTTGTGTTGGTGGTATCTGTATGTGTAGGGGCTTTGTGCTGGGAGAGAAGCTGAGCCCTGATTAGGGGGCGGGGCTTCACTGACTAGGGGTCCTATAAAGGTAGCAGCCAGTCAGGCAGCGACACAGACAGCTGCAGCGGTACAGGAGCTAGCAAACAGAGCTGTAAACAGGGGAGTTGGAGTGGGAGTTCTGTTGGAGGAGAAGGTATTTGTGTGTGTTTTTGGTTTTGTATTGGTAGTATCTGTATGTGCAGAGGCTTGGAGGGGCTTTGTGCTGGGAGCGAAGCTGAGCCCTGATTAGGGGGCGGGGCTTCACTGACTAGGGGTCCTATAAAGGTAGCAGCCAGTCAGGCAGCGGCACAGAAGCTAGCAAACAGAGCTGTAAACAGGGGAGTTTGAGTGGGAGTTCTGTTGGAAGAGAAGGTATTTGTGTGTGTTTGGTTTTGTATTGGTAGTATCTGTATGTGTAGGGTCTTTGTGCTGGGAGAAAAGCTGAGCCCTGATTAGGGGGCGGGGCTTCACTGACTAGGGGTCCTAGAAAGGTAACAGCCAGTCAGGCAGCGGCACAGGAGCTAGCAAACAGAGCTGTAAACAGGGGAGTATGAGTGGGAGTTCTGTTGGAGGAGAAGGTGTTTGTGTGTGTTTGGTTTTGTATTGGTAGTATCTGTATGTGTAGAGGCTTGGAGGGGCTTTGTGCTGGGAGAAAAGCTGAGCCCTGAATAGGGGGCGGGGCTTAACTGACTAGGGGTCCTATAAAGGTAGCAGCCAGTCAGGCAGCGGCACATACAGCTGCAGTGGCACAGGAGCGAGCAAACAGAGCTGTAAGCAGGGGAGTTGGAGTGGGAGTTCTGTTGGAGGTGAAGGTATTTGTGTGTGTTTGCTTTTGTGTTGGTAGTATCTGTATGTGTAGGGGTTTGGCGGGGCTTTGTGCTTGGAGAGAAGCTGAGCCCTGATTAGGGGGCGGGGCTTCACTGACGAGGGGTCCTATAAAGGTAGCAGCCAGTCAGGCAGCGGCACAGACAGCTGCAGTGGCACAGGCGCTAGCAAACAGAGCTGTAAACAGGGGAGTTGGAGTTCTGTTGGAGGAGAAGGAATTTGTGTGTGTTTGGATTTGTATTGTCAGTATCTGTATGTGCAGGGGCTTTGTGCTGGGAGAGAAGCTGAGCCCTGATTAGGGGGCGGGGCTTCCCTGACTAGGGGTCCTATAAAGGTAGCAGCCAGTCAGGCAGCGGCACAGGAGCTAGCAAACAGAGCTGTAAACAGGGGAGTTTGAGTGGGAGTTCTGTTGGAGGAGAAGATATTTGTGTGTGTGTGTTTTTTTATTGGTAGTATCTGTATGTGTAGAGGCTTGGAGGGGCTTTGTGCTGGGAGAGAAGCTGAGCCCTGATTAGGGGGCGGGGCTTCACTGACTGGGGGTCCTATAAAGGTAGCAGCCAGTCAGGCAGCGGCTCAGACAGCTGCAGCGGCACAGGAGCTAGCAAACAGAGCTGTAAACAGGGGAGTTGGAGTGGGAGTTCTGTTGGAGGAGATGGTATTTGTGTGTGTTTGGTTTTGTATTGGTAGTATCTATGTGTAGAGGCTTGGAGGGGCTTTGAGCTGGGAGAGAAGCTGAGCCCTGATTAGGGGGCGGGGCTTCACTGACTAGGGGTCCTATAAAGGTAGCAGCCAGAAAGACAGCGGCACAGGAGCTAGAAAACAGAGCTGTAAGCAGGGGAGTTTGAGTGGGAGTTCGGTTGGAGGAGAAGGTATTTGTGTGTGTTTTTTTTGTATTGGTAGTGTCTGTATGTGTAGAGGCTTGGAGGGGCTTTGTGCTGGGAGAGAAGCTGAGCCCTGATCAGGGGGCGGGGCTTCACTGACTAGGGGTCCTATAAAGGTAGCAGCCAGTCAGGCATCGGCACAGACAGCTGCAGCGGCACAGGAGCTAGCAAACAGAGCTGTAAACAGGGGAGTTGGAGTGGGAGTTCTGTTGGAGGAGAAGGTATTTGTGTGTGTTTGGTTTTGTATTGTCAGTATCTGTATGTGCAGGGGCTTTGTGCTGGGAGAGAAGCTGAGCCCTGATTAGGGGGCGGTGCTTCCCTGACTAGGGGTCCTATAAAGGTAGCAGCCAGTCAGGCATCGGCACAGGAGCTAGCAAACAGCTGTAAACAGGGGAGTTTGTGTGGGAGTTCTGTTGGAGGAGAAGGTATTTGTGTGTGTTTGGTTTTGTATTGGTAGTATCTGTATGTGTAGGGGTTTGGCGGGGCTTTGTGCTGGGAGAGAAGCTGAGCCCTGATTAGGGGGCGGGGCTTCACTGACTAGGGGTCCTATAAAGGTAGCAGCCAGTCAGGCAGCGGCTAAGACAGCTGCAGCGGCACAGGAGCTAGCAAACAGAGCTGTAAACAGGGGAGTTGGAGTTCTGTTGGAGGAGAAGGTATTTGTGTGTGTTTGGATTTGTATTGTCAGTATCTGTATGTGCAGGGGCTTTGTGCTGGGAGAGAAGCTGAGCCCTGATTAGGGGGCGGGGCTTCACTGACTAGGGGTCCTATAAAGGGAGCAGCCAGTCAGGCAGAGGAACAGACAGCTGCAGCGGCACAGGAGCTAGCAAACAGAGCTGTAAGCAGGGGAGTTTGAGTGGGAGTTCTGTTGGAGGAGAAGGTATTTGTGTGTGTTTGGTTTTGTATTGGTAGTATCTGTATGTGTAGAGGCTTGGAGGGGCTCTGTGCTGGGAGAGAAGCTGAGCCCTGATTAGGGGGCGGGGCTTCACTGACAAGGGGTCCTATAAAGGTAGCAGCCAGTCAGGCAGCGGCACCGGAGCTAGCAAACAGAGCTGTGCAAGAGGGGAGTTTGAGTGGGAGTTTTGTTGGAGGAGGAGGTATTTGTGTGTGTTTGGTTTTGTATTGGTAGTATCTGTATGTGTAGAGGCTTGGAGGGGCTAGGTGCTGGGAGAGAAGATGAGCCCTGATTAGGGGGCGGGGCTTCACTGACTAGGGGTCTTATAAAGGTAGCAGCCAGTCAGGCAGCGGCACAGACAGCTGAAGCGGCACAGGAGCTAGCAAACAGAGCTGTAAACAGGGGAGTTTGAGTGGGAGTTCTGTTGGAGGAGAAGGTATTTGTGTGTGTGTGTTTTTGTATTGGTACTATCTGTATGTGTAGGGGTTTGGCGGGGCTTTGTGCTTGGAGAGAAGCTGAGCCCTGATTAGGGGGCGTGGCTTCACTGACGAGGGGTCCTATAAAGGTAGCAGCCAGTCAGGCAGCGGCACAGACAGCTGCAGTGGCACAGGCGCTAGCAAACAGAGCTGTAAACAGGGGAGTTGGAGTTCTGTTGGAGGAGAAGGAATTTGTGTGTGTTTGGATTTGTATTGTCAGTATCTGTATGTGCAGGTGCTTTGTGCTGGGAGAGAAGCTGAGCCCTGATTAGGGGGCGGGGCTTCCCTGACTAGGGGTCCTATAAAGGTAGCAGCCAGTCAGGCAGCGGCACAGGAGCTAGCAAACAGAGCTGTAAACAGGGGAGTTGGAGTGGGAGTTCTGTTGGAGGAGATGGTATATGTGTGTGTTTGGTTTTGTATTGGTAGTATCTGTATGTGTAGAGGCTTGGAGGGGCTTTGAGCTGGGAGAGAAGCTGAGCCCTGATTAGGGGGAGGGGCTTCACTGACTAGGGGTCCTATAAAGGTAGCAGCCAGAAAGACAGCGGCACAGGAGCAAAAAACAGAGCTGTAAGCAGGGGAGTTTGAGTGGGAGTTCTGTTGGAGGAGAAGGTATTTGTGTGTGTTTTTTTTGTATTGGTAGTGTCTGTATGTGTAGAGGCTTGAAGGGGCTTTGTGCTGGGAGAGAAGCTGAGCCCTGATTAGGGGCGGGGCTTGACTGACTAGGGGTCCTATAAAGGTAGCAGCCAGTCAGGCAGAGGAACAGACAGCTGCAGCGACACAGGAGCTAGCAAACAGAGCTGTAAACAGGGGAGTTGGAGTGGGAGTTCTGTTGGAGGAGAAGGTATTTGTGTGTGTTTGATTTTGTATTGTCAGTATATGTATGTGCAGGGGCTTTGTGCTGGGAGAGAAGCTGAGCCCTGATTAGGGGGCGGTGCTTCCCTGACTAGGGGTCCTATAAAGGTAGCAGCCAGTCAGGCAGCGGCACAGGAGCTAGCAAACAGAGCTGTGAACAGGGGAGTTTGAGTGGGAGTTCTGTTGGAGGAGAAGGTATTTGTGTGTGTTTGGTTTTGTATTTGGTAGTATCTGTATGTGTAGGGGTTTGGCGGGGCTTTGTGCTTGGAGAGAAGCTGAGCCCTGATTAGGGGGCGGGGCTTCACTGACTAGGGGTCCTAGAAAGGTAGCAGCAAGTCAGGCAGCGGCACAGACAGCTGAAGCGGCACAGGAGCTAGCAAACAGAGCTGTGAACAGGGGAGTTTGAGTGGGAGTTCTGTTGGAGGAGAAGGTATTTGTGTGTGTTTTTGTATTGGTAGTGTCTGTATGTGTAGAGGCTTGGAGGGGCTAGGTGCTGGGAGAGAAGCTGAGCCCTGATTAGGGGCGGGGCTTGACTGACTAGGGGTCCTATAAAGGTAGCAGCCAGTCAGGCAGCGGCTCAGACAGCTGCAGCGGCACAGGAGCTCGCAAACAGAGCTGTAAACAGGGGAGTTGGAGTGGGAGTTCTGTTGGAGGTGAAGGTATTTGTGTGTGTTTGGTTTTGTATTGTCAGTATCTGTATGTGCAGGGGCTTTGTGCTGGGAGAGAAGCTGAGCCCTGATTAGGGGGCGGTGCTTCCCTGACTAGGGGTCCTATAAAGGTAGCATCCAGTGAGGCAGCGGCACAGGAGCTAGCAAACAGCTGTAAACAGGGGAGTTTGTGTGGGAGTTCTGTTGGAGGAGAAGGTATTTGTGTGTGTTTGGTTTTGTATTGGTAGTATCTGTATGTGTAGGGGTTTGGCGGGGCTTTGTGCTTGGAGAGAAGCTGAGCCCTGATTAGGGGGCGGGGCTTCACTGACGAGGGGTCCTATAAAGGTAGCAGCCAGTCAGGCAGCGGCACAGACAGCTGCAGTGGCACAGGCGCTAGCAAACAGAGCTGTAAACAGGGGAGTTGGAGTTCTGTTGGAGGAGAAGGAATTTGTGTGTGTTTGGATTTGTATTGTCAGTATCTGTATGTGCAGGGGCTTTGTGCTGGGAGAGAAGCTGAGCCCTGATTAGGGGGCGGGGCTTCCCTGACTAGGGGTCCTATAAAGGTAGCAGCCAGTCAGGCAGCGGCACAGGAGCTAGCAAACAGAGCTGTAAACAGGGGAGTTTGAGTGGGAGTTCTGTTGGAGGAGAAGATATTTGTGTCTGTGTGTTTTTGTATTGGTAGTATCTGTATGTGTAGAGGCTTGGAGGGGCTTTGTGCTGGGAGAGAAGCTGAGCCCTGATTAGGGGGCGGGGCTTGACTGACTGGGGGTCCTATAAAGGTAGCATCCAGTGAGGCAGCGGCACAGGAGCTAGCAAACAGCTGTAAACAGGGGAGTTTGTGTGGGAGTTCTGTTGGAGGAGAAGGTATTTGTGTGTGTTTGGTTTTGTATTGTCAGTATCTGTATGTGCAGGGGCTTTGTGCTGGGAGAGAAGCTGAGCCCTGATTAGGGGGCGGTGCTTCCCTGACTAGGGGTCCTATAAAGGTAGCAGCCAGTCAGGCAGGGGCACAGGAGCTAGCAAACAGAGCTGTAAACAGGGGAGTTTGTGTGGGAGCTCTGTTGGAGGAGATGGTATTTGTGTGTGTTTGGTTTTGTATTGGTAGTATCTGTATGTGTAGAGGCTTGGAGGGGCTTTGTGCTGGGAGAGAAGCTGAGCCCTGATTAGGGGGCGGGGCTTCACTGACTAGGGGTCCTATAAAGGTAGCAGCCAGTCAGGCAGAGGAACAGATAGCTGCAGCGGCACAGGAGCTAGCAAACAGAGCTGTAAACGGCAGTTGGAGTGGGAGTTCTGTTGGAGGAGAAGGTATTTGTGTGTGTTTGGTTTTGTATTGTCAGTATCTGTATGTGCAGGGGCTTTGTGCTGGGAGAGAAGCTGAGCCCTGATTAGGGGGCGGTGCTTCCCTGACTAGGGGTCCTATAAAGGTAGCAGCCAGTCAGGCAGCGGCACAGGAGCTAGCAAACAGAGCTGTAAACAGGGGAGTTTGCGTGGGAGTTCTGTTGGAGGAGAAGGTATTTGTGTGTGTGTTTGGTTTTGTATTGGTAGTATCTGTATGTGTAGAGGCTTGGAGGGGCTTTGTGCTGGGAGCGAAGCTGAGCCCTGATTAGGGGGCGGGGCTTCACTGACTATGGGTCCTATAAAGGGAGCAGCCAGTCAGGCGGCGGCAGGGACAGCTGCAGCGGCACAGGACCTAGCAAACAGAGCTGTAAACAGGGGAGTTTGAGTGGGAGTTCTGTTGGAGGAGAAGGTATTTGTGTGTGTTTGATTTTGTATTGGTGGTATCTGTATGTGTAGGGGCTTTGTGCTGGGAGAGAAGCTGAGCCCTGATTAGGGGGCGGGGCTTCAATGACCAGGGGTCCTATAAAGGCAGCAGCCAGTCAGGCAGCGGCATAGACAGCTGCAGTGGCACAGGAGCTAGCAAACAGAGCTGTAAACAGGGGAGTTTGAGTGGGAGTTCTTTTGGAGGAGAAGGTATTTGTGTGTGTGTTTGGTTTTGTATTGGTGGTATCTGTATTTCTAGAGGCTTGGAGGGGCTTTGTGCTGGGAGAGAAGCTGAGCCCTGATTAGGGGGCGGGGCTTCACTGACTAGGGGTCCTATAAAGGTAGCAGCCAGTCAGGCAATGGCACACGAGCGAGCAAACAGAGCTGTAAACAGGGGAGTTTGAGTGGGAGTTCTGTTGGAGGAGAAGGTATTTGTGTGTGTGTTTGGTTTTGTATTGGTGGTATCTATGTGTAGAGCCTTGGAGGGGCTTTGTGCTGGGAGAGAAGCTGAGCCCTGATTCGGGGCGGGGCTTCACTGACGAGGGGTCCTATAAAGGGAGCAGCCAGTCAGGCAGCGACACAGACAGCTGCAGCGGTACAGGAGCTAGCAAACAGAGCTGTAAACATGGGAGTTTGAGTGGGAGTTCTGTTGGAGGAGAAGGTATTTGTATGTGTTTGGTTTTGTGTTGGTGGTATCTGTATGTGTTTGGGCTTTGTGCTGGGAGAGAAGCTGAGCCCTGATTAGGGGGCGGGGCTTCACTGACTACGGGTCCTATAAAGGCAGCAGCCAGTCAGGCAGCGGCACAGACAGCTGCAGTGGCACAGGAGCTAGCAAACAGAGCTGTAAACAGCGGAGTTTGAGTGGGAGTTCTGTTGGAGGAGAAGGTATTTGTGTGTGTGTTTGGTTTTGTATTGGTAGTATCTGTATGTGTAGAGGCTTGGAGGGGCTTTGTGCTGGGAGCGAAGCTGAGCCCTGATTAGGGGGCGGGGCTTCACTGACTAGGGGTCCTATAAAGGTAGCAGCCAGTCAGGCAGAGGAACAGACAGCTGCAGCGGCACAGGAGCTCGCAAACAGAGCTGTAAACAGGGGAGTTTGAGTGGGAGTTCTGTTGGAGGAGAAGGTATTTGTGTGTGTTTTTGTATTGGTAGTATCTGTATGTGTAGAGGCTTGGAGGGGCTAGGTGCTGGGAGAGAAGCTGAGCCCTGATTAGGGGGCGGGGCTTCACTGACTAGGGGTCCTATAGAGGTAGCAGCCAGTCAGGCAGCGGCACAGACAGCTGCAGCGGCACAGGAGCTAGCAAACAGAGCTGTAAACAGGGGAGTTTGAGTGGGAGTTCTGTTGGAGGAGATGGTATTTGTGTGTGTTTGGTTTTGTATTGGTAGTATCTGTATGTGTAGGGGCTTTGTGCTGGGAGAAAAGCTGAGCCCTGATTAGGGGGCGGGGCTTCACTGACTACGGGTCCTATAAAGGGAGCAGCCAGTCAGGCAGGGGCACAGACAGCTGCAGCGGAACAGGAGCTAGCAAACTGAGCTGTAAACAGGGGAGTTTGAGAGGGAGTTCTGTTGGAGGAGAAGGTATTTGTGTGTGTTTGGTTTTGTATTGGTAGTATCTGTATGAGTAGAGGCTTTGTGCTGGGAGAGAATCTGAGCCCTGATTAGGGGGCGGGGCTTCACTGACTAGGGGTCCTATAAAGGTAGCAGCCAGTCAGGCAGCGGCACAGACAGCTGCATTGGCACAGGAGCTAGCAAACAGAGCTGTAAACAGGGGAGTTTGAGTCGGAGTTCTGTTGGAGGAGAAGGTATTTTTGTGTGTTTGGTTTTGTATTGGTAGTATCTGTATGTGTAGAGGCTTGGAGGGGCTTTGTGCTGGGAGAGAAGCTGAGCCCTGATTAGGGGGCGGGGCTTCACTGACTAGGGGTCCTATAAAGGGAGCAGCCAGTCAGGCAGCTGCACAGACAGCTGCAGCGGTACAGGAGCTAGCAAACAGAGCTGTAAACAGGGGAGTTTGAGTGGGAGTTCTGTTCGAGGAGAGGGTATTTGTGTGTGTTTGCTTTTGTGTTGGTGGTATCTGTATGTGTAGGGGCTTTGTGCTGGGAGAGAAGCTGAGCCCTGATTAGGGGGCGGGGCTTCACTGACTAGGGGTCCTATAAAGGGAGCAGCCAGTCAGGCAGCGACACAGACAGCTGCAGCGGTACAGGAGCTAGCAAACAGAGCTGTAAACAGGGGAGTTGGAGTGGGAGTTCTGTTGGAGGAGAAGGTATTTGTGTGTGTTTTTGGTTTTGTATTGGTAGTATCTGTATGTGCAGAGGCTTGGAGGGGCTTTGTGCTGGGAGCGAAGCTGAGCCCTGATTAGGGGGCGGGGCTTCACTGACTAGGTGTCCTATAAAGGTAGCAGCCAGTCAGGCAGCGGCACAGAAGCTAGCAAACAGAGCTGTAAACAGGGGAGTTTGAGTGGGAGTTCTGTTGGAAGAGAAGGTATTTGTGTGTGTTTGGTTTTGTATTGGTAGTATCTGTATGTGTAGGGTCTTTGTGCTGGGAGAAAAGCTGAGCCCTGATTAGGGGGCGGGGCTTCACTGACTAGGGGTCCTAGAAAGGTAACAGCCAGTCAGGCAGCGGCACAGGAGCTAGCAAACAGAGCTGTAAACAGGGGAGTATGAGTGGGAGTTCTGTTGGAGGAGAAGGTGTTTGTGTGTGTTTGGTTTTGTATTGGTAGTATCTGTATGTGTAGAGGCTTGGAGGGGCTTTGTGCTGGGAGAAAAGCTGAGCCCTGAATAGGGGGCGGGGCTTAACTGACTAGGGGTCCTATAAAGGTAGCAGCCAGTCAGGCAGCGGCACATACAGCTGCAGTGGCACAGGCGCTAGCAAACAGAGCTGTAAGCAGGGGAGTTGGAGTTCTGTTGGAGGAGAAGGAATTTGTGTGTGTTTGGATTTGTATTGTCAGTATCTGTATGTGCAGGGGCTTTGTGCTGGGAGAGAAGCTGAGCCCTGATTAGGGGGCGGGGCTTCCCTGACTAGGGGTCCTATAAAGGTAGCAGCCAGTCAGGCAGCGGCACAGGAGCTAGCAAACAGAGCTGTAAACAGGGGAGTTTGAGTGGGAGTTCTGTTGGAGGAGAAGATATTTGTGTGTGTGTGTTTTTTTATTGGTAGTATCTGTATGTGTAGAGGCTTGGAGGGGCTTTGTGCTGGGAGAGAAGCTGAGCCCTGATTAGGGGGCGGGGCTTCACTGACTGGGGGTCCTATAAAGGTAGCAGCCAGTCAGGCAGCGGCTCAGACAGCTGCAGCGGCACAGGAGCTAGCAAACAGAGCTGTAAACAGGGGAGTTGGAGTGGGAGTTCTGTTGGAGGAGATGGTATTTGTGTGTGTTTGGTTTTGTATTGGTAGTATCTATGTGTAGAGGCTTGGAGGGGCTTTGAGCTGGGAGAGAAGCTGAGCCCTGATTAGGGGGCGGGGCTTCACTGACTAGGGGTCCTATAAAGGTAGCAGCCAGAAAGACAGCGGCACAGGAGCTAGAAAACAGAGCTGTAAGCAGGGGAGTTTGAGTGGGAGTTCGGTTGGAGGAGAAGGTATTTGTGTGTGTTTTTTTTGTATTGGTAGTGTCTGTATGTGTAGAGGCTTGGAGGGGCTTTGTGCTGGGAGAGAAGCTGAGCCCTGATCAGGGGGCGGGGCTTCACTGACTAGGGGTCCTATAAAGGTAGCAGCCAGTCAGGCATCGGCACAGACAGCTGCAGCGGCACAGGAGCTAGCAAACAGAGCTGTAAACAGGGGAGTTGGAGTGGGAGTTCTGTTGGAGGAGAAGGTATTTGTGTGTGTTTGGTTTTGTATTGGTAGTATCTGTATGTGTAGGGGTTTGGCGGGGCTTTGTGCTGGGAGAGAAGCTGAGCCCTGATTAGGGGGCGGTGCTTCCCTGACTAGGGGTCCTATAAAGGTAGCAGCCAGTCAGGCATCGGCACAGGAGCTAGCAAACAGCTGTAAACAGGGGAGTTTGTGTGGGAGTTCTGTTGGAGGAGAAGGTATTTGTGTGTGTTTGGTTTTGTATTGGTAGTATCTGTATGTGTAGGGGTTTGGCGGGGCTTTGTGCTGGGAGAGAAGCTGAGCCCTGATTAGGGGGCGGGGCTTCACTGACTAGGGGTCCTATAAAGGTAGCAGCCAGTCAGGCAGCGGCTAAGACAGCTGCAGCGGCACAGGAGCTAGCAAACAGAGCTGTAAACAGGGGAGTTGGAGTTCTGTTGGAGGAGAAGGTATTTGTGTGTGTTTGGATTTGTATTGTCAGTATCTGTATGTGCAGGGGCTTTGTGCTGGGAGAGAAGCTGAGCCCTGATTAGGGGGCGGGGCTTCACTGACTAGGGGTCCTATAAAAGTAGCAGCCAGTCAGGCAGAGGAACAGACAGCTGCAGTGGCACAGGAGCTAGCAAACAGAGCTGTAAACAGGGGAGTTTGAGTGGGAGTTCTGTTGGAGGAGAAGGTATTTGTGTGTGTTTTTGTATTGGTAGTACCTGTATGTGTAGAAGCTTGAAGGGGCTTTGTGCTGGGAGAGAAGCTGAGCCCTGATTAGGGGGCGGGGCTTCCCTGACTAGGGGTCCTATAAAGGTAGCAGCCAGTCAGGCAGCGGCACCGGAGCTAGCAAACAGAGCTGTGAAGAGGGGAGTTTGAGTGGGAGTTTTGTTGGAGGAGGAGGTATTTGTGTGTGTTTGGTTTTGTATTGGTAGTATCTGTATGTGTAGAGGCTTGGAGGGGCTAGGTGCTGGGAGAGAAGATGAGCCCTGATTAGGGGGCGGGGCTTCACTGACTAGGGGTCTTATAAAGGTAGCAGCCAGTCAGGCAGCAGCACAGACAGCTGAAGCGGCACAGGAGCTAGCAAACAGAGCTGTAAACAGGGGAGTTTGAGTGGGAGTTCTGTTGGAGGAGAAGGTATTTGTGTGTGTGTGTTTTTGTATTGGTACTATCTGTATGTGTAGGGGTTTGGCGGGGCTTTGTGCTTGGAGAGAAGCTGAGCCCTGATTAGGGGGCGTGGCTTCACTGACGAGGGGTCCTATAAAGGTAGCAGCCAGTCAGGCAGCGGCACAGACAGCTGCAGTGGCACAGGCGCTAGCAAACAGAGCTGTAAACAGGGGAGTTGGAGTTCTGTTGGAGGAGAAGGAATTTGTGTGTGTTTGGATTTGTATTGTCAGTATCTGTATGTGCAGGTGCTTTGTGCTGGGAGAGAAGCTGAGCCCTGATTAGGGGGCGGGGCTTCCCTGACTAGGGGTCCTATAAAGGTAGCAGCCAGTCAGGCAGCGGCACAGGAGCTAGCAAACAGAGCTGTAAACAGGGGAGTTGGAGTGGGAGTTCTGTTGGAGGAGATGGTATATGTGTGTGTTTGGTTTTGTATTGGTAGTATCTGTATGTGTAGAGGCTTGGAGGGGCTTTGAGCTGGGAGAGAAGCTGAGCCCTGATTAGGGGGAGGGGCTTCACTGACTAGGGGTCCTATAAAGGTAGCAGCCAGAAAGACAGCGGCACAGGAGCAAAAAACAGAGCTGTAAGCAGGGGAGTTTGAGTGGGAGTTCTGTTGGAGGAGAAGGTATTTGTGTGTGTTTTTTTTGTATTGGTAGTGTCTGTATGTGTAGAGGCTTGGAGGGGCTTTGTGCTGGGAGAGAAGCTGAGCCCTGATCAGGGGGCGGGGCTTCACTGACTAGGGGTCCTATAAAGGTAGCAGCCAGTCAGGCATCGGCACAGACAGCTGCAGAGGCACAGGAGCTAGCAAACAGAGCTGTAAACAGGGGAGTTGGAGTGGGAGTTCTGTTGGAGGAGAATGTATTTGTGTGTGTTTGGTTTTGTATTGTCAGTATCTGTATGTGCAGGGGCTTTGTGCTGGGAGAGAAGCTGAGCCCTGATTAGGGGGCGGGGCTTCACTGACTAGGGGTCTTATAAAGGTAGCATCCAGTGAGGCAGCGGCACAGGAGCTAGCAAACAGCTGTAAACAGGGGAGTTTGTGTGGGGGTTCTGTTGGAGGAGAAGGTATTTGTGTGTGTTTGGTTTTGTATTGTCAGTATCTGTATGTGCAGGGGCTTTGTGCTGGGAGAGAAGCTGAGCCCTGATTAGGGGGCGGTGCTTCCCTGACTAGGGGTCCTATAAAGGTAGCAGCCAGTCAGGCAGGGGCACAGGAGCTAGCAAACAGAGCTGTAAACAGGGGAGTTTGTGTGGGAGCTCTGTTGGAGGAGATGGTATTTGTGTGTGTTTGGTTTTGTATTGGTAGTATCTGTATGTGTAGAGGCTTGAAGGGGCTTTGTGCTGGGAGAGAAGCTGAGCCCTGATTAGGGGGCGGGGCTTCACTGACTAGGGGTCCTATAAAGGTAGCAGCCAGTCAGGCAGAGGAACAGATAGCTGCAGCGGCACAGGAGCTAGCAAACAGAGCTGTAAACGGCAGTTGGAGTGGGAGTTCTGTTGGAGGAGAAGGTATTTGTGTGTGTTTGGTTTTGTATTGTCAGTATCTGTATGTGCAGGGGCTTTGTGCTGGGAGAGAAGCTGAGCCCTGATTAGGGGGCGGTGCTTCCCTGACTAGGGGTCCTATAAAGGTAGCAGCCAGTCAGGCAGCGGCACAGGAGCTAGCAAACAGAGCTGTAAACAGGGGAGTTTGCGTGGGAGTTCTGTTGGAGGAGAAGGTATTTGTGTGTGTGTTTGGTTTTGTATTGGTAGTATCTGTATGTGTAGAGGCTTGGAGGGGCTTTGTGCTGGGAGCGAAGCTGAGCCCTGATTAGGGGGCGGGGCTTCACTGACTATGGGTCCTATAAAGGGAGCAGCCAGTCAGGCGGCGGCAGGGACAGCTGCAGCGGCACAGGACCTAGCAAACAGAGCTGTAAACAGGGGAGTTTGAGTGGGAGTTCTGTTGGAGGAGAAGGTATTTGTGTGTGTTTGATTTTGTATTGGTGGTATCTGTATGTGTAGGGGCTTTGTGCTGGGAGAGAAGCTGAGCCCTGATTAGGGGGCGGGGCTTCAATGACCAGGGGTCCTATAAAGGCAGCAGCCAGTCAGGCAGCGGCATAGACAGCTGCAGTGGCACAGGAGCTAGCAAACACAGCTGTAAACAGGGGAGTTTGAGTGGGAGTTCTTTTGGAGGAGAAGGTATTTGTGTGTGTGTTTGGTTTTGTATTGGTGGTATCTGTATTTCTAGAGGCTTGGAGGGGCTTTGTGCTGGGAGAGAAGCTGAGCCCTGATTAGGGGGCGGGGCTTCACTGACTAGGGGTCCTATAAAGGTAGCAGCCAGAAAGACAGCGGCACAGGAGCTAGAAAACAGAGCTGTAAGCAGGGGAGTTTGAGTGGGAGTTCGGTTGGAGGAGAAGGTATTTGTGTGTGTTTTTTTTGTATTGGTAGTGTCTGTATGTGTAGAGGCTTGGAGGGGCTTTGTGCTGGGAGAGAAGCTGAGCCCTGATCAGGGGGCGGGGCTTCACTGACTAGGGGTCCTATAAAGGTAGCAGCCAGTCAGGCATCGGCACAGACAGCTGCAGCGGCACAGGAGCTAGCAAACAGAGCTGTAAACAGGGGAGTTGGAGTGGGAGTTCTGTTGGAGGAGAAGGTATTTGTGTGTGTTTGGTTTTGTATTGTCAGTATCTGTATGTGCAGGGGCTTTGTGCTGGGAGAGAAGCTGAGCCCTGATTAGGGGGCGGTGCTTCCCTGACTAGGGGTCCTATAAAGGTAGCAGCCAGTCAGGCATCGGCACAGGAGCTAGCAAACAGCTGTAAACAGGGGAGTTTGTGTGGGAGTTCTGTTGGAGGAGAAGGTATTTGTGTGTGTTTGGTTTTGTATTGGTAGTATCTGTATGTGTAGGGGTTTGGCGGGGCTTTGTGCTGGGAGAGAAGCTGAGCCCTGATTAGGGGGCGGGGCTTCACTGACTAGGGGTCCTATAAAGGTAGCAGCCAGTCAGGCAGCGGCTAAGACAGCTGCAGCGGCACAGGAGCTAGCAAACAGAGCTGTAAACAGGGGAGTTGGAGTTCTGTTGGAGGAGAAGGTATTTGTGTGTGTTTGGATTTGTATTGTCAGTATCTGTATGTGCAGGGGCTTTGTGCTGGGAGAGAAGCTGAGCCCTGATTAGGGGGCGGGGCTTCACTGACTAGGGGTCCTATAAAGGGAGCAGCCAGTCAGGCAGAGGAACAGACAGCTGCAGCGGCACAGGAGCTAGCAAACAGAGCTGTAAGCAGGGGAGTTTGAGTGGGAGTTCTGTTGGAGGAGAAGGTATTTGTGTGTGTTTGGTTTTGTATTGGTAGTATCTGTATGTGTAGAGGCTTGGAGGGGCTCTGTGCTGGGAGAGAAGCTGAGCCCTGATTAGGGGGCGGGGCTTCACTGACAAGGGGTCCTATAAAGGTAGCAGCCAGTCAGGCAGCGGCACCGGAGCTAGCAAACAGAGCTGTGCAAGAGGGGAGTTTGAGTGGGAGTTTTGTTGGAGGAGGAGGTATTTGTGTGTGTTTGGTTTTGTATTGGTAGTATCTGTATGTGTAGAGGCTTGGAGGGGCTAGGTGCTGGGAGAGAAGATGAGCCCTGATTAGGGGGCGGGGCTTCACTGACTAGGGGTCTTATAAAGGTAGCAGCCAGTCAGGCAGCGGCACAGACAGCTGAAGCGGCACAGGAGCTAGCAAACAGAGCTGTAAACAGGGGAGTTTGAGTGGGAGTTCTGTTGGAGGAGAAGGTATTTGTGTGTGTGTGTTTTTGTATTGGTACTATCTGTATGTGTAGGGGTTTGGCGGGGCTTTGTGCTTGGAGAGAAGCTGAGCCCTGATTAGGGGGCGTGGCTTCACTGACGAGGGGTCCTATAAAGGTAGCAGCCAGTCAGGCAGCGGCACAGACAGCTGCAGTGGCACAGGCGCTAGCAAACAGAGCTGTAAACAGGGGAGTTGGAGTTCTGTTGGAGGAGAAGGAATTTGTGTGTGTTTGGATTTGTATTGTCAGTATCTGTATGTGCAGGTGCTTTGTGCTGGGAGAGAAGCTGAGCCCTGATTAGGGGGCGGGGCTTCCCTGACTAGGGGTCCTATAAAGGTAGCAGCCAGTCAGGCAGCGGCACAGGAGCTAGCAAACAGAGCTGTAAACAGGGGAGTTGGAGTGGGAGTTCTGTTGGAGGAGATGGTATATGTGTGTGTTTGGTTTTGTATTGGTAGTATCTGTATGTGTAGAGGCTTGGAGGGGCTTTGAGCTGGGAGAGAAGCTGAGCCCTGATTAGGGGGAGGGGCTTCACTGACTAGGGGTCCTATAAAGGTAGCAGCCAGAAAGACAGCGGCACAGGAGCAAAAAACAGAGCTGTAAGCAGGGGAGTTTGAGTGGGAGTTCTGTTGGAGGAGAAGGTATTTGTGTGTGTTTTTTTTGTATTGGTAGTGTCTGTATGTGTAGAGGCTTGGAGGGGCTTTGTGCTGGGAGAGAAGCTGAGCCCTGATCAGGGGGCGGGGCTTCACTGACTAGGGGTCCTATAAAGGTAGCAGCCAGTCAGGCATCGGCACAGACAGCTGCAGCGGCACAGGAGCTAGCAAACAGAGCTGTAAACAGGGGAGTTGGAGTGGGAGTTCTGTTGGAGGAGAATGTATTTGTGTGTGTTTGGTTTTGTATTGTCAGTATCTGTATGTGCAGGGGCTTTGTGCTGGGAGAGAAGCTGAGCCCTGATTAGGGGGCGGGGCTTCACTGACTAGGGGTCTTATAAAGGTAGCAGCCAGTCAGACAGCGGCACAGGAGCTAGCAAACAGAGCTGTAAACAGTTGAGTTTGAGTGGGAGTTCTGTTTGAGGAGAAGGTATTTGTGTGTGTTTTTGTATTGGTAGTATCTGTATGTGTAGAGGCTTGGAGGGGCTAGGTGCTGGGAGAGAAGCTGAGCCCTGATTAGTGGGCGGGGCTTCACTGACTAGGGGTCCTATAGAGGTAGCAGCCAGTCAGGCAGCGGCACAGAGAGCTGCAGCGGCACAGGAGCTAGCAAACAGAGCTGTAAACAGGGGAGTTTGAGTGGGAGTTCTGTTGGAGGAGATGGTGTTTGTGTGTGTTTGGTTTTGTATTGGTAGTACATGTATGTGTAGAGGCTTGAAGGGGCTTTGTGCTGGGAGAGAAGCTGAGCCCTGATTAGGGGCGGGGCTTGACTGACTAGGGGTCCTATAAAGGTAGCAGCCAGTCAGGCAGAGGAACAGACAGCTGCAGCGACACAGGAGCTAGCAAACAGAGCTGTAAACAGGGGAGTTGGAGTGGGAGTTCTGTTGGAGGAGAAGGTATTTGTGTGTGTTTGATTTTGTATTGTCAGTATATGTATGTGCAGGGGCTTTGTGCTGGGAGAGAAGCTGAGCCCTGATTAGGGGGCGGTGCTTCCCTGACTAGGGGTCCTATAAAGGTAGCAGCCAGTCAGGCAGCGGCACAGGAGCTAGCAAACAGAGCTGTGAACAGGGGAGTTTGAGTGGGAGTTCTGTTGGAGGAGAAGGTATTTGTGTGTGTTTGGTTTTGTATTTGGTAGTATCTGTATGTGTAGAGGCTTGGAGGGGCTAGGTGCTGGGAGAGAAGCTGAGCCCTGATTAGGGGCGGGGCTTGACTGACTAGGGGTCCTATAAAGGTAGCAGCCAGTCAGGCAGCGGCTCAGACAGCTGCAGCGGCACAGGAGCTCGCAAACAGAGCTGTAAACAGGGGAGTTGGAGTGGGAGTTCTGTTGGAGGTGAAGGTATTTGTGTGTGTTTGGTTTTGTATTGTCAGTATCTGTATGTGCAGGGGCTTTGTGCTGGGAGAGAAGCTGAGCCCTGATTAGGGGGCGGGGCTTCCCTGACGAGGGGTCCTATAAAGGTAGCAGCCAGTCAGGCAGCGGCACAGACAGCTGCAGTGGCACAGGCGCTAGCAAACAGAGCTGTAAACAGGGGAGTTGGAGTTCTGTTGGAGGAGAAGGAATTTGTGTGTGTTTGGATTTGTATTGTCAGTATCTGTATGTGCAGGGGCTTTGTGCTGGGAGAGAAGCTGAGCCCTGATTAGGGGGCGGGGCTTCCCTGACTAGGGGTCCTATAAAGGTAGCAGCCAGTCAGGCAGCGGCACAGGAGCTAGCAAACAGAGCTGTAAACAGGGGAGTTTGAGTGGGAGTTCTGTTGGAGGAGAAGGTATTTGTGTGTGTTTGGTTTTGTATTGGTAGTATCTGTATGTGTAGAGGCTTGGAGGGGCTTTGTGCTGGGAGAGAAGCTGAGCCCTGATTAGGGGGCGGGGCTTGACTGACTGGGGGTCCTATAAAGGTAGCATCCAGTGAGGCAGCGGCACAGGAGCTAGCAAACAGCTGTAAACAGGGGAGTTTGTGTGGGAGTTCTGTTGGAGGAGAAGGTATTTGTGTGTGTTTGGTTTTGTATTGTCAGTATCTGTATGTGCAGGGGCTTTGTGCTGGGAGAGAAGCTGAGCCCTGATTAGGGGGCGGTGCTTCCCTGACTAGGGGTCCTATAAAGGTAGCAGCCAGTCAGGCAGGGGCACAGGAGCTAGCAAACAGAGCTGTAAACAGGGGAGTTTGTGTGGGAGCTCTGTTGGAGGAGATGGTATTTGTGTGTGTTTGGTTTTGTATTGGTAGTATCTGTATGTGTAGAGGCTTGGAGGGGCTTTGTGCTGGGAGAGAAGCTGAGCCCTGATTAGGGGACGGGGCTTCACTGACTAGGGGTCCTATAAAGGTAGCAGCCAGTCAGGCAGAGGAACAGACAGCTGCAGAGGCACAGGAGCTAGCAAACAGAGTTGTAAACAGGGGAGTTTGAGTGGGAGTTCTGTTGGAGGAGAAGGTATTTGTGTGTGTTTTTGTATTGGTAGTATCTGTATGTGTAGAGGCTTGAAGGGGCTTTGTGCTGGGAGAGAAGCTGAGCCCTGATTAGGGGGCGGGGCTTCACTGACTAGGGGTCCTATAAAGGTAGCAGCCAGTCAGGCAGAGGAACAGATAGCTGCAGCGGCACAGGAGCTAGCAAACAGAGCTGTAAACGGCAGTTGGAGTGGGAGTTCTGTTGGAGGAGAAGGTATTTGTGTGTGTTTGGTTTTGTATTGTCAGTATCTGTATGTGCAGGGGCTTTGTGCTGGGAGAGAAGCTGAGCCCTGATTAGGGGGCGGTGCTTCCCTGACTAGGGGTCCTATAAAGGTAGCAGCCAGTCAGGCAGCGGCACAGGAGCTAGCAAACAGAGCTGTAAACAGGGGAGTTTGCGTGGGAGTTCTGTTGGAGGAGAAGGTATTTGTGTGTGTGTTTGGTTTTGTATTGGTAGTATCTGTATGTGTAGAGGCTTGGAGGGGCTTTGTGCTGGGAGCGAAGCTGAGCCCTGATTAGGGGGCGGGGCTTCACTGACTATGGGTCCTATAAAGGGAGCAGCCAGTCAGGCGGCGGCAGGGACAGCTGCAGCGGCACAGGACCTAGCAAACAGAGCTGTAAACAGGGGAGTTTGAGTGGGAGTTCTGTTGGAGGAGAAGGTATTTGTGTGTGTTTGATTTTGTATTGGTGGTATCTGTATGTGTAGGGGCTTTGTGCTGGGAGAGAAGCTGAGCCCTGATTAGGGGGCGGGGCTTCAATGACCAGGGGTCCTATAAAGGCAGCAGCCAGTCAGGCAGCGGCATAGACAGCTGCAGTGGCACAGGAGCTAGCAAACAGAGCTGTAAACAGGGGAGTTTGAGTGGGAGTTCTTTTGGAGGAGAAGGTATTTGTGTGTGTGTTTGGTTTTGTATTGGTGGTATCTGTATTTCTAGAGGCTTGGAGGGGCTTTGTGCTGGGAGAGAAGCTGAGCCCTGATTAGGGGGCGGGGCTTCACTGACTAGGGGTCCTATAAAGGTAGCAGCCAGTCAGGCAATGGCACACGAGCGAGCAAACAGAGCTGTAAACAGGGGAGTTTGAGTGGGAGTTCTGTTGGAGGAGAAGGTATTTGTGTGTGTGTTTGGTTTTGTATTGGTGGCATCTATGTGTAGAGCCTTGGAGGGGCTTTGTGCTGGGAGAGAAGCTGAGCCCTGATTCGGGGCGGGGCTTCACTGACGAGGGGTCCTATAAAGGGAGCAGCCAGTCAGGCAGCGACACAGACAGCTGCAGCGGTACAGGAGCTAGCAAACAGAGCTGTAAACATGGGAGTTTGAGTGGGAGTTCTGTTGGAGGAGAAGGTATTTGTATGTGTTTGGTTTTGTGTTGGTGGTATCTGTATGTGTTTGGGCTTTGTGCTGGGAGAGAAGCTGAGCCCTGATTAGGGGGCGGGGCTTCACTGACTACGGGTCCTATAAAGGCAGCAGCCAGTCAGGCAGCGGCACAGACAGCTGCAGTGGCACAGGAGCTAGCAAACAGAGCTGTAAACAGCGGAGTTTGAGTGGGAGTTCTGTTGGAGGAGAAGGTATTTGTGTGTGTGTTTGGTTTTGTATTGGTAGTATCTGTATGTGTAGAGGCTTGGAGGGGCTTTGTGCTGGGAGCGAAGCTGAGCCCTGATTAGGGGGCGGGGCTTCACTGACTAGGGGTCCTATAAAGGTAGCAGCCAGTCAGGCAGAGGAACAGACAGCTGCAGCGGCACAGGAGCTCGCAAACAGAGCTGTAAACAGGGGAGTTTGAGTGGGAGTTCTGTTGGAGGAGAAGGTATTTGTGTGTGTTTTTGTATTGGTAGTATCTGTATGTGTAGAGGCTTGGAGGGGCTAGGTGCTGGGAGAGAAGCTGAGCCCTGATTAGGGGGCGGGGCTTCACTGACTAGGGGTCCTATAAAGGGAGCAGCCAGTCAGGCAGCTGCACAGACAGCTGCAGCGGTACAGGAGCTAGCAAACAGAGCTGTAAACAGGGGAGTTTGAGTGGGAGTTCTGTTCGAGGAGAGGGTATTTGTGTGTGTTTGCTTTTGTGTTGGTGGTATCTGTATGTGTAGGGGCTTTGTGCTGGGAGAGAAGCTGAGCCCTGATTAGGGGGCGGGGCTTCACTGACTAGGGGTCCTATAAAGGGAGCAGCCAGTCAGGCAGCGACACAGACAGCTGCAGCGGTACAGGAGCTAGCAAACAGAGCTGTAAACAGGGGAGTTGGAGTGGGAGTTCTGTTGGAGGAGAAGGTATTTGTGTGTGTTTTTGGTTTTGTATTGGTAGTATCTGTATGTGCAGAGGCTTGGAGGGGCTTTGTGCTGGGAGCGAAGCTGAGCCCTGATTAGGGGGCGGGGCTTCACTGACTAGGGGTCCTATAAAGGTAGCAGCCAGTCAGGCAGCGGCACAGAAGCTAGCAAACAGAGCTGTAAACAGGGGAGTTTGAGTGGGAGTTCTGTTGGAAGAGAAGGTATTTGTGTGTGTTTGGTTTTGTATTGGTAGTATCTGTATGTGTAGGGTCTTTGTGCTGGGAGAAAAGCTGAGCCCTGATTAGGGAGCGGGGCTTCACTGACTAGGGGTCCTAGAAAGGTAACAGCCAGTCAGGCAGCGGCACAGGAGCTAGCAAACAGAGCTGTAAACAGGGGAGTATGAGTGGGAGTTCTGTTGGAGGAGAAGGTGTTTGTGTGTGTTTGGTTTTGTATTGGTAGTATCTGTATGTGTAGAGGCTTGGAGGGGCTTTGTGCTGGGAGAAAAGCTGAGCCCTGAATAGGGGGCGGGGCTTAACTGACTAGGGGTCCTATAAAGGTAGCAGCCAGTCAGGCAGCGGCACATACAGCTGCAGTGGCACAGGCGCTAGCAAACAGAGCTGTAAGCAGGGGAGTTGGAGTTCTGTTGGAGGAGAAGGAATTTGTGTGTGTTTGGATTTGTATTGTCAGTATCTGTATGTGCAGGGGCTTTGTGCTGGGAGAGAAGCTGAGCCCTGATTAGGGGGCGGGGCTTCCCTGACTAGGGGTCCTATAAAGGTAGCAGCCAGTCAGGCAGCGGCACAGGAGCTAGCAAACAGAGCTGTAAACAGGGGAGTTTGAGTGGGAGTTCTGTTGGAGGAGAAGATATTTGTGTGTGTGTGTTTTTTTATTGGTAGTATCTGTATGTGTAGAGGCTTGGAGGGGCTTTGTGCTGGGAGAGAAGCTGAGCCCTGATTAGGGGGCGGGGCTTCACTGACTGGGGGTCCTATAAAGGTAGCAGCCAGTCAGGCAGCGGCTCAGACAGCTGCAGCGGCACAGGAGCTAGGAAACAGAGCTGTAAACAGGGGAGTTGGAGTGGGAGTTCTGTTGGAGGAGATGGTATTTGTGTGTGTTTGGTTTTGTATTGGTAGTATCTATGTGTAGAGGCTTGGAGGGGCTTTGAGCTGGGAGAGAAGCTGAGCCCTGATTAGGGGGCGGGGCTTCACTGACTAGGGGTCCTATAAAGGTAGCAGCCAGAAAGACAGCGGCACAGGAGCTAGAAAACAGAGCTGTAAGCAGGGGAGTTTGAGTGGGAGTTCGGTTGGAGGAGAAGGTATTTGTGTGTGTTTTTTTTGTATTGGTAGTGTCTGTATGTGTAGAGGCTTGGAGGGGCTTTGTGCTGGGAGAGAAGCTGAGCCCTGATCAGGGGGCGGGGCTTCACTGACTAGGGGTCCTATAAAGGTAGCAGCCAGTCAGGCATCGGCACAGACAGCTGCAGCGGCACAGGAGCTAGCAAACAGAGCTGTAAACAGGGGAGTTGGAGTGGGAGTTCTGTTGGAGGAGAAGGTATTTGTGTGTGTTTGGTTTTGTATTGGTAGTATCTGTATGTGTAGGGGTTTGGCGGGGCTTTGTGCTGGGAGAGAAGCTGAGCCCTGATTAGGGGGCGGTGCTTCCCTGACTAGGGGTCCTATAAAGGTAACAGCCAGTCAGGCATCGGCACAGGAGCTAGCAAACAGCTGTAAACAGGGGAGTTTGTGTGGGAGTTCTGTTGGAGGAGAAGGTATTTGTGTGTGTTTGGTTTTGTATTGGTAGTATCTGTATGTGTAGGGGTTTGGCGGGGCTTTGTGCTGGGAGAGAAGCTGAGCCCTGATTAGGGGGCGGGGCTTCACTGACTAGGGGTCCTATAAAGGTAGCAGCCAGTCAGGCAGCGGCTAAGACAGCTGCAGCGGCACAGGAGCTAGCAAACAGAGCTGTAAACAGGGGAGTTGGAGTTCTGTTGGAGGAGAAGGTATTTGTGTGTGTTTGGATTTGTATTGTCAGTATCTGTATGTGCAGGGGCTTTGTGCTGGGAGAGAAGCTGAGCCCTGATTAGGGGGCGGGGCTTCACTGACTAGGGGTCCTATAAAAGTAGCAGCCAGTCAGGCAGAGGAACAGACAGCTGCAGTGGCACAGGAGCTAGCAAACAGAGCTGTAAACAGGGGAGTTTGAGTGGGAGTTCTGTTGGAGGAGAAGGTATTTGTGTGTGTTTTTGTATTGGTAGTACCTGTATGTGTAGAAGCTTGAAGGGGCTTTGTGCTGGGAGAGAAGCTGAGCCCTGATTAGGGGGCGGGGCTTCCCTGACTAGGGGTCCTATAAAGGTAGCAGCCAGTCAGGCAGCGGCACCGGAGCTAGCAAACAGAGCTGTGAAGAGGGGAGTTTGAGTGGGAGTTTTGTTGGAGGAGGAGGTATTTGTGTGTGTTTGGTTTTGTATTGGTAGTATCTGTATGTGTAGAGGCTTGGAGGGGCTAGGTGCTGGGAGAGAAGATGAGCCCTGATTAGGGGGCGGGGCTTCACTGACTAGGGGTCTTATAAAGGTAGCAGCCAGTCAGGCAGCAGCACAGACAGCTGAAGCGGCACAGGAGCTAGCAAACAGAGCTGTAAACAGGGGAGTTTGAGTGGGAGTTCTGTTGGAGGAGAAGGTATTTGTGTGTGTGTGTTTTTGTATTGGTACTATCTGTATGTGTAGGGGTTTGGCGGGGCTTTGTGCTTGGAGAGAAGCTGAGCCCTGATTAGGGGGCGTGGCTTCACTGACGAGGGGTCCTATAAAGGTAGCAGCCAGTCAGGCAGCGGCACAGACAGCTGCAGTGGCACAGGCGCTAGCAAACAGAGCTGTAAACAGGGGAGTTGGAGTTCTGTTGGAGGAGAAGGAATTTGTGTGTGTTTGGATTTGTATTGTCAGTATCTGTATGTGCAGGTGCTTTGTGCTGGGAGAGAAGCTGAGCCCTGATTAGGGGGCGGGGCTTCCCTGACTAGGGGTCCTATAAAGGTAGCAGCCAGTCAGGCAGCGGCACAGGAGCTAGCAAACAGAGCTGTAAACAGGGGAGTTGGAGTGGGAGTTCTGTTGGAGGAGATGGTATATGTGTGTGTTTGGTTTTGTATTGGTAGTATCTGTATGTGTAGAGGCTTGGAGGGGCTTTGAGCTGGGAGAGAAGCTGAGCCCTGATTAGGGGGAGGGGCTTCACTGACTAGGGGTCCTATAAAGGTAGCAGCCAGAAAGACAGCGGCACAGGAGCAAAAAACAGAGCTGTAAGCAGGGGAGTTTGAGTGGGAGTTCTGTTGGAGGAGAAGGTATTTGTGTGTGTTTTTTTTGTATTGGTAGTGTCTGTATGTGTAGAGGCTTGGAGGGGCTTTGTGCTGGGAGAGAAGCTGAGCCCTGATCAGGGGGCGGGGCTTCACTGACTAGGGGTCCTATAAAGGTAGCAGCCAGTCAGGCATCGGCACAGACAGCTGCAGAGGCACAGGAGCTAGCAAACAGAGCTGTAAACAGGGGAGTTGGAGTGGGAGTTCTGTTGGAGGAGAATGTATTTGTGTGTGTTTGGTTTTGTATTGTCAGTATCTGTATGTGCAGGGGCTTTGTGCTGGGAGAGAAGCTGAGCCCTGATTAGGGGGCGGGGCTTCACTGACTAGGGGTCTTATAAAGGTAGCATCCAGTGAGGCAGCGGCACAGGAGCTAGCAAACAGCTGTAAACAGGGGAGTTTGTGTGGGAGTTCTGTTGGAGGAGAAGGTATTTGTGTGTGTTTGGTTTTGTATTGTCAGTATCTGTATGTGCAGGGGCTTTGTGCTGGGAGAGAAGCTGAGCCCTGATTAGGGGGCGGGGCTTCACTGACTAGGGGTCCTATAAAGGTAGCAGCCAGTCAGGCAGAGGAACAGATAGCTGCAGCGGCACAGGAGCTAGCAAACAGAGCTGTAAACGGCAGTTGGAGTGGGAGTTCTGTTGGAGGAGAAGGTATTTGTGTGTGTTTGGTTTTGTATTGTCAGTATCTGTATGTGCAGGGGCTTTGTGCTGGGAGAGAAGCTGAGCCCTGATTAGGGGGCGGTGCTTCCCTGACTAGGGGTCCTATAAAGGTAGCAGCCAGTCAGGCAGCGGCACAGGAGCTAGCAAACAGAGCTGTAAACAGGGGAGTTTGCGTGGGAGTTCTGTTGGAGGAGAAGGTATTTGTGTGTGTGTTTGGTTTTGTATTGGTAGTATCTGTATGTGTAGAGGCTTGGAGGGGCTTTGTGCTGGGAGCGAAGCTGAGCCCTGATTAGGGGGCGGGGCTTCACTGACTATGGGTCCTATAAAGGGAGCAGCCAGTCAGGCGGCGGCAGGGACAGCTGCAGCGGCACAGGACCTAGCAAACAGAGCTGTAAACAGGGGAGTTTGAGTGGGAGTTCTGTTGGAGGAGAAGGTATTTGTGTGTGTTTGATTTTGTATTGGTGGTATCTGTATGTGTAGGGGCTTTGTGCTGGGAGAGAAGCTGAGCCCTGATTAGGGGGCGGGGCTTCAATGACCAGGGGTCCTATAAAGGCAGCAGCCAGTCAGGCAGCGGCATAGACAGCTGCAGTGGCACAGGAGCTAGCAAACAGAGCTGTAAACAGGGGAGTTTGAGTGGGAGTTCTTTTGGAGGAGAAGGTATTTGTGTGTGTGTTTGGTTTTGTATTGGTGGTATCTGTATTTCTAGAGGCTTGGAGGGGCTTTGTGCTGGGAGAGAAGCTGAGCCCTGATTAGGGGGCGGGGCTTCACTGACTAGGGGTCCTATAAAGGTAGCAGCCAGTCAGGCAATGGCACACGAGCGAGCAAACAGAGCTGTAAACAGGGGAGTTTGAGTGGGAGTTCTGTTGGAGGAGAAGGTATTTGTGTGTGTGTTTGGTTTTGTATTGGTGGTATCTATGTGTAGAGCCTTGGAGGGGCTTTGTGCTGGGAGAGAAGCTGAGCCCTGATTCGGGGCGGGGCTTCACTGACGAGGGGTCCTATAAAGGGAGCAGCCAGTCAGGCAGCGACACAGACAGCTGCAGCGGTACAGGAGCTAGCAAACAGAGCTGTAAACATGGGAGTTTGAGTGGGAGTTCTGTTGGAGGAGAAGGTATTTGTATGTGTTTGGTTTTGTGTTGGTGGTATCTGTATGTGTTTGGGCTTTGTGCTGGGAGAGAAGCTGAGCCCTGATTAGGGGGCGGGGCTTCACTGACTACGGGTCCTATAAAGGTAGCAGCCAGTCAGGCAGAGGAACAGACAGCTGCAGCGGCACAGGAGCTCGCAAACAGAGCTGTAAACAGGGGAGTTTGAGTGGGAGTTCTGTTGGAGGAGAAGGTATTTGTGTGTGTTTTTGTATTGGTAGTATCTGTATGTGTAGAGGCTTGGAGGGGCTAGGTGCTGGGAGAGAAGCTGAGCCCTGATTAGGGGGCGGGGCTTCACTGACTAGGGGTCCTATAGAGGTAGCAGCCAGTCAGGCAGCGGCACAGACAGCTGCAGCGGCACAGGAGCTAGCAAACAGAGCTGTAAACAGGGGAGTTTGAGTGGGAGTTCTGTTGGAGGAGATGGTATTTGTGTGTGTTTGGTTTTGTATTGGTAGTATATGTATGTGTAGAGGCTTGAAGGGGCTTTGTGCTGGGAGAGAAGCTGAGCCCTGATTAGGGGGCGGGGCTTGACTGACTAGGGGTCCTATAAAGGTAGCAGCCAGTCAGGCAGCGGCTCAGACAGCTGCAGCGGCACAGGAGCTCGCAAACAGAGCTGTAAACAGGGGAGTTGGAGTGGGAGTTCTGTTGGAGGTGAAGGTATTTGTGTGTGTTTGGTTTTGTATTGTCAGTATCTGTATGTGCAGGGGCTTTGTGCTGGGAGAGAAGCTGAGCCCTGATTAGGGGGCGGTGCTTCCCTGACTAGGGGTCCTATAAAGGTAGCATCCAGTGAGGCAGCGGCACAGGAGCTAGCAAACAGCTGTAAACAGGGGAGTTTGTGTGGGAGTTCTGTTGGAGGAGAAGGTATTTGTGTGTGTTTGGTTTTGTATTGGTAGTATCTGTATGTGTAGGGGTTTGGCGGGGCTTTGTGCTTGGAGAGAAGCTGAGCCCTGATTAGGGGGCGGGGCTTCACTGACGAGGGGTCCTATAAAGGTAGCAGCCAGTCAGGCAGCGGCACAGACAGCTGCAGTGGCACAGGCGCTAGCAAACAGAGCTGTAAACAGGGGAGTTGGAGTTCTGTTGGAGGAGAAGGAATTTGTGTGTGTTTGGATTTGTATTGTCAGTATCTGTATGTGCAGGGGCTTTGTGCTGGGAGAGAAGCTGAGCCCTGATTAGGGGGCGGGGCTTCCCTGACTAGGGGTCCTATAAAGGTAGCAGCCAGTCAGGCAGCGGCACAGGAGCTAGCAAACAGAGCTGTAAACAGGGGAGTTTGAGTGGAAGTTCTGTTGGAGGAGAAGATATTTGTGTGTGTGTGTTTTTGTATTGGTAGTATCTGTATGTGTAGAGGCTTGGAGGGGCTTTGTGCTGGGAGAGAAGCTGAGCCCTGATTAGGGGGCGGGGCTTGACTGACTGGGGGTCCTATAAAGGTAGCAGCCAGTCTGGCAGCGGCACAGGAGCTAGCAAACAGAGCTGTAAACAGGGGAGTTTGCGTGGGAGTTCTGTTGGAGGAGAAGGTATTTGTGTGTGTTTGGTTTTGTATTGTCAGTATCTGTATGTGCAGGGGCTTTGTGCTGGGAAAGAAGCTGAGCCCTGATTAGGGGGCGGGGCTTCCCTGACTAGGGGTCCTATAAAGGTAGCAGCCAGTCAGGCAGCGGCACAGGAGCTAGCAAACAGAGCTGTGAACAGGGGAGTTTGAGTGGGAGTTCTGTTGGAGGAGATGGTATTTGTGTGTGTTTGGTTTTGTATTGGTAGTATCTGTATGTGTAGAGGCTTGGAGGGGCTTTGTGCTTGGAGAGAAGCTGAGCCCTGATAGGGGGCGGGGCTGACTGACTAGGGGTCCTATAAAGGTAGCAGCCAGTCAGGCAGCGGCTAAGACAGCTGCAGCGGCACAGGAGCTAGCAAACAGAGCTGTGAACAGGGGAGTTTGAGTGCGAATTCTGTTGGAGGAGAAGGTATTTGTGTGTGTTTGGTTTTGTATTGGTAGTATCTGTATGTGTAGGGGCTTTGTGCTGGGAGAGAAGCGGAGCCCTGATTAGGGGGCGGGGCTTCACTGACTAGGGGTCCTATAAAGGTAGCAGCCAGTCAGGCAGCGGCACAGACAGCTGAAGTGGCACAGAAGCTAGCAAACAGAGCTGTAAACAGGGGAGTTTGAGTGGGAGTTCTGTTGGAGGAGAAGGTATTTGTGTGTGTTTGGTTTTGTATTGTCAGTATCTGTATGTGCAGGGGCTTTGTGTTGGGAGAGAAGCTGATCCCTGATTAGGGGGCGGGGCTTCCCTGACTAGGGGTCCTATAAAGGTAGCAGCCAGTCAGGCAGCGGCACAGGAGCTAGCAAACAGAGCTGTGAACAGGGGAGTTTGAGTGGGAGTTCTGTTGGAGGAGAAGGTATTTGTGTGTGTTTTTGTATTGGTAGTGTCTGTATGTGTAGAGGCTTGGAGGGGCTAGGTGCTGGGAGAGAAGCTGAGCCCTGATTAGGGGCGGGGCTTGACTGACTAGGGGTCCTATAAAGGTAGCAGCCAGTCAGGCAGCGGCACAGGAGCTCGCAAACAGAGCTGTAAACAGGGGAGTTGGAGTGGGAGTTCTGTTGGAGGTGAAGGTATTTGTGTGTGTTTGGTTTTGTATTGTCAGTATCTGTATGTGCAGGGGCTTTGTGCTGGGAGAGAAGCTGAGCCCTGATTAGGGGGCGGTGCTTCCCTGACTAGGGGTCCTATAAAGGTAGCATCCAGTGAGGCAGCGGCACAGGAGCTAGCAAACAGAGCTTTTAACATGGGAGTTGGAGTGGGAGTTCTGTTGGAAGAGAAGGTATTTGTGTGTGTTTGGTTTTGTATTGGTAGTATCTGTATGTGTAGAGGCTTGGAGGGGCTTTGTGCTGGGAGAGAAGCTGAGCCCTGATTAGGGGGCGGGGCTTCACTGACTAGGGGTCCTATAAATGTAGCAGCCAGTGAGGCAGCGGCACAGGAGCTAGCAAACAGAGCTGTAAACAGGGGAGTTTGAGTGGGAGTTTTTTTGGAGGAGATGGTATTTGTGTGTGTTTGGTTTTGTATTGGTAGTATCTGTATGTGTATTGGTTTGGCGGGGCTTTGTGCTTGGAGAGAAGCTGAGCCCTGATTAGGGGGCGGGGCTTCACTGACTAGGTTTCCTATAAAGGTAGCAGCCAGTCAGGCAGAGGAACAGACAGCTGCAGAGGCACAGGAGCTAGCAAACAGAGCTGTAAACAGGGGAGTTTGAGTGGGAGTTCTGTTGGAGGAGAAGGTATTTGTGTGTGTTTTTGTATTGGTAGTATCTGTATGTGTAGAGGCTTGAAGGGGCTTTGTGCTGGGAGAGAAGCTGAGCCCTGATTAGGGGGCGGGGCTTCACTGACTAGGGGTCCTATAAAGGTAGCAGCCAGTCAGACAGCGGCACAGGAGCTAGCAAACAGAGCTGTGAACAGGGGAGTTTGAGTGGGAGTTCTGTTGGAGGAGAAGGTATTTGTGTGTGTTTGGTTTTGTATTGGTAGTATATGTATGTGTAGGGGCTTTCTGCTGGGAGAGAAGCTGAGCCCTGATTAGCGGGCGGGGCTTCACTGACTAGGGGTCCTATAAAGGTAGCAGCCAGTCAGGCAGAGGAACAGACAGCTGCAGCGGCACAGGAGCTCGCAAACAGAGCTGTAAACAGGGGAGTTGGAGTGGGAGTTCTGTTGGAGGAGAAGCTATTTGTGTGTGTTTGGTTTTGCATTGTCAGTATCTGTATGTGTAGGGGCTTTGTGCTGGGAGAGAAGCTGAGCCCTGATTAGGGGGCGGTGCTTCCCTGACTAGGGGTCCTATAAAGGTAGCAGCCAGTCAGGCATCGGCACAGGAGCTAGCAAACAGCTGTAAACAGGGGAGTTTGTGTGGGAGTTCTGTTGGAGGAGAAGGTATTTGTGTGTGTTTGGTTTTGTATTGGTAGTATCTGTATGTGTAGGGGTTTGGCGGGGCTTTGTGCTGGGAGAGAAGCTGAGCCCTGATTAGGGGGCGGGGCTTCACTGACTAGGGGTCCTATAAAAGTAGCAGCCAGTCAGGCAGAGGAACAGACAGCTGCAGTGGCACAGGAGCTAGCAAACAGAGCTGTAAACAGGGGAGTTTGAGTGGGAGTTCTGTTGGAGGAGAAGGTATTTGTGTGTGTTTTTGTATTGGTAGTATCTGTATGTGTAGAAGCTTGAAGGGGCTTTGTGCTGGGAGAGAAGCTGAGCCCTGATTAGGGGGCGGGGCTTCACTGACTAGGGGTCCTATAAAGGTAGCAGCCAGTCAGGCAGAGGAACAGACAGCTGCAGCGGCACAGGAGCTAGCAAACAGAGCTGTAAGCAGGGGAGTTTGAGTGGGAGTTCTGTTGGAGGAGAAGGTATTTGTGTGTGTTTGGTTTTGTATTGGTAGTATCTGTATGTGTAGACGCTTTGAGGGGCTTTGTGCTGGGAGAGAAGCTGAGCCCTGATTAGGGGGCGGGGCTTCACTGACTAGGGGTCCTATAAATGTAGCAGCCAGTGAGGCAGCGGCACAGGAGCTAGCAAACAGAGCTGTAAACAGGGGAGTTTGAGTGGGAGTTCTGTTGGAGGAGAAGGTATTTGTGTGTGTGTGTGTTTTTGTATTGGTAGTATCTGTATGTGTAGAGGCTTGGAGGGGCTTTGTGCTGGGAGAGAAGCTGAGCCCTGATCAGGGGGCGGGGCTTCACTGACTAGGGGTCCTATAAAGGTAGCAGCCAGTCAGGCAGAGGAACAGACAGCTGCAGAGGCACAGGAGCTAGCAAACAGAGCTGTAAACAGGGGAGTTTGAGTGGGAGTTCTGTTGGAGGAGAAGGTATTTGTCTGTGTTTGGTTTTGTATTGGTAGTATCTGTATGTGTAGGGGCTTTGTGCTGGGAGAGAAGCTGAGCCCTGATTAGGGGCGGGGCTTCACTGACTTGGGGTCCTATAAAGGTAGCAGCCAGTCAGGCAGCGGCACAGGAGCTAGCAAACAGAGCTTTTAACAGGGGAGTTTGAGTGGGAGTTCTGTTGGAGGAGAAGGTATTTGTTTGTGTTTTTGTATTGGTATTATCTGTATGTGTAGAGTCTTGGAGGGGCTTTGTGCTGGGAGAGAAGCTGGGCCCTGATTAGGGGGCGGGGCTTCACTGACTAGGGGTCCTATAAAGGGAGCAGCCAGTCAGGCAGCGGCACAGGAGCGAGCAAACAGACCTGTAAACAGGGGAGTTTGAGTGGGAGTTCTGTTGGAGGAGAAGGTATTTGTGTGTGTTCGGTTTTGTATTGGTAGTGTCTGTATGTGTACGGGCTTTGTGCTGGGAGAGAAGCTGAGCCCTGATTAGGGGGCGGGGCTTCACTGACTAGGGGTCCTATAAAGGTAGCAGCCAGTCAGGCAGCGGCTCAGACAGCTGCAGTGGCACAGGAGCTAGAAAACAGAGCTGTAAACAGGGGAGTTTGAGTGGGAGTTCTGTTGGAGGAGAAGGTATTTGTGTGTGTTTTTGTATTGGTAGTATCTGAATGTGGAGAGGCTTGGAGGGGCTTTGTGCTGGGAGAGAAGCTGAGCCCTGATTAGGGGGCGGGGCTTCACTGACTAGGGGTCCTATAAAGGTAGCAGCCAGTCAGACAGCAGCACAGGAGCTAGCAAACATTGCTGTAAGCAGGGGAGTTTGAGTGGGAGTTCTGTTGGAGGAGAAAGTATTTGTGTGTGTTTTTTTGTATTGGTAGTATCTGTATGTGCAGAGGCTTGGAGGGGCTTTGTGCTGGGAGAGAAGCTGAGCCCTGATTAGGGGGCGGGGCTTCCCTGACTAGGGGTCCTATAAAGGTAGCAGCCAGTCAGGCAGCGGCACAGGAGCTAGCAAACAGAGCTGTAAACAGGGGAGTTTGAGTGGGAGTTCTGTTGGAGGAGAAGGTATTTGTGTGTGTTCGGTTTTGTATTGGTAGTATCTGTATGTGTACGGGCTTTGCGCTGGGAGAGAAGCTGAGCCCTGATTAGGGGGCGGTGCTTTCGTGACTAGGGGTCCTATAAAGGTAGCAGCCAGTCAGGCAGCGGCACAGGAGCTAGCAAACAGAGCTGTAAACAGGGGAGTTTGAGTGGGAGTTCTGTTGGAGGAGAAGGTATTTGTGTTTTTTTTTGTATTGGTAGTATCTGTATGTGTAGAGGCTTGCAGGGGCTTGGTGCTGCGAGAGAAGCTCAGCCCTGATTAGGGGGCGGGGCTTCACTGACTAGGGGTCCTATAAAGGTAGCAGCCAGTCAGGCATCGGCACAGACAGCTGCAGCGGCACAGGAGCTGGCAAACAGAGCTGTAAACAGGGGAGTTTGAGTGGGAGTTCTGTTGGAGGAGATGGTATTTGTGTGTGTTTGGTTTTGTATTGGTAGTATCTGTATGTGTAGAGGCTTGGAGGGGCTTTGTGCTGGGAGAGAAGCTGAGCCCTGATTAGGGGGCGGGGCTTCACTGACTAGGGGTCCTATAAATGTAGCAGCCAGTCAAGCAGCGGCACAGGAGCTAGCAAACAGAGCTGTAAACAGGGGAGTTTGAGTGGGAGTTCTGTTGGAGGAGAAGGTATTTGTGTGTGTTCGGTTTTGTATTGGTAGTGTCTGTATGTGTACGGGCTTTGTGCTGGGAGAGAAGCTGAGCCCTGGTTAGGGGGCGGGGCTTCACTGACTAGGGGTCCTATAAAGGTAGCAGCCAGTCAGGCATTGGCACAGACAGCTGCAGCGGCACAGGAGCTAGCAAACAGAGCTGTAAACAGGGGAGTTTGAGTGGGAGTTCTGTTGGAGGAGAAGGTATTTGTCTGTGTTTGGTTTTGTATTGGTAGTATCTGTATGTGTAGGGATTTTGTGCTGGGAGAGAAGCTGAGCCCTCATTAGGGGGCGGGGCTTCCCTGACTAGGGGTCCTACAAAGGTAGCAGCCAGTCAGGCAGCGGCACAGGAGCTAGCAAACAGAGCTTTTAACAGGGGAGTTGGAGTGGGAGTTCTGTTGGAGGAGAAGGTATTTGTGTGTGTTTGGTTTTGTATTGGTAGTATCTGTATGTGTAGAGGCTTGGAGGGGCTTTGTGCTGGGAGAGAAGCTGGGCCCTGATTAGGGGGCGGGGCTTCACTGACTAGGGGTCCTACAAAGGTAGCAGCCAGTCAGGCATCGGCACAGACAGCTGCAGCGGCACAGGAGCTAGCAAACAGAGCTGTAAACAGGGGAGTTTGAGTGGGAGTTCTGTTGGAGGAGAAGGTATTTGTCTGTGTTTGGTTTTGTATTGGTAGTATCTGTATGTGTAGGGGCTTTGTGCTGGGAGAGAAGCTGAGCCCTGATTAGGGGGCGGGGCTTCACTGACTTGGGGTCCTATAAAGGAAGCAGCCAGTCAGGCAGCGGCACAGGAGCTAGCAAACAGAGCTGTGAACAGGGGAGTTTGAGTGGGAGTTCTGTTGGAGGAGATGGTATTTGTGTGTGTTTGGTTTTGCATTGGTAGTATCTGTATGTGTAGAGGCTTGGAGGGGCTTTGTGCTGGGAGAGAAGCTGAGCCCTGATTAGGGGGCGGGGCTGACTGACTAGGGGTCCTATAAAGGTAGCAGCCAGTCAGGCAGCGGCTAAGACAGCTGCAGCGGCACAGGAGCTAGCAAACAGAGCTGTAAACAGGGGAGTTGGAGTGGGAGTTCTGTTGGAGGAGAAGGTATTTGTGTGTGTTTTTGTATTGGTAGTATCTGTATGTGTAGAGGCTTGGAGGGGCTAGGTGCTGGGAGAGAAGCTGAGCCCTGATTAGGGGGCGGGGCTTCACTGACTAGGGGTCCTATAAAGGTAGCAGCCAGTCAGGCAGAGGAACACACAGCTGCAGCGGCACAGGAGCTAGCAAACAGAGCTTTTAACATGGGAGTTGGAGTGGGAGTTCTGTTGGAAGAGAAGGTATTTGTGTGTGTTTGGTTTTGTATTGGTAGTATCTGTATGTGTATTGGTTTGGCGGGGCTTTGTGCTTGGAGAGAAGCTGAGCCCTGATTAGGGGGCGGGGCTTCACTGACTAGGTTTCCTATAAAGGTAGCAGCCAGTCAGGCAGAGGAACAGACAGCTGCAGAGGCACAGGAGCTAGCAAACAGAGCTGTAAACAGGGGAGTTTGAGTGGGAGTTCTGTTGGAGGAGAAGGTATTTGTGTGTGTTTTTGTATTGGTAGTATCTGTATGTGTAGAGGCTTGAAGGGGCTTTGTGCTGGGAGAGAAGCTGAGCCCTGATTAGGGGGCGGGGCTTCACTGACTAGGGGTCCTATAAAGGTAGCAGCCAGTCAGACAGCGGCACAGGAGCTAGCAAACAGAGCTGTGAACAGGGGAGTTTGAGTGGGAGTTATTTTGGAGGAGAAGGTATTTGTGTGTGTTTGGTTTTGTATTGGTAGTATATGTATGTGTAGGGGCTTTCTGCTGGGAGAGAAGCTGAGCCCTGATTAGGGGGCGGGGCTTCACTGACTAGGGGTCTTATAAAGGTAGCAGCCAGTCAGACAGCGGCACAGGAGCTAGCAAACAGAGCTCTAAGCAGGGGAGTTTGAGTGGGAGTTCTGTTGGAGGAGAAGGTATTTGTGTGTGTTTTTGTATTGGTAGTATCTGTATGTGTAGAGGCTTGGAGGGGCTCGGTGCTGGGAGAGAAGCTGAGCCCTGATTAGGGGGCGGGGCTTCACTGACTAGGGGTCCTATAAAGGTAGCAGCCAGTCAGGCATCGGCACAGAGCGAGCAAACAGCTGTAAACAGGGGAGTTTGTGTGGGAGTTCTGTTGGAGGAGAAGGTATTTGTGTGTGTTTGGTTTTGTATTGGTGGTATCTGTATGTGTATTGGTTTGGCGGGGCTTTGTGCTTGGAGAGAAGCTGAGCCCTGATTAGGGGGAGGGGTTTCACTGACTAGGGGTCCTGTAAATGTAGCAGCCAGTCAGGCAGCGGCCCAGGAGCTAGCAAACAGAGCTGTAAACAGGGGAGTTTGAGTGGGAGTTCTGTTGGAGGAGAAGGTATTTGTGTGTGTTTTTGTATTGGTAGTATCTGTATGTGTAGAGGCTTGAAGGGGCTTTGTGCTGGGAGAGAAGCTGAGCCCTGATTAGGGGGCGGGGCTTCACTGACTAGGGGTCCAATAAAGGTAGCAGCCAGTCAGGCAGCAGCACAGGAGCTAGCAAACAGAGCTGTGAACAGGGGAGTTTGAGCGGGAGTTCTGTTGGAGGAGAAGGTATTTGTGTGTGTTTGGTTTTGTATTGGTAGTATCTGTATGTGTAGGGGCTTTGTGCTGGGAGAGAAGCTGAGCCCTGATTAGGGGGCGGGGCTTCACTGACTAGGGGTCTTATAAAGGTAGCAGCCAGTCAGACAGCGGCACAGGAGCTAGCAAACAGAGCTCTAAGCAGGGGAGTTGGAGTGGGAGTTGTGTTGGAGGAGAAGGTATTTGTGTGTGTTTTTGTATTGGTAGAATCTGTATGTGTAGAGGCTTGGAGGGGCTCGGTGCTGAGAGAGAAGCTGAGCCCTGATTAGGGGGCGGGGCTTCCCTGACTAGGGGTCCTATAAAGGTAGCAGCCAGTCAGGCAGCAGCACAGGAGCTAGCAAACAGAGCTGTAAACAGGGGAGGTTGAGTGGGAGTTCTGTTGGAGGAGAAGGTATTTGTGTGTGTTTTTTTTGTATTGGTAGTGTCTGTATGTGTAGAGGCTTGGGGGGGCTTTGTGCTGGGAGAGAAGCTGAGCCCTGATCAGGGGGCGGGGCTTCACTGACTAGGGGTCCTATAAAGGTAGCAGCCAGTCAGGCATCGGCACAGACAGCTGCAGCGGCACAGGAGCTAGCAAACAGAGCTGTAAACAGGGGAGTTGGAGTGGGAGTTCTGTTGGAGGAGAAGGTATTTGTGTGTGTTTGGTTTTGTATTGTCAGTATCTGTATGTGCAGGGGCTTTGTGCTGGGAGAGAAGCTGAGCCCTGATTAGGGGGCGGTGCTTCCCTGACTAGGGGTCCTATAAAGGTAGCAGCCAGTCAGGCAGCGGCACAGGAGCTAGCAAACAGAGCTGTGAACAGGGGAGTTTGTGTGGGAGTTCTGTTGGAGGAGAAGGTATTTGTGTGTGTTTGGTTTTGTATTGGTAGTATATGTATGTGTAGAGGCTTGGAGGGGCTTTGTGCTGGGAGAGAAGCTGAGCCCTGATTAGGGGGCGGGGCTTGACTGATTAGGGGTCCTATAAAGGTAGCAGCCAGTCAGGCAGCGGCTCAGACAGCTGCAGCGGCACAGGAGCTAGCAAACAGACCTGTAAACAGGGGAGTTTGAGTGGGAGTTCTGTTGGAGGAGAAGGTATTTGTGTGTGTTTGGTTCTGTATTGGTAGTATCTGTATGTGTAGAGGCTTGGAGGGGCTTTGTGCTGGGAGAGAAGATGAGCCCTGATTAGGGGGCGGGGCTTCACTGACTTGGCGTCCTATAAAGGTAGCAGCCAGTCAGGCATCGGCACAGACAGCTGTAGCGGCACAGGAGCTAGCAAACAGAGCTGTAAACAGGGGAGTTTGAGTGGGAGTTCTGTTGGAGGAGAAGGTATTTGTCTGTGTTTGGTTTTGTATTGGTAGTATCTGTATGTGTAGGGGCTTTGTGCTGGGAGAGAAGCTGAGCCCTGATTAGGGGCGGGGCTTCACTGACTTGGGGTCCTATAAAGGTAGCAGCCAGTCAGGCAGCGGCACAGGAGCTAGCAAACAGAGCTTTTAACAGGGGAGTTTGAGTGGGAGTTCTGTTGGAGGAGAAGGTATTTGTTTGTGTTTTTGTATTGGTATTATCTGTATGTGTAGAGGCTTGGAGGGGCTTTGTGCTGGGAGAGAAGCTGGGCCCTGATTAGTTGGCGGGGCTTCACTGACTAGGGGTCCTATAAAGGGAGCAGCCAGTCAGGCAGCGGCACAGGAGCGAGCAAACAGACCTGTAAACAGGGGAGTTTGAGTGGGAGTTCTGTTGGAGGAGAAGGTATTTGTGTGTGTTCGGTTTTGTATTGGTAGTGTCTGTATGTGTACGGGCTTTGTGCTGGGAGAGAAGCTGAGCCCTGATTAGGGGGCGGGGCTTCACTGACTAGGGGTCCTATAAAGGTAGCAGCCAGTCAGGCAGCGGCTCAGACAGCTGCAGTGGCACAGGAGCTAGAAAACAGAGCTGTAAGCAGGGGAGTTTGAGTGGGAGTTCTGTTGGAGGAGAAAGTATTTGTGTGTGTTTTTTTGTATTGGTAGTATCTGTATGTGCAGAGGCTTGGAGGGGCTTTGTGCTGGGAGAGAAGCTCAGCCCTGATTAGGGGGCGGGGCTTCACTGACTAGGGGTCCTATAAAGGTAGCAGCCAGTCAGGCATCGGCACAGACAGCTGCAGCGGCACAGGAGCTGGCAAACAGAGCTGTAAACAGGGGAGTTTGAGTGGGAGTTCTGTTGGAGGAGATGGTATTTGTGTGTGTTTGGTTTTGTATTGGTAGTATCTGTATGTGTAGAGGCTTGGAGGGGCTTTGTGCTGGGAGAGAAGCTGAGCCCTGATTAGGGGGCGGGGCTTCACTGACTAGGGGTCCTATAAATGTAGCAGCCAGTCAAGCAGCGGCACAGGAGCTAGCAAACAGAGCTGTAAACAGGGGAGTTTGAGTGGGAGTTCTGTTGGAGGAGAAGGTATTTGTGTGTGTTCGGTTTTGTATTGGTAGTGTCTGTATGTGTACGGGCTTTGTGCTGGGAGAGAAGCTGAGCCCTGGTTAGGGGGCGGGGCTTCACTGACTAGGGGTCCTATAAAGGTAGCAGCCAGTCAGGCATTGGCACAGACAGCTGCAGCGGCACAGGAGCTAGCAAACAGAGCTGTAAACAGGGGAGTTTGAGTGGGAGTTCTGTTGGAGGAGAAGGTATTTGTCTGTGTTTGGTTTTGTATTGGTAGTATCTGTATGTGTAGGGATTTTGTGCTGGGAGAGAAGCTGAGCCCTCATTAGGGGGCGGGGCTTCCCTGACTAGGGGTCCTACAAAGGTAGCAGCCAGTCAGGCAGCGGCACAGGAGCTAGCAAACAGAGCTTTTAACAGGGGAGTTGGAGTGGGAGTTCTGTTGGAGGAGAAGGTATTTGTGTGTGTTTGGTTTTGTATTGGTAGTATCTGTATGTGTAGAGGCTTGGAGGGGCTTTGTGCTGGGAGAGAAGCTGGGCCCTGATTAGGGGGCGGGGCTTCACTGACTAGGGGTCCTACAAAGGTAGCAGCCAGTCAGGCATCGGCACAGACAGCTGCAGCGGCACAGGAGCTAGCAAACAGAGCTGTAAACAGGGGAGTTTGAGTGGGAGTTCTGTTGGAGGAGAAGGTATTTGTCTGTGTTTGGTTTTGTATTGGTAGTATCTGTATGTGTAGGGGCTTTGTGCTGGGAGAGAAGCTGAGCCCTGATTAGGGGGCGGGGCTTCACTGACTAGGGGTCCTATAAAGGTAGCAGCCAGTCAGGCAGAGGAACACACAGCTGCAGCGGCACAGGAGCTAGCAAACAGAGCTGTGAACAGGGGAGTTTGAGTTGGAGTTCTGTTGGAGGAGATGGTATTTGTGTGTGTTTGGTTTTGTATTGGTAGTATATGTATGTGTAGAGGCTTGGAGGGGCTTTGTGCTGGGAGAGAAGCTGAGCCCTGATTAGGGGGCGGGGCTTCCCTGACTAGGGGTCCTATAAAGGTAGCATCCAGTGAGGCAGCGGCACAGGAGCTAGCAAACAGCTGTAAACAGGGGAGTTTGTGTGGGAGTTCTGTTGGAGGAGAAGGTATTTGTGTGTGTTTGGTTTTGTATTGGTAGTATCTGTATGTGTAGGGGTTTGGCGGGGCTTTGTGCTTGGAGAGAAGCTGAGCCCTGATTAGGGGGCGGGGCTTCACTGACGAGGGGTCCTATAAAGGTAGCAGCCAGTCAGGCAGCGGCACAGACAGCTGCAGTGGCACAGGCGCTAGCAAACAGAGCTGTAAACAGGGGAGTTGGAGTTCTGTTGGAGGAGAAGGAATTTGTGTGTGTTTGGATTTGTATTGTCAGTATCTGTATGTGCAGGGGCTTTGTGCTGGGAGAGAAGCTGAGCCCTGATTAGGGGGCAGGGCTTCCCTGACTAGGGGTCCTATGAAGGTAGCAGCCAGTCAGGCAGCGGCACAGGAGCTAGCAAACAGAGCTGTAAACAGGGGAGTTTGAGTGGGAGTTCTGTTGGAGGAGAAGGTATTTGTGTGTGTTTTTTTTGTATTGGTAGTGTCTGTATTTGTAGAGGCTTGGAGGGGCTTTGTGCTGGGAGAGAAGCTGAGCCCTGATCAGGGGGCGGGGCTTCACTGACTAGGGGTCCTATAAAGGTAGCAGCCAGTCAGGCATCGGCACAGACAGCTGCAGCGGCACAGGAGCTAGCAAACAGAGCTGTAAACAGGGGAGTTGTAGTGGGAGTTCTGTTGGAGGAGAAGGTATTTGTGTGTGTTTGGTTTTGTATTGTCAGTATCTGTATGTGCAGGGGCTTTGTGCTGGGAGAGAAGCTGAGCCCTGATTAGGGGGCGGGGCTTCCCTGACTAGGGGTCCTATAAAGGTAGCAGCCAGTCAGGCAGCGGCACAGGAGCTAGCAAACAGCTGTAAACAGGGGAGTTTGTGTGGGAGTTCTGTTGGAGGAGAAGGTATTTGTGTGTGTTTGGTTTTGTATTGGTAGTATCTGTATGTGTAGGGGTTTGGCGGGGCTTTGTGCTGGGAGAGAAGCTGAGCCCTGATTAGGGGGCGCGGCTTCACTGACTAGGGGTCCTATAAAGGTAGCAGCCAGTCAGGCAGCGGCTAAGACAGCTGCAGCGGCACAGGAGCTAGCAAACAGAGCTGTAAACAGGGGAGTTTGAGTGGGAGTTCTGTTGGAGGAGAAGGTATTTGTGTGTGTGTGTTTTTGTATTGGTAGTATCTGTATGTGTAGAGGCTTGGAGGGGCTTTGTGCTGGGAGAGAAGCTGAGCCCTGATTAGGAAGCGGGGCTTCACTGACTAGGGGTCCTATAAAGGTAGCAGCCAGTCAGGCAGCGGCAGACAGCTGCAGCGGCACAGGAGCTAGCAAACAGAGCTTTTAACATGGGAGTTGGAGTGGGAGTTCTGTTGGAAGAGAAGGTATTTGTGTGTGTTTGGTTTTGTATTGGTAGTATCTGTATGTGTATTGGTTTGGCGGGGCTTTGTGCTTGGAGAGAAGCTGAGCCCTGATTAGGGGGCGGGGCTTCACTGACTAGGTTTCCTATAAAGGTAGCAGCCAGTCAGGCAGAGGAACAGACAGCTGCAGAGGCACAGGAGCTAGCAAACAGAGCTGTAAACAGGGGAGTTTGAGTGGGAGTTCTGTTGGAGGAGAAGGTATTTGTGTGTGTTTTTGTATTGGTAGTATCTGTATGTGTAGAGGCTTGAAGGGGCTTTGTGCTGGGAGAGAAGCTGAGCCCTGATTAGGGGGCGGGGCTTCACTGACTAGGGGTCCTATAAAGGTAGCAGCCAGTCAGACAGCGGCACAGGAGCTAGCAAACAGAGCTGTGAACAGGGGAGTTTGAGTGGGAGTTATTTTGGAGGAGAAGGTATTTGTGTGTGTTTGGTTTTGTATTGGTAGTATATGTATGTGTAGGGGCTTTCTGCTGGGAGAGAAGCTGAGCCCTGATTAGGGGGCGGGGCTTCACTGACTAGGGGTCTTATAAAGGTAGCAGCCAGTCAGACAGCGGCACAGGAGCTAGCAAACAGAGCTCTAAGCAGGGGAGTTTGAGTGGGAGTTCTGTTGGAGGAGAAGGTATTTGTGTGTGTTTTTGTATTGGTAGTATCTGTATGTGTAGAGGCTTGGAGGGGCTCGGTGCTGGGAGAGAAGCTGAGCCCTGATTAGGGGGAGGGGTTTCACTGACTAGGGGTCCTGTAAATGTAGCAGCCAGTCAGGCAGCGGCCCAGGAGCTAGCAAACAGAGCTGTAAACAGGGGAGTTTGAGTGGGAGTTCTGTTGGAGGAGAAGGTATTTGTGTGTGTTTTTGTATTGGTAGTATCTGTATGTGTAGAGGCTTGAAGGGGCTTTGTGCTGGGAGAGAAGCTGAGCCCTGATTAGGGGGCGGGGCTTCACTGACTAGGGGTCCAATAAAGGTAGCAGCCAGTCAGGCAGCAGCACAGGAGCTAGCAAACAGAGCTGTGAACAGGGGAGTTTGAGCGGGAGTTCTGTTGGAGGAGAAGGTATTTGTGTGTGTTTGGTTTTGTATTGGTAGTATCTGTATGTGTAGGGGCTTTGTGCTGGGAGAGAAGCTGAGCCCTGATTAGGGGGCGGGGCTTCACTGACTAGGGGTCTTATAAAGGTAGCAGCCAGTCAGACAGCGGCACAGGAGCTAGCAAACAGAGCTCTAAGCAGGGGAGTTGGAGTGGGAGTTGTGTTGGAGGAGAAGGTATTTGTGTGTGTTTTTGTATTGGTAGAATCTGTATGTGTAGAGGCTTGGAGGGGCTCGGTGCTGAGAGAGAAGCTGAGCCCTGATTAGGGGGCGGGGCTTCCCTGACTAGGGGTCCTATAAAGGTAGCAGCCAGTCAGGCAGCAGCACAGGAGCTAGCAAACAGAGCTGTAAACAGGGGAGGTTGAGTGGGAGTTCTGTTGGAGGAGAAGGTATTTGTGTGTGTTTTTTTTGTATTGGTAGTGTCTGTATGTGTAGAGGCTTGGGGGGGCTTTGTGCTGGGAGAGAAGCTGAGCCCTGATCAGGGGGCGGGGCTTCACTGACTAGGGGTCCTATAAAGGTAGCAGCCAGTCAGGCATCGGCACAGACAGCTGCAGCGGCACAGGAGCTAGCAAACAGAGCTGTAAACAGGGGAGTTGGAGTGGGAGTTCTGTTGGAGGAGAAGGTATTTGTGTGTGTTTGGTTTTGTATTGTCAGTATCTGTATGTGCAGGGGCTTTGTGCTGGGAGAGAAGCTGAGCCCTGATTAGGGGGCGGGGCTTCCCTGACTAGGGGTCCTATAAAGGTAGCAGCCAGTCAGGCAGCGGCACAGGAGCTAGCAAACAGAGCTGTGAACAGGGGAGTTTGTGTGGGAGTTCTGTTGGAGGAGAAGGTATTTGTGTGTGTTTGGTTTTGTATTGGTAGTATATGTATGTGTAGAGGCTTGGAGGGGCTTTGTGCTGGGAGAGAAGCTGAGCCCTGATTAGGGGGCGGGGCTTGACTGATTAGGGGTCCTATAAAGGTAGCAGCCAGTCAGGCAGCGGCTCAGACAGCTGCAGCGGCACAGGAGCTAGCAAACAGACCTGTAAACAGGGGAGTTTGAGTGGGAGTTCTGTTGGAGGAGAAGGTATTTGTGTGTGTTTGGTTCTGTATTGGTAGTATCTGTATGTGTAGAGGCTTGGAGGGGCTTTGTGCTGGGAGAGAAGATGAGCCCTGATTAGGGGGCGGGGCTTCACTGACTTGGCGTCCTATAAAGGTAGCAGCCAGTCAGGCATCGGCACAGACAGCTGTAGCGGCACAGGAGCTAGCAAACAGAGCTGTAAACAGGGGAGTTTGAGTGGGAGTTCTGTTGGAGGAGAAGGTATTTGTCTGTGTTTGGTTTTGTATTGGTAGTATCTGTATGTGTAGGGGCTTTGTGCTGGGAGAGAAGCTGAGCCCTGATTAGGGGCGGGGCTTCACTGACTTGGGGTCCTATAAAGGTAGCAGCCAGTCAGGCAGCGGCACAGGAGCTAGCAAACAGAGCTTTTAACAGGGGAGTTTGAGTGGGAGTTCTGTTGGAGGAGAAGGTATTTGTTTGTGTTTTTGTATTGGTATTATCTGTATGTGTAGAGGCTTGGAGGGGCTTTGTGCTGGGAGAGAAGCTGGGCCCTGATTAGTTGGCGGGGCTTCACTGACTAGGGGTCCTATAAAGGGAGCAGCCAGTCAGGCAGCGGCACAGGAGCGAGCAAACAGACCTGTAAACAGGGGAGTTTGAGTGGGAGTTCTGTTGGAGGAGAAGGTATTTGTGTGTGTTCGGTTTTGTATTGGTAGTGTCTGTATGTGTACGGGCTTTGTGCTGGGAGAGAAGCTGAGCCCTGATTAGGGGGCGGGGCTTCACTGACTAGGGGTCCTATAAAGGTAGCAGCCAGTCAGGCAGCGGCTCAGACAGCTGCAGTGGCACAGGAGCTAGAAAACAGAGCTGTAAGCAGGGGAGTTTGAGTGGGAGTTCTGTTGGAGGAGAAAGTATTTGTGTGTGTTTTTTTGTATTGGTAGTATCTGTATGTGCAGAGGCTTGGAGGGGCTTTGTGCTGGGAGAGAAGCTGAGCCCTGATTAGGGGGCGGGGCTTCACTGACTAGGGGTCCTATAAATGTAGCAGCCAGTCAGGCAGCGGCACCGGAGCTAGCAAACAGAGCTGTGAACAGGGGAGTTGGAGTGGGAGTTCTGTTGGAGGAGAAGGTATTTGTGTGTGTTTTTGTATTGGTGGTATCTGTATGTGTAGACGCTTTGAGGGGCTTTGTGCTGGGAGAGAAGCTGAGCCCTGATTAGGGGGCGGGGCTTCACTGACTAGGGGTCCTATAAAGGTAGCAGCCAGTCAGGCAGCGGCACAGACAGCTGAAGCGGCACAGGAGCTAGCAAACAGAGCTGTGAACAGGCGAGTTTGAGTGGGAGTTCTGTTGGAGGAGAAGGTATTTGTGTGTGTTTTTGTATTGGTGGTATCTGTATGTGTAGACGCTTTGAGGGGCTTTGTGCTGGGAGAGAAGCTGAGCCCTGATTAGGGGGCGGGGCTTCACTGACTAGGGGTCCTATAAAGGTAGCAGCCAGTCAGGCAGCGGCACCGGAGCTAGCAAACAGAGCTGTGAACAGGGGAGTTTGAGTGGGAGTTCTGTTGGAGGAGAAGGTATTCGTCTGTGTTTTTGTATTGGTGGTATCTGTATGTGTAGACGCTTTGAGGGGCTTTGTGCTGGGAGACAAGCTGAGCCCTGATTAGGGGCCGGGGTTTCACTGACTAGGGGTCCTATAAAGGTAGCAGCCAGTCAGGCAGCGGAACAGACAGCTGCAGCGGCACAGGAGCTTGCAAACAGAGCTGTAAACAGGGGAGTTTGAGAGGGAGTTCTGTTGGAGGAGAAGGTATTCGTCTGTGTTTTTGTATTGGTATTATCTGTATGTGTAGAGGCTTGGAGGGGCTAGGTGCTGGGAGAGAAGATGAGCCCTGATTACGGGGCGGGGCTTCACTGACTAGGGGTCCTATAAAGGTAGCAGCCAGTCAGGCAGCGGCACAGACAGCTGAAGCCGCACAGGAGCTAGCAAACAGAGCTGTAAACAGGGGAGTTTGAGTGGGAGTTCTGTTGGAGGAGAAGGTATTTGTGTGTGTTTGGTTTTGTATTGTCAGTATCTGTATGTGCAGGGGCTTTGTGCTGGGAGAGAAGCTGAGCCCTGATTAGGGGGCGGGGCTTCCCTGACTAGGGGTCCTATAAAGGTAGCAGCCAGTCAGGCAGCGGCACAGGAGCTAGCAAACAGAGCTGTAAACAGGGGAGTTTGTGTGGGAGTTCTGTTGGAGGAGATGGTATTTGTGTGTGTTTGGTTTTGTATTGGTAGTATATGTATGTGTAGAGGCTTGGAGGGGCTAGGTGCTGGGAGAGAAGCTGAGCCCTGATTAGGGGGCGGGGCTTCACTGACGAGGGGTCCTATAAAGGTAGCAGCCAGTCAGGCAGCGGCACAGACAGCTGCAGTGGCACAGGCGCTAGCAAACAGAGCTGTAAACAGGGGAGTTTGAGTGGGAGTTCTGTTGGAGGAGATGGTATTTGTGTGTGTTTGGTTTTGTATTGGTAGTATCTGTATGTGTAGAGGCTTGGAGGGTCTTTGTGCTGGGAGAGAAGCTGAACCCTGATTAGGGGGCGGGGCTGACTGACTAGGGGTCCTATAAAGGTAGCAGCCAGTCAGGCAGCGGCACAGGAGCTAGCAAACAGAGCTGTGAACAGGGGAGTTTGAGTGGGAGTTCTGTTGGAGGAGATGGTATTTGTGTGTGTTTGGTTTTGTATTGGTGGTATATGTATGTGTAGAGGCTTGAAGGGGCTTTGTGCTGGGAGAGAAGCTGAGCCCTGATTAGGGGGCGGGGCTTGACTGACTAGGGGTCCTATAAAGGTCGCAGCCAGTCAGGCAGCAGCTCAGACAGCTGCAGCATCACAGGAGCTAGCAAACAGAGCTGTAAACAGGGGAGCTGGAGTGGGAGTTCTGTTGGAGGAGAAGGTATTTGTGTGTGTTTGGTTTTGTATTGTCAGTATCTGTATGTGCAGGGGCTTTGTGCTGGGAGAGAAGCTGAGCCCTGATTAGGGGGCGCGGCTTCACTGACTAGGGGTCCTATAAAGGTAGCAGCCAGTCAGGCAGCGGCTAAGACAGCTGCAGCGGCACAGGAGCTAGCAAACAGAGCTGTAAACAGGGGAGTTGGAGTTCTGTTGGAGGAGAAGGTATTTGTGTGTGTTTGGATTTGTATTGTCAGTATCTGTATGTGCAGGGGCTTTGTGCTGGGAGAGAAGCTGAGCCCTGATTAGGGGGCGGGGCTTCACTGACTAGGGGTCCTATAAAGGTAGCAGCCAGTCAGGCACCGGCACAGGAGCTAGCAAACAGAGCTGTAAACAGGGGAGTTTGAGTGGGAGTTCTGTTGGAGGAGAAGGTATTTGTGTGTGTGTGTTTTTGTATTGGTAGTATCTGTATGTGTAGAGGCTTGGAGGGGCTTTGTGCTGGGAGAGAAGCTGAGCCCTGATTAGGAAGCGGGGCTTCACTGACTAGGGGTCCTATAAAGGTAGCAGCCAGTCAGGCAGCGGCAGACAGCTGCAGCGGCACAGGAGCTAGCAAACAGAGCTTTTAACATGGGAGTTGGAGTGGGAGTTCTGTTGGAAGAGAAGGTATTTGTGTGTGTTTGGTTTTGTATTGGTAGTATCTGTATGTGTATTGGTTTGGCGGGGCTTTGTGCTTGGAGAGAAGCTGAGCCCTGATTAGGGGGCGGGGCTTCACTGACTAGGTTTCCTATAAAGGTAGCAGCCAGTCAGGCAGAGGAACAGACAGCTGCAGAGGCACAGGAGCTAGCAAACAGAGCTGTAAACAGGGGAGTTTGAGTGGGAGTTCTGTTGGAGGAGAAGGTATTTGTGTGTGTTTTTGTATTGGTAGTATCTGTATGTGTAGAGGCTTGAAGGGGCTTTGTGCTGGGAGAGAAGCTGAGCCCTGATTAGGGGGCGGGGCTTCACTGACTAGGGGTCCTATAAAGGTAGCAGCCAGTCAGGCATCGGCACAGAGCGAGCAAACAGCTGTAAACAGGGGAGTTTGTGTGGGAGTTCTGTTGGAGGAGAAGGTATTTGTGTGTGTTTGGTTTTGTATTGTCAGTATCTGTATGTGCAGGGGCTTTGTGCTGGGAGAGAAGCTGAGCCCTGATTAGGGGGCGGGGCTTCCCTGACTAGGGGTCCTATAAAGGTAGCAGCCAGTCAGGCAGCGGCACAGGAGCTAGCAGACAGAGCTTTTAACAGGGGAGTTGGAGTGGGAGTTCTGTTGGAGGAGAAGGTATTTGTGTGTTTTTGTATTGGTAGTATCTGTATGTGTAGAGGCTTGAAGGGGCTTTGTGCTGGGAGAGAAGCTGAGCCCTGATTAGGGGGCGGGGCTCCACTGACTAGGGGTCCTGTAAATGTAGCAGCCAGTCAGGCAGCGGCCCAGGAGCTAGCAAACAGAGCTGTAAACAGGGCAGTTTGAGTGGGAGTTCTGTTGGAGGAGAAGGTATTTGTGTGTTTTTGTATTGGTAGTACCTGTATGTGTAGAGGTTTGAAGGGGCTTTGTGCTGGGAGAGAAGCTGGGCCCTGATTAGTGGGCGCGGCTTCACTGACTAGGGGTCCTATAAAGGGAGCAGCCAGTCAGGCAGCGGAACAGACAGCTGCAGCGGCACAGGAGCTAGCAAACAGAGCTGTAAACATTGGAGTTTGAGTGGGAGTTCTGTTGGAGGAGAAGGTATTTGTGTGTGTTTGGATTTGTATTGGTAGTATCTGTATGTGTACGGGCTTTGTGCTGGGAGAGAAGCTGAGCCCTGATTAGGGGGCGGGGCTTCACTGACTAGGGGTCCTATAAATGTAGCAGCCAGTCAGGCATCGGCACAGACAGCTGCAGCGGCACAGGAGCTAGCAAACAGAGCTGTAAACGGGAGTTTGAGTGGGAGTTCTGTTGGAGGAGATGGTATTTGTGTGTGTTTTTTTTTGTATTGGTAGTATCTGTATGTGTAGGGTTTTGGCGGGGCTTTGTGCTTGGAGAGAAGCTGAGCCCTGATTAGGGGGCGGGGCTTCACTGACTAGGGGTCCTATAAAGGTAGCAGCCAGTCAGGCAGCGGCACCGGAGCTAGCAAACAGAGCCGTGAACAGGGGAGTTGGAGTGGGAGTTCTGTTGGAGGAGAAGGTATTTGTGTGTGTTTTTGTATTGGTGGTATCTATGTGTAGACGCTTTGAGGGGCTTTGTGCTGGGAGAGAAGCTGAGCCCTGATTAGGGGGCGGGGCTTCACTGACTAGGGGTCCTATAAAGGTAGCAGCCAGTCAGGCAGCGGCACAGACAGCTGAAGCGGCACAGGAGCTAGCAAACAGAGCTGTAAACAGGGGAATTTGAGTGGGAGTTCTGTTGGAGGAGAAGGTATTTGTGTGTGTTTGGTTTTGTATTGTCAGTATCTGTATGTGCAGGGGCTTTGTGCTGGGAGAGAAGCTGAGCCCTGATTAGGGGGCGGGGCTTCCCTGACTAGGGGTCCTATAAAGGTAGCAGCCAGTCAGGCAGCGGCACAGGAGCTAGCAAACAGAGCTGTAAACGGGAGTTTGAGTGGGAGTTCTGTTGGAGGAGATGGTATTTGTGTGTGTTTGGTTTTGTATTGGTAGTATCTGTATGTGTAGGGGTTTGGCGGGGCTTTGTGCTTGGAGAGAAGCTGAGCCCTGATTAGGGGGCGGGGCATCACTGACTAGGGGTCCTATAAAGGTAGCAGCCAGTCAGGCAGCGGCACAGACAGCTGAAGCGGCACAGGAGCTAGCAAACAGAGCTGTGAACAGGCGAGTTTGAGTGGGAGTTCTGTTGGAGGAGAAGGTATTTGTGTGTGTTTTTGTATTGGTGGTATCTGTATGTGTAGACGCTTTGAGGGGCTTTGTGCTGGGAGAGAAGCTGAGCCCTGATTAGGGGGCGGGGCTTCACTGACTAGGGGTCCTATAAAGGTAGCAGCCAGTCAGGCAGCGGCACCGGAGCTAGCAAACAGAGCTGTGAACAGGGGAGTTTGAGTGGGAGTTCTGTTGGAGGAGAAGGTATTTGTGTGCGTTTGGTTTTGTATTGTCAGTATCTGTATATGCAGGGGCTTTGTGCTGGGAGAGAAGCTGAGCCCTGATTAGGGGGCGGGGCTTCCCTGACTAGGGGTCCTATAAAGGTAGCAGCCAGTCAGGCAGCGGCACAGGAGCTAGCAAACAGAGCTGTAAACAGGGGAGTTTGTGTGGGAGTTCTGTTGGAGGAGAAGGTATTTGTGTGTGTTTGGTTTTGTATTGGTAGTATCTGTATGTGTAGGGGTTTGGCGGGGCTTTGTGCTTGGAGAGAAGCTGAGCCCTGATTAGGGGGCGGGGCTTCACTGACTAGGGGTCCTATAAAGGTAGCAGCCAGTCAGGCAGCGGCACAGACAGCTGCAGTGGCACAGGCGCTAGCAAACAGAGCTGTAAACAGGGGAGTTTGAGTGGGAGTTCTGTTGGAGGAGATGGTATTTGTGTGTGTTTGGTTTTGTATTGGTAGTATCTGTATGTGTAGAGGCTTGGAGGGGCTTTGTGCTGGGAGAGAAGCTGAACCCTGATTAGGGGGCGGGGCTGACTGACTAGGGGTCCTATAAAGGTAGCAGCCAGTCAGGCAGCGGCACAGGAGCTCGCAAACAGAGCTGTGAACAGGGGAGTTTGAGTGCGAGTTCTGTTGGAGGAGAAGGTATTTGTGTGTGTTTGGTTTTGTATTGGTAGTATCTGTATGTGTAGGGGCTTTGTGCTGGGAGAGAAGCTGAGCCCTGATTAGGGGGCGGGGCTTCACTGACTAGGGGTCCTATAAAGGTAGCAGCCAGTCGGGCAGCGGCACAGGAGCTAGCAAACAGAGCTGTAAACAGGGGAGTTTGAGTGGGAGTTCTGTTGGAGGAGAAGGTATCTGTGTGTGTTTTTTTTGTATTGGTAGTGTGTGTATGTGTAGAGGCTTGGAGGGTCTTCGTGCTGGGAGAGAAGATGAGCCCTGATTAGGGGGCGGGGCTTCACTGACTAGGGGTCCTATAAAGGGAGCAGCCAGTCAGGCAGCGGCACAGACAGCTGCAGCGGAACAGGCGCTAGCAAACAGAGCTGTAAACAGGGGAGTTTGAGTGGGAGTTCTGTTGGAGGAGATGGTATTTGTGTGTGTTTGGTTTTGTATTGGTAGTATCTGTATGTGTAGGGGTTTGGCGCGGCTTTGTGCTTGGAGAGAAGCTGAGCCCTGATTAGGGGGCGGGGCTTCACTGACTAGGGGTCCTATAAAGGTACCAGCCAGTCAGGCAGCGGCACAGGAGCTAGCAAACAGAGCTGTGAACAGGGGATTTTGAGTGCGAGTTCTGTTGGAGGAGAAGGTATTTGTGTGTGTTCGGTTTTGTATTGGTAGTATCTGTATGTGTAGGGGCTTTGTGCTGGGAGAGAAGCTGAGCCCTGATTAGGGGGCGGGGCTTCACTGACTAGGGGTCCTATAAAGGTAGCAGCCAGAAAGACAGCGGCACAGGAGCTAGAAAACAGAGCTGTAAGCAGGGGAGTTTGAGTGGGAGTTCTGTTGGAGGAGAAGGTATTTGTGTGTGGTTTTTTTTGTATTGGTAGTGTCTGTATGTGTAGAGGCTTGGAGGGACTTCGTGCTGGGAGAGAAGCTGAGCCCTGATCAGGGGGCGGGGTTTCACTGACTAGGGGTCCTATAAAGGTAGCAGCCAGTCAGGCAGCGGAACAGACAGCTGCAGCGGCACAGGAGCTAGCAAACAGAGCTGTAAACAGGGGAGTTTGAGTTGGAGTTTTGTTGGAGGAGGAGGTATTTGTGTGTGTTTGGTTTTGTATTGGTAGTACCTGTATGTGTAGAGGCTTGGAGGGGCTAGGTGCTGGGAGAGAAGATGAGCCCTGATTAGGGGGCGGGGCTTCTCTGACTAGGGGTCCTATAAAGGTAGCAGCCAGTCAGGCAGCGGCAGAGACAGCTGAAGCGGCACAGAAGCTAGCAAACAGAGCTGTAAACAGGGGAGTTTGAGTGGGAGTTCTGTTGGAGGAGAAGGTATTTGTGTGTGTATTTGTATTGGTAGTACTTGTATGTGTAGAGGTTTGAAGGGGCTTTGTGCTGGGAGAGAAGCTGGGCCCTGATTAGGGGGCGCGGCTTCACTGACTAGGGGTCCTATAAAGGGAGCAGCCAGTCAGGCAGCGGAACAGACAGCTGCAGCGGCACAGGAGCTAGCAAACAGAGCTGTAAACAGAGGAGTTTGAGTGGGAGTTCTGTTGGAGGAGAAGGTATTTGTGTGTGTTTGGATTTGTATTGGTAGTATCTGTATGTGTACGGGCTTTGTGCTGGGAGAGAAGCTGAGCCCTGATTAGGGGGCGGGGCTTCACTGACTAGGGGTCCTATAAAGGTAGCAGCCAGACAGGCAGCGGCACAGGAGCTAGAAAACAGAGCTGTAAGCAGGGGAGTTTGAGGCGGAGTTCTTTTGGAGGAGAAGGTATTTGTGTGTGTTTTTTTTGTATTGGTAGTGTCTGTATGTGTAGAGGCTTGGAGGGGCTTTGTGCTGGGAGAGAAGCTGAGCCCTGATCAGGGGGCGGGGCTTCACTGACTAGGGGTCCTATAAAGGTAGCAGCCAGTCAGGCATCGGCACAGACAGCTGCAGCGGCACAGGAGCTAGCAAACAGAGCTGTAAACGGTAGTTTGAGTGGGATTTCTGTTGGAGGAGATGGTATTTGTGTGTGTGTGTTTTTGTATTGGTAGTATCTGTATGTGTAGGGTTTTGGCGGGGCTTTGTGCTTGGAGAGAAGCTGAGCCCTGATTAGGGGGCGGGGCTTCACTGACTAGGGGTCCTATAAAGGTAGCAGCCAGTCAGGCAGCGGCACAGACAGCTGCAGTGGCACAGGCGCTAGCAAACAGAGCTGTAAACAGGGGAGTTGTAGTGGGAGTTCTGTTGGAGGAGAAGGTATTTGTGTGTGTTTGGTTTTGTATTGTCAGTATCTGTATGTGCAGGGGCTTTGTGCTGGGAGAGAAGCTGAGCCCTGATTAGGGGGCGGGGCTTCCCTGACTAGGGGTCCTATAAAGGTAGCAGCCAGTCAGGCAGCGGCACAGGAGCTAGCAAACAGCTGTAAACAGGGGAGTTTGGGTGGGAGTTCTGTTGGAGGAGAAGGTATTTGTGTGTGTTTGGTTTTGTATTGGTAGTATCTGTATGTGTAGGGGTTTGGCGGGGCTTTGTGCTGGGAGAGAAGCTGAGCCCTGATTAGGGGGCGCGGCTTCACTGACTAGGGGTCCTATAAAGGTAGCAGCCAGTCAGGCAGCGGCTAAGACAGCTGCAGCGGCACAGGAGCTAGCAAACAGAGCTTTTAACATGGGAGTTGGAGTGGGAGTTCTGTTGGAAGAGAAGGTATTTGTGTGTGTTTGGTTTTGTATTGGTAGTATCTGTATGTGTATTGGTTTGGCGGGGCTTTGTGCTTGGAGAGAAGCTGAGCCCTGATTAGGGGGCGGGGCTTCACTGACTAGGTTTCCTATAAAGGTAGCAGCCAGTCAGGCAGAGGAACAGACAGCTGCAGAGGCACAGGAGCTAGCAAACAGAGCTGTAAACAGGGGAGTTTGAGTGGGAGTTCTGTTGGAGGAGAAGGTATTTGTGTGTGTTTTTGTATTGGTAGTATCTGTATGTGTAGAGGCTTGAAGGGGCTTTGTGCTGGGAGAGAAGCTGAGCCCTGATTAGGGGGCGGGGCTTCACTGACTAGGGGTCCTATAAAGGTAGCAGCCAGTCAGACAGCGGCACAGGAGCTAGCAAACAGAGCTGTGAACAGGGGAGTTTGAGTGGGAGTTCTTTTGGAGGAGAAGGTATTTGTGTGTGTTTGGTTTTGTATTGGTAGTATATGTATGTGTAGGGGCTTTCTGCTGGGAGAGAAGCTGAGCCCTGATTAGGGGGCGGGGCTTCACTGACTAGGGGTCTTATAAAGGTAGCAGCCAGTCAGACAGCGGCACAGGAGCTAGCAAACAGAGCTCTAAGCAGGGGAGTTTGAGTGGGAGTTCTGTTGGAGGAGAAGGTATTTGTGTGTGTTTTTGTATTGGTAGTATCTGTATGTGTAGAGGCTTGGAGGGGCTCGGTGCTGGGAGAGAAGCTGAGCCCTGATTAGGGGGCGGGGCTTCACTGACTAGGGGTCCTATAAAGGTAGCAGCCAGTCAGGCATCGGCACAGAGCGAGCAAACAGCTGTAAACAGGGGAGTTTGTGTGGGAGTTCTGTTGGAGGAGAAGGTATTTGTGTGTGTTTGGTTTTGTATTGGTGGTATCTGTATGTGTATTGGTTTGGCGGGGCTTTGTGCTTGGAGAGAAGCTGAGCCCTGATTAGGGGGAGGGGTTTCACTGACTAGGGGTCCTGTAAATGTAGCAGCCAGTCAGGCAGCGGCCCAGGAGCTAGCAAACAGAGCTGTAAACAGGGGAGTTTGAGTGGGAGTTCTGTTGGAGGAGAAGGTATTTGTGTGTGTTTTTGTATTGGTAGTATCTGTATGTGTAGAGGCTTGAAGGGGCTTTGTGCTGGGAGAGAAGCTGAGCCCTGATTAGGGGGCGGGGCTTCACTGACTAGGGGTCCAATAAAGGTAGCAGCCAGTCAGGCAGCAGCACAGGAGCTAGCAAACAGAGCTGTGAACAGGGGAGTTTGAGCGGGAGTTCTGTTGGAGGAGAAGGTATTTGTGTGTGTTTGGTTTTGTATTGGTAGTATCTGTATGTGTAGGGGCTTTGTGCTGGGAGAGAAGCTGAGCCCTGATTAGGGGGCGGGGCTTCACTGACTAGGGGTCTTATAAAGGTAGCAGCCAGTCAGACAGCGGCACAGGAGCTAGCAAACAGAGCTCTAAGCAGGGGAGTTGGAGTGGGAGTTGTGTTGGAGGAGAAGGTATTTGTGTGTGTTTTTGTATTGGTAGAATCTGTATGTGTAGAGGCTTGGAGGGGCTCGGTGCTGAGAGAGAAGCTGAGCCCTGATTAGGGGGCGGGGCTTCCCTGACTAGGGGTCCTATAAAGGTAGCAGCCAGTCAGGCAGCAGCACAGGAGCTAGCAAACAGAGCTGTAAACAGGGGAGGTTGAGTGGGAGTTCTGTTGGAGGAGAAGGTATTTGTGTGTGTTTTTTTTGTATTGGTAGTGTCTGTATGTGTAGAGGCTTGGGGGGGCTTTGTGCTGGGAGAGAAGCTGAGCCCTGATCAGGGGGCGGGGCTTCACTGACTAGGGGTCCTATAAAGGTAGCAGCCAGTCAGGCATCGGCACAGACAGCTGCAGCGGCACAGGAGCTAGCAAACAGAGCTGTAAACAGGGGAGTTGGAGTGGGAGTTCTGTTGGAGGAGAAGGTATTTGTGTGTGTTTGGTTTTGTATTGTCAGTATCTGTATGTGCAGGGGCTTTGTGCTGGGAGAGAAGCTGAGCCCTGATTAGGGGGCGGGGCTTCACTGACTAGGGGTCCTATAAAGGTAGCAGCCAGAAAGACAGCGGCACAGGAGCTAGAAAACAGAGCTGTAAGCAGGGGAGTTTGAGTGGGAGTTCTGTTGGAGGAGAAGGTATCTGTGTGTGTTTTTTTTGTATTGGTAGTGTGTGTATGTGTAGAGGCTTGGAGGGTCTTCGTGCTGGGAGAGAAGATGAGCCCTGATTAGGGGGCGGGGCTTCACTGACTAGGGGTCCTATAAAGGGAGCAGCCAGTCAGGCAGCGGCACAGACAGCTGCAGCGGAACAGGCGCTAGCAAACAGAGCTGTAAACAGGGGAGTTTGAGTGGGAGTTCTGTTGGAGGAGATGGTATTTGTGTGTGTTTGGTTTTGTATTGGTAGTATCTGTATGTGTAGGGGTTTGGCGCGGCTTTGTGCTTGGAGAGAAGCTGAGCCCTGATTAGGGGGCGGGGCTTCACTGACTAGGGGTCCTATAAAGGTACCAGCCAGTCAGGCAGCGGCACAGGAGCTAGCAAACAGAGCTGTGAACAGGGGATTTTGAGTGCGAGTTCTGTTGGAGGAGAAGGTATTTGTGTGTGTTCGGTTTTGTATTGGTAGTATCTGTATGTGTAGGGGCTTTGTGCTGGGAGAGAAGCTGAGCCCTGATTAGGGGGCGGGGCTTCACTGACTAGGGGTCCTATAAAGGTAGCAGCCAGAAAGACAGCGGCACAGGAGCTAGAAAACAGAGCTGTAAGCAGGGGAGTTTGAGTGGGAGTTCTGTTGGAGGAGAAGGTATTTGTGTGTGGTTTTTTTTGTATTGGTAGTGTCTGTATGTGTAGAGGCTTGGAGGGACTTCGTGCTGGGAGAGAAGCTGAGCCCTGATCAGGGGGCGGGGTTTCACTGACTAGGGGTCCTATAAAGGTAGCAGCCAGTCAGGCAGCGGAACAGACAGCTGCAGCGGCACAGGAGCTAGCAAACAGAGCTGTAAACAGGGGAGTTTGAGTTGGAGTTTTGTTGGAGGAGGAGGTATTTGTGTGTGTTTGGTTTTGTATTGGTAGTACCTGTATGTGTAGAGGCTTGGAGGGGCTAGGTGCTGGGAGAGAAGATGAGCCCTGATTAGGGGGCGGGGCTTCTCTGACTAGGGGTCCTATAAAGGTAGCAGCCAGTCAGGCAGCGGCAGAGACAGCTGAAGCGGCACAGAAGCTAGCAAACAGAGCTGTAAACAGGGGAGTTTGAGTGGGAGTTCTGTTGGAGGAGAAGGTATTTGTGTGTGTATTTGTATTGGTAGTACTTGTATGTGTAGAGGTTTGAAGGGGCTTTGTGCTGGGAGAGAAGCTGGGCCCTGATTAGGGGGCGCGGCTTCACTGACTAGGGGTCCTATAAAGGGAGCAGCCAGTCAGGCAGCGGAACAGACAGCTGCAGCGGCACAGGAGCTAGCAAACAGAGCTGTAAACAGAGGAGTTTGAGTGGGAGTTCTGTTGGAGGAGAAGGTATTTGTGTGTGTTTGGATTTGTATTGGTAGTATCTGTATGTGTACGGGCTTTGTGCTGGGAGAGAAGCTGAGCCCTGATTAGGGGGCGGGGCTTCACTGACTAGGGGTCCTATAAAGGTAGCAGCCAGACAGGCAGCGGCACAGGAGCTAGAAAACAGAGCTGTAAGCAGGGGAGTTTGAGGCGGAGTTCTTTTGGAGGAGAAGGTATTTGTGTGTGTTTTTTTTGTATTGGTAGTGTCTGTATGTGTAGAGGCTTGGAGGGGCTTTGTGCTGGGAGAGAAGCTGAGCCCTGATCAGGGGGCGGGGCTTCACTGACTAGGGGTCCTATAAAGGTAGCAGCCAGTCAGGCATCGGCACAGACAGCTGCAGCGGCACAGGAGCTAGCAAACAGAGCTGTAAACGGTAGTTTGAGTGGGATTTCTGTTGGAGGAGATGGTATTTGTGTGTGTGTGTTTTTGTATTGGTAGTATCTGTATGTGTAGGGTTTTGGCGGGGCTTTGTGCTTGGAGAGAAGCTGAGCCCTGATTAGGGGGCGGGGCTTCACTGACTAGGGGTCCTATAAAGGTAGCAGCCAGTCAGGCAGCGGCACAGACAGCTGCAGTGGCACAGGCGCTAGCAAACAGAGCTGTAAACAGGGGAGTTGTAGTGGGAGTTCTGTTGGAGGAGAAGGTATTTGTGTGTGTTTGGTTTTGTATTGTCAGTATCTGTATGTGCAGGGGCTTTGTGCTGGGAGAGAAGCTGAGCCCTGATTAGGGGGCGGGGCTTCCCTGACTAGGGGTCCTATAAAGGTAGCAGCCAGTCAGGCAGCGGCACAGGAGCTAGCAAACAGCTGTAAACAGGGGAGTTTGGGTGGGAGTTCTGTTGGAGGAGAAGGTATTTGTGTGTGTTTGGTTTTGTATTGGTAGTATCTGTATGTGTAGGGGTTTGGCGGGGCTTTGTGCTGGGAGAGAAGCTGAGCCCTGATTAGGGGGCGCGGCTTCACTGACTAGGGGTCCTATAAAGGTAGCAGCCAGTCAGGCAGCGGCTAAGACAGCTGCAGCGGCACAGGAGCTAGCAAACAGAGCTGTAAACAGGGGAGTTTGAGTGGGAGTTCTGTTGGAGGAGAAGGTATTTGTGTGTGTGTGTTTTTGTATTGGTAGTATCTGTATGTGTAGAGGCTTGGAGGGGCTTTGTGCTGGGAGAGAAGCTGAGCCCTGATTAGGAAGCGGGGCTTCACTGACTAGGGGTCCTATAAAGGTAGCAGCCAGTCAGGCAGCGGCAGACAGCTGCAGCGGCACAGGAGCTAGCAAACAGAGCTTTTAACATGGGAGTTGGAGTGGGAGTTCTGTTGGAAGAGAAGGTATTTGTGTGTGTTTGGTTTTGTATTGGTAGTATCTGTATGTGTATTGGTTTGGCGGGGCTTTGTGCTTGGAGAGAAGCTGAGCCCTGATTAGGGGGCGGGGCTTCACTGACTAGGTTTCCTATAAAGGTAGCAGCCAGTCAGGCAGAGGAACAGACAGCTGCAGAGGCACAGGAGCTAGCAAACAGAGCTGTAAACAGGGGAGTTTGAGTGGGAGTTCTGTTGGAGGAGAAGGTATTTGTGTGTGTTTTTGTATTGGTAGTATCTGTATGTGTAGAGGCTTGAAGGGGCTTTGTGCTGGGAGAGAAGCTGAGCCCTGATTAGGGGGCGGGGCTTCACTGACTAGGGGTCCTATAAAGGTAGCAGCCAGTCAGACAGCGGCACAGGAGCTAGCAAACAGAGCTGTGAACAGGGGAGTTTGAGTGGGAGTTCTTTTGGAGGAGAAGGTATTTGTGTGTGTTTGGTTTTGTATTGGTAGTATATGTATGTGTAGGGGCTTTCTGCTGGGAGAGAAGCTGAGCCCTGATTAGGGGGCGGGGCTTCACTGACTAGGGGTCTTATAAAGGTAGCAGCCAGTCAGACAGCGGCACAGGAGCTAGCAAACAGAGCTCTAAGCAGGGGAGTTTGAGTGGGAGTTCTGTTGGAGGAGAAGGTATTTGTGTGTGTTTTTGTATTGGTAGTATCTGTATGTGTAGAGGCTTGGAGGGGCTCGGTGCTGGGAGAGAAGCTGAGCCCTGATTAGGGGGCGGGGCTTCACTGACTAGGGGTCCTATAAAGGTAGCAGCCAGTCAGGCATCGGCACAGAGCGAGCAAACAGCTGTAAACAGGGGAGTTTGTGTGGGAGTTCTGTTGGAGGAGAAGGTATTTGTGTGTGTTTGGTTTTGTATTGGTGGTATCTGTATGTGTATTGGTTTGGCGGGGCTTTGTGCTTGGAGAGAAGCTGAGCCCTGATTAGGGGGAGGGGTTTCACTGACTAGGGGTCCTGTAAATGTAGCAGCCAGTCAGGCAGCGGCCCAGGAGCTAGCAAACAGAGCTGTAAACAGGGGAGTTTGAGTGGGAGTTCTGTTGGAGGAGAAGGTATTTGTGTGTGTTTTTGTATTGGTAGTATCTGTATGTGTAGAGGCTTGAAGGGGCTTTGTGCTGGGAGAGAAGCTGAGCCCTGATTAGGGGGCGGGGCTTCACTGACTAGGGGTCCAATAAAGGTAGCAGCCAGTCAGGCAGCAGCACAGGAGCTAGCAAACAGAGCTGTGAACAGGGGAGTTTGAGCGGGAGTTCTGTTGGAGGAGAAGGTATTTGTGTGTGTTTGGTTTTGTATTGGTAGTATCTGTATGTGTAGGGGCTTTGTGCTGGGAGAGAAGCTGAGCCCTGATTAGGGGGCGGGGCTTCACTGACTAGGGGTCTTATAAAGGTAGCAGCCAGTCAGACAGCGGCACAGGAGCTAGCAAACAGAGCTCTAAGCAGGGGAGTTGGAGTGGGAGTTGTGTTGGAGGAGAAGGTATTTGTGTGTGTTTTTGTATTGGTAGAATCTGTATGTGTAGAGGCTTGGAGGGGCTCGGTGCTGAGAGAGAAGCTGAGCCCTGATTAGGGGGCGGGGCTTCCCTGACTAGGGGTCCTATAAAGGTAGCAGCCAGTCAGGCAGCAGCACAGGAGCTAGCAAACAGAGCTGTAAACAGGGGAGGTTGAGTGGGAGTTCTGTTGGAGGAGAAGGTATTTGTGTGTGTTTTTTTTGTATTGGTAGTGTCTGTATGTGTAGAGGCTTGGGGGGGCTTTGTGCTGGGAGAGAAGCTGAGCCCTGATCAGGGGGCGGGGCTTCACTGACTAGGGGTCCTATAAAGGTAGCAGCCAGTCAGGCATCGGCACAGACAGCTGCAGCGGCACAGGAGCTAGCAAACAGAGCTGTAAACAGGGGAGTTGGAGTGGGAGTTCTGTTGGAGGAGAAGGTATTTGTGTGTGTTTGGTTTTGTATTGTCAGTATCTGTATGTGCAGGGGCTTTGTGCTGGGAGAGAAGCTGAGCCCTGATTAGGGGGCGGTGCTTCCCTGACTAGGGGTCCTATAAAGGTAGCAGCCAGTCAGGCAGCGGCACAGGAGCTAGCAAACAGAGCTGTGAACAGGGGAGTTTGTGTGGGAGTTCTGTTGGAGGAGAAGGTATTTGTGTGTGTTTGGTTTTGTATTGGTAGTATATGTATGTGTAGAGGCTTGGAGGGGCTTTGTGCTGGGAGAGAAGCTGAGCCCTGATTAGGGGGCGGGGCTTGACTGATTAGGGGTCCTATAAAGGTAGCAGCCAGTCAGGCAGCGGCTCAGACAGCTGCAGCGGCACAGGAGCTAGCAAACAGACCTGTAAACAGGGGAGTTTGAGTGGGAGTTCTGTTGGAGGAGAAGGTATTTGTGTGTGTTTGGTTCTGTATTGGTAGTATCTGTATGTGTAGAGGCTTGGAGGGGCTTTGTGCTGGGAGAGAAGATGAGCCCTGATTAGGGGGCGGGGCTTCACTGACTTGGCGTCCTATAAAGGTAGCAGCCAGTCAGGCATCGGCACAGACAGCTGTAGCGGCACAGGATCTAGCAAACAGAGCTGTAAACAGGGGAGTTTGAGTGGGAGTTCTGTTGGAGGAGAAGGTATTTGTCTGTGTTTGATTTTGTATTGGTAGTATCTGTATGTGTAGGGGCTTTGTGCTGGGAGAGAAGCTGAGCCCTGATTAGGGGCGGGGCTTCACTGACTTGGGGTCCTATAAAGGTAGCAGCCAGTCAGGCAGCGGCACAGGAGCTAGCAAACAGAGCTTTTAACAGGGGAGTTTGAGTGGGAGTTCTGTTGGAGGAGAAGGTATTTGTTTGTGTTTTTGTATTGGTATTATCTGTATGTGTAGAGGCTTGGAGGGGCTTTGTGCTGGGAGAGAAGCTGGGCCCTGATTAGTTGGCGGGGCTTCACTGACTAGGGGTCCTATAAAGGGAGCAGCCAGTCAGGCAGCGGCACAGGAGCGAGCAAACAGACCTGTAAACAGGGGAGTTTGAGTGGGAGTTCTGTTGGAGGAGAAGGTATTTGTGTGTGTTCGGTTTTGTATTGGTAGTGTCTGTATGTGTACGGGCTTTGTGCTGGGAGAGAAGCTGAGCCCTGATTAGGGGGCGGGGCTTCACTGACTAGGGGTCCTATAAAGGTAGCAGCCAGTCAGGCAGCGGCTCAGACAGCTGCAGTGGCACAGGAGCTAGAAAACAGAGCTGTAAACAGGGGAGTTTGAGTGGGAGTTCTGTTGGAGGGGAAGGTATTTGTGTGTGTTTTTGTATTGGTAGTATCTGAATGTGGAGAGGCTTGGAGGGGCTTTGTGCTGGGAGAGAAGCTGAGCCCTGATTAGGGGGCGGGGCTTCACTGACTAGGGGTCCTATAAAGGTAGCAGCCAGTCAGACAGCAGCACAGGAGCTAGCAAACATTGCTGTAAGCAGGGGAGTTTGAGTGGGAGTTCTGTTGGAGGAGAAAGTATTTGTGTGTGTTTTTTTGTATTGGTAGTATCTGTATGTGCAGAGGCTTGGAGGGGCTTTGTGCTGGGAGAGAAGCTGAGCCCTGATTAGGGGGCGGGGCTTCACTGACTAGGGGTCCTATAAAGGTAGCAGCCAGTCAGGCAGCGGCACCGGAGCTAGCAAACAGAGCTGTGAACAGGGGAGTTGGAGTGGGAGTTCTGTTGGAGGAGAAGGTATTTGTGTGTGTTTTTGTATTGGTGGTATCTGTATGTGTAGACGCTTTGAGGGGCTTTGTGCTGGGAGAGAAGCTGAGCCCTGATTAGGGGGCGGGGCTTCACTGACTAGGGGTCCTATAAAGGTAGCAGCCAGTCAGGCAGCGGCACAGACAGCTGAAGCGGCACAGGAGCTAGCAAACAGAGCTGTGAACAGGCGAGTTTGAGTGGGAGTTCTGTTGGAGGAGAAGGTATTTGTGTGTGTTTTTGTATTGGTGGTATCTGTATGTGTAGACGCTTTGAGGGGCTTTGTGCTGGGAGAGAAGCTGAGCCCTGATTAGGGGGCGGGGCTTCACTGACTAGGGGTCCTATAAAGGTAGCAGCCAGTCAGGCAGCGGCACCGGAGCTAGCAAACAGAGCTGTGAACAGGGGAGTTTGAGTGGGAGTTCTGTTGGAGGAGAAGGTATTCGTCTGTGTTTTTGTATTGGTGGTATCTGTATGTGTAGACGCTTTGAGGGGCTTTGTGCTGGGAGACAAGCTGAGCCCTGATTAGGGGCCGGGGTTTCACTGACTAGGGGTCCTATAAAGGTAGCAGCCAGTCAGGCAGCGGAACAGACAGCTGCAGCGGCACAGGAGCTTGCAAACAGAGCTGTAAACAGGGGAGTTTGAGAGGGAGTTCTGTTGGAGGAGAAGGTATTCGTCTGTGTTTTTGTATTGGTATTATCTGTATGTGTAGAGGCTTGGAGGGGCTAGGTGCTGGGAGAGAAGATGAGCCCTGATTACGGGGCGGGGCTTCACTGACTAGGGGTCCTATAAAGGTAGCAGCCAGTCAGGCAGCGGCACAGACAGCTGAAGCCGCACAGGAGCTAGCAAACAGAGCTGTAAACAGGGGAGTTTGAGTGGGAGTTCTGTTGGAGGAGAAGGTATTTGTGTGTGTTTGGTTTTGTATTGTCAGTATCTGTATGTGCAGGGGCTTTGTGCTGGGAGAGAAGCTGAGCCCTGATTAGGGGGCGGGGCTTCCCTGACTAGGGGTCCTATAAAGGTAGCAGCCAGTCAGGCAGCGGCACAGGAGCTAGCAAACAGAGCTGTAAACAGGGGAGTTTGTGTGGGAGTTCTGTTGGAGGAGATGGTATTTGTGTGTGTTTGGTTTTGTATTGGTAGTATATGTATGTGTAGAGGCTTGGAGGGGCTAGGTGCTGGGAGAGAAGATGAGCCCTGATTAGGGGGCGGGGCTTCACTGACTAGGGGTCCTATAAAGGGAGCAGCCAGTCAGGCAGCGGCACAGACAGCTGCAGTGGCACAGGCGCTAGCAAACAGAGCTGTAAATAGGGGAGTTTGAGTGGGAGTTCTGTTGGAAGAGAAGGTATTTGTGTGTGTTTGGATTTGTATTGGTAGTATCTGTATGTGTAGGGGTTTGGCGGGGCTTTGTGCTTGGAGAGAAGCTGAGCCCTGATTAGGGGGCGGGGCTTCACTGACGAGGGGTCCTATAAAGGTAGCAGCCGATCAGGCAGCGGCACAGACAGCTGCAGTGGAACAGGCGCTAGCAAACAGAGCTGTAAACAGGGGAGTTTGAGTGGGAGTTCTGTTGGAGGAGATGGTATTTGTGTGTGTTTGGTTTTGTATTGGTAGTATCTGTATGTGTAGAGGCTTGGAGGGTCTTTGTGCTGGGAGAGAAGCTGAACCCTGATTAGGGGGCGGGGCTGACTGACTAGGGGTCCTATAAAGGTAGCAGCCAGTCAGGCAGCGGCACAGGAGCTAGCAAACAGAGCTGTGAACAGGGGAGTTTGAGTGGGAGTTCTGTTGGAGGAGATGGTATTTGTGTGTGTTTGGTTTTGTATTGGTAGTATCTGTATGTGTAGAGGCTTGGAGGGTCTTTGTGCTGGGAGAGAAGCTGAGCCCTGATTAGGGGGCGGGGCTTGACTGACTAGGGGTCCTATAAAGGTCGCAGCCAGTCAGGCAGCAGCTCAGACAGCTGCAGCATCACAGGAGCTAGCAAACAGAGCTGTAAACAGGGGAGCTGGAGTGGGAGTTCTGTTGGAGGAGAAGGTATTTGTGTGTGTTTGGTTTTGTATTGTCAGTATCTGTATGTGCAGGGGCTTTGTGCTGGGAGAGAAGCTGAGCCCTGATTAGGGGGCGCGGCTTCACTGACTAGGGGTCCTATAAAGGTAGCAGCCAGTCAGGCAGCGGCTAAGACAGCTGCAGCGGCACAGGAGCTAGCAAACAGAGCTGTAAACAGGGGAGTTGGAGTTCTGTTGGAGGAGAAGGTATTTGTGTGTGTTTGGATTTGTATTGTCAGTATCTGTATGTGCAGGGGCTTTGTGCTGGGAGAGAAGCTGAGCCCTGATTAGGGGGCGGGGCTTCACTGACTAGGGGTCCTATAAAGGTAGCAGCCAGTCAGGCACCGGCACAGGAGCTAGCAAACAGAGCTGTAAACAGGGGAGTTTGAGTGGGAGTTCTGTTGGAGGAGAAGGTATTTGTGTGTGTGTGTTTTTGTATTGGTAGTATCTGTATGTGTAGAGGCTTGGAGGGTCTTTGTGCTGGGAGAGAAGCTGAGCCCTGATTAGGAAGCGGGGCTTCACTGACTAGGGGTCCTATAAAGGTAGCAGCCAGTCAGGCAGCGGCAGAAAGCTGCAGCGGCACAGGAGCTAGCAAACAGAGCTTTTAACATGGGAGTTGGAGTGGGAGTTCTGTTGGAAGAGAAGGTATTTGTGTGTGTTTGGTTTTGTATTGGTAGTATCTGTATGTGTATTGGTTTGGCGGGGCTTTGTGCTTGGAGAGAAGCTGAGCCCTGATTAGGGGGCGGGGCTTCACTGACTAGGTTTCCTATAAAGGTAGCAGCCAGTCAGGCAGAGGAACAGACAGCTGCAGAGGCACAGGAGCTAGCAAACAGAGCTGTAAACAGGGGAGTTTGAGTGGGAGTTCTGTTGGAGGAGAAGGTATTTGTGTGTGTTTTTGTATTGGTAGTATCTGTATGTGTAGAGGCTTGAAGGGGCTTTGTGCTGGGAGAGAAGCTGAGCCCTGATTAGGGGGCGGGGCTTCACTGACTAGGGGTCCTATAAAGGTAGCAGCCAGTCAGGCATCGGCACAGAGCGAGCAAACAGCTGTAAACAGGGGAGTTTGTGTGGGAGTTCTGTTGGAGGAGAAGGTATTTGTGTGTGTTTGGTTTTGTATTGTCAGTATCTGTATGTGCAGGGGCTTTGTGCTGGGAGAGAAGCTGAGCCCTGATTAGGGGGCGGGGCTTCCCTGACTAGGGGTCCTATAAAGGTAGCAGCCAGTCAGGCAGCGGCACAGGAGCTAGCAAACAGAGCTTTTAACACGGGAGTTGGAGTGGGAGTTCTGTTGGAGGAGAAGGTATTTGTGTGTTTTTGTATTGGTAGTATCTGTATGTGTAGAGGCTTGAAGGGGCTTTGTGCTGGGAGAGAAGCTGAGCCCTGATTAGGGGGCGGGGCTCCACTGACTAGGGGTCCTGTAAATGTAGCAGCCAGTCAGGCAGCGGCCCAGGAGCTAGCAAACAGAGCTGTAAACAGGGCAGTTTGAGTGGGAGTTCTGTTGGAGGAGAAGGTATTTGTGTGTTTTTGTATTGGTAGTACCTGTATGTGTAGAGGTTTGAAGGGGCTTTGTGCTGGGAGAGAAGCTGGGCCCTGATTAGTGGGCGCGGCTTCACTGACTAGGGGTCCTATAAAGGGAGCAGCCAGTCAGGCAGCGGAACAGACAGCTGCAGCGGCACTGGAGCTAGCAAACAGAGCTGTAAACAGGGGAGTTTGAGTGGGAGTTTTGTTGGAGGAGGAGGTATTTGTGTGTGTTTGGTTTTGTATTGGTATTATCTGTATGTGTAGAGGCTTGGAGGGGCTAGGTGCTGGGAGAGAAGATGAGCCCTGATTAGGGGGCGGGGCTTCACTGACTAGGGGTCCTATAAAGGTAGCAGCCAGTCAGGCAGCGGCACAGACAGCTGAAGCGGCACAGGAGCTAGCAAACAGAGCTGTAAACAGGGGAATTTGAGTGGGAGTTCTGTTGGAGGAGAAGGTATTTGTGTGTGTTTGGTTTTGTATTGTCAGTATCTGTATGTGCAGGGGCTTTGTGCTGGGAGAGAAGCTGAGCCCTGATTAGGGGGCGGGGCTTCCCTGACTAGGGGTCCTATAAAGGTAGCAGCCAGTCAGGCAGCGGCACAGGAGCTAGCAAACAGAGCTGTAAACGGGAGTTTGAGTGGGAGTTCTGTTGGAGGAGATGGTATTTGTGTGTGTTTGGTTTTGTATTGGTAGTATCTGTATGTGTAGGGGTTTGGCGGGGCTTTGTGCTTGGAGAGAAGCTGAGCCCTGATTAGGGGGCGGGGCATCACTGACTAGGGGTCCTATAAAGGTAGCAGCCAGTCAGGCAGCGGCACAGACAGCTGAAGCGGCACAGGAGCTAGCAAACAGAGCTGTGAACAGGCGAGTTTGAGTGGGAGTTCTGTTGGAGGAGAAGGTATTTGTGTGTGTTTTTGTATTGGTGGTATCTGTATGTGTAGACGCTTTGAGGGGCTTTGTGCTGGGAGAGAAGCTGAGCCCTGATTAGGGGGCGGGGCTTCACTGACTAGGGGTCCTATAAAGGTAGCAGCCAGTCAGGCAGCGGTACCGGAGCTAGCAAACAGAGCTGTGAACAGGGGAGTTTGAGTGGGAGTTCTGTTGGAGGAGAAGGTATTCGTCTGTGTTTTTGTATTGGTGGTATCTGTATGTGTAGACGCTTTGAGGGGCTTTGTGCTGGGAGACAAGCTGAGCCCTGATTAGGGGCCGGGGTTTCACTGACTAGGGGTCCTATAAAGGTAGCAGCCAGTCAGGCAGCGGAACAGACAGCTGCAGCGGCACAGGAGCTAGCAAACAGAGCTGTAAACAGGGGAGTTTGAGTGGGAGTTCTGTTGGAGGAGATGGTATTTGTGTGCGTTTGGTTTTGTATTGTCAGTATCTGTATATGCAGGGGCTTTGTGCTGGGAGAGAAGCTGAGCCCTGATTAGGGGGCGGGGCTTCCCTGACTAGGGGTCCTATAAAGGTAGCAGCCAGTCAGGCAGCGGCACAGGAGCTAGCAAACAGAGCTGTAAACAGGGGAGTTTGTGTGGGAGTTCTGTTGGAGGAGAAGGTATTTGTGTGTGTTTGGTTTTGTATTGGTAGTATCTGTATGTGTAGGGGTTTGGCGGGGCTTTGTGCTTGGAGAGAAGCTGAGCCCTGATTAGGGGGCGGGGCTTCACTGACTAGGGGTCCTATAAAGGTAGCAGCCAGTCAGGCAGCGGCACAGACAGCTGCAGTGGCACAGGCGCTAGCAAACAGAGCTGTAAACAGGGGAGTTTGAGTGGGAGTTCTGTTGGAGGAGATGGTATTTGTGTGTGTTTGGTTTTGTATTGGTAGTATCTGTATGTGTAGAGGCTTGGAGGGGCTTTGTGCTGGGAGAGAAGCTGAACCCTGATTAGGGGGCGGGGCTGACTGACTAGGGGTCCTATAAAGGTAGCAGCCAGTCAGGCAGCGGCACAGGAGCTCGCAAACAGAGCTGTGAACAGGGGAGTTTGAGTGCGAGTTCTGTTGGAGGAGAAGGTATTTGTGTGTGTTTGGTTTTGTATTGGTAGTATCTGTATGTGTAGGGGCTTTGTGCTGGGAGAGAAGCTGAGCCCTGATTAGGGGGCGGGGCTTCACTGACTAGGGGTCCTATAAAGGTAGCAGCCAGAAAGACAGCGGCACAGGAGCTAGAAAACAGAGCTGTAAGCAGGGGAGTTTGAGTGGGAGTTCTGTTGGAGGAGAAGGTATCTGTGTGTGTTTTTTTTGTATTGGTAGTGTGTGTATGTGTAGAGGCTTGGAGGGACTTCGTGCTGGGAGAGAAGCTGAGCCCTGATCAGGGGGCGGGGCTTCACTGACTAGGGGTCCTATAAAGGTAGCAGCCAGTCAGGCAGCGGAACAGACAGCTGCAGCGGCACAGGAGCTAGCAAATAGAGCTGTAAACAGGGGAGTTTGAGTTGGAGTTTTGTTGGAGGAGGAGGTATTTGTGTGTGTTTGGTTTTGTATTGGTAGTACCTGTATGTGTAGAGGCTTGGAGGGGCTAGGTGCTGGGAGAGAAGATGAGCCCTGATTAGGGGGCGGGGCTTCTCTGACTAGGGGTCCTATAAAGGTAGCAGCCAGTCAGGCAGCGGCAGAGACAGCTGAAGCGGCACAGAAGCTAGCAAACAGAGCTGTAAACAGGGGAGTTTGAGTGGGAGTTCTGTTGGAGGAGAAGGTATTTGTGTGTGTATTTGTATTGGTAGTACTTGTATGTGTAGAGGTTTGAAGGGGCTTTGTGCTGGGAGAGAAGCTGGGCCCTGATTAGGGGGCGCGGCTTCACTGACTAGGGGTCCTATAAAGGGAGCAGCCAGTCAGGCAGCGGAACAGACAGCTGCAGCGGCACAGGAGCTAGCAAACAGAGCTGTAAACAGAGGAGTTTGAGTGGGAGTTCTGTTGGAGGAGAAGGTATTTGTGTGTGTTTGGATTTGTATTGGTAGTATCTGTATGTGTAGGGGCTTTGTGCTGGGAGAGAAGCTGAGCCCTGATTAGGGGGCGGGGCTTCACTGACTAGGGGTCCTATAAAGGTAGCAGCCAGACAGGCAGCGGCACAGGAGCTAGAAAACAGAGCTGTAAGCAGGGGAGTTTGAGGCGGAGTTCTTTTGGAGGAGAAGGTATTTGTGTGTGTTTTTTTTGTATTGGTAGTGTCTGTATGTGTAGAGGCTTGGAGGGGCTTTGTGCTGGGAGAGAAGCTGAGCCCTGATCAGGGGGCGGGGCTTCACTGACTAGGGGTCCTATAAAGGTAGCAGCCAGTCAGGCATCGGCACAGACAGCTGCAGCGGCACAGGAGCTAGCAAACAGAGCTGTAAACGGTAGTTTGAGTGGGATTTCTGTTGGAGGAGATGGTATTTGTGTGTGTGTGTTTTTGTATTGGTAGTATCTGTATGTGTAGGGTTTTGGCGGGGCTTTGTGCTTGGAGAGAAGCTGAGCCCTGATTAGGGGGCGGGGCTTCACTGACTAGGGGTCCTATAAAGGTAGCAGCCAGTCAGGCAGCGGCACCGGAGCTAGCAAACAGAGCTGTGAACAGGGGAGTTTGAGTGGGAGTTCTGTTGGAGGAGAAGGTATTCGTCTGTGTTTTTGTATTGGTGGTATCTGTATGTGTAGACGCTTTGAGGGGCTTTGTGCTGGGAGACAAGCTGAGCCCTGATTAGGGGCCGGGGTTTCACTGACTAGGGGTCCTATAAAGGTAGCAGCCAGTCAGGCAGCGGAACAGACAGCTGCAGCGGCACAGGAGCTTGCAAACAGAGCTGTAAACAGGGGAGTTTGAGAGGGAGTTTTGTTGGAGGAGGAGGTATTTGTGTGTGTTTGGTCTTGTATTGGTATTATCTGTATGTGTAGAGGCTTGGAGGGGCTAGGTGCTGGGAGAGAAGATGAGCCCTGATTACGGGGCGGGGCTTCACTGACTAGGGGTCCTATAAAGGTAGCAGCCAGTCAGGCAGCGGCACAGACAGCTGAAGCCGCACAGGAGCTAGCAAACAGAGCTGTAAACAGGGGAGTTTGAGTGGGAGTTCTGTTGGAGGAGATGGTATTTGTGTGTGTTTGGTTTTGTATTGTCAGTATCTGTATGTGCAGGGGCTTTGTGCTGGGAGAGAAGCTGAGCCCTGATTAGGGGGCGGGGCTTCCCTGACTAGGGGTCCTATAAAGGTAGCAGCCAGTCAGGCAGCGGCACAGGAGCTAGCAAACAGAGCTGTAAACAGGGGAGTTTGTGTGGGAGTTCTGTTGGAGGAGAAGGTATTTGTGTGTGTTTGGTTTTGTATTGGTAGTATCTGTATGTGTAGGGGTTTGGCGGGGCTTTGTGCTTGGAGAGAAGCTGAGCCCTGATTAGGGGGCGGGGCTTCACTGACTAGGGGTCCTATAAAGGTAGCAGCCGATCAGGCAGCGGCACAGACAGCTGCAGTGGCACAGGCGCTAGCAAACAGAGCTTTAAACAGGGGAGTTTGAGTGGGAGTTCTGTTGGAGGAGATGGTATTTGTGTGTGTTTGGTTTTGTATTGGTAGTATCTGTATGTGTAGAGGCTTGGAGGGTCTTTGTGCTGGGAGAGAAGCTGAACCCTGATTAGGGGGCGGGGCTGACTGACTAGGGGTCCTATAAAGGTAGCAGCCAGTCAGGCAGCGGCACAGGAGCTAGCAAACAGAGCTGTGAACAGGGGATTTTGAGTGCGAGTTCTCTTGGAGGAGAAGGTATTTGTGTTTGTTCGGTTTTGTATTGGTAGTATCTGTATGTGTAGGGGCTTTGTGCTGGGAGAGAAGCTGAGCCCTGATTAGGGGGCGGGGCTTCACTGACTAGGGGTCCTATAAAGGTAGCAGCCAGAAAGACAGCGGCACAGGAGCTAGAAAACAGAGCTGTAAGCAGGGAAGTTTGAGTGGGAGTTCTGTTGGAGGAGAAGGTATTTGTGTGTGTTTTTGTATTGGTGGTATCTGTATGTGTAGACGCTTTGAGGGGCTTTGTCCTGGGAGAGAAGCTGAGCCCGGATTAGGGGGCGGGGTTTCACTGACTAGGGGTCCTATAAAGGTAGCAGCCAGTCAGGCAGCGGCACAGACAGCTGAAGTGGCACAGAAGCTAGCAAACAGAGCTGTAAACAGGGGAGTTTGAGTGGGAGTTCTGTTGGAGGAGAAGGTATTTGTGTGTGTTTGGTTTTGTATTGGTGGTATCTGTATGTGTATTGGTTTGGCGGGGCTTTGTGCTTGGAGAGAAGCTGAGCCCTGATTAGGGGGAGGGGTTTCACTGACTAGGGGTCCTGTAAATGTAGCAGCCAGTCAGGCAGCGGCCCAGGAGCTAGCAAACAGAGCTGTAAACAGGGGAGTTTGAGTGGGAGTTCTGTTGGAGGAGAAGGTATTTGTGTGTGTTTTTGTATTGGTAGTATCTGTATGTGTAGAGGCTTGAAGGGGCTTTGTGCTGGGAGAGAAGCTGAGCCCTGATTAGGGGGCGGGGCTTCACTGACTAGGGGTCCAATAAAGGTAGCAGCCAGTCAGGCAGCAGCACAGGAGCTAGCAAACAGAGCTGTGAACAGGGGAGTTTGAGCGGGAGTTCTGTTGGAGGAGAAGGTATTTGTGTGTGTTTGGTTTTGTATTGGTAGTATCTGTATGTGTAGGGGCTTTGTGCTGGGAGAGAAGCTGAGCCCTGATTAGGGGGCGGGGCTTCACTGACTAGGGGTCTTATAAAGGTAGCAGCCAGTCAGACAGCGGCACAGGAGCTAGCAAACAGAGCTCTAAGCAGGGGAGTTGGAGTGGGAGTTGTGTTGGAGGAGAAGGTATTTGTGTGTGTTTTTTTATTGGTAGAATCTGTATGTGTAGAGGCTTGGAGGGGCTCGGTGCTGAGAGAGAAGCTGAGCCCTGATTAGGGGGCGGGGCTTCCCTGACTAGGGGTCCTATAAAGGTAGCAGCCAGTCAGGCAGCAGCACAGGAGCTAGCAAACAGAGCTGTAAACAGGGGAGGTTGAGTGGGAGTTCTGTTGGAGGAGAAGGTATTTGTGTGTGTTTTTTTTGTATTGGTAGTGTCTGTATGTGTAGAGGCTTGGGGGGGCTTTGTGCTGGGAGAGAAGCTGAGCCCTGATCAGGGGGCGGGGCTTCACTGACTAGGGGTCCTATAAAGGTAGCAGCCAGTCAGGCATCGGCACAGACAGCTGCAGCGGCACAGGAGCTAGCAAACAGAGCTGTAAACAGGGGAGTTGGAGTGGGAGTTCTGTTGGAGGAGAAGGTATTTGTGTGTGTTTGGTTTTGTATTGTCAGTATCTGTATGTGCAGGGGCTTTGTGCTGGGAGAGAAGCTGAGCCCTGATTAGGGGGCGGTGCTTCCCTGACTAGGGGTCCTATAAAGGTAGCAGCCAGTCAGGCAGCGGCACAGGAGCTAGCAAACAGAGCTGTGAACAGGGGAGTTTGTGTGGGAGTTCTGTTGGAGGAGAAGGTATTTGTGTGTGTTTGGTTTTGTATTGGTAGTATATGTATGTGTAGAGGCTTGGAGGGGCTTTGTGCTGGGAGAGAAGCTGAGCCCTGATTAGGGGGCGGGGCTTGACTGATTAGGGGTCCTATAAAGGTAGCAGCCAGTCAGGCAGCGGCTCAGACAGCTGCAGCGGCACAGGAGCTAGCAAACAGACCTGTAAACAGGGGAGTTTGAGTGGGAGTTCTGTTGGAGGAGAAGGTATTTGTGTGTGTTTGGTTCTGTATTGGTAGTATCTGTATGTGTAGAGGCTTGGAGGGGCTTTGTGCTGGGAGAGAAGATGAGCCCTGATTAGGGGGCGGGGCTTCACTGACTTGGCGTCCTATAAAGGTAGCAGCCAGTCAGGCATCGGCACAGACAGCTGTAGCGGCACAGGAGCTAGCAAACAGAGCTGTAAACAGGGGAGTTTGAGTGGGAGTTCTGTTGGAGGAGAAGGTATTTGTCTGTGTTTGGTTTTGTATTGGTAGTATCTGTATGTGTAGGGGCTTTGTGCTGGGAGAGAAGCTGAGCCCTGATTAGGGGCGGGGCTTCACTGACTTGGGGTCCTATAAAGGTAGCAGCCAGTCAGGCAGCGGCACAGGAGCTAGCAAACAGAGCTTTTAACAGGGGAGTTTGAGTGGGAGTTCTGTTGGAGGAGAAGGTATTTGTTTGTGTTTTTGTATTGGTATTATCTGTATGTGTAGAGGCTTGGAGGGGCTTTGTGCTGGGAGAGAAGCTGGGCCCTGATTAGTTGGCGGGGCTTCACTGACTAGGGGTCCTATAAAGGGAGCAGCCAGTCAGGCAGCGGCACAGGAGCGAGCAAACAGACCTGTAAACAGGGGAGTTTGAGTGGGAGTTCTGTTGGAGGAGAAGGTATTTGTGTGTGTTCGGTTTTGTATTGGTAGTGTCTGTATGTGTACGGGCTTTGTGCTGGGAGAGAAGCTGAGCCCTGATTAGGGGGCGGGGCTTCACTGACTAGGGGTCCTATAAAGGTAGCAGCCAGTCAGGCAGCGGCTCAGACAGCTGCAGTGGCACAGGAGCTAGAAAACAGAGCTGTAAACAGGGGAGTTTGAGTGGGAGTTCTGTTGGAGGGGAAGGTATTTGTGTGTGTTTTTGTATTGGTAGTATCTGAATGTGGAGAGGCTTGGAGGGGCTTTGTGCTGGGAGAGAAGCTGAGCCCTGATTAGGGGGCGGGGCTTCACTGACTAGGGGTCCTATAAAGGTAGCAGCCAGTCAGACAGCAGCACAGGAGCTAGCAAACATTGCTGTAAGCAGGGGAGTTTGAGTGGGAGTTCTGTTGGAGGAGAAAGTATTTGTGTGTGTTTTTTTGTATTGGTAGTATCTGTATGTGCAGAGGCTTGGAGGGGCTTTGTGCTGGGAGAGAAGCTGAGCACTGATTAGGGGGCGGGGCTTCACTGACTAGGGGTCCTATAAATGTAGCAGCCAGTCAGGCAGCGGCACCGGAGCTAGCAAACAGAGCTGTGAACAGGGGAGTTGGAGTGGGAGTTCTGTTGGAGGAGAAGGTATTTGTGTGTGTTTTTGTATTGGTGGTATCTGTATGTGTAGACGCTTTGAGGGGCTTTGTGCTGGGAGAGAAGCTGAGCCCTGATTAGGGGGCGGGGCTTCACTGACTAGGGGTCCTATAAAGGTAGCAGCCAGTCAGGCAGCGGCACAGACAGCTGAAGCGGCACAGGAGCTAGCAAACAGAGCTGTGAACAGGCGAGTTTGAGTGGGAGTTCTGTTGGAGGAGAAGGTATTTGTGTGTGTTTTTGTATTGGTGGTATCTGTATGTGTAGACGCTTTGAGGGGCTTTGTGCTGGGAGAGAAGCTGAGCCCTGATTAGGGGGCGGGGCTTCACTGACTAGGGGTCCTATAAAGGTAGCAGCCAGTCAGGCAGCGGCACCGGAGCTAGCAAACAGAGCTGTGAACAGGGGAGTTTGAGTGGGAGTTCTGTTGGAGGAGAAGGTATTCGTCTGTGTTTTTGTATTGGTGGTATCTGTATGTGTAGACGCTTTGAGGGGCTTTGTGCTGGGAGACAAGCTGAGCCCTGATTAGGGGCCGGGGTTTCACTGACTAGGGGTCCTATAAAGGTAGCAGCCAGTCAGGCAGCGGAACAGACAGCTGCAGCGGCACAGGAGCTTGCAAACAGAGCTGTAAACAGGGGAGTTTGAGAGGGAGTTCTGTTGGAGGAGAAGGTATTCGTCTGTGTTTTTGTATTGGTATTATCTGTATGTGTAGAGGCTTGGAGGGGCTAGGTGCTGGGAGAGAAGATGAGCCCTGATTACGGGGCGGGGCTTCACTGACTAGGGGTCCTATAAAGGTAGCAGCCAGTCAGGCAGCGGCACAGACAGCTGAAGCCGCACAGGAGCTAGCAAACAGAGCTGTAAACAGGGGAGTTTGAGTGGGAGTTCTGTTGGAGGAGAAGGTATTTGTGTGTGTTTGGTTTTGTATTGTCAGTATCTGTATGTGCAGGGGCTTTGTGCTGGGAGAGAAGCTGAGCCCTGATTAGGGGGCGGGGCTTCCCTGACTAGGGGTCCTATAAAGGTAGCAGCCAGTCAGGCAGCGGCACAGGAGCTAGCAAACAGAGCTGTAAACAGGGGAGTTTGTGTGGGAGTTCTGTTGGAGGAGATGGTATTTGTGTGTGTTTGGTTTTGTATTGGTAGTATATGTATGTGTAGAGGCTTGGAGGGGCTAGGTGCTGGGAGAGAAGATGAGCCCTGATTAGGGGGCGGGGCTTCACTGACTAGGGGTCCTATAAAGGGAGCAGCCAGTCAGGCAGCGGCACAGACTGCTGCAGTGGCACAGGCGCTAGCAAACAGAGCTGTAAACAGGGGAGTTTGAGTGGGAGTTCTGTTGGAAGAGAAGGTATTTGTGTGTGTTTGGATTTGTATTGGTAGTATCTGTATGTGTAGGGGTTTGGCGGGGCTTTGTGCTTGGAGAGAAGCTGAGCCCTGATTAGGGGGCGGGGCTTCACTGACGAGGGGTCCTATAAAGGTAGCAGCCGAACAGGCAGCGGCACAGACAGCTGCAGTGGCACAGGCGCTAGCAAACAGAGCTGTAAACAGGGGAGTTTGAGTGGGAGTTCTGTTGGAGGAGATGGTATTTGTGTGTGTTTGGTTTTGTATTGGTAGTATCTGTATGTGTAGAGGCTTGGAGGGTCTTTGTGCTGGGAGAGAAGCTGAACCCTGATTAGGGGGCGGGGCTGACTGACTAGGGGTCCTATAAAGGTAGCAGCCAGTCAGGCAGCGGCACAGGAGCTAGCAAACAGAGCTGTGAACAGGGGAGTTTGAGTGGGAGTTCTGTTGGAGGAGATGGTATTTGTGTGTGTTTGGTTTTGTATTGGTAGTATATGTATGTGTAGAGGCTTGAAGGGGCTTTGTGCTGGGAGAGAAGCTGAGCCCTGATTAGGGGGCGGGGCTTGACTGACTAGGGGTCCTATAAAGGTCGCAGCCAGTCAGGCAGCAGCTCAGACAGCTGCAGCATCACAGGAGCTAGCAAACAGAGCTGTAAACAGGGGAGCTGGAGTGGGAGTTCTGTTGGAGGAGAAGGTATTTGTGTGTGTTTGGTTTTGTATTGTCAGTATCTGTATGTGCAGGGGCTTTGTGCTGGGAGAGAAGCTGAGCCCTGATTAGGGGGCGCGGCTTCACTGACTAGGGGTCCTATAAAGGTAGCAGCCAGTCAGGCAGCGGCTAAGACAGCTGCAGCGGCACAGGAGCTAGCAAACAGAGCTGTAAACAGGGGAGTTGGAGTTCTGTTGGAGGAGAAGGTATTTGTGTGTGTTTGGATTTGTATTGTCAGTATCTGTATGTGCAGGGGCTTTGTGCTGGGAGAGAAGCTGAGCCCTGATTAGGGGGCGGGGCTTCACTGACTAGGGGTCCTATAAAGGTAGCAGCCAGTCAGGCACCGGCACAGGAGCTAGCAAACAGAGCTGTAAACAGGGGAGTTTGAGTGGGAGTTCTGTTGGAGGAGAAGGTATTTGTGTGTGTGTGTTTTTGTATTGGTAGTATCTGTATGTGTAGAGGCTTGGAGGGGCTTTGTGCTGGGAGAGAAGCTGAGCCCTGATTAGGAAGCGGGGCTTCACTGACTAGGGGTCCTATAAAGGTAGCAGCCAGTCAGGCAGCGGCAGACAGCTGCAGCGGCACAGGAGCTAGCAAACAGAGCTTTTAACATGGGAGTTGGAGTGGGAGTTCTGTTGGAAGAGAAGGTATTTGTGTGTGTTTGGTTTTGTATTGGTAGTATCTGTATGTGTATTGGTTTGGCGGGGCTTTGTGCTTGGAGAGAAGCTGAGCCCTGATTAGGGGGCGGGGCTTCACTGACTAGGTTTCCTATAAAGGTAGCAGCCAGTCAGGCAGAGGAACAGACAGCTGCAGAGGCACAGGAGCTAGCAAACAGAGCTGTAAACAGGGGAGTTTGAGTGGGAGTTCTGTTGGAGGAGAAGGTATTTGTGTGTGTTTTTGTATTGGTAGTATCTGTATGTGTAGAGGCTTGAAGGGGCTTTGTGCTGGGAGAGAAGCTGAGCCCTGATTAGGGGGCGGGGCTTCACTGACTAGGGGTCCTATAAAGGTAGCAGCCAGTCAGGCATCGGCACAGAGCGAGCAAACAGCTGTAAACAGGGGAGTTTGTGTGGGAGTTCTGTTGGAGGAGAAGGTATTTGTGTGTGTTTGGTTTTGTATTGTCAGTATCTGTATGTGCAGGGGCTTTGTGCTGGGAGAGAAGCTGAGCCCTGATTAGGGGGCGGGGCTTCCCTGACTAGGGGTCCTATAAAGGTAGCAGCCAGTCAGGCAGCGGCACAGGAGCTAGCAGACAGAGCTTTTAACAGGGGAGTTGGAGTGGGAGTTCTGTTGGAGGAGAAGGTATTTGTGTGTTTTTGTATTGGTAGTATCTGTATGTGTAGAGGCTTGAAGGGGCTTTGTGCTGGGAGAGAAGCTGAGCCCTGATTAGGGGGCGGGGCTCCACTGACTAGGGGTCCTGTAAATGTAGCAGCCAGTCAGGCAGCGGCCCAGGAGCTAGCAAACAGAGCTGTAAACAGGGCAGTTTGAGTGGGAGTTCTGTTGGAGGAGAAGGTATTTGTGTGTTTTTGTATTGGTAGTACCTGTATGTGTAGAGGTTTGAAGGGGCTTTGTGCTGGGAGAGAAGCTGGGCCCTGATTAGTGGGCGCGGCTTCACTGACTAGGGGTCCTATAAAGGGAGCAGCCAGTCAGGCAGCGGAACAGACAGCTGCAGCGGCACAGGAGCTAGCAAACAGAGCTGTAAACATTGGAGTTTGAGTGGGAGTTCTGTTGGAGGAGAAGGTATTTGTGTGTGTTTGGATTTGTATTGGTAGTATCTGTATGTGTACGGGCTTTGTGCTGGGAGAGAAGCTGAGCCCTGATTAGGGGGCGGGGCTTCACTGACTAGGGGTCCTATAAATGTAGCAGCCAGTCAGGCATCGGCACAGACAGCTGCAGCGGCACAGGAGCTAGCAAACAGAGCTGTAAACGGGAGTTTGAGTGGGAGTTCTGTTGGAGGAGATGGTATTTGTGTGTGTTTTTTTTTTGTATTGGTAGTATCTGTATGTGTAGGGTTTTGGCGGGGCTTTGTGCTTGGAGAGAAGCTGAGCCCTGATTAGGGGGCGGGGCTTCACTGACTAGGGGTCCTATAAAGGTAGCAGCCAGTCAGGCAGCGGCACCGGAGCTAGCAAACAGAGCCGTGAACAGGGGAGTTGGAGTGGGAGTTCTGTTGGAGGAGAAGGTATTTGTGTGTGTTTTTGTATTGGTGGTATCTATGTGTAGACGCTTTGAGGGGCTTTGTGCTGGGAGAGAAGCTGAGCCCTGATTAGGGGGCGGGGCTTCACTGACTAGGGGTCCTATAAAGGTAGCAGCCAGTCAGGCAGCGGCACTGGAGCTAGCAAACAGAGCTGTAAACAGGGGAGTTTGAGTGGGAGTTTTGTTGGAGGAGGAGGTATTTGTGTGTGTTTGGTTTTGTATTGGTATTATCTGTATGTGTAGAGGCTTGGAGGGGCTAGGTGCTGGGAGAGAAGATGAGCCCTGATTAGGGGGCGGGGCTTCACTGACTAGGGTTCCTATAAAGGTAGCAGCCAGTCAGGCAGCGGCACAGACAGCTGAAGCGGCACAGGAGCTAGCAAACAGAGCTGTAAACAGGGGAATTTGAGTGGGAGTTCTGTTGGAGGAGAAGGTATTTGTGTGTGTTTGGTTTTGTATTGTCAGTATCTGTATGTGCAGGGGCTTTGTGCTGGGAGAGAAGCTGAGCCCTGATTAGGGGGCGGGGCTTCCCTGACTAGGGGTCCTATAAAGGTAGCAGCCAGTCAGGCAGCGGCACAGGAGCTAGCAAACAGAGCTGTAAACGGGAGTTTGAGTGGGAGTTCTGTTGGAGGAGATGGTATTTGTGTGTGTTTGGTTTTGTATTGGTAGTATCTGTATGTGTAGGGGTTTGGCGGGGCTTTGTGCTTGGAGAGAAGCTGAGCCCTGATTAGGGGGCGGGGCATCACTGACTAGGGGTCCTATAAAGGTAGCAGCCAGTCAGGCAGCGGCACAGACAGCTGAAGCGGCACAGGAGCTAGCAAACAGAGCTGTGAACAGGCGAGTTTGAGTGGGAGTTCTGTTGGAGGAGAAGGTATTTTTGTGTGTTTTTGTATTGGTGGTATCTGTATGTGTAGACGCTTTGAGGGGCTTTGTGCTGGGAGAGAAGCTGAGCCCTGATTAGGGGGCGGGGCTTCACTGACTAGGGGTCCTATAAAGGTAGCAGCCAGTCAGGCAGCGGCACCGGAGCTAGCAAACAGAGCTGTGAACAGGGGAGTTTGAGTGGGAGTTCTGTTGGAGGAGAAGGTATTCGTCTGTGTTTTTGTATTGGTGGTATCTGTATGTGTAGACGCTTTGAGGGGCTTTGTGCTGGGAGACAAGCTGAGCCCTGATTAGGGGCCGGGGTTTCACTGACTAGGGGTCCTATAAAGGTAGCAGCCAGTCAGGCAGCGGAACAGACAGCTGCAGCGGCACAGGAGCTAGCAAACAGAGCTGTAAACAGGGGAGTTTGAGTGGGAGTTCTGTTGGAGGAGAAGGTATTTGTGTGCGTTTGGTTTTGTATTGTCAGTATCTGTATATGCAGGGGCTTTGTGCTGGGAGAGAAGCTGAGCCCTGATTAGGGGGCGGGGCTTCCCTGACTAGGGGTCCTATAAAGGTAGCAGCCAGTCAGGCAGCGGCACAGGAGCTAGCAAACAGAGCTGTAAACAGGGGAGTTTGTGTGGGAGTTCTGTTGGAGGAGAAGGTATTTGTGTGTGTTTGGTTTTGTATTGGTAGTATCTGTATGTGTAGGGGTTTGGCGGGGCTTTGTGCTTGGAGAGAAGCTGAGCCCTGATTAGGGGGCGGGGCTTCACTGACTAGGGGTCCTATAAAGGTAGCAGCCACTCAGGCAGCGGCACAGACAGCTGCAGTGGCACAGGCGCTAGCAAACAGAGCTGTAAACAGGGGAGTTTGAGTGGGAGTTCTGTTGGAGGAGATGGTATTTGTGTGTGTTTGGTTTTGTATTGGTAGTATCTGTATGTGTAGAGGCTTGGAGGGGCTTTGTGCTGGGAGAGAAGCTGAACCCTGATTAGGGGGCGGGGCTGACTGACTAGGGGTCCTATAAAGGTAGCAGCCAGTCAGGCAGCGGCACAGGAGCTCGCAAACAGAGCTGTGAACAGGGGAGTTTGAGTGCGAGTTCTGTTGGAGGAGAAGGTATTTGTGTGTGTTTGGTTTTGTATTGGTAGTATCTGTATGTGTAGGGGCTTTGTGCTGGGAGAGAAGCTGAGCCCTGATTAGGGGGCGGGGCTTCACTGACTAGGGGTCCTATAAAGGTAGCAGCCAGAAAGACAGCGGCACAGGAGCTAGAAAACAGAGCTGTAAGCAGGGGAGTTTGAGTGGGAGTTCTGTTGGAGGAGAAGGTATCTGTGTGTGTTTTTTTTGTATTGGTAGTGTGTGTATGTGTAGAGGCTTGGAGGGTCTTCGTGCTGGGAGAGAAGATGAGCCCTGATTAGGGGGCGGGGCTTCACTGACTAGGGGTCCTATAAAGGGAGCAGCCAGTCAGGCAGCGGCACAGACAGCTGCAGCGGAACAGGCGCTAGCAAACAGAGCTGTAAACAGGGGAGTTTGAGTGGGAGTTCTGTTGGAGGAGATGGTATTTGTGTGTGTTTGGTTTTGTATTGGTAGTATCTGTATGTGTAGGGGTTTGGCGCGGCTTTGTGCTTGGAGAGAAGCTGAGCCCTGATTAGGGGGCGGGGCTTCACTGACTAGGGGTCCTATAAAGGTACCAGCCAGTCAGGCAGCGGCACAGGAGCTAGCAAACAGAGCTGTGAACAGGGGATTTTGAGTGCGAGTTCTGTTGGAGGAGAAGGTATTTGTGTGTGTTCGGTTTTGTATTGGTAGTATCTGTATGTGTAGGGGCTTTGTGCTGGGAGAGAAGCTGAGCCCTGATTAGGGGGCGGGGCTTCACTGACTAGGGGTCCTATAAAGGTAGCAGCCAGAAAGACAGCGGCACAGGAGCTAGAAAACAGAGCTGTAAGCAGGGGAGTTTGAGTGGGAGTTCTGTTGGAGGAGAAGGTATTTGTGTGTGGTTTTTTTTGTATTGGTAGTGTCTGTATGTGTAGAGGCTTGGAGGGACTTCGTGCTGGGAGAGAAGCTGAGCCCTGATCAGGGGGCGGGGTTTCACTGACTAGGGGTCCTATAAAGGTAGCAGCCAGTCAGGCAGCGGAACAGACAGCTGCAGCGGCACAGGAGCTAGCAAACAGAGCTGTAAACAGGGGAGTTTGAGTTGGAGTTTTGTTGGAGGAGGAGGTATTTGTGTGTGTTTGGTTTTGTATTGGTAGTACCTGTATGTGTAGAGGCTTGGAGGGGCTAGGTGCTGGGAGAGAAGATGAGCCCTGATTAGGGGGCGGGGCTTCTCTGACTAGGGGTCCTATAAAGGTAGCAGCCAGTCAGGCAGCGGCAGAGACAGCTGAAGCGGCACAGAAGCTAGCAAACAGAGCTGTAAACAGGGGAGTTTGAGTGGGAGTTCTGTTGGAGGAGAAGGTATTTGTGTGTGTATTTGTATTGGTAGTACTTGTATGTGTAGAGGTTTGAAGGGGCTTTGTGCTGGGAGAGAAGCTGGGCCCTGATTAGGGGGCGCGGCTTCACTGACTAGGGGTCCTATAAAGGGAGCAGCCAGTCAGGCAGCGGAACAGACAGCTGCAGCGGCACAGGAGCTAGCAAACAGAGCTGTAAACAGAGGAGTTTGAGTGGGAGTTCTGTTGGAGGAGAAGGTATTTGTGTGTGTTTGGATTTGTATTGGTAGTATCTGTATGTGTACGGGCTTTGTGCTGGGAGAGAAGCTGAGCCCTGATTAGGGGGCGGGGCTTCACTGACTAGGGGTCCTATAAAGGTAGCAGCCAGACAGGCAGCGGCACAGGAGCTAGAAAACAGAGCTGTAAGCAGGGGAGTTTGAGGCGGAGTTCTTTTGGAGGAGAAGGTATTTGTGTGTGTTTTTTTTGTATTGGTAGTGTCTGTATGTGTAGAGGCTTGGAGGGGCTTTGTGCTGGGAGAGAAGCTGAGCCCTGATCAGGGGGCGGGGCTTCACTGACTAGGGGTCCTATAAAGGTAGCAGCCAGTCAGGCATCGGCACAGACAGCTGCAGCGGCACAGGAGCTAGCAAACAGAGCTGTAAACGGTAGTTTGAGTGGGATTTCTGTTGGAGGAGATGGTATTTGTGTGTGTGTGTTTTTGTATTGGTAGTATCTGTATGTGTAGGGTTTTGGCGGGGCTTTGTGCTTGGAGAGAAGCTGAGCCCTGATTAGGGGGCGGGGCTTCACTGACTAGGGGTCCTATAAAGGTAGCAGCCAGTCAGGCAGCGGCACAGACAGCTGCAGTGGCACAGGCGCTAGCAAACAGAGCTGTAAACAGGGGAGTTGTAGTGGGAGTTCTGTTGGAGGAGAAGGTATTTGTGTGTGTTTGGTTTTGTATTGTCAGTATCTGTATGTGCAGGGGCTTTGTGCTGGGAGAGAAGCTGAGCCCTGGTTAGGGGGCGGGGCTTCCCTGACTAGGGGTCCTATAAAGGTAGCAGCCAGTCAGGCAGCGGCACAGGAGCTAGCAAACAGCTGTAAACAGGGGAGTTTGGGTGGGAGTTCTGTTGGAGGAGAAGGTATTTGTGTGTGTTTGGTTTTGTATTGGTAGTATCTGTATGTGTAGGGGTTTGGCGGGGCTTTGTGCTGGGAGAGAAGCTGAGCCCTGATTAGGGGGCGCGGCTTCACTGACTAGGGGTCCTATAAAGGTAGCAGCCAGTCAGGCAGCGGCTAAGACAGCTGCAGCGGCACAGGAGCTAGCAAACAGAGCTGTAAACAGGGGAGTTTGAGTGGGAGTTCTGTTGGAGGAGAAGGTATTTGTGTGTGTGTGTTTTTGTATTGGTAGTATCTGTATGTGTAGAGGCTTGGAGGGGCTTTGTGCTGGGAGAGAAGCTGAGCCCTGATTAGGAAGCGGGGCTTCACTGACTAGGGGTCCTATAAAGGTAGCAGCCAGTCAGGCAGCGGCAGACAGCTGCAGCGGCACAGGAGCTAGCAAACAGAGCTTTTAACATGGGAGTTGGAGTGGGAGTTCTGTTGGAAGAGAAGGTATTTGTGTGTGTTTGGTTTTGTATTGGTAGTATCTGTATGTGTATTGGTTTGGCGGGGCTTTGTGCTTGGAGAGAAGCTGAGCCCTGATTAGGGGGCGGGGCTTCACTGACTAGGTTTCCTATAAAGGTAGCAGCCAGTCAGGCAGAGGAACAGACAGCTGCAGAGGCACAGGAGCTAGCAAACAGAGCTGTAAACAGGGGAGTTTGAGTGGGAGTTCTGTTGGAGGAGAAGGTATTTGTGTGTGTTTTTGTATTGGTAGTATCTGTATGTGTAGAGGCTTGAAGGGGCTTTGTGCTGGGAGAGAAGCTGAGCCCTGATTAGGGGGCGGGGCTTCACTGACTAGGGGTCCTATAAAGGTAGCAGCCAGTCAGACAGCGGCACAGGAGCTAGCAAACAGAGCTGTGAACAGGGGAGTTTGAGTGGGAGTTCTTTTGGAGGAGAAGGTATTTGTGTGTGTTTGGTTTTGTATTGGTAGTATATGTATGTGTAGGGGCTTTCTGCTGGGAGAGAAGCTGAGCCCTGATTAGGGGGCGGGGCTTCACTGACTAGGGGTCTTATAAAGGTAGCAGCCAGTCAGACAGCGGCACAGGAGCTAGCAAACAGAGCTCTAAGCAGGGGAGTTTGAGTGGGAGTTCTGTTGGAGGAGAAGGTATTTGTGTGTGTTTTTGTATTGGTAGTATCTGTATGTGTAGAGGCTTGGAGGGGCTCGGTGCTGGGAGAGAAGCTGAGCCCTGATTAGGGGGCGGGGCTTCACTGACTAGGGGTCCTATAAAGGTAGCAGCCAGTCAGGCATCGGCACAGAGCGAGCAAACAGCTGTAAACAGGGGAGTTTGTGTGGGAGTTCTGTTGGAGGAGAAGGTATTTGTGTGTGTTTGGTTTTGTATTGGTGGTATCTGTATGTGTATTGGTTTGGCGGGGCTTTGTGCTTGGAGAGAAGCTGAGCCCTGATTAGGGGGAGGGGTTTCACTGACTAGGGGTCCTGTAAATGTAGCAGCCAGTCAGGCAGCGGCCCAGGAGCTAGCAAACAGAGCTGTAAACAGGGGAGTTTGAGTGGGAGTTCTGTTGGAGGAGAAGGTATTTGTGTGTGTTTTTGTATTGGTAGTATCTGTATGTGTAGAGGCTTGAAGGGGCTTTGTGCTGGGAGAGAAGCTGAGCCCTGATTAGGGGGCGGGGCTTCACTGACTAGGGGTCCAATAAAGGTAGCAGCCAGTCAGGCAGCAGCACAGGAGCTAGCAAACAGAGCTGTGAACAGGGGAGTTTGAGCGGGAGTTCTGTTGGAGGAGAAGGTATTTGTGTGTGTTTGGTTTTGTATTGGTAGTATCTGTATGTGTAGGGGCTTTGTGCTGGGAGAGAAGCTGAGCCCTGATTAGGGGGCGGGGCTTCACTGACTAGGGGTCTTATAAAGGTAGCAGCCAGTCAGACAGCGGCACAGGAGCTAGCAAACAGAGCTCTAAGCAGGGGAGTTGGAGTGGGAGTTGTGTTGGAGGAGAAGGTATTTGTGTGTGTTTTTGTATTGGTAGAATCTGTATGTGTAGAGGCTTGGAGGGGCTCGGTGCTGAGAGAGAAGCTGAGCCCTGATTAGGGGGCGGGGCTTCCCTGACTAGGGGTCCTATAAAGGTAGCAGCCAGTCAGGCAGCAGCACAGGAGCTAGCAAACAGAGCTGTAAACAGGGGAGGTTGAGTGGGAGTTCTGTTGGAGGAGAAGGTATTTGTGTGTGTTTTTTTTGTATTGGTAGTGTCTGTATGTGTAGAGGCTTGGGGGGGCTTTGTGCTGGGAGAGAAGCTGAGCCCTGATCAGGGGGCGGGGCTTCACTGACTAGGGGTCCTATAAAGGTAGCAGCCAGTCAGGCATCGGCACAGACAGCTGCAGCGGCACAGGAGCTAGCAAACAGAGCTGTAAACAGGGGAGTTGGAGTGGGAGTTCTGTTGGAGGAGAAGGTATTTGTGTGTGTTTGGTTTTGTATTGTCAGTATCTGTATGTGCAGGGGCTTTGTGCTGGGAGAGAAGCTGAGCCCTGATTAGGGGGCGGTGCTTCCCTGACTAGGGGTCCTATAAAGGTAGCAGCCAGTCAGGCAGCGGCACAGGAGCTAGCAAACAGAGCTGTGAACAGGGGAGTTTGTGTGGGAGTTCTGTTGGAGGAGAAGGTATTTGTGTGTGTTTGGTTTTGTATTGGTAGTATATGTATGTGTAGAGGCTTGGAGGGGCTTTGTGCTGGGAGAGAAGCTGAGCCCTGATTAGGGGGCGGGGCTTGACTGATTAGGGGTCCTATAAAGGTAGCAGCCAGTCAGGCAGCGGCTCAGACAGCTGCAGCGGCACAGGAGCTAGCAAACAGACCTGTAAACAGGGGAGTTTGAGTGGGAGTTCTGTTGGAGGAGAAGGTATTTGTGTGTGTTTGGTTCTGTATTGGTAGTATCTGTATGTGTAGAGGCTTGGAGGGGCTTTGTGCTGGGAGAGAAGATGAGCCCTGATTAGGGGGCGGGGCTTCACTGACTTGGCGTCCTATAAAGGTAGCAGCCAGTCAGGCATCGGCACAGACAGCTGTAGCGGCACAGGATCTAGCAAACAGAGCTGTAAACAGGGGAGTTTGAGTGGGAGTTCTGTTGGAGGAGAAGGTATTTGTCTGTGTTTGATTTTGTATTGGTAGTATCTGTATGTGTAGGGGCTTTGTGCTGGGAGAGAAGCTGAGCCCTGATTAGGGGCGGGGCTTCACTGACTTGGGGTCCTATAAAGGTAGCAGCCAGTCAGGCAGCGGCACAGGAGCTAGCAAACAGAGCTTTTAACAGGGGAGTTTGAGTGGGAGTTCTGTTGGAGGAGAAGGTATTTGTTTGTGTTTTTGTATTGGTATTATCTGTATGTGTAGAGGCTTGGAGGGGCTTTGTGCTGGGAGAGAAGCTGGGCCCTGATTAGTTGGCGGGGCTTCACTGACTAGGGGTCCTATAAAGGGAGCAGCCAGTCAGGCAGCGGCACAGGAGCGAGCAAACAGACCTGTAAACAGGGGAGTTTGAGTGGGAGTTCTGTTGGAGGAGAAGGTATTTGTGTGTGTTCGGTTTTGTATTGGTAGTGTCTGTATGTGTACGGGCTTTGTGCTGGGAGAGAAGCTGAGCCCTGATTAGGGGGCGGGGCTTCACTGACTAGGGGTCCTATAAAGGTAGCAGCCAGTCAGGCAGCGGCTCAGACAGCTGCAGTGGCACAGGAGCTAGAAAACAGAGCTGTAAACAGGGGAGTTTGAGTGGGAGTTCTGTTGGAGGGGAAGGTATTTGTGTGTGTTTTTGTATTGGTAGTATCTGAATGTGGAGAGGCTTGGAGGGGCTTTGTGCTGGGAGAGAAGCTGAGCCCTGATTAGGGGGCGGGGCTTCACTGACTAGGGGTCCTATAAAGGTAGCAGCCAGTCAGACAGCAGCACAGGAGCTAGCAAACATTGCTGTAAGCAGGGGAGTTTGAGTGGGAGTTCTGTTGGAGGAGAAAGTATTTGTGTGTGTTTTTTTGTATTGGTAGTATCTGTATGTGCAGAGGCTTGGAGGGGCTTTGTGCTGGGAGAGAAGCTGAGCCCTGATTAGGGGGCGGGGCTTCACTGACTAGGGGTCCTATAAAGGTAGCAGCCAGTCAGGCAGCGGCACCGGAGCTAGCAAACAGAGCTGTGAACAGGGGAGTTGGAGTGGGAGTTCTGTTGGAGGAGAAGGTATTTGTGTGTGTTTTTGTATTGGTGGTATCTGTATGTGTAGACGCTTTGAGGGGCTTTGTGCTGGGAGATAAGCTGAGCCCTGATTAGGGGGCGGGGCTTCACTGACTAGGGGTCCTATAAAGGTAGCAGCCAGTCAGGCAGCGGCACAGACAGCTGAAGCGGCACAGGAGCTAGCAAACAGAGCTGTGAACAGGCGAGTTTGAGTGGGAGTTCTGTTGGAGGAGAAGGTATTTGTGTGTGTTTTTGTATTGGTGGTATCTGTATGTGTAGACGCTTTGAGGGGCTTTGTGCTGGGAGAGAAGCTGAGCCCTGATTAGGGGGCGGGGCTTCACTGACTAGGGGTCCTATAAAGGTAGCAGCCAGTCAGGCAGCGGCACCGGAGCTAGCAAACAGAGCTGTGAACAGGGGAGTTTGAGTGGGAGTTCTGTTGGAGGAGAAGGTATTCGTCTGTGTTTTTGTATTGGTGGTATCTGTATGTGTAGACGCTTTGAGGGGCTTTGTGCTGGGAGACAAGCTGAGCCCTGATTAGGGGCCGGGGTTTCACTGACTAGGGGTCCTATAAAGGTAGCAGCCAGTCAGGCAGCGGAACAGACAGCTGCAGCGGCACAGGAGCTTGCAAACAGAGCTGTAAACAGGGGAGTTTGAGAGGGAGTTCTGTTGGAGGAGAAGGTATTCGTCTGTGTTTTTGTATTGGTATTATCTGTATGTGTAGAGGCTTGGAGGGGCTAGGTGCTGGGAGAGAAGATGAGCCCTGATTACGGGGCGGGGCTTCACTGACTAGGGGTCCTATAAAGGTAGCAGCCAGTCAGGCAGCGGCACAGACAGCTGAAGCCGCACAGGAGCTAGCAAACAGAGCTGTAAACAGGGGAGTTTGAGTGGGAGTTCTGTTGGAGGAGAAGGTATTTGTGTGTGTTTGGTTTTGTATTGTCAGTATCTGTATGTGCAGGGGCTTTGTGCTGGGAGAGAAGCTGAGCCCTGATTAGGGGGCGGGGCTTCCCTGACTAGGGGTCCTATAAAGGTAGCAGCCAGTCAGGCAGCGGCACAGGAGCTAGCAAACAGAGCTGTAAACAGGGGAGTTTGTGTGGGAGTTCTGTTGGAGGAGATGGTATTTGTGTGTGTTTGGTTTTGTATTGGTAGTATATGTATGTGTAGAGGCTTGGAGGGGCTAGGTGCTGGGAGAGAAGATGAGCCCTGATTAGGGGGCGGGGCTTCACTGACTAGGGGTCCTATAAAGGGAGCAGCCAGTCAGGCAGCGGCACAGACAGCTGCAGTGGCACAGGCGCTAGCAAACAGAGCTGTAAATAGGGGAGTTTGAGTGGGAGTTCTGTTGGAAGAGAAGGTATTTGTGTGTGTTTGGATTTGTATTGGTAGTATCTGTATGTGTAGGGGTTTGGCGGGGCTTTGTGCTTGGAGAGAAGCTGAGCCCTGATTAGGGGGCGGGGCTTCACTGACGAGGGGTCCTATAAAGGTAGCAGCCGATCAGGCAGCGGCACAGACAGCTGCAGTGGCACAGGCGCTAGCAAACAGAGCTGTAAACAGGGGAGTTTGAGTGGGAGTTCTGTTGGAGGAGATGGTATTTGTGTGTGTTTGGTTTTGTATTGGTAGTATCTGTATGTGTAGAGGCTTGGAGGGTCTTTGTGCTGGGAGAGAAGCTGAACCCTGATTAGGGGGCGGGGCTGACTGACTAGGGGTCCTATAAAGGTAGCAGCCAGTCAGGCAGCGGCACAGGAGCTAGCAAACAGAGCTGTGAACAGGGGAGTTTGAGTGGGAGTTCTGTTGGAGGAGATGGTATTTGTGTGTGTTTGGTTTTGTATTGGTAGTATATGTATGTGTAGAGGCTTGAAGGGGCTTTGTGCTGGGAGAGAAGCTGAGCCCTGATTAGGGGGCGGGGCTTGACTGACTAGGGGTCCTATAAAGGTCGCAGCCAGTCAGGCAGCAGCTCAGACAGCTGCAGCATCACAGGAGCTAGCAAACAGAGCTGTAAACAGGGGAGCTGGAGTGGGAGTTCTGTTGGAGGAGAAGGTATTTGTGTGTGTTTGGTTTTGTATTGTCAGTATCTGTATGTGCAGGGGCTTTGTGCTGGGAGAGAAGCTGAGCCCTGATTAGGGGGCGCGGCTTCACTGACTAGGGGTCCTATAAAGGTAGCAGCCAGTCAGGCAGCGGCTAAGACAGCTGCAGCGGCACAGGAGCTAGCAAACAGAGCTGTAAACAGGGGAGTTGGAGTTCTGTTGGAGGAGAAGGTATTTGTGTGTGTTTGGATTTGTATTGTCAGTATCTGTATGTGCAGGGGCTTTGTGCTGGGAGAGAAGCTGAGCCCTGATTAGGGGGCGGGGCTTCACTGACTAGGGGTCCTATAAAGGTAGCAGCCAGTCAGGCACCGGCACAGGAGCTAGCAAACAGAGCTGTAAACAGGGGAGTTTGAGTGGGAGTTCTGTTGGAGGAGAAGGTATTTGTGTGTGTGTGTTTTTGTATTGGTAGTATCTGTATGTGTAGAGGCTTGGAGGGGCTTTGTGCTGGGAGAGAAGCTGAGCCCTGATTAGGAAGCGGGGCTTCACTGACTAGGGGTCCTATAAAGGTAGCAGCCAGTCAGGCAGCGGCAGACAGCTGCAGCGGCACAGGAGCTAGCAAACAGAGCTTTTAACATGGGAGTTGGAGTGGGAGTTCTGTTGGAAGAGAAGGTATTTGTGTGTGTTTGGTTTTGTATTGGTAGTATCTGTATGTGTATTGGTTTGGCGGGGCTTTGTGCTTGGAGAGAAGCTGAGCCCTGATTAGGGGGCGGGGCTTCACTGACTAGGTTTCCTATAAAGGTAGCAGCCAGTCAGGCAGAGGAACAGACAGCTGCAGAGGCACAGGAGCTAGCAAACAGAGCTGTAAACAGGGGAGTTTGAGTGGGAGTTCTGTTGGAGGAGAAGGTATTTGTGTGTGTTTTTGTATTGGTAGTATCTGTATGTGTAGAGGCTTGAAGGGGCTTTGTGCTGGGAGAGAAGCTGAGCCCTGATTAGGGGGCGGGGCTTCACTGACTAGGGGTCCTATAAAGGTAGCAGCCAGTCAGGCATCGGCACAGAGCGAGCAAACAGCTGTAAACAGGGGAGTTTGTGTGGGAGTTCTGTTGGAGGAGAAGGTATTTGTGTGTGTTTGGTTTTGTATTGTCAGTATCTGTATGTGCAGGGGCTTTGTGCTGGGAGAGAAGCTGAGCCCTGATTAGGGGGCGGGGCTTCCCTGACTAGGGGTCCTATAAAGGTAGCAGCCAGTCAGGCAGCGGCACAGGAGCTAGCAAACAGAGCTTTTAACAGGGGAGTTGGAGTGGGAGTTCTGTTGGAGGAGAAGGTATTTGTGTGTTTTTGTATTGGTAGTATCTGTATGTGTAGAGGCTTGAAGGGGCTTTGTGCTGGGAGAGAAGCTGAGCCCTGATTAGGGGGCGGGGCTCCACTGACTAGGGGTCCTGTAAATGTAGCAGCCAGTCAGGCAGCGGCCCAGGAGCTAGCAAACAGAGCTGTAAACAGGGCAGTTTGAGTGGGAGTTCTGTTGGAGGAGAAGGTATTTGTGTGTTTTTGTATTGGTAGTACCTGTATGTGTAGAGGTTTGAAGGGGCTTTGTGCTGGGAGAGAAGCTGGGCCCTGATTAGTGGGCGCGGCTTCACTGACTAGGGGTCCTATAAAGGGAGCAGCCAGTCAGGCAGCGGAACAGACAGCTGCAGCGGCACAGGAGCTAGCAAACAGAGCTGTAAACATTGGAGTTTGAGTGGGAGTTCTGTTGGAGGAGAAGGTATTTGTGTGTGTTTGGATTTGTATTGGTAGTATCTGTATGTGTACGGGCTTTGTGCTGGGAGAGAAGCTGAGCCCTGATTAGGGGGCGGGGCTTCACTGACTAGGGGTCCTATAAATGTAGCAGCCAGTCAGGCATCGGCACAGACAGCTGCAGCGGCACAGGAGCTAGCAAACAGAGCTGTAAACGGGAGTTTGAGTGGGAGTTCTGTTGGAGGAGATGGTATTTGTGTGTGTTTGGTTTTGTATTGGTAGTATCTGTATGTGTAGAGGCTTGGAGGGGCTTTGTGCTGGGAGAGAAGCTGAACCCTGATTAGGGGGCGGGGCTGACTGACTAGGGGTCCTATAAAGGTAGCAGCCAGTCAGGCAGCGGCACAGGAGCTCGCAAACAGAGCTGTGAACAGGGGAGTTTGAGTGCGAGTTCTGTTGGAGGAGAAGGTATTTGTGTGTGTTTGGTTTTGTATTGGTAGTATCTGTATGTGTAGGGGCTTTGTGCTGGGAGAGAAGCTGAGCCCTGATTAGGGGGCGGGGCTTCACTGACTAGGGGTCCTATAAAGGTAGCAGCCAGAAAGACAGCGGCACAGGAGCTAGAAAACAGAGCTGTAAGCAGGGGAGTTTGAGTGGGAGTTCTGTTGGAGGAGAAGGTATCTGTGTGTGTTTTTTTTGTATTGGTAGTGTGTGTATGTGTAGAGGCTTGGAGGGTCTTCGTGCTGGGAGAGAAGATGAGCCCTGATTAGGGGGCGGGGCTTCACTGACTAGGGGTCCTATAAAGGTAGCAGCCAGTCAGGCAGCGGCACAGACAGCTGCAGCGGAACAGGCGCTAGCAAACAGAGCTGTAAACAGGGGAGTTTGAGTGGGAGTTCTGTTGGAGGAGATGGTATTTGTGTGTGTTTGGTTTTGTATTGGTAGTATCTGTATGTGTAGGGGTTTGGCGCGGCTTTGTGCTTGGAGAGAAGCTGAGCCCTGATTAGGGGGCGGGGCTTCACTGACTAGGGGTCCTATAAAGGTACCAGCCAGTCAGGCAGCGGCACAGGAGCTAGCAAACAGAGCTGTGAACAGGGGATTTTGAGTGCGAGTTCTGTTGGAGGAGAAGGTATTTGTGTGTGTTCGGTTTTGTATTGGTAGTATCTGTATGTGTAGGGGCTTTGTGCTGGGAGAGAAGCTGAGCCCTGATTAGGGGGCGGGGCTTCACTGACTAGGGGTCCTATAAAGGTAGCAGCCAGAAAGACAGCGGCACAGGAGCTAGAAAACAGAGCTGTAAGCAGGGGAGTTTGAGTGGGAGTTCTGTTGGAGGAGAAGGTATTTGTGTGTGGTTTTTTTTGTATTGGTAGTGTCTGTATGTGTAGAGGCTTGGAGGGACTTCGTGCTGGGAGAGAAGCTGAGCCCTGATCAGGGGGCGGGGTTTCACTGACTAGGGGTCCTATAAAGGTAGCAGCCAGTCAGGCAGCGGAACAGACAGCTGCAGCGGCACAGGAGCTAGCAAACAGAGCTGTAAACAGGGGAGTTTGAGTTGGAGTTTTGTTGGAGGAGGAGGTATTTGTGTGTGTTTGGTTTTGTATTGGTAGTACCTGTATGTGTAGAGGCTTGGAGGGGCTAGGTGCTGGGAGAGAAGATGAGCCCTGATTAGGGGGCGGGGCTTCTCTGACTAGGGGTCCTATAAAGGTAGCAGCCAGTCAGGCAGCGGCAGAGACAGCTGAAGCGGCACAGAAGCTAGCAAACAGAGCTGTAAACAGGGGAGTTTGAGTGGGAGTTCTGTTGGAGGAGAAGGTATTTGTGTGTGTATTTGTATTGGTAGTACTTGTATGTGTAGAGGTTTGAAGGGGCTTTGTGCTGGGAGAGAAGCTGGGCCCTGATTAGGGGGCGCGGCTTCACTGACTAGGGGTCCTATAAAGGGAGCAGCCAGTCAGGCAGCGGAACAGACAGCTGCAGCGGCACAGGAGCTAGCAAACAGAGCTGTAAACAGAGGAGTTTGAGTGGGAGTTCTGTTGGAGGAGAAGGTATTTGTGTGTGTTTGGATTTGTATTGGTAGTATCTGTATGTGTAGGGGCTTTGTGCTGGGAGAGAAGCTGAGCCCTGATTAGGGGGCGGGGCTTCACTGACTAGGGGTCCTATAAAGGTAGCAGCCAGACAGGCAGCGGCACAGGAGCTAGAAAACAGAGCTGTAAGCAGGGGAGTTTGAGGCGGAGTTCTTTTGGAGGAGAAGGTATTTGTGTGTGTTTTTTTTGTATTGGTAGTGTCTGTATGTGTAGAGGCTTGGAGGGGCTTTGTGCTGGGAGAGAAGCTGAGCCCTGATCAGGGGGCGGGGCTTCACTGACTAGGGGTCCTATAAAGGGAGCAGCCAGTCAGGCATCGGCACAGACAGCTGCAGCGGCACAGGAGCTAGCAAACAGAGCTGTAAACGGTAGTTTGAGTGGGATTTCTGTTGGAGGAGATGGTATTTGTGTGTGTGTGTTTTTGTATTGGTAGTATCTGTATGTGTAGGGTTTTGGCGGGGCTTTGTGCTTGGAGAGAAGCTGAGCCCTGATTAGGGGGCGGGGCTTCACTGACTAGGGGTCCTATAAAGGTAGCAGCCAGTCAGGCAGCGGCACCGGAGCTAGCAAACAGAGCTGTGAACAGGGGAGTTTGAGTGGGAGTTCTGTTGGAGGAGAAGGTATTCGTCTGTGTTTTTGTATTGGTGGTATCTGTATGTGTAGACGCTTTGAGGGGCTTTGTGCTGGGAGACAAGCTGAGCCCTGATTAGGGGCCGGGGTTTCACTGACTAGGGGTCCTATAAAGGTAGCAGCCAGTCAGGCAGCGGAACAGACAGCTGCAGCGGCACAGGAGCTTGCAAACAGAGCTGTAAACAGGGGAGTTTGAGAGGGAGTTTTGTTGGAGGAGGAGGTATTTGTGTGTGTTTGGTCTTGTATTGGTATTATCTGTATGTGTAGAGGCTTGGAGGGGCTAGGTGCTGGGAGAGAAGATGAGCCCTGATTACGGGGCGGGGCTTCACTGACTAGGGGTCCTATAAAGGTAGCAGCCAGTCAGGCAGCGGCACAGACAGCTGAAGCCGCACAGGAGCTAGCAAACAGAGCTGTAAACAGGGGAGTTTGAGTGGGAGTTCTGTTGGAGGAGATGGTATTTGTGTGTGTTTGGTTTTGTATTGTCAGTATCTGTATGTGCAGGGGCTTTGTGCTGGGAGAGAAGCTGAGCCCTGATTAGGGGGCGGGGCTTCCCTGACTAGGGGTCCTATAAAGGTAGCAGCCAGTCAGGCAGCGGCACAGGAGCTAGCAAACAGAGCTGTAAACAGGGGAGTTTGTGTGGGAGTTCTGTTGGAGGAGAAGGTATTTGTGTGTGTTTGGTTTTGTATTGGTAGTATCTGTATGTGTAGGGGTTTGGCGGGGCTTTGTGCTTGGAGAGAAGCTGAGCCCTGATTAGGGGGCGGGGCTTCCCTGACTAGGGGTCCTATAAAGGTAGCAGCCAGTCAGGCAGCGGCACAGGAGCTAGCAAACAGAGCTGTGAACAGGGGATTTTGAGTGCGAGTTCTCTTGGAGGAGAAGGTATTTGTGTTTGTTCGGTTTTGTATTGGTAGTATCTGTATGTGTAGGGGCTTTGTGCTGGGAGAGAAGCTGAGCCCTGATTAGGGGGCGGGGCTTCACTGACTAGGGGTCCTATAAAGGTAGCAGCCAGAAAGACAGCGGCACAGGAGCTAGAAAACAGAGCTGTAAGCAGGGGAGTTTGAGTGGGAGTTCTGTTGGAGGAGAAGGTATTTGTGTGTGTTTTTGTATTGGTGGTATCTGTATGTGTAGACGCTTTGAGGGGCTTTGTCCTGGGAGAGAAGCTGAGCCCGGATTAGGGGGCGGGGTTTCACTGACTAGGGGTCCTATAAAGGTAGCAGCCAGTCAGGCAGCGGCACAGACAGCTGAAGTGGCACAGAAGCTAGCAAACAGAGCTGTAAACAGGGGAGTTTGAGTGGGAGTTCTGTTGGAGGAGAAGGTATTTGTGTGTGTTTGGTTTTGTATTGTCAGTATCTGTATGTGCAGGGGCTTTGTGCTGGGAGAGAAGCTGAGCCCTGATTAGGGGGCGGTGCTTCCCTGACTAGGGGTCCTATAAAGGTAGCATCCAGTGAGGCAGCGGCACAGGAGCTAGCAAACAGCTGTAAAGAGTGGAGTTTGTGTGGGAGTTCTGTTGGAGGAGAAGGTATTTGTGTGTGTTTGGTTTTGTATTGGTAGTATCTGTATGTGTAGGGGTTTGGCGGGGCTTTCTGCTTGGAGAGAAGCTGAGCCCTGATTAGGGGGCGGGGCTTCACTGACTAGGGGTCCTATAAAGGTAGCAGCCAGTCAGGCATCGGCACAGACAGCTGCAGCGGCGCAGGAGCTAGCAAACAGAGCTGTAAACAGGGGAGTTTGAGTGGGAGTTCTGTTGGAGGAGATGGTATTTGTGTGTGTTTGGTTTTGTATTGGTAGTATCTGTATGTGTAGGGGTTTGGCGGGGCTTTGTGCGTGGAGAGAAGCTGAGCCCTGATTAGGGGGCGGGGCTTCACTGACTAGGGGTCCTATAAAGGTAGCAGCCAGTCAGGCAGCGGCACAGACAGCTGAAGCGGCACAGGAGCTAGCAAACAGAGCTGTGAACAGGGGAGTTTGAGTGGGAGTTCTGTTGGAGGAGAAGGTATTTGTGTGTGTTTTTGTATTGGTGGTATCTGTATGTGTAGACGCTTTGAGGGGCTTTGTGCTGGGAGAGAAGCTGAGCCCGGATTAGGGGGCGGGGTTTCACTGACTAGGGGTCCTATAAAGGTAGCAGCCAGTCAGGCAGCGGAACAGACAGCTGCAGCGGCACAGGAGCTAGCAAACAGAGCTGTAAACAGGGGAGTTTGAGTGGGAGTTTTGTTGGAAGAGGAGGTATTTGTGTGTGTTTTTTTTGTATTGGTAGTGTCTGTATGTGTAGAGGCTTGGAGGGGCTTTGTGCTGGGAGAGAAGCTGAGCCCTGATCAGGGGGCGGGGCTTCACTGACTAGGGGTCCTATAAAGGTAGCAGCCAGTCAGGCATCGGCACAGACAGCTGCAGCGGCACAGGAGCTAGCAAACAGAGCTGTAAACAGGGGAGTTGTAGTGGGAGTTCTGTTGGAGGAGAAGGTATTTGTGTGTGTTTGGTTTTGTATTGTCAGTATCTGTATATGCAGGGGCTTTGTGCTGGGAGAGAAGCTGAGCCCTGATTAGGGGGCGGTGCTTCCCTGACTAGGGGTCCTATAAAGGTAGCAGCCAGTCAGGCATCGGCACAGGAGCTAGCAAACAGCTGTAAACAGGGGAGTTTGTGTGGGAGTTCTGTTGGAGGAGAAGGTATTTGTGTGTGTTTGGTTTTGTATTGGTAGTATCTGTATGTGTAGGGGTTTGGCGGGGCTTTGTGCTGGGAGAGAAGCTGAGCCCTGATTAGGGGGCGGGGCTTCACTGACTAGGGGTCCTATAAAAGTAGCAGCCAGTCAGGCAGAGGAACAGACAGCTGCAGTGGCACAGGAGCTAGCAAACAGAGCTGTAAACAGGGGAGTTTGAGTGGGAGTTCTGTTGGAGGAGATGGTATTTGTGTGTGTTTGGTTTGTATTGGTAGTATCTGTATGTGTATTGGTTTGGCGGGGCTTTGTGCTTGGAGAGAAGCTGAGCCCTGATTAGGGGGCGGGGCTTCACTGACTAGGTTTCCTATAAAGGTAGCAGCCAGTCAGGCAGAGGAACAGACAGCTGCAGAGGCACAGGAGCTAGCAAACAGAGCTGTAAACAGGGGAGTTTGAGTGGGAGTTCTGTTGGAGGAGAAGGTATTTGTGTGTGTTTTTTTGTATTGGTAGTATCTGTATGTGCAGAGGCTTGGAGGGGCTTTGTGCTGGGAGAGAAGCTGAGCCCTGATTAGGGGGCGGGGCTTCACTGACTAGGGGTCCTATAAAGGTAGCAGCCAGTCAGGCAGAGGAACACACAGCTGCAGCGGCACAGGAGCTAGCAAACAGAGCTGTAAACAGGGGAGTTTGAGTGGGAGTTCTGTTGGAGGAGAAGGTATTTGTGTTTTTTTTTTGTATTGGTAGTATCTGTATGTGTAGAGGCTTGGAGGGGCTTTGTGCTGGGAGAGAAGCTGAGCCCTGATTAGGGGGCGGGGCTTCACTGACTAGGGGTCCTATAAAGGTAGCAGCCAGTCAGGCATCGGCACAGACAGCTGCAGCGGCACAGGAGCTGGCAAACAGAGCTGTAAACAGGGGAGTTTGAGTGGGAGTTCTGTTGGAGGAGATGGTATTTGTGTGTGTTTGGTTTTGTATTGGTAGTATCTGTATGTGTAGAGGCTTGGAGGGGCTTTGTGCTGGGAGAGAAGCTGAGCCCTGATTAGGGGGCGGGGCTTCACTGACTAGGGGTCCTATAAATGTAGCAGCCAGTCAAGCAGCGGCACAGGAGCTAGCAAACAGAGCTGTAAACAGGGGAGTTTGAGTGGGAGTTCTGTTGGAGGAGAAGGTATTTGTGTGTGTTCGGTTTTGTATTGGTAGTGTCTGTATGTGTACGGGCTTTGTGCTGGGAGAGAAGCTGAGCCCTGGTTAGGGGGCGGGGCTTCACTGACTAGGGGTCCTATAAAGGTAGCAGCCAGTCAGGCATTGGCACAGACAGCTGCAGCGGCACAGGAGCTAGCAAACAGAGCTGTAAACAGGGGAGTTTGAGTGGGAGTTCTGTTGGAGGAGAAGGTATTTGTCTGTGTTTGGTTTTGTATTGGTAGTATCTGTATGTGTAGGGATTTTGTGCTGGGAGAGAAGCTGAGCCCTGATTACGGGGCGGGGCTTCACTGACTTGGGGTCCTATAAAGGTAGCAGCCAGTCAGGCAGCGGCACAGGAGCTAGCAAACAGAGCTTTTAACAGGGGAGTTGGAGTGGGAGTTCTCTTGGACGAGAAGGTATTTGCGTGTGTTTGGTTTTGTATTGGTAGTATCTGTATGTGTAGAGGCTTGGAGGGGCTTTGTCCTGGGAGAGAAGCTGAGCCCTGATTAGGGGGCGGGGCTTCACTGACTAGGGGTCCTATAAATGTAGCAGCCAGTCAAGCAGCGGCACAGGAGCTAGCAAACAGAGCTGTAAACAGGGGAGTTTGAGTGGGAGTTCTGTTGGAGGAGAAGGTATTTGTGTGTGTTTAGATTTGTATTGTCAGTATCTGTATGTGCAGGGGCTTTGTGCTGGGAGAGAAGCTGAGCCCTCATTAGGGGGCGGGGCTTCCCTGACTAGGGGTCCTACAAAGGTAGCAGCCAGTCAGGCAGCGGCACAGGAGCTAGCAAACAGAGCTTTTAACAGGGGAGTTGGAGTGGGAGTTCTGTTGGAGGAGAAGGTATTTGTGTGTGTTTGGTTTTGTATTGGTGGTATCTGTATGTGTATTGGTTTGGCGGGGCTTTGTGCTTGGAGAGAAGCTGAGCCCTGATTAGGGGGCGGGGTTTACCTGACTAGGGGTCCTATAAAGGTAGCAGCCAGTCAGGCAGCAGCACAGGAGCTAGCAAACAGAGCTGTGAACAGGGGAGTTTGAGTGGGAGTTCTGTTGGAGGAGAAGGTATTTGTGTGTGTTTTTGTATTGGTAGTATCTGTGTGTGTAGAGGCTTGGAGGGGCTCGGTGCTGGGAGAGAAGCTGAGCCCTGATTAGGGGGCGGGGCTTCACTGACTAGGGGTCCTATAAAGGTAGCAGCCAGTCAGGCAGAGGAACAGACAGCTGCAGCGGCACAGGAGCTAGCAAACAGAGCTGTAAACAGGGGAGTTGGAGTGGGAGTTCTGTTGGAGGAGAAGGTATTTGTGTGTGTTTGGTTTTGTATTGTCAGTATCTGTATGTGCAGGGGCTTTGTGCTGGGAGAGAAGCTGAGCCCTGATTAGGGGGCGGTGCTTCCCTGACTAGGGGTCCTATAAAGGTAGCAGCCAGTCAGGCAGCGGCACAGGAGCTAGCAAACAGAGCTGTGAACAGGGGAGTTTGTGTGGGAGTTCTGTTGGAGGAGAAGGTATTTGTGTGTGTTTGGTTTTGTATTGGTATTATCTGTATGTGTAGAGGCTTGGAGGGGCTTTGTGCTGGGAGAGAAGCTGGGCCCTGATTAGGGGGCGGGGCTTCACTGACTAGGGGTCCTACAAAGGTAGCAGCCAGTCAGGCAGCGGAACAGACAGCTTCAGTGGCACAGGAGCTAGCAAACAGAGCTGTAAACAGGGGAGTTTGAGTGGGAGTTCTGTTGGAGGAGAAGGTATTTGTCTGTGTTTGGTTTTGTATTGGTAGTATCTGTATGTGTAGGGGCTTTGTGCTGGGAGAGAAGCTGAGCCCTGATTAGGGGGCGGGGCTTCACTGACTAGGGGTCCTATAAAGGTAGCAGCCAGTCAGGCAGCGGCACAGGAGCTAGAAAACAGACGTGTAAACAGGGGAGTTTGAGTGGGAGTTCTGTTGGAGGAGAAGGTATTTGTGTGTGTTCGGTTTTGTATTGGTAGTATCTGTATGTGTAGAGGCTTGGAGGGGCTTTGTGCTGGGAGAGAAGCTGAGCCCTGATTAGGGGGCGGGGCTTCACTGACTAGGCGTCCTATAAAGGTAGCAGCCAGTCAGGCAGCGGCACAGGAGCTAGCAAACAGAGCTGTAAACAGGGGAGTTTGAGTGGGAGTTCTGTTGGAGGAGAAGGTATTTGTGTGTGTTTTTGTATTGGCATTATCTGTATGTGTAGAGGCTTGGAGGGGCTTTGTGCTGGGAGAGAAGCTGGGCCCTGATTAGGGGGCGGGGCTTCACTGACTAGGGGTCCTATAAAGGGAGCAGCCAGTCAGGCAGCGGCACAGACAGCTGCAGTGGCACAGGCGCTAGCAAACAGAGCTGTAAACAGGGGAGTTTGAGTGGGAGTTCTGTTGGAGGAGAAGGTATTTGTGTGTGTTCGGTTTTGTATTGGTAGTGTCTGTATGTGTACGGGCTTTGTGCTGGGAGAGAAGCTGAGCCCTGATTAGGGGGCGGGGCTTCACTGACTAGGGGTCCTATAAAGGTAGCAGCCAGTCAGGCAGCGGAACAGACAGCTGCAGTGGCACAGGAGCTAGCAAACAGAGCTGTAAACAGTGGAGTTTGAGGGGGAGTTCTGTTGGAGGAGAAGGTATTTGTGTTTGTTTTTGTATTGGTAGTATCTGTATGTGTAGAGGCTTGGAGGGGCTTTGTGCTGGGAGAGAAGCTGAGCCCTGATTAGGGGGCGGGGCTTCACTGACTAGGGGTCCTATAAAGGTAGCAGCCAGTCAGACAGCAGCACAGGAGCTAGCAAACAGTGCTGTGAACAGGGGAGTTGGAGTGGGAGTTCTGTTGGACGAGAAGGTATTTGCGTGTGTTTGGTTTTGTATTGGTAGTATCTGTATGTGTAGAGGCTTGGAGGGGCTTTGTGCTGGGAGAGAAGCTGAGCCTTGATTAGGGGGCGGGGTTTCACTGACTAGGGGTCCTATAAATGTAGCAGCCAGTCAGGCAGCGGCCCAGGAGCTAGCAAACAGAGCTGTAAACAGGGGAGTTTGAGTGGGAGTTCTGTTGGAGGAGAAGGTATTTGTGTGTGTTTTTGTATTGGTAGTACCTGTATGTGTAGAGGCTTGAAGGGGCTTTGTGCTGGGAGAGAAGCTGAGCCCTGATTAGGGGGCGGGGCTTCACTGACTAGGGGTCCTATAAAGGTAGCAGCCAGTCAGGCAGAGGAACAGACAGCTGCAGCGGCACAGGAGCTAGCAAACAGAGCTGTAAACAGGGGAGTTTGAGTGGGAGTTCTGATGGAGGAGATGGTATTTGTGTGTGTTTGGTTTTGTATTGGTAGTATATGTATGTGTAGAGGCTTGAAGGGGCTTTGTGCTGGGAGAGAAGCTGAGCCCTGATTAGGGGGCGGGGCTTGACTGACTAGGGGTCCTATAAAGGTAGCAGCCAGTCAGGCAGCGGCACAGGAGCTAGCAAACAGAGCTGTGAACAGGGGAGTTTGTGTGGGAGTTCTGTTGGAGGAGAAGGTATTTGTGTGTGTTTGGTTTTGTATTGGTATTATCTGTATGTGTAGAGGCTTGGAGGGGCTTTGTGCTGGGAGAGAAGCTGGGCCCTGATTAGGGGGCGGGGCTTCACTGACTAGGGGTCCTACAAATGTAGCAGCCAGTCAGGCATCGGCACAGACAGCTGCAGCGGCACAGGAGCTAGCAAACAGAGCTGTAAACAGGGGAGTTTGAGTGGGAGTTCTGTTGGAGGAGAAGGTATTTGTCTGTGTTTGGTTTTGTATTGGTACTATCTGTATGTGTAGGGGCTTTGTGCTGGGAGAGAAGCTGAGCCCTGATTAGGGGGCGGGGCTTCACTGACTTGGGGTCCTATAAAGGTAGCAGCCAGTCAGGCAGCGCTAGCAGCCAGTCAGGCAGCGGCACAGGAGCTAGCAAACAGAGCTTTTAACAGGGGAGTTTGAGTGGGAGTTCTGTTGGAGGAGAAGGTATTTGTTTGTGTTTTTGTATTGGTATTATCTGTATGTGTAGAGGCTTGGAGGGGCTTTGTGCTGGGAGAGAAGCTGGGCCCTGATTAGGGGGCGGGGCTTCACTGACTAGGGGTCCTACAAAGGTAGCAGCCAGTCAGGCAGCGGAACAGACAGCTTCAGTGGCACAGGAGCTAGCAAACAGAGCTGTAAACAGGGGAGTTTGAGTGGGAGTTCTGTTGGAGGAGAAGGTATTTGTGTGTGTTTTTGTATTGGTAGTATCTGTATGTGTAGAGGCTTGGAGGGGCTCGGTGCTGGGAGAGAAGCTGAGCCCTGATTAGGGGGCGGGGCTTCACTGACTAGGGGTCCTATAAAGGTAGCAGCCAGTCAGGCAGAGGAACAGACAGCTGCAGCGGCACAGGAGCTAGCAAACAGAGCTGTAAACAGGGGAGTTGGAGTGGGAGTTCTGTTGGAGGAGAAGGTATTTGTGTGTGTTTGGTTTTGTATTGTCAGTATCTGTATGTGCAGGGGCTTTGTGCTGGGAGAGAAGCTGAGCCCTGATTAGGGGGCGGTGCTTCCCTGACTAGGGGTCCTATAAAGGTAGCAGCCAGTCAGGCAGCGGCACAGGAGCTAGCAAACAGAGCTGTGAACAGGGGAGTTTGTGTGGGAGTTCTGTTGGAGGAGAAGGTATTTGTGTGTGTTTGGTTTTGTATTGGTATTATCTGTATGTGTAGAGGCTTGGAGGGGCTTTGTGCTGGGAGAGAAGCTGGGCCCTGATTAGGGGGCGGGGCTTCACTGACTAGGGGTCCTACAAAGGTAGCAGCCAGTCAGGCATCGGCACAGACAGCTGCAGCGGCACAGGAGCTAGCAAACAGAGCTGTAAACAGGGGAGTTTGAGTGGGAGTTCTGTTGGAGGAGAAGGTATTTGTCTGTGTTTGGTTTTGTATTGGTAGTATCTGTATGTGTAGGGGCTTTGTGCTGGGAGAGAAGCTGAGCCCTGATTAGGGGGCGGGGCTTCACTGACTTGGGGTCCTATAAAGGTAGCAGCCAGTCAGGCAGCGGCACAGGAGCTAGCAAACAGAGCTTTTAACAGGGGAGTTTGAGTGGGAGTTCTGTTGGAGGAGAAGGTATTTTGTGTTTGTTTTTGTATTGGTAGTATCTGAATGTGCAGAGGCTTGGAGGGGCTAGGTGCTGGGAGAGAAGCTGAGCCCTGATTAGGGGGCGGGGCTTCACTGACTTGGGGTCCTATAAATGTAGCAGCCAGTCAGGCAGCGGCACAGGAGCTAGCAAACAGAGCTGTGAACAGGGGAGTTTGAGTGGGAGTTCTGTTGGAGGAGATGGTATTTGTGTGTGTTTGGTTTTGCATTGGTAGTATCTGTATGTGTAGAGGCTTGGAGGGGCTTTGTGCTGGGAGAGAAGCTGAGCCCTGATTAGGGGGCGGGGCTGACTGACTAGGGGTCCTATAAAGGTAGCAGCCAGTCAGGCAGCGGCTAAGACAGCTGCAGCGGCACAGGAGCTAGCAAACAGAGCTGTAAACAGGGGAGTTGGAGTGGGAGTTCTGTTGGAGGAGAAGGTATTTGTGTGTGTTTTTGTATTGGCATTATCTGTATGTGTAGAGGCTTGGAGGGGCTTTGTGCTGGGAGAGAAGCTGGGCCCTGATTAGGGGGCGGGGCTTCACTGACTAGGGGTCCTATAAAGGGAGCAGCCAGTCAGGCAGCGGCACAGACAGCTGCAGTGGCACAGGCGCTAGCAAACAGAGCTGTAAACAGGGGAGTTTGAGTGGGAGTTCTGTTGGAGGAGAAGGTATTTGTGTGTGTTCGGTTTTGTATTGGTAGTGTCTGTATGTGTACGGGCTTTGTGCTGGGAGAGAAGCTGAGCCCTGATTAGGGGGCGGGGCTTCACTGACTAGGGGTCCTATAAAGGTAGCAGCCAGTCAGGCAGAGGAACAGACAGCTGCAGCGGCACAGGAGCTAGCAAACAGAGCTGTAAACAGGGGAGTTTGAGTGGGAGTTCTGATGGAGGAGATGGTATTTGTGTGTGTTTGGTTTTGTATTGGTAGTATATGTATGTGTAGAGGCTTGAAGGGGCTTTGTGCTGGGAGAGAAGCTGAGCCCTGATTAGGGGGCGGGGCTTGACTGACTAGGGGTCCTATAAAGGTAGCAGCCAGTCAGACAGCGGCACAGGAGCTAGCAAACAGAGCTGTCAACAGGGGAGTTTGTGTGGGAGTTCTGTTGGAGGAGAAGGTATTTGTGTGTGTTTGGTTTTGTATTGGTATTATCTGTATGTGTAGAGGCTTGGAGGGGCTTTGTGCTGGGAGAGAAGCTGGGCCCTGATTAGGGGGCGGGGCTTCACTGACTAGGGGTCCTACAAATGTAGCAGCCAGTCAGGCATCGGCACAGACAGCTGCAGCGGCACAGGAGCTAGCAAACAGAGCTGTAAACAGGGGAGTTTGAGTGGGAGTTCTGTTGGAGGAGAAGGTATTTGTCTGTGTTTGGTTTTGTATTGGTAGTATCTGTATGTGTAGGGGCTTTGTGCTGGGAGAGAAGCTGAGCCCTGATTAGGGGGCGGGGCTTCACTGACTTGGGGTCCTATAAAGGTAGCAGCCAGTCAGGCAGCGGCACAGGAGCTAGCAAACAGAGCTTTTAACAGGGGAGTTTGAGTGGGAGTTCTGTTGGAGGAGAAGGTATTTGTTTGTGTTTTTGTATTGGTATTATCTGTATGTGTAGAGGCTTGGAGGGGCTTTGTGCTGGGAGAGAAGCTGGGCCCTGATTAGGGGGCGGGGCTTCACTGACTAGGGGTCCTACAAAGGTAGCAGCCAGTCAGGCAGCGGAACAGACAGCTTCAGTGGCACAGGAGCTAGCAAACAGAGCTGTAAACAGGGGAGTTTGAGTGGGAGTTCTGTTGGAGGAGAAGGTATTTTGTGTTTGTTTTTGTATTGGTAGTATCTGAATGTGCAGAGGCTTGGAGGGGCTAGGTGCTGGGAGAGAAGCTGAGCCCTGATTAGGGGGCGGGGCTTCACTGACTAGGGGTCCTATAAAGGTAGCAGCCAGTCAGACAGCAGCACAGGAGCTAGCAAACATTGCTGTAAGCAGGGGAGTTTAAGTGGGAGTTCTGTTGGAGGAGAAAGTATTTGTGTGTGTTTTTTTGTATTGGTATTATATGTATGTGCAGAGGCTTGGAGGGGCTTTGTGCTGGGAGAGAAGCTGAGCCCTGATTAGGGGGCGGGGCTTCACTGACTAGGGGTCCTATAAAGGTAGCAGCCAGTCAGGCATCGGCACAGACAGCTGCAGCGGCACAGGAGCTAGCAAACAGAGCTGTAAACAGGGGAGTTTGAGTGGGAGTTCTGTTGGAGGAGAAGGTATTTGTCTGTGTTTGGATTTGTATTGGTAGTATCTGTATGTGTAGGGGCTTTGTGCTGGGAGAGAAGCTGAGCCCTGATTAGGGGGCGGGGCTTCACTGACTTGGGGTCCTATAAATGTAGCAGCCAGTCAGGCAGCGGCACAGGAGCTAGCAAACAGAGCTGTGAACAGGGGAGTTTGAGTGGGAGTTCTGTTGGAGGAGATGGTATTTGTGTGTGTTTGGTTTTGCATTGGTAGTATCTGTATGTGTAGAGGCTTGGAGGGGCTTTGTGCTGGGAGAGAAGCTGAGCCCTGATTAGGGGGCGGGGCTGACTGACTAGGGGTCCTATAAAGGTAGCAGCCAGTCAGGCAGCGGCTAAGACAGCTGCAGCGGCACAGGAGCTAGCAAACAGAGCTGTAAACAGGGGAGTTTGAGTGGGAGTTCTGTTGGAGGAGAAGGTATTTGTGTATGTTCGGTTTTGTATTGGTAGTGTCTGTATGTGTACGGGCTTTGTGCTGGGAGAGAAGCTGAGCCCTGATTAGGGGGCGGGGCTTCACTGACTAGGGGTCCTATAAAGGTAGCAGCCAGTCAGGCAGCGGAACAGACAGCTGCAGTGGCACAGGAGCTAGCAAACAGAGCTGTAAACAGGGGAGTTTGAGTGGGAGTTCTGTTGGAGGAGAAGGTATTTGTGTTTGTTTTTGTATTGGTAGTATCTGTATGTGTAGAGGCTTGGAGGGGCTTTGTGCTGGGAGAGAAGCTGAGCCCTGATTAGGGGGCGGGGCTTCACTGACTAGGGGTCCTATAAAGGTAGCAGCCAGTCAGACAGCAGCACAGGAGCTAGCAAACAGTGCTGTGAACAGGGGAGTTGGAGTGGGAGTTCTGTTGGACGAGAAGGTATTTGCGTGTGTTTGGTTTTGTATTGGTAGTATCTGTATGTGTAGAGGCTTGGAGGGGCTTTGTGCTGGGAGAGAATCTGAGCCCTGATTAGGGGGCGGGGTTTCACTGACTTGGGGTCCTATCAATGTAGCAGCCAGTCAGGCAGCGGCCCAGGAGCTAGCAAACAGAGCTGTAAACAGGGGAGTTTGAGTGGGAGTTCTGTTGGAGGAGAAGGTATTTGTGTGTGTTTTTGTATTGGTAGTACCTGTATGTGTAGAGGCTTGAAGGGGCTTTGTGCTGGGAGAGAAGCTGAGCCCTGATTAGGGGGCGGGGCTTCACTGACTAGGGGTCCTATAAAGGTAGCAGCCAGTCAGGCAGAGGAACAGACAGCTGCAGCGGCACAGGAGCTAGCAAACAGAGCTGTAAACAGGGGAGTTTGAGTGGGAGTTCTGATGGAGGAGATGGTATTTGTGTGTGTTTGGTTTTGTATTGGTAGTATCTGAATGTGCAGAGGCTTGGAGGGGCTAGGTGCTGGGAGAGAAGCTGAGCCCTGATTAGGGGGCGGGGCTTCCCTGACTAGGGGTCCTATAAAGGTAGCAGCCAGTCAGGCAGCGGCACAGGAGCTAGCAAACAGAGCTGTAAACAGGGGAGTTTGAGTGGGAGTTTTTTTGGAGGAGATGGTATTTGTGTGTGTTTGGTTTTGTATTGGTAGTATCTGTATGTGTATTGGTTTGGCGGGGCTTTGTGCTGGGAGAGAAGCTGAGCCCTGATTAGGGGGCGGGGTTTACCTGACTAGGGGTCCTATAAAGGTAGCAGCCAGTCAGGCAGCAGCACAGGAGCTAGCAAACAGAGCTGTGAACAGGGGAGTTTGAGTGGGAGTTCTGTTGGAGGAGAAGGTATTTGTGTGTGTTTTTGTATTGGTAGTATCTGTATGTGTAGAGGCTTGGAGGGGCTCGGTGCTGGGAGAGAAGCTGAGCCCTGATTAGGGGGCGGGGCTTCACTGACTAGGGGTCCTATAAAGGTAGCAGCCAGTCAGGCAGAGGAACAGACAGCTGCAGCGGCACAGGAGCTAGCAAACAGAGCTGTAAACAGGGGAGTTGGAGTGGGAGTTCTGTTGGAGGAGAAGGTATTTGTGTGTGTTTGGTTTTGTATTGTCAGTATCTGTATGTGCAGGGGCTTTGTGCTGGGAGAGAAGCTGAGCCCTGATTAGGGGGCGGTGCTTCCCTGACTAGGGGTCCTATAAAGGTAGCAGCCAGTCAGGCAGCGGCACAGGAGCTAGCAAACAGAGCTGTGAACAGGGGAGTTGGAGTGGGAGTTCTGTTGGAGGAGAAGGTATTTGTGTGTGTTTGGTTTTGTATTGGTATTATCTGTATGTGTAGAGGCTTGGAGGGGCTTTGTGCTGGGAGAGAAGCTGGGCCCTGATTAGGGGGCGGGGCTTCACTGACTAGGGGTCCTACAAAGGTAGCAGCCAGTCAGGCATCGGCACAGACAGCTGCAGCGGCACAGGAGCTAGCAAACAGAGCTGTAAACAGGGGAGTTTGAGTGGGAGTTCTGTTGGAGGAGAAGGTATTTGTCTGTGTTTGGTTTTGTATTGGTAGTATCTGTATGTGTAGGGGCTTTGTGCTGGGAGAGAAGCTGAGCCCTGATTAGGGGGCGGGGCTTCACTGACTTGGGGTCCTATAAAGGTAGCAGCCAGTCAGGCAGCGGCACAGGAGCTAGCAAACAGAGCTTTTAACAGGGGAGTTTGAGTGGGAGTTCTGTTGGAGGAGAAGGTATTTGTGTGTGTTCGGTTTTGTATTGGTAGTATCTGTATGTGTAGAGGCTTGGAGGGGCTTTGTGCTGGGAGAGAAGCTGAGCCCTGATTAGGGGGCGGGGCTTCACTGACTAGGCGTCCTATAAAGGTAGCAGCCAGTCAGGCAGCGGCACAGGAGCTAGCAAACAGAGCTGTAAACAGGGGAGTTTGAGTGGGAGTTCTGTTGGAGGAGAAGGTATTTGTGTGTGTTTTTGTATTGGCATTATCTGTATGTGTAGAGGCTTGGAGGGGCTTTGTGCTGGGAGAGAAGCTGGGCCCTGATTAGGGGGCGGGGCTTCACTGACTAGGGGTCCTATAAAGGGAGCAGCCAGTCAGGCAGCGGCACAGACAGCTGCAGTGGCACAGGCGCTAGCAAACAGAGCTGTAAACAGGGGAGTTTGAGTGGGAGTTCTGTTGGAGGAGAAGGTATTTGTGTGTGTTCGGTTTTGTATTGGTAGTGTCTGTATGTGTACGGGCTTTGTGCTGGGAGAGAAGCTGAGCCCTGATTAGGGGGCGGGGCTTCACTGACTAGGGGTCCTATAAAGGTAGCAGCCAGTCAGGCAGCGGAACAGACAGCTGCAGTGGCACAGGAGCTAGCAAACAGAGCTGTAAACAGGGGAGTTTGAGTGGGAGTTCTGTTGGAGGAGAAGGTATTTGTGTTTGTTTTTGTATTGGTAGTATCTGTATGTGTAGAGGCTTGGAGGGGCTTTGTGCTGGGAGAGAAGCTGAGCCCTGATTAGGGGGCGGGGCTTCACTGACTAGGGGTCCTATAAAGGTAGCAGCCAGTCAGACAGCAGCACAGGAGCTAGCAAACAGTGCTGTGAACAGGGGAGTTGGAGTGGGAGTTCTGTTGGACGAGAAGGTATTTGCGTGTGTTTGGTTTTGTATTGGTAGTATCTGTATGTGTAGAGGCTTGGAGGGGCTTTGTGCTGGGAGAGAAGCTGAGCCCTGATTAGGGGGCGGGGCTTCACTGACTAGGGGTCCTATAAAGGTAGCAGCCAGTCAGACAGCAGCACAGGAGCTAGCAAACAGAGCTTTTAAAAGGGGAGTTGGAGTGGGAGTTCTGTTGGACGAGAAGGTATTTGCGTGTGTTTGGTTTTGTATTGGTAGTATCTGTATGTGTAGAGGCTTGGAGGGGCTTTGTGCTGGGAGAGAAGCTGAGCCCTGATTAGGGGGCGGGGCTGACTGACTAGGGGTCCTATAAAGGTAGCAGCCAGTCAGGCAGCGGCTAAGACAGCTGCAGCGGCACAGGAGCTAGCAAACAGAGCTTTTAACAGGGGAGTTGGAGTTCTGTGGGAGGAGAAGGTATTTGTGTGTGTTTGGATTTGTATTGTCAGTATCTGTATGTGCAGGGGCTTTGTGCTGGGAGAGAAGCTGAGCCCTGATTAGGGGGCGGGGCTTCACTGACTAGGAGTCCTATAAAGGTAGCAGCCAGTCAGGCATCGGCACAGACAGCTGCAGCGGCACAGGAGCTAGCAAACAGAGCTGTAAACAGGGGAGTTTGAGTGGGAGTTCTGTTGGAGGAGAAGGTATTTGTCTGTGTTTGGTTTTGTATTGGTAGTATCTGTATGTGTAGGGGCTTTGTTCTGGGAGAGAAGCTGAGCCCTGATTAGGGGGCGGGGCTTCACTGACTTGGGGTCCTATAAAGGTAGCAGCCAGTCAGGCAGCGGCACAGGAGCTAGCAAACAGAGCTGTGAACAGGGGAGTTGGAGTGGGAGTTCTGTTGGAGGAGAAGGTATTTGTGTGTGTTTGGTTTTGTATTGGTAGTATCTGTATGTGTAGAGGCTTGGAGGGGCTTTGTGCTGGGAGAGAAGCTGAGTCCTGATTAGGGGGCGGGGCTTCACTGACTAGGGGTCCTATAAAGGTAGCAGCCAGTCAGGCATCGGCACAGACAGCTGCAGCGGCACAGGAGCTAGCAAACAGAGCTGTAAACAGGGGAGTTTGAGTGGGAGTTCTGTTGGAGGAGAAGGTATTTGTCTGTGTTTGGTTTTGTATTGGTAGTATCTGTATGTGTAGGGGCTTTGTTCTGGGAGAGAAGCTGAGCCCTGATTAGGGGGCGGGGCTTCACTGACTTGGGGTCCTATAAAGGTAGCAGCCAGTCAGGCAGCGGCACAGGAGCTAGCAAACAGAGCTGTGAACAGGGGAGTTGGAGTGGGAGTTCTGTTGGAGGAGAAGGTATTTGTGTGTGTTTGGTTTTGTATTGGTAGTATCTGTATGTGTACAGGCTTGGAGGGGCTTTGTGCTGGGAGAGAAGCTGAGCCCTGATTAGGGGGCGGGGCTTCACTGACTAGGGGTCCTATAAAGGTAGCAGCCAGTCAGGCATCGGCACAGACAGCTGCAGCGGCACAGGAGCTAGCAAACAGAGCTGTAAACAGGGGAGTTTGAGTGGGAGTTCTGTTGGAGGAGAAGGTATTTGTCTGTGTTTGGTTTTGTATTGGTAGTATCTGTATGTGTAGGGGCTTTGTGCTGGGAGAGAAGCTGAGCCCTGATTAGGGGGCGGGGCTTCACTGACTTGGGGTCCTATAAATGTAGCAGCCAGTCAGGCAGCGGCACAGGAGCTAGCAAACAGAGCTGTGAACAGGGGAGTTGGAGTGGGAGTTCTGTTGGAGGAAAAGGTATTTGTGTGTGTTTGGTTTTGTATTGTCAGTATCTGTATGTGCAGGGGCTTTGTGCTGGGAGAGAAGCTGAGCCCTGATTAGGGGGCGGGGCTTGACTGACTAGGGGTCCTATAAAGGTAGCAGCCAGTCAGGCAGCGGCTAAGACAGCTGCAGCGGCACAGGAGCTAGCAAACAGAGCTGTAAACAGGGGAGTTGGAGTGGGAGTTCTGTTGTAGGAGAAGGTATTCGTGTGTGTTTGGTTTTGTATTGTCAGTATCTGTATGTGCAGGGGCTTTGTGCTGGGAGAGAAGCTGAGCCCTGATTAGGGGGCGGGGCTTCCCTGACTAGGGGTCCTATAAAGGTAGCAGCCAGTCAGGCAGCGGAACAGACAGCTGCAGTGGCACAGGAGCTAGCAAACAGAGCTGTAAACAGGGGAGTTTGAGTGGGAGTTCTGTTGGAGGAGAAGGTATTTGTGTTTGTTTTTGTATTGGTAGTATCTGTATGTGTAGAGGTTTGAAGGGGCTTTGTGCTGGGAGAGAAGCTGAGCCCTGATTAGGGGGCGGGGCTTCCCTGACTAGGGGTCCTATAAAGGTAGCAGCCAGTCAGACAGCAGCACAGAAGCTAACAAACAGTGCTGTAAGCAGGGGAGTTTGAGTGGGAGTTCTGTTGGAGGAGAAGGTATTTGTGTGTGTTTTTGTATTGGTAGTATCTGTATGTGTAGAGGCTTGGAGGGGCTAGGTGCTGGGAGAGAAGCTGAGCCCTGATTAGGGGGCGGGGCTTCACTGACTAGGGGTCCTATAAATGTAGCAGCCAGTCAAGCAGCGGCACAGGAGCTAGCAAACAGAGCTGTGAACAGGGGAGTTTGAGTGGGAGTTCTGTTGGAGGAGAAGGTATTTGTGTGTGTTTTTGTATTGGTAGTATCTGTATGTGTAGAGGCTTGGAGGGGCTTTGTCCTGGGAGAGAAGCTGAGCCCTGATTAGGGGGCGGGGCTTCCCTGACTAGGGGTCCTATAAATGTAGCAGCCAGTCAAGCAGCGGCACAGGAGCTAGCAAACAGAGCTGTGAACAGGGGAGTTTGAGTGGGAGTTCTGTTGGAGGAGAAGGTATTTGTGTGTGTTTTTGTATTGGTAGTATCTGTATGTGTAGAGGCTTGGAGGGGCTAGGTGCTGGGAGAGAAGCTGAGCCCTGATTAGGGGGCGGGGCTTCACTGACTAGGGGTCCTATAAAGGTAGCAGCCAGTCAGGCAGCGGCACAGACAGCTGCAGCGGCACAGGAGCTAGCAAACAGAGCTGTAAACAGGGGAGTTTGAGTGGAGGTTCTGTTGGAGGAGATGGTATTTGTGTGTGTTTGGTTTTGTATTGGTAGTATCTGTATGTGTAGAGGCTTGGAGGGGCTTTGTGCTGGAAGAGAAGCTGAGCCCTGATTAGGGGCCGGGGCTGACTGACTAGGGGTCCTATAAAGGTAGCAGCCAGTCAGGCAGCGGCTAAGACAGCTGCAGCGGCACAGGAGCTAGCAAACAGAGCTTTTAACAGGGGAGTTGGAGTGGGAGTTCTGTTGGAGGAGAAGGTATTTGTGTGTGTTTGGTTTTGTATTGGTAGTATCTGTATGTGTAGAGATTTGGAGGGGCTTTGTGCTGGGAGAGAAGCTGAGCCCTGATTAGGGGGCGGGGCTTCACTGACTAGGGGTCCTATAAATGTAGCAGCCAGTCAGGTAGCGTCACAGGAGCTAGCAAACAGAGCTGTAAACAGGGGAGTTTGAGTGGGAGTTCTGTTGGAGGAGAAGGTATTTGTATGTGTAGAGGCTTGGAGGGGCTAGGTGCTGGGAGAGAAGCTGAGCCCTGATTAGGGGGCGGGGCTTCACTGACTAGGGGTCCTATAAAGGCAGCAGCCAGTCAGGCAGCGGCACAGGAGCTAGCAAACATTGCTGTAAGCAGGGGAGTTTGAGTGGGAGTTCTGTTGGAGGAGAAAGTATTTGTGTGTGTTTGGTTTTGTATTGGTAGTATCTGTATGTGTAGAGGCTTGGAGGGGTTTTGTGCTGGGAGAGAAGCTGAGCCCTGATTAGGGGGCGGGGCTTCACTGACTAGGGGTCCTATAAAGGTAGCAGCCAGTCAGGCAGCGGAACAGACAGCTGCAGTGGCACAGGAGCTAGCAAACAGAGCTGTAAACAGGGGAGTTTGAGTGGGAGTTCTGTTGGAGGAGAAGGTATTTGTGTTTGTTTTTGTATTGGTAGTATCTGTATGTGTAGAGGCTTGGAGGGGCTTTGTGCTGGGAGAGAAGCTGAGCCCTGATTGGGGGCGGTGCTTCACTGACTAGGGGTCCTATAAAACTGGCAGCCAGTCAGGCAGCGGCACAGGAGCTAGCCAACAGAGCTGTAAACAGGGGAGTTTGAGTGGGAGTTCTGTTGGAGGAGAAGGTATTTGTGTGTGTTTTTGTATTGGTAGTATCTGTATGTGTAGAGGCTTGGAGGGGCTAGGTGCTGCGAGAGAAGCTGAGCCCTGATTAGGGGGCGGGGCTTCACGGCAAGGGGTCCTATAAAGGTCGCAGCCAGTCAGGCAGTGGCACAGGAGCTAGCAAACAGAGCTGTAAACAGGGGAGTTTGAATGGGAGTTCTGTTGGAGGAGAAGGTATTTGTGTTTGTTTTTGTATTGGTAGTATCTGTATGTGTAGAGGTTTGAAGGGGCTTTGTGCTGGGAGAGAAGCTGAGCCCTGATTAGGGGGCGGGGCTTCACTGACTAGGGGTCCTGTAAAGGTAGCAGCCAGTCAGGCAGCGGCACAGACAGCTGCAGCGGCACAGGAGCTAGCAAACAGAGCTGTAAACAGGGGAGTGTGAGTGGGAGTTCTGTTGGAGGAGAAGATATTTGTGTGTGTTTGGTTTTGTATTGGTAGTATCTGTATGTGTAGGGGCTTTGTGCTGGGAGAGAAGCTGAGCCCTGATTAGGGGGCGGGGCTTCACTGACTAGGGGTCCTATAAAGGTAGCAGCCAGTCAGGCAGCGGCACAGGAGCTAGCAAACAGAGCTGTAAACAGGGGAGTTTGAGTGGGAGTTCTGTTGGAGGAGAAGTATTTGTGTGTGTTTTTGTATTGGTATTATCTGTATGTGTAGAGGCTTGGAGGGCCTTTGTGCTGGGAGAGAAGCTGAGCCCTGATTAGGGGGCGGGGCTTCACTGACTAGGGGTCCTATAAAGGTAGCAGCCAGTCAGGCAGCGGCACAGACAGCTGCAGCGGCACAGGAGCTAGCAAACAGAGCTGTAAACAGGGGAGTTTGAGTGGGAGTTCTGTTGGAGGAGAAGGTATTCGTGTGTGTTTGGTTTTCTATTGGTAGTATCTGTATGTGTAGAGGCTTGGAGGGGCTAGGTGCTGGGAGAGAAGCTGAGCCCTGATTAGGGGGCGGGGCTTCCCTGACTAGGGGTCCTATAAAGGTAGCAGCCAGTCAGGCAGCGGCACAGGAGCTAGCAAACAGAGCTGTAAACAGGGGAGTTTGAGTGGGAGTTTTTTTGGAGGAGATGGTATTTGTGTGTGTTTGGTTTTGTATTGGTAGTATCTGTATGTGTATTGGTTTGGCGGGGCTTTGTGCTTGGAGAGAAGCTGAGCCCTGATTAGGGGGCGGGGTTTACCTGACTAGGGGTCCTATAAAGGTAGCAGCCAGTCAGGCAGCAGCACAGGAGCTAGCAAACAGAGCTGTGAACAGGGGAGTTTGAGTGGGAGTTCTGTTGGAGGAGAAGGTATTTGTGTGTGTTTTTGTATTGGTAGTATCTGTATGTGTAGAGGCTTGGAGGGGCTCGGTGCTGGGAGAGAAGCTGAGCCCTGATTAGGGGGCGGGGCTTCACTGACTAGGGGTCCTATAAAGGTAGCAGCCAGTCAGGCAGAGGAACAGACAGCTGCAGCGGCACAGGAGCTAGCAAACAGAGCTGTAAACAGGGGAGTTGGAGTGGGAGTTCTGTTGGAGGAGAAGGTATTTGTGTGTGTTTGGTTTTGTATTGTCAGTATCTGTATGTGCAGGGGCTTTGTGCTGGGAGAGAAGCTGAGCCCTGATTAGGGGGCGGTGCTTCCCTGACTAGGGGTCCTATAAAGGTAGCAGCCAGTCAGGCAGCGGCACAGGAGCTAGCAAACAGAGCTGTGAACAGGGGAGTTTGTGTGGGAGTTCTGTTGGAGGAGAAGGTATTTGTGTGTGTTTGGTTTTGTATTGGTATTATCTGTATGTGTAGAGGCTTGGAGGGGCTTTGTGCTGGGAGAGAAGCTGGGCCCTGATTAGGGGGCGGGGCTTCACTGACTAGGGGTCCTACAAAGGTAGCAGCCAGTCAGGCATCGGCACAGACAGCTGCAGCGGCACAGGAGCTAGCAAACAGAGCTGTAAACAGGGGAGTTTGAGTGGGAGTTCTGTTGGAGGAGAAGGTATTTGTCTGTGTTTGGTTTTGTATTGGTAGTATCTGTATGTGTAGGGGCTTTGTGCTGGGAGAGAAGCTGAGCCCTGATTAGGGGGCGGGGCTTCACTGACTTGGGGTCCTATAAAGGTAGCAGCCAGTCAGGCAGCGGCACAGGAGCTAGCAAACAGAGCTTTTAACAGGGGAGTTTGAGTGGGAGTTCTGTTGGAGGAGAAGGTATTTGTGTGTGTTCGGTTTTGTATTGGTAGTATCTGTATGTGTAGAGGCTTGGAGGGGCTTTGTGCTGGGAGAGAAGCTGAGCCCTGATTAGGGGGCGGGGCTTCACTGACTAGGCGTCCTATAAAGGTAGCAGCCAGTCAGGCAGCGGCACAGGAGCTAGCAAACAGAGCTGTAAACAGGGGAGTTTGAGTGGGAGTTCTGTTGGAGGAGAATGTATTTGTGTGTGTTTTTGTATTGGCATTATCTGTATGTGTAGAGGCTTGGAGGGGCTTTGTGCTGGGAGAGAAGCTGGGCCCTGATTAGGGGGCGGGGCTTCACTGACTAGGGGTCCTATAAAGGGAGCAGCCAGTCAGGCAGCGGCACAGACAGCTGCAGTGGCACAGGCGCTAGCAAACAGAGCTGTAAACAGGGGAGTTTGAGTGGGAGTTCTGTTGGAGGAGAAGGTATTTGTGTGTGTTCGGTTTTGTATTGGTAGTGTCTGTATGTGTACGGGCTTTGTGCTGGGAGAGAAGCTGAGCCCTGATTAGGGGGCGGGGCTTCACTGACTAGGGGTCCTATACAGGTAGCAGCCAGTCAGGCAGCGGAACAGACAGCTGCAGTGGCACAGGAGCTAGCAAACAGAGCTGTAAACAGGGGAGTTTGAGTGGGAGTTCTGTTGGAGGAGAAGGTATTTGTGTTTGTTTTTGTATTGGTAGTATCTGTATGTGTAGAGGATTGGAGGGGCTTTGTGCTGGGAGAGAAGCTGAGCCCTGATTAGGGGGCGGGGCTTCACTGACTAGGGGTCCTATAAAGGTAGCAGCCAGTCAGACAGCAGCACAGGAGCTAGCAAACAGTGCTGTGAACAGGGGAGTTGGAGTGGGAGTTCTGTTGGACGAGAAGGTATTTGCGTGTGTTTGGTTTTGTATTGGTAGTATCTGTATGTGTAGAGGCTTGGAGGGGCTTTGTGCTGGGAGAGAAGCTGAGCCCTGATTAGGGGGCGGGGCTTCACTGACTAGGGGTCCTATAAAGGTAGCAGCCAGTCAGACAGCAGCACAGGAGCTAGCAAACAGAGCTTTTAAAAGGGGAGTTGGAGTGGGAGTTCTGTTGGACGAGAAGGTATTTGCGTGTGTTTGGTTTTGTATTGGTAGTATCTGTATGTGTAGAGGCTTGGAGGGGCTTTGTGCTGGGAGAGAAGCTGAGCCCTGATTAGGGGGCGGGGCTGACTGACTAGGGGTCCTATAAAGGTAGCAGCCAGTCAGGCATCGGCACAGACAGCTGCAGCGGCACAGGAGCTAGCAAACAGAGCTGTAAACAGGGGAGTTTGAGTGGGAGTTCTGTTGGAGGAGAAGGTATTTGTCTGTGTTTGGTTTTGTATTGGTAGTATCTGTATGTGTAGGGGCTTTGTGCTGGGAGAGAAGCTGAGCCCTGATTAGGGGGCGGGGCTTCACTGACTTGGGGTCCTATAAAGGTAGCAGCCAGTCAGGCAGCGGCACAGGAGCTAGCAAACAGAGCTGTGAACAGGGGAGTTGGAGTGGGAGTTCTGTTGGAGGAGAAGGTATTTGTGTGTGTTTGGTTTTGTATTGGTAGTATCTGTATGTGTAGAGGCTTGGAGGGGCTTTGTGCTGGGAGAGAAGCTGAGTCCTGATTAGGGGGCGGGGCTTCACTGACTAGGGGTCCTATAAAGGTAGCAGCCAGTCAGGCATCGGCACAGACAGCTGCAGCGGCACAGGAGCTAGCAAACAGAGCTGTAAACAGGGGAGTTTGAGTGGGAGTTCTGTTGGAGGAGAAGGTATTTGTCTGTGTTTGGTTTTGTATTGGTAGTATCTGTATGTGTAGGGGCTTTGTTCTGGGAGAGAAGCTGAGCCCTGATTAGGGGGCGGGGCTTCACTGACTTGGGGTCCTATAAAGGTAGCAGCCAGTCAGGCAGCGGCACAGGAGCTAGCAAACAGAGCTGTGAACAGGGGAGTTGGAGTGGGAGTTCTGTTGGAGGAGAAGGTATTTGTGTGTGTTTGGTTTTGTATTGGTAGTATCTGTATGTGTACAGGCTTGGAGGGGCTTTGTGCTGGGAGAGAAGCTGAGCCCTGATTAGGGGGCGGGGCTTCACTGACTAGGGGTCCTATAAAGGTAGCAGCCAGTCAGGCATCGGCACAGACAGCTGCAGCGGCACAGGAGCTAGCAAACAGAGCTGTAAACAGGGGAGTTTGAGTGGGAGTTCTGTTGGAGGAGAAGGTATTTGTCTGTGTTTGGTTTTGTATTGGTAGTATCTGTATGTGTAGGGGCTTTGTGCTGGGAGAGAAGCTGAGCCCTGATTAGGGGGCGGGGCTTCACTGACTTGGGGTCCTATAAATGTAGCAGCCAGTCAGGCAGCGGCACAGGAGCTAGCAAACAGAGCTGTGAACAGGGGAGTTGGAGTGGGAGTTCTGTTGGAGGAGAAGGTATTTGTGTGTGTTTGGTTTTGTATTGGTAGTATCTGTATGTGTAGAGGGTTGGAGGGGCTTTGTGCTGGGAGAGAAGCTGAGCCCTGATTAGGGGGCGGGGCTTGACTGACTAGGGGTCCTATAAAGGTAGCAGCCAGTCAGGCAGCGGCTAAGACAGCTGCAGCGGCACAGGAGCTAGCAAACAGAGCTGTAAACAGGGGAGTTGGAGTGGGAGTTCTGTTGTAGGAGAAGGTATTTGTGTGTGTTTGGTTTTGTATTGTCAGTATCTGTATGTGCAGGGGCTTTGTGCTGGGAGAGAAGCTGAGCCCTGATTAGGGGGCGGGGCTTCCCTGACTAGGGGTCCTATAAAGGTAGCAGCCAGTCAGGCAGCGGCACAGGAGCTAGCAAACAGAGCTGTAAACAGGGGAGTTTGAGTGGGAGTTTTTTTGGAGGAGATGGTATTTGTGTGTGCTTCGTTTTGTATTGGTAGTATCTGTATGTGTATTGGTTTGGCGGGGCTTTGTGCTGGGAGAGAAGCTGAGCCCTGATTAGGGGGCGGGGCTTCACTGACTAGGGGTCCTATAAAGGGAGCAGCCAGTCAGGCAGCGGAACAGACAGCTGCAGTGGCACAGGAGCTAGCAAACAGAGCTGTAAACAGGGGAGTTTGAGTGGGAGTTATGTTGGAGGAGAAGGTATTTGTGTTTGTTTTTGTATTGGTAGTATCTGTATGTGTAGAGGTTTGAAGGGGCTTTGTGCTGGGAGAGAAGCTGAGCCCTGATTAGGGGGCGGGGCTTCCCTGACTAGGGGTCCTATAAAGGTAGCAGCCAGTCAGACAGCAGCACAGAAGCTAACAAACAGTGCTGTAAGCAGGGGAGTTTGAGTGGGAGTTCTGTTGGAGGAGAAGGTATTTGTGTGTGTTTTTGTATTGGTAGTATCTGTATGTGTAGAGGCTTGGAGGGGCTAGGTGCTGGGAGAGAAGCTGAGCCCTGATTAGGGGGCGGGGCTTCACTGACTAGGGGTCCTATAAATGTAGCAGCCAGTCAAGCAGCGGCACAGGAGCTAGCAAACAGAGCTGTGAACAGGGGAGTTTGAGTGGGAGTTCTGTTGGAGGAGAAGGTATTTGTGTGTGTTTTTGTATTGGTAGTATCTGTATGTGTAGAGGCTTGGAGGGGCTTTGTCCTGGGAGAGAAGCTGAGCCCTGATTAGGGGGCGGGGCTTCACTGACTAGGGGTCCTATAAATGTAGCAGCCAGTCAAGCAGCGGCACAGGAGCTAGCAAACAGAGCTGTGAACAGGGGAGTTTGAGTGGGAGTTCTGTTGGAGGAGAAGGTATTTGTGTGTGTTTTTGTATTGGTAGTATCTGTATGTGTAGAGGCTTGGAGGGGCTAGGTGCTGGGAGAGAAGCTGAGCCCTGATTAGGGGGCGGGGCTTCACTGACTAGGGGTCCTATAAAGGTAGCAGCCAGTCAGGCAGCGGCACAGACAGCTGCAGCGGCACAGGAGCTAGCAAACAGAGCTGTAAACAGGGGAGTTTGAGTGGAGGTTCTGTTGGAGGAGATGGTATTTGTGTGTGTTTGGTTTTGTATTGGTAGTATCTGTATGTGTAGAGGCTTGGAGGGGCTTTGTGATGGAAGAGAAGCTGAGCCCTGATTAGGGGCCGGGGCTGACTGACTAGGGGTCCTATAAAGGTAGCAGCCAGTCAGGCAGCGGCTAAGACAGCTGCAGCGGCACAGGAGCTAGCAAACAGAGCTTTTAACAGGGGAGTTGGAGTTCTGTTGGAGGAGAAGGTATTTGTGTGTGTTTGGATTTGTATTGTCAGTATCTGTATGTGCAGGGGCTTTGTGCTGGGAGAGAGGCTGAGCCCTGATTGGGGGCGGGGCTTCCCTGACTAGGGGTCCTACAAAGGTAGGAGCCAGTCAGGCAGCGGCACAGGAGCTAGCAAACAGAGCTTTTAACAGGGGAGTTGGAGTGGGAGTTCTGTTGGAGGAGAAGGTATTTGTATGTGTAGAGGCTTGGAGGGGCTAGGTGCTGGGAGAGAAGCTGAGCCCTGATTAGGGGGCGGGGCTTCACTGACTAGGGGTCCTATAAAGGCAGCAGCCAGTCAGGCAGCGGCACAGGAGCTAGCAAACATTGCTGTAAGCAGGGGAGTTGGAGTTCTGTTGGAGGAGAAAGTATTTTTGTGTGTTTGGTTTTGTATTGGTAGTATCTGTATGTGTAGAGGCTTGGAGGGGTTTTGTGCTGGGAGAGAAGCTGAGCCCTGATTAGGGGGAGGGGCTGACTGACTAGGGGTCCTATAAAGGTAGCAGCCAGTCAGGCAGCGGCACAGACAGCTGCAGCGGCACAGGAGCTAGCAAACAGAGCTGTAAACAGGGGAGTTGGAGTTCTGTTGGAGGAGAAGGTATTTGTGTGTGTTTAGTTTAGTATTGTTAGTATCTGTATGTGCAGGGGCTTTGTGCTGGGAGAGAAGCTGAGCCCTCATTAGGGGGCGGGGCTTCCCTGACTAGGGGTCCTACAAAGGTAGCAGCCAGTCAGGCAGCGGCACAGGAGCTAGCAAACAGAGCTTTTAACAGGGGAGTTGGAGTGGGAGATCTGTTGGACGAGAAGGTATTTGCGTGTGTTTGGTTTTGTATTGGTAGTATCTGTATGTGTAGAGGCTTGGAGGGGCTTTGTCCTGGGAGAGAAGCTGAGCCCTGATTAGGGGGCGGGGCTTCACTGACTAGGGGTCCTATAAATGTAGCAGCCAGTCAAGCAGCGGCACAGGAGCTAGCAAACAGAGCTGTGAACAGGGGAGTTTGAGTGGGAGTTCTGTTGGAGGAGAAGGTATTTGTGTGTGTTTTTGTATTGGTAGTATCTGTATGTGTAGAGGCTTGGAGGGGCTAGGTGCTGGGAGAGAAGCTGAGCCCTGATTAGGGGGAGGGGCTGACTGACTAGGGGTCCTATAAAGGTAGCAGCCAGTCAGGCAGCGGCACAGACAGCTGCAGCGGCACAGGAGCTAGCAAACAGAGCTTTTAACAGGGGAGTTGGAGTTCTGTTGGAGGAGAAGGTATTTGTGTGTGTTTGGATTTGTATTGTCAGTATCTGTATGTGCAGGGGCTTTGTGCTGGGAGAGAAGCTGAGCCCTGATTGGGGGCGGGGCTTCCCTGACTAGGGGTCCTACAAAGGTAGGAGCCAGTCAGGCAGCGGCACAGGAGCTAGCAAACAGAGCTTTTAACACGGGAGTTTGGGTGGGAGTTCTGTTGGAGGAGATGGTATTTGTGTGTGTTCGGTTTTGTATTGGTAGTGTCTGTATGTGTAGGGGTTTGGCGGGGCTTTCTGCTTGGAGAGAAGCTGAGCCCTGATTAGGGGGCGGGGCTTCACTGACTAGGGGTCCTATAAAGGTAGCAGCCAGTCAGGCAGCGGCACAGACAGCTGAAGCGGCACAGGAGCTAGCAAACAGAGCTGTAAGCAGGGGAGTTTGAGTGGGAGTTCTGTTGGAGGAGAAGGTATTTGTGTTTTTTTGTATTGGTAGTATCTGTATGTGTAGAGGCTTGGAGGGGCTTTGTGCTGGGAGAGAAGCTGAGCCCTGATTGGGGGCGGTGCTTCACTGACTAGGGGTCCTATAAAGCTAGCAGCCAGTCAGGCAGCGGCACAGGAGCTAGCAAACAGACCTGTAAACAGGGGAGTTTGGGTGGGAGTTCTGTTGGAGGAGAAGGTATTTGTGTGTGTTCGGTTTTGTATTGGTAGTGTCTGTATGTGTACGGGCTTTGTGCTGGGAGAGAAGCTGAGTCCTGATTAGGGGGCGGGGCTTCACTGACTAGGGGTCCTATAAAGGTAGCAGCCAGTCAGGCAGCGGAACAGACAGCTGCAGCGGCACAGGAGCTAGCAAACAGAGCTGTAAACAGGGGAGTTTGAGTGGGAGTTCTGTTGGAGGAGAAGGTATTTGTGTGTGTTCGGTTTTGTATTGGTAGTGTCCGTATGTGTACGGGCTTTGTGCTGGGAGAGAAGCTGAGCCCTGATTAGGGGGCGGGGCATCACTGACTAGGTGTCCTATAAAGGTAGCAGCCAGTCAGGCAGCGGCTAAGACAGCTGCAGCGGCACAGGAGCTAGCAAACAGAGCTGTAAACAGGGGAGTTTGAGTGGGAGTTCTGTTGGAGGAGAAGGTATTTGTGTGTGTTTGGTTTTGTATTGGTAGTATCTGTATGTGTAGAGGCTTGGAGGGGCTTTGTGCTTGGAGAGAAGCTGAGCCCTGATTAGGGGGCGGGGCTTCACTGACTAGGGGTCCTATAAAACTGGCAGCCAGTCAGGCAGCGGCACAGGAGCTAGCAAACAGAGCTGTAAACAGGGGAGTTTGAGTGGGAGTTCTGTTGGAGGAGAAGGTATTTGTGTGTGTTTTTGTATTGGTAGTATCTGTATGTGTAGAGGCTTGGAGGGGCTTTGTGCTTGGAGAGAAGCTGAGCCCTGATTAGGGGGCGGGGCTTCACTGACTAGGGGTCCTATAAAACTGGCAGCCAGTCAGGCAGCGGCACAGGAGCTAGCAAACAGAGCTGTAAACAGGGGAGTTTGAGTGGGATTTCTGTTGGAGGAGATGGTATTTGTGTGTGTTTGGTTTTGTATTGGTAGTATCTGTATGTGTAGGGGTTTGGCGGGGCTTTGTGCTTGGAGAGAAGCTGAGCCCTGATTAGGGGGCGGGGCTTCACTGACTAGGGGTCCTATAAAGGTAGCAGCCAGTCAGGCAGCGGCACAGACAGCTGAAGCGGCACAGGAGCTAGCAAACAGAGCTGTAAGCAGGGGAGTTTGAGTGGGAGTTCTGTTGGAGGAGAAGGTATTTGTGTTTTTTTGTATTGGTAGTATCTGTATGTGTAGAGGCTTGGAGGGGCTTTGTGCTGGGAGAGAAGCTGAGCCCTGATTGGGGGCGGTGCTTCACTGACTAGGGGTCCTATAAAGCTAGCAGCCAGTCAGGCAGCGGCACAGGAGCTAGCAAACAGACCTGTAAACAGGGGAGTTTGGGTGGGAGTTGTGTTGGAGGAGAAGGTATTTGTGTGTGTTCGGTTTTGTATTGGTAGTGTCTGTATGTGTACGGGCTTTGTGCTGGGAGAGAAGCTGAGCCCTGATTAGGGGGCGGGGCTTCACTGACTAGGAGTCCTATAAAGGTAGCAGCCAGTCAGGCAGCGGAACAGACAGCTGCAGTGGCACAGGAGCTAGCAAACAGAGCTGTAAACAGGGGAGTTTGAGTGGGAGTTCTGTTGGAGGAGAAGGTATTTGTGTTTGTTTTTGTATTGGTAGTATCTGTATGTGTAGAGGTTTGAAGGGGCTTTGTGCTGGGAGAGAAGCTGAGCCCTGATTAGGGGGCGGGGCTTCACTGACTAGGTGTCCTGTAAAGGTAGCAGCCAGTCAGGCAGCGGCACAGACAGCTGCAGCGGCACAGGAGCTAGCAAACAGAGCTGTAAGCAGGGGAGTTTGAGTGGGAGTTCTGTTGGAGGAGAAGGTTTTTTTTTTTTGTATTGGTAGTATCTGTATGTGTAGAGGCTTGGAGGGGCTTTGTGCTGGGAGAGAAGCTGAGCCCTGATTGGGGGCGGTGCTTCACTGACTAGGGGTCCTATAAAACTGGCAGCCAGTCAGGCAGCGGCACAGGAGCTAGCAAACAGAGCTGTAAACAGGGGAGTTTGAGTGGGAGTTCTGTTGGAGAAGGTATTTGTGTGTGTTTTTGTATTGGTAGTATCTGTATGTGTAGAGGCTTGGAGGGGCTAGGTGCTGCGAGAGAAGCTGAGCCCTGATTAGGGGGCGGGGCTTCACGGCAAGGGGTCCTATAAAGGTCGCAGCCAGTCAGGCAGTGGCACAGGAGCTAGCAAACAGAGCTGTAAACAGGGGAGTTTGAATGGGAGTTCTGTTGGAGGAGAAGGTATTTGTGTTTGTTTTTGTATTGGTAGTATCTGTATGTGTAGAGGTTTGAAGGGGCTTTGTGCTGGGAGAGAAGCTGAGCCCTGATTAGGGGGCGGGGCTTCACTGACTAGGGGTCCTGTAAAGGTAGCAGCCAGTCAGGCAGCGGCACAGACAGCTGCAGCGGCACAGGAGCTAGCAAACAGAGCTGTAAGCAGGGGAGTTTGAGTGGGAGTTCTGTTGGAGGAGAAGGTTTTTTTTTTTTGTATTGGTAGTATCTGTATGTGTAGAGGCTTGGAGGGGCTTTGTGCTGGGAGAGAAGCTGAGCCCTGATTGGGGGCGGTGCTTCACTGACTAGGGGTCCTATAAAACTGGCAGCCAGTCAGGCAGCGGCACAGGAGCTAGCAAACAGAGCTGTAAACAGGGGAGTTTGAGTGGGAGTTCTGTTGGAGAAGGTATTTGTGTGTGTTTTTGTATTGGTAGTATCTGTATGTGTAGAGGCTTGGAGGGGCTAGGTGCTGCGAGAGAAGCTGAGCCCTGATTAGGGGGCGGGGCTTCACGGCAAGGGGTCCTATAAAGGTCGCAGCCAGTCAGGCAGTGGCACAGGAGCTAGCAAACAGAGCTGTAAACAGGGGAGTTTGAATGGGAGTTCTGTTGGAGGAGAAGGTATTTGTGTTTGTTTTTGTATTGGTAGTATCTGTATGTGTAGAGGTTTGAAGGGGCTTTGTGCTGGGAGAGAAGCTGAGCCCTGATTAGGGGGCGGGGCTTCACTGACTAGGGGTCCTGTAAAGGTAGCAGCCAGTCAGGCAGCGGCACAGACAGCTGCAGCGGCACAGGAGCTAGCAAACAGAGCTGTAAACAGGGGAGTGTGAGTGGGAGTTCTGTTGGAGGAGAAGGTATTTGTGTGTGTTTGGTTTTGTATTGGTAGTATCTGTATGTGTAGGGGCTTTGTGCTGGGAGAGAAGCTGAGCCCTGATTAGGGGGCGGGGCTTCACTGACTAGGGGTCCTATAAAGGTAGCAGCCAGTCAGACAGCGGCACAGGAGCTAGAAAACAGAGCTGTAAGCAGGGGAGTTTGAGTGGGAGTTCTGTTGGAGGAGAAGGTATTTGTGTATGTTTTTTTGTATTGGTAGTGTCTGTATGTGTAGGGGATTGGCGGGGCTTTGTGCTTGGAGAGAAGCTGAGCCCTGATTAGGGGGCGGGGCTTCACTGACTAGGGGTCCTATAAAGGTAGCAGCCAGTCAGGCAGCGGCACAGACAGCTGCAGCGGCACAGGAGCTAGCAAACAGAGCTGTAAGCAGGGGAGTTTGAGTGGGAGTTCTGTTGGAGGAGAATTTATTTGTGTGTGTTTTTGTATTGGTAGTGTCTGTATGTGTAGAGGCTTGGAGGGGCTAGGTGCTGCGAGAGAAGCTGAGCCCTGATTAGGGGGCGGGGCTTAACTGACTAGGCGTCCTATAAAGGTAGCAGCCAGTCAGGCAGCGGCACAGACAGCTGCAGCGGCACAGGAGCTAGCAAACAGAGCTGTAAACAGGGGAGTTGGAGTGGGAGTTCTGCTGGAGGAGAAGGTATTTGTGTGTGTTTGGTTTTGTATTGGTAGTATCTGTATGTGTAGGGGCTTTGTGCTGGGAGAGAAGCTGAGCCCTGATTAGGGGGCGGGGCATCACTGACTAGGGGTCCTATAAAGGTAGCAGCCAGTCAGGCATCGGAACAGACAGCTGCAGTGGCACAGGAGCTAGCAAACAGAGCTGTAAACAGGGGAGTTTGAGTGGGAGTTCTGTTGGAGGAGAAGGTATTTGTGTGTGTTCGGTTTTGTATTGGTAGTGTCCGTATGTGTACGGGCTTTGTGCTGGGAGAGAAGCTGAGCCCTGATTAGGGGGCGGGGCATCACTGACTAGGTGTCCTATAAAGGTAGCAGCCAGTCAGGCAGCGGCTAAGACAGCTGCAGCGGCACAGGAGCTAGCAAACAGAGCTGTAAACAGGGGAGTTTGAGTGGGAGTTCTGTTGGAGGAGAAGGTATTTGTGTGTGTTTGGTTTTGTATTGGTAGTATCTGTATGTGTAGAGGCTTGGAGGGGCTTTGTGCTTGGAGAGAAGCTGAGCCCTGATTAGGGGGCGGGGCTTCACTGACTAGGGGTCCTATAAAACTGGCAGCCAGTCAGGCAGCGGCACAGGAGCTAGCAAACAGAGCTGTAAACAGGGGAGTTTGAGTGGGAGTTCTGTTGGAGGAGAAGGTATTTGTGTGTGTTTTTGTATTGGTAGTATCTGTATGTGTAGAGGCTTGGAGGGGCTAGGTGCTGCGAGAGAAGCTGAGCCCTGATTAGGGGGCGGGGCTTAACTGACTAGGCGTCCTATAAAGGTAGCAGCCAGTCAGGCAGCGGCACAGACAGCTGCAGCGGCACAGGAGCTAGCAAACAGAGCTGTAAACAGGGGAGTTGGAGTGGGAGTTCTGCTGGAGGAGAAGGTATCTGTGTGTGTTTGGTTTTGTATTGGTAGTATCTGTATGTGCAGGGGCTTTGTGCTGGGAGAGAAGCTGAGCCCTGATTAGGGGGCGGGGCTTCCCTGACTAGGGGTCCTATAAAGGTAGCAGCCAGTCAGGCAGCGGCACAGACAGCTGCAGCGGCAGAGGAGCTAGCAAACAGAGCTGTAAACAGCGTAGTTTCAGTGGGAGTTCTGATGGAGGAGAAGGTATTTGTGTCTGTTTTTGTATTGGTAGTGTCAGTATGTGTAGAGGCTTGGAGGGACTAGGTGCTGGGAGAGAAGCTGAGCCCTGATTAGGGGGCGGGGCTTCACTGACTAGGGGTCCTATAAAGGTAGCAGCCAGTCAGGCAGCGGCTAAGACAGCTGCAGCGGCACAGGAGCTAGCAAACAGAGCTGTAAACAGTGGAGTTGGAGTTCTGTTGGAGGAGAAGGTATTTGTGTGTGTTTGGATTTGTATTGTCAGTATCTGTATGTGCAGGGGCTTTGTGCTGGGAGAGAAGCTGAGCCCTGATTAGGGGGTGGGCCTTCACTGACTAGGGGTCCTATAAAGGTAGCAGCCAGTCAGGCAGCGGCACAGGAGCTAGCAAACAGAGCTGTAAACAGGGGAGTTTGAGTGGGAGTTCTGTTGGAGGAGAAGGTATTTGTGTGTGTTTTTGTATTGGTAGTATCTGTATGTGTAGAGGCTTGGAGGGGCTAGGTGCTGCGAGAAAAGCTGAGCCCTGATTAGGGGGCGGGGCTTCCCTGACTAGGGGTCCTATAAAGGTAGCAGCCAGTCAGGCAGCGGCACAGGAGCTAGCAAAAAGAGCTGTAAACAGGGGAGTTTGAGTGGGAGTTCTGTTGGAGGAGAAGGTATTTGTGTGTGTTTGGTTTTGTATTGGTAGTATCTGTATGTGTAGGGGCTTTGTGCTGGGAGAGAAGCTGAGCCCTGAGTAGGGGGCGGGGCTTCACTGACTAGGGGTCCTATGAAGGTAGCAGCCAGTCATGCAGCGGCACACACAGCTGCAGCAGCACAGGTGCTAGCAAACAGAGCTGTAAACAGGGGAGTTGGAGTGGGAGTTCTGTTGTAGGAGAAGGTATTTTTGTGTGTTAGGTTTTCTATTGGTGTTATCTGTTTGTGTAGAGGCTTGTAGGGGCTTTGTGTTGGAAGAGAAGCTGAGCCCTGATTAGGGGGCGGGGCTTCACTGACTAGGGGTCCTATAAAGGTAGCAGCCAGTCAGGCAGTGGCACAGGAGCTAGCAAACAGAGCTGTAAACAGGGGAGTTTGTGTTAGAGTTCTGTTGGAGGAGAAGTTATTTGTGTGTGTTTGGTTTTGTATTGGTAGTATCTGTATGTGTAAGGGCTTGGAGGGGATTTGTGCTGGGAGAGAAGCTGAGCCCTGGTTAGGGGGCGGGACTTCACTGACTAGGGGTCCTATGAAGGTAGCAGCCAGTCAGGCAGGGGCACAGACAGCTGCAGCGGCACAGGAGCTAGCAAACAGAGCTGTAAACAGGGGAGTTTGAGTGGGAGTTCTGTTGGAGGAGAAGGTATTTGTGTGTGTGTTTGGTTTTGTACTGGTAGTATCTGTACGTGTAGGGGCTTTGTGCTGGGAGAGAAGCTGAGCCCTGATTAGGGGGCGGGGCTTCACTGACTAGGGGTCCTATGAAGGTAGCAGCCAGTCAGGCAGGGGCACAGACAGCTGCAGCGGCACAGGAGCTAGCAAACAGAGCTGTAAACAGGGGAGTTTGAGTGGGAGTTCTGTTGGAGGAGAAGGTATTTGTGTGTGTTTGGTTTTCTATTGGTAGTCCCTGTATGTTTAGAGGCTTGGAGGGGCTTTGTGCTGGGAGAGAAGCTGAGCCCTGATTAGGGGGCGGGGCTTCACTGACTAGGGGTCCTATAAAGGTAGCAGACAGTCAGGCAGTGGCACAGGAGCTAGCAAACAAAGCTGTAAACAGGGGAGTTTGAGTGGGTTTTCTGTTGGAGGAGAAGGTATTTGTGTGTGTTTGGCTTTGTATTGGTGGTATCTGTTTGTGTAGAGGCTTGTAGGGGCTTTGTGTTGGGAGAGAAGCTGAGCCCTGATTAGGGGGCGGGGCTTCACTGACTAGGGGTCCTATAAAGGTAGCGGCACAGACAGCTGCAGCGGCACAGGAACTAGCAAACAGAGCTGTAAACAGGGGAGTTGGAGTGGGAGTTCTGTTGGAGGAGAAGGTATTTGTGTGTGTTTTTGTATTGGTAGTATCTGTATGTGTAGAGGTTTGAAGGGGCTTTGTGCTGGGAGAGAAGCTGAGCCCTGATTAGGGGGCGGGGCTTCACTGACAAGGGGTCCTATAAAGGTAGCAGCCAGTCAGGCAGCGGAACAGACAGCTGCAGCGGCACAGGAGCTTGCAAACAGAGCTCTAAACAGGGGAGTTTGAGTGGGAGTTCTGTTGGAGGAGAAGGTATTTGTGTGTGTTTGGTTTTGTATTGGTAGTATCTGTATGTGTAGAGGCTTCTAGGGGCTTTGTGCTTGGAGAGAAGCTGAGCCCTGATTAGGGGGCGGGGCTTCACTGACTAGGGGTCCTATAAAACTGGCAGCCAGTCAGGCAGCGGCACAGGAGCTAGCAAACAGAGCTGTAAACAGGGGAGTTGGAGTGGGAGTTCTGTTGGAGGAGAAGGTATTTGTGTGTGTTTTTGTATTGGTAGTATCTGTATGTGTAGAGGCTTGGAGGGGCTAGGTGCTGCGAGAGAAGCTGAGCCCTGATTAGGGTGCGGGGCTTCACTGACTAGGGGTCCTATAAAGGTAGTAGCCAGTCAGGCAGCGGCACAGGAGCTAGCAAACAGACCTGTAAACAGGGCAGTTTGATTGGGAGTTCTGTTGGAGGAGAAGGTATTTGTGTGTTTTTGGTTTTGTATTGTCAGTATCTGTATGTGTAGGGGCTTTGTGCTGGGAGAGAAGCTGAGCCCTGATTAGGGGGCGGGGCTTCACTGACTAGGGGTCCTATAAAGGTAGCAGCCAGTCAGGCAGCGGCACAGGAGCTAGCAAACAGAGCTGTAAACAGGGGAGTTTGAGTGGGAGTTCTGTTGGAGGAGATGGTATTTGTGTGTGTTTGGTTTTGTATTGGTAGTATCTGAATGTGTAGAGGTTTGAAGGGGCTTTGTGCTGGGAGAGAAGCTGAGCCCTGATTAGGGGGCGGGGCTTCACTGACTAGGGGTCCTATGAAGGTAGCAGCCAGTCAGGCAGCGGCACAGACAGCTGCAGCGGCACAGGAGCTAGCAAACAGAGCTGTAAACAGGGGAGTTTGAGTGGGAGTTCTGTTGGAGGAGAAGGTATTTGTGTGTGTTTGGTTTGGATTGGTAGTACCTGTATGTGTAGGGGCTTTGTGCTGGGAGAGAAGCTGAGCCCTGATTAGGGGGCGGGGCTTCACTGACTAGGGGTCCTATAAAGGTAGCAGCCAGTCAGGCAGCGGCACAGGAGCTAGCAAACAGAGCTGTAAACAGGGGAGTTTGAGTGGGAGTTCTGTTGGAGGAGAAGGTATTTGTGTGTGTGTTTGGTTTTGTACTGGTAGTATCTGTACGTGTAGGGGCTTTGTGCTGGGAGAGAAGCTGAGCCCTGATTAGGGGGCGGGGCTTCACTGACTAGGGGTCCTATGAAGGTAGCAGCCAGTCAGGCAGGGGCACAGACAGCTGCAGCGGCACAGGAGCTAGCAAACAGAGCTGTAAACAGGGGAGTTTGAGTGGGAGTTCTGTTGGAGGAGAAGGTATTTGTGTGTGTTTGGTTTTCTATTTGTAGTACCTGTATGTTTAGAGGCTTGGAGGGGCTTTGTGCTGGGAGAGAAGCTGAGCCCTGATTAGGGGGCGGGGCTTCACTGACTAGGGGTCCTATAAAGGTAGCAGACAGTCAGGCAGTGGCACAGGCGCTAGCAAACAAAGCTGTAAACAGGGGAGTTTGAGTGGGTTTTCTGTTGGAGGAGAAGGTATTTGTGCGTGTTTGGCTTTGTATTGGTGGTATCTGTTTGTGTAGAGGCTTGTAGGGGCTTTGTGTTGGGAGAGAAGCTGAGCCCTGATTAGGGGGCGGGGCTTCACTGACTAGGGGTCCTATAAAGGTAGCGGCACAGACAGCTGCAGCGGCACAGGAACTAGCAAACAGAGCTGTAAACAGGAGAGTTTGAGTGGGAGTTCAGTTGGAGGAGAACGTCTTTGTGTGTGTGTTTGGTTTTGTATTGGTAGTATCTGTATGTGTAAAGGCTTTGTGCTGGGAGAGAAGCTGAGCCCTGATTAGGGGGCGGGTCTTCACTGACTAGGGGTCCTATAAAGGTAGCAGCCAGTCAGGCAGCAGCACAGACAGCTGCAGCGACACAGGAGCTAGCAAACAGAGCTGTAAACAGGGGAGTTTGTGTGGGAGTTCTGTTGGAGGAGAAGTTATTTGTGTGTGTATGGTTTTGTATTGGTAGTATCTGTATGTTTAGAGGCTTGGAGGGGCTTTGTGCTGGGAGAGTAGCTGAGCCCTGATTAGGGTGCGGGGCTTCACTGACTAGGGGTCCTATAAAGGTAGTAGCCAGTCAGGCAGCGGCACAGGAGCTAGCAAACAGACCTGTAAACAGGGCAGTTTGATTGGGAGTTCTGTTGGAGGAGAAGGTATTTGTGTGTTTTTGGTTTTGTATTGTCAGTATCTGTATGTGTAGGGGCTTTGTGCTGGGAGAGAAGCTGAGCCCTGATTAGGGGGCGGGGCTTCACTGACTAGGGGTCCTATAAAGGTAGCAGCCAGTCAGGCAGCGGCACAAGAGCTAGCAAACAGAGCTGTAAACAGGGGAGTTTGAGTGGGAGTTCTGTTGGAGGAGAAGGTATTTGTGTGTGTTTGGTTTGGATTGGTAGTACCTGTATGTGTAGGGGCTTTGTGCTGGGAGAGAAGCTGAGCCCTGATTAGGGGGCGGGGCTTCACTGACTAGGGGTCCTATAAAGGTAGCAGCCAGTCAGGCAGCTGCTAAGACAGCTGCAGCGGCACAGGAGCTAGCAAACAGAGCTGTAAACAGGGGAGTTGGAGTGGGAGTTCCGCTGGAGGAGAAGGTATTTGTGTGTGTTTGGTTTTGTATTGGTAGTATCTGTATGTGTACGGGCTTTGTGCTGGGAGAGAAGCTGAGCCCTGATTAGGGGGCGGGGCTTCACTGACGAGGGGTCCTATAAAGGTAGCAGCCAGTCAGGCAGCGGCACAGGAGCTAGCAAACAGAGCTGTAAACAGGGGAGTTTGAGTGGGAGTTCTGTTGGAGGAGAAGATATTTGTGTGTGTTTTTGTATTGGTAGTATCTGTATATGTAGGGGTTTGGCGGGGCTTTGTGCTGCGAGAGAAGCTGAGCCCTGAGTAGGGGGCGGGGCTTAACTGACTAGGTGTCCTATAAAGGTAGCAGCCAGTCAGGCAGCGGCACAGACAGCTGCAGCGGCACAGGAGCTAGCAAACAGAGCTGTAAACAGGGGAGTTTGAGTGGGATTTCTGCTGGAGGAGATGGTATTTGTGTGTGTATGGTTTTGTATTGGTATTATCTGTATGTGTAGGGGTTTGGCGGGGCTTTGTGCTTGGAGACAAGCTGAGCCCTGATTAGGGGGCGGGGCTTCACTGACTAGGGGTCCTATAAAGGTAGCAGCCAGTCAGGCAGCGGAACAGGAGCTAGCAAACAGACCTGTAAACAGGGGAGTTTGAGTGGGAGTTCTGTTGGAGGAGAAGGTATTTGTGTGTGTTTGGTTTTGTATTGGGAGTATCTGTATGTGTAGAGGCTTTGTGCTGGGAGAGAAGCTGAGCCCTGATTAGGGAGCGGGGCTTCACTGACTAGGGGTCCTATAAAGGTAGCAGCCAGTCAGACAGCGGCACAGGAGCTAGCAAACAGAGCTGTAAGCAGGGGAGTTTGAGTGGGAGTACTGTTGGAGGAGAAGGTATTTGTGTGTGTTTGGTTTTCTATTGGTAGTCCCTGTATGTTTAGAGGCTTGGAGGGGCTTTGTGCTGGGAGAGAAGCTGAGCCCTGATTAGGGGGCGGGGCTTCACTGACTAGGGGTCCTATAAAGGTAGCAGACAGTCAGGCAGTGGCACAGGAGCTAGCAAACAAAGCTGTAAACAGGGGAGTTTGAGTGGGTTTTCTGTTGGAGGAGAAGCTATTTGTGTGTGTTTGGCTTTGTATTGGTGGTATCTGTTTGTGTAGAGGCTTGTAGGGGCTTTGTGTTGGGAGAGAAGCTGAGCCCTGATTAGGGGGCGGGGCTTCACTGACTAGGGGTCCTATAAAGGTAGCGGCACAGACAGCTGCAGCGACACAGGGGCTAGCAAACAGAGCTGTAAACAGGGGAGTTTGTGTGGGAGTTCTGTTGGAGGAGAAGTTATTTGTGTGTGTTTGGTTTTGTATTGGTAGTATATGTATGTGTAGGGGCTTTGTGCTGGGAGAGAAGCTGAGCCCTGATTAGGGGGCGGGGCTTCACTGACTAGGGGTCCTATAAAGGGAGCAGCCAGTCAGGCAGCGGCACAGGAGCTAGCGAACAGAGCTGTAAACAGGGGAGTTTGCGTGGGAGTTCTGTTGGAGGAGAAGCTATTTGTGTGTGTTTGGTTTTGTATTGGTAGTATCTCTATGTGTAGGGGCTTTGTGCCGGGTTAGAAGCTGAGCCCTGATTAGGGGGCGGGGCTTCACTGACTAGGGGTCCTATAAAGGGAGCAGCCAGTCAGGCAGCCGCACAGTCAGCTGCAGCGGCACAGGAGCTAGCAAACAGAGCTGTAAACAGGGGAGTTTGAGTGGGAGTTCTGTTGGAGGAGAAGGTATTTGTGTGTGTGTGTTGGTTTTTGTATTGGTAGTATCTGTATGTGTAGCGGCTTTGTGCTGGGAGAGAAGCTGAGCCCTGATTAGGGGGCGGGGCTTCACTGACTAGGGGTCCTATAAAGGTAGCAGCCAGTCAGGCAGCTGCTAAGACAGCTGCAGCGGCACAGGAGCTAGCAAACAGAGCTGTAAACAGGGGAGTTTGAGTGGGAGTTCTGTTGGAGGAGAAGGTATTTGTGTGTGTTTGGCTTTGTATTGGTAGTATCTGTATGTGTAGGGGCTTTGTGCTTGGAGAGAAGCTGAGCCCTGATTAGGGGGCGGGGCTTCACTGACTAGGGGTCCTATAAAGGTAGCAGCCAGTCAGAGAGCGGCACAGGAGCTAGCAAACAGAGCTGTAAGCAGGGGAGTTTGAGTGGGAGTACTGTTGGAGGAGAAGGTATTTGTGTGTGTTTGGTTTTGTATTGGTGGTATCTGTATGTGTAGAGGCTTGGAGGGGCTTTGTCCTGGGAGAGAAGCTGAGCCCTGATCAGGGGGCGGGGCTTCACTGACTAGGGGTCCTATAAAGGTAGCAGCAGGTCAGGCAGCGGCACAGGAGCTAGCAAACAGAGCTGTGAACAGCGTAGTTTCAGTGGGAGTTCTGATGGAGGAGAAGGTATTTGTGTCTGTTTTTGTATTGGTAGTGTCAGTATGTGTAGAGGCTTGGAGGGACTAGGTGCTGGGAGAGAAGCTGAGCCCTGATTAGGGGGCGGGGCTTCACTGACTAGGGGTCCTATAAAGGTAGCAGCCAGTCAGGCAGCGGCTAAGACAGCTGCAGCGGCACAGGAGCTAGCAAACAGAGCTGTAAACAGGGGAGTTGGAGTTCTGTTGGAGGAGAAGGTATTTGTGTGTGTTTGGATTTGTATTGTCAGTATCTGTATGTGCAGGGGCTTTGTGCTGGGAGAGAAGCTGAGCCCTGATTAGGGGGTGGGCCTTCACTGACTAGGGGTCCTATAAAGGTAGCAGCCAGTCAGGCAGCGGCACAGGAGCTAGCAAACAGAGCTGTAAACAGGGGAGTTTGAGTGGGAGTTCTGTTGGAGGAGAAGGTATTTGTGTGTGTTTTTGTATTGGTAGTATCTGTATGTGTAGAGGCTTGGAGGGGCTAGGTGCTGCGAGAAAAGCTGAGCCCTGATTAGGGGGCGGGGCTTCCCTGACTAGGGGTCCTATAAAGGTAGCAGCCAGTCAGGCAGCGGCACAGGAGCTAGCAAAAAGAGCTGTAAACAGGGGAGTTTGTGTTAGAGTTCTGTTGGAGGAGAAGGTATTTGTGTGTGTGTTTGGTTTTGTACTGGTAGTATCTGTACGTGTAGGGGCTTTGTGCTGGGAGAGAAGCTGAGCCCTGAGTAGGGGGCGGGGCTTCACTGACTAGGGGTCCTATGAAGGTAGCAGCCAGTCATGCAGCGGCACAGACAGCTGCAGCAGCACAGGTGCTAGCAAACAGAGCTGTAAACAGGGGAGTTGGAGTGGGAGTTCTGTTGTAGGAGAAGGTATTTTTGTGTGTTAGGTTTTCTATTGGTGTTATCTGTTTGTGTAGAGGCTTGTAGGGGCTTTGTGTTGGAAGAGAAGCTGAGCCCTGATTAGGGGGCGGGGCTTCACTGACTAGGGGTCCTATAAAGGTAGCAGCCAGTCAGGCAGTGGCACAGGAGCTAGCAAACAGAGCTGTAAACAGGGGAGTTTGTGTTAGAGTTCTGTTGGAGGAGAAGGTATTTGTGTGTGTGTTTGGTTTTGTACTGGTAGTATCTGTACGTGTAGGGGCTTTGTGCTGGGAGAGAAGCTGAGCCCTGATTAGGGGGCGGGGCTTCACTGACTAGGGGTCCTATAAAGGTAGCAGACAGTCAGGCAGTGGCACAGGAGCTAGCAAACAAAGCTGTAAACAGGGGAGTTTGAGTGGGTTTTCTGTTGGAGGAGAAGGTATTTGTGTGTGTTTGGCTTTGTATTGGTGGTATCTGTTTGTGTAGAGGCTTGTAGGGGCTTTGTGTTGGGAGAGAAGCTGAGCCCTGATTAGGGGGCGGGGCTTCACTGACTAGGGGTCCTATAAAGGTAGCGGCACAGACAGCTGCAGCGGCACAGGAACTAGCAAACAGAGCTGTAAACAGGAGAGTTTGAGTGGGAGTTCAGTTGGAGGAGAAGGTCTTTGTGTGTGTGTTTGGTTTTGTATTGCTAGTATCTGTATGTGTAAAGGCTTTGTGCTGGGAGAGAAGCTGAGCCCTGAGTAGGGGGCGGGGCTTCACTGACTAGGGGTCCTATGAAGGTAGCAGCCAGTCATGCAGCGGCACAGACAGCTGCAGCAGCACAGGTGCTAGCAAACAGAGCTGTAAACAGGGGAGTTGGAGTGGGAGTTCTGTTGTAGGAGAAGGTATTTTTGTGTGTGTTTGGTTTTGTACTGGTAGTATCTGTACGTGTAGGGGCTTTGTGCTGGGAGAGAAGCTGAGCCCTGATTAGGGGGCGGGGCTTCACTGACTAGGGGTCCTATAAAGGTAGCAGACAGTCAGGCAGTGGCACAGGAGCTAGCAAACAAAGCTGTAAACAGGGGAGTTTGAGTGGGAGTTCTGTTGGAGGAGAAGGTATTTGTGTGTGTTTGGTTTTCTATTGGTAGTCCCTGTATGTTTAGAGGCTTGGAGGGGCTTTGTGCTGGGAGAGAAGCTGAGCCCTGATTAGGGGGCGGGGCTTCACTGACTAGGGGTCCTATAAAGGTAGCAGACAGTCAGGCAGTGGCACAGGAGCTAGCAAACAAAGCTGTAAACAGGGGAGTTTGAGTGGGTTTTCTGTTGGAGGAGAAGCTATTTGTGTGTGTTTGGCTTTGTATTGGTGGTATCTGTTTGTGTAGAGGCTTGTAGGGGCTTTGTGTTGGGAGAGAAGCTGAGCCCTGATTAGGGGGCGGGGCTTCACTGACTAGGGGTCCTATAAAGGGAGCAGCCAGTCAGGCAGCGGCACAGGAGCTAGCAAACAGAGCTGTAAACAGGGGAGTTTGCGTGGGAGTTCTGTTGGAGGAGAAGCTATTTGTGTGTGTTTGGTTTTGTATTGGTAGTATCTCTATGTGTAGGGGCTTTGTGCCGGGTTAGAAGCTGAGCCCTGATTAGGGGGCGGGGCTTCACTGACTAGGGGTCCTATAAAGGGAGCAGCCAGTCAGGCAGCGGCACAGTCAGCTGCAGCGGCACAGGAGCTAGCAAACAGAGCTGTAAACAGGGGAGTTTGAGTGGGAGTTCTGTTGGAGGAGAAGGTATTTGTGTGTGTGTGTTGGTTTTTGTATTGGTAGTATCTGTATGTGTAGCGGCTTTGTGCTGGGAGAGAAGCTGAGCCCTGATTAGGGGGCGGGGCTTCACTGACTAGGGGTCCTATAAAGGTAGCAGCCAGTCAGACAGCGGCACAGGAGCTAGCAAACAGAGCTGTAAACAGGGGAGTTGGAGTGGGAGTTCTGCTTGAGGAGAAGGTATTTGTGTGTGTTTGGTTTTGTATTGTCAGTATCTGTATGTGCAGGGGCTTTGTGCTGGGAGAGAAGCTGAGCCCTGATTAGGGGGCGGGGCTTCACTGACTAGGGGTCCTATAAAGGTAGCAGCCAGTCAGGCAGCTGCTAAGACAGCTGCAGCGGCACAGGAGCTAGCAAACAGAGCTGTAAACAGGGGAGTTTGAGTGGGAGTTCTGTTGGAGGAGAAGGTATTTGTGTGTGTTTGGCTTTGTATTGGTAGTATCTGTATGTGTAGGGGCTTTGTGCTTGGAGAGAAGCTGAGCCCTGATTAGGGGGCGGGGCTTCACTGACTAGGGGTCCTATAAAGGTAGCAGCCAGTCAGGCAGCGGCACAGGAGCTAGCAAACAGAGCTGTAAACAGGGGAGTTTGAGTGGGAGTTCTGTTGGAGGAGAAGGTATTTGTGTGTGTGTTTGGTTTTGTACTGGTAGTATCTGTACGTGTAGGGGCTTTGTGCTGGGAGAGAAGCTGAGCCCTGATTAGGGGGCGGGGCTTCACTGACTAGGGGTCCTATGAAGGTAGCAGCCAGTCAGGCAGGGGCACAGACAGCTGCAGCGGCACAGGAGCTAGCAAACAGAGCTGTAAACAGGGGAGTTTGAGTGGGAGTTCTGTTGGAGGAGAAGGTATTTGTGTGTGTTTGGTTTTCTATTGGTAGTACCTGTATGTTTAGAGGCTTGGAGGGGCTTTGTGCTGGGAGAGAAGCTGAGCCCTGATTAGGGGGCGGGGCTTCACTGACTAGGGGTCCTATAAAGGTAGCAGACAGTCAGGCAGTGGCACAGGAGCTAGCAAACAAAGCTGTAAACAGGGGAGCTTGAGTGGGTTTTCTGTTGGAGGAGAAGGTATTTGTGCGTGTTTGGCTTTGTATTGGTGGTATCTGTTTGTGTAGAGGCTTGTAGGGGCTTTGTGTTGGGAGAGAAGCTGAGCCCTGATTAGGGGGCGGGGCTTCACTGACTAGGGGTCCTATAAAGGTAGCGGCACAGACAGCTGCAGCGGCACAGGAACTAGCAAACAGAGCTGTAAACAGGAGAGTTTGAGTGGGAGTTCAGTTGGAGGAGAACGTCTTTGTGTGTGTGTTTGGTTTTGTATTGGTAGTATCTGTATGTGTAAAGGCTTTGTGCTGGGAGAGAAGCTGAGCCCTGATTAGGGGGCGGGGCTTCACTGACTAGGGGTCCTATAAAGGTAGCAGCCAGTCAGGCAGCAGCACAGACAGCTGCAGCGACACAGGAGCTAGCAAACAGAGCTGTAAACAGGGGAGTTTGTGTGGGAGTTCTGTTGGAGGAGAAGTTATTTGTGTGTGTATGGTTTTGTATTGGTAGTATCTGTATGTTTAGAGGCTTGGAGGGGCTTTGTGCTGGGAGAGTAGCTGAGCCCTGATTAGGGTGCGGGGCTTCACTGACTAGGGGTCCTATAAAGGTAGTAGCCAGTCAGGCAGCGGCACAGGAGCTAGCAAACAGACCTGTAAACAGGGCAGTTTGATTGGGAGTTCTGTTGGAGGAGAAGGTATTTGTGTGTGTTTGGTTTGGATTGGTAGTACCTGTATGTGTAGGGGCTTTGTGCTGGGAGAGAAGCTGAGCCCTGATTAGGGGGCGGGGCTTCACTGACTAGGGGTCCTATAAAGGTAGCAGCCAGTCAGGCAGCTGCTAAGACAGCTGCAGCGGCACAGGAGCTAGCAAACAGAGCTGTAAACAGGGGAGTTGGAGTGGGAGTTCCGCTGGAGGAGAAGGTATTTGTGTGTGTTTGGTTTTGTATTGGTAGTATCTGTATGTGTACGGGCTTTGTGCTGGGAGAGAAGCTGAGCCCTGATTAGGGGGCGGGGCTTCACTGACGAGGGGTCCTATAAAGGTAGCAGCCAGTCAGGCAGCGGCACAGGAGCTAGCAAACAGAGCTGTAAACAGGGGAGTTTGAGTGGGAGTTCTGTTGGAGGAGAAGATATTTGTGTGTGTTTTTGTATTGGTAGTATCTGTATATGTAGGGGTTTGGCGGGGCTTTGTGCTGCGAGAGAAGCTGAGCCCTGATTAGGGGGCGGGGCTTAACTGACTAGGTGTCCTATAAAGGTAGCAGCCAGTCAGGCAGCGGCACAGACAGCTGCAGCGGCACAGGAGCTAGCAAACAGAGCTGTAAACAGGGGAGTTTGAATGGGATTTCTGCTGGAGGAGATGGTATTTGTGTGTGTATGGTTTTGTATTGGGAGTATCTGTATGTGTAGGGGTTTGGCGGGGCTTTGTGCTTGGAGACAAGCTGAGCCCTGATTAGGGGGCGGGGCTTCACTGACTAGGGGTCCTATAAAGGTAGCAGCCAGTCAGGCAGCGGAACAGGAGCTAGCAAACAGACCTGTAAACAGGGGAGTTTGAGTGGGAGTTCTGTTGGAGGAGAAGGTATTTGTGTGTGTTTGGTTTTGTATTGGGAGTATCTGTATGTGTAGAGGCTTTGTGCTGGGAGAGAAGCTGAGCCCTGATTAGGGAGCGGGGCTTCACTGACTAGGGGTCCTATAAAGGTAGCAGCCAGTCAGGCAGCAGCACAGACAGCTGCAGCGACAAAGGAGCTAGCAAACAGAGCTGTAAACAGGGGAGTTTGAGTGGGAGTTCTGTTGGAGGAGAAGGTATTTGTGTGTGTTTGGCTTTCTATTGGTAGTATCTGTATGTGTAGGGGCTTTGTGCTTGGAGAGAAGCTGAGCCCTGATTAGGGGGCGGGGCTTCACTGACTAGGGGTCCTATAAAGGTAGCAGCCAGTCAGACAGCGGCACAGGAGCTAGCAAACAGAGCTGTAAGCAGGGGAGTTTGAGTGGGAGTACTGTTGGAGGAGAAGGTATTTGTGTGTGTTTGGTTTTGTATTGGTAGTATCTGTATGTGTAGAGGCTTGGAGGGGCTTTGTGCTGGGAGAGAAGCTGAGCCCTGATCAGGGGGCGGGGCTTCACTGACTAGGGGTCCTATAAAGGTAGCAGCAGGTCAGGCAGCGGCACAGGAGCTAGCAAACAGAGCTGTGAACAGCGTAGTTTCAGTGGGAGTTCTGATGGAGGAGAAGGTATTTGTGTCTGTTTTTGTATTGGTAGTGTCAGTATGTGTAGAGGCTTGGAGGGACTAGGTGCTGGGAGAGAAGCTGAGCCCTGATTAGGGGGCGGGGCTTCACTGACTAGGGGTCCTATAAAGGTAGCAGCCAGTCAGGCAGCGGCTAAGACAGCTGCAGCGGCACAGGAGCTAGCAAACAGAGCTGTAAACAGGGGAGTTGGAGTTCTGTTGGAGGAGAAGGTATTTGTGTGTGTTTGGATTTGTATTGTCAGTATCTGTATGTGCAGGGGCTTTGTGCTGGGAGAGAAGCTGAGCCCTGATTAGGGGGTGGGCCTTCACTGACTAGGGGTCCTATAAAGGTAGCAGCCAGTCAGGCAGCGGCACAGGAGCTAGCAAACAGAGCTGTAAACAGGGGAGTTTGAGTGGGAGTTCTGTTGGAGGAGAAGGTATTTGTGTGTGTTTTTGTATTGGTAGTATCTGTATGTGTAGAGGCTTGGAGGGGCTAGGTGCTGCGAGAAAAGCTGAGCCCTGATTAGGGGGCGGGGCTTCCCTGACTAGGGGTCCTATAAAGGTAGCAGCCAGTCAGGCAGCGGCACAGGAGCTAGCAAAAAGAGCTGTAAACAGGGGAGTTTGTGTTAGAGTTCTGTTGGAGGAGAAGGTATTTGTGTGTGTGTTTGGTTTTGTACTGGTAGTATCTGTACGTGTAGGGGCTTTGTGCTGGGAGAGAAGCTGAGCCCTGAGTAGGGGGCGGGGCTTCACTGACTAGGGGTCCTATGAAGGTAGCAGCCAGTCATGCAGCGGCACAGACAGCTGCAGCAGCACAGGTGCTAGCAAACAGAGCTGTAAACAGGGGAGTTGGAGTGGGAGTTCTGTTGTAGGAGAAGGTATTTTTGTGTGTTAGGTTTTCTATTGGTGTTATCTGTTTGTGTAGAGGCTTGTAGGGGCTTTGTGTTGGAAGAGAAGCTGAGCCCTGATTAGGGGGCGGGGCTTCACTGACTAGGGGTCCTATAAAGGTAGCAGCCAGTCAGGCAGTGGCACAGGAGCTAGCAAACAGAGCTGTAAACAGGGGAGTTTGTGTTAGAGTTCTGTTGGAGGAGAAGGTATTTGTGTGTGTGTTTGGTTTTGTACTGGTAGTATCTGTACGTGTAGGGGCTTTGTGCTGGGAGAGAAGCTGAGCCCTGATTAGGGGGCGGGGCTTCACTGACTAGGGGTCCTATAAAGGTAGCAGACAGTCAGGCAGTGGCACAGGAGCTAGCAAACAAAGCTGTAAACAGGGGAGTTTGAGTGGGTTTTCTGTTGGAGGAGAAGGTATTTGTGTGTGTTTGGCTTTGTATTGGTGGTATCTGTTTGTGTAGAGGCTTGTAGGGGCTTTGTGTTGGGAGAGAAGCTGAGCCCTGATTAGGGGGCGGGGCTTCACTGACTAGGGGTCCTATAAAGGTAGCGGCACAGACAGCTGCAGCGGCACAGGAACTAGCAAACAGAGCTGTAAACAGGAGAGTTTGAGTGGGAGTTCAGTTGGAGGAGAAGGTCTTTGTGTGTGTGTTTGGTTTTGTATTGCTAGTATCTGTATGTGTAAAGGCTTTGTGCTGGGAGAGAAGCTGAGCCCTGAGTAGGGGGCGGGGCTTCACTGACTAGGGGTCCTATGAAGGTAGCAGCCAGTCATGCAGCGGCACAGACAGCTGCAGCAGCACAGGTGCTAGCAAACAGAGCTGTAAACAGGGGAGTTGGAGTGGGAGTTCTGTTGTAGGAGAAGGTATTTTTGTGTGTGTTTGGTTTTGTACTGGTAGTATCTGTACGTGTAGGGGCTTTGTGCTGGGAGAGAAGCTGAGCCCTGATTAGGGGGCGGGGCTTCACTGACTAGGGGTCCTATAAAGGTAGCAGACAGTCAGGCAGTGGCACAGGAGCTAGCAAACAAAGCTGTAAACAGGGGAGTTTGAGTGGGAGTTCTGTTGGAGGAGAAGGTATTTGTGTGTGTTTGGTTTTCTATTGGTAGTCCCTGTATGTTTAGAGGCTTGGAGGGGCTTTGTGCTGGGAGAGAAGCTGAGCCCTGATTAGGGGGCGGGGCTTCACTGACTAGGGGTCCTATAAAGGTAGCAGACAGTCAGGCAGTGGCACAGGAGCTAGCAAACAAAGCTGTAAACAGGGGAGTTTGAGTGGGTTTTCTGTTGGAGGAGAAGCTATTTGTGTGTGTTTGGCTTTGTATTGGTGGTATCTGTTTGTGTAGAGGCTTGTAGGGGCTTTGTGTTGGGAGAGAAGCTGAGCCCTGATTAGGGGGCGGGGCTTCACTGACTAGGGGTCCTATAAAGGGAGCAGCCAGTCAGGCAGCGGCACAGGAGCTAGCAAACAGAGCTGTAAACAGGGGAGTTTGCGTGGGAGTTCTGTTGGAGGAGAAGCTATTTGTGTGTGTTTGGTTTTGTATTGGTAGTATCTCTATGTGTAGGGGCTTTGTGCCGGGTTAGAAGCTGAGCCCTGATTAGGGGGCGGGGCTTCACTGACTAGGGGTCCTATAAAGGGAGCAGCCAGTCAGGCAGCGGCACAGTCAGCTGCAGCGGCACAGGAGCTAGCAAACAGAGCTGTAAACAGGGGAGTTTGAGTGGGAGTTCTGTTGGAGGAGAAGGTATTTGTGTGTGTGTGTTGGTTTTTGTATTGGTAGTATCTGTATGTGTAGCGGCTTTGTGCTGGGAGAGAAGCTGAGCCCTGATTAGGGGGCGGGGCTTCACTGACTAGGGGTCCTATAAAGGTAGCAGCCAGTCAGACAGCGGCACAGGAGCTAGCAAACAGAGCTGTAAACAGGGGAGTTGGAGTGGGAGTTCTGCTTGAGGAGAAGGTATTTGTGTGTGTTTGGTTTTGTATTGTCAGTATCTGTATGTGCAGGGGCTTTGTGCTGGGAGAGAAGCTGAGCCCTGATTAGGGGGCGGGGCTTCACTGACTAGGGGTCCTATAAAGGTAGCAGCCAGTCAGGCAGCTGCTAAGACAGCTGCAGCGGCACAGGAGCTAGCAAACAGAGCTGTAAACAGGGGAGTTTGAGTGGGAGTTCTGTTGGAGGAGAAGGTATTTGTGTGTGTTTGGCTTTGTATTGGTAGTATCTGTATGTGTAGGGGCTTTGTGCTTGGAGAGAAGCTGAGCCCTGATTAGGGGGCGGGGCTTCACTGACTAGGGGTCCTATAAAGGTAGCAGCCAGTCAGGCAGCGGCACAGGAGCTAGCAAACAGAGCTGTAAACAGGGGAGTTTGAGTGGGAGTTCTGTTGGAGGAGAAGGTATTTGTGTGTGTGTTTGGTTTTGTACTGGTAGTATCTGTACGTGTAGGGGCTTTGTGCTGGGAGAGAAGCTGAGCCCTGATTAGGGGGCGGGGCTTCACTGACTAGGGGTCCTATGAAGGTAGCAGCCAGTCAGGCAGGGGCACAGACAGCTGCAGCGGCACAGGAGCTAGCAAACAGAGCTGTAAACAGGGGAGTTTGAGTGGGAGTTCTGTTGGAGGAGAAGGTATTTGTGTGTGTTTGGTTTTCTATTGGTAGTACCTGTATGTTTAGAGGCTTGGAGGGGCTTTGTGCTGGGAGAGAAGCTGAGCCCTGATTAGGGGGCGGGGCTTCACTGACTAGGGGTCCTATAAAGGTAGCAGACAGTCAGGCAGTGGCACAGGAGCTAGCAAACAAAGCTGTAAACAGGGGAGCTTGAGTGGGTTTTCTGTTGGAGGAGAAGGTATTTGTGCGTGTTTGGCTTTGTATTGGTGGTATCTGTTTGTGTAGAGGCTTGTAGGGGCTTTGTGTTGGGAGAGAAGCTGAGCCCTGATTAGGGGGCGGGGCTTCACTGACTAGGGGTCCTATAAAGGTAGCGGCACAGACAGCTGCAGCGGCACAGGAACTAGCAAACAGAGCTGTAAACAGGAGAGTTTGAGTGGGAGTTCAGTTGGAGGAGAACGTCTTTGTGTGTGTGTTTGGTTTTGTATTGGTAGTATCTGTATGTGTAAAGGCTTTGTGCTGGGAGAGAAGCTGAGCCCTGATTAGGGGGCGGGGCTTCACTGACTAGGGGTCCTATAAAGGTAGCAGCCAGTCAGGCAGCAGCACAGACAGCTGCAGCGACACAGGAGCTAGCAAACAGAGCTGTAAACAGGGGAGTTTGTGTGGGAGTTCTGTTGGAGGAGAAGTTATTTGTGTGTGTATGGTTTTGTATTGGTAGTATCTGTATGTTTAGAGGCTTGGAGGGGCTTTGTGCTGGGAGAGTAGCTGAGCCCTGATTAGGGTGCGGGGCTTCACTGACTAGGGGTCCTATAAAGGTAGTAGCCAGTCAGGCAGCGGCACAGGAGCTAGCAAACAGACCTGTAAACAGGGCAGTTTGATTGGGAGTTCTGTTGGAGGAGAAGGTATTTGTGTGTGTTTGGTTTGGATTGGTAGTACCTGTATGTGTAGGGGCTTTGTGCTGGGAGAGAAGCTGAGCCCTGATTAGGGGGCGGGGCTTCACTGACTAGGGGTCCTATAAAGGTAGCAGCCAGTCAGGCAGCTGCTAAGACAGCTGCAGCGGCACAGGAGCTAGCAAACAGAGCTGTAAACAGGGGAGTTGGAGTGGGAGTTCCGCTGGAGGAGAAGGTATTTGTGTGTGTTTGGTTTTGTATTGGTAGTATCTGTATGTGTACGGGCTTTGTGCTGGGAGAGAAGCTGAGCCCTGATTAGGGGGCGGGGCTTCACTGACGAGGGGTCCTATAAAGGTAGCAGCCAGTCAGGCAGCGGCACAGGAGCTAGCAAACAGAGCTGTAAACAGGGGAGTTTGAGTGGGAGTTCTGTTGGAGGAGAAGATATTTGTGTGTGTTTTTGTATTGGTAGTATCTGTATATGTAGGGGTTTGGCGGGGCTTTGTGCTGCGAGAGAAGCTGAGCCCTGATTAGGGGGCGGGGCTTAACTGACTAGGTGTCCTATAAAGGTAGCAGCCAGTCAGGCAGCGGCACAGACAGCTGCAGCGGCACAGGAGCTAGCAAACAGAGCTGTAAACAGGGGAGTTTGAATGGGATTTCTGCTGGAGGAGATGGTATTTGTGTGTGTATGGTTTTGTATTGGGAGTATCTGTATGTGTAGGGGTTTGGCGGGGCTTTGTGCTTGGAGACAAGCTGAGCCCTGATTAGGGGGCGGGGCTTCACTGACTAGGGGTCCTATAAAGGTAGCAGCCAGTCAGGCAGCGGAACAGGAGCTAGCAAACAGACCTGTAAACAGGGGAGTTTGAGTGGGAGTTCTGTTGGAGGAGAAGGTATTTGTGTGTGTTTGGTTTTGTATTGGGAGTATCTGTATGTGTAGAGGCTTTGTGCTGGGAGAGAAGCTGAGCCCTGATTAGGGAGCGGGGCTTCACTGACTAGGGGTCCTATAAAGGTAGCAGCCAGTCAGGCAGCAGCACAGACAGCTGCAGCGACAAAGGAGCTAGCAAACAGAGCTGTAAACAGGGGAGTTTGAGTGGGAGTTCTGTTGGAGGAGAAGGTCTTTGTGTGTGTTTGGCTTTCTATTGGTAGTATCTGTATGTGTAGGGGCTTTGTGCTTGGAGAGAAGCTGAGCCCTGATTAGGGGGCGGGGCTTCACTGACTAGGGGTCCTATAAAGGTAGCAGCCAGTCAGACAGCGGCACAGGAGCTAGCAAACAGAGCTGTAAGCAGGGGAGTTTGAGTGGGAGTACTGTTGGAGGAGAAGGTATTTGTGTGTGTTTGGTTTTGTATTGGTAGTATCTGTATGTGTAGAGTCTTGGAGGGGCTAGGTGCTGTGAGAGAAGCTGAGCCCTGATTAGGGGGCGGGGCTTCACTGACTAGGGGTCCTATAAAGGTAGCAGCCAGTCAGGCAGCGGCACAGGAGCTAGCAAACAGAGCTGTAAACAGGGGAGTTGGAGTGGGAGTTCTGCTTGAGGAGAAGGTATTTGTGTGTGTTTGGTTTTGTATTGTCAGTATCTGTATGTGCAGGGGCTTTGTGCTGGGAGAGAAGCTGAGCCCTGATTAGGGGGCGGGGCTTCACTGACTAGGGGTCCTATAAAGGTAGCAGCCAGTCAGACAGCGGCACAGGAGCTAGCAAACAGAGCTGTAAGCATGGGAGTTTGAGTGGGAGTACTGTTGGAGGAGAAGGTATTTGTGTGTGTTTGGTTTTGTATTGGTGGTATCTGTATGTGTAGAGGCTTGGAGGGGCTTTGTGCTGGGAGAGAAGCTGAGCCCTGATCAGGGGGCGGGGCTTCACTGACTAGGGGTCCTATAAAGGTAGCAGCAGGTCAGGCAGCGGCACAGGAGCTAGCAAACAGAGCTGTGAACAGCGTAGTTTCAGTGGGAGTTCTGATGGAGGAGAAGGTATTTGTGTGTGTTTTTGTATTGGTAGTGTCAGTATGTGTAGAGGCTTGGAGGGACTAGGTGCTGGGAGAGAAGCTGAGCTTTGATTAGGGGGCGGGGCTTCACTGACTAGGGGTCCTATAAAGGTAGCGGCACAGACAGCTGCAGCGACACAGGAGCTAGCAAACAGAGCTGTAAACAGGGGAGTTTGTGTGGGAGTTCTGTTGGAGGAGAAGGTATTTGTGTGTTTTGGGTTTTGTATTGGTAGTATCTGTATGTGTAGAGGCTTGGAGGGGCTTTGTGCTGGGAGAGAAGCTGAGCACTGATTAGGGGGCGGGGCTTCACTGACTAGGGGTCCTATAAAGGTAGCAGCCAGTCAGGCAGCGGCACAGGAGCTAGCAAACAGAGCTGTAAACAGGGGAGTTTGCGTGGGAGTTCTGTTGGAGGAGAAGCTATTTGTGTGTGTTTGGTTTTGTATTGGTAGTATCTGTATGTGTAGGGGCTTTGTGCTGGGAGAGAAGCTGAGCCCTGAGTAGGGGGCGGGGCTTCACTGACTAGGGGTCCTATGAAGGTAGCAGCCAGTCATGCAGCGGCACAGACAGCTGCAGCAGCACAGGTGCTAGCAAACAGAGCTGTAAACAGGGGAGTTGGAGTGGGAGTTCTGTTGGAGGAGAAGGTATTTGTGTGTGTTTGGTTTTCTATTGGTAGTCCCTGTATGTTTAGAGGCTTGGAGGGGCTTTGTGCTGGGAGAGAAGCTGAGCCCTGATTAGGGGGCGGGGCTTCACTGACTAGGGGTCCTATAAAGGTAGCAGACAGTCAGGCAGTGGCACAGGAGCTAGCAAACAAAGCTGTAAACAGGGGAGTTTGAGTGGGTTTTCTGTTGGAGGAGAAGCTATTTGTGTGTGTTTGGCTTTGTATTGGTGGTATCTGTTTGTGTAGAGGCTTGTAGGGGCTTTGTGTTGGGAGAGAAGCTGAGCCCTGATTAGGGGGCGGGGCTTCACTGACTAGGGGTCCTATAAAGGTAGCGGCACAGACAGCTGCAGCGACACAGGGGCTAGCAAACAGAGCTGTAAACAGGGGAGTTTGTGTGGGAGTTCTGTTGGAGGAGAAGTTATTTGTGTGTGTTTGGTTTTGTATTGGTAGTATATGTATGTGTAGGGGCTTTGTGCTGGGAGAGAAGCTGAGCCCTGATTAGGGGGCGGGGCTTCACTGACTAGGGGTCCTATAAAGGGAGCAGCCAGTCAGGCAGCGGCACAGGAGCTAGCAAACAGAGCTGTAAACAGGGGAGTTTGCGTGGGAGTTCTGTTGGAGGAGAAGCTATTTGTGTGTGTTTGGTTTTGTATTGGTAGTATCTCTATGTGTAGGGGCTTTGTGCCGGGTTAGAAGCTGAGCCCTGATTAGGGGGCGGGGCTTCACTGACTAGGGGTCCTATAAAGGGAGCAGCCAGTCAGGCAGCGGCACAGTCAGCTGCAGCGGCACAGGAGCTAGCAAACAGAGCTGTAAACAGGGGAGTTTGAGTGGGAGTTCTGTTGGAGGAGAAGGTATTTGTGTGTGTGTGTTGGTTTTTGTATTGGTAGTATCTGTATGTGTAGCGGCTTTGTGCTGGGAGAGAAGCTGAGCCCTGATTAGGGGGCGGGGCTTCACTGACTAGGGGTCCTATAAAGGTAGCAGCCAGTCAGACAGCGGCACAGGAGCTAGCAAACAGAGCTGTAAACAGGGGAGTTGGAGTGGGAGTTCTGCTTGAGGAGAAGGTATTTGTGTGTGTTTGGTTTTGTATTGTCAGTATCTGTATGTGCAGGGGCTTTGTGCTGGGAGAGAAGCTGAGCCCTGATCAGGGGGCGGGGCTTCACTGACTAGGGGTCCTATAAAGGTAGCAGCAGGTCAGGCAGCGGCACAGGAGCTAGCAAACAGAGCTGTGAACAGCGTAGTTTCAGTGGGAGTTCTGATGGAGGAGAAGGTATTTGTGTCTGTTTTTGTATTGGTAGTGTCAGTATGTGTAGAGGCTTGGAGGGACTAGGTGCTGGGAGAGAAGCTGAGCCCTGATTAGGGGGCGGGGCTTCACTGACTAGGGGTCCTATAAAGGTAGCAGCCAGTCAGGCAGCGGCTAAGACAGCTGCAGCGGCACAGGAGCTAGCAAACAGAGCTGTAAACAGGGGAGTTGGAGTTCTGTTGGAGGAGAAGGTATTTGTGTGTGTTTGGATTTGTATTGTCAGTATCTGTATGTGCAGGGGCTTTGTGCTGGGAGAGAAGCTGAGCCCTGATTAGGGGGTGGGCCTTCACTGACTAGGGGTCCTATAAAGGTAGCAGCCAGTCAGGCAGCGGCACAGGAGCTAGCAAACAGAGCTGTAAACAGGGGAGTTTGAGTGGGAGTTCTGTTGGAGGAGAAGGTATTTGTGTGTGTTTTTGTATTGGTAGTATCTGTATGTGTAGAGGCTTGGAGGGGCTAGGTGCTGCGAGAAAAGCTGAGCCCTGATTAGGGGGCGGGGCTTCCCTGACTAGGGGTCCTATAAAGGTAGCAGCCAGTCAGGCAGCGGCACAGGAGCTAGCAAAAAGAGCTGTAAACAGGGGAGTTTGAGTGGGAGTTCTGTTGGAGGAGAAGGTATTTGTGTGTGTTTGGTTTTGTATTGGTAGTATCTGTATGTGTAGGGGCTTTGTGCTGGGAGAGAAGCTGAGCCCTGAGTAGGGGGCGGGGCTTCACTGACTAGGGGTCCTATGAAGGTAGCAGCCAGTCATGCAGCGGCACAGACAGCTGCAGCAGCACAGGTGCTAGCAAACAGAGCTGTAAACAGGGGAGTTGGAGTGGGAGTTCTGTTGTAGGAGAAGGTATTTTTGTGTGTTAGGTTTTCTATTGGTGTTATCTGTTTGTGTAGAGGCTTGTAGGGGCTTTGTGTTGGAAGAGAAGCTGAGCCCTGATTAGGGGGCGGGGCTTCACTGACTAGGGGTCCTATAAAGGTAGCAGCCAGTCAGGCAGTGGCACAGGAGCTAGCAAACAGAGCTGTAAACAGGGGAGTTTGTGTTAGAGTTCTGTTGGAGGAGAAGGTATTTGTGTGTGTGTTTGGTTTTGTACTGGTAGTATCTGTACGTGTAGGGGCTTTGTGCTGGGAGAGAAGCTGAGCCCTGATTAGGGGGCGGGGCTTCACTGACTAGGGGTCCTATAAAGGTAGCAGACAGTCAGGCAGTGGCACAGGAGCTAGCAAACAAAGCTGTAAACAGGGGAGTTTGAGTGGGTTTTCTGTTGGAGGAGAAGGTATTTGTGTGTGTTTGGCTTTGTATTGGTGGTATCTGTTTGTGTAGAGGCTTGTAGGGGCTTTGTGTTGGGAGAGAAGCTGAGCCCTGATTAGGGGGCGGGGCTTCACTGACTAGGGGTCCTATAAAGGTAGCGGCACAGACAGCTGCAGCGGCACAGGAACTAGCAAACAGAGCTGTAAACAGGAGAGTTTGAGTGGGAGTTCAGTTGGAGGAGAAGGTCTTTGTGTGTGTGTTTGGTTTTGTATTGCTAGTATCTGTATGTGTAAAGGCTTTGTGCTGGGAGAGAAGCTGAGCCCTGAGTAGGGGGCGGGGCTTCACTGACTAGGGGTCCTATGAAGGTAGCAGCCAGTCATGCAGCGGCACAGACAGCTGCAGCAGCACAGGTGCTAGCAAACAGAGCTGTAAACAGGGGAGTTGGAGTGGGAGTTCTGTTGTAGGAGAAGGTATTTTTGTGTGTGTTTGGTTTTGTACTGGTAGTATCTGTACGTGTAGGGGCTTTGTGCTGGGAGAGAAGCTGAGCCCTGATTAGGGGGCGGGGCTTCACTGACTAGGGGTCCTATAAAGGTAGCAGACAGTCAGGCAGTGGCACAGGAGCTAGCAAACAAAGCTGTAAACAGGGGAGTTTGAGTGGGAGTTCTGTTGGAGGAGAAGGTATTTGTGTGTGTTTGGTTTTCTATTGGTAGTCCCTGTATGTTTAGAGGCTTGGAGGGGCTTTGTGCTGGGAAGGAAGCTGAGCCCTGATTAGGGGGCGGGGCTTCACTGACTAGGGGTCCTATAAAGGTAGCAGACAGTCAGGCAGTGGCACAGGAGCTAGCAAACAAAGCTGTAAACAGGGGAGTTTGAGTGGGTTTTCTGTTGGAGGAGAAGCTATTTGTGTGTGTTTGGCTTTGTATTGGTGGTATCTGTTTGTGTAGAGGCTTGTAGGGGCTTTGTGTTGGGAGAGAAGCTGAGCCCTGATTAGGGGGCGGGGCTTCACTGACTAGGGGTCCTATAAAGGTAGCGGCACAGACAGCTGCAGCGACACAGGAGCTAGCAAACAGAGCTGTAAACAGGGGAGTTTGTGTGGGAGTTCTGTTGGAGGAGAAGTTATTTGTGTGTGTTTGGTTTTGTATTGGTAGTATATGTATGTGTAGGGGCTTTGTGCTGGGAGAGAAGCTGAGCCCTGATTAGGGGGCGGGGCTTCACTGACTAGGGGTCCTATAAAGGGAGCAGCCAGTCAGGCAGCGGCACAGGAGCTAGCAAACAGAGCTGTAAACAGGGGAGTTTGCGTGGGAGTTCTGTTGGAGGAGAAGCTATTTGTGTGTGTTTGGTTTTGTATTGGTAGTATCTCTATGTGTAGGGGCTTTGTGCCGGGTTAGAAGCTGAGCCCTGATTAGGGGGCGGGGCTTCACTGACTAGGGGTCCTATAAAGGGAGCAGCCAGTCAGGCAGCGGCACAGTCAGCTGCAGCGGCACAGGAGCTAGCAAACAGAGCTGTAAACAGGGGAGTTTGAGTGGGAGTTCTGTTGGAGGAGAAGGTATTTGTGTGTGTGTGTTGGTTTTTGTATTGGTAGTATCTGTATGTGTAGCGGCTTTGTGCTGGGAGAGAAGCTGAGCCCTGATTAGGGGGCGGGGCTTCACTGACTAGGGGTCCTATAAAGGTAGCAGCCAGTCAGACAGCGGCACAGGAGCTAGCAAACAGAGCTGTAAACAGGGGAGTTGGAGTGGGAGTTCTGCTTGAGGAGAAGGTATTTGTGTGTGTTTGGTTTTGTATTGTCAGTATCTGTATGTGCAGGGGCTTTGTGCTGGGAGAGAAGCTGAGCCCTGATTAGGGGGCGGGGCTTCACTGACTAGGGGTCCTATAAAGGTAGCAGCCAGTCAGGCAGCTGCTAAGACAGCTGCAGCGGCACAGGAGCTAGCAAACAGAGCTGTAAACAGGGGAGTTTGAGTGGGAGTTCTGTTGGAGGAGAAGGTATTTGTGTGTGTTTGGCTTTGTATTGGTAGTATCTGTATGTGTAGGGGCTTTGTGCTTGGAGAGAAGCTGAGCCCTGATTAGGGGGCGGGGCTTCACTGACTAGGGGTCCTATAAAGGTAGCAGCCAGTCAGGCAGCGGCACAGGAGCTAGCAAACAGAGCTGTAAACAGGGGAGTTTGAGTGGGAGTTCTGTTGGAGGAGAAGGTATTTGTGTGTGTTTGGTTTTCTATTGGTAGTACCTGTATGTTTAGAGGCTTGGAGGGGCTTTGTGCTGGGAGAGAAGCTGAGCCCTGATTAGGGGGCGGGGCTTCACTGACTAGGGGTCCTATAAAGGTAGCAGACAGTCAGGCAGTGGCACAGGAGCTAGCAAACAAAGCTGTAAACAGGGGAGCTTGAGTGGGTTTTCTGTTGGAGGAGAAGGTATTTGTGCGTGTTTGGCTTTGTATTGGTGGTATCTGTTTGTGTAGAGGCTTGTAGGGGCTTTGTGTTGGGAGAGAAGCTGAGCCCTGATTAGGGGGCGGGGCTTCACTGACTAGGGGTCCTATAAAGGTAGCGGCACAGACAGCTGCAGCGGCACAGGAACTAGCAAACAGAGCTGTAAACAGGAGAGTTTGAGTGGGAGTTCAGTTGGAGGAGAACGTCTTTGTGTGTGTGTTTGGTTTTGTATTGGTAGTATCTGTATGTGTAAAGGCTTTGTGCTGGGAGAGAAGCTGAGCCCTGATTAGGGGGCGGGGCTTCACTGACTAGGGGTCCTATAAAGGTAGCAGCCAGTCAGGCAGCAGCACAGACAGCTGCAGCGACACAGGAGCTAGCAAACAGAGCTGTAAACAGGGGAGTTTGTGTGGGAGTTCTGTTGGAGGAGAAGTTATTTGTGTGTGTATGGTTTTGTATTGGTAGTATCTGTATGTTTAGAGGCTTGGAGGGGCTTTGTGCTGGGAGAGTAGCTGAGCCCTGATTAGGGTGCGGGGCTTCACTGACTAGGGGTCCTATAAAGGTAGTAGCCAGTCAGGCAGCGGCACAGGAGCTAGCAAACAGACCTGTAAACAGGGCAGTTTGATTGGGAGTTCTGTTGGAGGAGAAGGTATTTGTGTGTGTTTGGTTTGGATTGGTAGTACCTGTATGTGTAGGGGCTTTGTGCTGGGAGAGAAGCTGAGCCCTGATTAGGGGGCGGGGCTTCACTGACTAGGGGTCCTATAAAGGTAGCAGCCAGTCAGGCAGCTGCTAAGACAGCTGCAGCGGCACAGGAGCTAGCAAACAGAGCTGTAAACAGGGGAGTTGGAGTGGGAGTTCCGCTGGAGGAGAAGGTATTTGTGTGTGTTTGGTTTTGTATTGGTAGTATCTGTATGTGTACGGGCTTTGTGCTGGGAGAGAAGCTGAGCCCTGATTAGGGGGCGGGGCTTCACTGACGAGGGGTCCTATAAAGGTAGCAGCCAGTCAGGCAGCGGCACAGGAGCTAGCAAACAGAGCTGTAAACAGGGGAGTTTGAGTGGGAGTTCTGTTGGAGGAGAAGATATTTGTGTGTGTTTTTGTATTGGTAGTATCTGTATATGTAGGGGTTTGGCGGGGCTTTGTGCTGCGAGAGAAGCTGAGCCCTGATTAGGGGGCGGGGCTTAACTGACTAGGTGTCCTATAAAGGTAGCAGCCAGTCAGGCAGCGGCACAGACAGCTGCAGCGGCACAGGAGCTAGCAAACAGAGCTGTAAACAGGGGAGTTTGAATGGGATTTCTGCTGGAGGAGATGGTATTTGTGTGTGTATGGTTTTGTATTGGGAGTATCTGTATGTGTAGGGGTTTGGCGGGGCTTTGTGCTTGGAGACAAGCTGAGCCCTGATTAGGGGGCGGGGCTTCACTGACTAGGGGTCCTATAAAGGTAGCAGCCAGTCAGGCAGCGGAACAGGAGCTAGCAAACAGACCTGTAAACAGGGGAGTTTGAGTGGGAGTTCTGTTGGAGGAGAAGGTATTTGTGTGTGTTTGGTTTTGTATTGGGAGTATCTGTATGTGTAGAGGCTTTGTGCTGGGAGAGAAGCTGAGCCCTGATTAGGGAGCGGGGCTTCACTGACTAGGGGTCCTATAAAGGTAGCAGCCAGTCAGGCAGCAGCACAGACAGCTGCAGCGACAAAGGAGCTAGCAAACAGAGCTGTAAACAGGGGAGTTTGAGTGGGAGTTCTGTTGGAGGAGAAGGTATTTGTGTGTGTTTGGCTTTCTATTGGTAGTATCTGTATGTGTAGGGGCTTTGTGCTTGGAGAGAAGCTGAGCCCTGATTAGGGGGCGGGGCTTCACTGACTAGGGGTCCTATAAAGGTAGCAGCCAGTCAGACAGCGGCACAGGAGCTAGCAAACAGAGCTGTAAGCAGGGGAGTTTGAGTGGGAGTACTGTTGGAGGAGAAGGTATTTGTGTGTGTTTGGTTTTGTATTGGTAGTATCTGTATGTGTAGAGTCTTGGAGGGGCTAGGTGCTGTGAGAGAAGCTGAGCCCTGATTAGGGGGCGGGGCTTCACTGACTAGGGGTCCTATAAAGGTAGCAGCCAGTCAGGCAGCGGCACAGGAGCTAGCAAACAGAGCTGTAAACAGGGGAGTTGGAGTGGGAGTTCTGCTTGACGAGAAGGTATTTGTGTGTGTTTGGTTTTGTATTGTCAGTATCTGTATGTGCAGGGGCTTTGTGCTGGGAGAGAAGCTGAGCCCTGATTAGGGGGCGGGGCTTCACTGACTAGGGGTCCTATAAAGGTAGCAGCCAGTCAGACAGCGGCACAGGAGCTAGCAAACAGAGCTGTAAGCATGGGAGTTTGAGTGGGAGTACTGTTGGAGGAGAAGGTATTTGTGTGTGTTTGGTTTTGTATTGGTGGTATCTGTATGTGTAGAGGCTTGGAGGGGCTTTGTGCTGGGAGAGAAGCTGAGCCCTGATCAGGGGGCGGGGCTTCACTGACTAGGGGTCCTATAAAGGTAGCAGCAGGTCAGGCAGCGGCACAGGAGCTAGCAAACAGAGCTGTGAACAGCGTAGTTTCAGTGGGAGTTCTGATGGAGGAGAAGGTATTTGTGTGTGTTTTTGTATTGGTAGTGTCAGTATGTGTAGAGGCTTGGAGGGACTAGGTGCTGGGAGAGAAGCTGAGCTTTGATTAGGGGGCGGGGCTTCACTGACTAGGGGTCCTATAAAGGTAGCGGCACAGACAGCTGCAGCGACACAGGAGCTAGCAAACAGAGCTGTAAACAGGGGAGTTTGTGTGGGAGTTCTGTTGGAGGAGAAGGTATTTGTGTGTTTTGGGTTTTGTATTGGTAGTATCTGTATGTGTAGAGGCTTGGAGGGGCTTTGTGCTGGGAGAGAAGCTGAGCACTGATTAGGGGGCGGGGCTTCACTGACTAGGGGTCCTATAAAGGTAGCAGCCAGTCAGGCAGCGGCACAGGAGCTAGCAAACAGAGCTGTAAACAGGGGAGTTTGCGTGGGAGTTCTGTTGGAGGAGAAGCTATTTGTGTGTGTTTGGTTTTGTATTGGTAGTATCTGTATGTGTAGGGGCTTTGTGCTGGGAGAGAAGCTGAGCCCTGAGTAGGGGGCGGGGCTTCACTGACTAGGGGTCCTATGAAGGTAGCAGCCAGTCATGCAGCGGCACAGACAGCTGCAGCAGCACAGGTGCTAGCAAACAGAGCTGTAAACAGGGGAGTTGGAGTGGGAGTTCTGTTGGAGGAGAAGGTATTTGTGTGTGTTTGGTTTTCTATTGGTAGTCCCTGTATGTTTAGAGGCTTGGAGGGGCTTTGTGCTGGGAGAGAAGCTGAGCCCTGATTAGGGGGCGGGGCTTCACTGACTAGGGGTCCTATAAAGGTAGCAGACAGTCAGGCAGTGGCACAGGAGCTAGCAAACAAAGCTGTAAACAGGGGAGTTTGAGTGGGTTTTCTGTTGGAGGAGAAGCTATTTGTGTGTGTTTGGCTTTGTATTGGTGGTATCTGTTTGTGTAGAGGCTTGTAGGGGCTTTGTGTTGGGAGAGAAGCTGAGCCCTGATTAGGGGGCGGGGCTTCACTGACTAGGGGTCCTATAAAGGTAGCGGCACAGACAGCTGCAGCGACACAGGGGCTAGCAAACAGAGCTGTAAACAGGGGAGTTTGTGTGGGAGTTCTGTTGGAGGAGAAGTTATTTGTGTGTGTTTGGTTTTGTATTGGTAGTATATGTATGTGTAGGGGCTTTGTGCTGGGAGAGAAGCTGAGCCCTGATTAGGGGGCGGGGCTTCACTGACTAGGGGTCCTATAAAGGGAGCAGCCAGTCAGGCAGCGGCACAGGAGCTAGCAAACAGAGCTGTAAACAGGGGAGTTTGCGTGGGAGTTCTGTTGGAGGAGAAGCTATTTGTGTGTGTTTGGTTTTGTATTGGTAGTATCTCTATGTGTAGGGGCTTTGTGCCGGGTTAGAAGCTGAGCCCTGATTAGGGGGCGGGGCTTCACTGACTAGGGGTCCTATAAAGGGAGCAGTCAGGCAGCTGCAGCGGCACAGTCAGCTGCAGCGGCACAGGAGCTAGCAAACAGAGCTGTAAACAGGGGAGTTTGAGTGGGAGTTCTGTTGGAGGAGAAGGTATTTGTGTGTGTGTGTTGGTTTTTGTATTGGTAGTATCTGTATGTGTAGCGGCTTTGTGCTGGGAGAGAAGCTGAGCCCTGATTAGGGGGCGGGGCTTCACTGACTAGGGGTCCTATAAAGGTAGCAGCCAGTCAGACAGCGGCACAGGAGCTAGCAAACAGAGCTGTAAACAGGGGAGTTGGAGTGGGAGTTCTGCTTGAGGAGAAGGTATTTGTGTGTGTTTGGTTTTGTATTGTCAGTATCTGTATGTGCAGGGGCTTTGTGCTGGGAGAGAAGCTGAGCCCTGATTAGGGGGCGGGGCTTCACTGACTAGGGGTCCTATAAAGGTAGCAGCCAGTCAGGCAGCTGCTAAGACAGCTGCAGCGGCACAGGAGCTAGCAAACAGAGCTGTAAACAGGGGAGTTTGAGTGGGAGTTCTGTTGGAGGAGAAGGTATTTGTGTGTGTTTGGCTTTGTATTGGTAGTATCTGTATGTGTAGGGGCTTTGTGCTTGGAGAGAAGCTGAGCCCTGATTAGGGGGCGGGGCTTCACTGACTAGGGGTCCTATAAAGGTAGCAGCCAGTCAGAGAGCGGCACAGGAGCTAGCAAACAGAGCTGTAAGCAGGGGAGTTTGAGTGGGAGTACTGTTGGAGGAGAAGGTATTTGTGTGTGTTTGGTTTTGTATTGGTGGTATCTGTATGTGTAGAGGCTTGGAGGGGCTTTGTGCTGGGAGAGAAGCTGAGCCCTGATCAGGGGGCGGGGCTTCACTGACTAGGGGTCCTATAAAGGTAGCAGCAGGTCAGGCAGCGGCACAGGAGCTAGCAAACAGAGCTGTGAACAGCGTAGTTTCAGTGGGAGTTCTGATGGAGGAGAAGGTATTTGTGTCTGTTTTTGTATTGGTAGTGTCAGTATGTGTAGAGGCTTGGAGGGACTAGGTGCTGGGAGAGAAGCTGAGCCCTGATTAGGGGGCGGGGCTTCACTGACTAGGGGTCCTATAAAGGTAGCAGCCAGTCAGGCAGCGGCTAAGACAGCTGCAGCGGCACAGGAGCTAGCAAACAGAGCTGTAAACAGGGGAGTTGGAGTTCTGTTGGAGGAGAAGGTATTTGTGTGTGTTTGGATTTGTATTGTCAGTATCTGTATGTGCAGGGGCTTTGTGCTGGGAGAGAAGCTGAGCCCTGATTAGGGGGTGGGCCTTCACTGACTAGGGGTCCTATAAAGGTAGCAGCCAGTCAGGCAGCGGCACAGGAGCTAGCAAACAGAGCTGTAAACAGGAGAGTTTGAGTGGGAGTTCAGTTGGAGGAGAACGTCTTTGTGTGTGTGTTTGGTTTTGTATTGGTAGTATCTGTATGTGTAAAGGCTTTGTGCTGGGAGAGAAGCTGAGCCCTGATTAGGGGGCGGGGCTTCACTGACTAGGGGTCCTATAAAGGTAGCAGCCAGTCAGGCAGCAGCACAGACAGCTGCAGCGACACAGGAGCTAGCAAACAGAGCTGTAAACAGGGGAGTTTGTGTGGGAGTTCTGTTGGAGGAGAAGTTATTTGTGTGTGTATGGTTTTGTATTGGTAGTATCTGTATGTTTAGAGGCTTGGAGGGGCTTTGTGCTGGGAGAGTAGCTGAGCCCTGATTAGGGTGCGGGGCTTCACTGACTAGGGGTCCTATAAAGGTAGTAGCCAGTCAGGCAGCGGCACAGGAGCTAGCAAACAGACCTGTAAACAGGGCAGTTTGATTGGGAGTTCTGTTGGAGGAGAAGGTATTTGTGTGTGTTTGGTTTTGTATTGGTAGTATGTGTATGTGTACGGGCTTTGTGCTGGGAGAGAAGCTGAGCCCTGATTAGGGGGCGGGGCTTCACTGACGAGGGGTCCTATAAAGGTAGCAGCCAGTCAGGCAGCGGCACAGGAGCTAGCAAACAGAGCTGTAAACAGGGGAGTTTGAGTGGGAGTTCTGTTGGAGGAGAAGATATTTGTGTGTGTTTTTGTATTGGTAGTATCTGTATATGTAGGGGTTTGGCGGGGCTTTGTGCTGCGAGAGAAGCTGAGCCCTGATTAGGGGGCGGGGCTTAACTGACTAGGTGTCCTATAAAGGTAGCAGCCAGTCAGGCAGCGGCACAGACAGCTGCAGCGGCACAGGAGCTAGCAAACAGAGCTGTAAACAGGGGAGTTTGAATGGGATTTCTGCTGGAGGAGATGGTATTTGTGTGTGTATGGTTTTGTATTGGTAGTATCTGTATGTGTAGGGGTTTGGCGGGGCTTTGTGCTTGGAGACAAGCTGAGCCCTGATTAGGGGGCGGGGCTTCACTGACTAGGGGTCCTATAAAGGTAGCAGCCAGTCAGGCAGCGGAACAGGAGCTAGCAAACAGACCTGTAAACAGGGGAGTTTGAGTGGGAGTTCTGTTGGAGGAGAAGGTATTTGTGTGTTTGGTTTTGTATTGGGAGTATCTGTATGTGTAGAGGCTTTGTGCTGGGAGAGAAGCTGAGCCCTGATTAGGGAGCGGGGCTTCACTGACTAGGGGTCCTATAAAGGTAGCAGCCAGTCAGGCAGCAGCACAGACAGCTGCAGCGACAAAGGAGCTAGCAAACAGAGCTGTAAACAGGGGAGTTTGAGTGGGAGTTCTGTTGGAGGAGAAGGTATTTGTGTGTGTTTGGCTTTCTATTGGTAGTATCTGTATGTGTAGGGGCTTTGTGCTTGGAGAGAAGCTGAGCCCTGATTAGGGGGCGGGGCTTCACTGACTAGGGGTCCTATAAAGGTAGCAGCCAGTCAGACAGCGGCACAGGAGCTAGCAAACAGAGCTGTAAGCAGGGGAGTTTGAGTGGGAGTACTGTTGGAGGAGAAGGTATTTGTGTGTGTTTGGTTTTGTATTGGTAGTATCTGTATGTGTAGAGTCTTGGAGGGGCTAGGTGCTGTGAGAGAAGCTGAGCCCTGATTAGGGGGCGGGGCTTCACTGACTAGGGGTCCTATAAAGGTAGCAGCCAGTCAGGCAGCGGCACAGGAGCTAGCAAACAGAGCTGTAAACAGGGGAGTTGGAGTGGGAGTTCTGCTTGAGGAGAAGGTATTTGTGTGTGTTTGGTTTTGTATTGTCAGTATCTGTATGTGCAGGGGCTTTGTGCTGGGAGAGAAGCTGAGCCCTGATTAGGGGGCGGGGCTTCACTGACTAGGGGTCCTATAAAGGTAGCAGCCAGTCAGACAGCGGCACAGGAGCTAGCAAACAGAGCTGTGAACAGCGTAGTTTCAGTGGGAGTTCTGATGGAGGAGAAGGTATTTGTGTGTGTTTTTGTATTGGTAGTGTCAGTATGTGTAGAGGCTTGGAGGGACTAGGTGCTGGGAGAGAAGCTGAGCTTTGATTAGGGGGCGGGGCTTCACTGACTAGGGGTCCTATAAAGGTAGCGGCACAGACAGCTGCAGCGACACAGGAGCTAGCAAACAGAGCTGTAAACAGGGGAGTTTGTGTGGGAGTTCTGTTGGAGGAGAAGGTATTTGTGTGTTTTGGGTTTTGTATTGGTAGTATCTGTATGTGTAGAGGCTTGGAGGGGCTTTGTGCTGGGAGAGAAGCTGAGCACTGATTAGGGGGCGGGGCTTCACTGACTAGGGGTCCTATAAAGGTAGCAGCCAGTCAGGCAGCGGCACAGGAGCTAGCAAACAGAGCTGTAAACAGGGGAGTTTGCGTGGGAGTTCTGTTGGAGGAGAAGCTATTTGTGTGTGTTTGGTTTTGTATTGGTAGTATCTGTATGTGTAGGGGCTTTGTGCTGGGAGAGAAGCTGAGCCCTGAGTAGGGGGCGGGGCTTCACTGACTAGGGGTCCTATGAAGGTAGCAGCCAGTCATGCAGCGGCACAGACAGCTGCAGCAGCACAGGTGCTAGCAAACAGAGCTGTAAACAGGGGAGTTGGAGTGGGAGTTCTGTTGGAGGAGAAGGTATTTGTGTGTGTTTGGTTTTCTATTGGTAGTCCCTGTATGTTTAGAGGCTTGGAGGGGCTTTGTGCTGGGAGAGAAGCTGAGCCCTGATTAGGGGGCGGGGCTTCACTGACTAGGGGTCCTATAAAGGTAGCAGACAGTCAGGCAGTGGCACAGGAGCTAGCAAACAAAGCTGTAAACAGGGGAGTTTGAGTGGGTTTTCTGTTGGAGGAGAAGCTATTTGTGTGTGTTTGGCTTTGTATTGGTGGTATCTGTTTGTGTAGAGGCTTGTAGGGGCTTTGTGTTGGGAGAGAAGCTGAGCCCTGATTAGGGGGCGGGGCTTCACTGACTAGGGGTCCTATAAAGGTAGCGGCACAGACAGCTGCAGCGACACAGGGGCTAGCAAACAGAGCTGTAAACAGGGGAGTTTGTGTGGGAGTTCTGTTGGAGGAGAAGTTATTTGTGTGTGTTTGGTTTTGTATTGGTAGTATATGTATGTGTAGGGGCTTTGTGCTGGGAGAGAAGCTGAGCCCTGATTAGGGGGCGGGGCTTCACTGACTAGGGGTCCTATAAAGGGAGCAGCCAGTCAGGCAGCGGCACAGGAGCTAGCAAACAGAGCTGTAAACAGGGGAGTTTGCGTGGGAGTTCTGTTGGAGGAGAAGCTATTTGTGTGTGTTTGGTTTTGTATTGGTAGTATCTCTATGTGTAGGGGCTTTGTGCCGGGTTAGAAGCTGAGCCCTGATTAGGGGGCGGGGCTTCACTGACTAGGGGTCCTATAAAGGGAGCAGCCAGTCAGGCAGCGGCACAGTCAGCTGCAGCGGCACAGGAGCTAGCAAACAGAGCTGTAAACAGGGGAGTTTGAGTGGGAGTTCTGTTGGAGGAGAAGGTATTTGTGTGTGTGTGTTGGTTTTTGTATTGGTAGTATCTGTATGTGTAGCGGCTTTGTGCTGGGAGAGAAGCTGAGCCCTGATTAGGGGGCGGGGCTTCACTGACTAGGGGTCCTATAAAGGTAGCAGCCAGTCAGACAGCGGCACAGGAGCTAGCAAACAGAGCTGTAAACAGGGGAGTTGGAGTGGGAGTTCTGCTTGAGGAGAAGGTATTTGTGTGTGTTTGGTTTTGTATTGTCAGTATCTGTATGTGCAGGGGCTTTGTGCTGGGAGAGAAGCTGAGCCCTGATTAGGGGGCGGGGCTTCACTGACTAGGGGTCCTATAAAGGTAGCAGCCAGTCAGGCAGCGGCTAAGACAGCTGCAGCGGCACAGGAGCTAGCAAACAGAGCTGTAAACAGGGGAGTTGGAGTTCTGTTGGAGGAGAAGGTATTTGTGTGTGTTTGGATTTGTATTGTCAGTATCTGTATGTGCAGGGGCTTTGTGCTGGGAGAGAAGCTGAGCCCTGATTAGGGGGTGGGCCTTCACTGACTAGGGGTCCTATAAAGGTAGCAGCCAGTCAGGCAGCGGCACAGGAGCTAGCAAACAGAGCTGTAAACAGGGGAGTTTGAGTGGGAGTTCTGTTGGAGGAGAAGGTATTTGTGTGTGTTTTTGTATTGGTAGTATCTGTATGTGTAGAGGCTTGGAGGGGCTAGGTGCTGCGAGAAAAGCTGAGCCCTGATTAGGGGGCGGGGCTTCCCTGACTAGGGGTCCTATAAAGGTAGCAGCCAGTCAGGCAGCGGCACAGGAGCTAGCAAAAAGAGCTGTAAACAGGGGAGTTTGAGTGGGAGTTCTGTTGGAGGAGAAGGTATTTGTGTGTGTTTGGTTTTGTATTGGTAGTATCTGTATGTGTAGGGGCTTTGTGCTGGGAGAGAAGCTGAGCCCTGAGTAGGGGGCGGGGCTTCACTGACTAGGGGTCCTATGAAGGTAGCAGCCAGTCATGCAGCGGCACAGACAGCTGCAGCAGCACAGGTGCTAGCAAACAGAGCTGTAAACAGGGGAGTTGGAGTGGGAGTTCTGTTGTAGGAGAAGGTATTTTTGTGTGTTAGGTTTTCTATTGGTGTTATCTGTTTGTGTAGAGGCTTGTAGGGGCTTTGTGTTGGAAGAGAAGCTGAGCCCTGATTAGGGGGCGGGGCTTCACTGACTAGGGGTCCTATAAAGGTAGCAGCCAGTCAGGCAGTGGCACAGGAGCTAGCAAACAGAGCTGTAAACAGGGGAGTTTGTGTTAGAGTTCTGTTGGAGGAGAAGGTATTTGTGTGTGTGTTTGGTTTTCTACTGGTAGTATCTGTACGTGTAGGGGCTTTGTGCTGGGAGAGAAGCTGAGCCCTGATTAGGGGGCGGGACTTCACTGACTAGGGGTCCTATGAAGGTAGCAGCCAGTCAGGCAGGGGCACAGACAGCTGCAGCGGCACAGGAGCTAGCAAACAGAGCTCTAAACAGGGGAGTTTGAGTGGGAGTTCTGTTGGAGGAGAAGGTATTTGTGTGTGTGTTTGGTTTTGTACTGGTAGTATCTGTACGTGTAGGGGCTTTGTGCTGGGAGAGAAGCTGAGCCCTGATTAGGGGGCGGGGCTTCACTGACTAGGGGTCCTATGAAGGTAGCAGCCAGTCAGGCAGGGGCACAGACAGCTGCAGCGGCACAGGAGCTAGCAAACAGAGCTGTAAACAGGGGAGTTTGAGTGGGAGTTCTGTTGGAGGAGAAGGTATTTGTGTGTGTTTGGTTTTCTATTGGTAGTCCCTGTATGTTTAGAGGCTTGGAGGGGCTTTGTGCTGGGAGAGAAGCTGAGCCCTGATTAGGGGGCGGGGCTTCACTGACTAGGGGTCCTATAAAGGTAGCAGACAGTCAGGCAGTGGCACAGGAGCTAGCAAACAAAGCTGTAAACAGGGGAGTTTGAGTGGGTTTTCTGTTGGAGGAGAAGGTATTTGTGTGTGTTTGGCTTTGTATTGGTGGTATCTGTTTGTGTAGAGGCTTGTAGGGGCTTTGTGTTGGGAGAGAAGCTGAGCCCTGATTAGGGGGCGGGGCTTCACTGACTAGGGGTCCTATAAAGGTAGCGGCACAGACAGCTGCAGCGGCACAGGAACTAGCAAACAGAGCTGTAAACAGGGGAGTTGGAGTGGGAGTTCTGTTGGAGGAGAAGGTATTTGTGTGTGTTTTTGTATTGGTAGTATCTGTATGTGTAGAGGTTTGAAGGGGCTTTGTGCTGGGAGAGAAGCTGAGCCCTGATTAGGGGGCGGGGCTTCACTGACAAGGGGTCCTATAAAGGTAGCAGCCAGTCAGGCAGCGGAACAGACAGCTGCAGCGGCACAGGAGCTTGCAAACAGAGCTCTAAACAGGGGAGTTTGAGTGGGAGTTCTGTTGGAGGAGAAGGTATTTGTGTGTGTTTGGTTTTGTATTGGTAGTATCTGTATGTGTAGAGGCTTGGAGGGGCTTTGTGCTTGGAGAGAAGCTGAGCCCTGATTAGGGGGCGGGGCTTCACTGACTAGGGGTCCTATAAAACTGGCAGCCAGTCAGGCAGCGGCACAGGAGCTAGCAAACAGAGCTGTAAACAGGGGAGTTGGAGTGGGAGTTCTGTTGGAGGAGAAGGTATTTGTGTGTGTTTTTGTATTGGTAGTATCTGTATGTGTAGAGGCTTGGAGGGGCTAGGTGCTGCGAGAGAAGCTGAGCCCTGATTAGGGTGCGGGGCTTCACTGACTAGGGGTCCTATAAAGGTAGTAGCCAGTCAGGCAGCGGCACAGGAGCTAGCAAACAGACCTGTAAACAGGGCAGTTTGATTGGGAGTTCTGTTGGAGGAGAAGGTATTTGTGTGTTTTTGGTTTTGTATTGTCAGTATCTGTATGTGTAGGGGCTTTGTGCTGGGAGAGAAGCTGAGCCCTGATTAGGGGGCGGGGCTTCACTGACTAGGGGTCCTATAAAGGTAGCAGCCAGTCAGGCAGCGGCACAGGAGCTAGCAAACAGAGCTGTAAACAGGGGAGTTTGAGTGGGAGTTCTGTTGGAGGAGATGGTATTTGTGTGTGTTTGGTTTTGTATTGGTAGTATCTGAATGTGTAGAGGTTTGAAGGGGCTTTGTGCTGGGAGAGAAGCTGAGCCCTGATTAGGGGGCGGGGCTTCACTGACTAGGGGTCCTATGAAGGTAGCAGCCAGTCAGGCAGCGGCACAGACAGCTGCAGCGGCACAGGAGCTAGCAAACAGAGCTGTAAACAGGGGAGTTTGAGTGGGAGTTCTGTTGGAGGAGAAGGTATTTGTGTGTGTTTGGTTTGGATTGGTAGTACCTGTATGTGTAGGGGCTTTGTGCTGGGAGAGAAGCTGAGCCCTGATTAGGGGGCGGGGCTTCACTGACTAGGGGTCCTATAAAGGTAGCAGCCAGTCAGGCAGCGGCACAGGAGCTAGCAAACAGAGCTGTAAACAGGGGAGTTTGAGTGGGAGTTCTGTTGGAGGAGAAGGTATTTGTGTGTGTGTTTGGTTTTGTACTGGTAGTATCTGTACGTGTAGGGGCTTTGTGCTGGGAGAGAAGCTGAGCCCTGATTAGGGGGCGGGGCTTCACTGACTAGGGGTCCTATAAAGGTAGCAGACAGTCAGGCAGTGGCACAGGAGCTAGCAAACAAAGCTGTAAACAGGGGAGTTTGAGTGGGTTTTCTGTTGGAGGAGAAGGTATTTGTGCGTGTATGGTTTTGTATTGGTGGTATCTGTTTGTGTAGAGGCTTGTAGGGGCTTTGTGTTGGGAGAGAAGCTGAGCCCTGATTAGGGGGCGGGGCTTCACTGACTAGGGGTCCTATAAAGGTAGCGGCACAGACAGCTGCAGCGGCACAGGAACTAGCAAACAGAGCTGTAAACAGGAGAGTTTGAGTGGGAGTTCTGTTGGAGGAGAAGGTATTTGTGTGTGTTTGGTTTGTATTGGTAGTATCTGTATGTGTAGGGGCTTTGTGCTGGGAGAGAAGCTGAGCCCTGATTAGGGGGCGGGGCTTCACTGACTAGGGGTCCTATAAAGGTAGCAGCCAGTCAGGCAGCAGCACAGACAGCTGCAGCGACACAGGAGCTAGCAAACAGAGCTGTAAACAGGGGAGTTTGTGTGGGAGTTCTGTTGGAGGAGAAGTTATTTGTGTATGTATGGTTTTGTATTGGTAGTATCTGTATGTTTAGAGGCTTGGAGGGGCTTTGTGCTGGGAGAGTAGCTGAGCCCTGATTAGGGTGCGGGGCTTCACTGACTAGGGGTCCTATAAAGGTAGTAGCCAGTCAGGCAGCGGCACAGGAGCTAGCAAACAGACCTGTAAACAGGGCAGTTTGATTGGGAGTTCTGTTGGAGGAGAAGGTATTTGTGTGTTTTTGGTTTTGTATTGTCAGTATCTGTATGTGTAGGGGCTTTGTGCTGGGAGAGAAGCTGAGCCCTGATTAGGGGGCGGGGCTTCACTGACTAGGGGTCCTATAAAGGTAGCAGCCAGTCAGGCAGCGGCACAAGAGCTAGCAAACAGAGCTGTAAACAGGGGAGTTTGAGTGGGAGTTCTGTTGGAGGAGAAGGTATTTGTGTGTGTTTGGTTTGGATTGGTAGTACCTGTATGTGTAGGGGCTTTGTGCTGGGAGAGAAGCTGAGCCCTGATTAGGGGGCGGGGCTTCACTGACTAGGGGTCCTATAAAGGTAGCAGCCAGTCAGGCAGCGGCACAGGAGCTAGCAAACAGAGCTGTAAACAGGGGAGTGTGAGTGGGAGTTCTGTTGGAGGAGAAGATATTTGTGTGTGTTTTTGTATTGGTAGTATCTGTATATGTAGGGGTTTGGCGGGGCTTTGTGCTGCGAGAGAAGCTGAGCCCTGATTAGGGGGCGGGGCTTAACTGACTAGGTGTCCTATAAAGGTAGCAGCCAGTCAGGCAGCGGCACAGACAGCTGCAGCGGCACAGGAGCTAGCAAACAGAGCTGTAAACAGGGGAGTTTGAGTGGGATTTCTGCTGGAGGAGATGGTATTTGTGTGTGTATGGTTTTGTATTGGTAGTATCTGTATGTGTAGGGGTTTGGCGGGGCTTTGTGCTTGGAGACAAGCTGAGCCCTGATTAGGGGGCGGGGCTTCACTGACTAGGGGTCCTATAAAGGTAGCAGCCAGTCAGGCAGCGGAACAGGAGCTAGCAAACAGACCTGTAAACAGGGGAGTTTGAGTGGGAGTTCTGTTGGAGGAGAAGGTATTTGTGTGTGTTTGGTTTTGTATTGGGAGTATCTGTATGTGTAGAGGCTTTGTGCTGGGAGAGAAGCTGAGCCCTGATTAGGGAGCGGGGCTTCACTGACTAGGGGTCCTATAAAGGTAGCAGCCAGTCAGGCAGCAGCACAGACAGCTGCAGCGACAAAGGAGCTAGCAAACAGAGCTGTAAACAGGGGAGTTTGAGTGGGAGTTCTGTTGGAGGAGAAGCTATTTGTGTGTGTTTGGCTTTCTATTGGTAGTATCTGTATGTATAGGGGCTTTGTGCTTGGAGAGAAGCTGAGCCCTGATTAGGGGGCGGGGCTTCACTGACTAGGGGTCCTATAAAGGTAGCAGCCAGTCAGGCAGCGGAACAGGAGCTAGCAAACAGACCTGTAAACAGGGGAGTTGGAGTGGGAGTTCTGTTGTAGGAGAAGGTATTTTTGTGTATTAGGTTTTCTATTGGTGTTATCTGTTTGTGTAGAGGCTTGTAGGGGCTTTGTGTTGGAAGAGAAGCTGAGCCCTGATTAGGGGGCGGGGCTTCACTGACTAGGGGTCCTATAAAGGTAGCAGCCAGTCAGGCAGTGGCACAGGAGCTAGCAAACAGAGCTGTAAACAGGGGAGTTTGAGTGGGAGTTCTGTTGGAGGAGAAGGTATTTGTGTGTGTGTTTGGTTTTGTACTGGTAGTATCTGTACGTGTAGGGGCTTTGTGCTGGGAGAGAAGCTGAGCCCTGATTAGGGGGCGGGGCTTCACTGACTAGGGGTCCTATGAAGGTAGCAGCCAGTCAGGCAGGGGCACAGACAGCTGCAGCGGCACAGGAGCTAGCAAACAGAGCTGTAAACAGGGGAGTTTGAGTGGGAGTTCTGTTGGAGGAGAAGGTATTTGTGTGTGTTTGGTTTTCTATTGGTAGTCCCTGTATGTTTAGAGGCTTGGAGGGGCTTTGTGCTGGGAGAGAAGCTGAGCCCTGATTAGGGGGCGGGGCTTCACTGACTAGGGGTCCTATAAAGGTAGCAGACAGTCAGGCAGTGGCACAGGAGCTAGCAAACAAAGCTGTAAACAGGGGAGTTTGAGTGGGTTTTCTGTTGGAGGAGAAGCTATTTGTGTGTGTTTGGCTTTGTATTGGTGGTATCTGTTTGTGTAGAGGCTTGTAGGGGCTTTGTGTTGGGAGAGAAGCTGAGCCCTGATTAGGGGGCGGGGCTTCACTGACTAGGGGTCCTATAAAGGTAGCGGGACAGACAGCTGCAGCGACACAGGAGCTAGCAAACAGAGCTGTAAACAGGGGAGTTTGTGTGGGAGTTCTGTTGGAGGAGAAGTTATTTGTGTGTGTTTGGTTTTGTATTGGTAGTATATGTATGTGTAGGGGCTTTGTGCTGGGAGAGAAGCTGAGCCCTGATTAGGGGGCGGGGCTTCACTGACTAGGGGTCCTATAAAGGGAGCAGCCAGTCAGGCAGCGGCACAGGAGCTAGCAAACAGAGCTGTAAACAGGGGAGTTTGCGTGGGAGTTCTGTTGGAGGAGAAGCTATTTGTGTGTGTTTGGTTTTGTATTGGTAGTATCTCTATGTGTAGGGGCTTTGTGCCGGGTTAGAAGCTGAGCCCTGATTAGGGGGCGGGGCTTCACTGACTAGGGGTCCTATAAAGGGAGCAGCCAGTCAGGCAGCGGCACAGTCAGCTGCAGCGGCACAGGAGCTAGCAAACAGAGCTGTAAACAGGGGAGTTTGAGTGGGAGTTCTGTTGGAGGAGAAGGTATTTGTGTGTGTTTGGTTTTGTATTGGTGGTATCTGTATGTGTAGAGGCTTGGAGGGGCTTTGTGCTGGGAGAGAAGCTGAGCCCTGATCAGGGGGCGGGGCTTCACTGACTAGGGGTCCTATAAAGGTAGCAGCAGGTCAGGCAGCGGCACAGGAGCTAGCAAACAGAGCTGTGAACAGCGTAGTTTCAGTGGGAGTTCTGATGGAGGAGAAGGTATTTGTGTCTGTTTTTGTATTGGTAGTGTCAGTATGTGTAGAGGCTTGGAGGGACTAGGTGCTGGGAGAGAAGCTGAGCCCTGATTAGGGGGCGGGGCTTCACTGACTAGGGGTCCTATAAAGGTAGCAGCCAGTCAGGCAGCGGCTAAGACAGCTGCAGCGGCACAGGAGCTAGCAAACAGAGCTGTAAACAGGGGAGTTGGAGTTCTGTTGGAGGAGAAGGTATTTGTGTGTGTTTGGATTTGTATTGTCAGTATCTGTATGTGCAGGGGCTTTGTGCTGGGAGAGAAGCTGAGCCATGATTAGGGGGTGGGCCTTCACTGACTAGGGGTCCTATAAAGGTAGCAGCCAGTCAGGCAGCGGCACAGGAGCTAGCAAACAGAGCTGTAAACAGGGGAGTTTGAGTGGGAGTTCTGTTGGAGGAGAAGGTATTTGTGTGTGTTTTTGTATTGGTAGTATCTGTATGTGTAGAGGCTTGGAGGGGCTAGGTGCTGCGAGAAAAGCTGAGCCCTGATTAGGGGGCGGGGCTTCCCTGACTAGGGGTCCTATAAAGGTAGCAGCCAGTCAGGCAGCGGCACAGGAGCTAGCAAAAAGAGCTGTAAACAGGGGAGTTTGAGTGGGAGTTCTGTTGGAGGAGAAGGTATTTGTGTGTGTTTGGTTTTGTATTGGTAGTATCTGTATGTGTAGGGGCTTTGTGCTGGGAGAGAAGCTGAGCCCTGAGTAGGGGGCGGGGCTTCACTGACTAGGGGTCCTATGAAGGTAGCAGCCAGTCATGCAGCGGCACAGACAGCTGCAGCAGCACAGGTGCTAGCAAACAGAGCTGTAAACAGGGGAGTTGGAGTGGGAGTTCTGTTGTAGGAGAAGGTATTTTTGTGTGTTAGGTTTTCTATTGGTGTTATCTGTTTGTGTAGAGGCTTGTAGGGGCTTTGTGTTGGAAGAGAAGCTGAGCCCTGATTAGGGGGCGGGGCTTCACTGACTAGGGGTCCTATAAAGGTAGCAGCCAGTCAGGCAGTGGCACAGGAGCTAGCAAACAGAGCTGTAAACAGGGGAGTTTGTGTTAGAGTTCTGTTGGAGGAGAAGTTATTTGTGTGTGTTTGGTTTTGTATTGGTAGTATCTGTATGTGTAAGGGCTTGGAGGGGATTTGTGCTGGGAGAGAAGCTGAGCCCTGGTTAGGGGGCGGGACTTCACTGACTAGGGGTCCTATGAAGGTAGCAGCCAGTCAGGCAGGGGCACAGACAGCTGCAGCGGCACAGGAGCTAGCAAACAGAGCTGTAAACAGGGGAGTTTGAGTGGGAGTTCTGTTGGAGGAGAAGGTATTTGTGTGTGTGTTTGGTTTTGTACTGGTAGTACCTGTACGTGTAGGGGCTTTGTGCTGGGAGAGAAGCTGAGCCCTGATTAGGGGGCGGGGCTTCACTGACTAGGGGTCCTATGAAGGTAGCAGCCAGTCAGGCAGGGGCACAGACAGCTGCAGCGGCACAGGAGCTAGCAAACAGAGCTGTAAACAGGGGAGTTTGAGTGGGAGTTCTGTTGGAGGAGAAGGTATTTGTGTGTGTTTGGTTTTCTATTGGTAGTCCCTGTATGTTTAGAGGCTTGGAGGGGCTTTGTGCTGGGAGAGAAGCTGAGCCCTGATTAGGGGGCGGGGCTTCACTGACTAGGGGTCCTATAAAGGTAGCAGACAGTCAGGCAGTGGCACAGGAGCTAGCAAACAAAGCTGTAAACAGGGGAGTTTGAGTGGGTTTTCTGTTGGAGGAGAAGGTATTTGTGTGTGTTTGGCTTTGTATTGGTGGTATCTGTTTGTGTAGAGGCTTGTAGGGGCTTTGTGTTGGGAGAGAAGCTGAGCCCTGATTAGGGGGCGGGGCTTCACTGACTAGGGGTCCTATAAAGGTAGCGGCACAGACAGCTGCAGCGGCACAGGAACTAGCAAACAGAGCTGTAAACAGGGGAGTTTGAGTGGGAGTTCTGTTGGAGGAGATGGTATTTGTGTGTGTTTTTGTATTGGTAGTATCTGTATGTGTAGAGGCTTGGAGGGGCTAGGTGCTGCGAGAGAAGCTGAGCCCTGATTAGGGGGCGGGGCTTCACTGACTAGGGGTCCTATGAAGGTAGCAGCCAGTCAGGCAGCGGCACAGACAGCTGCAGCGGCACAGGAGCTAGCAAACAGAGCTGTAAACAGGGGAGTTTGAGTGGGAGTTCTGTTGGAGGAGAAGGTATTTGTGTGTGTTTGGTTTTGTATTGTCAGTATCTGTATGTGCAGGGGCTTTGTGCTGGGAGAGAAGCTGAGCCCTGATTAGGGGGCGGGGCTTCACTGACTAGGGGTCCTATAAAGGTAGCAGCCAGTCAGGCAGCGGCACAGGAGCTAGCAAACAGAGCTGTGAACAGGGGAGTTTGAGTGGGAGTTCTGTTGGAGGAGAAGGTATTTGTGTGTGTTTGGTTTTGTATTGGTAGTATCGGTATGTGTAGAGGCTTGGAGGGGCTTTGTGCTGGGAGAGAAGCTGAGCCCTGATTAGGGGGCGGGGCTTCACTGACTAGGGGTCCTGTAAAGGTAGCAGCCAGTCAGGCAGCGGCACAGACAGCTGCAGCGGCACAGGAGCTAGCAAACAGAGCTGTAAACAGGGGAGTGTGAGTGGGAGTTCTGTTGGAGGAGAAGGTATTTGTGTGTGTTTGGTTTTGTCTTGGTAGTATCTGTATGTGTAGGGGCTTTGTGCTGGGAGAGAAGCTGAGTCCTGATTAGGGGGCGGGGCTTCACTGACTAGGGGTCCTGTAAAGGTAGCAGCCAGTCAGGCAGCGGCACAGACAGCTGCAGCGGCACAGGAGCTAGCAAACAGAGCTGTAAACAGGGGAGTGTGAGTGGGAGTTCTGTTGGAGGAGAAGGTATTTGTGTGTGTTTGGTTTTGTATTGGTAGTATCTGTATGTGTAGGGGCTTTGTGCTGGGAGAGAAGCTGAGCCCTGATTAGGGGGCGGGGCTTCACTGACTAGGGGTCCTATAAAGGTAGCAGCCAGTCAGGCAGCGGCACAGGAGCTAGCAAACAGAGCTGTGAACAGGGGAGTTTGAGTGGGAGTTCTGTTGGAGGAGAAGGTATTTGTGTGTGTTTGGTTTTGTATTGTCAGTATCTGTATGTGCAGGGGCTTTGTGCTGGGAGAGAAGCTGAGCCCTGATTAGGGGGCGGGGCTTCCCTGACTAGGGGTCCTATAAAGGTAGCAGCCAGTCAGGCAGCGGCACAGGAGCTAGCAAACAGAGCTGTGAACAGGGGAGTTTGAGTGGGAGTTCTGTTGGAGGAGAAGGTATTTGTGTGTGTTTGGTTTTGTATTGGTAGTATCTGTATGTGTAGAGGCTTGGAGGGGCTTTGTGCTGGGAGAGAAGCTGAGCCCTGATTAGGGGGCGGGGCTTCACTGACTAGGGGTCCTGTAAAGGTAGCAGCCAGTCAGGCAGCGGCACAGACAGCTGCAGCGGCACAGGAGCTAGCAAACAGAGCTGTAAACAGGGGAGTTTGAGTGGGATTTCTGTTGGAGGATATGGTATTTGTGTGTGTATGGTTTTGTATTGGTAGTATCTGTATGTGTAGGGGTTTGGCGGGGCTTTGTGCTTGGAGAGAAGCTGAGCCCTGATTAGGGGGCGGGGCTTCACTGACTAGGGGTCCTATAAAACTGGCAGCCAGTCAGGCAGCGGCACAGGAGCTAGCGAACAGAGCTGTAAACAGGGGAGTTTGAGTGGGAGTTCTGTTGGAGGAGAAGGTATTTGTGTGTGTTTTTGTATTGGTAGTATCTGTATGTGTAGAGGCTTGGAGGGGCTAGGTGCTGCGAGAGAAGCTGAGCCCTGATTAGGGGGCGGGGCTTAACTGACTAGGCGTCCTATAAAGGTAGCAGCCAGTCAGGCAGCGGCACAGACAGCTGCAGCGGCACAGGAGCTAGCAAACAGAGCTGTAAACAGGGGAGTTGGAGTGGGAGTTCTGCTGGAGGAGAAGGTATTTGTGTGTGTTTGTTTTGTATTGGTAGTATCTGTATGTGTAGGGGCTTTGTGCTGGGAGAGAAGCTGAGCCCTTATTAGGGGGCGGGGCATCACTGACTAGGGCTCCTATAAAGGTAGCAGCCAGTCAGGCATCGGAACAGACAGCTGCAGTGGCACAGGAGCTAGCAAACAGAGCTGTAAACAGGGGAGTTTGAGTGGGAGTTCTGTTGGAGGAGAAGGTATTTGTGTGTGTTTTTGTATTGGTAGTATCTGTATGTGTAGAGGTTTGAAGGGGCTTTGTGCTGGGAGAGAAGCTGAGCCCTGATTAGGGGGCGGGGCTTCACTGACTAGGGGTCCTATAAAGGTAGTAGCCAGTCAGGCAGCGGCACAGGAGCTAGCAAACAGACCTGTAAACAGGGCAGTTTGATTGGGAGTTCTGTTGGAGGAGAAGGTATTTGTGTGTTTTTGGTTTTGTATTGTCAGTATCTGTATGTGTAGGGGCTTTGTGCTGGGAGAGAAGCTGAGCCCTGATTAGGGGGCGGGGCTTCACTGACTAGGGGTCCTATGAAGGTAGCAGCCAGTCAGGCAGCGGCTAAGACAGCTGCAGCGGCACAGGAGCTAGCAAACAGAGCTGTAAACAGGGGAGTTTGAGTGGGAGTTCTGTTAGAGGAGAAGGTATTTGTGTGTGTTTGGTTTTGTATTGTCAGTGTCTGTATGTGCAGGGGCTTTGTGCTGGGAGAGAAGCTGAGCCCTGATTAGGGGGCGGGGCTTCACTGACTAGGGGTCCTATAAAGGTAGCAGCCAGTCACACAGCGGCACAGGAGCTAGCAAACAGAGCTGTAAGCAGGGGAGTTTGAGTGGGAGTACTGTTGGAGGAGAAGGTATTTGTGTGTGTTTGGTTTTGTATTGGTAGTATCTGTGTAGAGGCTTGGAGGGGCTAGCTGCTGTGAGAGAAGCTGAGCCCTGATTAGGGGGCGGGGCTTCACTGACTAGGGGTCCTATAAAGGTAGCAGCCAGTCAGGCAGCGGCACAGGAGCTAGCAAACAGAGCTGTAAACAGGGGAGTTTGAGTGGGAGTTCTGTTGGAAGAGAAGGTATTTGTGTGTGTTTGGTTTTGTATTGGTAGTATCTGAATGTGTAGAGGTTTGAAGGGGCTTTGTGCTGGGAGAGAAGCTGAGCCCTGATTAGGGGGCGGGGCTTCACTGACTAGGGGTCCTATAAAGGTAGCAGCCAGTCAGGCAGCGGCTAAGACAGCTGCAGCGGCACAGGAGCTAGCAAACAGAGCTGTAAACAGGGGAGTTGGAGTGGGAGTTCTGTTGGAGGAGAAGGTATTTGTGTGTGTTTGGTTTTGTATTGGTAGTATCTGTATGTGTAGGGGCTTTGTGCTGGGAGAGAAGCTGAGCCCTGATTAGGGGGCGGGGCTTCACTGACTAGGGGTCCTATAAAGGTAGCAGCCAGTCAGGCAGCGGCACAGGAGGTAGCAAACAGAGCTGTGAACAGGGGAGTTTGAGTGGGAGTTCTGTTGGAGGAGAAGGTATTTGTGTGTGTTTGGTTTTGTATTGTCAGTATCTGTATGTGCAGGGGCTTTGTGCTGGGAGAGAAGCTGAGCCCTGATTAGGGGGCGGGGCTTCACTGACTAGGGGTCCTATAAAGGTAGCAGCCAGTCAGGCAGCGGCACAGGAGCTAGCAAACAGAGCTGTGAACAGGGGAGTTTGAGTGGGAGTTCTGTTGGAGGAGAAGGTATTTGTGTGTGTTTGGTTTTGTATTGGTAGTATCTGTATGTGTAGAGGCTTGGAGGGGCTTTGTGCTGGGAGAGAAGCTGAGCCCTGATTAGGGGGCGGGGCTTCACTGACTAGGGGTCCTGTAAAGGTAGCAGCCAGTCAGGCAGCGGCACAGACAGCTGCAGCGGCACAGGAGCTAGCAAACAGAGCTGTAAACAGGGGAGTTTGAGTGGGATTTCTGTTGGAGGATATGGTATTTGTGTGTGTATGGTTTTGTATTGGTAGTATCTGTATGTGTAGGGGTTTGGCGGGGCTTTGTGCTTGGAGAGAAGCTGAGCCCTGATTAGGGGGCGGGGCTTCACTGACTAGGGGTCCTATAAAACTGGCAGCCAGTCAGGCAGCGGCACAGGAGCTAGCAAACAGAGCTGTAAACAGGGGAGTTTGAGTGGGAGTTCTGTTGGAGGAGAAGGTATTTGTGTGTGTTTTTGTATTGGTAGTATCTGTATGTGTAGAGGCTTGGAGGGGCTAGGTGCTGCGAGAGAAGCTGAGCCCTGATTAGGGGGCGGGGCTTAACTGACTAGGCGTCCTATAAAGGTAGCAGCCAGTCAGGCAGCGGCACAGACAGCTGCAGCGGCACAGGAGCTAGCAAACAGAGCTGTAAACAGGGGAGTTGGATTGGGAGTTCTGCTGGAGGAGAAGGTATTTGTGTGTGTTTGTTTTGTATTGGTAGTATCTGTATGTGTAGGGGCTTTGTGCTGGGAGAGAAGCTGAGCCCTGATTAGGGGGCGGGGCATCACTGACTAGGGGTCCTATAAAGGTAGCAGCCAGTCAGGCATCGGAACAGACAGCTGCAGTGGCACAGGAGCTAGCAAACAGAGCTGTAAACAGGGGAGTTTGAGTGGGAGTTCTGTTGGAGGAGAAGGTATTTGTGTGTGTTCGGTTTTGTATTGGTAGTGTCCGTATGTGTACGGGCTTTGTGCTGGGAGAGAAGCTGAGCCCTGATTAGGGGGCGGGGCATCACTGACTAGGTGTCCTATAAAGGTAGCAGCCAGTCAGGCAGCGGCTAAGACAGCTGCAGCGGCACAGGAGCTAGCAAACAGAGCTCTAAACAGGGGAGTTTGAGTGGGAGTTCTGTTGGAGGAGAAGGTATTCGTGTGTGTTTTTGTATTGGTAGTATCTGTATGTGTAGAGGTTTGAAGGGGCTTTGTGCTGGGAGAGAAGCTGAGCCCTGATTAGGGGGCGGGGCTTCACTGACAAAGGGTCCTATAAAGGTAGGAGCCAGTCAGGCAGCGGCACAGACAGCTGCAGCGGCACAGGAGCTAGCAAACAGAGCTCTAAACAGGGGAGTTTGAGTGGGAGTTCTGTTGGAGGAGAAGGTATTTGTGTGTGTTTTTGTATTGGTAGTATCTGTATGTGTAGAGGTTTGAAGGGGCTTTGTGCTGGGAGAGAAGCTGAGCCCTGATTAGGGGGCGGGGCTTCACTGACAAAGGGTCCTATAAAGGTAGCAGCCAGTCAGGCAGCGGCACAGACAGCTGCAGCGGCACAGGAGCTTGCAAACAGAGCTCTAAACAGGGGAGTTTGAGTGGGAGTTCTGTTGGAGGAGAAGGTATTTGTGTGTGTTTGGTTTTGTATTGCTAGTATCTGTATGTGTAGAGGCTTGGAGGGGCTTTGTGCTGGGAGAGAAGCTGAGCCCTGATTAGGGTGCGGGGCTTCACTGACTAGGGGTCCTATAAAGGTAGTAGCCAGTCAGGCAGCGGCACAGGAGCTAGCAAACAGACCTGTAAACAGGGCAGTTTGATTGGGAGTTCTGTTGGAGGAGAAGGTATTTGTGTGTTTTTGGTTTTGTATTGTCAGTATCTGTATGTGTAGGGGCTTTGTGCTGGGAGAGAAGCTGAGCCCTGATTAGGGGGCGGGGCTTCACTGACTAGGGGTCCTATAAAGGTAGCAGCCAGTCAGGCAGCGGCACAGGAGCTAGCAAACAGAGCTGTAAACAGCGGAGTTTGAGTGGGAGTTCTGTTGGAGGAGATGGTATTTGTGTGTGTTTGGTTTTGTATTGGTAGTATCTGAATGTGTAGAGGTTTGAAGGGGCTTTGTGCTGGGAGAGAAGCTGAGCCCTGATTAGGGGGCGGGGCTTCACTGACTAGGGGTCCTATGAAGGTAGCAGCCAGTCAGGCAGCGGCTAAGACAGCTGCAGCGGCACAGGAGCTAGCAAACAGAGCTGTAAACAGGGGAGTTTGAGTGGGAGTTCTGTTAGAGGAGAAGGTATTTGTGTGTGTTTGGTTTTGTATTGTCAGTGTCTGTATGTGCAGGGGCTTTGTGCTGGGAGAGAAGCTGAGCCCTGATTAGGGGGCGGGGCTTCACTGCCTAGGGGTCCTATAAAGGTAGGAGCCAGTCAGGCAGCGGCACAGACAGCTGCAGCGGCACAGGACCTAGCAAACAGAGCTGTAAACAGGGGAGTTTGAGTGGGAGTTCTGTTGGAGGAGAAGGTATTTGTGTGTGTTTGGCTTTGTATTGGTAGTATCTGTATGTGTAGGGGCTTTGTGCTTGGAGAGAAGCTGAGCCCTGATTAGGGGGCGGGGCTTCACTGACTAGGGGTCCTATAAAGGTAGCAGCCAGTCACACAGCGGCACAGGAGCTAGCAAACAGAGCTGTAAGCAGGGGAGTTTGAGTGGGAGTACTGTTGGAGGAGAAGGTATTTGTGTGTGTTTGGTTTTGTATTGGTAGTATCTGTGTAGAGGCTTGGAGGGGCTAGCTGCTGTGAGAGAAGCTGAGCCCTGATTAGGGGGCGGGGCTTCACTGACTAGGGGTCCTATAAAGGTAGCAGCCAGTCAGGCAGCGGCACAGGAGCTAGCAAACAGAGCTGTAAACAGGGGAGTTTGAGTGGGAGTTCTGCTTGAGGACAAGGTATTTGTGTGTGTTTGGTTTTGTATTGGTGGTATCTGTATGTGTAGAGGCTTGGAGGGGCTTTGTGCTGGGAGAGAAGCTGAGCCCTGATCAGGGGGCGGGGCTTCACAGACTAGGGGTCCTATAAAGGTAGCAGCCAGTCAGGCAGCGGCACAGGAGCTAGCAAACAGAGCTGTGAACAGCGTAGTTTCAGTGGGAGTTCTGATGGAGGAGAAGGTATTTGTGCCTGTTTTTGTATTGGTAGTGTCAGTATGTGTAGATGTTTGGAGGGACTAGGTGCTGGGAGAGAAGCTGAGCCCTGATTAGGGGGCGGGGCTTCACTGACTAGGGGTCCTATAAAGGTAGCAGCCAGTCAGGCAGCGGCTAAGACAGCTGCAGCGGCACAGGAGCTAGCAAACAGAGCTGTAAACAGGGGAGTTGGAGTTCTGTTGGAGGAGAAGGTATTTGTGTGTGTTTGGATTTGTATTGTCAGTATCTGTATGTGTAGAGGCTTGGAGGGACTTTGTGCTGGGAGAGAAGCTGAGCACTGATTAGGGGGCGGGGCTTCACTGACTAGGGGTCCTATAAAGGTAGCAGCCAGTCAGGCAGTGGCACAGGAGCTAGCAAACAGAGCTGTAAACAGGGGAGTTTGAGTGGGAGTTCTGTTGGAGGAGAAGGTATTTGTGTGTGTTTGGTTTTGTATTGGTAGTATCTCTATGTGTAGGGGCTTTGTGCCGGGTTAGAAGCTGAGCCCTGATTAGGGGGCGGGGCTTCACTGACTAGGGGTCCTATAAAGGGAGCAGCCAGTCAGGCAGCGGCACAGTCAGCTGCAGCGGCAGAGGAGCTGGCAAACAGAGCTGTAAACAGGGCAGTTTGAGTGTGAGTTCTGTTGGAGGAGAAGGTATTTGTGTGTGTTTGGTTTTGTATTGGTAGTATCTGTATGTGTAAAGGCTTGGAGGGGCTTTGTGCTGGGAGACAAGCTGAGCCCCGATTAGGGGGTGGGGCTTCACTGACTAGGGGTCCTATAAAGGTAGCAGCCAGTCAGGCAGCGGCACAGACAACTGCAGCGGCACAGGAGCTAGCAAACAGATCTGTAAACAGGGGAGTTTGATTGGGTGTTCTGTTGTAGGAGAAGGTATTTGTGTGTGTTCGGTTTTGTATTGGTGGTATCTTTATATGTAGGGGCTTTGTGCTGGGAGAGAAGCTGAGCCGTGATTAGGGGGCGGGGCTTCTCTGACTAGGGGTCCTATAAAGGTAGCAGCCAGTCAGGCAGCGGCACAGGAGCTAGCAAACAGAGCTGTAAACAGGGGAGTTTGTGTTAGAGTTCTGTTGGAGGAGAAGTTATTTGTGTGTGTTTGGTTTTGTATTGGTAGTATCTGTATGTGTAAGGGCTTGGAGGGGATTTGTGCTGGGAGAGAAGCTGAGCCCTGGTTAGGGGGCGGGACTTCACTGACTAGGGGTCCTATAAAGGTAGCAGCCAGTCAGGCAGCAGCACAGACAGCTGCAGCGGCACAGTAGCTAGCAAACAGAGCTGTAAACAGGGGAGTTTGAGTGGGAGTTCTGTTGGAGGAGAAGGTATTTGTGTGTGTGTTTGGTTTTGTACTGGTAGTATCTGTACGTGTAGGGGCTTTGTGCTGGGAGAGAAGCTGAGCCCTGATTAGGGGGCGGGGCTTCACTGACTAGGGGTCCTATGAAGGTAGCAGCCAGTCAGGCAGGGGCACAGACAGCTGCAGCGGCACAGGAGCTAGCAAACAGAGCTGTAAACAGGGGAGTTTGAGTGGGAGTTCTGTTGGAGGAGAAGGTATTTGTGTGTGTTTGGTTTTCTATTGGTAGTACCTGTATGTTTAGAGGCTTGGAGGGGCTTTGTGCTGGGAGAGAAGCTGAGCCCTGATTAGGGGGCGGGGCTTCACTGACTAGGGGTCCTATAAAGGTAGCAGACAGTCAGGCAGTGGCACAGGAGCTAGCAAACAAAGCTGTAAACAGGGGAGTTTGAGTGGGTTTTCTGTTGGAGGAGAAGGTATTTGTCCGTGTTTGGCTTTGTATTGGTGGTATCTGTTTGTGTAGAGGCTTGTAGGGGCTTTGTGTTGGGAGAGAAGCTGAGCCCTGATTAGGGGGCGGGGCTTCACTGACTAGGGGTCCTATAAAGGTAGCGGCACAGACAGCTGCAGCGGCACAGGAACTAGCAAACAGAGCTGTAAACAGGAGAGTTTGAGTGGGAGTTCAGTTGGAGGAGAACGTCTTTGTGTGTGTGTTTGGTTTTGTATTGGTAGTATCTGTATGTGTAAAGGCTTTGTGCTGGGAGAGAAGCTGAGCCCTGATTAGGGGGCGGGGCTTCACTGACTAGGGGTCCTATAAAGGTAGCAGCCAGTCAGGCAGCAGCACAGACAGCTGCAGCGACACAGGAGCTAGCAAACAGAGCTGTAAACAGGGGAGTTTGTGTGGGAGTTCTGTTGGAGGAGAAGTTATTTGTGTGTGTATGGTTTTGTATTGGTAGTATCTGTATGTTTAGAGGCTTGGAGGGGCTTTGTGCTGGGAGAGAAGCTGAGCCCTGATTAGGGGGCGGGGCTTCACTGACTAGGGGTCCTATAAAGGTAGCAGACAGTCAGGCAGCGGCACAGGAGCTAGCAAACAGACCTGTAAACAGGGCAGTTTGATTGGGAGTTCTGTTGGAGGAGAAGGTATTTGTGTGTTTTTGGTTTTGTATTGTCAGTATCTGTATGTGTAGGGGCTTTGTGCTGGGAGAGAAGCTGAGCCCTGATTAGGGGGCGGGGCTTCACTGACTAGGGGTCCTATAAAGGTAGCAGCCAGTCAGGCAGCGGCACAAGAGGTAGAAAACAGAGCTGTAAACAGGGGAGTTTGAGTGGGAGTTCTGTTGGAGGAGAAGGTATTTGTGTGTGTTTGGTTTGGATTGGTAGTACCTGTATGTGTAGGGGCTTTGTGCTGGGAGAGAAGCTGAGCCCTGATTAGGGGGCGGGGCTTCACTGACTAGGGGTCCTGTAAAGGTAGCAGCCAGTCAGGCAGCGGCACAGACAGCTGCAGCGGCACAGGAGCTAGCAAACAGAGCTGTAAACAGGGGAGTTTGAGTGGGATTTCTGTTGGAGGATATGGTATTTGTGTGTGTATGGTTTTGTATTGGTAGTATCTGTATGTGTAGGGGTTTGGCGGGGCTTTGTGCTTGGAGAGAAGCTGAGCCCTGATTAGGGGGCGGGGCTTCACTGACTAGGGGTCCTATAAAACTGGCAGCCAGTCAGGCAGCGGCACAGGAGCTAGCGAACAGAGCTGTAAACAGGGGAGTTTGAGTGGGAGTTCTGTTGGAGGAGAAGGTATTTGTGTGTGTTTTTGTATTGGTAGTATCTGTATGTGTAGAGGCTTGGAGGGGCTAGGTGCTGCGAGAGAAGCTGAGCCCTGATTAGGGGGCGGGGCTTAACTGACTAGGCGTCCTATAAAGGTAGCAGCCAGTCAGGCAGCGGCACAGACAGCTGCAGCGGCACAGGAGCTAGCAAACAGAGCTGTAAACAGGGGAGTTGGAGTGGGAGTTCTGCTGGAGGAGAAGGTATTTGTGTGTGTTTGTTTTGTATTGGTAGTATCTGTATGTGTAGGGGCTTTGTGCTGGGAGAGAAGCTGAGCCCTGATTAGGGGGCGGGGCATCACTGACTAGGGCTCCTATAAAGGTAGCAGCCAGTCAGGCATCGGAACAGACAGCTGCAGTGGCACAGGAGCTAGCAAACAGAGCTGTAAACAGGGGAGTTTGAGTGGGAGTTCTGTTGGAGGAGAAGGTATTTGTGTGTGTTTTTGTATTGGTAGTATCTGTATGTGTAGAGGTTTGAAGGGGCTTTGTGCTGGGAGAGAAGCTGAGCCCTGATTAGGGGGCGGGGCTTCACTGACAAAGGGTCCTATAAAGGTAGGAGCCAGTCAGGCAGCGGCACAGACAGCTGCAGCGGCACAGGAGCTAGCAAACAGAGCTCTAAACAGGGGAGTTTGAGTGGGAGTTCTGTTGGAGGAGAAGGTATTTGTGTGTGTTTTTGTATTGGTAGTATCTGTATGTGTAGAGGTTTGAAGGGGCTTTGTGCTGGGAGAGAAGCTGAGCCCTGATTAGGGGGCGGGGCTTCACTGACAAAGGGTCCTATAAAGGTAGTAGCCAGTCAGGCAGCGGCACAGGAGCTAGCAAACAGACCTGTAAACAGGGCAGTTTGATTGGGAGTTCTGTTGGAGGAGAAGGTATTAGTGTGTTTTTGGTTTTGTATTGTCAGTATCTGTATGTGTAGGGGCTTTGTGCTGGGAGAGAAGCTGAGCCCTGATTAGGGGGCGGGGCTTCACTGACTAGGGGTCCTATGAAGGTAGCAGCCAGTCAGGCAGCGGCTAAGACAGCTGCAGCGGCACAGGAGCTAGCAAACAGAGCTGTAAACAGGGGAGTTTGAGTGGGAGTTCTGTTAGAGGAGAAGGTATTTTTGTGTGTTTGGTTTTGTATTGTCAGTGTCTGTATGTGCAGGGGCTTTGTGCTGGGAGAGAAGCTGAGCCCTGATTAGGGGGCGGGGCTTCACTGCCTAGGGGTCCTATAAAGGTAGGAGCCAGTCAGGCAGCGGCACAGACAGCTGCAGCGGCACAGGACCTAGCAAACAGAGCTGTAAACAGGGGAGTTTGAGTGGGAGTTCTGTTGGAGGAGAAGGTATTTGTGTGTGTTTGGCTTTGTATTGGTAGTATCTGTATGTGTAGGGGCTTTGTGCTTGGAGAGAAGCTGAGCCCTGATTAGGGGGCGGGGCTTCACTGACTAGGGGTCCTATAAAGGTAGCAGCCAGTCACACAGCGGCACAGGAGCTAGCAAACAGAGCTGTAAGCAGGGGAGTTTGAGTGGGAGTACTGTTGGAGGAGAAGGTATTTGTGTGTGTTTGGTTTTGTATTGGTAGTATCTGTGTAGAGGCTTGGAGGGGCTAGCTGCTGTGAGAGAAGCTGAGCCCTGATTAGGGGGCGGGGCTTCACTGACTAGGGGTCCTATAAAGGTAGCAGCCAGTCAGGCAGCGGCACAGGAGCTAGCAAACAGAGCTGTAAACAGGGGAGTTTGAGTGGGAGTTCTGTTGGAAGAGAAGGTATTTGTGTGTGTTTGGTTTTGTATTGGTAGTATCTGAATGTGTAGAGGTTTGAAGGGGCTTTGTGCTGGGAGAGAAGCTGAGCCCTGATTAGGGGGCGGGGCTTCACTGACTAGGGGTCCTATAAAGGTAGCAGCCAGTCAGGCAGCGGCTAAGACAGCTGCAGCGGCACAGGAGCTAGCAAACAGAGCTGTAAACAGGGGAGTTGGAGTGGGAGTTCTGTTGGAGGAGAAGGTATTTGTGTGTGTTTGGTTTTGTATTGGTAGTATCTGTATGTGTAGGGGCTTTGTGCTGGGAGAGAAGCTGAGCCCTGATTAGGGGGCGGGGCTTCACTGACTAGGGGTCCTATAAAGGTAGCAGCCAGTCAGGCAGCGGCACAGGAGGTAGCAAACAGAGCTGTGAACAGGGGAGTTTGAGTGGGAGTTCTGTTGGAGGAGAAGGTATTTGTGTGTGTTTGGTTTTGTATTGTCAGTATCTGTATGTGCAGGGGCTTTGTGCTGGGAGAGAAGCTGAGCCCTGATTAGGGGGCGGGGCTTCCCTGACTAGGGGTCCTATAAAGGTAGCAGCCAGTCAGGCAGCGGCACAGGAGCTAGCAAACAGAGCTGTGAACAGGGGAGTTTGAGTGGGATTTCTGTTGGAGGATATGGTATTTGTGTGTGTATGGTTTTGTATTGGTAGTATCTGTATGTGTAGGGGTTTGGCGGGGCTTTGTGCTTGGAGAGAAGCTGAGCCCTGATTAGGGGGCGGGGCTTCACTGACTAGGGGTCCTATAAAACTGGCAGCCAGTCAGGCAGCGGCACAGGAGCTAGCAAACAGAGCTGTAAACAGGGGAGTTTGAGTGGGAGTTCTGTTGGAGGAGAAGGTATTTGTGTGTGTTTTTGTATTGGTAGTATCTGTATGTGTAGAGGCTTGGAGGGGCTAGGTGCTGCGAGAGAAGCTGAGCCCTGATTAGGGGGCGGGGCTTAACTGACTAGGCGTCCTATAAAGGTAGCAGCCAGTCAGGCAGCGGCACAGACAGCTGCAGCGGCACAGGAGCTAGCAAACAGAGCTGTAAACAGGGGAGTTGGAGTGGGAGTTCTGTTGGAGGAGAAGGTATTTGTGTGTGTTCGGTTTTGTATTGGTAGTGTCCGTATGTGTACGGGCTTTGTGCTGGGAGAGAAGCTGAGCCCTGATTAGGGGGCGGGGCATCACTGACTAGGTGTCCTATAAAGGTAGCAGCCAGTCAGGCAGCGGCTAAGACAGCTGCAGCGGCACAGGAGCTAGCAAACAGAGCTCTAAACAGGGGAGTTTGAGTGGGAGTTCTGTTGGAGGAGAAGGTATTTGTGTGTGTTTTTGTATTGGTAGTATCTGTATGTGTAGAGGTTTGAAGGGGCTTTGTGCTGGGAGAGAAGCTGAGCCCTGATTAGGGGGCGGGGCTTCACTGACAAAGGGTCCTATAAAGGTAGCAGCCAGTCAGGCAGCGGCACAGACAGCTGCAGCGGCACAGGAGCTTGCAAACAGAGCTCTAAACAGGGGAGTTTGAGTGGGAGTTCTGTTGGAGGAGAAGGTATTTGTGTGTGTTTGGTTTTGTATTGCTAGTATCTGTATGTGTAGAGGCTTGGAGGGGCTTTGTGCTGGGAGAGAAGCTGAGCCCTGATTAGGGTGCGGGGCTTCACTGACTAGGGGTCCTATAAAGGTAGTAGCCAGTCAGGCAGCGGCACAGGAGCTAGCAAACAGACCTGTAAACAGGGCAGTTTGATTGGGAGTTCTGTTGGAGGAGAAGGTATTTGTGTGTTTTTGGTTTTGTATTGTCAGTATCTGTATGTGTAGGGGCTTTGTGCTGGGAGAGAAGCTGAGCCCTGATTAGGGGGCGGGGCTTCACTGACTAGGGGTCCTATAAAGGTAGCAGCCAGTCAGGCAGCGGCACAGGAGCTAGCAAACAGAGCTGTAAACAGCGGAGTTTGAGTGGGAGTTCTGTTGGAGGAGATGGTATTTGTGTGTGTTTGGTTTTGTATTGGTAGTATCTGAATGTGTAGAGGTTTGAAGGGGCTTTGTGCTGGGAGAGAAGCTGAGCCCTGATTAGGGGGCGGGGCTTCACTGACTAGGGGTCCTATGAAGGTAGCAGCCAGTCAGGCAGCGGCTAAGACAGCTGCAGCGGCACAGGAGCTAGCAAACAGAGCTGTAAACAGGGGAGTTTGAGTGGGAGTTCTGTTAGAGGAGAAGGTATTTGTGTGTGTTTGGTTTTGTATTGTCAGTGTCTGTATGTGCAGGGGCTTTGTGCTGGGAGAGAAGCTGAGCCCTGATTAGGGGGCGGGGCTTCACTGCCTAGGGGTCCTATAAAGGTAGGAGCCAGTCAGGCAGCGGCACAGACAGCTGCAGCGGCACAGGACCTAGCAAACAGAGCTGTAAACAGGGGAGTTTGAGTGGGAGTTCTGTTGGAGGAGAAGGTATTTGTGTGTGTTTGGCTTTGTATTGGTAGTATCTGTATGTGTAGGGGCTTTGTGCTTGGAGAGAAGCTGAGCCCTGATTAGGGGGCGGGGCTTCACTGACTAGGGGTCCTATAAAGGTAGCAGCCAGTCACACAGCGGCACAGGAGCTAGCAAACAGAGCTGTAAGCAGGGGAGTTTGAGTGGGAGTACTGTTGGAGGAGAAGGTATTTGTGTGTGTTTGGTTTTGTATTGGTAGTATCTGTGTAGAGGCTTGGAGGGGCTAGCTGCTGTGAGAGAAGCTGAGCCCTGATTAGGGGGCGGGGCTTCACTGACTAGGGGTCCTATAAAGGTAGCAGCCAGTCAGGCAGCGGCACAGGAGCTAGCAAACAGAGCTGTAAACAGGGGAGTTTGAGTGGGAATTCTGCTTGAGGAGAAGGTATTTGTGTGTGTTTGGTTTTGTATTGGTGGTATCTGTATGTGTAGAGGCTTGGAGGGGCTTTGTGCTGGGAGAGAAGCTGAGCCCTGATCAGGGGGCGGGGCTTCACAGACTAGGGGTCCTATAAAGGTAGCAGCCAGTCAGGCAGCGGCACAGGAGCTAGCAAACAGAGCTGTGAACAGCGTAGTTTCAGTGGGAGTTCTGATGGAGGAGAAGGTATTTGTGCCTGTTTTTGTATTGGTAGTGTCAGTATGTGTAGATGTTTGGAGGGACTAGGTGCTGGGAGAGAAGCTGAGCCCTGATTAGGGGGCGGGGCTTCACTGACTAGGGGTCCTATAAAGGTAGCAGCCAGTCAGGCAGCGGCTAAGACAGCTGCAGCGGCACAGGAGCTAGCAAACAGAGCTGTAAACAGGGGAGTTGGAGTTCTGTTGGAGGAGAAGGTATTAGTGTGTGTTTGGTTTTGTATTGGTAGTATCTCTATGTGTAGGGGCTTTGTGCCGGGTTAGAAGCTGAGCCCTGATTAGGGGGCGGGGCTTCACTGACTAGGGGTCCTATAAAGGGAGCAGCCAGTCAGGCAGCGGCACAGTCAGCTGCAGCGGCAGAGGAGCTGGCAAACAGAGCTGTAAACAGGGCAGTTTGAGTGTGAGTTCTGTTGGAGGAGAAGGTATTTGTGTGTGTTTGGTTTTGTATTGGTAGTATCTGTATGTGTAAAGGCTTGGAGGGGCTTTGTGCTGGGAGACAAGCTGAGCCCCGATTAGGGGGTGGGGCTTCACTGACTAGGGGTCCTATAAAGGTAGCAGCCAGTCAGGCAGCGGCACAGACAACTGCAGCGGCACAGGAGCTAGCAAACAGATCTGTAAACAGGGGAGTTTGATTGGGTGTTCTGTTGTAGGAGAAGGTATTTGTGTGTGTTCGGTTTTGTATTGGTGGTATCTTTATATGTAGGGGCTTTGTGCTGGGAGAGAAGCTGAGCCGTGATTAGGGGGCGGGGCTTCTCTGACTAGGGGTCCTATAAAGGTAGCAGCCAGTCAGGCAGCGGCACAGGAGCTAGCAAACAGAGCTGTAAACAGGGGAGTTTGTGTTAGAGTTCTGTTGGAGGAGAAGTTATTTGTGTGTGTTTGGTTTTGTATTGGTAGTATCTGTATGTGTAAGGGCTTGGAGGGGATTTGTGCTGGGAGAGAAGCTGAGCCCTGGTTAGGGGGCGGGACTTCACTGACTAGGGGTCCTATAAAGGTAGCAGCCAGTCAGGCAGCAGCACAGACAGCTGCAGCGGCACAGTAGCTAGCAAACAGAGCTGTAAACAGGGGAGTTTGAGTGGGAGTTCTGTTGGAGGAGAAGGTATTTGTGTGTGTGTTTGGTTTTGTACTGGTAGTATCTGTACGTGTAGGGGCTTTGTGCTGGGAGAGAAGCTGAGCCCTGATTAGGGGGCGGGGCTTCACTGACTAGGGGTCCTATGAAGGTAGCAGCCAGTCAGGCAGGGGCACAGACAGCTGCAGCGGCACAGGAGCTAGCAAACAGAGCTGTAAACAGGGGAGTTTGAGTGGGTTTTCTGTTGGAGGAGAAGGTATTTGTCCGTGTTTGGCTTTGTATTGGTGGTATCTGTTTGTGTAGAGGCTTGTAGGGGCTTTGTGTTGGGAGAGAAGCTGAGCCCTGATTAGGGGGCGGGGCTTCACTGACTAGGGGTCCTATAAAGGTAGCGGCACAGACAGCTGCAGCGGCACAGGAACTAGCAAACAGAGCTGTAAACAGGAGAGTTTGAGTGGGAGTTCAGTTGGAGGAGAACGTCTTTGTGTGTGTGTTTGGTTTTGTATTGGTAGTATCTGTATGTGTAAAGGCTTTGTGCTGGGAGAGAAGCTGAGCCCTGATTAGGGGGCGGGGCTTCACTGACTAGGGGTCCTATAAAGGTAGCAGCCAGTCAGGCAGCAGCACAGACAGCTGCAGCGACACAGGAGCTAGCAAACAGAGCTGTAAACAGGGGAGTTTGTGTGGGAGTTCTGTTGGAGGAGAAGTTATTTGTGTGTGTATGGTTTTGTATTGGTAGTATCTGTATGTTTAGAGGCTTGGAGGGGCTTTGTGCTGGGAGAGAAGCTGAGCCCTGATTAGGGGGCGGGGCTTCACTGACTAGGGGTCCTATAAAGGTAGCAGCCAGTCAGGCAGCGGCACAAGAGGTAGCAAACAGAGCTGTAAACAGGGGAGTTGGAGTGGGAGTTCCGCTGGAGGAGAAGGTATTTGTGTGTGTTTGGTTTTGTATTGGTAGTATCTGTATGTGTACGGGCTTTGTGCTGGGAGAGAAGCTGAGCCCTGATTAGGGGGCGGGGCTTCACTGACGAGGGGTCCTATAAAGGTAGCAGCCAGTCAGGCAGCGGCACAGGAGCTAGCAAACAGAGCTGTAAACAGGGGAGTTTGAGTGGGAGTTCTGTTGGAGGAGAAGATATTTGTGTGTGTTTTTGTATTGGTAGTATCTGTATATGTAGGGGTTTGGCGGGGCTTTGTGCTGCGAGAGAAGCTGAGCCCTGATTAGGGGGCGGGGCTTAACTGACTAGGTGTCCTATAAAGGTAGCAGCCAGTCAGGCAGCGGCACAGACAGCTGCAGCGGCACAGGAGCTAGCAAACAGAGCTGTAAACAGGGGAGTTTGAGTGGGATTTCTGCTGGAGGAGATGGTATTTGTGTGTGTATGGTTTTGTATTGGTAGTATCTGTATGTGTAGGGGTTTGGCGGAGCTTTGTGCTTGGAGACAAGCTGAGCCCTGATTAGGGGGCGGGGCTTCACTGACTAGGGGTCCTATAAAGGTAGCAGCCAGTCAGGCAGCGGAACAGGAGCTAGCAAACAGACCTGTAAACAGGGGAGTTTGAGTGGGAGTTCTGTTGGAGGAGAAGGTATTTGTGTGTGTTTGGTTTTGTATTGGGAGTATCTGTATGTGTAGAGGCTTTGTGCTGGGAGAGAAGCTGAGCCCTGATTAGGGAGCGGGGCTTCACTGACTAGGGGTCCTATAAAGGTAGCAGCCAGTCAGGCAGCAGCACAGACAGCTGCAGCGACAAAGGAGCTAGCAAACAGAGCTGTAAACAGGGGAGTTTGAGTGGGAGTTCTGTTGGAGGAGAAGGTATTTGTGTGTGTTTGGCTTTCTATTGGTAGTATCTGTATGTGTAGGGGCTTTGTGCTTGGAGAGAAGCTGAGCCCTGATTAGGGGGCGGGGCTTCACTGACTAGGGGTCCTATAAAGGTAGCAGCCAGTCAGACAGCGGCACAGGAGCTAGCAAACAGAGCTGTAAGCAGGGGAGTTTGAGTGGGAGTACTGTTGGAGGAGAAGGTATTTGTGTGTGTTTGGTTTTGTATTGGTAGTATCTGTATGTGTAGAGTCTTGGAGGGGCTAGGTGCTGTGAGAGAAGCTGAGCCCTGATTAGGGGGCGGGGCTTCACTGACTAGGGGTCCTATAAAGGTAGCAGCCAGTCAGGCAGCGGCACAGGAGCTAGCAAACAGAGCTGTAAACAGGGGAGTTTGAGTGGGAGTTCTGTTGGAAGAGAAGGTATTTGTGTGTGTTTGGTTTTGTATTGGTAGTATCTGAATGTGTAGAGGTTTGAAGGGGCTTTGTGCTGGGAGAGAAGCTGAGCCCTGATTAGGGGGCGGGGCTTCACTGACTAGGGGTCCTATAAAGGTAGCAGCCAGTCAGGCAGCGGCTAAGACAGCTGCAGCGGCACAGGAGCTAGCAAACAGAGCTGTAAACAGGGGAGTTGGAGTGGGAGTTCTGTTGGAGGAGAAGGTATTTGTGTGTGTTTGGTTTTGTATTGGTAGTATCTGTATGTGTAGGGGCTTTGTGCTGGGAGAGAAGCTGAGCCCTGATTAGGGGGCGGGGCTTCACTGACTAGGGGTCCTATAAAGGTAGCAGCCAGTCAGGCAGCGGCACAGGAGGTAGCAAACAGAGCTGTGAACAGGGGAGTTTGAGTGGGAGTTCTGTTGGAGGAGAAGGTATTTGTGTGTGTTTGGTTTTGTATTGTCAGTATCTGTATGTGCAGGGGCTTTGTGCTGGGAGAGAAGCTGAGCCCTGATTAGGGGGCGGGGCTTCCCTGACTAGGGGTCCTATAAAGGTAGCAGCCAGTCAGGCAGCGGCACAGGAGCTAGCAAACAGAGCTGTGAACAGGGGAGTTTGAGTGGGAGTTCTGTTGGAGGAGAAGGTATTTGTGTGTGTTTGGTTTTGTATTGGTAGTATCTGTATGTGTAGAGGCTTGGAGGGGCTTTGTGCTGGGAGAGAAGCTGAGCCCTGATTAGGGGGCGGGGCTTCACTGACTAGGGGTCCTGTAAAGGTAGCAGCCAGTCAGGCAGCGGCACAGACAGCTGCAGCGGCACAGGAGCTAGCAAACAGAGCTGTAAACAGGGGAGTTTGAGTGGGATTTCTGTTGGAGGATATGGTATTTGTGTGTGTATGGTTTTGTATTGGTAGTATCTGTATGTGTAGGGGTTTGGCGGGGCTTTGTGCTTGGAGAGAAGCTGAGCCCTGATTAGGGGGCGGGGCTTCACTGACTAGGGGTCCTATAAAACTGGCAGCCAGTCAGGCAGCGGCACAGGAGCTAGCAAACAGAGCTGTAAACAGGGGAGTTTGAGTGGGAGTTCTGTTGGAGGAGAAGGTATTTGTGTGTGTTTTTGTATTGGTAGTATCTGTATGTGTAGAGGCTTGGAGGGGCTAGGTGCTGCGAGAGAAGCTGAGCCCTGATTAGGGGGCGGGGCTTAACTGACTAGGCGTCCTATAAAGGTAGCAGCCAGTCAGGCAGCGGCACAGACAGCTGCAGCGGCACAGGAGCTAGCAAACAGAGCTGTAAACAGGGGAGTTGGAGTGGGAGTTCTGCTGGAGGAGAAGGTATTTGTGTGTGTTTGTTTTGTATTGGTAGTATCTGTATGTGTAGGGGCTTTGTGCTGGGAGAGAAGCTGAGCCCTGATTAGGGGGCGGGGCATCACTGACTAGGGGTCCTATAAAGGTAGCAGCCAGTCAGGCATCGGAACAGACAGCTGCAGTGGCACAGGAGCTAGCAAACAGAGCTGTAAACAGGGGAGTTTGAGTGGGAGTTCTGTTGGAGGAGAAGGTATTTGTGTGTGTTCGGTTTTGTATTGGTAGTGTCCGTATGTGTACGGGCTTTGTGCTGGGAGAGAAGCTGAGCCCTGATTAGGGGGCGGGGCATCACTGACTAGGTGTCCTATAAAGGTAGCAGCCAGTCAGGCAGCGGCTAAGACAGCTGCAGCGGCACAGGAGCTAGCAAACAGAGCTCTAAACAGGGGAGTTTGAGTGGGAGTTCTGTTGGAGGAGAAGGTATTTGTGTGTGTTTTTGTATTGGTAGTATCTGTATGTGTAGAGGTTTGAAGGGGCTTTGTGCTGGGAGAGAAGCTGAGCCCTGATTAGGGGGCGGGGCTTCACTGACAAAGGGTCCTATAAAGGTAGGAGCCAGTCAGGCAGCGGCACAGACAGCTGCAGCGGCACAGGAGCTAGCAAACAGAGCTCTAAACAGGGGAGTTTGAGTGGGAGTTCTGTTGGAGGAGAAGGTATTTGTGTGTGTTTTTGTATTGGTAGTATCTGTATGTGTAGAGGTTTGAAGGGGCTTTGTGCTGGGAGAGAAGCTGAGCCCTGATTAGGGGGCGGGGCTTCACTGACAAAGGGTCCTATAAAGGTAGCAGCCAGTCAGGCAGCGGCACAGACAGCTGCAGCGGCACAGGAGCTTGCAAACAGAGCTCTAAACAGGGGAGTTTGAGTGGGAGTTCTGTTGGAGGAGAAGGTATTTGTGTGTGTTTGGTTTTGTATTGCTAGTATCTGTATGTGTAGAGGCTTGGAGGGGCTTTGTGCTGGGAGAGAAGCTGAGCCCTGATTAGGGTGCGGGGCTTCACTGACTAGGGGTCCTATAAAGGTAGTAGCCAGTCAGGCAGCGGCACAGGAGCTAGCAAACAGACCTGTAAACAGGGCAGTTTGATTGGGAGTTCTGTTGGAGGAGAAGGTATTTGTGTGTTTTTGGTTTTGTATTGTCAGTATCTGTATGTGTAGGGGCTTTGTGCTGGGAGAGAAGCTGAGCCCTGATTAGGGGGCGGGGCTTCACTGACTAGGGGTCCTATAAAGGTAGCAGCCAGTCAGGCAGCGGCACAGGAGCTAGCAAACAGAGCTGTAAACAGCGGAGTTTGAGTGGGAGTTCTGTTGGAGGAGATGGTATTTGTGTGTGTTTGGTTTTGTATTGGTAGTATCTGAATGTGTAGAGGTTTGAAGGGGCTTTGTGCTGGGAGAGAAGCTGAGCCCTGATTAGGGGGCGGGGCTTCACTGACTAGGGGTCCTATGAAGGTAGCAGCCAGTCAGGCAGCGGCTAAGACAGCTGCAGCGGCACAGGAGCTAGCAAACAGAGCTGTAAACAGGGGAGTTTGAGTGGGAGTTCTGTTAGAGGAGAAGGTATTTGTGTGTGTTTGGTTTTGTATTGTCAGTGTCTGTATGTGCAGGGGCTTTGTGCTGGGAGAGAAGCTGAGCCCTGATTAGGGGGCGGGGCTTCACTGCCTAGGGGTCCTATAAAGGTAGGAGCCAGTCAGGCAGCGGCACAGACAGCTGCAGCGGCACAGGACCTAGCAAACAGAGCTGTAAACAGGGGAGTTTGAGTGGGAGTTCTGTTGGAGGAGAAGGTATTTGTGTGTGTTTGGCTTTGTATTGGTAGTATCTGTATGTGTAGGGGCTTTGTGCTTGGAGAGAAGCTGAGCCCTGATTAGGGGGCGGGGCTTCACTGACTAGGGGTCCTATAAAGGTAGCAGCCAGTCACACAGCGGCACAGGAGCTAGCAAACAGAGCTGTAAGCAGGGGAGTTTGAGTGGGAGTACTGTTGGAGGAGAAGGTATTTGTGTGTGTTTGGTTTTGTATTGGTAGTATCTGTGTAGAGGCTTGGAGGGGCTAGCTGCTGTGAGAGAAGCTGAGCCCTGATTAGGGGGCGGGGCTTCACTGACTAGGGGTCCTATAAAGGTAGCAGCCAGTCAGGCAGCGGCACAGGAGCTAGCAAACAGAGCTGTAAACAGGGGAGTTTGAGTGGGAGTTCTGTTGGAAGAGAAGGTATTTGTGTGTGTTTGGTTTTGTATTGGTAGTATCTGAATGTGTAGAGGTTTGAAGGGGCTTTGTGCTGGGAGAGAAGCTGAGCCCTGATTAGGGGGCGGGGCTTCACTGACTAGGGGTCCTATAAAGGTAGCAGCCAGTCAGGCAGCGGCTAAGACAGCTGCAGCGGCACAGGAGCTAGCAAACAGAGCTGTAAGCAGGGGAGTTGGAGTGGGAGTTCTGCTTGAGGAGAAGGTATTTGTGTGTGTTTGGTTTTGTATTGGTGGTATCTGTATGTGTAGAGGCTTGGAGGGGCTTTGTGCTGGGAGAGAAGCTGAGCCCTGATCAGGGGGCGGGGCTTCACAGACTAGGGGTCCTATAAAGGTAGCAGCCAGTCAGGCAGCGGCACAGGAGCTAGCAAACAGAGCTGTGAACAGCGTAGTTTCAGTGGGAGTTCTGATGGAGGAGAAGGTATTTGTGCCTGTTTTTGTATTGGTAGTGTCAGTATGTGTAGATGTTTGGAGGGACTAGGTGCTGGGAGAGAAGCTGAGCCCTGATTAGGGGGCGGGGCTTCACTGACTAGGGGTCCTATAAAGGTAGCAGCCAGTCAGGCAGCGGCTAAGACAGCTGCAGCGGCACAGGAGCTAGCAAACAGAGCTGTAAACAGGGGAGTTGGAGTTCTGTTGGAGGAGAAGGTATTTGTGTGTGTTTGGATTTGTATTGTCAGTATCTGTATGTGTAGAGGCTTGGAGGGGCTTTGTGCTGGGAGACAAGCTGAGCCCCGATTAGGGGGTGGGGCTTCACTGACTAGGGGTCCTATAAAGGTAGCAGCCAGTCAGGCAGCGGCACAGACAACTGCAGCGGCACAGGAGCTAGCAAACAGATCTGTAAACAGGGGAGTTTGATTGGGTGTTCTGTTGTAGGAGAAGGTATTTGTGTGTGTTCGGTTTTGTATTGGTGGTATCTTTATATGTAGGGGCTTTGTGCTGGGAGAGAAGCTGAGCCGTGATTAGGGGGCGGGGCTTCTCTGACTAGGGGTCCTATAAAGGTAGCAGCCAGTCAGGCAGCGGCACAGGAGCTAGCAAACAGAGCTGTAAACAGGGGAGTTTGTGTTAGAGTTCTGTTGGAGGAGAAGTTATTTGTGTGTGTTTGGTTTTGTACTGGTAGTATCTGTACGTGTAGGGGCTTTGTGCTGGGAGAGAAGCTGAGCCCTGATTAGGGGGCGGGGCTTCACTGACTAGGGGTCCTATGAAGGTAGCAGCCAGTCAGGCAGGGGCACAGACAGCTGCAGCGGCACAGGAGCTAGCAAACAGAGCTGTAAACAGGGGAGTTTGAGTGGGAGTTCTGTTGGAGGAGAAGGTATTTGTGTGTGTTTGGTTTTCTATTGGTAGTACCTGTATGTTTAGAGGCTTGGAGGGGCTTTGTGCTGGGAGAGAAGCTGAGCCCTGATTAGGGGGCGGGGCTTCACTGACTAGGGGTCCTATAAAGGTAGCAGACAGTCAGGCAGTGGCACAGGAGCTAGCAAACAAAGCTGTAAACAGGGGAGTTTGAGTGGGTTTTCTGTTGGAGGAGAAGGTATTTGTCCGTGTTTGGCTTTGTATTGGTGGTATCTGTTTGTGTAGAGGCTTGTAGGGGCTTTGTGTTGGGAGAGAAGCTGAGCCCTGATTAGGGGGCGGGGCTTCACTGACTAGGGGTCCTATAAAGGTAGCGGCACAGACAGCTGCAGCGGCACAGGAACTAGCAAACAGAGCTGTAAACAGGAGAGTTTGAGTGGGAGTTCAGTTGGAGGAGAACGTCTTTGTGTGTGTGTTTGGTTTTGTATTGGTAGTATCTGTATGTGTAAAGGCTTTGTGCTGGGAGAGAAGCTGAGCCCTGATTAGGGGGCGGGGCTTCACTGACTAGGGGTCCTATAAAGGTAGCAGCCAGTCAGGCAGCAGCACAGACAGCTGCAGCGACACAGGAGCTAGCAAACAGAGCTGTAAACAGGGGAGTTTGTGTGGGAGTTCTGTTGGAGGAGAAGTTATTTGTGTGTGTATGGTTTTGTATTGGTAGTATCTGTATGTTTAGAGGCTTGGAGGGGCGTTGTGCTGGGAGAGTAGCTGAGCCCTGATTAGGGTGCGGGGCTTCACTGACTAGGGGTCCTATAAAGGTAGTAGCCAGTCAGGCAGCGGCACAGGAGCTAGCAAACAGACCTGTAAACAGGGCAGTTTGATTGGGAGTTCTGTTGGAGGAGAAGGTATTTGTGTGTTTTTGGTTTTGTATTGTCAGTATCTGTATGTGTAGGGGCTTTGTGCTGGGAGAGAAGCTGAGCCCTGATTAGGGGGCGGGGCTTCACTGACTAGGGGTCCTATAAAGGTAGCAGCCAGTCAGGCAGCGGCACAAGAGGTAGCAAACAGAGCTGTAAACAGGGGAGTTTGAGTGGGAGTTCTGTTGGAGGAGAAGGTATTTGTGTGTGTTTGGTTTGGATTGGTAGTACCTGTATGTGTAGGGGCTTTGTGCTGGGAGAGAAGCTGAGCCCTGATTAGGGGGCGGGGCTTCACTGACTAGGGGTCCTATAAAGGTAGCAGCCAGTCAGGCAGCTGCTAAGACAGCTGCAGCGGCACAGGAGCTAGCAAACAGAGCTGTAAACAGGGGAGTTGGAGTGGGAGTTCCGCTGGAGGAGAAGGTATTTGTGTGTGTTTGGTTTTGTATTGGTAGTATCTGTATGTGTACGGGCTTTGTGCTGGGAGAGAAGCTGAGCCCTGATTAGGGGCTGGGGCTTCACTGACGAGGGGTCCTATAAAGGTAGCAGCCAGTCAGGCAGCGGCACAGGAGCTAGCAAACAGAGCTGTAAACAGGGGAGTTTGAGTGGGAGTTCTGTTGGAGGAGAAGATATTTGTGGGTGTTTTTGTATTGGTAGTATCTGTATATGTAGGGGTTTGGCGGGGCTTTGTGCTGCGAGAGAAGCTGAGCCCTGATTAGGGGGCGGGGCTTAACTGACTAGGTGTCCTATAAAGGTAGCAGCCAGTCAGGCAGCGGCACAGACAGCTGCAGCGGCACAGGAGCTAGCAAACAGAGCTGTAAACAGGGGAGTTTGAGTGGGATTTCTGCTGGAGGAGATGGTATTTGTGTGTGTATGGTTTTGTATTGGTAGTATCTGTATGTGTAGGGGTTTGGCGGGGCTTTGTGCTTGGAGACAAGCTGAGCCCTGATTAGGGGGCGGGGCTTCACTGACTAGGGGTCCTATAAAGGTAGCAGCCAGTCAGGCAGCGGAACAGGAGCTAGCAAACAGACCTGTAAACAGGGGAGTTTGAGTGGGAGTTCTGTTGGAGGAGAAGGTATTTGTGTGTGTTTGGTTTTGTATTGGGAGTATCTGTATGTGTAGAGGCTTTGTGCTGGGAGAGAAGCTGAGCCCTGATTAGGGAGCGGGGCTTCACTGACTAGGGGTCCTATAAAGGTAGCAGCCAGTCAGGCAGCAGCACAGACAGCTGCAGCGACAAAGGAGCTAGCAAACAGAGCTGTAAACAGGGGAGTTTGAGTGGGAGTTCTGTTGGAGGAGAAGGTATTTGTGTGTGTTTGGCTTTCTATTGGTAGTATCTGTATGTGTAGGGGCTTTGTGCTTGGAGAGAAGCTGAGCCCTGATTAGGGGGCGGGGCTTCACTGACTAGGGGTCCTATAAAGGTAGCAGCCAGTCAGACAGCGGCACAGGAGCTAGCAAACAGAGCTGTAAGCAGGGGAGTTTGAGTGGGAGTACTGTTGGAGGAGAAGGTATTTGTGTGTGTTTGGTTTTGTATTGGTAGTATCTGTATGTGTAGAGTCTTGGAGGGGCTAGGTGCTGTGAGAGAAGCTGAGCCCTGATTAGGGGGCGGGGCTTCACTGACTAGGGGTCCTATAAAGGTAGCAGCCAGTCAGGCAGCGGCACAGGAGCTAGCAAACAGAGCTGTAAACAGGGGAGTTTGAGTGGGAGTTCTGTTGGAGAAGGTATTTTTGTGTGTTAGGTTTTCTATTGGTGTTATCTGTTTGTGTAGAGGCTTGTAGGGGCTTTGTGTTGGAAGAGAAGCTGAGCCCTGATTAGGGGGCGGGGCTTCACTGACTAGGGGTCCTATAAAGGTAGCAGCCAGTCAGGCAGCGGCACAGGAGCTAGCAAACAGAGCTGTAAACAGGGGAGTTTGAGTGGGAGTTCTGTTGGAGGAGAAGGTCTTTGTGTGTGTGTGTTTGGTTTTGTATTGCTAGTATCTGTATGTGTAAAGGCTTTGTGCTGGGAGAGAAGCTGAGCCCTGATTAGGGGGCGGGGCTTCACTGACTAGGGGTCCTATAAAGGTAGCAGCCAGTCAGGCAGCAGCACAGACAGCTGCAGCGACACAGGAGCTAGCAAACAGAGCTGTAAACAGGGGAGTTTGTGTGGGAGTTCTGTTGGAGGAGAAGGTATTTGTGTGTTTTGGGTTTTGTATTGGTAGTATCTGTATGTGTAGAGGCTTGGAGGGGCTTTGTGCTGGGAGAGAAGCTGAGCACTGATTAGGGGGCGGGGCTTCACTGACTAAGGGTCCTATAAAGGTAGCAGCCAGTCAGGCAGCGGCACAGGAGCTAGCAAACAGAGCTGTAAACAGGGGAGTTTGCGTGGGAGTTCTGTTGGAGAAGGTATTTTTGTGTGTTAGGTTTTCTATTGGTGTTATCTGTTTGTGTAGAGGCTTGTAGGGGCTTTGTGTTGGAAGAGAAGCTGAGCCCTGATTAGGGGGCGGGGCTTCACTGACTAGGGGTCCTATAAAGGTAGCAGCCAGTCAGGCAGCGGCACAGGAGCTAGCAAACAGAGCTGTAAACAGGGGAGTTTGAGTGGGAGTTCTGTTGTAGGAGAAGGTATTTTTGTGTGTGTTTGGTTTTGTACTGGTAGTATCTGTACGTGTAGGGGCTTGGAGGGGCTTTGTGCTGGGAGAGAAGCTGAGCCCTGATTAGGGGGCGGGGCTTCACTGACTAGGGGTCCTATAAAGGTAGCAGACAGTCAGGCAGTGGCACAGGAGCTAGCAAACAAAGCTGTAAACAGGGGAGTTTGAGTGGGTTTTCTGTTGGAGGAGAAGCTATTTGTGTGTGTTTGGCTTTGTATTGGTGGTATCTGTTTGTGTAGAGGCTTGTAGGGGCTTTGTGTTGGGAGAGAAGCTGAGCCCTGATTAGGGGGCGGGGCTTCACTGACTAGGGGTCCTATAAAGGTAGCGGCACAGACAGCTGCAGCGACACAGGAGCTAGCAAACAGAGCTGTAAACAGGGGAGTTTGTGTGGGAGTTCTGTTGGAGGAGAAGTTATTTGTGTGTGTTTGGTTTTGTATTGGTAGTATATGTATGTGTAGGGGCTTTGTGCTGGGAGAGAAGCTGAGCCCTGATTAGGGGGCGGGGCTTCACTGACTAGGGGTCCTATAAAGGGAGCAGCCAGTCAGGCAGCGGCACAGGAGCTAGCAAACAGAGCTGTAAACAGGGGAGTTTGTGTGGGAGTTCTGTTGGAGGAGAAGTTATTTGTGTGTGTTTGGTTTTGTATTGGTAGTATCTCTATGTGTAGGGGCTTTGTGCCGGGTTAGAAGCTGAGCCCTGATTAGGGGGCGGGGCTTCACTGACTAGGGGTCCTATAAAGGGAGCAGCCAGTCAGGCAGCGGCACAGTCAGCTGCAGCGGCACAGGAGCTAGCAAACAGAGCTGTAAACAGGGGAGTTTGAGTGGGAGTTCTGTTGGAGGAGAAGGTATTTGTGTGTGTGTGTTGGTTTTTGTATTGGTAGTATCTGTATGTGTAGCGGCTTTGTGCTGGGAGAGAAGCTGAGCCCTGATTAGGGGGCGGGGCTTCACTGACTAGGGGTCCTATAAAGGTAGCAGCCAGTCAGACAGCGGCACAGGAGCTAGCAAACAGAGCTGTAAACAGGGGAGTTGGAGTGGGAGTTCTGCTTGAGGAGAAGGTATTTGTGTGTGTTTGGTTTTGTATTGTCAGTATCTGTATGTGCAGGGGCTTTGTGCTGGGAGAGAAGCTGAGCCCTGATTAGGGGGCGGGGCTTCACTGACTAGGGGTCCTATAAAGGTAGCAGCCAGTCAGGCAGCTGCTAAGACAGCTGCAGCGGCACAGGAGCTAGCAAACAGAGCTGTAAACAGGGGAGTTTGAGTGGGAGTTCTGTTGGAGGAGAAGGTATTTGTGTGTGTTTGGCTTTGTATTGGTAGTATCTGTATGTGTAGGGGCTTTGTGCTTGGAGAGAAGCTGAGCCCTGATTAGGGGGCGGGGCTTCACTGACTAGGGGTCCTATAAAGGTAGCAGCCAGTCAGAGAGCGGCACAGGAGCTAGCAAACAGAGCTGTAAGCAGGGGAGTTTGAGTGGGAGTACTGTTGGAGGAGAAGGTATTTGTGTGTGTTTGGTTTTGTATTGGTGGTATCTGTATGTGTAGAGGCTTGGAGGGGCTTTGTGCTGGGAGAGAAGCTGAGCCCTGATCAGGGGGCGGGGCTTCACTGACTAGGGGTCCTATAAAGGTAGCAGCAGGTCAGGCAGCGGCACAGGAGCTAGCAAACAGAGCTGTGAACAGCGTAGTTTCAGTGGGAGTTCTGATGGAGGAGAAGGTATTTGTGTCTGTTTTTGTATTGGTAGTGTCAGTATGTGTAGAGGCTTGGAGGGACTAGGTGCTGGGAGAGAAGCTGAGCCCTGATTAGGGGGCGGGGCTTCACTGACTAGGGGTCCTATAAAGGTAGCAGCCAGTCAGGCAGCAGCACAGACAGCTGCAGCGGCACAGGAGCTAGCAAACAGAGCTGTAAACAGGGGAGTTGGAGTTCTGTTGGAGGAGAAGGTATTTGTGTGTGTTTGGATTTGTATTGTCAGTATCTGTATGTGCAGGGGCTTTGTGCTGGGAGAGAAGCTGAGCCATGATTAGGGGGTGGGCCTTCACTGACTAGGGGTCCTATAAAGGTAGCAGCCAGTCAGGCAGCGGCACAGGAGCTAGCAAACAGAGCTGTAAACAGGGGAGTTTGAGTGGGAGTTCTGTTGGAGGAGAAGGTATTTGTGTGTGTTTTTGTATTGGTAGTATCTGTATGTGTAGAGGCTTGGAGGGGCTAGGTGCTGCGAGAAAAGCTGAGCCCTGATTAGGGGGCGGGGCTTCCCTGACTAGGGGTCCTATAAAGGTAGCAGCCAGTCAGGCAGCGGCACAGGAGCTAGCAAAAAGAGCTGTAAACAGGGGAGTTTGAGTGGGAGTTCTGTTGGAGGAGAAGGTATTTGTGTGTGTTTGGTTTTGTATTGGTAGTATCTGTATGTGTAGGGGCTTTGTGCTGGGAGAGAAGCTGAGCCCTGAGTAGGGGGCGGGGCTTCACTGACTAGGGGTCCTATGAAGGTAGCAGCCAGTCATGCAGCGGCACAGACAGCTGCAGCAGCACAGGTGCTAGCAAACAGAGCTGTAAACAGGGGAGTTGGAGTGGGAGTTCTGTTGTAGGAGAAGGTATTTTTGTGTGTTAGGTTTTCTATTGGTGTTATCTGTTTGTGTAGAGGCTTGTAGGGGCTTTGTGTTGGAAGAGAAGCTGAGCCCTGATTAGGGGGCGGGGCTTCACTGACTAGGGGTCCTATAAAGGTAGCAGCCAGTCAGGCAGTGGCACAGGAGCTAGCAAACAGAGCGGTAAACAGGGGAGTTTGTGTTAGAGTTCTGTTGGAGGAGAAGTTATTTGTGTGTGTTTGGTTTTGTATTGGTAGTATCTGTATGTGTAAGGGCTTGGAGGGGATTTGTGCTGGGAGAGAAGCTGAGCCCTGGTTAGGGGGCGGGACTTCACTGACTAGGGGTCCTATGAAGGTAGCAGCCAGTCAGGCAGGGGCACAGACAGCTGCAGCGGCACAGGAGCTAGCAAACAGAGCTGTAAACAGGGGAGTTTGAGTGGGAGTTCTGTTGGAGGAGAAGGTATTTGTGTGTGTGTTTGGTTTTGTACTGGTAGTATCTGTACGTGTAGGGGCTTTGTGCTGGGAGAGAAGCTGAGCCCTGAGTAGGGGGCGGGGCTTCACTGACTAGGGGTCCTATGAAGGTAGCAGCCAGTCAGGCAGGGGCACAGACAGCTGCAGCGGCACAGGAGCTAGCAAACAGAGCTGTAAACAGGGGAGTTTGAGTGGGAGTTCTGTTGGAGGAGAAGGTATTTGTGTGTGTTTGGTTTTCTATTGGTAGTCCCTGTATGTTTAGAGGCTTGGAGGGGCTTTGTGCTGGGAGAGAAGCTGAGCCCTGATTAGGGGGCGGGGCTTCACTGACTAGGGGTCCTATAAAGGTAGCAGACAGTCAGGCAGTGGCACAGGAGCTAGCAAACAAAGCTGTAAACAGGGGAGTTTGAGTGGGTTTTCTGTTGGAGGAGAAGGTATTTGTGTGTGTTTGGCTTTGTATTGGTGGTATCTGTTTGTGTAGAGGCTTGTAGGGGCTTTGTGTTGGGAGAGAAGCTGAGCCCTGATTAGGGGGCGGGGCTTCACTGACTAGGGGTCCTATAAAGGTAGCGGCACAGACAGCTGCAGCGACACAGGAGCTAGCAAACAGAGCTGTAAACAGGGGAGTTTGTGTGGGAGTTCTGTTGGAGGAGAAGTTATTTGTGTGTGTTTGGTTTTGTATTGGTAGTATATGTATGTGTAGGGGCTTTGTGCTGGGAGAGAAGCTGAGCCCTGATTAGGGGGCGGGGCTTCACTGACTAGGGGTCCTATAAAGGGAGCAGCCAGTCAGGCAGCGGCACAGGAGCTAGCAAACAGAGCTGTAAACAGGGGAGTTTGCGTGGGAGTTCTGTTGGAGGAGAAGCTATTTGTGTGTGTTTGGTTTTGTATTGGTAGTACCTCTATGTGTAGGGGCTTTGTGCCGGGTTAGAAGCTGAGCCCTGATTAGGGGGCGGGGCTTCACTGACTAGGGGTCCTATAAAGGGAGCAGCCAGTCAGGCAGCGGCACAGGAGCTAGCAAACAGAGCTGTGAACAGCGTAGTTTCAGTGGGAGTTCTGATGGAGGAGAAGGTATTTGTGTCTGTTTTTGTATTGGTAGTGTCAGTATGTGTAGAGGCTTGGAGGGACTAGGTGCTGGGAGAGAAGCTGAGCCCTGATTAGGGGGCGGGGCTTCACTGACTAGGGGTCCTATAAAGGTAGCAGCCAGTCAGGCAGCAGCACAGACAGCTGCAGCGGCACAGGAGCTAGCAAACAGAGCTGTAAACAGGGGAGTTGGAGTGGGAGTTCTGTTGGAGGAGAAGGTATTTGTGTGTGTTTGGTTTTGTATTGTCAGTATCTGTATGTGCAGGGGCTTTGTGCTGGGAGAGAAGCTGAGCCCTGATTAGGGGGCGGGGCTTCACTGACTAGGGGTCCTATAAAGGTAGCAGCCAGTCAGGCAGCTGCTAAGACAGCTGCAGCGGCACAGGAGCTAGCAAACAGAGCTGTAAACAGGGGAGTTTGAGTGGGAGTTCTGTTGGAGGAGAAGGTATTTGTGTGTGTTTGGCTTTGTATTGGTAGTATCTGTATGTGTAGGGGCTTTGTGCTTGGAGAGAAGCTGAGCCCTGATTAGGGGGCGGGGCTTCACTGACTAGGGGTCCTATAAAGGTAGCAGCCAGTCAGAGAGCGGCACAGGAGCTAGCAAACAGAGCTGTAAGCAGGGGAGTTTGAGTGGGAGTACTGTTGGAGGAGAAGGTATTTGTGTGTGTTTGGTTTTGTATTGGTGGTATCTGTATGTGTAGAGGCTTGGAGGGGCTTTGTGCTGGGAGAGAAGCTGAGCCCTGATCAGGGGGCGGGGCTTCACTGACTAGGGGTCCTATAAAGGTAGCAGCAGGTCAGGCAGCGGCACAGGAGCTAGCAAACAGAGCTGTGAACAGCGTAGTTTCAGTGGGAGTTCTGATGGAGGAGAAGGTATTTGTGTCTGTTTTTGTATTGGTAGTGTCAGTATGTGTAGAGGCTTGGAGGGACTAGGTGCTGGGAGAGAAGCTGAGCCCTGATTAGGGGGCGGGGCTTCACTGACTAGGGGTCCTATAAAGGTAGCAGCCAGTCAGGCAGCAGCACAGACAGCTGCAGCGGCACAGGAGCTAGCAAACAGAGCTGTAAACAGGGGAGTTGGAGTTCTGTTGGAGGAGAAGGTATTTGTGTGTGTTTGGATTTGTATTGTCAGTATCTGTATGTGCAGGGGCTTTGTGCTGGGAGAGAAGCTGAGCCATGATTAGGGGGTGGGCCTTCACTGACTAGGGGTCCTATAAAGGTAGCAGCCAGTCAGGCAGCGGCACAGGAGCTAGCAAACAGAGCTGTAAACAGGGGAGTTTGAGTGGGAGTTCTGTTGGAGGAGAAGGTATTTGTGTGTGTTTTTGTATTGGTAGTATCTGTATGTGTAGAGGCTTGGAGGGGCTAGGTGCTGCGAGAAAAGCTGAGCCCTGATTAGGGGGCGGGGCTTCCCTGACTAGGGGTCCTATAAAGGTAGCAGCCAGTCAGGCAGCGGCACAGGAGCTAGCAAAAAGAGCTGTAAACAGGGGAGTTTGAGTGGGAGTTCTGTTGGAGGAGAAGGTATTTGTGTGTGTTTGGTTTTGTATTGGTAGTATCTGTATGTGTAGGGGCTTTGTGCTGGGAGAGAAGCTGAGCCCTGAGTAGGGGGCGGGGCTTCACTGACTAGGGGTCCTATGAAGGTAGCAGCCAGTCATGCAGCGGCACAGACAGCTGCAGCAGCACAGGTGCTAGCAAACAGAGCTGTAAACAGGGGAGTTGGAGTGGGAGTTCTGTTGTAGGAGAAGGTATTTTTGTGTGTTAGGTTTTCTATTGGTGTTATCTGTTTGTGTAGAGGCTTGTAGGGGCTTTGTGTTGGAAGAGAAGCTGAGCCCTGATTAGGGGGCGGGGCTTCACTGACTAGGGGTCCTATAAAGGTAGCAGCCAGTCAGGCAGTGGCACAGGAGCTAGCAAACAGAGCGGTAAACAGGGGAGTTTGTGTTAGAGTTCTGTTGGAGGAGAAGTTATTTGTGTGTGTTTGGTTTTGTATTGGTAGTATCTGTATGTGTAAGGGCTTGGAGGGGATTTGTGCTGGGAGAGAAGCTGAGCCCTGGTTAGGGGGCGGGACTTCACTGACTAGGGGTCCTATGAAGGTAGCAGCCAGTCAGGCAGGGGCACAGACAGCTGCAGCGGCACAGGAGCTAGCAAACAGAGCTGTAAACAGGGGAGTTTGAGTGGGAGTTCTGTTGGAGGAGAAGGTATTTGTGTGTGTGTTTGGTTTTGTACTGGTAGTATCTGTACGTGTAGGGGCTTTGTGCTGGGAGAGAAGCTGAGCCCTGATTAGGGGGCGGGGCTTCACTGACTAGGGGTCCTATGAAGGTAGCAGCCAGTCAGGCAGGGGCACAGACAGCTGCAGCGGCACAGGAGCTAGCAAACAGAGCTGTAAACAGGGGAGTTTGAGTGGGAGTTCTGTTGGAGGAGAAGGTATTTGTGTGTGTTTGGTTTTCTATTGGTAGTCCCTGTATGTTTAGAGGCTTGGAGGGGCTTTGTGCTGGGAGAGAAGCTGAGCCCTGATTAGGGGGCGGGGCTTCACTGACTAGGGGTCCTATAAAGGTAGCAGACAGTCAGGCAGTGGCACAGGAGCTAGCAAACAAAGCTGTAAACAGGGGAGTTTGAGTGGGTTTTCTGTTGGAGGAGAAGGTATTTGTCCGTGTTTGGCTTTGTATTGGTGGTATCTGTTTGTGTAGAGGCTTGTAGGGGCTTTGTGTTGGGAGAGAAGCTGAGCCCTGATTAGGGGGCGGGGCTTCACTGACTAGGGGTCCTATAAAGGTAGCGGCACAGACAGCTGCAGCGACACAGGAGCTAACAAACAGAGCTGTAAACAGGGGAGTTTGTGTGGGAGTTCTGTTGGAGGAGAAGTTATTTGTGTGTGTTTGGTTTTGTATTGGTAGTATATGTATGTGTAGGGGCTTTGTGCTGGGAGAGAAGCTGAGCCCTGATTAGGGGGCGGGGCTTCACTGACTAGGGGTCCTATAAAGGGAGCAGCCAGTCAGGCAGCGGCACAGGAGCTAGCAAACAGAGCTGTAAACAGGGGAGTTTGCATGGGAGTTCTGTTGGAGGAGAAGCTATTTGTGTGTGTTTGGTTTTGTATTGGTAGTATCTCTATGTGTAGGGGCTTTGTGCCGGGTTAGAAGCTGAGCCCTGATTAGGGGGCGGGGCTTCACTGACTAGGGGTCCTATAAAGGGAGCAGCCAGTCAGGCAGCGGCACAGTCAGCTGCAGCGGCACAGGAGCTAGCAAACAGAGCTGTAAACAGGGGAGTTTGAGTGGGAGTTCTGTTGGAGGAGAAGGTATTTGTGTGTGTGTGTTGGTTTTTGTATTGGTAGTATCTGTATGTGTAGCGGCTTTGTGCTGGGAGAGAAGCTGAGCCCTGATTAGGGGGCGGGGCTTCACTGACTAGGGGTCCTATAAAGGTAGCAGCCAGTCAGACAGCGGCACAGGAGCTAGCAAACAGAGCTGTAAACAGGGGAGTTTGAGTGGGAGTTCTGTTGGAAGAGAAGGCATTTGTGTGTTTTTTTGTATTGGTAGTATATATATATGTAGAGGCTTGGAGGGGCTTTGTGCTGGGAGAGAAGCTGAGCCCTGATTAGGGGGCGGGGCTTCACTGACTAGGGGTCCTATAAAGGTAGCAGCCAGTCAGGCAGCGGCACAGGAGCTAGCAAACAGAGCTGTAAACAGGGGAGTTTGAGTGGGAGTTCTGTTGGAAGAGAAGGCATTTGTGTGTTTTTTTGTATTGGTAGTATATATATATGTAGAGGCTTGGAGGGGCTTTGTGCTGGGAGAGAAGCTGAGCCCTGATTAGGGGGCGGGGCTTCACTGACTAGGGGTCCTATAAAGGTAGCAGCCAGTCAGGCAGCTGCTAAGACAGCTGCAGCGGCACAGGAGCTAGCAAACAGAGCTGTAAACAGGGGAGTTGGAGTGGGAGTTCTGCTTGAGGAGACGGTATTTGTGTGTGTTTGGTTTTGTATTGTCAGTATCTGTATGTGCAGGGGCTTTGTGCTGGGAGAGAAGCTGAGCCCTGATTAGGGGGCGGGGCTTCACTGACTAGGGGTCCTATAAAGGTAGCAGGCAGTCAGGCAGCGGCTAAGACAGCTGCAGCGGCACAGGAGCTAGCAAACAGAGCTGTAAACAGGGGAGTTTGAGTGGGAGTTCTGTTGGAGGAGAAGGTATTTGTGTGTGTTTGGCTTTGTATTGGTAGTATCTGTATGTGTAGGGGCTTTGTGCTTGGAGAGAAGCTGAGCCCTGATTAGGGGGCGGGGCTTCACTGACTAGGGGTCCTATAAAGGTAGCAGCCAGTCAGACAGCGGCACAGGAGCTAGCAAACAGAGCTGTAAGCAGGGGAGTTTGAGTGGGAGTACTGTTGGAGGAGAAGGTATTTGTGTGTGTTTGGTTTTGTATTGGTGGTATCTGTATGTGTAGAGGCTTGGAGGGGCTTTGTGCTGGGAGAGAAGCTGAGCCCTGATCAGGGGGCGGGGCTTCACTGACTAGGGGTCCTATAAAGGTAGCAGCAGGTCAGGCAGCGGCACAGGAGCTAGCAAACAGAGCTGTGAACAGCGTAGTTTCAGTGGGAGTTCTGATGGAGGAGAAGGTATTTGTGTCTGTTTTTGTATTGTAGTGTCAGTATGTGTAGAGGCTTGGAGGGACTAGGTGCTGGGAGAGAAGCTGAGCCCTGATTAGGGGGCGGGGCTTCACTGACTAGAGGTCCTATAAAGGTAGCAGCCAGTCAGGCAGCGGCTAAGACAGCTGCAGCGGCACAGGAGCTAGCAAACAGAGCTGTAAACAGGGGAGTTGGAGTTCTGTTGGAGGAGAAGGTATTTGTGTGTGTTTGGATTTGTATTGTCAGTATCTGTATGTGCAGGGGCTTTGTGCTGGGAGAGAAGCTGAGCCCTGATTAGGGGGTGGGCCTTCACTGACTAGGGGTCCTATAGAGGTAGCAGCCAGTCAGGCAGCGGCACAGGAGCTAGCAAACAGAGCTGTAAACAGGGGAGTTTGAGTGGGAGTTCTGTTGGAGGAGAAGGTATTTGTGTGTGTTTTTGTATTGGTAGTATCTGTATGTGTAGAGGCTTGGAGGGGCTAGGTGCTGCGAGAAAAGCTGAGCCCTGATTAGGGGGCGGGGCTTCCCTGACTAGGGGTCCTATAAAGGTAGCAGCCAGTCAGGCAGCGGCACAGGAGCTAGCAAAAAGAGCTGTAAACAGGGGAGTTTGAGTGGGAGTTCTGTTGGAGGAGAAGGTATTTGTGTGTGTTTGGTTTTGTATTGGTAGTATCTGTATGTGTAAAGGCTTGGAGGGGCTTTGTGCTGGGAGACAAGCTGAGCCCTGATTAGGGGGTGGGGCTTCACTGACTAGGGGTCCTATAAAGGTAGCAGCCAGTCAGGCAGCGGCACAGACAACTGCAGCGGCACAGGAGCTAGCAAACAGATCTGTAAACAGGGGAGTTTGATTGGGTGTTCTGTTGTAGGAGAAGGTATTTGTGTGTGTTCGGTTTTGTGTTGGTGGTATCTTTATATGTAGGGGCTTTGTGCTGGGAGAGAAGCTGAGCCGTGATTAGGGGGCGGGGCTTCTCTGACTAGGGGTCCTATAAAGGTAGCAGCCAGTCAGGCAGCGGCACAGGAGCTAGCAAACAGAGCTGTAAACAGGGGAGTTTGAGTGGGAGTTCTGTTGGAGGAGAAGGTATTTCTGTGTGTGTGTTGGTTTTTGTATTGGTAGTATCTGTATGTGTAGCGGCTTTGTGCTGGGAGAGAAGCTGAGCGCTGATTAGGGGGCGGGGCTTCACTGACTAGGGGTCCTATAAATGTAGCAGCCAGTCAGGCAGCAGCACAGACAGCTGCAGCGGCACAGTAGCTAGCAAACAGAGCTGTAAACAGGGGAGTTTGAGTGGGAGTTCTGTTGGAGGAGAAGGTATTTGTGTGTGTGTTTGGTTTTGTACTGGTAGTATCTGTACGTGTAGGGGCTTTGTGCTGGGAGAGAAGCTGAGCCCTGATTAGGGGGCGGGGCTTCACTGACTAGGGGTCCTATGAAGGTAGCAGCCAGTCAGGCAGGGGCACAGACAGCTGCAGCGGCACAGGAGCTAGCAAACAGAGCTGTAAACAGGGGAGTTTGAGTGGGAGTTCTGTTGGAGGAGAAGGTATTTGTGTGTGTTTGGTTTTCTATTGGTAGTACCTGTATGTTTAGAGGCTTGGAGGGGCTTTGTGCTGGGAGAGAAGCTGAGCCCTGATTAGGGGGCGGGGCTTCACTGACTAGGGGTCCTATAAAGGTAGCAGACAGTCAGGCAGTGGCACAGGAGCTAGCAAACAAAGCTGTAAACAGGGGAGTTTGAGTGGGTTTTCTGTTGGAGGAGAAGGTATTTGTGCGTGTTTGGCTTTGTATTGGTGGTATCTGTTTGTGTAGAGGCTTGTAGGGGCTTTGTGTTGGGAGAGAAGCTGAGCCCTGATTAGGGGGCGGGGCTTCACTGACTAGGGGTCCTATAAAGGTAGCGGCACAGACAGCTGCAGCGGCACAGGAACTAGCAAACAGAGCTGTAAACAGGAGAGTTTGAGTGGGAGTTCAGTTGGAGGAGAACGTCTTTGTGTGTGTTTGGTTTTGTATTGGTAGTATCTGTATGTGTAAAGGCTTTGTGCTGGGAGAGAAGCTGAGCCCTGATTAGGGGGCGGGGCTTCACTGACTAGGGGTCCTATAAAGGTAGCAGCCAGTCAGGCAGCAGCACAGACAGCTGCAGCGACACAGGAGCTAGCAAACAGAGCTGTAAACAGGGGAGTTTGTGTGGGAGTTCTGTTGGAGGAGAAGTTATTTGTGTGTGTTTGGTTTTGTATTGGTAGTATCTGTATGTTTAGAGGCTTGGAGGGGCTTTGTGCTGGGAGAGTAGCTGAGCCCTGATTAGGGTGCGGGGCTTCACTGACTAGGGGTCCTATAAAGGTAGTAGCCAGTCAGGCAGCGGCACAGGAGCTAGCAAACAGACCTGTAAACTGGGCAGTTTGATTGGGAGTTCTGTTGGAGGAGAAGGTATTTGTGTGTTTTTGGTTTTGTATTGTCAGTATCTGTATGTGTAGGGGCTTTGTGCTGGGAGAGAAGCTGAGCCCTGATTAGGGGGCGGGGCTTCACTGACTAGGGGTCCTATAAAGGTAGCAGCCAGTCAGGTAGCGGCACAGGAGCTAGCAAACAGAGCTGTAAACAGGGGAGTTTGAGTGGGAGTTCTGTTGGAGGAGAAGGTATTTGTGTTTGTTTTTGTATTGGTAGTATCTGTATGTGTAGAGGTTTGAAGGGGCTTTGTGCTGGGAGAGAAGCTGAGCCCTGATTAGGGGGCGGGGCTTCACTGACTAGGGGTCCTATAAAGGTAGCAGCCAGTCAGGCAGCGGCACAAGAGCTAGCAAACAGAGCTGTAAACAGGGGAGTTTGAGTGGGAGTTCTGTTGGAGGAGAAGGTATTTGTGTGTGTTTGGTTTGGATTGGTAGTACCTGTATGTGTAGGGGCTTTGTGCTGGGAGAGAAGCTGAGCCCTGATTAGGGGGCGGGGCTTCACTGACTAGGGGTCCTATAAAGGTAGCAGCCAGTCAGGCAGCTGCTAAGACAGCTGCAGCGGCACAGGAGCTAGCAAACAGAGCTGTAAACAGGGGAGTTGGAGTGGGAGTTCCGCTGGAGGAGAAGGTATTTGTGTGTGTTTGGTTTTGTTTTGGTAGTATCTGTATGTGTACGGGCTTTGTGCTGGGAGAGAAGCTGAGCCCTGATTAGGGGGCGGGGCTTCACTGACGAGGGGTCCTATAAAGGTAGCAGCCAGTCAGGCAGCGGCACAGGAGCTAGCAAACAGAGCTGTAAACAGGGGAGTTTGAGTGGGATTTCTGCTGGAGGAGATGGTATTTGTGTGTGTATGGTTTTGTATTGGTAGTATCTGTATGTGTAGGGGTTTGGCGGGGCTTTGTGCTTGGAGACAAGCTGAGCCCTGATTAGGGGGCGGGGCTTAACTGACTAGGTGTCCTATAAAGGTAGCAGGCAGTCAGGCAGCGGCACAGACAGCTGCAGCGGCACAGGAGCTAGCAAACAGAGCTGTAAACAGGGGAGTTTGAGTGGGATTTCTGCTGGAGGAGATGGTATTTGTGTGTGTATGGTTTTGTATTGGTAGTATCTGTATGTGTAGGGGTTTGGCGGGGCTTTGTGCTTGGAGACAAGCTGAGCCCTGATTAGGGGGCGGGGCTTAACTGACTAGGTGTCCTATAAAGGTAGCAGGCAGTCAGGCAGCGGCACAGACAACTGCAGCGGCACAGGAGCTAGCAAACAGACCTGTAAACAGGGGAGTTTGAGTGGGAGTTCTGTTGGAGGAGAAGGTATTTGTGTGTGTTTGGTTTTGTATTGGGAGTATCTGTATGTGTAGAGGCTTTGTGCTGGGAGAGAAGCTGAGCCCTGATTAGGGAGCGGGGCTTCACTGACTAGGGGTCCTATAAAGGTAGCAGCCAGTCAGGCAGCAGCACAGACAGCTGCAGCGACAAAGGAGCTAGCAAACAGAGCTGTAAACAGGGGAGTTTGAGTGGGAGTTCTGTTGGAGGAGAAGGTATTTGTGTGTGTTTGGCTTTCTATTGGTAGTATCTGTATGTGTAGGGGCTTTGTGCTTGGAGAGAAGCTGAGCCCTGATTAGGGGGCGGGGCTTCACTGACTAGGGGTCCTATAAAGGTAGCAGCCAGTCAGACAGCGGCACAGGAGCTAGCAAACAGAGCTGTAAGCAGGGGAGTTTGAGTGGGAGTACTGTTGGAGGAGAAGGTATTTGTGTGTGTTTGGTTTTGTATTGGTAGTATCTGTATGTGTAGAGTCTTGGAGGGGCTAGGTGCTGTGAGAGAAGCTGAGCCCTGATTAGGGGGCGGGGCTTCACTGACTAGGGGTCCTATAAAGGTAGCAGCCAGTCAGGCAGCGGCACAGGAGCTAGCAAACAGAGCTGTAAACAGGGGAGTTGGAGTGGGAGTTCTGCTTGAGGAGAAGGTATTTGTGTGTGTTTGGTTTTGTATTGTCAGTATCTGTATGTGCAGGGGCTTTGTGCTGGGAGAGAAGCTGAGCCCTGATTAGGGGGCGGGGCTTCACTGACTAGGGGTCCTATAAAGGTAGCTGCCAGTCAGGCAGCGGCACAGACAGCTGCAGCGGCACAGGACCTAGCAAACAGAGCTGTAAACAGGGGAGTTTGAGTGGGAGTTCTGTTGGAGGAGAAGGTATTTGTGTGTGTTTGGCTTTGTATTGGTAGTATCTGTATGTGTAGGGGCTTTGTGCTTTGAGAGAAGCTGAGCCCTGATTAGGGGGCGGGGCTTCACTGACTAGGGGTCCTATAAAGGTAGCAGCCAGTCAGACAGCGGCACAGGAGCTAGCAAACAGAGCTGTAAGCATGGGAGTTTGAGTGGGAGTACTGTTGGAGGAGAAGGTATTTGTGTGTGTTTGGTTTTGTATTGGTGGTATCTGTATGTGTAGAGGCTTGGAGGGGCTTTGTGCTGGGAGAGAAGCTGAGCCCTGATCAGGGGGCGGGGCTTCACTGACTAGGGGTCCTATAAAGGTAGCAGCAGGTCAGGCAGCGGCACAGGAGCTAGCAAACAGAGCTGTGAACAGCGTAGTTTCAGTGGGAGTTCTGATGGAGGAGAAGGTATTTGTGTGTGTTTTTGTATTGGTAGTGTCAGTATGTGTAGAGGCTTGGAGGGACTAGGTGCTGGGAGAGAAGCTGAGCTTTGATTAGGGGGCGGGGCTTCACTGACTAGGGGTCCTATAAAGGTAGCAGCCAGTCAGGCAGCGGCTAAGACAGCTGCAGCGGCACAGGAGCTAGCAAACAGAGCTGTAAACAGGAGAGTTGGAGTTCTGTTGGAGGAGAAGGTATTTGTGTGTGTTTGGATTTGTATTGTCAGTATCTGTATGTGCAGGGGCTTTGTGCTGGGAGAGAAGCTGAGCCCTGATTAGGGGGTGGGCCTTCACTGACTAGGGGTCCTATAAAGGTAGCAGCCAGTCAGGAAGCGGCACAGACAGCTGCAGCGGCACAGGAGCTAGCAAACAGAGCTGTAAACAGGGGAGTTTGAGTGGGAGTTCTGTTGGAGGAGAAGGTATTTGTGTGTGTTTGGCTTTGTATTGGTGGTATCTGTTTGTGTAGAGGCTTGTAGGCGCTTTGTGTTGGGAGAGAAGCTGAGCCCTGATTAGGGGGCGGGGCTTCACTGACTAGGGGTCCTATAAAGGTAGCAGACAGTCAGGCAGTGGCACAGGAGCTAGCAAACAAAGCTGTAAACAGGGGAGTTTGAGTGGGTTTTCTGTTGGAGGAGAAGGTATTTGTGTGTGTTTGGCTTTGTATTGGTGGTATCTGTTTGTGTAGAGGCTTGTAGGCGCTTTGTGTTGGGAGAGAAGCTGAGCCCTGATTAGGGGGCGGGGCTTCACTGACTAGGGGTCCTATAAAGGTAGCGGCACAGACAGCTGCAGCGGCACAGGAACTAGCAAACAGAGCTGTAAACAGGAGAGTTTGAGTGGGAGTTCAGTTGGAGGAGAAGGTCTTTGTGTGTGTGTGTTTGGTTTTGTATTGCTAGTATCTGTATGTGTAAAGGCTTTGTGCTGGGAGAGAAGCTGAGCCCTGATTAGGGGGCGGGGCTTCACTGACTAGGGGTCCTATAAAGGTAGCAGCCAGTCAGGCAGCAGCACAGACAGCTGCAGCGACACAGGAGCTAGCAAACAGAGCTGTAAACAGGGGAGTTTGTGTGGGAGTTCTGTTGGAGGAGAAGGCATTTGTGTGTTTTGGGTTTTGTATTGGTAGTATCTGTATGTGTAGAGGCTTGGAGGGGCTTTGTGATGGGAGAGAAGCTGAGCACTGATTAGGGGGCGGGGCTTCACTGACTAGGGGTCCTATAAAGGTAGCAGCCAGTCAGGCAGCGGCACAGGAGCTAGCAAACAGAGCTGTAAACAGGGGAGTTTGCGTGGGAGTTCTGTTGGAGGAGAAGCTATTTGTGTGTGTTTGGTTTTGTATTGGTAGTATCTGTATGTGTAGGGGCTTTGTGCTGGGAGAGAAGCTGAGCCCTGAGTAGGGGGCGGGGCTTCACTGACTAGGGGTCCTATGAAGGTAGCAGCCAGTCATGCAGCGGCACAGACAGCTGCAGCAGCACAGGTGCTAGCAAACAGAGCTGTAAACAGGGGAGTTGGAGTGGGAGTTCTGTTGTAGGAGAAGGTATTTTTGTGTGTTAGGTTTTGTATTGGTGTTATCTGTTTGTGTAGAGGCTTGTAGGGGCTTTTTGTTGGAAGAGAAGCTGAGCCCTGATTAGGGGGCGGGGCTTCACTGACTAGGGGTCCTATAAAGGTAGCGGCACAGTCAGCTGCAGCGACACAGGAGCTAGCAAACAGAGCTGTAAACAGGGGAGTTTGTGTTAGAGTTCTGTTGGAGGAGAAGTTATTTGTGTGTGTTTGGTTTTGTATTGGTAGTATCTGTATGTGTAGGGGCTTGGAGGGGATTTGTGCTGGGAGAGAAGCTGAGCCCTGGTTAGGGGGCGGGGCTTCACTGACTAGGGGTCCTATGAAGGTAGCAGCCAGTCAGGCAGGGGCACAGACAGCTGCAGCGGCACAGGAGCTAGCAAACAGAGCTGTAAACAGGGGAGTTTGAGTGGGAGTTCTGTTGGAGGAGAAGGTATTTGTGTGTGTGTTTGGTTTTGTACTGGTAGTATCTGTACGTGTAGGGGCTTTGTGCTGGGAGAGAAGCTGAGCCCTGATTAGGGGGCGGGGCTTCACTGACTAGGGGTCCTATAAAGGTAGCAGACAGTCAGGCAGTGGCACAGGAGCTAGCAAACAAAGCTGTAAACAGGGGAGTTTGAGTGGGAGTTCTGTTGGAGGAGAAGCTATTTGTGTGTGTTTGGCTTTGTATTGGTGGTATCTGTTTGTGTAGAGGCTTGTAGGGGCTTTGTGTTGGGAGAGAAGCTGAGCCCTGATTAGGGGGCGGGGCTTCACTGACTAGGGGTCCTATAAAGGTAGCGGCACAGACAGCTGCAGCGACACAGGAGCTAGCAAACAGAGCTGTAAACAGGGGAGTTTGTGTGGGAGTTCTGTTGGAGGAGAAGTTATTTGTGTGTGTTTGGTTTTGTATTGGTAGTATATGTATGTGTAGGGGCTTTGTGCTGGGAGAGAAGCTGAGCCCTGATTAGGGGGCGGGGCTTCACTGACTAGGGGTCCTATAAAGGGAGCAGCCAGTCAGGCAGCGGCACAGGAGCTAGCAAACAGAGCTGTAAACAGGGGAGTTTGCGTGGGAGTTCTGTTGGAGGAGAAGCTATTTGTGTGTGTTTGGTTTTGTATTGGTAGTATCTCTATGTGTAGGGGCTTTGTGCCGGGTTAGAAGCTGAGCCCTGATTAGGGGGCGGGGCTTCACTGACTAGGGGTCCTATAAAGGGAGCAGCCAGTCAGGCAGCGGCACAGTCAGCTGCAGCGGCAGAGGAGCTAGCAAACAGAGCTGTAAACAGGGGAGTTTGATTGGGTGTTCTGTTGTAGGAGAAGGTATTTGTGTGTGTTCGGTTTTGTATTGGTGGTATCTTTATATGTAGGGGCTTTGTGCTGGGAGAGAAGCTGAGCCCTGATTAGGGGGCGGGGCTTCTCTGACTAGGGGTCCTATAAAGGTAGCAGCCAGTCAGGCAGCGGCACAGGAGCTAGCAAACAGAGCTGTAAACAGGGGAGTTTGAGTGGGAGTTCTGTTGGAGGAGAAGGTATTTGTGTGTGTGTGTTGGTTTTTGTATTGGTAGTATCTGTATGTGTAGCGGCTTTGTGCTGGGAGAGAAGCTGAGCCCTGATTAGGGGGCGGGGCTTCACTGACTAGGGGTCCTATAAAGGTAGCAGCCAGTCAGACAGCGGCACAGGAGCTAGCAAACAGAGCTGTAAACAGGGGAGTTGGAGTGGGAGTTCTGCTTGAGGAGAAGGTATTTGTGTGTTTGGTTTTGTATTGTCAGTATCTGTATGTGCAGGGGCTTTGTGCTGGGAGAGAAGCTGAGCCCTGATTAGGGGGCGGGGCTTCACTGACTAGGGGTCCTATAAAGGTAGCAGCCAGTCAGGCAGCTGCTAAGACAGCTGCAGCGGCACAGGAGCTAGCAAACAGAGCTGTAAACAGGGGAGTTTGAGTGGGAGTTCTGTTGGAGGAGAAGGTATTTGTGTGTGTTTGGCTTTGTATTGGTAGTATCTGTATGTGTAGGGGCTTTGTGCTTGGAGAGAAGCTGAGCCCTGATTAGGGGGCGGGGCTTCACTGACTAGGGGTCCTATAAAGGTAGCAGCCAGTCAGAGAGCGGCACAGGAGCTAGCAAACAGAGCTGTAAGCAGGGGAGTTTGAGTGGGAGTACTGTTGGAGGAGAAGGTATTTGTGTGTGTTTGGTTTTGTATTGGTGGTATCTGTATGTGTAGAGGCTTGGAGGGGCTTTGTGCTGGGAGAGAAGCTGAGCCCTGATCAGGGGGCGGGGCTTCACTGACTAGGGGTCCTATAAAGGTAGCAGCAGGTCAGGCAGCGGCACAGGAGCTAGCAAACAGAGCTGTGAACAGCGTAGTTTCAGTGGGAGTTCTGATGGAGGAGAAGGTATTTGTGTCTGTTTTTGTATTGGTAGTGTCAGTATGTGTAGAGGCTTGGAGGGACTAGGTGCTGGGAGAGAAGCTGAGCCCTGATTAGGGGGCGGGGCTTCACTGACTAGGGGTCCTATAAAGGTAGCAGCCAGTCAGGCAGCGGCTAAGACAGCTGCAGCGGCACAGGAGCTAGCAAACAGAGCTGTAAACAGGGGAGTTGGAGTTCTGTTGGAGGAGAAGGTATTTGTGTGTGTTTGGATTTGTATTGTCAGCATCTGTATGTGCAGGGGCTTTGTGCTGGGAGAGAAGCTGAGCCCTGATTAGGGGGTGGGCCTTCACTGACTAGGGGTCCTATAAAGGTAGCAGCCAGTCAGGCAGCGGCACAGGAGCTAGCAAACAGAGCTGTAAACAGGGGAGTTTGAGTGGGAGTTCTGTTGGAGGAGAAGGTATTTGTGTGTGTTTTTGTATTGGTAGTATCTGTATGTGTAGAGTCTTGGAGGGGCTAGGTGCTGTGAGAGAAGCTGAGCCCTGATTAGGGGGCGGGGCTTCACTGACTAGGGGTCCTATAAAGGTAGCAGCCAGTCAGGCAGCGGCACAGGAGCTAGCAAACAGAGCTGTAAACAGGGGAGTTGGAGTGGGAGTTCTGCTTGAGGAGAAGGTATTTGTGTGTTTGGTTTTGTATTGTCAGTATCTGTATGTGCAGGGGCTTTGTGCTGGGAGAGAAGCTGAGCCCTGATTAGGGGGCGGGGCTTCACTGACTAGGGGTCCTATAAAGGTAGCTGCCAGTCAGGCAGCGGCACAGACAGCTGCAGCGGCACAGGACCTAGCAAACAGAGCTGTAAACAGGGGAGTTTGAGTGGGAGTTCTGTTGGAGGAGAAGGTATTTGTGTGTGTTTGGCTTTGTATTGGTAGTATCTGTATGTGTAGGGGCTTTGTGCTTTGAGAGAAGCTGAGCCCTGATTAGGGGGCGGGGCTTCACTGACTAGGGGTCCTATAAAGGTAGCAGCCAGTCAGACAGCGGCACAGGAGCTAGCAAACAGAGCTGTAAGCATGGGAGTTTGAGTGGGAGTACTGTTGGAGGAGAAGATATTTGTGTGTGTTTGGTTTTGTATTGGTGGTATCTGTATGTGTAGAGGCTTGGAGGGGCTTTGTGCTGGGAGAGAAGCTGAGCCCTGATCAGGGGGCGGGGCTTCACTGACTAGGGGTCCTATAAAGGTAGCAGCAGGTCAGGCAGCGGCACAGGAGCTAGCAAACAGAGCTGTGAACAGCGTAGTTTCAGTGGGAGTTCTGATGGAGGAGAAGGTATTTGTGTCTGTTTTTGTATTGGTAGTGTCAGTATGTGTAGAGGCTTGGAGGGACTAGGTGCTGGGAGAGAAGCTGAGCTTTGATTAGGGGGCGGGGCTTCACTGACTAGGGGTCCTATAAAGGTAGCAGCCAGTCAGGCAGCGGCTAAGACAGCTGCAGCGGCACAGGAGCTAGCAAACAGAGCTGTAAACAGGGGAGTTTGAGTGGGAGTTCTGTTGGAGGAGAAGGTATTTGTGTGTGTTTGGATTTGTATTGTCAGTATCTGTATGTGCAGGGGCTTTGTGCTGGGAGAGAAGCTGAGCCCTGATTAGGGGGCGGGGCTTCACTGACTAGGGGTCCTATAAAGGTAGCAGCCAGTCAGACAGCGGCACAGGAGCTAGCAAACAGAGCTGTAAACAGGGGAGTTGGAGTGGGAGTTCTGCTTGAGGAGAAGGTATTTGTGTGTTTGGTTTTGTATTGTCAGTATCTGTATGTGCAGGGGCTTTGTGCTGGGAGAGAAGCTGAGCCCTGATTAGGGGGCGGGGCTTCACTGACTAGGGGTCCTATAAAGGTAGCAGCCAGTCAGGCAGCTGCTAAGACAGCTGCAGCGGCACAGGAGCTAGCAAACAGAGCTGTAAACAGGGGAGTTTGAGTGGGAGTTCTGTTGGAGGAGAAGGTATTTGTGTGTGTTTGGCTTTGTATTGGTAGTATCTGTATGTGTAGGGGCTTTGTGCTTGGAGAGAAGCTGAGCCCTGATTAGGGGGCGGGGCTTCACTGACTAGGGGTCCTATAAAGGTAGCAGCCAGTCAGAGAGCGGCACAGGAGCTAGCAAACAGAGCTGTAAGCAGGGGAGTTTGAGTGGGAGTACTGTTGGAGGAGAAGGTATTTGTGTCTGTTTTTGTATTGGTAGTGTCAGTATGTGTAGAGGCTTGGAGGGACTAGGTGCTGGGAGAGAAGCTGAGCCCTGATTAGGGGGCGGGGCTTCACTGACTAGGGGTCCTATAAAGGTAGCAGCCAGTCAGGCAGCGGCTAAGACAGCTGCAGCGGCACAGGAGCTAGCAAACAGAGCTGTAAACAGGGGAGTTGGAGTTCTGTTGGAGGAGAAGGTATTTGTGTGTGTTTGGATTTGTATTGTCAGTATCTGTATGTGCAGGGGCTTTGTGCTGGGAGAGAAGCTGAGCCCTGATTAGGGGGTGGGCCTTCACTGACTAGGGGTCCTATAAAGGTAGCAGCCAGTCAGGCAGCGGCACAGGAGCTAGCAAACAGAGCTGTAAACAGGGGAGTTTGAGTGGGAGTTCTGTTGGAGGAGAAGGTATTTGTGTGTGTTTGGCTTTGTATTGGTGGTATCTGTTTGTGTAGAGGCTTGTAGGCGCTTTGTGTTGGGAGAGAAGCTGAGCCCTGATTAGGGGGCGGGGCTTCACTGACTAGGGGTCCTATAAAGGTAGCAGACAGTCAGGCAGTGGCACAGGAGCTAGCAAACAAAGCTGTAAACAGGGGAGTTTGAGTGGGTTTTCTGTTGGAGGAGAAGGTATTTGTGTGTGTTTGGCTTTGTATTGGTGGTATCTGTTTGTGTAGAGGCTTGTAGGCGCTTTGTGTTGGGAGAGAAGCTGAGCCCTGATTAGGGGGCGGGGCTTCACTGACTAGGGGTCCTATAAAGGTAGCGGCACAGACAGCTGCAGCGGCACAGGAACTAGCAAACAGAGCTGTAAACAGGAGAGTTTGAGTGGGAGTTCAGTTGGAGGAGAAGGTCTTTGTGTGTGTGTGTTTGGTTTTGTATTGCTAGTATCTGTATGTGTAAAGGCTTTGTGCTGGGAGAGAAGCTGAGCCCTGATTAGGGGGCGGGGCTTCACTGACTAGGGGTCCTATAAAGGTAGCAGCCAGTCAGGCAGCAGCACAGACAGCTGCAGCGACACAGGAGCTAGCAAACAGAGCTGTAAACAGGGGAGTTTGTGTGGGAGTTCTGTTGGAGGAGAAGGTATTTGTGTGTTTTGGGTTTTGTATTGGTAGTATCTGTATGTGTAGAGGCTTGGAGGGGCTTTGTGATGGGAGAGAAGCTGAGCACTGATTAGGGGGCGGGGCTTCACTGACTAGGGGTCCTATAAAGGTAGCAGCCAGTCAGGCAGCGGCACAGGAGCTAGCAAACAGAGCTGTAAACAGGGGAGTTTGCGTGGGAGTTCTGTTGGAGGAGAAGCTATTTGTGTGTGTTTGGTTTTGTATTGGTAGTATCTGTATGTGTAGGGGCTTTGTGCTGGGAGAGAAGCTGAGCCCTGAGTAGGGGGCGGGGCTTCACTGACTAGGGGTCCTATGAAGGTAGCAGCCAGTCATGCAGCGGCACAGACAGCTGCAGCAGCACAGGTGCTAGCAAACAGAGCTGTAAACAGGGGAGTTGGAGTGGGAGTTCTGTTGTAGGAGAAGGTATTTTTGTGTGTTAGGTTTTGTATTGGTGTTATCTGTTTGTGTAGAGGCTTGTAGGGGCTTTGTGTTGGAAGAGAAGCTGAGCCCTGATTAGGGGGCGGGGCTTCACTGACTAGGGGTCCTATAAAGGTAGCGGCACAGTCAGCTGCAGCGACACAGGAGCTAGCAAACAGAGCTGTAAACAGGGGAGTTTGTGTTAGAGTTCTGTTGGAGGAGAAGTTATTTGTGTGTGTTTGGTTTTGTATTGGTAGTATCTGTATGTGTAGGGGCTTGGAGGGGATTTGTGCTGGGAGAGAAGCTGAGCCCTGGTTAGGGGGCGGGGCTTCACTGACTAGGGGTCCTATGAAGGTAGCAGCCAGTCAGGCAGGGGCACAGACAGCTGCAGCGGCACAGGAGCTAGCAAACAGAGCTGTAAACAGGGGAGTTTGAGTGGGAGTTCTGTTGGAGGAGAAGGTATTTGTGTGTGTGTTTGGTTTTGTACTGGTAGTATCTGTACGTGTAGGGGCTTTGTGCTGGGAGAGAAGCTGAGCCCTGATTAGGGGGCGGGGCTTCACTGACTAGGGGTCCTATAAAGGTAGCAGACAGTCAGGCAGCGGCACAGGAGCTAGCAAACAAAGCTGTAAACAGGGGAGTTTGAGTGGGAGTTCTGTTGGAGGAGAAGCTATTTGTGTGTGTTTGGTTTTGTATTGGTAGTATCTCTATGTGTAGGGGCTTTGTGCCGGGTTAGAAGCTGAGCCCTGATTAGGGGGCGGGGCTTCACTGACTAGGGGTCCTATAAAGGGAGCAGCCAGTCAGGCAGCGGCACAGTCAGCTGCAGCGGCAGAGGAGCTAGCAAACAGAGCTGTAAACAGGGGAGTTTGATTGGGTGTTCTGTTGTAGGAGAAGGTATTTGTGTGTGTTCGGTTTTGTATTGGTGGTATCTTTATATGTAGGGGCTTTGTGCTGGGAGAGAAGCTGAGCCCTGATTAGGGGGCGGGGCTTCTCTGACTAGGGGTCCTATAAAGGTAGCAGCCAGTCAGGCAGCGGCACAGGAGCTAGCAAACAGAGCTGTAAACAGGGGAGTTTGAGTGGGAGTTCTGTTGGAGGAGAAGGTATTTGTGTGTGTGTGTTGGTTTTTGTATTGGTAGTATCTGTATGTGTAGCGGCTTTGTGCTGGGAGAGAAGCTGAGCCCTGATTAGGGGGCGGGGCTTCACTGACTAGGGGTCCTATAAAGGTAGCAGCCAGTCAGACAGCGGCACAGGAGCTAGCAAACAGAGCTGTAAACAGGGGAGTTGGAGTGGGAGTTCTGCTTGAGGAGAAGGTATTTGTGTGTTTGGTTTTGTATTGTCAGTATCTGTATGTGCAGGGGCTTTGTGCTGGGAGAGAAGCTGAGCCCTGATTAGGGGGCGGGGCTTCACTGACTAGGGGTCCTATAAAGGTAGCAGCCAGTCAGGCAGCTGCTAAGACAGCTGCAGCGGCACAGGAGCTAGCAAACAGAGCTGTAAACAGGGGAGTTTGAGTGGGAGTTCTGTTGGAGGAGAAGGTATTTGTGTGTGTTTGGCTTTGTATTGGTAGTATCTGTATGTGTAGGGGCTTTGTGCTTGGAGAGAAGCTGAGCCCTGATTAGGGGGCGGGGCTTCACTGACTAGGGGTCCTATAAAGGTAGCAGCCAGTCAGAGAGCGGCACAGGAGCTAGCAAACAGAGCTGTAAGCAGGGGAGTTTGAGTGGGAGTACTGTTGGAGGAGAAGATATTTGTGTGTGTTTGGTTTTGTATTGGTGGTATCTGTATGTGTAGAGGCTTGGAGGGGCTTTGTGCTGGGAGAGAAGCTGAGCCCTGATCAGGGGGCGGGGCTTCACTGACTAGGGGTCCTATAAAGGTAGCAGCAGGTCAGGCAGCGGCACAGGAGCTAGCAAACAGAGCTGTGAACAGCGTAGTTTCAGTGGGAGTTCTGATGGAGGAGAAGGTATTTGTGTCTGTTTTTGTATTGGTAGTGTCAGTATGTGTAGAGGCTTGGAGGGACTAGGTGCTGGGAGAGAAGCTGAGCCCTGATTAGGGGGCGGGGCTTCACTGACTAGGGGTCCTATAAAGGTAGCAGCCAGTCAGGCAGCGGCTAAGACAGCTGCAGCGGCACAGGAGCTAGCAAACAGAGCTGTAAACAGGGGAGTTGGAGTTCTGTTGGAGGAGAAGGTATTTGTGTGTGTTTGGATTTGTATTGTCAGCATCTGTATGTGCAGGGGCTTTGTGCTGGGAGAGAAGCTGAGCCCTGATTAGGGGGTGGGCCTTCACTGACTAGGGGTCCTATAAAGGTAGCAGCCAGTCAGACAGCGGCACAGGAGCTAGCAAACAGAGCTGTAAACAGGGGAGTTGGAGTGGGAGTTCTGCTTGAGGAGAAGGTATTTGTGTGTTTGGTTTTGTATTGTCAGTATCTGTATGTGCAGGGGCTTTGTGCTGGGAGAGAAGCTGAGCCCTGATTAGGGGGCGGGGCTTCACTGACTAGGGGTCCTATAAAGGTAGCAGCCAGTCAGGCAGCTGCTAAGACAGCTGCAGCGGCACAGGAGCTAGCAAACAGAGCTGTAAACAGGGGAGTTTGAGTGGGAGTTCTGTTGGAGGAGAAGGTATTTGTGTGTGTTTGGCTTTGTATTGGTAGTATCTGTATGTGTAGGGGCTTTGTGCTTGGAGAGAAGCTGAGCCCTGATTAGGGGGCGGGGCTTCACTGACTAGGGGTCCTATAAAGGTAGCAGCCAGTCAGAGAGCGGCACAGGAGCTAGCAAACAGAGCTGTAAGCAGGGGAGTTTGAGTGGGAGTACTGTTGGAGGAGAAGGTATTTGTGTGTGTTTGGTTTTGTATTGGTGGTATCTGTATGTGTAGAGGCTTGGAGGGGCTTTGTGCTGGGAGAGAAGCTGAGCCCTGATCAGGGGGCGGGGCTTCACTGACTAGGGGTCCTATAAAGGTAGCAGCAGGTCAGGCAGCGGCACAGGAGCTAGCAAACAGAGCTGTGAACAGCGTAGTTTCAGTGGGAGTTCTGATGGAGGAGAAGGTATTTGTGTCTGTTTTTGTATTGGTAGTGTCAGTATGTGTAGAGGCTTGGAGGGACTAGGTGCTGGGAGAGAAGCTGAGCCCTGATTAGGGGGCGGGGCTTCACTGACTAGGGGTCCTATAAAGGTAGCAGCCAGTCAGGCAGCGGCTAAGACAGCTGCAGCGGCACAGGAGCTAGCAAACAGAGCTGTAAACAGGGGAGTTGGAGTTCTGTTGGAGGAGAAGGTATTTGTGTGTGTTTGGATTTGTATTGTCAGTATCTGTATGTGCAGGGGCTTTGTGCTGGGAGAGAAGCTGAGCCCTGATTAGGGGGTGGGCCTTCACTGACTAGGGGTCCTATAAAGGTAGCAGCCAGTCAGGCAGCGGCACAGGAGCTAGCAAACAGAGCTGTAAACAGGGGAGTTTGAGTGGGAGTTCTGTTGGAGGAGAAGGTATTTGTGTGTGTTTGGCTTTGTATTGGTGGTATCTGTTTGTGTAGAGGCTTGTAGGCGCTTTGTGTTGGGAGAGAAGCTGAGCCCTGATTAGGGGGCGGGGCTTCACTGACTAGGGGTCCTATAAAGGTAGCAGACAGTCAGGCAGTGGCACAGGAGCTAGCAAACAAAGCTGTAAACAGGGGAGTTTGAGTGGGTTTTCTGTTGGAGGAGAAGGTATTTGTGTGTGTTTGGCTTTGTATTGGTGGTATCTGTTTGTGTAGAGGCTTGTAGGCGCTTTGTGTTGGGAGAGAAGCTGAGCCCTGATTAGGGGGCGGGGCTTCACTGACTAGGGGTCCTATAAAGGTAGCGGCACAGACAGCTGCAGCGGCACAGGAACTAGCAAACAGAGCTGTAAACAGGAGAGTTTGAGTGGGAGTTCAGTTGGAGGAGAAGGTCTTTGTGTGTGTGTGTTTGGTTTTGTATTGCTAGTATCTGTATGTGTAAAGGCTTTGTGCTGGGAGAGAAGCTGAGCCCTGATTAGGGGGCGGGGCTTCACTGACTAGGGGTCCTATAAAGGTAGCAGCCAGTCAGGCAGCAGCACAGACAGCTGCAGCGACACAGGAGCTAGCAAACAGAGCTGTAAACAGGGGAGTTTGTGTGGGAGTTCTGTTGGAGGAGAAGGTATTTGTGTGTTTTGGGTTTTGTATTGGTAGTATCTGTATGTGTAGAGGCTTGGAGGGGCTTTGTGATGGGAGAGAAGCTGAGCACTGATTAGGGGGCGGGGCTTCACTGACTAGGGGTCCTATAAAGGTAGCAGCCAGTCAGGCAGCGGCACAGGAGCTAGCAAACAGAGCTGTAAACAGGGGAGTTTGCGTGGGAGTTCTGTTGGAGGAGAAGCTATTTGTGTGTGTTTGGTTTTGTATTGGTAGTATCTGTATGTGTAGGGGCTTTGTGCTGGGAGAGAAGCTGAGCCCTGAGTAGGGGGCGGGGCTTCACTGACTAGGGGTCCTATGAAGGTAGCAGCCAGTCATGCAGCGGCACAGACAGCTGCAGCAGCACAGGTGCTAGCAAACAGAGCTGTAAACAGGGGAGTTGGAGTGGGAGTTCTGTTGTAGGAGAAGGTATTTTTGTGTGTTAGGTTTTGTATTGGTGTTATCTGTTTGTGTAGAGGCTTGTAGGGGCTTTTTGTTGGAAGAGAAGCTGAGCCCTGATTAGGGGGCGGGGCTTCACTGACTAGGGGTCCTATAAAGGTAGCGGCACAGTCAGCTGCAGCGACACAGGAGCTAGCAAACAGAGCTGTAAACAGGGGAGTTTGTGTTAGAGTTCTGTTGGAGGAGAAGTTATTTGTGTGTGTTTGGTTTTGTATTGGTAGTATCTGTATGTGTAGGGGCTTGGAGGGGATTTGTGCTGGGAGAGAAGCTGAGCCCTGGTTAGGGGGCGGGGCTTCACTGACTAGGGGTCCTATGAAGGTAGCAGCCAGTCAGGCAGGGGCACAGACAGCTGCAGCGGCACAGGAGCTAGCAAACAGAGCTGTAAACAGGGGAGTTTGAGTGGGAGTTCTGTTGGAGGAGAAGGTATTTGTGTGTGTGTTTGGTTTTGTACTGGTAGTATCTGTACGTGTAGGGGCTTTGTGCTGGGAGAGAAGCTGAGCCCTGATTAGGGGGCGGGGCTTCACTGACTAGGGGTCCTATAAAGGTAGCAGACAGTCAGGCAGCGGCACAGGAGCTAGCAAACAAAGCTGTAAACAGGGGAGTTTGAGTGGGAGTTCTGTTGGAGGAGAAGCTATTTGTGTGTGTTTGGTTTTGTATTGGTAGTATCTCTATGTGTAGGGGCTTTGTGCCGGGTTAGAAGCTGAGCCCTGATTAGGGGGCGGGGCTTCACTGACTAGGGGTCCTATAAAGGGAGCAGCCAGTCAGGCAGCGGCACAGTCAGCTGCAGCGGCAGAGGAGCTAGCAAACAGAGCTGTAAACAGGGGAGTTTGATTGGGTGTTCTGTTGTAGGAGAAGGTATTTGTGTGTGTTCGGTTTTGTATTGGTGGTATCTTTATATGTAGGGGCTTTGTGCTGGGAGAGAAGCTGAGCCCTGATTAGGGGGCGGGGCTTCTCTGACTAGGGGTCCTATAAAGGTAGCAGCCAGTCAGGCAGCGGCACAGGAGCTAGCAAACAGAGCTGTAAACAGGGGAGTTTGAGTGGGAGTTCTGTTGGAGGAGAAGGTATTTGTGTGTGTGTGTTGGTTTTTGTATTGGTAGTATCTGTATGTGTAGCGGCTTTGTGCTGGGAGAGAAGCTGAGCCCTGATTAGGGGGCGGGGCTTCACTGACTAGGGGTCCTATAAAGGTAGCAGCCAGTCAGACAGCGGCACAGGAGCTAGCAAACAGAGCTGTAAACAGGGGAGTTGGAGTGGGAGTTCTGCTTGAGGAGAAGGTATTTGTGTGTTTGGTTTTGTATTGTCAGTATCTGTATGTGCAGGGGCTTTGTGCTGGGAGAGAAGCTGAGCCCTGATTAGGGGGCGGGGCTTCACTGACTAGGGGTCCTATAAAGGTAGCAGCCAGTCAGGCAGCTGCTAAGACAGCTGCAGCGGCACAGGAGCTAGCAAACAGAGCTGTAAACAGGGGAGTTTGAGTGGGAGTTCTGTTGGAGGAGAAGGTATTTGTGTGTGTTTGGCTTTGTATTGGTAGTATCTGTATGTGTAGGGGCTTTGTGCTTGGAGAGAAGCTGAGCCCTGATTAGGGGGCGGGGCTTCACTGACTAGGGGTCCTATAAAGGTAGCAGCCAGTCAGAGAGCGGCACAGGAGCTAGCAAACAGAGCTGTAAGCAGGGGAGTTTGAGTGGGAGTACTGTTGGAGGAGAAGATATTTGTGTGTGTTTGGTTTTGTATTGGTGGTATCTGTATGTGTAGAGGCTTGGAGGGGCTTTGTGCTGGGAGAGAAGCTGAGCCCTGATCAGGGGGCGGGGCTTCACTGACTAGGGGTCCTATAAAGGTAGCAGCAGGTCAGGCAGCGGCACAGGAGCTAGCAAACAGAGCTGTGAACAGCGTAGTTTCAGTGGGAGTTCTGATGGAGGAGAAGGTATTTGTGTCTGTTTTTGTATTGGTAGTGTCAGTATGTGTAGAGGCTTGGAGGGACTAGGTGCTGGGAGAGAAGCTGAGCCCTGATTAGGGGGCGGGGCTTCACTGACTAGGGGTCCTATAAAGGTAGCAGCCAGTCAGGCAGCGGCTAAGACAGCTGCAGCGGCACAGGAGCTAGCAAACAGAGCTGTAAACAGGGGAGTTGGAGTTCTGTTGGAGGAGAAGGTATTTGTGTGTGTTTGGATTTGTATTGTCAGCATCTGTATGTGCAGGGGCTTTGTGCTGGGAGAGAAGCTGAGCCCTGATTAGGGGGTGGGCCTTCACTGACTAGGGGTCCTATAAAGGTAGCAGCCAGTCAGGCAGCGGCACAGGAGCTAGCAAACAGAGCTGTAAACAGGGGAGTTTGAGTGGGAGTTCTGTTGGAGGAGAAGGTATTTGTGTGTGTTTTTGTATTGGTAGTATCTGTATGTGTAGAGTCTTGGAGGGGCTAGGTGCTGTGAGAGAAGCTGAGCCCTGATTAGGGGGCGGGGCTTCACTGACTAGGGGTCCTATAAAGGTAGCAGCCAGTCAGGCAGCGGCACAGGAGCTAGCAAACAGAGCTGTAAACAGGGGAGTTGGAGTGGGAGTTCTGCTTGAGGAGAAGGTATTTGTGTGTTTGGTTTTGTATTGTCAGTATCTGTATGTGCAGGGGCTTTGTGCTGGGAGAGAAGCTGAGCCCTGATTAGGGGGCGGGGCTTCACTGACTAGGGGTCCTATAAAGGTAGCTGCCAGTCAGGCAGCGGCACAGACAGCTGCAGCGGCACAGGACCTAGCAAACAGAGCTGTAAACAGGGGAGTTTGAGTGGGAGTTCTGTTGGAGGAGAAGGTATTTGTGTGTGTTTGGCTTTGTATTGGTAGTATCTGTATGTGTAGGGGCTTTGTGCTTTGAGAGAAGCTGAGCCCTGATTAGGGGGCGGGGCTTCACTGACTAGGGGTCCTATAAAGGTAGCAGCCAGTCAGACAGCGGCACAGGAGCTAGCAAACAGAGCTGTAAGCATGGGAGTTTGAGTGGGAGTACTGTTGGAGGAGAAGATATTTGTGTGTGTTTGGTTTTGTATTGGTGGTATCTGTATGTGTAGAGGCTTGGAGGGGCTTTGTGCTGGGAGAGAAGCTGAGCCCTGATCAGGGGGCGGGGCTTCACTGACTAGGGGTCCTATAAAGGTAGCAGCAGGTCAGGCAGCGGCACAGGAGCTAGCAAACAGAGCTGTGAACAGCGTAGTTTCAGTGGGAGTTCTGATGGAGGAGAAGGTATTTGTGTCTGTTTTTGTATTGGTAGTGTCAGTATGTGTAGAGGCTTGGAGGGACTAGGTGCTGGGAGAGAAGCTGAGCTTTGATTAGGGGGCGGGGCTTCACTGACTAGGGGTCCTATAAAGGTAGCAGCCAGTCAGGCAGCGGCTAAGACAGCTGCAGCGGCACAGGAGCTAGCAAACAGAGCTGTAAACAGGGGAGTTTGAGTGGGAGTTCTGTTGGAGGAGAAGGTATTTGTGTGTGTTTGGATTTGTATTGTCAGTATCTGTATGTGCAGGGGCTTTGTGCTGGGAGAGAAGCTGAGCCCTGATTAGGGGGCGGGGCTTCACTGACTAGGGGTCCTATAAAGGTAGCAGCCAATCAGACAGCGGCACAGGAGCTAGCAAACAGAGCTGTAAACAGGGGAGTTGGAGTGGGAGTTCTGCTTGAGGAGAAGGTATTTGTGTGTTTGGTTTTGTATTGTCAGTATCTGTATGTGCAGGGGCTTTGTGCTGGGAGAGAAGCTGAGCCCTGATTAGGGGGCGGGGCTTCACTGACTAGGGGTCCTATAAAGGTAGCAGCCAGTCAGGCAGCTGCTAAGACAGCTGCAGCGGCACAGGAGCTAGCAAACAGAGCTGTAAACAGGGGAGTTTGAGTGGGAGTTCTGTTGGAGGAGAAGGTATTTGTGTGTGTTTGGCTTTGTATTGGTAGTATCTGTATGTGTAGGGGCTTTGTGCTTGGAGAGAAGCTGAGCCCTGATTAGGGGGCGGGGCTTCACTGACTAGGGGTCCTATAAAGGTAGCAGCCAGTCAGAGAGCGGCACAGGAGCTAGCAAACAGAGCTGTAAGCAGGGGAGTTTGAGTGGGAGTACTGTTGGAGGAGAAGGTATTTGTGTGTGTTTGGTTTTGTATTGGTGGTATCTGTATGTGTAGAGGCTTGGAGGGGCTTTGTGCTGGGAGAGAAGCTGAGCCCTGATCAGGGGGCGGGGCTTCACTGACTAGGGGTCCTATAAAGGTAGCAGCAGGTCAGGCAGCGGCACAGGAGCTAGCAAACAGAGCTGTGAACAGCGTAGTTTCAGTGGGAGTTCTGATGGAGGAGAAGGTATTTGTGTCTGTTTTTGTATTGGTAGTGTCAGTATGTGTAGAGGCTTGGAGGGACTAGGTGCTGGGAGAGAAGCTGAGCCCTGATTAGGGGGCGGGGCTTCACTGACTAGGGGTCCTATAAAGGTAGCAGCCAGTCAGGCAGCGGCTAAGACAGCTGCAGCGGCACAGGAGCTAGCAAACAGAGCTGTAAACAGGGGAGTTGGAGTTCTGTTGGAGGAGAAGGTATTTGTGTGTGTTTGGATTTGTATTGTCAGTATCTGTATGTGCAGGGGCTTTGTGCTGGGAGAGAAGCTGAGCCCTGATTAGGGGGTGGGCCTTCACTGACTAGGGGTCCTATAAAGGTAGCAGCCAGTCAGGCAGCGGCACAGGAGCTAGCAAACAGAGCTGTAAACAGGGGAGTTTGAGTGGGAGTTCTGTTGGAGGAGAAGGTATTTGTGTGTGTTTTTGTATTGGTAGTATCTGTATGTGTAGAGTCTTGGAGGGGCTAGGTGCTGTGAGAGAAGCTGAGCCCTGATTAGGGGGCGGGGCTTCACTGACTAGGGGTCCTATAAAGGTAGCAGCCAGTCAGGCAGCGGCACAGGAGCTAGCAAACAGAGCTGTAAACAGGGGAGTTGGAGTGGGAGTTCTGCTTGAGGAGAAGGTATTTGTGTGTTTGGTTTTGTATTGTCAGTATCTGTATGTGCAGGGGCTTTGTGCTGGGAGAGAAGCTGAGCCCTGATTAGGGGGCGGGGCTTCACTGACTAGGGGTCCTATAAAGGTAGCTGCCAGTCAGGCAGCGGCACAGACAGCTGCAGCGGCACAGGACCTAGCAAACAGAGCTGTAAACAGGGGAGTTTGAGTGGGAGTTCTGTTGGAGGAGAAGGTATTTGTGTGTGTTTGGCTTTGTATTGGTAGTATCTGTATGTGTAGGGGCTTTGTGCTTTGAGAGAAGCTGAGCCCTGATTAGGGGGCGGGGCTTCACTGACTAGGGGTCCTATAAAGGTAGCAGCCAGTCAGACAGCGGCACAGGAGCTAGCAAACAGAGCTGTAAGCATGGGAGTTTGAGTGGGAGTACTGTTGGAGGAGAAGATATTTGTGTGTGTTTGGTTTTGTATTGGTGGTATCTGTATGTGTAGAGGCTTGGAGGGGCTTTGTGCTGGGAGAGAAGCTGAGCCCTGATCAGGGGGCGGGGCTTCACTGACTAGGGGTCCTATAAAGGTAGCAGCAGGTCAGGCAGCGGCACAGGAGCTAGCAAACAGAGCTGTGAACAGCGTAGTTTCAGTGGGAGTTCTGATGGAGGAGAAGGTATTTGTGTCTGTTTTTGTATTGGTAGTGTCAGTATGTGTAGAGGCTTGGAGGGACTAGGTGCTGGGAGAGAAGCTGAGCTTTGATTAGGGGGCGGGGCTTCACTGACTAGGGGTCCTATAAAGGTAGCAGCCAGTCAGGCAGCGGCTAAGACAGCTGCAGCGGCACAGGAGCTAGCAAACAGAGCTGTAAACAGGGGAGTTTGAGTGGGAGTTCTGTTGGAGGAGAAGGTATTTGTGTGTGGTTGGATTTGTATTGTCAGTATCTGTATGTGCAGGGGCTTTGTGCTGGGAGAGAAGCTGAGCCCTGATTAGGGGGTGGGCCTTCACTGACTAGGGGTCCTATAAAGGTAGCAGCCAGTCAGGAAGCGGCACAGACAGCTGCAGCGGCACAGGAGCTAGCAAACAGAGCTGTAAACAGGGGAGTTTGAGTGGGAGTTCTGTTGGAGGAGAAGGTATTTGTGTGTGTTTTTGTATTGGTAGTATCTGTATGTGTAGAGGCTTGGAAGGGCTAGGTGCTGCGAGAGAAGCTGAGCCCTGATTAGGGGGCGGGGCTTAACTGACTAGGCGTCCTATAAAGGTAGCAGCCAGTCAGGCAGCGGCACAGACAGCTGCAGCGGCACAGGAGCTAGCAAACAGAGCTGTAAACAGGGGAGTTGGAGTGGGAGTTCTGCTGGAGGAGAAGGTATTTGTGTGTGTTTGTTTTGTATTGGTAGTATCTGTATGTGTAGGGGCTTTGTGCTGGGAGAGAAGCTGAGCCCTGATTAGGGGGCGGGGCATCACTGACTAGGGCTCCTATAAAGGTAGCAGCCAGTCAGGCATCGGAACAGACAGCTGCAGTGGCACAGGAGCTAGCAAACAGAGCTGTAAACAGGGGAGTTTGACTGGGAGTTCTGTTGGAGGAGAAGGTATTTGTGTGTGTTTTTGTATTGGTAGTATCTGTATGTGTAGAGGTTTGAAGGGGCTTTGTGCTGGGAGAGAAGCTGAGCCCTGATTAGGGGGCGGGGCTTCACTGACAAAGGGTCCTATAAAGGTAGGAGCCAGTCAGGCAGCGGCACAGACAGCTGCAGCGGCACAGGAGCTAGCAAACAGAGCTCTAAACAGGGGAGTTTGAGTGGGAGTTCTGTTGGAGGAGAAGGTATTTGTGTGTGTTTTTGTATTGGTAGTATCTGTATGTGTAGAGGTTTGAAGGGGCTTTGTGCTGGGAGAGAAGCTGAGCCCTGATTAGGGGGCGGGGCTTCACTGACAAAGGGTCCTATAAAGGTAGGAGCCAGTCAGGCAGCGGCACAGACAGCTGCAGCGGCACAGGAGCTAGCAAACAGAGCTCTAAACAGGGGAGTTTGAGTGGGAGTTCTGTTGGAGGAGAAGGTATTTGTGTGTGTTTTTGTATTGCTAGTATCTGTATGTGTAGAGGCTTGGAGGGGCTTTGTGCTGGGAGAGAAGCTGAGCCCTGATTAGGGTGCGGGGCTTCACTGACTAGGGGTCCTATAAAGGTAGTAGCCAGTCAGGCAGCGGCACAGGAGCTAGCAAACAGACCTGTAAACAGGGCACTTTGATTGGGAGTTCTGTTGGAGGAGAAGGTATTTGTGTGTTTTTGGTTTTGTATTGTCAGTATCTGTATGTGTAGGGGCTTTGTGCTGGGAGAGAAGCTGAGCCCTGATTAGGGGGCGGGGCTTCACTGACTAGGGGTCCTATGAAGGTAGCAGCCAGTCAGGCAGCGGCTAAGACAGCTGCAGCGGCACAGGAGCTAGCAAACAGAGCTGTAAACAGGGGAGTTTGAGTGGGAGTTCTGTTAGAGGAGAAGGTATTTGTGTGTGTTTGGTTTTGTATTGTCAGTGTCTGTATGTGCAGGGGCTTTGTGCTGGGAGAGAAGCTGAGCCCTGATTAGGGGGCGGGGCTTCACTGCCTAGGGGTCCTATAAAGGTAGGAGCCAGTCAGGCAGCGGCACAGACAGCTGCAGCGGCACAGGACCTAGCAAACAGAGCTGTAAACAGGGGAGTTTGAGTGGGAGTTCTGTTGGAGGAGAAGGTATTTGTGTGTGTTTGGCTTTGTATTGGTAGTATCTGTATGTGTAGGGGCTTTGTGCTTGGAGAGAAGCTGAGCCCTGATTAGGGGGCGGGGCTTCACTGACTAGGGGTCCTATAAAGGTAGCAGCCAGTCACACAGCGGCACAGGAGCTAGCAAACAGAGCTGTAAGCAGGGGAGTTTGAGTGGGAGTTCTGTTGGAGGAGAAGGTATTTGTGTGTGTGTGTTGGTTTTTGTATTGGTAGTATCTGTATGTGTAGCGGCTTTGTGCTGGGAGAGAAGCTGAGCCCTGATTAGGGGGCGGGGCTTCACTGACTAGGGGTCCTATAAAGGTAGCAGCCAGTCAGACAGCGGCACAGGAGCTAGCAAACAGAGCTGTAAACAGGGGAGTTGGAGTGGGAGTTCTGCTTGAGGAGAAGGTATTTGTGTGTTTGGTTTTGTATTGTCAGTATCTGTATGTGCAGGGGCTTTGTGCTGGGAGAGAAGCTGAGCCCTGATTAGGGGGCGGGGCTTCACTGACTAGGGGTCCTATAAAGGTAGCAGCCAGTCAGGCAGCTGCTAAGACAGCTGCAGCGGCACAGGAGCTAGCAAACAGAGCTGTAAACAGGGGAGTTTGAGTGGGAGTTCTGTTGGAGGAGAAGGTATTTGTGTGTGTTTGGCTTTGTATTGGTAGTATCTGTATGTGTAGGGGCTTTGTGCTTGGAGAGAAGCTGAGCCCTGATTAGGGGGCGGGGCTTCACTGACTAGGGGTCCTATAAAGGTAGCAGCCAGTCAGAGAGCGGCACAGGAGCTAGCAAACAGAGCTGTAAGCAGGGGAGTTTGAGTGGGAGTACTGTTGGAGGAGAAGGTATTTGTGTGTGTTTGGTTTTGTATTGGTGGTATCTGTATGTGTAGAGGCTTGGAGGGGCTTTGTGCTGGGAGAGAAGCTGAGCCCTGATCAGGGGGCGGGGCTTCACTGACTAGGGGTCCTATAAAGGTAGCAGCAGGTCAGGCAGCGGCACAGGAGCTAGCAAACAGAGCTGTGAACAGCGTAGTTTCAGTGGGAGTTCTGATGGAGGAGAAGGTATTTGTGTCTGTTTTTGTATTGGTAGTGTCAGTATGTGTAGAGGCTTGGAGGGACTAGGTGCTGGGAGAGAAGCTGAGCCCTGATTAGGGGGCGGGGCTTCACTGACTAGGGGTCCTATAAAGGTAGCAGCCAGTCAGGCAGCGGCTAAGACAGCTGCAGCGGCACAGGAGCTAGCAAACAGAGCTGTAAACAGGGGAGTTGGAGTTCTGTTGGAGGAGAAGGTATTTGTGTGTGTTTGGATTTGTATTGTCAGTATCTGTATGTGCAGGGGCTTTGTGCTGGGAGAGAAGCTGAGCCCTGATTAGGGGGTGGGCCTTCACTGACTAGGGGTCCTATAAAGGTAGCAGCCAGTCAGGAAGCGGCACAGACAGCTGCAGCGGCACAGGAGCTAGCAAACAGAGCTGTAAACAGGGGAGTTTGAGTGGGAGTTCTGTTGGAGGAGAAGGTATTTGTGTGTGTTTTTGTATTGGTAGTATCTGTATGTGTAGAGGCTTGGAGGGGCTAGGTGCTGCGAGAGAAGCTGAGCCCTGATTAGGGGGCGGGGCTTAACTGACTAGGCGTCCTATAAAGGTAGCAGCCAGTCAGGCAGCGGCACAGACAGCTGCAGCGGCACAGGAGCTAGCAAACAGAGCTGTAAACAGGGGAGTTGGAGTGGGAGTTCTGCTGGAGGAGAAGGTATTTGTGTGTGTTTGTTTTGTATTGGTAGTATCTGTATGTGTAGGGGCTTTGTGCTGGGAGAGAAGCTGAGCCCTGATTAGGGGGCGGGGCATCACTGACTAGGGCTCCTATAAAGGTAGCAGCCAGTCAGGCATCGGAACAGACAGCTGCAGTGGCACAGGAGCTAGCAAACAGAGCTGTAAACAGGGGAGTTTGAGTGGGAGTTCTGTTGGAGGAGAAGGTATTTGTGTGTGTTTTTGTATTGGTAGTATCTGTATGTGTAGAGGTTTGAAGGGGCTTTGTGCTGGGAGAGAAGCTGAGCCCTGATTAGGGGGCGGGGCTTCACTGACAAAGGGTCCTATAAAGGTAGGAGCCAGTCAGGCAGCGGCACAGACAGCTGCAGCGGCACAGGAGCTAGCAAACAGAGCTCTAAACAGGGGAGTTTGAGTGGGAGTTCTGTTGGAGGAGAAGGTATTTGTGTGTGTTTTTGTATTGGTAGTATCTGTATGTGTAGAGGTTTGAAGGGGCTTTGTGCTGGGAGAGAAGCTGAGCCCTGATTAGGGGGCGGGGCTTCACTGACAAAGGGTCCTATAAAGGTAGCAGCCAGTCAGGCAGCGGCACAGACAGCTGCAGGGGCACAGGAGCTTGCAAACAGAGCTCTAAACAGGGGAGTTTGAGTGGGAGTTCTGTTGGAGGAGAAGGTATTTGTGTGTGTTTGGTTTTGTATTGCTAGTATCTGTATGTGTAGAGGCTTGGAGGGGCTTTGTGCTGGGAGAGAAGCTGAGCCCTGATTAGGGTGCGGGGCTTCACTGACTAGGGGTCCTATAAAGGTAGTAGCCAGTCAGGCAGCGGCACAGGAGCTAGCAAACAGACCTGTAAACAGGGCAGTTTGATTGGGAGTTCTGTTGGAGGAGAAGGTATTTGTGTGTTTTTGGTTTTGTATTGTCAGTATCTGTATGTGTAGGGGCTTTGTGCTGGGAGAGAAGCTGTGCCCTGATTAGGGGGCGGGGCTTCACTGACTAGGGGTCCTATAAAGGTAGCAGCCAGTCAGGCAGCGGCACAGGAGCTAGCAAACAGAGCTGTAAACAGCGGAGTTTGAGTGGGAGTTCTGTTGGAGGAGATGGTATTTGTGTGTGTTTGGTTTTGTATTGGTAGTATCTGAATGTGTAGAGGTTTGAAGGGGCTTTGTGCTGGGAGAGAAGCTGAGCCCTGATTAGGGGGCGGGGCTTTACTGACTAGGGGTCCTATGAAGGTAGCAGCCAGTCAGGCAGCGGCTAAGACAGCTGCAGCGGCACAGGAGCTAGCAAACAGAGCTGTAAACAGGGGAGTTTGAGTGGGAGTTCTGTTAGAGGAGAAGGTATTTGTGTGTGTTTGGTTTTGTATTGTCAGTGTCTGTATGTGCAGGGGCTTTGTGCTGGGAGAGAAGCTGAGCCCTGATTAGGGGGCGGGGCTTCACTGCCTAGGGGTCCTATAAAGGTAGGAGCCAGTCAGGCAGCGGCACAGACAGCTGCAGCGGCACAGGACCTAGCAAACAGAGCTGTAAACAGGGGAGTTTGAGTGGGAGTTCTGTTGGAGGAGAAGGTATTTGTGTGTGTTTGGCTTTGTATTGGTAGTATCTGTATGTGTAGGGGCTTTGTGCTTGGAGAGAAGCTGAGCCCTGATTAGGGGGCGGGGCTTCACTGACTAGGGGTCCTATAAAGGTAGCAGCCAGTCACACAGCGGCACAGGAGCTAGCAAACAGAGCTGTAAGCAGGGGAGTTTGAGTGGGAGTACTGTTGGAGGAGAAGGTATTTGTGTGTGTTTGGTTTTGTATTGGTAGTATCTGTGTAGAGGCTTGGAGGGGCTAGCTGCTGTGAGAGAAGCTGAGCCCTGATTAGGGGGCGGGGCTTCACTGACTAGGGGTCCTATAAAGGTAGCAGCCAGTCAGGCAGCGGCACAGGAGCTAGCAAACAGAGCTGTAAACAGGGGAGTTTGAGTGGGAGTTCTGTTGGAAGAGAAGGTATTTGTGTGTGTTTGGTTTTGTATTGGTAGTATCTGAATGTGTAGAGGTTTGAAGGGGCTTTGTGCTGGGAGAGAAGCTGAGCCCTGATTAGGGGGCGGGGCTTCACTGACTAGGGGTCCTATAAAGGTAGCAGCCAGTCAGGCAGCGGCTAAGACAGCTGCAGCGGCACAGGAGCTAGCAAACAGAGCTGTAAACAGGGGAGTTGGAGTGGGAGTTCTGCTTGAGGAGAAGGTATTTGTGTGTGTTTGGTTTTGTATTGTCAGTATCTGTATGTGCAGGGGCTTTGTGCTGGGAGAGAAGCTGAGCCCTGATTAGGGGGCGGGGCTTCACTGACTAGGGGTCCTATAAAGGTAGCAGCCAGTCAGACAGCGGCACAGGAGCTAGCAAACAGAGCTGTAAGCAGGGGAGTTTGAGTGGGAGTACTGTTGGAGGAGAAGGTATTTGTGTGTGTTTGGTTTTGTATTGGTGGTATCTGTATGTGTAGAGGCTTGGAGGGGCTTTGTGCTGGGAGAGAAGCTGAGCCCTGATCAGGGGGCGGGGCTTCACAGACTAGGGGTCCTATAAAGGTAGCAGCCAGTCAGGCAGCGGCACAGGAGCTAGCAAACAGAGCTGTGAACAGCGTAGTTTCAGTGGGAGTTCTGATGGAGGAGAAGGTATTTGTGCCTGTTTTTGTATTGGTAGTGTCAGTATGTGTAGATGTTTGGAGGGACTAGGTGCTGGGAGAGAAGCTGAGCCCTGATTAGGGGGCGGGGCTTCACTGACTAGGGGTCCTATAAAGGTAGCAGCCAGTCAGGCAGCGGCTAAGACAGCTGCAGCGGCACAGGAGCTAGCAAACAGAGCTGTAAACAGGGGAGTTGGAGTTCTGTTGGAGGAGAAGGTATTTGTGTGTGTTTGGATTTGTATTGTCACTATCTGTATGTGTAGAGGCTTGGAGGGGCTTTGTGCTGGGAGAGAAGCTGAGCACTGATTAGGGGGCGGGGCTTCACTGACTAGGGGTCCTATAAAGGTAGCAGCCAGTCAGGCAGTGGCACAGGAGCTAGCAAACAGAGCTGTAAACAGGGGAGTTTGAGTGGGAGTTCTGTTGGAGGAGAAGGTATTTGTGTGTGTTTGGTTTTGTATTGGTAGTATCTCTATGTGTAGGGGCTTTGTGCTGGGAGAGAAGCTGAGCCCTGATTAGGGGGCGGGGCTTCACTGACTAGGGGTCCTATGAAGGTAGCAGCCAGTCAGGCAGGGGCACAGACAGCTGCAGCGGCACAGGAGCTAGCAAACAGAGCTGTAAACAGGGGAGTTTGAGTGGGAGTTCTGTTGGAGGAGAAGGTATTTGTGTGTGTTTGGTTTTCTATTGGTAGTACCTGTATGTTTAGAGGCTTGGAGGGGCTTTGTGCTGGGAGAGAAGCTGAGCCCTGATTAGGGGGCGGGGCTTCACTGACTAGGGGTCCTATAAAGGTAGCAGACAGTCAGGCAGTGGCACAGGAGCTAGCAAACAAAGCTGTAAACAGGGGAGTTTGAGTGGGTTTTCTGTTGGAGGAGAAGGTATTTGTCCGTGTTTGGCTTTGTATTGGTGGTATCTGTTTGTGTAGAGGCTTGTAGGGGCTTTGTGTTGGGAGAGAAGCTGAGCCCTGATTAGGGGGCGGGGCTTCACTGACTAGGGGTCCTATAAAGGTAGCGGCACAGACAGCTGCAGCGGCACAGGAACTAGCAAACAGAGCTGTAAACAGGAGAGTTTGAGTGGGAGTTCAGTTGGAGGAGAACGTCTTTGTGTGTGTGTTTGGTTTTGTATTGGTAGTATCTGTATGTGTAAAGGCTTTGTGCTGGGAGAGAAGCTGAGCCCTGATTAGGGGGCGGGGCTTCACTGACGAGGGGTCCTATAAAGGTAGCAGCCAGTCAGGCAGCGGCACAGGAGCTAGCAAACAGAGCTGTAAACAGGGGAGTTTGAGTGGGAGTTCTGTTGGAGGAGAAGATATTTGTGTGTGTTTTTGTATTGGTAGTATCTGTATATGTAGGGGTTTGGCGGGGCTTTGTGCTGCGAGAGAAGCTGAGCCCTGATTAGGGGGCGGGGCTTAACTGACTAGGTGTCCTATAAAGGTAGCAGCCAGTCAGGCAGCGGCACAGACAGCTGCAGCGGCACAGGAGCTAGCAAACAGAGCTGTAAACAGGGGAGTTTGAGTGGGATTTCTGCTGGAGGAGATGGTATTTGTGTGTGTATGGTTTTGTATTGGTAGTATCTGTATGTGTAGGGGTTTGGCGGGGCTTTGTGCTTGGAGACAAGCTGAGCCCTGATTAGGGGGCGGGGCTTCACTGACTAGGGGTCCTATAAAGGTAGCAGCCAGTCAGGCAGCGGAACAGGAGCTAGCAAACAGACCTGTAAACAGGGGAGTTTGAGTGGGAGTTCTGTTGGAGGAGAAGGTATTTGTGTGTGTTTGGTTTTGTATTGGGAGTATCTGTATGTGTAGAGGCTTTGTGCTGGGAGAGAAGCTGAGCCCTGATTAGGGAGCGGGGCTTCACTGACTAGGGGTCCTATAAAGGTAGCAGCCAGTCAGGCAGCAGCACAGACAGCTGCAGCGACACAGGAGCTAGCAAACAGAGCTGTAAACAGGGGAGTTTGTGTGGGAGTTCTGTTGGAGGAGAAGGTATTTGTGTGTTTTGGGTTTTGTATTGGTAGTATCTGTATGTGTAGAGGCTTGGAGGGGCTTTGTGCTGGGAGAGAAGCTGAGCACTGATTAGGGGGCGGGGCTTCACTGACTAGGGGTCCTATAAAGGTAGCAGCCAGTCAGGCAGCGGCACAGGAGCTAGCAAACAGAGCTGTAAACAGGGGAGTTTGCGTGGGAGTTCTGTTGGAGGAGAAGCTATTTGTGTGTGTTTGGTTTTGTATTGGTAGTATCTGTATGTGTAGGGGCTTTGTGCTGGGAGAGAAGCTGAGCCCTGAGTAGGGGGCGGGGCTTCACTGACTAGGGGTCCTATGAAGGTAGCAGCCAGTCATGCAGCGGCACAGACAGCTGCAGCAGCACAGGTGCTAGCAAACAGAGCTGTAAACAGGGGAGTTGGAGTGGGAGTTCTGTTGTAGGAGAAGGTATTTTTGTGTGTGTTTGGTTTTGTACTGGTTGTATCTGTACGTGTAGGGGCTTTGTGCTGGGAGAGAAGCTGAGCCCTGATTAGGGGGCGGGGCTTCACTGACTAGGGGTCCTATAAAGGTAGCAGACAGTCAGGCAGTGGCACAGGAGCTAGCAAACAAAGCTGTAAACAGGGGAGTTTGAGTGGGAGTTCTGTTGGAGGAGAAGGTATTTGTGTGTGTTTGGTTTTCTATTGGTAGTCCCTGTATGTTTAGAGGCTTGGAGGGGCTTTGTGCTAGGAGAGAAGCTGAGCCCTGATTAGGGGGCGGGGCTTCACTGACTAGGGGTCCTATAAAGGGAGCAGCCAGTCAGGCAGCGGCACAGGAGCTAGCAAACAGAGCTGTAAACAGGGGAGTTTGCGTGGGAGTTCTGTTGGAGGAGAAGCTATTTGTGTGTGTTTGGTTTTGTATTGGTAGTATCTCTATGTGTAGGGGCTTTGTGCCGGGTTAGAAGCTGAGCCCTGATTAGGGGGCGGGGCTTCACTGACTAGGGGTCCTATAAAGGGAGCAGCCAGTCAGGCAGCGGCACAGTCAGCTGCAGCGGCACAGGAGCTAGCAAACAGAGCTGTAAACAGGGGAGTTTGAGTGGGAGTTCTGTTGGAGGAGAAGGTATTTGTGTGTGTGTGTTGGTTTTTGTATTGGTAGTATCTGTATGTGTAGCGGCTTTGTGCTGGGAGAGAAGCTGAGCCCTGATTAGGGGGCGGGGCTTCACTGACTAGGGGTCCTATAAAGGTAGCAGCCAGTCAGACAGCGGCACAGGAGCTAGCAAACAGAGCTGTAAACAGGGGAGTTGGAGTGGGAGTTCTGCTTGAGGAGAAGGTATTTGTGTGTGTTTGGTTTTGTATTGGTAGTATATGTATGTGTAGGGGCTTTGTGCTGGGAGAGAAGCTGAGCCCTGATTAGGGGGCGGGGCTTCACTGACTAGGGGTCCTATAAAGGGAGCAGCCAGTCAGGCAGCGGCACAGGAGCTAGCAAACAGAGCTGTAAACAGGGGAGTTTGCGTGGGAGTTCTGTTGGAGGAGAAGCTATTTGTGTGTGTTTGGTTTTGTATTGGTAGTATCTCTATGTGTAGGGGCTTTGTGCCGGGTTAGAAGCTGAGCCCTGATTAGGGGGCGGGGCTTCACTGACTAGGGGTCCTATAAAGGGAGCAGCCAGTCAGGCAGCGGCACAGTCAGCTGCAGCGGCACAGGAGCTAGCAAACAGAGCTGTAAACAGGGGAGTTTGAGTGGGAGTTCTGTTGGAGGAGAAGGTATTTGTGTGTGTGTGTTGGTTTTTGTATTGGTAGTATCTGTATGTGTAGCGGCTTTGTGCTGGGAGAGAAGCTGAGCCCTGATTAGGGGGCGGGGCTTCACTGACTAGGGGTCCTATAAAGGTAGCAGCCAGTCAGACAGCGGCACAGGAGCTAGCAAACAGAGCTGTAAACAGGGGAGTTGGAGTGGGAGTTCTGCTTGAGGAGAAGGTATTTGTGTGTGTTTGGTTTTGTATTGTCAGTATCTGTATGTGCAGGGGCTTTGTGCTGGGAGAGAAGCTGAGCCCTGATTAGGGGGCGGGGCTTCACTGACTAGGGGTCCTATAAAGGTAGCAGCCAGTCAGGCAGCTGCTAAGACAGCTGCAGCGGCACAGGAGCTTGCAAACAGAGCTGTAAACAGGGGAGTTTGAGTGGGAGTTCTGTTGGAGGAGAAGGTATTTGTGTGTGTTTGGCTTTCTATTGGTAGTATCTGTATGTGTAGGGGCTTTGTGCTTGGAGAGAAGCTGAGCCCTGATTAGGGGGCGGGGCTTCACTGACTAGGGGTCCTATAAAGGTAGCAGCCAGTCAGAGAGCGGCACAGGAGCTAGCAAACAGAGCTGTAAGCAGGGGAGTTTGAGTGGGAGTACTGTTGGAGGAGAAGGTATTTGTGTGTGTTTGGTTTTGTATTGGTGGTATCTGTATGTGTAGAGGCTTGGAGGGGCTTTGTGCTGGGAGAGAAGCTGAGCCCTGATCAGGGGGCGGGGCTTCACTGACTAGGGGTCCTATAAAGGTAGCAGCAGGTCAGGCAGCGGCACAGGAGCTAGCAAACAGAGCTGTGAACAGCGTAGTTTCAGTGGGAGTTCTGATGGAGGAGAAGGTATTTGTGTCTGTTTTTGTATTGGTAGTGTCAGTATGTGTAGAGGCTTGGAGGGACTAGGTGCTGGGAGAGAAGCTGAGCCCTGATTAGGGGGCGGGGCTTCACTGACTAGGGGTCCTATAAAGGTAGCAGCCAGTCAGGCAGCGGCTAAGACAGCTGCAGCGGCACAGGAGCTAGCAAACAGAGCTGTAAACAGGGGAGTTGGAGTTCTGTTGGAGGAGAAGGTATTTGTGTGTGTTTGGATTTGTATTGTCAGTATCTGTATGTGCAGGGGCTTTGTGCTGGGAGAGAAGCTGAGCCCTGATTAGGGGGTGGGCCTTCACTGACTAGGGGTCCTATAAAGGTAGCAGCCAGTCAGGCAGCGGCACAGGAACTAGCAAACAGAGCTGTAAACAGGGGAGTTTGAGTGGGAGTTCTGTTGGAGGAGAAGGTATTTGTGTGTGTTTGGTTTTGTATTGGTAGTATCTGTATGTGTAGGGGCTTTGTGCTGGGAGAGAAGCTGAGCCCTGAGTAGGGGGCGGGGCTTCACTGACTAGGGGTCCTATAAAGGGAGCAGCCAGTCAGGCAGCGGCACAGTCAGCTGCAGCGGCACAGGAGCTAGCAAACAGAGCTGTAAACAGGGGAGTTTGAGTGTGAGTTCTGTTGGAGGAGAAGTTATTTGTGTGTGTTTGGTTTTGTATTGGTAGTATCTGTATGTGTAAGGGCTTGGAGGGGATTTGTGCTGGGAGAGAAGCTGAGCCCTGGTTAGGGGGCGGGACTTCACTGACTAGGGGTCCTATAAAGGTAGCAGCCAGTCAGGCAGCAGCACAGACAGCTGCAGCGGCACAGTAGCTAGCAAACAGAGCTGTAAACAGGGGAGTTTGAGTGGGAGTTCTGTTGGAGGAGAAGGTATTTGTGTGTGTGTTTGGTTTTGTACTGGTAGTATCTGTACGTGTAGGGGCTTTGTGCTGGGAGAGAAGCTGAGCCCTGATTAGGGGGCGGGGCTTCACTGACTAGGGGTCCTATGAAGGTAGCAGCCAGTCAGGCAGGGGCACAGACAGCTGCAGCGGCACAGGAGCTAGCAAACAGAGCTGTAAACAGGGGAGTTTGAGTGGGAGTTCTGTTGGAGGAGAAGGTATTTGTGTGTGTTTGGTTTTCTATTGGTAGTACCTGTATGTTTAGAGGCTTGGAGGGGCTTTGTGCTGGGAGAGAAGCTGAGCCCTGATTAGGGGGCGGGGCTTCACTGACTAGGGGTCCTATAAAGGTAGCAGACAGTCAGGCAGTGGCACAGGAGCTAGCAAACAAAGCTGTAAACAGGGGAGTTTGAGTGGGTTTTCTGTTGGAGGAGAAGGTATTTGTCCGTGTTTGGCTTTGTATTGGTGGTATCTGTTTGTGTAGAGGCTTGTAGGGGCTTTGTGTTGGGAGAGAAGCTGAGCCCTGATTAGGGGGCGGGGCTTCACTGACTAGGGGTCCTATAAAGGTAGCGGCACAGACAGCTGCAGCGGCACAGGAACTAGCAAACAGAGCTGTAAACAGGAGAGTTTGAGTGGGAGTTCAGTTGGAGGAGAACGTCTTTGTGTGTGTGTTTGGTTTTGTATTGGTAGTATCTGTATGTGTAAAGGCTTTGTGCTGGGAGAGAAGCTGAGCCCTGATTAGGGGGCGGGGCTTCACTGACTAGGGGTCCTATAAAGGTAGCAGCCAGTCAGGCAGCAGCACAGACAGCTGCAGCGACACAGGAGCTAGCAAACAGAGCTGTAAACAGGGGAGTTTGTGTGGGAGTTCTGTTGGAGGAGAAGTTATTTGTGTGTGTATGGTTTTGTATTGGTAGTATCTGTATGTTTAGAGGCTTGGAGGGGCGTTGTGCTGGGAGAGTAGCTGAGCCCTGATTAGGGTGCGGGGCTTCACTGACTAGGGGTCCTATAAAGGTAGTAGCCAGTCAGGCAGCGGCACAGGAGCTAGCAAACAGACCTGTAAACAGGGCAGTTTGATTGGGAGTTCTGTTGGAGGAGAAGGTATTTGTGTGTTTTTGGTTTTGTATTGTCAGTATCTGTATGTGTAGGGGCTTTGTGCTGGGAGAGAAGCTGAGCCCTGATTAGGGGGCGGGGCTTCACTGACTAGGGGTCCTATAAAGGTAGCAGCCAGTCAGGCAGCGGCACAAGAGGTAGCAAACAGAGCTGTAAACAGGGGAGTTTGAGTGGGAGTTCTGTTGGAGGAGAAGGTATTTGTGTGTGTTTGGTTTGGATTGGTAGTACCTGTATGTGTAGGGGCTTTGTGCTGGGAGAGAAGCTGAGCCCTGATTAGGGGGCGGGGCTTCACTGACTAGGGGTCCTATAAAGGTAGCAGCCAGTCAGGCAGCTGCTAAGACAGCTGCAGCGGCACAGGAGCTAGCAAACAGAGCTGTAAACAGGGGAGTTGGAGTGGGAGTTCCGCTGGAGGAGAAGGTATTTGTGTGTGTTTGGTTTTGTATTGGTAGTATCTGTATGTGTACGGGCTTTGTGCTGGGAGAGAAGCTGAGCCCTGATTAGGGGGCGGGGCTTCACTGACGAGGGGTCCTATAAAGGTAGCAGCCAGTCAGGCAGCGGCACAGGAGCTAGCAAACAGAGCTGTAAACAGGGGAGTTTGAGTGGGAGTTCTGTTGGAGGAGAAGATATTTGTGTGTGTTTTTGTATTGGTAGTATCTGTATATGTAGGGGTTTGGCGGGGCTTTTTGCTGCGAGAGAAGCTGAGCCCTGATTAGGGGGCGGGGCTTAACTGACTAGGTGTCCTATAAAGGTAGCAGCCAGTCAGGCAGCGGCACAGACAGCTGCAGCGGCACAGGAGCTAGCAAACAGAGCTGTAAACAGGGGAGTTTGAGTGGGATTTCTGCTGGAGGAGATGGTATTTGTGTGTGTATGGTTTTGTATTGGTAGTATCTGTATGTGTAGGGGTTTGGCGGGGCTTTGTGCTTGGAGACAAGCTGAGCCCTGATTAGGGGGCGGGGCTTCACTGACTAGGGGTCCTATAAAGGTAGCAGCCAGTCAGGCAGCGGAACAGGAGCTAGCAAACAGACCTGTAAACAGGGGAGTTTGAGTGGGAGTTCTGTTGGAGGAGAAGGTATTTGTGTGTGTTTGGTTTTGTATTGGGAGTATCTGTATGTGTAGAGGCTTTGTGCTGGGAGAGAAGCTGAGCCCTGATTAGGGAGCGGGGCTTCACTGACTAGGGGTCCTATAAAGGTAGCAGCCAGTCAGGCAGCAGCACAGACAGCTGCAGCGACAAAGGAGCTAGCAAACAGAGCTGTAAACAGGGGAGTTTGAGTGGGAGTTCTGTTGGAGGAGAAGGTATTTGTGTGTGTTTGGCTTTCTATTGGTAGTATCTGTATGTGTAGGGGCTTTGTGCTTGGAGAGAAGCTGAGCCCTGATTAGGGGGCGGGGCTTCACTGACTAGGGGTCCTATAAAGGTAGCAGCCAGTCAGACAGCGGCACAGGAGCTAGCAAACAGAGCTGTAAGCAGGGGAGTTTGAGTGGGAGTACTGTTGGAGGAGAAGGTATTTGTGTGTGTTTGGTTTTGTATTGGTAGTATCTGTATGTGTAGAGTCTTGGAGGGGCTAGGTGCTGTGAGAGAAGCTGAGCCCTGATTAGGGGGCGGGGCTTCACTGACTAGGGGTCCTATAAAGGTAGCAGCCAGTCAGGCAGCGGCACAGGAGCTAGCAAACAGAGCTGTAAACAGGGGAGTTTGAGTGGGAGTTCTGTTGGAGAAGGTATTTTTGTGTGTTAGGTTTTCTATTGGTGTTATCTGTTTGTGTAGAGGCTTGTAGGGGCTTTGTGTTGGAAGAGAAGCTGAGCCCTGATTAGGGGGCGGGGCTTCACTGACTAGGGGTCCTATAAAGGTAGCAGCCAGTCAGGCAGCGGCACAGGAGCTAGCAAACAGAGCTGTAAACAGGGGAGTTTGAGTGGGAGTTCTGTTGGAGGAGAAGGTCTTTGTGTGTGTGTGTTTGGTTTTGTATTGCTAGTATCTGTATGTGTAAAGGCTTTGTGCTGGGAGAGAAGCTGAGCCCTGATTAGGGGGCGGGGCTTCACTGACTAGGGGTCCTATAAAGGTAGCAGCCAGTCAGGCAGCAGCACAGACAGCTGCAGCGACACAGGAGCTAGCAAACAGAGCTGTAAACAGGGGAGTTTGTGTGGGAGTTCTGTTGGAGGAGAAGGTATTTGTGTGTTTTGGGTTTTGTATTGGTAGTATCTGTATGTGTAGAGGCTTGGAGGGGCTTTGTGCTGGGAGAGAAGCTGAGCACTGATTAGGGGGCGGGGCTTCACTGACTAGGGGTCCTATAAAGGTAGCAGCCAGTCAGGCAGCGGCACAGGAGCTAGCAAACAGAGCTGTAAACAGGGGAGTTTGCGTGGGAGTTCTGTTGGAGGAGAAGCTATTTGTGTGTGTTTGGTTTTGTATTGGTAGTATCTGTATGTGTAGGGGCTTTGTGCTGGGAGAGAAGCTGAGCCCTGAGTAGGGGGCGGGGCTTCACTGACTAGGGGTCCTATGAAGGTAGCAGCCAGTCATGCAGCGGCACAGACAGCTGCAGCAGCACAGGTGCTAGCAAACAGAGCTGTAAACAGGGGAGTTGGAGTGGGAGTTCTGTTGTAGGAGAAGGTATTTTTGTGTGTGTTTGGTTTTGTACTGGTAGTATCTGTACGTGTAGGGGCTTTGTGCTGGGAGAGAAGCTGAGCCCTGATTAGGGGGCGGGGCTTCACTGACTAGGGGTCCTATAAAGGTAGCAGACAGTCAGGCAGTGGCACAGGAGCTAGCAAACAAAGCTGTAAACAGGGGAGTTTGAGTGGGAGTTCTGTTGGAGGAGAAGGTATTTGTGTGTGTTTGGTTTTCTATTGGTAGTCCCTGTATGTTTAGAGGCTTGGAGGGGCTTTGTGCTGGGAGAGAAGCTGAGCCCTGATTAGGGGGCGGGGCTTCACTGACTAGGGGTCCTATAAAGGTAGCAGACAGTCAGGCAGTGGCACAGGAGCTAGCAAACAAAGCTGTAAACAGGGGAGTTTGAGTGGGTTTTCTGTTGGAGGAGAAGCTATTTGTGTGTGTTTGGCTTTGTATTGGTGGTATCTGTTTGTGTAGAGGCTTGTAGGGGCTTTGTGTTGGGAGAGAAGCTGAGCCCTGATTAGGGGGCGGGGCTTCACTGACTAGGGGTCCTATAAAGGTAGCGGCACAGACAGCTGCAGCGACACAGGAGCTAGCAAACAGAGCTGTAAACAGGGGAGTTTGTGTGGGAGTTCTGTTGGAGGAGAAGTTATTTGTGTGTGTTTGGTTTTGTATTGGTAGTATATGTATGTGTAGGGGCTTTGTGCTGGGAGAGAAGCTGAGCCCTGATTAGGGGGCGGGGCTTCACTGACTAGGGGTCCTATAAAGGGAGCAGCCAGTCAGGCAGCGGCACAGGAGCTAGCAAACAGAGCTGTAAACAGGGGAGTTTGCGTGGGAGTTGTGTTGGAGGAGAAGCTATTTGTGTGTGTTTGGTTTTGTATTGGTAGTATCTGTATGTGTAAGGGCTTGGAGGGGATTTGTGCTGGGAGAGAAGCTGAGCCCTGGTTAGGGGGCGGGACTTCACTGACTAGGGGTCCTATGAAGGTAGCAGCCAGTCAGGCAGGGGCACAGACAGCTGCAGCGGCACAGGAGCTAGCAAACAGAGCTGTAAACAGGGGAGTTTGAGTGGGAGTTCTGTTGGAGGAGAAGGTATTTGTGTGTGTGTTTGGTTTTGTACTGGTAGTATCTGTACGTGTAGGGGCTTTGTGCTGGGAGAGAAGCTGAGCCCTGATTAGGGGGCGGGGCTTCACTGACTAGGGGTCCTATGAAGGTAGCAGCCAGTCAGGCAGGGGCACAGACAGCTGCAGCGGCACAGGAGCTAGCAAACAGAGCTGTAAACAGGGGAGTTTGAGTGGGAGTTCTGTTGGAGGAGAAGGTATTTGTGTGTGTTTGGTTTTCTATTGGTAGTCCCTGTATGTTTAGAGGCTTGGAGGGGCTTTGTGCTGGGAGAGAAGCTGAGCCCTGATTAGGGGGCGGGGCTTCACTGACTAGGGGTCCTATAAAGGTAGCAGACAGTCAGGCAGTGGCACAGGAGCTAGCAAACAAAGCTGTAAACAGGGGAGTTTGAGTGGGAGTTCTGTTGGAGGAGAAGGTATTTGTGTGTGTTTGGTTTTCTATTGGTAGTCCCTGTATGTTTAGAGGCTTGGAGGGGCTTTGTGCTGGGAGAGAAGCTGAGCCCTGATTAGGGGGCGGGGCTTCACTGACTAGGGGTCCTATAAAGGTAGCAGACAGTCAGGCAGTGGCACAGGAGCTAGCAAACAAAGCTGTAAACAGGGGAGTTTGAGTGGGTTTTCTGTTGGAGGAGAAGCTATTTGTGTGTGTTTGGCTTTGTATTGGTGGTATCTGTTTGTGTAGAGGCTTGTAGGGGCTTTGTGTTGGGAGAGAAGCTGAGCCCTGATTAGGGGGCGGGGCTTCACTGACTAGGGGTCCTATAAAGGTAGCGGCACAGACAGCTGCAGCGACACAGGAGCTAGCAAACAGAGCTGTAAACAGGGGAGTTTGTGTGGGAGTTCTGTTGGAGGAGAAGTTATTTGTGTGTGTTTGGTTTTGTATTGGTAGTATATGTATGTGTAGGGGCTTTGTGCTGGGAGAGAAGCTGAGCCCTGATTAGGGGGCGGGGCTTCACTGACTAGGGGTCCTATAAAGGGAGCAGCCAGTCAGGCAGCGGCACAGGAGCTAGCAAACAGAGCTGTAAACAGGGGAGTTTGCATGGGAGTTCTGTTGGAGGAGAAGCTATTTGTGTGTGTTTGGTTTTGTATTGGTAGTATCTCTATGTGTAGGGGCTTTGTGCCGGGTTAGAAGCTGAGCCCTGATTAGGGGGCGGGGCTTCACTGACTAGGGGTCCTATAAAGGGAGCAGCCAGTCAGGCAGCGGCACAGTCAGCTGCAGCGGCACAGGAGCTAGCAAACAGAGCTGTAAACAGGGGAGTTTGAGTGGGAGTTCTGTTGGAGGAGAAGGTATTTGTGTGTGTGTGTTGGTTTTTGTATTGGTAGTATCTGTATGTGTAGCGGCTTTGTGCTGGGAGAGAAGCTGAGCCCTGATTAGGGGGCGGGGCTTCACTGACTAGGGGTCCTATAAAGGTAGCAGCCAGTCAGACAGCGGCACAGGAGCTAGCAAACAGAGCTGTAAACAGGGGAGTTGGAGTGGGAGTTCTGCTTGAGGAGAAGGTATTTGTGTGTGTTTGGTTTTGTATTGTCAGTATCTGTATGTGCAGGGGCTTTGTGCTGGGAGAGAAGCTGAGCCCTGATTAGGGGGCGGGGCTTCACTGACTAGGGGTCCTATAAAGGTAGCAGCCAGTCAGGCAGCTGCTAAGACAGCTGCAGCGGCACAGGAGCTAGCAAACAGAGCTGTAAACAGGGGAGTTTGAGTGGGAGTTCTGTTGGAGGAGAAGGTATTTGTGTGTGTTTGGCTTTGTATTGGTAGTATCTGTATGTGTAGGGGCTTTGTGCTTGGAGAGAAGCTGAGCCCTGATTAGGGGGCGGGGCTTCACTGACTAGGGGTCCTATAAAGGTAGCAGCCAGTCAGAGAGCGGCACAGGAGCTAGCAAACAGAGCTGTAAGCAGGGGAGTTTGAGTGGGAGTACTGTTGGAGGAGAAGGTATTTGTGTGTGTTTGGTTTTGTATTGGTGGTATCTGTATGTGTAGAGGCTTGGAGGGGCTTTGTGCTGGGAGAGAAGCTGAGCCCTGATCAGGGGGCGGGGCTTCACTGACTAGGGGTCCTATAAAGGTAGCAGCAGGTCAGGCAGCGGCACAGGAGCTAGCAAACAGAGCTGTGAACAGCGTAGTTTCAGTGGGAGTTCTGATGGAGGAGAAGGTATTTGTGTCTGTTTTTGTATTGGTAGTGTCAGTATGTGTAGAGGCTTGGAGGGACTAGGTGCTGGGAGAGAAGCTGAGCCCTGATTAGGGGGTGGGCCTTCACTGACTAGGGGTCCTATAAAGGTAGCAGCCAGTCAGGCAGCGGCACAGGAACTAGCAAACAGAGCTGTAAACAGGGGAGTTTGTGTTAGAGTTCTGTTGGAGGAGAAGTTATTTGTGTGTGTTTGGTTTTGTATTGGTAGTATCTGTATGTGTAAGGGCTTGGAGGGGATTTGTGCTGGGAGAGAAGCTGAGCCCTGGTTAGGGGGCGGGACTTCACTGACTAGGGGTCCTATAAAGGTAGCAGCCAGTCAGGCAGCAGCACAGACAGCTGCAGCGGCACAGTAGCTAGCAAACAGAGCTGTAAACAGGGGAGTTTGAGTGGGAGTTCTGTTGGAGGAGAAGGTATTTGTGTGTGTGTTTGGTTTTGTACTGGTAGTATCTGTACGTGTAGGGGCTTTGTGCTGGGAGAGAAGCTGAGCCCTGATTAGGGGGCGGGGCTTCACTGACTAGGGGTCCTATGAAGGTAGCAGCCAGTCAGGCAGGGGCACAGACAGCTGCAGCGGCACAGGAGCTAGCAAACAGAGCTGTAAACAGGGGAGTTTGAGTGGGAGTTCTGTTGGAGGAGAAGGTATTTGTGTGTGTTTGGTTTTCTATTGGTAGTACCTGTATGTTTAGAGGCTTGGAGGGGCTTTGTGCTGGGAGAGAAGCTGAGCCCTGATTAGGGGGCGGGGCTTCACTGACTAGGGGTCCTATAAAGGTAGCAGACAGTCAGGCAGTGGCACAGGAGCTAGCAAACAAAGCTGTAAACAGGGGAGTTTGAGTGGGTTTTCTGTTGGAGGAGAAGGTATTTGTCCGTGTTTGGCTTTGTATTGGTGGTATCTGTTTGTGTAGAGGCTTGTAGGGGCTTTGTGTTGGGAGAGAAGCTGAGACCTGATTAGGGGGCGGGGCTTCACTGACTAGGGGTCCTATAAAGGTAGCGGCACAGACAGCTGCAGCGGCACAGGAACTAGCAAACAGAGCTTTAAACAGGAGAGTTTGAGTGGGAGTTCAGTTGGAGGAGAACGTCTTTGTGTGTGTGTTTGGTTTTGTATTGGTAGTATCTGTATGTGTAAAGGCTTTGTGCTGGGAGAGAAGCTGAGCCCTGATTAGGGGGCGGGGCTTCACTGACTAGGGGTCCTATAAAGGTAGCAGCCAGTCAGGCAGCAGCACAGACAGCTGCAGCGACACAGGAGCTAGCAAACAGAGCTGTAAACAGGGGAGTTTGTGTGGGAGTTCTGTTGGAGGAGAAGTTATTTGTGTGTGTATGGTTTTGTATTGGTAGTATCTGTATGTTTAGAGGCTTGGAGGGGCGTTGTGCTGGGAGAGTAGCTGAGCCCTGATTAGGGTGCGGGGCTTCACTGACTAGGGGTCCTATAAAGGTAGTAGCCAGTCAGGCAGCGGCACAGGAGCTAGCAAACAGACCTGTAAACAGGGCAGTTTGATTGGGAGTTCTGTTGGAGGAGAAGGTATTTGTGTGTTTTTGGTTTTGTATTGTCAGTATCTGTATGTGTAGGGGCTTTGTGCTGGGAGAGAAGCTGAGCCCTGATTAGGGGGCGGGGCTTCACTGACTAGGGGTCCTATAAAGGTAGCAGCCAGTCAGGCAGCGGCACAAGAGGTAGCAAACAGAGCTGTAAACAGGGGAGTTTGAGTGGGAGTTCTGTTGGAGGAGAAGGTATTTGTGTGTGTTTGGTTTGGATTGGTAGTACCTGTATGTGTAGGGGCTTTGTGCTGGGAGAGAAGCTGAGCCCTGATTAGGGGGCGGGGCTTCACTGACTAGGGGTCCTATAAAGGTAGCAGCCAGTCAGGCAGCTGCTAAGACAGCTGCAGCGGCACAGGAGCTAGCAAACAGAGCTGTAAACAGGGGAGTTGGAGTGGGAGTTCCGCTGGAGGAGAAGGTATTTGTGTGTGTTTGGTTTTGTATTGGTAGTATCTGTATGTGTACGGGCTTTGTGCTGGGAGAGAAGCTGAGCCCTGATTAGGGGGCGGGGCTTCACTGACGAGGGGTCCTATAAAGGTAGCAGCCAGTCAGGCAGCGGCACAGGAGCTAGCAAACAGAGCTGTAAACAGGGGAGTTTGAGTGGGAGTTCTGTTGGAGGAGAAGATATTTGTGTGTGTTTTTGTATTGGTAGTATCTGTATATGTAGGGGTTTGGCGGGGCTTTGTGCTGCGAGAGAAGCTGAGCCCTGATTAGGGGGCGGGGCTTAACTGACTAGGTGTCCTATAAAGGTAGCAGCCAGTCAGGCAGCGGCACAGACAGCTGCAGCGGCACAGGAGCTAGCAAACAGAGCTGTAAACAGGGGAGTTTGAGTGGGATTTCTGCTGGAGGAGATGGTATTTGTGTGTGTATGGTTTTGTATTGGTAGTATCTGTATGTGTAGGGGTTTGGCGGGGCTTTGTGCTTGGAGACAAGCTGAGCCCTGATTAGGGGGCGGGGCTTCACTGACTAGGGGTCCTATAAAGGTAGCAGCCAGTCAGGCAGCGGAACAGGAGCTAGCAAACAGACCTGTAAACAGGGGAGTTTGAGTGGGAGTTCTGTTGGAGGAGAAGGTATTTGTGTGTGTTTGGTTTTGTATTGGGAGTATCTGTATGTGTAGAGGCTTTGTGCTGGGAGAGAAGCTGAGCCCTGATTAGGGAGCGGGGCTTCACTGACTAGGGGTCCTATAAAGGTAGCAGCCAGTCAGGCAGCAGCACAGACAGCTGCAGCGACAAAGGAGCTAGCAAACAGAGCTGTAAACAGGGGAGTTTGAGTGGGAGTTCTGTTGGAGGAGAAGGTATTTGTGTGTGTTTGGCTTTCTATTGGTAGTATCTGTATGTGTAGGGGCTTTGTGCTTGGAGAGAAGCTGAGCCCTGATTAGGGGGCGGGGCTTCACTGACTAGGGGTCCTATAAAGGTAGCAGCCAGTCAGACAGCGGCACAGGAGCTAGCAAACAGAGCTGTAAGCAGGGGAGTTTGAGTGGGAGTACTGTTGGAGGAGAAGGTATTTGTGTGTGTTTGGTTTTGTATTGGTAGTATCTGTATGTGTAGAGTCTTGGAGGGGCTAGGTGCTGTGAGAGAAGCTGAGCCCTGATTAGGGGGCGGGGCTTCACTGACTAGGGGTCCTATAAAGGTAGCAGCCAGTCAGGCAGCGGCACAGGAGCTAGCAAACAGAGCTGTAAACAGGGGAGTTTGAGTGGGAGTTCTGTTGGAGAAGGTATTTTTGTGTGTTAGGTTTTCTATTGGTGTTATCTGTTTGTGTAGAGGCTTGTAGGGGCTTTGTGTTGGAAGAGAAGCTGAGCCCTGATTAGGGGGCGGGGCTTCACTGACTAGGGGTCCTATAAAGGTAGCAGCCAGTCAGGCAGCGGCACAGGAGCTAGCAAACAGAGCTGTAAACAGGGGAGTTGGAGTGGGAGTTCTGTTGTAGGAGAAGGTCTTTGTGTGTGTGTGTTTGGTTTTGTATTGCTAGTATCTGTACGTGTAAAGGCTTTGTGCTGGGAGAGAAGCTGAGCCCTGATTAGGGGGCGGGGCTTCACTGACTAGGGGTCCTATAAAGGTAGCAGACAGTCAGGCAGTGGCACAGGAGCTAGCAAACAAAGCTGTAAACAGGGGAGTTTGAGTGGGAGTTCTGTTGGAGGAGAAGGTATTTGTGTGTGTTTGGTTTTCTATTGGTAGTCCCTGTATGTTTAGAGGCTTGGAGGGGCTTTGTGCTGGGAGAGAAGCTGAGCCCTGATTAGGGGGCGGGACTTCACTGACTAGGGGTCCTATAAAGGTAGCAGACAGTCAGGCAGTGGCACAGGAGCTAGCAAACAAAGCTGTAAACAGGGGAGTTTGAGTGGGTTTTCTGTTGGAGGAGAAGCTATTTGTGTGTGTTTGGCTTTGTATTGGTGGTATCTGTTTGTGTAGAGGCTTGTAGGGGCTTTGTGTTGGGAGAGAAGCTGAGCCCTGATTAGGGGGCGGGGCTTCACTGACTAGGGGTCCTATAAAGGTAGCGGCACAGACAGCTGCAGCGACACAGGAGCTAGCAAACAGAGCTGTAAACAGGGGAGTTTGTGTGGGAGTTCTGTTGGAGGAGAAGTTATTTGTGTGTGTTTGGTTTTGTATTGGTAGTATATGTATGTGTAGGGGCTTTGTGCTGGGAGAGAAGCTGAGCCCTGATTAGGGGGCGGGGCTTCACTGACTAGGGGTCCTATAAAGGGAGCAGCCAGTCAGGCAGCGGCACAGGAGCTAGCAAACAGAGCTGTAAACAGGGGAGTTTGCGTGGGAGTTCTGTTGGAGGAGAAGCTATTTGTGTGTGTTTGGTTTTGTATTGGTAGTATCTGTATGTGTAAGGGCTTGGAGGGGATTTGTGCTGGGAGAGAAGCTGAGCCCTGGTTAGGGGGCGGGACTTCACTGACTAGGGGTCCTATGAAGGTAGCAGCCAGTCAGGCAGGGGCACAGACAGCTGCAGCGGCACAGGAGCTAGCAAACAGAGCTGTAAACAGGGGAGTTTGAGTGGGAGTTCTGTTGGAGGAGAAGGTATTTGTGTGTGTGTTTGGTTTTGTACTGGTAGTATCTGTACGTGTAGGGGCTTTGTGCTGGGAGAGAAGCTGAGCCCTGATTAGGGGGCGGGGCTTCACTGACTAGGGGTCCTATGAAGGTAGCAGCCAGTCAGGCAGGGGCACAGACAGCTGCAGCGGCACAGGAGCTAGCAAACAGAGCTGTAAACAGGGGAGTTTGAGTGGGAGTTCTGTTGGAGGAGAAGGTATTTGTGTGTGTTTGGTTTTCTATTGGTAGTCCCTGTATGTTTAGAGGCTTGGAGGGGCTTTGTGCTGGGAGAGAAGCTGAGCCCTGATTAGGGGGCGGGGCTTCACTGACTAGGGGTCCTATAAAGGTAGCAGACAGTCAGGCAGTGGCACAGGAGCTAGCAAACAAAGCTGTAAACAGGGGAGTTTGAGTGGGAGTTCTGTTGGAGGAGAAGGTATTTGTGTGTGTTTGGTTTTCTATTGGTAGTCCCTGTATGTTTAGAGGCTTGGAGGGGCTTTGTGCTGGGAGAGAAGCTGAGCCCTGATTAGGGGGCGGGGCTTCACTGACTAGGGGTCCTATAAAGGTAGCAGACAGTCAGGCAGTGGCACAGGAGCTAGCAAACAAAGCTGTAAACAGGGGAGTTTGAGTGGGTTTTCTGTTGGAGGAGAAGCTATTTGTGTGTGTTTGGCTTTGTATTGGTGGTATCTGTTTGTGTAGAGGCTTGTAGGGGCTTTGTGTTGGGAGAGAAGCTGAGCCCTGATTAGGGGGCGGGGCTTCACTGACTAGGGGTCCTATAAAGGGAGCAGCCAGTCAGGCAGCGGCACAGGAGCTAGCAAACAGAGCTGTAAACAGGGGAGTTTGTGTGGGAGTTCTGTTGGAGGAGAAGTTATTTGTGTGTGTTTGGTTTTGTATTGGTAGTATATGTATGTGTAGGGGCTTTGTGCTGGGAGAGAAGCTGAGCCCTGATTAGGGGGCGGGGCTTCACTGACTAGGGGTCCTATAAAGGGAGCAGCCAGTCAGGCAGCGGCACAGGAGCTAGCAAACAGAGCTGTAAACAGGGGAGTTTGCGTGGGAGTTCTGTTGGAGGAGAAGCTATTTGTGTGTGTTTGGTTTTGTATTGGTAGTATCTCTATGTGTAGGGGCTTTGTGCCGGGTTAGAAGCTGAGCCCTGATTAGGGGGCGGGGCTTCACTGACTAGGGGTCCTATAAAGGGAGCAGCCAGTCAGGCAGCGGCACAGTCAGCTGCAGCGGCACAGGAGCTAGCAAACAGAGCTGTAAACAGGGGAGTTTGAGTGGGAGTTCTGTTGGAGGAGAAGGTATTTGTGTGTGTGTGTTGGTTTTTGTATTGGTAGTATCTGTATGTGTAGCGGCTTTGTGCTGGGAGAGAAGCTGAGCCCTGATTAGGGGGCGGGGCTTCACTGACTAGGGGTCCTATAAAGGTAGCAGCCAGTCAGACAGCGGCACAGGAGCTAGCAAACAGAGCTGTAAACAGGGGAGTTGGAGTGGGAGTTCTGCTTGAGGAGAAGGTATTTGTGTGTGTTTGGTTTTGTATTGTCAGTATCTGTATGTGCAGGGGCTTTGTGCTGGGAGAGAAGCTGAGCCCTGATTAGGGGGCGGGGCTTCACTGACTAGGGGTCCTATAAAGGTAGCAGCCAGTCAGGCAGCTGCTAAGACAGCTGCAGCGGCACAGGAGCTAGCAAACAGAGCTGTAAACAGGGGAGTTTGAGTGGGAGTTCTGTTGGAGGAGAAGGTATTTGTGTGTGTTTGGCTTTGTATTGGTAGTATCTGTATGTGTAGGGGCTTTGTGCTTGGAGAGAAGCTGAGCCCTGATTAGGGGGCGGGGCTTCACTGACTAGGGGTCCTATAAATGTAGCAGCCAGTCAGAGAGCGGCACAGGAGCTAGCAAACAGAGCTGTAAGCAGGGGAGTTTGAGTGGGAGTACTGTTGGAGGAGAAGGTATTTGTGTGTGTTTGGTTTTGTATTGGTGGTATCTGTATGTGTAGAGGCTTGGAGGGGCTTTGTGCTGGGAGAGAAGCTGAGCCCTGATCAGGGGGCGGGGCTTCACTGACTAGGGGTCCTATAAAGGTAGCAGCAGGTCAGGCAGCGGCACAGGAGCTAGCAAACAGAGCTGTGAACAGCGTAGTTTCAGTGGGAGTTCTGATGGAGGAGAAGGTATTTGTGTCTGTTTTTGTATTGGTAGTGTCAGTATGTGTAGAGGCTTGGAGGGACTAGGTGCTGGGAGAGAAGCTGAGCCCTGATTAGGGGGCGGGGCTTCACTGACTAGGGGTCCTATAAAGGTAGCAGCCAGTCAGGCAGCAGCACAGACAGCTGCAGCGGCACAGGAGCTAGCAAACAGAGCTGTAAACAGGGGAGTTGGAGTTCTGTTGGAGGAGAAGGTATTTGTGTGTGTTTGGATTTGTATTGTCAGTATCTGTATGTGCAGGGGCTTTGTGCTGGGAGAGAAGCTGAGCCCTGATTAGGGGGTGGGCCTTCACTGACTAGGGGTCCTATAAAGGTAGCAGCCAGTCAGGCAGCGGCACAGGAGCTAGCAAACAGAGCTGTAAACAGGGGAGTTTGAGTGGGAGTTCTGTTGGAGGAGAAGGTATTTGTGTGTGTTTTTGTATTGGTAGTATCTGTATGTGTAGAGTCTTGGAGGGGCTAGGTGCTGTGAGAGAAGCTGAGCCCTGATTAGGGGGCGGGGCTTCACTGACTAGGGGTCCTATAAAGGTAGCAGCCAGTCAGGCAGCGGCACAGGAGCTAGCAAACAGAGCTGTAAACAGGGGAGTTGGAGTGGGAGTTCTGCTTGAGGAGAAGGTATTTGTGTGTTTGGTTTTGTATTGTCAGTATCTGTATGTGCAGGGGCTTTGTGCTGGGAGAGAAGCTGAGCCCTGATTAGGGGGCGGGGCTTCACTGACTAGGGGTCCTATAAAGGTAGCTGCCAGTCAGGCAGCGGCACAGACAGCTGCAGCGGCACAGGACCTAGCAAACAGAGCTGTAAACAGGGGAGTTTGAGTGGGAGTTCTGTTGGAGGAGAAGGTATTTGTGTGTGTTTGGCTTTGTATTGGTAGTATCTGTATGTGTAGGGGCTTTGTGCTTTGAGAGAAGCTGAGCCCTGATTAGGGGGCGGGGCTTCACTGACTAGGGGTCCTATAAAGGTAGCAGCCAGTCAGACAGCGGCACAGGACCTAGCAAACAGAGCTGTAAACAGGGGAGTTTGAGTGGGAGTACTGTTGGAGGAGAAGGTATTTTTGTGTGTTAGGTTTTCTATTGGTGTTATCTGTTTGTGTAGAGGCTTGTAGGGGCTTTGTGTTGGAAGAGAAGCTGAGCCCTGATTAGGGGGCGGGGCTTCACTGACTAGGGGTCCTATAAAGGTAGCAGCCAGTCAGGCAGCGGCACAGGAGCTAGCAAACAGAGCTGTAAACAGGGGAGTTTGAGTGGGAGTTCTGTTGGAGGAGAAGGTCTTTGTGTGTGTGTGTTTGGTTTTGTATTGCTAGTATCTGTATGTGTAAAGGCTTTGTGCTGGGAGAGAAGCTGAGCCCTGATTAGGGGGCGGGGCTTCACTGACTAGGGGTCCTATAAAGGTAGCAGCCAGTCAGGCAGCAGCACAGACAGCTGCAGCGACACAGGAGCTAGCAAACAGAGCTGTAAACAGGGGAGTTTGTGTGGGAGTTCTGTTGGAGGAGAAGGTATTTGTGTGTTTTGGGTTTTGTATTGGTAGTATCTGTATGTGTAGAGGCTTGGAGGGGCTTTGTGCTGGGAGAGAAGCTGAGCACTGATTAGGGGGCGGGGCTTCACTGACTAGGGGTCCTATAAAGGTAGCAGCCAGTCAGGCAGCGGCACAGGAGCTAGCAAACAGAGCTGTAAACAGGGGAGTTTGCGTGGGAGTTCTGTTGGAGGAGAAGCTATTTGTGTGTGTTTGGTTTTGTATTGGTAGTATCTGTATGTGTAGGGGCTTTGTGCTGGGAGAGAAGCTGAGCCCTGAGTAGGGGGCGGGGCTTCACTGACTAGGGGTCCTATGAAGGTAGCAGCCAGTCATGCAGCGGCACAGACAGCTGCAGCAGCACAGGTGCTAGCAAACAGAGCTGTAAACAGGGGAGTTGGAGTGGGAGTTCTGTTGTAGGAGAAGGTATTTTTGTGTGTGTTTGGTTTTGTACTGGTAGTATCTGTACGTGTAGGGGCTTTGTGCTGGGAGAGAAGCTGAGCCCTGATTAGGGGGCGGGGCTTCACTGACTAGGGGTCCTATAAAGGTAGCAGACAGTCAGGCAGTGGCACAGGAGCTAGCAAACAAAGCTGTAAACAGGGGAGTTTGAGTGGGAGTTCTGTTGGAGGAGAAGGTATTTGTGTGTGTTTGGTTTTCTATTGGTAGTCCCTGTATGTTTAGAGGCTTGGAGGGGCTTTGTGCTGGGAGAGAAGCTGAGCCCTGATTAGGGGGCGGGGCTTCACTGACTAGGGGTCCTATAAAGGTAGCAGACAGTCAGGCAGTGGCACAGGAGCTAGCAAACAAAGCTGTAAACAGGGGAGTTTGAGTGGGTTTTCTGTTGGAGGAGAAGCTATTTGTGTGTGTTTGGCTTTGTATTGTTGGTATCTGTTTGTGTAGAGGCTTGTAGGGGCTTTGTGTTGGGAGAGAAGCTGAGCCCTGATTAGGGGGCGGGGCTTCACTGACTAGGGGTCCTATAAAGGTAGCGGCACAGACAGCTGCAGCGACACAGGAGCTAGCAAACAGAGCTGTAAACAGGGGAGTTTGTGTGGGAGTTCTGTTGGAGGAGAAGTTATTTGTGTGTGTTTGGTTTTGTATTGGTAGTATATGTATGTGTAGGGGCTTTGTGCTGGGAGAGAAGCTGAGCCCTGATTAGGGGGCGGGGCTTCACTGACTAGGGGTCCTATAAAGGGAGCAGCCAGTCAGGCAGCGGCACAGGAGCTAGCAAACAGAGCTGTAAACAGGGGAGTTTGCGTGGGAGTTCTGTTGGAGGAGAAGCTATTTGTGTGTGTTTGGTTTTGTATTGGTAGTATCTGTATGTGTAAGGGCTTGGAGGGGATTTGTGCTGGGAGAGAAGCTGAGCCCTGGTTAGGGGGCGGGACTTCACTGACTAGGGGTCCTATGAAGGTAGCAGCCAGTCAGGCAGGGGCACAGACAGCTGCAGCGGCACAGGAGCTAGCAAACAGAGCTGTAAACAGGGGAGTTTGAGTGGGAGTTCTGTTGGAGGAGAAGGTATTTGTGTGTGTGTTTGGTTTTGTACTGGTAGTATCTGTACGTGTAGGGGCTTTGTGCTGGGAGAGAAGCTGAGCCCTGATTAGGGGGCGGGGCTTCACTGACTAGGGGTCCTATGAAGGTAGCAGCCAGTCAGGCAGGGGCACAGACAGCTGCAGCGGCACAGGAGCTAGCAAACAGAGCTGTAAACAGGGGAGTTTGAGTGGGAGTTCTGTTGGAGGAGAAGGTATTTGTGTGTGTTTGGTTTTCTATTGGTAGTCCCTGTATGTTTAGAGGCTTGGAGGGGCTTTGTGCTGGGAGAGAAGCTGAGCCCTGATTAGGGGGCGGGGCTTCACTGACTAGGGGTCCTATAAAGGTAGCAGACAGTCAGGCAGTGGCACAGGAGCTAGCAAACAAAGCTGTAAACAGGGGAGTTTGAGTGGGTTTTCTGTTGGAGGAGAAGCTATTTGTGTGTGTTTGGCTTTGTATTGGTGGTATCTGTTTGTGTAGAGGCTTGTAGGGGCTTTGTGTTGGGAGAGAAGCTGAGCCCTGATTAGGGGGCGGGGCTTCACTGACTAGGGGTCCTATAAAGGTAGCGGCACAGACAGCTGCAGCGACACAGGAGCTAGCAAACAGAGCTGTAAACAGGGGAGTTTGTGTGGGAGTTCTGTTGGAGGAGAAGTTATTTGTGTGTGTTTGGTTTTGTATTGGTAGTATATGTATGTGTAGGGGCTTTGTGCTGGGAGAGAAGCTGAGCCCTGATTAGGGGGCGGGGCTTCACTGACTAGGGGTCCTATAAAGGGAGCAGCCAGTCAGGCAGCGGCACAGGAGCTAGCAAACAGAGCTGTAAACAGGGGAGTTTGCATGGGAGTTCTGTTGGAGGAGAAGCTATTTGTGTGTGTTTGGTTTTGTATTGGTAGTATCTCTATGTGTAGGGGCTTTGTGCCGGGTTAGAAGCTGAGCCCTGATTAGGGGGCGGGGCTTCACTGACTAGGGGTCCTATAAAGGGAGCAGCCAGTCAGGCAGCGGCACAGTCAGCTGCAGCGGCACAGGAGCTAGCAAACAGAGCTGTAAACAGGGGAGTTTGAGTGGGAGTTCTGTTGGAGGAGAAGGTATTTGTGTGTGTGTGTTGGTTTTTGTATTGGTAGTATCTGTATGTGTAGCGGCTTTGTGCTGGGAGAGAAGCTGAGCCCTGATTAGGGGGCGGGGCTTCACTGACTAGGGGTCCTATAAAGGTAGCAGCCAGTCAGACAGCGGCACAGGAGCTAGCAAACAGAGCTGTAAACAGGGGAGTTGGAGTGGGAGTTCTGCTTGAGGAGAAGGTATTTGTGTGTGTTTGGTTTTGTATTGTCAGTATCTGTATGTGCAGGGGCTTTGTGCTGGGAGAGAAGCTGAGCCCTGATTAGGGGGCGGGGCTTCACTGACTAGGGGTCCTATAAAGGTAGCAGCCAGTCAGGCAGCTGCTAAGACAGCTGCAGCGGCACAGGAGCTAGCAAACAGAGCTGTAAACAGGGGAGTTTGAGTGGGAGTTCTGTTGGAGGAGAAGGTATTTGTGTGTGTTTGGCTTTGTATTGGTAGTATCTGTATGTGTAGGGGCTTTGTGCTTGGAGAGAAGCTGAGCCCTGATTAGGGGGCGGGGCTTCACTGACTAGGGGTCCTATAAAGGTAGCAGCCAGTCAGAGAGCGGCACAGGAGCTAGCAAACAGAGCTGTAAGCAGGGGAGTTTGAGTGGGAGTTCTGTTGGAGGAGAAGGTATTTGTGTGTGTTTGGTTTTGTATTGGTGGTATCTGTATGTGTAGAGGCTTGGAGGGGCTTTGTGCTGGGAGAGAAGCTGAGCCCTGATCAGGGGGCGGGGCTTCACTGACTAGGGGTCCTATAAAGGTAGCAGCAGGTCAGGCAGCGGCACAGGAGCTAGCAAACAGAGCTGTGAACAGCGTAGTTTCAGTGGGAGTTCTGATGGAGGAGAAGGTATTTGTGTCTGTTTTTGTATTGGTAGTGTCAGTATGTGTAGAGGCTTGGAGGGACTAGGTGCTGGGAGAGAAGCTGAGCCCTGATTAGGGGGCGGGGCTTCACTGACTAGGGGTCCTATAAAGGTAGCAGCCAGTCAGGCAGCGGCTAAGACAGCTGCAGCGGCACAGGAGCTAGCAAACAGAGCTGTAAACAGGGGAGTTGGAGTTCTGTTGGAGGAGAAGGTATTTGTGTGTGTTTGGATTTGTATTGTCAGTATCTGTATGTGCAGGGGCTTTGTGCTGGGAGAGAAGCTGAGCCCTGATTAGGGGGTGGGCCTTCACTGACTAGGGGTCCTATAAAGGTAGCAGCCAGTCAGGCAGCGGCACAGGAACTAGCAAACAGAGCTGTAAACAGGGGAGTTTGTGTTAGAGTTCTGTTGGAGGAGAAGTTATTTGTGTGTGTTTGGTTTTGTATTGGTAGTATCTGTATGTGTAAGGGCTTGGAGGGGATTTGTGCTGGGAGAGAAGCTGAGCCCTGGTTAGGGGGCGGGACTTCACTGACTAGGGGTCCTATAAAGGTAGCAGCCAGTCAGGCAGCAGCACAGACAGCTGCAGCGGCACAGTAGCTAGCAAACAGAGCTGTAAACAGGGGAGTTTGAGTGGGAGTTCTGTTGGAGGAGAAGGTATTTGTGTGTGTGTTTGGTTTTGTACTGGTAGTATCTGTACGTGTAGGGGCTTTGTGCTGGGAGAGAAGCTGAGCCCTGATTAGGGGGCGGGGCTTCACTGACTAGGGGTCCTATGAAGGTAGCAGCCAGTCAGGCAGGGGCACAGACAGCTGCAGCGGCACAGGAGCTAGCAAACAGAGCTGTAAACAGGGGAGTTTGAGTGGGAGTTCTGTTGGAGGAGAAGGTATTTGTGTGTGTTTGGTTTTCTATTGGTAGTACCTGTATGTTTAGAGGCTTGGAGGGGCTTTGTGCTGGGAGAGAAGCTGAGCCCTGATTAGGGGGCGGGGCTTCACTGACTAGGGGTCCTATAAAGGTAGCAGACAGTCAGGCAGTGGCACAGGAGCTAGCAAACAAAGCTGTAAACAGGGGAGTTTGAGTGGGTTTTCTGTTGGAGGAGAAGGTATTTGTCCGTGTTTGGCTTTGTATTGGTGGTATCTGTTTGTGTAGAGGCTTGTAGGGGCTTTGTGTTGGGAGAGAAGCTGAGCCCTGATTAGGGGGCGGGGCTTCACTGACTAGGGGTCCTATAAAGGTAGCGGCACAGACAGCTGCAGCGGCACAGGAACTAGCAAACAGAGCTGTAAACAGGGGAGTTTGAGTGGGAGTTCTGTTGGAGGAGAAGATATTTGTGTGTGTTTTTGTATTGGTAGTATCTGTATATGTAGGGGTTTGGCGGGGCTTTGTGCTGCGAGAGAAGCTGAGCCCTGATTAGGGGGCGGGGCTTAACTGACTAGGTGTCCTATAAAGGTAGCAGCCAGTCAGGCAGCGGCACAGACAGCTGCAGCGGCACAGGAGCTAGCAAACAGAGCTGTAAACAGGGGAGTTTGAGTGGGATTTCTGCTGGAGGAGATGGTATTTGTGTGTGTATGGTTTTGTATTGGTAGTATCTGTATGTGTAGGGGTTTGGCGGGGCTTTGTGCTTGGAGACAAGCTGAGCCCTGATTAGGGGGCGGGGCTTCACTGACTAGGGGTCCTATAAAGGTAGCAGCCAGTCAGGCAGCGGAACAGGAGCTAGCAAACAGACCTGTAAACAGGGGAGTTTGAGTGGGAGTTCTGTTGGAGGAGAAGGTATTTGTGTGTGTTTGGTTTTGTATTGGGAGTATCTGTATGTGTAGAGGCTTTGTGCTGGGAGAGAAGCTGAGCCCTGATTAGGGAGCGGGGCTTCACTGACTAGGGGTCCTATAAAGGTAGCAGCCAGTCAGGCAGCAGCACAGACAGCTGCAGCGACAAAGGAGCTAGCAAACAGAGCTGTAAACAGGGGAGTTTGAGTGGGAGTTCTGTTGGAGGAGAAGGTATTTGTGTGTGTTTGGCTTTCTATTGGTAGTATCTGTATGTGTAGGGGCTTTGTGCTTGGAGAGAAGCTGAGCCCTGATTAGGGGGCGGGGCTTCACTGACTAGGGGTCCTATAAAGGTAGCAGCCAGTCAGACAGCGGCACAGGAGCTAGCAAACAGAGCTGTAAGCAGGGGAGTTTGAGTGGGAGTACTGTTGGAGGAGAAGGTATTTGTGTGTGTTTGGTTTTGTATTGGTAGTATCTGTATGTGTAGAGTCTTGGAGGGGCTAGGTGCTGTGAGAGAAGCTGAGCCCTGATTAGGGGGCGGGGCTTCACTGACTAGGGGTCCTATAAAGGTAGCAGCCAGTCAGGCAGCGGCACAGGAGCTAGCAAACAGAGCTGTAAACAGGGGAGTTTGAGTGGGAGTTCTGTTGGAGAAGGTATTTTTGTGTGTTAGGTTTTCTATTGGTGTTATCTGTTTGTGTAGAGGCTTGTAGGGGCTTTGTGTTGGAAGAGAAGCTGAGCCCTGATTAGGGGGCGGGGCTTCACTGACTAGGGGTCCTATAAAGGTAGCAGCCAGTCAGGCAGCGGCACAGGAGCTAGCAAACAGAGCTGTAAACAGGGGAGTTTGAGTGGGAGTTCTGTTGGAGGAGAAGGTCTTTGTGTGTGTGTGTTTGGTTTTGTATTGCTAGTATCTGTATGTGTAAAGGCTTTGTGCTGGGAGAGAAGCTGAGCCCTGATTAGGGGGCGGGGCTTCACTGACTAGGGGTCCTATAAAGGTAGCAGCCAGTCAGGCAGCAGCACAGACAGCTGCAGCGACACAGGAGCTAGCAAACAGAGCTGTAAACAGGGGAGTTTGTGTGGGAGTTCTGTTGGAGGAGAAGGTATTTGTGTGTTTTGGGTTTTGTATTGGTAGTATCTGTATGTGTAGAGGCTTGGAGGGGCTTTGTGCTGGGAGAGAAGCTGAGCACTGATTAGGGGGCGGGGCTTCACTGACTAGGGGTCCTATAAAGGTAGCAGCCAGTCAGGCAGCGGCACAGGAGCTAGCAAACAGAGCTGTAAACAGGGGAGTTGGAGTGGGAGTTCTGTTGTAGGAGAAGGTATTTTTGTGTGTGTTTGGTTTTGTACTGGTAGTATCTGTACGTGTAGGGGCTTTGTGCTGGGAGAGAAGCTGAGCCCTGATTAGGGGGCGGGGCTTCACTGACTAGGGGTCCTATAAAGGTAGCAGACAGTCAGGCAGTGGCACAGGAGCTAGCAAACAAAGCTGTAAACAGGGGAGTTTGAGTGGGAGTTCTGTTGGAGGAGAAGGTATTTGTGTGTGTTTGGTTTTCTATTGGTAGTCCCTGTATGTTTAGAGGCTTGGAGGGGCTTTGTGCTGGGAGAGAAGCTGAGCCCTGATTAGGGGGCGGGGCTTCACTGACTAGGGGTCCTATAAAGGTAGCAGACAGTCAGGCAGTGGCACAGGAGCTAGCAAACAAAGCTGTAAACAGGGGAGTTTGAGTGGGTTTTCTGTTGGAGGAGAAGCTATTTGTGTGTGTTTGGCTTTGTATTGGTGGTATCTGTTTGTGTAGAGGCTTGTAGGGGCTTTGTGTTGGGAGAGAAGCTGAGCCCTGATTAGGGGGCGGGGCTTCACTGAGTAGGGGTCCTATAAAGGTAGCGGCACAGACAGCTGCAGCGACACAGGAGCTAGCAAACAGAGCTGTAAACAGGGGAGTTTGTGTGGGAGTTCTGTTGGAGGAGAAGTTATTTGTGTGTGTTTGGTTTTGTATTGGTAGTATATGTATGTGTAGGGGCTTTGTGCTGGGAGAGAAGCTGAGCCCTGATTAGGGGGCGGGGCTTCACTGACTAGGGGTCCTATAAAGGGAGCAGCCAGTCAGGCAGCGGCACAGGAGCTAGCAAACAGAGCTGTAAACAGGGGAGTTTGCGTGGGAGTTCTGTTGGAGGAGAAGCTATTTGTGTGTGTTTGGTTTTGTATTGGTAGTATCTCTATGTGTAGGGGCTTTGTGCCGGGTTAGAAGCTGAGCCCTGATTAGGGGGCGGGGCTTCACTGACTAGGGGTCCTATAAAGGGAGCAGCCAGTCAGGCAGCGGCACAGTCAGCTGCAGCGGCACAGGAGCTAGCAAACAGAGCTGTAAACAGGGGAGTTTGAGTGGGAGTTCTGTTGGAGGAGAAGGTATTTGTGTGTGTGTGTTGGTTTTTGTATTGGTAGTATCTGTATGTGTAGCGGCTTTGTGCTGGGAGAGAAGCTGAGCCCTGATTAGGGGGCGGGGCTTCACTGACTAGGGGTCCTATAAAGGTAGCAGCCAGTCAGACAGCGGCACAGGAGCTAGCAAACAGAGCTGTAAACAGGGGAGTTGGAGTGGGAGTTCTGCTTGAGGAGAAGGTATTTGTGTGTGTTTGGTTTTGTATTGTCAGTATCTGTATGTGCAGGGGCTTTGTGCTGGGAGAGAAGCTGAGCCCTGATTAGGGGGCGGGGCTTCACTGACTAGGGGTCCTATAAAGGTAGCAGCCAGTCAGGCAGCTGCTAAGACAGCTGCAGCGGCACAGGAGCTAGCAAACAGAGCTGTAAACAGGGGAGTTTGAGTGGGAGTTCTGTTGGAGGAGAAGGTATTTGTGTGTGTTTGGCTTTGTATTGGTAGTATCTGTATGTGTAGGGGCTTTGTGCTTGGAGAGAAGCTGAGCCCTGATTAGGGGGCGGGGCTTCACTGACTAGGGGTCCTATAAAGGTAGCAGCCAGTCAGAGAGCGGCACAGGAGCTAGCAAACAGAGCTGTAAGCAGGGGAGTTTGAGTGGGAGTACTGTTGGAGGAGAAGGTATTTGTGTGTGTTTGGTTTTGTATTGGTGGTATCTGTATGTGTAGAGGCTTGGAGGGGCTTTGTGCTGGGAGAGAAGCTGAGCCCTGATCAGGGGGCGGGGCTTCACTGACTAGGGGTCCTATAAAGGTAGCAGCAGGTCAGGCAGCGGCACAGGAGCTAGCAAACAGAGCTGTGAACAGCGTAGTTTCAGTGGGAGTTCTGATGGAGGAGAAGGTATTTGTGTCTGTTTTTGTATTGGTAGTGTCAGTATGTGTAGAGGCTTGGAGGGACTAGGTGCTGGGAGAGAAGCTGAGCCCTGATTAGGGGGCGGGGCTTCACTGACTAGGGGTCCTATAAAGGTAGCAGCCAGTCAGGCAGCAGCACAGACAGCTGCAGCGGCACAGGAGCTAGCAAACAGAGCTGTAAACAGGGGAGTTGGAGTTCTGTTGGAGGAGAAGGTATTTGTGTGTGTTTGGATTTGTATTGTCAGTATCTGTATGTGCAGGGGCTTTGTGCTGGGAGAGAAGCTGAGCCCTGATTAGGGGGTGGGCCTTCACTGACTAGGGGTCCTATAAAGGTAGCAGCCAGTCAGGCAGCGGCACAGGAGCTAGCAAACAGAGCTGTAAACAGGGGAGTTTGAGTGGGAGTTCTGTTGGAGGAGAAGGTATTTGTGTGTGTTTTTGTATTGGTAGTATCTGTATGTGTAGAGTCTTGGAGGGGCTAGGTGCTGTGAGAGAAGCTGAGCCCTGATTAGGGGGCGGGGCTTCACTGACTAGGGGTCCTATAAAGGTAGCAGCCAGTCAGGCAGCGGCACAGGAGCTAGCAAACAGAGCTGTAAACAGGGGAGTTGGAGTGGGAGTTCTGCTTGAGGAGAAGGTATTTGTGTGTTTGGTTTTGTATTGTCAGTATCTGTATGTGCAGGGGCTTTGTGCTGGGAGAGAAGCTGAGCCCTGATTAGGGGGCGGGGCTTCACTGACTAGGGGTCCTATAAAGGTAGCTGCCAGTCAGGCAGCGGCACAGACAGCTGCAGCGGCACAGGACCTAGCAAACAGAGCTGTAAACAGGGGAGTTTGAGTGGGAGTTCTGTTGGAGGAGAAGGTATTTGTGTGTGTTTGGCTTTGTATTGGTAGTATCTGTATGTGTAGGGGCTTTGTGCTTTGAGAGAAGCTGAGCCCTGATTAGGGGGCGGGGCTTCACTGACTAGGGGTCCTATAAAGGTAGCAGCCAGTCAGACAGCGGCACAGGACCTAGCAAACAGAGCTGTAAACAGGGGAGTTTGAGTGGGAGTACTGTTGGAGGAGAAGATATTTGTGTGTGTTTGGTTTTGTATTGGTGGTATCTGTATGTGTAGAGGCTTGGAGGGGCTTTGTGCTGGGAGAGAAGCTGAGCCCTGATCAGGGGGCGGGGCTTCACTGACTAGGGGTCCTATAAAGGTAGCAGCAGGTCAGGCAGCGGCACAGGAGCTAGCAAACAGAGCTGTGAACAGCGTAGTTTCAGTGGGAGTTCTGATGGAGGAGAAGGTATTTGTGTCTGTTTTTGTATTGGTAGTGTCAGTATGTGTAGAGGCTTGGAGGGACTAGGTGCTGGGAGAGAAGCTGAGCTTTGATTAGGGGGCGGGGCTTCACTGACTAGGGGTCCTATAAAGGTAGCAGCCAGTCAGGCAGCGGCTAAGACAGCTGCAGCGGCACAGGAGCTAGCAAACAGAGCTGTAAACAGGGGAGTTTGAGTGGGAGTTCTGTTGGAGGAGAAGGTATTTGTGTGTGTTTGGATTTGTATTGTCAGTATCTGTATGTGCAGGGGCTTTGTGCTGGGAGAGAAGCTGAGCCCTGATTAGGGGGTGGGCCTTCACTGACTAGGGGTCCTATAAAGGTAGCAGCCAGTCAGGAAGCGGCACAGACAGCTGCAGCGGCACAGGAGCTAGCAAACAGAGCTGTAAACAGGGGAGTTTGAGTGGGAGTTCTGTTGGAGGAGAAGGTCTTTGTGTGTGTGCGTTTGGTTTTCTATTGGTAGTCCCTGTATGTTTAGAGGCTTGGAGGGGCTTTGTGCTGGGAGAGAAGCTGAGCCCTGATTAGGGGGCGGGGCTTCACTGACTAGGGGTCCTATAAAGGTAGCAGACAGTCAGGCAGTGGCACAGGAGCTAGCAAACAAAGCTGTAAACAGGGGAGTTTGAGTGGGTTTTCTGTTGGAGGAGAAGGTATTTGTGTGTGTTTGGCTTTGTATTGGTGGTATCTGTTTGTGTAGAGGCTTGTAGGGGCTTTGTGTTGGGAGAGAAGCTGAGCCCTGATTAGGGGGCGGGGCTTCACTGACTAGGGGTCCTATAAAGGTAGCGGCACAGACAGCTGCAGCGGCACAGGAACTAGCAAACAGAGCTGTAAACAGGAGAGTTTGAGTGGGAGTTCAGTTGGAGGAGAAGGTCTTTGTGTGTGTGTGTTTGGTTTTGTATTGCCAGTATCTGTATGTGTAAAGGCTTTGTGCTGGGAGAGAAGCTGAGCCCTGATTAGGGGGCGGGGCTTCACTGACTAGGGGTCCTATAAAGGTAGCAGCCAGTCAGGCAGCAGCACAGACAGCTGCAGCGACACAGGAGCTAGCAAACAGAGCTGTAAACAGGGGAGTTTGTGTGGGAGTTCTGTTGGAGGAGAAGGTATTTGTGTGTTTTGGGTTTTGTATTGGTAGTATCTGTATGTGTAGAGGCTTGGAGGGGCTTTGTGCTGGGAGAGAAGCTGAGCACTGATTAGGGGGCGGGGCTTCACTGACTAGGGGTCCTATAAAGGTAGCAGCCAGTCAGGCAGCGGCACAGGAGCTAGCAAACAGAGCTGTAAACAGGGGAGTTTGCGTGGGAGTTCTGTTGGAGGAGAAGCTATTTGTGTGTGTTTGGTTTTGTATTGGTAGTATCTGTATGTGTAGGGGCTTTGTGCTGGGAGAGAAGCTGAGCCCTGAGTAGGGGGCGGGGCTTCACTGACTAGGGGTCCTATGAAGGTAGCAGCCAGTCATGCAGCGGCACAGACAGCTGCAGCAGCACAGGTGCTAGCAAACAGAGCTGTAAACAGGGGAGTTGGAGTGGGAGTTCTGTTGTAGGAGAAGGTATTTGTGTGTGTGTTTGGTTTTGTACTGGTAGTATCTGTACGTGTAGGGGCTTTGTGCTGGGAGAGAAGCTGAGCCCTGATTAGGGGGCGGGGCTTCACTGACTAGGGGTCCTATAAAGGTAGCAGACAGTGAGGCAGTGGCACAGGAGCTAGCAAACAAAGCTGTAAACAGGGGAGTTTGAGTGGGAGTTCTGTTGGAGGAGAAGCTATTTGTGTGTGTTTGGCTTTGTATTGGTGGTATCTGTTTGTGTAGAGGCTTGTAGGGGCTTTGTGTTGGGAGAGAAGCTGAGCCCTGATTAGGGGGCGGGGCTTCACTGACTAGGGGTCCTATAAAGGTAGCGGCACAGACAGCTGCAGCGACACAGGAGCTAGCAAACAGAGCTGTAAACAGGGGAGTTTGTGTGGGAGTTCTGTTGGAGGAGAAGTTATTTGTGTGTGTTTGGTTTTGTATTGGTAGTATATGTATGTGTAGGGGCTTTGTGCTGGGAGAGAAGCTGAGCCCTGATTAGGGGGCGGGGCTTCACTGACTAGGGGTCCTATAAAGGGAGCAGCCAGTCAGGCAGCGGCACAGGAGCTAGCAAACAGAGCTGTAAACAGGGGAGTTTGCGTGGGAGTTCTGTTGGAGGAGAAGCTATTTGTGTGTGTTTGGTTTTGTATTGGTAGTATCTCTATGTGTAGGGGCTTTGTGCCGGGTTAGAAGCTGAGCCCTGATTAGGGGGCGGGGCTTCACTGACTAGGGGTCCTATAAAGGGAGCAGCCAGTCAGGCAGCGGCACAGTCAGCTGCAGCGGCAGAGGAGCTAGCAAACAGAGCTGTAAACAGGGGAGTTTGATTGGGTGTTCTGTTGTAGGAGAAGGTATTTGTGTGTGTTCGGTTTTGTATTGGTGGTATCTTTATATGTAGGGGCTTTGTGCTGGGAGAGAAGCTGAGCCCTGATTAGGGGGCGGGGCTTCTCTGACTAGGGGTCCTATAAAGGTAGCAGCCAGTCAGGCAGCGGCACAGGAGCTAGCAAACAGAGCTGTAAACAGGGGAGTTTGAGTGGGAGTTCTGTTGGAGGAGAAGGTATTTGTGTGTGTGTGTTGGTTTTTGTATTGGTAGTATCTGTATGTGTAGCGGCTTTGTGCTGGGAGAGAAGCTGAGCCCTGATTAGGGGGCGGGGCTTCACTGACTAGGGGTCCTATAAAGGTAGCAGCCAGTCAGACAGCGGCACAGGAGCTAGCAAACAGAGCTGTAAACAGGGGAGTTGGAGTGGGAGTTCTGCTTGAGGAGAAGGTATTTGTTTGTGTTTGGTTTTGTATTGTCAGTATCTGTATGTGCAGGGGCTTTGTGCTGGGAGAGAAGCTGAGCCCTGATTAGGGGGCGGGGCTTCACTGACTAGGGGTCCTATAAAGGTAGCAGCCAGTCAGGCAGCTGCTAAGACAGCTGCAGCGGCACAGGAGCTAGCAAACAGAGCTGTAAACAGGGGAGTTTGAGTGGGAGTTCTGTTGGAGGAGAAGGTATTTGTGTGTGTTTGGCTTTGTATTGGTAGTATCTGTATGTGTAGGGGCTTTGTGCTTGGAGAGAAGCTGAGCCCTGATTAGGGGGCGGGGCTTCACTGACTAGGGGTCCTATAAAGGTAGCAGCCAGTCAGAGAGCGGCACAGGAGCTAGCAAACAGAGCTGTAAGCAGGGGAGTTTGAGTGGGAGTACTGTTGGAGGAGAAGGTATTTGTGTGTGTTTGGTTTTGTATTGGTGGTATCTGTATGTGTAGAGGCTTGGAGGGGCTTTGTGCTGGGAGAGAAGCTGAGCCCTGATCAGGGGGCGGGGCTTCACTGACTAGGGGTCCTATAAAGGTAGCAGCAGGTCAGGCAGCGGCACAGGAGCTAGCAAACAGAGCTGTGAACAGCGTAGTTTCAGTGGGAGTTCTGATGGAGGAGAAGGTATTTGTGTCTGTTTTTGTATTGGTAGTGTCAGTATGTGTAGAGGCTTGGAGGGACTAGGTGCTGGGAGAGAAGCTGAGCCCTGATTAGGGGGCGGGGCTTCACTGACTAGGGGTCCTATAAAGGTAGCAGCCGGTCAGGCAGCGGCTAAGACAGCTGCAGCGGCACAGGAGCTAGCAAACAGAGCTGTAAACAGGGGAGTTGGAGTTCTGTTGGAGGAGAAGGTATTTGTGTGTGTTTGGATTTGTATTGTCAGTATCTGTATGTGCAGGGGCTTTGTGCTGGGAGAGAAGCTGAGCCCTGATTAGGGGGTGGGCCTTCACTGACTAGGGGTCCTATAAAGGTAGCAGCCAGTCAGGCAGCGGCACAGGAGCTAGCAAACTGAGCTGTAAACAGGGGAGTTTGAGTGGGAGTTCTGTTGGAGGAGAAGGTATTTGTGTGTGTTTTTGTATTGGTAGTATCTGTATGTGTAGAGGCTTGGAGGGGCTAGGTGCTGCGAGAAAAGCTGAGCCCTGATTAGGGGGCGGGGCTTCCCTGACTAGGGGTCCTATAAAGGTAGCAGCCAGTCAGGCAGCGGCACAGGAGCTAGCAAACAGAGCTGTAAACAGGGGAGTTTGCGTGGGAGTTCTGTTGGAGGAGAAGCTATTTGTGTGTGTTTGGTTTTGTATTGGTAGTATCTGTATGTGTAGGGGCTTTGTGCTGGGAGAGAAGCTGAGCCCTGAGTAGGGGGCGGGGCTTCACTGACTAGGGGTCCTATGAAGGTAGCAGCCAGTCATGCAGCGGCACAGACAGCTGCAGCAGCACAGGTGCTAGCAAACAGAGCTGTAAACAGGGGAGTTGGAGTGGGAGTTCTGTTGTAGGAGAAGGTATTTTTGTGTGTTAGGTTTTGTATTGGTGTTATCTGTTTGTGTAGAGGCTTGTAGGGGCTTTGTGTTGGAAGAGAAGCTGAGCCCTGATTAGGGGGCGGGGCTTCACTGACTAGGGGTCCTATAAAGGTAGCGGCACAGTCAGCTGCAGCGACACAGGAGCTAGCAAACAGAGCTGTAAACAGGGGAGTTTGTGTTAGAGTTCTGTTGGAGGAGAAGTTATTTGTGTGTGTTTGGTTTTGTATTGGTAGTATCTGTATGTGTAGGGGCTTGGAGGGGATTTGTGCTGGGAGAGAAGCTGAGCCCTGGTTAGGGGGCGGGGCTTCACTGACTAGGGGTCCTATGAAGGTAGCAGCCAGTCAGGCAGGGGCACAGACAGCTGCAGCGGCACAGGAGCTAGCAAACAGAGCTGTAAACAGGGGAGTTTGAGTGGGAGTTCTGTTGGAGGAGAAGGTATTTGTGTGTGTGTTTGGTTTTGTACTGGTAGTATCTGTACGTGTAGGGGCTTTGTGCTGGGAGAGAAGCTGAGCCCTGATTAGGGGGCGGGGCTTCACTGACTAGGGGTCCTATAAAGGTAGCAGACAGTGAGGCAGTGGCACAGGAGCTAGCAAACAAAGCTGTAAACAGGGGAGTTTGAGTGGGAGTTCTGTTGGAGGAGAAGCTATTTGTGTGTGTTTGGCTTTGTATTGGTGGTATCTGTTTGTGTAGAGGCTTGTAGGGGCTTTGTGTTGGGAGAGAAGCTGAGCCCTGATTAGGGGGCGGGGCTTCACTGACTAGGGGTCCTATAAAGGTAGCGGCACAGACAGCTGCAGCGACACAGGAGCTAGCAAACAGAGCTGTAAACAGGGGAGTTTGTGTGGGAGTTCTGTTGGAGGAGAAGTTATTTGTGTGTGTTTGGTTTTGTATTGGTAGTATATGTATGTGTAGGGGCTTTGTGCTGGGAGAGAAGCTGAGCCCTGATTAGGGGGCGGGGCTTCACTGACTAGGGGTCCTATAAAGGGAGCAGCCAGTCAGGCAGCGGCACAGGAGCTAGCAAACAGAGCTGTAAACAGGGGAGTTTGCGTGGGAGTTCTGTTGGAGGAGAAGCTATTTGTGTGTGTTTGGTTTTGTATTGGTAGTATCTCTATGTGTAGGGGCTTTGTGCCGGGTTAGAAGCTGAGCCCTGATTAGGGGGCGGGGCTTCACTGACTAGGGGTCCTATAAAGGGAGCAGCCAGTCAGGCAGCGGCACAGTCAGCTGCAGCGGCAGAGGAGCTAGCAAACAGAGCTGTAAACAGGGGAGTTGGAGTTCTGTTGGAGGAGAAGGTATTTGTGTGTGTTTGGATTTGTATTGTCAGTATCTGTATGTGCAGGGGCTTTGTGCTGGGAGAGAAGCTGAGCCCTGATTAGGGGGTGGGCCTTCACTGACTAGGGGTCCTATAAAGGTAGCAGCCAGTCAGGCAGCGGCACAGGAGCTAGCAAACAGAGCTGTAAACAGGGGAGTTTGAGTGGGAGTTCTGTTGGAGGAGAAGGTATTTGTGTGTGTTTTTGTATTGGTAGTATCTGTATGTGTAGAGGCTTGGAGGGGCTAGGTGCTGCGAGAAAAGCTGAGCCCTGATTAGGGGGCGGGGCTTCCCTGACTAGGGGTCCTATAAAGGTAGCAGCCAGTCAGGCAGCGGCACAGGAGCTAGCAAAAAGAGCTGTAAACAGGGGAGTTTGAGTGGGAGTTCTGTTGGAGGAGAAGGTATTTGTGTGTGTTTGGTTTTGTATTGGTAGTATCTGTATGTGTAGGGGCTTTGTGCTGGGAGAGAAGCTGAGCCCTGAGTAGGGGGCGGGGCTTCACTGACTAGGGGTCCTATGAAGGTAGCAGCCAGTCATGCAGCGGCACAGACAGCTGCAGCAGCACAGGTGCTAGCAAACAGAGCTGTAAACAGGGGAGTTGGAGTGGGAGTTCTGTTGTAGGAGAAGGTATTTTTGTGTGTTAGGTTTTCTATTGGTGTTATCTGTTTGTGTAGAGGCTTGTAGGGGCTTTGTGTTGGAAGAGAAGCTGAGCCCTGATTAGGGGGCGGGGCTTCACTGACTAGGGGTCCTATAAAGGTAGCAGCCAGTCAGGCAGTGGCACAGGAGCTAGCAAACAGAGCTGTAAACAGGGGAGTTTGTGTTAGAGTTCTGTTGGAGGAGAAATTATTTGTGTGTGTTTGGTTTTGTATTGGTAGTATCTGTATGTGTAAGGGCTTGGAGGGGATTTGTGCTGGGAGAGAAGCTGAGCCCTGGTTAGGGGGCGGGACTTCACTGACTAGGGGTCCTATGAAGGTAGCAGCCAGTCAGGCAGGGGCACAGACAGCTGCAGCGGCACAGGAGCTAGCAAACAGAGCTGTAAACAGGGGAGTTGGAGTGGGAGTTCTGTTGGAGGAGAAGGTATTTGTGTGTGTGTTTGGTTTTGTACTGGTAGTATCTGTACGTGTAGGGGCTTTGTGCTGGGAGAGAAGCTGAGCCCTGATTAGGGGGCGGGGCTTCTCTGACTAGGGGTCCTATAAAGGTAGCCGCCAGTCAGGCAGCGGCACAGGAGCTAGCAAACAGAGCTGTAAACAGGGGAGTTTGAGTGGGAGTTCTGTTGGAGGAGAAGGTATTTGTGTGTGTGTGTTGGTTTTTGTATTGGTAGTATCTGTATGTGTAGCGGCTTTGTGCTGGGAGAGAAGCTGAGCCCTGATTAGGGGGCGGGGCTTCACTGACTAGGGGTCCTATAAAGGTAGCAGCCAGTCAGACAGCGGCACAGGAGCTAGCAAACAGAGCTGTAAACAGGGGAGTTGGAGTGGGAGTTCTGCTTGAGGAGAAGGTATTTGTGTGTGTTTGGTTTTGTATTGTCAGTATCTGTATGTGCAGGGGCTTTGTGCTGGGAGAGAAGCTGAGCCCTGATTAGGGGGCGGGGCTTCACTGACTAGGGGTCCTATAAAGGTAGCAGCCAGTCAGGCAGCTGCTAAGACAGCTGCAGCGGCACAGGAGCTAGCAAACAGAGCTGTAAACAGGGGAGTTTGAGTGGGAGTTCTGTTGGAGGAGAAGGTATTTGTGTGTGTTTGGCTTTGTATTGGTAGTATCTGTATGTGTAGGGGCTTTGTGCTTGGAGAGAAGCTGAGCCCTGATTAGGGGGCGGGGCTTCACTGACTAGGGGTCCTATAAAGGTAGCAGCCAGTCAGAGAGCGGCACAGGAGCTAGCAAACAGAGCTGTAAGCAGGGGAGTTTGAGTGGGAGTACTGTTGGAGGAGAAGGTATTTGTGTGTGTTTGGTTTTGTATTGGTGGTATCTGTATGTGTAGAGGCTTGGAGGGGCTTTGTGCTGGGAGAGAAGCTGAGCTCTGATTAGGGGGCGGGGCTTCTCTGACTAGGGGTCCTATAAAGGTAGCAGCAGGTCAGGCAGCGGCACAGGAGCTAGCAAACAGAGCTGTGAACAGCGTAGTTTCAGTGGGAGTTCTGATGGAGGAGAAGGTATTTGTGTCTGTTTTTGTATTGGTAGTGTCAGTATGTGTAGAGGCTTGGAGGGACTAGGTGCTGGGAGAGAAGCTGAGCCCTGATTAGGGGGCGGGGCTTCACTGACTAGGGGTCCTATAAAGGTAGCAGCCAGTCAGGCAGCGGCTAAGACAGCTGCAGCGGCACAGGAGCTAGCAAACAGAGCTGTAAACAGGGGAGTTGGAGTTCTGTTGGAGGAGAAGGTATTTGTGTGTGTTTGGATTTGTATTGTCAGTATCTGTATGTGCAGGGGCTTTGTGCTGGGAGAGAAGCTGAGCCCTGATTAGGGGGTGGGCCTTCACTGACTAGGGGTCCTATAAAGGTAGCAGCCAGTCAGGCAGCGGCACAGGAGCTAGCAAACAGAGGTGTAAACAGGGGAGTTTGAGTGGGAGTTCTGTTGGAGGAGAAGGTATTTGTGTGTGTTTTTGTATTGGTAGTATCTGTATGTGTAGAGGCTTGGAGGGGCTAGGTGCTGCGAGAAAAGCTGAGCCCTGATTAGGGGGCGGGGCTTCCCTGACTAGGGGTCCTATAAAGGTAGCAGCCAGTCAGGCAGCGGCACAGGAGCTAGCAAAAAGAGCTGTAAACAGGGGAGTTTGAGTGGGAGTTCTGTTGGAGGAGAAGGTATTTGTGTGTGTTTGGTTTTGTATTGGTAGTATCTGTATGTGTAGGGGCTTTGTGCTGGGAGAGAAGCTGAGCCCTGAGTAGGGGGCGGGGCTTCACTGACTAGGGGTCCTATAAAGGTAGCAGCCAGTCAGGCAGCAGCACAGACAGCTGCAGCGACAAAGGAGCTAGCAAACAGAGCTGTAAACAGGGGAGTTTGAGTGGGAGTTCTGTTGGAGGAGAAGGTATTTGTGTGTGTTTGGTTTTGTATTGGTAGTATCTGTATGTGTAGGGGCTTTGTGCTGGGAGAGAAGCTGAGCCCTGAGTAGGGGGCGGGGCTTCACTGACTAGGGGTCCTATAAAGGTAGCAGCCAGTCAGACAGCGGCACAGGAGCTAGCAAACAGAGCTGTAAGCAGGGGAGTTTGAGTGGGAGTACTGTTGGAGGAGAAGGTATTTGTGTGTGTTTGGTTTTGTATTGGTAGTATCTGTATGTGTAGAGTCTTGGAGGGGCTAGGTGCTGTGAGAGAAGCTGAGCCCTGATTAGGGGGCGGGGCTTCACTGACTAGGGGTCCTATAAAGGTAGCAGCCAGTCAGGCAGCGGCACAGGAGCTAGCAAACAGAGCTGTAAACAGGGGAGTTGGAGTGGGAGTTCTGCTTGAGGAGAATGTATTTGTGTGTTTGGTTTTGTATTGTCAGTATCTGTATGTGCAGGGGCTTTGTGCTGGGAGAGAAGCTGAGCCCTAATTAGGGGGCGGGGCTTCACTGACTAGGGGTCCTATAAAGGTAGCAGCAGGTCAGGCAGCGGCACAGGAGCTAGCAAACAGAGCTGTGAACAGCGTAGTTTCAGTGGGAGTTCTGATGGAGGAGAAGGTATTTGTGTCTGTTTTTGTATTGGTAGTGTCAGTATGTGTAGAGGCTTGGAGGGACTAGGTGCTGGGAGAGAAGCTGAGCTTTGATTAGGGGGCGGGGCTTCACTGACTAGGGGTCCTATAAAGGTAGCAGCCAGTCAGGCAGCGGCTAAGACAGCTGCAGCGGCACAGGAGCTAGCAAACAGAGCTGTAAACAGGGGAGTTTGAGTGGGAGTTCTGTTGGAGGAGAAGGTATTTGTGTGTGTTTGGATTTGTATTGTCAGTATCTGTATGTGCAGGGGCTTTGTGCTGGGAGAGAAGCTGAGCCCTGATTAGGGGGTGGGCCTTCACTGACTAGGGGTCCTATAAAGGTAGCAGCCAGTCAGGAAGCGGCACAGACAGCTGCAGCGGCACAGGAGCTAGCAAACAGAGCTGTAAACAGGGGAGTTTGAGTGGGAGTTCTGTTGGAGGAGAAGGTCTTTGTGTGTGTGCGTTTGGTTTTCTATTGGTAGTCCCTGTATGTTTAGAGGCTTGGAGGGGCTTTGTGCTGGGAGAGAAGCTGAGCCCTGATTAGGGGGCGGGGCTTCACTGACTAGGGGTCCTATAAAGGTAGCAGACAGTCAGGCAGTGGCACAGGAGCTAGCAAACAAAGCTGTAAACAGGGGAGTTTGAGTGGGTTTTCTGTTGGAGGAGAAGGTATTTGTGTGTGTTTGGCTTTGTATTGGTGGTATCTGTTTGTGTAGAGGCTTGTAGGGGCTTTGTGTTGGGAGAGAAGCTGAGCCCTGATTAGGGGGCGGGGCTTCACTGACTAGGGGTCCTATAAAGGTAGCGGCACAGACAGCTGCAGCGGCACAGGAACTAGCAAACAGAGCTGTAAACAGGAGAGTTTGAGTGGGAGTTCAGTTGGAGGAGAAGGTCTTTGTGTGTGTGTGTTTGGTTTTGTATTGCTAGTATCTGTATGTGTAAAGGCTTTGTGCTGGGAGAGAAGCTGAGCCCTGATTAGGGGGCGGGGCTTCACTGACTAGGGGTCCTATAAAGGTAGCAGCCAGTCAGGCAGCAGCACAGACAGCTGCAGCGACACAGGAGCTAGCAAACAGAGCTGTAAACAGGGGAGTTTGTGTGGGAGTTCTGTTGGAGGAGAAGGTATTTGTGTGTTTTGGGTTTTGTATTGGTAGTATCTGTATGTGTAGAGGCTTGGAGGGGATTTGTGCTGGGAGAGAAGCTGAGCACTGATTAGGGGGCGGGGCTTCACTGACTAGGGGTCCTATAAAGGTAGCAGCCAGTCAGGCAGCGGCACAGGAGCTAGCAAACAGAGCTGTAAACAGGGGAGTTTGCGTGGGAGTTCTGTTGGAGGAGAAGCTATTTGTGTGTGTTTGGTTTTGTATTGGTAGTATCTGTATGTGTAGGGGCTTTGTGCTGGGAGAGAAGCTGAGCCCTGAGTAGGGGGCGGGGCTTCACTGACTAGGGGTCCTATGAAGGTAGCAGCCAGTCATGCAGCGGCACAAACAGCTGCAGCAGCACAGGTGCTAGCAAACAGAGCTGTAAACAGGGGAGTTGGAGTGGGAGTTCTGTTGTAGGAGAAGGTATTTTTGTGTGTTAGGTTTTGTATTGGTGTTATCTGTTTGTGTAGAGGCTTGTAGGGGCTTTGTGTTGGAAGAGAAGCTGAGCCCTGATTAGGGGGCGGGGCTTCACTGACTAGGGGTCCTATAAAGGTAGCGGCACAGTCAGCTGCAGCGACACAGGAGCTAGCAAACAGAGCTGTAAACAGGGGAGTTTGTGTTAGAGTTCTGTTGGAGGAGAAGTTATTTGTGTGTGTTTGGTTTTGTATTGGTAGTATCTGTATGTGTAGGGGCTTGGAGGGGATTTGTGCTGGGAGAGAAGCTGAGCCCTGGTTAGGGGGCGGGGCTTCACTGACTAGGGGTCCTATGAAGGTAGCAGCCAGTCAGGCAGGGGCACAGACAGCTGCAGCGGCACAGGAGCTAGCAAACAGAGCTGTAAACAGGGGAGTTTGAGTGGGAGTTCTGTTGGAGGAGAAGGTATTTGTGTGTGTGTTTGGTTTTGTACTGGTAGTATCTGTACGTGTAGGGGCTTTGTGCTGGGAGAGAAGCTGAGCCCTGATTAGGGGGCGGGGCTTCACTGACTAGGGGTCCTATAAAGGTAGCAGACAGTGAGGCAGTGGCACAGGAGCTAGCAAACAAAGCTGTAAACAGGGGAGTTTGAGTGGGAGTTCTGTTGGAGGAGAAGCTATTTGTGTGTGTTTGGATTTGTATTGTCAGTATCTGTATGTGCAGGGGCTTTGTGCTGGGAGAGAAGCTGAGCCCTGATTAGGGGGTGGGCCTTCACTGACTAGGGGTCCTATAAAGGTAGCAGCCAGTCAGGCAGCGGCACAGGAGCTAGCAAACAGAGCTGTAAACAGGGGAGTTTGAGTGGGAGTTCTGTTGGAGGAGAAGGTATTTGTGTGTGTTTTTGTATTGGTAGTATCTGTATGTGTAGAGGCTTGGAGGGGCTAGGTGCTGCGAGAAAAGCTGAGCCCTGATTAGGGGGCGGGGCTTCCCTGACTAGGGGTCCTATAAAGGTAGCAGCCAGTCAGGCAGCGGCACAGGAGCTAGCAAAAAGAGCTGTAAACAGGGGAGTTTGAGTGGGAGTTCTGTTGGAGGAGAAGGTATTTGTGTGTTTGGTTTTGTATTGGTAGTATCTGTATGTGTAGGGGCTTTGTGCTGGGAGAGAAGCTGAGCCCTGAGTAGGGGGCGGGGCTTCACTGACTAGGGGTCCTATGAAGGTAGCAGCCAGTCATGCAGCGGCACAGACAGCTGCAGCAGCACAGGTGCTAGCAAACAGAGCTGTAAACAGGGGAGTTGGAGTGGGAGTTCTGTTGTAGGAGAAGGTATTTTTGTGTGTTAGGTTTTCTATTGGTGTTATCTGTTTGTGTAGAGGCTTGTAGGGGCTTTGTGTTGGAAGAGAAGCTGAGCCCTGATTAGGGGGCGGGGCTTCACTGACTAGGGGTCCTATAAAGGTAGCAGCCAGTCAGGCAGTGGCACAGGAGCTAGCAAACAGAGCTGTAAACAGGGGAGTTTGTGTTAGAGTTCTGTTGGAGGAGAAATTATTTGTGTGTGTTTGGTTTTGTATTGGTAGTATCTGTATGTGTAAGGGCTTGGAGGGGATTTGTGCTGGGAGAGAAGCTGAGCCCTGGTTAGGGGGCGGGACTTCACTGACTAGGGGTCCTATGAAGGTAGCAGCCAGTCAGGCAGGGGCACAGACAGCTGCAGCGGCACAGGAGCTAGCAAACAGAGCTGTAAACAGGGGAGTTTGAGTGGGAGTTCTGTTGGAGGAGAAGGTATTTGTGTGTGTGTTTGGTTTTGTACTGGTAGTATCTGTACGTGTAGGGGCTTTGTGCTGGGAGAGAAGCTGAGCCCTGATTAGGGGGCGGGGCTTCACTGACTAGGGGTCCTATGAAGGTAGCAGCCAGTCAGGCAGGGGCACAGACAGCTGCAGCGGCACAGGAGCTAGCAAACAGAGCTGTAAACAGGGGAGTTTGAGTGGGAGTTCTGTTGGAGGAGAAGGTATTTGTGTGTGTTTGGTTTTCTATTGGTAGTCCCTGTATGTTTAGAGGCTTGGAGGGGCTTTGTGCTGGGAGAGAAGCTGAGCCCTGATTAGGGGGCGGGGCTTCACTGACTAGGGGTCCTATAAAGGTAGCAGACAGTCAGGCAGTGGCACAGGAGCTAGCAAACAAAGCTGTAAACAGGGGAGTTTGAGTGGGTTTTCTGTTGGAGGAGAAGGTATTTGTGTGTGTTTGGCTTTGTATTGGTGGTATCTGTTTGTGTAGAGGCTTGTAGGGGCTTTGTGTTGGGAGAGAAGCTGAGCCCTGATTAGGGGGCGGGGCTTCACTGACTAGGGGTCCTATAAAGGTAGCGGCACAGACAGCTGCAGCGGCACAGGAACTAGCAAACAGAGCTGTAAACAGGAGAGTTTGAGTGGGAGTTCAGTTGGAGGAGAAGGTCTTTGTGTGTGTGTTTGGTTTTGTATTGCTAGTATCTGTATGTGTAAAGGCTTTGTGCTGGGAGAGAAGCTGAGCCCTGATTAGGGGGCGGGGCTTCACTGACTAGGGGTCCTATAAAGGTAGCAGCCAGTCAGGCAGCAGCACAGACAGCTGCAGCGACACAGGAGCTAGCAAACAGAGCTGTAAACAGGGGAGTTTGTGTGGGAGTTCTGTTGGAGGAGAAGTTATTTGTGTGTGTTTGGTTTTGTATTGGTAGTATATGTATGTGTAGGGGCTTTGTGCTGGGAGAGAAGCTGAGATCTGATTAGGGGGCGGGGCTTCACTGACTAGGGGTCCTATAAAGGGAGCAGCCAGTCAGGGAGCAGCACAGACAGCTGCAGCGGCACAGGAGCTAGCAAACAGAGCTGTAAACAGGGGAGTTTGAGTGGGAGTTCTGTTGGAGGAGAAGGTATTTGTGTGTGTTTGGTTTTGTATTGGTAGTATCTGTATGTGTAGAGGCTTGGAGGGGCTTTGTGCTGGGAGACAAACTGAGCCCTGATTAGGGGGTGGGGCTTCACTGACTAGGGGTCCTATAAAGGTAGCAGCCAGTCAGGCAGCGGCACAGACAACTGCAGCGGCACAGGAGCTAGCAAACAGATCTGTAAACAGGGGAGTTTGATTGGGTGTTCTGTTGTAGGAGAAGGTATTTGTGTGTGTTCGGTTTTGTATTGGTGGTATCTTTATATGTAGGGGTTTTGTGCTGGGAGAGAAGCTGAGCCCTGATTAGGGGGCGGGGCTTCTCTGACTAGGGGTCCTATAAAGGTAGCAGCCAGTCAGGCAGCGGCACAGGAGCTAGCAAACAGAGCTGTAAACAGGGGATTTTGAGTGGGAGTTCTGTTGGAGGAGAAGGTATTTGTGTGTGTGTGTTGGTTTTTGTATTGGTAGTATCTGTATGTGTAGCGGCTTTGTGCTGGGAGAGAAGCTGAGCCCTGATTAGGGGGCGGGGCTTCACTGACTAGGGGTCCTATAAAGGTAGCAGCCAGTCAGGCAGCAGCACAGACAGCTGCAGCGGCACAGGACCTAGCAAACAGAGCTGTAAACAGGGGAGTTTGAGTGGGAGTTCTGTTGGAGGAGAAGGTATTTGTGTGTGTTTGGCTTTGTATTGTCAGTATCTGTATGTGCAGGGGCTTTGTGCTGGGAGAGAAGCTGAGCCCTGATTAGGGGGCGGGGCTTCACTGACTAGGGGTCCTATAAAGGTAGCAGCCAGTCAGACAGCGGCACAGGAGCTAGCAAACAGAGCTGTAAGCAGGGGAGTTTGAGTGGGAGTACTGTTGGAGGAGAAGGTATTTGTGTGTGTTTGGTTTTGTATTGGTAGTATCTGTATGTGTAGAGGCTTGGAGGGGCTAGGTGCTGTGAGAGAAGCTGAGCCCTGATTAGGGGGCGGGGCTTCACTGACTGGGGTCCTATAAAGGTAGCAGCCAGTCAGGCAGCGGCACAGGAGCTAGCAAACAGAGCTGTAAACAGGGGAGTTGGAGTGGGAGTTCTGCTGGAAGAGAAGGTATTTGTGTGTGTTTGGCTTTGTATTGGTGGTATCTGTTTGTGTAGAGGCTTGTAGGGGCTTTGTGTTGGGAGAGAAGCTGAGCCCTGATTAGGGGGCGGGGCTTCACTGACTAGGGGTCCTATAAAGGTAGCGGCACAGACAGCTGCAGCGGCACAGGAACTAGCAAACAGAGCTGTAAACAGGAGAGTTTGAGTGGGAGTTCAGTTGGAGGAGAAGGTCTTTGTGTGTGTGTGTTTGGTTTTGTATTGCTAGTATCTGTATGTGTAAAGGCTTTGTGCTGGGAGAGAAGCTGAGCCCTGATTAGGGGGCGGGGCTTCACTGACTAGGGGTCCTATAAAGGTAGCAGCCAGTCAGGCAGCAGCACAGACAGCTGCAGCGACACAGGAGCTAGCAAACAGAGCTGTAAACAGGGGAGTTTGTGTGGGAGTTCTGTTGGAGGAGAAGGTATTTGTGTGTGTTTTTGTATTGGTAGTATCTGTCTGTGTAGAGGCTTGGAGGGGCTAGGTGCTGCGAGAAAAGCTGAGCCCTGATTAGGGGGCGGGGCTTCCCTGACTAGGGGTCCTATAAAGGTAGCAGCCAGTCAGGCAGCGGCACAGGAGCTAGCAAAAAGAGCTGTAAACAGGGGAGTTTGAGGGGGAGTTCTGTTGGAGGAGAAGGTATTTGTGTGTGTTTGGTTTTGTATTGGTAGTATCTGTATGTGTAGGGGCTTTGTGCTGGGAGAGAAGCTGAGCCCTGAGTAGGGGGCGGGGCTTCACTGACTAGGGGTCCTATGAAGGTAGCAGCCAGTCATGCAGCGGCACAGACAGCTGCAGCAGCACAGGTGCTAGCAAACAGAGCTGTAAACAGGGGAGTTGGAGTGGGAGTTCTGTTGTAGGAGAAGGTATTTTTGTGTGTTAGGTTTTCTATTGGTGTTATCTGTTTGTGTAGAGGCTTGTAGGGGCTTTGTGTTGGAAGAGAAGCTGAGCCCTGATTAGGGGGCGGGGCTTCACTGACTAGGGGTCCTATAAAGGTAGCAGCCAGTCAGGCAGTGGCACAGGAGCTAGCAAACAGAGCTGTAAACAGGGGAGTTTGTGTTAGAGTTCTGTTGGAGGAGAAATTATTTGTGTGTGTTTGGTTTTGTATTGGTAGTATCTGTATGTGTAAGGGCTTGGAGGGGATTTGTGCTGGGAGAGAAGCTGAGCCCTGGTTAGGGGGCGGGACTTCACTGACTAGGGGTCCTATGAAGGTAGCAGCCAGTCAGGCAGGGGCACAGACAGCTGCAGCGGCACAGGAGCTAGCAAACAGAGCTGTAAACAGGGGAGTTTGAGTGGGAGTTGGAGGAGAAGGTATTTGTGTGTGTGTTTGGTTTTGTACTGGTAGTATCTGTACGTGTAGGGGCTTTGTGCTGGGAGAGAAGCTGAGCCCTGATTAGGGGGCGGGGCTTCACTGACTAGGGGTCCTATGAAGGTAGCAGCCAGTCAGGCAGGGGCACAGACAGCTGCAGCGGCACAGGAGCTAGCAAACAGAGCTGTAAACAGGGGAGTTTGAGTGGGAGTTCTGTTGGAGGAGAAGGTATTTGTGTGTGTTTGGTTTTCTATTGGTAGTCCCTGTATGTTTAGAGGCTTGGAGGGGCTTTGTGCTGGGAGAGAAGCTGAGCCCTGATTAGGGGGCGGGGCTTCACTGACTAGGGGTCCTATAAAGGTAGCAGACAGTCAGGCAGTGGCACAGGAGCTAGCAAACAAAGCTGTAAACAGGGGAGTTTGAGTGGGTTTTCTGTTGGAGGAGAAGGTATTTGTGTGTGTTTGGCTTTGTATTGGTGGTATCTGTTTGTGTAGAGGCTTGTAGGGGCTTTGTGTTGGGAGAGAAGCTGAGCCCTGATTAGGGGGCGGGGCTTCACTGACTAGGGGTCCTATAAAGGTAGCGGCACAGACAGCTGCAGCGGCACAGGAACTAGCAAACAGAGCTGTAAACAGGAGAGTTTGAGTGGGAGTTCAGTTGGAGGAGAAGGTCTTTGTGTGTGTGTTTGGTTTTGTATTGCTAGTATCTGTATGTGTAAAGGCTTTGTGCTGGGAGAGAAGCTGAGCCCTGATTAGGGGGCGGGGCTTCACTGACTAGGGGTCCTATAAAGGTAGCAGCCAGTCAGGCAGCAGCACAGACAGCTGCAGCGACACAGGAGCTAGCAAACAGAGCTGTAAACAGGGGAGTTTGTGTGGGAGTTCTGTTGGAGGAGAAGTTATTTGTGTGTGTTTGGTTTTGTATTGGTAGTATATGTATGTGTAGGGGCTTTGTGCTGGGAGAGAAGCTGAGATCTGATTAGGGGGCGGGGCTTCACTGACTAGGGGTCCTATAAAGGGAGCAGCCAGTCAGGGAGCAGCACAGACAGCTGCAGCGGCACAGGAGCTAGCAAACAGAGCTGTAAACAGGGGAGTTTGAGTGGGAGTTCTGTTGGAGGAGAAGGTATTTGTGTGTGTTTGGTTTTGTATTGGTAGTATCTGTATGTGTAGAGGCTTGGAGGGGCTTTGTGCTGGGAGACAAACTGAGCCCTGATTAGGGGGTGGGGCTTCACTGACTAGGGGTCCTATAAAGGTAGCAGCCAGTCAGGCAGCGGCACAGACAACTGCAGCGGCACAGGAGCTAGCAAACAGATCTGTAAACAGGGGAGTTTGATTGGGTGTTCTGTTGTAGGAGAAGGTATTTGTGTGTGTTTGGCTTTGTATTGTCAGTATCTGTATGTGCAGGGGCTTTGTGCTGGGAGAGAAGCTGAGCCCTGATTAGGGGGCGGGGCTTCACTGACTAGGGGTCCTATAAAGGTAGCAGCCAGTCAGACAGCGGCACAGGAGCTAGCAAACAGAGCTGTAAGCAGGGGAGTTTGAGTGGGAGTACTGTTGGAGGAGAAGGTATTTGGTGTGTTTGGTTTTGTATTGGTAGTATCTGTATGTGTAGAGGCTTGGAGGGGCTAGGTGCTGTGAGAGAAGCTGAGCCCTGATTAGGGGGCGGGGCTTCACTGACTGGGGTCCTATAAAGGTAGCAGCCAGTCAGGCAGCGGCACAGGAGCTAGCAAACAGAGCTGTAAACAGGGGAGTTGGAGTGGGAGTTCTGCTGGAAGAGAAGGTATTTGTGTGTGTTTGGCTTTGTATTGGTGGTATCTGTTTGTGTAGAGGCTTGTAGGGGCTTTGTGTTGGGAGAGAAGCTGAGCCCTGATTAGGGGGCGGGGCTTCACTGACTAGGGGTCCTATAAAGGTAGCGGCACAGACAGCTGCAGCGGCACAGGAACTAGCAAACAGAGCTGTAAACAGGAGAGTTTGAGTGGGAGTTCAGTTGGAGGAGAAGGTCTTTGTGTGTGTGTGTTTGGTTTTGTATTGCTAGTATCTGTATGTGTAAAGGCTTTGTGCTGGGAGAGAAGCTGAGCCCTGATTAGGGGGCGGGGCTTCACTGACTAGGGGTCCTATAAAGGTAGCAGCCAGTCAGGCAGCAGCACAGACAGCTGCAGCGACACAGGAGCTAGCAAACAGAGCTGTAAACAGGGGAGTTTGTGTGGGAGTTCTGTTGGAGGAGAAGGTATTTGTGTGTTTTGGGTTTTGTATTGGTAGTATCTGTATGTGTAGAGGCTTGGAGGGGCTTTGTGCTGGGAGAGAAGCTGAGCACTGATTAGGGGGCGGGGCTTCACTGACTAGGGGTCCTATAAAGGTAGCAGCCAGTCAGGCAGCGGCACAGGAGCTAGCAAACAGAGCTGTAAACAGGGGAGTTTGCGTGGGAGTTCTGTTGGAGGAGAAGCTATTTGTGTGTGTTTGGTTTTGTATTGGTAGTATCTGTATGTGTAGGGGCTTTGTGCTGGGAGAGAAGCTGAGCCCTGAGTAGGGGGCGGGGCTTCACTGACTAGGGGTCCTATGAAGGTAGCAGCCAGTCATGCAGCGGCACAGACAGCTGCAGCAGCACAGGTGCTAGCAAACAGAGCTGTAAACAGGGGAGTTTGAGTGGGAGTTCTGTTGGAGGAGAAGCTATTTGTGTGTGTTTGGCTTTGTATTGGTGGTATCTGTTTGTGTAGAGGCTTGTAGGGGCTTTGTGTTGGGAGAGAAGCTGAGCCCTGATTAGGGGGCGGGGCTTCACTGACTAGGGGTCCTATAAAGGTAGCGGCACAGTCAGCTGCAGCGACACAGGAGCTAGCAAACAGAGCTGTAAACAGGGGAGTTTGTGTGGGAGTTCTGTTGGAGGAGAAGTTATTTGTTTGTGTTTGGTTTTGTATTGGTAGTATCTGTATGTGTAGGGGCTTGGAGGGGATTTGTGCTGGGAGAGAAGCTGAGCCCTGGTTAGGGGGCGGGGCTTCACTGACTAGGGGTCCTATGAAGGGAGCAGCCAGTCAGGCAGGGGCACAGACAGCTGCAGCGGCACAGGAGCTAGCAAACAGAGCTGTAAACAGGGGAGTTTGAGTGGGAGTTCTGTTGGAGGAGAAGGTATTTGTGTGTGTGTTTGGTTTTGTACTGGTAGTATCTGTACGTGTAGGGGCTTTGTGCTGGGAGAGAAGCTGAGCCCTGATTAGGGGGCGGGGCTTCACTGACTAGGGGTCCTATAAAGGTAGCGGCACAGACAGCTGCAGCGACACAGGAGCTAGCAAACAGAGCTGTAAACAGGGGAGTTTGTGTGGGAGTTCTGTTGGAGGAGAAGTTATTTGTTTGTGTTTGGTTTTGTATTGGTAGTATATGTATGTGTAGGGGCTTTGTGCTGGGAGAGAAGCTGAGCCCTGATTAGGGGGCGGGGCTTCACTGACTAGGGGTCCTATAAAGGGAGCAGCCAGTCAGGCAGCGGCACAGGAGCTAGCAAACAGAGCTGTAAACAGGGGAGTTTGCGTGGGAGTTCTGTTGGAGGAGAAGCTATTTGTGTGTGTTTGGTTTTGTATTGGTAGTATCTCTATGTGTAGGGGCTTTGTGCCGGGTTAGAAGCTGAGCCCTGATTAGGGGGCGGGGCTTCACTGACTAGGGGTCCTATAAAGGGAGCAGCCAGTCAGGCAGCGGCACAGTCAGCTGCAGCGGCAGAGGAGCTAGCAAACAGAGCTGTAAACAGGGGAGTTTGATTGGGTGTTCTGTTGTAGGAGAAGGTATTTGTGTGTGTTCGGTTTTGTATTGGTGGTATCTTTATATGTAGGGGCTTTGTGCTGGGAGAGAAGCTGAGCCCTGATTAGGGGGCGGGGCTTCTCTGACTAGGGGTCCTATAAAGGTAGCAGCCAGTCAGGCAGCGGCACAGGAGCTAGCAAACAGAGCTGTAAACAGGGGAGTTTGAGTGGGAGTTCTGTTGGAGGAGAAGGTATTTGTGTGTGTGTGTTGGTTTTTGTATTGGTAGTATCTGTATGTGTAGCGGCTTTGTGCTGGGAGAGAAGCTGAGCCCTGATTAGGGGGCGGGGCTTCACTGACTAGGGGTCCTATAAAGGTAGCAGCCAGTCAGACAGCGGCACAGGAGCTAGCAAACAGAGCTGTAAACAGGGGAGTTGGAGTGGGAGTTCTGCTTGAGGAGAAGGTATTTGTGTGTGTTTGGTTTTGTATTGTCAGTATCTGTATGTGCAGGGGCTTTGTGCTGGGAGAGAAGCTGAGCCCTGATTAGGGGGCGGGGCTTCACTGACTAGGGGTCCTATAAAGGTAGCAGCCAGTCAGGCAGCTGCTAAGACAGCTGCAGCGGCACAGGAGCTAGCAAACAGAGCTGTAAACAGGGGAGTTTGAGTGGGAGTTCTGTTGGAGGAGAAGGTATTTGTGTGTGTTTGGCTTTGTATTGGTAGTATCTGTATGTGTAGGGGCTTTGTGCTTGGAGAGAAGCTGAGCCCTGATTAGGGGGCGGGGCTTCACTGACTAGGGGTCCTATAAAGGTAGCAGCCAGTCAGAGAGCGGCACAGGAGCTAGCAAACAGAGCTGTAAGCAGGGGAGTTTGAGTGGGAGTACTGTTGGAGGAGAAGGTATTTGTGTGTGTTTGGTTTTGTATTGGTGGTATCTGTATGTGTAGAGGCTTGGAGGGGCTTTGTGCTGGGAGAGAAGCTGAGCCCTGATCAGGGGGCGGGGCTTCACTGACTAGGGGTCCTATAAAGGTAGCAGCAGGTCAGGCAGCGGCACAGGAGCTAGCAAACAGAGCTGTGAACAGCGTAGTTTCAGTGGGAGTTCTGATGGAGGAGAAGGTATTTGTGTCTGTTTTTGTATTGGTAGTGTCAGTATGTGTAGAGGCTTGGAGGGACTAGGTGCTGGGAGAGAAGCTGAGCCCTGATTAGGGGGCGGGGCTTCACTGACTAGGGGTCCTATAAAGGTAGCAGCCAGTCAGGTAGCGGCTAAGACAGCTGCAGCGGCACAGGAGCTAGCAAACAGAGCTGTAAACAGGGGAGTTGGAGTTCTGTTGGAGGAGAAGGTATTTGTGTGTGTTTGGATTTGTATTGTCAGTATCTGTATGTGCAGGGGCTTTGTGCTGGGAGAGAAGCTGAGCCCTGATTAGGGGGTGGGCCTTCACTGACTAGGGGTCCTATAAAGGTAGCAGCCAGTCAGGCAGCGGCACAGGAGCTAGCAAACAGAGCTGTAAACAGGGGAGTTTGAGTGGGAGTTCTGTTGGAGGAGAAGGTATTTGTGTGTGTTTTTGTATTGGTAGTATCTGTATGTGTAGAGGCTTGGAGGGGCTAGGTGCTGCGAGAAAAGCTGAGCCCTGATTAGGGGGCGGGGCTTCCCTGACTAGGGGTCCTATAAAGGTAGCAGCCAGTCAGGCAGCGGCACAGGAGCTAGCAAAAAGAGCTGTAAACAGGGGAGTTTGAGTGGGAGTTCTGTTGGAGGAGAAGGTATTTGTGTGTGTTTGGTTTTGTATTGGTAGTATCTGTATGTGTAGGGGCTTTGTGCTGGGAGAGAAGCTGAGCCCTGAGTAGGGGGCGGGGCTTCACTGACTAGGGGTCCTATGAAGGTAGCAGCCAGTCATGCAGCGGCACAGACAGCTGCAGCAGCACAGGTGCTAGCAAACAGAGCTGTAAACAGGGGAGTTGGAGTGGGAGTTCTGTTGTAGGAGAAGGTATTTTTGTGTGTTAGGTTTTCTATTGGTGTTATCTGTTTGTGTAGAGGCTTGTAGGGGCTTTGTGTTGGAAGAGAAGCTGAGCCCTGATTAGGGGGCGGGGCTTCACTGACTAGGGGTCCTATAAAGGTAGCAGCCAGTCAGGCAGTGGCACAGGAGCTAGCAAACAGAGCTGTAAACAGGGGAGTTTGTGTTAGAGTTCTGTTGGAGGAGAAATTATTTGTGTGTGTTTGGTTTTGTATTGGTAGTATCTGTATGTGTAAGGGCTTGGAGGGGATTTGTGCTGGGAGAGAAGCTGAGCCCTGGTTAGGGGGCGGGACTTCACTGACTAGGGGTCCTATGAAGGTAGCAGCCAGTCAGGCAGGGGCACAGACAGCTGCAGCGGCACAGGAGCTAGCAAACAGAGCTGTAAACAGGGGAGTTTGAGTGGGAGTTCTGTTGGAGGAGAAGGTATTTGTGTGTGTGTTTGGTTTTGTACTGGTAGTATCTGTACGTGTAGGGGCTTTGTGCTGGGAGAGAAGCTGAGCCCTGATTAGGGGGCGGGGCTTCACTGACTAGGGGTCCTATGAAGGTAGCAGCCAGTCAGGCAGGGGCACAGACAGCTGCAGCGGCACAGGAGCTAGCAAACAGAGCTGTAAACAGGGGAGTTTGAGTGGGAGTTCTGTTGGAGGAGAAGGTATTTGTGTGTGTTTGGTTTTCTATTGGTAGTCCCTGTATGTTTAGAGGCTTGGAGGGGCTTTGTGCTGGGAGAGAAGCTGAGCCCTGATTAGGGGGCGGGGCTTCACTGACTAGGGGTCCTATAAAGGTAGCAGACAGTCAGGCAGTGGCACAGGAGCTAGCAAACAAAGCTGTAAACAGGGGAGTTTGAGTGGGAGTTCTGTTGGAGGAGAAGTTATTTGTGTGTGTTTGGTTTTGTATTGGTAGTATATGTATGTGTAGGGGCTTTGTGCTGGGAGAGAAGCTGAGATCTGAATAGGGGGCGGGGCTTCACTGACTAGGGGTCCTATAAAGGGAGCAGCCAGTCAGGGAGCAGCACAGACAGCTGCAGCGGCACAGGAGCTAGCAAACAGAGCTGTAAACAGGGGAGTTTGAGTGGGAGTTCTGTTGGAGGAGAAGGTATTTGTGTGTGTTTGGTTTTGTATTGGTAGTATCTGTATGTGTAGAGGCTTGGAGGGGCTTTGTGCTGGGAGACAAACTGAGCCCTGATTAGGGGGTGGGGCTTCACTGACTAGGGGTCCTATAAAGGTAGCAGCCAGTCAGGCAGCGGCACAGACAACTGCAGCGGCACAGGAGCTAGCAAACAGATCTGTAAACAGGGGAGTTTGATTGGGTGTTCTGTTGTAGGAGAAGGTATTTGTGTGTGTTCGGTTTTGTATTGGTGGTATCTTTATATGTAGGGGTTTTGTGCTGGGAGAGAAGCTGAGCCCTGATTAGGGGGCGGGGCTTCTCTGACTAGGGGTCCTATAAAGGTAGCAGCCAGTCAGGCAGCGGCACAGGAGCTAGCAAACAGAGCTGTAAACAGGGGATTTTGAGTGGGAGTTCTGTTGGAGGAGAAGGTATTTGTGTGTGTGTGTTGGTTTTTGTATTGGTAGTATCTGTATGTGTAGCGGCTTTGTGCTGGGAGAGAAGCTGAGCCCTGATTAGGGGGCGGGGCTTCACTGACTAGGGGTCCTATAAAGGTAGCAGCCAGTCAGGCAGCAGCACAGACAGCTGCAGCGGCACAGGACCTAGCAAACAGAGCTGTAAACAGGGGAGTTTGAGTGGGAGTTCTGTTGGAGGAGAAGGTATTTGTGTGTGTTTGGCTTTGTATTGTCAGTATCTGTATGTGCAGGGGCTTTGTGCTGGGAGAGAAGCTGAGCCCTGATTAGGGGGCGGGGCTTCACTGACTAGGGGTCCTATAAAGGTAGCAGCCAGTCAGACAGCGGCACAGGAGCTAGCAAACAGAGCTGTAAGCAGGGGAGTTTGAGTGGGAGTACTGTTGGAGGAGAAGGTATTTGTGTGTGTTTGGTTTTGTATTGGTAGTATCTGTATGTGTAGAGGCTTGGAGGGGCTAGGTGCTGTGAGAGAAGCTGAGCCCTGATTAGGGGGCGGGGCTTCACTGACTGGGGTCCTATAAAGGTAGCAGCCAGTCAGGCAGCGGCACAGGAGCTAGCAAACAGAGCTGTAAACAGGGGAGTTGGAGTGGGAGTTCTGCTGGAAGAGAAGGTATTTGTGTGTGTTTGGCTTTGTATTGGTGGTATCTGTTTGTGTAGAGGCTTGTAGGGGCTTTGTGTTGGGAGAGAAGCTGAGCCCTGATTAGGGGGCGGGGCTTCACTGACTAGGGGTCCTATAAAGGTAGCGGCACAGACAGCTGCAGCGGCACAGGAACTAGCAAACAGAGCTGTAAACAGGAGAGTTTGAGTGGGAGTTCAGTTGGAGGAGAAGGTCTTTGTGTGTGTGTGTTTGGTTTTGTATTGCTAGTATCTGTATGTGTAAAGGCTTTGTGCTGGGAGAGAAGCTGAGCCCTGATTAGGGGGCGGGGCTTCACTGACTAGGGGTCCTATAAAGGTAGCAGCCAGTCAGGCAGCAGCACAGACAGCTGCAGCGACACAGGAGCTAGCAAACAGAGCTGTAAACAGGGGAGTTTGTGTGGGAGTTCTGTTGGAGGAGAAGGTATTTGTGTGTTTTGGGTTTTGTATTGGTAGTATCTGTATGTGTAGAGGCTTGGAGGGGCTTTGTGCTGGGAGAGAAGCTGAGCACTGATTAGGGGGCGGGGCTTCACTGACTAGGGGTCCTATAAAGGTAGCAGCCAGTCAGGCAGCGGCACAGGAGCTAGCAAACAGAGCTGTAAACAGGGGAGTTTGCGTGGGAGTTCTGTTGGAGGAGAAGCTATTTGTGTGTGTTTGGTTTTGTATTGGTAGTATCTGTATGTGTAGGGGCTTTGTGCTGGGAGAGAAGCTGAGCCCTGAGTAGGGGGCGGGGCTTCACTGACTAGGGGTCCTATGAAGGTAGCAGCCAGTCATGCAGCGGCACAGACAGCTGCAGCAGCACAGGTGCTAGCAAACAGAGCTGTAAACAGGGGAGTTGGAGTGGGAGTTCTGTTGTAGGAGAAGGTATTTTTGTGTGTTAGGTTTTGTATTGGTGTTATCTGTTTGTGTAGAGGCTTGTAGGGGCTTTGTGTTGGAAGAGAAGCTGAGCCCTGATTAGGGGGCGGGGCTTCACTGACTAGGGGTCCTATAAAGGTAGCGGCACAGTCAGCTGCAGCGACACAGGAGCTAGCAAACAGAGCTGTAAACAGGGGAGTTTGTGTTAGAGTTCTGTTGGAGGAGAAGTTATTTGTGTGTGTTTGGTTTTGTATTGGTAGTATCTGTATGTGTAGGGGCTTGGAGGGGATTTGTGCTGGGAGAGAAGCTGAGCCCTGGTTAGGGGGCGGGGCTTCACTGACTAGGGGTCCTATGAAGGTAGCAGCCAGTCAGGCAGGGGCACAGACAGCTGCAGCGGCACAGGAGCTAGCAAACAGAGCTGTAAACAGGGGAGTTTGAGTGGGAGTTCTGTTGGAGGAGAAGGTATTTGTGTGTGTGTTTGGTTTTGTACTGGTAGTATCTGTACGTGTAGGGGCTTTGTGCTGGGAGAGAAGCTGAGCCCTGATTAGGGGGCGGGGCTTCACTGACTAGGGGTCCTATAAAGGTAGCAGACAGTGAGGCAGTGGCACAGGAGCTAGCAAACAAAGCTGTAAACAGGGGAGTTTGAGTGGGAGTTCTGTTGGAGGAGAAGCTATTTGTGTGTGTTTGGCTTTGTATTGGTGGTATCTGTTTGTGTAGAGGCTTGTAGGGGCTTTGTGTTGGGAGAGAAGCTGAGCCCTGATTAGGGGGCGGGGCTTCACTGACTAGGGGTCCTATAAAGGTAGCGGCACAGACAGCTGCAGCGACACAGGAGCTAGCAAACAGAGCTGTAAACAGGGGAGTTTGTGTGGGAGTTCTGTTGGAGGAGAAGTTATTTGTTTGTGTTTGGTTTTGTATTGGTAGTATATGTATGTGTAGGGGCTTTGTGCTGGGAGAGAAGCTGAGCCCTGATTAGGGGGCGGGGCTTCACTGACTAGGGGTCCTATAAAGGGAGCAGCCAGTCAGGCAGCGGCACAGGAGCTAGCAAACAGAGCTGTAAACAGGGGAGTTTGTGTGGGAGTTCTGTTGGAGGAGAAGCTATTTGTGTGTGTTTGGTTTTGTATTGGTAGTATCTCTATGTGTAGGGGCTTTGTGCCGGGTTAGAAGCTGAGCCCTGATTAGGGGGCGGGGCTTCACTGACTAGGGGTCCTATAAAGGGAGCAGCCAGTCAGGCAGCGGCACAGTCAGCTGCAGCGGCAGAGGAGCTAGCAAACAGAGCTGTAAACAGGGGAGTTTGATTGGGTGTTCTGTTGTAGGAGAAGGTATTTGTGTGTGTTCGGTTTTGTATTGGTGGTATCTTTATATGTAGGGGCTTTGTGCTGGGAGAGAAGCTGAGCCCTGATTAGGGGGCGGGGCTTCTCTGACTAGGGGTCCTATAAAGGTAGCAGCCAGTCAGGCAGCGGCACAGGAGCTAGCAAACAGAGCTGTAAACAGGGGAGTTTGAGTGGGAGTTCTGCTTGAGGAGAAGGTATTTGTGTGTGTTTGGTTTTGTATTGTCAGTATCTGTATGTGCAGGGGCTTTGTGCTGGGAGAGAAGCTGAGCCCTGATTAGGGGGCGGGGCTTCACTGACTAGGGGTCCTATAAAGGTAGCAGCCAGTCAGGCAGCTGCTAAGACAGCTGCAGCGGCACAGGAGCTAGCAAACAGAGCTGTAAACAGGGGAGTTTGAGTGGGAGTTCTGTTGGAGGAGAAGGTATTTGTGTGTGTTTGGCTTTGTATTGGTAGTATCTGTATGTGTAGGGGCTTTGTGCTTGGAGAGAAGCTGAGCCCTGATTAGGGGGCGGGGCTTCACTGACTAGGGGTCCTATAAAGGTAGCAGCCAGTCAGAGAGCGGCACAGGAGCTAGCAAACAGAGCTGTAAGCAGGGGAGTTTGAGTGGGAGTACTGTTGGAGGAGAAGGTATTTGTGTGTGTTTGGTTTTGTATTGGTGGTATCTGTATGTGTAGAGGCTTGGAGGGGCTTTGTGCTGGGAGAGAAGCTGAGCCCTGATCAGGGGGCGGGGCTTCACTGACTAGGGGTCCTATAAAGGTAGCAGCAGGTCAGGCAGCGGCACAGGAGCTAGCAAACAGAGCTGTGAACAGCGTAGTTTCAGTGGGAGTTCTGATGGAGGAGAAGGTATTTGTGTCTGTTTTTGTATTGGTAGTGTCAGTATGTGTAGAGGCTTGGAGGGACTAGGTGCTGGGAGAGAAGCTGAGCCCTGATTAGGGGGCGGGGCTTCACTGACTAGGGGTCCTATAAAGGTAGCAGCCAGTCAGGTAGCGGCTAAGACAGCTGCAGCGGCACAGGAGCTAGCAAACAGAGCTGTAAACAGGGGAGTTGGAGTTCTGTTGGAGGAGAAGGTATTTGTGTGTGTTTGGATTTGTATTGTCAGTATCTGTATGTGCAGGGGCTTTGTGCTGGGAGAGAAGCTGAGCCCTGATTAGGGGGTGGGCCTTCACTGACTAGGGGTCCTATAAAGGTAGCAGCCAGTCAGGCAGCGGCACAGGAGCTAGCAAACAGAGCTGTAAACAGGGGAGTTTGAGTGGGAGTTCTGTTGGAGGAGAAGGTATTTGTGTGTGTTAGGTTTTCTATTGGTGTTATCTGTTTGTGTAGAGGCTTGTAGGGGCTTTGTGTTGGAAGAGAAGCTGAGCCCTGATTAGGGGGCGGGGCTTCACTGACTAGGGGTCCTATAAAGGTAGCAGCCAGTCATGCAGCGGCACAGACAGCTGCAGCAGCACAGGTGCTAGCAAACAGAGCTGTAAACAGGGGAGTTGGAGTGGGAGTTCTGTTGTAGGAGAAGGTATTTTTGTGTGTTAGGTTTTCTATTGGTGTTATCTGTTTGTGTAGAGGCTTGTAGGGGCTTTGTGTTGGAAGAGAAGCTGAGCCCTGATTAGGGGGCGGGGCTTCACTGACTAGGGGTCCTATAAAGGTAGCAGCCAGTCAGGCAGTGGCACAGGAGCTAGCAAACAGAGCTGTAAACAGGGGAGTTTGTGTTAGAGTTCTGTTGGAGGAGAAATTATTTGTGTGTGTTTGGTTTTGTATTGGTAGTATCTGTATGTGTAAGGGCTTGGAGGGGATTTGTGCTGGGAGAGAAGCTGAGCCCTGGTTAGGGGGCGGGACTTCACTGACTAGGGGTCCTATGAAGGTAGCAGCCAGTCAGGCAGGGGCACAGACAGCTGCAGCGGCACAGGAGCTAGCAAACAGAGCTGTAAACAGGGGAGTTTGAGTGGGAGTTCTGTTGGAGGAGAAGGTATTTGTGTGTGTGTTTGGTTTTGTACTGGTAGTATCTGTACGTGTAGGGGCTTTGTGCTGGGAGAGAAGCTGAGCCCTGATTAGGGGGCGGGGCTTCACTGACTAGGGGTCCTATGAAGGTAGCAGCCAGTCAGGCAGGGGCACAGACAGCTGCAGCGGCACAGGAGCTAGCAAACAGAGCTGTAAACAGGGGAGTTTGAGTGGGAGTTCTGTTGGAGGAGAAGGTATTTGTGTGTGTTTGGTTTTCTATTGGTAGTCCCTGTATGTTTAGAGGCTTGGAGGGGCTTTGTGCTGGGAGAGAAGCTGAGCCCTGATTAGGGGGCGGGGCTTCACTGACTAGGGGTCCTATAAAGGTAGCAGCCAGTCAGGCAGCAGCACAGACAGCTGCAGCGACACAGGAGCTAGCAAACAGAGCTGTAAACAGGGGAGTTTGTGTGGGAGTTCTGTTGGAGGAGAAGTTATTTGTGTGTGTTTGGTTTTGTATTGGTAGTATATGTATGTGTAGGGGCTTTGTGCTGGGAGAGAAGCTGAGATCTGATTAGGGGGCGGGGCTTCACTGACTAGGGGTCCTATAAAGGGAGCAGCCAGTCAGGGAGCAGCACAGACAGCTGCAGCGGCACAGGAGCTAGCAAACAGAGCTGTAAACAGGGGAGTTTGAGTGGGAGTTCTGTTGGAGGAGAAGGTATTTGTGTGTGTTTGGTTTTGTATTGGTAGTATCTGTATGTGTAGAGGCTTGGAGGGGCTTTGTGCTGGGAGACAAACTGAGCCCTGATTAGGGGGTGGGGCTTCACTGACTAGGGGTCCTATAAAGGTAGCAGCCAGTCAGGCAGCGGCACAGACAACTGCAGCGGCACAGGAGCTAGCAAACAGATCTGTAAACAGCGGAGTTTGATTGGGTGTTCTGTTGTAGGAGAAGGTATTTGTGTGTGTTCGGTTTTGTATTGGTGGTATCTTTATATGTAGGGGTTTTGTGCTGGGAGAGAAGCTGAGCCCTGATTAGGGGGCGGGGCTTCTCTGACTAGGGGTCCTATAAAGGTAGCAGCCAGTCAGGCAGCGGCACAGGAGCTAGCAAACAGAGCTGTAAACAGGGGATTTTGAGTGGGAGTTCTGTTGGAGGAGAAGGTATTTGTGTGTGTGTGTTGGTTTTTGTATTGGTAGTATCTGTATGTGTAGCGGCTTTGTGCTGGGAGAGAAGCTGAGCCCTGATTAGGGGGCGGGGCTTCACTGACTAGGGGTCCTATAAAGGTAGCAGCCAGTCAGGCAGCAGCACAGACAGCTGCAGCGGCACAGGACCTAGCAAACAGAGCTGTAAACAGGGGAGTTTGAGTGGGAGTTCTGTTGGAGGAGAAGGTATTTGTGTGTGTTTTTGTATTGGTAGTATCTGTATGTGTAGAGGCTTGGAGGGGCTAGGTGCTGCGAGAAAAGCTGAGCCCTGATTAGGGGGCGGGGCTTCCCTGACAAGGGGTCCTATAAAGGTAGCAGCCAGTCAGGCAGCGGCACAGGAGCTAGCAAAAAGAGCTGTAAACAGGGGAGTTTGAGTGGGAGTTCTGTTGGAGGAGAAGGTATTTGTGTGTGTGTTTGGTTTTGTACTGGTAGTATCTGTACGTGTAGGGGCTTTGTGCTGGGAGAGAAGCTGAGCCCTGATTAGGGGGCGGGGCTTCACTGACTAGGGGTCCTATGAAGGTAGCAGCCAGTCAGGCAGGGGCACAGACAGCTGCAGCGGCACAGGAGCTAGCAAACAGAGCTGTAAACAGGGGAGTTTGAGTGGGTTTTCTGTTGGAGGAGAAGCTATTTGTGTGTGTTTGGCTTTGTATTGGTGGTATCTGTTTGTGTAGAGGCTTGTAGGGGCTTTGTGTTGGGAGAGAAGCTGAGCCCTGATTAGGGGGCGGGGCTTCACTGACTAGGGGTCCTATAAAGGTAGCGGCACAGACAGCTGCAGCGGCACAGGAACTAGCAAACAGAGCTGTAAACAGGAGAGTTTGAGTGGGAGTTCAGTTGGAGGAGAAGGTCTTTGTGTGTGTGTTTGGTTTTGTATTGCTATTATCTGTATGTGTAAAGGCTTTGTGCTGGGAGAGAAGCTGAGATCTGATTAGGGGGCGGGGCTTCACTGACTAGGGGTCCTATAAAGGGAGCAGCCAGTCAGGGAGCAGCACAGACAGCTGCAGCGGCACAGGAGCTAGCAAACAGAGCTGTAAACAGGGGAGTTTGAGTGGGAGTTCTGTTGGAGGAGAAGGTATTTGTGTGTGTTGGGTTTTGTATTGGTAGTATCTGTATGTGTAGAGGCTTGGAGGGGCTTTGTGCTGGGAGAGAAGCTGAGCACTGATTAGGGGGCGGGGCTTCACTGACTAGGGGTCCTATAAAGGGAGCAGCCAGTCAGGCAGCGGCACAGGAGCTAGCAAACAGAGCTGTAAACAGGGGAGTTTGCGTGGGAGTTCTGTTGGAGGAGAAGCTATTTGTGTGTGTTTGGTTTTGTATTGGTAGTATCTCTATGTGTAGGGGCTTTGTGCCGGGTTAGAAGCTGAGCCCTGATTAGGGGGCGGGGCTTCACTGACTAGGGGTCCTATAAAGGTAGCAGCCAGTCAGACAGCGGCACAGGAGCTAGCAAACAGAGCTGTAAGCAGGGGAGTTTGAGTGGGAGTACTGTTGGAGGAGAAGTTATTTGTGTGTGTTTGGTTTTGTATTGGTAGTATCTGTATGTGTAGGGGCTTGGAGGGGATTTGTGCTGGGAGAGAAGCTGAGCCCTGGTTAGGGGGCGGGCCTTCACTGACTAGGGGTCCTATGAAGGTAGCAGCCAGTCAGGCAGGGGCACAGACAGCTGCAGCGGCACAGGAGCTAGCAAACAGAGCTGTAAACAGGGGAGTTTGAGTGGGAGTTCTGTTGGAGGAGAAGGTATTTGTGTGTGTGTTTGGTTTTGTACTGGTAGTATCTGTACGTGTAGGGGCTTTGTGGTGGGAGAGAAGCTGAGCCCTGATTAGGGGGCGGGGCTTCACTGACTAGGGGTCCTATAAAGGTAGCAGACAGTCAGGCAGTGGCACAGGAGCTAGCAAACAAAGCTGTAAACAGGGGAGTTTGAGTGGGAGTTCTGTTGGAGGAGAAGCTATTTGTGTGTGTTTGGCTTTGTATTGGTGGTATCTGTTTGTGTAGAGGCTTGTAGGGGCTTTGTGTTGGGAGAGAAGCTGAGCCCTGATTAGGGGGCGGGGCTTCACTGACTAGGGGTCCTATAAAGGTAGCGGCACAGACAGCTGCAGCGACACAGGAGCTAGCAAACAGAGCTGTAAACAGGGGAGTTTGTGTGGGAGTTCTGTTGGAGGAGAAGTTATTTGTGTGTGTTTGGTTTTGTATTGGTAGTATATGTATGTGTAGGGGCTTTGTGCTGGGAGAGAAGCTGAGCCCTGATTAGGGGGCGGGGCTTCACTGACTAGGGGTCCTATAAAGGGAGCAGCCAGTCAGGCAGCGGCACAGGAGCTAGCAAACAGAGCTGTAAACAGGGGAGTTTGAGTGGGAGTTCTGTTGGAGGAGAAGTTATTTGTGTGTGTTTGGCTTTGTATTGGTAGTATCTGTATGTGTAGGGGCTTTGTGCTTGGAGAGAAGCTGAGCCCTGATTAGGGGGCGGGGCTTCACTGACTAGGGGTCCTATAAAGGTAGCAGCCAGTCAGACAGCGGCACAGGAGCTAGCAAACAGAGCTGTAAGCAGGGGAGTTTGAGTGGGAGTACTGTTGGAGGAGAAGGTATTTGTCTGTGTTTGGTTTTGTATTGGTGGTATCTGTATGTGTAGAGGCTTGGAGGGGCTTTGTGCTGGGAGAGAAGCTGAGCCCTGATCAGGGGGCGGGGCTTCACTGACTAGGGGTCCTATAAAGGTAGCAGCAGGTCAGGCAGCGGCACAGGAGCTAGCAAACAGAGCTGTGAACAGCGTAGTTTCAGTGGGAGTTCTGATGGAGGAGAAGGTATTTGTGTCTGTTTTTGTATTGGTAGTGTCAGTATGTGTAGAGGCTTGGAGGGACTAGGTGCTGGGAGAGAAGCTGAGCCCTGATTAGGGGGCGGGGCTTCACTGACTAGGGGTCCTATAAAGGTAGCAGCCAGTCAGGCAGCGGCTAAGACAGCTGCAGCGGCACAGGAGCTAGCAAACAGAGCTGTAAACAGGGGAGTTGGAGTTCTGTTGGAGGAGAAGGTATTTGTGTGTGTTTGGATTTGTATTGTCAGTATCTGTATGTGCAGGGGCTTTGTGCTGGGAGAGAAGCTGAGCCCTGATTAGGGGGTGGGCCTTCACTGACTAGGGGTCCTATAAAGGTAGCAGCCAGTCAGGCAGCGGCACAGGAGCTAGCAAACAGAGCTGTAAACAGGGGAGTTTGAGTGGGAGTTCTGTTGGAGGAGAAGGTATTTGTGTGTGTTTTTGTATTGGTAGTATCTGTATGTGTAGAGGCTTGGAGGGGCTAGGTGCTGCGAGAAAAGCTGAGCCCTGATTAGGGGGCGGGGCTTCCCTGACTAGGGGTCCTATAAAGGTAGCAGCCAGTCAGGCAGCGGCACAGGAGCTAGCAAAAAGAGCTGTAAACAGGGGAGTTTGAGTGGGAGTTCTGTTGGAGGAGAAGGTATTTGTGTGTGTTTGGTTTTGTATTGGTAGTATCTGTATGTGTAGGGGCTTTGTGCTGGGAGAGAAGCTGAGCCCTGAGTAGGGGGCGGGGCTTCACTGACTAGGGGTCCTATGAAGGTAGCAGCCAGTCATGCAGCGGCACAGACAGCTGCAGCAGCACAGGTGCTAGCAAACAGAGCTGTAAACAGGGGAGTTGGAGTGGGAGTTCTGTTGTAGGAGAAGGTATTTTTGTGTGTTAGGTTTTCTATTGGTGTTATCTGTGTAGAGGCTTGTAGGGGCTTTGTGTTGGAAGAGAAGCTGAGCCCTGATTAGGGGGCGGGGCTTCACTGACTAGGGGTCCTATAAAGGTAGCGGCACAGACAGCTGCAGCGACACAGGAGCTAGCAAACAGAGCTGTAAACAGGGGAGTTTGTGTTAGAGTTCTGTTGGAGGAGAAGTTATTTGTGTGTGTTTGGTTTTGTATTGGTAGTATCTGTATGTGTAGGGGCTTGGAGGGGATTTGTGCTGGGAGAGAAGCTGAGCCCTGGTTAGGGGGCGGGGCTTCACTGACTAGGGGTCCTATGAAGGTAGCAGCCAGTCAGGCAGGGGCACAGACAGCTGCAGCGGCACAGGAGCTAGCAAACAGAGCTGTAAACAGGGGAGTTTGAGTGGGAGTTCTGTTGGAGGAGAAGGTATTTGTGTGTGTGTTTGGTTTTGTACTGGTAGTATCTGTACGTGTAGGGGCTTTGTGCTGGGAGAGAAGCTGAGCCCTGATTAGGGGGCGGGGCTTCACTGACTAGGGGTCCTATGAAGGTAGCAGCCAGTCAGGCAGGGGCACAGACAGCTGCAGCGGCACAGGAGCTAGCAAACAGAGCTGTAAACAGGGGAGTTTGAGTGGGAGTTCTGTTGGAGGAGAAGGTATTTGTGTGTGTTTGGTTTTCTATTGGTAGTCCCTGTATGTTTAGAGGCTTGGAGGGGCTTTGTGCTGGGAGAGAAGCTGAGCCCTGATTAGGGGGCGGAGCTTCACTGACTAGGGGTCCTATAAAGGTAGCAGACAGTCAGGCAGTGGCACAGGAGCTAGCAAACAAAGCTGTAAACAGGGGAGTTTGAGTGGGTTTTCTGTTGGAGGAGAAGCTATTTGTGTGTGTTTGGCTTTGTATTGGTGGTATCTGTTTGTGTAGAGGCTTGTAGGGGCTTTGTGTTGGGAGAGAAGCTGAGCCCTGATTAGGGGGCGGGGCTTCACTGACTAGGGGTCCTATAAAGGTAGCGGCACAGACAGCTGCAGCGGCACAGGAACTAGCAAACAGAGCTGTAAACAGGAGAGTTTGAGTGGGAGTTCAGTTGGAGGAGAAGGTCTTTGTGTGTGTGTTTGGTTTTGTATTGCTATTATCTGTATGTGTAAAGGCTTTGTGCTGGGAGAGAAGCTGAGATCTGATTAGGGGGCGGGGCTTCACTGACTAGGGGTCCTATAAAGGGAGCAGCCAGTCAGGGAGCAGCACAGACAGCTGCAGCGGCACAGGAGCTAGCAAACAGAGCTGTAAACAGGGGAGTTTGAGTGGGAGTTCTGTTGGAGGAGAAGGTATTTGTGTGTGTTGGGTTTTGTATTGGTAGTATCTGTATGTGTAGAGGCTTGGAGGGGCTTTGTGCTGGGAGAGAAGCTGAGCACTGATTAGGGGGCGGGGCTTCACTGACTAGGGGTCCTATAAAGGGAGCAGCCAGTCAGGCAGCGGCACAGGAGCTAGCAAACAGAGCTGTAAACAGGGGAGTTTGCGTGGGAGTTCTGTTGGAGGAGAAGCTATTTGTGTGTGTTTGGTTTTGTATTGGTAGTATCTCTATGTGTAGGGGCTTTGTGCCGGGTTAGAAGCTGAGCCCTGATTAGGGGGCGGGGCTTCACTGACTAGGGGTCCTATAAAGGTAGCAGCCAGTCAGACAGCGGCACAGGAGCTAGCAAACAGAGCTGTAAGCAGGGGAGTTTGAGTGGGAGTACAGTTGGAGGAGAAGTTATTTGTGTGTGTTTGGTTTTGTATTGGTAGTATCTGTATGTGTAGGGGCTTGGAGGGGATTTGTGCTGGGAGAGAAGCTGAGCCCTGGTTAGGGGGCGGGCCTTCACTGACTAGGGGTCCTATGAAGGTAGCAGCCAGTCAGGCAGGGGCACAGACAGCTGCAGCGGCACAGGAGCTAGCAAACAGAGCTGTAAACAGGGGAGTTTGAGTGGGAGTTCTGTTGGAGGAGAAGGTATTTGTGTGTGTGTTTGGTTTTGTACTGGTAGTATCTGTACGTGTAGGGGCTTTGTGCTGGGAGAGAAGCTGAGCCCTGATTAGGGGCCGGGGCTTCACTGACTAGGGGTCCTATAAAGGTAGCAGACAGTCAGGCAGTGGCACAGGAGCTAGCAAACAAAGCTGTAAACAGGGGAGTTTGAGTGGGAGTTCTGTTGGAGGAGAAGCTATTTGTGTGTGTTTGGCTTTGTATTGGTGGTATCTGTTTGTGTAGAGGCTTGTAGGGGCTTTGTGTTGGGAGAGAAGCTGAGCCCTGATTAGGGGGCGGGGCTTCACTGACTAGGGGTCCTATAAAGGTAGCGGCACAGACAGCTGCAGCAACACAGGAGCTAGCAAACAGAGCTGTAAACAGGGGAGTTTGTGTGGGAGTTCTGTTGGAGGAGAAGTTATTTGTGTGTGTTTGGTTTTGTATTGGTAGTATATGTATGTGTAGGGGCTTTGTGCTGGGAGAGAAGCTGAGCCCTGATTAGGGGGCGGGGCTTCACTGACTAGGGGTCCTATAAAGGGAGCAGCCAGTCAGGCAGCGGCACAGGAGCTAGCAAACAGAGCTGTAAACAGGGGAGTTTGAGTGGGAGTTCTGTTGGAGGAGAAGGTATTTGTGTGTGTTTTTGTATTGGTAGTATCTGTATGTGTAGAGGCTTGGAGGGGCTAGGTGCTGCGAGAAAAGCTGAGCCCTGATTAGGGGGCGGGGCTTCCCTGACTAGGGGTCCTATAAAGGTAGCAGCCAGTCAGGCAGCGGCACAGGAGCTAGCAAAAAGAGCTGTAAACAGGGGAGTTTGAGTGGGAGTTCTGTTGGAGGAGAAGGTATTTGTGTGTGTTTGGTTTTGTATTGGTAGTATCTGTATGTGTAGGGGCTTTGTGCTGGGAGAGAAGCTGAGCCCTGAGTAGGGGGCGGGGCTTCACTGACTAGGGGTCCTATGAAGGTAGCAGCCAGTCATGCAGCGGCACAGACAGCTGCAGCAGCACAGGTGCTAGCAAACAGAGCTGTAAACAGGGGAGTTGGAGTGGGAGTTCTGTTGTAGGAGAAGGTATTTTTGTGTGTTAGGTTTTCTATTGGTGTTATCTGTTTGTGTAGAGGCTTGTAGGGGCTTTGTGTTGGAAGAGAAGCTGAGCCCTGATTAGGGGGCGGGGCTTCACTGACTAGGGGTCCTATAAAGGTAGCAGCCAGTCAGGCAGTGGCACAGGAGCTAGCAAACAGAGCTGTAAACAGGGGAGTTTGTGTTAGAGTTCTGTTGGAGGAGAAGTTATTTGTGTGTGTTTGGTTTTGTATTGGTAGTATCTGTATGTGTAAGGGCTTGGAGGGGATTTGTGCTGGGAGAGAAGCTGAGCCCTGGTTAGGGGGCGGGACTTCACTGACTAGGGGTCCTATGAAGGTAGCAGCCAGTCAGGCAGCGGCACAGACAGCTGCAGCGGCACAGGAGCTAGCAAACAGAGCTGTAAACAGGGGAGTTTGAGTGGGAGTTCTGTTGGAGGAGAAGGTATTTGTGTGTGTGTTTGGTTTTGTACTGGTAGTATCTGTACGTGTAGGGGCTTTGTGCTGGGAGAGAAGCTGAGCCCTGATTAGGGGGCGGGGCTTCACTGACTAGGGGTCCTATGAAGGTAGCAGCCAGTCAGGCAGGGGCACAGACAGCTGCAGCGGCACAGGAGCTAGCAAACAGAGCTGTAAACAGGGGAGTTTGAGTGGGAGTTCTGTTGGAGGAGAAGGTATTTGTGTGTGTTTGGTTTTCTATTGGTAGTCCCTGTATGTTTAGAGGCTTGGAGGGGCTTTGTGCTGGGAGAGAAGCTGAGCCCTGATTAGGGGGCGGGGCTTCACTGACTAGGGGTCCTATAAAGGTAGCAGACAGTCAGGCAGTGGCACAGGAGCTAGCAAACAAAGCTGTAAACAGGGGAGTTTGAGTGGGTTTTCTGTTGGAGGAGAAGGTATTTGTGTGTGTTTGGCTTTGTATTGGTGGAATCTGTTTGTGTAGAGGCTTGTAGGGGCTTTGTGTTGGGAGAGAAGCTGAGCCCTGATTAGGGGGCGGGGCTTCACTGACTAGGGGTCCTATAAAGGTAGCGGCACAGACAGCTGCAGCGGCACAGGAACTAGCAAACAGAGCTGTAAACAGGAGAGTTTGAGTGGGAGTTCAGTTGGAGGAGAAGGTCTTTGTGTGTGTGTTTGGTTTTGTATTGCTAGTATCTGTATGTGTAAAGGCTTTGTGCTGGGAGAGAAGCTGAGCCCTGATTAGGGGGCGGGGCTTCACTGACTAGGGGTCCTATAAAGGTAGCAGCCAGTCAGGCAGCAGCACAGACAGCTGCAGCGACACAGGAGCTAGCAAACAGAGCTGTAAACAGGGGAGTTTGTGTGGGAGTTCTGTTGGAGGAGAAGTTATTTGTGTGTGTTTGGTTTTGTATTGGTAGTATATGTATGTGTAGGGGCTTTGTGCTGGGAGAGAAGCTGAGATCTGATTAGGGGGCGGGGCTTCACTGACTAGGGGTCCTATAAAGGGAGCAGCCAGTCAGGGAGCAGCACAGACAGCTGCAGCGGCACAGGAGCTAGCAAACAGAGCTGTAAACAGGGGAGTTTGAGTGGGAGTTCTGTTGGAGGAGAAGGTATTTGTGTGTGTTTGGTTTTGTATTGGTAGTATCTGTATGTGTAGAGGCTTGGAGGGGCTAGGTGCTGTGAGAGAAGCTGAGCCCTGATTAGGGGGCGGGGCTTCACTGACTAGGGGTCCTATAAAGGTAGCAGCCAGTCAGGCAGCGGCACAGGAGCTAGCAAACAGAGCTGTAAACAGGGGAGTTGGAGTGGGAGTTCTGCTGGAAGAGAAGGTATTTGTGTGTGTTTGGTTTTGTATTGTCAGTATCTGTATGTGCAGGGGCTTTGTGCTGGGAGAGAAGCTGAGCCCTGATTAGGGGGCGGGGCTTCACTGACTAGGGGTCCTATAAAGGTAGCAGCCAGTCAGACAGCGGCACAGGAGCTTGCAAACAGAGCTGTAAGCAGGGGAGTTTGAGTGGGAGTACTGTTGGAGGAGAAGGTATTTGTGTGTGTTTGGTTTTGTATTGGTGGTATCTGTATGTGTAGAGGCTTGGAGGGACTTTGTGCTGGGAGAGAAGCTGAGCCCTGATTAGGGGGCGGGGCTTCACTGACTAGGGGTCCTATAAAGGTAGCAGCCAGTCAGGCAGCGGCTAAGACAGCTGCAGCGGCACAGGAGCTAGCAAACAGAGCTGTAAACAGGGGAGTTGGAGTTCTGTTGGAGGAGAAGGTATTTGTGTGTGTTTGGATTTGTATTGTCAGTATCTGTATGTGCAGGGGCTTTGTGCTGGGAGAGAAGCTGAGCCCTGATTAGGGGGTGGGCCTTCACTGACTAGGGGTCCTATGAAGGTAGCAGCCAGTCATGCAGCGGCACAGACAGCTGCAGCAGCACAGGTGCTAGCAAACAGAGCTGTAAACAGGGGAGTTGGAGTGGGAGTTCTGTTGTAGGAGAAGGTATTTTTGTGTGTTAGGTTTTCTATTGGTGTTATCTGTTTGTGTAGAGGCTTGTAGGGGCTTTGTGTTGGAAGAGAAGCTGAGCCCTGATTAGGGGGCGGGGCTTCACTGACTAGGGGTCCTATAAAGGTAGCGGCACAGACAGCTGCAGCGACACAGGAGCTAGCAAACAGAGCTGTAAACAGGGGAGTTTGTGTTAGAGTTCTGTTGGAGGAGAAGTTATTTGTGTGTGTTTGGTTTTGTATTGGTAGTATCTGTATGTGTAGGGGCTTGGAGGGGATTTGTGCTGGGAGAGAAGCTGAGCCCTGGTTAGGGGGCGGGGCTTCACTGACTAGGGGTCCTATGAAGGTAGCAGCCAGTCAGGCAGGGGCACAGACAGCTGCAGCGGCACAGGAGCTAGCAAACAGAGCTGTAAACAGGGGAGTTTGAGTGGGAGTTCTGTTGGAGGAGAAGGTATTTGTGTGTGTGTTTGGTTTTGTACTGGTAGTATCTGTACGTGTAGGGGCTTTGTGCTGGGAGAGAAGCTGAGCCCTGATTAGGGGGCGGGGCTTCACTGACTAGGGGTCCTATGAAGGTAGCAGCCAGTCAGGCAGGGGCACAGACAGCTGCAGCGGCACAGGAGCTAGCAAACAGAGCTGTAAACAGGGGAGTTTGAGTGGGAGTTCTGTTGGAGGAGAAGGTATTTGTGTGTGTTTGGTTTTCTATTGGTAGTCCCTGTATGTTTAGAGGCTTGGAGGGGCTTTGTGCTGGGAGAGAAGCTGAGCCCTGATTAGGGGGCGGGGCTTCACTGACTAGGGGTCCTATAAAGGTAGCAGACAGTCAGGCAGTGGCACAGGAGCTAGCAAACAAAGCTGTAAACAGGGGAGTTTGAGTGCGTTTTCTGTTGGAGGAGAAGCTATTTGTGTGTGTTTGGCTTTGTATTGGTGGTATCTGTTTGTGTAGAGGCTTGTAGGGGCTTTGTGTTGGGAGAGAAGCTGAGCCCTGATTAGGGGGCGGGGCTTCACTGACTAGGGGTCCTATAAAGGTAGCGGCACAGACAGCTGCAGCGGCACAGGAACTAGCAAACAGAGCTGTAAACAGGAGAGTTTGAGTGGGAGTTCTGTTGGAGGAGAAGGTATTTGTGTGTGTGTTTGGTTTTGTACTGGTAGTATCTGTACGTGTAGGGGCTTTGTGCTGGGAGAGAAGCTGAGCCCTGATTAGGGGGCGGGGCTTCACTGACTAGGGGTCCTATGAAGGTAGCAGCCAGTCAGGCAGGGGCACAGACAGCTGCAGCGGCACAGGAGCTAGCAAACAGAGCTGTAAACAGGGGAGTTTGAGTGGGAGTTCTGTTGGAGGAGAAGGTATTTGTGTGTGTTTGGTTTTCTATTGGTAGTCCCTGTATGTTTAGAGGCTTGGAGGGGCTTTGTGCTGGGAGAGAAGCTGAGCCCTGATTAGGGGGCGGGGCTTCACTGACTAGGGGTCCTATAAAGGTAGCAGACAGTCAGGCAGTGGCACAGGAGCTAGCAAACAAAGCTGTAAACAGGGGAGTTTGAGTGGGAGTTCAGTTGGAGGAGAAGGTCTTTGTGTGTGTGTTTGGTTTTGTATTGCTAGTATCTGTATGTGTAAAGGCTTTGTGCTGGGAGAGAAGCTGAGCCCTGATTAGGGGGCGGGGCTTCACTGACTAGGGGTCCTATAAAGGTAGCAGCCAGTCAGGCAGCAGCACAGACAGCTGCAGCGACACAGGAGCTAGCAAACAGAGCTGTAAACAGGGGAGTTTGTGTGGGAGTTCTGTTGGAGGAGAAGTTATTTGTGTGTGTTTGGTTTTGTATTGGTAGTATATGTATGTGTAGGGGCTTTGTGCTGGGAGAGAAGCTGAGATCTGATTAGGGGGCGGGGCTTCACTGACTAGGGGTCCTATAAAGGGAGCAGCCAGTCAGGGAGCAGCACAGACAGCTGCAGCGGCACAGGAGCTAGCAAACAGAGCTGTAAACAGGGGAGTTTGAGTGGGAGTTCTGTTGGAGGAGAAGGTATTTGTGTGTGTTTGGTTTTGTATTGGTAGTATCTGTATGTGTAGAGGCTTGGAGGGGCTTTGTGCTGGGAGACAAACTGAGCCCTGATTAGGGGGTGGGGCTTCACTGACTAGGGGTCCTATAAAGGTAGCAGCCAGTCAGGCAGCGGCACAGACAACTGCAGCGGCACAGGAGCTAGCAAACAGATCTGTAAACAGGGGAGTTTGATTGGGTGTTCTGTTGTAGGAGAAGGTATTTGTGTGTGTTCGGTTTTGTATTGGTGGTATCTTTATATGTAGGGGTTTTGTGCTGGGAGAGAAGCTGAGCCCTGATTAGGGGGCGGGGCTTCTCTGACTAGGGGTCCTATAAAGGTAGCAGCCAGTCAGGCAGCGGCACAGGAGCTAGCAAACAGAGCTGTAAACAGGGGATTTTGAGTGGGAGTTCTGTTGGAGGAGAAGGTATTTGTGTGTGTGTGTTGGTTTTTGTATTGGTAGTATCTGTATGTGTAGCGGCTTTGTGCTGGGAGAGAAGCTGAGCCCTGATTAGGGGGCGGGGCTTCACTGACTAGGGGTCCTATAAAGGTAGCAGCCAGTCAGGCAGCAGCACAGACAGCTGCAGCGGCACAGGACCTAGCAAACAGAGCTGTAAACAGGGGAGTTTGAGTGGGAGTTCTGTTGGAGGAGAAGGTATTTGTGTGTGTTTTTGTATTGGTAGTATCTGTATGTGTAGAGGCTTGGAGGGGCTAGGTGCTGCGAGAAAAGCTGAGCCCTGATTAGGGGGCGGGGCTTCCCTGACAAGGGGTCCTATAAAGGTAGCAGCCAGTCAGGCAGCGGCACAGGAGCTAGCAAAAAGAGCTGTAAACAGGGGAGTTTGAGTGGGAGTTCTGTTGGAGGAGAAGGTATTTGTGTGTGTGTTTGGTTTTGTACTGGTAGTATCTGTACGTGTAGGGGCTTTGTGCTGGGAGAGAAGCTGAGCCCTGATTAGGGGGCGGGGCTTCACTGACTAGGGGTCCTATGAAGGTAGCAGCCAGTCAGGCAGGGGCACAGACAGCTGCAGCGGCACAGGAGCTAGCAAACAGAGCTGTAAACAGGGGAGTTTGAGTGGGTTTTCTGTTGGAGGAGAAGCTATTTGTGTGTGTTTGGCTTTGTATTGGTGGTATCTGTTTGTGTAGAGGCTTGTAGGGGCTTTGTGTTGGGAGAGAAGCTGAGCCCTGATTAGGGGGCGGGGCTTCACTGACTAGGGGTCCTATAAAGGTAGCGGCACAGACAGCTGCAGCGGCACAGGAACTAGCAAACAGAGCTGTAAACAGGAGAGTTTGAGTGGGAGTTCAGTTGGAGGAGAAGGTCTTTGTGTGTGTGTTTGGTTTTGTATTGCTATTATCTGTATGTGTAAAGGCTTTGTGCTGGGAGAGAAGCTGAGATCTGATTAGGGGGCGGGGCTTCACTGACTAGGGGTCCTATAAAGGGAGCAGCCAGTCAGGGAGCAGCACAGACAGCTGCAGCGGCACAGGAGCTAGCAAACAGAGCTGTAAACAGGGGAGTTTGAGTGGGAGTTCTGTTGGAGGAGAAGGTATTTGTGTGTGTTGGGTTTTGTATTGGTAGTATCTGTATGTGTAGAGGCTTGGAGGGGCTTTGTGCTGGGAGAGAAGCTGAGCACTGATTAGGGGGCGGGGCTTCACTGACTAGGGGTCCTATAAAGGGAGCAGCCAGTCAGGCAGCGGCACAGGAGCTAGCAAACAGAGCTGTAAACAGGGGAGTTTGCGTGGGAGTTCTGTTGGAGGAGAAGCTATTTGTGTGTGTTTGGTTTTGTATTGGTAGTATCTCTATGTGTAGGGGCTTTGTGCCGGGTTAGAAGCTGAGCCCTGATTAGGGGGCGGGGCTTCACTGACTAGGGGTCCTATAAAGGTAGCAGCCAGTCAGACAGCGGCACAGGAGCTAGCAAACAGAGCTGTAAGCAGGGGAGTTTGAGTGGGAGTACTGTTGGAGGAGAAGTTATTTGTGTGTGTTTGGTTTTGTATTGGTAGTATCTGTATGTGTAGGGGCTTGGAGGGGATTTGTGCTGGGAGAGAAGCTGAGCCCTGGTTAGGGGGCGGGCCTTCACTGACTAGGGGTCCTATGAAGGTAGCAGCCAGTCAGGCAGGGGCACAGACAGCTGCAGCGGCACAGGAGCTAGCAAACAGAGCTGTAAACAGGGGAGTTTGAGTGGGAGTTCTGTTGGAGGAGAAGGTATTTGTGTGTGTGTTTGGTTTTGTACTGGTAGTATCTGTACGTGTAGGGGCTTTGTGGTGGGAGAGAAGCTGAGCCCTGATTAGGGGGCGGGGCTTCACTGACTAGGGGTCCTATAAAGGTAGCAGACAGTCAGGCAGTGGCACAGGAGCTAGCAAACAAAGCTGTAAACAGGGGAGTTTGAGTGGGAGTTCTGTTGGAGGAGAAGCTATTTGTGTGTGTTTGGCTTTGTATTGGTGGTATCTGTTTGTGTAGAGGCTTGTAGGGGCTTTGTGTTGGGAGAGAAGCTGAGCCCTGATTAGGGGGCGGGGCTTCACTGACTAGGGGTCCTATAAAGGTAGCGGCACAGACAGCTGCAGCGACACAGGAGCTAGCAAACAGAGCTGTAAACAGGGGAGTTTGTGTGGGAGTTCTGTTGGAGGAGAAGTTATTTGTGTGTGTTTGGTTTTGTATTGGTAGTATATGTATGTGTAGGGGCTTTGTGCTGGGAGAGAAGCTGAGCCCTGATTAGGGGGCGGGGCTTCACTGACTAGGGGTCCTATAAAGGGAGCAGCCAGTCAGGCAGCGGCACAGGAGCTAGCAAACAGAGCTGTAAACAGGGGAGTTTGAGTGGGAGTTCTGTTGGAGGAGAAGTTATTTGTGTGTGTTTGGCTTTGTATTGGTAGTATCTGTATGTGTAGGGGCTTTGTGCTTGGAGAGAAGCTGAGCCCTGATTAGGGGGCGGGGCTTCACTGACTAGGGGTCCTATAAAGGTAGCAGCCAGTCAGACAGCGGCACAGGAGCTAGTAAACAGAGCTGTAAGCAGGGGAGTTTGAGTGGGAGTACTGTTGGAGGAGAAGGTATTTGTCTGTGTTTGGTTTTGTATTGGTGGTATCTGTATGTGTAGAGGCTTGGAGGGGCTTTGTGCTGGGAGAGAAGCTGAGCCCTGATCAGGGGGCGGGGCTTCACTGACTAGGGGTCCTATAAAGGTAGCAGCAGGTCAGGCAGCGGCACAGGAGCTAGCAAACAGAGCTGTGAACAGCGTAGTTTCAGTGGGAGTTCTGATGGAGGAGAAGGTATTTGTGTCTGTTTTTGTATTGGTAGTGTCAGTATGTGTAGAGGCTTGGAGGGACTAGGTGCTGGGAGAGAAGCTGAGCCCTGATTAGGGGGCGGGGCTTCACTGACTAGGGGTCCTATAAAGGTAGCAGCCAGTCAGGCAGCGGCTAAGACAGCTGCAGCGGCACAGGAGCTAGCAAACAGAGCTGTAAACAGGGGAGTTGGAGTTCTGTTGGAGGAGAAGGTATTTGTGTGTGTTTGGATTTGTATTGTCAGTATCTGTATGTGCAGGGGCTTTGTGCTGGGAGAGAAGCTGAGCCCTGATTAGGGGGTGGGCCTTCACTGACTAGGGGTCCTATAAAGGTAGCAGCCAGTCAGGCAGCGGCACAGGAGCTAGCAAACAGAGCTGTAAACAGGGGAGTTTGAGTGGGAGTTCTGTTGGAGGAGAAGGTATTTGTGTGTGTTTTTGTATTGGTAGTATCTGTATGTGTAGAGGCTTGGAGGGGCTAGGTGCTGCGAGAAAAGCTGAGCCCTGATTAGGGGGCGGGGCTTCCCTGACTAGGGGTCCTATAAAGGTAGCAGCCAGTCAGGCAGCGGCACAGGAGCTAGCAAAAAGAGCTGTAAACAGGGGAGTTTGAGTGGGAGTTCTGTTGGAGGAGAAGGTATTTGTGTGTGTTTGGTTTTGTATTGGTAGTATCTGTATGTGTAGGGGCTTTGTGCTGGGAGAGAAGCTGAGCCCTGAGTAGGGGGCGGGGCTTCACTGACTAGGGGTCCTATGAAGGTAGCAGCCAGTCATGCAGCGGCACAGACAGCTGCAGCAGCACAGGTGCTAGCAAACAGAGCTGTAAACAGGGGAGTTGGAGTGGGAGTTCTGTTGTAGGAGAAGGTATTTTTGTGTTTTAGGTTTTCTATTGGTGTTATCTGTGTAGAGGCTTGTAGGGGCTTTGTGTTGGAAGAGAAGCTGAGCCCTGATTAGGGGGCGGGGCTTCACTGACTAGGGGTCCTATAAAGGTAGCGGCACAGACAGCTGCAGCGACACAGGAGCTAGCAAACAGAGCTGTAAACAGGGGAGTTTGTGTTAGAGTTCTGTTGGAGGAGAAGTTATTTGTGTGTGTTTGGTTTTGTATTGGTAGTATCTGTATGTGTAGGGGCTTGGAGGGGATTTGTGCTGGGAGAGAAGCTGAGCCCTGGTTAGGGGGCGGGGCTTCACTGACTAGGGGTCCTATGAAGGTAGCAGCCAGTCAGGCAGGGGCACAGACAGCTGCAGCGGCACAGGAGCTAGCAAACAGAGCTGTAAACAGGGGAGTTTGAGTGGGAGTTCTGTTGGAGGAGAAGGTATTTGTGTGTGTGTTTGGTTTTGTACTGGTAGTATCTGTACGTGTAGGGGCTTTGTGCTGGGAGAGAAGCTGAGCCCTGATTAGGGGGCGGGGCTTCACTGACTAGGGGTCCTATGAAGGTAGCAGCCAGTCAGGCAGGGGCACAGACAGCTGCAGCGGCACAGGAGCTAGCAAACAGAGCTGTAAACAGGGGAGTTTGAGTGGGAGTTCTGTTGGAGGAGAAGGTATTTGTGTGTGTTTGGTTTTCTATTGGTAGTCCCTGTATGTTTAGAGGCTTGGAGGGGCTTTGTGCTGGGAGAGAAGCTGAGCCCTGATTAGGGGGCGGAGCTTCACTGACTAGGGGTCCTATAAAGGTAGCAGACAGTCAGGCAGTGGCACAGGAGCTAGCAAACAAAGCTGTAAACAGGGGAGTTTGAGTGGGTTTTCTGTTGGAGGAGAAGCTATTTGTGTGTGTTTGGCTTTGTATTGGTGGTATCTGTTTGTGTAGAGGCTTGTAGGGGCTTTGTGTTGGGAGAGAAGCTGAGCCCTGATTAGGGGGCGGGGCTTCACTGACTAGGGGTCCTATAAAGGTAGCGGCACAGACAGCTGCAGCGGCACAGGAACTAGCAAACAGAGCTGTAAACAGGAGAGTTTGAGTGGGAGTTCAGTTGGAGGAGAAGGTCTTTGTGTGTGTGTTTGGTTTTGTATTGCTATTATCTGTATGTGTAAAGGCTTTGTGCTGGGAGAGAAGCTGAGATCTGATTAGGGGGCGGGGCTTCACTGACTAGGGGTCCTATAAAGGGAGCAGCCAGTCAGGGAGCAGCACAGACAGCTGCAGCGGCACAGGAGCTAGCAAACAGAGCTGTAAACAGGGGAGTTTGAGTGGGAGTTCTGTTGGAGGAGAAGGTATTTGTGTGTGTTGGGTTTTGTATTGGTAGTATCTGTATGTGTAGAGGCTTGGAGGGGCTTTGTGCTGGGAGAGAAGCTGAGCACTGATTAGGGGGCGGGGCTTCACTGACTAGGGGTCCTATAAAGGTAGCAGCCAGTCAGACAGCGGCACAGGAGCTAGCAAACAGAGCTGTAAGCAGGGGAGTTTGAGTGGGAGTACAGTTGGAGGAGAAGTTATTTGTGTGTGTTTGGTTTTGTATTGGTAGTATCTGTATGTGTAGGGGCTTGGAGGGGATTTGTGCTGGGAGAGAAGCTGAGCCCTGGTTAGGGGGCGGGCCTTCACTGACTAGGGGTCCTATGAAGGTAGCAGCCAGTCAGGCAGGGGCACAGACAGCTGCAGCGGCACAGGAGCTAGCAAACAGAGCTGTAAACAGGGGAGTTTGAGTGGGAGTTCTGTTGGAGGAGAAGGTATTTGTGTGTGTGTTTGGTTTTGTACTGGTAGTATCTGTACGTGTAGGGGCTTTGTGCTGGGAGAGAAGCTGAGCCCTGATTAGGGGCCGGGGCTTCACTGACTAGGGGTCCTATAAAGGTAGCAGACAGTCAGGCAGTGGCACAGGAGCTAGCAAACAAAGCTGTAAACAGGGGAGTTTGAGTGGGAGTTCTGTTGGAGGAGAAGCTATTTGTGTGTGTTTGGCTTTGTATTGGTGGTATCTGTTTGTGTAGAGGCTTGTAGGGGCTTTGTGTTGGGAGAGAAGCTGAGCCCTGATTAGGGGGCGGGGCTTCACTGACTAGGGGTCCTATAAAGGTAGCGGCACAGACAGCTGCAGCAACACAGGAGCTAGCAAACAGAGCTGTAAACAGGGGAGTTTGTGTGGGAGTTCTGTTGGAGGAGAAGTTATTTGTGTGTGTTTGGTTTTGTATTGGTAGTATATGTATGTGTAGGGGCTTTGTGCTGGGAGAGAAGCTGAGCCCTGATTAGGGGGCGGGGCTTCACTGACTAGGGGTCCTATAAAGGGAGCAGCCAGTCAGGCAGCGGCACAGGAGCTAGCAAACAGAGCTGTAAACAGGGGAGTTTGAGTGGGAGTTCTGTTGGAGGAGAAGGTATTTGTGTGTGTTTTTGTATTGGTAGTATCTGTATGTGTAGAGGCTTGGAGGGGCTAGGTGCTGCGAGAAAAGCTGAGCCCTGATTAGGGGGCGGGGCTTCCCTGACTAGGGGTCCTATAAAGGTAGCAGCCAGTCAGGCAGCGGCACAGGAGCTAGCAAAAAGAGCTGTAAACAGGGGAGTTTGAGTGGGAGTTCTGTTGGAGGAGAAGGTATTTGTGTGTGTTTGGTTTTGTATTGGTAGTATCTGTATGTGTAGGGGCTTTGTGCTGGGAGAGAAGCTGAGCCCTGAGTAGGGGGCGGGGCTTCACTGACTAGGGGTCCTATGAAGGTAGCAGCCAGTCATGCAGCGGCACAGACAGCTGCAGCAGCACAGGTGCTAGCAAACAGAGCTGTAAACAGGGGAGTTGGAGTGGGAGTTCTGTTGTAGGAGAAGGTATTTTTGTGTGTTAGGTTTTCTATTGGTGTTATCTGTTTGTGTAGAGGCTTGTAGGGGCTTTGTGTTGGAAGAGAAGCTGAGCCCTGATTAGGGGGCGGGGCTTCACTGACTAGGGGTCCTATAAAGGTAGCAGCCAGTCAGGCAGTGGCACAGGAGCTAGCAAACAGAGCTGTAAACAGGGGAGTTTGTGTTAGAGTTCTGTTGGAGGAGAAGTTATTTGTGTGTGTTTGGTTTTGTATTGGTAGTATCTGTATGTGTAAGGGCTTGGAGGGGATTTGTGCTGGGAGAGAAGCTGAGCCCTGGTTAGGGGGCGGGACTTCACTGACTAGGGGTCCTATGAAGGTAGCAGCCAGTCAGGCAGGGGCACAGACAGCTGCAGCGGCACAGGAGCTAGCAAACAGAGCTGTAAACAGGGGAGTTTGAGTGGGAGTTCTGTTGGAGGAGAAGGTATTTGTGTGTGTGTTTGGTTTTGTACTGGTAGTATCTGTACGTGTAGGGGCTTTGTGCTGGGAGAGAAGCTGAGCCCTGATTAGGGGGCGGGGCTTCACTGACTAGGGGTCCTATGAAGGTAGCAGCCAGTCAGGCAGGGGCACAGACAGCTGCAGCGGCACAGGAGCTAGCAAACAGAGCTGTAAACAGGGGAGTTTGAGTGGGAGTTCTGTTGGAGGAGAAGGTATTTGTGTGTGTTTGGTTTTCTATTGGTAGTCCCTGTATGTTTAGAGGCTTGGAGGGGCTTTGTGCTGGGAGAGAAGCTGAGCCCTGATTAGGGGGCGGGGCTTCACTGACTAGGGGTCCTATAAAGGTAGCAGACAGTCAGGCAGTGGCACAGGAGCTAGCAAACAAAGCTGTAAACAGGGGAGTTTGAGTGGGTTTTCTGTTGGAGGAGAAGGTATTTGTGTGTGTTTGGCTTTGTATTGGTGGAATCTGTTTGTGTAGAGGCTTGTAGGGGCTTTGTGTTGGGAGAGAAGCTGAGCCCTGATTAGGGGGCGGGGCTTCACTGACTAGGGGTCCTATAAAGGTAGCGGCACAGACAGCTGCAGCGGCACAGGAACTAGCAAACAGAGCTGTAAACAGGAGAGTTTGAGTGGGAGTTCAGTTGGAGGAGAAGGTCTTTGTGTGTGTGTTTGGTTTTGTATTGCTAGTATCTGTATGTGTAAAGGCTTTGTGCTGGGAGAGAAGCTGAGCCCTGATTAGGGGGCGGGGCTTCACTGACTAGGGGTCCTATAAAGGTAGCAGCCAGTCAGGCAGCAGCACAGACAGCTGCAGCGACACAGGAGCTAGCAAACAGAGCTGTAAACAGGGGAGTTTGTGTGGGAGTTCTGTTGGAGGAGAAGTTATTTGTGTGTGTTTGGTTTTGTATTGGTAGTATATGTATGTGTAGGGGCTTTGTGCTGGGAGAGAAGCTGAGATCTGATTAGGGGGCGGGGCTTCACTGACTAGGGGTCCTATAAAGGGAGCAGCCAGTCAGGGAGCAGCACAGACAGCTGCAGCGGCACAGGAGCTAGCAAACAGAGCTGTAAACAGGGGAGTTTGAGTGGGAGTTCTGTTGGAGGAGAAGGTATTTGTGTGTGTTTGGTTTTGTATTGGTAGTATCTGTATGTGTAGAGGCTTGGAGGGGCTTTGTGCTGGGAGACAAACTGAGCCCTGATTAGGGGGTGGGGCTTCACTGACTAGGGGTCCTATAAAGGTAGCAGCCAGTCAGGCAGCGGCACAGACAACTGCAGCGGCACAGGAGCTAGCAAACAGATCTGTAAACAGGGGAGTTTGATTGGGTGTTCTGTTGTAGGAGAAGGTATTTGTGTGTGTTCGGTTTTGTATTGGTGGTATCTTTATATGTAGGGGCTTTGTGCTGGGAGAGAAGCTGAGCCCTGATTAGGGGGCGGGGCTTCTCTGACTAGGGGTCCTATAAAGGTAGCAGCCAGTCAGGCAGCGGCACAGGAGCTAGCAAACAGAGCTGTAAACAGGGGATTTTGAGTGGGAGTTCTGTTGGAGGAGAAGGTATTTGTGTGTGTGTGTTGGTTTTTGTATTGGTAGTATCTGTATGTGTAGCGGCTTTGTGTTGGGAGAGAAGCTGAGCCCTGATTAGGGGGCGGGGCTTCACTGACTAGGGGTCCTATAAAGGTAGCAGCCAGTCAGGCAGCAGCACAGACAGCTGCAGCGGCACAGGACCTAGCAAACAGAGCTGTAAACAGGGGAGTTTGAGTGGGAGTTCTGTTGGAGGAGAAGGTATTTGTGTGTGTTTGGCTTTGTATTGTCAGTATCTGTATGTGCAGGGGCTTTGTGCTGGGAGAGAAGCTGAGCCCTGATTAGGGGGCGGGGCTTCACTGACTAGGGGTCCTATAAAGGTAGCAGCCAGTCAGACAGCGGCACAGGAGCTAGCAAACAGAGCTGTAAGCAGGGGAGTTTGAGTGGGAGTACTGTTGGAGGAGAAGGTATTTGTGTGTGTTTGGTTTTGTATTGGTAGTATCTGTATGTGTAGAGGCTTGGAGGGGCTAGGTGCTGTGAGAGAAGCTGAGCCCTGATTAGGGGGCGGGGCTTCACTGACTAGGGGTCCTATAAAGGTAGCAGCCAGTCAGGCAGCGGCACAGGAGCTAGCAAACAGAGCTGTAAACAGGGGAGTTGGAGTGGGAGTTCTGCTGGAAGAGAAGGTATTTGTGTGTGTTTGGTTTTGTATTGTCAGTATCTGTATGTGCAGGGGCTTTGTGCTGGGAGAGAAGCTGAGCCCTGATTAGGGGGCGGGGCTTCACTGACTAGGGGTCCTATAAAGGTAGCAGCCAGTCAGACAGCGGCACAGGAGCTAGCAAACAGAGCTGTAAGCAGGGGAGTTTGAGTGGGAGTACTGTTGGAGGAGAAGGTATTTGTGTGTGTTTGGTTTTGTATTGGTGGTATCTGTATGTGTAGAGGCTTGGAGGGACTTTGTGCTGGGAGAGAAGCTGAGCCCTGATTAGGGGGCGGGGCTTCACTGACTAGGGGTCCTATAAAGGTAGCAGCCAGTCAGGCAGCGGCTAAGACAGCTGCAGCGGCACAGGAGCTAGCAAACAGAGCTGTAAACAGGGGAGTTGGAGTTCTGTTGGAGGAGAAGGTATTTGTGTGTGTTTGGATTTGTATTGTCAGTATCTGTATGTGCAGGGGCTTTGTGCTGGGAGAGAAGCTGAGCCCTGATTAGGGGGTGGGCCTTCACTGACTAGGGGTCCTATGAAGGTAGCAGCCAGTCATGCAGCGGCACAGACAGCTGCAGCAGCACAGGTGCTAGCAAACAGAGCTGTAAACAGGGGAGTTGGAGTGGGAGTTCTGTTGTAGGAGAAGGTATTTTTGTGTGTTAGGTTTTCTATTGGTGTTATCTGTTTGTGTAGAGGCTTGTAGGGGCTTTGTGTTGGAAGAGAAGCTGAGCCCTGATTAGGGGGCGGGGCTTCACTGACTAGGGGTCCTATAAAGGTAGCGGCACAGACAGCTGCAGCGACACAGGAGCTAGCAAACAGAGCTGTAAACAGGGGAGTTTGTGTTAGAGTTCTGTTGGAGGAGAAGTTATTTGTGTGTGTTTGGTTTTGTATTGGTAGTATCTGTATGTGTAGGGGCTTGGAGGGGATTTGTGCTGGGAGAGAAGCTGAGCCCTGGTTAGGGGGCGGGGCTTCACTGACTAGGGGTCCTATGAAGGTAGCAGCCAGTCAGGCAGGGGCACAGACAGCTGCAGCGGCACAGGAGCTAGCAAACAGAGCTGTAAACAGGGGAGTTTGAGTGGGAGTTCTGTTGGAGGAGAAGGTATTTGTGTGTGTGTTTGGTTTTGTACTGGTAGTATCTGTACGTGTAGGGGCTTTGTGCTGGGAGAGAAGCTGAGCCCTGATTAGGGGGCGGGGCTTCACTGACTAGGGGTCCTATGAAGGTAGCAGCCAGTCAGGCAGGGGCACAGACAGCTGCAGCGGCACAGGAGCTAGCAAACAGAGCTGTAAACAGGGGAGTTTGAGTGGGAGTTCTGTTGGAGGAGAAGGTATTTGTGTGTGTTTGGTTTTCTATTGGTAGTCCCTGTATGTTTAGAGGCTTGGAGGGGCTTTGTGCTGGGAGAGAAGCTGAGCCCTGATTAGGGGGCGGGGCTTCACTGACTAGGGGTCCTATAAAGGTAGCAGACAGTCAGGCAGTGGCACAGGAGCTAGCAAACAAAGCTGTAAACAGGGGAGTTTGAGTGCGTTTTCTGTTGGAGGAGAAGCTATTTGTGTGTGTTTGGCTTTGTATTGGTGGTATCTGTTTGTGTAGAGGCTTGTAGGGGCTTTGTGTTGGGAGAGAAGCTGAGCCCTGATTAGGGGGCGGGGCTTCACTGACTAGGGGTCCTATAAAGGTAGCGGCACAGACAGCTGCAGCGGCACAGGAACTAGCAAACAGAGCTGTAAACAGGAGAGTTTGAGTGGGAGTTCTGTTGGAGGAGAAGGTATTTGTGTGTGTTGGGTTTTGTATTGGTAGTATCTGTATGTGTAGAGGCTTGGAGGGGCTTTGTGCTGGGAGAGAAGCTGAGCACTGATTAGGGGGCGGGGCTTCACTGACTAGGGGTCCTATAAAGGGAGCAGCCAGTCAGGCAGCGGCACAGGAGCTAGCAAACAGAGCTGTAAACAGGGGAGTTTGCGTGGGAGTTCTGTTGGAGGAGAAGCTATTTGTGTGTGTTTGGTTTTGTATTGGTAGTATCTCTATGTGTAGGGGCTTTGTGCCGGGTTAGAAGCTGAGCCCTGATTAGGGGGCGGGGCTTCACTGACTAGGGGTCCTATAAAGGTAGCAGCCAGTCAGACAGCGGCACAGGAGCTAGCAAACAGAGCTGTAAGCAGGGGAGTTTGAGTGGGAGTACTGTTGGAGGAGAAGTTATTTGTGTGTGTTTGGTTTTGTATTGGTAGTATCTGTATGTGTAGGGGCTTGGAGGGGATTTGTGCTGGGAGAGAAGCTGAGCCCTGGTTAGGGGGCGGGCCTTCACTGACTAGGGGTCCTATGAAGGTAGCAGCCAGTCAGGCAGGGGCACAGACAGCTGCAGCGGCACAGGAGCTAGCAAACAGAGCTGTAAACAGGGGAGTTTGAGTGGGAGTTCTGTTGGAGGAGAAGGTATTTGTGTGTGTGTTTGGTTTTGTACTGGTAGTATCTGTACGTGTAGGGGCTTTGTGCTGGGAGAGAAGCTGAGCCCTGATTAGGGGGCGGGGCTTCACTGACTAGGGGTCCTATAAAGGTAGCAGACAGTCAGGCAGTGGCACAGGAGCTAGCAAACAAAGCTGTAAACAGGGGAGTTTGAGTGGGAGTTCTGTTGGAGGAGAAGCTATTTGTGTGTGTTTGGCTTTGTATTGGTGGTATCTGTTTGTGTAGAGGCTTGTAGGGGCTTTGTGTTGGGAGAGAAGCTGAGCCCTGATTAGGGGGCGGGGCTTCACTGACTAGGGGTCCTATAAAGGGAGCAGCCAGTCAGGCAGCGGCACAGGAGCTAGCAAACAGAGCTGTAAACAGGGGAGTTTGAGTGGGAGTTCTGTTGGAGGAGAAGGTATTTGTGTGTGTTTGGCTTTGTATTGGTAGTATCTGTATGTGTAGGGGCTTTGTGCTTGGAGAGAAGCTGAGCCCTGATTAGGGGGCGGGGCTTCACTGACTAGGGGTCCTATAAAGGTAGCAGCCAGTCAGACAGCGGCACAGGAGCTAGCAAACAGAGCTGTAAGCAGGGGAGTTTGAGTGGGAGTACTGTTGGAGGAGAAGGTATTTGTGTGTGTTTGGTTTTGTATTGGTGGTATCTGTATGTGTAGAGGCTTGGAGGGGCTTTGTGCTGGGAGAGAAGCTGAGCCCTGATCAGGGGGCGGGGCTTCACTGACTAGGGGTCCTATAAAGGTAGCAGCAGGTCAGGCAGCGGCACAGGAGCTAGCAAACAGAGCTGTGAACAGCGTAGTTTCAGTGGGAGTTCTGATGGAGGAGAAGGTATTTGTGTCTGTTTTTGTATTGGTAGTGTCAGTATGTGTAGAGGCTTGGAGGGACTAGGTGCTGGGAGAGAAGCTGAGCCCTGATTAGGGGGCGGGGCTTCCCTGACTAGGGGTCCTATAAAGGTAGCAGCCAGTCAGGCAGCGGCACAGGAGCTAGCAAAAAGAGCTGTAAACAGGGGAGTTTGAGTGGGAGTTCTGTTGGAGGAGAAGGTATTTGTGTGTGTTTGGTTTTGTATTGGTAGTATCTGTATGTGTAGGGGCTTTGTGCTGGGAGAGAAGCTGAGCCCTGAGTAGGGGGCGGGGCTTCACTGACTAGGGGTCCTATGAAGGTAGCAGCCAGTCATGCAGCGGCACAGACAGCTGCAGCAGCACAGGTGCTAGCAAACAGAGCTGTAAACAGGGGAGTTGGAGTGGGAGTTCTGTTGTAGGAGAAGGTATTTTTGTGTGTTAGGTTTTCTATTGGTGTTATCTGTTTGTGTAGAGGCTTGTAGGGGCTTTGTGTTGGAAGAGAAGCTGAGCCCTGATTAGGGGGCGGGGCTTCACTGACTAGGGGTCCTATAAAGGTAGCAGCCAGTCAGGCAGTGGCACAGGAGCTAGCAAACAGAGCTGTAAACAGGGGAGTTTGTGTTAGAGTTCTGTTGGAGGAGAAGTTATTTGTGTGTGTTTGGTTTTGTATTGGTAGTATCTGTATGTGTAAGGGCTTGGAGGGGATTTGTGCTGGGAGAGAAGCTGAGCCCTGGTTAGGGGGCGGGACTTCACTGACTAGGGGTCCTATGAAGGTAGCAGCCAGTCAGGCAGGGGCACAGACAGCTGCAGCGGCACAGGAGCTAGCAAACAGAGCTGTAAACAGGGGAGTTTGAGTGGGAGTTCTGTTGGAGGAGAAGGTATTTGTGTGTGTGTTTGGTTTTGTACTGGTAGTATCTGTACGTGTAGGGGCTTTGTGCTGGGAGAGAAGCTGAGCCCTGATTAGGGGGCGGGGCTTCACTGACTAGGGGTCCTATGAAGGTAGCAGCCAGTCAGGCAGGGGCACAGACAGCTGCAGCGGCACAGGAGCTAGCAAACAGAGCTGTAAACAGGGGAGTTTGAGTGGGAGTTCTGTTGGAGGAGAAGGTATTTGTGTGTGTTTGGTTTTCTATTGGTAGTCCCTGTATGTTTAGAGGCTTGGAGGGGCTTTGTGCTGGGAGAGAAGCTGAGCCCTGATTAGGGGGCGGGGCTTCACTGACTACGGGTCCTATAAAGGTAGCAGACAGTCAGGCAGTGGCACAGGAGCTAGCAAACAAAGCTGTAAACAGGGGAGTTTGAGTGGGTTTTCTGTTGGAGGAGAAGGTATTTGTGTGTGTTTGGCTTTGTATTGGTGGAATCTGTTTGTGTAGAGGCTTGTAGGGGCTTTGTGTTGGGAGAGAAGCTGAGCCCTGATTAGGGGGCGGGGCTTCACTGACTAGGGGTCCTATAAAGGTAGCGGCACAGACAGCTGCAGCGGCACAGGAACTAGCAAACAGAGCTGTAAACAGGAGAGTTTGAGTGGGAGTTCAGTTGGAGGAGAAGGTGTTTGTGTGTGTGTTTGGTTTTGTATTGCTAGTATCTGTATGTGTAAAGGCTTTGTGCTGGGAGAGAAGCTGAGCCCTGATTAGGGGGCGGGGCTTCACTGACTAGGGGTCCTATAAAGGTAGCAGCCAGTCAGGCAGCAGCACAGACAGCTGCAGCGACACAGGAGCTAGCAAACAGAGCTGTAAACAGGGGAGTTTGTGTGGGAGTTCTGTTGGAGGAGAAGTTATTTGTGTGTGTTTGGTTTTGTATTGGTAGTATATGTATGTGTAGGGGCTTTGTGCTGGGAGAGAAGCTGAGATCTGATTAGGGGGCGGGGCTTCACTGACTAGGGGTCCTATAAAGGGAGCAGCCAGTCAGGGAGCAGCACAGACAGCTGCAGCGGCACAGGAGCTAGCAAACAGAGCTGTAAACAGGGGAGTTTGAGTGGGAGTTCTGTTGGAGGAGAAGGTATTTGTGTGTTTGGTTTTGTATTGGTAGTATCTGTATGTGTAGAGGCTTGGAGGGGCTTTGTGCTGGGAGACAAACTGAGCCCTGATTAGGGGGTGGGGCTTCACTGACTAGGGGTCCTATAAAGGTAGCAGCCAGTCAGGCAGCGGCACAGACAACTGCAGCGGCACAGGAGCTAGCAAACAGATCTGTAAACAGGGGAGTTTGATTCGGTGTTCTGTTGTAGGAGAAGGTATTTGTGTGTGTTCGGTTTTGTATTGGTGGTATCTTTATATGTAGGGGCTTTGTGCTGGGAGAGAAGCTGAGCCCTGATTAGGGGGCGGGGCTTCTCTGACTAGGGGTCCTATAAAGGTAGCAGCCAGTCAGGCAGCGGCACAGGAGCTAGCAAACAGAGCTGTAAACAGGGGATTTTGAGTGGGAGTTCTGTTGGAGGAGAAGGTATTTGTGTGTGTGTGTTGGTTTTTGTATTGGTAGTATCTGTATGTGTAGCGGCTTTGTGCTGGGAGAGAAGCTGAGCCCTGATTAGGGGGCGGGGCTTCACTGACTAGGGGTCCTATAAAGGTAGCAGCCAGTCAGGCAGCAGCACAGACAGCTGCAGCGGCACAGGACCTAGCAAACAGAGCTGTAAACAGGGGAGTTTGAGTGGGAGTTCTGTTGGAGGAGAAGGTATTTGTGTGTGTTTGGCTTTGTATTGTCAGTATCTGTATGTGCAGGGGCTTTGTGCTGGGAGAGAAGCTGAGCCCTGATTAGGGGGCGGGGCTTCACTGACTAGGGGTCCTATAAAGGTAGCAGCCAGTCAGACAGCGGCACAGGAGCTAGCAAACAGAGCTGTAAGCAGGGGAGTTTGAGTGGGAGTACTGTTGGAGGAGAAGGTATTTGTGTGTGTTTGGTTTTGTATTGGTAGTATCTGTATGTGTAGAGGCTTGGAGGGGCTAGGTGCTGTGAGAGAAGCTGAGCCCTGATTAGGGGGCGGGGCTTCACTGACTAGGGGTCCTATAAAGGTAGCAGCCAGTCAGGCAGCGGCACAGGAGCTAGCAAACAGAGCTGTAAACAGGGGAGTTGGAGTGGGAGTTCTGCTGGAAGAGAAGGTATTTGTGTGTGTTTGGTTTTGTATTGTCAGTATCTGTATGTGCAGGGGCTTTGTGCTGGGAGAGAAGCTGAGCCCTGATTAGGGGGCGGGGCTTCACTGACTAGGGGTCCTATAAAGGTAGCAGCCAGTCAGACAGCGGCACAGGAGCTAGCAAACAGAGCTGTAAGCAGGGGAGTTTGAGTGGGAGTACTGTTGGAGGAGAAGGTATTTGTGTGTGTTTGGTTTTGTATTGGTGGTATCTGTATGTGTAGAGGCTTGGAGGGGCTTTGTGCTGGGAGAGAAGCTGAGCCCTGATCAGGGGGCGGGGCTTCACTGACTAGGGGTCCTATAAAGGTAGCAGCAGGTCAGGCAGCGGCACAGGAGCTAGCAAACAGAGCTGTGAACAGCGTAGTTTCAGTGGGAGTTCTGATGGAGGAGAAGGTATTTGTGTCTGTTTTTGTATTGGTAGTGTCAGTATGTGTAGAGGCTTGGAGGGACTAGGTGCTGGGAGAGAAGCTGAGCCCTGATTAGGGGGCGGGGCTTCACTGACTAGGGGTCCTATAAAGGTAGCAGCCAGTCAGGCAGCGGCTAAGACAGCTGCAGCGGCACAGGAGCTAGCAAACAGAGCTGTAAACAGGGGAGTTGGAGTTCTGTTGGAGGAGAAGGTATTTGTGTGTGTTTGGATTTGTATTGTCAGTATCTGTATGTGCAGGGGCTTTGTGCTGGGAGAGAAGCTGAGCCCTGATTAGGGGGTGGGCCTTCACTGACTAGGGGTCCTATGAAGGTAGCAGCCAGTCATGCAGCGGCACAGACAGCTGCAGCAGCACAGGTGCTAGCAAACAGAGCTGTAAACAGGGGAGTTGGAGTGGGAGTTCTGTTGTAGGAGAAGGTATTTTTGTGTGTTAGGTTTTCTATTGGTGTTATCTGTTTGTGTAGAGGCTTGTAGGGGCTTTGTGTTGGAAGAGAAGCTGAGCCCTGATTAGGGGGCGGGGCTTCACTGACTAGGGGTCCTATAAAGGTAGCGGCACAGACAGCTGCAGCGACACAGGAGCTAGCAAACAGAGCTGTAAACAGGGGAGTTTGTGTTAGAGTTCTGTTGGAGGAGAAGTTATTTGTGTGTGTTTGGTTTTGTATTGGTAGTATCTGTATGTGTAGGGGCTTGGAGGGGATTTGTGCTGGGAGAGAAGCTGAGCCCTGGTTAGGGGGCGGGGCTTCACTGACTAGGGGTCCTATGAAGGTAGCAGCCAGTCAGGCAGGGGCACAGACAGCTGCAGCGGCACAGGAGCTAGCAAACAGAGCTGTAAACAGGGGAGTTTGAGTGGGAGTTCTGTTGGAGGAGAAGGTATTTGTGTGTGTGTTTGGTTTTGTACTGGTAGTATCTGTACGTGTAGGGGCTTTGTGCTGGGAGAGAAGCTGAGCCCTGATTAGGGGGCGGGGCTTCACTGACTAGGGGTCCTATGAAGGTAGCAGCCAGTCAGGCAGGGGCACAGACAGCTGCAGCGGCACAGGAGCTAGCAAACAGAGCTGTAAACAGGGGAGTTTGAGTGGGAGTTCTGTTGGAGGAGAAGGTATTTGTGTGTGTTTGGTTTTCTATTGGTAGTCCCTGTATGTTTAGAGGCTTGGAGGGGCTTTGTGCTGGGAGAGAAGCTGAGCCCTGATTAGGGGGCGGGGCTTCACTGACTAGGGGTCCTATAAAGGTAGCAGACAGTCAGGCAGTGGCACAGGAGCTAGCAAACAAAGCTGTAAACAGGGGAGTTTGAGTGGGTTTTCTGTTGGAGGAGAAGCTATTTGTGTGTGTTTGGCTTTGTATTGGTGGTATCTGTTTGTGTAGAGGCTTGTAGGGGCTTTGTGTTGGGAGAGAAGCTGAGCCCTGATTAGGGGGCGGGGCTTCACTGACTAGGGGTCCTATAAAGGTAGCGGCACAGACAGCTGCAGCGGCACAGGAACTAGCAAACAGAGCTGTAAACAGGAGAGTTTGAGTGGGAGTTCAGTTGGAGGAGAAGGTCTTTGTGTGTGTGTTTGGTTTTGTATTGCTATTATCTGTATGTGTAAAGGCTTTGTGCTGGGAGAGAAGCTGAGATCTGATTAGGGGGCGGGGCTTCACTGACTAGGGGTCCTATAAAGGGAGCAGCCAGTCAGGGAGCAGCATAGACAGCTGCAGCGGCACAGGAGCTAGCAAACAGAGCTGTAAACAGGGGAGTTTGAGTGGGAGTTCTGTTGGAGGAGAAGGTATTTGTGTGTGTTGGGTTTTGTATTGGTAGTATCTGTATGTGTAGAGGCTTGGAGGGGCTTTGTGCTGGGAGAGAAGCTGAGCACTGATTAGGGGGCGGGGCTTCACTGACTAGGGGTCCTATAAAGGTAGCAGCCAGTCAGACAGCGGCACAGGAGCTAGCAAACAGAGCTGTAAACAGGGGAGTTTGAGTGGGAGTTCTGTTGGAGGAGAAGGTATTTGTGTGTGTTGGGTTTTGTATTGGTAGTATCTGTATGTGTAGAGGCTTGGAGGGGCTTTGTGCTGGGAGAGAAGCTGAGCCCTGGTTAGGGGGCGGGCCTTCACTGACTAGGGGTCCTATGAAGGTAGCAGCCAGTCAGGCAGGGGCACAGACAGCTGCAGCGGCACAGGAGCTAGCAAATAGAGCTGTAAACAGGGGAGTTTGAGTGGGAGTTCTGTTGGAGGAGAAGGTATTTGTGTGTGTGTTTGGTTTTGTACTGGTAGTATCTGTACGTGTAGGGGCTTTGTGCTGGGAGAGAAGCTGAGCCCTGATTAGGGGGCGGGGCTTCACTGACTAGGGGTCCTATAAAGGTAGCAGACAGTCAGGCAGTGGCACAGGAGCTAGCAAACAAAGCTGTAAACAGGGGAGTTTGAGTGGGAGTTCTGTTGGAGGAGAAGCTATTTGTGTGTGTTTGGCTTTGTATTGGTGGTATCTGTTTGTGTAGAGGCTTGTAGGGGCTTTGTGTTGGGAGAGAAGCTGAGCCCTGATTAGGGGGCGGGGCTTCACTGACTAGGGGTCCTATAAAGGTAGCGGCACAGACAGCTGCAGCGACACAGGAGCTAGCAAACAGAGCTGTAAACAGGGGAGTTTGTGTGGGAGTTCTGTTGGAGGAGAAGTTATTTGTGTGTGTTTGGTTTTGTATTGGTAGTATATGTATGTGTAGGGGCTTTGTGCTGGGAGAGAAGCTGAGCCCTGATTAGGGGGCGGGGCTTCACTGACTAGGGGTCCTATAAAGGGAGCAGCCAGTCAGGCAGCGGCACAGGAGCTAGCAAACAGAGCTGTAAACAGGGGAGTTTGAGTGGGAGTTCTGTTGGAGGAGAAGGTATTTGTGTGTGTTTGGCTTTGTATTGGTAGTATCTGTATGTGTAGGGGCTTTGTGCTTGGAGAGAAGCTGAGCCCTGATTAGGGGGCGGGGCTTCACTGACTAGGGGTCCTATAAAGGTAGCAGCCAGTCAGACAGCGGCACAGGAGCTAGCAAACAGAGCTGTAAGCAGGGGAGTTTGAGTGGGAGTACTGTTGGAGGAGAAGGTATTTGTGTGTGTTTGGTTTTGTATTGGTGGTATCTGTATGTGTAGAGGCTTGGAGGGGCTTTGTGCTGGGAGAGAAGCTGAGCCCTGATCAGGGGGCGGGGCTTCACTGACTAGGGGTCCTATAAAGGTAGCAGCAGGTCAGGCAGCGGCACAGGAGCTAGCAAACAGAGCTGTGAACAGCGTAGTTTCAGTGGGAGTTCTGATGGAGGAGAAGGTATTTGTGTCTGTTTTTGTATTGGTAGTGTCAGTATGTGTAGAGGCTTGGAGGGACTAGGTGCTGGGAGAGAAGCTGAGCCCTGATTAGGGGGCGGGGCTTCACTGACTAGGGGTCCTATAAAGGTAGCAGCCAGTCAGGCAGTGGCTAAGACAGCTGCAGCGGCACAGGAGCTAGCAAACAGAGCTGTAAACAGGGGAGTTGGAGTTCTGTTGGAGGAGAAGGTATTTGTGTGTGTTTGGATTTGTATTGTCAGTATCTGTATGTGCAGGGGCTTTGTGCTGGGAGAGAAGCTGAGCCCTGATTAGGGGGTGGGCCTTCACTGACTAGGGGTCCTATAAAGGTAGCAGCCAGTCAGGCAGCGGCACAGGAGCTAGCAAACAGAGCTGTAAACAGGGGAGTTTGAGTGGGAGTTCTGTTGGAGGAGAAGGTATTTGTGTGTGTTTTTGTATTGGTAGTATCTGTATGTGTAGAGGCTTGGAGGGGCTAGGTGCTGCGAGAAAAGCTGAGCCCTGATTAGAGGGCGGGGCTTCCCTGACTAGGGGTCCTATAAAGGTAGCAGCCAGTCAGGCAGTGGCACAGGAGCTAGCAAACAGAGCTGTAAACAGGGGAGTTTGTGTTAGAGTTCTGTTGGAGGAGAAGTTATTTGTGTGTGTTTGGTTTTGTATTGGTAGTATCTGTATGTGTAAGGGCTTGGAGGGGATTTGTGCTGGGAGAGAAGCTGAGCCCTGGTTAGGGGGCGGGACTTCACTGACTAGGGGTCCTATGAAGGTAGCAGCCAGTCAGGCAGGGGCACAGACAGCTGCAGCGGCACAGGAGCTAGCAAACAGAGCTGTAAACAGGGGAGTTTGAGTGGGAGTTCTGTTGGAGGAGAAGGTATTTGTGTGTGTGTTTGGTTTTGTACTGGTAGTATCTGTACGTGTAGGGGCTTTGTGCTGGGAGAGAAGCTGAGCCCTGATTAGGGGGCGGGGCTTCACTGACTAGGGGTCCTATGAAGGTAGTAGCCAGTCAGGCAGGGGCACAGACAGCTGCAGCGGCACAGGAGCTAGCAAACAGAGCTGTAAACAGGGGAGTTTGAGTGGGAGTTCTGTTGGAGGAGAAGGTATTTGTGTGTGTTTGGTTTTCTATTGGTAGTCCCTGTATGTTTAGAGGCTTGGAGGGGCTTTGTGCTGGGAGAGAAGCTGAGCCCTGATTAGGGGGCGGGGCTTCACTGACTAGGGGTCCTATAAAGGTAGCAGACAGTCAGGCAGTGGCACAGGAGCTAGCAAACAAAGCTGTAAACAGGGGAGTTTGAGTGGGTTTTCTGTTGGAGGAGAAGGTATTTGTGTGTGTTTGGCTTTGTATTGGTGGAATCTGTTTGTGTAGAGGCTTGTAGGGGCTTTGTGTTGGGAGAGAAGCTGAGCCCTGATTAGGGGGCGGGGCTTCACTGACTAGGGGTCCTATAAAGGTAGCGGCACAGACAGCTGCAGCGGCACAGGAACTAGCAAACAGAGCTGTAAACAGGAGAGTTTGAGTGGGAGTTCAGTTGGAGGAGAAGGTCTTTGTGTGTGTGTTTGGTTTTGTATTGCTAGTATCTGTATGTGTAAAGGCTTTGTGCTGGGAGAGAAGCTGAGCCCTGATTAGGGGGCGGGGCTTCACTGACTAGGGGTCCTATAAAGGTAGCAGCCAGTCAGGCAGCAGCACAGACAGCTGCAGCGACACAGGAGCTAGCAAACAGAGCTGTAAACAGGGGAGTTTGTGTGGGAGTTCTGTTGGAGGAGAAGTTATTTGTGTGTGTTTGGTTTTGTATTGGTAGTATATGTATGTGTAGGGGCTTTGTGCTGGGAGAGAAGCTGAGATCTGATTAGGGGGCGGGGCTTCACTGACTAGGGGTCCTATAAAGGGAGCAGCCAGTCAGGGAGCAGCACAGACAGCTGCAGCGGCACAGGAGCTAGCAAACAGAGCTGTAAACAGGGGAGTTTGAGTGGGAGTTCTGTTGGAGGAGAAGGTATTTGTGTGTGTTTGGCTTTGTATTGTCAGTATCTGTATGTGCAGGGGCTTTGTGCTGGGAGAGAAGCTGAGCCCTGATTAGGGGGCGGGGCTTCACTGACTAGGGGTCCTATAAAGGTAGCAGCCAGTCAGACAGCGGCACAGGAGCTAGCAAACAGAGCTGTAAGCAGGGGAGTTTGAGTGGGAGTACTGTTGGAGGAGAAGGTATTTGTGTGTGTTTGGTTTTGTATTGGTAGTATCTGTATGTGTAGAGGCTTGGAGGGGCTAGGTGCTGTGAGAGAAGCTGAGCCCTGATTAGGGGGCGGGGCTTCACTGACTAGGGGTCCTATAAAGGTAGCAGCCAGTCAGGCAGCGGCTAAGACAGCTGCAGCGGCACAGGAGCTAGCAAACAGAGCTGTAAACAGGGGAGTTGGAGTTCTGTTGGAGGAGAAGGTATTTGTGTGTGTTTGGATTTGTATTGTCAGTATCTGTATGTGCAGGGGCTTTGTGCTGGGAGAGAAGCTGAGCCCTGATTAGGGGGTGGGCCTTCACTGACTAGGGGTCCTATAAAGGTAGCAGCCAGTCAGGCAGCGGCACAGGAGCTAGCAAACAGAGCTGTAAACAGGGGAGTTTGAGTGGGAGTTCTGTTGGAGGAGAAGGTATTTGTGTGTGTTTGGTTTTGTATTGGTAGTATCTGTATGTGTAGGGGCTTTGTGCTGGGAGAGAAGCTGAGCCCTGAGTAGGGGGCGGGGCTTCACTGACTAGGGGTCCTATGAAGGTAGCAGCCAGTCATGCAGCGGCACAGACAGCTGCAGCAGCACAGGTGCTAGCAAACAGAGCTGTAAACAGGGGAGTTGGAGTGGGAGTTCTGTTGTAGGAGAAGGTATTTTTGTGTGTTAGGTTTTCTATTGGTGTTATCTGTTTGTGTAGAGGCTTGTAGGGGCTTTGTGTTGGAAGAGAAGCTGAGCCCTGATTAGGGGGCGGGGCTTCACTGACTAGGGGTCCTATAAAGGTAGCAGACAGTCAGGCAGTGGCACAGGAGCTAGCAAACAAAGCTGTAAACAGGGGAGTTTGAGTGGGTTTTCTGTTGGAGGAGAAGCTATTTGTGTGTGTTTGGCTTTGTATTGGTGGTATCTGTTTGTGTAGAGGCTTGTAGGGGCTTTGTGTTGGGAGAGAAGCTGAGCCCTGATTAGGGGGCGGGGCTTCACTGACTAGGGGTCCTATAAAGGTAGCGGCACAGACAGCTGCAGCGGCACAGGAACTAGCAAACAGAGCTGTAAACAGGAGAGTTTGAGTGGGAGTTCAGTTGGAGGAGAAGGTCTTTGTGTGTGTGTTTGGTTTTGTATTGCTATTATCTGTATGTGTAAAGGCTTTGTGCTGGGAGAGAAGCTGAGATCTGATTAGGGGGCGGGGCTTCACTGACTAGGGGTCCTATAAAGGGAGCAGCCAGTCAGGGAGCAGCACAGACAGCTGCAGCGGCACAGGAGCTAGCAAACAGAGCTGTAAACAGGGGAGTTTGAGTGGGAGTTCTGTTGGAGGAGAAGGTATTTGTGTGTGTTGGGTTTTGTATTGGTAGTATCTGTATGTGTAGAGGCTTGGAGGGGCTTTGTGCTGGGAGAGAAGCTGAGCACTGATTAGGGGGCGGGGCTTCACTGACTAGGGGTCCTATAAAGGGAGCAGCCAGTCAGGCAGCGGCACAGGAGCTAGCAAACAGAAGTGTAAACAGGGGAGTTTGCGTGGGAGTTCTGTTGGAGGAGAAGCTATTTGTGTGTGTTTGGTTTTGTATTGGTAGTATCTCTATGTGTAGGGGCTTTGTGCCGGGTTAGAAGCTGAGCCCTGATTAGGGGGCGGGGCTTCACTGACTAGGGGTCCTATAAAGGGAGCAGCCAGTCAGGCAGCGGCACAGTCAGCTGCAGCGGCAGAGGAGCTAGCAAACAGAGCTGTAAACAGGGGAGTTTGATTGGGTGTTCTGTTGGAGTAGAAGGTATTTGTGTGTGTGTGTTGGTTTTTGTATTGGTAGTATCTGTATGTGTAGCGGCTTTGTGCTGGGAGAGAAGCTGAGCCCTGATTAGGGGGCGGGGCTTCACTGACTAGGGGTCCTATAAAGGTAGCAGCCAGTCAGACAGCGGCACAGGAGCTAGCAAACAGAGCTGTAAGCAGGGGAGTTTGAGTGGGAGTACTGTTGGAGGAGAAGTTACTTGTGTGTGTTTGGTTTTGTATTGGTAGTATCTGTATGTGTAGGGGCTTGGAGGGGATTTGTGCTGGGAGAGAAGCTGAGCCCTGGTTAGGGGGCGGGGCTTCACTGACTAGGGGTCCTATGAAGGTCGCAGCCAGTCAGGCAGGGGCACAGACAGCTGCAGCGGCACAGGAGCTAGCAAACAGAGCTGTAAACAGGGGAGTTTGAGTGGGAGTTCTGTTGGAGGAGAAGGTATTTGTGTGTGTGTTTGGTTTTTTACTGGTAGTATCTCTACGTGTAGGGGCTTTGTGCTGGGAGAGAAGCTGAGCCCTGATTAGGGGGCGGGGCTTCACTGACTAGGGGTCCTATAAAGGTAGCAGACAGTCAGGCAGTGGCACAGGAGCTAGCAAACAAAGCTGTAAACAGGGGAGTTTGAGTGGGAGTTCTGTTGGAGGAGAAGCTATTTGTGTGTGTTTGTCTTTGTATTGGTGGTATCTGTTTGTGTAGAGGCTTGTAGGGGCTTTGTGTTGGGAGAGAAGCTGAGCCCTGATTAGGGGGCGGGGCTTCACTGACTAGGGGTCCTATAAAGGTAGCGGCACAGACAGCTGCAGCGACACAGGAGCTAGCAAACAGAGCTGTAAACAGGGGAGTTTGTGTGGGAGTTCTGTTGGAGGAGAAGTTATTTGTGTGTGTTTGGTTTTGTATTGGTAGTATATGTATGTGTAGGGGCTTTGTGCTGGGAGAGAAGCTGAGCCCTGATTAGGGGGCGGGGCTTCACTGACTAGGGGTCCTATAAAGGGAGCAGCCAGTCAGGCAGCGGCACAGTCAGCTGCAGCGGCAGAGGAGCTAGCAAACAGAGCTGTAAACAGGGGAGTTTGATTGGGTGTTCTGTTGTAGGAGAAGGTATTTGTGTGTGTTCGGTTTTGTATTGGTGGTATCTTTATATGTAGGGGCTTTGTGCTGGGAGAGAAGCTGAGCCCTGATTAGGGGGCGGGGCTTCTCTGACTAGGGGTCCTATAAAGGTAGCAGCCAGTCAGGCAGCGGCACAGGAGCTAGCAAACAGAGCTGTAAACAGGGGAGTTTGAGTGGGAGTTCTGTTGGAGGAGAAGGTATTTGTGTGTGTTTGGCTTTGTATTGGTAGTATCTGTATGTGTAGGGGCTTTGTGCTTGGAGAGAAGCTGAGCCCTGATTAGGGGGCGGGGCTTCACTGACTAGGGGTCCTATAAAGGTAGCAGCCAGTCAGACAGCGGCACAGGAGCTAGCAAACAGAGCTGTAAGCAGGGGAGTTTGAGTGGGAGTACTGTTGGAGGAGAAGGTATTTGTGTGTGTTTGGTTTTGTATTGGTGGTATCTGTATGTGTAGAGGCTTGGAGGGGCTTTGTGCTGGGAGAGAAGCTGAGCCCTGATCAGGGGGCGGGGCTTCACTGACTAGGGGTCCTATAAAGGTAGCAGCAGGTCAGGCAGCGGCACAGGAGCTAGCAAACAGAGCTGTGAACAGCGTAGTTTCAGTGGGAGTTCTGATGGAGGAGAAGGTATTTGTGTCTGTTTTTGTATTGGTAGTGTCAGTATGTGTAGAGGCTTGGAGGGACTAGGTGCTGGGAGAGAAGCTGAGCCCTGATTAGGGGGCGGGGCTTCACTGACTAGGGGTCCTATAAAGGTAGCAGCCAGTCAGGCAGCGGCTAAGACAGCTGCAGCGGCACAGGAGCTAGCAAACAGAGCTGTAAACAGGGGAGTTGGAGTTCTGTTGGAGGAGAAGGTATTTGTGTGTGTTTGGATTTGTATTGTCAGTATCTGTATGTGCAGGGGCTTTGTGCTGGGAGAGAAGCTGAGCCCTGATTAGGGGGTGGGCCTTCACTGACTAGGGGTCCTATAAAGGTAGCAGCCAGTCAGGCAGCGGCACAGGAGCTAGCAAACAGAGCTGTAAACAGGGGAGTTTGAGTGGGAGTTCTGTTGGAGGAGAAGGTATTTGTGTGTGTTTTTGTATTGGTAGTATCTGTATGTGTAGAGGCTTGGAGGGGCTAGGTGCTGCGAGAAAAGCTGAGCCCTGATTAGGGGGCGGGGCTTCCCTGACTAGGGGTCCTATAAAGGTAGCAGCCAGTCAGGCAGCGGCACAGGAGCTAGCAAAAAGAGCTGTAAACAGGGGAGTTTGAGTGGGAGTTCTGTTGGAGGAGAAGGTATTTGTGTGTGTTTGGTTTTGTATTGGTAGTATCTGTATGTGTAGGGGCTTTGTGCTGGGAGAGAAGCTGAGCCCTGAGTAGGGGGCGGGGCTTCACTGACTAGGGGTCCTATGAAGGTAGCAGCCAGTCATGCAGCGGCACAGACAGCTGCAGCAGCACAGGTGCTAGCAAACAGAGCTGTAAACAGGGGAGTTGGAGTGGGAGTTCTGTTGTAGGAGAAGGTATTTTTGTGTGTTAGGTTTTCTATTGGTGTTATCTGTTTGTGTAGAGGCTTGTAGGGGCTTTGTGTTCGAAGAGAAGCTGAGCCCTGATTAGGGGGCGGGGCTTCACTGACTAGGGGTCCTATAAAGGTAGCGGCACAGACAGCTGCAGCGACACAGGAGCTAGCAAACAGAGCTGTAAACAGGGGAGTTTGTGTTAGAGTTCTGTTGGAGGAGAAGTTATTTGTGTGTGTTTGGTTTTGTATTGGTAGTATCTGTATGTGTAGGGGCTTGGAGGGGATTTGTGCTGGGAGAGAAGCTGAGCCCTGGTTAGGGGGCGGGGCTTCACTGACTAGGGGTCCTATGAAGGTAGCAGCCAGTCAGGCAGGGGCACAGACAGCTGCAGCGGCACAGGAGCTAGCAAACAGAGCTGTAAACAGGGGAGTTTGAGTGGGAGTTCTGTTGGAGGAGAAGGTATTTGTGTGTGTGTTTGGTTTTGTACTGGTAGTATCTGTACGTGTAGGGGCTTTGTGCTGGGAGAGAAGCTGAGCCCTGATTAGGGGGCGGGGCTTCACTGACTAGGGGTCCTATGAAGGTAGCAGCCAGTCAGGCAGGGGCACAGACAGCTGCAGCGGCACAGGAGCTAGCAAACAGAGCTGTAAACAGGGGAGTTTGAGTGGGAGTTCTGTTGGAGGAGAAGGTATTTGTGTGTGTTTGGTTTTCTATTGGTAGTCCCTGTATGTTTAGAGGCTTGGAGGGGCTTTGTGCTGGGACAGAAGCTGAGCCCTGATTAGGGGGCGGGGCTTCACTGACTAGGGGTCCTATAAAGGTAGCAGACAGTCAGGCAGTGGCACAGGAGCTAGCAAACAAAGCTGTAAACAGGGGAGTTTGAGTGGGTTTTCTGTTGGAGGAGAAGCTATTTGTGTGTGTTTGGCTTTGTATTGGTGGTATCTGTTTGTGTAGAGGCTTGTAGGGGCTTTGTGTTGGGAGAGAAGCTGAGCCCTGATTAGGGGGCGGGGCTTCACTGACTAGGGGTCCTATAAAGGTAGCGGCACAGACAGCTGCAGCGGCACAGGAACTAGCAAACAGAGCTGTAAACAGGAGAGTTTGAGTGGGAGTTCAGTTGGAGGAGAAGGTCTTTGTGTGTGTGTTTGGTTTTGTATTGCTATTATCTGTATGTGTAGGGGCTTTGTGCTGGGAGAGAAGCTGAGATCTGATTAGGGGGCGGGGCTTCACTGACTAGGGGTCCTATAAAGGGAGCAGCCAGTCAGGGAGCAGCACAGACAGCTGCAGCGGCACAGGAGCTAGCAAACAGAGCTGTAAACAGGGGAGTTTGAGTGGGAGTTCTGTTGGAGGAGAAGGTATTTGTGTGTGTTTGGTTTTGTATTGGTAGTATATGTATGTGTAGGGGCTTTGTGCTGGGAGAGAAGCTGAGATCTGATTAGGGGGCGGGGCTTCACTGACTAGGGGTCCTATAAAGGGAGCAGCCAGTCAGGGAGCAGCACAGACAGCTGCAGCGGCACAGGAGCTAGCAAACAGAGCTGTAAACAGGGGAGTTTGAGTGGGAGTTCTGTTGGAGGAGAAGGTATTTGTGTGTGTTGGGTTTTGTATTGGTAGTATCTGTATGTGTAGAGGCTTGGAGGGGCTTTGTGCTGGGAGAGAAGCTGAGCACTGATTAGGGGGCGGGGCTTCACTGACTAGGGGTCCTATAAAGGGAGCAGCCAGTCAGGCAGCGGCACAGGAGCTAGCAAACAGAGCTGTAAACAGGGGAGTTTGCGTGGGAGTTCTGTTGGAGGAGAAGCTATTTGTGTGTGTTTGGTTTTGTATTGGTAGTATCTCTATGTGTAGGGGCTTTGTGCCGGGTTAGAAGCTGAGCCCTGATTAGGGGGCGGGGCTTCACTGACTAGGGGTCCTATAAAGGGAGCAGCCAGTCAGGCAGCGGCACAGTCAGCTGCAGCGGCAGAGGAGCTAGCAAACAGAGCTGTAAACAGGGGAGTTTGATTGGGTGTTCTGTTGTAGGAGAAGGTATTTGTGTGTGTTCGGTTTTGTATTGGTGGTATCTTTATATGTAGGGGCTTTGTGCTGGGAGAGAAGCTGAGCCCTGATTAGGGGGCGGGGCTTCTCTGACTAGGGGTCCTATAAAGGTAGCAGCCAGTCAGGCAGCGGCACAGGAGCTAGCAAACAGAGCTGTAAACAGGGGAGTTTGAGTGGGAGTTCTGTTGGAGTAGAAGGTATTTGTGTGTGTGTGTTGGTTTTTGTATTGGTAGTATCTGTATGTGTAGCGGCTTTGTGCTGGGAGAGAAGCTGAGCCCTGATTAGGGGGCGGGGCTTCACTGACTAGGGGTCCTATAAAGGTAGCAGCCAGTCAGACAGCGGCACAGGAGCTAGCAAACAGAGCTGTAAGCAGGGGAGTTTGAGTGGGAGTACTGTTGGAGGAGAAGGTATTTGTGTGTGTTTGGTTTTGTATTGGTAGTATCTGTATGTGTAGAGGCTTGGAGGGGCTAGGTGCTGTGAGAGAAGCTGAGCCCTGATTAGGGTGCGGGGCTTCACTGACTAGGGGTCCTATAAAGGTAGCAGCCAGTCAGGCAGCTGCTAAGACAGCTGCAGCGGCACAGGAGCTAGCAAACAGAGCTGTAAACAGGGGAGTTTGAGTGGGAGTTCTGTTGGAAGAGAAGGTATTTGTGTGTTTTTTTGTATTGGTAGTATATATATATGTAGAGGCTTGGAGGGGCTTTGTGCTGGGAGAGAAGCTGAGCCCTGATTAGGGGGCGGGGCTTCACTGACTAGGGGTCCTATAAAGGTAGCAGCCAGTCAGGCAGCTGCTAAGACAGCTGCAGCGGCACAGGAGCTAGCAAACAGAGCTGTAAACAGGGGAGTTGGAGTGGGAGATCTGCTTGAGGAGAAGGTATTTGTGTGTGTTTGGTTTTGTATTGTCAGTATCTGTATGTGCAGGGGCTTTGTGCTGGGAGAGAAGCTGAGCCCTGATTAGGGGGCGGGGCTTCACTGACTAGGGATCCTATAAAGGTAGCAGCCAGTCAGGCAGCGGCTAAGACAGCTGCAGCGGCACAGGAGCTAGCAAACAGAGCTGTAAACAGGGGAGTTGGAGTTCTGTTGGAGGAGAAGGTATTTGTGTGTGTTTGGATTTGTATTGTCAGTATCTGTATGTGCAGGGGCTTTGTGCTGGGAGAGAAGCTGAGCCCTGATTAGGGGGTGGGCCTTCACTGACTAGGGGTCCTATAAAGGTAGCAGCCAGTCAGGCAGCGGCACAGGAGCTAGCAAACAGAGCTGTAAACAGGGGAGTTTGAGTGGGAGTTCTGTTGGAGGAGAAGGTATTTGTGTGTGTGTGTTGGTTTTTGTATTGGTAGTATCTGTATGTGTAGCGGCTTTGTGCTGGGAGAGAAGCTGAGCCCTGATTAGGGGGCGGGGCTTCACTGACTAGGGGTCCTATAAAGGTAGCAGCCAGTCAGACAGCGGCACAGGAGCTAGCAAACAGAGCTGTAAGCAGGGGAGTTTGAGTGGGAGTACTGTTGGAGGAGAAGGTATTTGTGTGTGTTTGGTTTTGTATTGGTAGTATCTGTATGTGTAGAGGCTTGGAGGGGCTAGGTGCTGTGAGAGAAGCTGAGCCCTGATTAGGGGGCGGGGCTTCACTGACTAGGGGTCCTATAAAGGTAGCAGCCAGTCAGGCAGCGGCACAGGAGCTAGCAAACAGAGCTGTAAACAGGGGAGTTTGAGTGGGAGTTCTGTTGGAAGAGAAGGTATTTGTGTGTTTTTTTGTATTGGTAGTATATATATATGTAGAGGCTTGGAGGGGCTTTGTGCTGGGAGAGAAGCTGAGCCCTGATTAGGGGGCGGGGCTTCACTGACTAGGGGTCCTATAAAGGTAGCAGCCAGTCAGGCAGCTGCTAAGACAGCTGCAGCGGCACAGGAGCTAGCAAACAGAGCTGTAAACAGGGGAGTTGGAGTGGGAGTTCTGCTTGAGGAGAAGGTATTTGTGTGTGTTTGGTTTTGTATTGTCAGTATCTGTATGTGCAGGGGCTTTGTGCTGGGAGAGAAGCTGAGCCCTGATTAGGGGGCGGGGCTTCACTGACTAGGGGTCCTATAAAGGTAGCAGCCAGTCAGGCAGCTGCTAAGACAGCTGCAGCGGCACAGGAGCTAGCAAACAGAGCTGTAAACAGGGGAGTTTGAGTGGGAGTTCTGTTGGAGGAGAAGGTATTTGTGTGTGTTTGGCTTTGTATTGGTAGTATCTGTATGTGTAGGGGCTTTGTGCTTGGAGAGAAGCTGAGCCCTGATTAGGGGGCGGGGCTTCACTGACTAGGGGTCCTATAAAGGTAGCAGCCAGTCAGACAGCGGCACAGGAGCTAGCAAACAGAGCTGTAAGCAGGGGAGTTTGAGTGGGAGTACTGTTGGAGGAGAAGGTATTTGTGTGTGTTTGGTTTTGTATTGGTAGTATCTGTATGTGTAGGGGCTTTGTGCTGGGAGAGAAGCTGAGCCCTGAGTAGGGGGCGGGGCTTCACTGACTAGGGGTCCTATGAAGGTAGCAGCCAGTCATGCAGCGGCACAGACAGCTGCAGCAGCACAGGTGCTAGCAAACAGAGCTGTAAACAGGGGAGTTGGAGCGGGAGTTCTGTTGTAGGAGAAGGTATTTTTGTGTTAGGTTTTGTATTGGTGTTATCTGTTTGTGTAGAGGCTTGTAGGGGCTTTGTGTTGGAAGAGAAGCTGAGCCCTGATTAGGGGGCGGGGCTTCACTGACTAGGGGTCCTATAAAGGTAGCAGACAGTCAGGCTGTGGCACAGGAGCTAGCAAACAAAGCTGTAAACAGGGGAGTTTGGGTGGGTTTTCTGTTGGAGGAGAAGCTATTTGTGTGTGTTTGGCTTTGTATTGGTGGTATCTGTTTGTGTAGAGGCTTGTAGGGGCTTTGTGTTGGGAGAGAAGCTGAGCCCTGATTAGGGGGCGGGGCTTCACTGACTAGGGGTCCTATAAAGGTAGCGGCACAGACAGCTGCAGCGGCACAGGAACTAGCAAACAGAGCTGTAAACAGGAGAGTTTGAGTGGGAGTTCAGTTGGAGGAGAAGGTCTTTGTGTGTGTGTTTGGTTTTGTATTGCTAGTATCTGTATGTGTAAAGGCTTTGTGCTGGGAGAGAAGCTGAGCCCTGATTAGGGGGCGGGGCTTCAGTGACTAGGGGTCCTATAAAGGTAGCAGCCAGTCAGGCAGCAGCACAGACAGCTGCAGCGACACAGGAGCTAGCAAACAGAGCTGTAAACAGGGGAGTTTGTGTGGGAGTTCTGTTGGAGGAGAAGTTATTTGTGTGTGTTTGGTTTTGTATTGGTAGTATATGTATGTGTAGGGGCTTTGTGCTGGGAGAGAAGCTGAGCCCTGATTAGGGGGCGGGGCTTCACTGACTAGGGGTCCTATAAAGGTAGCAGCCAGTCAGACAGCGGCACAGGAGCTAGCAAACAGAGCTGTAAGCAGGGGAGCTTGAGTGGGAGTACTGTTGGAGGAGAAGGTATTTGTGTCTGTTTTTGTATTGGTAGTGTCAGTATGTGTAGAGGCTTGGAGGGACTAGGTGCTGGGAGAGAAGCTGAGCCCTGATTAGGGGGCGGGGCTTCACTGACTAGGGGTCCTATAAAGGTAGCAGCCAGTCAGGCAGCGGCTAAGACAGCTGCAGCGGCACAGGAGCTAGCAAACAGAGCTGTAAACAGGGGAGTTGGAGTTCTGTTGGAGGAGAAGGTATTTGTGTGTGTTTGGATTTGTATTGTCAGTATCTGTATGTGCAGGGGCTTTGTGCTGGGAGAGAAGCTGAGCCCTGATTGGGGGCGGGGCTTCCCTGACTAGGGGTCCTACAAAGGTAGGAGCCAGTCAGGCAGCGGCACAGGAGCTAGCAAACAGAGCTTTTAACAGGGGAGTTGGAGTGGGAGTTCTGTTGGAGGAGAAGGTATTTGTGTGTGTTTGGTTTTGTATTGGTAGTATCTGTATGTGTAGAGATTTGGAGGGGCTTTGTGCTGGGAGAGAAGCTGAGCCCTGATTAGGGGGCGGGGCTTCACTGACTAGGGGTCCTATAAATGTAGCAGCCAGTCAGGTAGCGTCACAGGAGCTAGCAAACAGAGCTGTAAACAGGGGAGTTTGAGTGGGAGTTCTGTTGGAGGAGAAGGTATTTGTATGTGTAGAGGCTTGGAGGGGCTAGGTGCTGGGAGAGAAGCTGAGCCCTGATTAGGGGGCGGGGCTTCACTGACTAGGGGTCCTATAAAGGCAGCAGCCAGTCAGGCAGCGGCACAGGAGCTAGCAAACATTGCTGTAAGCAGGGGAGTTGGAGTGGGAGTTCTGTTGGAGGAGAAGGTATTTGTGTGTGTTTGGTTTTGTATTGGTAGTATCTGTATGTGTAGAGGCTTGGAGGGGCTTTGTGCTGGGAGAGAAGCTGAGCCCTGATTAGGGGGCGAGGCTTCACTGACTAGGGGTCCTATAAAGGTAGCAGCCAGTCAGGCAGAGGAACAGACAGCTGCAGTGGCACAGGAGCTAGCAAACAGAGCTGTGAACAGGGGAGTTTGAGTGGGAGTTCTGTTGGAGGAGAAAGTATTTGTGTGTGTTTGGATTTGTATTGTCAGTATCTGTATGTGCAGGGGCTTTGTGCTGGGAGAGAGGCTGAGCCCTGATTGGGGGCGGGGCTTCCCTGACTAGGGGTCCTACAAAGGTAGGAGCCAGTCAGGCAGCGGCACAGGAGCTAGCAAACAGAGCTTTTAACAGGGGAGTTGGAGTGGGAGTTCTGTTGGAGGAGAAGGTATTTGTGTGTGTTTTTGTATAGGTAGTATCTGTATGTGTAGGGGCTAGGTGCTGCGAGAGAAGCTGAGCCCTGATTAGGGGGCGGGGCTTAACTGACTAGGGGTCCTATAAAGGTAGCAGCCAGTCAGGCAGCGGCACAGGAGCTAGAAAACAGAGCTGTAAGCAGGGGAGTTTGAGTGGGAGTTCTGTTGGAGGAGAAGGTATTTGTGTATGTTTTTTTGTATTGGTAGTGTCTGTATGTGTAGGGGTTTGGCGGGGCTTTGTGCTTGGAGAGAAGCTGAGCCCTGATTAGGGGGCGGGGTTCACTGACAAGGGGTCCTATAAAGGTAGCAGCCAGTCAGGCATCGGCACAGACAGCTGCAGCGGCACAGGAGCTAGCAAACAGAGCTGTAAACACGGGAGTTTGAGTGGGATTTCTGTTGGAGGAGATGGTATTTGTGTGTGTTTGGTTTTGTATTGGTAGTATCTGTATGTGTAGGGGTTTGGCGGGGCTTTGTGCTTGGAGAGAAGCTGAGCAATGATTAGGGGGCGGGGCTTCACTGACTAGGGGTCCTATAAAGGTAGCAGCCAGTCAGGCAGCGGCACAGACAGCTGAAGCGGCACAGGAGCTAGCAAACAGAGCTGTAAGCAGGGGAGTTTGAGTGGGAGTTCTGTTGGAGGAGAAGGTATTTGTGTTTTTTTGTATTGGTAGTATCTGTATGTGTAGAGGCTTGGAGGGGCTTTGTGCTGGGAGAGAAGCTGAGCCCTGATTGGGGGCGGTGCTTCACTGACTAGGGGTCCTATAAAGCTAGCAGCCAGTCAGGCAGCGGCACAGGAGCTAGCAAACAGACCTGTAAACAGGGGAATTTGAGTGGGAGTTCTGTTGGAGGAGAAGGTATTTGTGTGTGTTCGGTTTTGTATTGGTAGTGTCTGTATGTGTACGGGCTTTGTGCTGGGAGAGAAGCTGAGCCCTGATTAGGGGGCGGGGCTTCACTGACTAGGGGTCCTATAAAGGTAGCAGCCAGTCAGGCAGCGGAACAGACAGCTGCAGTGGCACAGGAGCTAGCAAACAGAGCTGTAAACAGGGGAGTTTGAGTGGGAGTTCTGTTGGAGGAGAAGGTATTTGTGTTTGTTTTTGTATTGGTAGTATCTGTATGTGTAGAGGTTTGAAGGGGCTTTGTGCTGGGAGAGAAGCTGAGCCCTGATTAGGGGGCGGGGCTTCACTGACTAGGTGTCCTGTAAAGGTAGCAGCCAGTCAGGCAGCGGCACAGACAGCTGCAGCGGCACAGGAGCTAGCAAACAGAGCTGTAAGCAGGGGAGTTTGAGTGGGAGTTCTGTTGGAGGAGAAGGTATTTTTTTTTTGTATTGGTAGTACCTGTATGTGTAGAGGCTTGGAGGGGCTTTGTGCTGGGAGAGAAGCTGAGCCCTGATTGGGGGCGGTGCTTCACTGACTAGGGGTCCTATAAAACTGGCAGCCAGTCAGGCAGCGGCACAGGAGCTAGCAAACAGAGCTGTAAACAGGGGAGTTTGAGTGGGAGTTCTGTTGGAGAAGGTATTTGTGTGTGTTTTTGTATTGGTAGTATCTGTATGTGTAGAGGCTTGGAGGGGCTAGGTGCTGCGAGAGAAGCTGAGCCCTGATTAGGGGGCGGGGCTTCACTGACTAGGGGTCCTGTAAAGGTAGCAGCCAGTCAGGCAGCGGCACAGACAGCTGCAGCGGCACAGGAGCTAGCAAACAGAGCTGTAAACAGGGGAGTGTGAGTGGGAGTTCTGTTGGAGGAGAAGGTATTTGTGTGTGTTTGGTTTTGTATTGGTAGTATCTGTATGTGTAGGGGCTTTGTGCTGGGAGAGAAGCTGAGCCCTGATTAGGGGGCGGGGCTTCACTGACTAGGGGTCCTATAAAGGTAGCAGCCAGTCAGACAGCGGCACAGGAGCTAGAAAACAGAGCTGTAAGCAGGGGAGTTTGAGTGGGAGTTCTGTTGGAGGAGAAGGTATTTGTGTATGTTTTTTTGTATTGGTAGTGTCTGTATGTGTAGGGGTTTGGCGGGGCTTTGTGCTTGGAGAGAAGCTGAGCCCTGATTAGGGGGCGGGGCTTCACTGACTAGGGGTCCTATAAAGGTAGCAGCCAGTCAGGCAGCGGCACAGACAGCTGCAGCGGCACAGGAGCTAGCAAACAGAGCTGTAAGCAGGGGAGTTTGAGTGGGAGTTCTGTTGGAGGAGAAGGTATTTGTGTGTGTTTTTGTATTGGTAGTGTCTGTATGTGTAGAGGCTTGGAGGGGCTAGGTGCTGCGAGAGAAGCTGAGCCCTGATTAGGGGGCGGGGCTTAACTGACTAGGCGTCCTATAAAGGTAGCAGCCAGTCAGGCAGCGGCACAGACAGCTGCAGCGGCACAGGAGCTAGCAAACAGAGCTGTAAACAGGGGAGTTGGAGTGGGAGTTCTGCTGGAGGAGAAGGTATTTGTGTGTGTTTGGTTTTGTATTGGTAGTATCTGTATGTGTAGGGGCTTTGTGCTGGGAGAGAAGCTGAGCCCTGATTAGGGGGCGGGGCATCACTGACTAGGGGTCCTATAAAGGTAGCAGCCAGTCAGGCATCGGAACAGACAGCTGCAGTGGCACAGGAGCTAGCAAACAGAGCTGTAAACAGGGGAGTTTGAGTGGGAGTTCTGTTGGAGGAGAAGGTATTTGTGTGTGTTCGGTTTTGTATTGGTAGTGTCCGTATGTGTACGGGCTTTGTGCTGGGAGAGAAGCTGAGCCCTGATTAGGGGGCGGGGCATCACTGACTAGGTGTCCTATAAAGGTAGCAGCCAGTCAGGCAGCGGCTAAGACAGCTGCAGCGGCACAGGAGTTAGCAAACAGAGCTGTAAACAGGGGAGTTTGAGTGGGAGTTCTGTTGGAGGAGAAGGTATTTGTGTGTGTTTGGTTTTGTATTGGTAGTATCTGTATGTGTAGAGGCTTGGAGGGGCTTTGTGCTTGGAGAGAAGCTGAGCCCTGATTAGGGGGCGGGGCTTCACTGACTAGGGGTCCTATAAAACTGGCAGCCAGTCAGGCAGCGGCACAGGAGCTAGCAAACAGAGCTGTAAACAGGGGAGTTTGAGTGGGAGTTCTGTTGGAGGAGAAGGTATTTGTGTGTGTTTTTGTATTGGTAGTATCTGTATGTGTAGAGGCTTGGAGGGGCTAGGTGCTGCGAGAGAAGCTGAGCCCTGATTAGGGGGCGGGGCTTAACTGACTAGGCGTCCTATAAAGGTAGCAGCCAGTCAGGCAGCGGCACAGACAGCTGCAGCGGCACAGGAGCTAGCAAACAGAGCTGTAAACAGGGGAGTTTGAGTGGGAGTTCTGTTGGAGGAGAAGGTATTTGTGTGTGTTGGGTTTTGTATTGGTAGTATCTGTATGTGTAGAGGCTTGGAGGGGCTTTGTGCTGGGAGAGAAGCTGAGCACTGATTAGGGGGCGGGGCTTCACTGACTAGGGGTCCTATAAAGGGAGCAGCCAGTCAGGCAGCGGCACAGGAGCTAGCAAACAGAGCTGTAAACAGGGGAGTTTGCGTGGGAGTTCTGTTGGAGGAGAAGCTATTTGTGTGTGTTTGGTTTTGTATTGGTAGTATCTCTATGTGTAGGGGCTTTGTGCCGGGTTAGAAGCTGAGCCCTGATTAGGGGGCGGGGCTTCACTGACTAGGGGTCCTATAAAGGGAGCAGCCAGTCAGGCAGCGGCACAGTCAGCTGCAGCGGCAGAGGAGCTAGCAAACAGAGCTGTAAACAGGGGAGTTTGATTGGGTGTTCTGTTGTAGGAGAAGGTATTTGTGTGTGTTCGGTTTTGTATTGGTGGTATCTTTATATGTAGGGGCTTTGTGCTGGGAGAGAAGCTGAGCCCTGATTAGGGGGCGGGGCTTCTCTGACTAGGGGTCCTATAAAGGTAGCAGCCAGTCAGGCAGCGGCACAGGAGCTAGCAAACAGAGCTGTAAACAGGGGAGTTTGAGTGGGAGTTCTGTTGGTTTTTGTATTGGTAGTATCTGTATGTGTAGCGGCTTTGTGCTGGGAGAGAAGCTGAGCCCTGATTAGGGGGCGGGGCTTCACTGACTAGGGGTCCTATAAAGGTAGCAGCCAGTCAGACAGCGGCACAGGAGCTAGCAAACAGAGCTGTAAGCAGGGGAGTTTGAGTGGGAGTACTGTTGGAGGAGAAGGTATTTGTGTGTGTTTGGTTTTGTATTGGTAGTATCTGTATGTGTAGAGGCTTGGAGGGGCTAGGTGCTGTGAGAGAAGCTGAGCCCTGATTAGGGGGCGGGGCTTCACTGAGTAGGGGTCCTATAAAGGTAGCAGCCAGTCAGGCAGCGGCACAGGAGCTAGCAAACAGAGCTGTAAACAGGGGAGTTTGAGTGGGAGTTCTGTTGGAAGAGAAGGTATTTGTGTGTTTTTTTGTATTGGTAGTATATATATATGTAGAGGCTTGGAGGGGCTTTGTGCTGGGAGAGAAGCTGAGCCCTGATTAGGGGGCGGGGCTTCACTGACTAGGGGTCCTATAAAGGTAGCAGCCAGTCAGGCAGCTGCTAAGACAGCTGCAGCGGCACAGGAGCTAGCAAACAGAGCTGTAAACAGGGGAGTTGGAGTGGGAGTTCTGCTTGAGGAGAAGGTATTTGTGTGTGTTTGGTTTTGTATTGTCAGTATCTGTATGTGCAGGGGCTTTGTGCTGGGAGAGAAGCTGAGCCCTGATTAGGGGGCGGGGCTTCACTGACGAGGGGTCCTATAAAGGTAGCAGCCAGTCAGGCAGCTGCTAAGACAGCTGCAGCGGCACAGGAGCTAGCAAACAGAGCTGTAAACAGGGGAGTTTGAGTGGGAGTTCTGTTGGAGGAGAAGGTATTTGTGTGTGTTTGGTTTTGTATTGTCAGTATCTGTATGTGTAGGGGCTTTGTGCTTGGAGAGAAGCTGAGCCCTGATTAGGGGGCGGGGCTTCACTGACTAGGGGTCCTATAAAGGTAGCAGCCAGTCAGACAGCGGCACAGGAGCTAGCAAACAGAGCTGTAAGCAGGGGAGTTTGAGTGGGAGTACTGTTGGAGGAGAAGGTATTTGTGTGTGTTTGGTTTTGTATTGGTGGTATCTGTATGTGTAGAGGCTTGGAGGGGCTTTGTGCTTGGAGAGAAGCTGAGCCCTGATCAGGGGGCGGGGCTTCACTGACTAGGGGTCCTATAAAGGTAGCAGCAGGTAAGGCAGCGGCACAGGAGCTAGCAAACAGAGCTGTGAACAGCGTAGTTTCAGTGGGAGTTCTGATGGAGGAGAAGGTATTTGTGTCTGTTTTTGTATTGGTAGTGTCAGTATGTGTAGAGGCTTGGAGGGACTAGGTGCTGGGAGAGAAGCTGAGCCCTGATTAGGGGGCGGGGCTTCACTGACTAGGGGTCCTATAAAGGTAGCAGCCAGTCAGGCAGCGGCTAAGACAGCTGCAGCGGCACAGGAGCTAGCAAACAGAGCTGTAAACAGGGGAGTTGGAGTTCTGTTGGAGGAGAAGGTATTTGTGTGTGTTTGGATTTGTATTGTCAGTATCTGTATGTGCAGGGGCTTTGTGCTGGGAGAGAAGCTGAGCCCTGATTAGGGGGTGGGCCTTCACTGACTAAGGGTCCTATAAAGGTAGCAGCCAGTCAGGCAGCGGCACAGGAGCTAGCAAACAGAGCTGTAAACAGGGGAGTTTGAGTGGGAGTTCTGTTGGAGGAGAAGGTATTTGTGTGTGTTTTTGTATTGGTAGTATCTGTATGTGTAGAGGCTTGGAGGGGCTAGGTGCTGCGAGAAAAGCTGAGCCCTGATTAGGGGGCGGGGCTTCCCTGACTAGGGGTCCTATAAAGGTAGCACCCAGTCAGGCAGCGGCACAGACAGCTGCAGCGGCACAGGAGCTAGCAAACAGAGCTTTTAACAGGGGAGTTGGAGTGGGAGTTCTGTTGGAGGAGAAGGTATTTGTGTGTGTTTTTGTATAGGTAGTATCTGTATGTGTAGGGGCTAGGTGCTGCTAGAGAAGCTGAGCCCTGATTAGGGGGCGGGGCTTAACTGACTAGGGGTCCTATAAAGGTAGCAGCCAGTCAGGCAGCGGCACAGGAGCTAGAAAACAGAGCTGTAAGCAGGGGAGTTTGAGTGGGAGTTCTGTTGGAGGAGAAGGTATTTGTGTATGTTTTTTTGTATTGGTAGTGTCTGTATGTGTAGGGGTTTGGCGGGGCTTTGTGCTTGGAGAGAAGCTGAGCCCTGATTAGGGGGCGGGGCTTCACTGACAAGGGGTCCTATAAAGGTAGCAGCCAGTCAGGCATCGGCACAGACAGCTGCAGCGGCACAGGAGCTAGCAAACAGAGCTGTAAACACGGGAGTTTGAGTGGGATTTCTGTTGGAGGAGATGGTATTTGTGTGTGTTTGGTTTTGTATTGGTAGTATCTGTATGTGTAGGGGTTTGGCGGGGCTTTGTGCTTGGAGAGAAGCTGAGCCCTGATTAGGGGGCGGGGCTTCACTGACTAGGGGTCCTATAAAGGTAGCAGCCAGTCAGGCAGCGGCACAGACAGCTGAAGCGGCACAGGAGCTAGCAAACAGAGCTGTAAGCAGGGGAGTTTGAGTGGGAGTTCTGTTGGAGGAGAAGGTATTTGTGTTTTTTTGTATTGGTAGTATCTGTATGTGTAGAGGCTTGGAGGGGCTTTGTGCTGGGAGAGAAGCTGAGCCCTGATTGGGGGCGGTGCTTCACTGACTAGGGGTCCTATAAAGCTAGCAGCCAGTCAGGCAGCGGCACTAGGAGCTAGCAAACAGACCTGTAAACAGGGGAGTTTGAGTGGGAGTTCTGTTGGAGGAGAAGGTATTTGTGTGTGTTCGGTTTTGTATTGGTAGTGTCTGTATGTGTACGGGCTTTGTGCTGGGAGAGAAGCTGAGCCCTGATTAGGGGGCGGGGCTTCACTGACTAGGGGTCCTATAAAGGTAGCAGCCAGTCAGGCAGCGGAACAGACAGCTGCAGTGGCACAGGAGCTAGCAAACAGAGCTGTAAACAGGGGAGTTTGAGTGGGAGTTCTGTTGGAGGAGAAGGTATTTGTGTTTGTTTTTGTATTGGTAGTATCTGTATGTGTAGAGGTTTGAAGGGGCTTTGTGCTGGGAGAGAAGCTGAGCCCTGATTAGGGGGCGGGGCTTCACTGACTAGGTGTCCTGTAAAGGTAGCAGCCAGTCAGGCAGCGGCACAGACAGCTGCAGCGGCACAGGAGCTAGCAAACAGAGCTGTAAGCAGGGGAGTTTGAGTGGGAGTTCTGTTGGAGGAGAAGGTATTTTTTTTTGTATTGGTAGTATCTGTATGTGTAGAGGCTTGGAGGGGCTTTGTGCTGGGAGAGAAGCTGAGCCCTGATTGGGGGCGGTGCTTCACTGACTAGGGGTCCTATAAAACTGGCAGCCAGTCAGGCAGCGGCACAGGAGCTAGCAAACAGAGCTGTAAACAGGGGAGTTTGAGTGGGAGTTCTGTTGGAGAAGGTATTTGTGTGTGTTTTTGTATTGGTAGTATGTGTATGTGTAGAGGCTTGGAGGGGCTAGGTGCTGCGAGAGAAGCTGAGCCCTGATTAGGGGGCGGGGCTTCACGGCAAGGGGTCCTATAAAGGTCGCAGCCAGTCAGGCAGTGGCACAGGAGCTAGCAAACAGAGCTGTAAACAGGGGAGTTTGAATGGGAGTTCTGTTGGAGGAGAAGGTATTTGTGTTTGTTTTTGTATTGGTAGTGTCTGTATGTGTAGAGGTTTGAAGGGGCTTTGTGCTGGGAGAGAAGCTGAGCCCTGATTAGGGGGCGGGGCTTCACTGACTAGGGGTCCTGTAAAGGTAGCAGCCAGTCAGGCGGCGGCACAGGAGCTAGAAAACAGAGCTGTAAGCAGGGGAGTTTGAGTGGGAGTTCTGTTGGAGGAGAAGGTATTTGTGTATGTTTTTTTGTATTGGTAGTGTCTGTATGTGTAGGGGTTTGGCGGGGCTTTGTGCTTGGAGAGAAGCTGAGCCCTGATTAGGGGGCGGGGCTTCACTGACTAGGGGTCCTATAAAGGTAGCAGCCAGTCAGACAGCGGCACAGGAGCTAGAAAACAGAGCTGTAAGCAGGGGAGTTTGAGTGGGAGTTCTGTTGGAGGAGAAGGTATTTGTGTATGTTTTTTTGTATTGGTAGTGTCTGTATGTGTAGAGGCTTGGAGGGGCTTTGTGCTGGGAGAGAAGCTGAGCCCTGATTGGGGGCGGTGCTTCACTGACTAGGGGTCCTATAAAGCTAGCAGCCAGTCAGGCAGCGGCACAGGAGCTAGCAAACAGACCTGTAAACAGGGGAGTTTGAGTGGGAGTTCTGTTGGAGGAGAAGGTATTTGTGTGTGTGTTTGGTTTGGTATTGGTGGTATCTGTATGTGTAGAGGTTTGAAGGGGCTTTGTGCTGGGAGAGAAGCTGAGCCCTGATTAGGGGGCGGGGCTTCACTGACAAGGGGTCCTATAAAGGTAGCAGCCAGTCAGGCAGCGGCACAGACAGCTTCAGCGGCACAGGAGCTTGCAAACAGAGCTCTAAACAGGGGAGTTTGAGTGGGAGTTCTGTTGGAGGAGAAGGTATTTGTGTGTGTTTGGTTTTGTATTGGTAGTATCTGTATGTGTAGAGGCTTGGAGGGGCTTTGTGCTGGGAGAGAAGCTGAGCCCTGATTAGGGTGCGGGGCTTCACTGACTAGGGGTCCTATAAAGGTAGTAGCCAGTCAGGCAGCGGCACAGGAGCTAGCAAACAGACCTGTAAACAGGGGAGTTTGAGTGGGAGTTCTGTTGGAGGAGAAGGTATTTGTGTGTGTTTTTGTATTGGTAGTATCTGTATGTGCAGAGGCTTGGAGGGGCTAGGTGCTGCGAGAGAAGCTGAGCCCTGATTAGGGGGCGGGGCATCACTGACTAGGGGTCCTATAAAGGTAGCAGCCAGTCAGGCATCGGAACAGACAGCTGCAGTGGCACAGGAGTTAGCAAACAGAGCTGTAAACAGGGGAGTTTGAGTGGGAGTTCTGTTGGAGGAGAAGGTATTTGTGTGTGTTCGGTTTTGTATTGGTAGTGTCCGTATGTGTACGGGCTTTGTGCTGGGAGAGAAGCTGAGCCCTGATTAGGGGGCGGGGCATCACTGACTAGGTGTCCTATAAAGGTAGCAGCCAGTCAGGCAGCGGCTAAGACAGCTGCAGCGGCACAGGAGCTAGCAAACAGAGCTGTAAACAGGGGAGTTGGAGTGGGAGTTCTGTTGGAGGAGAAGGTATTTGTGTGTTTTTGGTTTTGAATTGTCAGTATCTGTATGTGCAGGGGCTTTGTGCTGGGAGAGAAGCTGAGCCCTGATTAGGGGGCGGGGCTTCACTGACAAGGGGTCCTATAAAGGTAGCAGCCAGTCAGGCAGCGGAACAGACAGCTGCAGCGGCACAGGAGCTTGCAAACAGAGCTCTAAACAGGGGAGTTTGAGTGGGAGTTCTGTTGGAGGAGAAGGTATTTGTGTGTGTTTGGTTTTGTATTGGTAGTATCTGTATGTGTAGAGGCTTGGAGGGGCTTTGTGCTTGGAGAGAAGCTGAGCCCTGATTAGGGGGCGGGGCTTCACTGACTAGGGGTCCTATAAAACTGGCAGCCAGTCAGGCAGCGGCACAGGAGCTAGCAAACAGAGCTGTAAACAGGGCAGTTTGATTGGGAGTTCTGTTGGAGGAGAAAGTATTTGTGTGTTTTTGGTTTTGTATTGTCAGTATCTGTATGTGTAGGGGCTTTGTGCTGGGAGAGAAGCTGAGCCCTGATTAGGGGGCGGGGCTTCACTGACTAGGGGTCCTATAAAGGTAGCAGCCAGTCAGGCAGCGGCACAGGAGCTAGCAAACAGAGCTGTAAACAGGGGAGTTTGAGTGGGAGTTCTGTTGGAGGAGATGGTATTTGTGTGTGTTTGGTTTTGTATTGGTAGTATCTGAATGTGTAGAGGTTTGAAGGGGCTTTGTGCTGGGAGAGAAGCTGAGCCCTGATTAGGGGGCGGGGCTTCACTGACTAGGGGTCCTATGAAGGTAGCAGCCAGTCAGGCAGCGGCACAGACAGCTGCAGCGGCACAGGAGCTAGCAAACAGAGCTGTAAACAGGGGAGTTTGAGTGGGAGTTCCGTTGGAGGAGAAGGTATTTGTGTGTGTTTGGTTTGGATTGGTAGTACCTGTATGTGTAGGGGCTTTGTGCTGGGAGAGAAGCTGAGCCCTGATTAGGGGGCGGGGCTTCACTGACTAGGGGTCCTATAAAGGTAGCAGCCAGTCAGGCAGCGGCACAGGAGCTAGCAAACAGAGCTGTAAACAGGGGAGTTTGAGTGGGAGTTCTGTTGGAGGAGAAGGTATTTGTGTGTGTTTTTGTATTGGTAGTATCTGTATGTGTAGAGGCTTGGAGGGGCTAGGTGCTGCGAGAGAAGCTGAGCCCTGATTAGGGGGCGGGGCTTAACTGACTAGGTGTCCTATGAAGGTAGCAGCCAGTCAGGCAGCGGCACAGACAGCTGCAGCGGCACAGGAGCTAGCAAACAGAGCTGTAAACAGGGGAGTTATAGTGGGAGTTCTGTTGGAGGAGAAGGTATTTGTGTGTGTTTGGTTTTGTATTGTCAGTATCTGTATGTGCAGGGGCTTTGTGCTGGGAGAGAAGCTGAGCCCTGATTAGGGGGCGGGGCTTCCCTGACTAGGGGTCCTATAAAGGTAGCAGCCAGTCAGGCAGCGGCACAGGAGCTAGCAAACAGAGCTGTGAACAGGGGAGTTTGAGTGGGAGTTCTGTTGGAGGAGAAGGTATTTGTGTGTGTTTGGTTTTGTATTGGTAGTATCTGTATGTGTAGAGGCTTGGAGGGGCTTTGTGCTGGGAGAGAAGCTGAGCCCTGATTAGGGGGCGGGGCTTCACTGACTAGGGGTCCTGTAAAGGTAGCAGCCAGTCAGGCAGCGGCACAGACAGCTGCAGCGGCACAGGAGCTAGCAAACAGAGCTGTAAACAGGGGAGTGTGAGTGGGAGTTCTGTTGGAGGAGAAGGTATTTGTGTGTGTTTGGTTTTGTCTTGGTAGTATCTGTATGTGTAGGGGCTTTGTGCTGGGAGAGAAGCTGAGTCCTGATTAGGGGGCGGGGCTTCACTGACTAGGGGTCCTATAAAGGTAGCAGCCAGTCAGGCAGCGGCACAGGAGCTAGCAAACAGAGCTGTGAACAGGGGAGTTTGAGTGGGAGTTCTGTTGGAGGAGAAGGTATTTGTGTGTGTTTGGTTTTGTATTGGTAGTATCTGTATGTGTAGAGGCTTGGAGGGGCTAGGTGCTGTGAGAGAAGCTGAGCCCTGATTAGGGGGCGGGGCTTCACTGAGTAGGGGTCCTATAAAGGTAGCAGCCAGTCAGGCAGCGGCACAGGAGCTAGCAAACAGAGCTGTAAACAGGGGAGTTTGAGTGGGAGTTCTGTTGGAAGAGAAGGTATTTGTGTGTTTTTTTGTATTGGTAGTATATATATATGTAGAGGCTTGGAGGGGCTTTGTGCTGGGAGAGAAGCTGAGCCCTGATTAGGGGGCGGGGCTTCACTGACTAGGGGTCCTATAAAGGTAGCAGCCAGTCAGGCAGCTGCTAAGACAGCTGCAGCGGCACAGGAGCTAGCAAACAGAGCTGTAAACAGGGGAGTTTGAGTGGGAGTTCTGTTGGAGGAGAAGGTATTTGTGTGTGTTTGGCTTTGTATTGGTAGTATCTGTATGTGTAGGGGCTTTGTGCTTGGAGAGAAGCTGAGCCCTGATTAGGGGGCGGGGCTTCACTGACTAGGGGTCCTATAAAGGTAGCAGCCAGTCAGACAGCGGCACAGGAGCTAGCAAACAGAGCTGTAAGCAGGGGAGTTTGAGTGGGAGTACTGTTGGAGGAGAAGGTATTTGTGTGTGTTTGGTTTTGTATTGGTGGTATCTGTATGTGTAGAGGCTTGGAGGGGCTTTGTGCTTGGAGAGAAGCTGAGCCCTGATCAGGGGGCGGGGCTTCACTGACTAGGGGTCCTATAAAGGTAGCAGCAGGTCAGGCAGCGGCACAGGAGCTAGCAAACAGAGCTGTGAACACCGTAGTTTCAGTGGGAGTTCTGATGGAGGAGAAGGTATTTGTGTCTGTTTTTGTATTGGTAGTGTCAGTATGTGTAGAGGCTTGGAGGGACTAGGTACTGGGAGAGAAGCTGAGCCCTGATTAGGGGGCGGGGCTTCACTGACTAGGGGTCCTATAAAGGTAGCAGCCAGTCAGGCAGCGGCTAAGACAGCTGCAGCGGCACAGGAGCTAGCAAACAGAGCTGTAAACAGGGGAGTTGGAGTTCTGTTGGAGGAGAAGGTATTTGTGTGTGTTTGGATTTGTATTGTCAGTATCTGTATGTGCAGGGGCTTTGTGCTGGGAGAGAAGCTGAGCCCTGATTAGGGGGTGGGCCTTCACTGACTAGGGGTCCTATAAAGGTAGCAGCCAGTCAGGCAGCGGCACAGGAGCTAGCAAACAGAGCTGTAAACAGGGGAGTTTGAGTGGGAGTTCTGTTGGAGGAGAAGGTATTTGTGTGTGTTTTTGTATTGGTAGTATCTGTATGTGTAGAGGCTTGGAGGGGCTAGGTGCTGCGAGAAAAGCTGAGCCCTGATTAGGGGGCGGGGCTTCCCTGACTAGGGGTCCTATAAAGGTAGCAGCCAGTCAGGCAGCGGCACAGGAGCTAGCAAAAAGAGCTGTAAACAGGGGAGTTTGAGTGGGAGTTCTGTTGGAGGAGAAGGTATTTGTGTGTGTTTGGTTTTGTATTGGTAGTATCTGTATGTGTAGGGGCTTTGTGCTGGGAGAGAAGCTGAGCCCTGAGTAGGGGGCGGGGCTTCACTGACTAGGGGTCCTATGAAGGTAGCAGCCAGTCATGCAGCGGCACAGACAGCTGCAGCAGCACAGGTGCTAGCAAACAGAGCTGTAAACAGGGGAGTTGGAGTGGGAGTTCTGTTGGAGGAGAAGGTATTTTTGTGTTAGGTTTTGTATTGGTGTTATCTGTTTGTGTAGAGGCTTGTAGGGGCTTTGTGTTGGAAGAGAAGCTGAGCCCTGATTAGGGGGCGGGGCTTCACTGACTAGGGGTCCTATAAAGGTAGCGGCACAGACAGCTGCAGCGACACAGGAGCTAGCAAACAGAGCTGTAAACAGGGGAGTTTGAGTGGGAGTTCTGTTGGAGGAGAAGGTATTTGTGTGTGTGTTTGGTTTTGTACTGGTAGTATCTGTACGTGTAGGGGCTTTGTGCTGGGAGAGAAGCTGAGCCCTGATTAGGGGGCGGGGCTTCACTGACTAGGGGTCCTATGAAGGTAGCAGCCAGTCAGGCAGGGGCACAGACAGCTGCAGCGGCACAGGAGCTAGCAAACAGAGCTGTAAACAGGGGAGTTTGAGTGGGAGTTCTGTTGGAGGAGAAGGTATTTGTGTGTGTTTGGTTTTCTATTGGTAGTCCCTGTATGTTTAGAGGCTTGGAGGGGCTTTGTGCTGGGAGAGAAGCTGAGCCCTGACTAGGGGGCGGGGCTTCAGTGACTAGGGGTCCTATAAAGGTAGCAGACAGTCAGGCTGTGGCACAGGAGCTAGCAAACAAAGCTGTAAACAGGGGAGTTTGAGTGGGTTTTCTGTTGGAGGAGAAGCTATTTGTGTGTGTTTGGCTTTGTATTGGTGGTATCTGTTTGTGTAGAGGCTTGTAGGGGCTTTGTGTTGGGAGAGAAGCTGAGCCCTGATTAGGGGGCGGGGCTTCACTGACTAGGGGTCCTATAAAGGTAGCGGCACAGACAGCTGCAGCGGCACAGGAACTAGCAAACAGAGCTGTAAACAGGAGAGTTTGAGTGGGAGTTCAGTTGGAGGAGAAGGTCTTTGTGTGTGTGTTTGGTTTTGTATTGCTAGTATCTGTATGTGTAAAGGCTTTGTGCTGGGAGAGAAGCTGAGCCCTGATTAGGGGGCGGGGCTTCAGTGACTAGGGGTCCTACAAAGGTAGCAGCCAGTCAGGCAGCAGCACAGACAGCTGCAGCGACACAGGAGCTAGCAAACAGAGCTGTAAACAGGGGAGTTTGTGTGGGAGTTCTGTTGGAGGAGAAGTTATTTGTGTGTGTTTGGTTTTGTATTGGTAGTATATGTATGTGTAGGGGCTTTGTGCTGGGAGAGAAGCTGAGCCCTGATTAGGGGGCGGGGCTTCACTGACTAGGGGTCCTATAAAGGTAGCAGCCAGTCAGACAGCGGCACAGGAGCTAGCAAACAGAGCTGTAAGCAGGGGAGCTTGAGTGGGAGTACTGTTGGAGGAGAAGGTATTTGTGTGTGTTTGGTTTTGTATTGGTGGTATCTGTATGTGTAGAGGCTTGGAGGGGCTTTGTGCTGGGAGAGAAGCTGAGCCCTGATCAGGGGGCGGGGCTTCACTGACTAGGGGTCCTATAAAGGTAGCAGCAGGTCAGGCAGCGGCACAGGAGCTAGCAAACAGAGCTGTGGACAGCGTAGTTTCAGTGGGAGTTCTGATGGAGGAGAAGGTATTTGTGTCTGTTTTTGTATTGGTAGTGTCAGTATGTGTAGAGGCTTGGAGGGACTAGGTGCTGGGAGAGAAGCTGAGCCCTGATTAGGGGGCGGGGCTTCACTGACTAGGGGTCCTATAAAGGTAGCAGCCAGTCAGGCAGCGGCTAAGACAGCTGCAGCGGCACAGGAGCTAGCAAACAGAGCTCTAAACAGGGGAGTTGGAGTTCTGTTGGAGGAGAAGGTATTTGTGTGTGTTTTTGTATTGGTAGTATCTGTATGTGTAGAGGCTTGGAGGGGCTAGGTGCTGGGAGAGAAGCTGAGCCCTGATTAGGGGGCGGGGCTTCACTGACTAGGGGTCCTATAAAGGTAGCACCCAGTCAGGCAGCGGCACAGACAGCTGCAGCGGCACAGGAGCTAGCAAACAGAGCTTTTAACAGGGGAGTTGGAGTTCTGTTGGAGGAGAAGGTATTTGTGTGTGTTTGGATTTGTATTGTCAGTATCTGTATGTGCAGGGGCTTTGTGCTGGGAGAGAAGCTGAGCCCTGATTGGGGGCGGGGCTTCCCTGACTAGGGGTCCTACAAAGGTAGGAGCCAGTCAGGCAGCGGCACAGGAGCTAGCAAACAGAGCTTTTAACAGGGGAGTTGGAGTGGGAGTTCTGTTGGAGGAGAAGGTATTTGTGTGTGTTTGGTTTTGTATTGGTAGTATCTGTATGTGTAGAGATTTGGAGGGGCTTTGTGCTGGGAGAGAAGCTGAGCCCTGATTAGGGGGCGGGGCTTCACTGACTAGGGGTCCTATAAATGTAGCAGCCAGTCAGGTAGCGTCACAGGAGCTAGCAAACAGAGCTGTAAACAGGGGAGTTTGAGTGGGAGTTCTGTTGGAGGAGAAGGTATTTGTATGTGTAGAGGCTTGGAGGGGCTAGGTGCTGGGAGAGAAGCTGAGCCCTGATTAGGGGGCGGGGCTTCACTGACTAGGGGTCCTATAAAGGCAGCAGCCAGTCAGGCAGCGGCACAGGAGCTAGCAAACATTGCTGTAAGCAGGGGAGTTGGAGTGGGAGTTCTGTTGGAGGAGAAGGTATTTGTGTGTGTTCGGTTTTGTATTGGTAGTGTCTGTATGTGTACGGGCTTTGTGCTGGGAGAGAAGCTGAGCCCTGATTAGGGGGCGGGGCTTCACGGACTAGGTGTCCTATAAAGGTAGCAGCCAGTCAGGCAGCGGCTAAGACAGCTGCAGCGGCACAGGAGTTAGCAAACAGAGCTGTAAACAGGGGAGTTTGAGTGGGAGTTCTGTTGGAGGAGAAGGTATTTGTGTGTGTTTGGTTTTGTATTGTCAGTATCTGTATGTGCAGGGGCTTTGTGCTGGGAGAGAAGCTGAGCCCTGATTAGGGGGCGGGGCTTCACTGACTAGGGGTCCTATAAATGTAGCAGCCAGTCAGGCAGCGGCACAGGAGCTAGCAAACAGAGCTGTAAACGGGAGTTTGAGTGGGAGTTTTTTTGGAGGAGACGGTATTTATGTGTGTTTGGTATTGTATTGGTAGTATCTGTATGTGTATTGGTTTGGCGGGGCTTTGTGCTTGGAGAGAAGCTGAGACCTGATTAGGGGGCGAGGCTTCACTGACTAGGGGTCCTATAAAGGTAGCAGCCAGTCAGGCAGAGGAACAGACAGCTGCAGTGGCACAGGAGCTAGCAAACAGAGCTGTGAACAGGGGAGTTTGAGTGGGAGTTCTGTTGGAGGAGAAGGTATTTGTGTGTGTTTTTGTATAGGTAGTATCTGTATGTGTAGGGGCTAGGTGCTGCGAGAGAAGCTGAGCCCTGATTAGGGGGCGGGGCTTAACTGACTAGGGGTCCTATAAAGGTAGCAGCCAGTCAGGCAGCGGCACAGGAGCTAGAAAACAGAGCTGTAAGCAGGGGAGTTTGAGTGGGAGTTCTGTTGGAGGAGAAGGTATTTGTGTATGTTTTTTTGTATTGGTAGTGTCTGTATGTGTAGGGGTTTGGCGGGGCTTTGTGCTTGGAGAGAAGCTGAGCCCTGATTAGGGGGCGGGGCTTCACTGACAAGGGGTCCTATAAAGGTAGCAGCCAGTCAGGCATCGGCACAGACAGCTGCAGCGGCACAGGAGCTAGCAAACAGAGCTGTAAACACGGGAGTTTGAGTGGGATTTCTGTTGGAGGAGATGGTATTTGTGTGTGTTTGGTTTTGTATTGGTAGTATCTGTATGTGTAGGGGTTTGGCGGGGCTTTGTGCTTGGAGAGAAGCTGAGCCCTGATTAGGGGGCGGGGCTTCACTGACTAGGGGTCCTATAAAGGTAGCAGCCAGTCAGGCAGCGGCACAGACAGCTGAAGCGGCACAGGAGCTAGCAAACAGAGCTGTAAGCAGGGGAGTTTGAGTGGGAGTTCTGTTGGAGGAGAAGGTATTTGTGTTTTTTTGTATTGGTAGTATCTGTATGTGTAGAGGCTTGGAGGGGCTTTGTGCTGGGAGAGAAGCTGAGCCCTGATTGGGGGCGGTGCTTCACTGACTAGGGGTCCTATAAAGCTAACAGCCAGTCAGGCAGCGGCACTAGGAGCTAGCAAACAGACCTGTAAACAGGGGAGTTTGAGTGGGAGTTCTGTTGGAGGAGAAGGTATTTGTGTGTGTTCGGTTTTGTATTGGTAGTGTCTGTATGTGTACGGGCTTTGTGCTGGGAGAGAAGCTGAGCCCTGATTAGGGGGCGGGGCTTCACTGACTAGGGGTCCTGTAAAGGTAGCAGCCAGTCAGGCAGCGGCACAGACAGCTGCAGCGGCACAGGAGCTAGCAAACAGAGCTGTAAACAGGGGAGTGTGAGTGGGAGTTCTGTTGGAGGAGAAGGTATTTGTGTGTGTTTGGTTTTGTATTGGTAGTATCTGTATGTGTAGGGGCTTTGTGCTGGGAGAGAAGCTGAGCCCTGATTAGGGGGCGGGGCTTCACTGACTAGGGGTCCTATAAAGGTAGCAGCCAGTCAGACAGCGGCACAGGAGCTAGAAAACAGAGCTGTAAGCAGGGGAGTTTGAGTGGGAGTTCTGTTGGAGGAGAAGGTATTTGTGTATGTTTTTTTGTATTGGTAGTGTCTGTATGTGTAGGGGTTTGGCGGGGCTTTGTGCTTGGAGAGAAGCTGAGCCCTGATTAGGGGGCGGGGCTTCACTGACTAGGGGTCCTATAAAGGTAGCAGCCAGTCAGACAGCGGCACAGGAGCTAGCAAACAGAGCTGTAAGCAGGGGAGTTTGAGTGGGAGTTCTGTTGGAGGAGAAGGTATTTGTGTGTGTTTTTGTATTGGTAGTGTCTGTATGTGTAGAGGCTTGGAGGGGCTAGGTGCTGCGAGAGAAGCTGAGCCCTGATTAGGGGGCGGGGCTTAACTGACTAGGCGTCCTATAAAGGTAGCAGCCAGTCAGGCAGCGGCACAGACAGCTGCAGCGGCACAGGAGCTAGCAAACAGAGCTGTAAACAGGGGAGTTGGAGTGGGAGTTCTGCTGGAGGAGAAGGTATTTGTGTGTGTTTGGTTTTGTATTGGTAGTATCTGTATGTGTAGGGGCTTTGTGCTGGGAGAGAAGCTGAGCCCTGATTAGGGGGCGGGGCATCACTGACTAGGGGTCCTATAAAGGTAGCAGCCAGTCAGGCATCGGAACAGACAGCTGCAGCGGCACAGGAGCTAGCAAACAGAGCTGTAAACAGGGGAGTTTGAGTGGGAGTTCTGTTGGAGGAGAAGGTATTTGTGTGTGTTCGGTTTTGTATTGGTAGTGTCCGTATGTGTACGGGCTTTGTGCTGGGAGAGAAGCTGAGCCCTGATTAGGGGGCGGGGCATCACTGACTAGGTGTCCTATAAAGGTAGCAGCCAGTCAGGCAGCGGCTAAGACAGCTGCAGCGGCACAGGAGCTAGCAAACAGAGCTGTAAACAGGGGAGTTTGAGTGGGAGTTCTGTTGGAGGAGAAGGTATTTGTGTGTGTTTGGTTTTGTATTGGTAGTATCTGTATGTGTAGAGGCTTGGAGGGGCTTTGTGCTTGGAGAGAAGCTGAGCCCTGATTAGGGGGCGGGTCTTCACTGACTAGGGGTCCTATAAAGGTAGCAGCCAGTCAGACAGCGGCACAGGAGCTAGAAAACAGAGCTGTAAGCAGGGGAGTTTGAGTGGGAGTTCTGTTGGAGGAGAAGGTATTTGTGTGTGTTTGGTTTTGTATTGGTAGTATCTGTATGTGTAGGGGCTTTGTGCTGGGAGAGAAGCTGAGCCCTGATTAGGGGGCGGGGCTTCACTGACTAGGGGTCCTATAAAGGTAGCAGCCAGTCAGGCATCGGCACAGACAGCTGCAGCGGCACAGGAGCTAGCAAACAGAGCTGTAAACACGGGAGTTTGAGTGGGAGTTCTGTTGGAGGAGATGGTATTTGTGTGTGTTTGGTTTTGTATTGGTAGTATCTGTATGTGTAGGGGTTTGGCGGGGCCTTGTGCTTGGAGAGAAGCTGAGCCCTGATTAGGGGGCGGGGCTTCACTGACTAGGGGTCCTATAAAGGTAGCAGCCAGTCAGGCAGCGGCACAGACAGCTGAAGCGGCACAGGAGCTAGCAAACAGAGCTGTAAACAGGGGAGTTTGAGTGGGAGTTCTGTTGGAGGAGAAGGTATTTGTGTTTTTTTGTATTGGTAGTATCTGTATGTGTAGAGGCTTGGAGGGGCTTTGTGCTGGGAGAGAAGCTGAGCCCTGTTTGGGGGCGGTGCTTCACTGACTAGGGGTCCTATAAAGCTAGCAGCCAGTCAGGCAGCGGCACAGGAGCTAGCAAACAGACCTGTAAACAGGGGAGTTTGAGTGGGAGTTCTGTTGGAGGAGAAGGTATTTGTGTTTGTTTTTGTATTGGTAGTATCTGTATGTGTAGAGGTTTGAAGGGGCTTTGTGCTGGGAGAGAAGCTGAGCCCTGATTAGGGGGCGGGGCTTCACTGACTAGGGGTCCTGTAAAGGTAGCAGCCAGTCAGGCAGCGGCACAGACAGCTGCAGCGGCACAGGAGCTAGCAAACAGAGCTGTAAGCAGGGGAGTTTGAGTGGGAGTTCTGTTGGAGGAGAAGGTATTTTTTTTTTGTATTGGTAGTATCTGTATGTGTAGAGGCTTGGAGGGGCTTTGTGCTGGGAGAGAAGCTGAGCCCTGATTGGGGGCGGTGCTTCACTGACTAGGGGTCCTATAAAGCTGGCAGCCAGTCAGGCAGCGGCACAGGAGCTAGCAAACAGAGCTGTAAACAGGGGAGTTTGAGTGGGAGTTCTGTTGGAGGAGAAGGTATTTGTGTGTGTTTTTGTATTTGTAGTATCTGTATGTGTAGAGGCTTGGAGGGGCTAGGTGCTGCGAGAGAAGCTGAGCCCTGATTAGGGGGCGGGGCTTCACGGCAAGGGGTCCTATAAAGGTCGCAGCCAGTCAGGCAGTGGCACAGGAGCTAGCAAACAGAGCTGTAAGCAGGGGAGTTTGAATGGGAGTTCTGTTGGAGGAGAAGGTATTTGTGTGTGTTTGGTTTTGTATTGGTAGTATCTGTATGTGTAGAGGCTTGGAGGGGCTTTGTGCTTGGAGAGAAGCTGAGCCCTGATTAGGGGGCGGGGCATCACTGACTAGGGGTCCTATAAAGGTAGCAGCCAGTCAGGCATCGGAACAGACAGCTTCAGTGGCACAGGAGCTAGCAAACAGAGCTGTAAACAGGGGAGTTAGAGTGGGAGTTCTGTTGGAGGAGAAGGTATTTGTGTGTGTTCGGTTTTGTATTGGTAGTGTCCGTATGTGTATGGGCTTTGTGCTGGGAGAGAAGCTGAGCCCTGATTAGGGGGCGGGGCATCACTGACTAGGTGTCCTATAAAGGTAGCAGCCAGTCAGGCAGCGGCTAAGACAGCTGCAGCGGCACAGGAGCTAGCAAACAGAGCTGTAAACAGGGGAGTTGGAGTGGGAGTTCTGTTGGAGGAGAAGGTATTTGTGTGTTTTTGGTTTTGTATTGTCAGTATCTGTATGTGCAGGGGCTTTGTGCTGGGAGAGAAGCTGAGCCCTGATTAGGGGGCGGGGCTTCAGTGACTAGGGGTCCTATAAAGGTAGCAGCCAGTCAGGCAGCGGAACAGACAGCTGCAGTGGCACAGGAGCTAGCAAACAGAGCTGTAAACGGGAGTTTGAGTGGGAGTTCTGTTGGAGGAGAAGGTATTTGTGTGTGTTTTTGTATTGGTAGTATCTGTATGTGTAGAGGTTTGAAGGGGCTTTGTGCTGGGAGAGAAGCTGAGCCCTGATTAGGGGGCGGGGCTTCACTGACAAGGGGTCCTATAAAGGTAGCAGCCAGTCAGGCAGCGGCACAGACAGCTTCAGCGGCACAGGAGCTTGCAAACAGAGCTCTAAACAGGGGAGTTTGAGTGGGAGTTCTGTTGGAGGAGAAGGTATTTGTGTGTGTTTGGTTTTGTATTGGTAGTATCTGTATGTGTAGGGGCTTTGTGCTGGGAGAGAAGCTGAGCCCTGATTAGGGGGCGGGGCTTCACTGACTAGGGGTCCTATAAAGGTAGCAGCCAGTCAGGCAGCGGCACAGGAGCTAGCAAACAGAGCTGTAAACAGGGGAGTTTGAGTGGGAGTTCTGTTGGAGGAGAAGGTATTTGTGTGTGTTTTTGTATTGGTAGTATCTGTATGTGTAGAGGCTTGGAGGGGCTAGGTGCTGCGAGAGAAGCTGAGCCCTGATTAGGGGGCGGGGCTTAACTGACTAGGTGTCCTATGAAGGTAGCAGCCAGTCAGGCAGCGGCACAGACAGCTGCAGCGGCACAGGAGCTAGCAAACAGAGCTGTAAACAGGGGAGTTTGAGTGGGAGTTCTGTTGGAGGAGAAGGTATTTGTGTGTGTTTGGTTTTGTATTGTCAGTATCTGTATGTGCAGGGGCTTTGTGCTGGTAGAGAAGCTGAGCCCTGATTAGGGGGCGGGGCTTCCCTGACTAGGGGTCCTATAAAGGTAGCAGCCAGTCAGGCAGCGGCACAGGAGCTAGCAAACAGAGCTGTGAACAGGGGAGTTTGAGTGGGGTTCTGTTGGAGGAGAAGGTATTTGTGTGTGTTTGGTTTTGTATTGGTAGTATCTGTATGTGTAGAGGCTTGGAGGGGCTTTGTGCTGGGAGAGAAGCTGAGCCCTGATTAGGGGGCGGGGCTTCACTGACTAGGGGTCCTGTAAAGGTAGCAGCCAGTCAGGCAGCGGCACAGACAGCTGCAGCGGCACAGGAGCTAGCAAACAGAGCTGTAAACAGAGCTGTAAACAGGGGAGTGTGAGTGGGAGTTCTGTTGGAGGAGAAGGTATTTGTGTGTGTTTGGTTTTGTCTTGGTAGTATCTGTATGTGTAGGGGCTTTGTGCTGGGAGAGAAGCTGAGTCCTGATTAGGGGGCGGGGCTTCACTGACAAGGGGTCCTGTAAAGGTAGCAGCCAGTCAGGCAGCGGCACAGACAGCTGCAGCGGCACAGGAGCTAGCAAACAGAGCTGTAAACAGGGGAGTGTGAGTGGGAGTTCTGTTGGAGGAGAAGGTATTTGTGTGTGTTTGGTTTTGTATTGGTAGTATCTGTATGTGTAGAGGCTTGGAGGGGCTTTGTGCTTGGAGAGAAGCTGAGCCCTGATTAGGGGGCGGGGCTTCACTGACTAGGGGTCCTGTAAAGGTAGCAGCCAGTCAGGCAGCGGCACAGACAGCTGCAGCGGCACAGGAGCTAGCAAACAGAGCTGTAAACAGGGGAGTGTGAGTGGGAGTTCTGTTGGAGGAGAAGGTATTTGTGTGTGTTTGGTTTTGTATTGGTAGTATCTGTATGTGTAGGGGCTTTGTGCTGGGAGAGAAGCTGAGCCCTGATTAGGGGGCGGGGCTTCACTGACTAGGGGTCCTATAAAGGTAGCAGCCAGTCAGACAGCGGCACAGGAGCTAGAAAACAGAGCTGTAAGCAGGGGAGTTTGAGTGGGAGTTCTGTTGGAGGAGAAGGTATTTGTGTTTTTTTGTATTGGTAGTATCTGTATGTGTAGAGGCTTGGAGGGGCTTTGTGCTGGGAGAGAAGCTGAGCCCTGATTGGGGGCGGTGCTTCACTGACTAGGGGTCCTATAAAACTGGCAGCCAGTCAGACAGCGGCACAGGAGCGAGCAAACAGAGCTGTAAACAGGGGAGTTTGAGTGGGAGTTCTGTTGGAGGATAAGGTATTTGTGTGTGTTTTTGTATTGGTAGTATCTGTATGTGCAGAGGCTTGGAGGGGCTAGGTGCTGCGAGAGAAGCTGAGCCCTGATTAGGGGGCGGGGCATCACTGACTAGGGGTCCTATAAAGGTAGCAGCCAGTCAGGCATCGGAACAGACAGCTGCAGTGGCACAGGAGCTAGCAAACAGAGCTGTAAACAGGGGAGTTTGAGTGGGAGTTCTGTTGGAGGAGAAGGTATTTGTGTGTGTTCGGTTTTGTATTGGTAGTGTCCGTATGTGTACGGGCTTTGTGCTGGGAGAGAAGCTGAGCCCTGATTAGGGGGCGGGGCATCACTGACTAGGGGTCCTATAAAGGTAGCAGCCAGTCAGGCATCGGAACAGACAGCTGCAGTGGCACAGGAGCTAGCAAACAGAGCTGTAAACAGGGGAGTTTGAGTGGGAGTTCTGTTGGAGGAGAAGGTATTTGTGTGTGTTCGGTTTTGTATTGGTAGTGTCCGTATGTGTACGGGCTTTGTGCTGGGAGAGAAGCTGAGCCCTGATTAGGGGGCGGGGCATCACTGACTAGGTGTCCTATAAAGGTAGCAGCCAGTCAGGCAGCGGCTAAGACAGCTGCAGCGGCACAGGAGCTAGCAAACAGAGCTGTAAACAGGGGAGTTGGAGTGGGAGTTCTGTTGGAGGAGAAGGTATTTGTGTGTTTTTGGTTTTGTATTGTCAGTATCTGTATGTGCAGGGGCTTTGTGCTGGGAGAGAAGCTGAGCCCTGATTAGGGGGCGGGGCTTCCCTGACTAGGGGTCCTATAAAGGTAGCAGCCAGTCAGGCAGCGGAACAGACAGCTGCAGTGGCACAGGAGCTAGCAAACAGAGCTGTAAACAGGGGAGTTTGAGTGGGAGTTCTGTTGGAGGAGAAGGTATTTGTGTGTGTTTGGTTTTGTATTGGTAGTATCTGTATGTGTAGAGGCTTGGAGGGGCTTTGTGCTTGGAGAGAAGCTGAGCCCTGATTAGGGGGCGGGGCTTCACTGACTAGGGGTCCTATAAAACTGGCAGCCAGTCAGGCAGCGGCACAGGAGCTAGCAAACAGAGCTGTAAACAGGGGAGTTGGAGTGGGAGTTCTGTTGGAGGAGAAGGTATTTGTGCGTGTTTTTGTATTGGTAGTATCTGTATGTGTAGAGGCTTGGAGGGGCTAGGTGCTGCGAGAGAAGCTGAGCCCTGATTAGGGGGCGGGGCTTAACTGACTAGGCGTCCTATAAAGGTAGCAGCCAGTCAGGCAGCGGCACAGACAGCTGCAGCGGCACAGGACCTAGCAAACAGAGCTGTAAACAGGGGAGTTGGAGTGGGAGTTCTGCTGGAGGAGAAGGTATTTGTGTGTGTTTGGTTTTGTATTGGTAGTATCTGTATGTGTAGGGCCTTTGTGCTGGGAGAGAAGCTGAACCCTGATTAGGGGGCGGGGCATCACTGACTAGGGGTCCTATAAAGGTAGCAGCCAGTCAGGCATCGGAACAGACAGCTTCAGTGGCACAGGAGCTAGCAAACAGAGCTGTAAACAGGGGAGTTAGAGTGGGAGTTCTGTTGGAGGAGAAGGTATTTGTGTGTGTTCGGTTTTGTATTGGTAGTGTCCGTATGTGTATGGGCTTTGTGCTGGGAGAGAAGCTGAGCCCTGATTAGGGGGCGGGGCATCACTGACTAGGTGTCCTATAAAGGTAGCAGCCAGTCAGGCAGCGGCTAAGACAGCTGCAGCGGCACAGGAGCTAGCAAACAGAGCTGTAAACAGGGGAGTTGGAGTGGGAGTTCTGTTGGAGGAGAAGGTATTTGTGTGTTTTTGGTTTTGTATTGTCAGTATCTGTATGTGCAGGGGCTTTGTGCTGGGAGAGAAGCTGAGCCCTGATTAGGGGGCGGGGCTTCAGTGACTAGGGGTCCTATAAAGGTAGCAGCCAGTCAGGCAGCGGAACAGACAGCTGCAGTGGCACAGGAGCTAGCAAACAGAGCTGTAAACAGGGGAGTTTGAGTGGGAGTTCTGTTGGAGGAGAAGGTATTTGTGTGTGTTTTTGTATTGGTAGTATCTGTATGTGTAGAGGTTTGAAGGGGCTTTGTGCTGGGAGAGAAGCTGAGCCCTGATTAGGGGGCGGGGCTTCACTGACAAGGGGTCCTATAAAGGTAGCAGCCAGTCAGGCAGCGGCACAGACAGCTTCAGCGGCACAGGAGCTTGCAAACAGAGCTCTAAACAGGGGAGTTTGAGTGGGAGTTCTGTTGGAGGAGAAGGTATTTGTGTGTGTTTGGTTTTGTATTGGTAGTATCTGTATGTGTAGAGGCTTGGAGGGGCTTTGTGCTGGGAGAGAAGCTGAGCCCTGATTAGGGTGCGGGGCTTCACTGACTAGGGGTCCTATAAAGGTAGTAGCCAGTCAGGCAGCGGCACAGGAGCTAGCAAACAGACCTGTAAACAGGGCAGTTTGATTGGGAGTTCTGTTGGAGGAGAAGGTATTTGTGTGTTTTTGGTTTTGTATTGTCAGTATCTGTATGTGTAGGGGCTTTGTGCTGGGAGAGAAGCTGAGCCCTGATTAGGGGGCGGGGCTTCACTGACTAGGGGTCCTATAAAGGTAGCAGCCAGTCAGGCAGCGGCACAGGAGCTAGCAAACAGAGCTGTAAACAGGGGAGTTTGAGTGGGAGTTCTGTTGGAGGAGAAGGTATTTGTGTGTGTTTTTGTATTGGTAGTATCTGTATGTGTAGAGGCTTGGAGGGGCTAGGTGCTGCGAGAGAAGCTGAGCCCTGATTAGGGGGCGGGGCTTAACTGACTAGGTGTCCTATGAAGGTAGCAGCCAGTCAGGCAGCGGCACAGACAGCTGCAGCGGCACAGGAGCTAGCAAACAGAGCTGTAAACAGGGGAGTTTGAGTGGGAGTTCTGTTGGAGGAGAAGGTATTTGTGTGTGTTTGGTTTTGTATTGTCAGTATCTGTATGTGCAGGGGCTTTGTGCTGGGAGAGAAGCTGAGCCCTGATTAGGGGGCGGGGCTTCCCTGACTAGGGGTCCTATAAAGGTAGCAGCCAGTCAGGCAGCGGCACAGGAGCTAGCAAACAGAGCTGTGAACAGGGGAGTTTGAGTGGGGTTCTGTTGGAGGAGAAGGTATTTGTGTGTGTTTGGTTTTGTATTGGTAGTATCTGTATGTGTAGAGGCTTGGAGGGGCTTTGTGCTGGGAGAAAAGCTGAGCCCTGATTAGGGGGCGGGGCTTCACTGACTAGGGGTCCTGTAAAGGTAGCAGCCAGTCAGGCAGCGGCACAGACAGCTGCAGCGGCACAGGAGCTAGCAAACAGAGCTGTAAACAGAGCTGTAAACAGGGGAGTGTGAGTGGGAGTTCTGTTGGAGGAGAAGGTATTTGTGTGTGTTTGGTTTTGTCTTGGTAGTATCTGTATGTGTAGGGGCTTTGTGCTGGGAGAGAAGCTGAGTCCTGATTAGGGGGCGGGGCTTCACTGACAAGGGGTCCTGTAAAGGTAGCAGCCAGTCAGGCAGCGGCACAGACAGCTGCAGCGGCACAGGAGCTAGCAAACAGAGCTGTAAACAGGGGAGTGTGAGTGGGAGTTCTGTTGGAGGAGAAGGTATTTGTGTGTGTTTGGTTTTGTATTGGTAGTATCTGTATGTGTAGGGCCTTTGTGCTGGGAGAGAAGCTGAGCCCTGATTAGGGGGCGGTGCTTCCCTGACTAGGGGTCCTATAAATGTAGCAGCCAGTCAGGCAGCGGCACAGGAGCTAGCAAACAGAGCTGTAAACAGGGGAGTTTGAGTGGGAGTTCTGTTGGAGGAGAAGGTATTTGTGTTTTTTTGTATTGGTAGTATCTGTATGTGTAGAGGCTTGGAGGGGCTTTGTGCTGGGAGAGAAGCTGAGCCCTGATTGGGGGCGGTGCTTCACTGACTAGGGGTCCTATAAAGCTAGCAGCCAGTCAGGCAGCGGCACAGGAGCTAGCAAACAGACCTGTAAACAGGGGAGTTTGAGTGGGAGTTCTGTTGGAGGAGAAGGTATTTGTGTGTGTTCGGTTTTGTATTGGTAGTGTCTGTATGTGTACGGGCTTTGTGCTGGGAGAGAAGCTGAGCCCTGATTAGGGGGCGGGGCTTCACTGACTAGGGGTCCTATAAAGGTAGCAGCCAGTCAGGCATCGGAACAGACAGCTTCAGTGGCACAGGAGCTAGCAAACAGAGCTGTAAACAGGGGAGTTAGAGTGGGAGTTCTGTTGGAGGAGAAGGTATTTGTGTGTGTTCGGTTTTGTATTGGTAGTGTCCGTATGTGTATGGGCTTTGTGCTGGGAGAGAAGCTGAGCCCTGATTAGGGGGCGGGGCATCACTGACTAGGTGTCCTATAAAGGTAGCAGCCAGTCAGGCAGCGGCTAAGACAGCTGCAGCGGCACAGGAGCTAGCAAACAGAGCTGTAAACAGGGGAGTTGGAGTGGGAGTTCTGTTGGAGGAGAAGGTATTTGTGTGTTTTTGGTTTTGTATTGTCAGTATCTGTATGTGCAGGGGCTTTGTGCTGGGAGAGAAGCTGAGCCCTGATTAGGGGGCGGGGCTTCAGTGACTAGGGGTCCTATAAAGGTAGCAGCCAGTCAGGCAGCGGAACAGACAGCTGCAGTGGCACAGGAGCTAGCAAACAGAGCTGTAAACAGGGGAGTTTGAGTGGGAGTTCTGTTGGAGGAGAAGGTATTTGTGTGTGTTTTTGTATTGGTAGTATCTGTATGTGTAGAGGTTTGAAGGGGCTTTGTGCTGGGAGAGAAGCTGAGCCCTGATTAGGGGGCGGGGCTTCACTGACAAGGGGTCCTATAAAGGTAGCAGCCAGTCAGGCAGCGGCACAGACAGCTTCAGCGGCACAGGAGCTTGCAAACAGAGCTCTAAACAGGGGAGTTTGAGTGGGAGTTCTGTTGGAGGAGAAGGTATTTGTGTGTGTTTGGTTTTGTATTGGTAGTATCTGTATGTGTAGAGGCTTGGAGGGGCTTTGTGCTGGGAGAGAAGCTGAGCCCTGATTAGGGTGCGGGGCTTCACTGACTAGGGGTCCTATAAAGGTAGTAGCCAGTCAGGCAGCGGCACAGGAGCTAGCAAACAGACCTGTAAACAGGGCAGTTTGATTGGGAGTTCTGTTGGAGGAGAAGGTATTTGTGTGTTTTTGGTTTTGTATTGTCAGTATCTGTATGTGTAGGGGCTTTGTGCTGGGAGAGAAGCTGAGCCCTGATTAGGGGGCGGGGCTTCACTGACTAGGGGTCCTATAAAGGTAGCAGCCAGTCAGGCAGCGGCACAGGAGCTAGCAAACAGAGCTGTAAACAGGGGAGTTTGAGTGGGAGTTCTGTTGGAGGAGAAGGTATTTGTGTGTGTTTTTGTATTGGTAGTATCTGTATGTGTAGAGGCTTGGAGGGGCTAGGTGCTGCGAGAGAAGCTGAGCCCTGATTAGGGGGCGGGGCTTAACTGACTAGGTGTCCTATGAAGGTAGCAGCCAGTCAGGCAGCGGCACAGACAGCTGCAGCGGCACAGGAGCTAGCAAACAGAGCTGTAAACAGGGGAGTTTGAGTGGGAGTTCTGTTGGAGGAGAAGGTATTTGTGTGTGTTTGGTTTTGTATTGTCAGTATCTGTATGTGCAGGGGCTTTGTGCTGGGAGAGAAGCTGAGCCCTGATTAGGGGGCGGGGCTTCCCTGACTAGGGGTCCTATAAAGGTAGCAGCCAGTCAGGCAGCGGCACAGGAGCTAGCAAACAGAGCTGTGAACAGGGGAGTTTGAGTGGGGTTCTGTTGGAGGAGAAGGTATTTGTGTGTGTTTGGTTTTGTATTGGTAGTATCTGTATGTGTAGGGCCTTTGTGCTGGGAGAGAAGCTGAGCCCTGATTAGGGGGCGGGGCATCACTGACTAGGGGTCCTATAAAGGTAGCAGCCAGTCAGGCATCGGAACAGACAGCTTCAGTGGCACAGGAGCTAGCAAACAGAGCTGTAAACAGGGGAGTTAGAGTGGGAGTTCTGTTGGAGGAGAAGGTATTTGTGTGTGTTCGGTTTTGTATTGGTAGTGTCCGTATGTGTATGGGCTTTGTGCTGGGAGAGAAGCTGAGCCCTGATTAGGGGGCGGGGCATCACTGACTAGGTGTCCTATAAAGGTAGCAGCCAGTCAGGCAGCGGCTAAGACAGCTGCAGCGGCACAGGAGCTAGCAAACAGAGCTGTAAACAGGGGAGTTGGAGTGGGAGTTCTGTTGGAGGAGAAGGTATTTGTGTGTTTTTGGTTTTGTATTGTCAGTATCTGTATGTGCAGGGGCTTTGTGCTGGGAGAGAAGCTGAGCCCTGATTAGGGGGCGGGGCTTCAGTGACTAGGGGTCCTATAAAGGTAGCAGCCAGTCAGGCAGCGGAACAGACAGCTGCAGTGGCACAGGAGCTAGCAAACAGAGCTGTAAACAGGGGAGTTTGAGTGGGAGTTCTGTTGGAGGAGAAGGTATTTGTGTGTGTTTTTGTATTGGTAGTATCTGTATGTGTAGAGGTTTGAAGGGGCTTTGTGCTGGGAGAGAAGCTGAGCCCTGATTAGGGGGCGGGGCTTCACTGACAAGGGGTCCTATAAAGGTAGCAGCCAGTCAGGCAGCGGCACAGACAGCTTCAGCGGCACAGGAGCTTGCAAACAGAGCTCTAAACAGGGGAGTTTGAGTGGGAGTTCTGTTGGAGGAGAAGGTATTTGTGTGTGTTTGGTTTTGTATTGGTAGTATCTGTATGTGTAGAGGCTTGGAGGGGCTTTGTGCTGGGAGAGAAGCTGAGCCCTGATTAGGGTGCGGGGCTTCACTGACTAGGGGTCCTATAAAGGTAGTAGCCAGTCAGGCAGCGGCACAGGAGCTAGCAAACAGACCTGTAAACAGGGCAGTTTGATTGGGAGTTCTGTTGGAGGAGAAGGTATTTGTGTGTTTTTGGTTTTGTATTGTCAGTATCTGTATGTGTAGGGGCTTTGTGCTGGGAGAGAAGCTGAGCCCTGATTAGGGGGCGGGGCTTCACTGACTAGGGGTCCTATAAAGGTAGCAGCCAGTCAGGCAGCGGCACAGGAGCTAGCAAACAGAGCTGTAAACAGGGGAGTTTGAGTGGGAGTTCTGTTGGAGGAGAAGGTATTTGTGTGTGTTTTTGTATTGGTAGTATCTGTATGTGTAGAGGCTTGGAGGGGCTAGGTGCTGCGAGAGAAGCTGAGCCCTGATTAGGGGGCGGGGCTTAACTGACTAGGTGTCCTATGAAGGTAGCAGCCAGTCAGGCAGCGGCACAGACAGCTGCAGCGGCACAGGAGCTAGCAAACAGAGCTGTAAACAGGGGAGTTTGAGTGGGAGTTCTGTTGGAGGAGAAGGTATTTGTGTGTGTTTGGTTTTGTATTGTCAGTATCTGTATGTGCAGGGGCTTTGTGCTGGGAGAGAAGCTGAGCCCTGATTAGGGGGCGGGGCTTCCCTGACTAGGGGTCCTATAAAGGTAGCAGCCAGTCAGGCAGCGGCACAGGAGCTAGCAAACAGAGCTGTGAACAGGGGAGTTTGAGTGGGGTTCTGTTGGAGGAGAAGGTATTTGTGTGTGTTTGGTTTTGTATTGGTAGTATCTGTATGTGTAGAGGCTTGGAGGGGCTTTGTGCTGGGAGAGAAGCTGAGCCCTGATTAGGGGGCGGGGCTTCACTGACTAGGGGTCCTGTAAAGGTAGCAGCCAGTCAGGCAGCGGCACAGACAGCTGCAGCGGCACAGGAGCTAGCAAACAGAGCTGTAAACAGAGCTGTAAACAGGGGAGTGTGAGTGGGAGTTCTGTTGGAGGAGAAGGTATTTGTGTGTGTTTGGTTTTGTCTTGGTAGTATCTGTATGTGTAGGGGCTTTGTGCTGGGAGAGAAGCTGAGTCCTGATTAGGGGGCGGGGCTTCACTGACAAGGGGTCCTGTAAAGGTAGCAGCCAGTCAGGCAGCGGCACAGACAGCTGCAGCGGCACAGGAGCTAGCAAACAGAGCTGTAAACAGGGGAGTGTGAGTGGGAGTTCTGTTGGAGGAGAAGGTATTTGTGTGTGTTTGGTTTTGTATTGGTAGTATCTGTATGTGTAGGGCCTTTGTGCTGGGAGAGAAGCTGAGCCCTGATTAGGGGGCGGTGCTTCCCTGACTAGGGGTCCTATAAATGTAGCAGCCAGTCAGGCAGCGGCACAGGAGCTAGCAAACAGAGCTGTAAACAGGGGAGTTTGAGTGGGAGTTCTGTTGGAGGAGAAGGTATTTGTGTTTTTTTGTATTGGTAGTATCTGTATGTGTAGAGGCTTGGAGGGGCTTTGTGCTGGGAGAGAAGCTGAGCCCTGATTGGGGGCGGTGCTTCACTGACTAGGGGTCCTATAAAGCTAGCAGCCAGTCAGGCAGCGGCACAGGAGCTAGCAAACAGACCTGTAAACAGGGGAGTTTGAGTGGGAGTTCTGTTGGAGGAGAAGGTATTTGTGTGTGTTCGGTTTTGTATTGGTAGTGTCTGTATGTGTACGGGCTTTGTGCTGGGAGAGAAGCTGAGCCCTGATTAGGGGGCGGGGCTTCACTGACTAGGGGTCCTATAAAGGTAGCAGCCAGTCAGGCATCGGAACAGACAGCTTCAGTGGCACAGGAGCTAGCAAACAGAGCTGTAAACAGGGGAGTTAGAGTGGGAGTTCTGTTGGAGGAGAAGGTATTTGTGTGTGTTCGGTTTTGTATTGGTAGTGTCCGTATGTGTATGGGCTTTGTGCTGGGAGAGAAGCTGAGCCCTGATTAGGGGGCGGGGCATCACTGACTAGGTGTCCTATAAAGGTAGCAGCCAGTCAGGCAGCGGCTAAGACAGCTGCAGCGGCACAGGAGCTAGCAAACAGAGCTGTAAACAGGGGAGTTGGAGTGGGAGTTCTGTTGGAGGAGAAGGTATTTGTGTGTTTTTGGTTTTGTATTGTCAGTATCTGTATGTGCAGGGGCTTTGTGCTGGGAGAGAAGCTGAGCCCTGATTAGGGGGCGGGGCTTCAGTGACTAGGGGTCCTATAAAGGTAGCAGCCAGTCAGGCAGCGGAACAGACAGCTGCAGTGGCACAGGAGCTAGCAAACAGAGCTGTAAACAGGGGAGTTTGAGTGGGAGTTCTGTTGGAGGAGAAGGTATTTGTGTGTGTTTTTGTATTGGTAGTATCTGTATGTGTAGAGGTTTGAAGGGGCTTTGTGCTGGGAGAGAAGCTGAGCCCTGATTAGGGGGCGGGGCTTCACTGACAAGGGGTCCTATAAAGGTAGCAGCCAGTCAGGCAGCGGCACAGACAGCTTCAGCGGCACAGGAGCTTGCAAACAGAGCTCTAAACAGGGGAGTTTGAGTGGGAGTTCTGTTGGAGGAGAAGGTATTTGTGTGTGTTTGGTTTTGTATTGGTAGTATCTGTATGTGTAGAGGCTTGGAGGGGCTTTGTGCTGGGAGAGAAGCTGAGCCCTGATTAGGGTGCGGGGCTTCACTGACTAGGGGTCCTATAAAGGTAGTAGCCAGTCAGGCAGCGGCACAGGAGCTAGCAAACAGACCTGTAAACAGGGCAGTTTGATTGGGAGTTCTGTTGGAGGAGAAGGTATTTGTGTGTTTTTGGTTTTGTATTGTCAGTATCTGTATGTGTAGGGGCTTTGTGCTGGGAGAGAAGCTGAGCCCTGATTAGGGGGCGGGGCTTCACTGACTAGGGGTCCTATAAAGGTAGCAGCCAGTCAGGCAGCGGCACAGGAGCTAGCAAACAGAGCTGTAAACAGGGGAGTTTGAGTGGGAGTTCTGTTGGAGGAGAAGGTATTTGTGTGTGTTTTTGTATTGGTAGTATCTGTATGTGTAGAGGCTTGGAGGGGCTAGGTGCTGCGAGAGAAGCTGAGCCCTGATTAGGGGGCGGGGCTTAACTGACTAGGTGTCCTATGAAGGTAGCAGCCAGTCAGGCAGCGGCACAGACAGCTGCAGCGGCACAGGAGCTAGCAAACAGAGCTGTAAACAGGGGAGTTTGAGTGGGAGTTCTGTTGGAGGAGAAGGTATTTGTGTGTGTTTGGTTTTGTATTGTCAGTATCTGTATGTGCAGGGGCTTTGTGCTGGGAGAGAAGCTGAGCCCTGATTAGGGGGCGGGGCTTCCCTGACTAGGGGTCCTATAAAGGTAGCAGCCAGTCAGGCAGCGGCACAGGAGCTAGCAAACAGAGCTGTGAACAGGGGAGTTTGAGTGGGGTTCTGTTGGAGGAGAAGGTATTTGTGTGTGTTTGGTTTTGTATTGGTAGTATCTGTATGTGTAGAGGCTTGGAGGGGCTTTGTGCTGGGAGAGAAGCTGAGCCCTGATTAGGGGGCGGGGCTTCACTGACTAGGGGTCCTGTAAAGGTAGCAGCCAGTCAGGCAGCGGCACAGACAGCTGCAGCGGCACAGGAGCTAGCAAACAGAGCTGTAAACAGAGCTGTAAACAGGGGAGTGTGAGTGGGAGTTCTGTTGGAGGAGAAGGTATTTGTGTGTGTTTGGTTTTGTCTTGGTAGTATCTGTATGTGTAGGGGCTTTGTGCTGGGAGAGAAGCTGAGTCCTGATTAGGGGGCGGGGCTTCACTGACAAGGGGTCCTGTAAAGGTAGCAGCCAGTCAGGCAGCGGCACAGACAGCTGCAGCGGCACAGGAGCTAGCAAACAGAGCTGTAAACAGGGGAGTGTGAGTGGGAGTTCTGTTGGAGGAGAAGGTATTTGTGTGTGTTTGGTTTTGTATTGGTAGTATCTGTATGTGTAGGGCCTTTGTGCTGGGAGAGAAGCTGAGCCCTGATTAGGGGGCGGTGCTTCCCTGACTAGGGGTCCTATAAATGTAGCAGCCAGTCAGGCAGCGGCACAGGAGCTAGCAAACAGAGCTGTAAACAGGGGAGTTTGAGTGGGAGTTCTGTTGGAGGAGAAGGTATTTGTGTTTTTTTGTATTGGTAGTATCTGTATGTGTAGAGGCTTGGAGGGGCTTTGTGCTGGGAGAGAAGCTGAGCCCTGATTGGGGGCGGTGCTTCACTGACTAGGGGTCCTATAAAGCTAGCAGCCAGTCAGGCAGCGGCACAGGAGCTAGCAAACAGACCTGTAAACAGGGGAGTTTGAGTGGGAGTTCTGTTGGAGGAGAAGGTATTTGTGTGTGTTCGGTTTTGTATTGGTAGTGTCTGTATGTGTACGGGCTTTGTGCTGGGAGAGAAGCTGAGCCCTGATTAGGGGGCGGGGCTTCACTGACTAGGGGTCCTATAAAGGTAGCAGCCAGTCAGGCATCGGAACAGACAGCTTCAGTGGCACAGGAGCTAGCAAACAGAGCTGTAAACAGGGGAGTTAGAGTGGGAGTTCTGTTGGAGGAGAAGGTATTTGTGTGTGTTCGGTTTTGTATTGGTAGTGTCCGTATGTGTATGGGCTTTGTGCTGGGAGAGAAGCTGAGCCCTGATTAGGGGGCGGGGCATCACTGACTAGGTGTCCTATAAAGGTAGCAGCCAGTCAGGCAGCGGCTAAGACAGCTGCAGCGGCACAGGAGCTAGCAAACAGAGCTGTAAACAGGGGAGTTGGAGTGGGAGTTCTGTTGGAGGAGAAGGTATTTGTGTGTTTTTGGTTTTGTATTGTCAGTATCTGTATGTGCAGGGGCTTTGTGCTGGGAGAGAAGCTGAGCCCTGATTAGGGGGCGGGGCTTCAGTGACTAGGGGTCCTATAAAGGTAGCAGCCAGTCAGGCAGCGGAACAGACAGCTGCAGTGGCACAGGAGCTAGCAAACAGAGCTGTAAACAGGGGAGTTTGAGTGGGAGTTCTGTTGGAGGAGAAGGTATTTGTGTGTGTTTTTGTATTGGTAGTATCTGTATGTGTAGAGGTTTGAAGGGGCTTTGTGCTGGGAGAGAAGCTGAGCCCTGATTAGGGGGCGGGGCTTCACTGACAAGGGGTCCTATAAAGGTAGCAGCCAGTCAGGCAGCGGCACAGACAGCTTCAGCGGCACAGGAGCTTGCAAACAGAGCTCTAAACAGGGGAGTTTGAGTGGGAGTTCTGTTGGAGGAGAAGGTATTTGTGTGTGTTTGGTTTTGTATTGGTAGTATCTGTATGTGTAGAGGCTTGGAGGGGCTTTGTGCTGGGAGAGAAGCTGAGCCCTGATTAGGGTGCGGGGCTTCACTGACTAGGGGTCCTATAAAGGTAGTAGCCAGTCAGGCAGCGGCACAGGAGCTAGCAAACAGACCTGTAAACAGGGCAGTTTGATTGGGAGTTCTGTTGGAGGAGAAGGTATTTGTGTGTTTTTGGTTTTGTATTGTCAGTATCTGTATGTGTAGGGGCTTTGTGCTGGGAGAGAAGCTGAGCCCTGATTAGGGGGCGGGGCTTCACTGACTAGGGGTCCTATAAAGGTAGCAGCCAGTCAGGCAGCGGCACAGGAGCTAGCAAACAGAGCTGTAAACAGGGGAGTTTGAGTGGGAGTTCTGTTGGAGGAGAAGGTATTTGTGTGTGTTTTTGTATTGGTAGTATCTGTATGTGTAGAGGCTTGGAGGGGCTAGGTGCTGCGAGAGAAGCTGAGCCCTGATTAGGGGGCGGGGCTTAACTGACTAGGTGTCCTATGAAGGTAGCAGCCAGTCAGGCAGCGGCACAGACAGCTGCAGCGGCACAGGAGCTAGCAAACAGAGCTGTAAACAGGGGAGTTTGAGTGGGAGTTCTGTTGGAGGAGAAGGTATTTGTGTGTGTTTGGTTTTGTATTGTCAGTATCTGTATGTGCAGGGGCTTTGTGCTGGGAGAGAAGCTGAGCCCTGATTAGGGGGCGGGGCTTCCCTGACTAGGGGTCCTATAAAGGTAGCAGCCAGTCAGGCAGCGGCACAGGAGCTAGCAAACAGAGCTGTGAACAGGGGAGTTTGAGTGGGGTTCTGTTGGAGGAGAAGGTATTTGTGTGTGTTTGGTTTTGTATTGGTAGTATCTGTATGTGTAGAGGCTTGGAGGGGCTTTGTGCTGGGAGAGAAGCTGAGCCCTGATTAGGGGGCGGGGCTTCACTGACTAGGGGTCCTGTAAAGGTAGCAGCCAGTCAGGCAGCGGCACAGACAGCTGCAGCGGCACAGGAGCTAGCAAACAGAGCTGTAAACAGAGCTGTAAACAGGGGAGTGTGAGTGGGAGTTCTGTTGGAGGAGAAGGTATTTGTGTGTGTTTGGTTTTGTCTTGGTAGTATCTGTATGTGTAGGGGCTTTGTGCTGGGAGAGAAGCTGAGTCCTGATTAGGGGGCGGGGCTTCACTGACAAGGGGTCCTGTAAAGGTAGCAGCCAGTCAGGCAGCGGCACAGACAGCTGCAGCGGCACAGGAGCTAGCAAACAGAGCTGTAAACAGGGGAGTGTGAGTGGGAGTTCTGTTGGAGGAGAAGGTATTTGTGTGTGTTTGGTTTTGTATTGGTAGTATCTGTATGTGTAGGGCCTTTGTGCTGGGAGAGAAGCTGAGCCCTGATTAGGGGGCGGTGCTTCCCTGACTAGGGGTCCTATAAATGTAGCAGCCAGTCAGGCAGCGGCACAGGAGCTAGCAAACAGAGCTGTAAACAGGGGAGTTTGAGTGGGAGTTCTGTTGGAGGAGAAGGTATTTGTGTTTTTTTGTATTGGTAGTATCTGTATGTGTAGAGGCTTGGAGGGGCTTTGTGCTGGGAGAGAAGCTGAGCCCTGATTGGGGGCGGTGCTTCACTGACTAGGGGTCCTATAAAGCTAGCAGCCAGTCAGGCAGCGGCACAGGAGCTAGCAAACAGACCTGTAAACAGGGGAGTTTGAGTGGGAGTTCTGTTGGAGGAGAAGGTATTTGTGTGTGTTCGGTTTTGTATTGGTAGTGTCTGTATGTGTACGGGCTTTGTGCTGGGAGAGAAGCTGAGCCCTGATTAGGGGGCGGGGCTTCACTGACTAGGGGTCCTATAAAGGTAGCAGCCAGTCAGGCAGCGGAACAGACAGCTTCAGTGGCACAGGAGCTAGCAAACAGAGCTGTAAACAAGGGAGTTTGAGTGGGAGTTCTGTTGGAGGAGAAGGTATTTGTGTTTGTTTTTGTATTGGTAGTATCTGTATGTGTAGAGGTTTGAAGGGGCTTTGTGCTGGGAGAGAAGCTGAGCCCTGATTAGGGGGCGGGGCTTCACTGACTAGGGGTCCTGTAAAGGTAGCAGCCAGTCAGGCAGCGGCACAGACAGCTGCAGCGGCACAGGAGCTAGCAAACAGAGCTGTAAGCAGGGGAGTTTGAGTGGGAGTTCTGTTGGAGGAGAAGGTATTTTTTTTTGTATTGGTAGTATCTGTATGTGTAGAGGCTTGGAGGGGCTTTGTGCTGGGAGAGAAGCTGAGCCCTGATTGGGGGCGGTGCTTCACTGACTAGGGGTCCTATAAAACTGGCAGCCAGTCAGGCAGCGGCACAGGAGCTAGCAAACAGAGCTGTAAACAGGGGAGTTTGAGTGGGAGTTCTGTTGGAGGAGAAGGTATTTGTGTGTGTTTTTGTATTTGTAGTATCTGTATGTGTAGAGGCTTGGAGGGGCTAGGTGCTGCGAGAGAAGCTGAGCCCTGATTAGGGGGCGGGGCTTCACGGCAAGGGGTCCTATAAAGGTCGCAGCCAGTCAGGCAGTGGCACAGGAGCTAGCAAACAGAGCTGTAAGCAGGGGAGTTTGAATGGGAGTTCTGTTGGAGGAGAAGGTATTTGTGTTTGTTTTTGTATTGGTAGTATCTGTATGTGTAGAGGTTTGAAGGGGCTTTGTGCTGGGAGAGAAGCTGAGCCCTGATTAGGGGGCGGGGCTTCACTGACTAGGGGTCCTGTAAAGGTAGCAGCCAGTCAGGCAGCGGCACAGACAGCTGCAGCGGCACAGGAGCTAGCAAACAGAGCTGTAAACAGGGGAGTGTGAGTGGGAGTTCTGTTGGAGGAGAAGGTATTTGTGTGTGTTTGGTTTTGTATTGGTAGTATCTGTATGTGTAGGGGCTTTGTGCTGGGAGAGAAGCTGAGCCCTGATTAGGGGGCGGGGCTTCACTGACTAGGGGTCCTATAAAGGTAGCAGCCAGTCAGACAGCGGCACAGGAGCTAGAAAACAGAGCTGTAAGCAGGGGAGTTTGAGTGGGAGTTCTGTTGGAGGAGAAGGTATTTGTGTTTTTTTGTATTGGTAGTATCTGTATGTGTAGAGGCTTGGAGGGGCTTTGTGCCGGGAGAGAAGCTGAGCCCTGATTGGGGGCGGTGCTTCACTGACTAGGGGTCCTATAAAACTGGCAGCCAGTCAGGCAGCGGCACAGGAGCGAGCAAACAGAGCTGTAAACAGGGGAGTTTGAGTGGGAGTTCTGTTGGAGGAGAAGGTATTTGTGTGTGTTTTTGTATTGGTAGTATCTGTATGTGCAGAGGCTTGGAGGGGCTAGGTGCTGCGAGAGAAGCTGAGCCCTGATTAGGGGGCGGGGCTTCCCTGACTAGGGGTCCTATAAAGGTAGCAGCCAGTCAGGCAGCGGAACAGACAGCTGCAGTGGCACAGGAGCTAGCAAACAGAGCTGTAAACAGGGGAGTTTGAGTGGGAGTTCTGTTGGAGGAGAAGGTATTTGTGTGTGTTTTTGTATTGGTAGTATCTGTATGTGTAGAGGTTTGAAGGGGCTTTGTGCTGGGAGAGAAGCTGAGCCCTGATTAGGGGGCGGGGCTTCACTGACAAGGGGTCCTATAAAGGTAGCAGCCAGTCAGGCAGCGGCACAGACAGCTGCAGCGGCACAGGAGCTTGCAAACAGAGCTCTAAACAGGGGAATTTGAGTGGGAGTTCTGTTGGAGGAGAAGGTATTTGTGTGTGTTTGGTTTTGTATTGGTAGTATCTGTATGTGTAGAGGCTTGGAGGGGCTTTGTGCTTGGAGAGAAGCTGAGCCCTGATTAGGGGGCGGGGCTTCACTGACTAGGGGTCCTATAAAACTGGCAGCCAGTCAGGCAGCGGCACAGGAGCTAGCAAACAGAGCTGTAAACAGGGGAGTTGGAGTGGGAGTTCTGTTGGAGGAGAAGGTATTTGTGTGTGTTTTTGTATTGGTAGTATCTGTATGTGTAGAGGCTTGGAGGGGCTAGGTGCTGCGAGAGAAGCTGAGCCCTGATTAGGGGGCGGGGCTTAACTGACTAGGCGTCCTATAAAGGTAGCAGCCAGTCAGGCAGCGGCACAGACAGCTGCAGCGGCACAGGAGCTAGCAAACAGAGCTGTAAACAGGGGAGTTGGAGTGGGAGTTCTGCTGGAGGAGAAGGTATTTGTGTGTGTTTGGTTTTGTATTGGTAGTATCTGTATGTGTAGGGCCTTTGTGCTGGGAGAGAAGCTGAGCCCTGATTAGGGGGCGGGGCTTCCCTGACTAGGGGTCCTATAAAGGTAGCAGCCAGTCAGGCAGCGGCACAGGAGCTAGCAAACAGAGCTGTGAACAGGGGAGTTTGAGTGGGAGTTCTGTTGGAGGAGAAGGTATTTGTGTGTGTTTGGTTTTTTATTGGTAGTATCTGTATGTGTAGAGGCTTGGAGGGGCTTTGTGCTGGGAGAGAAGCTGAGCCCTGATTAGGGGGCGGGGCTTCACTGACTAGGGGTCCTGTAAAGGTAGCAGCCAGTCAGGCAGCGGCACAGACAGCTGCAGCGGCACAGGAGCTAGCAAACAGAGCTGTAAACAGGGGAGTGTGAGTGGGAGTTCTGTTGGAGGAGAAGGTATTTGTGTGTGTTTGGTTTTGTCTTGGTAGTATCTGTATGTGTAGGGGCTTTGTGCTGGGAGAGAAGCTGAGTCCTGATTAGGGGGCGGGGCTTCACTGACTAGGGGTCCTGTAAAGGTAGCAGCCAGTCAGGCAGCGGCACAGACAGCTGCAGCGGCACAGGAGCTAGCAAACAGAGCTGTAAACAGGGGAGTGTGAGTGGGAGTTCTGTTGGAGGAGAAGGTATTTGTGTGTGTTTGGTTTTGTATTGGTAGTATCTGTATGTGTAGGGCCTTTGTGCTGGGAGAGAAGCTGAGCCCTGATTAGGGGGCGGTGCTTCCCTGACTAGGGGTCCTATAAATGTAGCAGCCAGTCAGGCAGCGGCACAGGAGCTAGCAAACAGAGCTGTAAACAGGGGAGTTTGAGTGGGAGTTCTGTTGGAGGAGAAGGTATTTGTGTTTTTTTGTATTGGTAGTATCTGTATGTGTAGAGGCTTGGAGGGGCTTTGTGCTGGGAGAGAAGCTGAGCCCTGATTGGGGGCGGTGCTTCACTGACTAGGGGTCCTATAAAGCTAGCAGCCAGTCAGGCAGCGGCACAGGAGCTAGCAAACAGACCTGTAAACAGGGGAGTTTGAGTGGGAGTTCTGTTGGAGGAGAAGGTATTTGTGTGTGTTCGGTTTTGTATTGGTAGTGTCTGTATGTGTACGGGCTTTGTGCTGGGAGAGAAGCTGAGCACTGATTAGGGGGCGGGGCTTCACTGACTAGGGGTCCTATAAAGGTAGCAGCCAGTCAGGCAGCGGAACAGACAGCTTCAGTGGCACAGGAGCTAGCAAACAGAGCTGTAAACAGGGGAGTTTGAGTGGGAGTTCTGTTGGAGGAGAAGGTATTTGTGTTTGTTTTTGTATTGGTAGTATCTGTATGTGTAGAGGTTTGAAGGGGCTTTGTGCTGGGAGAGAAGCTGAGCCCTGATTAGGGGGCGGGGCTTCACTGACTAGGGGTCCTGTAAAGGTAGCAGCCAGTCAGGCAGCGGCACAGACAGCTGCAGCGGCACAGGAGCTAGCAAACAGAGCTGTAAGCAGGGGAGTTTGAGTGGGAGTTCTGTTGGAGGAGAAGGTATTTTTTTTTGTATTGGTAGTATCTGTATGTGTAGAGGCTTGGAGGGGCTTTGTGCTGGGAGAGAAGCTGAGCCCTGATTGGGGGCGGTGCTTCACTGACTAGGGGTCCTATAAAACTGGCAGCCAGTCAGGCAGCGGCACAGGAGCTAGCAAACAGAGCTGTAAACAGGGGAGTTTGAGTGGGAGTTCTGTTGGAGGAGAAGGTATTTGTGTGTGTTTTTGTATTTGTAGTATCTGTATGTGTAGAGGCTTGGAGGGGCTAGGTGCTGCGAGAGAAGCTGAGCCCTGATTAGGGGGCGGGGCTTCACGGCAAGGGGTCCTATAAAGGTCGCAGCCAGTCAGGCAGTGGCACAGGAGCTAGCAAACAGAGCTGTAAGCAGGGGAGTTTGAATGGGAGTTCTGCTGGAGGAGAAGGTATTTGTGTGTGTTTGGTTTTGTATTGGTAGTATCTGTATGTGTAGGGGCTTTGTGCTGGGAGAGAAGCTGAGCCCTGATTAGGGGGCGGGGCATCACTGACTAGGGGTCCTATAAAGGTAGCAGCCAGTCAGGCATCGGAACAGACAGCTGCAGCGGCACAGGAGCTAGCAAACAGAGCTGTAAACAGGGGAGTTTGAGTGGGAGTTCTGTTGGAGGAGAAGGTATTTGTGTGTGTTCGGTTTTGTATTGGTAGTGTCCGTATGTGTACGGGCTTTGTGCTGGGAGAGAAGCTGAGCCCTGATTAGGGGGCGGGGCATCACTGACTAGGTGTCCTATAAAGGTAGCAGCCAGTCAGGCAGCGGCTAAGACAGCTGCAGCGGCACAGGAGCTAGCAAACAGAGCTGTAAACAGGGGAGTTTGAGTGGGAGTTCTGTTGGAGGAGAAGGTATTTGTGTGTGTTTGGTTTTGTATTGGTAGTATCTGTATGTGTAGAGGCTTGGAGGGGCTTTGTGCTTGGAGAGAAGCTGAGCCCTGATTAGGGGGCGGGTCTTCACTGACTAGGGGTCCTATAAAGGTAGCAGCCAGTCAGACAGCGGCACAGGAGCTAGAAAACAGAGCTGTAAGCAGGGGAGTTTGAGTGGGAGTTCTGTTGGAGGAGAAGGTATTTGTGTATGTTTTTTTGTATTGGTAGTGTCTGTATGTGTAGGGGTTTGGCGGGGCTTTGTGCTTGGAGAGAAGCTGAGCCCTGATTAGGGGGCGGGGCTTCACTGACTAGGGGTCCTATAAAGGTAGCAGCCAGTCAGGCATCGGCACAGACAGCTGCAGCGGCACAGGAGCTAGCAAACAGAGCTGTAAACACGGGAGTTTGAGTGGGAGTTCTGTTGGAGGAGATGGTATTTGTGTGTGTTTGGTTTTGTATTGGTAGTATCTGTATGTGTAGGGGTTTGGCGGGGCCTTGTGCTTGGAGAGAAGCTGAGCCCTGATTAGGGGGCGGGGCTTCACTGACTAGGGGTCCTATAAAGGTAGCAGCCAGTCAGGCAGCGGCACAGACAGCTGCAGCGGCACAGGAGCTAGCAAACAGAGCTGTAAGCAGGGGAGTTTGAGTGGGAGTTCTGTTGGAGGAGAAGGTATTTGTGTTTTTTTGTATTGGTAGTATCTGTATGTGTAGAGGCTTGGAGGGGCTTTGTGCTGGGAGAGAAGCTGAGCCCTGTTTGGGGGCGGTGCTTCACTGACTAGGGGTCCTATAAAGCTGGCAGCCAGTCAGGCAGCGGCACAGGAGCTAGCAAACAGAGCTGTAAACAGGGGAGTTTGAGTGGGAGTTCTGTTGGAGGAGAAGGTATTTGTGTGTGTTTTTGTATTTGTAGTATCTGTATGTGTAGAGGCTTGGAGGGGCTAGGTGCTGCGAGAGAAGCTGAGCCCTGATTAGGGGGCGGGGCTTCACGGCAAGGGGTCCTATAAAGGTCGCAGCCAGTCAGGCAGTGGCACAGGAGCTAGCAAACAGAGCTGTAAGCAGGGGAGTTTGAATGGGAGTTCTGTTGGAGGAGAAGGTATTTGTGTGTGTTTGGTTTTGTATTGGTAGTATCTGTATGTGTAGAGGCTTGGAGGGGCTTTGTGCTTGGAGAGAAGCTGAGCCCTGATTAGGGGGCGGGGCTTCACTGACTAGGGGTCCTGTAAAGGTAGCAGCCAGTCAGGCAGCGGCACAGACAGCTGCAGCGGCACAGGAGCTAGCAAACAGAGCTGTAAACAGGGGAGTGTGAGTGGGAGTTCTGTTGGAGGAGAAGGTATTTGTGTGTGTTTGGTTTTGTATTGGTAGTATCTGTATGTGTAGGGGCTTTGTGCTGGGAGAGAAGCTGAGCCCTGATTAGGGGGCGGGGCTTCACTGACTAGGGGTCCTATAAAGGTAGCAGCCAGTCAGACAGCGGCACAGGAGCTAGAAAACAGAGCTGTAAGCAGGGGAGTTTGAGTGGGAGTTCTGTTGGAGGAGAAGGTATTTGTGTTTTTTTGTATTGGTAGTATCTGTATGTGTAGAGGCTTGGAGGGGCTTTGTGCTGGGAGAGAAGCTGAGCCCTGATTGGGGGCGGTGCTTCACTGACTAGGGGTCCTATAAAACTGGCAGCCAGTCAGGCAGCGGCACAGGAGCGAGCAAACAGAGCTGTAAACAGGGGAGTTTGAGTGGGAGTTCTGTTGGAGGATAAGGTATTTGTGTGTGTTTTTGTATTGGTAATATCTGTATGTGCAGAGGCTTGGAGGGGCTAGGTGCTGCGAGAGAAGCTGAGCCCTGATTAGGGGGCGGGGCATCACTGACTAGGGGTCCTATAAAGGTAGCAGCCAGTCAGGCATCGGAACAGACAGCTGCAGTGGCACAGGAGCTAGCAAACAGAGCTGTAAACAGGGGAGTTTGAGTGGGAGTTCTGTTGGAGGAGAAGGTATTTGTGTGTGTTCGGTTTTGTATTGGTAGTGTCCGTATGTGTACGGGCTTTGTGCTGGGAGAGAAGCTGAGCCCTGATTAGGGGGCGGGGCATCACTGACTAGGGGTCCTATAAAGGTAGCAGCCAGTCAGGCATCGGAACAGACAGCTGCAGTGGCACAGGAGCTAGCAAACAGAGCTGTAAACAGGGGAGTTTGAGTGGGAGTTCTGTTGGAGGAGAAGGTATTTGTGTGTGTTCGGTTTTGTATTGGTAGTGTCCGTATGTGTACGGGCTTTGTGCTGGGAGAGAAGCTGAGCCCTGATTAGGGGGCGGGGCATCACTGACTAGGTGTCCTATAAAGGTAGCAGCCAGTCAGGCAGCGGCTAAGACAGCTGCAGCGGCACAGGAGCTAGCAAACAGAGCTGTAAACAGGGGAGTTGGAGTGGGAGTTCTGTTGGAGGAGAAGGTATTTGTGTGTTTTTGGTTTTGTATTGTCAGTATCTGTATGTGCAGGGGCTTTGTGCTGGGAGAGAAGCTGAGCCCTGATTAGGGGGCGGGGCTTCCCTGACTAGGGGTCCTATAAAGGTAGCAGCCAGTCAGGCAGCGGAACAGACAGCTGCAGTGGCACAGGAGCTAGCAAACAGAGCTGTAAACAGGGGAGTTTGAGTGGGAGTTCTGTTGGAGGAGAAGGTATTTGTGTGTGTTTTTGTATTGGTAGTATCTGTATGTGTAGAGGTTTGAAGGGGCTTTGTGCTGGGAGAGAAGCTGAGCCCTGATTAGGGGGCGGGGCTTCACTGACAAGGGGTCCTATAAAGGTAGCAGCCAGTCAGGCAGCGGAACAGACAGCTGCAGCGGCACAGGAGCTTGCAAACAGAGCTCTAAACAGCGGAGTTTGAGTGGGAGTTCTGTTGGAGGAGAAGGTATTTGTGTGTGTTTGGTTTTGTATTGGTAGTATCTGTATGTGTAGAGGCTTGGAGGGGCTTTGTGCTTGGAGAGAAGCTGAGCCCTGATTAGGGGGCGGGGCTTCACTGACTAGGGGTCCTATAAAACTGGCAGCCAGTCAGGCAGCGGCACAGGAGCTAGCAAACAGAGCTGTAAACAGGGGAGTTGGAGTGGGAGTTCTGTTGGAGGAGAAGGTATTTGTGCGTGTTTTTGTATTGGTAGTATCTGTATGTGTAGAGGCTTGGAGGGGCTAGGTGCTGCGAGAGAAGCTGAGCCCTGATTAGGGGGCGGGGCTTAACTGACTAGGCGTCCTATAAAGGTAGCAGCCAGTCAGGCAGCGGCACAGACAGCTGCAGCGGCACAGGACCTAGCAAACAGAGCTGTAAACAGGGGAGTTGGAGTGGGAGTTCTGCTGGAGGAGAAGGTATTTGTGTGTGTTTGGTTTTGTATTGGTAGTATCTGTATGTGTAGGGCCTTTGTGCTGGGAGAGAAGCTGAGCCCTGATTAGGGGGCGGGGCATCACTGACTAGGGGTCCTATAAAGGTAGCAGCCAGTCAGGCATCGGAACAGACAGCTTCAGTGGCACAGGAGCTAGCAAACAGAGCTGTAAACAGGGGAGTTAGAGTGGGAGTTCTGTTGGAGGAGAAGGTATTTGTGTGTGTTCGGTTTTGTATTGGTAGTGTCCGTATGTGTATGGGCTTTGTGCTGGGAGAGAAGCTGAGCCCTGATTAGGGGGCGGGGCATCACTGACTAGGTGTCCTATAAAGGTAGCAGCCAGTCAGGCAGCGGCTAAGACAGCTGCAGCGGCACAGGAGCTAGCAAACAGAGCTGTAAACAGGGGAGTTGGAGTGGGAGTTCTGTTGGAGGAGAAGGTATTTGTGTGTTTTTGGTTTTGTATTGTCAGTATCTGTATGTGCAGGGGCTTTGTGCTGGGAGAGAAGCTGAGCCCTGATTAGGGGGCGGGGCTTCAGTGACTAGGGGTCCTATAAAGGTAGCAGCCAGTCAGGCAGCGGAACAGACAGCTGCAGTGGCACAGGAGCTAGCAAACAGAGCTGTAAACAGGGGAGTTTGAGTGGGAGTTCTGTTGGAGGAGAAGGTATTTGTGTGTGTTTTTGTATTGGTAGTATCTGTATGTGTAGAGGTTTGAAGGGGCTTTGTGCTGGGAGAGAAGCTGAGCCCTGATTAGGGGGCGGGGCTTCACTGACAAGGGGTCCTATAAAGGTAGCAGCCAGTCAGGCAGCGGCACAGACAGCTTCAGCGGCACAGGAGCTTGCAAACAGAGCTCTAAACAGGGGAGTTTGAGTGGGAGTTCTGTTGGAGGAGAAGGTATTTGTGTGTGTTTGGTTTTGTATTGGTAGTATCTGTATGTGTAGAGGCTTGGAGGGGCTTTGTGCTGGGAGAGAAGCTGAGCCCTGATTAGGGTGCGGGGCTTCACTGACTAGGGGTCCTATAAAGGTAGTAGCCAGTCAGGCAGCGGCACAGGAGCTAGCAAACAGACCTGTAAACAGGGCAGTTTGATTGGGAGTTCTGTTGGAGGAGAAGGTATTTGTGTGTTTTTGGTTTTGTATTGTCAGTATCTGTATGTGTAGGGGCTTTGTGCTGGGAGAGAAGCTGAGCCCTGATTAGGGGGCGGGGCTTCACTGACTAGGGGTCCTATAAAGGTAGCAGCCAGTCAGGCAGCGGCACAGGAGCTAGCAAACAGAGCTGTAAACAGGGGAGTTTGAGTGGGAGTTCTGTTGGAGGAGAAGGTATTTGTGTGTGTTTTTGTATTGGTAGTATCTGTATGTGTAGAGGCTTGGAGGGGCTAGGTGCTGCGAGAGAAGCTGAGCCCTGATTAGGGGGCGGGGCTTAACTGACTAGGTGTCCTATGAAGGTAGCAGCCAGTCAGGCAGCGGCACAGACAGCTGCAGCGGCACAGGAGCTAGCAAACAGAGCTGTAAACAGGGCAGTTTGAGTGGGAGTTCTGTTGGAGGAGAAGGTATTTGTGTGTGTTTGGTTTTGTATTGTCAGTATCTGTATGTGCAGGGGCTTTGTGCTGGGAGAGAAGCTGAGCCCTGATTAGGGGGCGGGGCTTCCCTGACTAGGGGTCCTATAAAGGTAGCAGCCAGTCAGGCAGCGGCACAGGAGCTAGCAAACAGAGCTGTGAACAGGGGAGTTTGAGTGGGGTTCTGTTGGAGGAGAAGGTATTTGTGTGTGTTTGGTTTTGTATTGGTAGTATCTGTATGTGTAGAGGCTTGGAGGGGCTTTGTGCTGGGAGAGAAGCTGAGCCCTGATTAGGGGGCGGGGCTTCACTGACTAGGGGTCCTGTAAAGGTAGCAGCCAGTCAGGCAGCGGCACAGACAGCTGCAGCGGCACAGGAGCTAGCAAACAGAGCTGTAAACAGAGCTGTAAACAGGGGAGTGTGAGTGGGAGTTCTGTTGGAGGAGAAGGTATTTGTGTGTGTTTGGTTTTGTCTTGGTAGTATCTGTATGTGTAGGGGCTTTGTGCTGGGAGAGAAGCTGAGCCCTGATTAGGGGGCGGGGCTTCACTGACTAGGGGTCCTGTAAAGGTAGCAGCCAGTCAGGCAGCGGCACAGACAGCTGCAGCGGCACAGGAGCTAGCAAACAGAGCTGTAAACAGGGGAGTGTGAGTGGGAGTTCTGTTGGAGGAGAAGGTATTTGTGTGTGTTTGGTTTTGTATTGGTAGTATCTGTATGTGTAGGGCCTTTGTGCTGGGAGAGAAGCTGAGCCCTGATTAGGGGGCGGTGCTTCCCTGACTAGGGGTCCTATAAATGTAGCAGCCAGTCAGGCAGCGGCACAGGAGCTAGCAAACAGAGCTGTAAACAGGGGAGTTTGAGTGGGAGTTCTGTTGGAGGAGAAGGTATTTGTGTTTTTTTGTATTGGTAGTATCTGTATGTGTAGAGGCTTGGAGGGGCTTTGTGCTGGGAGAGAAGCTGAGCCCTGATTGGGGGCGGTGCTTCACTGACTAGGGGTCCTATAAAGCTAGCAGCCAGTCAGGCAGCGGCACAGGAGCTAGCAAACAGACCTGTAAACAGGGGAGTTTGAGTGGGAGTTCTGTTGGAGGAGAAGGTATTTGTGTGTGTTCGGTTTTGTATTGGTAGTGTCTGTATGTGTACGGGCTTTGTGCTGGGAGAGAAGCTGAGCCCTGATTAGGGGGCGGGGCTTCACTGACTAGGGGTCCTATAAAGGTAGCAGCCAGTCAGGCAGCGGAACAGACAGCTTCAGTGGCACAGGAGCTAGCAAACAGAGCTGTAAACAAGGGAGTTTGAGTGGGAGTTCTGTTGGAGGAGAAGGTATTTGTGTTTGTTTTTGTATTGGTAGTATCTGTATGTGTAGAGGTTTGAAGGGGCTTTGTGCTGGGAGAGAAGCTGAGCCCTGATTAGGGGGCGGGGCTTCACTGACTAGGGGTCCTGTAAAGGTAGCAGCCAGTCAGGCAGCGGCACAGACAGCTGCAGCGGCACAGGAGCTAGCAAACAGAGCTGTAAGCAGGGGAGTTTGAGTGGGAGTTCTGTTGGAGGAGAAGGTATTTTTTTTTGTATTGGTAGTATCTGTATGTGTAGAGGCTTGGAGGGGCTTTGTGCTGGGAGAGAAGCTGAGCCCTGATTGGGGGCGGTGCTTCACTGACTAGGGGTCCTATAAAACTGGCAGCCAGTCAGGCAGCGGCACAGGAGCTAGCAAACAGAGCTGTAAACAGGGGAGTTTGAGTGGGAGTTCTGTTGGAGGAGAAGGTATTTGTGTGTGTTTTTGTATTTGTAGTATCTGTATGTGTAGAGGCTTGGAGGGGCTAGGTGCTGCGAGAGAAGCTGAGCCCTGATTAGGGGGCGGGGCTTCACGGCAAGGGGTCCTATAAAGGTCGCAGCCAGTCAGGCAGTGGCACAGGAGCTAGCAAACAGAGCTGTAAACAGGGGAGTGTGAGTGGGAGTTCTGTTGGAGGAGAAGGTATTTGTGTGTGTTTGGTTTTGTATTGGTAGTATCTGTATGTGTAGGGGCTTTGTGCTGGGAGAGAAGCTGAGCCCTGATTAGGGGGCGGGGCTTCACTGACTAGGGGTCCTATAAAGGTAGCAGCCAGTCAGACAGCGGCACAGGAGCTAGAAAACAGAGCTGTAAGCAGGGGAGTTTGAGTGGGAGTTCTGTTGGAGGAGAAGGTATTTGTGTTTTTTTGTATTGGTAGTATCTGTATGTGTAGAGGCTTGGAGGGGCTTTGTGCTGGGAGAGAAGCTGAGCCCTGATTAGGGGGCGGGGCTTCACTGACTAGGGGTCCTGTAAAGGTAGCAGCCAGTCAGGCAGCGGCACAGACAGCTGCAGCGGCACAGGAGCTAGCAAACAGAGCTGTAAACAGGGGAGTGTGAGTGGGAGTTCTGTTGGAGGAGAAGGTATTTGTGTGTGTTTGGTTTTGTCTTGGTAGTATCTGTATGTGTAGGGGCTTTGTGCTGGGAGAGAAGCTGAGTCCTGATTAGGGGGCGGGGCTTCACTGACTAGGGGTCCTATAAAGGTAGCAGCCAATCAGGCATCGGAACAGACAGCTGCTGTGGCACAGGAGCTAGCAAACAGAGCTGTAAACAGGGGAGTTTGAGTGGGAGTTCTGTTGGAGGAGAAGGTATTTGTGTGTGTTCGGTTTTGTATTGGTAGTGTCCGTATGTGTACGGGCTTTGTGCTGGGAGAGAAGCTGAGCCCTGATTGGGGGCGGTGCTTCACTGACTAGGGGTCCTATAAAACTGGCAGCCAGTCAGGCAGCGGCACAGGAGCGAGCAAACAGAGCTGTAAACAGGGGAGTTGGAGTGGGAGTTCTGTTGGAGGAGAAGGTATTTGTGTGTGTTTGGTTTTGTATTGGTAGTATCTGTATGTGTAGAGGCTTGGAGGGGCTTTGTGCTGGGAGAGAAGCTGAGCCCTGATTGGGGGCGGTGCTTCACTGACTAGGGGTCCTATAAAACTGGCAGCCAGTCAGGCAGCGGCACAGACAGCTGCAGCGGCACAGGAGCTAGCAAACAGAGCTGTAAACAGGGGAGTGTGAGTGGGAGTTCTGTTGGAGGAGAAGGTATTTGTGTGTGTTTGGTTTTGTATTGGTAGTATCTGTATGTGTAGGGGCTTTGTGCTGGGAGAGAAGCTGAGCCCTGATTAGGGGGCGGGGCTTCACTGACTAGGGGTCCTATAAAGGTAGCAGCCAGTCAGACAGCGGCACAGGAGCTAGAAAACAGAGCTGTAAGCAGGGGAGTTTGAGTGGGAGTTCTGTTGGAGGAGAAGGTATTTGTGTTTTTTTGTATTGGTAGTATCTGTATGTGTAGAGGCTTGGAGGGGCTTTGTGCCGGGAGAGAAGCTGAGCCCTGATTGGGGGCGGTGCTTCACTGACTAGGGGTCCTATAAAACTGGCAGCCAGTCAGGCAGCGGCACAGGAGCGAGCAAACAGAGCTGTAAACAGGGGAGTTTGAGTGGGAGTTCTGTTGGAGGAGAAGGTATTTGTGTGTGTTTTTGTATTGGTAGTATCTGTATGTGCAGAGGCTTGGAGGGGCTAGGTGCTGCGAGAGAAGCTGAGCCCTGATTAGGGGGCGGGGCATCACTGACTAGGGGTCCTATAAAGGTAGCAGCCAGTCAGGCATCGGAACAGACAGCTGCAGTGGCACAGGAGCTAGCAAACAGAGCTGTAAACAGGGGAGTTTGAGTGGGAGTTCTGTTGGAGGAGAAGGTATTTGTGTGTGTTCGGTTTTGTATTGGTAGTGTCCGTATGTGTACGGGCTTTGTGCTGGGAGAGAAGCTGAGCCCTGATTAGGGGGCGGGGCATCACTGACTAGGTGTCCTATAAAGGTAGCAGCCAGTCAGGCAGCGGCTAAGACAGCTGCAGCGGCACAGGAGCTAGCAAACAGAGCTGTAAACAGGGGAGTTGGAGTGGGAGTTCTGTTGGAGGAGAAGGTATTTGTGTGTTTTTGGTTTTGTATTGTCAGTATCTGTATGTGCAGGGGCTTTGTGCTGGGAGAGAAGCTGAGCCCTGATTAGGGGGCGGGGCTTCCCTGACTAGGGGTCCTATAAAGGTTGCAGCCAGTCAGGCAGCGGAACAGACAGCTGCAGTGGCACAGGAGCTAGCAAACAGAGCTGTAAACAGGGGAGTTTGAGTGGGAGTTCTGTTGGAGGAGAAGGTATTTGTGTGTGTTTTTGTATTGGTAGTATCTGTATGTGTAGAGGTTTGAAGGGGCTTTGTGCTGGGAGAGAAGCTGAGCCCTGATTAGGGGGCGGGGCTTCACTGACAAGGGGTCCTATAAAGGTAGCAGCCAGTCAGGCAGCGGAACAGACAGCTGCAGCGGCACAGGAGCTTGCAAACAGAGCTCTAAACAGCGGAGTTTGAGTGGGAGTTCTGTTGGAGGAGAAGGTATTTGTGTGTGTTTGGTTTTGTATTGGTAGTATCTGTATGTGTAGAGGCTTGGAGGGGCTTTGTGCTTGGAGAGAAGCTGAGCCCTGATTAGGGGGCGGGGCTTCACTGACTAGGGGTCCTATAAAACTGGCAGCCAGTCAGGCAGCGGCACAGGAGCTAGCAAACAGAGCTGTAAACAGGGGAGTTGGAGTGGGAGTTCTGTTGGAGGAGAAGGTATTTGTGCGTGTTTTTGTATTGGTAGTATCTGTATGTGTAGAGGCTTGGAGGGGCTAGGTGCTGCGAGAGAAGCTGAGCCCTGATTAGGGGGCGGGGCTTAACTGACTAGGCGTCCTATAAAGGTAGCAGCCAGTCAGGCAGCGGCACAGACAGCTGCAGCGGCACAGGACCTAGCAAACAGAGCTGTAAACAGGGGAGTTGGAGTGGGAGTTCTGCTGGAGGAGAAGGTATTTGTGTGTGTTTGGTTTTGTATTGGTAGTATCTGTATGTGTAGGGCCTTTGTGCTGGGAGAGAAGCTGAGCCCTGATTAGGGGGCGGGGCATCACTGACTAGGGGTCCTATAAAGGTAGCAGCCAGTCAGGCATCGGAACAGACAGCTTCAGTGGCACAGGAGCTAGCAAACAGAGCTGTAAACAGGGGAGTTAGAGTGGGAGTTCTGTTGGAGGAGAAGGTATTTGTGTGTGTTCGGTTTTGTATTGGTAGTGTCCGTATGTGTATGGGCTTTGTGCTGGGAGAGAAGCTGAGCCCTGATTAGGGGGCGGGGCATCACTGACTAGGTGTCCTATAAAGGTAGCAGCCAGTCAGGCAGCGGCTAAGACAGCTGCAGCGGCACAGGAGCTAGCAAACAGAGCTGTAAACAGGGGAGTTGGAGTGGGAGTTCTGTTGGAGGAGAAGGTATTTGTGTGTTTTTGGTTTTGTATTGTCAGTATCTGTATGTGCAGGGGCTTTGTGCTGGGAGAGAAGCTGAGCCCTGATTAGGGGGCGGGGCTTCACTGACAAGGGGTCCTATAAAGGTAGCAGCCAGTCAGGCAGCGGCACAGACAGCTTCAGCGGCACAGGAGCTTGCAAACAGAGCTCTAAACAGGGGAGTTTGAGTGGGAGTTCTGTTGGAGGAGAAGGTATTTGTGTGTGTTTGGTTTTGTATTGGTAGTATCTGTATGTGTAGAGGCTTGGAGGGGCTTTGTGCTGGGAGAGAAGCTGAGCCCTGATTAGGGTGCGGGGCTTCACTGACTAGGGGTCCTATAAAGGTAGTAGCCAGTCAGGCAGCGGCACAGGAGCTAGCAAACAGACCTGTAAACAGGGCAGTTTGATTGGGAGTTCTGTTGGAGGAGAAGGTATTTGTGTGTTTTTGGTTTTGTATTGTCAGTATCTGTATGTGTAGGGGCTTTGTGCTGGGAGAGAAGCTGAGCCCTGATTAGGGGGCGGGGCTTCACTGACTAGGGGTCCTATAAAGGTAGCAGCCAGTCAGGCAGCGGCACAGGAGCTAGCAAACAGAGCTGTAAACAGGGGAGTTTGAGTGGGAGTTCTGTTGGAGGAGAAGGTATTTGTGTGTGTTTTTGTATTGGTAGTATCTGTATGTGTAGAGGCTTGGAGGGGCTAGGTGCTGCGAGAGAAGCTGAGCCCTGATTAGGGGGCGGGGCTTAACTGACTAGGTGTCCTATGAAGGTAGCAGCCAGTCAGGCAGCGGCACAGACAGCTGCAGCGGCACAGGAGCTAGCAAACAGAGCTGTAAACAGGGCAGTTTGAGTGGGAGTTCTGTTGGAGGAGAAGGTATTTGTGTGTGTTTGGTTTTGTATTGTCAGTATCTGTATGTGCAGGGGCTTTGTGCTGGGAGAGAAGCTGAGCCCTGATTAGGGGGCGGGGCTTCCCTGACTAGGGGTCCTATAAAGGTAGCAGCCAGTCAGGCAGCGGCACAGGAGCTAGCAAACAGAGCTGTGAACAGGGGAGTTTGAGTGGGGTTCTGTTGGAGGAGAAGGTATTTGTGTGTGTTTGGTTTTGTATTGGTAGTATCTGTATGTGTAGAGGCTTGGAGGGGCTTTGTGCTGGGAGAGAAGCTGAGCCCTGATTAGGGGGCGGGGCTTCACTGACTAGGGGTCCTGTAAAGGTAGCAGCCAGTCAGGCAGCGGCACAGACAGCTGCAGCGGCACAGGAGCTAGCAAACAGAGCTGTAAACAGAGCTGTAAACAGGGGAGTGTGAGTGGGAGTTCTGTTGGAGGAGAAGGTATTTGTGTGTGTTTGGTTTTGTCTTGGTAGTATCTGTATGTGTAGGGGCTTTGTGCTGGGAGAGAAGCTGAGCCCTGATTAGGGGGCGGGGCTTCACTGACTAGGGGTCCTGTAAAGGTAGCAGCCAGTCAGGCAGCGGCACAGACAGCTGCAGCGGCACAGGAGCTAGCAAACAGAGCTGTAAACAGGGGAGTGTGAGTGGGAGTTCTGTTGGAGGAGAAGGTATTTGTGTGTGTTTGGTTTTGTATTGGTAGTATCTGTATGTGTAGGGCCTTTGTGCTGGGAGAGAAGCTGAGCCCTGATTAGGGGGCGGTGCTTCCCTGACTAGGGGTCCTATAAATGTAGCAGCCAGTCAGGCAGCGGCACAGGAGCTAGCAAACAGAGCTGTAAACAGGGGAGTTTGAGTGGGAGTTCTGTTGGAGGAGAAGGTATTTGTGTTTTTTTGTATTGGTAGTATCTGTATGTGTAGAGGCTTGGAGGGGCTTTGTGCTGGGAGAGAAGCTGAGCCCTGATTGGGGGCGGTGCTTCACTGACTAGGGGTCCTATAAAGCTAGCAGCCAGTCAGGCAGCGGCACAGGAGCTAGCAAACAGACCTGTAAACAGGGGAGTTTGAGTGGGAGTTCTGTTGGAGGAGAAGGTATTTGTGTGTGTTCGGTTTTGTATTGGTAGTGTCTGTATGTGTACGGGCTTTGTGCTGGGAGAGAAGCTGAGCCCTGATTAGGGGGCGGGGCTTCACTGACTAGGGGTCCTATAAAGGTAGCAGCCAGTCAGGCAGCGGAACAGACAGCTTCAGTGGCACAGGAGCTAGCAAACAGAGCTGTAAACAAGGGAGTTTGAGTGGGAGTTCTGTTGGAGGAGAAGGTATTTGTGTTTGTTTTTGTATTGGTAGTATCTGTATGTGTAGAGGTTTGAAGGGGCTTTGTGCTGGGAGAGAAGCTGAGCCCTGATTAGGGGGCGGGGCTTCACTGACTAGGGGTCCTGTAAAGGTAGCAGCCAGTCAGGCAGCGGCACAGACAGCTGCAGCGGCACAGGAGCTAGCAAACAGAGCTGTAAGCAGGGGAGTTTGAGTGGGAGTTCTGTTGGAGGAGAAGGTATTTTTTTTTGTATTGGTAGTATCTGTATGTGTAGAGGCTTGGAGGGGCTTTGTGCTGGGAGAGAAGCTGAGCCCTGATTGGGGGCGGTGCTTCACTGACTAGGGGTCCTATAAAACTGGCAGCCAGTCAGGCAGCGGCACAGGAGCTAGCAAACAGAGCTGTAAACAGGGGAGTTTGAGTGGGAGTTCTGTTGGAGGAGAAGGTATTTGTGTGTGTTTTTGTATTTGTAGTATCTGTATGTGTAGAGGCTTGGAGGGGCTAGGTGCTGCGAGAGAAGCTGAGCCCTGATTAGGGGGCGGGGCTTCACGGCAAGGGGTCCTATAAAGGTCGCAGCCAGTCAGGCAGTGGCACAGGAGCTAGCAAACAGAGCTGTAAACAGGGGAGTGTGAGTGGGAGTTCTGTTGGAGGAGAAGGTATTTGTGTGTGTTTGGTTTTGTATTGGTAGTATCTGTATGTGTAGGGGCTTTGTGCTGGGAGAGAAGCTGAGCCCTGATTAGGGGGCGGGGCTTCACCTACTAGGGGTCCTATAAAGGTAGCAGCCAGTCAGACAGCGGCACAGGAGCTAGAAAACAGAGCTGTAAGCAGGGGAGTTTGAGTGGGAGTTCTGTTGGAGGAGAAGGTATTTGTGTTTTTTTGTATTGGTAGTATCTGTATGTGTAGAGGCTTGGAGGGGCTTTGTGCTGGGAGAGAAGCTGAGCCCTGATTAGGGGGCGGGGCTTCACTGACTAGGGGTCCTGTAAAGGTAGCAGCCAGTCAGGCAGCGGCACAGACAGCTGCAGCGGCACAGGAGCTAGCAAACAGAGCTGTAAACAGGGGAGTGTGAGTGGGAGTTCTGTTGGAGGAGAAGGTATTTGTGTGTGTTTGGTTTTGTCTTGGTAGTATCTGTATGTGTAGGGGCTTTGTGCTGGGAGAGAAGCTGAGTCCTGATTAGGGGGCGGGGCTTCACTGACTAGGGGTCCTATAAAGGTAGCAGCCAATCAGGCATCGGAACAGACAGCTGCTGTGGCACAGGAGCTAGCAAACAGAGCTGTAAACAGAGCTGTAAACAGGGGAGTGTGAGTGGGAGTTCTGTTGGAGGAGAAGGTATTTGTGTGTGTTTGGTTTTGTCTTGGTAGTATCTGTATGTGTAGGGGCTTTGTGCTGGGAGAGAAGCTGAGTCCTGATTAGGGGGCGGGGCTTCACTGACAAGGGGTCCTGTAAAGGTAGCAGCCAGTCAGGCAGCGGCACAGACAGCTGCAGCGGCACAGGAGCTAGCAAACAGAGCTGTAAACAGGGGAGTGTGAGTGGGAGTTCTGTTGGAGGAGAAGGTATTTGTGTGTGTTTGGTTTTGTATTGGTAGTATCTGTATGTGTAGGGCCTTTGTGCTGGGAGAGAAGCTGAGCCCTGATTAGGGGGCGGTGCTTCCCTGACTAGGGGTCCTATAAATGTAGCAGCCAGTCAGGCAGCGGCACAGGAGCTAGCAAACAGAGCTGTAAACAGGGGAGTTTGAGTGGGAGTTCTGTTGGAGGAGAAGGTATTTGTGTTTTTTTGTATTGGTAGTATCTGTATGTGTAGAGGCTTGGAGGGGCTTTGTGCTGGGAGAGAAGCTGAGCCCTGATTGGGGGCGGTGCTTCACTGACTAGGGGTCCTATAAAGCTAGCAGCCAGTCAGGCAGCGGCACAGGAGCTAGCAAACAGACCTGTAAACAGGGGAGTTTGAGTGGGAGTTCTGTTGGAGGAGAAGGTATTTGTGTGTGTTCGGTTTTGTATTGGTAGTGTCTGTATGTGTACGGGCTTTGTGCTGGGAGAGAAGCTGAGCCCTGATTAGGGGGCGGGGCTTCACTGACTAGGGGTCCTATAAAGGTAGCAGCCAGTCAGGCATCGGAACAGACAGCTTCAGTGGCACAGGAGCTAGCAAACAGAGCTGTAAACAGGGGAGTTAGAGTGGGAGTTCTGTTGGAGGAGAAGGTATTTGTGTGTGTTCGGTTTTGTATTGGTAGTGTCCGTATGTGTATGGGCTTTGTGCTGGGAGAGAAGCTGAGCCCTGATTAGGGGGCGGGGCATCACTGACTAGGTGTCCTATAAAGGTAGCAGCCAGTCAGGCAGCGGCTAAGACAGCTGCAGCGGCACAGGAGCTAGCAAACAGAGCTGTAAACAGGGGAGTTGGAGTGGGAGTTCTGTTGGAGGAGAAGGTATTTGTGTGTTTTTGGTTTTGTATTGTCAGTATCTGTATGTGCAGGGGCTTTGTGCTGGGAGAGAAGCTGAGCCCTGATTAGGGGGCGGGGCTTCAGTGACTAGGGGTCCTATAAAGGTAGCAGCCAGTCAGGCAGCGGAACAGACAGCTGCAGTGGCACAGGAGCTAGCAAACAGAGCTGTAAACAGGGGAGTTTGAGTGGGAGTTCTGTTGGAGGAGAAGGTATTTGTGTGTGTTTTTGTATTGGTAGTATCTGTATGTGTAGAGGTTTGAAGGGGCTTTGTGCTGGGAGAGAAGCTGAGCCCTGATTAGGGGGCGGGGCTTCACTGACAAGGGGTCCTATAAAGGTAGCAGCCAGTCAGGCAGCGGCACAGACAGCTTCAGCGGCACAGGAGCTTGCAAACAGAGCTCTAAACAGGGGAGTTTGAGTGGGAGTTCTGTTGGAGGAGAAGGTATTTGTGTGTGTTTGGTTTTGTATTGGTAGTATCTGTATGTGTAGAGGCTTGGAGGGGCTTTGTGCTGGGAGAGAAGCTGAGCCCTGATTAGGGTGCGGGGCTTCACTGACTAGGGGTCCTATAAAGGTAGTAGCCAGTCAGGCAGCGGCACAGGAGCTAGCAAACAGACCTGTAAACAGGGCAGTTTGATTGGGAGTTCTGTTGGAGGAGAAGGTATTTGTGTGTTTTTGGTTTTGTATTGTCAGTATCTGTATGTGTAGGGGCTTTGTGCTGGGAGAGAAGCTGAGCCCTGATTAGGGGGCGGGGCTTCACTGACTAGGGGTCCTATAAAGGTAGCAGCCAGTCAGGCAGCGGCACAGGAGCTAGCAAACAGAGCTGTAAACAGGGGAGTTTGAGTGGGAGTTCTGTTGGAGGAGAAGGTATTTGTGTGTGTTTTTGTATTGGTAGTATCTGTATGTGTAGAGGCTTGGAGGGGCTAGGTGCTGCGAGAGAAGCTGAGCCCTGATTAGGGGGCGGGGCTTAACTGACTAGGTGTCCTATGAAGGTAGCAGCCAGTCAGGCAGCGGCACAGACAGCTGCAGCGGCACAGGAGCTAGCAAACAGAGCTGTAAACAGGGGAGTTTGAGTGGGAGTTCTGTTGGAGGAGAAGGTATTTGTGTGTGTTTGGTTTTGTATTGTCAGTATCTGTATGTGCAGGGGCTTTGTGCTGGGAGAGAAGCTGAGCCCTGATTAGGGGGCGGGGCTTCCCTGACTAGGGGTCCTATAAAGGTAGCAGCCAGTCAGGCAGCGGCACAGGAGCTAGCAAACAGAGCTGTGAACAGGGGAGTTTGAGTGGGGTTCTGTTGGAGGAGAAGGTATTTGTGTGTGTTTGGTTTTGTATTGGTAGTATCTGTATGTGTAGAGGCTTGGAGGGGCTTTGTGCTGGGAGAGAAGCTGAGCCCTGATTAGGGGGCGGGGCTTCACTGACTAGGGGTCCTGTAAAGGTAGCAGCCAGTCAGGCAGCGGCACAGACAGCTGCAGCGGCACAGGAGCTAGCAAACAGAGCTGTAAACAGAGCTGTAAACAGGGGAGTGTGAGTGGGAGTTCTGTTGGAGGAGAAGGTATTTGTGTGTGTTTGGTTTTGTCTTGGTAGTATCTGTATGTGTAGGGGCTTTGTGCTGGGAGAGAAGCTGAGTCCTGATTAGGGGGCGGGGCTTCACTGACAAGGGGTCCTGTAAAGGTAGCAGCCAGTCAGGCAGCGGCACAGACAGCTGCAGCGGCACAGGAGCTAGCAAACAGAGCTGTAAACAGGGGAGTGTGAGTGGGAGTTCTGTTGGAGGAGAAGGTATTTGTGTGTGTTTGGTTTTGTATTGGTAGTATCTGTATGTGTAGGGCCTTTGTGCTGGGAGAGAAGCTGAGCCCTGATTAGGGGGCGGTGCTTCCCTGACTAGGGGTCCTATAAATGTAGCAGCCAGTCAGGCAGCGGCACAGGAGCTAGCAAACAGAGCTGTAAACAGGGGAGTTTGAGTGGGAGTTCTGTTGGAGGAGAAGGTATTTGTGTTTTTTTGTATTGGTAGTATCTGTATGTGTAGAGGCTTGGAGGGGCTTTGTGCTGGGAGAGAAGCTGAGCCCTGATTGGGGGCGGTGCTTCACTGACTAGGGGTCCTATAAAGCTAGCAGCCAGTCAGGCAGCGGCACAGGAGCTAGCAAACAGACCTGTAAACAGGGGAGTTTGAGTGGGAGTTCTGTTGGAGGAGAAGGTATTTGTGTGTGTTCGGTTTTGTATTGGTAGTGTCTGTATGTGTACGGGCTTTGTGCTGGGAGAGAAGCTGAGCCCTGATTAGGGGGCGGGGCTTCACTGACTAGGGGTCCTATAAAGGTAGCAGCCAGTCAGGCATCGGAACAGACAGCTTCAGTGGCACAGGAGCTAGCAAACAGAGCTGTAAACAGGGGAGTTAGAGTGGGAGTTCTGTTGGAGGAGAAGGTATTTGTGTGTGTTCGGTTTTGTATTGGTAGTGTCCGTATGTGTATGGGCTTTGTGCTGGGAGAGAAGCTGAGCCCTGATTAGGGGGCGGGGCATCACTGACTAGGTGTCCTATAAAGGTAGCAGCCAGTCAGGCAGCGGCTAAGACAGCTGCAGCGGCACAGGAGCTAGCAAACAGAGCTGTAAACAGGGGAGTTGGAGTGGGAGTTCTGTTGGAGGAGAAGGTATTTGTGTGTTTTTGGTTTTGTATTGTCAGTATCTGTATGTGCAGGGGCTTTGTGCTGGGAGAGAAGCTGAGCCCTGATTAGGGGGCGGGGCTTCAGTGACTAGGGGTCCTATAAAGGTAGCAGCCAGTCAGGCAGCGGAACAGACAGCTGCAGTGGCACAGGAGCTAGCAAACAGAGCTGTAAACAGGGGAGTTTGAGTGGGAGTTCTGTTGGAGGAGAAGGTATTTGTGTGTGTTTTTGTATTGGTAGTATCTGTATGTGTAGAGGTTTGAAGGGGCTTTGTGCTGGGAGAGAAGCTGAGCCCTGATTAGGGGGCGGGGCTTCACTGACAAGGGGTCCTATAAAGGTAGCAGCCAGTCAGGCAGCGGCACAGACAGCTTCAGCGGCACAGGAGCTTGCAAACAGAGCTCTAAACAGGGGAGTTTGAGTGGGAGTTCTGTTGGAGGAGAAGGTATTTGTGTGTGTTTGGTTTTGTATTGGTAGTATCTGTATGTGTAGAGGCTTGGAGGGGCTTTGTGCTGGGAGAGAAGCTGAGCCCTGATTAGGGTGCGGGGCTTCACTGACTAGGGGTCCTATACAGGTAGTAGCCAGTCAGGCAGCGGCACAGGAGCTAGCAAACAGACCTGTAAACAGGGCAGTTTGATTGGGAGTTCTGTTGGAGGAGAACGTATTTGTGTGTTTTTGGTTTTGTATTGTCAGTATCTGTATGTGTAGGGGCTTTGTGCTGGGAGAGAAGCTGAGCCCTGATTAGGGGGCGGGGCTTCACTGACTAGGGGTCCTATAAAGGTAGCAGCCAGTCAGGCAGCGGCACAGGAGCTAGCAAACAGAGCTGTAAACAGGGGAGTTTGAGTGGGAGTTCTGTTGGAGGAGAAGGTATTTGTGTGTGTTTTTGTATTGGTAGTATCTGTATGTGTAGAGGCTTGGAGGGGCTAGGTGCTGCGAGAGAAGCTGAGCCCTGATTAGGGGGCGGGGCTTAACTGACTAGGTGTCCTATGAAGGTAGCAGCCAGTCAGGCAGCGGCACAGACAGCTGCAGCGGCACAGGAGCTAGCAAACAGAGCTGTAAACAGGGGAGTTTGAGTGGGAGTTCTGTTGGAGGAGAAGGTATTTGTGTGTGTTTGGTTTTGTATTGTCAGTATCTGTATGTGCAGGGGCTTTGTGCTGGGAGAGAAGCTGAGCCCTGATTAGGGGGCGGGGCTTCCCTGACTAGGGGTCCTATAAAGGTAGCAGCCAGTCAGGCAGCGGCACAGGAGCTAGCAAACAGAGCTGTGAACAGGGGAGTTTGAGTGGGGTTCTGTTGGAGGAGAAGGTATTTGTGTGTGTTTGGTTTTGTATTGGTAGTATCTGTATGTGTAGAGGCTTGGAGGGGCTTTGTGCTGGGAGAGAAGCTGAGCCCTGATTAGGGGGCGGGGCTTCACTGACTAGGGGTCCTGTAAAGGTAGCAGCCAGTCAGGCAGCGGCACAGACAGCTGCAGCGGCACAGGAGCTAGCAAACAGAGCTGTAAACAGAGCTGTAAACAGGGGAGTGTGAGTGGGAGTTCTGTTGGAGGAGAAGGTATTTGTGTGTGTTTGGTTTTGTCTTGGTAGTATCTGTATGTGTAGGGGCTTTGTGCTGGGAGAGAAGCTGAGTCCTGATTAGGGGGCGGGGCTTCACTGACAAGGGGTCCTGTAAAGGTAGCAGCCAGTCAGGCAGCGGCACAGACAGCTGCAGCGGCACAGGAGCTAGCAAACAGAGCTGTAAACAGGGGAGTGTGAGTGGGAGTTCTGTTGGAGGAGAAGGTATTTGTGTGTGTTTGGTTTTGTATTGGTAGTATCTGTATGTGTAGGGCCTTTGTGCTGGGAGAGAAGCTGAGCCCTGATTAGGGGGCGGTGCTTCCCTGACTAGGGGTCCTATAAATGTAGCAGCCAGTCAGGCAGCGGCACAGGAGCTAGCAAACAGAGCTGTAAACAGGGGAGTTTGAGTGGGAGTTCTGTTGGAGGAGAAGGTATTTGTGTTTTTTTGTATTGGTAGTATCTGTATGTGTAGAGGCTTGGAGGGGCTTTGTGCTGGGAGAGAAGCTGAGCCCTGATTGGGGGCGGTGCTTCACTGACTAGGGGTCCTATAAAGCTAGCAGCCAGTCAGGCAGCGGCACAGGAGCTAGCAAACAGACCTGTAAACAGGGGAGTTTGAGTGGGAGTTCTGTTGGAGGAGAAGGTATTTGTGTGTGTTCGGTTTTGTATTGGTAGTGTCTGTATGTGTACGGGCTTTGTGCTGGGAGAGAAGCTGAGCCCTGATTAGGGGGCGGGGCTTCACTGACTAGGGGTCCTATAAAGGTAGCAGCCAGTCAGGCAGCGGAACAGACAGCTTCAGTGGCACAGGAGCTAGCAAACAGAGCTGTAAACAAGGGAGTTTGAGTGGGAGTTCTGTTGGAGGAGAAGGTATTTGTGTTTGTTTTTGTATTGGTAGTATCTGTATGTGTAGAGGTTTGAAGGGGCTTTGTGCTGGGAGAGAAGCTGAGCCCTGATTAGGGGGCGGGGCTTCACTGACTAGGGGTCCTGTAAAGGTAGCAGCCAGTCAGGCAGCGGCACAGACAGCTGCAGCGGCACAGGAGCTAGCAAACAGAGCTGTAAGCAGGGGAGTTTGAGTGGGAGTTCTGTTGGAGGAGAAGGTATTTTTTTTTGTATTGGTAGTATCTGTATGTGTAGAGGCTTGGAGGGGCTTTGTGCTGGGAGAGAAGCTGAGCCCTGATTGGGGGCGGTGCTTCACTGACTAGGGGTCCTATAAAACTGGCAGCCAGTCAGGCAGCGGCACAGGAGCTAGCAAACAGAGCTGTAAACAGGGGAGTTTGAGTGGGAGTTCTGTTGGAGGAGAAGGTATTTGTGTGTGTTTTTGTATTTGTAGTATCTGTATGTGTAGAGGCTTGGAGGGGCTAGGTGCTGCGAGAGAAGCTGAGCCCTGATTAGGGGGCGGGGCTTCACGGCAAGGGGTCCTATAAAGGTCGCAGCCAGTCAGGCAGTGGCACAGGAGCTAGCAAACAGAGCTGTAAGCAGGGGAGTTTGAATGGGAGTTCTGTTGGAGGAGAAGGTATTTGTGTTTGTTTTTGTATTGGTAGTATCTGTATGTGTAGAGGTTTGAAGGGGCTTTGTGCTGGGAGAGAAGCTGAGCCCTGATTAGGGGGCGGGGCTTCACTGACTAGGGGTCCTGTAAAGGTAGCAGCCAGTCAGGCAGCGGCACAGACAGCTGCAGCGGCACAGGAGCTAGCAAACAGAGCTGTAAACAGGGGAGTGTGAGTGGGAGTTCTGTTGGAGGAGAAGGTATTTGTGTGTGTTTGGTTTTGTATTGGTAGTATCTGTATGTGTAGGGGCTTTGTGCTGGGAGAGAAGCTGAGCCCTGATTAGGGGGCGGGGCTTCACTGACTAGGGGTCCTATAAAGGTAGCAGCCAGTCAGACAGCGGCACAGGAGCTAGAAAACAGAGCTGTAAGCAGGGGAGTTTGAGTGGGAGTTCTGTTGGAGGAGAAGGTATTTGTGTTTTTTTGTATTGGTAGTATCTGTATGTGTAGAGGCTTGGAGGGGCTTTGTGCCGGGAGAGAAGCTGAGCCCTGATTGGGGGCGGTGCTTCACTGACTAGGGGTCCTATAAAACTGGCAGCCAGTCAGGCAGCGGCACAGGAGCGAGCAAACAGAGCTGTAAACAGGGGAGTTTGAGTGGGAGTTCTGTTGGAGGAGAAGGTATTTGTGTGTGTTTTTGTATTGGTAGTATCTGTATGTGCAGAGGCTTGGAGGGGCTAGGTGCTGCGAGAGAAGCTGAGCCCTGATTAGGGGGCGGGGCATCACTGACTAGGGGTCCTATAAAGGTAGCAGCCAGTCAGGCATCGGAACAGACAGCTGCAGTGGCACAGGAGCTAGCAAACAGAGCTGTAAACAGGGGAGTTTGAGTGGGAGTTCTGTTGGAGGAGAAGGTATTTGTGTGTGTTCGGTTTTGTATTGGTAGTGTCCGTATGTGTACGGGCTTTGTGCTGGGAGAGAAGCTGAGCCCTGATTAGGGGGCGGGGCATCACTGACTAGGTGTCCTATAAAGGTAGCAGCCAGTCAGGCAGCGGCTAAGACAGCTGCAGCGGCACAGGAGCTAGCAAACAGAGCTGTAAACAGGGGAGTTGGAGTGGGAGTTCTGTTGGAGGAGAAGGTATTTGTGTGTTTTTGGTTTTGTATTGTCAGTATCTGTATGTGCAGGGGCTTTGTGCTGGGAGAGAAGCTGAGCCCTGATTAGGGGGCGGGGCTTCCCTGACTAGGGGTCCTATAAAGGTAGCAGCCAGTCAGGCAGCGGAACAGACAGCTGCAGTGGCACAGGAGCTAGCAAACAGAGCTGTAAACAGGGGAGTTTGAGTGGGAGTTCTGTTGGAGGAGAAGGTATTTGTGTGTGTTTTTGTATTGGTAGTATCTGTATGTGTAGAGGTTTGAAGGGGCTTTGTGCTGGGAGAGAAGCTGAGCCCTGATTAGGGGGCGGGGCTTCACTGACAAGGGGTCCTATAAAGGTAGCAGCCAGTCAGGCAGCGGCACAGACAGCTGCAGCGGCACAGGAGCTTGCAAACAGAGCTCTAAACAGGGGAATTTGAGTGGGAGTTCTGTTGGAGGAGAAGGTATTTGTGTGTGTTTGGTTTTGTATTGGTAGTATCTGTATGTGTAGAGGCTTGGAGGGGCTTTGTGCTTGGAGAGAAGCTGAGCCCTGATTAGGGGGCGGGGCTTCACTGACTAGGGGTCCTATAAAACTGGCAGCCAGTCAGGCAGCGGCACAGGAGCTAGCAAACAGAGCTGTAAACAGGGGAGTTGGAGTGGGAGTTCTGTTGGAGGAGAAGGTATTTGTGTGTGTTTTTGTATTGGTAGTATCTGTATGTGTAGAGGCTTGGAGGGGCTAGGTGCTGCGAGAGAAGCTGAGCCCTGATTAGGGGGCGGGGCTTAACTGACTAGGCGTCCTATAAAGGTAGCAGCCAGTCAGGCAGCGGCACAGACAGCTGCAGCGGCACAGGAGCTAGCAAACAGAGCTGTAAACAGGGGAGTTGGAGTGGGAGTTCTGCTGGAGGAGAAGGTATTTGTGTGTGTTTGGTTTTGTATTGGTAGTATCTGTATGTGTAGGGCCTTTGTGCTGGGAGAGAAGCTGAGCCCTGATTAGGGGGCGGGGCTTCCCTGACTAGGGGTCCTATAAAGGTAGCAGCCAGTCAGGCAGCGGCACAGGAGCTAGCAAACAGAGCTGTGAACAGGGGAGTTTGAGTGGGAGTTCTGTTGGAGGAGAAGGTATTTGTGTGTGTTTGGTTTTTTATTGGTAGTATCTGTATGTGTAGAGGCTTGGAGGGGCTTTGTGCTGGGAGAGAAGCTGAGCCCTGATTAGGGGGCGGGGCTTCACTGACTAGGGGTCCTGTAAAGGTAGCAGCCAGTCAGGCAGCGGCACAGACAGCTGCAGCGGCACAGGAGCTAGCAAACAGAGCTGTAAACAGGGGAGTGTGAGTGGGAGTTCTGTTGGAGGAGAAGGTATTTGTGTGTGTTTGGTTTTGTCTTGGTAGTATCTGTATGTGTAGGGGCTTTGTGCTGGGAGAGAAGCTGAGTCCTGATTAGGGGGCGGGGCTTCACTGACTAGGGGTCCTGTAAAGGTAGCAGCCAGTCAGGCAGCGGCACAGACAGCTGCAGCGGCACAGGAGCTAGCAAACAGAGCTGTAAACAGGGGAGTGTGAGTGGGAGTTCTGTTGGAGGAGAAGGTATTTGTGTGTGTTTGGTTTTGTATTGGTAGTATCTGTATGTGTAGGGCCTTTGTGCTGGGAGAGAAGCTGAGCCCTGATTAGGGGGCGGTGCTTCCCTGACTAGGGGTCCTATAAATGTAGCAGCCAGTCAGGCAGCGGCACAGGAGCTAGCAAACAGAGCTGTAAACAGGGGAGTTTGAGTGGGAGTTCTGTTGGAGGAGAAGGTATTTGTGTTTTTTTGTATTGGTAGTATCTGTATGTGTAGAGGCTTGGAGGGGCTTTGTGCTGGGAGAGAAGCTGAGCCCTGATTGGGGGCGGTGCTTCACTGACTAGGGGTCCTATAAAGCTAGCAGCCAGTCAGGCAGCGGCACAGGAGCTAGCAAACAGACCTGTAAACAGGGGAGTTTGAGTGGGAGTTCTGTTGGAGGAGAAGGTATTTGTGTGTGTTCGGTTTTGTATTGGTAGTGTCTGTATGTGTACGGGCTTTGTGCTGGGAGAGAAGCTGAGCACTGATTAGGGGGCGGGGCTTCACTGACTAGGGGTCCTATAAAGGTAGCAGCCAGTCAGGCAGCGGAACAGACAGCTTCAGTGGCACAGGAGCTAGCAAACAGAGCTGTAAACAGGGGAGTTTGAGTGGGAGTTCTGTTGGAGGAGAAGGTATTTGTGTTTGTTTTTGTATTGGTAGTATCTGTATGTGTAGAGGTTTGAAGGGGCTTTGTGCTGGGAGAGAAGCTGAGCCCTGATTAGGGGGCGGGGCTTCACTGACTAGGGGTCCTGTAAAGGTAGCAGCCAGTCAGGCAGCGGCACAGACAGCTGCAGCGGCACAGGAGCTAGCAAACAGAGCTGTAAGCAGGGGAGTTTGAGTGGGAGTTCTGTTGGAGGAGAAGGTATTTTTTTTTGTATTGGTAGTATCTGTATGTGTAGAGGCTTGGAGGGGCTTTGTGCTGGGAGAGAAGCTGAGCCCTGATTGGGGGCGGTGCTTCACTGACTAGGGGTCCTATAAAACTGGCAGCCAGTCAGGCAGCGGCACAGGAGCTAGCAAACAGAGCTGTAAACAGGGGAGTTTGAGTGGGAGTTCTGTTGGAGGAGAAGGTATTTGTGTGTGTTTTTGTATTTGTAGTATCTGTATGTGTAGAGGCTTGGAGGGGCTAGGTGCTGCGAGAGAAGCTGAGCCCTGATTAGGGGGCGGGGCTTCACGGCAAGGGGTCCTATAAAGGTCGCAGCCAGTCAGGCAGTGGCACAGGAGCTAGCAAACAGAGCTGTAAGCAGGGGAGTTTGAATGGGAGTTCTGCTGGAGGAGAAGGTATTTGTGTGTGTTTGGTTTTGTATTGGTAGTATCTGTATGTGTAGGGGCTTTGTGCTGGGAGAGAAGCTGAGCCCTGATTAGGGGGCGGGGCATCACTGACTAGGGGTCCTATAAAGGTAGCAGCCAGTCAGGCATCGGAACAGACAGCTGCAGCGGCACAGGAGCTAGCAAACAGAGCTGTAAACAGGGGAGTTTGAGTGGGAGTTCTGTTGGAGGAGAAGGTATTTGTGTGTGTTCGGTTTTGTATTGGTAGTGTCCGTATGTGTACGGGCTTTGTGCTGGGAGAGAAGCTGAGCCCTGATTAGGGGGCGGGGCATCACTGACTAGGTGTCCTATAAAGGTAGCAGCCAGTCAGGCAGCGGCTAAGACAGCTGCAGCGGCACAGGAGCTAGCAAACAGAGCTGTAAACAGGGGAGTTTGAGTGGGAGTTCTGTTGGAGGAGAAGGTATTTGTGTGTGTTTGGTTTTGTATTGGTAGTATCTGTATGTGTAGAGGCTTGGAGGGGCTTTGTGCTTGGAGAGAAGCTGAGCCCTGATTAGGGGGCGGGTCTTCACTGACTAGGGGTCCTATAAAGGTAGCAGCCAGTCAGACAGCGGCACAGGAGCTAGAAAACAGAGCTGTAAGCAGGGGAGTTTGAGTGGGAGTTCTGTTGGAGGAGAAGGTATTTGTGTATGTTTTTTTGTATTGGTAGTGTCTGTATGTGTAGGGGTTTGGCGGGGCTTTGTGCTTGGAGAGAAGCTGAGCCCTGATTAGGGGGCGGGGCTTCACTGACTAGGGGTCCTATAAAGGTAGCAGCCAGTCAGGCATCGGCACAGACAGCTGCAGCGGCACAGGAGCTAGCAAACAGAGCTGTAAACACGGGAGTTTGAGTGGGAGTTCTGTTGGAGGAGATGGTATTTGTGTGTGTTTGGTTTTGTATTGGTAGTATCTGTATGTGTAGGGGTTTGGCGGGGCCTTGTGCTTGGAGAGAAGCTGAGCCCTGATTAGGGGGCGGGGCTTCACTGACTAGGGGTCCTATAAAGGTAGCAGCCAGTCAGGCAGCGGCACAGACAGCTGCAGCGGCACAGGAGCTAGCAAACAGAGCTGTAAGCAGGGGAGTTTGAGTGGGAGTTCTGTTGGAGGAGAAGGTATTTGTGTTTTTTTGTATTGGTAGTATCTGTATGTGTAGAGGCTTGGAGGGGCTTTGTGCTGGGAGAGAAGCTGAGCCCTGTTTGGGGGCGGTGCTTCACTGACTAGGGGTCCTATAAAGCTGGCAGCCAGTCAGGCAGCGGCACAGGAGCTAGCAAACAGAGCTGTAAACAGGGGAGTTTGAGTGGGAGTTCTGTTGGAGGAGAAGGTATTTGTGTGTGTTTTTGTATTTGTAGTATCTGTATGTGTAGAGGCTTGGAGGGGCTAGGTGCTGCGAGAGAAGCTGAGCCCTGATTAGGGGGCGGGGCTTCACGGCAAGGGGTCCTATAAAGGTCGCAGCCAGTCAGGCAGTGGCACAGGAGCTAGCAAACAGAGCTGTAAGCAGGGGAGTTTGAATGGGAGTTCTGTTGGAGGAGAAGGTATTTGTGTGTGTTTGGTTTTGTATTGGTAGTATCTGTATGTGTAGAGGCTTGGAGGGGCTTTGTGCTTGGAGAGAAGCTGAGCCCTGATTAGGGGGCGGGGCTTCACTGACTAGGGGTCCTGTAAAGGTAGCAGCCAGTCAGGCAGCGGCACAGACAGCTGCAGCGGCACAGGAGCTAGCAAACAGAGCTGTAAACAGGGGAGTGTGAGTGGGAGTTCTGTTGGAGGAGAAGGTATTTGTGTGTGTTTGGTTTTGTATTGGTAGTATCTGTATGTGTAGGGGCTTTGTGCTGGGAGAGAAGCTGAGCCCTGATTAGGGGGCGGGGCTTCACTGACTAGGGGTCCTATAAAGGTAGCAGCCAGTCAGACAGCGGCACAGGAGCTAGAAAACAGAGCTGTAAGCAGGGGAGTTTGAGTGGGAGTTCTGTTGGAGGAGAAGGTATTTGTGTTTTTTTGTATTGGTAGTATCTGTATGTGTAGAGGCTTGGAGGGGCTTTGTGCTGGGAGAGAAGCTGAGCCCTGATTGGGGGCGGTGCTTCACTGACTAGGGGTCCTATAAAACTGGCAGCCAGTCAGGCAGCGGCACAGGAGCGAGCAAACAGAGCTGTAAACAGGGGAGTTTGAGTGGGAGTTCTGTTGGAGGATAAGGTATTTGTGTGTGTTTTTGTATTGGTAATATCTGTATGTGCAGAGGCTTGGAGGGGCTAGGTGCTGCGAGAGAAGCTGAGCCCTGATTAGGGGGCGGGGCATCACTGACTAGGGGTCCTATAAAGGTAGCAGCCAGTCAGGCATCGGAACAGACAGCTGCAGTGGCACAGGAGCTAGCAAACAGAGCTGTAAACAGGGGAGTTGGAGTGGGAGTTCTGTTGGAGGAGAAGGTATTTGTGTGTTTTTGGTTTTGTATTGTCAGTATCTGTATGTGCAGGGGCTTTGTGCTGGGAGAGAAGCTGAGCCCTGATTAGGGGGCGGGGCTTCCCTGACTAGGGGTCCTATAAAGGTAGCAGCCAGTCAGGCAGCGGAACAGACAGCTGCAGTGGCACAGGAGCTAGCAAACAGAGCTGTAAACAGGGGAGTTTGAGTGGGAGTTCTGTTGGAGGAGAAGGTATTTGTGTGTGTTTTTGTATTGGTAGTATCTGTATGTGTAGAGGTTTGAAGGGGCTTTGTGCTGGGAGAGAAGCTGAGCCCTGATTAGGGGGCGGGGCTTCACTGACAAGGGGTCCTATAAAGGTAGCAGCCAGTCAGGCAGCGGAACAGACAGCTGCAGCGGCACAGGAGCTTGCAAACAGAGCTCTAAACAGCGGAGTTTGAGTGGGAGTTCTGTTGGAGGAGAAGGTATTTGTGTGTGTTTGGTTTTGTATTGGTAGTATCTGTATGTGTAGAGGCTTGGAGGGGCTTTGTGCTTGGAGAGAAGCTGAGCCCTGATTAGGGGGCGGGGCTTCACTGACTAGGGGTCCTATAAAACTGGCAGCCAGTCAGGCAGCGGCACAGGAGCTAGCAAACAGAGCTGTAAACAGGGGAGTTGGAGTGGGAGTTCTGTTGGAGGAGAAGGTATTTGTGCGTGTTTTTGTATTGGTAGTATCTGTATGTGTAGAGGCTTGGAGGGGCTAGGTGCTGCGAGAGAAGCTGAGCCCTGATTAGGGGGCGGGGCTTAACTGACTAGGCGTCCTATAAAGGTAGCAGCCAGTCAGGCAGCGGCACAGACAGCTGCAGCGGCACAGGACCTAGCAAACAGAGCTGTAAACAGGGGAGTTGGAGTGGGAGTTCTGCTGGAGGAGAAGGTATTTGTGTGTGTTTGGTTTTGTATTGGTAGTATCTGTATGTGTAGGGCCTTTGTGCTGGGAGAGAAGCTGAGCCCTGATTAGGGGGCGGGGCATCACTGACTAGGGGTCCTATAAAGGTAGCAGCCAGTCAGGCATCGGAACAGACAGCTTCAGTGGCACAGGAGCTAGCAAACAGAGCTGTAAACAGGGGAGTTAGAGTGGGAGTTCTGTTGGAGGAGAAGGTATTTGTGTGTGTTCGGTTTTGTATTGGTAGTGTCCGTATGTGTATGGGCTTTGTGCTGGGAGAGAAGCTGAGCCCTGATTAGGGGGCGGGGCATCACTGACTAGGTGTCCTATAAAGGTAGCAGCCAGTCAGGCAGCGGCTAAGACAGCTGCAGCGGCACAGGAGCTAGCAAACAGAGCTGTAAACAGGGGAGTTGGAGTGGGAGTTCTGTTGGAGGAGAAGGTATTTGTGTGTTTTTGGTTTTGTATTGTCAGTATCTGTATGTGCAGGGGCTTTGTGCTGGGAGAGAAGCTGAGCCCTGATTAGGGGGCGGGGCTTCAGTGACTAGGGGTCCTATAAAGGTAGCAGCCAGTCAGGCAGCGGAACAGACAGCTGCAGTGGCACAGGAGCTAGCAAACAGAGCTGTAAACAGGGGAGTTTGAGTGGGAGTTCTGTTGGAGGAGAAGGTATTTGTGTGTGTTTTTGTATTGGTAGTATCTGTATGTGTAGAGGTTTGAAGGGGCTTTGTGCTGGGAGAGAAGCTGAGCCCTGATTAGGGGGCGGGGCTTCACTGACAAGGGGTCCTATAAAGGTAGCAGCCAGTCAGGCAGCGGCACAGACAGCTTCAGCGGCACAGGAGCTTGCAAACAGAGCTCTAAACAGGGGAGTTTGAGTGGGAGTTCTGTTGGAGGAGAAGGTATTTGTGTGTGTTTGGTTTTGTATTGGTAGTATCTGTATGTGTAGAGGCTTGGAGGGGCTTTGTGCTGGGAGAGAAGCTGAGCCCTGATTAGGGTGCGGGGCTTCACTGACTAGGGGTCCTATAAAGGTAGTAGCCAGTCAGGCAGCGGCACAGGAGCTAGCAAACAGACCTGTAAACAGGGCAGTTTGATTGGGAGTTCTGTTGGAGGAGAAGGTATTTGTGTGTTTTTGGTTTTGTATTGTCAGTATCTGTATGTGTAGGGGCTTTGTGCTGGGAGAGAAGCTGAGCCCTGATTAGGGGGCGGGGCTTCACTGACTAGGGGTCCTATAAAGGTAGCAGCCAGTCAGGCAGCGGCACAGGAGCTAGCAAACAGAGCTGTAAACAGGGGAGTTTGAGTGGGAGTTCTGTTGGAGGAGAAGGTATTTGTGTGTGTTTTTGTATTGGTAGTATCTGTATGTGTAGAGGCTTGGAGGGGCTAGGTGCTGCGAGAGAAGCTGAGCCCTGATTAGGGGGCGGGGCTTAACTGACTAGGTGTCCTATGAAGGTAGCAGCCAGTCAGGCAGCGGCACAGACAGCTGCAGCGGCACAGGAGCTAGCAAACAGAGCTGTAAACAGGGCAGTTTGAGTGGGAGTTCTGTTGGAGGAGAAGGTATTTGTGTGTGTTTGGTTTTGTATTGTCAGTATCTGTATGTGCAGGGGCTTTGTGCTGGGAGAGAAGCTGAGCCCTGATTAGGGGGCGGGGCTTCCCTGACTAGGGGTCCTATAAAGGTAGCAGCCAGTCAGGCAGCGGCACAGGAGCTAGCAAACAGAGCTGTGAACAGGGGAGTTTGAGTGGGGTTCTGTTGGAGGAGAAGGTATTTGTGTGTGTTTGGTTTTGTATTGGTAGTATCTGTATGTGTAGAGGCTTGGAGGGGCTTTGTGCTGGGAGAGAAGCTGAGCCCTGATTAGGGGGCGGGGCTTCACTGACTAGGGGTCCTGTAAAGGTAGCAGCCAGTCAGGCAGCGGCACAGACAGCTGCAGCGGCACAGGAGCTAGCAAACAGAGCTGTAAACAGGGGAGTGTGAGTGGGAGTTCTGTTGGAGGAGAAGGTATTTGTGTGTGTTTGGTTTTGTCTTGGTAGTATCTGTATGTGTAGGGGCTTTGTGCTGGGAGAGAAGCTGAGCCCTGATTAGGGGGCGGGGCTTCACTGACTAGGGGTCCTGTAAAGGTAGCAGCCAGTCAGGCAGCGGCACAGACAGCTGCAGCGGCACAGGAGCTAGCAAACAGAGCTGTAAACAGGGGAGTGTGAGTGGGAGTTCTGTTGGAGGAGAAGGTATTTGTGTGTGTTTGGTTTTGTATTGGTAGTATCTGTATGTGTAGGGCCTTTGTGCTGGGAGAGAAGCTGAGCCCTGATTAGGGGGCGGTGCTTCCCTGACTAGGGGTCCTATAAATGTAGCAGCCAGTCAGGCAGCGGCACAGGAGCTAGCAAACAGAGCTGTAAACAGGGGAGTTTGAGTGGGAGTTCTGTTGGAGGAGAAGGTATTTGTGTTTTTTTGTATTGGTAGTATCTGTATGTGTAGAGGCTTGGAGGGGCTTTGTGCTGGGAGAGAAGCTGAGCCCTGATTGGGGGCGGTGCTTCACTGACTAGGGGTCCTATAAAGCTAGCAGCCAGTCAGGCAGCGGCACAGGAGCTAGCAAACAGACCTGTAAACAGGGGAGTTTGAGTGGGAGTTCTGTTGGAGGAGAAGGTATTTGTGTGTGTTCGGTTTTGTATTGGTAGTGTCTGTATGTGTACGGGCTTTGTGCTGGGAGAGAAGCTGAGCCCTGATTAGGGGGCGGGGCTTCACTGACTAGGGGTCCTATAAAGGTAGCAGCCAGTCAGGCAGCGGAACAGACAGCTTCAGTGGCACAGGAGCTAGCAAACAGAGCTGTAAACAAGGGAGTTTGAGTGGGAGTTCTGTTGGAGGAGAAGGTATTTGTGTTTGTTTTTGTATTGGTAGTATCTGTATGTGTAGAGGTTTGAAGGGGCTTTGTGCTGGGAGAGAAGCTGAGCCCTGATTAGGGGGCGGGGCTTCACTGACTAGGGGTCCTGTAAAGGTAGCAGCCAGTCAGGCAGCGGCACAGACAGCTGCAGCGGCACAGGAGCTAGCAAACAGAGCTGTAAGCAGGGGAGTTTGAGTGGGAGTTCTGTTGGAGGAGAAGGTATTTTTTTTTGTATTGGTAGTATCTGTATGTGTAGAGGCTTGGAGGGGCTTTGTGCTGGGAGAGAAGCTGAGCCCTGATTGGGGGCGGTGCTTCACTGACTAGGGGTCCTATAAAACTGGCAGCCAGTCAGGCAGCGGCACAGGAGCTAGCAAACAGAGCTGTAAACGGGGGAGTTTGAGTGGGAGTTCTGTTGGAGGAGAAGGTATTTGTGTGTGTTTTTGTATTTGTAGTATCTGTATGTGTAGAGGCTTGGAGGGGCTAGGTGCTGCGAGAGAAGCTGAGCCCTGATTAGGGGGCGGGGCTTCACGGCAAGGGGTCCTATAAAGGTCGCAGCCAGTCAGGCAGTGGCACAGGAGCTAGCAAACAGAGCTGTAAACAGGGGAGTGTGAGTGGGAGTTCTGTTGGAGGAGAAGGTATTTGTGTGTGTTTGGTTTTGTATTGGTAGTATCTGTATGTGTAGGGGCTTTGTGCTGGGAGAGAAGCTGAGCCCTGATTAGGGGGCGGGGCTTCACTGACTAGGGGTCCTATAAAGGTAGCAGCCAGTCAGACAGCGGCACAGGAGCTAGAAAACAGAGCTGTAAGCAGGGGAGTTTGAGTGGGAGTTCGGTTGGAGGAGAAGGTATTTGTGTTTTTTTGTATTGGTAGTATCTGTATGTGTAGAGGCTTGGAGGGGCTTTGTGCTGGGAGAGAAGCTGAGCCCTGATTAGGGGGCGGGGCTTCACTGACTAGGGGTCCTGTAAAGGTAGCAGCCAGTCAGGCAGCGGCACAGACAGCTGCAGCGGCACAGGAGCTAGCAAACAGAGCTGTAAACAGGGGAGTGTGAGTGGGAGTTCTGTTGGAGGAGAAGGTATTTGTGTGTGTTTGGTTTTGTCTTGGTAGTATCTGTATGTGTAGGGGCTTTGTGCTGGGAGAGAAGCTGAGTCCTGATTAGGGGGCGGGGCTTCACTGACTAGGGGTCCTATAAAGGTAGCAGCCAATCAGGCATCGGAACAGACAGCTGCTGTGGCACAGGAGCTAGCAAACAGAGCTGTAAACAGGGGAGTTTGAGTGGGAGTTCTGTTGGAGGAGAAGGTATTTGTGTGTGTTCGGTTTTGTATTGGTAGTGTCCGTATGTGTACGGGCTTTGTGCTGGGAGAGAAGCTGAGCCCTGATTGGGGGCGGTGCTTCACTGACTAGGGGTCCTATAAAACTGGCAGCCAGTCAGGCAGCGGCACAGGAGCGAGCAAACAGAGCTGTAAACAGGGGAGTTTGAGTGGGAGTTCTGTTGGAGGAGAAGGTATTTGTGTGTGTTCGGTTTTGTATTGGTAGTGTCCGTATGTGTACGGGCTTTGTGCTGGGAGAGAAGCTGAGCCCTGATTAGGGGGCGGGGCATCACTGACTAGGTGTCCTATAAAGGTAGCAGCCAGTCAGGCAGCGGCTAAGACAGCTGCAGCGGCACAGGAGCTAGCAAACAGAGCTGTAAACAGGGGAGTTGGAGTGGGAGTTCTGTTGGAGGAGAAGGTATTTGTGTGTTTTTGGTTTTGTATTGTCAGTATCTGTATGTGCAGGGGCTTTGTGCTGGGAGAGAAGCTGAGCCCTGATTAGGGGGCGGGGCTTCCCTGACTAGGGGTCCTATAAAGGTAGCAGCCAGTCAGGCAGCGGAACAGACAGCTGCAGTGGCACAGGAGCTAGCAAACAGAGCTGTAAACAGGGGAGTTTGAGTGGGAGTTCTGTTGGAGGAGAAGGTATTTGTGTGTGTTTTTGTATTGGTAGTATCTGTATGTGTAGAGGTTTGAAGGGGCTTTGTGCTGGGAGAGAAGCTGAGCCCTGATTAGGGGGCGGGGCTTCACTGACAAGGGGTCCTATAAAGGTAGCAGCCAGTCAGGCAGCGGCACAGACAGCTGCAGCGGCACAGGAGCTTGCAAACAGAGCTCTAAACAGGGGAATTTGAGTGGGAGTTCTGTTGGAGGAGAAGGTATTTGTGTGTGTTTGGTTTTGTATTGGTAGTATCTGTATGTGTAGAGGCTTGGAGGGGCTTTGTGCTGGGAGAGAAGCTGAGCCCTGATTGGGGGCGGTGCTTCACTGACTAGGGGTCCTATAAAACTGGCAGCCAGTCAGGCAGCGGCACAGGAGCTAGCAAACAGAGCTGTAAACAGGGGAGTTTGAGTGGGAGTTCTGTTGGAGGAGAAGGTATTTGTGTGTGTTTTTGTATTTGTAGTATCTGTATGTGTAGAGGCTTGGAGGGGCTAGGTGCTGCGAGAGAAGCTGAGCCCTGATTAGGGGGCGGGGCTTCACGGCAAGGGGTCCTATAAAGGTCGCAGCCAGTCAGGCAGTGGCACAGGAGCTAGCAAACAGAGCTGTAAGCAGGGGAGTTTGAATGGGAGTTCTGTTGGAGGAGAAGGTATTTGTGTTTGTTTTTGTATTGGTAGTATCTGTATGTGTAGAGGTTTGAAGGGGCTTTGTGCTGGGAGAGAAGCTGAGCCCTGATTAGGGGGCGGGGCTTCACTGACTAGGGGTCCTGTAAAGGTAGCAGCCAGTCAGGCAGCGGCACAGACAGCTGCAGCGGCACAGGAGCTAGCAAACAGAGCTGTAAACAGGGGAGTGTGAGTGGGAGTTCTGTTGGAGGAGAAGGTATTTGTGTGTGTTTGGTTTTGTATTGGTAGTATCTGTATGTGTAGGGGCTTTGTGCTGGGAGAGAAGCTGAGCCCTGATTAGGGGGCGGGGCTTCACTGACTAGGGGTCCTATAAAGGTAGCAGCCAGTCAGACAGCGGCACAGGAGCTAGAAAACAGAGCTGTAAGCAGGGGAGTTTGAGTGGGAGTTCTGTTGGAGGAGAAGGTATTTGTGTTTTTTTGTATTGGTAGTATCTGTATGTGTAGAGGCTTGGAGGGGCTTTGTGCCGGGAGAGAAGCTGAGCCCTGATTGGGGGCGGTGCTTCACTGACTAGGGGTCCTATAAAACTGGCAGCCAGTCAGGCAGCGGCACAGGAGCGAGCAAACAGAGCTGTAAACAGGGGAGTTTGAGTGGGAGTTCTGTTGGAGGAGAAGGTATTTGTGTGTGTTTTTGTATTGGTAGTATCTGTATGTGCAGAGGCTTGGAGGGGCTAGGTGCTGCGAGAGAAGCTGAGCCCTGATTAGGGGGCGGGGCATCACTGACTAGGGGTCCTATAAAGGTAGCAGCCAGTCAGGCATCGGAACAGACAGCTGCAGTGGCACAGGAGCTAGCAAACAGAGCTGTAAACAGGGGAGTTTGAGTGGGAGTTCTGTTGGAGGAGAAGGTATTTGTGTGTGTTCGGTTTTGTATTGGTAGTGTCCGTATGTGTACGGGCTTTGTGCTGGGAGAGAAGCTGAGCCCTGATTAGGGGGCGGGGCATCACTGACTAGGTGTCCTATAAAGGTAGCAGCCAGTCAGGCAGCGGCTAAGACAGCTGCAGCGGCACAGGAGCTAGCAAACAGAGCTGTAAACAGGGGAGTTGGAGTGGGAGTTCTGTTGGAGGAGAAGGTATTTGTGTGTTTTTGGTTTTGTATTGTCAGTATCTGTATGTGCAGGGGCTTTGTGCTGGGAGAGAAGCTGAGCCCTGATTAGGGGGCGGGGCTTCCCTGACTAGGGGTCCTATAAAGGTTGCAGCCAGTCAGGCAGCGGAACAGACAGCTGCAGTGGCACAGGAGCTAGCAAACAGAGCTGTAAACAGGGGAGTTTGAGTGGGAGTTCTGTTGGAGGAGAAGGTATTTGTGTGTGTTTTTGTATTGGTAGTATCTGTATGTGTAGAGGTTTGAAGGGGCTTTGTGCTGGGAGAGAAGCTGAGCCCTGATTAGGGGGCGGGGCTTCACTGACAAGGGGTCCTATAAAGGTAGCAGCCAGTCAGGCAGCGGAACAGACAGCTGCAGCGGCACAGGAGCTTGCAAACAGAGCTCTAAACAGCGGAGTTTGAGTGGGAGTTCTGTTGGAGGAGAAGGTATTTGTGTGTGTTTGGTTTTGTATTGGTAGTATCTGTATGTGTAGAGGCTTGGAGGGGCTTTGTGCTTGGAGAGAAGCTGAGCCCTGATTAGGGGGCGGGGCTTCACTGACTAGGGGTCCTATAAAACTGGCAGCCAGTCAGGCAGCGGCACAGGAGCTAGCAAACAGAGCTGTAAACAGGGGAGTTGGAGTGGGAGTTCTGTTGGAGGAGAAGGTATTTGTGCGTGTTTTTGTATTGGTAGTATCTGTATGTGTAGAGGCTTGGAGGGGCTAGGTGCTGCGAGAGAAGCTGAGCCCTGATTAGGGGGCGGGGCTTAACTGACTAGGCGTCCTATAAAGGTAGCAGCCAGTCAGGCAGCGGCACAGACAGCTGCAGCGGCACAGGACCTAGCAAACAGAGCTGTAAACAGGGGAGTTGGAGTGGGAGTTCTGCTGGAGGAGAAGGTATTTGTGTGTGTTTGGTTTTGTATTGGTAGTATCTGTATGTGTAGGGCCTTTGTGCTGGGAGAGAAGCTGAGCCCTGATTAGGGGGCGGGGCATCACTGACTAGGGGTCCTATAAAGGTAGCAGCCAGTCAGGCATCGGAACAGACAGCTTCAGTGGCACAGGAGCTAGCAAACAGAGCTGTAAACAGGGGAGTTAGAGTGGGAGTTCTGTTGGAGGAGAAGGTATTTGTGTGTGTTCGGTTTTGTATTGGTAGTGTCCGTATGTGTATGGGCTTTGTGCTGGGAGAGAAGCTGAGCCCTGATTAGGGGGCGGGGCATCACTGACTAGGTGTCCTATAAAGGTAGCAGCCAGTCAGGCAGCGGCTAAGACAGCTGCAGCGGCACAGGAGCTAGCAAACAGAGCTGTAAACAGGGGAGTTGGAGTGGGAGTTCTGTTGGAGGAGAAGGTATTTGTGTGTTTTTGGTTTTGTATTGTCAGTATCTGTATGTGCAGGGGCTTTGTGCTGGGAGAGAAGCTGAGCCCTGATTAGGGGGCGGGGCTTCACTGACAAGGGGTCCTATAAAGGTAGCAGCCAGTCAGGCAGCGGCACAGACAGCTTCAGCGGCACAGGAGCTTGCAAACAGAGCTCTAAACAGGGGAGTTTGAGTGGGAGTTCTGTTGGAGGAGAAGGTATTTGTGTGTGTTTGGTTTTGTATTGGTAGTATCTGTATGTGTAGAGGCTTGGAGGGGCTTTGTGCTGGGAGAGAAGCTGAGCCCTGATTAGGGTGCGGGGCTTCACTGACTAGGGGTCCTATAAAGGTAGTAGCCAGTCAGGCAGCGGCACAGGAGCTAGCAAACAGACCTGTAAACAGGGCAGTTTGATTGGGAGTTCTGTTGGAGGAGAAGGTATTTGTGTGTTTTTGGTTTTGTATTGTCAGTATCTGTATGTGTAGGGGCTTTGTGCTGGGAGAGAAGCTGAGCCCTGATTAGGGGGCGGGGCTTCACTGACTAGGGGTCCTATAAAGGTAGCAGCCAGTCAGGCAGCGGCACAGGAGCTAGCAAACAGAGCTGTAAACAGGGGAGTTTGAGTGGGAGTTCTGTTGGAGGAGAAGGTATTTGTGTGTGTTTTTGTATTGGTAGTATCTGTATGTGTAGAGGCTTGGAGGGGCTAGGTGCTGCGAGAGAAGCTGAGCCCTGATTAGGGGGCGGGGCTTAACTGACTAGGTGTCCTATGAAGGTAGCAGCCAGTCAGGCAGCGGCACAGACAGCTGCAGCGGCACAGGAGCTAGCAAACAGAGCTGTAAACAGGGCAGTTTGAGTGGGAGTTCTGTTGGAGGAGAAGGTATTTGTGTGTGTTTGGTTTTGTATTGTCAGTATCTGTATGTGCAGGGGCTTTGTGCTGGGAGAGAAGCTGAGCCCTGATTAGGGGGCGGGGCTTCCCTGACTAGGGGTCCTATAAAGGTAGCAGCCAGTCAGGCAGCGGCACAGGAGCTAGCAAACAGAGCTGTGAACAGGGGAGTTTGAGTGGGGTTCTGTTGGAGGAGAAGGTATTTGTGTGTGTTTGGTTTTGTATTGGTAGTATCTGTATGTGTAGAGGCTTGGAGGGGCTTTGTGCTGGGAGAGAAGCTGAGCCCTGATTAGGGGGCGGGGCTTCACTGACTAGGGGTCCTGTAAAGGTAGCAGCCAGTCAGGCAGCGGCACAGACAGCTGCAGCGGCACAGGAGCTAGCAAACAGAGCTGTAAACAGAGCTGTAAACAGGGGAGTGTGAGTGGGAGTTCTGTTGGAGGAGAAGGTATTTGTGTGTGTTTGGTTTTGTCTTGGTAGTATCTGTATGTGTAGGGGCTTTGTGCTGGGAGAGAAGCTGAGCCCTGATTAGGGGGCGGGGCTTCACTGACTAGGGGTCCTGTAAAGGTAGCAGCCAGTCAGGCAGCGGCACAGACAGCTGCAGCGGCACAGGAGCTAGCAAACAGAGCTGTAAACAGGGGAGTGTGAGTGGGAGTTCTGTTGGAGGAGAAGGTATTTGTGTGTGTTTGGTTTTGTATTGGTAGTATCTGTATGTGTAGGGCCTTTGTGCTGGGAGAGAAGCTGAGCCCTGATTAGGGGGCGGTGCTTCCCTGACTAGGGGTCCTATAAATGTAGCAGCCAGTCAGGCAGCGGCACAGGAGCTAGCAAACAGAGCTGTAAACAGGGGAGTTTGAGTGGGAGTTCTGTTGGAGGAGAAGGTATTTGTGTTTTTTTGTATTGGTAGTATCTGTATGTGTAGAGGCTTGGAGGGGCTTTGTGCTGGGAGAGAAGCTGAGCCCTGATTGGGGGCGGTGCTTCACTGACTAGGGGTCCTATAAAGCTAGCAGCCAGTCAGGCAGCGGCACAGGAGCTAGCAAACAGACCTGTAAACAGGGGAGTTTGAGTGGGAGTTCTGTTGGAGGAGAAGGTATTTGTGTGTGTTCGGTTTTGTATTGGTAGTGTCTGTATGTGTACGGGCTTTGTGCTGGGAGAGAAGCTGAGCCCTGATTAGGGGGCGGGGCTTCACTGACTAGGGGTCCTATAAAGGTAGCAGCCAGTCAGGCAGCGGAACAGACAGCTTCAGTGGCACAGGAGCTAGCAAACAGAGCTGTAAACAAGGGAGTTTGAGTGGGAGTTCTGTTGGAGGAGAAGGTATTTGTGTTTGTTTTTGTATTGGTAGTATCTGTATGTGTAGAGGTTTGAAGGGGCTTTGTGCTGGGAGAGAAGCTGAGCCCTGATTAGGGGGCGGGGCTTCACTGACTAGGGGTCCTGTAAAGGTAGCAGCCAGTCAGGCAGCGGCACAGACAGCTGCAGCGGCACAGGAGCTAGCAAACAGAGCTGTAAGCAGGGGAGTTTGAGTGGGAGTTCTGTTGGAGGAGAAGGTATTTTTTTTTGTATTGGTAGTATCTGTATGTGTAGAGGCTTGGAGGGGCTTTGTGCTGGGAGAGAAGCTGAGCCCTGATTGGGGGCGGTGCTTCACTGACTAGGGGTCCTATAAAACTGGCAGCCAGTCAGGCAGCGGCACAGGAGCTAGCAAACAGAGCTGTAAACAGGGGAGTTTGAGTGGGAGTTCTGTTGGAGGAGAAGGTATTTGTGTGTGTTTTTGTATTTGTAGTATCTGTATGTGTAGAGGCTTGGAGGGGCTAGGTGCTGCGAGAGAAGCTGAGCCCTGATTAGGGGGCGGGGCTTCACGGCAAGGGGTCCTATAAAGGTCGCAGCCAGTCAGGCAGTGGCACAGGAGCTAGCAAACAGAGCTGTAAACAGGGGAGTGTGAGTGGGAGTTCTGTTGGAGGAGAAGGTATTTGTGTGTGTTTGGTTTTGTATTGGTAGTATCTGTATGTGTAGGGGCTTTGTGCTGGGAGAGAAGCTGAGCCCTGATTAGGGGGCGGGGCTTCACCTACTAGGGGTCCTATAAAGGTAGCAGCCAGTCAGACAGCGGCACAGGAGCTAGAAAACAGAGCTGTAAGCAGGGGAGTTTGAGTGGGAGTTCTGTTGGAGGAGAAGGTATTTGTGTTTTTTTGTATTGGTAGTATCTGTATGTGTAGAGGCTTGGAGGGGCTTTGTGCTGGGAGAGAAGCTGAGCCCTGATTAGGGGGCGGGGCTTCACTGACTAGGGGTCCTGTAAAGGTAGCAGCCAGTCAGGCAGCGGCACAGACAGCTGCAGCGGCACAGGAGCTAGCAAACAGAGCTGTAAACAGGGGAGTGTGAGTGGGAGTTCTGTTGGAGGAGAAGGTATTTGTGTGTGTTTGGTTTTGTCTTGGTAGTATCTGTATGTGTAGGGGCTTTGTGCTGGGAGAGAAGCTGAGTCCTGATTAGGGGGCGGGGCTTCACTGACTAGGGGTCCTATAAAGGTAGCAGCCAATCAGGCATCGGAACAGACAGCTGCTGTGGCACAGGAGCTAGCAAACAGAGCTGTAAACAGGGGAGTTTGAGTGGGAGTTCTGTTGGAGGAGAAGGTATTTGTGTGTGTTCGGTTTTGTATTGGTAGTGTCCGTATGTGTACGGGCTTTGTGCTGGGAGAGAAGCTGAGCCCTGATTGGGGGCGGTGCTTCACTGACTAGGGGTCCTATAAAACTGGCAGCCAGTCAGGCAGCGGCACAGGAGCGAGCAAACAGAGCTGTAAACAGGGGAGTTTGAGTGGGAGTTCTGTTGGAGGAGAAGGTATTTGTGTGTGTTCGGTTTTGTATTGGTAGTGTCCGTATGTGTACGGGCTTTGTGCTGGGAGAGAAGCTGAGCCCTGATTAGGGGGCGGGGCATCACTGACTAGGTGTCCTATAAAGGTAGCAGCCAGTCAGGCAGCGGCTAAGACAGCTGCAGCGGCACAGGAGCTAGCAAACAGAGCTGTAAACAGGGGAGTTGGAGTGGGAGTTCTGTTGGAGGAGAAGGTATTTGTGTGTTTTTGGTTTTGTATTGTCAGTATCTGTATGTGCAGGGGCTTTGTGCTGGGAGAGAAGCTGAGCCCTGATTAGGGGGCGGGGCTTCCCTGACTAGGGGTCCTATAAAGGTAGCAGCCAGTCAGGCAGCGGAACAGACAGCTGCAGTGGCACAGGAGCTAGCAAACAGAGCTGTAAACAGGGGAGTTTGAGTGGGAGTTCTGTTGGAGGAGAAGGTATTTGTGTGTGTTTTTGTATTGGTAGTATCTGTATGTGTAGAGGTTTGAAGGGGCTTTGTGCTGGGAGAGAAGCTGAGCCCTGATTAGGGGGCGGGGCTTCACTGACAAGGGGTCCTATAAAGGTAGCAGCCAGTCAGGCAGCGGCACAGACAGCTGCAGCGGCACAGGAGCTTGCAAACAGAGCTCTAAACAGGGGAATTTGAGTGGGAGTTCTGTTGGAGGAGAAGGTATTTGTGTGTGTTTGGTTTTGTATTGGTAGTATCTGTATGTGTAGAGGCTTGGAGGGGCTTTGTGCTTGGAGAGAAGCTGAGCCCTGATTAGGGGGCGGGGCTTCACTGACTAGGGGTCCTATAAAACTGGCAGCCAGTCAGGCAGCGGCACAGGAGCTAGCAAACAGAGCTGTAAACAGGGGAGTTGGAGTGGGAGTTCTGTTGGAGGAGAAGGTATTTGTGTGTGTTTTTGTATTGGTAGTATCTGTATGTGTAGAGGCTTGGAGGGGCTAGGTGCTGCGAGAGAAGCTGAGCCCTGATTAGGGGGCGGGGCTTAACTGACTAGGCGTCCTATAAAGGTAGCAGCCAGTCAGGCAGCGGCACAGACAGCTGCAGCGGCACAGGAGCTAGCAAACAGAGCTGTAAACAGGGGAGTTGGAGTGGGAGTTCTGCTGGAGGAGAAGGTATTTGTGTGTGTTTGGTTTTGTATTGGTAGTATCTGTATGTGTAGGGCCTTTGTGCTGGGAGAGAAGCTGAGCCCTGATTAGGGGGCGGGGCTTCCCTGACTAGGGGTCCTATAAAGGTAGCAGCCAGTCAGGCAGCGGCACAGGAGCTAGCAAACAGAGCTGTAAACAAGGGAGTTTGAGTGGGAGTTCTGTTGGAGGAGAAGGTATTTGTGTTTGTTTTTGTATTGGTAGTATCTGTATGTGTAGAGGTTTGAAGGGGCTTTGTGCTGGGAGAGAAGCTGAGCCCTGATTAGGGGGCGGGGCTTCACTGACTAGGGGTCCTGTAAAGGTAGCAGCCAGTCAGGCAGCGGCACAGACAGCTGCAGCGGCACAGGAGCTAGCAAACAGAGCTGTAAGCAGGGGAGTTTGAGTGGGAGTTCTGTTGGAGGAGAAGGTATTTTTTTTTGTATTGGTAGTATCTGTATGTGTAGAGGCTTGGAGGGGCTTTGTGCTGGGAGAGAAGCTGAGCCCTGATTGGGGGCGGTGCTTCACTGACTAGGGGTCCTATAAAACTGGCAGCCAGTCAGGCAGCGGCACAGGAGCTAGCAAACAGAGCTGTAAACAGGGGAGTTTGAGTGGGAGTTCTGTTGGAGGAGAAGGTATTTGTGTGTGTTTTTGTATTTGTAGTATCTGTATGTGTAGAGGCTTGGAGGGGCTAGGTGCTGCGAGAGAAGCTGAGCCCTGATTAGGGGGCGGGGCTTCACGGCAAGGGGTCCTATAAAGGTCGCAGCCAGTCAGGCAGTGGCACAGGAGCTAGCAAACAGAGCTGTAAGCAGGGGAGTTTGAATGGGAGTTCTGTTGGAGGAGAAGGTATTTGTGTTTGTTTTTGTATTGGTAGTATCTGTATGTGTAGAGGTTTGAAGGGGCTTTGTGCTGGGAGAGAAGCTGAGCCCTGATTAGGGGGCGGGGCTTCACTGACTAGGGGTCCTGTAAAGGTAGCAGCCAGTCAGGCAGCGGCACAGACAGCTGCAGCGGCACAGGAGCTAGCAAACAGAGCTGTAAACAGGGGAGTGTGAGTGGGAGTTCTGTTGGAGGAGAAGGTATTTGTGTGTGTTTGGTTTTGTATTGGTAGTATCTGTATGTGTAGGGGCTTTGTGCTGGGAGAGAAGCTGAGCCCTGATTAGGGGGCGGGGCTTCACTGACTAGGGGTCCTATAAAGGTAGCAGCCAGTCAGACAGCGGCACAGGAGCTAGAAAACAGAGCTGTAAGCAGGGGAGTTTGAGTGGGAGTTCTGTTGGAGGAGAAGGTATTTGTGTTTTTTTGTATTGGTAGTATCTGTATGTGTAGAGGCTTGGAGGGGCTTTGTGCCGGGAGAGAAGCTGAGCCCTGATTGGGGGCGGTGCTTCACTGACTAGGGGTCCTATAAAACTGGCAGCCAGTCAGGCAGCGGCACAGGAGCGAGCAAACAGAGCTGTAAACAGGGGAGTTTGAGTGGGAGTTCTGTTGGAGGAGAAGGTATTTGTGTGTGTTTTTGTATTGGTAGTATCTGTATGTGCAGAGGCTTGGAGGGGCTAGGTGCTGCGAGAGAAGCTGAGCCCTGATTAGGGGGCGGGGCATCACTGACTAGGGGTCCTATAAAGGTAGCAGCCAGTCAGGCATCGGAACAGACAGCTGCAGCGGCACAGGAGCTAGCAAACAGAGCTGTAAACAGGGGAGTTGGAGTGGGAGTTCTGTTGGAGGAGAAGGTATTTGTGTGTGTTCGGTTTTGTATTGGTAGTGTCCGTATGTGTACGGGCTTTGTGCTGGGAGAGAAGCTGAGCCCTGATTAGGGGGCGGGGCTTCCCTGACTAGGGGTCCTATAAAGGTAGCAGCCAGTCAGGCAGCGGAACAGACAGCTGCAGTGGCACAGGAGCTAGCAAACAGAGCTGTAAACAGGGGAGTTTGAGTGGGAGTTCTGTTGGAGGAGAAGGTATTTGTGTGTGTTTTTGTATTGGTAGTACCTGTATGTGTAGAGGTTTGAAGGGGCTTTGTGCTGGGAGAGAAGCTGAGCCCTGATTAGGGGGCGGGGCTTCACTGACAAGGGGTCCTATAAAGGTAGCAGCCAGTCAGGCAGCGGCACAGACAGCTGCAGCGGCACAGGAGCTTGCAAACAGAGCTCTAAACAGGGGAATTTGAGTGGGAGTTCTGTTGGAGGAGAAGGTATTTGTGTGTGTTTGGTTTTGTATTGGTAGTATCTGTATGTGTAGAGGCTTGGAGGGGCTTTGTGCTTGGAGAGAAGCTGAGCCCTGATTAGGGGGCGGGGCTTCACTGACTAGGGGTCCTATAAAACTGGCAGCCAGTCAGGCAGCGGCACAGGAGCTAGCAAACAGAGCTGTAAACAGGGGAGTTGGAGTGGGAGTTCTGTTGGAGGAGAAGGTATTTGTGTGTGTTTTTGTATTGGTAGTATCTGTATGTGTAGAGGCTTGGAGGGGCTAGGTGCTGCGAGAGAAGCTGAGCCCTGATTAGGGGGCGGGGCTTAACTGACTAGGCGTCCTATAAAGGTAGCAGCCAGTCAGGCAGCGGCACAGACAGCTGCAGCGGCACAGGAGCTAGCAAACAGAGCTGTAAACAGGGGAGTTGGAGTGGGAGTTCTGCTGGAGGAGAAGGTATTTGTGTGTGTTTGGTTTTGTATTGGTAGTATCTGTATGTGTAGGGCCTTTGTGCTGGGAGAGAAGCTGAGCCCTGATTAGGGGGCGGGGCTTCCCTGACTAGGGGTCCTATAAAGGTAGCAGCCAGTCAGGCAGCGGCACAGGAGCTAGCAAACAGAGCTGTGAACAGGGGAGTTTGAGTGGGAGTTCTGTTGGAGGAGAAGGTATTTGTGTGTGTTTGGTTTTTTATTGGTAGTATCTGTATGTGTAGAGGCTTGGAGGGGCTTTGTGCTGGGAGAGAAGCTGAGCCCTGATTAGGGGGCGGGGCTTCACTGACTAGGGGTCCTGTAAAGGTAGCAGCCAGTCAGGCAGCGGCACAGACAGCTGCAGCGGCACAGGAGCTAGCAAACAGAGCTGTAAACAGGGGAGTGTGAGTGGGAGTTCTGTTGGAGGAGAAGGTATTTGTGTGTGTTTGGTTTTGTCTTGGTAGTATCTGTATGTGTAGGGGCTTTGTGCTGGGAGAGAAGCTGAGTCCTGATTAGGGGGCGGGGCTTCACTGACTAGGGGTCCTGTAAAGGTAGCAGCCAGTCAGGCAGCGGCACAGACAGCTGCAGCGGCACAGGAGCTAGCAAACAGAGCTGTAAACAGGGGAGTGTGAGTGGGAGTTCTGTTGGAGGAGAAGGTATTTGTGTGTGTTTGGTTTTGTATTGGTAGTATCTGTATGTGTAGGGCCTTTGTGCTGGGAGAGAAGCTGAGCCCTGATTAGGGGGCGGTGCTTCCCTGACTAGGGGTCCTATAAATGTAGCAGCCAGTCAGGCAGCGGCACAGGAGCTAGCAAACAGAGCTGTAAACAGGGGAGTTTGAGTGGGAGTTCTGTTGGAGGAGAAGGTATTTGTGTTTTTTTGTATTGGTAGTATCTGTATGTGTAGAGGCTTGGAGGGGCTTTGTGCTGGGAGAGAAGCTGAGCCCTGATTGGGGGCGGTGCTTCACTGACTAGGGGTCCTATAAAGCTAGCAGCCAGTCAGGCAGCGGCACAGGAGCTAGCAAACAGACCTGTAAACAGGGGAGTTTGAGTGGGAGTTCTGTTGGAGGAGAAGGTATTTGTGTGTGTTCGGTTTTGTATTGGTAGTGTCTGTATGTGTACGGGCTTTGTGCTGGGAGAGAAGCTGAGCACTGATTAGGGGGCGGGGCTTCACTGACTAGGGGTCCTATAAAGGTAGCAGCCAGTCAGGCAGCGGAACAGACAGCTTCAGTGGCACAGGAGCTAGCAAACAGAGCTGTAAACAGGGGAGTTTGAGTGGGAGTTCTGTTGGAGGAGAAGGTATTTGTGTTTGTTTTTGTATTGGTAGTATCTGTATGTGTAGAGGTTTGAAGGGGCTTTGTGCTGGGAGAGAAGCTGAGCCCTGATTAGGGGGCGGGGCTTCACTGACTAGGGGTCCTGTAAAGGTAGCAGCCAGTCAGGCAGCGGCACAGACAGCTGCAGCGGCACAGGAGCTAGCAAACAGAGCTGTAAGCAGGGGAGTTTGAGTGGGAGTTCTGTTGGAGGAGAAGGTATTTTTTTTTGTATTGGTAGTATCTGTATGTGTAGAGGCTTGGAGGGGCTTTGTGCTGGGAGAGAAGCTGAGCCCTGATTGGGGGCGGTGCTTCACTGACTAGGGGTCCTATAAAACTGGCAGCCAGTCAGGCAGCGGCACAGGAGCTAGCAAACAAAGCTGTAAACAGGGGAGTTTGAGTGGGAGTTCTGTTGGAGGAGAAGGTATTTGTGTGTGTTTTTGTATTTGTAGTATCTGTATGTGTAGAGGCTTGGAGGGGCTAGGTGCTGCGAGAGAAGCTGAGCCCTGATTAGGGGGCGGGGCTTCACGGCAAGGGGTCCTATAAAGGTCGCAGCCAGTCAGGCAGTGGCACAGGAGCTAGCAAACAGAGCTGTAAGCAGGGGAGTTTGAATGGGAGTTCTGCTGGAGGAGAAGGTATTTGTGTGTGTTTGGTTTTGTATTGGTAGTATCTGTATGTGTAGGGGCTTTGTGCTGGGAGAGAAGCTGAGCCCTGATTAGGGGGCGGGGCATCACTGACTAGGGGTCCTATAAAGGTAGCAGCCAGTCAGGCATCGGAACAGACAGCTGCAGCGGCACAGGAGCTAGCAAACAGAGCTGTAAACAGGGGAGTTTGAGTGGGAGTTCTGTTGGAGGAGAAGGTATTTGTGTGTGTTCGGTTTTGTATTGGTAGTGTCCGTATGTGTACGGGCTTTGTGCTGGGAGAGAAGCTGAGCCCTGATTAGGGGGCGGGGCATCACTGACTAGGTGTCCTATAAAGGTAGCAGCCAGTCAGGCAGCGGCTAAGACAGCTGCAGCGGCACAGGAGCTAGCAAACAGAGCTGTAAACAGGGGAGTTTGAGTGGGAGTTCTGTTGGAGGAGAAGGTATTTGTGTTTTTTTGTATTGGTAGTATCTGTATGTGTAGAGGCTTGGAGGGGCTTTGTGCTGGGAGAGAAGCTGAGCCCTGATTGGGGGCGGTGCTTCACTGACTAGGGGTCCTATAAAACTGGCAGCCAGTCAGGCAGCGGCACAGGAGCGAGCAAACAGAGCTGTAAACAGGGGAGTTTGAGTGGGAGTTCTGTTGGAGGATAAGGTATTTGTGTGTGTTTTTGTATTGGTAATATCTGTATGTGCAGAGGCTTGGAGGGGCTAGGTGCTGCGAGAGAAGCTGAGCCCTGATTAGGGGGCGGGGCATCACTGACTAGGGGTCCTATAAAGGTAGCAGCCAGTCAGGCATCGGAACAGACAGCTGCAGTGGCACAGGAGCTAGCAAACAGAGCTGTAAACAGGGGAGTTTGAGTGGGAGTTCTGTTGGAGGAGAAGGTATTTGTGTGTGTTCGGTTTTGTATTGGTAGTGTCCGTATGTGTACGGGCTTTGTGCTGGGAGAGAAGCTGAGCCCTGATTAGGGGGCGGGGCATCACTGACTAGGGGTCCTATAAAGGTAGCAGCCAGTCAGGCATCGGAACAGACAGCTGCAGCGGCACAGGAGCTAGCAAACAGAGCTGTAAACAGGGGAGTTGGAGTGGGAGTTCTGTTGGAGGAGAAGGTATTTGTGTGTTTTTGGTTTTGTATTGTCAGTATCTGTATGTGCAGGGGCTTTGTGCTGGGAGAGAAGCTGAGCCCTGATTAGGGGGCGGGGCTTCCCTGACTAGGGGTCCTATAAAGGTAGCAGCCAGTCAGGCAGCGGAACAGACAGCTGCAGTGGCACAGGAGCTAGCAAACAGAGCTGTAAACAGGGGAGTTTGAGTGGGAGTTCTGTTGGAGGAGAAGGTATTTGTGTGTGTTTTTGTATTGGTAGTATCTGTATGTGTAGAGGTTTGAAGGGGCTTTGTGCTGGGAGAGAAGCTGAGCCCTGATTAGGGGGCGGGGCTTCACTGACAAGGGGTCCTATAAAGGTAGCAGCCAGTCAGGCAGCGGAACAGACAGCTGCAGCGGCACAGGAGCTTGCAAACAGAGCTCTAAACAGCGGAGTTTGAGTGGGAGTTCTGTTGGAGGAGAAGGTATTTGTGTGTGTTTGGTTTTGTATTGGTAGTATCTGTATGTGTAGAGGCTTGGAGGGGCTTTGTGCTTGGAGAGAAGCTGAGCCCTGATTAGGGGGCGGGGCTTCACTGACTAGGGGTCCTATAAAACTGGCAGCCAGTCAGGCAGCGGCACAGGAGCTAGCAAACAGAGCTGTAAACAGGGGAGTTGGAGTGGGAGTTCTGTTGGAGGAGAAGGTATTTGTGCGTGTTTTTGTATTGGTAGTATCTGTATGTGTAGAGGCTTGGAGGGGCTAGGTGCTGCGAGAGAAGCTGAGCCCTGATTAGGGGGCGGGGCTTAACTGACTAGGCGTCCTATAAAGGTAGCAGCCAGTCAGGCAGCGGCACAGACAGCTGCAGCGGCACAGGACCTAGCAAACAGAGCTGTAAACAGGGGAGTTGGAGTGGGAGTTCTGCTGGAGGAGAAGGTATTTGTGTGTGTTTGGTTTTGTATTGGTAGTATCTGTATGTGTAGGGCCTTTGTGCTGGGAGAGAAGCTGAGCCCTGATTAGGGGGCGGGGCATCACTGACTAGGGGTCCTATAAAGGTAGCAGCCAGTCAGGCATCGGAACAGACAGCTTCAGTGGCACAGGAGCTAGCAAACAGAGCTGTAAACAGGGGAGTTAGAGTGGGAGTTCTGTTGGAGGAGAAGGTATTTGTGTGTGTTCGGTTTTGTATTGGTAGTGTCCGTATGTGTATGGGCTTTGTGCTGGGAGAGAAGCTGAGCCCTGATTAGGGGGCGGGGCATCACTGACTAGGTGTCCTATAAAGGTAGCAGCCAGTCAGGCAGCGGCTAAGACAGCTGCAGCGGCACAGGAGCTAGCAAACAGAGCTGTAAACAGGGGAGTTGGAGTGGGAGTTCTGTTGGAGGAGAAGGTATTTGTGTGTTTTTGGTTTTGTATTGTCAGTATCTGTATGTGCAGGGGCTTTGTGCTGGGAGAGAAGCTGAGCCCTGATTAGGGGGCGGGGCTTCAGTGACTAGGGGTCCTATAAAGGTAGCAGCCAGTCAGGCAGCGGAACAGACAGCTGCAGTGGCACAGGAGCTAGCAAACAGAGCTGTAAACAGGGGAGTTTGAGTGGGAGTTCTGTTGGAGGAGAAGGTATTTGTGTGTGTTTTTGTATTGGTAGTATCTGTATGTGTAGAGGTTTGAAGGGGCTTTGTGCTGGGAGAGAAGCTGAGCCCTGATTAGGGGGCGGGGCTTCACTGACAAGGGGTCCTATAAAGGTAGCAGCCAGTCAGGCAGCGGCACAGACAGCTTCAGCGGCACAGGAGCTTGCAAACAGAGCTCTAAACAGGGGAGTTTGAGTGGGAGTTCTGTTGGAGGAGAAGGTATTTGTGTGTGTTTGGTTTTGTATTGGTAGTATCTGTATGTGTAGAGGCTTGGAGGGGCTTTGTGCTGGGAGAGAAGCTGAGCCCTGATTAGGGTGCGGGGCTTCACTGACTAGGGGTCCTATAAAGGTAGTAGCCAGTCAGGCAGCGGCACAGGAGCTAGCAAACAGACCTGTAAACAGGGCAGTTTGATTGGGAGTTCTGTTGGAGGAGAAGGTATTTGTGTGTTTTTGGTTTTGTATTGTCAGTATCTGTATGTGTAGGGGCTTTGTGCTGGGAGAGAAGCTGAGCCCTGATTAGGGGGCGGGGCTTCACTGACTAGGGGTCCTATAAAGGTAGCAGCCAGTCAGGCAGCGGCACAGGAGCTAGCAAACAGAGCTGTAAACAGGGGAGTTTGAGTGGGAGTTCTGTTGGAGGAGAAGGTATTTGTGTGTGTTTTTGTATTGGTAGTATCTGTATGTGTAGAGGCTTGGAGGGGCTAGGTGCTGCGAGAGAAGCTGAGCCCTGATTAGGGGGCGGGGCTTAACTGACTAGGTGTCCTATGAAGGTAGCAGCCAGTCAGGCAGCGGCACAGACAGCTGCAGCGGCACAGGAGCTAGCAAACAGAGCTGTAAACAGGGCAGTTTGAGTGGGAGTTCTGTTGGAGGAGAAGGTATTTGTGTTTGTTTGGTTTTGTATTGTCAGTATCTGTATGTGCAGGGGCTTTGTGCTGGGAGAGAAGCTGAGCCCTGATTAGGGGGCGGGGCTTCCCTGACTAGGGGTCCTATAAAGGTAGCAGCCAGTCAGGCAGCGGCACAGGAGCTAGCAAACAGAGCTGTGAACAGGGGAGTTTGAGTGGGGTTCTGTTGGAGGAGAAGGTATTTGTGTGTGTTTGGTTTTGTATTGGTAGTATCTGTATGTGTAGAGGCTTGGAGGGGCTTTGTGCTGGGAGAGAAGCTGAGCCCTGATTAGGGGGCGGGGCTTCACTGACTAGGGGTCCTGTAAAGGTAGCAGCCAGTCAGGCAGCGGCACAGACAGCTGCAGCGGCACAGGAGCTAGCAAACAGAGCTGTAAACAGAGCTGTAAACAGGGGAGTGTGAGTGGGAGTTCTGTTGGAGGAGAAGGTATTTGTGTGTGTTTGGTTTTGTCTTGGTAGTATCTGTATGTGTAGGGGCTTTGTGCTGGGAGAGAAGCTGAGCCCTGATTAGGGGGCGGGGCTTCACTGACTAGGGGTCCTGTAAAGGTAGCAGCCAGTCAGGCAGCGGCACAGACAGCTGCAGCGGCACAGGAGCTAGCAAACAGAGCTGTAAACAGGGGAGTGTGAGTGGGAGTTCTGTTGGAGGAGAAGGTATTTGTGTGTGTTTGGTTTTGTATTGGTAGTATCTGTATGTGTAGGGCCTTTGTGCTGGGAGAGAAGCTGAGCCCTGATTAGGGGGCGGTGCTTCCCTGACTAGGGGTCCTATAAATGTAGCAGCCAGTCAGGCAGCGGCACAGGAGCTAGCAAACAGAGCTGTAAACAGGGGAGTTTGAGTGGGAGTTCTGTTGGAGGAGAAGGTATTTGTGTTTTTTTGTATTGGTAGTATCTTTATGTGTAGAGGCTTGGAGGGGCTTTGTGCTGGGAGAGAAGCTGAGCCCTGATTGGGGGCGGTGCTTCACTGACTAGGGGTCCTATAAAGCTAGCAGCCAGTCAGGCAGCGGCACAGGAGCTAGCAAACAGACCTGTAAACAGGGGAGTTTGAGTGGGAGTTCTGTTGGAGGAGAAGGTATTTGTGTGTGTTCGGTTTTGTATTGGTAGTGTCTGTATGTGTACGGGCTTTGTGCTGGGAGAGAAGCTGAGCCCTGATTAGGGGGCGGGGCTTCACTGACTAGGGGTCCTATAAAGGTAGCAGCCAGTCAGGCAGCGGAACAGACAGCTTCAGTGGCACAGGAGCTAGCAAACAGAGCTGTAAACAAGGGAGTTTGAGTGGGAGTTCTGTTGGAGGAGAAGGTATTTGTGTTTGTTTTTGTATTGGTAGTATCTGTATGTGTAGAGGTTTGAAGGGGCTTTGTGCTGGGAGAGAAGCTGAGCCCTGATTAGGGGGCGGGGCTTCACTGACTAGGGGTCCTGTAAAGGTAGCAGCCAGTCAGGCAGCGGCACAGACAGCTGCAGCGGCACAGGAGCTAGCAAACAGAGCTGTAAGCAGGGGAGTTTGAGTGGGAGTTCTGTTGGAGGAGAAGGTATTTTTTTTTGTATTGGTAGTATCTGTATGTGTAGAGGCTTGGAGGGGCTTTGTGCTGGGAGAGAAGCTGAGCCCTGATTGGGGGCGGTGCTTCACTGACTAGGGGTCCTATAAAACTGGCAGCCAGTCAGGCAGCGGCACAGGAGCTAGCAAACAGAGCTGTAAACAGGGGAGTTTGAGTGGGAGTTCTGTTGGAGGAGAAGGTATTTGTGTGTGTTTTTGTATTTGTAGTATCTGTATGTGTAGAGGCTTGGAGGGGCTAGGTGCTGCGAGAGAAGCTGAGCCCTGATTAGGGGGCGGGGCTTCACGGCAAGGGGTCCTATAAAGGTCGCAGCCAGTCAGGCAGTGGCACAGGAGCTAGCAAACAGAGCTGTAAACAGGGGAGTGTGAGTGGGAGTTCTGTTGGAGGAGAAGGTATTTGTGTGTGTTTGGTTTTGTATTGGTAGTATCTGTATGTGTAGGGGCTTTGTGCTGGGAGAGAAGCTGAGCCCTGATTAGGGGGCGGGGCTTCACTGACTAGGGGTCCTATAAAGGTAGCAGCCAGTCAGACAGCGGCACAGGAGCTAGAAAACAGAGCTGTAAGCAGGGGAGTTTGAGTGGGAGTTCTGTTGGAGGAGAAGGTATTTGTGTTTTTTTGTGTTGGTAGTATCTGTATGTGTAGAGGCTTCGAGGGGCTTTGTGCTGGGAGAGAAGCTGAGCCCTGATTAGGGGGCGGGGCTTCACTGACTAGGGGTCCTGTAAAGGTAGCAGCCAGTCAGGCAGCGGCACAGACAGCTGCAGCGGCACAGGAGCTAGCAAACAGAGCTGTAAACAGGGGAGTGTGAGTGGGAGTTCTGTTGGAGGAGAAGGTATTTGTGTGTGTTTGGTTTTGTCTTGGTAGTATCTGTATGTGTAGGGGCTTTGTGCTGGGAGAGAAGCTGAGTCCTGATTAGGGGGCGGGGCTTCACTGACTAGGGGTCCTATAAAGGTAGCAGCCAATCAGGCATCGGAACAGACAGCTGCTGTGGCACAGGAGCTAGCAAACAGAGCTGTAAACAGGGGAGTTTGAGTGGGAGTTCTGTTGGAGGAGAAGGTATTTGTGTGTGTTCGGTTTTGTATTGGTAGTGTCCGTATGTGTACGGGCTTTGTGCTGGGAGAGAAGCTGAGCCCTGATTGGGGGCGGTGCTTCACTGACTAGGGGTCCTATAAAACTGGCAGCCAGTCAGGCAGCGGCACAGGAGCGAGCAAACAGAGCTGTAAACAGGGGAGTTTGAGTGGGAGTTCTGTTGGAGGAGAAGGTATTTGTGTGTGTTCGGTTTTGTATTGGTAGTGTCCGTATGTGTACGGGCTTTGTGCTGGGAGAGAAGCTGAGCCCTGATTAGGGGGCGGGGCATCACTGACTAGGTGTCCTATAAAGGTAGCAGCCAGTCAGGCAGCGGCTAAGACAGCTGCAGCGGCACAGGAGCTAGCAAACAGAGCTGTAAACAGGGGAGTTGGAGTGGGAGTTCTGTTGGAGGAGAAGGTATTTGTGTGTTTTTGGTTTTGTATTGTCAGTATCTGTATGTGCAGGGGCTTTGTGCTGGGAGAGAAGCTGAGCCCTGATTAGGGGGCGGGGCTTCCCTGACTAGGGGTCCTATAAAGGTAGCAGCCAGTCAGGCAGCGGAACAGACAGCTGCAGTGGCACAGGAGCTAGCAAACAGAGCTGTAAACAGGGGAGTTTGAGTGGGAGTTCTGTTGGAGGAGAAGGTATTTGTGTGTGTTTTTGTATTGGTAGTATCTGTATGTGTAGAGGTTTGAAGGGGCTTTGTGCTGGGAGAGAAGCTGAGCCCTGATTAGGGGGCGGGGCTTCACTGACAAGGGGTCCTATAAAGGTAGCAGCCAGTCAGGCAGCGGCACAGACAGCTGCAGCGGCACAGGAGCTTGCAAACAGAGCTCTAAACAGGGGAATTTGAGTGGGAGTTCTGTTGGAGGAGAAGGTATTTGTGTGTGTTTGGTTTTGTATTGGTAGTATCTGTATGTGTAGGGCCTTTGTGCTGGGAGAGAAGCTGAGCCCTGATTAGGGGGCGGGGCTTCCCTGACTAGGGGTCCTATAAAGGTAGCAGCCAGTCAGGCAGCGGCACAGGAGCTAGCAAACAGAGCTGTGAACAGGGGAGTTTGAGTGGGAGTTCTGTTGGAGGAGAAGGTATTTGTGTGTGTTTGGTTTTGTATTGGTAGTATCTGTATGTGTAGAGGCTTGGAGGGGCTTTGTGCTGGGAGAGAAGCTGAGTCCTGATTAGGGGGCGGGGCTTCACTGACTAGGGGTCCTGTAAAGGTAGCAGCCAGTCAGGCAGCGGCACAGACAGCTGCAGCGGCACAGGACCTAGCAAACAGAGCTGTAAACAGGGGAGTGTGAGTGGGAGTTCTGTTGGAGGAGAAGGTATTTGTGTGTGTTTGGTTTTGTATTGGTAGTATCTGTATGTGTAGGGCCTTTGTGCTGGGAGAGAAGCTGAGCCCTGATTAGGGGGCGGTGCTTCCCTGACTAGGGGTCCTATAAATGTAGCAGCCAGTCAGGCAGCGGCACAGGAGCTAGCAAACAGAGCTGTAAACAGGGGAGTTTGAGTGGGAGTTCTGTTGGAGGAGAAGGTATTTGTGTTTTTTTGTATTGGTAGTATCTGTATGTGTAGAGGCTTGGAGGGGCTTTGTGCTGGGAGAGAAGCTGAGCCCTGATTGGGGGCGGTGCTTCACTGACTAGGGGTCCTATAAAGCTAGCAGCCAGTCAGGCAGCGGCACAGGAGCTAGCAAACAGACCTGTAAACAGGTGAGTTTGAGTGGGAGTTCTGTTGGAGGAGAAGGTATTTGTGTGTGTTCGGTTTTGTATTGGTAGTGTCTGTATGTGTACGGGCTTTGTGCTGGGAGAGAAGCTGAGCACTGATTAGGGGGCGGGGCTTCACTGACTAGGGGTCCTATAAAGGTAGCAGCCAGTCAGGCAGCGGAACAGACAGCTTCAGTGGCACAGGAGCTAGCAAACAGAGCTGTAAACAGGGGAGTTTGAGTGGGAGTTCTGTTGGAGGAGAAGGTATTTGTGTTTGTTTTTGTATTGGTAGTATCTGTATGTGTAGAGGTTTGAAGGGGCTTTGTGCTGGGAGAGAAGCTGAGCCCTGATTAGGGGGCGGGGCTTCACTGACTAGGGGTCCTGTAAAGGTAGCAGCCAGTCAGGCAGCGGCACAGACAGCTGCAGCGGCACAGGAGCTAGCAAACAGAGCTGTAAGCAGGGGAGTTTGAGTGGGAGTTCTGTTGGAGGAGAAGGTATTTTTTTTTTGTATTGGTAGTATCTGTATCTGTAGAGGCTTGGAGGGGCTTTGTGCTGGGAGAGAAGCTGAGCCCTGATTGGGGGCGGTGCTTCACTGACTAGGGGTCCTATAAAACTGGCAGCCAGTCAGGCAGCGGCACAGGAGCTAGCAAACAGAGCTGTAAACAGGGGAGTTTGAGTGGGAGTTCTGTTGGAGGAGAAGGTATTTGTGTGTGTTTTTGTATTTGTAGTATCTGTATGTGTAGAGGCTTGGAGGGGCTAGGTGCTGCGAGAGAAGCTGAGCCCTGATTAGGGGGCGGGGCTTCACGGCAAGGGGTCCTATAAAGGTCGCAGCCAGTCAGGCAGTGGCACAGGAGCTAGCAAACACAGCTGTAAGCAGGGGAGTTTGAATGGGGGTTCTGTTGGAGGAGAAGGTATTTGTGTTTGTTTTTGTATTGGTAGTATCTGTATGTGTAGAGGTTTGAAGGGGCTTTGTGCTGGGAGAGAAGCTGAGCCCTGATTAGGGGGCGGGGCTTCACTGACTAGGGGTCCTGTAAAGGTAGCAGCCAGTCAGGCAGCGGCACAGACAGCTGCAGCGGCACAGGAGCTAGCAAACAGAGCTGTAAACAGGGGAGTGTGAGTGGGAGTTCTGTTGGAGGAGAAGGTATTTGTGTGTGTTTGGTTTTGTATTGGTAGTATCTGTATGTGTAGGGGCTTTGTGCTGGGAGAGAAGCTGAGCCCTGATTAGGGGGCGGGGCTTCACTGACTAGGGGTCCTATAAAGGTAGCAGCCAGTCAGACAGCGGCACAGGAGCTAGAAAACAGAGCTGTAAGCAGGGGAGTTTGAGTGGGAGTTCTGTTGGAGGAGAAGGTATTTGTGTTTTTTTGTATTGGTAGTATCTGTATGTGTAGAGGCTTGGAGGGGCTTTGTGCCGGGAGAGAAGCTGAGCCCTGATTGGGGGCGGTGCTTCACTGACTAGGGGTCCTATAAAACTGGCAGCCAGTCAGGCAGCGGCACAGGAGCGAGCAAACAGAGCTGTAAACAGGGGAGTTTGAGTGGGAGTTCTGTTGGAGGAGAAGGTATTTGTGTGTGTTTTTGTATTGGTAGTATCTGTATGTGCAGAGGCTTGGAGGGGCTAGGTGCTGCGAGAGAAGCTGAGCCCTGATTAGGGGGCGGGGCATCACTGACTAGGGGTCCTATAAAGGTAGCAGCCAATCAGGCATCGGAACAGACAGCTGCTGTGGCACAGGAGCTAGCAAACAGAGCTGTAAACAGGGGAGTTTGAGTGGGAGTTCTGTTGGAGGAGAAGGTATTTGTGTGTGTTCGGTTTTGTATTGGTAGTGTCCGTATGTGTACGGGCTTTGTGCTGGGAGAGAAGCTGAGCCCTGATTAGGGGGCGGGGCTTCCCTGACTAGGGGTCCTATAAAGGTAGCAGCCAGTCAGGCAGCGGCACAGGAGCTAGCAAACAGAGCTGTGAACAGGGGAGTTTGAGTGGGAGTTCTGTTGGAGGAGAAGGTATTTGTGTGTGTTTGGTTTTGTATTGGTAGTATCTGTATGTGTAGAGGCTTGGAGGGGCTTTGTGCTGGGAGAGAAGCTGAGCCCTGATTAGGGGGCGGGGCTTCACTGACTAGGGGTCCTGTAAAGGTAGCAGCCAGTCAGGCAGCGGCACAGACAGCTGCAGCGGCACAGGAGCTAGCAAACAGAGCTGTAAACAGGGGAGTGTGAGTGGGAGTTCTGTTGGAGGAGAAGGTATTTGTGTGTGTTTGGTTTTGTCTTGGTAGTATCTGTATGTGTAGGGGCTTTGTGCTGGGAGAGAAGCTGAGTCCTGATTAGGGGGCGGGGCTTCACTGACTAGGGGTCCTGTAAAGGTAGCAGCCAGTCAGGCAGCGGCACAGACAGCTGCAGCGGCACAGGAGCTAGCAAACAGAGCTGTAAACAGGGGAGTGTGAGTGGGAGTTCTGTTGGAGGAGAAGGTATTTGTGTGTGTTTTTGTATTGGTAGTATCTGTATGTGTAGAGGTTTGAAGGGGCTTTGTGCTGGGAGAGAAGCTGAGCCCTGATTAGGGGGCGGGGCTTCACTGACAAGGGGTCCTATAAAGGTAGCAGCCAGTCAGGCAGCGGCACAGACAGCTTCAGCGGCACAGGAGCTTGCAAACAGAGCTCTAAACAGGGGAGTTTGAGTGGGAGTTCTGTTGGAGGAGAAGGTATTTGTGTGTGTTTGGTTTTGTATTGGTAGTATCTGTATGTGTAGAGGCTTGGAGGGGCTTTGTGCTGGGAGAGAAGCTGAGCGCTGATTAGGGTGCGGGGCTTCACTGACTAGGGGTCCTATAAAGGTAGTAGCCAGTCAGGCAGCGGCACAGGAGCTAGCAAACAGACCTGTAAACAGGGCAGTTTGATTGGGAGTTCTGTTGGAGGAGAAGGTATTTGTGTGTTTTTGGTTTTGTATTGTCAGTATCTGTATGTGTAGGGGCTTTGTGCTGGGAGAGAAGCTGAGCCCTGATTAGGGGGCGGGGCTTCACTGACTAGGGGTCCTATAAAGGTAGCAGCCAGTCAGGCAGCGGCACAGGAGCTAGCAAACAGAGCTGTAAACAGGGGAGTTTGAGTGGGAGTTCTGTTGGAGGAGATGGTATTTGTGTGTGTTTGGTTTTGTATTGGTAGTATCTGAATGTGTAGAGGTTTGAAGGGGCTTTGTGCTGGGAGAGAAGCTGAGCCCTGATTAGGGGGCGGGGCTTCACTGACTAGGGGTCCTATGAAGGTAGCAGCCAGTCAGGCAGCGGCACAGACAGCTGCAGCGGCACAGGAGCTAGCAAACAGAGCTGTAAACAGGGGAGTTTGAGTGGGAGTTCCGTTGGAGGAGAAGGTATTTGTGTGTGTTTGGTTTGGATTGGTAGTACCTGTATGTGTAGGGGCTTTGTGCTGGGAGAGAAGCTGAGCCCTGATTAGGGGGCGGGGCTTCACTGACTAGGGGTCCTATAAAGGTAGCAGCCAGTCAGGCAGCGGCACAGGAGCTAGCAAACAGAGCTGTAAACAGGGGAGTTTGAGTGGGAGTTCTGTTGGAGGAGAAGGTATTTGTGTGTGTTTTTGTATTGGTAGTATCTGTATGTGTAGAGGCTTGGAGGGGCTAGGTGCTGCGAGAGAAGCTGAGCCCTGATTAGGGGGCGGGGCTTAACTGACTAGGTGTCCTATGAAGGTAGCAGCCAGTCAGGCAGCGGCACAGACAGCTGCAGCGGCACAGGAGCTAGCAAACAGAGCTGTAAACAGGGGAGTTTGAGTGGGAGTTCTGTTGGAGGAGAAGGTATTTGTGTGTGTTTGGTTTTGTATTGTCAGTATCTGTATGTGCAGGGGCTTTGTGCTGGGAGAGAAGCTGAGCCCTGATTAGGGGGCGGGGCTTCCCTGACTGGGGTCCTATAAAGGTAGCAGCCAGTCAGGCAGCGACACAGGAGCTAGCAAACAGAGCTGTGAACAGGGGAGTTTGAGTGGGAGTTCTGTTGGAGGAGAAGGTATTTGTGTGTGTTTGGTTTTGTATTGGTAGTATCTGTATGTGTAGGGGCTTTGTGCTGGGAGAGAAGCTGAGCCCTGATTAGGGGGCGGGGCTTCACTGACTAGGGGTCCTGTAAAGGTAGCAGCCAGTCAGGCAGCGGCACAGACAGCTGCAGCGGCACAGGAGCTAGCAAACAGAGCTGTAAACAGGGGAGTGTGAGTGGGAGTTCTGTTGGAGGAGAAGGTATTTGTGTGTGTTTTTGTATTGGTAGTATCTGTATGTGTAGAGGTTTGAAGGGGCTTTGTGCTGGGAGAGAAGCTGAGCCCTGATTAGGGGGCGGGGCTTCACTGACAAGGGGTCCTATAAAGGTAGCAGCCAGTCAGGCAGCGGCACAGACAGCTTCAGCGGCACAGGAGCTTGCAAACAGAGCTCTAAACAGGGGAGTTTGAGTGGGAGTTCTGTTGGAGGAGAAGGTATTTGTGTGTGTTTGGTTTTGTATTGGTAGTATCTGTATGTGTAGAGGCTTGGAGGGGCTTTGTGCTGGGAGAGAAGCTGAGCGCTGATTAGGGTGCGGGGCTTCACTGACTAGGGGTCCTATAAAGGTAGTAGCCAGTCAGGCAGCGGTACAGGAGCTAGCAAACAGACCTGTAAACAGGGCAGTTTGATTGGGAGTTCTGTTGGAGGAGAAGGTATTTGTGTGTTTTTGGTTTTGTATTGTCAGTATCTGTATGTGTAGGGGCTTTGTGCTGGGAGAGAAGCTGAGCCCTGATTAGGGGGCGGGGCTTCACTGACTAGGGGTCCTATAAAGGTAGCAGCCAGTCAGGCAGCGGCACAGGAGCTAGCAAACAGAGCTGTAAACAGGGGAGTTTGAGTGGGAGTTCTGTTGGAGGAGATGGTATTTGTGTGTGTTTGGTTTTGTATTGGTAGTATCTGAATGTGTAGAGGTTTGAAGGGGCTTTGTGCTGGGAGAGAAGCTGAGCCCTGATTAGGGGGCGGGGCTTCACTGACTAGGGGTCCTATGAAGGTAGCAGCCAGTCAGGCAGCGGCACAGACAGCTGCAGCGGCACAGGAGCTAGCAAACAGAGCTGTAAACAGGGGAGTTTGAGTGGGAGTTCCGTTGGAGGAGAAGGTATTTGTGTGTGTTTGGTTTGGATTGGTAGTACCTGTATGTGTAGGGGCTTTGTGCTGGGAGAGAAGCTGAGCCCTGATTAGGGGGCGGGGCTTCACTGACTAGGGGTCCTATAAAGGTAGCAGCCAGTCAGGCAGCGGCACAGGAGCTAGCAAACAGAGCTGTAAACAGGGGAGTTTGAGTGGGAGTTCTGTTGGAGGAGAAGGTATTTGTGTGTGTGTTTGTATTGGTAGTATCTGTATGTGTAGAGGCTTGGAGGGGCTAGGTGCTGCGAGAGAAGCTGAGCCCTGATTAGGGGGCGGGGCTTAACTGACTAGGTGTCCTATGAAGGTAGCAGCCAGTCAGGCAGCGGCACAGACAGCTGCAGCGGCACAGGAGCTAGCAAACAGAGCTGTAAACAGGGGAGTTTGAGTGGGAGTTCTGTTGGAGGAGAAGGTATTTGTGTGTGTTTGGTTTTGTATTGTCAGTATCTGTATGTGCAGGGGCTTTGTGCTGGGAGAGAAGCTGAGCCCTGATTAGGGGGCGGGGCTTCCCTGACTAGGGGTCCTATAAAGGTAGCAGCCAGTCAGGCAGCGGCACAGGAGCTAGCAAACAGAGCTGTGAACAGGGGAGTTTGAGTGGGGTTCTGTTGGAGGAGAAGGTATTTGTGTGTGTTTGGTTTTGTATTGGTAGTATCTGTATGTGTAGAGGCTTGGAGGGGCTTTGTGCTGGGAGAGAAGCTGAGCCCTGATTAGGGGGCGGGGCTTCACTGACTAGGGGTCCTGTAAAGGTAGCAGCCAGTCAGGCAGCGGCACAGACAGCTGCAGCGGCACAGGAGCTAGCAAACAGAGCTGTAAACAGAGCTGTAAACAGGGGAGTGTGAGTGGGAGTTCTGTTGGAGGAGAAGGTATTTGTGTGTGTTTGGTTTTGTATTGGTAGTATCTGTATGTGTAGGGCCTTTGTGCTGGGAGAGAAGCTGAGCCCTGATTAGGGGGCGGTGCTTCCCTGACTAGGGGTCCTATAAATGTAGCAGCCAGTCAGGCAGCGGCACAGGAGCTAGCAAACAGAGCTGTAAACAGGGGAGTTTGAGTGGGAGTTCTGTTGGAGGAGAAGGTATTTGTGTTTTTTTGTATTGGTAGTATCTGTATGTGTAGAGGCTTGGAGGGGCTTTGTGCTGGGAGAGAAGCTGAGCCCTGATTGGGGGCGGTGCTTCACTGACTAGGGGTCCTATAAAGCTAGCAGCCAGTCAGGCAGCGGCACAGGAGCTAGCAAACAGACCTGTAAACAGGGGAGTTTGAGTGGGAGTTCTGTTGGAGGAGAAGGTATTTGTGTGTGTTCGGTTTTGTATTGGTAGTGTCTGTATGTGTACGGGCTTTGTGCTGGGAGAGAAGCTGAGCCCTGATTAGGGGGCGGGGCTTCACTGACTAGGGGTCCTATAAAGGTAGCAGCCAGTCAGGCAGCGGAACAGACAGCTTCAGTGGCACAGGAGCTAGCAAACAGAGCTGTAAACAAGGGAGTTTGAGTGGGAGTTCTGTTGGAGGAGAAGGTATTTGTGTGTGTTTTTGTATTGGTAGTATCTGTATGTGTAGAGGTTTGAAGGGGCTTTGTGCTGGGAGAGAAGCTGAGCCCTGATTAGGGGGCGGGGCTTCACTGACTAGGGGTCCTGTAAAGGTAGCAGCCAGTCAGGCAGCGGCACAGACAGCTGCAGCGGCACAGGAGCTAGCAAACAGAGCTGTAAGCAGGGGAGTTTGAGTGGGAGTTCTGTTGGAGGAGAAGGTATTTTTTTTTGTATTGGTAGTATCTGTATGTGTAGAGGCTTGGAGGGGCTTTGTGCTGGGAGAGAAGCTGAGCCCTGATTGGGGGCGGTGCTTCACTGACTAGGGGTCCTATAAAACTGGCAGCCAGTCAGGCAGCGGCACAGGAGCTAGCAAACAGAGCTGTAAACAGGGGAGTTTGAGTGGGAGTTCTGTTGGAGGAGAAGGTATTTGTGTGTGTTTTTGTATTTGTAGTATCTGTATGTGTAGAGGCTTGGAGGGGCTAGGTGCTGCGAGAGAAGCTGAGCCCTGATTAGGGGGCGGGGCTTCACGGCAAGGGGTCCTATAAAGGTCGCAGCCAGTCAGGCAGTGGCACAGGAGCTAGCAAACAGAGCTGTAAACAGGGGAGTGTGAGTGGGAGTTCTGTTGGAGGAGAAGGTATTTGTGTGTGTTTGGTTTTGTATTGGTAGTATCTGTATGTGTAGGGGCTTTGTGCTGGGAGAGAAGCTGAGCCCTGATTAGGGGGCGGGGCTTCACTGACTAGGGGTCCTATAAAGGTAGCAGCCAGTCAGACAGCGGCACAGGAGCTAGAAAACAGAGCTGTAAGCAGGGGAGTTTGAGTGGGAGTTCTGTTGGAGGAGAAGGTATTTGTGTTTTTTTGTATTGGTAGTATCTGTATGTGTAGAGGCTTGGAGGGGCTTTGTGCTGGGAGAGAAGCTGAGCCCTGATTAGGGGGCGGGGCTTCACTGACTAGGGGTCCTGTAAAGGTAGCAGCCAGTCAGGCAGCGGCACAGACAGCTGCAGCGGCACAGGAGCTAGCAAACAGAGCTGTAAACAGGGGAGTGTGAGTGGGAGTTCTGTTGGAGGAGAAGGTATTTGTGTGTGTTTGGTTTTGTCTTGGTAGTATCTGTATGTGTAGGGGCTTTGTGCTGGGAGAGAAGCTGAGTCCTGATTAGGGGGCGGGGCTTCACTGACTAGGGGTCCTATAAAGGTAGCAGCCAATCAGGCATCGGAACAGACAGCTGCTGTGGCACAGGAGCTAGCAAACAGAGCTGTAAACAGGGGAGTTTGAGTGGGAGTTCTGTTGGAGGAGAAGGTATTTGTGTGTGTTCGGTTTTGTATTGGTAGTGTCCGTATGTGTACGGGCTTTGTGCTGGGAGAGAAGCTGAGCCCTGATTGGGGGCGGTGCTTCACTGACTAGGGGTCCTATAAAACTGGCAGCCAGTCAGGCAGCGGCACAGGAGCGAGCAAACAGAGCTGTAAACAGGGGAGTTTGAGTGGGAGTTCTGTTGGAGGAGAAGGTATTTGTGTGTGTTCGGTTTTGTATTGGTAGTGTCCGTATGTGTACGGGCTTTGTGCTGGGAGAGAAGCTGAGCCCTGATTAGGGGGCGGGGCATCACTGACTAGGTGTCCTATAAAGGTAGCAGCCAGTCAGGCAGCGGCTAAGACAGCTGCAGCGGCACAGGAGCTAGCAAACAGAGCTGTAAACAGGGGAGTTGGAGTGGGAGTTCTGTTGGAGGAGAAGGTATTTGTGTGTTTTTGGTTTTGTATTGTCAGTATCTGTATGTGCAGGGGCTTTGTGCTGGGAGAGAAGCTGAGCCCTGATTAGGGGGCGGGGCTTCCCTGACTAGGGGTCCTATAAAGGTAGCAGCCAGTCAGGCAGCGGAACAGACAGCTGCAGTGGCACAGGAGCTAGCAAACAGAGCTGTAAACAGGGGAGTTTGAGTGGGAGTTCTGTTGGAGGAGAAGGTATTTGTGTGTGTTTTTGTATTGGTAGTATCTGTATGTGTAGAGGTTTGAAGGGGCTTTGTGCTGGGAGAGAAGCTGAGCCCTGATTAGGGGGCGGGGCTTCACTGACAAGGGGTCCTATAAAGGTAGCAGCCAGTCAGGCAGCGGCACAGACAGCTGCAGCGGCACAGGAGCTTGCAAACAGAGCTCTAAACAGGGGAATTTGAGTGGGAGTTCTGTTGGAGGAGAAGGTATTTGTGTGTGTTTGGTTTTGTATTGGTAGTATCTGTATGTGTAGAGGCTTGGAGGGGCTTTGTGCTTGGAGAGAAGCTGAGCCCTGATTAGGGGGCGGGGCTTCACTGACTAGGGGTCCTATAAAACTGGCAGCCAGTCAGGCAGCGGCACAGGAGCTAGCAAACAGAGCTGTAAACAGGGGAGTTGGAGTGGGAGTTCTGTTGGAGGAGAAGGTATTTGTGTGTGTTTTTGTATTGGTAGTATCTGTATGTGTAGAGGCTTGGAGGGGCTAGGTGCTGCGAGAGAAGCTGAGCCCTGATTAGGGGGCGGGGCTTAACTGACTAGGCGTCCTATAAAGGTAGCAGCCAGTCAGGCAGCGGCACAGACAGCTGCAGCGGCACAGGAGCTAGCAAACAGAGCTGTAAACAGGGGAGTTGGAGTGGGAGTTCTGCTGGAGGAGAAGGTATTTGTGTGTGTTTGGTTTTGTATTGGTAGTATCTGTATGTGTAGGGCCTTTGTGCTGGGAGAGAAGCTGAGCCCTGATTAGGGGGCGGGGCTTCCCTGACTAGGGGTCCTATAAAGGTAGCAGCCAGTCAGGCAGCGGCACAGGAGCTAGCAAACAGAGCTGTGAACAGGGGAGTTTGAGTGGGAGTTCTGTTGGAGGAGAAGGTATTTGTGTGTGTTTGGTTTTGTATTGGTAGTATCTGTATGTGTAGAGGCTTGGAGGGGCTTTGTGCTGGGAGAGAAGCTGAGTCCTGATTAGGGGGCGGGGCTTCACTGACTAGGGGTCCTGTAAAGGTAGCAGCCAGTCAGGCAGCGGCACAGACAGCTGCAGCGGCACAGGACCTAGCAAACAGAGCTGTAAACAGGGGAGTGTGAGTGGGAGTTCTGTTGGAGGAGAAGGTATTTGTGTGTGTTTGGTTTTGTATTGGTAGTATCTGTATGTGTAGGGCCTTTGTGCTGGGAGAGAAGCTGAGCCCTGATTAGGGGGCGGTGCTTCCCTGACTAGGGGTCCTATAAATGTAGCAGCCAGTCAGGCAGCGGCACAGGAGCTAGCAAACAGAGCTGTAAACAGGGGAGTTTGAGTGGGAGTTCTGTTGGAGGAGAAGGTATTTGTGTTTTTTTGTATTGGTAGTATCTGTATGTGTAGAGGCTTGGAGGGGCTTTGTGCTGGGAGAGAAGCTGAGCCCTGATTGGGGGCGGTGCTTCACTGACTAGGGGTCCTATAAAGCTAGCAGCCAGTCAGGCAGCGGCACAGGAGCTAGCAAACAGACCTGTAAACAGGTGAGTTTGAGTGGGAGTTCTGTTGGAGGAGAAGGTATTTGTGTGTGTTCGGTTTTGTATTGGTAGTGTCTGTATGTGTACGGGCTTTGTGCTGGGAGAGAAGCTGAGCACTGATTAGGGGGCGGGGCTTCACTGACTAGGGGTCCTATAAAGGTAGCAGCCAGTCAGGCAGCGGAACAGACAGCTTCAGTGGCACAGGAGCTAGCAAACAGAGCTGTAAACAGGGGAGTTTGAGTGGGAGTTCTGTTGGAGGAGAAGGTATTTGTGTTTGTTTTTGTATTGGTAGTATCTGTATGTGTAGAGGTTTGAAGGGGCTTTGTGCTGGGAGAGAAGCTGAGCCCTGATTAGGGGGCGGGGCTTCACTGACTAGGGGTCCTGTAAAGGTAGCAGCCAGTCAGGCAGCGGCACAGACAGCTGCAGCGGCACAGGAGCTAGCAAACAGAGCTGTAAGCAGGGGAGTTTGAGTGGGAGTTCTGTTGGAGGAGAAGGTATTTTTTTTTTGTATTGGTAGTATCTGTATGTGTAGAGGCTTGGAGGGGCTTTGTGCTGGGAGAGAAGCTGAGCCCTGATTGGGGGCGGTGCTTCACTGACTAGGGGTCCTATAAAACTGGCAGCCAGTCAGGCAGCGGCACAGGAGCTAGCAAACAGAGCTGTAAACAGGGGAGTTTGAGTGGGAGTTCTGTTGGAGGAGAAGGTATTTGTGTGTGTTTTTGTATTTGTAGTATCTGTATGTGTAGAGGCTTGGAGGGGCTAGGTGCTGCGAGAGAAGCTGAGCCCTGATTAGGGGGCGGGGCTTCACGGCAAGGGGTCCTATAAAGGTCGCAGCCAGTCAGGCAGTGGCACAGGAGCTAGCAAACAGAGCTGTAAGCAGGGGAGTTTGAATGGGAGTTCTGTTGGAGGAGAAGGTATTTGTGTTTGTTTTTGTATTGGTAGTATCTGTATGTGTAGAGGTTTGAAGGGGCTTTGTGCTGGGAGAGAAGCTGAGCCCTGATTAGGGGGCGGGGCTTCACTGACTAGGGGTCCTGTAAAGGTAGCAGCCAGTCAGGCAGCGGCACAGACAGCTGCAGCGGCACAGGAGCTAGCAAACAGAGCTGTAAACAGGGGAGTGTGAGTGGGAGTTCTGTTGGAGGAGAAGGTATTTGTGTGTGTTTGGTTTTGTATTGGTAGTATCTGTATGTGTAGGGGCTTTGTGCTGGGAGAGAAGCTGAGCCCTGATTAGGGGGCGGGGCTTCACTGACTAGGGGTCCTATAAAGGTAGCAGCCAGTCAGACAGCGGCACAGGAGCTAGAAAACAGAGCTGTAAGCAGGGGAGTTTGAGTGGGAGTTCTGTTGGAGGAGAAGGTATTTGTGTTTTTTTGTATTGGTAGTATCTGTATGTGTAGAGGCTTGGAGGGGCTTTGTGCCGGGAGAGAAGCTGAGCCCTGATTGGGGGCGGTGCTTCACTGACTAGGGGTCCTATAAAACTGGCAGCCAGTCAGGCAGCGGCACAGGAGCGAGCAAACAGAGCTGTAAACAGGGGAGTTTGAGTGGGAGTTCTGTTGGAGGAGAAGGTATTTGTGTGTGTTTTTGTATTGGTAGTATCTGTATGTGCAGAGGCTTGGAGGGGCTAGGTGCTGCGAGAGAAGCTGAGCCCTGATTAGGGGGCGGGGCATCACTGACTAGGGGTCCTATAAAGGTAGCAGCCAGTCAGGCATCGGAACAGACAGCTGCAGTGGCACAGGAGCTAGCAAACAGAGCTGTAAACAGGGGAGTTTGAGTGGGAGTTCTGTTGGAGGAGAAGGTATTTGTGTGTGTTCGGTTTTGTATTGGTAGTGTCCGTATGTGTACGGGCTTTGTGCTGGGAGAGAAGCTGAGCCCTGATTAGGGGGCGGGGCATCACTGACTAGGTGTCCTATAAAGGTAGCAGCCAGTCAGGCAGCGGCTAAGACAGCTGCAGCGGCACAGGAGCTAGCAAACAGAGCTGTAAACAGGGGAGTTGGAGTGGGAGTTCTGTTGGAGGAGAAGGTATTTGTGTGTTTTTGGTTTTGTATTGTCAGTATCTGTATGTGCAGGGGCTTTGTGCTGGGAGAGAAGCTGAGCCCTGATTAGGGGGCGGGGCTTCACTGACTAGGGGTCCTATAAAACTGGCAGCCAGTCAGGCAGCGGCACAGGAGCTAGCAAACAGAGCTGTAAACAGGGGAGTTGGAGTGGGAGTTCTGTTGGAGGAGAAGGTATTTGTGTGTGTTTTTGTATTGGTAGTATCTGTATGTGTAGAGGCTTGGAGGGGCTAGGTGCTGCGAGAGAAGCTGAGCCCTGATTAGGGGGCGGGGCTTAACTGACTAGGCGTCCTATAAAGGTAGCAGCCAGTCAGGCAGCGGCACAGACAGCTGCAGCGGCACAGGAGCTAGCAAACAGAGCTGTAAACAGGGGAGTTGGAGTGGGAGTTCTGCTGGAGGAGAAGGTATTTGTGTGTGTTTGGTTTTGTATTGGTAGTATCTGTATGTGTAGGGCCTTTGTGCTGGGAGAGAAGCTGAGCCCTGATTAGGGGGCGGGGCTTCCCTGACTAGGGGTCCTATAAAGGTAGCAGCCAGTCAGGCAGCGGCACAGGAGCTAGCAAACAGAGCTGTGAACAGGGGAGTTTGAGTGGGAGTTCTGTTGGAGGAGAAGGTATTTGTGTGTGTTTGGTTTTTTATTGGTAGTATCTGTATGTGTAGAGGCTTGGAGGGGCTTTGTGCTGGGAGAGAAGCTGAGCCCTGATTAGGGGGCGGGGCTTCACTGACTAGGGGTCCTGTAAAGGTAGCAGCCAGTCAGGCAGCGGCACAGACAGCGGCAGCGGCACAGGAGCTAGCAAACAGAGCTGTAAACAGGGGAGTGTGAGTGGGAGTTCTGTTGGAGGAGAAGGTATTTGTGTGTGTTTGGTTTTGTCTTGGTAGTATCTGTATGTGTAGGGGCTTTGTGCTGGGAGAGAAGCTGAGTCCTGATTAGGGGGCGGGGCTTCACTGACTAGGGGTCCTGTAAAGGTAGCAGCCAGTCAGGCAGCGGCACAGACAGCTGCAGCGGCACAGGAGCTAGCAAACAGAGCTGTAAACAGGGGAGTGTGAGTGGGAGTTCTGTTGGAGGAGAAGGTATTTGTGTGTGTTTGGTTTTGTATTGGTAGTATCTGTATGTGTAGGGCCTTTGTGCTGGGAGAGAAGCTGAGCCCTGATTAGGGGGCGGTGCTTCCCTGACTAGGGGTCCTATAAATGTAGCAGCCAGTCAGGCAGCGGCACAGGAGCTAGCAAACAGAGCTGTAAACAGGGGAGTTTGAGTGGGAGTTCTGTTGGAGGAGAAGGTATTTGTGTTTTTTTGTATTGGTAGTATCTGTATGTGTAGAGGCTTGGAGGGGCTTTGTGCTGGGAGAGAAGCTGAGCCCTGATTGGGGGCGGTGCTTCACTGACTAGGGGTCCTATAAAGCTAGCAGCCAGTCAGGCAGCGGCACAGGAGCTAGCAAACAGACCTGTAAACAGGGGAGTTTGAGTGGGAGTTCTGTTGGAGGAGAAGGTATTTGTGTGTGTTCGGTTTTGTATTGGTAGTGTCTGTATGTGTACGGGCTTTGTGCTGGGAGAGAAGCTGAGCACTGATTAGGGGGCGGGGCTTCACTGACTAGGGGTCCTATAAAGGTAGCAGCCAGTCAGGCAGCGGAACAGACAGCTTCAGTGGCACAGGAGCTAGCAAACAGAGCTGTAAACAGGGGAGTTTGAGTGGGAGTTCTGTTGGAGGAGAAGGTATTTGTGTTTGTTTTTGTATTGGTAGTATCTGTATGTGTAGAGGTTTGAAGGGGCTTTGTGCTGGGAGAGAAGCTGAGCCCTGATTAGGGGGCGGGGCTTCACTGACTAGGGGTCCTGTAAAGGTAGCAGCCAGTCAGGCAGCGGCACAGACAGCTGCAGCGGCACAGGAGCTAGCAAACAGAGCTGTAAGCAGGGGAGTTTGAGTGGGAGTTCTGTTGGAGGAGAAGGTATTTTTTTTTGTATTGGTAGTATCTGTATGTGTAGAGGCTTGGAGGGGCTTTGTGCTGGGAGAGAAGCTGAGCCCTGATTGGGGGCGGTGCTTCACTGACTAGGGGTCCTATAAAACTGGCAGCCAGTCAGGCAGCGGCACAGGAGCTAGCAAACAGAGCTGTAAACAGGGGAGTTTGAGTGGGAGTTCTGTTGGAGGAGAAGGTATTTGTGTGTGTTTTTGTATTTGTAGTATCTGTATGTGTAGAGGCTTGGAGGGGCTAGGTGCTGCGAGAGAAGCTGAGCCCTGATTAGGGGGCGGGGCTTCACGGCAAGGGGTCCTATAAAGGTCGCAGCCAGTCAGGCAGTGGCACAGGAGCTAGCAAACAGAGCTGTAAGCAGGGGAGTTTGAATGGGAGTTCTGCTGGAGGAGAAGGTATTTGTGTGTGTTTGGTTTTGTATTGGTAGTATCTGTATGTGTAGGGGCTTTGTGCTGGGAGAGAAGCTGAGCCCTGATTAGGGGGCGGGGCATCACTGACTAGGGGTCCTATAAAGGTAGCAGCCAGTCAGGCATCGGAACAGACAGCTGCAGCGGCACAGGAGCTAGCAAACAGAGCTGTAAACAGGGGAGTTTGAGTGGGAGTTCTGTTGGAGGAGAAGGTATTTGTGTGTGTTCGGTTTTGTATTGGTAGTGTCCGTATGTGTACGGGCTTTGTGCTGGGAGAGAAGCTGAGCCCTGATTAGGGGGCGGGGCATCACTGACTAGGTGTCCTATAAAGGTAGCAGCCAGTCAGGCAGCGGCTAAGACAGCTGCAGCGGCACAGGAGCTAGCAAACAGAGCTGTAAACAGGGGAGTTTGAGTGGGAGTTCTGTTGGAGGAGAAGGTATTTGTGTGTGTTTGGTTTTGTATTGGTAGTATCTGTATGTGTAGAGGCTTGGAGGGGCTTTGTGCTTGGAGAGAAGCTGAGCCCTGATTAGGGGGCGGGTCTTCACTGACTAGGGGTCCTATAAAGGTAGCAGCCAGTCAGACAGCGGCACAGGAGCTAGAAAACAGAGCTGTAAGCAGGGGAGTTTGAGTGGGAGTTCTGTTGGAGGAGAAGGTATTTGTGTATGTTTTTTTGTATTGGTAGTGTCTGTATGTGTAGGGGTTTGGCGGGGCTTTGTGCTTGGAGAGAAGCTGAGCCCTGATTAGGGGGCGGGGCTTCACTGACTAGGGGTCCTGTAAAGGTAGCAGCCAGTCAGGCAGCGGCACAGACAGCTGCAGCGGCACAGGAGCTAGCAAACAGAGCTGTAAACAGGGGAGTGTGAGTGGGAGTTCTGTTGGAGGAGAAGGTATTTGTGTGTGTTTGGTTTTGTATTGGTAGTATCTGTATGTGTAGGGGCTTTGTGCTGGGAGAGAAGCTGAGCCCTGATTAGGGGGCGGGGCTTCACTGACTAGGGGTCCTATAAAGGTAGCAGCCAGTCAGGCATCGGCACAGACAGCTGCAGCGGCACAGGAGCTAGCAAACAGAGCTGTAAACACGGGAGTTTGAGTGGGAGTTCTGTTGGAGGAGATGGTATTTGTGTGTGTTTGGTTTTGTATTGGTAGTATCTGTATGTGTAGGGGTTTGGCGGGGCCTTGTGCTTGGAGAGAAGCTGAGCCCTGATTAGGGGGCGGGGCTTCACTGACTAGGGGTCCTATAAAGGTAGCAGCCAGTCAGGCAGCGGCACAGACAGCTGAAGCGGCACAGGAGCTAGCAAACAGAGCTGTAAGCAGGGGAGTTTGAGTGGGAGTTCTGTTGGAGGAGAAGGTATTTGTGTTTTTTTGTATTGGTAGTATCTGTATGTGTAGAGGCTTGGAGGGGCTTTGTGCTGGGAGAGAAGCTGAGCCCTGTTTGGGGGCGGTGCTTCACTGACTAGGGGTCCTATAAAGCTAGCAGCCAGTCAGGCAGCGGCACAGGAGCTAGCAAACAGACCTGTAAACAGGGGAGTTTGAGTGGGAGTTCTGTTGGAGGAGAAGGTATTTGTGTTTGTTTTTGTATTGGTAGTATCTGTATGTGTAGAGGTTTGAAGGGGCTTTGTGCTGGGAGAGAAGCTGAGCCCTGATTAGGGGGCGGGGCTTCACTGACTAGGGGTCCTGTAAAGGTAGCAGCCAGTCAGGCAGCGGCACAGACAGCTGCAGCGGCACAGGAGCTAGCAAACAGAGCTGTAAGCAGGGGAGTTTGAGTGGGAGTTCTGTTGGAGGAGAAGGTATTTTTTTTTTGTATTGGTAGTATCTGTATGTGTAGAGGCTTGGAGGGGCTTTGTGCTGGGAGAGAAGCTGAGCCCTGATTGGGGGCGGTGCTTCACTGACTAGGGGTCCTATAAAGCTGGCAGCCAGTCAGGCAGCGGCACAGGAGCTAGCAAACAGAGCTGTAAACAGGGGAGTTTGAGTGGGAGTTCTGTTGGAGGAGAAGGTATTTGTGTGTGTTTTTGTATTTGTAGTATCTGTATGTGTAGAGGCTTGGAGGGGCTAGGTGCTGCGAGAGAAGCTGAGCCCTGATTAGGGGGCGGGGCTTCACGGCAAGGGGTCCTATAAAGGTCGCAGCCAGTCAGGCAGTGGCACAGGAGCTAGCAAACAGAGCTGTAAGCAGGGGAGTTTGAATGGGAGTTCTGTTGGAGGAGAAGGTATTTGTGTGTGTTTGGTTTTGTATTGGTAGTATCTGTATGTGTAGAGGCTTGGAGGGGCTTTGTGCTTGGAGAGAAGCTGAGCCCTGATTAGGGGGCGGGGCTTCACTGACTAGGGGTCCTGTAAAGGTAGCAGCCAGTCAGGCAGCGGCACAGACAGCTGCAGCGGCACAGGAGCTAGCAAACAGAGCTGTAAACAGGGGAGTGTGAGTGGGAGTTCTGTTGGAGGAGAAGGTATTTGTGTGTGTTTGGTTTTGTATTGGTAGTATCTGTATGTGTAGGGGCTTTGTGCTGGGAGAGAAGCTGAGCCCTGATTAGGGGGCGGGGCTTCACTGACTAGGGGTCCTATAAAGGTAGCAGCCAGTCAGACAGCGGCACAGGAGCTAGAAAACAGAGCTGTAAGCAGGGGAGTTTGAGTGGGAGTTCTGTTGGAGGAGAAGGTATTTGTGTTTTTTTGTATTGGTAGTATCTGTATGTGTAGAGGCTTGGAGGGGCTTTGTGCTGGGAGAGAAGCTGAGCCCTGATTGGGGGCGGTGCTTCACTGACTAGGGGTCCTATAAAGGTAGCAGCCAGTCAGGCAGCGGAACAGACAGCTGCAGCGGCACAGGAGCTTGCAAACAGAGCTCTAAACAGGGGAGTTTGAGTGGGAGTTCTGTTGGAGGAGAAGGTATTTGTGTGTGTTTGGTTTTGTATTGGTAGTATCTGTATGTGTAGAGGCTTGGAGGGGCTTTGTGCTTGGAGAGAAGCTGAGCCCTGATTAGGGGGCGGGGCTTCACTGACTAGGGGTCCTATAAAACTGGCAGCCAGTCAGGCAGCGGCACAGGAGCTAGCAAACAGAGCTGTAAACAGGGGAGTTGGAGTGGGAGTTCTGTTGGAGGAGAAGGTATTTGTGCGTGTTTTTGTATTGGTAGTATCTGTATGTGTAGAGGCTTGGAGGGGCTAGGTGCTGCGAGAGAAGCTGAGCCCTGATTAGGGGGCGGGGCTTAACTGACTAGGCGTCCTATAAAGGTAGCAGCCAGTCAGGCAGCGGCACAGACAGCTGCAGCGGCACAGGACCTAGCAAACAGAGCTGTAAACAGGGGAGTTGGAGTGGGAGTTCTGCTGGAGGAGAAGGTATTTGTGTGTGTTTGGTTTTGTATTGGTAGTATCTGTATGTGTAGGGCCTTTGTGCTGGGAGAGAAGCTGAGCCCTGATTAGGGGGCGGGGCATCACTGACTAGGGGTCCTATAAAGGTAGCAGCCAGTCAGGCATCGGAACAGACAGCTTCAGTGGCACAGGAGCTAGCAAACAGAGCTGTAAACAGGGGAGTTAGAGTGGGAGTTCTGTTGGAGGAGAAGGTATTTGTGTGTGTTTGGTTTTGTATTGGTAGTGTCCGTATGTGTATGGGCTTTGTGCTGGGAGAGAAGCTGAGCCCTGATTAGGGGGCGGGGCTTCACTGACTAGGGGTCCTGTAAAGGTAGCAGCCAGTCAGGCAGCGGCACAGACAGCTGCAGCGGCACAGGAGCTAGCAAACAGAGCTGTAAACAGAGCTGTAAACAGGGGAATGTGAGTGGGAGTTCTGTTGGAGGAGAAGGTATTTGTGTGTGTTTGGTTTTGTCTTGGTAGTATCTGTATGTGTAGGGGCTTTGTGCTGGGAGAGAAGCTGAGCCCTGATTAGGGGGCGGGGCTTCACTGACTAGGGGTCCTGTAAAGGTAGCAGCCAGTCAGGCAGCGGCACAGACAGCTGCAGCGGCACAGGAGCTAGCAAACAGAGCTGTAAACAGGGGAGTGTGAGTGGGAGTTCTGTTGGAGGAGAAGGTATTTGTGTGTGTTTGGTTTTGTATTGGTAGTATCTGTATGTGTAGGGCCTTTGTGCTGGGAGAGAAGCTGAGCCCTGATTAGGGGGCGGTGCTTCCCTGACTAGGGGTCCTATAAATGTAGCAGCCAGTCAGGCAGCGGCACAGGAGCTAGCAAACAGAGCTGTAAACAGGGGAGTTTGAGTGGGAGTTCTGTTGGAGGAGAAGGTATTTGTGTTTTTTTGTATTGGTAGTATCTGTATGTGTAGAGGCTTGGAGGGGCTTTGTGCTGGGAGAGAAGCTGAGCCCTGATTGGGGGCGGTGCTTCACTGACTAGGGGTCCTATAAAGCTAGCAGCCAGTCAGGCAGCGGCACAGGAGCTAGCAAACAGACCTGTAAACAGGGGAGTTTGAGTGGGAGTTCTGTTGGAGGAGAAGGTATTTGTGTGTGTTCGGTTTTGTATTGGTAGTGTCTGTATGTGTACGGGCTTTGTGCTGGGAGAGAAGCTGAGCCCTGATTAGGGGGCGGGGCTTCACTGACTAGGGGTCCTATAAAGGTAGCAGCCAGTCAGGCAGCGGAACAGACAGCTTCAGTGGCACAGGAGCTAGCAAACAGAGCTGTAAACAAGGGAGTTTGAGTGGGAGTTCTGTTGGAGGAGAAGGTATTTGTGTTTGTTTTTGTATTGGTAGTATCTGTATGTGTAGAGGTTTGAAGGGGCTTTGTGCTGGGAGAGAAGCTGAGCCCTGATTAGGGGGCGGGGCTTCACTGACTAGGGGTCCTGTAAAGGTAGCAGCCAGTCAGGCAGCGGCACAGACAGCTGCAGCGGCACAGGAGCTAGCAAACAGAGCTGTAAGCAGGGGAGTTTGAGTGGGAGTTCTGTTGGAGGAGAAGGTATTTTTTTTTGTATTGGTAGTATCTGTATGTGTAGAGGCTTGGAGGGGCTTTGTGCTGGGAGAGAAGCTGAGCCCTGATTGGGGGCGGTGCTTCACTGACTAGGGGTCCTATAAAACTGGCAGCCAGTCAGGCAGCGGCACAGGAGCTAGCAAACAGAGCTGTAAACAGGGGAGTTTGAGTGGGAGTTCTGTTGGAGGAGAAGGTATTTGTGTGTGTTTTTGTATTTGTAGTATCTGTATGTGTAGAGGCTTGGAGGGGCTAGGTGCTGCGAGAGAAGCTGAGCCCTGATTAGGGGGCGGGGCTTCACGGCAAGGGGTCCTATAAAGGTCGCAGCCAGTCAGGCAGTGGCACAGGAGCTAGCAAACAGAGCTGTAAACAGGGGAGTGTGAGTGGGAGTTCTGTTGGAGGAGAAGGTATTTGTGTGTGTTTGGTTTTGTATTGGTAGTATCTGTATGTGTAGGGGCTTTGTGCTGGGAGAGAAGCTGAGCCCTGATTAGGGGGCGGGGCTTCACTGACTAGGGGTCCTATAAAGGTAGCAGCCAGTCAGACAGCGGCACAGGAGCTAGAAAACAGAGCTGTAAGCAGGGGAGTTTGAGTGGGAGTTCTGTTGGAGGAGAAGGTATTTGTGTTTTTTTGTATTGGTAGTATCTGTATGTGTAGAGGCTTGGAGGGGCTTTGTGCTGGGAGAGAAGCTGAGCCCTGATTAGGGGGCGGGGCTTCACTGACTAGGGGTCCTGTAAAGGTAGCAGCCAGTCAGGCAGCGGCACAGACAGCTGCAGCGGCACAGGAGCTAGCAAACAGAGCTGTAAACAGAGCTGTAAACAGGGGAGTGTGAGTGGGAGTTCTGTTGGAGGAGAAGGTATTTGTGTGTGTTTGGTTTTGTCTTGGTAGTATCTGTATGTGTAGGGGCTTTGTGCTGGGAGAGAAGCTGAGCCCTGATTAGGGGGCGGGGCTTCACTGACTAGGGGTCCTGTAAAGGTAGCAGCCAGTCAGGCAGCGGCACAGACAGCTGCAGCGGCACAGGAGCTAGCAAACAGAGCTGTAAACAGGGGAGTGTGAGTGGGAGTTCTGTTGGAGGAGAAGGTATTTGTGTGTGTTTGGTTTTGTATTGGTAGTATCTGTATGTGTAGGGCCTTTGTGCTGGGAGAGAAGCTGAGCCCTGATTAGGGGGCGGTGCTTCCCTGACTAGGGGTCCTATAAATGTAGCAGCCAGTCAGGCAGCGGCACAGGAGCTAGCAAACAGAGCTGTAAACAGGGGAGTTTGAGTGGGAGTTCTGTTGGAGGAGAAGGTATTTGTGTTTTTTTGTATTGGTAGTATCTGTATGTGTAGAGGCTTGGAGGGGCTTTGTGCTGGGAGAGAAGCTGAGCCCTGTTTGGGGGCGGTGCTTCACTGACTAGGGGTCCTATAAAGCTAGCAGCCAGTCAGGCAGCGGCACAGGAGCTAGCAAACAGACCTGTAAACAGGGGAGTTTGAGTGGGAGTTCTGTTGGAGGAGAAGGTATTTGTGTTTGTTTTTGTATTGGTAGTATCTGTATGTGTAGAGGTTTGAAGGGGCTTTGTGCTGGGAGAGAAGCTGAGCCCTGATTAGGGGGCGGGGCTTCACTGACTAGGGGTCCTGTAAAGGTAGCAGCCAGTCAGGCAGCGGCACAGACAGCTGCAGCGGCACAGGAGCTAGCAAACAGAGCTGTAAGCAGGGGAGTTTGAGTGGGAGTTCTGTTGGAGGAGAAGGTATTTTTTTTTTGTATTGGTAGTATCTGTATGTGTAGAGGCTTGGAGGGGCTTTGTGCTGGGAGAGAAGCTGAGCCCTGATTGGGGGCGGTGCTTCACTGACTAGGGGTCCTATAAAGCTGGCAGCCAGTCAGGCAGCGGCACAGGAGCTAGCAAACAGAGCTGTAAACAGGGGAGTTTGAGTGGGAGTTCTGTTGGAGGAGAAGGTATTTGTGTGTGTTTTTGTATTTGTAGTATCTGTATGTGTAGAGGCTTGGAGGGGCTAGGTGCTGCGAGAGAAGCTGAGCCCTGATTAGGGGGCGGGGCTTCACGGCAAGGGGTCCTATAAAGGTCGCAGCCAGTCAGGCAGTGGCACAGGAGCTAGCAAACAGAGCTGTAAGCAGGGGAGTTTGAATGGGAGTTCTGTTGGAGGAGAAGGTATTTGTGTGTGTTTGGTTTTGTATTGGTAGTATCTGTATGTGTAGAGGCTTGGAGGGGCTTTGTGCTTGGAGAGAAGCTGAGCCCTGATTAGGGGGCGGGGCTTCACTGACTAGGGGTCCTGTAAAGGTAGCAGCCAGTCAGGCAGCGGCACAGACAGCTGCAGCGGCACAGGAGCTAGCAAACAGAGCTGTAAACAGGGGAGTGTGAGTGGGAGTTCTGTTGGAGGAGAAGGTATTTGTGTGTGTTTGGTTTTGTATTGGTAGTATCTGTATGTGTAGGGGCTTTGTGCTGGGAGAGAAGCTGAGCCCTGATTAGGGGGCGGGGCTTCACTGACTAGGGGTCCTATAAAGGTAGCAGCCAGTCAGACAGCGGCACAGGAGCTAGAAAACAGAGCTGTAAGCAGGGGAGTTTGAGTGGGAGTTCTGTTGGAGGAGAAGGTATTTGTGTTTTTTTGTATTGGTAGTATCTGTATGTGTAGAGGCTTGGAGGGGCTTTGTGCTGGGAGAGAAGCTGAGCCCTGATTGGGGGCGGTGCTTCACTGACTAGGGGTCCTATAAAGGTAGCAGCCAGTCAGGCAGCGGAACAGACAGCTGCAGCGGCACAGGAGCTTGCAAACAGAGCTCTAAACAGGGGAGTTTGAGTGGGAGTTCTGTTGGAGGAGAAGGTATTTGTGTGTGTTTGGTTTTGTATTGGTAGTATCTGTATGTGTAGAGGCTTGGAGGGGCTTTGTGCTTGGAGAGAAGCTGAGCCCTGATTAGGGGGCGGGGCTTCACTGACTAGGGGTCCTATAAAACTGGCAGCCAGTCAGGCAGCGGCACAGGAGCTAGCAAACAGAGCTGTAAACAGGGGAGTTGGAGTGGGAGTTCTGTTGGAGGAGAAGGTATTTGTGCGTGTTTTTGTATTGGTAGTATCTGTATGTGTAGAGGCTTGGAGGGGCTAGGTGCTGCGAGAGAAGCTGAGCCCTGATTAGGGGGCGGGGCTTAACTGACTAGGCGTCCTATAAAGGTAGCAGCCAGTCAGGCAGCGGCACAGACAGCTGCAGCGGCACAGGACCTAGCAAACAGAGCTGTAAACAGGGGAGTTGGAGTGGGAGTTCTGCTGGAGGAGAAGGTATTTGTGTGTGTTTGGTTTTGTATTGGTAGTATCTGTATGTGTAGGGCCTTTGTGCTGGGAGAGAAGCTGAGCCCTGATTAGGGGGCGGGGCATCACTGACTAGGGGTCCTATAAAGGTAGCAGCCAGTCAGGCATCGGAACAGACAGCTTCAGTGGCACAGGAGCTAGCAAACAGAGCTGTAAACAGGGGAGTTAGAGTGGGAGTTCTGTTGGAGGAGAAGGTATTTGTGTGTGTTCGGTTTTGTATTGGTAGTGTCCGTATGTGTATGGGCTTTGTGCTGGGAGAGAAGCTGAGCCCTGATTAGGGGGCGGGGCTTCACTGACTAGGGGTCCTGTAAAGGTAGCAGCCAGTCAGGCAGCGGCACAGACAGCTGCAGCGGCACAGGAGCTAGCAAACAGAGCTGTAAACAGAGCTGTAAACAGGGGAGTGTGAGTGGGAGTTCTGTTGGAGGAGAAGGTATTTGTGTGTGTTTGGTTTTGTCTTGGTAGTATCTGTATGTGTAGGGGCTTTGTGCTGGGAGAGAAGCTGAGCCCTGATTAGGGGGCGGGGCTTCACTGACTAGGGGTCCTGTAAAGGTAGCAGCCAGTCAGGCAGCGGCACAGACAGCTGCAGCGGCACAGGAGCTAGCAAACAGAGCTGTAAACAGGGGAGTGTGAGTGGGAGTTCTGTTGGAGGAGAAGGTATTTGTGTGTGTTTGGTTTTGTATTGGTAGTATCTGTATGTGTAGGGCCTTTGTGCTGGGAGAGAAGCTGAGCCCTGATTAGGGGGCGGTGCTTCCCTGACTAGGGGTCCTATAAATGTAGCAGCCAGTCAGGCAGCGGCACAGGAGCTAGCAAACAGAGCTGTAAACAGGGGAGTTTGAGTGGGAGTTCTGTTGGAGGAGAAGGTATTTGTGTTTTTTTGTATTGGTAGTATCTGTATGTGTAGAGGCTTGGAGGGGCTTTGTGCTGGGAGAGAAGCTGAGCCCTGATTGGGGGCGGTGCTTCACTGACTAGGGGTCCTATAAAGCTAGCAGCCAGTCAGGCAGCGGCACAGGAGCTAGCAAACAGACCTGTAAACAGGGGAGTTTGAGTGGGAGTTCTGTTGGAGGAGAAGGTATTTGTGTGTGTTCGGTTTTGTATTGGTAGTATCTGTATGTGTAGAGGCTTGGAGGGGCTTTGTGCTTGGAGAGAAGCTGAGCCCTGATTAGGGGGCGGGGCTTCACTGACTAGGGGTCCTGTAAAGGTAGCAGCCAGTCAGGCAGCGGCACAGACAGCTGCAGCGGCACAGGAGCTAGCAAACAGAGCTGTAAACAGGGGAGTGTGAGTGGGAGTTCTGTTGGAGGAGAAGGTATTTGTGTGTGTTTGGTTTTGTATTGGTAGTATCTGTATGTGTAGGGGCTTTGTGCTGGGAGAGAAGCTGAGCCCTGATTAGGGGGCGGGGCTTCACTGACTAGGGGTCCTATAAAGGTAGCAGCCAGTCAGACAGCGGCACAGGAGCTAGAAAACAGAGCTGTAAGCAGGGGAGTTTGAGTGGGAGTTCTGTTGGAGGAGAAGGTATTTGTGTTTTTTTGTATTGGTAGTATCTGTATGTGTAGAGGCTTGGAGGGGCTTTGTGCTGGGAGAGAAGCTGAGCCCTGATTGGGGGCGGTGCTTCACTGACTAGGGGTCCTATAAAGGTAGCAGCCAGTCAGGCAGCGGAACAGACAGCTGCAGCGGCACAGGAGCTTGCAAACAGAGCTCTAAACAGGGGAGTTTGAGTGGGAGTTCTGTTGGAGGAGAAGGTATTTGTGTGTGTTTGGTTTTGTATTGGTAGTATCTGTATGTGTAGAGGCTTGGAGGGGCTTTGTGCTTGGAGAGAAGCTGAGCCCTGATTAGGGGGCGGGGCTTCACTGACTAGGGGTCCTATAAAACTGGCAGCCAGTCAGGCAGCGGCACAGGAGCTAGCAAACAGAGCTGTAAACAGGGGAGTTGGAGTGGGAGTTCTGTTGGAGGAGAAGGTATTTGTGCGTGTTTTTGTATTGGTAGTATCTGTATGTGTAGAGGCTTGGAGGGGCTAGGTGCTGCGAGAGAAGCTGAGCCCTGATTAGGGGGCGGGGCTTAACTGACTAGGCGTCCTATAAAGGTAGCAGCCAGTCAGGCAGCGGCACAGACAGCTGCAGCGGCACAGGACCTAGCAAACAGAGCTGTAAACAGGGGAGTTGGAGTGGGAGTTCTGCTGGAGGAGAAGGTATTTGTGTGTGTTTGGTTTTGTATTGGTAGTATCTGTATGTGTAGGGCCTTTGTGCTGGGAGAGAAGCTGAGCCCTGATTAGGGGGCGGGGCATCACTGACTAGGGGTCCTATAAAGGTAGCAGCCAGTCAGGCAGCTGCTAAGACAGCTTCAGTGGCACAGGAGCTAGCAAACAGAGCTGTAAACAGGGGAGTTAGAGTGGGAGTTCTGTTGGAGGAGAAGGTATTTGTGTGTGTTCGGTTTTGTATTGGTAGTGTCCGTATGTGTATGGGCTTTGTGCTGGGAGAGAAGCTGAGCCCTGATTAGGGGGCGGGGCTTCACTGACTAGGGGTCCTGTAAAGGTAGCAGCCAGTCAGGCAGCGGCACAGACAGCTGCAGCGGCACAGGAGCTAGCAAACAGAGCTGTAAACAGAGCTGTAAACAGGGGAGTGTGAGTGGGAGTTCTGTTGGAGGAGAAGGTATTTGTGTGTGTTTGGTTTTGTCTTGGTAGTATCTGTATGTGTAGGGGCTTTGTGCTGGGAGAGAAGCTGAGCCCTGATTAGGGGGCGGGGCTTCACTGACTAGGGGTCCTGTAAAGGTAGCAGCCAGTCAGGCAGCGGCACAGACAGCTGCAGCGGCACAGGAGCTAGCAAACAGAGCTGTAAACAGGGGAGTGTGAGTGGGAGTTCTGTTGGAGGAGAAGGTATTTGTGTGTGTTTGGTTTTGTATTGGTAGTATCTGTATGTGTAGGGCCTTTGTGCTGGGAGAGAAGCTGAGCCCTGATTAGGGGGCGGTGCTTCCCTGACTAGGGGTCCTATAAATGTAGCAGCCAGTCAGGCAGCGGCACAGGAGCTAGCAAACAGAGCTGTAAACAGGGGAGTTTGAGTGGGAGTTCTGTTGGAGGAGAAGGTATTTGTGTTTTTTTGTATTGGTAGTATCTGTATGTGTAGAGGCTTGGAGGGGCTTTGTGCTGGGAGAGAAGCTGAGCCCTGATTGGGGGCGGTGCTTCACTGACTAGGGGTCCTATAAAGCTAGCAGCCAGTCAGGCAGCGGCACAGGAGCTAGCAAACAGACCTGTAAACAGGGGAGTTTGAGTGGGAGTTCTGTTGGAGGAGAAGGTATTTGTGTGTGTTCGGTTTTGTATTGGTAGTGTCTGTATGTGTACGGGCTTTGTGCTGGGAGAGAAGCTGAGCCCTGATTAGGGGGCGGGGCTTCACTGACTAGGGGTCCTATAAAGGTAGCAGCCAGTCAGGCAGCGGAACAGACAGCTTCAGTGGCACAGGAGCTAGCAAACAGAGCTGTAAACAAGGGAGTTTGAGTGGGAGTTCTGTTGGAGGAGAAGGTATTTGTGTTTGTTTTTGTATTGGTAGTATCTGTATGTGTAGAGGTTTGAAGGGGCTTTGTGCTGGGAGAGAAGCTGAGCCCTGATTAGGGGGCGGGGCTTCACTGACTAGGGGTCCTGTAAAGGTAGCAGCCAGTCAGGCAGCGGCACAGACAGCTGCAGCGGCACAGGAGCTAGCAAACAGAGCTGTAAGCAGGGGAGTTTGAGTGGGAGTTCTGTTGGAGGAGAAGGTATTTTTTTTTGTATTGGTAGTATCTGTATGTGTAGAGGCTTGGAGGGGCTTTGTGCTGGGAGAGAAGCTGAGCCCTGATTGGGGGCGGTGCTTCACTGACTAGGGGTCCTATAAAACTGGCAGCCAGTCAGGCAGCGGCACAGGAGCTAGCAAACAGAGCTGTAAACAGGGGAGTTTGAGTGGGAGTTCTGTTGGAGGAGAAGGTATTTGTGTGTGTTTTTGTATTTGTAGTATCTGTATGTGTAGAGGCTTGGAGGGGCTAGGTGCTGCGAGAGAAGCTGAGCCCTGATTAGGGGGCGGGGCTTCACGGCAAGGGGTCCTATAAAGGTCGCAGCCAGTCAGGCAGTGGCACAGGAGCTAGCAAACAGAGCTGTAAACAGGGGAGTGTGAGTGGGAGTTCTGTTGGAGGAGAAGGTATTTGTGTGTGTTTGGTTTTGTATTGGTAGTATCTGTATGTGTAGGGGCTTTGTGCTGGGAGAGAAGCTGAGCCCTGATTAGGGGGCGGGGCTTCACTGACTAGGGGTCCTATAAAGGTAGCAGCCAGTCAGACAGCGGCACAGGAGCTAGAAAACAGAGCTGTAAGCAGGGGAGTTTGAGTGGGAGTTCTGTTGGAGGAGAAGGTATTTGTGTTTTTTTGTATTGGTAGTATCTGTATGTGTAGAGGCTTGGAGGGGCTTTGTGCTGGGAGAGAAGCTGAGCCCTGATTAGGGGGCGGGGCTTCACTGACTAGGGGTCCTGTAAAGGTAGCAGCCAGTCAGGCAGCGGCACAGACAGCTGCAGCGGCACAGGAGCTAGCAAACAGAGCTGTAAACAGGGGAGTGTGAGTGGGAGTTCTGTTGGAGGAGAAGGTATTTGTGTGTGTTTGGTTTTGTCTTGGTAGTATCTGTATGTGTAGGGGCTTTGTGCTGGGAGAGAAGCTGAGTCCTGATTAGGGGGCGGGGCTTCACTGACTAGGGGTCCTATAAAGGTAGCAGCCAATCAGGCATCGGAACAGACAGCTGCTGTGGCACAGGAGCTAGCAAACAGAGCTGTAAACAGGGGAGTTTGAGTGGGAGTTCTGTTGGAGGAGAAGGTATTTGTGTGTGTTCGGTTTTGTATTGGTAGTGTCCGTATGTGTACGGGCTTTGTGCTGGGAGAGAAGCTGAGCCCTGATTGGGGGCGGTGCTTCACTGACTAGGGGTCCTATAAAACTGGCAGCCAGTCAGGCAGCGGCACAGGAGCGAGCAAACAGAGCTGTAAACAGGGGAGTTTGAGTGGGAGTTCTGTTGGAGGAGAAGGTATTTGTGTGTGTTCGGTTTTGTATTGGTAGTGTCCGTATGTGTACGGGCTTTGTGCTGGGAGAGAAGCTGAGCCCTGATTAGGGGGCGGGGCATCACTGACTAGGTGTCCTATAAAGGTAGCAGCCAGTCAGGCAGCGGCTAAGACAGCTGCAGCGGCACAGGAGCTAGCAAACAGAGCTGTAAACAGGGGAGTTGGAGTGGGAGTTCTGTTGGAGGAGAAGGTATTTGTGTGTGTTTTTGTATTGGTAGTATCTGTATGTGTAGAGGTTTGAAGGGGCTTTGTGCTGGGAGAGAAGCTGAGCCCTGATTAGGGGGCGGGGCTTCACTGACAAGGGGTCCTATAAAGGTAGCAGCCAGTCAGGCAGTGGCACAGACAGCTGCAGCGGCACAGGAGCTTGCAAACAGAGCTCTAAACAGGGGAATTTGAGTGGGAGTTCTGTTGGAGGAGAAGGTATTTGTGTGTGTTTGGTTTTGTATTGGTAGTATCTGTATGTGTAGAGGCTTGGAGGGGCTTTGTGCTTGGAGAGAAGCTGAGCCCTGATTAGGGGGCGGGGCTTCACTGACTAGGGGTCCTATAAAACTGGCAGCCAGTCAGGCAGCGGCACAGGAGCTAGCAAACAGAGCTGTAAACAGGGGAGTTGGAGTGGGAGTTCTGTTGGAGGAGAAGGTATTTGTGTGTGTTTTTGTATTGGTAGTATCTGTATGTGTAGAGGCTTGGAGGGGCTAGGTGCTGCGAGAGAAGCTGAGCCCTGATTAGGGGGCGGGGCTTAACTGACTAGGCGTCCTATAAAGGTAGCAGCCAGTCAGGCAGCGGCACAGACAGCTGCAGCGGCACAGGAGCTAGCAAACAGAGCTGTAAACAGGGGAGTTGGAGTGGGAGTTCTGCTGGAGGAGAAGGTATTTGTGTGTGTTTGGTTTTGTATTGGTAGTATCTGTATGTGTAGGGCCTTTGTGCTGGGAGAGAAGCTGAGCCCTGATTAGGGGGCGGGGCTTCCCTGACTAGGGGTCCTATAAAGGTAGCAGCCAGTCAGGCAGCGGCACAGGAGCTAGCAAACAGAGCTGTGAACAGGGGAGTTTGAGTGGGAGTTCTGTTGGAGGAGAAGGTATTTGTGTGTGTTTGGTTTTGTATTGGTAGTATCTGTATGTGTAGAGGCTTGGAGGGGCTTTGTGCTGGGAGAGAAGCTGAGTCCTGATTAGGGGGCGGGGCTTCACTGACTAGGGGTCCTGTAAAGGTAGCAGCCAGTCAGGCAGCGGCACAGACAGCTGCAGCGGCACAGGACCTAGCAAACAGAGCTGTAAACAGGGGAGTGTGAGTGGGAGTTCTGTTGGAGGAGAAGGTATTTGTGTGTGTTTGGTTTTGTATTGGTAGTATCTGTATGTGTAGGGCCTTTGTGCTGGGAGAGAAGCTGAGCCCTGATTAGGGGGCGGTGCTTCCCTGACTAGGGGTCCTATAAATGTAGCAGCCAGTCAGGCAGCGGCACAGGAGCTAGCAAACAGAGCTGTAAACAGGGGAGTTTGAGTGGGAGTTCTGTTGGAGGAGAAGGTATTTGTGTTTTTTTGTATTGGTAGTATCTGTATGTGTAGAGGCTTGGAGGGGCTTTGTGCTGGGAGAGAAGCTGAGCCCTGATTGGGGGCGGTGCTTCACTGACTAGGGGTCCTATAAAGCTAGCAGCCAGTCAGGCAGCGGCACAGGAGCTAGCAAACAGACCTGTAAACAGGTGAGTTTGAGTGGGAGTTCTGTTGGAGGAGAAGGTATTTGTGTGTGTTCGGTTTTGTATTGGTAGTGTCTGTATGTGTACGGGCTTTGTGCTGGGAGAGAAGCTGAGCACTGATTAGGGGGCGGGGCTTCACTGACTAGGGGTCCTATAAAGGTAGCAGCCAGTCAGGCAGCGGAACAGACAGCTTCAGTGGCACAGGAGCTAGCAAACAGAGCTGTAAACAGGGGAGTTTGAGTGGGAGTTCTGTTGGAGGAGAAGGTATTTGTGTTTGTTTTTGTATTGGTAGTATCTGTATGTGTAGAGGTTTGAAGGGGCTTTGTGCTGGGAGAGAAGCTGAGCCCTGATTAGGGGGCGGGGCTTCACTGACTAGGGGTCCTGTAAAGGTAGCAGCCAGTCAGGCAGCGGCACAGACAGCTGCAGCGGCACAGGAGCTAGCAAACAGAGCTGTAAGCAGGGGAGTTTGAGTGGGAGTTCTGTTGGAGGAGAAGGTATTTTTTTTTTGTATTGGTAGTATCTGTATGTGTAGAGGCTTGGAGGGGCTTTGTGCTGGGAGAGAAGCTGAGCCCTGATTGGGGGCGGTGCTTCACTGACTAGGGGTCCTATAAAACTGGCAGCCAGTCAGGCAGCGGCACAGGAGCTAGCAAACAGAGCTGTAAACAGGGGAGTTTGAGTGGGAGTTCTGTTGGAGGAGAAGGTATTTGTGTGTGTTTTTGTATTTGTAGTATCTGTATGTGTAGAGGCTTGGAGGGGCTAGGTGCTGCGAGAGAAGCTGAGCCCTGATTAGGGGGCGGGGCTTCACGGCAAGGGGTCCTATAAAGGTCGCAGCCAGTCAGGCAGTGGCACAGGAGCTAGCAAACAGAGCTGTAAGCAGGGGAGTTTGAATGGGAGTTCTGTTGGAGGAGAAGGTATTTGTGTTTGTTTTTGTATTGGTAGTATCTGTATGTGTAGAGGTTTGAAGGGGCTTTGTGCTGGGAGAGAAGCTGAGCCCTGATTAGGGGGCGGGGCTTCACTGACTAGGGGTCCTGTAAAGGTAGCAGCCAGTGAGGCAGCGGCACAGACAGCTGCAGCGGCACAGGAGCTAGCAAACAGAGCTGTAAACAGGGGAGTGTGAGTGGGAGTTCTGTTGGAGGAGAAGGTATTTGTGTGTGTTTGGTTTTGTATTGGTAGTATCTGTATGTGTAGGGGCTTTGTGCTGGGAGAGAAGCTGAGCCCTGATTAGGGGGCGGGGCTTCACTGACTAGGGGTCCTATAAAGGTAGCAGCCAGTCAGACAGCGGCACAGGAGCTAGAAAACAGAGCTGTAAGCAGGGGAGTTTGAGTGGGAGTTCTGTTGGAGGAGAAGGTATTTGTGTTTTTTTGTATTGGTAGTATCTGTATGTGTAGAGGCTTGGAGGGGCTTTGTGCCGGGAGAGAAGCTGAGCCCTGATTGGGGGCGGTGCTTCACTGACTAGGGGTCCTATAAAACTGGCAGCCAGTCAGGCAGCGGCACAGGAGCGAGCAAACAGAGCTGTAAACAGGGGAGTTTGAGTGGGAGTTCTGTTGGAGGAGAAGGTATTTGTGTGTGTTTTTGTATTGGTAGTATCTGTATGTGCAGAGGCTTGGAGGGGCTAGGTGCTGCGAGAGAAGCTGAGCCCTGATTAGGGGGCGGGGCATCACTGACTAGGGGTCCTATAAAGGTAGCAGCCAATCAGGCATCGGAACAGACAGCTGCTGTGGCACAGGAGCTAGCAAACAGAGCTGTAAACAGGGGAGTTTGAGTGGGAGTTCTGTTGGAGGAGAAGGTATTTGTGTGTGTTCGGTTTTGTATTGGTAGTGTCCGTATGTGTACGGGCTTTGTGCTGGGAGAGAAGCTGAGCCCTGATTAGGGGGCGGGGCTTCCCTGACTAGGGGTCCTATAAAGGTAGCAGCCAGTCAGGCAGCGGCACAGGAGCTAGCAAACAGAGCTGTGAACAGGGGAGTTTGAGTGGGAGTTCTGTTGGAGGAGAAGGTATTTGTGTGTGTTTGGTTTTGTATTGGTAGTATCTGTATGTGTAGAGGCTTGGAGGGGCTTTGTGCTGGGAGAGAAGCTGAGCCCTGATTAGGGGGCGGGGCTTCACTGACTAGGGGTCCTGTAAAGGTAGCAGCCAGTCAGGCAGCGGCACAGACAGCTGCAGCGGCACAGGAGCTAGCAAACAGAGCTGTAAACAGGGGAGTGTGAGTGGGAGTTCTGTTGGAGGAGAAGGTATTTGTGTGTGTTTGGTTTTGTCTTGGTAGTATCTGTATGTGTAGGGGCTTTGTGCTGGGAGAGAAGCTGAGTCCTGATTAGGGGGCGGGGCTTCACTGACTAGGGGTCCTGTAAAGGTAGCAGCCAGTCAGGCAGCGGCACAGACAGCTGCAGCGGCACAGGAGCTAGCAAACAGAGCTGTAAACAGGGGAGTGTGAGTGGGAGTTCTGTTGGAGGAGAAGGTATTTGTGTGTGTTTTTGTATTGGTAGTATCTGTATGTGTAGAGGTTTGAAGGGGCTTTGTGCTGGGAGAGAAGCTGAGCCCTGATTAGGGGGCGGGGCTTCACTGACAAGGGGTCCTATAAAGGTAGCAGCCAGTCAGGCAGCGGCACAGACAGCTTCAGCGGCACAGGAGCTTGCAAACAGAGCTCTAAACAGGGGAGTTTGAGTGGGAGTTCTGTTGGAGGAGAAGGTATTTGTGTGTGTTTGGTTTTGTATTGGTAGTATCTGTATGTGTAGAGGCTTGGAGGGGCTTTGTGCTGGGAGAGAAGCTGAGCGCTGATTAGGGTGCGGGGCTTCACTGACTAGGGGTCCTATAAAGGTAGTAGCCAGTCAGGCAGCGGCACAGGAGCTAGCAAACAGACCTGTAAACAGGGCAGTTTGATTGGGAGTTCTGTTGGAGGAGAAGGTATTTGTGTGTTTTTGGTTTTGTATTGTCAGTATCTGTATGTGTAGGGGCTTTGTGCTGGGAGAGAAGCTGAGCCCTGATTAGGGGGCGGGGCTTCACTGACTAGGGGTCCTATAAAGGTAGCAGCCAGTCAGGCAGCGGCACAGGAGCTAGCAAACAGAGCTGTAAACAGGGGAGTTTGAGTGGGAGTTCTGTTGGAGGAGATGGTATTTGTGTGTGTTTGGTTTTGTATTGGTAGTATCTGAATGTGTAGAGGTTTGAAGGGGCTTTGTGCTGGGAGAGAAGCTGAGCCCTGATTAGGGGGCGGGGCTTCACTGACTAGGGGTCCTATGAAGGTAGCAGCCAGTCAGGCAGCGGCACAGACAGCTGCAGCGGCACAGGAGCTAGCAAACAGAGCTGTAAACAGGGGAGTTTGAGTGGGAGTTCCGTTGGAGGAGAAGGTATTTGTGTGTGTTTGGTTTGGATTGGTAGTACCTGTATGTGTAGGGGCTTTGTGCTGGGAGAGAAGCTGAGCCCTGATTAGGGGGCGGGGCTTCACTGACTAGGGGTCCTATAAAGGTAGCAGCCAGTCAGGCAGCGGCACAGGAGCTAGCAAACAGAGCTGTAAACAGGGGAGTTTGAGTGGGAGTTCTGTTGGAGGAGAAGGTATTTGTGTGTGTTTTTGTATTGGTAGTATCTGTATGTGTAGAGGCTTGGAGGGGCTAGGTGCTGCGAGAGAAGCTGAGCCCTGATTAGGGGGCGGGGCTTAACTGACTAGGTGTCCTATGAAGGTAGCAGCCAGTCAGGCAGCGGCACAGACAGCTGCAGCGGCACAGGAGCTAGCAAACAGAGCTGTAAACAGGGGAGTTTGAGTGGGAGTTCTGTTGGAGGAGAAGGTATTTGTGTGTGTTTGGTTTTGTATTGTCAGTATCTGTATGTGCAGGGGCTTTGTGCTGGGAGAGAAGCTGAGCCCTGATTAGGGGGCGGGGCTTCCCTGACTGGGGTCCTATAAAGGTAGCAGCCAGTCAGGCAGCGACACAGGAGCTAGCAAACAGAGCTGTGAACAGGGGAGTTTGAGTGGGAGTTCTGTTGGAGGAGAAGGTATTTGTGTGTGTTTGGTTTTGTATTGGTAGTATCTGTATGTGTAGGGGCTTTGTGCTGGGAGAGAAGCTGAGCCCTGATTAGGGGGCGGGGCTTCACTGACTAGGGGTCCTGTAAAGGTAGCAGCCAGTCAGGCAGCGGCACAGACAGCTGCAGCGGCACAGGAGCTAGCAAACAGAGCTGTAAACAGGGGAGTGTGAGTGGGAGTTCTGTTGGAGGAGAAGGTATTTGTGTGTGTTTTTGTATTGGTAGTATCTGTATGTGTAGAGGTTTGAAGGGGCTTTGTGCTGGGAGAGAAGCTGAGCCCTGATTAGGGGGCGGGGCTTCACTGACAAGGGGTCCTATAAAGGTAGCAGCCAGTCAGGCAGCGGCACAGACAGCTTCAGCGGCACAGGAGCTTGCAAACAGAGCTCTAAACAGGGGAGTTTGAGTGGGAGTTCTGTTGGAGGAGAAGGTATTTGTGTGTGTTTGGTTTTGTATTGGTAGTATCTGTATGTGTAGAGGCTTGGAGGGGCTTTGTGCTGGGAGAGAAGCTGAGCGCTGATTAGGGTGCGGGGCTTCACTGACTAGGGGTCCTATAAAGGTAGTAGCCAGTCAGGCAGCGGCACAGGAGCTAGCAAACAGACCTGTAAACAGGGCAGTTTGATTGGGAGTTCTGTTGGAGGAGAAGGTATTTGTGTGTTTTTGGTTTTGTATTGTCAGTATCTGTATGTGTAGGGGCTTTGTGCTGGGAGAGAAGCTGAGCCCTGATTAGGGGGCGGGGCTTCACTGACTAGGGGTCCTATAAAGGTAGCAGCCAGTCAGGCAGCGGCACAGGAGCTAGCAAACAGAGCTGTAAACAGGGGAGTTTGAGTGGGAGTTCTGTTGGAGGAGATGGTATTTGTGTGTGTTTGGTTTTGTATTGGTAGTATCTGAATGTGTAGAGGTTTGAAGGGGCTTTGTGCTGGGAGAGAAGCTGAGCCCTGATTAGGGGGCGGGGCTTCACTGACTAGGGGTCCTATGAAGGTAGCAGCCAGTCAGGCAGCGGCACAGACAGCTGCAGCGGCACAGGAGCTAGCAAACAGAGCTGTAAACAGGGGAGTTTGAGTGGGAGTTCCGTTGGAGGAGAAGGTATTTGTGTGTGTTTGGTTTGGATTGGTAGTACCTGTATGTGTAGGGGCTTTGTGCTGGGAGAGAAGCTGAGCCCTGATTAGGGGGCGGGGCTTCACTGACTAGGGGTCCTATAAAGGTAGCAGCCAGTCAGGCAGCGGCACAGGAGCTAGCAAACAGAGCTGTAAACAGGGGAGTTTGAGTGGGAGTTCTGTTGGAGGAGAAGGTATTTGTGTGTGTTTTTGTATTGGTAGTATCTGTATGTGTAGAGGCTTGGAGGGGCTAGGTGCTGCGAGAGAAGCTGAGCCCTGATTAGGGGGCGGGGCTTAACTGACTAGGTGTCCTATGAAGGTAGCAGCCAGTCAGGCAGCGGCACAGACAGCTGCAGCGGCACAGGAGCTAGCAAACAGAGCTGTAAACAGGGGAGTTTGAGTGGGAGTTCTGTTGGAGGAGAAGGTATTTGTGTGTGTTTGGTTTTGTATTGTCAGTATCTGTATGTGCAGGGGCTTTGTGCTGGGAGAGAAGCTGAGCCCTGATTAGGGGGCGGGGCTTCCCTGACTAGGGGTCCTATAAAGGTAGCAGCCAGTCAGGCAGCGGCACAGGAGCTAGCAAACAGAGCTGTGAACAGGGGAGTGTGAGTGGGAGTTCTGTTGGAGGAGAAGGTATTTGTGTGTGTTTGGTTTTGTATTGGTAGTATCTGTATGTGTAGGGGCTTTGTGCTGGGAGAGAAGCTGAGCCCTGATTAGGGGGCGGGGCTTCACTGACTAGGGGTCCTATAAAGGTAGCAGCCAGTCAGGCAGCGGCACAGGAGCTAGCAAACAGAGCTGTGAACAGGGGAGTTTGAGTGGGAGTTCTGTTGGAGGAGAAGGTATTTGTGTGTGTTTGGTTTTGTATTGTCAGTATCTGTATGTGCAGGGGCTTTGTGCTGGGAGAGAAGCTGAGCCCTGATTAGGGGGCGGGGCTTCCCTGACTAGGGGTCCTATAAAGGTAGCAGCCAGTCAGGCAGCGGCACAGGAGCTAGCAAACAGAGCTGTGAACAGGGGAGTTTGAGTGGGAGTTCTGTTGGAGGAGAAGGTATTTGTGTGTGTTTGGTTTTGTATTGGTAGTATCTGTATGTGTAGAGGCTTGGAGGGGCTTTGTGCTGGGAGAGAAGCTGAGCCCTGATTAGGGGGCGGGGCTTCACTGACTAGGGGTCCTGTAAAGGTAGCAGCCAGTCAGGCAGCAGCACAGACAGCTGCAGCGGCACAGGAGCTAGCAAACAGAGCTGTAAACAGGGGAGTTTGAGTGGGATTTCTGTTGGAGGAGATGGTATTTGTGTGTGTATGGTTTTGTATTGGTAGTATCTGTATGTGTAGGGGTTTGGCGGGGCTTTGTGCTGGGAGAGAAGCTGAGCCCTGATTAGGGGGCGGGGCTTCACTGACAAGGGGTCCTATAAAGGTAGCAGCCAGTCAGGCAGCGGCACAGACAGCTGCAGCGGCACAGGAGCTTGCAAACAGAGCTCTAAACAGGGGAGTTTGAGTGGGAGTTCTGTTGGAGGAGAAGGTATTTGTGTGTGTTTGGTTTTGTATTGGTAGTATCTGTATGTGTAGAGGCTTGGAGGGGCTTTGTGCTTGGAGAGAAGCTGAGCCCTGATTAGGGGGCGGGGCTTCACTGACTAGGGGTCCTATAAAACTGGCAGCCAGTCAGGCAGCGGCACAGGAGCTAGCAAACAGAGCTGTAAACAGGGGAGTTTGAGTGGGAGTTCTGTTGGAGGAGAAGGTATTTGTGTGTGTTTTTGTATTGGTAGTATCTGTATGTGTAGAGGCTTGGAGGGGCTAGGTGCTGCGAGAGAAGCTGAGCCCTGATTAGGGGGCGGGGCTTAACTGACTAGGCGTCCTATAAAGGTAGCAGCCAGTCAGGCAGCGGCACAGACAGCTGCAGCGGCACAGGAGCTAGCAAACAGAGCTGTGAACAGCGTAGTTTCAGTGGGAGTTCTGATGGAGGAGAAGGTATTTGTGTCTGTTTTTGTATTGGTAGTGTCAGTATGTGTAGAGGCTTGGAGGGACTAGGTGCTGGGAGAGAAGCTGAGCCCTGATTAGGGGGCGGGGCTTCACTGACTAGGGGTCCTATAAAGGTAGCAGCCAGTCAGGCAGCGGCTAAGACAGCTGCAGCGGCACAGGAGCTAGCAAACAGAGCTGTAAACAGGGGAGTTGGAGTTCTGTTGGAGGAGAAGGTATTTGTGTGTGTTTGGATTTGTATTGTCAGTATCTGTATGTGCAGGGGCTTTGTGCTGGGAGAGAAGCTGAGCCCTGATTAGGGGGTGGGCCTTCACTGACTAGGGGTCCTATAAAGGTAGCAGCCAGTCAGGCAGCGGCACAGGAGCTAGCAAACAGAGCTGTAAACAGGGGAGTTTGAGTGGGAGTTCTGTTGGAGGAGAAGGTATTTGTGTGTGTTTTTGTATTGGTAGTATCTGTATGTGTAGAGGCTTGGAGGGGCTAGGTGCTGCGAGAAAAGCTGAGCCCTGATTAGGGGGCGGGGCTTCCCTGACTAGGGGTCCTATAAAGGTAGCAGCCAGTCAGGCAGCGGCACAGGAGCTAGCAAAAAGAGCTGTAAACAGGGGAGTTTGAGTGGGAGTTCTGTTGGAGGAGAAGGTATTTGTGTGTGTTTGGTTTTGTATTGGTAGTATCTGTATGTGTAGGGGCTTTGTGCTGGGAGAGAAGCTGAGCCCTGAGTAGGGGGCGGGGCTTCACTGACTAGGGGTCCTATGAAGGTAGCAGCCAGTCATGCAGCGGCACAGACAGCTGCAGCAGCACAGGTGCTAGCAAACAGAGCTGTAAACAGGGGAGTTGGAGTGGGAGTTCTGTTGTAGGAGAAGGTATTTTTGTGTGTTAGGTTTTCTATTGGTGTTATCTGTTTGTGTAGAGGCTTGTAGGGGCTTTGTGTTGGAAGAGAAGCTGAGCCCTGATTAGGGGGCGGGGCTTCACTGACTAGGGGTCCTATAAAGGTAGCAGCCAGTCAGGCAGTGGCACAGGAGCTAGCAAACAGAGCTGTAAACAGGGGAGTTTGAGTGGGAGTTCTGTTGGAGGAGAAGGTATTTGTGTGTGTGTTTGGTTTTGTATTGGTAGTATCTGTATGTGTAAGGGCTTGGAGGGGATTTGTGCTGGGAGAGAAGCTGAGCCCTGGTTAGGGGGCGGGACTTCACTGACTAGGGGTCCTATGAAGGTAGCAGCCAGTCAGGCAGGGGCACAGACAGCTGCAGCGGCACAGGAGCTAGCAAACAGAGCTCTAAACAGGGGAGTTTGAGTGGGAGTTCTGTTGGAGGAGAAGGTATTTGTGTGTGTGTTTGGTTTTGTACTGGTAGTATCTGTACGTGTAGGGGCTTTGTGCTGGGAGAGAAGCTGAGCCCTGATTAGGGGGCGGGGCTTCACTGACTAGGGGTCCTAAGAAGGTAGCAGCCAGTCAGGCAGGGGCACAGACAGCTGCAGCGGCACAGGAGCTAGCAAACAGAGCTGTAAACAGGGGAGTTGGAGTGGGAGTTCTGTTGGAGGAGAAGGTATTTGTGTGTGTTTTTGTATTGGTAGTATCTGTATGTGTAGAGGCTTGGAGGGGCTAGGTGCTGCGAGAGAAGCTGAGCCCTGATTAGGGTGCGGGGCTTCACTGACTAGGGGTCCTATAAAGGTAGTAGCCAGTCAGGCAGCGGCACAGGAGCTAGCAAACAGACCTGTAAACAGGGCAGTTTGATTGGGAGTTCTGTTGGAGGAGAAGGTATTTGTGTGTTTTTGGTTTTGTATTGTCAGTATCTGTATGTGTAGGGGCTTTGTGCTGGGAGAGAAGCTGAGCCCTGATTAGGGGGCGGGGCTTCACTGACTAGGGGTCCTATAAAGGTAGCAGCCAGTCAGGCAGCGGCACAGGAGCTAGCAAACAGAGCTGTAAACAGGGGAGTTTGAGTGGGAGTTCTGTTGGAGGAGATGGTATTTGTGTGTGTTTGGTTTTGTATTGGTAGTATCTGAATGTGTAGAGGTTTGAAGGGGCTTTGTGCTGGGAGAGAAGCTGAGCCCTGATTAGGGGGCGGGGCTTCACTGACTATGGGTCCTATAAAGGTAGCAGCCAGTCAGGCAGCGGCACAGGAGCTAGCAAACAGAGCTGTAAACAGGGGAGTTTGAGTGGGAGTTCTGTTGGAGGAGAAGGTATTTGTGTGTGTGTTTGGTTTTGTACTGGTAGTATCTGTATGTGTAGGGGCTTTGTGCTGGGAGAGAAGCTGAGCCCTGATTAGGGGGCGGGGCTTCACTGACTAGGGGTCCTATAAAGGTAGCAGACAGTCAGGCAGTGGCACAGGAGCTAGCAAACAAAGCTGTAAAAAGGGGAGTTTGAGTGGGTTTTCTGTTGGAGGAGAAGGTATTTGTGCGTGTTTGGCTTTGTATTGGTGGTATCTGTTTGTGTAGAGGCTTGTAGGGGCTTTGTGTTGGGAGAGAAGCTGAGCCCTGATTAGGGGGCGGGGCTTCACTGACTAGGGGTCCTATAAAGGTAGCGGCACAGACAGCTGCAGCGGCACAGGAACTAGCAAACAGAGCTGTAAACAGGGGAGTTGGAGTGGGAGTTCCGCTGGAGGAGAAGATATTTGTGTGTGTTTGGTTTTGTATTGGTAGTATCTGTATGTGTACGGGCTTTGTGCTGGGAGAGAAGCTGAGCCCTGATTAGGGGGCGGGGCTTCACTGACGAGGGGTCCTATAAAGGTAGCAGCCAGTCAGGCAGCGGCACAGGAGCTAGCAAACAGAGCTGTAAACAGGGGAGTGTGAGTGGGAGTTCTGTTGGAGGAGAAGATATTTGTGTGTGTTTTTGTATTGGTAGTATCTGTATATGTAGGGGTTTGGCGGGGCTTTGTGCTGCGAGAGAAGCTGAGCCCTGATTAGGGGGCGGGGCTTAACTGACTAGGTGTCCTATAAAGGTAGCAGCCAGTCAGGCAGCGGCACAGACAGCTGCAGCGGCACAGGAGCTAGCAAACAGAGCTGTAAACAGGGGAGTTTGAGTGGGATTTCTGCTGGAGGAGATGGTATTTGTGTGTGTATGGTTTTGTATTGGTAGTATCTGTATGTGTAGGGGTTTGGCGGGGCTTTGTGCTTGGAGACAAGCTGAGCCCTGATTAGGGGGCGGGGCTTCACTGACTAGGGGTCCTATAAAGGTAGCAGCCAGTCAGGCAGCGGAACAGGAGCTAGCAAACAGACCTGTAAACAGGGGAGTTTGAGTGGGAGTTCTGTTGGAGGAGAAGGTATTTGTGTGTGTTTGGTTTTGTATTGGGAGTATCTGTATGTGTAGAGGCTTTGTGCTGGGAGAGAAGCTGAGCCCTGATTAGGGAGCGGGGCTTCACTGACTAGGGGTCCTATAAAGGTAGCAGCCAGTCAGGCAGCAGCACAGACAGCTGCAGCGACAAAGGAGCTAGCAAACAGAGCTGTAAACAGGGGAGTTTGAGTGGGAGTTCTGTTGGAGGAGAAGCTATTTGTGTGTGTTTGGCTTTCTATTGGTAGTATCTGTATGTGTAGGGGCTTTGTGCTTGGAGAGAAGCTGAGCCCTGATTAGGGGGCGGGGCTTCACTGACTAGGGGTCCTATAAAGGTAGCAGCCAGTCAGACAGCGGCACAGGAGCTAGCAAACAGAGCTGTAAGCAGGGGAGTTTGAGTGGGAGTACTGTTGGAGGAGAAGGTATTTGTGTGTGTTTGGTTTTGTATTGGTAGTATCTGTATGTGTAGAGTCTTGGAGGGGCTAGGTGCTGTGAGAGAAGCTGAGCCCTGATTAGGGGGCGGGGCTTCACTGACTAGGGGTCCTATAAAGGTAGCAGCCAGTCAGGCAGCGGCACAGGAGCTAGCAAACAGAGCTGTAAACAGGGGAGTTGGAGTGGGAGTTCTGCTTGAGGAGAAGGTATTTGTGTGTGTTTGGTTTTGTATTGTCAGTATCTGTATGTGCAGGGGCTTTGTGCTGGGAGAGAAGCTGAGCCCTGATTAGGGGGCGGGGCTTCACTTACTAGGGTTCCTATAAAGGTAGCAGCCAGTCAGACAGCGGCACAGGAGCTAGCAAACAGAGCTGTAAGCATGGGAGTTTGAGTGGGAGTACTGTTGGAGGAGAAGGTATTTGTGTGTGTTTGGTTTTGTATTGGTGGTATCTGTATGTGTAGAGGCTTGGAGGGGCTTTGTGCTGGGAGAGAAGCTGAGCCCTGATCAGGGGGCGGGGCTTCACTGACTAGGGGTCCTATAAAGGTAGCAGCAGGTCAGGCAGCGGCACAGGAGCTAGCAAACAGAGCTGTGAACAGCGTAGTTTCAGTGGGAGTTCTGATGGAGGAGAAGGTATTTGTGTGTGTTTTTGTATTGGTAGTGTCAGTATGTGTAGAGGCTTGGAGGGACTAGGTGCTGGGAGAGAAGCTGAGCCCTGATTAGGGGGCGGGGCTTCACTGACTAGGGGTCCTATAAAGGTAGCAGCCAGTCAGGCAGCGGCACAGGAGCTAGCAAACAGAGCTGTAAACAGGGGAGTTTGAGTGGGAGTTCTGTTGGAGGAGAAGGTATTTGTGTGTGTGTTTGGTTTTGTACTGGTAGTATCTGTACGTGTAGGGGCTTTGTGCTGGGAGAGAAGCTGAGCCCTGATTAGGGGGCGGGGCTTCACTGACTAGGGGTCCTATAAAGGTAGCAGACAGTCAGGCAGTGGCACAGGAGCTAGCAAACAAAGCTGTAAACAGGGGAGTTTGAGTGGGTTTTCTGTTGGAGGAGAAGGTATGTGTGCGTGTTTGGCTTTGTATTGGTGGTATCTGTTTGTGTAGAGGCTTGTAGGGGCTTTGTGTTGGGAGAGAAGCTGAGCCCTGATTAGGGGGCGGGGCTTCACTGACTAGGGGTCCTATAAAGGTAGCGGCACAGACAGCTGCAGCGGCACAGGAACTAGCAAACAGAGCTGTAAACAGGAGAGTTTGAGTGGGAGTTCTGTTGGAGGAGAAGGTATTTGTGTGTGTTTGGTTTGTATTGGTAGTATCTGTATGTGTAGGGGCTTTGTGCTGGGAGAGAAGCTGAGCCCTGATTAGGGGGCGGGGCTTCACTGACTAGGGGTCCTATAAAGGTAGCAGCCAGTCAGGCAGCGGCACAGGAGCTAGCAAACAGAGCTGTAAACAGGGGAGTTTGAGTGGGAGTTCTGTTGGAGGAGAAGGTATTTGTGTGTGTGTTTGGTTTTGTACTGGTAGTATCTGTATGTGTAGGGGCTTTGTGCTGGGAGAGAAGCTGAGCCCTGATTAGGGGGCGGGGCTTCACTGACTAGGGGTCCTATAAAGGTAGCAGACAGTCAGGCAGTGGCACAGGAGCTAGCAAACAAAGCTGTAAACAGGGGAGTTTGAGTGGGTTTTCTGTTGGAGGAGAAGGTATTTGTGCGTGTTTGGCTTTGTATTGGTGGTATCTGTTTGTGTAGAGGCTTGTAGGGGCTTTGTGTTGGGAGAGAAGCTGAGCCCTGATTAGGGGGCGGGGCTTCACTGACTAGGGGTCCTATAAAGGTAGCGGCACAGACAGCTGCAGCGGCACAGGAACTAGCAAACAGAGCTGTAAACAGGAGAGTTTGAGTGGGAGTTCTGTTGGAGGAGAAGGTATTTGTGTGTGTTTGGTTTGTATTGGTAGTATCTGTATGTGTAGGGGCTTTGTGCTGGGAGAGAAGCTGAGCCCTGATTAGGGGGCGGGGCTTCACTGACTAGGGGTCCTATAAAGGTAGCAGCCAGTCAGGCAGCAGCACAGACAGCTGCAGCGACACAGGAGCTAGCAAACAGAGCTGTAAACAGGGGAGTTTGTGTGGGAGTTCTGTTGGAGGAGAAGTTATTTGTGTGTGTATGGTTTTGTATTGGTAGTATCTGTATGTTTAGAGGCTTGGAGGGGCTTTGTGCTGGGAGAGTAGCTGAGCCCTGATTAGGGTGCGGGGCTTCACTGACTAGGGGTCCTATAAAGGTAGTAGCCAGTCAGGCAGCGGCACAGGAGCTAGCAAACAGACCTGTAAACAGGGCAGTTTGATTGGGAGTTCTGTTGGAGGAGAAGGTATTTGTGTGTTTTTGGTTTTGTATTGTCAGTATCTGTATGTGTAGGGGCTTTGTGCTGGGAGAGAAGCTGAGCCCTGATTAGGGGGCGGGGCTTCACTGACTAGGGGTCCTATAAAGGTAGCAGCCAGTCAGGCAGCTGCTAAGACAGCTGCAGCGGCACAGGAGCTAGCAAACAGAGCTGTAAACAGGGGAGTTGGAGTGGGAGTTCCGCTGGAGGAGAAGGTATTTGTGTGTGTTTGGTTTTGTATTGGTAGTATCTGTATGTGTACGGGCTTTGTGCTGGGAGAGAAGCTGAGCCCTGATTAGGGGGCGGGGCTTCACTGACGAGGGGTCCTATAAAGGTAGCAGCCAGTCAGGCAGCGGCACAGGAGCTAGCAAACAGAGCTGTAAACAGGGGAGTGTGAGTGGGAGTTCTGTTGGAGGAGAAGATATTTGTGTGTGTTTTTGTATTGGTAGTATCTGTATATGTAGGGGTTTGGCGGGGCTTTGTGCTGCGAGAGAAGCTGAGCCCTGATTAGGGGGCGGGGCTTAACTGACTAGGTGTCCTATAAAGGTAGCAGCCAGTCAGGCAGCGGCACAGACAGCTGCAGCGGCACAGGAGCTAGCAAACAGAGCTGTAAACAGGGGAGTTTGAGTGGGATTTCTGCTGGAGGAGATGGTATTTGTGTGTGTATGGTTTTGTATTGGTAGTATCTGTATGTGTAGGGGTTTGGCGGGGCTTTGTGCTTGGAGACAAGCTGAGCCCTGATTAGGGGGCGGGGCTTCACTGACTAGGGGTCCTATAAAGGTAGCAGCCAGTCAGGCAGCGGAACAGGAGCTAGCAAACAGACCTGTAAACAGGGGAGTTTGAGTGGGAGTTCTGTTGGAGGAGAAGGTATTTGTGTGTGTTTGGTTTTGTATTGGGAGTATCTGTATGTGTAGAGGCTTTGTGCTGGGAGAGAAGCTGAGCCCTGATTAGGGAGCGGGGCTTCACTGACTAGGGGTCCTATAAAGGTAGCAGCCAGTCAGGCAGCAGCACAGACAGCTGCAGCGACAAAGGAGCTAGCAAACAGAGCTGTAAACAGGGGAGTTTGAGTGGGAGTTCTGTTGGAGGAGAAGCTATTTGTGTGTGTTTGGCTTTCTATTGGTAGTATCTGTATGTGTAGGGGCTTTGTGCTTGGAGAGAAGCTGAGCCCTGATTAGGGGGCGGGGCTTCACTGACTAGGGGTCCTATAAAGGTAGCAGCCAGTCAGACAGCGGCACAGGAGCTAGCAAACAGAGCTGTAAGCAGGGGAGTTTGAGTGGGAGTACTGTTGGAGGAGAAGGTATTTGTGTGTGTTTGGTTTTGTATTGGTAGTATCTGTATGTGTAGAGTCTTGGAGGGGCTAGGTGCTGTGAGAGAAGCTGAGCCCTGATTAGGGGGCGGGGCTTCACTGACTAGGGGTCCTATAAAGGTAGCAGCCAGTCAGGCAGCGGCACAGGAGCTAGCAAACAGAGCTGTAAACAGGGGAGTTGGAGTGGGAGTTCTGCTTGAGGAGAAGGTATTTGTGTGTGTTTGGTTTTGTATTGTCAGTATCTGTATGTGCAGGGGCTTTGTCCTGGGAGAGAAGCTGAGCCCTGATTAGGGGGCGGGGCTTCACTGACTAGGGTTCCTATAAAGGTAGCAGCCAGTCAGACAGCGGCACAGGAGCTAGCAAACAGAGCTGTAAGCATGGGAGTTTGAGTGGGAGTACTGTTGGAGGAGAAGGTATTTGTGTGTGTTTGGTTTTGTATTGGTGGTATCTGTATGTGTAGAGGCTTGGAGGGGCTTTGTGCTGGGAGAGAAGCTGAGCCCTGATCAGGGGGCGGGGCTTCACTGACTAGGGGTCCTATAAAGGTAGCAGCAGGTCAGGCAGCGGCACAGGAGCTAGCAAACAGAGCTGTGAACAGCGTAGTTTCAGTGGGAGTTCTGATGGAGGAGAAGGTATTTGTGTGTGTTTTTGTATTGGTAGTGTCAGTATGTGTAGAGGCTTGGAGGGACTAGGTGCTGGGAGAGAAGCTGAGCTTTGATTAGGGGGCGGGGCTTCACTGACTAGGGGTCCTATAAAGGTAGCAGCCAGTCAGGCAGCGGCTAAGACAGCTGCAGCGGCACAGGAGCTAGCAAACAGAGCTGTAAACAGGAGAGTTGGAGTTCTGTTGGAGGAGAAGGTATTTGTGTGTGTTTGGATTTGTATTGTCAGTATCTGTATGTGCAGGGGCTTTGTGCTGGGAGAGAAGCTGAGCCCTGATTAGGGGGTGGGCCTTCACTGACTAGGGGTCCTATAAAGGTAGCAGCCAGTCAGGAAGCGGCACAGAGAGCTGCAGCGGCACAGGAGCTAGCAAACAGAGCTGTAAACAGGGGAGTTTGAGTGGGAGTTCTGTTGGAGGAGAAGGTATTTGTGTGCGTTTGGTTTTCTATTGGTAGTCCCTGTATGTTTAGAGGCTTGGAGGGGCTTTGTGCTGGGAGAGAAGCTGAGCCCTGATTAGGGGGCGGGGCTTCACTGACTAGGGGTCCTATAAAGGAAGCAGACAGTCAGGCAGTGGCACAGGAGCTAGCAAACAAAGCTGTAAACAGGGGAGTTTGAGTGGGTTTTCTGTTGGAGGAGAAGGTATTTGTGTGTGTTTGGCTTTGTATTGGTGGTATCTGTTTGTGTAGAGGCTTGTAGGGGCTTTGTGTTGGGAGAGAAGCTGAGCCCTGATTAGGGGGCGGGGCTTCACTGACTAGGGGTCCTATAAAGGTAGCGGCACAGACAGCTGCAGCGGCACAGGAACTAGCAAACAGAGCTGTAAACAGGAGAGTTTGAGTGGGAGTTCAGTTGGAGGAGAAGGTCTGTGTGTGTGTGTGTTTGGTTTTGTATTGCTAGTATCTGTATGTGTAAAGGCTTTGTGCTGGGAGAGAAGCTGAGCCCTGATTAGGGGGCGGGGCTTCACTGACTAGGGGTCCTATAAAGGTAGCAGCCAGTCAGGCAGCAGCACAGACAGCTGCAGCGACACAGGAGCTAGCAAACAGAGCTGTAAACAGGGGAGTTTGTGTGGGAGTTCTGTTGGAGGAGAAGGTATTTGTGTGTTTTGGGTTTTGTATTGGTAGTATCTGTATGTGTAGAGGCTTGGAGGGGCTTTGTGCTGGGAGAGAAGCTGAGCACTGATTAGGGGGCGGGGCTTCACTGACTAGGGGTCCTATAAAGGTAGCAGCCAGTCAGGCAGCGGCACAGGAGCTAGCAAACAGAGCTGTAAACAGGGGAGTTTGCGTGGGAGTTCTGTTGGAGGAGAAGCTATTTGTGTGTGTTTGGTTTTGTATTGGTAGTATCTGTATGTGTAGGGGCTTTGTGCTGGGAGAGAAGCTGAGCCCTGAGTAGGGGGCGGGGCTTCACTGACTAGGGGTCCTATGAAGGTAGCAGCCAGTCATGCAGCGGCACAGACAGCTGCAGCAGCACAGGTGCTAGCAAACAGAGCTGTAAACAGGGGAGTTGGAGTGGGAGTTCTGTTGTAGGAGAAGGTATTTTTGTGTGTGTTTGGTTTTGTACTGGTAGTATCTGTACGTGTAGGGGCTTTGTGCTGGGAGAGAAGCTGAGCCCTGATTAGGGGGCGGGGCTTCACTGACTAGGGGTCCTATAAAGGTAGCAGACAGTCAGGCAGTGGCACAGGAGCTAGCAAACAAAGCTGTAAACAGGGGAGTTTGAGTGGGAGTTCTGTTGGAGGAGAAGGTATTTGTGTGTGTTTGGTTTTCTATTGGTAGTCCCTGTATGTTTAGAGGCTTGGAGGGGCTTTGTGCTGGGAGAGAAGCTGAGCCCTGATTAGGGGGCGGGGCTTCACTGACTAGGGGTCCTATAAAGGTAGCAGACAGTCAGACAGCGGCACAGGAGCTAGCAAACAAAGCTGTAAACAGGGGAGTTTGAGTGGGTTTTCTGTTGGAGGAGAAGCTATTTGTGTGTGTTTGGCTTTGTATTGTTGGTATCTGTTTGTGTAGAGGCTTGTAGGGGCTTTGTGTTGGGAGAGAAGCTGAGCCCTGATTAGGGGGCGGGGCTTCACTGACTAGGGGTCCTATAAAGGTAGCGGCACAGACAGCTGCAGCGACACAGGAGCTAGCAAACAGAGCTGTAAACAGGGGAGTTTGTGTGGGAGTTCTGTTGGAGGAGAAGTTATTTGTGTGTGTTTGGTTTTGTATTGGTAGTATATGTATGTGTAGGGGCTTTGTGCTGGGAGAGAAGCTGAGCCCTGATTAGGGGGCGGGGCTTCACTGACTAGGGGTCCTATAAAGGGAGCAGCCAGTCAGGCAGCGGCACAGTCAGCTGCAGCGGCACAGGAGCTAGCAAACAGAGCTGTAAACAGGGGAGTTTGAGTGGGAGTTCTGTTGGAGGAGAAGGTATTTGTGTGTGTGTGTTGGTTTTTGTATTGGTAGTATCTGTATGTGTAGCGGCTTTGTGCTGGGAGAGAAGCTGAGCCCTGATTAGGGGGCGGGGCTTCACTGACTAGGGGTCCTATAAAGGTAGCAGCCAGTCAGACAGCGGCACAGGAGCTAGCAAACAGAGCTGTAAACAGGGGAGTTGGAGTGGGAGTTCTGCTTGAGGAGAAGGTATTTGTGTGTGTTTGGTTTTGTATTGTCAGTATCTGTATGTGCAGGGGCTTTGTGCTGGGAGAGAAGCTGAGCCCTGATTAGGGGGCGGGGCTTCACTGACTAGGGGTCCTATAAAGGTAGCAGCCAGTCAGGCAGCTGCTAAGACAGCTGCAGCGGCACAGGAGCTAGCAAACAGAGCTGTAAACAGGGGAGTTTGAGTGGGAGTTCTGTTGGAGGAGAAGGTATTTGTGTGTGTTTGGCTTTGTATTGGTAGTATCTGTATGTGTAGGGGCTTTGTGCTTGGAGAGAAGCTGAGCCCTGATTAGGGGGCGGGGCTTCACTGACTAGGGGTCCTATAAAGGTAGCAGCCAGTCAGAGAGCGGCACAGGAGCTAGCAAACAGAGCTGTAAGCAGGGGAGTTTGAGTGGGAGTACTGTTGGAGGAGAAGGTATTTGTGTGTGTTTGGTTTTGTATTGGTGGTATCTGTATGTGTAGAGGCTTGGAGGGGCTTTGTGCTGGGAGAGAAGCTGAGCCCTGATCAGGGGGCGGGGCTTCACTGACTAGGGGTCCTATAAAGGTAGCAGCAGGTCAGGCAGCGGCACAGGAGCTAGCAAACAGAGCTGTGAACAGCGTAGTTTCAGTGGGAGTTCTGATGGAGGAGAAGGTATTTGTGTCTGTTTTTGTATTGGTAGTGTCAGTATGTGTAGAGGCTTGGAGGGACTAGGTGCTGGGAGAGAAGCTGAGCCCTGATTAGGGGGCGGGGCTTCACTGACTAGGGGTCCTATAAAGGTAGCAGCCAGTCAGGCAGCGGCTAAGACAGCTGCAGCGGCACAGGAGCTAGCAAACAGAGCTGTAAACAGGGGAGTTTGAGTGGGAGTTCTGTTGGAGGAGAAGGTATTTGTGTGTGTGTTTGGTTTTGTACTGGTAGTATCTGTATGTGTAGGGGCTTTGTGCTGGGAGAGAAGCTGAGCCCTGATTAGGGGGCGGGGCTTCACTGACTAGGGGTCCTATAAAGGTAGCAGACAGTCAGGCAGTGGCACAGGAGCTAGCAAACAAAGCTGTAAACAGGGGAGTTTGAGTGGGTTTTCTGTTGGAGGAGAAGGTATTTGTGCGTGTTTGGCTTTGTATTGGTGGTATCTGTTTGTGTAGAGGCTTGTAGGGGCTTTGTGTTGGGAGAGAAGCTGAGCCCTGATTAGGGGGCGGGGCTTCACTGACTAGGGGTCCTATAAAGGTAGCGGCACAGACAGCTGCAGCGGCACAGGAACTAGCAAACAGAGCTGTAAACAGGAGAGTTTGAGTGGGAGTTCTGTTGGAGGAGAAGGTATTTGTGTGTGTTTGGTTTGTATTGGTAGTATCTGTATGTGTAGGGGCTTTGTGCTGGGAGAGAAGCTGAGCCCTGATTAGGGGGCGGGGCTTCACTGACTAGGGGTCCTATAAAGGTAGCAGCCAGTCAGGCAGCAGCACAGACAGCTGCAGCGACACAGGAGCTAGCAAACAGAGCTGTAAACAGGGGAGTTTGTGTGGGAGTTCTGTTGGAGGAGAAGTTATTTGTGTGTGTATGGTTTTGTATTGGTAGTATCTGTATGTTTAGAGGCTTGGAGGGGCTTTGTGCTGGGAGAGTAGCTGAGCCCTGATTAGGGTGCGGGGCTTCACTGACTAGGGGTCCTATAAAGGTAGTAGCCAGTCAGGCAGCGGCACAGGAGCTAGCAAACAGACCTGTAAACAGGGCAGTTTGATTGGGAGTTCTGTTGGAGGAGAAGGTATTTGTGTGTTTTTGGTTTTGTATTGTCAGTATCTGTATGTGTAGGGGCTTTGTGCTGGGAGAGAAGCTGAGCCCTGATTAGGGGGCGGGGCTTCACTGACTAGGGGTCCTATAAAGGTAGCAGCCAGTCAGGCAGCGGCACAAGAGCTAGCAAACAGAGCTGTAAACAGGGGAGTTTGAGTGGGAGTTCTGTTGGAGGAGAAGGTATTTGTGTGTGTTTGGTTTGGATTGGTAGTACCTGTATGTGTAGGGGCTTTGTGCTGGGAGAGAAGCTGAGCCCTGATTAGGGGGCGGGGCTTCACTGACTAGGGGTCCTATAAAGGTAGCAGCCAGTCAGGCAGCTGCTAAGACAGCTGCAGCGGCACAGGAGCTAGCAAACAGAGCTGTAAACAGGGGAGTTGGAGTGGGAGTTCCGCTGGAGGAGAAGGTATTTGTGTGTGTTTGGTTTTGTATTGGTAGTATCTGTATGTGTACGGGCTTTGTGCTGGGAGAGAAGCTGAGCCCTGATTAGGGGGCGGGGCTTCACTGACGAGGGGTCCTATAAAGGTAGCAGCCAGTCAGGCAGCGGCACAGGAGCTAGCAAACAGAGCTGTAAACAGGGGAGTGTGAGTGGGAGTTCTGTTGGAGGAGAAGATATTTGTGTGTGTTTTTGTATTGGTAGTATCTGTATATGTAGGGGTTTGGCGGGGCTTTGTGCTGCGAGAGAAGCTGAGCCCTGATTAGGGGGCGGGGCTTAACTGACTAGGTGTCCTATAAAGGTAGCAGCCAGTCAGGCAGCGGCACAGACAGCTGCAGCGGCACAGGAGCTAGCAAACAGAGCTGTAAACAGGGGAGTTTGAGTGGGATTTCTGCTGGAGGAGATGGTATTTGTGTGTGTATGGTTTTGTATTGGTAGTATCTGTATGTGTAGGGGTTTGGCGGGGCTTTGTGCTTGGAGACAAGCTGAGCCCTGATTAGGGGGCGGGGCTTCACTGACTAGGGGTCCTATAAAGGTAGCAGCCAGTCAGGCAGCGGAACAGGAGCTAGCAAACAGACCTGTAAACAGGGGAGTTTGAGTGGGAGTTCTGTTGGAGGAGAAGGTATTTGTGTGTGTTTGGTTTTGTATTGGGAGTATCTGTATGTGTAGAGGCTTTGTGCTGGGAGAGAAGCTGAGCCCTGATTAGGGAGCGGGGCTTCACTGACTAGGGGTCCTATAAAGGTAGCAGCCAGTCAGGCAGCAGCACAGACAGCTGCAGCGACAAAGGAGCTAGCAAACAAAGCTGTAAACAGGGGAGTTTGAGTGGGTTTTCTGTTGGAGGAGAAGGTATGTGTGCGTGTTTGGCTTTGTATTGGTGGTATCTGTTTGTGTAGAGGCTTGTAGGGGCTTTGTGTTGGGAGAGAAGCTGAGCCCTGATTAGGGGGCGGGGCTTCACTGACTAGGGGTCCTATAAAGGTAGCGGCACAGACAGCTGCAGCGGCACAGGAACTAGCAAACAGAGCTGTAAACAGGAGAGTTTGAGTGGGAGTTCTGTTGGAGGAGAAGGTATTTGTGTGTGTTTGGTTTGTATTGGTAGTATCTGTATGTGTAGGGGCTTTGTGCTGGGAGAGAAGCTGAGCCCTGATTAGGGGGCGGGGCTTCACTGACTAGGGGTCCTATAAAGGTAGCAGCCAGTCAGGCAGCGGCACAGGAGCTAGCAAACAGAGCTGTAAACAGGGGAGTTTGAGTGGGAGTTCTGTTGGAGGAGAAGGTATTTGTGTGTGTGTTTGGTTTTTTACTGGTAGTATCTGTATGTGTAGGGGCTTTGTGCTGGGAGAGAAGCTGAGCCCTGATTAGGGGGCGGGGCTTCACTGACTAGGGGTCCTATAAAGGTAGCAGACAGTCAGGCAGTGGCACAGGAGCTAGCAAACAAAGCTGTAAACAGGGGAGTTTGAGTGGGTTTTCTGTTGGAGGAGAAGGTATTTGTGCGTGTTTGGCTTTGTATTGGTGGTATCTGTTTGTGTAGAGGCTTGTAGGGGCTTTGTGTTGGGAGAGAAGCTGAGCCCTGATTAGGGGGCGGGGCTTCACTGACTAGGGGTCCTATAAAGGTAGCGGCACAGACAGCTGCAGCGGCACAGGAACTAGCAAACAGAGCTGTAAACAGGAGAGTTTGAGTGGGAGTTCTGTTGGAGGAGAAGGTATTTGTGTGTGTTTGGTTTGTATTGGTAGTATCTGTATGTGTAGGGGCTTTGTGCTGGGAGAGAAGCTGAGCCCTGATTAGGGGGCGGGGCTTCACTGACTAGGGGTCCTATAAAGGTAGCAGCCAGTCAGGCAGCAGCACAGACAGCTGCAGCGACACAGGAGCTAGCAAACAGAGCTGTAAACAGGGGAGTTTGTGTGGGAGTTCTGTTGGAGGAGAAGTTATTTGTGTGTGTATGGTTTTGTATTGGTAGTATCTGTATGTTTAGAGGCTTGGAGGGGCTTTGTGCTGGGAGAGTAGCTGAGCCCTGATTAGGGTGCGGGGCTTCACTGACTAGGGGTCCTATAAAGGTAGTAGCCAGTCAGGCAGCGGCACAGGAGCTAGCAAACAGACCTGTAAACAGGGCAGTTTGATTGGGAGTTCTGTTGGAGGAGAAGGTATTTGTGTGTTTTTGGTTTTGTATTGTCAGTATCTGTATGTGTAGGGGCTTTGTGCTGGGAGAGAAGCTGAGCCCTGATTAGGGGGCGGGGCTTCACTGACTAGGGGTCCTATAAAGGTAGCAGCCAGTCAGGCAGCGGCACAAGAGCTAGCAAACAGAGCTGTAAACAGGGGAGTTTGAGTGGGAGTTCTGTTGGAGGAGAAGGTATTTGTGTGTGTTTGGTTTGGATTGGTAGTACCTGTATGTGTAGGGGCTTTGTGCTGGGAGAGAAGCTGAGCCCTGATTAGGGGGCGGGGCTTCACTGACTAGGGGTCCTATAAAGGTAGCAGCCAGTCAGGCAGCTGCTAAGACAGCTGCAGCGGCACAGGAGCTAGCAAACAGAGCTGTAAACAGGGGAGTTGGAGTGGGAGTTCCGCTGGAGGAGAAGGTATTTGTGTGTGTTTGGTTTTGTATTGGTAGTATCTGTATGTGTACGGGCTTTGTGCTGGGAGAGAAGCTGAGCCCTGATTAGGGGGCGGGGCTTCACTGACGAGGGGTCCTATAAAGGTAGCAGCCAGTCAGGCAGCGGCACAGGAGCTAGCAAACAGAGCTGTAAACAGGGGAGTGTGAGTGGGAGTTCTGTTGGAGGAGAAGATATTTGTGTGTGTTTTTGTATTGGTAGTATCTGTATATGTAGGGGTTTGGCGGGGCTTTGTGCTGCGAGAGAAGCTGAGCCCTGATTAGGGGGCGGGGCTTAACTGACTAGGTGTCCTATAAAGGTAGCAGCCAGTCAGGCAGCGGCACAGACAGCTGCAGCGGCACAGGAGCTAGCAAACAGAGCTGTAAACAGGGGAGTTTGAGTGGGATTTCTGCTGGAGGAGATGGTATTTGTGTGTGTATGGTTTTGTATTGGTAGTATCTGTATGTGTAGGGGTTTGGCGGGGCTTTGTGCTTGGAGACAAGCTGAGCCCTGATTAGGGGGCGGGGCTTCACTGACTAGGGGTCCTATAAAGGTAGCAGCCAGTCAGGCAGCGGAACAGGAGCTAGCAAACAGACCTGTAAACAGGGGAGTTTGAGTGGGAGTTCTGTTGGAGGAGAAGGTATTTGTGTGTGTTTGGTTTTGTATTGGGAGTATCTGTATGTGTAGAGGCTTTGTGCTGGGAGAGAAGCTGAGCCCTGATTAGGGAGCGGGGCTTCACTGACTAGGGGTCCTATAAAGGTAGCAGCCAGTCAGGCAGCAGCACAGACAGCTGCAGCGACAAAGGAGCTAGCAAACAGAGCTGTAAACAGGGGAGTTTGAGTGGGAGTTCTGTTGGAGGAGAAGCTATTTGTGTGTGTTTGGCTTTCTATTGGTAGTATCTGTATGTGTAGGGGCTTTGTGCTTGGAGAGAAGCTGAGCCCTGATTAGGGGGCGGGGCTTCACTGACTAGGGGTCCTATAAAGGTAGCAGCCAGTCAGACAGCGGCACAGGAGCTAGCAAACAGAGCTGTAAGCAGGGGAGTTTGAGTGGGAGTACTGTTGGAGGAGAAGGTATTTGTGTGTGTTTGGTTTTGTATTGGTAGTATCTGTATGTGTAGAGTCTTGGAGGGGCTAGGTGCTGTGAGAGAAGCTGAGCCCTGATTAGGGGGCGGGGCTTCACTGACTAGGGGTCCTATAAAGGTAGCAGCCAGTCAGGCAGCGGCACAGGAGCTAGCAAACAGAGCTGTAAACAGGGGAGTTGGAGTGGGAGTTCTGCTTGAGGAGAAGGTATTTGTGTGTGTTTGGTTTTGTATTGTCAGTATCTGTATGTGCAGGGGCTTTGTGCTGGGAGAGAAGCTGAGCCCTGATTAGGGGGCGGGGCTTCACTGACTAGGGTTCCTATAAAGGTAGCAGCCAGTCAGACAGCGGCACAGGAGCTAGCAAACAGAGCTGTAAGCATGGGAGTTTGAGTGGGAGTCCTGTTGGAGGAGAAGGTATTTGTGTGTGTTTGGTTTTGTATTGGTGGTATCTGTATGTGTAGAGGCTTGGAGGGGCTTTGTGCTGGGAGAGAAGCTGAGCCCTGATCAGGGGGCGGGGCTTCACTGACTAGGGGTCCTATAAAGGTAGCAGCAGGTCAGGCAGCGGCACAGGAGCTAGCAAACAGAGCTGTGAACAGCGTAGTTTCAGTGGGAGTTCTGATGGAGGAGAAGGTATTTGTGTGTGTTTTTGTATTGGTAGTGTCAGTATGTGTAGAGGCTTGGAGGGACTAGGTGCTGGGAGAGAAGCTGAGCCCTGATTAGGGGGCGGGGCTTCACTGACTAGGGGTCCTATAAAGGTAGCAGCCAGTCAGGCAGCGGCACAGGAGCTAGCAAACAGAGCTGTAAACAGGGGAGTTTGAGTGGGAGTTCTGTTGGAGGAGAAGGTATTTGTGTGTGTGTTTGGTTTTGTACTGGTAGTATCTGTACGTGTAGGGGCTTTGTGCTGGGAGAGAAGCTGAGCCCTGATTAGGGGGCGGGGCTTCACTGACTAGGGGTCCTATAAAGGTAGCAGACAGTCAGGCAGTGGCACAGGAGCTAGCAAACAAAGCTGTAAACAGGGGAGTTTGAGTGGGTTTTCTGTTGGAGGAGAAGGTATTTGTGCGTGTTTGGCTTTGTATTGGTGGTATCTGTTTGTGTAGAGGCTTGTAGGGGCTTTGTGTTGGGAGAGAAGCTGAGCCCTGATTAGGGGGCGGGGCTTCACTGACTAGGGGTCCTATAAAGGTAGCGGCACAGACAGCTGCAGCGGCACAGGAACTAGCAAACAGAGCTGTAAACAGGAGAGTTTGAGTGGGAGTTCTGTTGGAGGAGAAGGTATTTGTGTGTGTTTGGTTTGTATTGGTAGTATCTGTATGTGTAGGGGCTTTGTGCTGGGAGAGAAGCTGAGCCCTGATTAGGGGGCGGGGCTTCACTGACTAGGGGTCCTATAAAGGTAGCAGCCAGTCAGGCAGCAGCACAGACAGCTGCAGCGACACAGGAGCTAGCAAACAGAGCTGTAAACAGGGGAGTTTGTGTGGGAGTTCTGTTGGAGGAGAAGTTATTTGTGTGTGTATGGTTTTGTATTGGTAGTATCTGTATGTTTAGAGGCTTGGAGGGGCTTTGTGCTGGGAGAGTAGCTGAGCCCTGATTAGGGTGCGGGGCTTCACTGACTAGGGGTCCTATAAAGGTAGTAGCCAGTCAGGCAGCGGCACAGGAGCTAGCAAACAGACCTGTAAACAGGGCAGTTTGATTGGGAGTTCTGTTGGAGGAGAAGGTATTTGTGTGTTTTTGGTTTTGTATTGTCAGTATCTGTATGTGTAGGGGCTTTGTGCTGGGAGAGAAGCTGAGCCCTGATTAGGGGGCGGGGCTTCACTGACTAGGGGTCCTATAAAGGTAGCAGCCAGTCAGGCAGCGGCACAAGAGCTAGCAAACAGAGCTGTAAACAGGGGAGTTTGAGTGGGAGTTCTGTTGGAGGAGAAGGTATTTGTGTGTGTTTGGTTTGGATTGGTAGTACCTGTATGTGTAGGGGCTTTGTGCTGGGAGAGAAGCTGAGCCCTGATTAGGGGGCGGGGCTTCACTGACTAGGGGTCCTATAAAGGTAGCAGCCAGTCAGGCAGCTGCTAAGACAGCTGCAGCGGCACAGGAGCTAGCAAACAGAGCTGTAAACAGGGGAGTTGGAGTGGGAGTTCCGCTGGAGGAGAAGGTATTTGTGTGTGTTTGGTTTTGTATTGGTAGTATCTGTATGTGTACGGGCTTTGTGCTGGGAGAGAAGCTGAGCCCTGATTAGGGGGCGGGGCTTCACTGACGAGGGGTCCTATAAAGGTAGCAGCCAGTCAGGCAGCGGCACAGGAGCTAGCAAACAGAGCTGTAAACAGGGGAGTGTGAGTGGGAGTTCTGTTGGAGGAGAAGATATTTGTGTGTGTTTTTGTATTGGTAGTATCTGTATATGTAGGGGTTTGGCGGGGCTTTGTGCTGCGAGAGAAGCTGAGCCCTGATTAGGGGGCGGGGCTTAACTGACTAGGTGTCCTATAAAGGTAGCAGCCAGTCAGGCAGCGGCACAGACAGCTGCAGCGGCACAGGAGCTAGCAAACAGAGCTGTAAACAGGGGAGTTTGAGTGGGATTTCTGCTGGAGGAGATGGTATTTGTGTGTGTATGGTTTTGTATTGGTAGTATCTGTATGTGTAGGGGTTTGGCGGGGCTTTGTGCTTGGAGACAAGCTGAGCCCTGATTAGGGGGCGGGGCTTCACTGACTAGGGGTCCTATAAAGGTAGCAGCCAGTCAGGCAGCGGAACAGGAGCTAGCAAACAGACCTGTAAACAGGGGAGTTTGAGTGGGAGTTCTGTTGGAGGAGAAGGTATTTGTGTGTGTTTGGTTTTGTATTGGGAGTATCTGTATGTGTAGAGGCTTTGTGCTGGGAGAGAAGCTGAGCCCTGATTAGGGAGCGGGGCTTCACTGACTAGGGGTCCTATAAAGGTAGCAGCCAGTCAGGCAGCAGCACAGACAGCTGCAGCGACAAAGGAGCTAGCAAACAGAGCTGTAAACAGGGGAGTTTGAGTGGGAGTTCTGTTGGAGGAGAAGCTATTTGTGTGTGTTTGGCTTTCTATTGGTAGTATCTGTATGTGTAGGGGCTTTGTGCTTGGAGAGAAGCTGAGCCCTGATTAGGGGGCGGGGCTTCACTGACTAGGGGTCCTATAAAGGTAGCAGCCAGTCAGACAGCGGCACAGGAGCTAGCAAACAGAGCTGTAAGCAGGGGAGTTTGAGTGGGAGTACTGTTGGAGGAGAAGGTATTTGTGTGTGTTTGGTTTTGTATTGGTAGTATCTGTATGTGTAGAGTCTTGGAGGGGCTAGGTGCTGTGAGAGAAGCTGAGCCCTGATTAGGGGGCGGGGCTTCACTGACTAGGGGTCCTATAAAGGTAGCAGCCAGTCAGGCAGCGGCACAGGAGCTAGCAAACAGAGCTGTAAACAGGGGAGTTGGAGTGGGAGTTCTGCTTGAGGAGAAGGTATTTGTGTGTGTTTGGTTTTGTATTGTCAGTATCTGTATGTGCAGGGGCTTTGTGCTGGGAGAGAAGCTGAGCCCTGATTAGGGGGCGGGGCTTCACTGACTAGGGTTCCTATAAAGGTAGCAGCCAGTCAGACAGCGGCACAGGAGCTAGCAAACAGAGCTGTAAGCATGGGAGTTTGAGTGGGAGTACTGTTGGAGGAGAAGGTATTTGTGTGTGTTTGGTTTTGTATTGGTGGTATCTGTATGTGTAGAGGCTTGGAGGGGCTTTGTGCTGGGAGAGAAGCTGAGCCCTGATCAGGGGGCGGGGCTTCACTGACTAGGGGTCCTATAAAGGTAGCAGCAGGTCAGGCAGCGGCACAGGAGCTAGCAAACAGAGCTGTGAACAGCGTAGTTTCAGTGGGAGTTCTGATGGAGGAGAAGGTATTTGTGTGTGTTTTTGTATTGGTAGTGTCAGTATGTGTAGAGGCTTGGAGGGACTAGGTGCTGGGAGAGAAGCTGAGCTTTGATTAGGGGGCGGGGCTTCACTGACTAGGGGTCCTATAAAGGTAGCAGCCAGTCAGGCAGCGGCTAAGACAGCTGCAGCGGCACAGGAGCTAGCAAACAGAGCTGTAAACAGGAGAGTTGGAGTTCTGTTGGAGGAGAAGGTATTTGTGTGTGTTTGGATTTGTATTGTCAGTATCTGTATGTGCAGGGGCTTTGTGCTGGGAGAGAAGCTGAGCCCTGATTAGGGGGTGGGCCTTCACTGACTAGGGGTCCTATAAAGGTAGCAGCCAGTCAGGAAGCGGCACAGAGAGCTGCAGCGGCACAGGAGCTAGCAAACAGAGCTGTAAACAGGGGAGTTTGAGTGGGAGTTCTGTTGGAGGAGAAGGTATTTGTGTGCGTTTGGTTTTCTATTGGTAGTCCCTGTATGTTTAGAGGCTTGGAGGGGCTTTGTGCTGGGAGAGAAGCTGAGCCCTGATTAGGGGGCGGGGCTTCACTGACTAGGGGTCCTATAAAGGAAGCAGACAGTCAGGCAGTGGCACAGGAGCTAGCAAACAAAGCTGTAAACAGGGGAGTTTGAGTGGGTTTTCTGTTGGAGGAGAAGGTATTTGTGTGTGTTTGGCTTTGTATTGGTGGTATCTGTTTGTGTAGAGGCTTGTAGGGGCTTTGTGTTGGGAGAGAAGCTGAGCCCTGATTAGGGGGCGGGGCTTCACTGACTAGGGGTCCTATAAAGGTAGCGGCACAGACAGCTGCAGCGGCACAGGAACTAGCAAACAGAGCTGTAAACAGGAGAGTTTGAGTGGGAGTTCAGTTGGAGGAGAAGGTCTTTGTGTGTGTGTGTTTGGTTTTGTATTGCTAGTATCTGTATGTGTAAAGGCTTTGTGCTGGGAGAGAAGCTGAGCCCTGATTAGGGGGCGGGGCTTCACTGACTAGGGGTCCTATAAAGGTAGCAGCCAGTCAGGCAGCAGCACAGACAGCTGCAGCGACACAGGAGCTAGCAAACAGAGCTGTAAACAGGGGAGTTTGTGTGGGAGTTCTGTTGGAGGAGAAGGTATTTGTGTGTTTTGGGTTTTGTATTGGTAGTATCTGTATGTGTAGAGGCTTGGAGGGGCTTTGTGCTGGGAGAGAAGCTGAGCACTGATTAGGGGGCGGGGCTTCACTGACTAGGGGTCCTATAAAGGTAGCAGCCAGTCAGGCAGCGGCACAGGAGCTAGCAAACAGAGCTGTAAACAGGGGAGTTTGCGTGGGAGTTCTGTTGGAGGAGAAGCTATTTGTGTGTGTTTGGTTTTGTATTGGTAGTATCTGTATGTGTAGGGGCTTTGTGCTGGGAGAGAAGCTGAGCCCTGAGTAGGGGGCGGGGCTTCACTGACTAGGGGTCCTATGAAGGTAGCAGCCAGTCATGCAGCGGCACAGACAGCTGCAGCAGCACAGGTGCTAGCAAACAGAGCTGTAAACAGGGGAGTTGGAGTGGGAGTTCTGTTGTAGGAGAAGGTATTTTTGTGTGTGTTTGGTTTTGTACTGGTAGTATCTGTACGTGTAGGGGCTTTGTGCTGGGAGAGAAGCTGAGCCCTGATTAGGGGGCGGGGCTTCACTGACTAGGGGTCCTATAAAGGTAGCAGACAGTCAGGCAGTGGCACAGGAGCTAGCAAACAAAGCTGTAAACAGGGGAGTTTGAGTGGGAGTTCTGTTGGAGGAGAAGGTATTTGTGTGTGTTTGGTTTTCTATTGGTAGTCCCTGTATGTTTAGAGGCTTGGAGGGGCTTTGTGCTGGGAGAGAAGCTGAGCCCTGATTAGGGGGCGGGGCTTCACTGACTAGGGGTCCTATAAAGGTAGCAGACAGTCAGGCAGTGGCACAGGAGCTAGCAAACAAAGCTGTAAACAGGGGAGTTTGAGTGGGTTTTCTGTTGGAGGAGAAGCTATTTGTGTGTGTTTGGCTTTGTATTGTTGGTATCTGTTTGTGTAGAGGCTTGTAGGGGCTTTGTGTTGGGAGAGAAGCTGAGCCCTGATTAGGGGGCGGGGCTTCACTGACTAGGGGTCCTATAAAGGTAGCGGCACAGACAGCTGCAGCGACACAGGAGCTAGCAAACAGAGCTGTAAACAGGGGAGTTTGTGTGGGAGTTCTGTTGGAGGAGAAGTTATTTGTGTGTGTTTGGTTTTGTATTGGTAGTATATGTATGTGTAGGGGCTTTGTGCTGGGAGAGAAGCTGAGCCCTGATTAGGGGGCGGGGCTTCACTGACTAGGGGTCCTATAAAGGGAGCAGCCAGTCAGGCAGCGGCACAGTCAGCTGCAGCGGCACAGGAGCTAGCAAACAGAGCTGTAAACAGGGGAGTTTGAGTGGGAGTTCTGTTGGAGGAGAAGGTATTTGTGTGTGTGTTGGTTTTTGTATTGGTAGTATCTGTATGTGTAGCGGCTTTGTGCTGGGAGAGAAGCTGAGCCCTGATTAGGGGGCGGGGCTTCACTGACTAGGGGTCCTATAAAGGGAGCAGCCAGTCAGGCAGCGGCACAGTCAGCTGCAGCGGCACAGGAGCTAGCAAACAGAGCTGTAAACAGGGGAGTTGGAGTGGGAGTTCTGCTTGAGGAGAAGGTATTTGTGTGTGTTTGGTTTTGTATTGTCAGTATCTGTATGTGCAGGGGCTTTGTGCTGGGAGAGAAGCTGAGCCCTGATTAGGGGGCGGGGCTTCACTGACTAGGGGTCCTATAAAGGTAGCAGCCAGTCAGGCAGCTGCTAAGACAGCTGCAGCGGCACAGGAGCTAGCAAACAGAGCTGTAAACAGGGGAGTTTGAGTGGGAGTTCTGTTGGAGGAGAAGGTATTTGTGTGTGTTTGGCTTTGTATTGGTAGTATCTGTATGTGTAGGGGCTTTGTGCTTGGAGAGAAGCTGAGCCCTGATTAGGGGGCGGGGCTTCACTGACTAGGGGTCCTATAAAGGTAGCAGCCAGTCAGAGAGCGGCACAGGAGCTAGCAAACAGAGCTGTAAGCAGGGGAGTTTGAGTGGGAGTACTGTTGGAGGAGAAGGTATTTGTGTGTGTTTGGTTTTGTATTGGTGGTATCTGTATGTGTAGAGGCTTGGAGGGGCTTTGTGCTGGGAGAGAAGCTGAGCCCTGATCAGGGGGCGGGGCTTCACTGACTAGGGGTCCTATAAAGGTAGCAGCAGGTCAGGCAGCGGCACAGGAGCTAGCAAACAGAGCTGTGAACAGCGTAGTTTCAGTGGGAGTTCTGATGGAGGAGAAGGTATTTGTGTCTGTTTTTGTATTGGTAGTGTCAGTATGTGTAGAGGCTTGGAGGGACTAGGTGCTGGGAGAGAAGCTGAGCCCTGATTAGGGGGCGGGGCTTCACTGACTAGGGGTCCTATAAAGGTAGCAGCCAGTCAGGCAGCGGCTAAGACAGCTGCAGCGGCACAGGAGCTAGCAAACAGAGCTGTAAACAGGGGAGTTGGAGTTCTGTTGGAGGAGAAGGTATTTGTGTGTGTTTGGATTTGTATTGTCAGTATCTGTATGTGCAGGGGCTTTGTGCTGGGAGAGAAGCTGAGCCCTGATTAGGGGGTGGGCCTTCACTGACTAGGGGTCCTATAAAGGTAGCAGCCAGTCAGGCAGCGGCACAGGAGCTAGCAAACAGAGCTGTAAACAGGGGAGTTTGAGTGGGAGTTCTGTTGGAGGAGAAGGTATTTGTGTGTGTTTTTGTATTGGTAGTATCTGTATGTGTAGAGGCTTGGAGGGGCTAGGTGCTGGGAGAAAAGCTGAGCCCTGATTAGGGGCGGGGCTTCCCTGACTAGGGGTCCTATAAAGGTAGCAGCCAGTCAGGCAGCGGCACAGGAGCTAGCAAAAAGAGCTGTAAACAGGGGAGTTTGAGTGGGAGTTCTGTTGGAGGAGAAGGTATTTGTGTGTGTGTTTGGTTTTGTACTGGTAGTATCTGTATGTGTAGGGGCTTTGTGCTGGGAGAGAAGCTGAGCCCTGATTAGGGGGCGGGGCTTCACTGACTAGGGGTCCTATAAAGGTAGCAGACAGTCAGGCAGTGGCACAGGAGCTAGCAAACAAAGCTGTAAACAGGGGAGTTTGAGTGGGTTTTCTGTTGGAGGAGAAGGTATTTGTGCGTGTTTGGCTTTGTATTGGTGGTATCTGTTTGTGTAGAGGCTTGTAGGGGCTTTGTGTTGGGAGAGAAGCTGAGCCCTGATTAGGGGGCGGGGCTTCACTGACTAGGGGTCCTATAAAGGTAGCGGCACAGACAGCTGCAGCGGCACAGGAACTAGCAAACAGAGCTGTAAACAGGAGAGTTTGAGTGGGAGTTCTGTTGGAGGAGAAGGTATTTGTGTGTGTTTGGTTTGTATTGGTAGTATCTGTATGTGTAGGGGCTTTGTGCTGGGAGAGAAGCTGAGCCCTGATTAGGGGGCGGGGCTTCACTGACTAGGGGTCCTATAAAGGTAGCAGCCAGTCAGGCAGCAGCACAGACAGCTGCAGCGACACAGGAGCTAGCAAACAGAGCTGTAAACAGGGGAGTTTGTGTGGGAGTTCTGTTGGAGGAGAAGTTATTTGTGTGTGTATGGTTTTGTATTGGTAGTATCTGTATGTTTAGAGGCTTGGAGGGGCTTTGTGCTGGGAGAGTAGCTGAGCCCTGATTAGGGTGCGGGGCTTCACTGACTAGGGGTCCTATAAAGGTAGTAGCCAGTCAGGCAGCGGCACAGGAGCTAGCAAACAGACCTGTAAACAGGGCAGTTTGATTGGGAGTTCTGTTGGAGGAGAAGGTATTTGTGTGTTTTTGGTTTTGTATTGTCAGTATCTGTATGTGTAGGGGCTTTGTGCTGGGAGAGAAGCTGAGCCCTGATTAGGGGGCGGGGCTTCACTGACTAGGGGTCCTATAAAGGTAGCAGCCAGTCAGGCAGCGGCACAAGAGCTAGCAAACAGAGCTGTAAACAGGGGAGTTTGAGTGGGAGTTCTGTTGGAGGAGAAGGTATTTGTGTGTGTTTGGTTTGGATTGGTAGTACCTGTATGTGTAGGGGCTTTGTGCTGGGAGAGAAGCTGAGCCCTGATTAGGGGGCGGGGCTTCACTGACTAGGGTCCTATAAAGGTAGCAGCCAGTCAGGCAGCTGCTAAGACAGCTGCAGCGGCACAGGAGCTAGCAAACAGAGCTGTAAACAGGGGAGTTGGAGTGGGAGTTCCGCTGGAGGAGAAGGTATTTGTGTGTGTTTGGTTTTGTATTGGTAGTATCTGTATGTGTACGGGCTTTGTGCTGGGAGAGAAGCTGAGCCCTGATTAGGGGGCGGGGCTTCACTGACGAGGGGTCCTATAAAGGTAGCAGCCAGTCAGGCAGCGGCACAGGAGCTAGCAAACAGAGCTGTAAACAGGGGAGTGTGAGTGGGAGTTCTGTTGGAGGAGAAGATATTTGTGTGTGTTTTTGTATTGGTAGTATCTGTATATGTAGGGGTTTGGCGGGGCTTTGTGCTGCGAGAGAAGCTGAGCCCTGATTAGGGGGCGGGGCTTAACTGACTAGGTGTCCTATAAAGGTAGCAGCCAGTCAGGCAGCGGCACAGACAGCTGCAGCGGCACAGGAGCTAGCAAACAGAGCTGTAAACAGGGGAGTTTGAGTGGGATTTCTGCTGGAGGAGATGGTATTTGTGTGTGTATGGTTTTGTATTGGTAGTATCTGTATGTGTAGGGGTTTGGCGGGGCTTTGTGCTTGGAGACAAGCTGAGCCCTGATTAGGGGGCGGGGCTTCACTGACTAGGGGTCCTATAAAGGTAGCAGCCAGTCAGGCAGCGGAACAGGAGCTAGCAAACAGACCTGTAAACAGGGGAGTTTGAGTGGGAGTTCTGTTGGAGGAGAAGGTATTTGTGTGTGTTTGGTTTTGTATTGGGAGTATCTGTATGTGTAGAGGCTTTGTGCTGTGAGAGAAGCTGAGCCCTGATTAGGGGGCGGGGCTTCACTGACTAGGGGTCCTATAAAGGTAGCAGCCAGTCAGGCAGCGGCACAGGAGCTAGCAAACAGAGCTGTAAACAGGGGAGTTGGAGTGGGAGTTCTGCTTGAGGAGAAGGTATTTGTGTGTGTTTGGTTTTGTATTGTCAGTATCTGTATGTGCAGGGGCTTTGTGCTGGGAGAGAAGCTGAGCCCTGATTAGGGGGCGGGGCTTCACTGACTAGGGTTCCTATAAAGGTAGCAGCCAGTCAGACAGCGGCACAGGAGCTAGCAAACAGAGCTGTAAGCATGGGAGTTTGAGTGGGAGTCCTGTTGGAGGAGAAGGTATTTGTGTGTGTTTGGTTTTGTATTGGTGGTATCTGTATGTGTAGAGGCTTGGAGGGGCTTTGTGCTGGGAGAGAAGCTGAGCCCTGATCAGGGGGCGGGGCTTCACTGACTAGGGGTCCTATAAAGGTAGCAGCAGGTCAGGCAGCGGCACAGGAGCTAGCAAACAGAGCTGTGAACAGCGTAGTTTCAGTGGGAGTTCTGATGGAGGAGAAGGTATTTGTGTGTGTTTTTGTATTGGTAGTGTCAGTATGTGTAGAGGCTTGGAGGGACTAGGTGCTGGGAGAGAAGCTGAGCCCTGATTAGGGGGCGGGGCTTCACTGACTAGGGGTCCTATAAAGGTAGCAGCCAGTCAGGCAGCGGCACAGGAGCTAGCAAACAGAGCTGTAAACAGGGGAGTTTGAGTGGGAGTTCTGTTGGAGGAGAAGGTATTTGTGTGTGTGTTTGGTTTTGTACTGGTAGTATCTGTACGTGTAGGGGCTTTGTGCTGGGAGAGAAGCTGAGCCCTGATTAGGGGGCGGGGCTTCACTGACTAGGGGTCCTATAAAGGTAGCAGACAGTCAGGCAGTGGCACAGGAGCTAGCAAACAAAGCTGTAAACAGGGGAGTTTGAGTGGGTTTTCTGTTGGAGGAGAAGGTATTTGTGCGTGTTTGGCTTTGTATTGGTGGTATCTGTTTGTGTAGAGGCTTGTAGGGGCTTTGTGTTGGGAGAGAAGCTGAGCCCTGATTAGGGGGCGGGGCTTCACTGACTAGGGGTCCTATAAAGGTAGCGGCACAGACAGCTGCAGCGGCACAGGAACTAGCAAACAGAGCTGTAAACAGGAGAGTTTGAGTGGGAGTTCTGTTGGAGGAGAAGGTATTTGTGTGTGTTTGGTTTGTATTGGTAGTATCTGTATGTGTAGGGGCTTTGTGCTGGGAGAGAAGCTGAGCCCTGATTAGGGGGCGGGGCTTCACTGACTAGGGGTCCTATAAAGGTAGCAGCCAGTCAGGCAGCAGCACAGACAGCTGCAGCGACACAGGAGCTAGCAAACAGAGCTGTAAACAGGGGAGTTTGTGTGGGAGTTCTGTTGGAGGAGAAGTTATTTGTGTGTGTATGGTTTTGTATTGGTAGTATCTGTATGTTTAGAGGCTTGGAGGGGCTTTGTGCTGGGAGAGTAGCTGAGCCCTGATTAGGGTGCGGGGCTTCACTGACTAGGGGTCCTATAAAGGTAGTAGCCAGTCAGGCAGCGGCACAGGAGCTAGCAAACAGACCTGTAAACAGGGCAGTTTGATTGGGAGTTCTGTTGGAGGAGAAGGTATTTGTGTGTTTTTGGTTTTGTATTGTCAGTATCTGTATGTGTAGGGGCTTTGTGCTGGGAGAGAAGCTGAGCCCTGATTAGGGGGCGGGGCTTCACTGACTAGGGGTCCTATAAAGGTAGCAGCCAGTCAGGCAGCGGCACAAGAGCTAGCAAACAGAGCTGTAAACAGGGGAGTTTGAGTGGGAGTTCTGTTGGAGGAGAAGGTATTTGTGTGTGTTTGGTTTGGATTGGTAGTACCTGTATGTGTAGGGGCTTTGTGCTGGGAGAGAAGCTGAGCCCTGATTAGGGGGCGGGGCTTCACTGACTAGGGGTCCTATAAAGGTAGCAGCCAGTCAGGCAGCTGCTAAGACAGCTGCAGCGGCACAGGAGCTAGCAAACAGAGCTGTAAACAGGGGAGTTGGAGTGGGAGTTCCGCTGGAGGAGAAGGTATTTGTGTGTGTTTGGTTTTGTATTGGTAGTATCTGTATGTGTACGGGCTTTGTGCTGGGAGAGAAGCTGAGCCCTGATTAGGGGGCGGGGCTTCACTGACGAGGGGTCCTATAAAGGTAGCAGCCAGTCAGGCAGCGGCACAGGAGCTAGCAAACAGAGCTGTAAACAGGGGAGTGTGAGTGGGAGTTCTGTTGGAGGAGAAGATATTTGTGTGTGTTTTTGTATTGGTAGTATCTGTATATGTAGGGGTTTGGCGGGGCTTTGTGCTGCGAGAGAAGCTGAGCCCTGATTAGGGGGCGGGGCTTAACTGACTAGGTGTCCTATAAAGGTAGCAGCCAGTCAGGCAGCGGCACAGACAGCTGCAGCGGCACAGGAGCTAGCAAACAGAGCTGTAAACAGGGGAGTTTGAGTGGGATTTCTGCTGGAGGAGATGGTATTTGTGTGTGTATGGTTTTGTATTGGTAGTATCTGTATGTGTAGGGGTTTGGCGGGGCTTTGTGCTTGGAGACAAGCTGAGCCCTGATTAGGGGGCGGGGCTTCACTGACTAGGGGTCCTATAAAGGTAGCAGCCAGTCAGGCAGCGGAACAGGAGCTAGCAAACAGACCTGTAAACAGGGGAGTTTGAGTGGGAGTTCTGTTGGAGGAGAAGGTATTTGTGTGTGTTTGGTTTTGTATTGGGAGTATCTGTATGTGTAGAGGCTTTGTGCTGGGAGAGAAGCTGAGCCCTGATTAGGGAGCGGGGCTTCACTGACTAGGGGTCCTATAAAGGTAGCAGCCAGTCAGGCAGCAGCACAGACAGCTGCAGCGACAAAGGAGCTAGCAAACAGAGCTGTAAACAGGGGAGTTTGAGTGGGAGTTCTGTTGGAGGAGAAGCTATTTGTGTGTGTTTGGCTTTCTATTGGTAGTATCTGTATGTGTAGGGGCTTTGTGCTTGGAGAGAAGCTGAGCCCTGATTAGGGGGCGGGGCTTCACTGACTAGGGGTCCTATAAAGGTAGCAGCCAGTCAGACAGCGGCACAGGAGCTAGCAAACAGAGCTGTAAGCAGGGGAGTTTGAGTGGGAGTACTGTTGGAGGAGAAGGTATTTGTGTGTGTTTGGTTTTGTATTGGTAGTATCTGTATGTGTAGAGTCTTGGAGGGGCTAGGTGCTGTGAGAGAAGCTGAGCCCTGATTAGGGGGCGGGGCTTCACTGACTAGGGGTCCTATAAAGGTAGCAGCCAGTCAGGCAGCGGCACAGGAGCTAGCAAACAGAGCTGTAAACAGGGGAGTTGGAGTGGGAGTTCTGCTTGAGGAGAAGGTATTTGTGTGTGTTTGGTTTTGTATTGTCAGTATCTGTATGTGCAGGGGCTTTGTGCTGGGAGAGAAGCTGAGCCCTGATTAGGGGGCGGGGCTTCACTGACTAGGGTTCCTATAAAGGTAGCAGCCAGTCAGACAGCGGCACAGGAGCTAGCAAACAGAGCTGTAAGCATGGGAGTTTGAGTGGGAGTACTGTTGGAGGAGAAGGTATTTGTGTGTGTTTGGTTTTGTATTGGTGGTATCTGTATGTGTAGAGGCTTGGAGGGGCTTTGTGCTGGGAGAGAAGCTGAGCCCTGATCAGGGGGCGGGGCTTCACTGACTAGGGGTCCTATAAAGGTAGCAGCAGGTCAGGCAGCGGCACAGGAGCTAGCAAACAGAGCTGTGAACAGCGTAGTTTCAGTGGGAGTTCTGATGGAGGAGAAGGTATTTGTGTGTGTTTTTGTATTGGTAGTGTCAGTATGTGTAGAGGCTTGGAGGGACTAGGTGCTGGGAGAGAAGCTGAGCTTTGATTAGGGGGCGGGGCTTCACTGACTAGGGGTCCTATAAAGGTAGCAGCCAGTCAGGCAGCGGCTAAGACAGCTGCAGCGGCACAGGAGCTAGCAAACAGAGCTGTAAACAGGAGAGTTGGAGTTCTGTTGGAGGAGAAGGTATTTGTGTGTGTTTGGATTTGTATTGTCAGTATCTGTATGTGCAGGGGCTTTGTGCTGGGAGAGAAGCTGAGCCCTGATTAGGGGGTGGGCCTTCACTGACTAGGGGTCCTATAAAGGTAGCAGCCAGTCAGGAAGCGGCACAGAGAGCTGCAGCGGCACAGGAGCTAGCAAACAGAGCTGTAAACAGGGGAGTTTGAGTGGGAGTTCTGTTGGAGGAGAAGGTATTTGTGTGCGTTTGGTTTTCTATTGGTAGTCCCTGTATGTTTAGAGGCTTGGAGGGGCTTTGTGCTGGGAGAGAAGCTGAGCCCTGATTAGGGGGCGGGGCTTCACTGACTAGGGGTCCTATAAAGGAAGCAGACAGTCAGGCAGTGGCACAGGAGCTAGCAAACAAAGCTGTAAACAGGGGAGTTTGAGTGGGTTTTCTGTTGGAGGAGAAGGTATTTGTGTGTGTTTGGCTTTGTATTGGTGGTATCTGTTTGTGTAGAGGCTTGTAGGGGCTTTGTGTTGGGAGAGAAGCTGAGCCCTGATTAGGGGGCGGGGCTTCACTGACTAGGGGTCCTATAAAGGTAGCGGCACAGACAGCTGCAGCGGCACAGGAACTAGCAAACAGAGCTGTAAACAGGAGAGTTTGAGTGGGAGTTCAGTTGGAGGAGAAGGTCTTTGTGTGTGTGTGTTTGGTTTTGTATTGCTAGTATCTGTATGTGTAAAGGCTTTGTGCTGGGAGAGAAGCTGAGCCCTGATTAGGGGGCGGGGCTTCACTGACTAGGGGTCCTATAAAGGTAGCAGCCAGTCAGGCAGCAGCACAGACAGCTGCAGCGACACAGGAGCTAGCAAACAGAGCTGTAAACAGGGGAGTTTGTGTGGGAGTTCTGTTGGAGGAGAAGGTATTTGTGTGTTTTGGGTTTTGTATTGGTAGTATCTGTATGTGTAGAGGCTTGGAGGGGCTTTGTGCTGGGAGAGAAGCTGAGCACTGATTAGGGGGCGGGGCTTCACTGTCTAGGGGTCCTATAAAGGTAGCAGCCAGTCAGGCAGCGGCACAGGAGCTAGCAAACAGAGCTGTAAACAGGGGAGTTTGCGTGGGAGTTCTGTTGGAGGAGAAGCTATTTGTGTGTGTTTGGTTTTGTATTGGTAGTATCTGTATGTGTAGGGGCTTTGTGCTGGGAGAGAAGCTGAGCCCTGAGTAGGGGGCGGGGCTTCACTGACTAGGGGTCCTATGAAGGTAGCAGCCAGTCATGCAGCGGCACAGACAGCTGCAGCAGCACAGGTGCTAGCAAACAGAGCTGTAAACAGGGGAGTTGGAGTGGGAGTTCTGTTGTAGGAGAAGGTATTTTTGTGTGTGTTTGGTTTTGTACTGGTAGTATCTGTACGTGTAGGGGCTTTGTGCTGGGAGAGAAGCTGAGCCCTGATTAGGGGGCGGGGCTTCACTGACTAGGGGTCCTATAAAGGTAGCAGACAGTCAGGCAGTGGCACAGGAGCTAGCAAACAAAGCTGTAAACAGGGGAGTTTGAGTGGGTTTTCTGTTGGAGGAGAAGCTATTTGTGTGTGTTTGGCTTTGTATTGTTGGTATCTGTTTGTGTAGAGGCTTGTAGGGGCTTTGTGTTGGGAGAGAAGCTGAGCCCTGATTAGGGGGCGGGGCTTCACTGACTAGGGGTCCTATAAAGGTAGCGGCACAGACAGCTGCAGCGACACAGGAGCTAGCAAACAGAGCTGTAAACAGGGGAGTTTGTGTGGGAGTTCTGTTGGAGGAGAAGTTATTTGTGTGTGTTTGGTTTTGTATTGGTAGTATATGTATGTGTAGGGGCTTTGTGCTGGGAGAGAAGCTGAGCCCTGATTAGGGGGCGGGGCTTCACTGACTAGGGGTCCTATAAAGGGAGCAGCCAGTCAGGCAGCGGCACAGTCAGCTGCAGCGGCACAGGAGCTAGCAAACAGAGCTGTAAACAGGGGAGTTTGAGTGGGAGTTCTGTTGGAGGAGAAGGTATTTGTGTGTGTGTGTTGGTTTTTGTATTGGTAGTATCTGTATGTGTAGCGGCTTTGTGCTGGGAGAGAAGCTGAGCCCTGATTAGGGGGCGGGGCTTCACTGACTAGGGGTCCTATAAAGGTAGCAGCCAGTCAGACAGCGGCACAGGAGCTAGCAAACAGAGCTGTAAACAGGGGAGTTGGAGTGGGAGTTCTGCTTGAGGAGAAGGTATTTGTGTGTGTTTGGTTTTGTATTGTCAGTATCTGTATGTGCAGGGGCTTTGTGCTGGGAGAGAAGCTGAGCCCTGATTAGGGGGCGGGGCTTCACTGACTAGGGGTCCTATAAAGGTAGCAGCCAGTCAGGCAGCTGCTAAGACAGCTGCAGCGGCACAGGAGCTAGCAAACAGAGCTGTAAACAGGGGAGTTTGAGTGGGAGTTCTGTTGGAGGAGAAGGTATTTGTGTGTGTTTGGCTTTGTATTGGTAGTATCTGTATGTGTAGGGGCTTTGTGCTTGGAGAGAAGCTGAGCCCTGATTAGGGGGCGGGGCTTCACTGACTAGGGGTCCTATAAAGGTAGCAGCCAGTCAGAGAGCGGCACAGGAGCTAGCAAACAGAGCTGTAAGCAGGGGAGTTTGAGTGGGAGTACTGTTGGAGGAGAAGGTATTTGTGTGTGTTTGGTTTTGTATTGGTGGTATCTGTATGTGTAGAGGCTTGGAGGGGCTTTGTGCTGGGAGAGAAGCTGAGCCCTGATCAGGGGGCGGGGCTTCACTGACTAGGGGTCCTATAAAGGTAGCAGCAGGTCAGGCAGCGGCACAGGAGCTAGCAAACAGAGCTGTGAACAGCGTAGTTTCAGTGGGAGTTCTGATGGAGGAGAAGGTATTTGTGTCTGTTTTTGTATTGGTAGTGTCAGTATGTGTAGAGGCTTGGAGGGACTAGGTGCTGGGAGAGAAGCTGAGCCCTGATTAGGGGGCGGGGCTTCACTGACTAGGGGTCCTATAAAGGTAGCAGCCAGTCAGGCAGCGGCTAAGACAGCTGCAGCGGCACAGGAGCTAGCAAACAGAGCTGTAAACAGGGGAGTTGGAGTTCTGTTGGAGGAGAAGGTATTTGTGTGTGTTTGGATTTGTATTGTCAGTATCTGTATGTGCAGGGGCTTTGTGCTGGGAGAGAAGCTGAGCCCTGATTAGGGGGTGGGCCTTCACTGACTAGGGGTCCTATAAAGGTAGCAGCCAGTCAGGCAGCGGCACAGGAGCTAGCAAACAGAGCTGTAAACAGGGGAGTTTGAGTGGGAGTTCTGTTGGAGGAGAAGGTATTTGTGTGTGTTTTTGTATTGGTAGTATCTGTATGTGTAGAGGCTTGGAGGGGCTAGGTGCTGCGAGAAAAGCTGAGCCCTGATTAGGGGCGGGGCTTCCCTGACTAGGGGTCCTATAAAGGTAGCAGCCAGTCAGGCAGCGGCACAGGAGCTAGCAAAAAGAGCTGTAAACAGGGGAGTTTGAGTGGGAGTTCTGTTGGAGGAGAAGGTATTTGTGTGTGTTTGGTTTTGTATTGGTAGTATCTGTATGTGTAGGGGCTTTGTGCTGGGAGAGAAGCTGAGCCCTGAGTAGGGGGCGGGGCTTCACTGACTAGGGGTCCTATGAAGGTAGCAGCCAGTCATGCAGCGGCACAGACAGCTGCAGCAGCACAGGTGCTAGCAAACAGAGCTGTAAACAGGGGAGTTGGAGTGGGAGTTCTGTTGTAGGAGAAGGTATTTTTGTGTATTAGGTTTTCTATTGGTGTTATCTGTTTGTGTAGAGGCTTGTAGGGGCTTTGTGTTGGAAGAGAAGCTGAGCCCTGATTAGGGGGCGGGGCTTCACTGACTAGGGGTCCTATAAAGGTAGCAGCCAGTCAGGCAGTGGCACAGGAGCTAGCAAAAAGAGCTGTAAACAGGGGAGTTTGAGTGGGAGTTCTGTTGGAGGAGAAGGTATTTGTGTGTGTGTTTGGTTTTGTACTGGTAGTATCTGTACGTGTAGGGGCTTTGTGCTGGGAGAGAAGCTGAGCCCTGATTAGGGGGCGGGGCTTCACTGACTAGGGGTCCTATGAAGGTAGCAGCCAGTCAGGCAGGGGCACAGACAGCTGCAGCGGCACAGGAGCTAGCAAACAGAGCTGTAAACAGGGGAGTTTGAGTGGGAGTTCTGTTGGAGGAGAAGGTATTTGTGTGTGTTTGGTTTTCTATTGGTAGTCCCTGTATGTTTAGAGGCTTGGAGGGGCTTTGTGCTGGGAGAGAAGCTGAGCCCTGATTAGGGGGCGGGGCTTCACTGACTAGGGGTCCTATAAAGGTAGCAGACAGTCAGGCAGTGGCACAGGAGCTAGCAAACAAAGCTGTAAACAGGGGAGTTTGAGTGGGTTTTCTGTTGGAGGAGAAGCTATTTGTGTGTGTTTGGCTTTGTATTGGTGGTATCTGTTTGTGTAGAGGCTTGCAGGGGCTTTGTGTTGGGAGAGAAGCTGAGCCCTGATTAGGGGGCGGGGCTTCACTGACTAGGGGTCCTATAAAGGTAGCGGCACAGACAGCTGCAGCGACACAGGAGCTAGCAAACAGAGCTGTAAACAGGGGAGTTTGTGTGGGAGTTCTGTTGGAGGAGAAGTTATTTGTGTGTGTTTGGTTTTGTATTGGTAGTATATGTATGTGTAGGGGCTTTGTGCTGGGAGAGAAGCTGAGCCCTGATTAGGGGGCGGGGCTTCACTGACTAGGGGTCCTATAAAGGGAGCAGCCAGTCAGGCAGCGGCACAGGAGCTAGCAAACAGAGCTGTAAACAGGGGAGTTTGCGTGGGAGTTCTGTTGGAGGAGAAGCTATTTGTGTGTGTTTGGTTTTGTATTGGTAGTATCTCTATGTGTAGGGGCTTTGTGCCGGGTTAGAAGCTGAGCCCTGATTAGGGGGCGGGGCTTCACTGACTAGGGGTCCTATAAAGGGAGCAGCCAGTCAGGCAGCGGCACAGTCAGCTGCAGCGGCACAGGAGCTAGCAAACAGAGCTGTAAACAGGGGAGTTTGAGTGGGAGTTCTGCTGGAGGAGAAGGTATTTGTGTGTGTGTGTTGGTTTTTGTATTGGTAGTATCTGTATGTGTAGCGGCTTTGTGCTGGGAGAGAAGCTGAGCCCTGATTAGGGGGCGGGGCTTCACTGACTAGGGGTCCTATAAAGGTAGCAGCCAGTCAGACAGCGGCACAGGAGCTAGCAAACAGAGCTGTAAACAGGGGAGTTGGAGTGGGAGTTCTGCTTGAGGAGAAGGTATTTGTGTGTGTTTGGTTTTGTATTGTCAGTATCTGTATGTGCAGGGGCTTTGTGCTGGGAGAGAAGCTGAGCCCTGATTAGGGGGCGGGGCTTCCCTGACTAGGGGTCCTATAAAGGTAGCAGCCAGTCAGGCAGCTGCTAAGACAGCTGCAGCGGCACAGGAGCTAGCAAACAGAGCTGTAAACAGGGGAGTTGGAGTTCTGTTGGAGGAGAAGTTATTTGTGTGTGTTTGGTTTTGTATTGGTAGTATCTGTATGTGTAAGGGCTTGGAGGGGATTTGTGCTGGGAGAGAAGCTGAGCCCTGGTTAGGGGGCGGGACTTCACTGACTAGGGGTCCTATGAAGGTAGCAGCCAGTCAGGCAGGGGCACAGACAGCTGCAGCGGCACAGGAGCTAGCAAACAGAGCTGTAAACAGGGGAGTTTGAGTGGGAGTTCTGTTGGAGGAGAAGGTATTTGTGTGTGTGTTTGGTTTTGTACTGGTAGTACCTGTACGTGTAGGGGCTTTGTGCTGGGAGAGAAGCTGAGCCCTGATTAGGGGGCGGGGCTTCACTGACTAGGGGTCCTATGAAGGTAGCAGCCAGTCAGGCAGGGGCACAGACAGCTGCAGCGGCACAGGAGCTAGCAAACAGAGCTGTAAACAGGGGAGTTTGAGTGGGAGTTCTGTTGGAGGAGAAGGTATTTGTGTGTGTTTGGTTTTCTATTGGTAGTCCCTGTATGTTTAGAGGCTTGGAGGGGCTTTGTGCTGGGAGAGAAGCTGAGCCCTGATTAGGGGGCGGGGCTTCACTGACTAGGGGTCCTATAAAGGTAGCAGACAGTCAGGCAGTGGCACAGGAGCTAGCAAACAAAGCTGTAAACAGGGGAGTTTGAGTGGGTTTTCTGTTGGAGGAGAAGGTATTTGTGTGTGTTTGGCTTTGTATTGGTGGTATCTGTTTGTGTAGAGGCTTGTAGGGGCTTTGTGTTGGGAGAGAAGCTGAGCCCTGATTAGGGGGCGGGGCTTCACTGACTAGGGGTCCTATAAAGGTAGCGGCACAGACAGCTGCAGCGGCACAGGAACTAGCAAACAGAGCTGTAAACAGGGGAGTTGGAGTGGGAGTTCTGTTGGAGGAGAAGGTATTTGTGTGTGTTTTTGTATTGGTAGTATCTGTATGTGTAGAGGTTTGAAGGGGCTTTGTGCTGGGAGAGAAGCTGAGCCCTGATTAGGGGGCGGGGCTTCACTGACAAGGGGTCCTATAAAGGTAGCAGCCAGTCAGGCAGCGGAACAGACAGCTGCAGCGGCACAGGAGCTTGCAAACAGAGCTCTAAACAGGGGAGTTTGAGTGGGAGTTCTGTTGGAGGAGAAGGTATTTGTGTGTGTTTGGTTTTGTATTGGTAGTATCTGTATGTGTAGAGGCTTGGAGGGGCTTTGTGCTTGGAGAGAAGCTGAGCCCTGATTAGGGGGCGGGGCTTCACTGACTAGGGGTCCTATAAAGGTAGCAGCCAGTCAGGCAGCGGCACAGGAGCTAGCAAACAGAGCTGTAAACAGGGGAGTTTGAGTGGGAGTTCTGTTGGAGGAGATGGTATTTGTGTGTGTTTGGTTTTGTATTGGTAGTATCGGTATGTGTAGAGGCTTGGAGGGGCTTTGTGCTGGGAGAGAAGCTGAGCCCTGATTAGGGGGCGGGGCTTCACTGACTAGGGGTCCTGTAAAGGTAGCAGCCAGTCAGGCAGCGGCACAGACAGCTGCAGCGGCACAGGAGCTAGCAAACAGAGCTGTAAACAGGGGAGTGTGAGTGGGAGTTCTGTTGGAGGAGAAGGTATTTGTGTGTGTTTGGTTTTGTATTGGTAGTATCTGTATGTGTAGGGGCTTTGTGCTGGGAGAGAAGCTGAGCCCTGATTAGGGGGCGGGGCTTCACTGACTAGGGGTCCTATAAAGGTAGCAGCCAGTCAGGCAGCGGCACAGGAGCTAGCAAACAGAGCTGTGAACAGGGGAGTTTGAGTGGGAGTTCTGTTGGAGGAGAAGGTATTTGTGTGTGTTTGGTTTTGTATTGTCAGTATCTGTATGTGCAGGGGCTTTGTGCTGGGAGAGAAGCTGAGCCCTGATTAGGGGGCGGGGCTTCCCTGACTAGGGGTCCTATAAAGGTAGCAGCCAGTCAGGCAGCGGCACAGGAGCTAGCAAACAGAGCTGTGAACAGGGGAGTTTGAGTGGGAGTTCTGTTGGAGGAGAAGGTATTTGTGTGTGTTTGGTTTTGTATTGGTAGTATCTGTATGTGTAGAGGCTTGGAGGGGCTTTGTGCTGGGAGAGAAGCTGAGCCCTGATTAGGGGGCGGGGCTTCACTGACTAGGGGTCCTGTAAAGGTAGCAGCCAGTCAGGCAGCGGCACAGACAGCTGCAGCGGCACAGGAGCTAGCAAACAGAGCTGTAAACAGGGGAGTTTGAGTGGGATTTCTGTTGGAGGATATGGTATTTGTGTGTGTATGGTTTTGTATTGGCAGTATCTGTATGTGTAGGGGTTTGGCGGGGCTTTGTGCTTGGAGAGAAGCTGAGCCCTGATTAGGGGGCGGGGCTTCACTGACTAGGGGTCCTATAAAACTGGCAGCCAGTCAGGCAGCGGCACAGGAGCTAGCGAACAGAGCTGTAAACAGGGGAGTTTGAGTGGGAGTTCTGTTGGAGGAGAAGGTATTTGTGTGTGTTTTTGTATTGGTAGTATCTGTATGTGTAGAGGCTTGGAGGGGCTAGGTGCTGCGAGAGAAGCTGAGCCCTGATTAGGGGGCGGGGCTTAACTGACTAGGCGTCCTATAAAGGTAGCAGCCAGTCAGGCAGCGGCACAGACAGCTGCAGCGGCACAGGAGCTAGCAAACAGAGCTGTAAACAGGGGAGTTGGAGTGGGAGTTCTGCTGGAGGAGAAGGTATTTGTGTGTGTTTGTTTTGTATTGGTAGTATCTGTATGTGTAGGGGCTTTGTGCTGGGAGAGAAGCTGAGCCCTGATTAGGGGGCGGGGCTTCACTGACAAAGGGTCTTATAAAGGTAGCAGCCAGTCAGGCATCGGAACAGACAGCTGCAGCGGCACAGGAGCTAGCAAACAGAGCTCTAAACAGGGGAGTTTGAGTGGGAGTTCTGTTGGAGGAGAAGGTATTTGTGTGTGTTTTTGTATTGGTAGTATCTGTATGTGTAGAGGTTTGAAGGGGCTTTGTGCTGGGAGAGAAGCTGAGCCCTGATTAGGGGGCGGGGCTTCACTGAAAAAGGGTCCTATAAAGGTAGCAGCCAGTCAGGCAGCGGCACAGACAGCTGCAGCGGCACAGGAGCTTGCAAACAGAGCTCTAAACAGGGGAGTTTGAGTGGGAGTTCTGTTGGAGGAGAAGGTATTTGTGTGTGTTTGGTTTTGTATTGCTAGTATCTGTATGTGTAGAGGCTTGGAGGGGCTTTGTGCTGGGAGAGAAGCTGAGCCCTGATTAGGGTGCGGGGCTTCACTGACTAGGGGTCCTATAAAGGTAGTAGCCAGTCAGGCAGCGGCACAGGAGCTAGCAAACAGACCTGTAAACAGGGCAGTTTGATTGGGAGTTCTGTTGGAGGAGAAGGTATTTGTGTGTTTTTGGTTTTGTATTGTCAGTATCTGTATGTGTAGGGGCTTTGTGCTGGGAGAGAAGCTGAGCCCTGATTAGGGGGCGGGGCTTCACTGACTAGGGGTCCTATGAAGGTAGCAGCCAGTCAGGCAGCGGCTAAGACAGCTGCAGCGGCACAGGAGCTAGCAAACAGAGCTGTAAACAGGGGAGTTTGAGTGGGAGTTCTGTTAGAGGAGAAGGTATTTGTGTGTGTTTGGTTTTGTATTGTCAGTGTCTGTATGTGCAGGGGCTTTGTGCTGGGAGAGAAGCTGAGCCCTGATTAGGGGGCGGGGCTTCACTGCCTAGGGGTCCTATAAAGGTAGGAGCCAGTCAGGCAGCGGCACAGACAGCTGCAGCGGCACAGGACCTAGCAAACAGAGCTGTAAACAGGGGAGTTTGAGTGGGAGTTCTGTTGGAGGAGAAGGTATTTGTGTGTGTTTGGCTTTGTATTGGTAGTATCTGTATGTGTAGGGGCTTTGTGCTTGGAGAGAAGCTGAGCCCTGATTAGGGGGCGGGGCTTCACTGACTAGGGGTCCTATAAAGGTAGCAGCCAGTCACACAGCGGCACAGGAGCTAGCAAACAGAGCTGTAAGCAGGGGAGTTTGAGTGGGAGTACTGTTGGAGGAGAAGGTATTTGTGTGTGTTTGGTTTTGTATTGGTAGTATCTGTGTAGAGGCTTGGAGGGGCTAGCTGCTGTGAGAGAAGCTGAGCCCTGATTAGGGGGCGGGGCTTCACTGACTAGGGGTCCTATAAAGGTAGCAGCCAGTCAGGCAGCGGCACAGGAGCTAGCAAACAGAGCTGTAAACAGGGGAGTTTGAGTGGGAGTTCTGTTGGAAGAGAAGGTATTTGTGTGTGTTTGGTTTTGTATTGGTAGTATCTGAATGTGTAGAGGTTTGAAGGGGCTTTGTGCTGGGAGAGAAGCTGAGCCCTGATTAGGGGGCGGGGCTTCACTGACTAGGGGTCCTATAAAGGTAGCAGCCAGTCAGGCAGCGGCTAAGACAGCTGCAGCGGCACAGGAGCTAGCAAACAGAGCTGTAAACAGGGGAGTTGGAGTGGGAGTTCTGTTGGAGGAGAAGGTATTTGTGTGTGTTTGGTTTTGTATTGGTAGTATCTGTATGTGTAGGGGCTTTGTGCTGGGAGAGAAGCTGAGCCCTGATTAGGGGGCGGGGCTTCACTGACTAGGGGTCCTATAAAGGTAGCAGCCAGTCAGGCAGCGGCACAGGAGGTAGCAAACAGAGCTGTGAACAGGGGAGTTTGAGTGGGAGTTCTGTTGGAGGAGAAGGTATTTGTGTGTGTTTGGTTTTGTATTGTCAGTATCTGTATGTGCAGGGGCTTTGTGCTGGGAGAGAAGCTGAGCCCTGATTAGGGGGCGGGGCTTCCCTGACTAGGGGTCCTATAAAGGTAGCAGCCAGTCAGGCAGCGGCACAGGAGCTAGCAAACAGAGCTGTGAACAGGGGAGTTTGAGTGGGAGTTCTGTTGGAGGAGTAGGTATTTGTGTGTGTTTGGTTTTGTATTGGTAGTATCTATATGTGTAGAGGCTTGGAGGGGCTTTGTGCTGGGAGAGAAGCTGAGCCCTGATTAGGGGGCGGGGCTTCACTGACTAGGGGTCCTGTAAAGGTAGCAGCCAGTCAGGCAGCTGCTAAGACAGCTGCAGCGGCACAGGAGCTAGCAAACAGAGCTGTAAACAGGGGAATTGGAGTGGGAGTTCCGCTGGAGGAGAAGGTATTTGTGTGTGTTTGGTTTTGTATTGGTAGTATCTGTATGTGTACGGGCTTTGTGCTGGGAGAGAAGCTGAGCCCTGATTAGGGGGCGGGGCTTCACTGACGAGGGGTCCTATAAAGGTAGCAGCCAGTCAGGCAGCGGCACAGGAGCTAGCAAACAGAGCTGTAAACAGGGGAGTTTGAGTGGGAGTTCTGTTGGAGGAGAAGATATTTGTGTGTGTTTTTGTATTGGTAGTATCTGTATATGTAGGGGTTTGGCGGGGCTTTGTGCTGCGAGAGAAGCTGAGCCCTGATTAGGGGGCGGGGCTTAACTGACTAGGTGTCCTATAAAGGTAGCAGCCAGTCAGGCAGCGGCACAGACAGCTGCAGCGGCACAGGAGCTAGCAAACAGAGCTGTAAACAGGGGAGTTTGAGTGGGATTTCTGCTGGAGGAGATGGTATTTGTGTGTGTATGGTTTTGTATTGGTAGTATCTGTATGTGTAGGGGTTTGGCGGGGCTTTGTGCTTGGAGACAAGCTGAGCCCTGATTAGGGGGCGGGGCTTCACTGACTAGGGGTCCTATAAAGGTAGCAGCCAGTCAGGCAGCGGAACAGGAGCTAGCAAACAGACCTGTAAACAGGGGAGTTTGAGTGGGAGTTCTGTTGGAGGAGAAGGTATTTGTGTGTGTTTGGTTTTGTATTGGGAGTATCTGTATGTGTAGAGGCTTTGTGCTGGGAGAGAAGCTGAGCCCTGATTAGGGAGCGGGGCTTCACTGACTAGGGGTCCTATAAAGGTAGCAGCCAGTCAGGCAGCAGCACAGACAGCTGCAGCGACAAAGGAGCTAGCAAACAGAGCTGTAAACAGGGGAGTTTGAGTGGGAGTTCTGTTGGAGGAGAAGGTATTTGTGTGTGTTTGGCTTTCTATTGGTAGTATCTGTATGTGTAGGGGCTTTGTGCTTGGAGAGAAGCTGAGCCCTGATTAGGGGGCGGGGCTTCACTGACTAGGGGTCCTATAAAGGTAGCAGCCAGTCAGGCAGCGGCACAGGAGCTAGCAAACAGAGCTGTAAACAGGGGAGTTTGAGTGGGAGTTCTGTTGGAAGAGAAGGTATTTGTGTGTGTTTGGTTTTGTATTGGTAGTATCTGAATGTGTAGAGGTTTGAAGGGGCTTTGTGGTGGGAGAGAAGCTGAGCCCTGATTAGGGGGCGGGGCTTCACTGACTAGGGGTCCTATAAAGGTAGCAGCCAGTCAGGCAGCGGCTAAGACAGCTGCAGCGGCACAGGAGCTAGCAAACAGAGCTGTAAACAGGGGAGTTGGAGTGGGAGTTCTGTTGGAGGAGAAGGTATTTGTGTGTGTTTGGTTTTGTATTGGTAGTATCTGTATGTGTAGGGGCTTTGTGCTGGGAGAGAAGCTGAGCCCTGATTAGGGGGCGGGGCTTCACTGACTAGGGGTCCTATAAAGGTAGCAGCCAGTCAGGCAGCGGCACAGGAGCTAGCAAACAGAGCTGTGAACAGGGGAGTTTGAGTGGGAGTTCTGTTGGAGGAGAAGGTATTTGTGTGTGTTTGGTTTTGTATTGTCAGTATCTGTATGTGCAGGGGCTTTGTGCTGGGAGAGAAGCTGAGCCCTGATTAGGGGGCGGGGCTTCCCTGACTAGGGGTCCTATAAAGGTAGCAGCCAGTCAGGCAGCGGCACAGGAGCTAGCAAACAGAGCTGTGAACAGGGGAGTTTGAGTGGGAGTTCTGTTGGAGGAGAAGGTATTTGTGTGTGTTTGGTTTTGTATTGGTAGTATCTGTATGTGTAGAGGCTTGGAGGGGCTTTGTGCTGGGAGAGAAGCTGAGCCCTGATTAGGGGGCGGGGCTTCACTGACTAGGGGTCCTGTAAAGGTAGCAGCCAGTCAGGCAGCGGCACAGACAGCTGCAGCGGCACAGGAGCTAGCAAACAGAGCTGTAAACAGGGGAGTTTGAGTGGGATTTCTGTTGGAGGATATGGTATTTGTGTGTGTATGGTTTTGTATTGGTAGTATCTGTATGTGTAGGGGTTTGGCGGGGCTTTGTGCTTGGAGAGAAGCTGAGCCCTGATTAGGGGGCGGGGCTTCACTGACTAGGGGTCCTATAAAACTGGCAGCCAGTCAGGCAGCGGCACAGGAGCTAGCAAACAGAGCTGTAAACAGGGGAGTTTGAGTGGGAGTTCTGTTGGAGGAGAAGGTATTTGTGTGTGTTTTTGTATTGGTAGTATCTGTATGTGTAGAGGCTTGGAGGGGCTAGGTGCTGCGAGAGAAGCTGAGCCCTGATTAGGGGGCGGGGCTTAACTGACTAGGCGTCCTATAAAGGTAGCAGCCAGTCAGGCAGCGGCACAGACAGCTGCAGCGGCACAGGAGCTAGCAAACAGAGCTGTAAACAGGGGAGTTGGAGTGGGAGTTCTGCTGGAGGAGAAGGTATTTGTGTGTGTTTGTTTTGTATTGGTAGTATCTGTATGTGTAGGGGCTTTGTGCTGGGAGAGAAGCTGAGCCCTGATTAGGGGGCGGGGCATCACTGACTAGGGGTCCTATAAAGGTAGCAGCCAGTCAGGCATCGGAACAGACAGCTGCAGTGGCACAGGAGCTAGCAAACAGAGCTGTAAACAGGGGAGTTTGAGTGGGAGTTCTGTTGGAGGAGAAGGTATTTGTGTGTGTTCGGTTTTGTATTGGTAGTGTCCGTATGTGTACGGGCTTTGTGCTGGGAGAGAAGCTGAGCCCTGATTAGGGGGCGGGGCATCACTGACTAGGTGTCCTATAAAGGTAGCAGCCAGGCAGGCAGCGGCTAAGACAGCTGCAGCGGCACAGGAGCTAGCAAACAGAGCTCTAAACAGGGGAGTTTGAGTGGGAGTTCTGTTGGAGGAGAAGGTATTTGTGTGTGTTTTTGTATTGGTAGTATCTGTATGTGTAGAGGTTTGAAGGGGCTTTGTGCTGGGAGAGAAGCTGAGCCCTGATTAGGGGGCGGGGCTTCACTGACAAAGGGTCCTATAAAGGTAGGAGCCAGTCAGGCAGCGGCACAGACAGCTGCAGCGGCACAGGAGCTAGCAAACAGAGCTCTAAACAGGGGAGTTTGAGTGGGAGTTCTGTTGGAGGAGAAGGTATTTGTGTGTGTTTTTGTATTGGTAGTATCTGTATGTGTAGAGGTTTGAAGGGGCTTTGTGCTGGGAGAGAAGCTGAGCCCTGATTAGGGGGCGGGGCTTCACTGACAAAGGGTCCTATAAAGGTAGCAGCCAGTCAGGCAGCGGCACAGACAGCTGCAGCGGCACAGGAGCTAGCAAACAGAGCTCTAAACAGGGGAGTTTGAGTGGGAGTTCTGTTGGAGGAGAAGGTATTTGTGTGTGTTTTTGTATTGCTAGTATCTGTATGTGTAGAGGCTTGGAGGGGCTTTGTGCTGGGAGAGAAGCTGAGCCCTGATTAGGGTGCGGGGCTTCACTGACTAGGGGTCCTATAAAGGTAGTAGCCAGTCAGGCAGCGGCACAGGAGCTAGCAAACAGACCTGTAAACAGGGCAGTTTGATTGGGAGTTCTGTTGGAGGAGAAGGTATTTGTGTGTTTTTGGTTTTGTATTGTCAGTATCTGTATGTGTAGGGGCTTTGTGCTGGGAGAGAAGCTGAGCCCTGATTAGGGGGCGGGGCTTCACTGACTAGGGGTCCTATAAAGGTAGTAGCCAGTCAGGCAGCGGCACAGGAGCTAGCAAACAGACCTGTAAACAGGGCAGTTTGATTGGGAGTTCTGTTGGAGGGGAAGGTATTTGTGTGTTTTTGGTTTTGTATTGTCAGTATCTGTATGTGTAGGGGCTTTGTGCTGGGAGAGAAGCTGAGCCCTGATTAGGGGGCGGGGCTTCACTGACTAGGGGTCCTATAAAGGTAGCAGCCAGTCAGGCAGCGGCACAGGAGCTAGCAAACAGAGCTGTAAACAGCGGAGTTTGAGTGGGAGTTCTGTTGGAGGAGATGGTATTTGTGTGTGTTTGGTTTTGTATTGGTAGTATCTGAATGTGTAGAGGTTTGAAGGGGCTTTGTGCTGGGAGAGAAGCTGAGCCCTGATTAGGGGGCGGGGCTTCACTGACTAGGGGTCCTATGAAGGTAGCAGCCAGTCAGGCAGCGGCTAAGACAGCTGCAGCGGCACAGGAGCTAGCAAACAGAGCTGTAAACAGGGGAGTTTGAGTGGGAGTTCTGTTAGAGGAGAAGGTATTTGTGTGTGTTTGGTTTTGTATTGTCAGTGTCTGTATGTGCAGGGGCTTTGTGCTGGGAGAGAAGCTGAGCCCTGATTAGGGGGCGGGGCTTCACTGCCTAGGGGTCCTATAAAGGTAGGAGCCAGTCAGGCAGCGGCACAGACAGCTGCAGCAGCACAGGACCTAGCAAACAGAGCTGTAAACAGGGGAGTTTGAGTGGGAGTTCTGTTGGAGGAGAAGGTATTTGTGTGTGTTTGGCTTTGTATTGGTAGTATCTGTATGTGTAGGGGCTTTGTGCTTGGAGAGAAGCTGAGCCCTGATTAGGGGGCGGGGCTTCACTGACTAGGGGTCCTATAAAGGTAGCAGCCAGTCACACAGCGGCACAGGAGCTAGCAAACAGAGCTGTAAGCAGGGGAGTTTGAGTGGGAGTACTGTTGGAGGAGAAGGTATTTGTGTGTGTTTGGTTTTGTATTGGTAGTATCTGTGTAGAGGCTTGGAGGGGCTAGCTGCTGTGAGAGAAGCTGAGCCCTGATTAGGGGGCGGGGCTTCACTGACTAGGGGTCCTATAAAGGTAGCAGCCAGTCAGGCAGCGGCACAGGAGCTAGCAAACAGAGCTGTAAACAGGGGAGTTTGAGTGGGAGTTCTGTTGGAAGAGAAGGTATTTGTGTGTGTTTGGTTTTGTATTGGTAGTATCTGAATGTGTAGAGGTTTGAAGGGGCTTTGTGCTGGGAGAGAAGCTGAGCCCTGATTAGGGGGCGGGGCTTCACTGACTAGGGGTCCTATAAAGGTAGCAGCCAGTCAGGCAGCGGCTAAGACAGCTGCAGCGGCACAGGAGCTAGCAAACAGAGCTGTAAGCAGGGGAGTTGGAGTGGGAGTTCTGCTTGAGGAGAAGGTATTTGTGTGTGTTTGGTTTTGTATTGGTGGTATCTGTATGTGTAGAGGCTTGGAGGGGCTTTGTGCTGGGAGAGAAGCTGAGCCCTGATCAGGGGGCGGGGCTTCACAGACTAGGGGTCCTATAAAGGTAGCAGCCAGTCAGGCAGCGGCACAGGAGCTAGCAAACAGAGCTGTGAACAGCGTAGTTTCAGTGGGAGTTCTGATGGAGGAGAAGGTATTTGTGCCTGTTTTTGTATTGGTAGTGTCAGTATGTGTAGATGTTTGGAGGGACTAGGTGCTGGGAGAGAAGCTGAGCCCTGATTAGGGGGCGGGGCTTCACTGACTAGGGGTCCTATAAAGGTAGCAGCCAGTCAGGCAGCGGCTAAGACAGCTGCAGCGGCACAGGAGCTAGCAAACAGAGCTGTAAACAGGGGAGTTGGAGTTCTGTTGGAGGAGAAGGTATTTGTGTGTGTTTGGATTTGTATTGTCAGTATCTGTATGTGTAGAGTCTTGGAGGGGCTTTGTGCTGGGAGAGAAGCTGAGCACTGATTAGGGGGCGGGGCTTCACTGACTAGGGGTCCTATAAAGGTAGCAGCCAGTCAGGCAGTGGCACAGGAGCTAGCAAACAGAGCTGTAAACAGGGGAGTTTGAGTGGGAGTTCTGTTGGAGGAGAAGGTATTTGTGTGTGTTTGGTTTTGTATTGGTAGTATCTCTATGTGTAGGGGCTTTGTGCCGGGTTAGAAGCTGAGCCCTGATTAGGGGGCGGGGCTTCACTGACTAGGGGTCCTATAAAGGGAGCAGCCAGTCAGGCAGCGGCACAGTCAGCTGCAGCGGCAGAGGAGCTGGCAAACAGAGCTGTAAACAGGGCAGTTTGAGTGTGAGTTCTGTTGGAGGAGAAGGTATTTGTGTGTGTTTGGTTTTGTATTGGTAGTATCTGTATGTGTAAAGGCTTGGAGGGGCTTTGTGCTGGGAGACAAGCTGAGCCCCGATTAGGGGGTGGGGCTTCACTGACTAGGGGTCCTATAAAGGTAGCAGCCAGTCAGGCAGCGGCACAGACAACTGCAGCGGCACAGGAGCTAGCAAACAGATCTGTAAACAGGGGAGTTTGATTGGGTGTTCTGTTGTAGGAGAAGGTATTTGTGTGTGTTCGGTTTTGTATTGGTGGTATCTTTATATGTAGGGGCTTTGTGCTGGGAGAGAAGCTGAGCCGTGATTAGGGGGCGGGGCTTCTCTGACTAGGGGTCCTATAAAGGTAGCAGCCAGTCAGGCAGCGGCACAGGAGCTAGCAAACAGAGCTGTAAACAGGGGAGTTTGTGTCAGAGTTCTGTTGGAGGAGAAGTTATTTGTGTGTGTTTGGTTTTGTATTGGTAGTATCTGTATGTGTAAGGGCTTGGAGGGGATTTGTGCTGGGAGAGAAGCTGAGCCCTGGTTAGGGGGCGGGACTTCACTGACTAGGGGTCCTATAAAGGTAGCAGCCAGTCAGGCAGCAGCACAGACAGCTGCAGCGGCACAGTAGCTAGCAAACAGAGCTGTAAACAGGGGAGTTTGAGTGGGAGTTCTGTTGGAGGAGAAGGTATTTGTGTGTGTGTTTGGTTTTGTACTGGTAGTATCTGTACGTGTAGGGGCTTTGTGCTGGGAGAGAAGCTGAGCCCTGATTAGGGGGCGGGGCTTCACTGACTAGGGGTCCTATGAAGGTAGCAGCCAGTCAGGCAGGGGCACAGACAGCTGCAGCGGCACAGGAGCTAGCAAACAGAGCTGTAAACAGGGGAGTTTGAGTGGGAGTTCTGTTGGAGGAGAAGGTATTTGTGTGTGTTTGGTTTTCTATTGGTAGTACCTGTATGTTTAGAGGCTTGGAGGGGCTTTGTGCTGGGAGAGAAGCTGAGCCCTGATTAGGGGGCGGGGCTTCACTGACTAGGGGTCCTATATCGGTAGCAGACAGTCAGGCAGTGGCACAGGAGCTAGCAAACAAAGCTGTAAACAGGGGAGTTTGAGTGGGTTTTCTGTTGGAGGAGAAGGTATTTGTCCGTGTTTGGCTTTGTATTGGTGGTATCTGTTTGTGTAGAGGCTTGTAGGGGCTTTGTGTTGGGAGAGAAGCTGAGCCCTGATTAGGGGGCGGGGCTTCACTGACTAGGGGTCCTATAAAGGTAGCGGCACAGACAGCTGCAGCGGCACAGGAACTAGCAAACAGAGCTGTAAACAGGAGAGTTTGAGTGGGAGTTCAGTTGGAGGAGAACGTCTTTGTGTGTGTGTTTGGTTTTGTATTGGTAGTATCTGTATGTGTAAAGGCTTTGTGCTGGGAGAGAAGCTGAGCCCTGATTAGGGGGCGGGGCTTCACTGACTAGGGGTCCTATAAAGGTAGCAGCCAGTCAGGCAGCAGCACAGACAGCTGCAGCGACACAGGAGCTAGCAAACAGAGCTGTAAACAGGGGAGTTTGTGTGGGAGTTCTGTTGGAGGAGAAGTTATTTGTGTGTGTATGGTTTTGTATTGGTAGTATGTGTATGTTTAGAGGCTTGGAGGGGCGTTGTGCTGGGAGAGTAGCTGAGCCCTGATTAGGGTGCGGGGCTTCACTGACTAGGGGTCCTATAAAGGTAGTAGCCAGTCAGGCAGCGGCACAGGAGCTAGCAAACAGACCTGTAAACAGGGCAGTTTGATTGGGAGTTCTGTTGGAGGAGAAGGTATTTGTGTGTTTTTGGTTTTGTATTGTCAGTATCTGTATGTGTAGGGGCTTTGTGCTGGGAGAGAAGCTGAGCCCTGATTAGGGGGCGGGGCTTCACTGACTAGGGGTCCTATAAAGGTAGCAGCCAGTCAGGCAGCGGCACAAGAGGTAGCAAAGAGAGCTGTAAACAGGGGAGTTTGAGTGGGAGTTCTGTTGGAGGAGAAGGTATTTGTGTGTGTTTGGTTTGGATTGGTAGTACCTGTATGTGTAGGGGCTTTGTGCTGGGAGAGAAGCTGAGCCCTGATTAGGGGGCGGGGCTTCACTGACTAGGGGTCCTATAAAGGTAGCAGCCAGTCAGGCAGCTGCTAAGACAGCTGCAGCGGCACAGGAGCTAGCAAACAGAGCTGTAAACAGGGGAGTTGGAGTGGGAGTTCCGCTGGAGGAGAAGGTATTTGTGTGTGTTTGGTTTTGTATTGGTAGTATCTGTATGTGTACGGGCTTTGTGCTGGGAGAGAAGCTGAGCCCTGATTAGGGGGCGGGGCTTCACTGACGAGGGGTCCTATAAAGGTAGCAGCCAGTCAGGCAGCGGCACAGGAGCTAGCAAACAGAGCTGTAAACAGGGGAGTTTGAGTGGGAGTTCTGTTGGAGGAGAAGATATTTGTGTGTGTATGGTTTTGTATTGGTAGTATCTGTATGTGTAGGGGTTTGGCGGGGCTTTGTGCTGCGAGAGAAGCTGAGCCCTGATTAGGGGGCGGGGCTTAACTGACTAGGTGTCCTATAAAGGTAGCAGCCAGTCAGGCAGCGGCACAGACAGCTGCAGCGGCACAGGAGCTAGCAAACAGAGCTGTAAACAGGGGAGTTTGAGTGGGATTTCTGCTGGAGGAGATGGTATTTGTGTGTGTATGGTTTTGTATTGGTAGTATCTGTATGTGTAGGGGTTTGGCGGGGCTTTGTGCTGGGAGAGAAGCTGAGCCCTGATTAGGGGGCGGGGCTTCACTGACTAGGGGTCCTGTAAAGGTAGCAGCCAGTCAGGCAGCGGCACAGACAGCTGCAGCGGCACAGGAGCTAGCAAACAGAGCTGTAAATAGGGGAGTGTGAGTGGGAGTTCTGTTGGAGGAGAAGGTATTTGTGTGTGTTTGGTTTTGTCTTGGTAGTATCTGTATGTGTAGGGGCTTTGTGCTGGGAGAGAAGCTGAGTCCTGATTAGGGGGCGGGGCTTCACTGACTAGGGGTCCTGTAAAGGTAGCAGCCAGTCAGGCAGCGGCACAGACAGCTGCAGCGGCACAGGAGCTAGCAAACAGAGCTGTAAACAGGGGAGTGTGAGTGGGAGTTCTGTTGGAGGAGAAGGTATTTGTGTGTGTTTGGTTTTGTATTGGTAGTATCTGTATGTGTAGGGGCTTTGTGCTGGGAGAGAAGCTGAGCCCTGATTAGGGGGCGGGGCTTCACTGACTAGGGGTCCTATAAAGGTAGCAGCCAGTCAGGCAGCGGCACAGGAGCTAGCAAACAGAGCTGTGAACAGGGGAGTTTGAGTGGGAGTTCTGTTGGAGGAGAAGGTATTTGTGTGTGTTTGGTTTTGTATTGTCAGTATCTGTATGTGCAGGGGCTTTGTGCTGGGAGAGAAGCTGAGCCCTGATTAGGGGGCGGGGCTTCCCTGACTAGGGGTCCTATAAAGGTAGCAGCCAGTCAGGCAGCGGCACAGGAGCTAGCAAACAGAGCTGTGAACAGGGGAGTTTGAGTGGGAGTTCTGTTGGAGGAGAAGGTATTTGTGTGTGTTTGGTTTTGTATTGGTAGTATCTGTATGTGTAGAGGCTTGGAGGGGCTTTGTGCTGGGAGAGAAGCTGAGCCCTGATTAGGGGGCGGGGCTTCACTGACTAGGGGTCCTGTAAAGGTAGCAGCCAGTCAGGCAGCGGCACAGACAGCTGCAGCGGCACAGGAGCTAGCAAACAGAGCTGTAAACAGGGGAGTTTGAGTGGGATTTCTGTTGGAGGATATGGTATTTGTGTGTGTATGGTTTTGTATTGGTAGTATCTGTATGTGTAGGGGTTTGGCGGGGCTTTGTGCTTGGAGAGAAGCTGAGCCCTGATTAGGGGGCGGGGCTTCACTGACTAGGGGTCCTATAAAACTGGCAGCCAGTCAGGCAGCGGCACAGGAGCTAGCGAACAGAGCTGTAAACAGGGGAGTTTGAGTGGGAGTTCTGTTGGAGGAGAAGGTATTTGTGTGTGTTTTTGTATTGGTAGTATCTGTATGTGTAGAGGCTTGGAGGGGCTAGGTGCTGCGAGAGAAGCTGAGCCCTGATTAGGGGGCGGGGCTTAACTGACTAGGCGTCCTATAAAGGTAGCAGCCAGTCAGGCAGCGGCACAGACAGCTGCAGCGGCACAGGAGCTAGCAAACAGAGCTGTAAACAGGGGAGTTGGAGTGGGAGTTCTGCTGGAGGAGAAGGTATTTGTGTGTGTTTGTTTTGTATTGGTAGTATCTGTATGTGTAGGGGCTTTGTGCTGGGAGAGAAGCTGAGCCCTGATTAGGGGGCGGGGCATCACTGACTAGGGCTCCTATAAAGGTAGCAGCCAGTCAGGCATCGGAACAGACAGCTGCAGTGGCACAGGAGCTAGCAAACAGAGCTGTAAACAGGGGAGTTTGAGTGGGAGTTCTGTTGGAGGAGAAGGTATTTGTGTGTGTTTTTGTATTGGTAGTATCTGTATGTGTAGAGGTTTGAAGGGGCTTTGTGCTGGGAGAGAAGCTGAGCCCTGATTAGGGGGCGGGGCTTCACTGACAAAGGGTCTTATAAAGGTAGGAGCCAGTCAGGCAGCGGCACAGACAGCTGCAGCGGCACAGGAGCTAGCAAACAGAGCTCTAAACAGGGGAGTTTGAGTGGGAGTTCTGTTGGAGGAGAAGGTATTTGTGTGTGTTTTTGTATTGGTAGTATCTGTATGTGTAGAGGTTTGAAGGGGCTTTGTGCTGGGAGAGAAGCTGAGCCCTGATTAGGGGGCGGGGCTTCACTGACAAAGGGTCCTATAAAGGTAGCAGCCAGTCAGGCAGCGGCACAGACAGCTGCAGCGGCACAGGAGCTTGCAAACAGAGCTCTAAACAGGGGAGTTTGAGTGGGAGTTCTGTTGGAGGAGAAGGTATTTGTGTGTGTTTGGTTTTGTATTGCTAGTATCTGTATGTGTAGAGGCTTGGAGGGGCTTTGTGCTGGGAGAGAAGCTGAGCCCTGATTAGGGTGCGGGGCTTCACTGACTAGGGGTCCTATAAAGGTAGTAGCCAGTCAGGCAGCGGCACAGGAGCTAGCAAACAGACCTGTAAACAGGGCAGTTTGATTGGGAGTTCTGTTGGAGGAGAAGGTATTTGTGTGTTTTTGGTTTTGTATTGTCAGTATCTGTATGTGTAGGGGCTTTGTGCTGGGAGAGAAGCTGAGCCCTGATTAGGGGGCGGGGCTTCACTGACTAGGGGTCCTATGAAGGTAGCAGCCAGTCAGGCAGCGGCTAAGACAGCTGCAGCGGCACAGGAGCTAGCAAACAGAGCTGTAAACAGGGGAGTTTGAGTGGGAGTTCTGTTAGAGGAGAAGGTATTTGTGTGTGTTTGGTTTTGTATTGTCAGTGTCTGTATGTGCAGGGGCTTTGTGCTGGGAGAGAAGCTGAGCCCTGATTAGGGGGCGGGGCTTCACTGCCTAGGGGTCCTATAAAGGTAGGAGCCAGTCAGGCAGCGGCACAGACAGCTGCAGCGGCACAGGACCTAGCAAACAGAGCTGTAAACAGGGGAGTTTGAGTGGGAGTTCTGTTGGAGGAGAAGGTATTTGTGTGTGTTTGGCTTTGTATTGGTAGTATCTGTATGTGTAGGGGCTTTGTGCTTGGAGAGAAGCTGAGCCCTGATTAGGGGGCGGGGCTTCACTGACTAGGGGTCCTATAAAGGTAGCAGCCAGTCAGGCAGCGGCTAAGACAGCTGCAGCGGCACAGGAGCTAGCAAACAGAGCTGTAAACAGGGGAGTTGGAGTGGGAGTTCTGTTGGAGGAGAAGGTATTTGTGTGTGTTTGGTTTTGTATTGGTAGTATCTGTATGTGTAGGGGCTTTGTGCTGGGAGAGAAGCTGAGCCCTGATTAGGGGGCGGGGCTTCACTGACTAGGGGTCCTATAAAGGTAGCAGCCAGTCAGGCAGCGGCACAGGAGGTAGCAAACAGAGCTGTGAACAGGGGAGTTTGAGTGGGAGTTCTGTTGGAGGAGAAGGTATTTGTGTGTGTTTGGTTTTGTATTGTCAGTATCTGTATGTGCAGGGGCTTTGTGCTGGGAGAGAAGCTGAGCCCTGATTAGGGGGCGGGGCTTCCCTGACTAGGGGTCCTATAAAGGTAGCAGCCAGTCAGGCAGCGGCACAGGAGCTAGCAAACAGAGCTGTGAACAGGGGAGTTTGAGTGGGAGTTCTGTTGGAGGAGAAGGTATTTGTGTGTGTTTGGTTTTGTATTGGTAGTATCTATATGTGTAGAGGCTTGGAGGGGCTTTGTGCTGGGAGAGAAGCTGAGCCCTGATTAGGGGGCGGGGCTTCACTGACTAGGGGTCCTGTAAAGGTAGCAGCCAGTCAGGCAGCGGCACAGACAGCTGCAGCGGCACAGGAGCTAGCAAACAGAGCTGTAAACAGGGGAGTTTGAGTGGGATTTCTGTTGGAGGATATGGTATTTGTGTGTGTATGGTTTTGTATTGGTAGTATCTGTATGTGTAGGGGTTTGGCGGGGCTTTGTGCTTGGAGAGAAGCTGAGCCCTGATTAGGGGGCGGGGCTTCACTGACTAGGGGTCCTATAAAACTGGCAGCCAGTCAGGCAGCGGCACAGGAGCTAGCAAACAGACCTGTAAACAGGGCAGTTTGATTGGGAGTTCTGTTGGAGGAGAAGGTATTTGTGTGTGTTTTTGTATTGGTAGTATCTGTATGTGTAGGGGCTTTGTGCTGGGAGAGAAGCTGAGCCCTGATTAGGGGGCGGGGCTTCACTGACTAGGGGTCCTATGAAGGTAGCAGCCAGTCAGGCAGCGGCTAAGACAGCTGCAGCGGCACAGGAGCTAGCAAACAGAGCTGTAAACAGGGGAGTTTGAGTGGGAGTTCTGTTAGAGGAGAAGGTATTTGTGTGTGTTTGGTTTTGTATTGTCAGTGTCTGTATGTGCAGGGGCTTTGTGCTGGGAGAGAAGCTGAGCCCTGATTAGGGGGCGGGGCTTCACTGCCTAGTGGTCCTATAAAGGTAGGAGCCAGTCAGGCAGCGGCACAGACAGCTGCAGCGGCACAGGACCTAGCAAACAGAGCTGTAAACAGGGGAGTTTGAGTGGGAGTTCTGTTGGAGGAGAAGGTATTTGTGTGTGTTTGGCTTTGTATTGGTAGTATCTGTATGTGTAGGGGCTTTGTGCTTGGAGAGAAGCTGAGCCCTGATTAGGGGGCGGGGCTTCACTGACTAGGGGTCCTATAAAGGTAGCAGCCAGTCACACAGCGGCACAGGAGCTAGCAAACAGAGCTGTAAGCAGGGGAGTTTGAGTGGGAGTACTGTTGGTGGAGAAGGTATTTGTGTGTGTTTGGTTTTGTATTGGTAGTATCTGTGTAGAGGCTTGGAGGGGCTAGCTGCTGTGAGAGAAGCTGAGCCCTGATTAGGGGGCGGGGCTTCACTGACTAGGGGTCCTATAAAGGTAGCAGCCAGTCAGGCAGCGGCACAGGAGCTAGCAAACAGAGCTGTAAACAGGGGAGTTTGAGTGGGAGTTCTGTTGGAAGAGAAGGTATTTGTGTGTGTTTGGTTTTGTATTGGTAGTATCTGAATGTGTAGAGGTTTGAAGGGGCTTTGTGCTGGGAGAGAAGCTGAGCCCTGATTAGGGGGCGGGGCTTCACTGACTAGGGGTCCTATAAAGGTAGCAGCCAGTCAGGCAGCGGCTAAGACAGCTGCAGCGGCACAGGAGCTAGCAAACAGAGCTGTAAGCAGGGGAGTTGGAGTGGGAGTTCTGCTTGAGGAGAAGGTATTTGTGTGTGTTTGGTTTTGTATTGGTGGTATCTGTATGTGTAGAGGCTTGGAGGGGCTTTGTGCTGGGAGAGAAGCTGAGCCCTGATCAGGGGGCGGGGCTTCACAGACTAGGGGTCCTATAAAGGTAGCAGCCAGTCAGGCAGCGGCACAGGAGCTAGCAAACAGAGCTGTGAACAGCGTAGTTTCAGTGGGAGTTCTGATGGAGGAGAAGGTATTTGTGCCTGTTTTTGTATTGGTAGTGTCAGTATGTGTAGATGTTTGGAGGGACTAGGTGCTGGGAGAGAAGCTGAGCCCTGATTAGGGGGCGGGGCTTCACTGACTAGGGGTCCTATAAAGGTAGCAGCCAGTCAGGCAGCGGCTAAGACAGCTGCAGCGGCACAGGAGCTAGCAAACAGAGCTGTAAACAGGGGAGTTGGAGTTCTGTTGGAGGAGAAGGTATTTGTGTGTGTTTGGATTTGTATTGTCAGTATCTGTATGTGTAGAGGCTTGGAGGGGCTTTGTGCTGGGAGAGAAGCTGAGCACTGATTAGGGGGCGGGGCTTCACTGACTAGGGGTCCTATAAAGGTAGCAGCCAGTCAGGCAGTGGCACAGGAGCTAGCAAACAGAGCTGTAAACAGGGGAGTTTGAGTGGGAGTTCTGTTGGAGGAGAAGGTATTTGTGTGTGTTTGGTTTTGTATTGGTAGTATCTCTATGTGTAGGGGCTTTGTGCCGGGTTAGAAGCTGAGCCCTGATTAGGGGGCGGGGCTTCACTGACTAGGGGTCCTATAAAGGGAGCAGCCAGTCAGGCAGCGGCACAGTCAGCTGCAGCGGCAGAGGAGCTGGCAAACAGAGCTGTAAACAGGGCAGTTTGAGTGTGAGTTCTGTTGGAGGAGAAGGTATTTGTGTGTGTTTGGTTTTGTATTGGTAGTATCTGTATGTGTAAAGGCTTGGAGGGGCTTTGTGCTGGGAGACAAGCTGAGCCCCGATTAGGGGGTGGGGCTTCACTGACTAGGGGTCCTATAAAGGTAGCAGCCAGTCAGGCAGCGGCACAGACAACTGCAGCGGCACAGGAGCTAGCAAACAGATCTGTAAACTGGGGAGTTTGATTGGGTGTTCTGTTGTAGGAGAAGGTATTTGTGTGTGTTCGGTTTTGTATTGGTGGTATCTTTATATGTAGGGGCTTTGTGCTGGGAGAGAAGCTGAGCCGTGATTAGGGGGCGGGGCTTCTCTGACTAGGGGTCCTATAAAGGTAGCAGCCAGTCAGGCAGCGGCACAGGAGCTAGCAAACAGAGCTGTAAACAGGGGAGTTTGTGTTAGAGTTCTGTTGGAGGAGAAGTTATTTGTGTGTGTTTGGTTTTGTATTGGTAGTATCTGTATGTGTAAGGGCTTGGAGGGGATTTGTGCTGGGAGAGAAGCTGAGCCCTGGTTAGGGGGCGGGACTTCACTGACTAGGGGTCCTATAAAGGTAGCAGCCAGTCAGGCAGCAGCACAGACAGCTGCAGCGGCACAGTAGCTAGCAAACAGAGCTGTAAACAGGGGAGTTTGAGTGGGAGTTCTGTTGGAGGAGAAGGTATTTGTGTGTGTGTTTGGTTTTGTACTGGTAGTATCTGTACGTGTAGGGGCTTTGTGCTGGGAGAGAAGCTGAGCCCTGATTAGGGGGCGGGGCTTCACTGACTAGGGGTCCTATGAAGGTAGCAGCCAGTCAGGCAGGGGCACAGACAGCTGCAGCGGCACAGGAGCTAGCAAACAGAGCTGTAAACAGGGGAGTTTGAGTGGGAGTTCTGTTGGAGGAGAAGGTATTTGTGTGTGTTTGGTTTTCTATTGGTAGTACCTGTATGTTTAGAGGCTTGGAGGGGCTTTGTGCTGGGAGAGAAGCTGAGCCCTGATTAGGGGGCGGGGCTTCACTGACTAGGGGTCCTATAAAGGTAGCAGACAGTCAGGCAGTGGCACAGGAGCTAGCAAACAAAGCTGTAAACAGGGGAGTTTGAGTGGGTTTTCTGTTGGAGGAGAAGGTATTTGTCCGTGTTTGGCTTTGTATTGGTGGTATCTGTTTGTGTAGAGGCTTGTAGGGGCTTTGTGTTGGGAGAGAAGCTGAGCCCTGATTAGGGGGCGGGGCTTCACTGACTAGGGGTCCTATAAAGGTAGCGGCACAGACAGCTGCAGAGGCACAGGAACTAGCAAACAGAGCTGTAAACAGGAGAGTTTGAGTGGGAGTTCAGTTGGAGGAGAACGTCTTTGTGTGTGTGTTTGGTTTTGTATTGGTAGTATCTGTATGTGTAAAGGCTTTGTGCTGGGAGAGAAGCTGGCCCTGATTAGGGGGCGGGGCTTCACTGACTAGGGGTCCTATAAAGGTAGCAGCCAGTCAGGCAGCAGCACAGACAGCTGCAGCGACACAGGAGCTAGCAAACAGAGCTGTAAACAGGGGAGTTTGTGTGGGAGTTCTGTTGGAGGAGAAGTTATTTGTGTGTGTATGGTTTTGTATTGGTAGTATCTGTATGTTTAGAGGCTTGGAGGGGCTTTGTGCTGGGAGAGAAGCTGAGCCCTGATTAGGGGGCGGGGCTTCACTGACTAGGGGTCCTATAAAGGTAGCAGACAGTCAGGCAGCGGCACAGGAGCTAGCAAACAGACCTGTAAACAGGGCAGTTTGATTGGGAGTTCTGTTGGAGGAGAAGGTATTTGTGTGTGTTTGGTTTTGTATTGTCAGTATCTGTATGTGTAGGGGCTTTGTGCTGGGAGAGAAGCTGAGCCCTGATTAGGGGGCGGGGCTTCACTGACTAGGGGTCCTATAAAGGTAGCAGCCAGTCAGGCAGCTGCTAAGACAGCTGCAGCGGCACAGGAGCTAGCAAACAGAGCTGTAAACAGGGGAGTTGGAGTGGGAGTTCCGCTGGAGGAGAAGGTATTTGTGTGTGTTTGGTTTTGTATTGGTAGTATCTGTATGTGTACGGGCTTTGTGCTGGGAGAGAAGCTGAGCCCTGATTAGGGGGCGGGGCTTCACTGACGAGGGGTCCTATAAAGGTAGCAGCCAGTCAGGCAGCGGCACAGGAGCTAGCAAACAGAGCTGTAAACAGGGGAGTTTGAGTGGGAGTTCTGTTGGAGGAGAAGATATTTGTGTGTGTTCTTGTATTGGTAGTATCTGTATATGTAGGGGTTTGGCGGGGCTTTGTGCTGCGAGAGAAGCTGCGCCCTGATTAGGGGGCGGGGCTTAACTGACTAGGTGTCCTATAAAGGTAGCAGCCAGTCAGGCAGCGGCACAGACAGCTGCAGCGGCACAGGAGCTAGCAAACAGAGCTGTAAACAGGGGAGTTTGAGTGGGATTTCTGCTGGAGGAGATGGTATTTGTGTGTGTATGGTTTTGTATTGGTAGTATCTGTATGTGTAGGGGTTTGGCGGGGCTTTGTGCTTGGAGACAAGCTGAGCCCTGATTAGGGGGCGGGGCTTCACTGACTAGGGGTCCTATAAAGGTAGCAGCCAGTCAGGCAGCGGAACAGGAGCTAGCAAACAGACCTGTAAACAGGGGAGTTTGAGTGGGAGTTCTGTTGGAGGAGAAGGTATTTGTGTGTGTTTGGTTTTGTATTGGGAGTATCTGTATGTGTAGAGGCTTTGTGCTGGGAGAGAAGCTGAGCCCTGATTAGGGAGCGGGGCTTCACTGACTAGGGGTCCTATAAAGGTAGCAGCCAGTCAGGCAGCAGCACAGACAGCTGCAGCGACAAAGGAGCTAGCAAACAGAGCTGTAAACAGGGGAGTTTGAGTGGGAGTTCTGTTGGAGGAGAAGGTATTTGTGTGTGTTTGGCTTTCTATTGGTAGTATCTGTATGTGTAGGGGCTTTGTGCTTGGAGAGAAGCTGAGCCCTGATTAGGGGGCGGGGCTTCACTGACTAGGGGTCCTATAAAGGTAGCAGCCAGTCAGACAGCGGCACAGGAGCTAGCAAACAGAGCTGTAAGCAGGGGAGTTTGAGTGGGAGTACTGTTGGAGGAGAAGGTATTTGTGTGTGTTTGGTTTTGTATTGGTAGTATCTGTATGTGTAGAGTCTTGGAGGGGCTAGGTGCTGTGAGAGAAGCTGAGCCCTGATTAGGGGGCGGGGCTTCACTGACTAGGGGTCCTATAAAGGTAGCAGCCAGTCAGGCAGCGGCACAGGAGCTAGCAAACAGAGCTGTAAACAGGGGAGTTTGAGTGGGAGTTCTGTTGGAAGAGAAGGTATTTGTGTGTGTTTGGTTTTGTATTGGTAGTATCTGAATGTGTAGAGGTTTGAAGGGGCTTTGTGGTGGGAGAGAAGCTGAGCCCTGATTAGGGGGCGGGGCTTCACTGACTAGGGGTCCTATAAAGGTAGCAGCCAGTCAGGCAGCGGCTAAGACAGCTGCAGCGGCACAGGAGCTAGCAAACAGAGCTGTAAACAGGGGAGTGTGAGTGGGAGTTCTGTTGGAGGAGAAGGTATTTGTGTGTGTTTGGTTTTGTATTGGTAGTATCTGTATGTGTAGGGGCTTTGTGCTGGGAGAGAAGCTGAGCCCTGATTAGGGGGCGGGGCTTCACTGACTAGGGGTCCTATAAAGGTAGCAGCCAGTCAGGCAGCGGCACAGGAGCTAGCAAACAGAGCTGTGAACAGGGGAGTTTGAGTGGGAGTTCTGTTGGAGGAGAAGGTATTTGTGTGTGTTTGGTTTTGTATTGTCAGTATCTGTATGTGCAGGGGCTTTGAGCTGGGAGAGAAGCTGAGCCCTGATTAGGGGGCGGGGCTTCCCTGACTAGGGGTCCTATAAAGGTAGCAGCCAGTCAGGCAGCGGCACAGGAGCTAGCAAACAGAGCTGTGAACAGGGGAGTTTGAGTGGGAGTTCTGTTGGAGGAGAAGGTATTTGTGTGTGTTTGGTTTTGTATTGGTAGTATCTGTATGTGTAGAGGCTTGGAGGGGCTTTGTGCTGGGAGAGAAGCTGAGCCCTGATTAGGGGGCGGGGCTTCACTGACTAGGGGTCCTGTAAAGGTAGCAGCCAGTCAGGCAGCGGCACAGACAGCTGCAGCGGCACAGGAGCTAGCAAACAGAGCTGTAAACAGGGGAGTTTGAGTGGGATTTCTGTTGGAGGATATGGTATTTGTGTGTGTATGGTTTTGTATTGGTAGTATCTGTATGTGTAGGGGTTTGGCGGGGCTTTGTGCTTGGAGAGAAGCTGAGCCCTGATTAGGGGGCGGGGCTTCACTGACTAGGGGTCCTATAAAACTGGCAGCCAGTCAGGCAGCGGCACAGGAGCTAGCGAACAGAGCTGTAAACAGGGGAGTTTGAGTGGGAGTTCTGTTGGAGGAGAAGGTATTTGTGTGTGTTTTTGTATTGGTAGTATCTGTATGTGTAGAGGCTTGGAGGGGCTAGGTGCTGCGAGAGAAGCTGAGCCCTGATTAGGGGGCGGGGCTTAACTGACTAGGCGTCCTATAAAGGTAGCAGCCAGTCAGGCAGCGGCACAGACAGCTGCAGCGGCACAGGAGCTAGCAAACAGAGCTGTAAACAGGGGAGTTGGAGTGGGAGTTCTGCTGGAGGAGAAGGTATTTGTGTGTGTTTGTTTTGTATTGGTAGTATCTGTATGTGTAGGGGCTTTGTGCTGGGAGAGAAGCTGAGCCCTGATTAGGGGGCGGGGCATCACTGACTAGGGCTCCTATAAAGGTAGCAGCCAGTCAGGCATCGGAACAGACAGCTGCAGTGGCACAGGAGCTAGCAAACAGAGCTGTAAACAGGGGAGTTTGAGTGGGAGTTCTGTTGGAGGAGAAGGTATTTGTGTGTGTTTTTGTATTGGTAGTATCTGTATGTGTAGAGGTTTGAAGGGGCTTTGTGCTGGGAGAGAAGCTGAGCCCTGATTAGGGGGCGGGGCTTCACTGACAAAGGGTCTTATAAAGGTAGGAGCCAGTCAGGCAGCGGCACAGACAGCTGCAGCGGCACAGGAGCTAGCAAACAGAGCTCTAAACAGGGGAGTTTGAGTGGGAGTTCTGTTGGAGGAGAAGGTATTTGTGTGTGTTTTTGTATTGGTAGTATCTGTATGTGTAGAGGTTTGAAGGGGCTTTGTGCTGGGAGAGAAGCTGAGCCCTGATTAGGGGGCGGGGCTTCACTGACAAAGGGTCCTATAAAGGTAGCAGCCAGTCAGGCAGCGGCACAGACAGCTGCAGCGGCACAGGAGCTTGCAAACAGAGCTCTAAACAGGGGAGTTTGAGTGGGAGTTCTGTTGGAGGAGAAGGTATTTGTGTGTGTTTGGTTTTGTATTGCTAGTATCTGTATGTGTAGAGGCTTGGAGGGGCTTTGTGCTGGGAGAGAAGCTGAGCCCTGATTAGGGTGCGGGGCTTCACTGACTAGGGGTCCTATAAAGGTAGTAGCCAGTCAGGCAGCGGCACAGGAGCTAGCAAACAGACCTGTAAACAGGGCAGTTTGATTGGGAGTTCTGTTGGAGGAGAAGGTATTTGTGTGTTTTTGGTTTTGTATTGTCAGTATCTGTATGTGTAGGGGCTTTGTGCTGGGAGAGAAGCTGAGCCCTGATTAGGGGGCGGGGCTTCACTGACTAGGGGTCCTATGAAGGTAGCAGCCAGTCAGGCAGCGGCTAAGACAGCTGCAGCGGCACAGGAGCTAGCAAACAGAGCTGTAAACAGGGGAGTTTGAGTGGGAGTTCTGTTAGAGGAGAAGGTATTTGTGTGTGTTTGGTTTTGTATTGTCAGTGTCTGTATGTGCAGGGGCTTTGTGCTGGGAGAGAAGCTGAGCCCTGATTAGGGGGCGGGGCTTCACTGCCTAGGGGTCCTATAAAGGTAGGAGCCAGTCAGGCAGCGGCACAGACAGCTGCAGCGGCACAGGACCTAGCAAACAGAGCTGTAAACAGGGGAGTTTGAGTGGGAGTTCTGTTGGAGGAGAAGGTATTTGTGTGTGTTTGGCTTTGTATTGGTAGTATCTGTATGTGTAGGGGCTTTGTGCTTGGAGAGAAGCTGAGCCCTGATTAGGGGGCGGGGCTTCACTGACTAGGGGTCCTATAAAGGTAGCAGCCAGTCAGGCAGCGGCTAAGACAGCTGCAGCGGCACAGGAGCTAGCAAACAGAGCTGTAAACAGGGGAGTTGGAGTGGGAGTTCTGTTGGAGGAGAAGGTATTTGTGTGTGTTTGGTTTTGTATTGGTAGTATCTGTATGTGTAGGGGCTTTGTGCTGGGAGAGAAGCTGAGCCCTGATTAGGGGGCGGGGCTTCACTGACTAGGGGTCCTATAAAGGTAGCAGCCAGTCAGGCAGCGGCACAGGAGGTAGCAAACAGAGCTGTGAACAGGGGAGTTTGAGTGGGAGTTCTGTTGGAGGAGAAGGTATTTGTGTGTGTTTGGTTTTGTATTGTCAGTATCTGTATGTGCAGGGGCTTTGTGCTGGGAGAGAAGCTGAGCCCTGATTAGGGGGCGGGGCTTCCCTGACTAGGGGTCCTATAAAGGTAGCAGCCAGTCAGGCAGCGGCACAGGAGCTAGCAAACAGAGCTGTGAACAGGGGAGTTTGAGTGGGAGTTCTGTTGGAGGAGAAGGTATTTGTGTGTGTTTGGTTTTGTATTGGTAGTATCTATATGTGTAGAGGCTTGGAGGGGCTTTGTGCTGGGAGAGAAGCTGAGCCCTGATTAGGGGGCGGGGCTTCACTGACTAGGGGTCCTGTAAAGGTAGCAGCCAGTCAGGCAGCGGCACAGACAGCTGCAGCGGCACAGGAGCTAGCAAACAGAGCTGTAAACAGGGGAGTTTGAGTGGGATTTCTGTTGGAGGATATGGTATTTGTGTGTGTATGGTTTTGTATTGGTAGTATCTGTATGTGTAGGGGTTTGGCGGGGCTTTGTGCTTGGAGAGAAGCTGAGCCCTGATTAGGGGGCGGGGCTTCACTGACTAGGGGTCCTATAAAACTGGCAGCCAGTCAGGCAGCGGCACAGGAGCTAGCAAACAGAGCTGTAAACAGGGGAGTTTGAGTGGGAGTTCTGTTGGAGGAGAAGGTATTTGTGTGTGTTTTTGTATTGGTAGTATCTGTATGTGTAGGGGCTTTGTGCTGGGAGAGAAGCTGAGCCCTGATTAGGGGGCGGGGCATCACTGACTAGGGGTCCTATAAAGGTAGCAGCCAGTCAGGCATCGGAACAGACAGCTGCAGTGGCACAGGAGCTAGCAAACAGAGCTGTAAACAGGGGAGTTTGAGTGGGAGTTCTGTTGGAGGAGAAGGTATTTGTGTGTGTTCGGTTTTGTATTGGTAGTGTCCGTATGTGTACGGGCTTTGTGCTGGGAGAGAAGCTGAGCCCTGATTAGGGGGCGGGGCATCACTGACTAGGTGTCCTATAAAGGTAGCAGCCAGTCAGGCAGCGGCTAAGACAGCTGCAGCGGCACAGGAGCTAGCAAACAGAGCTCTAAACAGGGGAGTTTGAGTGGGAGTTCTGTTGGAGGAGAAGGTATTTGTGTGTGTTTTTGTATTGGTAGTATCTGTATGTGTAGAGGTTTGAAGGGGCTTTGTGCTGGGAGAGAAGCTGAGCCCTGATTAGGGGGCGGGGCTTCACTGACAAAGGGTCCTATAAAGGTAGGAGCCAGTCAGGCAGCGGCACAGACAGCTGCAGCGGCACAGGAGCTAGCAAACAGAGCTCTAAACAGGGGAGTTTGAGTGGGAGTTCTGTTGGAGGAGAAGGTATTTGTGTGTGTTTTTGTATTGGTAGTATCTATATGTGTAGAGGTTTGAAGGGGCTTTGTGCTGGGAGAGAAGCTGAGCCCTGATTAGGGGGCGGGGCTTCACTGACAAAGGGTCCTATAAAGGTAGCAGCCAGTCAGGCAGCGGCACAGACAGCTGCAGCGGCACAGGAGCTTGCAAACAGAGCTCTAAACAGGGGAGTTTGAGTGGGAGTTCTGTTGGAGGAGAAGGTATTTGTGTGTGTTTGGTTTTGTATTGCTAGTATCTGTATGTGTAGAGGCTTGGAGGGGCTTTGTGCTGGGAGAGAAGCTGAGCCCTGATTAGGGTGCGGGGCTTCACTGACTAGGGGTCCTATAAAGGTAGTAGCCAGTCAGGCAGCGGCACAGGAGCTAGCAAACAGACCTGTAAACAGGGCAGTTTGATTGGGAGTTCTGTTGGAGGAGAAGGTATTTGTGTGTTTTTGGATTTGTATTGTCAGTATCTGTATGTGTAGGGGCTTTGTGCTGGGAGAGAAGCTGAGCCCTGATTAGGGGGCGGGGCTTCACTGACTAGGGGTCCTATGAAGGTAGCAGCCAGTCAGGCAGCGGCTAAGACAGCTGCAGCGGCACAGGAGCTAGCAAACAGAGCTGTAAACAGGGGAGTTTGAGTGGGAGTTCTGTTAGAGGAGAAGGTATTTGTGTGTGTTTGGTTTTGTATTGTCAGTGTCTGTATGTGCAGGGGCTTTGTGCTGGGAGAGAAGCTGAGCCCTGATTAGGGGGCGGGGCTTCACTGCCTAGTGGTCCTATAAAGGTAGGAGCCAGTCAGGCAGCGGCACAGACAGCTGCAGCGGCACAGGACCTAGCAAACAGAGCTGTAAACAGGGGAGTTTGAGTGGGAGTTCTGTTGGAGGAGAAGGTATTTGTGTGTGTTTGGCTTTGTATTGGTAGTATCTGTATGTGTAGGGGCTTTGTGCTTGGAGAGAAGCTGAGCCCTGATTAGGGGGCGGGGCTTCACTGACTAGGGGTCCTATAAAGGTAGCAGCCAGTCACACAGCGGCACAGGAGCTAGCAAACAGAGCTGTAAGCAGGGGAGTTTGAGTGGGAGTACTGTTGGTGGAGAAGGTATTTGTGTGTGTTTGGTTTTGTATTGGTAGTATCTGTGTAGAGGCTTGGAGGGGCTAGCTGCTGTGAGAGAAGCTGAGCCCTGATTAGGGGGCGGGGCTTCACTGACTAGGGGTCCTATAAAGGTAGCAGCCAGTCAGGCAGCGGCACAGGAGCTAGCAAACAGAGCTGTAAACAGGGGAGTTTGAGTGGGAGTTCTGTTGGAAGAGAAGGTATTTGTGTGTGTTTGGTTTTGTATTGGTAGTATCTGAATGTGTAGAGGTTTGAAGGGGCTTTGTGCTGGGAGAGAAGCTGAGCCCTGATTAGGGGGCGGGGCTTCACTGACTAGGGGTCCTATAAAGGTAGCAGCCAGTCAGGCAGCGGCTAAGACAGCTGCAGCGGCACAGGAGCTAGCAAACAGAGCTGTAAGCAGGGGAGTTGGAGTGGGAGTTCTGCTTGAGGAGAAGGTATTTGTGTGTGTTTGGTTTTGTATTGGTGGTATCTGTATGTGTAGAGGCTTGGAGGGGCTTTGTGCTGGGAGAGAAGCTGAGCCCTGATCAGGGGGCGGGGCTTCACAGACTAGGGGTCCTATAAAGGTAGCAGCCAGTCAGGCAGCGGCACAGGAGCTAGCAAACAGAGCTGTGAACAGCGTAGTTTCAGTGGGAGTTCTGATGGAGGAGAAGGTATTTGTGCCTGTTTTTGTATTGGTAGTGTCAGTATGTGTAGATGTTTGGAGGGACTAGGTGCTGGGAGAGAAGCTGAGCCCTGATTAGGGGGCGGGGCTTCACTGACTAGGGGTCCTATAAAGGTAGCAGCCAGTCAGGCAGCGGCTAAGACAGCTGCAGCGGCACAGGAGCTAGCAAACAGAGCTGTAAACAGGGGAGTTGGAGTTCTGTTGGAGGAGAAGGTATTTGTGTGTGTTTGGATTTGTATTGTCAGTATCTGTATGTGTAGAGGCTTGGAGGGGCTTTGTGCTGGGAGAGAAGCTGAGCACTGATTAGGGGGCGGGGCTTCACTGACTAGGGGTCCTATAAAGGTAGCAGCCAGTCAGGCAGTGGCACAGGAGCTAGCAAACAGAGCTGTAAACAGGGGAGTTTGAGTGGGAGTTCTGTTGGAGGAGAAGGTATTTGTGTGTGTTTGGTTTTGTATTGGTAGTATCTCTATGTGTAGGGGCTTTGTGCCGGGTTAGAAGCTGAGCCCTGATTAGGGGGCGGGGCTTCACTGACTAGGGGTCCTATAAAGGGAGCAGCCAGTCAGGCAGCGGCACAGTCAGCTGCAGCGGCAGAGGAGCTGGCAAACAGAGCTGTAAACAGGGCAGTTTGAGTGTGAGTTCTGTTGGAGGAGAAGGTATTTGTGTGTGTTTGGTTTTGTATTGGTAGTATCTGTATGTGTAAAGGCTTGGAGGGGCTTTGTGCTGGGAGACAAGCTGAGCCCCGATTAGGGGGTGGGGCTTCACTGACTAGGGGTCCTATAAAGGTAGCAGCCAGTCAGGCAGCGGCACAGACAACTGCAGCGGCACAGGAGCTAGCAAACAGATCTGTAAACTGGGGAGTTTGATTGGGTGTTCTGTTGTAGGAGAAGGTATTTGTGTGTGTTCGGTTTTGTATTGGTGGTATCTTTATATGTAGGGGCTTTGTGCTGGGAGAGAAGCTGAGCCGTGATTAGGGGGCGGGGCTTCTCTGACTAGGGGTCCTATAAAGGTAGCAGCCAGTCAGGCAGCGGCACAGGAGCTAGCAAACAGAGCTGTAAACAGGGGAGTTTGTGTTAGAGTTCTGTTGGAGGAGAAGTTATTTGTGTGTGTTTGGTTTTGTATTGGTAGTATCTGTATGTGTAAGGGCTTGGAGGGGATTTGTGCTGGGAGAGAAGCTGAGCCCTGGTTAGGGGGCGGGACTTCACTGACTAGGGGTCCTATAAAGGTAGCAGCCAGTCAGGCAGCAGCACAGACAGCTGCAGCGGCACAGTAGCTAGCAAACAGAGCTGTAAACAGGGGAGTTTGAGTGGGAGTTCTGTTGGAGGAGAAGGTATTTGTGTGTGTGTTTGGTTTTGTACTGGTAGTATCTGTACGTGTAGGGGCTTTGTGCTGGGAGAGAAGCTGAGCCCTGATTAGGGGGCGGGGCTTCACTGACTAGGGGTCCTATGAAGGTAGCAGCCAGTCAGGCAGGGGCACAGACAGCTGCAGCGGCACAGGAGCTAGCAAACAGAGCTGTAAACAGGGGAGTTTGAGTGGGAGTTCTGTTGGAGGAGAAGGTATTTGTGTGTGTTTGGTTTTCTATTGGTAGTACCTGTATGTTTAGAGGCTTGGAGGGGCTTTGTGCTGGGAGAGAAGCTGAGCCCTGATTAGGGGGCGGGGCTTCACTGACTAGGGGTCCTATAAAGGTAGCAGCCAGTCAGGCAGCAGCACAGACAGCTGCAGCGACAAAGGAGCTAGCAAACAGAGCTGTAAACAGGGGAGTTTGAGTGGGAGTTCTGTTGGAGGAGAAGGTATTTGTGTGTGTTTGGCTTTCTATTGGTAGTATCTGTATGTGTAGGGGCTTTGTGCTTGGAGAGAAGCTGAGCCCTGATTAGGGGGCGGGGCTTCACTGACTAGGGGTCCTATAAAGGTAGCAGCCAGTCAGACAGCGGCACAGGAGCTAGCAAACAGAGCTGTAAGCAGGGGAGTTTGAGTGGGAGTACTGTTGGAGGAGAAGGTATTTGTGTGTGTTTGGTTTTGTATTGGTAGTATCTGTATGTGTAGAGTCTTGGAGGGGCTAGGTGCTGTGAGAGAAGCTGAGCCCTGATTAGGGGGCGGGGCTTCACTGACTAGGGGTCCTATAAAGGTAGCAGCCAGTCAGGCAGCGGCACAGGAGCTAGCAAACAGAGCTGTAAACAGGGGAGTTTGAGTGGGAGTTCTGTTGGAAGAGAAGGTATTTGTGTGTGTTTGGTTTTGTATTGGTAGTATCTGAATGTGTAGAGGTTTGAAGGGGCTTTGTGGTGGGAGAGAAGCTGAGCCCTGATTAGGGGGCGGGGCTTCACTGACTAGGGGTCCTATAAAGGTAGCAGCCAGTCAGGCAGCGGCTAAGACAGCTGCAGCGGCACAGGAGCTAGCAAACAGAGCTGTAAACAGGGGAGTGTGAGTGGGAGTTCTGTTGGAGGAGAAGGTATTTGTGTGTGTTTGGTTTTGTATTGGTAGTATCTGTATGTGTAGGGGCTTTGTGCTGGGAGAGAAGCTGAGCCCTGATTAGGGGGCGGGGCTTCACTGACTAGGGGTCCTATAAAGGTAGCAGCCAGTCAGGCAGCGGCACAGGAGCTAGCAAACAGAGCTGTGAACAGGGGAGTTTGAGTGGGAGTTCTGTTGGAGGAGAAGGTATTTGTGTGTGTTTGGTTTTGTATTGTCAGTATCTGTATGTGCAGGGGCTTTGTGCTGGGAGAGAAGCTGAGCCCTGATTAGGGGGCGGGGCTTCCCTGACTAGGGGTCCTATAAAGGTAGCAGCCAGTCAGGCAGCGGCACAGGAGCTAGCAAACAGAGCTGTGAACAGGGGAGTTTGAGTGGGAGTTCTGTTGGAGGAGAAGGTATTTGTGTGTGTTTGGTTTTGTATTGGTAGTATCTGTATGTGTAGAGGCTTGGAGGGGCTTTGTGCTGGGAGAGAAGCTGAGCCCTGATTAGGGGGCGGGGCTTCACTGACTAGGGGTCCTGTAAAGGTAGCAGCCAGTCAGGCAGCGGCACAGACAGCTGCAGCGGCACAGGAGCTAGCAAACAGAGCTGTAAACAGGGGAGTTTGAGTGGGATTTCTGTTGGAGGATATGGTATTTGTGTGTGTATGGTTTTGTATTGGTAGTATCTGTATGTGTAGGGGTTTGGCGGGGCTTTGTGCTTGGAGAGAAGCTGAGCCCTGATTAGGGGGCGGGGCTTCACTGACTAGGGGTCCTATAAAACTGGCAGCCAGTCAGGCAGCGGCACAGGAGCTAGCGAACAGAGCTGTAAACAGGGGAGTTTGAGTGGGAGTTCTGTTGGAGGAGAAGGTATTTGTGTGTGTTTTTGTATTGGTAGTATCTGTATGTGTAGAGGCTTGGAGGGGCTAGGTGCTGCGAGAGAAGCTGAGCCCTGATTAGGGGGCGGGGCTTAACTGACTAGGCGTCCTATAAAGGTAGCAGCCAGTCAGGCAGCGGCACAGACAGCTGCAGCGGCACAGGAGCTAGCAAACAGAGCTGTAAACAGGGGAGTTGGAGTGGGAGTTCTGCTGGAGGAGAAGGTATTTGTGTGTGTTTGTTTTGTATTGGTAGTATCTGTATGTGTAGGGGCTTTGTGCTGGGAGAGAAGCTGAGCCCTGATTAGGGGGCGGGGCATCACTGACTAGGGCTCCTATAAAGGTAGCAGCCAGTCAGGCATCGGAACAGACAGCTGCAGTGGCACAGGAGCTAGCAAACAGAGCTGTAAACAGGGGAGTTTGAGTGGGAGTTCTGTTGGAGGAGAAGGTATTTGTGTGTGTTTTTGTATTGGTAGTATCTGTATGTGTAGAGGTTTGAAGGGGCTTTGTGCTGGGAGAGAAGCTGAGCCCTGATTAGGGGGCGGGGCTTCACTGACAAAGGGTCTTATAAAGGTAGGAGCCAGTCAGGCAGCGGCACAGACAGCTGCAGCGGCACAGGAGCTAGCAAACAGAGCTCTAAACAGGGGAGTTTGAGTGGGAGTTCTGTTGGAGGAGAAGGTATTTGTGTGTGTTTTTGTATTGGTAGTATCTGTATGTGTAGAGGTTTGAAGGGGCTTTGTGCTGGGAGAGAAGCTGAGCCCTGATTAGGGGGCGGGGCTTCACTGACAAAGGGTCCTATAAAGGTAGCAGCCAGTCAGGCAGCGGCACAGACAGCTGCAGCGGCACAGGAGCTTGCAAACAGAGCTCTAAACAGGGGAGTTTGAGTGGGAGTTCTGTTGGAGGAGAAGGTATTTGTGTGTGTTTGGTTTTGTATTGCTAGTATCTGTATGTGTAGAGGCTTGGAGGGGCTTTGTGCTGGGAGAGAAGCTGAGCCCTGATTAGGGTGCGGGGCTTCACTGACTAGGGGTCCTATAAAGGTAGTAGCCAGTCAGGCAGCGGCACAGGAGCTAGCAAACAGACCTGTAAACAGGGCAGTTTGATTGGGAGTTCTGTTGGAGGAGAAGGTATTTGTGTGTTTTTGGTTTTGTATTGTCAGTATCTGTATGTGTAGGGGCTTTGTGCTGGGAGAGAAGCTGAGCCCTGATTAGGGGGCGGGGCTTCACTGACTAGGGGTCCTATGAAGGTAGCAGCCAGTCAGGCAGCGGCTAAGACAGCTGCAGCGGCACAGGAGCTAGCAAACAGAGCTGTAAACAGGGGAGTTTGAGTGGGAGTTCTGTTAGAGGAGAAGGTATTTGTGTGTGTTTGGTTTTGTATTGTCAGTGTCTGTATGTGCAGGGGCTTTGTGCTGGGAGAGAAGCTGAGCCCTGATTAGGGGGCGGGGCTTCACTGCCTAGGGGTCCTATAAAGGTAGGAGCCAGTCAGGCAGCGGCACAGACAGCTGCAGCGGCACAGGACCTAGCAAACAGAGCTGTAAACAGGGGAGTTTGAGTGGGAGTTCTGTTGGAGGAGAAGGTATTTGTGTGTGTTTGGCTTTGTATTGGTAGTATCTGTATGTGTAGGGGCTTTGTGCTTGGAGAGAAGCTGAGCCCTGATTAGGGGGCGGGGCTTCACTGACTAGGGGTCCTATAAAGGTAGCAGCCAGTCAGGCAGCGGCTAAGACAGCTGCAGCGGCACAGGAGCTAGCAAACAGAGCTGTAAACAGGGGAGTTGGAGTGGGAGTTCTGTTGGAGGAGAAGGTATTTGTGTGTGTTTGGTTTTGTATTGGTAGTATCTGTATGTGTAGGGGCTTTGTGCTGGGAGAGAAGCTGAGCCCTGATTAGGGGGCGGGGCTTCACTGACTAGGGGTCCTATAAAGGTAGCAGCCAGTCAGGCAGCGGCACAGGAGGTAGCAAACAGAGCTGTGAACAGGGGAGTTTGAGTGGGAGTTCTGTTGGAGGAGAAGGTATTTGTGTGTGTTTGGTTTTGTATTGTCAGTATCTGTATGTGCAGGGGCTTTGTGCTGGGAGAGAAGCTGAGCCCTGATTAGGGGGCGGGGCTTCCCTGACTAGGGGTCCTATAAAGGTAGCAGCCAGTCAGGCAGCGGCACAGGAGCTAGCAAACAGAGCTGTGAACAGGGGAGTTTGAGTGGGAGTTCTGTTGGAGGAGAAGGTATTTGTGTGTGTTTGGTTTTGTATTGGTAGTATCTATATGTGTAGAGGCTTGGAGGGGCTTTGTGCTGGGAGAGAAGCTGAGCCCTGATTAGGGGGCGGGGCTTCACTGACTAGGGGTCCTGTAAAGGTAGCAGCCAGTCAGGCAGCGGCACAGACAGCTGCAGCGGCACAGGAGCTAGCAAACAGAGCTGTAAACAGGGGAGTTTGAGTGGGATTTCTGTTGGAGGATATGGTATTTGTGTGTGTATGGTTTTGTATTGGTAGTATCTGTATGTGTAGGGGTTTGGCGGGGCTTTGTGCTTGGAGAGAAGCTGAGCCCTGATTAGGGGGCGGGGCTTCACTGACTAGGGGTCCTATAAAACTGGCAGCCAGTCAGGCAGCGGCACAGGAGCTAGCAAACAGAGCTGTAAACAGGGGAGTTTGAGTGGGAGTTCTGTTGGAGGAGAAGGTATTTGTGTGTGTTTTTGTATTGGTAGTATCTGTATGTGTAGGGGCTTTGTGCTGGGAGAGAAGCTGAGCCCTGATTAGGGGGCGGGGCATCACTGACTAGGGGTCCTATAAAGGTAGCAGCCAGTCAGGCATCGGAACAGACAGCTGCAGTGGCACAGGAGCTAGCAAACAGAGCTGTAAACAGGGGAGTTTGAGTGGGAGTTCTGTTGGAGGAGAAGGTATTTGTGTGTGTTCGGTTTTGTATTGGTAGTGTCCGTATGTGTACGGGCTTTGTGCTGGGAGAGAAGCTGAGCCCTGATTAGGGGGCGGGGCATCACTGACTAGGTGTCCTATAAAGGTAGCAGCCAGTCAGGCAGCGGCTAAGACAGCTGCAGCGGCACAGGAGCTAGCAAACAGAGCTCTAAACAGGGGAGTTTGAGTGGGAGTTCTGTTGGAGGAGAAGGTATTTGTGTGTGTTTTTGTATTGGTAGTATCTGTATGTGTAGAGGTTTGAAGGGGCTTTGTGCTGGGAGAGAAGCTGAGCCCTGATTAGGGGGCGGGGCTTCACTGACAAAGGGTCCTATAAAGGTAGGAGCCAGTCAGGCAGCGGCACAGACAGCTGCAGCGGCACAGGAGCTAGCAAACAGAGCTCTAAACAGGGGAGTTTGAGTGGGAGTTCTGTTGGAGGAGAAGGTATTTGTGTGTGTTTTTGTATTGGTAGTATCTATATGTGTAGAGGTTTGAAGGGGCTTTGTGCTGGGAGAGAAGCTGAGCCCTGATTAGGGGGCGGGGCTTCACTGACAAAGGGTCCTATAAAGGTAGCAGCCAGTCAGGCAGCGGCACAGACAGCTGCAGCGGCACAGGAGCTTGCAAACAGAGCTCTAAACAGGGGAGTTTGAGTGGGAGTTCTGTTGGAGGAGAAGGTATTTGTGTGTGTTTGGTTTTGTATTGCTAGTATCTGTATGTGTAGAGGCTTGGAGGGGCTTTGTGCTGGGAGAGAAGCTGAGCCCTGATTAGGGTGCGGGGCTTCACTGACTAGGGGTCCTATAAAGGTAGTAGCCAGTCAGGCAGCGGCACAGGAGCTAGCAAACAGACCTGTAAACAGGGCAGTTTGATTGGGAGTTCTGTTGGAGGAGAAGGTATTTGTGTGTTTTTGGATTTGTATTGTCAGTATCTGTATGTGTAGGGGCTTTGTGCTGGGAGAGAAGCTGAGCCCTGATTAGGGGGCGGGGCTTCACTGACTAGGGGTCCTATGAAGGTAGCAGCCAGTCAGGCAGCGGCTAAGACAGCTGCAGCGGCACAGGAGCTAGCAAACAGAGCTGTAAACAGGGGAGTTTGAGTGGGAGTTCTGTTAGAGGAGAAGGTATTTGTGTGTGTTTGGTTTTGTATTGTCAGTGTCTGTATGTGCAGGGGCTTTGTGCTGGGAGAGAAGCTGAGCCCTGATTAGGGGGCGGGGCTTCACTGCCTAGTGGTCCTATAAAGGTAGGAGCCAGTCAGGCAGCGGCACAGACAGCTGCAGCGGCACAGGACCTAGCAAACAGAGCTGTAAACAGGGGAGTTTGAGTGGGAGTTCTGTTGGAGGAGAAGGTATTTGTGTGTGTTTGGCTTTGTATTGGTAGTATCTGTATGTGTAGGGGCTTTGTGCTTGGAGAGAAGCTGAGCCCTGATTAGGGGGCGGGGCTTCACTGACTAGGGGTCCTATAAAGGTAGCAGCCAGTCACACAGCGGCACAGGAGCTAGCAAACAGAGCTGTAAGCAGGGGAGTTTGAGTGGGAGTACTGTTGGTGGAGAAGGTATTTGTGTGTGTTTGGTTTTGTATTGGTAGTATCTGTGTAGAGGCTTGGAGGGGCTAGCTGCTGTGAGAGAAGCTGAGCCCTGATTAGGGGGCGGGGCTTCACTGACTAGGGGTCCTATAAAGGTAGCAGCCAGTCAGGCAGCGGCACAGGAGCTAGCAAACAGAGCTGTAAACAGGGGAGTTTGAGTGGGAGTTCTGTTGGAAGAGAAGGTATTTGTGTGTGTTTGGTTTTGTATTGGTAGTATCTGAATGTGTAGAGGTTTGAAGGGGCTTTGTGCTGGGAGAGAAGCTGAGCCCTGATTAGGGGGCGGGGCTTCACTGACTAGGGGTCCTATAAAGGTAGCAGCCAGTCAGGCAGCGGCTAAGACAGCTGCAGCGGCACAGGAGCTAGCAAACAGAGCTGTAAGCAGGGGAGTTGGAGTGGGAGTTCTGCTTGAGGAGAAGGTATTTGTGTGTGTTTGGTTTTGTATTGGTGGTATCTGTATGTGTAGAGGCTTGGAGGGGCTTTGTGCTGGGAGAGAAGCTGAGCCCTGATCAGGGGGCGGGGCTTCACAGACTAGGGGTCCTATAAAGGTAGCAGCCAGTCAGGCAGCGGCACAGGAGCTAGCAAACAGAGCTGTGAACAGCGTAGTTTCAGTGGGAGTTCTGATGGAGGAGAAGGTATTTGTGCCTGTTTTTGTATTGGTAGTGTCAGTATGTGTAGATGTTTGGAGGGACTAGGTGCTGGGAGAGAAGCTGAGCCCTGATTAGGGGGCGGGGCTTCACTGACTAGGGGTCCTATAAAGGTAGCAGCCAGTCAGGCAGCGGCTAAGACAGCTGCAGCGGCACAGGAGCTAGCAAACAGAGCTGTAAACAGGGGAGTTGGAGTTCTGTTGGAGGAGAAGGTATTTGTGTGTGTTTGGATTTGTATTGTCAGTATCTGTATGTGTAGAGGCTTGGAGGGGCTTTGTGCTGGGAGAGAAGCTGAGCACTGATTAGGGGGCGGGGCTTCACTGACTAGGGGTCCTATAAAGGTAGCAGCCAGTCAGGCAGTGGCACAGGAGCTAGCAAACAGAGCTGTAAACAGGGGAGTTTGAGTGGGAGTTCTGTTGGAGGAGAAGGTATTTGTGTGTGTTTGGTTTTGTATTGGTAGTATCTCTATGTGTAGGGGCTTTGTGCCGGGTTAGAAGCTGAGCCCTGATTAGGGGGCGGGGCTTCACTGACTAGGGGTCCTATAAAGGGAGCAGCCAGTCAGGCAGCGGCACAGTCAGCTGCAGCGGCAGAGGAGCTGGCAAACAGAGCTGTAAACAGGGCAGTTTGAGTGTGAGTTCTGTTGGAGGAGAAGGTATTTGTGTGTGTTTGGTTTTGTATTGGTAGTATCTGTATGTGTAAAGGCTTGGAGGGGCTTTGTGCTGGGAGACAAGCTGAGCCCCGATTAGGGGGTGGGGCTTCACTGACTAGGGGTCCTATAAAGGTAGCAGCCAGTCAGGCAGCGGCACAGACAACTGCAGCGGCACAGGAGCTAGCAAACAGATCTGTAAACTGGGGAGTTTGATTGGGTGTTCTGTTGTAGGAGAAGGTATTTGTGTGTGTTCGGTTTTGTATTGGTGGTATCTTTATATGTAGGGGCTTTGTGCTGGGAGAGAAGCTGAGCCGTGATTAGGGGGCGGGGCTTCTCTGACTAGGGGTCCTATAAAGGTAGCAGCCAGTCAGGCAGCGGCACAGGAGCTAGCAAACAGAGCTGTAAACAGGGGAGTTTGTGTTAGAGTTCTGTTGGAGGAGAAGTTATTTGTGTGTGTTTGGTTTTGTATTGGTAGTATCTGTATGTGTAAGGGCTTGGAGGGGATTTGTGCTGGGAGAGAAGCTGAGCCCTGGTTAGGGGGCGGGACTTCACTGACTAGGGGTCCTATAAAGGTAGCAGCCAGTCAGGCAGCAGCACAGACAGCTGCAGCGGCACAGTAGCTAGCAAACAGAGCTGTAAACAGGGGAGTTTGAGTGGGAGTTCTGTTGGAGGAGAAGGTATTTGTGTGTGTGTTTGGTTTTGTACTGGTAGTATCTGTACGTGTAGGGGCTTTGTGCTGGGAGAGAAGCTGAGCCCTGATTAGGGGGCGGGGCTTCACTGACTAGGGGTCCTATGAAGGTAGCAGCCAGTCAGGCAGGGGCACAGACAGCTGCAGCGGCACAGGAGCTAGCAAACAGAGCTGTAAACAGGGGAGTTTGAGTGGGAGTTCTGTTGGAGGAGAAGGTATTTGTGTGTGTTTGGTTTTCTATTGGTAGTACCTGTATGTTTAGAGGCTTGGAGGGGCTTTGTGCTGGGAGAGAAGCTGAGCCCTGATTAGGGGGCGGGGCTTCACTGACTAGGGGTCCTATAAAGGTAGCAGACAGTCAGGCAGTGGCACAGGAGCTAGCAAACAAAGCTGTAAACAGGGGAGTTTGAGTGGGTTTTCTGTTGGAGGAGAAGGTATTTGTCCGTGTTTGGCTTTGTATTGGTGGTATCTGTTTGTGTAGAGGCTTGTAGGGGCTTTGTGTTGGGAGAGAAGCTGAGCCCTGATTAGGGGGCGGGGCTTCACTGACTAGGGGTCCTATAAAGGTAGCGGCACAGACAGCTGCAGAGGCACAGGAACTAGCAAACAGAGCTGTAAACAGGAGAGTTTGAGTGGGAGTTCAGTTGGAGGAGAACGTCTTTGTGTGTGTGTTTGGTTTTGTATTGGTAGTATCTGTATGTGTAAAGGCTTTGTGCTGGGAGAGAAGCTGGCCCTGATTAGGGGGCGGGGCTTCACTGACTAGGGGTCCTATAAAGGTAGCAGCCAGTCAGGCAGCAGCACAGACAGCTGCAGCGACACAGGAGCTAGCAAACAGAGCTGTAAACAGGGGAGTTTGTGTGGGAGTTCTGTTGGAGGAGAAGTTATTTGTGTGTGTATAGTTTTGTATTGGTAGTATCTGTATGTTTAGAGGCTTGGAGGGGCTTTGTGCTGGGAGAGAAGCTGAGCCCTGATTAGGGGGCGGGGCTTCACTGACTAGGGGTCCTATAAAGGTAGCAGACAGTCAGGCAGCGGCACAGGAGCTAGCAAACAGACCTGTAAACAGGGCAGTTTGATTGGGAGTTCTGTTGGAGGAGAAGGTATTTGTGTGTTTTTGGTTTTGTATTGTCAGTATCTGTATGTGTAGGGGCTTTGTGCTGGGAGAGAAGCTGAGCCCTGATTAGGGGGCGGGGCTTCACTGACTAGGGGTCCTATAAAGGTAGCAGCCAGTCAGGCAGCGGCACAAGAGGTAGCAAACAGAGCTGTAAACAGGGGAGTTTGAGTGGGAGTTCTGTTGGAGGAGAAGGTATTTGTGTGTGTTTGGTTTGGATTGGTAGTACCTGTATGTGTAGGGGCTTTGTGCTGGGAGAGAAGCTGAGCCCTGATTAGGGGGCGGGGCTTCACTGACTAGGGGTCCTATAAAGGTAGCAGCCAGTCAGGCAGCTGCTAAGACAGCTGCAGCGGCACAGGAGCTAGCAAACAGAGCTGTAAACAGGGGAGTTGGAGTGGGAGTTCCGCTGGAGGAGAAGGTATTTGTGTGTTTGGTTTTGTATTGGTAGTATCTGTATGTGTACGGGCTTTGTGCTGGGAGAGAAGCTGAGCCCTGATTAGGGGGCGGGGCTTCACTGACGAGGGGTCCTATAAAGGTAGCAGCCAGTCAGGCAGCGGCACAGGAGCTAGCAAACAGAGCTGTAAACAGGGGAGTTTGAGTGGGAGTTCTGTTGGAGGAGAAGATATTTGTGTGTGTTCTTGTATTGGTAGTATCTGTATATGTAGGGGTTTGGCGGGGCTTTGTGCTGCGAGAGAAGCTGAGCCCTGATTAGGGGGCGGGGCTTAACTGACTAGGTGTCCTATAAAGGTAGCAGCCAGTCAGGCAGCGGCACAGACAGCTGCAGCGGCACAGGAGCTAGCAAACAGAGCTGTAAACAGGGGAGTTTGAGTGGGATTTCTGCTGGAGGAGATGGTATTTGTGTGTGTATGGTTTTGTATTGGTAGTATCTGTATGTGTAGGGGTTTGGCGGGGCTTTGTGCTTGGAGACAAGCTGAGCCCTGATTAGGGGGCGGGGCTTCACTGACTAGGGGTCCTATAAAGGTAGCAGCCAGTCAGGCAGCGGAACAGGAGCTAGCAAACAGACCTGTAAACAGGGGAGTTTGAGTGGGAGTTCTGTTGGAGGAGAAGGTATTTGTGTGTGTTTGGTTTTGTATTGGGAGTATCTGTATGTGTAGAGGCTTTGTGCTGGGAGAGAAGCTGAGCCCTGATTAGGGAGCGGGGCTTCACTGACTAGGGGTCCTATAAAGGTAGCAGCCAGTCAGGCAGCAGCACAGACAGCTGCAGCGACAAAGGAGCTAGCAAACAGAGCTGTAAACAGGGGAGTTTGAGTGGGAGTTCTGTTGGAGGAGAAGGTATTTGTGTGTGTTTGGCTTTCTATTGGTAGTATCTGTATGTGTAGGGGCTTTGTGCTTGGAGAGAAGCTGAGCCCTGATTAGGGGGCGGGGCTTCACTGACTAGGGTTCCTATAAAGGTAGCAGCCAGTCAGACAGCGGCACAGGAGCTAGCAAACAGAGCTGTAAGCAGGGGAGTTTGAGTGGGAGTACTGTTGGAGGAGAAGGTATTTGTGTGTGTTTGGTTTTGTATTGGTAGTATCTGTATGTGTAGAGTCTTGGAGGGGCTAGGTGCTGTGAGAGAAGCTGAGCCCTGATTAGGGGGCGGGGCTTCACTGACTAGGGGTCCTATAAAGGTAGCAGCCAGTCAGGCAGCGGCACAGGAGCTAGCAAACAGAGCTGTAAACAGGGGAGTTTGAGTGGGAGTTCTGTTGGAAGAGAAGGTATTTGTGTGTGTTTGGTTTTGTATTGGTAGTATCTGAATGTGTAGAGGTTTGAAGGGGCTTTGTGGTGGGAGAGAAGCTGAGCCCTGATTAGGGGGCGGGGCTTCACTGACTAGGGGTCCTATAAAGGTAGCAGCCAGTCAGGCAGCGGCTAAGACAGCTGCAGCGGCACAGGAGCTAGCAAACAGAGCTGTAAACAGGGGAGTTGGAGTGGGAGTTCTGTTGGAGGAGAAGGTATTTGTGTGTGTTTGGTTTTGTATTGGTAGTATCTGTATGTGTAGGGGCTTTGTGCTGGGAGAGAAGCTGAGCCCTGATTAGGGGGCGGGGCTTCACTGACTAGGGGTCCTATAAAGGTAGCAGCCAGTCAGGCAGCGGCACAGGAGGTAGCAAACAGAGCTGTGAACAGGGGAGTTTGAGTGGGAGTTCTGTTGGAGGAGAAGGTATTTGTGTGTGTTTGGTTTTGTATTGTCAGTATCTGTATGTGCAGGGGCTTTGTGCTGGGAGAGAAGCTGAGCCCTGATTAGGGGGCGGGGCTTCCCTGACTAGGGGTCCTATAAAGGTAGCAGCCAGTCAGGCAGCGGCACAGGAGCTAGCAAACAGAGCTGTGAACAGGGGAGTTTGAGTGGGAGTTCTGTTGGAGGAGAAGGTATTTGTGTGTGTTTGGTTTTGTATTGGTAGTATCTGTATGTGTAGAGGCTTGGAGGGGCTTTGTGCTGGGAGAGAAGCTGAGCCCTGATTAGGGGGCGGGGCTTCACTGACTAGGGGTCCTGTAAAGGTAGCAGCCAGTCAGGCAGCGGCACAGACAGCTGCAGCGGCACAGGAGCTAGCAAACAGAGCTGTAAACAGGGGAGTTTGAGTGGGATTTCTGTTGGAGGATATGGTATTTGTGTGTGTATGGTTTTGTATTGGTAGTATCTGTATGTGTAGGGGTTTGGCGGGGCTTTGTGCTTGGAGAGAAGCTGAGCCCTGATTAGGGGGCGGGGCTTCACTGACTAGGGGTCCTATAAAACTGGCAGCCAGTCAGGCAGCGGCACAGGAGCTAGCAAACAGAGCTGTAAACAGGGGAGTTTGAGTGGGAGTTCTGTTGGAGGAGAAGGTATTTGTGTGTGTTTTTGTATTGGTAGTATCTGTATGTGTAGAGGCTTGGAGGGGCTAGGTGCTGCGAGAGAAGCTGAGCCCTGATTAGGGGGCGGGGCTTAACTGACTAGGCGTCCTATAAAGGTAGCAGCCAGTCAGGCAGCGGCACAGACAGCTGCAGCGGCACAGGAGCTAGCAAACAGAGCTGTAAACAGGGGAGTTGGAGTGGGAGTTCTGCTGGAGGAGAAGGTATTTGTGTGTGTTTGTTTTGTATTGGTAGTATCTGTATGTGTAGGGGCTTTGTGCTGGGAGAGAAGCTGAGCCCTGATTAGGGGGCGGGGCATCACTGACTAGGGGTCCTATAAAGGTAGCAGCCAGTCAGGCATCGGAACAGACAGCTGCAGTGGCACAGGAGCTAGCAAACAGAGCTGTAAACAGGGGAGTTTGAGTGGGAGTTCTGTTGGAGGAGAAGGTATTTGTGTGTGTTCGGTTTTGTATTGGTAGTGTCCGTATGTGTACGGGCTTTGTGCTGGGAGAGAAGCTGAGCCCTGATTAGGGGGCGGGGCATCACTGACTAGGTGTCCTATAAAGGTAGCAGCCAGGCAGGCAGCGGCTAAGACAGCTGCAGCGGCACAGGAGCTAGCAAACAGAGCTCTAAACAGGGGAGTTTGAGTGGGAGTTCTGTTGGAGGAGAAGGTATTTGTGTGTGTTTTTGTATTGGTAGTATCTGTATGTGTAGAGGTTTGAAGGGGCTTTGTGCTGGGAGAGAAGCTGAGCCCTGATTAGGGGGCGGGGCTTCACTGACAAAGGGTCCTATAAAGGTAGGAGCCAGTCAGGCAGCGGCACAGACAGCTGCAGCGGCACAGGAGCTAGCAAACAGAGCTCTAAACAGGGGAGTTTGAGTGGGAGTTCTGTTGGAGGAGAAGGTATTTGTGTGTGTTTTTGTATTGGTAGTATCTGTATGTGTAGAGGTTTGAAGGGGCTTTGTGCTGGGAGAGAAGCTGAGCCCTGATTAGGGGGCGGGGCTTCACTGACAAAGGGTCCTATAAAGGTAGCAGCCAGTCAGGCAGCGGCACAGACAGCTGCAGCGGCACAGGAGCTTGCAAACAGAGCTCTAAACAGGGGAGTTTGAGTGGGAGTTCTGTTGGAGGAGAAGGTATTTGTGTGTGTTTGGTTTTGTATTGCTAGTATCTGTATGTGTAGAGGCTTGGAGGGGCTTTGTGCTGGGAGAGAAGCTGAGCCCTGATTAGGGTGCGGGGCTTCACTGACTAGGGGTCCTATAAAGGTAGTAGCCAGTCAGGCAGCGGCACAGGAGCTAGCAAACAGACCTGTAAACAGGGCAGTTTGATTGGGAGTTCTGTTGGAGGAGAAGGTATTTGTGTGTTTTTGGTTTTGTATTGTCAGTATCTGTATGTGTAGGGGCTTTGTGCTGGGAGAGAAGCTGAGCCCTGATTAGGGGGCGGGGCTTCACTGACTAGGGGTCCTATAAAGGTAGCAGCCAGTCAGGCAGCGGCACAGGAGCTAGCAAACAGAGCTGTAAACAGCGGAGTTTGAGTGGGAGTTCTGTTGGAGGAGATGGTATTTGTGTGTGTTTGGTTTTGTATTGGTAGTATCTGAATGTGTAGAGGTTTGAAGGGGCTTTGTGCTGGGAGAGAAGCTGAGCCCTGATTAGGGGGCGGGGCTTCACTGACTAGGGGTCCTATGAAGGTAGCAGCCAGTCAGGCAGCGGCTAAGACAGCTGCAGCGGCACAGGAGCTAGCAAACAGAGCTGTAAACAGGGGAGTTTGAGTGGGAGTTCTGTTAGAGGAGAAGGTATTTGTGTGTGTTTGGTTTTGTATTGTCAGTGTCTGTATGTGCAGGGGCTTTGTGCTGGGAGAGAAGCTGAGCCCTGATTAGGGGGCGGGGCTTCACTGCCTAGGGGTCCTATAAAGGTAGGAGCCAGTCAGGCAGCGGCACAGACAGCTGCAGCAGCACAGGACCTAGCAAACAGAGCTGTAAACAGGGGAGTTTGAGTGGGAGTTCTGTTGGAGGAGAAGGTATTTGTGTGTGTTTGGCTTTGTATTGGTAGTATCTGTATGTGTAGGGGCTTTGTGCTTGGAGAGAAGCTGAGCCCTGATTAGGGGGCGGGGCTTCACTGACTAGGGGTCCTATAAAGGTAGCAGCCAGTCACACAGCGGCACAGGAGCTAGCAAACAGAGCTGTAAGCAGGGGAGTTTGAGTGGGAGTACTGTTGGAGGAGAAGGTATTTGTGTGTGTTTGGTTTTGTATTGGTAGTATCTGTGTAGAGGCTTGGAGGGGCTAGCTGCTGTGAGAGAAGCTGAGCCCTGATTAGGGGGCGGGGCTTCACTGACTAGGGGTCCTATAAAGGTAGCAGCCAGTCAGGCAGCGGCACAGGAGCTAGCAAACAGAGCTGTAAACAGGGGAGTTTGAGTGGGAGTTCTGTTGGAAGAGAAGGTATTTGTGTGTGTTTGGTTTTGTATTGGTAGTATCTGAATGTGTAGAGGTTTGAAGGGGCTTTGTGCTGGGAGAGAAGCTGAGCCCTGATTAGGGGGCGGGGCTTCACTGACTAGGGTTCCTATAAAGGTAGCAGCCAATCAGGCAGCGGCTAAGACAGCTGCAGCGGCACAGGAGCTAGCAAACAGAGCTGTAAGCAGGGGAGTTGGAGTGGGAGTTCTGCTTGAGGAGAAGGTATTTGTGTGTGTTTGGTTTTGTATTGGTGGTATCTGTATGTGTAGAGGCTTGGAGGGGCTTTGTGCTGGGAGAGAAGCTGAGCCCTGATCAGGGGGCGGGGCTTCACAGACTAGGGGTCCTATAAAGGTAGCAGCCAGTCAGGCAGCGGCACAGGAGCTAGCAAACAGAGCTGTGAACAGCGTAGTTTCAGTGGGAGTTCTGATGGAGGAGAAGGTATTTGTGCCTGTTTTTGTATTGGTAGTGTCAGTATGTGTAGATGTTTGGAGGGACTAGGTGCTGGGAGAGAAGCTGAGCCCTGATTAGGGGGCGGGGCTTCACTGACTAGGGGTCCTATAAAGGTAGCAGCCAGTCAGGCAGCGGCTAAGACAGCTGCAGCGGCACAGGAGCTAGCAAACAGAGCTGTAAACAGGGGAGTTGGAGTTCTGTTGGAGGAGAAGGTATTTGTGTGTGTTTGGATTTGTATTGTCAGTATCTGTATGTGTAGAGGCTTGGAGGGGCTTTGTGCTGGGAGAGAAGCTGAGCACTGATTAGGGGGCGGGGCTTCACTGACTAGGGGTCCTATAAAGGTAGCAGCCAGTCAGGCAGTGGCACAGGAGCTAGCAAACAGAGCTGTAAACAGGGGAGTTTGAGTGGGAGTTCTGTTGGAGGAGAAGGTATTTGTGTGTGTTTGGTTTTGTATTGGTAGTATCTCTATGTGTAGGGGCTTTGTGCCGGGTTAGAAGCTGAGCCCTGATTAGGGGGCGGGGCTTCACTGACTAGGGGTCCTATAAAGGGAGCAGCCAGTCAGGCAGCGGCACAGTCAGCTGCAGCGGCAGAGGAGCTGGCAAACAGAGCTGTAAACAGGGCAGTTTGAGTGTGAGTTCTGTTGGAGGAGAAGGTATTTGTGTGTGTTTGGTTTTGTATTGGTAGTATCTGTATGTGTAAAGGCTTGGAGGGGCTTTGTGCTGGGAGACAAGCTGAGCCCCGATTAGGGGGTGGGGCTTCACTGACTAGGGGTCCTATAAAGGTAGCAGCCAGTCAGGCAGCGGCACAGACAACTGCAGCGGCACAGGAGCTAGCAAACAGATCTGTAAACAGGGGAGTTTGATTGGGTGTTCTGTTGTAGGAGAAGGTATTTGTGTGTGTTCGGTTTTGTATTGGTGGTATCTTTATATGTAGGGGCTTTGTGCTGGGAGAGAAGCTGAGCCGTGATTAGGGGGCGGGGCTTCTCTGACTAGGGGTCCTATAAAGGTAGCAGCCAGTCAGGCAGCGGCACAGGAGCTAGCAAACAGAGCTGTAAACAGGGGAGTTTGTGTCAGAGTTCTGTTGGAGGAGAAGTTATTTGTGTGTGTTTGGTTTTGTATTGGTAGTATCTGTATGTGTAAGGGCTTGGAGGGGATTTGTGCTGGGAGAGAAGCTGAGCCCTGGTTAGGGGGCGGGACTTCACTGACTAGGGGTCCTATAAAGGTAGCAGCCAGTCAGGCAGCAGCACAGACAGCTGCAGCGGCACAGTAGCTAGCAAACAGAGCTGTAAACAGGGGAGTTTGAGTGGGAGTTCTGTTGGAGGAGAAGGTATTTGTGTGTGTGTTTGGTTTTGTACTGGTAGTATCTGTACGTGTAGGGGCTTTGTGCTGGGAGAGAAGCTGAGCCCTGATTAGGGGGCGGGGCTTCACTGACTAGGGGTCCTATGAAGGTAGCAGCCAGTCAGGCAGGGGCACAGACAGCTGCAGCGGCACAGGAGCTAGCAAACAGAGCTGTAAACAGGGGAGTTTGAGTGGGAGTTCTGTTGGAGGAGAAGGTATTTGTGTGTGTTTGGTTTTCTATTGGTAGTACCTGTATGTTTAGAGGCTTGGAGGGGCTTTGTGCTGGGAGAGAAGCTGAGCCCTGATTAGGGGGCGGGGCTTCACTGACTAGGGGTCCTATAAAGGTAGCAGACAGTCAGGCAGTGGCACAGGAGCTAGCAAACAAAGCTGTAAACAGGGGAGTTTGAGTGGGTTTTCTGTTGGAGGAGAAGGTATTTGTCCGTGTTTGGCTTTGTATTGGTGGTATCTGTTTGTGTAGAGGCTTGTAGGGGCTTTGTGTTGGGAGAGAAGCTGAGCCCTGATTAGGGGGCGGGGCTTCACTGACTAGGGGTCCTATAAAGGTAGCGGCACAGACAGCTGCAGCGGCACAGGAACTAGCAAACAGAGCTGTAAACAGGAGAGTTTGAGTGGGAGTTCAGTTGGAGGAGAACGTCTTTGTGTGTGTGTTTGGTTTTGTATTGGTAGTATCTGTATGTGTAAAGGCTTTGTGCTGGGAGAGAAGCTGAGCCCTGATTAGGGGGCGGGGCTTCACTGACTAGGGGTCCTATAAAGGTAGCAGCCAGTCAGGCAGCAGCACAGACAGCTGCAGCGACACAGGAGCTAGCAAACAGAGCTGTAAACAGGGGAGTTTGTGTGGGAGTTCTGTTGGAGGAGAAGTTATTTGTGTGTGTATGGTTTTGTATTGGTAGTATCTGTATGTTTAGAGGCTTGGAGGGGCGTTGTGCTGGGAGAGTAGCTGAGCCCTGATTAGGGTGCGGGGCTTCACTGACTAGGGGTCCTATAAAGGTAGTAGCCAGTCAGGCAGCGGCACAGGAGCTAGCAAACAGACCTGTAAACAGGGCAGTTTGATTGGGAGTTCTGTTGGAGGAGAAGGTATTTGTGTGTTTTTGGTTTTGTATTGTCAGTATCTGTATGTGTAGGGGCTTTGTGCTGGGAGAGAAGCTGAGCCCTGATTAGGGGGCGGGGCTTCACTGACTAGGGGTCCTATAAAGGTAGCAGCCAGTCAGGCAGCGGCACAAGAGGTAGCAAACAGAGCTGTAAACAGGGGAGTTTGAGTGGGAGTTCTGTTGGAGGAGAAGGTATTTGTGTGTGTTTGGTTTGGATTGGTAGTACCTGTATGTGTAGGGGCTTTGTGCTGGGAGAGAAGCTGAGCCCTGATTAGGGGGCGGGGCTTCACTGACTAGGGGTCCTATAAAGGTAGCAGCCAGTCAGGCAGCTGCTAAGACAGCTGCAGCGGCACAGGAGCTAGCAAACAGAGCTGTAAACAGGGGAGTTGGAGTGGGAGTTCCGCTGGAGGAGAAGGTATTTGTGTGTGTTTGGTTTTGTATTGGTAGTATCTGTATGTGTACGGGCTTTGTGCTGGGAGAGAAGCTGAGCCCTGATTAGGGGGCGGGGCTTCACTGACGAGGGGTCCTATAAAGGTAGCAGCCAGTCAGGCAGCGGCACAGGAGCTAGCAAACAGAGCTGTAAACAGGGGAGTTTGAGTGGGAGTTCTGTTGGAGGAGAAGATATTTGTGTGTGTTTTTTTATTGGTAGTATCTGTATATGTAGGGGTTTGGCGGGGCTTTGTGCTGCGAGAGAAGCTGAGCCCTGATTAGGGGGCGGGGCTTAACTGACTAGGTGTCCTATAAAGGTAGCAGCCAGTCAGGCAGCGGCACAGACAGCTGCAGCGGCACAGGAGCTAGCAAACAGAGCTGTAAACAGGGGAGTTTGAGTGGGATTTCTGCTGGAGGAGATGGTATTTGTGTGTGTATGGTTTTGTATTGGTAGTATCTGTATGTGTAGGGGTTTGGCGGGGCTTTGTGCTTGGAGACAAGCTGAGCCCTGATTAGGGGGCGGGGCTTCACTGACTAGGGGTCCTATAAAGGTAGCAGCCAGTCAGGCAGCGGAACAGGAGCTAGCAAACAGACCTGTAAACAGGGGAGTTTGAGTGGGAGTTCTGTTGGAGGAGAAGGTATTTTTGTGTGTTAGGTTTTCTATTGGTGTTATCTGTTTGTGTAGAGGCTTGTAGGGGCTTTGTGTTGGAAGAGAAGCTGAGCCCTGATTAGGGGGCGGGGCTTCACTGACTAGGGGTCCTATAAAGGTAGCAGCCAGTCAGGCAGCGGCACAGGAGCTAGCAAACAGAGCTGTAAACAGGGGAGTTTGAGTGGGAGTTCTGTTGGAGGAGAAGGTCTTTGTGTGTGTGTGTTTGGTTTTGTATTGCTAGTATCTGTATGTGTAAAGGCTTTGTGCTGGGAGAGAAGCTGAGCCCTGATTAGGGGGCGGGGCTTCACTGACTAGGGGTCCTATAAAGGTAGCAGCCAGTCAGGCAGCAGCACAGACAGCTGCAGCGACACAGGAGCTAGCAAACAGAGCTGTAAACAGGGGAGTTTGTGTGGGAGTTCTGTTGGAGGAGAAGGTATTTGTGTGTTTTGGGTTTTGTATTGGTAGTATCTGTATGTGTAGAGGCTTGGAGGGGCTTTGTGCTGGGAGAGAAGCTGAGCACTGATTGGGGGCGGGGCTTCACTGACTAGGGGTCCTATAAAGGTAGCAGCCAGTCAGGCAGCGGCACAGGAGCTAGCAAACAGAGCTGTAAACAGGGGAGTTTGCGTGGGAGTTCTGTTGGAGGAGAAGCTATTTGTGTGTGTTTGGTTTTGTATTGGTAGTATCTGTATGTGTAGGGGCTTTGTGCTGGGAGAGAAGCTGAGCCCTGAGTAGGGGGCGGGGCTTCACTGACTAGGGGTCCTATGAAGGTAGCAGCCAGTCATGCAGCGGCACAGACAGCTGCAGCAGCACAGGTGCTAGCAAACAGAGCTGTAAACAGGGGAGTTGGAGTGGGAGTTCTGTTGTAGGAGAAGGTATTTTTGTGTGTGTTTGGTTTTGTACTGGTAGTATCTGTACGTGTAGGGGCTTTGTGCTGGGAGAGAAGCTGAGCCCTGATTAGGGGGCGGGGCTTCACTGACTAGGGGTCCTATAAAGGTAGCAGACAGTCAGGCAGTGGCACAGGAGCTAGCAAACAAAGCTGTAAACAGGGGAGTTTGAGTGGGTTTTCTGTTGGAGGAGAAGCTATTTGTGTGTGTTTGGCTTTGTATTGGTGGTATCTGTTTGTGTAGAGGCTTGTAGGGGCTTTGTGTTGGGAGAGAAGCTGAGCCCTGATTAGGGGGCGGGGCTTCACTGACTAGGGGTCCTATAAAGGTAGCGGCACAGACAGCTGCAGCGACACAGGAGCTAGCAAACAGAGCTGTAAACAGGGGAGTTTGTGTGGGAGTTCTGTTGGAGGAGAAGTTATTTGTGTGTGTTTGGTTTTGTATTGGTAGTATATGTATGTGTAGGGGCTTTGTGCTGGGAGAGAAGCTGAGCCCTGATTAGGGGGCGGGGCTTCACTGACTAGGGGTCCTATAAAGGGAGCAGCCAGTCAGGCAGCGGCACAGGAGCTAGCAAACAGAGCTGTAAACAGGGGAGTTTGCGTGGGAGTTCTGTTGGAGGAGAAGCTATTTGTGTGTGTTTGGTTTTGTATTGGTAGTATCTCTATGTGTAGGGGCTTTGTGCCGGGTTAGAAGCTGAGCCCTGATTAGGGGGCGGGGCTTCACTGACTAGGGGTCCTATAAAGGGAGCAGCCAGTCAGGCAGCGGCACAGTCAGCTGCAGCGGCACAGGAGCTAGCAAACAGAGCTGTAAACAGGGGAGTTTGAGTGGGAGTTCTGTTGGAGGAGAAGGTATTTGTGTGTGTGTGTTGGTTTTTGTATTGGTAGTATCTGTATGTGTAGCGGCTTTGTGCTGGGAGAGAAGCTGAGCCCTGATTAGGGGGCGGGGCTTCACTGACTAGGGGTCCTATAAAGGTAGCAGCCAGTCAGACAGCGGCACAGGAGCTAGCAAACAGAGCTGTAAACAGGGGAGTTGGAGTGGGAGTTCTGCTTGAGGAGAAGGTATTTGTGTGTGTTTGGTTTTGTATTGTCAGTATCTGTATGTGCAGGGGCTTTGTGCTGGGAGAGAAGCTGAGCCCTGATTAGGGGGCGGGGCTTCACTGACTAGGGGTCCTATAAAGGTAGCAGCCAGTCAGGCAGCTGCTAAGACAGCTGCAGCGGCACAGGAGCTAGCAAACAGAGCTGTAAACAGGGGAGTTTGAGTGGGAGTTCTGTTGGAGGAGAAGGTATTTGTGTGTGTTTGGTTTTCTATTGGTAGTACCTGTGTGTTTAGAGGCTTGGAGGGGCTTTGTGCTGGGAGAGAAGCTGAGCCCTGATTAGGGTGCGGGGCTTCACTGACTAGGGGTCCTATAAAGGTAGCAGACAGTCAGGCAGTGGCACAGGAGCTAGCAAACAAAGCTGTAAACAGGGGAGTTTGAGTGGGAGTTCTGTTGGAGGAGAAGGTATTTCTAGGTGTTTGGTTTTGTATTGGTAGTATCTGTATGTGTAGAGGCTTGGAGGGGCTTTGTGCTGGGAGAGAAGCGGAGCCCTGATTGGGGGACGGGGCTTCACTGACTAGGGGTCCTATAAAGGTAGCGGCACAGACAGCTGCAGCGGCACAGGAGCTAGCAAACAGAGCTGTAAACAGGAGAGTTTGAGTGGGAGTTCAGTTGGAGGAGAAGGTCTTTGTGTGTGTGTTTGGTTTTGTATTGGGAGTATCTGTATGTGTAGAGGCTTTGTGCTGGGAGAGAAGCTGAGCCCTGATTAGGGGGCGGGGCTTCACTGACTAGGGGTCCTATAAAGGTAGCAGCCAGTCAGTCAGCAGCACAGACAGCTGCAGCGACACAGGAGCTAGCAAACAGAGCTGTAAACAGGGGAGTTTGAGTGGGAGTTCTGTTGGAGGAGAAGGTATTTGTGTGTGTTTGGCTTTGTATTGGTAGTATCTGTATGTGTAGGGGCTTTGTGCTTGGAGAGAAGCTGAGCCCTGATTAGGGGGAGGGGCTTCACTGACTAGGGGTCCTATAAAGGTAGCAGCCAGTCAGACAGCGGCACAGGAGCTAGCAAACAGAGCTGTAAGCAGGGGAGTTTGAGTGGGAGTACTGTTGGAGGAGAAGGTATTTGTGTGTGTTTGGTTTTGTATTGGTAGTATCTGTATGTGTAGAGGCTTGGAGGGGCTAGGTGCTGTGAGAGAAGCTGAGCCCTGATTAGGGGGCGGGGCTTCACTGACGAGGGGTCCTATAAAGGTAGCAGCCAGTCAGGCAGCGGCACAGGAGCTAGCAAACAGAGCTGTAAACAGGGGAGTTTGAGTGGGAGTTCTGTTGGAAGAGAAGGTATTTGTGTGTTTTTTTGTATTGGTAGTATATATATATGTAGAGGCTTGGAGGGGCTTTGTGCTGGGAGAGAAGCTGAGCCCTGATTAGGGGGCGGGGCTTCACTGACTAGGGGTCCTATAAAGGTAGCAGACAGTCAGGCAGTGGCACAGGAGCTAGCAAACAAAGCTGTAAACAGGGGAGTTTGAGTGGGTTTTCTGTTGGAGGCTAAGGTATTTGTGTGTGTTTGGCTTTGTATTGGTGGTATCTGTTTGTGTAGAGGCTTGTAGGGGCTTTGTGTTGGGAGAGAAGCTGAGCCCTGATTAGGGGGCGGGGATTCACTGACTAGGGGTCCTATAAAGGTAGTAGCCAGTCAGGCAGCGGCACAGGAGCGAGCAAACAGACCTGTAAACAGGGCAGTTTGATTGGGAGTTCTGTTGGAGGAGAAGGTATTTGTGTGTTTTTGGTTTTGTATTGTCAGTATCTGTATGTGTAGGGGCTTTGTGCTGGGAGAGAAGTTGAGCCCTGATTAGGGGGCGGGGCTTCACTGACTAGGGGTCCTATAAAGGTAGCAGCCAGTCAGGCAGCGGCACAGGAGCTAGCAAACAGAGCTGTAAACAGGGGAGTTTGAGTGGGAGTTCTGTTGGAGGAGATGGTATTTGTGTGTGTTTGGTTTTGTATTGGTAGTATCTGAATGTGTAGAGGTTTGAAGGGGCTTTGTGCTGGGAGAGAAGCTGAGCCCTGATTAGGGGGCGGGGCTTCACTGACTAGGGGTCCTATGAAGGTAGCAGCCAGTCAGGCAGCGGCACAGACAGCTGCAGCGGCACAGGAGCTAGCAAACAGAGCTGTAAACAGGGGAGTTGGAGTGGGAGTTCCGCTGGAGGAGAAGGTATTTGTGTGTGTTTGGTTTTGTATTGGTAGTATCCGTATGTGTACGGGCTTTGTGCTGGGAGAGAAGCTGAGCCCTGATTAGGGGGCGGGGCTTCACTGACTAGGGGTCCTATAAAGGTAGCAGCCAGTCAGGCAGCGGCACAGGAGCTAGCAAACAGAGCTGTAAACAGGGGAGTTTGAGTGGGAGTTCTGTTGGAGGAGACGGTATTTGTTTGTGTTTGGTTTGGATTGGTAGTACCTGTATGTGTAGGGGCTTTTTGCTGGGAGAGAAGCTGAGCCCTGATTAGGGGGCGGGGCTTCACTGACTAGGGGTCCTATAAAGGTAGCAGCCAGTCAGGCAGCTGCTAAGACAGCTGCAGCGGCACAGGAGCTAGCAAACAGAGCTGTAAACAGGGGAGCTGGAGTGGGAGTTCCGCTGGAGGAGAAGGTATTTGTGTATGTTTGGTTTTGTATTGGTAGTATCTGTATGTGTACGGGCTTTGTGCTGGGAGAGAAGCTGAGCCCTGATTAGGGGGCGGGGCTTCACTGACTAGGGGTCCTATAAAGGTAGCAGCTAGTCAGGCAGCGGCACAGGAGCTAGCAAACAGAGCTGTAAACAGGGGAGTTTGAGTGGGAGTTCTGTTGGAGGAGAAGGTATTTGTGTGTTTTTGTATTGGTAGTACCTGTATGTGTAGAGGCTTGGAGGGGCTAGGTGCTGCGAGAGAAGCTGAGCCCTGATTAGGGGGCGGGGCTTAACTGACGAGGTGTCGTATAAAGGTAGCAGCCAGTCAGGCAGCGGCACAGACAGCTGCAGCGGCACAGGAGCTAGCAAACAGAGCTGTAAACAGGGGAGTTTGAGTGGGAGTTCTGTTGGAGGAGAAGGTATTTGTGTGTGTTTGGTTTTGTATTGTCAGTATCTGTATGTGCAGGGGCTTTGTGCTGGGAGAGAAGCTGAGCCCTGATTAGGGGGCGGGGCTTCCCTGACTAGGGGTCCTATAAAGGTAGCAGCCAGTCAGGCAGCGGCACAGGAGCTAGCAAACAGAGCTGTGAACAGGGGAGATTGAGTGGGAGTTCTGTTGGAGGAGAAGGTATTGGTGTGTGTTTGGTTTTGTATTGGTAGTATCTGTATGTGTAGAGGCTTGGAGGGGCTTTGTGCTGGGAGAGAAGCTGAGCCCTGATTAGGGGGCGGGGCTTCACTGACTAGGGGTCCTGTAAAGGTAGCAGCCAGTCAGGCAGCGGCACAGACAGCTGCAGCGGCACAGGAGCTAGCAAACAGAGCTGTAAACAGGGGAGTGTGAGTGGGAGTTCTGTTGGAGGAGAAGGTATTTGTGTGTGTTTGGTTTTGTCTTGGTAGTATCTGTATGTGTAGGGGCTTTGTGCTGGGAGAGAAGCTGAGCCCTGATTAGGGGGCGGGGCTTCACTGACTAGGGGTCCTATAAAGGTAGCAGACAGTCAGGCAGTGGCACAGGAGCTAGCAAACGAAGCTGTAAACAGGGGAGTTTGAGTGGGTTTTCTGTTGGAGGAGAAGGTATTTGTGTGTGTTTGGCTTTGTATTGGTGGTATCTGTTTGTGTAGAGGCTTGTAGGGGCTTTGTGTTGGGAGAGAAGCTGAGCCCTGATTAGGGGGCGGGGCTTCACTGACTAGGGGTCCTATAAAGGTAGCGGCACAGACAGCTGCAGCGGCACAGGAACTAGCAAACAGAGCTGTAAACAGGAGAGTTTGAGTGGGAGTTCAGTTGGAGGAGAAGGTCTTTGTGTGTGTGTTTGGTTTTGTATTGCTAGTATCTGTATGTGTAAAGGCTTTGTGCTGGGATAGAAGCTGAGCCCTGATTAGGGGGCGGGGCTTCACTGACTAGGGGTCCTATAAAGGTAGCAGCCAGTCAGGCAGCAGCACAGACAGCTGCAGCGACACAGGAGCTAGCAAACAGAGCTGTAAACAGGGGAGTTTGTGTGGGAGTTCTGTTGGAGGAGAAGTTATTTGTGTGTGTTTGGTTTTGTATTGGTAGTATATGTATGTGTAGGGGCTTTGTGCTGGGAGAGAAGCTGAGCCCTGATTAGGGGGCGGGGCTTCACTGACTAGGGGTCCTATAAAGGGAGCAGACAGTCAGGCAGTGGCACAGGAGCTAGCAAACAAAGCTATAAACAGGGGAGTTTGAGTGGGTTTTCTGTTGGAGGAGAAGGTATTTGTGTGTGTTTGGCTTTGTATTGGTGGTATCTGTTTGTGTAGAGGCTTGTAGGGGCTTTGTGTTGGGAGAGAAGCTGAGCCCTGATTAGGGGGCGGGGCTTCACTGACTAGGGGTCCTATAAAGGTAGCGGCACAGACAGCTGCATCGGCACAGGAACTAGGAAACAGAGCTGTAAACAGGAGAGTTTGAGTGGGAGTTCAGTTGGAGGAGAAGGTCTTTGTGTGTGTGTTTGGTTTTGTATTGCTAGTATCTGTATGTGTAAAGGCTTTGTGCTGGGAGAGAAGCTGAGCCCTGATTAGGGGGCGGGGCTTCACTGACTGGGGGTCCTATAAAGGGAGCAGCCAGTCAGGGAGCAGCACAGACAGCTGCAGCGGCACAGGAGCTAGCCAACAGAGCTGTAAACAGGGGAGTTTGCGTGGGAGTTCTGTTGGAGGAGAAGGTATTTGTGTGTGTTTGGTTTTGTATTGGGAGTATCTGTATGTGTAGAGGCTTTGTGCTTGGAGAGAAGCTGAGCCCTGATTAGGGGGCGGGGCTTCACTGACTAGGGGTCCTATAAAGGTAGCAGCCAGTCAGACAGCGGCACAGGAGCTAGCAAACAGAGCTGTAAGCAGGGGAGTTTGAGTGGGAGTACTGTTGGAGGAGAAGGTATTTGTGTGTGTTTGGTTTTGTATTGGTAGTATCTGTATGTGTAGAGTCTTGGAGGGGCTAGGTGCTGTGAGAGAAGCTGAGCCCTGATTAGGGGGCGGGGCTTCACTGACTAGGGGTCCTATAAAGGTAGCAGCCAGTCAGGCAGCGGCACAGGAGCTAGCAAACAGAGCTGTAAACAGGGGAGTTTGAGTGGGAGTTCTGTTGGAGAAGGTATTTTTGTGTGTTAGGTTTTCTATTGGTGTTATCTGTTTGTGTAGAGGCTTGTAGGGGCTTTGTGTTGGAAGAGAAGCTGAGCCCTGATTAGGGGGCGGGGCTTCACTGACTAGGGGTCCTATAAAGGTAGCAGCCAGTCAGGCAGCGGCACAGGAGCTAGCAAACAGAGCTGTAAACAGGGGAGTTTGAGTGGGAGTTCTGTTGGAGGAGAAGGTCTTTGTGTGTGTGTGTTTGGTTTTGTATTGCTAGTATCTGTATGTGTAAAGGCTTTGTGCTGGGAGAGAAGCTGAGCCCTGATTAGGGGGCGGGGCTTCACTGACTAGGGGTCCTATAAAGGTAGCAGCCAGTCAGGCAGCAGCACAGACAGCTGCAGCGACACAGGAGCTAGCAAACAGAGCTGTAAACAGGGGAGTTTGTGTGGGAGTTCTGTTGGAGGAGAAGGTATTTGTGTGTTTTGGGTTTTGTATTGGTAGTATCTGTATGTGTAGAGGCTTGGAGGGGCTTTGTGCTGGGAGAGAAGCTGAGCACTGATTAGGGGGCGGGGCTTCACTGACTAGGGGTCCTATAAAGGTAGCAGCCAGTCAGGCAGCGGCACAGGAGCTAGCAAACAGAGCTGTAAACAGGGGAGTTTGCGTGGGAGTTCTGTTGGAGGAGAAGCTATTTGTGTGTGTTTGGTTTTGTATTGGTAGTATCTGTATGTGTAGGGGCTTTGTGCTGGGAGAGAAGCTGAGCCCTGAGTAGGGGGCGGGGCTTCACTGACTAGGGGTCCTATGAAGGTAGCAGCCAGTCATGCAGCGGCACAGACAGCTGCAGCAGCACAGGTGCTAGCAAACAGAGCTGTAAACAGGGGAGTTGGAGTGGGAGTTCTGTTGTAGGAGAAGGTATTTTTGTGTGTGTTTGGTTTTGTACTGGTAGTCCCTGTATGTTTAGAGGCTTGGAGGGGCTTTGTGCTGGGAGAGAAGCTGAGCCCTGATTAGGGGGCGGGGCTTCACTGACTAGGGGTCCTATAAAGGTAGCAGACAGTCAGGCAGTGGCACAGGAGCTAGCAAACAAAGCTGTAAACAGGGGAGTTTGAGTGGGTTTTCTGTTGGAGGAGAAGCTATTTGTGTGTGTTTGGCTTTGTATTGGTGGTATCTGTTTGTGTAGAGGCTTGTAGGGGCTTTGTGTTGGGAGAGAAGCTGAGCCCTGATTAGGGGGCGGGGCTTCACTGACTAGGGGTCCTATAAAGGTAGCGGCACAGACAGCTGCAGCGACACAGGAGCTAGCAAACAGAGCTGTAAACAGGGGAGTTTGTGTGGGAGTTCTGTTGGAGGAGAAGTTATTTGTGTGTGTTTGGTTTTGTATTGGTAGTATATGTATGTGTAGGGGCTTTGTGCTGGGAGAGAAGCTGAGCCCTGATTAGGGGGCGGGGCTTCACTGACTAGGGGTCCTATAAAGGGAGCAGCCAGTCAGGCAGCGGCACAGAAGCTAGCAAACAGAGCTGTAAACAGGGGAGTTTGCGTGGGAGTTCTGTTGGAGGAGAAGCTATTTGTGTGTGTTTGGTTTTGTATTGGTAGTATCTCTATGTGTAGGGGCTTTGTGCCGGGTTAGAAGCTGAGCCCTGATTAGGGGGCGGGGCTTCACTGACTAGGGGTCCTATAAAGGGAGCAGCCAGTCAGGCAGCGGCACAGTCAGCTGCAGCGGCACAGGAGCTAGCAAACAGAGCTGTAAACAGGGGAGTTTGAGTGGGAGTTCTGTTGGAGGAGAAGGTATTTGTGTGTGTGTGTTGGTTTTTGTATTGGTAGTATCTGTATGTGTAGCGGCTTTGTGCTGGGAGAGAAGCTGAGCCCTGATTAGGGGGCGGGGCTTCACTGACTAGGGGTCCTATAAAGGTAGCAGCCAGTCAGACAGCGGCACAGGAGCTAGCAAACAGAGCTGTAAACAGGGGAGTTGGAGTGGGAGTTCTGCTTGAGGAGAAGGTATTTGTGTGTGTTTGGTTTTGTATTGTCAGTATCTGTATGTGCAGGGGCTTTGTGCTGGGAGAGAAGCTGAGCCCTGATTAGGGGGCGGGGCTTCACTGACTAGGGGTCCTATAAAGGTAGCAGCCAGTCAGGCAGCTGCTAAGACAGCTGCAGCGGCACAGGAGCTAGCAAACAGAGCTGTAAACAGGGGAGTTTGAGTGGGAGTTCTGTTGGAGGAGAAGGTATTTGTGTGTGTTTGGCTTTGTATTGGTAGTATCTGTATGTGTAGGGGCTTTGTGCTTGGAGAGAAGCTGAGCCCTGATTAGGGGGCGGGGCTTCACTGACTAGGGGTCCTATAAAGGTAGCAGCCAGTCAGAGAGCGGCACAGGAGCTAGCAAACAGAGCTGTAAGCAGGGGAGTTTGAGTGGGAGTACTGTTGGAGGAGAAGGTATTTGTGTGTGTTTGGTTTTGTATTGGTGGTATCTGTATGTGTAGAGGCTTGGAGGGGCTTTGTGCTGGGAGAGAAGCTGAGCCCTGATTAGGGGCGGGGCTTCACTGACTAGGGGTCCTATGAAGGTAGCAGCCAGTCAGGCAGCGGCACAGACAGCTGCAGCGGCACAGGAGCTAGCAAACAGAGCTGTAAACAGGGGAGTTTGAGTGGGAGTTCTGTTGGAGGAGAAGGTATTTGTGTGTGTTTGGTTTTCTATTGGTAGTACCTGTGTGTTTAGAGGCTTGGAGGGGCTTTGTGCTGGGAGAGAAGCTGAGCCCTGATTAGGGTGCGGGGCTTCACTGACTAGGGGTCCTATAAAGGTAGCAGACAGTCAGGCAGTGGCACAGGAGCTAGCAAACAAAGCTGTAAACAGGGGAGTTTGAGTGGGAGTTCTGTTGGAGGAGAAGGTATTTCTAGGTGTTTGGTTTTGTATTGGTAGTATCTGTATGTGTAGAGGCTTGGAGGGGCTTTGTGCTGGGAGAGAAGCGGAGCCCTGATTGGGGGACGGGGCTTCACTGACTAGGGGTCCTATAAAGGTAGCGGCACAGACAGCTGCAGCGGCACAGGAGCTAGCAAACAGAGCTGTAAACAGGAGAGTTTGAGTGGGAGTTCAGTTGGAGGAGAAGGTCTTTGTGTGTGTGTTTGGTTTTGTATTGGGAGTATCTGTATGTGTAGAGGCTTTGTGCTGGGAGAGAAGCTGAGCCCTGATTAGGGGGCGGGGCTTCACTGACTAGGGGTCCTATAAAGGTAGCAGCCAGTCAGTCAGCAGCACAGACAGCTGCAGCGACACAGGAGCTAGCAAACAGAGCTGTAAACAGGGGAGTTTGAGTGGGAGTTCTGTTGGAGGAGAAGGTATTTGTGTGTGTTTGGCTTTGTATTGGTAGTATCTGTATGTGTAGGGGCTTTGTGCTTGGAGAGAAGCTGAGCCCTGATTAGGGGGAGGGGCTTCACTGACTAGGGGTCCTATAAAGGTAGCAGCCAGTCAGACAGCGGCACAGGAGCTAGCAAACAGAGCTGTAAGCAGGGGAGTTTGAGTGGGAGTACTGTTGGAGGAGAAGGTATTTGTGTGTGTTTGGTTTTGTATTGGTAGTATCTGTATGTGTAGAGGCTTGGAGGGGCTAGGTGCTGTGAGAGAAGCTGAGCCCTGATTAGGGGGCGGGGCTTCACTGACGAGGGGTCCTATAAAGGTAGCAGCCAGTCAGGCAGCGGCACAGGAGCTAGCAAACAGAGCTGTAAACAGGGGAGTTTGAGTGGGAGTTCTGTTGGAAGAGAAGGTATTTGTGTGTTTTTTTGTATTGGTAGTATATATATAGGTAGAGGCTTGGAGGGGCTTTGTGCTGGGAGAGAAGCTGAGCCCTGATTAGGGGGCGGGGCTTCACTGACTAGGGGTCCTATAAAGGTAGCAGCCAGTCAGGCAGCTGCTAAGACAGCTGCAGCGGCACAGGAACTAGCAAACAGAGCTGTAAACAGGGGAGTTGGAGTGGGAGTTCTGCTTGAGGAGAAGGTATTTGTGTGTGTTTGGTTTTGTATTGTCAGTATCTGTATGTGCAGGGGCTTTGTGCTGGGAGACAAGCTGAGCCCTGATTAGGGGGCGGGGCTTCACTGACTAGGGGTCCTATAAAGGTAGCTGCCAGTCAGGCAGCGGCACAGGAGCTAGCAAACAAAGCTGTAAACAGGGGAGTTTGAGTGGGTTTTCTGTTGGAGGAGAAGGTATTTGTGTGTGTTTGGCTTTGTATTGGTAGTTCCTGTATGTTTAGAGGCTTGGAGGGGCTTTGTGCTGGGAGAGAAGCTGAGCCCTGATTAGGGGGCGGGGCTTCACTGACTAGGGGTCCTATAAAGGTAGCAGACAGTCAGGCAGTGGCACAGGAGCTAGCAAACAAAGCTGTAAACAGGGGAGTTTGAGTGGGTTTTCTGTTGGAGGCTAAGGTATTTGTGTGTGTTTGGCTTTGTATTGGTGGTATCTGTTTGTGTAGAGGCTTGTAGGGGCTTTGTGTTGGGAGAGAAGCTGAGCCCTGATTAGGGGGCGGGGCTTCACTGACTAGGGGTCCTATAAAGGTAGTAGCCAGTCAGGCAGCGGCACAGGAGCGAGCAAACAGACCTGTAAACAGGGCAGTTTGATTGGGAGTTCTGTTGGAGGAGAAGGTATTTGTGTGTTTTTGGTTTTGTATTGTCAGTATCTGTATGTGTAGGGGCTTTGTGCTGGGAGAGAAGTTGAGCCCTGATTAGGGGGCGGGGCTTCACTGACTAGGGGTCCTATAAAGGTAGCAGCCAGTCAGGCAGCGGCACAGGAGCTAGCAAACAGAGCTGTAAACAGGGGAGTTTGAGTGGGAGTTCTGTTGGAGGAGATGGTATTTGTGTGTGTTTGGTTTTGTATTGGTAGTATCTGAATGTGTAGAGGTTTGAAGGGGCTTTGTGCTGGGAGAGAAGCTGAGCCCTGATTAGGGGGCGGGGCTTCACTGACTAGGGGTCCTATGAAGGTAGCAGCCAGTCAGGCAGCGGCACAGACAGCTGCAGCGGCACAGGAGCTAGCAAACAGAGCTGTAAACAGGGGAGTTGGAGTGGGAGTTCCGCTGGAGGAGAAGGTATTTGTGTGTGTTTGGTTTTGTATTGGTAGTATCCGTATGTGTACGGGCTTTGTGCTGGGAGAGAAGCTGAGCCCTGATTAGGGGGCGGGGCTTCACTGACTAGGGGTCCTATAAAGGTAGCAGCCAGTCAGGCAGCGGCACAGGAGCTAGCAAACAGAGCTGTAAACAGGGGAGTTTGAGTGGGAGTTCTGTTGGAGGAGACGGTATTTGTTTGTGTTTGGTTTGGATTGGATTGGTAGTACCTGTATGTGTAGGGGCTTTGTGCTGGGAGAGAAGCTGAGCCCTGATTAGGGGGCGGGGCTTCACTGACTAGGGGTCCTATAAAGGTAGCAGCCAGTCAGGCAGCTGCTAAGACAGCTGCAGCGGCACAGGAGCTAGCAAACAGAGCTGTAAACAGGGGAGCTGGAGTGGGAGTTCCGCTGGAGGAGAAGGTATTTGTGTATGTTTGGTTTTGTATTGGTAGTATCTGTATGTGTACGGGCTTTGTGCTGGGAGAGAAGCTGAGCCCTGATTAGGGGGCGGGGCTTCACTGACTAGGGGTCCTATAAAGGTAGCAGCTAGTCAGGCAGCGGCACAGGAGCTAGCAAACAGAGCTGTAAACAGGGGAGTTTGAGTGGGAGTTCTGTTGGAGGAGAAGGTATTTGTGTGTGTTTTTGTATTGGTAGTACCTGTATGTGTAGAGGCTTGGAGGGGCTAGGTGCTGCGAGAGAAGCTGAGCCCTGATTAGGGGGCGGGGCTTAACTGACGAGGTGTCGTATAAAGGTAGCAGCCAGTCAGGCAGCGGCACAGACAGCTGCAGCGGCACAGGAGCTAGCAAACAGAGCTGTAAACAGGGGAGTTTGAGTGGGAGTTCTGTTGGAGGAGAAGGTATTTGTGTGTGTTTGGTTTTGTATTGTCAGTATCTGTATGTGCAGGGGCTTTGTGCTGGGAGAGAAGCTGAGCCCTGATTAGGGGGCGGGGCTTCCCTGACTAGGGGTCCTATAAAGGTAGCAGCCAGTCAGGCAGCGGCACAGGAGCTAGCAAACAGAGCTGTGAACAGGGGAGATTGAGTGGGAGTTCTGTTGGAGGAGAAGGTATTGGTGTGTGTTTGGTTTTGTATTGGTAGTATCTGTATGTGTAGAGGCTTGGAGGGGCTTTGTGCTGGGAGAGAAGCTGAGCCCTGATTAGGGGGCGGGGCTTCACTGACTAGGGGTCCTGTAAAGGTAGCAGCCAGTCAGGCAGCGGCACAGACAGCTGCAGCGGCACAGGAGCTAGCAAACAGAGCTGTAAACAGGGGAGTGTGAGTGGGAGTTCTGTTGGAGGAGAAGGTATTTGTGTGTGTTTGGTTTTGTCTTGGTAGTATCTGTATGTGTAGGGGCTTTGTGCTGGGAGAGAAGCTGAGCCCTGATTAGGGGGCGGGGCTTCACTGACTAGGGGTCCTATAAAGGTAGCAGACAGTCAGGCAGTGGCACAGGAGCTAGCAAACAAAGCTGTAAACAGGGGAGTTTGAGTGGGTTTTCTGTTGGAGGAGAAGGTATTTGTGTGTGTTTGGCTTTGTATTGGTGGTATCTGTTTCTGTAGAGGCTTGTAGGGGCTTTGTGTTGGGAGAGAAGCTGAGCCCTGATTAGGGGGCGGGGCTTCACTGACTAGGGGTCCTATAAAGGTAGCGGCACAGACAGCTGCAGCGGCACAGGAACTAGCAAACAGAGCTGTAAACAGGAGAGTTTGAGTGGGAGTTCAGTTGGAGGAGAAGGTCTTTGTGTGTGTGTTTGGTTTTGTATTGCTAGTATCTGTATGTGTAAAGGCTTTGTGCTGGGAGAGAAGCTGAGCCCTGATTAGGGGGCGGGGCTTCACTGACGAGGGGTCCTATAAAGGTAGCAGCCAGTCAGGCAGCGGCACAGGAGCTAGCAAACAGAGCTGTAAACAGGGGAGTTTGAGTGGGAGTTCTGTTGGAGGAGAAGATATTTGTGTGTGTTTTTGTATTGGTAGTATCTGTATATGTAGGGGTTTGGCGGGGCTTTGTGCTGCGAGAGAAGCTGAGCCCTGATTAGGGGGCGGGGCTTAACTGACTAGGTGTCCTATAAAGCTAGCAGCCAGTCAGGCAGCGGCACAGACAGCTGCAGCGGCACAGGAGCTAGCAAACAGAGCTGTAAACAGGGGAGTTTGAGTGGGATTTCTGCTGGAGGAGATGGTATTTGTGTGTGTATGGTTTTGTATTGGTAGTATCTGTATGTGTAGGGGTTTGGCGGGGCTTTGTGCTTGGAGACAAGCTGAGCCCTGATTAGGGGGCGGGGCTTCACTGACTAGGGGTCCTATAAAGGTAGCAGCCAGTCAGGCAGCGGAACAGGAGCTAGCAAACAGACCTGTAAACAGGGGAGTTTGAGTGGGAGTTCTGTTGGAGGAGAAGGTATTTGTGTGTGTTTGGTTTTGTATTGGGAGTATCTGTATGTGTAGAGGCTTTGTGCTGGGAGAGAAGCTGAGCCCTGATTAGGGAGCGGGGCTTCACTGACTAGGGGTCCTATAAAGGTAGCAGCCAGTCAGGCAGCAGCACAGACAGCTGCAGCGACAAAGGAGCTAGCAAACAGAGCTGTAAACAGGGGAGTTTGAGTGGGAGTTCTGTTGGAGGAGAAGGTATTTGTGTGTGTTTGGCTTTCTATTGGTAGTATCTGTATGTGTAGGGGCTTTGTGCTTGGAGAGAAGCTGAGCCCTGATTAGGGGGCGGGGCTTCACTGACTAGGGGTCCTATAAAGGTAGCAGCCAGTCAGACAGCGGCACAGGAGCTAGCAAACAGAGCTGTAAGCAGGGGAGTTTGAGTGGGAGTACTGTTGGAGGAGAAGGTATTTGTGTGTGTTTGGTTTTGTATTGGTAGTATCTGTATGTGTAGAGTCTTGGAGGGGCTAGGTGCTGTGAGAGAAGCTGAGCCCTGATTAGGGGGCGGGGCTTCACTGACTAGGGGTCCTATAAAGGTAGCAGCCAGTCAGGCAGCGGCACAGGAGCTAGCAAACAGAGCTGTAAACAGGGGAGTTTGAGTGGGAGTTCTGTTGGAAGAGAAGGTATTTGTGTGTGTTTGGTTTTGTATTGGTAGTATCTGAATGTGTAGAGGTTTGAAGGGGCTTTGTGCTGGGAGAGAAGCTGAGCCCTGATTAGGGGGCGGGGCTTCACTGACTAGGGGTCCTATAAAGGTAGCAGCCAGTCAGGCAGCGGCTAAGACAGCTGCAGCGGCACAGGAGCTAGCAAACAGAGCTGTAAACAGGGGAGTTGGAGTGGGAGTTCTGTTGGAGGAGAAGGTATTTGTGTGTGTTTGGTTTTGTATTGGTAGTATCTGTATGTGTAGGGGCTTTGTGCTGGGAGAGAAGCTGAGCCCTGATTAGGGGGCGGGGCTTCACTGACTAGGGGTCCTATAAAGGTAGCAGCCAGTCAGGCAGCGGCACAGGAGGTAGCAAACAGAGCTGTGAACAGGGGAGTTTGAGTGGGAGTTCTGTTGGAGGAGAAGGTATTTGTGTGTGTTTGGTTTTGTATTGTCAGTATCTGTATGTGCAGGGGCTTTGTGCTGGGAGAGAAGCTGAGCCCTGATTAGGGGGCGGGGCTTCACTGACTAGGGGTCCTATAAAACTGGCAGCCAGTCAGGCAGCGGCACAGGAGCTAGCAAACAGAGCTGTAAACAGGGGAGTTTGAGTGGGAGTTCTGTTGGAGGAGAAGGTATTTGTGTGTGTTTTTGTATTGGTAGTATCTGTATGTGTAGAGGCTTGGAGGGGCTAGGTGCTGCGAGAGAAGCTGAGCCCTGATTAGGGGGCGGGGCTTAACTGACTAGGCGTCCTATAAAGGTAGCAGCCAGTCAGGCAGCGGCACAGACAGCTGCAGCGGCACAGGAGCTAGCAAACAGAGCTGTAAACAGGGGAGTTGGAGTGGGAGTTCTGCTGGAGGAGAAGGTATTTGTGTGTGTTTGTTTTGTATTGGTAGTATCTGTATGTGTAGGGGCTTTGTGCTGGGAGAGAAGCTGAGCCCTGATTAGGGGGCGGGGCATCACTGACTAGGGGTCCTATAAAGGTAGCAGCCAGTCAGGCATCGGAACAGACAGCTGCAGTGGCACAGGAGCTAGCAAACAGAGCTGTAAACAGGGGAGTTTGAGTGGGAGTTCTGTTGGAGGAGAAGGTATTTGTGTGTGTTCGGTTTTGTATTGGTAGTGTCCGTATGTGTACGGGCTTTGTGCTGGGAGAGAAGCTGAGCCCTGATTAGGGGGCGGGGCATCACTGACTAGGTGTCCTATAAAGGTAGCAGCCAGTCAGGCAGCGGCTAAGACAGCTGCAGCGGCACAGGAGCTAGCAAACAGAGCTCTAAACAGGGGAGTTTGAGTGGGAGTTCTGTTGGAGGAGAAGGTATTTGTGTGTGTTTTTGTATTGGTAGTATCTGTATGTGTAGAGGTTTGAAGGGGCTTTGTGCTGGGAGAGAAGCTGAGCCCTGATTAGGGGGCGGGGCTTCACTGACAAAGGGTCCTATAAAGGTAGGAGCCAGTCAGGCAGCGGCACAGACAGCTGCAGCGGCACAGGAGCTAGCAAACAGAGCTCTAAACAGGGGAGTTTGAGTGGGAGTTCTGTTGGAGGAGAAGGTATTTGTGTGTGTTTTTGTATTGGTAGTATCTGTATGTGTAGAGGTTTGAAGGGGCTTTGTGCTGGGAGAGAAGCTGAGCCCTGATTAGGGGGCGGGGCTTCACTGACAAAGGGTCCTATAAAGGTAGCAGCCAGTCAGGCAGCGGCACAGACAGCTGCAGCGGCACAGGAGCTTGCAAACAGAGCTCTAAACAGGGGAGTTTGAGTGGGAGTTCTGTTGGAGGAGAAGGTATTTGTGTGTGTTTGGTTTTGTATTGCTAGTATCTGTATGTGTAGAGGCTTGGAGGGGCTTTGTGCTGGGAGAGAAGCTGAGCCCTGATTAGGGTGCGGGGCTTCACTGACTAGGGGTCCTATAAAGGTAGTAGCCAGTCAGGCAGCGGCACAGGAGCTAGCAAACAGACCTGTAAACAGGGCAGTTTGATTGGGAGTTCTGTTGGAGGAGAAGGTATTTGTGTGTTTTTGGTTTTGTATTGTCAGTATCTGTATGTGTAGGGGCTTTGTGCTGGGAGAGAAGCTGAGCCCTGATTAGGGGGCGGGGCTTCACTGACTAGGGGTCCTATAAAGGTAGCAGCCAGTCAGGCAGCGGCACAGGAGCTAGCAAACAGAGCTGTAAACAGCGGAGTTTGAGTGGGAGTTCTGTTGGAGGAGATGGTATTTGTGTGTGTTTGGTTTTGTATTGGTAGTATCTGAATGTGTAGAGGTTTGAAGGGTCTTTGTGCTGGGAGAGAAGCTGAGCCCTGATTAGGGGGCGGGGCTTCACTGACTAGGGGTCCTATGAAGGTAGCAGCCAGTCAGGCAGCGGCTAAGACAGCTGCAGCGGCACAGGAGCTAGCAAACAGAGCTGTAAACGGGAGTTTGAGTGGGAGTTCTGTTAGAGGAGAAGGTATTTGTGTGTGTTTGGTTTTGTATTGTCAGTGTCTGTATGTGCAGGGGCTTTGTGCTGGGAGAGAAGCTGAGCCCTGATTAGGGGGCGGGGCTTCACTGCCTAGGGGTCCTCTAAAGGTAGGAGCCAGTCAGGCAGCGGCACAGACAGCTGCAGCGGCACAGGACCTAGCAAACAGAGCTGTAAACAGGGGAGTTTGAGTGGGAGTTCTGTTGGAGGAGAAGGTATTTGTGTGTGTTTGGCTTTGTATTGGTAGTATCTGTATGTGTAGGGGCTTTGTGCTTGGAGAGAAGCTGAGCCCTGATTAGGGGGCGGGGCTTCACTGACTAGGGGTCCTATAAAGGTAGCAGCCAGTCACACAGCGGCACAGGAGCTAGCAAACAGAGCTGTAAGCAGGGGAGTTTGAGTGGGAGTACTGTTGGAGGAGAAGGTATTTGTGTGTGTTTGGTTTTGTATTGGTAGTATCTGTGTAGAGGCTTGGAGGGGCTAGCTGCTGTGAGAGAAGCTGAGCCCTGATTAGGGGGCGGGGCTTCACTGACTAGGGGTCCTATAAAGGTAGCAGCCAGTCAGGCAGCGGCACAGGAGCTAGCAAACAGAGCTGTAAACAGGGGAGTTTGAGTGGGAGTTCTGTTGGAAGAGAAGGTATTTGTGTGTGTTTGGTTTTGTATTGGTAGTATCTGAATGTGTAGAGGTTTGAAGGGGCTTTGTGCTGGGAGAGAAGCTGAGCCCTGATTAGGGGGCGGGGCTTCACTGACTAGGGGTCCTATAAAGGTAGCAGCCAGTCAGGCAGCGGCTAAGACAGCTGCAGCGGCACAGGAGCTAGCAAACAGAGCTGTAAGCAGGGGAGTTGGAGTGGGAGTTCTGCTTGAGGAGAAGGTATTTGTGTGTGTTTGGTTTTGTATTGGTGGTATCTGTATGTGTAGAGGCTTGGAGGGGCTTTGTGCTGGGAGAGAAGCTGAGCCCTGATCAGGGGGCGGGGCTTCACAGACTAGGGGTCCTATAAAGGTAGCAGCCAGTCAGGCAGCGGCACAGGAGCTAGCAAACAGAGCTGTGAACAGCGTAGTTTCAGTGGGAGTTCTGATGGAGGAGAAGGTATTTGTGCCTGTTTTTGTATTGGTAGTGTCAGTATGTGTAGATGTTTGGAGGGACTAGGTGCTGGGAGAGAAGCTGAGCCCTGATTAGGGGGCGGGGCTTCACTGACTAGGGGTCCTATAAAGGTAGCAGCCAGTCAGGCAGCGGCTAAGACAGCTGCAGCGGCACAGGAGCTAGCAAACAGAGCTGTAAACAGGGGAGTTGGAGTTCTGTTGGAGGAGAAGGTATTTGTGTGTGTTTGGATTTGTATTGTCAGTATCTGTATGTGTAGAGGCTTGGAGGGGCTTTGTGCTGGGAGAGAAGCTGAGCACTGATTAGGGGGCGGGGCTTCACTGACTAGGGGTGCTATAAAGGTAGCAGCCAGTCAGGCAGTGGCACAGGAGCTAGCAAACAGAGCTGTAAACAGGGGAGTTTGAGTGGGAGTTCTGTTGGAGGAGAAGGTATTTGTGTGTGTTTGGTTTTGTATTGGTAGTATCTCTATGTGTAGGGGCTTTGTGCCGGGTTAGAAGCTGAGCCCTGATTAGGGGGCGGGGCTTCACTGACTAGGGGTCCTATAAAGGGAGCAGCCAGTCAGGCAGCGGCACAGTCAGCTGCAGCGGCAGAGGAGCTGGCAAACAGAGCTGTAAACAGGGCAGTTTGAGTGTGAGTTCTGTTGGAGGAGAAGGTATTTGTGTGTGTTTGGTTTTGTATTGGTAGTATCTGTATGTGTAAAGGCTTGGAGGGACTTTGTGCTGGGAGACAAGCTGAGCCCCGATTAGGGGGTGGGGCTTCACTGACTAGGGGTCCTATAAAGGTAGCAGCCAGTCAGGCAGCGGCACAGACAACTGCAGCGGCACAGGAGCTAGCAAACAGATCTGTAAACAGGGGAGTTTGATTGGGTGTTCTGTTGTAGGAGAAGGTATTTGTGTGTGTTCGGTTTTGTATTGGTGGTATCTTTATATGTAGGGGCTTTGTGCTGGGAGAGAAGCTGAGCCGTGATTAGGGGGCGGGGCTTCTCTGACTAGGGGTCCTATAAAGGTAGCAGCCAGTCAGGCAGCGGCACAGGAGCTGGCAAACAGAGCTGTAAACAGGGCAGTTTGAGTGTGAGTTCTGTTGGAGGAGAAGTTATTTGTGTGTGTTTGGTTTTGTATTGGTAGTATCTGTATGTGTAAGGGCTTGGAGGGGATTTGTGCTGGGAGAGAAGCTGAGCCCTGGTTAGGGGGCGGGACTTCACTGACTAGGGGTCCTATAAAGGTAGCAGCCAGTCAGGCAGCAGCACAGACAGCTGCAGCGGCACAGTAGCTAGCAAACAGAGCTGTAAACAGGGGAGTTTGAGTGGGAGTTCTGTTGGAGGAGAAGGTATTTGTGTGTGTGTTTGGTTTTGTACTGGTAGTATCTGTACGTGTAGGGGCTTTGTGCTGGGAGAGAAGCTGAGCCCTGATTAGGGGGCGGGGCTTCACTGACTCGGGGTCCTATGAAGGTAGCAGCCAGTCAGGCAGGGGCACAGACAGCTGCAGCGGCACAGGAGCTAGCAAACAGAGCTGTAAACAGGGGAGTTTGAGTGGGAGTTCTGTTGGAGGAGAAGGTATTTGTGTGTGTTTGGTTTTCTATTGGTAGTACCTGTATGTTTAGAGGCTTGGAGGGGCTTTGTGCTGGGAGAGAAGCTGAGCCCTGATTAGGGGGCGGGGCTTCACTGACTAGGGGTCCTATAAAGGTAGCAGACAGTCAGGCAGTGGCACAGGAGCTAGCAAACAAAGCTGTAAACAGGGGAGTTTGAGTGGGTTTTCTGTTGGAGGAGAAGGTATTTGTCCGTGTTTGGCTTTGTATTGGTGGTATCTGTTTGTGTAGAGGCTTGTAGGGGCTTTGTGTTGGGAGAGAAGCTGAGCCCTGATTAGGGGGCGGGGCTTCACTGACTAGGGGTCCTATAAAGGTAGCGGCACAGACAGCTGCAGCGGCACAGGAACTAGCAAACAGAGCTGTAAACAGGAGAGTTTGAGTGGGAGTTCAGTTGGAGGAGAACGTCTTTGTGTGTGTGTTTGGTTTTGTATTGGTAGTATCTGTATGTGTAGGGGCTTTGTGCTGGGAGAGAAGCTGAGCCCTGATTAGGGGGCGGGGCTTCACTGACTAGGGGTCCTATAAAGGTAGCAGCCAGTCAGGCAGCGGCACAAGAGGTAGCAAACAGAGCTGTAAACAGGGGAGTTTGAGTGGGAGTTCTGTTGTAGGAGAAGGTATTTGTGTGTGTTTGGTTTGGATTGGTAGTACCTGTATGTGTAGGGGCTTTGTGCTGGGAGAGAAGCTGAGCCCTGATTAGGGGGCGGGGCTTCACTGACTAGGGGTCCTATAAAGGTAGCAGCCAGTCAGGCAGCTGCTAAGACAGCTGCAGCGGCACAGGAGCTAGCAAACAGAGCTGTAAACAGGGGAGTTGGAGTGGGAGTTCCGCTGGAGGAGAAGGTATTTGTGTGTGTTTGGTTTTGTATTGGTAGTATCTGTATGTGTACGGGCTTTGTGCTGGGAGAGAAGCTGAGCCCTGATTAGGGGGCGGGGCTTCACTGACGAGGGGTCCTATAAAGGTAGCAGCCAGTCAGGCAGCGGCACAGGAGCTAGCAAACAGAGCTGTAAACAGGGGAGTTTGAGTGGGAGTTCTGTTGGAGGAGAAGATATTTGTGTGTGTTTTTGTATTGGCAGTATCTGTATATGTAGGGGTTTGGCGGGGCTTTGTGCTGCGAGAGAAGCTGAGCCCTGATTAGGGGGCGGGGCTTAACTGACTAGGTGTCCTATAAAGGTAGCAGCCAGTCAGGCAGCGGCACAGACAGCTGCAGCGGCACAGGAGCTAGCAAACAGAGCTGTAAACAGGGGAGTTTGAGTGGGATTTCTGCTGGAGGAGATGGTATTTGTGTGTGTATGGTTTTGTATTGGTAGTATCTGTATGTGTAGGGGTTTGGCGGGGCTTTGTGCTTGGAGACAAGCTGAGCCCTGATTAGGGGGCGGGGCTTCACTGACTAGGGGTCCTATAAAGGTAGCAGCCAGTCAGGCAGCGGAACAGGAGCTAGCAAACAGACCTGTAAACAGGGGAGTTTGAGTGGGAGTTCTGTTGGAGGAGAAGGTATTTGTGTGTGTTTGGTTTTGTATTGGGAGTATCTGTATGTGTAGAGGCTTTGTGCTGGGAGAGAAGCTGAGCCCTGATTAGGGAGCGGGGCTTCACTGACTAGGGGTCCTATAAAGGTAGCAGCCAGTCAGGCAGCAGCACAGACAGCTGCAGCGACAAAGGAGCTAGCAAACAGAGCTGTAAACAGGGGAGTTTGAGTGGGAGTTCTGTTGGAGGAGAAGGTATTTGTGTGTGTTTGGCTTTCTATTGGTAGTATCTGTATGTGTAGGGGCTTTGTGCTTGGAGAGAAGCTGAGCCCTGATTAGGGGGCGGGGCTTCACTGACTAGGGGTCCTATAAAGGTAGCAGCCAGTCAGACAGCGGCACAGGAGCTAGCAAACAGAGCTGTAAGCAGGGGAGTTTGAGTGGGAGTACTGTTGGAGGAGAAGGTATTTGTGTGTGTTTGGTTTTGTATTGGTAGTATCTGTATGTGTAGAGTCTTGGAGGGGCTAGGTGCTGTGAGAGAAGCTGAGCCCTGATTAGGGGGCGGGGCTTCACTGACTAGGGGTCCTATAAAGGTAGCAGCCAGTCAGGCAGCGGCACAGGAGCTAGCAAACAGAGCTGTAAACAGGGGAGTTTGAGTGGGAGTTCTGTTGGAGAAGGTATTTTTGTGTGTTAGGTTTTCTATTGGTGTTATCTGTTTGTGTAGAGGCTTGTAGGGGCTTTGTGTTGGAAGAGAAGCTGAGCCCTGATTAGGGGGCGGGGCTTCACTGACTAGGGGTCCTATAAAGGTAGCAGCCAGTCAGGCAGCGGCACAGGAGCTAGCAAACAGAGCTGTAAACAGGGGAGTTTGAGTGGGAGTTCTGTTGGAGGAGAAGGTCTTTGTGTGTGTGTGTTTGGTTTTGTATTGCTAGTATCTGTATGTGTAAAGGCTTTGTGCTGGGAGAGAAGCTGAGCCCTGATTAGGGGGCGGGGCTTCACTGACTAGGGGTCCTATAAAGGTAGCAGCCAGTCAGGCAGCAGCACAGACAGCTGCAGCGACACAGGAGCTAGCAAACAGAGCTGTAAACAGGGGAGTTTGTGTGGGAGTTCTGTTGGAGGAGAAGGTATTTGTGTGTTTTGGGTTTTGTATTGGTAGTATCTGTATGTGTAGAGGCTTGGAGGGGCTTTGTGCTGGGAGAGAAGCTGAGCACTGATTAGGGGGCGGGGCTTCACTGACTAGGGGTCCTATAAAGGTAGCAGCCAGTCAGGCAGCGGCACAGGAGCTAGCAAACAGAGCTGTAAACAGGGGAGTTTGCGTGGGAGTTCTGTTGGAGGAGAAGCTATTTGTGTGTGTTTGGTTTTGTATTGGTAGTATCTGTATGTGTAGGGGCTTTGTGCTGGGAGAGAAGCTGAGCCCTGAGTAGGGGGCGGGGCTTCACTGACTAGGGGTCCTATGAAGGTAGCAGCCAGTCATGCAGCGGCACAGACAGCTGCAGCAGCACAGGTGCTAGCAAACAGAGCTGTAAACAGGGGAGTTGGAGTGGGAGTTCTGTTGTAGGAGAAGGTATTTTTGTGTGTGTTTGGTTTTGTACTGGTAGTATCTGTACGTGTAGGGGCTTTGTGCTGGGAGAGAAGCTGAGCCCTGATTAGGGGGCGGGGCTTCACTGACTAGGGGTCCTATAAAGGTAGCAGACAGTCAGGCAGTGGCACAGGAGCTAGCAAACAAAGCTGTAAACAGGGGAGTTTGAGTGGGAGTTCTGTTGGAGGAGAAGGTATTTGTGTGTGTTTGGTTTTCTATTGGTAGTCCCTGTATGTTTAGAGGCTTGGAGGGGCTTTGTGCTGGGAGAGAAGCTGAGCCCTGATTAGGGGGCGGGGCTTCACTGACTAGGGGTCCTATAAAGGTAGCAGACAGTCAGGCAGTGGCACAGGAGCTAGCAAACAAAGCTGTAAACAGGGGAGTTTGAGTGGGTTTTCTGTTGGAGGAGAAGCTATTTGTGTGTGTTTGGCTTTGTATTGGTGGTATCTGTTTGTGTAGAGGCTTGTAGGGGCTTTGTGTTGGGAGAGAAGCTGAGCCCTGATTAGGGGGCGGGGCTTCACTGACTAGGGGTCCTATAAAGGTAGCGGCACAGACAGCTGCAGCGACACAGGAGCTAGCAAACAGAGCTGTAAACAGGGGAGTTTGTGTGGGAGTTCTGTTGGAGGAGAAGTTATTTGTGTGTGTTTGGTTTTGTATTGGTAGTATATGTATGTGTAGGGGCTTTGTGCTGGGAGAGAAGCTGAGCCCTGATTAGGGGGCGGGGCTTCACTGACTAGGGGTCCTATAAAGGGAGCAGCCAGTCAGGCAGCGGCACAGGAGCTAGCAAACAGAGCTGTAAACAGGGGAGTTTGCGTGGGAGTTCTGTTGGAGGAGAAGCTATTTGTGTGTGTTTGGTTTTGTATTGGTAGTATCTCTATGTGTAGGGGCTTTGTGCCGGGTTAGAAGCTGAGCCCTGATTAGGGGGCGGGGCTTCACTGACTAGGGGTCCTATAAAGGTAGCGGCACAGACAGCTGCAGCGGCACAGGAGCTAGCAAACAGAGCTGTAAACAGGGGAGTTTGAGTGGGAGTTCTGTTGGAGGAGAAGGTATTTGTGTGTGTGTGTTGGTTTTTGTATTGGTAGTATCTGTATGTGTAGCGGCTTTGTGCTGGGAGAGAAGCTGAGCCCTGATTAGGGGGCGGGGCTTCACTGACTAGGGGTCCTATAAAGGTAGCAGCCAGTCAGACAGCGGCACAGGAGCTAGCAAACAGAGCTGTAAACAGGGGAGTTGGAGTGGGAGTTCTGCTTGAGGAGAAGGTATTTGTGTGTGTTTGGTTTTGTATTGTCAGTATCTGTATGTGCAGGGGCTTTGTGCTGGGAGAGAAGCTGAGCCCTGATTAGGGGGCGGGGCTTCACTGACTAGGGGTCCTATAAAGGTAGCAGCCAGTCAGGCAGCTGCTAAGACAGCTGCAGCGGCACAGGAGCTAGCAAACAGAGCTGTAAACAGGGGAGTTTGAGTGGGAGTTCTGTTGGAGGAGAAGGTATTTGTGTGTGTTTGGCTTTGTATTGGTAGTATCTGTATGTGTAGGGGCTTTGTGCTTGGAGAGAAGCTGAGCCCTGATTAGGGGGCGGGGCTTCACTGACTAGGGGTCCTATAAAGGTAGCAGCCAGTCAGAGAGCGGCACAGGAGCTAGCAAACAGAGCTGTAAGCAGGGGAGTTTGAGTGGGAGTACTGTTGGAGGAGAAGGTATTTGTGTGTGTTTGGTTTTGTATTGGTGGTATCTGTATGTGTAGAGGCTTGGAGGGGCTTTGTGCTGGGAGAGAAGCTGAGCCCTGATTAGGGGCGGGGCTTCACTGACTAGGGGTCCTATGAAGGTAGCAGCCAGTCAGGCAGCGGCACAGACAGCTGCAGCGGCACAGGAGCTAGCAAACAGAGCTGTAAACAGGGGAGTTTGAGTGGGAGTTCTGTTGGAGGAGAAGGTATTTGTGTGTGTTTGGTTTTCTATTGGTAGTACCTGTGTGTTTAGAGGCTTGGAGGGGCTTTGTGCTGGGAGAGAAGCTGAGCCCTGATTAGGGTGCGGGGCTTCACTGACTAGGGGTCCTATAAAGGTAGCAGACAGTCAGGCAGTGGCACAGGAGCTAGCAAACAAAGCTGTAAACAGGGGAGTTTGAGTGGGAGTTCTGTTGGAGGAGAAGGTATTTCTAGGTGTTTGGTTTTGTATTGGTAGTATCTGTATGTGTAGAGGCTTGGAGGGGCTTTGTGCTGGGAGAGAAGCGGAGCCCTGATTGGGGGACGGGGCTTCACTGACTAGGGGTCCTATAAAGGTAGCGGCACAGACAGCTGCAGCGGCACAGGAGCTAGCAAACAGAGCTGTAAACAGGAGAGTTTGAGTGGGAGTTCAGTTGGAGGAGAAGGTCTTTGTGTGTGTGTTTGGTTTTGTATTGGGAGTATCTGTATGTGTAGAGGCTTTGTGCTGGGAGAGAAGCTGAGCCCTGATTAGGGGGCGGGGCTTCACTGACTAGGGGTCCTATAAAGGTAGCAGCCAGTCAGTCAGCAGCACAGACAGCTGCAGCGACACAGGAGCTAGCAAACAGAGCTGTAAACAGGGGAGTTTGAGTGGGAGTTCTGTTGGAGGAGAAGGTATTTGTGTGTGTTTGGCTTTGTATTGGTAGTATCTGTATGTGTAGGGGCTTTGTGCTTGGAGAGAAGCTGAGCCCTGATTAGGGGGAGGGGCTTCACTGACTAGGGGTCCTATAAAGGTAGCAGCCAGTCAGACAGCGGCACAGGAGCTAGCAAACAGAGCTGTAAGCAGGGGAGTTTGAGTGGGAGTACTGTTGGAGGAGAAGGTATTTGTGTGTGTTTGGTTTTGTATTGGTAGTATCTGTATGTGTAGAGGCTTGGAGGGGCTAGGTGCTGTGAGAGAAGCTGAGCCCTGATTAGGGGGCGGGGCTTCACTGACGAGGGGTCCTATAAAGGTAGCAGCCAGTCAGGCAGCGGCACAGGAGCTAGCAAACAGAGCTGTAAACAGGGGAGTTTGAGTGGGAGTTCTGTTGGAAGAGAAGGTATTTGTGTGTTTTTTTGTATTGGTAGTATATATATAGGTAGAGGCTTGGAGGGGCTTTGTGCTGGGAGAGAAGCTGAGCCCTGATTAGGGGGCGGGGCTTCACTGACTAGGGGTCCTATAAAGGTAGCAGCCAGTCAGGCAGCTGCTAAGACAGCTGCAGCGGCACAGGAACTAGCAAACAGAGCTGTAAACAGGGGAGTTGGAGTGGGAGTTCTGCTTGAGGAGAAGGTATTTGTGTGTGTTTGGTTTTGTATTGTCAGTATCTGTATGTGCAGGGGCTTTGTGCTGGGAGACAAGCTGAGCCCTGATTAGGGGGCGGGGCTTCACTGACTAGGGGTCCTATAAAGGTAGCTGCCAGTCAGGCAGCGGCACAGGAGCTAGCAAACAAAGCTGTAAACAGGGGAGTTTGAGTGGGTTTTCTGTTGGAGGAGAAGGTATTTGTGTGTGTTTGGCTTTGTATTGGTAGTTCCTGTATGTTTAGAGGCTTGGAGGGGCTTTGTGCTGGGAGAGAAGCTGAGCCCTGATTAGGGGGCGGGGCTTCACTGACTAGGGGTCCTATAAAGGTAGCAGACAGTCAGGCAGTGGCACAGGAGCTAGCAAACAAAGCTGTAAACAGGGGAGTTTGAGTGGGTTTTCTGTTGGAGGCTAAGGTATTTGTGTGTGTTTGGCTTTGTATTGGTGGTATCTGTTTGTGTAGAGGCTTGTAGGGGCTTTGTGTTGGGAGAGAAGCTGAGCCCTGATTAGGGGGCGGGGCTTCACTGACTAGGGGTCCTATAAAGGTAGTAGCCAGTCAGGCAGCGGCACAGGAGCGAGCAAACAGACCTGTAAACAGGGCAGTTTGATTGGGAGTTCTGTTGGAGGAGAAGGTATTTGTGTGTTTTTGGTTTTGTATTGTCAGTATCTGTATGTGTAGGGGCTTTGTGCTGGGAGAGAAGTTGAGCCCTGATTAGGGGGCGGGGCTTCACTGACTAGGGGTCCTATAAAGGTAGCAGCCAGTCAGGCAGCGGCACAGGAGCTAGCAAACAGAGCTGTAAACAGGGGAGTTTGAGTGGGAGTTCCGCTGGAGGAGAAGGTATTTGTGTGTGTTTGGTTTTGTATTGGTAGTATCCGTATGTGTACGGGCTTTGTGCTGGGAGAGAAGCTGAGCCCTGATTAGGGGGCGGGGCTTCACTGACTAGGGGTCCTATAAAGGTAGCAGCCAGTCAGGCAGCGGCACAGGAGCTAGCAAACAGAGCTGTAAACAGGGGAGTTTGAGTGGGAGTTCTGTTGGAGGAGACGGTATTTGTTTGTGTTTGGTTTGGATTGGTAGTACCTGTATGTGTAGGGGCTTTGTGCTGGGAGAGAAGCTGAGCCCTGATTAGGGGGCGGGGCTTCACTGACTAGGGGTCCTATAAAGGTAGCAGCCAGTCAGGCAGCTGCTAAGACAGCTGCAGCGGCACAGGAGCTAGCAAACAGAGCTGTAAACAGGGGAGCTGGAGTGGGAGTTCCGCTGGAGGAGAAGGTATTTGTGTATGTTTGGTTTTGTATTGGTAGTATCTGTATGTGTACGGGCTTTGTGCTGGGAGAGAAGCTGAGCCCTGATTAGGGGGCGGGGCTTCACTGACTAGGGGTCCTATAAAGGTAGCAGCTAGTCAGGCAGCGGCACAGGAGCTAGCAAACAGAGCTGTAAACAGGGGAGTTTGAGTGGGAGTTCTGTTGGAGGAGAAGGTATTTGTGTGTGTTTTTGTATTGGTAGTACCTGTATGTGTAGAGGCTTGGAGGGGCTAGGTGCTGCGAGAGAAGCTGAGCCCTGATTAGGGGGCGGGGCTTAACTGACGAGGTGTCGTATAAAGGTAGCAGCCAGTCAGGCAGCGGCACAGACAGCTGCAGCGGCACAGGAGCTAGCAAACAGAGCTGTAAACAGGGGAGTTTGAGTGGGAGTTCTGTTGGAGGAGAAGGTATTTGTGTGTGTTTGGTTTTGTATTGTCAGTATCTGTATGTGCAGGGGCTTTGTGCTGGGAGAGAAGCTGAGCCCTGATTAGGGGGCGGGGCTTCCCTGACTAGGGGTCCTATAAAGGTAGCAGCCAGTCAGGCAGCGGCACAGGAGCTAGCAAACAGAGCTGTGAACAGGGGAGATTGAGTGGGAGTTCTGTTGGAGGAGAAGGTATTGGTGTGTGTTTGGTTTTGTATTGGTAGTATCTGTATGTGTAGAGGCTTGGAGGGGCTTTGTGCTGGGAGAGAAGCTGAGCCCTGATTAGGGGGCGGGGCTTCACTGACTAGGGGTCCTGTAAAGGTAGCAGCCAGTCAGGCAGCGGCACAGACAGCTGCAGCGGCACAGGAGCTAGCAAACAGAGCTGTAAACAGGGGAGTGTGAGTGGGAGTTCTGTTGGAGGAGAAGGTATTTGTGTGTTTGGTTTTGTCTTGGTAGTATCTGTATGTGTAGGGGCTTTGTGCTGGGAGAGAAGCTGAGCCCTGATTAGGGGGCGGGGCTTCACTGACTAGGGGTCCTATAAAGGTAGCAGACAGTCAGGCAGTGGCACAGGAGCTAGCAAACAAAGCTGTAAACAGGGGAGTTTGAGTGGGTTTTCTGTTGGAGGAGAAGGTATTTGTGTGTGTTTGGCTTTGTATTGGTGGTATCTGTTTGTGTAGAGGCTTGTAGGGGCTTTGTGTTGGGAGAGAAGCTGAGCCCTGATTAGGGGGCGGGGCTTCACTGACTAGGGGTCCTATAAAGGTAGCGGCACAGACAGCTGCAGCGGCACAGGAACTAGCAAACAGAGCTGTAAACAGGAGAGTTTGAGTGGGAGTTCAGTTGGAGGAGAAGGTCTTTGTGTGTGTGTTTGGTTTTGTATTGCTAGTATCTGTATGTGTAAAGGCTTTGTGCTGGGATAGAAGCTGAGCCCTGATTAGGGGGCGGGGCTTCACTGACTAGGGGTCCTATAAAGGTAGCAGCCAGTCAGGCAGCAGCACAGACAGCTGCAGCGACACAGGAGCTAGCAAACAGAGCTGTAAACAGGGGAGTTTGTGTGGGAGTTCTGTTGGAGGAGAAGTTATTTGTGTGTGTTTGGTTTTGTATTGGTAGTATATGTATGTGTAGGGGCTTTGTGCTGGGAGAGAAGCTGAGCCCTGATTAGGGGGCGGGGCTTCACTGACTAGGGGTCCTATAAAGGGAGCAGACAGTCAGGCAGTGGCACAGGAGCTAGCAAACAAAGCTATAAACAGGGGAGTTTGAGTGGGTTTTCTGTTGGAGGAGAAGGTATTTGTGTGTGTTTGGCTTTGTATTGGTGGTATCTGTTTGTGTAGAGGCTTGTAGGGGCTTTGTGTTGGGAGAGAAGCTGAGCCCTGATTAGGGGGCGGGGCTTCACTGACTAGGGGTCCTATAAAGGTAGCGGCACAGACAGCTGCATCGGCACAGGAACTAGGAAACAGAGCTGTAAACAGGAGAGTTTGAGTGGGAGTTCAGTTGGAGGAGAAGGTCTTTGTGTGTGTGTTTGGTTTTGTATTGCTAGTATCTGTATGTGTAAAGGCTTTGTGCTGGGAGAGAAGCTGAGCCCTGATTAGGGGGCGGGGCTTCACTGACTGGGGGTCCTATAAAGGGAGCAGCCAGTCAGGGAGCAGCACAGACAGCTGCAGCGGCACAGGAGCTAGCCAACAGAGCTGTAAACAGGGGAGTTTGCGTGGGAGTTCTGTTGGAGGAGAAGGTATTTGTGTGTGTTTGGTTTTGTATTGGTAGTATCTCTATGTGTAGGGGCTTTGTGCCGGGTTAGAAGTTGAGCCCTGATTAGGGGGCGGGGCTTCACTGACTAGGGGTCCTATAAAGGGAGCAGCCAGTCAGGCAGCGGCACAGTCAGCTGCAGCGGCAGAGGAGCTAGCAAACAGAGCTGTAAACAGGGCAGTTTGAGTGTGAGTTCTGTTGGAGGAGAAGGTATTTGTGTGTGTTTGGTTTTGTATTGGTGGTATCTGTTTGTGTAGAGGCTTGGAGGGGCTTTGTGCTGGGAGAGAAGCTGAGCCCTGATTAGGGGGTGGGGCTTCTCTGACTAGGGGTCCTATAAAGGTAGCAGCCAGTCAGGCAGCGGCACAGGAGCTAGCAAACAGAGCTGTAAACAGGGGAGTTTGAGTGGGAGTTCTGTTGGAGGAGAAGGTATTTGTGTGTGTGTGTTGGTTTTTGTATTGGTAGTATCTGTATGTGTAGTGGCTTTGTGCTGGGAGAGAAGCTGAGCCCTGATTAGGGGGCGGGGCTTCACTGACTAGGGGTCCTATGAAGGTAGCAGCCAGTCAGGCAGCGGCACAGACAGCTGCAGTGGCACAGGAGCTAGCAAACAGAGCTGTAAACAGGGGAGTTTGAGTGGGAGTTCTGTTGGAGGAGAAGGTATTTGTGTGTGTTTGGTTTTCTATTGGTAGTACCTGTATGTTTAGAGGCTTGGAGGGGCTTTGTGCTGGGAGAGAAGCTGAGCCCTGATTAGGGGGCGGGGCTTCACTGACTAGGGGTCCTATAAAGGTAGCAGACAGTCAGGCAGTGGCACAGGAGCTAGCAAACAAAGCTGTAAACAGGGGAGTTTGAGTGGGAGTTCTGTTGGAGGAGAAGGTATTTCTAGGTGTTTGGTTTTGTATTGGTAGTATCTGTATTTGTAGAGGCTTGGAGGGGCTTTGTGCTGGGAGAGAAGCTGAGCCCTGATTGGGGGACGGGGCTTCACTGACTAGGGGTCCTATAAAGGTAGCGGCACAGACAGCTGCAGCGGCACAGGAGCTAGCAAACAGAGCTGTAAACAGGAGAGTTTGAGTGGGAGTTCAGTTGGAGGAGAAGGTCTTTGTGTGTGTGTTTGGTTTTGTATTGGGAGTATCTGTATGTGTAGAGGCTTTGTGCTGGGAGAGAAGCTGAGCCCTGATTAGGGGGCGGGGCTTCACTGACTAGGGGTCCTATAAAGGTAGCAGCCAGTCAGTCAGCAGCACAGACAGCTGCAGCGACACAGGAGCTAGCAAACAGAGCTGTAAACAGGGGAGTTTGAGTGGGAGTTCTGTTGGAGGAGAAGGTATTTGTGTGTGTTTGGCTTTGTATTGGTAGTATCTGTATGTGTAGGGGCTTTGTGCTTGGAGAGAAGCTGAGCCCTGATTAGGGGGAGGGGCTTCACTGACTAGGGGTCCTATAAAGGTAGCAGCCAGTCAGACAGCGGCACAGGAGCTAGCAAACAGAGCTGTAAGCAGGGGAGTTTGAGTGGGAGTACTGTTGGAGGAGAAGGTATTTGTGTGTGTTTGGTTTTGTATTGGTAGTATCTGTATGTGTAGAGGCTTGGAGGGGCTAGGTGCTGTGAGAGAAGCTGAGCCCTGATTAGGGGGCGGGGCTTCACTGACGAGGGGTCCTATAAAGGTAGCAGCCAGTCAGGCAGCGGCACAGGAGCTAGCAAACAGAGCTGTAAACAGGGGAGTTTGAGTGGGAGTTCTGTTGGAAGAGAAGGTATTTGTGTGTTTTTTTGTATTGGTAGTATATATATATGTAGAGGCTTGGAGGGGCTTTGTGCTGGGAGAGAAGCTGAGCCCTGATTAGGGGGCGGGGCTTCACTGACTAGGGGTCCTATAAAGGTAGCAGCCAGTCAGGCAGCTGCTAAGACAGCTGCAGCGGCACAGGAGCTAGCAAACAGAGCTGTAAACAGGGGAGTTGGAGTGGGAGTTCTGCTTGAGGAGAAGGTATTTGTGTGTGTTTGGTTTTGTATTGTCAGTATCTGTATGTGCAGGGGCTTTGTGCTGGGAGACAAGCTGAGCCCTGATTAGGGGACGGGGCTTCACTGACTAGGGGTCCTATAAAGGTAGCTGCCAGTCAGGCAGCGGCACAGGAGCTAGCAAACAAAGCTGTAAACAGGGGAGTTTGAGTGGGTTTTCTGTTGGAGGAGAAGGTATTTGTGTGTGTTTGGCTTTGTATTGGTAGTACCTGTATGTTTAGAGGCTTGGAGGGGCTTTGTGCTGGGAGAGAAGCTGAGCCCTGATTAGGGGGCGGGGCTTCACTGACTAGGGGTCCTATAAAGGTAGCAGACAGTCAGGCAGTGGCACAGGAGCTAGCAAACAAAGCTGTAAACAGGGGAGTTTGAGTGGGAGTTCTGTTGGAGGAGAAGGTATTTCTAGGTGTTTGGTTTTGTATTGGTAGTATCTGTATGTTTAGAGGCTTGGAGGGGCTTTGTGCTGGGAGAGAAGCGGAGCCCTGATTGGGGGACGGGGCTTCACTGACTAGGGGTCCTATAAAGGTAGCGGCACAGACAGCTGCAGCGGCACAGGAGCTAGCAAACAGAGCTGTAAACAGGAGAGTTTGAGTGGGAGTTCAGTTGGAGGAGAAGGTCTTTGTGTGTGTGTTTGGTTTTGTATTGGGAGTATCTGTATGTGTAGAGGCTTTGTGCTGGGAGAGAAGCTGAGCCCTGATTAGGGGGCGGGGCTTCACTGACTAGGGGTCCTATAAAGGTAGCAGCCAGTCAGTCAGCAGCACAGACAGCTGCAGCGACACAGGAGCTAGCAAACAGAGCTGTAAACAGGGGAGTTTGAGTGGGAGTTCTGTTGGAGGAGAAGGTATTTGTGTGTGTTTGGCTTTGTATTGGTGGTATCTGTTTGTGTAGAGGCTTGTAGGGGCTTTGTGTTGGGAGAGAAGCTGAGCCCTGATTAGGGGGCGGGGCTTCACTGACTAGGGGTCCTATAAAGGTAGTAGCCAGTCAGGCAGCGGCACAGGAGCGAGCAAACAGACCTGTAAACAGGGCAGTTTGATTGGGAGTTCTGTTGGAGGAGAAGATATTTGTGTGTTTTTGGTTTTGTATTGTCAGTATCTGTATGTGTAGGGGCTTTGTGCTGGGAGAGAAGTTGAGCCCTGATTAGGGGGCGGGGCTTCACTGACTAGGGGTCCTATAAAGGTAGCAGCCAGTCAGGCAGCGGCACAGGAGCTAGCAAACAGAGCTGTAAACAGGGGAGTTTGAGTGGGAGTTCTGTTGGAGGAGATGGTATTTGTGTGTGTTTGGTTTTGTATTGGTAGTATCTGAATGTGTAGAGGTTTGAAGGGGCTTTGTGCTGGGAGAGAAGCTGAGCCCTGATTAGGGGGCGGGGCTTCACTGACTAGGGGTCCTATGAAGGTAGCAGCCAGTCAGGCAGCGGCACAGACAGCTGCAGCGGCACAGGAGCTAGCAAACAGAGCTGTAAACAGGGGAGTTGGAGTGGGAGTTCCGCTGGAGGAGAAGGTATTTGTGTGTGTTTGGTTTTGTATTGGTAGTATCCGTATGTGTACGGGCTTTGTGCTGGGAGAGAAGCTGAGCCCTGATTAGGGGGCGGGGCTTCACTGACTAGGGGTCCTATAAAGGTAGCAGCCAGTCAGGCAGCGGCACAGGAGCTAGCAAACAGAGCTGTAAACAGGGGAGTTTGAGTGGGAGTTCTGTTGGAGGAGACGGTATTTGTTTGTGTTTGGTTTGGATTGGTAGTACCTGTATGTGTAGGGGCTTTGTGCTGGGAGAGAAGCTGAGCCCTGATTAGGGGGCGGGGCTTCACTGACTAGGGGTCCTATAAAGGTAGCAGCCAGTCAGGCAGCTGCTAAGACAGCTGCAGCGGCACAGGAGCTAGCAAACAGAGCTGTAAACAGGGGAGCTGGAGTGGGAGTTCCGCTGGAGGAGAAGGTATTTGTGTATGTTTGGTTTTGTATTGGTAGTATCTGTATGTGTACGGGCTTTGTGCTGGGAGAGAAGCTGAGCCCTGATTAGGGGGCGGGGCTTCACTGACTAGGGGTCCTATAAAGGTAGCAGCTAGTCAGGCAGCGGCACAGGAGCTAGCAAACAGAGCTGTAAACAGGGGAGTTTGAGTGGGAGTTCTGTTGGAGGAGAAGGTATTTGTGTGTGTTTTTGTATTGGTAGTACCTGTATGTGTAGAGGCTTGGAGGGGCTAGGTGCTGCGAGAGAAGCTGAGCCCTGATTAGGGGGCGGGGCTTAACTGACGAGGTGTCGTATAAAGGTAGCAGCCAGTCAGGCAGCGGCACAGACAGCTGCAGCGGCACAGGAGCTAGCAAACAGAGCTGTAAACAGGGGAGTTTGAGTGGGAGTTCTGTTGGAGGAGAAGGTATTTGTGTGTGTTTGGTTTTGTATTGTCAGTATCTGTATGTGCAGGGGCTTTGTGCTGGGAGAGAAGCTGAGCCCTGATTAGGGGGCGGGGCTTCCCTGACTAGGGGTCCTATAAAGGTAGCAGCCAGTCAGGCAGCGGCACAGGAGCTAGCAAACAGAGCTGTGAACAGGGGAGATTGAGTGGGAGTTCTGTTGGAGGAGAAGGTATTGGTGTGTGTTTGGTTTTGTATTGGTAGTATCTGTATGTGTAGAGGCTTGGAGGGGCTTTGTGCTGGGAGAGAAGCTGAGCCCTGATTAGGGGGCGGGGCTTCACTGACTAGGGGTCCTGTAAAGGTAGCAGCCAGTCAGGCAGCGGCACAGACAGCTGCAGCGGCACAGGAGCTAGCAAACAGAGCTGTAAACAGGGGAGTGTGAGTGGGAGTTCTGTTGGAGGAGAAGGTATTTGTGTGTGTTTGGTTTTGTCTTGGTAGTATCTGTATGTGTAGGGGCTTTGTGCTGGGAGAGAAGCTGAGCCCTGATTAGGGGGCGGGGCTTCACTGACTAGGGGTCCTATAAAGGTAGCAGACAGTCAGGCAGTGGCACAGGAGCTAGCAAACAAAGCTGTAAACAGGGGAGTTTGAGTGGGTTTTCTGTTGGAGGAGAAGGTATTTGTGTGTGTTTGGCTTTGTATTGGTGGTATCTGTTTGTGTAGAGGCTTGTAGGGGCTTTGTGTTGGGAGAGAAGCTGAGCCCTGATTAGGGGGCGGGGCTTCACTGACTAGGGGTCCTATAAAGGTAGCGGCACAGACAGCTGCAGCGGCACAGGAACTAGCAAACAGAGCTGTAAACAGGAGAGTTTGAGTGGGAGTTCAGTTGGAGGAGAAGGTCTTTGTGTGTGTGTTTGGTTTTGTATTGCTAGTATCTGTATGTGTAAAGGCTTTGTGCTGGGATAGAAGCTGAGCCCTGATTAGGGGGCGGGGCTTCACTGACTAGGGGTCCTATAAAGGTAGCAGCCAGTCAGGCAGCAGCACAGACAGCTGCAGCGACACAGGAGCTAGCAAACAGAGCTGTAAACAGGGGAGTTTGTGTGGGAGTTCTGTTGGAGGAGAAGTTATTTGTGTGTGTTTGGTTTTGTATTGGTAGTATATGTATGTGTAGGGGCTTTGTGCTGGGAGAGAAGCTGAGCCCTGATTAGGGGGCGGGGCTTCACTGACTAGGGGTCCTATAAAGGGAGCAGACAGTCAGGCAGTGGCACAGGAGCTAGCAAACAAAGCTATAAACAGGGGAGTTTGAGTGGGTTTTCTGTTGGAGGAGAAGGTATTTGTGTGTGTTTGGCTTTGTATTGGTGGTATCTGTTTGTGTAGAGGCTTGTAGGGGCTTTGTGTTGGGAGAGAAGCTGAGCCCTGATTAGGGGGCGGGGCTTCACTGACTAGGGGTCCTATAAAGGTAGCGGCACAGACAGCTGCATCGGCACAGGAACTAGGAAACAGAGCTGTAAACAGGAGAGTTTGAGTGGGAGTTCAGTTGGAGGAGAAGGTCTTTGTGTGTGTGTTTGGTTTTGTATTGCTAGTATCTGTATGTGTAAAGGCTTTGTGCTGGGAGAGAAGCTGAGCCCTGATTAGGGGGCGGGGCTTCACTGACTGGGGGTCCTATAAAGGGAGCAGCCAGTCAGGGAGCAGCACAGACAGCTGCAGCGGCACAGGAGCTAGCCAACAGAGCTGTAAACAGGGGAGTTTGCGTGGGAGTTCTGTTGGAGGAGAAGGTATTTGTGTGTGTTTGGTTTTGTATTGGTAGTATCTCTATGTGTAGGGGCTTTGTGCCGGGTTAGAAGTTGAGCCCTGATTAGGGGGCGGGGCTTCACTGACTAGGGGTCCTATAAAGGGAGCAGCCAGTCAGGCAGCGGCACAGTCAGCTGCAGCGGCAGAGGAGCTAGCAAACAGAGCTGTAAACAGGGCAGTTTGAGTGTGAGTTCTGTTGGAGGAGAAGGTATTTGTGTGTGTTTGGTTTTGTATTGGTGGTATCTGTTTGTGTAGAGGCTTGGAGGGGCTTTGTGCTGGGAGAGAAGCTGAGCCCTGATTAGGGGGTGGGGCTTCTCTGACTAGGGGTCCTATAAAGGTAGCAGCCAGTCAGGCAGCGGCACAGGAGCTAGCAAACAGAGCTGTAAACAGGGGAGTTTGAGTGGGAGTTCTGTTGGAGGAGAAGGTATTTGTGTGTGTGTGTTGGTTTTTGTATTGGTAGTATCTGTATGTGTAGTGGCTTTGTGCTGGGAGAGAAGCTGAGCCCTGATTAGGGGGCGGGGCTTCACTGACTAGGGGTCCTATGAAGGTAGCAGCCAGTCAGGCAGCGGCACAGACAGCTGCAGTGGCACAGGAGCTAGCAAACAGAGCTGTAAACAGGGGAGTTTGAGTGGGAGTTCTGTTGGAGGAGAAGGTATTTGTGTGTGTTTGGTTTTCTATTGGTAGTACCTGTATGTTTAGAGGCTTGGAGGGGCTTTGTGCTGGGAGAGAAGCTGAGCCCTGATTAGGGGGCGGGGCTTCACTGACTAGGGGTCCTATAAAGGTAGCAGACAGTCAGGCAGTGGCACAGGAGCTAGCAAACAAAGCTGTAAACAGGGGAGTTTGAGTGGGAGTTCTGTTGGAGGAGAAGGTATTTCTAGGTGTTTGGTTTTGTATTGGTAGTATCTGTATTTGTAGAGGCTTGGAGGGGCTTTGTGCTGGGAGAGAAGCTGAGCCCTGATTGGGGGACGGGGCTTCACTGACTAGGGGTCCTATAAAGGTAGCGGCACAGACAGCTGCAGCGGCACAGGAGCTAGCAAACAGAGCTGTAAACAGGAGAGTTTGAGTGGGAGTTCAGTTGGAGGAGAAGGTCTTTGTGTGTGTGTTTGGTTTTGTATTGGGAGTATCTGTATGTGTAGAGGCTTTGTGCTGGGAGAGAAGCTGAGCCCTGATTAGGGGGCGGGGCTTCACTGACTAGGGGTCCTATAAAGGTAGCAGCCAGTCAGTCAGCAGCACAGACAGCTGCAGCGACACAGGAGCTAGCAAACAGAGCTGTAAACAGGGGAGTTTGAGTGGGAGTTCTGTTGGAGGAGAAGGTATTTGTGTGTGTTTGGCTTTGTATTGGTAGTATCTGTATGTGTAGGGGCTTTGTGCTTGGAGAGAAGCTGAGCCCTGATTAGGGGGAGGGGCTTCACTGACTAGGGGTCCTATAAAGGTAGCAGCCAGTCAGACAGCGGCACAGGAGCTAGCAAACAGAGCTGTAAGCAGGGGAGTTTGAGTGGGAGTACTGTTGGAGGAGAAGGTATTTGTGTGTGTTTGGTTTTGTATTGGTAGTATCTGTATGTGTAGAGGCTTGGAGGGGCTAGGTGCTGTGAGAGAAGCTGAGCCCTGATTAGGGGGCGGGGCTTCACTGACGAGGGGTCCTATAAAGGTAGCAGCCAGTCAGGCAGCGGCACAGGAGCTAGCAAACAGAGCTGTAAACAGGGGAGTTTGAGTGGGAGTTCTGTTGGAAGAGAAGGTATTTGTGTGTTTTTTTGTATTGGTAGTATATATATATGTAGAGGCTTGGAGGGGCTTTGTGCTGGGAGAGAAGCTGAGCCCTGATTAGGGGGCGGGGCTTCACTGACTAGGGGTCCTATAAAGGTAGCAGCCAGTCAGGCAGCTGCTAAGACAGCTGCAGCGGCACAGGAGCTAGCAAACAGAGCTGTAAACAGGGGAGTTGGAGTGGGAGTTCTGCTTGAGGAGAAGGTATTTGTGTGTGTTTGGTTTTGTATTGTCAGTATCTGTATGTGCAGGGGCTTTGTGCTGGGAGACAAGCTGAGCCCTGATTAGGGGACGGGGCTTCACTGACTAGGGGTCCTATAAAGGTAGCTGCCAGTCAGGCAGCGGCACAGGAGCTAGCAAACAAAGCTGTAAACAGGGGAGTTTGAGTGGGTTTTCTGTTGGAGGAGAAGGTATTTGTGTGTGTTTGGCTTTGTATTGGTAGTACCTGTATGTTTAGAGGCTTGGAGGGGCTTTGTGCTGGGAGAGAAGCTGAGCCCTGATTAGGGGGCGGGGCTTCACTGACTAGGGGTCCTATAAAGGTAGCAGACAGTCAGGCAGTGGCACAGGAGCTAGCAAACAAAGCTGTAAACAGGGGAGTTTGAGTGGGAGTTCTGTTGGAGGAGAAGGTATTTCTAGGTGTTTGGTTTTGTATTGGTAGTATCTGTATGTTTAGAGGCTTGGAGGGGCTTTGTGCTGGGAGAGAAGCGGAGCCCTGATTGGGGGACGGGGCTTCACTGACTAGGGGTCCTATAAAGGTAGCGGCACAGACAGCTGCAGCGGCACAGGAGCTAGCAAACAGAGCTGTAAACAGGAGAGTTTGAGTGGGAGTTCAGTTGGAGGAGAAGGTCTTTGTGTGTGTGTTTGGTTTTGTATTGGGAGTATCTGTATGTGTAGAGGCTTTGTGCTGGGAGAGAAGCTGAGCCCTGATTAGGGGGCGGGGCTTCACTGACTAGGGGTCCTATAAAGGTAGCAGCCAGTCAGTCAGCAGCACAGACAGCTGCAGCGACACAGGAGCTAGCAAACAGAGCTGTAAACAGGGGAGTTTGAGTGGGAGTTCTGTTGGAGGAGAAGGTATTTGTGTGTGTTTGGCTTTGTATTGGTGGTATCTGTTTGTGTAGAGGCTTGTAGGGGCTTTGTGTTGGGAGAGAAGCTGAGCCCTGATTAGGGGGCGGGGCTTCACTGACTAGGGGTCCTATAAAGGTAGTAGCCAGTCAGGCAGCGGCACAGGAGCGAGCAAACAGACCTGTAAACAGGGCAGTTTGATTGGGAGTTCTGTTGGAGGAGAAGATATTTGTGTGTTTTTGGTTTTGTATTGTCAGTATCTGTATGTGTAGGGGCTTTGTGCTGGGAGAGAAGTTGAGCCCTGATTAGGGGGCGGGGCTTCACTGACTAGGGGTCCTATAAAGGTAGCAGCCAGTCAGGCAGCGGCACAGGAGCTAGCAAACAGAGCTGTAAACAGGGGAGTTTGAGTGGGAGTTCTGTTGGAGGAGATGGTATTTGTGTGTGTTTGGTTTTGTATTGGTAGTATCTGAATGTGTAGAGGTTTGAAGGGGCTTTGTGCTGGGAGAGAAGCTGAGCCCTGATTAGGGGGCGGGGCTTCACTGACTAGGGGTCCTATGAAGGTAGCAGCCAGTCAGGCAGCGGCACAGACAGCTGCAGCGGCACAGGAGCTAGCAAACAGAGCTGTAAACAGGGGAGTTGGAGTGGGAGTTCCGCTGGAGGAGAAGGTATTTGTGTGTGTTTGGTTTTGTATTGGTAGTATCCGTATGTGTACGGGCTTTGTGCTGGGAGAGAAGCTGAGCCCTGATTAGGGGGCGGGGCTTCACTGACTAGGGGTCCTATAAAGGTAGCAGCCAGTCAGGCAGCGGCACAGGAGCTAGCAAACAGAGCTGTAAACAGGGGAGTTTGAGTGGGAGTTCTGTTGGAGGAGAAGGTATTTGTTTGTGTTTGGTTTGGATTGGTAGTACCTGTATGTGTAGGGGCTTTGTGCTGGGAGAGAAGCTGAGCCCTGATTAGGGGGCGGGGCTTCACTGACTAGGGGTCCTATAAAGGTAGCAGCTAGTCAGGCAGCGGCACAGGAGCTAGCAAACAGAGCTGTAAACAGGGGAGTTTGAGTGGGAGTTCTGTTGGAGGAGAAGGTATTTGTGTGTGTTTTTGTATTGGTAGTACCTGTATGTGTAGAGGCTTGGAGGGGCTAGGTGCTGCGAGAGAAGCTGAGCCCTGATTAGGGGGCGGGGCTTAACTGACGAGGTGTCCTATAAAGGTAGCAGCCAGTCAGGCAGCGGCACAGACAGCTGCAGCGGCACAGGAGCTAGCAAACAGAGCTGTAAACAGGGGAGTTTGAGTGGGAGTTCTGTTGGAGGAGAAGGTATTTGTGTGTGTTTGGCTTTGTATTGGTGGTATCTGTTTGTGTAGAGGCTTGTAGGGGCTTTGTGTTGGGAGAGAAGCTGAGCCCTGATTAGGGGGCGGGGCTTCACTGACTAGGGGTCCTATAAAGGTAGCGGCACAGACAGCTGCATCGGCACAGGAACTAGGAAACAGAGCTGTAAACAGGAGAGTTTGAGTGGGAGTTCAGTTGGAGGAGAAGGTCTTTGTGTGTGTGTTTGGTTTTGTATTGCTAGTATCTGTATGTGTAAAGGCTTTGTGCTGGGAGAGAAGCTGAGCCCTGATTAGGGGGCGGGGCTTCACTGACTAGGGGTCCTATAAAGGTAGCAGCCAGTCAGGCAGCGGCACAGGAGCTAGCAAACAGAGCTGTAAACAGGGGAGTTTGCGTGGGAGTTCTGTTGGAGGAGAAGGTATTTGTGTGTGTTTGGTTTTGTATTGGTAGTATATCTATGTGTAGGGGCTTTGTGCCGGCTTAGAAGCTGAGCCCTGATTAGGGGGCGGGGCTTCACTGACTAGGGGTCCTATAAAGGGAGCATCCAGTCAGGCAGCGGCACAGTCAGCTGCAGCGGCAGAGGAGCTAGCAAACAGAGCTGTAAACAGGGCAGTTTGAGTGTGAGTTCTGTTGGAGGAGAAGGTATTTGTGTGTGTTTGGTTTTGTATTGGTAGTATCTGTATGTGTAGAGGCTTGGAGGGGCTTTGTGCTGGGAGAGAAGCTGAGCCCTGATTAGGGGGTGGGGCTTCTCTGACTAGGGGTCCTATAAAGGTAGCAGCCAGTCAGGCAGCGGCACAGGAGCTAGCAAACAGAGCTGTAAACAGGGGAGTTTGAGTGGGAGTTCTGTTGGAGGAGAAGGTATTTGTGTGTGTGTGTTGGTTTTTGTATTGGTAGTATCTGTATGTGTAGTGGCTTTGTGCTGGGAGAGAAGCTGAGCCCTGATTAGGGGGCGGGGCTTCACTGACTAGGGGTCCTATGAAGGTAGCAGCCAGTCAGGCAGCGGCACAGACAGCTGCAGCGGCACAGGAGCTAGCAAACAGAGCTGTAAACAGGGGAGTTTGAGTGGTAGTTCTGTTGGAGGAGAAGGTATTTGTGTGTGTTTGGTTTTCTATTGGTAGTACCTGTATGTTTAGAGGCTTGGAGGGGCTTTGTGCTGGGAGAGAAGCTGAGCCCTGATTAGGGGGCGGGGCTTCACTGACTAGGGGTCCTATAAAGGTAGCAGACAGTCAGGCAGTGGCACAGGAGCTAGCAAACAAAGCTGTAAACAGGGGAGTTTGAGTGGGAGTTCTGTTGGAGGAGAAGGTATTTCTAGGTGTTTGGTTTTGTATTGGTAGTATCTGTATGTGTAGAGGCTTGGAGGGGCTTTGTGCTGGGAGAGAAGCTGAGCCCTGATTGGGGGACGGGGCTTCACTGACTAGGGGTCCTATAAAGGTAGCGGCACAGACAGCTGCAGCGGCACAGGAGCTAGCAAACAGAGCTGTAAACAGGAGAGTTTGAGTGGGAGTTCAGTTGGAGGAGAAGGTCTTTGTGTGTTTGGTTTTGTATTGGGAGTATCTGTATGTGTAGAGGCTTTGTGCTGGGAGAGAAGCTGAGCCCTGATTAGGGGGCGGGGCTTCACTGACTAGGGGTCCTATAAAGGTAGCAGCCAGTCAGACAGCGGCACAGGAGCTAGCAAACAGAGCTGTAAGCAGGGGAGTTTGAGTGGGAGTACTGTTGGAGGAGAAGGTATTTGTGTGTGTTTGGTTTTGTATTGGTAGTATCTGTATGTGTAGAGGCTTGGAGGGGCTAGGTGCTGTGAGAGAAGCTGAGCCCTGATTAGGGGGCGGGGCTTCACTGACGAGGGGTCCTATAAAGGTAGCAGCCAGTCAGGCAGCGGCACAGGAGCTAGCAAACAGAGCTGTAAACAGGGGAGTTTGAGTGGGAGTTCTGTTGGAAGAGAAGGTATTTGTGTGTTTTTTTGTATTGGTAGTATATATATATGTAGAGGCTTGGAGGGGCTTTGTGCTGGGAGAGAAGCTGAGCCCTGATTAGGGGGCGGGGCTTCACTGACTAGGGGTCCTATAAAGGTAGCAGCCAGTCAGGCAGCTGCTAAGACAGCTGCAGCGGCACAGGAGCTAGCAAACAGAGCTGTAAACAGGGGAGTTGGAGTGGGAGTTCTGCTTGAGGAGAAGGTATTTGTGTGTGTTTGGTTTTGTATTGTCAGTATCTGTATGTGCAGGGGCTTTGTGCTGGGAGACAAGCTGAGCCCTGATTAGGGGGCGGGGCTTCACTGACTAGGGGTCCTATAAAGGTAGCTGCCAGTCAGGCAGCGGCACAGGAGCTAGCAAACAAAGCTGTAAACAGGGGAATTTGAGTGGGTTTTCTGTTGGAGGAGAAGGTATTTGTGTGTGTTTGGCTTTGTATTGGTAGTACCTGTATGTTTAGAGGCTTGCAGGGGCTTTGTGCTGGGAGAGAAGCTGAGCCCTGATTAGGGGGCGGGGCTTCACTGACTAGGGGTCCTATAAAGGTAGCAGACAGTCAGGCAGTGGCACAGGAGCTAGCAAACAAAGCTGTAAACAGGGGAGTTTGAGTGGGAGTTCTGTTGGAGGAGAAGGTATTTCTAGGTGTTTGGTTTTGTATTGGTAGTATCTGTATGTGTAGAGGCTTGGAGGGGCTTTGTGCTGGGAGAGAAGCGGAGCCCTGATTGGGGGACGGGGCTTCACTGACTAGGGGTCCTATAAAGGTAGCGGCTCAGACAGCTGCAGCGGCACAGGAGCTAGCGAACAGAGCTGTAAACAGGAGAGTTTGAGTGGGAGTTCAGTTGGAGGAGAAGGTCTTTGTGTGTGTGTTTGGTTTTGTATTGGGAGTATCTGTATGTGTAGAGGCTTTGTGCTGGGAGAGAAGCTGAGCCCTGATTAGGGGGCGGGGCTTCACTGACTAGGGGTCCTATAAAGGTAGCAGCCAGTCAGTCAGCAGCACAGACAGCTGCAGCGACACAGGAGCTAGCAAACAGAGCTGTAAACAGGGGAGTTTGAGTGGGAGTTCTGTTGGAGGAGAAGGTATTTGTGTGTGTTTGGCTTTGTATTGGTAGTATCTGTATGTGTAGGGGCTTTGTGCTTGGAGAGAAGCTGAGCCCTGATTAGGGGGAGGGGCTTCACTGACTAGGGGTCCTATAAAGGTAGCAGCCAGTCAGACAGCGGCACAGGAGCTAGCAAACAGAGCTGTAAGCAGGGGAGTTTGAGTGGGAGTACTGTTGGAGGTGAAGGTATTTGTGTGTGTTTGGTTTTGTATTGGTAGTATCTGTATGTGTAGGGGCTTTGTGCTGGGAGAGAAGTTGAGCCCTGATTAGGGGGCGGGGCTTCACTGACTAGGGGTCCTATAAAGGTAGCAGCCAGTGAGGCAGCGGCACAGGAGCTAGCAAACAGAGCTGTAAACAGGGGAGTTTGAGTGGGAGTTCTGTTGGAGGAGATGGTATTTGTGTGTGTTTGGTTTTGTATTGGTAGTATCTGAATGTGTAGAGGTTTGAAGGGGCTTTGTGCTGGGAGAGAAGCTGAGCCCTGATTAGGGGGCGGGGCTTCACTGACTAGGGGTCCTATGAAGGTAGCAGCCAGTCAGGCAGCGGCACAGACAGCTGCAGCGGCACAGGAGCTAGCAAACAGAGCTGTAAACAGGGGAGTTGGAGTGGGAGTTCCGCTGGAGGAGAAGGTATTTGTGTGTGTTTGGTTTTGTATTGGTAGTATCCGTATGTGTACGGGCTTTGTGCTGGGAGAGAAGCTGAGCCCTGATTAGGGGGCGGGGCTTCACTGACTAGGGGTCCTATAAAGGTAGCAGCCAGTCAGGCAGCGGCACAGGAGCTAGCAAACAGAGCTGTAAACAGGGGAGTTTGAGTGGGAGTTCTGTTGGAGGAGAAGGTATTTGTTTGTGTTTGGTTTGGATTGGTAGTACCTGTATGTGTAGGGGCTTTGTGCTGGGAGAGAAGCTGAGCCCTGATTAGGGGGCGGGGCTTCACTGACTAGGGGTCCTATAAAGGTAGCAGCTAGTCAGGCAGCGGCACAGGAGCTAGCAAACAGAGCTGTAAACAGGGGAGTTTGAGTGGGAGTTCTGTTGGAGGAGAAGGTATTTGTGTGTGTTTTTGTATTGGTAGTACCTGTATGTGTAGAGGCTTGGAGGGGCTAGGTGCTGTGAGAGAAGCTGAGCCCTGATTAGGGGGCGGGGCTTAACTGACGAGGTGTCCTATAAAGGTAGCAGCCAGTCAGGCAGCGGCACAGACAGCTGCAGCGGCACAGGAGCTAGCAAACAGAGCTGTAAACAGGGGAGTTTGAGTGGGAGTTCTGTTGGAGGAGAAGGTATTTGTGTGTGTTTGGCTTTGTATTGGTGGTATCTGTTTGTGTAGAGGCTTGTAGGGGCTTTGTGTTGGGAGAGAAGCTGAGCCCTGATTAGGGGGCGGGGCTTCACTGACTAGGGGTCCTATAAAGGTAGCGGCACAGACAGCTGCATCGGCACAGGAACTAGGAAACAGAGCTGTAAACAGGAGAGTTTGAGTGGGAGTTCAGTTGGAGGAGAAGGTCTTTGTGTGTGTGTTTGGTTTTGTATTGCTAGTATCTGTATGTGTAAAGGCTTTGTGCTGGGAGAGAAGCTGAGCCCTGATTAGGGGGCGGGGCTTCACTGACTAGGGGTCCTATAAAGGTAGCAGCCAGTCAGGCAGCGGCACAGGAGCTAGCAAACAGAGCTGTAAACAGGGGAGTTTGCGTGGGAGTTCTGTTGGAGGAGAAGGTATTTGTGTGTGTTTGGTTTTGTATTGGTAGTATATCTATGTGTAGGGGCTTTGTGCCGGGTTAGAAGCTGAGCCCTGATTAGGGGGCGGGGCTTCACTGACTAGGGGTCCTATAAAGGGAGCAGCCAGTCAGGCAGCGGCACAGTCAGCTGCAGCGGCAGAGGAGCTAGCAAACAGAGCTGTAAACAGGGCAGTTTGAGTGTGAGTTCTGTTGGAGGAGAAGGTATTTGTGTGTGTTTGGTTTTGTATTGGTAGTATCTGTATGTGTAGAGGCTTGGAGGGGCTTTGTGCTGGGAGAGAAGCTGAGCCCTGATTAGGGGGTGGGGCTTCTCTGACTAGGGGTCCTATAAAGGTAGCAGCCAGTCAGGCAGCGGCACAGGAGCTAGCAAACAGAGCTGTAAACAGGGGAGTTTGAGTGGGAGTTCTGTTGGAGGAGAAGGTATTTGTGTGTGTGTGTTGGTTTTTGTATTGGTAGTATCTGTATGTGTAGTGGCTTTGTGCTGGGAGAGAAGCTGAGCCCTGATTAGGGGGCGGGGCTTCACTGACTAGGGGTCCTATGAAGGTAGCAGCCAGTCAGGCAGCGGCACAGACAGCTGCAGCGGCACAGGAGCTAGCAAACAGAGCTGTAAACAGGGGAGTTTGAGTGGTAGTTCTGTTGGAGGAGAAGGTATTTGTGTGTGTTTGGTTTTCTATTGGTAGTACCTGTATGTTTAGAGGCTTGGAGGGGCTTTGTGCTGGGAGAGAAGCTGAGCCCTGATTAGGGGGCGGGGCTTCACTGACTAGGGGTCCTATAAAGGTAGCAGACAGTCAGGCAGTGGCACAGGAGCTAGCAAACAAAGCTGTAAACAGGGGAGTTTGAGTGGGAGTTCTGTTGGAGGAGAAGGTATTTCTAGGTGTTTGGTTTTGTATTGGTAGTATCTGTATGTGTAGAGGCTTGGAGGGGCTTTGTGCTGGGAGAGAAGCTGAGCCCTGATTGGGGGACGGGGCTTCACTGACTAGGGGTCCTATAAAGGTAGCGGCACAGACAGCTGCAGCGGCACAGGAGCTAGCAAACAGAGCTGTAAACAGGAGAGTTTGAGTGGGAGTTCAGTTGGAGGAGAAGGTCTTTGTGTGTTTGGTTTTGTATTGGGAGTATCTGTATGTGTAGAGGCTTTGTGCTGGGAGAGAAGCTGAGCCCTGATTAGGGGGCGGGGCTTCACTGACTAGGGGTCCTATAAAGGTAGCAGCCAGTCAGACAGCGGCACAGGAGCTAGCAAACAGAGCTGTAAGCAGGGGAGTTTGAGTGGGAGTACTGTTGGAGGAGAAGGTATTTGTGTGTGTTTGGTTTTGTATTGGTAGTATCTGTATGTGTAGAGGCTTGGAGGGGCTAGGTGCTGTGAGAGAAGCTGAGCCCTGATTAGGGGGCGGGGCTTCACTGACGAGGGGTCCTATAAAGGTAGCAGCCAGTCAGGCAGCGGCACAGGAGCTAGCAAACAGAGCTGTAAACAGGGGAGTTTGAGTGGGAGTTCTGTTGGAAGAGAAGGTATTTGTGTGTTTTTTTGTATTGGTAGTATATATATATGTAGAGGCTTGGAGGGGCTTTGTGCTGGGAGAGAAGCTGAGCCCTGATTAGGGGGCGGGGCTTCACTGACTAGGGGTCCTATAAAGGTAGCAGCCAGTCAGGCAGCTGCTAAGACAGCTGCAGCGGCACAGGAGCTAGCAAACAGAGCTGTAAACAGGGGAGTTGGAGTGGGAGTTCTGCTTGAGGAGAAGGTATTTGTGTGTGTTTGGTTTTGTATTGTCAGTATCTGTATGTGCAGGGGCTTTGTGCTGGGAGACAAGCTGAGCCCTGATTAGGGGGCGGGGCTTCACTGACTAGGGGTCCTATAAAGGTAGCTGCCAGTCAGGCAGCGGCACAGGAGCTAGCAAACAAAGCTGTAAACAGGGGAGTTTGAGTGGGTTTTCTGTTGGAGGAGAAGGTATTTGTGTGTGTTTGGCTTTGTATTGGTAGTACCTGTATGTTTAGAGGCTTGCAGGGGCTTTGTGCTGGGAGAGAAGCTGAGCCCTGATTAGGGGGCGGGGCTTCACTGACTAGGGGTCCTATAAAGGTAGCAGACAGTCAGGCAGTGGCACAGGAGCTAGCAAACAAAGCTGTAAACAGGGGAGTTTGAGTGGGAGTTCTGTTGGAGGAGAAGGTATTTCTAGGTGTTTGGTTTTGTATTGGTAGTATCTGTATGTGTAGAGGCTTGGAGGGGCTTTGTGCTGGGAGAGAAGCGGAGCCCTGATTGGGGGACGGGGCTTCACTGACTAGGGGTCCTATAAAGGTAGCGGCTCAGACAGCTGCAGCGGCACAGGAGCTAGCGAACAGAGCTGTAAACAGGAGAGTTTGAGTGGGAGTTCAGTTGGAGGAGAAGGTCTTTGTGTGTGTGTTTGGTTTTGTATTGGGAGTATCTGTATGTGTAGAGGCTTTGTGCTGGGAGAGAAGCTGAGCCCTGATTAGGGGGCGGGGCTTCACTGACTAGGGGTCCTATAAAGGTAGCAGCCAGTCAGTCAGCAGCACAGACAGCTGCAGCGACACAGGAGCTAGCAAACAGAGCTGTAAACAGGGGAGTTTGAGTGGGAGTTCTGTTGGAGGAGAAGGTATTTGTGTGTGTTTGGCTTTGTATTGGTAGTATCTGTATGTGTAGGGGCTTTGTGCTTGGAGAGAAGCTGAGCCCTGATTAGGGGGAGGGGCTTCACTGACTAGGGGTCCTATAAAGGTAGCAGCCAGTCAGACAGCGGCACAGGAGCTAGCAAACAGAGCTGTAAGCAGGGGAGTTTGAGTGGGAGTACTGTTGGAGGAGAAGGTATTTGTGTGTGTTTGGTTTTGTATTGGTAGTATCTGTATGTGTAGAGGCTTGGAGGGGCTAGGTGCTGTGAGAGAAGCTGAGCCCTGATTAGGGGGCGGGGCTTCACTGACGAGGGGTCCTATAAAGGTAGCAGCCAGTCAGGCAGCGGCACAGGAGCTAGCAAACAGAGCTGTAAACAGGGGAGTTTGAGTGGGAGTTCTGTTGGAGGAGATGGTATTTGTGTGTGTTTGGTTTTGTATTGGTAGTATCTGAATGTGTAGAGGTTTGAAGGGGCTTTGTGCTGGGAGAGAAGCTGAGCCCTGATTAGGGGGCGGGGCTTCACTGACTAGGGGTCCTATGAAGGAAGCAGCCAGTCAGGCAGCGGCACAGACAGCTGCAGCGGCACAGGAGCTAGCAAACAGAGCTGTAAACAGGGGAGTTGGAGTGGGAGTTCCGCTGGAGGAGAAGGTATTTGTGTGTGTTTGGTTTTGTATTGGTAGTATCCGTATGTGTACGGGCTTTGTGCTGGGAGAGAAGCTGAGCCCTGATTAGGGGGCGGGGCTTCACTGACTAGGGGTCCTATAAAGGTAGCAGCCAGTCAGGCAGCGGCACAGGAGCTAGCAAACAGAGCTGTAAACAGGGGAGTTTGAGTGGGAGTTCTGTTGGAGGAGAAGGTATTTGTTTGTGTTTGGTTTGGATTGGTAGTACCTGTATGTGTAGGGGCTTTGTGCTGGGAGAGAAGCTGAGCCCTGATTAGGGGGCGGGGCTTCACTGACTAGGGGTCCTATAAAGGTAGCAGCCAGTCAGGCAGCTGCTAAGACAGCTGCAGCGGCACAGGAGCTAGCAAACAGAGCTGTAAACAGGGGAGCTGGAGTGGGAGTTCCGCTGGAGGAGAAGGTATTTGTGTATGTTTGGTTTTGTATTGGTAGTATCTGTATGTGTACGGGCTTTGTGCTGGGAGAGAAGCTGAGCCCTGATTAGGGGGCGGGGCTTCACTGACTAGGGGTCCTATAAAGGTAGCAGCTAGTCAGGCAGCGGCACAGGAGCTAGCAAACAGAGCTGTAAACAGGGGAGTTTGAGTGGGAGTTCTGTTGGAGGAGAAGGTATTTGTGTGTGTTTGGTTTTGTATTGTCAGTATCTGTATGTGCAGGGGCTTTGTGCTGGGAGAGAAGCTGAGCCCTGATTAGGGGGCGGGGCTTCCCTGACTAGGGGTCCTATAAAGGTAGCAGCCAGTCAGGCAGCGGCACAAGAGCTAGCAAACAGAGCTGTAAGCAGGGGAGATTGAGTGGGAGTTCTGTTGGAGGAGATGGTATTTGTGTGTGTATGGTTTTGTATTGGTAGTATCTGTATGTGTAGGGGTTTGGCGGGGCTTTGTGCTTGGAGAGAAGCTGAGCCCTGATTAGGGGGGGGGGGCTTCACTGACTAGGGGTCCTATAAAGGTAGCAGCCAGTCAGGCAACGGCACAGACAGCTGCAGCGGCACAGGAGCTAGCAAACAGAGCTGTAAACAGGGGAGTTGGAGTGGGATTTCTGTTGGAGGAGATGGTATTTGTGTGTGTATGGTTTTGTATTGGTAGTATCTGTATGTGTAGGGGTTTGGCGGGGCTTTGTGCTTGGAGAGAAGCTGAGCCCTGATTAGGGGGCGGGGCTTCACTGACTAGGGGTCCTATAAAGGTAGCAGCCAGTCAGGCAGCGGAACAGACAGCTGCAGAGGCACAGGAGCTAGCAAACAGAGCTGTAAACAGGGGAGTTTGAGTGGGAGTTCTGTTGGAGGAGAAGGTATTTGTGTTTGTTTTTGTATTGGTAGTATCTGTATGTGTAGAGGTTTGAAGGGGCTTTGTGCTGGGAGAGAAGCTGAGCCCTGATTAGGGGGCGGGGCTTCACTGACTTGGGGTCCTATAAAGGTAGCAGCCAGTCAGGCAGCGGAACAGACAGCTGCAGCGGCACAGGAGCTAGCAAACAGAGCTGTAAATAGGGGAGTTTGAGTGGGAGTTCTGTTGGAGGAGAAGGTATTTGTGTGTGTGTGTTTGGTTTTGTATTGGTAGTATCTGTATGTGTAGAGGCTTGTAGGGGCTTTGTGATGGGAGAGAAGCTGAGCCCTGATTAGGGGGCGGGGCTTCCCTGTCTAGGGGTCCTATAAAGGGAGCAGCCAGTCAGACAGCGGCATAAGAGCTAGCAAACAGAGCTGTAAACAGGGGAGTTTGAGTGGGAGTTCTGTTGGAGGAGAAGGTATTTGTGTGTGTTTGGTTTTGTATTGTCAGTGTCTGTATGTGCAGGGGCTTTGTGCTGGGAGAGAAGCTGAGCCCTGATTAGGGGGCGGGGCTTCACTGCCTAGGGGTCCTATAAAGGTAGGAGCCAGTCAGGCAGCGGCACAGACAGCTGCAGCGGCACAGGAGCTAGGAAACGGAGCTGTAAGCAGGGGAGTTTGAGTGGGAGTACTGTTGGAGGAGAAGGTATTTGTGTGTTTTTTTGTATTGGTAGTATATATATATGTAGAGGCTTGGAGGGGCTTTGTGCTGGGAGAGAAGCTGAGCCCTGATTAGGGGGCGGGGCTTCACTGACTAGGGGTCCTATAAAGGTAGCAGCCAGTCAGGCAGCTGCTAAGACAGCTGCAGCGGCACAGGAGCTAGCAAACGGAGCTGTAAACAGGGGAGTTGGAGTGGGAGTTCTGCTTCAGGAGAAGGTATTTGTGTGTGTTTGGTTTTGTATTGTCAGTATCTGTATGTGCAGGGGCTTTGTGCTGGGAGAGAAGCTGAGCCCTGATTAGGGGGCGGGGCTTCACTGACTAGGGGTCCTATAAAGGTAGCGGCACAGACAGCTGCAGCGACACAGGAGCTAGCAAACAGAGCTGTAAACAGGGGAGTTTGTGTTGGAGAAGTTATTTGTGTGTGTTTGGTTTTGTATTGGTAGTATCTGTATGTGTAGGGGCTTGGAGGGGATTTGTGCTGGGAGAGAAGCTGAGCCCTGGTTAGGGGGCGGGGCTTCACTGACTAGGGGTCCTATGAAGGTAGCAGCCAGTCAGGCAGGGGCACAGACAGCTGCAGCGGCACAGGAGCTAGCAAACAGAGCTGTAAACAGGGGAGTTTGAGTGGGAGTTCTGTTGGAGGAGAAGGTATTTGTGTGTGTGTTTGGTTTTGTACTGGTAGTATGTGTACGTGTAGGGGCTTTGTGCTGGGAGAGAAGCTGAGCCCTGATTAGGAGGCGGGGCTTCACTGACTAGGGGTCCTATGAAGGTAGCAGCCAGTCAGGCAGCGGCACAGACAGCTGCAGCGGCACAGGAGCTAGCAAACAGAGCTGTAAACAGGGGAGTTTGAGTGGGAGTTCTGTTGGAGGAGAAGGTATTTGTGTGTGTTTGGTTTTCTATTGGTAGTCCCTGTATGTTTAGAGGCTTGGAGGGGCTTTGTGCTGGGAGAGAAGCTGAGCCCTGATTAGGGGGCGGGGCTTCACTGACTAGGGGTCCTATAAAGGTAGCAGACAGTCAGGCAGTGGCACAGGAGCTAGCAAACAAAGCTGTAAACAGGGGAGTTTGAGTGGGTTTTCTGTTGGAGGAGAAGGTATTTGTGTGTGTTTGGCTTTGTATTGGTGGTATCTGTTTGTGTAGAGGCTTGTAGGGGCTTTGTGTTGGGAGAGAAGCTGAGCCCTGATTAGGGGGCGGGGCTTCACTGACTAGGGGTCCTATAAAGGTAGCGGCACAGACAGCTGCAGCGGCACAGGAACTAGCAAACAGAGCTGTAAACAGGGGAGTTTGAGTGGGAGTTCTGTTGGAAGAGAAGGTATTTGTGTGTTTTTTTGTATTGGTAGTATATATATATGTAGAGGCTTGGAGGGGCTTTGTGCTGGGAGAGAAGCTGAGCCCTGATTAGGGGGCGGGGCTTCACTGACTAGGGGTCCTATAAAGGTAGCAGCCAGTCAGGCAGCTGCTAAGACAGCTGCAGCGGCACAGGAACTAGCAAACAGAGCTGTAAACAGGGGAGTTGGAGTGGGAGTTCTGCTTGAGGAGAAGGTATTTGTGTGTGTTTGGTTTTGTATTGTCAGTATCTGTATGTGCAGGGGCTTTGTGCTGGGAGAGAAGCTGAGCCCTGATTAGGGGGCGGGGCTTCACTGACTAGGGGTCCTATAAAGGTAGCAGCCAGTCAGGCAGCTGCTAAGACAGCTGCAGCGGCACAGGAGCTAGCAAACAGAGCTGTAAACAGGGGAGTTTGAGTGGGATCTCTGTTGGAGGAGAAGGTATTTGTGTGTGTTTGGCTTTGTATTGGTAGTATCTGTATGTGTAGGGGCTTTGTGCTTGGAGAGAAGCTGAGCCCTGATTAGGGGGCGGGGCTTCACTGACTAGGGGTCCTATAAAGGTAGCAGCCAGTCAGACAGCGGCACAGGAGCTAGCAAACAGAGCTGTAAGCAGGGGAGTTTGAGTGGGAGTACTGTTGGAGGAGAAGGTATTTGTGTGTGTTTGGTTTTGTATTGGTGGTATCTGTATGTGTAGAGGCTTGGAGGCGCTTTGTGCTGGGAGAGAAGCTGAGCCCTGATCAGGGGGCGGGGCTTCACTGACTAGGGGTCCTATAAAGGTAGCAGCAGGTCAGGCAGCGGCACAGGAGCTAGCAAACAGAGCTGTGAACAGCGTAGTTTCAGTGGGAGTTCTGATGGAGGAGAAGGTATTTGTGTCTGTTTTTGTATTGGTAGTGTCAGTATGTGTAGAGGCTTGGAGGGACTAGGTGCTGGGAGAGAAGCTGAGCCCTGATTAGGGGGCGGGGCTTCACTGACTAGGGGTCCTATAAAGGTAGCAGCCAGTCAGGCAGCGGCTAAGACAGCTGCAGCGGCACAGGAGCTAGCAAACAGAGCTGTAAACAGGGGAGTTTGAGTGGGAGTTCTGTTGGAGGAGAAGGTATTTGTGTGTGTTTGGTTTTGTATTGGTAGTATCTGTATGTGTAGGGGCTTTGTGCTGGGAGAGAAGCTGAGCCCTGAGTAGGGGGCGGGGCTTCACTGACTAGGGGTCCTATGAAGGTAGCAGCCAGTCATGCAGCGGCACAGACAGCTGCAGCAGCACAGGTGCTAGCAAACAGAGCTGTAAACAGGGGAGTTGGAGTGGGAGTTCTGTTGTAGGAGAAGGTATTTTTGTGTGTTGGGTTTTCTATTGGTGTTATCTGTTTGTGTAGAGGCTTGTAGGGGCTTTGTGTTGGAAGAGAAGCTGAGCCCTGATTAGGGGGCGGGGCTTCACTGACTAGGGGTCCTATAAAGGTAGCGGCACAGACAGCTGCAGCGACACAGGAGCTAGCAAACAGAGCTGTAAACAGGGGAGTTTGTGTTAGAGTTCTGTTGGAGGAGAAGTTATTTGTGTGTGTTTGGTTTTGTATTCGTAGTATCTGTATGTGTAGGGGCTTGGAGGGGATTTGTGCTGGGAGAGAAGCTGAGCCCTGGTTAGGGGGCGGGGCTTCACTGACTAGGGGTCCTATGAAGGTAGCAGCCAGTCAGGCAGGGGCACAGACAGCTGCAGCGGCACAGGAGCTAGCAAACAGAGCTGTAAACAGGGGAGTTTGAGTGGGAGTTCTGTTGGAGGAGATGGTATTTGTGTGTGTTCGGTTTTCTATTGGTGGTATCTTTATATGTAGGGGCTTTGTGCTGGGAGAGAAGCTGAGCCCTGATTAGGGGGCGGGGCTTCTCTGACTAGGGGTCCTATAAAGGTAGCAGCCAGTCAGGCAGCGGCACAGGAGCTAGCAAACAGAGCTGTAAACAGGGGAGTTTGAGTGGGAGTTCTGTTGGAGGAGAAGGTATTTGTGTGTGTGTGTTGGTTTTTGTATTGGTAGTATCTGTATGTGTAGCGGCTTTGTGCTGGGAGAGAAGCTGAGCCCTGATTAGGGGGCGGGGCTTCACTGACTAGGGGTCCTATAAAGGTAGCAGCCAGTCAGGCAGCAGCACAGACAGCTGCAGCGACACAGTAGCTAGCAAACAGAGCTGTAAACAGGGGAGTTTGAGTGGGAGTTCTGTTGGAGGAGAAGGTATTTGTGTGTGTTTGGCTTTGTATTGGTAGTATCTGTATGTGTAGCGGCTTTGTGCTGGGAGAGAAGCTGAGCCCTGATTAGGGGGCGGGGCTTCACTGACTAGGGGTCCTATAAAGGTAGCAGCCAGTCAGGCAGCAGCACAGACAGCTGCAGCGGCACAGTAGCTAGCAAACAGAGCTGTAAACAGGGGAGTTTGAGTGGGAGTTCTGTTGGAGGAGAAGGTATTTGTGTGTGTGTTTGGTTTTGTACTGGTAGTATCTGTACGTGTAGGGGCTTTGTGCTGGGAGAGAAGCTGAGCCCCGATTAGGGGGCGGGGCTTCACTGACTAGGGGTCCTATGAAGGTAGCAGCCAGTCAGGCAGCGGCACAGACAGCTGCAGCGACACAGTAGCTAGCAAACAGAGCTGTAAACAGGGGAGTTTGAGTGGGAGTTCTGTTGGAGGAGAAGGTATTTGTGTGTGTTTGGCTTTGTATTGGTAGTATCTGTATGTGTAGGGGCTTTGTGCTTGGAGAGAAGCTGAGCCCTGATTAGGGGGCGGGGCTTCACTGACTAGGGGTCCTATAAAGGTAGCAGCCAGTCAGACAGCGGCACAGGAGCTAGCAAACAGAGCTGTAAGCAGGGGAGTTTGAGTGGGAGTACTGTTGGAGGAGAAGGTATTTGTGTGTGTTTGGTTTTGTATTGGTAGTATCTGTATTTGTAGAGGATTGGAGGGGCTAGGTGCTGTGAGAGAAGCTGAGCCCTGATTAGGGGGCGGGGCTTCACTGACTAGGGGTCCTATAAAGGTAGCAGCCAGTCAGGCAGCTGCTAAGACAGCTGCAGCGGCACAGGAGCTAGCAAACAGAGCTGTAAACAGGGGAGTTGGAGTGGGAGTTCTGCTTGAGGAGAAGGTATTTGTGTGTGTTTGGTTTTGTATTGTCAGTATCTGTATGTGCAGGGGCTTTGTGCTGGGAGAGAAGCTGAGCCCTGATTAGGGGGCGGGGCTTCACTGACTAGGGGTCCTATAAAGGTAGCTGCCAGTCAGGCAGCGGCACAGGAGCTAGCAAACAGAGCTGTAAGCAGGGGAGTTTGAGTGGGAGTACTGTTGGAGGAGAAGGTATTTGTGTGTGTTTGGTTTTGTATTGGTGGTATCTGTATGTGTAGAGGCTTGGAGGGGCTTTGTGCTGGGAGAGAAGCTGAGCCCTGATCAGGGGGCGGGGCTTCACTGACTAGGGGTCCTATAAAGGTAGCAGCAGGTCAGGCAGCGGCACAGGAGCTAGCAAACAGAGCTGTGAACAGCGTAGTTTCAGTGGGAGTTCTGATGGAGGAGAAGGTATTTGTGTGTGTTTTTGTATTGGTAGTGTCAGTATGTGTAGAGGCTTGGAGGGACTAGGTGCTGGGAGAGAAGCTGAGCCCTGATTAGGGGGCGGGGCTTCACTGACTAGGGGTCCTATAAAGGTAGCAGCCAGTCAGGCAGCGGCTAAGACAGCTGCAGCGGCACAGGAGCTAGCAAACAGAGCTGTAAACAGGGGAGTTGGAGTTCTGTTGGAGGAGAAGGTATTTGTGTGTGTTTGGATTTGTATTGTCAGTATCTGTATGTGCAGGGGCTTTGTGCTGGGAGAGAAGCTGAGCCCTGATTAGGGGGTGGGCCTTCACTGACTAGGGGTCCTATAAAGGTAGCAGCCAGTCAGGCAGCGGCGCAGGAGCTAGCAAACAGAGCTGTAAACAGGGGAGTTTGTGTTAGAGTTCTGTTGGAGGAGAAGTTATTTGTGTGTGTTTGGTTTTGTATTGGTAGTATGTGTATGTGTAGGGGATTTGTGCTGGGAGAGAAGCTGAGCCCTGATTAGGGGGCGGGGCTTCACTGACTAGGGGTCCTATAAAGGTAGCAGACAGTCAGGCAGTGGCACAGGAGCTAGCAAACAAAGCTATAAACAGGGGAGTTTGAGTGGGTTTTCTGTTGGAGGAGAAGGTATTTGTGTGTGTTTGGCTTTGTATTGGTGGTATCTGTTTGTGTAGAGGCTTGTAGGGGCTTTGTGTTGGGAGAGAAGCTGAGCCCTGATTAGGGGGCGGGGCTTCACTGACTAGGGGTCCTATAAAGGTAGCGGCACAGACAGCTGCATCGGCACAGGAACTAGGAAACAGAGCTGTAAACAGGAGAGTTTGAGTGGGAGTTCAGTTGGAGGAGAAGGTCTTTGTGTGTGTGTTTGGTTTTGTATTGCTAGTATCTGTATGTGTAAAGGCTTTGTGCTGGGAGAGAAGCTGAGCCCTGATTAGGGGGCGGGGCTTCACTGACTAGGGGTCCTATAAAGGGAGCAGCCAGTCAGGGAGCAGCACAGACAGCTGCAGCGGCACAGGAGCTAGCAAACAGAGCTGTAAACAGGGGAGTTTGAGTGGGAGTTCTGTTGGAGGAGAAGGTATTTGTGTGTGTTGGGTTTTGTATTGGTAGTATCTGTATGTGTAGAGGCTTGGAGGGGCTTTGTGCTGGGACAGAAGCTGAGCACTGATTAGGGGGCGGGGCTTCACTGACTAGGGGTCCTATAAAGGTAGCAGCCAGTCAGGCAGCGGCACAGGAGCTAGCAAACAGAGCTGTAAACAGGGGAGTTTGCGTGGGAGTTCTGTTGGAGGAGAAGGTATTTGTGTGTGTTTGGTTTTGTATTGGTAGTATCTCTATGTGTAGGGGCTTTGTGCCGGGTTAGAAGCTGAGCCCTGATTAGGGGGCGGGGCTTCACTGACTAGGGGTCCTATAAAGGGAGCAGCCAGTCAGGCAGCGGCACAGTCAGCTGCAGCGGCAGAGGAGCTAGCAAACAGAGCTGTAAACAGGGCAGTTTGAGTGTGAGTTCTGTTGGAGGAGAAGGTATTTGTGTGTGTTTGGTTTTGTATTGGTAGTATCTGTATGTGTAGAGGCTTGGAGGGGCTTTGTGCTGGGAGAGAAGCTGAGCCCTGATTAGGGGCGGGGCTTCACTGACTAGGGGTCCTATGAAGGTAGCAGCCAGTCAGGCAGCGGCACAGACAGCTGCAGCGGCACAGGAGCTAGCAAACAGAGCTGTAAACAGGGGAGTTTGAGTGGGAGTTCTGTTGGAGGAGAAGGTATTTGTGTGTGTTTGGTTTTCTATTGGTAGTACCTGTATGTTTAGAGGCTTGGAGGGGCTTTGTGCTGGGAGAGAAGCTGAGCCCTGATTAGGGTGCGGGGCTTCACTGACTAGGGGTCCTATAAAGGTAGCAGACAGTCAGGCAGTGGCACAGGAGCTAGCAAACAAAGCTGTAAACAGGGGAGTTTGAGTGGGAGTTCTGTTGGAGGAGAAGGTATTTCTAGGTGTTTGGTTTTGTATTGGTAGTATCTGTATGTGTAGAGGCTTGGAGGGGCTTTGTGCTGGGAGAGAAGCGGAGCCCTGATTGGGGGACGGGGCTTCACTGACTAGGGGTCCTATAAAGGTAGCGGCACAGACAGCTGCAGCGGCACAGGAGCTAGCAAACAGAGCTGTAAACAGGAGAGTTTGAGTGGGAGTTCAGTTGGAGGAGAAGGTCTTTGTGTGTGTGTTTGGTTTTGTATTGGGAGTATCTGTATGTGTAGAGGCTTTGTGCTGGGAGAGAAGCTGAGCCCTGATTAGGGGGCGGGGCTTCACTGACTAGGGGTCCTATAAAGGTAGCAGCCAGTCAGTCAGCAGCACAGACAGCTGCAGCGACACAGGAGCTAGCAAACAGAGCTGTAAACGGGAGTTTGAGTGGGAGTTCTGTTGGAGGAGAAGGTATTTGTGTGTGTTTGGCTTTGTATTGGTAGTATCTGTATGTGTAGGGGCTTTGTGCTTGGAGAGAAGCTGAGCCCTGATTAGGGGGAGGGGCTTCACTGACTAGGGGTCCTATAAAGGTAGCAGCCAGTCAGACAGCGGCACAGGAGCTAGCAAACAGAGCTGTAAGCAGGGGAGTTTGAGTGGGAGTACTGTTGGAGGAGAAGGTATTTGTGTGTGTTTGGTTTTGTATTGGTAGTATCTGTATGTGTAGAGGCTTGGAGGGGCTAGGTGCTGTGAGAGAAGCTGAGCCCTGATTAGGGGGCGGGGCTTCACTGACGAGGGGTCCTATAAAGGTAGCAGCCAGTCAGGCAGCGGCACAGGAGCTAGCAAACAGAGCTGTAAACAGGGGAGTTTGAGTGGGAGTTCTGTTGGAAGAGAAGGTATTTGTGTGTTTTTTTGTATTGGTAGTATATATATATGTAGAGGCTTGGAGGGGCTTTGTGCTGGGAGAGAAGCTGAGCCCTGATTAGGGGGCGGGGCTTCACTGACTAGGGGTCCTATAAAGGTAGCAGCCAGTCAGGCAGCTGCTAAGACAGCTGCAGCGGCACAGGAACTAGCAAACAGAGCTGTAAACAGGGGAGTTGGAGTGGGAGTTCTGCTTGAGGAGAAGGTATTTGTGTGTGTTTGGTTTTGTATTGTCAGTATCTGTATGTGCAGGGGCTTTGTGCTGGGAGACAAGCTGAGCCCTGATTAGGGGGCGGGGCTTCACTGACTAGGGGTCCTATAAAGGTAGCTGCCAGTCAGGCAGCGGCACAGGAGCTAGCAAACAAAGCTGTAAACAGGGGAGTTTGAGTGGGTTTTCTGTTGGAGGAGAAGGTATTTGTGTGTGTTTGGCTTTGTATTGGTGGTATCTGTTTGTGTAGAGGCTTGTAGGGGCTTTGTGTTGGGAGAGAAGCTGAGCCCTGATTAGGGGGCGGGGCTTCACTGACTAGGGGTCCTATAAAGGTAGTAGCCAGTCAGGCAGCGGCACAGGAGCGAGCAAACAGACCTGTAAACAGGGCAGTTTGATTGGGAGTTCTGTTGGAGGAGAAGGTATTTGTGTGTTTTTGGTTTTGTATTGTCAGTATCTGTATGTGTAGGGGCTTTGTGCTGGGAGAGAAGTTGAGCCCTGATTAGGGGGCGGGGCTTCACTGACTAGGGGTCCTATAAAGGTAGCAGCCAGTCAGGCAGCGGCACAGGAGCTAGCAAACAGAGCTGTAAACAGGGGAGTTTGAGTGGGAGTTCTGTTGGAGGAGATGGTATTTGTGTGTGTTTGGTTTTGTATTGGTAGTATCTGAATGTGTAGAGGTTTGAAGGGGCTTTGTGCTGGGAGAGAAGCTGAGCCCTGATTAGGGGGCGGGGCTTCACTGACTAGGGGTCCTATGAAGGTAGCAGCCAGTCAGGCAGCGGCACAGACAGCTGCAGCGGCACAGGAGCTAGCAAACAGAGCTGTAAACAGGGGAGTTGGAGTGGGAGTTCCGCTGGAGGAGAAGGTATTTGTGTGTGTTTGGTTTTGTATTGGTAGTATCCGTATGTGTACGGGCTTTGTGCTGGGAGAGAAGCTGAGCCCTGATTAGGGGGCGGGGCTTCACTGACTAGGGGTCCTATAAAGGTAGCAGCCAGTCAGGCAGCGGCACAGGAGCTAGCAAACAGAGCTGTAAACAGGGGAGTTTGAGTGGGAGTTCTGTTGGAGGAGACGGTATTTGTTTGTGTTTGGTTTGGATTGGTAGTACCTGTATGTGTAGGGGCTTTGTGCTGGGAGAGAAGCTGAGCCCTGATTAGGGGGCGGGGCTTCACTGACTAGGGGTCCTATAAAGGTAGCAGCCAGTCAGGCAGCTGCTAAGACAGCTGCAGCGGCACAGGAGCTAGCAAACAGAGCTGTAAACAGGGGAGCTGGAGTGGGAGTTCCGCTGGAGGAGAAGGTATTTGTGTATGTTTGGTTTTGTATTGGTAGTATCTGTATGTGTACGGGCTTTGTGCTGGGAGAGAAGCTGAGCCCTGATTAGGGGGCGGGGCTTCACTGACTAGGGGTCCTATAAAGGTAGCAGCTAGTCAGGCAGCGGCACAGGAGCTAGCAAACAGAGCTGTAAACAGGGGAGTTTGAGTGGGAGTTCTGTTGGAGGAGAAGGTATTTGTGTGTGTTTTTGTATTGGTAGTACCTGTATGTGTAGAGGCTTGGAGGGGCTAGGTGCTGCGAGAGAAGCTGAGCCCTGATTAGGGGGCGGGGCTTAACTGACGAGGTGTCGTATAAAGGTAGCAGCCAGTCAGGCAGCGGCACAGACAGCTGCAGCGGCACAGGAGCTAGCAAACAGAGCTGTAAACAGGGGAGTTTGAGTGGGAGTTCTGTTGGAGGAGAAGGTATTTGTGTGTGTTTGGTTTTGTATTGTCAGTATCTGTATGTGCAGGGGCTTTGTGCTGGGAGAGAAGCTGAGCCCTGATTAGGGGGCGGGGCTTCCCTGACTAGGGGTCCTATAAAGGTAGCAGCCAGTCAGGCAGCGGCACAGGAGCTAGCAAACAGAGCTGTGAACAGGGGAGATTGAGTGGGAGTTCTGTTGGAGGAGAAGGTATTGGTGTGTGTTTGGTTTTGTATTGGTAGTATCTGTATGTGTAGAGGCTTGGAGGGGCTTTGTGCTGGGAGAGAAGCTGAGCCCTGATTAGGGGGCGGGGCTTCACTGACTAGGGGTCCTGTAAAGGTAGCAGCCAGTCAGGCAGCGGCACAGACAGCTGCAGCGGCACAGGAGCTAGCAAACAGAGCTGTAAACAGGGGAGTGTGAGTGGGAGTTCTGTTGGAGGAGAAGGTATTTGTGTGTGTTTGGTTTTGTCTTGGTAGTATCTGTATGTGTAGGGGCTTTGTGCTGGGAGAGAAGCTGAGCCCTGATTAGGGGGCGGGGCTTCACTGACTAGGGGTCCTATAAAGGTAGCAGACAGTCAGGCAGTGGCACAGGAGCTAGCAAACAAAGCTGTAAACAGGGGAGTTTGAGTGGGTTTTCTGTTGGAGGAGAAGGTATTTGTGTGTGTTTGGCTTTGTATTGGTGGTATCTGTTTGTGTAGAGGCTTGTAGGGGCTTTGTGTTGGGAGAGAAGCTGAGCCCTGATTAGGGGGCGGGGCTTCACTGACTAGGGGTCCTATAAAGGTAGCGGCACAGACAGCTGCAGCGGCACAGGAACTAGCAAACAGAGCTGTAAACAGGAGAGTTTGAGTGGGAGTTCAGTTGGAGGAGAAGGTCTTTGTGTGTGTGTTTGGTTTTGTATTGCTAGTATCTGTATGTGTAAAGGCTTTGTGCTGGGATAGAAGCTGAGCCCTGATTAGGGGGCGGGGCTTCACTGACTAGGGGTCCTATAAAGGTAGCAGCCAGTCAGGCAGCAGCACAGACAGCTGCAGCGACACAGGAGCTAGCAAACAGAGCTGTAAACAGGGGAGTTTGTGTGGGAGTTCTGTTGGAGGAGAAGTTATTTGTGTGTGTTTGGTTTTGTATTGGTAGTATATGTATGTGTAGGGGCTTTGTGCTGGGAGAGAAGCTGAGCCCTGATTAGGGGGCGGGGCTTCACTGACTAGGGGTCCTATAAAGGGAGCAGACAGTCAGGCAGTGGCACAGGAGCTAGCAAACAAAGCTATAAACAGGGGAGTTTGAGTGGGTTTTCTGTTGGAGGAGAAGGTATTTGTGTGTGTTTGGCTTTGTATTGGTGGTATCTGTTTGTGTAGAGGCTTGTAGGGGCTTTGTGTTGGGAGAGAAGCTGAGCCCTGATTAGGGGGCGGGGCTTCACTGACTAGGGGTCCTATAAAGGTAGCGGCACAGACAGCTGCATCGGCACAGGAACTAGGAAACAGAGCTGTAAACAGGAGAGTTTGAGTGGGAGTTCAGTTGGAGGAGAAGGTCTTTGTGTGTGTGTTTGGTTTTGTATTGCTAGTATCTGTATGTGTAAAGGCTTTGTGCTGGGAGAGAAGCTGAGCCCTGATTAGGGGGCGGGGCTTCACTGACTGGGGGTCCTATAAAGGGAGCAGCCAGTCAGGGAGCAGCACAGACAGCTGCAGCGGCACAGGAGCTAGCCAACAGAGCTGTAAACAGGGGAGTTTGCGTGGGAGTTCTGTTGGAGGAGAAGGTATTTGTGTGTGTTTGGTTTTGTATTGGTAGTATCTCTATGTGTAGGGGCTTTGTGCCGGGTTAGAAGTTGAGCCCTGATTAGGGGGCGGGGCTTCACTGACTAGGGGTCCTATAAAGGGAGCAGCCAGTCAGGCAGCGGCACAGTCAGCTGCAGCGGCAGAGGAGCTAGCAAACAGAGCTGTAAACAGGGCAGTTTGAGTGTGAGTTCTGTTGGAGGAGAAGGTATTTGTGTGTGTTTGGTTTTGTATTGGTGGTATCTGTTTGTGTAGAGGCTTGGAGGGGCTTTGTGCTGGGAGAGAAGCTGAGCCCTGATTAGGGGGTGGGGCTTCTCTGACTAGGGGTCCTATAAAGGTAGCAGCCAGTCAGGCAGCGGCACAGGAGCTAGCAAACAGAGCTGTAAACAGGGGAGTTTGAGTGGGAGTTCTGTTGGAGGAGAAGGTATTTGTGTGTGTTTGGCTTTGTATTGGTAGTATCTGTATGTGTAGGGGCTTTGTGCTTGGAGAGAAGCTGAGCCCTGATTAGGGGGAGGGGCTTCACTGACTAGGGGTCCTATAAAGGTAGCAGCCAGTCAGACAGCGGCACAGGAGCTAGCAAACAGAGCTGTAAGCAGGGGAGTTTGAGTGGGAGTACTGTTGGAGGAGAAGGTATTTGTGTGTGTTTGGTTTTGTATTGGTAGTATCTGTATGTGTAGAGGCTTGGAGGGGCTAGGTGCTGTGAGAGAAGCTGAGCCCTGATTAGGGGGCGGGGCTTCACTGACGAGGGGTCCTATAAAGGTAGCAGCCAGTCAGGCAGCGGCACAGGAGCTAGCAAACAGAGCTGTAAACAGGGGAGTTTGAGTGGGAGTTCTGTTGGAAGAGAAGGTATTTGTGTGTTTTTTTGTATTGGTAGTATATATATATGTAGAGGCTTGGAGGGGCTTTGTGCTGGGAGAGAAGCTGAGCCCTGATTAGGGGGCGGGGCTTCACTGACTAGGGGTCCTATAAAGGTAGCAGCCAGTCAGGCAGCGGCACAGACAGCTGCAGCGGCACAGGAGCTAGCAAACAGAGCTGTAAACAGGGGAGTTGGAGTGGGAGTTCTGCTTGAGGAGAAGGTATTTGTGTGTGTTTGGTTTTGTATTGTCAGTATCTGTATGTGCAGGGGCTTTGTGCTGGGAGACAAGCTGAGCCCTGATTAGGGGACGGGGCTTCACTGACTAGGGGTCCTATAAAGGTAGCTGCCAGTCAGGCAGCGGCACAGGAGCTAGCAAACAAAGCTGTAAACAGGGGAGTTTGAGTGGGTTTTCTGTTGGAGGAGAAGGTATTTGTGTGTGTTTGGCTTTGTATTGGTAGTACCTGTATGTTTAGAGGCTTGGAGGGGCTTTGTGCTGGGAGAGAAGCTGAGCCCTGATTAGGGGGCGGGGCTTCACTGACTAGGGGTCCTATAAAGGTAGCAGACAGTCAGGCAGTGGCACAGGAGCTAGCAAACAAAGCTGTAAACAGGGGAGTTTGAGTGGGAGTTCTGTTGGAGGAGAAGGTATTTCTAGGTGTTTGGTTTTGTATTGGTAGTATCTGTATGTTTAGAGGCTTGGAGGGGCTTTGTGCTGGGAGAGAAGCGGAGCCCTGATTGGGGGACGGGGCTTCACTGACTAGGGGTCCTATAAAGGTAGCGGCACAGACAGCTGCAGCGGCACAGGAGCTAGCAAACAGAGCTGTAAACAGGAGAGTTTGAGTGGGAGTTCAGTTGGAGGAGAAGGTCTTTGTGTGTGTGTTTGGTTTTGTATTCGGAGTATCTGTATGTGTAGAGGCTTTGTGCTGGGAGAGAAGCTGAGCCCTGATTAGGGGGCGGGGCTTCACTGACTAGGGGTCCTATAAAGGTAGCAGCCAGTCAGTCAGCAGCACAGACAGCTGCAGCGACACAGGAGCTAGCAAACAGAGCTGTAAACAGGGGAGTTTGAGTGGGAGTTCTGTTGGAGGAGAAGGTATTTGTGTGTGTTTGGCTTTGTATTGGTAGTATCTGTATGTGTAGGGGCTTTGTGCTTGGAGAGAAGCTGAGCCCTGATTAGGGGGAGGGGCTTCACTGACTAGGGGTCCTATAAAGGTAGCAGCCAGTCAGACAGCGGCACAGGAGCTAGCAAACAGAGCTGTAAGCAGGGGAGTTTGAGTGGGAGTACTGTTGGAGGAGAAGGTATTTGTGTGTGTTTGGTTTTGTATTGGTAGTATCTGTATGTGTAGAGGCTTGGAGGGGCTAGGTGCTGTGAGAGAAGCTGAGCCCTGATTGGGGGCGGGGCTTCACTGACGAGGGGTCCTATAAAGGTAGCAGCCAGTCAGGCAGCGGCACAGGAGCTAGCAAACAGAGCTGTAAACAGGGGAGTTTGAGTGGGAGTTCTGTTGGAAGAGAAGGTATTTGTGTGTTTTTTTGTATTGGTAGTATATATATATGTAGAGGCTTGGAGGGGCTTTGTGCTGGGAGAGAAGCTGAGCCCTGATTAGGGGGCGGGGCTTCACTGACTAGGGGTCCTATAAAGGTAGCAGCCAGTCAGGCAGCTGCTAAGACAGCTGCAGCGGCACAGGAACTAGCAAACAGAGCTGTAAACAGGGGAGTTTGAGTGGGTTTTCTGTTGGAGGAGAAGGTATTTGTGTGTGTTTGGCTTTGTATTGGTAGTACCTGTATGTTTAGAGGCTTGGAGGGGCTTTGTGCTGGGAGAGAAGCTGAGCCCTGATTAGGGGGCGGGGCTTCACTGACTAGGGGTCCTATAAAGGTAGTAGCCAGTCAGGCAGCGGCACAGGAGCGAGCAAACAGACCTGTAAACAGGGCAGTTTGATTGGGAGTTCTGTTGGAGGAGAAGATATTTGTGTGTTTTTGGTTTTGTATTGTCAGTATCTGTATGTGTAGGGGCTTTGTGCTGGGAGAGAAGTTGAGCCCTGATTAGGGGGCGGGGCTTCACTGACTAGGGGTCCTATAAAGGTAGCAGCCAGTCAGGCAGCGGCACAGGAGCTAGCAAACAGAGCTGTAAACAGGGGAGTTTGAGTGGGAGTTCTGTTGGAGGAGATGGTATTTGTGTGTGTTTGGTTTTGTATTGGTAGTATCTGAATGTGTAGAGGTTTGAAGGGGCTTTGTGCTGGGAGAGAAGCTGAGCCCTGATTAGGGGGCGGGGCTTCACTGACTAGGGGTCCTATGAAGGTAGCAGCCAGTCAGGCAGCGGCACAGACAGCTGCAGCGGCACAGGAGCTAGCAAACAGAGCTGTAAACAGGGGAGTTGGAGTGGGAGTTCCGCTGGAGGAGAAGGTATTTGTGTGTGTTTGGTTTTGTATTGGTAGTATCCGTATGTGTACGGGCTTTGTGCTGGGAGAGAAGCTGAGCCCTGATTAGGGGGCGGGGCTTCACTGACTAGGGGTCCTATAAAGGTAGCAGCCAGTCAGGCAGCGGCACAGGAGCTAGCAAACAGAGCTGTAAACAGGGGAGTTTGAGTGGGAGTTCTGTTGGAGGAGAAGGTATTTGTTTGTGTTTGGTTTGGATTGGTAGTACCTGTATGTGTAGGGGCTTTGTGCTGGGAGAGAAGCTGAGCCCTGATTAGGGGGCGGGGCTTCACTGACTAGGGGTCCTATAAAGGTAGCAGCTAGTCAGGCAGCGGCACAGGAGCTAGCAAACAGAGCTGTAAACAGGGGAGTTTGAGTGGGAGTTCTGTTGGAGGAGAAGGTATTTGTGTGTGTTTTTGTATTGGTAGTACCTGTATGTGTAGAGGCTTGGAGGGGCTAGGTGCTGCGAGAGAAGCTGAGCCCTGATTAGGGGGCGGGGCTTAACTGACGAGGTGTCCTATAAAGGTAGCAGCCAGTCAGGCAGCGGCACAGACAGCTGCAGCGGCACAGGAGCTAGCAAACAGAGCTGTAAACAGGGGAGTTTGAGTGGGAGTTCTGTTGGAGGAGAAGGTATTTGTGTGTGTTTGGCTTTGTATTGGTGGTATCTGTTTGTGTAGAGGCTTGTAGGGGCTTTGTGTTGGGAGAGAAGCTGAGCCCTGATTAGGGGGCGGGGCTTCACTGACTAGGGGTCCTATAAAGGTAGCGGCACAGACAGCTGCATCGGCACAGGAACTAGGAAACAGAGCTGTAAACAGGAGAGTTTGAGTGGGAGTTCAGTTGGAGGAGAAGGTCTTTGTGTGTGTGTTTGGTTTTGTATTGCTAGTATCTGTATGTGTAAAGGCTTTGTGCTGGGAGAGAAGCTGAGCCCTGATTAGGGGGCGGGGCTTCACTGACTAGGGGTCCTATAAAGGTAGCAGCCAGTCAGGCAGCGGCACAGGAGCTAGCAAACAGAGCTGTAAACAGGGGAGTTTGCGTGGGAGTTCTGTTGGAGGAGAAGGTATTTGTGTGTGTTTGGTTTTGTATTGGTAGTATCTCTATGTGTAGGGGCTTTGTGCCGGGTTAGAAGCTGAGCCCTGATTAGGGGGCGGGGCTTCACTGACTAGGGGTCCTATAAAGGGAGCAGCCAGTCAGGCAGCGGCACAGTCAGCTGCAGCGGCAGAGGAGCTAGCAAACAGAGCTGTAAACAGGGCAGTTTGAGTGTGAGTTCTGTTGGAGGAGAAGGTTTTTGTGTGTGTTTGGTTTTGTATTGGTAGTATCTGTATGTGTAGAGGCTTGGAGGGGCTTTGTGCTGGGAGAGAAGCTGAGCCCTGATTAGGGGGTGGGGCTTCTCTGACTAGGGGTCCTATAAAGGTAGCAGCCAGTCAGGCAGCGGCACAGGAGCTAGCAAACAGAGCTGTAAACAGGGGAGTTTGAGTGGGAGTTCTGTTGGAGGAGAAGGTATTTGTGTGTGTGTGTTGGTTTTTGTATTGGTAGTATCTGTATGTGTAGTGGCTTTGTGCTGGGAGAGAAGCTGAGCCCTGATTAGGGGGCGGGGCTTCACTGACTAGGGGTCCTATGAAGGTAGCAGCCAGTCAGGCAGCGGCACAGACAGCTGCAGCGGCACAGGAGCTAGCAAACAAAGCTGTAAACAGGGGAGTTTGAGTGGGAGTTCTGTTGGAGGAGAAGGTATTTCTAGGTGTTTGGTTTTGTATTGGTAGTATCTGTATGTGTAGAGGCTTGGAGGGGCTTTGTGCTGGGAGAGAAGCTGAGCCCTGATTGGGGGACGGGGCTTCACTGACTAGGGGTCCTATAAAGGTAGCGGCACAGACAGCTGCAGCGGCACAGGAGCTAGCAAACAGAGCTGTAAACAGGAGAGTTTGAGTGGGAGTTCAGTTGGAGGAGAAGGTCTTTGTGTGTTTGGTTTTGTATTGGGAGTATCTGTATGTGTAGAGGCTTTGTGCTGGGAGAGAAGCTGAGCCCTGATTAGGGGGCGGGGCTTCACTGACGAGGGGTCCTATAAAGGTAGCAGCCAGTCAGGCAGCGGCACAGGAGCTAGCAAACAGAGCTGTAAGCAGGGGAGTTTGAGTGGGAGTTCTGTTGGAAGAGAAGGTATTTGTGTGTTTTTTTGTATTGGTAGTATATATATATGTAGAGGTTGGAGGGGCTTTGTGCTGGGAGAGAAGCTGAGCCCTGATTAGGGGGCGGGGCTTCACTGACTAGGGGTCCTATAAAGGTAGCAGCCAGTCAGGCAGCTGCTAAGACAGCTGCAGCGGCACAGGAGCTAGCAAACAGAGATGTAAACAGGGGAGCTGGAGTGGGAGTTCCGCTGGAGGAGAAGGTATTTGTGTATGTTTGGTTTTGTATTGGTAGTATCTGTATGTGTACGGGCTTTGTGCTGGGAGAGAAGCTGAGCCCTGATTAGGGGGCGGGGCTTCACTGACTAGGGGTCCTATAAAGGTAGCAGCTTGTCAGGCAGCGGCACAGGAGCTAGCAAACAGAGCTGTAAACAGGGGAGTTTGAGTGGGAGTTCTGTTGGAGGAGAAGGTATTTGTGTGTGTTTGGTTTTGTATTGTCAGTATCTGTATGTGCAGGGGCTTTGTGCTGGGAGAGAAGCTGAGCCCTGATTAGGGGGCGGGGCTTCCCTGACTAGGGGTCCTATAAAGGTAGCAGCCAGTCAGGCAGCGGCACAGGAGCTAGCAAACAGAGCTGTGAACAGGGGAGATTGAGTGGGAGTTCTGTTGGAGGAGAAGGTATTGGTGTGTGTTTGGTTTTGTATTGGTAGTATCTGTATGTGTAGAGGCTTGGAGGGGCTTTGTGCTGGGAGAGAAGCTGAGCCCTGATTAGGGGGCGGGGCTTCACTGACTAGGGGTCCTGTAAAGGTAGCAGCCAGTCAGGCAGCGGCACAGACAGCTGCAGCGGCACAGGAGCTAGCAAACAGAGCTGTAAACAGGGGAGTGTGAGTGGGAGTTCTGTTGGAGGAGAAGGTATTTGTGTGTGTTTGGTTTTGTCTTGGTAGTATCTGTATGTGTAGGGGCTTTGTGCTGGGAGAGAAGCTGAGCCCTGATTAGGGGGCGGGGCTTCACTGACTAGGGGTCCTATAAAGGTAGCAGCCAATCAGACAGAGGCACAGGAGCTAGAAAACAGAGCTGTAAGCAGGGGAGTTTGAGTGGGAGTTCTGTTGGAGGAGAAGGTATTTGTGTATGTTTTTTTGTATTGGTAGTGTCTGTATGTGTAGGGGTTTGGCGGGGCTTTGTGCTTGGAGAGAAGCTGAGCCCTGATTAGGGGGGGGGGCTTCACTGACTAGGGGTCCTATAAAGGTAGCAGCCAGTCAGGCATCGGCACAGACAGCTGCAGCGGCACAGGAGCTAGCAAACAGAGCTGTAAACAGGGGAGTTGGAGTGGGATTTCTGTTGGAGGAGATGGTATTTGTGTGTGTATGGTTTTGTATTGGTAGTATCTGTATGTGTAGGGGTTTGGCGGGGCTTTGTGCTTGGAGAGAAGCTGAGCCCTGATTAGGGGGCGGGGCTTCACTGACTAGGGGTCCTATAAAGGTAGCAGCCAGTCAGGCAGCGGCACAGACAGCTGAAGCGGCACAGGAGCTAGCAAACAGAGCTGTAAGCAGGGGAGTTTGAGTGGGAGTTCTGTTGGAGGAGAAGGTATTTGTGTGTGTTCGGTTTTGTATTGGTAGTGTCTGTATGTGTACGGGCTTTGTGCTGGGAGACAAGCTGAGCCCTGATTGGGGGCGGTGCTTCACTGACTAGGGGTCCTATAAAGGTAGCAGCCAGTCAGGCAGCGGAACAGACAGCTGCAGAGGCACAGGAGCTAGCAAACAGAGCTGTAAACAGGGGAGTTTGAGTGGGAGTTCTGTTGGAGGAGAAGGTATTTGTGTTTGTTTTTGTATTGGTAGTATCTGTATGTGTAGAGGTTTGAAGGGGCTTTGTGCTGGGAGAGAAGCTGAGCCCTGATTAGGGGGCGGGGCTTCACTGACTTGGGGTCCTATAAAGGTAGCAGCCAGTCAGGCAGCGGAACAGACAGCTGCAGCGGCACAGGAGCTAGCAAACAGAGCTGTAAATAGGGGAGTTTGAGTGGGAGTTCTGTTGGAGGAGAAGGTATTTGTGTGTGTGTGTTTGGTTTTGTATTGGTAGTATCTGTATGTGTAGAGGCTTGTAGGGGCTTTGTGATGGGAGAGAAGCTGAGCCCTGATTAGGGGGCGGGGCTTCCCTGTCTAGGGGTCCTATAAAGGGAGCAGCCAGTCAGACAGCGGCATAAGAGCTAGCAAACAGAGCTGTAAACAGGGGAGTTTGAGTGGGAGTTCTGTTGGAGGAGAAGGTATTTGTGTGTGTTTGGTTTTGTATTGTCAGTGTCTGTATGTGCAGGGGCTTTGTGCTGGGAGAGAAGCTGAGCCCTGATTAGGGGGCGGGGCTTCACTGCCTAGGGGTCCTATAAAGGTAGGAGCCAGTCAGGCAGCGGCACAGACAGCTGCAGCGGCACAGGAGCTAGGAAACGGAGCTGTAAGCAGGGGAGTTTGAGTGGGAGTACTGTTGGAGGAGAAGGTATTTGTGTGTGTTTGGTTTTGTATTGGTAGTATCTGTATGTGTAGAGGCTTGGAGGGGCTAGGTGCTGTGAGAGAAGCTGAGCCCTGATTAGGGGGCGGGGCTTCACTGACTAGGGGTCCTATAAAGGTAGCAGCCAGTCAGGCAGCGGCACAGGAGCTAGCAAACAGAGCTGTAAACAGGGGAGTTTGAGTGGGAGTTCTGTTGGAAGAGAAGGTATTTGTGTGTTTTTTTGTATTGGTAGTATATATATATGTAGAGGCTTGGAGGGGCTTTGTGCTGGGATAGAAGCTGAGCCCTGATTAGGGGGCGGGGCTTCACTGACTAGGGGTCCTATAAAGGTAGCAGCCAGTCAGGCAGCTGCTAAGACAGCTGCAGCGGCACAGGAGCTAGCAAACGGAGCTGTAAACAGGGGAGTTGGAGTGGGAGTTCTTCTTCAGGAGAAGGTATTTGTGTGTGTTTGGTTTTGTATTGTCAGTATCTGTATGTGCAGGGGCTTTGTGCTGGGAGAGAAGCTGAGCCCTGGTTAGGGGGCGGGGCTTCACTGACTAGGGGTCCTATGAAGGTAGCAGCCAGTCAGGCAGGGGCACAGACAGCTGCAGCGGCACAGGAGATAGCAAACAGAGCTGTAAACAGGGGAGTTTGAGTGGGAGTTCTGTTGGAGGAGAAGGTATTTGTGTGTGTGTTTGGTTTTGTACTGGTAGTATGTGTACGTGTAGGGGCTTTGTGCTGGGAGAGAAGCTGAGCCCTGATTAGGAGGCGGGGCTTCACTGACTAGGGGTCCTATGAAGGTAGCAGCCAGTCAGGCAGCGGCACAGACAGCTGCAGCGGCACAGGAGCTAGCAAACAGAGCTGTAAACAGGGGAGTTTGAGTGGGAGTTCTGTTGGAGGAGAAGGTATTTGTGTGTGTTTGGTTTTCTATTGGTAGTCCCTGTATGTTTAGAGGCTTGGAGGGGCTTTGTGCTGGGAGAGAAGCTGAGCCCTGATTAGGGGGCGGGGCTTCACTGACTAGGGGTCCTATAAAGGTAGCAGACAGTCAGGCAGTGGCACAGGAGCTAGCAAACAAAGCTGTAAACAGGGGAGTTTGTGTGGGAGTTCTGTTGGAGGAGAAGGTATTTGTGTGTGTTTGGCTTTGTATTGGTGGTATCTGTTTGTGCAGAGGCTTGTAGGGGCTTTGTGTTGGGAGAGAAGCTGAGCCCTGATTAGGGGGCGGGGCTTCACTGACTAGGGGTCCTATAAAGGTAGCGGCACAGACAGCTGCAGCGGCACAGGAACTAGCAAACAGAGCTGTAAACAGGAGAGTTTGAGTGGGAGTTCAGTTGGAGGAGAAGGTCTTTGTGTGTGTGTTTGGTTTTGTATTGCTAGTATCTGTATGTGTAAAGGCTTTGTGCTGGGATAGAAGCTGAGCCCTGATTAGGGGGCGGGGCTTCACTGACTAGGGGTCCTATAAAGGTAGCAGCCAGTCAGGCAGCAGCACAGACAGCTGCAGCGGCACAGTAGCTAGCAAACAGAGCTGTAAACAGGGGAGTTTGAGTGGGAGTTCTGTTGGAGGAGAAGGTATTTGTGTGTGTGTTTGGTTTTGTACTGGTAGTATCTGTACGTGTAGGGGCTTTGTGCTGGGAGAGAAGCTGAGCCCTGATTAGGGGGCGGGGCTTCACTGACTAGGGGTCCTATAAAGGTAGCAGACAGTCAGGCAGTGGCACAGGAGCTAGCAAACAAAGCTGTAAACAGGGGAGTTTGAGTGGGAGTTCTGTTGGAGGAGAAGGTATTTCTAGGTGTTTGGTTTTGTATTGGTAGTATCTGTATGTGTAGAGGCTTGGAGGGGCTTTGTGCTGGGAGAGAAGCTGAGCCCTGATTGGGGGACGGGGCTTCACTGACTAGGGGTCCTATAAAGGTAGCGGCACAGACAGCTGCAGCGGCACAGGAGCTAGCAAACAGAGCTGTAAACAGGGGAGTTTGAGTGGGAGTTCAGTTGGAGGAGAAGGTCTTTGTGTGTGTGTTTGGTTTTGTATTGGGAGTATCTGTTTGTGTAGAGGCTTTGTGCTGGGAGAGAAGCTGAGCCCTGATTAGGGGGCGGGGCTTCACTGACTAGGGGTCCTATAAAGGTAGCAGCCAGTCAGTCAGCAGCACAGACAGCTGCAGCGACACAGGAGCAGGCAAACAGAGCTGTAAACAGGGGAGTTTGAGTGGGAGTTCTGTTGGAGGAGAAGGTATTTGTGTGTGTTTGGTTTTGTATTAGTAGTGTATGTATGTGTAGGGGCTTTGTGCTGGGAGAGAAGCTGAGCCCTGATTAGGGGGCGGGGCTTCACTGACTTGGGGTCCTATAAAGGGAGCAGCCAGTCAGGCAGTGGCACAGACAGCTGCAGCGACACAGGAGCAGGCAAACAGAGCTGTAAACAGGGGAGTTTGAGTGGGAGTTCTGTTGGAGGAGAAGGTATTTGTGTGTGTTTGGTTTTGTATTGGTAGTATCTGTATGTGTAGAGGCTTGGAGGGGCTTTGTGCTGGGAGAGAAGCTGAGCCCTGATTAGGGGGCGGGGCTTCCCTGACTAGGAGTCCTATAAAGGGAGCAGCCAGTCAGGCAGCGGCACAGGAGCTAGCAAACAGAGCTGTAAAAAGGGGAGTTTGAGTGGGAGTTCTGTTGGAGGAGAAAGTATTTGTGTGTGTTTGGTTTTGTATTGGTGGTATCTGTATATGTAGGGTCTTTGTGCTGGGAGAGAAACTGAGCCCTGATTAGGGGGCGGGGCTTCCCTGACTAGGGGTCCTATAAAGGTAGCGGCCAGTCAGGCACCGGCACAGGAGCTAGCAAACAGATCTGTCAACAGGGGAGTTTGAGTGGGAGTTCTGTTGGAGAAGAAGGTAATTGTGTGTTTGGTTTGTATTGGTAGTATCTGTATGTGTAGAGGCTTGGAGGGGCTTTGTGCTGGGAGAGAAGCTGAGCCCTGATTAGGGGGCGGGGCTTCACTGACTAGGGGTCCTATAAAGGTAGCAGACAGTCAGGCAGTGGCACAGGAGCTAGCAAACAAAGCTGTAAACAGGGGAGTTTGAGTGGGTTTTCTGTTGGAGGAGAAGGTATTTGTGTGTGTTTGGCTTTGTATTGGTGGTATCTGTTTGTGGAGAGGCTTGTAGGGGCTTTGTGTTGGGAGAGAAGCTGAGCCCTGATTAGGGGGCGGGGCTTCACTGACTAGGGGTCCTATAAAGGTAGCGGCACAGACAGCTGCAGCGGCACAGGAACTAGCAAACAGAGCTGTAAACAGGAGAGTTTGAGTGGGAGTTCAGTTGGAGGAGAAGGTCTTTGTGTGTGTGTTTGGTTTTGTATTGCTAGTATCTGTATGTGTAAAGGCTTTGTGCTGGGAGAGAAGCTGAGCCCTGATTAGGGGGCGGGGCTTCACTGACTAGGGGTCCTGTAAAGGTAGCAGCCAGTCAGGCAGCAGCACAGACAGCTGCAGCGACACAGGAGCTAGCAAACAGAGCTGTAAACAGGGGAGTTTGTGTGGGAGTTCTGTTGGAGGAGAAGTTATTTGTGTGTGTTTGGTTTTGTATTGGTAGTATATGTATGTGTAGGGGCTTTGTGCTGGGAGAGAAGCTGAGCCCTGATTAGGGGGCGGAGCTTCACTGACTAGGGGTCCTATAAAGGGAGCAGCCAGTCAGGGAGCAGCACAGACAGCTGCAGCGGCACAGGAGCTAGCAAACAGAGCTGTAAACAGGGGAGTTTGAGTGGGAGTTCTGTTGGAGGAGAAGGTATTTGTGTGTGTTGGGTTTTGTATTGGTAGTATCTGTATGTGTAGAGGCTTGGAGGGGCTTTGTGCTGGGAGAGAAGCTGAGCCCTGATTAGGGGGTGGGGCTTCACTGACTAGGGGTCCTATAAAGGTAGCAGCCAGTCAGGCAGCGGCACAGACAACTGCAGCGGCACAGGAGCTAGCAAACAGATCTGTAAACAGGGGAGTTTGATTGGGTGTTCTGTTGTAGGAGAAGGTATTTGTGTGTGTTCGGTTTTGTATTGGTGGTATCTTTATATGTAGGGGCTTTGTGCTGGGAGAGAAGCTGAGCCCTGATTAGGGGGCGGGGCTTCTCTGACTAGGGGTCCTATAAAGGTAGCAGCCAGTCAGGCAGCGGCACAGGAGCTAGCAAACAGAGCTGTAAACAGGGGAGTTGGAGTTCTGTTGGAGGAGAAGGTATTTGTGTGTGTTTGGATTGGTATTGTCAGTATCTGTATGTGCAGGGGCTTTGTGCTGGGAGAGAAGCTGAGCCCTGATTAGGGGGTGGGCCTTCACTGACTAGGGGTCCTATAAAGGTAGCAGCCAGTCAGGCAGCGGCACAGGAGCTAGCAAACAGAGCTGTAAACAGGGGAGTTTGAGTGGGAGTTCTGTTGGAGGAGAAGGTATTTGTGTGTGTTTTTGTATTGGTAGTATCTGTATGTGTAGAGGCTTGGAGGGGCTAGGTGCTGCGAGAAAAGCTGAGCCCTGATTAGGGGGCGGGGCTTCCCTGACTAGGGGTCCTATAAAGGTAGCAGCCAGTCAGGCAGCGGCACAGGAGCTAGCAAAAAGAGCTGTAAACAGGGGAGTTTGAGTGGGAGTTCTGTTGGAGGAGAAGGTATTTGTGTGTGTTTGGTTTTGTATTGGTAGTATCTGTATGTGTAGGGGCTTTGTGCTGGGAGAGAAGCTGAGCCCTGAGTAGGGGGCGGGGCTTCACTGACTAGGGGTCCTATGAAGGTAGCAGCCAGTCATGCAGCGGCACAGACAGCTGCAGCAGCACAGGTGCTAGCAAACAGAGCTGTAAACAGGGGAGTTGGAGTGGGAGTTCTGTTGTAGGAGAAGGTATTTTTGTGTGTTAGGTTTTGTATTGGTGTTATCTGTTTGTGTAGAGGCTTGTAGGGGCTTTGTGTTGGAAGAGAAGCTGAGCCCTGATTAGGGGGCGGGGCTTCACTGACTAGGGGTCCTATAAAGGTAGCGGCACAGACAGCTGCAGCGACACAGGAGCTAGCAAACAGAGCTGTAAACAGGGGAGTTTGTGTTAGAGTTCTGTTGGAGGAGAAGTTATTTGTGTGTGTTTGGTTTTGTATTGGTAGTATCCGTATGTGTAGGGGCTTGGAGGGGATTTGTGCTGGGAGAGAAGCTGAGCCCTGGTTAGGGGGCGGGGCTTCACTGACTAGGGGTCCTATGAAGGTAGCAGCCAGTCAGGCAGGGGCACAGACAGCTGCAGCGGCACAGGAGCTAGCAAACAGAGCTGTAAACAGGGGAGTTTGAGTGGGAGTTCTGTTGGAGGAGAAGGTATTTGTGTGTGTGTTTGGTTTTGTACTGGTAGTATCTGTACGTGTAGGGGCTTTGTGCTGGGAGAGAAGCTGAGCCCTGATTAGGGGGCGGGGCTTCACTGACTACGGGTCCTATGAAGGTAGCAGACAGTCAGGCATCGGCACAGACAGCTGCAGCGGCACAGGAGCTAGCAAACAGAGCTGTAAACAGGGGAGTTTGAGCGGGAGTTCTGTTGGAGGAGAAGGTATTTGTGTGTGTTTGGTTTTCTATTGGTAGTCCCTGTATGTTTAGAGGCTTGGAGGGGCTTTGTGCTGGGAGAGAAGCTGAGCCCTGATTAGGGGGCGGGGCTTCACTGACTAGGGGTCCTATAAAGGTAGCAGACAGTCAGGCAGTGGCACAGGAGCTAGCAAACAAAGCTGTAAACAGGGGAGTTTGAGTGGGTTTTCTGTTGGAGGAGAAGGTATTTGTGTGTGTTTGGCTTTGTATTGGTGGTATCTGTTTGTGTAGAGGCTTGTAGGGGCTTTGTGTTGGGAGAGAAGCTGAGCCCTGATTAGGGGGCGGGGCTTCACTGACTAGGGGTCCTATAAAGGTAGCGGCACAGACAGCTGCAGCGGCACAGGAGCTAGCAAACAGAGCTGTAAACAGGGGAGTTTGAGTGGGAGTTTTTTTGGAGAAGATGGTATTTGTGTGTGCTTCGTTTTGTATTGGTAGTATCTGTATGTGTATTGGTTTGGCGGGGCTTTGTGATTGGAGAGAAGCTGAGCCCTGATTAGGGGGCGGGGCTTCACTGACTAGGGTTCCTATAAAGGTAGCAGCCAGTCAGGCAGAGGAACAGACAGCTGCAGTGGCACAGGAGCTAGCAAACAGAGCTGTGAACAGGGGAGTTTGAGTGGGAGTTCTGTTGGAGGAGAAGGTATTTGTGTGTGTTCGGTTTTGTATTGGTAGTGTCTGTATGTGTACGGGCTTTGTGCTGGGAGAGAAGCTGAGCCCTGATTAGGGGGCGGGGCTTCACTGACTAGGGGTCCTATAAAGGTAGCAGCCAGTCAGGCAGCGGAACAGACAGCTGCAGTGGCACAGGAGCTAGCAAACAGAGCTGTAAACAGGGGAGTTTGAGTGGGAGTTCTGTTGGAGGAGAAGGTATTTGTATGTGTAGAGGCTTGGAGGGGCTAGGTGCTGGGAGAGAAGCTGAGCCCTGATTAGGGGGCGGGGCTTCACTGACTAGGGGTCCTATAAAGGCAGCAGCCAGTCAGGCAGCGGCACAGGAGCTAGCAAACATTGCTGTAAGCAGGGGAGTTGGAGTGGGAGTTCTGTTGGAGGAGAAGGTATTTGTGTGTGTTTGGTTTTGTATTGGTAGTATCTGTATGTGTAGAGGCTTGGAGGGGCTTTGTGCTGGGAGAGAAGCTGAGCCCTGATTTGGGGGCGGGGCTTCACTGACTAGGGGTCCTACAAAGGTAGCAGCCAGTCAGGCAGCGGCACAGGAGCTAGCAAACAGAGCTGTAAACAGGGGAGTTTGAGTGGGAGTTCTGTTGGAGGAGAAGGTATTTGTGTGTGTTCGGTTTTGTATTGGTAGTGTCTGTATGTGTACGGGCTTTGTGCTGGGAGAGAAGCTGAGCCCTGATTAGGGGGCGGGGCTTCACGGACTAGGTGTCCTATAAAGGTAGCAGCCAGTCAGGCAGCGGCTAAGACAGCTGCAGCGGCACAGGAGTTAGCAAACAGAGCTGTAAACAGGGGAGTTTGAGTGGGAGTTCTGTTGGAGGAGAAGGTATTTGTGTGTGTTTGGTTTTGTATTGTCAGTATCTGTATGTGCAGGGGCTTTGTGCTGGGAGAGAAGCTGAGCCCTGATTAGGGGGCGGGGCTTCCCTGACTAGGGGTCCTATAAAGGTAGCAGCCAGTCAGACAGCAGCACAGAAGCTAGCAAACAGTGCTGTAAGCAGGGGAGTTTGAGTGGGAGTTCTGTGGGAGGAGAAGGTATTTGTGTGTGTTTTTTTGTATTGGTAGTATCTGTATGTGTAGAGGCTTGGAGGGCCTTTGTGCTGGGAGAGAAGCTGAGCCCTGATTAGGGGGCGGGGCTTCACTGACTAGGGGTCCTATAAAGGTAGCAGCCAGTCAGGCAGCGGCACAGGAGCTAGCAAACAGAGCTGTAAACAGGGGAGTTTGTGTGGGAGTTCTGTTGGAGGAGAAGGTATTTGTGTGTGTTTGGTTTTGCATTGGTAGTATCTGTATGTGTAGAGGCTTGGAGGGGCTTTGTGCTGGGAGAGAAGCTGAGCCCTGATTAGGGGGCGGGGCTTCACTGACTAGGGGTCCTATAAAGGTAGCAGCCAGTCAGGCAGCGGCACAGGAGCTAGCAAACAGAGCTGTAAACAGGGGAGTTTGTGTGGGAGTTCTGTTGGAGGAGAAGGTATTTGTGTGTGTTTGGTTTTGCATTGGTAGTATCTGTATGTGTAGAGGCTTGGAGGGGCTTTGTGCTGGGAGAGAAGCTGAGCCCTGATTAGGGGGCGGGGCTTCACTGACTAGGGGTCCTATAAATGTAGCAGCCAGTCAGGCAGCGGCACAGGAGCTAGCAAACAGAGCTGTAAACAGGGGAGTTTGAGTGGGAGTTCTGTTGGAGGAGAAGGTATTTGTGTGTGTTTGGTTTTGTATTGTCAGTATCTGTATGTGCAGGGGCTTTGTGCTGGGAGAGAAGCTGAGCCCTGATTAGGGGGCGGGGCTTCCCTGACTAGGGGTCCTATAAAGGTAGCAGCCAGTCAGGCAGCGGCACAGGAGCTAGCAAACAGAGCTGTGAACAGGGGAGATTGAGTGGGAGTTCTGTTGGAGGAGAAGGTATTGGTGTGTGTTTGGTTTTGTATTGGTAGTATCTGTATGTGTAGAGGCTTGGAGGGGCTTTGTGCTGGGAGAGAAGCTGAGCCCTGATTAGGGGGCGGGGCTTCACTGACTAGGGGTCCTGTAAAGGTAGCAGCCAGTCAGGCAGCGGCACAGACAGCTGCAGCGGCACAGGAGCTAGCAAACAGAGCTGTAAACAGGGGAGTGTGAGTGGGTGTTCTGTTGGAGGAGAAGGTATTTGTGTGTGTTTGGTTTTGTCTTGGTAGTATCTGTATGTGTAGGGGCTTTGTGCTGGGAGAGAAGCTGAGCCCTGATTAGGGGGCGGGGCTTCACTGACTAGGGGTCCTATAAAGGTAGCAGCCAATCAGACAGAGGCACAGGAGCTAGAAAACAGAGCTGTAAGCAGGGGAGTTTGAGTGGGAGTTCTGTTGGAGGAGAAGGTATTTGTGTATGTTTTTTTGTATTGGTAGTGTCTGTATGTGTAGGGGTTTGGCGGGGCTTTGTGCTTGGAGAGAAGCTGAGCCCTGATTAGGGGGGGGGGCTTCACTGACTAGGGGTCCTATAAAGGTAGCAGCCAGTCAGGCATTGGCACAGACAGCTGCAGCGGCACAGGAGCTAGCAAACAGAGCTGTAAACAGGGGAGTTGGAGTGGGATTTCTGTTGGAGGAGATGGTATTTGTGTGTGTATGGTTTTGTATTGGTAGTATCTGTATGTGTAGGGGTTTGGCGGGGCTTTGTGCTTGGAGAGAAGCTGAGCCCTGATTAGGGGGCGGGGCTTCACTGACTAGGGGTCCTATAAAGGTAGCAGCCAGTCAGGCAGCGGCACAGACAGCTGAAGCGGCACAGGAGCTAGCAAACAGAGCTGTAAGCAGGGGAGTTTGAGTGGGAGTTCTGTTGGAGGAGAAGGTATTTGTGTGTGTTCGGTTTTGTATTGGTAGTGTCTGTATGTGTACGGGCTTTGTGCTGGGAGACAAGCTGAGCCCTGATTGGGGGCGGTGCTTCACTGACTAGGGGTCCTACAAAGGTAGCAGCCAGTCAGGCAGCGGCACAGGAGCTAGCAAACAGAGCTGTAAACAGGGGAGTTTGAGTGGGAGTTCTGTTGGAGGAGAAGGTATTTGTGTGTGTTCGGTTTTGTATTGGTAGTGTCTGTATGTGTACGGGCTTTGTGCTGGGAGAGAAGCTGAGCCCTGATTAGGGGGCGGGGCTTCACGGACTAGGTGTCCTATAAAGGTAGCAGCCAGTCAGGCAGCGGCTAAGACAGCTGCAGCGGCACAGGAGTTAGCAAACAGAGCTGTAAACAGGGGAGTTTGAGTGGGAGTTCTGTTGGAGGAGAAGGTATTTGTGTGTGTTTGGTTTTGTATTGTCAGTATCTGTATGTGCAGGGGCTTTGTGCTGGGAGAGAAGCTGAGCCCTGATTAGGGGGCGGGGCTTCCCTGACTAGGGGTCCTATAAAGGTAGCAGCCAGTCAGACAGCAGCACAGAAGCTAGCAAACAGTGCTGTAAGCAGGGGAGTTTGAGTGGGAGTTCTGTGGGAGGAGAAGGTATTTGTGTGTGTTTTTTTGTATTGGTAGTATCTGTATGTGTAGAGGCTTGGAGGGCCTTTGTGCTGGGAGAGAAGCTGAGCCCTGATTAGGGGGCGGGGCTTCACTGACTAGGGGTCCTATAAAGGTAGCAGCCAGTCAGGCAGCGGCACAGGAGCTAGCAAACAGAGCTGTAAACAGGGGAGTTTGTGTGGGAGTTCTGTTGGAGGAGAAGGTATTTGTGTGTGTTTGGTTTTGCATTGGTAGTATCTGTATGTGTAGAGGCTTGGAGGGGCTTTGTGCTGGGAGAGAAGCTGAGCCCTGATTAGGGGGCGGGGCTTCACTGACTAGGGGTCCTATAAAGGTAGCAGCCAGTCAGGCAGCGGCACAGGAGCTAGCAAACAGAGCTGTAAACAGGGGAGTTTGTGTGGGAGTTCTGTTGGAGGAGAAGGTATTTGTGTGTGTTTGGTTTTGCATTGGTAGTATCTGTATGTGTAGAGGCTTGGAGGGGCTTTGTGCTGGGAGAGAAGCTGAGCCCTGATTAGGGGGCGGGGCTTCACTGACTAGGGGTCCTATAAATGTAGCAGCCAGTCAGGCAGCGGCACAGGAGCTAGCAAACAGAGCTGTAAACAGGGGAGTTTGAGTGGGAGTTCTGTTGGAGGAGAAGGTATTTGTGTGTGTTTGGTTTTGTATTGTCAGTATCTGTATGTGCAGGGGCTTTGTGCTGGGAGAGAAGCTGAGCCCTGATTAGGGGGCGGGGCTTCCCTGACTAGGGGTCCTATAAAGGTAGCAGCCAGTCAGGCAGCGGCACAGGAGCTAGCAAACAGAGCTGTGAACAGGGGAGATTGAGTGGGAGTTCTGTTGGAGGAGAAGGTATTGGTGTGTGTTTGGTTTTGTATTGGTAGTATCTGTATGTGTAGGGGTTTGGCGGGGCTTTGTGCTTGGAGAGAAGCTGAGCCCTGATTAGGGGGCGGGGCTTCACTGACTAGGGGTCCTATAAAGGTAGCAGCCAGTCAGGCATTGGCACAGACAGCTGCAGCGGCACAGGAGCTAGCAAACAGAGCTGTAAACAGGGGAGTTGGAGTGGGATTTCTGTTGGAGGAGAAGGTATTTGTGTGTGTTTGGTTTTGTATTGGTAGTATCTGTATGTGTAGAGGCTTGGAGGGGCTTTGTGCTGGGAGAGAAGCTGAGCCCTGATTTGGGGGCGGGGCTTCACTGACTAGGGGTCCTACAAAGGTAGCAGCCAGTCAGGCAGCGGCACAGGAGCTAGCAAACAGAGCTGTAAACAGGGGAGTTTGAGTGGGAGTTCTGTTGGAGGAGAAGGTATTTGTGTGTGTTTGGTTTTGTATTGTCAGTATCTGTATGTGCAGGGGCTTTGTGCTGGGAGAGAAGCTGAGCCCTGATTAGGGGGCGGGGCTTCCCTGACTAGGGGTCCTATAAAGGTAGCAGCCAGTCAGGCAGCGGCACAGGAGCTAGCAAACAGAGCTGTGAACAGGGGAGATTGAGTGGGAGTTCTGTTGGAGGAGAAGGTATTGGTGTGTGTTTGGTTTTGTATTGGTAGTATCTGTATGTGTAGGGGTTTGGCGGGGCTTTGTGCTTGGAGAGAAGCTGAGCCCTGATTAGGGGGCGGGGCTTCACTGACTAGGGGTCCTATAAAGGTAGCAGCCAGTCAGGCATTGGCACAGACAGCTGCAGCGGCACAGGAGCTAGCAAACAGAGCTGTAAACAGGGGAGTTGGAGTGGGATTTCTGTTGGAGGAGAAGGTATTTGTGTGTGTTTGGTTTTGTATTGGTAGTATCTGTATGTGTAGAGGCTTGGAGGGGCTTTGTGCTGGGAGAGAAGCTGAGCCCTGATTTGGGGGCGGGGCTTCACTGACTAGGGGTCCTACAAAGGTAGCAGCCAGTCAGGCAGCGGCACAGGAGCTAGCAAACAGAGCTGTAAACAGGGGAGTTTGAGTGGGAGTTCTGTTGGAGGAGAAGGTATTTGTGTGTTTTTTTGTATTGGTAGTATATATATATGTAGAGGCTTGGAGGGGCTTTGTGCTGGGAGAGAAGCTGAGCCCTGATTAGGGGGCGGGGCTTCACTGACTAGGGGTCCTATAAAGGTAGCAGCCAGTCAGGCAGCTGCTAAGACAGCTGCAGCGGCACAGGAGCTAGCAAACGGAGCTGTAAACAGGGGAGTTGGAGTGGGAGTTCTGCTTCAGGAGAAGGTATTTGTGTGTGTTTGGTTTTGTATTGTCAGTATCTGTATGTGCAGGGGCTTTGTGCTGGGAGAGAAGCTGAGCCCTGATTAGGGGGCGGGGCTTCACTGACTAGGGGTCCTATAAAGGTAGCGGCACAGACAGCTGCAGCGACACAGGAGCTAGCAAACAGAGCTGTAAACAGGGGAGTTTGTGTTGGAGAAGTTATTTGTGTGTGTTTGGTTTTGTATTGGTAGTATCTGTATGTGTAGGGGCTTGGAGGGGATTTGTGCTGGGAGAGAAGCTGAGCCCTGGTTAGGGGGCGGGGCTTCACTGACTAGGGGTCCTATGAAGGTAGCAGCCAGTCAGGCAGGGGCACAGACAGCTGCAGCGGCACAGGAGATAGCAAACAGAGCTGTAAACAGGGGAGTTTGAGTGGGAGTTCTGTTGGAGGAGAAGGTATTTGTGTGTGTGTTTGGTTTTGTACTGGTAGTATGTGTACGTGTAGGGGATTTGTGCTGGGAGAGAAGCTGAGCCCTGATTAGGAGGCGGGGCTTCACTGACTAGGGGTCCTATGAAGGTAGCAGCCAGTCAGGCAGCGGCACAGACAGCTGCAGCGGCACAGGAGCTAGCAAACAGAGCTGTAAACAGGGGAGTTTGAGTGGGAGTTCTGTTGGAGGAGAAGGTATTTGTGTGTGTTTGGTTTTCTATTGGTAGTCCCTGTATGTTTAGAGGCTTGGAGGGGCTTTGTGCTGGGAGAGAAGCTGAGCCCTGATTAGGGGGCGGGGCTTCACTGACTAGGGGTCCTATAAAGGTAGCAGACAGTCAGGCAGTGGCACAGGAGCTAGCAAACAAAGCTGTAAACAGGGGAGTTTGTGTGGGAGTTCTGTTGGAGGAGAAGGTATTTGTGTGTGTTTGGCTTTGTATTGGTGGTATCTGTTTGTGCAGAGGCTTGTAGGGGCTTTGTGTTGGGAGAGAAGCTGAGCCCTGATTAGGGGGCGGGGCTTCACTGACTAGGGGTCCTATAAAGGTAGCGGCACAGACAGCTGCAGCGGCACAGGAACTAGCAAACAGAGCTGTAAACAGGAGAGTTTGAGTGGGAGTTCAGTTGGAGGAGAAGGTCTTTGTGTGTGTGTTTGGTTTTGTATTGCTAGTATCTGTATGTGTAAAGGCTTTGTGCTGGGATAGAAGCTGAGCCCTGATTAGGGGGCGGGGCTTCACTGACTAGGGGTCCTATAAAGGTAGCAGCCAGTCAGGCAGCAGCACAGACAGCTGCAGCGACACAGGAGCTAGCAAACAGAGCTGTAAACAGGGGAGTTTGTGTGGGAGTTCTGTTGGAGGAGAAGTTATTTGTGTGTGTTGGGTTTTGTATTGGTAGTATCTGTGTGTGTAGAGGCTTGGAGGGGCTTTGTGCTGGGAGAGAAGCTGAGCACTGATTAGGGGGCGGGGCTTCACTGACTAGGGGTCCTATAAAGGTAGCAGCCAGTCAGGCAGCGGCACAGGAGCTAGCAAAGAGAGCTGTAAACAGGGGAGTTTGAGTGGGAGTTCTGTTGGAGGAGAAGGTATTTGTGTGTGTGTGTTGGTTTTTGTATTGGTAGTATCTGTATGTGTAGCGGCTTTGTGCTGGGAGAGAAGCTGAGCCCTGATTAGGGGGCGGGGCTTCACTGACTAGGGTTCCTATAAAGGTAGCAGCCAGTCAGGCAGCAGCACAGACAGCTGCAGCGGCACAGTAGCTAGCAAACAGAGCTGTAAACAGGGGAGTTTGAGTGGGAGTTCTGTTGGAGGAGAAGGTATTTGTGTGTGTGTTTGGTTTTGTACTGGTAGTATCTGTACGTGTAGGGGCTTTGTGCTGGGAGAGAAGCTGAGCCCTGATTAGGGGGCGGGGCTTCACTGACTAGGGGTCCTATAAAGGTAGCAGACAGTCAGGCAGTGGCACAGGAGCTAGCAAACAAAGCTGTAAACAGGGGAGTTTGAGTGGGAGTTCTGTTGGAGGAGAAGGTATTTCTAGGTGTTTGGTTTTGTATTGGTAGTATCTGTATGTGTAGAGGCTTGGAGGGGCTTTGTGCTGGGAGAGAAGCTGAGCCCTGATTGGGGGACGGGGCTTCACTGACTAGGGGTCCTATAAAGGTAGCGGCACAGACAGCTGCAGCGGCACAGGAGCTAGCAAACAGAGCTGTAAACAGGGGAGTTTGAGTGGGAGTTCAGTTGGAGGAGAAGGTCTTTGTGTGTGTGTTTGGTTTTGTATTGGGAGTATCTGTTTGTGTAGAGGCTTTGTGCTGGGAGAGAAGCTGAGCCCTGATTAGGGGGCGGGGCTTCACTGACTTGGGGTCCTATAAAGGGAGCAGCCAGTCAGGCAGTGGCACAGACAGCTGCAGCGGCACAGGAGCTAGCAAACAGAGCTGTAAACAGAGGAGTTTGAGTGGGAGTTCTGTTGGAGGAGAAGGTATTTGTGTGTGTTTGGTTTTGTATTGGTAGTATCTGTATGTGTAGAGGCTTGGAGGGGCTTTGTGCTGGGAGAGAAGCTGAGCCCTGATTAGGGGGCGGGGCTTCACTGACTAGGGGTCCTATAAAAGTAGCAGCCAGTCAGGCAGCGGCACAGGAGCTGGCAAACAGAGCTGTAAACAGGGGAGTTTGAGTGGGAGTTCTGTTGGAGGAGAAGGTATTTGTGTGTGTGTGCGTTTGGTTTTGTATTGGTAGTCTCTGTATGTGTAGAGGCTTGGAGGGGCTTTGTGCTGGGAGAGAAACTGAGCCCTGATTAGGGGGCGGGGCTTCACTGACTAGGAGTCCTACAAAGGTAGCGGCACAGACAGCTGCAGCGGCACAGGAGCTAGGAAACAGATCTCTAAACAGGGGAGTTTGATTGGGTGTTCTGTTGTAGGAGAAGGTATTTGTGTGTGTTCGGTTTTGTATTGGTGGTATTTGTATATGTAGGGGCTTTGTGCTGGGAGAGAAGCTGAGCCCTGATTAGGGGGCGGGGCTTCTCTGACTAAGGGTCCTATAAAGGTAGCAGCCAGTCAGGCAGCGGCACAGGAGCCTGCAAACAGAGCTGTAAACAGGGGAGTTTGAGTCGGAGTTCTGTTGGAGGAGAAGGTATTTGTGTGTGTGTGTGTTTGGTTTTGTATTGGTAGTATCTGTATGTGTAGGGGCTTTGTGCTGGGAGAGAAGCTGAGCCCTGATTAGGGGGCGGGGCTTCACTGACTAGGAGTCCTATAAAGGTAGCGGCACACACAGCTGCACGGGCACAGGAGCTAGCAAACAGAGCTGTAAACAGGGGAGTTTGAGTGGGAGTTCTGTTGGAGGAGAAAGTATTTGTGTGTGTTTGGTTTTGTATTGGTGGTATCTGAATTGGAAGGGGCTTTGTGCTGGGAGAGAAGCTGAGCCCTGACTAGGGGGCGGGGCTTCACTGACTAGGGGTCCTATAAAGGTAGAAGCCAGTCAGGCAGCAGCACAGACAGCTGCAGCGGCACAGGAGCTAGCAAACAGAGCTGTAAACAGGGGAGTTTGAGTGGGAGTTCTGTTGGAGGAGAAGGTATTTGTGTGTGTTTGGTTTTGTATTGGTAGTATATGTATGTGTAGGGGCTTTGTGCTGGGAGAGAAGCTGAGCCCTGATTAGGGGCGGGGCTTCACTGACTAGGGGTCCTATAAAGGGAGCAGCCAGTCAGGCAGCGGCACAGACAGCTGCAGCGGCAGAAGAGCTAGCAAACAGAGCTGTAAACAGGGGAGTTTGCGTGGGAGTTCTGTTGGAGGAGAAGGTATTTGTGTGTGTTTGGTTTTGTATTGGTAGTATCTGTATGTGTAGAGGCTTGGAGGGGCTTTGTGCTGGGAGAGAAGCTGAGCCCTGATTAGGGGGCGGGGCTTCCCTGACTAGGGGTCCTATAAAGGTAGCGGCCAGTCAGGCACCGGCACAGGAGCTAGCAAACAGATCTGTCAACGGGGGAGTTTGAGTGGGAGTTCTGTTGGAGAAGAAGGTAATTGTGTGTTTGGTTTGTATTGGTAGTATCTGTATGTGTAGAGGCTTGGAGGGGCTTTGTGCTGGGAGAGAAGCTGAGCCCTGATTAGGGGGCGGGGCTTCACTGACTAGGGGTCCTATAAAGGTAGCAGCCAGTCAGGCAGCGGCACAGGAGCTAGCAAACAGATCTGTCAACGGGGGAGTTTGAGTGGGAGTTCTGTTGGAGGAGAAGGTATTTGTGTGTGTGTGCGTTTGGTTTTGTATTGGTAGTCTCTGTATGTGTCGAGGCTTGTAGGGGCTTTGTGCTGGGAGAGAAACTGAGCCCTGATTAGGGGGCGGGGCTTCACTGACTAGGGGTCCTACAAAGGTAGCGGCACAGACAGCTGCAGCGGCACAGTAGCTTGCAAACAGAGCTGTAAACAGGGAGTTTGACTGGGAGTTCTGTTGGAGGAGAAGGTGTTTGTGTGTGTGTGTGTTTGGTTTTGTATTGGTAGTATATGTATGTTTAGAGGCTTAGAGGGGCTTTGTGCTGGGAGAGAAGCTGAGCCCTGTTTAGGGGCGGGGCTTCACTGACTAGGAGTCCTATAAAGGTAGCGGCAGAGACAGCTGCACCGGCACAGGAGCTAGCAAACAGAGCTCTAAACAGGGGAGTTTGAGCGGGAGTTCTGTTGGAGGAGAAGGTATTTGTGTGTGTTTGGTTTTGTATTGGTAGTATATGTATGTGTAGGGGCTTTGTGCTGGGAGAGAAGCTGCACCCTGATTAGAGCCGGGGCTTCACTGACTAGGGGTCCTATAAAGGGAGCAGCCAGTCAGGCAGCGGCACAGGAGCTAGCAAACAGAGCTGTAAAAAGGGGAGTTTGAGTGGGAGTTCTGTTGGAGGAGAAGGTATTTGTGTGTGTTTGGTTTTGTATTGGTACTATGTGTATGTGTAGAGGCTTGGAGGGGCTTTGTGCTGGGAGAGAAGCTGAGCCCTGATTAGGGGGCGGGGCTTCCCTGACTAGGGGTCCTATAAAGGTAGCAGCAGGTCAGGCAGCGGCACAGGAGCTAGCAAACAGGGCTGTAAACAGGGGAGTTTGAGTGGGAGTTCTGTTGGAGGAGAAGGTATTTGTGTGTGTTTGGTTTTGTATTGGTAGTATCTGTATGTGTAGGGGCTTTGTGCTGGGAGAGAAGCTGAGCCCTGAGTAGGGGGCGGGGCTTCACTGACTAGGGGTCCTATGAAGGTAGCAGCCAGTCATGCAGCGGCACAGACAGCTGCAGCAGCACAGGTGCTAGCAAACAGATCTGTAAACAGGGGAGTTGGAGTGGGAGTTCTGTTGTAGGAGAAGGTATTTTTGTGTGTTAGGTTTTGTATTGGTGTTATCTGTTTGTGTAGAGGCTTGTAGGGGCTTTGTGTTGGAAGAGAAGCTGAGCCCTGATTAGGGGGCGGGGCTTCACTGACTAGGGGTCCTATAAAGGTAGCGGCACAGACAGCTGCAGCGACACAGGAGCTAGCAAACAGAGCTGTAAACAGGGGAGTTTGTGTTAGAGTTCTGTTGGAGGAGAAGTTATTTGTGTGTGTTTGGTTTTGTATTGGTAGTATCTGTATGTGTAGGGGCTTGGAGGGGATTTGTGCTGGGAGAGAAGCTGAGCCCTGGTTAGGGGGCGGGGCTTCACTGACTAGGGGTCCTATGAAGGTAGCAGCCAGTCAGGCAGGGGCACAGACAGCTGCAGCGGCACAGGAGCTAGCAAACAGAGCTGTAAACAGGGGAGTTTGAGTGGGAGTTCTGTTGGAGGAGAAGGTATTTGTGTGTGTGTTTGGTTTTGTACTGGTAGTATCTGTACGTGTAGGGGCTTTGTGCTGGGAGAGAAGCTGAGCCCTGATTAGGGGGCGGGGCTTCACTGACTAGGGGTCCTATGAAGGTAGCAGCCAGTCAGGCAGCGGCACAGACAGCTGCAGCAGCACAGGAGCTAGCAAACAGAGCTGTAAACAGGGGAGTTTGAGTGGGAGTTCTGTTGGAGGAGAAGGTATTTGTGTGCGTTTGGTTTTCTATTGGTAGTCCCTGTATGTTTAGAGGCTTGGAGGGGCTTTGTGCTGGGAGAGAAGCTGAGCCCTGATTAGGGGGCGGGGCTTCACTGACTAGGGGTCCTATAAAGGTAGCAGACAGTCAGGCAGTGGCACAGGAGCTAGCAAACAAAGCTGTAAACAGGGGAGTTTGAGTGGGTTTTCTGTTGGAGGAGAAGGTATTTGTGTGTGTTTGGCTTTGTATTGGTGGTATCTGTTTGTGGAGAGGCTTGTAGGGGCTTTGTGTTGGGAGAGAAGCTGAGCCCTGATTAGGGGGCGGGGCTTCACTGACTAGGGGTCCTATAAAGGTAGCGGCACAGACAGCTGCAGCGGCACAGGAACTAGCAAACAGAGCTGTAAACAGGAGAGTTTGAGTGGGAGTTCAGTTGGAGGAGAAGGTCTTTGTGTGTGTGTTTGGTTTTGTATTGCTAGTATCTGTATGTGTAAAGGCTTTGTGCTGGGAGAGAAGCTGAGCCCTGATTAGGGGGCGGGGCTTCACTGACTAGGGGTCCTGTAAAGGTAGCAGCCAGTCAGGCAGCAGCACAGACAGCTGCAGCGACACAGGAGCTAGCAAACAGAGCTGTAAACAGGGGAGTTTGTGTGGGAGTTCTGTTGGAGGAGAAGTTATTTGTGTGTGTTTGGTTTTGTATTGGTAGTATATGTATGTGTAGGGGCTTTGTGCTGGGAGAGAAGCTGAGCCCTGATTAGGGGGCGGAGCTTCACTGACTAGGGGTTCTATAAAGGGAGCAGCCAGTCAGGGAGCAGCACAGACAGCTGCAGCGGCACAGGAGCTAGCAAACAGAGCTGTAAACAGGGGAGTTTGAGTGGGAGTTCTGTTGGAGGAGAAGGTATTTGTGTGTGTTGGGTTTTGTATTGGTAGTATCTGTATGTGTAGAGGCTTGGAGGGGCTTTGTGCTGGGAGAGAAGCTGAGCCCTGATTAGGGGGTGGGGCTTCACTGACTAGGGGTCCTATAAAGGTAGCAGCCAGTCAGGCAGCGGCACAGACAACTGCAGCGGCACAGGAGCTAGCAAACAGATCTGTAAACAGGGGAGTTTGATTGGGTGTTCTGTTGTAGGAGAAGGTATTTGTGTGTGTTCGGTTTTGTATTGGTGGTATCTTTATATGTAGGGGCTTTGTGCTGGGAGAGAAGCTGAGCCCTGATTAGGGGGCGGGGCTTCTCTGACTAGGGGTCCTATAAAGGTAGCAGCCAGTCAGGCAGCGGCACAGGAGCTAGCAAACAGAGCTGTAAACAGGGGAGTTTGAGTGGGAGTTCTGTTGGAGGAGAAGGTATTTGTGTGTGTGTGTTGGTTTTTGTATTGGTAGTATCTGTATGTGTAGCGGCTTTGTGCTGGGAGAGAAGCTGAGCCCTGATTAGGGGGCGGGGCTTCACTGACTAGGGGTCCTATAAAGGTAGCAGCCAGTCAGGCAGCAGCACAGACAGCTGCAGCGGCACAGGAGCTAGCAAACAGAGCTGTAAACAGGGGAGTTGGAGTTCTGTTGGAGGAGAAGGTATTTGTGTGTGTTTGGATTGGTATTGTCAGTATCTGTATGTGCAGGGGCTTTGTGCTGGGAGAGAAGCTGAGCCCTGATTAGGGGGTGGGCCTTCACTGACTAGGGGTCCTATAAAGGTAGCAGCCAGTCAGGCAGCGGCACAGGAGCTAGCAAACAGAGCTGTAAACAGGGGAGTTTGAGTGGGAGTTCTGTTGGAGGAGAAGGTATTTGTGTGTGTTTTTGTATTGGTAGTATCTGTATGTGTAGAGGCTTGGAGGGGCTAGGTGCTGCGAGAAAAGCTGAGCCCTGATTAGGGGGCGGGGCTTCCCTGACTAGGGGTCCTATAAAGGTAGCAGCCAGTCAGGCAGCGGCACAGGAGCTAGCAAAAAGAGCTGTAAACAGGGGAGTTTGAGTGGGAGTTCTGTTGGAGGAGAAGGTATTTGTGTGTGTTTGGTTTTGTATTGGTAGTATCTGTATGTGTAGGGGCTTTGTGCTGGGAGAGAAGCTGAGCCCTGAGTAGGGGGCGGGGCTTCACTGACTAGGGGTCCTATGAAGGTAGCAGCCAGTCATGCAGCGGCACAGACAGCTGCAGCAGCACAGGTGCTAGCAAACAGAGCTGTAAACAGGGGAGTTGGAGTGGGAGTTCTGTTGTAGGAGAAGGTATTTTTGTGTGTTAGGTTTTGTATTGGTGTTATCTGTTTGTGTAGAGGCTTGTAGGGGCTTTGTGTTGGAAGAGAAGCTGAGCCCTGATTAGGGGGCGGGGCTTCACTGACTAGGGGTCCTATAAAGGTAGCGGCACAGACAGCTGCAGCGACACAGGAGCTAGCAAACAGAGCTGTAAACAGGGGAGTTTGTGTTAGAGTTCTGTTGGAGGAGAAGTTATTTGTGTGTGTTTGGTTTTGTATTGGTAGTATCCGTATGTGTAGGGGCTTGGAGGGGATTTGTGCTGGGAGAGAAGCTGAGCCCTGGTTAGGGGGCGGGGCTTCACTGACTAGGGGTCCTATGAAGGTAGCAGCCAGTCAGGCAGGGGCACAGACAGCTGCAGCGGCACAGGAGCTAGCAAACAGAGCTGTAAACAGGGGAGTTTGAGTGGGAGTTCTGTTGGAGGAGAAGGTATTTGTGTGTGTGTTTGGTTTTGTACTGGTAGTATCTGTACGTGTAGGGGCTTTGTGCTGGGAGAGAAGCTGAGCCCTGATTAGGGGGCGGGGCTTCACTGACTACGGGTCCTATGAAGGTAGCAGACAGTCAGGCATCGGCACAGACAGCTGCAGCGGCACAGGAGCTAGCAAACAGAGCTGTAAACAGGGGAGTTTGAGCGGGAGTTCTGTTGGAGGAGAAGGTATTTGTGTGTGTTTGGTTTTCTATTGGTAGTCCCTGTATGTTTAGAGGCTTGGAGGGGCTTTGTGCTGGGAGAGAAGCTGAGCCCTGATTAGGGGGCGGGGCTTCACTGACTAGGGGTCCTATAAAGGTAGCAGACAGTCAGGCAGTGGCACAGGAGCTAGCAAACAAAGCTGTAAACAGGGGAGTTTGAGTGGGTTTTCTGTTGGAGGAGAAGGTATTTGTGTGTGTTTGGCTTTGTATTGGTGGTATCTGTTTGTGTAGAGGCTTGTAGGGGCTTTGTGTTGGGAGAGAAGCTGAGCCCTGATTAGGGGGCGGGGCTTCACTGACTAGGGGTCCTATAAAGGTAGCGGCACAGACAGCTGCAGCGGCACAGGAGCTAGCAAACAGAGCTGTAAACAGGGGAGTTTGAGTGGGAGTTTTTTTGGAGAAGATGGTATTTGTGTGTGCTTCGTTTTGTATTGGTAGTATCTGTATGTGTATTGGTTTGGCGGGGCTTTGTGATTGGAGAGAAGCTGAGCCCTGATTAGGGGGCGGGGCTTCACTGACTAGGGTTCCTATAAAGGTAGCAGCCAGTCAGGCAGAGGAACAGACAGCTGCAGTGGCACAGGAGCTAGCAAACAGAGCTGTGAACAGGGGAGTTTGAGTGGGAGTTCTGTTGGAGGAGAAGGTATTTGTGTGTGTTCGGTTTTGTATTGGTAGTGTCTGTATGTGTACGGGCTTTGTGCTGGGAGAGAAGCTGAGCCCTGATTAGGGGGCGGGGCTTCACTGACTAGGGGTCCTATAAAGGTAGCAGCCAGTCAGGCAGCGGAACAGACAGCTGCAGTGGCACAGGAGCTAGCAAACAGAGCTGTAAACAGGGGAGTTTGAGTGGGAGTTCTGTTGGAGGAGAAGGTATTTGTATGTGTAGAGGCTTGGAGGGGCTAGGTGCTGGGAGAGAAGCTGAGCCCTGATTAGGGGGCGGGGCTTCACTGACTAGGGGTCCTATAAAGGCAGCAGCCAGTCAGGCAGCGGCACAGGAGCTAGCAAACATTGCTGTAAGCAGGGGAGTTGGAGTGGGAGTTCTGTTGGAGGAGAAGGTATTTGTGTGTGTTTGGTTTTGTATTGGTAGTATCTGTATGTGTAGAGGCTTGGAGGGGCTTTGTGCTGGGAGAGAAGCTGAGCCCTGATTTGGGGGCGGGGCTTCACTGACTAGGGGTCCTACAAAGGTAGCAGCCAGTCAGGCAGCGGCACAGGAGCTAGCAAACAGAGCTGTAAACAGGGGAGTTTGAGTGGGAGTTCTGTTGGAGGAGAAGGTATTTGTGTGTGTTCGGTTTTGTATTGGTAGTGTCTGTATGTGTACGGGCTTTGTGCTGGGAGAGAAGCTGAGCCCTGATTAGGGGGCGGGGCTTCACGGACTAGGTGTCCTATAAAGGTAGCAGCCAGTCAGGCAGCGGCTAAGACAGCTGCAGCGGCACAGGAGTTAGCAAACAGAGCTGTAAACAGGGGAGTTTGAGTGGGAGTTCTGTTGGAGGAGAAGGTATTTGTGTGTGTTTGGTTTTGTATTGTCAGTATCTGTATGTGCAGGGGCTTTGTGCTGGGAGAGAAGCTGAGCCCTGATTAGGGGGCGGGGCTTCCCTGACTAGGGGTCCTATAAAGGTAGCAGCCAGTCAGACAGCAGCACAGAAGCTAGCAAACAGTGCTGTAAGCAGGGGAGTTTGAGTGGGAGTTCTGTGGGAGGAGAAGGTATTTGTGTGTGTTTTTTTGTATTGGTAGTATCTGTATGTGTAGAGGCTTGGAGGGCCTTTGTGCTGGGAGAGAAGCTGAGCCCTGATTAGGGGGCGGGGCTTCACTGACTAGGGGTCCTATAAAGGTAGCAGCCAGTCAGGCAGCGGCACAGGAGCTAGCAAACAGAGCTGTAAACAGGGGAGTTTGTGTGGGAGTTCTGTTGGAGGAGAAGGTATTTGTGTGTGTTTGGTTTTGCATTGGTAGTATCTGTATGTGTAGAGGCTTGGAGGGGCTTTGTGCTGGGAGAGAAGCTGAGCCCTGATTAGGGGGCGGGGCTTCACTGACTAGGGGTCCTATAAATGTAGCAGCCAGTCAGGCAGCGGCACAGGAGCTAGCAAACAGAGCTGTAAACAGGGGAGTTTGAGTGGGAGTTTTTTTGGAGGAGACGGTATTTATGTGTGTTTGGTATTGTATTGGTAGTATCTGTATGTGTATTGGTTTGGCGGGGCTTTGTGCTTGGAGAGAAGCTGAGACCTGATTAGGGGGCGAGGCTTCACTGACTAGGGGTCCTATAAAGGTAGCAGCCAGTCAGGCAGAGGAACAGACAGCTGCAGTGGCACAGGAGCTAGCAAACAGAGCTGTGAACAGGGGAGTTTGAGTGGGAGTTCTGTTGGAGGAGAAGGTATTTGTGTGTGTTTGGATTTGTATTGTCAGTATCTGTATGTGCAGGGGCTTTGTGCTGGGAGAGAGGCTGAGCCCTGATTGGGGGCGGGGCTTCCCTGACTAGGGGTCCTACAAAGGTAGGAGCCAGTCAGGCAGCGGCACAGGAGCTAGCAAACAGAGCTTTTAACAGGGGAGTTGGAGTGGGAGTTCTGTTGGAGGAGAAGGTATTTGTGTGTGTTTGGATTTGTATTGTCAGTATCTGTATGTGCAGGGGCTTTGTGCTGGGAGAGAGGCTGAGCCCTGATTGGGGGCGGGGCTTCCCTGACTAGGGGTCCTATAAAGGTAGCAGCCAGTCAGGCAGCGGCACAGACAGCTGCAGCGGCACAGGAGCTAGCAAACAGAGCTGTAAACAGGGGAGTTTGAGTGGGAGTTCTGTTGGAGGAGAAGGTATTCGTGTGTGTTTGGTTTTGTATTGGTAGTATCTGTATGTGTAGAGGCTTGGAGGGGCTTTGTGCTGGGAGAGAAGGTGAGCACTGATTAGGGGGCGGGGCTTCACTGACTAGGGGTCCTATAAATGTAGCAGCCAGTCAGGCAGCGGCACAGGAGCTAGCAAACAGAGCTGTAAACAGGGGAGTTTGAGTGGGAGTTTTTTTGGAGGAGACGGTATTTATGTGTGTTTGGTATTGTATTGGTAGTATCTGTATGTGTATTGGTTTGGCGGGGCTTTGTGCTTGGAGAGAAGCTGAGACCTGATTAGGGGGCGAGGCTTCACTGACTAGGGGTCCTATAAAGGTAGCAGCCAGTCAGGCAGAGGAACAGACAGCTGCAGTGGCACAGGAGCTAGCAAACAGAGCTGTGAACAGGGGAGTTTGAGTGGGAGTTCTGTTGGAGGAGAAGGTATTTGTGTGTGTTTTTGTATTGGTAGTATCTGTATGTGTAGAGGCTTGGAGGGGCTAGGTGCTGGGAGAGAAGCTGAGCGCTGATTAGGGGGCGGGGCTTCACTGACTAGGGGTCCTATAAAGGTAGCAGCCAGTCAGGCAGCGGCTAAGACAGCTGCAGCGGCACAGGAGCTAGCAAACAGAGCTGTAAACAGGGGAGTTTGAGTGGGAGTTCTGTTGGAGGAGAAGGTATTTGTGTTTGTTTGGTTTTGTATTGGTAGTATCTGTATATGTAGAGGCTTTGTGCTGGGAGAGAAGCTGAGCCCTGATTAGGGGGCGGGGCTTCCCTGACTAGGGGTCCTATAAAGGTAGCAGCCAGTCAGACAGCAGCACAGGAGCTAGCAAACAGTGGTGTAAGCGGTGGAGTTTGAGTGGGAGTTCTGTTGGAGGAGAAGGTATTTGTGTGTGTTTTTTTGTATTGGTAGTATCTGTATGTGCAGAGGCTTGGAGGGGCTTTGTGCTGGGAGAGAAGCTAAGCCCTGATTAGGGGGCGGGGCTTCAATGACTAGGGGTCCTATAAAGGTAGCAGCCAGTCAGGCATTGGCACAGACAGCTGCAGCGGCACAGGAGCTAGCAAACAGAGCTGTAAACAGGGGAGTTTGAGTGGGAGTTCTGTTGGAGGAGAAGGTATTTGTCTGTGTTTGGTTTTGTATTGGTAGTATCTGTATGTGTAGGGGCTTTGTGCTGGGAGAGAAGCTGAGCCCTGATTAGGGGGCGGGGCTTCACTGACTTGGGGTCCTATAAAGGTAGCAGCCAGTCAGGCAGCGGCACAGGAGCTAGGAAACAGAGCTTTTAACAGGGGAGTTGGAGTGGGAGTTCTGTTGGAGGAGAAGGTATTTGCGTGTGCTTGGTTTTGTATTGGTAGTATCTGTATGTGTAGAGGCTTGGAGGGGCTTTGTGCTGGGAGAGAAGCTGAGCCCTGATGAGGGGGCGGGGCTTCACTGACCAGGGGTCCTATAAAGGTAGCAGCCAGTCAGGCAGCGAGTAAGACAGCTGCAGCGGCACAGGAGCTAGCAAACAGAGCTTTTAACAGGGGAGTTTGAGTGGGAGTTCTGTTGGAGGAGAAGGTATTTGTGTGTGTTTTTGTATTGGTAGTATCTGTATGTGTAGAGGCTTGGAGGGGCTAGGTGCTGGGAGAGAAGCTGAGCCCTGATTAGGGGGCGGGGCTTCACTGACTAGGGGTCCTAGAAAGGTAGCAGCCAGTCAGGCAGCGGCACAGGAGCCAGCAAACAGAGCTGTAAACAGGGGAGTTTGAGTGGGAGTTTTTTTGGAGGAGATGGTATTTGTGTGTATTTGGTTTTGCATTGGTAGTATCTGTATGTGTATTGGTTTGGCGGGGCTTTGTGCTTGGAGAGAAGCTGAGCCCTGATTAGGGGGCGGGGCTTCACTGACTAGGGTTCCTATAAAGGTAGCAGCCAGTCAGGCAGAGGAACAGACAGCTGCAGTGGCACAGGAGCTAGGAAACAGAGCTGTAAACAGGGGAGTTTGAGTGGGAGTTCTGTTGGAGGAGAAGGTATTTGTGTTTGTATTGGTAGTATCTGTATGTGTAGAGGCTTGGAGGGGCTAGGTGCTGGGAGAGAAGCTGAGCCCTGATTAGGGGGCGGGGCTTCACTGACTAGGGGTCCTAGAAAGGTAGCAGCCAGTCAGGCAGCGGCACAGGAGCTAGCAAACAGTGCTGTAAGCAGGGGAGTTTGAGTGGGAGTTCTGTTGGAGGAGAAGGTATTTGTGTGTGTTCGGTTTTGTATTGGTAGTATCTGTATGTGTACGGGCTTTGTGCTGGGAGAGAAGCTGAGCCCTGATTAGGGGGCGCGGCTTGACTGACTAGGGGTCCTATAAGGGTAGCAGCCAGTCAGGCAGCGGAACAGACAGCTGCAGTGGCACAGGAGCTAGCAAACAGAGCTGTAAACAGGGGAGTTTGAGTGGGAGTTCTCTTGGAGGAGAAGGTATTTGTGTTTGTTTTTGTATTGGTAGTATCTGTATGTGTAGAGGTTTGAAGGGGCTTTGTGCTGGGAGAGAAGCTGAGCCCTGATGAGGGGGCGGGGCTTCACTGACTAGGGGTCCTATAAAGGTAGCAGCCAGTCAGGCAGCGGCTAAGACAGCTGCAGCGGCACAGGAGCTAGCAAACAGAGCTGTAAACAGGGGAGTTTGAGTGGGAGTTCTGTTGGAGGAGAAGGTATTTGTGTGTGTTTGGTTTTGTATTGTCAGTATCTGTATGTGCAGGGGCTTTGTGCTGGGAGAGAAGCTGAGCCCTGATTAGGGGGCGGGGCTTCACTGACTAGGGGTCCTATAAAGGTAGCAGCCAGTCAGACAGCAGGACAGGAGCTAGCAAACAGTGCTGTAAGCAGGGGAGTTTGAGTGGGAGTTCTGTTGGAGGAGAAGGTATTTGTGTGTGTTTTTTGTATTGGTAGTATCTGTATGTGCAGAGGCTTGGAGGGGCTTTGTGCTGGGAGAGAAGCTGAGCCCTGATTAGGGGGCGGGGCTTCACTGACTAGGGGTCCTATAAAGGTAGCAGCCAGTCAGGCATTGGCACAGACAGCTGCAGCGGCACAGGAGCTAGCAAACAGAGCTGTAAACAGGGGAGTTTGAGTGGGAGTTCTGTTGGAGGAGAAGGTATTTGTCTGTGTTTGGTTTTGTATTGTCGGTATCTGTATGTGCAGGGGCTTTGTGCTGGGAGAAAAGCTGAGCCCTGATTAGGGGGCGGGGCTTCCCTGACTAGGGGTCCTACAAAGGTAGGAGCCAGTCAGGCAGCGGCACAGGAGCTAGCAAACAGAGCTTTTAACAGGGGAGTTGGAGTGGGACTTCTGTTGAAGGAGAAGGTATTTGTGTGTGTTTGGTTTTGTATTGGTAGTATCTGTATGTGTAGGGGCTTTGTGCTGGGAGAGAAGCTGAGCCCTGATTAGGGGGCGGGGCTTCACTGACTAGGGGTCCTATAAAGGTAGCAGCCAGTCAGGCAGCTGCTAAGACAGCTGCAGCGGCACAGGAGCTAGCAAACAGAGCTGTAAACAGGGGAGTTGGAGTGGGAGTTCTGCTGGAGGAGAAGGTATTTGTGTGTGTTTGGTTTTGTATTGTCAGTATCTGTATGTGCAGGGGCTTTGTGCTGGGAGAGAAGCTGAGCCCTGATTAGGTGGCGGGGCTTCACTGACTAGGGGTCCTATAAAGGTAGCAGCCAGTCAGGCAGCGGCACAGACAGCTGCAGCGGCACAGGACCTAGCAAACAGAGCTTTTAACAGGGGAGTTGGAGTGGGAGTTCTGTTGGACGAGAAGGTATTTGCGTGTGTTTGGTTTTGTATTGGTAGTATCTGTATGTGTAGAGGCTTGGAGGGGCTTTGTCCTGGGAGAGAAGCTGAGCCCTGATTAGGGGGCGGGGCTTCACTGACTAGGGGTCCTATAAATGTAGCAGCCAGTCAAGCAGCGGCACAGGAGCTAGCAAACAGAGCTGTGAACAGGGGAGTTTGAGTGGGAGTTCTGTTGGAGGAGAAGGTATTTGTGTGTGTTTTTGTATTGGTAGTATCTGTATGTGTAGAGGCTTGGAGGGGCTAGGTGCTGGGAGAGAAGCTGAGCCCTGATTAGGGGGCGGGGCTTCACTGACTAGGGGTCCTATAAAGGTAGCAGCCAGTCAGGCAGCGGCACAGACAGCTGCAGCGGCACAGGAGCTAGCAAACAGAGCTGTAAACAGGGGAGTTTGAGTGGAGGTTCTGTTGGAGGAGATGGTATTTGTGTGTGTTTGGTTTTGTATTGGTAGTATCTGTATGTGTAGAGGCTTGGAGGGGCTTTGTGCTGGAAGAGAAGCTGAGCCCTGATTAGGGGCCGGGGCTGACTGACTAGGGGTCCTATAAAGGTAGCAGCCAGTCAGGCAGCGGCACAGACAGCTGCAGCGGCACAGGAGCTAGCAAACAGAGCTGTAAACAGGGGAGTTGGAGTTCTGTTGGAGGAGAAGGTATTTGTGTGTGTTTAGTTTAGTATTGTTAGTATCTGTATGTGCAGGGGCTTTGTGCTGGGAGAGAAGCTGAGCCCTCATTAGGGAGCGGGGCTTCCCTGACTAGGGGTCCTACAAAGGTAGCAGCCAGTCAGGCAGCGGCACAGGAGCTAGCAAACAGAGCTTTTAACAGGGGAGTTGGAGTGGGAGTTCTGTTGGAGGAGAAGGTATTTGTGTGTGTTTGGTTTTGTATTGGTAGTATCTGTATGTGTAGAGATTTGGAGGGGCTTTGTGCTGGGAGAGAAGCTGAGCCCTGATTAGGGGGCGGGGCTTCACTGACTAGGGGTCCTATAAATGTAGCAGCCAGTCAGGTAGCGTCACAGGAGCTAGCAAACAGAGCTGTAAACAGGGGAGTTTGAGTGGGAGTTCTGTTGGAGGAGAAGGTATTTGTATGTGTAGAGGCTTGGAGGGGCTAGGTGCTGGGAGAGAAGCTGAGCCCTGATTAGGGGGCGGGGCTTCACTGACTAGGGGTCCTATAAAGGCAGCAGCCAGTCAGGCAGCGGCACAGGAGCTAGCAAACATTGCTGTTAGCAGGGGAGTTGGAGTGGGAGTTCTGTTGGAGGAGAAGGTATTTGTGTGTGTTTGGTTTTGTATTGGTAGTATCTGTATGTGTAGAGGCTTGGAGGGGCTTTGTGCTGGGAGAGAAGCTGAGCCCTGATTTGGGGGCGGGGCTTCACTGACTAGGGGTCCTACAAAGGTAGCAGCCAGTCAGGCAGCGGCACAGGAGCTAGCAAACAGAGCTGTAAACAGGGGAGTTTGAGTGGGAGTTCTGTTGGAGGAGAAGGTATTTGTGTGTGTTCGGTTTTGTATTGGTAGTGTCTGTATGTGTACGGGCTTTGTGCTGGGAGAGAAGCTGAGCCCTGATTAGGGGGCGGGGCTTCACGGACTAGGTGTCCTATAAAGGTAGCAGCCAGTCAGGCAGCGGCTAAGACAGCTGCAGCGGCACAGGAGTTAGCAAACAGAGCTGTAAACAGGGGAGTTTGAGTGGGAGTTCTGTTGGAGGAGAAGGTATTTGTGTGTGTTTGGTTTTGTATTGTCAGTATCTGTATGTGCAGGGGCTTTGTGCTGGGAGAGAAGCTGAGCCCTGATTAGGGGGCGGGGCTTCCCTGACTAGGGGTCCTATAAAGGTAGCAGCCAGTCAGACAGCAGCACAGAAGCTAGCAAACAGTGCTGTAAGCAGGGGAGTTTGAGTGGGAGTTCTGTGGGAGGAGAAGGTATTTGTGTGTGTTTTTTTGTATTGGTAGTATCTGTATGTGTAGAGGCTTGGAGGGCCTTTGTGCTGGGAGAGAAGCTGAGCCCTGATTAGGGGGCGGGGCTTCACTGACTAGGGGTCCTATAAAGGTAGCAGCCAGTCAGGCAGCGGCACAGGAGCTAGCAAACAGAGCTGTAAACAGGGGAGTTTGTGTTGGAGTTCTGTTGGAGGAGAAGGTATTTGTGTGTGTTTGGTTTTGCATTGGTAGTATCTGTATGTGTAGAGGCTTGGAGGGGCTTTGTGCTGGGAGAGAAGCTGAGCCCTGATTAGGGGGCGGGGCTTCACTGACTAGGGGTCCTATAAATGTAGCAGCCAGTCAGGCAGCGGCACAGGAGCTAGCAAACAGAGCTGTAAACAGGGGAGTTTGAGTGGGAGTTTTTTTGGAGGAGACGGTATTTATGTGTGTTTGGTATTGTATTGGTAGTATCTGTATGTGTATTGGTTTGGCGGGGCTTTGTGCTTGGAGAGAAGCTGAGACCTGATTAGGGGGCGAGGCTTCACTGACTAGGGGTCCTATAAAGGTAGCAGCCAGTCAGGCAGAGGAACAGACAGCTGCAGTGGCACAGGAGCTAGCAAACAGAGCTGTGAACAGGGGAGTTTGAGTGGGAGTTCTGTTGGAGGAGAAGGTATTTGTGTGTGTTTTTGTATTGGTAGTATCTGTATGTGTAGAGGCTTGGAGGGGCTAGGTGCTGGGAGAGAAGCTGAGCGCTGATTAGGGGGCGGGGCTTCACTGACTAGGGGTCCTATAAAGGTAGCAGCCAGTCAGGCAGCGGCTAAGACAGCTGCAGCGGCACAGGAGCTAGCAAACAGAGCTGTAAACAGGGGAGTTTGAGTGGGAGTTCTGTTGGAGGAGAAGGTATTTGTGTGTGTTCGGTTTTGTATTGGTAGTATCTGTATGTGTACGGGCTTTGTGCTGGGAGAGAAGCTGAGCCCTGATTAGGGGGCGCGGCTTGACTGACTAGGGGTCCTATAAGGGTAGCAGCCAGTCAGGCATTGGCACAGACAGCTGCAGCGGCACAGGAGCTAGCAAACAGAGCTGTAAACAGGGGAGTTTGAGTGGGAGTTCTGTTGGAGGAGAAGGTATTTGTCTGTGTTTGGTTTTGTATTGTCAGTATCTGTATGTGCAGGGGCTTTGTGCTGGGAGAAAAGCTGAGCCCTGATTAGGGGGCGGGGCTTCCCTGACTAGGGGTCCTACAAAGGTAGGAGCCAGTCAGGCAGCGGCACAGGAGCTAGCAAACAGAGCTTTTAACAGGGGAGTTGGAGTGGGACTTCTGTTGAAGGAGAAGGTATTTGTGTGTGTTTGGTTTTGTATTGGTAGTATCTGTATGTGTAGAGACTTGGAGGGGCTTTGTGCTGGGAGAGAAGCTGAGCCCTGATTAGGGGGCGGGGCTTCACTGACTAGGGGTCCTATAAATGTAGCAGCCAGTCAGGCAGCGGCACAGGAGCTAGCAAACAGAGCTGTAAACAGGGGAGTTTGAGTGGGAGCTTTTTTGGAGGAGATGGTATTTGTGTGTGTTTGGTTTTGTATTGGTAGTATCTGTATGTGTATTGGTTTGGCGGGGCTTTGTGCTTGGAGAGAAGCTGAGCCCTGATTAGGGGGCGGGGCTTCACTGACTAGGGGTCCTATAAAGGTAGCAGCCAGTCAGGCAGCGGCACAGGAGCTAGCAAACAGAGCTGTGAACAGGGGAGTTTGAGTGGGAGTTCTGTTGGAGGAGAAGGTATTTGTGTGTGTTTTTGTATTGGTAGTATCTGTATGTGTAGAGGCTTGGAGGGGCTAGGTGCTGGGAGAGAAGCTGAGCCCTGATTAGGGGGCGGGGCTTCACTGAATAGGGGTCCTATAAAGGTAGCAGCCAGTCAGGCAGCGGCACAGACAGCTGCAGCGGCACAGGAGCTAGGAAACAGAGCTGTAAACAGGGGAGTTTGAGTGGGAGTTCTGTTGGAGGAGAAGATATTTGTGTGTGTTTGGTTTTGTATTGGTAGTATCTGTATGTGTAGGGGCTTTGTGCTGGGAGAGAAGCTGAGCCCTGATTAGGGGGCGGGGCTTCACTGACTAGGGGTCCTATAAAGGTAGCAGCCAGTCAGGCAGCTGCTAAGACAGCTGCAGCGGCACAGGAGCTAGCAAACAGAGCTGTAAACAGGGGAGTTGGAGTGGGAGTTCTGCTGGAGGAGAAGGTATTTGTGTGTGTTTGGTTTTGTATTGTCAGTATCTGTATGTGCAGGGGCTTTGTGCTGGGAGAGAAGCTGAGCCCTGATTAGGTGGCGGGGCTTCACTGACTAGGGGTCCTATAAAGGTAGCAGCCAGTCAGGCAGCGGCACAGACAGCTGCAGCGGCACAGGACCTAGCAAACAGAGCTGTAAACAGGGGAGTTTGAGTGGGAGTTCTGTTGGAGGAGAAGGTATTTGTGTGTGTTTGGTTTTGTATTGGTAGTATCTGTATGTTTACGGGCTTTGTGCTGGGAGAGAAGCTGAGCCCTGATTAGGGGGCGGGGCTTCCCTGACTAGGGGTCCTATAAAGGTAGCAGCCAGTCAGGCAGCGGCACAGGAGCTAGCAAACAGAGCTGTAAACAGGGGAGTTTGAGTGGGAGTTCTGTTGGAGGAGAAGGTATTTGTGTGTGTTTTTGTATAGGTAGTATCTGTATGTGTAGAGGCTTGGAGGGGCTAGGTGCTGCGAGAGAAGCTGAGCCCTGATTAGGGGGCGGGGCTTCACTGACAAGGGGTCCTATAAAGGTAGCAGCCAGTCAGGCATCGGCACAGACAGCTGCAGCGGCACAGGAGCTAGCAAACAGAGCTGTAAACACGGGAGTTTGAGTGGGATTTCTGTTGGAGGAGATGGTATTTGTGTGTGTTTGGTTTTGTATTGGTAGTATCTGTATGTGTAGGGGTTTGGCGGGGCTTTGTGCTTGGAGAGAAGCTGAGCCCTGATTAGGGGCGGGGCTTCACTGACTAGGGGTCCTATAAAGGTAGCAGCCAGTCAGGCAGTGGCACAGACAGCTGAAGCGGCACAGGAGCTAGCAAACAGAGCTGTAAGCAGGGGAGTTTGAGTGGGAGTTCTGTTGGAGGAGAAGGTATTTGTGTTTTTTTGTATTGGTAGTATCTGTATGTGTAGAGGCTTGGAGGGGCTTTGTGCTGGGAGAGAAGCTGAGCCCTGATTGGGGGCGGTGCTTCACTGACTAGGGGTCCTATAAAGCTAGCAGCCAGTCAGGCAGCGGCACAGGAGCTAGCAAACAGACCTGTAAACAGGGGAGTTTGAGTGGGAGTTCTGTTGGAGGAGAAGGTATTTGTGTGTGTTTTTGTATTGGTAGTATCTGTATGTGTAGAGGCTTGGAGGGGCTAGGTGCTGCGAGAGAAGCTGAGCCCTGATTAGGGGGCGGGGCTTCACGGCAAGGGGTCCTATAAAGGTCGCAGCCAGTCAGGCAGTGGCACAGGAGCTAGCAAACAGAGCTGTAAACAGGGGAGTTTGAATGGGAGTTCTGTTGGAGGAGAAGGTATTTGTGTTTGTTTTTGTATTGGTAGTATCTGTATGTGTAGAGGTTTGAAGGGGCTTTGTGCTGGGAGAGAAGCTGAGCCCTGATTAGGGGGCGGGGCTTCACTGACTAGGGGTCCTGTAAAGGTAGAAGCCAGTCAGGCAGCGGCACAGACAGCTGCAGCGGCACAGGAGCTAGCAAACAGAGCTGTAAACAGGGGAGTGTGAGTGGGAGTTCTGTTGGAGGAGAAGGTATTTGTGTGTGTTTGGTTTTGTATTGGTAGTATCTGTATGTGTAGGGGCTTTGTGCTGGGAGAGAAGCTGAGCCCTGATTAGGGGGCGGGGCTTCACTGACTAGGGGTCCTATAAAGGTAGCAGCCAGTCAGACAGCGGCACAGGAGCTAGAAAACAGAGCTGTAAGCAGGGGAGTTTGAGTGGGAGTTCTGTTGGAGGAGAAGGTATTTGTGTATGTTTTTTTGTATTGGTAGTGTCTGTATGTGTAGGGGTTTGGCGGGGCTTTGTGCTTGGAGAGAAGCTGAGCCCTGATTAGGGGGCGGGGCTTCACTGACTAGGGGTCCTATAAAGGTAGCAGCCAGTCAGGCATCGGAACAGACAGCTGCAGTGGCACAGGAGCTAGCAAACAGAGCTGTAAACAGGGGAGTTTGAGTGGGAGTTCTGTTGGAGGAGAAGGTATTTGTGTGTGTTCGGTTTTGTATTGGTAGTGTCCGTATGTGTACGGGCTTTGTGCTGGGAGAGAAGCTGAGCCCTGATTAGGGGGCGGGGCATCACTGACTAGGTGTCCTATAAAGGTAGCAGCCAGTCAGGCAGCGGCTAAGACAGCTGCAGCGGCACAGGAGCTAGCAAACAGAGCTGTAAACAGGGGAGTTGGAGTGGGAGTTCTGTTGGAGGAGAAGGTATTTGTGTGTTTTTGGTTTTGTATTGTCAGTATCTGTATGTGCAGGGGCTTTGTGCTGGGAGAGAAGCTGAGCCCTGATTAGGGGGCGGGGCTTCACTGACAAGGGGTCCTATAAAGGTAGCAGCCAGTCAGGCATCGGAACAGACAGCTGCAGCGGCACAGGAGCTTGCAAACAGAGCTCTAAACAGGGGAGTTTGAGTGGGAGTTCTGTTGGAGGAGAAGGTATTTGTGTGTGTTTGGTTTTGTATTGGTAGTATCTGTATGTGTAGAGGCTTGGAGGGGCTTTGTGCTTGGAGAGAAGCTGAGCCCTGATTAGGGGGCGGGGCTTCACTGACTAGGGGTCCTATAAAACTGGCAGCCAGTCAGGCAGCGGCACAGGAGCTAGCAAACAGAGCTGTAAACAGGGGAGTCTGAGTGGGAGTTCTGTTGGAGGAGAAGGTATTTGTGTGTGTTTTTGTATTGGTAGTATCTGTATGTGTAGAGGCTTGGAGGGGCTAGGTGCTGCGAGAGAAGCTGAGCCCTGATTAGGGGGCGGGGCTTAACTGACTAGGCGTCCTATAAAGGTAGCAGCCAGTCAGGCAGCGGCACAGACAGCTGCAGCGGCACAGGAGCTAGCAAACAGAGCTGTAAGCAGGGGAGTTTGAGTGGGAGTTCTGTTGGAGGAGAAGGTATTTGTGTTTTTTTGTATTGGTAGTATCTGTATGTGTAGAGGCTTGGAGGGGCTTTGTGCTGGGAGAGAAGCTGAGCCCTGATTGGGGGCGGTGCTTCACTGACTAGGGGTCCTATAAAGCTAGCAGCCAGTCAGGCAGCGGCACAGGAGCTAGCAAACAGACCTGTAAACAGCGGAGTTTGAGTGGGAGTTCTGTTGGAGGAGAAGGTATTTGTGTGTGTTCGGTTTTGTATTGGTAGTGTCTGTATGTGTACGGGCTTTGTGCTGGGAGAGAAGCTGAGCCCTGATTAGGGGGCGGGGCTTCACTGACTAGGGGTCCTATAAAGGTAGCAGCCAGTCAGGCAGGGAACAGACAGCTTCAGTGGCACAGGAGCTAGCAAACAGAGCTGTAAACAGGGGAGTTTGAGTGGGAGTTCTGTTGGAGGAGAAGGTATTTGTGTTTGTTTTTGTATTGGTAGTATCTGTATGTGTAGAGGTTTGAAGGGGCTTTGTGCTGGGAGAGAAGCTGAGCCCTGATTAGGGGGCGGGGCTTCACTGACTAGGGGTCCTGTAAAGGTAGCAGCCAGTCAGGCAGCGGCACAGACAGCTGCAGCGGCACAGGAGCTAGCAAACAGAGCTGTAAACAGGGGAGTCTGAGTGGGAGTTCTGTTGGAGGAGAAGGTATTTGTGTGTGTTTTTGTATTGGTAGTATCTGTATGTGTAGAGGCTTGGAGGGGCTAGGTGCTGCGAGAGAAGCTGAGCCAGCGGCACAGGAGCTAGCAAACAGAGCTGTAAACAGGGGAGTTTGAGTGGGAGTTCTGTTGGAGGACAAGGTATTTGTGTGTGTTTGGTTTTGTATTGGTAGTATCTGTATGTGTAGCGGCTTTGTGCTGGGAGAGAAGCTGAGCCCTGACTAGGGGGCGGGGCTTCACTGACTAGGGGTCCTATAAAGGTAGCAGCAGGTCAGGCAGCGCCACAGGAGCTAGCAAACAGAGCTGTAAACAGGGGAGTTTGAGTGGGAGTTCTGTTGGAGAAGAAGGTATTTGTGTGTGTTTGGTTTTGTATTGGTAGTATCTGTATTTGCAGGGGCTTTGTGCTGGGAGAGAAGCTGAGCCCTGATTAGGGGGCGGGGCTTCACTGACTAGGGGTCCTATGAAGGTAGGAGCCAGTCAGGCAGCAGCACAGAGAGCTGCAGCGGCACAGGAGCTAGCAAACAGAGCTGTAAACAGGGGAGTTTGAGTGGGAGTTCTGTTGTAGGAGAAGGTATTTGTGTGTGTTCGGTTTTGTATTGGTGGTATCTGTATATGTAGGGGCTTTGTGCTGGGAGAGAAGCTGAGCCCTGATTAGGGGGCGGGGCTTCACTGACTAGGAGTCCTATAAAGGTAGCGGCACAGACAGCTGCACCGGCACAGGAGCTAGCAAACAGAGCTGTAAACAGGGGAGTTTGAGTGGGAGTTCTGTTGGAGGAGAAAGTATGTGTGTGTTTGGTTTTGTATTGGTGGTATCTGAATTGGAAGGGGCTTTGTGCTGGGAGAGAAGCTGAGCCCTGACTAGGGGGCGGGGCTTCACTGACTAGGGGTCCTATAAAGGTAGAAGCCAGTCAGGCAGCAGCACAGACAGCTGCAGCGGCACAGGAGCTAGCAAACAGAGCTGTAAACAGGGGAGTTTGAGTGGGAGTTCTGTTGGAGGAGAAAGTATGTGTGTGTTTGGTTTTGTATTGGTGGTATCTGAATTGGAAGGGGCTTTGTGCTGGGAGAGAAGCTGAGCCCTGATTAGGGGGCGGGGCTTCCCTGACTAGGGGTCCTATAAAGGTAGCGGCACAGACAGCTGCACCGGCACAGGAGCTAGCAAACAGAGCTGTAAACAGGGGAGTTTGAGTGGGAGTTCTGTTGGAGGAGAAAGTATGTGTGTGTTTGGTTTTGTATTGGTGGTATCTGAATTGGAATGGGCTTTGTGCTGGGAGAGAAGCTGAGCCCTGATTAGGGGGCGGGGCTTCACTGACTAGGGGTCCTACAAAGGTAGCAGCCAGTCAGGCAGCGGCACAGGAGCTAGCAAACAGAGCTTTTAACAGGGGAGTTGGAGTGGGAGTTCTGTTGGAGGAGAAGGTATTTGTGTGTGTTTGGTTTTGTATTGGTAGTATCTGTATGTGTAGAGATTTGGAGGGGCTTTGTGCTGGGAGAGAAGCTGAGCCCTGATTAGGGGGCGGGGCTTCACTGACTAGGGGTCCTATAAATGTAGCAGCCAGTCAGGTAGCGTCACAGGAGCTAGCAAACAGAGCTGTAAACAGGGGAGTTTGAGTGGGAGTTCTGTTGGAGGAGAAGGTATTTGTATGTGTAGAGGCTTGGAGGGGCTAGGTGCTGGGAGAGAAGCTGAGCCCTGATTAGGGGGCGGGGCTTCACTGACTAGGGGTCCTATAAAGGCAGCAGCCAGTCAGGCAGCGGCACAGGAGCTAGCAAACATTGCTGTAAGCAGGGGAGTTGGAGTGGGAGTTCTGTTGGAGGAGAAGGTATTTGTGTGTGTTTGGTTTTGTATTGGTAGTATCTGTATGTGTAGAGGCTTGGAGGGGCTTTGTGCTGGGAGAGAAGCTGAGCCCTGATTTGGGGGCGGGGCTTCACTGACTAGGGGTCCTACAAAGGTAGCAGCCAGTCAGGCAGCGGCACAGGAGCTAGCAAACAGAGCTGTAAACAGGGGAGTTTGAGTGGAGGTTCTGTTGGAGGAGATGGTATTTGTGTGTGTTTGGTTTTGTATTGGTAGTATCTGTATGTGTAGAGGCTTGGAGGGGCTTTGTGCTGGAAGAGAAGCTGAGCCCTGATTAGGGGCCGGGGCTAACTGACTAGGGGTCCTATAAAGGTAGCAGCCAGTCAGACAGCGGCACAGACAGCTGCAGCGGCACAGGAGCTAGCAAACAGAGCTGTAAACAGGGGAGTTGGAGTTCTGTTGGAGGAGAAGGTATTTGTGTGTGTTTAGTTTAGTATTGTTAGTATCTGTATGTGCAGGGGCTTTGTGCTGGGAGAGAAGCTGAGCCCTCATTAGGGAGCGGGGCTTCCCTGACTAGGGGTCCTACAAAGGTAGCAGCCAGTCAGGCAGCGGCACAGGAGCTAGCAAACAGAGCTTTTAACAGGGGAGTTGGAGTGGGAGTTCTGTTGGAGGAGAAGGTATTTGTGTGTGTTTGGTTTTGTATTGGTAGTATCTGTATGTGTAGAGATTTGGAGGGGCTTTGTGCTGGGAGAGAAGCTGAGCCCTGATTAGGGGGCGGGGCTTCACTGACTAGGGGTCCTATAAATGTAGCAGCCAGTCAGGTAGCGTCACAGGAGCTAGCAAACAGAGCTGTAAACAGGGGAGTTTGAGTGGGAGTTCTGTTGGAGGAGAAGGTATTTGTATGTGTAGAGGCTTGGAGGGGCTAGGTGCTGGGAGAGAAGCTGAGCCCTGATTAGGGGGCGGGGCTTCACTGACTAGGGGTCCTATAAAGGCAGCAGCCAGTCAGGCAGCGGCACAGGAGCTAGCAAACATTGCTGTAAGCAGGGGAGTTGGAGTGGGAGTTCTGTTGGAGGAGAAGGTATTTGTGTGTGTTTGGTTTTGTATTGGTAGTATCTGTATGTGTAGAGGCTTGGAGGGGCTTTGTGCTGGGAGAGAAGCTGAGCCCTGATTTGGGGGCGGGGCTTCACTGACTAGGGGTCCTACAAAGGTAGCAGCCAGTCAGGCAGCGGCACAGGAGCTAGCAAACAGAGCTGTAAACAGGGGAGTTTGAGTGGGAGTTCTGTTGGAGGAGAAGGTATTTGTGTGTGTTCGGTTTTGTATTGGTAGTGTCTGTATGTGTACGGGCTTTGTGCTGGGAGAGAAGCTGAGCCCTGATTAGGGGGCGGGGCTTCACGGACTAGGTGTCCTATAAAGGTAGCAGCCAGTCAGGCAGCGGCTAAGACAGCTGCAGCGGCACAGGAGTTAGCAAACAGAGCTGTAAACAGGGGAGTTTGAGTGGGAGTTCTGTTGGAGGAGAAGGTATTTGTGTGTGTTTGGTTTTGTATTGTCAGTATCTGTATGTGTAGAGGCTTGGAGGGCCTTTGTGCTGGGAGAGAAGCTGAGCCCTGATTAGGGGGCGGGGCTTCCCTGACTAGGGGTCCTATAAAGGTAGCAGCCAGTCAGGCAGCGGCACAGGAGCTAGCAAACAGAGCTGTAAACAGGGGAGTTTGTGTTGGAGTTCTGTTGGAGGAGAAGGTATTTGTGTGTGTTTGGTTTTGCATTGGTAGTATCTGTATGTGTAGAGGCTTGGAGGGGCTTTGTGCTGGGAGAGAAGCTGAGCCCTGATTAGGGGGCGGGGCTTCACTGACTAGGGGTCCTATAAATGTAGCAGCCAGTCAGGCAGCGGCACAGGAGCTAGCAAACAGAGCTGTAAACAGGGGAGTTTGAGTGGGAGTTTTTTTGGAGGAGACGGTATTTATGTGTGTTTGGTATTGTATTGGTAGTATCTGTATGTGTATTGGTTTGGCGGGGCTTTGTGCTTGGAGAGAAGCTGAGACCTGATTAGGGGGCGAGGCTTCACTGACTAGGGGTCCTATAAAGGTAGCAGCCAGTCAGGCAGAGGAACAGACAGCTGCAGTGGCACAGGAGCTAGCAAACAGAGCTGTGAACAGGGGAGTTTGAGTGGGAGTTCTGTTGGAGGAGAAGGTATTTGTGTGTGTTTTTGTATTGGTAGTATCTGTATGTGTAGAGGCTTGGAGGGGCTAGGTGCTGGGAGAGAAGCTGAGCGCTGATTAGGGGGCGGGGCTTCACTGACTAGGGGTCCTATGAAGGTAGCAGCCAGTCATGCAGCGGCACAGACAGCTGCAGCAGCACAGGTGCTAGCAAACAGAGCTGTAAACAGGGGAGTTGGAGTGGGAGTTCTGTTGTAGGAGAAGGTATTTTTGTGTGTTAGGTTTTGTATTGGTGTTATCTGTTTGTGTAGAGGCTTGTAGGGGCTTTGTGTTGGAAGAGAAGCTGAGCCCTGATTAGGGGGCGGGGCTTCACTGACTAGGGGTCCTATAAAGGTAGCGGCACAGACAGCTGCAGCGACACAGGAGCTAGCAAACAGAGCTGTAAACAGGGGAGTTTGTGTTAGAGTTCTGTTGGAGGAGAAGTTATTTGTGTGTGTTTAGTTTTGTATTGGTAGTATCCGTATGTGTAGGGGCTTGGAGGGGATTTGTGCTGGGAGAGAAGCTGAGCCCTGGTTAGGGGGCGGGGCTTCACTGACTAGGGGTCCTATGAAGGTAGCAGCCAGTCAGGCAGGGGCACAGACAGCTGCAGCGGCACAGGAGCTAGCAAACAGAGCTGTAAACAGGGGAGTTTGAGTGGGAGTTCTGTTGGAGGAGAAGGTATTTGTGTGTGTGTTTGGTTTTGTACTGGTAGTATCTGTACGTGTAGGGGCTTTGTGCTGGGAGAGAAGCTGAGCCCTGATTAGGGGGCGGGGCTTCACTGACTACGGGTCCTATGAAGGTAGCAGACAGTCAGGCATCGGCACAGACAGCTGCAGCGGCACAGGAGCTAGCAAACAGAGCTGTAAACAGGGGAGTTTGAGCGGGAGTTCTGTTGGAGGAGAAGGTATTTGTGTGTGTTTGGTTTTCTATTGGTAGTCCCTGTATGTTTAGAGGCTTGGAGGGGCTTTGTGCTGGGAGAGAAGCTGAGCCCTGATTAGGGGGCGGGGCTTCACTGACTAGGGGTCCTATAAAGGTAGCAGACAGTCAGGCAGTGGCACAGGAGCTAGCAAACAAAGCTGTAAACAGGGGAGTTTGAGTGGGTTTTCTGTTGGAGGAGAAGGTATTTGTGTGTGTTTGGCTTTGTATTGGTGGTATCTGTTTGTGTAGAGGCTTGTAGGGGCTTTGTGTTGGGAGAGAAGCTGAGCCCTGATTAGGGGGCGGGGCTTCACTGACTAGGGGTCCTATAAAGGTAGCGGCACAGACAGCTGCAGCGGCACAGGAGCTAGCAAACAGAGCTGTAAACAGGGGAGTTTGAGTGGGAGTTTTTTTGGAGAAGATGGTATTTGTGTGTGCTTCGTTTTGTATTGGTAGTATCTGTATGTGTATTGGTTTGGCGGGGCTTTGTGATTGGAGAGAAGCTGAGCCCTGATTAGGGGGCGGGGCTTCACTGACTAGGGTTCCTATAAAGGTAGCAGCCAGTCAGGCAGAGGAACAGACAGCTGCAGTGGCACAGGAGCTAGCAAACAGAGCTGTGAACAGGGGAGTTTGAGTGGGAGTTCTGTTGGAGGAGAAGGTATTTGTGTGTGTTCGGTTTTGTATTGGTAGTGTCTGTATGTGTACGGGCTTTGTGCTGGGAGAGAAGCTGAGCCCTGATTAGGGGGCGGGGCTTCACTGACTAGGGGTCCTATAAAGGTAGCAGCCAGTCAGGCAGCGGAACAGACAGCTGCAGTGGCACAGGAGCTAGCAAACAGAGCTGTAAACAGGGGAGTTTGAGTGGGAGTTCTGTTGGAGGAGAAGGTATTTGTATGTGTAGAGGCTTGGAGGGGCTAGGTGCTGGGAGAGAAGCTGAGCCCTGATTAGGGGGCGGGGCTTCACTGACTAGGGGTCCTATAAAGGCAGCAGCCAGTCAGGCAGCGGCACAGGAGCTAGCAAACATTGCTGTAAGCAGGGGAGTTGGAGTGGGAGTTCTGTTGGAGGAGAAGGTATTTGTGTGTGTTTGGTTTTGTATTGGTAGTATCTGTATGTGTAGAGGCTTGGAGGGGCTTTGTGCTGGGAGAGAAGCTGAGCCCTGATTTGGGGGCGGGGCTTCACTGACTAGGGGTCCTACAAAGGTAGCAGCCAGTCAGGCAGCGGCACAGGAGCTAGCAAACAGAGCTGTAAACAGGGGAGTTTGAGTGGGAGTTCTGTTGGAGGAGAAGGTATTTGTGTGTGTTCGGTTTTGTATTGGTAGTGTCTGTATGTGTACGGGCTTTGTGCTGGGAGAGAAGCTGAGCCCTGATTAGGGGGCGGGGCTTCACGGACTAGGTGTCCTATAAAGGTAGCAGCCAGTCAGGCAGCGGCTAAGACAGCTGCAGCGGCACAGGAGTTAGCAAACAGAGCTGTAAACAGGGGAGTTTGAGTGGGAGTTCTGTTGGAGGAGAAGGTATTTGTGTGTGTTTGGTTTTGTATTGTCAGTATCTGTATGTGCAGGGGCTTTGTGCTGGGAGAGAAGCTGAGCCCTGATTAGGGGGCGGGGCTTCCCTGACTAGGGGTCCTATAAAGGTAGCAGCCAGTCAGACAGCAGCACAGAAGCTAGCAAACAGTGCTGTAAGCAGGGGAGTTTGAGTGGGAGTTCTGTGGGAGGAGAAGGTATTTGTGTGTGTTTTTTTGTATTGGTAGTATCTGTATGTGTAGAGGCTTGGAGGGCCTTTGTGCTGGGAGAGAAGCTGAGCCCTGATTAGGGGGCGGGGCTTCACTGACTAGGGGTCCTATAAAGGTAGCAGCCAGTCAGGCAGCGGCACAGGAGCTAGCAAACAGAGCTGTAAACAGGGGAGTTTGTGTGGGAGTTCTGTTGGAGGAGAAGGTATTTGTGTGTGTTTGGTTTTGCATTGGTAGTATCTGTATGTGTAGAGGCTTGGAGGGGCTTTGTGCTGGGAGAGAAGCTGAGCCCTGATTAGGGGGCGGGGCTTCACTGACTAGGGGTCCTATAAATGTAGCAGCCAGTCAGGCAGCGGCACAGGAGCTAGCAAACAGAGCTGTAAACAGGGGAGTTTGAGTGGGAGTTTTTTTGGAGGAGACGGTATTTATGTGTGTTTGGTATTGTATTGGTAGTATCTGTATGTGTATTGGTTTGGCGGGGCTTTGTGCTTGGAGAGAAGCTGAGACCTGATTAGGGGGCGAGGCTTCACTGACTAGGGGTCCTATAAAGGTAGCAGCCAGTCAGGCAGAGGAACAGACAGCTGCAGTGGCACAGGAGCTAGCAAACAGAGCTGTGAACAGGGGAGTTTGAGTGGGAGTTCTGTTGGAGGAGAAGGTATTTGTGTGTGTTTGGATTTGTATTGTCAGTATCTGTATGTGCAGGGGCTTTGTGCTGGGAGAGAGGCTGAGCCCTGATTGGGGGCGGGGCTTCCCTGACTAGGGGTCCTACAAAGGTAGGAGCCAGTCAGGCAGCGGCACAGGAGCTAGCAAACAGAGCTTTTAACAGGGGAGTTGGAGTGGGAGTTCTGTTGGAGGAGAAGGTATTTGTGTGTGTTTGGATTTGTATTGTCAGTATCTGTATGTGCAGGGGCTTTGTGCTGGGAGAGAGGCTGAGCCCTGATTGGGGGCGGGGCTTCCCTGACTAGGGGTCCTATAAAGGTAGCAGCCAGTCAGGCAGCGGCACAGACAGCTGCAGCGGCACAGGAGCTAGCAAACAGAGCTGTAAACAGGGGAGTTTGAGTGGGAGTTCTGTTGGAGGAGAAGGTATTCGTGTGTGTTTGGTTTTGTATTGGTAGTATCTGTATGTGTAGAGGCTTGGAGGGGCTTTGTGCTGGGAGAGAAGGTGAGCACTGATTAGGGGGCGGGGCTTCACTGACTAGGGGTCCTATAAATGTAGCAGCCAGTCAGGCAGCGGCACAGGAGCTAGCAAACAGAGCTGTAAACAGGGGAGTTTGAGTGGGAGTTTTTTTGGAGGAGACGGTATTTATGTGTGTTTGGTATTGTATTGGTAGTATCTGTATGTGTATTGGTTTGGCGGGGCTTTGTGCTTGGAGAGAAGCTGAGACCTGATTAGGGGGCGAGGCTTCACTGACTAGGGGTCCTATAAAGGTAGCAGCCAGTCAGGCAGAGGAACAGACAGCTGCAGTGGCACAGGAGCTAGCAAACAGAGCTGTGAACAGGGGAGTTTGAGTGGGAGTTCTGTTGGAGGAGAAGGTATTTGTGTGTGTTTTTGTATTGGTAGTATCTGTATGTGTAGAGGCTTGGAGGGGCTAGGTGCTGGGAGAGAAGCTGAGCGCTGATTAGGGGGCGGGGCTTCACTGACTAGGGGTCCTATAAAGGTAGCAGCCAGTCAGGCAGCGGCTAAGACAGCTGCAGCGGCACAGGAGCTAGCAAACAGAGCTGTAAACAGGGGAGTTTGAGTGGGAGTTCTGTTGGAGGAGAAGGTATTTGTGTTTGTTTGGTTTTGTATTGGTAGTATCTGTATATGTAGAGGCTTTGTGCTGGGAGAGAAGCTGAGCCCTGATTAGGGGGCGGGGCTTCCCTGACTAGGGGTCCTATAAAGGTAGCAGCCAGTCAGACAGCAGCACAGGAGCTAGCAAACAGTGGTGTAAGCGGTGGAGTTTGAGTGGGAGTTCTGTTGGAGGAGAAGGTATTTGTGTGTGTTTTTTTGTATTGGTAGTATCTGTATGTGCAGAGGCTTGGAGGGGCTTTGTGCTGGGAGAGAAGCTAAGCCCTGATTAGGGGGCGGGGCTTCAATGACTAGGGGTCCTATAAAGGTAGCAGCCAGTCAGGCATTGGCACAGACAGCTGCAGCGGCACAGGAGCTAGCAAACAGAGCTGTAAACAGGGGAGTTTGAGTGGGAGTTCTGTTGGAGGAGAAGGTATTTGTCTGTGTTTGGTTTTGTATTGGTAGTATCTGTATGTGTAGGGGCTTTGTGCTGGGAGAGAAGCTGAGCCCTGATTAGGGGGCGGGGCTTCACTGACTTGGGGTCCTATAAAGGTAGCAGCCAGTCAGGCAGCGGCACAGGAGCTAGGAAACAGAGCTTTTAACAGGGGAGTTGGAGTGGGAGTTCTGTTGGAGGAGAAGGTATTTGCGTGTGCTTGGTTTTGTATTGGTAGTATCTGTATGTGTAGAGGCTTGGAGGGGCTTTGTGCTGGGAGAGAAGCTGAGCCCTGATGAGGGGGCGGGGCTTCACTGACCAGGGGTCCTATAAAGGTAGCAGCCAGTCAGGCAGCGAGTAAGACAGCTGCAGCGGCACAGGAGCTAGCAAACAGAGCTTTTAACAGGGGAGTTTGAGTGGGAGTTCTGTTGGAGGAGAAGGTATTTGTGTGTGTTTTTGTATTGGTAGTATCTGTATGTGTAGAGGCTTGGAGGGGCTAGGTGCTGGGAGAGAAGCTGAGCCCTGATTAGGGGGCGGGGCTTCACTGACTAGGGGTCCTAGAAAGGTAGCAGCCAGTCAGGCAGCGGCACAGGAGCCAGCAAACAGAGCTGTAAACAGGGGAGTTTGAGTGGGAGTTTTTTTGGAGGAGATGGTATTTGTGTGTATTTGGTTTTGCATTGGTAGTATCTGTATGTGTATTGGTTTGGCGGGGCTTTGTGCTTGGAGAGAAGCTGAGCCCTGATTAGGGGGCGGGGCTTCACTGACTAGGGTTCCTATAAAGGTAGCAGCCAGTCAGGCAGAGGAACAGACAGCTGCAGTGGCACAGGAGCTAGGAAACAGAGCTGTAAACAGGGGAGTTTGAGTGGGAGTTCTGTTGGAGGAGAAGGTATTTGTGTTTGTATTGGTAGTATCTGTATGTGTAGAGGCTTGGAGGGGCTAGGTGCTGGGAGAGAAGCTGAGCCCTGATTAGGGGGCGGGGCTTCACTGACTAGGGGTCCTAGAAAGGTAGCAGCCAGTCAGGCAGCGGCACAGGAGCTAGCAAACAGAGCTGTAAACAGGGGAGTTTGAGTGGGAGTTCTGTTGGAGGAGAAGGTATTTGTGTGTGTTCGGTTTTGTATTGGTAGTATCTGTATGTGTACGGGCTTTGTGCTGGGAGAGAAGCTGAGCCCTGATTAGGGGGCGCGGCTTGACTGACTAGGGGTCCTATAAGGGTAGCAGCCAGTCAGGCAGCGGAACAGACAGCTGCAGTGGCACAGGAGCTAGCAAACAGAGCTGTAAACAGGGGAGTTTGAGTGGGAGTTCTCTTGGAGGAGAAGGTATTTGTGTTTGTTTTTGTATTGGTAGTATCTGTATGTGTAGAGGTTTGAAGGGGCTTTGTGCTGGGAGAGAAGCTGAGCCCTGATGAGGGGGCGGGGCTTCACTGACTAGGGGTCCTATAAAGGTAGCAGCCAGTCAGGCAGCGGCTAAGACAGCTGCAGCGGCACAGGAGCTAGCAAACAGAGCTGTAAACAGGGGAGTTTGAGTGGGAGTTCTGTTGGAGGAGAAGGTATTTGTGTGTGTTTGGTTTTGTATTGTCAGTATCTGTATGTGCAGGGGCTTTGTGCTGGGAGAGAAGCTGAGCCCTGATTAGGGGGCGGGGCTTCACTGACTAGGGGTCCTATAAAGGTAGCAGCCAGTCAGACAGCAGGACAGGAGCTAGCAAACAGTGCTGTAAGCAGGGGAGTTTGAGTGGGAGTTCTGTTGGAGGAGAAGGTATTTGTGTGTGTTTTTTGTATTGGTAGTATCTGTATGTGCAGAGGCTTGGAGGGGCTTTGTGCTGGGAGAGAAGCTGAGCCCTGATTAGGGGGCGGGGCTTCACTGACTAGGGGTCCTATAAAGGTAGCAGCCAGTCAGGCATTGGCACAGACAGCTGCAGCGGCACAGGAGCTAGCAAACAGAGCTGTAAACAGGGGAGTTTGAGTGGGAGTTCTGTTGGAGGAGAAGGTATTTGTCTGTGTTTGGTTTTGTATTGTCGGTATCTGTATGTGCAGGGGCTTTGTGCTGGGAGAAAAGCTGAGCCCTGATTAGGGGGCGGGGCTTCCCTGACTAGGGGTCCTACAAAGGTAGGAGCCAGTCAGGCAGCGGCACAGGAGCTAGCAAACAGAGCTTTTAACAGGGGAGTTGGAGTGGGACTTCTGTTGAAGGAGAAGGTATTTGTGTGTGTTTGGTTTTGTATTGGTAGTATCTGTATGTGTAGGGGCTTTGTGCTGGGAGAGAAGCTGAGCCCTGATTAGGGGGCGGGGCTTCACTGACTAGGGGTCCTATAAAGGTAGCAGCCAGTCAGGCAGCTGCTAAGACAGCTGCAGCGGCACAGGAGCTAGCAAACAGAGCTGTAAACAGGGGAGTTGGAGTGGGAGTTCTGCTGGAGGAGAAGGTATTTGTGTGTGTTTGGTTTTGTATTGTCAGTATCTGTATGTGCAGGGGCTTTGTGCTGGGAGAGAAGCTGAGCCCTGATTAGGTGGCGGGGCTTCACTGACTAGGGGTCCTATAAAGGTAGCAGCCAGTCAGGCAGCGGCACAGACAGCTGCAGCGGCACAGGACCTAGCAAACAGAGCTTTTAACAGGGGAGTTGGAGTGGGAGTTCTGTTGGACGAGAAGGTATTTGCGTGTGTTTGGTTTTGTATTGGTAGTATCTGTATGTGTAGAGGCTTGGAGGGGCTTTGTCCTGGGAGAGAAGCTGAGCCCTGATTAGGGGGCGGGGCTTCACTGACTAGGGGTCCTATAAATGTAGCAGCCAGTCAAGCAGCGGCACAGGAGCTAGCAAACAGAGCTGTGAACAGGGGAGTTTGAGTGGGAGTTCTGTTGGAGGAGAAGGTATTTGTGTGTGTTTTTGTATTGGTAGTATCTGTATGTGTAGAGGCTTGGAGGGGCTAGGTGCTGGGAGAGAAGCTGAGCCCTGATTAGGGGGCGGGGCTTCACTGACTAGGGGTCCTATAAAGGTAGCAGCCAGTCAGGCAGCGGCACAGACAGCTGCAGCGGCACAGGAGCTAGCAAACAGAGCTGTAAACAGGGGAGTTTGAGTGGAGGTTCTGTTGGAGGAGATGGTATTTGTGTGTGTTTGGTTTTGTATTGGTAGTATCTGTATGTGTAGAGGCTTGGAGGGGCTTTGTGCTGGAAGAGAAGCTGAGCCCTGATTAGGGGCCGGGGCTGACTGACTAGGGGTCCTATAAAGGTAGCAGCCAGTCAGGCAGCGGCACAGACAGCTGCAGCGGCACAGGAGCTAGCAAACAGAGCTGTAAACAGGGGAGTTGGAGTTCTGTTGGAGGAGAAGGTATTTGTGTGTGTTTAGTTTAGTATTGTTAGTATCTGTATGTGCAGGGGCTTTGTGCTGGGAGAGAAGCTGAGCCCTCATTAGGGAGCGGGGCTTCCCTGACTAGGGGTCCTACAAAGGTAGCAGCCAGTCAGGCAGCGGCACAGGAGCTAGCAAACAGAGCTTTTAACAGGGGAGTTGGAGTGGGAGTTCTGTTGGAGGAGAAGGTATTTGTGTGTGTTTGGTTTTGTATTGGTAGTATCTGTATGTGTAGAGATTTGGAGGGGCTTTGTGCTGGGAGAGAAGCTGAGCCCTGATTAGGGGGCGGGGCTTCACTGACTAGGGGTCCTATAAATGTAGCAGCCAGTCAGGTAGCGTCACAGGAGCTAGCAAACAGAGCTGTAAACAGGGGAGTTTGAGTGGGAGTTCTGTTGGAGGAGAAGGTATTTGTATGTGTAGAGGCTTGGAGGGGCTAGGTGCTGGGAGAGAAGCTGAGCCCTGATTAGGGGGCGGGGCTTCACTGACTAGGGGTCCTATAAAGGCAGCAGCCAGTCAGGCAGCGGCACAGGAGCTAGCAAACATTGCTGTTAGCAGGGGAGTTGGAGTGGGAGTTCTGTTGGAGGAGAAGGTATTTGTGTGTGTTTGGTTTTGTATTGGTAGTATCTGTATGTGTAGAGGCTTGGAGGGGCTTTGTGCTGGGAGAGAAGCTGAGCCCTGATTTGGGGGCGGGGCTTCACTGACTAGGGGTCCTACAAAGGTAGCAGCCAGTCAGGCAGCGGCACAGGAGCTAGCAAACAGAGCTGTAAACAGGGGAGTTTGAGTGGGAGTTCTGTTGGAGGAGAAGGTATTTGTGTGTGTTCGGTTTTGTATTGGTAGTGTCTGTATGTGTACGGGCTTTGTGCTGGGAGAGAAGCTGAGCCCTGATTAGGGGGCGGGGCTTCACGGACTAGGTGTCCTATAAAGGTAGCAGCCAGTCAGGCAGCGGCTAAGACAGCTGCAGCGGCACAGGAGTTAGCAAACAGAGCTGTAAACAGGGGAGTTTGAGTGGGAGTTCTGTTGGAGGAGAAGGTATTTGTGTGTGTTTGGTTTTGTATTGTCAGTATCTGTATGTGCAGGGGCTTTGTGCTGGGAGAGAAGCTGAGCCCTGATTAGGGGGCGGGGCTTCCCTGACTAGGGGTCCTATAAAGGTAGCAGCCAGTCAGACAGCAGCACAGAAGCTAGCAAACAGTGCTGTAAGCAGGGGAGTTTGAGTGGGAGTTCTGTGGGAGGAGAAGGTATTTGTGTGTGTTTTTTTGTATTGGTAGTATCTGTATGTGTAGAGGCTTGGAGGGCCTTTGTGCTGGGAGAGAAGCTGAGCCCTGATTAGGGGGCGGGGCTTCACTGACTAGGGGTCCTATAAAGGTAGCAGCCAGTCAGGCAGCGGCACAGGAGCTAGCAAACAGAGCTGTAAACAGGGGAGTTTGTGTTGGAGTTCTGTTGGAGGAGAAGGTATTTGTGTGTGTTTGGTTTTGCATTGGTAGTATCTGTATGTGTAGAGGCTTGGAGGGGCTTTGTGCTGGGAGAGAAGCTGAGCCCTGATTAGGGGGCGGGGCTTCACTGACTAGGGGTCCTATAAATGTAGCAGCCAGTCAGGCAGCGGCACAGGAGCTAGCAAACAGAGCTGTAAACAGGGGAGTTTGAGTGGGAGTTTTTTTGGAGGAGACGGTATTTATGTGTGTTTGGTATTGTATTGGTAGTATCTGTATGTGTATTGGTTTGGCGGGGCTTTGTGCTTGGAGAGAAGCTGAGACCTGATTAGGGGGCGAGGCTTCACTGACTAGGGGTCCTATAAAGGTAGCAGCCAGTCAGGCAGAGGAACAGACAGCTGCAGTGGCACAGGAGCTAGCAAACAGAGCTGTGAACAGGGGAGTTTGAGTGGGAGTTCTGTTGGAGGAGAAGGTATTTGTGTGTGTTTTTGTATTGGTAGTATCTGTATGTGTAGAGGCTTGGAGGGGCTAGGTGCTGGGAGAGAAGCTGAGCGCTGATTAGGGGGCGGGGCTTCACTGACTAGGGGTCCTATAAAGGTAGCAGCCAGTCAGGCAGCGGCTAAGACAGCTGCAGCGGCACAGGAGCTAGCAAACAGAGCTGTAAACAGGGGAGTTTGAGTGGGAGTTCTGTTGGAGGAGAAGGTATTTGTGTGTGTTCGGTTTTGTATTGGTAGTATCTGTATGTGTACGGGCTTTGTGCTGGGAGAGAAGCTGAGCCCTGATTAGGGGGCGCGGCTTGACTGACTAGGGGTCCTATAAGGGTAGCAGCCAGTCAGGCATTGGCACAGACAGCTGCAGCGGCACAGGAGCTAGCAAACAGAGCTGTAAACAGGGGAGTTTGAGTGGGAGTTCTGTTGGAGGAGAAGGTATTTGTCTGTGTTTGGTTTTGTATTGTCAGTATCTGTATGTGCAGGGGCTTTGTGCTGGGAGAAAAGCTGAGCCCTGATTAGGGGGCGGGGCTTCCCTGACTAGGGGTCCTACAAAGGTAGGAGCCAGTCAGGCAGCGGCACAGGAGCTAGCAAACAGAGCTTTTAACAGGGGAGTTGGAGTGGGACTTCTGTTGAAGGAGAAGGTATTTGTGTGTGTTTGGTTTTGTATTGGTAGTATCTGTATGTGTAGAGACTTGGAGGGGCTTTGTGCTGGGAGAGAAGCTGAGCCCTGATTAGGGGGCGGGGCTTCACTGACTAGGGGTCCTATAAATGTAGCAGCCAGTCAGGCAGCGGCACAGGAGCTAGCAAACAGAGCTGTAAACAGGGGAGTTTGAGTGGGAGCTTTTTTGGAGGAGATGGTATTTGTGTGTGTTTGGTTTTGTATTGGTAGTATCTGTATGTGTATTGGTTTGGCGGGGCTTTGTGCTTGGAGAGAAGCTGAGCCCTGATTAGGGGGCGGGGCTTCACTGACTAGGGGTCCTATAAAGGTAGCAGCCAGTCAGGCAGCGGCACAGGAGCTAGCAAACAGAGCTGTGAACAGGGGAGTTTGAGTGGGAGTTCTGTTGGAGGAGAAGGTATTTGTGTGTGTTTTTGTATTGGTAGTATCTGTATGTGTAGAGGCTTGGAGGGGCTAGGTGCTGGGAGAGAAGCTGAGCCCTGATTAGGGGGCGGGGCTTCACTGAATAGGGGTCCTATAAAGGTAGCAGCCAGTCAGGCAGCGGCACAGACAGCTGCAGCGGCACAGGAGCTAGGAAACAGAGCTGTAAACAGGGGAGTTTGAGTGGGAGTTCTGTTGGAGGAGAAGATATTTGTGTGTGTTTGGTTTTGTATTGGTAGTATCTGTATGTGTAGGGGCTTTGTGCTGGGAGAGAAGCTGAGCCCTGATTAGGGGGCGGGGCTTCACTGACTAGGGGTCCTATAAAGGTAGCAGCCAGTCAGGCAGCTGCTAAGACAGCTGCAGCGGCACAGGAGCTAGCAAACAGAGCTGTAAACAGGGGAGTTGGAGTGGGAGTTCTGCTGGAGGAGAAGGTATTTGTGTGTGTTTGGTTTTGTATTGTCAGTATCTGTATGTGCAGGGGCTTTGTGCTGGGAGAGAAGCTGAGCCCTGATTAGGTGGCGGGGCTTCACTGACTAGGGGTCCTATAAAGGTAGCAGCCAGTCAGGCAGCGGCACAGACAGCTGCAGCGGCACAGGAGCTAGCAAACAGAGCTGTAAACAGGGGAGTTTGAGTGGGAGTTCTGTTGGAGGAGAAGGTATTTGTGTGTGTTTTTGTATAGGTAGTATCTGTATGTGTAGAGGCTTGGAGGGGCTAGGTGCTGCGAGAGAAGCTGAGCCCTGATTAGGGGGCGGGGCTTCACTGACAAGGGGTCCTATAAAGGTAGCAGCCAGTCAGGCATCGGCACAGACAGCTGCAGCGGCACAGGAGCTAGCAAACAGAGCTGTAAACACGGGAGTTTGAGTGGGATTTCTGTTGGAGGAGATGGTATTTGTGTGTGTTTGGTTTTGTATTGGTAGTATCTGTATGTGTAGGGGTTTGGCGGGGCTTTGTGCTTGGAGAGAAGCTGAGCCCTGATTAGGGGCGGGGCTTCACTGACTAGGGGTCCTATAAAGGTAGCAGCCAGTCAGGCAGTGGCACAGACAGCTGAAGCGGCACAGGAGCTAGCAAACAGAGCTGTAAGCAGGGGAGTTTGAGTGGGAGTTCTGTTGGAGGAGAAGGTATTTGTGTTTTTTTGTATTGGTAGTATCTGTATGTGTAGAGGCTTGGAGGGGCTTTGTGCTGGGAGAGAAGCTGAGCCCTGATTGGGGGCGGTGCTTCACTGACTAGGGGTCCTATAAAGCTAGCAGCCAGTCAGGCAGCGGCACAGGAGCTAGCAAACAGACCTGTAAACAGGGGAGTTTGAGTGGGAGTTCTGTTGGAGGAGAAGGTATTTGTGTGTGTTTTTGTATTGGTAGTATCTGTATGTGTAGAGGCTTGGAGGGGCTAGGTGCTGCGAGAGAAGCTGAGCCCTGATTAGGGGGCGGGGCTTCACGGCAAGGGGTCCTATAAAGGTCGCAGCCAGTCAGGCAGTGGCACAGGAGCTAGCAAACAGAGCTGTAAACAGGGGAGTTTGAATGGGAGTTCTGTTGGAGGAGAAGGTATTTGTGTTTGTTTTTGTATTGGTAGTATCTGTATGTGTAGAGGTTTGAAGGGGCTTTGTGCTGGGAGAGAAGCTGAGCCCTGATTAGGGGGCGGGGCTTCACTGACTAGGGGTCCTGTAAAGGTAGAAGCCAGTCAGGCAGCGGCACAGACAGCTGCAGCGGCACAGGAGCTAGCAAACAGAGCTGTAAACAGGGGAGTGTGAGTGGGAGTTCTGTTGGAGGAGAAGGTATTTGTGTGTGTTTGGTTTTGTATTGGTAGTATCTGTATGTGTAGGGGCTTTGTGCTGGGAGAGAAGCTGAGCCCTGATTAGGGGGCGGGGCTTCACTGACTAGGGGTCCTATAAAGGTAGCAGCCAGTCAGACAGCGGCACAGGAGCTAGAAAACAGAGCTGTAAGCAGGGGAGTTTGAGTGGGAGTTCTGTTGGAGGAGAAGGTATTTGTGTATGTTTTTTTGTATTGGTAGTGTCTGTATGTGTAGGGGTTTGGCGGGGCTTTGTGCTTGGAGAGAAGCTGAGCCCTGATTAGGGGGCGGGGCTTCACTGACTAGGGGTCCTATAAAGGTAGCAGCCAGTCAGGCATCGGAACAGACAGCTGCAGTGGCACAGGAGCTAGCAAACAGAGCTGTAAACAGGGGAGTTTGAGTGGGAGTTCTGTTGGAGGAGAAGGTATTTGTGTGTGTTCGGTTTTGTATTGGTAGTGTCCGTATGTGTACGGGCTTTGTGCTGGGAGAGAAGCTGAGCCCTGATTAGGGGGCGGGGCATCACTGACTAGGTGTCCTATAAAGGTAGCAGCCAGTCAGGCAGCGGCTAAGACAGCTGCAGCGGCACAGGAGCTAGCAAACAGAGCTGTAAACAGGGGAGTTGGAGTGGGAGTTCTGTTGGAGGAGAAGGTATTTGTGTGTTTTTGGTTTTGTATTGTCAGTATCTGTATGTGCAGGGGCTTTGTGCTGGGAGAGAAGCTGAGCCCTGATTAGGGGGCGGGGCTTCACTGACAAGGGGTCCTATAAAGGTAGCAGCCAGTCAGGCATCGGAACAGACAGCTGCAGCGGCACAGGAGCTTGCAAACAGAGCTCTAAACAGGGGAGTTTGAGTGGGAGTTCTGTTGGAGGAGAAGGTATTTGTGTGTGTTTGGTTTTGTATTGGTAGTATCTGTATGTGTAGAGGCTTGGAGGGGCTTTGTGCTTGGAGAGAAGCTGAGCCCTGATTAGGGGGCGGGGCTTCACTGACTAGGGGTCCTATAAAACTGGCAGCCAGTCAGGCAGCGGCACAGGAGCTAGCAAACAGAGCTGTAAACAGGGGAGTCTGGGTGGGAGTTCTGTTGGAGGAGAAGGTATTTGTGTGTGTTTTTGTATTGGTAGTATCTGTATGTGTAGAGGCTTGGAGGGGCTAGGTGCTGCGAGAGAAGCTGAGCCCTGATTAGGGGGCGGGGCTTAACTGACTAGGCGTCCTATAAAGGTAGCAGCCAGTCAGGCAGCGGCACAGACAGCTGCAGCGGCACAGGAGCTAGCAAACAGAGCTGTAAGCAGGGGAGTTTGAGTGGGAGTTCTGTTGGAGGAGAAGGTATTTGTGTTTTTTTGTATTGGTAGTATCTGTATGTGTAGAGGCTTGGAGGGGCTTTGTGCTGGGAGAGAAGCTGAGCCCTGATTGGGGGCGGTGCTTCACTGACTAGGGGTCCTATAAAGCTAGCAGCCAGTCAGGCAGCGGCACAGGAGCTAGCAAACAGACCTGTAAACAGCGGAGTTTGAGTGGGAGTTCTGTTGGAGGAGAAGGTATTTGTGTGTGTTCGGTTTTGTATTGGTAGTGTCTGTATGTGTACGGGCTTTGTGCTGGGAGAGAAGCTGAGCCCTGATTAGGGGGCGGGGCTTCACTGACTAGGGGTCCTATAAAGGTAGCAGCCAGTCAGGCAGGGAACAGACAGCTTCAGTGGCACAGGAGCTAGCAAACAGAGCTGTAAACAGGGGAGTTTGAGTGGGAGTTCTGTTGGAGGAGAAGGTATTTGTGTTTGTTTTTGTATTGGTAGTATCTGTATGTGTAGAGGTTTGAAGGGGCTTTGTGCTGGGAGAGAAGCTGAGCCCTGATTAGGGGGCGGGGCTTCACTGACTAGGGGTCCTGTAAAGGTAGCAGCCAGTCAGGCAGCGGCACAGACAGCTGCAGCGGCACAGGAGCTAGCAAACAGAGCTGTAAACAGGGGAGTCTGAGTGGGAGTTCTGTTGGAGGAGAAGGTATTTGTGTGTGTTTTTGTATTGGTAGTATCTGTATGTGTAGAGGCTTGGAGGGGCTAGGTGCTGCGAGAGAAGCTGAGCCAGCGGCACAGGAGCTAGCAAACAGAGCTGTAAACAGGGGAGTTTGAGTGGGAGTTCTGTTGGAGGACAAGGTATTTGTGTGTGTTTGGTTTTGTATTGGTAGTATCTGTATGTGTAGCGGCTTTGTGCTGGGAGAGAAGCTGAGCCCTGACTAGGGGGCGGGGCTTCACTGACTAGGGGTCCTATAAAGGTAGCAGCAGGTCAGGCAGCGCCACAGGAGCTAGCAAACAGAGCTGTAAACAGGGGAGTTTGAGTGGGAGTTCTGTTGGAGAAGAAGGTATTTGTGTGTGTTTGGTTTTGTATTGGTAGTATCTGTATTTGCAGGGGCTTTGTGCTGGGAGAGAAGCTGAGCCCTGATTAGGGGGCGGGGCTTCACTGACTAGGGGTCCTATGAAGGTAGGAGCCAGTCAGGCAGCAGCACAGAGAGCTGCAGCGGCACAGGAGCTAGCAAACAGAGCTGTAAACAGGGGAGTTTGAGTGGGAGTTCTGTTGTAGGAGAAGGTATTTGTGTGTGTTCGGTTTTGTATTGGTGGTATCTGTATATGTAGGGGCTTTGTGCTGGGAGAGAAGCTGAGCCCTGATTAGGGGGCGGGGCTTCACTGACTAGGAGTCCTATAAAGGTAGCGGCACAGACAGCTGCACCGGCACAGGAGCTAGCAAACAGAGCTGTAAACAGGGGAGTTTGAGTGGGAGTTCTGTTGGAGGAGAAAGTATGTGTGTGTTTGGTTTTGTATTGGTGGTATCTGAATTGGAAGGGGCTTTGTGCTGGGAGAGAAGCTGAGCCCTGACTAGGGGGCGGGGCTTCACTGACTAGGGGTCCTATAAAGGTAGAAGCCAGTCAGGCAGCAGCACAGACAGCTGCAGCGGCACAGGAGCTAGCAAACAGAGCTGTAAACAGGGGAGTTTGAGTGGGAGTTCTGTTGGAGGAGAAAGTATGTGTGTGTTTGGTTTTGTATTGGTGGTATCTGAATTGGAAGGGGCTTTGTGCTGGGAGAGAAGCTGAGCCCTGATTAGGGGGCGGGGCTTCCCTGACTAGGGGTCCTATAAAGGTAGCGGCACAGACAGCTGCACCGGCACAGGAGCTAGCAAACAGAGCTGTAAACAGGGGAGTTTGAGTGGGAGTTCTGTTGGAGGAGAAAGTATGTGTGTGTTTGGTTTTGTATTGGTGGTATCTGAATTGGAATGGGCTTTGTGCTGGGAGAGAAGCTGAGCCCTGATTAGGGGGCGGGGCTTCACTGACTAGGGGTCCTACAAAGGTAGCAGCCAGTCAGGCAGCGGCACAGGAGCTAGCAAACAGAGCTTTTAACAGGGGAGTTGGAGTGGGAGTTCTGTTGGAGGAGAAGGTATTTGTGTGTGTTTGGTTTTGTATTGGTAGTATCTGTATGTGTAGAGATTTGGAGGGGCTTTGTGCTGGGAGAGAAGCTGAGCCCTGATTAGGGGGCGGGGCTTCACTGACTAGGGGTCCTATAAATGTAGCAGCCAGTCAGGTAGCGTCACAGGAGCTAGCAAACAGAGCTGTAAACAGGGGAGTTTGAGTGGGAGTTCTGTTGGAGGAGAAGGTATTTGTATGTGTAGAGGCTTGGAGGGGCTAGGTGCTGGGAGAGAAGCTGAGCCCTGATTAGGGGGCGGGGCTTCACTGACTAGGGGTCCTATAAAGGCAGCAGCCAGTCAGGCAGCGGCACAGGAGCTAGCAAACATTGCTGTAAGCAGGGGAGTTGGAGTGGGAGTTCTGTTGGAGGAGAAGGTATTTGTGTGTGTTTGGTTTTGTATTGGTAGTATCTGTATGTGTAGAGGCTTGGAGGGGCTTTGTGCTGGGAGAGAAGCTGAGCCCTGATTTGGGGGCGGGGCTTCACTGACTAGGGGTCCTACAAAGGTAGCAGCCAGTCAGGCAGCGGCACAGGAGCTAGCAAACAGAGCTGTAAACAGGGGAGTTTGAGTGGAGGTTCTGTTGGAGGAGATGGTATTTGTGTGTGTTTGGTTTTGTATTGGTAGTATCTGTATGTGTAGAGGCTTGGAGGGGCTTTGTGCTGGAAGAGAAGCTGAGCCCTGATTAGGGGCCGGGGCTAACTGACTAGGGGTCCTATAAAGGTAGCAGCCAGTCAGACAGCGGCACAGACAGCTGCAGCGGCACAGGAGCTAGCAAACAGAGCTGTAAACAGGGGAGTTGGAGTTCTGTTGGAGGAGAAGGTATTTGTGTGTGTTTAGTTTAGTATTGTTAGTATCTGTATGTGCAGGGGCTTTGTGCTGGGAGAGAAGCTGAGCCCTCATTAGGGAGCGGGGCTTCCCTGACTAGGGGTCCTACAAAGGTAGCAGCCAGTCAGGCAGCGGCACAGGAGCTAGCAAACAGAGCTTTTAACAGGGGAGTTGGAGTGGGAGTTCTGTTGGAGGAGAAGGTATTTGTGTGTGTTTGGTTTTGTATTGGTAGTATCTGTATGTGTAGAGATTTGGAGGGGCTTTGTGCTGGGAGAGAAGCTGAGCCCTGATTAGGGGGCGGGGCTTCACTGACTAGGGGTCCTATAAATGTAGCAGCCAGTCAGGTAGCGTCACAGGAGCTAGCAAACAGAGCTGTAAACAGGGGAGTTTGAGTGGGAGTTCTGTTGGAGGAGAAGGTATTTGTATGTGTAGAGGCTTGGAGGGGCTAGGTGCTGGGAGAGAAGCTGAGCCCTGATTAGGGGGCGGGGCTTCACTGACTAGGGGTCCTATAAAGGCAGCAGCCAGTCAGGCAGCGGCACAGGAGCTAGCAAACATTGCTGTAAGCAGGGGAGTTGGAGTGGGAGTTCTGTTGGAGGAGAAGGTATTTGTGTGTATTTGGTTTTGTATTGGTAGTATCTGTATGTGTAGAGGCTTGGAGGGGCTTTGTGCTGGGAGAGAAGCTGAGCCCTGATTTGGGGGCGGGGCTTCACTGACTAGGGGTCCTACAAAGGTAGCAGCCAGTCAGGCAGCGGCACAGGAGCTAGCAAACAGAGCTGTAAACAGGGGAGTTTGAGTGGGAGTTCTGTTGGAGGAGAAGGTATTTGTGTGTGTTCGGTTTTGTATTGGTAGTGTCTGTATGTGTACGGGCTTTGTGCTGGGAGAGAAGCTGAGCCCTGATTAGGGGGCGGGGCTTCACGGACTAGGTGTCCTATAAAGGTAGCAGCCAGTCAGGCAGCGGCTAAGACAGCTGCAGCGGCACAGGAGTTAGCAAACAGAGCTGTAAACAGGGGAGTTTGAGTGGGAGTTCTGTTGGAGGAGAAGGTATTTGTGTGTGTTTGGTTTTGTATTGTCAGTATCTGTATGTGTAGAGGCTTGGAGGGCCTTTGTGCTGGGAGAGAAGCTGAGCCCTGATTAGGGGGCGGGGCTTCCCTGACTAGGGGTCCTATAAAGGTAGCAGCCAGTCAGGCAGCGGCACAGGAGCTAGCAAACAGAGCTGTAAACAGGGGAGTTTGTGTTGGAGTTCTGTTGGAGGAGAAGGTATTTGTGTGTGTTTGGTTTTGCATTGGTAGTATCTGTATGTGTAGAGGCTTGGAGGGGCTTTGTGCTGGGAGAGAAGCTGAGCCCTGATTAGGGGGCGGGGCTTCACTGACTAGGGGTCCTATAAATGTAGCAGCCAGTCAGGCAGCGGCACAGGAGCTAGCAAACAGAGCTGTAAACAGGGGAGTTTGAGTGGGAGTTTTTTTGGAGGAGACGGTATTTATGTGTGTTTGGTATTGTATTGGTAGTATCTGTATGTGTATTGGTTTGGCGGGGCTTTGTGCTTGGAGAGAAGCTGAGACCTGATTAGGGGGCGAGGCTTCACTGACTAGGGGTCCTATAAAGGTAGCAGCCAGTCAGGCAGAGGAACAGACAGCTGCAGTGGCACAGGAGCTAGCAAACAGAGCTGTGAACAGGGGAGTTTGAGTGGGAGTTCTGTTGGAGGAGAAGGTATTTGTGTGTGTTTTTGTATTGGTAGTATCTGTATGTGTAGAGGCTTGGAGGGGCTAGGTGCTGGGAGAGAAGCTGAGCGCTGATTAGGGGGCGGGGCTTCACTGACTAGGGGTCCTATAAAGGTAGCAGCCAGTCAGGCAGCGGCTAAGACAGCTGCAGCGGCACAGGAGCTAGCAAACAGAGCTGTAAACAGGGGAGTTTGAGTGGGAGTTCTGTTGGAGGAGAAGGTATTTGTGTGTGTTCGGTTTTGTATTGGTAGTATCTGTATGTGTACGGGCTTTGTGCTGGGAGAGAAGCTGAGCCCTGATTAGGGGGCGCGGCTTGACTGACTAGGGGTCCTATAAGGGTAGCAGCCAGTCAGGCATTGGCACAGACAGCTGCAGCGGCACAGGAGCTAGCAAACAGAGCTGTAAACAGGGGAGTTTGAGTGGGAGTTCTCTTGGAGGAGAAGGTATTTGTGTTTGTTTTTGTATTGGTAGTATCTGTATGTGTAGAGGTTTGAAGGGGCTTTGTGCTGGGAGAGAAGCTGAGCCCTGATGAGGGGGCGGGGCTTCACTGACTAGGGGTCCTATAAAGGTAGCAGCCAGTCAGGCAGCGGCTAAGACAGCTGCAGCGGCACAGGAGCTAGCAAACAGAGCTGTAAACAGGGGAGTTTGAGTGGGAGTTCTGTTGGAGGAGAAGGTATTTGTGTGTGTTTGGTTTTGTATTGTCAGTATCTGTATGTGCAGGGGCTTTGTGCTGGGAGAGAAGCTGAGCCCTGATTAGGGGGCGGGGCTTCACTGACTAGGGGTCCTATAAAGGTAGCAGCCAGTCAGACAGCAGGACAGGAGCTAGCAAACAGTGCTGTAAGCAGGGGAGTTTGAGTGGGAGTTCTGTTGGAGGAGAAGGTATTTGTGTGTGTTTTTTGTATTGGTAGTATCTGTATGTGCAGAGGCTTGGAGGGGCTTTGTGCTGGGAGAGAAGCTGAGCCCTGATTAGGGGGCGGGGCTTCACTGACTAGGGGTCCTATAAAGGTAGCAGCCAGTCAGGCATTGGCACAGACAGCTGCAGCGGCACAGGAGCTAGCAAACAGAGCTGTAAACAGGGGAGTTTGAGTGGGAGTTCTGTTGGAGGAGAAGGTATTTGTCTGTGTTTGGTTTTGTATTGTCGGTATCTGTATGTGCAGGGGCTTTGTGCTGGGAGAAAAGCTGAGCCCTGATTAGGGGGCGGGGCTTCCCTGACTAGGGGTCCTACAAAGGTAGGAGCCAGTCAGGCAGCGGCACAGGAGCTAGCAAACAGAGCTTTTAACAGGGGAGTTGGAGTGGGACTTCTGTTGAAGGAGAAGGTATTTGTGTGTGTTTGGTTTTGTATTGGTAGTATCTGTATGTGTAGGGGCTTTGTGCTGGGAGAGAAGCTGAGCCCTGATTAGGGGGCGGGGCTTCACTGACTAGGGGTCCTATAAAGGTAGCAGCCAGTCAGGCAGCTGCTAAGACAGCTGCAGCGGCACAGGAGCTAGCAAACAGAGCTGTAAACAGGGGAGTTGGAGTGGGAGTTCTGCTGGAGGAGAAGGTATTTGTGTGTGTTTGGTTTTGTATTGTCAGTATCTGTATGTGCAGGGGCTTTGTGCTGGGAGAGAAGCTGAGCCCTGATTAGGTGGCGGGGCTTCACTGACTAGGGGTCCTATAAAGGTAGCAGCCAGTCAGGCAGCGGCACAGACAGCTGCAGCGGCACAGGACCTAGCAAACAGAGCTTTTAACAGGGGAGTTGGAGTGGGAGTTCTGTTGGACGAGAAGGTATTTGCGTGTGTTTGGTTTTGTATTGGTAGTATCTGTATGTGTAGAGGCTTGGAGGGGCTTTGTCCTGGGAGAGAAGCTGAGCCCTGATTAGGGGGCGGGGCTTCACTGACTAGGGGTCCTATAAATGTAGCAGCCAGTCAAGCAGCGGCACAGGAGCTAGCAAACAGAGCTGTGAACAGGGGAGTTTGAGTGGGAGTTCTGTTGGAGGAGAAGGTATTTGTGTGTGTTTTTGTATTGGTAGTATCTGTATGTGTAGAGGCTTGGAGGGGCTAGGTGCTGGGAGAGAAGCTGAGCCCTGATTAGGGGGCGGGGCTTCACTGACTAGGGGTCCTATAAAGGTAGCAGCCAGTCAGGCAGCGGCACAGACAGCTGCAGCGGCACAGGAGCTAGCAAACAGAGCTGTAAACAGGGGAGTTTGAGTGGAGGTTCTGTTGGAGGAGATGGTATTTGTGTGTGTTTGGTTTTGTATTGGTAGTATCTGTATGTGTAGAGGCTTGGAGGGGCTTTGTGCTGGAAGAGAAGCTGAGCCCTGATTAGGGGCCGGGGCTGACTGACTAGGGGTCCTATAAAGGTAGCAGCCAGTCAGGCAGCGGCACAGACAGCTGCAGCGGCACAGGAGCTAGCAAACAGAGCTGTAAACAGGGGAGTTGGAGTTCTGTTGGAGGAGAAGGTATTTGTGTGTGTTTAGTTTAGTATTGTTAGTATCTGTATGTGCAGGGGCTTTGTGCTGGGAGAGAAGCTGAGCCCTCATTAGGGAGCGGGGCTTCCCTGACTAGGGGTCCTACAAAGGTAGCAGCCAGTCAGGCAGCGGCACAGGAGCTAGCAAACAGAGCTTTTAACAGGGGAGTTGGAGTGGGAGTTCTGTTGGAGGAGAAGGTATTTGTATGTGTAGAGGCTTGGAGGGGCTAGGTGCTGGGAGAGAAGCTGAGCCCTGATTAGGGGGCGGGGCTTCACTGACTAGGGGTCCTATAAAGGCAGCAGCCAGTCAGGCAGCGGCACAGGAGCTAGCAAACATTGCTGTTAGCAGGGGAGTTGGAGTGGGAGTTCTGTTGGAGGAGAAGGTATTTGTGTGTGTTTGGTTTTGTATTGGTAGTATCTGTATGTGTAGAGGCTTGGAGGGGCTTTGTGCTGGGAGAGAAGCTGAGCCCTGATTTGGGGGCGGGGCTTCACTGACTAGGGGTCCTACAAAGGTAGCAGCCAGTCAGGCAGCGGCACAGGAGCTAGCAAACAGAGCTGTAAACAGGGGAGTTTGAGTGGGAGTTCTGTTGGAGGAGAAGGTATTTGTGTGTGTTCGGTTTTGTATTGGTAGTGTCTGTATGTGTACGGGCTTTGTGCTGGGAGAGAAGCTGAGCCCTGATTAGGGGGCGGGGCTTCACGGACTAGGTGTCCTATAAAGGTAGCAGCCAGTCAGGCAGCGGCTAAGACAGCTGCAGCGGCACAGGAGTTAGCAAACAGAGCTGTAAACAGGGGAGTTTGAGTGGGAGTTCTGTTGGAGGAGAAGGTATTTGTGTGTGTTTGGTTTTGTATTGTCAGTATCTGTATGTGCAGGGGCTTTGTGCTGGGAGAGAAGCTGAGCCCTGATTAGGGGGCGGGGCTTCCCTGACTAGGGGTCCTATAAAGGTAGCAGCCAGTCAGACAGCAGCACAGAAGCTAGCAAACAGTGCTGTAAGCAGGGGAGTTTGAGTGGGAGTTCTGTGGGAGGAGAAGGTATTTGTGTGTGTTTTTTTGTATTGGTAGTATCTGTATGTGTAGAGGCTTGGAGGGCCTTTGTGCTGGGAGAGAAGCTGAGCCCTGATTAGGGGGCGGGGCTTCACTGACTAGGGGTCCTATAAAGGTAGCAGCCAGTCAGGCAGCGGCACAGGAGCTAGCAAACAGAGCTGTAAACAGGGGAGTTTGTGTTGGAGTTCTGTTGGAGGAGAAGGTATTTGTGTGTGTTTGGTTTTGCATTGGTAGTATCTGTATGTGTAGAGGCTTGGAGGGGCTTTGTGCTGGGAGAGAAGCTGAGCCCTGATTAGGGGGCGGGGCTTCACTGACTAGGGGTCCTATAAATGTAGCAGCCAGTCAGGCAGCGGCACAGGAGCTAGCAAACAGAGCTGTAAACAGGGGAGTTTGAGTGGGAGTTTTTTTGGAGGAGACGGTATTTATGTGTGTTTGGTATTGTATTGGTAGTATCTGTATGTGTATTGGTTTGGCGGGGCTTTGTGCTTGGAGAGAAGCTGAGACCTGATTAGGGGGCGAGGCTTCACTGACTAGGGGTCCTATAAAGGTAGCAGCCAGTCAGGCAGAGGAACAGACAGCTGCAGTGGCACAGGAGCTAGCAAACAGAGCTGTGAACAGGGGAGTTTGAGTGGGAGTTCTGTTGGAGGAGAAGGTATTTGTGTGTGTTTTTGTATTGGTAGTATCTGTATGTGTAGAGGCTTGGAGGGGCTAGGTGCTGGGAGAGAAGCTGAGCGCTGATTAGGGGGCGGGGCTTCACTGACTAGGGGTCCTATAAAGGTAGCAGCCAGTCAGGCAGCGGCTAAGACAGCTGCAGCGGCACAGGAGCTAGCAAACAGAGCTGTAAACAGGGGAGTTTGAGTGGGAGTTCTGTTGGAGGAGAAGGTATTTGTGTGTGTTCGGTTTTGTATTGGTAGTATCTGTATGTGTACGGGCTTTGTGCTGGGAGAGAAGCTGAGCCCTGATTAGGGGGCGCGGCTTGACTGACTAGGGGTCCTATAAGGGTAGCAGCCAGTCAGGCATTGGCACAGACAGCTGCAGCGGCACAGGAGCTAGCAAACAGAGCTGTAAACAGGGGAGTTTGAGTGGGAGTTCTGTTGGAGGAGAAGGTATTTGTCTGTGTTTGGTTTTGTATTGTCAGTATCTGTATGTGCAGGGGCTTTGTGCTGGGAGAAAAGCTGAGCCCTGATTAGGGGGCGGGGCTTCCCTGACTAGGGGTCCTACAAAGGTAGGAGCCAGTCAGGCAGCGGCACAGGAGCTAGCAAACAGAGCTTTTAACAGGGGAGTTTGAGTGGGAGCTTTTTTGGAGGAGATGGTATTTGTGTGTGTTTGGTTTTGTATTGGTAGTATCTGTATGTGTATTGGTTTGGCGGGGCTTTGTGCTTGGAGAGAAGCTGAGCCCTGATTAGGGGGCGGGGCTTCACTGACTAGGGGTCCTATAAAGGTAGCAGCCAGTCAGGCAGCGGCACAGGAGCTAGCAAACAGAGCTGTGAACAGGGGAGTTTGAGTGGGAGTTCTGTTGGAGGAGAAGGTATTTGTGTGTGTTTTTGTATTGGTAGTATCTGTATGTGTAGAGGCTTGGAGGGGCTAGGTGCTGGGAGAGTAGCTGAGCCCTGATTAGGGGGCGGGGCTTCACTGAATAGGGGTCCTATAAAGGTAGCAGCCAGTCAGGCAGCGGCACAGACAGCTGCAGCGGCACAGGAGCTAGGAAACAGAGCTGTAAACAGGGGAGTTTGAGTGGGAGTTCTGTTGGAGGAGAAGATATTTGTGTGTGTTTGGTTTTGTATTGGTAGTATCTGTATGTGTAGGGGCTTTGTGCTGGGAGAGAAGCTGAGCCCTGATTAGGGGGCGGGGCTTCACTGACTAGGGGTCCTATAAAGGTAGCAGCCAGTCAGGCAGCTGCTAAGACAGCTGCAGCGGCACAGGAGCTAGCAAACAGAGCTGTAAACAGGGGAGTTGGAGTGGGAGTTCTGCTGGAGGAGAAGGTATTTGTGTGTGTTTGGTTTTGTATTGTCAGTATCTGTATGTGCAGGGGCTTTGTGCTGGGAGAGAAGCTGAGCCCTGATTAGGTGGCGGGGCTTCACTGACTAGGGGTCCTATAAAGGTAGCAGCCAGTCAGGCAGCGGCACAGACAGCTGCAGCGGCACAGGACCTAGCAAACAGAGCTGTAAACAGGGGAGTTTGAGTGGGAGTTCTGTTGGAGGAGAAGGTATTTGTGTGTGTTTGGTTTTGTATTGGTAGTATCTGTATGTTTACGGGCTTTGTGCTGGGAGAGAAGCTGAGCCCTGATTAGGGGGCGGGGCTTCCCTGACTAGGGGTCCTATAAAGGTAGCAGCCAGTCAGGCAGCGGCACAGGAGCTAGCAAACAGAGCTGTAAACAGGGGAGTTTGAGTGGGAGTTCTGTTGGAGGAGAAGGTATTTGTGTGTGTTTTTGTATAGGTAGTATCTGTATGTGTAGAGGCTTGGAGGGGCTAGGTGCTGCGAGAGAAGCTGAGCCCTGATTAGGGGGCGGGGCTTCACTGACAAGGGGTCCTATAAAGGTAGCAGCCAGTCAGGCATCGGCACAGACAGCTGCAGCGGCACAGGAGCTAGCAAACAGAGCTGTAAACACGGGAGTTTGAGTGGGATTTCTGTTGGAGGAGATGGTATTTGTGTGTGTTTGGTTTTGTATTGGTAGTATCTGTATGTGTAGGGGTTTGGCGGGGCTTTGTGCTTGGAGAGAAGCTGAGCCCTGATTAGGGGCGGGGCTTCACTGACTAGGGGTCCTATAAAGGTAGCAGCCAGTCAGGCAGTGGCACAGACAGCTGAAGCGGCACAGGAGCTAGCAAACAGAGCTGTAAGCAGGGGAGTTTGAGTGGGAGTTCTGTTGGAGGAGAAGGTATTTGTGTTTTTTTGTATTGGTAGTATCTGTATGTGTAGAGGCTTGGAGGGGCTTTGTGCTGGGAGAGAAGCTGAGCCCTGATTGGGGGCGGTGCTTCACTGACTAGGGGTCCTATAAAGCTAGCAGCCAGTCAGGCAGCGGCACAGGAGCTAGCAAACAGACCTGTAAACAGGGGAGTTTGAGTGGGAGTTCTGTTGGAGGAGAAGGTATTTGTGTGTGTTTTTGTATTGGTAGTATCTGTATGTGTAGAGGCTTGGAGGGGCTAGGTGCTGCGAGAGAAGCTGAGCCCTGATTAGGGGGCGGGGCTTCACGGCAAGGGGTCCTATAAAGGTCGCAGCCAGTCAGGCAGTGGCACAGGAGCTAGCAAACAGAGCTGTAAACAGGGGAGTTTGAATGGGAGTTCTGTTGGAGGAGAAGGTATTTGTGTTTGTTTTTGTATTGGTAGTATCTGTATGTGTAGAGGTTTGAAGGGGCTTTGTGCTGGGAGAGAAGCTGAGCCCTGATTAGGGGGCGGGGCTTCACTGACTAGGGGTCCTGTAAAGGTAGAAGCCAGTCAGGCAGCGGCACAGACAGCTGCAGCGGCACAGGAGCTAGCAAACAGAGCTGTAAACAGGGGAGTGTGAGTGGGAGTTCTGTTGGAGGAGAAGGTATTTGTGTGTGTTTGGTTTTGTATTGGTAGTATCTGTATGTGTAGGGGCTTTGTGCTGGGAGAGAAGCTGAGCCCTGATTAGGGGGCGGGGCTTCACTGACTAGGGGTCCTATAAAGGTAGCAGCCAGTCAGACAGCGGCACAGGAGCTAGAAAACAGAGCTGTAAGCAGGGGAGTTTGAGTGGGAGTTCTGTTGGAGGAGAAGGTATTTGTGTATGTTTTTTTGTATTGGTAGTGTCTGTATGTGTAGGGGTTTGGCGGGGCTTTGTGCTTGGAGAGAAGCTGAGCCCTGATTAGGGGGCGGGGCTTCACTGACTAGGGGTCCTATAAAGGTAGCAGCCAGTCAGGCATCGGAACAGACAGCTGCAGTGGCACAGGAGCTAGCAAACAGAGCTGTAAACAGGGGAGTTTGAGTGGGAGTTCTGTTGGAGGAGAAGGTATTTGTGTGTGTTCGGTTTTGTATTGGTAGTGTCCGTATGTGTACGGGCTTTGTGCTGGGAGAGAAGCTGAGCCCTGATTAGGGGGCGGGGCATCACTGACTAGGTGTCCTATAAAGGTAGCAGCCAGTCAGGCAGCGGCTAAGACAGCTGCAGCGGCACAGGAGCTAGCAAACAGAGCTGTAAACAGGGGAGTTGGAGTGGGAGTTCTGTTGGAGGAGAAGGTATTTGTGTGTTTTTGGTTTTGTATTGTCAGTATCTGTATGTGCAGGGGCTTTGTGCTGGGAGAGAAGCTGAGCCCTGATTAGGGGGCGGGGCTTCACTGACAAGGGGTCCTATAAAGGTAGCAGCCAGTCAGGCATCGGAACAGACAGCTGCAGCGGCACAGGAGCTTGCAAACAGAGCTCTAAACAGGGGAGTTTGAGTGGGAGTTCTGTTGGAGGAGAAGGTATTTGTGTGTGTTTGGTTTTGTATTGGTAGTATCTGTATGTGTAGAGGCTTGGAGGGGCTTTGTGCTTGGAGAGAAGCTGAGCCCTGATTAGGGGGCGGGGCTTCACTGACTAGGGGTCCTATAAAACTGGCAGCCAGTCAGGCAGCGGCACAGGAGCTAGCAAACAGAGCTGTAAACAGGGGAGTCTGAGTGGGAGTTCTGTTGGAGGAGAAGGTATTTGTGTGTGTTTTTGTATTGGTAGTATCTGTATGTGTAGAGGCTTGGAGGGGCTAGGTGCTGCGAGAGAAGCTGAGCCCTGATTAGGGGGCGGGGCTTAACTGACTAGGCGTCCTATAAAGGTAGCAGCCAGTCAGGCAGCGGCACAGACAGCTGCAGCGGCACAGGAGCTAGCAAACAGAGCTGTAAGCAGGGGAGTTTGAGTGGGAGTTCTGTTGGAGGAGAAGGTATTTGTGTTTTTTTGTATTGGTAGTATCTGTATGTGTAGAGGCTTGGAGGGGCTTTGTGCTGGGAGAGAAGCTGAGCCCTGATTGGGGGCGGTGCTTCACTGACTAGGGGTCCTATAAAGCTAGCAGCCAGTCAGGCAGCGGCACAGGAGCTAGCAAACAGACCTGTAAACAGCGGAGTTTGAGTGGGAGTTCTGTTGGAGGAGAAGGTATTTGTGTGTGTTCGGTTTTGTATTGGTAGTGTCTGTATGTGTACGGGCTTTGTGCTGGGAGAGAAGCTGAGCCCTGATTAGGGGGCGGGGCTTCACTGACTAGGGGTCCTATAAAGGTAGCAGCCAGTCAGGCAGGGAACAGACAGCTTCAGTGGCACAGGAGCTAGCAAACAGAGCTGTAAACAGGGGAGTTTGAGTGGGAGTTCTGTTGGAGGAGAAGGTATTTGTGTTTGTTTTTGTATTGGTAGTATCTGTATGTGTAGAGGTTTGAAGGGGCTTTGTGCTGGGAGAGAAGCTGAGCCCTGATTAGGGGGCGGGGCTTCACTGACTAGGGGTCCTGTAAAGGTAGCAGCCAGTCAGGCAGCGGCACAGACAGCTGCAGCGGCACAGGAGCTAGCAAACAGAGCTGTAAACAGGGGAGTCTGAGTGGGAGTTCTGTTGGAGGAGAAGGTATTTGTGTGTGTTTTTGTATTGGTAGTATCTGTATGTGTAGAGGCTTGGAGGGGCTAGGTGCTGCGAGAGAAGCTGAGCCAGCGGCACAGGAGCTAGCAAACAGAGCTGTAAACAGGGGAGTTTGAGTGGGAGTTCTGTTGGAGGACAAGGTATTTGTGTGTGTTTGGTTTTGTATTGGTAGTATCTGTATGTGTAGCGGCTTTGTGCTGGGAGAGAAGCTGAGCCCTGACTAGGGGGCGGGGCTTCACTGACTAGGGGTCCTATAAAGGTAGCAGCAGGTCAGGCAGCGCCACAGGAGCTAGCAAACAGAGCTGTAAACAGGGGAGTTTGAGTGGGAGTTCTGTTGGAGAAGAAGGTATTTGTGTGTGTTTGGTTTTGTATTGGTAGTATCTGTATTTGCAGGGGCTTTGTGCTGGGAGAGAAGCTGAGCCCTGATTAGGGGGCGGGGCTTCACTGACTAGGGGTCCTATGAAGGTAGGAGCCAGTCAGGCAGCAGCACAGAGAGCTGCAGCGGCACAGGAGCTAGCAAACAGAGCTGTAAACAGGGGAGTTTGAGTGGGAGTTCTGTTGTAGGAGAAGGTATTTGTGTGTGTTCGGTTTTGTATTGGTGGTATCTGTATATGTAGGGGCTTTGTGCTGGGAGAGAAGCTGAGCCCTGATTAGGGGGCGGGGCTTCACTGACTAGGAGTCCTATAAAGGTAGCGGCACAGACAGCTGCACCGGCACAGGAGCTAGCAAACAGAGCTGTAAACAGGGGAGTTTGAGTGGGAGTTCTGTTGGAGGAGAAAGTATGTGTGTGTTTGGTTTTGTATTGGTGGTATCTGAATTGGAAGGGGCTTTGTGCTGGGAGAGAAGCTGAGCCCTGACTAGGGGGCGGGGCTTCACTGACTAGGGGTCCTATAAAGGTAGAAGCCAGTCAGGCAGCAGCACAGACAGCTGCAGCGGCACAGGAGCTAGCAAACAGAGCTGTAAACAGGGGAGTTTGAGTGGGAGTTCTGTTGGAGGAGAAAGTATGTGTGTGTTTGGTTTTGTATTGGTGGTATCTGAATTGGAAGGGGCTTTGTGCTGGGAGAGAAGCTGAGCCCTGATTAGGGGGCGGGGCTTCCCTGACTAGGGGTCCTATAAAGGTAGCGGCACAGACAGCTGCACCGGCACAGGAGCTAGCAAACAGAGCTGTAAACAGGGGAGTTTGAGTGGGAGTTCTGTTGGAGGAGAAAGTATGTGTGTGTTTGGTTTTGTATTGGTGGTATCTGAATTGGAATGGGCTTTGTGCTGGGAGAGAAGCTGAGCCCTGATTAGGGGGCGGGGCTTCACTGACTAGGGGTCCTACAAAGGTAGCAGCCAGTCAGGCAGCGGCACAGGAGCTAGCAAACAGAGCTTTTAACAGGGGAGTTGGAGTGGGAGTTCTGTTGGAGGAGAAGGTATTTGTGTGTGTTTGGTTTTGTATTGGTAGTATCTGTATGTGTAGAGATTTGGAGGGGCTTTGTGCTGGGAGAGAAGCTGAGCCCTGATTAGGGGGCGGGGCTTCACTGACTAGGGGTCCTATAAATGTAGCAGCCAGTCAGGTAGCGTCACAGGAGCTAGCAAACAGAGCTGTAAACAGGGGAGTTTGAGTGGGAGTTCTGTTGGAGGAGAAGGTATTTGTATGTGTAGAGGCTTGGAGGGGCTAGGTGCTGGGAGAGAAGCTGAGCCCTGATTAGGGGGCGGGGCTTCACTGACTAGGGGTCCTATAAAGGCAGCAGCCAGTCAGGCAGCGGCACAGGAGCTAGCAAACATTGCTGTAAGCAGGGGAGTTGGAGTGGGAGTTCTGTTGGAGGAGAAGGTATTTGTGTGTGTTTGGTTTTGTATTGGTAGTATCTGTATGTGTAGAGGCTTGGAGGGGCTTTGTGCTGGGAGAGAAGCTGAGCCCTGATTTGGGGGCGGGGCTTCACTGACTAGGGGTCCTACAAAGGTAGCAGCCAGTCAGGCAGCGGCACAGGAGCTAGCAAACAGAGCTGTAAACAGGGGAGTTTGAGTGGAGGTTCTGTTGGAGGAGATGGTATTTGTGTGTGTTTGGTTTTGTATTGGTAGTATCTGTATGTGTAGAGGCTTGGAGGGGCTTTGTGCTGGAAGAGAAGCTGAGCCCTGATTAGGGGCCGGGGCTAACTGACTAGGGGTCCTATAAAGGTAGCAGCCAGTCAGACAGCGGCACAGACAGCTGCAGCGGCACAGGAGCTAGCAAACAGAGCTGTAAACAGGGGAGTTGGAGTTCTGTTGGAGGAGAAGGTATTTGTGTGTGTTTAGTTTAGTATTGTTAGTATCTGTATGTGCAGGGGCTTTGTGCTGGGAGAGAAGCTGAGCCCTCATTAGGGAGCGGGGCTTCCCTGACTAGGGGTCCTACAAAGGTAGCAGCCAGTCAGGCAGCGGCACAGGAGCTAGCAAACAGAGCTTTTAACAGGGGAGTTGGAGTGGGAGTTCTGTTGGAGGAGAAGGTATTTGTGTGTGTTTGGTTTTGTATTGGTAGTATCTGTATGTGTAGAGATTTGGAGGGGCTTTGTGCTGGGAGAGAAGCTGAGCCCTGATTAGGGGGCGGGGCTTCACTGACTAGGGGTCCTATAAATGTAGCAGCCAGTCAGGTAGCGTCACAGGAGCTAGCAAACAGAGCTGTAAACAGGGGAGTTTGAGTGGGAGTTCTGTTGGAGGAGAAGGTATTTGTATGTGTAGAGGCTTGGAGGGGCTAGGTGCTGGGAGAGAAGCTGAGCCCTGATTAGGGGGCGGGGCTTCACTGACTAGGGGTCCTATAAAGGCAGCAGCCAGTCAGGCAGCGGCACAGGAGCTAGCAAACATTGCTGTAAGCAGGGGAGTTGGAGTGGGAGTTCTGTTGGAGGAGAAGGTATTTGTGTGTGTTTGGTTTTGTATTGGTAGTATCTGTATGTGTAGAGGCTTGGAGGGGCTTTGTGCTGGGAGAGAAGCTGAGCCCTGATTTGGGGGCGGGGCTTCACTGACTAGGGGTCCTACAAAGGTAGCAGCCAGTCAGGCAGCGGCACAGGAGCTAGCAAACAGAGCTGTAAACAGGGGAGTTTGAGTGGGAGTTCTGTTGGAGGAGAAGGTATTTGTGTGTGTTCGGTTTTGTATTGGTAGTGTCTGTATGTGTACGGGCTTTGTGCTGGGAGAGAAGCTGAGCCCTGATTAGGGGGCGGGGCTTCACGGACTAGGTGTCCTATAAAGGTAGCAGCCAGTCAGGCAGCGGCTAAGACAGCTGCAGCGGCACAGGAGTTAGCAAACAGAGCTGTAAACAGGGGAGTTTGAGTGGGAGTTCTGTTGGAGGAGAAGGTATTTGTGTGTGTTTGGTTTTGTATTGTCAGTATCTGTATGTGTAGAGGCTTGGAGGGCCTTTGTGCTGGGAGAGAAGCTGAGCCCTGATTAGGGGGCGGGGCTTCCCTGACTAGGGGTCCTATAAAGGTAGCAGCCAGTCAGGCAGCGGCACAGGAGCTAGCAAACAGAGCTGTAAACAGGGGAGTTTGTGTTGGAGTTCTGTTGGAGGAGAAGGTATTTGTGTGTGTTTGGTTTTGCATTGGTAGTATCTGTATGTGTAGAGGCTTGGAGGGGCTTTGTGCTGGGAGAGAAGCTGAGCCCTGATTAGGGGGCGGGGCTTCACTGACTAGGGGTCCTATAAATGTAGCAGCCAGTCAGGCAGCGGCACAGGAGCTAGCAAACAGAGCTGTAAACAGGGGAGTTTGAGTGGGAGTTTTTTTGGAGGAGACGGTATTTATGTGTGTTTGGTATTGTATTGGTAGTATCTGTATGTGTATTGGTTTGGCGGGGCTTTGTGCTTGGAGAGAAGCTGAGACCTGATTAGGGGGCGAGGCTTCACTGACTAGGGGTCCTATAAAGGTAGCAGCCAGTCAGGCAGAGGAACAGACAGCTGCAGTGGCACAGGAGCTAGCAAACAGAGCTGTGAACAGGGGAGTTTGAGTGGGAGTTCTGTTGGAGGAGAAGGTATTTGTGTGTGTTTTTGTATTGGTAGTATCTGTATGTGTAGAGGCTTGGAGGGGCTAGGTGCTGGGAGAGAAGCTGAGCGCTGATTAGGGGGCGGGGCTTCACTGACTAGGGGTCCTATAAAGGTAGCAGCCAGTCAGGCAGCGGCTAAGACAGCTGCAGCGGCACAGGAGCTAGCAAACAGAGCTGTAAACAGGGGAGTTTGAGTGGGAGTTCTGTTGGAGGAGAAGGTATTTGTGTGTGTTCGGTTTTGTATTGGTAGTATCTGTATGTGTACGGGCTTTGTGCTGGGAGAGAAGCTGAGCCCTGATTAGGGGGCGCGGCTTGACTGACTAGGGGTCCTATAAGGGTAGCAGCCAGTCAGGCATTGGCACAGACAGCTGCAGCGGCACAGGAGCTAGCAAACAGAGCTGTAAACAGGGGAGTTTGAGTGGGAGTTCTGTTGGAGGAGAAGGTATTTGTCTGTGTTTGGTTTTGTATTGTCAGTATCTGTATGTGCAGGGGCTTTGTGCTGGGAGAAAAGCTGAGCCCTGATTAGGGGGCGGGGCTTCCCTGACTAGGGGTCCTACAAAGGTAGGAGCCAGTCAGGCAGCGGCACAGGAGCTAGCAAACAGAGCTTTTAACAGGGGAGTTGGAGTGGGACTTCTGTTGAAGGAGAAGGTATTTGTGTGTGTTTGGTTTTGTATTGGTAGTATCTGTATGTGTAGAGACTTGGAGGGGCTTTGTGCTGGGAGAGAAGCTGAGCCCTGATTAGGGGGCGGGGCTTCACTGACTAGGGGTCCTATAAATGTAGCAGCCAGTCAGGCAGCGGCACAGGAGCTAGCAAACAGAGCTGTAAACAGGGGAGTTTGAGTGGGAGCTTTTTTGGAGGAGATGGTATTTGTGTGTGTTTGGTTTTGTATTGGTAGTATCTGTATGTGTATTGGTTTGGCGGGGCTTTGTGCTTGGAGAGAAGCTGAGCCCTGATTAGGGGGCGGGGCTTCACTGACTAGGGGTCCTATAAAGGTAGCAGCCAGTCAGGCAGCGGCACAGGAGCTAGCAAACAGAGCTGTGAACAGGGGAGTTTGAGTGGGAGTTCTGTTGGAGGAGAAGGTATTTGTGTGTGTTTTTGTATTGGTAGTATCTGTATGTGTAGAGGCTTGGAGGGGCTAGGTGCTGGGAGAGAAGCTGAGCCCTGATTAGGGGGCGGGGCTTCACTGAATAGGGGTCCTATAAAGGTAGCAGCCAGTCAGGCAGCGGCACAGGAGCTAGCAAACAGAGCTGTAAACAGGGGAGTTTGAGTGGGAGTTCTGTTGGAGGAGAAGGTATTTGTGTGTGTTTTTGTATAGGTAGTATCTGTATGTGTAGAGGCTTGGAGGGGCTAGGTGCTGCGAGAGAAGCTGAGCCCTGATTAGGGGGCGGGGCTTCACTGACAAGGGGTCCTATAAAGGTAGCAGCCAGTCAGGCATCGGCACAGACAGCTGCAGCGGCACAGGAGCTAGCAAACAGAGCTGTAAACACGGGAGTTTGAGTGGGATTTCTGTTGGAGGAGATGGTATTTGTGTGTGTTTGGTTTTGTATTGGTAGTATCTGTATGTGTAGGGGTTTGGCGGGGCTTTGTGCTTGGAGAGAAGCTGAGCCCTGATTAGGGGCGGGGCTTCACTGACTAGGGGTCCTGTAAAGGTAGAAGCCAGTCAGGCAGCGGCACAGACAGCTGAAGCGGCACAGGAGCTAGCAAACAGAGCTGTAAACAGGGGAGTGTGAGTGGGAGTTCTGTTGGAGGAGAAGGTATTTGTGTTTGTTTGGTTTTGTATTGGTAGTATCTGTATGTGTAGGGGCTTTGTGCTGGGAGAGAAGCTGAGCCCTGATTAGGGGGCGGGGCTTCACTGACTAGGGGTCCTATAAAGGTAGCAGCCAGTCAGACAGCGGCACAGGAGCTAGAAAACAGAGCTGTAAGCAGGGGAGTTTGAGTGGGAGTTCTGTTGGAGGAGAAGGTATTTGTGTATGTTTTTTTGTATTGGTAGTGTCTGTATGTGTAGGGGTTTGGCGGGGCTTTGTGCTTGGAGAGAAGCTGAGCCCTGATTAGGGGGCGGGGCTTCACTGACTAGGGGTCCTATAAAGGTAGCAGCCAGTCAGGCAGCGAGTAAGACAGCTGCAGCGGCACAGGAGCTAGCAAACAGAGCTGTAAGCAGGGGAGTTTGAGTGGGAGTTCTGTTGGAGGAGAAGGTATTTGTGTGTGTTTGGTTTTGTATTGGTAGTGTCTGTATGTGTAGGGGCTTTGTGCTGGGAGAGAAGCTGAGCCCTGATTAGGGGGCGGGGCATCACTGACTAGGGGTCCTATAAAGGTAGCAGCCAGTCAGGCATCGGAACAGACAGCTGCAGTGGCACAGGAGCTAGCAAACAGAGCTGTAAACAGGGGAGTTTGAGTGGGAGTTCTGTTGGAGGAGAAGGTATTTGTCTGTGTTTGGTTTTGTATTGGTAGTATCTGTATGTGTAGGGGCTTTGTGCTGGGAGAGAAGCTGAGCCCTGATTAGGGGGCGGGGCTTCACTGACTTGGGGTCCTATAAAGGTAGCAGCCAGTCAGGCAGCGGCACAGGAGCTAGGAAACAGAGCTTTTAACAGGGGAGTTGGAGTGGGAGTTCTGTTGGAGGAGAAGGTATTTGCGTGTGCTTGGTTTTGTATTGGTAGTATCTGTATGTGTAGAGGCTTGGAGGGGCTTTGTGCTGGGAGAGAAGCTGAGCCCTGATGAGGGGGCGGGGCTTCACTGACCAGGGGTCCTATAAAGGTAGCAGCCAGTCAGGCAGCGAGTAAGACAGCTGCAGCGGCACAGGAGCTAGCAAACAGAGCTTTTAACAGGGGAGTTTGAGTGGGAGTTCTGTTGGAGGAGAAGGTATTTGTGTGTGTTTTTGTATTGGTAGTATCTGTATGTGTAGAGGCTTGGAGGGGCTAGGTGCTGGGAGAGAAGCTGAGCCCTGATTAGGGGGCGGGGCTTCACTGACTAGGGGTCCTAGAAAGGTAGCAGCCAGTCAGGCAGCGGCACAGGAGCCAGCAAACAGAGCTGTAAACAGGGGAGTTTGAGTGGGAGTTTTTTTGGAGGAGATGGTATTTGTGTGTATTTGGTTTTGCATTGGTAGTATCTGTATGTGTATTGGTTTGGCGGGGCTTTGTGCTTGGAGAGAAGCTGAGCCCTGATTAGGGGGCGGGGCTTCACTGACTAGGGTTCCTATAAAGGTAGCAGCCAGTCAGGCAGAGGAACAGACAGCTGCAGTGGCACAGGAGCTAGGAAACAGAGCTGTAAACAGGGGAGTTTGAGTGGGAGTTCTGTTGGAGGAGAAGGTATTTGTGTTTGTATTGGTAGTATCTGTATGTGTAGAGGCTTGGAGGGGCTAGGTGCTTGGAGAGAAGCTGAGCCCTGATTAGGGGGCGGGGCTTCACTGACTAGGGGTCCTAGAAAGGTAGCAGCCAGTCAGGCAGCGGCACAGGAGCTAGCAAACAGAGCTGTAAACAGGGGAGTTTGAGTGGGAGTTCTGTTGGAGGAGAAGGTATTTGTGTGTGTTCGGTTTTGTATTGGTAGTATCTGTATGTGTACGGGCTTTGTGCTGGGAGAGAAGCTGAGCCCTGATTAGGGGGCGCGGCTTGACTGACTAGGGGTCCTATAAGGGTAGCAGCCAGTCAGGCAGCGGAACAGACAGCTGCAGTGGCACAGGAGCTAGCAAACAGAGCTGTAAACAGGGGAGTTTGAGTGGGAGTTCTCTTGGAGGAGAAGGTATTTGTGTTTGTTTTTGTATTGGTAGTATCTGTATGTGTAGAGGTTTGAAGGGGCTTTGTGCTGGGAGAGAAGCTGAGCCCTGATGAGGGGGCGGGGCTTCACTGACTAGGGGTCCTATAAAGGTAGCAGCCAGTCAGGCAGCGGCTAAGACAGCTGCAGCGGCACAGGAGCTAGCAAACAGAGCTGTAAACAGGGGAGTTTGAGTGGGAGTTCTGTTGGAGGAGAAGGTATTTGTGTGTGTTTGGTTTTGTATTGTCAGTATCTGTATGTGCAGGGGCTTTGTGCTGGGAGAGAAGCTGAGCCCTGATTAGGGGGCGGGGCTTCACTGACTAGGGGTCCTATAAAGGTAGCAGCCAGTCAGACAGCAGGACAGGAGCTAGCAAACAGTGCTGTAAGCAGGGGAGTTTGAGTGGGAGTTCTGTTGGAGGAGAAGGTATTTGTGTGTGTTTTTTGTATTGGTAGTATCTGTATGTGCAGAGGCTTGGAGGGGCTTTGTGCTGGGAGAGAAGCTGAGCCCTGATTAGGGGGCGGGGCTTCACTGACTAGGGGTCCTATAAAGGTAGCAGCCAGTCAGGCATTGGCACAGACAGCTGCAGCGGCACAGGAGCTAGCAAACAGAGCTGTAAACAGGGGAGTTTGAGTGGGAGTTCTGTTGGAGGAGAAGGTATTTGTCTGTGTTTGGTTTTGTATTGTCGGTATCTGTATGTGCAGGGGCTTTGTGCTGGGAGAAAAGTTGAGCCCTGATTAGGGGGCGGGGCTTCCCTGACTAGGGGTCCTACAAAGGTAGGAGCCAGTCAGGCAGCGGCACAGGAGCTAGCAAACAGAGCTTTTAACAGGGGAGTTGGAGTGGGACTTCTGTTGAAGGAGAAGGTATTTGTGTGTGTTTGGTTTTGTATTGGTAGTATCTGTATGTGTAGAGACTTGGAGGGGCTTTGTGCTGGGAGAGAAGCTGAGCCCTGATTAGGGGGCGGGGCTTCACTGACTAGGGGTCCTATAAATGTAGCAACCAGTCAGGCAGCGGCACAGGAGCTAGCAAACAGAGCTGTAAACAGGGGAGTTTGAGTGGGAGCTTTTTTGGAGGAGATGGTATTTGTGTGTGTTTGGTTTTGTATTGGTAGTATCTGTATGTGTATTGGTTTGGCGGGGCTTTGTGCTTGGAGAGAAGCTGAGCCCTGATTAGGGGGCGGGGCTTCACTGACTAGGGGTCCTATAAAGGTAGCAGCCAGTCAGGCAGCGGCACAGGAGCTAGCAAACAGAGCTGTGAACAGGGGAGTTTGAGTGGGAGTTCTGTTGGAGGAGAAGGTATTTGTGTGTGTTTTTGTATTGGTAGTATCTGTATGTGTAGAGGCTTGGAGGGGCTAGGTGCTGGGAGAGAAGCTGAGCCCTGATTAGGGGGCGGGGCTTCACTGACTAGGGGTCCTATAAAGGTAGCAGCCAGTCAGGCAGCGGCACAGGAGCTAGCAAACAGAGCTGTAAACAGGGGAGTTCGAGTGGGAGTTCTGTTGGAGGAGAAGGTATTTGTGTGTGTTTGGTTTTGTATTGGTAGTATCTGTATGTGTAGGGGCTTTGTGCTGGGAGAGAAGCTGAGCCCTGATTAGGGGGCGGGGCTTCACTGACTAGGGGTCCTATAAAGGTAGCAGCCAGTCAGGCAGCTGCTAAGACAGCTGCAGCGGCACAGGAGCTAGCAAACAGAGCTGTAAACAGGGGAGTTTGAGTGGGAGTTCTGCTGGAGGAGAAGGTATTTGTGTGTGTTTGGTTTTGTATTGTCAGTATCTGTATGTGCAGGGGCTTTGTGCTGGGAGAGAAGCTGAGCCCTGATTAGGGGCCGGGGCTGACTGACTAGGGGTCCTATAAAGGTAGCAGCCAGTCAGGCAGCGGCACAGACAGCTGAAGCGGCACAGGAGCTAGCAAACAGAGCTGTAAGCAGGGGAGTTTGAGTGGGAGTTCTGTTGGAGGAGAAGGTATTTGTGTTTTTTTGTATTGGTAGTATCTGTATGTGTAGAGGCTTGGAGGGGCTTTGTGCTGGGAGAGAAGCTGAGCCCTGATTGGGGGCGGTGCTTCACTGACTAGGGGTCCTATAAAGCTAGCAGCCAGTCAGGCAGCGGCACAGGAGCTAGCAAACAGACCTGTAAACAGGGGAGTTTGAGTGGGAGTTCTGTTGGAGGAGAAGGTATTTGTGTGTGTTTTTGTATTGGTAGTATCTGTATGTGTAGAGGCTTGGAGGGGCTAGGTGCTGCGAGAGAAGCTGAGCCCTGATTAGGGGGCGGGGCTTCACGGCAAGGGGTCCTATAAAGGTCGCAGCCAGTCAGGCAGTGGCACAGGAGCTAGCAAACAGAGCTGTAAACAGGGGAGTTTGAATGGGAGTTCTGTTGGAGGAGAAGGTATTTGTGTTTGTTTTTGTATTGGTAGTATCTGTATGTGTAGAGGTTTGAAGGGGCTTTGTGCTGGGAGAGAAGCTGAGCCCTGATTAGGGGGCGGGGCTTCACTGACTAGGGGTCCTGTAAAGGTAGAAGCCAGTCAGGCAGCGGCACAGACAGCTGCAGCGGCACAGGAGCTAGCAAACAGAGCTGTAAACAGGGGAGTGTGAGTGGGAGTTCTGTTGGAGGAGAAGGTATTTGTGTGTGTTCGGTTTTGTATTGGTAGTATCTGTATGTGTAGGGGCTTTGTGCTGGGAGAGAAGCTGAGCCCTGATTAGGGGGCGGGGCTTCACTGACTAGGGGTCCTATAAAGGTAGCAGCCAGTCAGACAGCGGCACAGGAGCTAGAAAACAGAGCTGTAAGCAGGGGAGTTTGAGTGGGAGTTCTGTTGGAGGAGAAGGTATTTGTGTATGTTTTTTTGTATTGGTAGTGTCTGTATGTGTAGGGGTTTGGCGGGGCTTTGTGCTGGGAGAGAAGCTGAGCCCTGATTAGGGGGCGGGGCATCACTGACTAGGTGTCCTATAAAGGTAGCAGCCAGTCAGGCAGCGGCTAAGACAGCTGCAGCGGCACAGGAGCTAGCAAACAGAGCTGTAAACAGGGGAGTTGGAGTGGGAGTTCTGTTGGAGGAGAAGGTATTTGTGTGTTTTTGGTTTTGTATTGTCAGTATCTGTATGTGCAGGGGCTTTGTGCTGGGAGAGAAGCTGAGCCCTGATTAGGGGGCGGGGCTTCACTGACAAGGGGTCCTATAAAGGTAGCAGCCAGTCAGGCATCGGAACAGACAGCTGCAGCGGCACAGGAGCTTGCAAACAGAGCTCTAAACAGGGGAGTTTGAGTGGGAGTTCTGTTGGAGGAGAAGGTATTTGTGTGTGTTTGGTTTTGTATTGGTAGTATCTGTATGTGTAGAGGCTTGGAGGGGCTTTGTGCTTGGAGAGAAGCTGAGCCCTGATTAGGGGGCGGGGCTTCACTGACTAGGGGTCCTATAAAACTGGCAGCCAGTCAGGCAGCGGCACAGGAGCTAGCAAACAGAGCTGTAAACAGGGGAGTCTGAGTGGGAGTTCTGTTGGAGGAGAAGGTATTTGTGTGTGTTTTTGTATTGGTAGTATCTGTATGTGTAGAGGCTTGGAGGGGCTAGGTGCTGCGAGAGAAGCTGAGCCCTGATTAGGGGGCGGGGCTTAACTGACTAGGCGTCCTATAAAGGTAGCAGCCAGTCAGGCAGCGGCACAGACAGCTGCAGCGGCACAGGAGCTAGCAAACAGAGCTGTAAGCAGGGGAGTTTGAGTGGGAGTTCTGTTGGAGGAGAAGGTATTTGTGTTTTTTTGTATTGGTAGTATCTGTATGTGTAGAGGCTTGGAGGGGCTTTGTGCTGGGAGAGAAGCTGAGCCCTGATTGGGGGCGGTGCTTCACTGACTAGGGGTCCTATAAAGCTAGCAGCCAGTCAGGCAGCGGCACAGGAGCTAGCAAACAGACCTGTAAACAGGGGAGTTTGAGTGGGAGTTCTGTTGGAGGAGAAGGTATTTGTGTGTGTTCGGTTTTGTATTGGTAGTGTCTGTATGTGTACGGGCTTTGTGCTGGGAGAGAAGCTGAGCCCTGATTAGGGGGCGGGGCTTCACTGACTAGGGGTCCTATAAAGGTAGCAGCCAGTCAGGCAGGGAACAGACAGCTTCAGTGGCACAGGAGCTAGCAAACAGAGCTGTAAACAGGGGAGTTTGAGTGGGAGTTCTGTTGGAGGAGAAGGTATTTGTGTTTGTTTTTGTATTGGTAGTATCTGTATGTGTAGAGGTTTGAAGGGGCTTTGTGCTGGGAGAGAAGCTGAGCCCTGATTAGGGGGCGGGGCTTCACTGACTAGGGGTCCTGTAAAGGTAGCAGCCAGTCAGGCAGCGGCACAGACAGCTGCAGCGGCACAGGAGCTAGCAAACAGAGCTGTAAGCAGGGGAGTTTGAGTGGGAGTTCTGTTGGAGGAGAAGGTATTTTTTTTTTGTATTGGTAGTATCTGTATGTGTAGAGGCTTGGAGGGGCTTTGTGCTGGGAGAGAAGCTGAGCCCTGATTGGGGGCGGTGCTTCACTGACTAGGGGTCCTATAAAACTGGCAGCCAGTCAGGCAGCGGCACAGGAGCTAGCAAACAGAGCTGTAAACAGGGGAGTTTGAGTGGGAGTTCTGTTGGAGGAGAAGGTATTTGTGTGTGTTTTTGTATTTGTAGTATCTGTATGTGTAGAGGCTTGGAGGGGCTAGGTGCTGCGAGAGAAGCTGAGCCAGCGGCACAGGAGCTAGCAAACAGAGCTGTAAACAGGGGAGTTTGAGTGGGAGTTCTGTTGGAGGACAAGGTATTTGTGTGTGTTTGGTTTTGTATTGGTAGTATCTGTATGTGTAGCGGCTTTGTGCTGGGAGAGAAGCTGAGCCCTGACTAGGGGGCGGGGCTTCACTGACTAGGGGTCCTATAAAGGTAGCAGCAGGTCAGGCAGCGCCACAGGAGCTAGCAAACAGAGCTGTAAACAGGGGAGTTTGAGTGGGAGTTCTGTTGGAGAAGAAGGTATTTGTGTGTGTTTGGTTTTGTATTGGTAGTATCTGTATTTGCAGGGGCTTTGTGCTGGGAGAGAAGCTGAGCCCTGATTAGGGGGCGGGGCTTCACTGACTAGGGGTCCTATGAAGGTAGGAGCCAGTCAGGCAGCAGCACAGAGAGCTGCAGCGGCACAGGAGCTAGCAAACAGAGCTGTAAACAGGGGAGTTTGAGTGGGAGTTCTGTTGTAGGAGAAGGTATTTGTGTGTGTTCGGTTTTGTATTGGTGGTATCTGTATATGTAGGGGCTTTGTGCTGGGAGAGAAGCTGAGCCCTGATTAGGGGGCGGGGCTTCACTGACTAGGAGTCCTATAAAGGTAGCGGCACAGACAGCTGCACCGGCACAGGAGCTAGCAAACAGAGCTGTAAACAGGGGAGTTTGAGTGGGAGTTCTGTTGTAGGAGAAAGTATGTGTGTGTTTGGTTTTGTATTGGTGGTATCTGAATTGGAAGGGGCTTTGTGCTGGGAGAGAAGCTGAGCCCTGACTAGGGGGCGGGGCTTCACTGACTAGGGGTCCTATAAAGGTAGAAGCCAGTCAGGCAGCAGCACAGACAGCTGCAGCGGCACAGGAGCTAGCAAACAGAGCTGTAAACAGGGGAGTTTGAGTGGGAGTTCTGTTGGAGGAGAAAGTATGTGTGTGTTTGGTTTTGTATTGGTGGTATCTGAATTGGAAGGGGCTTTGTGCTGGGAGAGAAGCTGAGCCCTGATTAGGGGGCGGGGCTTCCCTGACTAGGGGTCCTATAAAGGTAGCGGCACAGACAGCTGCACCGGCACAGGAGCTAGCAAACAGAGCTGTAAACAGGGGAGTTTGAGTGGGAGTTCTGTTGGAGGAGAAAGTATGTGTGTGTTTGGTTTTGTATTGGTGGTATCTGAATTGGAAGGGGCTTTGTGCTGGGAGAGAAGCTGAGCCCTGATTAGGGGGCGGGGCTTCACTGACTAGGGGTCCTACAAAGGTAGCAGCCAGTCAGGCAGCGGCACAGGAGCTAGCAAACAGAGCTTTTAACAGGGGAGTTGGAGTGGGAGTTCTGTTGGAGGAGAAGGTATTTGTGTGTGTTTGGTTTTGTATTGGTAGTATCTGTATGTGTAGAGATTTGGAGGGGCTTTGTGCTGGGAGAGAAGCTGAGCCCTGATTAGGGGGCGGGGCTTCACTGACTAGGGGTCCTATAAATGTAGCAGCCAGTCAGGTAGCGTCACAGGAGCTAGCAAACAGAGCTGTAAACAGGGGAGTTTGAGTGGGAGTTCTGTTGGAGGAGAAGGTATTTGTATGTGTAGAGGCTTGGAGGGGCTAGGTGCTGGGAGAGAAGCTGAGCCCTGATTAGGGGGCGGGGCTTCACTGACTAGGGGTCCTATAAAGGCAGCAGCCAGTCAGGCAGCGGCACAGGAGCTAGCAAACATTGCTGTAAGCAGGGGAGTTGGAGTGGGAGTTCTGTTGGAGGAGAAGGTATTTGTGTGTGTTTGGTTTTGTATTGGTAGTATCTGTATGTGTAGAGGCTTGGAGGGGCTTTGTGCTGGGAGAGAAGCTGAGCCCTGATTTGGGGGCGGGGCTTCACTGACTAGGGGTCCTACAAAGGTAGCAGCCAGTCAGGCAGCGGCACAGGAGCTAGCAAACAGAGCTGTAAACAGGGGAGTTTGAGTGGAGGTTCTGTTGGAGGAGATGGTATTTGTGTGTGTTTGGTTTTGTATTGGTAGTATCTGTATGTGTAGAGGCTTGGAGGGGCTTTGTGCTGGAAGAGAAGCTGAGCCCTGATTAGGGGCCGGGGCTGACTGACTAGGGGTCCTATAAAGGTAGCAGCCAGTCAGACAGCGGCACAGACAGCTGCAGCGGCACAGGAGCTAGCAAACAGAGCTGTAAACAGGGGAGTTGGAGTTCTGTTGGAGGAGAAGGTATTTGTGTGTGTTTAGTTTAGTATTGTTAGTATCTGTATGTGCAGGGGCTTTGTGCTGGGAGAGAAGCTGAGCCCTCATTAGGGAGCGGGGCTTCCCTGACTAGGGGTCCTACAAAGGTAGCAGCCAGTCAGGCAGCGGCACAGGAGCTAGCAAACAGAGCTTTTAACAGGGGAGTTGGAGTGGGAGTTCTGTTGGAGGAGAAGGTATTTGTGTGTGTTTGGTTTTGTATTGGTAGTATCTGTATGTGTAGAGATTTGGAGGGGCTTTGTGCTGGGAGAGAAGCTGAGCCCTGATTAGGGGGCGGGGCTTCACTGACTAGGGGTCCTATAAATATAGCAGCCAGTCAGGTAGCGTCACAGGAGCCAGCAAACAGAGCTGTAAACAGGGGAGTTTGAGTGGGAGTTCTGTTGGAGGAGAAGGTATTTGTATGTGTAGAGGCTTGGAGGGGCTAGGTGCTGGGAGAGAAGCTGAGCCCTGATTAGGGGGCGGGGCTTCACTGACTAGGGGTCCTATAAAGGCAGCAGCCAGTCAGGCAGCGGCACAGGAGCTAGCAAACATTGCTGTAAGCAGGGGAGTTGGAGTGGGAGTTCTGTTGGAGGAGAAGGTATTTGTGTGTGTTTGGTTTTGTATTGGTAGTATCTGTATGTGTAGAGGCTTGGAGGGGCTTTGTGCTGGGAGAGAAGCTGAGCCCTGATTTGGGGGCGGGGCTTCACTGACTAGGGGTCCTACAAAGGTAGCAGCCAGTCAGGCAGCGGCACAGGAGCTAGCAAACAGAGCTGTAAACAGGGGAGTTTGAGTGGGAGTTCTGTTGGAGGAGAAGGTATTTGTGTGTGTTCGGTTTTGTATTGGTAGTGTCTGTATGTGTACGGGCTTTGTGCTGGGAGAGAAGCTGAGCCCTGATTAGGGGGCGGGGCTTCACGGACTAGGTGTCCTATAAAGGTAGCAGCCAGTCAGGCAGCGGCTAAGACAGCTGCAGCGGCACAGGAGTTAGCAAACAGAGCTGTAAACAGGGGAGTTTGAGTGGGAGCTCTGTTGGAGGAGAAGGTATTTGTGTGTGTTTGGTTTTGTATTGTCAGTATCTGTATGTGCAGGGGCTTTGTGCTGGGAGAGAAGCTGAGCCCTGATTAGGGGGCGGGGCTTCACTGACTAGGGGTCCTATAAAGGTAGCAGCCAGTCAGGCAGCGGCACAGGAGCTAGCAAACAGAGCTGTAAACAGGGGAGTTTGTGTTGGAGTTCTGTTGGAGGAGAAGGTATTTGTGTGTGTTTGGTTTTGCATTGGTAGTATCTGTATGTGTAGAGGCTTGGAGGGGCTTTGTGCTGGGAGAGAAGCTGAGCCCTGATTAGGGGGCGGGGCTTCACTGACTAGGGGTCCTATAAATGTAGCAGCCAGTCAGGCAGCGGCACAGGAGCTAGCAAACAGAGCTGTAAACAGGGGAGTTTGAGTGGGAGTTTTTTTGGAGGAGACGGTATTTATGTGTGTTTGGTATTGTATTGGTAGTATCTGTATGTGTATTGGTTTGGCGGGGCTTTGTGCTTGGAGAGAAGCTGAGACCTGATTAGGGGGCGAGGCTTCACTGACTAGGGGTCCTATAAAGGTAGCAGCCAGTCAGGCAGAGGAACAGACAGCTGCAGTGGCACAGGAGCTAGCAAACAGAGCTGTGAACAGGGGAGTTTGAGTGGGAGTTCTGTTGGAGGAGAAGGTATTTGTGTGTGTTTTTGTATTGGTAGTATCTGTATGTGTAGAGGCTTGGAGGGGCTAGGTGCTGGGAGAGAAGCTGAGCGCTGATTAGGGGGCGGGGCTTCACTGACTAGGGGTCCTATAAAGGTAGCAGCCAGTCAGGCAGCGGCTAAGACAGCTGCAGCGGCACAGGAGCTAGCAAACAGAGCTGTAAACAGGGGAGTTTGAGTGGGAGTTCTGTTGGAGGAGAAGGTATTTGTGTGTGTTCGGTTTTGTATTGGTAGTATCTGTATGTGTACGGGCTTTGTGCTGGGAGAGAAGCTGAGCCCTGATTAGGGGGCGCGGCTTGACTGACTAGGGGTCCTATAAGGGTAGCAGCCAGTCAGGCATTGGCACAGACAGCTGCAGCGGCACAGGAGCTAGCAAACAGAGCTGTAAACAGGGGAGTTTGAGTGGGAGTTCTGTTGGAGGAGAAGGTATTTGTCTGTGTTTGGTTTTGTATTGTCAGTATCTGTATGTGCAGGGGCTTTGTGCTGGGAGAAAAGCTGAGCCCTGATTAGGGGGCGGGGCTTCCCTGACTAGGGGTCCTACAAAGGTAGGAGCCAGTCAGGCAGCGGCACAGGAGCTAGCAAACAGAGCTTTTAACAGGGGAGTTGGAGTGGGACTTCTGTTGAAGGAGAAGGTATTTGTGTGTGTTTGGTTTTGTATTGGTAGTATCTGTATGTGTAGAGACTTGGAGGGGCTTTGTGCTGGGAGAGAAGCTGAGCCCTGATTAGGGGGCGGGGCTTCACTGACTAGGGGTCCTATAAAGGTAGCAGCCAGTCAGGCAGCGGCACAGGAGCTAGCAAACAGAGCTGTGAACAGGGGAGTTTGAGTGGGAGTTTTTTTGGAGGAGAAGGTATTTGTGTGTGTTTTTGTATTGGTAGTATCTGTATGTGTAGAGGCTTGGAGGGGCTAGGTGCTGGGAGAGAAGCTGAGCCCTGATTAGGGGGCGGGGCTTCACTGAATAGGGGTCCTATAAAGGTAGCAGCCAGTCAGGCAGCGGCACAGGAGCTAGCAAACAGAGCTGTAAACAGGGGAGTTTGAGTGGGAGTTCTGTTGGAGGAGAAGGTATTTGTGTGTGTTTTTGTATAGGTAGTATCTGTATGTGTAGAGGCTTGGAGGGGCTAGGTGCTGCGAGAGAAGCTGAGCCCTGATTAGGGGGCGGGGCTTCACTGACAAGGGGTCCTATAAAGGTAGCAGCCAGTCAGGCATCGGCACAGACAGCTGCAGCGGCACAGGAGCTAGCAAACAGAGCTGTAAACACGGGAGTTTGAGTGGGATTTCTGTTGGAGGAGATGGTATTTGTGTGTGTTTGGTTTTGTATTGGTAGTATCTGTATGTGTAGGGGTTTGGCGGGGCTTTGTGCTTGGAGAGAAGCTGAGCCCTGATTAGGGGCGGGGCTTCACTGACTAGGGGTCCTATAAAGGTAGCAGCCAGTCAGGCAGCGGCACAGACAGCTGAAGCGGCACAGGAGCTAGCAAACAGAGCTGTAAACAGGGGAGTTTGAATGGGAGTTCTGTTGGAGGAGAAGGTATTTGTGTTTGTTTTTGTATTGGTAGTATCTGTATGTGTAGAGGTTTGAAGGGGCTTTGTGCTGGGAGAGAAGCTGAGCCCTGATTAGGGGGCGGGGCTTCACTGACTAGGGGTCCTGTAAAGGTAGAAGCCAGTCAGGCAGCGGCACAGACAGCTGCAGCGGCACAGGAGCTAGCAAACAGAGCTGTAAACAGGGGAGTGTGAGTGGGAGTTCTGTTAGAGGAGAAGGTATTTGTGTGTGTTTGGTTTTGTATTGGTAGTATCTGTATGTGTAGGGGCTTTGTGCTGGGAGAGAAGCTGAGCCCTGATTAGGGGGCGGGGCTTCACTGACTAGGGGTCCTATAAAGGTAGCAGCCAGTCAGACAGCGGCACAGGAGCTAGAAAACAGAGCTGTAAGCAGGGGAGTTTGAGTGGGAGTTCTGTTGGAGGAGAAGGTATTTGTGTATGTTTTTTTGTATTGGTAGTGTCTGTATGTGTAGGGGTTTGGCGGGGCTTTGTGCTTGGAGAGAAGCTGAGCCCTGATTAGGGGGCGGGGCCTCACTGACTAGGGGTCCTATAAAGGTAGCAGCCAGTCAGGCAGCGAGTAAGACAGCTGCAGCGGCACAGGAGCTAGCAAACAGAGCTGTAAACAGGGGAGTTGGAGTGGGAGTTCTGTTGGAGGAGAAGGTATTTGTGTGTTTTTGGTTTTGTATTGTCAGTATCTGTATGTGCAGGGGCTTTGTGCTGGGAGAGAAGCTGAGCCCTGATTAGGGGGCGGGGCTTCACTGACAAGGGGTCCTATAAAGGTAGCAGCCAGTCAGGCATCGGAACAGACAGCTGCAGCGGCACAGGAGCTTGCAAACAGAGCTCTAAACAGGGGAGTTTGAGTGGGAGTTCTGTTGGAGGAGAAGGTATTTGTGTGTGTTTGGTTTTGTATTGGTAGTATCTGTATGTGTAGAGGCTTGGAGGGGCTTTGTGCTTGGAGAGAAGCTGAGCCCTGATTAGGGGGCGGGGCTTCACTGACTAGGGGTCCTATAAAACTGGCAGCCAGTCAGGCAGCGGCACAGGAGCTAGCAAACAGAGCTGTAAACAGGGGAGTTTGAGTGGGAGTTCTGTTGGAGGAGAAGGTATTTGTGTGTGTTTTTGTATTGGTAGTATCTGTATGTGTAGAGGCTTGGAGGGGCTAGGTGCTGCGAGAGAAGCTGAGCCCTGATTAGGGGGCGGGGCTTAACTGACTAGGCGTCCTATAAAGGTAGCAGCCAGTCAGGCAGCGGCACAGACAGCTGCAGCGGCACAGGAGCTAGCAAACAGAGCTGTAAGCAGGGGAGTTTGAGTGGGAGTTCTGTTGGAGGAGAAGGTATTTGTGTTTTTTTGTATTGGTAGTATCTGTATGTGTAGAGGCTTGGAGGGGCTTTGTGCTGGGAGAGAAGCTGAGCCCTGATTGGGGGCGGTGCTTCACTGACTAGGGGTCCTATAAAGCTAGCAGCCAGTCAGGCAGCGGCACAGGAGCTAGCAAACAGACCTGTAAACAGGGGAGTTTGAGTGGGAGTTCTGTTGGAGGAGAAGGTATTTGTGTGTGTTCGGTTTTGTATTGGTAGTGTCTGTATGTGTACGGGCTTTGTGCTGGGAGAGAAGCTGAGCCCTGATTAGGGGGCGGGGCTTCACTGACTAGGGGTCCTATAAAGGTAGCAGCCAGTCAGGCAGGGAACAGACAGCTTCAGTGGCACAGGAGCTAGCAAACAGAGCTGTAAACAGGGGAGTTTGAGTGGGAGTTCTGTTGGAGGAGAAGGTATTTGTGTTTGTTTTTGTATTGGTAGTATCTGTATGTGTAGAGGTTTGAAGGGGCTTTGTGCTGGGAGAGAAGCTGAGCCCTGATTAGGGGGCGGGGCTTCACTGACTAGGGGTCCTGTAAAGGTAGCAGCCAGTCAGGCAGCGGCACAGACAGCTGCAGCGGCACAGGAGCTAGCAAACAGAGCTGTAAGCAGGGGAGTTTGAGTGGGAGTTCTGTTGGAGGAGAAGGTATTTTTTTTTTGTATTGGTAGTATCTGTATGTGTAGAGGCTTGGAGGGGCTTTGTGCTGGGAGAGAAGCTGAGCCCTGATTGGGGGCGGTGCTTCACTGACTAGGGGTCCTATAAAACTGGCAGCCAGTCAGGCAGCGGCACAGGAGCTAGCAAACAGAGCTGTAAACAGGGGAGTTTGAGTGGGAGTTCTGTTGGAGGAGAAGGTATTTGTGTGTGTTTTTGTATTTGTAGTATCTGTATGTGTAGAGGCTTGGAGGGGCTAGGTGCTGCGAGAGAAGCTGAGCCAGCGGCACAGGAGCTAGCAAACAGAGCTGTAAACAGGGGAGTTTGAGTGGGAGTTCTGTTGGAGGACAAGGTATTTGTGTGTGTTTGGTTTTGTATTGGTAGTATCTGTATGTGTAGCGGCTTTGTGCTGGGAGAGAAGCTGAGCCCTGACTAGGGGGCGGGGCTTCACTGACTAGGGGTCCTATAAAGGTAGCAGCAGGTCAGGCAGCGCCACAGGAGCTAGCAAACAGAGCTGTAAACAGGGGAGTTTGAGTGGGAGTTCTGTTGGAGGACAAGGTATTTGTGTGTGTTTGGTTTTGTATTGGTAGTATCTGTATGTGTAGCGGCTTTGTGCTGGGAGAGAAGCTGAGCCCTGACTAGGGGGCGGGGCTTCACTGACTAGGGGTCCTATAAAGGTAGCAGCAGGTCAGGCAGCGCCACAGGAGCTAGCAAACAGAGCTGTAAACAGGGGAGTTTGAGTGGGAGTTCTGTTGGAGAAGAAGGTATTTGTGTGTGTTTGGTTTTGTATTGGTAGTATCTGTATTTGCAGGGGCTTTGTGCTGGGAGAGAAGCTGAGCCCTGATTAGGGGGCGGGGCTTCACTGACTAGGGGTCCTATGAAGGTAGGAGCCAGTCAGGCAGCAGCACAGAGAGCTGCAGCGGCACAGGAGCTAGCAAACAGAGCTGTAAACAGGGGAGTTTGAGTGGGAGTTCTGTTGTAGGAGAAGGTATTTGTGTGTGTTCGGTTTTGTATTGGTGGTATCTGTATATGTAGGGGCTTTGTGCTGGGAGAGAAGCTGAGCCCTGATTAGGGGGCGGGGCTTCACTGACTAGGAGTCCTATAAAGGTAGCGGCACAGACAGCTGCACCGGCACAGGAGCTAGCAAACAGAGCTGTAAACAGGGGAGTTTGAGTGGGAGTTCTGTTGGAGGAGAAAGTATGTGTGTGTTTGGTTTTGTATTGGTGGTATCTGAATTGGAAGGGGCTTTGTGCTGGGAGAGAAGCTGAGCCCTGACTAGGGGGCGGGGCTTCACTGACTAGGGGTCCTATAAAGGTAGAAGCCAGTCAGGCAGCAGCACAGACAGCTGCAGCGGCACAGGAGCTAGCAAACAGAGCTGTAAACAGGGGAGTTTGAGTGGGAGTTCTGTTGGAGGAGAAAGTATGTGTGTGTTTGGTTTTGTATTGGTGGTATCTGAATTGGAAGGGGCTTTGTGCTGGGAGAGAAGCTGAGCCCTGATTAGGGGGCGGGGCTTCCCTGACTAGGGGTCCTATAAAGGTAGCGGCACAGACAGCTGCACCGGCACAGGAGCTAGCAAACAGAGCTGTAAACAGGGGAGTTTGAGTGGGAGTTCTGTTGGAGGAGAAAGTATGTGTGTGTTTGGTTTTGTATTGGTGGTATCTGAATTGGAAGGGGCTTTGTGCTGGGAGAGAAGCTGAGCCCTGATTAGGGGGCGGGGCTTCCCTGACTAGGGGTCCTATAAAGGTAGCAGCCAGTCAGGCAGCGGCACAGGAGCTAGCAAAAAGAGCTGTAAACAGGGGAGTTTGAGTGGGGGTTCTGTTGGAGGAGAAGGTATTTGTGTGTGTTTGGTTTTGTATTGGTAGTATCTGTATGTGTAGGGGCTTTGTGCTGGGAGAGAAGCTGAGCCCTGAGTAGGGGGCGGGGCTTCACTGACTAGGGGTCCTATGAAGGTAGCAGCCAGTCAGGCAGGGGCACAGACAGCTGCAGCGGCACAGGAGCTAGCAAACAGAGCTGTAAACAGGGGAGTTTGAGTGGGAGTTCTGTTGGAGGAGAAGGTATTTGTGTGTGTGTTTGGTTTTGTACTGGTAGTATCTGTACGTGTAGGGGCTTTGTGCTGGGAGAGAAGCTGAGCCCTGATTAGGGGGCGGGGCTTCACTGACTAGGGGTCCTATGAAGGTAGCAGCCAGTCAGGCAGCGGCACAGACAGCTGCAGCAGCACAGGAGCTTGCAAACAGAGCTGTAAACAGGGGAGTTTGAGTGGGAGTTCTGTTGGAGGAGAAGGTATTTGTGTGCGTTTGGTTTTCTATTGGTAGTCCCTGTATGTTTAGAGGCTTGGAGGGGCTTTGTGTTGGGAGAGAAGCTGAGCCCTGATTAGGGGGTGGGGCTTCACTGACTAGGGGTCCTATAAAGGTAGCAGCCAGTCAGGCAGCGGCACAGACAACTGCAGCGGCACAGGAGCTAGCAAACAGATCTGTAAACAGGGGAGTTTGATTGGGTGTTCTGTTGTAGGAGAAGGTATTTGTGTGTGTTCGGTTTTGTATTGGTGGTATCTTTATATGTAGGGGCTTTGTGCTGGGAGAGAAGCTGAGCCCTGATTAGGGGGCGGGGCTTCTCTGACTAGGGGTCCTATAAAGGTAGCAGCCAGTCAGGCAGCGGCACAGGAGCTAGCAAACAGAGCTGTAAACAGGGGAGTTTGAGTGGGAGTTCTGTTGGAAGAGAAGGTATTTTGTGTTTTTTTGTATTGGTAGTATATATATATGTAGAGGCTTGGAGGGGCTTTGTGCTGGGAGAGAAGCTGAGCCCTGATTAGGGGGCGGGGCTTCACTGACTAGGGGTCCTATAAAGGTAGCAGCCAGTCAGGCAGCTGCTAAGACAGCTGCAGCGGCACAGGAGCTAGCAAACAGAGCTGTAAACAGGGGAGTTGGAGTGGGAGTTCTGCTTGAGGAGAAGGTATTTGTGTGTGTTTGGTTTTGTATTGTCGGTATCTGTATGTGCAGGGGCTTTGTGCTGGGAGAGAAGCTGAGCCCTGATTAGGGGGCGGGGCTTCACTGACTAGGGGTCCTATAAAGGTAGCAGCCAGTCAGACAGCGGCACAGGAGCTAGCAAACAGAGCTGTAAGCAGGGGCGTTTGAGTGGGAGTACTGTTGGAGGAGAAGGTATTTGTGTGTGTTTGGTTTTGTATTGGTGGTATCTGTATGTGTAGAGGCTTGGAGGGTCTTTGTGCTGGGAGAGAAGCTGAGCCCTGATCAGGGGGCGGGGCTTCACTGACTAGGGTTCCTATAAAGGTAGCAGCCAGTCAGGCAGAGGAACAGACAGCTGCAGTGGCACAGGAGCTAGCAAACAGAGCTGTGAACAGGGGAGTTTGAGTGGGAGTTCTGTTGGAGGAGAAGGTATTTGTGTGTGTTCGGTTTTCTATTGGTAGTGTCTGTATGTGTACGGGCTTTGTGCTGGGAGAGAAGCTGAGCCCTGATTAGGGGGCGGGGCTTCACTGACTAGGGGTCCTATAAAGGTAGCAGCCAGTCAGGCAGCGGAACAGACAGCTGCAGTGGCACAGGAGCTAGCAAACAGAGCTGTAAACAGGGGAGTTTGAGTGGGAGTTCTGTTGGAGGAGAAGGTATTTGTGTTTGTTTTTGTATTGGTAGTATCTGTATGTGTAGAGGCTTGGAGGGGCTTTGTGCTGGGAGAGAAGCTGAGCCCTGATCAGGGGGCGGGGCTTCACTGACTAGGGTTCCTATAAAGGTAGCAGCCAGTCAGGCAGAGGAACAGACAGCTGCAGTGGCACAGGAGCTAGCAAACAGAGCTGTGAACAGGGGAGTTTGAGTGGGAGTTCTGTTGGAGGAGAAGGTATTTGTGTGTGTTCGGTTTTGTATTGGTAGTGTCTGTATGTGTACGGGCTTTGTGCTGGGAGAGAAGCTGAGCCCTGATTAGGGGGCGGGGCTTCACTGACTAGGGGTCCTATAAAGGTAGCAGCCAGTCAGGCAGCGGAACAGACAGCTGCAGTGGCACAGGAGCTAGCAAACAGAGCTGTAAACAGGGGAGTTTGAGTGGGAGTTCTGTTGGAGGAGAAGGTATTTGTGTTTGTTTTTGTATTGGTAGTATCTGTATGTGTAGAGGTTTGAAGGGGCTTTGTGCTGGGAGAGAAGCTGAGCCCTGATTAGGGGGCGGGGCTTCACTGACTTGGGGTCCTATAAAGGTAGCAGCCAGTCAGGCAGCGGCACAGGAGCTAGCAAACAGAGCTTTTAACAGGGGAGTTGGAGTGGGAGTTCTGTTGGACGAGAAGGTATTTGCGTGTGTTTGGTTTTGTATTGGTAGTATCTGTATGTGTAGAGGCTTGGAGGGGCTTTGTCCTGGGAGAGAAGCTGAGCCCTGATTAGGGGGCGGGGCTTCACTGACTAGGGGTCCTATAAATGTAGCAGCCAGTCAAGCAGCGGCACAGGAGCTAGCAAACAGAGCTGTGAACAGGGGAGTTTGAGTCGGAGTTCTGTTGGAGGAGAAGGTATTTGTGTGTGTTTTTGTATTGGTAGTATCTGTATGTGTAGAGGCTTGGAGGGGCTAGGTGCTGGGAGAGAAGCTGAGCCCTGATTAGGGGGCGGGGCTTCACTGACTAGGGGTCCTATAAAGGTAGCAGCCAGTCAGGCAGCGGCACAGACAGCTGCAGCGGCACAGGAGCTAGCAAACAGAGCTGTAAACAGGGGAGTTTGAGTGGAGGTTCTGTTGGAGGAGATGGTATTTGTGTGTGTTTGGTTTTGTATTGGTAGTATCTGTATGTGTAGAGGCTTGGAGGGGCTTTGTGCTGGAAGAGAAGCTGAGCCCTGATTAGGGGCCGGGGCTGACTGACTAGGGGTCCTATAAAGGTAGCAGCCAGTCAGGCAGCGGCACAGACAGCTGCAGCGGCACAGGAGCTAGCAAACAGAGCTGTAAACAGGGGAGTTGGAGTTCTGTTGGAGGAGAAGGTATTTGTGTGTGTTTAGTTTAGTATTGTTAGTATCTGTATGTGCAGGGGCTTTGTGCTGGGAGAGAAGCTGAGCCCTCATTAGGGGGCGGGGCTTCCCTGACTAGGGGTCCTATAAAGGTAGCAGCCAGTCAGACAGCAGCACAGGAGCTAGCAAACAGTGGTGTAAGCAGGGGAGTTTGAGTGGGAGTTCTGTTGGAGGAGAAGGTATTTGTGTGTGTTTGGTTTTGTATTGTCAGTATCTGTATGTGCAGGGGCTTTGTGCTGGTAGAGAAGCTGAGCCCTGATTAGGGGGCGGGGCTTCCCTGACTAGGGGTCCTATAAAGGTAGCAGCCAGTCAGACAGCAGCACAGGAGCTAGCAAACAGTGGTGTAAGCGGTGGAGTTTGAGTGGGAGTTCTGTTGGAGGAGAAGGTATTTGTGTGTGTTTTTTTGTATTGGTAGTATCTGTATGTGCAGAGGCTTGGAGGGGCTTTGTGCTGGGAGAGAAGCTAAGCCCTGATTAGGGGGCGGGGCTTCACTGACTAGGGGTCCTAGAAAGGTAGCAGCCAGTCAGGCAGCGGCACAGGAGCTAGCAAACAGAGCTGTAAACAGGGGAGTTTGAGTGGGAGTTTTTTTGGAGGAGATGGTATTTGTGTGTATTTGGTTTTGCATTGGTAGTATCTGTATGTGTATTGGTTTGGCGGGGCTTTGTGCTTGGAGAGAAGCTGAGCCCTGATTAGGGGGCGGGGCTTCACTGACTAGGGTTCCTATAAAGGTAGCAGCCAGTCAGGCAGAGGAACAGACAGCTGCAGTGGCACAGGAGCTAGGAAACAGAGCTTTAAACAGGGGAGTTTGAGTGGGAGTTCTGTTGGAGGAGAAGGTATTTGTGTTTGTTTTTGTATTGGTAGTATCTGTATGTGTAGAGGCTTGGAGGGGCTAGGTGCTGGGAGAGAAGCTGAGCCCTGATTAGGGGGCGGGGCTTCACTGACTAGGGGTCCTAGAAAGGTAGCAGCCAGTCAGGCAGCGGCACAGGAGCTAGCAAACAGAGCTGTAAACAGGGGAGTTTGAGTGGGAGTTCTGTTGGAGGAGAAGGTATTTGTGTGTGTTCGGTTTTGTATTGGTAGTATCTGTATGTGTACGGGCTTTGTGCTGGGAGAGAAGCTGAGCCCTGATTAGGGGGCGCGGCTTGACTGACTAGGGGTCCTATAAGGGTAGCAGCCAGTCAGGCATTGGCACAGACAGCTGCAGCGGCACAGGAGCTAGCAAACAGAGCTGTAAACAGGGGAGTTTGAGTGGGAGTTCTGTTGGAGGAGAAGGTATTTGTCTGTGTTTGGTTTTGTATTGTCAGTATCTGTATGTGCAGGGGCTTTGTGCTGGGAGAAAAGCTGAGCCCTGATTAGGGGGCGGGGCTTCCCTGACTAGGGGTCCTACAAAGGTAGGAGCCAGTCAGGCAGCGGCACAGGAGCTAGCAAACAGAGCTTTTAACAGGGGAGTTGGAGTGGGACTTCTGTTGAAGGAGAAGGTATTTGTGTGTGTTTGGTTTTGTATTGGTAGTATCTGTATGTGTAGAGACTTGGAGGGGCTTTGTGCTGGGAGAGAAGCTGAGCCCTGATTAGGGGGCGGGGCTTCACTGACTAGGGGTCCTATAAATGTAGCAGCCAGTCAGGCAGCGGCACAGGAGCTAGCAAACAGAGCTGTAAACAGGGGAGTTTGAGTGGGAGCTTTTTTGGAGGAGATGGTATTTGTGTGTGTTTGGTTTTGTATTGGTAGTATCTGTATGTGTATTGGTTTGGCGGGGCTTTGTGCTTGGAGAGAAGCTGAGCCCTGATTAGGGGGCGGGGCTTCACTGACTAGGGGTCCTATAAAGGTAGCAGCCAGTCAGGCAGCGGCACAGGAGCTAGCAAACAGAGCTGTGAACAGGGGAGTTTGAGTGGGAGTTCTGTTGGAGGAGAAGGTATTTGTGTGTGTTTTTGTATTGGTAGTATCTGTATGTGTAGAGGCTTGGAGGGGCTAGGTGCTGGGAGAGAAGCTGAGCCCTGATTAGGGGGCGGGGCTTCACTGAATAGGGGTCCTATAAAGGTAGCAGCCAGTCAGGCAGCGGCACAGACAGCTGCAGCGGCACAGGAGCTAGGAAACAGAGCTGTAAACAGGGGAGTTTGAGTGGGAGTTCTGTTGGAGGAGAAGGTATTTGTGTGTGTTTGGTTTTGTATTGGTAGTATCTGTATGTGTAGGGGCTTTGTGCTGGGAGAGAAGCTGAGCCCTGATTAGGGGGCGGGGCTTCACTGACTAGGGGTCCTATAAAGATAGCAGCCAGTCAGGCAGCTGCTAAGACAGCTGCAGCGGCACAGGAGCTAGCAAACAGAGCTGTAAACAGGGGAGTTGGAGTGGGAGTTCTGCTGGAGGAGAAGGTATTTGTGTGTGTTTGGTTTTGTATTGTCAGTATCTGTATGTGCAGGGGCTTTGTGCTGGGAGAGAAGCTGAGCCCTGATTAGGTGGCGGGGCTTCACTGACTAGGGGTCCTATAAAGGTAGCAGCCAGTCAGGCAGCGGCACAGACAGCTGCAGCGGCACAGGACCTAGCAAACAGAGCTGTAAACAGGGGAGTTTGAGTGGGAGTTCTGTTGGAGGAGAAGGTATTTGTGTGTGTTTGGTTTTGTATTGGTAGTATCTGTATGTTTACGGGCTTTGTGCTGGGAGAGAAGCTGAGCCCTGATTAGGGGGCGGGGCTTCCCTGACTAGGGGTCCTATAAAGGTAGCAGCCAGTCAGGCAGCGGCACAGGAGCTAGCAAACAGAGCTGTAAACAGGGGAGTTTGAGTGGGAGTTCTGTTGGAGGAGAAGGTATTTGTGTGTGTTTTTGTATAGGTAGTATCTGTATGTGTAGAGGCTTGGAGGGGCTAGGTGCTGCGAGAGAAGCTGAGCCCTGATTAGGGGGCGGGGCTTCACTGACAAGGGGTCCTATAAAGGTAGCAGCCAGTCAGGCATCGGCACAGACAGCTGCAGCGGCACAGGAGCTAGCAAACAGAGCTGTAAACACGGGAGTTTGAGTGGGATTTCTGTTGGAGGAGATGGTATTTGTGTGTGTTTGGTTTTGTATTGGTAGTATCTGTATGTGTAGGGGTTTGGCGGGGCTTTGTGCTTGGAGAGAAGCTGAGCCCTGATTAGGGGCGGGGCTTCACTGACTAGGGGTCCTATAAAGGTAGCAGCCAGTCAGGCAGCGGCACAGACAGCTGAAGCGGCACAGGAGCTAGCAAACAGAGCTGTAAGCAGGGGAGTTTGAGTGGGAGTTCTGTTGGAGGAGAAGGTATTTGTGTTTTTTTGTATTGGTAGTATCTGTATGTGTAGAGGCTTGGAGGGGCTTTGTGCTGGGAGAGAAGCTGAGCCCTGATTGGGGGCGGTGCTTCACTGACTAGGGGTCCTATAAAGCTAGCAGCCAGTCAGGCAGCGGCACAGGAGCTAGCAAACAGACCTGTAAACAGGGGAGTTTGAGTGGGAGTTCTGTTGGAGGAGAAGGTATTTGTGTGTGTTTTTGTATTGGTAGTATCTGTATGTGTAGAGGCTTGGAGGGGCTAGGTGCTGCGAGAGAAGCTGAGCCCTGATTAGGGGGCGGGGCTTCACGGCAAGGGGTCCTATAAAGGTCGCAGCCAGTCAGGCAGTGGCACAGGAGCTAGCAAACAGAGCTGTAAACAGGGGAGTTTGAATGGGAGTTCTGTTGGAGGAGAAGGTATTTGTGTTTGTTTTTGTATTGGTAGTATCTGTATGTGTAGAGGTTTGAAGGGGCTTTGTGCTGGGAGAGAAGCTGAGCCCTGATTAGGGGGCGGGGCTTCACTGACTAGGGGTCCTGTAAAGGTAGAAGCCAGTCAGGCAGCGGCACAGACAGCTGCAGCGGCACAGGAGCTAGCAAACAGAGCTGTAAACAGGGGAGTGTGAGTGGGAGTTCTGTTGGAGGAGAAGGTATTTGTGTGTGTTTGGTTTTGTATTGGTAGTATCTGTATGTGTAGGGGCTTTGTGCTGGGAGAGAAGCTGAGCCCTGATTAGGGGGCGGGGCTTCACTGACTAGGGGTCCTATAAAGGTAGCAGCCAGTCAGACAGCGGCACAGGAGCTAGAAAACAGAGCTGTAAGCAGGGGAGTTTGAGTGGGAGTTCTGTTGGAGGAGAAGGTATTTGTGTATGTTTTTTTGTATTGGTAGTGTCTGTATGTGTAGGGGTTTGGCGGGGCTTTGTGCTTGGAGAGAAGCTGAGCCCTGATTAGGGGGCGGGGCTTCACTGACTAGGGGTCCTATAAAGGTAGCAGCCAGTCAGGCAGCGGCACAGACAGCTGCAGCGGCACAGGAGCTAGCAAACAGAGCTGTAAGCAGGGGAGTTTGAGTGGGAGTTCTGTTGGAGGAGAAGGTATTTGTGTGTGTTTGGTTTTGTATTGGTAGTGTCTGTATGTGTAGGGGCTTTGTGCTGGGAGAGAAGCTGAGCCCTGATTAGGGGGCGGGGCATCACTGACTAGGGGTCCTATAAAGGTAGCAGCCAGTCAGGCATCGGAACAGACAGCTGCAGTGGCACAGGAGCTAGCAAACAGAGCTGTAAACAGGGGAGTTTGAGTGGGAGTTCTGTTGGAGGAGAAGGTATTTGTGCGTGTTTGGTTTTGTATTGGTAGTATCTGTATGTGTAGGGGCTTGGCGGGGCTTTGTGCTGGGAGAGAAGCTGAGCCGTGATTAGGGGGCGGGGCTTCACTGACTAGGGGTCCTATAAAGGTAGCAGCCAGTCAGGCAGCAGCACAGACAGCTGCAGCGGCACAGGAGCTAGCAAACAGAGCTGTAAACAGGGGAGTTTGAGTGGGAGTTCTGTTGGAGGAGAAGGTATTTGTGTGTGTTTGGTTTTGTATTGGTGGTATCTCTATGTGTAGGGGCTTTGTGCTGGGAGAGAAGCAGAGCCCTGATTAGGGGTCCTATAAAGGTAGCAGCCAGTCAGGCAGTGGCACAGACAGCTGCAGCGGCACAGGAGCTAGCAAACAGAGCTGTAAACAGGGGAGTTTGAGTGGGAGTTCTGTTGGAGGAGAAAGTATTTGTGTGTTTGGTTTTGTATTGGTGGTATCTGTATATGTAGGGGCTTTGTGCTGGGAGAGAAGCTGAGCCCTGATTAGGGGGCGGGGCTTCACTGACTAGGGGTCCTATGAAGGTAGCAGCCAGTCAGGCCGCAGCCAGTCAGGCAGCGGCACAGGAGCTAGCAAACAGAGCTGTAAACAGGGGAGTTTGAGTGGGAGTTCTGTTGGAGGAGAAGGTATTTGTGTGTGTTTGGTTTTGTATTGGTGGTATCTGTATTTGCAGGGGCTTTGTGCTGGGAGAGAAGCTGAGCCCTGATTAGGGGGCGGGGCTTCACTGACTAGGGGTCCTATAAAGGTAGCAGCCAGTCAGGCAGCGGCACAGGAGCTATCAAACAGAGCTGTAAACAGGGGAGTTAGAGTGGGAGTTCTGTTGGAGGAGAAGGTATTTGTGTGTGTTTGGTTTTGTATTGGTAGTATCTGTATGTGTAGAGGCTTGGAGGGGCTTTGTGCTGGGAGAGAAGCTGAGCCCTGATTAGGGGGCGGGGTTTCACTGACTAGGGGTCCTATAAAGGTAGCAGCCAGTCAGGCAGCAGCACAGACAGCTGCAGCGACACAGGAGCTAGCAAACAGAGCTGTAAACAGGGGAGTTTGTGTAGGAGTTCTGTTGGAGGAGAAGGCATTTGTGTGTGTTTGGTTTTGTATTGGTAGTATCTGTATGTGTAGAGGCTTGGAGGGGCTTTGTGCTGGGAGAGAAGCTGAGCCCTGATTAGGGGGCGGGGCTTCACTGACTAGGAGTCCTATAAAGGTAGCGGCACAGACAGCTACAGCAGCACAGGAGCTAGCAAACAGAGCTGTAAACAGGGGAGTTTGAGTGGGAGTTCTGTTGGAGGAGAAGGTATTTGTGTGTGTTTGGTTTTGTATTGGTGGTATCTGTATGTTTACGGGCTTTGTGATGGGAGAGAAGCTGAGCCCTGATTAGGGGGCGGGGCTTCCCTGACTAGGGGTCCTATAAAGGTAGCAGCCAGTCAGGCAGCGGCACAGGAGCTAGCAAACAGAGCTGTAAACAGGGGAGTTTGAGTGGGAGTTCTGTTGGAGGAGAAGGTATTTGTGTGTGTTTTTGTATAGGTAGTATCTGTATGTGTAGAGGCTTGGAGGGGCTAGGTGCTGCGAGAGAAGCTGAGCCCTGATTAGGGGGCGGGGCTTCACTGACAAGGGGTCCTATAAAGGTAGCAGCCAGTCAGGCATCGGCACAGACAGCTGCAGCGGCACAGGAGCTAGCAAACAGAGCTGTAAACACGGGAGTTTGAGTGGGATTTCTGTTGGAGGAGATGGTATTTGTGTGTGTTTGGTTTTGTATTGGTAGTATCTGTATGTGTAGGGGTTTGGCGGGGCTTTGTGCTTGGAGAGAAGCTGAGCCCTGATTAGGGGCGGGGCTTCACTGACTAGGGGTCCTATAAAGGTAGCAGCCAGTCAGGCAGCGGCACAGACAGCTGAAGCGGCACAGGAGCTAGCAAACAGAGCTGTAAGCAGGGGAGTTTGAGTGGGAGTTCTGTTGGAGGAGAAGGTATTTGTGTTTTTTTGTATTGGTAGTATCTGTATGTGTAGAGGCTTGGAGGGGCTTTGTGCTGGGAGAGAAGCTGAGCCCTGATTGGGGGCGGTGCTTCACTGACTAGGGGTCCTATAAAGCTAGCAGCCAGTCAGGCAGCGGCACAGGAGCTAGCAAACAGACCTGTAAACAGGGGAGTTTGAGTGGGAGTTCTGTTGGAGGAGAAGGTATTTGTGTATGTTTTTTTGTATTGGTAGTGTCTGTATGTGTAGAGGCTTGGAGGGGCTAGGTGCTGCGAGAGAAGCTGAGCCCTGATTAGGGGGCGGGGCTTCACGGCAAGGGGTCCTATAAAGGTCGCAGCCAGTCAGGCAGTGGCACAGGAGCTAGCAAACAGAGCTGTAAACAGGGGAGTTTGAATGGGAGTTCTGTTGGAGGAGAAGGTATTTGTGTTTGTTTTTGTATTGGTAGTATCTGTATGTGTAGAGGTTTGAAGGGGCTTTGTGCTGGGAGAGAAGCTGAGCCCTGATTAGGGGGCGGGGCTTCACTGACTAGGGGTCCTGTAAAGGTAGAAGCCAGTCAGGCAGCGGCACAGACAGCTGCAGCGGCACAGGAGCTAGCAAACAGAGCTGTAAACAGGGGAGTGTGAGTGGGAGTTCTGTTGGAGGAGAAGGTATTTGTGTGTGTTTGGTTTTGTATTGGTAGTATCTGTATGTGTAGGGGCTTTGTGCTGGGAGAGAAGCTGAGCCCTGATTAGGGGGCGGGGCTTCACTGACTAGGGGTCCTATAAAGGTAGCAGCCAGTCAGACAGCGGCACAGGAGCTAGAAAACAGAGCTGTAAGCAGGGGAGTTTGAGTGGGAGTTCTGTTGGAGGAGAAGGTATTTGTGTATGTTTTTTTGTATTGGTAGTGTCTGTATGTGTAGGGGTTTGGCGGGGCTTTGTGCTTGGAGAGAAGCTGAGCCCTGATTAGGGGGCGGGGCTTCACTGACTAGGGGTCCTATAAAGGTAGCAGCCAGTCAGGCAGCGGCACAGACAGCTGCAGCGGCACAGGAGCTAGCAAACAGAGCTGTAAGCAGGGGAGTTTGAGTGGGAGTTCTGTTGGAGGAGAAGGTATTTGTGTGTGTTTGGTTTTGTATTGGTAGTGTCTGTATGTGTAGGGGCTTTGTGCTGGGAGAGAAGCTGAGCCCTGATTAGGGGGCGGGGCATCACTGACTAGGGGTCCTATAAAGGTAGCAGCCAGTCAGGCATCGGAACAGACAGCTGCAGTGGCACAGGAGCTAGCAAACAGAGCTGTAAACAGGGGAGTTTGAGTGGGAGTTCTGTTGGAGGAGAAGGTATTTGTGCGTGTTTGGTTTTGTATTGGTAGTATCTGTATGTGTAGGGGCTTGGCGGGGCTTTGTGCTGGGAGAGAAGCTGAGCCGTGATTAGGGGGCGGGGCTTCACTGACTAGGGGTCCTATAAAGGTAGCAGCCAGTCAGGCAGCAGCACAGACAGCTGCAGCGGCACAGGAGCTAGCAAACAGAGCTGTAAACAGGGGAGTTTGAGTGGGAGTTCTGTTGGAGGAGAAGGTATTTGTGTGTGTTTGGTTTTGTATTGGTGGTATCTCTATGTGTAGGGGCTTTGTGCTGGGAGAGAAGCAGAGCCCTGATTAGGGGTCCTATAAAGGTAGCAGCCAGTCAGGCAGTGGCACAGACAGCTGCAGCGGCACAGGAGCTAGCAAACAGAGCTGTAAACAGGGGAGTTTGAGTGGGAGTTCTGTTGGAGGAGAAGGTATTTGTCTGTGTTTGGTTTTGTATTGTCAGTATCTGTATGTGCAGGGGCTTTGTGCTGGGAGAAAAGCTGAGCCCTGATTAGGGGGCGGGGCTTCCCTGACTAGGGGTCCTACAAAGGTAGGAGCCAGTCAGGCAGCGGCACAGGAGCTAGCAAACAGAGCTTTTAACAGGGGAGTTGGAGTGGGACTTCTGTTGAAGGAGAAGGTATTTGTGTGTGTTTGGTTTTGTATTGGTAGTATCTGTATGTGTAGAGACTTGGAGGGGCTTTGTGCTGGGAGAGAAGCTGAGCCCTGATTAGGGGGCGGGGCTTCACTGACTAGGGGTCCTATAAATGTAGCAGCCAGTCAGGCAGCGGCACAGGAGCTAGCAAACAGAGCTGTAAACAGGGGAGTTTGAGTGGGAGCTTTTTTGGAGGAGATGGTATTTGTGTGTGTTTGGTTTTGTATTGGTAGTATCTGTATGTGTATTGGTTTGGCGGGGCTTTGTGCTTGGAGAGAAGCTGAGCCCTGATTAGGGGGCGGGGCTTCACTGACTAGGGGTCCTATAAAGGTAGCAGCCAGTCAGGCAGCGGCACAGGAGCTAGCAAACAGAGCTGTGAACAGGGGAGTTTGAGTGGGAGTTCTGTTGGAGGAGAAGGTATTTGTGTGTGTTTTTGTATTGGTAGTATCTGTATGTGTAGAGGCTTGGAGGGGCTAGGTGCTGGGAGAGAAGCTGAGCCCTGATTAGGGGGCGGGGCTTCACTGAATAGGGGTCCTATAAAGGTAGCAGCCAGTCAGGCAGCGGCACAGACAGCTGCAGCGGCACAGGAGCTAGGAAACAGAGCTGTAAACAGGGGAGTTTGAGTGGGAGTTCTGTTGGAGGAGAAGGTATTTGTGTGTGTTTGGTTTTGTATTGGTAGTATCTGTATGTGTAGGGGCTTTGTGCTGGGAGAGAAGCTGAGCCCTGATTAGGGGGCGGGGCTTCACTGACTAGGGGTCCTATAAAGATAGCAGCCAGTCAGGCAGCTGCTAAGACAGCTGCAGCGGCACAGGAGCTAGCAAACAGAGCTGTAAACAGGGGAGTTGGAGTGGGAGTTCTGCTGGAGGAGAAGGTATTTGTGTGTGTTTGGTTTTGTATTGTCAGTATCTGTATGTGCAGGGGCTTTGTGCTGGGAGAGAAGCTGAGCCCTGATTAGGTGGCGGGGCTTCACTGACTAGGGGTCCTATAAAGGTAGCAGCCAGTCAGGCAGCGGCACAGACAGCTGCAGCGGCACAGGACCTAGCAAACAGAGCTGTAAACAGGGGAGTTTGAGTGGGAGTTCTGTTGGAGGAGAAGGTATTTGTGTGTGTTTGGTTTTGTATTGGTAGTATCTGTATGTTTACGGGCTTTGTGCTGGGAGAGAAGCTGAGCCCTGATTAGGGGGCGGGGCTTCCCTGACTAGGGGTCCTATAAAGGTAGCAGCCAGTCAGGCAGCGGCACAGGAGCTAGCAAACAGAGCTGTAAACAGGGGAGTTTGAGTGGGAGTTCGGTTGGAGGAGAAGGTATTTGTGTGTGTTTTTGTATAGGTAGTATCTGTATGTGTAGAGGCTTGGAGGGGCTAGGTGCTGCGAGAGAAGCTGAGCCCTGATTAGGGGGCGGGGCTTCACTGACAAGGGGTCCTATAAAGGTAGCAGCCAGTCAGGCATCGGCACAGACAGCTGCAGCGGCACAGGAGCTAGCAAACAGAGCTGTAAACACGGGAGTTTGAGTGGGATTTCTGTTGGAGGAGATGGTATTTGTGTGTGTTTGGTTTTGTATTGGTAGTATCTGTATGTGTAGGGGTTTGGCGGGGCTTTGTGCTTGGAGAGAAGCTGAGCCCTGATTAGGGGCGGGGCTTCACTGACTAGGGGTCCTATAAAGGTAGCAGCCAGTCAGGCAGCGGCACAGACAGCTGAAGCGGCACAGGAGCTAGCAAACAGAGCTGTAAGCAGGGGAGTTTGAGTGGGAGTTCTGTTGGAGGAGAAGGTATTTGTGTTTTTTTGTATTGGTAGTATCTGTATGTGTAGAGGCTTGGAGGGGCTTTGTGCTGGGAGAGAAGCTGAGCCCTGATTGGGGGCGGTGCTTCACTGACTAGGGGTCCTATAAAGCTAGCAGCCAGTCAGGCAGCGGCACAGGAGCTAGCAAACAGACCTGTAAACAGGGGAGTTTGAGTGGGAGTTCTGTTGGAGGAGAAGGTATTTGTGTGTGTTTTTGTATTGGTAGTATCTGTATGTGTAGAGGCTTGGAGGGGCTAGGTGCTGCGAGAGAAGCTGAGCCCTGATTAGGGGGCGGGGCTTCACGGCAAGGGGTCCTATAAAGGTCGCAGCCAGTCAGGCAGTGGCACAGGAGCTAGCAAACAGAGCTGTAAACAGGGGAGTTTGAATGGGAGTTCTGTTGGAGGAGAAGGTATTTGTGTTTGTTTTTGTATTGGTAGTATCTGTATGTGTAGAGGTTTGAAGGGGCTTTGTGCTGGGAGAGAAGCTGAGCCCTGATTAGGGGGCGGGGCTTCACTGACTAGGGGTCCTGTAAAGGTAGAAGCCAGTCAGGCAGCGGCACAGACAGCTGCAGCGGCACAGGAGCTAGCAAACAGAGCTGTAAACAGGGGAGTGTGAGTGGGAGTTCTGTTGGAGGAGAAGGTATTTGTGTGTGTTTGGTTTTGTATTGGTAGTATCTGTATGTGTAGGGGCTTTGTGCTGGGAGAGAAGCTGAGCCCTGATTAGGGGGCGGGGCTTCACTGACTAGGGGTCCTATAAAGGTAGCAGCCAGTCAGACAGCGGCACAGGAGCTAGAAAACAGAGCTGTAAGCAGGGGAGTTTGAGTGGGAGTTCTGTTGGAGGAGAAGGTATTTGTGTATGTTTTTTTGTATTGGTAGTGTCTGTATGTGTAGGGGTTTGGCGGGGCTTTGTGCTTGGAGAGAAGCTGAGCCCTGATTAGGGGGCGGGGCTTCACTGACTAGGGGTCCTATAAAGGTAGCAGCCAGTCAGGCAGCGGCACAGACAGCTGCAGCGGCACAGGAGCTAGCAAACAGAGCTGTAAGCAGGGGAGTTTGAGTGGGAGTTCTGTTGGAGGAGAAGGTATTTGTGTGTGTTTGGTTTTGTATTGGTAGTGTCTGTATGTGTAGGGGCTTTGTGCTGGGAGAGAAGCTGAGCCCTGATTAGGGGGCGGGGCATCACTGACTAGGGGTCCTATAAAGGTAGCAGCCAGTCAGGCATCGGAACAGACAGCTGCAGTGGCACAGGAGCTAGCAAACAGAGCTGTAAACAGGGGAGTTTGAGTGGGAGTTCTGTTGGAGGAGAAGGTATTTGTGCGTGTTTGGTTTTGTATTGGTAGTATCTGTATGTGTAGGGGCTTGGCGGGGCTTTGTGCTGGGAGAGAAGCTGAGCCGTGATTAGGGGGCGGGGCTTCACTGACTAGGGGTCCTATAAAGGTAGCAGCCAGTCAGGCAGCAGCACAGACAGCTGCAGCGGCACAGGAGCTAGCAAACAGAGCTGTAAACAGGGGAGTTTGAGTGGGAGTTCTGTTGGAGGAGAAGGTATTTGTGTGTGTTTGGTTTTGTATTGGTGGTATCTCTATGTGTAGGGGCTTTGTGCTGGGAGAGAAGCAGAGCCCTGATTAGGGGTCCTATAAAGGTAGCAGCCAGTCAGGCAGTGGCACAGACAGCTGCAGCGGCACAGGAGCTAGCAAACAGAGCTGTAAACAGGGGAGTTTGAGTGGGAGTTCTGTTGGAGGAGAAAGTATTTGTGTGTTTGGTTTTGTATTGGTGGTATCTGTATATGTAGGGGCTTTGTGCTGGGAGAGAAGCTGAGCCCTGATTAGGGGGCGGGGCTTCACTGACTAGGGGTCCTATGAAGGTAGCAGCCAGTCAGGCCGCAGCCAGTCAGGCAGCGGCACAGGAGCTAGCAAACAGAGCTGTAAACAGGGGAGTTTGAGTGGGAGTTCTGTTGGAGGAGAAGGTATTTGTGTGTGTTTGGTTTTGTATTGGTGGTATCTGTATTTGCAGGGGCTTTGTGCTGGGAGAGAAGCTGAGCCCTGATTAGGGGGCGGGGCTTCACTGACTAGGGGTCCTATAAAGGTAGCAGCCAGTCAGGCAGCGGCACAGGAGCTATCAAACAGAGCTGTAAACAGGGGAGTTAGAGTGGGAGTTCTGTTGGAGGAGAAGGTATTTGTGTGTGTTTGGTTTTGTATTGGTAGTATCTGTATGTGTAGAGGCTTGGAGGGGCTTTGTGCTGGGAGAGAAGCTGAGCCCTGATTAGGGGGCGGGGTTTCACTGACTAGGGGTCCTATAAAGGTAGCAGCCAGTCAGGCAGCAGCACAGACAGCTGCAGCGACACAGGAGCTAGCAAACAGAGCTGTAAACAGGGGAGTTTGTGTAGGAGTTCTGTTGGAGGAGAAGGCATTTGTGTGTGTTTGGTTTTGTATTGGTAGTATCTGTATGTGTAGAGGCTTGGAGGGGCTTTGTGCTGGGAGAGAAGCTGAGCCCTGATTAGGGGGCGGGGCTTCACTGACTAGGAGTCCTATAAAGGTAGCGGCACAGACAGCTACAGCAGCACAGGAGCTAGCAAACAGAGCTGTAAACAGGGGAGTTTGAGTGGGAGTTCTGTTGGAGGAGAAGGTATTTGTGTGTGTTTGGTTTTGTATTGGTGGTATCTGTATGTTTACGGGCTTTGTGATGGGAGAGAAGCTGAGCCCTGATTAGGGGGCGGGGCTTCCCTGACTAGGGGTCCTATAAAGGTAGCAGCCAGTCAGGCAGCGGCACAGGAGCTAGCAAACAGAGCTGTAAACAGGGGAGTTTGAGTGGGAGTTCTGTTGGAGGAGAAGGTATTTGTGTGTGTTTTTGTATAGGTAGTATCTGTATGTGTAGAGGCTTGGAGGGGCTAGGTGCTGCGAGAGAAGCTGAGCCCTGATTAGGGGGCGGGGCTTCACTGACAAGGGGTCCTATAAAGGTAGCAGCCAGTCAGGCATCGGCACAGACAGCTGCAGCGGCACAGGAGCTAGCAAACAGAGCTGTAAACACGGGAGTTTGAGTGGGATTTCTGTTGGAGGAGATGGTATTTGTGTGTGTTTGGTTTTGTATTGGTAGTATCTGTATGTGTAGGGGTTTGGCGGGGCTTTGTGCTTGGAGAGAAGCTGAGCCCTGATTAGGGGCGGGGCTTCACTGACTAGGGGTCCTATAAAGGTAGCAGCCAGTCAGGCAGCGGCACAGACAGCTGAAGCGGCACAGGAGCTAGCAAACAGAGCTGTAAGCAGGGGAGTTTGAGTGGGAGTTCTGTTGGAGGAGAAGGTATTTGTGTTTTTTTGTATTGGTAGTATCTGTATGTGTAGAGGCTTGGAGGGGCTTTGTGCTGGGAGAGAAGCTGAGCCCTGATTGGGGGCGGTGCTTCACTGACTAGGGGTCCTATAAAGCTAGCAGCCAGTCAGGCAGCGGCACAGGAGCTAGCAAACAGACCTGTAAACAGGGGAGTTTGAGTGGGAGTTCTGTTGGAGGAGAAGGTATTTGTGTATGTTTTTTTGTATTGGTAGTGTCTGTATGTGTAGAGGCTTGGAGGGGCTAGGTGCTGCGAGAGAAGCTGAGCCCTGATTAGGGGGCGGGGCTTCACGGCAAGGGGTCCTATAAAGGTCGCAGCCAGTCAGGCAGTGGCACAGGAGCTAGCAAACAGAGCTGTAAACAGGGGAGTTTGAATGGGAGTTCTGTTGGAGGAGAAGGTATTTGTGTTTGTTTTTGTATTGGTAGTATCTGTATGTGTAGAGGTTTGAAGGGGCTTTGTGCTGGGAGAGAAGCTGAGCCCTGATTAGGGGGCGGGGCTTCACTGACTAGGGGTCCTGTAAAGGTAGAAGCCAGTCAGGCAGCGGCACAGACAGCTGCAGCGGCACAGGAGCTAGCAAACAGAGCTGTAAACAGGGGAGTGTGAGTGGGAGTTCTGTTGGAGGAGAAGGTATTTGTGTGTGTTTGGTTTTGTATTGGTAGTATCTGTATGTGTAGGGGCTTTGTGCTGGGAGAGAAGCTGAGCCCTGATTAGGGGGCGGGGCTTCACTGACTAGGGGTCCTATAAAGGTAGCAGCCAGTCAGACAGCGGCACAGGAGCTAGAAAACAGAGCTGTAAGCAGGGGAGTTTGAGTGGGAGTTCTGTTGGAGGAGAAGGTATTTGTGTATGTTTTTTTGTATTGGTAGTGTCTGTATGTGTAGGGGTTTGGCGGGGCTTTGTGCTTGGAGAGAAGCTGAGCCCTGATTAGGGGGCGGGGCTTCACTGACTAGGGGTCCTATAAAGGTAGCAGCCAGTCAGGCAGCGGCACAGACAGCTGCAGCGGCACAGGAGCTAGCAAACAGAGCTGTAAGCAGGGGAGTTTGAGTGGGAGTTCTGTTGGAGGAGAAGGTATTTGTGTGTGTTTGGTTTTGTATTGGTAGTGTCTGTATGTGTAGGGGCTTTGTGCTGGGAGAGAAGCTGAGCCCTGATTAGGGGGCGGGGCATCACTGACTAGGGGTCCTATAAAGGTAGCAGCCAGTCAGGCATCGGAACAGACAGCTGCAGTGGCACAGGAGCTAGCAAACAGAGCTGTAAACAGGGGAGTTTGAGTGGGAGTTCTGTTGGAGGAGAAGGTATTTGTGCGTGTTTGGTTTTGTATTGGTAGTATCTGTATGTGTAGGGGCTTGGCGGGGCTTTGTGCTGGGAGAGAAGCTGAGCCGTGATTAGGGGGCGGGGCTTCACTGACTAGGGGTCCTATAAAGGTAGCAGCCAGTCAGGCAGCAGCACAGACAGCTGCAGCGGCACAGGAGCTAGCAAACAGAGCTGTAAACAGGGGAGTTTGAGTGGGAGTTCTGTTGGAGGAGAAGGTATTTGTGTGTGTTTGGTTTTGTATTGGTGGTATCTCTATGTGTAGGGGCTTTGTGCTGGGAGAGAAGCAGAGCCCTGATTAGGGGTCCTATAAAGGTAGCAGCCAGTCAGGCAGTGGCACAGACAGCTGCAGCGGCACAGGAGCTAGCAAACAGAGCTGTAAACAGGGGAGTTTGAGTGGGAGTTCTGTTGGAGGAGAAAGTATTTGTGTGTTTGGTTTTGTATTGGTGGTATCTGTATATGTAGGGGCTTTGTGCTGGGAGAGAAGCTGAGCCCTGATTAGGGGGCGGGGCTTCACTGACTAGGGGTCCTATGAAGGTAGCAGCCAGTCAGGCCGCAGCCAGTCAGGCAGCGGCACAGGAGCTAGCAAACAGAGCTGTAAACAGGGGAGTTTGAGTGGGAGTTCTGTTGGAGGAGAAGGTATTTGTGTGTGTTTGGTTTTGTATTGGTGGTATCTGTATTTGCAGGGGCTTTGTGCTGGGAGAGAAGCTGAGCCCTGATTAGGGGCGGGGCTTCACTGACTAGGGGTCCTATAAAGGTAGCAGCCAGTCAGGCAGCGGCACAGGAGCTATCAAACAGAGCTGTAAACAGGGGAGTTAGAGTGGGAGTTCTGTTGGAGGAGAAGGTATTTGTGTGTGTTTGGTTTTGTATTGGTAGTATCTGTATGTGTAGAGGCTTGGAGGGGCTTTGTGCTGGGAGAGAAGCTGAGCCCTGATTAGGGGGCGGGGTTTCACTGACTAGGGGTCCTATAAAGGTAGCAGCCAGTCAGGCAGCAGCACAGACAGCTGCAGCGACACAGGAGCTAGCAAACAGAGCTGTAAACAGGGGAGTTTGTGTAGGAGTTCTGTTGGAGGAGAAGGCATTTGTGTGTGTTTGGTTTTGTATTGGTAGTATCTGTATGTGTAGAGGCTTGGAGGGGCTTTGTGCTGGGAGAGAAGCTGAGCCCTGATTAGGGGGCGGGGCTTCACTGACTAGGAGTCCTATAAAGGTAGCGGCACAGACAGCTACAGCAGCACAGGAGCTAGCAAACAGAGCTGTAAACAGGGGAGTTTGAGTGGGAGTTCTGTTGGAGGAGAAGGTATTTGTGTGTGTTTGGTTTTGTATTGGTGGTATCTGTATTTGCAGGGGCTTTGTGCTGGGAGAGAAGCTGAGCCCTGATTAGGGGGCGGGGCTTCACTGACTAGGGGTCCTATAAAGGTAGCAGCCAGTCAGGCAGCGGCACAGGAGCTAGCAAACAGAGCTGTAAACAGGGGAGTTTGAGTGGGAGTTCTGTTGGAGGAGAAGGTATTCGTGTGTGTTTGGTTTTGCATTGTTCGTATCTGTATGTGTAGAGACTTGGAGGGGCTTTGTGCTGGGAGAGAAGCTGAGCCCTGATTAGAGGGCGGGGCTTCCCTGACTAGGGGTCCTATAAATGTAGCAGCCAGTCAGGCAGCGGCACAGGAGCTAGCAAACAGAGCTGTAAACAGGGGAGTTTGAGTGGGAGTTCTGTTGGAGGAGAAGGAATTTGTGTGTTTTTGGTTTGTATTGGTACTATGTGTATGTGTAGAGGCTTGGAGGGGCTTTGTGCTGGGAGAGAAGCTGAGCCCTGATTAGGGGGCGGGGCTTCACTGACTAGGGGTCCTATAAAGGTAGCAGCCAGTCAGGCAGCGGCAGAGGAGCTAGCAAACAGAGCTGTAAACAGGGGAGTTGGAGTGGGAGTTCTGTTGGGGGAGAAGGTATTTGTGCGTGTTTGGTTTTGTATTGGTAGTATCTGTATGTGTAGGGGCTTGGCGGGGCTTTGTGCTGGGAGAGAAGCTGAGCCGTGATTAGGGGGCGGGGCTTCACTGACTAGGGGTCCTATAAAGGTAGCAGCCAGTCAGGCAGCAGCACAGACAGCTGCAGCGGCACAGGAGCTAGCAAACAGAGCTGTAAACAGGGGAGTTTGAGTGGGAGTTCTGTTGGAGGAGAAGGTATTTGTGTGTGTTTGGTTTTGTATTGGTGGTATCTCTATGTGTAGGGGCTTTGTGCTGGGAGAGAAGCAGAGCCCTGATTAGGGGTCCTATAAAGGTAGCAGCCAGTCAGGCAGTGGCACAGACAGCTGCAGCGGCACAGGAGCTAGCAAACAGAGCTGTAAACAGGGGAGTTTGAGTGGGAGTTCTGTTGGAGGAGAAAGTATTTGTGTGTTTGGTTTTGTATTGGTGGTATCTGTATATGTAGGGGCTTTGTGCTGGGAGAGAAGCTGAGCCCTGATTAGGGGGCGGGGCTTCACTGACTAGGGGTCCTATGAAGGTAGCAGCCAGTCAGGCCGCAGCCAGTCAGGCAGCGGCACAGGAGCTAGCAAACAGAGCTGTAAACAGGGGAGTTTGAGTGGGAGTTCTGTTGGAGGAGAAGGTATTTGTGTGTGTTTGGTTTTGTATTGGTGGTATCTGTATTTGCAGGGGCTTTGTGCTGGGAGAGAAGCTGAGCCCTGATTAGGGGGCGGGGCTTCACTGACTAGGGGTCCTATAAAGGTAGCAGCCAGTCAGGCAGCGGCACAGGAGCTATCAAACAGAGCTGTAAACAGGGGAGATAGAGTGGGAGTTCTGTTGGAGGAGAAGGTATTTGTGTGTGTTTGGTTTTGTATTGGTAGTATCTGTATGTGTAGAGGCTTGGAGGGGCTTTGTGCTGGGAGAGAAGCTGAGCCCTGATTAGGGGGCGGGGTTTCACTGACTAGGGGTCCTATAAAGGTAGCAGCCAGTCAGGCAGCAGCACAGACAGCTGCAGCGACACAGGAGCTAGCAAACAGAGCTGTAAACAGGGGAGTTTGTGTAGGAGTTCTGTTGGAGGAGAAGGCATTTGTGTGTGTTTGGTTTTGTATTGGTAGTATCTGTATGTGTAGAGGCTTGGAGGGGCTTTGTGCTGGGAGAGAAGCTGAGCCCTGATTAGGGGGCGGGGCTTCACTGACTAGGAGTCCTATAAAGGTAGCGGCACAGACAGCTACAGCAGCACAGGAGCTAGCAAACAGAGCTGTAAACAGGGGAGTTTGAGTGGGAGTTCTGTTGGAGGAGAAGGTATTTGTGTGTGTTTGGTTTTGTATTGGTGGTATCTGTATTTGCAGGGGCTTTGTGCTGGGAGAGAAGCTGAGCCCTGATTAGGGGGCGGGGCTTCACTGACTAGGGGTCCTATAAAGGTAGCAGCCAGTCAGGCAGCGGCACAGGAGCTAGCAAACAGAGCTGTAAACAGGGGAGTTTGAGTGGGAGTTCTGTTGGAGGAGAAGGTATTTGTGTGTGTTTGGTTTTGCACTGTTCGTATCTGTATGTGTAGAGACTTGGAGGGGCTTTGTGCTGGGAGAGAAGCTGAGCCCTGATTAGAGGGCGGGGCTTCCCTGACTAGGGGTCCTATAAATGTAGCAGCCAGTCAGGCAGCGGCACAGGAGCTAGCAAACAGAGCTGTAAACAGGGGAGTTTGAGTGGGAGTTCTGTTGGAGGAGAAGGAATTTGTGTGTTTTTGGTTTGTATTGGTACTATGTGTATGTGTAGAGGCTTGGAGGGGCTTTGTGCTGGGAGAGAAGCTGAGCCCTGATTAGGGGGCGGGGCTTCACTGACTAGGGGTCCTATAAAGGTAGCAGCCAGTCAGGCAGCGGCAGAGGAGCTAGCAAACAGAGCTGTGAACAGGGGAGTTGGAGTGGGAGTTCTGTTGGAGGAGAAGGTATTTGTGTGTGTTTGGTTTTGTATTGGTAGTATCTGTATGTGTAGAGGCTTGGAGGGGCTTTTTGCTGGGAGAGAAGCTGAGCCCTGATTGGGGGGCGGGGTTTCACTGACTAGGAGTCCTATAAAGGTAGCGGCACAGACAGCTGGAGCAGCACAGGAGCTAGCAAACAGAGCTGTAAACAGGGGAGTTTGAGTGGGAGTTCTGTTGGAGGAGAAAGTATTTGTGTGTGTTTGGTTTTGTATTGGTGGTATCTGTATATGTAGGGGCTTTGTGCTGGGAGAGAAGCTGAGCCCTGATTAGGGGGCGGGGCTTCCCTGACTAGTGGTCCTATAAAGGGAGCAGCCAGTCAGGCAGCGGCACAGGAGCTAGCAAACAGAGCTGTAAACAGGGGAGTTTGAGGGGGAGTTCTGTTGGAGGAGAAGGTATTTGTGTGTGTTTGGTTTTGTATTGGTAGTATCTGTATGTGTAGAGGCTTGGAGGGGCTTTGTGCTGGGAGGGAAGCTGAGCCCTGATTCGGGGGCGGGGCTTCCCTGACTAGGGGTCCTATAAAGGTAGCAGCCAGTCAGGCAGTGGCACAGGAGCTAGCAAACAGAGCTGTAAACAGGGGAGTTTGAGTGGGAGTTCTGTTGGGGGAGAAGGTATTTGTGCGTGTTTGGTTTTGTATTGGTAGTATCTGTATGTGTAGGGGCTTGGCGGGGCTTTGTGCTGGGAGAGAAGCTGAGCCGTGATTAGGGGGCGGGGCTTCACTGACTAGGGGTCCTATAAAGGTAGCAGTCAGTCAGGCACCAGCACAGACAGCTGCAGCGGCACAGGAATTAGCAAACAGAGCTGTAAACAGGGGAGTTTGAGTGGGAGTTCTGTTGGAGGAGAAGGTATTTGTGTGTGTTTGGTTTTGTATTGGTGGTATCTCTATGTGTAGGGGCTTTGTGCTGGGAGAGAAGCAGAGCCCTGATTAGGGGTCCTATAAAGGTAGCAGCCAGTCAGGCAGTGGCACAGACAGCTGCAGCGGCACAGGAGCTAGCAAACAGAGCTGTAAACAAGGGAGTTTGAGTGGGAGTTCTGTTGGGGGAGAAGGTATTTGTGTGTGTTTGGTTTTGTATTGGTAGTATCTGTATGTGTAGAGACTTGGAGGGGCTTTGTGCTGGGAGAGAAGCTGAGCCCTGATTAGGGGGCGGGGCTTCCTTGACTAGGGGTCCTATGAAGGTAGCAGCCAGTCAGGCCGCAGCCAGTCAGGCAGCGGCACAGGAGCTAGCAAACAGAGCTGTAAACAGGGGAGTTTGAGTGGGAGTTCTGTTGGAGGAGAAGGTATTTGTGTGTGTTTGGTTTTGTATTGGTAGTATCTGTATGTGTAGAGACTTGGAGGGGCTTTGTGCTGGGAGAGAAGCTGAGCCCTGATTAGGGGGCGGGGCTTCCCTGACTAGGGGTCCTATAAAGGTAGCAGCCAGTCAGGGAGTGGCACAGGAGCTAGCAAACAGAGCTGTAAACAGGGGAGTTTGAGTGGGAGTTCTGTTGGGGGAGAAGGTATTTGTGCGTGTTTGGTTTTGTATTGGTAGTATCTGTATGTGTAGGGGCTTGGCGGGGCTTTGTGCTGGGAGAGAAGCTGAGCCGTGATTAGGCGGCGGGGCTTCACTGACTAGGGGTCCTATAAAGGTAGCAGCCAGTCAGGCAGCAGCACAGACAGCTGCAGCGGCACAGGAGCTAGCAAACAGAGCTGTAAACAGGGGAGTTTGAGTGGGAGTTCTGTTGGAGGAGAAGGTATTTGTGTGTGTTTGGTTTTGTATTGGTGGTATCTCTATGTGTAGGGGCTTTGTGCTGGGAGAGAAGCAGAGCCCTGATTAGGGGTCCTATAAAGGTAGCAGCCAGTCAGGCAGTGGCACAGACAGCTGCAGCGGCACAGGAGCTAGCAAACAGAGCTGTAAACAGGGGAGTTTGAGTGGGAGTTCTGTTGGAGGAGAAAGTATTTGTGTGTGTTTGGTTTTGTATTGGTGGTATCTGTATATGTAGGGGCTTTGTGCTTGGAGAGAAGCTGAGCCCTGATTAGGGGGCGGGGCTTCACTGACTAGGGGTCCTATAAAGGTAGCAGCCAGTCAGGCAGCGGCACAGGAGCTAGCAAACAGAGCTGTAAACAGGGGAGTTTGAGTGGGAGTTCTGTTGGAGGAGAAGGTATTCGTGTGTGTTTGGTTTTGCATTGTTCGTATCTGTATGTGTAGAGACTTGGAGGGGCTTTGTGCTGGGAGAGAAGCTGAGCCCTGATTAGAGGGCGGGGCTTCCCTGACTAGGGGTCCTATAAATGTAGCAGCCAGTCAGGCAGCGGCACAGGAGCTAGCAAACAGAGCTGTAAACAGGGGAGTTTGAGTGGGAGTTCTGTTGGAGGAGAAGGAATTTGTGTGTTTTTGGTTTGTATTGGTACTATGTGTATGTGTAGAGGCTTGGAGGGGCTTTGTGCTGGGAGAGAAGCTGAGCCCTGATTAGGGGGCGGGGCTTCACTGACTAGGGGTCCTATAAAGGTAGCAGCCAGTCAGGCAGCGGCAGAGGAGCTAGCAAACAGAGCTGTAAACAGGGGAGTTGGAGTGGGAGTTCTGTTGGGGGAGAAGGTATTTGTGCGTGTTTGGTTTTGTATTGGTAGTATCTGTATGTGTAGGGGCTTGGCGGGGCTTTGTGCTGGGAGAGAAGCTGAGCCGTGATTAGGGGGCGGGGCTTCACTGACTAGGGGTCCTATAAAGGTAGCAGCCAGTCAGGCAGCAGCACAGACAGCTGCAGCGGCACAGGAGCTAGCAAACAGAGCTGTAAACAGGGGAGTTTGAGTGGGAGTTCTGTTGGAGGAGAAGGTATTTGTGTGTGTTTGGTTTTGTATTGGTGGTATCTCTATGTGTAGGGGCTTTGTGCTGGGAGAGAAGCAGAGCCCTGATTAGGGGTCCTATAAAGGTAGCAGCCAGTCAGGCAGTGGCACAGACAGCTGCAGCGGCACAGGAGCTAGCAAACAGAGCTGTAAACAGGGGAGTTTGAGTGGGAGTTCTGTTGGAGGAGAAAGTATTTGTGTGTTTGGTTTTGTATTGGTGGTATCTGTATATGTAGGGGCTTTGTGCTGGGAGAGAAGCTGAGCCCTGATTAGGGGGCGGGGCTTCACTGACTAGGGGTCCTATGAAGGTAGCAGCCAGTCAGGCCGCAGCCAGTCAGGCAGCGGCACAGGAGCTAGCAAACAGAGCTGTAAACAGGGGAGTTTGAGTGGGAGTTCTGTTGGAGGAGAAGGTATTTGTGTGTGTTTGGTTTTGTATTGGTGGTATCTGTATTTGCAGGGGCTTTGTGCTGGGAGAGAAGCTGAGCCCTGATTAGGGGGCGGGGCTTCACTGACTAGGGGTCCTATAAAGGTAGCAGCCAGTCAGGCAGCGGCACAGGAGCTATCAAACAGAGCTGTAAACAGGGGAGATAGAGTGGGAGTTCTGTTGGAGGAGAAGGTATTTGTGTGTGTTTGGTTTTGTATTGGTAGTATCTGTATGTGTAGAGGCTTGGAGGGGCTTTGTGCTGGGAGAGAAGCTGAGCCCTGATTAGGGGGCGGGGTTTCACTGACTAGGGGTCCTATAAAGGTAGCAGCCAGTCAGGCAGCAGCACAGACAGCTGCAGCGACACAGGAGCTAGCAAACAGAGCTGTAAACAGGGGAGTTTGTGTAGGAGTTCTGTTGGAGGAGAAGGCATTTGTGTGTGTTTGGTTTTGTATTGGTAGTATCTGTATGTGTAGAGGCTTGGAGGGGCTTTGTGCTGGGAGAGAAGCTGAGCCCTGATTAGGGGGCGGGGCTTCACTGACTAGGAGTCCTATAAAGGTAGCGGCACAGACAGCTACAGCAGCACAGGAGCTAGCAAACAGAGCTGTAAACAGGGGAGTTTGAGTGGGAGTTCTGTTGGAGGAGAAGGTATTTGTGTGTGTTTGGTTTTGTATTGGTGGTATCTGTATTTGCAGGGGCTTTGTGCTGGGAGAGAAGCTGAGCCCTGATTAGGGGGCGGGGCTTCACTGACTAGGGGTCCTATAAAGGTAGCAGCCAGTCAGGCAGCGGCACAGGAGCTAGCAAACAGAGCTGTAAACAGGGGAGTTTGAGTGGGAGTTCTGTTGGAGGAGAAGGTATTTGTGTGTGTTTGGTTTTGCACTGTTCGTATCTGTATGTGTAGAGACTTGGAGGGGCTTTGTGCTGGGAGAGAAGCTGAGCCCTGATTAGAGGGCGGGGCTTCCCTGACTAGGGGTCCTATAAATGTAGCAGCCAGTCAGGCAGCGGCACAGGAGCTAGCAAACAGAGCTGTAAACAGGGGAGTTTGAGTGGGAGTTCTGTTGGAGGAGAAGGAATTTGTGTGTTTTTGGTTTGTATTGGTACTATGTGTATGTGTAGAGGCTTGGAGGGGCTTTGTGCTGGGAGAGAAGCTGAGCCCTGATTAGGGGGCGGGGCTTCACTGACTAGGGGTCCTATAAAGGTAGCAGCCAGTCAGGCAGCGGCAGAGGAGCTAGCAAACAGAGCTGTGAACAGGGGAGTTGGAGTGGGAGTTCTGTTGGAGGAGAAGGTATTTGTGTGTGTTTGGTTTTGTATTGGTAGTATCTGTATGTGTAGAGGCTTGGAGGGGCTTTTTGCTGGGAGAGAAGCTGAGCCCTGATTGGGGGGCGGGGTTTCACTGACTAGGAGTCCTATAAAGGTAGCGGCACAGACAGCTGGAGCAGCACAGGAGCTAGCAAACAGAGCTGTAAACAGGGGAGTTTGAGTGGGAGTTCTGTTGGAGGAGAAAGTATTTGTGTGTGTTTGGTTTTGTATTGGTGGTATCTGTATATGTAGGGGCTTTGTGCTGGGAGAGAAGCTGAGCCCTGATTAGGGGGCGGGGCTTCCCTGACTAGTGGTCCTATAAAGGGAGCAGCCAGTCAGGCAGCGGCACAGGAGCTAGCAAACAGAGCTGTAAACAGGGGAGTTTGAGGGGGAGTTCTGTTGGAGGAGAAGGTATTTGTGTGTGTTTGGTTTTGTATTGGTAGTATCTGTATGTGTAGAGGCTTGGAGGGGCTTTGTGCTGGGAGGGAAGCTGAGCCCTGATTCGGGGGCGGGGCTTCCCTGACTAGGGGTCCTATAAAGGTAGCAGCCAGTCAGGCAGTGGCACAGGAGCTAGCAAACAGAGCTGTAAACAGGGGAGTTTGAGTGGGAGTTCTGTTGGGGGAGAAGGTATTTGTGCGTGTTTGGTTTTGTATTGGTAGTATCTGTATGTGTAGGGGCTTGGCGGGGCTTTGTGCTGGGAGAGAAGCTGAGCCGTGATTAGGGGGCGGGGCTTCACTGACTAGGGGTCCTATAAAGGTAGCAGTCAGTCAGGCACCAGCACAGACAGCTGCAGCGGCACAGGAGCTAGCAAACAGAGCTGTAAACAGGGGAGTTTGAGTGGGAGTTCTGTTGGAGGAGAAGGTATTTGTGTGTGTTTGGTTTTGTATTGGTGGTATCTCTATGTGTAGGGGCTTTGTGCTGGGAGAGAAGCAGAGCCCTGATTAGGGGTCCTATAAAGGTAGCAGCCAGTCAGGCAGTGGCACAGACAGCTGCAGCGGCACAGGAGCTAGCAAACAGAGCTGTAAACAAGGGAGTTTGAGTGGGAGTTCTGTTGGGGGAGAAGGTATTTGTGTGTGTTTGGTTTTGTATTGGTAGTATCTGTATGTGTAGAGACTTGGAGGGGCTTTGTGCTGGGAGAGAAGCTGAGCCCTGATTAGGGGGCGGGGCTTCCTTGACTAGGGGTCCTATGAAGGTAGCAGCCAGTCAGGCCGCAGCCAGTCAGGCAGCGGCACAGGAGCTAGCAAACAGAGCTGTAAACAGGGGAGTTTGAGTGGGAGTTCTGTTGGAGGAGAAGGTATTTGTGTGTGTTTGGTTTTGTATTGGTAGTATCTGTATGTGTAGAGACTTGGAGGGGCTTTGTGCTGGGAGAGAAGCTGAGCCCTGATTAGGGGGCGGGGCTTCCCTGACTAGGGGTCCTATAAAGGTAGCAGCCAGTCAGGGAGTGGCACAGGAGCTAGCAAACAGAGCTGTAAACAGGGGAGTTTGAGTGGGAGTTCTGTTGGAGGAGAAGGTATTTGTGTGTGTTTTTGTATAGGTAGTATCTGTATGTGTAGAGGCTTGGAGGGGCTAGGTGCTGCGAGAGAAGCTGAGCCCTGATTAGGGGCGGGGCTTCACTGACTAGGGGTCCTATAAAGGTAGCAGCCAGTCAGGCAGCGGCACAGACAGCTGAAGCGGCACAGGAGCTAGCAAACAGAGCTGTAAACACGGGAGTTTGAGTGGGAGTTCTGTTGGAGGAGAAGGTATTTGTGTTTTTTTGTATTGGTAGTATCTGTATGTGTAGAGGCTTGGAGGGGCTTTGTGCTGGGAGAGAAGCTGAGCCCTGATTGGGGGCGGTGCTTCACTGACTAGGGGTCCTATAAAGCTAGCAGCCAGTCAGGCAGCGGCACAGGAGCTAGCAAACAGACCTGTAAACAGGGGAGTTTGAGTGGGAGTTCTGTTGGAGGAGAAGGTATTTGTGTGTGTTTTTGTATTGGTAGTATCTGTATGTGTAGAGGCTTGGAGGGGCTAGGTGCTGCGAGAGAAGCTGAGCCCTGATTAGGGGGCGGGGCTTCACGGCAAGGGGTCCTATAAAGGTCGCAGCCAGTCAGGCAGTGGCACAGGAGCTAGCAAACAGAGCTGTAAACAGGGGAGTTTGAATGGGAGTTCTGTTGGAGGAGAAGGTATTTGTGTTTGTTTTTGTATTGGTAGTATCTGTATGTGTAGAGGTTTGAAGGGGCTTTGTGCTGGGAGAGAAGCTGAGCCCTGATTAGGGGGCGGGGCTTCACTGACTAGGGGTCCTGTAAAGGTAGAAGCCAGTCAGGCAGCGGCACAGACAGCTGCAGCGGCACAGGAGCTAGCAAACAGAGCTGTAAACAGGGGAGTGTGAGTGGGAGTTCTGTTGGAGGAGAAGGTATTTGTGTGTGTTTGGTTTTGTATTGGTAGTATCTGTATGTGTAGGGGCTTTGTGCTGGGAGAGAAGCTGAGCCCTGATTAGGGGGCGGGGCTTCACTGACTAGGGGTCCTATAAAGGTAGCAGCCAGTCAGACAGCGGCACAGGAGCTAGAAAACAGAGCTGTAAGCAGGGGAGTTTGAGTGGGAGTTCTGTTGGAGGAGAAGGTATTTGTGTATGTTTTTTTGTATTGGTAGTGTCTGTATGTGTAGGGGTTTGGCGGGGCTTTGTGCTTGGAGAGAAGCTGAGCCCTGATTAGGGGGCGGGGCTTCACTGACTAGGGGTCCTATAAAGGTAGCAGCCAGTCAGGCAGCGGCACAGACAGCTGCAGCGGCACAGGAGCTAGCAAACAGAGCTGTAAGCAGGGGAGTTTGAGTGGGAGTTCTGTTGGAGGAGAAGGTATTTGTGTGTGTTTGGTTTTGTATTGGTAGTGTCTGTATGTGTAGGGGCTTTGTGCTGGGAGAGAAGCTGAGCCCTGATTAGGGGGCGGGGCATCACTGACTAGGGGTCCTATAAAGGTAGCAGCCAGTCAGGCATCGGAACAGACAGCTGCAGTGGCACAGGAGCTAGCAAACAGAGCTGTAAACAGGGGAGTTTGAGTGGGAGTTCTGTTGGAGGAGAAGGTATTTGTGCGTGTTTGGTTTTGTATTGGTAGTATCTGTATGTGTAGGGGCTTGGCGGGGCTTTGTGCTGGGAGAGAAGCTGAGCCGTGATTAGGGGGCGGGGCTTCACTGACTAGGGGTCCTATAAAGGTAGCAGCCAGTCAGGCAGCAGCACAGACAGCTGCAGCGGCACAGGAGCTAGCAAACAGAGCTGTAAACAGGGGAGTTTGAGTGGGAGTTCTGTTGGAGGAGAAGGTATTTGTGTGTGTTTGGTTTTGTATTGGTGGTATCTCTATGTGTAGGGGCTTTGTGCTGGGAGAGAAGCAGAGCCCTGATTAGGGGTCCTATAAAGGTAGCAGCCAGTCAGGCAGTGGCACAGACAGCTGCAGCGGCACAGGAGCTAGCAAACAGAGCTGTAAACAGGGGAGTTTGAGTGGGAGTTCTGTTGGAGGAGAAAGTATTTGTGTGTTTGGTTTTGTATTGGTGGTATCTGTATATGTAGGGGCTTTGTGCTGGGAGAGAAGCTGAGCCCTGATTAGGGGGCGGGGCTTCACTGACTAGGGGTCCTATGAAGGTAGCAGCCAGTCAGGCCGCAGCCAGTCAGGCAGCGGCACAGGAGCTAGCAAACAGAGCTGTAAACAGGGGAGTTTGAGTGGGAGTTCTGTTGGAGGAGAAGGTATTTGTGTGTGTTTGGTTTTGTATTGGTGGTATCTGTATTTGCAGGGGCTTTGTGCTGGGAGAGAAGCTGAGCCCTGATTAGGGGGCGGGGCTTCACTGACTAGGGGTCCTATAAAGGTAGCAGCCAGTCAGGCAGCGGCACAGGAGCTATCAAACAGAGCTGTAAACAGGGGAGTTAGAGTGGGAGTTCTGTTGGAGGAGAAGGTATTTGTGTGTGTTTGGTTTTGTATTGGTAGTATCTGTATGTGTAGAGGCTTGGAGGGGCTTTGTGCTGGGAGAGAAGCTGAGCCCTGATTAGGGGGCGGGGTTTCACTGACTAGGGGTCCTATAAAGGTAGCAGCCAGTCAGGCAGCAGCACAGACAGCTGCAGCGACACAGGAGCTAGCAAACAGAGCTGTAAACAGGGGAGTTTGTGTAGGAGTTCTGTTGGAGGAGAAGGCATTTGTGTGTGTTTGGTTTTGTATTGGTAGTATCTGTATGTGTAGAGGCTTGGAGGGGCTTTGTGCTGGGAGAGAAGCTGAGCCCTGATTAGGGGGCGGGGCTTCACTGACTAGGAGTCCTATAAAGGTAGCGGCACAGACAGCTACAGCAGCACAGGAGCTAGCAAACAGAGCTGTAAACAGGGGAGTTTGAGTGGGAGTTCTGTTGGAGGAGAAGGTATTTGTGTGTGTTTGGTTTTGTATTGGTGGTATCTGTATTTGCAGGGGCTTTGTGCTGGGAGAGAAGCTGAGCCCTGATTAGGGGGCGGGGCTTCACTGACTAGGGGTCCTATAAAGGTAGCAGCCAGTCAGGCAGCGGCACAGGAGCTAGCAAACAGAGCTGTAAACAGGGGAGTTTGAGTGGGAGTTCTGTTGGAGGAGAAGGTATTCGTGTGTGTTTGGTTTTGCATTGTTCGTATCTGTATGTGTAGAGACTTGGAGGGGCTTTGTGCTGGGAGAGAAGCTGAGCCCTGATTAGAGGGCGGGGCTTCCCTGACTAGGGGTCCTATAAATGTAGCAGCCAGTCAGGCAGCGGCACAGGAGCTAGCAAACAGAGCTGTAAACAGGGGAGTTTGAGTGGGAGTTCTGTTGGAGGAGAAGGAATTTGTGTGTTTTTGGTTTGTATTGGTACTATGTGTATGTGTAGAGGCTTGGAGGGGCTTTGTGCTGGGAGAGAAGCTGAGCCCTGATTAGGGGGCGGGGCTTCACTGACTAGGGGTCCTATAAAGGTAGCAGCCAGTCAGGCAGCGGCAGAGGAGCTAGCAAACAGAGCTGTAAACAGGGGAGTTGGAGTGGGAGTTCTGTTGGGGGAGAAGGTATTTGTGCGTGTTTGGTTTTGTATTGGTAGTATCTGTATGTGTAGGGGCTTGGCGGGGCTTTGTGCTGGGAGAGAAGCTGAGCCGTGATTAGGGGGCGGGGCTTCACTGACTAGGGGTCCTATAAAGGTAGCAGCCAGTCAGGCAGCAGCACAGACAGCTGCAGCGGCACAGGAGCTAGCAAACAGAGCTGTAAACAGGGGAGTTTGAGTGGGAGTTCTGTTGGAGGAGAAGGTATTTGTGTGTGTTTGGTTTTGTATTGGTGGTATCTCTATGTGTAGGGGCTTTGTGCTGGGAGAGAAGCAGAGCCCTGATTAGGGGTCCTATAAAGGTAGCAGCCAGTCAGGCAGTGGCACAGACAGCTGCAGCGGCACAGGAGCTAGCAAACAGAGCTGTAAACAGGGGAGTTTGAGTGGGAGTTCTGTTGGAGGAGAAAGTATTTGTGTGTTTGGTTTTGTATTGGTGGTATCTGTATATGTAGGGGCTTTGTGCTGGGAGAGAAGCTGAGCCCTGATTAGGGGGCGGGGCTTCACTGACTAGGGGTCCTATGAAGGTAGCAGCCAGTCAGGCCGCAGCCAGTCAGGCAGCGGCACAGGAGCTAGCAAACAGAGCTGTAAACAGGGGAGTTTGAGTGGGAGTTCTGTTGGAGGAGAAGGTATTTGTGTGTGTTTGGTTTTGTATTGGTGGTATCTGTATTTGCAGGGGCTTTGTGCTGGGAGAGAAGCTGAGCCCTGATTAGGGGGCGGGGCTTCACTGACTAGGGGTCCTATAAAGGTAGCAGCCAGTCAGGCAGCGGCACAGGAGCTATCAAACAGAGCTGTAAACAGGGGAGTTAGAGTGGGAGTTCTGTTGGAGGAGAAGGTATTTGTGTGTGTTTGGTTTTGTATTGGTAGTATCTGTATGTGTAGAGGCTTGGAGGGGCTTTGTGCTGGGAGAGAAGCTGAGCCCTGATTAGGGGGCGGGGTTTCACTGACTAGGGGTCCTATAAAGGTAGCAGCCAGTCAGGCAGCAGCACAGACAGCTGCAGCGACACAGGAGCTAGCAAACAGAGCTGTAAACAGGGGAGTTTGTGTAGGAGTTCTGTTGGAGGAGAAGGCATTTGTGTGTGTTTGGTTTTGTATTGGTAGTATCTGTATGTGTAGAGGCTTGGAGGGGCTTTGTGCTGGGAGAGAAGCTGAGCCCTGATTAGGGGGCGGGGCTTCACTGACTAGGAGTCCTATAAAGGTAGCGGCACAGACAGCTACAGCAGCACAGGAGCTAGCAAACAGAGCTGTAAACAGGGGAGTTTGAGTGGGAGTTCTGTTGGAGGAGAAGGTATTTGTGTGTGTTTGGTTTTGTATTGGTGGTATCTGTATGTTTACGGGCTTTGTGATGGGAGAGAAGCTGAGCCCTGATTAGGGGGCGGGGCTTCCCTGACTAGGGGTCCTATAAAGGTAGCAGCCAGTCAGGCAGCGGCACAGGAGCTAGCAAACAGAGCTGTAAACAGGGGAGTTTGAGTGGGAGTTCTGTTGGAGGAGAAGGTATTTGTGTGTGTTTTTGTATAGGTAGTATCTGTATGTGTAGAGGCTTGGAGGGGCTAGGTGCTGCGAGAGAAGCTGAGCCCTGATTAGGGGGCGGGGCTTCACTGACAAGGGGTCCTATAAAGGTAGCAGCCAGTCAGGCATCGGCACAGACAGCTGCAGCGGCACAGGAGCTAGCAAACAGAGCTGTAAACACGGGAGTTTGAGTGGGATTTCTGTTGGAGGAGATGGTATTTGTGTGTGTTTGGTTTTGTATTGGTAGTATCTGTATGTGTAGGGGTTTGGCGGGGCTTTGTGCTTGGAGAGAAGCTGAGCCCTGATTAGGGGCGGGGCTTCACTGACTAGGGGTCCTATAAAGGTAGCAGCCAGTCAGGCAGCGGCACAGACAGCTGAAGCGGCACAGGAGCTAGCAAACAGAGCTGTAAGCAGGGGAGTTTGAGTGGGAGTTCTGTTGGAGGAGAAGGTATTTGTGTTTTTTTGTATTGGTAGTATCTGTATGTGTAGAGGCTTGGAGGGGCTTTGTGCTGGGAGAGAAGCTGAGCCCTGATTGGGGGCGGTGCTTCACTGACTAGGGGTCCTATAAAGCTAGCAGCCAGTCAGGCAGCGGCACAGGAGCTAGCAAACAGACCTGTAAACAGGGGAGTTTGAGTGGGAGTTCTGTTGGAGGAGAAGGTATTTGTGTATGTTTTTTGTATTGGTAGTGTCTGTATGTGTAGAGGCTTGGAGGGGCTAGGTGCTGCGAGAGAAGCTGAGCCCTGATTAGGGGGCGGGGCTTCACGGCAAGGGGTCCTATAAAGGTCGCAGCCAGTCAGGCAGTGGCACAGGAGCTAGCAAACAGAGCTGTAAACAGGGGAGTTTGAATGGGAGTTCTGTTGGAGGAGAAGGTATTTGTGTTTGTTTTTGTATTGGTAGTATCTGTATGTGTAGAGGTTTGAAGGGGCTTTGTGCTGGGAGAGAAGCTGAGCCCTGATTAGGGGGCGGGGCTTCACTGACTAGGGGTCCTGTAAAGGTAGAAGCCAGTCAGGCAGCGGCACAGACAGCTGCAGCGGCACAGGAGCTAGCAAACAGAGCTGTAAACAGGGGAGTGTGAGTGGGAGTTCTGTTGGAGGAGAAGGTATTTGTGTGTGTTTGGTTTTGTATTGGTAGTATCTGTATGTTTACGGGCTTTGTGCTGGGAGAGAAGCTGAGCCCTGATTAGGGGGCGGGGCTTCACTGACTAGGGGTCCTATAAAGGTAGCAGCCAGTCAGACAGCGGCACAGGAGCTAGAAAACAGAGCTGTAAGCAGGGGAGTTTGAGTGGGAGTTCTGTTGGAGGAGAAGGTATTTGTGTATGTTTTTTTGTATTGGTAGTGTCTGTATGTGTAGGGGTTTGGCGGGGCTTTGTGCTTGGAGAGAAGCTGAGCCCTGATTAGGGGGCGGGGCTTCACTGACTAGGGGTCCTATAAAGGTAGCAGCCAGTCAGGCAGCGGCACAGACAGCTGCAGCGGCACAGGAGCTAGCAAACAGAGCTGTAAGCAGGGGAGTTTGAGTGGGAGTTCTGTTGGAGGAGAAGGTATTTGTGTGTGTTTGGTTTTGTATTGGTAGTGTCTGTATGTGTAGGGGCTTTGTGCTGGGAGAGAAGCTGAGCCCTGATTAGGGGGCGGGGCATCACTGACTAGGGGTCCTATAAAGGTAGCAGCCAGTCAGGCATCGGAACAGACAGCTGCAGTGGCACAGGAGCTAGCAAACAGAGCTGTAAACAGGGGAGTTTGAGTGGGAGTTCTGTTGGAGGAGAAGGTATTTGTGCGTGTTTGGTTTTGTATTGGTAGTATCTGTATGTGTAGGGGCTTGGCGGGGCTTTGTGCTGGGAGAGAAGCTGAGCCGTGATTAGGGGGCGGGGCTTCACTGACTAGGGGTCCTATAAAGGTAGCAGCCAGTCAGGCAGCAGCACAGACAGCTGCAGCGGCACAGGAGCTAGCAAACAGAGCTGTAAACAGGGGAGTTTGAGTGGGAGTTCTGTTGGAGGAGAAGGTATTTGTGTGTGTTTGGTTTTGTATTGGTGGTATCTCTATGTGTAGGGGCTTTGTGCTGGGAGAGAAGCAGAGCCCTGATTAGGGGTCCTATAAAGGTAGCAGCCAGTCAGGCAGTGGCACAGACAGCTGCAGCGGCACAGGAGCTAGCAAACAGAGCTGTAAACAGGGGAGTTTGAGTGGGAGTTCTGTTGGAGGAGAAAGTATTTGTGTGTTTGGTTTTGTATTGGTGGTATCTGTATATGTAGGGGCTTTGTGCTGGGAGAGAAGCTGAGCCCTGATTAGGGGGCGGGGCTTCACTGACTAGGGGTCCTATGAAGGTAGCAGCCAGTCAGGCCGCAGCCAGTCAGGCAGCGGCACAGGAGCTAGCAAACAGAGCTGTAAACAGGGGAGTTTGAGTGGGAGTTCTGTTGGAGGAGAAGGTATTTGTGTGTGTTTGGTTTTGTATTGGTGGTATCTGTATTTGCAGGGGCTTTGTGCTGGGAGAGAAGCTGAGCCCTGATTAGGGGCGGGGCTTCACTGACTAGGGGTCCTATAAAGGTAGCAGCCAGTCAGGCAGCGGCACAGGAGCTATCAAACAGAGCTGTAAACAGGGGAGTTAGAGTGGGAGTTCTGTTGGAGGAGAAGGTATTTGTGTGTGTTTGGTTTTGTATTGGTAGTATCTGTATGTGTAGAGGCTTGGAGGGGCTTTGTGCTGGGAGAGAAGCTGAGCCCTGATTAGGGGGCGGGGTTTCACTGACTAGGGGTCCTATAAAGGTAGCAGCCAGTCAGGCAGCAGCACAGACAGCTGCAGCGACACAGGAGCTAGCAAACAGAGCTGTAAACAGGGGAGTTTGTGTAGGAGTTCTGTTGGAGGAGAAGGCATTTGTGTGTGTTTGGTTTTGTATTGGTAGTATCTGTATGTGTAGAGGCTTGGAGGGGCTTTGTGCTGGGAGAGAAGCTGAGCCCTGATTAGGGGGCGGGGCTTCACTGACTAGGAGTCCTATAAAGGTAGCGGCACAGACAGCTACAGCAGCACAGGAGCTAGCAAACAGAGCTGTAAACAGGGGAGTTTGAGTGGGAGTTCTGTTGGAGGAGAAGGTATTTGTGTGTGTTTGGTTTTGTATTGGTGGTATCTGTATTTGCAGGGGCTTTGTGCTGGGAGAGAAGCTGAGCCCTGATTAGGGGGCGGGGCTTCACTGACTAGGGGTCCTATAAAGGTAGCAGCCAGTCAGGCAGCGGCACAGGAGCTAGCAAACAGAGCTGTAAACAGGGGAGTTTGAGTGGGAGTTCTGTTGGAGGAGAAGGTATTCGTGTGTGTTTGGTTTTGCATTGTTCGTATCTGTATGTGTAGAGACTTGGAGGGGCTTTGTGCTGGGAGAGAAGCTGAGCCCTGATTAGAGGGCGGGGCTTCCCTGACTAGGGGTCCTATAAATGTAGCAGCCAGTCAGGCAGCGGCACAGGAGCTAGCAAACAGAGCTGTAAACAGGGGAGTTTGAGTGGGAGTTCTGTTGGAGGAGAAGGAATTTGTGTGTTTTTGGTTTGTATTGGTACTATGTGTATGTGTAGAGGCTTGGAGGGGCTTTGTGCTGGGAGAGAAGCTGAGCCCTGATTAGGGGGCGGGGCTTCACTGACTAGGGGTCCTATAAAGGTAGCAGCCAGTCAGGCAGCGGCAGAGGAGCTAGCAAACAGAGCTGTAAACAGGGGAGTTGGAGTGGGAGTTCTGTTGGGGGAGAAGGTATTTGTGCGTGTTTGGTTTTGTATTGGTAGTATCTGTATGTGTAGGGGCTTGGCGGGGCTTTGTGCTGGGAGAGAAGCTGAGCCGTGATTAGGGGGCGGGGCTTCACTGACTAGGGGTCCTATAAAGGTAGCAGCCAGTCAGGCAGCAGCACAGACAGCTGCAGCGGCACAGGAGCTAGCAAACAGAGCTGTAAACAGGGGAGTTTGAGTGGGAGTTCTGTTGGAGGAGAAGGTATTTGTGTGTTTGGTTTTGTATTGGTGGTATCTCTATGTGTAGGGGCTTTGTGCTGGGAGAGAAGCAGAGCCCTGATTAGGGGTCCTATAAAGGTAGCAGCCAGTCAGGCAGTGGCACAGACAGCTGCAGCGGCACAGGAGCTAGCAAACAGAGCTGTAAACAGGGGAGTTTGAGTGGGAGTTCTGTTGGAGGAGAAAGTATTTGTGTGTTTGGTTTTGTATTGGTGGTATCTGTATATGTAGGGGCTTTGTGCTGGGAGAGAAGCTGAGCCCTGATTAGGGGGCGGGGCTTCACTGACTAGGGGTCCTATGAAGGTAGCAGCCAGTCAGGCCGCAGCCAGTCAGGCAGCGGCACAGGAGCTAGCAAACAGAGCTGTAAACAGGGGAGTTTGAGTGGGAGTTCTGTTGGAGGAGAAGGTATTTGTGTGTGTTTGGTTTTGTATTGGTGGTATCTGTATTTGCAGGGGCTTTGTGCTGGGAGAGAAGCTGAGCCCTGATTAGGGGGCGGGGCTTCACTGACTAGGGGTCCTATAAAGGTAGCAGCCAGTCAGGCAGCGGCACAGGAGCTATCAAACAGAGCTGTAAACAGGGGAGATAGAGTGGGAGTTCTGTTGGAGGAGAAGGTATTTGTGTGTGTTTGGTTTTGTATTGGTAGTATCTGTATGTGTAGAGGCTTGGAGGGGCTTTGTGCTGGGAGAGAAGCTGAGCCCTGATTAGGGGGCGGGGTTTCACTGACTAGGGGTCCTATAAAGGTAGCAGCCAGTCAGGCAGCAGCACAGACAGCTGCAGCGACACAGGAGCTAGCAAACAGAGCTGTAAACAGGGGAGTTTGTGTAGGAGTTCTGTTGGAGGAGAAGGCATTTGTGTGTGTTTGGTTTTGTATTGGTAGTATCTGTATGTGTAGAGGCTTGGAGGGGCTTTGTGCTGGGAGAGAAGCTGAGCCCTGATTAGGGGGCGGGGCTTCACTGACTAGGAGTCCTATAAAGGTAGCGGCACAGACAGCTACAGCAGCACAGGAGCTAGCAAACAGAGCTGTAAACAGGGGAGTTTGAGTGGGAGTTCTGTTGGAGGAGAAGGTATTTGTGTGTGTTTGGTTTTGTATTGGTGGTATCTGTATTTGCAGGGGCTTTGTGCTGGGAGAGAAGCTGAGCCCTGATTAGGGGGCGGGGCTTCACTGACTAGGGGTCCTATAAAGGTAGCAGCCAGTCAGGCAGCGGCACAGGAGCTAGCAAACAGAGCTGTAAACAGGGGAGTTTGAGTGGGAGTTCTGTTGGAGGAGAAGGTATTTGTGTGTGTTTGGTTTTGCACTGTTCGTATCTGTATGTGTAGAGACTTGGAGGGGCTTTGTGCTGGGAGAGAAGCTGAGCCCTGATTAGAGGGCGGGGCTTCCCTGACTAGGGGTCCTATAAATGTAGCAGCCAGTCAGGCAGCGGCACAGGAGCTAGCAAACAGAGCTGTAAACAGGGGAGTTTGAGTGGGAGTTCTGTTGGAGGAGAAGGAATTTGTGTGTTTTTGGTTTGTATTGGTACTATGTGTATGTGTAGAGGCTTGGAGGGGCTTTGTGCTGGGAGAGAAGCTGAGCCCTGATTAGGGGGCGGGGCTTCCCTGACTAGTGGTCCTATAAAGGGAGCAGCCAGTCAGGCAGCGGCACAGGAGCTAGCAAACAGAGCTGTAAACAGGGGAGTTTGAGGGGGAGTTCTGTTGGAGGAGAAGGTATTTGTGTGTGTTTGGTTTTGTATTGGTAGTATCTGTATGTGTAGAGGCTTGGAGGGGCTTTTTGCTGGGAGAGAAGCTGAGCCCTGATTGGGGGGCGGGGTTTCACTGACTAGGAGTCCTATAAAGGTAGCGGCACAGACAGCTGGAGCAGCACAGGAGCTAGCAAACAGAGCTGTAAACAGGGGAGTTTGAGTGGGAGTTCTGTTGGAGGAGAAAGTATTTGTGTGTGTTTGGTTTTGTATTGGTGGTATCTGTATATGTAGGGGCTTTGTGCTGGGAGAGAAGCTGAGCCCTGATTAGGGGGCGGGGCTTCCCTGACTAGTGGTCCTATAAAGGGAGCAGCCAGTCAGGCAGCGGCACAGGAGCTAGCAAACAGAGCTGTAAACAGGGGAGTTTGAGGGGGAGTTCTGTTGGAGGAGAAGGTATTTGTGTGTGTTTGGTTTTGTATTGGTAGTATCTGTATGTGTAGAGGCTTGGAGGGGCTTTGTGCTGGGAGGGAAGCTGAGCCCTGATTCGGGGGCGGGGCTTCCCTGACTAGGGGTCCTATAAAGGTAGCAGCCAGTCAGGCAGTGGCACAGGAGCTAGCAAACAGAGCTGTAAACAGGGGAGTTTGAGTGGGAGTTCTGTTGGGGGAGAAGGTATTTGTGCGTGTTTGGTTTTGTATTGGTAGTATCTGTATGTGTAGGGGCTTGGCGGGGCTTTGTGCTGGGAGAGAAGCTGAGCCGTGATTAGGGGGCGGGGCTTCACTGACTAGGGGTCCTATAAAGGTAGCAGTCAGTCAGGCACCAGCACAGACAGCTGCAGCGGCACAGGAGCTAGCAAACAGAGCTGTAAACAGGGGAGTTTGAGTGGGAGTTCTGTTGGAGGAGAAGGTATTTGTGTGTGTTTGGTTTTGTATTGGTGGTATCTCTATGTGTAGGGGCTTTGTGCTGGGAGAGAAGCAGAGCCCTGATTAGGGGTCCTATAAAGGTAGCAGCCAGTCAGGCAGTGGCACAGACAGCTGCAGCGGCACAGGAGCTAGCAAACAGAGCTGTAAACAAGGGAGTTTGAGTGGGAGTTCTGTTGGGGGAGAAGGTATTTGTGTGTGTTTGGTTTTGTATTGGTAGTATCTGTATGTGTAGAGACTTGGAGGGGCTTTGTGCTGGGAGAGAAGCTGAGCCCTGATTAGGGGGCGGGGCTTCCTTGACTAGGGGTCCTATGAAGGTAGCAGCCAGTCAGGCCGCAGCCAGTCAGGCAGCGGCACAGGAGCTAGCAAACAGAGCTGTAAACAGGGGAGTTTGAGTGGGAGTTCTGTTGGAGGAGAAGGTATTTGTGTGTGTTTGGTTTTGTATTGGTAGTATCTGTATGTGTAGAGACTTGGAGGGGCTTTGTGCTGGGAGAGAAGCTGAGCCCTGATTAGGGGGCGGGGCTTCCCTGACTAGGGGTCCCATAAAGGTAGCAGCCAGTCAGGGAGTGGCACAGGAGCTAGCAAACAGAGCTGTAAACAGGGGAGTTTGAGTGGGAGTTCTGTTGGGGGAGAAGGTATTTGTGCGTGTTTGGTTTTGTATTGGTAGTATCTGTATGTGTAGGGGCTTGGCGGGGCTTTGTGCTGGGAGAGAAGCTGAGCCGTGATTAGGCGGCGGGGCTTCACTGACTAGGGGTCCTATAAAGGTAGCAGCCAGTCAGGCAGCAGCACAGACAGCTGCAGCGGCACAGGAGCTAGCAAACAGAGCTGTAAACAGGGGAGTTTGAGTGGGAGTTCTGTTGGAGGAGAAGGTATTTGTGTGTGTTTGGTTTTGTATTGGTGGTATCTCTATGTGTAGGGGCTTTGTGCTGGGAGAGAAGCAGAGCCCTGATTAGGGGTCCTATAAAGGTAGCAGCCAGTCAGGCAGTGGCACAGACAGCTGCAGCGGCACAGGAGCTAGCAAACAGAGCTGTAAACAGGGGAGTTTGAGTGGGAGTTCTGTTGGAGGAGAAAGTATTTGTGTGTGTTTGGTTTTGTATTGGTGGTATCTGTATATGTAGGGGCTTTGTGCTGGGAGAGAAGCTGAGCCCTGATTAGGGGGCGGGGCTTCACTGACTAGGGGTCCTATAAAGGTAGCAGCCAGTCAGGCAGCGGCACAGGAGCTAGCAAACAGAGCTGTAAACAGGGGAGTTTGAGTGGGAGTTCTGTTGGAGGAGAAGGTATTCGTGTGTGTTTGGTTTTGCATTGTTCGTATCTGTATGTGTAGAGACTTGGAGGGGCTTTGTGCTGGGAGAGAAGCTGAGCCCTGATTAGAGGGCGGGGCTTCCCTGACTAGGGGTCCTATAAATGTAGCAGCCAGTCAGGCAGCGGCACAGGAGCTAGCAAACAGAGCTGTAAACAGGGGAGTTTGAGTGGGAGTTCTGTTGGAGGAGAAGGAATTTGTGTGTTTTTGGTTTGTATTGGTACTATGTGTATGTGTAGAGGCTTGGAGGGGCTTTGTGCTGGGAGAGAAGCTGAGCCCTGATTAGGGGGCGGGGCTTCACTGACTAGGGGTCCTATAAAGGTAGCAGCCAGTCAGGCAGCGGCAGAGGAGCTAGCAAACAGAGCTGTAAACAGGGGAGTTGGAGTGGGAGTTCTGTTGGGGGAGAAGGTATTTGTGCGTGTTTGGTTTTGTATTGGTAGTATCTGTATGTGTAGGGGCTTGGCGGGGCTTTGTGCTGGGAGAGAAGCTGAGCCGTGATTAGGGGGCGGGGCTTCACTGACTAGGGGTCCTATAAAGGTAGCAGCCAGTCAGGCAGCAGCATAGACAGCTGCAGCGGCACAGGAGCTAGCAAACAGAGCTGTAAACAGGGGAGTTTGAGTGGGAGTTCTGTTGGAGGAGAAGGTATTTGTGTGTGTTTGGTTTTGTATTGGTGGTATCTCTATGTGTAGGGGCTTTGTGCTGGGAGAGAAGCAGAGCCCTGATTAGGGGTCCTATAAAGGTAGCAGCCAGTCAGGCAGTGGCACAGACAGCTGCAGCGGCACAGGAGCTAGCAAACAGAGCTGTAAACAGGGGAGTTTGAGTGGGAGTTCTGTTGGAGGAGAAAGTATTTGTGTGTTTGGTTTTGTATTGGTGGTATCTGTATATGTAGGGGCTTTGTGCTGGGAGAGAAGCTGAGCCCTGATTAGGGGGCGGGGCTTCACTGACTAGGGGTCCTATGAAGGTAGCAGCCAGTCAGGCCGCAGCCAGTCAGGCAGCGGCACAGGAGCTAGCAAACAGAGCTGTAAACAGGGGAGTTTGAGTGGGAGTTCTGTTGGAGGAGAAGGTATTTGTGTGTGTTTGGTTTTGTATTGGTGGTATCTGTATTTGCAGGGGCTTTGTGCTGGGAGAGAAGCTGAGCCCTGATTAGGGGGCGGGGCTTCACTGACTAGGGGTCCTATAAAGGTAGCAGCCAGTCAGGCAGCGGCACAGGAGCTATCAAACAGAGCTGTAAACAGGGGAGATAGAGTGGGAGTTCTGTTGGAGGAGAAGGTATTTGTGTGTGTTTGGTTTTGTATTGGTAGTATCTGTATGTGTAGAGGCTTGGAGGGGCTTTGTGCTGGGAGAGAAGCTGAGCCCTGATTAGGGGGCGGGGTTTCACTGACTAGGGGTCCTATAAAGGTAGCAGCCAGTCAGGCAGCAGCACAGACAGCTGCAGCGACACAGGAGCTAGCAAACAGAGCTGTAAACAGGGGAGTTTGTGTAGGAGTTCTGTTGGAGGAGAAGGCATTTGTGTGTGTTTGGTTTTGTATTGGTAGTATCTGTATGTGTAGAGGCTTGGAGGGGCTTTGTGCTGGGAGAGAAGCTGAGCCCTGATTAGGGGGCGGGGCTTCACTGACTAGGAGTCCTATAAAGGTAGCGGCACAGACAGCTACAGCAGCACAGGAGCTAGCAAACAGAGCTGTAAACAGGGGAGTTTGAGTGGGAGTTCTGTTGGAGGAGAAGGTATTTGTGTGTGTTTGGTTTTGTATTGGTGGTATCTGTATTTGCAGGGGCTTTGTGCTGGGAGAGAAGCTGAGCCCTGATTAGGGGGCGGGGCTTCACTGACTAGGGGTCCTATAAAGGTAGCAGCCAGTCAGGCAGCGGCACAGGAGCTAGCAAACAGAGCTGTAAACAGGGGAGTTTGAGTGGGAGTTCTGTTGGAGGAGAAGGTATTTGTGTGTGTTTGGTTTTGCACTGTTCGTATCTGTATGTGTAGAGACTTGGAGGGGCTTTGTGCTGGGAGAGAAGCTGAGCCCTGATTAGAGGGCGGGGCTTCCCTGACTAGGGGTCCTATAAATGTAGCAGCCAGTCAGGCAGCGGCACAGGAGCTAGCAAACAGAGCTGTAAACAGGGGAGTTTGAGTGGGAGTTCTGTTGGAGGAGAAGGAATTTGTGTGTTTTTGGTTTGTATTGGTACTATGTGTATGTGTAGAGGCTTGGAGGGGCTTTGTGCTGGGAGAGAAGCTGAGCCCTGATTAGGGGGCGGGGCTTCACTGACTAGGGGTCCTATAAAGGTAGCAGCCAGTCAGGCAGCGGCAGAGGAGCTAGCAAACAGAGCTGTGAACAGGGGAGTTGGAGTGGGAGTTCTGTTGGAGGAGAAGGTATTTGTGTGTGTTTGGTTTTGTATTGGTAGTATCTGTATGTGTAGAGGCTTGGAGGGGCTTTTTGCTGGGAGAGAAGCTGAGCCCTGATTGGGGGGCGGGGTTTCACTGACTAGGAGTCCTATAAAGGTAGCGGCACAGACAGCTGGAGCAGCACAGGAGCTAGCAAACAGAGCTGTAAACAGGGGAGTTTGAATGGGAGTTCTGTTGGAGGAGAAGGTATTTGTGTTTGTTTTTGTATTGGTAGTATCTGTATGTGTAGAGGTTTGAAGGGGCTTTGTGCTGGGAGAGAAGCTGAGCCCTGATTAGGGGGCGGGGCTTCACTGACTAGGGGTCCTGTAAAGGTAGAAGCCAGTCAGGCAGCGGCACAGACAGCTGCAGCGGCACAGGAGCTAGCAAACAGAGCTGTAAACAGGGGAGTGTGAGTGGGAGTTCTGTTGGAGGAGAAGGTATTTGTGTGTGTTTGGTTTTGTATTGGTAGTATCTGTATGTTTACGGGCTTTGTGCTGGGAGAGAAGCTGAGCCCTGATTAGGGGGCGGGGCTTCACTGACTAGGGGTCCTATAAAGGTAGCAGCCAGTCAGACAGCGGCACAGGAGCTAGAAAACAGAGCTGTAAGCAGGGGAGTTTGAGTGGGAGTTCTGTTGGAGGAGAAGGTATTTGTGTATGTTTTTTTGTATTGGTAGTGTCTGTATGTGTAGGGGTTTGGCGGGGCTTTGTGCTTGGAGAGAAGCTGAGCCCTGATTAGGGGGCGGGGCTTCACTGACTAGGGGTCCTATAAAGGTAGCAGCCAGTCAGGCAGCGGCACAGACAGCTGCAGCGGCACAGGAGCTAGCAAACAGAGCTGTAAGCAGGGGAGTTTGAGTGGGAGTTCTGTTGGAGGAGAAGGTATTTGTGTGTGTTTGGTTTTGTATTGGTAGTGTCTGTATGTGTAGGGGCTTTGTGCTGGGAGAGAAGCTGAGCCCTGATTAGGGGGCGGGGCATCACTGACTAGGGGTCCTATAAAGGTAGCAGCCAGTCAGGCATCGGAACAGACAGCTGCAGTGGCACAGGAGCTAGCAAACAGAGCTGTAAACAGGGGAGTTTGAGTGGGAGTTCTGTTGGAGGAGAAGGTATTTGTGCGTGTTTGGTTTTGTATTGGTAGTATCTGTATGTGTAGGGGCTTGGCGGGGCTTTGTGCTGGGAGAGAAGCTGAGCCGTGATTAGGGGGCGGGGCTTCACTGACTAGGGGTCCTATAAAGGTAGCAGCCAGTCAGGCAGCAGCACAGACAGCTGCAGCGGCACAGGAGCTAGCAAACAGAGCTGTAAACAGGGGAGTTTGAGTGGGAGTTCTGTTGGAGGAGAAGGTATTTGTGTGTGTTTGGTTTTGTATTGGTGGTATCTCTATGTGTAGGGGCTTTGTGCTGGGAGAGAAGCAGAGCCCTGATTAGGGGTCCTATAAAGGTAGCAGCCAGTCAGGCAGTGGCACAGACAGCTGCAGCGGCACAGGAGCTAGCAAACAGAGCTGTAAACAGGGGAGTTTGAGTGGGAGTTCTGTTGGAGGAGAAAGTATTTGTGTGTTTGGTTTTGTATTGGTGGTATCTGTATATGTAGGGGCTTTGTGCTGGGAGAGAAGCTGAGCCCTGATTAGGGGGCGGGGCTTCACTGACTAGGGGTCCTATGAAGGTAGCAGCCAGTCAGGCCGCAGCCAGTCAGGCAGCGGCACAGGAGCTAGCAAACAGAGCTGTAAACAGGGGAGTTTGAGTGGGAGTTCTGTTGGAGGAGAAGGTATTTGTGTGTGTTTGGTTTTGTATTGGTGGTATCTGTATTTGCAGGGGCTTTTTGCTGGGAGAGAAGCTGAGCCCTGATTAGGGGCGGGGCTTCACTGACTAGGGGTCCTATAAAGGTAGCAGCCAGTCAGGCAGCGGCACAGGAGCTATCAAACAGAGCTGTAAACAGGGGAGTTAGAGTGGGAGTTCTGTTGGAGGAGAAGGTATTTGTGTGTGTTTGGTTTTGTATTGGTAGTATCTGTATGTGTAGAGGCTTGGAGGGGCTTTGTGCTGGGAGAGAAGCTGAGCCCTGATTAGGGGGCGGGGTTTCACTGACTAGGGGTCCTATAAAGGTAGCAGCCAGTCAGGCAGCAGCACAGACAGCTGCAGCGACACAGGAGCTAGCAAACAGAGCTGTAAACAGGGGAGTTTGTGTAGGAGTTCTGTTGGAGGAGAAGGCATTTGTGTGTGTTTGGTTTTGTATTGGTAGTATCTGTATGTGTAGAGGCTTGGAGGGGCTTTGTGCTGGGAGAGAAGCTGAGCCCTGATTAGGGGGCGGGGCTTCACTGACTAGGAGTCCTATAAAGGTAGCGGCACAGACAGCTACAGCAGCACAGGAGCTAGCAAACAGAGCTGTAAACAGGGGAGTTTGAGTGGGAGTTCTGTTGGAGGAGAAGGTATTTGTGTGTGTTTGGTTTTGTATTGGTGGTATCTGTATTTGCAGGGGCTTTGTGCTGGGAGAGAAGCTGAGCCCTGATTAGGGGGCGGGGCTTCACTGACTAGGGGTCCTATAAAGGTAGCAGCCAGTCAGGCAGCGGCACAGGAGCTAGCAAACAGAGCTGTAAACAGGGGAGTTTGAGTGGGAGTTCTGTTGGAGGAGAAGGTATTCGTGTGTGTTTGGTTTTGCATTGTTCGTATCTGTATGTGTAGAGACTTGGAGGGGCTTTGTGCTGGGAGAGAAGCTGAGCCCTGATTAGAGGGCGGGGCTTCCCTGACTAGGGGTCCTATAAATGTAGCAGCCAGTCAGGCAGCGGCACAGGAGCTAGCAAACAGAGCTGTAAACAGGGGAGTTTGAGTGGGAGTTCTGTTGGAGGAGAAGGAATTTGTGTGTTTTTGGTTTGTATTGGTACTATGTGTATGTGTAGAGGCTTGGAGGGGCTTTGTGCTGGGAGAGAAGCTGAGCCCTGATTAGGGGGCGGGGCTTCACTGACTAGGGGTCCTATAAAGGTAGCAGCCAGTCAGGCAGCGGCAGAGGAGCTAGCAAACAGAGCTGTAAACAGGGGAGTTGGAGTGGGAGTTCTGTTGGGGGAGAAGGTATTTGTGCGTGTTTGGTTTTGTATTGGTAGTATCTGTATGTGTAGGGGCTTGGCGGGGCTTTGTGCTGGGAGAGAAGCTGAGCCGTGATTAGGGGGCGGGGCTTCACTGACTAGGGGTCCTATAAAGGTAGCAGCCAGTCAGGCAGCAGCACAGACAGCTGCAGCGGCACAGGAGCTAGCAAACAGAGCTGTAAACAGGGGAGTTTGAGTGGGAGTTCTGTTGGAGGAGAAGGTATTTGTGTGTTTGGTTTTGTATTGGTGGTATCTCTATGTGTAGGGGCTTTGTGCTGGGAGAGAAGCAGAGCCCTGATTAGGGGTCCTATAAAGGTAGCAGCCAGTCAGGCAGTGGCACAGACAGCTGCAGCGGCACAGGAGCTAGCAAACAGAGCTGTAAACAGGGGAGTTTGAGTGGGAGTTCTGTTGGAGGAGAAAGTATTTGTGTGTTTGGTTTTGTATTGGTGGTATCTGTATATGTAGGGGCTTTGTGCTGGGAGAGAAGCTGAGCCCTGATTAGGGGGCGGGGCTTCACTGACTAGGGGTCCTATGAAGGTAGCAGCCAGTCAGGCCGCAGCCAGTCAGGCAGCGGCACAGGAGCTAGCAAACAGAGCTGTAAACAGGGGAGTTTGAGTGGGAGTTCTGTTGGAGGAGAAGGTATTTGTGTGTGTTTGGTTTTGTATTGGTGGTATCTGTATTTGCAGGGGCTTTGTGCTGGGAGAGAAGCTGAGCCCTGATTAGGGGGCGGGGCTTCACTGACTAGGGGTCCTATAAAGGTAGCAGCCAGTCAGGCAGCGGCACAGGAGCTATCAAACAGAGCTGTAAACAGGGGAGATAGAGTGGGAGTTCTGTTGGAGGAGAAGGTATTTGTGTGTGTTTGGTTTTGTATTGGTAGTATCTGTATGTGTAGAGGCTTGGAGGGGCTTTGTGCTGGGAGAGAAGCTGAGCCCTGATTAGGGGGCGGGGTTTCACTGACTAGGGGTCCTATAAAGGTAGCAGCCAGTCAGGCAGCAGCACAGACAGCTGCAGCGACACAGGAGCTAGCAAACAGAGCTGTAAACAGGGGAGTTTGTGTAGGAGTTCTGTTGGAGGAGAAGGCATTTGTGTGTGTTTGGTTTTGTATTGGTAGTATCTGTATGTGTAGAGGCTTGGAGGGGCTTTGTGCTGGGAGAGAAGCTGAGCCCTGATTAGGGGGCGGGGCTTCACTGACTAGGAGTCCTATAAAGGTAGCGGCACAGACAGCTACAGCAGCACAGGAGCTAGCAAACAGAGCTGTAAACAGGGGAGTTTGAGTGGGAGTTCTGTTGGAGGAGAAGGTATTTGTGTGTGTTTGGTTTTGTATTGGTGGTATCTGTATTTGCAGGGGCTTTGTGCTGGGAGAGAAGCTGAGCCCTGATTAGGGGGCGGGGCTTCACTGACTAGGGGTCCTATAAAGGTAGCAGCCAGTCAGGCAGCGGCACAGGAGCTAGCAAACAGAGCTGTAAACAGGGGAGTTTGAGTGGGAGTTCTGTTGGAGGAGAAGGTATTTGTGTGTGTTTGGTTTTGCACTGTTCGTATCTGTATGTGTAGAGACTTGGAGGGGCTTTGTGCTGGGAGAGAAGCTGAGCCCTGATTAGAGGGCGGGGCTTCCCTGACTAGGGGTCCTATAAATGTAGCAGCCAGTCAGGCAGCGGCACAGGAGCTAGCAAACAGAGCTGTAAACAGGGGAGTTTGAGTGGGAGTTCTGTTGGAGGAGAAGGAATTTGTGTGTTTTTGGTTTGTATTGGTACTATGTGTATGTGTAGAGGCTTGGAGGGGCTTTGTGCTGGGAGAGAAGCTGAGCCCTGATTAGGGGGCGGGGCTTCACTGACTAGGGGTCCTATAAAGGTAGCAGCCAGTCAGGCAGCGGCAGAGGAGCTAGCAAACAGAGCTGTGAACAGGGGAGTTGGAGTGGGAGTTCTGTTGGAGGAGAAGGTATTTGTGTGTGTTTGGTTTTGTATTGGTAGTATCTGTATGTGTAGAGGCTTGGAGGGGCTTTTTGCTGGGAGAGAAGCTGAGCCCTGATTGGGGGGCGGGGTTTCACTGACTAGGAGTCCTATAAAGGTAGCGGCACAGACAGCTGGAGCAGCACAGGAGCTAGCAAACAGAGCTGTAAACAGGGGAGTTTGAGTGGGAGTTCTGTTGGAGGAGAAAGTATTTGTGTGTGTTTGGTTTTGTATTGGTGGTATCTGTATATGTAGGGGCTTTGTGCTGGGAGAGAAGCTGAGCCCTGATTAGGGGGCGGGGCTTCCCTGACTAGTGGTCCTATAAAGGGAGCAGCCAGTCAGGCAGCGGCACAGGAGCTAGCAAACAGAGCTGTAAACAGGGGAGTTTGAGGGGGAGTTCTGTTGGAGGAGAAGGTATTTGTGTGTGTTTGGTTTTGTATTGGTAGTATCTGTATGTGTAGAGGCTTGGAGGGGCTTTGTGCTGGGAGGGAAGCTGAGCCCTGATTCGGGGGCGGGGCTTCCCTGACTAGGGGTCCTATAAAGGTAGCAGCCAGTCAGGCAGTGGCACAGGAGCTAGCAAACAGAGCTGTAAACAGGGGAGTTTGAGTGGGAGTTCTGTTGGGGGAGAAGGTATTTGTGCGTGTTTGGTTTTGTATTGGTAGTATCTGTATGTGTAGGGGCTTGGCGGGGCTTTGTGCTGGGAGAGAAGCTGAGCCGTGATTAGGGGGCGGGGCTTCACTGACTAGGGGTCCTATAAAGGTAGCAGTCAGTCAGGCACCAGCACAGACAGCTGCAGCGGCACAGGAGCTAGCAAACAGAGCTGTAAACAGGGGAGTTTGAGTGGGAGTTCTGTTGGAGGAGAAGGTATTTGTGTGTGTTTGGTTTTGTATTGGTGGTATCTCTATGTGTAGGGGCTTTGTGCTGGGAGAGAAGCAGAGCCCTGATTAGGGGTCCTATAAAGGTAGCAGCCAGTCAGGCAGTGGCACAGACAGCTGCAGCGGCACAGGAGCTAGCAAACAGAGCTGTAAACAAGGGAGTTTGAGTGGGAGTTCTGTTGGGGGAGAAGGTATTTGTGTGTGTTTGGTTTTGTATTGGTAGTATCTGTATGTGTAGAGACTTGGAGGGGCTTTGTGCTGGGAGAGAAGCTGAGCCCTGATTAGGGGGCGGGGCTTCCTTGACTAGGGGTCCTATGAAGGTAGCAGCCAGTCAGGCCGCAGCCAGTCAGGCAGCGGCACAGGAGCTAGCAAACAGAGCTGTAAACAGGGGAGTTTGAGTGGGAGTTCTGTTGGAGGAGAAGGAATTTGTGTGTGTTTGGTTTTGCATTGTTCGTATCTGTATGTGTAGAGGCTTGGAGGGGCTTTGTGCTGGGAGAGAAGCTGAGCCCTGATTAGGGGGCGGGGCTTCACTGACTAGGGGTCCTATAAAGGTAGCAGCCAGTCAGGCAGCGGCAGAGGAGCTAGCAAACAGAGCTGTAAACAGGGGAGTTGGAGTGGGAGTTCTGTTGGGGGAGAAGGTATTTGTGCGTGTTTGGTTTTGTATTGGTAGTATCTGTATGTGTAGGGGCTTGGCGGGGCTTTGTGCTGGGAGAGAAGCTGAGCCGTGATTAGGGGGCGGGGCTTCACTGACTAGGGGTCCTATAAAGGTAGCAGCCAGTCAGGCAGCAGCATAGACAGCTGCAGCGGCACAGGAGCTAGCAAACAGAGCTGTAAACAGGGGAGTTTGAGTGGGAGTTCTGTTGGAGGAGAAGGTATTTGTGTGTGTTTGGTTTTGTATTGGTGGTATCTCTATGTGTAGGGGCTTTGTGCTGGGAGAGAAGCAGAGCCCTGATTAGGGGTCCTATAAAGGTAGCAGCCAGTCAGGCAGTGGCACAGACAGCTGCAGCGGCACAGGAGCTAGCAAACAGAGCTGTAAACAGGGGAGTTTGAGTGGGAGTTCTGTTGGAGGAGAAAGTATTTGTGTGTTTGGTTTTGTATTGGTGGTATCTGTATATGTAGGGGCTTTGTGCTGGGAGAGAAGCTGAGCCCTGATTAGGGGGCGGGGCTTCACTGACTAGGGGTCCTATGAAGGTAGCAGCCAGTCAGGCCGCAGCCAGTCAGGCAGCGGCACAGGAGCTAGCAAACAGAGCTGTAAACAGGGGAGTTTGAGTGGGAGTTCTGTTGGAGGAGAAGGTATTTGTGTGTGTTTGGTTTTGTATTGGTGGTATCTGTATTTGCAGGGGCTTTGTGCTGGGAGAGAAGCTGAGCCCTGATTAGGGGGCGGGGCTTCACTGACTAGGGGTCCTATAAAGGTAGCAGCCAGTCAGGCAGCGGCACAGGAGCTATCAAACAGAGCTGTAAACAGGGGAGATAGAGTGGGAGTTCTGTTGGAGGAGAAGGTATTTGTGTGTGTTTGGTTTTGTATTGGTAGTATCTGTATGTGTAGAGGCTTGGAGGGGCTTTGTGCTGGGAGAGAAGCTGAGCCCTGATTAGGGGGCGGGGTTTCACTGACTAGGGGTCCTATAAAGGTAGCAGCCAGTCAGGCAGCAGCACAGACAGCTGCAGCGACACAGGAGCTAGCAAACAGAGCTGTAAACAGGGGAGTTTGTGTAGGAGTTCTGTTGGAGGAGAAGGCATTTGTGTGTGTTTGGTTTTGTATTGGTAGTATCTGTATGTGTAGAGGCTTGGAGGGGCTTTGTGCTGGGAGAGAAGCTGAGCCCTGATTAGGGGGCGGGGCTTCACTGACTAGGAGTCCTATAAAGGTAGCGGCACAGACAGCTACAGCAGCACAGGAGCTAGCAAACAGAGCTGTAAACAGGGGAGTTTGAGTGGGAGTTCTGTTGGAGGAGAAGGTATTTGTGTGTGTTTGGTTTTGTATTGGTGGTATCTGTATTTGCAGGGGCTTTGTGCTGGGAGAGAAGCTGAGCCCTGATTAGGGGGCGGGGCTTCACTGACTAGGGGTCCTATAAAGGTAGCAGCCAGTCAGGCAGCGGCACAGGAGCTAGCAAACAGAGCTGTAAACAGGGGAGTTTGAGTGGGAGTTCTGTTGGAGGAGAAGGTATTTGTGTGTGTTTGGTTTTGCACTGTTCGTATCTGTATGTGTAGAGACTTGGAGGGGCTTTGTGCTGGGAGAGAAGCTGAGCCCTGATTAGAGGGCGGGGCTTCCCTGACTAGGGGTCCTATAAATGTAGCAGCCAGTCAGGCAGCGGCACAGGAGCTAGCAAACAGAGCTGTAAACAGGGGAGTTTGAGTGGGAGTTCTGTTGGAGGAGAAGGAATTTGTGTGTTTTTGGTTTGTATTGGTACTATGTGTATGTGTAGAGGCTTGGAGGGGCTTTGTGCTGGGAGAGAAGCTGAGCCCTGATTAGGGGGCGGGGCTTCACTGACTAGGGGTCCTATAAAGGTAGCAGCCAGTCAGGCAGCGGCAGAGGAGCTAGCAAACAGAGCTGTGAACAGGGGAGTTGGAGTGGGAGTTCTGTTGGAGGAGAAGGTATTTGTGTGTGTTTGGTTTTGTATTGGTAGTATCTGTATGTGTAGAGGCTTGGAGGGGCTTTTTGCTGGGAGAGAAGCTGAGCCCTGATTGGGGGGCGGGGTTTCACTGACTAGGAGTCCTATAAAGGTAGCGGCACAGACAGCTGGAGCAGCACAGGAGCTAGCAAACAGAGCTGTAAACAGGGGAGTTTGAGTGGGAGTTCTGTTGGAGGAGAAAGTATTTGTGTGTGTTTGGTTTTGTATTGGTGGTATCTGTATATGTAGGGGCTTTGTGCTGGGAGAGAAGCTGAGCCCTGATTAGGGGGCGGGGCTTCCCTGACTAGTGGTCCTATAAAGGGAGCAGCCAGTCAGGCAGCGGCACAGGAGCTAGCAAACAGAGCTGTAAACAGGGGAGTTTGAGGGGGAGTTCTGTTGGAGGAGAAGGTATTTGTGTGTGTTTGGTTTTGTATTGGTAGTATCTGTATGTGTAGAGGCTTGGAGGGGCTTTGTGCTGGGAGGGAAGCTGAGCCCTGATTCGGGGGCGGGGCTTCCCTGACTAGGGGTCCTATAAAGGTAGCAGCCAGTCAGGCAGTGGCACAGGAGCTAGCAAACAGAGCTGTAAACAGGGGAGTTTGAGTGGGAGTTCTGTTGGGGGAGAAGGTATTTGTGCGTGTTTGGTTTTGTATTGGTAGTATCTGTATGTGTAGGGGCTTGGCGGGGCTTTGTGCTGGGAGAGAAGCTGAGCCGTGATTAGGGGGCGGGGCTTCACTGACTAGGGGTCCTATAAAGGTAGCAGTCAGTCAGGCACCAGCACAGACAGCTGCAGCGGCACAGGAGCTAGCAAACAGAGCTGTAAACAGGGGAGTTTGAGTGGGAGTTCTGTTGGAGGAGAAGGTATTTGTGTGTGTTTGGTTTTGTATTGGTGGTATCTCTATGTGTAGGGGCTTTGTGCTGGGAGAGAAGCAGAGCCCTGATTAGGGGTCCTATAAAGGTAGCAGCCAGTCAGGCAGTGGCACAGACAGCTGCAGCGGCACAGGAGCTAGCAAACAGAGCTGTAAACAAGGGAGTTTGAGTGGGAGTTCTGTTGGGGGAGAAGGTATTTGTGTGTGTTTGGTTTTGTATTGGTAGTATCTGTATGTGTAGAGACTTGGAGGGGCTTTGTGCTGGGAGAGAAGCTGAGCCCTGATTAGGGGGCGGGGCTTCCTTGACTAGGGGTCCTATGAAGGTAGCAGCCAGTCAGGCCGCAGCCAGTCAGGCAGCGGCACAGGAGCTAGCAAACAGAGCTGTAAACAGGGGAGTTTGAGTGGGAGTTCTGTTGGAGGAGAAGGTATTTGTGTGTGTTTGGTTTTGTATTGGTAGTATCTGTATGTGTAGAGACTTGGAGGGGCTTTGTGCTGGGAGAGAAGCTGAGCCCTGATTAGGGGGCGGGGCTTCCCTGACTAGGGGTCCTATAAAGGTAGCAGCCAGTCAGGGAGTGGCACAGGAGCTAGCAAACAGAGCTGTAAACAGGGGAGTTTGAGTGGGAGTTCTGTTGGGGGAGAAGGTATTTGTGCGTGTTTGGTTTTGTATTGGTAGTATCTGTATGTGTAGGGGCTTGGCGGGGCTTTGTGCTGGGAGAGAAGCTGAGCCGTGATTAGGCGGCGGGGCTTCACTGACTAGGGGTCCTATAAAGGTAGCAGCCAGTCAGGCAGCAGCACAGACAGCTGCAGCGGCACAGGAGCTAGCAAACAGAGCTGTAAACAGGGGAGTTTGAGTGGGAGTTCTGTTGGAGGAGAAGGTATTTGTGTGTGTTTGGTTTTGTATTGGTGGTATCTCTATGTGTAGGGGCTTTGTGCTGGGAGAGAAGCAGAGCCCTGATTAGGGGTCCTATAAAGGTAGCAGCCAGTCAGGCAGTGGCACAGACAGCTGCAGCGGCACAGGAGCTAGCAAACAGAGCTGTAAACAGGGGAGTTTGAGTGGGAGTTCTGTTGGAGGAGAAAGTATTTGTGTGTGTTTGGTTTTGTATTGGTGGTATCTGTATATGTAGGGGCTTTGTGCTGGGAGAGAAGCTGAGCCCTGATTAGGGGGCGGGGCTTCACTGACTAGGGGTCCTATGAAGGTAGCAGCCAGTCAGGCCGCAGCCAGTCAGGCAGCGGCACAGGAGCTAGCAAACAGAGCTGTAAACAGGGGAGTTTGAGTGGGAGTTCTGTTGGAGGAGAAGGTATTTGTGTGTGTTTGGTTTTGTATTGGTAGTATCTGTATGTGTAGAGGCTTGGAGGGGCTTTGTGCTGGGAGAGAAGCTGAGCCCTGATTAGGGGGCGGGGTTTCACTGACTAGGGGTCCTATAAAGGTAGCAGCCAGGCAGGCAGCAGCACAGACAGCTGCAGCGACACAGGAGCTAGCAAACAGAGCTGTAAACAGGGGAGTTTGTGTAGGAGTTCTGTTGGAGGAGAAGGCATTTGTGTGTGTTTGGTTTTGTATTGGTAGTATCTGTATGTGTAGAGGCTTGGAGGGGCTCTGTGCTGGGAGAGAAGCTGAGCCCTGATTAGGGGGCGGGGCTTCACTGACTAGGAGTCCTATAAAGGTAGCAGCACAGACAGCTACAGCAGCACAGGAGCTAGCAAACAGAGCTGTAAACAGGGGAGTTTGAGTGGGAGTTCTGTTGGAGGAGAAGGTATTTGTGTGTGTTTGGTTTTGTATTGGTGGTATCTGTATTTGCAGGGGCTTTGTGCTGGGAGAGAAGCTGAGCCCTGATTAGGGGGCGGGGCTTCACTGACTAGGGGTCCTATAAAGGTAGCAGCCAGTCAGGCAGCGGCACAGGAACTAGCAAACAGAGCTGTAAACAGGGGAGTTTGAGTGGGAGTTCTGTTGGAGGAGAAGGTATTTGTGTGTGTTTGGTTTTGCATTGTTCGTATCTGTATGTGTAGGGACTTGGAGGGGCTTTGTGCTGGGAGAGAAGCTGAGCCCTGATTAGAGGGCGGGGCTTCCCTGACTAGGGGTCCTATAAATGTAGCAGCCAGTCAGGCAGCGGCACAGGAGCTAGCAAACAGAGCTGTAAACAGGGGAGTTTGAGTGGGAGTTCTGTTGGAGGAGAAGGTATTTGTGTGTGTGTGTGTGTTTGGTTTTGTATTGGTAGTATCTGTATGTGTAGGGGCTTTGTGCTGGGAGAGAAGCTGAGCCCTGATTAGGGGGCGGGGCTTCACTGACTAGGGGTCCTATAAAGGTAGCAGCAGGTCAGGCAGCGGCACAGGAGCTAGCAAACAGGGCTGTAAACAGGGGAGTTTGAGTGGGAGTTCTGTTGGAGGAGAAGGTATTTATGTGTGTGTGCGTTTGGTTTTGTATTGGTAGTATCTGTATGTGTCGAGGCTTGGAGGGGCTTTGTGCTGGGAGAGAAGCCGAGCCCTGTTTCGGGGGCGGGGCTTCACTGACTAGGAGTCCTATAAAGGTAGCGGCACAGACAGCTGCACCGGCACAGGAGCTAGCAAACAGAGCTGTAAACAGGGGAGTTTGAGTGGGAGTTCTGTTGGAGGAGAAGGAATTTGTGTTTTTGGTTTGTATTGGTACTATGTGTATGTGTAGAGGCTTGGAGGGGCTTTGTGCTGGGAGAGAAGCTGAGCCCTGATTAGGGGGCGGGGCTTCACTGACTAGGGGTCCTATAAAGGTAGCAGCCAGTCAGGCAGCGGCAGAGGAGCTAGCAAACAGAGCTGTAAACAGGGGAGTTGGAGTGGGAGTTCTGTTGGAGGAGAAGGTATTTGTGTTTGTTTTTGTATTGGTAGTATCTGTATGTGTAGAGGTTTGAAGGGGCTTTGTGCTGGGAGAGAAGCTGAGCCCTGATTAGGGGGCGGGGCTTCACTGACTTGGGGTCCTATAAAGGTAGCAGCCAGTCAGGCAGCGGCACAGGAGCTAGCAAACAGAGCTTTTAACAGGGGAGTTGGAGTGGGAGTTCTGTTGGACGAGAAGGTATTTGCGTGTGTTTGGTTTTGTATTGGTAGTATCTGTATGTGTAGAGGCTTGGAGGGGCTTTGTCCTGGGAGAGAAGCTGAGCCCTGATTAGGGGGCGGGGCTTCACTGACTAGGGGTCCTATAAATGTAGCAGCCAGTCAAGCAGCGGCACAGGAGCTAGCAAACAGAGCTGTGAACAGGGGAGTTTGAGTCGGAGTTCTGTTGGAGGAGAAGGTATTTGTGTGTGTTTTTGTATTGGTAGTATCTGTATGTGTAGAGGCTTGGAGGGGCTAGGTGCTGGGAGAGAAGCTGAGCCCTGATTAGGGGGCGGGGCTTCACTGACTAGGGGTCCTATAAAGGTAGCAGCCAGTCAGGCAGCGGCACAGACAGCTGCAGCGGCACAGGAGCTAGCAAACAGAGCTGTAAACAGGGGAGTTTGAGTGGAGGTTCTGTTGGAGGAGATGGTATTTGTGTGTGTTTGGTTTTGTATTGGTAGTATCTGTATGTGTAGAGGCTTGGAGGGGCTTTGTGCTGGAAGAGAAGCTGAGCCCTGATTAGGGGCTGGGGCTGACTGACTAGGGGTCCTATAAAGGTAGCAGCCAGTCAGGCAGCGGCACAGACAGCTGCAGCGGCACAGGAGCTAGCAAACAGAGCTGTAAACAGGGGAGTTGGAGTTCTGTTGGAGGAGAAGGTATTTGTGTGTGTTTAGTTTAGTATTGTTAGTATCTGTATGTGCAGGGGCTTTGTGCTGGGAGAGAAGCTGAGCCCTCATTAGGGAGCGGGGCTTCCCTGACTAGGGGTCCTACAAAGGTAGCAGCCAGTCAGGCAGCGGCACAGGAGCTAGCAAACAGAGCTTTTAACAGGGGAGTTGGAGTGGGAGTTCTGTTGGACGAGAAGGTATTTGCGTGTGTTTGGTTTTGTATTGGTAGTATCTGTATGTGTAGAGGCTTGGAGGGGCTAGGTGCTGGGAGAGAAGCTGAGCCCTGATTAGGGGGCGGGGCTTCACTGACTAGGGGTCCTATAAAGGTAGCACCCAGTCAGGCAGCGGCACAGACAGCTGCAGCGGCACAGGAGCTAGCAAACAGAGCTTTTAACAGGGGAGTTGGAGTTCTGTTGGAGGAGAAGGTATTTGTGTGTGTTTGGATTTGTATTGTCAGTATCTGTATGTGCAGGGGCTTTGTGCTGGGAGAGAAGCTGAGCCCTGATTGGGGGCGGGGCTTCCCTGACTAGGGGTCCTACAAAGGTAGGAGCCAGTCAGGCAGCGGCACAGGAGCTAGCAAACAGAGCTTTTAACAGGGGAGTTGGAGTGGGAGTTCTGTTGGAGGAGAAGGTATTTGTGTGTGTTTGGTTTTGTATTGGTAGTATCTGTATGCGTAGAGATTTGGAGGGGCTTTGTGCTGGGAGAGAAGCTGAGCCCTGATTAGGGGGCGGGGCTTCACTGACTAGGGGTCCTATAAATGTAGCAGCCAGTCAGGTAGCGTCACAGGAGCTAGCAAACAGAGCTGTAAACAGGGGAGTTTGAGTGGGAGTTCTGTTGGAGGAGAAGGTATTTGTATGTGTTTGGTTTTGTATTGGTAGTATCTGTATGTGTAGAGGCTTGGAGGGGCTTTGTGCTGGGAGAGAAGCTGAGCCCTGATTTGGGGGCGGGGCTTCACTGACTAGGGGTCCTACTAAGGTAGCAGCCAGTCAGGCAGCGGCACAGGAGCTAGCAAACAGAGCTGTAAACAGGGGAGTTTGAGTGGGAGTTCTGTTGGAGGAGAAGGTATTTGTGTGTGTTCGGTTTTGTATTGGTAGTGTCTGTATGTGTACGGGCTTTGTGCTGGGAGAGAAGCTGAGCCCTGATTAGGGGGCGGGGCTTCACGGACTAGGTGTCCTATAAAGGTAGCAGCCAGTCAGGCAGCGGCTAAGACAGCTGCAGCGGCACAGGAGTTAGCAAACAGAGCTGTAAACAGGGGAGTTTGAGTGGGAGTTCTGTTGGAGGAGAAGGTATTTGTGTGTGTTTGGTTTTGTATTGTCAGTATCTGTATGTGCAGGGGCTTTGTGCTGGGAGAGAAGCTGAGCCCTGATTAGGGGGCGGGGCTTCCCTGACTAGGGGTCCTATAAAGGTAGCAGCCAGTCAGACAGCAGCACAGAAGCTAGCAAACAGTGCTGTAAGCAGGGGAGTTTGAGTGGGAGTTCTGTGGGAGGAGAAGGTATTTGTGTGTGTTTTTTTGTATTGGTAGTATCTGTATGTGTAGAGGCTTGGAGGGCCTTTGTGCTGGGAGAGAAGCTGAGCCCTGATTAGGGGGCGGGGCTTCACTGACTAGGGGTCCTATAAAGGTAGCAGCCAGTCAGGCAGCGGCACAGGAGCTAGCAAACAGAGCTGTAAACAGGGGAGTTTGTGTGGGAGTTCTGTTGGAGGAGAAGGTATTTGTGTGTGTTTGGTTTTGCATTGGTAGTATCTGTATGTGTAGAGGCTTGGAGGGGCTTTGTGCTGGGAGAGAAGCTGAGCCCTGATTAGGGGGCGGGGCTTCACTGACTAGGGGTCCTATAAATGTAGCAGCCAGTCAGGCAGCGGCACAGGAGCTAGCAAACAGAGCTGTAAACAGGGGAGTTTGAGTGGGAGTTTTTTTGGAGGAGACGGTATTTATGTGTGTTTGGTATTGTATTGGTAGTATCTGTATGTGTATTGGTTTGGCGGGGCTTTGTGCTTGGAGAGAAGCTGAGACCTGATTAGGGGGCGAGGCTTCACTGACTAGGGGTCCTATAAAGGTAGCAGCCAGTCAGGCAGAGGAACAGACAGCTGCAGTGGCACAGGAGCTAGCAAACAGAGCTGTGAACAGGGGAGTTTGAGTGGGAGTTCTGTTGGAGGAGAAGGTATTTGTGTGTGTTTGGATTTGTATTGTCAGTATCTGTATGTGCAGGGGCTTTGTGCTGGGAGAGAGGCTGAGCCCTGATTGGGGGCGGGGCTTCCCTGACTAGGGGTCCTACAAAGGTAGGAGCCAGTCAGGCAGCGGCACAGGAGCTAGCAAACAGAGCTTTTAACAGGGGAGTTGGAGTGGGAGTTCTGTTGGAGGAGAAGGTATTTGTGTGTGTTTGGATTTGTATTGTCAGTATCTGTATGTGCAGGGGCTTTGTGCTGGGAGAGAGGCTGAGCCCTGATTGGGGGCGGGGCTTCCCTGACTAGGGGTCCTATAAAGGTAGCAGCCAGTCAGGCAGCGGCACAGACAGCTGCAGCGGCACAGGAGCTAGCAAACAGAGCTGTAAACAGGGGAGTTTGAGTGGGAGTTCTGTTGGAGGAGAAGGTATTCGTGTGTGTTTGGTTTTGTATTGGTAGTATCTGTATGTGTAGAGGCTTGGAGGGGCTTTGTGCTGGGAGAGAAGGTGAGCACTGATTAGGGGGCGGGGCTTCACTGACTAGGGGTCCTATAAATGTAGCAGCCAGTCAGGCAGCGGCACAGGAGCTAGCAAACAGAGCTGTAAACAGGGGAGTTTGAGTGGGAGTTTTTTTGGAGGAGACGGTATTTATGTGTGTTTCGTATTGTATTGGTAGTATCTGTATGTGTATTGGTTTGGCGGGGCTTTGTGCTTGGAGAGAAGCTGAGACCTGATTAGGGGGCGAGGCTTCACTGACTAGGGGTCCTATAAAGGTAGCAGCCAGTCAGGCAGAGGAACAGACAGCTGCAGTGGCACAGGAGCTAGCAAACAGAGCTGTGAACAGGGGAGTTTGAGTGGGAGTTCTGTTGGAGGAGAAGGTATTTGTGTGTGTTTTTGTATTGGTAGTATCTGTATGTGTAGAGGCTTGGAGGGGCTAGGTGCTGGGAGAGAAGCTGAGCGCTCATTAGGGGGCGGGGCTTCACTGACTAGGGGTCCTATAAAGGTAGCAGCCAGTCAGGCAGCGGCTAAGACAGCTGCAGCGGCACAGGAGCTAGCAAACAGAGCTGTAAACAGGGGAGTTTGAGTGGGAGTTCTGTTGGAGGAGAAGGTATTTGTGTTTGTTTGGTTTTGTATTGGTAGTATCTGTATATGTAGAGGCTTTGTGCTGGGAGAGAAGCTGAGCCCTGATTAGGGGGCGGGGCTTCCCTGACTAGGGGTCCTATAAAGGTAGCAGCCAGTCAGACAGCAGCACAGGAGCTAGCAAACAGTGGTGTAAGCGGTGGAGTTTGAGTGGGAGTTCTGTTGGAGGAGAAGGTATTTGTGTGTGTTTTTTTGTATTGGTAGTATCTGTATGTGCAGAGGCTTGGAGGGGCTTTGTGCTGGGAGAGAAGCTAAGCCCTGATTAGGGGGCGGGGCTTCAATGACTAGGGGTCCTATAAAGGTAGCAGCCAGTCAGGCATTGGCACAGACAGCTGCAGCGGCACAGGAGCTAGCAAACAGAGCTGTAAACAGGGGAGTTTGAGTGGGAGTTCTGTTGGAGGAGAAGGTATTTGTCTGTGTTTGGTTTTGTATTGGTAGTATCTGTATGTGTAGGGGCTTTGTGCTGGGAGAGAAGCTGAGCCCTGATTAGGGGGCGGGGCTTCACTGACTTGGGGTCCTATAAAGGTAGCAGCCAGTCAGGCAGCGGCACAGGAGCTAGGAAACAGAGCTTTTAACAGGGGAGTTGGAGTGGGAGTTCTGTTGGAGGAGAAGGTATTTGCGTGTGCTTGGTTTTGTATTGGTAGTATCTGTATGTGTAGAGGCTTGGAGGGGCTTTGTGCTGGGAGAGAAGCTGAGCCCTGATGAGGGGGCGGGGCTTCACTGACCAGGGGTCCTATAAAGGTAGCAGCCAGTCAGGCAGCGAGTAAGACAGCTGCAGCGGCACAGGAGCTAGCAAACAGAGCTTTTAACAGGGGAGTTTGAGTGGGAGTTCTGTTGGAGGAGAAGGTATTTGTGTGTGTTTTTGTATTGGTAGTATCTGTATGTGTAGAGGCTTGGAGGGGCTAGGTGCTGGGAGAGAAGCTGAGCCCTGATTAGGGGGCGGGGCTTCACTGACTAGGGGTCCTAGAAAGGTAGCAGCCAGTCAGGCAGCGGCACAGGAGCTAGCAAACAGAGCTGTAAACAGGGGAGTTTGAGTGGGAGTTTTTTTGGAGGAGATGGTATTTGTGTGTATTTGGCTTTGCATTGGTAGTATCTGTATGTGTATTGGTTTGGCGGGGCTTTGTGCTTGGAGAGAAGCTGAGCCCTGATTAGGGGGCGGGGCTTCACTGACTAGGGTTCCTATAAAGGTAGCAGCCAGTCAGGCAGAGGAACAGACAGCTGCAGTGGCACAGGAGCTAGGAAACAGAGCTGTAAACAGGGGAGTTTGAGTGGGAGTTCTGTTGGAGGAGAAGGTATTTGTGTTTGTATTGGTAGTATCTGTATGTGTAGAGGCTTGGAGGGGCTAGGTGCTGGGAGAGAAGCTGAGCCCTGATTAGGGGGCGGGGCTTCACTGACTAGGGGTCCTAGAAAGGTAGCAGCCAGTCAGGCAGCGGCACAGGAGCTAGCAAACAGAGCTGTAAACAGGGGAGTTTGAGTGGGAGTTCTGTTGGAGGAGAAGGTATTTGTGTGTGTTCGGTTTTGTATTGGTAGTATCTGTATGTGTACGGGCTTTGTGCTGGGAGAGAAGCTGAGCCCTGATTAGGGGGCGCGGCTTGACTGACTAGGGGTCCTATAAGGGTAGCAGCCAGTCAGGCAGCGGAACAGACAGCTGCAGTGGCACAGGAGCTAGCAAACAGAGCTGTAAACAGGGGAGTTTGAGTGGGAGTTCTCTTGGAGGAGAAGGTATTTGTGTTTGTTTTTGTATTGGTAGTATCTGTATGTGTAGAGGTTTGAAGGGGCTTTGTGCTGGGAGAGAAGCTGAGCCCTGATGAGGGGGCGGGGCTTCACTGACTAGGGGTCCTATAAAGGTAGCAGCCAGTCAGGCAGCGGCTAAGACAGCTGCAGCGGCACAGGAGCTAGCAAACAGAGCTGTAAACAGGGGAGTTTGAGTGGGAGTTCTGTTGGAGGAGAAGGTATTTGTGTGTGTTTGGTTTTGTATTGTCAGTATCTGTATGTGCAGGGGCTTTGTGCTGGGAGAGAAGCTGAGCCCTGATTAGGGGGCGGGGCTTCACTGACTAGGGGTCCTATAAAGGTAGCAGCCAGTCAGACAGCAGGACAGGAGCTAGCAAACAGTGCTGTAAGCAGGGGAGTTTGAGTGGGAGTTCTGTTGGAGGAGAAGGTATTTGTGTGTGTTTTTTGTATTGGTAGTATCTGTATGTGCAGAGGCTTGGAGGGGCTTTGTGCTGGGAGAGAAGCTGAGCCCTGATTAGGGGGCGGGGCTTCACTGACTAGGGGTCCTATAAAGGTAGCAGCCAGTCAGGCATTGGCACAGACAGCTGCAGCGGCACAGGAGCTAGCAAACAGAGCTGTAAACAGGGGAGTTTGAGTGGGAGTTCTGTTGGAGGAGAAGGTATTTGTCTGTGTTTGGTTTTGTATTGTCGGTATCTGTATGTGCAGGGGCTTTGTGCTGGGAGAAAAGCTGAGCCCTGATTAGGGGGCGGGGCTTCCCTGACTAGGGGTCCTACAAAGGTAGGAGCCAGTCAGGCAGCGGCACAGGAGCTAGCAAACAGAGCTTTTAACAGGGGAGTTGGAGTGGGACTTCTGTTGAAGGAGAAGGTATTTGTGTGTGTTTGGTTTTGTATTGGTAGTATCTGTATGTGTAGAGACTTGGAGGGGCTTTGTGCTGGGAGAGAAGCTGAGCCCTGATTAGGGGGCGGGGCTTCACTGACTAGGGGTCCTATAAATGTAGCAACCAGTCAGGCAGCGGCACAGGAGCTAGCAAACAGAACTGTAAACAGGGGAGTTTGAGTGGGAGCTTTTTTGGAGGAGATGGTATTTGTGTGTGTTTGGTTTTGTATTGGTAGTATCTGTATGTGTATTGGTTTGGCGGGGCTTTGTGCTTGGAGAGAAGCTGAGCCCTGATTAGGGGGCGGGGCTTCACTGACTAGGGGTCCTATAAAGGTAGCAGCCAGTCAGGCAGCGGCACAGGAGCTAGCAAACAGAGCTGTGAACAGGGGAGTTTGAGTGGGAGTTCTGTTGGAGGAGAAGGTATTTGTGTGTGTTTTTGTATTGGTAGTATCTGTATGTGTAGAGGCTTGGAGGGGCTAGGTGCTGGGAGAGAAGCTGAGCCCTGATAAGGGGCGGGGCTTCACTGACTAGGGGTCCTATAAAGGTAGCAGCCAGTCAGGCAGCTGCTAAGACAGCTGCAGCGGCACAGGAGCTAGCAAACAGAGCTGTAAACAGGGGAGTTGGAGTGGGAGTTCTGCTGGAGGAGAAGGTATTTGTGTGTGTTTGGTTTTGTATTGTCAGTATCTGTATGTGCAGGGGCTTTGTGCTGGGAGAGAAGCTGAGCCCTGATTAGGTGGCGGGGCTTCACTGACTAGGGGTCCTATAAAGGTAGCAGCCAGTCAGGCAGCGGCACAGACAGCTGCAGCGGCACAGGACCTAGCAAACAGAGCTTTTAACAGGGGAGTTGGAGTGGGAGTTCTGTTGGACGAGAAGGTATTTGCGTGTGTTTGGTTTTGTATTGGTAGTATCTGTATGTGTAGAGGCTTGGAGGGGCTTTGTCCTGGGAGAGAAGCTGAGCCCTGATTAGGGGGCGGGGCTTCACTGACTAGGGGTCCTATAAATGTAGCAGCCAGTCAAGCAGCGGCACAGGAGCTAGCAAACAGAGCTGTGAACAGGGGAGTTTGAGTGGGAGTTCTGTTGGAGGAGAAGGTATTTGTGTGTGTTTAGTTTAGTATTGTTAGTATCTGTATGTGCAGGGGCTTTGTGCTGGGAGAGAAGCTGAGCCCTCATTAGGGAGCGGGGCTTCCCTGACTAGGGGTCCTACAAAGGTAGCAGCCAGTCAGGCAGCGGCACAGGAGCTAGCAAACAGAGCTTTTAACAGGGGAGTTGGAGTGGGAGTTCTGTTGGAGGAGAAGGTATTTGTGTGTGTTTGGTTTTGTATTGGTAGTATCTGTATGTGTAGAGATTTGGAGGGGCTTTGTGCTGGGAGAGAAGCTGAGCCCTTATTAGGGGGCGGGGCTTCACTGACTAGGGGTCCTATAAATGTAGCAGCCAGTCAGGTAGCGTCACAGGAGCTAGCAAACAGAGCTGTAAACAGGGGAGTTTGAGTGGGAGTTCTGTTGGAGGAGAAGGTATTTGTATGTGTAGAGGCTTGGAGGGGCTAGGTGCTGGGAGAGAAGCTGAGCCCTGATTAGGGGGCGGGGCTTCACTGACTAGGGGTCCTATAAAGGCAGCAGCCAGTCAGGCAGCGGCACAGGAGCTAGCAAACATTGCTGTAAGCAGGGGAGTTGGAGTGGGAGTTCTGTTGGAGGAGAAGGTATTTGTGTGTGTTTGGTTTTGTATTGGTAGTATCTGTATGTGTAGAGGCTTGGAGGGGCTTTGTGCTGGGAGAGAAGCTGAGCCCTGATTTGGGGGCGGGGCTTCACTGACTAGGGGTCCTACAAAGGTAGCAGCCAGTCAGGCAGCGGCACAGGAGCTAGCAAACAGAGCTGTAAACAGGGGAGTTTGAGTGGGAGTTCTGTTGGAGGAGAAGGTATTTGTGTGTGTTCGGTTTTGTATTGGTAGTGTCTGTATGTGTACGGGCTTTGTGCTGGGAGAGAAGCTGAGCCCTGATTAGGGGGCGGGGCTTCACGGACTAGGTGTCCTATAAAGGTAGCAGCCAGTCAGGCAGCGGCTAAGACAGCTGCAGCGGCACAGGAGTTAGCAAACAGAGCTGTAAACAGGGGAGTTTGAGTGGGAGTTCTGTTGGAGGAGAAGGTATTTGTGTGTGTTTGGTTTTGTATTGTCAGTATCTGTATGTGCAGGGGCTTTGTGCTGGGAGAGAAGCTGAGCCCTGATTAGGGGGCGGGGCTTCCCTGACTAGGGGTCCTATAAAGGTAGCAGCCAGTCAGACAGCAGCACAGAAGCTAGCAAACAGTGCTGTAAGCAGGGGAGTTTGAGTGGGAGTTCTGTGGGAGGAGAAGGTATTTGTGTGTGTTTTTTTGTATTGGTAGTATCTGTATGTGTAGAGGCTTGGAGGGCCTTTGTGCTGGGAGAGAAGCTGAGCCCTGATTAGGGGGCGGGGCTTCACTGACTAGGGGTCCTATAAAGGTAGCAGCCAGTCAGGCAGCGGCACAGGAGCTAGCAAACAGAGCTGTAAACAGGGGAGTTTGTGTTGGAGTTCTGTTGGAGGAGAAGGTATTTGTGTGTGTTTGGTTTTGCATTGGTAGTATCTGTATGTGTAGAGGCTTGGAGGGGCTTTGTGCTGGGAGAGAAGCTGAGCCCTGATTAGGGGGCGGGGCTTCACTGACTAGGGGTCCTATAAATGTAGCAGCCAGTCAGGCAGCGGCACAGGAGCTAGCAAACAGAGCTGTAAACAGGGGAGTTTGAGTGGGAGTTTTTTTGGAGGAGACGGTATTTATGTGTGTTTGGTATTGTATTGGTAGTATCTGTATGTGTATTGGTTTGGCGGGGCTTTGTGCTTGGAGAGAAGCTGAGCCCTGATTAGGGGGCGGGGCTTCACTGACTAGGGGTCCTATAAAGGTAGCAGCCAGTCAGGCAGCGGCACAGGAGCTAGCAAACAGAGCTGTAAACAGGGGAGTTTGAGCGGGAGTTCTGTTGGAGGAGAAGGTATTTGTGTGTGTTTGGTTTTCTATTGGTAGTCCCTGTATGTTTAGAGGCTTGGAGGGGCTTTGTGCTGGGAGAGAAGCTGAGCCCTGATTAGGGGGCGGGGCTTCACTGACTAGGGGTCCTATAAAGGTAGCAGACAGTCAGGCAGTGGCACAGGAGCTAGCAAACAAAGCTGTAAACAGGGGAGTTTGAGTGGGTTTTCTGTTGGAGGAGAAGGTATTTGTGTGTCTTTGGCTTTGTATTGGTGGTATCTGTTTGTGTAGAGGCTTGTAGGGGCTTTGTGTTGGGAGAGAAGCTGAGCCCTGATTAGGGGGCGGGGCTTCACTGACTAGGGGTCCTATAAAGGTAGCGGCACAGACAGCTGCAGCGGCACAGGAGCTAGCAAACAGAGCTGTAAACAGGGGAGTTTGAGTGGGAGTTTTTTTGGAGAAGATGGTATTTGTGTGTGCTTCGTTTTGTATTGGTAGTATCTGTATGTGTATTGGTTTGGCGGGGCTTTGTGATTGGAGAGAAGCTGAGCCCTGATTAGGGGGCGGGGCTTCACTGACTAGGGTTCCTATAAAGGTAGCAGCCAGTCAGGCAGAGGAACAGACAGCTGCAGTGGCACAGGAGCTAGCAAACAGAGCTGTGAACAGGGGAGTTTGAGTGGGAGTTCTGTTGGAGGAGAAGGTATTTGTGTGTGTTCGGTTTTGTATTGGTAGTGTCTGTATGTGTACGGGCTTTGTGCTGGGAGAGAAGCTGAGCCCTGATTAGGGGGCGTGGCTTCACTGACTAGGGGTCCTATAAAGGTAGCAGCCAGTCAGGCAGCGGAACAGACAGCTGCAGTGGCACAGGAGCTAGCAAACAGAGCTTTTAACAGGGGAGTTTGAGTGGGAGTTCTGTTGGACGAGAAGGTATTTGCGTGTGTTTGGTTTTGTATTGGTAGTATCTGTATGTGTAGAGGCTTGGAGGGGCTTTGTCCTGGGAGAGAAGCTGAGCCCTGATTAGGGGGCGGGGCTTCACTGACTAGGGGTCCTATAAATGTAGCAGCCAGTCAAGCAGCGGCACAGGAGCTAGCAAACAGAGCTGTGAACAGGGGAGTTTGAGTCGGAGTTCTGTTGGAGGAGAAGGTATTTGTGTGTGTTTTTGTATTGGTAGTATCTGTATGTGTAGAGGCTTGGAGGGGCTAGGTGCTGGGAGAGAAGCTGAGCCCTGATTAGGGGGCGGGGCTTCACTGACTAGGGGTCCTATAAAGGTAGCAGCCAGTCAGGCAGCGGCACAGACAGCTGCAGCGGCACAGGAGCTAGCAAACAGAGCTGTAAACAGGGGAGTTTGAGTGGAGGTTCTGTTGGAGGAGATGGTATTTGTGTGTGTTTGGTTTTGTATTGGTAGTATCTGTATGTGTAGAGGCTTGGAGGGGCTTTGTGCTGGAAGAGAAGCTGAGCCCTGATTAGGGGCTGGGGCTGACTGACTAGGGGTCCTATAAAGGTAGCAGCCAGTCAGGCAGCGGCACAGACAGCTGCAGCGGCACAGGAGCTAGCAAACAGAGCTGTAAACAGGGGAGTTGGAGTTCTGTTGGAGGAGAAGGTATTTGTGTGTGTTTAGTTTAGTATTGTTAGTATCTGTATGTGCAGGGGCTTTGTGCTGGGAGAGAAGCTGAGCCCTCATTAGGGAGCGGGGCTTCCCTGACTAGGGGTCCTACAAAGGTAGCAGCCAGTCAGGCAGCGGCACAGGAGCTAGCAAACAGAGCTTTTAACAGGGGAGTTGGAGTGGGAGTTCTGTTGGACGAGAAGGTATTTGCGTGTGTTTGGTTTTGTATTGGTAGTATCTGTATGTGTAGAGGCTTGGAGGGGCTAGGTGCTGGGAGAGAAGCTGAGCCCTGATTAGGGGGCGGGGCTTCACTGACTAGGGGTCCTATAAATGTAGCAGCCAGTCAGGTAGCGTCACAGGAGCTAGCAAACAGAGCTTTTAACAGGGGAGTTGGAGTGGGAGTTCTGTTGGAGGAGAAGGTATTTGTGTGTGTTTGGATTTGTATTGTCAGTATCTGTATGTGCAGGGGCTTTGTGCTGGGAGAGAGGCTGAGCCCTGATTGGGGGCGGGGCTTCCCTGACTAGGGGTCCTATAAAGGTAGCAGCCAGTCAGGCAGCGGCACAGACAGCTGCAGCGGCACAGGAGCTAGCAAACAGAGCTGTAAACAGGGGAGTTTGAGTGGGAGTTCTGTTGGAGGAGAAGGTATTCGTGTGTGTTTGGTTTTGTATTGGTAGTATCTGTATGTGTAGAGGCTTGGAGGGGCTTTGTGCTGGGAGAGAAGGTGAGCACTGATTAGGGGGCGGGGCTTCACTGACTAGGGGTCCTATAAATGTAGCAGCCAGTCAGGCAGCGGCACAGGAGCTAGCAAACAGAGCTGTAAACAGGGGAGTTTGAGTGGGAGTTTTTTTGGAGGAGACGGTATTTATGTGTGTTTCGTATTGTATTGGTAGTATCTGTATGTGTATTGGTTTGGCGGGGCTTTGTGCTTGGAGAGAAGCTGAGACCTGATTAGGGGGCGAGGCTTCACTGACTAGGGGTCCTATAAAGGTAGCAGCCAGTCAGGCAGAGGAACAGACAGCTGCAGTGGCACAGGAGCTAGCAAACAGAGCTGTGAACAGGGGAGTTTGAGTGGGAGTTCTGTTGGAGGAGAAGGTATTTGTGTGTGTTTTTGTATTGGTAGTATCTGTATGTGTAGAGGCTTGGAGGGGCTAGGTGCTGGGAGAGAAGCTGAGCGCTCATTAGGGGGCGGGGCTTCACTGACTAGGGGTCCTATAAAGGTAGCAGCCAGTCAGGCAGCGGCTAAGACAGCTGCAGCGGCACAGGAGCTAGCAAACAGAGCTGTAAACAGGGGAGTTTGAGTGGGAGTTCTGTTGGAGGAGAAGGTATTTGTGTTTGTTTGGTTTTGTATTGGTAGTATCTGTATATGTAGAGGCTTTGTGCTGGGAGAGAAGCTGAGCCCTGATTAGGGGGCGGGGCTTCCCTGACTAGGGGTCCTATAAAGGTAGCAGCCAGTCAGACAGCAGCACAGGAGCTAGCAAACAGTGGTGTAAGCGGTGGAGTTTGAGTGGGAGTTCTGTTGGAGGAGAAGGTATTTGTGTGTGTTTTTTTGTATTGGTAGTATCTGTATGTGCAGAGGCTTGGAGGGGCTTTGTGCTGGGAGAGAAGCTAAGCCCTGATTAGGGGGCGGGGCTTCAATGACTAGGGGTCCTATAAAGGTAGCAGCCAGTCAGGCATTGGCACAGACAGCTGCAGCGGCACAGGAGCTAGCAAACAGAGCTGTAAACAGGGGAGTTTGAGTGGGAGTTCTGTTGGAGGAGAAGGTATTTGTCTGTGTTTGGTTTTGTATTGGTAGTATCTGTATGTGTAGGGGCTTTGTGCTGGGAGAGAAGCTGAGCCCTGATTAGGGGGCGGGGCTTCACTGACTTGGGGTCCTATAAAGGTAGCAGCCAGTCAGGCAGCGGCACAGGAGCTAGGAAACAGAGCTTTTAACAGGGGAGTTGGAGTGGGAGTTCTGTTGGAGGAGAAGGTATTTGCGTGTGCTTGGTTTTGTATTGGTAGTATCTGTATGTGTAGAGGCTTGGAGGGGCTTTGTGCTGGGAGAGAAGCTGAGCCCTGATGAGGGGGCGGGGCTTCACTGACCAGGGGTCCTATAAAGGTAGCAGCCAGTCAGGCAGCGAGTAAGACAGCTGCAGCGGCACAGGAGCTAGCAAACAGAGCTTTTAACAGGGGAGTTTGAGTGGGAGTTCTGTTGGAGGAGAAGGTATTTGTGTGTGTTTTTGTATTGGTAGTATCTGTATGTGTAGAGGCTTGGAGGGGCTAGGTGCTGGGAGAGAAGCTGAGCCCTGATTAGGGGGCGGGGCTTCACTGACTAGGGGTCCTAGAAAGGTAGCAGCCAGTCAGGCAGCGGCACAGGAGCTAGCAAACAGAGCTGTAAACAGGGGAGTTTGAGTGGGAGTTTTTTTGGAGGAGATGGTATTTGTGTGTATTTGGCTTTGCATTGGTAGTATCTGTATGTGTATTGGTTTGGCGGGGCTTTGTGCTTGGAGAGAAGCTGAGCCCTGATTAGGGGGCGGGGCTTCACTGACTAGGGTTCCTATAAAGGTAGCAGCCAGTCAGGCAGAGGAACAGACAGCTGCAGTGGCACAGGAGCTAGGAAACAGAGCTGTAAACAGGGGAGTTTGAGTGGGAGTTCTGTTGGAGGAGAAGGTATTTGTGTTTGTATTGGTAGTATCTGTATGTGTAGAGGCTTGGAGGGGCTAGGTGCTGGGAGAGAAGCTGAGCCCTGATTAGGGGGCGGGGCTTCACTGACTAGGGGTCCTAGAAAGGTAGCAGCCAGTCAGGCAGCGGCACAGGAGCTAGCAAACAGAGCTGTAAACAGGGGAGTTTGAGTGGGAGTTCTGTTGGAGGAGAAGGTATTTGTGTGTGTTCGGTTTTGTATTGGTAGTATCTGTATGTGTACGGGCTTTGTGCTGGGAGAGAAGCTGAGCCCTGATTAGGGGGCGCGGCTTGACTGACTAGGGGTCCTATAAGGGTAGCAGCCAGTCAGGCAGCGGAACAGACAGCTGCAGTGGCACAGGAGCTAGCAAACAGAGCTGTAAACAGGGGAGTTTGAGTGGGAGTTCTCTTGGAGGAGAAGGTATTTGTGTTTGTTTTTGTATTGGTAGTATCTGTATGTGTAGAGGTTTGAAGGGGCTTTGTGCTGGGAGAGAAGCTGAGCCCTGATGAGGGGGCGGGGCTTCACTGACTAGGGGTCCTATAAAGGTAGCAGCCAGTCAGGCAGCGGCTAAGACAGCTGCAGCGGCACAGGAGCTAGCAAACAGAGCTGTAAACAGGGGAGTTTGAGTGGGAGTTCTGTTGGAGGAGAAGGTATTTGTGTGTGTTTGGTTTTGTATTGTCAGTATCTGTATGTGCAGGGGCTTTGTGCTGGGAGAGAAGCTGAGCCCTGATTAGGGGGCGGGGCTTCACTGACTAGGGGTCCTATAAAGGTAGCAGCCAGTCAGACAGCAGGACAGGAGCTAGCAAACAGTGCTGTAAGCAGGGGAGTTTGAGTGGGAGTTCTGTTGGAGGAGAAGGTATTTGTGTGTGTTTTTTGTATTGGTAGTATCTGTATGTGCAGAGGCTTGGAGGGGCTTTGTGCTGGGAGAGAAGCTGAGCCCTGATTAGGGGGCGGGGCTTCACTGACTAGGGGTCCTATAAAGGTAGCAGCCAGTCAGGCATTGGCACAGACAGCTGCAGCGGCACAGGAGCTAGCAAACAGAGCTGTAAACAGGGGAGTTTGAGTGGGAGTTCTGTTGGAGGAGAAGGTATTTGTCTGTGTTTGGTTTTGTATTGTCGGTATCTGTATGTGCAGGGGCTTTGTGCTGGGAGAAAAGCTGAGCCCTGATTAGGGGGCGGGGCTTCCCTGACTAGGGGTCCTACAAAGGTAGGAGCCAGTCAGGCAGCGGCACAGGAGCTAGCAAACAGAGCTTTTAACAGGGGAGTTGGAGTGGGACTTCTGTTGAAGGAGAAGGTATTTGTGTGTGTTTGGTTTTGTATTGGTAGTATCTGTATGTGTAGAGACTTGGAGGGGCTTTGTGCTGGGAGAGAAGCTGAGCCCTGATTAGGGGGCGGGGCTTCACTGACTAGGGGTCCTATAAATGTAGCAACCAGTCAGGCAGCGGCACAGGAGCTAGCAAACAGAACTGTAAACAGGGGAGTTTGAGTGGGAGCTTTTTTGGAGGAGATGGTATTTGTGTGTGTTTGGTTTTGTATTGGTAGTATCTGTATGTGTATTGGTTTGGCGGGGCTTTGTGCTTGGAGAGAAGCTGAGCCCTGATTAGGGGGCGGGGCTTCACTGACTAGGGGTCCTATAAAGGTAGCAGCCAGTCAGGCAGCGGCACAGGAGCTAGCAAACAGAGCTGTGAACAGGGGAGTTTGAGTGGGAGTTCTGTTGGAGGAGAAGGTATTTGTGTGTGTTTTTGTATTGGTAGTATCTGTATGTGTAGAGGCTTGGAGGGGCTAGGTGCTGGGAGAGAAGCTGAGCCCTGATAAGGGGCGGGGCTTCACTGACTAGGGGTCCTATAAAGGTAGCAGCCAGTCAGGCAGCTGCTAAGACAGCTGCAGCGGCACAGGAGCTAGCAAACAGAGCTGTAAACAGGGGAGTTGGAGTGGGAGTTCTGCTGGAGGAGAAGGTATTTGTGTGTGTTTGGTTTTGTATTGTCAGTATCTGTATGTGCAGGGGCTTTGTGCTGGGAGAGAAGCTGAGCCCTGATTAGGTGGCGGGGCTTCACTGACTAGGGGTCCTATAAAGGTAGCAGCCAGTCAGGCAGCGGCACAGACAGCTGCAGCGGCACAGGACCTAGCAAACAGAGCTTTTAACAGGGGAGTTGGAGTGGGAGTTCTGTTGGACGAGAAGGTATTTGCGTGTGTTTGGTTTTGTATTGGTAGTATCTGTATGTGTAGAGGCTTGGAGGGGCTTTGTCCTGGGAGAGAAGCTGAGCCCTGATTAGGGGGCGGGGCTTCACTGACTAGGGGTCCTATAAATGTAGCAGCCAGTCAAGCAGCGGCACAGGAGCTAGCAAACAGAGCTGTGAACAGGGGAGTTTGAGTGGGAGTTCTGTTGGAGGAGAAGGTATTTGTGTGTGTTTAGTTTAGTATTGTTAGTATCTGTATGTGCAGGGGCTTTGTGCTGGGAGAGAAGCTGAGCCCTGATTAGGGGGCGGGGCTTCACTGACTAGGGTTCCTATAAAGGTAGCAGCCAGTCAGGCAGAGGAACAGACAGCTGCAGTGGCACAGGAGCTAGCAAACAGAGCTGTGAACAGGGGAGTTTGAGTGGGAGTTCTGTTGGAGGAGAAGGTATTTGTGTGTGTTCGGTTTTGTATTGGTAGTGTCTGTATGTGTACGGGCTTTGTGCTGGGAGAGAAGCTGAGCCCTGATTAGGGGGCGTGGCTTCACTGACTAGGGGTCCTATAAAGGTAGCAGCCAGTCAGGCAGCGGAACAGACAGCTGCAGTGGCACAGGAGCTAGCAAACAGAGCTTTTAACAGGGGAGTTTGAGTGGGAGTTCTGTTGGACGAGAAGGTATTTGCGTGTGTTTGGTTTTGTATTGGTAGTATCTGTATGTGTAGAGGCTTGGAGGGGCTTTGTCCTGGGAGAGAAGCTGAGCCCTGATTAGGGGGCGGGGCTTCACTGACTAGGGGTCCTATAAATGTAGCAGCCAGTCAAGCAGCGGCACAGGAGCTAGCAAACAGAGCTGTGAACAGGGGAGTTTGAGTCGGAGTTCTGTTGGAGGAGAAGGTATTTGTGTGTGTTTTTGTATTGGTAGTATCTGTATGTGTAGAGGCTTGGAGGGGCTAGGTGCTGGGAGAGAAGCTGAGCCCTGATTAGGGGGCGGGGCTTCACTGACTAGGGGTCCTATAAAGGTAGCAGCCAGTCAGGCAGCGGCACAGACAGCTGCAGCGGCACAGGAGCTAGCAAACAGAGCTGTAAACAGGGGAGTTTGAGTGGAGGTTCTGTTGGAGGAGATGGTATTTGTGTGTGTTTGGTTTTGTATTGGTAGTATCTGTATGTGTAGAGGCTTGGAGGGGCTTTGTGCTGGAAGAGAAGCTGAGCCCTGATTAGGGGCTGGGGCTGACTGACTAGGGGTCCTATAAAGGTAGCAGCCAGTCAGGCAGCGGCACAGACAGCTGCAGCGGCACAGGAGCTAGCAAACAGAGCTGTAAACAGGGGAGTTGGAGTTCTGTTGGAGGAGAAGGTATTTGTGTGTGTTTAGTTTAGTATTGTTAGTATCTGTATGTGCAGGGGCTTTGTGCTGGGAGAGAAGCTGAGCCCTCATTAGGGAGCGGGGCTTCCCTGACTAGGGGTCCTACAAAGGTAGCAGCCAGTCAGGCAGCGGCACAGGAGCTAGCAAACAGAGCTTTTAACAGGGGAGTTGGAGTGGGAGTTCTGTTGGACGAGAAGGTATTTGCGTGTGTTTGGTTTTGTATTGGTAGTATCTGTATGTGTAGAGGCTTGGAGGGGCTAGGTGCTGGGAGAGAAGCTGAGCCCTGATTAGGGGGCGGGGCTTCACTGACTAGGGGTCCTATAAATGTAGCAGCCAGTCAGGTAGCGTCACAGGAGCTAGCAAACAGAGCTGTAAACAGGGGAGTTTGAGTGGGAGTTCTGTTGGAGGAGAAGGTATTTGTATGTGTAGAGGCTTGGAGGGGCTAGGTGCTGGGAGAGAAGCTGAGCCCTGATTAGGGGGCGGGGCTTCACTGACTAGGGGTCCTATAAAGGCAGCAGCCAGTCAGGCAGCGGCACAGGAGCTAGCAAACATTGCTGTAAGCAGGGGAGTTGGAGTGGGAGTTCTGTTGGAGGAGAAGGTATTTGTGTGTGTTTGGTTTTGTATTGGTAGTATCTGTATGTGTAGAGGCTTGGAGGGGCTTTGTGCTGGGAGAGAAGCTGAGCCCTGATTTGGGGGCGGGGCTTCACTGACTAGGGGTCCTACAAAGGTAGCAGCCAGTCAGGCAGCGGCACAGGAGCTAGCGAACAGAGCTGTAAACAGGGGAGTTTGAGTGGGAGTTCTGTTGGAGGAGAAGGTATTTGTGTGTGCTCGGTTTTGTATTGGTAGTGTCTGTATGTGTACGGGCTTTGTGCTGGGAGAGAAGCTGAGCCCTGATTAGGGGGCGGGGCTTCACGGACTAGGTGTCCTATAAAGGTAGCAGCCAGTCAGGCAGCGGCTAAGACAGCTGCAGCGGCACAGGAGTTAGCAAACAGAGCTGTAAACAGGGGAGTTTGAGTGGGAGTTCTGTTGGAGGAGAAGGTATTTGTGTGTGTTTGGTTTTGTATTGTCAGTATCTGTATGTGCAGGGGCTTTGTGCTGGGAGAGAAGCTGAGCCCTGATTAGGGGGCGGGGCTTCCCTGACTAGGGGTCCTATAAAGGTAGCAGCCAGTCAGACAGCAGCACAGAAGCTAGCAAACAGTGCTGTAAGCAGGGGAGTTTGAGTGGGAGTTCTGTGGGAGGAGAAGGTATTTGTGTGTGTTTTTTTGTATTGGTAGTATCTGTATGTGTAGAGGCTTGGAGGGCCTTTGTGCTGGGAGAGAAGCTGAGCCCTGATTAGGGGGCGGGGCTTCACTGACTAGGGGTCCTATAAAGGTAGCAGCCAGTCAGGCAGCGGCACAGGAGCTAGCAAACAGAGCTGTAAACAGGGGAGTTTGTGTGGGAGTTCTGTTGGAGGAGAAGGTATTTGTGTGTGTTTGGTTTTGCATTGGTAGTATCTGTATGTGTAGAGGCTTGGAGGGGCTTTGTGCTGGGAGAGAAGCTGAGCCCTGATTAGGGGGCGGGGCTTCACTGACTAGGGGTCCTATAAATGTAGCAGCCAGTCAGGCAGCGGCACAGGAGCTAGCAAACAGAGCTGTAAACAGGGGAGTTTGAGTGGGAGTTTTTTTGGAGGAGACGGTATTTATGTGTGTTTGGTATTGTATTGGTAGTATCTGTATGTGTATTGGTTTGGCGGGGCTTTGTGCTTGGAGAGAAGCTGAGACCTGATTAGGGGGCGAGGCTTCACTGACTAGGGGTCCTATAAAGGTAGCAGCCAGTCAGGCAGAGGAACAGACAGCTGCAGTGGCACAGGAGCTAGCAAACAGAGCTGTGAACAGGGGAGTTTGAGTGGGAGTTCTGTTGGAGGAGAAGGTATTTGTGTGTGTTTGGATTTGTATTGTCAGTATCTGTATGTGCAGGGGCTTTGTGCTGGGAGAGAGGCTGAGCCCTGATTGGGGGCGGGGCTTCCCTGACTAGGGGTCCTACAAAGGTAGGAGCCAGTCAGGCAGCGGCACAGGAGCTAGCAAACAGAGCTTTTAACAGGGGAGTTGGAGTGGGAGTTCTGTTGGAGGAGAAGGTATTTGTGTGTGTTTGGATTTGTATTGTCAGTATCTGTATGTGCAGGGGCTTTGTGCTGGGAGAGAGGCTGAGCCCTGATTGGGGGCGGGGCTTCCCTGACTAGGGGTCCTATAAAGGTAGCAGCCAGTCAGGCAGCGGCACAGACAGCTGCAGCGGCACAGGAGCTAGCAAACAGAGCTGTAAACAGGGGAGTTTGAGTGGGAGTTCTGTTGGAGGAGAAGGTATTCGTGTGTGTTTGGTTTTGTATTGGTAGTATCTGTATGTGTAGAGGCTTGGAGGGGCTTTGTGCTGGGAGAGAAGGTGAGCACTGATTAGGGGGCGGGGCTTCACTGACTAGGGGTCCTATAAATGTAGCAGCCAGTCAGGCAGCGGCACAGGAGCTAGCAAACAGAGCTGTAAACAGGGGAGTTTGAGTGGGAGTTTTTTTGGAGGAGACGGTATTTATGTGTGTTTCGTATTGTATTGGTAGTATCTGTATGTGTATTGGTTTGGCGGGGCTTTGTGCTTGGAGAGAAGCTGAGACCTGATTAGGGGGCGAGGCTTCACTGACTAGGGGTCCTATAAAGGTAGCAGCCAGTCAGGCAGAGGAACAGACAGCTGCAGTGGCACAGGAGCTAGCAAACAGAGCTGTGAACAGGGGAGTTTGAGTGGGAGTTCTGTTGGAGGAGAAGGTATTTGTGTGTGTTTTTGTATTGGTAGTATCTGTATGTGTAGAGGCTTGGAGGGGCTAGGTGCTGGGAGAGAAGCTGAGCGCTCATTAGGGGGCGGGGCTTCACTGACTAGGGGTCCTATAAAGGTAGCAGCCAGTCAGGCAGCGGCTAAGACAGCTGCAGCGGCACAGGAGCTAGCAAACAGAGCTGTAAACAGGGGAGTTTGAGTGGGAGTTCTGTTGGAGGAGAAGGTATTTGTGTTTGTTTGGTTTTGTATTGGTAGTATCTGTATATGTAGAGGCTTTGTGCTGGGAGAGAAGCTGAGCCCTGATTAGGGGGCGGGGCTTCCCTGACTAGGGGTCCTATAAAGGTAGCAGCCAGTCAGACAGCAGCACAGGAGCTAGCAAACAGTGGTGTAAGCGGTGGAGTTTGAGTGGGAGTTCTGTTGGAGGAGAAGGTATTTGTGTGTGTTTTTTTGTATTGGTAGTATCTGTATGTGCAGAGGCTTGGAGGGGCTTTGTGCTGGGAGAGAAGCTAAGCCCTGATTAGGGGGCGGGGCTTCAATGACTAGGGGTCCTATAAAGGTAGCAGCCAGTCAGGCATTGGCACAGACAGCTGCAGCGGCACAGGAGCTAGCAAACAGAGCTGTAAACAGGGGAGTTTGAGTGGGAGTTCTGTTGGAGGAGAAGGTATTTGTCTGTGTTTGGTTTTGTATTGGTAGTATCTGTATGTGTAGGGGCTTTGTGCTGGGAGAGAAGCTGAGCCCTGATTAGGGGGCGGGGCTTCACTGACTTGGGGTCCTATAAAGGTAGCAGCCAGTCAGGCAGCGGCACAGGAGCTAGGAAACAGAGCTTTTAACAGGGGAGTTGGAGTGGGAGTTCTGTTGGAGGAGAAGGTATTTGCGTGTGCTTGGTTTTGTATTGGTAGTATCTGTATGTGTAGAGGCTTGGAGGGGCTTTGTGCTGGGAGAGAAGCTGAGCCCTGATGAGGGGGCGGGGCTTCACTGACCAGGGGTCCTATAAAGGTAGCAGCCAGTCAGGCAGCGAGTAAGACAGCTGCAGCGGCACAGGAGCTAGCAAACAGAGCTTTTAACAGGGGAGTTTGAGTGGGAGTTCTGTTGGAGGAGAAGGTATTTGTGTGTGTTTTTGTATTGGTAGTATCTGTATGTGTAGAGGCTTGGAGGGGCTAGGTGCTGGGAGAGAAGCTGAGCCCTGATTAGGGGGCGGGGCTTCACTGACTAGGGGTCCTAGAAAGGTAGCAGCCAGTCAGGCAGCGGCACAGGAGCTAGCAAACAGAGCTGTAAACAGGGGAGTTTGAGTGGGAGTTTTTTTGGAGGAGATGGTATTTGTGTGTATTTGGCTTTGCATTGGTAGTATCTGTATGTGTATTGGTTTGGCGGGGCTTTGTGCTTGGAGAGAAGCTGAGCCCTGATTAGGGGGCGGGGCTTCACTGACTAGGGTTCCTATAAAGGTAGCAGCCAGTCAGGCAGAGGAACAGACAGCTGCAGTGGCACAGGAGCTAGGAAACAGAGCTGTAAACAGGGGAGTTTGAGTGGGAGTTCTGTTGGAGGAGAAGGTATTTGTGTTTGTATTGGTAGTATCTGTATGTGTAGAGGCTTGGAGGGGCTAGGTGCTGGGAGAGAAGCTGAGCCCTGATTAGGGGGCGGGGCTTCACTGACTAGGGGTCCTAGAAAGGTAGCAGCCAGTCAGGCAGCGGCACAGGAGCTAGCAAACAGAGCTGTAAACAGGGGAGTTTGAGTGGGAGTTCTGTTGGAGGAGAAGGTATTTGTGTGTGTTCGGTTTTGTATTGGTAGTATCTGTATGTGTACGGGCTTTGTGCTGGGAGAGAAGCTGAGCCCTGATTAGGGGGCGCGGCTTGACTGACTAGGGGTCCTATAAGGGTAGCAGCCAGTCAGGCAGCGGAACAGACAGCTGCAGTGGCACAGGAGCTAGCAAACAGAGCTGTAAACAGGGGAGTTTGAGTGGGAGTTCTCTTGGAGGAGAAGGTATTTGTGTTTGTTTTTGTATTGGTAGTATCTGTATGTGTAGAGGTTTGAAGGGGCTTTGTGCTGGGAGAGAAGCTGAGCCCTGATGAGGGGGCGGGGCTTCACTGACTAGGGGTCCTATAAAGGTAGCAGCCAGTCAGGCAGCGGCTAAGACAGCTGCAGCGGCACAGGAGCTAGCAAACAGAGCTGTAAACAGGGGAGTTTGAGTGGGAGTTCTGTTGGAGGAGAAGGTATTTGTGTGTGTTTGGTTTTGTATTGTCAGTATCTGTATGTGCAGGGGCTTTGTGCTGGGAGAGAAGCTGAGCCCTGATTAGGGGGCGGGGCTTCACTGACTAGGGGTCCTATAAAGGTAGCAGCCAGTCAGACAGCAGGACAGGAGCTAGCAAACAGTGCTGTAAGCAGGGGAGTTTGAGTGGGAGTTCTGTTGGAGGAGAAGGTATTTGTGTGTGTTTTTTGTATTGGTAGTATCTGTATGTGCAGAGGCTTGGAGGGGCTTTGTGCTGGGAGAGAAGCTGAGCCCTGATTAGGGGGCGGGGCTTCACTGACTAGGGGTCCTATAAAGGTAGCAGCCAGTCAGGCATTGGCACAGACAGCTGCAGCGGCACAGGAGCTAGCAAACAGAGCTGTAAACAGGGGAGTTTGAGTGGGAGTTCTGTTGGAGGAGAAGGTATTTGTCTGTGTTTGGTTTTGTATTGTCGGTATCTGTATGTGCAGGGGCTTTGTGCTGGGAGAAAAGCTGAGCCCTGATTAGGGGGCGGGGCTTCCCTGACTAGGGGTCCTACAAAGGTAGGAGCCAGTCAGGCAGCGGCACAGGAGCTAGCAAACAGAGCTTTTAACAGGGGAGTTGGAGTGGGACTTCTGTTGAAGGAGAAGGTATTTGTGTGTGTTTGGTTTTGTATTGGTAGTATCTGTATGTGTAGAGACTTGGAGGGGCTTTGTGCTGGGAGAGAAGCTGAGCCCTGATTAGGGGGCGGGGCTTCACTGACTAGGGGTCCTATAAATGTAGCAACCAGTCAGGCAGCGGCACAGGAGCTAGCAAACAGAACTGTAAACAGGGGAGTTTGAGTGGGAGCTTTTTTGGAGGAGATGGTATTTGTGTGTGTTTGGTTTTGTATTGGTAGTATCTGTATGTGTATTGGTTTGGCGGGGCTTTGTGCTTGGAGAGAAGCTGAGCCCTGATTAGGGGGCGGGGCTTCACTGACTAGGGGTCCTATAAAGGTAGCAGCCAGTCAGGCAGCGGCACAGGAGCTAGCAAACAGAGCTGTGAACAGGGGAGTTTGAGTGGGAGTTCTGTTGGAGGAGAAGGTATTTGTGTGTGTTTTTGTATTGGTAGTATCTGTATGTGTAGAGGCTTGGAGGGGCTAGGTGCTGGGAGAGAAGCTGAGCCCTGATAAGGGGCGGGGCTTCACTGACTAGGGGTCCTATAAAGGTAGCAGCCAGTCAGGCAGCTGCTAAGACAGCTGCAGCGGCACAGGAGCTAGCAAACAGAGCTGTAAACAGGGGAGTTGGAGTGGGAGTTCTGCTGGAGGAGAAGGTATTTGTGTGTGTTTGGTTTTGTATTGTCAGTATCTGTATGTGCAGGGGCTTTGTGCTGGGAGAGAAGCTGAGCCCTGATTAGGTGGCGGGGCTTCACTGACTAGGGGTCCTATAAAGGTAGCAGCCAGTCAGGCAGCGGCACAGACAGCTGCAGCGGCACAGGACCTAGCAAACAGAGCTTTTAACAGGGGAGTTGGAGTGGGAGTTCTGTTGGACGAGAAGGTATTTGCGTGTGTTTGGTTTTGTATTGGTAGTATCTGTATGTGTAGAGGCTTGGAGGGGCTTTGTCCTGGGAGAGAAGCTGAGCCCTGATTAGGGGGCGGGGCTTCACTGACTAGGGGTCCTATAAATGTAGCAGCCAGTCAAGCAGCGGCACAGGAGCTAGCAAACAGAGCTGTGAACAGGGGAGTTTGAGTGGGAGTTCTGTTGGAGGAGAAGGTATTTGTGTGTGTTTAGTTTAGTATTGTTAGTATCTGTATGTGCAGGGGCTTTGTGCTGGGAGAGAAGCTGAGCCCTCATTAGGGAGCGGGGCTTCCCTGACTAGGGGTCCTACAAAGGTAGCAGCCAGTCAGGCAGCGGCACAGGAGCTAGCAAACAGAGCTTTTAACAGGGGAGTTGGAGTGGGAGTTCTGTTGGAGGAGAAGGTATTTGTGTGTGTTTGGTTTTGTATTGGTAGTATCTGTATGTGTAGAGATTTGGAGGGGCTTTGTGCTGGGAGAGAAGCTGAGCCCTTATTAGGGGGCGGGGCTTCACTGACTAGGGGTCCTATAAATGTAGCAGCCAGTCAGGTAGCGTCACAGGAGCTAGCAAACAGAGCTGTAAACAGGGGAGTTTGAGTGGGAGTTCTGTTGGAGGAGAAGGTATTTGTATGTGTAGAGGCTTGGAGGGGCTAGGTGCTGGGAGAGAAGCTGAGCCCTGATTAGGGGGCGGGGCTTCACTGACTAGGGGTCCTATAAAGGCAGCAGCCAGTCAGGCAGCGGCACAGGAGCTAGCAAACATTGCTGTAAGCAGGGGAGTTGGAGTGGGAGTTCTGTTGGAGGAGAAGGTATTTGTGTGTGTTTGGTTTTGTATTGGTAGTATCTGTATGTGTAGAGGCTTGGAGGGGCTTTGTGCTGGGAGAGAAGCTGAGCCCTGATTTGGGGGCGGGGCTTCACTGACTAGGGGTCCTACAAAGGTAGCAGCCAGTCAGGCAGCGGCACAGGAGCTAGCAAACAGAGCTGTAAACAGGGGAGTTTGAGTGGGAGTTCTGTTGGAGGAGAAGGTATTTGTGTGTGTTCGGTTTTGTATTGGTAGTGTCTGTATGTGTACGGGCTTTGTGCTGGGAGAGAAGCTGAGCCCTGATTAGGGGGCGGGGCTTCACGGACTAGGTGTCCTATAAAGGTAGCAGCCAGTCAGGCAGCGGCTAAGACAGCTGCAGCGGCACAGGAGTTAGCAAACAGAGCTGTAAACAGGGGAGTTTGAGTGGGAGTTCTGTTGGAGGAGAAGGTATTTGTGTGTGTTTGGTTTTGTATTGTCAGTATCTGTATGTGCAGGGGCTTTGTGCTGGGAGAGAAGCTGAGCCCTGATTAGGGGGCGGGGCTTCCCTGACTAGGGGTCCTATAAAGGTAGCAGCCAGTCAGACAGCAGCACAGAAGCTAGCAAACAGTGCTGTAAGCAGGGGAGTTTGAGTGGGAGTTCTGTGGGAGGAGAAGGTATTTGTGTGTGTTTTTTTGTATTGGTAGTATCTGTATGTGTAGAGGCTTGGAGGGCCTTTGTGCTGGGAGAGAAGCTGAGCCCTGATTAGGGGGCGGGGCTTCACTGACTAGGGGTCCTATAAAGGTAGCAGCCAGTCAGGCAGCGGCACAGGAGCTAGCAAACAGAGCTGTAAACAGGGGAGTTTGTGTTGGAGTTCTGTTGGAGGAGAAGGTATTTGTGTGTGTTTGGTTTTGCATTGGTAGTATCTGTATGTGTAGAGGCTTGGAGGGGCTTTGTGCTGGGAGAGAAGCTGAGCCCTGATTAGGGGGCGGGGCTTCACTGACTAGGGGTCCTATAAATGTAGCAGCCAGTCAGGCAGCGGCACAGGAGCTAGCAAACAGAGCTGTAAACAGGGGAGTTTGAGTGGGAGTTTTTTTGGAGGAGACGGTATTTATGTGTGTTTGGTATTGTATTGGTAGTATCTGTATGTGTATTGGTTTCGCGGGGCTTTGTGCTTGGAGAGAAGCTGAGCCCTGATTAGGGGGCGGGGCTTCACTGACTAGGGGTCCTATAAAGGTAGCAGCCAGTCAGGCAGCGGCACAGGAGCTAGCAAACAGAGCTGTAAACAGGGGAGTTTGAGCGGGAGTTCTGTTGGAGGAGAAGGTATTTGTGTGTGTTTGGTTTTCTATTGGTAGTCCCTGTATGTTTAGAGGCTTGGAGGGGCTTTGTGCTGGGAGAGAAGCTGAGCCCTGATTAGGGGGCGGGGCTTCACTGACTAGGGGTCCTATAAAGGTAGCAGACAGTCAGGCAGTGGCACAGGAGCTAGCAAACAAAGCTGTAAACAGGGGAGTTTGAGTGGGTTTTCTGTTGGAGGAGAAGGTATTTGTGTGTCTTTGGCTTTGTATTGGTGGTATCTGTTTGTGTAGAGGCTTGTAGGGGCTTTGTGTTGGGAGAGAAGCTGAGCCCTGATTAGGGGGCGGGGCTTCACTGACTAGGGGTCCTATAAAGGTAGCGGCACAGACAGCTGCAGCGGCACAGGAGCTAGCAAACAGAGCTGTAAACAGGGGAGTTTGAGTGGGAGTTTTTTTGGAGAAGATGGTATTTGTGTGTGCTTCGTTTTGTATTGGTAGTATCTGTATGTGTATTGGTTTGGCGGGGCTTTGTGATTGGAGAGAAGCTGAGCCCTGATTAGGGGGCGGGGCTTCACTGACTAGGGTTCCTATAAAGGTAGCAGCCAGTCAGGCAGAGGAACAGACAGCTGCAGTGGCACAGGAGCTAGCAAACAGAGCTGTGAACAGGGGAGTTTGAGTGGGAGTTCTGTTGGAGGAGAAGGTATTTGTGTGTGTTCGGTTTTGTATTGGTAGTGTCTGTATGTGTACGGGCTTTGTGCTGGGAGAGAAGCTGAGCCCTGATTAGGGGGCGTGGCTTCACTGACTAGGGGTCCTATAAAGGTAGCAGCCAGTCAGGCAGCGGAACAGACAGCTGCAGTGGCACAGGAGCTAGCAAACAGAGCTTTTAACAGGGGAGTTTGAGTGGGAGTTCTGTTGGACGAGAAGGTATTTGCGTGTGTTTGGTTTTGTATTGGTAGTATCTGTATGTGTAGAGGCTTGGAGGGGCTTTGTCCTGGGAGAGAAGCTGAGCCCTGATTAGGGGGCGGGGCTTCACTGACTAGGGGTCCTATAAATGTAGCAGCCAGTCAAGCAGCGGCACAGGAGCTAGCAAACAGAGCTGTGAACAGGGGAGTTTGAGTCGGAGTTCTGTTGGAGGAGAAGGTATTTGTGTGTGTTTTTGTATTGGTAGTATCTGTATGTGTAGAGGCTTGGAGGGGCTAGGTGCTGGGAGAGAAGCTGAGCCCTGATTAGGGGGCGGGGCTTCACTGACTAGGGGTCCTATAAAGGTAGCAGCCAGTCAGGCAGCGGCACAGACAGCTGCAGCGGCACAGGAGCTAGCAAACAGAGCTGTAAACAGGGGAGTTTGAGTGGAGGTTCTGTTGGAGGAGATGGTATTTGTGTGTGTTTGGTTTTGTATTGGTAGTATCTGTATGTGTAGAGGCTTGGAGGGGCTTTGTGCTGGAAGAGAAGCTGAGCCCTGATTAGGGGCTGGGGCTGACTGACTAGGGGTCCTATAAAGGTAGCAGCCAGTCAGGCAGCGGCACAGACAGCTGCAGCGGCACAGGAGCTAGCAAACAGAGCTGTAAACAGGGGAGTTGGAGTTCTGTTGGAGGAGAAGGTATTTGTGTGTGTTTAGTTTAGTATTGTTAGTATCTGTATGTGCAGGGGCTTTGTGCTGGGAGAGAAGCTGAGCCCTCATTAGGGAGCGGGGCTTCCCTGACTAGGGGTCCTACAAAGGTAGCAGCCAGTCAGGCAGCGGCACAGGAGCTAGCAAACAGAGCTTTTAACAGGGGAGTTGGAGTGGGAGTTCTGTTGGACGAGAAGGTATTTGCGTGTGTTTGGTTTTGTATTGGTAGTATCTGTATGTGTAGAGGCTTGGAGGGGCTAGGTGCTGGGAGAGAAGCTGAGCCCTGATTAGGGGGCGGGGCTTCACTGACTAGGGGTCCTATAAATGTAGCAGCCAGTCAGGTAGCGTCACAGGAGCTAGCAAACAGAGCTGTAAACAGGGGAGTTTGAGTGGGAGTTCTGTTGGAGGAGAAGGTATTTGTATGTGTAGAGGCTTGGAGGGGCTAGGTGCTGGGAGAGAAGCTGAGCCCTGATTAGGGGGCGGGGCTTCACTGACTAGGGGTCCTATAAAGGCAGCAGCCAGTCAGGCAGCGGCACAGGAGCTAGCAAACATTGCTGTAAGCAGGGGAGTTGGAGTGGGAGTTCTGTTGGAGGAGAAGGTATTTGTGTGTGTTTGGTTTTGTATTGGTAGTATCTGTATGTGTAGAGGCTTGGAGGGGCTTTGTGCTGGGAGAGAAGCTGAGCCCTGATTTGGGGGCGGGGCTTCACTGACTAGGGGTCCTACAAAGGTAGCAGCCAGTCAGGCAGCGGCACAGGAGCTAGCGAACAGAGCTGTAAACAGGGGAGTTTGAGTGGGAGTTCTGTTGGAGGAGAAGGTATTTGTGTGTGCTCGGTTTTGTATTGGTAGTGTCTGTATGTGTACGGGCTTTGTGCTGGGAGAGAAGCTGAGCCCTGATTAGGGGGCGGGGCTTCACGGACTAGGTGTCCTATAAAGGTAGCAGCCAGTCAGGCAGCGGCTAAGACAGCTGCAGCGGCACAGGAGTTAGCAAACAGAGCTGTAAACAGGGGAGTTTGAGTGGGAGTTCTGTTGGAGGAGAAGGTATTTGTGTGTGTTTGGTTTTGTATTGTCAGTATCTGTATGTGCAGGGGCTTTGTGCTGGGAGAGAAGCTGAGCCCTGATTAGGGGGCGGGGCTTCCCTGACTAGGGGTCCTATAAAGGTAGCAGCCAGTCAGACAGCAGCACAGAAGCTAGCAAACAGTGCTGTAAGCAGGGGAGTTTGAGTGGGAGTTCTGTGGGAGGAGAAGGTATTTGTGTGTGTTTTTTTGTATTGGTAGTATCTGTATGTGTAGAGGCTTGGAGGGCCTTTGTGCTGGGAGAGAAGCTGAGCCCTGATTAGGGGGCGGGGCTTCACTGACTAGGGGTCCTATAAATGTAGCAGCCAGTCAGGCAGCGGCACAGGAGCTAGCAAACAGAGCTGTAAACAGGGGAGTTTGAGTGGGAGTTTTTTTGGAGGAGACGGTATTTATGTGTGTTTGGTATTGTATTGGTAGTATCTGTATGTGTATTGGTTTGGCGGGGCTTTGTGCTTGGAGAGAAGCTGAGACCTGATTAGGGGGCGAGGCTTCACTGACTAGGGGTCCTATAAAGGTAGCAGCCAGTCAGGCAGAGGAACAGACAGCTGCAGTGGCACAGGAGCTAGCAAACAGAGCTGTGAACAGGGGAGTTTGAGTGGGAGTTCTGTTGGAGGAGAAGGTATTTGTGTGTGTTTGGATTTGTATTGTCAGTATCTGTATGTGCAGGGGCTTTGTGCTGGGAGAGAGGCTGAGCCCTGATTGGGGGCGGGGCTTCCCTGACTAGGGGTCCTACAAAGGTAGGAGCCAGTCAGGCAGCGGCACAGGAGCTAGCAAACAGAGCTTTTAACAGGGGAGTTGGAGTGGGAGTTCTGTTGGAGGAGAAGGTATTTGTGTGTGTTTGGATTTGTATTGTCAGTATCTGTATGTGCAGGGGCTTTGTGCTGGGAGAGAGGCTGAGCCCTGATTGGGGGCGGGGCTTCCCTGACTAGGGGTCCTATAAAGGTAGCAGCCAGTCAGGCAGCGGCACAGACAGCTGCAGCGGCACAGGAGCTAGCAAACAGAGCTGTAAACAGGGGAGTTTGAGTGGGAGTTCTGTTGGAGGAGAAGGTATTCGTGTGTGTTTGGTTTTGTATTGGTAGTATCTGTATGTGTAGAGGCTTGGAGGGGCTTTGTGCTGGGAGAGAAGGTGAGCACTGATTAGGGGGCGGGGCTTCACTGACTAGGGGTCCTATAAATGTAGCAGCCAGTCAGGCAGCGGCACAGGAGCTAGCAAACAGAGCTGTAAACAGGGGAGTTTGAGTGGGAGTTTTTTTGGAGGAGACGGTATTTATGTGTGTTTGGTATTGTATTGGTAGTATCTGTATGTGTATTGGTTTGGCGGGGCTTTGTGCTTGGAGAGAAGCTGAGACCTGATTAGGGGGCGAGGCTTCACTGACTAGGGGTCCTATAAAGGTAGCAGCCAGTCAGGCAGAGGAACAGACAGCTGCAGTGGCACAGGAGCTAGCAAACAGAGCTGTGAACAGGGGAGTTTGAGTGGGAGTTCTGTTGGAGGAGAAGGTATTTGTGTGTGTTTTTGTATTGGTAGTATCTGTATGTGTAGAGGCTTGGAGGGGCTAGGTGCTGGGAGAGAAGCTGAGCGCTGATTAGGGGGCGGGGCTTCACTGACTAGGGGTCCTATAAAGGTAGCAGCCAGTCAGGCAGCGGCTAAGACAGCTGCAGCGGCACAGGAGCTAGCAAACAGAGCTGTAAACAGGGGAGTTTGAGTGGGAGTTCTGTTGGAGGAGAAGGTATTTGTGTTTGTTTGGTTTTGTATTGGTAGTATCTGTATATGTAGAGGCTTTGTGCTGGGAGAGAAGCTGAGCCCTGATTAGGGGGCGGGGCTTCCCTGACTAGGGGTCCTATAAAGGTAGCAGCCAGTCAGACAGCAGCACAGGAGCTAGCAAACAGTGGTGTAAGCGGTGGAGTTTGAGTGGGAGTTCTGTTGGAGGAGAAGGTATTTGTGTGTGTTTTTTTGTATTGGTAGTATCTGTATGTGCAGAGGCTTGGAGGGGCTTTGTGCTGGGAGAGAAGCTAAGCCCTGATTAGGGGGCGGGGCTTCAATGACTAGGGGTCCTATAAAGGTAGCAGCCAGTCAGGCATTGGCACAGACAGCTGCAGCGGCACAGGAGCTAGCAAACAGAGCTGTAAACAGGGGAGTTTGAGTGGGAGTTCTGTTGGAGGAGAAGGTATTTGTCTGTGTTTGGTTTTGTATTGGTAGTATCTGTATGTGTAGGGGCTTTGTGCTGGGAGAGAAGCTGAGCCCTGATTAGGGGGCGGGGCTTCACTGACTTGGGGTCCTATAAAGGTAGCAGCCAGTCAGGCAGCGGCACAGGAGCTAGGAAACAGAGCTTTTAACAGGGGAGTTGGAGTGGGAGTTCTGTTGGAGGAGAAGGTATTTGCGTGTGCTTGGTTTTGTATTGGTAGTATCTGTATGTGTAGAGGCTTGGAGGGGCTTTGTGCTGGGAGAGAAGCTGAGCCCTGATGAGGGGGCGGGGCTTCACTGACCAGGGGTCCTATAAAGGTAGCAGCCAGTCAGGCAGCGAGTAAGACAGCTGCAGCGGCACAGGAGCTAGCAAACAGAGCTTTTAACAGGGGAGTTTGAGTGGGAGTTCTGTTGGAGGAGAAGGTATTTGTGTGTGTTTTTGTATTGGTAGTATCTGTATGTGTAGAGGCTTGGAGGGGCTAGGTGCTGGGAGAGAAGCTGAGCCCTGATTAGGGGGCGGGGCTTCACTGACTAGGGGTCCTAGAAAGGTAGCAGCCAGTCAGGCAGCGGCACAGGAGCCAGCAAACAGAGCTGTAAACAGGGGAGTTTGAGTGGGAGTTTTTTTGGAGGAGATGGTATTTGTGTGTATTTGGTTTTGCATTGGTAGTATCTGTATGTGTATTGGTTTGGCGGGGCTTTGTGCTTGGAGAGAAGCTGAGCCCTGATTAGGGGGCGGGGCTTCACTGACTAGGGTTCCTATAAAGGTAGCAGCCAGTCAGGCAGAGGAACAGACAGCTGCAGTGGCACAGGAGCTAGGAAACAGAGCTGTAAACAGGGGAGTTTGAGTGGGAGTTCTGTTGGAGGAGAAGGTATTTGTGTTTGTATTGGTAGTATCTGTATGTGTAGAGGCTTGGAGGGGCTAGGTGCTGGGAGAGAAGCTGAGCCCTGATTAGGGGGCGGGGCTTCACTGACTAGGGGTCCTAGAAAGGTAGCAGCCAGTCAGGCAGCGGCACAGGAGCTAGCAAACAGAGCTGTAAACAGGGGAGTTTGAGTGGGAGTTCTGTTGGAGGAGAAGGTATTTGTGTGTGTTCGGTTTTGTATTGGTAGTATCTGTATGTGTACGGGCTTTGTGCTGGGAGAGAAGCTGAGCCCTGATTAGGGGGCGCGGCTTGACTGACTAGGGGTCCTATAAGGGTAGCAGCCAGTCAGGCAGCGGAACAGACAGCTGCAGTGGCACAGGAGCTAGCAAACAGAGCTGTAAACAGGGGAGTTTGAGTGGGAGTTCTCTTGGAGGAGAAGGTATTTGTGTTTGTTTTTGTATTGGTAGTATCTGTATGTGTAGAGGTTTGAAGGGGCTTTGTGCTGGGAGAGAAGCTGAGCCCTGATGAGGGGGCGGGGCTTCACTGACTAGGGGTCCTATAAAGGTAGCAGCCAGTCAGGCAGCGGCTAAGACAGCTGCAGCGGCACAGGAGCTAGCAAACAGAGCTGTAAACAGGGGAGTTTGAGTGGGAGTTCTGTTGGAGGAGAAGGTATTTGTGTGTGTTTGGTTTTGTATTGTCAGTATCTGTATGTGCAGGGGCTTTGTGCTGGGAGAGAAGCTGAGCCCTGATTAGGGGGCGGGGCTTCACTGACTAGGGGTCCTATAAAGGTAGCAGCCAGTCAGACAGCAGGACAGGAGCTAGCAAACAGTGCTGTAAGCAGGGGAGTTTGAGTGGGAGTTCTGTTGGAGGAGAAGGTATTTGTGTGTGTTTTTTGTATTGGTAGTATCTGTATGTGCAGAGGCTTGGAGGGGCTTTGTGCTGGGAGAGAAGCTGAGCCCTGATTAGGGGGCGGGGCTTCACTGACTAGGGGTCCTATAAAGGTAGCAGCCAGTCAGGCATTGGCACAGACAGCTGCAGCGGCACAGGAGCTAGCAAACAGAGCTGTAAACAGGGGAGTTTGAGTGGGAGTTCTGTTGGAGGAGAAGGTATTTGTCTGTGTTTGGTTTTGTATTGTCGGTATCTGTATGTGCAGGGGCTTTGTGCTGGGAGAAAAGCTGAGCCCTGATTAGGGGGCGGGGCTTCCCTGACTAGGGGTCCTACAAAGGTAGGAGCCAGTCAGGCAGCGGCACAGGAGCTAGCAAACAGAGCTTTTAACAGGGGAGTTGGAGTGGGACTTCTGTTGAAGGAGAAGGTATTTGTGTGTGTTTGGTTTTGTATTGGTAGTATCTGTATGTGTAGAGACTTGGAGGGGCTTTGTGCTGGGAGAGAAGCTGAGCCCTGATTAGGGGGCGGGGCTTCACTGACTAGGGGTCCTATAAATGTAGCAACCAGTCAGGCAGCGGCACAGGAGCTAGCAAACAGAGCTGTAAACAGGGGAGTTTGAGTGGGAGCTTTTTTGGAGGAGATGGTATTTGTGTGTGTTTGGTTTTGTATTGGTAGTATCTGTATGTGTATTGGTTTGGCGGGGCTTTGTGCTTGGAGAGAAGCTGAGCCCTGATTAGGGGGCGGGGCTTCACTGACTAGGGGTCCTATAAAGGTAGCAGCCAGTCAGGCAGCGGCACAGGAGCTAGCAAACAGAGCTGTGAACAGGGGAGTTTGAGTGGGAGTTCTGTTGGAGGAGAAGGTATTTGTGTGTGTTTTTGTATTGGTAGTATCTGTATGTGTAGAGGCTTGGAGGGGCTAGGTGCTGGGAGAGAAGCTGAGCCCTGATTAGGGGGCGGGGCTTCACTGACTAGGGGTCCTATAAAGGTAGCAGCCAGTCAGGCAGCGGCACAGACAGCTGCAGCGGCACAGGAGCTAGGAAACAGAGCTGTAAACAGGGGAGTTCGAGTGGGAGTTCTGTTGGAGGAGAAGGTATTTGTGTGTGTTTGGTTTTGTATTGGTAGTATCTGTATGTGTAGGGGCTTTGTGCTGGGAGAGAAGCTGAGCCCTGATTAGGGGGCGGGGCTTCACTGACTAGGGGTCCTATAAAGGTAGCAGCCAGTCAGGCAGCTGCTAAGACAGCTGCAGCGGCACAGGAGCTAGCAAACAGAGCTGTAAACAGGGGAGTTGGAGTGGGAGTTCTGCTGGAGGAGAAGGTATTTGTGTGTGTTTGGTTTTGTATTGTCAGTATCTGTATGTGCAGGGGCTTTGTGCTGGGAGAGAAGCTGAGCCCTGATTAGGTGGCGGGGCTTCACTGACTAGGGGTCCTATAAAGGTAGCAGCCAGTCAGGCAGCGGCACAGACAGCTGCAGCGGCACAGGACCTAGCAAACAGAGCTTTTAACAGGGGAGTTGGAGTGGGAGTTCTGTTGGACGAGAAGGTATTTGCGTGTGTTTGGTTTTGTATTGGTAGTATCTGTATGTGTAGAGGCTTGGAGGGGCTTTGTCCTGGGAGAGAAGCTGAGCCCTGATTAGGGGGCGGGGCTTCACTGACTAGGGGTCCTATAAATGTAGCAGCCAGTCAAGCAGCGGCACAGGAGCTAGCAAACAGAGCTGTGAACAGGGGAGTTTGAGTGGGAGTTCTGTTGGAGGAGAAGGTATTTGTGTGTGTTTTTGTATTGGTAGTATCTGTATGTGTAGAGGCTTGGAGGGGCTAGGTGCTGGGAGAGAAGCTGAGCCCTGATTAGGGGGCGGGGCTTCACTGACTAGGGGTCCTATAAAGGTAGCAGCCAGTCAGGCAGCGGCACAGACAGCTGCAGCGGCACAGGAGCTAGCAAACAGAGCTGTAAACAGGGGAGTTTGAGTGGAGGTTCTGTTGGAGGAGATGGTATTTGTGTGTGTTTGGTTTTGTATTGGTAGTATCTGTATGTGTAGAGGCTTGGAGGGGCTTTGTGCTGGAAGAGAAGCTGAGCCCTGATTAGGGGCCGGGGCTGACTGACTAGGGGTCCTATAAAGGTAGCAGCCAGTCAGGCAGCGGCACAGACAGCTGCAGCGGCACAGGAGCTAGCAAACAGAGCTGTAAACAGGGGAGTTGGAGTTCTGTTGGAGGAGAAGGTATTTGTGTGTGTTTAGTTTAGTATTGTTAGTATCTGTATGTGCAGGGGCTTTGTGCTGGGAGAGAAGCTGAGCCCTCATTAGGGAGCGGGGCTTCCCTGACTAGGGGTCCTACAAAGGTAGCAGCCAGTCAGGCAGCGGCACAGGAGCTAGCAAACAGAGCTTTTAACAGGGGAGTTGGAGTGGGAGTTCTGTTGGAGGAGAAGGTATTTGTGTGTGTTTGGTTTTGTATTGGTAGTATCTGTATGTGTAGAGATTTGGAGGGGCTTTGTGCTGGGAGAGAAGCTGAGCCCTGATTAGGGGGCGGGGCTTCACTGACTAGGGGTCCTATAAATGTAGCAGCCAGTCAGGTAGCGTCACAGGAGCTAGCAAACAGAGCTGTAAACAGGGGAGTTTGAGTGGGAGTTCTGTTGGAGGAGAAGGTATTTGTATGTGTAGAGGCTTGGAGGGGCTAGGTGCTGGGAGAGAAGCTGAGCCCTGATTAGGGGGCGGGGCTTCACTGACTAGGGGTCCTATAAAGGCAGCAGCCAGTCAGGCAGCGGCACAGGAGCTAGCAAACATTGCTGTAAGCAGGGGAGTTGGAGTGGGAGTTCTGTTGGAGGAGAAGGTATTTGTGTGTGTTTGGTTTTGTATTGGTAGTATCTGTATGTGTAGAGGCTTGGAGGGGCTTTGTGCTGGGAGAGAAGCTGAGCACTGATTTGGGGGCGGGGCTTCACTGACTAGGGGTCCTACAAAGGTAGCAGCCAGTCAGGCAGCGGCACAGGAGCTAGCAAACAGAGCTGTAAACAGGGGAGTTTGAGTGGGAGTTCTGTTGGAGGAGAAGGTATTTGTGTGTGTTCGGTTTTGTATTGGTAGTGTCTGTATGTGTACGGGCTTTGTGCTGGGAGAGAAGCTGAGCCCTGATTAGGGGGCGGGGCTTCACGGACTAGGTGTCCTATAAAGGTAGCAGCCAGTCAGGCAGCGGCTAAGACAGCTGCAGCGGCACAGGAGTTAGCAAACAGAGCTGTAAACAGGGGAGTTTGAGTGGGAGTTCTGTTGGAGGAGAAGGTATTTGTGTGTGTTTGGTTTTGTATTGTCAGTATCTGTATGTGCAGGGGCTTTGTGCTGGGAGAGAAGCTGAGCCCTGATTAGGGGGCGGGGCTTCCCTGACTAGGGGTCCTATAAAGGTAGCAGCCAGTCAGACAGCAGCACAGAAGCTAGCAAACAGTGCTGTAAGCAGGGGAGTTTGAGTGGGAGTTCTGTTGGAGGAGAAGGTATTTGTGTGTGTTTTTTTGTATTGGTAGTATCTGTATGTGTAGAGGCTTGGAGGGCCTTTGTGCTGGGAGAGAAGCTGAGCCCTGATTAGGGGGCGGGGCTTCACTGACTAGGGGTCCTATAAATGTAGCAGCCAGTCAGGCAGCGGCACAGGAGCTAGCAAACAGAGCTGTAAACAGGGGAGTTTGAGTGGGAGTTTTTTTGGAGGAGACGGTATTTATGTGTGTTTGGTATTGTATTGGTAGTATCTGTATGTGTATTGGTTTGGCGGGGCTTTGTGCTTGGAGAGAAGCTGAGACCTGATTAGGGGGCGAGGCTTCACTGACTAGGGGTCCTATAAAGGTAGCAGCCAGTCAGGCAGAGGAACAGACAGCTGCAGTGGCACAGGAGCTAGCAAACAGAGCTGTGAACAGGGGAGTTTGAGTGGGAGTTCTGTTGGAGGAGAAGGTATTTGTGTGTGTTTTTGTATTGGTAGTATCTGTATGTGTAGAGGCTTGGAGGGGCTAGGTGCTGGGAGAGAAGCTGAGCGCTGATTAGGGGGCGGGGCTTCACTGACTAGGGGTCCTATAAAGGTAGCAGCCAGTCAGGCAGCGGCTAAGACAGCTGCAGCGGCACAGGAGCTAGCAAACAGAGCTGTAAACAGGGGAGTTTGAGTGGGAGTTCTGTTGGAGGAGAAGGTATTTGTGTGTGTTCGGTTTTGTATTGGTAGTATCTGTATGTGTACGGGCTTTGTGCTGGGAGAGAAGCTGAGCCCTGATTAGGGGGCGCGGCTTGACTGACTAGGGGTCCTATAAGGGTAGCAGCCAGTCAGGCATTGGCACAGACAGCTGCAGCGGCACAGGAGCTAGCAAACAGAGCTGTAAACAGGGGAGTTTGAGTGGGAGTTCTGTTGGAGGAGAAGGTATTTGTCTGTGTTTGGTTTTGTATTGTCAGTATCTGTATGTGCAGGGGCTTTGTGCTGGGAGAAAAGCTGAGCCCTGATTAGGGGGCGGGGCTTCCATGACTAGGGGTCCTACAAAGGTAGGAGCCAGTCAGGCAGCGGCACAGGAGCTAGCAAACAGAGCTTTTAACAGGGGAGTTGGAGTGGGACTTCTGTTGAAGGAGAAGGTATTTGTGTGTGTTTGGTTTTGTATTGGTAGTATCTGTATGTGTAGAGACTTGGAGGGGCTTTGTGCTGGGAGAGAAGCTGAGCCCTGATTAGGGGGCGGGGCTTCACTGACTAGGGGTCCTATAAATGTAGCAGCCAGTCAGGCAGCGGCACAGGAGCTAGCAAACAGAGCTGTAAACAGGGGAGTTTGAGTGGGAGCTTTTTTGGAGGAGATGGTATTTGTGTGTGTTTGGTTTTGTATTGGTAGTATCTGTATGTGTATTGGTTTGGCGGGGCTTTGTGCTTGGAGAGAAGCTGAGCCCTGATTAGGGGGCGGGGCTTCACTGACTAGGGGTCCTATAAAGGTAGCAGCCAGTCAGGCAGCGGCACAGGAGCTAGCAAACAGAGCTGTGAACAGGGGAGTTTGAGTGGGAGTTCTGTTGGAGGAGAAGGTATTTGTGTGTGTTTTCGTATTGGTAGTATCTGTATGTGTAGAGGCTTGGAGGGGCTAGGTGCTGGGAGAGAAGCTGAGCCCTGATTAGGGGGCGGGGCTTCACTGAATAGGGGTCCTATAAAGGTAGCAGCCAGTCAGGCAGCGGCACAGACAGCTGCAGCGGCACAGGAGCTAGGAAACAGAGCTGTAAACAGGGGAGTTTGAGTGGGAGTTCTGTTGGAGGAGAAGATATTTGTGTGTGTTTGGTTTTGTATTGGTAGTATCTGTATGTGTAGGGGCTTTGTGCTGGGAGAGAAGCTGAGCCCTGATTAGGGGGCGGGGCTTCACTGACTAGGGGTCCTATAAAGGTAGCAGCCAGTCAGGCAGCTGCTAAGACAGCTGCAGCGGCACAGGAGCTAGGAAACAGAGCTGTAAACAGGGGAGTTGGAGTGGGAGTTCTGCTGGAGGAGAAGGTATTTGTGTGTGTTTGGTTTTGTATTGTCAGTATCTGTATGTGCAGGGGCTTTGTGCTGGGAGAGAAGCTGAGCCCTGATTAGGTGGCGGGGCTTCACTGACTAGGGGTCCTATAAAGGTAGCAGCCAGTCAGGCAGCGGCACAGACAGCTGCAGCGGCACAGGACCTAGCAAACAGAGCTGTAAACAGGGGAGTTTGAGTGGGAGTTCTGTTGGAGGAGAAGGTATTTGTGTGTGTTTGGTTTTGTATTGGTAGTATCTGTATGTTTACGGGCTTTGTGCTGGGAGAGAAGCTGAGCCCTGATTAGGGGGCGGGGCTTCCCTGACTAGGGGTCCTATAAAGGTAGCAGCCAGTCAGGCAGCGGCACAGGAGCTAGCAAACAGAGCTGTAAACAGGGGAGTTTGAGTGGGAGTTCTGTTGGAGGAGAAGGTATTTGTGTGTGTTTTTGTATAGGTAGTATCTGTATGTGTAGAGGCTTGGAGGGGCTAGGTGCTGCGAGAGAAGCTGAGCCCTGATTAGGGGGCGGGGCTTCACTGACAAGGGGTCCTATAAAGGTAGCAGCCAGTCAGGCATCGGCACAGACAGCTGCAGCGGCACAGGAGCTAGCAAACAGAGCTGTAAACACGGGAGTTTGAGTGGGATTTCTGTTGGAGGAGATGGTATTTGTGTGTGTTTGGTTTTGTATTGGTAGTATCTGTATGTGTAGGGGTTTGGCGGGGCTTTGTGCTTGGAGAGAAGCTGAGCCCTGATTAGGGGCGGGGCTTCACTGACTAGGGGTCCTATAAAGGTAGCAGCCAGTCAGGCAGTGGCACAGACAGCTGAAGCGGCACAGGAGCTAGCAAACAGAGCTGTAAGCAGGGGAGTTTGAGTGGGAGTTCTGTTGGAGGAGAAGGTATTTGTGTTTTTTTGTATTGGTAGTATCTGTATGTGTAGAGGCTTGGAGGGGCTTTGTGCTGGGAGAGAAGCTGAGCCCTGATTGGGGGCGGTGCTTCACTGACTAGGGGTCCTATAAAGCTAGCAGCCAGTCAGGCAGCGGCACAGGAGCTAGCAAACAGACCTGTAAACAGGGGAGTTTGAGTGGGAGTTCTGTTGGAGGAGAAGGTATTTGTGTGTGTTTTTGTATTGGTAGTATCTGTATGTGTAGAGGCTTGGAGGGGCTAGGTGCTGCGAGAGAAGCTGAGCCCTGATTAGGGGGCGGGGCTTCACGGCAAGGGGTCCTATAAAGGTCGCAGCCAGTCAGGCAGTGGCACAGGAGCTAGCAAACAGAGCTGTAAACAGGGGAGTTTGAATGGGAGTTCTGTTGGAGGAGAAGGTATTTGTGTTTGTTTTTGTATTGGTAGTATCTGTATGTGTAGAGGTTTGAAGGGGCTTTGTGCTGGGAGAGAAGCTGAGCCCTGATTAGGGGGCGGGGCTTCACTGACTAGGGGTCCTGTAAAGGTAGAAGCCAGTCAGGCAGCGGCACAGACAGCTGCAGCGGCACAGGAGCTAGCAAACAGAGCTGTAAACAGGGGAGTGTGAGTGGGAGTTCTGTTGGAGGAGAAGGTATTTGTGTGTGTTTGGTTTTGTATTGGTAGTATCTGTATGTGTAGGGGCTTTGTGCTGGGAGAGAAGCTGAGCCCTGATTAGGGGGCGGGGCTTCACTGACTAGGGGTCCTATAAAGGTAGCAGCCAGTCAGACAGCGGCACAGGAGCTAGAAAACAGAGCTGTAAGCAGGGGAGTTTGAGTGGGAGTTCTGTTGGAGGAGAAGGTATTTGTGTATGTTTTTTTGTATTGGTAGTGTCTGTATGTGTAGGGGTTTGGCGGGGCTTTGTGCTTGGAGAGAAGCTGAGCCCTGATTAGGGGGCGGGGCTTCACTGACTAGGGGTCCTATAAAGGTAGCAGCCAGTCAGGCATCGGAACAGACAGCTGCAGTGGCACAGGAGCTAGCAAACAGAGCTGTAAACAGGGGAGTTTGAGTGGGAGTTCTGTTGGAGGAGAAGGTATTTGTGTGTGTTCGGTTTTGTATTGGTAGTGTCCGTATGTGTACGGGCTTTGTGCTGGGAGAGAAGCTGAGCCCTGATTAGGGGGCGGGGCATCACTGACTAGGTGTCCTGTAAAGGTAGCAGCCAGTCAGGCAGCGGCTAAGACAGCTGCAGCGGCACAGGAGCTAGCAAACAGAGCTGTAAACAGGGGAGTTGGAGTGGGAGTTCTGTTGGAGGAGAAGGTATTTGTGTGTTTTTGGTTTTGTATTGTCAGTATCTGTATGTGCAGGGGCTTTGTGCTGGGAGAGAAGCTGAGCCCTGATTAGGGGGCGGGGCTTCACTGACAAGGGGTCCTATAAAGGTAGCAGCCAGTCAGGCATCGGAACAGACAGCTGCAGCGGCACAGGAGCTTGCAAACAGAGCTCTAAACAGGGGAGTTTGAGTGGGAGTTCTGTTGGAGGAGAAGGTATTTGTGTGTGTTTGGTTTTGTATTGGTAGTATCTGTATGTGTAGAGGCTTGGAGGGGCTTTGTGCTTGGAGAGAAGCTGAGCCCTGATTAGGGGGCGGGGCTTCACTGACTAGGGGTCCTATAAAACTGGCAGCCAGTCAGGCAGCGGCACAGGAGCTAGCAAACAGAGCTGTAAACAGGGGAGTCTGAGTGGGAGTTCTGTTGGAGGAGAAGGTATTTGTGTGTGTTTTTGTATTGGTAGTATCTGTATGTGTAGAGGCTTGGAGGGGCTAGGTGCTGCGAGAGAAGCTGAGCCCTGATTAGGGGGCGGGGCTTAACTGACTAGGCGTCCTATAAAGGTAGCAGCCAGTCAGGCAGCGGCACAGACAGCTGCAGCGGCACAGGAGCTAGCAAACAGAGCTGTAAGCAGGGGAGTTTGAGTGGGAGTTCTGTTGGAGGAGAAGGTATTTGTGTTTTTTTGTATTGGTAGTATCTGTATGTGTAGAGGCTTGGAGGGGCTTTGTGCTGGGAGAGAAGCTGAGCCCTGATTGGGGGCGGTGCTTCACTGACTAGGGGTCCTATAAAGCTAGCAGCCAGTCAGGCAGCGGCACAGGAGCTAGCAAACAGACCTGTAAACAGGGGAGTTTGAGTGGGAGTTCTGTTGGAGGAGAAGGTATTTGTGTGTGTTCGGTTTTGTATTGGTAGTGTCTGTATGTGTACGTGCTTTGTGCTGGGAGAGAAGCTGAGCCCTGATTAGGGGGCGGGGCTTCACTGACTAGGGGTCCTATAAAGGTAGCAGCCAGTCAGGCAGGGAACAGACAGCTTCAGTGGCACAGGAGCTAGCAAACAGAGCTGTAAACAGGGGAGTTTGAGTGGGAGTTCTGTTGGAGGAGAAGGTATTTGTGTTTGTTTTTGTATTGGTAGTATCTGTATGTGTAGAGGTTTGAAGGGGCTTTGTGCTGGGAGAGAAGCTGAGCCCTGATTAGGGGGCGGGGCTTCACTGACTAGGGGTCCTGTAAAGGTAGCAGCCAGTCAGGCAGCGGCACAGACAGCTGCAGTGGCACAGGAGCTAGCAAACAGAGCTGTAAGCAGGGGAGTTTGAGTGGGAGTTCTGTTGGAGGAGAAGGTATTTTTTTTTTGTATTGGTAGTATCTGTATGTGTAGAGGCTTGGAGGGGCTTTGTGCTGGGAGAGAAGCTGAGCCCTGATTGGGGGCGGTGCTTCACTGACTAGGGGTCCTATAAAACTGGCAGCCAGTCAGGCAGCGGCACAGGAGCTAGCAAACAGAGCTGTAAACAGGGGAGTTTGAGTGGGAGTTCTGTTGGAGGAGAAGGTATTTGTGTGTGTTTTTGTATTTGTAGTATCTGTATGTGTAGAGGCTTGGAGGGGCTAGGTGCTGCGAGAGAAGCTGAGCCAGCGGCACAGGAGCTAGCAAACAGAGCTGTAAACAGGGGAGTTTGAGTGGGAGTTCTGTTGGAGGACAAGGTATTTGTGTGTGTTTGGTTTTGTATTGGTAGTATCTGTATGTGTAGCGGCTTTGTGCTGGGAGAGAAGCTGAGCCCTGACTAGGGGGCGGGGCTTCACTGACTAGGGGTCCTATAAAGGTAGCAGCAGGTCAGGCAGCGCCACAGGAGCTAGCAAACAGAGCTGTAAACAGGGGAGTTTGAGTGGGAGTTCTGTTGTAGGAGAAGGTATTTGTGTGTGTTCGGTTTTGTATTGGTGGTATCTGTATATGTAGGGGCTTTGTGCTGGGAGAGAAGCTGAGCCCTGATTAGGGGGCGGGGCTTCACTGACTAGGAGTCCTATAAAGGTAGCGGCACAGACAGCTGCACCGGCACAGGAGCTAGCAAACAGAGCTGTAAACAGGGGAGTTTGAGTGGGAGTTCTGTTGGAGGAGAAAGTATGTGTGTGTTTGGTTTTGTATTGGTGGTATCTGAATTGGAAGGGGCTTTGTGCTGGGAGAGAAGCTGAGCCCTGACTAGGGGGCGGGGCTTCACTGACTAGGGGTCCTATAAAGGTAGAAGCCAGTCAGGCAGCAGCACAGACAGCTGCAGCGGCACAGGAGCTAGCAAACAGAGCTGTAAACAGGGGAGTTTGAGTGGGAGTTCTGTTGGAGGAGAAAGTATGTGTGTGTTTGGTTTTGTATTGGTGGTATCTGAATTGGAAGGGGCTTTGTGCTGGGAGAGAAGCTGAGCCCTGATTAGGGGGCGGGGCTTCACTGACTAGGGGTCCTATAAAGGTAGCAGCCAGTCAGGCAGCGGCACAGACAGCTGCAGCGGCACAGGAGCTAGCAAACAGAGCTGTAAACAGGGGAGTTTGAGTGGAGGTTCTGTTGGAGGAGATGGTATTTGTGTGTGTTTGGTTTTGTATTGGTAGTATCTGTATGTGTAGAGGCTTGGAGGGGCTTTGTGCTGGAAGAGAAGCTGAGCCCTGATTAGGGGCCGGGGCTGACTGACTAGGGGTCCTATAAAGGTAGCAGCCAGTCAGACAGCGGCACAGACAGCTGCAGCGGCACAGGAGCTAGCAAACAGAGCTGTAAACAGGGGAGTTGGAGTTCTGTTGGAGGAGAAGGTATTTGTGTGTGTTTAGTTTAGTATTGTTAGTATCTGTATGTGCAGGGGATTTGTGCTGGGAGAGAAGCTGAGCCCTCATTAGGGAGCGGGGCTTCCCTGACTAGGGGTCCTACAAAGGTAGCAGCCAGTCAGGCAGCGGCACAGGAGCTAGCAAACAGAGCTTTTAACAGGGGAGTTGGAGTGGGAGTTCTGTTGGAGGAGAAGGTATTTGTGTGTGTTTGGTTTTGTATTGGTAGTATCTGTATGTGTAGAGATTTGGAGGGGCTTTGTGCTGGGAGAGAAGCTGAGCCCTGATTAGGGGGCGGGGCTTCACTGACTAGGGGTCCTATAAATGTAGCAGCCAGTCAGGTAGCGTCACAGGAGCTAGCAAACAGAGCTGTAAACAGGGGAGTTTGAGTGGGAGTTCTGTTGGAGGAGAAGGTATTTGTATGTGTAGAGGCTTGGAGGGGCTAGGTGCTGGGAGAGAAGCTGAGCCCTGATTTGGGGGCGGGGCTTCACTGACTAGGGGTCCTATAAAGGCAGCAGCCAGTCAGGCAGCGGCACAGGAGCTAGCAAACATTGCTGTAAGCAGGGGAGTTGGAGTGGGAGTTCTGTTGGAGGAGAAGGTATTTGTGTGTGTTTGGTTTTGTATTGGTAGTATCTGTATGTGTAGAGGCTTGGAGGGGCTTTGTGCTGGGAGAGAAGCTGAGCCCTGATTTGGGGGCGGGGCTTCACTGACTAGGGGTCCTACAAAGGTAGCAGCCAGTCAGGCAGCGGCACAGGAGCTAGCAAACAGAGCTGTAAACAGGGGAGTTTGAGTGGGAGTTCTGTTGGAGGAGAAGGTATTTGTGTGTGTTCGGTTTTGTATTGGTAGTGTCTGTATGTGTACGGGCTTTGTGCTGGGAGAGAAGCTGAGCCCTGATTAGGGGGCGGGGCTTCACGGACTAGGTGTCCTATAAAGGTAGCAGCCAGTCAGGCAGCGGCTAAGACAGCTGCAGCGGCACAGGAGTTAGCAAACAGAGCTGTAAACGGGAGTTTGAGTGGGAGTTCTGTTGGAGGAGAAGGTATTTGTGTGTGTTTGGTTTTGTATTGTCAGTATCTGTATGTGCAGGGGCTTTGTGCTGGGAGAGAAGCTGAGCCCTGATTAGGGGGCGGGGCTTCCCTGACTAGGGGTCCTATAAAGGTAGCAGCCAGTCAGACAGCAGCACAGAAGCTAGCAAACAGTGCTGTAAGCAGGGGAGTTTGAGTGGGAGTTCTGTGGGAGGAGAAGGTATTTGTGTGTGTTTTTTTGTATTGGTAGTATCTGTATGTGTAGAGGCTTGGAGGGCCTTTGTGCTGGGAGAGAAGCTGAGCCCTGATTAGGGGGCGGGGCTTCACTGACTAGGGGTCCTATAAAGGTAGCAGCCAGTCAGGCAGCGGCACAGGAGCTAGCAAACAGAGCTGTAAACAGGGGAGTTTGTGTTGGAGTTCTGTTGGAGGAGAAGGTATTTGTGTGTGTTTGGTTTTGCATTGGTAGTATCTGTATGTGTAGAGGCTTGGAGGGGCTTTGTGCTGGGAGAGAAGCTGAGCCCTGATTAGGGGGCGGGGCTTCACTGACTAGGGGTCCTATAAATGTAGCAGCCAGTCAGGCAGCGGCACAGGAGCTAGCAAACAGAGCTGTAAACAGGGGAGTTTGAGTGGGAGTTTTTTTGGAGGAGACGGTATTTATGTGTGTTTGGTATTGTATTGGTAGTATCTGTATGTGTATTGGTTTGGCGGGGCTTTGTGCTTGGAGAGAAGCTGAGACCTGATTAGGGGGCGAGGCTTCACTGACTAGGGGTCCTATAAAGGTAGCAGCCAGTCAGGCAGAGGAACAGACAGCTGCAGTGGCACAGGAGCTAGCAAACAGAGCTGTGAACAGGGGAGTTTGAGTGGGAGTTCTGTTGGAGGAGAAGGTATTTGTGTGTGTTCGGTTTTGTATTGGTAGTATCTGTATGTGTACGGGCTTTGTGCTGGGAGAGAAGCTGAGCCCTGATTAGGGGGCGCGGCTTGACTGACTAGGGGTCCTATAAGGGTAGCAGCCAGTCAGGCATTGGCACAGACAGCTGCAGCGGCACAGGAGCTAGCAAACAGAGCTGTAAACAGGGGAGTTTGAGTGGGAGTTCTGTTGGAGGAGAAGGTATTTGTCTGTGTTTGGTTTTGTATTGTCAGTATCTGTATGTGCAGGGGCTTTGTGCTGGGAGAAAAGCTGAGCCCTGATTAGGGGGCGGGGCTTCCCTGACTAGGGGTCCTACAAAGGTAGGAGCCAGTCAGGCAGCGGCACAGGAGCTAGCAAACAGAGCTTTTAACAGGGGAGTTGGAGTGGGACTTCTGTTGAAGGAGAAGGTATTTGTGTGTGTTTGGTTTTGTATTGGTAGTATCTGTATGTGTAGAGACTTGGAGGGGCTTTGTGCTGGGAGAGAAGCTGAGCCCTGATTAGGGGGCGGGGCTTCACTGACTAGGGGTCCTATAAATGTAGCAGCCAGTCAGGCAGCGGCACAGGAGCTAGCAAACAGAGCTGTAAACAGGGGAGTTTGAGTGGGAGCTTTTTTGGAGGAGATGGTATTTGTGTGTGTTTGGTTTTGTATTGGTAGTATCTGTATGTGTATTGGTTTGGCGGGGCTTTGTGCTTGGAGAGAAGCTGAGCCCTGATTAGGGGGCGGGGCTTCACTGACTAGGGGTCCTATAAAGGTAGCAGCCAGTCAGGCAGCGGCACAGGAGCTAGCAAACAGAGCTGTGAACAGGGGAGTTTGAGTGGGAGTTCTGTTGGAGGAGAAGGTATTTGTGTGTGTTTTTGTATTGGTAGTATCTGTATGTGTAGAGGCTTGGAGGGGCTAGGTGCTGGGAGAGAAGCTGAGCCCTGATTAGGGGGCGGGGCTTCACTGAATAGGGGTCCTATAAAGGTAGCAGCCAGTCAGGCAGCGGCACAGGAGCTAGCAAACAGAGCTGTAAACAGGGGAGTTTGAGTGGGAGTTCTGTTGGAGGAGAAGGTATTTGTGTGTGTTTTTGTATAGGTAGTATCTGTATGTGTAGAGGCTTGGAGGGGCTAGGTGCTGCGAGAGAAGCTGAGCCCTGATTAGGGGGCGGGGCTTCACTGACAAGGGGTCCTATAAAGGTAGCAGCCAGTCAGGCATCGGCACAGACAGCTGCAGCGGCACAGGAGCTAGCAAACAGAGCTGTAAACACGGGAGTTTGAGTGGGATTTCTGTTGGAGGAGATGGTATTTGTGTGTGTTTGGTTTTGTATTGGTAGTATCTGTATGTGTAGGGGTTTGGCGGGGCTTTGTGCTTGGAGAGAAGCTGAGCCCTGATTAGGGGCGGGGCTTCACTGACTAGGGGTCCTATAAAGGTAGCATCCAGTCAGGCAGCGGCACAGACAGCTGAAGCGGCACAGGAGCTAGCAAACAGAGCTGTAAACAGGGGAGTTTGAATGGGAGTTCTGTTGGAGGAGAAGGTATTTGTGTTTGTTTTTGTATTGGTAGTATCTGTATGTGTAGAGGTTTGAAGGGGCTTTGTGCTGGGAGAGAAGCTGAGCCCTGATTAGGGGGCGGGGCTTCACTGACTAGGGGTCCTGTAAAGGTAGAAGCCAGTCAGGCAGCGGCACAGACAGCTGCAGCGGCACAGGAGCTAGCAAACAGAGCTGTAAACAGGGGAGTTTGAGTGGGAGTTCTGTTGGAGGAGAAGGTATTTGTGTGTGTTCGGTTTTGTATTGGTAGTGTCCGTATGTGTACGGGCTTTGTGCTGGGAGAGAAGCTGAGCCCTGATTAGGGGGCGGGGCATCACTGACTAGGTGTCCTATAAAGGTAGCAGCCAGTCAGGCAGCGGCTAAGACAGCTGCAGCGGCACAGGAGCTAGCAAACAGAGCTGTAAACAGGGGAGTTGGAGTGGGAGTTCTGTTGGAGGAGAAGGTATTTGTGTGTTTTTGGTTTTGTATTGTCAGTATCTGTATGTGCAGGGGCTTTGTGCTGGGAGAGAAGCTGAGCCCTGATTAGGGGGCGGGGCTTCACTGACAAGGGGTCCTATAAAGGTAGCAGCCAGTCAGGCATCGGAACAGACAGCTGCAGCGGCACAGGAGCTTGCAAACAGAGCTGTAAACAGGGGAGTTTGAGTGGGAGTTCTGTTGGAGGAGAAGGTATTTGTGTGTGTTTTTGTATTGGTAGTATCTGTATGTGTAGAGGCTTGGAGGGGCTAGGTGCTGCGAGAGAAGCTGAGCCCTGATTAGGGGGCGGGGCTTAACTGACTAGGCGTCCTATAAAGGTAGCAGCCAGTCAGGCAGCGGCACAGACAGCTGCAGCGGCACAGGAGCTAGCAAACAGAGCTGTAAGCAGGGGAGTTTGAGTGGGAGTTCTGTTGGAGGAGAAGGTATTTGTGTTTTTTTGTATTGGTAGTATCTGTATGTGTAGAGGCTTGGAGGGGCTTTGTGCTGGGAGAGAAGCTGAGCCCTGATTGGGGGCGGTGCTTCACTGACTAGGGGTCCTATAAAGCTAGCAGCCAGTCAGGCAGCGGCACAGGAGCTAGCAAACAGACCTGTAAACAGGGGAGTTTGAGTGGGAGTTCTGTTGGAGGAGAAGGTATTTGTGTGTGTTCGGTTTTGTATTGGTAGTGTCTGTATGTGTACGGGCTTTGTGCTGGGAGAGAAGCTGAGCCCTGATTAGGGGGCGGGGCTTCACTGACTAGGGGTCCTATAAAGGTAGCAGCCAGTCAGGCAGGGAACAGACAGCTTCAGTGGCACAGGAGCTAGCAAACAGAGCTGTAAACAGGGGAGTTTGAGTGGGAGTTCTGTTGGAGGAGAAGGTATTTGTGTTTGTTTTTGTATTGGTAGTATCTGTATGTGTAGAGGTTTGAAGGGGCTTTGTGCTGGGAGAGAAGCTGAGCCCTGATTAGGGGGCGGGGCTTCACTGACTAGGGGTCCTGTAAAGGTAGCAGCCAGTCAGGCAGCGGCACAGACAGCTGCAGCGGCACAGGAGCTAGCAAACAGAGCTGTAAGCAGGGGAGTTTGAGTGGGAGTTCTGTTGGAGGAGAAGGTATTTTTTTTTTGTATTTGTAGTATCTGTATGTGTAGAGGCTTGGAGGGGCTAGGTGCTGCGAGAGAAGCTGAGCCAGCGGCACAGGAGCTAGCAAACAGAGCTGTAAACAGGGGAGTTTGAGTGGGAGTTCTGTTGGAGGACAAGGTATTTGTGTGTGTTTGGTTTTGTATTGGTAGTATCTGTATGTGTAGCGGCTTTGTGCTGGGAGAGAAGCTGAGCCCTGACTAGGGGGCGGGGCTTCACTGACTAGGGGTCCTATAAAGGTAGCAGCAGGTCAGGCAGCGCCACAGGAGCTAGCAAACAGAGCTGTAAACAGGGGAGTTTGAGTGGGAGTTCTGTTGGAGAAGAAGGTATTTGTGTGTGTTTGGTTTTGTATTGGTAGTATCTGTATTTGCAGGGGCTTTGTGCTGGGAGAGAAGCTGAGCCCTGATTAGGGGGCGGGGCTTCACTGACTAGGGGTCCTATGAAGGTAGGAGCCAGTCAGGCAGCAGCACAGAGAGCTGCAGCGGCACAGGAGCTAGCAAACAGAGCTGTAAACAGGGGAGTTTGAGTGGGAGTTCTGTTGTAGGAGAAGGTATTTGTGTGTGTTCGGTTTTGTATTGGTGGTATCTGTATATGTAGGGGCTTTGTGCTGGGAGAGAAGCTGAGCCCTGATTAGGGGGCGGGGCTTCACTGACTAGGAGTCCTATAAAGGTAGCGGCACAGACAGCTGCACCGGCACAGGAGCTAGCAAACAGAGCTGTAAACAGGGGAGTTTGAGTGGGAGTTCTGTTGGAGGAGAAAGTATGTGTGTGTTTGGTTTTGTATTGGTGGTATCTGAATTGGAAGGGGCTTTGTGCTGGGAGAGAAGCTGAGCCCTGACTAGGGGGCGGGGCTTCACTGACTAGGGGTCCTATAAAGGTAGAAGCCAGTCAGGCAGCAGCACAGACAGCTGCAGCGGCACAGGAGCTAGCAAACAGAGCTGTAAACAGGGGAGTTTGAGTGGGAGTTCTGTTGGAGGAGAAAGTATGTGTGTGTTTGGTTTTGTATTGGTGGTATCTGAATTGGAAGGGGCTTTGTGCTGGGAGAGAAGCTGAGCCCTGATTAGGGGGCGGGGCTTCCCTGACTAGGGGTCCTATAAAGGTAGCGGCACAGACAGCTGCACCGGCACAGGAGCTAGCAAACAGAGCTGTAAACAGGGGAGTTTGAGTGGGAGTTCTGTTGGAGGAGAAAGTATGTGTGTGTTTGGTTTTGTATTGGTGGTATCTGAATTGGAAGGGGCTTTGTGCTGGGAGAGAAGCTGAGCCCTGATTAGGGGGCGGGGCTTCCCTGACTAGGGGTCCTATAAAGGTAGCAGCCAGTCAGGCAGCGGCACAGGAGCTAGCAAAAAGAGCTGTAAACAGGGGAGTTTGAGTGGGGGTTCTGTTGGAGGAGAAGGTATTTGTGTGTGTTTGGTTTTGTATTGGTAGTATCTGTATGTGTAGGGGCTTTGTGCTGGGAGAGAAGCTGAGCCCTGAGTAGGGGGCGGGGCTTCACTGACTAGGGGTCCTATGAAGGTAGCAGCCAGTCAGGCAGGGGCACAGACAGCTGCAGCGGCACAGGAGCTAGCAAACAGAGCTGTAAACAGGGGAGTTTGAGTGGGAGTTCTGTTGGAGGAGAAGGTATTTGTGTGTGTGTTTGGTTTTGTACTGGTAGTATCTGTACGTGTAGGGGCTTTGTGCTGGGAGAGAAGCTGAGCCCTGATTAGGGGGCGGGGCTTCACTGACTAGGGGTCCTATGAAGGTAGCAGCCAGTCAGGCAGCGGCACAGACAGCTGCAGCAGCACAGGAGCTTGCAAACAGAGCTGTAAACAGGGGAGTTTGAGTGGGAGTTCTGTTGGAGGAGAAGGTATTTGTGTGCGTTTGGTTTTCTATTGGTAGTCCCTGTATGTTTAGAGGCTTGGAGGGGCTTTGTGTTGGGAGAGAAGCTGAGCCCTGATTAGGGGGTGGGGCTTCACTGACTAGGGGTCCTATAAAGGTAGCAGCCAGTCAGGCAGCGGCACAGACAACTGCAGCGGCACAGGAGCTAGCAAACAGATCTGTAAACAGGGGAGTTTGATTGGGTGTTCTGTTGTAGGAGAAGGTATTTGTGTGTGTTCGGTTTTGTATTGGTGGTATCTTTATATGTAGGGGCTTTGTGCTGGGAGAGAAGCTGAGCCCTGATTAGGGGGCGGGGCTTCTCTGACTAGGGGTCCTATAAAGGTAGCAGCCAGTCAGGCAGCGGCACAGGAGCTAGCAAACAGAGCTGTAAACAGGGGAGTTTGAGTGGGAGTTCTGTTGGAGGAGAAGGTATTTGTGTGTGTGTGTTGGTTTTTGTATTGGTAGTATCTGTATGTGTAGCGGCTTTGTGCTGGGAGAGAAGCTGAGCCCTGATTAGGGGGCGGGGCTTCACTGACTAGGGGTCCTATAAAGGTAGCAGCCAGTCAGCAAGCAGCACAGACAGCTGCAGCGGCACAGGACCTAGCAAACAGAGCTGTAAACAGGGGAGTTTGAGTGGGAGTTCTGTTGGAGGAGAAGGTATTTGTGTGTGTTTGGCTTTGTATTGGTAGTATCTGTATGTGTAGGGGCTTTGTGCTTGGAGAGAAGCTGAGCCCTGATTAGGGGGCGGGGCTTCACTGACTAGGGGTCCTATAAAGGTAGCAGCCAGTCAGGCAGCTGCTAAGACAGCTGCAGCGGCACAGGAGCTAGCAAACAGAGCTGTAAACAGGGGAGTTGGAGTGGGAGTTCTGCTTGAGGAGAAGGTATTTGTGTGTGTTTGGTTTTGTATTGTCGGTATCTGTATGTGCAGGGGCTTTGTGCTGGGAGAGAAGCTGAGCCCTGATTAGGGGGCGGGGCTTCACTGACTAGGGGTCCTATAAAGGTAGCAGCCAGTCAGACAGCGGCACAGGAGCTAGCAAACAGAGCTGTAAGCAGGGGAGTTTGAGTGGGAGTACTGTTGGAGGAGAAGGTATTTGTGTGTGTTTGGTTTTGTATTGGTGGTATCTGTATGTGTAGAGGCTTGGAGGGGCTTTGTGCTGGGAGAGAAGCTGAGCCCTGATCAGGGGGCGGGGCTTCACTGACTAGGGTTCCTATAAAGGTAGCAGCCAGTCAGGCAGAGGAACAGACAGCTGCAGTGGCACAGGAGCTAGCAAACAGAGCTGTGAACAGGGGAGTTTGAGTGGGAGTTCTGTTGGAGGAGAAGGTATTTGTGTGTGTTCGGTTTTCTATTGGTAGTGTCTGTATGTGTACGGGCTTTGTGCTGGGAGAGAAGCTGAGCCCTGATTAGGGGGCGGGGCTTCACTGACTAGGGGTCCTATAAAGGTAGCAGCCAGTCAGGCAGCGGAACAGACAGCTGCAGTGGCACAGGAGCTAGCAAACAGAGCTGTAAACAGGGGAGTTTGAGTGGGAGTTCTGTTGGAGGAGAAGGTATTTGTGTTTGTTTTTGTATTGGTAGTATCTGTATGTGTAGAGGCTTGGAGGGGCTTTGTGCTGGGAGAGAAGCTGAGCCCTGATCAGGGGGCGGGGCTTCACTGACTAGGGTTCCTATAAAGGTAGCAGCCAGTCAGGCAGAGGAACAGACAGCTGCAGTGGCACAGGAGCTAGCAAACAGAGCTGTGAACAGGGGAGTTTGAGTGGGAGTTCTGTTGGAGGAGAAGGTATTTGTGTGTGTTCGGTTTTGTATTGGTAGTGTCTGTATGTGTACGGGCTTTGTGCTGGGAGAGAAGCTGAGCCCTGATTAGGGGGCGGGGCTTCACTGACTAGGGGTCCTATAAAGGTAGCAGCCAGTCAGGCAGCGGAACAGACAGCTGCAGTGGCACAGGAGCTAGCAAACAGAGCTGTAAACAGGGGAGTTTGAGTGGGAGTTCTGTTGGAGGAGAAGGTATTTGTGTTTGTTTTTGTATTGGTAGTATCTGTATGTGTAGAGGTTTGAAGGGGCTTTGTGCTGGGAGAGAAGCTGAGCCCTGATTAGGGGGCGGGGCTTCACTGACTTGGGGTCCTATAAAGGTAGCAGCCAGTCAGGCAGCGGCACAGGAGCTAGCAAACAGAGCTTTTAACAGGGGAGTTGGAGTGGGAGTTCTGTTGGACGAGAAGGTATTTGCGTGTGTTTGGTTTTGTATTGGTAGTATCTGTATGTGTAGAGGCTTGGAGGGGCTTTGTCCTGGGAGAGAAGCTGAGCCCTGATTAGGGGGCGGGGCTTCACTGACTAGGGGTCCTATAAATGTAGCAGCCAGTCAAGCAGCGGCACAGGAGCTAGCAAACAGAGCTGTGAACAGGGGAGTTTGAGTCGGAGTTCTGTTGGAGGAGAAGGTATTTGTGTGTGTTTTTGTATTGGTAGTATCTGTATGTGTAGAGGCTTGGAGGGGCTAGGTGCTGGGAGAGAAGCTGAGCCCTGATTAGGGGGCGGGGCTTCACTGACTAGGGGTCCTATAAAGGTAGCAGCCAGTCAGGCAGCGGCACAGACAGCTGCAGCGGCACAGGAGCTAGCAAACAGAGCTGTAAACAGGGGAGTTGGAGTTCTGTTGGAGGAGAAGGTATTTGTGTGTGTTTAGTTTAGTATTGTTAGTATCTGTATGTGCAGGGGCTTTGTGCTGGGAGAGAAGCTGAGCCCTCATTAGGGGGCGGGGCTTCCCTGACTAGGGGTCCTATAAAGGTAGCAGCCAGTCAGACAGCAGCACAGGAGCTAGCAAACAGTGGTGTAAGCAGGGGAGTTTGAGTGGGAGTTCTGTTGGAGGAGAAGGTATTTGTGTGTGTTTGGTTTTGTATTGTCAGTATCTGTATGTGCAGGGGCTTTGTGCTGGTAGAGAAGCTGAGCCCTGATTAGGGGGCGGGGCTTCCCTGACTAGGGGTCCTATAAAGGTAGCAGCCAGTCAGACAGCAGCACAGGAGCTAGCAAACAGTGGTGTAAGCGGTGGAGTTTGAGTGGGAGTTCTGTTGGAGGAGAAGGTATTTGTGTGTGTTTTTTTGTATTGGTAGTATCTGTATGTGCAGAGGCTTGGAGGGGCTTTGTGCTGGGAGAGAAGCTAAGCCCTGATTAGGGGGCGGGGCTTCACTGACTAGGGGTCCTAGAAAGGTAGCAGCCAGTCAGGCAGCGGCACAGGAGCTAGCAAACAGAGCTGTAAACAGGGGAGTTTGAGTGGGAGTTTTTTTGGAGGAGATGGTATTTGTGTGTATTTGGTTTTGCATTGGTAGTATCTGTATGTGTATTGGTTTGGCGGGGCTTTGTGCTTGGAGAGAAGCTGAGCCCTGATTAGGGGGCGGGGCTTCACTGACTAGGGTTCCTATAAAGGTAGCAGCCAGTCAGGCAGAGGAACAGACAGCTGCAGTGGCACAGGAGCTAGGAAACAGAGCTGTAAACAGGGGAGTTTGAGTGGGAGTTCTGTTGGAGGAGAAGGTATTTGTGTTTGTTTTTGTATTGGTAGTATCTGTATGTGTAGAGGCTTGGAGGGGCTAGGTGCTGGGAGAGAAGCTGAGCCCTGATTAGGGGGCGGGGCTTCACTGACTAGGGGTCCTAGAAAGGTAGCAGCCAGTCAGGCAGCGGCACAGGAGCTAGCAAACAGAGCTGTAAACAGGGGAGTTTGAGTGGGAGTTCTGTTGGAGGAGAAGGTATTTGTGTGTGTTCGGTTTTGTATTGGTAGTATCTGTATGTGTACGGGCTTTGTGCTGGGAGAGAAGCTGAGCCCTGATTAGGGGGCGCGGCTTGACTGACTAGGGGTCCTATAAGGGTAGCAGCCAGTCAGGCATTGGCACAGACAGCTGCAGCGGCACAGGAGCTAGCAAACAGAGCTGTAAACAGGGGAGTTTGAGTGGGAGTTCTGTTGGAGGAGAAGGTATTTGTCTGTGTTTGGTTTTGTATTGTCAGTATCTGTATGTGCAGGGGCTTTGTGCTGGGAGAAAAGCTGAGCCCTGATTAGGGGGCGGGGCTTCCCTGACTAGGGGTCCTACAAAGGTAGGAGCCAGTCAGGCAGCGGCACAGGAGCTAGCAAACAGAGCTTTTAACAGGGGAGTTGGAGTGGGACTTCTGTTGAAGGAGAAGGTATTTGTGTGTGTTTGGTTTTGTATTGGTAGTATCTGTATGTGTAGAGACTTGGAGGGGCTTTGTGCTGGGAGAGAAGCTGAGCCCTGATTAGGGGGCGGGGCTTCACTGACTAGGGGTCCTATAAATGTAGCAGCCAGTCAGGCAGCGGCACAGGAGCTAGCAAACAGAGCTGTAAACAGGGGAGTTTGAGTGGGAGCTTTTTTGGAGGAGATGGTATTTGTGTGTGTTTGGTTTTGTATTGGTAGTATCTGTATGTGTATTGGTTTGGCGGGGCTTTGTGCTTGGAGAGAAGCTGAGCCCTGATTAGGGGGCGGGGCTTCACTGACTAGGGGTCCTATAAAGGTAGCAGCCAGTCAGGCAGCGGCACAGGAGCTAGCAAACAGAGCTGTGAACAGGGGAGTTCGAGTGGGAGTTCTGTTGGAGGAGAAGGTATTTGTGTGTGTTTTTGTATTGGTAGTATCTGTATGTGTAGAGGCTTGGAGGGGCTAGGTGCTGGGAGAGAAGCTGAGCCCTGATTAGGGGGCGGGGCTTCACTGAATAGGGGTCCTATAAAGGTAGCAGCCAGTCAGGCAGCGGCACAGACAGCTGCAGCGGCACAGGAGCTAGGAAACAGAGCTGTAAACAGGGGAGTTTGAGTGGGAGTTCTGTTGGAGGAGAAGGTATTTGTGTGTGTTTGGTTTTGTATTGGTAGTATCTGTATGTGTAGGGGCTTTGTGCTGGGAGAGAAGCTGAGCCCTGATTAGGGGGCGGGGCTTCACTGACTAGGGGTCCTATAAAGATAGCAGCCAGTCAGGCAGCTGCTAAGACAGCTGCAGCGGCACAGGAGCTAGCAAACAGAGCTGTAAACAGGGGAGTTGGAGTGGGAGTTCTGCTGGAGGAGAAGGTATTTGTGTGTGTTTGGTTTTGTATTGTCAGTATCTGTATGTGCAGGGGCTTTGTGCTGGGAGAGAAGCTGAGCCCTGATTAGGTGGCGGGGCTTCACTGACTAGGGGTCCTATAAAGGTAGCAGCCAGTCAGGCAGCGGCACAGACAGCTGCAGCGGCACAGGACCTAGCAAACAGAGCTGTAAACAGGGGAGTTTGAGTGGGAGTTCTGTTGGAGGAGAAGGTATTTGTGTGTGTTTGGTTTTGTATTGGTAGTATCTGTATGTTTACGGGCTTTGTGCTGGGAGAGAAGCTGAGCCCTGATTAGGGGGCGGGGCTTCCCTGACTAGGGGTCCTATAAAGGTAGCAGCCAGTCAGGCAGCGGCACAGGAGCTAGCAAACAGAGCTGTAAACAGGGGAGTTTGAGTGGGAGTTCTGTTGGAGGAGAAGGTATTTGTGTGTGTTTTTGTATAGGTAGTATCTGTATGTGTAGAGGCTTGGAGGGGCTAGGTGCTGCGAGAGAAGCTGAGCCCTGATTAGGGGGCGGGGCTTCACTGACAAGGGGTCCTATAAATGTAGCAGCCAGTCAGGCAGCGGCACAGGAGCTAGCAAACAGAGCTGTAAACAGGGGAGTTTGAGTGGGAGTTTTTTTGGAGGAGACGGTATTTATGTGTGTTTGGTATTGTATTGGTAGTATCTGTATGTGTATTGGTTTGGCGGGGCTTTGTGCTTGGAGAGAAGCTGAGACCTGATTAGGGGGCGAGGCTTCACTGACTAGGGGTCCTATAAAGGTAGCAGCCAGTCAGGCAGAGGAACAGACAGCTGCAGTGGCACAGGAGCTAGCAAACAGAGCTGTGAACAGGGGAGTTTGAGTGGGAGTTCTGTTGGAGGAGAAGGTATTTGTGTGTGTTCGGTTTTGTATTGGTAGTATCTGTATGTGTACGGGCTTTGTGCTGGGAGAGAAGCTGAGCCCTGATTAGGGGGCGCGGCTTGACTGACTAGGGGTCCTATAAGGGTAGCAGCCAGTCAGGCATTGGCACAGACAGCTGCAGCGGCACAGGAGCTAGCAAACAGAGCTGTAAACAGGGGAGTTTGAGTGGGAGTTCTGTTGGAGGAGAAGGTATTTGTCTGTGTTTGGTTTTGTATTGTCAGTATCTGTATGTGCAGGGGCTTTGTGCTGGGAGAAAAGCTGAGCCCTGATTAGGGGGCGGGGCTTCCCTGACTAGGGGTCCTACAAAGGTAGGAGCCAGTCAGGCAGCGGCACAGGAGCTAGCAAACAGAGCTTTTAACAGGGGAGTTGGAGTGGGACTTCTGTTGAAGGAGAAGGTATTTGTGTGTGTTTGGTTTTGTATTGGTAGTATCTGTATGTGTAGAGACTTGGAGGGGCTTTGTGCTGGGAGAGAAGCTGAGCCCTGATTAGGGGGCGGGGCTTCACTGACTAGGGGTCCTATAAATGTAGCAGCCAGTCAGGCAGCGGCACAGGAGCTAGCAAACAGAGCTGTAAACAGGGGAGTTTGAGTGGGAGCTTTTTTGGAGGAGATGGTATTTGTGTGTGTTTGGTTTTGTATTGGTAGTATCTGTATGTGTATTGGTTTGGCGGGGCTTTGTGCTTGGAGAGAAGCTGAGCCCTGATTAGGGGGCGGGGCTTCACTGACTAGGGGTCCTATAAAGGTAGCAGCCAGTCAGGCAGCGGCACAGGAGCTAGCAAACAGAGCTGTGAACAGGGGAGTTTGAGTGGGAGTTCTGTTGGAGGAGAAGGTATTTGTGTGTGTTTTTGTATTGGTAGTATCTGTATGTGTAGAGGCTTGGAGGGGCTAGGTGCTGGGAGAGAAGCTGAGCCCTGATTAGGGGGCGGGGCTTCACTGAATAGGGGTCCTATAAAGGTAGCAGCCAGTCAGGCAGCGGCACAGGAGCTAGCAAACAGAGCTGTAAACAGGGGAGTTTGAGTGGGAGTTCTGTTGGAGGAGAAGGTATTTGTGTGTGTTTTTGTATAGGTAGTATCTGTATGTGTAGAGGCTTGGAGGGGCTAGGTGCTGCGAGAGAAGCTGAGCCCTGATTAGGGGGCGGGGCTTCACTGACAAGGGGTCCTATAAAGGTAGCAGCCAGTCAGGCATCGGCACAGACAGCTGCAGCGGCACAGGAGCTAGCAAACAGAGCTGTAAACACGGGAGTTTGAGTGGGATTTCTGTTGGAGGAGATGGTATTTGTGTGTGTTTGGTTTTGTATTGGTAGTATCTGTATGTGTAGGGGTTTGGCGGGGCTTTGTGCTTGGAGAGAAGCTGAGCCCTGATTAGGGGCGGGGCTTCACTGACTAGGGGTCCTATAAAGGTAGCATCCAGTCAGGCAGCGGCACAGACAGCTGAAGCGGCACAGGAGCTAGCAAACAGAGCTGTAAACAGGGGAGTTTGAATGGGAGTTCTGTTGGAGGAGAAGGTATTTGTGTTTGTTTTTGTATTGGTAGTATCTGTATGTGTAGAGGTTTGAAGGGGCTTTGTGCTGGGAGAGAAGCTGAGCCCTGATTAGGGGGCGGGGCTTCACTGACTAGGGGTCCTGTAAAGGTAGAAGCCAGTCAGGCAGCGGCACAGACAGCTGCAGCGGCACAGGAGCTAGCAAACAGAGCTGTAAACAGGGGAGTTTGAGTGGGAGTTCTGTTGGAGGAGAAGGTATTTGTGTGTGTTCGGTTTTGTATTGGTAGTGTCCGTATGTGTACGGGCTTTGTGCTGGGAGAGAAGCTGAGCCCTGATTAGGGGGCGGGGCATCACTGACTAGGTGTCCTATAAAGGTAGCAGCCAGTCAGGCAGCGGCTAAGACAGCTGCAGCGGCACAGGAGCTAGCAAACAGAGCTGTAAACAGGGGAGTTGGAGTGGGAGTTCTGTTGGAGGAGAAGGTATTTGTGTGTTTTTGGTTTTGTATTGTCAGTATCTGTATGTGCAGGGGCTTTGTGCTGGGAGAGAAGCTGAGCCCTGATTAGGGGGCGGGGCTTCACTGACAAGGGGTCCTATAAAGGTAGCAGCCAGTCAGGCATCGGAACAGACAGCTGCAGCGGCACAGGAGCTTGCAAACAGAGCTCTAAACAGGGGAGTTTGAGTGGGAGTTCTGTTGGAGGAGAAGGTATTTGTGTGTGTTTGGTTTTGTATTGGTAGTATCTGTATGTGTAGAGGCTTGGAGGGGCTTTGTGCTTGGAGAGAAGCTGAGCCCTGATTAGGGGGCGGGGCTTAACTGACTAGGCGTCCTATAAAGGTAGCAGCCAGTCAGGCAGCGGCACAGACAGCTGCAGCGGCACAGGAGCTAGCAAACAGAGCTGTAAGCAGGGGAGTTTGAGTGGGAGTTCTGTTGGAGGAGAAGGTATTTGTGTTTTTTTGTATTGGTAGTATCTGTATGTGTAGAGGCTTGGAGGGGCTTTGTGCTGGGAGAGAAGCTGAGCCCTGATTGGGGGCGGTGCTTCACTGACTAGGGGTCCTATAAAGCTAGCAGCCAGTCAGGCAGCGGCACAGGAGCTAGCAAACAGACCTGTAAACAGGGGAGTTTGAGTGGGAGTTCTGTTGGAGGAGAAGGTATTTGTGTGTGTTCGGTTTTGTATTGGTAGTGTCTGTATGTGTACGGGCTTTGTGCTGGGAGAGAAGCTGAGCCCTGATTAGGGGGCGGGGCTTCACTGACTAGGGGTCCTATAAAGGTAGCAGCCAGTCAGGCAGGGAACAGACAGCTTCAGTGGCACAGGAGCTAGCAAACAGAGCTGTAAACAGGGGAGTTTGAGTGGGAGTTCTGTTGGAGGAGAAGGTATTTGTGTTTGTTTTTGTATTGGTAGTATCTGTATGTGTAGAGGTTTGAAGGGGCTTTGTGCTGGGAGAGAAGCTGAGCCCTGATTAGGGGGCGGGGCTTCACTGACTAGGGGTCCTGTAAAGGTAGCAGCCAGTCAGGCAGCGGCACAGACAGCTGCAGCGGCACAGGAGCTAGCAAACAGAGCTGTAAGCAGGGGAGTTTGAGTGGGAGTTCTGTTGGAGGAGAAGGTATTTTTTTTTTGTATTTGTAGTATCTGTATGTGTAGAGGCTTGGAGGGGCTAGGTGCTGCGAGAGAAGCTGAGCCAGCGGCACAGGAGCTAGCAAACAGAGCTGTAAACAGGGGAGTTTGAGTGGGAGTTCTGTTGGAGGACAAGGTATTTGTGTGTGTTTGGTTTTGTATTGGTAGTATCTGTATGTGTAGCGGCTTTGTGCTGGGAGAGAAGCTGAGCCCTGACTAGGGGGCGGGGCTTCACTGACTAGGGGTCCTATAAAGGTAGCAGCAGGTCAGGCAGCGCCACAGGAGCTAGCAAACAGAGCTGTAAACAGGGGAGTTTGAGTGGGAGTTCTGTTGGAGAAGAAGGTATTTGTGTGTGTTTGGTTTTGTATTGGTAGTATCTGTATTTGCAGGGGCTTTGTGCTGGGAGAGAAGCTGAGCCCTGATTAGGGGGCGGGGCTTCACTGACTAGGGGTCCTATGAAGGTAGGAGCCAGTCAGGCAGCAGCACAGAGAGCTGCAGCGGCACAGGAGCTAGCAAACAGAGCTGTAAACAGGGGAGTTTGAGTGGGAGTTCTGTTGTAGGAGAAGGTATTTGTGTGTGTTCGGTTTTGTATTGGTGGTATCTGTATATGTAGGGGCTTTGTGCTGGGAGAGAAGCTGAGCCCTGATTAGGGGGCGGGGCTTCACTGACTAGGAGTCCTATAAAGGTAGCGGCACAGACAGCTGCACCGGCACAGGAGCTAGCAAACAGAGCTGTAAACAGGGGAGTTTGAGTGGGAGTTCTGTTGGAGGAGAAAGTATGTGTGTGTTTGGTTTTGTATTGGTGGTATCTGAATTGGAAGGGGCTTTGTGCTGGGAGAGAAGCTGAGCCCTGACTAGGGGGCGGGGCTTCACTGACTAGGGGTCCTATAAAGGTAGAAGCCAGTCAGGCAGCAGCACAGACAGCTGCAGCGGCACAGGAGCTAGCAAACAGAGCTGTAAACAGGGGAGTTTGAGTGGGAGTTCTGTTGGAGGAGAAAGTATGTGTGTGTTTGGTTTTGTATTGGTGGTATCTGAATTGGAAGGGGCTTTGTGCTGGGAGAGAAGCTGAGCCCTGATTAGGGGGCGGGGCTTCCCTGACTAGGGGTCCTATAAAGGTAGCGGCACAGACAGCTGCACCGGCACAGGAGCTAGCAAACAGAGCTGTAAACAGGGGAGTTTGAGTGGGAGTTCTGTTGGAGGAGAAAGTATGTGTGTGTTTGGTTTTGTATTGGTGGTATCTGAATTGGAAGGGGCTTTGTGCTGGGAGAGAAGCTGAGCCCTGATTAGGGGGCGGGGCTTCCCTGACTAGGGGTCCTATAAAGGTAGCAGCCAGTCAGGCAGCGGCACAGGAGCTAGCAAAAAGAGCTGTAAACAGGGGAGTTTGAGTGGGGGTTCTGTTGGAGGAGAAGGTATTTGTGTGTGTTTGGTTTTGTATTGGTAGTATCTGTATGTGTAGGGGCTTTGTGCTGGGAGAGAAGCTGAGCCCTGAGTAGGGGGCGGGGCTTCACTGACTAGGGGTCCTATGAAGGTAGCAGCCAGTCAGGCAGGGGCACAGACAGCTGCAGCGGCACAGGAGCTAGCAAACAGAGCTGTAAACAGGGGAGTTTGAGTGGGAGTTCTGTTGGAGGAGAAGGTATTTGTGTGTGTGTTTGGTTTTGTACTGGTAGTATCTGTACGTGTAGGGGCTTTGTGCTGGGAGAGAAGCTGAGCCCTGATTAGGGGGCGGGGCTTCACTGACTAGGGGTCCTATGAAGGTAGCAGCCAGTCAGGCAGCGGCACAGACAGCTGCAGCAGCACAGGAGCTTGCAAACAGAGCTGTAAACAGGGGAGTTTGAGTGGGAGTTCTGTTGGAGGAGAAGGTATTTGTGTGCGTTTGGTTTTCTATTGGTAGTCCCTGTATGTTTAGAGGCTTGGAGGGGCTTTGTGTTGGGAGAGAAGCTGAGCCCTGATTAGGGGGTGGGGCTTCACTGACTAGGGGTCCTATAAAGGTAGCAGCCAGTCAGGCAGCGGCACAGACAACTGCAGCGGCACAGGAGCTAGCAAACAGATCTGTAAACAGGGGAGTTTGATTGGGTGTTCTGTTGTAGGAGAAGGTATTTGTGTGTGTTCGGTTTTGTATTGGTGGTATCTTTATATGTAGGGGCTTTGTGCTGGGAGAGAAGCTGAGCCCTGATTAGGGGGCGGGGCTTCTCTGACTAGGGGTCCTATAAAGGTAGCAGCCAGTCAGGCAGCGGCACAGGAGCTAGCAAACAGAGCTGTAAACAGGGGAGTTTGAGTGGGAGTTCTGTTGGAGGAGAAGGTATTTGTGTGTGTGTGTTGGTTTTTGTATTGGTAGTATCTGTATGTGTAGCGGCTTTGTGCTGGGAGAGAAGCTGAGCCCTGATTAGGGGGCGGGGCTTCACTGACTAGGGGTCCTATAAAGGTAGCAGCCAGTCAGCAAGCAGCACAGACAGCTGCAGCGGCACAGGACCTAGCAAACAGAGCTGTAAACAGGGGAGTTTGAGTGGGAGTTCTGTTGGAGGAGAAGGTATTTGTGTGTGTTTGGCTTTGTATTGGTAGTATCTGTATGTGTAGGGGCTTTGTGCTTGGAGAGAAGCTGAGCCCTGATTAGGGGGCGGGGCTTCACTGACTAGGGGTCCTATAAAGGTAGCAGCCAGTCAGGCAGCGGCACAGGAGCTAGCAAACAGAGCTGTAAACAGGGGAGTTTGAGTGGGAGTTCTGTTGGAAGAGAAGGTATTTTGTGTTTTTTTGTATTGGTAGTATATATATATGTAGAGGCTTGGAGGGGCTTTGTGCTGGGAGAGAAGCTGAGCCCTGATTAGGGGGCGGGGCTTCACTGACTAGGGGTCCTATAAAGGTAGCAGCCAGTCAGGCAGCTGCTAAGACAGCTGCAGCGGCACAGGAGCTAGCAAACAGAGCTGTAAACAGGGGAGTTGGAGTGGGAGTTCTGCTTGAGGAGAAGGTATTTGTGTGTGTTTGGTTTTGTATTGTCGGTATCTGTATGTGCAGGGGCTTTGTGCTGGGAGAGAAGCTGAGCCCTGATTAGGGGGCGGGGCTTCACTGACTAGGGGTCCTATAAAGGTAGCAGCCAGTCAGACAGCGGCACAGGAGCTAGCAAACAGAGCTGTAAGCAGGGGAGTTTGAGTGGGAGTACTGTTGGAGGAGAAGGTATTTGTGTGTGTTTGGTTTTGTATTGGTGGTATCTGTATGTGTAGAGGCTTGGAGGGGCTTTGTGCTGGGAGAGAAGCTGAGCCCTGATCAGGGGGCGGGGCTTCACTGACTAGGGTTCCTATAAAGGTAGCAGCCAGTCAGGCAGAGGAACAGACAGCTGCAGTGGCACAGGAGCTAGCAAACAGAGCTGTGAACAGGGGAGTTTGAGTGGGAGTTCTGTTGGAGGAGAAGGTATTTGTGTGTGTTCGGTTTTCTATTGGTAGTGTCTGTATGTGTACGGGCTTTGTGCTGGGAGAGAAGCTGAGCCCTGATTAGGGGGCGGGGCTTCACTGACTAGGGGTCCTATAAAGGTAGCAGCCAGTCAGGCAGCGGAACAGACAGCTGCAGTGGCACAGGAGCTAGCAAACAGAGCTGTAAACAGGGGAGTTTGAGTGGGAGTTCTGTTGGAGGAGAAGGTATTTGTGTTTGTTTTTGTATTGGTAGTATCTGTATGTGTAGAGGCTTGGAGGGGCTTTGTGCTGGGAGAGAAGCTGAGCCCTGATCAGGGGGCGGGGCTTCACTGACTAGGGTTCCTATAAAGGTAGCAGCCAGTCAGGCAGAGGAACAGACAGCTGCAGTGGCACAGGAGCTAGCAAACAGAGCTGTGAACAGGGGAGTTTGAGTGGGAGTTCTGTTGGAGGAGAAGGTATTTGTGTGTGTTCGGTTTTGTATTGGTAGTGTCTGTATGTGTACGGGCTTTGTGCTGGGAGAGAAGCTGAGCCCTGATTAGGGGGCGGGGCTTCACTGACTAGGGGTCCTATAAAGGTAGCAGCCAGTCAGGCAGCGGAACAGACAGCTGCAGTGGCACAGGAGCTAGCAAACAGAGCTGTAAACAGGGGAGTTTGAGTGGGAGTTCTGTTGGAGGAGAAGGTATTTGTGTTTGTTTTTGTATTGGTAGTATCTGTATGTGTAGAGGTTTGAAGGGGCTTTGTGCTGGGAGAGAAGCTGAGCCCTGATTAGGGGGCGGGGCTTCACTGACTTGGGGTCCTATAAAGGTAGCAGCCAGTCAGGCAGCGGCACAGGAGCTAGCAAACAGAGCTTTTAACAGGGGAGTTGGAGTGGGAGTTCTGTTGGACGAGAAGGTATTTGCGTGTGTTTGGTTTTGTATTGGTAGTATCTGTATGTGTAGAGGCTTGGAGGGGCTTTGTCCTGGGAGAGAAGCTGAGCCCTGATTAGGGGGCGGGGCTTCACTGACTAGGGGTCCTATAAATGTAGCAGCCAGTCAAGCAGCGGCACAGGAGCTAGCAAACAGAGCTGTGAACAGGGGAGTTTGAGTCGGAGTTCTGTTGGAGGAGAAGGTATTTGTGTGTGTTTTTGTATTGGTAGTATCTGTATGTGTAGAGGCTTGGAGGGGCTAGGTGCTGGGAGAGAAGCTGAGCCCTGATTAGGGGGCGGGGCTTCACTGACTAGGGGTCCTATAAAGGTAGCAGCCAGTCAGGCAGCGGCACAGACAGCTGCAGCGGCACAGGAGCTAGCAAACAGAGCTGTAAACAGGGGAGTTGGAGTTCTGTTGGAGGAGAAGGTATTTGTGTGTGTTTAGTTTAGTATTGTTAGTATCTGTATGTGCAGGGGCTTTGTGCTGGGAGAGAAGCTGAGCCCTCATTAGGGGGCGGGGCTTCCCTGACTAGGGGTCCTATAAAGGTAGCAGCCAGTCAGACAGCAGCACAGGAGCTAGCAAACAGTGGTGTAAGCAGGGGAGTTTGAGTGGGAGTTCTGTTGGAGGAGAAGGTATTTGTGTGTGTTTGGTTTTGTATTGTCAGTATCTGTATGTGCAGGGGCTTTGTGCTGGTAGAGAAGCTGAGCCCTGATTAGGGGGCGGGGCTTCCCTGACTAGGGGTCCTATAAAGGTAGCAGCCAGTCAGACAGCAGCACAGGAGCTAGCAAACAGTGGTGTAAGCGGTGGAGTTTGAGTGGGAGTTCTGTTGGAGGAGAAGGTATTTGTGTGTGTTTTTTTGTATTGGTAGTATCTGTATGTGCAGAGGCTTGGAGGGGCTTTGTGCTGGGAGAGAAGCTAAGCCCTGATTAGGGGGCGGGGCTTCACTGACTAGGGGTCCTAGAAAGGTAGCAGCCAGTCAGGCAGCGGCACAGGAGCTAGCAAACAGAGCTGTAAACAGGGGAGTTTGAGTGGGAGTTTTTTTGGAGGAGATGGTATTTGTGTGTATTTGGTTTTGCATTGGTAGTATCTGTATGTGTATTGGTTTGGCGGGGCTTTGTGCTTGGAGAGAAGCTGAGCCCTGATTAGGGGGCGGGGCTTCACTGACTAGGGTTCCTATAAAGGTAGCAGCCAGTCAGGCAGAGGAACAGACAGCTGCAGTGGCACAGGAGCTAGGAAACAGAGCTGTAAACAGGGGAGTTTGAGTGGGAGTTCTGTTGGAGGAGAAGGTATTTGTGTTTGTTTTTGTATTGGTAGTATCTGTATGTGTAGAGGCTTGGAGGGGCTAGGTGCTGGGAGAGAAGCTGAGCCCTGATTAGGGGGCGGGGCTTCACTGACTAGGGGTCCTAGAAAGGTAGCAGCCAGTCAGGCAGCGGCACAGGAGCTAGCAAACAGAGCTGTAAACAGGGGAGTTTGAGTGGGAGTTCTGTTGGAGGAGAAGGTATTTGTGTGTGTTCGGTTTTGTATTGGTAGTATCTGTATGTGTACGGGCTTTGTGCTGGGAGAGAAGCTGAGCCCTGATTAGGGGGCGCGGCTTGACTGACTAGGGGTCCTATAAGGGTAGCAGCCAGTCAGGCATTGGCACAGACAGCTGCAGCGGCACAGGAGCTAGCAAACAGAGCTGTAAACAGGGGAGTTTGAGTGGGAGTTCTGTTGGAGGAGAAGGTATTTGTCTGTGTTTGGTTTTGTATTGTCAGTATCTGTATGTGCAGGGGCTTTGTGCTGGGAGAAAAGCTGAGCCCTGATTAGGGGGCGGGGCTTCCCTGACTAGGGGTCCTACAAAGGTAGGAGCCAGTCAGGCAGCGGCACAGGAGCTAGCAAACAGAGCTTTTAACAGGGGAGTTGGAGTGGGACTTCTGTTGAAGGAGAAGGTATTTGTGTGTGTTTGGTTTTGTATTGGTAGTATCTGTATGTGTAGAGACTTGGAGGGGCTTTGTGCTGGGAGAGAAGCTGAGCCCTGATTAGGGGGCGGGGCTTCACTGACTAGGGGTCCTATAAATGTAGCAGCCAGTCAGGCAGCGGCACAGGAGCTAGCAAACAGAGCTGTAAACAGGGGAGTTTGAGTGGGAGCTTTTTTGGAGGAGATGGTATTTGTGTGTGTTTGGTTTTGTATTGGTAGTATCTGTATGTGTATTGGTTTGGCGGGGCTTTGTGCTTGGAGAGAAGCTGAGCCCTGATTAGGGGGCGGGGCTTCACTGACTAGGGGTCCTATAAAGGTAGCAGCCAGTCAGGCAGCGGCACAGGAGCTAGCAAACAGAGCTGTGAACAGGGGAGTTCGAGTGGGAGTTCTGTTGGAGGAGAAGGTATTTGTGTGTGTTTTTGTATTGGTAGTATCTGTATGTGTAGAGGCTTGGAGGGGCTAGGTGCTGGGAGAGAAGCTGAGCCCTGATTAGGGGGCGGGGCTTCACTGAATAGGGGTCCTATAAAGGTAGCAGCCAGTCAGGCAGCGGCACAGACAGCTGCAGCGGCACAGGAGCTAGGAAACAGAGCTGTAAACAGGGGAGTTTGAGTGGGAGTTCTGTTGGAGGAGAAGGTATTTGTGTGTGTTTGGTTTTGTATTGGTAGTATCTGTATGTGTAGGGGCTTTGTGCTGGGAGAGAAGCTGAGCCCTGATTAGGGGGCGGGGCTTCACTGACTAGGGGTCCTATAAAGATAGCAGCCAGTCAGGCAGCTGCTAAGACAGCTGCAGCGGCACAGGAGCTAGCAAACAGAGCTGTAAACAGGGGAGTTGGAGTGGGAGTTCTGCTGGAGGAGAAGGTATTTGTGTGTGTTTGGTTTTGTATTGTCAGTATCTGTATGTGCAGGGGCTTTGTGCTGGGAGAGAAGCTGAGCCCTGATTAGGTGGCGGGGCTTCACTGACTAGGGGTCCTATAAAGGTAGCAGCCAGTCAGGCAGCGGCACAGACAGCTGCAGCGGCACAGGACCTAGCAAACAGAGCTGTAAACAGGGGAGTTTGAGTGGGAGTTCTGTTGGAGGAGAAGGTATTTGTGTGTGTTTGGTTTTGTATTGGTAGTATCTGTATGTTTACGGGCTTTGTGCTGGGAGAGAAGCTGAGCCCTGATTAGGGGGCGGGGCTTCCCTGACTAGGGGTCCTATAAAGGTAGCAGCCAGTCAGGCAGCGGCACAGGAGCTAGCAAACAGAGCTGTAAACAGGGGAGTTTGAGTGGGAGTTCTGTTGGAGGAGAAGGTATTTGTGTGTGTTTTTGTATAGGTAGTATCTGTATGTGTAGAGGCTTGGAGGGGCTAGGTGCTGCGAGAGAAGCTGAGCCCTGATTAGGGGGCGGGGCTTCACTGACAAGGGGTCCTATAAAGGTAGCAGCCAGTCAGGCATCGGCACAGACAGCTGCAGCGGCACAGGAGCTAGCAAACAGAGCTGTAAACACGGGAGTTTGAGTGGGATTTCTGTTGGAGGAGATGGTACTTGTGTGTGTTTGGTTTTGTATTGGTAGTATCTGTATGTGTAGGGGTTTGGCGGGGCTTTGTGCTTGGAGAGAAGCTGAGCCCTGATTAGGGGCGGGGCTTCACTGACTAGGGGTCCTATAAAGGTAGCAGCCAGTCAGGCAGCGGCACAGACAGCTGAAGCGGCACAGGAGCTAGCAAACAGAGCTGTAAGCAGGGGAGTTTGAGTGGGAGTTCTGTTGGAGGAGAAGGTATTTGTGTTCTTTTGTATTGGTAGTATCTGTATGTGTAGAGGCTTGGAGGGGCTTTGTGCTGGGAGAGAAGCTGAGCCCTGATTGGGGGCGGTGCTTCACTGACTAGGGGTCCTATAAAGCTAGCAGCCAGTCAGGCAGCGGCACAGGAGCTAGCAAACAGACCTGTAAACAGGGGAGTTTGAGTGGGAGTTCTGTTGGAGGAGAAGGTATTTGTGTGTGTTTTTGTATTGGTAGTATCTGTATGTGTAGAGGCTTGGAGGGGCTAGGTGCTGCGAGAGAAGCTGAGCCCTGATTAGGGGGCGGGGCTTCACGGCAAGGGGTCCTATAAAGGTCGCAGCCAGTCAGGCAGTGGCACAGGAGCTAGCAAACAGAGCTGTAAACAGGGGAGTTTGAATGGGAGTTCTGTTGGAGGAGAAGGTATTTGTGTTTGTTTTTGTATTGGTAGTATCTGTATGTGTAGAGGTTTGAAGGGGCTTTGTGCTGGGAGAGAAGCTGAGCCCTGATTAGGGGGCGGGGCTTCACTGACTAGGGGTCCTGTAAAGGTAGAAGCCAGTCAGGCAGCGGCACAGACAGCTGCAGCGGCACAGGAGCTAGCAAACAGAGCTGTAAACAGGGGAGTGTGAGTGGGAGTTCTGTTGGAGGAGAAGGTATTTGTGTGTGTTTGGTTTTGTATTGGTAGTATCTGTATGTGTAGGGGCTTTGTGCTGGGAGAGAAGCTGAGCCCTGATTAGGGGGCGGGGCTTCACTGACTAGGGGTCCTATAAAGGTAGCAGCCAGTCAGACAGCGGCACAGGAGCTAGAAAACAGAGCTGTAAGCAGGGGAGTTTGAGTGGGAGTTCTGTTGGAGGAGAAGGTATTTGTGTGTGTTTGGTTTTGTATTGGTAGTGTCTGTATGTGTAGGGGCTTTGTGCTGGGAGAGAAGCTGAGCCCTGATTAGGGGGCGGGGCATCACTGACTAGGGGTCCTATAAAGGTAGCAGCCAGTCAGGCATCGGAACAGACAGCTGCAGTGGCACAGGAGCTAGCAAACAGAGCTGTAAACAGGGGAGTTTGAGTGGGAGTTCTGTTGGAGGAGAAGGTATTTGTGCGTGTTTGGTTTTGTATTGGTAGTATCTGTATGTGTAGGGGCTTGGCGGGGCTTTGTGCTGGGAGAGAAGCTGAGCCGTGATTAGGGGGCGGGGCTTCACTGACTAGGGGTCCTATAAAGGTAGCAGCCAGTCAGGCAGCAGCACAGACAGCTGCAGCGGCACAGGAGCTAGCAAACAGAGCTGTAAACAGGGGAGTTTGAGTGGGAGTTCTGTTGGAGGAGAAGGTATTTGTGTGTGTTTGGTTTTGTATTGGTGGTATCTCTATGTGTAGGGGCTTTGTGCTGGGAGAGAAGCAGAGCCCTGATTAGGGGTCCTATAAAGGTAGCAGCCAGTCAGGCAGTGGCACAGACAGCTGCAGCGGCACAGGAGCTAGCAAACAGAGCTGTAAACAGGGGAGTTTGAGTGGGAGTTCTGTTGGAGGAGAAAGTATTTGTGTGTTTGGTTTTGTATTGGTGGTATCTGTATATGTAGGGGCTTTGTGCTGGGAGAGAAGCTGAGCCCTGATTAGGGGGCGGGGCTTCACTGACTAGGGGTCCTATGAAGGTAGCAGCCAGTCAGGCCGCAGCCAGTCAGGCAGCGGCACAGGAGCTAGCAAACAGAGCTGTAAACAGGGGAGTTTGAGTGGGAGTTCTGTTGGAGGAGAAGGTATTTGTGTGTGTTTGGTTTTGTATTGGTGGTATCTGTATTTGCAGGGGCTTTGTGCTGGGAGAGAAGCTGAGCCCTGATTAGGGGGCGGGGCTTCACTGACTAGGGGTCCTATAAAGGTAGCAGCCAGTCAGGCAGCGGCACAGGAGCTATCAAACAGAGCTGTAAACAGGGGAGTTAGAGTGGGAGTTCTGTTGGAGGAGAAGGTATTTGTGTGTGTTTGGTTTTGTATTGGTAGTATCTGTATGTGTAGAGGCTTGGAGGGGCTTTGTGCTGGGAGAGAAGCTGAGCCCTGATTAGGGGGCGGGGTTTCACTGACTAGGGGTCCTATAAAGGTAGCAGCCAGTCAGGCAGCAGCACAGACAGCTGCAGCGACACAGGAGCTAGCAAACAGAGCTGTAAACAGGGGAGTTTGTGTAGGAGTTCTGTTGGAGGAGAAGGCATTTGTGTGTGTTTGGTTTTGTATTGGTAGTATCTGTATGTGTAGAGGCTTGGAGGGGCTTTGTGCTGGGAGAGAAGCTGAGCCCTGATTAGGGGGCGGGGCTTCACTGACTAGGAGTCCTATAAAGGTAGCGGCACAGACAGCTACAGCAGCACAGGAGCTAGCAAACAGAGCTGTAAACAGGGGAGTTTGAGTGGGAGTTCTGTTGGAGGAGAAGGTATTTGTGTGTGTTTGGTTTTGTATTGGTGGTATCTGTATTTGCAGGGGCTTTGTGCTGGGAGAGAAGCTGAGCCCTGATTAGGGGGCGGGGCTTCACTGACTAGGGGTCCTATAAAGGTAGCAGCCAGTCAGGCAGCGGCACAGGAGCTAGCAAACAGAGCTGTAAACAGGGGAGTTTGAGTGGGAGTTCTGTTGGAGGAGAAGGTATTCGTGTGTGTTTGGTTTTGCATTGTTCGTATCTGTATGTGTAGAGACTTGGAGGGGCTTTGTGCTGGGAGAGAAGCTGAGCCCTGATTAGAGGGCGGGGCTTCCCTGACTAGGGGTCCTATAAATGTAGCAGCCAGTCAGGCAGCGGCACAGGAGCTAGCAAACAGAGCTGTAAACAGGGGAGTTTGAGTGGGAGTTCTGTTGGAGGAGAAGGAATTTGTGTGTTTTTGGTTTGTATTGGTACTATGTGTATGTGTAGAGGCTTGGAGGGGCTTTGTGCTGGGAGAGAAGCTGAGCCCTGATTAGGGGGCGGGGCTTCACTGACTAGGGGTCCTATAAAGGTAGCAGCCAGTCAGGCAGCGGCAGAGGAGCTAGCAAACAGAGCTGTAAACAGGGGAGTTGGAGTGGGAGTTCTGTTGGGGGAGAAGGTATTTGTGCGTGTTTGGTTTTGTATTGGTAGTATCTGTATGTGTAGGGGCTTGGCGGGGCTTTGTGCTGGGAGAGAAGCTGAGCCGTGATTAGGGGGCGGGGCTTCACTGACTAGGGGTCCTATAAAGGTAGCAGCCAGTCAGGCAGCAGCACAGACAGCTGCAGCGGCACAGGAGCTAGCAAACAGAGCTGTAAACAGGGGAGTTTGAGTGGGAGTTCTGTTGGAGGAGAAGGTATTTGTGTGTGTTTGGTTTTGTATTGGTGGTATCTCTATGTGTAGGGGCTTTGTGCTGGGAGAGAAGCAGAGCCCTGATTAGGGGTCCTATAAAGGTAGCAGCCAGTCAGGCAGTGGCACAGACAGCTGCAGCGGCACAGGAGCTAGCAAACAGAGCTGTAAACAGGGGAGTTTGAGTGGGAGTTCTGTTGGAGGAGAAAGTATTTGTGTGTTTGGTTTTGTATTGGTGGTATCTGTATATGTAGGGGCTTTGTGCTGGGAGAGAAGCTGAGCCCTGATTAGGGGGCGGGGCTTCACTGACTAGGGGTCCTATGAAGGTAGCAGCCAGTCAGGCCGCAGCCAGTCAGGCAGCGGCACAGGAGCTAGCAAACAGAGCTGTAAACAGGGGAGTTTGAGTGGGAGTTCTGTTGGAGGAGAAGGTATTTGTGTGTGTTTGGTTTTGTATTGGTGGTATCTGTATTTGCAGGGGCTTTGTGCTGGGAGAGAAGCTGAGCCCTGATTAGGGGGCGGGGCTTCACTGACTAGGGGTCCTATAAAGGTAGCAGCCAGTCAGGCAGCGGCACAGGAGCTATCAAACAGAGCTGTAAACAGGGGAGTTAGAGTGGGAGTTCTGTTGGAGGAGAAGGTATTTGTGTGTGTTTGGTTTTGTATTGGTAGTATCTGTATGTGTAGAGGCTTGGAGGGGCTTTGTGCTGGGAGAGAAGCTGAGCCCTGATTAGGGGGCGGGGTTTCACTGACTAGGGGTCCTATAAAGGTAGCAGCCAGTCAGGCAGCAGCACAGACAGCTGCAGCGACACAGGAGCTAGCAAACAGAGCTGTAAACAGGGGAGTTTGTGTAGGAGTTCTGTTGGAGGAGAAGGCATTTGTGTGTGTTTGGTTTTGTATTGGTAGTATCTGTATGTGTAGAGGCTTGGAGGGGCTTTGTGCTGGGAGAGAAGCTGAGCCCTGATTAGGGGGCGGGGCTTCACTGACTAGGAGTCCTATAAAGGTAGCGGCACAGACAGCTACAGCAGCACAGGAGCTAGCAAACAGAGCTGTAAACAGGGGAGTTTGAGTGGGAGTTCTGTTGGAGGAGAAGGTATTTGTGTGTGTTTGGTTTTGTATTGGTGGTATCTGTATTTGCAGGGGCTTTGTGCTGGGAGAGAAGCTGAGCCCTGATTAGGGGGCGGGGCTTCACTGACTAGGGGTCCTATAAAGGTAGCAGCCAGTCAGGCAGCGGCACAGGAGCTAGCAAACAGAGCTGTAAACAGGGGAGTTTGAGTGGGAGTTCTGTTGGAGGAGAAGGTATTTGTGTGTGTTTGGTTTTGCACTGTTCGTATCTGTATGTGTAGAGACTTGGAGGGGCTTTGTGCTGGGAGAGAAGCTGAGCCCTGATTAGAGGGCGGGGCTTCCCTGACTAGGGGTCCTATAAATGTAGCAGCCAGTCAGGCAGCGGCACAGGAGCTAGCAAACAGAGCTGTAAACAGGGGAGTTTGAGTGGGAGTTCTGTTGGAGGAGAAGGAATTTGTGTGTTTTTGGTTTGTATTGGTACTATGTGTATGTGTAGAGGCTTGGAGGGGCTTTGTGCTGGGAGAGAAGCTGAGCCCTGATTAGGGGGCGGGGCTTCACTGACTAGGGGTCCTATAAAGGTAGCAGCCAGTCAGGCAGCGGCAGAGGAGCTAGCAAACAGAGCTGTGAACAGGGGAGTTTGAGTGGGAGTTCTGTTGGAGGAGAAGGTATTTGTGTGTGATTGGTTTTGTATTGGTAGTATCTGTATGTGTAGAGGCTTGGAGGGGCTTTGTGCTGGGAGAGAAGCTGAGCCCTGATTAGGGGGCGGGGCTTCACTGACTAGGGGTCCTATGAAGGTAGCAGCCAGTCAGGCCGCAGCCAGTCCGGCAGCGGCACAGGAGCTAGCAAACAGAGCTGTAAACAGGGGAGTTTGAGTGGGAGTTCTGTTGGAGGAGAAGGTATTTGTGTGTGTTTGGTTTTGTATTGGTAGTATCTGTATGTGTAGAGGCTTGGAGGGGCTTTGTGCTGGGAGAGAAGCTGAGCCCTGATTAGGGGGCGGGGTTTCACTGACTAGGGGTCCTATAAAGGTAGCAGCCAGGCAGGCAGCAGCACAGACAGCTGCAGCGACACAGGAGCTAGCAAACAGAGCTGTAAACAGGGGAGTTTGTGTAGGAGTTCTGTTGGAGGAGAAGGCATTTGTGTGTGTTTGGTTTTGTATTGGTAGTATCTGTATGTGTAGAGGCTTGGAGGGGCTCTGTGCTGGGAGAGAAGCTGAGCCCTGATTAGGGGGCGGGGCTTCACTGACTAGGAGTCCTATAAAGGTAGCAGCACAGACAGCTACAGCAGCACAGGAGCTAGCAAACAGAGCTGTAAACAGGGGAGTTTGAGTGGGAGTTCTGTTGGAGGAGAAGGTATTTGTGTGTGTTTGGTTTTGTATTGGTGGTATCTGTATTTGCAGGGGCTTTGTGCTGGGAGAGAAGCTGAGCCCTGATTAGGGGGCGGGGCTTCACTGACTAGGGGTCCTATAAAGGTAGCAGCCAGTCAGGCAGCGGCACAGGAACTAGCAAACAGAGCTGTAAACAGGGGAGTTTGAGTGGGAGTTCTGTTGGAGGAGAAGGTATTTGTGTGTGTTTGGTTTTGCATTGTTCGTATCTGTATGTGTAGGGACTTGGAGGGGCTTTGTGCTGGGAGAGAAGCTGAGCCCTGATTAGAGGGCGGGGCTTCCCTGACTAGGGGTCCTATAAATGTAGCAGCCAGTCAGGCAGCGGCACAGGAGCTAGCACACAGAGCTGTAAACAGGGGAGTTTGAGTGGGAGTTCTGTTGGAGGAGAAGGTATTTGTGTGTGTGTGTGTGTTTGGTTTTGTATTGGTAGTATCTGTATGTGTAGGGGCTTTGTGCTGGGAGAGAAGCTGAGCCCTGTTAGGGGGCGGGGCTTCACTGACTAGGGGTCCTATAAAGGTAGCAGCAGGTCAGGCAGCGGCACAGGAGCTAGCAAACAGGGCTGTAAACAGGGGAGTTTGAGTGGGAGTTCTGTTGGAGGAGAAGGTATTTATGTGTGTGTGCGTTTGGTTTTGTATTGGTAGTATCTGTATGTGTCGAGGCTTGGAGGGGCTTTGTGCTGGGAGAGAAGCCGAGCCCTGTTTCGGGGGAGGGGCTTCACTGACTAGGAGTCCTATAAAGGTAGCGGCACAGACAGCTGCACCGGCACAGGAGCTAGCAAACAGAGCTGTAAACAGGGGAGTTTGAGTGGGAGTTCTGTTGGAGGAGAAGGAATTTGTGTTTTTGGTTTGTATTGGTACTATGTGTATGTGTAGAGGCTTGGAGGGGCTTTGTGCTGGGAGAGAAGCTGAGCCCTGATTAGGGGGCGGGGCTTCACTGACTAGGGGTCCTATAAAGGTAGCAGCCAGTCAGGCAGCGGCAGAGGAGCTAGCAAACAGAGCTGTAAACAGGGGAGTTGGAGTGGGAGTTCTGTTGGAGAAGGTATTTGTGTGTGTTTGGTTTTGTATTGGTAGTATCTGTATGTGTAGAGGCTTGGAGGGGCTTTTTGCTGGGAGAGAAGCTGAGCCCTGATTGGGGGGCGGGGTTTCACTGACTAGGAGTCCTATAAAGGTAGCGGCACAGACAGCTGGAGCAGCACAGGAGGTAGCAAACAGAGCTGTAAACAGGGGAGTTTGAGTGGGAGTTCTGTTGGAGGAGAAAGTATTTGTGTGTGTTTGGTTTTGTATTGGTGGTATCTGTATATGTAGGGGCTTTGTGCTGGGAGAGAAGCTGAGCCCTCATTAGGGGGCGGGGCTTCCCTGACTAGTGGTCCTATAAAGGGAGCAGCCAGTCAGGCAGCGGCACAGGAGCTAGCAAACAGAGCTGTAAACAGGGGAGTTTGAGGGGGAGTTCTGTTGGAGGAGAAGGTATTTGTGTGTGTTTGGTTTTGTATTGGTAGTATCTGTATGTGTAGAGGCTTGGAGGGGCTTTGTGCTGGGAGGGAAGCTGAGCCCTGATTCGGGGGCGGGGCTTCCCTGACTCGGGGTCCTATAAAGGTAGCAGCCAGTCAGGCAGCGGCACAGGAGCTAGCAAACAGAGCTGTAAACAGGGGAGTTTGAGTGGGAGTTCTGTTGGGGGAGAAGGTATTTGTGCGTGTTTGGTTTTGTATTGGTAGTATCTGTATGTGTAGGGGCTTGGCGGGGCTTTGTGCTGGGAGAGAAGCTGAGCCGTGATTAGGGGGCGGGGCTTCACTGACTAGGGGTCCTATAAAGGTAGCAGCCAGTCAGGCAGCAGCACAGACAGCTGCAGCGGCACAGGAGCTAGCAAACAGAGCTGTAAACAGGGGAGTTTGAGTGGGAGTTCTGTTGGAGGAGAAGGTATTTGTGTGTGTTTGGTTTTGTATTGGTGGTATCTCTATGTGTAGGGGCTTTGTGCTGGGAGAGAAGCAGAGCCCTGATTAGGGGTCCTATAAAGGTAGCAGCCAGTCAGGCAGTGGCACAGACAGCTGCAGCGGCACAGGAGCTAGCAAACAGAGCTGTAAACAGGGGAGTTTGAGTGGGAGTTCTGTTGGGGGAGAAGGTATTTGTGCGTGTTTGGTTTTGTATTGGTAGTATCTGTATGTGTAGGGGCTTGGCGGGGCTTTGTGCTGGGAGAGAAGCTGAGCCGTGATTAGGGGGCGGGGCTTCACTGACTAGGGGTCCTATAAAGGTAGCAGCCAGTCAGGCAGCAGCACAGACAGCTGCAGCGGCACAGGAGCTAGCAAACAGAGCTGTAAACAGGGGAGTTTGAGTGGGAGTTCTGTTGGAGGAGAAGGTATTTGTGTGTGTTTGGTTTTGTATTGGTGGTATCTCTATGTGTAGGGGCTTTGTGCTGGGAGAGAAGCAGAGCCCTGATTAGGGGTCCTATAAAGGTAGCAGCCAGTCAGGCAGTGGCACAGACAGCTGCAGCGGCACAGGAGCTAGCAAACAGAGCTGTAAACAGGGGAGTTTGAGTGGGAGTTCTGTTGGAGGAGAAGGTATTTGTGTGTGTTTGGTTTTGTATTGGTAGTATCTGTATGTGTAGAGGCTTGGAGGGGCTTTGTGCTGGGAGAGAAGCTGAGCCCTGATTAGGGGGCGGGGTTTCACTGACTAGGGGTCCTATAAAGGTAGCAGCCAGGCAGGCAGCAGCACAGACAGCTGCAGCGACACAGCAGCTAGCAAACAGAGCTGTAAACAGGGGAGTTTGTGTAGGAGTTCTGTTGGAGGAGAAGGCATTTGTGTGTGTTTGGTTTTGTATTGGTAGTATCTGTATGTGTAGAGGCTTGGAGGGGCTCTGTGCTGGGAGAGAAGCTGAGCCCTGATTAGGGGGCGGGGCTTCACTGACTCGGAGTCCTATAAAGGTAGCGGCACAGACAGCTACAGCAGCACAGGAGCTAGCAAACAGAGCTGTAAACAGGGGAGTTTGAGTGGGAGTTCTGTTAGAGGAGAAGGTATTTGTGTGTGTTTGGTTTTGTATTGGTGGTATCTGTATTTGCAGGGGCTTTGTGCTGGGAGAGAAGCTGAGCCCTGATTAGGGGGCGGGGCTTCACTGACTAGGGGTCCTATAAAGGTAGCAGCCAGTCAGGCAGCGGCACAGGAACTAGCAAACAGAGCTGTAAACAGGGGAGTTTGAGTGGGAGTTCTGTTGGAGGAGAAGGTATTTGTGTGTGTTTGGTTTTGCATTGTTCGTATCTGTATGTGTAGGGACTTGGAGGGGCTTTGTGCTGGGAGAGAAGCTGAGCCCTGATTAGAGGGCGGGGCTTCCCTGACTAGGGGTCCTATAAATGTAGCAGCCAGTCAGGCAGCGGCACAGGAGCTAGCAAACAGAGCTGTAAACAGGGGAGTTTGAGTGGGAGTTCTGTTGGAGGAGAAGGTATTTGTGTGTGTTTGGTTTTGTATTGGTACTGTGTGTATGTGTAGAGGCTTGGAGGGGCTTTGTGCTGGGAGAGAAGCTGAGCCCTGATTAGGGGGCGGGGCTTCACTGACTAGGGGTCCTATAAAGGTAGCAGCCAGTCAGGCAGCGGCAGAGGAGCTAGCAAACAGAGCTGTAAACAGGGGAGTTGGAGTGGGAGTTCTGTTGGAGGAGAAGGTATTTGTGTGTGTTTGGTTTTGTATTGGTACTGTGTGTATGTGTAGAGGCTTGGAGGGGCTTTGTGCTGGGAGAGAAGCTGAGCCCTGATTAGGGGGCGGGGCTTCCATGACTAGGGGGTCCTATAAATCGAGCAGCCAGTCAGGCAGCGGCACAGGAGCTAGCAAACAGAGCTGTAAACAGGGGAGTTTGAGTGGGAGTTCTGTTGGGGGAGAAGGTATTTGTGTGTGTTTGGTTTTGTATTGGTAGTATCTGTATGTGTAGAGACTTGGAGGGGCTTTGTGCTGGGAGAGAAGCTGAGCCCTGATTAGGGGGCGGGGCTTCCCTGACTAGGGGTCCTATAAAGGTAGCAGCCAGTCAGGGAGTGGCACAGGAGCTAGCAAACAGAGCTGTAAACAGGGGAGTTGGAGTGGGAGTTCTGTTGGGGGAGAAGGTATTTGTGCGTGTTTGGTTTTGTATTGGTAGTATCTGTATGTGTAGGGGCTTGGCGGGGCTTTGTGCTGGGAGAGAAGCTGAGCCGTGATTAGGGGGCGGGGCTTCACTGACTAGGGGTCCTATAAAGGTAGCAGCCAGTCAGGCAGCAGCACAGACAGCTGCAGCGGCACAGGAGCTAGCAAACAGAGCTGTAAACAGGGGAGTTTGAGTGGGAGTTCTGTTGGAGGAGAAGGTATTTGTGTGTGTTTGGTTTTGTATTGGTGGTATCTCTATGTGTAGGGGCTTTGTGCTGGGAGAGAAGCAGAGCCCTGATTAGGGGTCCTATAAAGGTAGCAGCCAGTCAGGCAGTGGCACAGACAGCTGCAGCGGCACAGGAGCTAGCAAACAGAGCTGTAAACAGGGGAGTTTGAGTGGGAGTTCTGTTGGAGGAGAAAGTATTTGTGTGTGTTTGGTTTTGTATTGGTGGTATCTGTATATGTAGGGGCTTTGTGCTGGGAGAGAAGCTGAGCCCTGATTAGGGGGCGGGGCTTCACTGACTAGGGGTCCTATGAAGGTAGCAGCCAGTCAGGCCGCAGCCAGTCAGGCAGCGGCACAGGAGCTAGCAAACAGAGCTGTAAACAGGGGAGTTTGAGTGGGAGTTCTGTTGGAGGAGAAGGTATTTGTGTGTGTGTGTGTTAGGTTTTGTATTGGTAGTATCTGTATGTGTCGAGGCTTGTAGGGGCTTTGTGCTGGGAGAGAAACTGAGCCCTGATTAGTGGCGGGGCTTCACTGACTAGGAGTCCTACAAAGGTAGCGGCACAGACAGCTGCAGCGGCACAGGAGCTAGCAAACAGAACTGTAAACAGGGGAGTTTGAGTGGGAGTTCTGTTGGAGGAGAAGGTATTTGTGTGTGTTTGGTTTTGTATTGGTGGTATATGTATTTGCAGGGCCTTTGTGCTGGGAGAGAAGCTGAGCCCTGATTAGGGGGCGGGGCTTCACTGACTAGGGGTCCTATAAAGGTAGCAGCCAGTCAGGCAGCGGCACAGGAGCTATCAAACAGAGCTGTAAACAGGGGAGTTTGAGTGGGAGTTCTGTTGGAGGAGAAGGTATTTGTGTGTGTTTGGTTTTGTATTGGTAGTATCTGTATGTGTAGAGGCTTGGAGGGGCTTTGTGCTGGGAGAGAAGCTGAGCCCTGATTAGGGGGCGGGGTTTCACTGACTAGGGGTCCTATAAAGGTAGCAGCCAGGCAGGCAGCAGCACAGACAGCTGCAGCGACACAGGAGCTAGCAAACAGAGCTGTAAACAGGGGAGTTTGTGTAGGAGTTCTGTTGGAGGAGAAGGCATTTGTGTGTGTTTGGTTTTGTATTGGTAGTATCTGTATGTGTAGAGGCTTGGAGGGGCTTTGTGCTGGGAGAGAAGCTGAGCCCTGATTAGGGGGCGGGGCTTCCCTGACTAGTGGTCCTATAAAGGGAGCAGCCAGTCAGGCAGCGGCACAGGAGCTAGCAAACAGAGCTGTAAACAGGGGAGTTTGAGGGGGAGTTCTGTTGGAGGAGAAGGTATTTGTGCGTGTTTGGTTTTGTATTGGTAGTATCTGTATGTGTAGAGGCTTGGAGGGGCTTTGTGCTGGGAGGGAAGCTGAGCCCTGATTAGGGGGCGGGGCTTCCCTGACTAGGGGTCCTATAAAGGTAGCAGCCAGTCAGGCAGTGGCACAGGAGCTAGCAAACAGAGCTGTAAACAGGGGAGTTTGAGTGGGAGTTCTGTTGGGGGAGAAGGTATTTGTGCGTGTTTGGTTTTGTATTGGTAGTATCTGTATGTGTAGGGGCTTGGCGGGGCTTTGTGCTGGGAGAGAAGCTGAGCCGTGATTAGGGGGCGGGGCTTCACTGACTAGGGGTCCTATAAAGGTAGCAGCCAGTCAGGCAGCAGCACAGACAGCTGCAGCGGCACAGGAGCTAGCAAACAGAGCTGTAAACAGGGGAGTTTGAGTGGGAGTTCTGTTGGAGGAGAAGGTATTTGTGTGTGTTTGGTTTTGTATTGGTGGTATCTCTATGTGTAGGGGCTTTGTGCTGGGAGATAAGCAGAGCCCTGATTAGGGGTCCTATAAAGGTAGCAGCCAGTCAGGCAGTGGCACAGACAGCTGCAGCGGCACAGGAGCTAGCAAACAGAGCTGTAAACAGGGGAGTTTGAGTGGGAGTTCTGTTGGAGGAGAAAGTATTTGTGTGTGTTTGGTTTTGTATTGGTGGTATCTGTATATGTAGGGGCTTTGTGCTGGGAGAGAAGCTCAGCCCTGATTAGGGGTCGGGGCTTCCCTGACTAGGGGTCCTATAAAGGTAGCAGACAGTCAGGCACCGGCACAGGAGCTAGCAAACAGAGCTGTAAACAGGGGAGTTTGAGTGGGAGTTCTGTTGGAGGAGAAGGTATTTGTGTGTGTTTGGTTTTGTATTGGTAGTATATGTATGTGTAGGGGCTTTGTGCTGGGAGAGAAGCTAAGCCCTGATTAGGGGGCGGGGCTTCACTGACTAGGGGTCCTATAAAGGTAGCGGCACAGACAGCTGCAGCAGCACAGGAGCTAGCAAACAGAGCTGTAAACAGGGGAGTTTGAGTGGGAGTTCTGTTGGAGGAGAAGGTATTTGTGTGTGTTTGGTTTTGTATTGGTAGTATCTGTACGTGTAGGGGCTTTGTGCTGGGAGAGAAGCTGAGCCCTGATTAGGGGTCCTATAAAGGTAGCAGCCAGTCAGGCAGCGGCACAGACAACTGCAGCGGCACAGGAGCTAGGAAACAGATCTATAAACAGGGGAGTTTGATTGGGTGTTCCGTTGTAGAAGAAGGTATTTGTGTGTGTTCGGTTTTGTATTGGTGGTATCTGTATATGTAGGGGCTTCGTGCTGGGAGAGAAGCTGAGCCCTGATTAGGGGGCGGGGCTTCTCTGACTAGGGGTCCTATAAAGGTAGCAGCCAGTCAGGCAGCGGCACAGGAGCTCGCAAACAGAGCTGTAAACAGGGGACTTGGAGTGGGAGTTCTGTTGGAGGAGAAGGTATTTGTGTGTGTTTGGTTTTGTATTGGTAGTATCTGTACGTGTAGGGGCTTTGTGCTGGGAGAGAAGCAGAGCCCTGATTAGGGGTCCTATAAAGGTAGCAGCCAGTCAGGCAGTGGCACAGACGGCTGCAGCGGCACAGGGGCAAGCACACAGAGCTGTAAACAGGGGAGTTTGAGTGGGAGTTCTGTTGGAGGAGAAGGTATTTGTGTGTGTTTGGTTTTGTATTGGTAGTATCTGTATGTGTAGAGACTTGGAGGGGCTTTGTGCTGGGAGAGAAGCTGAGCCCTGATTAGGGGGCGGGGCTTCCATGACTAGGGGTCCTATGAAGGTAGCAGCCAGTCAGGCCGCAGCCAGTCACGCAGCGGCACAGGAGCTAGCAAACAGAGCTGTAAACAGGGGAGTTTGAGTGGGAGTTCTGTTGGAGGAGAAGGTATTTGTGTGTGTTTGGTTTTGTATTGGTACTGTGTGTATGTGTAGAGGCTTGGAGGGGCTTTGTGCTGGGAGAGAAGCTGAGCCCTGATTAGGGGGCGGGGCTTCCGTGACTAGGGGGTCCTATAAATCGAGCAGCCAGTCAGGGAGTGGCACAGGAGCTAGCAAACAGAGCTGTAAACAGGGGAGTTTGAGTGGGAGTTCTGTTGGGGGAGAAGGTATTTGTGCGTGTTTGGTTTTGTATTGGTAGTATCTGTATGTGTAGGGGCTTGGCGGGGCTTTGTGCTGGGAGAGAAGCTGAGCCGTGATTAGGGGGCGGGGCTTCACTGACTAGGGGTCCTATAAAGGTAGCAGCCAGTCAGGCAGCAGCACAGACAGCTGCAGCGGCACAGGAGCTAGCAAACAGAGCTGTAAACAGGGGAGTTTGAGTGGGAGTTCTGTTGGAGGAGAAGGTATTTGTGTGTGTTTGGTTTTGTATTGGTGGTATCTCTATGTGTAGGGGCTTTGTGCTGGGAGAGAAGCAGAGCCCTGATTAGGGGTCCTATAAAGGTAGCAGCCAGTCAGGCAGTGGCACAGACAGCTGCAGCGGCACAGGAGCTAGCAAACAGAGCTGTAAACAGGGGAGTTTGAGTGGGAGTTCTGTTGGAGGAGAAAGTATTTGTGTGTGTTTGGTTTTGTATTGGTGGTATCTGTATATGTAGGGGCTTTGTGCTGGGAGAGAAGCTGAGCCCTGATTAGGGGGCGGGGCTTCACTGACTAGGGGTCCTATGAAGGTAGCAGCCAGTCAGGCCGCAGCCAGTCAGGCAGCGGCACAGGAGCTAGCAAACAGAGCTGTAAACAGGGGAGTTTGAGTGGGAGTTCTGTTGGAGGAGAAGGTATTTGTGTGTGTTTGGTTTTGTATTGGTACTGTGTGTATGTGTAGAGGCTTGGAGGGGCTTTGTGCTGGGAGAGAAGCTGAGCCCTGATTAGGGGGCGGGGCTTCCCTGACTAGGGGGTCCTATAAATCGAGCAGCCAGTCAGGCAGCGGCACAGGAGCTAGCAAACAGAGCTGTAAACAGGGGAGTTTGAGTGGGAGTTCTGTTGGAGGAGAAGGTATTTGTGTGTGTGTGTGTTAGGTTTTGTATTGGTAGTATCTGTATGTGTCGAGGCTTGTAGGGGCTTTGTGCTGGGAGAGAAACTGAGCCCTGATTAGTGGCGGGGCTTCACTGACTAGGAGTCCTACAAAGGTAGCGGCACAGACAGCTGCAGCGGCACAGGAGCTATCAAACAGAGCTGTAAACAGGGGAGTTTGAGTGGGAGTTCTGTTGGAGGAGAAGGTATTTGTGTGTGTTTGGTTTTGTATTGGTAGTATCTGTATGTGTAGAGGCTTGGAGGAGCTTTGTGCTGGGAGAGAAGCTGAGCCCTGATTAGGGGGCGGGGTTTCACTGACTAGGGGTCCTATAAAGGTAGCAGCCAGGCAGGCAGCAGCACAGACAGCTGCAGCGACACAGGAGCTAGCAAACAGAGCTGTAAACAGGGGAGTTTGTGTAGGAGTTCTGTTGGAGGAGAAGGCATTTGTGTGTGTTTGGTTTTGTATTGGTAGTATCTGTATGTGTAGAGGCTTGGAGGGGCTTTGTGCTGGGAGAGAAGCTGAGCCCTGATTAGGGGGCGGGGCTTCACTGACTAGGGGTCCTATAAAGGTAGCAGCCAGTCAGGCAGCGGCACAGGAACTAGCAAACAGAGCTGTAAACAGGGGAGTTTGAGTGGGAGTTCTGTTGGAGGAGAAGGTATTTGTGTGTGTTTGGTTTTGTATTGGTGGTATCTGTATTTGCAGGGGCTTTGTGCTGGGAGAGAAGCTGAGCCCTGATTAGGGGGCGGGGCTTCACTGACTAGGGGTCCTATAAAGGTAGCAGCCAGTCAGGCAGCGGCACAGGAACTAGCAAACAGAGCTGTAAACAGGGGAGTTTGAGTGGGAGTTCTGTTGGAGGAGAAGGTATTTGTGTGTGTTTGGTTTTGCATTGTTCGTATCTGTATGTGTAGGGACTTGGAGGGGCTTTGTGCTGGGAGAGAAGCTGAGCCCTGATTAGAGGGCGGGGCTTCCCTGACTAGGGGTCCTATAAATGTAGCAGCCAGTCAGGCAGCGGCACAGGAGCTAGCAAACAGAGCTGTAAACAGGGGAGTTTGAGTGGGAGTTCTGTTGGAAGAGAAGGTATTTGTGTGTGTGTGTGTGTTTGGTTTTGTATTGGTAGTATCTGTATGTGTAGGGGCTTTGTGCTGGGAGAGAAGCTGAGCCCTGATTAGGGGGCGGGGCTTCACTGACTAGGGGTCCTATAAAGGTAGCAGCAGGTCAGGCAGCGGCACAGGAGCTAGCAAACAGGGCTGTAAACAGGGGAGTTTGAGTGGGAGTTCTGTTGGAGGAGAAGGTATTTATGTGTGTGTGCGTTTGGTTTTGTATTGGTAGTATCTGTATGTGTCGAGGCTTGGAGGGGCTTTGTGCTGGGAGAGAAGCCGAGCCCTGTTTCGGGGGCGGGGCTTCACTGACTAGGAGTCCTATAAAGGTAGCGGCACAGACAGCTGCACCGGCACAGGAGCTAGCAAACAGAGCTGTAAACAGGGGAGTTTGAGTGGGAGTTCTGTTGGAGGAGAAGGAATTTGTGTGTTTTTCGTTTGTATTGGTACTATGTGTATGTGTAGAGGCTTGGAGGGGCTTTGTGCTGGGAGAGAAGCTGAGCCCTGATTAGGGGGCGGGGCTTCACTGACTAGGGGTCCTATAAAGGTAGCAGCCAGTCAGGCAGCGGCAGAGGAGCTAGCAAACAGAGCTGTAAACAGGGGAGTTGGAGTGGGAGTTCTGTTGGAGGAGAAGGTATTTGTGTGTGTTTGGTTTTGTATTGGTAGTATCTGTATGTGTAGAGGCTTGGAGGGGCTTTTTGCTGGGAGAGAAGCTGAGCCCTGATTGGGGGGCGGGGTTTCACTGACTAGGAGTCCTATAAAGGTAGCGGCACAGACAGCTGGAGCAGCACAGGAGCTAGCACACAGAGCTGTAAACAGGGGAGTTTGAGTGGGAGTTCTGTTGGAGGAGAAAGTATTTGTGTGTGTTTGGTTTTGTATTGATGGTATCTGTATATGTAGGGGCTTTGTGCTGGGAGAGAAGCTGAGCCCTGATTAGGGGGCGGGGCTTCCCTGACTAGTGGTCCTATAAAGGGAGCAGCCAGTCAGGCAGCGGCACAGGAGCTAGCAAACAGAGCTGTAAACAGGGGAGTTTGAGGGGGAGTTCTGTTGGAGGAGAAGGTATTTGTGTGTGTTTGGTTTTGTATTGGTAGTATCTGTATGTGTAGAGGCTTGGAGGGGCTTTGTGCTGGGAGGGAAGCTGAGCCCTGATTAGGGGGCGGGGCTTCCCTGACTAGGGGTCCTATAAAGGTAGCAGCCAGTCAGGCAGTGGCACAGGAGCTAGCAAACAGAGCTGTAAACAGGGGAGTTTGAGTGGGAGTTCTGTTGGGGGAGAAGGTATTTGTGCGTGTTTGGTTTTGTATTGGTAGTATCTGTATGTGTAGGGGCTTGGCGGGGCTTTGTGCTGGGAGAGAAGCTGAGCCGTGATTAGGGGGCGGGGCTTCACTGACTAGGGGTCCTATAAAGGTAGCAGCCAGTCAGGCAGCAGCACAGACAGCTGCAGCGGCACAGGAGCTAGCAAACAGAGCTGTAAACAGGGGAGTTTGAGTGGGAGTTCTGTTGGAGGAGAAGGTATTTGTGTGTGTTTGGTTTTGTATTGGTGGTATCTCTATGTGTAGGGGCTTTGTGCTGGGAGATAAGCAGAGCCCTGATTAGGGGTCCTATAAAGGTAGCAGCCAGTCAGGCAGTGGCACAGACAGCTGCAGCGGCACAGGAGCTAGCAAACAGAGCTGTAAACAGGGGAGTTTGAGTGGGAGTTCTGTTGGAGGAGAAAGTATTTGTGTGTGTTTGGTTTTGTATTGGTGGTATCTGTATATGTAGGGGCTTTGTGCTGGGAGAGAAGCTCAGCCCTGATTAGGGGTCGGGGCTTCCCTGACTAGGGGTCCTATAAACGTAGCAGACAGTCAGGCACCGGCACAGGAGCTAGCAAACAGAGCTGTAAACAGGGGAGTTTGAGTGGGAGTTCTGTTGGAGGAGAAGGTATTTGTGTGTGTTTGGTTTTGTATTGGTAGTATATGTATGTGTAGGGGCTTTGTGCTGGGAGAGAAGCTAAGCCCTGATTAGGGGGCGGGGCTTCACTGACTAGGGGTCCTATAAAGGTAGCGGCACAGACAGCTGCAGCAGCACAGGAGCTAGCAAACAGAGCTGTAAACAGGGGAGTTTGAGTGGGAGTTCTGTTGGAGGAGAAGGTATTTGTGTGTGTTTGGTTTTGTATTGGTAGTATCTGTACGTGTAGGGGCTTTGTGCTGGGAGAGAAGCTGAGCCCTGATTAGGGGTCCTATAAAGGTAGCAGCCAGTCAGGCAGCGGCACAGACAACTGCAGCGGCACAGGAGCTAGGAAACAGATCTATAAACAGGGGAGTTTGATTGGGTGTTCTGTTGTAGAAGAAGGTATTTGTGTGTGTTCGGTTTTGTATTGGTGGTATCTGTATATGTAGGGGCTTCGTGCTGGGAGAGAAGCTGAGCCCTGATTAGGGGGCGGGGCTTCTCTGACTAGGGGTCCTATAAAGGTAGCAGCCAGTCAGGCAGCGGCACAGGAGCTCGCAAACAGAGCTGTAAACAGGGGACTTGGAGTGGGAGTTCTGTTGGAGGAGAAGGTATTTGTGTGTGTTTGGTTTTGTATTGGTAGTATCTGTACGTGTAGGGGCTTTGTGCTGGGAGAGAAGCAGAGCCCTGATTAGGGGTCCTATAAAGGTAGCAGCCAGTCAGGCAGTGGCACAGACGGCTGCAGCGGCACAGGGGCAAGCACACAGAGCTGTAAACAGGGGAGTTTGAGTGGGAGTTCTGTTGGAGGAGAAGGTATTTGTGTGTGTTTGGTTTTGTATTGGTAGTATCTGTATGTGTAGAGACTTGGAGGGGCTTTGTGCTGGGAGAGAAGCTGAGCCCTGATTAGGGGGCGGGGCTTCCATGACTAGGGGTCCTATGAAGGTAGCAGCCAGTCAGGCCGCAGCCAGTCACGCAGCGGCACAGGAGCTAGCAAACAGAGCTGTAAACAGGGGAGTTTGAGTGGGAGTTCTGTTGGAGGAGAAGGTATTTGTGTGTGTTTGGTTTTGTATTGGTACTGTGTGTATGTGTAGAGGCTTGGAGGGGCTTTGTGCTGGGAGAGAAGCTGAGCCCTGATTAGGGGGCGGGGCTTCCATGACTAGGGGGTCCTATAAATCGAGCAGCCAGTCAGGGAGTGGCACAGGAGCTAGCAAACAGAGCTGTAAACAGGGGAGTTTGAGTGGGAGTTCTGTTGGGGGAGAAGGTATTTGTGCGTGTTTGGTTTTGTATTGGTAGTATCTGTATGTGTAGGGGCTTGGCGGGGCTTTGTGCTGGGAGAGAAGCTGAGCCGTGATTAGGGGGCGGGGCTTCACTGACTAGGGGTCCTATAAAGGTAGCAGCCAGTCAGGCAGCAGCACAGACAGCTGCAGCGGCACAGGAGCTAGCAAACAGAGCTGTAAACAGGGGAGTTTGAGTGGGAGTTCTGTTGGAGGAGAATGTATTTGTGTGTGTTTGGTTTTGTATTGGTGGTATCTCTATGTGTAGGGGCTTTGTGCTGGGAGAGAAGCAGAGCCCTGATTAGGGGTCCTATAAAGGTAGCAGCCAGTCAGGCAGTGGCACAGACAGCTGCAGCGGCACAGGAGCTAGCAAACAGAGCTGTAAACAGGGGAGTTTGAGTGGGAGTTCTGTTGGAGGAGAAAGTATTTGTGTGTGTTTGGTTTTGTATTGGTGGTATCTGTATATGTAGGGGCTTTGTGCTGGGAGAGAAGCTGAGCCCTGATTAGGGGGCGGGGCTTCACTGACTAGGGGTCCTATGAAGGTAGCAGCCAGTCAGGCCGCAGCCAGTCAGGCAGCGGCACAGGAGCTAGCAAACAGAGCTGTAAACAGGGGAGTTTGAGTGGGAGTTCTGTTGGAGGAGAAGGTATTTGTGTGTGTTTGGTTTTGTATTGGTACTGTGTGTATGTGTAGAGGCTTGGAGGGGCTTTGTGCTGGGAGAGAAGCTGAGCCCTGATTAGGGGGCGGGGCTTCCCTGACTAGGGGGTCCTATAAATCGAGCAGCCAGTCAGGCAGCGGCACAGGAGCTAGCAAACAGAGCTGTAAACAGGGGAGTTTGAGTGGGAGTTCTGTTGGAGGAGAAGGTATTTGTGTGTGTGTGTGTTAGGTTTTGTATTGGTAGTATCTGTATGTGTCGAGGCTTGTAGGGGCTTTGTGCTGGGAGAGAAACTGAGCCCTGATTAGTGGCGGGGCTTCACTGACTAGGAGTCCTACAAAGGTAGCGGCACAGACAGCTGCAGCGGCACAGGAGCTATCAAACAGAGCTGTAAACAGGGGAGTTTGAGTGGGAGTTCTGTTGGAGGAGAAGGTATTTGTGTGTGTTTGGTTTTGTATTGGTAGTATCTGTATGTGTAGAGGCTTGGAGGAGCTTTGTGCTGGGAGAGAAGCTGAGCCCTGATTAGGGGGCGGGGTTTCACTGACTAGGGGTCCTATAAAGGTAGCAGCCAGGCAGGCAGCAGCACAGACAGCTGCAGCGACACAGGAGCTAGCAAACAGAGCTGTAAACAGGGGAGTTTGAGTGGGAGTTCTGTTGGAGGAGAAGGTATTTGTGTGTGTTTGGTTTTGTATTGGTGGTATCTGTATTTGCAGGGGCTTTGTGCTGGGAGAGAAGCTGAGCCCTGATTAGGGGGCGGGGCTTCACTGACTAGGGGTCCTATAAAGGTAGCAGCCAGTCAGGCAGTGGCACAGGAGCTAGCAAACAGAGCTGTAAACAGGGGAGTTTGAGTGGGAGTTCTGTTGGGGGAGAAGGTATTTGTGCGTGTTTGGTTTTGTATTGGTAGTATCTGTATGTGTAGGGGCTTGGCGGGGCTTTGTGCTGGGAGAGAAGCTGAGCCGTGATTAGGGGGCGGGGCTTCACTGACTAGGGGTCCTATAAAGGTAGCAGCCAGTCAGGCAGCAGCACAGACAGCTGCAGCGGCACAGGAGCTAGCAAACAGAGCTGTAAACAGGGGAGTTTGAGTGGGAGTTCTGTTGGAGGAGAAGGTATTTGTGTGTGTTTGGTTTTGTATTGGTGGTATCTCTATGTGTAGGGGCTTTGTGCTGGGAGATAAGCAGAGCCCTGATTAGGGGTCCTATAAAGGTAGCAGCCAGTCAGGCAGTGGCACAGACAGCTGCAGCGGCACAGGAGCTAGCAAACAGAGCTGTAAACAGGGGAGTTTGAGTGGGAGTTCTGTTGGAGGAGAAAGTATTTGTGTGTGTTTGGTTTTGTATTGGTGGTATCTGTATATGTAGGGGCTTTGTGCTGGGAGAGAAGCTGAGCCCTGATTAGGGGGCGGGGCTTCACTGACTAGGGGTCCTATGAAGGTAGCAGCCAGTCAGGCCGCAGCCAGTCAGGCAGCGGCACAGGAGCTAGCAAACAGAGCTGTAAACAGGGGAGTTTGAGTGGGAGTTCTGTTGGAGGAGAAGGTATTTGTGTGTGTTTGGTTTTGTATTGGTACTGTGTGTATGTGTAGAGGCTTGGAGGGGCTTTGTGCTGGGAGAGAAGCTGAGCCCTGATTAGGGGGCGGGGCTTCACTGACTAGGGGTCCTATAAAGGTAGCGGCACAGACAGCTGCAGCAGCACAGGAGCTAGCAAACAGAGCTGTAAACAGGGGAGTTTGAGTGGGAGTTCTGTTGGAGGAGAAGGTATTTGTGTGTGTTTGGTTTTGTATTGGTAGTATCTGTACGTGTAGGGGCTTTGTGCTGGGAGAGAAGCTGAGCCCTGATTAGGGGTCCTATAAAGGTAGCAGCCAGTCAGGCAGCGGCACAGACAACTGCAGCGGCACAGGAGCTAGGAAACAGATCTATAAACAGGGGAGTTTGATTGGGTGTTCTGTTGTAGAAGAAGGTATTTGTGTGTGTTCGGTTTTGTATTGGTGGTATCTGTATATGTAGGGGCTTCGTGCTGGGAGAGAAGCTGAGCCCTGATTAGGGGGCGGGGCTTCTCTGACTAGGGGTCCTATAAAGGTAGCAGCCAGTCAGGCAGCGGCACAGGAGCTCGCAAACAGAGCTGTAAACAGGGGACTTGGAGTGGGAGTTCTGTTGGAGGAGAAGGTATTTGTGTGTGTTTGGTTTTGTATTGGTAGTATCTGTACGTGTAGGGGCTTTGTGCTGGGAGAGAAGCAGAGCCCTGATTAGGGGTCCTATAAAGGTAGCAGCCAGTCAGGCAGTGGCACAGACGGCTGCAGCGGCACAGGGGCAAGCACACAGAGCTGTAAACAGGGGAGTTTGAGTGGGAGTTCTGTTGGAGGAGAAGGTATTTGTGTGTGTTTGGTTTTGTATTGGTAGTATCTGTATGTGTAGAGACTTGGAGGGGCTTTGTGCTGGGAGAGAAGCTGAGCCCTGATTAGGGGGCGGGGCTTCCATGACTAGGGGTCCTATGAAGGTAGCAGCCAGTCAGGCCGCAGCCAGTCACGCAGCGGCACAGGAGCTAGCAAACAGAGCTGTAAACAGGGGAGTTTGAGTGGGAGTTCTGTTGGAGGAGAAGGTATTTGTGTGTGTTTGGTTTTGTATTGGTACTGTGTGTATGTGTAGAGGCTTGGAGGGGCTTTGTGCTGGGAGAGAAGCTGAGCCCTGATTAGGGGGCGGGGCTTCCATGACTAGGGGGTCCTATAAATCGAGCAGCCAGTCAGGGAGTGGCACAGGAGCTAGCAAACAGAGCTGTAAACAGGGGAGTTTGAGTGGGAGTTCTGTTGGGGGAGAAGGTATTTGTGCGTGTTTGGTTTTGTATTGGTAGTATCTGTATGTGTAGGGGCTTGGCGGGGCTTTGTGCTGGGAGAGAAGCTGAGCCGTGATTAGGGGGCGGGGCTTCACTGACTAGGGGTCCTATAAAGGTAGCAGCCAGTCAGGCAGCAGCACAGACAGCTGCAGCGGCACAGGAGCTAGCAAACAGAGCTGTAAACAGGGGAGTTTGAGTGGGAGTTCTGTTGGAGGAGAAGGTATTTGTGTGTGTTTGGTTTTGTATTGGTGGTATCTGTATATGTAGGGGCTTTGTGCTGGGAGAGAAGCTGAGCCCTGATTAGGGGGCTGGGCTTCACTGACTAGGGGTCCTATGAAGGTAGCAGCCAGTCAGGCCGCAGCCAGTCAGGCAGCGGCACAGGAGCTAGCAAACAGAGCTGTAAACAGGGGAGTTTGAGTGGGAGTTCTGTTGGAGGAGAAGGTATTTGTGTGTGTTTGGTTTTGTATTGGTACTGTGTGTATGTGTAGAGGCTTGGAGGGGCTTTGTGCTGGGAGAGAAGCTGAGCCCTGATTAGGGGGCGGGGCTTCCCTGACTAGGGGGTCCTATAAATCGAGCAGCCAGTCAGGCAGCGGCACAGGAGCTAGCAAACAGAGCTGTAAACAGGGGAGTTTGAGTGGGAGTTCTGTTGGAGGAGAAGGTATTTGTGTGTGTGTGTGTTAGGTTTTGTATTGGTAGTATCTGTATGTGTCGAGGCTTGTAGGGGCTTTGTGCTGGGAGAGAAACTGAGCCCTGATTAGTGGCGGGGCTTCACTGACTAGGAGTCCTACAAAGGTAGCGGCACAGACAGCTGCAGCGGCACAGGAGCTAGCAAACAGAGCTGTAAACAGGGGAGTTTGAGTGGGAGTTCTGTTGGAGGAGAAGGTATTTGTGTGTGTTTGGTTTTGTATTGGTGGTATCTGTATTTGCAGGGGCTTTGTGCTGGGAGAGAAGCTGAGCCCTGATTAGGGGGCGGGGCTTCACTGACTAGGGGTCCTATAAAGGTAGCAGCCAGTCAGGCAGCGGCACAGGAGCTATCAAACAGAGCTGTAAAGAGGGGAGTTTGAGTGGGAGTTCTGTTGGAGGAGAAGGTATTTGTGTGTGTTTGGTTTTGTATTGGTAGTATCTGTATGTGTAGAGGCTTGGAGGGGCTTTGTGCTGGGAGAGAAGCTGAGCCCTGATTAGGGGGCGGGGTTTCACTGACTAGGGGTCCTATAGAGGTAGCAGCCAGGCAGGCAGCAGCACAGACAGCTGCAGCGACACAGGAGCTAGCAAACAGAGCTGTAAACAGGGGAGTTTGTGTAGGAGTTCTGTTGGAGGAGAAGGCATTTGTGTGTGTTTGGTTTTGTATTGGTAGTATCTGTATGTGTAGAGGCTTGGAGGGGCTTTGTGCTGGGAGAGAAGCTGAGCCCTGATTAGGGGGCGGGGCTTCACTGACTAGGGGTCCTATAAAGGTAGCAGCCAGTCAGGCAGCGGCACAGGAACTAGCAAACAGAGCTGTAAACAGGGGAGTTTGAGTGGGAGTTCTGTTGGAGGAGAAGGTATTTGTGTGTGTTTGGTTTTGTATTGGTGGTATCTGTATTTGCAGGGGCTTTGTGCTGGGAGAGAAGCTGAGCCCTGATTAGGGGGCGGGGCTTCACTGACTAGGGGTCCTATAAAGGTAGCAGCCAGTCAGGCAGCGGCACAGGAACTAGCAAACAGAGCTGTAAACAGGGGAGTTTGAGTGGGAGTTCTGTTGGAGGAGAAGGTATTTGTGTGTGTTTGGTTTTGCATTGTTCGTATCTGTATGTGTAGGGACTTGGAGGGGCTTTGTGCTGGGAGAGAAGCTGAGCCCTGATTAGAGGGCGGGGCTTCCCTGACTAGGGGTCCTATAAATGTAGCAGCCAGTCAGGCAGCGGCACAGGAGCTAGCAAACAGAGCTGTAAACAGGGGAGTTTGAGTGGGAGTTCTGTTGGAGGAGAAGGTATTTGTGTGTGTGTGTGTGTTTGGTTTTGTATTGGTAGTATCTGTATGTGTAGGGGCTTTGTGCTGGGAGAGAAGCTGAGCCCTGATTAGGGGGCGGGGCTTCACTGACTAGGGGTCCTATAAAGGTAGCAGCAGGTCAGGCAGCGGCACAGGAGCTAGCAAACAGGGCTGTAAACAGGGGAGTTTGAGTGGGAGTTCTGTTGGAGGAGAAGGTATTTATGTGTGTGTGCGTTTGGTTTTGTATTGGTAGTATCTGTATGTGTCGAGGCTTGGAGGGGCTTTGTGCTGGGAGAGAAGCCGAGCCCTGTTTCGGGGGCGGGGCTTCACTGACTAGGAGTCCTATAAAGGTAGCGGCACAGACAGCTGCACCGGCACAGGAGCTAGCAAACAGAGCTGTAAACAGGGGAGTTTGAGTGGGAGTTCTGTTGGAGGAGAAGGAATTTGTGTGTTTTTGGTTTGTATTGGTACTATGTGTATGTGTAGAGGCTTGGAGGGGCTTTGTGCTGGGAGAGAAGCTGAGCCCTGATTAGGGGGCGGGGCTTCACTGACTAGGGGTCCTATAAAGGTAGCAGCCAGTCAGGCAGCGGCAGAGGAGCTAGCAAACAGAGCTGTAAACAGGGGAGTTGGATTGGGAGTTCTGTTGGAGGAGAAGGTATTTGTGTGTGTTTGGTTTTGTATTGGTAGTATCTGTATGTGTAGAGGCTTGGAGGGGCTTTTTGCTGGGAGAGAAGCTGAGCCCTGATTGGGGGGCGGGGTTTCACTGACTAGGAGTCCTATAAAGGTAGCGGCACAGACAGCTGGAGCAGCACAGGAGCTAGCACACAGAGCTGTAAACAGGGGAGTTTGAGTGGGAGTTCTGTTGGAGGAGAAAGTATTTGTGTGTGTTTGGTTTTGTATTGGTGGTATCTGTATATGTAGGGGCTTTGTGCTGGGAGAGAAGCTGAGCCCTGATTAGGGGGCGGGGCTTCACTGACTAGGGGTCCTATGAAGGTAGCAGCCAGTCAGGCCGCAGCCAGTCAGGCAGCGGCACAGGAGCTAGCAAACAGAGCTGTAAACAGGGGAGTTTGAGTGGGAGTTCTGTTGGAGGAGAAGGTATTTGTGTGTGTTTGGTTTTGTATTGGTACTGTGTGTATGTGTAGAGGCTTGGAGGGGCTTTGTGCTGGGAGAGAAGCTGAGCCCTGATTAGGGGGCGGGGCTTCCATGACTAGGGGTCCTATGAAGGTAGCAGCCAGTCAGGCCGCAGCCAGTCACGCAGCGGCACAGGAGCTAGCAAACAGAGCTGTAAACAGGGGAGTTTGAGTGGGAGTTCTGTTGGAGGAGAAGGTATTTGTGTGTGTTTGGTTTTGTATTGGTACTGTGTGTATGTGTAGAGGCTTGGAGGGGCTTTGTGCTGGGAGAGAAGCTGAGCCCTGATTAGGGGGCGGGGCTTCCATGACTAGGGGGTCCTATAAATCGAGCAGCCAGTCAGGGAGTGGCACAGGAGCTAGCAAACAGAGCTGTAAACAGGGGAGTTTGAGTGGGAGTTCTGTTGGGGGAGAAGGTATTTGTGCGTGTTTGGTTTTGTATTGGTAGTATCTGTATGTGTAGGGGCTTGGCGGGGCTTTGTGCTGGGAGAGAAGCTGAGCCGTGATTAGGGGGCGGGGCTTCACTGACTAGGGGTCCTATAAAGGTAGCAGCCAGTCAGGCAGCAGCACAGACAGCTGCAGCGGCACAGGAGCTAGCAAACAGAGCTGTAAACAGGGGAGTTTGAGTGGGAGTTCTGTTGGAGGAGAAGGTATTTGTGTGTGTTTGGTTTTGTATTGGTGGTATCTCTATGTGTAGGGGCTTTGTGCTGGGAGAGAAGCAGAGCCCTGATTAGGGGTCCTATAAAGGTAGCAGCCAGTCAGGCAGTGGCACAGACAGCTGCAGCGGCACAGGAGCTAGCAAACAGAGCTGTAAACAGGGGAGTTTGAGTGGGAGTTCTGTGGGAGGAGAAAGTATTTGTGTGTGTTTGGTTTTGTATTGGTGGTATCTGTATATGTAGGGGCTTTGTGCTGGGAGAGAAGCTGAGCCCTGATTAGGGGGCGGGGCTTCACTGACTAGGGGTCCTATGAAGGTTGCAGCCAGTCAGGCCGCAGCCAGTCAGGCAGCGGCACAGGAGCTAGCAAACAGAGCTGTAAACAGGGGAGTTTGAGTGGGAGTTCTGTTGGAGGAGAAGGTATTTGTGTGTGTTTGGTTTTGTATTGGTACTGTGTGTATGTGTAGAGGCTTGGAGGGGCTTTGTGCTGGGAGAGAAGCTGAGCCCTGATTAGGGGGCGGGGCTTCCCTGACTAGGGGGTCCTATAAATCGAGCAGCCAGTCAGGCAGCGGCACAGGAGCTAGCAAACAGAGCTGTAAACAGGGGAGTTTGAGTGGGAGTTCTGTTGGAGGAGAAGGTATTTGTGTGTGTTTGGTTTTGTATTGGTAGTATCTGTATGTGTAGAGGCTTGGAGGGGCTTTGTGCTGGGAGAGAAGCTGAGCCCTGATTAGGGGGCGGGGTTTCACTGACTAGGGGTCCTATAAAGGTAGCAGCCAGGCAGGCAGCAGCACAGACAGCTGCAGCGACACAGGAGCTAGCAAACAGAGCTGTAAACAGGGGAGTTTGTGTAGGAGTTCTGTTGGAGGAGAAGGCATTTGTGTGTGTTTGGTTTTGTATTGGTAGTATCTGTATGTGTAGAGGCTTGGAGGGGCTTTGTGCTGGGAGAGAAGCTGAGCCCTGATTAGGGGGCGGGGCTTCACTGACTAGGAGTCCTATAAAGGTAGCGGCACAGACAGCTACAGCAGCACAGGAGCTAGCAAACAGAGCTGTAAACAGGGGAGTTTGAGTGGGAGTTCTGTTGGAGGAGAAGGTATTTGTGTGTGTTTGGTTTTGTATTGGTGGTATCTGTATTTGCAGGGGCTTTGTGCTGGGAGAGAAGCTGAGCCCTGATTAGGGGGCGGGGCTTCACTGACTAGGGGTCCTATAAAGGTAGCAGCCAGTCAGGCAGCGGCACAGGAACTAGCAAACAGAGCTGTAAACAGGGGAGTTTGAGTGGGAGTTCTGTTGGAGGAGAAGGTATTTGTGTGTGTTTGGTTTTGCATTGTTCGTATCTGTATGTGTAGGGACTTGGAGGGGCTTTGTGCTGGGAGAGAAGCTGAGCCCTGATTAGAGGGCGGGGCTTCCCTGACTAGGGGTCCTATAAATGTAGCAGCCAGTCAGGCAGCGGCACAGGAGCTAGCAAACAGAGCTGTAAACAGGGGAGTTTGAGTGGGAGTTCTGTTGGAGGAGAAGGTATTTGTGTGTGTGTGTGTGTTTGGTTTTGTATTGGTAGTATCTGTATGTGTAGGGGCTTTGTGCTGGGAGAGAAGCTGAGCCCTGATTAGGGGGCGGGGCTTCACTGACTAGGGGTCCTATAAAGGTAGCAGCAGGTCAGGCAGCGGCACAGGAGCTAGCAAACAGGGCTGTAAACAGGGGAGTTTGAGTGGGAGTTCTGTTGGAGGAGAAGGTATTTATGTGTGTGTGCGTTTGGTTTTGTATTGGTAGTATCTGTATGTGTCGAGGCTTGGAGGGGCTTTGTGCTGGGAGAGAAGCCGAGCCCTGTTTCGGGGGCGGGGCTTCACTGACTAGGAGTCCTATAAAGGTAGCGGCACAGACAGCTGCACCTTCACAGGAGCTAGCAAACAGAGCTGTAAACAGGGGAGTTTGAGTGGGAGTTCTGTTGGAGGAGAAGGAATTTGTGTGTTTTTGGTTTGTATTGGTACTGTGTGTATGTGTAGAGGCTTGGAGGGGCTTTGTGCTGGGAGAGAAGCTGAGCCCTGATTAGGGGGCGGGGCTTCCATGACTAGGGGTCCTATGAAGGTAGCAGCCAGTCAGGCAGCGGCAGAGGAGCTAGCAAACAGAGCTGTAAACAGGGGAGTTTGAGTGGGAGTTCTGTTGGAGGAGAAGGTATTTGTGTGTGTTTGGTTTTGTATTGGTACTGTGTGTATGTGTAGAGGCTTGGAGGGGCTTTGTGCTGGGAGAGAAGCTGAGCCCTGATTAGGGGGCGGGGCTTCCATGACTAGGGGTCCTATGAAGGTAGCAGCCAGTCAGGCCGCAGCCAGTCACGCAGCGGCACAGGAGCTAGCAAACAGAGCTGTAAACAGGGGAGTTTGAGTGGGAGTTCTGTTGGAGGAGAAGGTATTTGTGTGTGTTTGGTTTTGTATTGGTACTGTGTGTATGTGTAGAGGCTTGGAGGGGCTTTGTGCTGGGAGAGAAGCTGAGCCCTGATTAGGGGGCGGGGCTTCCATGACTAGGGGGTCCTATAAATCGAGCAGCCAGTCAGGGAGTGGCACAGGAGCTAGCAAACAGAGCTGTAAACAGGGGAGTTTGAGTGGGAGTTCTGTTGGGGGAGAAGGTATTTGTGCGTGTTTGGTTTTGTATTGGTAGTATCTGTATGTGTAGGGGCTTGGCGGGGCTTTGTGCTGGGAGAGAAGCTGAGCCGTGATTAGGGGGCGGGGCTTCACTGACTAGGGGTCCTATAAAGGTAGCAGCCAGTCAGGCAGCAGCACAGACAGCTGCAGCGGCACAGGAGCTAGCAAACAGAGCTGTAAACAGGGGAGTTTGAGTGGGAGTTCTGTTGGAGGAGAAGGTATTTGTGTGTGTTTGGTTTTGTATTGGTGGTATCTCTATGTGTAGGGGCTTTGTGCTGGGAGAGAAGCAGAGCCCTGATTAGGGGTCCTATAAAGGTAGCAGCCAGTCAGGCAGTGGCACAGACAGCTGCAGCGGCACAGGAGCTAGCAAACAGAGCTGTAAACAGGGGAGTTTGAGTGGGAGTTCTGTGGGAGGAGAAAGTATTTGTGTGTGTTTGGTTTTGTATTGGTGGTATCTGTATATGTAGGGGCTTTGTGCTGGGAGAGAAGCTGAGCCCTGATTAGGGGGCGGGGCTTCACTGACTAGGGGTCCTATGAAGGTTGCAGCCAGTCAGGCCGCAGCCAGTCAGGCAGCGGCACAGGAGCTAGCAAACAGAGCTGTAAACAGGGGAGTTTGAGTGGGAGTTCTGTTGGAGGAGAAGGTATTTGTGTGTGTTTGGTTTTGTATTGGTACTGTGTGTATGTGTAGAGGCTTGGAGGGGCTTTGTGCTGGGAGAGAAGCTGAGCCCTGATTAGGGGGCGGGGCTTCCCTGACTAGGGGGTCCTATAAATCGAGCAGCCAGTCAGGCAGCGGCACAGGAGCTAGCAAACAGAGCTGTAAACAGGGGAGTTTGAGTGGGAGTTCTGTTGGAGGAGAAGGTATTTGTGTGTGTGTGTGTTAGGTTTTGTATTGGTAGTATCTGTATGTGTCGAGGCTTGTAGGGGCTTTGTGCTGGGAGAGAAACTGAGCCCTGATTAGTGGCGGGGCTTCACTGACTAGGAGTCCTACAAAGGTAGCGGCACAGACAGCTACAGCAGCACAGGAGCTAGCAAACAGAGCTGTAAACAGGGGAGTTTGAGTGGGAGTTCTGTTGGAGGAGAAGGTATTTGTGTGTGTTTGGTTTTGTATTGGTAGTATCTGTATGTGTAGAGGCTTGGAGGGGCTTTGTGCTGGGAGAGAAGCTGAGCCCTGATTAGGGGGCGGGGCTTCACTGACTAGGGGTCCTATAAAGGTAGCAGCCAGGCAGGCAGCAGCACAGACAGCTGCAGCGACACAGGAGCTAGCAAACAGAGCTGTAAACAGGGGAGTTTGTGTAGGAGTTCTGTTGGAGGAGAAGGCATTTGTGTGTGTTTGGTTTTGTATTGGTAGTATCTGTATGTGTAGAGGCTTGGAGGGGCTTTGTGCTGGGAGAGAAGCTGAGCCCTGATTAGGGGGCGGGGCTTCACTGACTAGGAGTCCTATAAAGGTAGCGGCACAGACAGCTACAGCAGCACAGGAGCTAGCAAACAGAGCTGTAAACAGGGGAGTTTGAGTGGGAGTTCTGTTGGAGGAGAAGGTATTTGTGTGTGTTTGGTTTTGTATTGGTGGTATCTGTATTTGCAGGGGCTTTGTGCTGGGAGAGAAGCTGAGCCCTGATTAGGGGGCGGGGCTTCACTGACTAGGGGTCCTATAAAGGTAGCAGCCAGTCAGGCAGCGGCACAGGAACTAGCAAACAGAGCTGTAAACAGGGGAGTTTGAGTGGGAGTTCTGTTGGAGGAGAAGGTATTTGTGTGTGTTTGGTTTTGCATTGTTCGTATCTGTATGTGTAGGGACTTGGAGGGGCTTTGTGCTGGGAGAGAAGCTGAGCCCTGATTAGAGGGCGGGGCTTCCCTGACTAGGGGTCCTATAAATGTAGCAGCCAGTCAGGCAGCGGCACAGGAGCTAGCAAACAGAGCTGTAAACAGGGGAGTTTGTGTAGGAGTTCTGTTGGAGGAGAAGGCATTTGTGTGTGTTTGGTTTTGTATTGGTAGTATCTGTATGTGTAGAGGCTTGGAGGGGCTTTGTGCTGGGAGAGAAGCTGAGCCCTGATTAGGGGGCGGGGCTTCACTGACTAGGAGTCCTATAAAGGTAGCGGCACAGACAGCTACAGCAGCACAGGAGCTAGCAAACAGAGCTGTAAACAGGGGAGTTTGAGTGGGAGTTCTGTTGGAGGAGAAGGTATTTGTGTGTGTGTGTGTGTTTGGTTTTGTATTGGTAGTATCTGTATGTGTAGGGGCTTTGTGCTGGGAGAGAAGCTGAGCCGTGATTAGGGGGCGGGGCTTCACTGACTAGGGGTCCTATAAAGGTAGCAGCCAGTCAGGCAGTGGCACAGGAGCTAGCAAACAGAGCTGTAAACAGGGGAGTTTGAGTGGGAGTTCTGTTGGAGGAGAAGGTATTTGTGCGTGTTTGGTTTTGTATTGGTAGTATCTGTATGTGTAGGGGCTTGGCGGGGCTTTGTGCTGGGAGAGAAGCTGAGCCGTGATTAGGGGGCGGGGCTTCACTGACTAGGGGTCCTATAAAGGTAGCAGCCAGTCAGGCAGCAGCACAGACAGCTGCAGCGGCAAAGGAGCTAGCAAACAGAGCTGTAAACAGGGGAGTTTGAGTGGGAGTTCTGTTGGAGGAGAAGGTATTTGTGTGTGTTTGGTTTTGTATTGGTGGTATCTCTATGTGTAGGGGCTTTGTGCTGGGAGAGAAGCAGAGCCCTGATTAGGGGTCCTATAAAGGTAGCAGCCAGTCAGGCAGTGGCACAGACAGCTGCAGCGGCACAGGAGCTAGCAAACAGAGCTGTAAACAGGGGAGTTTGAGTGGGAGTTCTGTTGGAGGAGAAAGTATTTGTGTGTTTGGTTTTGTATTGGTGGTATCTGTATATGTAGGGGCTTTGTGCTGGGAGAGAAGCTGAGCCCTGATTAGGGGGCGGGGCTTCACTGACTAGGGGTCCTATGAAGGTAGCAGCCAGTCAGGCCGCAGCCAGTCAGGCAGCGGCACAGGAGCTAGCAAACAGAGCTGTAAACAGGGGAGTTTGAGTGGGAGTTCTGTTGGAGGAGAAGGTATTTGTGTGTGTTTGGTTTTGTATTGGTGGTATCTGTATTTGCAGGGGCTTTGTGCTGGGAGAGAAGCTGAGCCCTGATTAGGGGGCGGGGCTTCACTGACTAGGGGTCCTATAAAGGTAGCAGCCAGTCAGGCAGCGGCACAGGAGCTATCAAACAGAGCTGTAAACAGGGGAGTTAGAGTGGGAGTTCTGTTGGAGGAGAAGGTATTTGTGTGTGTTTGGTTTTGTATTGGTAGTATCTGTATGTGTAGAGGCTTGGAGGGGCTTTGTGCTGGGAGAGAAGCTGAGCCCTGATTAGGGGGCGGGGTTTCACTGACTAGGGGTCCTATAAAGGTAGCAGCCAGTCAGGCAGCAGCACAGACAGCTGCAGCGACACAGGAGCTAGCAAACAGAGCTGTAAACAGGGGAGTTTGTGTAGGAGTTCTGTTGGAGGAGAAGGCATTTGTGTGTGTTTGGTTTTGTATTGGTAGTATCTGTATGTGTAGAGGCTTGGAGGGGCTTTGTGCTGGGAGAGAAGCTGAGCCCTGATTAGGGGGCGGGGCTTCACTGACTAGGAGTCCTATAAAGGTAGCGGCACAGACAGCTACAGCAGCACAGGAGCTAGCAAACAGAGCTGTAAACAGGGGAGTTTGAGTGGGAGTTCTGTTGGAGGAGAAGGTATTTGTGTGTGTTTGGTTTTGTATTGGTGGTATCTGTATTTGCAGGGGCTTTGTGCTGGGAGAGAAGCTGAGCCCTGATTAGGGGGCGGGGCTTCACTGACTAGGGGTCCTATAAAGGTAGCAGCCAGTCAGGCAGCGGCACAGGAGCTAGCAAACAGAGCTGTAAACAGGGGAGTTTGAGTGGGAGTTCTGTTGGAGGAGAAGGTATTTGTGTGTGTTTGGTTTTGCACTGTTCGTATCTGTATGTGTAGAGACTTGGAGGGGCTTTGTGCTGGGAGAGAAGCTGAGCCCTGATTAGAGGGCGGGGCTTCCCTGACTAGGGGTCCTATAAATGTAGCAGCCAGTCAGGCAGCGGCACAGGAGCTAGCAAACAGAGCTGTAAACAGGGGAGTTTGAGTGGGAGTTCTGTTGGAGGAGAAGGAATTTGTGTGTTTTTGGTTTGTATTGGTACTATGTGTATGTGTAGAGGCTTGGAGGGGCTTTGTGCTGGGAGAGAAGCTGAGCCCTGATTAGGGGGCGGGGCTTCACTGACTAGGGGTCCTATAAAGGTAGCAGCCAGTCAGGCAGCGGCAGAGGAGCTAGCAAACAGAGCTGTGAACAGGGGAGTTGGAGTGGGAGTTCTGTTGGAGGAGAAGGTATTTGTGTGTGTTTGGTTTTGTATTGGTAGTATCTGTATGTGTAGAGGCTTGGAGGGGCTTTTTGCTGGGAGAGAAGCTGAGCCCTGATTGGGGGGCGGGGTTTCACTGACTAGGAGTCCTATAAAGGTAGCGGCACAGACAGCTGGAGCAGCACAGGAGCTAGCAAACAGAGCTGTAAACAGGGGAGTTTGAGTGGGAGTTCTGTTGGAGGAGAAAGTATTTGTGTGTGTTTGGTTTTGTATTGGTGGTATCTGTATATGTAGGGGCTTTGTGCTGGGAGAGAAGCTGAGCCCTGATTAGGGGGCGGGGCTTCCCTGACTAGTGGTCCTATAAAGGGAGCAGCCAGTCAGGCAGCGGCACAGGAGCTAGCAAACAGAGCTGTAAACAGGGGAGTTTGAGGGGGAGTTCTGTTGGAGGAGAAGGTATTTGTGTGTGTTTGGTTTTGTATTGGTAGTATCTGTATGTGTAGAGGCTTGGAGGGGCTTTGTGCTGGGAGGGAAGCTGAGCCCTGATTCGGGGGCGGGGCTTCCCTGACTAGGGGTCCTATAAAGGTAGCAGCCAGTCAGGCAGCGGCACAGGAGCTAGCAAACAGAGCTGTAAACAGGGGAGTTTGAGTGGGAGTTCTGTTGGGGGAGAAGGTATTTGTGTGTGTTTGGTTTTGTATTGGTAGTATCTGTATGTGTAGAGACTTGGAGGGGCTTTGTGCTGGGAGAGAAGCTGAGCCCTGATTAGGGGGCGGGGCTTCCCTGACTAGGGGTCCTATAAAGGTAGCAGCCAGTCAGGCAGTGGCACAGGAGCTAGCAAACAGAGCTGTAAACAGGGGAGTTTGAGTGGGAGTTCTGTTGGGGGAGAAGGTATTTGTGCGTGTTTGGTTTTGTATTGGTAGTATCTGTATGTGTAGGGGCTTGGCGGGGCTTTGTGCTGGGAGAGAAGCTGAGCCGTGATTAGGGGGCGGGGCTTCACTGACTAGGGGTCCTATAAAGGTAGCAGTCAGTCAGGCAGCAGCACAGACAGCTGCAGCGGCACAGGAGCTAGCAAACAGAGCTGTAAACAGGGGAGTTTGAGTGGGAGTTCTGTTGGAGGAGAAGGTATTTGTGTGTGTTTGGTTTTGTATTGGTGGTATCTCTATGTGTAGGGGCTTTGTGCTGGGAGAGAAGCAGAGCCCTGATTAGGGGTCCTATAAAGGTAGCAGCCAGTCAGGCAGTGGCACAGACAGCTGCAGCGGCACAGGAGCTAGCAAACAGAGCTGTAAACAAGGGAGTTTGAGTGGGAGTTCTGTTGGGGGAGAAGGTATTTGTGTGTGTTTGGTTTTGTATTGGTAGTATCTGTATGTGTAGAGACTTGGAGGGGCTTTGTGCTGGGAGAGAAGCTGAGCCCTGATTAGGGGGCGGGGCTTCCTTGACTAGGGGTCCTATGAAGGTAGCAGCCAGTCAGGCCGCAGCCAGTCAGGCAGCGGCACAGGAGCTAGCAAACAGAGCTGTAAACAGGGGAGTTTGAGTGGGAGTTCTGTTGGAGGAGAAGGTATTTGTGTGTGTTTGGTTTTGTATTGGTAGTATCTGTATGTGTAGAGACTTGGAGGGGCTTTGTGCTGGGAGAGAAGCTGAGCCCTGATTAGGGGGCGGGGCTTCCCTGACTAGGGGTCCTATAAAGGTAGCAGCCAGTCAGGGAGTGGCACAGGAGCTAGCAAACAGAGCTGTAAACAGGGGAGTTTGAGTGGGAGTTCTGTTGGGGGAGAAGGTATTTGTGCGTGTTTGGTTTTGTATTGGTAGTATCTGTATGTGTAGGGGCTTGGCGGGGCTTTGTGCTGGGAGAGAAGCTGAGCCGTGATTAGGCGGCGGGGCTTCACTGACTAGGGGTCCTATAAAGGTAGCAGCCAGTCAGGCAGCAGCACAGACAGCTGCAGCGGCACAGGAGCTAGCAAACAGAGCTGTAAACAGGGGAGTTTGAGTGGGAGTTCTGTTGGAGGAGAAGGTATTTGTGTGTGTTTGGTTTTGTATTGGTGGTATCTCTATGTGTAGGGGCTTTGTGCTGGGAGAGAAGCAGAGCCCTGATTAGGGGTCCTATAAAGGTAGCAGCCAGTCAGGCAGTGGCACAGACAGCTGCAGCGGCACAGGAGCTAGCAAACAGAGCTGTAAACAGGGGAGTTTGAGTGGGAGTTCTGTTGGAGGAGAAAGTATTTGTGTGTGTTTGGTTTTGTATTGGTGGTATCTGTATATGTAGGGGCTTTGTGCTGGGAGAGAAGCTGAGCCCTGATTAGGGGGCGGGGCTTCACTGACTAGGGGTCCTATGAAGGTAGCAGCCAGTCAGGCCGCAGCCAGTCAGGCAGCGGCACAGGAGCTAGCAAACAGAGCTGTAAACAGGGGAGTTTGAGTGGGAGTTCTGTTGGAGGAGAAGGTATTTGTGTGTGTTTGGTTTTGTATTGGTAGTATCTGTATGTGTAGAGGCTTGGAGGGGCTTTGTGCTGGGAGAGAAGCTGAGCCCTGATTAGGGGGCGGGGTTTCACTGACTAGGGGTCCTATAAAGGTAGCAGCCAGGCAGGCAGCAGCACAGACAGCTGCAGCGACACAGGAGCTAGCAAACAGAGCTGTAAACAGGGGAGTTTGTGTAGGAGTTCTGTTGGAGGAGAAGGCATTTGTGTGTGTTTGGTTTTGTATTGGTAGTATCTGTATGTGTAGAGGCTTGGAGGGGCTCTGTGCTGGGAGAGAAGCTGAGCCCTGATTAGGGGGCGGGGCTTCACTGACTAGGAGTCCTATAAAGGTAGCAGCACAGACAGCTACAGCAGCACAGGAGCTAGCAAACAGAGCTGTAAACAGGGGAGTTTGAGTGGGAGTTCTGTTGGAGGAGAAGGTATTTGTGTGTGTTTGGTTTTGTATTGGTGGTATCTGTATTTGCAGGGGCTTTGTGCTGGGAGAGAAGCTGAGCCCTGATTAGGGGGCGGGGCTTCACTGACTAGGGGTCCTATAAAGGTAGCAGCCAGTCAGGCAGCGGCACAGGAACTAGCAAACAGAGCTGTAAACAGGGGAGTTTGAGTGGGAGTTCTGTTGGAGGAGAAGGTATTTGTGTGTGTTTGGTTTTGCATTGTTCGTATCTGTATGTGTAGGGACTTGGAGGGGCTTTGTGCTGGGAGAGAAGCTGAGCCCTGATTAGAGGGCGGGGCTTCCCTGACTAGGGGTCCTATAAATGTAGCAGCCAGTCAGGCAGCGGCACAGGAGCTAGCAAACAGAGCTGTAAACAGGGGAGTTTGAGTGGGAGTTCTGTTGGAGGAGAAGGTATTTGTGTGTGTGTGTGTGTTTGGTTTTGTATTGGTAGTATCTGTATGTGTAGGGGCTTTGTGCTGGGAGAGAAGCTGAGCCCTGTTAGGGGGCGGGGCTTCACTGACTAGGGGTCCTATAAAGGTAGCAGCAGGTCAGGCAGCGGCACAGGAGCTAGCAAACAGGGCTGTAAACAGGGGAGTTTGAGTGGGAGTTCTGTTGGAGGAGAAGGTATTTATGTGTGTGTGCGTTTGGTTTTGTATTGGTAGTATCTGTATGTGTCGAGGCTTGGAGGGGCTTTGTGCTGGGAGAGAAGCCGAGCCCTGTTTCGGGGGCGGGGCTTCACTGACTAGGAGTCCTATAAAGGTAGCGGCACAGACAGCTGCACCGGCACAGGAGCTAGCAAACAGAGCTGTAAACAGGGGAGTTTGAGTGGGAGTTCTGTTGGAGGAGAAGGAATTTGTGTTTTTGGTTTGTATTGGTACTATGTGTATGTGTAGAGGCTTGGAGGGGCTTTGTGCTGGGAGAGAAGCTGAGCCCTGATTAGGGGGCGGGGCTTCACTGACTAGGGGTCCTATAAAGGTAGCAGCCAGTCAGGCAGCGGCAGAGGAGCTAGCAAACAGAGCTGTAAACAGGGGAGTTGGAGTGGGAGTTCTGTTGGAGGAGAAGGTATTTGTGTGTGTTTGGTTTTGTATTGGTAGTATCTGTATGTGTAGAGGCTTGGAGGGGCTTTTTGCTGGGAGAGAAGCTGAGCCCTGATTGGGGGGCGGGGTTTCACTGACTAGGAGTCCTATAAAGGTAGCGGCACAGACAGCTGGAGCAGCACAGGAGGTAGCAAACAGAGCTGTAAACAGGGGAGTTTGAGTGGGAGTTCTGTTGGAGGAGAAAGTATTTGTGTGTGTTTGGTTTTGTATTGGTGGTATCTGTATATGTAGGGGCTTTGTGCTGGGAGAGAAGCTGAGCCCTCATTAGGGGGCGGGGCTTCCCTGACTAGTGGTCCTATAAAGGGAGCAGCCAGTCAGGCAGCGGCACAGGAGCTAGCAAACAGAGCTGTAAACAGGGGAGTTTGAGGGGGAGTTCTGTTGGAGGAGAAGGTATTTGTGTGTTTGGTTTTGTATTGGTAGTATCTGTATGTGTAGAGGCTTGGAGGGGCTTTGTGCTGGGAGGGAAGCTGAGCCCTGATTCGGGGGCGGGGCTTCCCTGACTCGGGGTCCTATAAAGGTAGCAGCCAGTCAGGCAGCGGCACAGGAGCTAGCAAACAGAGCTGTAAACAGGGGAGTTTGAGTGGGAGTTCTGTTGGGGGAGAAGGTATTTGTGCGTGTTTGGTTTTGTATTGGTAGTATCTGTATGTGTAGGGGCTTGGCGGGGCTTTGTGCTGGGAGAGAAGCTGAGCCGTGATTAGGGGGCGGGGCTTCACTGACTAGGGGTCCTATAAAGGTAGCAGCCAGTCAGGCAGCAGCACAGACAGCTGCAGCGGCACAGGAGCTAGCAAACAGAGCTGTAAACAGGGGAGTTTGAGTGGGAGTTCTGTTGGAGGAGAAGGTATTTGTGTGTGTTTGGTTTTGTATTGGTGGTATCTCTATGTGTAGGGGCTTTGTGCTGGGAGAGAAGCAGAGCCCTGATTAGGGGTCCTATAAAGGTAGCAGCCAGTCAGGCAGTGGCACAGACAGCTGCAGCGGCACAGGAGCTAGCAAACAGAGCTGTAAACAGGGGAGTTTGAGTGGGAGTTCTGTTGGGGGAGAAGGTATTTGTGCGTGTTTGGTTTTGTATTGGTAGTATCTGTATGTGTAGGGGCTTGGCGGGGCTTTGTGCTGGGAGAGAAGCTGAGCCGTGATTAGGGGGCGGGGCTTCACTGACTAGGGGTCCTATAAAGGTAGCAGCCAGTCAGGCAGCAGCACAGACAGCTGCAGCGGCACAGGAGCTAGCAAACAGAGCTGTAAACAGGGGAGTTTGAGTGGGAGTTCTGTTGGAGGAGAAGGTATTTGTGTGTGTTTGGTTTTGTATTGGTGGTATCTCTATGTGTAGGGGCTTTGTGCTGGGAGAGAAGCAGAGCCCTGATTAGGGGTCCTATAAAGGTAGCAGCCAGTCAGGCAGTGGCACAGACAGCTGCAGCGGCACAGGAGCTAGCAAACAGAGCTGTAAACAGGGGAGTTTGAGTGGGAGTTCTGTTGGAGGAGAAGGTATTTGTGTGTGTTTGGTTTTGTATTGGTAGTATCTGTATGTGTAGAGGCTTGGAGGGGCTTTGTGCTGGGAGAGAAGCTGAGCCCTGATTAGGGGGCGGGGTTTCACTGACTAGGGGTCCTATAAAGGTAGCAGCCAGGCAGGCAGCAGCACAGACAGCTGCAGCGACACAGCAGCTAGCAAACAGAGCTGTAAACAGGGGAGTTTGTGTAGGAGTTCTGTTGGAGGAGAAGGCATTTGTGTGTGTTTGGTTTTGTATTGGTAGTATCTGTATGTGTAGAGGCTTGGAGGGGCTCTGTGCTGGGAGAGAAGCTGAGCCCTGATTAGGGGGCGGGGCTTCACTGACTCGGAGTCCTATAAAGGTAGCGGCACAGACAGCTACAGCAGCACAGGAGCTAGCAAACAGAGCTGTAAACAGGGGAGTTTGAGTGGGAGTTCTGTTAGAGGAGAAGGTATTTGTGTGTGTTTGGTTTTGTATTGGTGGTATCTGTATTTGCAGGGGCTTTGTGCTGGGAGAGAAGCTGAGCCCTGATTAGGGGGCGGGGCTTCACTGACTAGGGGTCCTATAAAGGTAGCAGCCAGTCAGGCAGCGGCACAGGAACTAGCAAACAGAGCTGTAAACAGGGGAGTTTGAGTGGGAGTTCTGTTGGAGGAGAAGGTATATGTGTGTGTTTGGTTTTGCATTGTTCGTATCTGTATGTGTAGGGACTTGGAGGGGCTTTGTGCTGGGAGAGAAGCTGAGCCCTGATTAGAGGGCGGGGCTTCCCTGACTAGGGGTCCTATAAATGTAGCAGCCAGTCAGGCAGCGGCACAGGAGCTAGCAAACAGAGCTGTAAACAGGGGAGTTTGAGTGGGAGTTCTGTTGGAGGAGAAGGTATTTGTGTGTGTTTGGTTTTGTATTGGTACTGTGTGTATGTGTAGAGGCTTGGAGGGGCTTTGTGCTGGGAGAGAAGCTGAGCCCTGATTAGGGGGCGGGGCTTCACTGACTAGGGGTCCTATAAAGGTAGCAGCCAGTCAGGCAGCGGCAGAGGAGCTAGCAAACAGAGCTGTAAACAGGGGAGTTGGAGTGGGAGTTCTGTTGGAGGAGAAGGTATTTGTGTGTGTTTGGTTTTGTATTGGTACTGTGTGTATGTGTAGAGGCTTGGAGGGGCTTTGTGCTGGGAGAGAAGCTGAGCCCTGATTAGGGGGCGGGGCTTCCATGACTAGGGGGTCCTATAAATCGAGCAGCCAGTCAGGCAGCGGCACAGGAGCTAGCAAACAGAGCTGTAAACAGGGGAGTTTGAGTGGGAGTTCTGTTGGGGGAGAAGGTATTTGTGTGTGTTTGGTTTTGTATTGGTAGTATCTGTATGTGTAGAGACTTGGAGGGGCTTTGTGCTGGGAGAGAAGCTGAGCCCTGATTAGGGGGCGGGGCTTCCCTGACTAGGGGTCCTATAAAGGTAGCAGCCAGTCAGGGAGTGGCACAGGAGCTAGCAAACAGAGCTGTAAACAGGGGAGTTGGAGTGGGAGTTCTGTTGGGGGAGAAGGTATTTGTGCGTGTTTGGTTTTGTATTGGTAGTATCTGTATGTGTAGGGGCTTGGCGGGGCTTTGTGCTGGGAGAGAAGCTGAGCCGTGATTAGGGGGCGGGGCTTCACTGACTAGGGGTCCTATAAAGGTAGCAGCCAGTCAGGCAGCAGCACAGACAGCTGCAGCGGCACAGGAGCTAGCAAACAGAGCTGTAAACAGGGGAGTTTGAGTGGGAGTTCTGTTGGAGGAGAAGGTATTTGTGTGTGTTTGGTTTTGTATTGGTGGTATCTCTATGTGTAGGGGCTTTGTGCTGGGAGAGAAGCAGAGCCCTGATTAGGGGTCCTATAAAGGTAGCAGCCAGTCAGGCAGTGGCACAGACAGCTGCAGCGGCACAGGAGCTAGCAAACAGAGCTGTAAACAGGGGAGTTTGAGTGGGAGTTCTGTTGGAGGAGAAAGTATTTGTGTGTGTTTGGTTTTGTATTGGTGGTATCTGTATATGTAGGGGCTTTGTGCTGGGAGAGAAGCTGAGCCCTGATTAGGGGGCGGGGCTTCACTGACTAGGGGTCCTATGAAGGTAGCAGCCAGTCAGGCCGCAGCCAGTCAGGCAGCGGCACAGGAGCTAGCAAACAGAGCTGTAAACAGGGGAGTTTGAGTGGGAGTTCTGTTGGAGGAGAAGGTATTTGTGTGTGTGTGTGTTAGGTTTTGTATTGGTAGTATCTGTATGTGTCGAGGCTTGTAGGGGCTTTGTGCTGGGAGAGAAACTGAGCCCTGATTAGTGGCGGGGCTTCACTGACTAGGAGTCCTACAAAGGTAGCGGCACAGACAGCTGCAGCGGCACAGGAGCTAGCAAACAGAACTGTAAACAGGGGAGTTTGAGTGGGAGTTCTGTTGGAGGAGAAGGTATTTGTGTGTGTTTGGTTTTGTATTGGTGGTATATGTATTTGCAGGGCCTTTGTGCTGGGAGAGAAGCTGAGCCCTGATTAGGGGGCGGGGCTTCACTGACTAGGGGTCCTATAAAGGTAGCAGCCAGTCAGGCAGCGGCACAGGAGCTATCAAACAGAGCTGTAAACAGGGGAGTTTGAGTGGGAGTTCTGTTGGAGGAGAAGGTATTTGTGTGTGTTTGGTTTTGTATTGGTAGTATCTGTATGTGTAGAGGCTTGGAGGGGCTTTGTGCTGGGAGAGAAGCTGAGCCCTGATTAGGGGGCGGGGTTTCACTGACTAGGGGTCCTATAAAGGTAGCAGCCAGGCAGGCAGCAGCACAGACAGCTGCAGCGACACAGGAGCTAGCAAACAGAGCTGTAAACAGGGGAGTTTGTGTAGGAGTTCTGTTGGAGGAGAAGGCATTTGTGTGTGTTTGGTTTTGTATTGGTAGTATCTGTATGTGTAGAGGCTTGGAGGGGCTTTGTGCTGGGAGAGAAGCTGAGCCCTGATTAGGGGGCGGGGCTTCCCTGACTAGTGGTCCTATAAAGGGAGCAGCCAGTCAGGCAGCGGCACAGGAGCTAGCAAACAGAGCTGTAAACAGGGGAGTTTGAGGGGGAGTTCTGTTGGAGGAGAAGGTATTTGTGCGTGTTTGGTTTTGTATTGGTAGTATCTGTATGTGTAGAGGCTTGGAGGGGCTTTGTGCTGGGAGGGAAGCTGAGCCCTGATTAGGGGGCGGGGCTTCCCTGACTAGGGGTCCTATAAAGGTAGCAGCCAGTCAGGCAGTGGCACAGGAGCTAGCAAACAGAGCTGTAAACAGGGGAGTTTGAGTGGGAGTTCTGTTGGGGGAGAAGGTATTTGTGCGTGTTTGGTTTTGTATTGGTAGTATCTGTATGTGTAGGGGCTTGGCGGGGCTTTGTGCTGGGAGAGAAGCTGAGCCGTGATTAGGGGGCGGGGCTTCACTGACTAGGGGTCCTATAAAGGTAGCAGCCAGTCAGGCAGCAGCACAGACAGCTGCAGCGGCACAGGAGCTAGCAAACAGAGCTGTAAACAGGGGAGTTTGAGTGGGAGTTCTGTTGGAGGAGAAGGTATTTGTGTGTGTTTGGTTTTGTATTGGTGGTATCTCTATGTGTAGGGGCTTTGTGCTGGGAGATAAGCAGAGCCCTGATTAGGGGTCCTATAAAGGTAGCAGCCAGTCAGGCAGTGGCACAGACAGCTGCAGCGGCACAGGAGCTAGCAAACAGAGCTGTAAACAGGGGAGTTTGAGTGGGAGTTCTGTTGGAGGAGAAAGTATTTGTGTGTGTTTGGTTTTGTATTGGTGGTATCTGTATATGTAGGGGCTTTGTGCTGGGAGAGAAGCTCAGCCCTGATTAGGGGTCGGGGCTTCCCTGACTAGGGGTCCTATAAAGGTAGCAGACAGTCAGGCACCGGCACAGGAGCTAGCAAACAGAGCTGTAAACAGGGGAGTTTGAGTGGGAGTTCTGTTGGAGGAGAAGGTATTTGTGTGTGTTTGGTTTTGTATTGGTAGTATATGTATGTGTAGGGGCTTTGTGCTGGGAGAGAAGCTAAGCCCTGATTAGGGGGCGGGGCTTCACTGACTAGGGGTCCTATAAAGGTAGCGGCACAGACAGCTGCAGCAGCACAGGAGCTAGCAAACAGAGCTGTAAACAGGGGAGTTTGAGTGGGAGTTCTGTTGGAGGAGAAGGTATTTGTGTGTGTTTGGTTTTGTATTGGTAGTATCTGTACGTGTAGGGGCTTTGTGCTGGGAGAGAAGCTGAGCCCTGATTAGGGGTCCTATAAAGGTAGCAGCCAGTCAGGCAGCGGCACAGACAACTGCAGCGGCACAGGAGCTAGGAAACAGATCTATAAACAGGGGAGTTTGATTGGGTGTTCTGTTGTAGAAGAAGGTATTTGTGTGTGTTCGGTTTTGTATTGGTGGTATCTGTATATGTAGGGGCTTCGTGCTGGGAGAGAAGCTGAGCCCTGATTAGGGGGCGGGGCTTCTCTGACTAGGGGTCCTATAAAGGTAGCAGCCAGTCAGGCAGCGGCACAGGAGCTCGCAAACAGAGCTGTAAACAGGGGACTTGGAGTGGGAGTTCTGTTGGAGGAGAAGGTATTTGTGTGTGTTTGGTTTTGTATTGGTAGTATCTGTACGTGTAGGGGCTTTGTGCTGGGAGAGAAGCAGAGCCCTGATTAGGGGTCCTATAAAGGTAGCAGCCAGTCAGGCAGTGGCACAGACGGCTGCAGCGGCACAGGGGCAAGCACACAGAGCTGTAAACAGGGGAGTTTGAGTGGGAGTTCTGTTGGAGGAGAAGGTATTTGTGTGTGTTTGGTTTTGTATTGGTAGTATCTGTATGTGTAGAGACTTGGAGGGGCTTTGTGCTGGGAGAGAAGCTGAGCCCTGATTAGGGGGCGGGGCTTCCATGACTAGGGGTCCTATGAAGGTAGCAGCCAGTCAGGCCGCAGCCAGTCACGCAGCGGCACAGGAGCTAGCAAACAGAGCTGTAAACAGGGGAGTTTGAGTGGGAGTTCTGTTGGAGGAGAAGGTATTTGTGTGTGTTTGGTTTTGTATTGGTACTGTGTGTATGTGTAGAGGCTTGGAGGGGCTTTGTGCTGGGAGAGAAGCTGAGCCCTGATTAGGGGGCGGGGCTTCCATGACTAGGGGGTCCTATAAATCGAGCAGCCAGTCAGGGAGTGGCACAGGAGCTAGCAAACAGAGCTGTAAACAGGGGAGTTTGAGTGGGAGTTCTGTTGGGGGAGAAGGTATTTGTGCGTGTTTGGTTTTGTATTGGTAGTATCTGTATGTGTAGGGGCTTGGCGGGGCTTTGTGCTGGGAGAGAAGCTGAGCCGTGATTAGGGGGCGGGGCTTCACTGACTAGGGGTCCTATAAAGGTAGCAGCCAGTCAGGCAGCAGCACAGACAGCTGCAGCGGCACAGGAGCTAGCAAACAGAGCTGTAAACAGGGGAGTTTGAGTGGGAGTTCTGTTGGAGGAGAAGGTATTTGTGTGTGTTTGGTTTTGTATTGGTGGTATCTCTATGTGTAGGGGCTTTGTGCTGGGAGAGAAGCAGAGCCCTGATTAGGGGTCCTATAAAGGTAGCAGCCAGTCAGGCAGTGGCACAGACAGCTGCAGCGGCACAGGAGCTAGCAAACAGAGCTGTAAACAGGGGAGTTTGAGTGGGAGTTCTGTTGGAGGAGAAAGTATTTGTGTGTGTTTGGTTTTGTATTGGTGGTATCTGTATATGTAGGGGCTTTGTGCTGGGAGAGAAGCTGAGCCCTGATTAGGGGGCGGGGCTTCACTGACTAGGGGTCCTATGAAGGTAGCAGCCAGTCAGGCCGCAGCCAGTCAGGCAGCGGCACAGGAGCTAGCAAACAGAGCTGTAAACAGGGGAGTTTGAGTGGGAGTTCTGTTGGAGGAGAAGGTATTTGTGTGTGTTTGGTTTTGTATTGGTACTGTGTGTATGTGTAGAGGCTTGGAGGGGCTTTGTGCTGGGAGAGAAGCTGAGCCCTGATTAGGGGGCGGGGCTTCCCTGACTAGGGGGTCCTATAAATCGAGCAGCCAGTCAGGCAGCGGCACAGGAGCTAGCAAACAGAGCTGTAAACAGGGGAGTTTGAGTGGGAGTTCTGTTGGAGGAGAAGGTATTTGTGTGTGTGTGTGTTAGGTTTTGTATTGGTAGTATCTGTATGTGTCGAGGCTTGTAGGGGCTTTGTGCTGGGAGAGAAACTGAGCCCTGATTAGTGGCGGGGCTTCACTGACTAGGAGTCCTACAAAGGTAGCGGCACAGACAGCTGCAGCGGCACAGGAGCTATCAAACAGAGCTGTAAACAGGGGAGTTTGAGGGGGAGTTCTGTTGGAGGAGAAGGTATTTGTGTGTGTTTGGTTTTGTATTGGTAGTATCTGTATGTGTAGAGGCTTGGAGGAGCTTTGTGCTGGGAGAGAAGCTGAGCCCTGATTAGGGGGCGGGGTTTCACTGACTAGGGGTCCTATAAAGGTAGCAGCCAGGCAGGCAGCAGCACAGACAGCTGCAGCGACACAGGAGCTAGCAAACAGAGCTGTAAACAGGGGAGTTTGTGTAGGAGTTCTGTTGGAGGAGAAGGCATTTGTGTGTGTTTGGTTTTGTATTGGTAGTATCTGTATGTGTAGAGGCTTGGAGGGGCTTTGTGCTGGGAGAGAAGCTGAGCCCTGATTAGGGGGCGGGGCTTCACTGACTAGGGGTCCTATAAAGGTAGCAGCCAGTCAGGCAGCGGCACAGGAACTAGCAAACAGAGCTGTAAACAGGGGAGTTTGAGTGGGAGTTCTGTTGGAGGAGAAGGTATTTGTGTGTGTTTGGTTTTGTATTGGTGGTATCTGTATTTGCAGGGGCTTTGTGCTGGGAGAGAAGCTGAGCCCTGATTAGGGGGCGGGGCTTCACTGACTAGGGGTCCTGTAAAGGTAGCAGCCAGTCAGGCAGCGGCACAGGAACTAGCAAACAGAGCTGTAAACAGGGGAGTTTGAGTGGGAGTTCTGTTGGAGGAGAAGGTATTTGTGTGTGTTTGGTTTTGCATTGTTCGTATCTGTATGTGTAGGGACTTGGAGGGGCTTTGTGCTGGGAGAGAAGCTGAGCCCTGATTAGAGGGCGGGGCTTCCCTGACTAGGGGTCCTATAAATGTAGCAGCCAGTCAGGCAGCGGCACAGGAGCTAGCAAACAGAGCTGTAAACAGGGGAGTTTGAGTGGGAGTTCTGTTGGAAGAGAAGGTATTTGTGTGTGTGTGTGTGTTTGGTTTTGTATTGGTAGTATCTGTATGTGTAGGGGCTTTGTGCTGGGAGAGAAGCTGAGCCCTGATTAGGGGGCGGGGCTTCACTGACTAGGGGTCCTATAAAGGTAGCAGCAGGTCAGGCAGCGGCACAGGAGCTAGCAAACAGGGCTGTAAACAGGGGAGTTTGAGTGGGAGTTCTGTTGGAGGAGAAGGTATTTATGTGTGTGTGCGTTTGGTTTTGTATTGGTAGTATCTGTATGTGTCGAGGCTTGGAGGGGCTTTGTGCTGGGAGAGAAGCCGAGCCCTGTTTCGGGGGCGGGGCTTCACTGACTAGGAGTCCTATAAAGGTAGCGGCACAGACAGCTGCACCGGCACAGGAGCTAGCAAACAGAGCTGTAAACAGGGGAGTTTGAGTGGGAGTTCTGTTGGAGGAGAAGGAATTTGTGTGTTTTTCGTTTGTATTGGTACTATGTGTATGTGTAGAGGCTTGGAGGGGCTTTGTGCTGGGAGAGAAGCTGAGCCCTGATTAGGGGGCGGGGCTTCACTGACTAGGGGTCCTATAAAGGTAGCAGCCAGTCAGGCAGCGGCAGAGGAGCTAGCAAACAGAGCTGTAAACAGGGGAGTTGGAGTGGGAGTTCTGTTGGAGGAGAAGGTATTTGTGTGTGTTTGGTTTTGTATTGGTAGTATCTGTATGTGTAGAGGCTTGGAGGGGCTTTTTGCTGGGAGAGAAGCTGAGCCCTGATTGGGGGGCGGGGTTTCACTGACTAGGAGTCCTATAAAGGTAGCGGCACAGACAGCTGGAGCAGCACAGGAGCTAGCACACAGAGCTGTAAACAGGGGAGTTTGAGTGGGAGTTCTGTTGGAGGAGAAAGTATTTGTGTGTGTTTGGTTTTGTATTGATGGTATCTGTATATGTAGGGGCTTTGTGCTGGGAGAGAAGCTGAGCCCTGATTAGGGGGCGGGGCTTCCCTGACTAGTGGTCCTATAAAGGGAGCAGCCAGTCAGGCAGCGGCACAGGAGCTAGCAAACAGAGCTGTAAACAGGGGAGTTTGAGGGGGAGTTCTGTTGGAGGAGAAGGTATTTGTGTGTGTTTGGTTTTGTATTGGTAGTATCTGTATGTGTAGAGGCTTGGAGGGGCTTTGTGCTGGGAGGGAAGCTGAGCCCTGATTAGGGGGCGGGGCTTCCCTGACTAGGGGTCCTATAAAGGTAGCAGCCAGTCAGGCAGTGGCACAGGAGCTAGCAAACAGAGCTGTAAACAGGGGAGTTTGAGTGGGAGTTCTGTTGGGGGAGAAGGTATTTGTGCGTGTTTGGTTTTGTATTGGTAGTATCTGTATGTGTAGGGGCTTGGCGGGGCTTTGTGCTGGGAGAGAAGCTGAGCCGTGATTAGGGGGCGGGGCTTCACTGACTAGGGGTCCTATAAAGGTAGCAGCCAGTCAGGCAGCAGCACAGACAGCTGCAGCGGCACAGGAGCTAGCAAACAGAGCTGTAAACAGGGGAGTTTGAGTGGGAGTTCTGTTGGAGGAGAAGGTATTTGTGTGTGTTTGGTTTTGTATTGGTGGTATCTCTATGTGTAGGGGCTTTGTGCTGGGAGATAAGCAGAGCCCTGATTAGGGGTCCTATAAAGGTAGCAGCCAGTCAGGCAGTGGCACAGACAGCTGCAGCGGCACAGGAGCTAGCAAACAGAGCTGTAAACAGGGGAGTTTGAGTGGGAGTTCTGTTGGAGGAGAAAGTATTTGTGTGTGTTTGGTTTTGTATTGGTGGTATCTGTATATGTAGGGGCTTTGTGCTGGGAGAGAAGCTCAGCCCTGATTAGGGGTCGGGGCTTCCCTGACTAGGGGTCCTATAAACGTAGCAGACAGTCAGGCACCGGCACAGGAGCTAGCAAACAGAGCTGTAAACAGGGGAGTTTGAGTGGGAGTTCTGTTGGAGGAGAAGGTATTTGTGTGTGTTTGGTTTTGTATTGGTAGTATATGTATGTGTAGGGGCTTTGTGCTGGGAGAGAAGCTAAGCCCTGATTAGGGGGCGGGGCTTCACTGACTAGGGGTCCTATAAAGGTAGCGGCACAGACAGCTGCAGCAGCACAGGAGCTAGCAAACAGAGCTGTAAACAGGGGAGTTTGAGTGGGAGTTCTGTTGGAGGAGAAGGTATTTGTGTGTGTTTGGTTTTGTATTGGTAGTATCTGTACGTGTAGGGGCTTTGTGCTGGGAGAGAAGCTGAGCCCTGATTAGGGGTCCTATAAAGGTAGCAGCCAGTCAGGCAGCGGCACAGACAACTGCAGCGGCACAGGAGCTAGGAAACAGATCTATAAACAGGGGAGTTTGATTGGGTGTTCTGTTGTAGAAGAAGGTATTTGTGTGTGTTCGGTTTTGTATTGGTGGTATCTGTATATGTAGGGGCTTCGTGCTGGGAGAGAAGCTGAGCCCTGATTAGGGGGCGGGGCTTCTCTGACTAGGGGTCCTATAAAGGTAGCAGCCAGTCAGGCAGCGGCACAGGAGCTCGCAAACAGAGCTGTAAACAGGGGACTTGGAGTGGGAGTTCTGTTGGAGGAGAAGGTATTTGTGTGTGTTTGGTTTTGTATTGGTAGTATCTGTACGTGTAGGGGCTTTGTGCTGGGAGAGAAGCAGAGCCCTGATTAGGGGTCCTATAAAGGTAGCAGCCAGTCAGGCAGTGGCACAGACGGCTGCAGCGGCACAGGGGCAAGCACACAGAGCTGTAAACAGGGGAGTTTGAGTGGGAGTTCTGTTGGAGGAGAAGGTATTTGTGTGTGTTTGGTTTTGTATTGGTAGTATCTGTATGTGTAGAGACTTGGAGGGGCTTTGTGCTGGGAGAGAAGCTGAGCCCTGATTAGGGGGCGGGGCTTCCATGACTAGGGGTCCTATGAAGGTAGCAGCCAGTCAGGCCGCAGCCAGTCACGCAGCGGCACAGGAGCTAGCAAACAGAGCTGTAAACAGGGGAGTTTGAGTGGGAGTTCTGTTGGAGGAGAAGGTATTTGTGTGTGTTTGGTTTTGTATTGGTACTGTGTGTATGTGTAGAGGCTTGGAGGGGCTTTGTGCTGGGAGAGAAGCTGAGCCCTGATTAGGGGGCGGGGCTTCCATGACTAGGGGGTCCTATAAATCGAGCAGCCAGTCAGGGAGTGGCACAGGAGCTAGCAAACAGAGCTGTAAACAGGGGAGTTTGAGTGGGAGTTCTGTTGGGGGAGAAGGTATTTGTGCGTGTTTGGTTTTGTATTGGTAGTATCTGTATGTGTAGGGGCTTGGCGGGGCTTTGTGCTGGGAGAGAAGCTGAGCCGTGATTAGGGGGCGGGGCTTCACTGACTAGGGGTCCTATAAAGGTAGCAGCCAGTCAGGCAGCAGCACAGACAGCTGCAGCGGCACAGGAGCTAGCAAACAGAGCTGTAAACAGGGGAGTTTGAGTGGGAGTTCTGTTGGAGGAGAATGTATTTGTGTGTGTTTGGTTTTGTATTGGTGGTATCTCTATGTGTAGGGGCTTTGTGCTGGGAGAGAAGCAGAGCCCTGATTAGGGGTCCTATAAAGGTAGCAGCCAGTCAGGCAGTGGCACAGACAGCTGCAGCGGCACAGGAGCTAGCAAACAGAGCTGTAAACAGGGGAGTTTGAGTGGGAGTTCTGTTGGAGGAGAAAGTATTTGTGTGTGTTTGGTTTTGTATTGGTGGTATCTGTATATGTAGGGGCTTTGTGCTGGGAGAGAAGCTGAGCCCTGATTAGGGGGCGGGGCTTCACTGACTAGGGGTCCTATGAAGGTAGCAGCCAGTCAGGCCGCAGCCAGTCAGGCAGCGGCACAGGAGCTAGCAAACAGAGCTGTAAACAGGGGAGTTTGAGTGGGAGTTCTGTTGGAGGAGAAGGTATTTGTGTGTGTTTGGTTTTGTATTGGTACTGTGTGTATGTGTAGAGGCTTGGAGGGGCTTTGTGCTGGGAGAGAAGCTGAGCCCTGATTAGGGGGCGGGGCTTCCCTGACTAGGGGGTCCTATAAATCGAGCAGCCAGTCAGGCAGCGGCACAGGAGCTAGCAAACAGAGCTGTAAACAGGGGAGTTTGAGTGGGAGTTCTGTTGGAGGAGAAGGTATTTGTGTGTGTGTGTGTTAGGTTTTGTATTGGTAGTATCTGTATGTGTCGAGGCTTGTAGGGGCTTTGTGCTGGGAGAGAAACTGAGCCCTGATTAGTGGCGGGGCTTCACTGACTAGGAGTCCTACAAAGGTAGCGGCACAGACAGCTGCAGCGGCACAGGAGCTATCAAACAGAGCTGTAAACAGGGGAGTTTGAGTGGGAGTTCTGTTGGAGGAGAAGGTATTTGTGTGTGTTTGGTTTTGTATTGGTAGTATCTGTATGTGTAGAGGCTTGGAGGAGCTTTGTGCTGGGAGAGAAGCTGAGCCCTGATTAGGGGGCGGGGTTTCACTGACTAGGGGTCCTATAAAGGTAGCAGCCAGGCAGGCAGCAGCACAGACAGCTGCAGCGACACAGGAGCTAGCAAACAGAGCTGTAAACAGGGGAGTTTGTGTAGGAGTTCTGTTGGAGGAGAAGGCATTTGTGTGTGTTTGGTTTTGTATTGGTAGTATCTGTATGTGTAGAGGCTTGGAGGGGCTTTGTGCTGGGAGAGAAGCTGAGCCCTGATTAGGGGGCGGGGCTTCACTGACTAGGGGTCCTATAAAGGTAGCAGCCAGTCAGGCAGCGGCACAGGAACTAGCAAACAGAGCTGTAAACAGGGGAGTTTGAGTGGGAGTTCTGTTGGAGGAGAAGGTATTTGTGTGTGTTTGGTTTTGTATTGGTGGTATCTGTATTTGCAGGGGCTTTGTGCTGGGAGAGAAGCTGAGCCCTGATTAGGGGGCGGGGCTTCACTGACTAGGGGTCCTATAAAGGTAGCAGCCAGTCAGGCAGTGGCACAGGAGCTAGCAAACAGAGCTGTAAACAGGGGAGTTTGAGTGGGAGTTCTGTTGGGGGAGAAGGTATTTGTGCGTGTTTGGTTTTGTATTGGTAGTATCTGTATGTGTAGGGGCTTGGCGGGGCTTTGTGCTGGGAGAGAAGCTGAGCCGTGATTAGGGGGCGGGGCTTCACTGACTAGGGGTCCTATAAAGGTAGCAGCCAGTCAGGCAGCAGCACAGACAGCTGCAGCGGCACAGGAGCTAGCAAACAGAGCTGTAAACAGGGGAGTTTGAGTGGGAGTTCTGTTGGAGGAGAAGGTATTTGTGTGTGTTTGGTTTTGTATTGGTGGTATCTCTATGTGTAGGGGCTTTGTGCTGGGATATAAGCAGAGCCCTGATTAGGGGTCCTATAAAGGTAGCAGCCAGTCAGGCAGTGGCACAGACAGCTGCAGCGGCACAGGAGCTAGCAAACAGAGCTGTAAACAGGGGAGTTTGAGTGGGAGTTCTGTTGGAGGAGAAAGTATTTGTGTGTGTTTGGTTTTGTATTGGTGGTATCTGTATATGTAGGGGCTTTGTGCTGGGAGAGAAGCTGAGCCCTGATTAGGGGGCGGGGCTGCACTGACTAGGGGTCCTATGAAGGTAGCAGCCAGTCAGGCCGCAGCCAGTCAGGCAGCGGCACAGGAGCTAGCAAACAGAGCTGTAAACAGGGGAGTTTGAGTGGGAGTTCTGTTGGAGGAGAAGGTATTTGTGTGTGTTTGGTTTTGTATTGGTACTGTGTGTATGTGTAGAGGCTTGGAGGGGCTTTGTGCTGGGAGAGAAGCTGAGCCCTGATTAGGGGGCGGGGCTTCACTGACTAGGGGTCCTATAAATCGAGCAGCCAGTCAGGCAGCGGCACAGGAGCTAGCAAACAGAGCTGTAAACAGGGGGGTTGGAGTGGGAGTTCTGTTGGAGGAGAAAGTATTTGTGTGTGTTTGGTTTTTTATTGGTAGTATATGTATGTGTAGGGGCTTTGTGCTGGGAGAGAAGCTGAGCCCTGATTAGGGGGCGGGGCTTCACTGACTAGGGGTCCTATAAAGGTAGCGGCACAGACAGCTGCAGCAGCACAGGAGCTAGCAAACAGAGCTGTAAACAGGGGAGTTTGAGTGGGAGTTCTGTTGGAGGAGAAGGTATTTGTGTGTGTTTGGTTTTGTATTGGTAGTATCTGTACGTGTAGGGGCTTTGTGCTGGGAGAGAAGCTGAGCCCTGATTAGGGGTCCTATAAAGGTAGCAGCCAGTCAGGCAGCGGCACAGACAACTGCAGCGGCACAGGAGCTAGGAAACAGATCTATAAACAGGGGAGTTTGATTGGGTGTTCTGTTGTAGAAGAAGGTATTTGTGTGTGTTCGGTTTTGTATTGGTGGTATCTGTATATGTAGGGGCTTCGTGCTGGGAGAGAAGCTGAGCCCTGATTAGGGGGCGGGGCTTCTCTGACTAGGGGTCCTATAAAGGTAGCAGCCAGTCAGGCAGCGGCACAGGAGCTCGCAAACAGAGCTGTAAACAGGGGACTTGGAGTGGGAGTTCTGTTGGAGGAGAAGGTATTTGTGTGTGTTTGGTTTTGTATTGGTAGTATCTGTACGTGTAGGGGCTTTGTGCTGGGAGAGAAGCAGAGCCCTGATTAGGGGTCCTATAAAGGTAGCAGCCAGTCAGGCAGTGGCACAGACGGCTGCAGCGGCACAGGGGCAAGCACACAGAGCTGTAAACAGGGGAGTTTGAGTGGGAGTTCTGTTGGAGGAGAAGGTATTTGTGTGTGTTTGGTTTTGTATTGGTAGTATCTGTATGTGTAGAGACTTGGAGGGGCTTTGTGCTGGGAGAGAAGCTGAGCCCTGATTAGGGGGCGGGGCTTCCATGACTAGGGGTCCTATGAAGGTAGCAGCCAGTCAGGCCGCAGCCAGTCACGCAGCGGCACAGGAGCTAGCAAACAGAGCTGTAAACAGGGGAGTTTGAGTGGGAGTTCTGTTGGAGGAGAAGGTATTTGTGTGTGTTTGGTTTTGTATTGGTACTGTGTGTATGTGTAGAGGCTTGGAGGGGCTTTGTGCTGGGAGAGAAGCTGAGCCCTGATTAGGGGGCGGGGCTTCCATGACTAGGGGGTCCTATAAATCGAGCAGCCAGTCAGGGAGTGGCACAGGAGCTAGCAAACAGAGCTGTAAACAGGGGAGTTTGAGTGGGAGTTCTGTTGGGGGAGAAGGTATTTGTGCGTGTTTGGTTTTGTATTGGTAGTATCTGTATGTGTAGGGGCTTGGCGGGGCTTTGTGCTGGGAGAGAAGCTGAGCCGTGATTAGGGGGCGGGGCTTCACTGACTAGGGGTCCTATAAAGGTAGCAGCCAGTCAGGCAGCAGCACAGACAGCTGCAGCGGCACAGGAGCTAGCAAACAGAGCTGTAAACAGGGGAGTTTGAGTGGGAGTTCTGTTGGAGGAGAAGGTATTTGTGTGTGTTTGGTTTTGTATTGGTGGTATCTGTATATGTAGGGGCTTTGTGCTGGGAGAGAAGCTGAGCCCTGATTAGGGGGCTGGGCTTCACTGACTAGGGGTCCTATGAAGGTAGCAGCCAGTCAGGCCGCAGCCAGTCAGGCAGCGGCACAGGAGCTAGCAAACAGAGCTGTAAACAGGGGAGTTTGAGTGGGAGTTCTGTTGGAGGAGAAGGTATTTGTGTGTGTTTGGTTTTGTATTGGTACTGTGTGTATGTGTAGAGGCTTGGAGGGGCTTTGTGCTGGGAGAGAAGCTGAGCCCTGATTAGGGGGCGGGGCTTCCCTGACTAGGGGGTCCTATAAATCGAGCAGCCAGTCAGGCAGCGGCACAGGAGCTAGCAAACAGAGCTGTAAACAGGGGAGTTTGAGTGGGAGTTCTGTTGGAGGAGAAGGTATTTGTGTGTGTGTGTGTTAGGTTTTGTATTGGTAGTATCTGTATGTGTCGAGGCTTGTAGGGGCTTTGTGCTGGGAGAGAAACTGAGCCCTGATTAGTGGCGGGGCTTCACTGACTAGGAGTCCTACAAAGGTAGCGGCACAGACAGCTGCAGCGGCACAGGAGCTAGCAAACAGAGCTGTAAACAGGGGAGTTTGAGTGGGAGTTCTGTTGGAGGAGAAGGTATTTGTGTGTGTTTGGTTTTGTATTGGTGGTATCTGTATTTGCAGGGGCTTTGTGCTGGGAGAGAAGCTGAGCCCTGATTAGGGGGCGGGGCTTCACTGACTAGGGGTCCTATAAAGGTAGCAGCCAGTCAGGCAGCGGCACAGGAGCTATCAAACAGAGCTGTAAAGAGGGGAGTTTGAGTGGGAGTTCTGTTGGAGGAGAAGGTATTTGTGTGTGTTTGGTTTTGTATTGGTAGTATCTGTATGTGTAGAGGCTTGGAGGGGCTTTGTGCTGGGAGAGAAGCTGAGCCCTGATTAGGGGGCGGGGTTTCACTGACTAGGGGTCCTATAGAGGTAGCAGCCAGGCAGGCAGCAGCACAGACAGCTGCAGCGACACAGGAGCTAGCAAACAGAGCTGTAAACAGGGGAGTTTGAGTGGGAGTTCTGTTGGAGGAGAAGGTATTTGTGTGTGTTTGGTTTTGTATTGGTGGTATCTGTATTTGCAGGGGCTTTGTGCTGGGAGAGAAGCTGAGCCCTGATTAGGGGGCGGGGCTTCACTGACTAGGGGTCCTATAAAGGTAGCAGCCAGTCAGGCAGCGGCACAGGAGCTATCAAACAGAGCTGTAAAGAGGGGAGTTTGAGTGGGAGTTCTGTTGGAGGAGAAGGTATTTGTGTGTGTTTGGTTTTGTATTGGTAGTATCTGTATGTGTAGAGGCTTGGAGGGGCTTTGTGCTGGGAGAGAAGCTGAGCCCTGATTAGGGGGCGGGGCTTCACTGACTAGGGGTCCTATAAAGGTAGCAGCCAGTCAGGCAGCGGCACAGGAACTAGCAAACAGAGCTGTAAACAGGGGAGTTTGAGTGGGAGTTCTGTTGGAGGAGAAGGTATTTGTGTGTGTTTGGTTTTGTATTGGTGGTATCTGTATTTGCAGGGGCTTTGTGCTGGGAGAGAAGCTGAGCCCTGATTAGGGGGCGGGGCTTCACTGACTAGGGGTCCTATAAAGGTAGCAGCCAGTCAGGCAGCGGCACAGGAACTAGCAAACAGAGCTGTAAACAGGGGAGTTTGAGTGGGAGTTCTGTTGGAGGAGAAGGTATTTGTGTGTGTTTGGTTTTGCATTGTTCGTATCTGTATGTGTAGGGACTTGGAGGGGCTTTGTGCTGGGAGAGAAGCTGAGCCCTGATTAGAGGGCGGGGCTTCCCTGACTAGGGGTCCTATAAATGTAGCAGCCAGTCAGGCAGCGGCACAGGAGCTAGCAAACAGAGCTGTAAACAGGGGAGTTTGAGTGGGAGTTCTGTTGGAGGAGAAGGTATTTGTGTGTGTGTGTGTGTTTGGTTTTGTATTGGTAGTATCTGTATGTGTAGGGGCTTTGTGCTGGGAGAGAAGCTGAGCCCTGATTAGGGGGCGGGGCTTCACTGACTAGGGGTCCTATAAAGGTAGCAGCAGGTCAGGCAGCGGCACAGGAGCTAGCAAACAGGGCTGTAAACAGGGGAGTTTGAGTGGGAGTTCTGTTGGAGGAGAAGGTATTTATGTGTGTGTGCGTTTGGTTTTGTATTGGTAGTATCTGTATGTGTCGAGGCTTGGAGGGGCTTTGTGCTGGGAGAGAAGCCGAGCCCTGTTTCGGGGGCGGGGCTTCACTGACTAGGAGTCCTATAAAGGTAGCGGCACAGACAGCTGCACCGGCACAGGAGCTAGCAAACAGAGCTGTAAACAGGGGAGTTTGAGTGGGAGTTCTGTTGGAGGAGAAGGAATTTGTGTGTTTTTGGTTTGTATTGGTACTATGTGTATGTGTAGAGGCTTGGAGGGGCTTTGTGCTGGGAGAGAAGCTGAGCCCTGATTAGGGGGCGGGGCTTCACTGACTAGGGGTCCTATAAAGGTAGCAGCCAGTCAGGCAGCGGCAGAGGAGCTAGCAAACAGAGCTGTAAACAGGGGAGTTGGATTGGGAGTTCTGTTGGAGGAGAAGGTATTTGTGTGTGTTTGGTTTTGTATTGGTAGTATCTGTATGTGTAGAGGCTTGGAGGGGCTTTTTGCTGGGAGAGAAGCTGAGCCCTGATTGGGGGGCGGGGTTTCACTGACTAGGAGTCCTATAAAGGTAGCGGCACAGACAGCTGGAGCAGCACAGGAGCTAGCACACAGAGCTGTAAACAGGGGAGTTTGAGTGGGAGTTCTGTTGGAGGAGAAAGTATTTGTGTGTGTTTGGTTTTGTATTGGTGGTATCTGTATATGTAGGGGCTTTGTGCTGGGAGAGAAGCTGAGCCCTGATTAGGGGGCGGGGCTTCACTGACTAGGGGTCCTATGAAGGTAGCAGCCAGTCAGGCCGCAGCCAGTCAGGCAGCGGCACAGGAGCTAGCAAACAGAGCTGTAAACAGGGGAGTTTGAGTGGGAGTTCTGTTGGAGGAGAAGGTATTTGTGTGTGTTTGGTTTTGTATTGGTACTGTGTGTATGTGTAGAGGCTTGGAGGGGCTTTGTGCTGGGAGAGAAGCTGAGCCCTGATTAGGGGGCGGGGCTTCCATGACTAGGGGTCCTATGAAGGTAGCAGCCAGTCAGGCCGCAGCCAGTCACGCAGCGGCACAGGAGCTAGCAAACAGAGCTGTAAACAGGGGAGTTTGAGTGGGAGTTCTGTTGGAGGAGAAGGTATTTGTGTGTGTTTGGTTTTGTATTGGTACTGTGTGTATGTGTAGAGGCTTGGAGGGGCTTTGTGCTGGGAGAGAAGCTGAGCCCTGATTAGGGGGCGGGGCTTCCATGACTAGGGGGTCCTATAAATCGAGCAGCCAGTCAGGGAGTGGCACAGGAGCTAGCAAACAGAGCTGTAAACAGGGGAGTTTGAGTGGGAGTTCTGTTGGGGGAGAAGGTATTTGTGCGTGTTTGGTTTTGTATTGGTAGTATCTGTATGTGTAGGGGCTTGGCGGGGCTTTGTGCTGGGAGAGAAGCTGAGCCGTGATTAGGGGGCGGGGCTTCACTGACTAGGGGTCCTATAAAGGTAGCAGCCAGTCAGGCAGCAGCACAGACAGCTGCAGCGGCACAGGAGCTAGCAAACAGAGCTGTAAACAGGGGAGTTTGAGTGGGAGTTCTGTTGGAGGAGAAGGTATTTGTGTGTGTTTGGTTTTGTATTGGTGGTATCTCTATGTGTAGGGGCTTTGTGCTGGGAGAGAAGCAGAGCCCTGATTAGGGGTCCTATAAAGGTAGCAGCCAGTCAGGCAGTGGCACAGACAGCTGCAGCGGCACAGGAGCTAGCAAACAGAGCTGTAAACAGGGGAGTTTGAGTGGGAGTTCTGTGGGAGGAGAAAGTATTTGTGTGTGTTTGGTTTTGTATTGGTGGTATCTGTATATGTAGGGGCTTTGTGCTGGGAGAGAAGCTGAGCCCTGATTAGGGGGCGGGGCTTCACTGACTAGGGGTCCTATGAAGGTTGCAGCCAGTCAGGCCGCAGCCAGTCAGGCAGCGGCACAGGAGCTAGCAAACAGAGCTGTAAACAGGGGAGTTTGAGTGGGAGTTCTGTTGGAGGAGAAGGTATTTGTGTGTGTTTGGTTTTGTATTGGTACTGTGTGTATGTGTAGAGGCTTGGAGGGGCTTTGTGCTGGGAGAGAAGCTGAGCCCTGATTAGGGGGCGGGGCTTCCCTGACTAGGGGGTCCTATAAATCGAGCAGCCAGTCAGGCAGCGGCACAGGAGCTAGCAAACAGAGCTGTAAACAGGGGAGTTTGAGTGGGAGTTCTGTTGGAGGAGAAGGTATTTGTGTGTGTGTGTGTTAGGTTTTGTATTGGTAGTATCTGTATGTGTCGAGGCTTGTAGGGGCTTTGTGCTGGGAGAGAAACGGAGCCCTGATTAGTGGCGGGGCTTCACTGACTAGGAGTCCTACAAAGGTAGCGGCACAGACAGCTGCAGCGGCACAGGAGCTAGCAAACAGAGCTGTAAACAGGGGAGTTTGTGTAGGAGTTCTGTTGGAGGAGAAGGCATTTGTGTGTGTTTGGTTTTGTATTGGTAGTATCTGTATGTGTAGAGGCTTGGAGGGGCTTTGTGCTGGGAGAGAAGCTGAGCCCTGATTAGGGGGCGGGGCTTCACTGACTAGGAGTCCTATAAAGGTAGCGGCACAGACAGCTACAGCAGCACAGGAGCTAGCAAACAGAGCTGTAAACAGGGGAGTTTGAGTGGGAGTTCTGTTGGAGGAGAAGGTATTTGTGTGTGTTTGGTTTTGTATTGGTAGTATCTGTATGTGTAGAGGCTTGGAGGGGCTTCGTGCTGGGAGAGAAGCTGAGCCCTGATTAGGGGGCGGGGTTTCACTGACTAGGGGTCCTATAAAGGTAGCAGCCAGGCAGGCAGCAGCACAGACAGCTGCAGCGACACAGGAGCTAGCAAACAGAGCTGTAAACAGGGGAGTTTGTGTAGGAGTTCTGTTGGAGGAGAAGGCATTTGTGTGTGTTTGGTTTTGTATTGGTAGTATCTGTATGTGTAGAGGCTTGGAGGGGCTTTGTGCTGGGAGAGAAGCTGAGCCCTGATTAGGGGGCGGGGCTTCACTGACTAGGAGTCCTATAAAGGTAGCGGCACAGACAGCTACAGCAGGACAGGAGCTAGCAAACAGAGCTGTAAACAGGGGAGTTTGAGTGGGAGTTCTGTTGGAGGAGAAGGTATTTGTGTGTGTTTGGTTTTGTATTGGTAGTATCTGTATGTGTAGAGGCTTGGAGGGGCTTTGTGCTGGGAGAGAAGCTGAGCCCTGATTAGGGGGCGGGGTTTCACTGACTAGGGGTCCTATAAAGGTAGCAGCCAGGCAGGCAGCAGCACAGACAGCTGCAGCGACACAGGAGCTAGCAAACAGAGCTGTAAACAGGGGAGTTTGTGTAGGAGTTCTGTTGGAGGAGAAGGCATTTGTGTGTGTTTGGTTTTGTATTGGTAGTATCTGTATGTGTAGAGGCTTGGAGGGGCTTTGTGCTGGGAGAGAAGCTGAGCCCTGATTAGGGGGCGGGGCTTCACTGACTAGGAGTCCTATAAAGGTAGCGGCACAGACAGCTACAGCAGCACAGGAGCTAGCAAACAGAGCTGTAAACAGGGGAGTTTGAGTGGGAGTTCTGTTGGAGGAGAAGGTATTTGTGTGTGTTTGGTTTTGTATTGGTGGTATCTGTATTTGCAGGGGCTTTGTGCTGGGAGAGAAGCTGAGCCCTGATTAGGGGGCGGGGCTTCACTGACTAGGGGTCCTATAAAGGTAGCAGCCAGTCAGGCAGCGGCACAGGAACTAGCAAACAGAGCTGTAAACAGGGGAGTTTGAGTGGGAGTTCTGTTGGAGGAGAAGGTATTTGTGTGTGTTTGGTTTTGCATTGTTCGTATCTGTATGTGTAGGGACTTGGAGGGGCTTTGTGCTGGGAGAGAAGCTGAGCCCTGATTAGAGGGCGGGGCTTCCCTGACTAGGGGTCCTATAAATGTAGCAGCCAGTCAGGCAGCGGCACAGGAGCTAGCAAACAGAGCTGTAAACAGGGGAGTTTGAGTGGGAGTTCTGTTGGAGGAGAAGGTATTTGTGTGTGTGTGTGTGTTTGGTTTTGTATTGGTAGTATCTGTATGTGTAGGGGCTTTGTGCTGGGAGAGAAGCTGAGCCCTGATTAGGGGGCGGGGCTTCACTGACTAGGGGTCCTATAAAGGTAGCAGCAGGTCAGGCAGCGGCACAGGAGCTAGCAAACAGGGCTGTAAACAGGGGAGTTTGAGTGGGAGTTCTGTTGGAGGAGAAGGTATTTATGTGTGTGTGCGTTTGGTTTTGTATTGGTAGTATCTGTATGTGTCGAGGCTTGGAGGGGCTTTGTGCTGGGAGAGAAGCCGAGCCCTGTTTCGGGGGCGGGGCTTCACTGACTAGGAGTCCTATAAAGGTAGCGGCACAGACAGCTGCACCTTCACAGGAGCTAGCAAACAGAGCTGTAAACAGGGGAGTTTGAGTGGGAGTTCTGTTGGAGGAGAAGGAATTTGTGTGTTTTTGGTTTGTATTGGTACTGTGTGTATGTGTAGAGGCTTGGAGGGGCTTTGTGCTGGGAGAGAAGCTGAGCCCTGATTAGGGGGCGGGGCTTCCATGACTAGGGGTCCTATGAAGGTAGCAGCCAGTCAGGCAGCGGCAGAGGAGCTAGCAAACAGAGCTGTAAACAGGGGAGTTTGAGTGGGAGTTCTGTTGGAGGAGAAGGTATTTGTGTGTGTTTGGTTTTGTATTGGTACTGTGTGTATGTGTAGAGGCTTGGAGGGGCTTTGTGCTGGGAGAGAAGCTGAGCCCTGATTAGGGGGCGGGGCTTCCATGACTAGGGGTCCTATGAAGGTAGCAGCCAGTCAGGCCGCAGCCAGTCACGCAGCGGCACAGGAGCTAGCAAACAGAGCTGTAAACAGGGGAGTTTGAGTGGGAGTTCTGTTGGAGGAGAAGGTATTTGTGTGTGTTTGGTTTTGTATTGGTACTGTGTGTATGTGTAGAGGCTTGGAGGGGCTTTGTGCTGGGAGAGAAGCTGAGCCCTGATTAGGGGGCGGGGCTTCCATGACTAGGGGGTCCTATAAATCGAGCAGCCAGTCAGGGAGTGGCACAGGAGCTAGCAAACAGAGCTGTAAACAGGGGAGTTTGAGTGGGAGTTCTGTTGGGGGAGAAGGTATTTGTGCGTGTTTGGTTTTGTATTGGTAGTATCTGTATGTGTAGGGGCTTGGCGGGGCTTTGTGCTGGGAGAGAAGCTGAGCCGTGATTAGGGGGCGGGGCTTCACTGACTAGGGGTCCTATAAAGGTAGCAGCCAGTCAGGCAGCAGCACAGACAGCTGCAGCGGCACAGGAGCTAGCAAACAGAGCTGTAAACAGGGGAGTTTGAGTGGGAGTTCTGTTGGAGGAGAAGGTATTTGTGTGTGTTTGGTTTTGTATTGGTGGTATCTCTATGTGTAGGGGCTTTGTGCTGGGAGAGAAGCAGAGCCCTGATTAGGGGTCCTATAAAGGTAGCAGCCAGTCAGGCAGTGGCACAGACAGCTGCAGCGGCACAGGAGCTAGCAAACAGAGCTGTAAACAGGGGAGTTTGAGTGGGAGTTCTGTGGGAGGAGAAAGTATTTGTGTGTGTTTGGTTTTGTATTGGTGGTATCTGTATATGTAGGGGCTTTGTGCTGGGAGAGAAGCTGAGCCCTGATTAGGGGGCGGGGCTTCACTGACTAGGGGTCCTATGAAGGTTGCAGCCAGTCAGGCCGCAGCCAGTCAGGCAGCGGCACAGGAGCTAGCAAACAGAGCTGTAAACAGGGGAGTTTGAGTGGGAGTTCTGTTGGAGGAGAAGGTATTTGTGTGTGTTTGGTTTTGTATTGGTACTGTGTGTATGTGTAGAGGCTTGGAGGGGCTTTGTGCTGGGAGAGAAGCTGAGCCCTGATTAGGGGGCGGGGCTTCCCTGACTAGGGGGTCCTATAAATCGAGCAGCCAGTCAGGCAGCGGCACAGGAGCTAGCAAACAGAGCTGTAAACAGGGGAGTTTGAGTGGGAGTTCTGTTGGAGGAGAAGGTATTTGTGTGTGTGTGTGTTAGGTTTTGTATTGGTAGTATCTGTATGTGTCGAGGCTTGTAGGGGCTTTGTGCTGGGAGAGAAACTGAGCCCTGATTAGTGGCGGGGCTTCACTGACTAGGAGTCCTACAAAGGTAGCGGCACAGACAGCTACAGCAGCACAGGAGCTAGCAAACAGAGCTGTAAACAGGGGAGTTTGAGTGGGAGTTCTGTTGGAGGAGAAGGTATTTGTGTGTGTTTGGTTTTGTATTGGTAGTATCTGTATGTGTAGAGGCTTGGAGGGGCTTTGTGCTGGGAGAGAAGCTGAGCCCTGATTAGGGGGCGGGGCTTCACTGACTAGGGGTCCTATAAAGGTAGCAGCCAGGCAGGCAGCAGCACAGACAGCTGCAGCGACACAGGAGCTAGCAAACAGAGCTGTAAACAGGGGAGTTTGTGTAGGAGTTCTGTTGGAGGAGAAGGCATTTGTGTGTGTTTGGTTTTGTATTGGTAGTATCTGTATGTGTAGAGGCTTGGAGGGGCTTTGTGCTGGGAGAGAAGCTGAGCCCTGATTAGGGGGCGGGGCTTCACTGACTAGGAGTCCTATAAAGGTAGCGGCACAGACAGCTACAGCAGCACAGGAGCTAGCAAACAGAGCTGTAAACAGGGGAGTTTGAGTGGGAGTTCTGTTGGAGGAGAAGGTATTTGTGTGTGTTTGGTTTTGTATTGGTGGTATCTGTATTTGCAGGGGCTTTGTGCTGGGAGAGAAGCTGAGCCCTGATTAGGGGGCGGGGCTTCACTGACTAGGGGTCCTATAAAGGTAGCAGCCAGTCAGGCAGCGGCACAGGAACTAGCAAACAGAGCTGTAAACAGGGGAGTTTGAGTGGGAGTTCTGTTGGAGGAGAAGGTATTTGTGTGTGTTTGGTTTTGCATTGTTCGTATCTGTATGTGTAGGGACTTGGAGGGGCTTTGTGCTGGGAGAGAAGCTGAGCCCTGATTAGAGGGCGGGGCTTCCCTGACTAGGGGTCCTATAAATGTAGCAGCCAGTCAGGCAGCGGCACAGGAGCTAGCAAACAGAGCTGTAAACAGGGGAGTTTGTGTAGGAGTTCTGTTGGAGGAGAAGGCATTTGTGTGTGTTTGGTTTTGTATTGGTAGTATCTGTATGTGTAGAGGCTTGGAGGGGCTTTGTGCTGGGAGAGAAGCTGAGCCCTGATTAGGGGGCGGGGCTTCACTGACTAGGAGTCCTATAAAGGTAGCGGCACAGACAGCTACAGCAGCACAGGAGCTAGCAAACAGAGCTGTAAACAGGGGAGTTTGAGTGGGAGTTCTGTTGGAGGAGAAGGTATTTGTGTGTGTGTGTGTGTTTGGTTTTGTATTGGTAGTATCTGTATGTGTAGGGGCTTTGTGCTGGGAGAGAAGCTGAGCCGTGATTAGGGGGCGGGGCTTCACTGACTAGGGGTCCTATAAAGGTAGCAGCCAGTCAGGCAGTGGCACAGGAGCTAGCAAACAGAGCTGTAAACAGGGGAGTTTGAGTGGGAGTTCTGTTGGAGGAGAAGGTATTTGTGTGTGTTTGGTTTTGTATTGGTGGTATCTCTATGTGTAGGGGCTTTGTGCTGGGAGATAAGCAGAGCCCTGATTAGGGGTCCTATAAAGGTAGCAGCCAGTCAGGCAGTGGCACAGACAGCTGCAGCGGCACAGGAGCTAGCAAACAGAGCTGTAAACAGGGGAGTTTGAGTGGGAGTTCTGTTGGAGGAGAAAGTATTTGTGTGTGTTTGGTTTTGTATTGGTGGTATCTGTATATGTAGGGGCTTTGTGCTGGGAGAGAAGCTGAGCCCTGATTAGGGGGCGGGGCTTCACTGACTAGGGGTCCTATGAAGGTAGCAGCCAGTCAGGCCGCAGCCAGTCAGGCAGCGGCACAGGAGCTAGCAAACAGAGCTGTAAACAGGGGAGTTTGAGTGGGAGTTCTGTTGGAGGAGAAGGTATTTGTGTGTGTTTGGTTTTGTATTGGTACTGTGTGTATGTGTAGAGGCTTGGAGGGGCTTTGTGCTGGGAGAGAAGCTGAGCCCTGATTAGGGGGCGGGGCTTCCATGACTAGGGGTCCTATGAAGGTAGCAGCCAGTCAGGCCGCAGCCAGTCACGCAGCGGCACAGGAGCTAGCAAACAGAGCTGTAAACAGGGGAGTTTGAGTGGGAGTTCTGTTGGAGGAGAAGGTATTTGTGTGTGTTTGGTTTTGTATTGGTACTGTGTGTATGTGTAGAGGCTTGGAGGGGCTTTGTGCTGGGAGAGAAGCTGAGCCCTGATTAGGGGGCGGGGCTTCCATGACTAGGGGGTCCTATAAATCGAGCAGCCAGTCAGGGAGTGGCACAGGAGCTAGCAAACAGAGCTGTAAACAGGGGAGTTTGAGTGGGAGTTCTGTTGGGGGAGAAGGTATTTGTGCGTGTTTGGTTTTTTATTGGTAGTATCTGTATGTGTAGGGGCTTGGCGGGGCTTTGTGCTGGGAGAGAAGCTGAGCCGTGATTAGGGGGCGGGGCTTCACTGACTAGGGGTCCTATAAAGGTAGCAGCCAGTCAGGCAGCAGCACAGACAGCTGCAGCGGCACAGGAGCTAGCAAACAGAGCTGTAAACAGGGGAGTTTGAGTGGGAGTTCTGTTGGAGGAGAAGGTATTTGTGTGTGTTTGGTTTTGTATTGGTGGTATCTCTATGTGTAGGGGCTTTGTGCTGGGAGAGAAGCAGAGCCCTGATTAGGGGTCCTATAAAGGTAGCAGCCAGTCAGGCAGTGGCACAGACAGCTGCAGCGGCACAGGAGCTAGCAAACAGAGCTGTAAACAGGGGAGTTTGAGTGGGAGTTCTGTTGGAGGAGAAGGTATTTGTGTGTGTTTGGTTTTGTATTGGTGGTATCTGTATTTGCAGGGGCTTTGTGCTGGGAGAGAAGCTGAGCCCTGATTAGGGGGCGGGGCTTCACTGACTAGGGGTCCTATAAAGGTAGCAGCCAGTCAGGCAGCGGCACAGGAACTAGCAAACAGAGCTGTAAACAGGGGAGTTTGAGTGGGAGTTCTGTTGGAGGAGAAGGTATTTGTGTGTGTTTGGTTTTGCATTGTTCGTATCTGTATGTGTAGGGACTTGGAGGGGATTTGTGCTGGGAGAGAAGCTGAGCCCTGATTAGAGGGCGGGGCTTCCCTGACTAGGGGTCCTATAAATGTAGCAGCCAGTCAGGCAGCGGCACAGGAGCTAGCAAACAGAGCTGTAAACAGGGGAGTTTGAGTGGGAGTTCTGTTGGAAGAGAAGGTATTTGTGTGTGTGTGTGTGTTTGGTTTTGTATTGGTAGTATCTGTATGTGTAGGGGCTTTGTGCTGGGAGAGAAGCTGAGCCCTGATTAGGGGGCGGGGCTTCACTGACTAGGGGTCCTATAAAGGTAGCAGCAGGTCAGGCAGCGGCACAGGAGCTAGCAAACAGGGCTGTAAACAGGGGAGTTTGAGTGGGAGTTCTGTTGGAGGAGAAGGTATTTATGTGTGTGTGCGTTTGGTTTTGTATTGGTAGTATCTGTATGTGTCGAGGCTTGGAGGGGCTTTGTGCTGGGAGAGAAGCCGAGCCCTGTTTCGGGGGCGGGGCTTCACTGACTAGGAGTCCTATAAAGGTAGCGGCACAGACAGCTGCACCTTCACAGGAGCTAGCAAACAGAGCTGTAAACAGGGGAGTTTGAGTGGGAGTTCTGTTGGAGGAGAAGGAATTTGTGTGTTTTTGGTTTGTATTGGTACTGTGTGTATGTGTAGAGGCTTGGAGGGGCTTTGTGCTGGGAGAGAAGCTGAGCCCTGATTAGGGGGCGGGGCTTCCATGACTAGGGGTCCTATGAAGGTAGCAGCCAGTCAGGCAGCGGCAGAGGAGCTAGCAAACAGAGCTGTAAACAGGGGAGTTTGAGTGGGAGTTCTGTTGGAGGAGAAGGTATTTGTGTGTGTTTGGTTTTGTATTGGTACTGTGTGTATGTGTAGAGGCTTGGAGGGGCTTTGTGCTGGGAGAGAAGCTGAGCCCTGATTAGGGGGCGGGGCTTCCATGACTAGGGGTCCTATGAAGGTAGCAGCCAGTCAGGCCGCAGCCAGTCACGCAGCGGCACAGGAGCTAGCAAACAGAGCTGTAAACAGGGGAGTTTGAGTGGGAGTTCTGTTGGAGGAGAAGGTATTTGTGTGTGTTTGGTTTTGTATTGGTACTGTGTGTATGTGTAGAGGCTTGGAGGGGCTTTGTGCTGGGAGAGAAGCTGAGCCCTGATTAGGGGGCGGGGCTTCCATGACTAGGGGGTCCTATAAATCGAGCAGCCAGTCAGGGAGTGGCACAGGAGCTAGCAAACAGAGCTGTAAACAGGGGAGTTTGAGTGGGAGTTCTGTTGGGGGAGAAGGTATTTGTGCGTGTTTGGTTTTGTATTGGTAGTATCTGTATGTGTAGGGGCTTGGCGGGGCTTTGTGCTGGGAGAGAAGCTGAGCCGTGATTAGGGGGCGGGGCTTCACTGACTAGGGGTCCTATAAAGGTAGCAGCCAGTCAGGCAGCAGCACAGACAGCTGCAGCGGCACAGGAGCTAGCAAACAGAGCTGTAAACAGGGGAGTTTGAGTGGGAGTTCTGTTGGAGGAGAAGGTATTTGTGTGTGTTTGGTTTTGTATTGGTGGTATCTCTATGTGTAGGGGCTTTGTGCTGGGAGAGAAGCAGAGCCCTGATTAGGGGTCCTATAAAGGTAGCAGCCAGTCAGGCAGTGGCACAGACAGCTGCAGCGGCACAGGAGCTAGCAAACAGAGCTGTAAACAGGGGAGTTTGAGTGGGAGTTCTGTGGGAGGAGAAAGTATTTGTGTGTGTTTGGTTTTGTATTGGTGGTATCTGTATATGTAGGGGCTTTGTGCTGGGAGAGAAGCTGAGCCCTGATTAGGGGGCGGGGCTTCACTGACTAGGGGTCCTATGAAGGTTGCAGCCAGTCAGGCCGCAGCCAGTCAGGCAGCGGCACAGGAGCTAGCAAACAGAGCTGTAAACAGGGGAGTTTGAGTGGGAGTTCTGTTGGAGGAGAAGGTATTTGTGTGTGTTTGGTTTTGTATTGGTACTGTGTGTATGTGTAGAGGCTTGGAGGGGCTTTGTGCTGGGAGAGAAGCTGAGCCCTGATTAGGGGGCGGGGCTTCCCTGACTAGGGGGTCCTATAAATCGAGCAGCCAGTCAGGCAGCGGCACAGGAGCTAGCAAACAGAGCTGTAAACAGGGGAGTTTGAGTGGGAGTTCTGTTGGAGGAGAAGGTATTTGTGTGTGTGTGTGTTAGGTTTTGTATTGGTAGTATCTGTATGTGTCGAGGCTTGTAGGGGCTTTGTGCTGGGAGAGAAACTGAGCCCTGATTAGTGGCGGGGCTTCACTGACTAGGAGTCCTACAAAGGTAGCGGCACAGACAGCTACAGCAGCACAGGAGCTAGCAAACAGAGCTGTAAACAGGGGAGTTTGAGTGGGAGTTCTGTTGGAGGAGAAGGTATTTGTGTGTGTTTGGTTTTGTATTGGTAGTATCTGTATGTGTAGAGGCTTGGAGGGGCTTTGTGCTGGGAGAGAAGCTGAGCCCTGATTAGGGGGCGGGGCTTCACTGACTAGGGGTCCTATAAAGGTAGCAGCCAGGCAGGCAGCAGCACAGACAGCTGCAGCGACACAGGAGCTAGCAAACAGAGCTGTAAACAGGGGAGTTTGTGTAGGAGTTCTGTTGGAGGAGAAGGCATTTGTGTGTGTTTGGTTTTGTATTGGTAGTATCTGTATGTGTAGAGGCTTGGAGGGGCTTTGTGCTGGGAGAGAAGCTGAGCCCTGATTAGGGGGCGGGGCTTCACTGACTAGGAGTCCTATAAAGGTAGCGGCACAGACAGCTACAGCAGCACAGGAGCTAGCAAACAGAGCTGTAAACAGGGGAGTTTGAGTGGGAGTTCTGTTGGAGGAGAAGGTATTTGTGTGTGTTTGGTTTTGTATTGGTGGTATCTGTATTTGCAGGGGCTTTGTGCTGGGAGAGAAGCTGAGCCCTGATTAGGGGGCGGGGCTTCACTGACTAGGGGTCCTATAAAGGTAGCAGCCAGTCAGGCAGCGGCACAGGAACTAGCAAACAGAGCTGTAAACAGGGGAGTTTGAGTGGGAGTTCTGTTGGAGGAGAAGGTATTTGTGTGTGTTTGGTTTTGCATTGTTCGTATCTGTATGTGTAGGGACTTGGAGGGGCTTTGTGCTGGGAGAGAAGCTGAGCCCTGATTAGAGGGCGGGGCTTCCCTGACTAGGGGTCCTATAAATGTAGCAGCCAGTCAGGCAGCGGCACAGGAGCTAGCAAACAGAGCTGTAAACAGGGGAGTTTGTGTAGGAGTTCTGTTGGAGGAGAAGGCATTTGTGTGTGTTTGGTTTTGTATTGGTAGTATCTGTATGTGTAGAGGCTTGGAGGGGCTTTGTGCTGGGAGAGAAGCTGAGCCCTGATTAGGGGGCGGGGCTTCACTGACTAGGAGTCCTATAAAGGTAGCGGCACAGACAGCTACAGCAGCACAGGAGCTAGCAAACAGAGCTGTAAACAGGGGAGTTTGAGTGGGAGTTCTGTTGGAGGAGAAGGTATTTGTGTGTGTGTGTGTGTTTGGTTTTGTATTGGTAGTATCTGTATGTGTAGGGGCTTTGTGCTGGGAGAGAAGCTGAGCCGTGATTAGGGGGCGGGGCTTCACTGACTAGGGGTCCTATAAAGGTAGCAGCCAGTCAGGCAGTGGCACAGGAGCTAGCAAACAGAGCTGTAAACAGGGGAGTTTGAGTGGGAGTTCTGTTGGAGGAGAAGGTATTTGTGTGTGTTTGGTTTTGTATTGGTGGTATCTCTATGTGTAGGGGCTTTGTGCTGGGAGATAAGCAGAGCCCTGATTAGGGGTCCTATAAAGGTAGCAGCCAGTCAGGCAGTGGCACAGACAGCTGCAGCGGCACAGGAGCTAGCAAACAGAGCTGTAAACAGGGGAGTTTGAGTGGGAGTTCTGTTGGAGGAGAAAGTATTTGTGTGTGTTTGGTTTTGTATTGGTGGTATCTGTATATGTAGGGGCTTTGTGCTGGGAGAGAAGCTGAGCCCTGATTAGGGGGCGGGGCTTCACTGACTAGGGGTCCTATGAAGGTAGCAGCCAGTCAGGCCGCAGCCAGTCAGGCAGCGGCACAGGAGCTAGCAAACAGAGCTGTAAACAGGGGAGTTTGAGTGGGAGTTCTGTTGGAGGAGAAGGTATTTGTGTGTGTTTGGTTTTGTATTGGTACTGTGTGTATGTGTAGAGGCTTGGAGGGGCTTTGTGCTGGGAGAGAAGCTGAGCCCTGATTAGGGGGCGGGGCTTCCATGACTAGGGGTCCTATGAAGGTAGCAGCCAGTCAGGCCGCAGCCAGTCACGCAGCGGCACAGGAGCTAGCAAACAGAGCTGTAAACAGGGGAGTTTGAGTGGGAGTTCTGTTGGAGGAGAAGGTATTTGTGTGTGTTTGGTTTTGTATTGGTACTGTGTGTATGTGTAGAGGCTTGGAGGGGCTTTGTGCTGGGAGAGAAGCTGAGCCCTGATTAGGGGGCGGGGCTTCCATGACTAGGGGGTCCTATAAATCGAGCAGCCAGTCAGGGAGTGGCACAGGAGCTAGCAAACAGAGCTGTAAACAGGGGAGTTTGAGTGGGAGTTCTGTTGGGGGAGAAGGTATTTGTGCGTGTTTGGTTTTTTATTGGTAGTATCTGTATGTGTAGGGGCTTGGCGGGGCTTTGTGCTGGGAGAGAAGCTGAGCCGTGATTAGGGGGCGGGGCTTCACTGACTAGGGGTCCTATAAAGGTAGCAGCCAGTCAGGCAGCAGCACAGACAGCTGCAGCGGCACAGGAGCTAGCAAACAGAGCTGTAAACAGGGGAGTTTGAGTGGGAGTTCTGTTGGAGGAGAAGGTATTTGTGTGTGTTTGGTTTTGTATTGGTGGTATCTCTATGTGTAGGGGCTTTGTGCTGGGAGAGAAGCAGAGCCCTGATTAGGGGTCCTATAAAGGTAGCAGCCAGTCAGGCAGTGGCACAGACAGCTGCAGCGGCACAGGAGCTAGCAAACAGAGCTGTAAACAGGGGAGTTTGAGTGGGAGTTCTGTTGGAGGAGAAGGTATTTGTGTGTGTTTGGTTTTGTATTGGTGGTATCTGTATTTGCAGGGGCTTTGTGCTGGGAGAGAAGCTGAGCCCTGATTAGGGGGCGGGGCTTCACTGACTAGGGGTCCTATAAAGGTAGCAGCCAGTCAGGCAGCGGCACAGGAACTAGCAAACAGAGCTGTAAACAGGGGAGTTTGAGTGGGAGTTCTGTTGGAGGAGAAGGTATTTGTGTGTGTTTGGTTTTGCATTGTTCGTATCTGTATGTGTAGGGACTTGGAGGGGATTTGTGCTGGGAGAGAAGCTGAGCCCTGATTAGAGGGCGGGGCTTCCCTGACTAGGGGTCCTATAAATGTAGCAGCCAGTCAGGCAGCGGCACAGGAGCTAGCAAACAGAGCTGTAAACAGGGGAGTTTGAGTGGGAGTTCTGTTGGAAGAGAAGGTATTTGTGTGTGTGTGTGTGTTTGGTTTTGTATTGGTAGTATCTGTATGTGTAGGGGCTTTGTGCTGGGAGAGAAGCTGAGCCCTGATTAGGGGGCGGGGCTTCACTGACTAGGGGTCCTATAAAGGTAGCAGCAGGTCAGGCAGCGGCACAGGAGCTAGCAAACAGGGCTGTAAACAGGGGAGTTTGAGTGGGAGTTCTGTTGGAGGAGAAGGTATTTATGTGTGTGTGCGTTTGGTTTTGTATTGGTAGTATCTGTATGTGTCGAGGCTTGGAGGGGCTTTGTGCTGGGAGAGAAGCCGAGCCCTGTTTCAGGGGCGGGGCTTCACTGACTAGGAGTCCTATAAAGGTAGCGGCACAGACAGCTGCACCGGCACAGGAGCTAGCAAACAGAGCTGTAAACAGGGGAGTTTGAGTGGGAGTTCTGTTGGAGGAGAAGGAATTTGTGTGTTTTTGGTTTGTATTGGTACTATGTGTATGTGTCGAGGCTTGGAGGGGCTTTGTGCTGGGAGAGAAGCCGAGCCCTGTTTCGGGGGCGGGGCTTCACTGACTAGGAGTCCTATAAAGGTAGCGGCACAGACAGCTGCACCGGCACAGGAGCTAGCAAACAGAGCTGTAAACAGGGGAGTTTGAGTGGGAGTTCTGTTGGAGGAGAAGGAATTTGTGTGTTTTTGGTTTGTATTGGTACTATGTGTATGTGTAGAGGCTTGGAGGGGCTTTGTGCTGGGAGAGAAGCTGAGCCCTGATTAGGGGGCGGGGCTTCACTGACTAGGGGTCCTATAAAGGTAGCAGCCAGTCAGGCAGCGGCAGAGGAGCTAGCAAACAGAGCTGTAAACAGGGGAGTTGGAGTGGGAGTTCTGTTGGAGGAGAAGGTATTTGTGTGTGTTTGGTTTTGTATTGGTAGTATCTGTATGTGTAGAGGCTTGGAGGGGCTTTTTGCTGGGAGAGAAGCTGAGCACTGATTGGGGGGCGGGGTTTCACTGACTAGGAGTCCTATAAAGGTAGCGGCACAGACAGCTGGAGCAGCACAGGAGCTAGCACACAGAGCTGTAAACAGGGGAGTTTGAGTGGGAGTTCTGTTGGAGGAGAAAGTATTTGTGTGTGTTTGGTTTTGTATTGATGGTATCTGTATATGTAGGGGCTTTGTGCTGGGAGAGAAGCTGAGCCCTGATTAGGGGGCGGGGCTTCCCTGACTAGTGGTCCTATAAAGGGAGCAGCCAGTCAGGCAGCGGCACAGGAGCTAGCAAACAGAGCTGTAAACAGGGGAGTTTGAGGGGGAGTTCTGTTGGAGGAGAAGGTATTTGTGCGTGTTTGGTTTTGTATTGGTAGTATCTGTATGTGTAGAGGCTTGGAGGGGCTTTGTGCTGGGAGGGAAGCTGAGCCCTGATTAGGGGGCGGGGCTTCCCTGACTAGGGGTCCTATAAAGGTAGCAGCCAGTCAGGCAGTGGCACAGGAGCTAGCAAACAGAGCTGTAAACAGGGGAGTTTGAGTGGGAGTTCTGTTGGGGGAGAAGGTATTTGTGCGTGTTTGGTTTTGTATTGGTAGTATCTGTATGTGTAGGGGCTTGGCGGGGCTTCGTGCTGGGAGAGAAGCTGAGCCGTGATTAGGGGGCGGGGCTTCACTGACTAGGGGTCCTATAAAGGTAGCAGCCAGTCAGGCAGCAGCACAGACAGCTTCAGCGGCACAGGAGCTAGCAAACAGAGCTGTAAACAGGGGAGTTTGAGTGGGAGTTCTGTTGGAGGAGAAGGTATTTGTGTGTGTTTGGTTTTGTATTGGTGGTATCTCTATGTGTAGGGGCTTTGTGCTGGGAGATAAGCAGAGCCCTGATTAGGGGTCCTATAAAGGTAGCAGCCAGTCAGGCAGCAGCACAGACAGCTTCAGCGGCACAGGAGCTAGCAAACAGAGCTGTAAACAGGGGAGTTTGAGTGGGAGTTCTGTTGGAGGAGAAGGTATTTGTGTGTGTTTGGTTTTGTATTGGTGGTATCTCTATGTGTAGGGGCTTTGTGCTGGGAGAGAAGCTGAGCCCTGATTAGGGGGCGGGGCTTCACTGACTAGGGGTCCTATGAAGGTAGCAGCCAGTCAGGCCGCAGCCAGTCAGGCAGCGGCACAGGAGCTAGCAAACAGAGCTGTAAACAGGGGAGTTTGAGTGGGAGTTCTGTTGGAGGAGAAGGTATTTGTGTGTGTTTGGTTTTGTATTTGTACTGTGTGTATGTGTAGAGGCTTGGAGGGGCTTTGTGCTGGGAGAGAAGCTGAGCCCTGATTAGGGGGCGGGGCTTCACTGACTAGGGGTCCTATAAATCGAGCAGCCAGTCAGGCAGCGGCACAGGAGCTAGCAAACAGAGCTGTAAACAGGGGAGTTTGAGTGGGAGTTCTGTTGGAGGAGAAGGAATTTGTGTGTTTTTGGTTTTGTATTGGTACTATGTGTATGTGTAGAGGCTTGGAGGGGCTTTGTGCTGGGAGAGAAGCTGAGCCCTGATTAGGGGGCGGGGCTTCACTGACTAGGGGTCCTATAAAGGTAGCAGCCAGTCAGGCAGCGGCACAGGAGCTAGCAAACAGAGCTGTAAACAGGGGGGTTGGAGTGGGAGTTCTGTTGGAGGAGAAAGTATTTGTGTGTGTTTGGTTTTGTATTGGTGGTATCTGTATATGTAGGGGCTTTGTGCTGGGAGAGAAGCTCAGCCCTGATTAGGGGTCGGGGCTTCCCTGACTAGGGGTCCTATAAAGGTAGCAGACAGTCAGGCACCGGCACAGGAGCTAGCAAACAAGCTGTAAACAGGGGAGTTTGAGTGGGAGTTCTGTTGGAGGAGAAGGTATTTGTGTGTGTTTGGTTTTGTATTGGTAGTATATGTATGTGTAGGGGCTTTGTGCTGGGAGAGAAGCTAAGCCCTGATTAGGGGGCGGGGCTTCACTGACTAGGGGTCCTATAAAGGTAGCGGCACAGACAGCTGCAGCAGCACAGGAGCTAGCAAACAGAGCTGTAAACAGGGGAGTTTGAGTGGGAGTTCTGTTGGAGGAGAAGGTATTTGTGTGTGTTTGGTTTTGTATTGGTAGTATCTGTACGTGTAGGGGCTTTGTGCTGGGAGAGAAGCTGAGCCCTGATTAGGGGGCGGGGCTTCACTGACTAGGGGTCCTATAAAGGTAGCAGCAGGTCAGGCAGCGGCACAGGAGCTAGCAAACAGGGCTGTAAACAGGGGAGTTTGAGTGGGAGTTCTGTTGGAGGAGAAGGTATTTATGTGTGTGTGCGTTTGGTTTTGTATTGGTAGTATCTGTATGTGTCGAGGCTTGGAGGGGCTTTGTGCTGGGAGAGAAGCCGAGCCCTCTTTCGGGGGCGGGGCTTCACTGACTAGGAGTCCTATAAAGGTAGCGGCACAGACAGCTGCACCGGCACAGGAGCTAGCAAACAGAGCTGTAAACAGGGGAGTTTGAGTGGGAGTTCTGTTGGAGGAGAAGGAATTTGTGTGTTTTTGGTTTGTATTGGTACTATGTGTATGTGTAGAGGCTTGGAGGGGCTTTGTGCTGGGAGAGAAGCTGAGCCCTGATTAGGGGGCGGGGCTTCACTGACTAGGGGTCCTATAAAGGTAGCAGCCAGTCAGGCAGCGGCAGAGGAGCTAGCAAACAGAGCTGTAAACAGGGGAGTTGGAGTGGGAGTTCTGTTGGAGGAGAAGGTATTTGTGTGTGTTTGGTTTTGTATTGGTAGTATCTGTATGTGTAGAGGCTTGGAGGGGCTTTTTGCTGGGAGAGAAGCTGAGCCCTGATTGGGGGGCGGGGTTTCACTGACTAGGAGTCCTATAAAGGTAGCGGCACAGACAGCTGGAGCAGCACAGGAGCTAGCACACAGAGCTGTAAACAGGGGAGTTTGAGTGGGAGTTCTGTTGGAGGAGAAAGTATTTGTGTGTGTTTGGTTTTGTATTGATGGTATCTGTATATGTAGGGGCTTTGTGCTGGGAGAGAAGCTGAGCCCTGATTAGGGGGCGGGGCTTCCCTGACTAGGGGTCCTATAAAGGGAGCAGCCAGTCAGGCAGCGGCACAGGAGCTAGCAAACAGAGCTGTAAACAGGGGGGTTGGAGTGGGAGTTCTGTTGGAGGAGAAAGTATTTGTGTGTGTTTGGTTTTGTATTGGTAGTATATGTATGTGTAGGGGCTTTGTGCTGGGAGAGAAGCTGAGCCCTGATTAGGGGGCGGGGCTTCACTGACTAGGGGTCCTATAAAGGTAGCGGCACAGACAGCTGCAGCAGCACAGGAGCTAGCAAACAGAGCTGTAAACAGGGGAGTTTGAGTGGGAGTTCTGTTGGAGGAGAAGGTATTTGTGTGTGTTTGGTTTTGTATTGGTAGTATCTGTACGTGTAGGGGCTTTGTGCTGGGAGAGAAGCTGAGCCCTGATTAGGGGTCCTATAAAGGTAGCAGCCAGTCAGGCAGCGGCACAGACAACTGCAGCGGCACAGGAGCTAGGAAACAGATCTATAAACAGGGGAGTTTGATTGGGTGTTCTGTTGTAGAAGAAGGTATTTGTGTGTGTTCGGTTTTGTATTGGTGGTATCTGTATATGTAGGGGCTTCGTGCTGGGAGAGAAGCTGAGCCCTGATTAGGGGGCGGGGCTTCTCTGACTAGGGGTCCTATAAAGGTAGCAGCCAGTCAGGCAGCGGCACAGGAGCTCGCAAACAGAGCTGTAAACAGGGGACTTGGAGTGGGAGTTCTGTTGGAGGAGAAGGTATTTGTGTGTGTTTGGTTTTGTATTGGTAGTATCTGTACGTGTAGGGGCTTTGTGCTGGGAGAGAAGCAGAGCCCTGATTAGGGGTCCTATAAAGGTAGCAGCCAGTCAGGCAGTGGCACAGACGGCTGCAGCGGCACAGGGGCAAGCACACAGAGCTGTAAACAGGGGAGTTTGAGTGGGAGTTCTGTTGGAGGAGAAGGTATTTGTGTGTGTTTGGTTTTGTATTGGTAGTATCTGTATGTGTAGAGACTTGGAGGGGCTTTGTGCTGGGAGAGAAGCTGAGCCCTGATTAGGGGGCGGGGCTTCCATGACTAGGGGTCCTATGAAGGTAGCAGCCAGTCAGGCCGCAGCCAGTCACGCAGCGGCACAGGAGCTAGCAAACAGAGCTGTAAACAGGGGAGTTTGAGTGGGAGTTCTGTTGGAGGAGAAGGTATTTGTGTGTGTTTGGTTTTGTATTGGTACTGTGTGTATGTGTAGAGGCTTGGAGGGGCTTTGTGCTGGGAGAGAAGCTGAGCCCTGATTAGGGGGCGGGGCTTCCATGACTAGGGGGTCCTATAAATCGAGCAGCCAGTCAGGGAGTGGCACAGGAGCTAGCAAACAGAGCTGTAAACAGGGGAGTTTGAGTGGGAGTTCTGTTGGGGGAGAAGGTATTTGTGCGTGTTTGGTTTTGTATTGGTAGTATCTGTATGTGTAGGGGCTTGGCGGGGCTTTGTGCTGGGAGAGAAGCTGAGCCGTGATTAGGGGGCGGGGCTTCACTGACTAGGGGTCCTATAAAGGTAGCAGCCAGTCAGGCAGCAGCACAGACAGCTGCAGCGGCACAGGAGCTAGCAAACAGAGCTGTAAACAGGGGAGTTTGAGTGGGAGTTCTGTTGGAGGAGAAGGTATTTGTGTGTGTTTGGTTTTGTATTGGTGGTATCTCTATGTGTAGGGGCTTTGTGCTGGGAGAGAAGCAGAGCCCTGATTAGGGGTCCTATAAAGGTAGCAGCCAGTCAGGCAGTGGCACAGACAGCTGCAGCGGCACAGGAGCTAGCAAACAGAGCTGTAAACAGGGGAGTTTGAGTGGGAGTTCTGTTGGAGGAGAAAGTATTTGTGTGTGTTTGGTTTTGTATTGGTGGTATCTGTATATGTAGGGGCTTTGTGCTGGGAGAGAAGCTGAGCCCTGATTAGGGGGCGGGGCTTCACTGACTAGGGGTCCTATGAAGGTAGCAGCCAGTCAGGCCGCAGCCAGTCAGGCAGCGGCACAGGAGCTAGCAAACAGAGCTGTAAACAGGGGAGTTTGAGTGGGAGTTCTGTTGGAGGAGAAGGTATTTGTGTGTGTTTGGTTTTGTATTGGTACTGTGTGTATGTGTAGAGGCTTGGAGGGGCTTTGTGCTGGGAGAGAAGCTGAGCCCTGATTAGGGGGCGGGGCTTCCCTGACTAGGGGGTCCTATAAATCGAGCAGCCAGTCAGGCAGCGGCACAGGAGCTAGCAAACAGAGCTGTAAACAGGGGAGTTTGAGTGGGAGTTCTGTTGGAGGAGAAGGTATTTGTGTGTGTGTGTGTTAGGTTTTGTATTGGTAGTATCTGTATGTGTCGAGGCTTGTAGGGGCTTTGTGCTGGGAGAGAAACTGAGCCCTGATTAGTGGCGGGGCTTCACTGACTAGGAGTCCTACAAAGGTAGCGGCACAGACAGCTGCAGCGGCACAGGAGCTAGCAAACAGAGCTGTAAACAGGGGAGTTTGAGTGGGAGTTCTGTTGGAGGAGAAGGTATTTGTGTGTGTTTGGTTTTGTATTGGTGGTATCTGTATTTGCAGGGGCTTTGTGCTGGGAGAGAAGCTGAGCCCTGATTAGGGGGCGGGGCTTCACTGACTAGGGGTCCTATAAAGGTAGCAGCCAGTCAGGCAGCGGCACAGGAGCTATCAAACAGAGCTGTAAAGAGGGGAGTTTGAGTGGGAGTTCTGTTGGAGGAGAAGGTATTTGTGTGTGTTTGGTTTTGTATTGGTAGTATCTGTATGTGTAGAGGCTTGGAGGGGCTTTGTGCTGGGAGAGAAGCTGAGCCCTGATTAGGGGGCGGGGTTTCACTGACTAGGGGTCCTATAAAGGTAGCAGCCAGGCAGGCAGCAGCACAGACAGCTGCAGCGACACAGGAGCTAGCAAACAGAGCTGTAAACAGGGGAGTTTGTGTAGGAGTTCTGTTGGAGGAGAAGGCATTTGTGTGTGTTTGGTTTTGTATTGGTAGTATCTGTATGTGTAGAGGCTTGGAGGGGCTTTGTGCTGGGAGAGAAGCTGAGCCCTGATTAGGGGGCGGGGCTTCACTGACTAGGGGTCCTATAAAGGTAGCAGCCAGTCAGGCAGCGGCACAGGAACTAGCAAACAGAGCTGTAAACAGGGGAGTTTGAGTGGGAGTTCTGTTGGAGGAGAAGGTATTTGTGTGTGTTTGGTTTTGTATTGGTGGTATCTGTATTTGCAGGGGCTTTGTGCTGGGAGAGAAGCTGAGCCCTGATTAGGGGGCGGGGCTTCACTGACTAGGGGTCCTATAAAGGTAGCAGCCAGTCAGGCAGCAGCACAGGAACTAGCAAACAGAGCTGTAAACAGGGGAGTTTGAGTGGGAGTTCTGTTGGAGGAGAAGGTATTTGTGTGTGTTTGGTTTTGCATTGTTCGTATCTGTATGTGTAGGGACTTGGAGGGGCTTTGTGCTGGGAGAGAAGCTGAGCCCTGATTAGAGGGCGGGGCTTCCCTGACTAGGGGTCCTATAAATGTAGCAGTCAGGCAGCGGCACAGGAGCTAGCAAACAGAGCTGTAAACAGGGGAGTTTGAGTGGGAGTTCTGTTGGAGGAGAAGGTATTTGTGTGTGTGTGTGTGTTTGGTTTTGTATTGGTAGTATCTGTATGTGTAGGGGCTTTGTGCTGGGAGAGAAGCTGAGCCCTGATTAGGGGGCGGGGCTTCACTGACTAGGGGTCCTATAAAGGTAGCAGCAGGTCAGGCAGCGGCACAGGAGCTAGCAAACAGGGCTGTAAACAGGGGAGTTTGAGTGGGAGTTCTGTTGGAGGAGAAGGTATTTATGTGTGTGTGCGTTTGGTTTTGTATTGGTAGTATCTGTATGTGTCGAGGCTTGGAGGGGCTTTGTGCTGGGAGAGAAGCCGAGCCCTGTTTCGGGGGCGGGGCTTCACTGACTAGGAGTCCTATAAAGGTAGCGGCACAGACAGCTGCACCGGCACAGGAGCTAGCAAACAGAGCTGTAAACAGGGGAGTTTGAGTGGGAGTTCTGTTGGAGGAGAAGGAATTTGTGTGTTTTTGGTTTGTATTGGTACTATGTGTATGTGTAGAGGCTTGGAGGGGCTTTGTGCTGGGAGAGAAGCTGAGCCCTGATTAGGGGGCGGGGCTTCACTGACTAGGGGTCCTATAAAGGTAGCAGCCAGTCAGGCAGCGGCAGAGGAGCTAGCAAACAGAGCTGTAAACAGGGGAGTTGGAGTGGGAGTTCTGTTGGAGGAGAAGGTATTTGTGTGTGTTTGGTTTTGTATTGGTAGTATCTGTATGTGTAGAGGCTTGGAGGAGCTTTTTGCTCGGAGAGAAGCTGAGCCCTGATTGGGGGGCGGGGTTTCACTGACTAGGAGTCCTACAAAGGTAGCGGCACAGACAGCTGCAGCGGCACAGGAGCTAGCAAACAGAGCTGTAAACAGGGGAGTTTGTGTAGGAGTTCTGTTGGAGGAGAAGGCATTTGTGTGTGTTTGGTTTTGTATTGGTAGTATCTGTATGTGTAGAGGCTTGGAGGGGCTTTGTGCTGGGAGAGAAGCTGAGCCCTGATTAGGGGGCGGGGCTTCACTGACTAGGAGTCCTATAAAGGTAGCGGCACAGACAGCTACAGCAGCACAGGAGCTAGCAAACAGAGCTGTAAACAGGGGAGTTTGAGTGGGAGTTCTGTTGGAGGAGAAGGTATTTGTGTGAGTTTGGTTTTGTATTGGTGGTATCTGTATTTGCAGGGGCTTTGTGCTGGGAGAGAAGCTGAGCCCTGATTAGGGGGCGGGGCTTCACTGACTAGGGGTCCTATAAAGGTAGCAGCCAGTCAGGCAGCGGCACAGGAGCTAGCAAACAGAGCTGTAAACAGGGGAGTTTGTGTAGGAGTTCTGTTGGAGGAGAAGGCATTTGTGTGTGTTTGGTTTTGTATTGGTAGTATCTGTATGTGTAGAGGCTTGGAGGGGCTTTGTGCTGGGAGAGAAGCTGAGCCCTGATTAGGGGGCGGGGCTTCACTGACTAGGAGTCCTATAAATGTAGCGGCACAGACAGCTACAGCAGCACAGGAGCTAGCAAACAGAGCTGTAAACAGGGGAGTTTGAGTGGGAGTTCTGTTGGAGGAGAAGGTATTTGTGTGTGTGTGTGTGTTTGGTTTTGTATTGGTAGTATCTGTATGTGTAGGGGCTTTGTGCTGGGAGAGAAGCTGAGCCGTGATTAGGGGGCGGGGCTTCACTGACTAGGGGTCCTATAAAGGTAGCAGCCAGTCAGGCAGTGGCACAGGAGCTAGCAAACAGAGCTGTAAACAGGGGAGTTTGAGTGGGAGTTCTGTTGGAGGAGAAGGTATTTGTGTGTGTTTGGTTTTGTATTGGTGGTATCTCTATGTGTAGGGGCTTTGTGCTGGGAGATAAGCAGAGCCCTGATTAGGGGTCCTATAAAGGTAGCAGCCAGTCAGGCAGTGGCACAGACAGCTGCAGCGGCACAGGAGCTAGCAAACAGAGCTGTAAACAGGGGAGTTTGAGTGGGAGTTCTGTTGGAGGAGAAGGTATTTGTGTGTGTTTGGTTTTGTATTGGTACTGTGTGTATGTGTAGAGGCTTGGAGGGGCTTTGTGCTGGGAGAGAAGCTGAGCCCTGATTAGGGGGCGGGGCTTCCATGACTAGGGGTCCTATGAAGGTAGCAGCCAGTCAGGCCGCAGCCAGTCACGCAGCGGCACAGGAGCTAGCAAACAGAGCTGTAAACAGGGGAGTTTGAGTGGGAGTTCTGTTGGAGGAGAAGGTATTTGTGTGTGTTTGGTTTTGTATTGGTACTGTGTGTATGTGTAGAGGCTTGGAGGGGCTTTGTGCTGGGAGAGAAGCTGAGCCCTGATTAGGGGGCGGGGCTTCCATGACTAGGGGGTCCTATAAATCGAGCAGCCAGTCAGGGAGTGGCACAGGAGCTAGCAAACAGAGCTGTAAACAGGGGAGTTTGAGTGGGAGTTCTGTTGGAGGAGAAGGTATTTGTGTGTGTTTGGTTTTGTATTGGTGGTATCTCTATGTGTAGGGGCTTTGTGCTGGGAGAGAAGCAGAGCCCTGATTAGGGGTCCTATAAAGGTAGCAGCCAGTCAGGCAGTGGCACAGACAGCTGCAGCGGCACAGGAGCTAGCAAACAGAGCTGTAAACAGGGGAGTTTGAGTGGGAGTTCTGTTGGAGGAGAAGGTATTTGTGTGTGTTTGGTTTTGTATTGGTAGTATCTGTATGTGTAGAGGCTTGGAGGGGCTTTGTGCTGGGAGAGAAGCTGAGCCCTGATTAGGGGGCGGGGTTTCACTGACTAGGGGTCCTATAAAGGTAGCAGCCAGGCAGGCAGCAGCACAGACAGCTGCAGCGACACAGGAGCTAGCAAACAGAGCTGTAAACAGGGGAGTTTGTGTAGGAGTTCTGTTGGAGGAGAAGGCATTTGTGTGTGTTTGGTTTTGTATTGGTAGTATCTGTATGTGTAGAGGCTTGGAGGGGCTTTGTGCTGGGAGAGAAGCTGAGCCCTGATTAGGGGGCGGGGCTTCACTGACGAGGGGTCCTATAAAGGTAGCAGCCAGTCAGGCAGCGGCACAGGAACTAGCAAACAGAGCTGTAAACAGGGGAGTTTGAGTGGGAGTTCTGTTGGAGGAGAAGGTATTTGTGTGTGTTTGGTTTTGTATTGGTGGTATCTGTATTTGCAGGGGCTTTGTGCTGGGAGAGAAGCTGAGCCCTGATTAGGGGGCGGGGCTTCACTGACTAGGGGTCCTATAAAGGTAGCAGCCAGTCAGGCAGCGGCACAGGAACTAGCAAACAGAGCTGTAAACAGGGGAGTTTGAGTGGGAGTTCTGTTGGAGGAGAAGGTATTTGTGTGTGTTTGGTTTTGCATTGTTCGTATCTGTATGTGTAGGGACTTGGAGGGGATTTGTGCTGGGAGAGAAGCTGAGCCCTGATTAGAGGGCGGGGCTTCCCTGACTAGGGGTCCTATAAATGTAGCAGCCAGTCAGGCAGCGGCACAGGAGCTAGCAAACAGAGCTGTAAACAGGGGAGTTTGAGTGGGAGTTCTGTTGGAAGAGAAGGTATTTGTGTGTGTGTGTGTGTTTGGTTTTGTATTGGTAGTATCTGTATGTGTAGGGGCTTTGTGCTGGGAGAGAAGCTGAGCCCTGATTAGGGGGCGGGGCTTCACTGACTAGGGGTCCTATAAAGGTAGCAGCAGGTCAGGCAGCGGCACAGGAGCTAGCAAACAGGGCTGTAAACAGGGGAGTTTGAGTGGGAGTTCTGTTGGAGGAGAAGGTATTTATGTGTGTGTGCGTTTGGTTTTGTATTGGTAGTATCTGTATGTGTCGAGGCTTGGAGGGGCTTTGTGCTGGGAGAGAAGCCGAGCCCTGTTTGGGGGGCGGGGCTTCACTGACTAGGAGTCCTATAAAGGTAGCGGCACAGACAGCTGCACCGGCACAGGAGCTAGCAAACAGAGCTGTAAACAGGGGAGTTTGAGTGGGAGTTCTGTTGGAGGAGAAGGAATTTGTGTGTTTTTGGTTTGTATTGGTACTATGTGTATGTGTCGAGGCTTGGAGGGGCTTTGTGCTGGGAGAGAAGCCGAGCCCTGTTTCGGGGGCGGGGCTTCACTGACTAGGAGTCCTATAAAGGTAGCGGCACAGACAGCTGCACCGGCACAGGAGCTAGCAAACAGAGCTGTAAACAGGGGAGTTTGAGTGGGAGTTCTGTTGGAGGAGAAGGAATTTGTGTGTTTTTGGTTTGTATTGGTACTATGTGTATGTGTAGAGGCTTGGAGGGGCTTTGTGCTGGGAGAGAAGCTGAGCCCTGATTAGGGGGCGGGGCTTCACTGACTAGGGGTCCTATAAAGGTAGCAGCCAGTCAGGCAGCGGCAGAGGAGCTAGCAAACAGAGCTGTAAACAGGGGAGTTGGAGTGGGAGTTCTGTTGGAGGAGAAGGTATTTGTGTGTGTTTGGTTTTGTATTGGTAGTATCTGTATGTGTAGAGGCTTGGAGGGGCTTTTTGCTGGGAGAGAAGCTGAGCACTGATTGGGGGGCGGGGTTTCACTGACTAGGAGTCCTATAAAGGTAGCGGCACAGACAGCTGGAGCAGCACAGGAGCTAGCACACAGAGCTGTAAACAGGGGAGTTTGAGTGGGAGTTCTGTTGGAGGAGAAAGTATTTGTGTGTGTTTGGTTTTGTATTGATGGTATCTGTATATGTAGGGGCTTTGTGCTGGGAGAGAAGCTGAGCCCTGATTAGGGGGCGGGGCTTCCCTGACTAGTGGTCCTATAAAGGGAGCAGCCAGTCAGGCAGCGGCACAGGAGCTAGCAAACAGAGCTGTAAACAGGGGAGTTTGAGGGGGAGTTCTGTTGGAGGAGAAGGTATTTGTGCGTGTTTGGTTTTGTATTGGTAGTATCTGTATGTGTAGAGGCTTGGAGGGGCTTTGTGCTGGGAGGGAAGCTGAGCCCTGATTAGGGGGCGGGGCTTCCCTGACTAGGGGTCCTATAAAGGTAGCAGCCAGTCAGGCAGTGGCACAGGAGCTAGCAAACAGAGCTGTAAACAGGGGAGTTTGAGTGGGAGTTCTGTTGGGGGAGAAGGTATTTGTGCGTGTTTGGTTTTGTATTGGTAGTATCTGTATGTGTAGGGGCTTGGCGGGGCTTTGTGCTGGGAGAGAAGCTGAGCCGTGATTAGGGGGCGGGGCTTCACTGACTAGGGGTCCTATAAAGGTAGCAGCCAGTCAGGCAGCAGCACAGACAGCTGCAGCGGCACAGGAGCTAGCAAACAGAGCTGTAAACAGGGGAGTTTGAGTGGGAGTTCTGTTGGAGGAGAAGGTATTTGTGTGTGTTTGGTTTTGTATTGGTGGTATCTCTATGTGTAGGGGCTTTGTGCTGGGAGATAAGCAGAGCCCTGATTAGGGGTCCTATAAAGGTAGCAGCCAGTCAGGCAGTGGCACAGACAGCTGCAGCGGCACAGGAGCTAGCAAACAGAGCTGTAAACAGGGGAGTTTGAGTGGGAGTTCTGTTGGAGGAGAAAGTATTTGTGTGTGTTTGGTTTTGTATTGGTGGTATCTGTATATGTAGGGGCTTTGTGCTGGGAGAGAAGCTGAGCCCTGATTAGGGGGCGGGGCTTCACTGACTAGGGGTCCTATGAAGGTAGCAGCCAGTCAGGCCGCAGCCAGTCAGGCAGCGGCACAGGAGCTAGCAAACAGAGCTGTAAACAGGGGAGTTTGAGTGGGAGTTCTGTTGGAGGAGAAGGTATTTGTGTGTGTTTGGTTTTGTATTTGTACTGTGTGTATGTGTAGAGGCTTGGAGGGGCTTTGTGCTGAGAGAGAAGCTGAGCCCTGATTAGGGGGCGGGGCTTCCATGACTAGGGGGTCCTATAAATCGAGCAGCCAGTCAGGCAGCGGCACAGGAGCTAGCAAACAGAGCTGTAAACAGGGGGGTTGGAGTGGGAGTTCTGTTGGAGGAGAAAGTATTTGTGTGTGTTTGGTTTTGTATTGGTGGTATCTGTATATGTAGGGGCTTTGTGCTGGGAGAGAAGCTCAGCCCTGATTAGGGGTCGGGGCTTCCCTGACTAGGGGTCCTATAAAGGTAGCAGACAGTCAGGCACCGGCACAGGAGCTAGCAAACAGAGCTGTAAACAGGGGAGTTTGAGTGGGAGTTCTGTTGGAGGAGAAGGTATTTGTGTGTGTTTGGTTTTGTATTGGTAGTATATGTATGTGTAGGGGCTTTGTGCTGGGAGAGAAGCTAAGCCCTGATTAGGGGGCGGGGCTTCATTGACTAGGGGTCCTATAAAGGTAGCGGCACAGACAGCTGCAGCAGCACAGGAGCTAGCAAACAGAGCTGTAAACAGGGGAGTTTGAGTGGGAGTTCTGTTGGAGGAGAAGGTATTTGTGTGTGTTTGGTTTTGTATTGGTAGTATCTGTACGTGTAGGGGCTTTGTGCTGGGAGAGAAGCTGAGCCCTGATTAGGGGGCGGGGCTTCACTGACTAGGGGTCCTATAAAGGTAGCAGCAGGTCAGGCAGCGGCACAGGAGCTAGCAAACAGGGCTGTAAACAGGGGAGTTTGAGTGGGAGTTCTGTTGGAGGAGAAGGTATTTATGTGTGTGTGCGTTTGGTTTTGTATTGGTAGTATCTGTATGTGTCGAGGCTTGGAGGGGCTTTGTGCTGGGAGAGAAGCCGAGCCCTGTTTCGGGGGCGGGGCTTCACTGACTAGGAGTCCTATAAAGGTAGCGGCACAGACAGCTGCACCGGCACAGGAGCTAGCAAACAGAGCTGTAAACAGGGGAGTTTGAGTGGGAGTTCTGTTGGAGGAGAAGGAATTTGTGTGTTTTTGGTTTGTATTGGTACTATGTGTATGTGTAGAGGCTTGGAGGGGCTTTGTGCTGGGAGAGAAGCTGAGCCCTGATTAGGGGGCGGGGCTTCACTGACTAGGGGTCCTATAAAGGTAGCAGCCAGTCAGGCAGCGGCAGAGGAGCTAGCAAACAGAGCTGTAAACAGGGGAGTTGGAGTGGGAGTTCTGTTGGAGGAGAAGGTATTTGTGTGTGTTTGGTTTTGTATTGGTAGTATCTGTATGTGTAGAGGCTTGGAGGGGCTTTATGCTGGGAGAGAAGCTGAGCCCTGATTGGGGGGCGGGGTTTCACTGACTAGGAGTCCTATAAAGGTAGCGGCACAGACAGCTGGAGCAGCACAGGAGCTAGCACACAGAGCTGTAAACAGGGGAGTTTGAGTGGGAGTTCTGTTGGAGGAGAAAGTATTTGTGTGTGTTTGGTTTTGTATTGATGGTATCTGTATATGTAGGGGCTTTGTGCTGGGAGAGAAGCTGAGCCCTGATTAGGGGGCGGGGCTTCCCTGACTAGTGGTCCTATAAAGGGAGCAGCCAGTCAGGCAGCGGCACAGGAGCTAGCAAACAGAGCTGTAAACAGGGGAGTTTGAGGGGGAGTTCTGTTGGAGGAGAAGGTATTTGTGTGTGTTTGGTTTTGTATTGGTAGTATCTGTATGTGTAGAGGCTTGGAGGGGCTTTGTGCTGGGAGGGAAGCTGAGCCCTGATTAGGGGGCGGGGCTTCCCTGACTAGGGGTCCTATAAAGGTAGCAGCCAGTCAGGCAGTGGCACAGGAGCTAGCAAACAGAGCTGTAAACAGGGGAGTTTGAGTGGGAGTTCTGTTGGGGGAGAAGGTATTTGTGCGTGTTTGGTTTTGTATTGGTAGTATCTGTATGTGTAGGGGCTTGGCGGGGCTTTGTGCTGGGAGAGAAGCTGAGCCGTGATTAGGGGGCGGGGCTTCACTGACTAGGGGTCCTATAAAGGTAGCAGCCAGTCAGGCAGCAGCACAGACAGCTGCAGCGGCACAGGAGCTAGCAAACAGAGCTGTAAACAGGGGAGTTTGAGTGGGAGTTCTGTTGGAGGAGAAGGTATTTGTGTGTGTTTGGTTTTGTATTGGTGGTATCTCTATGTGTAGGGGCTTTGTGCTGGGAGAGAAGCAGAGCCCTGATTAGGGGTCCTATAAAGGTAGCAGCCAGTCAGGCAGTGGCACAGACAGCTGCAGCGGCACAGGAGCTAGCAAACAGAGCTGTAAACAGGGGAGTTTGAGTGGGAGTTCTGTTGGAGGAGAAAGTATTTGTGTGTGTTTGGTTTTGTATTGGTGGTATCTGTATATGTAGGGGCTTTGTGCTGGGAGAGAAGCTGAGCCCTGATTAGGGGGCGGGGCTTCACTGACTAGGGGTCCTATGAAGGTAGCAGCCAGTCAGGCCGCAGCCAGTCAGGCAGCGGCACAGGAGCTAGCAAACAGAGCTGTAAACAGGGGAGTTTGAGTGGGAGTTCTGTTGGAGGAGAAGGTATTTGTGTGTGTTTGGTTTTGTATTGGTACTGTGTGTATGTGTAGAGGCTTGGAGGGGCTTTGTGCTGGGAGAGAAGCTGAGCCCTGATTAGGGGGCGGGGCTTCCCTGACTAGGGGGTCCTATAAATCGAGCAGCCAGTCAGGCAGCGGCACAGGAGCTAGCAAACAGAGCTGTAAACAGGGGAGTTTGAGTGGGAGTTCTGTTGGAGGAGAAGGTATTTGTGTGTGTGTGTGTTAGGTTTTGTATTGGTAGTATCTGTATGTGTCGAGGCTTGTAGGGGCTTTGTGCTGGGAGAGAAACTGAGCCCTGATTAGTGGCGGGGCTTCACTGACTAGGAGTCCTACAAAGGTAGCGGCACAGACAGCTGCAGCGGCACAGGAGCTAGCAAACAGAGCTGTAAACAGGGGAGTTTGAGTGGGAGTTCTGTTGGAGGAGAAGGTATTTGTGTGTGTTTGGTTTTGTATTGGTGGTATCTGTATTTGCAGGGGCTTTGTGCTGGGAGAGAAGCTGAGCCCTGATTAGGGGGCGGGGCTTCACTGACTAGGGGTCCTATAAAGGTAGCAGCCAGTCAGGCAGCGGCACAGGAGCTATCAAACAGAGCTGTAAAGAGGGGAGTTTGAGTGGGAGTTCTGTTGGAGGAGAAGGTATTTGTGTGTGTTTGGTTTTGTATTGGTAGTATCTGTATGTGTAGAGGCTTGGAGGGGCTTTGTGCTGGGAGAGAAGCTGAGCCCTGATTAGGGGGCGGGGTTTCACTGACTAGGGGTCCTATAAAGGTAGCAGCCAGGCAGGCAGCAGCACAGACAGCTGCAGCGACACAGGAGCTAGCAAACAGAGCTGTAAACAGGGGAGTTTGAGTGGGAGTTCTGTTGGAGGAGAAGGTATTTGTGTGTGTGTGTGTGTTTGGTTTTGTATTGGTAGTATCTGTATGTGTAGGGGCTTTGTGCTGGGAGAGAAGCTGAGCCCTGATTAGGGGGCGGGGCTTCACTGACTAGGGGTCCTATAAAGGTAGCAGCAGGTCAGGCAGCGGCACAGGAGCTAGCAAACAGGGCTGTAAACAGGGGAGTTTGAGTGGGAGTTCTGTTGGAGGAGAAGGTATTTATGTGTGTGTGCGTTTGGTTTTGTATTGGTAGTATCTGTATGTGTCGAGGCTTGGAGGGGCTTTGTGCTGGGAGAGAAGCCGAGCCCTGTTTCGGGGGCGGGGCTTCACTGACTAGGAGTCCTATAAAGGTAGCGGCACAGACAGCTGCACCGGCACAGGAGCTAGCAAACAGAGCTGTAAACAGGGGAGTTTGAGTGGGAGTTCTGTTGGAGGAGAAGGAATTTGTGTGTTTTTGGTTTGTATTGGTACTATGTGTATGTGTAGAGGCTTGGAGGGGCTTTGTGCTGGGAGAGAAGCTGAGCCCTGATTAGGGGGCGGGGCTTCACTGACTAGGGGTCCTATAAAGGTAGCAGCCAGTCAGGCAGCGGCAGAGGAGCTAGCAAACAGAGCTGTAAACAGGGGAGTTGGAGTGGGAGTTCTGTTGGAGGAGAAGGTATTTGTGTGTGTTTGGTTTTGTATTGGTAGTATCTGTATGTGTAGAGGCTTGGAGGGGCTTTTTGCTCGGAGAGAAGCTGAGCCCTGATTGGGGGGCGGGGTTTCACTGACTAGGAGTCCTATAAAGGTAGCGGCACAGACAGCTGGAGCAGCACAGGAGCTAGCACACAGAGCTGTAAACAGGGGAGTTTGAGTGGGAGTTCTGTTGGAGGAGAAAGTATTTGTGTGTGTTTGGTTTTGTATTGATGGTATCTGTATATGTAGGGGCTTTGTGCTGGGAGAGAAGCTGAGCCCTGATTAGGGGGCGGGGCTTCCCTGACTAGTGGTCCTATAAAGGGAGCAGCCAGTCAGGCAGCGGCACAGGAGCTAGCAAACAGAGCTGTAAACAGGGGAGTTGGAGGGGGAGTTCTGTTGGAGGAGAAGGTATTTGTGTGTGTTTGGTTTTGTATTGGTAGTATCTGTATGTGTAGAGGCTTGGAGGGGCTTTGTGCTGGGAGGGAAGCTGAGCCCTGATTAGGGGGCGGGGCTTCCCTGACTAGGGGTCCTATAAAGGTAGCAGCCAGTCAGGCAGTGGCACAGGAGCTAGCAAACAGAGCTGTAAACAGGGGAGTTTGAGTGGGAGTTCTGTTGGAGGAGAAGGTATTTGTGTGTGTTTGGTTTTGTATTGGTGGTATCTCTATTTGTAGGGGCTTTGTGCTGGGAGATAAGCAGAGCCCTGATTAGGGGTCCTATAAAGGTAGCAGCCAGTCAGGCAGTGGCACAGACAGCTGCAGCGGCACAGGAGCTAGCAAACAGAGCTGTAAACAGGGGAGTTTGAGTGGGAGTTCTGTTGGAGGAGAAAGTATTTGTGTGTGTTTGGTTTTGTATTGGTGGTATCTGTATATGTAGGGGCTTTGTGCTGGGAGAGAAGCTGAGCCCTGATTAGGGGGCGGGGCTTCACTGACTAGGGGTCCTATGAAGGTAGCAGCCAGTCAGGCCGCAGCCAGTCAGGCAGCGGCACAGGAGCTAGCAAACAGAGCTGTAAACAGGGGAGTTTGAGTGGGAGTTCTGTTGGAGGAGAAGGTATTTGTGTGTGTTTGGTTTTGTATTGGTACTGTGTGTATGTGTAGAGGCTTGGAGGGGCTTTGTGCTGGGAGAGAAGCTGAGCCCTGATTAGGGGGCGGGGCTTCCATGACTAGGGGTCCTATGAAGGTAGCAGCCAGTCAGGCCGCAGCCAGTCACGCAGCGGCACAGGAGCTAGCAAACAGAGCTGTAAACAGGGGAGTTTGAGTGGGAGTTCTGTTGGAGGAGAAGGTATTTGTGTGTGTTTGGTTTTGTATTGGTACTGTGTGTATGTGTAGAGGCTTGGCGGGGCTTTGTGCTGGGAGAGAAGCTGAGCCGTGATTAGGGGGCGGGGCTTCACTGACTAGGGGTCCTATAAAGGTAGCAGCCAGTCAGGCAGCAGCACAGACAGCTGCAGCGGCACAGGAGCTAGCAAACAGAGCTGTAAACAGGGGAGTTTGAGTGGGAGTTCTGTTGGAGGAGAAGGTATTTGTGTGTGTTTGGTTTTGTATTGGTGGTATCTCTATGTGTAGGGGCTTTGTGCTGGGAGAGAAGCAGAGCCCTGATTAGGGGTCCTATAAAGGTAGCAGCCAGTCAGGCAGTGGCACAGACAGCTGCAGCGGCACAGGAGCCAGCAAACAGAGCTGTAAACAGGGGAGTTTGAGTGGGAGTTCTGTTGGAGGAGAAAGTATTTGTGTGTGTTTGGTTTTGTATTGGTGGTATCTGTATATGTAGGGGCTTTGTGCTGGGAGAGAAGCTGAGCCCTGATTAGGGGGCGGGGCTTCACTGACTAGGGGTCCTATGAAGGTTGCAGCCAGTCAGGCCGCAGCCAGTCAGGCAGCGGCACAGGAGCTAGCAAACAGAGATGTAAACAGGGGAGTTTGAGTGGGAGTTCTGTTGGAGGAGAAGGTATTTGTGTGTGTTTGGTTTTGTATTGGTACTGTGTGTATGTGTAGAGGCTTGGAGGGGCTTTGTGCTGGGAGAGAAGCTGAGCCCTGATTAGGGGGCGGGGCTTCCCTGACTAGGGGGTCCTATAAATCGAGCAGCCAGTCAGGCAGCGGCACAGGAGCTAGCAAACAGAGCTGTAAACAGGGGAGTTTGAGTGGGAGTTCTGTTGGAGGAGAAGGTATTTGTGTGTGTGTGTGTTAGGTTTTGTATTGGTAGTATCTGTATGTGTCGAGGCTTGTAGGGGCTTTGTGCTGGGAGAGAAACTGAGCCCTGATTAGTGGCGGGGCTTCACTGACTAGGAGTCCTACAAAGGTAGCGGCACAGACAGCTGCAGCGGCACAGGAGCTAGCAAACAGAGCTGTAAACAGGGGAGTTTGAGTGGGAGTTCTGTTGGAGGAGAAGGTATTTGTGTGTGTTTGGTTTTGTATTGGTGGTATCTGTATTTGCAGGGGCTTTGTGCTGGGAGAGAAGCTGAGCCCTGATTAGGGGGCGGGGCTTCACTGACTAGGGGTCCTATAAAGGTAGCAGCCAGTCAGGCAGCGGCACAGGAGCTATCAAACAGAGCTGTAAACAGGGGAGTTTGAGTGGGAGTTCTGTTGGAGGAGAAGGTATTTGTGTGTGTTTGGTTTTGTATTGGTAGTATCTGTATGTGTCGAGGCTTGGAGGGGCTTTGTGCTGGGAGAGAAGCCGAGCCCTGTTTCGGGGGCGGGGCTTCACTGACTAGGAGTCCTATAAAGGTAGCGGCACAGACAGCTGCACCGGCACAGGAGCTAGCAAACAGAGCTGTAAACAGGGGAGTTTGAGTGGGAGTTCTGTTGGAGGAGAAGGAATTTGTGTGTTTTTGGTTTGTATTGGTACTATGTGTATGTGTAGAGGCTTGGAGGGGCTTTGTGCTGGGAGAGAAGCTGAGCCCTGATTAGGGGGCGGGGCTTCACTGACTAGGGGTCCTATAAAGGTAGCAGCCAGTCAGGCAGCGGCAGAGGAGCTAGCAAACAGAGCTGTAAACAGGGGAGTTGGAGTGGGAGTTCTGTTGGAGGAGAAGGTATTTGTGTGTGTTTGGTTTTGTATTGGTAGTATCTGTATGTGTAGAGGCTTGGAGGGGCTTTTTGCTCGGAGAGAAGCTGAGCCCTGATTGGGGGGCGGGGTTTCACTGACTAGGAGTCCTATAAAGGTAGCGGCACAGACAGCTGGAGCAGCACAGGAGCTAGCACACAGAGCTGTAAACAGGGGAGTTTGAGTGGGAGTTCTGTTGGAGGAGAAAGTATTTGTGTGTGTTTGGTTTTGTATTGATGGTATCTGTATATGTAGGGGCTTTGTGCTGGGAGAGAAGCTGAGCCCTGATTAGGGGGCGGGGCTTCCCTGACTAGTGGTCCTATAAAGGGAGCAGCCAGTCAGGCAGCGGCACAGGAGCTAGCAAACAGAGCTGTAAACAGGGGAGTTGGAGGGGGAGTTCTGTTGGAGGAGAAGGTATTTGTGTGTGTTTGGTTTTGTATTGGTAGTATCTGTATGTGTAGAGGCTTGGAGGGGCTTTGTGCTGGGAGGGAAGCTGAGCCCTGATTAGGGGGCGGGGCTTCCCTGACTAGGGGTCCTATAAAGGTAGCAGCCAGTCAGGCAGTGGCACAGGAGCTAGCAAACAGAGCTGTAAACAGGGGAGTTTGAGTGGGAGTTCTGTTGGAGGAGAAGGTATTTGTGTGTGTTTGGTTTTGTATTGGTACTGTGTGTATGTGTAGAGGCTTGGAGGGGCTTTGTGCTGGGAGAGAAGCTGAGCCCTGATTAGGGGGCGGGGCTTCCATGACTAGGGGTCCTATGAAGGTAGCAGCCAGTCAGGCCGCAGCCAGTCACGCAGCGGCACAGGAGCTAGCAAACAGAGCTGTAAACAGGGGAGTTTGAGTGGGAGTTCTGTTGGAGGAGAAGGTATTTGTGTGTGTTTGGTTTTGTATTGGTACTGTGTGTATGTGTAGAGGCTTGGCGGGGCTTTGTGCTGGGAGAGAAGCTGAGCCGTGATTAAGGGGCGGGGCTTCACTGACTAGGGGTCCTATAAAGGTAGCAGCCAGTCAGGCAGCAGCACAGACAGCTGCAGCGGCACAGGAGCTAGCAAACAGAGCTGTAAACAGGGGAGTTTGAGTGGGAGTTCTGTTGGAGGAGAAGGTATTTGTGTGTGTTTGGTTTTGTATTGGTGGTATCTCTATGTGTAGGGGCTTTGTGCTGGGAGAGAAGCAGAGCCCTGATTAGGGGTCCTATAAAGGTAGCAGCCAGTCAGGCAGTGGCACAGACAGCTGCAGCGGCACAGGAGCTAGCAAACAGAGCTGTAAACAGGGGAGTTTGAGTGGGAGTTCTGTTGGAGGAGAAAGTATTTGTGTGTGTTTGGTTTTGTATTGGTGGTATCTGTATATGTAGGGGCTTTGTGCTGGGAGAGAAGCTGAGCCCTGATTAGGGGGCGGGGCTTCACTGACTAGGGGTCCTATGAAGGTTGCAGCCAGTCAGGCCGCAGCCAGTCAGGCAGCGGCACAGGAGCTAGCAAACAGAGCTGTAAACAGGGGAGTTTGAGTGGGAGTTCTGTTGGAGGAGAAGGTATTTGTGTGTGTTTGGTTTTGTATTGGTACTGTGTGTATGTGTAGAGGCTTGGAGGGGCTTTGTGCTGGGAGAGAAGCTGAGCCCTGATTAGGGGGCGGGGCTTCCCTGACTAGGGGGTCCTATAAATCGAGCAGCCAGTCAGGCAGCGGCACAGGAGCTAGCAAACAGAGCTGTAAACAGGGGAGTTTGAGTGGGAGTTCTGTTGGAGGAGAAGGTATTTGTGTGTGTTTGGTTTTGTATTGGTGGTATCTGTATTTGCAGGGGCTTTGTGCTGGGAGAGAAGCTGAGCCCTGATTAGGGGGCGGGGCTTCACTGACTAGGGGTCCTATAAAGGTAGCAGCCAGTCAGGCAGCGGCACAGGAGCTATCAAACAGAGCTGTAAACAGGGGAGTTTGAGTGGGAGTTCTGTTGGAGGAGAAGGTATTTGTGTGTGTTTGGTTTTGTATTGGTAGTATCTGTATGTGTAGAGGCTTGGAGGGGCTTTGTGCTGGGAGAGAAGCTGAGCCCTGATTAGGGGGCGGGGTTTCACTGACTAGGGGTCCTATAAAGGTAGCAGCCAGGCAGGCAGCAGCACAGACAGCTGCAGCGACACAGGAGCTAGCAAACAGAGCTGTAAACAGGGGAGTTTGTGTAGGAGTTCTGTTGGAGGAGAAGGCATTTGTGTGTGTTTGGTTTTGTATTGGTAGTATCTGTATGTGTAGAGGCTTGGAGGGGCTTTGTGCTGGGAGGGAAGCTGAGCCCTGATTAGGGGGCGGGGCTTCCCTGACTAGGGGTCCTATAAAGGTAGCAGCCAGTCAGGCAGTGGCACAGGAGCTAGCAAACAGAGCTGTAAACAGGGGAGTTTGAGTGGGAGTTCTGTTGGAGGAGAAGGTATTTGTGTGTGTTTGGTTTTGTATTGGTGGTATCTCTATGTGTAGGGGCTTTGTGCTGGGAGATAAGCAGAGCCCTGATTAGGGGTCCTATAAAGGTAGCAGCCAGTCAGGCAGTGGCACAGACAGCTGCAGCGGCACAGGAGCTAGCAAACAGAGCTGTAAACAGGGGAGTTTGAGTGGGAGTTCTGTTGGAGGAGAAAGTATTTGTGTGTGTTTGGTTTTGTATTGGTGGTATCTGTATATGTAGGGGCTTTGTGCTGGGAGAGAAGCTGAGCCCTGATTAGGGGGCGGGGCTTCACTGACCAGGGGTCCTATGAAGGTAGCAGCCAGTCAGGCCGCAGCCAGTCAGGCAGCGGCACAGGAGCTAGCAAACAGAGCTGTAAACAGGGGAGTTTGAGTGGGAGTTCTGTTGGAGGAGAAGGTATTTGTGTGTGTGTGTGTTTGGTTTTGTATTGGTAGTATCTGTATGTGTCGAGGCTTGGAGGGGCTTTGTGCTGGGAGAGAAACTGAGCCCTGATTAGTGGCGGGGCTTCACTGACTAGGGGTCCTATAAAGGGAGCAGCCAGTCAGGCAGCGGCACAGGAGCTAGCAAACAGAGCTGTAAACAGGGGAGTTGGAGGGGGAGTTCTGTTGGAGGAGAAGGTATTTGTGTGTGTTTGGTTTTGTATTGGTAGTATCTGTATGTGTAGAGGCTTGGAGGGGCTTTGTGCTGGGAGGGAAGCTGAGCCCTGATTAGGGGGCGGGGCTTCCATGACTAGGGGTCCTATAAAGGTAGCAGCCAGTCAGGCCGCAGCCAGTCACGCAGCGGCACAGGAGCTAGCAAACAGAGCTGTAAACAGGGGAGTTTGAGTGGGAGTTCTGTTGGAGGAGAAGGTATTTGTGTGTGTTTGGTTTTGTATTGGTACTGTGTGTATGTGTAGAGGCTTGGCGGGGCTTTGTGCTGGGAGAGAAGCTGAGCCGTGATTAGGGGGCGGGGCTTCACTGACTAGGGGTCCTATAAAGGTAGCAGCCAGTCAGGCAGCAGCACAGACAGCTGCAGCGGCACAGGAGCTAGCAAACAGAGCTGTAAACAGGGGAGTTTGAGTGGGAGTTCTGTTGGAGGAGAAGGTATTTGTGTGTGTTTGGTTTTGTATTGGTGGTATCTCTATGTGTAGGGGCTTTGTGCTGGGAGAGAAGCAGAGCCCTGATTAGGGGTCCTATAAAGGTAGCAGCCAGTCAGGCAGTGGCACAGACAGCTGCAGCGGCACAGGAGCTAGCAAACAGAGCTGTAAACAGGGGAGTTTGAGTGGGAGTTCTGTTGGAGGAGAAAGTATTTGTGTGTGTTTGGTTTTGTATTGGTGGTATCTGTATATGTAGGGGCTTTGTGCTGGGAGAGAAGCTGAGCCCTGATTAGGGGGCGGGGCTTCACTGACTAGGGGTCCTATGAAGGTTGCAGCCAGTCAGGCCGCAGCCAGTCAGGCAGCGGCACAGGAGCTAGCAAACAGAGCTGTAAACAGGGGAGTTTGAGTGGGAGTTCTGTTGGAGGAGAAGGTATTTGTGTGTGTTTGGTTTTGTATTGGTACTGTGTGTATGTGTAGAGGCTTGGAGGGGCTTTGTGCTGGGAGAGAAGCTGAGCCCTGATTAGGGGGCGGGGCTTCCCTGACTAGGGGGTCCTATAAATCGAGCAGCCAGTCAGGCAGCGGCACAGGAGCTAGCAAACAGAGCTGTAAACAGGGGAGTTTGAGTGGGAGTTCTGTTGGAGGAGAAGGTATTTGTGTGTGTTTGGTTTTGTATTGGTGGTATCTGTATTTGCAGGGGCTTTGTGCTGGGAGAGAAGCTGAGCCCTGATTAGGGGGCGGGGCTTCACTGACTAGGGGTCCTATAAAGGTAGCAGCCAGTCAGGCAGCGGCACAGGAGCTATCAAACAGAGCTGTAAACAGGGGAGTTTGAGTGGGAGTTCTGTTGGAGGAGAAGGTATTTGTGTGTGTTTGGTTTTGTATTGGTAGTATCTGTATGTGTAGAGGCTTGGAGGGGCTTTGTGCTGGGAGAGAAGCTGAGCCCTGATTAGGGGGCGGGGTTTCACTGACTAGGGGTCCTATAAAGGTAGCAGCCAGGCAGGCAGCAGCACAGACAGCTGCAGCGACACAGGAGCTAGCAAACAGAGCTGTAAACAGGGGAGTTTGTGTAGGAGTTCTGTTGGAGGAGAAGGCATTTGTGTGTGTTTGGTTTTGTATTGGTAGTATCTGTATGTGTAGAGGCTTGGAGGGGCTTTGTGCTGGGAGAGAAGCTGAGCCCTGATTAGGGGGCGGGGCTTCACTGACTAGGAGTCCTATAAAGGTAGCGGCACAGACAGCTACAGCAGGACAGGAGCTAGCAAACAGAGCTGTAAACAGGGGAGTTTGAGTGGGAGTTCTGTTGGAGGAGAAGGTATTTGTGTGTGTTTGGTTTTGTATTGGTAGTATCTGTATGTGTAGAGGCTTGGAGGGGCTTTGTGCTGGGAGAGAAGCTGAGCCCTGATTAGGGGGCGGGGCTTCACTGACTAGGGGTCCTATAAAGGTAGCAGCCAGTCAGGCAGCGGCACAGGAACTAGCAAACAGAGCTGTAAACAGGGGAGTTTGAGTGGGAGTTCTGTTGGAGGAGAAGGTATTTGTGTGTGTTTGGTTTTGCATTGTTCGTATCTGTATGTGTAGGGACTTGGAGGGGCTTTGTGCTGGGAGAGAAGCTGAGCCCTGATTAGAGGGCGGGGCTTCCCTGACTAGGGGTCCTATAAATGTAGCAGCCAGTCAGGCAGCGGCACAGGAGCTAGCAAACAGAGCTGTAAACAGGGGAGTTTGAGTGGGAGTTCTGTTGGAGGAGAAGGTATTTGTGTGCGTGTGTGTGTTTGGTTTTGTATTGGTAGTATCTGTATGTGTAGGGGCTTTGTGCTGGGAGAGAAGCTGAGCCCTGATTAGGGGGCGGGGCTTCACTGACTAGGGGTCCTATAAAGGTAGCAGCAGGTCAGGCAGCGGCACAGGAGCTAGCAAACAGGGCTGTAAACAGGGGAGTTTGAGTGGGAGTTCTGTTGGAGGAGAAGGTATTTATGTGTGTGTGCGTTTGGTTTTGTATTGGTAGTATCTGTATGTGTCGAGGCTTGGAGGGGCTTTGTGCTGGGAGAGAAGCCGAGCCCTGTTTCGGGGGCGGGGCTTCACTGACTAGGAGTCCTATAAAGGTAGCGGCACAGACAGCTGCACCGGCACAGGAGCTAGCAAACAGAGCTGTAAACAGGGGAGTTTGAGTGGGAGTTCTGTTGGAGGAGAAGGTATTTGTGTGTGTGTGTGTGTTTGGTTTTGTATTGGTAGTATCTGTATGTGTAGGGGCTTTGTGCTGGGAGAGAAGCTGAGCCGTGATTAGGGGGCGGGGCTTCACTGACTAGGGGTCCTATAAAGGTAGCAGCCAGTCAGGCAGTGGCACAGGAGCTAGCAAACAGAGCTGTAAACAGGGGAGTTTGAGTGGGAGTTCTGTTGGAGGAGAAGGTATTTGTGTGTGTTTGGTTTTGTATTGGTGGTATCTTTATGTGTAGGGGCTTTGTGCTGGGAGATAAGCAGAGCCCTGATTAGGGGTCCTATAAAGGTAGCAGCCAGTCAGGCAGTGGCACAGACAGCTGCAGCGGCACAGGAGCTAGCAAACAGAGCTGTAAACAGGGGAGTTTGAGTGGGAGTTCTGTTGGAGGAGAAAGTATTTGTGTGTGTTTGGTTTTGTATTGGTGGTATCTGTATATGTAGGGGCTTTGTGCTGGGAGAGAAGCTGAGCCCTGATTAGGGGGCGGGGCTTCACTGACTAGGGGTCCTATGAAGGTAGCAGCCAGTCAGGCCGCAGCCAGTCAGGCAGCGGCACAGGAGCTAGCAAACAGAGCTGTAAACAGGGGAGTTTGAGTGGGAGTTCTGTTGGAGGAGAAGGTATTTGTGTGTGTTTGGTTTTGTATTGGTACTGTGTGTATGTGTAGAGGCTTGGAGGGGCTTTGTGCTGGGAGAGAAGCTGAGCCCTGATTAGGGGGCGGGGCTTCCATGACTAGGGGTCCTATGAAGGTAGCAGCCAGTCAGGCCGCAGCCAGTCACGCAGCGGCACAGGAGCTAGCAAACAGAGCTGTAAACAGGGGAGTTTGAGTGGGAGTTCTGTTGGAGGAGAAGGTATTTGTGTGTGTTTGGTTTTGTATTGGTACTGTGTGTATGTGTAGAGGCTTGGAGGGGCTTTGTGCTGGGAGAGAAGCTGAGCCCTGATTAGGGGGCGGGGCTTCCATGACTAGGGGGTCCTATAAATCGAGCAGCCAGTCAGGGAGTGGCACAGGAGCTAGCAAACAGAGCTGTAAACAGGGGAGTTTGAGTGGGAGTTCTGTTGGGGGAGAAGGTATTTGTGCGTGTTTGGTTTTGTATTGGTAGTATCTGTATGTGTAGGGGCTTGGCGGGGCTTTGTGCTGGGAGAGAAGCTGAGCCGTGATTAGGGGGCGGGGCTTCACTGACTAGGGGTCCTATAAAGGTAGCAGCCAGTCAGGCAGCAGCACAGACAGCTGCAGCGGCACAGGAGCTAGCAAACAGAGCTGTAAACAGGGGAGTTTGAGTGGGAGTTCTGTTGGAGGAGAAGGTATTTGTGTGTGTTTGGTTTTGTATTGGTGGTATCTCTATGTGTAGGGGCTTTGTGCTGGGAGAGAAGCAGAGCCCTGATTAGGGGTCCTATAAAGGTAGCAGCCAGTCAGGCAGTGGCACAGACAGCTGCAGCGGCACAGGAGCTAGCAAACAGAGCTGTAAACAGGGGAGTTTGAGTGGGAGTTCTGTTGGAGGAGAAAGTATTTGTGTGTGTTTGGTTTTGTATTGGTGGTATCTGTATATGTAGGGGCTTTGTGCTGGGAGAGAAGCTGAGCCCTGATTAGGGGGCGGGGCTTCACTGACTAGGGGTCCTATGAAGGTAGCAGCCAGTCAGGCCGCAGCCAGTCAGGCAGCGGCACAGGAGCTAGCAAACAGAGCTGTAAACAGGGGAGTTTGAGTGGGAGTTCTGTTGGAGGAGAAGGTATTTGTGTGTGTTTGGTTTTGTATTGGTACTGTGTGTATGTGTAGAGGCTTGGAGGGGCTTTGTGCTGGGAGAGAAGCTGAGCCCTGATTAGGGGGCGGGGCTTCCCTGACTAGGGGGTCCTATAAATCGAGCAGCCAGTCAGGCAGCGGCACAGGAGCTAGCAAACAGAGCTGTAAACAGGGGAGTTTGAGTGGGAGTTCTGTTGGAGGAGAAGGTATTTGTGTGTGTGTGTGTTAGGTTTTGTATTGGTAGTATCTGTATGTGTCGAGGCTTGTAGGGGCTTTGTGCTGGGAGAGAAACTGAGCCCTGATTAGTGGCGGGGCTTCACTGACTAGGAGTCCTACAAAGGTAGCGGCACAGACAGCTGCAGCGGCACAGGAGCTAGCAAACAGAGCTGTAAACAGGGGAGTTTGAGTGGGAGTTCTGTTGGAGGAGAAGGTATTTGTGTGTGTTTGGTTTTCTATTGGTGGTATCTGTATTTGCAGGGGCTTTGTGCTGGGAGAGAAGCTGAGCCCTGATTAGGGGGGGGGGGCTTCACTGACTAGGGGTCCTATAAAGGTAGCAGCCAGTCAGGCAGCGGCACAGGAGCTATCAAACAGAGCTGTAAACAGGGGAGTTTGAGTGGGAGTTCTGTTGGAGGAGAAGGTATTTGTGTGTGTTTGGTTTTGTATTGGTAGTATCTGTATGTGTAGAGGCTTGGAGGGGCTTTGTGCTGGGAGAGAAGCTGAGCCCTGATTAGGGGGCGGGGTTTCACTGACTAGGGGTCCTATAAAGGTAGCAGCCAGGCAGGCAGCAGCACAGACAGCTGCAGCGACACAGGAGCTAGCAAACAGAGCTGTAAACAGGGGAGTTTGTGTAGGAGTTCTGTTGGAGGAGAAGGCATTTGTGTGTGTTTGGTTTTGTATTGGTAGTATCTGTATGTGTAGAGGCTTGGAGGGGCTTTGTGCTGGGAGAGAAGCTGAGCCCTGATTAGGGGGCGGGGCTTCACTGACTAGGGGTCCTATAAAGGTAGCAGCCAGTCAGGCAGCGGCACAGGAACTAGCAAACAGAGCTGTAAACAGGGGAGTTTGAGTGGGAGTTCTGTTGGAGGAGAAGGTATTTGTGTGTGTTTGGTTTTGTATTGGTGGTATCTGTATTTGCAGGGGCTTTGTGCTGGGAGAGAAGCTGAGCCCTGATTAGGGGGCGGGGCTTCACTGACTAGGGGTCCTATAAAGGTAGCAGCCAGTCAGGCAGCGGCACAGGAACTAGCAAACAGAGCTGTAAACAGGGGAGTTTGAGTGGGAGTTCTGTTGGAGGAGAAGGTATTTGTGTGTGTTTGGTTTTGCATTGTTCGTATCTGTATGTGTAGGGACTTGGAGGGGCTTTGTGCTGGGAGAGAAGCTGAGCCCTGATTAGAGGGCGGGGCTTCCCTGACTAGGGGTCCTATAAATGTAGCAGCCAGTCAGGCAGCGGCACAGGAGCTAGCAAACAGAGCTGTAAACAGGGGAGTTTGAGTGGGAGTTCTGTTGGAGGAGAAGGTATTTGTGTGTGTGTGTGTTTGGTTTTGTATTGGTAGTATCTGTATGTGTAGGGGCTTTGTGCTGGGAGAGAAGCTGAGCCCTGATTAGGGGGCGGGGCTTCACTGACTAGGGGTCCTATAAAGGTAGCAGCAGGTCAGGCAGCGGCACAGGAGCTAGCAAACAGGGCTGTAAACAGGGGAGTTTGAGTGGGAGTTCTGTTGGAGGAGAAGGTATTTATGTGTGTGTGCGTTTGGTTTTGTATTGGTAGTATCTGTATGTGTCGAGGCTTGGAGGGGCTTTGTGCTGGGAGAGAAGCCGAGCCCTGTTTCGGGGGCGGGGCTTCACTGACTAGGAGTCCTATAAAGGTAGCGGCACAGACAGCTGCACCGGCACAGGAGCTAGCAAACAGAGCTGTAAACAGGGGAGTTTGAGTGGGAGTTCTGTTGGGGGAGAAGGTATTTGTGCGTGTTTGGTTTTGTATTGGTAGTATCTGTATGTGTAGGGGCTTGGCGGGGCTTTGTGCTGGGAGAGAAGCTGAGCCGTGATTAGGGGGCGGGGCTTCACTGACTAGGGGTCCTATAAAGGTAGCAGCCAGTCAGGCAGTGGCACAGGAGCTAGCAAACAGAGCTGTAAACAGGGGAGTTTGATTGGGAGTTCTGTTGGAGGAGAAGGTATTTGTGTGTGTTTGGTTTTGTATTGGTGGTATCTCTATGTGTAGGGGCTTTGTGCTGGGAGATAAGCAGAGCCCTGATTAGGGGTCCTATAAAGGTAGCAGCCAGTCAGGCAGTGGCACAGACAGCTGCAGCGGCACAGGAGCTAGCAAACAGAGCTGTAAACAGGGGAGTTTGAGTGGGAGTTCTGTTGGAGGAGAAAGTATTTGTGTGTGTTTGGTTTTGTATTGGTGGTATCTGTATATGTAGGGGCTTTGTGCTGGGAGAGAAGCTGAGCCCTGATTAGGGGGCGGGGCTTCACTGACTAGGGGTCCTATGAAGGTAGCAGCCAGTCAGGCCGCAGCCAGTCAGGCAGCGGCACAGGAGCTAGCAAACAGAGCTGTAAACAGGGGAGTTTGAGTGGGAGTTCTGTTGGAGGAGAAGGTATTTGTGTGTGTTTGGTTTTGTATTGGTACTGTGTGTATGTGTAGAGGCTTGGAGGGGCTTTGTGCTGGGAGAGAAGCTGAGCCCTGATTAGGGGGCGGGGCTTCCATGACTAGGGGGTCCTATAAATCGAGCAGCCAGTCAGGCAGCGGCACAGGAGCTAGCAAACAGAGCTGTAAACAGGGGAGTTTGAGTGGGAGTTCTGTTGGAGGAGAAGGAATTTGTGTGTTTTTGGTTTTGTATTGGTACTATGTGTATGTGTAGAGGCTTGGAGGGGCTTTGTGCTGGGAGAGAAGCTGAGCCCTGATTAGGGGGCGGGGCTTCACTGACTAGGGGTCCTATAAAGGTAGCAGCCAGTCAGGCAGCGGCACAGGAGCTAGCAAACAGAGCTGTAAACAGGGGGGTTGGAGTGGGAGTTCTGTTGGAGGAGAAAGTATTTGTGTGTGTTTGGTTTTGTATTGGTGGTATCTGTATATGTAGGGGCTTTGTGCTGGGAGAGAAGCTCAGCCCTGATTAGGGGTCGGGGCTTCCCTGACTAGGGGTCCTATAAAGGTAGCAGACAGTCAGGCACCGGCACAGGAGCTAGCAAACAGAGCTGTAAACAGGGGAGTTTGAGTGGGAGTTCTGTTGGAGGAGAAGGTATTTGTGTGTGTTTGGTTTTGTATTGGTAGTATATGTATGTGTAGGGGCTTTGTGCTGGGAGAGAAGCTGAGCCCTGATTAGGGGGCGGGGCTTCACTGACTAGGGGTCCTATAAAGGTAGCGGCACAGACAGCTGCAGCAGCACAGGAGCTAGCAAACAGAGCTGTAAACAGGGGAGTTTGAGTGGGAGTTCTGTTGGAGGAGAAGGTATTTGTGTGTGTTTGGTTTTGTATTGGTAGTATCTGTACGTGTAGGGGCTTTGTGCTGGGAGAGAAGCAGAGCCCTGATTAGGGGTCCTATAAAGGTAGCAGCCAGTCAGGCAGTGGCACAGACGGCTGCAGCGGCACAGGGGCAAGCACACAGAGCTGTAAACAGGGGAGTTTGAGTGGGAGTTCTGTTGGAGGAGAAGGTATTTGGGTGTGTTTGGTTTTGTATTGGTAGTATCTGTATGTGTAGAGACTTGGAGGGGCTTTGTGCTGGGAGAGAAGCTGAGCCCTGATTAGGGGGCGGGGCTTCCATGACTAGGGGTCCTATGAAGGTAGCAGCCAGTCAGGCCGCAGCCAGTCACGCAGCGGCACAGGAGCTAGCAAACAGAGCTGTAAACAGGGGAGTTTGAGTGGGAGTTCTGTTGGAGGAGAAGGTATTTGTGTGTGTTTGGTTTTGTATTGGTACTGTGTGTATGTGTAGAGGCTTGGAGGGGCTTTGTGCTGGGAGAGAAGCTGAGCCCTGATTAGGGGGCGGGGCTTCCATGACTAGGGGGTCCTATAAATCGAGCAGCCAGTCAGGGAGTGGCACAGGAGCTAGCAAACAGAGCTGTAAACAGGGGAGTTTGAGTGGGAGTTCTGTTGGGGGAGAAGGTATTTGTGCGTGTTTGGTTTTGTATTGGTAGTATCTGTATGTGTAGGGGCTTGGCGGGGCTTTGTGGTGGGAGAGAAGCTGAGCCGTGATTAGGGGGCGGGGCTTCACTGACTAGGGGTCCTATAAAGGTAGCAGCCAGTCAGGCAGCAGCACAGACAGCTGCAGCGGCACAGGAGCTAGCAAACAGAGCTGTAAACAGGGGAGTTTGAGTGGGAGTTCTGTTGGAGGAGAAGGTATTTGTGTGTGTTTGGTTTTGTATTGGTGGTATCTCTATGTGTAGGGGCTTTGTGCTGGGAGAGAAGCAGAGCCCTGATTAGGGGTCCTATAAAGGTAGCAGCCAGTCAGGCAGTGGCACAGACAGCTGCAGCGGCACAGGAGCTAGCAAACAGAGCTGTAAACAGGGGAGTTTGAGTGGGAGTTCTGTTGGAGGAGAAAGTATTTGTGTGTGTTTGGTTTTGTATTGGTGGTATCTGTATATGTAGGGGCTTTGTGCTGGGAGAGAAGCTGAGCCCTGATTAGGGGGCGGGGCTTCACTGACTAGGGGTCCTATGAAGGTAGCAGCCAGTCAGGCCGCAGCCAGTCAGGCAGCGGCACAGGAGCTAGCAAACAGAGCTGTAAACAGGGGAGTTTGAGTGGGAGTTCTGTTGGAGGAGAAGGTATTTGTGTGTGTTTGGTTTTGTATTGGTACTGTGTGTATGTGTAGAGGCTTGGAGGGGCTTTGTGCTGGGAGAGAAGCTGAGCCCTGATTAGGGGGCGGGGCTTCCCTGACTAGGGGGTCCTATAAATCGAGCAGCCAGTCAGGCAGCGGCACAGGAGCTAGCAAACAGAGCTGTAAACAGGGGAGTTTGAGTGGGAGTTCTGTTGGAGGAGAAGGTATTTGTGTGTGTGTGTGTTAGGTTTTGTATTGGTAGTATCTGTATGTGTCGAGGCTTGTAGGGGCTTTGTGCTGGGAGAGAAACTGAGCCCTGATTAGTGGCGGGGCTTCACTGACTAGGAGTCCTACAAAGGTAGCGGCACAGACAGCTGCAGCGGCACAGGAGCTAGCAAACAGAGCTGTAAACAGGGGAGTTTGAGTGGGAGTTCTGTTGGAGGAGAAGGTATTTGTGTGTGTTTGGTTTTGTATTGGTGGTATCTGTATATGTAGGGGCTTTGTGCTGGGAGAGAAGCTCAGCCCTGATTAGGGGGCGGGGCTTCACTGACTAGGGGTCCTATGAAGGTAGCAGCCAGTCAGGCCGCAGCCAGTCAGGCAGCGGCACAGGAGCTAGCAAACAGAGCTGTAAACAGGGGAGTTTGAGTGGGAGTTCTGTTGGAGGAGAAGGTATTTGTGTGTGTTTGGTTTTGTATTGGTACTGTGTGTATGTGTAGAGGCTTGGAGGGGCTTTGTGCTGGGAGAGAAGCTGAGCCCTGATTAGGGGGCGGGGCTTCCATGACTAGGGGGTCCTATAAATCGAGCAGCCAGTCAGGCAGCGGCACAGGAGCTAGCAAACAGAGCTGTAAACAGGGGAGTTTGAGTGGGAGTTCTGTTGGAGGAGAAGGAATTTGTGTGTTTTTGGTTTTGTATTGGTACTATGTGTATGTGTAGAGGCTTGGAGGGGCTTTGTGCTGGGAGAGAATCTGAGCCCTGATTAGGGGGCGGGGCTTCACTGACTAGGGGTCCTATAAAGGTAGCAGCCAGTCAGGCAGCGGCACAGGAGCTAGCAAACAGAGCTGTAAACAGGGGGGTTGGAGTGGGAGTTCTGTTGGAGGAGAAAGTATTTGTGTGTGTTTGGTTTTGTATTGGTGGTATCTGTATATGTAGGGGCTTTGTGCTGTGAGAGAAGCTCAGCCCTGATTAGGGGTCGGGGCTTCCCTGACTAGGGGTCCTATAAAGGTAGCAGACAGTCAGGCACCGGCACAGGAGCTAGCAAACAGAGCTGTAAACAGGGGAGTTTGAGTGGGAGTTCTGTTGGAGGAGAAGGTATTTGTGTGTGTTTGGTTTTGTATTGGTAGTATATGTATGTGTAGGGGCTTTGTGCTGGGAGAGAAGCTGAGCCCTGATTAGGGGGCGGGGCTTCACTGACTAGGGGTCCTATAAAGGTAGCGGCACAGACAGCTGCAGCAGCACAGGAGCTAGCAAACAGAGCTGTAAACAGGGGAGTTTGAGTGGGAGTTCTGTTGGGGGAGAAGGTATTTGTGCGTGTTTGGTTTTGTATTGGTAGTATCTGTATGTGTAGGGGCTTGGCGGGGCTTTGTGCTGGGAGAGAAGCTGAGCCGTGATTAGGGGGCGGGGCTTCACTGACTAGGGGTCCTATAAAGGTAGCAGCCAGTCAGGCAGTGGCACAGGAGCTAGCAAACAGAGCTGTAAACAGGGGAGTTTGATTGGGAGTTCTGTTGGAGGAGAAGGTATTTGTGTGTGTTTGGTTTTGTATTGGTGGTATCTCTATGTGTAGGGGCTTTGTGCTGGGAGATAAGCAGAGCCCTGATTAGGGGTCCTATAAAGGTAGCAGCCAGTCAGGCAGTGGCACAGACAGCTGCAGCGGCACAGGAGCTAGCAAACAGAGCTGTAAACAGGGGAGTTTGAGTGGGAGTTCTGTTGGAGGAGAAAGTATTTGTGTGTGTTTGGTTTTGTATTGGTGGTATCTGTATATGTAGGGGCTTTGTGCTGGGAGAGAAGCTGAGCCCTGATTAGGGGGCGGGGCTTCACTGACTAGGGGTCCTATGAAGGTAGCAGCCAGTCAGGCCGCAGCCAGTCAGGCAGCGGCACAGGAGCTAGCAAACAGAGCTGTAAACAGGGGAGTTTGAGTGGGAGTTCTGTTGGAGGAGAAGGTATTTGTGTGTGTTTGGTTTTGTATTGGTACTGTGTGTATGTGTAGAGGCTTGGAGGGGCTTTGTGCTGGGAGAGAAGCTGAGCCCTGATTAGGGGGCGGGGCTTCCATGACTAGGGGGTCCTATAAATCGAGCAGCCAGTCAGGCAGCGGCACAGGAGCTAGCAAACAGAGCTGTAAACAGGGGAGTTTGAGTGGGAGTTCTGTTGGAGGAGAAGGAATTTGTGTGTTTTTGGTTTTGTATTGGTACTATGTGTATGTGTAGAGGCTTGGAGGGGCTTTGTGCTGGGAGAGAAGCTGAGCCCTGATTAGGGGGCGGGGCTTCACTGACTAGGGGTCCTATAAAGGTAGCAGCCAGTCAGGCAGCGGCACAGGAGCTAGCAAACAGAGCTGTAAACAGGGGGGTTGGAGTGGGAGTTCTGTTGGAGGAGAAAGTATTTGTGTGTGTTTGGTTTTGTATTGGTGGTATCTGTATATGTAGGGGCTTTGTGCTGGGAGAGAAGCTCAGCCCTGATTAGGGGTCGGGGCTTCCCTGACTAGGGGTCCTATAAAGGTAGCAGACAGTCAGGCACCGGCACAGGAGCTAGCAAACAGAGCTGTAAACAGGGGAGTTTGAGTGGGAGTTCTGTTGGAGGAGAAGGTATTTGTGTGTGTTTGGTTTTGTATTGGTAGTATATGTATGTGTAGGGGCTTTGTGCTGGGAGAGAAGCTGAGCCCTGATTAGGGGGCGGGGCTTCACTGACTAGGGGTCCTATAAAGGTAGCGGCACAGACAGCTGCAGCAGCACAGGAGCTAGCAAACAGAGCTGTAAACAGGGGAGTTTGAGTGGGAGTTCTGTTGGAGGAGAAGGTATTTGTGTGTGTTTGGTTTTGTATTGGTAGTATCTGTACGTGTAGGGGCTTTGTGCTGGGAGAGAAGCTGAGCCCTGATTAGGGGTCCTATAAAGGTAGCAGCCAGTCAGGCAGCGGCACAGACAACTGCAGCGGCACAGGAGCTAGGAAACAGATCTATAAACAGGGGAGTTTGATTGGGTGTTCTGTTGTAGAAGAAGGTATTTGTGTGTGTTCGGTTTTGTATTGGTGGTATCTGTATATGTAGGGGCTTCGTGCTGGGAGAGAAGCTGAGCCCTGATTAGGGGGCGGGGCTTCTCTGACTAGGGGTCCTATAAAGGTAGCAGCCAGTCAGGCAGCGGCACAGGAGCTCGCAAACAGAGCTGTAAACAGGGGACTTGGAGTGGGAGTTCTGTTGGAGGAGAAGGTATTTGTGTGTGTTTGGTTTTGTATTGGTAGTATCTGTACGTGTAGGGGCTTTGTGCTGGGAGAGAAGCAGAGCCCTGATTAGGGGTCCTATAAAGGTAGCAGCCAGTCAGGCAGTGGCACAGACGGCTGCAGCGGCACAGGGGCAAGCACACAGAGCTGTAAACAGGGGAGTTTGAGTGGGAGTTCTGTTGGAGGAGAAGGTATTTGGGTGTGTTTGGTTTTGTATTGGTAGTATCTGTATGTGTAGAGACTTGGAGGGGCTTTGTGCTGGGAGAGAAGCTGAGCCCTGATTAGGGGGCGGGGCTTCCATGACTAGGGGTCCTATGAAGGTAGCAGCCAGTCAGGCCGCAGCCAGTCACGCAGCGGCACAGGAGCTAGCAAACAGAGCTGTAAACAGGGGAGTTTGAGTGGGAGTTCTGTTGGAGGAGAAGGTATTTGTGTGTGTTTGGTTTTGTATTGGTACTGTGTGTATGTGTAGAGGCTTGGAGGGGCTTTGTGCTGGGAGAGAAGCTGAGCCCTGATTAGGGGGCGGGGCTTCCATGACTAGGGGGTCCTATAAATCGAGCAGCCAGTCAGGGAGTGGCACAGGAGCTAGCAAACAGAGCTGTAAACAGGGGAGTTTGAGTGGGAGTTCTGTTGGGGGAGAAGGTATTTGTGCGTGTTTGGTTTTGTATTGGTAGTATCTGTATGTGTAGGGGCTTGGCGGGGCTTTGTGGTGGGAGAGAAGCTGAGCCGTGATTAGGGGGCGGGGCTTCACTGACTAGGGGTCCTATAAAGGTAGCAGCCAGTCAGGCAGCAGCACAGACAGCTGCAGCGGCACAGGAGCTAGCAAACAGAGCTGTAAACAGGGGAGTTTGAGTGGGAGTTCTGTTGGAGGAGAAGGTATTTGTGTGTGTTTGGTTTTGTATTGGTGGTATCTCTATGTGTAGGGGCTTTGTGCTGGGAGAGAAGCAGAGCCCTGATTAGGGGTCCTATAAAGGTAGCAGCCAGTCAGGCAGTGGCACAGACAGCTGCAGCGGCACAGGAGCTAGCAAACAGAGCTGTAAACAGGGGAGTTTGAGTGGGAGTTCTGTTGGAGGAGAAAGTATTTGTGTGTGTTTGGTTTTGTATTGGTGGTATCTGTATATGTAGGGGCTTTGTGCTGGGAGAGAAGCTGAGCCCTGATTAGGGGGCGGGGCTTCACTGACTAGGGGTCCTATGAAGGTAGCAGCCAGTCAGGCCGCAGCCAGTCAGGCAGCGGCACAGGAGCTAGCAAACAGAGCTGTAAACAGGGGAGTTTGAGTGGGAGTTCTGTTGGAGGAGAAGGTATTTGTGTGTGTTTGGTTTTGTATTGGTACTGTGTGTATGTGTAGAGGCTTGGAGGGGCTTTGTGCTGGGAGAGAAGCTGAGCCCTGATTAGGGGGCGGGGCTTCCCTGACTAGGGGGTCCTATAAATCGAGCAGCCAGTCAGGCAGCGGCACAGGAGCTAGCAAACAGAGCTGTAAACAGGGGAGTTTGAGTGGGAGTTCTGTTGGAGGAGAAGGTATTTGTGTGTGTGTGTGTTAGGTTTTGTATTGGTAGTATCTGTATGTGTCGAGGCTTGTAGGGGCTTTGTGCTGGGAGAGAAACTGAGCCCTGATTAGTGGCGGGGCTTCACTGACTAGGAGTCCTACAAAGGTAGCGGCACAGACAGCTGCAGCGGCACAGGAGCTAGCAAACAGAGCTGTAAACAGGGGAGTTTGAGTGGGAGTTCTGTTGGAGGAGAAGGTATTTGTGTGTGTTTGGTTTTGTATTGGTGGTATCTGTATATGTAGGGGCTTTGTGCTGGGAGAGAAGCTCAGCCCTGATTAGGGGGCGGGGCTTCACTGACTAGGGGTCCTATGAAGGTAGCAGCCAGTCAGGCCGCAGCCAGTCAGGCAGCGGCACAGGAGCTAGCAAACAGAGCTGTAAACAGGGGAGTTTGAGTGGGAGTTCTGTTGGAGGAGAAGGTATTTGTGTGTGTTTGGTTTTGTATTGGTACTGTGTGTATGTGTAGAGGCTTGGAGGGGCTTTGTGCTGGGAGAGAAGCTGAGCCCTGATTAGGGGGCGGGGCTTCCATGACTAGGGGGTCCTATAAATCGAGCAGCCAGTCAGGCAGCGGCACAGGAGCTAGCAAACAGAGCTGTAAACAGGGGAGTTTGAGTGGGAGTTCTGTTGGAGGAGAAGGAATTTGTGTGTTTTTGGTTTTGTATTGGTACTATGTGTATGTGTAGAGGCTTGGAGGGGCTTTGTGCTGGGAGAGAAGCTGAGCCCTGATTAGGGGGCGGGGCTTCACTGACTAGGGGTCCTATAAAGGTAGCAGCCAGTCAGGCAGCGGCACAGGAGCTAGCAAACAGAGCTGTAAACAGGGGGGTTGGAGTGGGAGTTCTGTTGGAGGAGAAAGTATTTGTGTGTGTTTGGTTTTGTATTGGTGGTATCTGTATATGTAGGGGCTTTGTGCTGGGAGAGAAGCTCAGCCCTGATTAGGGGTCGGGGCTTCCCTGACTAGGGGTCCTATAAAGGTAGCAGACAGTCAGGCACCGGCACAGGAGCTAGCAAACAGAGCTGTAAACAGGGGAGTTTGAGTGGGAGTTCTGTTGGAGGAGAAGGTATTTGTGTGTGTTTGGTTTTGTATTGGTAGTATATGTATGTGTAGGGGCTTTGTGCTGGGAGAGAAGCTGAGCCCTGATTAGGGGGCGGGGCTTCACTGACTAGGGGTCCTATAAAGGTAGCGGCACAGACAGCTGCAGCAGCACAGGAGCTAGCAAACAGAGCTGTAAACAGGGGAGTTTGAGTGGGAGTTCTGTTGGAGGAGAAGGTATTTGTGTGTGTTTGGTTTTGTATTGGTAGTATCTGTACGTGTAGGGGCTTTGTGCTGGGAGAGAAGCTGAGCCCTGATTAGGGGTCCTATAAAGGTAGCAGCCAGTCAGGCAGCGGCACAGACAACTGCAGCGGCACAGGAGCTAGGAAACAGATCTATAAACAGGGGAGTTTGATTGGGTGTTCTGTTGTAGAAGAAGGTATTTGTGTGTGTTCGGTTTTGTATTGGTGGTATCTGTATATGTAGGGGCTTCGTGCTGGGAGAGAAGCTGAGCCCTGATTAGGGGGCGGGGCTTCTCTGACTAGGGGTCCTATAAAGGTAGCAGCCAGTCAGGCAGCGGCACAGGAGCTCGCAAACAGAGCTGTAAACAGGGGACTTGGAGTGGGAGTTCTGTTGGAGGAGAAGGTATTTGTGTGTGTTTGGTTTTGTATTGGTAGTATCTGTACGTGTAGGGGCTTTGTGCTGGGAGAGAAGCAGAGCCCTGATTAGGGGTCCTATAAAGGTAGCAGCCAGTCAGGCAGTGGCACAGACGGCTGCAGCGGCACAGGGGCAAGCACACAGAGCTGTAAACAGGGGAGTTTGAGTGGGAGTTCTGTTGGAGGAGAAGGTATTTGGGTGTGTTTGGTTTTGTATTGGTAGTATCTGTATGTGTAGAGACTTGGAGGGGCTTTGTGCTGGGAGAGAAGCTGAGCCCTGATTAGGGGGCGGGGCTTCCATGACTAGGGGTCCTATGAAGGTAGCAGCCAGTCAGGCCGCAGCCAGTCACGCAGCGGCACAGGAGCTAGCAAACAGAGCTGTAAACAGGGGAGTTTGAGTGGGAGTTCTGTTGGAGGAGAAGGTATTTGTGTGTGTTTGGTTTTGTATTGGTACTGTGTGTATGTGTAGAGGCTTGGAGGGGCTTTGTGCTGGGAGAGAAGCTGAGCCCTGATTAGGGGGCGGGGCTTCCATGACTAGGGGGTCCTATAAATCGAGCAGCCAGTCAGGGAGTGGCACAGGAGCTAGCAAACAGAGCTGTAAACAGGGGAGTTTGAGTGGGAGTTCTGTTGGGGGAGAAGGTATTTGTGCGTGTTTGGTTTTGTATTGGTAGTATCTGTATGTGTAGGGGCTTGGCGGGGCTTTGTGCTGGGAGAGAAGCTGAGCCGTGATTAGGGGGCGGGGCTTCACTGACTAGGGGTCCTATAAAGGTAGCAGCCAGTCAGGCAGCAGCACAGACAGCTGCAGCGGCACAGGAGCTAGCAAACAGAGCTGTAAACAGGGGAGTTTGAGTGGGAGTTCTGTTGGAGGAGAAGGTATTTGTGTGTGTTTGGTTTTGTATTGGTGGTATCTCTATGTGTAGGGGCTTTGTGCTGGGAGAGAAGCAGAGCCCTGATTAGGGGTCCTATAAAGGTAGCAGCCAGTCAGGCAGTGGCACAGACAGCTGCAGCGGCACAGGAGCTAGCAAACAGAGCTGTAAACAGGGGAGTTTGAGTGGGAGTTCTGTTGGAGGAGAAGGTATTTGTGTGTGTTTGGTTTTGTATTGGTGGTATCTGTATTTGCAGGGTCTTTGTGCTGGGAGAGAAGCTGAGCCCTGATTAGGGGGGGGGGGCTTCACTGACTAGGGGTCCTATAAAGGTAGCAGCCAGTCAGGCAGCGGCACAGGAGCTATCAAACAGAGCTGTAAACAGGGGAGTTTGAGTGGGAGTTCTGTTGGAGGAGAAGGTATTTGTGTGTGTTTGGTTTTGTATTGGTAGTATCTGTATGTGTAGAGGCTTGGCGGGGCTTTGTGCTGGGAGAGAAGCTGAGCCCTGATTAGGGGGCGGGGTTTCACTGACTAGGGGTCGTATAAAGGTAGCAGCCAGGCAGGCAGCAGCACAGACAGCTGCAGCGACACAGGAGCTAGCAAACAGAGCTGTAAACAGGGGAGTTTGTGTAGGAGTTCTGTTGGAGGAGAAGGCATTTGTGTGTGTTTGGTTTTGTATTGGTAGTATCTGTATGTGTAGAGGCTTGGAGGGGCTTTGTGCTGGGAGAGAAGCTGAGCCCTGATTAGGGGGCGGGGCTTCACTGACTAGGGGTCCTATAAAGGTAGCAGCCAGTCAGGCAGCGGCACAGGAACTAGCAAACAGAGCTGTAAACAGGGGAGTTTGAGTGGGAGTTCTGTTGGAGGAGAAGGTATTTGTGTGTGTTTGGTTTTGTATTGGTGGTATCTGTATTTGCAGGGGCTTTGTGCTGGGAGAGAAGCTGAGCCCTGATTAGGGGGCGGGGCTTCACTGACTAGGGGTCCTATAAAGGTAGCAGCCAGTCAGGCAGCGGCACAGGAACTAGCAAACAGAGCTGTAAACAGGGGAGTTTGAGTGGGAGTTCTGTTGGAGGAGAAGGTATTTGTGTGTGTTTGGTTTTGCATTGTTCGTATCTGTATGTGTAGGGACTTGGAGGGGCTTTGTGCTGGGAGAGAAGCTGATCCCTGATTAGAGGGCGGGGCTTCCCTGACTAGGGGTCCTATAAATGTAGCAGCCAGTCAGGCAGCGGCACAGGAGCTAGCAAACAGAGCTGTAAACAGGGGAGTTTGAGTGGGAGTTCTGTTGGAGGAGAAGGTATTTGTGTGTGTGTGTGTTTGGTTTTGTATTGGTAGTATCTGTATGTGTAGGGGCTTTGTGCTGGGAGAGAAGCTGAGCCCTGATTAGGGGGCGGGGCTTCACTGACTAGGGGTCCTATAAAGGTAGCAGCAGGTCAGGCAGCGGCACAGGAGCTAGCAAACAGGGCTGTAAACAGGGGAGTTTGAGTGGGAGTTCTGTTGGAGGAGAAGGTATTTATGTGTGTGTGCGTTTGGTTTTGTATTGGTAGTATCTGTATGTGTCGAGGCTTGGAGGGGCTTTGTGCTGGGAGAGAAGCCGAGCCCTGTTTCGGGGGCGGGGCTTCACTGACTAGGAGTCCTATAAAGGTAGCGGCACAGACAGCTGCACCGGCACAGGAGCTAGCAAACAGAGCTGTAAACAGGGGAGTTTGAGTGGGAGTTCTGTTGGAGGAGAAGGAATTTGTGTGTTTTTGGTTTGTATTTGTACTATGTGTATGTGTAGAGGCTTGGAGGGGCTTTGTGCTGGGAGAGAAGCTGAGCCCTGATTAGGGGGCGGGGCTTCACTGACTAGGGGTCCTATAAAGGTAGCAGCCAGTCAGGCAGCGGCAGAGGAGCTAGCAAACAGAGCTGTAAACAGGGGAGTTGGAGTGGGAGTTCTGTTGGAGGAGAAGGTATTTGTGTGTGTTTGGTTTTGTATTGGTAGTATCTGTATGTGTAGAGGCTTGGAGGGGCTTTTTGCTGGGAGAGAAGCTGAGCCCTGATTGGGGGGCGGGGTTTCACTGACTAGGAGTCCTATAAAGGTAGCGGCACAGACAGCTGGAGCAGCACAGGAGCTAGCACACAGAGCTGTAAACAGGGGAGTTTGAGTGGGAGTTCTGTTGGAGGAGAAAGTATTTGTGTGTGTTTGGTTTTGTATTGATGGTATCTGTATATGTAGGGGCTTTGTGCTGGGAGAGAAGCTGAGCCCTGATTAGGGGGCGGGGCTTCCCTGACTAGTGGTCCTATAAAGGGAGCAGCCAGTCAGGCAGCGGCACAGGAGCTAGCAAACAGAGCTGTAAACAGGGGAGTTTGAGGGGGAGTTCTGTTGGAGGAGAAGGTATTTGTGTGTGTTTGGTTTTGTATTGGTAGTATCTGTATGTGTAGAGGCTTGGAGGGGCTTTGTGCTGGGAGGGAAGCTGAGCCCTGATTAGGGGGCGGGGCTTCACTGACTAGGGGTCCTATAAAGGTAGCAGCCAGTCAGGCAGCAGCACAGACAGCTGCAGCGGCACAGGAGCTAGCAAACAGAGCTGTAAACAGGGGAGTTTGAGTGGGAGTTCTGTTGGAGGAGAAAGTATTTGTGTGTGTTTGGTTTTGTATTGGTGGTATCTGTATATGTAGGGGCTTTGTGCTGGGAGAGAAGCTGAGCCCTGATTAGGGGGCGGGGCTTCACTGACTAGGGGTCCTATGAAGGTAGCAGCCAGTCAGGCCGCAGCCAGTCAGGCAGCGGCACAGGAGCTAGCAAACAGAGCTGTAAACAGGGGAGTTTGAGTGGGAGTTCTGTTGGAGGAGAAGGTATTTGTGTGTGTTTGGTTTTGTATTGGTACTGTGTGTATGTGTAGAGGCTTGGAGGGGCTTTGTGCTGGGAGAGAAGCTGAGCCCTGATTAGGGGGCGGGGCTTCCATGACTAGGGGGTCCTATAAATCGAGCAGCCAGTCAGGCAGCGGCACAGGAGCTAGCAAACAGAGCTGTAAACAGGGGAGTTTGAGTGGGAGTTCTGTTGGAGGAGAAGGAATTTGTGTGTTTTTGGTTTTGTATTGGTACTATGTGTATGTGTAGAGGCTTGGAGGGGCTTTGTGCTGGGAGAGAAGCTGAGCCCTGATTAGGGGGCGGGGCTTCACTGACTAGGGGTCCTATAAAGGTAGCAGCCAGTCAGGCAGCGGCACAGGAGCTAGCAAACAGAGCTGTAAACAGGGGGGTTGGAGTGGGAGTTCTGTTGGAGGAGAAAGTATTTGTGTGTGTTTGGTTTTGTATTGGTGGTATCTGTATATGTAGGGGCTTTGTGCTGGGAGAGAAGCTCAGCCCTGATTAGGGGTCGGGGCTTCCCTGACTAGGGGTCCTATAAAGGTAGCAGACAGTCAGGCACCGGCACAGGAGCTAGCAAACAGAGCTGTAAACAGGGGAGTTTGAGTGGGAGTTCTGTTGGAGGAGAAGGTATTTGTGTGTGTTTGGTTTTGTATTGGTAGTATATGTATGTGTAGGGGCTTTGTGCTGGGAGAGAAGCTGAGCCCTGATTAGGGGGCGGGGCTTCACTGACTAGGGGTCCTATAAAGGTAGCGGCACAGACAGCTGCAGCAGCACAGGAGCTAGCAAACAGAGCTGTAAACAGGGGAGTTTGAGTGGGAGTTCTGTTGGAGGAGAAGGTATTTGTGTGTGTTTGGTTTTGTATTGGTAGTATCTGTACGTGTAGGGGCTTTGTGCTGGGAGAGAAGCTGAGCCCTGATTAGGGGTCCTATAAAGGTAGCAGCCAGTCAGGCAGCGGCACAGACAACTGCAGCGGCACAGGAGCTAGGAAACAGATCTATAAACAGGGGAGTTTGATTGGGTGTTCTGTTGTAGAAGAAGGTATTTGTGTGTGTTCGGTTTTGTATTGGTGGTATCTGTATATGTAGGGGCTTCGTGCTGGGAGAGAAGCTGAGCCCTGATTAGGGGGCGGGGCTTCTCTGACTAGGGGTCCTATAAAGGTAGCAGCCAGTCAGGCAGCGGCACAGGAGCTCGCAAACAGAGCTGTAAACAGGGGACTTGGAGTGGGAGTTCTGTTGGAGGAGAAGGTATTTGTGTGTGTTTGGTTTTGTATTGGTAGTATCTGTACGTGTAGGGGCTTTGTGCTGGGAGAGAAGCAGAGCCCTGATTAGGGGTCCTATAAAGGTAGCAGCCAGTCAGGCAGTGGCACAGACGGCTGCAGCGGCACAGGGGCAAGCACACAGAGCTGTAAACAGGGGAGTTTGAGTGGGAGTTCTGTTGGAGGAGAAGGTATTTGTGTGTGTTTGGTTTTGTATTGGTAGTATCTGTATGTGTAGAGACTTGGAGGGGCTTTGTGCTGGGAGAGAAGCTGAGCCCTGATTAGGGGGCGGGGCTTCCATGACTAGGGGTCCTATGAAGGTAGCAGCCAGTCAGGCCGCAGCCAGTCACGCAGCGGCACAGGAGCTAGCAAACAGAGCTGTAAACAGGGGAGTTTGAGTGGGAGTTCTGTTGGAGGAGAAGGTATTTGTGTGTGTTTGGTTTTGTATTGGTACTGTGTGTATGTGTAGAGGCTTGGAGGGGCTTTGTGCTGGGAGAGAAGCTGAGCCCTGATTAGGGGGCGGGGCTTCCATGACTAGGGGGTCCTATAAATCGAGCAGCCAGTCAGGGAGTGGCACAGGAGCTAGCAAACAGAGCTGTAAACAGGGGAGTTTGAGTGGGAGTTCTGTTGGGGGAGAAGGTATTTGTGCGTGTTTGGTTTTGTATTGGTAGTATCTGTATGTGTAGGGGCTTGGCGGGGCTTTGTGCTGGGAGAGAAGCTGAGCCGTGATTAGGGGGCGGGGCTTCACTGACTAGGGGTCCTATAAAGGTAGCAGCCAGTCAGGCAGCAGCACAGACAGCTGCAGCGGCACAGGAGCTAGCAAACAGAGCTGTAAACAGGGGAGTTTGAGTGGGAGTTCTGTTGGAGGAGAAGGTATTTGTGTGTGCTTGGTTTTGTATTGGTGGTATCTCTATGTGTAGGGGCTTTGTGCTGGGAGAGAAGCAGAGCCCTGATTAGGGGTCCTATAAAGGTAGCAGCCAGTCAGGCAGTGGCACAGACAGCTGCAGCGGCACAGGAGCTAGCAAACAGAGCTGTAAACAGGGGAGTTTGAGTGGGAGTTCTGTTGGAGGAGAAAGTATTTGTGTGTGTTTGGTTTTGTATTGGTGGTATCTGTATATGTAGGGGCTTTGTGCTGGGAGAGAAGCTGAGCCCTGATTAGGGGGCGGGGCTTCACTGACTAGGGGTCCTATGAAGGTTGCAGCCAGTCAGGCCGCAGCCAGTCAGGCAGCGGCACAGGAGCTAGCAAACAGAGCTGTAAACAGGGGAGTTTGAGTGGGAGTTCTGTTGGAGGAGAAGGTATTTGTGTGTGTTTGGTTTTGTATTGGTACTGTGTGTATGTGTAGAGGCTTGGAGGGGCTTTGTGCTGGGAGAGAAGCTGAGCCCTGATTAGGGGGCGGGGCTTCCCTGACTAGGGGGTCCTATAAATCGAGCAGCCAGTCAGGCAGCGGCACAGGAGCTAGCAAACAGAGCTGTAAACAGGGGAGTTTGAGTGGGAGTTCTGTTGGAGGAGAAGGTATTTGTGTGTGTGTGTGTTAGGTTTTGTATTGGTAGTATCTGTATGTGTCGAGGCTTGTAGGGGCTTTGTGCTGGGAGAGAAACTGAGCCCTGATTAGTGGCGGGGCTTCACTGACTAGGAGTCCTACAAAGGTAGCGGCACAGACAGCTGCAGCGGCACAGGAGCTAGCAAACAGAGCTGTAAACAGGGGAGTTTGAGTGGGAGTTCTGTTGGAGGAGAAGGTATTTGTGTGTGTTTGGTTTTGTATTGGTGGTATCTGTATTTGCAGGGGCTTTGTGCTGGGAGAGAAGCTGAGCCCTGATTAGGGGGCGGGGCTTCACTGACTAGGGGTCCTATAAAGGTAGCAGCCAGTCAGGCAGCGGCACAGGAGCTATCAAACAGAGCTGTAAACAGGGGAGTTTGAGTGGGAGTTCTGTTGGAGGAGAAGGTATTTGTGTGTGTTTGGTTTTGTATTGGTAGTATCTGTATGTGTAGAGGCTTGGAGGGGCTTTGTGCTGGGAGAGAAGCTGAGCCCTGATTAGGGGGCGGGGTTTCACTGACTAGGGGTCCTATAAAGGTAGCAGCCAGGCAGGCAGCAGCACAGACAGCTGCAGCGACACAGGAGCTAGCAAACAGAGCTGTAAACAGGGGAGTTTGTGTAGGAGTTCTGTTGGAGGAGAAGGCATTTGTGTGTGTTTGGTTTTGTATTGGTAGTATCTGTATGTGTAGAGGCTTGGAGGGGCTTTGTGCTGGGAGAGAAGCTGAGCCCTGATTAGGGGGCGGGGCTTCACTGACTAGGAGTCCTATAAAGGTAGCGGCACAGACAGCTACAGCAGCACAGGAGCTAGCAAACAGAGCTGTAAACAGGGGAGTTTGAGTGGGAGTTCTGTTGGAGGAGAAGGTATTTGTGTGTGTTTGGTTTTGTATTGGTAGTATCTGTATGTGTAGAGGCTTGGAGGGGCTTTGTGCTGGGAGAGAAGCTGAGCCCTGATTAGGGGGCGGGGTTTCACTGACTAGGGGTCCTATAAAGGTAGCAGCCAGGCAGGCAGCAGCACAGACAGCTGCAGCGACACAGGAGCTAGCAAACAGAGCTGTAAACAGGGGAGTTTGTGTAGGAGTTCTGTTGGAGGAGAAGGCATTTGTGTGTGTTTGGTTTTCTATTGGTAGTATCTGTATGTGTAGAGGCTTGGAGGGGCTTTGTGCTGGGAGAGAAGCTGAGCCCTGATTAGGGGGCGGGGCTTCACTGACTAGGAGTCCTATAAAGGTAGCGGCACAGACAGCTACAGCAGCACAGGAGCTAGCAAACAGCGCTGTAAACAGGGGAGTTTGAGTGGGAGTTCTGTTGGAGGAGAAGGTATTTGTGTGTGTTTGGTTTTGTATTGGTGGTATCTGTATTTGCAGGGGCTTTGTGCTGGGAGAGAAGCTGAGCCCTGATTAGGGGGCGGGGCTTCACTGACTAGGGGTCCTATAAAGGTAGCAGCCAGTCAGGCAGCGGCACAGGAACTAGCAAACAGAGCTGTAAACAGGGGAGTTTGAGTGGGAGTTCTGTTGGAGGAGAAGGTATTTGTGTGTGTTTGGTTTTGCATTGTTCGTATCTGTATGTGTAGGGACTTGGAGGGGCTTTGTGCTGGGAGAGAAGCTGAGCCCTGATTAGAGGGCGGGGCTTCCCTGACTAGGGGTCCTATAAATGTAGCAGCCAGTCAGGCAGCGGCACAGGAGCTAGCAAACAGAGCTGTAAACAGGGGAGTTTGAGTGGGAGTTCTGTTGGAGGAGAAGGTATTTGTGTGTGTTTGGTTTTGTATTGGTGGTATCTGTATTTGCAGGGGCTTTGTGCTGGGAGAGAAGCTGAGCCCTGATTAGGGGGCGGGGCTTCACTGACTAGGGGTCCTATAAAGGTAGCAGCCAGTCAGGCAGCGGCACAGGAGCTATCAAACAGAGCTGTAAACAGGGGAGTTTGAGTGGGAGTTCTGTTGGAGGAGAAGGTATTTGTGTGTGTTTGGTTTTGTATTGGTAGTATCTGTATGTGTAGAGGCTTGGCGGGGCTTTGTGCTGGGAGAGAAGCTGAGCCCTGATTAGGGGGCGGGGCTTCACTGACTAGGGGTCCTATAAAGGTAGCAGCCAGTCAGGCAGCGGCACAGGAACTAGCAAACAGAGCTGTAAACAGGGGAGTTTGAGTGGGAGTTCTGTTGGAGGAGAAGGTATTTGTGTGTGTTTGGTTTTGTATTGGTGGTATCTGTATTTGCAGGGGCTTTGTGCTGGGAGAGAAGCTGAGCCCTGATTAGGGGGCGGGGCTTCACTGACTAGGGTTCCTATAAAGGTAGCAGCCAGTCAGGCAGCGGCACAGGAACTAGCAAACAGAGCTGTAAACAGGGGAGTTTGAGTGGGAGTTCTGTTGGAGGAGAAGGTATTTGTGTGTGTTTGGTTTTGCATTGTTCGTATCTGTATGTGTAGGGACTTGGAGGGGCTTTGTGCTGGGAGAGAAGCTGAGCCCTGATTAGAGGGCGGGGCTTCCCTGACTAGGGGTCCTATAAATGTAGCAGCCAGTCAGGCAGCGGCACAGGAGCTAGCAAACAGAGCTGTAAACAGGGGAGTTTGAGTGGGAGTTCTGTTGGAGGAGAAGGTATTTGTGTGTGTGTGTGTTTGGTTTTGTATTGGTAGTATCTGTATGTGTAGGGGCTTTGTGCTGGGAGAGAAGCTGAGCCCTGATTAGGGGGCGGGGCTTCACTGACTAGGGGTCCTATAAAGGTAGCAGCAGGTCAGGCAGCGGCACAGGAGCTAGCAAACAGGGCTGTAAACAGGGGAGTTTGAGTGGGAGTTCTGTTGGAGGAGAAAGTATTTGTGTGTGTTTGGTTTTGTACTGGTGGTATCTGTATATGTAGGGGCTTTGTGCTGGGAGAGAAGCTGAGCCCTGATTAGGGGGCGAGGCTTCCCTGACTAGGGGTCCTATAAAGGTAGCAGCCAGTCAGACAGCGGCACAGGAGCTAGCAAACAGAGCTCTAAACAGGGGAGTTTGAGTGGGAGTTCTGTTGGAGGAGAAGGTATTTGTGTGTGTGTGTTTCGTTTTGTATTGGTAGTATCTGTATGTGTAGGGGCGTTGTGCTGAGAGAGAAGCTGAGCCCCTGCACATACAGATACCACCAACACAAAACCAAACACACACACTAATACCTTCTCCTCCAACAGAACTCCCACTCAAACTCCCCTGTTTACAGCTCTGTTTGCTAGCTCGTGTGCCGCTGCAGATGTCTGTGCTGCTGCCTGACTGGCTGCTACCTTTATAGGACCCCCTAGTCAGTGAAACTCCGCCCCCTAATCGCGGCTCAGCTTCTCTCCCAGCACAAAGCCCCTCCAGGCCTCTACACATACAGATACTACGAATACAAAACCCAACACACACAAATACCTTCTCCTCCAACAGAACTCCCACTCAAACTCCCCTGTTTACAGCTCTGTTTGCTAGCTCCTGTGCCGCTGCCTGACTGGCTGCTACCTTTATAGGACCCCTAGTCAGGGAAGCCCCGCCCCCTAATCAGGGTTCAGCTTCTCTCCCATCACAAAGCCTCTACACATACAGATACTACCAATACAAAACCAAACACACACAAACACCTTCTCCTCCAACAGAACTCCCACTCAACCTCCCCTGTTTACAGCTCTGTTTGCTAGCTCCTGTGCCGCTGCCTGATTGGCTGCTACCTTTATAGGACCCCTAGTCAGTGAAGTCCCGCCCGCTAATCAGGGCTCAGCTTCTCTCCCAGCACAAAGCCCTTCCATGCCTCTACACATACAGATACTACCAATAAAAACCAACCACACACAAATACCTTCTCCTCCAACAGAACTCCCTCTCAAACTCCCCTGTTTACATCTCTGTCTGCTGGCTCCTGTGCCGCTGCCTGACTGGCTGCTACCTTTATAGGACCCCTAGTCAGTTAAGCCCCGCCCCCTAATCAGGGCTCAGCTTCTCTACCAGCACAAATCCCCTACACATACAGATACTACCAATACAGAACCAAACACACACAAATACCTTCCCCTCCAACAGAACTCCCACTCAAACTCCCCTGTTTACAGCTCCGTTTGCTAGCTCCTGTGCCGCTGCCTGACTGGCTGCTACCTTTATAGGACCCCTAGTCAGGGAAACCCCGCCCCCTAATCAGGGCTCAGCTTCTCTCCCAGCACAAAGCCCCTCCAAGCCTCTACACATACAGATACTACCAATACAAAACCAAACACACACAAATACCTTCTCCTCCAACAGAACTCCCACTCAAACTCCCCTGTTTACAGCTCTGTTTGCTAGCTCCTGTGCTGCTGTAGCTGTCTGTGCCGCTACCTTTATAGGACTCCTAGTCAGTGAAGCCCCGCCCCCTAATCAGGGCTCAGCTTCTCTCCCAGCACAAAGCCCCTCCAAGCCTCTACACATACAGATACTACCAATACAAAACCAAACACACACAAATGCCTTCTCCTCCAACAGAACTCCTACACAAACTCCCCTGTTTACAGCTCTGTTTGCTAGCTCCTGTGTCGCTGCAGCTGTCTGTGCTGCTGCCTGCCTGGCTGCTACCTTTATAGGACCCCTAGTCAGTGAAACCCCGCCCCCTAATCAGGGCTCAGCTTCTCTCCCAGCACAAAGCCCCTCCAAGCCTCTACACATACAGATACTACCAATACAAAACCAAACACACACAAATACCTTCTCCTCCAACAGAACTCCCACTCAAACTCCCCTGTTTACAGCTCTGTTTGCTAGCTCCTGTGCCGCTGCAGCTGTCTGTGCCACTGCCTGACTGGCTGCTACCTTTATAGGACCCCTAATCAGGCTCAGCTTCTCTCCCAGCACAAAGCCCCTACACATACAGATACTACCAATACAAAACCAAACACACACAAATACCTTCTCCTCCAACAGAACTCCCACTCAAACTCTCCTGTTTACAGCTCTGTTTGCTAGCTCCTGTGCCACTGCAGCTGTCCGTGCCGCTGCCTGACTTGGTGCTACCTTTATAGGACCCCTAATCAGGGAAGACCCGACCCCTAATCAGGGCTCAGCTTCTCTCCCAGCACAAAGCCCCTACGCATACAGATACTACCAATACAAAACCAAACACACACACACACACACACACACACAAATACCTTCTCCTCCAACAGAACTCAAACTCAAACTACCCTGTTTACAGCTCTGTTTGCTAGCTCCTGTGCCGCTGCCTGACTGGCTGCTACCCTTATAGGACCTCTAGTCTGGGAAGCCCCCCCCCCAATCAGGCCTCAGATTCTCTCCCAGCACAAAGCCCCTCCAAGCCTCTACACACACAAGTACTACCAATACAAAACCAAACACACACAAATAACTTCTCCTCCAACAGAACTCCCTCTCAAACTCCCCTGTTTACAGCTCAGTTTGCTAGCTTCTGTGCCGCTGTCTGACTGGCTGCTACCTTTATAGGAACCCTAGTCAGTGAAGCCCCGCCCCCTTATCAGGGCTCAGCTTCTCTCCCAGCACAAAGCCCCTACAAGCCTCTACACATACTGATACTAACAATACAAAACCAAACACACACACAAATACCTTCTCCTCCAACAGAACTCCCTCTCAAACTCCCCTGTTTACAGCTCAGTTTGCTAGCTTCTGTGCCGCTGTCTGACTGGCTGCTACCTTTATAGGAACCCTAGTCAGTGAAGCCCCGCCCCCTTATCAGGGCTCAGCTTCTCTCCCAGCACAAAGCCCCTACACATACAGATACGACCAAAACAAAACCAAACACACACAAATACCTTCTCCTCCAACAGAACTCCCTCTCAAACTCCCCTGTTTACATCTCTGTCTGCTGGCTCCTGTGCCGCTGCCTGACTGGCTGCTACCTTTATAGGACCCCTAGTCAGTTAAGCCCCGCCCCCTAATCAGGGCTCAGCTTCTCTACCAGCACAAATCCCCTACACATACAGATACTACCAATACAGAACCAAACACACACAAATACCTTCCCCTCCAACAGAACTCCCACTCAAACTCCCCTGTTTACAGCTCCGTTTGCTAGCTCCTGTGCCGCTGCCTGACTGGCTGCTACCTTTATAGGACCCCTAGTCAGGGAAACCCCGCCCCCTAATCAGGGCTCAGCTTCTCTCCCAGCACAAAGCCCCTACACATACAGATACTACCAATACAGAACCAAACACACACAAATACGTTCTCCTCCAACAGAACTCCCACTCAAACTCCCCTGTTTACAGCTCTGTTTGCTAGCTCCTGTGCCGCTGCAGCTGTCTGTGCCACTGCCTGACTGGCTGCTACCTTTATAGGACCCCTAATCAGGCTCAGCTTCTCTCCCAGCACAAAGCCCCTACACATACAGATACTACCAATACAAAACCAAACACACACAAATACCTTCTCCTCCAACAGAACTCCCACTCAAACTCTCCTGTTTACAGCTCTGTTTGCTAGCTCCTGTGCCACTGCAGCTGTCCGTGCCGCTGCCTGACTTGGTGCTACCTTTATAGGACCCCTAATCAGGGAAGACCCGACCCCTAATCAGGGCTCAGCTTCTCTCCCAGCACAAAGCCCCTACGCATACAGATACTACCAATACAAAACCAAACACACACACACACACACACACACACACAAATACCTTCTCCTCCAACAGAACTCAAACTCAAACTACCCTGTTTACAGCTCTGTTTGCTAGCTCCTGTGCCGCTGCCTGACTGGCTGCTACCCTTATAGGACCTCTAGTCTGGGAAGCCCCCCCCCCCAATCAGGCCTCAGATTCTCTCCCAGCACAAAGCCCCTCCAAGCCTCTACACACACAAGTACTACCAATACAAAACCAAACACACACAAATAACTTCTCCTCCAACAGAACTCCCTCTCAAACTCCCCTGTTTACAGCTCAGTTTGCTAGCTTCTGTGCCGCTGTCTGACTGGCTGCTACCTTTATAGGAACCCTAGTCAGTGAAGCCCCGCCCCCTTATCAGGGCTCAGCTTCTCTCCCAGCACGAAGCCCCTACAAGCCTCTACACATACTGATACTAACAATACAAAACCAAACACACACACAAATACCTTCTCCTCCAACAGAACTCCCTCTCAAACTCCCCTGTTTACAGCTCAGTTTGCTAGCTTCTGTGCCGCTGTCTGACTGGCTGCTACCTTTATAGGAACCCTAGTCAGTGAAGCCCCGCCCCCTTATCAGGGCTCAGCTTCTCTCCCAGCACAAAGCCCCTACACATACAGATACGACCAAAACAAAACCAAACACACACAAATACCTTCTCCTCCAACAGAACTCCCACTCAAACTCCCCTGTTTACAGCTCTGTTTGCTGGGTCCTGTGCCACTGCAGCTGTCTGTGCCGCTGCCTGACTGGCTGCTACCTTTACAGAACCCCTAGTCGGGAAAGCCCCGCCCCCTCATCAGGGCTCAGCTTCTCTCCCAGCACAAAGCCCCTACACATACAGATACGACCAAAACAAAACCAAACACACACAAATACCTTCTCCTCCAACCGAACTCCCACTCAAACTCCCCTGTTTACAGCTCTGTTTGCCAGCTCCTGTACCGCTGCAGCTGTCTGTGCCGCTGCCTGTATGGCTGCTCCCTTTATAGGACCCCTAGTCAGTGAAGCCCCGCCCCCTTATCAGGGCTCAGCTTCTCTCCCACCACAAAGCCCCTACAAGCCTCTACACATACTGATACTAACAATACAAAACCATACACACACACAAATACCTTCTCCTCCAACAGAACTCCCACTCAAACTCCCCTGTTTACAGCTCTGTTTACTACCTCCTGTGCCAATGCCTGACTGGCTGCGACCTTTATAGGACCCCTAGTCAGTGAAGCCCCGCCCCCTAATCAGGGCTGAGCTTCCCTCCCAGCACAAAGCCCCTACACATACAGATACTCACACAAATACCTTCTCCTCCAACAGAACTCCCACTCAAACTCCCCTGTTTACAGCTCTGTTTGCTTGCTCCTGTGCCGCTGCCTGACTGGCTGCTACCTTTATAGGACCCCTAGTCAGTGAAGCCCCGCCCCCTAATCAGGGCTCAGCTTCTCTCCCAGCACAAAGCCCCTCCAAGCCTCTACACATACAGATACTACCAATACAAAACCAAACACACACACAAATACCTTCTCCTCCAACAGAACTCCCACTCAAACTCCCCTGTTTACAGCTCTGTTTGCTTGCTCCTGTGCCGCTGCCCGACTGGCTGCTACCTTTATAGGACCCCTAGTCAGTGAAGCTCCGCCCCCTAATCAGGGCTCAGCTTTTCTCCCAGCACAAAGCCCCTACACATACAGATACTCACACAAATACCTTCTCCTCCAACAGAACTCCCACTCAAGCTCCCCTGTTTACAGCTCTGTTTGCTAGCTCCTGTACCGCTGCAGCTGTCTGTGCCGCTGCCTGACTGGCTGCTCCCTTTATAGGAACCCCAGTCAGTGAAGCCCCGCCCCCTAATCAGGGCTCAGCTTCTCTCCCAGCACAAAGCCCCTACAAGCCTCTACACATACTGATACTAACAATACAAAACCAAACACACACACACACACAAATACCTTCTCCTCCAACTGAACTCCCACTCAAACTCCCCTGTTTACAGCTCTGTTTGCTCGCTCCTGTGCCGCTGTCTGACTGGCTGCTCCCTTTATAGGACGGCTAGTCAGGGAAGCCCCGCCCCCTAATCAGGGCTCAGCTTCTCTGCCAGCACAAAGCCCCTACACATACAGATACTCACACAAATACCTTCTCCTCCAACAGAACTCCCACTCAAACTCCCCTGTTTACAGCTCCGTTTGCTAGCTCCTGTGCCGCTGCCTGACTGGCTGCTACCTTTATAGGACCCCTAGTCAGGGAAACCCCGCCCCCTAATCAGGGCTCAGCTTCTCTCCCAGCACAAAGCCCCTACACATACAGATACTACCAATACAGAACCAAACACACACAAATACGTTCTCCTCCAACAGAACTCCCACTCAAACTCCCCTGTTTACAGCTCTGTTTGCTAGCTCCTGTGCCGCTGCAGCTGTCTGTGCCACTGCCTGACTGGCTGCTACCTTTATAGGACCCCTAATCAGGCTCAGCTTCTCTCCCAGCACAAAGCCCCTACACATACAGATACTACCAATACAAAACCAAACACACACAAATACCTTCCCCTCCAACAGAACTCCCACTCAAACTCCCCTGTTTACAGCTCCGTTTGCTAGCTCCTGTGCCGCTGCCTGACTGGCTGCTACCTTTATAGGACCCCTAGTCAGGGAAACCCCGCCCCCTAATCAGGGCTCAGCTTCTCTCCCAGCACAAAGCCCCTACACATACAGATACTACCAATACAGAACCAAACACACACAAATACGTTCTCCTCCAACAGAACTCCCACTCAAACTCCCCTGTTTACAGCTCTGTTTGCTAGCTCCTGTGCCGCTGCAGCTGTCTGTGCCACTGCCTGACTGGCTGCTACCTTTATAGGACCCCTAATCAGGCTCAGCTTCTCTCCCAGCACAAAGCCCCTACACATACAGATACTACCAATACAAAACCAAACACACACAAATACCTTCTCCTCCAACAGAACTCCCACTCAAACTCTCCTGTTTACAGCTCTGTTTGCTAGCTCCTGTGCCACTGCAGCTGTCCGTGCCGCTGCCTGACTTGGTGCTACCTTTATAGGACCCCTAATCAGGGAAGACCCGACCCCTAATCAGGGCTCAGCTTCTCTCCCAGCACAAAGCCCCTACGCATACAGATACTACCAATACAAAACCAAACACACACACACACACACACACACACACAAATACCTTCTCCTCCAACAGAACTCAAACTCAAACTACCCTGTTTACAGCTCTGTTTGCTAGCTCCTGTGCCGCTGCCTGACTGGCTGCTACCCTTATAGGACCTCTAGTCTGGGAAGCCCCCCCCCCCAATCAGGCCTCAGATTCTCTCCCAGCACAAAGCCCCTCCAAGCCTCTACACACACAAGTACTACCAATACAAAACCAAACACACACAAATAACTTCTCCTCCAACAGAACTCCCTCTCAAACTCCCCTGTTTACAGCTCAGTTTGCTAGCTTCTGTGCCGCCTTCTGACTGGCTGCTACCTTTATAGGAACCCTAGTCAGTGAAGCCCCGCCCCCTTATCAGGGCTCAGCTTCTCTCCCAGCACAAAGCCCCTACAAGCCTCTACACATACTGATACTAACAATACAAAACCAAACACACACACAAATACCTTCTCCTCCAACAGAACTCCCTCTCAAACTCCCCTGTTTACAGCTCAGTTTGCTAGCTTCTGTGCCGCTGTCTGACTGGCTGCTACCTTTATAGGAACCCTAGTCAGTGAAGCCCCGCCCCCTTATCAGGGCTCAGCTTCTCTCCCAGCACAAAGCCCCTACACATACAGATACGACCAAAACAAAACCAAACACACACAAATACCTTCTCCTCCAACAGAACTCCCACTCAAACTCCCCTGTTTACAGCTCTGTTTGCTGGGTCCTGTGCCACTGCAGCTGTCTGTGCCGCTGCCTGACTGGCTGCTACCTTTACAGAACCCCTAGTCGGGAAAGCCCCGCCCCCTCATCAGGGCTCAGCTTCTCTCCCAGCACAAAGCCCCTACACATACAGATAATCACACAAATACCTTCTCCTCCAACAGAACTCCCACTCAAACTCCCCTGTTTACAGCTCAGTTTGCTTGCTCCTGTGCGCTGCCTGACTGGCTGCTACCTTTATAGGAACCCTAGTCAGTGAAGCCCCGCCCCCTTATCAGGGCTCAGCTTCTCTCCCAGCACAAAGCCCCTACACATACAGATACGACCAAAACAAAACCAAACACACACAAATACCTTCTCCTCCAACAGAACTCCCACTCAAACTCCCCTGTTTACAGCTCTGTTTGCTGGGTCCTGTGCCACTGCAGCTGTCTGTGCCGCTGCCTGACTGGCTGCTACCTTTACAGAACCCCTAGTCGGGAAAGCCCCGCCCCCTCATCAGGGCTCAGCTTCTCTCCCAGCACAAAGCCCCTACACATACAGATACGACCAAAACAAAACCAAACACACACAAATACCTTCTCCTCCAACCGAACTCCCACTCAAACTCCCCTGTTTACAGCTCTGTTTGCCAGCTCCTGTACCGCTGCAGCTGTCTGTGCCGCTGCCTGTATGGCTGCTCCCTTTATAGGACCCCTAGTCAGTGAAGCCCCGCCCCCTTATCAGGGCTCAGCTTCTCTCCCACCACAAAGCCCCTACAAGCCTCTACACATACTGATACTAACAATACAAAACCATACACACACACAAATACCTTCTCCTCCAACAGAACTCCCACTCAAACTCCCCTGTTTACAGCTCTGTTTACTACCTCCTGTGCCAATGCCTGACTGGCTGCGACCTTTATAGGACCCCTAGTCAGTGAAGCCCCGCCCCCTAATCAGGGCTGAGCTTCCCTCCCAGCACAAAGCCCCTACACATACAGATACTCACACAAATACCTTCTCCTCCAACAGAACTCCCACTCAAACTCCCCTGTTTACAGCTCTGTTTGCTTGCTCCTGTGCCGCTGCCTGACTGGCTGCTACCTTTATAGGACCCCTAGTCAGTGAAGCCCCGCCCCCTAATCAGGGCTCAGCTTCTCTCCCAGCACAAAGCCCCTCCAAGCCTCTACACATACAGATACTACCAATACAAAACCAAACACACACACAAATACCTTCTCCTCCAACAGAACTCCCACTCAAACTCCCCTGTTTACAGCTCTGTTTGCTTGCTCCTGTGCCGCTGCCCGACTGGCTGCTACCTTTATAGGACCCCTAGTCAGTGAAGCTCCGCCCCCTAATCAGGGCTCAGCTTTTCTCCCAGCACAAAGCCCCTACACATACAGATACTCACACAAATACCTTCTCCTCCAACAGAACTCCCACTCAAGCTCCCCTGTTTACAGCTCTGTTTGCTAGCTCCTGTACCGCTGCAGCTGTCTGTGCCGCTGCCTGACTGGCTGCTCCCTTTATAGGAACCCCAGTCAGTGAAGCCCCGCCCCCTAATCAGGGCTCAGCTTCTCTCCCAGCACAAAGCCCCTACAAGCCTCTACACATACTGATACTAACAATACAAAACCAAACACACACACACACACAAATACCTTCTCCTCCAACTGAACTCCCACTCAAACTCCCCTGTTTACAGCTCTGTTTGCTCGCTCCTGTGCCGCTGTCTGACTGGCTGCTCCCTTTATAGGACGGCTAGTCAGGGAAGCCCCGCCCCCTAATCAGGGCTCAGCTTCTCTGCCAGCACAAAGCCCCTACACATACAGATACTCACACAAATACCTTCTCCTCCAACAGAACTCCCACTCAAACTCCCGTTTACAGCTCTGTTTGCTAGCTCCTGTGCCATTGCAGCTGTCTGTGCCGCTGCCTGACTGGCTGCTACCTTTACAGAACCCCTAGTCAGGGAAGCCCCGCCCCCTCATCAGGGCTCAGCTTCTCTCCCAGCACAAAGCCCCTACACGGGCAGATACTACCTGTACAAAACCAACACACACAAATACCTTCTCCTCCAACCGAACTCCCACTCAAACTCCCCTGTTTACACCTCTGTTAGCTAGCTCCTGTACCGCTGCAGCTGTCTGTGCCGCTGCCTGACTGGCTGCTACCTTTATAGGACCCCTAGTCCGTGAAGCCCCGCCCCCTAATCAGGGCTCAGCTTCTCTCCCAGCACAAACCCCCTTCAAGCCTCTACACATACAGATACAACCAATACAAAACCAAACACACACACAAATACCTTCTCCTCCAACAGAACTCCCACTCAAACTCCCCTGTTTACAGCTCTGTTTGCTAGCTCCTGTGCCCCTGTCTGACTGGCTGCTCCCTTTATAGGACCCCTAGTCAGGGAAGCCCCGCCCCCTAATCAGGGCTCAGCTTCTCTGCCAGCACAAATTCCCTACACATGCAGATACTACCAGTACAAAACCAAACACACACAAATACCTTCTCCTCCAACAGAACTCCCACTCAAACTCCCCTCTTTACAGCTCTGTTTGCTAGCTCCTTTGCCACTGCCTGACTGCCTGCTTCCTTTATAGGACCCCTAGTCAGTGAAGCCCCGCCCCCTAATCAGGGCTCAACTTCTCTCCCAGCACAAAGCCCCTACAAGCCTCTACACATACTGATACTAACAATACAAAACCAAACACACACACAGACAAATACCTTCTCCTCCAACAGAACTCCCACTCAAACTCCCCTGTTTACAGCTCTGTTTGCTAGCTCCTGTGCCGCTGCAGCTGTCTGTGCCGCACCCTGACTGGCTGCTACCTTTATAGGACCCCTAGTCAGTGAAGCCCCGCCCTCTAATCAGGTCTCATCTTCTCTCCCAGCACAAAGCCCCTACACATACAGATACTACCAATACAAAACCAAACACACACAAATACCTTCTCCTCCAACAGAACTCCCTTTCAAACTCCCCTGTTTACAGGTCTGTTTGCTAGCTCCTGTGCCGCTGCAGCTGTCTGTGCCGCTGCCTGACTGGCTGCTACCTTTATAGGACCCCTCGACAGTGAAGCCCCGCCCCCTAATCAGGGCTCAGCTTCTCTCCCAGCACAAAGTCCCTCCAAGCCTCTACACATACAAATACTACCAATACAAAACCAAACAAACACAAATACCTTCTCCTCCAACAGAACTCCCACTCAAACTCCCCTGTTTAAAGCTCAGTTTGCAAGCTTCTGTGCCACTGCAGCTGTCTGTGCCGCTGCCTGACTGGCTGCTACCTTTATAGGACCCCTGGTCAGTGAAGCCCCGCACCCTAATCAGGGCTCAGCTTCTCTCCCAGCAAAAAGCCCCTACACATACAGATACTACCAAAACAAAACCAAAATCACACAAATACCTTCTCTTCCAACAGAACTCCCACTCAAACTCCCCTGTTTACAGCTCTGTTTGCTAGCTCCTGTGCCGTTGCAGCTGTCTGTGCCGCTGCCTGACTGGCTGCTACCTTCATAGGACCCCTAGTCAGTGAAGCCCCGCCCCCTAATCTGGGCTCAGCTTCTCTCCCAGCACAAAGCCCCTCCAAGGCTCTACACATACAGATACCACCAATACAAAACCAAACACACACACAAATACCTTCTCCTCCAACAGAACTCCCACTCAAACTCCGCTGTTTACAGCTCTGTTTGCTAGCTCCTGTGCCACTGCAGCTGTCTGTGCCGCTGCCTGACTGGCTGCTGCCTTTATAGGACCCCTAGTCAGTGAAGCCCCGCCCCCTAATCAGGGCTCAGCTTCTCTCCCAGCACAAAGCCCCTACACATACAGATACCACCAACACAAAACCAAACACACACAAATACCTTCTCCTCCAACAGAACTCCCACTCAAACTCCCATGTTTACAGCTCTGTTTGCTAGCTCCTGTACCGCTGCAGCTGTCTGTGTCGCTGCCTGACTGGCTGCTCCCTTTATAGGACCCCTCGTCAGTGAAGCCCCGCGCCCTAATCAGGGCTCAGCTTCTCTCCCAGCACAAAGCCCCTCCAAGGCTCTACACATACAGATACCACCAATACAAAACCAAACACACACACAAATACCTTCTCCTCCAACAGAACTCCCACTCAAACTCCCCTGTTTACAGCTCAGTTTGCAAGCTCCTGTGCCGCTGCAGCTGTCTGGGCCGCTGCCTGACTGGCTGCTAGCTTTATAGGACCCCTAGTCAGTGAAGCCACGCCCCCTAATCAGGGCTCAGCTTCTCTCCCAGCACAAAGCCCCTCCAAGCCTCTACACATACAGATACTACCAATGCAAAACCAAACACACACAAATACCTTCTCCTCCAACAGAACTCCCACTCAAACTCCCCTGTTTAGAGCTCTGTTTGCTCGCTCCTGTGCCACTGCCTGACTGGCTGCTACCTTTATAGGACCCCTAGTCAGTGAAGCCCCGCCCCCTAATCAGGGCTCAGCTTCTCTCCCAGCACAAAGCCCCTCCAAGGCTCTACACATACAGATACCACCAATACAAAACCAAACACACACACAAATACCTTCTCCTCCAACAGAACTCCAACTCAAACTCCCCTGTTTACAGCTCTGTTTGCTAGCTCCTGTACCGCTGCATCTTTCTGTGTCGCTGCCTGACTGGCTGCTCCCTTTATAAGACCCCTCGTCAGTGAAGCCCCGCCCCCTAATCAGGGCCAGGCTTCTCTCCCAGCACAAAGCCCCTACACAAACAGATACCACCAATACAAAACCAAACACACACAAATACCTTCTCCTCCAACAGAACTCCCACTCAAACTCACCTGTTTACAGCTCTGCTTGCTAGCTCCTGTGCCCCTGCAGCTGTCTGTGACGCTGCCTGACTGGCTGCTACCTTCATAGGACCCCTAGTCAGCGAAGCCCCGCCCCCTAATCACGGCTCATCTTCTCTCCCAGCACAAATCCCCTACACATACAGATACTACCAATACAAAACCAAGCACACACAAATACCTTCTCCTCCAACAGAACTCCCACTCAAACTCCCCTGTTTACAGCTCTGTTTGCTAGCTCCTGCGCCGCTGCCTGACTGGCTGCTACCTTTAGAGGACCCCTAGTCAGGGAAGCCCCGCCCCCTAATCAGGGCTCAGATTCTCTCCCAGCACAAAGCCCCTCCAAGCCTCTACACATACAGATACTACCAATACAAAACCAAACACACACAAATACCTTCTCCTCCAAGAGAACTCCCACTCAAACTCACCTGTTTACAGCTCTGTTTGCTAGCTCCTGTGCCACTGCAGCTGTCTCTGCCGCTGCCTGACTGGCTGCTACCTTTATAGGACCCCTAGTCAGTGAAGCCCCGCCCCCTAATCAGGGCTCAGCTTCTCTCTCAGCACAGAGCCCCTACACATACAGATACCACCAACACAAAACCAAACACACACAAATACCTTCTCCTCCAACAGAACTCCCACTCAAACTCCCCTGTTTACAGCACTGTTTGCTAGCTCCTGTGCCCCTGCATCTGTCTGTGCCGCTGCCTGACTGGCTGCTACAATCATAGGACCCCTAGTGAGTGAAGCCCCGCCCCCTAATCAGGGCTCAGATTCTCTCCCAGCACAAAGCCCCTCCAAGCCTCTACTCATACAGATACTCCCAATACAAAACCAAACACACACAAATACCTTCTCCTCCAACAGAACTCCCTCTCAAACTCCCCTGTTTACAGCTCTGTTTGCTAGCTCCTGTGCCGCTGCCTGACTGGCTGCTCCCTTTATAGGACCCCTAGTCAGTGTAGCCCCGCCCCCTAATCAGGGCTCAAATTCTCTCCCAGCACAAAGCCCCTCCAAGCCTCTACACATACAGATACTACCAATACAAAACCAAACAAACACAAATACCCTCTCCTCCAACATAACTCCCACTCAAACTCCCCTTTTACAGCTCAGTTTGCAAGCTCCTGTGCCACTGCAGCTGTCTGTGCCGCTGCCTGACTGGCTGCTACCTTTATAGGACCCCTGGTCAGGGAAGCCCCACACCCTAATCAGGGCTCAGCTTCTCTCCCAGCAAAAAGCCCCTACACATACAGATACTACCAAAACTAAACCAAACACACACAAATATCTTCTCTTCCAAAAGAACTCCCACTCAAACTCCCCAGTTTACAGCTCTGTTTGCTAGCTCCTGCGCCGCTGCCTGACTGGCTGCTACCTTTATAGGACCCCTAGTCAGGGAAGCCCCGACCCCTAATCAGGGCTCAGCTTCTCTCCCAGCACAAAGCCCCTACACATACAGATACCACCAATACAAAACCAAACACACAGAAATACCTTCTCCTCCAACAGAACTCCCACTCAGACTCCCCTGTTTACAGCTCTGTTTGCTAGTTCCTGTGCCGCTGCAGCTGTCCGTGCCGCCGCCTGAGTGGCTGCTCCCTTTATAGGACCCCTAGTCAGTTTAGCCCCGCCCCTAATCAGGGCTCAGCTTCTCCCAGCACAAAGCCCCTCCAAACCTCTACACATACAGATACCACCAATACAAAACCAAACACACACACAAATACCTTCTCCTCCAACAGAACTCCCACTCAAACTCCCCTGTTTACAGCACTGTTTGCTAGCTCCTGTGCCCCTGCAGCTGTCTGTGACGCTGCCTGACTGGCTGATACAATCATAGGACCCCTAGTCAGTGAAGCCCCGCCCCCTAATCAGGGCTCAGCTTTTCTCCCAGCACAAAGCCCCTACACATAGAGATACTACCAATACAAAACCAAACACACACAAATACCTTCTCCTCCAACAGAACTCCAACTCAAACTCCCCTGTTTACAGCTCTGTTTGCTAGCTCCTGTACCGCTGCATCTTTCTGTGTCGCTGCCTGACTGGCTGCTCCCTTTATAAGACCCCTCGTCAGTGAAGCCCCGCCCCCTAATCAGGGCCAGGCTTCTCTCCCAGCACAAAGCCCCTACACAAACAGATACTACCAATACAAAACCAAGCACACACAAATACCTTCTCCTCCAACAGAACTCCCACTCAAACTCCCCTGTTTACACCTCTGTTTGCTAGCCCCTGCGCCGCTGCCTGACTGGCTGCTACCTTTAGAGGACCCCTAGTCAGGGAAGCCCCGCCCCCTAATCAGGGCTCAGATTCTCTCCCAGCACAAAGCCCCTCCAAGCCTCTACACATACAGATACTACCAATACAAAACCAAACACACACAAATACCTTCTCCTCCAAGAGAACTCCCACTCAAACTCACCTGTTTACAGCTCTGTTTGCTAGCTCCTGTGCCACTGCAGCTGTCTCTGCCGCTGCCTGACTGGCTGCTACCTTTATAGGACCCCTAGTCAGTGAAGCCCCGCCCCCTAATCAGGGCTCAGCTTCTCTCTCAGCACAGAGCCCCTACACATACAGATACCACCAACACAAAACCAAACACACACAAATACCTTCTCCTCCAACAGAACTCCCACTCAAACTCCCCTGTTTACAGCACTGTTTGCTAGCTCCTGTGCCCCTGCATCTGTCTGTGCCGCTGCCTGACTGGCTGCTACAATCATAGGACCCCTAGTGAGTGAAGCCCCGCCCCCTAATCAGGGCTCAGATTCTCTCCCAGCACAAAGCCCCTCCAAGCCTCTACTCATACAGATACTCCCAACACAAAACCAAACACACACAAATACCTTCTCCTCCAACAGAACTCCCTCTCAAACTCCCCTGTTTACAGCTCTGTTTGCTAGCTCCTGTGCCGCTGCAGCTGTCCATGTCGCCGCCTGACTGGCTGCTCCCTTTATAGGACCCCTATTCAGTGTAGCCCCGCCCCCTAATCAGGGCTCAGCTTCTCTCCCAGCACAAAGCCCCTCCAAGCCTCTACACATACAGATACTACCAATACAAAACCAAACAAACACAAATACCCTCTCCTCCAACATAACTCCCACTCAATCTCCCCTTTTACAGCTCAGTTTGCTAGCTCCTGTGCCGCTGCAGCTGTCTGGGCCGCTGCCTGACTGGCTGCTAGCTTTATAGGACCCCTAGTCAGTGAAGCCACGCCCCCTAATCAGGGCTCAGCTTCTCTCCCAGCACAAAGCCCCTCCAAGCCTCTACACATACAGATACTACCAATGCAAAACCAAACACACACAAATACCTTCTCCTCCAACAGAACTCCCACTCAAACTCCCCTGTTTAGAGCTCTGTTTGCTCGCTCCTGTGCCACTGCCTGACTGGCTGCTACCTTTATAGGACCCCTAGTCAGTGAAGCCCCGCCCCCTAATCAGGGCTCAGCTTCTCTCCCAGCACAAAGCCCCTACACATACAGATACCACCAATACAAAACCAAACACACACAAATACCTTCTCCTCCAACAGAACTCCCTCTCAAACTCCCCTGTTTACAGCTCTGTTTGCTAGCTCCTGTGCCGCTGCAGCTGTCCATGTCGCCGCCTGACTGGCTGCTCCCTTTATAGGACCCCTATTCAGTGTAGCCCCGCCCCCTAATCAGGGCCCAGCTTCTCTCCCAGCACAAAGCCCCTCCAAGCCTCTACACATACAGATACCACCAATACAAAACCAAACACACACACAAATACCTTCTCCTCCAACAGAACTCCCACTCAAACTCCCCTGTTTACAGCACTGTTTGCTAGCTCCTGTGCCCCTGCAGCTGTCTGTGACGCTGCCTGACTGGCTGATACAATCATAGGACCCCTAGTCAGTGAAGCCCCGCCCCCTAATCAGGGCTCAGCTTTTCTCCCAGCTCCAAGCCCCTACACATAGAGATACTACCAATACAAAACCAAACACACACAAATACCTTCTCCTCCAACAGAACTCCAACTCAAACTCCCCTGTTTACAGCTCTGTTTGCTAGCTCCTGTACCGCTGCATCTTTCTGTGTCGCTGCCTGACTGGCTGCTCCCTTTATAAGACCCCTCGTCAGTGAAGCCCCGCCCCCTAATCAGGGCCAGGCTTCTCTCCCAGCACAAAGCCCCTACACAAACAGATACCACCAATACAAAACCAAACACACACAAATACCTTCTCCTCCAACAGAACTCCCACTCAAACTCGCTTGTTTACACTTCTGTTTGCTAGCTCATGTACCGCTGCACCTGTCTGTGTCGCTGCCTGACTGGCTGCTCCCTTTATAGCACCCATAGTGAGTGAAGCCCCGCCCCCTAATCAGGGCTCAGCTTCTCTCCAAGCACAAAGCCCCTCCAAGCCTCTACACATACAGATACCACCAATACAAAACCAAACACACACAAATACCTTATCCTCCAACAGAACTTCCTCTCAAACTCCCCTGTTTACAGCTCTGTTTGCTAGCTCCTGTTCCGCTGCAGCTGTCTGTGCCCCTGCCTGACTGGCTGGTGCCTTTATAGGACCCTAGTCAGGGAAGCTCCGCCCCCAATCAGGGCTCAGCTTCTCTCCCAGCACAAAGCCCCTCCAAGGCTCTACACATACAGATACCACCAATACAAAACCAAACACACACACAAATACCTTCTCCAACAGAACTCCCACTCAAACTCCGCTGTTTACAGCTCTGTTTGCTAGCTCCTGTGCACTGCAGCTGTCTGTGCCGCTGCCTGACTGGCTGCTGCCTTTATAGGACCCCTCGTCAGTGAAGCCCCGCGCCCTAATCAGGGCCAGGCTTCTCTCCCAGCACAAAGCCCCTACACAAACAGATACCACCAATACAAAACCAAACACACACAAATACCTTCTCCTCCAACAGAACTCCCACTCAAACTCACCTGTTTACAGCTCTGTTTGCTAGCTCCTGCGCCGCTGCCTGACTGGCTGCTACCTTTAGAGGACCCCTAGTCAGGGAAGCCCCGCCCCCTAATCAGGGCTCAGATTCTCTCCCAGCACAGAGCCCCTCCAAGCCTCTACACATACAGATACTACCAATACAAAACCAAACACACACAAATACCTTCTCCTCCAACAGAACTCCCACTCAAACTCACCTGTTTACAGCTCTGTTTGCTAGCTCCTGTGCCACTGCAGCTGTCTGTGCCGCTGCCTGACTGGCTGCTACCTTTATAGGACCCCTAGTCAGTGAAGCCCCGCCCCCTAATCAGGGCTCAGCTTCTCTCTCAGCACAGAGCCCCTACACATACAGATACCACCAACACAAAACCAAACACACACAAATACCTTCTCCTCCAACAGAACTCCCACTCAAACTCCCCTGTTTACAGCACTGTTTGCTAGCTCCTGTGCCCCTGCATCTGTCTGTGCCGCTGCCTGACTGGCTGCTACAATCATAGGACCCCTAGTGAGTGAAGCCCCGCCCCCTAATCAGGGCTCAGATTCTCTCCCAGCACAAAGCCCCTCCAAGCCTCTACTCATACAGATACTCCCAATACAAAACCAAACACACACAAATACCTTCTCCTCCAACAGAACTCCCACTCAAACTCCCCTGTTTACAGGTCTGTTTGCTAGCTCCTGTGCCGCTGCAGCTGTCTGTGCCGCTGCCTGACTGGCTGCTACCTTTATAGGACCCCTCGTCAGTGAAGCCCCGCCCCCTAATCAGGGCTCAGCTTCTCTCCCAGCACAAAGTCCCTCCAAGCCTCTACACATACAAATACTACCAATACAAAAACCAAACAAACACAAATACCTTCTCCTCCAACAGAACTCCCACTCAAACTCCCCTGTTTACAGCTCAGTTTGCAAGCTCCTGTGCCACTGCAGCTGTCTGTGCCGCTGCCTGACTGGCTGCTACCTTTATAGGACCCCTGGTCAGTGAAGCCCCGCACCCTAATCAGGGCTCAGCTTCTCTCCCAGCAAAAAGCCCCTACACATACAGATACTACCAAAACAAAAACCAAACAAACACAAATACCTTCTCCTCCAACAGAACTCCCACTCAAACTCCCCTGTTTACAGCTCTGTTTGCTAGCTCCTGTGCCACTGCCTGACTGGCTGCTAACTTTATAGGACCCCGAGTCAGTGAAGCCCCGCCCCCTAATCAGGGCTCAGCTTCTCTCCCAGCACAAAGACCCTCCAAGCCTATACACATACAGGTACCACCAATACAAAACCAAACACACACAAATACCTTCTCCTCCAACAGAACTCCCACTCAAACTCCCCTGTTTACAGCTCTGTTTGCTAGCTCCTGTGCCGCTGCCGCTGTCCGTGCCGCCGCCTGACTGGCTGCTTCCTTTATAGGACCCCTAGTCAGTGTAGCCCCGCCCCCTAATCAGGGCCCAGCTTCTCTCCCAGCACAAAGCCCCTCCAAGCCTCTACACATACAGGTACCACCAATACAAAACCAAACACACACACAAATACCTTCTCCTTCAACAGAACTCCCACTCAAACTCCCCTGTTTACAGCACTGTTTGCTAGCTCCTGTGCCCCTGCAGCTGTCTGTGACGCTGCCTGACTGGCTGCTACAATCATAGGACCCATAGTCAGTGAAGCCCCGCCCCCTAATCAGGGCTCAGATTCTCTCCCAGCACAAAGCCCCTCCAAGCCTCTACTCATACAGATACTACCAATACAAAACCAAACACACACACAAATACCTTCTTCTCCAAGAGAACTCCCACTCAAACTCCGCTGTTTACAGCTCTGTTTGCTAGCTCCTGTGCCGCTGCAGCTGTCTGTGCCGCTGCCTGACTGGCTGCTGCCTTTATAGGACCCATAGTCAGTGAAGCCCCGCCCCCTAATCAGGGCTCAGCTTCTCTCCCAGCACAAAGCCCCTCCAAGCCTTTACACATACAGATACCACCAATACAAAACCAAACACACACACAAATACCTTCTCCTCAAACAGAACTCCCACTCAAACTCCCCTGTTTACACCTCTATTTGCTAGCTCCAGTGCCGCTGCAGCTGTCTGTGCCGCTGCCTGACTGGCTGGTACCTTTATAGGACCCCTAGTCAGGGAAGCCCCGCCCCCTAATCAGCTCTCAGCTTCTCTCCCAGGACAAAGCCCCTCCAAGCCTCTACACATACAGATACTACCAATACAAAACCAAACAAACACAAATACCTTCTCTTCCAACAGAACTCCCACTCAAACTCCCCTGTTTACAGCTCTGTTTGCTAGCTCCTGTGCCACTGCAGCTGTCTGTGCCGCTGCCTGACTGGCTGCTCCCTTTATAGGACCCCTAGTCAGTGAAGCCCCGCCCCCTAATCAGGGCTCAGCTTCTCTCCCAGCACAAAGCCCCTTCACATACAGATACCACCAATACAAAACCAAACACACACAAATACCTTCTCCTCCAACAGAACTCCCACTCAAACTCCCCTGTTTACAGCTCTGTTTGCTTGCTCCTGTGCCGCTGCTGCTGTCCGTGCCGCCGCCTGACTGGCTGCTCCCTTTATCGGACCCCTAGTCAGTGTAGCCCCGCCCCCTAATCAGGGCTCAGCTTCTCTCCCAGCACAAAGCCCCTCCAAGCCTCTGCACATACAGATACCACCAATACAAAACCAAACACACACACAAATACCTTCTCCTCCAACAGAACTCCTACTCAAACTCCCCTGTTTACAGCACTGTTTGCTAGCTCCTGTGCCGCTGCAGCTGTCTGTGCAGCTGCCTGACTGGCTGCTCCCTTTATAGGACCCCTAGTCAGTGAAGCCCCGCCCCCTAATCAGGGCTCAGCTTCTCTCCCAGCACAAAGCCCCTCCAAGCCTCTACACATACAGATACTACCAATACAAAACCAAACAAACACAAATACGTTCTCCTCCAACAGAACTCCCACTCAAACTCCCCTGTTTACAGCTCAGTTTGCAAGCTCCTGTGCCACTGCAGCTGTCTGTGCCGCTGCCTGACTGGCTGCTACCTTTATAGGACCCCTGGTGAGTGAAGCCCCGCACCCTAATCGGGGCTCAGCTTCTCTCCCAGCAAAAAGCCCCTACACATACAGATACTACCAAAACAAAACCAAACACACACAAACACCTTCTCTTCCAACAGAACTCCCACTCAAAGTCCCCTGTTTACAGCTCTGTTTGCTAGCTCCTGTGCCGCTGCCTGACTGGCTGCTCCCTTTATAGGACCCCTAGTAAGTGAAGCCCCGCCCCCTAATCAGGGCTCAGCTTCTCTCCCAGCACAAAGCCCCTACACATACAGATACCACCAATACAAAACCAAACACACACACAAATACCTTCTCCTCCAACAGAACTCCCACTCAAACTCCCCTGTTTACAGCTCTGTTTGCTAGCTCCTGTGCCGCTGCAGCTGTCCGTGCCGCCGCCTGACTGGCTGCTCCCTTTCTAGGACCCCTAGTCAGTGAAGCCCCGCCCCCTAATCAGGGCTCAGCTTTTCTCCCAGCACAAAGCCCCTCCAAGCCTCTACACATACAGATATTACCAATACGAAACCAAACACACACATATACCTTCTCCTCCAACAGAACTCCCACTCAAACTCCCCTGTTTACAGCTCTCTTTGCTAGCTCCTGTGCCACTGCAGCTGTCTGTGCCGCTGCCTGACTGGCTGCTGCCTTTATAGGACCCCTAGTCAGTGAAGCCCCGCCCCCTAATCAGGGCTCAGCTTCTCTCCAAGCACAGAGCCCCTACACATACAGATACTACCAATACAAAACCAAACACACACAAATACCTTCTCCTCCAACAGAACTCCCACTCAAACTCACCTATTTACAGCTCTGTTTGCTAGCTCCTGTGCCCCTGCAGCTGTCTGTGCCGCTGCCTGACTGGCTTCTAGCTTTATAGGACCCTGGTCAGTGAAGCCCCGCACCCTAATCAGGGCTCAGCTTCTCTCCCAGAAAAAAGAACCTACACATACAGATACTACCAAAACAAAACCAAACACACACAAACACCTTCTCTTCCAACAGAACTCCCACTCAAAGTCCCCTGTTTACAGCTCTGTTTGCTAGCTCCTGTGCCGCTGCCTGACTGGCTGCTAACTTTATAGGACGCCTAGTCAGTGAAGCCCCGCCCCGTTATCAGGGCTCAGCTTCTCTCCCTGCACAAAGCCTCTACACATACAGATACTACCAATACAAAACCAAACACACACAAATACCTTCTCTTCCAACAGAACTCCCACTCAAAGTCCCCTCTTTACAGCTCTGTTTGCTAGCTCCTGTGCCGCTGCCTGACTGCTTGCTAACTTTATAGGACCCCTCGTCAGTGAAGCCCCGCCCCCTAATCAGGGCTCAGCTTCTCTCCCAGCACAAAGCCCCTACACATACAGATACCAACAATACAAAACCAAACACACACAAATACCTTCTCCTCCAACAGAACTCCCACCCAAACTCCCCTGTTTACAGCTCTGTTTGCTAGCTCCAGTACCGCTGCAGCTGTCTGTGCCGCTGCCTGACTGGCTGCTACAATCATAGGACCCCTAGTCAGCGAAGCCCCGTCCCCTAATCAGGGCTCAGCTTCTCTCCCAGCACAAAGCTCCTCCAAGCCTCTACAAATACAGATACCACCAATACAAAACGAAACACACACACAAATACCTTCTCCTCAAACAGAACTCCCACTCAAACTCCCCTGTTTACAGCTCTATTTGCTAGCTCCAGTGCCGCTGCAGCTGTCTGTGCCGCTGCCTGACTGGCTGGTACCTTTATAGGACCCCTAGTCAGGGAAGCCCCGCCCCCTAATCAGGGCTCAGCTTTTGTCCCAGCACAAAGCCCCTACACATACAGATACTACCAATACAAAACCGAACACACACAAATACCTTCTCCTCCCACAGAACTCCCACTCAAACTCCCCTGTTTACAGCTCTGTTTGCTAGCTCCTGTGCCCCTGCAGCTCTCTGTGATGCTGCCTGACTGGCTGCTACAATCATAGGACCCCTAGTCAGCGAAGCCCCGTCCCCTAATCAGGGCTCAGCTTCTCTCCCAGCACAAAGCTCCTCCAAGCCTCTACAAATACAGATACCACCAATACAAAACCAAACACACACACAAATACCTTCTCCTCAAACAGAACTCCCACTCAAACTCCCCTGTTTACAGCTCTATTTGCTAGCTCCAGTGCCGCTGCAGCTGTCTGTGCCGCTGCCTGACTGGCTGCTCCCTTTCTAGGACCCCTAGTCAGTGAAGCCCCGCCCCCTAATCAGGGCTCAGCTTTTCTCCCAGCACAAAGCCCCTCCAAGCCTCTACACATACAGATATTACCAATACGAAACCAAACACACACATATACCTTCTCCTCCAACAGAACTCCCACTCAAACTCCCCTGTTTACAGCTCTCTTTGCTAGCTCCTGTGCCACTGCAGCTGTCTGTGCCGCTGCCTGACTGGCTGCTGCCTTTATAGGACCCCTAGTCAGTGAAGCCCCGCCCCCTAATCAGGGCTCAGCTTCTCTCCAAGCACAGAGCCCCTACACATACAGATACTACCAATACAAAACCAAACACACACAAATACCTTCTCCTCCAACAGAACTCCCACTCAAACTCACCTATTTACAGCTCTGTTTGCTAGCTCCTGTGCCCCTGCAGCTGTCTGTGCCACTGCCTGACTGGCTTCTAGCTTTATAGGACCCTGGTCAGTGAAGCCCCGCACCCTAATCAGGGCTCAGCTTCTCTCCCAGAAAAAAGAACCTACACATACAGATACTACCAAAACAAAACCAAACACACACAAACACCTTCTCTTCCAACAGAACTCCCACTCAAAGTCCCCTGTTTACAGCTCTGTTTGCTAGCTCCTGTGCCGCTGCCTGACTGGCTGCTAACTTTATAGGACGCCTAGTCAGTGAAGCCCCGCCCCGTTATCAGGGCTCAGCTTCTCTCCCTGCACAAAGCCTCTACACATACAGATACTACCAATACAAAACCAAACACACACAAATACCTTCTCTTCCAACAGAACTCCCACTCAAAGTCCCCTCTTTACAGCTCTGTTTGCTAGCTCCTGTGCCGCTGCCTGACTGCTTGCTAACTTTATAGGACCCCTCGTCAGTGAAGCCCCGCCCCCTAATCAGGGCTCAGCTTCTCTCCCAGCACAAAGCCCCTACACATACAGATACCAACAATACAAAACCAAACACACACAAATACCTTCTCCTCCAACAGAACTCCCACCCAAACTCCCCTGTTTACAGCTCTGTTTGCTAGCTCCAGTGCCGCTGCAGCTGTCTGTGCCGCTGCCTGACTGGCTGCTACAATCATAGGACCCCTAGTCAGCGAAGCCCCGTCCCCTAATCAGGGCTCAGCTTCTCTCCCAGCACAAAGCTCCTCCAAGCCTCTACAAATACAGATACCACCAATACAAAACGAAACACACACACAAATACCTTCTCCTCAAACAGAACTCCCACTCAAACTCCCCTGTTTACAGCTCTATTTGCTAGCTCCAGTGCCGCTGCAGCTGTCTGTGCCGCTGCCTGACTGGCTGGTACCTTTATAGGACCCCTTGTCAGGGAAGCCCCGCCCCCTAATCAGGGCTCAGCTTTTCTCCCAGCACAAAGCCCCTACACATACAGATACTACCAATACAAAACCAAACACACACAAATACCTTCTCCTCCAACAGAAGTCCCACTCAAACTCCCCTGTTTACAGCTCTGTTTGCTAGCTCCTGTGCCGCTGCCTGACTGGCTGCTACCTTTATAGGACCCCTAGTCAGTGAAGCCAAGCCCCCTAATCAGGGCTCAGCTTCTCTCCCAGCACAAAGCCCCTCCAAGCCTCTACACATACAAATACTACGAATACAAAACCAAACAAACACAAATACCTTCTCTTCCAACAGAACTCCCACTCAAACTCCCCTGTTTACAGCTCAGTTTGCAAGCTCCTGTGCCACTGCAGCTGTCTGTGCCGCTGCCTGACTGGCTGCTCCCTTTATAGGACCCCTGGTCAGTGAAGCCCTGCACCCTAATCAGGGCTCAGCTTCTCTCCCAGCAAAAAGCCCCTACACATACAGATTCTACCAAAACAAAACCAAACACACACAAATACCTTCTCCTCCAACAGAATTGCAACTCAAACTCCCCTGTTTACAGCTCTGTTTGCTAGCTCCTGTGCCACTGCAGCTGTCCGTGCCGCCGCCTGACTGGCTGCTACCTTTATAGGACCCCTAGTCAGTGAAGCCCCGCACCCTAATCAGGGGTCAGCTTCTCTCCCAGAAAAAAGCCCCTAGAAATACAGATACTACCAAAACAAAACCAAACACACACAAATACCTTCTCTTCCAACAGAATTCCCACTCAAAGTCCCCTGTTTTTAGCTCTGTTTGCTAGCCCCTGTATCGCTGCAGCTGTCTGTGCAGCTGCCTGACTGGCTGCTCCCTTTATAGGACCCCTAGTCAGTGAAGCCCCGCCCCCTAATCAGGGCTCAGCTTCTCTCCCAGCACAAAGGCCCTACACATACAGATACCACCAATACAAAACCAAACACACACAAATACCTTCTCCTCCAACAGAACTCCCACTCAAACTCCCCTGTTTACAGCTCTGTTTGCTAGCTCCTGTGCCCCTGTCTGACTGGCTGCTCCCTTTATAGGACCCCTAGTCAGGGAAGCCCCGCCCCCTAATCAGGGCTCAGCTTCTCTGCCAGCACAAATTCCCTACACATGCAGATACTACCAGTACAAAACCAAACACACACAAATACCTTCTCCTCCAACAGAACTCCCACTCAAACTCCCCTCTTTACAGCTCTGTTTGCTAGCTCCTTTGCCACTGCCTGACTGCCTGCTTCCTTTATAGGACCCCTAGTCAGTGAAGCCCCGCCCCCTAATCAGGGCTCAACTTCTCTCCCAGCACAAAGCCCCTACAAGCCTCTACACATACTGATACTAACAATACAAAACCAAACACACACACAGACAAATACCTTCTCCTCCAACAGAACTCCCACTCAAACTCCCCTGTTTACAGCTCTGTTTGCTAGCTCCTGTGCCGCTGCAGCTGTCTGTGCCGCACCCTGACTGGCTGCTACCTTTATAGGACCCCTAGTCAGTGAAGCCCCGCCCTCTAATCAGGTCTCATCTTCTCTCCCAGCACAAAGCCCCTACACATACAGATACTACCAATACAAAACCAAACACACACAAATACCTTCTCCTCCAACAGAACTCCCTTTCAAACTCCCCTGTTTACAGGTCTGTTTGCTAGCTCCTGTGCCGCTGCAGCTGTCTGTGCCGCTGCCTGACTGGCTGCTACCTTTATAGGACCCCTCGACAGTGAAGCCCCGCCCCCTAATCAGGGCTCAGCTTCTCTCCCAGCACAAAGTCCCTCCAAGCCTCTACACATACAAATACTACCAATACAAAACCAAACAAACACAAATACCTTCTCCTCCAACAGAACTCCCACTCAAACTCCCCTGTTTAAAGCTCAGTTTGCAAGCTTCTGTGCCACTGCAGCTGTCTGTGCCGCTGCCTGACTGGCTGCTACCTTTATAGGACCCCTGGTCAGTGAAGCCCCGCACCCTAATCAGGGCTCAGCTTCTCTCCCAGCAAAAAGCCCCTACACATACAGATACTACCAAAACAAAACCAAAATCACACAAATACCTTCTCTTCCAACAGAACTCCCACTCAAACTCCCCTGTTTACAGCTCTGTTTGCTAGCTCCTGTGCCGTTGCAGCTGTCTGTGCCGCTGCCTGACTGGCTGCTACCTTCATAGGACCCCTAGTCAGTGAAGCCCCGCCCCCTAATCTGGGCTCAGCTTCTCTCCCAGCACAAAGCCCCTCCAAGGCTCTACACATACAGATACCACCAATACAAAACCAAACACACACACAAATACCTTCTCCTCCAACAGAACTCCCACTCAAACTCCGCTGTTTACAGCTCTGTTTGCTAGCTCCTGTGCCACTGCAGCTGTCTGTGCCGCTGCCTGACTGGCTGCTGCCTTTATAGGACCCCTAGTCAGTGAAGCCCCGCCCCCTAATCAGGGCTCAGCTTCTCTCCCAGCACAAAGCCCCTACACATACAGATACCACCAACACAAAACCAAACACACACAAATACCTTCTCCTCCAACAGAACTCCCACTCAAACTCCCATGTTTACAGCTCTGTTTGCTAGCTCCTGTACCGCTGCAGCTGTCTGTGTCGCTGCCTGACTGGCTGCTCCCTTTATAGGACCCCTCGTCAGTGAAGCCCCGCGCCCTAATCAGGGCTCAGCTTCTCTCCCAGCACAAAGCCCCTCCAAGGCTCTACACATACAGATACCACCAATACAAAACCAAACACACACACAAATACCTTCTCCTCCAACAGAACTCCCACTCAAACTCCCCTGTTTACAGCTCAGTTTGCAAGCTCCTGTGCCGCTGCAGCTGTCTGGGCCGCTGCCTGACTGGCTGCTAGCTTTATAGGACCCCTAGTCAGTGAAGCCACGCCCCCTAATCAGGGCTCAGCTTCTCTCCCAGCACAAAGCCCCTCCAAGCCTCTACACATACAGATACTACCAATGCAAAACCAAACACACACAAATACCTTCTCCTCCAACAGAACTCCCACTCAAACTCCCCTGTTTAGAGCTCTGTTTGCTCGCTCCTGTGCCACTGCCTGACTGGCTGCTACCTTTATAGGACCCCTAGTCAGTGAAGCCCCGCCCCCTAATCAGGGCTCAGCTTCTCTCCCAGCACAAAGCCCCTCCAAGGCTCTACACATACAGATACCACCAATACAAAACCAAACACACACACAAATACCTTCTCCTCCAACAGAACTCCAACTCAAACTCCCCTGTTTACAGCTCTGTTTGCTAGCTCCTGTACCGCTGCATCTTTCTGTGTCGCTGCCTGACTGGCTGCTCCCTTTATAAGACCCCTCGTCAGTGAAGCCCCGCCCCCTAATCAGGGCCAGGCTTCTCTCCCAGCACAAAGCCCCTACACAAACAGATACCACCAATACAAAACCAAACACACACAAATACCTTCTCCTCCAACAGAACTCCCACTCAAACTCACCTGTTTACAGCTCTGCTTGCTAGCTCCTGTGCCCCTGCAGCTGTCTGTGACGCTGCCTGACTGGCTGCTACCTTCATAGGACCCCTAGTCAGCGAAGCCCCGCCCCCTAATCACGGCTCATCTTCTCTCCCAGCACAAATCCCCTACACATACAGATACTACCAATACAAAACCAAGCACACACAAATACCTTCTCCTCCAACAGAACTCCCACTCAAACTCCCCTGTTTACAGCTCTGTTTGCTAGCTCCTGCGCCGCTGCCTGACTGGCTGCTACCTTTAGAGGACCCCTAGTCAGGGAAGCCCCGCCCCCTAATCAGGGCTCAGATTCTCTCCCAGCACAAAGCCCCTCCAAGCCTCTACACATACAGATACTACCAATACAAAACCAAACACACACAAATACCTTCTCCTCCAAGAGAACTCCCACTCAAACTCACCTGTTTACAGCTCTGTTTGCTAGCTCCTGTGCCACTGCAGCTGTCTCTGCCGCTGCCTGACTGGCTGCTACCTTTATAGGACCCCTAGTCAGTGAAGCCCCGCCCCCTAATCAGGGCTCAGCTTCTCTCTCAGCACAGAGCCCCTACACATACAGATACCACCAACACAAAACCAAACACACACAAATACCTTCTCCTCCAACAGAACTCCCACTCAAACTCCCCTGTTTACAGCACTGTTTGCTAGCTCCTGTGCCCCTGCATCTGTCTGTGCCGCTGCCTGACTGGCTGCTACAATCATAGGACCCCTAGTGAGTGAAGCCCCGCCCCCTAATCAGGGCTCAGATTCTCTCCCAGCACAAAGCCCCTCCAAGCCTCTACTCATACAGATACTCCCAATACAAAACCAAACACACACAAATACCTTCTCCTCCAACAGAACTCCCTCTCAAACTCCCCTGTTTACAGCTCTGTTTGCTAGCTCCTGTGCCGCTGCCTGACTGGCTGCTCCCTTTATAGGACCCCTAGTCAGTGTAGCCCCGCCCCCTAATCAGGGCTCAAATTCTCTCCCAGCACAAAGCCCCTCCAAGCCTCTACACATACAGATACTACCAATACAAAACCAAACAAACACAAATACCCTCTCCTCCAACATAACTCCCACTCAAACTCCCCTTTTACAGCTCAGTTTGCAAGCTCCTGTGCCACTGCAGCTGTCTGTGCCGCTGCCTGACTGGCTGCTACCTTTATAGGACCCCTGGTCAGGGAAGCCCCACACCCTAATCAGGGCTCAGCTTCTCTCCCAGCAAAAAGCCCCTACACATACAGATACTACCAAAACTAAACCAAACACACACAAATATCTTCTCTTCCAAAAGAACTCCCACTCAAACTCCCCAGTTTACAGCTCTGTTTGCTAGCTCCTGCGCCGCTGCCTGACTGGCTGCTACCTTTATAGGACCCCTAGTCAGGGAAGCCCCGACCCCTAATCAGGGCTCAGCTTCTCTCCCAGCACAAAGCCCCTACACATACAGATACCACCAATACAAAACCAAACACACACAAATACCTTCTCCTCCAACAGAACTCCCACTCAGACTCCCCTGTTTACAGCTCTGTTTGCTAGTTCCTGTGCCGCTGCAGCTGTCCGTGCCGCCGCCTGAGTGGCTGCTCCCTTTATAGGACCCCTAGTCAGTTTAGCCCCGCCCCTAATCAGGGCTCAGCTTCTCCCAGCACAAAGCCCCTCCAAACCTCTACACATACAGATACCACCAATACAAAACCAAACACACACACAAATACCTTCTCCTCCAACAGAACTCCCACTCAAACTCCCCTGTTTACAGCACTGTTTGCTAGCTCCTGTGCCCCTGCAGCTGTCTGTGACGCTGCCTGACTGGCTGATACAATCATAGGACCCCTAGTCAGTGAAGCCCCGCCCCCTAATCAGGGCTCAGCTTTTCTCCCAGCACAAAGCCCCTACACATAGAGATACTACCAATACAAAACCAAACACACACAAATACCTTCTCCTCCAACAGAACTCCAACTCAAACTCCCCTGTTTACAGCTCTGTTTGCTAGCTCCTGTACCGCTGCATCTTTCTGTGTCGCTGCCTGACTGGCTGCTCCCTTTATAAGACCCCTCGTCAGTGAAGCCCCGCCCCCTAATCAGGGCCAGGCTTCTCTCCCAGCACAAAGCCCCTACACAAACAGATACTACCAATACAAAACCAAGCACACACAAATACCTTCTCCTCCAACAGAACTCCCACTCAAACTCCCCTGTTTACACCTCTGTTTGCTAGCCCCTGCGCCGCTGCCTGACTGGCTGCTACCTTTAGAGGACCCCTAGTCAGGGAAGCCCCGCCCCCTAATCAGGGCTCAGATTCTCTCCCAGCACAAAGCCCCTCCAAGCCTCTACACATACAGATACTACCAATACAAAACCAAACACACACAAATACCTTCTCCTCCAAGAGAACTCCCACTCAAACTCACCTGTTTACAGCTCTGTTTGCTAGCTCCTGTGCCACTGCAGCTGTCTCTGCCGCTGCCTGACTGGCTGCTACCTTTATAGGACCCCTAGTCAGTGAAGCCCCGCCCCCTAATCAGGGCTCAGCTTCTCTCTCAGCACAGAGCCCCTACACATACAGATACCACCAACACAAAACCAAACACACACAAATACCTTCTCCTCCAACAGAACTCCCACTCAAACTCCCCTGTTTACAGCACTGTTTGCTAGCTCCTGTGCCCCTGCATCTGTCTGTGCCGCTGCCTGACTGGCTGCTACAATCATAGGACCCCTAGTGAGTGAAGCCCCGCCCCCTAATCAGGGCTCAGATTCTCTCCCAGCACAAAGCCCCTCCAAGCCTCTACTCATACAGATACTCCCAACACAAAACCAAACACACACAAATACCTTCTCCTCCAACAGAACTCCCTCTCAAACTCCCCTGTTTACAGCTCTGTTTGCTAGCTCCTGTGCCGCTGCAGCTGTCCATGTCGCCGCCTGACTGGCTGCTCCCTTTATAGGACCCCTATTCAGTGTAGCCCCGCCCCCTAATCAGGGCTCAGCTTCTCTCCCAGCACAAAGCCCCTCCAAGCCTCTACACATACAGATACTACCAATACAAAACCAAACAAACACAAATACCCTCTCCTCCAACATAACTCCCACTCAATCTCCCCTTTTACAGCTCAGTTTGCTAGCTCCTGTGCCGCTGCAGCTGTCTGGGCCGCTGCCTGACTGGCTGCTAGCTTTATAGGACCCCTAGTCAGTGAAGCCACGCCCCCTAATCAGGGCTCAGCTTCTCTCCCAGCACAAAGCCCCTCCAAGCCTCTACACATACAGATACTACCAATGCAAAACCAAACACACACAAATACCTTCTCCTCCAACAGAACTCCCACTCAAACTCCCCTGTTTAGAGCTCTGTTTGCTCGCTCCTGTGCCACTGCCTGACTGGCTGCTACCTTTATAGGACCCCTAGTCAGTGAAGCCCCGCCCCCTAATCAGGGCTCAGCTTCTCTCCCAGCACAAAGCCCCTACACATACAGATACCACCAATACAAAACCAAACACACACAAATACCTTCTCCTCCAACAGAACTCCCTCTCAAACTCCCCTGTTTACAGCTCTGTTTGCTAGCTCCTGTGCCGCTGCAGCTGTCCATGTCGCCGCCTGACTGGCTGCTCCCTTTATAGGACCCCTATTCAGTGTAGCCCCGCCCCCTAATCAGGGCCCAGCTTCTCTCCCAGCACAAAGCCCCTCCAAGCCTCTACACATACAGATACCACCAATACAAAACCAAACACACACACAAATACCTTCTCCTCCAACAGAACTCCCACTCAAACTCCCCTGTTTACAGCACTGTTTGCTAGCTCCTGTGCCCCTGCAGCTGTCTGTGACGCTGCCTGACTGGCTGATACAATCATAGGACCCCTAGTCAGTGAAGCCCCGCCCCCTAATCAGGGCTCAGCTTTTCTCCCAGCTCAAAGCCCCTACACATAGAGATACTACCAATACAAAACCAAACACACACAAATACCTTCTCCTCCAACAGAACTCCAACTCAAACTCCCCTGTTTACAGCTCTGTTTGCTAGCTCCTGTACCGCTGCATCTTTCTGTGTCGCTGCCTGACTGGCTGCTCCCTTTATAAGACCCCTCGTCAGTGAAGCCCCGCCCCCTAATCAGGGCCAGGCTTCTCTCCCAGCACAAAGCCCCTACACAAACAGATACCACCAATACAAAACCAAACACACACAAATACCTTCTCCTCCAACAGAACTCCCACTCAAACTCGCTTGTTTACCCCTCTGTTTGCTAGCTCATGTACCGCTGCACCTGTCTGTGTCGCTGCCTGACTGGCTGCTCCCTTTATAGCACCCATAGTGAGTGAAGCCCCGCCCCCTAATCAGGGCTCAGCTTCTCTCCAAGCACAAAGCCCCTCCAAGCCTCTACACATACAGATACCACCAATACAAAACCAAACACACACAAATACCTTATCCTCCAACAGAACTTCCTCTCAAACTCCCCTGTTTACAGCTCTGTTTGCTAGCTCCTGTTCCGCTGCAGCTGTCTGTGCCCCTGCCTGACTGGCTGGTGCCTTTATAGGACCCTAGTCAGGGAAGCTCCGCCCCCAATCAGGGCTCAGCTTCTCTCCCAGCACAAAGCCCCTCCAAGGCTCTACACATACAGATACCACCAATACAAAACCAAACACACACACAAATACCTTCTCCTCCAACAGAACTCCCACTCAAACTCCGCTGTTTACAGCTCTGTTTGCTAGCTCCTGTGCACTGCAGCTGTCTGTGCCGCTGCCTGACTGGCTGCTGCCTTTATAGGACCCCTCGTCAGTGAAGCCCCGCGCCCTAATCAGGGCCAGGCTTCTCTCCCAGCACAAAGCCCCTACACAAACAGATACCACCAATACAAAACCAAACACACACAAATACCTTCTCCTCCAACAGAACTCCCACTCAAACTCACCTGTTTACAGCTCTGTTTGCTAGCTCCTGCGCCGCTGCCTGACTGGCTGCTACCTTTAGAGGACCCCTAGTCAGGGAAGCCCCGCCCCCTAATCAGGGCTCAGATTCTCTCCCAGCACAGAGCCCCTCCAAGCCTCTACACATACAGATACTACCAATACAAAACCAAACACACACAAATACCTTCTCCTCCAACAGAACTCCCACTCAAACTCACCTGTTTACAGCTCTGTTTGCTAGCTCCTGTGCCACTGCAGCTGTCTGTGCCGCTGCCTGACTGGCTGCTACCTTTATAGGACCCCTAGTCAGTGAAGCCCCGCCCCCTAATCAGGGCTCAGCTTCTCTCTCAGCACAGAGCCCCTACACATACAGATACCACCAACACAAAACCAAACACACACAAATACCTTCTCCTCCAACAGAACTCCCACTCAAACTCCCCTGTTTACAGCACTGTTTGCTAGCTCCTGTGCCCCTGCATCTGTCTGTGCCGCTGCCTGACTGGCTGCTACAATCATAGGACCCCTAGTGAGTGAAGCCCCGCCCCCTAATCAGGGCTCAGATTCTCTCCCAGCACAAAGCCCCTCCAAGCCTCTACTCATACAGATACTCCCAATACAAAACCAAACACACACAAATACCTTCTCCTCCAACAGAACTCCCACTCAAACTCCCCTGTTTACAGGTCTGTTTGCTAGCTCCTGTGCCGCTGCAGCTGTCTGTGCCGCTGCCTGACTGGCTGCTACCTTTATAGGACCCCTCGTCAGTGAAGCCCCGCCCCCTAATCAGGGCTCAGCTTCTCTCCCAGCACAAAGTCCCTCCAAGCCTCTACACATACAAATACTACCAATACAAAAACCAAACAAACACAAATACCTTCTCCTCCAACAGAACTCCCACTCAAACTCCCCTGTTTACAGCTCAGTTTGCAAGCTCCTGTGCCACTGCAGCTGTCTGTGCCGCTGCCTGACTGGCTGCTACCTTTATAGGACCCCTGGTCAGTGAAGCCCCGCACCCTAATCAGGGCTCAGCTTCTCTCCCAGCAAAAAGCCCCTACACATACAGATACTACCAAAACAAAAACCAAACAAACACAAATACCTTCTCCTCCAACAGAACTCCCACTCAAACTCCCCTGTTTACAGCTCTGTTTGCTAGCTCCTGTGCCACTGCCTGACTGGCTGCTAACTTTATAGGACCCCGAGTCAGTGAAGCCCCGCCCCCTAATCAGGGCTCAGCTTCTCTCCCAGCACAAAGACCCTCCAAGCCTATACACATACAGGTACCACCAATACAAAACCAAACACACACAAATACCTTCTCCTCCAACAGAACTCCCACTCAAACTCCCCTGTTTACAGCTCTGTTTGCTAGCTCCTGTGCCGCTGCCGCTGTCCGTGCCGCCGCCTGACTGGCTGCTTCCTTTATAGGACCCCTAGTCAGTGTAGCCCCGCCCCCTAATCAGGGCCCAGCTTCTCTCCCAGCACAAAGCCCCTCCAAGCCTCTACACATACAGGTACCACCAATACAAAACCAAACACACACACAAATACCTTCTCCTTCAACAGAACTCCCACTCAAACTCCCCTGTTTACAGCACTGTTTGCTAGCTCCTGTGCCCCTGCAGCTGTCTGTGACGCTGCCTGACTGGCTGCTACAATCATAGGACCCATAGTCAGTGAAGCCCCGCCCCCTAATCAGGGCTCAGATTCTCTCCCAGCACAAAGCCCCTCCAAGCCTCTACTCATACAGATACTACCAATACAAAACCAAACACACACACAAATACCTTCTTCTCCAAGAGAACTCCCACTCAAACTCCGCTGTTTACAGCTCTGTTTGCTAGCTCCTGTGCCGCTGCAGCTGTCTGTGCCGCTGCCTGACTGGCTGCTGCCTTTATAGGACCCATAGTCAGTGAAGCCCCGCCCCCTAATCAGGGCTCAGCTTCTCTCCCAGCACAAAGCCCCTCCAAGCCTTTACACATACAGATACCACCAATACAAAACCAAACACACACACAAATACCTTCTCCTCAAACAGAACTCCCACTCAAACTCCCCTGTTTACACCTCTATTTGCTAGCTCCAGTGCCGCTGCAGCTGTCTGTGCCGCTGCCTGACTGGCTGGTACCTTTATAGGACCCCTAGTCAGGGAAGCCCCGCCCCCTAATCAGCTCTCAGCTTCTCTCCCAGGACAAAGCCCCTCCAAGCCTCTACACATACAGATACTACCAATACAAAACCAAACAAACACAAATACCTTCTCTTCCAACAGAACTCCCACTCAAACTCCCCTGTTTACAGCTCTGTTTGCTAGCTCCTGTGCCACTGCAGCTGTCTGTGCCGCTGCCTGACTGGCTGCTCCCTTTATAGGACCCCTAGTCAGTGAAGCCCCGCCCCCTAATCAGGGCTCAGCTTCTCTCCCAGCACAAAGCCCCTTCACATACAGATACCACCAATACAAAACCAAACACACACAAATACCTTCTCCTCCAACAGAACTCCCACTCAAACTCCCCTGTTTACAGCTCTGTTTGCTTGCTCCTGTGCCGCTGCTGCTGTCCGTGCCGCCGCCTGACTGGCTGCTCCCTTTATCGGACCCCTAGTCAGTGTAGCCCCGCCCCCTAATCAGGGCTCAGCTTCTCTCCCAGCACAAAGCCCCTCCAAGCCTCTGCACATACAGATACCACCAATACAAAACCAAACACACACACAAATACCTTCTCCTCCAACAGAACTCCTACTCAAACTCCCCTGTTTACAGCACTGTTTGCTAGCTCCTGTGCCGCTGCAGCTGTCTGTGCAGCTGCCTGACTGGCTGCTCCCTTTATAGGACCCCTAGTCAGTGAAGCCCCGCCCCCTAATCAGGGCTCAGCTTCTCTCCCAGCACAAAGCCCCTCCAAGCCTCTACACATACAGATACTACCAATACAAAACCAAACAAACACAAATACGTTCTCCTCCAACAGAACTCCCACTCAAACTCCCCTGTTTACAGCTCAGTTTGCAAGCTCCTGTGCCACTGCAGCTGTCTGTGCCGCTGCCTGACTGGCTGCTACCTTTATAGGACCCCTGGTGAGTGAAGCCCCGCACCCTAATCGGGGCTCAGCTTCTCTCCCAGCAAAAAGCCCCTACACATACAGATACTACCAAAACAAAACCAAACACACACAAACACCTTCTCTTCCAACAGAACTCCCACTCAAAGTCCCCTGTTTACAGCTCTGTTTGCTAGCTCCTGTGCCGCTGCCTGACTGGCTGCTCCCTTTATAGGACCCCTAGTAAGTGAAGCCCCGCCCCCTAATCAGGGCTCAGCTTCTCTCCCAGCACAAAGCCCCTACACATACAGATACCACCAATACAAAACCAAACACACACACAAATACCTTCTCCTCCAACAGAACTCCCACTCAAACTCCCCTGTTTACAGCTCTGTTTGCTAGCTCCTGTGCCGCTGCAGCTGTCCGTGCCGCCGCCTGACTGGCTGCTCCCTTTCTAGGACCCCTAGTCAGTGAAGCCCCGCCCCCTAATCAGGGCTCAGCTTTTCTCCCAGCACAAAGCCCCTCCAAGCCTCTACACATACAGATATTACCAATACGAAACCAAACACACACATATACCTTCTCCTCCAACAGAACTCCCACTCAAACTCCCCTGTTTACAGCTCTCTTTGCTAGCTCCTGTGCCACTGCAGCTGTCTGTGCCGCTGCCTGACTGGCTGCTGCCTTTATAGGACCCCTAGTCAGTGAAGCCCCGCCCCCTAATCAGGGCTCAGCTTCTCTCCAAGCACAGAGCCCCTACACATACAGATACTACCAATACAAAACCAAACACACACAAATACCTTCTCCTCCAACAGAACTCCCACTCAAACTCACCTATTTACAGCTCTGTTTGCTAGCTCCTGTGCCCCTGCAGCTGTCTGTGCCGCTGCCTGACTGGCTTCTAGCTTTATAGGACCCTGGTCAGTGAAGCCCCGCACCCTAATCAGGGCTCAGCTTCTCTCCCAGAAAAAAGAACCTACACATACAGATACTACCAAAACAAAACCAAACACACACAAACACCTTCTCTTCCAACAGAACTCCCACTCAAAGTCCCCTGTTTACAGCTCTGTTTGCTAGCTCCTGTGCCGCTGCCTGACTGGCTGCTAACTTTATAGGACGCCTAGTCAGTGAAGCCCCGCCCCGTTATCAGGGCTCAGCTTCTCTCCCTGCACAAAGCCTCTACACATACAGATACTACCAATACAAAACCAAACACACACAAATACCTTCTCTTCCAACAGAACTCCCACTCAAAGTCCCCTCTTTACAGCTCTGTTTGCTAGCTCCTGTGCCGCTGCCTGACTGCTTGCTAACTTTATAGGACCCCTCGTCAGTGAAGCCCCGCCCCCTAATCAGGGCTCAGCTTCTCTCCCAGCACAAAGCCCCTACACATACAGATACCAACAATACAAAACCAAACACACACAAATACCTTCTCCTCCAACAGAACTCCCACCCAAACTCCCCTGTTTACAGCTCTATTTGCTAGCTCCAGTACCGCTGCAGCTGTCTGTGCCGCTGCCTGACTGGCTGGTACCTTTATAGGACCCCTAGTCAGGGAAGCCCCGCCCCCTAATCAGGGCTCAGCTTTTGTCCCAGCACAAAGCCCCTACACATACAGATACTACCAATACAAAACCGAACACACACAAATACCTTCTCCTCCCACAGAACTCCCACTCAAACTCCCCTGTTTACAGCTCTGTTTGCTAGCTCCTGTGCCCCTGCAGCTCTCTGTGATGCTGCCTGACTGGCTGCTACAATCATAGGACCCCTAGTCAGCGAAGCCCCGTCCCCTAATCAGGGCTCAGCTTCTCTCCCAGCACAAAGCTCCTCCAAGCCTCTACAAATACAGATACCACCAATACAAAACCAAACACACACACAAATACCTTCTCCTCAAACAGAACTCCCACTCAAACTCCCCTGTTTACAGCTCTATTTGCTAGCTCCAGTGCCGCTGCAGCTGTCTGTGCCGCTGCCTGACTGGCTGCTCCCTTTCTAGGACCCCTAGTCAGTGAAGCCCCGCCCCCTAATCAGGGCTCAGCTTTTCTCCCAGCACAAAGCCCCTCCAAGCCTCTACACATACAGATATTACCAATACGAAACCAAACACACACATATACCTTCTCCTCCAACAGAACTCCCACTCAAACTCCCCTGTTTACAGCTCTCTTTGCTAGCTCCTGTGCCACTGCAGCTGTCTGTGCCGCTGCCTGACTGGCTGCTGCCTTTATAGGACCCCTAGTCAGTGAAGCCCCGCCCCCTAATCAGGGCTCAGCTTCTCTCCAAGCACAGAGCCCCTACACATACAGATACTACCAATACAAAACCAAACACACACAAATACCTTCTCCTCCAACAGAACTCCCACTCAAACTCACCTATTTACAGCTCTGTTTGCTAGCTCCTGTGCCCCTGCAGCTGTCTGTGCCACTGCCTGACTGGCTTCTAGCTTTATAGGACCCTGGTCAGTGAAGCCCCGCACCCTAATCAGGGCTCAGCTTCTCTCCCAGAAAAAAGAACCTACACATACAGATACTACCAAAACAAAACCAAACACACACAAACACCTTCTCTTCCAACAGAACTCCCACTCAAAGTCCCCTGTTTACAGCTCTGTTTGCTAGCTCCTGTGCCGCTGCCTGACTGGCTGCTAACTTTATAGGACGCCTAGTCAGTGAAGCCCCGCCCCGTTATCAGGGCTCAGCTTCTCTCCCTGCACAAAGCCTCTACACATACAGATACTACCAATACAAAACCAAACACACACAAATACCTTCTCTTCCAACAGAACTCCCACTCAAAGTCCCCTCTTTACAGCTCTGTTTGCTAGCTCCTGTGCCGCTGCCTGACTGCTTGCTAACTTTATAGGACCCCTCGTCAGTGAAGCCCCGCCCCCTAATCAGGGCTCAGCTTCTCTCCCAGCACAAAGCCCCTACACATACAGATACCAACAATACAAAACCAAACACACACAAATACCTTCTCCTCCAACAGAACTCCCACCCAAACTCCCCTGTTTACAGCTCTGTTTGCTAGCTCCAGTGCCGCTGCAGCTGTCTGTGCCGCTGCCTGACTGGCTGCTACAATCATAGGACCCCTAGTCAGCGAAGCCCCGTCCCCTAATCAGGGCTCAGCTTCTCTCCCAGCACAAAGCTCCTCCAAGCCTCTACAAATACAGATACCACCAATACAAAACGAAACACACACACAAATACCTTCTCCTCAAACAGAACTCCCACTCAAACTCCCCTGTTTACAGCTCTATTTGCTAGCTCCAGTGCCGCTGCAGCTGTCTGTGCCGCTGCCTGACTGGCTGGTACCTTTATAGGACCCCTTGTCAGGGAAGCCCCGCCCCCTAATCAGGGCTCAGCTTTTCTCCCAGCACAAAGCCCCTACACATACAGATACTACCAATACAAAACCAAACACACACAAATACCTTCTCCTCCAACAGAAGTCCCACTCAAACTCCCCTGTTTACAGCTCTGTTTGCTAGCTCCTGTGCCGCTGCCTGACTGGCTGCTACCTTTATAGGACCCCTAGTCAGTGAAGCCAAGCCCCCTAATCAGGGCTCAGCTTCTCTCCCAGCACAAAGCCCCTCCAAGCCTCTACACATACAAATACTACGAATACAAAACCAAACAAACACAAATACCTTCTCTTCCAACAGAACTCCCACTCAAACTCCCCTGTTTACAGCTCAGTTTGCAAGCTCCTGTGCCACTGCAGCTGTCTGTGCCGCTGCCTGACTGGCTGCTCCCTTTATAGGACCCCTGGTCAGTGAAGCCCTGCACCCTAATCAGGGCTCAGCTTCTCTCCCAGCAAAAAGCCCCTACACATACAGATTCTACCAAAACAAAACCAAACACACACAAATACCTTCTCCTCCAACAGAATTGCAACTCAAACTCCCCTGTTTACAGCTCTGTTTGCTAGCTCCTGTGCCACTGCAGCTGTCCGTGCCGCCGCCTGACTGGCTGCTACCTTTATAGGACCCCTAGTCAGTGAAGCCCCGCACCCTAATCAGGGGTCAGCTTCTCTCCCAGAAAAAAGCCCCTACAAATACAGATACTACCAAAACAAAACCAAACACACACAAATACCTTCTCTTCCAACAGAATTCCCACTCAAAGTCCCCTGTTTTTAGCTCTGTTTGCTAGCCCCTGTATCGCTGCAGCTGTCTGTGCAGCTGCCTGACTGGCTGCTCCCTTTATAGGACCCCTAGTCAGTGAAGCCCCGCCCCCTAATCAGGGCTCAGCTTCTCTCCCAGCACAAAGGCCCTACACATACAGATACCACCAATACAAAACCAAACACACACAAATACCTTCTCCTCCAACAGAACTCCCACTCAAACTCCCCTGTTTACAGCTCTGTTTGCTAGCTCCTGTGCCCCTGCAGCTGTCTGTGATGCTGCCTGACTGGCTGCTACAATCATAGGACCCCTAGTCAGCGAAGCCCCGTCCCCTAATCAGGGCTCAGCTTCTCTCCCAGCACAAAGCTCCTCCAAGCCTCTACAAATACAGATACCACCAATACAAAACCAAACACACACACAAATACCTTCTCCTCCAACAGAACTCCCACTCAAACTCCCCTGTTTACAGCTCTATTGGCTAGCTCCAGTGCCGCTGCAGCTGTCTGTGCCGCTGCCTGACTGGCTGCTCCCTTTATAGGACCCCTAGTCAGTGAACCCCGCCCCCTAATCAGGGCTCAGCTTCTCTCCCAGCACAAAGCCCCTACACATACAGATGCTACCAATACAAAACCAAACACACACAAATACCTTCTCCTCGAACAGAACTCCCTCTCAAACTCCCCTGTTTACAGCTCTGTTTGCTAGCTCCTGTGCCGCTGCCTGATTGGCTGCTACCTTTATAGGACCCCTAGTCAGTGAAGCCTCGCCCCCTAATCAGGGCTCATCTTCTCTCCCAGCACAAAGCCCCTCCAAGCCTCTAAACATACAGATACTGCCAATACAATACCAAACACACACACAAATACCTTCTCCTCCAACAGAAGTCCCACTCAAACTCCCCTGTTTACAGCTCTGTTTGCTAGCTCCTGTACCGCTGCAGCTGTCTGTGTTGCTGCCTGTCTGGCTGCTCCCTTTATAGGAACCCTCGTCAGTGAAGCCCCGCCCCCTAATCAGGGCTCAGCTTCTCTCCCAGCACAAAGCCCCTCCAAGCCTCTACACATACAGATACCACCAATACAAAACCAAACACACACACAAATGCCTTCTCCTCCAACAGAACTCCCTCTCAAACTCCCCTCTTTACAGCTCTGTTTGCTAGCTCCAGTGCCGCTGCAGCTGTCTGTCTGCTACCTTTACAGGACCCCTAGTCAGTGAAGCCCCGCCCCAAAATCAGGGCTCAGCTTCTCTCCCAGCACAAAGCCCCTCCAAGCCTTTACACATACAGATACTACCAATACAAAACCAAACACACACAAATACCTTCTCCTCCAACAGAACTCCCACTCAAACTCCCCTGTTTACAGCTCAGTTTGCAAGCTCCTGTGCCACTGCAGCTGTCTGTGCCGCTGCCTGACTGGCTGCTACCTTTATAGGACCCCTGGTCAGTGAAGCCCTGCACCCTAATCAGGGCTCAGCTTCTCTCCAAGCAAAAAGCCCCTACACATACAGATACCACCAATACAAAACCAAACACACACAAATACCTTCTCCTCCAACAGAACTCCCACTCAAACTCCCCTGTTTACAGCTCTGTTTGCTAGCTCCTGTGCCCCTGCAGCTGTCTGTGACGCTGCCTGACTGGCTGCTACAATCATAGGACCCCTAGTCAGCGAAGCCCCGCCCCCTAATCAGGGCTCGGCTTCTCTCCCAGCACAAAGCCCCTCCAAGCCTCTACAAATACAGATACCACCAATACAAAACCAAACACACACACAAATACCTTCTCCTCCAACAGAACTCCCACTCAAACTCCCCTGTTTACAGCTCTGTTTGCTAGCTCCTGTTCCGCTGCAGCTGTCTGTGTCGCTGCCTGACTGGCTGCTCCCTTTATAGGACCCCTAGTCAGTGAAGCCCTGCCCCCTAATCAGGGCTCAGATTCTCTCCCAGCACAAAGCCTCTACTCATACAGATACTACCAATACAAAACCAAACACACAAATACCTTCTCCTCCAACAGAACTCCCACTCAAACTCCCCTGTTTACAGCTCTGTTTGCTAGCTCCTGTGCCGCTGCCTGATTGGCTGCTACCTTTATAGGACCCCTAGTCAGGGAAGCCCCGCCCCCTAATCAGGGCTCAGCTTCTCTCCCAGCACAAATCCCTTCCAAGCCTCTACACATACAGATACTACCAATACAAAACCAAACACACACAGAAATACCTTCTCCTCAAACAGAACTCCCACTCAGACTCCCCTGTTTACAGCTCTGTTTGCTAGCTCCTGTGCCGCTGCCTGACTGGCTGCTACCTTTATAGGACCCCTAGTCAGTGAAGCCCCGCCCCCTAATCAGGGCTGAGCTTCGCTCCCAGCACAAAGCCCCTCCAAGCTCTACACATACAGATACTACCATTACAAAACCAAACACACACACAAATAGCTTCTCCTCCAACAGAACTCCCACCCAAAGTCCCCTATTTACATCTCTGTTTGCTAGCTCCTGTACCGCTGCAGCTGTCTGTGTCGCTGCCTGACTGGCTGCTGCCTTTATAGGACCCCTAGTCAGTGAAGCCCCGCCCCCTAATCAGGGCTCAGCTTCTCCCCCAGCACAAAGCCCCTACACATACAGATGCTACCAATACAAAACCAAACACACACAAATACCTTCTCCTCCAACAGAACTCCCACTCAGACTCCCCTGTTTACAGCTCTGTTTGCTAGTTCCTGTGCCGCTGCAGCTGTCCGTGCCGCCGCCTGAGTGGCTGCTCCCTTTATAGGACCCCTAGTCAGTTTAGCCCCGCCCCTAATCAGGGCTCAGCTTCTCCCAGCACAAAGCCCCTCCAAACCTCTACACATACAGATACCACCAATACAAAACCAAACACACACACAAATACCTTCTCCTCCAACAGAACTCCCACTCAAACTCCCCTGTTTACAGCACTGTTTGCTAGCTCCTGTGCCCCTGCAGCTGTCTGTGACGCTGCCTGACTGGCTGATACAATCATAGGACCCCTAGTCAGTGAAGCCCCGCCCCCTAATCAGGGCTCAGCTTTTCTCCCAGCACAAAGCCCCTACACATAGAGATACTACCAATACAAAACCAAACACACACAAATACCTTCTCCTCCAACAGAACTCCAACTCAAACTCCCCTGTTTACAGCTCTGTTTGCTAGCTCCTGTACCGCTGCATCTTTCTGTGTCGCTGCCTGACTGGCTGCTCCCTTTATAAGACCCCTCGTCAGTGAAGCCCCGCCCCCTAATCAGGGCCAGGCTTCTCTCCCAGCACAAAGCCCCTACACAAACAGATACTACCAATACAAAACCAAGCACACACAAATACCTTCTCCTCCAACAGAACTCCCACTCAAACTCCCCTGTTTACACCTCTGTTTGCTAGCCCCTGCGCCGCTGCCTGACTGGCTGCTACCTTTAGAGGACCCCTAGTCAGGGAAGCCCCGCCCCCTAATCAGGGCTCAGATTCTCTCCCAGCACAAAGCCCCTCCAAGCCTCTACACATACAGATACTACCAATACAAAACCAAACACACACAAATACCTTCTCCTCCAAGAGAACTCCCACTCAAACTCACCTGTTTACAGCTCTGTTTGCTAGCTCCTGTGCCACTGCAGCTGTCTCTGCCGCTGCCTGACTGGCTGCTACCTTTATAGGACCCCTAGTCAGTGAAGCCCCGCCCCCTAATCAGGGCTCAGCTTCTCTCTCAGCACAGAGCCCCTACACATACAGATACCACCAACACAAAACCAAACACACACAAATACCTTCTCCTCCAACAGAACTCCCACTCAAACTCCCCTGTTTACAGCACTGTTTGCTAGCTCCTGTGCCCCTGCATCTGTCTGTGCCGCTGCCTGACTGGCTGCTACAATCATAGGACCCCTAGTGAGTGAAGCCCCGCCCCCTAATCAGGGCTCAGATTCTCTCCCAGCACAAAGCCCCTCCAAGCCTCTACTCATACAGATACTCCCAACACAAAACCAAACACACACAAATACCTTCTCCTCCAACAGAACTCCCTCTCAAACTCCCCTGTTTACAGCTCTGTTTGCTAGCTCCTGTGCCGCTGCAGCTGTCCATGTCGCCGCCTGACTGGCTGCTCCCTTTATAGGACCCCTATTCAGTGTAGCCCCGCCCCCTAATCAGGGCTCAGCTTCTCTCCCAGCACAAAGCCCCTCCAAGCCTCTACACATACAGATACTACCAATACAAAACCAAACAAACACAAATACCCTCTCCTCCAACATAACTCCCACTCAATCTCCCCTTTTACAGCTCAGTTTGCTAGCTCCTGTGCCGCTGCAGCTGTCTGGGCCGCTGCCTGACTGGCTGCTAGCTTTATAGGACCCCTAGTCAGTGAAGCCACGCCCCCTAATCAGGGCTCAGCTTCTCTCCCAGCACAAAGCCCCTCCAAGCCTCTACACATACAGATACTACCAATGCAAAACCAAACACACACAAATACCTTCTCCTCCAACAGAACTCCCACTCAAACTCCCCTGTTTAGAGCTCTGTTTGCTCGCTCCTGTGCCACTGCCTGACTGGCTGCTACCTTTATAGGACCCCTAGTCAATGAAGCCCCGCCCTCTAATCAGGGCTCAGCTTCTCTCCCAGCACAAAGCCCCTACACATACACATACTACCAATACAAAACCAAACACACACAAATACCTTCTCCTCCAACAGAACTCCCTCTCAAACTCCCCTGTTTACAGGTCTGTTTGCTAGCTCCTGTGCCGCTGCCGCTGTCCGTGCCGCCGCCTGACTGGCTGCTTCCTTTATAGGACCCCTAGTCAGTGTAGCCCCGCCCCCTAATCAGGGCCCAGCTTCTCTCCCAGCACAAAGCCCCTCCAAGCCTCTACACATACAGGTACCACCAATACAAAACCAAACACACACACAAATACCTTCTCCTTCAACAGAACTCCCACTCAAACTCCCCTGTTTACAGCACTGTTTGCTAGCTCCTGTGCCCCTGCAGCTGTCTGTGACGCTGCCTGACTGGCTGCTACAATCATAGGACCCATAGTCAGTGAAGCCCCGCCCCCTAATCAGGGCTCAGATTCTCTCCCAGCACAAAGCCCCTCCAAGCCTCTACTCATACAGATACTACCAATACAAAACCAAACACACACAAATACCTTCTTCTCCAAGAGAACTCCCACTCAAACTCCGCTGTTTACAGCTCTGTTTGCTTGCTCCTGTGCCGCTGCTGCTGTCCGTGCCGCCGCCTGACTGGCTGCTCCCTTTATCGGACCCCTAGTCAGTGTAGCCCCGCCCCCTAATCAGGGCTCAGCTTCTCTCCCAGCACAAAGCCCCTCCAAGCCTCTGCACATACAGATACCACCAATACAAAACCAAACACACACACAAATACCTTCTCCTCCAACAGAACTCCTACTCAAACTCCCCTGTTTACAGCACTGTTTGCTAGCTCCTGTACCGCTGCAGCTGTCTGTGTCGCTGCCTGACTGGCTGCTCCCTTTATAGGACCCCTCGTCAGTGAAGCCCCGCCCCCTAATCAGGGCTCAGCTTCTCTCCCGGCACAAAGCCCCTCCAAGCCTCTACACATACAGATACCACCAATACAAAACCAAACACACACACAAATGCCTTCTCCTCCAACAGAACTCCCACTCAAACTCCCGTGTTTACAGCTCTGTTTGCTAGCTCCAGTGCCGCTGCAGCTGTCTGTGACGCTGCCTGACTGGCTGCTACAATCATAGGACCCCTCGTCAGTGAAGCCCCGCCCCCAAATCAGGGCTCATCTTCTCTCCCAGCACAAAGCCCCTCCAAGCCTCTACACATACAGATACTACCAATACAAAACCAAACAAACACAAATACCTTCTCCTCCAACAGAACTCCCACTCAAACTCCCCTGTTTACAGCTCTGTTTGCTACCTCCTGTGCTGCTGCCTGACTGGCTGCTACCTTTATAGGACCCCTAGTCAGGGAAGCCCCGCCCCCTAATAAGGGCTCAGCTTCTCTCCCAGCACAAAGCCCCTGCACATACAGATACTAACAATACAAAACCAAACACACACACAAATACCTTCTCCTCCAACAGAACTCCCACTCAATCTCCCCTTTTTACAGATCTGTTTGCTAGCTCCAGTGCCGCTGCAGCTGTCTGTGCCGCTGCCTGACTGGCTGGTACCTTTATAGGACCCCTAGTCAGTGAAGCCCCGCCCCCTAATCAGGGCTCAGCTTCTCTCCCAGCACAAAGCCCCTACACATACAGGTACTACTAATAGAAAACCAAGCACACACAAATCCCTTCTCCTCCAACACAACTCCCACTCAAACTCCCCTGTTTACAGCTCTGTTTGCTAGCTCCTGTGCCCCTGCAGCTGTCTGTGCAGCTGCCTTACTGGCTGCTCCCTTTATAGGACCCCTCGTCAGTGAAGCCCCGCCCCCTAATCAGGGCTAGGCTTCTCTCCCAGCACAAAGCCCCTACACATACAGATACCACCAACACAAAACCAAACACACACAAATACCTTCTCCTCCAACAGAACTCCCACTGAAACTCGCTTGTTTACAGCTCTGTTTGCTAGCTCCTGTACCGCTGCAGCTGTCTGTGTCGCTGCCTGACTGGCTGCTCCCTTTATAGGACCCCTCGTCAGTGAAGCCCCGCCCCCTAATCAGGGCTCAGCTTCGCCCCCAGCACAAAGCCCCTCCAAGCCTCTACACATACAGATACTACCAATACAAAACCAAACACACACACAAATACCTTCTCCTCCAACAGAACTCCCACTCAAACTCCCCTGTTTACAGCTCTGTTTGCTAGCTCCTGTATCGCTGCAGCTGTCTGTGCAGCTGCCTGACTGGCTGCTCCCTTTATAGGACCCCTAGTCAGTGAAGCCCCGCCCCCTAATCAGGGCTCAGCTTCTCTCCCAGCACAAAGCCCCTACACATACAGATACCACCAATACAAAACCAAACACACACAAATACCTTCTCCTCGAACAGAACTCCCACTCAAACTCCCCTGTTTACAGCTCTGTTTGCTAGCTCCTGTGCCCCTGCAGCTGTCTGTGAGGCTGCCTGATTGGCTGCTACAATCATAGGACCCCTAGTCAGTGAAGCCCCGTCCCCTCTTCAGGGCTCAGCTTCTCTCCCAGCACAAAGCTCCTCCAAGCCTCTACAAATACAGATACTACCAATACAAAACCAAGCACACACACAAATACCTTCTCCTCAAACAGAACCCCCACTCAAACTCCCCTGTTTACAGCTCTATTTGCTAGCTCCAGTGCCGCTGCAGCTGTCTGTGCCGCTGCCTGACTGGCTGGTACCTTTATAGGACCCCTAGTCAGGGAAGCCCCGCCCCCTAATCAGGGCTCATCTTCTCTCCCAGCACAAAGCCCCTCCAAGCCTCTACACATACAGATACTACCAATACAAAACCAAACAAACACAAATACCTTCTCCTCCAACAGAACTCCCTCTCAAACTCCCCTGTTTACCGCTCTGTTTGCCAGCTCCTGTGCCGCTGCCTGACTGGCTGCTACCTTTATAGGACCCCTAGTCAGGGAAGCCCCGCCCCCTAATCAGGGCTAGGCTTCTCTCCCAGCACAAAGCCCCTACACATACAGATACCACCAACACAAAACCAAACACAAACAAATACCTTCTCCTCCAACAGAACACCCACTGAAACTCGCTTGTTTACAGCTCTGTTTGCTAGCTCCTGTACCGCTGCAGCTGTCTGTGTCGCTGCCTGACTGGCTGCTCCCTTTATAGGACCCATAGTCAGTGAAGCCCCGCCCCCTAATCAGGGCTCAGCTTCGCCCCCAGCACAAAGCCCCTCCAAGCCTCTACACATACAGATACTACCAATACAAAACCAAACACACACACAAATACCTTCTCCTCCAACAGAACTCCCACTCAAACTCCCCTGCTTACAGCTCTGTTTGCTAGCTCCTGTGCCCCTGCAGCTGTCTGTGATGCTGCCTGACTGGCTGCTACAATCATAGGACCCCTAGTCAGCGAAGCCCCGTCCCCTAATCAGGGCTCAGCTTCTCTCCCAGCACAAAGCTCCTCCAAGCCTCTACAAATACAGATACCACCAATACAAAACCAAACACACACACAAATACCTTCTCCTCCAACAGAACTCCCACTCAAACTCCCCTGTTTACAGCTCTATTGGCTAGCTCCAGTGCCGCTGCAGCTGTCTGTGCCGCTGCCTGACTGGCTGCTCCCTTTATAGGACCCCTAGTCAGTGAACCCCGCCCCCTAATCAGGGCTCAGCTTCTCTCCCAGCACAAAGCCCCTACACATACAGATGCTACCAATACAAAACCAAACACACACAAATACCTTCTCCTCGAACAGAACTCCCTCTCAAACTCCCCTGTTTACAGCTCTGTTTGCTAGCTCCTGTGCCGCTGCCTGATTGGCTGCTACCTTTATAGGACCCCTAGTCAGTGAAGCCTCGCCCCCTAATCAGGGCTCATCTTCTCTCCCAGCACAAAGCCCCTCCAAGCCTCTAAACATACAGATACTGCCAATACAATACCAAACACACACACAAATACCTTCTCCTCCAACAGAAGTCCCACTCAAACTCCCCTGTTTACAGCTCTGTTTGCTAGCTCCTGTACCGCTGCAGCTGTCTGTGTTGCTGCCTGTCTGGCTGCTCCCTTTATAGGAACCCTCGTCAGTGAAGCCCCGCCCCCTAATCAGGGCTCAGCTTCTCTCCCAGCACAAAGCCCCTCCAAGCCTCTACACATACAGATACCACCAATACAAAACCAAACACACACACAAATGCCTTCTCCTCCAACAGAACTCCCTCTCAAACTCCCCTCTTTACAGCTCTGTTTGCTAGCTCCAGTGCCGCTGCAGCTGTCTGTCTGCTACCTTTACAGGACCCCTAGTCAGTGAAGCCCCGCCCCAAAATCAGGGCTCAGCTTCTCTCCCAGCACAAAGCCCCTCCAAGCCTTTACACATACAGATACTACCAATACAAAACCAAACACACACAAATACCTTCTCCTCCAACAGAACTCCCACTCAAACTCCCCTGTTTACAGCTCAGTTTGCAAGCTCCTGTGCCACTGCAGCTGTCTGTGCCGCTGCCTGACTGGCTGCTACCTTTATAGGACCCCTGGTCAGTGAAGCCCTGCACCCTAATCAGGGCTCAGCTTCTCTCCAAGCAAAAAGCCCCTACACATACAGATACCACCAATACAAAACCAAACACACACAAATACCTTCTCCTCCAACAGAACTCCCACTCAAACTCCCCTGTTTACAGCTCTGTTTGCTAGCTCCTGTGCCCCTGCAGCTGTCTGTGACGCTGCCTGACTGGCTGCTACAATCATAGGACCCCTAGTCAGCGAAGCCCCGCCCCCTAATCAGGGCTCGGCTTCTCTCCCAGCACAAAGCCCCTCCAAGCCTCTACAAATACAGATACCACCAATACAAAACCAAACACACACACAAATACCTTCTCCTCCAACAGAACTCCCACTCAAACTCCCCTGTTTACAGCTCTGTTTGCTAGCTCCTGTTCCGCTGCAGCTGTCTGTGTCGCTGCCTGACTGGCTGCTCCCTTTATAGGACCCCTAGTCAGTGAAGCCCTGCCCCCTAATCAGGGCTCAGATTCTCTCCCAGCACAAAGCCTCTACTCATACAGATACTACCAATACAAAACCAAACACACAAATACCTTCTCCTCCAACAGAACTCCCACTCAAACTCCCCTGTTTACAGCTCTGTTTGCTAGCTCCTGTGCCGCTGCCTGATTGGCTGCTACCTTTATAGGACCCCTAGTCAGGGAAGCCCCGCCCCCTAATCAGGGCTCAGCTTCTCTCCCAGCACAAATCCCTTCCAAGCCTCTACACATACAGATACTACCAATACAAAACCAAACACACACAGAAATACCTTCTCCTCAAACAGAACTCCCACTCAGACTCCCCTGTTTACAGCTCTGTTTGCTAGCTCCTGTGCCGCTGCCTGACTGGCTGCTACCTTTATAGGACCCCTAGTCAGTGAAGCCCCGCCCCCTAATCAGGGCTGAGCTTCGCTCCCAGCACAAAGCCCCTCCAAGCTCTACACATACAGATACTACCATTACAAAACCAAACACACACACAAATAGCTTCTCCTCCAACAGAACTCCCACCCAAAGTCCCCTATTTACATCTCTGTTTGCTAGCTCCTGTACCGCTGCAGCTGTCTGTGTCGCTGCCTGACTGGCTGCTGCCTTTATAGGACCCCTAGTCAGTGAAGCCCCGCCCCCTAATCAGGGCTCAGCTTCTCCCCCAGCACAAAGCCCCTACACATACAGATGCTACCAATACAAAACCAAACACACACAAATACCTTCTCCTCCAACAGAACTCCCACTCAGACTCCCCTGTTTACAGCTCTGTTTGCTAGTTCCTGTGCCGCTGCAGCTGTCCGTGCCGCCGCCTGAGTGGCTGCTCCCTTTATAGGACCCCTAGTCAGTTTAGCCCCGCCCCTAATCAGGGCTCAGCTTCTCCCAGCACAAAGCCCCTCCAAACCTCTACACATACAGATACCACCAATACAAAACCAAACACACACACAAATACCTTCTCCTCCAACAGAACTCCCACTCAAACTCCCCTGTTTACAGCACTGTTTGCTAGCTCCTGTGCCCCTGCAGCTGTCTGTGACGCTGCCTGACTGGCTGATACAATCATAGGACCCCTAGTCAGTGAAGCCCCGCCCCCTAATCAGGGCTCAGCTTTTCTCCCAGCACAAAGCCCCTACACATAGAGATACTACCAATACAAAACCAAACACACACAAATACCTTCTCCTCCAACAGAACTCCAACTCAAACTCCCCTGTTTACAGCTCTGTTTGCTAGCTCCTGTACCGCTGCATCTTTCTGTGTCGCTGCCTGACTGGCTGCTCCCTTTATAAGACCCCTCGTCAGTGAAGCCCCGCCCCCTAATCAGGGCCAGGCTTCTCTCCCAGCACAAAGCCCCTACACAAACAGATACTACCAATACAAAACCAAGCACACACAAATACCTTCTCCTCCAACAGAACTCCCACTCAAACTCCCCTGTTTACACCTCTGTTTGCTAGCCCCTGCGCCGCTGCCTGACTGGCTGCTACCTTTAGAGGACCCCTAGTCAGGGAAGCCCCGCCCCCTAATCAGGGCTCAGATTCTCTCCCAGCACAAAGCCCCTCCAAGCCTCTACACATACAGATACTACCAATACAAAACCAAACACACACAAATACCTTCTCCTCCAAGAGAACTCCCACTCAAACTCACCTGTTTACAGCTCTGTTTGCTAGCTCCTGTGCCACTGCAGCTGTCTCTGCCGCTGCCTGACTGGCTGCTACCTTTATAGGACCCCTAGTCAGTGAAGCCCCGCCCCCTAATCAGGGCTCAGCTTCTCTCTCAGCACAGAGCCCCTACACATACAGATACCACCAACACAAAACCAAACACACACAAATACCTTCTCCTCCAACAGAACTCCCACTCAAACTCCCCTGTTTACAGCACTGTTTGCTAGCTCCTGTGCCCCTGCATCTGTCTGTGCCGCTGCCTGACTGGCTGCTACAATCATAGGACCCCTAGTGAGTGAAGCCCCGCCCCCTAATCAGGGCTCAGATTCTCTCCCAGCACAAAGCCCCTCCAAGCCTCTACTCATACAGATACTCCCAACACAAAACCAAACACACACAAATACCTTCTCCTCCAACAGAACTCCCTCTCAAACTCCCCTGTTTACAGCTCTGTTTGCTAGCTCCTGTGCCGCTGCAGCTGTCCATGTCGCCGCCTGACTGGCTGCTCCCTTTATAGGACCCCTATTCAGTGTAGCCCCGCCCCCTAATCAGGGCTCAGCTTCTCTCCCAGCACAAAGCCCCTCCAAGCCTCTACACATACAGATACTACCAATACAAAACCAAACAAACACAAATACCCTCTCCTCCAACATAACTCCCACTCAATCTCCCCTTTTACAGCTCAGTTTGCTAGCTCCTGTGCCGCTGCAGCTGTCTGGGCCGCTGCCTGACTGGCTGCTAGCTTTATAGGACCCCTAGTCAGTGAAGCCACGCCCCCTAATCAGGGCTCAGCTTCTCTCCCAGCACAAAGCCCCTCCAAGCCTCTACACATACAGATACTACCAATGCAAAACCAAACACACACAAATACCTTCTCCTCCAACAGAACTCCCACTCAAACTCCCCTGTTTAGAGCTCTGTTTGCTCGCTCCTGTGCCACTGCCTGACTGGCTGCTACCTTTATAGGACCCCTAGTCAATGAAGCCCCGCCCTCTAATCAGGGCTCAGCTTCTCTCCCAGCACAAAGCCCCTACACATACACATACTACCAATACAAAACCAAACACACACAAATACCTTCTCCTCCAACAGAACTCCCTCTCAAACTCCCCTGTTTACAGGTCTGTTTGCTAGCTCCTGTGCCGCTGCCGCTGTCCGTGCCGCCGCCTGACTGGCTGCTTCCTTTATAGGACCCCTAGTCAGTGTAGCCCCGCCCCCTAATCAGGGCCCAGCTTCTCTCCCAGCACAAAGCCCCTCCAAGCCTCTACACATACAGGTACCACCAATACAAAACCAAACACACACACAAATACCTTCTCCTTCAACAGAACTCCCACTCAAACTCCCCTGTTTACAGCACTGTTTGCTAGCTCCTGTGCCCCTGCAGCTGTCTGTGACGCTGCCTGACTGGCTGCTACAATCATAGGACCCATAGTCAGTGAAGCCCCGCCCCCTAATCAGGGCTCAGATTCTCTCCCAGCACAAAGCCCCTCCAAGCCTCTACTCATACAGATACTACCAATACAAAACCAAACACACACAAATACCTTCTTCTCCAAGAGAACTCCCACTCAAACTCCGCTGTTTACAGCTCTGTTTGCTTGCTCCTGTGCCGCTGCTGCTGTCCGTGCCGCCGCCTGACTGGCTGCTCCCTTTATCGGACCCCTAGTCAGTGTAGCCCCGCCCCCTAATCAGGGCTCAGCTTCTCTCCCAGCACAAAGCCCCTCCAAGCCTCTGCACATACAGATACCACCAATACAAAACCAAACACACACACAAATACCTTCTCCTCCAACAGAACTCCTACTCAAACTCCCCTGTTTACAGCACTGTTTGCTAGCTCCTGTACCGCTGCAGCTGTCTGTGTCGCTGCCTGACTGGCTGCTCCCTTTATAGGACCCCTCGTCAGTGAAGCCCCGCCCCCTAATCAGGGCTCAGCTTCTCTCCCGGCACAAAGCCCCTCCAAGCCTCTACACATACAGATACCACCAATACAAAACCAAACACACACACAAATGCCTTCTCCTCCAACAGAACTCCCACTCAAACTCCCGTGTTTACAGCTCTGTTTGCTAGCTCCAGTGCCGCTGCAGCTGTCTGTGACGCTGCCTGACTGGCTGCTACAATCATAGGACCCCTCGTCAGTGAAGCCCCGCCCCCAAATCAGGGCTCATCTTCTCTCCCAGCACAAAGCCCCTCCAAGCCTCTACACATACAGATACTACCAATACAAAACCAAACAAACACAAATACCTTCTCCTCCAACAGAACTCCCACTCAAACTCCCCTGTTTACAGCTCTGTTTGCTACCTCCTGTGCTGCTGCCTGACTGGCTGCTACCTTTATAGGACCCCTAGTCAGGGAAGCCCCGCCCCCTAATAAGGGCTCAGCTTCTCTCCCAGCACAAAGCCCCTGCACATACAGATACTAACAATACAAAACCAAACACACACACAAATACCTTCTCCTCCAACAGAACTCCCACTCAATCTCCCCTTTTTACAGATCTGTTTGCTAGCTCCAGTGCCGCTGCAGCTGTCTGTGCCGCTGCCTGACTGGCTGGTACCTTTATAGGACCCCTAGTCAGTGAAGCCCCGCCCCCTAATCAGGGCTCAGCTTCTCTCCCAGCACAAAGCCCCTACACATACAGGTACTACTAATAGAAAACCAAGCACACACAAATCCCTTCTCCTCCAACACAACTCCCACTCAAACTCCCCTGTTTACAGCTCTGTTTGCTAGCTCCTGTGCCCCTGCAGCTGTCTGTGCAGCTGCCTTACTGGCTGCTCCCTTTATAGGACCCCTCGTCAGTGAAGCCCCGCCCCCTAATCAGGGCTAGGCTTCTCTCCCAGCACAAAGCCCCTACACATACAGATACCACCAACACAAAACCAAACACACACAAATACCTTCTCCTCCAACAGAACTCCCACTGAAACTCGCTTGTTTACAGCTCTGTTTGCTAGCTCCTGTACCGCTGCAGCTGTCTGTGTCGCTGCCTGACTGGCTGCTCCCTTTATAGGACCCCTCGTCAGTGAAGCCCCGCCCCCTAATCAGGGCTCAGCTTCGCCCCCAGCACAAAGCCCCTCCAAGCCTCTACACATACAGATACTACCAATACAAAACCAAACACACACACAAATACCTTCTCCTCCAACAGAACTCCCACTCAAACTCCCCTGTTTACAGCTCTGTTTGCTAGCTCCTGTATCGCTGCAGCTGTCTGTGCAGCTGCCTGACTGGCTGCTCCCTTTATAGGACCCCTAGTCAGTGAAGCCCCGCCCCCTAATCAGGGCTCAGCTTCTCTCCCAGCACAAAGCCCCTACACATACAGATACCACCAATACAAAACCAAACACACACAAATACCTTCTCCTCGAACAGAACTCCCACTCAAACTCCCCTGTTTACAGCTCTGTTTGCTAGCTCCTGTGCCCCTGCAGCTGTCTGTGAGGCTGCCTGATTGGCTGCTACAATCATAGGACCCCTAGTCAGTGAAGCCCCGTCCCCTCTTCAGGGCTCAGCTTCTCTCCCAGCACAAAGCTCCTCCAAGCCTCTACAAATACAGATACTACCAATACAAAACCAAGCACACACACAAATACCTTCTCCTCAAACAGAACCCCCACTCAAACTCCCCTGTTTACAGCTCTATTTGCTAGCTCCAGTGCCGCTGCAGCTGTCTGTGCCGCTGCCTGACTGGCTGGTACCTTTATAGGACCCCTAGTCAGGGAAGCCCCGCCCCCTAATCAGGGCTCATCTTCTCTCCCAGCACAAAGCCCCTCCAAGCCTCTACACATACAGATACTACCAATACAAAACCAAACAAACACAAATACCTTCTCCTCCAACAGAACTCCCTCTCAAACTCCCCTGTTTACCGCTCTGTTTGCCAGCTCCTGTGCCGCTGCCTGACTGGCTGCTACCTTTATAGGACCCCTAGTCAGGGAAGCCCCGCCCCCTAATCAGGGCTAGGCTTCTCTCCCAGCACAAAGCCCCTACACATACAGATACCACCAACACAAAACCAAACACAAACAAATACCTTCTCCTCCAACAGAACACCCACTGAAACTCGCTTGTTTACAGCTCTGTTTGCTAGCTCCTGTACCGCTGCAGCTGTCTGTGTCGCTGCCTGACTGGCTGCTCCCTTTATAGGACCCATAGTCAGTGAAGCCCCGCCCCCTAATCAGGGCTCAGCTTCGCCCCCAGCACAAAGCCCCTCCAAGCCTCTACACATACAGATACTACCAATACAAAACCAAACACACACACAAATACCTTCTCCTCCAACAGAACTCCCACTCAAACTCCCCTGCTTACAGCTCTGTTTGCTAGCTCCTGTGCTGCTGCCTGACTGGCTGCTACCTTTATAGGACCCCTAGTCAGGGAAGCCCCGCCCCCTAATAAGGGCTCAGCTTCTCTCCCAGCACAAAGCCCCTGCACATACAGATACTACCAATACAAAACCAAACACACACAAATACCTTCTCCTCCAACAGAACTCCCTCTCAAACTCCCCTGTTTACAGCTCTGTTTGCTAGCTCCTGTGCTGCTGCCTGACTGGCTGCTACCTTTATAGGACCCCTAGTCAGTGAAGCCCCGCCCCCTAATCAGGGCTCAGCTTCGCTCCCAGCACAAAGCCCCTCCAAGCCTCTACACATACAGATACTACCAATACAAGAGCAAACACACACACAAATACCTTCTCCTCCAACAGAACTCCCACTCAAACTCCCCTGTTTACAGCTCTGTTTGCTAGCTCCTGTACCGCTGCAGCTGTCTGTGTCGCTGCCTGACTGGCTGCTCCCTTTATAGGACCCCTAGTCAGTGAAGCCCCGCCCCCTAATCAGGGCTCAGCTTCTCTCCCAGCACAAAGCCCCTAAACATACAGATACCACCAATACAAAACCAAACACACACAAATACCTTCTCCTCCAACAGAACTCCCACTCAAACTCCCCTGTTTACAGCTCTGTTTGCTAGCTCCTGTGCCCCTGCAGCTGTCTGTGAGGCTGCCTGACTGGCTGCTACAATCATAGGACCCCTAGTCAGCGAAGCCCCGTCCCCTCATCAGGGCTCAGCTTCTCTCCCAGCACAAAGCCCCTCCAAGCCTCTACACATACAGATAGTACCAATACAAAACCAAACACACACAAATACCTTCTCGTCCAACAGAACTCCCACTCAAACTCCCCTGTTTACAGCTCTGTTTGCTAGCTCCAGTGCCGCTGCAGCTGTCTGTGCCGCTGCCTGACTGGCTTCTACCTTCATAGGACCCCTAGTCAGTGAAGCCCCGCCCCCTAATCAGGGCTCAGCTTCTCTCCCAGCACAAAGCCCCTCCAAGCCTCTACACATACAGATACTACCAATACAAAACCAAACAAACACAAATACCTTCTCCTCCAACAGAACTCCCACTCAAACTCCCCTGTTTACAGCCCTGTTTGCTAGCTCCTGTGCCGCTGCCTGACTGGATGCTACCGTTAAAGGACCCCTAGTAAATGAAGCCCCGCCCCCTAATCAGGGCTCAGCTTCTCTCCCAGCACTAAGCCCCTCCAAGCCCCTACACACACAGATACTACCAATACAAAACCAAACGCACACAAATACCTTCTCCTCCAACAGAACTCCCACTCAAACTCGCTTGTTTACCCCTCTGTTTGCTAGCTCATGTACCGCTGCACCTGTCTGTGTCGCTGCCTGACTGGCTGCTCCCTTTATAGCACCCATAGTGAGTGAAGCCCCGCCCCCTAATCAGGGCTCAGCTTCTCTCCAAGCACAAAGCCCCTCCAAGCCTCTACACATACAGATACCACCAATACAAAACCAAACACACACAAATACCTTATCCTCCAACAGAACTTCCTCTCAAACTCCCCTGTTTACAGCTCTGTTTGCTAGCTCCTGTTCCGCTGCAGCTGTCTGTGCCCCTGCCTGACTGGCTGGTGCCTTTATAGGACCCTAGTCAGGGAAGCTCCGCCCCCAATCAGGGCTCAGCTTCTCTCCCAGCACAAAGCCCCTCCAAGGCTCTACACATACAGATACCACCAATACAAAACCAAACACACACACAAATACCTTCTCCTCCAACAGAACTCCCACTCAAACTCCGCTGTTTACAGCTCTGTTTGCTAGCTCCTGTGCACTGCAGCTGTCTGTGCCGCTGCCTGACTGGCTGCTGCCTTTATAGGACCCCTCGTCAGTGAAGCCCCGCGCCCTAATCAGGGCTCAGCTTCTCTCCCAGCACAAAGCCCCTCCAAGGCTCTACACATACAGATACCACCAATACAAAACCAAACACACACACAAATACCTTCTCCTCCAACAGAACTCCCACTCAAACTCCCCTGTTTACAGCTCAGTTTGCAAGCTCCTGTGCCGCTGCAGCTGTCTGGGCCGCTGCCTGACTGGCTGCTAGCTTTATAGGACCCCTAGTCAGTGAAGCCACGCCCCCTAATCAGGGCTCAGCTTCTCTCCCAGCACAAAGCCCCTCCAAGCCTCTACACATACAGATACTACCAATGCAAAACCAAACACACACAAATACCTTCTCCTCCAACAGAACTCCCACTCAAACTCCCCTGTTTACAGCTCTGTTTGCTCGCTCCTGTGCCACTGCCTGACTGGCTGCTACCTTTATAGGACCCCTAGTCAGTGAAGCCCCGCCCCCTAATCAGGGCTAGGCTTCTCTCCCAGCACAAAGCCCCTACACATACAGATACCACCAACACAAAACCAAACACAAACAAATACCTTCTCCTCCAACAGAACACCCACTGAAACTCGCTTGTTTACAGCTCTGTTTGCTAGCTCCTGTACCGCTGCAGCTGTCTGTGTCGCTGCCTGACTGGCTGCTCCCTTTATAGGACCCATAGTCAGTGAAGCCCCGCCCCCTAATCAGGGCTCAGCTTCGCCCCCAGCACAAAGCCCCTCCAAGCCTCTACACATACAGATACTACCAATACAAAACCAAACACACACACAAATACCTTCTCCTCCAACAGAACTCCCACTCAAACTCCCCTGCTTACAGCTCTGTTTGCTAGCTCCTGTGCTGCTGCCTGACTGGCTGCTACCTTTATAGGACCCGTAGTCAGGGAAGCCCCGCCCCCTAATAAGGGCTCAGCTTCTCTCCCAGCACAAAGCCCCTGCACATACAGATACTACCAATACAAAACCAAACACACACAAATACCTTCTCCTCCAACAGAACTCCCTCTCAAACTCCCCTGTTTACAGCTCTGTTTGCTAGCTCCTGTGCTGCTGCCTGACTGGCTGCTACCTTTATAGGACCCCTAGTCAGTGAAGCCCCGCCCCCTAATCAGGGCTCAGCTTCGCTCCCAGCACAAAGCCCCTCCAAGCCTCTACACATACAGATACTACCAATACAAGAGCAAACACACACACAAATACCTTCTCCTCCAACAGAACTCCCACTCAAACTCCCCTGTTTACAGCTCTGTTTGCTAGCTCCTGTACCGCTGCAGCTGTCTGTGTCGCTGCCTGACTGGCTGCTCCCTTTATAGGACCCCTAGTCAGTGAAGCCCCGCCCCCTAATCAGGGCTCAGCTTCTCTCCCAGCACAAAGCCCCTACACATACAGATACCACCAATACAAAACCAAACACACACAAATACCTTCTCCTCCAACAGAACTCCCACTCAAACTCCCCTGTTTACAGCTCTGTTTGCTAGCTCCTGTGCCCCTGCAGCTGTCTGTGAGGCTGCCTGACTGGCTGCTACAATCATAGGACCCCTAGTCAGCGAAGCCCCGTCCCCTCATCAGGGCTCAGCTTCTCTCCCAGCACAAAGCCCCTCCAAGCCTCTACACATACAGATAGTACCAATACAAAACCAAACACACACAAATACCTTCTCGTCCAACAGAACTCCCACTCAAACTCCCCTGTTTACAGCTCTGTTTGCTAGCTCCAGTGCCGCTGCAGCTGTCTGTGCCGCTGCCTGACTGGCTTCTACCTTCATAGGACCCCTAGTCAGTGAAGCCCCGCCCCCTAATCAGGGCTCAGCTTCTCTCCCAGCACAAAGCCCCTCCAAGCCTCTACACATACAGATACTACCAATACAAAACCAAACAAACACAAATACCTTCTCCTCCAACAGAACTCCCACTCAAACTCCCCTGTTTACAGCCCTGTTTGCTAGCTCCTGTGCCGCTGCCTGACTGGATGCTACCGTTAAAGGACCCCTAGTAAATGAAGCCCCGCCCCCTAATCAGGGCTCAGCTTCTCTCCCAGCACTAAGCCCCTCCAAGCCCCTACACACACAGATACTACCAATACAAAACCAAACGCACACAAATACCTTCTCCTCCAACAGAACTCCCACTCAAACTCGCTTGTTTACCCCTCTGTTTGCTAGCTCATGTACCGCTGCACCTGTCTGTGTCGCTGCCTGACTGGCTGCTCCCTTTATAGCACCCATAGTGAGTGAAGCCCCGCCCCCTAATCAGGGCTCAGCTTCTCTCCAAGCACAAAGCCCCTCCAAGCCTCTACACATACAGATACCACCAATACAAAACCAAACACACACAAATACCTTATCCTCCAACAGAACTTCCTCTCAAACTCCCCTGTTTACAGCTCTGTTTGCTAGCTCCTGTTCCGCTGCAGCTGTCTGTGCCCCTGCCTGACTGGCTGGTGCCTTTATAGGACCCTAGTCAGGGAAGCTCCGCCCCCAATCAGGGCTCAGCTTCTCTCCCAGCACAAAGCCCCTCCAAGGCTCTACACATACAGATACCACCAATACAAAACCAAACACACACACAAATACCTTCTCCTCCAACAGAACTCCCACTCAAACTCCCCTGCTTACAGCTCTGTTTGCTAGCTCCTGTGCCCCTGCAGCTGTCTGTGATGCTGCCTGACTGGCTGCTACAATCATAGGACCCCTAGTCAGCGAAGCCCCGTCCCCTAATCAGGGCTCAGCTTCTCTCCCAGCACAAAGCTCCTCCAAGCCTCTACAAATACAGATACCACCAATACAAAACCAAACACACACACAAATACCTTCTCCTCCAACAGAACTCCCACTCAAACTCCCCTGTTTACAGCTCTATTGGCTAGCTCCAGTGCCGCTGCAGCTGTCTGTGCCGCTGCCTGACTGGCTGCTCCCTTTATAGGACCCCTAGTCAGTGAACCCCGCCCCCTAATCAGGGCTCAGCTTCTCTCCCAGCACAAAGCCCCTACACATACAGATGCTACCAATACAAAACCAAACACACACAAATACCTTCTCCTCGAACAGAACTCCCTCTCAAACTCCCCTGTTTACAGCTCTGTTTGCTAGCTCCTGTGCCGCTGCCTGATTGGCTGCTACCTTTATAGGACCCCTAGTCAGTGAAGCCTCGCCCCCTAATCAGGGCTCATCTTCTCTCCCAGCACAAAGCCCCTCCAAGCCTCTAAACATACAGATACTGCCAATACAATACCAAACACACACACAAATACCTTCTCCTCCAACAGAAGTCCCACTCAAACTCCCCTGTTTACAGCTCTGTTTGCTAGCTCCTGTACCGCTGCAGCTGTCTGTGTTGCTGCCTGTCTGGCTGCTCCCTTTATAGGAACCCTCGTCAGTGAAGCCCCGCCCCCTAATCAGGGCTCAGCTTCTCTCCCAGCACAAAGCCCCTCCAAGCCTCTACACATACAGATACCACCAATACAAAACCAAACACACACACAAATGCCTTCTCCTCCAACAGAACTCCCTCTCAAACTCCCCTCTTTACAGCTCTGTTTGCTAGCTCCAGTGCCGCTGCAGCTGTCTGTCTGCTACCTTTACAGGACCCCTAGTCAGTGAAGCCCCGCCCCAAAATCAGGGCTCAGCTTCTCTCCCAGCACAAAGCCCCTCCAAGCCTTTACACATACAGATACTACCAATACAAAACCAAACACACACAAATACCTTCTCCTCCAACAGAACTCCCACTCAAACTCCCCTGTTTACAGCTCAGTTTGCAAGCTCCTGTGCCACTGCAGCTGTCTGTGCCGCTGCCTGACTGGCTGCTACCTTTATAGGACCCCTGGTCAGTGAAGCCCTGCACCCTAATCAGGGCTCAGCTTCTCTCCAAGCAAAAAGCCCCTACACATACAGATACCACCAATACAAAACCAAACACACACAAATACCTTCTCCTCCAACAGAACTCCCACTCAAACTCCCCTGTTTACAGCTCTGTTTGCTAGCTCCTGTGCCCCTGCAGCTGTCTGTGACGCTGCCTGACTGGCTGCTACAATCATAGGACCCCTAGTCAGCGAAGCTCCGCCCCCTAATCAGGGCTCGGCTTCTCTCCCAGCACAAAGCCCCTCCAAGCCTCTACAAATACAGATACCACCAATACAAAACCAAACACACACACAAATACCTTCTCCTCCAACAGAACTCCCACTCAAACTCCCCTGTTTACAGCTCTGTTTGCTAGCTCCTGTTCCGCTGCAGCTGTCTGTGTCGCTGCCTGACTGGCTGCTCCCTTTATAGGACCCCTAGTCAGTGAAGCCCTGCCCCCTAATCAGGGCTCAGATTCTCTCCCAGCACAAAGCCTCTACTCATACAGATACTACCAATACAAAACCAAACACACAAATACCTTCTCCTCCAACAGAACTCCCACTCAAACTCCCCTGTTTACAGCTCTGTTTGCTAGCTCCTGTGCCGCTGCCTGATTGGCTGCTACCTTTATAGGACCCCTAGTCAGGGAAGCCCCGCCCCCTAATCAGGGCTCAGCTTCTCTCCCAGCACAAATCCCTTCCAAGCCTCTACACATACAGATACTACCAATACAAAACCAAACACACACAGAAATACCTTCTCCTCAAACAGAACTCCCACTCAGACTCCCCTGTTTACAGCTCTGTTTGCTAGCTCCTGTGCCGCTGCCTGACTGGCTGCTACCTTTATAGGACCCCTAGTCAGTGAAGCCCCGCCCCCTAATCAGGGCTGAGCTTCGCTCCCAGCACAAAGCCCCTCCAAGCTCTACACATACAGATACTACCATTACAAAACCAAACACACACACAAATAGCTTCTCCTCCAACAGAACTCCCACCCAAAGTCCCCTATTTACATCTCTGTTTGCTAGCTCCTGTACCGCTGCAGCTGTCTGTGTCGCTGCCTGACTGGCTGCTGCCTTTATAGGACCCCTAGTCAGTGAAGCCCCGCCCCCTAATCAGGGCTCAGCTTCTCCCCCAGCACAAAGCCCCTACACATACAGATGCTACCAATACAAAACCAAACACACACAAATACCTTCTCCTCCAACAGAACTCCCACTCAGACTCCCCTGTTTACAGCTCTGTTTGCTAGTTCCTGTGCCGCTGCAGCTGTCCGTGCCGCCGCCTGAGTGGCTGCTCCCTTTATAGGACCCCTAGTCAGTTTAGCCCCGCCCCTAATCAGGGCTCAGCTTCTCCCAGCACAAAGCCCCTCCAAACCTCTACACATACAGATACCACCAATACAAAACCAAACACACACACAAATACCTTCTCCTCCAACAGAACTCCCACTCAAACTCCCCTGTTTACAGCACTGTTTGCTAGCTCCTGTGCCCCTGCAGCTGTCTGTGACGCTGCCTGACTGGCTGATACAATCATAGGACCCCTAGTCAGTGAAGCCCCGCCCCCTAATCAGGGCTCAGCTTTTCTCCCAGCACAAAGCCCCTACACATAGAGATACTACCAATACAAAACCAAACACACACAAATACCTTCTCCTCCAACAGAACTCCAACTCAAACTCCCCTGTTTACAGCTCTGTTTGCTAGCTCCTGTACCGCTGCATCTTTCTGTGTCGCTGCCTGACTGGCTGCTCCCTTTATAAGACCCCTCGTCAGTGAAGCCCCGCCCCCTAATCAGGGCCAGGCTTCTCTCCCAGCACAAAGCCCCTACACAAACAGATACTACCAATACAAAACCAAGCACACACAAATACCTTCTCCTCCAACAGAACTCCCACTCAAACTCCCCTGTTTACACCTCTGTTTGCTAGCCCCTGCGCCGCTGCCTGACTGGCTGCTACCTTTAGAGGACCCCTAGTCAGGGAAGCCCCGCCCCCTAATCAGGGCTCAGATTCTCTCCCAGCACAAAGCCCCTCCAAGCCTCTACACATACAGATACTACCAATACAAAACCAAACACACACAAATACCTTCTCCTCCAAGAGAACTCCCACTCAAACTCACCTGTTTACAGCTCTGTTTGCTAGCTCCTGTGCCACTGCAGCTGTCTCTGCCGCTGCCTGACTGGCTGCTACCTTTATAGGACCCCTAGTCAGTGAAGCCCCGCCCCCTAATCAGGGCTCAGCTTCTCTCTCAGCACAGAGCCCCTACACATACAGATACCACCAACACAAAACCAAACACACACAAATACCTTCTCCTCCAACAGAACTCCCACTCAAACTCCCCTGTTTACAGCACTGTTTGCTAGCTCCTGTGCCCCTGCATCTGTCTGTGCCGCTGCCTGACTGGCTGCTACAATCATAGGACCCCTAGTGAGTGAAGCCCCGCCCCCTAATCAGGGCTCAGATTCTCTCCCAGCACAAAGCCCCTCCAAGCCTCTACTCATACAGATACTCCCAACACAAAACCAAACACACACAAATACCTTCTCCTCCAACAGAACTCCCTCTCAAACTCCCCTGTTTACAGCTCTGTTTGCTAGCTCCTGTGCCGCTGCAGCTGTCTGGGCCGCTGCCTGACTGGCTGCTAGCTTTATAGGACCCCTATTCAGTGTAGCCCCGCCCCCTAATCAGGGCTCAGCTTCTCTCCCAGCACAAAGCCCCTCCAAGCCTCTACACATACAGATACTACCAATACAAAACCAAACAAACACAAATACCCTCTCCTCCAACATAACTCCCACTCAATCTCCCCTTTTACAGCTCAGTTTGCTAGCTCCTGTGCCGCTGCAGCTGTCTGGGCCGCTGCCTGACTGGCTGCTAGCTTTATAGGACCCCTAGTCAGTGAAGCCACGCCCCCTAATCAGGGCTCAGCTTCTCTCCCAGCACAAAGCCCCTCCAAGCCTCTACACATACAGATACTACCAATGCAAAACCAAACACACACAAATACCTTCTCCTCCAACAGAACTCCCACTCAAACTCCCCTGTTTAGAGCTCTGTTTGCTCGCTCCTGTGCCACTGCCTGACTGGCTGCTACCTTTATAGGACCCCTAGTCAATGAAGCCCCGCCCTCTAATCAGGGCTCAGCTTCTCTCCCAGCACAAAGCCCCTACACATACACATACTACCAATACAAAACCAAACACACACAAATACCTTCTCCTCCAACAGAACTCCCTCTCAAACTCCCCTGTTTACAGGTCTGTTTGCTAGCTCCTGTGCCGCTGCCGCTGTCCGTGCCGCCGCCTGACTGGCTGCTTCCTTTATAGGACCCCTAGTCAGTGTAGCCCCGCCCCCTAATCAGGGCCCAGCTTCTCTCCCAGCACAAAGCCCCTCCAAGCCTCTACACATACAGGTACCACCAATACAAAACCAAACACACACACAAATACCTTCTCCTTCAACAGAACTCCCACTCAAACTCCCCTGTTTACAGCACTGTTTGCTAGCTCCTGTGCCCCTGCAGCTGTCTGTGACGCTGCCTGACTGGCTGCTACAATCATAGGACCCATAGTCAGTGAAGCCCCGCCCCCTAATCAGGGCTCAGATTCTCTCCCAGCACAAAGCCCCTCCAAGCCTCTACTCATACAGATACTACCAATACAAAACCAAACACACACAAATACCTTCTTCTCCAAGAGAACTCCCACTCAAACTCCGCTGTTTACAGCTCTGTTTGCTTGCTCCTGTGCCGCTGCTGCTGTCCGTGCCGCCGCCTGACTGGCTGCTCCCTTTATCGGACCCCTAGTCAGTGTAGCCCCGCCCCCTAATCAGGGCTCAGCTTCTCTCCCAGCACAAAGCCCCTCCAAGCCTCTGCACATACAGATACCACCAATACAAAACCAAACACACACACAAATACCTTCTCCTCCAACAGAACTCCTACTCAAACTCCCCTGTTTACAGCACTGTTTGCTAGCTCCTGTACCGCTGCAGCTGTCTGTGTCGCTGCCTGACTGGCTGCTCCCTTTATAGGACCCCTCGTCAGTGAAGCCCCGCCCCCTAATCAGGGCTCAGCTTCTCTCCCGGCACAAAGCCCCTCCAAGCCTCTACACATACAGATACCACCAATACAAAACCAAACACACACACAAATGCCTTCTCCTCCAACAGAACTCCCACTCAAACTCCCGTGTTTACAGCTCTGTTTGCTAGCTCCAGTGCCGCTGCAGCTGTCTGTGACGCTGCCTGACTGGCTGCTACAATCATAGGACCCCTCGTCAGTGAAGCCCCGCCCCCAAATCAGGGCTCATCTTCTCTCCCAGCACAAAGCCCCTCCAAGCCTCTACACATACAGATACTACCAATACAAAACCAAACAAACACAAATACCTTCTCCTCCAACAGAACTCCCACTCAAACTCCCCTGTTTACAGCTCTGTTTGCTACCTCCTGTGCTGCTGCCTGACTGGCTGCTACCTTTATAGGACCCCTAGTCAGGGAAGCCCCGCCCCCTAATAAGGGCTCAGCTTCTCTCCCAGCACAAAGCCCCTGCACATACAGATACTAACAATACAAAACCAAACACACACACAAATACCTTCTCCTCCAACAGAACTCCCACTCAATCTCCCCTTTTTACAGATCTGTTTGCTAGCTCCAGTGCCGCTGCAGCTGTCTGTGCCGCTGCCTGACTGGCTGGTACCTTTATAGGACCCCTAGTCAGTGAAGCCCCGCCCCCTAATCAGGGCTCAGCTTCTCTCCCAGCACAAAGCCCCTACACATACAGGTACTACTAATAGAAAACCAAGCACACACAAATCCCTTCTCCTCCAACACAACTCCCACTCAAACTCCCCTGTTTACAGCTCTGTTTGCTAGCTCCTGTGCCCCTGCAGCTGTCTGTGCAGCTGCCTTACTGGCTGCTCCCTTTATAGGACCCCTCGTCAGTGAAGCCCCGCCCCCTAATCAGGGCTAGGCTTCTCTCCCAGCACAAAGCCCCTACACATACAGATACCACCAACACAAAACCAAACACACACAAATACCTTCTCCTCCAACAGAACTCCCACTGAAACTCGCTTGTTTACAGCTCTGTTTGCTAGCTCCTGTACCGCTGCAGCTGTCTGTGTCGCTGCCTGACTGGCTGCTCCCTTTATAGGACCCCTCGTCAGTGAAGCCCCGCCCCCTAATCAGGGCTCAGCTTCGCCCCCAGCACAAAGCCCCTCCAAGCCTCTACACATACAGATACTACCAATACAAAACCAAACACACACACAAATACCTTCTCCTCCAACAGAACTCCCACTCAAACTCCCCTGTTTACAGCTCTGTTTGCTAGCTCCTGTATCGCTGCAGCTGTCTGTGCAGCTGCCTGACTGGCTGCTCCCTTTATAGGACCCCTAGTCAGTGAAGCCCCGCCCCCTAATCAGGGCTCAGCTTCTCTCCCAGCACAAAGCCCCTACACATACAGATACCACCAATACAAAACCAAACACACACAAATACCTTCTCCTCGAACAGAACTCCCACTCAAACTCCCCTGTTTACAGCTCTGTTTGCTAGCTCCTGTGCCCCTGCAGCTGTCTGTGAGGCTGCCTGATTGGCTGCTACAATCATAGGACCCCTAGTCAGTGAAGCCCCGTCCCCTCTTCAGGGCTCAGCTTCTCTCCCAGCACAAAGCTCCTCCAAGCCTCTACAAATACAGATACTACCAATACAAAACCAAGCACACACACAAATACCTTCTCCTCAAACAGAACCCCCACTCAAACTCCCCTGTTTACAGCTCTATTTGCTAGCTCCAGTGCCGCTGCAGCTGTCTGTGCCGCTGCCTGACTGGCTGGTACCTTTATAGGACCCCTAGTCAGGGAAGCCCCGCCCCCTAATCAGGGCTCATCTTCTCTCCCAGCACAAAGCCCCTCCAAGCCTCTACACATACAGATACTACCAATACAAAACCAAACAAACACAAATACCTTCTCCTCCAACAGAACTCCCTCTCAAACTCCCCTGTTTACCGCTCTGTTTGCCAGCTCCTGTGCCGCTGCCTGACTGGCTGCTACCTTTATAGGACCCCTAGTCAGGGAAGCCCCGCCCCCTAATCAGGGCTAGGCTTCTCTCCCAGCACAAAGCCCCTACACATACAGATACCACCAACACAAAACCAAACACAAACAAATACCTTCTCCTCCAACAGAACACCCACTGAAACTCGCTTGTTTACAGCTCTGTTTGCTAGCTCCTGTACCGCTGCAGCTGTCTGTGTCGCTGCCTGACTGGCTGCTCCCTTTATAGGACCCATAGTCAGTGAAGCCCCGCCCCCTAATCAGGGCTCAGCTTCGCCCCCAGCACAAAGCCCCTCCAAGCCTCTACACATACAGATACTACCAATACAAAACCAAACACACACACAAATACCTTCTCCTCCAACAGAACTCCCACTCAAACTCCCCTGCTTACAGCTCTGTTTGCTAGCTCCTGTGCTGCTGCCTGACTGGCTGCTACCTTTATAGGACCCCTAGTCAGGGAAGCCCCGCCCCCTAATAAGGGCTCAGCTTCTCTCCCAGCACAAAGCCCCTGCACATACAGATACTACCAATACAAAACCAAACACACACAAATACCTTCTCCTCCAACAGAACTCCCTCTCAAACTCCCCTGTTTACAGCTCTGTTTGCTAGCTCCTGTGCTGCTGCCTGACTGGCTGCTACCTTTATAGGACCCCTAGTCAGTGAAGCCCCGCCCCCTAATCAGGGCTCAGCTTCGCTCCCAGCACAAAGCCCCTCCAAGCCTCTACACATACAGATACTACCAATACAAGAGCAAACACACACACAAATACCTTCTCCTCCAACAGAACTCCCACTCAAACTCCCCTGTTTACAGCTCTGTTTGCTAGCTCCTGTACCGCTGCAGCTGTCTGTGTCGCTGCCTGACTGGCTGCTCCCTTTATAGGACCCCTAGTCAGCGAAGCCCCGTCCCCTCATCAGGGCTCAGCTTCTCTCCCAGCACAAAGCCCCTCCAAGCCTCTACACATACAGATAGTACCAATACAAAACCAAACACACACAAATACCTTCTCGTCCAACAGAACTCCCACTCAAACTCCCCTGTTTACAGCTCTGTTTGCTAGCTCCAGTGCCGCTGCAGCTGTCTGTGCCGCTGCCTGACTGGCTTCTACCTTCATAGGACCCCTAGTCAGTGAAGCCCCGCCCCCTAATCAGGGCTCAGCTTCTCTCCCAGCACAAAGCCCCTCCAAGCCTCTACACATACAGATACTACCAATACAAAACCAAACAAACACAAATACCTTCTCCTCCAACAGAACTCCCACTCAAACTCCCCTGTTTACAGCCCTGTTTGCTAGCTCCTGTGCCGCTGCCTGACTGGATGCTACCGTTAAAGGACCCCTAGTAAATGAAGCCCCGCCCCCTAATCAGGGCTCAGCTTCTCTCCCAGCACTAAGCCCCTCCAAGCCCCTACACACACAGATACTACCAATACAAAACCAAACGCACACAAATACCTTCTCCTCCAACAGAACTCCCACTCAAACTCGCTTGTTTACCCCTCTGTTTGCTAGCTCATGTACCGCTGCACCTGTCTGTGTCGCTGCCTGACTGGCTGCTCCCTTTATAGCACCCATAGTGAGTGAAGCCCCGCCCCCTAATCAGGGCTCAGCTTCTCTCCAAGCACAAAGCCCCTCCAAGCCTCTACACATACAGATACCACCAATACAAAACCAAACACACACAAATACCTTATCCTCCAACAGAACTTCCTCTCAAACTCCCCTGTTTACAGCTCTGTTTGCTAGCTCCTGTTCCGCTGCAGCTGTCTGTGCCCCTGCCTGACTGGCTGGTGCCTTTATAGGACCCTAGTCAGGGAAGCTCCGCCCCCAATCAGGGCTCAGCTTCTCTCCCAGCACAAAGCCCCTCCAAGGCTCTACACATACAGATACCACCAATACAAAACCAAACACACACACAAATACCTTCTCCTCCAACAGAACTCCCACTCAAACTCCGCTGTTTACAGCTCTGTTTGCTAGCTCCTGTGCACTGCAGCTGTCTGTGCCGCTGCCTGACTGGCTGCTGCCTTTATAGGACCCCTCGTCAGTGAAGCCCCGCGCCCTAATCAGGGCTCAGCTTCTCTCCCAGCACAAAGCCCCTCCAAGGCTCTACACATACAGATACCACCAATACAAAACCAAACACACACACAAATACCTTCTCCTCCAACAGAACTCCCACTCAAACTCCCCTGTTTACAGCTCAGTTTGCAAGCTCCTGTGCCGCTGCAGCTGTCTGGGCCGCTGCCTGACTGGCTGCTAGCTTTATAGGACCCCTAGTCAGTGAAGCCACGCCCCCTAATCAGGGCTCAGCTTCTCTCCCAGCACAAAGCCCCTCCAAGCCTCTACACATACAGATACTACCAATGCAAAACCAAACACACACAAATACCTTCTCCTCCAACAGAACTCCCACTCAAACTCCCCTGTTTACAGCTCTGTTTGCTCGCTCCTGTGCCACTGCCTGACTGGCTGCTACCTTTATAGGACCCCTAGTCAGTGAAGCCCCGCCCCCTAATCAGGGCTAGGCTTCTCTCCCAGCACAAAGCCCCTACACATACAGATACCACCAACACAAAACCAAACACAAACAAATACCTTCTCCTCCAACAGAACACCCACTGAAACTCGCTTGTTTACAGCTCTGTTTGCTAGCTCCTGTACCGCTGCAGCTGTCTGTGTCGCTGCCTGACTGGCTGCTCCCTTTATAGGACCCATAGTCAGTGAAGCCCCGCCCCCTAATCAGGGCTCAGCTTCGCCCCCAGCACAAAGCCCCTCCAAGCCTCTACACATACAGATACTACCAATACAAAACCAAACACACACACAAATACCTTCTCCTCCAACAGAACTCCCACTCAAACTCCCCTGCTTACAGCTCTGTTTGCTAGCTCCTGTGCTGCTGCCTGACTGGCTGCTACCTTTATAGGACCCCTAGTCAGGGAAGCCCCGCCCCCTAATAAGGGCTCAGCTTCTCTCCCAGCACAAAGCCCCTGCACATACAGATACTACCAATACAAAACCAAACACACACAAATACCTTCTCCTCCAACAGAACTCCCTCTCAAACTCCCCTGTTTACAGCTCTGTTTGCTAGCTCCTGTGCTGCTGCCTGACTGGCTGCTACCTTTATAGGACCCCTAGTCAGTGAAGCCCCGCCCCCTAATCAGGGCTCAGCTTCGCTCCCAGCACAAAGCCCCTCCAAGCCTCTACACATACAGATACTACCAATACAAGAGCAAACACACACACAAATACCTTCTCCTCCAACAGAACTCCCACTCAAACTCCCCTGTTTACAGCTCTGTTTGCTAGCTCCTGTACCGCTGCAGCTGTCTGTGTCGCTGCCTGACTGGCTGCTCCCTTTATAGGACCCCTAGTCAGTGAAGCCCCGCCCCCTAATCAGGGCTCAGCTTCTCTCCCAGCACAAAGCCCCTACACATACAGATACCACCAATACAAAACCAAACACACACAAATACCTTCTCCTCCAACAGAACTCCCACTCAAACTCCCCTGTTTACAGCTCTGTTTGCTAGCTCCTGTGCCCCTGCAGCTGTCTGTGAGGCTGCCTGACTGGCTGCTACAATCATAGGACCCCTAGTCAGCGAAGCCCCGTCCCCTCATCAGGGCTCAGCTTCTCTCCCAGCACAAAGCCCCTCCAAGCCTCTACACATACAGATAGTACCAATACAAAACCAAACACACACAAATACCTTCTCGTCCAACAGAACTCCCACTCAAACTCCCCTGTTTACAGCTCTGTTTGCTAGCTCCAGTGCCGCTGCAGCTGTCTGTGCCGCTGCCTGACTGGCTTCTACCTTCATAGGACCCCTAGTCAGTGAAGCCCCGCCCCCTAATCAGGGCTCAGCTTCTCTCCCAGCACAAAGCCCCTCCAAGCCTCTACACATACAGATACTACCAATACAAAACCAAACAAACACAAATACCTTCTCCTCCAACAGAACTCCCACTCAAACTCCCCTGTTTACAGCCCTGTTTGCTAGCTCCTGTGCCGCTGCCTGACTGGATGCTACCGTTAAAGGACCCCTAGTAAATGAAGCCCCGCCCCCTAATCAGGGCTCAGCTTCTCTCCCAGCACTAAGCCCCTCCAAGCCCCTACACACACAGATACTACCAATACAAAACCAAACGCACACAAATACCTTCTCCTCCAACAGAACTCCCACTCAAACTCGCTTGTTTACCCCTCTGTTTGCTAGCTCATGTACCGCTGCACCTGTCTGTGTCGCTGCCTGACTGGCTGCTCCCTTTATAGCACCCATAGTGAGTGAAGCCCCGCCCCCTAATCAGGGCTCAGCTTCTCTCCAAGCACAAAGCCCCTCCAAGCCTCTACACATACAGATACCACCAATACAAAACCAAACACACACAAATACCTTATCCTCCAACAGAACTTCCTCTCAAACTCCCCTGTTTACAGCTCTGTTTGCTAGCTCCTGTTCCGCTGCAGCTGTCTGTGCCCCTGCCTGACTGGCTGGTGCCTTTATAGGACCCTAGTCAGGGAAGCTCCGCCCCCAATCAGGGCTCAGCTTCTCTCCCAGCACAAAGCCCCTCCAAGGCTCTACACATACAGATACCACCAATACAAAACCAAACACACACACAAATACCTTCTCCTCCAACAGAACTCCCACTCAAACTCCGCTGTTTACAGCTCTGTTTGCTAGCTCCTGTGCACTGCAGCTGTCTGTGCCGCTGCCTGACTGGCTGCTGCCTTTATAGGACCCCTCGTCAGTGAAGCCCCGCGCCCTAATCAGGGCTCAGCTTCTCTCCCAGCACAAAGCCCCTCCAAGGCTCTACACATACAGATACCACCAATACAAAACCAAACACACACACAAATACCTTCTCCTCCAACAGAACTCCCACTCAAACTCCCCTGTTTACAGCTCAGTTTGCAAGCTCCTGTGCCGCTGCAGCTGTCTGGGCCGCTGCCTGACTGGCTGCTAGCTTTATAGGACCCCTAGTCAGTGAAGCCACGCCCCCTAATCAGGGCTCAGCTTCTCTCCCAGCACAAAGCCCCTCCAAGCCTCTACACATACAGATACTACCAATGCAAAACCAAACACACACAAATACCTTCTCCTCCAACAGAACTCCCACTCAAACTCCCCTGTTTACAGCTCTGTTTGCTCGCTCCTGTGCCACTGCCTGACTGGCTGCTACCTTTATAGGACCCCTAGTCAGTGAAGCCCCGCCCCCTAATCAGGGCTCAGCTTCTCTCCCAGCACAAAGCCCCTACACATACAGATACCACCAATACAAAACCAAACACACACAAATACCTTCTCCTCCAACAGAACTCCCACTCAGACTCCCCTGTTTACAGCTCTGTTTGCTAGTTCCTGTGCCGCTGCAGCTGTCCGTGCCGCCGCCTGAGTGGCTGCTCCCTTTATAGGACCCCTAGTCAGTTTAGCCCCGCCCCTAATCAGGGCTCAGCTTCTCCCAGCACAAAGCCCCTCCAAGCCTCTACACATACAGATACCACCAATACAAAACCAAACACACACACAAATACCTTCTCCTCCAACAGAACTCCCACTCAAACTCCCCTGTTTACAGCACTGTTTGCTAGCTCCTGTGCCCCTGCAGCTGTCTGTGACGCTGCCTGACTGGCTGATACAATCATAGGACCCCTAGTCAGTGAAGCCCCGCCCCCTAATCAGGGCTCAGCTTTTCTCCCAGCTCAAAGCCCCTACACATAGAGATACTACCAATACAAAACCAAACACACACAAATACCTTCTCCTCCAACAGAACTCCAACTCAAACTCCCCTGTTTACAGCTCTGTTTGCTAGCTCCTGTACCGCTGCATCTTTCTGTGTCGCTGCCTGACTGGCTGCTCCCTTTATAAGACCCCTCGTCAGTGAAGCCCCGCCCCCTAATCAGGGCCAGGCTTCTCTCCCAGCACAAAGCCCCTACACAAACAGATACCACCAATACAAAACCAAACACACACAAATACCTTCTCCTCCAACAGAACTCCCACTCAAACTCACCTGTTTACAGCTCTGTTTGCTAGCTCCTGCGCCGCTGCCTGACTGGCTGCTACCTTTAGAGGACCCCTAGTCAGGGAAGCCCCGCCCCCTAATCAGGGCTCAGATTCTCTCCCAGCACAGAGCCCCTCCAAGCCTCTACACATACAGATACTACCAATACAAAACCAAACACACACAAATACCTTCTCCTCCAACAGAACTCCCACTCAAACTCACCTGTTTACAGCTCTGTTTGCTAGCTCCTGTGCCACTGCAGCTGTCTGTGCCGCTGCCTGACTGGCTGCTACCTTTATAGGACCCCTAGTCAGTGAAGCCCCGCCCCCTAATCAGGGCTCAGCTTCTCTCTCAGCACAGAGCCCCTACACATACAGATACCACCAACACAAAACCAAACACACACAAATACCTTCTCCTCCAACAGAACTCCCACTCAAACTCCCCTGTTTACAGCACTGTTTGCTAGCTCCTGTGCCCCTGCATCTGTCTGTGCCGCTGCCTGACTGGCTGCTACAATCATAGGACCCCTAGTGAGTGAAGCCCCGCCCCCTAATCAGGGCTCAGATTCTCTCCCAGCACAAAGCCCCTCCAAGCCTCTACTCATACAGATACTCCCAATACAAAACCAAACACACACAAATACCTTCTCCTCCAACAGAACTCCCACTCAAACTCCCCTGTTTACAGCTCAGTTTGCAAGCTCCTGTGCCACTGCAGCTGTCTGTGCCGCTGCCTGACTGGCTGCTACCTTTATAGGACCCCTGGTCAGTGAAGCCCCGCACCCTAATCAGGGCTCAGCTTCTCTCCCAGCAAAAAGCCCCTACACATACAGATACTACCAAAACAAAAACCAAACAAACACAAATACCTTCTCCTCCAACAGAACTCCCACTCAAACTCCCCTGTTTACAGCTCTGTTTGCTAGCTCCTGTGCCACTGCCTGACTGGCTGCTAACTTTATAGGACCCCGAGTCAGTGAAGCCCCGCCCCCTAATCAGGGCTCAGCTTCTCTCCCAGCACAAAGACCCTCCAAGCCTATACACATACAGGTACCACCAATACAAAACCAAACACACACAAATACCTTCTCCTCCAACAGAACTCCCACTCAAACTCCCCTGTTTACAGCTCTGTTTGCTAGCTCCTGTGCCGCTGCCGCTGTCCGTGCCGCCGCCTGACTGGCTGCTTCCTTTATAGGACCCCTAGTCAGTGTAGCCCCGCCCCCTAATCAGGGCCCAGCTTCTCTCCCAGCACAAAGCCCCTCCAAGCCTCTACACATACAGGTACCACCAATACAAAACCAAACACACACACAAATACCTTCTCCTTCAACAGAACTCCCACTCAAACTCCCCTGTTTACAGCACTGTTTGCTAGCTCCTGTGCCCCTGCAGCTGTCTGTGACGCTGCCTGACTGGCTGCTACAATCATAGGACCCATAGTCAGTGAAGCCCCGCCCCCTAATCAGGGCTCAGATTCTCTCCCAGCACAAAGCCCCTCCAAGCCTCTACTCATACAGATACTACCAATACAAAACCAAACACACACACAAATACCTTCTTCTCCAAGAGAACTCCCACTCAAACTCCGCTGTTTACAGCTCTGTTTGCTAGCTCCTGTGCCGCTGCAGCTGTCTGTGCCGCTGCCTGACTGTCTGCTGCCTTTATAGGACCCATAGTCAGTGAAGCCCCGCCCCCTAATCAGGGCTCAGCTTCTCTCCCAGCACAAAGCCCCTCCAAGCCTTTACACATACAGATACCACCAATACAAAACCAAACACACACACAAATACCTTCTCCTCAAACAGAACTCCCACTCAAACTCCCCTGTTTACACCTCTATTTGCTAGCTCCAGTGCCGCTGCAGCTGTCTGTGCCGCTGCCTGACTGGCTGGTACCTTTATAGGACCCCTAGTCAGGGAAGCCCCGCCCCCTAATCAGCTCTCAGCTTCTCTCCCAGGACAAAGCCCCTCCAAGCCTCTACACATACAGATACTACCAATACAAAACCAAACACACACAAATACCTTCTCTTCCAACAGAACTCCCACTCAAAGTCCCCTCTTTACAGCTCTGTTTGCTAGCTCCTGTGCCGCTGCCTGACTGCTTGCTAACTTTATAGGACCCCTCGTCAGTGAAGCCCCGCCCCCTAATCAGGGCTCAGCTTCTCTCCCAGCACAAAGCCCCTACACATACAGATACCAACAATACAAAACCAAACACACACAAATACCTTCTCCTCCAACAGAACTCCCACCCAAACTCCCCTGTTTACAGCTCTGTTTGCTAGCTCCAGTGCCGCTGCAGCTGTCTGTGCCGCTGCCTGACTGGCTGCTACAATCATAGGACCCCTAGTCAGCGAAGCCCCGTCCCCTAATCAGGGCTCAGCTTCTCTCCCAGCACAAAGCTCCTCCAAGCCTCTACAAATACAGATACCACCAATACAAAACGAAACACACACACAAATACCTTCTCCTCAAACAGAACTCCCACTCAAACTCCCCTGTTTACAGCTCTATTTGCTAGCTCCAGTGCCGCTGCAGCTGTCTGTGCCGCTGCCTGACTGGCTGGTACCTTTATAGGACCCCTTGTCAGGGAAGCCCCGCCCCCTAATCAGGGCTCAGCTTTTCTCCCAGCACAAAGCCCCTACACATACAGATACTACCAATACAAAACCAAACACACACAAATACCTTCTCCTCCAACAGAAGTCCCACTCAAACTCCCCTGTTTACAGCTCTGTTTGCTAGCTCCTGTGCCGCTGCCTGACTGGCTGCTACCTTTATAGGACCCCTAGTCAGTGAAGCCAAGCCCCCTAATCAGGGCTCAGCTTCTCTCCCAGCACAAAGCCCCTCCAAGCCTCTACACATACAGATACTACGAATACAAAACCAAACAAACACAAATACCTTCTCCTCCAACAGAACTCCCACTCAAACTCCCCTGTTTACAGCTCAGTTTGCAAGCTCCTGTGCCACTGCAGCTGTCTGTGCCGCTGCCTGACTGGCTGCTCCCTTTATAGGACCCCTGGTCAGTGAAGCCCTGCACCCTAATCAGGGCTCAGCTTCTCTCCCAGCAAAAAGCCCCTACACATACAGATTCTACCAAAACAAAACCAAACACACACAAATACCTTCTCCTCCAACAGAATTGCAACTCAAACTCCCCTGTTTACAGCTCTGTTTGCTAGCTCCTGTGCCACTGCAGCTGTCCGTGCCGCCGCCTGACTGGCTGCTACCTTTATAGGACCCCTAGTCAGTGAAGCCCCGCACCCTAATCAGGGGTCAGCTTCTCTCCCAGAAAAAAGCCCCTACAAATACAGATACTACCAAAACAAAACCAAACACACACAAATACCTTCTCTTCCAACAGAACTCCCACTCAAAGTCCCCTGTTTTTAGCTCTGTTTGCTAGCCCCTGTATCGCTGCAGCTGTCTGTGCAGCTGCCTGACTGGCTGCTCCCTTTATAGGACCCCTAGTCAGTGAAGCCCCGCCCCCTAATCAGGGCTCAGCTTCTCTCCCAGCACAAAGGCCCTACACATACAGATACCACCAATACAAAACCAAACACACACAAATACCTTCTCCTCCAACAGAACTCCCACTCAAACTCCCCTGTTTACAGCTCTGTTTGCTAGCTCCTGTGCCCCTGCAGCTGTCTGTGATGCTGCCTGACTGGCTGCTACAATCATAGGACCCCTAGTCAGCGAAGCCCCGTCCCCTAATCAGGGCTCAGCTTCTCTCCCAGCACAAAGCTCCTCCAAGCCTCTACAAATACAGATACCACCAATACAAAACCAAACACACACACAAATACCTTCTCCTCCAACAGAACTCCCACTCAAACTCCCCTGTTTACAGCTCTATTGGCTAGCTCCAGTGCCGCTGCAGCTGTCTGTGCCGCTGCCTGACTGGCTGCTCCCTTTATAGGACCCCTAGTCAGTGAACCCCGCCCCCTAATCAGGGCTCAGCTTCTCTCCCAGCACAAAGCCCCTACAAATACAGATACCACCAATACAAAACCAAACACACACACAAATACCTTCTCCTCCAACAGAACTCCCTCTCAAACTCCCCTGTTTACAGCTCTGTTTGCTAGCTCCTGTGCCGCTGCCTGATTGGCTGCTACCTTTATAGGACCCCTAGTCAGTGAAGCCTCGCCCCCTAATCAGGGCTCATCTTCTCTCCCAGCACAAAGCCCCTCCAAGCCTCTAAACATACAGATACTGCCAATACAATACCAAACACACACACAAATACCTTCTCCTCCAACAGAAGTCCCACTCAAACTCCCCTGTTTACAGCTCTGTTTGCTAGCTCCTGTACCGCTGCAGCTGTCTGTGTTGCTGCCTGTCTGGCTGCTCCCTTTATAGGAACCCTCGTCAGTGAAGCCCCGCCCCCTAATCAGGGCTCAGCTTCTCTCCCAGCACAAAGCCCCTCCAAGCCTCTACACATACAGATACCACCAATACAAAACCAAACACACACACAAATGCCTTCTCCTCCAACAGAACTCCCTCTCAAACTCCCCTCTTTACAGCTCTGTTTGCTAGCTCCAGTGCCGCTGCAGCTGTCTGTGCCGCTGTCTGACTGGCTGCTACCTTTACAGGACCCCTAGTCAGTGAAGCCCCGCCCCAAAATCAGGGCTCAGCTTCTCTCCCAGCACAAAGCCCCTCCAAGCCTTTACACATACAGATACTACCAATACAAAACCAAACACACACAAATACCTTCTCCTCCAACAGAACTCCCACTCAAACTCCCCTGTTTACAGCTCAGTTTGCAAGCTCCTGTGCCACTGCAGCTGTCTGTGCCGCTGCCTGACTGGCTGCTACCTTTATAGGACCCCTGGTCAGTGAAGCCCTGCACCCTAATCAGGGCTCAGCTTCTCTCCAAGCAAAAAGCCCCTACACATACAGATACCACCAATACAAAACCAAACACACACAAATACCTTCTCCTCCAACAGAACTCCCACTCAAACTCCCCTGTTTACAGCTCTGTTTGCTAGCTCCTGTGCCCCTGCAGCTGTCTGTGACGCTGCCTGACTGGCTGCTACAATCATAGGACCCCTAGTCAGCGAAGCCCCGCCCCCTAATCAGGGCTCGGCTTCTCTCCCAGCACAAAGCCCCTCCAAGCCTCTACAAATACAGATACCACCAATACAAAACCAAACACACACACAAATACCTTCTCCTCCAACAGAACTCCCACTCAAACTCCCCTGTTTACAGCTCTGTTTGCTAGCTCCTGTTCCGCTGCAGCTGTCTGTGTCGCTGCCTGACTGGCTGCTCCCTTTATAGGACCCCTAGTCAGTGAAGCCCTGCCCCCTAATAGGGCTCAGATTCTCTCCCAGCACAAAGCCTCTACTCATACAGATACTACCAATACAAAACCAAACACACAAATACCTTCTCCTCCAACGGAACTCCCACTCAAACTCCCCTGTTTACAGCTCTGTTTGCTAGCTCCTGTTCCGCTGCAGCTGTCTGTTCCCCTGCCTGACTGGCTGCTCCCTTTATAGGACCCCTAGTCAGTGAAGCCCTGCCCCCTAATCAGGGCTCAGATTCTCTCCCAGCACAAAGCCTCTACTCATACAGATACTACCAATACAAAACCAAACACACAAATACCTTCTCCTCCAACAGAACTCCCACTCAAACTCCCCTGTTTACAGCTCTGTTTGCTAGCTCCTGTGCCGCTGCCTGATTGGCTGCTACCTTTATAGGACCCCTAGTCAGGGAAGCCCCGCCCCCTAATCAGGGCTCAGCTTCTCTCCCAGCACAAATCCCTTCCAAGCCTCTACACATACAGATACTACCAATACAAAACCAAACACACACAGAAATACCTTCTCCTCAAACAGAACTCCCACTCAGACTCCCCTGTTTACAGCTCTGTTTGCTAGCTCCTGTGCCGCTGCCTGACTGGCTGCTACCTTTATAGGACCCCTAGTCAGTGAAGCCCCGCCCCCTAATCAGGGCTGAGCTTCGCTCCCAGCACAAAGCCCCTCCAAGCTCTACACATACAGATACTACCATTACAAAACCAAACACACACACAAATAGCTTCTCCTCCAACAGAACTCCCACCCAAAGTCCCCTATTTACATCTCTGTTTGCTAGCTCCTGTACCGCTGCAGCTGTCTGTGTCGCTGCCTGACTGGCTGCTGCCTTTATAGGACCCCTAGTCAGTGAAGCCCCGCCCCCTAATCAGGGCTCAGCTTCTCCCCCAGCACAAAGCCCCTACACATACAGATGCTACCAATACAAAACCAAACACACACAAATACCTTCTCCTCCAACAGAACTCCCACTCAAACTCCCCTGTTTACAGCTCTCTTTGCTAGCTCCTGTGCCCCTGCAGCTGTCTGTTCCCCTGCCTGACTGGCTGCTCCCTTTAGAGGACCCCTAGTCAGTGAAGCCCCGCCCCCTAATCAGGGCTCAGCTTCGCTCCCAGCACAAAGCCCCTCCAAGCCTCTAAACATACAGATACTGCCAATACAATACCAAACACACACACAAATACCTTCTCCTCCAACAGAAGTCCCACTCAAACTCCCCTGTTTACAGCTCTGTTTGCTAGCTCCAGTGCCGCTGCAGCTGTCTGTGCCGCTGCCTGACTGGCTGCTCCCTTTATAGGACCCCTAGTCAGGGAAGCCCCGCCCCCTAATCAGGCCTCAGCTTCTCTCCCAGCAAAAAGCCCCTACACATACAGATACCACCAACACAAAACCAAACACACACAAATACCTTCTCCTCCAACAGAACTTCCACTCAAACTCCCCTGTTTACAGCTCTCTTTGCTAGCTCCTGTGCCACTGCAGCTGTCTGTGCCGCTGCCTGACTGGCTGCTACCTTTATGGGACCCCTGGTCAGTGAAGCCCTGCACCCTAATCAGGGCTCAGCTTCTCTCCCAGCAAAAAGCCCCTACACATACAGATACCACCAATACAAAACCAAACACACACAAATACCTTCTCCTCCAACAGAACTCCCACTCAAACTCCCCTGTTTACAGCTCTGTTTGCTAGCTCCTGTGCTGCTGCCTGACTGGCTGCTACCTTTCTAGGACCCCTAGTCACTGAAGCCCCGCCCCCTAATCAGGGCTCAGCTTTTCTCCCAGCACAAAGACCCTACACATACAGATACTACCAATCCAAAACCAAACACACACAAATACCTTCTCTTCCAACAGAACTCCCACTCAAACTCCCCTGTTCACAGCTCTGTTTGCTAGCTCCTGTGCCGCTGCCTGACTGGCTGCTACCTTTATAGGACCCCTAGTCAGTGAAGCCCCGCCCCCTAATCAGGGCTCAGCTTCGCTCCCAGCACAAAGCCCCTCCAAGCCTCTACACATACAGATACTACCAAAAAAAAACCAAACACACACACAAATACCTTCTCCTCCAAGAGAACTCCCACTCAAACTCCCCTGTTTACAGCTCTCTTTGCTAGCTCCTGTGCCACTGCAGCTGTCTGTGCCGCTGCCTGACTGGCTGCTACCTTTATAGGACCCCTAGTCAGTGAAGCCCCGCCCCCTAATCAGGGCTCAGCTTTTCTCCCAGCACACAGACCCTACACATACAGATACTACCAATACAAAACCAAACACACACAAATACCTTCTCTTCCAAAGGAACTCCCACACAAACTCCCCTGTTTACAGCTCTCTTTGCTAGCTCCTGTGCCTCTGCAGCTGTCCGTGCCGCCGCCTGACTGGCTGGTACCTTTATAGGACCCCTAGTCAGGGAAGCCCCGCCCCCTAATCAGGGCTCAGCTTCTCTGCCAGCACAAATCCCCTCCAAGCCTCTACACATACAGATACTACCAAAAAAAAACCAAACACACACACAAATACCTTCTCCTCCAAGAGAACTCCCACTCAAACTCCCCTGTTTACAGCTCTCTTTGCTAGCTCCTGTGCCACTGCAGCTGTCTGTGCCGCTGCCTGACTGGCTGCTACCTTTATAGGACCCCTAGTCAGTGAAGCCCCGCCCCCTAATCAGGGCTCAGCTTTTCTCCCAGCACAAAGACCCTACACATACAGATACTACCAATACAAAACCAAACACACACAAATACCTTCTCTTCCAAAGGAACTCCCACACAAACTCCCCTGTTTACAGCTCTCTTTGCTAGCTCCTGTGCCGATGCAGCTGTCCGTGCCGCCGCCTGACTGGCTGCTCCCTTTATAGGACCCCTAGTCAGTGAAGCCCCGCCCCCTTATCAGGGCTCAGCTTCTCTCCCAGCACAAAGCCCCTACACATACAGATGCTACCAATACAAAACCAAACACACACACAAATGCCTCCTCCTCCAACAGAACTCCCACTCAGACTCCCCTGTTTACAGCTCTGTTTGCTAGCTCCTGTGCCGCTGCCTGACTGGCTGCTACCTTTATAGGACCCCTAGTCAGTGAAGCCCCGCCCCCTAATCAGGGCTCAGCTTCGCTCCCAGCACAAAGCCCCTCCAAGCTCTACACATACAGATACTACCATTACAAAACCAAACACACACACAAATAGCTTTTCCTCCAACAGAACTCCCACCCAAAGTCCCCTATTTACATCTCTGTTTGCTAGCTCCTGTACCGCTGCAGCTGTCTGTGTCGCTGCCTGACTGGCTGCTGCCTTTATAGGACCCCTAGTCAGTGAAGCCCCGCCCCCTAATCAGGGCTCAGCTTCTCTCCCAGCACAAAGCCCCTACACATACAGATGCTACCAATACAAAACCAAACACACAAAAATACCTTCTCCTCCAACAGAACTCCCACTCAAACTCCCCTGTTTACAGCTCTGTTTGCTAGCGTCTGTTCCCCTGCCTGACTGGCTGCTCCCTTTAGAGGACCCCTAGTCAGTGAAGCCCCGCCCCCTAATCAGGGCTCAGCTTTTCTCCCAGCACAAAGCCCCTACACATACAGATACAACCAATACAAAACCAAACACACACAAATACCTTCTCCTCCTACAGAACTCCCACTCAAACTCCCCTGTTTACAGCTCTGTTTGCTAGCTCCTGTGCCGCTGCCTGATTGGCTGCTATCTTTATAGGACCCCCAGTCAGTGAAGCCCCGCCCCCTAATCAGGGCTCAGCTTCGCTCCCAGCACAAAGCCCCTCCAAGCCTCTAAACATACAGATACTGCCAATACAATACCAAACACACACACAAATACCTTCTCCTCCAACAGAAGTCCCACTCAAACTCCCCTGTTTACAGCTCTGTTTGCTAGCTCCAGTGCCGCTGCAGCTGTCTGTGCCGCTGCCTGACTGGCTGCTCCCTTTATAGGACCCCTAGTCAGGGAAGCCCCGCCCCCTAATCAGGCCTCAGCTTCTCTCCCAGCAAAAAGCCCCTACACATACAGATACCACCAACACAAAACCAAACACACACAAATACCTTCTCCTCCAACAGAACTTCCACTCAAACTCCCCTGTTTACAGCTCTCTTTGCTAGCTCCTGTGCCACTGCAGCTGTCTGTGCCGCTGCCTGACTGGCTGCTGCATTTATAGGACCCCTAGTCAGTGAAGCCCCGCCCCCTAATCAGGGCTCAACTTCTCTCTCAGCACAAAGCCCCTACACATACAGATGCTACCAATACAAAACCAAACACACACACAAATGCCTTCTCCTCCAACAGAACTCCCACTCAGACTCCCCTGTTTACAGCTCTGTTTGCTAGCTTCTGTGCCGCTGCCTGACTGGCTGCTACCTTTATAGGACCCCTAGTCAGTGAAGCCCCGCCCCCTAATCAGGGCTCAGCTTCGCTCCCAGCACAAAGCCCCTCCAAGCTCTACACATACAGATACTACCATTACAAAACCAAACACACACACAAATAGCTTCTCCTCCAACAGAACTCCCACCCAAAGTCCCCTATTTACATCTCTGTTTGCTAGCTCCTGTACCGCTGCAGCTGTCTGTGTCGCTGCCTGACTGGCTGCTGCCTTTATAGGACCCCTAGTCAGTGAAGCCCCGCCCCCTAATCAGGGCTCAGCTTTTCTCCCAGCACAAAGCCCCTACACATACAGATACAACCAATACAAAACCAAACACACACAAATACCTTCTCCTCCTACAGAACTCCCACTCAAACTCCCCTGTTTACAGCTCTGTTTGCTAGCTCCTGTGCCCCTGCAGCTGTCTGTTCCCCTGCCTGACTGGCTGCTCCCTTTAGAGGACCCCTAGTCAGTGAAGCCCCGCCCCCTAATCAGGGCTCAGCTTTTCTCCCAGCACAAAGCCCCTACACATACAGATACAACCAATACAAAACCAAACACACACAAATACCTTCTCCTCCTACAGAACTCCCACTCAAACTCCCCTGTTTACAGCTCTGTTTGCTAGCTCCTGTGCCGCTGCCTGATTGGCTGCTATCTTTATAGGACCCCTAGTCAGTGAAGCCCCGCCCCCTTATCAGGCCTCAGCTTCTCTCCCAGCACAAAGCCCCTCCAAACCTCTACACATACAGATACTACCACTACAAAACCAAACACGCACACAAATACCTTCTCCTCCAACAGAACTCCCACTCAAACTCCCCTGTTTACAGCTCTGTTTGCTAGTTCCTGTAACGCTGCAGCTGTCTGTGTCGCTGCCTGACTGGCTGCTCCCTTTACAGGACCACTCGTCAGCGAAGCCCTGTCCCCTCATCAGGGCTCAGCTTCTCTCCCAGCACAAAGCCCCTACACATACAGATACTACCAATACAAAACCAAACACACACAAACACCTTCTCCTCCAACAGAACTCCCACTCCAACTCCCCTGTTTACAGCTCTGTTTGCTAGCTCCTGTGCCGCTGCCTGACTGGTTGCTAACTTTATAGGACCCCTAGTCAGTGAAGCCCCGCCCCCTAATCAGGGCTCAGCTTCGCTCCCAGCACAAAGCCCCTCCAAGCCTCTAAACATACAGATACTGCCAATACAATACCAAACACACACACAAATACCTTCTCCTCCAACAGAAGTCCCACTCAAACTCCCCTGTTTACAGCTCTGTTTGCTAGCTCCAGTGCCGCTGCAGCTGTCTGTGCCGCTGCCTGACTGGCTGCTCCCTTTATAGGACCCCTAGTCAGGGAAGCCCCGCCCCCTAATCAGGCCTCAGCTTCTCTCCCAGCAAAAAGCCCCTACACATACAGATACCACCAACACAAAACCAAACACACACAAATACCTTCTCCTCCAACAGAACTTCCACTCAAACTCCCCTGTTTACAGCTCTCTTTGCTAGCTCCTGTGCCACTGCAGCTGTCTGTGCCGCTGCCTGACTGGCTGCTGCATTTATAGGACCCCTAATCAGTGAAGCCCCGCCCCCTAATCAGGGCTCAGCTTCTCTCTCAGCACAAAGCCCCTACACATACAGATGCTACCAATACAAAACCAAACACACACACAAATGCCTTCTCCTCCAACAGAACTCCCACTCAGACTCCCCTGTTTACAGCTCTGTTTGCTAGCTCCTGTGCCGCTGCCTGACTGGCTGCTACCTTTATAGGACCCCTAGTCAGTGAAGCCCCGCCCCCTAATCAGGGCTCAGCTTCGCTCCCAGCACAAAGCCCCTCCAAACCTCTACACATACAGATACTACCAATACAAAACCAAACACACACACAAATAGCTTCTCCTCCAACAGAACTACCACTCAAAGTCCCCTATTTTCAGCTCTGTTTGCTAGCTCCTGTACCGCTGCAGCTGTCTGTGTCACTGCCAGAGTGGCTACTCCCTTTATAGGACCCCACGTCAGTGAAGCCCCGCCCCATAATCAGGGCTCAGCTTCTCTCCCAGCACAAAGCCTCTACACATACAGATACTACCAATACAAAACCAAACACACACAAACACCTTCTCCTCCAACAGAACTCCCACTCATACTCCCCTGTTTACAGCTCTGTTTGCTAGCTCCTGTGCCGCTGCCTGACTGGCTGCTACCTTTCTAGGACCCCTAGTCACTGAAGCCCCGCCCCCTAATCAGGGCTCAGCTTTTCTCCCAGCACAAAGACCCTACACATACAGATACTACCAATCCAAAACCAAACACACACAAACACCTTCTCCTCAAACAGAACTCCCACTCAAACTCCCCTGTTTACAGCTCTGTTTGCTAGCTCCTGTGCCACTGCAGCTGTCTGTGCCGCTGCCTGACTGGCTGCTGCCTTTATAGGACCCCTAGTCAGTGAAGCCCCGCCCCCTAATCAGGGCTCAGCTTCTCTTTCTGCACAAAGCCCCTACACATACAGATACCACCAACACAAAACCAAACACACACAAATAACTTCTCCTCCAACAGAATTCCCACTCAAACTCCCCTGTTTACAGCTCTGTTTGCTAGCTCCTGTGCCGATGCAGCTGTCCGTGCCGCCGCCTGACTGGCTGCTCCCTTTATAGGACCCCTAGTCAGTGAAGCCCCGCCCCCTAATCAGGGTTCAGCTTCTCTCCCAGCACAAAGCCCCTACACATACAGATGCTACCAATACAAAACCAAACACACACACAAATGCCTCCTCCTCCAACAGAACTCCCACTCAGACTCCCCTGTTTACAGCTCTGTTTGCTAGCTCCTGTGCCGCTGCCTGACTGGCTGCTACCTTTATAGGACCCCTAGTCAGTGAAGCCCCGCCCCCTAATCAGGGCTCAGCTTCGCTCCCAGCACAAAGCCCCTCCAAGCCTCTACACATACAGATACTACCAAAAAAAAACCAAACACACACACAAATACCTTCTCCTCCAAGAGAACTCCCACTCAAACTCCCCTGTTTACAGCTCTCTTTGCTAGCTCCTGTGCCACTGCAGCTGTCTGTGCCGCTGCCTGACTGGCTGCTACCTTTATAGGACCCCTAGTCAGTGAAGCCCCGCCCCCTAATCAGGGCTCAGCTTTTCTCCCAGCACAAAGACCCTACACATACAGATACTACCAATACAAAACCAAACACACACAAATACCTTCTCTTCCAAAGGAACTCCCACACAAACTCCCCTGTTTACAGCTCTCTTTGCTAGCTCCTGTGCCTCTGCAGCTGTCCGTGCCGCCGCCTGACTGGCTGGTACCTTTATAGGACCCCTAGTCAGGGAAGCCCCGCCCCCTAATCAGGGCTCAGCTTCTCTGCCAGCACAAATCCCCTCCAAGCCTCTACACATACAGATACTACCAATACAAAACCAAACACACACAGAAATACCTTCTCCTCAAACAGAACTCCCACTCAAACTCCCCTGTTTACAGCTCTGTGTGCTAGCTCCTGTGCCACTGCAGCTGTCTGTGCCGCTGCCTGACTGGCTGCTGCCTTTATAGGACCCCTAGTCAGTGAAGCCCCGCCCCCTAATCAGGGCTCAGCTTCTCTTTCTGCACAAAGCCCCTACACATACAGATACCACCAACACAAAACCAAACACACACAAATAACTTCTCCTCCAACAGAATTCCCACTCAAACTCCCCTGTTTACAGCTCTGTTTGCTAGCTCCTGTGCCGATGCAGCTGTCCGTGCCGCCGCCTGACTGGCTGCTCCCTTTATAGGACCCCTAGTCAGTGAAGCCCCGCCCCCTAATCAGGGCTCAGCTTCTCTCCCAGCACAAAGCCCCTACACATACAGATGCTACCAATACAAAACCAAACACACACACAAATGCCTCCTCCTCCAACAGAACTCCCACTCAGACTCCCCTGTTTACAGCTCTGTTTGCTAGCTCCTGTGCCGCTGCCTGACTGGCTGCTACCTTTATAGGACCCCTAGTCAGTGAAGCCCCGCCCCCTAATCAGGGCTCAGCTTCGCTCCCAGCACAAAACCTCTACTCATACAGATACTACCAATACAAAACCAAACACACAAATACCTTCTCCTCCAACGGAACTCCCACTCAAACTCCCCTGTTTACAGCTCTGTTTGCTAGCTCCTGTTCCGCTGCAGCTGTCTGTTCCCCTGCCTGACTGGCTGCTCCCTTTATAGGACCCCTAGTCACTGAAGCCCTGCCCCCTAATCAGGGCTCAGATTCTCTCCCAGCACAAAGCCTCTACTCATACAGATACTACCAATACAAAACCAAACACACAAATACCTTCTCCTCCAACAGAACTCCCACTCAAACTCCCCTGTTTACAGCTCTGTTTGCTAGCTCCTGTGCCGCTGCCTGATTGGCTGCTACCTTTATAGGACCCCTAGTCAGGGAAGCCCCGCCCCCTAATCAGGGCTCAGCTTCTCTCCCAGCACAAATCCCTTCCAAGCCTCTACACATACAGATACTACCAATACAAAACCAAACACACACAGAAATACCTTCTCCTCAAACAGAACTCCCACTCAGACTCCCCTGTTTACAGCTCTGTTTGCTAGCTCCTGTGCCGCTGCCTGACTGGCTGCTACCTTTATAGGACCCCTAGTCAGTGAAGCCCCGCCCCCTAATCAGGGCTGAGCTTCGCTCCCAGCACAAAGCCCCTCCAAGCTCTACACATACAGATACTACCATTACAAAACCAAACACACACACAAATAGCTTCTCCTCCAACAGAACTCCCACCCAAAGTCCCCTATTTACATCTCTGTTTGCTAGCTCCTGTACCGCTGCAGCTGTCTGTGTCGCTGCCTGACTGGCTGCTGCCTTTATAGGACCCCTAGTCAGTGAAGCCCCGCCCCCTAATCAGGGCTCAGCTTCTCCCCCAGCACAAAGCCCCTACACATACAGATGCTACCAATACAAAACCAAACACACACAAATACCTTCTCCTCCAACAGAACTCCCACTCAAACTCCCCTGTTTACAGCTCTGTTTGCTAGCTCCTGTGCCCCTGCAGCTGTCTGTTCCCCTGCCTGACTGGCTGCTCCCTTTAGAGGACCCCTAGTCAGTGAAGCCCCGCCCCCTAATCAGGGCTCAGCTTCGCTCCCAGCACAAAGCCCCTCCAAGCCTCTAAACATACAGATACTGCCAATACAATACCAAACACACACACAAATACCTTCTCCTCCAACAGAAGTCCCACTCAAACTCCCCTGTTTACAGCTCTGTTTGCTAGCTCCAGTGCCGCTGCAGCTGTCTGTGCCGCTGCCTGACTGGCTGCTCCCTTTATAGGACCCCTAGTCAGGGAAGCCCCGCCCCCTAATCAGGCCTCAGCTTCTCTCCCAGCAAAAAGCCCCTACACATACAGATACCACCAACACAAAACCAAACACACACAAATACCTTCTCCTCCAACAGAACTTCCACTCAAACTCCCCTGTTTACAGCTCTCTTTGCTAGCTCCTGTGCCACTGCAGCTGTCTGTGCCGCTGCCTGACTGGCTGCTGCATTTATAGGACCCCTAGTCAGTGAAGCCCCGCCCCCTAATCAGGGCTCAGCTTCTCTCTCAGCACAAAGCCCCTACACATACAGATGCTACCAATACAAAACCAAACACACACACAAATGCCTTCTCCTCCAACAGAACTCCCACTCAGACTCCCCTGTTTACAGCTCTGTTTGCTAGCTCCTGTGCCGCTGCCTGACTGGCTGCTACCTTTATAGGACCCCTAGTCAGTGAAGCCCCGCCCCCTAATCAGGGCTCAGCTTCGCTCCCAGCACAAAGCCCCTCCAAACCTCTACACATACAGATACTACCAATACAAAACCAAACACACACACAAATAGCTTCTCCTCCAACAGAACTACCACTCAAAGTCCCCTATTTTCAGCTCTGTTTGCTAGCTCCTGTACCGCTGCAGCTGTCTGTGTCACTGCCAGAGTGGCTACTCCCTTTATAGGACCCCTCGTCAGTGAAGCCCCGCCCCATAATCAGGGCTCAGCTTCTCTCCCAGCACAAAGCCCCTCCAAGCCTCTACACATACAGATACCACCAATACAAAACCAAACACACACACAAATACCTTCTCCTCCAACAGAACTCCCACTCAAACTCCCCTGTTTACAGCTCTGTTTGCTAGCTCCAGTGCCGCTGCAGCTGTCTGTGCCGCTGCCTGACTGGCTGCTACCTTTATGGGACCCCTGGTCAGTGAAGCCCTGCACCCTAATCAGGGCTCAGCTTCTCTCCCAGCAAAAAGCCCCTACACATACAGATACCACCAATACAAAACCAAACACACACAAATACCTTCTCCTCCAACAGAACTCCCACTCAAACTCCCCTGTTTACAGCTCTGTTTGCTAGCTCCTGTGCCGCTGCCTGACTGGCTGCTACCTTTCTAGGACCCCTAGTCACTGAAGCCCCGCCCCCTAATCAGGGCTCAGCTTTTCTCCCAGCACAAAGACCCTACACATACAGATACTACCAATCCAAAACCAAACACACACAAATACCTTCTCTTCCAACAGAACTCCCACTCAAACTCCCCTGTTCACAGCTCTGTTTGCTAGCTCCTGTGCCGCTGCCTGACTGGCTGCTACCTTTATAGGACCCCTAGTCAGTGAAGCCCCGCCCCCTAATCAGGGCTCAGCTTCGCTCCCAGCACAAAGCCCCTCCAAGCCTCTACACATACAGATACTACCAAAAAAAAACCAAACACACACACAAATACCTTCTCCTCCAAGAGAACTCCCACTCAAACTCCCCTGTTTACAGCTCTCTTTGCTAGCTCCTGTGCCACTGCAGCTGTCTGTGCCGCTGCCTGACTGGCTGCTACCTTTATAGGACCCCTAGTCAGTGAAGCCCCGCCCCCTAATCAGGGCTCAGCTTTTCTCCCAGCACAAAGACCCTACACATACAGATACTACCAATACAAAACCAAACACACACAAATACCTTCTCTTCCAAAGGAACTCCCACACAAACTCCCCTGTTTACAGCTCTCTTTGCTAGCTCCTGTGCCTCTGCAGCTGTCCGTGCCGCCGCCTGACTGGCTGGTACCTTTATAGGACCCCTAGTCAGGGAAGCCCCGCCCCCTAATCAGGGCTCAGCTTCTCTGCCAGCACAAATCCCCTCCAAGCCTCTACACATACAGATACTACCAATACAAAACCAAACACACACAGAAATACCTTCTCCTCAAACAGAACTCCCACTCAAACTCCCCTGTTTACAGCTCTGTGTGCTAGCTCCTGTGCCACTGCAGCTGTCTGTGCCGCTGCCTGACTGGCTGCTGCCTTTATAGGACCCCTAGTCAGTGAAGCCCCGCCCCCTAATCAGGGCTCAGCTTCTCTTTCTGCACAAAGCCCCTACACATACAGATACCACCAACACAAAACCAAACACACACAAATAACTTCTCCTCCAACAGAATTCCCACTCAAACTCCCCTGTTTACAGCTCTGTTTGCTAGCTCCTGTGCCGATGCAGCTGTCCGTGCCGCCGCCTGACTGGCTGCTCCCTTTATAGGACCCCTAGTCAGTGAAGCCCCGCCCCCTAATCGGGGCTCAGCTTCTCTCCCAGCACAAAGCCCCTACACATACAGATGCTACCAATACAAAACCAAACACACACACAAATGCCTCCTCCTCCAACAGAACTCCCACTCAGACTCCCCTGTTTACAGCTCTGTTTGCTAGCTCCTGTGCCGCTGCCTGACTGGCTGCTACCTTTATAGGACCCCTAGTCAGTGAAGCCCCGCCCCCTAATCAGGGCTCAGCTTCGCTCCCAGCACAAAGCCCCTCCAAGCTCTACACATACAGATACTACCATTACAAAACCAAACACACACACAAATAGCTTTTCCTCCAACAGAACTCCCACCCAAAGTCCCCTATTTACATCTCTGTTTGCTAGCTCCTGTACCGCTGCTGCTGTCTGTGTCGCTGCCTGACTGGCTGCTGCCTTTATAGGACCCCTAGTCAGTGAAGCCCCGCCCCCTAATCAGGGCTCAGCTTCTCTCCCAGCACAAAGCCCCTACACATACAGATGCTACCAATACAAAACCAAACACACACAAATACCTTCTCCTCCAACAGAACTCCCACTCAAACTCCCCTGTTTACAGCTCTGTTTGCTAGCGTCTGTTCCCCTGCCTGACTGGCTGCTCCCTTTAGAGGACCCCTAGTCAGTGAAGCCCCGCCCCCTAATCAGGGCTCAGCTTTTCTCCCAGCACAAAGCCCCTACACATACAGATACAACCAATACAAAACCAAACACACACAAATACCTTCTCCTCCTACAGAACTCCCACTCAAACTCCCCTGTTTACAGCTCTGTTTGCTAGCTCCTGTGCCGCTGCCTGATTGGCTGCTATCTTTATAGGACCCCCAGTCAGTGAAGCCCCGCCCCCTAATCAGGGCTCAGCTTCGCTCCCAGCACAAAGCCCCTCCAAGCCTCTAAACATACAGATACTGCCAATACAATACCAAACACACACACAAATACCTTCTCCTCCAACAGAAGTCCCACTCAAACTCCCCTGTTTACAGCTCTGTTTGCTAGCTCCAGTGCCGCTGCAGCTGTCTGTGCCGCTGCCTGACTGGCTGCTCCCTTTATAGGACCCCTAGTCAGGGAAGCCCCGCCCCCTAATCAGGCCTCAGCTTCTCTCCCAGCAAAAAGCCCCTACACATACAGATACCACCAACACAAAACCAAACACACACAAATACCTTCTCCTCCAACAGAACTTCCACTCAAACTCCCCTGTTTACAGCTCTCTTTGCTAGCTCCTGTGCCACTGCAGCTGTCTGTGCCGCTGCCTGACTGGCTGCTGCATTTATAGGACCCCTAGTCAGTGAAGCCCCGCCCCCTAATCAGGGCTCAGCTTCTCTCTCAGCACAAAGCCCCTACACATACAGATGCTACCAATACAAAACCAAACACACACACAAATGCCTTCTCCTCCAACAGAACTCCCACTCAGACTCCCCTGTTTACAGCTCTGTTTGCTAGCTCCTGTGCCGCTGCCTGACTGGCTGCTACCTTTATAGGACCCCTAGTCAGTGAAGCCCCGCCCCCTAATCAGGGCTCAGCTTCGCTCCCAGCACAAAGCCCCTCCAAGCCTCTACACATACAGATACTACCAATACAAAACCAAACACACACACAAATAGCTTCTCCTCCAACAGAACTACCACTCTAAGTCCCCTATTTTCAGCTCTGTTTGCTAGCTCCTGTACCGCTGCAGCTGTCTGTGTCACTGCCTGAGTGGCTGCTCCCTTTATAGGACCCCTCGTCAGTGAAGCCCCGCCCCATAATCAGGGCTCAGCTTCTCTCCCAGCACCAAGCCCCTCCAAGCCTCTACACATACAGATACCACCAATACAAAACCAAACACACACACAAATACCTTCTCCTCCAACAGAACTCCCACTCAGACTCCCCTGTTTACAGCTCTGTTTGCTAGCTCCTGTGCCGCTGCCTGACTGGCTGCTACCTTTATAGGACCCCTAGTCAGTGAAGCCCCGCCCCCTAATCAGGGCTCAGCTTCGCTCCCAGCACAAAGCCCCTCCAAGCTCTACACATACAGATACTACCATTACAAAACCAAACACACACACAAATAGCTTCTCCTCCAACAGAACTCCCACCCAAAGTCCCCTATTTACATCTCTGTTTGCTAGCTCCTGTACCGCTGCAGCTGTCTGTGTCGCTGCCTGACTGGCTGCTGCCTTTGTAGGACCCCTAGTCAGTGAAGCCCCGCCCCCTAATCAGGGCTCAGCTTCTCTCCCAGCACAAAGCCCCTACACATACAGATGCTACCAATACAAAACCAAACACACACAAATACCTTCTCCTCCAACAGAACTCCCACTCAAACTCCCCTGTTTACAGCTCTGTTTGCTAGCTCCTGTGCCCCTGCAGCTGTCTGTTCCCCTGCCTGACTGGCTGCTCCCTTTAGAGGACCCCTAGTCAGTGAAGCCCCGCCCCCTAATCAGGGCTCAGCTTTTCTCCCAGCACAAAGCCCCTACACATACAGATACAACCAATACAAAACCAAACACACACAAATACCTTCTCCTCCTACAGAACTCCCACTCAAACTCCCCTGTTTACAGCTCTGTTTGCTAGCTCCTGTGCCGCTGCCTGATTGGCTGCTATCTTTATAGGACCCCTAGTCAGTGAAGCCCCGCCCCCTAATCAGGGCTCAGCTTCGCTCCCAGCACAAAGCCCCTCCAAGCCTCTAAACATACAGATACTGCCAATACAATACCAAACACACACACAAATACCTTCTCCTCCAACAGAAGTCCCACTCAAACTCCCCTGTTTACAGCTCTGTTTGCTAGCTCCAGTGCCGCTGCAGCTGTCTGTGCCGCTGCCTGATTGGCTGCTCCCTTTATAGGACCCCTAGTCAGGGAAGCCCCGCCCCCTAATCAGGCCTCAGCTTCTCTCCCAGCAAAAAGCCCCTACACATACAGATACCACCAAAACAAAACCAAACACACACAAATACCTTCTCCTCCAACAGAACTTCCACTCAAACTCCCCTGTTTACAGCTCTCTTTGCTAGCTCCTGTGCCACTGCAGCTGTCTGTGCCGCTGCCTGACTGGCTGCTGCATTTATAGGACCCCTAGTCAGTGAAGCCCCGCCCCCTAATCAGGCCTCAGCTTCTCTCCCAGCAAAAAGCCCCTACACATACAGATACCACCAATACAAAACCAAACACACACACAAATGCCTTCTCCTCCTACAGAACTCCCACTCAGACTCCCCTGTTTACAGCTCTGTTTGCTAGCTCCTGTGCCGCTGCCTGACTGGCTGCTACCTTTATAGGACCCCTAGTCAGTGAAGCCCCGCCCCCTAATCAGGGCTCAGCTTCGCTCCCAGCACAAAGCCCCTCCAAACCTCTACACATACAGATACTACCAATACAAAACCAAACACACACACAAATAGCTTCTCCTCCAACAGAACTACCACTCAAAGTCCCCTATTTTCAGCTCTGTTTGCTAGCTCCTGTACCGCTGCAGCTGTCTGTGTCACTGCCAGAGTGGCTACTCCCTTTATAGGACCCCTCGTCAGTGAAGCCCCGCCCCATAATCAGGGCTCAGCTTCTCTCCCAGCACAAAGCCCCTCCAAGCCTCTACACATACAGATACCACCAATACAAAACCAAACACACACACAAATGCCTTCTCCTCCAACAGAACTCCCACTCAAACTCCCCTGTTTACAGCTCTGTTTGCTAGCTCCTGTGCTGCTGCCTGACTGGCTGCTAGCTTTATAGGACCCCTAGTCAGGGAAGCCCCGCCCTCTAATCAGGGCTCAGCTTCTCTCCCAGCACAAAGCCCCTACACATACAGATACTAACAATACAAAACCAAACACACACATATACCTTCTCCTCCAACAGAACTCCCACTCAAACTCCCGTGTTTACAGCTCTGTTTGCTAGCTGTCTGTGCCGCTGCCTGACCAGCTGCTACCTTTACAGGACTCGTAGTCAGTCAAGCCCCATCCCCTAATCAGGGCTCAGCTTCTCTCCCAGTACAAAGCACCCACAAGCCTCTACACATACAGATACTACCAAAGCAAAACCAAACACACACAGATACCTTCTCCTCCAACAGAACTCCCACTCTAACTCTCCCGTTTACAGCTCTTTTGCTAGCTGTCTGTGCCGCTGCCTGACTGGCTGCTACCTTTATAGGACCCCTAGTCAGGGAAGCCCCGCCCCCTAATCAGGGCTCAGCTTTTCTCCCAGCACAAAGCCCCTCCAAGCCTCTACACATACAGATACCACCAATACAAAATCAAACACACACAAATACCTTCTCCTCCAACAGAACTCCCACTCAAACTCCCCTGTTTACAGCTCTGTTTGCTAGCTCCTGTGCCCCTGCAGCTGTCTCTGACGCTGCATGACTGGCTGGTACCTTTATAGGACCCCTCGTCAGTGAAGCCCCGCCCCCTAATCAGGGCTCAGCTTCTCTCCCAGCACAAAGCCACTCCAAGCCTCTACACATACAGATACCACCAATACAAAACCAAACACACACACAAATACCTTCTCCTCCAGCAGAACTCCCACTAAAACTCCCCTGTTTACAGCTCTCTTTGCTAGCTCCTGTGCCACTGCAGCTGTCTGTGCCGCTGCCTGACTGGCTGCTACCTTTACAGGACCCCTAGTCAGTGAAGCCCCGCCCCCTCATCAGGGCTCAGCTTTTCTCCCAGCACAAAGCCCCTACACATACAGATACTACCAATACAAAACCAAGCACACACATATACCTTCTCTTCCAACAGAACTCCCACTCAAACTCCCGTGTTTACAGCTCTCTTTGCTAGCTGCTGTGCCGCTGCCTGACTGGCTGCTACCTTTATAGGACCCCTAGTCAGTGAAGCCCCGCCCCCTTATCAGGCCTCAGCTTCTCTCCCAGCACAAAGCCCCTCCAAGCCTCTACACATACAGATACTACCACTACAAAACCAAACACGCACACAAATACCTTCTCCTCCAACAGAACTCCCACTCAAACTCCCCTGTTTACAGCTCTGTTTGCTAGTTCCTGTAACGCTGCAGCTGTCTGTGTCGCTGCCTGACTGGCTGCTCCCTTTACAGGACCCCTCGTCAGCGAAGCCCCGTCCCCTCATCAGGGCTCAGCTTCTCTCCCAGCACAAAGCCCCTACACATACAGATACCACCAATACAAAACCAAACACACAAAAGTACCTTCTCCTCCAACAGAACTCCCACTCCAACTCCCCTGTTTACAGCTCTCTTTGCTAGCTCCTGTGCCACGGCAGCTGTCTGTGCCGCTGCCTGACTGGCTGCTGCCTTTATAGGACCCCTAACCAGGGAAGCCCCGCCCCCTAATCAGGGCTCAGCTTCTCTCCCAGGACAAAGCCCCTACACATACAGATACCACCAATACAAAACCAAACACACACACAAATACCTTCTCCTCCAGCAGAACTCCCACTCAAACTCCCCTGTTTACAGCTCTCTTTGCTAGCTCCTGTGCCACGGCAGCTGTCTGTGCCGCTGCCTGACTGGCTGCTCCCTTTCTAGGACCCCTAGTCAGTGAAGCCCCGCCCCCTAATCAGGCCTCAGCTTCTCTCCCAGTACAAAGCACCCCCAAGCCTCTACACATACAGATACTACCAATACAAAACCAAACACACACAAATACCTTCTCCTCCAACAGAACTCCCACTCTAACTCTCCCGTTTACAGCTCTGTTTGCTAGCTGTCTGTGCCGCTGCCTGACCAGCTGCTACCTTTACAGGACCCGTAGTCAGTCAAGCCCCATCCCCTAATCAGGGCTCAGCTTCTCTCCCAGTACAAAGCACCCCCAAGCCTCTACACATACAGATACTACCAATGCAAAACCAAACACACACAAATACCTTCTCCTCCAACAGAACTCCCACTCCAACTCCCCTGTTTACAGCTCTGTTTGCTAGCTCCTGTGCCGCTGCCTGACTGGTTGCTAACTTTATAGGACCCCTAGTCAGTGAAGCCCCGCCCCCTAATCAGGGCTCAGCTTCGCTCCCAGCACAAAGCCCCTCCAAGCCTCTAAACATACAGATACTGCCAATACAATACCAAACACACACACAAATACCTTCTCCTCCAACAGAAGTCCCACTCAAACTCCCCTGTTTACAGCTCTGTTTGCTAGCTCCAGTGCCGCTGCAGCTGTCTGTGCCGCTGCCTGACTGGCTGCTCCCTTTATAGGACCCCTAGTCAGGGAAGCCCCGCCCCCTAATCAGGCCTCAGCTTCTCTCCCAGCAAAAAGCCCCTACACATACAGATACCACCAACACAAAACCAAACACACACAAATACCTTCTCCTCCAACAGAACTTCCACTCAGACTCCCCTGTTTACAGCTCTGTTTGCTAGCTCCTGTGCCGCTGCCTGACTGGCTGCTACCTTTATAGGACCCCTAGTCAGTGAAGCCCCGCCCCCTAATCAGGGCTCAGCTTCGCTCCCAGCACAAAGCCCCTCCAAACCTCTACACATACAGATACTACCAATACAAAACCAAACACACACACAAATAGCTTCTCCTCCAACAGAACTACCACTCAAAGTCCCCTATTTTCAGCTCTGTTTGCTAGCTCCTGTACCGCTGCAGCTGTCTGTGTCACTGCCAGAGTGGCTACTCCCTTTATAGGACCCCTCGTCAGTGAAGCCCCGCCCCATAATCAGGGCTCAGCTTCTCTCCCAGCACAAAGCCCCTCCAAGCCTCTACACATACAGATACCACCAATACAAAACCAAACACACACACAAATACCTTCTCCTCCAACAGAACTCCCACTCAAACTCCCCTGTTTACAGCTCTGTTTGCTAGCTCCAGTGCCGCTGCAGCTGTCTGTGCCGCTGCCTGACTGGCTGCTACCTTTATGGGACCCCTGGTCAGTGAAGCCCTGCACCCTAATCAGGGCTCAGCTTCTCTCCCAGCAAAAAGCCCCTACACATACAGATACCACCAATACAAAACCAAACACACACAAATACCTTCTCCTCCAACAGAACTCCCACTCAAACTCCCCTGTTTACAGCTCTGTTTGCTAGCTCCTGTGCCGCTGCCTGACTGGCTGCTACCTTTATAGGACCCCTAGTCAGTGAAGCCCCGCCCCCTAATCAGGGCTCAGCTTCGCTCCCAGCACAAAGCCCCTCCAAGCCTCTACACATACAGATACTACCAATACAAAACCAAACACACACACAAATAGCTTCTCCTCCAACAGAACTACCACTCTAAGTCCCCTATTTTCAGCTCTGTTTGCTAGCTCCTGTACCGCTGCAGCTGTCTGTGTCACTGCCTGAGTGGCTGCTCCCTTTATAGGACCCCTCGTCAGTGAAGCCCCGCCCCATAATCAGGGCTCAGCTTCTCTCCCAGCACCAAGCCCCTCCAAGCCTCTACACATACAGATACCACCAATACAAAACCAAACACACAAACAAATACCTTCTCCTCCAACAGAACTCCCACTCAGACTCCCCTGTTTACAGCTCTGTTTGCTAGCTCCTGTGCCGCTGCCTGACTGGCTGCTACCTTTATAGGACCCCTAGTCAGTGAAGCCCCGCCCCCTAATCAGGGCTCAGCTTCTCTCCCAGCACAAAGCCCCTACACATACAGATGCTACCAATACAAAACCAAACACACACAAATACCTTCTCCTCCAACAGAACTCCCACTCAAACTCCCCTGTTTACAGCTCTGTTTGCTAGCTCCTGTGCCCCTGCAGCTGTCTGTTCCCCTGCCTGACTGGCTGCTCCCTTTAGAGGACCCCTAGTCAGTGAAGCCCCGCCCCCTAATCAGGGCTCAGCTTTTCTCCCAGCACAAAGCCCCTACACATACAGATACAACCAATACAAAACCAAACACACACAAATACCTTCTCCTCCTACAGAACTCCCACTCAAACTCCCCTGTTTACAGCTCTGTTTGCTAGCTCCTGTGCCGCTGCCTGATTGGCTGCTATCTTTATAGGACCCCTAGTCAGTGAAGCCCCGCCCCCTAATCAGGGCTCAGCTTCGCTCCCAGCACAAAGCCCCTCCAAGCCTCTAAACATACAGATACTGCCAATACAATACCAAACACACACACAAATACCTTCTCCTCCAACAGAAGTCCCACTCAAACTCCCCTGTTTACAGCTCTGTTTGCTAGCTCCAGTGCCGCTGCAGCTGTCTGTGCCGCTGCCTGATTGGCTGCTCCCTTTATAGGACCCCTAGTCAGGGAAGCCCCGCCCCCTAATCAGGCCTCAGCTTCTCTCCCAGCAAAAAGCCCCTACACATACAGATACCACCAAAACAAAACCAAACACACACAAATACCTTCTCCTCCAACAGAACTTCCACTCAAACTCCCCTGTTTACAGCTCTCTTTGCTAGCTCCTGTGCCACTGCAGCTGTCTGTGCCGCTGCCTGACTGGCTGCTGCATTTATAGGACCCCTAGTCAGTGAAGCCCCGCCCCCTAATCAGGCCTCAGCTTCTCTCCCAGCAAAAAGCCCCTACACATACAGATACCACCAATACAAAACCAAACACACACACAAATGCCTTCTCCTCCTACAGAACTCCCACTCAGACTCCCCTGTTTACAGCTCTGTTTGCTAGCTCCTGTGCCGCTGCCTGACTGGCTGCTACCTTTATAGGACCCCTAGTCAGTGAAGCCCCGCCCCCTAATCAGGGCTCAGCTTCGCTCCCAGCACAAAGCCCCTCCAAACCTCTACACATACAGATACTACCAATACAAAACCAAACACACACACAAATAGCTTCTCCTCCAACAGAACTACCACTCAAAGTCCCCTATTTTCAGCTCTGTTTGCTAGCTCCTGTACCGCTGCAGCTGTCTGTGTCACTGCCAGAGTGGCTACTCCCTTTATAGGACCCCTCGTCAGTGAAGCCCCGCCCCATAATCAGGGCTCAGCTTCTCTCCCAGCACAAAGCCCCTCCAAGCCTCTACACATACAGATACCACCAATACAAAACCAAACACACACACAAATGCCTTCTCCTCCAACAGAACTCCCACTCAAACTCCCCTGTTTACAGCTCTGTTTGCTAGCTCCTGTGCTGCTGCCTGACTGGCTGCTAGCTTTATAGGACCCCTAGTCAGGGAAGCCCCGCCCTCTAATCAGGGCTCAGCTTCTCTCCCAGCACAAAGCCCCTACACATACAGATACTAACAATACAAAACCAAACACACACATATACCTTCTCCTCCAACAGAACTCCCACTCAAACTCCCGTGTTTACAGCTCTGTTTGCTAGCTGTCTGTGCCGCTGCCTGACCAGCTGCTACCTTTACAGGACTCGTAGTCAGTCAAGCCCCATCCCCTAATCAGGGCTCAGCTTCTCTCCCAGTACAAAGCACCCACAAGCCTCTACACATACAGATACTACCAAAGCAAAACCAAACACACACAGATACCTTCTCCTCCAACAGAACTCCCACTCTAACTCTCCCGTTTACAGCTCTTTTGCTAGCTGTCTGTGCCGCTGCCTGACTGGCTGCTACCTTTATAGGACCCCTAGTCAGGGAAGCCCCGCCCCCTAATCAGGGCTCAGCTTTTCTCCCAGCACAAAGCCCCTCCAAGCCTCTACACATACAGATACTACCAATACAAAACCGAACACATACATATACCTTCTCCTCCAACAGAACTCCCACTCAAACTCCCGTGTTTACAGCTCTGTTTGCTAGCTGCTGTGCCGCTGCCTGACTGGCTTCTACCTTTATAGGACGCCTAGTCAGTGAAGCCCCGCCCCCTAATCAGGGCTCAGCTTCTCTCCCAGCACAAAGCCCCTCCAAGCCTCTACACATACAGATACCACCAATACAAAATCAAACACACACAAATACCTTCTCCTCCAACAGAACTCCCACTCAAACTCCCCTGTTTACAGCTCTGTTTGCTAGCTCCTGTGCCCCTGCAGCTGTCTCTGACGCTGCCTGACTGGCTGCTACAATCATAAGACCCCTAGTCAGCGAAGCCCCGTCCCCTCATCAGGGCTCAGCTTCTCTCCCAGCACAAAGCCCCTACACATACAGATACCACCAATACAAAACCAAACACACACAAATACCTTCTCATCCAACAGAACTCCCACTCAAACTCCCGTTTACAGCTCTGTTTGCTAGCTCCAGAGCCGCTGCAGCTGTCTGTGCCGCTGCATGACTGGCTGGTACCTTTATAGGACCCCTCGTCAGTGAAGCCCCGCCCCCTAATCAGGGCTCAGCTTCTCTCCCAGCACAAAGCCACTCCAAGCCTCTACACATACAGATACCACCAATACAAAACCAAACACACACACAAATACCTTCTCCTCCAGCAGAACTCCCACTAAAACTCCCCTGTTTACAGCTCTCTTTGCTAGCTCCTGTGCCACTGCAGCTGTCTGTGCCGCTGCCTGACTGGCTGCTACCTTTACAGGACCCCTAGTCAGTGAAGCCCCGCCCCCTCATCAGGGCTCAGCTTTTCTCCCAGCACAAAGCCCCTACACATACAGATACTACCAATACAAAACCAAGCACACACATATACCTTCTCTTCCAACAGAACTCCCACTCAAACTCCCGTGTTTACAGCTCTCTTTGCTAGCTGCTGTGCCGCTGCCTGACTGGCTGCTACCTTTATAGGACCCCTAGTCAGTGAAGCCCCGCCCCCTTATCAGGCCTCAGCTTCTCTCCCAGCACAAAGCCCCTCCAAGCCTCTACACATACAGATACTACCACTACAAAACCAAACACGCACACAAATACCTTCTCCTCCAACAGAACTCCCACTCAAACTCCCCTGTTTACAGCTCTGTTTGCTAGTTCCTGTAACGCTGCAGCTGTCTGTGTCGCTGCCTGACTGGCTGCTCCCTTTACAGGACCCCTCGTCAGCGAAGCCCCGTCCCCTCATCAGGGCTCAGCTTCTCTCCCAGCACAAAGCCCCTACACATACAGATACCACCAATACAAAACCAAACACACAAAAGTACCTTCTCCTCCAACAGAACTCCCACTCCAACTCCCCTGTTTACAGCTCTCTTTGCTAGCTCCTGTGCCACGGCAGCTGTCTGTGCCGCTGCCTGACTGGCTGCTGCCTTTATAGGACCCCTAACCAGGGAAGCCCCGCCCCCTAATCAGGGCTCAGCTTCTCTCCCAGGACAAAGCCCCTACACATACAGATACCACCAATACAAAACCAAACACACACACAAATACCTTCTCCTCCAGCAGAACTCCCACTCAAACTCCCCTGTTTACAGCTCTCTTTGCTAGCTCCTGTGCCACGGCAGCTGTCTGTGCCGCTGCCTGACTGGCTGCTCCCTTTCTAGGACCCCTAGTCAGTGAAGCCCCGCCCCCTAATCAGGCCTCAGCTTCTCTCCCAGTACAAAGCACCCCCAAGCCTCTACACATACAGATACTACCAATACAAAACCAAACACACACAAATACCTTCTCCTCCAACAGAACTCCCACTCTAACTCTCCCGTTTACAGCTCTGTTTGCTAGCTGTCTGTGCCGCTGCCTGACCAGCTGCTACCTTTACAGGACCCGTAGTCAGTCAAGCCCCATCCCCTAATCAGGGCTCAGCTTCTCTCCCAGTACAAAGCACCCCCAAGCCTCTACACATACAGATACTACCAATGCAAAACCAAACACACACAAATACCTTCTCCTCCAACAGAACTCCCACTCCAACTCCCCTGTTTACAGCTCTGTTTGCTAGCTCCTGTGCCGCTGCCTGACTGGTTGCTAACTTTATAGGACCCCTAGTCAGTGAAGCCCCGCCCCCTAATCAGGGCTCAGCTTCGCTCCCAGCACAAAGCCCCTCCAAGCCTCTAAACATACAGATACTGCCAATACAATACCAAACACACACACAAATACCTTCTCCTCCAACAGAAGTCCCACTCAAACTCCCCTGTTTACAGCTCTGTTTGCTAGCTCCAGTGCCGCTGCAGCTGTCTGTGCCGCTGCCTGACTGGCTGCTCCCTTTATAGGACCCCTAGTCAGGGAAGCCCCGCCCCCTAATCAGGCCTCAGCTTCTCTCCCAGCAAAAAGCCCCTACACATACAGATACCACCAACACAAAACCAAACACACACAAATACCTTCTCCTCCAACAGAACTTCCACTCAAACTCCCCTGTTTACAGCTCTCTTTGCTAGCTCCTGTGCCACTGCAGCTGTCTGTGCCGCTGCCTGACTGGCTGCTGCATTTATAGGACCCCTAGTCAGTGAAGCCCCGCCCCCTAATCAGGGCTCAGCTTCTCTTTCAGCACAAAGCCCCTACACATACAGATGCTACCAATACAAAACCAAACACACACACAAATGCCTTCTCCTCCAACAGAACTCCCACTCAGACTCCCCTGTTTACAGCTCTGTTTGCTAGCTCCTGTGCCGCTGCCTGACTGGCTGCTACCTTTATAGGACCCCTAGTCAGTGAAGCCCCGCCCCCTAATCAGGGCTCAGCTTCGCTCCCAGCACAAAGCCCCTCCAAACCTCTACACATACAGATACTACCAATACAAAACCAAACACACACACAAATAGCTTCTCCTCCAACAGAACTACCACTCAAAGTCCCCTATTTTCAGCTCTGTTTGCTAGCTCCTGTACCGCTGCAGCTGTCTGTGTCACTGCCAGAGTGGCTACTCCCTTTATAGGACCCCTCGTCAGTGAAGCCCCGCCCCATAATCAGGGCTCAGCTTCTCTCCCAGCACAAAGCCCCTCCAAGCCTCTACACATACAGATACCACCAATACAAAACCAAACACACACACAAATACCTTCTCCTCCAACAGAACTCCCACTCAGACTCCCCTGTTTACAGCTCTGTTTGCTAGCTCCTGTGCCGCTGCCTGACTGGCTGCTACCTTTATAGGACCCCTAGTCAGTGAAGCCCCGCCCCCTAATCAGGGCTCAGCTTCTCTCCCAGCACAAAGCCCCTACACATACAGATGCTACCAATACAAAACCAAACACACACAAATACCTTCTCCTCCAACAGAACTCCCACTCAAACTCCCCTGTTTACAGCTCTGTTTGCTAGCTCCTGTGCCCCTGCAGCTGTCTGTTCCCCTGCCTGACTGGCTGCTCCCTTTAGAGGACCCCTAGTCAGTGAAGCCCCGCCCCCTAATCAGGGCTCAGCTTTTCTCCCAGCACAAAGCCCCTACACATACAGATACAACCAATACAAAACCAAACACACACAAATACCTTCTCCTCCTACAGAACTCCCACTCAAACTCCCCTGTTTACAGCTCTGTTTGCTAGCTCCTGTGCCGCTGCCTGATTGGCTGCTATCTTTATAGGACCCCTAGTCAGTGAAGCCCCGCCCCCTAATCAGGGCTCAGCTTCGCTCCCAGCACAAAGCCCCTCCAAGCCTCTAAACATACAGATACTGCCAATACAATACCAAACACACACACAAATACCTTCTCCTCCAACAGAAGTCCCACTCAAACTCCCCTGTTTACAGCTCTGTTTGCTAGCTCCAGTGCCGCTGCAGCTGTCTGTGCCGCTGCCTGATTGGCTGCTCCCTTTATAGGACCCCTAGTCAGGGAAGCCCCGCCCCCTAATCAGGCCTCAGCTTCTCTCCCAGCAAAAAGCCCCTACACATACAGATACCACCAAAACAAAACCAAACACACACAAATACCTTCTCCTCCAACAGAACTTCCACTCAAACTCCCCTGTTTACAGCTCTCTTTGCTAGCTCCTGTGCCACTGCAGCTGTCTGTGCCGCTGCCTGACTGGCTGCTGCATTTATAGGACCCCTAGTCAGTGAAGCCCCGCCCCCTAATCAGGCCTCAGCTTCTCTCCCAGCAAAAAGCCCCTACACATACAGATACCACCAATACAAAACCAAACACACACACAAATGCCTTCTCCTCCTACAGAACTCCCACTCAGACTCCCCTGTTTACAGCTCTGTTTGCTAGCTCCTGTGCCGCTGCCTGACTGGCTGCTACCTTTATAGGACCCCTAGTCAGTGAAGCCCCGCCCCCTAATCAGGGCTCAGCTTCGCTCCCAGCACAAAGCCCCTCCAAACCTCTACACATACAGATACTACCAATACAAAACCAAACACACACACAAATAGCTTCTCCTCCAACAGAACTACCACTCAAAGTCCCCTATTTTCAGCTCTGTTTGCTAGCTCCTGTACCGCTGCAGCTGTCTGTGTCACTGCCAGAGTGGCTACTCCCTTTATAGGACCCCTCGTCAGTGAAGCCCCGCCCCATAATCAGGGCTCAGCTTCTCTCCCAGCACAAAGCCCCTCCAAGCCTCTACACATACAGATACCACCAATACAAAACCAAACACACACACAAATGCCTTCTCCTCCAACAGAACTCCCACTCAAACTCCCCTGTTTACAGCTCTGTTTGCTAGCTCCTGTGCTGCTGCCTGACTGGCTGCTAGCTTTATAGGACCCCTAGTCAGGGAAGCCCCGCCCTCTAATCAGGGCTCAGCTTCTCTCCCAGCACAAAGCCCCTACACATACAGATACTAACAATACAAAACCAAACACACACATATACCTTCTCCTCCAACAGAACTCCCACTCAAACTCCCGTGTTTACAGCTCTGTTTGCTAGCTGTCTGTGCCGCTGCCTGACCAGCTGCTACCTTTACAGGACTCGTAGTCAGTCAAGCCCCATCCCCTAATCAGGGCTCAGCTTCTCTCCCAGTACAAAGCACCCACAAGCCTCTACACATACAGATACTACCAAAGCAAAACCAAACACACACAGATACCTTCTCCTCCAACAGAACTCCCACTCTAACTCTCCCGTTTACAGCTCTTTTGCTAGCTGTCTGTGCCGCTGCCTGACTGGCTGCTACCTTTATAGGACCCCTAGTCAGGGAAGCCCCGCCCCCTAATCAGGGCTCAGCTTTTCTCCCAGCACAAAGCCCCTCCAAGCCTCTACACATACAGATACTACCAATACAAAACCGAACACATACATATACCTTCTCCTCCAACAGAACTCCCACTCAAACTCCCGTGTTTACAGCTCTGTTTGCTAGCTGCTGTGCCGCTGCCTGACTGGCTTCTACCTTTATAGGACGCCTAGTCAGTGAAGCCCCGCCCCCTAATCAGGGCTCAGCTTCTCTCCCAGCACAAAGCCCCTCCAAGCCTCTACACATACAGATACCACCAATACAAAATCAAACACACACAAATACCTTCTCCTCCAACAGAACTCCCACTCAAACTCCCCTGTTTACAGCTCTGTTTGCTAGCTCCTGTGCCCCTGCAGCTGTCTCTGACGCTGCCTGACTGGCTGCTACAATCATAAGACCCCTAGTCAGCGAAGCCCCGTCCCCTCATCAGGGCTCAGCTTCTCTCCCAGCACAAAGCCCCTACACATACAGATACCACCAATACAAAACCAAACACACACATATACCTTCTCATCCAACAGAACTCCCACTCAAACTCCCGTTTACAGCTCTGTTTGCTAGCTCCAGAGCCGCTGCAGCTGTCTGTGCCGCTGCATGACTGGCTGGTACCTTTATAGGACCCCTCGTCAGTGAAGCCCCGCCCCCTAATCAGGGCTCAGCTTCTCTCCCAGCACAAAGCCACTCCAAGCCTCTACACATACAGATACCACCAATACAAAACCAAACACACACACAAATACCTTCTCCTCCAGCAGAACTCCCACTAAAACTCCCCTGTTTACAGCTCTCTTTGCTAGCTCCTGTGCCACTGCAGCTGTCTGTGCCGCTGCCTGACTGGCTGCTACCTTTACAGGACCCCTAGTCAGTGAAGCCCCGCCCCCTCATCAGGGCTCAGCTTTTCTCCCAGCACAAAGCCCCTACACATACAGATACTACCAATACAAAACCAAGCACACACATATACCTTCTCTTCCAACAGAACTCCCACTCAAACTCCCGTGTTTACAGCTCTCTTTGCTAGCTGCTGTGCCGCTGCCTGACTGGCTGCTACCTTTATAGGACCCCTAGTCAGTGAAGCCCCGCCCCCTTATCAGGCCTCAGCTTCTCTCCCAGCACAAAGCCCCTCCAAGCCTCTACACATACAGATACTACCACTACAAAACCAAACACGCACACAAATACCTTCTCCTCCAACAGAACTCCCACTCAAACTCCCCTGTTTACAGCTCTGTTTGCTAGTTCCTGTAACGCTGCAGCTGTCTGTGTCGCTGCCTGACTGGCTGCTCCCTTTACAGGACCCCTCGTCAGCGAAGCCCCGTCCCCTCATCAGGGCTCAGCTTCTCTCCCAGCACAAAGCCCCTACACATACAGATACCACCAATACAAAACCAAACACACAAAAGTACCTTCTCCTCCAACAGAACTCCCACTCCAACTCCCCTGTTTACAGCTCTCTTTGCTAGCTCCTGTGCCACGGCAGCTGTCTGTGCCGCTGCCTGACTGGCTGCTGCCTTTATAGGACCCCTAACCAGGGAAGCCCCGCCCCCTAATCAGGGCTCAGCTTCTCTCCCAGGACAAAGCCCCTACACATACAGATACCACCAATACAAAACCAAACACACACACAAATACCTTCTCCTCCAGCAGAACTCCCACTCAAACTCCCCTGTTTACAGCTCTCTTTGCTAGCTCCTGTGCCACGGCAGCTGTCTGTGCCGCTGCCTGACTGGCTGCTCCCTTTCTAGGACCCCTAGTCAGTGAAGCCCCGCCCCCTAATCAGGCCTCAGCTTCTCTCCCAGTACAAAGCACCCCCAAGCCTCTACACATACAGATACTACCAATACAAAACCAAACACACACAAATACCTTCTCCTCCAACAGAACTCCCACTCTAACTCTCCCGTTTACAGCTCTGTTTGCTAGCTGTCTGTGCCGCTGCCTGACCAGCTGCTACCTTTACAGGACCCGTAGTCAGTCAAGCCCCATCCCCTAATCAGGGCTCAGCTTCTCTCCCAGTACAAAGCACCCCCAAGCCTCTACACATACAGATACTACCAATGCAAAACCAAACACACACAAATACCTTCTCCTCCAACAGAACTCCCACTCCAACTCCCCTGTTTACAGCTCTGTTTGCTAGCTCCTGTGCCGCTGCCTGACTGGTTGCTAACTTTATAGGACCCCTAGTCAGTGAAGCCCCGCCCCCTAATCAGGGCTCAGCTTCGCTCCCAGCACAAAGCCCCTCCAAGCCTCTAAACATACAGATACTGCCAATACAATACCAAACACACACACAAATACCTTCTCCTCCAACAGAAGTCCCACTCAAACTCCCCTGTTTACAGCTCTGTTTGCTAGCTCCAGTGCCGCTGCAGCTGTCTGTGCCGCTGCCTGACTGGCTGCTCCCTTTATAGGACCCCTAGTCAGGGAAGCCCCGCCCCCTAATCAGGCCTCAGCTTCTCTCCCAGCAAAAAGCCCCTACACATACAGATACCACCAACACAAAACCAAACACACACAAATACCTTCTCCTCCAACAGAACTTCCACTCAAACTCCCCTGTTTACAGCTCTCTTTGCTAGCTCCTGTGCCACTGCAGCTGTCTGTGCCGCTGCCTGACTGGCTGCTGCATTTATAGGACCCCTAGTCAGTGAAGCCCCGCCCCCTAATCAGGGCTCAGCTTCTCTTTCAGCACAAAGCCCCTACACATACAGATGCTACCAATACAAAACCAAACACACACACAAATGCCTTCTCCTCCAACAGAACTCCCACTCAGACTCCCCTGTTTACAGCTCTGTTTGCTAGCTCCTGTGCCGCTGCCTGACTGGCTGCTACCTTTATAGGACCCCTAGTCAGTGAAGCCCCGCCCCCTAATCAGGGCTCAGCTTCGCTCCCAGCACAAAGCCCCTCCAAACCTCTACACATACAGATACTACCAATACAAAACCAAACACACACACAAATAGCTTCTCCTCCAACAGAACTACCACTCAAAGTCCCCTATTTTCAGCTCTGTTTGCTAGCTCCTGTACCGCTGCAGCTGTCTGTGTCACTGCCAGAGTGGCTACTCCCTTTATAGGACCCCTCGTCAGTGAAGCCCCGCCCCATAATCAGGGCTCAGCTTCTCTCCCAGCACAAAGCCCCTCCAAGCCTCTACACATACAGATACCACCAATACAAAACCAAACACACACACAAATACCTTCTCCTCCAACAGAACTCCCACTCAAACTCCCCTGTTTACAGCTCTGTTTGCTAGCTCCAGTGCCGCTGCAGCTGTCTGTGCCGCTGCCTGACTGGCTGCTACCTTTATGGGACCCCTGGTCAGTGAAGCCCTGCACCCTAATCAGGGCTCAGCTTCTCTCCCAGCAAAAAGCCCCTACACATACAGATACCACCAATACAAAACCAAACACACACAAATACCTTCTCCTCCAACAGAACTCCCACTCAAACTCCCCTGTTTACAGCTCTGTTTGCTAGCTCCTGTGCTGCTGCCTGACTGGCTGCTAGCTTTATAGGACCCCTAGTCAGGGAAGCCCCGCCCCCTTATCAGGGCTCAGCTTCTCTCCCAGCACAAAGACCCTACACATACAGATACTACCAATCCAAAACCAAACACACACAAACACCTTCTCCTCCAACAGAACTCCCACTCAAACTCCCCTGTTCACAGCTCTGTTTGCTAGCTCCTGTGCCACTGCAGCTGTCTGTGCCGCTGCCTGACTGGCTGCTACCTTTATAGGACCCCTAGTCAGTGAAGCCCCGCCCCCTAATCAGGGCTCAGCTTTTCTCCCAGCACAAAGACCCTACACATACAGATACTACCAATACAAAACCAAACACACACAAATACCTTCTCTTCCAAAGGAACTCCCACACAAACTCCCCTGTTTACAGCTCTCTTTGCTAGCTCCTGTGCCTCTGCAGCTGTCCGTGCCGCCGCCTGACTGGCTGGTACCTTTATAGGACCCCTAGTCAGTGAAGCCCCGCCCCCTAATCAGGGCTCAGCTTCGCTCCCAGCACAAAGCCCCTCCAAGCCTCTACACATACAGATACTACCAAAAAAAAACCAAACACACACACAAATACCTTCTCCTCCAAGAGAACTCCCACTCAAACTCCCCTGTTTACAGCTCTCTTTGCTAGCTCCTGTGCCACTGCAGCTGTCTGTGCCGCTGCCTGACTGGCTGCTACCTTTATAGGACCCCTAGTCAGTGAAGCCCCGCCCCCTAATCAGGGCTCAGCTTTTCTCCCAGCACAAAGACCCTACACATACAGATACTACCAATACAAAACCAAACACACACAAATACCTTCTCTTCCAAAGGAACTCCCACACAAACTCCCCTGTTTACAGCTCTCTTTGCTAGCTCCTGTGCCTCTGCAGCTGTCCGTGCCGCCGCCTGACTGGCTGGTACCTTTATAGGACCCCTAGTCAGGGAAGCCCCGCCCCCTAATCAGGGCTCAGCTTCTCTGCCAGCACAAATCCCCTCCAAGCCTCTACACATACAGATACTACCAATACAAAACCAAACACACAGAAATACCTTCTCCTCAAACAGAACTCCCACTCAAACTCCCCTGTTTACAGCTCTGTGTGCTAGCTCCTGTGCCACTGCAGCTGTCTGTGCCGCTGCCTGACTGGCTGCTGCCTTTATAGGACCCCTAGTCAGTGAAGCCCCGCCCCCTAATCAGGGCTCAGCTTCTCTTTCTGCACAAAGCCCCTACACATACAGATACCACCAACACAAAACCAAACACACACAAATAACTTCTCCTCCAACAGAATTCCCACTCAAACTCCCCTGTTTACAGCTCTGTTTGCTAGCTCCTGTGCCGATGCAGCTGTCCGTGCCGCCGCCTGACTGGCTGCTCCCTTTATAGGACCCCTAGTCAGTGAAGCCCCGCCCCCTAATCAGGGTTCAGCTTCTCTCCCAGCACAAAGCCCCTACACATACAGATGCTACCAATACAAAACCAAACACACACACAAATGCCTCCTCCTCCAACAGAACTCCCACTCAGACTCCCCTATTTTCAGCTCTGTTTGCTAGCTCCTGTACCGCTGCAGCTGTCTGTGTCACTGCCTGACTGGCTGCTCCCTTTATAGGACCCCTCGTCAGTGAAGCCCCGCCCCCTAATCAGGGCTCAGCTTCTCTCCCAGCACCAAGCCCCTCCAAGCCTCTACACATACAGATACCACCAATACAAAACCAAACACACACACAAATAGCTTCTCCTCCAACAGAACTCCCACCCAAAGTCCCCTATTTACATCTCTGTTTGCTAGCTCCTGTACCGCTGCAGCTGTCTGTGTCGCTGCCTGACTGGCTGCTGCCTTTATAGGACCCCTAGTCAGTGAAGCCCCGCCCCCTAATCAGGGCTCAGCTTCTCTCCCAGCACAAAGCCCCTACACATACAGATGCTACCAATACAAAACCAAACACACACAAATACCTTCTCCTCCAACAGAACTCCCACTCAAACTCCCCTGTTTACAGCTCTGTTTGCTAGCTCCTGTGCCCCTGCAGCTGTCTGTTCCCCTGCCTGACTGGCTGCTCCCTTTAGAGGACCCCTAGTCAGTGAAGCCCCGCCCCCTAATCAGGGCTCAGCTTTTCTCCCAGCACAAAGCCCCTACACATACAGATACAACCAATACAAAACCAAACACACACAAATACCTTCTCCTCCTACAGAACTCCCACTCAAACTCCCCTGTTTACAGCTCTGTTTGCTAGCTCCTGTGCCGCTGCCTGATTGGCTGCTATCTTTATAGGACCCCTAGTCAGTGAAGCCCCGCCCCCTAATCAGGGCTCAGCTTCGCTCCCAGCACAAAGCCCCTCCAAGCCTCTAAACATACAGATACTGCCAATACAATACCAAACACACACACAAATACCTTCTCCTCCAACAGAAGTCCCACTCAAACTCCCCTGTTTACAGCTCTGTTTGCTAGCTCCAGTGCCGCTGCAGCTGTCTGTGCCGCTGCCTGACTGGCTGCTCCCTTTATAGGACCCCTAGTCAGGGAAGCCCCGCCCCCTAATCAGGCCTCAGCTTTTCTCCCAGCAAAAAGCCCCTACACATACAGATACCACCAACACAAAACCAAACACACACAAATACCTTCTCCTCCAACAGAACTTCCACTCAAACTCCCCTGTTTACAGCTCTCTTTGCTAGCTCCTGTGCCACTGCAGCTGTCTGTGCCGCTGCCTGACTGGCTGCTGCATTTATAGGACCCCTAGTCAGTGAAGCCCCGCCCCCTAATCAGGGCTCAGCTTCGCTCCCAGCACAAAGCCCCTCCAAACCTCTACACATACAGATACTACCAATACAAAACCAAACACACACACAAATAGCTTCTCCTCCAACAGAACTACCACTCAAAGTCCCCTATTTTCAGCTCTGTTTGCTAGCTCCTGTACCGCTGCAGCTGTCTGTGTCACTGCCAGAGTGGCTACTCCCTTTATAGGACCCCTCGTCAGTGAAGCCCCGCCCCATAATCAGGGCTCAGCTTCTCTCCCAGCACAAAGCCCCTCCAAACCTCTACACATACAGATACCACCAATACAAAACCAAACACACACACAAATACCTTCTCCTCCAACAGAACTCCCACTCAAACTCCCCTGTTTACAGCTCTGTTTGCTAGCTCCAGTGCCGCTGCAGCTGTCTGTGCCGCTACCTGACCAGCTGCTACCTTTACAGGACTCGTAGTCAGTCAAGCCCCATCCCCTAATCAGGGCTCAGCTTCTCTCCCAGTACAAAGCACCCACAAGCCTCTACACATACAGATACTACCAAAGCAAAACCAAACACACACAGATACCTTCTCCTCCAACAGAACTCCCACTCTAACTCTCCCGTTTACAGCTCTTTTGCTAGCTGTCTGTGCCGCTGCCTGACTGGCTGCTACCTTTATAGGACCCCTAGTCAGGGAAGCCCCGCCCCCTAATCAGGGCTCAGCTTTTCTCCCAGCACAAAGCCCCTCCAAGCCTCTACACATACAGATACTACCAATACAAAACCGAACACATACATATACCTTCTCCTCCAACAGAACTCCCACTCAAACTCCCGTGTTTACAGCTCTGTTTGCTAGCTGCTGTGCCGCTGCCTGACTGGCTTCTACCTTTATAGGACGCCTAGTCAGTGAAGCCCCGCCCCCTAATCAGGGCTCAGCTTCTCTCCCAGCACAAAGCCCCTCCAAGCCTCTACACATACAGATACCACCAATACAAAATCAAACACACACAAATACCTTCTCCTCCAACAGAACTCCCACTCAAACTCCCCTGTTTACAGCTCTGTTTGCTAGCTCCTGTGCCCCTGCAGCTGTCTCTGACGCTGCCTGACTGGCTGCTACAATCATAAGACCCCTAGTCAGCGAAGCCCCGTCCCCTCATCAGGGCTCAGCTTCTCTCCCAGCACAAAGCCCCTACACATACAGATACCACCAATACAAAACCAAACACACACAAATACCTTCTCATCCAACAGAACTCCCACTCAAACTCCCGTTTACAGCTCTGTTTGCTAGCTCCAGAGCCGCTGCAGCTGTCTGTGCCGCTGCATGACTGGCTGGTACCTTTATAGGACCCCTCGTCAGTGAAGCCCCGCCCCCTAATCAGGGCTCAGCTTCTCTCCCAGCACAAAGCCACTCCAAGCCTCTACACATACAGATACCACCAATACAAAACCAAACACACACACAAATACCTTCTCCTCCAGCAGAACTCCCACTAAAACTCCCCTGTTTACAGCTCTCTTTGCTAGCTCCTGTGCCACTGCAGCTGTCTGTGCCGCTGCCTGACTGGCTGCTACCTTTACAGGACCCCTAGTCAGTGAAGCCCCGCCCCCTCATCAGGGCTCAGCTTTTCTCCCAGCACAAAGCCCCTACACATACAGATACTACCAATACAAAACCAAGCACACACATATACCTTCTCTTCCAACAGAACTCCCACTCAAACTCCCGTGTTTACAGCTCTCTTTGCTAGCTGCTGTGCCGCTGCCTGACTGGCTGCTACCTTTATAGGACCCCTAGTCAGTGAAGCCCCGCCCCCTTATCAGGCCTCAGCTTCTCTCCCAGCACAAAGCCCCTCCAAGCCTCTACACATACAGATACTACCACTACAAAACCAAACACGCACACAAATACCTTCTCCTCCAACAGAACTCCCACTCAAACTCCCCTGTTTACAGCTCTGTTTGCTAGTTCCTGTAACGCTGCAGCTGTCTGTGTCGCTGCCTGACTGGCTGCTCCCTTTACAGGACCCCTCGTCAGCGAAGCCCCGTCCCCTCATCAGGGCTCAGCTTCTCTCCCAGCACAAAGCCCCTACACATACAGATACCACCAATACAAAACCAAACACACAAAAGTACCTTCTCCTCCAACAGAACTCCCACTCCAACTCCCCTGTTTACAGCTCTCTTTGCTAGCTCCTGTGCCACGGCAGCTGTCTGTGCCGCTGCCTGACTGGCTGCTGCCTTTATAGGACCCCTAACCAGGGAAGCCCCGCCCCCTAATCAGGGCTCAGCTTCTCTCCCAGGACAAAGCCCCTACACATACAGATACCACCAATACAAAACCAAACACACACACAAATACCTTCTCCTCCAGCAGAACTCCCACTCAAACTCCCCTGTTTACAGCTCTCTTTGCTAGCTCCTGTGCCACGGCAGCTGTCTGTGCCGCTGCCTGACTGGCTGCTCCCTTTCTAGGACCCCTAGTCAGTGAAGCCCCGCCCCCTAATCAGGCCTCAGCTTCTCTCCCAGTACAAAGCACCCCCAAGCCTCTACACATACAGATACTACCAATACAAAACCAAACACACACAAATACCTTCTCCTCCAACAGAACTCCCACTCTAACTCTCCCGTTTACAGCTCTGTTTGCTAGCTGTCTGTGCCGCTGCCTGACCAGCTGCTACCTTTACAGGACCCGTAGTCAGTCAAGCCCCATCCCCTAATCAGGGCTCAGCTTCTCTCCCAGTACAAAGCACCCCCAAGCCTCTACACATACAGATACTACCAATGCAAAACCAAACACACACAAATACCTTCTCCTCCAACAGAACTCCCACTCCAACTCCCCTGTTTACAGCTCTGTTTGCTAGCTCCTGTGCCGCTGCCTGACTGGTTGCTAACTTTATAGGACCCCTAGTCAGTGAAGCCCCGCCCCCTAATCAGGGCTCAGCTTCGCTCCCAGCACAAAGCCCCTCCAAGCCTCTAAACATACAGATACTGCCAATACAATACCAAACACACACACAAATACCTTCTCCTCCAACAGAAGTCCCACTCAAACTCCCCTGTTTACAGCTCTGTTTGCTAGCTCCAGTGCCGCTGCAGCTGTCTGTGCCGCTGCCTGACTGGCTGCTCCCTTTATAGGACCCCTAGTCAGGGAAGCCCCGCCCCCTAATCAGGCCTCAGCTTCTCTCCCAGCAAAAAGCCCCTACACATACAGATACCACCAACACAAAACCAAACACACACAAATACCTTCTCCTCCAACAGAACTTCCACTCAAACTCCCCTGTTTACAGCTCTCTTTGCTAGCTCCTGTGCCACTGCAGCTGTCTGTGCCGCTGCCTGACTGGCTGCTGCATTTATAGGACCCCTAGTCAGTGAAGCCCCGCCCCCTAATCAGGGCTCAGCTTCTCTTTCAGCACAAAGCCCCTACACATACAGATGCTACCAATACAAAACCAAACACACACACAAATGCCTTCTCCTCCAACAGAACTCCCACTCAGACTCCCCTGTTTACAGCTCTGTTTGCTAGCTCCTGTGCCGCTGCCTGACTGGCTGCTACCTTTATAGGACCCCTAGTCAGTGAAGCCCCGCCCCCTAATCAGGGCTCAGCTTCGCTCCCAGCACAAAGCCCCTCCAAACCTCTACACATACAGATACTACCAATACAAAACCAAACACACACACAAATAGCTTCTCCTCCAACAGAAGTCCCACTCAAACTCCCCTGTTTACAGCTCTGTTTGCTAGCTCCAGTGCCGCTGCAGCTGTCTGTGCCGCTGCCTGACTGGCTGCTCCCTTTATAGGACCCCTAGTCAGGGAAGCCCCGCCCCCTAATCAGGCCTCAGCTTTTCTCCCAGCAAAAAGCCCCTACACATACAGATACCACCAACACAAAACCAAACACACACAAATACCTTCTCCTCCAACAGAACTTCCACTCAAACTCCCCTGTTTACAGCTCTCTTTGCTAGCTCCTGTGCCACTGCAGCTGTCTGTGCCGCTGCCTGACTGGCTGCTGCATTTATAGGACCCCTAGTCAGTGAAGCCCCGCCCCCTAATCAGGGCTCAGCTTCGCTCCCAGCACAAAGCCCCTCCAAACCTCTACACATACAGATACTACCAATACAAAACCAAACACACACACAAATAGCTTCTCCTCCAACAGAACTACCACTCAAAGTCCCCTATTTTCAGCTCTGTTTGCTAGCTCCTGTACCGCTGCAGCTGTCTGTGTCACTGCCAGAGTGGCTACTCCCTTTATAGGACCCCTCGTCAGTGAAGCCCCGCCCCATAATCAGGGCTCAGCTTCTCTCCCAGCACAAAGCCCCTCCAAACCTCTACACATACAGATACCACCAATACAAAACCAAACACACACACAAATACCTTCTCCTCCAACAGAACTCCCACTCAAACTCCCCTGTTTACAGCTCTGTTTGCTAGCTCCAGTGCCGCTGCAGCTGTCTGTGCCGCTACCTGACCAGCTGCTACCTTTACAGGACTCGTAGTCAGTCAAGCCCCATCCCCTAATCAGGGCTCAGCTTCTCTCCCAGTACAAAGCACCCACAAGCCTCTACACATACAGATACTACCAAAGCAAAACCAAACACACACAGATACCTTCTCCTCCAACAGAACTCCCACTCTAACTCTCCCGTTTACAGCTCTTTTGCTAGCTGTCTGTGCCGCTGCCTGACTGGCTGCTACCTTTATAGGACCCCTAGTCAGGGAAGCCCCGCCCCCTAATCAGGGCTCAGCTTTTCTCCCAGCACAAAGCCCCTCCAAGCCTCTACACATACAGATACTACCAATACAAAACCGAACACATACATATACCTTCTCCTCCAACAGAACTCCCACTCAAACTCCCGTGTTTACAGCTCTGTTTGCTAGCTGCTGTGCCGCTGCCTGACTGGCTTCTACCTTTATAGGACGCCTAGTCAGTGAAGCCCCGCCCCCTAATCAGGGCTCAGCTTCTCTCCCAGCACAAAGCCCCTCCAAGCCTCTACACATACAGATACCACCAATACAAAATCAAACACACACAAATACCTTCTCCTCCAACAGAACTCCCACTCAAACTCCCCTGTTTACAGCTCTGTTTGCTAGCTCCTGTGCCCCTGCAGCTGTCTCTGACGCTGCCTGACTGGCTGCTACAATCATAAGACCCCTAGTCAGCGAAGCCCCGTCCCCTCATCAGGGCTCAGCTTCTCTCCCAGCACAAAGCCCCTACACATACAGATACCACCAATACAAAACCAAACACACACAAATACCTTCTCATCCAACAGAACTCCCACTCAAACTCCCGTTTACAGCTCTGTTTGCTAGCTCCAGAGCCGCTGCAGCTGTCTGTGCCGCTGCATGACTGGCTGGTACCTTTATAGGACCCCTCGTCAGTGAAGCCCCGCCCCCTAATCAGGGCTCAGCTTCTCTCCCAGCACAAAGCCACTCCAAGCCTCTACACATACAGATACCACCAATACAAAACCAAACACACACACAAATACCTTCTCCTCCAGCAGAACTCCCACTAAAACTCCCCTGTTTACAGCTCTCTTTGCTAGCTCCTGTGCCACTGCAGCTGTCTGTGCCGCTGCCTGACTGGCTGCTACCTTTACAGGACCCCTAGTCAGTGAAGCCCCGCCCCCTCATCAGGGCTCAGCTTTTCTCCCAGCACAAAGCCCCTACACATACAGATACTACCAATACAAAACCAAGCACACACATATACCTTCTCTTCCAACAGAACTCCCACTCAAACTCCCGTGTTTACAGCTCTCTTTGCTAGCTGCTGTGCCGCTGCCTGACTGGCTGCTACCTTTATAGGACCCCTAGTCAGTGAAGCCCCGCCCCCTTATCAGGCCTCAGCTTCTCTCCCAGCACAAAGCCCCTCCAAGCCTCTACACATACAGATACTACCACTACAAAACCAAACACGCACACAAATACCTTCTCCTCCAACAGAACTCCCACTCAAACTCCCCTGTTTACAGCTCTGTTTGCTAGTTCCTGTAACGCTGCAGCTGTCTGTGTCGCTGCCTGACTGGCTGCTCCCTTTACAGGACCCCTCGTCAGCGAAGCCCCGTCCCCTCATCAGGGCTCAGCTTCTCTCCCAGCACAAAGCCCCTACACATACAGATACCACCAATACAAAACCAAACACACAAAAGTACCTTCTCCTCCAACAGAACTCCCACTCCAACTCCCCTGTTTACAGCTCTCTTTGCTAGCTCCTGTGCCACGGCAGCTGTCTGTGCCGCTGCCTGACTGGCTGCTGCCTTTATAGGACCCCTAACCAGGGAAGCCCCGCCCCCTAATCAGGGCTCAGCTTCTCTCCCAGGACAAAGCCCCTACACATACAGATACCACCAATACAAAACCAAACACACACACAAATACCTTCTCCTCCAGCAGAACTCCCACTCAAACTCCCCTGTTTACAGCTCTCTTTGCTAGCTCCTGTGCCACGGCAGCTGTCTGTGCCGCTGCCTGACTGGCTGCTCCCTTTCTAGGACCCCTAGTCAGTGAAGCCCCGCCCCCTAATCAGGCCTCAGCTTCTCTCCCAGTACAAAGCACCCCCAAGCCTCTACACATACAGATACTACCAATACAAAACCAAACACACACAAATACCTTCTCCTCCAACAGAACTCCCACTCTAACTCTCCCGTTTACAGCTCTGTTTGCTAGCTGTCTGTGCCGCTGCCTGACCAGCTGCTACCTTTACAGGACCCGTAGTCAGTCAAGCCCCATCCCCTAATCAGGGCTCAGCTTCTCTCCCAGTACAAAGCACCCCCAAGCCTCTACACATACAGATACTACCAATGCAAAACCAAACACACACAAACACCTTCTCCTCCAACAGAACTCCCACTCCAACTCCCCTGTTTACAGCTCTGTTTGCTAGCTCCTGTGCCGCTGCCTGACTGGTTGCTAACTTTATAGGACCCCTAGTCAGTGAAGCCCCGCCCCCTAATCAGGGCTCAGCTTCGCTCCCAGCACAAAGCCCCTCCAAGCCTCTAAACATACAGATACTGCCAATACAATACCAAACACACACACAAATACCTTCTCCTCCAACAGAAGTCCCACTCAAACTCCCCTGTTTACAGCTCTGTTTGCTAGCTCCAGTGCCGCTGCAGCTGTCTGTGCCGCTGCCTGACTGGCTGCTCCCTTTATAGGACCCCTAGTCAGGGAAGCCCCGCCCCCTAATCAGGCCTCAGCTTCTCTCCCAGCAAAAAGCCCCTACACATACAGATACCACCAACACAAAACCAAACACACACAAATACCTTCTCCTCCAACAGAACTTCCACTCAAACTCCCCTGTTTACAGCTCTCTTTGCTAGCTCCTGTGCCACTGCAGCTGTCTGTGCCGCTGCCTGACTGGCTGCTGCATTTATAGGACCCCTAGTCAGTGAAGCCCCGCCCCCTAATCAGGGCTCAGCTTCTCTTTCAGCACAAAGCCCCTACACATACAGATGCTACCAATACAAAACCAAACACACACACAAATGCCTTCTCCTCCAACAGAACTCCCACTCAGACTCCCCTGTTTACAGCTCTGTTTGCTAGCTCCTGTGCCGCTGCCTGACTGGCTGCTACCTTTATAGGACCCCTAGTCAGTGAAGCCCCGCCCCCTAATCAGGGCTCAGCTTCGCTCCCAGCACAAAGCCCCTCCAAACCTCTACACATACAGATACTACCAATACAAAACCAAACACACACACAAATAGCTTCTCCTCCAACAGAACTACCACTCAAAGTCCCCTATTTTCAGCTCTGTTTGCTAGCTCCTGTACCGCTGCAGCTGTCTGTGTCACTGCCAGAGTGGCTACTCCCTTTATAGGACCCCTCGTCAGTGAAGCCCCGCCCCATAATCAGGGCTCAGCTTCTCTCCCAGCACAAAGCCCCTCCAAGCCTCTACACATACAGATACCACCAATACAAAACCAAACACACACACAAATACCTTCTCCTCCAACAGAACTCCCACTCAAACTCCGCTGTTTACAGCTCTGTTTGCTAGCTCCAGTGCCGCTGCAGCTGTCTGTGCCGCTGCCTGACTGGCTGCTACCTTTATGGGACCCCTGGTCAGTGAAGCCCTGCACCCTAATCAGGGCTCAGCTTCTCTCCCAGCAAAAAGCCCCTACACATACAGATACCACCAATACAAAACCAAACACACACAAATACCTTCTCCTCCAACAGAACTCCCACTCAAACTCCCCTGTTTACAGCTCTGTTTGCTAGCTCCTGTGCTGCTGCCTGACTGGCTGCTAGCTTTATAGGACCCCTAGTCAGGGAAGCCCCGCCCCCTTATCAGGGCTCAGCTTCTCTCCCAGCACAAAGACCCTACACATACAGATACTACCAATCCAAAACCAAACACACACAAACACCTTCTCCTCCAACAGAACTCCCACTCAAACTCCCCTGTTCACAGCTCTGTTTGCTAGCTCCTGTGCCACTGCAGCTGTCTGTGCCGCTGCCTGACTGGCTGCTACCTTTATAGGACCCCTAGTCAGTGAAGCCCCGCCCCCTAATCAGGGCTCAGCTTTTCTCCCAGCACAAAGACCCTACACATACAGATACTACCAATACAAAACCAAACACACACAAATACCTTCTCTTCCAAAGGAACTCCCACACAAACTCCCCTGTTTACAGCTCTCTTTGCTAGCTCCTGTGCCTCTGCAGCTGTCCGTGCCGCCGCCTGACTGGCTGGTACCTTTATAGGACCCCTAGTCAGTGAAGCCCCGCCCCCTAATCAGGGCTCAGCTTCGCTCCCAGCACAAAGCCCCTCCAAGCCTCTACACATACAGATACTACCAAAAAAAAACCAAACACACACACAAATACCTTCTCCTCCAAGAGAACTCCCACTCAAACTCCCCTGTTTACAGCTCTCTTTGCTAGCAACTGTGCCACTGCAGCTGTCTGTGCCGCTGCCTGACTGGCTGCTACCTTTATAGGACCCCTAGTCAGTGAAGCCCCGCCCCCTAATCAGGGCTCAGCTTTTCTCCCAGCACAAAGACCCTACACATACAGATACTACCAATACAAAACCAAACACACACAAATACCTTCTCTTCCAAAGGAACTCCCACACAAACTCCCCTGTTTACAGCTCTCTTTGCTAGCTCCTGTGCCTCTGCAGCTGTCCGTGCCGCCGCCTGACTGGCTGGTACCTTTATAGGACCCCTAGTCAGGGAAGCCCCGCCCCCTAATCAGGGCTCAGCTTCTCTGCCAGCACAAATCCCCTCCAAGCCTCTACACATACAGATACTACCAATACAAAACCAAACACACAGAAATACCTTCTCCTCAAACAGAACTCCCACTCAAACTCCCCTGTTTACAGCTCTGTGTGCTAGCTCCTGTGCCACTGCAGCTGTCTGTGCCGCTGCCTGACTGGCTGCTGCCTTTATAGGACCCCTAGTCAGTGAAGCCCCGCCCCCTAATCAGGGCTCAGCTTCTCTTTCTGCACAAAGCCCCTACACATACAGATACCACCAACACAAAACCAAACACACACAAATAACTTCTCCTCCAACAGAATTCCCACTCAAACTCCCCTGTTTACAGCTCTGTTTGCTAGCTCCTGTGCCGATGCAGCTGTCCGTGCCGCCGCCTGACTGGCTGCTCCCTTTATAGGACCCCTAGTCAGTGAAGCCCCGCCCCCTAATCAGGGTTCAGCTTCTCTCCCAGCACAAAGCCCCTACACATACAGATGCTACCAATACAAAACCAAACACACACACAAATGCCTCCTCCTCCAACAGAACTCCCACTCAGACTCCCCTGTTTACAGCTCTGTTTGCTAGCTCCTGTGCCGCTGCATGACTGGCTGCTACCTTTATAGGACCCCTAGTCAGTGAAGCCCCGCCCCCTAATCAGGGCTCAGCTTCGCTCCCAGCACAAAGCCCCTCCAAGCTCTACACATACAGATACTACCATTACAAAACCAAACACACACACAAATAGCTTCTCCTCCAACAGAACTCCCACCCAAAGTCCCCTATTTACATCTCTGTTTGCTAGCTCCTGTACCGCTGCAGCTGTCTGTGTCGCTGCCTGACTGGCTGCTGCCTTTATAGGACCCCTAGTCAGTGAAGCCCCGCCCCCTAATCAGGGCTCAGCTTCTCTCCCAGCACAAAGCCCCTACACATACAGATGCTACCAATACAAAACCAAACACACACAAATACCTTCTCCTCCAACAGAACTCCCACTCAAACTCCCCTGTTTACAGCTCTGTTTGCTAGCGTCTGTTCCCCTGCCTGACTGGCTGCTCCCTTTAGAGGACCCCTAGTCAGTGAAGCCCCGCCCCCTAATCAGGGCTCAGCTTTTCTCCCAGCACAAAGCCCCTACACATACAGATACAACCAATACAAAACCAAACACACACAAATACCTTCTCCTCCTACAGAACTCCCACTCAAACTCCCCTGTTTACAGCTCTGTTTGCTAGCTCCTGTGCCGCTGCCTGATTGGCTGCTATCTTTATAGGACCCCCAGTCAGTGAAGCCCCGCCCCCTAATCAGGGCTCAGCTTCACTCCCAGCACAAAGCCCCTCCAAGCCTCTAAACATACAGATACTGCCAATACAATACCAAACACACACACAAATACCTTCTCCTCCAACAGAAGTCCCACTCAAACTCCCCTGTTTACAGCTCTGTTTGCTAGCTCCAGTGCCGCTGCAGCTGTCTGTGCCGCTGCCTGACTGGCTGCTCCCTTTATAGGACCCCTAGTCAGGGAAGCCCCGCCCCCTAATCAGGCCTCAGCTTCTCTCCCAGCAAAAAGCCCCTACACATACAGATACCACCAACACAAAACCAAACACACACAAATACCTTCTCCTCCAACAGAACTTCCACTCAAACTCCCCTGTTTACAGCTCTCTTTGCTAGCTCCTGTGCCACTGCAGCTGTCTGTGCCGCTGCCTGACTGGCTGCTGCATTTATAGGACCCCTAGTCAGTGAAGCCCCGCCCCCTAATCAGGGCTCAGCTTCTCTCTCAGCACAAAGCCCCTACACATACAGATGCTACCAATACAAAACCAAACACACACACAAATGCCTTCTCCTCCAACAGAACTCCCACTCAGACTCCCCTGTTTACAGCTCTGTTTGCTAGCTCCTGTGCCGCTGCCTGACTGGCTGCTACCTTTATAGGACCCCTAGTCAGTGAAGCCCCGCCCCCTAATCAGGGCTCAGCTTCGCTCCCAGCACAAAGCCCCTCCAAGCCTCTACACATACAGATACTACCAATACAAAACCAAACACACACACAAATAGCTTCTCCTCCAACAGAACTACCACTCTAAGTCCCCTATTTTCAGCTCTGTTTGCTAGCTCCTGTACCGCTGCAGCTGTCTGTGTCACTGCCTGAGTGGCTGCTCCCTTTATAGGACCCCTCGTCAGTGAAGCCCCGCCCCATAATCAGGGCTCAGCTTCTCTCCCAGCACCAAGCCCCTCCAAGCCTCTACACATACAGATACCACCAATACAAAACCAAACACACACACAAATACCTTCTCCTCCAACAGAACTCCCACTCAGACTCCCCTGTTTACAGCTCTGTTTGCTAGCTCCTGTGCCGCTGCCTGACTGGCTGCTACCTTTATAGGACCCCTAGTCAGTGAAGCCCCGCCCCCTAATCAGGGCTCAGCTTCGCTCCCAGCACAAAGCCCCTCCAAGCTCTACACATACAGATACTACCATTACAAAACCAAACACACACACAAATAGCTTCTCCTCCAACAGAACTCCCACCCAAAGTCCCCTATTTACATCTCTGTTTGCTAGCTCCTGTACCGCTGCAGCTGTCTGTGTCGCTGCCTGACTGGCTGCTGCCTTTATAGGACCCCTAGTCAGTGAAGCCCCGCCCCCTAATCAGGGCTCAGCTTCTCTCCCAGCACAAAGCCCCTACACATACAGATGCTACCAATACAAAACCAAACACACACAAATACCTTCTCCTCCAACAGAACTCCCACTCAAACTCCCCTGTTTACAGCTCTGTTTGCTAGCTCCTGTGCCCCTGCAGCTGTCTGTTCCCCTGCCTGACTGGCTGCTCCCTTTAGAGGACCCCTAGTCAGTGAAGCCCCGCCCCCTAATCAGGGCTCAGCTTTTCTCCCAGCACAAAGCCCCTACACATACAGATACAACCAATACAAAACCAAACACACACAAATACCTTCTCCTCCTACAGAACTCCCACTCAAACTCCCCTGTTTACAGCTCTGTTTGCTAGCTCCTGTGCCGCTGCCTGATTGGCTGCTATCTTTATAGGACCCCTAGTCAGTGAAGCCCCGCCCCCTAATCAGGGCTCAGCTTCGCTCCCAGCACAAAGCCCCTCCAAGCCTCTAAACATACAGATACTGCCAATACAATACCAAACACACACACAAATACCTTCTCCTCCAACAGAAGTCCCACTCAAACTCCCCTGTTTACAGCTCTGTTTGCTAGCTCCAGTGCCGCTGCAGCTGTCTGTGCCGCTGCCTGACTGGCTGCTCCCTTTATAGGACCCCTAGTCAGGGAAGCCCCGCCCCCTAATCAGGCCTCAGCTTTTCTCCCAGCAAAAAGCCCCTACACATACAGATACCACCAACACAAAACCAAACACACACAAATACCTTCTCCTCCAACAGAACTTCCACTCAAACTCCCCTGTTTACAGCTCTCTTTGCTAGCTCCTGTGCCACTGCAGCTGTCTGTGCCGCTGCCTGACTGGCTGCTGCATTTATAGGACCCCTAGTCAGTGAAGCCCCGCCCCCTAATCAGGGCTCAGCTTCGCTCCCAGCACAAAGCCCCTCCAAACCTCTACACATACAGATACTACCAATACAAAACCAAACACACACACAAATAGCTTCTCCTCCAACAGAACTACCACTCAAAGTCCCCTATTTTCAGCTCTGTTTGCTAGCTCCTGTACCGCTGCAGCTGTCTGTGTCACTGCCAGAGTGGCTACTCCCTTTATAGGACCCCTCGTCAGTGAAGCCCCGCCCCATAATCAGGGCTCAGCTTCTCTCCCAGCACAAAGCCCCTCCAAACCTCTACACATACAGATACCACCAATACAAAACCAAACACACACACAAATACCTTCTCCTCCAACAGAACTCCCACTCAAACTCCCCTGTTTACAGCTCTGTTTGCTAGCTCCAGTGCCGCTGCAGCTGTCTGTGCCGCTACCTGACCAGCTGCTACCTTTACAGGACTCGTAGTCAGTCAAGCCCCATCCCCTAATCAGGGCTCAGCTTCTCTCCCAGTACAAAGCACCCACAAGCCTCTACACATACAGATACTACCAAAGCAAAACCAAACACACACAGATACCTTCTCCTCCAACAGAACTCCCACTCTAACTCTCCCGTTTACAGCTCTTTTGCTAGCTGTCTGTGCCGCTGCCTGACTGGCTGCTACCTTTATAGGACCCCTAGTCAGGGAAGCCCCGCCCCCTAATCAGGGCTCAGCTTTTCTCCCAGCACAAAGCCCCTCCAAGCCTCTACACATACAGATACTACCAATACAAAACCGAACACATACATATACCTTCTCCTCCAACAGAACTCCCACTCAAACTCCCGTGTTTACAGCTCTGTTTGCTAGCTGCTGTGCCGCTGCCTGACTGGCTTCTACCTTTATAGGACGCCTAGTCAGTGAAGCCCCGCCCCCTAATCAGGGCTCAGCTTCTCTCCCAGCACAAAGCCCCTCCAAGCCTCTACACATACAGATACCACCAATACAAAATCAAACACACACAAATACCTTCTCCTCCAACAGAACTCCCACTCAAACTCCCCTGTTTACAGCTCTGTTTGCTAGCTCCTGTGCCCCTGCAGCTGTCTCTGACGCTGCCTGACTGGCTGCTACAATCATAAGACCCCTAGTCAGCGAAGCCCCGTCCCCTCATCAGGGCTCAGCTTCTCTCCCAGCACAAAGCCCCTACACATACAGATACCACCAATACAAAACCAAACACACACAAATACCTTCTCATCCAACAGAACTCCCACTCAAACTCCCGTTTACAGCTCTGTTTGCTAGCTCCAGAGCCGCTGCAGCTGTCTGTGCCGCTGCATGACTGGCTGGTACCTTTATAGGACCCCTCGTCAGTGAAGCCCCGCCCCCTAATCAGGGCTCAGCTTCTCTCCCAGCACAAAGCCACTCCAAGCCTCTACACATACAGATACCACCAATACAAAACCAAACACACACACAAATACCTTCTCCTCCAGCAGAACTCCCACTAAAACTCCCCTGTTTACAGCTCTCTTTGCTAGCTCCTGTGCCACTGCAGCTGTCTGTGCCGCTGCCTGACTGGCTGCTACCTTTACAGGACCCCTAGTCAGTGAAGCCCCGCCCCCTCATCAGGGCTCAGCTTTTCTCCCAGCACAAAGCCCCTACACATACAGATACTACCAATACAAAACCAAGCACACACATATACCTTCTCTTCCAACAGAACTCCCACTCAAACTCCCGTGTTTACAGCTCTCTTTGCTAGCTGCTGTGCCGCTGCCTGACTGGCTGCTACCTTTATAGGACCCCTAGTCAGTGAAGCCCCGCCCCCTTATCAGGCCTCAGCTTCTCTCCCAGCACAAAGCCCCTCCAAGCCTCTACACATACAGATACTACCACTACAAAACCAAACACGCACACAAATACCTTCTCCTCCAACAGAACTCCCACTCAAACTCCCCTGTTTACAGCTCTGTTTGCTAGTTCCTGTAACGCTGCAGCTGTCTGTGTCGCTGCCTGACTGGCTGCTCCCTTTACAGGACCCCTCGTCAGCGAAGCCCCGTCCCCTCATCAGGGCTCAGCTTCTCTCCCAGCACAAAGCCCCTACACATACAGATACCACCAATACAAAACCAAACACACAAAAGTACCTTCTCCTCCAACAGAACTCCCACTCCAACTCCCCTGTTTACAGCTCTCTTTGCTAGCTCCTGTGCCACGGCAGCTGTCTGTGCCGCTGCCTGACTGGCTGCTGCCTTTATAGGACCCCTAACCAGGGAAGCCCCGCCCCCTAATCAGGGCTCAGCTTCTCTCCCAGGACAAAGCCCCTACACATACAGATACCACCAATACAAAACCAAACACACACACAAATACCTTCTCCTCCAGCAGAACTCCCACTCAAACTCCCCTGTTTACAGCTCTCTTTGCTAGCTCCTGTGCCACGGCAGCTGTCTGTGCCGCTGCCTGACTGGCTGCTCCCTTTCTAGGACCCCTAGTCAGTGAAGCCCCGCCCCCTAATCAGGCCTCAGCTTCTCTCCCAGTACAAAGCACCCCCAAGCCTCTACACATACAGATACTACCAATACAAAACCAAACACACACAAATACCTTCTCCTCCAACAGAACTCCCACTCTAACTCTCCCGTTTACAGCTCTGTTTGCTAGCTGTCTGTGCCGCTGCCTGACCAGCTGCTACCTTTACAGGACCCGTAGTCAGTCAAGCCCCATCCCCTAATCAGGGCTCAGCTTCTCTCCCAGTACAAAGCACCCCCAAGCCTCTACACATACAGATACTACCAATGCAAAACCAAACACACACAAATACCTTCTCCTCCAACAGAACTCCCACTCCAACTCCCCTGTTTACAGCTCTGTTTGCTAGCTCCTGTGCCGCTGCCTGACTGGTTGCTAACTTTATAGGACCCCTAGTCAGTGAAGCCCCGCCCCCTAATCAGGGCTCAGCTTCGCTCCCAGCACAAAGCCCCTCCAAGCCTCTAAACATACAGATACTGCCAATACAATACCAAACACACACACAAATACCTTCTCCTCCAACAGAAGTCCCACTCAAACTCCCCTGTTTACAGCTCTGTTTGCTAGCTCCAGTGCCGCTGCAGCTGTCTGTGCCGCTGCCTGACTGGCTGCTCCCTTTATAGGACCCCTAGTCAGGGAAGCCCCGCCCCCTAATCAGGCCTCAGCTTCTCTCCCAGCAAAAAGCCCCTACACATACAGATACCACCAACACAAAACCAAACACACACAAATACCTTCTCCTCCAACAGAACTTCCACTCAAACTCCCCTGTTTACAGCTCTCTTTGCTAGCTCCTGTGCCACTGCAGCTGTCTGTGCCGCTGCCTGACTGGCTGCTGCATTTATAGGACCCCTAGTCAGTGAAGCCCCGCCCCCTAATCAGGGCTCAGCTTCTCTTTCAGCACAAAGCCCCTACACATACAGATGCTACCAATACAAAACCAAACACACACACAAATGCCTTCTCCTCCAACAGAACTCCCACTCAGACTCCCCTGTTTACAGCTCTGTTTGCTAGCTCCTGTGCCGCTGCCTGACTGGCTGCTACCTTTATAGGACCCCTAGTCAGTGAAGCCCCGCCCCCTAATCAGGGCTCAGCTTCGCTCCCAGCACAAAGCCCCTCCAAACCTCTACACATACAGATACTACCAATACAAAACCAAACACACACACAAATAGCTTCTCCTCCAACAGAACTACCACTCAAAGTCCCCTATTTTCAGCTCTGTTTGCTAGCTCCTGTACCGCTGCAGCTGTCTGTGTCACTGCCAGAGTGGCTACTCCCTTTATAGGACCCCTCGTCAGTGAAGCCCCGCCCCATAATCAGGGCTCAGCTTCTCTCCCAGCACAAAGCCCCTCCAAGCCTCTACACATACAGATACCACCAATACAAAACCAAACACACACACAAATACCTTCTCCTCCAACAGAACTCCCACTCAAACTCCCCTGTTTACAGCTCTGTTTGCTAGCTCCTGTGCTGCTGCCTGACTGGCTGCTAGCTTTATAGGACCCCTAGTCAGGGAAGCCCCGCCCCCTTATCAGGGCTCAGCTTCTCTCCCAGCACAAAGACCCTACACATACAGATACTACCAATCCAAAACCAAACACACACAAACACCTTCTCCTCCAACAGAACTCCCACTCAAACTCCCCTGTTCACAGCTCTGTTTGCTAGCTCCTGTGCCACTGCAGCTGTCTGTGCCGCTGCCTGACTGGCTGCTACCTTTATAGGACCCCTAGTCAGTGAAGCCCCGCCCCCTAATCAGGGCTCAGCTTTTCTCCCAGCACAAAGACCCTACACATACAGATACTACCAATACAAAACCAAACACACACAAATACCTTCTCTTCCAAAGGAACTCCCACACAAACTCCCCTGTTTACAGCTCTCTTTGCTAGCTCCTGTGCCTCTGCAGCTGTCCGTGCCGCCGCCTGACTGGCTGGTACCTTTATAGGACCCCTAGTCAGTGAAGCCCCGCCCCCTAATCAGGGCTCAGCTTCGCTCCCAGCACAAAGCCCCTCCAAGCCTCTACACATACAGATACTACCAAAAAAAAACCAAACACACACACAAATACCTTCTCCTCCAAGAGAACTCCCACTCAAACTCCCCTGTTTACAGCTCTCTTTGCTAGCTCCTGTGCCACTGCAGCTGTCTGTGCCGCTGCCTGACTGGCTGCTACCTTTATAGGACCCCTAGTCAGTGAAGCCCCGCCCCCTAATCAGGGCTCAGCTTTTCTCCCAGCACAAAGACCCTACACATACAGATACTACCAATACAAAACCAAACACACACAAATACCTTCTCTTCCAAAGGAACTCCCACACAAACTCCCCTGTTTACAGCTCTCTTTGCTAGCTCCTGTGCCTCTGCAGCTGTCCGTGCCGCCGCCTGACTGGCTGGTACCTTTATAGGACCCCTAGTCAGGGAAGCCCCGCCCCCTAATCAGGGCTCAGCTTCTCTGCCAGCACAAATCCCCTCCAAGCCTCTACACATACAGATACTACCAATACAAAACCAAACACACAGAAATACCTTCTCCTCAAACAGAACTCCCACTCAAACTCCCCTGTTTACAGCTCTGTGTGCTAGCTCCTGTGCCACTGCAGCTGTCTGTGCCGCTGCCTGACTGGCTGCTGCCTTTATAGGACCCCTAGTCAGTGAAGCCCCGCCCCCTAATCAGGGCTCAGCTTCTCTTTCTGCACAAAGCCCCTACACATACAGATACCACCAACACAAAACCAAACACACACAAATAACTTCTCCTCCAACAGAATTCCCACTCAAACTCCCCTGTTTACAGCTCTGTTTGCTAGCTCCTGTGCCGATGCAGCTGTCCGTGCCGCCGCCTGACTGGCTGCTCCCTTTATAGGACCCCTAGTCAGTGAAGCCCCGCCCCCTAATCAGGGTTCAGCTTCTCTCCCAGCACAAAGCCCCTACACATACAGATGCTACCAATACAAAACCAAACACACACACAAATGCCTCCTCCTCCAACAGAACTCCCACTCAGACTCCCCTGTTTACAGCTCTGTTTGCTAGCTCCTGTGCCGCTGCCTGACTGGCTGCTACCTTTATAGGACCCCTAGTCAGTGAAGCCCCGCCCCCTAATAAGGGCTCAGCTTCGCTCCCAGCACAAAGCCCCTCCAAGCTCTACACATACAGATACTACCATTACAAAACCAAACACACACACAAATAGCTTCTCCTCCAACAGAACTCCCACCCAAAGTCCCCTATTTACATCTCTGTTTGCTAGCTCCTGTACCGCTGCAGCTGTCTGTGTCGCTGCCTGACTGGCTGCTGCCTTTATAGGACCCCTAGTCAGTGAAGCCCCGCCCCCTAATCAGGGCTCAGCTTCTCTCCCAGCACAAAGCCCCTACACATACAGATGCTACCAATACAAAACCAAACACACACAAATACCTTCTCCTCCAACAGAACTCCCACTCAAACTCCCCTGTTTACAGCTCTGTTTGCTAGCGTCTGTTCCCCTGCCTGACTGGCTGCTCCCTTTAGAGGACCCCTAGTCAGTGAAGCCCCGCCCCCTAATCAGGGCTCAGCTTTTCTCCCAGCACAAAGCCCCTACACATACAGATACAACCAATACAAAACCAAACACACACAAATACCTTCTCCTCCTACAGAACTCCCACTCAAACTCCCCTGTTTACAGCTCTGTTTGCTAGCTCCTGTGCCGCTGCCTGATTGGCTGCTATCTTTATAGGACCCCCAGTCAGTGAAGCCCCGCCCCCTAATCAGGGCTCAGCTTCACTCCCAGCACAAAGCCCCTCCAAGCCTCTAAACATACAGATACTGCCAATACAATACCAAACACACACACAAATACCTTCTCCTCCAACAGAAGTCCCACTCAAACTCCCCTGTTTACAGCTCTGTTTGCTAGCTCCAGTGCCGCTGCAGCTGTCTGTGCCGCTGCCTGACTGGCTGCTCCCTTTATAGGACCCCTAGTCAGGGAAGCCCCGCCCCCTAATCAGGCCTCAGCTTCTCTCCCAGCAAAAAGCCCCTACACATACAGATACCACCAACACAAAACCAAACACACACAAATACCTTCTCCTCCAACAGAACTTCCACTCAAACTCCCCTGTTTACAGCTCTCTTTGCTAGCTCCTGTGCCACTGCAGCTGTCTGTGCCGCTGCCTGACTGGCTGCTGCATTTATAGGACCCCTAGTCAGTGAAGCCCCGCCCCCTAATCAGGGCTCAGCTTCTCTCTCAGCACAAAGCCCCTACACATACAGATGCTACCAATACAAAACCAAACACACACACAAATGCCTTCTCCTCCAACAGAACTCCCACTCAGACTCCCCTGTTTACAGCTCTGTTTGCTAGCTCCTGTGCCGCTGCCTGACTGGCTGCTACCTTTATAGGACCCCTAGTCAGTGAAGCCCCGCCCCCTAATCAGGGCTCAGCTTCGCTCCCAGCACAAAGCCCCTCCAAGCCTCTACACATACAGATACTACCAATACAAAACCAAACACACACACAAATAGCTTCTCCTCCAACAGAACTACCACTCTAAGTCCCCTATTTTCAGCTCTGTTTGCTAGCTCCTGTACCGCTGCAGCTGTCTGTGTCACTGCCTGAGTGGCTGCTCCCTTTATAGGACCCCTCGTCAGTGAAGCCCCGCCCCATAATCAGGGCTCAGCTTCTCTCCCAGCACCAAGCCCCTCCAAGCCTCTACACATACAGATACCACCAATACAAAACCAAACACACACACAAATACCTTCTCCTCCAACAGAACTCCCACTCAGACTCCCCTGTTTACAGCTCTGTTTGCTAGCTCCTGTGCCGCTGCCTGACTGGCTGCTACCTTTATAGGACCCCTAGTCAGTGAAGCCCCGCCCCCTAATCAGGGCTCAGCTTCGCTCCCAGCACAAAGCCCCTCCAAGCTCTACACATACAGATACTACCATTACAAAACCAAACACACACACAAATAGCTTCTCCTCCAACAGAACTCCCACCCAAAGTCCCCTATTTACATCTCTGTTTGCTAGCTCCTGTACCGCTGCAGCTGTCTGTGTCGCTGCCTGACTGGCTGCTGCCTTTATAGGACCCCTAGTCAGTGAAGCCCCGCCCCCTAATCAGGGCTCAGCTTCTCTCCCAGCACAAAGCCCCTACACATACAGATGCTACCAATACAAAACCAAACACACACAAATACCTTCTCCTCCAACAGAACTCCCACTCAAACTCCCCTGTTTACAGCTCTGTTTGCTAGCTCCTGTGCCCCTGCAGCTGTCTGTTCCCCTGCCTGACTGGCTGCTCCCTTTAGAGGACCCCTAGTCAGTGAAGCCCCGCCCCCTAATCAGGGCTCAGCTTTTCTCCCAGCACAAAGCCCCTACACATACAGATACAACCAATACAAAACCAAACACACACAAATACCTTCTCCTCCTACAGAACTCCCACTCAAACTCCCCTGTTCACAGCTCTGTTTGCTAGCTCCTGTGCCGCTGCCTGATTGGCTGCTATCTTTATAGGACCCCTAGTCAGTGAAGCCCCGCCCCCTAATCAGGGCTCAGCTTCGCTCCCAGCACAAAGCCCCTCCAAGCCTCTAAACATACAGATACTGCCAATACAATACCAAACACACACACAAATACCTTCTCCTCCAACAGAAGTCCCACTCAAACTCCCCTGTTTACAGCTCTGTTTGCTAGCTCCAGTGCCGCTGCAGCTGTCTGTGCCGCTGCCTGACTGGCTGCTCCCTTTATAGGACCCCTAGTCAGGGAAGCCCCGCCCCCTAATCAGGCCTCAGCTTTTCTCCCAGCAAAAAGCCCCTACACATACAGATACCACCAACACAAAACCAAACACACACAAATACCTTCTCCTCCAACAGAACTTCCACTCAAACTCCCCTGTTTACAGCTCTCTTTGCTAGCTCCTGTGCCACTGCAGCTGTCTGTGCCGCTGCCTGACTGGCTGCTGCATTTATAGGACCCCTAGTCAGTGAAGCCCCGCCCCCTAATCAGGGCTCAGCTTCGCTCCCAGCACAAAGCCCCTCCAAACCTCTACACATACAGATACTACCAATACAAAACCAAACACACACACAAATAGCTTCTCCTCCAACAGAACTACCACTCAAAGTCCCCTATTTTCAGCTCTGTTTGCTAGCTCCTGTACCGCTGCAGCTGTCTGTGTCACTGCCAGAGTGGCTACTCCCTTTATAGGACCCCTCGTCAGTGAAGCCCCGCCCCATAATCAGGGCTCAGCTTCTCTCCCAGCACAAAGCCCCTCCAAACCTCTACACATACAGATACCACCAATACAAAACCAAACACACACACAAATACCTTCTCCTCCAACAGAACTCCCACTCAAACTCCCCTGTTTACAGCTCTGTTTGCTAGCTCCAGTGCCGCTGCAGCTGTCTGTGCCGCTACCTGACCAGCTGCTACCTTTACAGGACTCGTAGTCAGTCAAGCCCCATCCCCTAATCAGGGCTCAGCTTCTCTCCCAGTACAAAGCACCCACAAGCCTCTACACATACAGATACTACCAAAGCAAAACCAAACACACACAGATACCTTCTCCTCCAACAGAACTCCCACTCTAACTCTCCCGTTTACAGCTCTTTTGCTAGCTGTCTGTGCCGCTGCCTGACTGGCTGCTACCTTTATAGGACCCCTAGTCAGGGAAGCCCCGCCCCCTAATCAGGGCTCAGCTTTTCTCCCAGCACAAAGCCCCTCCAAGCCTCTACACATACAGATACTACCAATACAAAACCGAACACATACATATACCTTCTCCTCCAACAGAACTCCCACTCAAACTCCCGTGTTTACAGCTCTGTTTGCTAGCTGCTGTGCCGCTGCCTGACTGGCTTCTACCTTTATAGGACGCCTAGTCAGTGAAGCCCCGCCCCCTAATCAGGGCTCAGCTTCTCTCCCAGCACAAAGCCCCTCCAAGCCTCTACACATACAGATACCACCAATACAAAATCAAACACACACAAATACCTTCTCCTCCAACAGAACTCCCACTCAAACTCCCCTGTTTACAGCTCTGTTTGCTAGCTCCTGTGCCCCTGCAGCTGTCTCTGACGCTGCCTGACTGGCTGCTACAATCATAAGACCCCTAGTCAGCGAAGCCCCGTCCCCTCATCAGGGCTCAGCTTCTCTCCCAGCACAAAGCCCCTACACATACAGATACCACCAATACAAAACCAAACACACACAAATACCTTCTCATCCAACAGAACTCCCACTCAAACTCCCGTTTACAGCTCTGTTTGCTAGCTCCAGAGCCGCTGCAGCTGTCTGTGCCGCTGCATGACTGGCTGGTACCTTTATAGGACCCCTCGTCAGTGAAGCCCCGCCCCCTAATCAGGGCTCAGCTTCTCTCCCAGCACAAAGCCACTCCAAGCCTCTACACATACAGATACCACCAATACAAAACCAAACACACACACAAATACCTTCTCCTCCAGCAGAACTCCCACTCAAACTCCCCTGTTTACAGCTCTCTTTGCTAGCTCCTGTGCCACTGCAGCTGTCTGTGCCGCTGCCTGACTGGCTGCTACCTTTATAGGACCCCTAGTCAGTGAAGCCCCGCCCCCTCATCAGGGCTCAGCTTTTCTCCCAGCACAAAGCCTCTACACATACAGATACCACCAATACAAAACCAAACACACACACAAATACCTTCTCCTCCAGCAGAACTCCCACTCAAACTCCCGTGTTTACAGCTCTCTTTGCTAGCTGCTGTGCCGCTGCCTGACTGGCTGCTACTTTTATAGGACCCCTAGTCAGTGAAGCCCCGCCCCCTTATCAGGCCTCAGCTTCTCTCCCAGCACAAAGCCCCTCCAAGCCTCTACACATACAGATACTACCACTACAAAACCAAACACGCACACAAATACCTTCTCCTCCAACAGAACTCCCACTCAAACTCCCCTGTTTACAGCTCTGTTTGCTAGTTCCTGTAACGCTGCAGCTGTCTGTGTCGCTGCCTGACTGGCTGCTCCCTTTACAGGACCCCTCGTCAGCGAAGCCCCGTCCCCTCATCAGGGCTCAGCTTCTCTCCCAGCACAAAGCCCCTACACATACAGATACCACCAATACAAAACCAAACACACAAAAGTACCTTCTCCTCCAACAGAACTCCCACTCCAACTCCCCTGTTTACAGCTCTCTTTGCTAGCTCCTGTGCCACGGCAGCTGTCTGTGCCGCTGCCTGACTGGCTGCTGCCTTTATAGGACCCCTAACCAGGGAAGCCCCGCCCCCTAATCAGGGCTCAGCTTCTCTCCCAGGACAAAGCCCCTACACATACAGATACCACCAATACAAAACCAAACACACACACAAATACCTTCTCCTCCAGCAGAACTCCCACTCAAACTCCCCTGTTTACAGCTCTCTTTGCTAGCTCCTGTGCCACGGCAGCTGTCTGTGCCGCTGCCTGACTGGCTGCTCCCTTTCTAGGACCCCTAGTCAGTGAAGCCCCGCCCCCTAATCAGGGCTCAGCTTCTCTCCCAGCACAAAGACCCTACACATACAGATACTACCAATACAAAACCAAACACACACAAATACCTTCTCCTCCAACAGAACTCCCACTCTAACTCTCCCGTTTACAGCTCTGTTTGCTAGCTGTCTGTGCCGCTGCCTGACCAGCTGCTACCTTTACAGGACCCGTAGTCAGTCAAGCCCCATCCCCTAATCAGGGCTCAGCTTCTCTCCCAGTACAAAGCACCCCCAAGCCTCTACACATACAGATACTACCAATGCAAAACAAAACACACACAAATACCTTCTCCTCCAACAGAACTCCCCCTCAAACTCCCGTTTACAGCTCTGTTTGCTAGCTCCTGTGCCGCTGCCTGACTGGCTGCTACCTTTATAGGACCCCTAGTCACTGAAGCCCCGCCCCCTAATCAGGGCTCAGCTTCTCTCCCAGCAAAAAGCCCCTACACATACAGATACCACCAATACAAAACCAAACACACACACAAATACCTTCTCCTCCAACAGAACTCCCACTCAAACTCCCCTGTTTACAGCTCTCTTTGCTAGCTCCAGTGCCGCTGCAGCTGTCTGTGCCGCTGCCTGACTGGCTGCTACCTTTATGGGACCCCTGGTCAGTGAAGCCCTGCACCCTAATCAGGGCTCAGCTTCTCTCCCAGCAAAAAGCCCCTACACATACAGATACCACCAATACAAAACCAAACACACACAAATACCTTCTCCTCCAACAGAACTCCCACTCAAACTCCCCTGTTTACAGCTCTGTTTGCTAGCTCCTGTGCTGCTGCCTGACTGGCTGCTAGCTTTATAGGACCCCTAGTCAGGGAAGCCCCGCCCCCTTATCAGGGCTCAGCTTCTCTCCCAGCACAAAGCCTCTACACATACAGATACTACCAATACAAAACCAAACACACACAAACACCTTCTCCTCCAACAGAACTCCCACTCATACTCCCCTGTTTACAGCTCTGTTTGCTAGCTCCTGTGCCGCTGCCTGACTGGCTGCTACCTTTCTAGGACCCCTAGTCACTGAAGCCCCGCCCCCTAATCAGGGCTCAGCTTTTCTCCCAGCACAAAGACCCTACACATACAGATACTACCAATCCAAAACCAAACACACACAAACACCTTCTCCTCCAACAGAACTCCCACTCAAACTCCCCTGTTCACAGCTCTCTTTGCTAGCTCCTGTGCCACTGCAGCTGTCTGTGCCGCTGCCTGACTGGCTGCTACCTTTATAGGACCCCTAGTCAGTGAAGCCCCGCCCCCTAATCAGGGCTCAGCTTTTCTCCCAGCACAAAGACCCTACACATACAGATACTACCAATACAAAACCAAACACACACAAATACCTTCTCTTCCAAAGGAACTCCCACACAAACTCCCCTGTTTACAGCTCTCTTTGCTAGCTCCTGTGCCTCTGCAGCTGTCCGTGCCGCCGCCTGACTGGCTGGTACCTTTATAGGACCCCTAGTCAGGGAAGCCCCGCCCCCTAATCAGGGCTCAGCTTCTCTGCCAGCACAAATCCCCTCCAAGCCTCTACACATACAGATACTACCAATACAAAACCAAACACACAGAAATACCTTCTCCTCAAACAGAACTCCCACTCAAACTCCCCTGTTTACAGCTCTGTGTGCTAGCTCCTGTGCCACTGCAGCTGTCTGTGCCGCTGCCTGACTGGCTGCTGCCTTTATAGGACCCCTAGTCAGTGAAGCCCCGCCCCCTAATCAGGGCTCAGCTTCTCTTTCTGCACAAAGCCCCTACACATACAGATACCACCAACACAAAACCAAACACACACAAATAACTTCTCCTCCAACAGAATTCCCACTCAAACTCCCCTGTTTACAGCTCTGTTTGCTAGCTCCTGTGCCGATGCAGCTGTCCGTGCCGCCGCCTGACTGGCTGCTCCCTTTATAGGACCCCTAGTCAGTGAAGCCCCGCCCCCTAATCAGGGTTCAGCTTCTCTCCCAGCACAAAGCCCCTACACATACAGATGCTACCAATACAAAACCAAACACACACACAAATGCCTCCTCCTCCAACAGAACTCCCACTCAGACTCCCCTGTTTACAGCTCTGTTTGCTAGCTCCTGTGCCGCTGCCTGACTGGCTGCTACCTTTATAGGACCCCTAGTCAGTGAAGCCCCGCCCCCTAATCAGGGCTCAGCTTCGCTCCCAGCACAAAGCCCCTCCAAGCTCTACACATACAGATACTACCATTACAAAACCAAACACACACACAAATAGCTTCTCCTCCAACAGAACTTCCACTCAAACTCCCCTGTTTACAGCTCTCTTTGCTAGCTCCTGTGCCACTGCAGCTGTCTGTGCCGCTGCCTGACTGGCTGCTGCATTTATAGGACCCCTAGTCAGTGAAGCCCCGCCCCCTAATCAGGGCTCAGCTTCTCTTTCAGCACAAAGCCCCTACACATACAGATGCTACCAATACAAAACCAAACACACACACAAATGCCTTCTCCTCCAACAGAACTCCCACTCAGACTCCCCTGTTTACAGCTCTGTTTGCTAGCTCCTGTGCCGCTGCCTGACTGGCTGCTACCTTTATAGGACCCCTAGTCAGTGAAGCCCCGCCCCCTAATCAGGGCTCAGCTTCGCTCCCAGCACAAAGCCCCTCCAAACCTCTACACATACAGATACTACCAATACAAAACCAAACACACACACAAATAGCTTCTCCTCCAACAGAACTACCACTCAAAGTCCCCTATTTTCAGCTCTGTTTGCTAGCTCCTGTACCGCTGCAGCTGTCTGTGTCACTGCCAGAGTGGCTACTCCCTTTATAGGACCCCTCGTCAGTGAAGCCCCGCCCCATAATCAGGGCTCAGCTTCTCTCCCAGCACAAAGCCCCTCCAAGCCTCTACACATACAGATACCACCAATACAAAACCAAACACACACACAAATACCTTCTCCTCCAACAGAACTCCCACTCAAACTCCCCTGTTTACAGCTCTGTTTGCTAGCTCCAGTGCCGCTGCAGCTGTCTGTGCCGCTGCCTGACTGGCTGCTACCTTTATGGGACCCCTGGTCAGTGAAGCCCTGCACCCTAATCAGGGCTCAGCTTCTCTCCCAGCAAAAAGCCCCTACACATACAGATACCACCAATACAAAACCAAACACACACAAATACCTTCTCCTCGAACAGAACTCCCACTCAAACTCCCCTGTTTACAGCTCTGTTTGCTAGCTCCTGTGCTGCTGCCTGACTGGCTGCTAGCTTTATAGGACCCCTAGTCAGGGAAGCCCCGCCCCCTTATCAGGGCTCAGCTTCTCTCCCAGCACAAAGACCCTACACATACAGATACTACCAATCCAAAACCAAACACACACAAACACCTTCTCCTCCAACAGAACTCCCACTCAAACTCCCCTGTTCACAGCTGTTTGCTAGCTCCTGTGCCACTGCAGCTGTCTGTGCCGCTGCCTGACTGGCTGCTACCTTTATAGGACCCCTAGTCAGTGAAGCCCCGCCCCCTAATCAGGGCTCAGCTTTTCTCCCAGCACAAAGACCCTACACATACAGATACTACCAATACAAAACCAAACACACACAAATACCTTCTCTTCCAAAGGAACTCCCACACAAACTCCCCTGTTTACAGCTCTCTTTGCTAGCTCCTGTGCCTCTGCAGCTGTCCGTGCCGCCGCCTGACTGGCTGGTACCTTTATAGGACCCCTAGTCAGTGAAGCCCCGCCCCCTAATCAGGGCTCAGCTTCGCTCCCAGCACAAAGCCCCTCCAAGCCTCTACACATACAGATACTACCAAAAAAAAACCAAACACACACACAAATACCTTCTCCTCCAAGAGAACTCCCACTCAAACTCCCCTGTTTACAGCTCTCTTTGCTAGCTCCTGTGCCACTGCAGCTGTCTGTGCCGCTGCCTGACTGGCTGCTACCTTTATAGGACCCCTAGTCAGTGAAGCCCCGCCCCCTAATCAGGGCTCAGCTTTTCTCCCAGCACAAAGACCCTACACATACAGATACTACCAATACAAAACCAAACACACACAAATACCTTCTCTTCCAAAGGAACTCCCACACAAACTCCCCTGTTTACAGCTCTCTTTGCTAGCTCCTGTGCCTCTGCAGCTGTCCGTGCCGCCGCCTGACTGGCTGGTACCTTTATAGGACCCCTAGTCAGGGAAGCCCCGCCCCCTAATCAGGGCTCAGCTTCTCTGCCAGCACAAATCCCCTCCAAGCCTCTACACATACAGATACTACCAATACAAAACCAAACACACAGAAATACCTTCTCCTCAAACAGAACTCCCACTCAAACTCCCCTGTTTACAGCTCTGTGTGCTAGCTCCTGTGCCACTGCAGCTGTCTGTGCCGCTGCCTGACTGGCTGCTGCCTTTATAGGACCCCTAGTCAGTGAAGCCCCGCCCCCTAATCAGGGCTCAGCTTCTCTTTCTGCACAAAGCCCCTACACATACAGATACCACCAACACAAAACCAAACACACACAAATAACTTCTCCTCCAACAGAATTCCCACTCAAACTCCCCTGTTTACAGCTCTGTTTGCTAGCTCCTGTGCCGATGCAGCTGTCCGTGCCGCCGCCTGACTGGCTGCTCCCTTTATAGGACCCCTAGTCAGTGAAGCCCCGCCCCCTAATCAGGGTTCAGCTTCTCTCCCAGCACAAAGCCCCTACACATACAGATGCTACCAATACAAAACCAAACACACACACAAATGCCTCCTCCTCCAACAGAACTCCCACTCAGACTCCCCTGTTTACAGCTCTGTTTGCTAGCTCCTGTGCCGCTGCCTGACTGGCTGCTACCTTTATAGGACCCCTAGTCAGTGAAGCCCCGCCCCCTAATCAGGGCTCAGCTTCGCTCCCAGCACAAAGCCCCTCCAAGCTCTACACATACAGATACTACCATTACAAAACCAAACACACACACAAATAGCTTCTCCTCCAACAGAACTCCCACCCAAAGTCCCCTATTTACATCTCTGTTTGCTAGCTCCTGTACCGCTGCAGCTGTCTGTGTCGCTGCCTGACTGGCTGCTGCCTTTATAGGACCCCTAGTCAGTGAAGCCCCGCCCCCTAATCAGGGCTCAGCTTCTCTCCCAGCACAAAGCCCCTACACATACAGATGCTACCAATACAAAACCAAACACACACAAATACCTTCTCCTCCAACAGAACTCCCACTCAAACTCCCCTGTTTACAGCTCTGTTTGCTAGCGTCTGTTCCCCTGCCTGACTGGCTGCTCCCTTTAGAGGACCCCTAGTCAGTGAAGCCCCGCCCCCTAATCAGGGCTCAGCTTTTCTCCCAGCACAAAGCCCCTACACATACAGATACAACCAATACAAAACCAAACACACACAAATACCTTCTCCTCCTACAGAACTCCCACTCAAACTCCCCTGTTTACAGCTCTGTTTGCTAGCTCCTGTGCCGCTGCCTGATTGGCTGCTATCTTTATAGGACCCCCAGTCAGTGAAGCCCCGCCCCCTAATCAGGGCTCAGCTTCACTCCCAGCACAAAGCCCCTCCAAGCCTCTAAACATACAGATACTGCCAATACAATACCAAACACACACACAAATACCTTCTCCTCCAACAGAAGTCCCACTCAAACTCCCCTGTTTACAGCTCTGTTTGCTAGCTCCAGTGCCGCTGCAGCTGTCTGTGCCGCTGCCTGACTGGCTGCTCCCTTTATAGGACCCCTAGTCAGGGAAGCCCCGCCCCCTAATCAGGCCTCAGCTTCTCTCCCAGCAAAAAGCCCCTACACATACAGATACCACCAACACAAAACCAAACACACACAAATACCTTCTCCTCCAACAGAACTTCCACTCAAACTCCCCTGTTTACAGCTCTCTTTGCTAGCTCCTGTGCCACTGCAGCTGTCTGTGCCGCTGCCTGACTGGCTGCTGCATTTATAGGACCCCTAGTCAGTGAAGCCCCGCCCCCTAATCAGGGCTCAGCTTCTCTCTCAGCACAAAGCCCCTACACATACAGATGCTACCAATACAAAACCAAACACACACACAAATGCCTTCTCCTCCAACAGAACTCCCACTCAGACTCCCCTGTTTACAGCTCTGTTTGCTAGCTCCTGTGCCGCTGCCTGACTGGCTGCTACCTTTATAGGACCCCTAGTCAGTGAAGCCCCGCCCCCTAATCAGGGCTCAGCTTCGCTCCCAGCACAAAGCCCCTCCAAGCCTCTACACATACAGATACTACCAATACAAAACCAAACACACACACAAATAGCTTCTCCTCCAACAGAACTACCACTCTAAGTCCCCTATTTTCAGCTCTGTTTGCTAGCTCCTGTACCGCTGCAGCTGTCTGTGTCACTGCCTGAGTGGCTGCTCCCTTTATAGGACCCCTCGTCAGTGAAGCCCCGCCCCATAATCAGGGCTCAGCTTCTCTCCCAGCACCAAGCCCCTCCAAGCCTCTACACATACAGATACCACCAATACAAAACCAAACACACACACAAATACCTTCTCCTCCAACAGAACTCCCACTCAGACTCCCCTGTTTACAGCTCTGTTTGCTAGCTCCTGTGCCGCTGCCTGACTGGCTGCTACCTTTATAGGACCCCTAGTCAGTGAAGCCCCGCCCCCTAATCAGGGCTCAGCTTCGCTCCCAGCACAAAGCCCCTCCAAGCTCTACACATACAGATACTACCATTACAAAACCAAACACACACACAAATATCTTCTCCTCCAACAGAACTCCCACCCAAAGTCCCCTATTTACATCTCTGTTTGCTAGCTCCTGTACCGCTGCAGCTGTCTGTGTCGCTGCCTGACTGGCTGCTGCCTTTATAGGACCCCTAGTCAGTGAAGCCCCGCCCCCTAATCAGGGCTCAGCTTCTCTCCCAGCACAAAGCCCCTACACATACAGATGCTACCAATACAAAACCAAACACACACAAATACCTTCTCCTCCAACAGAACTCCCACTCAAACTCCCCTGTTTACAGCTCTGTTTGCTAGCTCCTGTGCCCCTGCAGCTGTCTGTTCCCCTGCCTGACTGGCTGCTCCCTTTAGAGGACCCCTAGTCAGTGAAGCCCCGCCCCCTAATCAGGGCTCAGCTTTTCTCCCAGCACAAAGCCCCTACACATACAGATACAACCAATACAAAACCAAACACACACAAATACCTTCTCCTCCTACAGAACTCCCACTCAAACTCCCCTGTTTACAGCTCTGTTTGCTAGCTCCTGTGCCGCTGCCTGATTGGCTGCTATCTTTATAGGACCCCTAGTCAGTGAAGCCCCGCCCCCTAATCAGGGCTCAGCTTCGCTCCCAGCACAAAGCCCCTCCAAGCCTCTAAACATACAGATACTGCCAATACAATACCAAACACACACACAAATACCTTCTCCTCCAACAGAAGTCCCACTCAAACTCCCCTGTTTACAGCTCTGTTTGCTAGCTCCAGTGCCGCTGCAGCTGTCTGTGCCGCTGCCTGACTGGCTGCTCCCTTTATAGGACCCCTAGTCAGGGAAGCCCCGCCCCCTAATCAGGCCTCAGCTTTTCTCCCAGCAAAAAGCCCCTACACATACAGATACCACCAACACAAAACCAAACACACACAAATACCTTCTCCTCCAACAGAACTTCCACTCAAACTCCCCTGTTTACAGCTCTCTTTGCTAGCTCCTGTGCCACTGCAGCTGTCTGTGCCGCTGCCTGACTGGCTGCTGCATTTATAGGACCCCTAGTCAGTGAAGCCCCGCCCCCTAATCAGGGCTCAGCTTCGCTCCCAGCACAAAGCCCCTCCAAACCTCTACACATACAGATACTACCAATACAAAACCAAACACACACACAAATAGCTTCTCCTCCAACAGAACTACCACTCAAAGTCCCCTATTTTCAGCTCTGTTTGCTAGCTCCTGTACCGCTGCAGCTGTCTGTGTCACTGCCAGAGTGGCTACTCCCTTTATAGGACCCCTCGTCAGTGAAGCCCCGCCCCATAATCAGGGCTCAGCTTCTCTCCCAGCACAAAGCCCCTCCAAACCTCTACACATACAGATACCACCAATACAAAACCAAACACACACACAAATACCTTCTCCTCCAACAGAACTCCCACTCAAACTCCCCTGTTTACAGCTCTGTTTGCTAGCTCCAGTGCCGCTGCAGCTGTCTGTGCCGCTACCTGACCAGCTGCTACCTTTACAGGACTCGTAGTCAGTCAAGCCCCATCCCCTAATCAGGGCTCAGCTTCTCTCCCAGTACAAAGCACCCACAAGCCTCTACACATACAGATACTACCAAAGCAAAACCAAACACACACAGATACCTTCTCCTCCAACAGAACTCCCACTCTAACTCTCCCGTTTACAGCTCTTTTGCTAGCTGTCTGTGCCGCTGCCTGACTGGCTGCTACCTTTATAGGACCCCTAGTCAGGGAAGCCCCGCCCCCTAATCAGGGCTCAGCTTTTCTCCCAGCACAAAGCCCCTCCAAGCCTCTACACATACAGATACTACCAATACAAAACCGAACACATACATATACCTTCTCCTCCAACAGAACTCCCACTCAAACTCCCGTGTTTACAGCTCTGTTTGCTAGCTGCTGTGCCGCTGCCTGACTGGCTTCTACCTTTATAGGACGCCTAGTCAGTGAAGCCCCGCCCCCTAATCAGGGCTCAGCTTCTCTCCCAGCACAAAGCCCCTCCAAGCCTCTACACATACAGATACCACCAATACAAAATCAAACACACACAAATACCTTCTCCTCCAACAGAACTCCCACTCAAACTCCCCTGTTTACAGCTCTGTTTGCTAGCTCCTGTGCCCCTGCAGCTGTCTCTGACGCTGCCTGACTGGCTGCTACAATCATAAGACCCCTAGTCAGCGAAGCCCCGTCCCCTCATCAGGGCTCAGCTTCTCTCCCAGCACAAAGCCCCTACACATACAGATACCACCAATACAAAACCAAACACACACAAATACCTTCTCATCCAACAGAACTCCCACTCAAACTCCCGTTTACAGCTCTGTTTGCTAGCTCCAGAGCCGCTGCAGCTGTCTGTGCCGCTGCATGACTGGCTGGTACCTTTATAGGACCCCTCGTCAGTGAAGCCCCGCCCCCTAATCAGGGCTCAGCTTCTCTCCCAGCACAAAGCCACTCCAAGCCTCTACACATACAGATACCACCAATACAAAACCAAACACACACACAAATACCTTCTCCTCCAGCAGAACTCCCACTCAAACTCCCCTGTTTACAGCTCTCTTTGCTAGCTGCTGTGCCGCTGCCTGACTGGCTGCTACTTTTATAGGACCCCTAGTCAGTGAAGCCCCGCCCCCTTATCAGGCCTCAGCTTCTCTCCCAGCACAAAGCCCCTCCAAGCCTCTACACATACAGATACTACCACTACAAAACCAAACACGCACACAAATACCTTCTCCTCCAACAGAACTCCCACTCAAACTCCCCTGTTTACAGCTCTGTTTGCTAGTTCCTGTAACGCTGCAGCTGTCTGTGTCGCTGCCTGACTGGCTGCTCCCTTTACAGGACCCCTCGTCAGCGAAGCCCCGTCCCCTCATCAGGGCTCAGCTTCTCTCCCAGCACAAAGCCCCTACACATACAGATACCACCAATACAAAACCAAACACACAAAAGTACCTTCTCCTCCAACAGAACTCCCACTCCAACTCCCCTGTTTACAGCTCTCTTTGCTAGCTCCTGTGCCACGGCAGCTGTCTGTGCCGCTGCCTGACTGGCTGCTGCCTTTATAGGACCCCTAACCAGGGAAGCCCCGCCCCCTAATCAGGGCTCAGCTTCTCTCCCAGGACAAAGCCCCTACACATACAGATACCACCAATACAAAACCAAACACACACACAAATACCTTCTCCTCCAGCAGAACTCCCACTCAAACTCCCCTGTTTACAGCTCTCTTTGCTAGCTCCTGTGCCACGGCAGCTGTCTGTGCCGCTGCCTGACTGGCTGCTCCCTTTCTAGGACCCCTAGTCAGTGAAGCCCCGCCCCCTAATCAGGGCTCAGCTTCTCTCCCAGCACAAAGACCCTACACATACAGATACTACCAATACAAAACCAAACACACACAAATACCTTCTCCTCCAACAGAACTCCCACTCTAACTCTCCCGTTTACAGCTCTGTTTGCTAGCTGTCTGTGCCGCTGCCTGACCAGCTGCTACCTTTACAGGACCCGTAGTCAGTCAAGCCCCATCCCCTAATCAGGGCTCAGCTTCTCTCCCAGTACAAAGCACCCCCAAGCCTCTACACATACAGATACTACCAATGCAAAACAAAACACACACAAATACCTTCTCCTCCAACAGAACTCCCCCTCAAACTCCCGTTTACAGCTCTGTTTGCTAGCTCCTGTGCCGCTGCCTGACTGGCTGCTACCTTTATAGGACCCCTAGTCAGTGAAGCCCCGCCCCCTTATCAGGCCTCAGCTTCTCTCCCAGCACAAAGCCCCTCCAAACCTCTACACATACAGATACTACCACTACAAAACCAAACACGCACACAAATACCTTCTCCTCCAACAGAACTTCCACTCAAACTCCCCTGTTTACAGCTCTCTTTGCTAGCTCCTGTGCCACTGCAGCTGTCTGTGCCGCTGCCTGACTGGCTGCTGCATTTATAGGACCCCTAGTCAGTGAAGCCCCGCCCCCTAATCAGGGCTCAGCTTCTCTCTCAGCACAAAGCCCCTACACATACAGATGCTACCAATACAAAACCAAACACACACACAAATGCCTTCTCCTCCAACAGAACTCCCACTCAGACTCCCCTGTTTACAGCTCTGTTTGCTAGCTCCTGTGCCGCTGCCTGACTGGCTGCTACCTTTATAGGACCCCTAGTCAGTGAAGCCCCGCCCCCTAATCAGGGCTCAGCTTCGCTCCCAGGACAAAGCCCCTACACATACAGATACCACCAATACAAAACCAAACACACACACAAATACCTTCTCCTCCAGCAGAACTCCCACTCAAACTCCCCTGTTTACAGCTCTCTTTGCTAGCTCCTGTGCCACGGCAGCTGTCTGTGCCGCTGCCTGACTGGCTGCTCCCTTTCTAGGACCCCTAGTCAGTGAAGCCCCGCCCCCTAATCAGGGCTCAGCTTCTCTCCCAGCACAAAGACCCTACACATACAGATACTACCAATACAAAACCAAACACACACAAATACCTTCTCCTCCAACAGAACTCCCACTCTAACTCTCCCGTTTACAGCTCTGTTTGCTAGCTGTCTGTGCCGCTGCCTGACCAGCTGCTACCTTTACAGGACCCGTAGTCAGTCAAGCCCCATCCCCTAATCAGGGCTCAGCTTCTCTCCCAGTACAAAGCACCCCCAAGCCTCTACACATACAGATACTACCAATGCAAAACAAAACACACACAAATACCTTCTCCTCCAACAGAACTCCCCCTCAAACTCCCGTTTACAGCTCTGTTTGCTAGCTCCTGTGCCGCTGCCTGACTGGCTGCTACCTTTATAGGACCCCTAGTCAGTGAAGCCCCGCCCCCTTATCAGGCCTCAGCTTCTCTCCCAGCACAAAGCCCCTCCAAACCTCTACACATACAGATACTACCACTACAAAACCAAACACGCACACAAATACCTTCTCCTCCAACAGAACTTCCACTCAAACTCCCCTGTTTACAGCTCTCTTTGCTAGCTCCTGTGCCACTGCAGCTGTCTGTGCCGCTGCCTGACTGGCTGCTGCATTTATAGGACCCCTAGTCAGTGAAGCCCCGCCCCCTAATCAGGGCTCAGCTTCTCTCTCAGCACAAAGCCCCTACACATACAGATGCTACCAATACAAAACCAAACACACACACAAATGCCTTCTCCTCCAACAGAACTCCCACTCAGACTCCCCTGTTTACAGCTCTGTTTGCTAGCTCCTGTGCCGCTGCCTGACTGGCTGCTACCTTTATAGGACCCCTAGTCAGTGAAGCCCCGCCCCCTAATCAGGGCTCAGCTTCGCTCCCAGCACAAAGCCCCTCCAAGCCTCTAAACATACAGATACTGCCAATACAATACCAAACACACACACAAATACCTTCTCCTCCAACAGAAGTCCCACTCAAACTCCCCTGTTTACAGCTCTGTTTGCTAGCTCCAGTGCCGCTGCAGCTGTCTGTGCCGCTGCCTGACTGGCTGCTCCCTTTATAGGACCCCTAGTCAGGGAAGCCCCGCCCCCTAATCAGGCCTCAGCTTTTCTCCCAGCAAAAAGCCCCTACACATACAGATACCACCAACACAAAACCAAACACACACAAATACCTTCTCCTCCAACAGAACTTCCACTCAAACTCCCCTGTTTACAGCTCTCTTTGCTAGCTCCTGTGCCACTGCAGCTGTCTGTGCCGCTGCCTGACTGGCTGCTGCATTTATAGGACCCCTAGTCAGTGAAGCCCCGCCCCCTAATCAGGGCTCAGCTTCGCTCCCAGCACAAAGCCCCTCCAAACCTCTACACATACAGATACTACCAATACAAAACCAAACACACACACAAATAGCTTCTCCTCCAACAGAACTACCACTCAAAGTCCCCTATTTTCAGCTCTGTTTGCTAGCTCCTGTACCGCTGCAGCTGTCTGTGTCACTGCCAGAGTGGCTACTCCCTTTATAGGACCCCTCGTCAGTGAAGCCCCGCCCCATAATCAGGGCTCAGCTTCTCTCCCAGCACAAAGCCCCTCCAAACCTCTACACATACAGATACCACCAATACAAAACCAAACACACACACAAATACCTTCTCCTCCAACAGAACTCCCACTCAAACTCCCCTGTTTACAGCTCTGTTTGCTAGCTCCAGTGCCGCTGCAGCTGTCTGTGCCGCTACCTGACCAGCTGCTACCTTTACAGGACTCGTAGTCAGTCAAGCCCCATCCCCTAATCAGGGCTCAGCTTCTCTCCCAGTACAAAGCACCCACAAGCCTCTACACATACAGATACTACCAAAGCAAAACCAAACACACACAGATACCTTCTCCTCCAACAGAACTCCCACTCTAACTCTCCCGTTTACAGCTCTTTTGCTAGCTGTCTGTGCCGCTGCCTGACTGGCTGCTACCTTTATAGGACCCCTAGTCAGGGAAGCCCCGCCCCCTAATCAGGGCTCAGCTTTTCTCCCAGCACAAAGCCCCTCCAAGCCTCTACACATACAGATACTACCAATACAAAACCGAACACATACATATACCTTCTCCTCCAACAGAACTCCCACTCAAACTCCCGTGTTTACAGCTCTGTTTGCTAGCTGCTGTGCCGCTGCCTGACTGGCTTCTACCTTTATAGGACGCCTAGTCAGTGAAGCCCCGCCCCCTAATCAGGGCTCAGCTTCTCTCCCAGCACAAAGCCCCTCCAAGCCTCTACACATACAGATACCACCAATACAAAATCAAACACACACAAATACCTTCTCCTCCAACAGAACTCCCACTCAAACTCCCCTGTTTACAGCTCTGTTTGCTAGCTCCTGTGCCCCTGCAGCTGTCTCTGACGCTGCCTGACTGGCTGCTACAATCATAAGACCCCTAGTCAGCGAAGCCCCGTCCCCTCATCAGGGCTCAGCTTCTCTCCCAGCACAAAGCCCCTACACATACAGATACCACCAATACAAAACCAAACACACACAAATACCTTCTCATCCAACAGAACTCCCACTCAAACTCCCGTTTACAGCTCTGTTTGCTAGCTCCAGAGCCGCTGCAGCTGTCTGTGCCGCTGCATGACTGGCTGGTACCTTTATAGGACCCCTCGTCAGTGAAGCCCCGCCCCCTAATCAGGGCTCAGCTTCTCTCCCAGCACAAAGCCACTCCAAGCCTCTACACATACAGATACCACCAATACAAAACCAAACACACACACAAATACCTTCTCCTCCAGCAGAACTCCCACTCAAACTCCCCTGTTTACAGCTCTCTTTGCTAGCTGCTGTGCCGCTGCCTGACTGGCTGCTACTTTTATAGGACCCCTAGTCAGTGAAGCCCCGCCCCCTTATCAGGCCTCAGCTTCTCTCCCAGCACAAAGCCCCTCCAAGCCTCTACACATACAGATACTACCACTACAAAACCAAACACGCACACAAATACCTTCTCCTCCAACAGAACTCCCACTCAAACTCCCCTGTTTACAGCTCTGTTTGCTAGTTCCTGTAACGCTGCAGCTGTCTGTGTCGCTGCCTGACTGGCTGCTCCCTTTACAGGACCCCTCGTCAGCGAAGCCCCGTCCCCTCATCAGGGCTCAGCTTCTCTCCCAGCACAAAGCCCCTACACATACAGATACCACCAATACAAAACCAAACACACAAAAGTACCTTCTCCTCCAACAGAACTCCCACTCCAACTCCCCTGTTTACAGCTCTCTTTGCTAGCTCCTGTGCCACGGCAGCTGTCTGTGCCGCTGCCTGACTGGCTGCTGCCTTTATAGGACCCCTAACCAGGGAAGCCCCGCCCCCTAATCAGGGCTCAGCTTCTCTCCCAGGACAAAGCCCCTACACATACAGATACCACCAATACAAAACCAAACACACACACAAATACCTTCTCCTCCAGCAGAACTCCCACTCAAACTCCCCTGTTTACAGCTCTCTTTGCTAGCTCCTGTGCCACGGCAGCTGTCTGTGCCGCTGCCTGACTGGCTGCTCCCTTTCTAGGACCCCTAGTCAGTGAAGCCCCGCCCCCTAATCAGGGCTCAGCTTCTCTCCCAGCACAAAGACCCTACACATACAGATACTACCAATACAAAACCAAACACACACAAATACCTTCTCCTCCAACAGAACTCCCACTCTAACTCTCCCGTTTACAGCTCTGTTTGCTAGCTGTCTGTGCCGCTGCCTGACCAGCTGCTACCTTTACAGGACCCGTAGTCAGTCAAGCCCCATCCCCTAATCAGGGCTCAGCTTCTCTCCCAGTACAAAGCACCCCCAAGCCTCTACACATACAGATACTACCAATGCAAAACAAAACACACACAAATACCTTCTCCTCCAACAGAACTCCCCCTCAAACTCCCGTTTACAGCTCTGTTTGCTAGCTCCTGTGCCGCTGCCTGACTGGCTGCTACCTTTATAGGACCCCTAGTCAGTGAAGCCCCGCCCCCTTATCAGGCCTCAGCTTCTCTCCCAGCACAAAGCCCCTCCAAACCTCTACACATACAGATACTACCACTACAAAACCAAACACGCACACAAATACCTTCTCCTCCAACAGAACTTCCACTCAAACTCCCCTGTTTACAGCTCTCTTTGCTAGCTCCTGTGCCACTGCAGCTGTCTGTGCCGCTGCCTGACTGGCTGCTGCATTTATAGGACCCCTAGTCAGTGAAGCCCCGCCCCCTAATCAGGGCTCAGCTTCTCTCTCAGCACAAAGCCCCTACACATACAGATGCTACCAATACAAAACCAAACACACACACAAATGCCTTCTCCTCCAACAGAACTCCCACTCAGACTCCCCTGTTTACAGCTCTGTTTGCTAGCTCCTGTGCCGCTGCCTGACTGGCTGCTACCTTTATAGGACCCCTAGTCAGTGAAGCCCCGCCCCCTAATCAGGGCTCAGCTTCGCTCCCAGCACAAAGCCCCTCCAAACCTCTACACATACAGATACTACCAATACAAAACCAAACACACACACAAATAGCTTCTCCTCCAACAGAACTACCACTCAAAGTCCCCTATTTTCAGCTCTGTTTGCTAGCTCCTGTACCGCTGCAGCTGTCTGTGTCACTGCCAGAGTGGCTACTCCCTTTATAGGACCCCTCGTCAGTGAAGCCCCGCCCCATAATCAGGGCTCAGCTTCTCTCCCAGCACAAAGCCCCTCCAAGCCTCTACACATACAGATACCACCAATACAAAACCAAACACACACACAAATACCTTCTCCTCCAACAGAACTCCCACTCAAACTCCCCTGTTTACAGCTCTGTTTGCTAGCTCCAGTGCCGCTGCAGCTGTCTGTGCCGCTGCCTGACTGGCTGCTACCTTTATGGGACCCCTGGTCAGTGAAGCCCTGCACCCTAATCAGGGCTCAGCTTCTCTCCCAGCAAAAAGCCCCTACACATACAGATACCACCAATACAAAACCAAACACACACAAATACCTTCTCCTCCAACAGAACTCCCACTCAAACTCCCCTGTTTACAGCTCTGTTTGCTAGCTCCTGTGCTGCTGCCTGACTGGCTGCTAGCTTTATAGGACCCCTAGTCAGGGAAGCCCCGCCCCCTTATCAGGGCTCAGCTTCTCTCCCAGCACAAAGCCTCTACACATACAGATACTACCAATACAAAACCAAACACACACAAACACCTTCTCCTCCAACAGAACTCCCACTCATACTCCCCTGTTTACAGCTCTGTTTGCTAGCTCCTGTGCCGCTGCCTGACTGGCTGCTACCTTTCTAGGACCCCTAGTCACTGAAGCCCCGCCCCCTAATCAGGGCTCAGCTTTTCTCCCAGCACAAAGACCCTACACATACAGATACTACCAATCCAAAACCAAACACACACAAACACCTTCTCCTCCAACAGAACTCCCACTCAAACTCCCCTGTTCACAGCTCTCTTTGCTAGCTCCTGTGCCACTGCAGCTGTCTGTGCCGCTGCCTGACTGGCTGCTACCTTTATAGGACCCCTAGTCAGTGAAGCCCCGCCCCCTAATCAGGGCTCAGCTTTTCTCCCAGCACAAAGACCCTACACATACAGATACTACCAATACAAAACCAAACACACACAAATACCTTCTCTTCCAAAGGAACTCCCACACAAACTCCCCTGTTTACAGCTCTCTTTGCTAGCTCCTGTGCCTCTGCAGCTGTCCGTGCCGCCGCCTGACTGGCTGGTACCTTTATAGGACCCCTAGTCAGGGAAGCCCCGCCCCCTAATCAGGGCTCAGCTTCTCTGCCAGCACAAATCCCCTCCAAGCCTCTACACATACAGATACTACCAATACAAAACCAAACACACAGAAATACCTTCTCCTCAAACAGAACTCCCACTCAAACTCCCCTGTTTACAGCTCTGTGTGCTAGCTCCTGTGCCACTGCAGCTGTCTGTGCCGCTGCCTGACTGGCTGCTGCCTTTATAGGACCCCTAGTCAGTGAAGCCCCGCCCCCTAATCAGGGCTCAGCTTCTCTTTCTGCACAAAGCCCCTACACATACAGATACCACCAACACAAAACCAAACACACACAAATAACTTCTCCTCCAACAGAATTCCCACTCAAACTCCCCTGTTTACAGCTCTGTTTGCTAGCTCCTGTGCCGATGCAGCTGTCCGTGCCGCCGCCTGACTGGCTGCTCCCTTTATAGGACCCCTAGTCAGTGAAGCCCCGCCCCCTAATCAGGGTTCAGCTTCTCTCCCAGCACAAAGCCCCTACACATACAGATGCTACCAATACAAAACCAAACACACACACAAATGCCTCCTCCTCCAACAGAACTCCCACTCAGACTCCCCTGTTTACAGCTCTGTTTGCTAGCTCCTGTGCCGCTGCCTGACTGGCTGCTACCTTTATAGGACCCCTAGTCAGTGAAGCCCCGCCCCCTAATCAGGGCTCAGCTTCGCTCCCAGCACAAAGCCCCTCCAAGCTCTACACATACAGATACTACCATTACAAAACCAAACACACACACAAATAGCTTCTCCTCCAACAGAACTCCCACCCAAAGTCCCCTATTTACATCTCTGTTTGCTAGCGCCTGTACCGCTGCAGCTGTCTGTGTCGCTGCCTGACTGGCTGCTGCCTTTATAGGACCCCTAGTCAGTGAAGCCCCGCCCCCTAATCAGGGCTCAGCTTCTCTCCCAGCACAAAGCCCCTACACATACAGATGCTACCAATACAAAACCAAACACACACAAATACCTTCTCCTCCAACAGAACTCCCACTCAAACTCCCCTGTTTACAGCTCTGTTTGCTAGCGTCTGTTCCCCTGCCTGACTGGCTGCTCCCTTTAGAGGACCCCTAGTCAGTGAAGCCCCGCCCCCTAATCAGGGCTCAGCTTTTCTCCCAGCACAAAGCCCCTACACATACAGATACAACCAATACAAAACCAAACACACACAAATACCTTCTCCTCCTACAGAACTCCCACTCAAACTCCCCTGTTTACAGCTCTGTATGCTAGCTCCTGTGCCGCTGCCTGATTGGCTGCTATCTTTATAGGACCCCTAGTCAGTGAAGCCCCGCCCCCTAATCAGGGCTCAGCTTCGCTCCCAGCACAAAGCCCCTGCAAGCCTCTAAACATACAGATACTGCCAATACAATACCAAACACACACACAAATACCTTCTCCTCCAACAGAAGTCCCACTCAAACTCCCCTGTTTACAGCTCTGTTTGCTAGCTCCAGTGCCGCTGCAGCTGTCTGTGCCGCTGCCTGACTGGCTGCTCCCTTTATAGGACCCCTAGTCAGGGAAGCCCCGCCCCCTAATCAGGCCTCAGCTTTTCTCCCAGCAAAAAGCCCCTACACATACAGATACCACCAACACAAAACCAAACACACACAAATACCTTCTCCTCCAACAGAACTTCCACTCAAACTCCCCTGTTTACAGCTCTCTTTGCTAGCTCCTGTGCCACTGCAGCTGTCTGTGCCGCTGCCTGACTGGCTGCTGCATTTATAGGACCCCTAGTCAGTGAAGCCCCGCCCCCTAATCAGGGCTCAGCTTCGCTCCCAGCACAAAGCCCCTCCAAACCTCTACACATACAGATACTACCAATACAAAACCAAACACACACACAAATAGCTTCTCCTCCAACAGAACTACCACTCAAAGTCCCCTATTTTCAGCTCTGTTTGCTAGCTCCTGTACCGCTGCAGCTGTCTGTGTCACTGCCAGAGTGGCTACTCCCTTTATAGGACCCCTCGTCAGTGAAGCCCCGCCCCATAATCAGGGCTCAGCTTCTCTCCCAGCACAAAGCCCCTCCAAACCTCTACACATACAGATACCACCAATACAAAACCAAACACACACACAAATACCTTCTCCTCCAACAGAACTCCCACTCAAACTCCCCTGTTTACAGCTCTGTTTGCTAGCTCCAGTGCCGCTGCAGCTGTCTGTGCCGCTACCTGACCAGCTGCTACCTTTACAGGACTCGTAGTCAGTCAAGCCCCATCCCCTAATCAGGGCTCAGCTTCTCTCCCAGTACAAAGCACCCACAAGCCTCTACACATACAGATACTACCAAAGCAAAACCAAACACACACAGATACCTTCTCCTCCAACAGAACTCCCACTCTAACTCTCCCGTTTACAGCTCTTTTGCTAGCTGTCTGTGCCGCTGCCTGACTGGCTGCTACCTTTATAGGACCCCTAGTCAGGGAAGCCCCGCCCCCTAATCAGGGCTCAGCTTTTCTCCCAGCACAAAGCCCCTCCAAGCCTCTACACATACAGATACTACCAATACAAAACCGAACACATACATATACCTTCTCCTCCAACAGAACTCCCACTCAAACTCCCGTGTTTACAGCTCTGTTTGCTAGCTGCTGTGCCGCTGCCTGACTGGCTTCTACCTTTATAGGACGCCTAGTCAGTGAAGCCCCGCCCCCTAATCAGGGCTCAGCTTCTCTCCCAGCACAAAGCCCCTACACATACAGATACCACCAATACAAAACCAAACACACACAAATACCTTCTCATCCAACAGAACTCCCACTCAAACTCCCGTTTACAGCTCTCTTTGCTAGCTCCAGAGCCGCTGCAGCTGTCTGTGCCGCTGCCTGACTGGCTGCTACCTTTATAGGACCCCTAGTCAGTGAAGCCCCGCCCCCTCATCAGGGCTCAGCTTTTCTCCCAGCACAAAGCCTCTACACATACAGATACCACCAATACAAAACCAAACACACACACAAATACCTTCTCCTCCAGCAGAACTCCCACTCAAACTCCCGTGTTTACAGCTCTCTTTGCTAGCTGCTGTGCCGCTGCCTGACTGGCTGCTACCTTTATAGGACCCCTAGTCAGTGAAGCCCCGCCCCCTTATCAGGCCTCAGCTTCTCTCCCAGCACAAAGCCCCTCCAAGCCTCTACACATACAGATACTACCACTACAAAACCAAACACGCACACAAATACCTTCTCCTCCAACAGAACTCCCACTCAAACTCCCCTGTTTACAGCTCTGTTTGCTAGTTCCTGTAACGCTGCAGCTGTCTGTGTCGCTGCCTGACTGGCTGCTCCCTTTACAGGACCCCTCGTCAGCGAAGCCCCGTCCCCTCATCAGGGCTCAGCTTCTCTCCCAGCACAAAGCCCCTACACATACAGATACCACCAATACAAAACCAAACACACAAAAGTACCTTCTCCTCCAACAGAACTCCCACTCCAACTCCCCTGTTTACAGCTCTCTTTGCTAGCTCCTGTGCCACGGCAGCTGTCTGTGCCGCTGCCTGACTGGCTGCTGCCTTTATAGGACCCCTAACCAGGGAAGCCCCGCCCCCTAATCAGGGCTCAGCTTCTCTCCCAGGACAAAGCCCCTACACATACAGATACCACCAATACAAAACCAAACACACACACAAATACCTTCTCCTCCAGCAGAACTCCCACTCAAACTCCCCTGTTTACAGCTCTCTTTGCTAGCTCCTGTGCCACGGCAGCTGTCTGTGCCGCTGCCTGACTGGCTGCTCCCTTTCTAGGACCCCTAGTCAGTGAAGCCCCGCCCCCTAATCAGGGCTCAGCTTCTCTCCCAGCACAAAGACCCTACACATACAGATACTACCAATACAAAACCAAACACACACAAATACCTTCTCCTCCAACAGAACTCCCACTCTAACTCTCCCGTTTACAGCTCTGTTTGCTAGCTGTCTGTGCCGCTGCCTGACCAGCTGCTACCTTTACAGGACCCGTAGTCAGTCAAGCCCCATCCCCTAATCAGGGCTCAGCTTCTCTCCCAGTACAAAGCACCCCCAAGCCTCTACACATACAGATACTACCAATGCAAAACAAAACACACACAAATACCTTCTCCTCCAACAGAACTCCCCCTCAAACTCCCGTTTACAGCTCTGTTTGCTAGCTCCTGTGCCGCTGCAGCTGTCTGTGCCGCTGCCTGACTGGCTGCTACCTTTATAGGACCCCTAGTCAGTGAAGCCCCGCCCCCTTATCAGGCCTCAGCTTCTCTCCCAGCACAAAGCCCCTCCAAACCTCTACACATACAGATACTACCACTACAAAACCAAACACGCACACAAATACCTTCTCCTCCAACAGAACTCCCACTCAAACTCCCCTGTTTACAGCTCTGTTTGCTAGTTCCTGTAACGCTGCAGCTGTCTGTGTCGCTGCCTGACTGGCTGCTCCCTTTACAGGACCCCTCGTCAGCGAAGCCCTGTCCCCTCATCAGGGCTCAGCTTCTCTCCCAGCACAAAGCCCCTACACATACAGATACTACCAATACAAAACCAAACACACACAAACACCTTCTCCTCCAACAGAACTCCCACTCCAACTCCCCTGTTTACAGCTCTGTTTGCTAGCTCCTGTGCCGCTGCCTGACTGGTTGCTAACTTTATAGGACCCCTAGTCAGTGAAGCCCCGCCCCCTAATCAGGGCTCAGCTTCGCTCCCAGCACAAAGCCCCTCCAAGCCTCTACACATACAGATACCACCAATACAAACCAAACACACACACAAATACCTTCTCCTCCAACAGAACTCCCACTCAAACTCCCCTGTTTACAGCTCTCTTTGCTAGCTCCTGTGCCACTGCAGCTGTCTGTGCCGCTGCCTGACTGGCTGCTGCCTTTATAGGACCCCTAGTCAGTGAAGCCCCGCCCCCTAATCAGGGCTCAGCTTCTCTCCCAGCACAAAGCCCCTCCAAGCCCCTACACATACAGATACTACCAATACAAAACCAAACACACACACAAATACCTTCTTTTCCAACAGAACTCCCACTCAAACTCCCCTGTTTACAGCTCTGTTTGCTAGCTCCTGTACCGCTGCAGCTGTCTGTGCAGCTGCCTGACTGGCTGCTCCCTTTATAGGACCCCTTGTCAGCGAAGCCCCGCCCCCTAATCAGGGCTCAGCTTCTCTCCCAGCACAAATCCCCTCCAAGCCTCTACACATACAGGTACTACCAATACAAAACCAAACACACACACAAATGCCTTCTCCAACAGAACTCCCACTCAAACTTCCCTGTTTACAGCTCTGTTTGCTAGCTCCAGTGCCGCTGCAGGTGTCTGTGCCGCTGCCTGACTGGCTGCTAAAATCATAGGACCCCTAGTCAGCGAAGCCCCGCCCCCTGATCAGGGCTCAGCTTTTCTCGCAGCACAAAGCCCCTCCAAGCCTTTACACATACAGATACTACCAATACAAAACCAAACACACACACAAATACCTTCTCCTCCAACAGAACTCCCTCTCAAACTCCCCTGTTTACAGCTCAGTTTCGTAGCTCCTGTTCCGCTGCAGCTGTCTGTGCCCCTGCCTGACTGGCTGCTCCCTTTATAGGACCCCTAGTCAATGAATACCCGCCCCCTAATCAGGGCTCAGCTTCGCTCCCAGCACAAAGCCCCTCCAAGCCTCTACACATACAGATACTACCAATAAAATACCAAACACACACACAAATACCTTCTCCTCCAACAGAAGTCCCACTCAAACTCCCCTGTTTACAGCTCTGTTTGCTAGCTCCTGTGCCGCTGCCTGACTGGCTGCTACCTTTATAGGACCCCTTGTCAGTGAAGCCCCGCCCCCTAATCAGGGCTCAGCTTTTCTCCCAGCACAAAGACCCTACACATACAGATACTAACAATACAAAACCAAACACACACAAATACCTTCTCTTCCAACAGAACTCCCACTCAAACTCCCCTGTTTACAGCTCTGTTTGCTAGCTCCTGTACCGCTGCAGCTGTCTGTGCAGCTGCCTGACTGGCTGCTACCTTTATAGGACCCCTTGTCAGCGAAGCCCCGCCCCCTAATCAGGGCTCAGCTTCTCTCCCAGCACAAATCCCCTCCAAGCCTCTACACATACAGGTACTACCAATACAAAACCAAACACACACACAAATGCCTTCTCCAACAGAACTCCCACTCAAACTTCCCTGTTTACAGCTCTGTTTGCTAGCTCCAGTGCCGCTGCAGGTGTCTGTGCCGCTGCCTGACTGGCTGCTACAATCATAGGACCCCTAGTCAGCGAAGCCCCGCCCCCTGATCAGGGCTCAGCTTTTCTCGCAGCACAAAGCCCCTCCAAGCCTTTACACATACAGATACTACCAATACAAAACCAAACACACACATATACCTTCTCCTCCAACAGAACTCCCACTCAAACTCCCGTGTTTACAGCTCTGTTTGCTAGCTGCTGTGCCGCTGCCTGAGTGGCTGCTCCCTTTATAGGACGCCTAGTCAGTGATGCCCCGCCCCCTTATCAGGGCTCAGTTTCTCTCCCTGCACAAAGCCTCTACACATACAGATACTACCAATACAAAACCAAACACACACAAACACCTTCTCCTCCAACAGAACTCCCACTCAAACTCCCCTGTTTACAGCTCTGTTTGCTAGCTCCTGTGCCGCTGCCTGACTGGCTGCTACCTTTCTAGTACCCCTAGTCAGGGAAGCCCCGCCCCCTAATCAGGGCTCAGCTTCTCTCCCAGCACAAAGCCCCTCCAAGCCTCTACACATACAGATACTACCAATACAAAACCAAACACACACAAATACCTTCTCTTCCAAAAGAACTCCCACTCAAACTCCCCTTTTTACAGCTCTGTTTGCTAGCTCCTGTGCCGCTGCCTGACTGGCTGCTACCTTTATGGGACCCCTAGTCAGGGAAGCCCCGCCCCCTAATCAGGGCTCAGCTTCTCTCCCAGCACAAAGCCCCTCCAAGCCCCAACACATACAGATACTACCAATACAAAACCAGACAAACACAAATACCTTCTCCTCCAACAGAACTCCCACTCAAACTCCCCTGTTTACAGCTCTGTTTGCTCGCTCCTGTGCCGCTGCCTGACTGGCTGATACCTTTATAGGACCCCTAGTCAGTGAAGCCCCGCCCCCTAATCAGGGCTCAGCTTTTCTCCCAGCACAAAGCCCCTCCAAGCCTTTACACATACAGATACTACCAATACAAAACCAAACACACACAAATACCATCTCCTCCAACAGAATTCCCACTCAAACTCCCCTGTTTACAGCTCTGTTTGCTAGCTCCTGTGCCGCTGCAGCTGTCTGTGTCGCTGCCTCACTGGCTGCTCCCTTTATAGGACCCCTCGTCAGTGAAGCCCCGCCCCCTAATCAGGGCTCAGCTTCTCTCCCAGCACAAAGCCCCGACACATACAGATACCACCAACACAAAACCAAACACACACAAATACCTTCTCCTCCAAAAGAACTCCCACTCAAACTCCCCTGTTTACAGCTCTGTTTGCTAGCCCCTGTATCGCTGCAGCTGTCTGTGCAGCTGCCTGACTGGCTGCTCCCTTTATAGGACCCCTAGTCAGTGAAGCCCCGCCCCCTAAGCAGGGCTCAGCTTCTCTCGCAGCACAAAGCCCCTACACATACAGATACCACCAATACAAAACCAAACACACACAAATACCTTCTCCTCCAACAGAACTCCCACTCAAACTCCCCTGTTTACAGCTCTGTTTGCTAGCTCCTGTGCCCCTGCAGCTGTCTGTGACGCTGCCTGACTGGCTGCTACAATCATAGGACCCCTAGTCAGCGAAGCCCCGTCCCCTAATCAGGGCTCAGCTTCTCTCCCAGAACAAAGCTCCTCCAAGCCTCTACAAATACAGATACCACCAATACAAAACCAAACACACACACAAATACCTTCTCCTCAAACAGAACTCCCACTCAAACTCCCCTGTTTACACCTCTATTTGCTAGCTCCAGTGCCCCTGCAGCTGTCTGTGCCGCTGCCTGACTGGCTGGTACCTTTATAGGACCCCTAGTCAGGGAAGCCCCGCCCCCTAATCAGGGCTCAGCTTTTGTCCCAGCACAAAGCCCCTACACATACAGATACTACCAATACAAAACCAAACACACACAAATACCTTCTCCTCCAACAGAACTCCCACTCAAACTCACCTATTTACAGCTCTGTTTGCTAGCTCCTGTGCCCCTGCAGCTGTTTGTGCCGCTGCCTGACTGGCTGCTACAATCATAGGACCCCTAGTCAGCGAAGCCCCGCCCCCTGATCAGGGCTCAGCTTTTCTCGCAGCACAAAGCCCCTCCAAGCCTTTACACATACAGATACTACCAATACAAAACCAAACACACACATATACCTTCTCCTCCAACAGAACTCCCACTCAAACTCCCGTGTTTACAGCTCTGTTTGCTAGCTGCTGTGCCGCTGCCTGACTGGCTGCTACCTTTATAGGACGCCTAGTCAGTGAAGCGCCGCCCCCTTATCAGGGCTCAGCTTCTCTCCCTGCACAAAGCCTCTACACATACAGATACTTCCAATAAAAACCAAACACACACAAACACCTTCTCCTCCAACAGAACTCCCACTCAAACTCCCCTGTTTACAGCTCTGTTTGCTAGCTCCTGTGCCGCTGCCTGACTGGCTGCTACCTTTCTAGGACCCCTAGTCAGGGAAGCCCCGCCCCCTAATCAGGGCTCAGCTTCTCTCCCAGCACAAAGCCTCTACACATACAGATACTACCAATACAAAACCAAACACACACAAATACCTTCTCCTCCAACAGAACTCCCACTCTAACTCCCCCGTTTACAGCTCTGTTTGCGAGCTGTCTGTGCCGCTGCCTGACCAGCTGCTACCTTTACAGGACCCGTAGTCAGTCAAGCCCCATCCCCGAATCAGGGCTCAGCTTCTCTCCCAGTACAAAGCCCCCACAAGCCTCTACACATACAGATACTACCAATGCAAAACCAAACACACACAAATAGCTTCTCCTCCAACAGAACTCCCACTCAAACTACCCTGTTTACAGCTCTGTTTGCTAGCTCCTGTGCCGCTGCCTGACTGGCTGCAACCTTTATAGGACCCCTAGTCAGGGAAGCCCCGCCCCCTAGTCAGGGCTCAGCTTTTCTCCCAGCACAAAGCCCCTCCAAACCTCTACACATACAGATACTACCAATACGAAACCAAACACACACATATACCTTCTCCTCCAACAGAACTCCCACTCAAACTCCCGCGTTTACTGCACTGTTTGCTAGCTCCTGTGCCGCTGCCTGACTGGTTGCTAACTTTATAGGACCCCTAGTCAGTCAAGCCCCATCCCCGAATCAGGGCTCAGCTTCTCTCCCAGTACAAAACCCCCACAAGCCTCTACACATACAGATACTACCAATGCAAAACCAAACACACACAAATACCTTCTCCTCCAACAGAACTCCCCCTCAAACTCCCGTTTACAGCTCTGTTTGCAAGCTCCTGTGCCGCTGCAGCTGTCTGTGCCCCTGCCTGACTGGCTGCTCCCTTTATAGGACCCCTCGTCAGTTAAGCCCCGCCCCCTAATCAGGGCTCAGCTTCTCTCCCAGCACAAAGCCCCTACACATACAGGTGCTACCAATACAAAACCAAACACACACAAATACCTTCTCCTCCAACAGAACTCCCACTCAAACTCCCCTGTTTACAGCTCTATTTGCTAGCTCCTTTGCCGCTGCAGCTGTCTGTGCCGCTGCCTGACTGGCTGGTACCTTTATAGGACCACTAGTCAGGGAAGCCCCGCCCCCTAATCAGCTCTCAGCTTCTCTCCCAGCACAAAGCCCCTCCAAGCCTCTACACATACAGATACTACCAATACAAAACCAAACACACACAAATACCTTCTCTTCCAAAAGAACTCCCACTCAAACTCCCCTTTTTACAGCTCTGTTTGCTAGCTCCTGTGCCGCTGCCTGACTGGCTGCTACCTTTATGGGACCCCTAGGCAGGGAAGCCCCGCCCCCTAATCAGGGCTCAGCTTCTCTCCCAGCACAAAGCCCCTCCAAGCCCCAACACATACAGATACTACCAATACAAAACCAGACAAACACAAATACCTTCTCCTCCAACAGAACTCCCACTCAAACTCCCCTGTTTACAGCTCTGTTTGCTCGCTCCTGTGCCGCTGCCTGACTGGCTGATACCTTTATAGGACCCCTAGTCAGTGAAGCCCCGCCCCCTAATCAGGGCTCAGCTTTTCTCCCAGCACAAAGCCCCTCCAAGCCTTTACACATACAGATACTACCAATACAAAACCAAACACACACACAAATACCATCTCCTCCAACAGAATTCCCACTCAAACTCCCCTGTTTACAGCTCTGTTTGCTAGCTCCTGTGCCGCTGCAGCTGTCTGTGTCGCTGCCTCACTGGCTGCTCCCTTTATAGGACCCCTCGTCAGTGAAGCCCCGCCCCCTAATCAGGGCTCAGCTTCTCTCCCAGCACAAAGCCCCGACACATACAGATACCACCAACACAAAACCAAACACACACAAATACCTTCTCCTCCAACAGAACTCCCACTCAAACTCCCCTGTTTACAGCTCTGTTTGCTAGCCCCTGTATCGCTGCAGCTGTCTGTGCAGCTGCCTGACTGGCTGCTCCCTTTATAGGACCCCTAGTCAGTGAAGCCCCGCCCCCTAAGCAGGGCTCAGCTTCTCTCCCAGCACAAAGCCCCTACACATACAGATACCACCAATACAAAACCAAACACACACAAATACCTTCTCCTCCAACAGAACTCCCACTCAAACTCCCCTGTTTACAGCTCTGTTTGCTAGCTCCTGTGCCCCTGCAGCTGTCTGTGACGCTGCCTGACTGGCTGCTACAATCATAGGACCCCTAGTCAGCGAAGCCCCGTCCCCTAATCAGGGCTCAGCTTCTCTCCCAGAACAAAGCTCCTCCAAGCCTCTACAAATACAGATACCACCAATACAAAACCAAACACACACACAAATACCTTCTCCTCAAACAGAACTCCCACTCAAACTCCCCTGTTTACAACTCTATTTGCTAGCTCCAGTGCCCCTGCAGCTGTCTGTGCCGCTGCCTGACTGGCTGGTACCTTTATAGGACCCCTAGTCAGGGAAGCCCCGCCCCCTAATCAGGGCTCAGCTTTTGTCCCAGCACAAAGCCCCTACACATACAGATACTACCAATACAAAACCAAACACACACAAATACCTTCTCCTCCCACAGAACTCCCACTCAAACTCCCCTGTTTACAGCTCTGTTTGCTAGCTCCTGTGCCGCTGCAGCTGTCTGTGCCGCTGCCTGACTGGCTGCTCCCTTTATAGGACCCCTAGTCAGTGAAGCCCCGCCCCCTAATCAGGGCTCAGCTTCTCTCCAAGCACAGAGCCCCTACACATACAGATACTACCAATACAAAACCAAACACACACAAATACCTTCTCCTCCAACAGAACTCCCACTCAAACTCACCTATTTACAGCTCTGTTTGCTAGCTCCTGTGCCCCTGCAGCTGTTTGTGCCACTGCCTGACTGGCTGCTACAATCATAGGACCCCTAGTCAGCGAAGCCCCGCCCCCTGATCAGGGCTCAGCTTTTCTCGCAGCACAAAGCCCCTCCAAGCCTTTACACATACAGATACTACCAATACAAAACCAAACACACACATATACCTTCTCCTCCAACAGAACTCCCACTCAAACTCCCGTGTTTACAGCTCTGTTTCCTAGCTGCTGTGCCGCTGCCTGACTGGCTGCTCCCTTTATAGGACGCCTAGTCAGTGATGCCCCGCCCCCTTATCAGGGCTCAGTTTCTCTCCCTGCACAAAGCCTCTACACATACAGATACTACCAATACAAAACCAAACACACACAAACACCTTCTCCTCCAACAGAACTCCCACTCAAACTCCCCTGTTTACAGCTCTGTTTGCTAGCTCCTGTGCCGCTGCCTGACTGGCTGCTACCTTTCTAGGACCCCTAGTCAGGGAAGCCCCGCCCCCTAATCAGGGCTCAGCTTCTCTCCCAGCACAAAGCCTCTACACATACAGATACTACCAATACAAAACCAAACACACACAAATACCTTCTCTTCCAACAGAACTCCCACTCAAAGTCCCCTGTTTACAGCTCTGTTTGCTAGCTCCTGTGCCGCTGCCTGACTGGTTGCTAACTTTATAGGACCCCTAGTCAGTGAAGCCCCGCCCCCTAATCAGGGCTCAGCTTCGCTCCCAGCACAAAGCCCCTCCAAGCCTCTACACATACAGATACCACCAATACAAACCAAACACACACACAAATACCTTCTCCTCCAACAGAACTCCCACTCAAACTCCCCTGTTTACAGCTCTCTTTGCTAGCTCCTGTGCCACTGCAGCTGTCTGTGCCGCTGCCTGACTGGCTGCTGCCTTTATAGTACCCCTAGTAAGTGAAGCCCCGCCCCCTAATCAGGGCTCAGCTTCTCTCCCAGCACAAAGCCCCTACACATACAGATACCACCAATACAAAACCAAACACACACAAATACCTTCTCCTCCAACAGAACTCCCACTCAAACTCCCCTGTTTACAGCTCTGTTTGCTAGCTCCTGTGCCGCTGCAGCTGTCCGTGCTGCCGCCTGACTGGCTGCTCCCTTTATAGGACCCCTAGTCAGTGAAGCCCCGCCCCCTAATCAGGGCTCAGCTTCTCTCCCAGCACAAAGCCCCTACACATACAGATGCTACCAATACAAAACCAAACACAAACAAATACCTTCTCCTCCAACAGAACTCCCACTCAAACTCCCGTGTTTACAGCTCTGTTTGCTAGCTGCTGTGCCGCTGCCTGACTGGCTGCTACCTTTCTAGGACCCCTAGTCAGTCAAGCCCCATCCCCGAATCAGGGCTCAGCTTCTCTCCCAGTACAAAACCCCCACAAGCCTCTACACATACAGATACTAGCAATGCAAAACCAAACACACACAAATACCTTCTCCTCCAACAGAACTCCCCCTCAAACTCCCGTTTACAGCTCTGTTTGCAAGCTCCTGTGCCGCTGCAGCTGTCTGTGCCCCTGCCTGACTGGCTGCTCCCTTTATAGGACCCCTCGTCAGTTAAGCCCCGCCCCCTAATCAGGGCTCAGCTTCTCTCCCAGCACAAAGCCCCTACACATACAGGTGCTACCAATACAAAACCAAACACACAAATACCTTCTCCTCCAACAGAACTCCCACTCAAACTCCCCTGTTTACAGCTCTATTTGCTAGCTCCTTTGCCGCTGCAGCTGTCTGTGCCGCTGCCTGACTGGCTGGTACCTTTATAGGACCCCTAGTCAGGGAAGCCCCGCCCCCTAATCAGCTCTCAGCTTCTCTCCCAGCACAAAGCCCCTCCAAGCCTCTACACATACAGATACTACCAATACAAAACCAAACACACACAAATACCTTCTCTTCCAAAAGAACTCCCACTCAAACTCCCCTTTTTACAGCTCTGTTTGCTAGCTCCTGTGCCGCTGCCTGACTGGCTGCTACCTTTATGGGACCCCTAGTCAGGGAAGCCCCGCCCCCTAATCAGGGCTCAGCTTCTCTCCCAGCACAAAGCCCCTCCAAGCCCCAACACATACAGATACTACCAATACAAAACCAGACAAACACAAATACCTTCTCCTCCAACAGAACTCCCACTCAAACTCCCCTGTTTACAGCTCTGTTTGCTCGCTCCTGTGCCGCTGCCTGACTGGCTGATACCTTTATAGGACCCCTAGTCAGTGAAGCCCCGCCCCCTAATCAGGGCTCAGCTTTTCTCCCAGCACAAAGCCCCTCCAAGCCTTTACACATACAGATACTACCAATACAAAACCAAACACACACAAATACCATCTCCTCCAACAGAATTCCCACTCAAACTCCCCTGTTTACAGCTCTGTTTGCTAGCTCCTGTGCCGCTGCAGCTGTCTGTGCAGCTGCCTGACTGGCTGCTCCCTTTATAGGACCCCTAGTCAGTGAAGCCCCGCCCCCTAAGCAGGGCTCAGCTTCTCTCCCAGCACAAAGCCCCTACACATACAGATACTACCAATACAAAACCAAACACACACAAATACCTTCTCCTCCAACAGAACTCCCACTCAAACTCACCTATTTACAGCTCTGTTTGCTAGCTCCTGTGCCCCTGCAGCTGTTTGTGCCGCTGCCTGACTGGCTGCTGCATTTATAGGACCCCTAGTCAGTGAAGCCCCGCCCCCTAATCAGGGCTCAGCTTCTCTCTCAGCACAAAGCCCCTACACATACAGATGCTACCAATACAAAACCAAACACACACACAAATGCCTTCTCCTCCAACAGAACTCCCACTCAGACTCCCCTGTTTACAGCTCTGTTTGCTAGCTCCTGTGCCGCTGCCTGACTGGCTGCTACCTTTATAGGACCCCTAGTCAGTGAAGCCCCGCCCCCTAATCAGGGCTCAGCTTCGCTCCCAGCACAAAGCCCCTCCAAACCTCTACACATACAGATACTACCAATACAAAACCAAACACACACACAAATAGCTTCTCCTCCAACAGAACTACCACTCAAAGTCCCCTATTTTCAGCTCTGTTTGCTAGCTCCTGTACCGCTGCAGCTGTCTGTGTCACTGCCAGAGTGGCTACTCCCTTTATAGGACCCCTCGTCAGTGAAGCCCCGCCCCATAATCAGGGCTCAGCTTCTCTCCCAGCACAAAGCCCCTCCAAGCCTCTACACATACAGATACCACCAATACAAAACCAAACACACACACAAATACCTTCTCCTCCAACAGAACTCCCACTCAAACTCCCCTGTTTACAGCTCTGTTTGCTAGCTCCAGTGCCGCTGCAGCTGTCTGTGCCGCTGCCTGACTGGCTGCTACCTTTATGGGACCCCTGGTCAGTGAAGCCCTGCACCCTAATCAGGGCTCAGCTTCTCTCCCAGCAAAAAGCCCCTACACATACAGATACCACCAATACAAAACCAAACACACACAAATACCTTCTCCTCCAACAGAACTCCCACTCAAACTCCCCTGTTTACAGCTCTGTTTGCTAGCTCCTGTGCTGCTGCCTGACTGGCTGCTAGCTTTATAGGACCCCTAGTCAGGGAAGCCCCGCCCCCTTATCAGGGCTCAGCTTCTCTCCCAGCACAAAGCCTCTACACATACAGATACTACCAATACAAAACCAAACACACACAAACACCTTCTCCTCCAACAGAACTCCCACTCATACTCCCCTGTTTACAGCTCTGTTTGCTAGCTCCTGTGCCGCTGCCTGACTGGCTGCTACCTTTCTAGGACCCCTAGTCACTGAAGCCCCGCCCCCTAATCAGGGCTCAGCTTTTCTCCCAGCACAAAGACCCTACACATACAGATACTACCAATCCAAAACCAAACACACACAAACACCTTCTCCTCCAACAGAACTCCCACTCAAACTCCCCTGTTCACAGCTCTCTTTGCTAGCTCCTGTGCCACTGCAGCTGTCTGTGCCGCTGCCTGACTGGCTGCTACCTTTATAGGACCCCTAGTCAGTGAAGCCCCGCCCCCTAATCAGGGCTCAGCTTTTCTCCCAGCACAAAGACCCTACACATACAGATACTACCAATACAAAACCAAACACACACAAATACCTTCTCTTCCAAAGGAACTCCCACACAAACTCCCCTGTTTACAGCTCTCTTTGCTAGCTCCTGTGCCTCTGCAGCTGTCCGTGCCGCCGCCTGACTGGCTGGTACCTTTATAGGACCCCTAGTCAGGGAAGCCCCGCCCCCTAATCAGGGCTCAGCTTCTCTGCCAGCACAAATCCCCTCCAAGCCTCTACACATACAGATACTACCAATACAAAACCAAACACACAGAAATACCTTCTCCTCAAACAGAACTCCCACTCAAACTCCCCTGTTTACAGCTCTGTGTGCTAGCTCCTGTGCCACTGCAGCTGTCTGTGCCGCTGCCTGACTGGCTGCTGCCTTTATAGGACCCCTAGTCAGTGAAGCCCCGCCCCCTAATCAGGGCTCAGCTTCTCTTTCTGCACAAAGCCCCTACACATACAGATACCACCAACACAAAACCAAACACACACAAATAACTTCTCCTCCAACAGAATTCCCACTCAAACTCCCCTGTTTACAGCTCTGTTTGCTAGCTCCTGTGCCGATGCAGCTGTCCGTGCCGCCGCCTGACTGGCTGCTCCCTTTATAGGACCCCTAGTCAGTGAAGCCCCGCCCCCTAATCAGGGTTCAGCTTCTCTCCCAGCACAAAGCCCCTACACATACAGATGCTACCAATACAAAACCAAACACACACACAAATGCCTCCTCCTCCAACAGAACTCCCACTCAGACTCCCCTGTTTACAGCTCTGTTTGCTAGCTCCTGTGCCGCTGCCTGACTGGCTGCTACCTTTATAGGACCCCTAGTCAGTGAAGCCCCGCCCCCTAATCAGGGCTCAGCTTCGCTCCCAGCACAAAGCCCCTCCAAGCTCTACACATACAGATACTACCATTACAAAACCAAACACACACACAAATAGCTTCTCCTCCAACAGAACTCCCACCCAAAGTCCCCTATTTACATCTCTGTTTGCTAGCGCCTGTACCGCTGCAGCTGTCTGTGTCGCTGCCTGACTGGCTGCTGCCTTTATAGGACCCCTAGTCAGTGAAGCCCCGCCCCCTAATCAGGGCTCAGCTTCTCTCCCAGCACAAAGCCCCTACACATACAGATGCTACCAATACAAAACCAAACACACACAAATACCTTCTCCTCCAACAGAACTCCCACTCAAACTCCCCTGTTTACAGCTCTGTTTGCTAGCGTCTGTTCCCCTGCCTGACTGGCTGCTCCCTTTAGAGGACCCCTAGTCAGTGAAGCCCCGCCCCCTAATCAGGGCTCAGCTTTTCTCCCAGCACAAAGCCCCTACACATACAGATACAACCAATACAAAACCAAACACACACAAATACCTTCTCCTCCTACAGAACTCCCACTCAAACTCCCCTGTTTACAGCTCTGTTTGCTAGCTCCTGTGCCGCTGCCTGATTGGCTGCTATCTTTATAGGACCCCCAGTCAGTGAAGCCCCGCCCCCTAATCAGGGCTCAGCTTCGCTCCCAGCACAAAGCCCCTCCAAGCCTCTAAACATACAGATACTGCCAATACAATACCAAACACACACACAAATACCTTCTCCTCCAACAGAACTTCCACTCAAACTCCCCTGTTTACAGCTCTCTTTGCTAGCTCCTGTGCCACTGCAGCTGTCTGTGCCGCTGCCTGACTGGCTGCTGCATTTATAGGACCCCTAGTCAGTGAAGCCCCGCCCCCTAATCAGGGCTCAGCTTCTCTCTCAGCACAAAGCCCCTACACATACAGATGCTACCAATACAAAACCAAACACACACACAGATGCCTTCTCCTCCAACAGAACTCCCACTCAGACTCCCCTGTTTACAGCTCTGTTTGCTAGCTCCTGTGCCGCTGCCTGACTGGCTGCTACCTTTATAGGACCCCTAGTCAGTGAAGCCCCGCCCCATAATCAGGGCTCAGCTTCTCTCCCAGCACCAAGCCCCTCCAAGCCTCTACACATACAGATACCACCAATACAAAACCAAACACACACACAAATACCTTCTCCTCCAACAGAACTCCCACTCAGACTCCCCTGTTTACAGCTCTGTTTGCTAGCTCCTGTGCCGCTGCCTGACTGGCTGCTACCTTTATAGGACCCCTAGTCAGTGAAGCCCCGCCCCCTAATCAGGGCTCAGCTTCGCTCCCAGCACAAAGCCCCTCCAAGCTCTACACATACAGATACTACCATTACAAAACCAAACACACACACAAATAGCTTCTCCTCCAACAGAACTCCCACTCAAACTCCCCTGTTTACAGCTCTGTTTGCTAGCTCCTGTGCCCCTGCAGCTGTCTGTTCCCCTGCCTGACTGGCTGCTCCCTTTAGAGGACCCCTAGTCAGTGAAGCCCCGCCCCCTAATCAGGGCTCAGCTTTTCTCCCAGCACAAAGCCCCTACACATACAGATACAACCAATACAAAACCAAACACACACAAATACCTTCTCCTCCTACAGAACTCCCACTCAAACTCCCCTGTTTACAGCTCTGTATGCTAGCTCCTGTGCCGCTGCCTGATTGGCTGCTATCTTTATAGGACCCCTAGTCAGTGAAGCCCCGCCCCCTAATCAGGGCTCAGCTTCGCTCCCAGCACAAAGCCCCTGCAAGCCTCTAAACATACAGATACTGCCAATACAATACCAAACACACACACAAATACCTTCTCCTCCAACAGAAGTCCCACTCAAACTCCCCTGTTTACAGCTCTGTTTGCTAGCTCCAGTGCCGCTGCAGCTGTCTGTGCCGCTGCCTGACTGGCTGCTCCCTTTATAGGACCCCTAGTCAGGGAAGCCCCGCCCCCTAATCAGGCCTCAGCTTTTCTCCCAGCAAAAAGCCCCTACACATACAGATACCACCAACACAAAACCAAACACACACAAATACCTTCTCCTCCAACAGAACTTCCACTCAAACTCCCCTGTTTACAGCTCTCTTTGCTAGCTCCTGTGCCACTGCAGCTGTCTGTGCCGCTGCCTGACTGGCTGCTGCATTTATAGGACCCCTAGTCAGTGAAGCCCCGCCCCCTAATCAGGGCTCAGCTTCGCTCCCAGCACAAAGCCCCTCCAAACCTCTACACATACAGATACTACCAATACAAAACCAAACACACACACAAATAGCTTCTCCTCCAACAGAACTACCACTCAAAGTCCCCTATTTTCAGCTCTGTTTGCTAGCTCCTGTACTGCTGCAGCTGTCTGTGTCACTGCCAGAGTGGCTACTCCCTTTATAGGACCCCTCGTCAGTGAAGCCCCGCCCCATAATCAGGGCTCAGCTTCTCTCCCAGCACAAAGCCCCTCCAAACCTCTACACATACAGATACCACCAATACAAAACCAAACACACACACAAATACCTTCTCCTCCAACAGAACTCCCACTCAAACTCCCCTGTTTACAGCTCTGTTTGCTAGCTCCAGTGCCGCTGCAGCTGTCTGTGCCGCTACCTGACCAGCTGCTACCTTTACAGGACTCGTAGTCAGTCAAGCCCCATCCCCTAATCAGGGCTCAGCTTCTCTCCCAGTACAAAGCACCCACAAGCCTCTACACATACAGATACTACCAAAGCAAAACCAAACACACACAGATACCTTCTCCTCCAACAGAACTCCCACTCTAACTCTCCCGTTTACAGCTCTTTTGCTAGCTGTCTGTGCCGCTGCCTGACTGGCTGCTACCTTTATAGGACCCCTAGTCAGGGAAGCCCCGCCCCCTAATCAGGGCTCAGCTTTTCTCCCAGCACAAAGCCCCTCCAAGCCTCTACACATACAGATACTACCAATACAAAACCGAACACATACATATACCTTCTCCTCCAACAGAACTCCCACTCAAACTCCCGTGTTTACAGCTCTGTTTGCTAGCTGCTGTGCCGCTGCCTGACTGGCTTCTACCTTTATAGGACGCCTAGTCAGTGAAGCCCCGCCCCCTAATCAGGGCTCAGCTTCTCTCCCAGCACAAAGCCCCTACACATACAGATACCACCAATACAAAACCAAACACACACAAATACCTTCTCATCCAACAGAACTCCCACTCAAACTCCCGTTTACAGCTCTCTTTGCTAGCTCCAGAGCCGCTGCAGCTGTCTGTGCCGCTGCCTGACTGGCTGCTACCTTTATAGGACCCCTAGTCAGTGAAGCCCCGCCCCCTCATCAGGGCTCAGCTTTTCTCCCAGCACAAAGCCTCTACACATACAGATACCACCAATACAAAACCAAACACACACACAAATACCTTCTCCTCCAGCAGAACTCCCACTCAAACTCCCGTGTTTACAGCTCTCTTTGCTAGCTGCTGTGCCGCTGCCTGACTGGCTGCTACCTTTATAGGACCCCTAGTCAGTGAAGCCCCGCCCCCTTATCAGGCCTCAGCTTCTCTCCCAGCACAAAGCCCCTCCAAGCCTCTACACATACAGATACTACCACTACAAAACCAAACACGCACACAAATACCTTCTCCTCCAACAGAACTCCCACTCAAACTCCCCTGTTTACAGCTCTGTTTGCTAGTTCCTGTAACGCTGCAGCTGTCTGTGTCGCTGCCTGACTGGCTGCTCCCTTTACAGGACCCCTCGTCAGCGAAGCCCCGTCCCCTCATCAGGGCTCAGCTTCTCTCCCAGCACAAAGCCCCTACACATACAGATACCACCAATACAAAACCAAACACACAAAAGTACCTTCTCCTCCAACAGAACTCCCACTCCAACTCCCCTGTTTACAGCTCTCTTTGCTAGCTCCTGTGCCACGGCAGCTGTCTGTGCCGCTGCCTGACTGGCTGCTGCCTTTATAGGACCCCTAACCAGGGAAGCCCCGCCCCCTAATCAGGGCTCAGCTTCTCTCCCAGGACAAAGCCCCTACACATACAGATACCACCAATACAAAACCAAACACACACACAAATACCTTCTCCTCCAGCAGAACTCCCACTCAAACTCCCCTGTTTACAGCTCTCTTTGCTAGCTCCTGTGCCACGGCAGCTGTCTGTGCCGCTGCCTGACTGGCTGCTCCCTTTCTAGGACCCCTAGTCAGTGAAGCCCCGCCCCCTAATCAGGGCTCAGCTTCTCTCCCAGCACAAAGACCCTACACATACAGATACTACCAATACAAAACCAAACACACACAAATACCTTCTCCTCCAACAGAACTCCCACTCTAACTCTCCCGTTTACAGCTCTGTTTGCTAGCTGTCTGTGCCGCTGCCTGACCAGCTGCTACCTTTACAGGACCCGTAGTCAGTCAAGCCCCATCCCCTAATCAGGGCTCAGCTTCTCTCCCAGTACAAAGCACCCCCAAGCCTCTACACATACAGATACTACCAATGCAAAACAAAACACACACAAATACCTTCTCCTCCAACAGAACTCCCCCTCAAACTCCCGTTTACAGCTCTGTTTGCTAGCTCCTGTGCCGCTGCAGCTGTCTGTGCCGCTGCCTGACTGGCTGCTACCTTTATAGGACCCCTAGTCAGTGAAGCCCCGCCCCCTTATCAGGCCTCAGCTTCTCTCCCAGCACAAAGCCCCTCCAAACCTCTACACATACAGATACTACCACTACAAAACCAAACACGCACACAAATACCTTCTCCTCCAACAGAACTCCCACTCAAACTCCCCTGTTTACAGCTCTGTTTGCTAGTTCCTGTAACGCTGCAGCTGTCTGTGTCGCTGCCTGACTGGCTGCTCCCTTTACAGGACCCCTCGTCAGCGAAGCCCTGTCCCCTCATCAGGGCTCAGCTTCTCTCCCAGCACAAAGCCCCTACACATACAGATACTACCAATACAAAACCAAACACACACAAACACCTTCTCCTCCAACAGAACTCCCACTCCAACTCCCCTGTTTACAGCTCTGTTTGCTAGCTCCTGTGCCGCTGCCTGACTGGTTGCTAACTTTATAGGACCCCTAGTCAGTGAAGCCCCGCCCCCTAATCAGGGCTCAGCTTCGCTCCCAGCACAAAGCCCCTCCAAGCCTCTACACATACAGATACCACCAATACAAACCAAACACACACACAAATACCTTCTCCTCCAACAGAACTCCCACTCAAACTCCCCTGTTTACAGCTCTCTTTGCTAGCTCCTGTGCCACTGCAGCTGTCTGTGCCGCTGCCTGACTGGCTGCTGCCTTTATAGGACCCCTAGTCAGTGAAGCCCCGCCCCCTAATCAGGGCTCAGCTTCTCTCCCAGCACAAAGCCCCTCCAAGCCCCTACACATACAGATACTACCAATACAAAACCAAACACACACACAAATACCTTCTTTTCCAACAGAACTCCCACTCAAACTCCCCTGTTTACAGCTCTGTTTGCTAGCTCCTGTACCGCTGCAGCTGTCTGTGCAGCTGCCTGACTGGCTGCTCCCTTTATAGGACCCCTTGTCAGCGAAGCCCCGCCCCCTAATCAGGGCTCAGCTTCTCTCCCAGCACAAATCCCCTCCAAGCCTCTACACATACAGGTACTACCAATACAAAACCAAACACACACACAAATGCCTTCTCCAACAGAACTCCCACTCAAACTTCCCTGTTTACAGCTCTGTTTGCTAGCTCCAGTGCCGCTGCAGGTGTCTGTGCCGCTGCCTGACTGGCTGCTAAAATCATAGGACCCCTAGTCAGCGAAGCCCCGCCCCCTGATCAGGGCTCAGCTTTTCTCGCAGCACAAAGCCCCTCCAAGCCTTTACACATACAGATACTACCAATACAAAACCAAACACACACACAAATACCTTCTCCTCCAACAGAACTCCCTCTCAAACTCCCCTGTTTACAGCTCAGTTTCGTAGCTCCTGTTCCGCTGCAGCTGTCTGTGCCCCTGCCTGACTGGCTGCTCCCTTTATAGGACCCCTAGTCAATGAATACCCGCCCCCTAATCAGGGCTCAGCTTCGCTCCCAGCACAAAGCCCCTCCAAGCCTCTACACATACAGATACTACCAATAAAATACCAAACACACACACAAATACCTTCTCCTCCAACAGAAGTCCCACTCAAACTCCCCTGTTTACAGCTCTGTTTGCTAGCTCCTGTGCCGCTGCCTGACTGGCTGCTACCTTTATAGGACCCCTTGTCAGTGAAGCCCCGCCCCCTAATCAGGGCTCAGCTTTTCTCCCAGCACAAAGACCCTACACATACAGATACTAACAATACAAAACCAAACACACACAAATACCTTCTCTTCCAACAGAACTCCCACTCAAACTCCCCTGTTTACAGCTCTGTTTGCTAGCTCCTGTACCGCTGCAGCTGTCTGTGTCGCTGCCTGACTGGCTGCTACCTTTATAGGACCCCTAGTCAGTGAAGCCCCGCCCCCTAATCAGGGCTCAGCTTTTCTCCCAGCACAAAGACCCTACACATACAGATACTACCAATACAAAACCAAACACACACAAATACCTTCTTTTCCAACAGAACTCCCACTCAAACTCCCCTGTTTACAGCTCTGTTTGCTAGCTCCTGTACCGCTGCAGCTGTCTGTGCAGCTGCCTGACTGGCTGCTCCCTTTATAGGACCCCTTGTCAGCGAAGCCCCGCCCCCTAATCAGGGCTCAGCTTCTCTCCCAGCACAAATCCCCTCCAAGCCTCTACACATACAGGTACTACCAATACAAAACCAAACACACACACAAATGCCTTCTCCAACAGAACTCCCACTCAAACTTCCCTGTTTACAGCTCTGTTTGCTAGCTCCAGTGCCGCTGCAGGTGTCTGTGCCGCTGCCTGACTGGCTGCTACAATCATAGGACCCCTAGTCAGCGAAGCCCCGCCCCCTGATCAGGGCTCAGCTTTTCTCGCAGCACAAAGCCCCTCCAAGCCTTTACACATACAGATACTACCAATACAAAACCAAACACACACATATACCTTCTCCTCCAACAGAACTCCCACTCAAACTCCCGTGTTTACAGCTCTGTTTGCTAGCTGCTGTGCCGCTGCCTGAGTGGCTGCTCCCTTTATAGGACGCCTAGTCAGTGATGCCCCGCCCCCTTATCAGGGCTCAGTTTCTCTCCCTGCACAAAGCCTCTACACATACAGATACTACCAATACAAAACCAAACACACACAAACACCTTCTCCTCCAACAGAACTCCCACTCAAACTCCCCTGTTTACAGCTCTGTTTGCTAGCTCCTGTGCCGCTGCCTGACTGGCTGCTACCTTTCTAGTACCCCTAGTCAGGGAAGCCCCGCCCCCTAATCAGGGCTCAGCTTCTCTCCCAGCACAAAGCCCCTCCAAGCCTCTACACATACAGATACTACCAATACAAAACCAAACACACACAAATACCTTCTCTTCCAAAAGAACTCCCACTCAAACTCCCCTTTTTACAGCTCTGTTTGCTAGCTCCTGTGCCGCTGCCTGACTGGCTGCTACCTTTATGGGACCCCTAGTCAGGGAAGCCCCGCCCCCTAATCAGGGCTCAGCTTCTCTCCCAGCACAAAGCCCCTCCAAGCCCCAACACATACAGATACTACCAATACAAAACCAGACAAACACAAATACCTTCTCCTCCAACAGAACTCCCACTCAAACTCCCCTGTTTACAGCTCTGTTTGCTCGCTCCTGTGCCGCTGCCTGACTGGCTGATACCTTTATAGGACCCCTAGTCAGTGAAGCCCCGCCCCCTAATCAGGGCTCAGCTTTTCTCCCAGCACAAAGCCCCTCCAAGCCTTTACACATACAGATACTACCAATACAAAACCAAACACACACAAATACCATCTCCTCCAACAGAATTCCCACTCAAACTCCCCTGTTTACAGCTCTGTTTGCTAGCTCCTGTGCCGCTGCAGCTGTCTGTGTCGCTGCCTCACTGGCTGCTCCCTTTATAGGACCCCTCGTCAGTGAAGCCCCGCCCCCTAATCAGGGCTCAGCTTCTCTCCCAGCACAAAGCCCCGACACATACAGATACCACCAACACAAAACCAAACACACACAAATACCTTCTCCTCCAAAAGAACTCCCACTCAAACTCCCCTGTTTACAGCTCTGTTTGCTAGCCCCTGTATCGCTGCAGCTGTCTGTGCAGCTGCCTGACTGGCTGCTCCCTTTATAGGACCCCTAGTCAGTGAAGCCCCGCCCCCTAAGCAGGGCTCAGCTTCTCTCGCAGCACAAAGTCCCTACACATACAGATACCACCAATACAAAACCAAACACACACAAATACCTTCTCCTCCAACAGAACTCCCACTCAAACTCCCCTGTTTACAGCTCTGTTTGCTAGCTCCTGTGCCCCTGCAGCTGTCTGTGACGCTGCCTGACTGGCTGCTACAATCATAGGACCCCTAGTCAGCGAAGCCCCGTCCCCTAATCAGGGCTCAGCTTCTCTCCCAGAACAAAGCTCCTCCAAGCCTCTACAAATACAGATACCACCAATACAAAACCAAACACACACACAAATACCTTCTCCTCAAACAGAACTCCCACTCAAACTCCCCTGTTTACACCTCTATTTGCTAGCTCCAGTGCCCCTGCAGCTGTCTGTGCCGCTGCCTGACTGGCTGGTACCTTTATAGGACCCCTAGTCAGGGAAGCCCCGCCCCCTAATCAGGGCTCAGCTTTTGTCCCAGCACAAAGCCCCTACACATACAGATACTACCAATACAAAACCAAACACACACAAATACCTTCTCCTCCAACAGAACTCCCACTCAAACTCACCTATTTACAGCTCTGTTTGCTAGCTCCTGTGCCCCTGCAGCTGTTTGTGCCGCTGCCTGACTGGCTGCTACAATCATAGGACCCCTAGTCAGCGAAGCCCCGCCCCCTGATCAGGGCTCAGCTTTTCTCGCAGCACAAAGCCCCTCCAAGCCTTTACACATACAGATACTACCAATACAAAACCAAACACACACATATACCTTCTCCTCCAACAGAACTCCCACTCAAACTCCCGTGTTTACAGCTCTGTTTGCTAGCTGCTGTGCCGCTGCCTGACTGGCTGCTACCTTTATAGGACGCCTAGTCAGTGAAGCGCCGCCCCCTTATCAGGGCTCAGCTTCTCTCCCTGCACAAAGCCTCTACACATACAGATACTTCCAATAAAAACCAAACACACACAAACACCTTCTCCTCCAACAGAACTCCCACTCAAACTCCCCTGTTTACAGCTCTGTTTGCTAGCTCCTGTGCCGCTGCCTGACTGGCTGCTACCTTTCTAGGACCCCTAGTCAGGGAAGCCCCGCCCCCTAATCAGGGCTCAGCTTCTCTCCCAGCACAAAGCCTCTACACATACAGATACTACCAATACAAAACCAAACACACACAAATACCTTCTCCTCCAACAGAACTCCCACTCTAACTCCCCCGTTTACAGCTCTGTTTGCGAGCTGTCTGTGCCGCTGCCTGACCAGCTGCTACCTTTACAGGACCCGTAGTCAGTCAAGCCCCATCCCCGAATCAGGGCTCAGCTTCTCTCCCAGTACAAAGCCCCCACAAGCCTCTACACATACAGATACTACCAATGCAAAACCAAACACACACAAATAGCTTCTCCTCCAACAGAACTCCCACTCAAACTACCCTGTTTACAGCTCTGTTTGCTAGCTCCTGTGCCGCTGCCTGACTGGCTGCAACCTTTATAGGACCCCTAGTCAGGGAAGCCCCGCCCCCTAGTCAGGGCTCAGCTTTTCTCCCAGCACAAAGCCCCTCCAAACCTCTACACATACAGATACTACCAATACGAAACCAAACACACACATATACCTTCTCCTCCAACAGAACTCCCACTCAAACTCCCGCGTTTACTGCACTGTTTGCTAGCTCCTGTGCCGCTGCCTGACTGGTTGCTAACTTTATAGGACCCCTAGTCAGTGAAGCCCCGCCCCCTAATCAGGGCTCAGCTTCGCTCCCAGCACAAAGCCCCTCCAAGCCTCTACACATACAGATACCACCAATACAAACCAAACACACACACAAATACCTTCTCCTCCAACAGAACTCCCACTCAAACTCCCCTGTTTACAGCTCTCTTTGCTAGCTCCTGTGCCACTGCAGCTGTCTGTGCCGCTGCCTGACTGGCTGCTGCCTTTATAGTACCCCTAGTAAGTGAAGCCCCGCCCCCTAATCAGGGCTCAGCTTCTCTCCCAGCACAAAGCCCCTACACATACAGATACCACCAATACAAAACCAAACACACACAAATACCTTCTCCTCCAACAGAACTCCCACTCAAACTCCCCTGTTTACAGCTCTGTTTGCTAGCTCCTGTGCCGCTGCAGCTGTCCGTGCTGCCGCCTGACTGGCTGCTCCCTTTATAGGACCCCTAGTCAGTGAAGCCCCGCCCCCTAATCAGGGCTCAGCTTCTCTCCCAGCACAAAGCCCCTACACATACAGATGCTACCAATACAAAACCAAACACAAACAAATACCTTCTCCTCCAACAGAACTCCCACTCAAACTCCCGTGTTTACAGCTCTGTTTGCTAGCTGCTGTGCCGCTGCCTGACTGGCTGCTACCTTTCTAGGACCCCTAGTCAGTCAAGCCCCATCCCCGAATCAGGGCTCAGCTTCTCTCCCAGTACAAAACCCCCACAAGCCTCTACACATACAGATACTACCAATGCAAAACCAAACACACACAAATACCTTCTCCTCCAACAGAACTCCCCCTCAAACTCCCGTTTACAGCTCTGTTTGCAAGCTCCTGTGCCGCTGCAGCTGTCTGTGCCCCTGCCTGACTGGCTGCTCCCTTTATAGGACCCCTCGTCAGTTAAGCCCCGCCCCCTAATCAGGGCTCAGCTTCTCTCCCAGCACAAAGCCCCTACACATACAGGTGCTACCAATACAAAACCAAACACACACAAATACCTTCTCCTCCAACAGAACTCCCACTCAAACTCCCCTGTTTACAGCTCTATTTGCTAGCTCCTTTGCCGCTGCAGCTGTCTGTGCCGCTGCCTGACTGGCTGGTACCTTTATAGGACCACTAGTCAGGGAAGCCCCGCCCCCTAATCAGCTCTCAGCTTCTCTCCCAGCACAAAGCCCCTCCAAGCCTCTACACATACAGATACTACCAATACAAAACCAAACACACACAAATACCTTCTCTTCCAAAAGAACTCCCACTCAAACTCCCCTTTTTACAGCTCTGTTTGCTAGCTCCTGTGCCGCTGCCTGACTGGCTGCTACCTTTATGGGACCCCTAGTCAGGGAAGCCCCGCCCCCTAATCAGGGCTCAGCTTCTCTCCCAGCACAAAGCCCCTCCAAGCCCCAACACATACAGATACTACCAATACAAAACCAGACAAACACAAATACCTTCTCCTCCAACAGAACTCCCACTCAAACTCCCCTGTTTACAGCTCTGTTTGCTCGCTCCTGTGCCGCTGCCTGACTGGCTGATACCTTTATAGGACCCCTAGTCAGTGAAGCCCCGCCCCCTAATCAGGGCTCAGCTTTTCTCCCAGCACAAAGCCCCTCCAAGCCTTTACACATACAGATACTACCAATACAAAACCAAACACACACACAAATACCATCTCCTCCAACAGAATTCCCACTCAAACTCCCCTGTTTACAGCTCTGTTTGCTAGCTCCTGTGCCGCTGCAGCTGTCTGTGTCGCTGCCTCACTGGCTGCTCCCTTTATAGGACCCCTCGTCAGTGAAGCCCCGCCCCCTAATCAGGGCTCAGCTTCTCTCCCAGCACAAAGCCCCGACACATACAGATACCACCAACACAAAACCAAACACACACAAATACCTTCTCCTCCAACAGAACTCCCACTCAAACTCCCCTGTTTACAGCTCTGTTTGCTAGCCCCTGTATCGCTGCAGCTGTCTGTGCAGCTGCCTGACTGGCTGCTCCCTTTATAGGACCCCTAGTCAGTGAAGCCCCGCCCCCTAAGCAGGGCTCAGCTTCTCTCCCAGCACAAAGCCCCTACACATACAGATACCACCAATACAAAACCAAACACACACAAATACCTTCTCCTCCAACAGAACTCCCACTCAAACTCCCCTGTTTACAGCTCTGTTTGCTAGCTCCTGTGCCCCTGCAGCTGTCTGTGACGCTGCCTGACTGGCTGCTACAATCATAGGACCCCTAGTCAGCGAAGCCCCGTCCCCTAATCAGGGCTCAGCTTCTCTCCCAGAACAAAGCTCCTCCAAGCCTCTACAAATACAGATACCACCAATACAAAACCAAACACACACACAAATACCTTCTCCTCAAACAGAACTCCCACTCAAACTCCCCTGTTTACAACTCTATTTGCTAGCTCCAGTGCCCCTGCAGCTGTCTGTGCCGCTGCCTGACTGGCTGGTACCTTTATAGGACCCCTAGTCAGGGAAGCCCCGCCCCCTAATCAGGGCTCAGCTTTTGTCCCAGCACAAAGCCCCTACACATACAGATACTACCAATACAAAACCAAACACACACAAATACCTTCTCCTCCCACAGAACTCCCACTCAAACTCCCCTGTTTACAGCTCTGTTTGCTAGCTCCTGTGCCGCTGCAGCTGTCTGTGCCGCTGCCTGACTGGCTGCTCCCTTTATAGGACCCCTAGTCAGTGAAGCCCCGCCCCCTAATCAGGGCTCAGCTTCTCTCCAAGCACAGAGCCCCTACACATACAGATACTACCAATACAAAACCAAACACACACAAATACCTTCTCCTCCAACAGAACTCCCACTCAAACTCACCTATTTACAGCTCTGTTTGCTAGCTCCTGTGCCCCTGCAGCTGTTTGTGCCACTGCCTGACTGGCTGCTACAATCATAGGACCCCTAGTCAGCGAAGCCCCGCCCCCTGATCAGGGCTCAGCTTTTCTCGCAGCACAAAGCCCCTCCAAGCCTTTACACATACAGATACTACCAATACAAAACCAAACACACACATATACCTTCTCCTCCAACAGAACTCCCACTCAAACTCCCGTGTTTACAGCTCTGTTTCCTAGCTGCTGTGCCGCTGCCTGACTGGCTGCTCCCTTTATAGGACGCCTAGTCAGTGATGCCCCGCCCCCTTATCAGGGCTCAGTTTCTCTCCCTGCACAAAGCCTCTACACATACAGATACTACCAATACAAAACCAAACACACACAAACACCTTCTCCTCCAACAGAACTCCCACTCAAACTCCCCTGTTTACAGCTCTGTTTGCTAGCTCCTGTGCCGCTGCCTGACTGGCTGCTACCTTTCTAGGACCCCTAGTCAGGGAAGCCCCGCCCCCTAATCAGGGCTCAGCTTCTCTCCCAGCACAAAGCCTCTACACATACAGATACTACCAATACAAAACCAAACACACACAAATACCTTCTCTTCCAACAGAACTCCCACTCAAAGTCCCCTGTTTACAGCTCTGTTTGCTAGCTCCTGTGCCGCTGCCTGACTGGTTGCTAACTTTATAGGACCCCTAGTCAGTGAAGCCCCGCCCCCTAATCAGGGCTCAGCTTCGCTCCCAGCACAAAGCCCCTCCAAGCCTCTACACATACAGATACCACCAATACAAACCAAACACACACACAAATACCTTCTCCTCCAACAGAACTCCCACTCAAACTCCCCTGTTTACAGCTCTCTTTGCTAGCTCCTGTGCCACTGCAGCTGTCTGTGCCGCTGCCTGACTGGCTGCTGCCTTTATAGTACCCCTAGTAAGTGAAGCCCCGCCCCCTAATCAGGGCTCAGCTTCTCTCCCAGCACAAAGCCCCTACACATACAGATACCACCAATACAAAACCAAACACACACAAATACCTTCTCCTCCAACAGAACTCCCACTCAAACTCCCCTGTTTACAGCTCTGTTTGCTAGCTCCTGTGCCGCTGCAGCTGTCCGTGCTGCCGCCTGACTGGCTGCTCCCTTTATAGGACCCCTAGTCAGTGAAGCCCCGCCCCCTAATCAGGGCTCAGCTTCTCTCCCAGCACAAAGCCCCTACACATACAGATGCTACCAATACAAAACCAAACACAAACAAATACCTTCTCCTCCAACAGAACTCCCACTCAAACTCCCGTGTTTACAGCTCTGTTTGCTAGCTGCTGTGCCGCTGCCTGACTGGCTGCTACCTTTCTAGGACCCCTAGTCAGTCAAGCCCCATCCCCGAATCAGGGCTCAGCTTCTCTCCCAGTACAAAACCCCCACAAGCCTCTACACATACAGATACTAGCAATGCAAAACCAAACACACACAAATACCTTCTCCTCCAACAGAACTCCCCCTCAAACTCCCGTTTACAGCTCTGTTTGCAAGCTCCTGTGCCGCTGCAGCTGTCTGTGCCCCTGCCTGACTGGCTGCTCCCTTTATAGGACCCCTCGTCAGTTAAGCCCCGCCCCCTAATCAGGGCTCAGCTTCTCTCCCAGCACAAAGCCCCTACACATACAGGTGCTACCAATACAAAACCAAACACACAAATACCTTCTCCTCCAACAGAACTCCCACTCAAACTCCCCTGTTTACAGCTCTATTTGCTAGCTCCTTTGCCGCTGCAGCTGTCTGTGCCGCTGCCTGACTGGCTGGTACCTTTATAGGACCCCTAGTCAGGGAAGCCCCGCCCCCTAATCAGCTCTCAGCTTCTCTCCCAGCACAAAGCCCCTCCAAGCCTCTACACATACAGATACTACCAATACAAAACCAAACACACACAAATACCTTCTCTTCCAAAAGAACTCCCACTCAAACTCCCCTTTTTACAGCTCTGTTTGCTAGCTCCTGTGCCGCTGCCTGACTGGCTGCTACCTTTATGGGACCCCTAGTCAGGGAAGCCCCGCCCCCTAATCAGGGCTCAGCTTCTCTCCCAGCACAAAGCCCCTCCAAGCCCCAACACATACAGATACTACCAATACAAAACCAGACAAACACAAATACCTTCTCCTCCAACAGAACTCCCACTCAAACTCCCCTGTTTACAGCTCTGTTTGCTCGCTCCTGTGCCGCTGCCTGACTGGCTGATACCTTTATAGGACCCCTAGTCAGTGAAGCCCCGCCCCCTAATCAGGGCTCAGCTTTTCTCCCAGCACAAAGCCCCTCCAAGCCTTTACACATACAGATACTACCAATACAAAACCAAACACACACAAATACCATCTCCTCCAACAGAATTCCCACTCAAACTCCCCTGTTTACAGCTCTGTTTGCTAGCTCCTGTGCCGCTGCAGCTGTCTGTGCAGCTGCCTGACTGGCTGCTCCCTTTATAGGACCCCTAGTCAGTGAAGCCCCGCCCCCTAAGCAGGGCTCAGCTTCTCTCCCAGCACAAAGCCCCTACACATACAGATACTACCAATACAAAACCAAACACACACAAATACCTTCTCCTCCAACAGAACTCCCACTCAAACTCACCTATTTACAGCTCTGTTTGCTAGCTCCTGTGCCCCTGCAGCTGTTTGTGCCGCTGCCTGACTGGCTGCTACAATCATAGGACCCCTAGTCAGCGAAGCCCCGCCCCCTGATCAGGGCTCAGCTTTTCTCGCAGCACAAAGCCCCTCCAAGCCTTTACACATACAGATACTACCAATACAAAACCAAACACACACATATACCTTCTCCTCCAACAGAACTCCCACTCAAACTCCCGTGTTTACAGCTCTGTTTGCTAGCTGCTGTGCCGCTGCCTGACTGGCTGCTACCTTTATAGGACGCCTAGTCAGTGAAGCGCCGCCCCCTTATCAGGGCTCAGCTTCTCTCCCTGCACAAAGCCTCTACACATACAGATACTTCCAATAAAAACCAAACACACACAAACACCTTCTCCTCCAACAGAACTCCCACTCAAACTCCCCTGTTTACAGCTCTGTTTGCTAGCTCCTGTGCCGCTGCCTGACTGGCTGCTACCTTTCTAGGACCCCTAGTCAGGGAAGCCCCGCCCCCTAATCAGGGCTCAGCTTCTCTCCCAGCACAAAGCCTCTACACATACAGATACTACCAATACAAAACCAAACACACACAAATACCTTCTCCTCCAACAGAACTCCCACTCTAACTCCCCCGTTTACAGCTCTGTTTGCGAGCTGTCTGTGCCGCTGCCTGACCAGCTGCTACCTTTACAGGACCCGTAGTCAGTCAAGCCCCATCCCCGAATCAGGGCTCAGCTTCTCTCCCAGTACAAAGCCCCCACAAGCCTCTACACATACAGATACTACCAATGCAAAACCAAACACACACAAATAGCTTCTCCTCCAACAGAACTCCCACTCAAACTACCCTTTTTACAGCTCTGTTTGCTAGCTCCTGTGCCGCTGCCTGACTGGCTGCAACCTTTATAGGACCCCTAGTCAGGGAAGCCCCGCCCCCTAGTCAGGGCTCAGCTTTTCTCCCAGCACAAAGCCCCTCCAAACCTCTACACATACAGATACTACCAATACGAAACCAAACACACACATATACCTTCTCCTCCAACAGAACTCCCACTCAAACTCCCGCGTTTACTGCACTGTTTGCTAGCTCCTGTGCCGCTGCCTGACTGGTTGCTAACTTTATAGGACCCCTAGTCAGTGAAGCCCCGCCCCCTAATCAGGGCTCAGCTTCGCTCCCAGCACAAAGCCCCTCCAAGCCTCTACACATACAGATACCACCAATACAAACCAAACACACACACAAATACCTTCTCCTCCAACAGAACTCCCACTCAAACTCCCCTGTTTACAGCTCTCTTTGCTAGCTCCTGTGCCACTGCAGCTGTCTGTGCCGCTGCCTGACTGGCTGCTGCCTTTATAGTACCCCTAGTAAGTGAAGCCCCGCCCCCTAATCAGGGCTCAGCTTCTCTCCCAGCACAAAGCCCCTACACATACAGATACCACCAATACAAAACCAAACACACACAAATACCTTCTCCTCCAACAGAACTCCCACTCAAACTCCCGTGTTTACAGCTCTGTTTGCTAGCTGCTGTGCCGCTGCCTGACTGGCTGCTACCTTTCTAGGACCCCTAGTCAGTCAAGCCCCATCCCCGAATCAGGGCTCAGCTTCTCTCCCAGTACAAAACCCCCACAAGCCTCTACACATACAGATACTACCAATGCAAAACCAAACACACACAAATACCTTCTCCTCCAACAGAACTCCCCCTCAAACTCCCGTTTACAGCTCTGTTTGCAAGCTCCTGTGCCGCTGCAGCTGTCTGTGCCCCTGCCTGACTGGCTGCTCCCTTTATAGGACCCCTCGTCAGTTAAGCCCCGCCCCCTAATCAGGGCTCAGCTTCTCTCCCAGCACAAAGCCCCTACACATACAGGTGCTACCAATACAAAACCAAACACACAAATACCTTCTCCTCCAACAGAACTCCCACTCAAACTCCCCTGTTTACAGCTCTATTTGCTAGCTCCTTTGCCGCTGCAGCTGTCTGTGCCGCTGCCTGACTGGCTGGTACCTTTATAGGACCCCTAGTCAGGGAAGCCCCGCCCCCTAATCAGCTCTCAGCTTCTCTCCCAGCACAAAGCCCCTCCAAGCCTCTACACATACAGATACTACCAATACAAAACCAAACACACACAAATACCTTCTCTTCCAAAAGAACTCCCACTCAAACTCCCCTTTTTACAGCTCTGTTTGCTAGCTCCTGTGCCGCTGCCTGACTGGCTGCTACCTTTATGGGACCCCTAGTCAGGGAAGCCCCGCCCCCTAATCAGGGCTCAGCTTCTCTCCCAGCACAAAGCCCCTCCAAGCCCCAACACATACAGATACTACCAATACAAAACCAGACAAACACAAATACCTTCTCCTCCAACAGAACTCCCACTCAAACTCCCCTGTTTACAGCTCTGTTTGCTCGCTCCTGTGCCGCTGCCTGACTGGCTGATACCTTTATAGGACCCCTAGTCAGTGAAGCCCCGCCCCCTAATCAGGGCTCAGCTTTTCTCCCAGCACAAAGCCCCTCCAAGCCTTTACACATACAGATACTACCAATACAAAACCAAACACACACACAAATACCATCTCCTCCAACAGAATTCCCACTCAAACTCCCCTGTTTACAGCTCTGTTTGCTAGCTCCTGTGCCGCTGCAGCTGTCTGTGTCGCTGCCTCACTGGCTGCTCCCTTTATAGGACCCCTCGTCAGTGAAGCCCCGCCCCCTAATCAGGGCTCAGCTTCTCTCCCAGCACAAAGCCCCGACACATACAGATACCACCAACACAAAACCAAACACACACAAATACCTTCTCCTCCAACAGAACTCCCACTCAAACTCCCCTGTTTACAGCTCTGTTTGCTAGCCCCTGTATCGCTGCAGCTGTCTGTGCAGCTGCCTGACTGGCTGCTCCCTTTATAGGACCCCTAGTCAGTGAAGCCCCGCCCCCTAAGCAGGGCTCAGCTTCTCTCCCAGCACAAAGCCCCTACACATACAGATACCACCAATACAAAACCAAACACACACAAATACCTTCTCCTCCAACAGAACTCCCACTCAAACTCCCCTGTTTACAGCTCTGTTTGCTAGCTCCTGTGCCCCTGCAGCTGTCTGTGACGCTGCCTGACTGGCTGCTACAATCATAGGACCCCTAGTCAGCGAAGCCCCGTCCCCTAATCAGGGCTCAGCTTCTCTCCCAGAACAAAGCTCCTCCAAGCCTCTACAAATACAGATACCACCAATACAAAACCAAACACACACACAAATACCTTCTCCTCAAACAGAACTCCCACTCAAACTCCCCTGTTTACAACTCTATTTGCTAGCTCCAGTGCCCCTGCAGCTGTCTGTGCCGCTGCCTGACTGGCTGGTACCTTTATAGGACCCCTAGTCAGTGAAGCCCCGCCCCCTAATCAGGGCTCAGCTTCTCTCCAAGCACAGAGCCCCTACACATACAGATACTACCAATACAAAACCGAACACACACAAATACCTTCTCCTCCAAAAGAACTCCCACTCAAACTCACCTATTTACAGCTCTGTTTGCTAGCTCCTGTGCCCCTGCAGCTGTTTGTGCCACTGCCTGACTGGCTGCTACAATCATAGGACCCCTAGTCAGCGAAGCCCCGCCCCCTGATCAGGGCTCAGCTTTTCTCGCAGCACAAAGCCCCTCCAAGCCTTTACACATACAGATACTACCAATACAAAACCAAACACACACATATACCTTCTCCTCCAACAGAACTCCCACTCAAACTCCCGTGTTTACAGCTCTGTTTGCGAGCTGTCTGTGCCGCTGCCTGACCAGCTGCTACCTTTACAGGACCCGTAGTCAGTCAAGCCCCATCCCCGAATCAGGGCTCAGCTTCTCTCCCAGTACAAAGCCCCCACAAGCCTCTACACATACAGATACTACCAATGCAAAACCAAACACACACAAATAGCTTCTCCTCCAACAGAACTCCCACTCAAACTACCCTGTTTACAGCTCTGTTTGCTAGCTCCTGTGCCGCTGCCTGACTGGCTGCAACCTTTATAGGACCCCTAGTCAGGGAAGCCCCGCCCCCTAGTCAGGGCTCAGCTTTTCTCCCAGCACAAAGCCCCTCCAAACCTCTACACATACAGATACTACCAATACGAAACCGAACACACACACAAATACCTTCTCTTCCAACAGAACTCCCACTCATACTCCCCTGTTTACAGCTCTGTTTGCTAGCTCCTATGCCGCTGCCTGACTGGCTGCTAACTTTATAGGACCCCTAGTCAGTGAAGCCCCGCCCGCTAATCAGGGCTCAGCTTCCCTCCCAGCACAGAGCCCCTCCAAGCCTCTACACATACAGATACTACCAATACAAAACCAAACACACACACAAATACGTTCTCCTCCAACAGAAATCCCACTCAAACTCCCCTGTTTACAGCTCTGTTTGCTAGCTCCTGTACCGCTGCAGCTGTCTGTGTCGCTGCCTGACTGGCTGCTCCCTTTATAGGACCCCTAGTCAGGGAAGCCCCGCCCCCTAATCAGGGCTCAGCTTCTCTCCCAGCACAAAGCCCCTACACATACAGATACCACCAATACAAAACCAAACACACAATAATACCTTCTCCTCCAACAGAACTCCCACTCAAACTCCCCTGTTTACAGCTCTGTTTGCTAGCTCCTGTGCCCCTGCAGCTGTCTGTGACGCTGCCTGACTGGCTGCTACAATCATAGGACCCCTTGTCAGCGAAGCCCCGCCCCCTAATCAGGGCTCAGCTTCTCTCCCAGCACAAATCCCCTCCAAGCCTCTACACATACAGGTACTACCAATACAAAACCAAACACACACACAAATGCCTTCTCCAACAGAACTCCCACTCAAACTTCCCTGTTTACAGCTCTGTTTGCTAGCTCCAGTGCCGCTGCAGGTGTCTGTGCCGCTGCCTGACTGGCTGCTACAATCATAGGACCCCTAGTCAGCGAAGCCCCGCCCCCTGATCAGGGCTCAGCTTTTCTCGCAGCACAAAGCCCCTCCAAGCCTTTACACATACAGATACTACCAATACAAAACCAAACACACATATACCTTCTCCTCCAACAGAACTCCCACTCAAACTCCCGTGTTTACAGCTCTGTTTGCTAGCTGCTGTGCCGCTGCCTGACTGGCTGCTCCCTTTATAGGACGCCTAGTCAGTGATGCCCCGCCCCCTTATCAGGGCTCAGCTTCTCTCCCTGCACAAAGCCTCTACACATACAGATACTACCAATACAAAACCAAACACACACAAACACCTTCTCCTCCAACAGAACTCCCACTCAAACTCCCCTGTTTACAGCTCTGTTTGCTAGCTCCTGTGCCGCTGCCTGACTGGCTGCTACCTTTCTAGGACCCCTAGTCAGGGAAGCCCCGCCCGCTAATCAGGGCTCAGCTTCTCTCCCAGCACAAAGCCTCTACACATACTGATACCACCAATACAAAACCAAACACACACAAATACCTTCTCCTCCAACAGAACTCCCACTCAGACTCCACTGTTCACAGCTCTGTTTGCTAGCTCCTGTGCCGCTGCCTGACTGGCTGCTACCTTTATAGGACCGCTAGTCAGTGAAGCCCCGCCCCCTAATCAGGGCTCAGCTTCGCTCCCAGCACAAAGCCCCTCCAAGCCTCTACACATACAGATACTACCAATACAAAACCAAACACGCACAAATAGCTTCTCCTCCAACAGAACTCCCACTCAAACTCCCCTGTTTACAGCTCTATTTGCTAGCTCCAGTGCCGCTGCAGCTGTCTGTGCCGCTGCCTGAGTGGTTGGTACCTTTATAGGACCCCTAGTCAGGGAAGCCCCGCCCCCTAATCAGGGCTCAGCTTCGCTCCCAGCACAAAGCCCCTCCAAGCCTCTACACATACAGATACTACCAATACAAAACCAAACACACAAATACCTTCTCCTCCAACAGAACTCCCTCTCAAACTCACCTGTTTACAGCTCTGTTTGCTAGCTCCTGTGCCGCTGCAGCTGTCTGTGCCCCTGCCTGACTGGCTGCTCCCTTTATAGGACCCCTAGTCAGTGAAGCCCCGCCCCCTAATCAGGGCTCAGCTTCGCTCCCAGCACAAAGCCCCTCCAAGCCTCTACACATACAGATACTACCAATACAAAACCAAACACACACAAATACCTTCTCTTCCAACAGAACTCCCACTCAAACTCCCCTGTTTACAGCTCTGTTTGCTAGCTCCTGTGCCGCTGCCTGACTGGCTGCAACCTTTATAGGACCCCTAGTCAGAAAGCCCCGCCCCCTTATCAGGGCTCAGCTTCTCTCCCAGCACAAAGCCCCTACACATACAGATACCACCAACACAAAACCAAACACACACAAATACCTTCTCCTCCAACAGAACTCCCACTCAAACTCCCCTGTTTACAGCTCTGTTTGCTAGCTCCTGTACCGCTGCAGCTGTCTGTGCAGCTGCCTGACTGGCTGCTCCCTTTATAGGACCCCTAGTAAGTGAAGCCCCGCCCCCTAATCAGGGCTCAGCTTCTCTCCCAGCACAAAGCCCCTACACATACAGATACCACCAATACAAAACCAAACACACACACAAATACCTTCTCCTCCAACAGAACTCCCACTCAGACTCCCCTGTTTACAGCTCTGTTTGCTAGCTCCTGTGCCGCTGCCTGACTGGCTGCTACCTTTCTAGGACCCCTAGTCAGTGAAGCCCCGCCCCCTAATCAGGACTCAGCTTCTCTCCAAGCACAAAGCCCCTACACATACAGATACTACCAATACAAAACCAAACACACACAAATACCTTCTCCTCCAACAGAACTCCCACTCAAACTCACCTATTTACAGCTCTGTTTGCTAGCTCCTGTGCCCCTGCAGCTGTCTGTGCCGCTGCCTGACTGGCTGCTGCCTTTATAGGACCCCTAGTCAGTGAAGCCCCGCCCCCTAATCAGGACTCAGCTTCTCTCCAAGCACAAAGCCCCTACACATACAGATACTACCAATACAAAACCAAACACACACAAATACCTTCTCCTCCAACAGAACTCCCACTCAAACTCACCTATTTACAGCTCTGTTTGCTAGCTCCTGTGCCCCTGCAGTTGTCTGTGACGCTGCCTGACTGGCTGCTACCTTTATAGGACCCCTAGTCAGTGAAGCCCCGCCCCCTAATCAGGGCTCAGGTTCTTTCCCAGCACAAAGCCCCTCCAAGCCTCTACACATACAAATACTACCAATACAAAACCAAACAAACACAAACACCTTCTCCTCCAACAGAACTCCCACTCAAAGTCCCCTGTTTACAGCTCTGTTTGCTAGCTCCTGTGCCGCTGCCTGACTGGTTGCTAACTTTATAGGACCCCTAGTCAGTGAAGCCCCGCCCCCTAATCAGGGCTCAGCTTCGCTCCCAGCACAAAGCCCCTCCAAGCCTCTACACATACAGATACCACCAATACAAACCAAACACACACAAATACCTTCTCCTCCAACAGAACTCCCACTCAAACTCCCCTGTTTACAGCTCTCTTTGCTAGCTCCTGTGCCACTGCAGCTGTCTGTGCCGCTGCCTGACTGGCTGCTGCCTTTATAGGACCCCTAGTCAGTGAAGCCCCGCCCCCTAATCAGTTCTCAGCTTCTCTCTCAGCACAAAGCCCCTACACATACAGATACCACCAACACAAAACCAAAGACACACAAATACCTTCTCCTCCAACAGAACTCCCACTCAAACTCCCGTGTTTACAGCTCTGTTTGCTAGCTCCTGTACCGCTGCAGCTGTCTGTGCAGCTGCCTGACTGGCTGCTACCTTTATAGGAACCCTAGTCAGTGAAGCCCCGCCCCCTAATCAGGGCTCAGCTTCTCTCCCAGCACAAAGCCCCTCCAAGCCTCTACACATACAGATACTACCAATACAAAACCAGACACACACAAATACCTTCTCCTCCAACAGAACTCCCTCTCAAACTCCCCTGTTTACAGCTCAGTTTCGTAGCTCCTGTTCCGCTGCAGCTGTCTGTGCCCCTGCCTGACTGGCTGCTCCCTTTATAGGACCCCTAGTCAATGAATACCCGCCCCCTAATCAGGGCTCAGCTTCGCTCCCAGCACAAAGCCCCTCCAAGCCTCTACACATACAGATACTACCAATACAATACCAAACACACACACAAATACCTTCTCCTCCAACAGAAGTCCCACTCAAACTCCCCTGTTTACAGCTCTGTTTGCTAGCTCCTGTGCCGCTGCCTGACTGGCTGCTACCTTTATAGGACCCCTTGTCAGTGAAGCCCCGCCCCCTAATCAGGGCTCAGCTTTTCTCCCAGCACAAAGACCCTACACATACAGATACTAACAATACAAAACCAAACACACACAAATACCTTCTCTTCCAACAGAACTCCCACTCAAACTCCCCTGTTTACAGCTCTGTTTGCTAGCTCCTGTTCCGCTGCAGCTGTCTGTGTCGCTGCCTGACTGGCTGCTACCTTTATAGGACCCCTAGTCAGTGAAGCCCCGCCCCCTAATCAGGGCTCAGCTTTTCTCCCAGCACAAAGACCCTACACATACAGATACTACCAATACAAAACCAAACACACACAAATACCTTCTTTTCCAACAGAACTCCCACTCAAACTCCCCTGTTTACAGCTCTGTTTGCTAGCTCCTGTACCGCTGCAGCTGTCTGTGCAGCTGCCTGACTGGCTGCTCCCTTTATAGGACCCCTAGTCAGTGAAGCCCCGCCCCCTAATCAGGGCTCAGCTTCTCTCGCAGCACAAAGCCCCTACACATACTGATACCACCAATACAAAACCAAACACACACAAATACCTTCTCCTCCAACAGAACTCCCACTCAGACTCCACTGTTCACAGCTCTGTTTGCTAGCTCCTGTGCCGCTGCCTGACTGGCTGCTACCTTTATAGGACCCCTAGTCAGTGAAGCCCCGCCCCCTAATCAGGGCTCAGCTTCGCTCCCAGCACAAAGCCCCTCCAAGCCTCTACACATACAGATACTACCAATACAAAACCAAACACGCACAAATAGCTTCTCCTCCAACAGAACTCCCACTCAAAGTCCCCTATTTACAGCTCTGTTTGCTAGCTCCTGTACCGCTGCAGCTGTCTGTGTCGCTGCCTGACTGGCTGCTCCCTTTATAGGACCCCTCGTCAGTGAAGCCCCGCCCCCTAATCAGGGCTCAGCTTCTCTCCCAGCACAAAGCCCCTCCAAGCCTCTACACATACAGATACCACCAATACAAAACCAAACACACACACAAATACCTTCTCCTCAAACAGAACTCCCACTCAAACTCCCCTGTTTACAGCTCTATTTGCTAGCTCCAGTGCCGCTGCAGCTGTCTGTGCCGCTGCCTGAGTGGTTGGTACCTTTATAGGACCCCTAGTCAGGGAAGCCCCGCCCCCTAATCAGGGCTCAGATTCTCTCCCAGCACAAAGCCTCTACTCATACAGACACTACCAATACAAAACCAAACACACAAATACCTTCTCCTCCAACAGAACTCCCTCTCAAACTCACCTGTTTACAGCTCTGTTTGCTAGCTCCTGTGCCGCTGCAGCTGTCTGTGCCCCTGCCTGACTGGCTGCTCCCTTTATAGGACCCCTAGTCAGTGAAGCCCCGCCCCCTAATCAGGGCTCAGCTTCGCTCCCAGCACAAAGCCCCTCCAAGCCTCTACACATACAGATACTACCAATACAAAACCAAACACACACAAATACCTTCTCTTCCAACAGAACTCCCACTCAAACTCCCCTGTTTACAGCTCTGTTTGCTAGCTCCTGTGCCGCTGCAGCTGTCCGTGCGGCCGCCTGACTGGCTGCTCCCTTTATAGGACCCCTAGTCAGTGTAGCCCCGCCCCCTAATCAGGGCTCAGATTCTCTCCCAGCACAAAGCCTCTACTCATACAGACACTACCAATACAAAACCAAACACACAAATACCTTCTCCTCCAACAGAACTCCCTCTCAAACTCCCCTGTTTACAGCACTGTTTGCTAGCTCCTGTGCCCCCGCAGCTGTCTGTGACGCTGCCTGACTGGCTGCTACAATCATAGGACCCATAGTCAGCGAAGCCCCGCCCCCTAATCAGGGCTCAGCTTCTCTCCCAGCACAAAGCCCCTCCAAGCCTATACACATACAGATACCACCAATACAAACCAAACACACACAAATACCTTCTCCTCCAACAGAACTCCCACTCAAACTCCCCTGTTTACAGCTCTCTTTGCTAGCTCCTGTGCCACTGCAGCTGTCTGTGCCGCTGCCTGACTGGCTGCTGCCTTTATAGGACCCCTAGTCAGTGAAGCCCCGCCCCCTAATCAGTTCTCAGCTTCTCTCTCAGCACAAAGCCCCTACACATACAGATACCACCAACACAAAACCAAAGACACACAAATACCTTCTCCTCCAACAGAACTCCCACTCAAACTCCCGTGTTTACAGCTCTGTTTGCTAGCTCCTGTACCGCTGCAGCTGTCTGTGCAGCTGCCTGACTGGCTGCTACCTTTATAGGAACCCTAGTCAGTGAAGCCCCGCCCCCTAATCAGGGCTCAGCTTCTCTCCCAGCACAAAGCCCCTCCAAGCCTCTACACATACAGATACTACCAATACAAAACCAGACACACACAAATACCTTCTCCTCCAACAGAACTCCCTCTCAAACTCCCCTGTTTACAGCTCAGTTTCGTAGCTCCTGTTCCGCTGCAGCTGTCTGTGCCCCTGCCTGACTGGCTGCTCCCTTTATAGGACCCCTAGTCAATGAATACCCGCCCCCTAATCAGGGCTCAGCTTCGCTCCCAGCACAAAGCCCCTCCAAGCCTCTACACATACAGATACTACCAATACAATACCAAACACACACACAAATACCTTCTCCTCCAACAGAAGTCCCACTCAAACTCCCCTGTTTACAGCTCTGTTTGCTAGCTCCTGTGCCGCTGCCTGACTGGCTGCTACCTTTATAGGACCCCTTGTCAGTGAAGCCCCGCCCCCTAATCAGGGCTCAGCTTTTCTCCCAGCACAAAGACCCTACACATACAGATACTAACAATACAAAACCAAACACACACAAATACCTTCTCTTCCAACAGAACTCCCACTCAAACTCCCCTGTTTACAGCTCTGTTTGCTAGCTCCTGTTCCGCTGCAGCTGTCTGTGTCGCTGCCTGACTGGCTGCTACCTTTATAGGACCCCTAGTCAGTGAAGCCCCGCCCCCTAATCAGGGCTCAGCTTTTCTCCCAGCACAAAGACCCTACACATACAGATACTACCAATACAAAACCAAACACACACAAATACCTTCTTTTCCAACAGAACTCCCACTCAAACTCCCCTGTTTACAGCTCTGTTTGCTAGCTCCTGTACCGCTGCAGCTGTCTGTGCAGCTGCCTGACTGGCTGCTCCCTTTATAGGACCCCTAGTCAGTGAAGCCCCGCCCCCTAATCAGGGCTCAGCTTCTCTCGCAGCACAAAGCCCCTACACATACTGATACCACCAATACAAAACCAAACACACACAAATACCTTCTCCTCCAACAGAACTCCCACTCAGACTCCACTGTTCACAGCTCTGTTTGCTAGCTCCTGTGCCGCTGCCTGACTGGCTGCTACCTTTATAGGACCCCTAGTCAGTGAAGCCCCGCCCCCTAATCAGGGCTCAGCTTCGCTCCCAGCACAAAGCCCCTCCAAGCCTCTACACATACAGATACTACCAATACAAAACCAAACACGCACAAATAGCTTCTCCTCCAACAGAACTCCCACTCAAAGTCCCCTATTTACAGCTCTGTTTGCTAGCTCCTGTACCGCTGCAGCTGTCTGTGTCGCTGCCTGACTGGCTGCTCCCTTTATAGGACCCCTCGTCAGTGAAGCCCCGCCCCCTAATCAGGGCTCAGCTTCTCTCCCAGCACAAAGCCCCTCCAAGCCTCTACACATACAGATACCACCAATACAAAACCAAACACACACACAAATACCTTCTCCTCAAACAGAACTCCCACTCAAACTCCTCTGTTTACAGCTCTATTTGCTAGCTCCAGTGCCGCTGCAGCTGTCTGTGCCGCTGCCTGAGTGGTTGGTACCTTTATAGGACCCCTAGTCAGGGAAGCCCCGCCCCCTAATCAGGGCTCAGATTCTCTCCCAGCACAAAGCCTCTACTCATACAGACACTACCAATACAAAACCAAACACACAAATACCTTCTCCTCCAACAGAACTCCCTCTCAAACTCACCTGTTTACAGCTCTGTTTGCTAGCTCCTGTGCCGCTGCAGCTGTCTGTGCCCCTGCCTGACTGGCTGCTCCCTTTATAGGACCCCTAGTCAGTGAAGCCCCGCCCCCTAATCAGGGCTCAGCTTCGCTCCCAGCACAAAGCCCCTCCAAGCCTCTACACATACAGATACTACCAATACAAAACCAAACACACACAAATACCTTCTCTTCCAACAGAACTCCCACTCAAACTCCCCTGTTTACAGCTCTGTTTGCTAGCTCCTGTGCCGCTGCAGCTGTCCGTGCGGCCGCCTGACTGGCTGCTCCCTTTATAGGACCCCTAGTCAGTGTAGCCCCGCCCCCTAATCAGGGCTGAGCTTCTCTCCCAGCACAAAGCCCCTCCAAGCCTCTGCACATACAGATACCACCAATACAAAACCAAACACACACACAAATACCTTCTCCTCCAACAGAACTCCTACTCAAACTCCCCTGTTTACAGCACTGTTTGCTAGCTCCTGTGCCCCCGCAGCTGTCTGTGACGCTGCCTGACTGGCTGCTACAATCATAGGACCCATAGTCAGCGAAGCCCCGCCCCCTAATCAGGGCTCAGCTTCTCTCCCAGCACAAAGCCCCTCCAAGCCTATACACATACAGATACCACCAATACAAAACCAAACACGCACAAATAACTTCTCCTCCAACAGAACTCCCACTCAAACTCCCCTGTTTACAGCTCTGTTTGCTAGCTCCTGTGCCGCTGCAGCTGTCTGTGCAGCTGCCTGACTGGCTGCTCCCTTAATAGGACCCCTGGTGAGTGAAGCCCCGCACCCTAATCGGGGCTCAGCTTCTCTCCCAGCAAAAAGCCCCTACACATACAGATACTACCAAAACAAAACCAAACACACACAAATACCTTCTCTTCCAACAGAACTCCCACTCAAAGTCCCCTGTTTACAGCTCTGTTTGCTAGCTCCTGTGCCGCTGCCTGACTGGCTGCAACCTTTATAGGACCCCTAGTCAGTGTAGCCCCGCCCCCTAATCAGGGCTCAGATTCTCTCCCAGCACAAAGCCTCTACTCATACAGACACTACCAATACAAAACCAAACACACAAATACCTTCTCCTCCAACAGAACTCCCTCTCAAACTCCCCTGTTTACAGCACTGTTTGCTAGCTCCTGTGCCCCCGCAGCTGTCTGTGACGCTGCCTGACTGGCTGCTACAATCATAGGACCCATAGTCAGCGAAGCCCCGCCCCCTAATCAGGGCTCAGCTTCTCTCCCAGCACAAAGCCCCTCCAAGCCTCTACACATACAGATACCACCAATACAAAACCAAACACACACACAAATACCTTCTCCTCAAACAGAACTCCCACTCAAACTCCCCTGTTTACAGCTCTATTTGCTAGCTCCAGTGCCGCTGCAGCTGTCTGTGCCGCTGCCTGAGTGGTTGGTACCTTTATAGGACCCCTAGTCAGGGAAGCCCCGCCCCCTAATCAGGGCTCAGATTCTCTCCCAGCACAAAGCCTCTACTCATACAGACACTACCAATACAAAACCAAACACACAAATACCTTCTCCTCCAACAGAACTCCCTCTCAAACTCACCTGTTTACAGCTCTGTTTGCTAGCTCCTGTGCCGCTGCAGCTGTCTGTGCCCCTGCCTGATGGCTGCTCCCTTTATAGGACCCCTAGTCAGTGAAGCCCCGCCCCCTAATCAGGGCTCAGCTTCGCTCCCAGCACAAAGCCCCTCCAAGCCTCTACACATACAGATACTACCAATACAAAACCAAACACACACAAATACCTTCTCTTCCAACAGAACTCCCACTCAAACTCCCCTGTTTACAGCTCTCTTTGCTAGCTCCTGTGCCACTGCAGCTGTCTGTGCCGCTGCCTGACTGGCTGCTGCCTTTATAGGACCCCTAGTCAGTGAAGCCCCGCCCCCTAATCAGTTCTCAGCTTCTCTCTCAGCACAAAGCCCCTACACATACAGATACCACCAACACAAAACCAAAGACACACAAATACCTTCTCCTCCAACAGAACTCCCACTCAAACTCCCGTGTTTACAGCTCTGTTTGCTAGCTCCTGTACCGCTGCAGCTGTCTGTGCAGCTGCCTGACTGGCTGCTACCTTTATAGGAACCCTAGTCAGTGAAGCCCCGCCCCCTAATCAGGGCTCAGCTTCTCTCCCAGCACAAAGCCCCTCCAAGCCTCTACACATACAGATACTACCAATACAAAACCAGACACACACAAATACCTTCTCCTCCAACAGAACTCCCTCTCAAACTCCCCTGTTTACAGCTCAGTTTCGTAGCTCCTGTTCCGCTGCAGCTGTCTGTGCCCCTGCCTGACTGGCTGCTCCCTTTATAGGACCCCTAGTCAATGAATACCCGCCCCCTAATCAGGGCTCAGCTTCGCTCCCAGCACAAAGCCCCTCCAAGCCTCTACACATACAGATACTACCAATACAATACCAAACACACACACAAATACCTTCTCCTCCAACAGAAGTCCCACTCAAACTCCCCTGTTTACAGCTCTGTTTGCTAGCTCCTGTGCCGCTGCCTGACTGGCTGCTACCTTTATAGGACCCCTTGTCAGTGAAGCCCCGCCCCCTAATCAGGGCTCAGCTTTTCTCCCAGCACAAAGACCCTACACATACAGATACTAACAATACAAAACCAAACACACACAAATACCTTCTCTTCCAACAGAACTCCCACTCAAACTCCCCTGTTTACAGCTCTGTTTGCTAGCTCCTGTTCCGCTGCAGCTGTCTGTGTCGCTGCCTGACTGGCTGCTACCTTTATAGGACCCCTAGTCAGTGAAGCCCCGCCCCCTAATCAGGGCTCAGCTTTTCTCCCAGCACAAAGACCCTACACATACAGATACTACCAATACAAAACCAAACACACACAAATACCTTCTTTTCCAACAGAACTCCCACTCAAACTCCCCTGTTTACAGCTCTGTTTGCTAGCTCCTGTACCGCTGCAGCTGTCTGTGCAGCTGCCTGACTGGCTGCTCCCTTTATAGGACCCCTAGTCAGTGAAGCCCCGCCCCCTAATCAGGGCTCAGCTTCTCTCGCAGCACAAAGCCCCTACACATACTGATACCACCAATACAAAACCAAACACACACAAATACCTTCTCCTCCAACAGAACTCCCACTCAGACTCCACTGTTCACAGCTCTGTTTGCTAGCTCCTGTGCCGCTGCCTGACTGGCTGCTACCTTTATAGGACCCCTAGTCAGTGAAGCCCCGCCCCCTAATCAGGGCTCAGCTTCGCTCCCAGCACAAAGCCCCTCCAAGCCTCTACACATACAGATACTACCAATACAAAACCAAACACGCACAAATAGCTTCTCCTCCAACAGAACTCCCACTCAAAGTCCCCTATTTACAGCTCTGTTTGCTAGCTCCTGTACCGCTGCAGCTGTCTGTGTCGCTGCCTGACTGGCTGCTCCCTTTATAGGACCCCTCGTCAGTGAAGCCCCGCCCCCTAATCAGGGCTCAGCTTCTCTCCCAGCACAAAGCCCCTCCAAGCCTCTACACATACAGATACCACCAATACAAAACCAAACACACACACAAATACCTTCTCCTCAAACAGAACTCCCACTCAAACTCCTCTGTTTACAGCTCTATTTGCTAGCTCCAGTGCCGCTGCAGCTGTCTGTGCCGCTGCCTGAGTGGTTGGTACCTTTATAGGACCCCTAGTCAGGGAAGCCCCGCCCCCTAATCAGGGCTCAGATTCTCTCCCAGCACAAAGCCTCTACTCATACAGACACTACCAATACAAAACCAAACACACAAATACCTTCTCCTCCAACAGAACTCCCTCTCAAACTCACCTGTTTACAGCTCTGTTTGCTAGCTCCTGTGCCGCTGCAGCTGTCTGTGCCCCTGCCTGACTGGCTGCTCCCTTTATAGGACCCCTAGTCAGTGAAGCCCCGCCCCCTAATCAGGGCTCAGCTTCGCTCCCAGCACAAAGCCCCTCCAAGCCTCTACACATACAGATACTACCAATACAAAACCAAACACACACAAATACCTTCTCTTCCAACAGAACTCCCACTCAAACTCCCCTGTTTACAGCTCTGTTTGCTAGCTCCTGTGCCGCTGCAGCTGTCCGTGCGGCCGCCTGACTGGCTGCTCCCTTTATAGGACCCCTAGTCAGTGTAGCCCCGCCCCCTAATCAGGGCTGAGCTTCTCTCCCAGCACAAAGCCCCTCCAAGCCTCTGCACATACAGATACCACCAATACAAAACCAAACACACACACAAATACCTTCTCCTCCAACAGAACTCCTACTCAAACTCCCCTGTTTACAGCACTGTTTGCTAGCTCCTGTGCCCCCGCAGCTGTCTGTGACGCTGCCTGACTGGCTGCTACAATCATAGGACCCATAGTCAGCGAAGCCCCGCCCCCTAATCAGGGCTCAGCTTCTCTCCCAGCACAAAGCCCCTCCAAGCCTATACACATACAGATACCACCAATACAAAACCAAACACGCACAAATAACTTCTCCTCCAACAGAACTCCCACTCAAACTCCCCTGTTTACAGCTCTGTTTGCTAGCTCCTGTGCCGCTGCAGCTGTCTGTGCAGCTGCCTGACTGGCTGCTCCCTTAATAGGACCCCTGGTGAGTGAAGCCCCGCACCCTAATCGGGGCTCAGCTTCTCTCCCAGCAAAAAGCCCCTACACATACAGATACTACCAAAACAAAACCAAACACACACAAATACCTTCTCTTCCAACAGAACTCCCACTCAAAGTCCCCTGTTTACAGCTCTGTTTGCTAGCTCCTGTGCCGCTGCCTGACTGGCTGCAACCTTTATAGGACCCCTAGTCAGTGTAGCCCCGCCCCCTAATCAGGGCTCAGATTCTCTCCCAGCACAAAGCCTCTACTCATACAGACACTACCAATACAAAACCAAACACACAAATACCTTCTCCTCCAACAGAACTCCCTCTCAAACTCCCCTGTTTACAGCACTGTTTGCTAGCTCCTGTGCCCCCGCAGCTGTCTGTGACGCTGCCTGACTGGCTGCTACAATCATAGGACCCATAGTCAGCGAAGCCCCGCCCCCTAATCAGGGCTCAGCTTCTCTCCCAGCACAAAGCCCCTCCAAGCCTCTACACATACAGATACCACCAATACAAAACCAAACACACACACAAATACCTTCTCCTCAAACAGAACTCCCACTCAAACTCCCCTGTTTACAGCTCTATTTGCTAGCTCCAGTGCCGCTGCAGCTGTCTGTGCCGCTGCCTGAGTGGTTGGTACCTTTATAGGACCCCTAGTCAGGGAAGCCCCGCCCCCTAATCAGGGCTCAGATTCTCTCCCAGCACAAAGCCTCTACTCATACAGACACTACCAATACAAAACCAAACACACAAATACCTTCTCCTCCAACAGAACTCCCTCTCAAACTCACCTGTTTACAGCTCTGTTTGCTAGCTCCTGTGCCGCTGCAGCTGTCTGTGCCCCTGCCTGATGGCTGCTCCCTTTATAGGACCCCTAGTCAGTGAAGCCCCGCCCCCTAATCAGGGCTCAGCTTCGCTCCCAGCACAAAGCCCCTCCAAGCCTCTACACATACAGATACTACCAATACAAAACCAAACACACACAAATACCTTCTCTTCCAACAGAACTCCCACTCAAACTCCCCTGTTTACAGCTCTGTTTGCTAGCTCCTGTGCCGCTGCAGCTGTCCGTGCGGCCGCCTGACTGGCTGCTCCCTTTATAGGACCCCTAGTCAGTGTAGCCCCGCCCCCTAATCAGGGCTCAGATTCTCTCCCAGCACAAAGCCTCTACTCATACAGACACTACCAATACAAAACCAAACACACAAATACCTTCTCCTCCAACAGAACTCCCTCTCAAACTCCCCTGTTTACAGCACTGTTTGCTAGCTCCTGTGCCCCCGCAGCTGTCTGTGACGCTGCCTGACTGGCTGCTACAATCATAGGACCCATAGTCAGCGAAGCCCCGCCCCCTAATCAGGGCTCAGCTTCTCTCCCAGCACAAAGCCCCTCCAAGCCTATACACATACAGATACCACCAATACAAAACCAAACACGCACAAATAACTTCTCCTCCAACAGAAGTCCCACTCAAACTCCCCTGTTTACAGCTCTGTTTGCTAGCTCCTGTGCCGCTGCAGCTGTCTGTGCAGCTGCCTGACTGGCTGCTCCCTTAATAGGACCCCTGGTGAGTGAAGCCCCGCACCCTAATCGGGGCTCAGCTTCTCTCCCAGCAAAAAGCCCCTACACATACAGATACTACCAAAACAAAACCAAACACACACAAATACCTTCTCCTCCAACAGAACTCCCACTCAGACTCCCCTGTTTACAGCTCTGTTTGCTAGCTCCTGTGCCGCTGCCTGACTGGCTGCTACCTTTCTAGGACCCCTAGTCAGGGAAGCCCCGCCCCCTAATCAGGGCTCAGCTTCTCTCCCAGCACAAAGCCCCTACACATACAGATACCACCAACACAAAACCAAACACGCACAAATACTTTCTCCTCCAACAGAACTCCCACTCAAACTCCCCTGTTTACAGCTCTCTTTGCTAGCTCCTGTGCTGCTGCAGCTGTCCGTGCCGCCGCCTGACTGGCTGGTACCTTTATAGCACCCCTAGTCAGTGAAGCCCCGCCCCCTAATCAGGGCTCAGCTTCTCTCCCAGCACAAAGCCCCTACACATACACATACTACCAATACAAAACCAAACACACACAAATACCTTCTCCTCCAACAGAACTCCCACTCAAACTCCCCTGTTTACAGCTCTCTTTGCTAGCTCCAGTGACGCTGCAGCTGTCTGTGCCGCTGCCTGACTGGCTGGTACCTTTATAGGACCCCTAGTCAGTGAAGCCCCGCCCCCTAATAAGGGCTCAGCTTCTCTCCCAGCACGAAGCCCCTCCAAGCCTCTACACATACAGATACTACCAATACAAAACCAAACAAACACAAATACCTTTCCTCCAACAGAACTCCCACTCAAACTCCCCTTTTTACAGCTCTGTTTGCTAGCTCCTGTGCCCCTGCAGCAGTCTGTGACGCTGCCTGACTGGCTGCTACAATCATAGGACCCCTAGTCAGTGAAGCCCCGCCCCCTAATCAGGGCTCAGCTTCTCTCCCAGCACAAAGCCCCTACACATACAGATACCACCAATACAAAACCAAACACACACAAATACCTTCTCCTCCAACAGAACACCCACTCAAACTCCCCTGTTTACAGCTCTGTTTGCTAGCTCCTGTGCCACTGCAGCTGTCTGTGCCGCTGCCTGACTGGCTGCTGCCTTTATTGAACCCCTTGTCAGTGAAGCCCCGCCCCCTAATCAGGGCTCAGCTTCTCTCCCAGCACAAAGCCCCTACACATACAGATACCACCAATACAAAACCAAACACACACAAATACCTTCTCATCCAACAGAACTCCCACTCAAACTCCCGTTTACAGCTCTGTTTGCTAGCTCCAGAGCCGCTGCAGCTCTCTGTGTCGCTGCCTGACTGGCTGCTCCCTTTATAGGACCCCTAGTCAGTGAAGCCCCGGCCGCTAATCAGGGCTCAGCTTCTCTCCCAGCACAAAGCCCCTACACATACAGATACTACCAATACAAAGCCAAACACACACACAAATGCCTTCTCCTCCAACAGAACTCCCACTCAGACTCCCCTGTTTACAGCTCTGTTTGCTAGCTCCTGTGCCGCTGCCTGACTGGCTGCTACCTTTATAGGAACCCTAGTCAGTGAAGCCCCGCCCCCTAATCAGGGCTCAGCTTTTCTCCCAGCACAAAGACCCTACACATACAGATACTACCAATACAAAACCAAACACACACAAATACCTTCTTTTCCAACAGAACTCCCACTCAAACTCCCCTGTTTACAGCTCTGTTTGCTAGCTCCTGTACCGCTGCAGCTGTCTGTGCAGCTGCCTGACTGGCTGCTCCCTTTATAGGACCCCTAGTCAGTGAAGCCCCGCCCCCTAATCAGGGCTCAGCTTCGCTCCCAGCACAAAGCCCCTCCAAGCCTCTACACATACAGATACTACCAATACAAAACCAAACACGCACAAATAGCTTCTCCTCCAACAGAACTCCCACTCAAAGTCCCCTATTTACAGCTCTGTTTCGTAGCTCCTGTTCCGCTGCAGCTGTCTGTGCCCCTGCCTGACTGGCTGCTCCCTTTATAGGACCCCTAGTCAATGAATACCCGCCCCCTAATCAGGGCTCAGCTTCGCTCCCAGCACAAAGCCCCTCCAAGCCTCTACACATACAGATACTACCAATACAATACCAAACACACACACAAATACCTTCTCCTCCAACAGAAGTCCCACTCAAACTCCCCTGTTTACAGCTCTGTTTGCTAGCTCCTGTGCCGCTGCCTGACTGGCTGCTACCTTTATAGGACCCCTTGTCAGTGAAGCCCCGCCCCCTAATCAGGGCTCAGCTTTTCTCCCAGCACAAAGACCCTACACATACAGATACTAACAATACAAAACCAAACACACACAAATACCTTCTCTTCCAACAGAACTCCCACTCAAACTCCCCTGTTTACAGCTCTGTTTGCTAGCTCCTGTTCCGCTGCAGCTGTCTGTGTCGCTGCCTGACTGGCTGCTACCTTTATAGGACCCCTAGTCAGTGAAGCCCCGCCCCCTAATCAGGGCTCAGCTTTTCTCCCAGCACAAAGACCCTACACATACAGATACTACCAATACAAAACCAAACACACACAAATACCTTCTTTTCCAACAGAACTCCCACTCAAACTCCCCTGTTTACAGCTCTGTTTGCTAGCTCCTGTACCGCTGCAGCTGTCTGTGCAGCTGCCTGACTGGCTGCTCCCTTTATAGGACCCCTAGTCAGTGAAGCCCCGCCCCCTAATCAGGGCTCAGCTTCTCTCGCAGCACAAAGCCCCTACACATACTGATACCACCAATACAAAACCAAACACACACAAATACCTTCTCCTCCAACAGAACTCCCACTCAGACTCCACTGTTCACAGCTCTGTTTGCTAGCTCCTGTGCCGCTGCCTGACTGGCTGCTACCTTTATAGGACCCCTAGTCAGTGAAGCCCCGCCCCCTAATCAGGGCTCAGCTTCGCTCCCAGCACAAAGCCCCTCCAAGCCTCTACACATACAGATACTACCAATACAAAACCAAACACGCACAAATAGCTTCTCCTCCAACAGAACTCCCACTCAAAGTCCCCTATTTACAGCTCTGTTTGCTAGCTCCTGTACCGCTGCAGCTGTCTGTGTCGCTGCCTGACTGGCTGCTCCCTTTATAGGACCCCTCGTCAGTGAAGCCCCGCCCCCTAATCAGGGCTCAGCTTCTCTCCCAGCACAAAGCCCCTCCAAGCCTCTACACATACAGATACCACCAATACAAAACCAAACACACACACAAATACCTTCTCCTCAAACAGAACTCCCACTCAAACTCCTCTGTTTACAGCTCTATTTGCTAGCTCCAGTGCCGCTGCAGCTGTCTGTGCCGCTGCCTGAGTGGTTGGTACCTTTATAGGACCCCTAGTCAGGGAAGCCCCGCCCCCTAATCAGGGCTCAGATTCTCTCCCAGCACAAAGCCTCTACTCATACAGACACTACCAATACAAAACCAAACACACAAATACCTTCTCCTCCAACAGAACTCCCTCTCAAACTCACCTGTTTACAGCTCTGTTTGCTAGCTCCTGTGCCGCTGCAGCTGTCTGTGCCCCTGCCTGACTGGCTGCTCCCTTTATAGGACCCCTAGTCAGTGAAGCCCCGCCCCCTAATCAGGGCTCAGCTTCGCTCCCAGCACAAAGCCCCTCCAAGCCTCTACACATACAGATACTACCAATACAAAACCAAACACACACAAATACCTTCTCTTCCAACAGAACTCCCACTCAAACTCCCCTGTTTACAGCTCTGTTTGCTAGCTCCTGTGCCGCTGCAGCTGTCCGTGCGGCCGCCTGACTGGCTGCTCCCTTTATAGGACCCCTAGTCAGTGTAGCCCCGCCCCCTAATCAGGGCTGAGCTTCTCTCCCAGCACAAAGCCCCTCCAAGCCTCTGCACATACAGATACCACCAATACAAAACCAAACACACACACAAATACCTTCTCCTCCAACAGAACTCCTACTCAAACTCCCCTGTTTACAGCACTGTTTGCTAGCTCCTGTGCCCCCGCAGCTGTCTGTGACGCTGCCTGACTGGCTGCTACAATCATAGGACCCATAGTCAGCGAAGCCCCGCCCCCTAATCAGGGCTCAGCTTCTCTCCCAGCACAAAGCCCCTCCAAGCCTATACACATACAGATACCACCAATACAAAACCAAACACGCACAAATAACTTCTCCTCCAACAGAACTCCCACTCAAACTCCCCTGTTTACAGCTCTGTTTGCTAGCTCCTGTGCCGCTGCAGCTGTCTGTGCAGCTGCCTGACTGGCTGCTCCCTTAATAGGACCCCTGGTGAGTGAAGCCCCGCACCCTAATCGGGGCTCAGCTTCTCTCCCAGCAAAAAGCCCCTACACATACAGATACTACCAAAACAAAACCAAACACACACAAATACCTTCTCTTCCAACAGAACTCCCACTCAAAGTCCCCTGTTTACAGCTCTGTTTGCTAGCTCCTGTGCCGCTGCCTGACTGGCTGCAACCTTTATAGGACCCCTAGTCAGAAAGCCCCGCCCCCTTATCAGGGCTCAGCTTCTCTCCCAGCACAAAGCCCCTACACATACAGATACCACCAACACAAAACCAAACACACACAAATACCTTCTCCTCCAACAGAACTCCCACTCAAACTCCCCTGTTTACAGCTCTGTTTGCTAGCTCCTGTACCGCTGCAGCTGTCTGTGCAGCTGCCTGACTGGCTGCTCCCTTTATAGGACCCCTAGTAAGTGAAGCCCCGCCCCCTAATCAGGGCTCAGCTTCTCTCCCAGCACAAAGCCCCTACACATACAGATACTACCAATACAAAACCAAACACACACAAATACCTTCTCCTCCAACAGAACACCCACTCAAACTCCCCTGTTTACAGCTCTGTTTGCTAGCTCCTGTGCCACTGCAGCTGTCTGTGCCGCTGCCTGACTGGCTGCTGCCTTTATAGAACCCCTAGTCAGTGAAGCCCCGCCCCCTAATCAGGGCTCAGCTTCTCTCCCAGCACAAAGCCCCTACACATACAGATACCACCAATACAAAATCAAACACACACAAATACCTTCTCATCCAACAGAACTCCCACTCAAACTCCCGTTTACAGCTCTGTTTGCTAGCTCCAGAGCCGCTGCAGCTCTCTGTGTCGCTGCCTGACTGGCTGCTCCCTTTATAGGACCCATAGTCAGTGAAGCCCCGCCCCCTAATCAGGGCTCAGCTTCGCTCCCAGCACAAAGCCCCTCCAAGCCTCTACACATACAGATACTACAAATACAATACCAAACACACACACAAATACCTTCTCCTCCAACAGAACTCCCACTCAAACTCCCATGTTTACAGCTCTATTTGCTAGCTCCAGTGCCGCTGCAGCTGTCTGTGCCGCTGCCTGACTGGCTGGTACCTTTATAGGACCCCTAGTCAGGGAAGCCCCGGCCGCTAATCAGGGCTCAGCTTCTCTCCCAGCACAAAGCCCCTACACATACAGATACTACCAATACAAAGCCAAACACACACACAAATGCCTTCTCCTCCAACAGAACTCCCACTCAGACTCCCCTGTTTACAGCTCTGTTTGCTAGCTCCTGTGCCGCTGCCTGACTGGCTGCTACCTTTATAGGAACCCTAGTCAATGAAGCCCGCCCCCTAATCAGGGCTGAGCTTCGCTCCCAGCACAAAGCCCCTCCAAGCCTCTACACATACAGATACTACCAATACAATACCAAACACACACACAAATACCTTCTCCTCCAACAGAAGTCCCACTCAAACTCCCCTGTTTACAGCTCTGTTTGCTAGCTCCTGTACCGCTGCAGATGTCTGTGTCGCTGCCTGACTGGCTGCTCCCTTTATAGGACCCCTCGTCAGTGAAGCCCCGCCCCCTATTCAGGTCTCAGCTTCTCTCCCAGCACAAAGCCTCTACACATACAGATATTACCAATACAAAACCAAACACACACACAAATGCCTTCTCCTCCAACAGAACTCCCACTCAAACTCCCCTGTTTACAGCTCTGTTTGCTAGCTCCTGTGCCCCTGCAGCTGTCTGTGACGCTGCCTGACTGGCTGCTACAATCATAGGACCCCTAGTCAGCGAAGCCCCGCCCCCTAATCAGGGCTCAGCTTTTCTCCCAGCACAAAGCCCCTCCAAGCCTCTACACATACAGATACTACCAATACGAAATCAAACACACACATATACCTTCTCCTCCAACAGAACTCCCACTCAAACTCCCGTGTTTACAGCACTGTTTGCTAGCTGCTGTGCCGCTGCCTGACTGGCTGCTACCTTTATAGGACGCCTAGTCAGTGAAGCCCCGCCCCCTTTTCAGGGCTCAGCTTCTCTCCCAGCACAAAGCCTCTACACATACAGATACTACCAATGCAAAACCAAACACACACAAACACCTTCTCCTCCAACAGAACTCCCACTCATACTCCCCTGTTTACAGCTCTGTTTGCTAGCTCCTGTGCCGCTGCCTGACTGGCTGCTACCTTTCTAGGACCCCTAGTCAGTGAAGCCCCGCCCCCTAATCAGGGCTCAGCTTTTCTCCCAGCACAAAGACCCTACACATACAGATACTACCAATACAAAACCAAACACACACAAATACCTTCTCTTCCAACAGAACTCCCACTCAAACTCCCCTGTTTACAGCTCTGTTTGCTAGCTCCTGTGCCGCTGCCAGACTGGCTGCTACCTTTATAGGACCCCTAGTCAGTGAAGCCCCGCCCCCTAATCAGGGCTCAGCTTCGCTCCCAGCACAAAGCCCCTCCAAGCCTCTACACATACAGATACTACCAATACAAAACCAAAAACACACACAAATACCTTCTCCTCCAACAGAACTCCCACTCAAACTCCCCTGTTTACAGCTCTGTTTGCTAGCTCCTGTACCGCTGCAGCTGTCTGTGTCGCTGCCTGACTGGCTGCTCCCTTTATAGGAACCCTAGTCAGTGAAGCCCCGCCCCCTAATCAGGGCTCAGCTTCTCTCCCAGCACAAAGCCCCTACACATACAGATACCACCAACACAAAAGCAAACACACACAAATACCTTCTCCTCGAACAGAACTCCCACTCAAACTCCCCTGTTTAAAGCTCTGTTTGTAAGCTCCTGTACCGCTGCAGCTGTCTGTGCAGCTGCCTGACTGGCTGCTCCCTTTATAGGACCCCTAGTCAGTGAAGCCCCGCTCCCTAATCAGGGCTCAGCTTTTCTCCCAGCACAAAGCCCCTACACATACAGATACTACCAATACAAAACCAAACACACACACACAAATACCTTCTCTTCCAACAGAAGTCCCACTCAAACTCCCCTGTTTACAGCTCTGTTTGCTAGCTCCTGTGCCGCTGCCTGACTGGCTGCTACCTTTATAGGAACCCTAGTCAGTGAAGCCCCGCCCCCTAATCAGGGCTCAGCTTCTCTCCCAGCACAAAGCCCCTCCAAGCCTCTACACATACAGATACTACCAAAACAATACCAAACACACACACAAATACCTTCTCCTCCAACAGAAGTCCCACTCAAACTCCCCTGTTTACAGCTCTGTTTGCTAGCTCCTGTGCCGCTGCCTGACTGGCTGCTACCTTTATAGGACCCCTTGTCAGTGAAGCCCCGCCCCCTAATCAGGGCTCAGCTTTTCTCCCAGCACAAAGACCCTACACATACAGATACTAACAATACAAAACCAAACACACACAAATACCTTCTCTTCCAACAGAACTCCCACTCAAACTCCCCTGTTTACAGCTCTGTTTGCTAGCTCCTGTACCGCTGCAGCTGTCTGTGTCGCTGCCTGACTGGCTGCTACCTTTATAGGACCCCTAGTCAGTGAAGCCCCGCCCCCTAATCAGGGCTCAGCTTTTCTCCCAGCACAAAGACCCTACACATACAGATACTACCAATACAAAACCAAACACACACAAATACCTTCTTTTCCAACAGAACTCCCACTCAAACTCCCCTGTTTACAGCTCTGTTTGCTAGCTCCTGTACCGCTGCAGCTGTCTGTGCAGCTGCCTGACTGGCTGCTCCCTTTATAGGACCCCTAGTCAGTGAAGCCCCGCCCCCTAATCAGGGCTCAGCTTCTCTCGCAGCACAAAGCCAATACACATACTGATACCACCAATACAAAACCAAACACACACACAAATACCTTCTCCTCCAACAGAACTCCCACTCAGACTCCCCTGTTCACAGCTCTGTTTGCTAGCTCCTGTGCCGCTGCCTGACTGGCTGCTACCTTTATAGGACCCCTAGTCAGTGAAGCCCCGCCCCCTAATCAGGGCTCAGCTTCGCTCCCAGCACAAAGCCCCTCCAAGCCTCTACACATACAGATACTACCAATACAAAACCAAACACGCACAAATAGCTTCTCCTCCAACAGAACTCCCACTCAAAGTCCCCTATTTACAGCTCTGTTTGCTAGCTCCTGTACCGCTGCAGCTGTCTGTGTCGCTGCCTGACTGGCTGCTCCCTTTATAGGACCCCTCGTCAGTGAAGCCCCGCCCCCTAATCAGGGCTCAGCTTCTCTCCCAGCACAAAGCCCCTCCAAGCCTCTACACATACAGATACCACCAATACAAAACCAAACACACACACAAATACCTTCTCCTCAAACAGAACTCCCACTCAAACTCCCCTGTTTACAGCTCTATTTGCTAGCTCCAGTGCCGCTGCAGCTGTCTGTGCCGCTGCCTGAGTGGTTGGTACCTTTATAGGACCCCTAGTCAGGGAAGCCCCGCCCCCTAATCAGGGCTCAGATTCTCTCCCAGCACAAAGCCTCTACTCATACAGACACTACCAATACAAAACCAAACACACAAATACCTTCTCCTCCAACAGAACTCCCTCTCAAACTCACCTGTTTACAGCTCTGTTTGCTAGCTCCTGTGCCGCGGCAGCTGTCTGTGCCCCTGCCTGACTGGCTGCTCCCTTTATAGGACCCCTAGTCAGTGAAGCCCCGCCCCCTAATCAGGGCTCAGCTTCGCTCCCAGCACAAAGCCCCTCCAAGCCTCTACACATACAGATACTACCAATACAAAACCAAACACACACAAATACCTTCTCTTCCAACGGAACTCCCACTCAAACTCCCCTGTTTACAGCTCTGTTTGCTAGCTCCTGTGCCGCTGCAGCTGTCCGTGCGGCCGCCTGACTGGCTGCTCCCTTTATAGGACCCCTAGTCAGTGTAGCCCCGCCCCCTAATCAGGGCTCAGCTTCTCTCCCAGCACAAAGCCCCTCCAAGCCTCTGCACATACAGATACCACCAATACAAAACCAAACACACACACAAATACCTTCTCCTCCAACAGAACTCCTACTCAAACTCCCCTGTTTACAGCACTGTTTGCTAGCTCCTGTGCCCCCGCAGCTGTCTGTGACGCTGCCTGACTGGCTGCTACAATCATAGGACCCATAGTCAGCGAAGCCCCGCCCCCTAATCAGGGCTCAGCTTCTCTCCCAGCACAAAGCCCCTCCAAGCCTATACACATACAGATACCACCAATACAAAACCAAACACGCACAAATAACTTCTCCTCCAACAGAACTCCCACTCAAACTCCCCTGTTTACAGCTCTGTTTGCTAGCTCCTGTGCCGCTTCCTGACTGGCTGCAACCTTTATAGGACCCCTAGTCAGAAAGCCCCGCCCCCTTATCAGGGCTCAGCTTCTCTCCCAGCACAAAGCCCCTACACATACAGATACCACCAACACAAAACCAAACACACACAAATACCTTCTCCTCCAACAGAACTCCCACTCAAACTCCCCTGTTTACAGCTCTGTTTGCTAGCTCCTGTACCGCTGCAGCTGTCTGTGCAGCTGCCTGACTGGCTGCTCCCTTTATAGGACCCCTAGTAAGTGAAGCCCCGCCCCCTAATCAGGGCTCAGCTTCTCTCCCAGCACAAAGCCCCTACACATACAGATACCACCAATACAAAACCAAACACACACACAAATACCTTCTCCTCCAACAGAACTCCCACTCAGACTCCCCTGTTTACAGCTCTGTTTGCTAGCTCCTGTGCCGCTGCCTGACTGGCTGCTACCTTTCTAGGACCCCTAGTCAGGGAAGCCCCGCCCCCTAATCAGGGCTCAGGTTCTTTCCCAGCACAAAGCCCCTCCAAGCCTCTACACATACAAATGCTACCAATACAAAACCAAACAAACACAAATACCTTCTCCTCCAACAGAACTCCCACTCAAACTCCCCTGTTTACAGCTCAGTTTGCAAGCTCCTGTGCCACTGCAGCTGTCTGTGCCGCTGCCTGACTGGCTGCTACCTTTATAGGACCCCTGGTCAGTGAAGCCCCGCACCCTAATCAGGGCTCAGCTTCTCTCCCAGAAAAAAGCCCCTACACATACAGATACTACCAAAACAAAACCAAACACACACAAACACCTTCTCTTCCAACAGAACTCCCACTCAAACTCCCCTGTTTACAGCTCTGTTTGCTAGCTCCTGTGCCGCTGCCTGACTGGCTGCTACCTTTCTAGGACCCCTAGTCAGGGAAGCCCCGCCCCCTAATCAGGGCTCAGCTTCTCTCCCTGCACAAAGCCTCTACACATACAGATACCACCAATACAAAACCAAACACACACACAAATGCCTTCTCCTCAAACAGAACTCCCACTCAAACTCCCCTGTTTACAGCTCTCTTTGCTAGCTCCTGTGCCACTGCAGCTGTCTGTGCCGCTGCCTGACTGGCTGCTGCCTTTATAGGACCCCTAGTCAGTGAAGCCCCGCCCCCTAATCAGGCTCAGCTTCGCTCCCAGCACAAAGCCCCTCCAAGCCTCTACACATACAGATACTACCAATACGAAACCGAACACACACATATACCTTCTCCTCCAACAGAACTCCCATTCAAACTCCCGTGTTTACAGCTCTGTTTCCTAGCTCCTGTACCGCTGCAGCTGTCTGTGTCGCTGCCTGACTGGCTGCTCCCTTTATAGGAACCCTCGTCAGTGAAGCCCCGCCCCCTAATCAGGGCTCAGCTTCGCTCCCAGCACAAAGCCCCTCCAAGCCTCTACACATACAGATTCCAACAATACAAAACCAAACACACACAAATACCTTCTCCTCCAACAGAACTCCCACTCAAACTCCCCTGTTTACAGCTCTCTTTGCTAGCTCCTGTGCTACTGCAGCTGTCTGTGCCGCTGCCTGACTGGCTGCTGCCTTAATAGGACCCCTAGTTAGTGAAGCCCCGCCCCCTAATCAGTTTTCAGCTTCTCTCTCAGCACAAAGCCCCTACACATACAGATACCACCAACACAAAACCAAACACACACAAATACCTTCTCCTCCAACAGAACTCCCACTCAAACTACCCTGTTTACAGCTCTGTTTGCTAGCTCCTGTGCCGCTGCCTGACTGGCTGCAACCTTTATAGGACCCCTAGTCAGGGAAGCCCCGCCCCCTAGTCAGGGCTCAGCTTTTCTCCCAGCACAAAGCCTCTACACATACAGACACTACCAATACAAAACCACACACACACAAACACCTTCTCCTCCAACAGAACTCCCACTCATACTCCCCTGTTTACAGCTCTGTTTGCTAGCTCCTGTACCGCTGCCTGACTGCTGCTACCTTTCTAGGACCCCTAGTCAGTGAAGCCCCGCCCCCTAATCAGGGCTCAGCTTTTCCCCCAGCACAAAGACCCTACACATACAGATACTACCAATACAAAACCGAACACACACACAAATACCTTCTCTTCCAACAGAACTCCCACTCATACTCCCCTGTTTACAGCTCTGTTTGCTAGCTCCTATGCCGCTGCCTGACTGGCTGCTAACTTTATAGGACCCCTAGTCAGTGAAGCCCCGCCCGCTAATCAGGGCTCAGCTTCCCTCCCAGCACAGAGCCCCTCCAAGCCTCTACACATACAGATACTACCAATACAAAACCAAACACACACACAAATACGTTCTCCTCCAACAGAAATCCCACTCAAACTCCCCTGTTTACAGCTCTGTTTGCTAGCTCCTGTACCGCTGCAGCTGTCTGTGTCGCTGCCTGACTGGCTGCTCCCTTTATAGGACCCCTAGTCAGGGAAGCCCCGCCCCCTAATCAGGGCTCAGCTTCTCTCCCAGCACAAAGCCCCTACACATACAGATACCACCAACACAAAACCAAACACACACAAATACCTTCTCCTCGAACAGAACTCCCACTCAAACTCCCCTGTTTACAGCTCTGTTTGCTAGCTCCTGTACCGCTGCAGCTGTCTGTGCAGCTGCCTGACTGGCTGCTCCCTTTATAGGAACCCTAGTCAGTGAAGCCCCGCCCCCTAATCAGGGCTCAGCTTCTCTCCCAGCACAAAGCCCCTCCAAGCCTCTACACATACAGATACTACCAATACAAAACCAAACAAACACAAATACGTTCTTCTCCAACAGAACTCCCACTCAAACTCCCCTGTTTACAGCTCAGTTTGCAAGCTCCTGTGCCACTGCAGCTGTCTGTGCCGCTGCCTGACTGGCTGCTACCTTTATAGGACCCCTGGTGAGTGAAGCCCCGCAACCTAATCAGGACTCAGCTTCTCTCCCAGCAAAAAGCCCCTACGCATACAGATACTACCAAAACAAAACCAAACACACACAAATACCTCCTCTTCCAACAGAACTCCCACTCAAAGTCCCCTGTTTACAGCTCTGTTTGCTAGCTCCTGTGCCGCTGCCTGACTGGTTGCTAACTTTATAGGACCCCTAGTCAGTGAAGCCCCGCCCCCTAATCAGGGCTCAGCTTCTCTCCCAGCACAAAGCCCCTACACATACAGATACCACCAATACAAAACCAAACACACAATAATACCTTCTCCTCCAACAGAACTCCCACTCAAACTCCCCTGTTTACAGCTCTGTTTGCTAGCTCCTGTGCCCCTGCAGCTGTCTGTGACGCTGCATGACTGGCTGCTACAATCATAGGACCCCTTGTCAGCGAAGCCCCGCCCCCTAATCAGGGCTCAGCTTCTCTCCCAGCACAAATCCCCTCCAAGCCTCTACACATACAGGTACTACCAATACAAAACCAAACACACACACAAATGCCTTCTCCAACAGAACTCCCACTCAAACTTCCCTGTTTACAGCTCTGTTTGCTAGCTCCAGTGCCGCTGCAGGTGTCTGTGCCGCTGCCTGACTGGCTGCTACAATCATAGGACCCCTAGTCAGCGAAGCCCCGCCCCCTGATCAGGGCTCAGCTTTTCTCGCAGCACAAAGCCCCTCCAAGCCTTTACACATACAGATACTACCAATACAAAACCAAACACACACATATACCTTCTCCTCCAACAGAACTCCCACTCAAACTCCCGTGTTTACAGCTCTGTTTGCTAGCTGCTGTGCCGCTGCCTGACTGGCTGCTCCCTTTATAGGACGCCTAGTCAGTGATGCCCCGCCCCCTTATCAGGGCTCAGTTTCTCTCCCTGCACAAAGCCTCTACACATACAGATACTACCAATACAAAACCAAACACACACAAACACCTTCTCCTCCAACAGAACTCCCACTCAAACTCCCCTGTTTACAGCTCTGTTTGCTAGCTCCTGTGCCGCTGCCTGACTGGCTGCTACCTTTCTAGGACCCCTAGTCAGGGAAGCCCCGCCCCCTAATCAGGGCTCAGCTTTTCTCCCAGCACAAAGCCCCTCCAAGCCTTTACACATACAGATACTACCAATACAAAACCAAACACACACACAAATACCATCTCCTCCAACAGAATTCCCACTCAAACTCCCCTGTTTAGAGCTCTGTTTGCTAGCCCCTGTATCGCTGCAGCTGTCTGTGCAGCTGCCTGACTGGCTGCTCCCTTTATAGGACCCCTAGTCAGTGAAGCCCCGCCCCCTAATCAGGGCTCAGCTTCTCTCCCAGCACAAAGCCCCGACACATACAGATACCACCAATACAAAACCAAACACACACAAATACCTTCTCCTCCAACAGAACTCCCACTCAAACTCCCCTGTTTACAGCTCTCTTTGCTAGCTCCTGTGCCACTGCAGCTGTCTGTGCCGCTGCCTGACTGGCTGCTGCCTTTATAGGACCCCTAGTCAGTGAAGCCCCGCCCCCTAATCAGGGCTCAGCTTCGCTCCCAGCACAAAGCCCCTCCAAGCCTCTACACATACAGATACTACCAATACGAAACCGAACACACACATATACCTTCTCCTCCAACAGAACTCCCATTCAAACTCCCGTGTTTACAGCTCTGTTTCCTAGCTCCTGTACCGCTGCAGCTGTCTGTGTCGCTGCCTGACTGGCTGCTCCCTTTATAGGACCCCTGGTGAGTGAAGCCCCGCAACCTAATCAGGACTCAGCTTCTCTCCCAGCAAAAAGCCCCTACGCATACAGATACTACCAAAACAAAACCAAACACACACAAATACCTCCTCTTCCAACAGAACTCCCACTCAAAGTCCCCTGTTTACAGCTCTGTTTGCTAGCTCCTGTGCCGCTGCCTGACTGGTTGCTAACTTTATAGGACCCCTAGTCAGTGAAGCCCCGCCCCCTAATCAGGGCTCAGCTTCTCTCCCAGCACAAAGCCCCTACACATACAGATACCACCAATACAAAACCAAACACACAATAATACCTTCTCCTCCAACAGAACTCCCACTCAAACTCCCCTGTTTACAGCTCTGTTTGCTAGCTCCTGTGCCCCTGCAGCTGTCTGTGACGCTGCCTGACTGGCTGCTACAATCATAGGACCCCTTGTCAGCGAAGCCCCGCCCCCTAATCAGGGCTCAGCTTCTCTCCCAGCACAAATCCCCTCCAAGCCTCTACACATACAGGTACTACCAATACAAAACCAAACACACACACAAATGCCTTCTCCAACAGAACTCCCACTCAAACTTCCCTGTTTACAGCTCTGTTTGCTAGCTCCAGTGCCGCTGCAGGTGTCTGTGCCGCTGCCTGACTGGCTGCTACAATCATAGGACCCCTAGTCAGCGAAGCCCCGCCCCCTGATCAGGGCTCAGCTTTTCTCGCAGCACAAAGCCCCTCCAAGCCTTTACACATACAGATACTACCAATACAAAACCAAACACACACATATACCTTCTCCTCCAACAGAACTCCCACTCAAACTCCCGTGTTTACAGCTCTGTTTGCTAGCTCCTGTGCCACTGCAGCTGTCTGTGCCGCTGCCTGACTGGCTGCTGCCTTTATAGTACCCCTAGTAAGTGAAGCCCCGCCCCCTAATCAGGGCTCAGCTTCTCTCCCAGCACAAAGCCCCTACACATACAGATACCACCAATACAAAACCAAACACACACAAATACCTTCTCCTCCAACAGAACTCCCACTCAAACTCCCCTGTTTACAGCTCTGTTTGCTAGCTCCTGTGCCGCTGCAGCTGTCCGTGCTGCCGCCTGACTGGCTGCTCTCTTTATAGGACCCCTCGTCAGTTAAGCCCCATCCCCGAATCAGGGCTCAGCTTCTCTCCCAGTACAAAACCCCCACAAGCCTCTACACATACAGATACTACCAATGCAAAACCAAACACACACAAATACCTTCTCCTCCAACAGAACTCCCCCTCAAACTCCCGTTTACAGCTCTGTTTGCAAGCCCCTGTGCCGCTGCAGCTGTCTGTGCCCCTGCCTGACTGGCTGCTCCCTTTATAGGACCCCTCGTCAGTTAAGCCCCGCCCCCTAATCAGGGCTCAGCTTCTCTCCCAGCACAAAGCCCCTACACATACAGGTGCTACCAATACAAAACCAAACACACAAATACCTTCTCCTCCAACAGAACTCCCACTCAAACTCCCCTGTTTACAGCTCTATTTGCTAGCTCCTTTGCCGCTGCAGCTGTCTGTGCCGCTGCCTGACTGGCTGGTACCTTTATAGGACCCCTAGTCAGGGAAGCCCCGCCCCCTAATCAGCTCTCAGCTTCTCTCCCAGCACAAAGCCCCTCCAAGCCTCTACACATACAGATACTACCAATACAAAACCAAACACACACAAATACCTTCTCTTCCAAAAGAACTCCCACTCAAACTCCCCTTTTTACAGCTCTGTTTGCTAGCTCCTGTGCCGCTGCCTGACTGGCTGCTACCTTTATGGGACCCCTAGTCAGGGAAGCCCCGCCCCCTAATCAGGGCTCAGCTTCTCTCCCAGCACAAAGCCCCTCCAAGCCCCAACACATACAGATACTACCAATACAAAACCAGACAAACACAAATACCTTCTCCTCCAACAGAACTCCCACTCAAACTCCCCTGTTTACAGCTCTGTTTGCTCGCTCCTGTGCCGCTGCCTGACTGGCTGATACCTTTATAGGACCCCTAGTCAGTGAAGCCCCGCCCCCTAATCAGGGCTCAGCTTTTCTCCCAGCACAAAGCCCCTCCAAGCCTTTACACATACAGATACTACCAATACAAAACCAAACACACACACAAATACCATCTCCTCCAACAGAATTCCCACTCAAACTCCCCTGTTTAGAGCTCTGTTTGCTAGCCCCTGTATCGCTGCAGCTGTCTGTGCAGCTGCCTGACTGGCTGCTCCCTTTATAGGACCCCTAGTCAGTGAAGCCCCGCCCCCTAATCAGGGCTCAGCTTCTCTCCCAGCACAAAGCCCCGACACATACAGATACCACCAATACAAAACCAAACACACACAAATACCTTCTCCTCCAACAGAACTCCCACTCAAACTCCCCTGTTTACAGCTCTCTTTGCTAGCTCCTGTGCCACTGCAGCTGTCTGTGCCGCTGCCTGACTGGCTGCTGCCTTTATAGGACCCCTAGTCAGTGAAGCCCCGCCCCCTAATCAGGGCTCAGCTTCGCTCCCAGCACAAAGCCCCTCCAAGCCTCTACACATACAGATACTACCAATACGAAACCGAACACACACATATACCTTCTCCTCCAACAGAACTCCCATTCAAACTCCCGTGTTTACAGCTCTGTTTCCTAGCTCCTGTACCGCTGCAGCTGTCTGTGTCGCTGCCTGACTGGCTGCTCCCTTTATAGGACCCCTGGTGAGTGAAGCCCCGCAACCTAATCAGGACTCAGCTTCTCTCCCAGCAAAAAGCCCCTACGCATACAGATACTACCAAAACAAAACCAAACACACACAAATACCTCCTCTTCCAACAGAACTCCCACTCAAAGTCCCCTGTTTACAGCTCTGTTTGCTAGCTCCTGTGCCGCTGCCTGACTGGTTGCTAACTTTATAGGACCCCTAGTCAGTGAAGCCCCGCCCCCTAATCAGGGCTCAGCTTCTCTCCCAGCACAAAGCCCCTACACATACAGATACCACCAATACAAAACCAAACACACAATAATACCTTCTCCTCCAACAGAACTCCCACTCAAACTCCCCTGTTTACAGCTCTGTTTGCTAGCTCCTGTGCCCCTGCAGCTGTCTGTGACGCTGCCTGACTGGCTGCTACAATCATAGGACCCCTTGTCAGCGAAGCCCCGCCCCCTAATCAGGGCTCAGCTTCTCTCCCAGCACAAATCCCCTCCAAGCCTCTACACATACAGGTACTACCAATACAAAACCAAACACACACACAAATGCCTTCTCCAACAGAACTCCCACTCAAACTTCCCTGTTTACAGCTCTGTTTGCTAGCTCCAGTGCCGCTGCAGGTGTCTGTGCCGCTGCCTGACTGGCTGCTACAATCATAGGACCCCTAGTCAGCGAAGCCCCGCCCCCTGATCAGGGCTCAGCTTTTCTCGCAGCACAAAGCCCCTCCAAGCCTTTACACATACAGATACTACCAATACAAAACCAAACACACACATATACCTTCTCCTCCAACAGAACTCCCACTCAAACTCCCGTGTTTACAGCTCTGTTTGCTAGCTGCTGTGCCGCTGCCTGACTGGCTGCTCCCTTTATAGGACGCCTAGTCAGTGATGCCCCGCCCCCTTATCAGGGCTCAGTTTCTCTCCCTGCACAAAGCCTCTACACATACAGATACTACCAATACAAAACCAAACACACACAAACACCTTCTCCTCCAACAGAACTCCCACTCAAACTCCCCTGTTTACAGCTCTGTTTGCTAGCTCCTGTGCCGCTGCCTGACTGGCTGCTACCTTTCTAGGACCCCTAGTCAGGGAAGCCCCGCCCCCTAATCAGGGCTCAGCTTCTCTCCCAGCACAAAGCCTCTACACATACAGATACTACCAATACAAAACCAAACACACACAAATACCTTCTCTTCCAACAGAACTCCCACTCAAAGTCCCCTGTTTACAGCTCTGTTTGCTAGCTCCTGTGCCGCTGCCTGACTGGTTGCAAACTTTATAGGACCCCTAGTCAGTGAAGCCCCGCCCCCTAATCAGGGCTCAGCTTCGCTCCCAGCACAAAGCCCCTCCAAGCCTCTACACATACAGATACCACCAATACAAACCAAACACACACACAAATACCTTCTCCTCCAACAGAACTCCCACTCAAACTCCCCTGTTTACAGCTCTCTTTGCTAGCTCCTGTGCCACTGCAGCTGTCTGTGCCGCTGCCTGACTGGCTGCTGCCTTTATAGTACCCCTAGTAAGTGAAGCCCCGCCCCCTAATCAGGGCTCAGCTTCTCTCCCAGCACAAAGCCCCTACACATACAGATACCACCAATACAAAACCAAACACACACAAATACCTTCTCCTCCAACAGAACTCCCACTCAAACTCCCCTGTTTACAGCTCTGTTTGCTAGCTCCTGTGCCGCTGCAGCTGTCCGTGCTGCCGCCTGACTGGCTGCTCTCTTTATAGGACCCCTCGTCAGTTAAGCCCCATCCCCGAATCAGGGCTCAGCTTCTCTCCCAGTACAAAACCCCCACAAGCCTCTACACATACAGATACTACCAATGCAAAACCAAACACACACAAATACCTTCTCCTCCAACAGAACTCCCCCTCAAACTCCCGTTTACAGCTCTGTTTGCAAGCCCCTGTGCCGCTGCAGCTGTCTGTGCCCCTGCCTGACTGGCTGCTCCCTTTATAGGACCCCTCGTCAGTTAAGCCCCGCCCCCTAATCAGGGCTCAGCTTCTCTCCCAGCACAAAGCCCCTACACATACAGGTGCTACCAATACAAAACCAAACACACAAATACCTTCTCCTCCAACAGAACTCCCACTCAAACTCCCCTGTTTACAGCTCTATTTGCTAGCTCCTTTGCCGCTGCAGCTGTCTGTGCCGCTGCCTGACTGGCTGGTACCTTTATAGGACCCCTAGTCAGGGAAGCCCCGCCCCCTAATCAGCTCTCAGCTTCTCTCCCAGCACAAAGCCCCTCCAAGCCTCTACACATACAGATACTACCAATACAAAACCAAACACACACAAATACCTTCTCTTCCAAAAGAACTCCCACTCAAACTCCCCTTTTTACAGCTCTGTTTGCTAGCTCCTGTGCCGCTGCCTGACTGGCTGCTACCTTTATGGGACCCCTAGTCAGGGAAGCCCCGCCCCCTAATCAGGGCTCAGCTTCTCTCCCAGCACAAAGCCCCTCCAAGCCCCAACACATACAGATACTACCAATACAAAACCAGACAAACACAAATACCTTCTCCTCCAACAGAACTCCCACTCAAACTCCCCTGTTTACAGCTCTGTTTGCTCGCTCCTGTGCCGCTGCCTGACTGGCTGATACCTTTATAGGACCCCTAGTCAGTGAAGCCCCGCCCCCTAATCAGGGCTCAGCTTTTCTCCCAGCACAAAGCCCCTCCAAGCCTTTACACATACAGATACTACCAATACAAAACCAAACACACACACAAATACCATCTCCTCCAACAGAATTCCCACTCAAACTCCCCTGTTTAGAGCTCTGTTTGCTAGCCCCTGTATCGCTGCAGCTGTCTGTGCAGCTGCCTGACTGGCTGCTCCCTTTATAGGACCCCTAGTCAGTGAAGCCCCGCCCCCTAATCAGGGCTCAGCTTCTCTCCCAGCACAAAGCCCCGACACATACAGATACCACCAATACAAAACCAAACACACACAAATACCTTCTCCTCCAACAGAACTCCCACTCAAACTCCCCTGTTTACAGCTCTCTTTGCTAGCTCCTGTGCCACTGCAGCTGTCTGTGCCGCTGCCTGACTGGCTGCTGCCTTTATAGGACCCCTAGTCAGTGAAGCCCCGCCCCCTAATCAGGGCTCAGCTTCGCTCCCAGCACAAAGCCCCTCCAAGCCTCTACACATACAGATACTACCAATACGAAACCGAACACACACATATACCTTCTCCTCCAACAGAACTCCCATTCAAACTCCCGTGTTTACAGCTCTGTTTCCTAGCTCCTGTACCGCTGCAGCTGTCTGTGTCGCTGCCTGACTGGCTGCTCCCTTTATAGGACCCTAGTCAGTGAAGCCCCGCCCCCTAATCAGGGCTCAGCTTCTCTCCCAGCACAAAGCCCCTCCAAGCCTCTACACATACAGATACCACCAACACAAAACCAAACACACACAAATACCTTCTCCTCCAACAGAACTCCCACTCAAACTACCCTGTTTACAGCTCTGTTTGCTAGCTCCTGTGCCGCTGCCTGACTGGCTGCAACCTTTATAGGACCCCTAGTCAGGGAAGCCCCGCCCCCTAGTCAGGGCTCAGCTTTTCTCCCAGCACAAAGCCCCTCCAAGCCTCTACACATACAGATACTACCAATACGAAACCAAACACACACATATACCTTCTCCTCCAACAGAACTCCCACTCATACTCCCGTGTTTACAGCTCTGTTTGCTAGCTCCTGTACCGCTGCCTGACTGCTGCTACCTTTCTAGGACCCCTAGTCAGTGAAGCCCCGCCCCCTAATCAGGGCTCAGCTTTTCCCCCAGCACAAAGACCCTACATATACAGATACTACCAATACAAAACCGAACACACACACAAATACCTTCTCTTCCAACAGAACTCCCACTCATACTCCCCTGTTTACAGCTCTGTTTGCTAGCTCCTGTGCCGCTGCCTGACTGGCTGCTACCTTTCTAGGACCCCTAGTCAGGGAAGCCCCGCCCCCTAATCAGGGCTCAGCTTCTCTCCCAGAACAAAGCCTCTACACATACAGATACTACCAATACAAAACCAAACACACACAAATACCTTCTCCTCCAACAGAACTCCCACTCTAACTCCCCCGTTTACAGCTCTGTTTGCTAGCTGTCTGTGCCGCTGCCTGACCAGCTGCTACCTTTACAGGACCCGTAGTCAGTCAAGCCCCATCCCCGAATCAGGGCTCAGCTTCTCTCCCAGTACAAAGCCCCCACAAGCCTCTACACATACAGATACTACCAATGCAAAACCAAACACACACAAATAGCTTCTCCTCCAACAGAACTCCCACTCAAACTACCCTGTTTACAGCTCTGTTTGCTAGCTCCTGTGCCGCTGCCTGACTGGCTGCAACCTTTATAGGACCCCTAGTCAGGGAAGCCCCGCCCCCTAGTCAGGGCTCAGCTTTTCTCCCAGCACAAAGCCCCTCCAAACCTCTACACATACAGATACTACCAATACGAAACCAAACACACACATATACCTTCTCCTCCAACAGAACTCCCACTCAAACTCCCGCGTTTACTGCACTGTTTGCTAGCTGCTGTGCCGCTGCCTGACTGGCTGCTACTTTTATAGGACGCCTAGTCAGTGAAGCCCCGCCCCCTTATCAGGGCTCAGCTTCTCTCCCAGCACAAAGCCTCTACACATACAGACACTACCAATACAAAACCACACACACACAAACACCTTCTCCTCCAACAGAACTCCCACTCATACTCCCCTGTTTACAGCTCTGTTTGCTAGCTCCTGTACCGCTGCCTGACTGCTGCTACCTTTCTAGGACCCCTAGTCAGTGAAGCCCCGCCCCCTAATCAGGGCTCAGCTTTTCCCCCAGCACAAAGACCCTACACATACAGATACTACCAATACAAAACCGAACACACACACAAATACCTTCTCTTCCAACAGAACTCCCACTCATACTCCCCTGTTTACAGCTCTGTTTGCTAGCTCCTATGCCGCTGCCTGACTGGCTGCTAACTTTATAGGACCCCTAGTCAGTGAAGCCCCGCCCGCTAATCAGGGCTCAGCTTCCCTCCCAGCACAGAGCCCCTCCAAGCCTCTACACATACAGATACTACCAATACAAAACCAAACACACACACAAATACGTTCTCCTCCAACAGAAATCCCACTCAAACTCCCCTGTTTACAGCTCTGTTTGCTAGCTCCTGTACCGCTGCAGCTGTCTGTGTCGCTGCCTGACTGGCTGCTCCCTTTATAGGACCCCTAGTCAGGGAAGCCCCGCCCCCTAATCAGGGCTCAGCTTCTCTCCCAGCACAAAGCCCCTACACATACAGATACCACCAACACAAAACCAAACACACACAAATACCTTCTCCTCGAACAGAACTCCCACTCAAACTCCCCTGTTTACAGCTCTCTTTGCTAGCTCCTGTACCGCTGCAGCTGTCTGTGCAGCTGCCTGACTGGCTGCTCCCTTTATAGGAACCCTAGTCAGTGAAGCCCCGCCCCCTAATCAGGGCTCAGCTTCTCTCCCAGCACAAAGCCCCTCCAAGCCTCTACACATACAGATACTACCAATACAAAACCAAACAAACACAAATACGTTATTCTCCAACAGAACTCCCACTCAAACTCCCCTGTTTACAGCTCAGTTTGCAAGCTCCTGTGCCACTGCAGCTGTCTGTGCCGCTGCCTGACTGGCTGCTACCTTTATAGGACCCCTGGTGAGTGAAGCCCCGCACCCTAATCAGGACTCAGCTTCTCTCCCAGCAAAAAGCCCCTACACATACAGATACTACCAAAACAAAACCAAACACACACAAATACCTCCTCTTCCAACAGAACTCCCACTCAAAGTCCCCTGTTTACAGCTCTGTTTGCTAGCTCCTGTGCCGCTGCCTGACTGGTTGCTAACTTTATAGGACCCCTAGTCAGTGAAGCCCCGCCCCCTAATCAGGGCTCAGCTTCGCTCCCAGCACAAAGCCCCTCCAAGCCTCTACACATACATATACCACCAATACAAAACCAAACACACACACAAATACCTTCTCCTCCAACAGAACTCCCACTCAAACTCCCCTGTTTACAGCTCTCTTTGCTAGCTCCTGTGCCACTGCAGCTGTCTGTGCCGCTGCCTGACTGGCTGCTGCCTTTATAGGACCCCTAGTCAGTGAAGCCCCGCCCCCTAATCAGTTCTCAGCTTCTCTCTCAGCACAAAGCCCCTACACATACATATACCACCAACACAAAACCAAACACACAAAAATACCTTCTCCTCCAACCGAACTCCCACTCAAACTCCCCTGTTTACAGCTCTTTTTGCTAGCTCCTGTACCGCTGCAGCTGTCTGTGCAGCTGCCTGACTGGCTGCTCCCTTTATAGGACCCCTAGTAAGTGAAGCCCCGCCCCCTAATCAGGGCTCAGCTTCTCTCCCAGCACAAAGCCCCTACACATACAGATACCACCAATACAAAACCAAACACACAATAATACCTTCTCCTCCAACAGAACTCCCACTCAAACTCCCCTGTTTACAGCTCTGTTTGCTAGCTCCTGTGCCCCTGCAGCTGTCTGTGACGCTGCCTGACTGGCTGCTACAATCATAGGACCCCTTGTCAGCGAAGCCCCGCCCGCTAATCAGGGCTCAGCTTCTCTCCCAGCACAAATCCCCTCCAAGCCTCTACACATACAGGTACTACCAATACAAAACCAAACACACACACAAATGCCTTCTCCAACAGAACTCCCACTCAAACTTCCCTGTTTACAGCTCTGTTTGCTAGCTCCAGTGCCGCTGCAGGTGTCTGTGCCGCTGCCTGACTGGCTGCTACAATCATAGGACCCCTAGTCAGCGAAGCCCCGCCCCCTGATCAGGGCTCAGCTTTTCTCGCAGCACAAAGCCCCTCCAAGCCTTTACACATACAGATACTACCAATACAAAACCAAACACACACATATACCTTCTCCTCCAACAGAACTCCCACTCAAACTCCCGTGTTTACAGCTCTGTTTGCTAGCTGCTGTGCCGCTGCCTGACTGGCTGCTCCCTTTATAGGACGCCTAGTCAGTGATGCCCCGCCCCCTTATCAGGGCTCAGCTTCTCTCCCTGCACAAAGCCTCTACACATACAGATACTACCAATACAAAACCAAACACACACAAACACCTTCTCCTCCAACAGAACTCCCAGTCAAACTCCCCTGTTTACAGCTCTGTTTGCTAGCTCCTGTGCCGCTGCCTGACTGGCTGCTACCTTTCTAGGACCCCTAGTCAGGGAAGCCCCGCCCCCTAATCAGGGCTCAGCTTCTCTCCCAGCACAAAGCCTCTACACATACAGATACTACCAATACAAAACCAAACACACACAAACACCTTCTCCTCCAACAGAACTCCCACTCAAAGTCCCCTGTTTACAGCTCTGTTTGCTAGCTCCTGTGCCGCTGCCTGACTGGTTGCAAACTTTATAGGACCCCTAGTCAGTGAAGCCCCGCCCCCTAATCAGGGCTCAGCTTCGCTCCCAGCACAAAGCCCCTCCAAGCCTCTACACATACAGATACCACCAATACAAACCAAACACACACACAAATACCTTCTCCTCCAACAGAACTCCCACTCAAACTCCCCTGTTTACAGCTCTCTTTGCTAGCTCCTGTGCCACTGCAGCTGTCTGTGCCGCTGCCTGACTGGCTGCTGCCTTTATAGTACCCCTAGTAAGTGAAGCCCCGCCCCCTAATCAGGGCTCAGCTTCTCTCCCAGCACAAAGCCCCTACACATACAGATACCACCAATACAAAACCAAACACACACAAATACCTTCTCCTCCAACAGAACTCCCACTCAAACTCCCCTGTTTACAGCTCTGTTTGCTAGCTCCTGTGCCGCTGCAGCTGTCCGTGCTGCCGCCTGACTGGCTGCTCTCTTTATAGGACCCCTCGTCAGTTAAGCCCCATCCCCGAATCAGGGCTCAGCTTCTCTCCCAGTACAAAACCCCCACAAGCCTCTACACATACAGATACTACCAATGCAAAACCAAACACACACAAATACCTTCTCCTCCAACAGAACTCCCCCTCAAACTCCCGTTTACAGCTCTGTTTGCAAGCCCCTGTGCCGCTGCAGCTGTCTGTGCCCCTGCCTGACTGGCTGCTCCCTTTATAGGACCCCTCGTCAGTTAAGCCCCGCCCCCTAATCAGGGCTCAGCTTCTCTCCCAGCACAAAGCCCCTACACATACAGGTGCTACCAATACAAAACCAAACACACAAATACCTTCTCCTCCAACAGAACTCCCACTCAAACTCCCCTGTTTACAGCTCTATTTGCTAGCTCCTTTGCCGCTGCAGCTGTCTGTGCCGCTGCCTGACTGGCTGGTACCTTTATAGGACCCCTAGTCAGGGAAGCCCCGCCCCCTAATCATCTCTCAGCTTCTCTCCCAGCACAAAGCCCCTCCAAGCCTCTACACATACAGATACTACCAATACAAAACCAAACACACACAAATACCTTCTCTTCCAAAAGAACTCCCACTCAAACTCCCCTTTTTACAGCTCTGTTTGCTAGCTCCTGTGCCGCTGCCTGACTGGCTGCTACCTTTATGGGACCCCTAGTCAGGGAAGCCCCGCCCCCTAATCAGGGCTCAGCTTCTCTCCCAGCACAAAGCCCCTCCAAGCCCCAACACATACAGATACTACCAATACAAAACCAGACAAACACAAATACCTTCTCCTCCAACAGAACTCCCACTCAAACTCCCCTGTTTACAGCTCTGTTTGCTCGCTCCTGTGCCGCTGCCTGACTGGCTGATACCTTTATAGGACCCCTAGTCAGTGAAGCCCCGCCCCCTAATCAGGGCTCAGCTTTTCTCCCAGCACAAAGCCCCTCCAAGCCTTTACACATACAGATACTACCAATACAAAACCAAACACACACACAAATACCATCTCCTCCAACAGAATTCCCACTCAAACTCCCCTGTTTAGAGCTCTGTTTGCTAGCCCCTGTATCGCTGCAGCTGTCTGTGCAGCTGCCTGACTGGCTGCTCCCTTTATAGGACCCCTAGTCAGTGAAGCCCCGCCCCCTAATCAGGGCTCAGCTTCTCTCCCAGCACAAAGCCCCGACACATACAGATACCACCAATACAAAACCAAACACACACAAATACCTTCTCCTCCAACAGAACTCCCACTCAAACTCCCCTGTTTACAGCTCTCTTTGCTAGCTCCTGTGCCACTGCAGCTGTCTGTGCCGCTGCCTGACTGGCTGCTGCCTTTATAGGACCCCTAGTCAGTGAAGCCCCGCCCCCTAATCAGGGCTCAGCTTCGCTCCCAGCACAAAGCCCCTCCAAGCCTCTACACATACAGATACTACCAATACGAAACCGAACACACACATATACCTTCTCCTCCAACAGAACTCCCATTCAAACTCCCGTGTTTACAGCTCTGTTTCCTAGCTCCTGTACCGCTGCAGCTGTCTGTGTCGCTGCCTGACTGGCTGCTCCCTTTATAGGACCCCTGGTGAGTGAAGCCCCGCAACCTAATCAGGACTCAGCTTCTCTCCCAGCAAAAAGCCCCTACGCATACAGATACTACCAAAACAAAACCAAACACACACAAATACCTCCTCTTCCAACAGAACTCCCACTCAAAGTCCCCTGTTTACAGCTCTGTTTGCTAGCTCCTGTGCCGCTGCCTGACTGGTTGCTAACTTTATAGGACCCCTAGTCAGTGAAGCCCCGCCCCCTAATCAGGGCTCAGCTTCTCTCCCAGCACAAAGCCCCTACACATACAGATACCACCAATACAAAACCAAACACACAATAATACCTTCTCCTCCAACAGAACTCCCACTCAAACTCCCCTGTTTACAGCTCTGTTTGCTAGCTCCTGTGCCCCTGCAGCTGTCTGTGACGCTGCCTGACTGGCTGCTACAATCATAGGACCCCTTGTCAGCGAAGCCCCGCCCCCTAATCAGGGCTCAGCTTCTCTCCCAGCACAAATCCCCTCCAAGCCTCTACACATACAGGTACTACCAATACAAAACCAAACACACACACAAATGCCTTCTCCAACAGAACTCCCACTCAAACTTCCCTGTTTACAGCTCTGTTTGCTAGCTCCAGTGCCGCTGCAGGTGTCTGTGCCGCTGCCTGACTGGCTGCTACAATCATAGGACCCCTAGTCAGCGAAGCCCCGCCCCCTGATCAGGGCTCAGCTTTTCTCGCAGCACAAAGCCCCTCCAAGCCTTTACACATACAGATACTACCAATACAAAACCAAACACACACATATACCTTCTCCTCCAACAGAACTCCCACTCAAACTCCCGTGTTTACAGCTCTGTTTGCTAGCTGCTGTGCCGCTGCCTGACTGGCTGCTCCCTTTATAGGACGCCTAGTCAGTGATGCCCCGCCCCCTTATCAGGGCTCAGTTTCTCTCCCTGCACAAAGCCTCTACACATACAGATACTACCAATACAAAACCAAACACACACAAACACCTTCTCCTCCAACAGAACTCCCACTCAAACTCCCCTGTTTACAGCTCTGTTTGCTAGCTCCTGTGCCGCTGCCTGACTGGCTGCTACCTTTCTAGGACCCCTAGTCAGGGAAGCCCCGCCCCCTAATCAGGGCTCAGCTTCTCTCCCAGCACAAAGCCTCTACACATACAGATACTACCAATACAAAACCAAACACACACAAATACCTTCTCTTCCAACAGAACTCCCACTCAAAGTCCCCTGTTTACAGCTCTGTTTGCTAGCTCCTGTGCCGCTGCCTGACTGGTTGCAAACTTTATAGGACCCCTAGTCAGTGAAGCCCCGCCCCCTAATCAGGGCTCAGCTTCGCTCCCAGCACAAAGCCCCTCCAAGCCTCTACACATACAGATACCACCAATACAAACCAAACACACACACAAATACCTTCTCCTCCAACAGAACTCCCACTCAAACTCCCCTGTTTACAGCTCTCTTTGCTAGCTCCTGTGCCACTGCAGCTGTCTGTGCCGCTGCCTGACTGGCTGCTGCCTTTATAGTACCCCTAGTAAGTGAAGCCCCGCCCCCTAATCAGGGCTCAGCTTCTCTCCCAGCACAAAGCCCCTACACATACAGATACCACCAATACAAAACCAAACACACACAAATACCTTCTCCTCCAACAGAACTCCCACTCAAACTCCCCTGTTTACAGCTCTGTTTGCTAGCTCCTGTGCCGCTGCAGCTGTCCGTGCTGCCGCCTGACTGGCTGCTCTCTTTATAGGACCCCTCGTCAGTTAAGCCCCATCCCCGAATCAGGGCTCAGCTTCTCTCCCAGTACAAAACCCCCACAAGCCTCTACACATACAGATACTACCAATGCAAAACCAAACACACACAAATACCTTCTCCTCCAACAGAACTCCCCCTCAAACTCCCGTTTACAGCTCTGTTTGCAAGCCCCTGTGCCGCTGCAGCTGTCTGTGCCCCTGCCTGACTGGCTGCTCCCTTTATAGGACCCCTCGTCAGTTAAGCCCCGCCCCCTAATCAGGGCTCAGCTTCTCTCCCAGCACAAAGCCCCTACACATACAGGTGCTACCAATACAAAACCAAACACACAAATACCTTCTCCTCCAACAGAACTCCCACTCAAACTCCCCTGTTTACAGCTCTATTTGCTAGCTCCTTTGCCGCTGCAGCTGTCTGTGCCGCTGCCTGACTGGCTGGTACCTTTATAGGACCCCTAGTCAGGGAAGCCCCGCCCCCTAATCAGCTCTCAGCTTCTCTCCCAGCACAAAGCCCCTCCAAGCCTCTACACATACAGATACTACCAATACAAAACCAAACACACACAAATACCTTCTCTTCCAAAAGAACTCCCACTCAAACTCCCCTTTTTACAGCTCTGTTTGCTAGCTCCTGTGCCGCTGCCTGACTGGCTGCTACCTTTATGGGACCCCTAGTCAGGGAAGCCCCGCCCCCTAATCAGGGCTCAGCTTCTCTCCCAGCACAAAGCCCCTCCAAGCCCCAACACATACAGATACTACCAATACAAAACCAGACAAACACAAATACCTTCTCCTCCAACAGAACTCCCACTCAAACTCCCCTGTTTACAGCTCTGTTTGCTCGCTCCTGTGCCGCTGCCTGACTGGCTGATACCTTTATAGGACCCCTAGTCAGTGAAGCCCCGCCCCCTAATCAGGGCTCAGCTTTTCTCCCAGCACAAAGCCCCTCCAAGCCTTTACACATACAGATACTACCAATACAAAACCAAACACACACACAAATACCATCTCCTCCAACAGAATTCCCACTCAAACTCCCCTGTTTAGAGCTCTGTTTGCTAGCCCCTGTATCGCTGCAGCTGTCTGTGCAGCTGCCTGACTGGCTGCTCCCTTTATAGGACCCCTAGTCAGTGAAGCCCCGCCCCCTAATCAGGGCTCAGCTTCTCTCCCAGCACAAAGCCCCGACACATACAGATACCACCAATACAAAACCAAACACACACAAATACCTTCTCCTCCAACAGAACTCCCACTCAAACTCCCCTGTTTACAGCTCTCTTTGCTAGCTCCTGTGCCACTGCAGCTGTCTGTGCCGCTGCCTGACTGGCTGCTGCCTTTATAGGACCCCTAGTCAGTGAAGCCCCGCCCCCTAATCAGGGCTCAGCTTCGCTCCCAGCACAAAGCCCCTCCAAGCCTCTACACATACAGATACTACCAATACGAAACCGAACACACACATATACCTTCTCCTCCAACAGAACTCCCATTCAAACTCCCGTGTTTACAGCTCTGTTTCCTAGCTCCTGTACCGCTGCAGCTGTCTGTGTCGCTGCCTGACTGGCTGCTCCCTTTATAGGACCCCTAGTCAGTGAAGCCCCGCCCCCTAATCAGGGCTCAGCTTCTCTCCCAGCACAAAGCCCCTCCAAGCCTCTACACATACAGATACCACCAACACAAAACCAAACACACACAAATACCTTCTCCTCCAACAGAACTCCCACTCAAACTACCCTGTTTACAGCTCTGTTTGCTAGCTCCTGTGCCGCTGCCTGACTGGCTGCAACCTTTATAGGACCCCTAGTCAGGGAAGCCCCGCCCCCTAGTCAGGGCTCAGCTTTTCTCCCAGCACAAAGCCCCTCCAAGCCTCTACACATACAGATACTACCAATACGAAACCAAACACACACATATACCTTCTCCTCCAACAGAACTCCCACTCATACTCCCGTGTTTACAGCTCTGTTTGCTAGCTCCTGTACCGCTGCCTGACTGCTGCTACCTTTCTAGGACCCCTAGTCAGTGAAGCCCCGCCCCCTAATCAGGGCTCAGCTTTTCCCCCAGCACAAAGACCCTACATATACAGATACTACCAATACAAAACCGAACACACACACAAATACCTTCTCTTCCAACAGAACTCCCACTCATACTCCCCTGTTTACAGCTCTGTTTGCTAGCTCCTGTGCCGCTGCCTGACTGGCTGCTACCTTTCTAGGACCCCTAGTCAGGGAAGCCCCGCCCCCTAATCAGGGCTCAGCTTCTCTCCCAGAACAAAGCCTCTACACATACAGATACTACCAATACAAAACCAAACACACACAAATACCTTCTCCTCCAACAGAACTCCCACTCTAACTCCCCCGTTTACAGCTCTGTTTGCTAGCTGTCTGTGCCGCTGCCTGACCAGCTGCTACCTTTACAGGACCCGTAGTCAGTCAAGCCCCATCCCCGAATCAGGGCTCAGCTTCTCTCCCAGTACAAAGCCCCCACAAGCCTCTACACATACAGATACTACCAATGCAAAACCAAACACACACAAATAGCTTCTCCTCCAACAGAACTCCCACTCAAACTACCCTGTTTACAGCTCTGTTTGCTAGCTCCTGTGCCGCTGCCTGACTGGCTGCAACCTTTATAGGACCCCTAGTCAGGGAAGCCCCGCCCCCTAGTCAGGGCTCAGCTTTTCTCCCAGCACAAAGCCCCTCCAAACCTCTACACATACAGATACTACCAATACGAAACCAAACACACACATATACCTTCTCCTCCAACAGAACTCCCACTCAAACTCCCGCGTTTACTGCACTGTTTGCTAGCTGCTGTGCCGCTGCCTGACTGGCTGCTACTTTTATAGGACGCCTAGTCAGTGAAGCCCCGCCCCCTTATCAGGGCTCAGCTTCTCTCCCAGCACAAAGCCTCTACACATACAGACACTACCAATACAAAACCACACACACACAAACACCTTCTCCTCCAACAGAACTCCCACTCATACTCCCCTGTTTACAGCTCTGTTTGCTAGCTCCTGTACCGCTGCCTGACTGCTGCTACCTTTCTAGGACCCCTAGTCAGTGAAGCCCCGCCCCCTAATCAGGGCTCAGCTTTTCCCCCAGCACAAAGACCCTACACATACAGATACTACCAATACAAAACCGAACACACACACAAATACCTTCTCTTCCAACAGAACTCCCACTCATACTCCCCTGTTTACAGCTCTGTTTGCTAGCTCCTATGCCGCTGCCTGACTGGCTGCTAACTTTATAGGACCCCTAGTCAGTGAAGCCCCGCCCGCTAATCAGGGCTCAGCTTCCCTCCCAGCACAGAGCCCCTCCAAGCCTCTACACATACAGATACTACCAATACAAAACCAAACACACACACAAATACGTTCTCCTCCAACAGAAATCCCACTCAAACTCCCCTGTTTACAGCTCTGTTTGCTAGCTCCTGTACCGCTGCAGCTGTCTGTGTCGCTGCCTGACTGGCTGCTCCCTTTATAGGACCCCTAGTCAGGGAAGCCCCGCCCCCTAATCAGGGCTCAGCTTCTCTCCCAGCACAAAGCCCCTACACATACAGATACCACCAACACAAAACCAAACACACACAAATACCTTCTCCTCGAACAGAACTCCCACTCAAACTCCCCTGTTTACAGCTCTCTTTGCTAGCTCCTGTACCGCTGCAGCTGTCTGTGCAGCTGCCTGACTGGCTGCTCCCTTTATAGGAACCCTAGTCAGTGAAGCCCCGCCCCCTAATCAGGGCTCAGCTTCTCTCCCAGCACAAAGCCCCTCCAAGCCTCTACACATACAGATACTACCAATACAAAACCAAACAAACACAAATACGTTCTTCTCCAACAGAACTCCCACTCAAACTCCCCTGTTTACAGCTCAGTTTGCAAGCTCCTGTGCCACTGCAGCTGTCTGTGCCGCTGCCTGACTGGCTGCTACCTTTATAGGACCCCTGGTGAGTGAAGCCCCGCACCCTAATCAGGACTCAGCTTCTCTCCCAGCAAAAAGCCCCTACACATACAGATACTACCAAAACAAAACCAAACACACACAAATACCTCCTCTTCCAACAGAACTCCCACTCAAAGTCCCCTGTTTACAGCTCTGTTTGCTAGCTCCTGTGCCGCTGCCTGACTGGTTGCTAACTTTATAGGACCCCTAGTCAGTGAAGCCCCGCCCCCTAATCAGGGCTCAGCTTCGCTCCCAGCACAAAGCCCCTCCAAGCCTCTACACATACATATACCACCAATACAAAACCAAACACACACACAAATACCTTCTCCTCCAACAGAACTCCCACTCAAACTCCCCTGTTTACAGCTCTTTTTGCTAGCTCCTGTACCGCTGCAGCTGTCTGTGCAGCTGCCTGACTGGCTGCTCCCTTTATAGGACCCCTAGTAAGTGAAGCCCCGCCCCCTAATCAGGGCTCAGCTTCTCTCCCAGCACAAAGCCCCTACACATACAGATACCACCAATACAAAACCAAACACACAATAATACCTTCTCCTCCAACAGAACTCCCACTCAAACTCCCCTGTTTACAGCTCTGTTTGCTAGCTCCTGTGCCCCTGCAGCTGTCTGTGACGCTGCCTGACTGGCTGCTACAATCATAGGACCCCTTGTCAGCGAAGCCCCGCCCGCTAATCAGGGCTCAGCTTCTCTCCCAGCACAAATCCCCTCCAAGCCTCTACACATACAGGTACTACCAATACAAAACCAAACACACACACAAATGCCTTCTCCAACAGAACTCCCACTCAAACTTCCCTGTTTACAGCTCTGTTTGCTAGCTCCAGTGCCGCTGCAGGTGTCTGTGCCGCTGCCTGACTGGCTGCTACAATCATAGGACCCCTAGTCAGCGAAGCCCCGCCCCCTGATCAGGGCTCAGCTTTTCTCGCAGCACAAAGCCCCTCCAAGCCTTTACACATACAGATACTACCAATACAAAACCAAACACACACATATACCTTCTCCTCCAACAGAACTCCCACTCAAACTCCCGTGTTTACAGCTCTGTTTGCTAGCTGCTGTGCCGCTGCCTGACTGGCTGCTCCCTTTATAGGACGCCTAGTCAGTGATGCCCCGCCCCCTTATCAGGGCTCAGCTTCTCTCCCTGCACAAAGCCTCTACACATACAGATACTACCAATACAAAACCAAACACACACAAACACCTTCTCCTCCAACAGAACTCCCAGTCAAACTCCCCTGTTTACAGCTCTGTTTGCTAGCTCCTGTGCCGCTGCCTGACTGGCTGCTACCTTTCTAGGACCCCTAGTCAGGGAAGCCCCGCCCCCTAATCAGGGCTCAGCTTCTCTCCCAGCACAAAGCCTCTACACATACAGATACTACCAATACAAAACCAAACACACACAAACACCTTCTCCTCCAACAGAACTCCCACTCAAAGTCCCCTGTTTACAGCTCTGTTTGCTAGCTCCTGTGCCGCTGCCTGACTGGTTGCTAACTTTATAGGACCCCTAGTCAGTGAAGCCCCGCCCCCTAATCAGGGCTCAGCTTCGCTCCCAGCACAAAGCCCCTCCAAGCCTCTACACATACAGATACCACCAATACAAACCAAACACACACACAAATACCTTCTCCTCCAACAGAACTCCCACTCAAACTCCCCTGTTTACAGCTCTCTTTGCTAGCTCCTGTGCCACTGCAGCTGTCTGTGCCGCTGCCTGACTGGCTGCTGCCTTTATAGTACCCCTAGTAAGTGAAGCCCCGCCCCCTAATCAGGGCTCAGCTTCTCTCCCAGCACAAAGCCCCTACACATACAGATACCACCAATACAAAACCAAACACACACAAATACCTTCTCCTCCAACAGAACTCCCACTCAAACTCCCCTGTTTACAGCTCTGTTTGCTAGCTCCTGTGCCGCTGCAGCTGTCCGTGCTGCCGCCTGACTGGCTGCTCTCTTTATAGGACCCCTCGTCAGTTAAGCCCCATCCCCGAATCAGGGCTCAGCTTCTCTCCCAGTACAAAACCCCCACAAGCCTCTACACATACAGATACTACCAATGCAAAACCAAACACACACAAATACCTTCTCCTCCAACAGAACTCCCCCTCAAACTCCCGTTTACAGCTCTGTTTGCAAGCCCCTGTGCCGCTGCAGCTGTCTGTGCCCCTGCCTGACTGGCTGCTCCCTTTATAGGACCCCTCGTCAGTTAAGCCCCGCCCCCTAATCAGGGCTCAGCTTCTCTCCCAGCACAAAGCCCCTACACATACAGGTGCTACCAATACAAAACCAAACACACAAATACCTTCTCCTCCAACAGAACTCCCACTCAAACTCCCCTGTTTACAGCTCTATTTGCTAGCTCCTTTGCCGCTGCAGCTGTCTGTGCCGCTGCCTGACTGGCTGGTACCTTTATAGGACCCCTAGTCAGGGAAGCCCCGCCCCCTAATCATCTCTCAGCTTCTCTCCCAGCACAAAGCCCCTCCAAGCCTCTACACATACAGATACTACCAATACAAAACCAAACACACACAAATACCTTCTCTTCCAAAAGAACTCCCACTCAAACTCCCCTTTTTACAGCTCTGTTTGCTAGCTCCTGTGCCGCTGCCTGACTGGCTGCTACCTTTATGGGACCCCTAGTCAGGGAAGCCCCGCCCCCTAATCAGGGCTCAGCTTCTCTCCCAGCACAAAGCCCCTCCAAGCCCCAACACATACAGATACTACCAATACAAAACCAGACAAACACAAATACCTTCTCCTCCAACAGAACTCCCACTCAAACTCCCCTGTTTACAGCTCTGTTTGCTCGCTCCTGTGCCGCTGCCTGACTGGCTGATACCTTTATAGGACCCCTAGTCAGTGAAGCCCCGCCCCCTAATCAGGGCTCAGCTTTTCTCCCAGCACAAAGCCCCTCCAAGCCTTTACACATACAGATACTACCAATACAAAACCAAACACACACACAAATACCATCTCCTCCAACAGAATTCCCACTCAAACTCCCCTGTTTAGAGCTCTGTTTGCTAGCCCCTGTATCGCTGCAGCTGTCTGTGCAGCTGCCTGACTGGCTGCTCCCTTTATAGGACCCCTAGTCAGTGAAGCCCCGCCCCCTAATCAGGGCTCAGCTTCTCTCCCAGCACAAAGCCCCGACACATACAGATACCACCAATACAAAACCAAACACACACAAATACCTTCTCCTCCAACAGAACTCCCACTCAAACTCCCCTGTTTACAGCTCTCTTTGCTAGCTCCTGTGCCACTGCAGCTGTCTGTGCCGCTGCCTGACTGGCTGCTGCCTTTATAGGACCCCTAGTCAGTGAAGCCCCGCCCCCTAATCAGGGCTCAGCTTCGCTCCCAGCACAAAGCCCCTCCAAGCCTCTACACATACAGATACTACCAATACGAAACCGAACACACACATATACCTTCTCCTCCAACAGAACTCCCATTCAAACTCCCGTGTTTACAGCTCTGTTTCCTAGCTCCTGTACCGCTGCAGCTGTCTGTGTCGCTGCCTGACTGGCTGCTCCCTTTATAGGACCCCTAGTCAGTGAAGCCCCGCCCCCTAATCAGGGCTCAGCTTCTCTCCCAGCACAAAGCCCCTCCAAGCCTCTACACATACAGATACCACCAACACAAAACCAAACACACACAAATACCTTCTCCTCCAACAGAACTCCCACTCAAACTACCCTGTTTACAGCTCTGTTTGCTAGCTCCTGTGCCGCTGCCTGACTGGCTGCAACCTTTATAGGACCCCTAGTCAGGGAAGCCCCGCCCCCTAGTCAGGGCTCAGCTTTTCTCCCAGCACAAAGCCCCTCCAAGCCTCTACACATACAGATACTACCAATACGAAACCAAACACACACATATACCTTCTCCTCCAACAGAACTCCCACTCATACTCCCGTGTTTACAGCTCTGTTTGCTAGCTCCTGTACCGCTGCCTGACTGCTGCTACCTTTCTAGGACCCCTAGTCAGTGAAGCCCCGCCCCCTAATCAGGGCTCAGCTTTTCCCCCAGCACAAAGACCCTACATATACAGATACTACCAATACAAAACCGAACACACACACAAATACCTTCTCTTCCAACAGAACTCCCACTCATACTCCCCTGTTTACAGCTCTGTTTGCTAGCTCCTGTGCCGCTGCCTGACTGGCTGCTACCTTTCTAGGACCCCTAGTCAGGGAAGCCCCGCCCCCTAATCAGGGCTCAGCTTCTCTCCCAGAACAAAGCCTCTACACATACAGATACTACCAATACAAAACCAAACACACACAAATACCTTCTCCTCCAACAGAACTCCCACTCTAACTCCCCCGTTTACAGCTCTGTTTGCTAGCTGTCTGTGCCGCTGCCTGACCAGCTGCTACCTTTACAGGACCCGTAGTCAGTCAAGCCCCATCCCCGAATCAGGGCTCAGCTTCTCTCCCAGTACAAAGCCCCCACAAGCCTCTACACATACAGATACTACCAATGCAAAACCAAACACACACAAATAGCTTCTCCTCCAACAGAACTCCCACTCAAACTACCCTGTTTACAGCTCTGTTTGCTAGCTCCTGTGCCGCTGCCTGACTGGCTGCAACCTTTATAGGACCCCTAGTCAGGGAAGCCCCGCCCCCTAGTCAGGGCTCAGCTTTTCTCCCAGCACAAAGCCCCTCCAAACCTCTACACATACAGATACTACCAATACGAAACCAAACACACACATATACCTTCTCCTCCAACAGAACTCCCACTCAAACTCCCGCGTTTACTGCACTGTTTGCTAGCTGCTGTGCCGCTGCCTGACTGGCTGCTACTTTTATAGGACGCCTAGTCAGTGAAGCCCCGCCCCCTTATCAGGGCTCAGCTTCTCTCCCAGCACAAAGCCTCTACACATACAGACACTACCAATACAAAACCACACACACACAAACACCTTCTCCTCCAACAGAACTCCCACTCATACTCCCCTGTTTACAGCTCTGTTTGCTAGCTCCTGTACCGCTGCCTGACTGCTGCTACCTTTCTAGGACCCCTAGTCAGTGAAGCCCCGCCCCCTAATCAGGGCTCAGCTTTTCCCCCAGCACAAAGACCCTACACATACAGATACTACCAATACAAAACCGAACACACACACAAATACCTTCTCTTCCAACAGAACTCCCACTCATACTCCCCTGTTTACAGCTCTGTTTGCTAGCTCCTATGCCGCTGCCTGACTGGCTGCTAACTTTATAGGACCCCTAGTCAGTGAAGCCCCGCCCGCTAATCAGGGCTCAGCTTCCCTCCCAGCACAGAGCCCCTCCAAGCCTCTACACATACAGATACTACCAATACAAAACCAAACACACACACAAATACGTTCTCCTCCAACAGAAATCCCACTCAAACTCCCCTGTTTACAGCTCTGTTTGCTAGCTCCTGTACCGCTGCAGCTGTCTGTGTCGCTGCCTGACTGGCTGCTCCCTTTATAGGACCCCTAGTCAGGGAAGCCCCGCCCCCTAATCAGGGCTCAGCTTCTCTCCCAGCACAAAGCCCCTACACATACAGATACCACCAACACAAAACCAAACACACACAAATACCTTCTCCTCGAACAGAACTCCCACTCAAACTCCCCTGTTTACAGCTCTCTTTGCTAGCTCCTGTACCGCTGCAGCTGTCTGTGCAGCTGCCTGACTGGCTGCTCCCTTTATAGGAACCCTAGTCAGTGAAGCCCCGCCCCCTAATCAGGGCTCAGCTTCTCTCCCAGCACAAAGCCCCTCCAAGCCTCTACACATACAGATACTACCAATACAAAACCAAACAAACACAAATACGTTCTTCTCCAACAGAACTCCCACTCAAACTCCCCTGTTTACAGCTCAGTTTGCAAGCTCCTGTGCCACTGCAGCTGTCTGTGCCGCTGCCTGACTGGCTGCTACCTTTATAGGACCCCTGGTGAGTGAAGCCCCGCACCCTAATCAGGACTCAGCTTCTCTCCCAGCAAAAAGCCCCTACACATACAGATACTACCAAAACAAAACCAAACACACACAAATACCTCCTCTTCCAACAGAACTCCCACTCAAAGTCCCCTGTTTACAGCTCTGTTTGCTAGCTCCTGTGCCGCTGCCTGACTGGTTGCTAACTTTATAGGACCCCTAGTCAGTGAAGCCCCGCCCCCTAATCAGGGCTCAGCTTCGCTCCCAGCACAAAGCCCCTCCAAGCCTCTACACATACATATACCACCAATACAAAACCAAACACACACACAAATACCTTCTCCTCCAACAGAACTCCCACTCAAACTCCCCTGTTTACAGCTCTCTTTGCTAGCTCCTGTGCCACTGCAGCTGTCTGTGCCGCTGCCTGACTGGCTGCTGCCTTTATAGGACCCCTAGTCAGTGAAGCCCCGCCCCCTAATCAGTTCTCAGCTTCTCTCTCAGCACAAAGCCCCTACACATACATATACCACCAACACAAAACCAAACACACAAAAATACCTTCTCCTCCAACCGAACTCCCACTCAAACTCCCCTGTTTACAGCTCTTTTTGCTAGCTCCTGTACCGCTGCAGCTGTCTGTGCAGCTGCCTGACTGGCTGCTCCCTTTATAGGACCCCTAGTAAGTGAAGCCCCGCCCCCTAATCAGGGCTCAGCTTCTCTCCCAGCACAAAGCCCCTACACATACAGATACCACCAATACAAAACCAAACACACAATAATACCTTCTCCTCCAACAGAACTCCCACTCAAACTCCCCTGTTTACAGCTCTGTTTGCTAGCTCCTGTGCCCCTGCAGCTGTCTGTGACGCTGCCTGACTGGCTGCTACAATCATAGGACCCCTTGTCAGCGAAGCCCCGCCCGCTAATCAGGGCTCAGCTTCTCTCCCAGCACAAATCCCCTCCAAGCCTCTACACATACAGGTACTACCAATACAAAACCAAACACACACACAAATGCCTTCTCCAACAGAACTCCCACTCAAACTTCCCTGTTTACAGCTCTGTTTGCTAGCTCCAGTGCCGCTGCAGGTGTCTGTGCCGCTGCCTGACTGGCTGCTACAATCATAGGACCCCTAGTCAGCGAAGCCCCGCCCCCTGATCAGGGCTCAGCTTTTCTCGCAGCACAAAGCCCCTCCAAGCCTTTACACATACAGATACTACCAATACAAAACCAAACACACACATATACCTTCTCCTCCAACAGAACTCCCACTCAAACTCCCGTGTTTACAGCTCTGTTTGCTAGCTGCTGTGCCGCTGCCTGACTGGCTGCTCCCTTTATAGGACGCCTAGTCAGTGATGCCCCGCCCCCTTATCAGGGCTCAGCTTCTCTCCCTGCACAAAGCCTCTACACATACAGATACTACCAATACAAAACCAAACACACACAAACACCTTCTCCTCCAACAGAACTCCCAGTCAAACTCCCCTGTTTACAGCTCTGTTTGCTAGCTCCTGTGCCGCTGCCTGACTGGCTGCTACCTTTCTAGGACCCCTAGTCAGGGAAGCCCCGCTCCCTAATCAGGGCTCAGCTTCTCTCCCAGCACAAAGCCTCTACACATACAGATACTACCAATACAAAACCAAACACACACAAACACCTTCTCCTCCAACAGAACTCCCACTCAAAGTCCCCTGTTTACAGCTCTGTTTGCTAGCTCCTGTGCCGCTGCCTGACTGGTTGCTAACTTTATAGGACCCCTAGTCAGTGAAGCCCCGCCCCCTAATCAGGGCTCAGCTTCGCTCCCAGCACAAAGCCCCTCCAAGCCTCTACACATACAGATACCACCAATACAAACCAAACACACACACAAATACCTTCTCCTCCAACAGAACTCCCACTCAAACTCCCCTGTTTACAGCTCTCTTTGCTAGCTCCTGTGCCACTGCAGCTGTCTGTGCCGCTGCCTGACTGGCTGCTGCCTTTATAGTACCCCTAGTAAGTGAAGCCCCGCCCCCTAATCAGGGCTCAGCTTCTCTCCCAGCACAAAGCCCCTACACATACAGATACCACCAATACAAAACCAAACACACACAAATACCTTCTCCTCCAACAGAACTCCCACTCAAACTCCCCCTGTTTACAGCTCTGTTTGCTAGCTCCTGTGCCGCTGCAGCTGTCCGTGCTGCCGCCTGACTGGCTGCTCTCTTTATAGGACCCCTCGTCAGTTAAGCCCCATCCCCGAATCAGGGCTCAGCTTCTCTCCCAGTACAAAACCCCCACAAGCCTCTACACATACAGATACTACCAATGCAAAACCAAACACACACAAATACCTTCTCCTCCAACAGAACTCCCCCTCAAACTCCCGTTTACAGCTCTGTTTGCAAGCCCCTGTGCCGCTGCAGCTGTCTGTGCCCCTGCCTGACTGGCTGCTCCCTTTATAGGACCCCTCGTCAGTTAAGCCCCGCCCCCTAATCAGGGCTCAGCTTCTCTCCCAGCACAAAGCCCCTACACATACAGGTGCTACCAATACAAAACCAAACACACAAATACCTTCTCCTCCAACAGAACTCCCACTCAAACTCCCCTGTTTACAGCTCTATTTGCTAGCTCCTTTGCCGCTGCAGCTGTCTGTGCCGCTGCCTGACTGGCTGGTACCTTTATAGGACCCCTAGTCAGGGAAGCCCCGCCCCCTAATCATCTCTCAGCTTCTCTCCCAGCACAAAGCCCCTCCAAGCCTCTACACATACAGATACTACCAATACAAAACCAAACACACACAAATACCTTCTCTTCCAAAAGAACTCCCACTCAAACTCCCCTTTTTACAGCTCTGTTTGCTAGCTCCTGTGCCGCTGCCTGACTGGCTGCTACCTTTATGGGACCCCTAGTCAGGGAAGCCCCGCCCCCTAATCAGGGCTCAGCTTCTCTCCCAGCACAAAGCCCCTCCAAGCCCCAACACATACAGATACTACCAATACAAAACCAGACAAACACAAATACCTTCTCCTCCAACAGAACTCCCACTCAAACTCCCCTGTTTACAGCTCTGTTTGCTCGCTCCTGTGCCGCTGCCTGACTGGCTGATACCTTTATAGGACCCCTAGTCAGTGAAGCCCCGCCCCCTAATCAGGGCTCAGCTTTTCTCCCAGCACAAAGCCCCTCCAAGCCTTTACACATACAGATACTACCAATACAAAACCAAACACACACACAAATACCATCTCCTCCAACAGAATTCCCACTCAAACTCCCCTGTTTAGAGCTCTGTTTGCTAGCCCCTGTATCGCTGCAGCTGTCTGTGCAGCTGCCTGACTGGCTGCTCCCTTTATAGGACCCCTAGTCAGTGAAGCCCCGCCCCCTAATCAGGGCTCAGCTTCTCTCCCAGCACAAAGCCCCGACACATACAGATACCACCAATACAAAACCAAACACACACAAATACCTTCTCCTCCAACAGAACTCCCACTCAAACTCCCCTGTTTACAGCTCTCTTTGCTAGCTCCTGTGCCACTGCAGCTGTCTGTGCCGCTGCCTGACTGGCTGCTGCCTTTATAGGACCCCTAGTCAGTGAAGCCCCGCCCCCTAATCAGGGCTCAGCTTCGCTCCCAGCACAAAGCCCCTCCAAGCCTCTACACATACAGATACTACCAATACGAAACCGAACACACACATATACCTTCTCCTCCAACAGAACTCCCATTCAAACTCCCGTGTTTACAGCTCTGTTTCCTAGCTCCTGTACCGCTGCAGCTGTCTGTGTCGCTGCCTGACTGGCTGCTCCCTTTATAGGACCCCTAGTCAGTGAAGCCCCGCCCCCTAATCAGGGCTCAGCTTCTCTCCCAGCACAAAGCCCCTCCAAGCCTCTACACATACAGATACTACCAATACAAAACCAAACACACACAAACACCTTCTCCTCCAACAGAACTCCCACTCAAACTACCCTGTTTACAGCTCTGTTTGCTAGCTCCTGTGCCGCTGCCTGACTGGCTGCAACCTTTATAGGACCCCTAGTCAGGGAAGCCCCGCCCCCTAGTCAGGGCTCAGCTTTTCTCCCAGCACAAAGCCCCTCCAAGCCTCTACACATACAGATACTACCAATACGAAACCAAACACACACATATACCTTCTCCTCCAACAGAACTCCCACTCATACTCCCGTGTTTACAGCTCTGTTTGCTAGCTCCTGTACCGCTGCCTGACTGCTGCTACCTTTCTAGGACCCCTAGTCAGTGAAGCCCCGCCCCCTAATCAGGGCTCAGCTTTTCCCCCAGCACAAAGACCCTACATATACAGATACTACCAATACAAAACCGAACACACACACAAATACCTTCTCTTCCAACAGAACTCCCACTCATACTCCCCTGTTTACAGCTCTGTTTGCTAGCTCCTGTGCCGCTGCCTGACTGGCTGCTACCTTTCTAGGACCCCTAGTCAGGGAAGCCCCGCCCCCTAATCAGGGCTCAGCTTCTCTCCCAGAACAAAGCCTCTACACATACAGATACTACCAATACAAAACCAAACACACACAAATACCTTCTCCTCCAACAGAACTCCCACTCTAACTCCCCCGTTTACAGCTCTGTTTGCTAGCTGTCTGTGCCGCTGCCTGACCAGCTGCTACCTTTACAGGACCCGTAGTCAGTCAAGCCCCATCCCCGAATCAGGGCTCAGCTTCTCTCCCAGTACAAAGCCCCCACAAGCCTCTACACATACAGATACTACCAATGCAAAACCAAACACACACAAATAGCTTCTCCTCCAACAGAACTCCCACTCAAACTACCCTGTTTACAGCTCTGTTTGCTAGCTCCTGTGCCGCTGCCTGACTGGCTGCAACCTTTATAGGACCCCTAGTCAGGGAAGCCCCGCCCCCTAGTCAGGGCTCAGCTTTTCTCCCAGCACAAAGCCCCTCCAAACCTCTACACATACAGATACTACCAATACGAAACCAAACACACACATATACCTTCTCCTCCAACAGAACTCCCACTCAAACTCCCGCGTTTACTGCACTGTTTGCTAGCTGCTGTGCCGCTGCCTGACTGGCTGCTACTTTTATAGGACGCCTAGTCAGTGAAGCCCCGCCCCCTTATCAGGGCTCAGCTTCTCTCCCAGCACAAAGCCTCTACACATACAGACACTACCAATACAAAACCACACACACACAAACACCTTCTCCTCCAACAGAACTCCCACTCATACTCCCCTGTTTACAGCTCTGTTTGCTAGCTCCTGTACCGCTGCCTGACTGCTGCTACCTTTCTAGGACCCCTAGTCAGTGAAGCCCCGCCCCCTAATCAGGGCTCAGCTTTTCCCCCAGCACAAAGACCCTACACATACAGATACTACCAATACAAAACCGAACACACACACAAATACCTTCTCTTCCAACAGAACTCCCACTCATACTCCCCTGTTTACAGCTCTGTTTGCTAGCTCCTATGCCGCTGCCTGACTGGCTGCTAACTTTATAGGACCCCTAGTCAGTGAAGCCCCGCCCGCTAATCAGGGCTCAGCTTCCCTCCCAGCACAGAGCCCCTCCAAGCCTCTACACATACAGATACTACCAATACAAAACCAAACACACACACAAATACGTTCTCCTCCAACAGAAATCCCACTCAAACTCCCCTGTTTACAGCTCTGTTTGCTAGCTCCTGTACCGCTGCAGCTGTCTGTGTCGCTGCCTGACTGGCTGCTCCCTTTATAGGACCCCTAGTCAGGGAAGCCCCGCCCCCTAATCAGGGCTCAGCTTCTCTCCCAGCACAAAGCCCCTACACATACAGATACCACCAACACAAAACCAAACACACACAAATACCTTCTCCTCGAACAGAACTCCCACTCAAACTCCCCTGTTTACAGCTCTCTTTGCTAGCTCCTGTACCGCTGCAGCTGTCTGTGCAGCTGCCTGACTGGCTGCTCCCTTTATAGGAACCCTAGTCAGTGAAGCCCCGCCCCCTAATCAGGGCTCAGCTTCTCTCCCAGCACAAAGCCCCTCCAAGCCTCTACACATACAGATACTACCAATACAAAACCAAACAAACACAAATACGTTCTTCTCCAACAGAACTCCCACTCAAACTCCCCTGTTTACAGCTCAGTTTGCAAGCTCCTGTGCCACTGCAGCTGTCTGTGCCGCTGCCTGACTGGCTGCTACCTTTATAGGACCCCTGGTGAGTGAAGCCCCGCACCCTAATCAGGACTCAGCTTCTCTCCCAGCAAACAGCCCCTACACATACAGATACTACCAAAACAAAACCAAACACACACAAATACCTCCTCTTCCAACAGAACTCCCACTCAAAGTCCCCTGTTTACAGCTCTGTTTGCTAGCTCCTGTGCCGCTGCCTGACTGGTTGCTAACTTTATAGGACCCCTAGTCAGTGAAGCCCCGCCCCCTAATCAGGGCTCAGCTTCGCTCCCAGCACAAAGCCCCTCCAAGCCTCTACACATACATATACCACCAATACAAAACCAAACACACACACAAATACCTTCTCCTCCAACAGAACTCCCACTCAAACTCCCCTGTTTACAGCTCTCTTTGCTAGCTCCTGTGCCACTGCAGCTGTCTGTGCCGCTGCCTGACTGGCTGCTGCCTTTATAGGACCCCTAGTCAGTGAAGCCCCGCCCCCTAATCAGTTCTCAGCTTCTCTCTCAGCACAAAGCCCCTACACATACAGATACCACCAATACAAAACCAAACACACAATAATACCTTCTCCTCCAACAGAACTCCCACTCAAACTCCCCTGTTTACAGCTCTGTTTGCTAGCTCCTGTGCCCCTGCAGCTGTCTGTGACGCTGCCTGACTGGCTGCTACAATCATAGGACCCCTTGTCAGCGAAGCCCCGCCCGCTAATCAGGGCTCAGCTTCTCTCCCAGCACAAATCCCCTCCAAGCCTCTACACATACAGGTACTACCAATACAAAACCAAACACACACACAAATGCCTTCTCCAACAGAACTCCCACTCAAACTTCCCTGTTTACAGCTCTGTTTGCTAGCTCCAGTGCCGCTGCAGGTGTCTGTGCCGCTGCCTGACTGGCTGCTACAATCATAGGACCCCTAGTCAGCGAAGCCCCGCCCCCTGATCAGGGCTCAGCTTTTCTCGCAGCACAAAGCCCCTCCAAGCCTTTACACATACAGATACTACCAATACAAAACCAAACACACACATATACCTTCTCCTCCAACAGAACTCCCACTCAAACTCCCGTGTTTACAGCTCTGTTTGCTAGCTGCTGTGCCGCTGCCTGACTGGCTGCTCCCTTTATAGGACGCCTAGTCAGTGATGCCCCGCCCCCTTATCAGGGCTCAGCTTCTCTCCCTGCACAAAGCCTCTACACATACAGATACTACCAATACAAAACCAAACACACACAAACACCTTCTCCTCCAACAGAACTCCCAGTCAAACTCCCCTGTTTACAGCTCTGTTTGCTAGCTCCTGTGCCGCTGCCTGACTGGCTGCTACCTTTCTAGGACCCCTAGTCAGGGAAGCCCCGCCCCCTAATCAGGGCTCAGCTTCTCTCCCTGCACAAAGCCTCTACACATACAGATACTACCAATACAAAACCAAACACACACAAACACCTTCTCCTCCAACAGAACTCCCACTCAAAGTCCCCTGTTTACAGCTCTGTTTGCTAGCTCCTGTGCCGCTGCCTGACTGGCTGCAACCTTTATAGGACCCCTAGTCAGGGAAGCCCCGCCCCCTAGTCAGGGCTCAGCTTTTCTCCCAGCACAAAGCCCCTCCAAGCCTCTACACATACAGATACTACCAATACGAAACCAAACACACACATATACCTTCTCCTCCAACAGAACTCCCACTCATACTCCCGTGTTTACAGCTCTGTTTGCTAGCTCCTGTACCGCTGCCTGACTGCTGCTACCTTTCTAGGACCCCTAGTCAGTGAAGCCCCGCCCCCTAATCAGGGCTCAGCTTTTCCCCCAGCACAAAGACCCTACATATACAGATACTACCAATACAAAACCGAACACACACACAAATACCTTCTCTTCCAACAGAACTCCCACTCATACTCCCCTGTTTACAGCTCTGTTTGCTAGCTCCTGTGCCGCTGCCTGACTGGCTGCTACCTTTCTAGGACCCCTAGTCAGGGAAGCCCCGCCCCCTAATCAGGGCTCAGCTTCTCTCCCAGAACAAAGCCTCTACACATACAGATACTACCAATACAAAACCAAACACACACAAATACCTTCTCCTCCAACAGAACTCCCACTCTAACTCCCCCGTTTACAGCTCTGTTTGCTAGCTGTCTGTGCCGCTGCCTGACCAGCTGCTACCTTTACAGGACCCGTAGTCAGTCAAGCCCCATCCCCGAATCAGGGCTCAGCTTCTCTCCCAGTACAAAGCCCCCACAAGCCTCTACACATACAGATACTACCAATGCAAAACCAAACACACACAAATAGCTTCTCCTCCAACAGAACTCCCACTCAAACTACCCTGTTTACAGCTCTGTTTGCTAGCTCCTGTGCCGCTGCCTGACTGGCTGCAACCTTTATAGGACCCCTAGTCAGGGAAGCCCCGCCCCCTAGTCAGGGCTCAGCTTTTCTCCCAGCACAAAGCCCCTCCAAACCTCTACACATACAGATACTACCAATACGAAACCAAACACACACATATACCTTCTCCTCCAACAGAACTCCCACTCAAACTCCCGCGTTTACTGCACTGTTTGCTAGCTGCTGTGCCGCTGCCTGACTGGCTGCTACTTTTATAGGACGCCTAGTCAGTGAAGCCCCGCCCCCTTATCAGGGCTCAGCTTCTCTCCCAGCACAAAGCCTCTACACATACAGACACTACCAATACAAAACCACACACACACAAACACCTTCTCCTCCAACAGAACTCCCACTCATACTCCCCTGTTTACAGCTCTGTTTGCTAGCTCCTGTACCGCTGCCTGACTGCTGCTACCTTTCTAGGACCCCTAGTCAGTGAAGCCCCGCCCCCTAATCAGGGCTCAGCTTTTCCCCCAGCACAAAGACCCTACACATACAGATACTACCAATACAAAACCGAACACACACACAAATACCTCCTCTTCCAACAGAACTCCCACTCAAAGTCCCCTGTTTACAGCTCTGTTTGCTAGCTCCTGTGCCGCTGCCTGACTGGTTGCTAACTTTATAGGACCCCTAGTCAGTGAAGCCCCGCCCCCTAATCAGGGCTCAGCTTCGCTCCCAGCACAAAGCCCCTCCAAGCCTCTACACATACATATACCACCAATACAAAACCAAACACACACACAAATACCTTCTCCTCCAACAGAACTCCCACTCAAACTCCCCTGTTTACAGCTCTCTTTGCTAGCTCCTGTGCCACTGCAGCTGTCTGTGCCGCTGCCTGACTGGCTGCTGCCTTTATAGGACCCCTAGTCAGTGAAGCCCCGCCCCCTAATCAGTTCTCAGCTTCTCTCTCAGCACAAAGCCCCTACACATACATATACCACCAACACAAAACCAAACACACAAAAATACCTTCTCCTCCAACCGAACTCCCACTCAAACTCCCCTGTTTACAGCTCTTTTTGCTAGCTCCTGTACCGCTGCAGCTGTCTGTGCAGCTGCCTGACTGGCTGCTCCCTTTATAGGACCCCTAGTAAGTGAAGCCCCGCCCCCTAATCAGGGCTCAGCTTCTCTCCCAGCACAAAGCCCCTACACATACAGATACCACCAATACAAAACCAAACACACAATAATACCTTCTCCTCCAACAGAACTCCCACTCAAACTCCCCTGTTTACAGCTCTGTTTGCTAGCTCCTGTGCCCCTGCAGCTGTCTGTGACGCTGCCTGACTGGCTGCTACAATCATAGGACCCCTTGTCAGCGAAGCCCCGCCCGCTAATCAGGGCTCAGCTTCTCTCCCAGCACAAATCCCCTCCAAGCCTCTACACATACAGGTACTACCAATACAAAACCAAACACACACACAAATGCCTTCTCCAACAGAACTCCCACTCAAACTTCCCTGTTTACAGCTCTGTTTGCTAGCTCCAGTGCCGCTGCAGGTGTCTGTGCCGCTGCCTGACTGGCTGCTACAATCATAGGACCCCTAGTCAGCGAAGCCCCGCCCCCTGATCAGGGCTCAGCTTTTCTCGCAGCACAAAGCCCCTCCAAGCCTTTACACATACAGATACTACCAATACAAAACCAAACACACACATATACCTTCTCCTCCAACAGAACTCCCACTCAAACTCCCGTGTTTACAGCTCTGTTTGCTAGCTGCTGTGCCGCTGCCTGACTGGCTGCTCCCTTTATAGGACGCCTAGTCAGTGATGCCCCGCCCCCTTATCAGGGCTCAGCTTCTCTCCCTGCACAAAGCCTCTACACATACAGATACTACCAATACAAAACCAAACACACACAAACACCTTCTCCTCCAACAGAACTCCCAGTCAAACTCCCCTGTTTACAGCTCTGTTTGCTAGCTCCTGTGCCGCTGCCTGACTGGCTGCTACCTTTCTAGGACCCCTAGTCAGGGAAGCCCCGCCCCCTAATCAGGGCTCAGCTTCTCTCCCTGCACAAAGCCTCTACACATACAGATACTACCAATACAAAACCAAACACACACAAACACCTTCTCCTCCAACAGAACTCCCACTCAAAGTCCCCTGTTTACAGCTCTGTTTGCTAGCTCCTGTGCCGCTGCCTGACTGGCTGCAACCTTTATAGGACCCCTAGTCAGGGAAGCCCCGCCCCCTAGTCAGGGCTCAGCTTTTCTCCCAGCACAAAGCCCCTCCAAGCCTCTACACATACAGATACTACCAATACGAAACCAAACACACACATATACCTTCTCCTCCAACAGAACTCCCACTCATACTCCCGTGTTTACAGCTCTGTTTGCTAGCTCCTGTACCGCTGCCTGACTGCTGCTACCTTTCTAGGACCCCTAGTCAGTGAAGCCCCGCCCCCTAATCAGGGCTCAGCTTTTCCCCCAGCACAAAGACCCTACATATACAGATACTACCAATACAAAACCGAACACACACACAAATACCTTCTCTTCCAACAGAACTCCCACTCATACTCCCCTGTTTACAGCTCTGTTTGCTAGCTCCTGTGCCGCTGCCTGACTGGCTGCTACCTTTCTAGGACCCCTAGTCAGGGAAGCCCCGCCCCCTAATCAGGGCTCAGCTTCTCTCCCAGAACAAAGCCTCTACACATACAGATACTACCAATACAAAACCAAACACACACAAATACCTTCTCCTCCAACAGAACTCCCACTCTAACTCCCCCGTTTACAGCTCTGTTTGCTAGCTGTCTGTGCCGCTGCCTGACCAGCTGCTACCTTTACAGGACCCGTAGTCAGTCAAGCCCCATCCCCGAATCAGGGCTCAGCTTCTCTCCCAGTACAAAGCCCCCACAAGCCTCTACACATACAGATACTACCAATGCAAAACCAAACACACACAAATAGCTTCTCCTCCAACAGAACTCCCACTCAAACTACCCTGTTTACAGCTCTGTTTGCTAGCTCCTGTGCCGCTGCCTGACTGGCTGCAACCTTTATAGGACCCCTAGTCAGGGAAGCCCCGCCCCCTAGTCAGGGCTCAGCTTTTCTCCCAGCACAAAGCCCCTCCAAACCTCTACACATACAGATACTACCAATACGAAACCAAACACACACATATACCTTCTCCTCCAACAGAACTCCCACTCATACTCCCCTGTTTACAGCTCTGTTTGCTAGCTCCTGTACCGCTGCCTGACTGCTGCTACCTTTCTAGGACCCCTAGTCAGTGAAGCCCCGCCCCCTAATCAGGGCTCAGCTTTTCCCCCAGCACAAAGACCCTACACATACAGATACTACCAATACAAAACCGAACACACACACAAATACCTTCTCTTCCAACAGAACTCCCACTCATACTCCCCTGTTTACAGCTCTGTTTGCTAGCTCCTATGCCGCTGCCTGACTGGCTGCTAACTTTATAGGACCCCTAGTCAGTGAAGCCCCGCCCGCTAATCAGGGCTCAGCTTCCCTCCCAGCACAGAGCCCCTCCAAGCCTCTACACATACAGATACTACCAATACAAAACCAAACACACACACAAATACGTTCTCCTCCAACAGAAATCCCACTCAAACTCCCCTGTTTACAGCTCTGTTTGCTAGCTCCTGTACCGCTGCAGCTGTCTGTGTCGCTGCCTGACTGGCTGCTCCCTTTATAGGACCCCTAGTCAGGGAAGCCCCGCCCCCTAATCAGGGCTCAGCTTCTCTCCCAGCACAAAGCCCCTACACATACAGATACCACCAACACAAAACCAAACACACACAAATACCTTCTCCTCGAACAGAACTCCCACTCAAACTCCCCTGTTTACAGCTCTCTTTGCTAGCTCCTGTACCGCTGCAGCTGTCTGTGCAGCTGCCTGACTGGCTGCTCCCTTTATAGGAACCCTAGTCAGTGAAGCCCCGCCCCCTAATCAGGGCTCAGCTTCTCTCCCAGCACAAAGCCCCTCCAAGCCTCTACACATACAGATACTACCAATACAAAACCAAACAAACACAAATACGTTCTTCTCCAACAGAACTCCCACTCAAACTCCCCTGTTTACAGCTCAGTTTGCAAGCTCCTGTGCCACTGCAGCTGTCTGTGCCGCTGCCTGACTGGCTGCTAACTTTATAGGACCCCTAGTCAGTGAAGCCCCGCCCCCTAATCAGGACTCAGCTTCTCTCCAAGCACAAAGCCCCTACACATACAGATACTACCAATACAAAACCAAACACACACACAAATACGTTCTCCTGCAACAGAAATCCCACTCAAACTCCCCTGTTTACAGCTCTGTTTGCTAGCTCCTGTACCGCTGCAGCTGTCTGTGTCGCTGCCTGACTGGCTGCTCCCTTTATAGGACCCCTAGTCAGGGAAGCCCCGCCCCCTAATCAGGGCTCAGCTTCTCTCCCAGCACAAAGCCCCTACACATACAGATACCACCAACACAAAACCAAACACACACAAATACCTTCTCCTCGAACAGAACACCCACTCAAACTCCCCTGTTTACAGCTCTGTTTGCTAGCTCCTGTACCGCTGCAGCTGTCTGTGCAGCTGCCTGACTGGCTGCTCCCTTTATAGGAACCCTAGTCAGTGAAGCCCCGCCCCCTAATCAGGGCTCAGCTTCTCTCCCAGCACAAAGCCCCTCCAAGCCTCTACACATACAGATACTACCAATACAAAACCAAACAAACACAAATACCTTCTCCTCCAACAGAACTCCCACTCAAACTCCCCTGTTTACAGCTCTGTTTGCTAGCTCCTGTGCCGCTGCCTGACTGGCTGCTACCTTTCTAGGACCCCTAGTCAGGGAAGCCCCGCCCCCTAATCAGGGCTCAGCTTCTCTCCCTGCACAAAGCCTCTACACATACAGATACCACCAATACAAAACCAAACACACACACAAATGCCTTCTCCTCAAACAGAACTCCCACTCAAACTCCCCTGTTTACAGCTCTCTTTGCTAGCTTCTGTGCCGCTGCCTGACTGGCTGCTGCCTTTATAGGACCCCTAGTCAGTGAAGCCCCGCCCCCTAATCAGGGCTCAGCTTCGCTCCCAGCACAAAGCCCCTATAAGCCACTACACATACAGATACTACCAATACGAAACCGAACACACACATATACCTTCTCCTCCAACAGAACTCCCACTCAAACTCCCCTGTTTACTGCTCTCTTTGCTAGCTCCTGTGCCACTGCAGCTGTCCTTGCCGCTGCCTGACTGGCTGCTGCCTTAATAGGACCCCTAGTTAGTGAAGCCCCGCCCCCTAATCAGTTTTCAGCTTCTCTCTCAGCACAAAGCCCCTACACATACAGATACCACCAACACAAAACCAAACACACACAAATACCTTCTCCTCCAACAGAACTCCCAATCAAACTACCCTGTTTACAGCTCTGTTTGCTAGCTCCTGTGCCGCTGCCTGACTGGCTGCAACCTTTATAGGACCCCTAGTCAGGGAAGCCCCGCCCCCTAGTCAGGGCTCAGCTTTTCTCCCAGCACAAAGCCTCTACACATACAGACACTACCAATACAAAACCACACACACACAAACACCTTCTCCTCCAACAGAACTCCCACTCATACTCCCCTGTTTACAGCTCTGTTTGCTAGCTCCTATGCCGCTGCCTGACTGGCTGCTAACTTTATAGGACCCCTAGTCAGTGAAGCCCCGCCCGCTAATCAGGGCTCAGCTTCCCTCCCAGCACAGAGCCCCTCCAAGCCTCTACACATACAGATACTACCAATACAAAACCAAACACACACACAAATACGTTCTCCTCCAACAGAAATCCCACTCAAACTCCCCTGTTTACAGCTCTGTTTGCTAGCTCCTGTACCGCTGCAGCTGTCTGTGTCGCTGCCTGACTGGCTGCTCCCTTTATAGGACCCCTAGTCAGGGAAGCCCCGCCCCCTAATCAGGGCTCAGCTTCTCTCCCAGCACAAAGCCCCTACACATACAGATACCACCAACACAAAACCAAACACACACAAATACCTTCTCCTCGAACAGAACTCCCACTCAAACTCCCCTGTTTACAGCTCTGTTTGCTAGCTCCTGTACCGCTGCAGCTGTCTGTGCAGCTGCCTGACTGGCTGCTCCCTTTATAGGAACCCTAGTCAGTGAAGCCCCGCCCCCTAATCAGGGCTCAGCTTCTCTCCCAGCACAAAGCCCCTCCAAGCCTCTACACATACAGATACTACCAATACAAAACCAAACAAACACAAATATGTTCTTCTCCAACAGAACTCCCACTCAAAGTCCCCTGTTTACAGCTCTGTTTGCTAGCTCCTGTGCCGCTGCCTGACTGGTTGCTAACTTTATAGGACCCCTAGTCAGTGAAGCCCCGCCCCCTAATCAGGGCTCAGCTTCGCTCCCAGCACAAAGCCCCTCCAAGCCTCTACACATACAGATACCACCAACACAAAACCAAACACACACAAATACCTTCTCCTCGAACAGAAATCCCACTCAAACTCCCCTGTTTACAGCTCAGTTTGCAAGCTCCTCTGCCACTGCAGCTGTCTGTGCCGCTGCCTGACTGGCTGCTACCTTTATAGGACCCCTGGTGAGTGAAGCCCCGCAACCTAATCAGGACTCAGCTTCTCTCCCAGCAAAAAGCCCCTACGCATACAGATACTACCAAAACAAAACCAAACACACACAAATACCTCCTCTTCCAACAGAACTCCCACTCAAAGTCCCCTGTTTACAGCTCTGTTTGCTAGCTCCTGTGCCGCTGCCTGACTGGTTGCTAACTTTATAGGACCCCTAGTCAGTGAAGCCCCGCCCCCTAATCAGGGCTCAGCTTCTCTCCCAGCACAAAGCCCCTACACATACAGATACCACCAATACAAAACCAAACACACAATAATACCTTCTCCTCCAACAGAACTCCCACTCAAACTCCCCTGTTTACAGCTCTGTTTGCTAGCTCCTGTGCCCCTGCAGCTGTCTGTGACGCTGCCTGACTGGCTGCTACAATCATAGGACCCCTTGTCAGCGAAGCCCCGCCCCCTAATCAGGGCTCAGCTTCTCTCCCAGCACAAATCCCCTCCAAGCCTCTACACATACAGGTACTACCAATACAAAACCAAACACACACACAAATGCCTTCTCCAACAGAACTCCCACTCAAACTTCCCTGTTTACAGCTCTGTTTGCTAGCTCCAGTGCCGCTGCAGGTGTCTGTGCCGCTGCCTGACTGGCTGCTACAATCATAGGACCCCTAGTCAGCGAAGCCCCGCCCCCTGATCAGGGCTCAGCTTTTCTCGCAGCACAAAGCCCCTCCAAGCCTTTACACATACAGATACTACCAATACAAAACCAAACACACACATATACCTTCTCCTCCAACAGAACTCCCACTCAAACTCCCGTGTTTACAGCTCTGTTTGCTAGCTGCTGTGCCGCTGCCTGACTGGCTGCTCCCTTTATAGGACGCCTAGTCAGTGATGCCCCGCCCCCTTATCAGGGCTCAGTTTCTCTCCCTGCACAAAGCCTCTACACATACAGATACTACCAATACAAAACCAAACACACACAAACACCTTCTCCTCCAACAGAACTCCCACTCAAACTCCCCTGTTTACAGCTCTGTTTGCTAGCTCCTGTGCCGCTGCCTGACTGGCTGCTACCTTTCTAGGACCCCTAGTCAGGGAAGCCCCGCCCCCTAATCAGGGCTCAGCTTCTCTCCCAGCACAAAGCCTCTACACATACAGATACTACCAATACAAAACCAAACACACACAAATACCTTCTCTTCCAACAGAACTCCCACTCAAAGTCCCCTGTTTACAGCTCTGTTTGCTAGCTCCTGTGCCGCTGCCTGACTGGTTGCAAACTTTATAGGACCCCTAGTCAGTGAAGCCCCGCCCCCTAATCAGGGCTCAGCTTCGCTCCCAGCACAAAGCCCCTCCAAGCCTCTACACATACAGATACCACCAATACAAACCAAACACACACACAAATACCTTCTCCTCCAACAGAACTCCCACTCAAACTCCCCTGTTTACAGCTCTCTTTGCTAGCTCCTGTGCCACTGCAGCTGTCTGTGCCGCTGCCTGACTGGCTGCTGCCTTTATAGTACCCCTAGTAAGTGAAGCCCCGCCCCCTAATCAGGGCTCAGCTTCTCTCCCAGCACAAAGCCCCTACACATACAGATACCACCAATACAAAACCAAACACACACAAATACCTTCTCCTCCAACAGAACTCCCACTCAAACTCCCCTGTTTACAGCTCTGTTTGCTAGCTCCTGTGCCGCTGCAGCTGTCCGTGCTGCCGCCTGACTGGCTGCTCTCTTTATAGGACCCCTCGTCAGTTAAGCCCCATCCCCGAATCAGGGCTCAGCTTCTCTCCCAGTACAAAACCCCCACAAGCCTCTACACATACAGATACTACCAATGCAAAACCAAACACACACAAATACCTTCTCCTCCAACAGAACTCCCCCTCAAACTCCCGTTTACAGCTCTGTTTGCAAGCTCCTGTGCCGCTGCAGCTGTCTGTGCCCCTGCCTGACTGGCTGCTCCCTTTATAGGACCCCTCGTCAGTTAAGCCCCGCCCCCTAATCAGGGCTCAGCTTCTCTCCCAGCACAAAGCCCCTACACATACAGGTGCTACCAATACAAAACCAAACACACAAATACCTTCTCCTCCAACAGAACTCCCACTCAAACTCCCCTGTTTACAGCTCTGTTTGCTAGCTCCTGTGCCGCTGCCTGACTGGCTGCTACCTTTATGGGACCCCTAGTCAGGGAAGCCCCGCCCCCTAATCAGGGCTCAGCTTCTCTCCCAGCACAAAGCCCCTCCAAGCCCCAACACATACAGATACTACCAATACAAAACCAGACAAACACAAATACCTTCTCCTCCAACAGAACTCCCACTCAAACTCCCCTGTTTACAGCTCTGTTTGCTCGCTCCTGTGCCGCTGCCTGACTGGCTGATACCTTTATAGGACCCCTAGTCAGTGAAGCCCCGCCCCCTAATCAGGGCTCAGCTTTTCTCCCAGCACAAAGCCCCTCCAAGCCTTTACACATACAGATACTACCAATACAAAACCAAACACACACACAAATACCATCTCCTCCAACAGAATTCCCACTCAAACTCCCCTGTTTACAGCTCTGTTTGCTAGCTCCTGTGCCGCTGCAGCTGTCTGTGTCGCTGCCTCACTGGCTGCTCCCTTTATAGGACCCCTCGTCAGTGAAGCCCCGCCCCCTAATCAGGGCTCAGCTTCTCTCCCAGCACAAAGCCCCGACACATACAGATACCACCAACACAAAACCAAACACACACAAATACCTTCTCCTCCAACAGAACTCCCACTCAAACTCCCCTGTTTACAGCTCTGTTTGCTAGCTCCTGTGCCCCTGCAGCTGTCTGTGACGCTGCCTGACTGGCTGCTACAATCATAGGACCCCTAGTCAGCGAAGCCCCGTCCCCTAATCAGGGCTCAGCTTCTCTCCCAGCACAAAGCTCCTCCAAGCCTCTACAAATACAGATACCACCAATACAAAACCAAACACACACACAAATACCTTCTCCTCAAACAGAACTCCCACTCAAACTCCCCTGTTTACAACTCTATTTGCTAGCTCCAGTGCCCCTGCAGCTGTCTGTGCCGCTGCCTGACTGGCTGGTACCTTTATAGGACCCCTAGTCAGGGAAGCCCCGCCCCCTAATCAGGGCTCAGCTTTTGTCCCAGCACAAAGCCCCTACACATACAGATACTACCAATACAAAACCAAACACACACAAATACCTTCTCCTCCCACAGAACTCCCACTCAAACTCCCCTGTTTACAGCTCTGTTTGCTAGCTCCTGTGCCGCTGCAGCTGTCTGTGCCGCTGCCTGACTGGCTGCTCCCTTTATAGGACCCCTAGTCAGTGAAGCCCCGCCCCCTAATCAGGGCTCAGCTTCTCTCCAAGCACAGAGCCCCTACACATACAGATACTACCAATACAAAACCAAACACACACAAATACCTTCTCCTCCAACAGAACTCCCACTCAAACTCACCTATTTACAACTCTGTTTGCTAGCTCCTGTGCCCCTGCAGCTGTTTGTGCCGCTGCCTGACTGGCTGCTACAATCATAGGACCCCTAGTCAGCGAAGCCCCGCCCCCTGATCAGGGCTCAGCTTTTCTCGCAGCACAAAGCCCCTCCAAGCCTTTACACATACAGATACTACCAATACAAAACCAAACACACACATATACCTTCTCCTCCAACAGAACTCCCACTCAAACTCCCGTGTTTACAGCTCTGTTTGCTAGCTGCTGTGCCGCTGCCTGACTGGCTGCTACCTTTATAGGACGCCTAGTCAGTGAAGCGCCGCCCCCTTATCAGGATTCAGCTTCTCTCCCTGCACAAAGCCTCTACACATACAGATACTTCCAATAAAAACCAAACACACACAAACACCTTCTCCTCCAACAGAACTCCCACTCAAACTCCCCTGTTTACAGCTCTGTTTGCTAGCTCCTGTGCCGCTGCCTGACTGGCTGCTACCTTTCTAGGACCCCTAGTCAGGGAAGCCCCGCCCCCTAATCAGGGCTCAGCTTCTCTCCCAGAACAAAGCCTCTACACACACAGATACTACCAATACAAAACCAAACACACACAAATACCTTCTCCTCCAACAGAACTCCCACTCTAACTCCCCCGTTTACAGCTCTGTTTGCTAGCTGTCTGTGCCGCTGCCTGACCAGCTGCTACCTTTACAGGACCCGTAGTCAGTCAAGCCCCATCCCCGAATCAGGGCTCAGCTTCTCTCCCAGTACAAAGCCCCCACAAGCCTCTACACATACAGATACTACCAATGCAAAACCAAACACACACAAATAGCTTCTCCTCCAACAGAACTCCCACTCAAACTACCCTGTTTACAGCTCTGTTTGCTAGCTCCTGTGCCGCTGCCTGACTGGCTGCAACCTTTATAGGACCCCTAGTCAGGGAAGCCCCGCCCCCTAGTCAGGGCTCAGCTTCTCTCCCAGCACAAAGCCTCTACACATACAGACACTACCAATACAAAACCACACACACACAAACACCTTCTCCTCCAACAGAACTCCCACTCATACTCCCCTGTTTACAGCTCTGTTTGCTAGCTCCTATGCCGCTGCCTGACTGGCTGCTAACTTTATAGGACCCCTAGTCAGTGAAGCCCCGCCCGCTAATCAGGGCTCAGCTTCCCTCCCAGCACAGAGCCCCTCCAAGCCTCTACACATACAGATACTACCAATACAAAACCAAACACACACACAAATACGTTCTCCTCCAACAGAAATCCCACTCAAACTCCCCTGTTTACAGCTCTGTTTGCTAGCTCCTGTACCGCTGCAGCTGTCTGTGTCGCTGCCTGACTGGCTGCTCCCTTTATAGGACCCCTAGTCAGGGAAGCCCCGCCCCCTAATCAGGGCTCAGCTTCTCTCCCAGCACAAAGCCCCTACACATACAGATACCACCAACACAAAACCAAACACACACAAATACCTTCTCCTCGAACAGAACTCCCACTCAAACTCCCCTGTTTACAGCTCTGTTTGCTAGCTCCTGTACCGCTGCAGCTGTCTGTGCAGCTGCCTGACTGGCTGCTCCCTTTATAGGAACCCTAGTCAGTGAAGCCCCGCCCCCTAATCAGGGCTCAGCTTCTCTCCCAGCACAAAGCCCCTCCAAGCCTCTACACATACAGATACTACCAATACAAAACCAAACAAACACAAATACGTTCTTCTCCAACAGAACTCCCACTCAAACTCCCCTGTTTACAGCTCAGTTTGCAAGCTCCTGTGCCACTGCAGCTGTCTGTGCCGCTGCCTGACTGGCTGCTACCTTTATAGGACCCCTGGTGAGTGAAGCCCCGCACCCTAATCAGGACTCAGCTTCTCTCCCAGCAAAAAGCCCCTACACATACAGATACTACCAAAACAAAACCAAACACACACAAATACCTCCTCTTCCAACAGAACTCCCACTCAAAGTCCCCTGTTTACAGCTCTGTTTGCTAGCTCCTGTGCCGCTGCCTGACTGGTTGCTAACTTTATAGGACCCCTAGTCAGTGAAGCCCCGCCCCCTAATCAGGGCTCAGCTTCGCTCCCAGCACAAAGCCCCTCCAAGCCTCTACACATACATATACCACCAATACAAAACCAAACACACACACAAATACCTTCTCCTCCAACAGAACTCCCACTCAAACTCCCCTGTTTACAGCTCTCTTTGCTAGCTCCTGTGCCACTGCAGCTGTCTGTGCCGCTGCCTGACTGGCTGCTGCCTTTATAGGACCCCTAGTCAGTGAAGCCCCGCCCCCTAATCAGTTCTCAGCTTCTCTCTCAGCACAAAGCCCCTACACATACATATACCACCAACACAAAACCAAACACACAAAAATACCTTCTCCTCCAACCGAACTCCCACTCAAACTCCCCTGTTTACAGCTCTTTTTGCTAGCTCCTGTACCGCTGCAGCTGTCTGTGCAGCTGCCTGACTGGCTGCTCCCTTTATAGGACCCCTAGTAAGTGAAGCCCCGCCCCCTAATCAGGGCTCAGCTTCTCTCCCAGCACAAAGCCCCTACACATACAGATACCACCAATACAAAACCAAACACACAATAATACCTTCTCCTCCAACAGAACTCACACTCAAACTCCCCTGTTTACAGCTCTGTTTGCTAGCTCCTGTGCCCCTGCAGCTGTCTGTGACGCTGCCTGACTGGCTGCTACAATCATAGGACCCCTTGTCAGCGAAGCCCCGCCCGCTAATCAGGGCTCAGCTTCTCTCCCAGCACAAATCCCCTCCAAGCCTCTACACATACAGGTACTACCAATACAAAACCAAACACACACACAAATGCCTTCTCCAACAGAACTCCCACTCAAACTTCCCTGTTTACAGCTCTGTTTGCTAGCTCCAGTGCCGCTGCAGGTGTCTGTGCCGCTGCCTGACTGGCTGCTACAATCATAGGACCCCTAGTCAGCGAAGCCCCGCCCCCTGATCAGGGCTCAGCTTTTCTCGCAGCACAAAGCCCCTCCAAGCCTTTACACATACAGATACTACCAATACAAAACCAAACACACACATATACCTTCTCCTCCAACAGAACTCCCACTCAAACTCCCGTGTTTACAGCTCTGTTTGCTAGCTGCTGTGCCGCTGCCTGACTGGCTGCTCCCTTTATAGGACGCCTAGTCAGTGATGCCCCGCCCCCTTATCAGGGCTCAGCTTCTCTCCCTGCACAAAGCCTCTACACATACAGATACTACCAATACAAAACCAAACACACACAAACACCTTCTCCTCCAACAGAACTCCCAGTCAAACTCCCCTGTTTACAGCTCTGTTTGCTAGCTCCTGTGCCGCTGCCTGACTGGCTGCTACCTTTCTAGGACCCCTAGTCAGGGAAGCCCCGCCCCCTAATCAGGGCTCAGCTTCTCTCCCAGCACAAAGCTTCTACACATACAGATACTACCAATACAAAACCAAACACACACAAACACCTTCTCCTCCAACAGAACTCCCACTCAAAGTCCCCTGTTTACAGCTCTGTTTGCTAGCTCCTGTGCCGCTGCCTGACTGGTTGCTAACTTTATAGGACCCCTAGTCAGTGAAGCCCCGCCCCCTAATCAGGGCTCAGCTTCGCTCCCAGCACAAAGCCCCTCCAAGCCTCTACACATACAGATACCACCAATACAAACCAAACACACACACAAATACCTTCTCCTCCAACAGAACTCCCACTCAAACTCCCCTGTTTACAGCTCTCTTTGCTAGCTCCTGTGCCACTGCAGCTGTCTGTGCCGCTGCCTGACTGGCTGCTGCCTTTATAGGACCCCTAGTCAGTGAAGCCCCGCCCCCTAATCAGTTCTCAGCTTCTCTCTCAGCACAAAGCCCCTACACATACAGATACCACCAACACAAAACCGAAGACACACAAATACCTTCTCCTCCAACAGAACTCCCACTCAAACTCCCGTGTTTACAGCTCTGTTTGCTAGCTCCTGTACCGCTGCAGCTGTCTGTGCAGCTGCCTGACTGGCTGCTACCTTTATAGGACCCCTCGTCAGTGAAGCCCCGCCCCCTAATCAGGGCTCAGCTTCTCTCCCAGCACAAAGCCCCTACACATACAGGTGCTACCAATACAAAACCAAACACACAAATACCTTCTCCTCCAACAGAACTCCCACTCAAACTCCCCTGTTTACAGCTCTATTTGCTAGCTCCTTTGCCGCTGCAGCTGTCTGTGCCGCTGCCTGACTGGCTGGTACCTTTATAGGACCCCTAGTCAGGGAAGCCCCGCCCCCTAATCAGCTCTCAGCTTCTCTCCCAGCACAAAGCCCCTCCAAGCCTCTACACATACAGATACTACCAATACAAAACCAAACACACACAAATACCTTCTCTTCCAAAAGAACTCCCACTCAAACTCCCCTTTTTACAGCTCTGTTTGCTAGCTCCTGTGCCGCTGCCTGACTGGCTGCTACCTTTATGGGACCCCTAGTCAGGGAAGCCCCGCCCCCTAATCAGGGCTCAGCTTCTCTCCCAGCACAAAGCCCCTCCAAGCCCCAACACATACAGATACTACCAATACAAAACCAGACAAACACAAATACCTTCTCCTCCAACAGAACTCCCACTCAAACTCCCCTGTTTACAGCTCTGTTTGCTCGCTCCTGTGCCGCTGCCTGACTGGCTGATACCTTTATAGGACCCCTAGTCAGTGAAGCCCCGCCCCCTAATCAGGGCTCAGCTTTTCTCCCAGCACAAAGCCCCTCCAAGCCTTTACACATACAGATACTACCAATACAAAACCAAACACACACACAAATACCATCTCCTCCAACAGAATTCCCACTCAAACTCCCCTGTTTACAGCTCTGTTTGCTAGCCCCTGTATCGCTGCAGCTGTCTGTGCAGCTGCCTGACTGGCTGCTCCCTTTATAGGACCCCTAGTCAGTGAAGCCCCGCCCCCTAAGCAGGGCTCAGCTTCTCTCCCAGCACAAAGCCCCTACACATACAGATACTACCAATACAAAACCAAACACACACAAATACCTTCTCCTCCAACAGAACTCCCACTCAAACTCCCCTGTTTACAGCTCTGTTTGCTAGCTCCTGTGCCGCTGCAGCTGTCTGTGCCGCTGCCTGACTGGCTGCTACAATCATAGGACCCCTAGTCAGCGAAGCCCCGCCCCCTGATCAGGGCTCAGCTTTTCTCGCAGCACAAAGCCCCTCCAAGCCTTTACACATACAGATACTACCAATACAAAACCAAACACACACATATACCTTCTCTTCCAACAGAACTCCCACTCATACTCCCCTGTTTACAGCTCAGTTTGCAAGGTCCTGTGCCACTGCAGCTGTCTGTGCCGCTGCCTGACTGGCTGCTACCTTTATAGGACCCCTGGTGAGTGAAGCCCCGCACCCTAATCAGGACTCAGCTTCTCTCCCAGCAAAAAGCCCCTACACATACAGATACTACCAATACAAAACCAAACACACACAAATACCTCCTCTTCCAACAGAACTCCCACTCAAAGTCCCCTGTTTACAGCTCTGTTTGCTAGCTCCTGTGCCGCTGCCTGACTGGTTGCTAACTTTATAGGACCCCTAGTCAGTGAAGCCCCGCCCCCTAATCAGGGCTCAGCTTCGCTCCCAGCACAAAGCCCCTCCAAGCCTCTACACATACATATACCACCAATACAAAACCAAACACACACACAAATACCTTCTCCTCCAACAGAACTCCCACTCAAACTCCCCTGTTTACAGCTCTGTTTGCTAGCTCCTGTGCCACTGCAGCTGTCTGTGCCGCTGCCTGACTGGCTGCTGCCTTTATAGGACCCCTAGTCAGTGAAGCCCCGCCCCCTAATCAGTTCTCAGCTTCTCTCTCAGCACAAAGCCCCTACACATACATATACCACCAACACAAAACCAAACACACAAAAATACCTTCTCCTCCAACCGAACTCCCACTCAAACTCCCCTGTTTACAGCTCTTTTTGCTAGCTCCTGTACCGCTGCAGCTGTCTGTGCAGCTGCCTGACTGGCTGCTCCCTTTATAGGACCCCTAGTAAGTGAAGCCCCGCCCCCTAATCAGGGCTCAGCTTCTCTCCCAGCACAAAGCCCCTACACATACAGATACCACCAATACAAAACCAAACACACAATAATACCTTCTCCTCCAACAGAACTCCCACTCAAACTCCCCTGTTTACAGCTCTGTTTGCTAGCTCCTGTGCCCCTGCAGCTGTCTGTGACGCTGCCTGACTGGCTGCTACAATCATAGGACCCCTAGTCAGCGAAGCCCCGCCCCCTGATCAGGGCTCAGCTTTTCTCGCAGCACAAAGCCCCTCCAAGCCTTTACACATACAGATACTACCAATACAAAACCAAACACACACATATACCTTCTCCTCCAACAGAACTCCCACTCAAACTCCCGTGTTTACAGCTCTGTTTGCTAGCTGCTGTGCCGCTGCCTGACTGGCTGCTCCCTTTATAGGACGCCTAGTCAGTGATGCCCCGCCCCCTTATCAGGGCTCAGCTTCTCTCCCAGCACAAAGCCTCTACACATACAGATACTACCAATACAAAACCAAACACACACAAACACCTTCTCCTCCAACAGAACTCCCACTCAAAGTCCCCTGTTTACAGCTCTGTTTGCTAGCTCCTGTGCCGCTGCCTGACTGGTTGCTAACTTTATAGGACCCCTAGTCAGTGAAGCCCCGCCCCCTAATCAGGGCTCAGCTTCGCTCCCAGCACAAAGCCCCTCCAAGCCTCTACACATACAGATACCACCAATACAAACCAAACACACACACAAATACCTTCTCCTCCAACAGAACTCCCACTCAAACTCCCCTGTTTACAGCTCTCTTTGCTAGCTCCTGTGCCACTGCAGCTGTCTGTGCCGCTGCCTGACTGGCTGCTGCCTTTATAGGACCCCTAGTCAGTGAAGCCCCGCCCCCTAATCAGTTCTCAGCTTCTCTCTCAGCACAAAGCCCCTACACATACAGATACCACCAACACAAAACCAAAGACACACAAATACCTTCTCCTCCAACAGAACTCCCACTCAAACTCCCGTGTTTACAGCTCTGTTTGCTAGCTCCTGTACCGCTGCAGCTGTCTGTGCAGCTGCCTGACTGGCTGCTACCTTTATAGGAACCCTAGTCAGTGAAGCCCCGCCCCCTAATCAGGGCTCAGCTTCTCTCCCAGCACAAAGCCCCTCCAAGCCTCTACACATACAGATACTACCAATACAAAACCAGACACACACAAATACCTTCTCCTCCAACAGAAGTCCCACTCAAACTCCCCTGTTTACAGCTCTGTTTGCTAGCTCCTGTGCCGCTGCCTGACTGGCTGCTACCTTTATAGGACCCCTTGTCAGTGAAGCCCCGCCCCCTAATCAGGGCTCAGCTTTTCTCCCAGCACAAAGACCCTACACATACAGATACTAACAATACAAAACCAAACACACACAAATACCTTCTCTTCCAACAGAACTCCCACTCAAACTCCCCTGTTTACAGCTCTGTTTGCTAGCTCCTGTACCGCTGCAGCTGTCTGTGTCGCTGCCTGACTGGCTGCTACCTTTATAGGACCCCTAGTCAGTGAAGCCCCGCCCCCTAATCAGGGCTCAGCTTTTCTCCCAGCACAAAGACCCTACACATACAGATACTACCAATACAAAACCAAACACACACAAATACCTTCTTTTCCAACAGAACTCCCACTCAAACTCCCCTGTTCACAGCTCTGTTTGCTAGCTCCTGTGCCGCTGGCTGACTGGCTGCTACCTTTATAGGACCCCTAGTCAGTGAAGCCCCGCCCCCTAATCAGGGCTCAGATTCGCTCCCAGCACAAAGCCCCTCCAAGCCTCTACACATACAGATACTACCAATACAAAACCAAACACGCACAAATAGCTTCTCCTCCAACAGAACTCCCACTCAAAGTCCCCTATTTACAGCTCTGTTTGCTAGCTCCTGTACCGCTGCAGCTGTCTGTGTCGCTGCCTGACTGGCTGCTCCCTTTATAGGACCCCTCGTCAGTGAAGCCCCGCCCCCTAATCAGGGCTCAGCTTCTCTCCCAGCACAAAGCCCCTCCAAGCCTCTACACATACAGATACCACCAATACAAAACCAAACACACACACAAATACCTTCTCCTCAAACAGAACTCCCACTCAAACTCCCCTGTTTACAGCTCTATTTGCTAGCTCCAGTGCCGCTGCAGCTGTCTGTGTCGCTGCCTGAGTGGTTGGTACCTTTATAGGACCCCTAGTCAGGGAAGCCCCGCCCCCTAATCAGGGCTCAGATTCTCTCCCAGCACAAAGCCTCTACTCATACAGACACTACCAATACAAAACCAAACACACAAATACCTTCTCCTCCAACAGAACTCCCTCTCAAACTCACCTGTTTACAGCTCTGTTTGCTAGCTCCTGTGCCGCTGCAGCTGTCTGTGCCCCTGCCTGACTGGCTGCTCCCTTTATAGGACCCCTAGTCAGTGAAGCCCCGCCCCCTAATCAGGGCTCAGCTTCGCTCCCAGCACAAAGCCCCTCCAAGCCTCTACACATACAGATACTACCAATACAAAACCAAACACACACAAATACCTTCTCTTCCAACAGAACTCCCACTCAAACTCCCCTGTTTACAGCTCTGTTTGCTAGCTCCTGTGCCGCTGCAGCTGTCCGTGCGGCCGCCTAACTGGCTGCTCCCTTTATAGGACCCCTAGTCAGTGTAGCCCCGCCCCCTAATCAGGGCTCAGCTTCTCTCCCAGCACAAAGCCCCTCCAAGCCTCTGCACATACAGATACCACCAATACAAAACCAAACACACACACAAATACCTTCTCCTCCAACAGAACTCCTACTCAAACTCCCCTGTTTACAGCACTGTTTGCTAGCTCCTGTGCCCCCGCAGCTGTCTGTGACGCTGCCTGACTGGCTGCTACAATCATAGGACCCCTAGTCAGTGAAGCCCCGCCCCCTAATCAGGGCTCAGCTTCTCTCCCAGCACAAAGCCCCTCCAAGCCTCTACACATACAGATACTACCAATACAAAACCAAACAAACACAAATACGTTCTCCTCCAACAGAACTCCCACTCAAACTCCCCTGTTTACAGCTCAGTTTGCAAGCTCCTGTGCCACTGCAGCTGTCTGTGCCGCTGCCTGACTGGCTGCTACCTTTATAGGACCCCTGGTCAGTGAAGCCCCGCACCCTAATCGGGGCTCAGTTTCTCTCCCAGCAAAAAGCCCCTACACATACAGATACTACCAAAACAAAACCAAACACACACAAATACCTTCTCTTCCAACAGAACTCCCACTCAAAGTCCCCTGTTTACAGCTCTGTTTGCTAGCTCCTGTGCCGCTGCCTCACTGGCTGCAACCTTTATAGGACCCCTAGTCAGAAAGCCCCGCCCCCTTATCAGGGCTCAGCTTCTCTCCCAGCACAAAGCCCCTACACATACAGATACCACCAACACAAAACCAAACACACACAAATACCTTCTCCTCCAACAGAACTCCCACTCAAACTCCCCTGTTTACAGCTCTGTTTGCTAGCTCCTGTACCGCTGCAGCTGTCTGTGCAGCTGCCTGACTGGCTGCTCCCTTTATAGGACCCCTAGTAAGTGAAGCCCCGCCCCCTAATCAGGGCTCAGCTTCTCTCCCAGCACAAAGCCCCTACACATACAGATACCACCAATACAAAACCAAACACACACACAAATACCTTCTCCTCCAACAGAACTCCCACTCAGACTCCCCTGTTTACAGCTCTGTTTGCTAGCTCCTGTGCCGCTGCCTGACTGGCTGCTACCTTTCTAGGACCCCTAGTCAGGGAAGCCCCGCCCCCTAATCAGGGATCAGCTTCTCTCCCTGCACAAAGCCTCTACACATACAGATACCACCAATACAAAACCAAACACACACACAAATACCTTCTCCTCAAACAGAACTCCCACTCAAACTCCCCTGTTTACAGCTCTCTTTGCTAGCTCCTTTGCCACTGCAGCTGTCTGTGCCGCTGCCTGACTGGCTGCTGCCTTTATAGGACCCCTAGTCAGTGAAGCCCCGCCCCCTAATCAGGACTCAGCTTCTCTCCAAGCACAAAGCCCCTACACATACAGATACTACCAATACAAAACCAAACATACACAAATACCTTCTCCTCCAACAGAACTCCCACTCAAACTCACCTATTTACAGCTCTGTTTGCTAGCTCCTGTGCCCCTGCAGTTGTCTGTGACGCTGCCTGACTGGCTGCTACCTTTATAGGACCCCTAGTCAGTGAAGCCCCGCCCCCTAATCAGGGCTCAGGTTCTTTCCCAGCACAAAGCCCCTCCAAGCCTCTACACATACAAATACTACCAATACAAAACCAAACAAACACAAACACCTTCTCCTCCAACAGAACTCCCACTCAAAGTCCCCTGTTTACAGCTCTGTTTGCTAGCTCCTGTGCCGCTGCCTGACTGGTTGCTAACTTTATAGGACCCCTAGTCAGTGAAGCCCCGCCCCCTAATCAGGGCTCAGCTTCGCTCCCAGCACAAAGCCCCTCCAAGCCTCTACACATACAGATACCACCAATACAAACCAAACACACACACAAATACCTTCTCCTCCAACAGAACTCCCACTCAAACTCCCCTGTTTACAGCTCTCTTTGCTAGCTCCTGTGCCACTGCAGCTGTCTGTGCCGCTGCCTGACTGGCTGCTGCCTTTATAGGACCCCTAGTCAGTGAAGCCCCGCCCCCTAATCAGTTCTCAGCTTCTCTCCCAGCACAAAGCCCCTCCAAGCCTCTACACATACAGATACTACCAATACAAAACCAGACACACACAAATACCTTCTCCTCCAACAGAACTCCCTCTCAAACTCCCCTGTTTACAGCTCAGTTTCGTAGCTCCTGTTCCGCTGCAGCTGTCTGTGCCCCTGCCTGACTGGCTGCTCCCTTTATAGGACCCCTAGTCAATGAATACCCGCCCCCTAATCAGGGCTCAGCTTCGCTCCCAGCACAAAGCCCCTCCAAGCCTCTACACATACAGATACTACCAATACAATACCAAACACACACACAAATACCTTCTCCTCCAACAGAAGTCCCACTCAAACTCCCCTGTTTACAGCTCTGTTTGCTAGCTCCTGTGCCGCTGCCTGACTGGCTGCTACCTTTATAGGACCCCTTGTCAGTGAAGCCCCGCCCCCTAATCAGGGCTCAGCTTTTCTCCCAGCACAAAGACCCTACACATACAGATACTAACAATACAAAACCAAACACACACAAATACCTTCTCTTCCAACAGAACTCCCACTCAAACTCCCCTGTTTACAGCTCTGTTTGCTAGCTCCTGTACCGCTGCAGCTGTCTGTGTCGCTGCCTGACTGGCTGCTACCTTTATAGGACCCCTAGTCAGTGAAGCCCCGCCCCCTAATCAGGGCTCAGCTTTTCTCCCAGCACAAAGACCCTACACATACAGATACTACCAATACAAAACCAAACACACACAAATACCTTCTTTTCCAACAGAACTCCCACTCAAACTCCCCTGTTTACAGCTCTGTTTGCTAGCTCCTGTACCGCTGCAGCTGTCTGTGCAGCTGCCTGACTGGCTGCTCCCTTTATAGGACCCCTAGTCAGTGAAGCCCCGCCCCCTAATCAGGGCTCAGCTTCTCTCGCAGCACAAAGCCCCTACACATACTGATACCACCAATACAAAACCAAACACACACACAAATACCTTCTCCTCCAACAGAACTCCCACTCAGACTCCCCTGTTCACAGCTCTGTTTGCTAGCTCCTGTGCCGCTGCCTGACTGGCTGCTACCTTTATAGGACCCCTAGTCAGTGAAGTCCCGCCCCCTAATCAGGGCTCAGCTTCGCTCCCAGCACAAAGCCCCTCCAAGCCTCTACACATACAGATACTACCAATACAAAACCAAACACGCACAAATAGCTTCTCCTCCAACAGAACTCCCACTCAAAGTCCCCTATTTACAGCTCTGTTTGCTAGCTCCTGTACCGCTGCAGCTGTCTGTGCCGCTGCCTGACTGGCTGCTCCCTTTATAGGACCCCTCGTCAGTGAAGCCCCGCCCCCTAATCAGGGCTCAGCTTCTCTCCCAGCACAAAGCCCCTCCAAGCCTCTACACATACAGATACCACCAATACAAAACCAAACACACACACAAATACCTTCTCCTCAAACAGAACTCCCACTCAAACTCCCCTGTTTACAGCTCTATTTGCTAGCTCCAGTGCCGCTGCAGCTGTCTGTGCCGCTGCCTGAGTGGTTGGTACCTTTATAGGACCCCTAGTCAGGGAAGCCCCGCCCCCTAATCAGGGCTCAGATTCTCTCCCAGCACAAAGCCTCTACTCATACAGACACTACCAATACAAAACCAAACACACAAATACCTTCTCCTCCAACAGAACTCCCTCTCAAACTCACCTGTTTACAGCTCTGTTTGCTAGCTCCTGTGCCGCTGCAGCTGTCTGTGCCCCTGCCTGACTGGCTGCTCCCTTTATAGGACCCCTAGTCAGTGAAGCCCCGCCCCCTAATCAGGGCTCAGCTTCGCTCCCAGCACAAAGCCCCTCCAAGCCTCTACACATACAGATACTACCAATACAAAACCAAACACACACAAATACCTTCTCTTCCAACAGAACTCCCACTCAAACTCCCCTGTTTACAGCTCTGTTTGCTAGCTCCTGTGCCGCTGCAGCTGTCCATGCGGCCGCCTGACTGGCTGCTCCCTTTATAGGACCCCTAGTCAGTGTAGCCCCGCCCCCTAATCAGGGCTCAGCTTCTCTCCCAGCACAAAGCCCCTCCAAGCCTCTGCACATACAGATACCACCAATACAAAACCAAACACACACACAAATACCTTCTCCTCCAACAGAACTCCTACTCAAACTCCCCTGTTTACAGCACTGTTTGCTAGCTCCTGTGCCCCCGCAGCTGTCTGTGACGCTGCCTGACTGGCTGCTACAATCATAGGACCCATAGTCAGCGAAGCCCCGCCCCCTAATCAGGGCTCAGCTTCTCTCCCAGCACAAAGCCCCTCCAAGCCTATACACATACAGATACCACCAATACAAAACCAAACACGCACAAATAACTTCTCCTCCAACAGAACTCCCACTCAAACTCCCCTGTTTACAGGTCTGTTTGCTAGCTCCTGTGCCGCTGCAGCTGTCTGTGCAGCTGCCTGACTGGCTGCTCCCTTAATAGGACCCCTAGTCAGTGAAGCCCCGCCCCCTAATCAGGGCTCAGCTTCTCTCCCAGCACAAAGCCCCTCCAAGCCTCTACACATACAGATACTACCAATACAAAACCAAACAAACACAAATACGTTCTCCTCCAACAGAACTCCCACTCAAACTCCCCTGTTTACAGCTCAGTTTGCAAGCTCCTGTGCCACTGCAGCTGTCTGTGCCGCTGCCTGACTGGCTGCTACCTTTATAGGACCCCTGGTGAGTGAAGCCCCGCACCCTAATCGGGGCTCAGCTTCTCTCCCAGCAAAAAGCCCCTACACATACAGATACTACCAAAACAAAACCAAACACACACAAATACCTTCTCTTCCAACAGAACTCCCACTCAAAGTCCCCTGTTTACAGCTCTGTTTGCTAGCTCCTGTGCCGCTGCCTGACTGGCTGCAACCTTTATAGGACCCCTAGTCAGAAAGCCCCGCCCCCTTATCAGGGCTCAGCTTCTCTCCCAGCACAAAGCCCCTACACATACAGATACCACCAACACAAAACCAAACACACACAATACCTTCTCCTCCAACAGAACTCCCACTCAAACTCCCCTGTTTACAGCTCTGTTTGCTAGCTCCTGTACCGCTGCAGCTGTCTGTGCAGCTGCCTGACTGGCTGCTCCCTTTATAGGACCCCTAGTAAGTGAAGCCCCGCCCCCTAATCAGGGCTCAGCTTCTCTCCCAGCACAAAGCCCCTACACATACAGATACCACCAATACAAAACCAAACACACACACAAATACCTTCTCCTCCAACAGAACTCCCACTCAGACTCCCCTGTTTACAGCTCTGTTTGCTAGCTCCTGTGCCGCTGCCTGACTGGCTGCTACCTTTCTAGGACCCCTAGTCAGGGAAGCCCCGCCCCCTAATCAGGGATCAGCTTCTCTCCCTGCACAAAGCCTCTACACATACAGATACCACCAATACAAAACCAAACACACACACAAATACCTTCTCCTCAAACAGAACTCCCACTCAAACTCCCCTGTTTACAGCTCAGTTTGCAAGCTCCTGTGCCACTGCAGCTGTCTGTGCCGCTGCCTGACTGGCTGCTACCTTTATAGGACCCCTGGTCAGTGAAGCCCCGCACCCTAATCAGGGCTCAGCTTCTCTCCCAGAAAAAAGCCCCTACACATACAGATACTACCAAAACAAAACCAAACACACACAAACACCTTCTCTTCCAACAGAACTCCCACTCAAACTCCCCTGTTTACAGCTCTCTTTGCTAGCTCCTGTGCCACTGCAGCTGTCTGTGCCGCTGCCTGACTGGCTGCTGCCTTTATAGGACCCCTAGTCAGTGAAGCCCCGCCCCCTAATCAGGGCTCAGCTTCGCTCCCAGCACAAAGCCCCTCCAAGCCTCTACACATACAGATACTACCAATACGAAACCGAACACACACATATACCTTCTCCTCCAACAGAACTCCCACTCAAACTCCCCTGTTTACAGCTCTCTTTGCTAGCTCCTGTGCCACTGCAGCTGTCTGTGCCGCTGCCTGACTGGCTGCTGCCTTAATAGGACCCCTAGTTAGTGAAGCCCCGCCCCCTAATCAGTTTTCAGCTTCTCTCTCAGCACAAAGCCCCTACACATACAGATACCACCAACACAAAACCAAACACACACAAATACCTTCTCCTCCAACAGAACTCCCACTCAAACTACCCTGTTTACAGCTCTGTTTGCTAGCTCCTGTGCCGCTGCCTGACTGGCTGCAACCTTTATAGGACCCCTAGTCAGGGAAGCCCCGCCCCCTAGTCAGGGCTCAGCTTTTCTCCCAGCACAAAGCCCCTCCAAGCCTCTACACATACAGATTCCAACAATACAAAACCAAACACACACAAATACCTTCTCCTCCAACAGAACTCCCACTCAAACTCCCCTGTTTACAGCTCTCTTTGCTAGCTCCTGTGCCACTGCAGCTGTCTGTGCCGCTGCCTGACTGGCTGCTGCCTTAATAGGACCCCTAGTTAGTGAAGCCCCGCCCCCTAATCAGTTTTCAGCTTCTCTCTCAGCACAAAGCCCCTACACATACAGATACCACCAACACAAAACCAAACACACACAAATACCTTCTCCTCCAACAGAACTCCCACTCAAACTCCCGTGTTTACAGCTCTGTTTGCTAGCTGCTGTGCCGCTGCCTGACTGGCTGCTCCCTTTATAGGACGCCTAGTCAGTGATGCCCCGCCCCCTTATCAGGGCTCAGCTTCTCTCCCTGCACAAAGCCTCTACACATACAGATACTACCAATACAAAACCAAACACACACAAACACCTTCTCCTCCAACAGAACTCCCACTCAAACTCCCCTGTTTACAGCTCTGTTTGCTAGCTCCTGTGCCGCTGCCTGACTGGCTGCTACCTTTCTAGGACCCCTAGTCAGGGAAGCCCCGCCCCCTAATCAGGGCTCAGCTTCTCTCCCAGCACAAAGCCTCTACACATACAGATACTACCAATACAAAACCAAACACACACAAACACCTTCTCCTCCAACAGAACTCCCACTCAAAGTCCCCTGTTTACAGCTCTGTTTGCTAGCTCCTGTGCCGCTGCCTGACTGGTTGCTAACTTTATAGGACCCCTAGTCAGTGAAGCCCCGCCCCCTAATCAGGGCTCAGCTTCGCTCCCAGCACAAAGCCCCTCCAAGCCTCTACACATACAGATACTACCAATACAAAACCAGACACACACAAATACCTTCTCCTCCAACAGAACTCCCTCTCAAACTCCCCTGTTTACAGCTCAGTTTCGTAGCTCCTGTTCCGCTGCAGCTGTCTGTGCCCCTGCCTGACTGGCTGCTCCCTTTATAGGACCCCTAGTCAATGAATACCCGCCCCCTAATCAGGGCTCAGCTTCGCTCCCAGCACAAAGCCCCTCCAAGCCTCTACACATACAGATACTACCAATACAATACCAAACACACACACAAATACCTTCTCCTCCAACAGAAGTCCCACTCAAACTCCCCTGTTTACAGCTCTGTTTGCTAGCTCCTGTGCCGCTGCCTGACTGGCTGCTACCTTTATAGGACCCCTTGTCAGTGAAGCCCCGCCCCCTAATCAGGGCTCAGCTTTTCTCCCAGCACAAAGACCCTACACATACAGATACTAACAATACAAAACCAAACACACACAAATACCTTCTCTTCCAACAGAACTCCCACTCAAACTCCCCTGTTTACAGCTCTGTTTGCTAGCTCCTGTACCGCTGCAGCTGTCTGTGTCGCTGCCTGACTGGCTGCTCCCTTTATAGGACCCCTAGTCAGTGAAGCCCCGCCCCCTAATCAGGGCTCAGCTTCTCTCGCAGCACAAAGCCCCTACACATACTGATACCACCAATACAAAACCAAACACACACACAAATACCTTCTCCTCCAACAGAACTCCCACTCAGACTCCCCTGTTCACAGCTCTGTTTGCTAGCTCCTGTGCCGCTGCCTGACTGGCTGCTACCTTTATAGGACCCCTAGTCAGTGAAGCCCCGCCCCCTAATCAGGGCTCAGCTTCGCTCCCAGCACAAAGCCCCTCCAAGCCTCTACACATACAGATACTACCAATACAAAACCAAACACGCACAAATAGCTTCTCCTCCAACAGAACTCCCACTCAAAGTCCCCTATTTACAGCTCTGTTTGCTAGCTCCTGTACCGCTGCAGCTGTCTGTGTCGCTGCCTGACTGGCTGCTCCCTTTATAGGACCCCTCGTCAGTGAAGCCCCGCCCCCTAATCAGGGCTCAGCTTCTCTCCCAGCACAAAGCCCCTCCAAGCCTCTACACATACAGATACCACCAATACAAAACCAAACACACACACAAATACCTTCTCCTCAAACAGAACTCCCACTCAAACTCCCCTGTTTACAGCTCTATTTGCTAGCTCCAGTGCTGCTGCAGCTGTCTGTGCCGCTGCCTGAGTGGTTGGTACCTTTATAGGACCCCTAGTCAGGGAAGCCGCGCCCCCTAATCAGGGCTCAGATTCTCTCCCAGCACAAAGCCTCTACTCATACAGACACTACCAATACAAAACCAAACACACAAATACCTTCTCCTCCAACAGAACTCCCTCTCAAACTCACCTGTTTACAGCTCTGTTTGCTAGCTCCTGTGCCGCTGCAGCTGTCTGTGCCCCTGCCTGACTGGCTGCTACCTTTATAGGACCCCTGGTGAGTGAAGCCCCGCACCCTAATCGGGGCTCAGCTTCTCTCCCAGCAAAAAGCCCCTACACATACAGATACTACCAAAACAAAACCAAACACACACAAATACCTTCTCTTCCAACAGAACTCCCACTCAAAGTCCCCTGTTTACAGCTCTGTTTGCTAGCTCCTGTGCCGCTGCCTGACTGGCTGCAACCTTTATAGGACCCCTAGTCAGAAAGCCCCGCCCCCTTATCAGGGCTCAGCTTCTCTCCCAGCACAAAGCCCCTACACATACAGATACCACCAACACAAAACCAAACACACACAAATAACTTCTCCTCCAACAGAACTCCCACTCAAACTCCCCTGTTTACAGCTCTGTTTGCTAGCTCCTGTACCGCTGCAGCTGTCTGTGCAGCTGCCTGACTGGCTGCTCCCTTTATAGGACCCCTAGTAAGTGAAGCCCCGCCCCCTAATCAGGGCTCAGCTTCTCTCCCAGCACAAAGCCCCTACACATACAGATACCACCAATACAAAACCAAACACACACACAAATACCTTCTCCTCCAACAGAACTCCCACTCAGACTCCCCTGTTTACAGCTCTGTTTGCTAGCTCCTGTGCCGCTGCCTGACTGGCTGCTACCTTTCTAGGACCCCTAGTCAGGGAAGCCCCGCCCCCTAATCAGGGATCAGCTTCTCTCCCTGCACAAAGCCTCTACACATACAGATACCACCAATACAAAACCAAACACACACACAAATACCTTCTCCTCAAACAGAACTCCCACTCAAACTCCCCTGTTTACAGCTCTCTTTGCTAGCTCCTTTGCCACTGCAGCTGTCTGTGCCGCTGCCTGACTGGCTGCTGCCTTTATAGGACCCCTAGTCAGTGAAGCCCCGCCCCCTAATCAGGACTCAGCTTCTCTCCAAGCACAAAGCCCCTACACATACAGATACTACCAATACAAAACCAAACACACACAAATACCTTCTCCTCCAACAGAACTCCCACTCAAACTCACCTATTTACAGCTCTGTTTGCTAGCTCCTGTGCCCCTGCAGTTGTCTGTGACGCTGCCTGACTGGCTGCTACCTTTATAGGACCCCTAGTCAGTGAAGCCCCGCCCACTAATCAGGGCTCAGGTTCTTTCCCAGCACAAAGCCCCTCCAAGCCTCTACACATACAAATACTACGAATACAAAACCAAACAAACACAAACACCTTCTCCTCCAACAGAACTCCCACTCAAAGTCCCCTGTTTACAGCTCTGTTTGCTAGCTCCTGTGCCGCTGCCTGACTGGTTGCTAACTTTATAGGACCCCTAGTCAGTGAAGCCCCGCCCCCTAATCAGGGCTCAGCTTCGCTCCCAGCACAAAGCCCCTCCAAGCCTCTACACATACAGATACCACCAATACAAACCAAACACACACACAAATACCTTCTCCTCCAACAGAACTCCCACTCAAACTCCCCTGTTTACAGCTCTCTTTGCTAGCTCCTGTGCCACTGCAGCTGTCTGTGCCGCTGCCTGACTGGCTGCTGCCTTTATAGGACCCCTAGTCAGTGAAGCCCCGCCCCCTAATCAGTTCTCAGCTTCTCTCCCAGCACAAAGCCCCTCCAAGCCTCTACACATACAGATACTACCAATACAAAACCAGACACACACAAATACCTTCTCCTCCAACAGAACTCCCTCTCAAACTCCCCTGTTTACAGCTCAGTTTCGTAGCTCCTGTTCCGCTGCAGCTGTCTGTGCCCCTGCCTGACTGGCTGCTCCCTTTATAGGACCCCTAGTCAATGAATACCCGCCCCCTAATCAGGGCTCAGCTTCGCTCCCAGCACAAAGCCCCTCCAAGCCTCTACACATACAGATACTACCAATACAATACCAAACACACACACAAATACCTTCTCCTCCAACAGAAGTCCCACTCAAACTCCCCTGTTTACAGCTCTGTTTGCTAGCTCCTGTGCCGCTGCCTGACTGGCTGCTACCTTTATAGGACCCCTTGTCAGTGAAGCCCCGCCCCCTAATCAGGGCTCAGCTTTTCTCCCAGCACAAAGACCCTACACATACAGATACTAACAATACAAAACCAAACACACACAAATACCTTCTCTTCCAACAGAACTCCCACTCAAACTCCCCTGTTTACAGCTCTGTTTGCTAGCTCCTGTACCGCTGCAGCTGTCTGTGTCGCTGCCTGACTGGCTGCTACCTTTATAGGACCCCTAGTCAGTGAAGCCCCGCCCCCTAATCAGGGCTCAGCTTTTCTCCCAGCACAAAGACCCTACACATACAGATACTACCAATACAAAACCAAACACACACAAATACCTTCTTTTCCAACAGAACTCCCACTCAAACTCCCCTGTTTACAGCTCTGTTTGCTAGCTCCTGTACCGCTGCAGCTGTCTGTGCAGCTGCCTGACTGGCTGCTCCCTTTATAGGACCCCTAGTCAGTGAAGCCCCGCCCCCTAATCAGGGCTCAGCTTCTCTCGCAGCACAAAGCCCCTACACATACTGATACCACCAATACAAAACCAAACACACACACAAATACCTTCTCCTCCAACAGAACTCCCACTCAGACTCCCCTGTTCACAGCTCTGTTTGCTAGCTCCTGTGCCGCTGCCTGACTGGCTGCTACCTTTATAGGACCCCTAGTCAGTGAAGCCCCGCCCCCTAATCAGGGCTCAGCTTCGCTCCCAGCACAAAGCCCCTCCAAGCCTCTACACATACAGATACTACCAATACAAAACCAAACACGCACAAATAGCTTCTCCTCCAACAGAACTCCCACTCAAAGTCCCCTATTTACAGCTCTGTTTGCTAGCTCCTGTACCGCTGCAGCTGTCTGTGTCGCTGCCTGACTGGCTGCTCCCTTTATAGGACCCCTCGTCAGTGAAGCCCCGCCCCCTAATCAGGGCTCAGCTTCTCTCCCAGCACAAAGCCCCTCCAAGCCTCTACACATACAGATACCACCAATACAAAACCAAACACACACACAAATACCTTCTCCTCAAACAGAACTCCCACTCAAACTCCCCTGTTTACAGCTCTATTTGCTAGCTCCAGTGCCGCTGCAGCTGTCTGTGCCGCTGCCTGAGTGGTTGGTACCTTTATAGGACCCCTAGTCAGGGAAGCCCCGCCCCCTAATCAGGGCTCAGATTCTCTCCCAGCACAAAGCCTCTACTCATACAGACACTACCAATACAAAACCAAACACACAAATACCTTCTCCTCCAACAGAACTCCCTCTCAAACTCACCTGTTTACAGCTCTGTTTGCTAGCTCCTGTGCCGCTGCAGCTGTCTGTGCCCCTGCCTGACTGGCTGCTCCCTTTATAGGACCCCTAGTCAGTGAAGCCCCGCCCCCTAATCAGGGCTCAGCTTCGCTCCCAGCACAAAGCCCCTCCAAGCCTCTACACATACAGATACTACCAATACAAAACCAAACACACACAAATACCTTCTCTTCCAACAGAACTCCCACTCAAACTCCCCTGTTTACAGCTCTGTTTGCTAGCTCCTGTGCCGCTGCAGCTGTCCGTGCGGCCGCCTGACTGGCTGCTCCCTTTATAGGACCCCTAGTCAGTGTAGCCCCGCCCCCTAATCAGGGCTCAGCTTCTCTCCCAGCACAAAGCCCCTCCAAGCCTCTGCACATACAGATACCACCAATACAAAACCAAACACACACACAAATACCTTCTCCTCCAACAGAACTCCTACTCAAACTCCCCTGTTTACAGCACTGTTTGCTAGCTCCTGTGCCCCCGCAGCTGTCTGTGACGCTGCCTGACTGGCTGCTACAATCATAGGACCCATAGTCAGCGAAGCCCCGCCCCCTAATCAGGGCTCAGCTTCTCTCCCAGCACAAAGCCCCTACACATACAGATACCACCAATACAAAACCAAACACACACACAAATACCTTCTCCTCCAACAGAACTCCCACTCAGACTCCCCTGTTTACAGCTCTGTTTGCTAGCTCCTGTGCCGCTGCCTGACTGGCTGCTACCTTTCTAGGACCCCTAGTCAGGGAAGCCCCGCCCCCTAATCAGGGATCAGCTTCTCTCCCTGCACAAAGCCTCTACACATACAGATACCACCAATACAAAACCAAACACACACACAAATACCTTCTCCTCAAACAGAACTCCCACTCAAACTCCCCTGTTTACAGCTCAGTTTGCAAGCTCCTGTGCCACTGCAGCTGTCTGTGCCGCTGCCTGACTGGCTGCTACCTTTATAGGACCCCTGGTCAGTGAAGCCCCGCACCCTAATCAGGGCTCAGCTTCTCTCCCAGAAAAAAGCCCCTACACATACAGATACTACCAAAACAAAACCAAACACACACAAACACCTTCTCTTCCAACAGAACTCCCACTCAAACTCCCCTGTTTACAGCTCTCTTTGCTAGCTCCTGTGCCACTGCAGCTGTCTGTGCCGCTGCCTGACTGGCTGCTGCCTTTATAGGACCCCTAGTCAGTGAAGCCCCGCCCCCTAATCAGGGCTCAGCTTCGCTCCCAGCACAAAGCCCCTCCAAGCCTCTACACATACAGATACTACCAATACGAAACCGAACACACACATATACCTTCTCCTCCAACAGAACTCCCACTCAAACTCCCCTGTTTACAGCTCTCTTTGCTAGCTCCTGTGCCACTGCAGCTGTCTGTGCCGCTGCCTGACTGGCTGCTGCCTTAATAGGACCCCTAGTTAGTGAAGCCCCGCCCCCTAATCAGTTTTCAGCTTCTCTCTCAGCACAAAGCCCCTACACATACAGATACCACCAACACAAAACCAAACACACACAAATACCTTCTCCTCCAACAGAACTCCCACTCAAACTCCCCTGTTTACAGCTCTGTTTGCTAGTTCCTGTACCGCTGCAGCTGTCTGTGCAGCTGCCTGACTGGCTGCTCCCTTTATAGGAACCCTAGTCAGTGAAGCCCCGCCCCCTAATCAGGGCTCAGCTTCTCTCCCAGCACAAAGCCCCTCCAAGCCTCTACACATACAGATACTACCAATACAAAACCAAACAAACACAAATACCTTCTCCTCCAACAGAACTCCCACTCAAACTCCCCTGTTTACAGCTCAGTTTGCAAGCTCCTGTGCCACTGCAGCTGTCTATGCCGCTGCCTGACTGGCTGCTACCTTTATAGGACCCCTGGTCAGTGAAGCCCCGCACCCTAATCAGGGCTCAGCTTCTCTCCCAGAAAAAAGTCCCTACACATACAGATACTACCAAAACAAAACCAAACACACACAAACACCTTCTCTTCCAACAGAACTCCCACTCAAACTCCCCTGTTTACAGCTCTCTTTGCTAGCTCCTGTGCCACTGCAGCTGTCTGTGCCGCTGCCTGACTGGCTGCTGCCTTTATAGGACCCCTAGTCAGTGAAGCCCCGCCCCCTAATCAGGGCTCAGCTTCGCTCCCAGCACAAAGCCCCTCCAAGCCTCTACACATACAGATACTACCAATACGAAACCGAACACACACATATACCTTCTCCTCCAACAGAACTCCCATTCAAACTCCCGTGTTTACAGCTCTGTTTCCTAGCTCCTGTACCGCTGCAGCTGTCTGTGTCGCTGCCTGACTGGTTGCTCCCTTTATAGAAACCCTCGTCAGTGAAGCCCCGCCCCCTAATCAGGGCTCAGCTTCGCTCCCAGCACAAAGCCCCTCCAAGCCTCTACACATACAGATTCCAACAATACAAAACCAAACACACACAAATACCTTCTCCTCCAACAGAACTCCCACTCAAACTCCCCTGTTTACTGCTCTCTTTGCTAGCTCCTGTGCCACTGCAGCTGTCCTTGCCGCTGCCTGACTGGCTGCTGCCTTAATAGGACCCCTAGTTAGTGAAGCCCCGCCCCCTAATCAGTTTTCAGCTTCTCTCTCAGCACAAAGCCCCTACACATACAGATACCACCAACACAAAACCAAACACACACAAATACCTTCTCCTCCAACAGAACTCCCACTCAAACTACCCTGTTTACAGCTCTGTTTGCTAGCTCCTGTGCCGCTGCCTGACTGGCTGCAACCTTTATAGGACCCCTAGTCAGGGAAGCCCCGCCCCCTAGTCAGGGCTCAGCTTTTCTCCCAGCACAAAGCCTCTACACATACAGACACTACCAATACAAAACCACACACACACAAACACCTTCTCCTCCAACAGAACTCCCACTCATACTCCCCTGTTTACAGCTCTGTTTGCTAGCTCCTGTACCGCTGCCTGACTGCTGCTACCTTTCTAGGACCCCTAGTCAGTGAAGCCCCGCCCCCTAATCAGGGCTCAGCTTTTCCCCCAGCACAAAGACCCTACACATACAGATACTACCAATACAAAACCGAGCACACACACAAATACCTTCTCTTCCAACAGAACTCCCACTCATACTCCCCTGTTTACAGCTCTGTTTGCTAGCTCCTATGCCGCTGCCTGACTGGCTGCTAACTTTATAGGACCCCTAGTCAGTGAAGCCCCGCCCGCTAATCAGGGCTCAGCTTCCCTCCCAGCACAGAGCCCCTCCAAGCCTCTACACATACAGATACTACCAATACAAAACCAAACACACACACAAATACGTTCTCCTCCAACAGAAATCCCACTCAAACTCCCCTGTTTACAGCTCTGTTTGCTAGCTCCTGTACCGCTGCAGCTGTCTGTGTCGCTGCCTGACTGGCTGCTCCCTTTATAGGACCCCTAGTCAGGGAAGCCCCGCCCCCTAATCAGGGCTCAGCTTCTCTCCCAGCACAAAGCCCCTACACATACAGATACCACCAACACAAAACCAAACACACACAAATACCTTCTCCTCGAACAGAACTCCCACTCAAACTCCCCTGTTTACAGCTCTGTTTGCTAGCTCCTGTACCGCTGCAGCTGTCTGTGCAGCTGCCTGACTGGCTGCTCCCTTTATAGGAACCCTAGTCAGTGAAGCCCCGCCCCCTAATCAGGGCTCAGCTTCTCTCCCAGCACAAAGCCCCTCCAAGCCCCTACACATACAGATACTACCAAAACAAAACCAAACACACACAAATACCTCCTCTTCCAACAGAACTCCCACTCAAAGTCCCCTGTTTACAGCTCTGTTTGCTAGCTCCTGTGCCGCTGCCTGACTGGTTGCTAACTTTATAGGACCCCTAGTCAGTGAAGCCCCGCCCCCTAATCAGGGCTCAGCTTCGCTCCCAGCACAAAGCCCCTCCAAGCCCCTACACATACAGATACTACCAAAACAAAACCAAACACACACAAACACCTTCTCTTCCAACAGAACTCCCACTCAAACTCCCCTGTTTACAGCTCTCTTTGCTAGCTCCTGTGCCACTGCAGCTGTCTGTGCCGCTGCCTGACTGGCTGCTGCCTTTATAGGACCCCTAGTCAGTGAAGCCCCGCCCCCTAATCAGGGCTCAGCTTCGCTCCCAGCACAAAGCCCCTCCAAGCCTCTACACATACAGATACTACCAATACGAAACCGAACACACACATATACCTTCTCCTCCAACAGAACTCCCATTCAAACTCCCGTGTTTACAGCTCTGTTTCCTAGCTCCTGTACCGCTGCAGCTGTCTGTGTCGCTGCCTGACTGGCTGCTCCCTTTATAGAAACCCTCGTCAGTGAAGCCCCGCCCCCTAATCAGGGCTCAGCTTCGCTCCCAGCACAAAGCCACTCCAAGCCTCTACACATACAGATTCCAACAATACAAAACCAAACACACACAAATACCTTCTCCTCCAACAGAACTCCCACTCAAACTCCCCTGTTTACTGCTCTCTTTGCTAGCTCCTGTGCCACTGCAGCTGTCTGTGCCGCTGCCTGACTGGTTGGTACCTTTATAGGACCCCTAGTTAGTGAAGCCCCGCCCCCTAATCAGTTTTCAGCTTCTCTCTCAGCACAAAGCCCCTACACATACAGATACCACCAACACAAAACCAAACACACACAAATACCTTCTCCTCCAACAGAACTCCCACTCAAACTACCCTGTTTACAGCTCTGTTTGCTAGCTCCTGTGCCGCTGCCTGACTGGCTGCAACCTTTATAGGACCCCTAGTCAGGGAAGCCCCGCCCCCTAGTCAGGGCTCAGCTTTTCTCCCAGCACAAAGCCTCTACACATACAGACACTACCAATACAAAACCACACACACACAAACACCTTCTCCTCCAACAGAACTCCCACTCATACTCCCCTGTTTACAGCTCTGTTTGCTAGCTCCTGTACCGCTGCCTGACTGCTGCTACCTTTCTAGGACCCCTAGTCAGTGAAGCCCCGCCCCCTAATCAGGGCTCAGCTTTTCCCCCAGCACAAAGACCCTACACATACAGATACTACCAATACAAAACCGAGCACACACACAAATACCTTCTCTTCCAACAGAACTCCCACTCATACTCCCCTGTTTACAGCTCTGTTTGCTAGCTCCTATGCCGCTGCCTGACTGGCTGCTAACTTTATAGGACCCCTAGTCAGTGAAGCCCCGCCCGCTAATCAGGGCTCAGCTTCCCTCCCAGCACAGAGCCCCTCCAAGCCCCTACACATACAGATACCACCAACACAAAACCAAACACACACACAAATACCTTCTCCTCGAACAGAACTCCCACTCAAACTCCCCTGTTTACAGCTCTGTTTGCTAGCTCCTGTACCGCTGCAGCTGTCTGTGCAGCTGCCTGACTGGCTGCTCCCTTTATAGGAACCCTAGTCAGTGAAGCCCCGCCCCCTAATCAGGGCTCAGCTTCTCTCCCAGCACAAAGCCCCTCCAAGCCTCTACACATACAGATACTACCAATACAAAACCAAACAAACACAAATACGTTCTTCTCCAACAGAACTCCCACTCAAACTCCCCTGTTTACAGCTCAGTTTGCAAGCTCCTGTGCAACTGCAGCTGTCTGTGCCGCTGCCTGACTGGCTGCTACCTTTATAGGACCCCTGGTGAGTGAAGCCCCGCAACCTAATCAGGACTCAGCTTCTCTCCCAGCAAAAAGCCCCTACGCATACAGATACTACCAAAACAAAACCAAACACACAGAAATACCTCCTCTTCCAACAGAACTCCCACTCAAAGTCCCCTGTTTACAGCTCTGTTTGCTAGCTCCTGTGCCGCTGCCTGACTGGTTGCTAACTTTATAGGACCCCTAGTCAGTGAAGCCCCGCCCCCTAATCAGGGCTCAGCTTCGCTCCCAGCACAAAGCCCCTCCAAGCCTCTACACATACATATACCACCAATACAAAACCAAACACACACACAAATACCTTCTCCTCCAACAGAACTCCCACTCAAACTCCCCTGTTTACAGCTCTCTTTGCTAGCTCCTGTGCCACTGCAGCTGTCTGTGCCGCTGCCTGACTGGCTGCTGCCTTTATAGGACCCCTAGTAAGTGAAGCCCCGCCCCCTAATCAGGGCTCAGCTTCTCTCCCAGCACAAAGCCCCTACACATACAGATACCACCAATACAAAACCAAACACACAATAATACCTTCTCCTCCAACAGAACTCCCACTCAAACTCCCCTGTTTACAGCTCTGTTTGCTAGCTCCTGTGCCCCTGCAGCTGTCTGTGACGCTGCCTGACTGGCTGCTACAATCATAGGACCCCTTGTCAGCGAAGCCCCGCCCCCTAATCAGGGCTCAGCTTCTCTCCCAGCACAAATCCCCTCCAAGCCTCTACACATACAGGTACTACCAATACAAAACCAAACACACACACAAATGCCTTCTCCAACAGAACTCCCACTCAAACTTCCCTGTTTACAGCTCTGTTTGCTAGCTCCAGTGCCGCTGCAGGTGTCTGTGCCGCTGCCTGACTGGCTGCTACAATCATAGGACCCCTAGTCAGCGAAGCCCCGCCCCCTGATCAGGGCTCAGCTTTTCTCGCAGCACAAAGCCCCTCCAAGCCTTTACACATACAGATACTACCAATACAAAACCAAACACACACATATACCTTCTCCTCCAACAGAACTCCCACTCAAACTCCCGTGTTTACAGCTCTGTTTGCTAGCTGCTGTGCCGCTGCCTGACTGGCTGCTCCCTTTATAGGACGCCTAGTCAGTGATGCCCCGCCCCCTTATCAGGGCTCAGTTTCTCTCCCTGCACAAAGCCTCTACACATACAGATACTACCAATACAAAACCAAACACACACAAATACCTTCTCTTCCAAAAGAACTCCCACTCAAACTCCCCTTTTTACAGCTCTGTTTGCTAGCTCCTGTGCCGCTGCCTGACTGGCTGCTACCTTTATGGGACCCCTAGTCAGGGAAGCCCCGCCCCCTAATCAGGGCTCAGCTTCTCTCCCAGCACAAAGCCCCTCCAAGCCCCAACACATACAGATACTACCAATACAAAACCAGACAAACACAAATACCTTCTCCTCCAACAGAACTCCCACTCAAACTCCCCTGTTTACAGCTCTGTTTGCTCGCTCCTGTGCCGCTGCCTGACTGGCTGATACCTTTATAGGACCCCTAGTCAGTGAAGCCCCGCCCCCTAATCAGGGCTCAGCTTTTCTCCCAGCACAAAGCCCCTCCAAGCCTTTACACATACAGATACTACCAATACAAAACCAAACACACACACAAATACCATCTCCTCCAACAGAATTCCCACTCAAACTCCCCTGTTTACAGCTCTGTTTGCTAGCTCCTGTGCCGCTGCAGCTGTCTGTGTCGCTGCCTCACTGGCTGCTCCCTTTATAGGACCCCTCGTCAGTGAAGCCCCGCCCCCTAATCAGGGCTCAGCTTCTCTCCCAGCACAAAGCCCCGACACATACAGATACCACCAACACAAAACCAAACACACACAAATACCTTCTCCTCCAACTGAACTCCCACTCAAACTCCCCTGTTTACAGCTCTGTTTGCTAGCCCCTGTATCGCTGCAGCTGTCTGTGCAGCTGCCTGACTGGCTGCTCCCTTTATAGGACCCCTAGTCAGTGAAGCCCCGCCCCCTAAGCAGGGCTCAGCTTCTCTCCCAGCACAAAGCCCCTACACATACAGATACCACCAATACAAAACCAAACACACACAAATACCTTCTCCTCCAACAGAACTCCCACTCAAACTCCCCTGTTTACAGCTCTGTTTGCTAGCTCCTGTGCCCCTGCAGCTGTCTGTGACGCTGCCTGACTGGCTGCTACAATCATAGGACCCCTAGTCAGCGAAGCCCCGTCCCCTAATCAGGGCTCAGCTTCTCTCCCAGCACAAAGCTCCTCCAAGCCTCTACAAATACAGATACCACCAATACAAAACCAAACACACACACAAATACCTTCTCCTCAAACAGAACTCCCACTCAAACTCCCCTGTTTACAGCTCTATTTGCTAGCTCCAGTGCCGCTGCAGCTGTCTGTGCCGCTGCCTGACTGGCTGGTACCTTTATAGGACCCCTAGTCAGGGAAGCCCCGCCCCCTAATCAGGGCTCAGCTTTTGTCCCAGCACAAAGCCCCTACACATACAGATACTACCAATACAAAACCAAACACACACAAATACCTTCTCCTCCCACAGAACTCCCACTCAAACTCCCCTGTTTACAGCTCTGTTTGCTAGCTCCTGTGCCGCTGCAGCTGTCTGTGCCGCTGCCTGACTGGCTGCTCCCTTTATAGGACCCCTAGTCAGTGAAGCCCCGCCCCCTAATCAGGGCTCAGCTTCTCTCCAAGCACAGAGCCCCTACACATACAGATACTACCAATACAAAACCAAACACACACAAATACCTTCTCCTCCAACAGAACTCCCACTCAAACTCACCTATTTACAGCTCTGTTTGCTAGCTCCTGTGCCCCTGCAGCTGTTTGTGCCGCTGCCTGACTGGCTGCTACAATCATAGGACCCCTAGTCAGCGAAGCCCCGCCCCCTGATCAGGGCTCAGCTTTTCTCGCAGCACAAAGCCCCTCCAAGCCTTTACACATACAGATACTACCAATACAAAACCAAACACACACATATACCTTCTCCTCCAACAGAACTCCCACTCAAACTCCCGTGTTTACAGCTCTGTTTGCTAGCTGCTGTGCCGCTGCCTGACTGGCTGCTACCTTTATAGGACGCCTAGTCAGTGAAGCGCCGCCCCCTTATCAGGGCTCAGCTTCTCTCCCTGCACAAAGCCTCTACACATACAGATACTTCCAATAAAAACCAAACACACACAAACACCTTCTCCTCCAACAGAACTCCCACTCAAACTCCCCTGTTTACAGCTCTGTTTGCTAGCTCCTGTGCCGCTGCCTGACTGGCTGTTACCTTTCTAGGACCCCTAGTCAGGGAAGCCCCGCCCCCTAATCAGGGCTCAGCTTCTCTCCCAGCACAAAGCCTCTACACATACAGAGACTACCAATACAAAACCAAACACACACAAATACCTTCTCCTCCAACAGAACTCCCACTCTAACTCCCCCGTTTACAGCTCTGTTTGCTAGCTGTCTGTGCCGCTGCCTGACCAGCTGCTACCTTTACAGGACCCGTAGTCAGTCAAGCCCCATCCCCGAATCAGGGCTCAGCTTCTCTCCCAGTACAAAGCCCCCACAAGCCTCTACACATACAGATACTACCAATGCAAAACCAAACACACACAAATACCTTCTCCTCCAACAGAACTCCCCCTCAAACTCCTGTTTACAGCTCTGTTTGCAAGCTCCTGTGCCGCTGCAGCTGTCTGTGCCCCTGCCTGACTGGCTGCTCCCTTTATAGGACCCCTCGTCAGTTAAGCCCCGCCCCCTAATCAGGGCTCAGCTTCTCTCCCAGCACAAAGCCCCTACACATACAGGTGCTACCAATACAAAACCAAACACACAAATACCTTCTCCTCCAACAGAACTCCCACTCAAACTCCCCTGTTTACAGCTCTATTTGCTAGCTCCAGTGCCGCTGCAGCTGTCTGTGCCGCTGCCTGACTGGCTGGTACCTTTATAGGACCCCTAGTCAGGAAAGCCCCGCCCCCTAATCAGCTCTCAGCTTCTCTCCCAGCACAAAGCCCCTCCAAGCCTCTACACATACAGATACTACCAATACAAAACCAAACACACACAAATACCTTCTCTTCCAAAAGAACTCCCACTCAAACTCCCCTGTTTACAGCTCTGTTTGCTAGCTCCTGTGCCGCTGCCTGACTGGCTGCTACCTTTATGGGACCCCTAGTCAGGGAAGCCCCGCCCCCTAATCAGGGCTCAGCTTCTCTCCCAGCACAAAGCCCCTCCAAGCCCCAACACATACAGATACTACCAATACAAAACCAGACAAACACAAATACCTTCTGCTCCAACAGAACTCCCACTCAAACTCCCCTGTTTACAGCTCAATTTGCTCGCTCCTGTGCCGCTGCCTGACTGGCTGGTACCTTTATAGGACCCCTAGTCAGTGAAGCCCCGCCCCCTAATCAGGGCTCAGCTTTTGTCCCAGCACAAAGCCCCTACACATACAGATACTACCAATACAAAACCAAACACACACAAATACCTTCTCCTCCCACAGAACTCCCACTCAAACTCCCCTGTTTACAGCTCTGTTTGCTAGCTCCTGTGCCGCTGCAGCTGTCTGTGCCGCTGCCTGACTGGCTGCTCCCTTTATAGGACCCCTAGTCAGTGAAGCCCCGCCCCCTAATCAGGGCTCAGCTTCTCTCCAAGCACAGAGCCCCTACACATACAGATACTACCAATACAAAACCAAACACACACAAATACCTTCTCCTCCAACAGAACTCCCACTCAAACTCACCTATTTACAGCTCTGTTTGCTAGCTCCTGTGCCCCTGCAGCTGTTTGTGCCGCTGCCTGACTGGCTGCTACAATCATAGGACCCCTAGTCAGCGAAGCCCCGCCCCCTGATCAGGGCTCAGCTTTTCTCGCAGCACAAAGCCCCTCCAAGCCTTTACACATACAGATACTACCAATACAAAACCAAACACACACATATACCTTCTCCTCCAACAGAACTCCCACTCAAACTCCCGTGTTTACAGCTCTGTTTGCTAGCTGCTGTGCCGCTGCCTGACTGGCTGCTACCTTTATAGGACGCCTAGTCAGTGAAGCGCCGCCCCCTTATCAGGGCTCAGCTTCTCTCCCTGCACAAAGCCTCTACACATACAGATACTTCCAATAAAAACCAAACACACACAAACACCTTCTCCTCCAACAGAACTCCCACTCAAACTCCCCTGTTTACAGCTCTGTTTGCTAGCTCCTGTGCCGCTGCCTGACTGGCTGTTACCTTTCTAGGACCCCTAGTCAGGGAAGCCCCGCCCCCTAATCAGGGCTCAGCTTCTCTCCCAGCACAAAGCCTCTACACATACAGAGACTACCAATACAAAACCAAACACACACAAATACCTTCTCCTCCAACAGAACTCCCACTCTAACTCCCCCGTTTACAGCTCTGTTTGCTAGCTGTCTGTGCCGCTGCCTGACCAGCTGCTACCTTTACAGGACCCGTAGTCAGTCAAGCCCCATCCCCGAATCAGGGCTCAGCTTCTCTCCCAGTACAAAGCCCCCACAAGCCTCTACACATACAGATACTACCAATGCAAAACCAAACACACACAAATACCTTCTCCTCCAACAGAACTCCCCCTCAAACTCCTGTTTACAGCTCTGTTTGCAAGCTCCTGTGCCGCTGCAGCTGTCTGTGCCCCTGCCTGACTGGCTGCTCCCTTTATAGGACCCCTCGTCAGTTAAGCCCCGCCCCCTAATCAGGGCTCAGCTTCTCTCCCAGCACAAAGCCCCTACACATACAGGTGCTACCAATACAAAACCAAACACACAAATACCTTCTCCTCCAACAGAACTCCACTCAAACTCCCCTGTTTACAGCTCTATTTGCTAGCTCCAGTGCCGCTGCAGCTGTCTGTGCCGCTGCCTGACTGGCTGGTACCTTTATAGGACCCCTAGTCAGGAAAGCCCCGCCCCCTAATCAGCTCTCAGCTTCTCTCCCAGCACAAAGCCCCTCCAAGCCTCTACACATACAGATACTACCAATACAAAACCAAACACACACAAATACCTTCTCTTCCAAAAGAACTCCCACTCAAACTCCCCTGTTTACAGCTCTGTTTGCTAGCTCCTGTGCCGCTGCCTGACTGGCTGCTACCTTTATGGGACCCCTAGTCAGGGAAGCCCCGCCCCCTAATCAGGGCTCAGCTTCTCTCCCAGCACAAAGCCCCTCCAAGCCCCAACACATACAGATACTACCAATACAAAACCAGACAAACACAAATACCTTCTGCTCCAACAGAACTCCCACTCAAACTCCCCTGTTTACAGCTCAATTTGCTCGCTCCTGTGCCGCTGCCTGACTGGCTGCTCCCTTTATAGGACCCCTAGTCAGTGAAGCCCCGCCCCCTAATCAGGGCTCAGCTTCTCTCCCAGCACAAAGCCCCGACACATACAGATACCACCAACACAAAACCAAACACACACAAATACCTTCTCCTCCAACAGAACTCCCACTCAAACTCCCCTGTTTACAGCTCTGTTTGCTAGCTCCTGTGCCCCTGCAGCTCTCTGTGACGCTGCCTGACTGGCTGCTACAATCATAGGACCCCTAGTCAGCGAAGCCCCGTCCCCTAATCAGGGCTCAGCTTCTCTCCCAGCACAAAGCTCCTCCAAGCCTCTACAAATACAGATACCACCAATACAAAACCAAACACACACACAAATACCTTCTCCTCAAACAGAACTCCCACTCAAACTCCCCTGTTTACAGCTCTATTTGCTAGCTCCAGTGCCGCTGCAGCTGTCTGTGCCGCTGCCTGACTGGCTGGTACCTTTATAGGACCCCTAGTCAGGGATGCCCCGCCCCCTAATCAGGGCTCAGCTTTTGTCCCAGCACAAAGCCCCTACACATACAGATACTACCAATACAAAACCAAACACACACAAATACCTTCTCCTCCAACAGAACTCCCACTCAAACTCCCCTGTTTACAGCTCTGTTTGCTAGCTCCTGTGCCGCTGCAGCTGTCTGTGCCGCTGCCTGACTGGCTGCTCCCTTTATAGGACCCCTAGTCAGTGAAGCCCCGCCCCCTAATCAGGGCTCAGCTTTTCTCCCAGCACAAAGCCCCTCCAAGCCTCTACACATACAGATATTACCAAAACGAAACCAAACACACACAAACACCTTCTCCTCCAACAGAACTCCCACTCAAACTCCCCTGTTTACAGCTCTGTTTGCTAGCTCCTGTGCCGCTGCCTGACTGGCTGCTACCTTTCTAGGACCCCTAGTCAGGGAAGCCCCGCCCCCTAATCAGGGCTCAGCTTCTCTCCCAGCACAAAGCCTCTACACATACAGATACTACCAATACAAAACCAAACACACACAAATACCTTCTCTTCCAACAGAACTCCCACTCAAAGTCCCCTGTTTACAGCTCTGTTTGCTAGCTCCTGTGCCGCTGCCTGACTGGTTGCTAACTTTTTAGGACCCCTAGTCAGTGAAGCCCCGCCCCCTAATCAGGGCTCAACTTCTCTCCCAGCACAAAGCCCCGACACATACAGATACCACCAACACAAAACCAAACACACACAAATACCTTCTCCTCCAACAGAACTCCCACTCAAACTCCCCTGTTTACAGCTCTATTTGCTAGCTCCAGTGCCGCTGCAGCTGTCTGTGCCGCTGCCTGACTGGCTGGTACCTTTATAGGACCCCTAGTCAGGGAAGCCCCGCCCCCTAATCAGGGCTCAGCTTTTGTCCCAGCACAAAGCCCCTACACATACAGATACCACCAATACAAAACCTAACACACACACAAATACCTTCTCCTCAAACAGAACTCCCACTCAAACTCACCTATTTACAGCTCTGTTTGCTAGCTCCTGTGCCCCTGCAGCTGTTTGTGCCGCTGCCTGACTGGCTGCTACAATCATAGGACCCCTAGTCAGCGAAGCCCCGCCCCCTGATCAGGGCTCAGCTTTTCTCGCAGCACAAAGCCCCTCCAAGCCTTTACACATACAGATACTACCAATACAAAACCAAACACACACATATACCTTCTCCTCCAACAGAACTCCCACTCAAACTCCCCTGTTTACAGCTCTGTTTGCTAGCCCCTGTATCGCTGCAGCTGTCTGTGCAGCTGCCTGACTGGCTGCTCCCTTTATAGGACCCCTAGTCAGTGAAGCCCCGCCCCCTAAGCAGGGCTCAGCTTCTCTCCCAGCACAAAGCCCCTACACATACAGATACCACCAATACAAAACCAAACACACACAAATACCTTCTCCTCCAACAGAACTCCCCCTCAAACTCCTGTTTACAGCTCTGTTTGCAAGCTCCTGTGCCGCTGCAGCTGTCTGTGCCCCTGCCTGACTGGCTGCTCCCTTTATAGGACCCCTCGTCAGTTAAGCCCCGCCCCCTAATCAGGGCTCAGCTTCTCTCCCAGCACAAAGCCCCTACACATACAGGTGCTACCAATACAAAAGCAAACACACAAATACCTTCTCCTCCAACAGAACTCCCACTCAAACTCCCCTGTTTACAGCTCTATTTGCTAGCTCCAGTGCCGCTGCAGCTGTCTGTGCCGCTGCCTGACTGGCTGGTACCTTTATAGGACCCCTAGTCAGGGAAGCCCCGCCCCCTAATCAGCTCTCAGCTTCTCTCCCAGCACAAAGCCCCTCCAAGCCTCTACACATACAGATACTACCAATACAAAACCAGACAAACACAAATACCTTCTCTTCCAAAAGAACTCCCACTCAAACTCCCCTGTTTACAGCTCTGTTTGCTAGCTCCTGTGCCGCTGCCTGACTGGCTGCTACCTTTATGGGACCCCTAGTCAGGGAAGCCCCGCCCCCTAATCAGGGCTCAGCTTCTCTCCCAGCACAAAGCCCCTCCAAGCCCCAACACATACAGATACTACCAATACAAAACCAGACAAACACAAATACCTTCTCCTCCAACAGAACTCCCACTCAAACTCCCCTGTTTACAGCTCAATTTGCTCGCTCCTGTGCCGCTGCCTGACTGGCTGATACCTTTATAGGACCCCTCGTCAGTGAAGCCCCGCCCCCTAATCAGGGCTCAGCTTCTCTCCCAGCACAAAGCCCCGACACATACAGATACCACCAACACAAAACCAAACACACACAAATACCTTCTCCTCCAACAGAACTCCCACTCAAACTCCCCTGTTTACAGCTCTGTTTGCTAGCCCCTGTATCGCTGCAGCTGTCTGTGCAGCTGCCTGACTGGCTGCTCCCTTTATAGGACCCCTAGTCAGTGAAGCCCCGCCCCCTAAGCAGGGCTCAGCTTCTCTCCCAGCACAAAGCCCCTACACATACAGATATTACCAATACGAAACCAAACACACACAAACACCTTCTCCTCCAACAGAACTCCCACTCAAACTCCCGTTTACAGCTCTGTTTGCTAGCTCCTGTGCCCCTGCAGCTCTCTGTGACGCTGCCTGACTGGCTGCTACAATCATAGGACCCCTAGTCAGCGAAGCCCCGTCCCCTAATCAGGGCTCAGCTTCTCTCCCAGCACAAAGCTCCTCCAAGCCTCTACAAATACAGATACCACCAATACAAAACCAAACACACACACAAATACCTTCTCCTCAAACAGAACTCCCACTCAAACTCCCCTGTTTACAGCTCTATTTGCTAGCTCCAGTGCCGCTGCAGCTGTCTGTGCCGCTGCCTGACTGGCTGGTACCTTTATAGGACCCCTAGTCAGGGAAGCCCCGCCCCCTAATCAGGGCTCAGCTTTTGTCCCAGCACAAAGCCCCTACACATACAGATACTACCAATACAAAACCAAACACACACAAATACCTTCTCCTCCAACAGAACTCCCACTCAAACTCCCCTGTTTACAGCTCTGTTTGCTAGCTCCTGTGCCGCTGCAGCTGTCTGTGCCGCTGCCTGACTGGCTGCTCCCTTTATAGGACCCCTAGTCAGTGAAGCCCCGCCCCCTAATCAGGGCTCAGCTTTTCTCCCAGCACAAAGCCCCTCCAAGCCTCTACACATACAGATATTACCAATACGAAACCAAACACACACAAACACCTTCTCCTCCAACAGAACTCCCACTCAAACTCCCCTGTTTACAGCTCTGTTTGCTAGCTCCTGTGCCGCTGCCTGACTGGCTGCTACCTTTCTAGGACCCCTAGTCAGGGAAGCCCCGCCCCCTAATCAGGGCTCAGCTTCTCTCCCAGCACAAAGCCTCTCCACATACAGATACTACCAATACAAAACCAAACACACACAAATACCTTCTCCTCCCACAGAACTCCCACTCAAACTCCCCTGTTTACAGCTCTGTTTGCTAGCTCCTGTGCCGCTGCAGCTGTCTGTGCCGCTGCCTGACTGGCTGCTCCCTTTATAGGACCCCTAGTCAGTGAAGCCCCGCCCCCTAATCAGGGCTCAGCTTCTCTCCAAGCACAGAGCCCCTACACATACAGATACTACCAATACAAAACCAAACACACACAAATACCTTCTCCTCCAACAGAACTCCCACTCAAACTCACCTATTTACAGCTCTGTTTGCTAGCTCCTGTGCCCCTGCAGCTGTTTGTGCCGCTGCGTGACTGGCTGCTACAATCATAGGACCCCTAGTCAGCGAAGCCCCGCCCCCTGATCAGGGCTCAGCTTTTCTCGCAGCACAAAGCCCCTCCAAGCCTTTACACATACAGATACTACCAATACAAAACCAAACACACACATATACCTTCTCCTCCAACAGAACTCCCACTCAAACTCCCGTGTTTACAGCTCTGTTTGCTAGCTGCTGTGCCGCTGCCTGACTGGCTGCTACCTTTATAGGACGCCTAGTCAGTGAAGCGCCGCCCCCTTATCAGGGCTCAGCTTCTCTCCCTGCACAAAGCCTCTACACATACAGATACTTACAATAAAAACCAAACACACACAAACACCTTCTCCTCCAACAGAACTCCCACTCAAACTCCCCTGTTTACAGCTCTGTTTGCTAGCTCCTGTGCCCCTGCAGCTCTCTGTGACGCTGCCTGACTGGCTGCTACAATCATAGGACCCCTAGTCAGCGAAGCCCCGTCCCCTAATCAGGGCTCAGCTTCTCTCCCAGCACAAAGCTCCTCCAAGCCTCTACAAATACAGATACCACCAATACGAAACCAAACACACACACATATACCTTCTCCTCAAACAGAACTCCCACTCAAACTCCCCTGTTTACAGCTCTCTTTGCTAGCTCCTGTGCCACTGCAGCTGTCTGTGCCGCTGCCTGACTGGCTGCTACAATCATAGGACCCCTAGTCAGCGAAGCCCCGTCCCCTAATCAGGGCTCAGCTTCTCTCCCAGCACAAAGCCTCTACACATACAGATACTACCAATACAAAACCAAACACACACAAATACCTTCTCCTTCAACAGAACTCCCACTCAAACTCCCCTGTTTACAGCTCTGTTTGCTAGCTCCTGTGCCCCTGCAGCTCTCTGTGACGCTGCCTGACTGGCTGCTACAATCATAGGACCCCTAGTCAGCGAAGCCCCGTCCCCTAATCAGGGCTCAGCTTCTCTCCCAGCACAAAGCCCCTACACATACAGATACTACCAATACAAAACCAAACACACACAAACACCTTCTCCTCCAACAGAACTCCCACTCATACTCCCCTGTTTACAGCTCGGTTTGCTAGCTCCTGTGCCGCTGCCTGACTGGCTGCTCCCTTTATAGGACCCCTCGTCAGTGAAGCCCCGCCCCCTAATCAGGGCTCAGCTTCTCTCCCAGCACAAAGCCCCTCCAAGCCTCTACACATACAGATACCAACAATACAAAACCAAACACACACATATACCTTCTCCTCCAACAGAACTCCCACTCAAACTCCAGTGTTTACAGCACTGTTTGCTATCTGCTGTGCCGCTGCCTGACTGGCTGCTACCTTTATAGGACGCCTAGTCAGTGAAGCCCCGCCCCCTTATCAGGGCTCAGCTTCTCTCCCAGCACAAAGCCCCTCCAAGCCTCTACACATACAGATACCACCAACACAAAACCAAACACACACAAATACCTTCTCCTCCAACAGAACTCCCACTCAAACTCACCTGTTTACAGCTCTGTTTGCTAGCACCTGTACCGCTGCAGCTGTCTGTGCAGCTGCCTGACTGGCTGCTCCCTTTATAGGACCCCTAGTCAGTGAAGCCCCGCCCCCTCATTAGGGCTCAGCTTCTCTCCCAGCACAAAGCCCCTACACATACAGATACCACCAATACAAAACCAAACACACACAAATACCTTCTCCTCCAACAGAACTCCCACTCAAACTCCCCTGTTTACAGCTCTGTTTGCAAGCTCCTGTGCCACTTCAGCTGTCTGTGCCGCTGCCTGACTGGCTGCTACCTTTATAGGACCCCTAGTCAGTGAAGCCCCGCACCCTAATCACGGCTCAGCTTCTCTCCCAGAAAAAAGCCCCTACACATACAGATACTACCAAAACAAAACCAAACACACACAAATACCTTCTCTTCCAACAGAACTCCCACTCAAACTCCCCTGTTTACAGCTCTGTTTGCTAGCTCCTGTACCGCTGCAGCTGTCTGTGTTGCTGCCTGACTGGCTGCTCCCTTTATAGGACCCCTAGTCAGTGAAGCCCCGCCCCCTAATCAGGGCTCAGCTTCTCTCCCAGCACAAAGCCCCTACACATACAGATACCACCAATACAAAACCAAACACACACAAATACCTTCTCCTCCAACAGAACTCCCACTCAAACTCCCCTGTTTACAGCTCTGTTTGCTCGCTCCTGTGCCGCTGCCTGACTGGCTGTTACCTTTATAGGACCCCTAGTCAGTGAAGCCCCGCCCCCTAATCAGGGCTCAGCTTTTCTCCCAGCACAAAGCCCCTCCAAGCCTTTACACATACAGATACTACCAATACAAAACCAAACACACACACAAATACCTTCTCCTCCAACAGAACTCCCACTCAAACTCCCCTGTTTACAGCTCTGTTTGCTAGCCCCTGTATCACTGCAGCTGTCTGTGCAGCTGCCTGACTGGCTGCTCCCTTTATAGGACCCCTAGTCAGTGAAGCCCCGCCCCCTAAGCAGGGCTCAGCTTCTCTCCCAGCACAAAGCCCCTACACATACAGATACCACCAATACAAAACCAAACACACACAAATACCTTCTCCTCCAACAGAACTCCCACTCAAACTCCCCTGTTTACAGCTCTGTTTGCTAGCTCCTGTGCCCCTGCAGCTCTCTGTGACGCTGCCTGACTGGCTGCTACAATCATAGGACCCCTAGTCAGCGAAGCCCCGTCCCCTAATCAGGGCTCAGCTTCTCTCCCAGCACAAAGCTCCTCCAAGCCTCTACAAATACAGATACCACCAATACAAAACCAAACACACACACAAATACCTTCTCCTCAAACAGAACTCCCACTCAAACTCCCCTGTTTACAGCTCTATTTGCTAGCTCCAGTGCCGCTGCAGCTGTCTGTGCCGCTGCCTGACTGGCTGGTACCTTTATAGGACCCCTAGTCAGGGATGCCCCGCCCCCTAATCAGGGCTCAGCTTTTGTCCCAGCACAAAGCCCCTACACATACAGATACTACCAATACAAAACCAAACACACACAAATACCTTCTCCTCCCACAGAACTCCCACTCAAACTCCCCTGTTTACAGCTCTGTTTGCTAGCTCCTGTGCCGCTGCAGCTGTCTGTGCCGCTGCCTGACTGGCTGCTCCCTTTATAGGACCCCTAGTCAGTGAAGCCCCGCCCCCTAATCAGGGCTCAGCTTCTCTCCAAGCACAGAGCCCCTACACATACAGATACTACCAATACAAAACCAAACACACACAAATACCTTCTCCTCAAACAGAACTCCCACTCAAACTCACCTATTTACAGCTCTGTTTGCTAGCTCCTGTGCCCCTGCAGCTGTTTGTGCCGCTGCCTGACTGGCTGCTACAATCATAGGACCCCTAGTCAGCGAAGCCCCGCCCCCTGATCAGGGCTCAGCTTTTCTCGCAGCACAAAGCCCCTCCAAGCCTTTACACATACAGATACTACCAATACAAAACCAAACACACACATATACCTTCTCCTCCAACAGAACTCCCACTCAAACTCCCGTGTTTACAGCTCTGTTTGCTAGCTAATGTGCCGCTGCCTGACTGGCTGCTACCTTTATAGGACGCCTAGTCAGTGAAGCGCCGCCCCCTTATCAGGGCTCAGCTTCTCTCCCTGCAGAAAGCCTCTACACATACAGATACTTACAATAAAAACCAAACACACACAAACACCTTCTCCTCCAACAGAACTCCCACTCAAACTCCCCTGTTTACAGCTCTGTTTGCTAGCCCCTGTATCGCTGCAGCTGTCTGTGCAGCTGCCTGACTGGCTGCTCCCTTTATAGGACCCCTAGTCAGTGAAGCCCCGCCCCCTAAGCAGGGCTCAGCTTCTCTCCCAGCACAAAGCCCCTACACATACAGATACCACCAATACAAAACCAAACACACACAAATACCTTCTCCTCCAACAGAACTCCCCCTCAAACTCCTGTTTACAGCTCTGTTTGCAAGCTCCTGTGCCGCTGCAGCTGTCTGTGCCCCTGCCTGACTGGCTGCTCCCTTTATAGGACCCCTCGTCAGTTAAGCCCCGCCCCCTAATCAGGGCTCAGCTTCTCTCCCAGCACAAAGCCCCTACACATACAGGTGCTACCAATTCAAAACCAAACACACAAATACCTTCTCCTCCAACAGAACTCCCACTCAAACTCCCCTGTTTACAGCTCTATTTGCTAGCTCCAGTGCCGCTGCAGCTGTCTGTGCCGCTGCCTGACTGGCTGGTACCTTTATAGGACCCCTAGTCAGGGAAGCCCCGCCCCCTAATCAGCTCTCAGCTTCTCTCCCAGCACAAAGCCCCTCCAAGCCTCTACACATACAGATACTACCAATACAAAACCAAACACACACAAATACCTTCTCTTCCAAAAGAACTCCCACTCAAACTCCCCTGTTTACAGCTCTGTTTGCTAGCTCCTGTGCCGCTGCCTGACTGGCTGCTACCTTTATGGGACCCCTAGTCAGGGAAGCCCCGCCCCCTAATCAGGGCTCAGCTTCTCTCCCAGCACAAAGCCCCTCCAAGCCCCAACACATACAGATACTACCAATACAAAACCAGACAAACACAAATACCTTCTCCTCCAACAGAACTCCCACTCAAACTCCCCTGTTTACAGCTCAATTTGCTCGCTCCTGTGCCGCTGCCTGACTGGCTGATACCTTTATAGGACCCCTCGTCAGTGAAGTCCCGCCCCCTAAGCAGGGCTCAGCTTCTCTCCCAGCACAAAGCCCCTACACATACAGATATTACCAATACGAAACCAAACACACACAAACACCTTCTCCTCCAACAGAACTCCCACTCAAACTCCCCTGTTTACAGCTCTGTTTGCTAGCCCCTGTATCGCTGCAGCTGTCTGTGCAGCTGCCTGACTGGCTGCTCCCTTTATAGGACCCCTAGTCAGTGAAGTCCCGCCCCCTAAGCAGGGCTCAGCTTCTCTCCCAGCACAAAGCCCCTACACATACAGATATTACCAATACGAAACCAAACACACACAAACACCTTCTCCTCCAACAGAACTCCCACTCAAACTCCCCTGTTTACAGCTCTGTTTGCTAGCTCCTGTGCCCCTGCAGCTCTCTGTGACGCTGCCTGACTGGCTGCTACAATCATAGGACCCCTAGTCAGCGAAGCCCCGTCCCCTAATCAGGGCTCAGCTTCTCTCCCAGCACAAAGCTCCTCCAAGCCTCTACAAATACAGATACCACCAATACAAAACCAAACACACACACAAATACCTTCTCCTCAAACAGAACTCCCACTCAAACTCCCCTGTTTACAGCTCTATTTGCTAGCTCCAGTGCCGCTGCAGCTGTCTGTGCCGCTGCCTGACTGGCTGGTACCTTTATAGGACCCCTAGTCAGGGAAGCCCCGCCCCCTAATCAGGGCTCAGCTTTTGTCCCAGCACAAAGCCCCTACACATACAGATACTACCAATACAAAACCAAACACACACAAATACCTTCTCCTCCAACAGAACTCCCACTCAAACTCCCCTGTTTACAGCTCTGTTTGCTAGCTCCTGTGCCGCTGCAGCTGTCTGTGCCGCTGCCTGACTGGCTGCTCCCTTTATAGGACCCCTAGTCAGTGAAGCCCCGCCCCCTAATCAGGGCTCAGTTTTTCTCCCAGCACAAAGCCCCTCCAAGCCTCTACACATACAGATATTACCAATACGAAACCAAACACACACAAACACCTTCTCCTCCAACAGAACTCCCACTCAAAGTCCCCTGTTTACAGCTCTGTTTGCTAGCTCCTGTGCCGCTGCCTGACTGGTTGCTAACTTTATAGGACCCCTAGTCAGTGAAGCCCCGCCCCCTAATCAGGGCTCAACTTCTCTCCCAGCACAAAGCCCCGACACATACAGATACTACCAATACAAAACCAAACACACACAAATACCTTCTCCTCCCACAGAACTCCCACTCAAACTCCCCTGTTTACAGCTCTGTTTGCTAGCTCCTGTGCCGCTGCAGCTGTCTGTGCCGCTGCCTGACTGGCTGCTCCCTTTATAGGACCCCTAGTCAGTGAAGCCCCGCCCCCTAATCAGGGCTCAGCTTCTCTCCAAGCACAGAGCCCCTACACATACAGATACTACGAATACAAAACCAAACACACACAAATACCTTCTCCTCCAACAGAACTCCCACTCAAACTCACCTATTTACAGCTCTGTTTGCTAGCTCCTGTGCCCCTGCAGCTGTTTGTGCCGCTGCGTGACTGGCTGCTACAATCATAGGACCCCTAGTCAGCGAAGCCCCGCCCCCTGATCAGGGCTCAGCTTTTCTCGCAGCACAAAGCCCCTCCAAGCCTTTACACATACAGATACTACCAATACAAAACCAAACACACACATATACCTTCTCCTCCAACAGAACTCCCACTCAAACTCCCGTGTTTACAGCTCTGTTTGCTAGCTGCTGTGCCGCTGCCTGACTGGCTGCTACCTTTATAGGACGCCTAGTCAGTGAAGCGCCGCCCCCTTATCAGGGCTCAGCTTCTCTCCCTGCACAAAGCCTCTACACATACAGATACTTACAATAAAAACCAAACACACACAAACACCTTCTCCTCCAACAGAACTCCCACTCAAACTCCCCTGTTTACAGCTCTGTTTGCTAGCTCCTGTGCCCCTGCAGCTCTCTGTGACGCTGCCTGACTGGCTGCTACAATCATAGGACCCCTAGTCAGCGAAGCCCCGTCCCCTAATCAGGGCTCAGCTTCTCTCCCAGCACAAAGCCCCTACACATACAGATACTACCAATACAAAACCAAACACACACAAACACCTTCTCCTCCAACAGAACTCCCACTCATACTCCCCTGTTTACAGCTCGGTTTGCTAGCTCCTGTGCCGCTGCCTGACTGGCTGCTCCCTTTATAGGACCCCTCGTCAGTGAAGCCCCGCCCCCTAATCAGGGCTCAGCTTCTCTCCCAGCACAAAGCCCCTCCAAGCCTCTACACATACAGATACCACCAATACAAAACCAAACACACACATATACCTTCTCCTCCAACAGAACTCCCACTCAAACTCACCTGTTTACAGCTCTGTTTGCTAGCACCTGTACCGCTGCAGCTGTCTGTGCAGCTGCCTGACTGGCTGCTCCCTTTATAGGACCCCTAGTCAGTGAAGCCCCGCCCCCTCATCAGGGCTCAGCTTCTCTCCCAGCACAAAGCCCCTACACATACAGATACCACCAATACAAAACCAAACACACACAAATACCTTCTCCTCCAACAGAACTCCCACTCAAACTCCCCTGTTTACAGCTCTGTTTGCTAGCTCCTGTGCCGCTGCAGCTCTCCGTGCCGCCGCCTGACTGGCTGCTCCCTTTATAGGACCCCTAGTCAGTGAAGCCCCGCCCCCTAATCAGGGCTCAGCTTCTCTCCCAGCACAAAGCCCCTACACATACAGATACCACCAACAGAAAACCAAACACACACAAATACCTTCTCCTCGAACAGAACTCCCACTCAAACTCCCCTGTTTACAGCTCTGTTTGCAAGCTCCTGTGCCACTTCAGTTGTCTGTGCCGCTGCCTGACTGGCTGCTACCTTTGTAGGACCCCTGGTCAGTGAAGCCCCGCACCCTAATCACGGCTCAGCTTCTCTCCCAGAAAAAAGCCCCTACACATACAGATACTACCAAAACAAAACCAAACACACACAAATACCTTCTCTTCCAACAGAACTCCCACTCAAACTCCCCTGTTTACAGCTCTGTTTGCTAGCTCCTGTACCGCTGCAGCTGTCTGTGTTGCTGCCTGACTGGCTGCTCCCTTTATAGGACCCCTAGTCAGTGAAGCCCCGCCCCCTAATCAGGGCTCAGCTTCTCTCCCAGCACAAAGCCCCTACACATACAGATACCACCAATACAAAACCAAACACACACAAATACCTTCTCCTCCAACAGAACTCCCACTCAAACTCCCCTGTTTACAGCTCTGTTTTCTAGCTCCTGTGCCCCTGCAGCTGTCTGTGACGCTGCCTGACTGGCTGCTACAATTATAGGACCCCTAGTCAGCGAAGCCCCGTCCCCTAATCAGGGCTCAGCTTCTCTCCCAGCACAAAGCTCCTCCAAGCCTCTACAAATACAGATACCACCAATACAAAACCAAACACACACAAATACCTTCTCCTCAAACAGAACTCCCACTCAAACTCCCCTGTTTACAGCTCAGTTTGCAAGCTCCTGTGCCACTGCAGCTGTCTGTGCCGCTGCCTGACTGGCTGCTCCCTTTATAGGACCCCTGGTCAGTGAAGCCCTGCACCCTAATCAGGGCTCAGCTTCTCTCCCAGCAAAAAGCCCCTACACATACAGATTCTACCAAAACAAAACCAAACACACACAAATACCTTCTCTTCCAACAGAACTCCCACTCAAAGTACCCTGTTTACAGCTCTGTTTGCTAGCTCCTGTGCCGCTGCAGCTGTCTGTGTCGCTGCCTGACTGGCTGCTCCCTTTATAGGACCCCTCGTCAGTGAAGCCCCGCCCCATAATCAGGGCTCAGCTTCTCTCCCAGCACAAAGCCCCTCCAAGCCTCTACACATACAGATACCACCAATACAAAACCAAACACACACAGAAATACCTTCTCCTCCAACAGAACTCCCACTCAAACTCCCCTGTTTACAGCTCTGTTTGCTCGCTCCTGTGCGGCTGCAGCTGTCTGTGCCGCTGCCTGACTGGCTGCTACCTTTATAGGACGCCTAGTCAGTGAAGCCCCGCCCCCTTATCAGGGCTCAGCTTCTCTACCAGCACAAAGCCTCTACACATACAGATACTACCAATACTAAACCAAACACACACACAAATAGCTTCTCCTCCAACAGAACTCCGACTCAAAGTCCCCTATTTACAGCTCTGTTTGCTAGCTCCTGTACCGCTGCAGCTGTCTGTGTCGCTGCCTGACTGGCTGCTCCCTTTATAGGACCCCTCGTCAGTGAAGCCCCGCCCCCTAATCAGGGCTCAGCTTCTCTCCCAGCACAAAGCCCCTCCAAGCCTCTACACATACAGATACCACCAATACAATACCAAACACACACAAAAATACCTTCTCCTCCAACAGAACTCCCACTCAAACTCCCCTGTTTACAGCTCTGTTTGCTAGCTCCTGTGCCGCTGCCTGACTGGCTGCTACCTTTATAGGACCCCTAGTCAGTGAAGCCCCGCCCCCTAATCAGGGCTCAGCTTCGCTCCCAGCACAAAGCCCCTCCAAGCCTCTACACATACAGATACTACCAATACAAAACCAAACACACACACAAATACCTTCTCCTCCAACAGAACTCCCACTCAAACTCCCCTGTTTACAGCTCTCTTTGCTAGCTCCTGTGCCACTGCAGCTGTCTGTGCCGCTGCCTGACTGGCTGCTGCCTTTATAGGACCCTTAGTCAGTGAAGCCCCGCCCCCTAATCAGGGCTCAGCTTCTCTCTCAGCACAAAGCCCCTACACATACAGATACCACCAACACAAAACCAAACACACACAAATACCTTCTCCTCCAACAGAACTTCCACTCAAACTCCCCTGTTTACAGCTCTCTTTGCTAGCTCCTGTGCCACTGCAGCTGCCTGTGCCGCTGTCTGACTGGCTGCTGCATTTATAGGACCCCAAGTCAGTGAAGCCCCGCCCCCTAATCAGGGCTCAGCTTCTCTCTCAGCACAAAGCCCCTACACATACAGATGCTACCAATACAAAACCAAACACACACACAAATGCCTTCTCCTCCAACAGAACTCCCACTCAGACTCCCCTGTTTACAACTCTGTTTGCTAGCTCCTGTGCCGCTGCCTGAGTGGCTGCTCCCTTTATAGGACCCCTCGTCAGTGAAGCCCCGCCCCATAATCAGGGCTCAGCTTCTCTCCCAGCACAAAGCCCCTCCAAGCCTCTACACATACAGATACCACCAATACAAAACCAAACACACACACAAATACCTTCTCCTCCAACAGAACTCCCACTCAAACTCCCCTGTTTACAGCTCTGTTTGCTCGCTCCTGTGCGGCTGCAGCTGTCTGTGCCGCTGCCTGACTGGCTGCTACCTTTATAGGACGCCTAGTCAGTGAAGCCCCGCCCCCTTATCAGGGCTCAGCTTCTCTACCAGCACAAAGCCTCTACACATACAGATACTACCAATACTAAACCAAACACACACAAACACCTTCTCCTCCAACAGAACTCCCACTCAAACTCCCCTGTTTACAGCTCTGTTTGCTAGCTCCTGTGCCACTGCAGCTGTCTGTGCCGCTGCCTGACTGGCTGCTGCCTTTATAGAACCCCAAGTCAGTGAAGCCCCGCCCCCTAATCAGGGCTCAGCTTCTCTCCCAGCACAAAGCCCCTCCAAGCCTCTACACATACAGATACCACCAATACAATACCAAACACACACACAAATACCTTCTCCTCCAACAGAACTCCCACTCAAACTCCCCTGTTTACAGCTCTGTTTGCTCGCTCCTGTGAGGCTGCAGCTGTCTGTGCCGCTGCCTGACTGGCTGCTACCTTTATAGGACCCCTAGTCAGTGAAGCCCCGCCCCCTTATCAGGGCTCAGCTTCTCTACCAGCACAAAGCCTCTACACATACAGATACTACCAACACTAAACCAAACACACACAAACACCTTCTCCTCCAACAGAACTCCCACTCATACTCCCCTGTTTACAGCTCTGTTTGCTAGCTCCTGTGCCGCTGCCTGACTGGCTGCTACCTTTCTAGGACCCCTAGTCAGTGAAGCCCCGCCCCCTAATCAGGGCTCAGCTTCGCTCCCAGCACAAAGCCCCTCCAAGCCTCTACACATACAGATACTACCAATACAAAACCAAACACACACACAAATACCTTCTCCTCCAACAGAACTCCCACTCAAACTCCCCTGTTTACAGCTCTCTTTGCTAGCTCCTGTGCCACTGCAGCTGTCTGTGCCGCTGCCTGACTGGCTGCTGCCTTTATAGGACCCCTAGTCAGTGAAGCCCCGCCCCCTAATCAGGGCTCAGCTTCTCTCTCAGCACAAAGCCCCTACACATACAGATACCACCAACACAAAACCAAACACACACAAATACCTTCTCCTCCAACAGAACTTCCACTCAAACTCCCCTGTTTACAGCTCTCTTTGCTAGCTCCTGTGCCACTGCAGCTGTCTGTGCCGCTGCCTGACTGGCTGCTCCCTTTATAGGACCCCTAGTCAGTGAAGCCCCGCCCCCTAATCAGGGCTCAGTTTTTCTCCCAGCACAAAGCCCCTCCAAGCCTCTACACATACAGATATTACCAATACGAAACCAAACACACACAAACACCTTCTCCTCCAACAGAACTCCCACTCAAAGTCCCCTGTTTACAGCTCTGTTTGCTAGCTCCTGTGCCGCTGCCTGACTGGTTGCTAACTTTATAGGACCCCTAGTCAGTGAAGCCCCGCCCCCTAATCAGGGCTCAACTTCTCTCCCAGCACAAAGCCCCGACACATACAGATACTACCAATACAAAACCAAACACACACAAATACCTTCTCCTCCCACAGAACTCCCACTCAAACTCCCCTGTTTACAGCTCTGTTTGCTAGCTCCTGTGCCGCTGCAGCTGTCTGTGCCGCTGCCTGACTGGCTGCTCCCTTTATAGGACCCCTAGTCAGTGAAGCCCCGCCCCCTAATCAGGGCTCAGCTTCTCTCCAAGCACAGAGCCCCTACACATACAGATACTACGAATACAAAACCAAACACACACAAATACCTTCTCCTCCAACAGAACTCCCACTCAAACTCACCTATTTACAGCTCTGTTTGCTAGCTCCTGTGCCCCTGCAGCTGTTTGTGCCGCTGCGTGACTGGCTGCTACAATCATAGGACCCCTAGTCAGCGAAGCCCCGCCCCCTGATCAGGGCTCAGCTTTTCTCGCAGCACAAAGCCCCTCCAAGCCTTTACACATACAGATACTACCAATACAAAACCAAACACACACATATACCTTCTCCTCCAACAGAACTCCCACTCAAACTCCCGTGTTTACAGCTCGGTTTGCTAGCTCCTGTGCCGCTGCCTGACTGGCTGCTCCCTTTATAGGACCCCTCGTCAGTGAAGCCCCGCCCCCTAATCAGGGCTCAGCTTCTCTCCCAGCACAAAGCCCCTCCAAGCCTCTACACATACAGATACCACCAATACAAAACCAAACACACACATATACCTTCTCCTCCAACAGAACTCCCACTCAAACTCACCTGTTTACAGCTCTGTTTGCTAGCACCTGTACCGCTGCAGCTGTCTGTGCAGCTGCCTGACTGGCTGCTCCCTTTATAGGACCCCTAGTCAGTGAAGCCCCGCCCCCTCATCAGGGCTCAGCTTCTCTCCCAGCACAAAGCCCCTACACATACAGATACCACCAATACAAAACCAAACACACACAAATACCTTCTCCTCCAACAGAACTCCCACTCAAACTCCCCTGTTTACAGCTCTGTTTGCTAGCTCCTGTGCCGCTGCAGCTCTCCGTGCCGCCGCCTGACTGGCTGCTCCCTTTATAGGACCCCTAGTCAGTGAAGCCCCGCCCCCTAATCAGGGCTCAGCTTCTCTCCCAGCACAAAGCCCCTACACATACAGATACCACCAACAGAAAACCAAACACACACAAATACCTTCTCCTCGAACAGAACTCCCACTCAAACTCCCCTGTTTACAGCTCTGTTTGCAAGCTCCTGTGCCACTTCAGTTGTCTGTGCCGCTGCCTGACTGGCTGCTACCTTTATAGGACCCCTGGTCAGTGAAGCCCCGCACCCTAATCACGGCTCAGCTTCTCTCCCAGAAAAAAGCCCCTACACATACAGATACTACCAAAACAAAACCAAACACACACAAATACCTTCTCTTCCAACAGAACTCCCACTCAAACTCCCCTGTTTACAGCTCTGTTTGCTAGCTCCTGTACCGCTGCAGCTGTCTGTGTTGCTGCCTGACTGGCTGCTCCCTTTATAGGACCCCTAGTCAGTGAAGCCCCGCCCCCTAATCAGGGCTCAGCTTCTCTCCCAGCACAAAGCCCCTACACATACAGATACCACCAATACAAAACCAAACACACACAAATACCTTCTCCTCCAACAGAACTCCCACTCAAACTCCCCTGTTTACAGCTCTGTTTTCTAGCTCCTGTGCCCCTGCAGCTGTCTGTGACGCTGCCTGACTGGCTGCTACAATTATAGGACCCCTAGTCAGCGAAGCCCCGTCCCCTAATCAGGGCTCAGCTTCTCTCCCAGCACAAAGCTCCTCCAAGCCTCTACAAATACAGATACCACCAATACAAAACCAAACACACACAAATACCTTCTCCTCAAACAGAACTCCCACTCAAACTCCCCTGTTTACAGCTCAGTTTGCAAGCTCCTGTGCCACTGCAGCTGTCTGTGCCGCTGCCTGACTGGCTGCTCCCTTTATAGGACCCCTGGTCAGTGAAGCCCTGCACCCTAATCAGGGCTCAGCTTCTCTCCCAGCAAAAAGCCCCTACACATACAGATTCTACCAAAACAAAACCAAACACACACAAATACCTTCTCTTCCAACAGAACTCCCACTCAAAGTACCCTGTTTACAGCTCTGTTTGCTAGCTCCTGTGCCGCTGCAGCTGTCTGTGTCGCTGCCTGACTGGCTGCTCCCTTTATAGGACCCCTCGTCAGTGAAGCCCCGCCCCATAATCAGGGCTCAGCTTCTCTCCCAGCACAAAGCCCCTCCAAGCCTCTACACATACAGATACCACCAATACAAAACCAAACACACACACAAATACCTTCTCCTCCAACAGAACTCCCACTCAAACTCCCCTGTTTACAGCTCTGTTTGCTAGCACCTGTACCGCTGCAGCTGTCTGTGCAGCTGCCTGACTGGCTGCTCCCTTTATAGGACCCCTAGTCAGTGAAGCCCCGCCCCCTCATCAGGGCTCAGCTTCTCTCCCAGCACAAAGCCCCTCCAAGCCTTTACACATACAGATACTACCAATACAAAACCAAACACACACATATACCTTCTCCTCCAACAGAACTCCCACTCAAACTCCCGTGTTTACAGCTCGGTTTGCTAGCTCCTGTGCCGCTGCCTGACTGGCTGCTCCCTTTATAGGACCCCTCGTCAGTGAAGCCCCGCCCCCTAATCAGGGCTCAGCTTCTCTCCCAGCACAAAGCCCCTCCAAGCCTCTACACATACAGATACCACCAATACAAAACCAAACACACACATATACCTTCTCCTCCAACAGAACTCCCACTCAAACTCACCTGTTTACAGCTCTGTTTGCTAGCACCTGTACCGCTGCAGCTGTCTGTGCAGCTGCCTGACTGGCTGCTCCCTTTATAGGACCCCTAGTCAGTGAAGCCCCGCCCCCTCATCAGGGCTCAGCTTCTCTCCCAGCACAAAGCCCCTACACATACAGATACCACCAATACAAAACCAAACACACACAAATACCTTCTCCTCCAACAGAACTCCCACTCAAACTCCCCTGTTTACAGCTCTGTTTGCTAGCTCCTGTGCCGCTGCAGCTCTCCGTGCCGCCGCCTGACTGGCTGCTCCCTTTATAGGACCCCTAGTCAGTGAAGCCCCGCCCCCTAATCAGGGCTCAGCTTCTCTCCCAGCACAAAGCCCCTACACATACAGATACCACCAACAGAAAACCAAACACACACAAATACCTTCTCCTCGAACAGAACTCCCACTCAAACTCCCCTGTTTACAGCTCTGTTTGCAAGCTCCTGTGCCACTTCAGTTGTCTGTGCCGCTGCCTGACTGGCTGCTACCTTTATAGGACCCCTGGTCAGTGAAGCCCCGCACCCTAATCACGGCTCAGCTTCTCTCCCAGAAAAAAGCCCCTACACATACAGATACTACCAAAACAAAACCAAACACACACAAATACCTTCTCTTCCAACAGAACTCCCACTCAAACTCCCCTGTTTACAGCTCTGTTTGCTAGCTCCTGTACCGCTGCAGCTGTCTGTGTTGCTGCCTGACTGGCTGCTCCCTTTATAGGACCCCTAGTCAGTGAAGCCCCGCCCCCTAATCAGGGCTCAGCTTCTCTCCCAGCACAAAGCCCCTACACATACAGATACCACCAATACAAAACCAAACACACACAAATACCTTCTCCTCCAACAGAACTCCCACTCAAACTCCCCTGTTTACAGCTCTGTTTTCTAGCTCCTGTGCCCCTGCAGCTGTCTGTGACGCTGCCTGACTGGCTGCTACAATTATAGGACCCCTAGTCAGCGAAGCCCCGTCCCCTAATCAGGGCTCAGCTTCTCTCCCAGCACAAAGCTCCTCCAAGCCTCTACAAATACAGATACCACCAATACAAAACCAAACACACACAAATACCTTCTCCTCAAACAGAACTCCCACTCAAACTCCCCTGTTTACAGCTCAGTTTGCAAGCTCCTGTGCCACTGCAGCTGTCTGTGCCGCTGCCTGACTGGCTGCTCCCTTTATAGGACCCCTGGTCAGTGAAGCCCTGCACCCTAATCAGGGCTCAGCTTCTCTCCCAGCAAAAAGCCCCTACACATACAGATTCTACCAAAACAAAACCAAACACACACAAATACCTTCTCTTCCAACAGAACTCCCACTCAAAGTACCCTGTTTACAGCTCTGTTTGCTAGCTCCTGTGCCGCTGCAGCTGTCTGTGTCGCTGCCTGACTGGCTGCTCCCTTTATAGGACCCCTCGTCAGTGAAGCCCCGCCCCATAATCAGGGCTCAGCTTCTCTCCCAGCACAAAGCCCCTCCAAGCCTCTACACATACAGATACCACCAATACAAAACCAAACACACACACAAATACCTTCTCCTCCAACAGAACTCCCACTCAAACTCCCCTGTTTACAGCTCTGTTTGCTCGCTCCTGTGCGGCTGCAGCTGTCTGTGCCGCTGCCTGACTGGCTGCTACCTTTATAGGACGCCTAGTCAGTGAAGCCCCGCCCCCTTATCAGGGCTCAGCTTCTCTACCAGCACAAAGCCTCTACACATACAGATACTACCAATACTAAACCAAACACACACACAAATAGCTTCTCCTCCAACAGAACTCCGACTCAAAGTCCCCTATTTACAGCTCTGTTTGCTAGCTCCTGTACCGCTGCAGCTGTCTGTGTCGCTGCCTGACTGGCTGCTCCCTTTATAGGACCCCTCGTCAGTGAAGCCCCGCCCCCTAATCAGGGCTCAGCTTCTCTCCCAGCACAAAGCCCCTCCAAGCCTCTACACATACAGATACCACCAATACAATACCAAACACACACAAAAATACCTTCTCCTCCAACAGAACTCCCACTCAAACTCCCCTGTTTACAGCTCTGTTTGCTAGCTCCTGTGCCGCTGCCTGACTGGCTGCTACCTTTATAGGACCCCTAGTCAGTGAAGCCCCGCCCCCTAATCAGGGCTCAGCTTCGCTCCCAGCACAAAGCCCCTCCAAGCCTCTACACATACAGATACTACCAATACAAAACCAAACACACACACAAATACCTTCTCCTCCAACAGAACTCCCACTCAAACTCCCCTGTTTACAGCTCTCTTTGCTAGCTCCTGTGCCACTGCAGCTGTCTGTGCCGCTGCCTGACTGGCTGCTGCCTTTATAGGACCCTTAGTCAGTGAAGCCCCGCCCCCTAATCAGGGCTCAGCTTCTCTCTCAGCACAAAGCCCCTACACATACAGATACCACCAACACAAAACCAAACACACACAAATACCTTCTCCTCCAACAGAACTTCCACTCAAACTCCCCTGTTTACAGCTCTCTTTGCTAGCTCCTGTGCCACTGCAGCTGCCTGTGCCGCTGTCTGACTGGCTGCTGCATTTATAGGACCCCAAGTCAGTGAAGCCCCGCCCCCTAATCAGGGCTCAGCTTCTCTCTCAGCACAAAGCCCCTACACATACAGATGCTACCAATACAAAACCAAACACACACACAAATGCCTTCTCCTCCAACAGAACTCCCACTCAGACTCCCCTGTTTACAACTCTGTTTGCTAGCTCCTGTGCCGCTGCCTGAGTGGCTGCTCCCTTTATAGGACCCCTCGTCAGTGAAGCCCCGCCCCATAATCAGGGCTCAGCTTCTCTCCCAGCACAAAGCCCCTCCAAGCCTCTACACATACAGATACCACCAATACAAAACCAAACACACACACAAATACCTTCTCCTCCAACAGAACTCCCACTCAAACTCCCCTGTTTACAGCTCTGTTTGCTCGCTCCTGTGCGGCTGCAGCTGTCTGTGCCGCTGCCTGACTGGCTGCTACCTTTATAGGACGCCTAGTCAGTGAAGCCCCGCCCCCTTATCAGGGCTCAGCTTCTCTACCAGCACAAAGCCTCTACACATACAGATACTACCAATACTAAACCAAACACACACAAACACCTTCTCCTCCAACAGAACTCCCACTCAAACTCCCCTGTTTACAGCTCTGTTTGCTAGCTCCTGTGCCACTGCAGCTGTCTGTGCCGCTGCCTGACTGGCTGCTGCCTTTATAGAACCCCAAGTCAGTGAAGCCCCGCCCCCTAATCAGGGCTCAGCTTCTCTCCCAGCACAAAGCCCCTCCAAGCCTCTACACATACAGATACCACCAATACAATACCAAACACACACACAAATACCTTCTCCTCCAACAGAACTCCCACTCAAACTCCCCTGTTTACAGCTCTGTTTGCTCGCTCCTGTGAGGCTGCAGCTGTCTGTGCCGCTGCCTGACTGGCTGCTACCTTTATAGGACCCCTAGTCAGTGAAGCCCCGCCCCCTTATCAGGGCTCAGCTTCTCTACCAGCACAAAGCCTCTACACATACAGATACTACCAATACTAAACCAAACACACACAAACACCTTCTCCTCCAACAGAACTCCCACTCATACTCCCCTGTTTACAGCTCTGTTTGCTAGCTCCTGTGCCGCTGCCTGACTGGCTGCTACCTTTCTAGGACCCCTAGTCAGTGAAGCCCCGCCCCCTAATCAGGGCTCAGCTTCGCTCCCAGCACATAGCCCCTCCAAGCCTCTACACATACAGATACTACCAATACAAAACCAAACACACACACAAATACCTTCTCCTCCAACAGAACTCCCACTCAAACTCCCCTGTTTACAGCTCTCTTTGCTAGCTCCTGTGCCACTGCAGCTGTCTGTGCCGCTGCCTGACTGGCTGCTGCCTTTATAGGACCCCTAGTCAGTGAAGCCCCGCCCCCTAATCAGGGCTCAGCTTCTCTCTCAGCACAAAGCCCCTACACATACAGATACCACCAACACAAAACCAAACACACACAAATACCTTCTCCTCCAACAGAACTTCCACTCAAACTCCCCTGTTTACAGCTCTCTTTGCTAGCTCCTGTGCCACTGCAGCTGTCTGTGCCGCTGCCTGACTGGCTGCTGCATTTATAGGACCCCTAGTCAGTGAAGCCCCGCCCCCTAATCAGGGCTCAGCTTCTCTCTCAGCACAAAGCCCCTACACATACAGATACCACCAACACAAAACCAAACACACACAAATACCTTGTCCTCCAACAGAACTTCCACTCAAACTCCCCTGTTTACAGCTCTCTTTGCTAGCTCCTGTGCCACTGCAGCTGTCTGTGCCGCTGCCTGAGTGGCTGCTCCCTTTATAGGACCCCTCATCAGTGAAGCCCCGCCCCATAATCAGGGCTCAGCTTCTCTCCCAGCACAAAGCCCCTCCAAGCCTCTACACATACAGATACCACCAATACAAAACCAAACACACACACAAATACCTTCTCCTCCAACAGAACTTCCACTCAAACTCCCCTGTTTACAGCTCTGTTTGCTCGCTCCTGTGCGGCCGCAGCTGTCTGTGCCGCTGCCTGACTGGCTGCTACCTTTATAGGACGCCTAGTCAGTGAAGCCCCGCCCCCTTATCAGGGCTCAGCTTCTCTACCAGCACAAAGCCTCTACACATACAGATACTACCAATACTAAACCAAACACACACAAACACCTTCTCCTCCAACAGAACTCCCACTCATACTCCCCTGTTTACAGCTCTGTTTGCTAGCTCCTGTGCCGCTGCCTGACTGGCTGCTACCTTTCTAGGACCCCTAGTCAGTGAAGCCCCGCCCCCTAATCAGGGCTCAGCTTCTCTCCCAGCACAAAGCCCCTCCAAGCCTCTACACATACAGATACCAACAATACAAAACCAAACACACACACAAATACCTTCTACTCCAACAGAACTCCCACTCAAACTCCCCTGTTTACAGCTCTCTTTGCTTGCTCCTGTGCCACTGCAGCTGTCTGTGCCGCTGCCTGACTGGCTGCTGCCTTTATAGAACCCCTAGTCAGTGAAGCCCCGCCCCCTAATCAGGGCTCAGCTTCTCTCCCAGCACAAAGCCCCTCCAAGCCTCTACACATACCGATACCAACAATACAAAACCAAACACACACACAAATACCTTCTCCTCCAACAGAACTCCCACTCAAACTCCCCTGTTTACAGCTCTCTTTGCTAGCTCCTGTGCCACTGCAGCTGTCTGTGCCGCTGCCTGACTGGCTGCTGCCTTTATAGAACCCCAAGTCAGTGAAGCCCCGCCCCCTAATCAGGGCTCAGCTTCGCTCCCAGCACAAAGCCCCTCCAAGCCTCTACACATACTGATACTACCAATACAAAACCAAACACACACACAAATAGCTTCTCCTCCAACAGAACTCCGACTCAAAGTCCCCTATTTACAGCTCTGTTTGCTAGCTCCTGTACCGCTGCAGCTGTCTGTGTCGCTGCCTGACTGGCTGCTCCCTTTATAGGACCCCTCGTCAGTGAAGCCCCGCCCCCTAATCAGGGCTCAGCTTCTCTCCCAGCACAAAGCCCCTCCAAGCCTCTACACATACAGATACCACCAATACAATACCAAACACACACACAAATACCTTCTCCTCCAACAGAACTCCCACTCAAACTCCCCTGTTTACAGCTCTGTTTGCTAGCTCCTGTGCCGCTGCCTGACTGGCTGCTACCTTTATAGGACCCCTAGTCAGTGAAGCCCCGCCCCCTAATCAGGGCTCAGCTTCGCTCCCAGCACAAAGCCCCTCCAAGCCTCTACACATACAGATACTACCAATACAAAACCAAACACACACACAAATACCTTCTCCTCCAACAGAACTCCCACTCAAGCTCCCCTGTTTACAGCTCTCTTTGCTAGCTCCTGTGCCACTGCAACTGTCTGTGCCGCTGCCTGACTGGCTGCTGCCTTTATAGGACCCTTAGTCAGTGAAGCCCCGCCCCCTAATCAGGGCTCAGCTTCTCTCTCAGCACAAAGCCCCTACACATACAGATACCACCAACACAAAACCAAACACACACAAATACCTTCTCCTCCAACAGAACTTCCACTCAAACTCCCCTGTTTACAGCTCTCTTTGCTCGCTCCTGTGCCACTGCAGCTGTCTGTGCCGCTGCCTGACTGGCTGCTACCTTTCTAGGACCCCTAGTCAGTGAAGCCCCGCCCCCTAATCAGGGCTCAGCTTCTCTCCCAGCACAAAGCCCCTCCAAGCCTCTACACATACAGATACCAACAATACAAAACCAAACACACACACAAATACCTTCTCCTCCAACAGAACTCCCACTCAAACTCCCCTGTTTACAGCTCTCTTTGCTAGCTCCTGTGCCACTGCAGCTGTCTGTGCCGCTGCCTGACTGGCTGCTGCCTTTATAGAACCCCAAGTCAGTGAAGCCCCGCCCCCTAATCAGGGCTCAGCTTCGCTCCCAGCACAAAGCCCCTCCAAGCCTCTACACATACAGATACTACCAATACAAAACCAAACACACACACAAATAGCTTCTCCTCCAACAGAACTCCGACTCAAACTCCCCTATTTACAGCTCTGTTTGCTAGCTCCTGTACCGCTGCAGCTGTCTGTGTCGCTGCCTGACTGGCTGCTCCCTTTATAGGACCCATCGTCAGTGAAGCCCCGCCCCCTAATCAGGGCTCAGCTTCTCTCCCAGCACAAAGCCCCTCCAAGCCTCTACACATACAGATACCACCAATACAATACCAAACACACACACAAATACCTTCTCCTCCAACAGAAGTCCCACTCAAACTCCCCTGTTTACAGCTCTGTTTGCTAGCTCCTGTGCCAATGCAGCTGTCTGTGCCGCTGCCTGACTGGCTGCTACCTTTATAGGACCCCTAGTCAGTGAAGCCCCGCCCCCTAAGCAGGGCTCAGCTTTTCTCCCAGCACAAAGCCCCTACACATACAGATACTACCAATACAAAACCAAACACACACAAATACCTTCTCCTCCAACAGAAGTCCCACTCAAACTCCCCTGTTTACAGCTCTGTTTGCTAGCTCCTGTACCGCTGCAGCTGTCTGTGTTGCTGCCTGACTGGCTGCTCCCTTTATAGGAACCCTCGTCAGTGAAGCCCCGCCCCCTAATCAGGGCTCAGCTTCTCTCCCAGCACAAAGCCCCTACACATACAGATACCACCAACACAAAACCAAACACACACAAATACCTTCTCCTCCAACAGAACTCCCACTCAAACTCCCCTGTTTACAGCTCTGTTTGCTAGCTTCTGTGCCGCTGCAGCTGTCCGTGCTGCCGCCTGACTGGCTGCTCCCTTTATAGGACCCCTAGTCAGTGAAGCCCCGCCCCCTAATCAGGGCTCAGCTTCTCTCCCAGCACAAAGCCCCTCCAAGCCTCTACACATACAGATACCACCAATACAATACCAAACACACACACAAATACCTTCTCCTCCAACAGAACTCCCACTCAAACTCCCCTGTTTACAGCTCTGTTTGCTAGCTCCTGTGCCGCTGCCTGACTGGCTGCTACCTTTATAGGACCCCTAGTCAGTGAAGCCCCGCCCCCTAATCAGGGCTCAGCTTCGCTCCCAGCACAAAGCCCCTCCAAGCCTCTACACATACAGATACTACCAATACAAAACCAAACACACACACAAATACCGTCTCCTCCAACAGAACTCCCACTCAAACTCCCCTGTTTACAGCTCTCTTTGCTAGCTCCTGTGCCACTGCAGCTGTCTGTGCCGCTGCCTGACTGGCTGCTGCCTTTATAGGACCCTTAGTCAGTGAAGCCCCGCCCCCTAATCAGGGCTCAGCTTCTCTCTCAGCACAAAGCCCCTACACATACAGATACCACCAACACAAAACCAAACACACACAAATACCTTCTCCTCCAACAGAACTTCCACTCAAACTCCCCTGTTTACAGCTCTCTTTGCTAGCTCCTGTGCCACTGCAGCTGCCTGTGCCGCTGTCTGACTGGCTGCTGCATTTATAGGACCCCAAGTCAGTGAAGCCCCGCCCCCTAATCAGGGCTCAGCTTCTCTCTCAGCACAAAGCCCCTACACATACAGATGCTACCAATACAAAACCAAACACACACACAAATGCCTTCTCCTCCAACAGAACTCCCACTCATACTCCCCTGTTTACAGCTCTGTTTGCTAGCTCCTGTGCCGCTGCCTGAGTGGCTGCTCCCTTTATAGGACCCCTCGTCAGTGAAGCCCCGCCCCATAATCAGGGCTCAGCTTCTCTCCCAGCACAAAGCCCCTCCAAGCCTCTACACATACAGATACCACCAATACAAAACCAAACACACACACAAATACCTTCTCCTCCAACAGAACTCCCACTCAAACTCCCCTGTTTACAGCTCTGTTTGCTCGCTCCTGTGTGGCTGCAGCTGTCTGTGCCGCTGCCTGACTGGCTGCTACCTTTATAGGACGCCTAGTCAGTGAAGCCCCGCCCCCTTATCAGGGCTCAGCTTCTCTACCAGCACAAAGCCTCTACACATACAGATACTACCAATACTAAACCAAACACACACAAACACCTTCTCCTCCAACAGAACTCCCACTCAAACTCCCCTGTTTACAGCTCTGTTTGCTAGCTCCTGTGCCACTGCAGCTGTCTGTGCCGCTGCCTGACTGGCTGCTGCCTTTATAGAACCCCAAGTCAGTGAAGCCCCGCCCCCTAATCAGGGCTCAGCTTCTCTCCCAGCACAAAGCCCCTCCAAGCCTCTACACATACAGATACCACCAATACAATACCAAACACACACACAAATACCTTCTCCTCCAACAGAAGTCCCACTCAAACTCCCCTGTTTACAGCTCTGTTTGCTCGCTCCTGTGAGGCTGCAGCTGTCTGTGCCGCTGCCTGACTGGCTGCTACCTTTATAGGACCCCTAGTCAGTGAAGCCCCGCCCCCTTATCAGGGCTCAGCTTCTCTACCAGCACAAAGCCTCTACACATACAGATACTACCAATACTAAACCAAACACACACAAACACCTTCTCCTCCAACAGAACTCCCACTCATACTCCCCTGTTTACAGCTCTGTTTGCTAGCTCCTGTGCCGCTGCCTGACTGGCTGCTACCTTTCTAGGACCCCTAGTCAGTGAAGCCCCGCCCCCTAATCAGGGCTCAGCTTCGCTCCCAGCACAAAGCCCCTCCAAGCCTCTACACATACAGATACTACCAATACAAAACCAAACACACACACAAATACCTTCTCCTCCAACAGAACTCCCACTCAAACTCCCCTGTTTACAGCTCTCTTTGCTAGCTCCTGTGCCACTGCAGCTGTCTGTGCCGCTGCCTGACTGGCTGCTGCCTTTATAGGACCCCTAGTCAGTGAAGCCCCGCCCCCTAATCAGGGCTCAGCTTCTCTCTCAGCACAAAGCCCCTACACATACAGATACCACCAACACAAAACCAAACACACACAAATACCTTCTCCTCCAACAGAACTTCCACTCAAACTCCCCTGTTTACAGCTCTCTTTGCTAGCTCCTGTGCCACTGCAGCTGTCTGTGCCGCTGCCTGACTGGCTGCTGCATTTATAGGACCCCTAGTCAGTGAAGCCCCGCCCCCTAATCAGGGCTCAGCTTCTCTCTCAGCACAAAGCCCCTCCAAGCCTCTACACATACAGATACTACCAATACAAAACCAAACACACACACAAATAGCTTCTCCTCCAACAGAACTACCACTCAAAGTCCCCTATTTTCAGCTCTGTTTGCTAGCTCCTGTACCGCTGCAGCTGTCTGTGTCACTGCCTGAGTGGCTGCTCCCTTTATAGGACCCCTCGTCAGTGAAGCCCCGCCCCATAATCAGGGCTCAGCTTCTCTCCCAGCACAAAGCCCCTCCAAGCCTCTACACATACAGATACCACCAATACAAAACCAAACACACACACAAATACCTTCTCCTCCAACAGAACTCCCACTCAAACTCCCCTCTTTACAGCTCTCTTTGCTAGCTCCTGTGCCACTGCAGGTGTCTGTGCCGCTGCCTGACTGGCTGCTCCCTTTATAGGACCCCTCGTCAGTGAAGCCCCGCCCCCTAATCAGGGCTCAGCTTCTCTCCCAGCACAAAGCCCCTCCAAGCCTCTACACATACAGATACCACCAATACAATACCAAACACACACACAAATACCTTCTCCTCCAACAGAACTCCCACTCAAACTCCCCTGTTTACAGCTCTGTTTGCTAGCTCCTGTGCCGCTGCCTGACTGGCTGCTACCTTTATAGGACCCCTAGTCAGTGAAGCCCCGCCCCCTAATCAGGGCTCAGCTTCGCTCCCAGCACAAAGCCCCTCCAAGCCTCTACACATACAGATACTACCAATACAAAACCAAACACACACACAAATACCTTCTCCTCCAACAGAACTCCCACTCAAACTCCCCTGTTTACAGCTCTCTTTGCTAGCTCCTGTGCCACTGCAGCTGTCTGTGCCGCTGCCTGACTGGTTGCTGCCTTTATAGGACCCCTAGTCAGTGAAGCCCCGCCCCCTAATCAGGGCTCAGCTTCTCTCTCAGCACAAAGCCCCTACACATACAGATACCACCAACACAAAACCAAACACACACAAATACCTTCTCCTCCAACAGAACTTCCACTCAAACTCCCCTGTTTACAGCTCTCTTTGCTAGCTCCTGTGCCACTGCAGCTGTCTGTGCCGCTGCCTGAGTGGCTGCTCCCTTTATAGGACCCCTCATCAGTGAAGCCCCGCCCCATAATCAGGGCTCAGCTTCTCTCCCAGCACAAAGCCCCTCCAAGCCTCTACACATACAGATACCACCAATACAAAACCAAACACACACACAAATACCTTCTCCTCCAACAGAACTTCCACTCAAACTCCCCTGTTTACAGCTCTGTTTGCTCGCTCCTGTGCGGCCGCAGCTGTCTGTGCCGCTGCCTGACTGGCTGCTACCTTTATAGGACGCCTAGTCAGTGAAGCCCCGCCCCCTTATCAGGGCTCAGCTTCTCTACCAGCACAAAGCCTCTACACATACAGATACTACCAATACTAAACCAAACACACACAAACACCTTCTCCTCCAACAGAACTCCCACTCATACTCCCCTGTTTACAGCTCTGTTTGCTAGCTCCTGTGCCGCTGCCTGACTGGCTGCTACCTTTCTAGGACCCCTAGTCAGTGAAGCCCCGCCCCCTAATCAGGGCTCAGCTTCTCTCCCAGCACAAAGCCCCTCCAAGCCTCTACACATACAGATACCAACAATACAAAACCAAACACACACACAAATACCTTCTCCTCCAACAGAACTCCCACTCAAACTCCCCTGTTTACAGCTCTCTTTGCTTGCTCCTGTGCCACTGCAGCTGTCTGTGCCGCTGCCTGACTGGCTGCTGCCTTTATAGAACCCCTAGTCAGTGAAGCCCCGCCCCCTAATCAGGGCTCAGCTTCTCTCCCAGCACAAAGCCCCTCCAAGCCTCTACACATACCGATACCAACAATACAAAACCAAACACACACACAAATACCTTCTCCTCCAACAGAACTCCCACTCAAACTCCCCTGTTTACAGCTCTCTTTGCTAGCTCCTGTGCCACTGCAGCTGTCTGTGCCGCTGCCTGACTGGCTGCTGCCTTTATAGAACCCCAAGTCAGTGAAGCCCCGCCCCCTAATCAGGGCTCAGCTTCGCTCCCAGCACAAAGCCCCTCCAAGCCTCTACACATACTGATACTACCAATACAAAACCAAACACACACACAAATAGCTTCTCCTCCAACAGAACTCCGACTCAAAGTCCCCTATTTACAGCTCTGTTTGCTAGCTCCTGTACCGCTGCAGCTGTCTGTGTCGCTGCCTGACTGGCTGCTCCCTTTATAGGACCCCTCGTCAGTGAAGCCCCGCCCCCTAATCAGGGCTCAGCTTCTCTCCCAGCACAAAGCCCCTCCAAGCCTCTACACATACAGATACCACCAATACAATACCAAACACACACACAAATACCTTCTCCTCCAACAGAACTCCCACTCAAACTCCCCTGTTTACAGCTCTGTTTGCTAGCTCCTGTGCCGCTGCCTGACTGGCTGCTACCTTTATAGGACCCCTAGTCAGTGAAGCCCCGCCCCCTAATCAGGGCTCAGCTTCGCTCCCAGCACAAAGCCCCTCCAAGCCTCTACACATACAGATACTACCAATACAAAACCAAACACACACACAAATACCTTCTCCTCCAACAGAACTCCCACTCAAACTCCCCTGTTTACAGCTCTCTTTGCTAGCTCCTGTGCCACTGCAGCTGTCTGTGCCGCTGCCTGACTGGCTGCTGCCTTTATACGACCCTTAGTCAGTGAAGCCCCGCCCCCTAATCAGGGCTCAGCTTCTCTCTCAGCACAAAGCCCCTACACATACAGATACCACCAACACAAAACCAAACACACACAAATACCTTCTCCTCGAACAGAACTTCCACTCAAACTCCCCTGTTTACAGCTCTTTGCTCGCTCCTGTGCCACTGCAGCTGTCTGTGCCGCTGCCTGACTGGCTGCTACCTTTATAGGACGCCTAGTCAGTGAAGCCCCGCCCCCTTATCAGGGCTCAGCTTCTCTACCAGCACAAAGCCTCTACACATACAGATACTACCAATACTAAACCAAACACACACACAAATAGCTTCTCCTCCAACAGAACTCCGACTCAAACTCCCCTATTTACAGCTCTGTTTGCTAGCTCCTGTACCGCTGCAGCTGTCTGTGTCGCTGCCTGACTGGCTGCTCCCTTTATAGGACCCATCGTCAGTGAAGCCCCGCCCCCTAATCAGGGCTCAGCTTCTCTCCCAGCACAAAGCCCCTCCAAGCCTCTACACATACAGATACCACCAATACAATACCAAACACACACACAAATACCTTCTCCTCCAACAGAAGTCCCACTCAAACTCCCCTGTTTACAGCTGTTTGCTAGCTCCTGTGCCAATGCAGCTGTCTGTGCCGCTGCCTGACTGGCTGCTACCTTTATAGGACCCCTAGTCAGTGAAGCCCCGCCCCCTAAGCAGGGCTCAGCTTTTCTCCCAGCACAAAGCCCCTACACATACAGATACTACCAATACAAAACCAAACACACACAAATACCTTCTCCTCCAACAGAAGTCCCACTCAAACTCCCCTGTTTACAGCTCTGTTTGCTAGCTCCTGTACCGCTGCAGCTCTCTGTGTTGCTGCCTGACTGGCTGCTCCCTTTATAGGAACCCTCGTCAGTGAAGCCCCGCCCCCTAATCAGGGCTCAGCTTCTCTCCCAGCACAAAGCCCCTACACATACAGATACCACCAACACAAAACCAAACACACACAAATACCTTCTCCTCCAACAGAACTCCCACTCAAACTCCCCTGTTTACAGCTCTGTTTGCTAGCTTCTGTGCCGCTGCAGCTGTCCGTGCCGCCGCCTGACTGGCTGCTCCCTTTATAGGACCCCTAGTCAGTGAAGCCCCGCCCCCTAATCAGGGCTCAGGTTCTCTCCCAGCACAAAGCCCCTCCAAGCCTCTACACATACAGATACCACCAATACAAAACCAAACACACACACAAATACCTTCTCCTCCAACAGAACTCCCACTCAAACTCCCCTGTTTACAGGTCTGTTTGCTCGCTCCTGTGCGGCTGCAGCTGTCTGTGCCGCTGCCTGACTGGATGCTACCTTTATAGGACGCCTAGTCAGTGAAGCTCCGCCCCCTTATCAGGGCTCAGCTTCTCTACCAGCACAAAGCCTCTACACATACAGATACTACCAATACTAAACCAAACACACACAAATACCTTCTCCTCCAACAGAACTCCCACTCATACTCCCCTGTTTACAGCTCTGTTTGCTAGCTCCTGTGCCGCTGCCTGACTGGCTGCTACCTTTCTAGGACCCCTAGTCAGTGAAGCCCCGCCCCCTAATCAGGGCTCAGCTTCTCTCCCAGCACAAAGCCCCTCCAAGCCTCTACACATACAGATACCAACAATACAAAACCAAACACACACACAAATACCTTCTCCTCCAACAGAACTCCCACTCAAACTCCCCTGTTTACAGCTCTCTTTGCTTGCTCCTGTGCCACTGCAGCTGTCTGTGCCGCTGCCTGACTGGCTGCTGCCTTTATAGAACCCCTAGTCAGTGAAGCCCCGCCCCCTAATCAGGGCTCAGCTTCTCTCCCAGCACAAAGCCCCTCCAAGCCTCTACACATACAGATACCAACAATACAAAACCAAACACACACACAAATACCTTCTCCTCCAACAGAACTCCCACTCAAACTCCCCTGTTTACAGCTCTGTTTGCTAGCTCCTGTGCCGCTGCCTGACTGGCTGCTACCTTTATAGGACCCCTAGTCAGTGAAGCCCCGCCCCCTAATCAGGGCTCAGCTTCGCTCCCAGCACAAAGCCCCTCCAAGCCTCTACACATACAGATACTACCAATACAAAACCAAACACACACACAAATACCTTCTCCTCCAACAGAACTCCCACTCAAACTCCCCTGTTTACAGCTCTCTTTGCTAGCTCCTGTGCCACTGCAGCTGTCTGTGCCGCTGCCTGACTGGCTGCTGCCTTTATAGGACCCCTAGTCAGTGAAGCCCCGCCCCCTAATCAGGGCTCAGCTTCTCTCTCAGCACAAAGCCCCTAAACATACAGATACCACCAACACAAAACCAAACACACACAAATACCTTCTCCTCCAACAGAACTTCCACTCAAACTCCCCTGTTTACAGCTCTCTTTGCTAGCTCCTGTGCCACTGCAGCTGTCTGTGCCGCTGCCTGACTGGCTGCTGCATTTATAGGACCCCTAGTCAGTGAAGCCCCGCCCCCTAATCAGGGCTCAGCTTCTCTCTCAGCACAAAGCCCCTCCAAGCCTCTACACATACAGATACTACCAATACAAAACCAAACACACACACAAATAGCTTCTCCTCCAACAGAACTACCACTCAAAGTCCCCTATTTTCAGCTCTGTTTGCTAGCTCCTGTACCGCTGCAGCTGTCTGTGTCACTGCCTGAGTGGCTGCTCCCTTTATAGGACCCCTCGTCAGTGAAGCCCCGCCCCATAATCAGGGCTCAGCTTCTCTCCCAGCACAAAGCCCCTCCAAGCCTCTACACATACAGATACCACCAATACAAAACCAAACACACACACAAATACCTTCTCCTCCAACAGAACTCCCACTCAAACTCCCCTGTTTACAGCTCTGTTTGCTCGCTCCTGTGCGGCTGCAGCTGTCTGTGCCGCTGCCTGACTGGCTGCTACCTTTATAGGACGCCTAGTCAGTGAAGCTCCGCCCCCTTATCAGGGCTCAGCTTCTCTACCAGCACAAAGCCTCTACACATACAGATACTACCAATACTAAACCAAACACACACAAACACCTTCTCCTCCAACAGAACTCCCACTCAAACTCCCCTGTTTACAGCTCTGTTTGCTAGCTCCTGTGCCGCTGCCTGACTGGCTGCTACCTTTATAGGACCCCTAGTCAGTGAAGCCCCGCCCCCTAATCAGGGCTCAGCTTCGCTCCCAGCACAAAGCCCCTCCAAGCCTCTACACATACAGATACTACCAATACAAAACCAAACACACACACAAATACCTTCTCCTCCAACAGAACTCCCACTCAAACTCCCCTGTTTACAGCTCTCTTTGCTAGCTCCTGTGCCACTGCAGCTGTCTGTGCCGCTGCCTGACTGGTTGCTGCCTTTATAGGACCCCTAGTCAGTGAAGCCCCGCCCCCTAATCAGGGCTCAGCTTCTCTCTCAGCACAAAGCCCCTACACATACAGATACCACCAACACAAAACCAAACACACACAAATACCTTCTCCTCCAACAGAACTTCCACTCAAACTCCCCTGTTTACAGCTCTCTTTGCTAGCTCCTGTGCCACTGCAGCTGTCTGTGCCGCTGCCTGAGTGGCTGCTCCCTTTATAGGACCCCTCATCAGTGAAGCCCCGCCCCATAATCAGGGCTCAGCTTCTCTCCCAGCACAAAGCCCCTCCAAGCCTCTACACATACAGATACCACCAATACAAAACCAAACACACACACAAATACCTTCTCCTCCAACAGAACTTCCACTCAAACTCCCCTGTTTACAGCTCTGTTTGCTCGCTCCTGTGCGGCCGCAGCTGTCTGTGCCGCTGCCTGACTGGCTGCTACCTTTATAGGACGCCTAGTCAGTGAAGCCCCGCCCCCTTATCAGGGCTCAGCTTCTCTACCAGCACAAAGCCTCTACACATACAGATACTACCAATACTAAACCAAACACACACAAACACCTTCTCCTCCAACAGAACTCCCACTCATACTCCCCTGTTTACAGCTCTGTTTGCTAGCTCCTGTGCCGCTGCCTGACTGGCTGCTACCTTTCTAGGACCCCTAGTCAGTGAAGCCCCGCCCCCTAATCAGGGCTCAGCTTCTCTCCCAGCACAAAGCCCCTCCAAGCCTCTACACATACAGATACCAACAATACAAAACCAAACACACACACAAATACCTTCTCCTCCAACAGAACTCCCACTCAAACTCCCCTGTTGACAGCTCTCTTTGCTTGCTCCTGTGCCACTGCAGCTGTCTGTGCCGCTGCCTGACTGGCTGCTGCCTTTATAGAACCCCTAGTCAGTGAAGCCCCGCCCCCTAATCAGGGCTCAGCTTCTCTCCCAGCACAAAGCCCCTCCAAGCCTCTACACATACCGATACCAACAATACAAAACCAAACACACACACAAATACCTTCTCCTCCAACAGAACTCCCACTCAAACTCCCCTGTTTACAGCTCTCTTTGCTAGCTCCTGTGCCACTGCAGCTGTCTGTGCCGCTGCCTGACTGGCTGCTGCCTTTATAGAACCCCAAGTCAGTGAAGCCCCGCCCCCTAATCAGGGCTCAGCTTCGCTCCCAGCACAAAGCCCCTCCAAGCCTCTACACATACTGATACTACCAATACAAAACCAAACACACACACAAATAGCTTCTCCTCCAACAGAACTCCGACTCAAAGTCCCCTATTTACAGCTCTGTTTGCTAGCTCCTGTACCGCTGCAGCTGTCTGTGTCGCTGCCTGACTGGCTGCTCCCTTTATAGGACCCCTCGTCAGTGAAGCCCCGCCCCCTAATCAGGGCTCAGCTTCTCTCCCAGCACAAAGCCCCTCCAAGCCTCTACACATACAGATACCACCAATACAATACCAAACACACACACAAATACCTTCTCCTCCAACAGAACTCCCACTCAAACTCCCCTGTTTACAGCTCTGTTTGCTAGCTCCTGTGCCGCTGCCTGACTGGCTGCTACCTTTATAGGACCCCTAGTCAGTGAAGCCCCGCCCCCTAATCAGGGCTCAGCTTCGCTCCCAGCACAAAGCCCCTCCAAGCCTCTACACATACAGATACTACCAATACAAAACCAAACACACACACAAATACCTTCTCCTCCAACAGAACTCCCACTCAAACTCCCCTGTTTACAGCTCTCTTTGCTAGCTCCTGTGCCACTGCAGCTGTCTGTGCCGCTGCCTGACTGGCTGCTGCCTTTATACGACCCTTAGTCAGTGAAGCCCCGCCCCCTAATCAGGGCTCAGCTTCTCTCTCAGCACAAAGCCCCTACACATACAGATACCACCAACACAAAACCAAACACACACAAATACCTTCTCCTCCAACAGAACTTCCACTCAAACTCCCCTGTTTACAGCTCTTTGCTCGCTCCTGTGCCACTGCAGCTGTCTGTGCCGCTGCCTGACTGGCTGCTACCTTTATAGGACGCCTAGTCAGTGAAGCCCCGCCCCCTTATCAGGGCTCAGCTTCTCTACCAGCACAAAGCCTCTACACATACAGATACTACCAATACTAAACCAAACACACACAAACACCTTCTCCTCCAACAGAACTCCCACTCATACTCCCCTGTTTACAGCTCTGTTTGCTAGCTCCTGTGCCGCTGCCTGACTGGCTGCTACCTTTCTAGGACCCCTAGTCAGTGAAGCCCCGCCCCCTAATCAGGGCTCAGCTTCTCTCCCAGCACAAAGCCCCTCCAAGCCTCTACACATACAGATACCAACAATACAAAACCAAACACACACACAAATACCTTCTCCTCCAACAGAACTCCCACTCAAACTCCCCTGTTTACAGCTCTCTTTGCTAGCTCCTGTGCCACTGCAGCTGTCTGTGCCGCTGCCTGACTGGCTGCTGCCTTTATAGAACCCCAAGTCAGTGAAGCCCCGCCCCCTAATCAGGGCTCAGCTTCGCTCCCAGCACAAAGCCCCTCCAAGCCTCTACACATACAGATACTACCAATACAAAACCAAACACACACACAAATAGCTTCTCCTCCAACAGAACTCCGACTCAAACTCCCCTATTTACAGCTCTGTTTGCTAGCTCCTGTACCGCTGAAGCTGTCTGTGTCGCTGCCTGACTGGCTGCTCCCTTTATAGGACCCATCGTCAGTGAAGCCCCGCCCCCTAATCAGGGCTCAGCTTCTCTCCCAGCACAAAGCCCCTCCAAGCCTCTACACATACAGATACCACCAATACAATACCAAACACACACACAAATACCTTCTCCTCCAACAGAAGTCCCACTCAAACTCCCCTGTTTACAGCTGTTTGCTAGCTCCTGTGCCAATGCAGCTGTCTGTGCCGCTGCCTGACTGGCTGCTACCTTTATAGGACCCCTAGTCAGTGAAGCCCCGCCCCCTAAGCAGGGCTCAGCTTTTCTCCCAGCACAAAGCCCCTACACATACAGATACTACCAATACAAAACCAAACACACACAAATACCTTCTCCTCCAACAGAAGTCCCACTCAAACTCCCCTGTTTACAGCTCTGTTTGCTAGCTCCTGTACCGCTGCAGCTCTCTGTGTTGCTGCCTGACTGGCTGCTCCCTTTATAGGAACCCTCGTCAGTGAAGCCCCGCCCCCTAATCAGGGCTCAGCTTCTCTCCCAGCACAAAGCCCCTACACATACAGATACCACCAACACAAAACCAAACACACACAAATACCTTCTCCTCCAACAGAACTCCCACTCAAACTCCCCTGTTTACAGCTCTGTTTGCTAGCTTCTGTGCCGCTGCAGCTGTCCGTGCCGCCGCCTGACTGGCTGCTCCCTTTATAGGACCCCTAGTCAGTGAAGCCCCGCCCCCTAATCAGGGCTCAGGTTCTCTCCCAGCACAAAGCCCCTCCAAGCCTCTACACATACAGATACCACCAATACAAAACCAAACACACACACAAATACCTTCTCCTCCAACAGAACTCCCACTCAAACTCCCCTGTTTACAGGTCTGTTTGCTCGCTCCTGTGCGGCTGCAGCTGTCTGTGCCGCTGCCTGACTGGATGCTACCTTTATAGGACGCCTAGTCAGTGAAGCTCCGCCCCCTTATCAGGGCTCAGCTTCTCTACCAGCACAAAGCCTCTACACATACAGATACCAACAATACAAAACCAAACACACACACAAATACCTTCTCCTCCAACAGAACTCCCACTCAAACTCCCCTGTTTACAGCTCTGTTTGCTAGCTCCTGTGCCGCTGCCTGACTGGCTGCTACCTTTATAGGACCCCTAGTCAGTGAAGCCCCGCCCCCTAATCAGGGCTCAGCTTCGCTCCCAGCACAAAGCCCCTCCAAGCCTCTACACATACAGATACTACCAATACAAAACCAAACACACACACAAATACCTTCTCCTCCAACAGAACTCCCACTCAAACTCCCCTGTTTACAGCTCTCTTTGCTAGCTCCTGTGCCACTGCAGCTGTCTGTGCCGCTGCCTGACTGGCTGCTGCCTTTATAGGACCCCTAGTCAGTGAAGCCCCGCCCCCTAATCAGGGCTCAGCTTCTCTCTCAGCACAAAGCCCCTCCAAGCCTCTACACATACAGATACTACCAATACAAAACCAAACACACACACAAATAGCTTCTCCTCCAACAGAACTACCACTCAAAGTCCCCTATTTTCAGCTCTGTTTGCTAGCTCCTGTACCGCTGCAGCTGTCTGTGTCACTGCCTGAGTGGCTGCTCCCTTTATAGGACCCCTCGTCAGTGAAGCCCCGCCCCATAATCAGGGCTCAGCTTCTCTCCCAGCACAAAGCCCCTCCAAGCCTCTACACATACAGATACCACCAATACAAAACCAAACACACACACAAATACCTTCTCCTCCAACAGAACTCCCACTCAAACTCCCCTGTTTACAGCTCTGTTTGCTCGCTCCTGTGCGGCTGCAGCTGTCTGTGCCGCTGCCTGACTGGCTGCTACCTTTATAGGACGCCTAGTCAGTGAAGCTCCGCCCCCTTATCAGGGCTCAGCTTCTCTACCAGCACAAAGCCTCTACACATACAGATACTACCAATACTAAACCAAACACACACAAACACCTTCTCCTCCAACAGAACTCCCACTCAAACTCCCCTGTTTACAGCTCTGTTTGCTAGCTCCTGTGCCGCTGCCTGACTGGCTGCTACCTTTATAGGACCCCTAGTCAGTGAAGCCCCGCCCCCTAATCAGGGCTCAGCTTCGCTCCCAGCACAAAGCCCCTCCAAGCCTCTACACATACAGATACTACCAATACAAAACCAAACACACACACAAATACCTTCTCCTCCAACAGAACTCCCACTCAAACTCCCCTGTTTACAGCTCTCTTTGCTAGCTCCTGTGCCACTGCAGCTGTCTGTGCCGCTGCCTGACTGGTTGCTGCCTTTATAGGACCCCTAGTCAGTGAAGCCCCGCCCCCTAATCAGGGCTCAGCTTCTCTCTCAGCACAAAGCCCCTACACATACAGATACCACCAACACAAAACCAAACACACACAAATACCTTCTCCTCCAACAGAACTTCCACTCAAACTCCCCTGTTTACAGCTCTCTTTGCTAGCTCCTGTGCCACTGCAGCTGTCTGTGCCGCTGCCTGAGTGGCTGCTCCCTTTATAGGACCCCTCATCAGTGAAGCCCCGCCCCATAATCAGGGCTCAGCTTCTCTCCCAGCACAAAGCCCCTCCAAGCCTCTACACATACAGATACCACCAATACAAAACCAAACACACACACAAATACCTTCTCCTCCAACAGAACTTCCACTCAAACTCCCCTGTTTACAGCTCTGTTTGCTCGCTCCTGTGCGGCCGCAGCTGTCTGTGCCACTGCCTGACTGGCTGCTACCTTTATAGGACGCCTAGTCAGTGAAGCCCCGCCCCCTTATCAGGGCTCAGCTTCTCTACCAGCACAAAGCCTCTACACATACAGATACTACCAATACTAAACCAAACACACACAAACACCTTCTCCTCCAACAGAACTCCCACTCATACTCCCCTGTTTACAGCTCTGTTTGCTAGCTCCTGTGCCGCTGCCTGACTGGCTGCTACCTTTCTAGGACCCCTAGTCAGTGAAGCCCCGCCCCCTAATCAGGGCTCAGCTTCTCTCCCAGCACAAAGCCCCTCCAAGCCTCTACACATACCGATACCAACAATACAAAACCAAACACACACACAAATACCTTCTCCTCCAACAGAACTCCCACTCAAACTCCCCTGTTTACAGCTCTCTTTGCTAGCTCCTGTGCCACTGCAGCTGTCTGTGCCGCTGCCTGACTGGCTGCTGCCTTTATAGAACCCCAAGTCAGTGAAGCCCCGCCCCCTAATCAGGGCTCAGCTTCGCTCCCAGCACAAAGCCCCTCCAAGCCTCTACACATACTGATACTACCAATACAAAACCAAACACACACACAAATAGCTTCTCCTCCAACAGAACTCCGACTCAAAGTCCCCTATTTACAGCTCTGTTTGCTAGCTCCTGTACCGCTGCAGCTGTCTGTGTCGCTGCCTGACTGGCTGCTCCCTTTATAGGACCCCTCGTCAGTGAAGCCCCGCCCCCTAATCAGGGCTCAGCTTCTCTCCCAGCACAAAGCCCCTCCAAGCCTCTACACATACAGATACCACCAATACAATACCAAACACACACACAAATACCTTCTCCTCCAACAGAAGTCCCACTCAAACTCCCCTGTTTACAGCTCTGTTTGCTAGCTCCTGTGCCAATGCAGCTGTCTGTGCCGCTGCCTGACTGGCTGCTGCATTTATAGGACCCCTAGTCAGTGAAGCCCCGCCCCCTAATCAGGGCTCAGCTTCTCTCTCAGCACAAAGCCCCTCCAAGCCTCTACACATACAGATACTACCAATACAAAACCAAACACACACACAAATAGCTTCTCCTCCAACAGAACTACCACTCAAAGTCCCCTGTTTACAGCTCTGTTTGCTCGCTCCTGTGCGGCTGCAGCTGTCTGTGCCGCTGCCTGACTGGCTGCTACCTTTATAGGACGCCTAGTCAGTGAAGCTCCGCCCCCTTATCAGGGCTCAGCTTCTCTACCAGCACAAAGCCTCTACACATACAGATACTACCAATACTAAACCAAACACACACAAACACCTTCTCCTCCAACAGAACTCCCACTCATACTCCCCTGTTTACAGCTCTGTTTGCTAGCTCCTGTGCCGCTGCCTGACTGACTGCTACCTTTCTAGGACCCCTAGTCAGTGAAGCCCCGCCCCCTAATCAGGGCTCAGCTTCTCTCCCAGCACAAAGCCCCTCCAAGCCTCTACACATACAGATACCAACAATACAAAACCAAACACACACACAAATACCTTCTCCTCCAACAGAACTCCCACTCAAACTCCCCTGTTTACAGCTCTCTTTGCTAGCTCCTGTGCCACTGCAGGTGTCTGTGCCGCTGCCTGACTGGCTGCTGCCTTTATAGGACCCCTAGTCAGTGAAGCCCCGCCCCCTAATCAGGGCTCAGCTTCTCTCCCAGCACAAAGCCCCTACACATACAGATGCTACCAATACAAAACCAAACACACACAAATACCTTCTCCTCCAACAGAATTCCCACTCAAACTCCCCTGTTTACAGCTCTATTTGCTAGCTCCAGTGCCGCTGCAGCTGTCTGTGCCGCTGCCTGACTGGCTGGTACCTTTATAGGACCCCTAGTCAGGGAAGCCCCGCCCCCTAATCAGGGCTCAGATTCTCTCCCAGCACAAAGCCTCTACTCATACAGATACTACCAATACTAAACCAAACACACACAAACACCTTCTCCTCCAACAGAACTCCCACTCATACTCCCCTGTTTACAGCTCTGTTTGCTAGCTCCTGTGCCGCTGCCTGACTGGCTGCTACCTTTCTAGGACCCCTAGTCAGTGAAGCCCCGCCCCCTAATCAGGGCTCAGCTTCTCTCCCAGCACAAAGCCCCTCCAAGCCTCTACACATACAGATACCAACAATACAAAACCAAACACACACACAAATACCTTCTTCTCCAACAGAACTCCCACTCAAACTCCCCTGTTTACAGCTCTGTTTGCTCGCTCCTGTGCCGCTGCAGCTGTCTGTGCCGCTGCCTGACTGGCTGCTACCTTTATAGGACGCCTAGTCAGTGAAGCCCCGCCCCCTTATCAGGGCTCAGCTTCTCTCCCAGCACCTAGCCCCTACACATACAGATGCTACCAATACAAAACCAAACACACAAAAATACCTTCTCCTCCAACAGAAAACCCACTCAAACTCCCCTGTTTACAGCTCTGTTTGCTCGCTCCTGTGCCGCTGCAGCTGTCTGTGCCGCTGCCTGACTGGCTGCTACCTTTATAGGACCCCTAGTCAGTGAAGCCCCGCCCCCTAATCAGGGCTCAGCTTTTCTCCCAGCACAAAGACCCTACACATACAGATACTACCAATACAAAACCAAACACACACAAATACCTTCTCTTCCAAAGGAACTCCCACTCAAACTCCCCTGTTTACAGCTCTGTTTGCTAGCTCCTGTGCCGCTGCCTGACTGGCTGCTACCTTTATAGGACCCCTCGTCAGTGAAGCCCCGCCCCCTAATCAGGGCTCAGCTTCTCTTCCAGCACAAAGCCCCTCCAAGCCTCTACACATACAGATACCACCAATACAAAACCAAACACACACACAAATACCTTCTCTTCCAAAGGAACTCCCACTCAAACTCCCCTGTTTACAGCTCTCTTTGATAGCTCCTGTGCCACTGCAGCTGTCTGTGCCGCTGCCTGACTGGCTGCTGCCTTTATAGGACCCCTAGTCAGTGAAGCCCCGCCCCCTAATCAGGGCTCAGCTTCTCTCCCAGCACAAAGCCCCTACACATACAGATACCACGAATACAAAACCAAACACACACAAATACCTTCTCCTGCAACAGAACTCCCACTCAAACTCCCCTGTTTACAGCTCTGTTTGCTAGCTCCTGTGCCTCTGCAGCTGTCCGTGCCGCCGCCTGACTGGCTGCTCCCTTTATAGGACCCCTAGTCAGTGAAGCCCCGCCCCCTAATCAGGGCTCAGCTTCTCTCCCAGCACAAAGCTCCTCCAAGCCTCTACACATACAGATACTACAAATACAAAACCAAACACACACAAATACCTTCTCCTCCAACAGAACTCCCTCTCAAACTCCCCTGTTTACAGCTCAGTTTTGTAGCTCCTGTTCCGCTGCAGCTGTCTGTGCCTCTGCCTGACTGGCTGCTCCCTTTATAGGACCCCTAGTCAGTGAAGCCCCGCCCCCTAATCAGGGCTCAGCTTCGCTCCCAGCACAAAGCCCCTCCAAGCCTCTACACATACAGATACTACCAATGCAATACCAAACACATACACAAATACCTTCTCCTCCAACTGAAGTCCCAGTCAAACTCCCCTGTTTACAGCTCTGTTTGCTAGCTCCTGTACCGCTGCAGCTGTCTGTGTTGCTGCCTGACTGGCTGCTCCCTTTATAGGACCCCTCGTCAGTGAAGCCCCGCCCCCTAATCAGGGCTCAGCTTCTCTCCCAGCACAAAGCCCCTCCAAGCCTATACACATACAGATACCACCAATACAATACCAAACACACACAGAAATACCTTCTCCTCAAACAGAACTCCCACTCAAACTCCCCTGTTTACAGCTCTATTTGCTAGCTCCAGTGCCGCTGCAGATGTCTGTGCCGCTGCCTGACTGGCTGGTACCTTTATAGGACCCCAAGTCAGGGAAGCCCCGCCCCCTAATCAGGGCTCAGCTTCTCTCCCAGCACAAATCCCCTCCAAGCCTCTACACATACAGATACTACCAATACAAAACCAAACACACACAGAAATACCTTCTCCTCAAACAGAACTCCCACTCAAACTCCCCTGTTTACAGCTCTGTTTGCTAGCTCCTGTGCCACTGCAGCTGTCTGTGCCGCTGCCTGACTGGCTGCTGCCTTTATAGGACCCCTAGTCAGTGAAGCCCCGCCCCCTAATCAGGGCTCAGCTTCTCTCTCTGCACAAAGCCCCTACACATACAGATAACACCAACACAAAACCAAACACACACAAATAACTTCTCCTCCAACAGAACTCCCACTCAAACTCCCCTGTTTACAGCTCTGTTTGCTCGCTCCTGTGCGGCTGCAGCTGTCTGTGCCGCTGCCTGACTGGCTGCTACCTTTATAGGACGCCTAGTCAGTGAAGCCCCGCCCCCTTATCAGGGCTCAGCTTCTCTTCCAGCACAAAGCCTCTACACATACAGATACTACCAATACTAAACCAAACACACACAAACACCTTCTCCTCCAACAGAAATCCCACTCATACTCCCCTGTTTACAGCTCTGTTTGCTAGCTCCTGTGCCGCTGCCTGACTGGCTGCTACCTTTCTAGGACCCCTAGTCAGTGAAGCCCCGCCCCCTAATCAGGGCTCAGCTTCTCTCCCAGCACAAAGCCCCTCCAAGCCTCTACACATACAGTTACCAACAATACAAAACCAAACACCCACACAAATACCTTCTCCTCCAACAGAACTCCCACTCAAACTCCCCTGTTTACAGCTCTCTTTGCTTGCTCCTGTGCCACTGCAGCTGTCTGTGCCGCTGCCTGACTGGCTGCTGCCTTTATAGAACCCCTAGTCAGTGAAGCCCCGCCCCCTAATCAGGGCTCAGCTTCTCTCCCAGCACAAAGCCCCTCCAAGCCTCTACACATACAGATACCAACAATACAAAACCAAACACACACACAAATACCTTCTCCTCCAACAGAACTCCCACTCAAACTCCCCTGTTTACAGCTCTCTTTGCTAGCTCCTGTGCCACTGCAGCTGTCTGTGCCGCTGCCTGACTGGCTGCTGCCTTTATAGAACCCCAAGTCAGTGAAGCCCCGCCCCCTAATCAGGGCTCAGCTTCGCTCCCAGCACAAAGCCCCTCCAAGCCTCTACACATACAGATACTACCAATACAAAACCAAACACACACACAAATAGCTTCTCCTCCAACAGAACTCCGACTCAAAGTCCCCTATTTACAGCTCTGTTTGCTAGCTCCTGTACCGCTGCAGCTGTCTGTGTCGCTGCCTGACTGGCTGCTCCCTTTATAGGACCCCTCGTCAGTGAAGCTCCGTCCCCTAATCAGGGCTCAGCTTCTCTCCCAGCACAAAGCCCCTCCAAGCCTCTACACATACAGATACCACCAATACAATACCAAACACACACACAAATACCTTCTCCTCCAACAGAAGTCCCACTCAAACTCCCCTGTTTACAGCTCTGTTTGCTAGCTCCTGTGCCAATGCAGCTGTCTGTGCCGCTGCCTGACTGGCTGCTACCTTTATAGGACCCCTAGTCAGTGAAGCCCCGCCCCCTAATCAGGGCTCAGCTTTTCTCCCAGCACAAAGCCCCTACACATACAGATACCACCAACACGAAACCAAACACACACAAATACCTTCTCCTCCAACAGAACTCCCTCTCAAACTCCCCTGTTTACAGCTCAGTTTGCTAGCTCCTGTGCTGCTGCCTGACTGGCTGCTACCTTTATAGGACCCCTAGTCAGTGAAGCCCCGCCCCCTAATCAGGGCTCAGCTTCTCTCCCAGCACAAAGCCCCTACACATACAGATACCACCAACACGAAACCAAACACACACAAATACCTTCTCCTCCAACAGAACTCCCACTCAAACTCCCCTGTTTACAGCTCTGTTTGCTAGCTCCTGTGCTGCTGCAGCTGTCCGTGCCGCCGCCTGAGTGGCTGCTCCCTTTATAGGACCCCTAGTCAGTGAAGCCCCGCCCCCTAATCAGGGCTCAGCTTCTCTCCCAGCACAAAGCCCCTACACATACAGATACCACCAATACAAAACCAAACACGCACAAATACCTTCTCCTCCAACAGAACTCCCACTCAAACTCCCCTGTTTACAGCTGTGTTTGCTAGCTCCTGTGCCGCTGCCTGACTGGCTGCTACCTTTATAGGACCCCTAGTCAGGGAAGCCCCGCCCCCTCATCAGGGCTCAGCTTCTCTCCCAGCACAAAGCCCCTACACATACAGATACCACCAATACAAAACCAAACACACACACACAAATACCTTCTCCTCCAACAGAACTCCCTCTCAAACTCCCCTGTTTACAGCTCAGTTTGCTAGCTCCTGTGCTGCTGCCTGACTGGCTGCTAACTTTATAGGACCCCTAGTCAAGGAAGCCCCGCCCCCTAATCAGGGCTCAGCTTCTCTCCCAGCACAAAGCCCCTCCAAGCCTCTACACATACAGATACTACCAATACAAAACCAAACACACACACAAATACCTTCTCCTCCAACAGAACTCCCACTCAAACTCCCCTGTTTACAGCTCAGTTTGCAAGCTCCTGTGCCACTGCAGCTGTCTGTGCCGCTGCCTGACTGGCTGCTACCTTTATAGGACCCCTAGTCAGTGAAGCCCCGCCCACTAATCAGGGCTCATCTTCTCTCCCAGCACAAAGCCCCTCCAAGCCTCTACACACACAGATACCACCAATGCAAAACCAAACACACACACAAATGCCTTCTCCTCCAACAGAACTCCCACTCAAACTGCCGTTTACAGCTCGGTTTGCTAGCTCCAGTGCCGCTGCAGCTGTCTGTGCCGCTGCCTGACTGGCTAGTACCTTTATAGGACCACTAGTCAGTGAAACCCCGTCCCCTAATCAGGGCTCAGGTTCTCTCCCATCACAAAGCCCCTACACATACAGATACTACCAATACAAAACCAAGCACACACAAATACCTTCTCTCCCAACAGAACTCCCTCTCAAACTCCCCTGTTTACAGCTCTGTTTGCTAGCTCCTGTGCCGCTGCCTGACTGGCTGCTACCTTTATAGGACCCCTAGTCAGGGAAGCCCCGCCCCCTAATCAGGGCTCAGTTTCTCTCCCAGCACAAAGCCCCTCCAAGCCTCTACACATACCGATACTACCAATACAAAACCAAACACACACAAATACCTTCTCCTCCAACAGAACTCCCACTCAAACTCCCCTGTTTACAGCTCTGTTTGCTAGCTCCTGTACCGCTGCCTTACTGGCTGCTCCCTTTATAGGACCCCTCGTCAGTGAAGCCCCGCCCCCTAATCAGGGCTAGGCTTCTCTCCCAGCACAAAGCCCCTACACATACAGATACCACAAATACAAAACCAAACACACACAAATACCTTCTCCTCCAACAGAAGTCCCACTCAAACTCCCCTGTTTACAGCTCTGTTTGCTAGCTCCTGTGCCGCTGCCTGACTGGCTGCTACCTTTATAGGACCCCTGGTCAGTGAAGCCCCGCCCCCTAATCAGGGCTCAGCTTCGCTCCCAGCACAAAGCCCCTCCAAGCCTCTACACATACAGATACTACCAATACAATACCAAACACACACACAAATACCTTCTCCTCCAACAGAAGTCCCACTCAAACTCCCCTGTTTACAGCTCTGTTTGCTAGCTCCTGTACCGCTGCAGCTGTCTGTGTCGCTGCCTGACTGGCTGCTCCCTTTATAGGACCCCTCGTCAGTGAAGCCCCGCCCATTAATCAGGGCTCAGCTTCTCTCCCAGCACAAAGCCCCTCCAAGCCTCTACACATACAGATACCACCAATACAAAACCAAACACACACACAAATACCTTCTCGTCCAACAGAACTCCCACTCAAACTCCCGTGTTTACAGCTCTGTTTGCTAGCTCCAGTGCTGCTGCAGCTGTCTGTGCCGCTGCCTGACTGGCTGCTACCTTTATAGGACCCTTAGTCAGTGAAGCCCCGCCCCCTAATCAGGGCTCAGCTTCTCTCCCAGCACAAAGCCCCTCCAAGCCTCTACACATACAGATACTACCAATAGAAAACCAAACAAACACAAATACCTTCTCCTCCAACAGAACTCCCACTCAAACTCCCCTGTTTACAGCTCAGTTGCAAGCTCCTGTGCTACTGCAGTTGTCTGTGCCGCTGCCTGACTGGCTGCTCCCTTTATAGGACCCCTCGTCAATGAAGCCCCGCCCCCTAAACAGGGCTCAGCTTCGCTCCCAGCACAAAGCCCCTACACATACAGATACCACCAACACAAAACCCAACGCACACAAATACCTTCTCCTCCAACAGAACTCCCACTCAAACTCCCCTGTTTACGGCTCTGTTTGCTAGCTCCTGTGCCGCTGCCTGACTGGCTGCTACCTTTATAGGACCCCTAGTCAGGGAAGCCCCGCCCCCTAATCAGGGCTCAGCTTCTCTCCCAGCACAAAGCCCATCCAAGCCTCTACACATACAAATACTACCAATGCAAAACCAAACACACACAAATACCTTCTCCTCCAAGAGAACTCCCACTCAAACTCCCCTTTTTACACCTCTGTTTGCTTGCTCCTGTGCCGCTGCAGCTGTCTGTGCCGCTGCCTCACTGGCTGCTCCCTTTATAGGACCCCTCGTCAGTGAAGTCCCGCCCCCTAATCAGGGCTAGGCTTCTCTCCCAGCACAAAGCCCCTACACATACAGATACCACCAACACAAAACCCAACGCACACAAATACCTTCTCCTCCAACAGAACTCCCACTCAAACTCCCCTGTTTACAGCTCTGTTTGCTAGCTCCTGTACCGCTGCAGCGGTCTGTGTCGCTGCCTGACTGGCTGCTCCCTTCATAGGACCCCTCGTCAGTGAAGCCCCGCCCCCTAATCAGGGCTCAGCTTCTCTCCCAGCACAAAGCCCCTCCAAGCCTCTACACATACAGATACCACCAATACAAAACCAAACACACAAAAATACCTTTCCTCCAACAGAACTCCCACTCAAACTCCCCTGTTTACAGCTCTGTTTGCTAGCTCCTGTGCCCCTGCCGGTGTCTGTGACGCTGCCTGACAGGCTGCTACAATCATAGGACCCCTAGTTAGCGAAGCCCCGTCCCCTCATCAGGGCTCAGCTTCTCTCCCAGCACAAAGCTCCTCCAAGCCTCTACAAATACAGATACCACCAATACAAAACCAAACACACACAAATACCTTCTCCTCCAACAGAACTCCCACTCAAACTCCCCTGTTTACAGCTCTATTTGCTAGCTCCAGTGACGCTGCAGCTGTCTGTGCCGCTGCCTGACTGGCTGGTGCCTTTATAGGACCCTAGTCAGGGAAGCCCCGCCCCCAATCAGGGCTCAGCTTCTCTCCCAGCACAAATCCCCTCCAAGCCTCTACACATACAGATACTACAAATACAAAACCAAACAAACACAAATACCTTCTCCTCCAACAGAACTCCCTCTCAAACTCCCCTGTTTACAGCTCTGTTTGCTAGCTCCTGTTCCGCTGCCTGACTGGCTGCTCCCTTTATAGGACCCCTAGTCAGTGAAGCCCCGCCCACTAATCAGGGCTCAGCTTCTCTTCCAGCACAAAGCCCCTACACATACAGATACTACCAATACAAAACCAAGCACACACAAATACCTTCTCCTCCAACAGAACTCCCACTCAAACTCCCCTGTTTACAGCTCTGTTTGCTAGCTCCTGTACCGCTGCCTTACTGGCTGCTCCCTTTATAGGACCCCTCGTCAGTAAAGCCCCGCCCCCTAATCAGGGCTAGGCTTCTCTCCCAGCACAAAGCCCCTACACATACAGATACCACCAATACAAAACCAAACACACACACAAATACCTTCTCGTCCAACAGAACTCCCACTCAAACTCCCCTGTTTACAGCTCTGTTTGCTAGCTCCTGTGCCGCTGCAGCTGTCCGTGCCGCCGCCTAACTGGCTGCTCCCTTTATAGGACCCCTAGTCAGTGAAGCCCCGCCCCCTAATCAGGGCTCATCTTCTCTCCCAGCACAAAGCCCCTCCAAGCCTCTACACATACAGATACCACCAATACAAAACCAAACACACACACAAATGCCTTCTCCTCCCACAGAACTCCCACTCAAACTCCCGTGTTTACAGCTCTGTTTGCTAGCTCCAGTGCCGCTGCAGCTGTCTGTGCCGCTGCCTGACTGGCTTCTACCTTTATAGGACCCCTAGTCAGTGAAGCCCCGCCCCCTAATCAGGGCTCAGCTTCTCTCCCAGCACAAAGCCCCTCCAAGCCTCTACACATACAGATACTACCAATAGAAAACCAAACAAACACAAATACCTTCTCCTCCAACAGAACTCCCACTCAAACTCCGCTGTTTACAGCTCAGTTTGCAAGCTCCTGTGCTACTGCAGCTGTCTGTGCCGCTGCCTGACTGGCTGCTACCTTTATAGGACCCCTAATCAGTGAAGCCCCGCCCCCTAATCAGGGCTCAGGTTCTCTCCCAGCACAAAGCCCCTCCAAGCCTCTACACATACAAATACTACCAATACAAAAAACAAACACAAATACCTTCTCCTCCAAGAGAACTCCCACTCAAAGTCCCCTGTTTACAGCTCTGTTTGCTAGCTCCTGTATCGCTGCAGCTGTCTGTGCAGCTGCCTGACTGGCTGCTCCCTTTATAGGACCCCTAGTCAGTGAAGCCCCGCCCAATAATCAGGGCTCAGCTTCTCTAACAGCACAAAGCCCCTACACATACAGATACCACCAATACAAAACCAAACACACACAAATACCTTCTCCTGCAACAGAACTCCCACTCCAACTCCCCTGTTTACAGCTCTGTTTGCTAGCTCCTGTGCCCCTGCAGGTGTCTGTGACGCTGCCTGACAGGCTGCTACAATCATAGGACCCCTAGTTAGCGAAGCCCCGTCCCCTCATCAGGGCTCAGCTTCTCTCCCAGCACAAAGCTCCTCCAAGCCTCTACAAATACAGATGCCACCAATACAAAACCAAACACACACAAATACCTTCTCCTCCAACAGAACTCCCACTCAAACTCCCCTGTTTACAGCTCTATTTGCTAGCTCCAGTGACGCTGCAGCTGTCTGTGCCGCTGCCTGACTGGCTGGTGCCTTTATAGGACCCTAGTCAGGGAAGCCCCGCCCCCAATCAGGGCTCAGCTTCTCTCCCAGCACAAAGCCCCTCCAAGCCTCTACACATACAAATACTACAAATACAAAAAAAAACAAACACAAATACCTTCTCCTCCAACAGAACTCCCTCTCAAACTCCCCTGTTTACAGCTCTGTTTGATAGCTCCTGTACGGCTGCAGCTGTCCGTGCCGCCGCCTGACTGGCTGCTCCCTTTATAGGACCCCTAGTCAGTGAAGCCCCGCCCACTAATCAGGGCTCAGCTTCTCTCCCAGCACAAAGCCCCTCCAAGCCTCTACACACACAGATACCACCAATACAAAACAAAACACACACACAAATGCCTTCTCCTCCAACAGAACTCCCACTCAAACTCCCGTTTACAGCTCGGTTTGCTAGCTCCAGTGCCGCTGCAGCTGTCTGTGCCGCTGCCTGAGTGGCTGGTACCTTTATAGGACCCCTAGTCAGTGAAGCCCCGCCCCCTAATCAGGGCTCAGCTTCTCTTCCAGCACAAAGCCCCTACACATACAGATACTACCAATACAAAACCAAGCACACACAAATACCTTCTCCTCCAACAGAACTCCCACTCAAACTCCCCTGTTTACAGCTCTGTTTGCTAGCTCCTGTACCGCTGCCTTACTGGCTGCTCCCTTTATAGGACCCCTCGTCAGTAAAGCCCCGCCCCCTAATCAGGGCTCATCTTCTCTCCCAGCACAAAGCCCCTCCAAGCCTCTACACATACAAATACTACCAATACAAAAAACAAACACAAATACCTTCTCCTCCAAGAGAACTCCCACTCAAAGTGCCCTGTTTACAGCTCTGTTTGCTAGCTCCTGTGCCGCTGCCTGACTGGCTGCTACCTTTATAGGACCCCTAGTCAGGGAAGCCCCGCCCCCAAATCAGGGCTCAGCTTCTCTCCCAGCACAAAGCCCATCCAAGCCTCTACACATACAAATACTACAAATACAAAACCAAACACACACAAATACCTTCTCCTCCAAGAGAACTCCCACTCAAACTCCCCTGTTTAGAGCTCTGTTTGCTAGCTCCTGTGCCCCTGCAGATGTCTGTGACGCTGCCTGACTGGCTGGTACCTTTATAGGACCCCTAGTCAGTGAAACCCCGCCCCCTAATCAGGGCTCAGCTTCTCTCCCATCACAAAGCCCCTACACATACAGATACTACCAATACAAAACCAAGCACACACAAATACCTTCTCCTCCAACAGAACTCCCACTCAAACTCCTCTGTTTACAGCTCTGTTTGCTAGCTCCTGTGCCGCTGCCTGACTGGCTGCTACCTTTATAGGACCCCTAGTCAGGGAAGCCCCGCCCCCTAATCAGGGCTCAGCTTCTCTCCCAGCACAAAGCCCCTCCAAGCCTCTACACATACAGATACTACCAATACAAAACCAAACACACACAAATACCTTCTCCTCCAACAGAACTCCCACTCAAACTCCGCTGTTTACAGCTCAGTTTGCAAGCTCCTGTACCGCTGCAGCTGTCTGTGTCGCTGCCTGACTGGCTGCTCCCTTTATAGGACCCATAGTCAGTGAAGCCCCGCCCCCTAATCAGGGCTCAGCTTCTCTCCCAGCACAAAGCCCCTACACGTACAGATACCACCAATACAAAACCAAACACACACAAATACCTTCTCCTCCAACAGAACTCCCACTCAAAGTCCCCTGTTTACACCTCTGTTTGCTAGCTCCTGTGCCGCTGCCTGACTGGCTGCAACCTTTATAGGACCCCTAGTCAGGGAAGTCCCGCCCCCTAATCAGCTTCTCTCCCAGCACCAAGCCCCTCCAAGCCTCTACACATAGAAATACTACCAATACAAAACCAAACACACACAAATACCTTCTCCTCCAAGAGAACTCCCACTCAAACTCCCCTGTTTACACCTCTGTTTGCTAGCTCCTGTGCCGCTGCAGCTGTCTGTGCCGCTGCCTGACTGGCTGCTACCTTTATAGGACCCCTAGTCAGTCAAATACCTTCTCCTCCAACAGAACTCCCACTCAAACTCCCCTGTTTACAGCTCTGTTTGCTAGCTCCTGTACCGCTGCCTTACTGGCTGCTCCCTTTATAGGACCCCTCGTCAGTGAAGCCCCGCCCCCTAATCAGGGCTCAGCTTCGCCCCCAGCACAAAGCCCCTCCAAGCCCCTACACATACAGATACCACCAATAAAAAACCAAACACACACAAATACCTTCTCCTCCAACAGAACTCCCACTCAAACTCCCCTGTTTACAGCTCTGTTTGCTAGCTCCTGTGCCCCTGCAGCTGTCTGTGCCGCTGCCTGACTGGCTGCTACCTTTATAGGACCCCTGGTTATTGAAGCCCTGCACCCTAATCAGGGCTCAGCTTCTCTCCCAGCAAAAAGCCCTACACATACAGATATCACCAATACAAAACCAAACACACACAAATACCTTCTCCTCCAACAGAACTCCCACTAAAACTCCCCTGTTTACAGCTCTGTTTGCTATCTCCTGTGCTGCTGCAGCTGTCCGTGCCGCCGCCTGACTGGCTGCTCCCTTTATAGGACCCCTAGTCAGTGAAGCCCCGCCACTAATCAGGGCTCAGCTTCTCTCCCAGCACAAAGCCCCTACACATACACATACTACCAATACAAAACCAAACATACACAAATACCTTCTCCTCCAACATTACTCCCACTCAAACTCCCCTGTTTACAGCTCTGTTTGCTAGCTCCTGTGCCCCTGCAGCTGTCTGTGACGCTGCCTGACTGGCTGCTCCCTTTATAGGACCCATAGTCAGTGAAGCCCCGCCCCCTAATCAGGGCTCAGCTTCTCTCCCAGCACAAAGCCCCTACACATACAGATACCACCAATACAAAACCAAACACACACAAATACCTTCTCCTCCAACAGAACTCCCACTCAAACTCCCCTGTTTACAGCTCTGTTTGCTAGCTCCTGTACCGCTGCCTTACTGGCTGCTCCCTTTATAGGACCCCTCGTCAGTAAAGCCCCGCCCCCTAATCAGGGCTAGGCTTCTCTCCCAGCACAAAGCCCCTACACATACAGATACCACCAATACAAAACCAAACACACACACAAATACCTTCTCGTCCAACAGAACTCCCACTCAAACTCCCCTGTTTACAGCTCTGTTTGCTAGCTCCTGTGCCGCTGCAGCTGTCCGTGCCGCCGCCTAACTGGCTGCTCCCTTTATAGGACCCCTAGTCAGTGAAGCCCCGCCCCCTAATCAGGGCTCATCTTCTCTCCCAGCACAAAGCCCCTCCAAGCCTCTACACATACAGATACCACCAATACAAAACCAAACACACACACAAATGCCTTCTCCTCCCACAGAACTCCCACTCAAACTCCCGTGTTTACAGCTCTGTTTGCTAGCTCCAGTGCCGCTACAGCTGTCTGTGCCGCTGCCTGACTGGCTGCTGCCTTTATAGGACCCCTAGTCAGTGAAGCCCCGCCCCCTAATCAGGGCTCAGCTTCTCTCCCAGCACAAAGCCCCTCCAAGCCTCTACACATACAGATACTACCAATACAAAACCAAACAAACACAAATACCTTCTCCTCCAACAGAACTCCCACTCAAACTCCGCTGTTTACAGCTCAGTTTGCAAGCTCCTGTGCTACTGCAGCTGTCTGTGCCGCTGCCTGACTGGCTGCTACCTTTATAGGACCCCTAATCAGTGAAGCCCCGCCCCCTAATCAGGGCTCAGCTTCTCTAACAGCACAAAGCCCCTACACATACAGATACCACCAATACAAAACCAAACACACACAAATACCTTCTCCTGCAACAGAACTCCCACTCCAACTCCCCTGTTTACAGCTCTGTTTGCTAGCTCCTGTGCCCCTGCAGGTGTCTGTGACGCTGCCTGACAGGCTGCTACAATCATAGGACCCCTAGTTAGCGAAGCCCCGTCCCCTCATCAGGGCTCAGCTTCTCTCCCAGCACAAAGCTCCTCCAAGCCTCTACAAATACAGATGCCACCAATACAAAACCAAACACACACAAATACCTTCTCCTCCAACAGAACTCCCACTCAAACTCCCCTGTTTACAGCTCTATTTGCTAGCTCCAGTGACGCTGCAGCTGTCTGTGCCGCTGCCTGACTGGCTGGTGCCTTTATAGGACCCTAGTCAGGGAAGCCCCGCCCACTAATCAGGGCTCAGCTTCTCTCCCAGCACAAAGCCCCTCCAAGCCTCTACACACACAGATACCACCAATACAAAACAAAACACACACACAAATGCCTTCTCCTCCAACAGAACTCCCACTCAAACTCCCGTTTACAGCTCGGTTTGCTAGCTCCAGTGCCGCTGCAGCTGTCTGTGCCGCTGCCTGAGTGGCTGGTACCTTTATAGGACCCCTAGTCAGTGAAGCCCCGCCCCCTAATCAGGGCTCAGCTTCTCTTCCAGCACAAAGCCCCTACACATACAGATACTACCAATACAAAACCAAGCACACACAAATACCTTCTCCTCCAACAGAACTCCCACTCAAACTCCCCTGTTTACAGCTCTGTTTGCTAGCTCCTGTACCGCTGCCTTACTGGCTGCTCCCTTTATAGGGCCCCTCGTCAGTAAAGCCCCGCCCCCTAATCAGGGCTCATCTTCTCTCCCAGCACAAAGCCCCTCCAAGCCTCTACACATACAAATACTACCAATACAAAAAACAAACACAAATACCTTCTCCTCCAAGAGAACTCCCACTCAAAGTCCCCTGTTTACAGCTCTGTTTGCTAGCTCCTGTGCCGCTGCCTGACTGGCTGCTACCTTTATAGGACCCCTAGTCAGGGAAGCCCCGCCCCCAAATCAGGGCTCAGCTTCTCTCCCAGCACAAAGCCCATCCAAGCCTCTACACATACAAATACTACAAATACAAAACCAAACACACACAAATACCTTCTCCTCCAAGAGAACTCCCACTCAAACTCCCCTGTTTAGAGCTCTGTTTGCTAGCTGCTGTGCCCCTGCAGATGTCTGTGACGCTGCCTGACTGGCTGGTACCTTTATAGGACCCCTAGTCAGTGAAACCCCGCCCCCTAATCAGGGCTCAGCTTCTCTCCCATCACAAAGCCCCTACACATACAGATACTACCAATACAAAACCAAGCACACACAAATACCTTCTCCTCCAACAGAACTCCCACTCAAACTCCTCTGTTTACAGCTCTGTTTGCTAGCTCCTGTGCCGCTGCCTGACTGGCTGCTACCTTTATAGGACCCCTAGTCAGGGAAGCCCCGCCCCCTAATCAGGGCTCAGCTTCTCTCCGAGCACAAAGCCCCTCCAAGCCTCTACACATACAGATACTACCAATACAAAACCAAACACACACAAATACCTTCTCCTCCAACAGAACTCCCACTCAAACTCCGCTGTTTACAGCTCAGTTTGCAAGCTCCTGTACCGCTGCAGCTGTCTGTGTCGCTGCCTGACTGGCTGCTCCCTTTATAGGACCCATAGTCAGTGAAGCCCCGCCCCCTAATCAGGGCTCAGCTTCTCTCCCAGCACAAAGCCCCTACACGTACAGATACCACCAATACAAAACCAAACACACACAAATACCGTCTCCTCCAACAGAACTCCCACTCAAACTCGCCTGTTTACAGCTCTGTTTGCTAGCTCCTGTACCGCTGCAGCTGTCTGTGTCGCTGCCTGACTGGCTGCTCCCTTTATAGGACCCCTCGTCAGTGAAGCCCCGCCCCCTAATCAGGGCTCAGCTTCTCTCCCAGCACAAAGCCCCTACACATACAGATACCACCAACAAAAAACCAAACACACACAAATACCTTCTCCTCCAACAGAACTCCCACTCAAAGTCCCCTGTTTACACCTCTGTTTGCTAGCTCCTGTGCCGCTGCCTGACTGGCTGCAACCTTTATAGGACCCCTAGTCAGGGAAGTCCCGCCCCCTAATCAGCTTCTCTCCCAGCACAAAGCCCCTCCAAGCCTCTACACATACAAATACTACCAATACAAAACCAAACACACACAAATACCTTCTCCTCCAAGAGAACTCCCACTCAAACTCCCCTGTTTACAGCTCTGTTTGCTAGCTCCTGTACCGCTGCCTTACTGGCTGCTCCCTTTATAGGACCCCTCGTCAGTGAAGCCCCGCCCCCTAATCAGGGCTCAGCTTCGCCCCCAGCACAAAGCCCCTCCAAGCCCCTACACATACAGATACCACCAATACAAAACCAAACACACACAAATACCTTCTCCTCCAACAGAACTCCCACTCAAACTCCCCTGTTTACAGCTCTGTTTGCTAGCTCCTGTGCCCCTGCAGCTGTCTGTGCCGCTGCCTGACTGGCTGCTACCTTTATAGGACCCCTGGTTATTGAAGCCCTGCACCCTAATCAGGGCTCAGCTTCTCTCCCAGCAAAAAGCCCTACACATACAGATATCACCAATACAAAACCAAACACACACAAATACCTTCTCCTCCAACAGAACTCCCACTAAAACTCCCCTGTTTACAGCTCTGTTTGCTATCTCCTGTGCTGCTGCAGCTGTCCGTGCCGCCGCCTGACTGGCTGCTCCCTTTATAGGACCCCTAGTCAGTGAAGCCCCGCCCCCTAATCAGGGCTCATCTTCTCTCCCAGCACAAAGCCCCTCCAAGCCTCTACACATACAGATACCACCAATACAAAACCAAACACACACACAAATGCCTTCTCCTCCCACAGAACTCCCACTCAAACTCCCGTGTTTACAGCTCTGTTTGCTAGCTCCAGTGCCGCTACAGCTGTCTGTGCCGCTGCCTGACTGGCTGCTACCTTTATAGGACCCCTAGTCAGTGAAGCCCCGCCCCCTAATCAGGGCTCAGCTTCTCTCCCAGCACAAAGCCCCTCCAAGCCTCTACACATACAGATACTACCAATACAAAACCAAACAAACACAAATACCTTCTCCTCCAACAGAACTCCCACTCAAACTCCGCTGTTTACAGCTCAGTTTGCAAGCTCCTGTGCTACTGCAGCTGTCTGTGCCGCTGCCTGACTGGCTGCTACCTTTATAGGACCCCTAATCAGTGAAGCCCCGCCCCCTAATCAGGGCTCAGCTTCTCTAACAGCACAAAGCCCCTACACATACAGATACCACCAATACAAAACCAAACACACACAAATACCTTCTCCTGCAACAGAACTCCCACTCCAACTCCCCTGTTTACAGCTCTGTTTGCTAGCTCCTGTGCCCCTGCAGGTGTCTGTGACGCTGCCTGACAGGCTGCTACAATCATAGGACCCCTAGTTAGCGAAGCCCCGTCCCCTCATCAGGGCTCAGCTTCTCTCCCAGCACAAAGCTCCTCCAAGCCTCTACAAATACAGATGCCACCAATACAAAACCAAACACACACAAATACCTTCTCCTCCAACAGAACTCCCACTCAAACTCCCCTGTTTACAGCTCTATTTGCTAGCTCCAGTGACGCTGCAGCTGTCTGTGCCGCTGCCTGACTGGCTGGTGCCTTTATAGGACCCTAGTCAGGGAAGCCCCGCCCACTAATCAGGGCTCAGCTTCTCTCCCAGCACAAAGCCCCTCCAAGCCTCTACACACACAGATACCACCAATACAAAACAAAACACACACACAAATGCCTTCTCCTCCAACAGAACTCCCACTCAAACTCCCGTTTACAGCTCGGTTTGCTAGCTCCAGTGCCGCTGCAGCTGTCTGTGCCGCTGCCTGAGTGGCTGGTACCTTTATAGGACCCCTAGTCAGTGAAGCCCCGCCCCCTAATCAGGGCTCAGCTTCTCTTCCAGCACAAAGCCCCTACACATACAGATACTACCAATACAAAACCAAGCACACACAAATACCTTCTCCTCCAACAGAACTCCCACTCAAACTCCCCTGTTTACAGCTCTGTTTGCTAGCTCCTGTACCGCTGCCTTACTGGCTGCTCCCTTTATAGGGCCCCTCGTCAGTAAAGCCCCGCCCCCTAATCAGGGCTCATCTTCTCTCCCAGCACAAAGCCCCTCCAAGCCTCTACACATACAAATACTACCAATACAAAAAACAAACACAAATACCTTCTCCTCCAAGAGAACTCCCACTCAAAGTCCCCTGTTTACAGCTCTGTTTGCTAGCTCCTGTGCCGCTGCCTGACTGGCTGCTACCTTTATAGGACCCCTAGTCAGGGAAGCCCCGCCCCCAAATCAGGGCTCAGCTTCTCTCCCAGCACAAAGCCCATCCAAGCCTCTACACATACAAATACTACAAATACAAAACCAAACACACACAAATACCTTCTCCTCCAAGAGAACTCCCACTCAAACTCCCCTGTTTAGAGCTCTGTTTGCTAGCTGCTGTGCCCCTGCAGATGTCTGTGACGCTGCCTGACTGGCTGGTACCTTTATAGGACCCCTAGTCAGTGAAACCCCGCCCCCTAATCAGGGCTCAGCTTCTCTCCCATCACAAAGCCCCTACACATACAGATACTACCAATACAAAACCAAGCACACACAAATACCTTCTCCTCCAACAGAACTCCCACTCAAACTCCTCTGTTTACAGCTCTGTTTGCTAGCTCCTGTGCCGCTGCCTGACTGGCTGCTACCTTTATAGGACCCCTAGTCAGGGAAGCCCCGCCCCCTAATCAGGGCTCAGCTTCTCTCCGAGCACAAAGCCCCTCCAAGCCTCTACACATACAGATACTACCAATACAAAACCAAACACACACAAATACCTTCTCCTCCAACAGAACTCCCACTCAAACTCCGCTGTTTACAGCTCAGTTTGCAAGCTCCTGTACCGCTGCAGCTGTCTGTGTCGCTGCCTGACTGGCTGCTCCCTTTATAGGACCCATAGTCAGTGAAGCCCCGCCCCCTAATCAGGGCTCAGCTTCTCTCCCAGCACAAAGCCCCTACACGTACAGATACCACCAATACAAAACCAAACACACACAAATACCGTCTCCTCCAACAGAACTCCCACTCAAACTCGCCTGTTTACAGCTCTGTTTGCTAGCTCCTGTACCGCTGCAGCTGTCTGTGTCGCTGCCTGACTGGCTGCTCCCTTTATAGGACCCCTCGTCAGTGAAGCCCCGCCCCCTAATCAGGGCTCAGCTTCTCTCCCAGCACAAAGCCCCTACACATACAGATACCACCAACAAAAAACCAAACACACACAAATACCTTCTCCTCCAACAGAACTCCCACTCAAAGTCCCCTGTTTACACCTCTGTTTGCTAGCTCCTGTGCCGCTGCCTGACTGGCTGCAACCTTTATAGGACCCCTAGTCAGGGAAGTCCCGCCCCCTAATCAGCTTCTCTCCCAGCACAAAGCCCCTCCAAGCCTCTACACATACAAATACTACCAATACAAAACCAAACACACACAAATACCTTCTCCTCCAAGAGAACTCCCACTCAAACTCCCCTGTTTACACCTCTGTTTGCTTGCTCCTGTGCCGCTGCAGCTGTCTGTGCCGCTGCCTGACTGGCTGCTACCTTTATAGGACCCCTAGTCAGTCAAATACCTTCTCCTCCAACAGAACTCCCACTCAAACTCCCCTGTTTACAGCTCTGTTTGCTAGCTCCTGTACCGCTGCCTTACTGGCTGCTCCCTTTATAGGACCCCTCGTCAGTGAAGCCCCGCCCCCTAATCAGGGCTCAGCTTCGCCCCCAGCACAAAGCCCCTCCAAGCCCCTACACATACAGATACCACCAATACAAAACCAAACACACACAAATACCTTCTCCTCCAACAGAACTCCCACTCAAACTCCCCTGTTTACAGCTCTGTTTGCTAGCTCCTGTGCCCCTGCAGCTGTCTGTGCCGCTGCCTGACTGGCTGCTACCTTTATAGGACCCCTGGTTATTGAAGCCCTGCACCCTAATCAGGGCTCAGCTTCTCTCCCAGCAAAAAGCCCTACACATACAGATATCACCAATACAAAACCAAACACACACAAATACCTTCTCCTCCAACAGAACTCCCACTAAAACTCCCCTGTTTACAGCTCTGTTTGCTATCTCCTGTGCTGCTGCAGCTGTCCGTGCCGCCGCCTGACTGGCTGCTCCCTTTATAGGACCCCTAGTCAGTGAAGCCCCGCCACTAATCAGGGCTCAGCTTCTCTCCCAGCACAAAGCCCCTACACATACACATACTACCAATACAAAACCAAACATACACAAATACCTTCTCCTCCAACAGAACTCCCACTCAAACTCCCCTGTTTACAGCTCTGTTTGCTAGCTCCTGTGCCCCTGCAGCTGTCTGTGACGCTGCCTGACTGGCGGCTACCTTCATAAGACCCCTAGTCAGCAAAGGCCCGCCCCCTAATCAGGGCTCAGCTTCTCTCCCAGCACAAAGCCCCTCCAAGCCTCTACACACACAGATATCACCAATACAAAACCAAACACACACACAAATGCCTTCTCCTCCAACAGAACTCCCACTCAAACTCCCCTGTTTACAGCTCTGTTTGCGAGCTCCAGAGCCGCTGCAGCTGTCTGTTCAGCTGCCTGACTGGCTGCTCCCTTTATAGGACCCCTCGTCAGTGAAGCCCCGCCCCCTAATCAGGGCTCAGCTTCTCTCCCAGCACAAAGCCCCTCTACGCCTCTACACATACAGATACCACAAATACAAAACCAAACACACACACAAATACCTTTCCTCCAACAGAACTCTGACTCAAACTCCCCTGTTTACAGCTCTGTTTGCTAGCTCCTGTATCGCTGCAGCTGTCTGTGCAGCTGCCTGATTGGCTGCTCCCTTTATAGGACCCCTAGTCAGTGAAGCCCCGCCCCCTAATCAGGGCTCAGCTTCTCTCCCAGCACAAAGCCCCTACACATACAGATACCACAAATACAAAACCAAACACACACAAATACCTTCTCCTCCAACAGAACTCCCTCTCAAACTCCCCTGTTTACAGCTCAGTTTGCTAGCTCCTGTTCCGCTGCAGCTATCTGTGCCCCTGCCTGACTGGCTGCTCCCTTTATAGGACCCCTAGTCAATGAAGCCCCGCCCCCTAATCAGGGCTCAGATTTTCTCCCAGCACAAAGCCCCTACACATACAGATACTACCAATACAAAACCAAACACACACAAATACCTTCTCCTCCAACAGAAGTCCCATTCAAACTCCCCTGTTTACAGCTCTGTTTGCTAGCTCCTGTGCCGCTGCCTGACTGGCTGCTATCTTTATAGGACCCCTCGCCAGTGAAGCCCCGCCCCCTAATCAGGGCTGAGCTTCTCTCCCAGCACAAAGCCCCTCCAAGCCTCTAAACATACATATACCACCAATACAAAACCAAACACACAAATACCTTCTCGTCCAACAGAACTCCCACTCAAACTCCCCTGTTTACAGCTCTGTTTGCTAGCTCCTGTGCCGCTGCAGCTGTCCGTGCCACCGCCTGACTGGCTGCTCCCTTTATAGGACCCCTTGTCAGTGAAGCCCCGCCCCCTAATCAGGGCTCAGCTTCTCTCCCAGCACAAAGCCCCTCCAAGCCTCTACACATACAGATACTAGCAATACAAAACCAAACAAACACAAATACCTTCTCCTCCAACAGAACTCCCACTCAAACTCCGCTGTTTACAGCTCAGTTTGCAAGCTCCTGTGCTACTGCAGCTGTCTGTGCCGCTGCCTGACTGGCTGCTACCTTTATAGGACCCCTAATCAGTGAAGCCCCGTCCCCTAATCAGGGCTCAGGTTCTCTCCCAGCACAAAGCCCCTCCAAGCCTCTACACATACAAATACTACCAATACAAAAAACAAACACAAATACCTTCTCCTCCAACAGAACTCCCACTCAAACTCCCCTGTTTACAGCTCTGTTTGCTAGCTCCTGTACCGCTGCCTTACTGGCTGCTCCCTTTATAGGACCCCTCGTCAGTGAAGCCCCGCCCCCTAATCAGGGCTCAGCTTCGCCCCCAGCACAAAGCCCCTCCAAGCCCCTACACATACAGATACCACCAATACAAAACCAAACACACACAAATACCTTCTCCTCCAACAGAACTCCCACTCAAACTCCCCTGTTTACAGCTCTGTTTGCTAGCTCCTGTGCCCCTGCAGCTGTCTGTGCCGCTGCCTGACTGGCTGCTACCTTTATAGGACCCCTGGTTATTGAAGCCCTGCACCCTAATCAGGGCTCAGCTTCTCTCCCAGCAAAAAGCCCTACACATACAGATATCACCAATACAAAACCAAACACACACAAATACCTTCTCCTCCAACAGAACTCCCACTAAAACTCCCCTGTTTACAGCTCTGTTTGCTATCTCCTGTGCTGCTGCAGCTGTCCGTGCCGCCGCCTGACTGGCTGCTCCCTTTATAGGACCCCTAGTCAGTGAAGCCCCGCCACTAATCAGGGCTCAGCTTCTCTCCCAGCACAAAGCCCCTACACATACACATACTACCAATACAAAACCAAACATACACAAATACCTTCTCCTCCAACAGAACTCCCACTCAAACTCCCCTGTTTACAGCTCTGTTTGCTAGCTCCTGTGCCCCTGCAGCTGTCTGTGACGCTGCCTGACTGGCGGCTACCTTCATAAGACCCCTAGTCAGCAAAGGCCCGCCCCCTAATCAGGGCTCAGCTTCTCTCCCAGCACAAAGCCCCTCCAAGCCTCTACACACACAGATATCACCAATACAAAACCAAACACACACACAAATGCCTTCTCCTCCAACAGAACTCCCACTCAAACTGCCGTTTACAGCTCTGTTTGCGAGCTCCAGAGCCGCTGCAGCTGTCTGTGCCGCTGCATGACTGGCTGCTCCCTTTATAGGACGCCTAGTCAGTGAAGCCCCGCCCCCTAATCAGGGCTCAGCTTCTCTCCCAGCACAAAGCCCCTACACATACAGATACCACCAATACAAAACCAAACACACACAAATACCTTCTCCTCCAACAGAACTCCCACTCAAACTCCCCTGTTTACAGCTCTGTTTGCTAGCTCCTGTACCGCTGCAGCTGTCTGTTCAGCTGCCTGACTGGCTGCTCCCTTTATAGGACCCCTCGTCAGTGAAGCCCCGCCCCCTAATCAGGGCTCAGCTTCTCTCCCAGCACAAAGCCCCTCTACGCCTCTACACATACAGATACCACAAATACAAAACCAAACACACACACAAATACCTTTCCTCCAACAGAACTCTGACTCAAACTCCCCTGTTTACAGCTCTGTTTGCTAGCTCCTGTATCGCTGCAGCTGTCTGTGCAGCTGCCTGATTGGCTGCTCCCTTTATAGGACCCCTAGTCAGTGAAGCCCCGCCCCCTAATCAGGGCTCAGCTTCTCTCCCAGCACAAAGCCCCTACACATACAGATACCACAAATACAAAACCAAACACACACAAATACCTTCTCCTCCAACAGAACTCCCTCTCAAACTCCCCTGTTTACAGCTCAGTTTGCTAGCTCCTGTTCCGCTGCAGCTATCTGTGCCCCTGCCTGACTGGCTGCTCCCTTTATAGGACCCCTAGTCAATGAAGCCCCGCCCCCTAATCAGGGCTCAGATTTTCTCCCAGCACAAAGCCCCTACACATACAGATACTACCAATACAAAACCAAACACACACAAATACCTTCTCCTCCAACAGAAGTCCCACTCAAACTCCCCTGTTTACAGCTCTGTTTGCTAGCTCCTGTGCCGCTGCCTGACTGGCTGCTATCTTTATAGGACCCCTCGCCAGTGAAGCCCCGCCCCCTAATCAGGGCTGAGCTTCTCTCCCAGCACAAAGCCCCTCCAAGCCTCTAAACATACATATACCACCAATACAAAACCAAACACACAAATACCTTCTCGTCCAACAGAACTCCCACTCAAACTCCCCTGTTTACAGCTCTGTTTGCTAGCTCCTGTGCCGCTGCAGCTGTCCGTGCCACCGCCTGACTGGCTGCTCCCTTTATAGGACCCCTTGTCAGTGAAGCCCCGCCCCCTAATCAGGGCTCAGCTTCTCTCCCAGCACAAAGCCCCTCCAAGCCTCTACACATACAGATACTAGCAATACAAAACCAAACAAACACAAATACCTTCTCCTCCAACAGAACTCCCACTCAAACTCCGCTGTTTACAGCTCAGTTTGCAAGCTCCTGTGCTACTGCAGCTGTCTGTGCCGCTGCCTGACTGGCTGCTACCTTTATAGGACCCCTAATCAGTGAAGCCCCGTCCCCTAATCAGGGCTCAGGTTCTCTCCCAGCACAAAGCCCCTCCAAGCCTCTACACATACAAATACTACCAATACAAAAAACAAACACAAATACCTTCTCCTCCAACAGAAGTCCCACTCAAACTCCCCTGTTTACAGCTCTGTTTGCTAGCTCCTGTGCCGCTGCCTGACTGGCTGCTACCTTTATAGGACCCCTAGTCAGGGAAGCCCCGCCCCGTAATCAGGGCTCAGCTTCTCTCCCAGCACAAAGCCCCTACACATACAGATACCACCAATACAAAACCAAACACACACAAATACCTTCTCCTCCAACAGAACTCCCACTCAAACTCCCCTGTTTACAGCTCTGTTTGCTAGCTCCTGTGCCGCTGCCTGACTGGCTGCTACCTTTATAGGACCCCTAGTCAGGGAAGCCCCGCCCCCTAATCAGGGCTCAGCTTCTCTCCCAGCACAAAGCCCCTCCAAGCCTCTACACATACAGATACTACCAATACAAAACCAAACACACACACAAATACCTTCTCCTCCAACACAACTCCCACTCAAACTCCCCTGTTTACAGCTCAGTTTGCAAGCTCCTGTGCCACTGCAGCTGTCTGTGCCGCTGCCTGACTGGCTGCTACCTTTATAGGACCCCTGGTTAGTGAAGCCCTGCACCCTAATCAGGGCTCAGCTTCTCTTCCAGCAAAAAGCCCCTACACATATAGATATCACCAATACAAAACCAAGCACACACAAATACCTTCTCCTCCAACAGAACTCCCACTCAAACTCCCCTGTTTACAGCTCTGTTTGCTAGCTCCTGTGCTGCTGCCTGACTGGCTGCTACCTTTATAGGACCCCTAGTCAGGGAAGCCCCGCCCCCTAATAAGGGCTCAGGTTCTCTCCCAGCACAAAGCCCCTACACATACAGATACTACCAACACAAAACCAAACACACACAAATACCTTCTCCTCCAACAGAACTCCCACTCAAACTCGCCTGTTTACAGCTCTGTTTGCTAGCTCCTGTACCGCTGCAGCTGTCTGTGTCGCTGCCTGACTGGCTGCTCCCTTTATAGGACCCATAGTCAGTGAAGCCCCGCCCCCTAATCAGGGCTCAGCTTCTCTCCCAGCACGAAGCCCCTACACGTACAGATACCACCAATACAAAACCAAACACACACAAATACCTTCTCCTCCAACAGAACTCCCACTCAAACTCCCCTGTTTACAGCTCTGTCTGCTAGCTCCTGTCCCGCTGCAGCGCTCTGTGTCGCTGCCTGACTGGCTGCTCCCTTTGTAGGAACCCTCGTCAGTGAAGCCCCGCCCCCTAATCAGGGCTCAGCTTCTCTCCCAGCACAAAGCCCCTCCAAGCCTCTACACATACAGATACCACCAATACAAAACCAAACACACACACAAATACCTTCTCCTCCAACAGAACTCTGACTCAAACTCCCCTGTTTACAGCTCTGTTTGCTAGCTCCTGTATCGCTGCAGCTGTCTGTGCAGCTGCCTGATTGGCTGCTCCCTTTATAGGACCCCTAGTCAGTGAAGCCCCGCCCCCTAATCAGGGCTCAGCTTCTCTCCCAGCACAAAGCCCCTACACATACAGATACCACAAATACAAAACCAAACACACACAAATACCTTCTCCTCCAACAGAACTCCCTCTCAAACTCCCCTGTTTACAGCTCAGTTTGCTAGCTCCTGTTCCGCTGCAGCTATCTGTGCCCCTGCCTGACTGGCTGCTCCCTTTATAGGACCCCTAGTCAATGAAGCCCCGCCCCCTAATCAGGGCTCAGATTTTCTCCCAGCACAAAGCCCCTACACATACAGATACTACCAATACAAAACCAAACACACACAAATACCTTCTCCTCCAACAGAAGTCCCACTCAAACTCCCCTGTTTACAGCTCTGTTTGCTAGCTCCTGTGCCGCTGCCTGACTGGCTGCTATCTTTATAGGACCCCTCGCCAGTGAAGCCCCGCCCCCTAATCAGGGCTGAGCTTCTCTCCCAGCACAAAGCCCCTCCAAGCCTCTAAACATACATATACCACCAATACAAAACCAAACACACAAATACCTTCTCGTCCAACAGAACTCCCACTCAAACTCCCCTGTTTACAGCTCTGTTTGCTAGCTCCTGTGCCGCTGCAGCTGTCCGTGCCACCGCCTGACTGGCTGCTCCCTTTATAGGACCCCTTGTCAGTGAAGCCCCGCCCCCTAATCAGGGCTCAGCTTCTCTCCCAGCACAAAGCCCCTCCAAGCCTCTACACATACAGATACTAGCAATACAAAACCAAACAAACACAAATACCTTCTCCTCCAACAGAACTCCCACTCAAACTCCGCTGTTTACAGCTCAGTTTGCAAGCTCCTGTGCTACTGCAGCTGTCTGTGCCGCTGCCTGACTGGCTGCTACCTTTATAGGACCCCTAATCAGTGAAGCCCCGTCCCCTAATCAGGGCTCAGGTTCTCTCCCAGCACAAAGCCCCTCCAAGCCTCTACACATACAAATACTACCAATACAAAAAACAAACACAAATACCTTCTCCTCCAACAGAAGTCCCACTCAAACTCCCCTGTTTACAGCTCTGTTTGCTAGCTCCTGTGCCGCTGCCTGACTGGCTGCTACCTTTATAGGACCCCTAGTCAGGGAAGCCCCGCCCCGTAATCAGGGCTCAGCTTCTCTCCCAGCACAAAGCCCCTACACATACAGATACCACCAATACAAAACCAAACACACACAAATACCTTCTCCTCCAACAGAACTCCCACTCAAACTCCCCTGTTTACAGCTCTGTTTGCTAGCTCCTGTGCCGCTGCCTGACTGGCTGCTACCTTTATAGGACCCCTAGTCAGGGAAGCCCCGCCCCCTAATCAGGGCTCAGCTTCTCTCCCAGCACAAAGCCCCTCCAAGCCTCTACACATACAGATACTACCAATACAAAACCAAACACACACACAAATACCTTCTCCTCCAACACAACTCCCACTCAAACTCCCCTGTTTACAGCTCAGTTTGCAAGCTCCTGTGCCACTGCAGCTGTCTGTGCCGCTGCCTGACTGGCTGCTACCTTTATAGGACCCCTGGTTAGTGAAGCCCTGCACCCTAATCAGGGCTCAGCTTCTCTTCCAGCAAAAAGCCCCTACACATATAGATATCACCAATACAAAACCAAGCACACACAAGTACCTTCTCCTCCAACAGAACTCCCACTCAAACTCCCCTGTTTACAGCTCTGTTTGCTAGCTCCTGTGCTGCTGCCTGACTGGCTGCTACCTTTATAGGACCCCTAGTCAGGGAAGCCCCGCCCCCTAATAAGGGCTCAGGTTCTCTCCCAGCACAAAGCCCCTACACATACAGATACTACCAACACAAAACCAAACACACACAAATACCTTCTCCTCCAACAGAACTCCCACTCAAACTCGCCTGTTTACAGCTCTGTTTGCTAGCTCCTGTACCGCTGCAGCTGTCTGTGTCGCTGCCTGACTGGCTGCTCCCTTTATAGGACCCATAGTCAGTGAAGCCCCGCCCCCTAATCAGGGCTCAGCTTCTCTCCCAGCACGAAGCCCCTACACGTACAGATACCACCAATACAAAACCAAACACACACAAATACCTTCTCCTCCAACAGAACTCCCACTCAAACTCCCCTGTTTACAGCTCTGTCTGCTAGCTCCTGTCCCGCTGCAGCGCTCTGTGTCGCTGCCTGACTGGCTGCTCCCTTTGTAGGAACCCTCGTCAGTGAAGCCCCGCCCCCTAATCAGGGCTCAGCTTCTCTCCCAGCACAAAGCCCCTCCAAGCCTCTACACATACAGATACCACCAATACAAAACCAAACACACACACAAATACCTTCTCCTCCAACAGAACTCCCACTCAAACTCCCCTGTTTACACCTCTGTTTGCTAGCTCCTGTGCCGCTGCCTGACTGGCTGCAACCTTTATAGGACCCCTAGTCAGGGAAGTCCCGCCCCCAAATCAGCTTCTCTCCCAGCACAAAGCCCCTCAAAGCCTCTACACATACAAATACTACCAATACAAAACCAAACACACACAAATACCTTCTCCTCCAAGAGAACTCCCACTCAAACTCCCCTGTTTACACCTCTGTTTGCTAGCTCCTGTGCCGCTGCAGCTGTCTGTGCCGCTGCCTGACTGGCTGCTACCTTTATAGGACCCCTAGTCAGTCAAATACCTTCTCCTCCAACAGAACTCCCACTCAAACTCCCCTGTTTACAGCTCTGTTTGCTAGCTCCTGTACCGCTGCCTCACTGGCTGCTCCCTTTATAGGACCCCTCGTCAGTGAAGCCCCGCCCCCTAATCAGGGCTCAGCTTCGCCCCTAGCACAAAGCCCCTCCAAGCCTCTACACATACAGATACTACCAATACAAAACCAAACACACACACAAATACCTTCTCCTCCAACAGAACTCCCACTCAAACTCCCCTGTTTACAGCTCAGTTTGCAAGCTCCTGTATCGCTGCAGCTGTCTGCTCAGCTGCCTGACTGGCTGCTCCCTTTATCGGACCCCTCGTCAGTGAAGCCCCGCCCCCTAATCAGGGCTCAGCTTCTCTCCCAGCACAAAGCCCCTACACATACAGATACCACCAACAAAAAACCAAACACACACAAATACCTTCTCCTCCAACAGAACTTCCACTCAAACTCCCCTGTTTACAGCTCTCTTTGCTAGCTCCTGTGCCACTGCAGCTGTCTGTGCCGCTGCCTGAGTGGCTGCTCCCTTTATAGGACCCCTCATCAGTGAAGCCCCGCCCCATAATCAGGGCTCAGCTTCTCTCCCAGCACAAAGCCCCTCCAAGCCTCTACACATACAGATACCACCAATACAAAACCAAACACACACACAAATACCTTCTCCTCCAACAGAACTTCCACTCAAACTCCCCTGTTTACAGCTCTGTTTGCTCGCTCCTGTGCGGCCGCAGCTGTCTGTGCCGCTGCCTGACTGGCTGCTACCTTTATAGGACGCCTAGTCAGTGAAGCCCCGCCCCCTTATCAGGGCTCAGCTTCTCTACCAGCACAAAGCCTCTACACATACAGATACTACCAATACTAAACCAAACACACACAAACACCTTCTCCTCCAACAGAACTCCCACTCATACTCCCCTGTTTACAGCTCTGTTTGCTAGCTCCTGTGCCGCTGCCTGACTGGCTGCTACCTTTCTAGGACCCCTAGTCAGTGAAGCCCCGCCCCCTAATCAGGGCTCAGCTTCTCTCCCAGCACAAAGCCCCTCCAAGCCTCTACACATACAGATACCAACAATACAAAACCAAACACACACACAAATACCTTCTCCTCCAACAGAACTCCCACTCAAACTCCCCTGTTTACAGCTCTCTTTGCTTGCTCCTGTGCCACTGCAGCTGTCTGTGCCGCTGCCTGACTGGCTGCTGCCTTTATAGAACCCCTAGTCAGTGAAGCCCCGCCCCCTAATCAGGGCTCAGCTTCTCTCCCAGCACAAAGCCCCTCCAAGCCTCTACACATACCGATACCAACAATACAAAACCAAACACACACACAAATACCTTCTCCTCCAACAGAACTCCCACTCAAACTCCCCTGTTTACAGCTCTCTTTGCTAGCTCCTGTGCCACTGCAGCTGTCTGTGCCGCTGCCTGACTGGCTGCTGCCTTTATAGAACCCCAAGTCAGTGAAGCCCCGCCCCCTAATCAGGGCTCAGCTTCGCTCCCAGCACAAAGCCCCTCCAAGCCTCTACACATACTGATACTACCAATACAAAACCAAACACACACACAAATAGCTTCTCCTCCAACAGAACTCCGACTCAAAGTCCCCTATTTACAGCTCTGTTTGCTAGCTCCTGTACCGCTGCAGCTGTCTGTGTCGCTGCCTGACTGGCTGCTCCCTTTATAGGACCCCTCGTCAGTGAAGCCCCGCCCCCTAATCAGGGCTCAGCTTCTCTCCCAGCACAAAGCCCCTCCAAGCCTCTACACATACAGATACCACCAATACAATACCAAACACACACACAAATACCTTCTCCTCCAACAGAACTCCCACTCAAACTCCCCTGTTTACAGCTCTGTTTGCTAGCTCCTGTGCCGCTGCCTGACTGGCTGCTACCTTTATAGGACCCCTAGTCAGTGAAGCCCCGCCCCCTAATCAGGGCTCAGCTTCGCTCCCAGCACAAAGCCCCTCCAAGCCTCTACACATACAGATACTACCAATACAAAACCAAACACACACACAAATACCTTCTCCTCCAACAGAACTCCCACTCAAACTCCCCTGTTTACAGCTCTCTTTGCTAGCTCCTGTGCCACTGCAGCTGTCTGTGCCGCTGCCTGACTGGCTGCTGCCTTTATACGACCCTTAGTCAGTGAAGCCCCGCCCCCTAATCAGGGCTCAGCTTCTCTCTCAGCACAAAGCCCCTACACATACAGATACCACCAACACAAAACCAAACACACACAAATACCTTCTCCTCCAACAGAACTTCCACTCAAACTCCCCTGTTTACAGCTCTCTTTGCTCGCTCCTGTGCCACTGCAGCTGTCTGTGCCGCTGCCTGACTGGCTGCTACCTTTATAGGACGCCTAGTCAGTGAAGCCCCGCCCCCTTATCAGGGCTCAGCTTCTCTACCAGCACAAAGCCTCTACACATACAGATACTACCAATACTAAACCAAACACACACAAACACCTTCTCCTCCAACAGAACTCCCACTCATACTCCCCTGTTTCCAGCTCTGTTTGCTAGCTCCTGTGCCGCTGCCTGACTGGCTGCTACCTTTCTAGGACCCCTAGTCAGTGAAGCCCCGCCCCCTAATCAGGGCTCAGCTTCTCTCCCAGCACAAAGCCCCTCCAAGCCTCTACACATACAGATACCAACAATACAAAACCAAACACACACACAAATACCTTCTCCTCCAACAGAACTCCCACTCAAACTCCCCTGTTTACAGCTCTCTTTGCTAGCTCCTGTGCCACTGCAGCTGTCTGTGCCGCTGCCTGACTGGCTGCTGCCTTTATAGAACCCCAAGTCAGTGAAGCCCCGCCCCCTAATCAGGGCTCAGCTTCGCTCCCAGCACAAAGCCCCTCCAAGCCTCTACACATACAGATACTACCAATACAAAACCAAACACACACACAAATAGCTTCTCCTCCAACAGAACTCCGACTCAAACTCCCCTATTTACAGCTCTGTTTGCTAGCTCCTGTACCGCTGCAGCTGTCTGTGTCGCTGCCTGACTGGCTGCTCCCTTTATAGGACCCATCGTCAGTGAAGCCCCGCCCCCTAATCAGGGCTCAGCTTCTCTCCCAGCACAAAGCCCCTCCAAGCCTCTACACATACAGATACCACCAATACAATACCAAACACACACACAAATACCTTCTCCTCCAACAGAAGTCCCACTCAAACTCCCCTGTTTACAGCTGTTTGCTAGCTCCTGTGCCAATGCAGCTGTCTGTGCCGCTGCCTGACTGGCTGCTACCTTTATAGGACCCCTAGTCAGTGAAGCCCCGCCCCCTAAGCAGGGCTCAGCTTTTCTCCCAGCACAAAGCCCCTACACATACAGATACTACCAATACAAAACCAAACACACACAAATACCTTCTCCTCCAACAGAAGTCCCACTCAAACTCCCCTGTTTACAGCTCTGTTTGCTAGCTCCTGTACCGCTGCAGCTGTCTGTGTTGCTGCCTGACTGGCTGCTCCCTTTATAGGAACCCTCGTCAGTGAAGCCCCGCCCCCTAATCAGGGCTCAGCTTCTCTCCCAGCACAAAGCCCCTACACATACAGATACTACCAATACAAAACCAAACACACACAAATACCTTCTCCTCCAACAGAAGTCCCACTCAAACTCCCCTGTTTACAGCTCTGTTTGCTAGCTTCTGTGCCGCTGCAGCTGTCCGTGCCGCCGCCTGACTGGCTGCTCCCTTTATAGGACCCCTAGTCAGTGAAGCCCCGCCCCCTAATCAGGGCTCAGGTTCTCTCCCAGCACAAAGCCCCTCCAAGCCTCTACACATACAGATACCACCAATACAAAACCAAACACACACACAAATACCTTCTCCTCCAACAGAACTCCCACTCAAACTCCCCTGTTTACAGGTCTGTTTGCTCGCTCCTGTGCGGCTGCAGCTGTCTGTGCCGCTGCCTGACTGGCTGCTACCTTTATAGGACGCCTAGTCAGTGAAGCTCCGCCCCCTTATCAGGGCTCAGCTTCTCTACCAGCACAAAGCCCCTCCAAGCCTCTACACATACAGATACCACCAATACAATACCAAACACACACACAAATACCTTCTCCTCCAACAGAACTCCCACTCAAACTCCCCTGTTTACAGCTCTGTTTGCTAGCTCCTGTGCCGCTGCCTGACTGGCTGCTACCTTTATAGGACCCCTAGTCAGTGAAGCCCCGCCCCCTTATCAGGGCTCAGCTTCGCTCCCAGCACAAAGCCCCTCCAAGCCTCTACACATACAGATACTACCAATACAAAACCAAACACACACACAAATACCTTCTCCTCCAACAGAACTCCCACTCAAACTCCCCTGTTTACAGCTCTCTTTGCTAGCTCCTGTGCCACTGCAGCTGTCTGTGCCGCTGCCTGACTGGCTGCTGCCTTTATAGGACCCCTAGTCAGTGAAGCCCCGCCCCCTAATCAGGGCTCAGCTTCTCTCTCAGCACAAAGCCCCTACACATACAGATACCACCAACACAAAACCAAACACACACAAATACCTTCTCCTCCAACAGAACTTCCACTCAAACTCCCCTGTTTACAGCTCTCTTTGCTAGCTCCTGTGCCACTGCAGCTGTCTGTGCCGCTGCCTGACTGGCTGCTGCATTTATAGGACCCCTAGTCAGTGAAGCCCCGCCCCCTAATCAGGGCTCAGCTTCTCTCTCAGCACAAAGCCCCTCCAAGCCTCTACACATACAGATACTACCAATACAAAACCAAACACACACACAAATAGCTTCTCCTCCAACAGAACTACGACTCAAAGTCCCCTATTTTCAGCTCTGTTTGCTAGCTCCTGTACCGCTGCAGCTGTCTGTGTCACTGCCTGAGTGGCTGCTCCCTTTATAGGACCCCTCGTCAGTGAAGCCCCGCCCCATAATCAGGGCTCAGCTTCTCTCCCAGCACAAAGCCCCTCCAAGCCTCAACACATACAGATACCACCAATACAAAACCAAACACACACACAAATACCTTCTCCTCCAACAGAACTCCCACTCAAACTCCCCTGTTTACAGCTCTCTTTGCGAGCTCCTGTGCCACTGCAGGTGTCTGTGCCGCTGCCTGACTGGCTGCTGCCTTTATAGGACCCCTAGTCAGTGAAGCCCCGCCCCCTAATCAGGGCTCAGCTTCTCTCCCAGCACAAAGCCCCTACACATACAGATGCTACCAATACAAAACCAAACACACACAAATACCTTCTCCTCCAACAGAATTCCCACTCAAACTCCCCTGTTTACAGCTCTATTTGCTAGCTCCAGTGCCGCTGCAGCTGTCTGTGCCGCTGCCTGACTGGCTGGTACCTTTATAGGACCCCTAGTCAGGGAAGCCCCGCCCCCTAATCAGGGCTCAGATTCTCTCCCAGCACAAAGCCTCTACTCATACAGATACTACCAATACAAAACCAAACACACAAATACCTTCTCCTCCAACAGAACTCCCTCTCAAACTCCCCTGTTTACAGCTCTGTTTGCTCGCTCCTGTGCCGCTGCAGCTGTCTGTGCCGCTGCCTGACTGGCTGCTACCTTTATAGGACGCCTAGTCAGTGAAGCCCCGCCCCCTTATCAGGGCTCAGCTTCTCTCCCAGCACAAAGCCTTTACACATACAGATACTACCAATACTAAACCAAACACACACAAACACCTTCTCCTCCAACAGAACTCCCACTCATACTCCCCTGTTTACAGCTCTGTTTGCTAGCTCCTGTGCCGCTGCCTGATTGGCTGCTACCTTTCTAGGACCCCTAGTCAGTGAAGCCCCGCCCCCTAATCAGGGCTCAGCTTCTCTCCCAGCACAAAGCCCCTCCAAGCCTCTACACATACAGATACCAACAATACAAAACCAAACACACACACAAATACCTTCTTCTCCAACAGAACTCCCACTCAAACTCCCCTGTTTACAGCTCTGTTTGCTCGCTCCTGTGCCGCTGCAGCTGTCTGTGCCGCTGCCTGACTGGCTGCTACCTTTATAGGACCCCTAGTCAGTGAAGCCCCGCCCCCTAATCAGGGCTCAGCTTTTCTCCCAGCACAAAGACCCTACACATACAGATACTACCAATACAAAACCAAACACACACACAAATACCTTCTCTTCCAAAGGAACTCCCACTCAAACTCCCCTGTTTACAGCTCTCTTTGATAGCTCCTGTGCCACTGCAGCTGTCTGTGCCGCTGCCTGACTGGCTGCTGCCTTTATAGGACCCCTAGTCAGTGAAGCCCCGCCCCCTAATCAGGGCTCAGCTTCTCTCCCAGCACAAAGCCCCTACACATACAGATACCACGAATACAAAACCGAACACACACAAATACCTTCTCCTGCAACAGAACTCCCACTCAAACTCCCCTGTTTACAGCTCTGTTTGCTAGCTCCTGTGCCTCTGCAGCTGTCCGTGCCGCCGCCTGACTGGCTGCTCCCTTTATAGGACCCCTCGTCAGTGAAGCCCCGCCCCCTAATCAGGGCTCAGCTTCTCTCCCAGCACAAAGCCCCTCCAAGCCTATACACATACAGATACCACCAATACAATACCAAACACACACAGAAATACCTTCTCCTCAAACAGAACTCCCACTCAAACTCCCCTGTTTACAGCTCTCTTTGCGAGCTCCTGTGCCACTGCAGGTGTCTGTGCCGCTGCCTGACTGGCTGCTGCCTTTATAGGACCCCTAGTCAGTGAAGCCCCGCCCCCTAATCAGGGCTCAGCTTCTCTCCCAGCACAAAGCCCCTACACATACAGATGCTACCAATACAAAACCAAACACACACAAATACCTTCTCCTCCAACAGAATTCCCACTCAAACTCCCCTGTTTACAGCTCTATTTGCTAGCTCCAGTGCCGCTGCAGCTGTCTGTGCCGCTGCCTGACTGGCTGGTACCTTTATAGGACCCCTAGTCAGGGAAGCCCCGCCCCCTAATCAGGGCTCAGATTCTCTCCCAGCACAAAGCCTCTACTCATACAGATACTACCAATACAAAACCAAACACACAAATACCTTCTCCTCCAACAGAACTCCCTCTCAAACTCCCCTGTTTACAGCTCTGTTTGCTCGCTCCTGTGCCGCTGCAGCTGTCTGTGCCGCTGCCTGACTGGCTGCTACCTTTATAGGACGCCTAGTCAGTGAAGCCCCGCCCCCTTATCAGGGCTCAGCTTCTCTCCCAGCACAAAGCCTTTACACATACAGATACTACCAATACTAAACCAAACACACACAAACACCTTCTCCTCCAACAGAACTCCCACTCATACTCCCCTGTTTACAGCTCTGTTTGCTAGCTCCTGTGCCGCTGCCTGATTGGCTGCTACCTTTCTAGGACCCCTAGTCAGTGAAGCCCCGCCCCCTAATCAGGGCTCAGCTTCTCTCCCAGCACAAAGCCCCTCCAAGCCTCTACACATACAGATACCAACAATACAAAACCAAACACACACACAAATACCTTCTTCTCCAACAGAACTCCCACTCAAACTCCCCTGTTTACAGCTCTGTTTGCTCGCTCCTGTGCCGCTGCAGCTGTCTGTGCCGCTGCCTGACTGGCTGCTACCTTTATAGGACCCCTAGTCAGTGAAGCCCCGCCCCCTAATCAGGGCTCAGCTTTTCTCCCAGCACAAAGACCCTACACATACAGATACTACCAATACAAAACCAAACACACACACAAATACCTTCTCTTCCAAAGGAACTCCCACTCAAACTCCCCTGTTTACAGCTCTCTTTGATAGCTCCTGTGCCACTGCAGCTGTCTGTGCCGCTGCCTGACTGGCTGCTGCCTTTATAGGACCCCTAGTCAGTGAAGCCCCGCCCCCTAATCAGGGCTCAGCTTCTCTCCCAGCACAAAGCCCCTACACATACAGATACCACGAATACAAAACCGAACACACACAAATACCTTCTCCTGCAACAGAACTCCCACTCAAACTCCCCTGTTTACAGCTCTGTTTGCTAGCTCCTGTGCCTCTGCAGCTGTCCGTGCCGCCGCCTGACTGGCTGCTCCCTTTATAGGACCCCTCGTCAGTGAAGCCCCGCCCCCTAATCAGGGCTCAGCTTCTCTCCCAGCACAAAGCCCCTCCAAGCCTATACACATACAGATACCACCAATACAATACCAAACACACACAGAAATACCTTCTCCTCAAACAGAACTCCCACTCAAACTCCCCTGTTTACAGCTCTATTTGCTAGCTCCAGTGCCGCTGCAGATGTCTGTGCCGCTGCCTGACTGGCTGGTACCTTTATAGGACCCCAAGTCAGGGAAGCCCCGCCCCCTAATCAGGGCTCAGCTTCTCTCCCAGCACAAATCCCCTCCAAGCCTCTACACATACAGATACTACCAATACAAAACCAAACACACACAGAAATACCTTCTCCTCAAACAGAACTCCCACTCAAACTCCCCTGTTTACAGCTCTGTTTGCTAGCTCCTGTGCCACTGCAGCTGTCTGTGCCGCTGCCTGACTGGCTGCTGCCTTTATAGGACCCCTAGTCAGTGAAGCCCCGCCCCCTAATCAGGGCTCAGCTTCTCTCTCTGCACAAAGCCCCTACACATACAGATAACACCAACACAAAACCAAACACACACAAACACCTTCTCCTCCAACAGAACTCCCACTCATACTCCCCTGTTTACAGCTCTGTTTGCTAGCTCCTGTGCCGCTGCCTGACTGGCTGCTACCTTTCTAGGACCCCTAGTCAGTGAAGCCCCGCCCCCTAATCAGGGCTCAGCTTCTCTCCCAGCACAAAGCCCCTCCAAGCCTCTACACATACAGATACCAACAATACAAAACCAAACACCCACACAAATACCTTCTCCTCCAACAGAACTCCCACTCAAACTCCCCTGTTTACAGCTCTGTTTGCTCGCTCCTGTGCGGCTGCAGCTGTCTGTGCCGCTGCCTGACTGGCTGCTACCTTTATAGGACGCCTAGTCAGTGAAGCCCCGCCCCCTTATCAGGGCTCAGCTTCTCTTCCAGCACAAAGCCTCTACACATACAGATACTACCAATACTAAACCAAACACACACAAACACCTTCTCCTCCAACAGAACTCCCACTCATACTCCCCTGTTTACAGCTCTGTTTGCTAGCTCCTGTGCCGCTGCCTGACTGGCTGCTACCTTTCTAGGACCCCTAGTCAGTGAAGCCCCGCCCCCTAATCAGGGCTCAGCTTCTCTCCCAGCACAAAGCCCCTCCAAGCCTCTACACATACAGATACCAACAATACAAAACCAAACACCCACACAAATACCTTCTCCTCCAACAGAACTCCCACTCAAACTCCCCTGTTTACAGCTCTGTTTGCTCGCTCCTGTGCGGCTGCAGCTGTCTGTGCCGCTGCCTGACTGGCTGCTACCTTTATAGGACGCCTAGTCAGTGAAGCCCCGCCCCCTTATCAGGGCTCAGCTTCTCTTCCAGCACAAAGCCTCTACACATACAGATACTACCAATACTAAACCAAACACACACAAACACCTTCTCCTCCAACAGAACTCCCACTCATACTCCCCTGTTTACAGCTCTGTTTGCTAGCTCCTGTGCCGCTGCCTGACTGGCTGCTACCTTTCTAGGACCCCTAGTCAGTGAAGCCCCGCCCCCTAATCAGGGCTCAGCTTCTCTCCCAGCACAAAGCCCCTCCAAGCCTCTACACATACAGATACCAACAATACAAAACCAAACACCCACACAAATACCTTCTCCTCCAACAGAACTCCCACTCAAACTCCCCTGTTTACAGGTCTGTTTGCTCGCTCCTGTGCGGCTGCAGCTGTCTGTGCCGCTGCCTGACTGGCTGCTACCTTTATAGGACGCCTAGTCAGTGAAGCTCCGCCCCCTTATCAGGGCTCAGCTTCTCTACCAGCACAAAGCCTCTACACATACAGATACTACCAATACTAAACCAAACACACACAAACACCTTCTCCTCCAACAGAACTCCCACTCATACTCCCCTGTTTACAGCTCTGTTTGCTAGCTCCTGTGCCGCTGCCTGACTGGCTGCTACCTTTCTAGGACCCCTAGTCAGTGAAGCCCCGCCCCCTAATCAGGGCTCAGCTTCTCTCCCAGCACAAAGCCCCTCCAAGCCTCTACACATACAGATACCAACAATACAAAACCAAACACACACACAAATACCTTCTCCTCCAACAGAACTCCCACTCAAACTCCCCTGTTTACAGCTCTGTTTGCTAGCTCCTGTGCCGCTGCCTGACTGGCTGCTACCTTTATAGGACCCCTAGTCAGTGAAGCCCCGCCCCCTAATCAGGGCTCAGCTTCGCTCCCAGCACAAAGCCCCTCCAAGCCTCTACACATACAGATACTACCAATACAAAACCAAACACACACACAAATACCTTCTCCTCCAACAGAACTCCCACTCAAACTCCCCTGTTTACAGCTCTCTTTGCTAGCTCCTGTGCCACTGCAGCTGTCTGTGCCGCTGCCTGACTGGCTGCTGCCTTTATAGGACCCCTAGTCAGTGAAGCCCCGCCCCCTAATCAGGGCTCAGCTTCTCTCTCAGCACAAAGCCCCTACACATACAGATACCACCAACACAAAACCAAACACACACAAATACCTTCTCCTCCAACAGAACTTCCACTCAAACTCCCCTGTTTACAGCTCTCTTTGCTAGCTCCTGTGCCACTGCAGCTGTCTGTGCCGCTGCCTGACTGGCTGCTGCATTTATAGGACCCCTCGTCAGTGAAGCCCCGCCCCATAATCAGGGCTCAGCTTCTCTCCCAGCACAAAGCCCCTCCAAGCCTCTACACATACAGATACCACCAATACAAAACCAAACACACACACAAATACCTTCTCCTCCAACAGAACTCCCACTCAAACTCCCCTGTTTACAGCTCTGTTTGCTCGCTCCTGTGCGGCTGCAGCTGTCTGTGCCGCTGCCTGACTGGCTGCTACCTTTATAGGACGCCTAGTCAGTGAAGCTCCGCCCCCTTATCAGGGCTCAGCTTCTCTACCAGCACAAAGCCTCTACACATACAGATACTACCAATACTAAACCAAACACACACAAACACCTTCTCCTCCAACAGAACTCCCACTCATACTCCCCTGTTTACAGCTCTGTTTGCTAGCTCCTGTGCCGCTGCCTGACTGACTGCTACCTTTCTAGGACCCCTAGTCAGTGAAGCCCCGCCCCCTAATCAGGGCTCAGCTTCTCTCCCAGCACAAAGCCCCTCCAAGCCTCTACACATACAGATACCAACAATACAAAACCAAACACACACACAAATACCTTCTCCTCCAACAGAACTCCCACTCAAACTCCCCTGTTTACAGCTCTCTTTGCTTGCTCCTGTGCCACTGCAGCTGTGTGTGCCGCTGCCTGACTGGCTGCTGCCTTTATAGAACCCCTAGGCAGTGAAGCCCCGCCCCCTAATCAGGGCTCAGCTTCTCTCCCAGCACAAAGCCCCTCCAAGCCTCTACACATACAGATACCAACAATACAAAACCAAACACATACACAAATAGCTTCTCCTCCAACAGAACTCCCACTCAAACTCCCCTGTTTACAGCTCTGTTTGCTAGCTCCTGTACCGCTGCAGCTGTCTGTGTCGCTGCCTGACTGGCTGCTCCCTTTATAGGACCCCTCGTCAGTGAAGCCCCGCCCCCTAATCAGGGCTCAGCTTCTCTCCCAGCACAAAGCCCCTCCAAGCCTCTACACATACAGATACCACCAATACAATACCAAACACACACACAAATACCTTCTCCTCCAACAGAACTCCCACTCAAACTCCCCTGTTTACAGCTCTGTTTGCTAGCTCCTGTGCCGCTGCCTGACTGGCTGCTACCTTTATAGGACCCCTAGTCAGTGAAGCCCCGCCCCCTTATCAGGGCTCAGCTTCGCTCCCAGCACAAAGCCCCTCCAAGCCTCTACACATACAGATACTACCAATACAAAACCAAACACACACACAAATACCTTCTCCTCCAACAGAACTCCCACTCAAACTCCCCTGTTTACAGCTCTCTTTGCTAGCTCCTGTGCCACTGCAGCTGTCTGTCTCGCTGCCTGACTGGCTGCTGCCTTTATAGGACCCCTAGTCAGTGAAGCCCCGCCCCCTAATCAGGGCTCAGCTTCTCTCTCAGCACAAAGCCCCTACACATACAGATACCACCAACACAAAACCAAACACACACAAATACCTTCTCCTCCAACAGAACTTCCACTCAAACTCCCCTGTTTACAGCTCTCTTTGCTAGCTCCTGTGCCACTGCAGCTGTCTGTGCCGCTGCCTGACTGGCTGCTGCATTTATAGGACCCCTAGTCAGTGAAGCCCCGCCCCCTAATCAGGGCTCAGCTTCTCTCTCAGCACAAAGCCCCTCCAAGCCTCTACACATACAGATACTACCAATACAAAACCAAACACACACACAAATAGCTTCTCCTCCAACAGAACTACGACTCAAAGTCCCCTATTTTCAGCTCTGTTTGCTAGCTCCTGTACCGCTGCAGCTGTCTGTGTCACTGCCTGAGTGGCTGCTCCCTTTATAGGACCCCTCGTCAGTGAAGCCCCGCCCCATAATCAGGGCTCAGCTTCTCTCCCAGCACAAAGCCCCTCCAAGCCTCAACACATACAGATACCACCAATACAAAACCAAACACACACACAAATACCTTCTCCTCCAACAGAACTCCCACTCAAACTCCCCTGTTTACAGCTCTCTTTGCTAGCTCCTGTGCCACTGCAGGTGTCTGTGCCGCTGCCTGACTGGCTGCTGCCTTTATAGGACCCCTAGTCAGTGAAGCCCCGCCCCCTAATCAGGGCTCAGCTTCTCTCCCAGCACAAAGCCCCTACACATACAGATGCTACCAATACAAAACCAAACACACACAAATACCTTCTCCTCCAACAGAATTCCCACTCAAACTCCCCTGTTTACAGCTCTATTTGCTAGCTCCAGTGCCGCTGCAGCTGTCTGTGTCGCTGCCTGACTGGCTGCTCCCTTTGTAGGAACCCTCGTCAGTGAAGCCCCGCCCCCTAATCAGGGCTCAGCTTCTCTCCCAGCACAAAGCCCCTCCAAGCCTCTACACATACAGATACCACCAATACAAAACCAAACACACACACAAATACCTTCTCCTCCAACAGAACTCCCACTCAAACTCCCCTGTTTACACCTCTGTTTGCTAGCTCCTGTGCCGCTGCCTGACTGGCTGCAACCTTTATAGGACCCCTAGTCAGGGAAGTCCCGCCCCCAAATCAGCTTCTCTCCCAGCACAAAGCCCCTCAAAGCCTCTACACATACAAATACTACCAATACAAAACCAAACACACACAAATACCTTCTCCTCCAAGAGAACTCCCACTCAAACTCCCCTGTTTACACCTCTGTTTGCTAGCTCCTGTGCCGCTGCAGCTGTCTGTGCCGCTGCCTGACTGGCTGCTACCTTTATAGGACCCCTAGTCAGTCAAATACCTTCTCCTCCAACAGAACTCCCACTCAAACTCCCCTGTTTACAGCTCTGTTTGCTAGCTCCTGTACCGCTGCCTCACTGGCTGCTCCCTTTATAGGACCCCTCGTCAGTGAAGCCCCGCCCCCTAATCAGGGCTCAGCTTCGCCCCTAGCACAAAGCCCCTCCAAGCCTCTACACATACAGATACTACCAATACAAAACCAAACACACACACAAATACCTTCTCCTCCAACAGAACTCCCACTCAAACTCCCCTGTTTACAGCTCAGTTTGCAAGCTCCTGTATCGCTGCAGCTGTCTGCTCAGCTGCCTGACTGGCTGCTCCCTTTATCGGACCCCTCGTCAGTGAAGCCCCGCCCCCTAATCAGGGCTCAGCTTCTCTCCCAGCACAAAGCCCCTACACATACAGATACCACCAACAAAAAACCAAACACACACAAATACCTTCTCCTCCAACAGAACTTCCACTCAAACTCCCCTGTTTACAGCTCTCTTTGCTAGCTCCTGTGCCACTGCAGCTGTCTGTGCCGCTGCCTGAGTGGCTGCTCCCTTTATAGGACCCCTCATCAGTGAAGCCCCGCCCCATAATCAGGGCTCAGCTTCTCTCCCAGCACAAAGCCCCTCCAAGCCTCTACACATACAGATACCACCAATACAAAACCAAACACACACACAAATACCTTCTCCTCCAACAGAACTTCCACTCAAACTCCCCTGTTTACAGCTCTGTTTGCTCGCTCCTGTGCGGCCGCAGCTGTCTGTGCCGCTGCCTGACTGGCTGCTACCTTTATAGGACGCCTAGTCAGTGAAGCCCCGCCCCCTTATCAGGGCTCAGCTTCTCTACCAGCACAAAGCCTCTACACATACAGATACTACCAATACTAAACCAAACACACACAAACACCTTCTCCTCCAACAGAACTCCCACTCATACTCCCCTGTTTACAGCTCTGTTTGCTAGCTCCTGTGCCGCTGCCTGACTGGCTGCTACCTTTCTAGGACCCCTAGTCAGTGAAGCCCCGCCCCCTAATCAGGGCTCAGCTTCTCTCCCAGCACAAAGCCCCTCCAAGCCTCTACACATACAGATACCAACAATACAAAACCAAACACACACACAAATACCTTCTCCTCCAACAGAACTCCCACTCAAACTCCCCTGTTTACAGCTCTCTTTGCTTGCTCCTGTGCCACTGCAGCTGTCTGTGCCGCTGCCTGACTGGCTGCTGCCTTTATAGAACCCCTAGTCAGTGAAGCCCCGCCCCCTAATCAGGGCTCAGCTTCTCTCCCAGCACAAAGCCCCTCCAAGCCTCTACACATACCGATACCAACAATACAAAACCAAACACACACACAAATACCTTCTCCTCCAACAGAACTCCCACTCAAACTCCCCTGTTTACAGCTCTCTTTGCTAGCTCCTGTGCCACTGCAGCTGTCTGTGCCGCTGCCTGACTGGCTGCTGCCTTTATAGAACCCCAAGTCAGTGAAGCCCCGCCCCCTAATCAGGGCTCAGCTTCGCTCCCAGCACAAAGCCCCTCCAAGCCTCTACACATACTGATACTACCAATACAAAACCAAACACACACACAAATAGCTTCTCCTCCAACAGAACTCCGACTCAAAGTCCCCTATTTACAGCTCTGTTTGCTAGCTCCTGTACCGCTGCAGCTGTCTGTGTCGCTGCCTGACTGGCTGCTCCCTTTATAGGACCCCTCGTCAGTGAAGCCCCGCCCCCTAATCAGGGCTCAGCTTCTCTCCCAGCACAAAGCCCCTCCAAGCCTCTACACATACAGATACCACCAATACAATACCAAACACACACACAAATACCTTCTCCTCCAACAGAACTCCCACTCAAACTCCCCTGTTTACAGCTCTGTTTGCTAGCTCCTGTGCCGCTGCCTGACTGGCTGCTACCTTTATAGGACCCCTAGTCAGTGAAGCCCCGCCCCCTAATCAGGGCTCAGCTTCGCTCCCAGCACAAAGCCCCTCCAAGCCTCTACACATACAGATACTACCAATACAAAACCAAACACACACACAAATACCTTCTCCTCCAACAGAACTCCCACTCAAACTCCCCTGTTTACAGCTCTCTTTGCTAGCTCCTGTGCCACTGCAGCTGTCTGTGCCGCTGCCTGACTGGCTGCTGCCTTTATACGACCCTTAGTCAGTGAAGCCCCGCCCCCTAATCAGGGCTCAGCTTCTCTCTCAGCACAAAGCCCCTACACATACAGATACCACCAACACAAAACCAAACACACACAAATACCTTCTCCTCCAACAGAACTTCCACTCAAACTCCCCTGTTTACAGCTCTCTTTGCTCGCTCCTGTGCCACTGCAGCTGTCTGTGCCGCTGCCTGACTGGCTGCTACCTTTATAGGACGCCTAGTCAGTGAAGCCCCGCCCCCTTATCAGGGCTCAGCTTCTCTACCAGCACAAAGCCTCTACACATACAGATACTACCAATACTAAACCAAACACACACAAACACCTTCTCCTCCAACAGAACTCCCACTCATACTCCCCTGTTTCCAGCTCTGTTTGCTAGCTCCTGTGCCGCTGCCTGACTGGCTGCTACCTTTCTAGGACCCCTAGTCAGTGAAGCCCCGCCCCCTAATCAGGGCTCAGCTTCTCTCCCAGCACAAAGCCCCTCCAAGCCTCTACACATACAGATACCAACAATACAAAACCAAACACACACACAAATACCTTCTCCTCCAACAGAACTCCCACTCAAACTCCCCTGTTTACAGCTCTCTTTGCTAGCTCCTGTGCCACTGCAGCTGTCTGTGCCGCTGCCTGACTGGCTGCTGCCTTTATAGAACCCCAAGTCAGTGAAGCCCCGCCCCCTAATCAGGGCTCAGCTTCGCTCCCAGCACAAAGCCCCTCCAAGCCTCTACACATACAGATACTACCAATACAAAACCAAACACACACACAAATAGCTTCTCCTCCAACAGAACTCCGACTCAAACTCCCCTATTTACAGCTCTGTTTGCTAGCTCCTGTACCGCTGCAGCTGTCTGTGTCGCTGCCTGACTGGCTGCTCCCTTTATAGGACCCATCGTCAGTGAAGCCCCGCCCCCTAATCAGGGCTCAGCTTCTCTCCCAGCACAAAGCCCCTCCAAGCCTCTACACATACAGATACCACCAATACAATACCAAACACACACACAAATACCTTCTCCTCCAACAGAAGTCCCACTCAAACTCCCCTGTTTACAGCTGTTTGCTAGCTCCTGTGCCAATGCAGCTGTCTGTGCCGCTGCCTGACTGGCTGCTACCTTTATAGGACCCCTAGTCAGTGAAGCCCCGCCCCCTAAGCAGGGCTCAGCTTTTCTCCCAGCACAAAGCCCCTACACATACAGATACTACCAATACAAAACCAAACACACACAAATACCTTCTCCTCCAACAGAAGTCCCACTCAAACTCCCCTGTTTACAGCTCTGTTTGCTAGCTCCTGTACCGCTGCAGCTGTCTGTGTTGCTGCCTGACTGGCTGCTCCCTTTATAGGAACCCTCGTCAGTGAAGCCCCGCCCCCTAATCAGGGCTCAGCTTCTCTCCCAGCACAAAGCCCCTACACATACAGATACTACCAATACAAAACCAAACACACACAAATACCTTCTCCTCCAACAGAAGTCCCACTCAAACTCCCCTGTTTACAGCTCTGTTTGCTAGCTTCTGTGCCGCTGCAGCTGTCCGTGCCGCCGCCTGACTGGCTGCTCCCTTTATAGGACCCCTAGTCAGTGAAGCCCCGCCCCCTAATCAGGGCTCAGGTTCTCTCCCAGCACAAAGCCCCTCCAAGCCTCTACACATACAGATACCACCAATACAAAACCAAACACACACACAAATACCTTCTCCTCCAACAGAACTCCCACTCAAACTCCCCTGTTTACAGGTCTGTTTGCTCGCTCCTGTGCGGCTGCAGCTGTCTGTGCCGCTGCCTGACTGGCTGCTACCTTTATAGGACGCCTAGTCAGTGAAGCTCCGCCCCCTTATCAGGGCTCAGCTTCTCTACCAGCACAAAGCCCCTCCAAGCCTCTACACATACAGATACCACCAATACAATACCAAACACACACACAAATACCTTCTCCTCCAACAGAACTCCCACTCAAACTCCCCTGTTTACAGCTCTGTTTGCTAGCTCCTGTGCCGCTGCCTGACTGGCTGCTACCTTTATAGGACCCCTAGTCAGTGAAGCCCCGCCCCCTTATCAGGGCTCAGCTTCGCTCCCAGCACAAAGCCCCTCCAAGCCTCTACACATACAGATACTACCAATACAAAACCAAACACACACACAAATACCTTCTCCTCCAACAGAACTCCCACTCAAACTCCCCTGTTTACAGCTCTCTTTGCTAGCTCCTGTGCCACTGCAGCTGTCTGTGCCGCTGCCTGACTGGCTGCTGCCTTTATAGGACCCCTAGTCAGTGAAGCCCCGCCCCCTAATCAGGGCTCAGCTTCTCTCTCAGCACAAAGCCCCTACACATACAGATACCACCAACACAAAACCAAACACACACAAATACCTTCTCCTCCAACAGAACTTCCACTCAAACTCCCCTGTTTACAGCTCTCTTTGCTAGCTCCTGTGCCACTGCAGCTGTCTGTGCCGCTGCCTGACTGGCTGCTGCATTTATAGGACCCCTAGTCAGTGAAGCCCCGCCCCCTAATCAGGGCTCAGCTTCTCTCTCAGCACAAAGCCCCTCCAAGCCTCTACACATACAGATACTACCAATACAAAACCAAACACACACACAAATAGCTTCTCCTCCAACAGAACTACGACTCAAAGTCCCCTATTTTCAGCTCTGTTTGCTAGCTCCTGTACCGCTGCAGCTGTCTGTGTCACTGCCTGAGTGGCTGCTCCCTTTATAGGACCCCTCGTCAGTGAAGCCCCGCCCCATAATCAGGGCTCAGCTTCTCTCCCAGCACAAAGCCCCTCCAAGCCTCAACACATACAGATACCACCAATACAAAACCAAACACACACACAAATACCTTCTCCTCCAACAGAACTCCCACTCAAACTCCCCTGTTTACAGCTCTCTTTGCGAGCTCCTGTGCCACTGCAGGTGTCTGTGCCGCTGCCTGACTGGCTGCTGCCTTTATAGGACCCCTAGTCAGTGAAGCCCCGCCCCCTAATCAGGGCTCAGCTTCTCTCCCAGCACAAAGCCCCTACACATACAGATGCTACCAATACAAAACCAAACACACACAAATACCTTCTCCTCCAACAGAATTCCCACTCAAACTCCCCTGTTTACAGCTCTATTTGCTAGCTCCAGTGCCGCTGCAGCTGTCTGTGCCGCTGCCTGACTGGCTGGTACCTTTATAGGACCCCTAGTCAGGGAAGCCCCGCCCCCTAATCAGGGCTCAGATTCTCTCCCAGCACAAAGCCTCTACTCATACAGATACTACCAATACAAAACCAAACACACAAATACCTTCTCCTCCAACAGAACTCCCTCTCAAACTCCCCTGTTTACAGCTCTGTTTGCTCGCTCCTGTGCCGCTGCAGCTGTCTGTGCCGCTGCCTGACTGGCTGCTACCTTTATAGGACGCCTAGTCAGTGAAGCCCCGCCCCCTTATCAGGGCTCAGCTTCTCTCCCAGCACAAAGCCTTTACACATACAGATACTACCAATACTAAACCAAACACACACAAACACCTTCTCCTCCAACAGAACTCCCACTCATACTCCCCTGTTTACAGCTCTGTTTGCTAGCTCCTGTGCCGCTGCCTGATTGGCTGCTACCTTTCTAGGACCCCTAGTCAGTGAAGCCCCGCCCCCTAATCAGGGCTCAGCTTCTCTCCCAGCACAAAGCCCCTCCAAGCCTCTACACATACAGATACCAACAATACAAAACCAAACACACACACAAATACCTTCTTCTCCAACAGAACTCCCACTCAAACTCCCCTGTTTACAGCTCTGTTTGCTCGCTCCTGTGCCGCTGCAGCTGTCTGTGCCGCTGCCTGACTGGCTGCTACCTTTATAGGACCCCTAGTCAGTGAAGCCCCGCCCCCTAATCAGGGCTCAGCTTTTCTCCCAGCACAAAGACCCTACACATACAGATACTACCAATACAAAACCAAACACACACACAAATACCTTCTCTTCCAAAGGAACTCCCACTCAAACTCCCCTGTTTACAGCTCTCTTTGCTAGCTCCTGTGCCACTGCAGCTGTCTGTGCCGCTGCCTGACTGGCTGCTGCCTTTATAGGACCCCTAGTCAGTGAAGCCCCGCCCCCTAATCAGGGCTCAGCTTCTCTCCCAGCACAAAGCCCCTACACATACAGATGCTACCAATACAAAACCAAACACACACAAATACCTTCTCCTCCAACAGAATTCCCACTCAAACTCCCCTGTTTACAGCTCTATTTGCTAGCTCCAGTGCCGCTGCAGCTGTCTGTGTCGCTGCCTGACTGGCTGCTCCCTTTGTAGGAACCCTCGTCAGTGAAGCCCCGCCCCCTAATCAGGGCTCAGCTTCTCTCCCAGCACAAAGCCCCTCCAAGCCTCTACACATACAGATACCACCAATACAAAACCAAACACACACACAAATACCTTCTCCTCCAACAGAACTCCCACTCAAACTCCCCTGTTTACACCTCTGTTTGCTAGCTCCTGTGCCGCTGCCTGACTGGCTGCAACCTTTATAGGACCCCTAGTCAGGGAAGTCCCGCCCCCAAATCAGCTTCTCTCCCAGCACAAAGCCCCTCAAAGCCTCTACACATACAAATACTACCAATACAAAACCAAACACACACAAATACCTTCTCCTCCAAGAGAACTCCCACTCAAACTCCCCTGTTTACACCTCTGTTTGCTAGCTCCTGTGCCGCTGCAGCTGTCTGTGCCGCTGCCTGACTGGCTGCTACCTTTATAGGACCCCTAGTCAGTCAAATACCTTCTCCTCCAACAGAACTCCCACTCAAACTCCCCTGTTTACAGCTCTGTTTGCTAGCTCCTGTACCGCTGCCTCACTGGCTGCTCCCTTTATAGGACCCCTCGTCAGTGAAGCCCCGCCCCCTAATCAGGGCTCAGCTTCGCCCCTAGCACAAAGCCCCTCCAAGCCTCTACACATACAGATACTACCAATACAAAACCAAACACACACACAAATACCTTCTCCTCCAACAGAACTCCCACTCAAACTCCCCTGTTTACAGCTCAGTTTGCAAGCTCCTGTATCGCTGCAGCTGTCTGCTCAGCTGCCTGACTGGCTGCTCCCTTTATCGGACCCCTCGTCAGTGAAGCCCCGCCCCCTAATCAGGGCTCAGCTTCTCTCCCAGCACAAAGCCCCTACACATACAGATACCACCAACAAAAAACCAAACACACACAAATACCTTCTCCTCCAACAGAACTTCCACTCAAACTCCCCTGTTTACAGCTCTCTTTGCTAGCTCCTGTGCCACTGCAGCTGTCTGTGCCGCTGCCTGAGTGGCTGCTCCCTTTATAGGACCCCTCATCAGTGAAGCCCCGCCCCATAATCAGGGCTCAGCTTCTCTCCCAGCACAAAGCCCCTCCAAGCCTCTACACATACAGATACCACCAATACAAAACCAAACACACACACAAATACCTTCTCCTCCAACAGAACTTCCACTCAAACTCCCCTGTTTACAGCTCTGTTTGCTCGCTCCTGTGCGGCCGCAGCTGTCTGTGCCGCTGCCTGACTGGCTGCTACCTTTATAGGACGCCTAGTCAGTGAAGCCCCGCCCCCTTATCAGGGCTCAGCTTCTCTACCAGCACAAAGCCTCTACACATACAGATACTACCAATACTAAACCAAACACACACAAACACCTTCTCCTCCAACAGAACTCCCACTCATACTCCCCTGTTTACAGCTCTGTTTGCTAGCTCCTGTGCCGCTGCCTGACTGGCTGCTACCTTTCTAGGACCCCTAGTCAGTGAAGCCCCGCCCCCTAATCAGGGCTCAGCTTCTCTCCCAGCACAAAGCCCCTCCAAGCCTCTACACATACAGATACCAACAATACAAAACCAAACACACACACAAATACCTTCTCCTCCAACAGAACTCCCACTCAAACTCCCCTGTTTACAGCTCTCTTTGCTTGCTCCTGTGCCACTGCAGCTGTCTGTGCCGCTGCCTGACTGGCTGCTGCCTTTATAGAACCCCTAGTCAGTGAAGCCCCGCCCCCTAATCAGGGCTCAGCTTCTCTCCCAGCACAAAGCCCCTCCAAGCCTCTACACATACCGATACCAACAATACAAAACCAAACACACACACAAATACCTTCTCCTCCAACAGAACTCCCACTCAAACTCCCCTGTTTACAGCTCTCTTTGCTAGCTCCTGTGCCACTGCAGCTGTCTGTGCCGCTGCCTGACTGGCTGCTGCCTTTATAGAACCCCAAGTCAGTGAAGCCCCGCCCCCTAATCAGGGCTCAGCTTCGCTCCCAGCACAAAGCCCCTCCAAGCCTCTACACATACTGATACTACCAATACAAAACCAAACACACACACAAATAGCTTCTCCTCCAACAGAACTCCGACTCAAAGTCCCCTATTTACAGCTCTGTTTGCTAGCTCCTGTACCGCTGCAGCTGTCTGTGTCGCTGCCTGACTGGCTGCTCCCTTTATAGGACCCCTCGTCAGTGAAGCCCCGCCCCCTAATCAGGGCTCAGCTTCTCTCCCAGCACAAAGCCCCTCCAAGCCTCTACACATACAGATACCACCAATACAATACCAAACACACACACAAATACCTTCTCCTCCAACAGAACTCCCACTCAAACTCCCCTGTTTACAGCTCTGTTTGCTAGCTCCTGTGCCGCTGCCTGACTGGCTGCTACCTTTATAGGACCCCTAGTCAGTGAAGCCCCGCCCCCTAATCAGGGCTCAGCTTCGCTCCCAGCACAAAGCCCCTCCAAGCCTCTACACATACAGATACTACCAATACAAAACCAAACACACACACAAATACCTTCTCCTCCAACAGAACTCCCACTCAAACTCCCCTGTTTACAGCTCTCTTTGCTAGCTCCTGTGCCACTGCAGCTGTCTGTGCCGCTGCCTGACTGGCTGCTGCCTTTATACGACCCTTAGTCAGTGAAGCCCCGCCCCCTAATCAGGGCTCAGCTTCTCTCTCAGCACAAAGCCCCTACACATACAGATACCACCAACACAAAACCAAACACACACAAATACCTTCTCCTCCAACAGAACTTCCACTCAAACTCCCCTGTTTACAGCTCTCTTTGCTCGCTCCTGTGCCACTGCAGCTGTCTGTGCCGCTGCCTGACTGGCTGCTACCTTTATAGGACGCCTAGTCAGTGAAGCCCCGCCCCCTTATCAGGGCTCAGCTTCTCTACCAGCACAAAGCCTCTACACATACAGATACTACCAATACTAAACCAAACACACACAAACACCTTCTCCTCCAACAGAACTCCCACTCATACTCCCCTGTTTCCAGCTCTGTTTGCTAGCTCCTGTGCCGCTGCCTGACTGGCTGCTACCTTTCTAGGACCCCTAGTCAGTGAAGCCCCGCCCCCTAATCAGGGCTCAGCTTCTCTCCCAGCACAAAGCCCCTCCAAGCCTCTACACATACAGATACCAACAATACAAAACCAAACACACACACAAATACCTTCTCCTCCAACAGAACTCCCACTCAAACTCCCCTGTTTACAGCTCTCTTTGCTAGCTCCTGTGCCACTGCAGCTGTCTGTGCCGCTGCCTGACTGGCTGCTGCCTTTATAGAACCCCAAGTCAGTGAAGCCCCGCCCCCTAATCAGGGCTCAGCTTCGCTCCCAGCACAAAGCCCCTCCAAGCCTCTACACATACAGATACTACCAATACAAAACCAAACACACACACAAATAGCTTCTCCTCCAACAGAACTCCGACTCAAACTCCCCTATTTACAGCTCTGTTTGCTAGCTCCTGTACCGCTGCAGCTGTCTGTGTCGCTGCCTGACTGGCTGCTCCCTTTATAGGACCCATCGTCAGTGAAGCCCCGCCCCCTAATCAGGGCTCAGCTTCTCTCCCAGCACAAAGCCCCTCCAAGCCTCTACACATACAGATACCACCAATACAATACCAAACACACACACAAATACCTTCTCCTCCAACAGAAGTCCCACTCAAACTCCCCTGTTTACAGCTGTTTGCTAGCTCCTGTGCCAATGCAGCTGTCTGTGCCGCTGCCTGACTGGCTGCTACCTTTATAGGACCCCTAGTCAGTGAAGCCCCGCCCCCTAAGCAGGGCTCAGCTTTTCTCCCAGCACAAAGCCCCTACACATACAGATACTACCAATACAAAACCAAACACACACAAATACCTTCTCCTCCAACAGAAGTCCCACTCAAACTCCCCTGTTTACAGCTCTGTTTGCTAGCTCCTGTACCGCTGCAGCTGTCTGTGTTGCTGCCTGACTGGCTGCTCCCTTTATAGGAACCCTCGTCAGTGAAGCCCCGCCCCCTAATCAGGGCTCAGCTTCTCTCCCAGCACAAAGCCCCTACACATACAGATACTACCAATACAAAACCAAACACACACAAATACCTTCTCCTCCAACAGAAGTCCCACTCAAACTCCCCTGTTTACAGCTCTGTTTGCTAGCTTCTGTGCCGCTGCAGCTGTCCGTGCCGCCGCCTGACTGGCTGCTCCCTTTATAGGACCCCTAGTCAGTGAAGCCCCGCCCCCTAATCAGGGCTCAGGTTCTCTCCCAGCACAAAGCCCCTCCAAGCCTCTACACATACAGATACCACCAATACAAAACCAAACACACACACAAATACCTTCTCCTCCAACAGAACTCCCACTCAAACTCCCCTGTTTACAGGTCTGTTTGCTCGCTCCTGTGCGGCTGCAGCTGTCTGTGCCGCTGCCTGACTGGCTGCTACCTTTATAGGACGCCTAGTCAGTGAAGCTCCGCCCCCTTATCAGGGCTCAGCTTCTCTACCAGCACAAAGCCCCTCCAAGCCTCTACACATACAGATACCACCAATACAATACCAAACACACACACAAATACCTTCTCCTCCAACAGAACTCCCACTCAAACTCCCCTGTTTACAGCTCTGTTTGCTAGCTCCTGTGCCGCTGCCTGACTGGCTGCTACCTTTATAGGACCCCTAGTCAGTGAAGCCCCGCCCCCTTATCAGGGCTCAGCTTCGCTCCCAGCACAAAGCCCCTCCAAGCCTCTACACATACAGATACTACCAATACAAAACCAAACACACACACAAATACCTTCTCCTCCAACAGAACTCCCACTCAAACTCCCCTGTTTACAGCTCTCTTTGCTAGCTCCTGTGCCACTGCAGCTGTCTGTGCCGCTGCCTGACTGGCTGCTGCCTTTATAGGACCCCTAGTCAGTGAAGCCCCGCCCCCTAATCAGGGCTCAGCTTCTCTCTCAGCACAAAGCCCCTACACATACAGATACCACCAACACAAAACCAAACACACACAAATACCTTCTCCTCCAACAGAACTTCCACTCAAACTCCCCTGTTTACAGCTCTCTTTGCTAGCTCCTGTGCCACTGCAGCTGTCTGTGCCGCTGCCTGACTGGCTGCTGCATTTATAGGACCCCTAGTCAGTGAAGCCCCGCCCCCTAATCAGGGCTCAGCTTCTCTCTCAGCACAAAGCCCCTCCAAGCCTCTACACATACAGATACTACCAATACAAAACCAAACACACACACAAATAGCTTCTCCTCCAACAGAACTACGACTCAAAGTCCCCTATTTTCAGCTCTGTTTGCTAGCTCCTGTACCGCTGCAGCTGTCTGTGTCACTGCCTGAGTGGCTGCTCCCTTTATAGGACCCCTCGTCAGTGAAGCCCCGCCCCATAATCAGGGCTCAGCTTCTCTCCCAGCACAAAGCCCCTCCAAGCCTCAACACATACAGATACCACCAATACAAAACCAAACACACACACAAATACCTTCTCCTCCAACAGAACTCCCACTCAAACTCCCCTGTTTACAGCTCTCTTTGCGAGCTCCTGTGCCACTGCAGGTGTCTGTGCCGCTGCCTGACTGGCTGCTGCCTTTATAGGACCCCTAGTCAGTGAAGCCCCGCCCCCTAATCAGGGCTCAGCTTCTCTCCCAGCACAAAGCCCCTACACATACAGATGCTACCAATACAAAACCAAACACACACAAATACCTTCTCCTCCAACAGAATTCCCACTCAAACTCCCCTGTTTACAGCTCTATTTGCTAGCTCCAGTGCCGCTGCAGCTGTCTGTGCCGCTGCCTGACTGGCTGGTACCTTTATAGGACCCCTAGTCAGGGAAGCCCCGCCCCCTAATCAGGGCTCAGATTCTCTCCCAGCACAAAGCCTCTACTCATACAGATACTACCAATACAAAACCAAACACACAAATACCTTCTCCTCCAACAGAACTCCCTCTCAAACTCCCCTGTTTACAGCTCTGTTTGCTCGCTCCTGTGCCGCTGCAGCTGTCTGTGCCGCTGCCTGACTGGCTGCTACCTTTATAGGACGCCTAGTCAGTGAAGCCCCGCCCCCTTATCAGGGCTCAGCTTCTCTCCCAGCACAAAGCCTTTACACATACAGATACTACCAATACTAAACCAAACACACACAAACACCTTCTCCTCCAACAGAACTCCCACTCATACTCCCCTGTTTACAGCTCTGTTTGCTAGCTCCTGTGCCGCTGCCTGATTGGCTGCTACCTTTCTAGGACCCCTAGTCAGTGAAGCCCCGCCCCCTAATCAGGGCTCAGCTTCTCTCCCAGCACAAAGCCCCTCCAAGCCTCTACACATACAGATACCAACAATACAAAACCAAACACACACACAAATACCTTCTTCTCCAACAGAACTCCCACTCAAACTCCCCTGTTTACAGCTCTGTTTGCTCGCTCCTGTGCCGCTGCAGCTGTCTGTGCCGCTGCCTGACTGGCTGCTACCTTTATAGGACCCCTAGTCAGTGAAGCCCCGCCCCCTAATCAGGGCTCAGCTTTTCTCCCAGCACAAAGACCCTACACATACAGATACTACCAATACAAAACCAAACACACACACAAATACCTTCTCTTCCAAAGGAACTCCCACTCAAACTCCCCTGTTTACAGCTCTCTTTGATAGCTCCTGTGCCACTGCAGCTGTCTGTGCCGCTGCCTGACTGGCTGCTGCCTTTATAGGACCCCTAGTCAGTGAAGCCCCGCCCCCTAATCAGGGCTCAGCTTCTCTCCCAGCACAAAGCCCCTACACATACAGATACCACGAATACAAAACCGAACACACACAAATACCTTCTCCTGCAACAGAACTCCCACTCAAACTCCCCTGTTTACAGCTCTGTTTGCTAGCTCCTGTGCCTCTGCAGCTGTCCGTGCCGCCGCCTGACTGGCTGCTCCCTTTATAGGACCCCTCGTCAGTGAAGCCCCGCCCCCTAATCAGGGCTCAGCTTCTCTCCCAGCACAAAGCCCCTCCAAGCCTATACACATACAGATACCACCAATACAATACCAAACACACACAGAAATACCTTCTCCTCAAACAGAACTCCCACTCAAACTCCCCTGTTTACAGCTCTATTTGCTAGCTCCAGTGCCGCTGCAGATGTCTGTGCCGCTGCCTGACTGGCTGGTACCTTTATAGGACCCCAAGTCAGGGAAGCCCCGCCCCCTAATCAGGGCTCAGCTTCTCTCCCAGCACAAATCCCCTCCAAGCCTCTACACATACAGATACTACCAATACAAAACCAAACACACACAGAAATACCTTCTCCTCAAACAGAACTCCCACTCAAACTCCCCTGTTTACAGCTCTGTTTGCTAGCTCCTGTGCCACTGCAGCTGTCTGTGCCGCTGCCTGACTGGCTGCTGCCTTTATAGGACCCCTAGTCAGTGAAGCCCCGCCCCCTAATCAGGGCTCAGCTTCTCTCTCTGCACAAAGCCCCTACACATACAGATAACACCAACACAAAACCAAACACACACAAACACCTTCTCCTCCAACAGAACTCCCACTCATACTCCCCTGTTTACAGCTCTGTTTGCTAGCTCCTGTGCCGCTGCCTGACTGGCTGCTACCTTTCTAGGACCCCTAGTCAGTGAAGCCCCGCCCCCTAATCAGGGCTCAGCTTCTCTCCCAGCACAAAGCCCCTCCAAGCCTCTACACATACAGATACCAACAATACAAAACCAAACACCCACACAAATACCTTCTCCTCCAACAGAACTCCCACTCAAACTCCCCTGTTTACAGCTCTGTTTGCTCGCTCCTGTGCGGCTGCAGCTGTCTGTGCCGCTGCCTGACTGGCTGCTACCTTTATAGGACGCCTAGTCAGTGAAGCCCCGCCCCCTTATCAGGGCTCAGCTTCTCTTCCAGCACAAAGCCTCTACACATACAGATACTACCAATACTAAACCAAACACACACAAACACCTTCTCCTCCAACAGAACTCCCACTCATACTCCCCTGTTTACAGCTCTGTTTGCTAGCTCCTGTGCCGCTGCCTGACTGGCTGCTACCTTTCTAGGACCCCTAGTCAGTGAAGCCCCGCCCCCTAATCAGGGCTCAGCTTCTCTCCCAGCACAAAGCCCCTCCAAGCCTCTACACATACAGATACCAACAATACAAAACCAAACACCCACACAAATACCTTCTCCTCCAACAGAACTCCCACTCAAACTCCCCTGTTTACAGCTCTGTTTGCTCGCTCCTGTGCGGCTGCAGCTGTCTGTGCCGCTGCCTGACTGGCTGCTACCTTTATAGGACGCCTAGTCAGTGAAGCCCCGCCCCCTTATCAGGGCTCAGCTTCTCTTCCAGCACAAAGCCTCTACACATACAGATACTACCAATACTAAACCAAACACACACAAACACCTTCTCCTCCAACAGAACTCCCACTCATACTCCCCTGTTTACAGCTCTGTTTGCTAGCTCCTGTGCCGCTGCCTGACTGGCTGCTACCTTTCTAGGACCCCTAGTCAGTGAAGCCCCGCCCCCTAATCAGGGCTCAGCTTCTCTCCCAGCACAAAGCCCCTCCAAGCCTCTACACATACAGATACCAACAATACAAAACCAAACACCCACACAAATACCTTCTCCTCCAACAGAACTCCCACTCAAACTCCCCTGTTTACAGGTCTGTTTGCTCGCTCCTGTGCGGCTGCAGCTGTCTGTGCCGCTGCCTGACTGGCTGCTACCTTTATAGGACGCCTAGTCAGTGAAGCTCCGCCCCCTTATCAGGGCTCAGCTTCTCTACCAGCACAAAGCCTCTACACATACAGATACTACCAATACTAAACCAAACACACACAAACACCTTCTCCTCCAACAGAACTCCCACTCATACTCCCCTGTTTACAGCTCTGTTTGCTAGCTCCTGTGCCGCTGCCTGACTGGCTGCTACCTTTCTAGGACCCCTAGTCAGTGAAGCCCCGCCCCCTAATCAGGGCTCAGCTTCTCTCCCAGCACAAAGCCCCTCCAAGCCTCTACACATACAGATACCAACAATACAAAACCAAACACACACACAAATACCTTCTCCTCCAACAGAACTCCCACTCAAACTCCCCTGTTTACAGCTCTCTTTGCTTGCTCCTGTGCCACTGCAGCTGTCTGTGCCGCTGCCTGACTGGCTGCTGCCTTTATAGAACCCCTAGTCAGTGAAGCCCCGCCCCCTAATCAGGGCTCAGCTTCTCTCCCAGCACAAAGCCCCTCCAAGCCTCTACACATACAGATACCAACAATACAAAACCAAACACACACACAAATACCTTCTCCTCCAACAGAACTCCCACTCAAACTCCCCTGTTTACAGCTCTGTTTGCTAGCTCCTGTGCCGCTGCCTGACTGGCTGCTACCTTTATAGGACCCCTAGTCAGTGAAGCCCCGCCCCCTAATCAGGGCTCAGCTTCGCTCCCAGCACAAAGCCCCTCCAAGCCTCTACACATACAGATACTACCAATACAAAACCAAACACACACACAAATACCTTCTCCTCCAACAGAACTCCCACTCAAACTCCCCTGTTTACAGCTCTCTTTGCTAGCTCCTGTGCCACTGCAGCTGTCTGTGCCGCTGCCTGACTGGCTGCTGCCTTTATAGGACCCCTAGTCAGTGAAGCCCCGCCCCCTAATCAGGGCTCAGCTTCTCTCTCAGCACAAAGCCCCTACACATACAGATACCACCAACACAAAACCAAACACACACAAATACCTTCTCCTCCAACAGAACTTCCACTCAAACTCCCCTGTTTACAGCTCTCTTTGCTAGCTCCTGTGCCACTGCAGCTGTCTGTGCCGCTGCCTGACTGGCTGCTGCATTTATAGGACCCCTAGTCAGTGAAGCCCCGCCCCCTAATCAGGGCTCAGCTTCTCTCTCAGCACAAAGCCCCTCCAAGCCTCTACACATACAGATACTACCAATACAAAACCAAACACACACACAAATAGCTTCTCCTCCAACAGAACTACCACTCAAAGTCCCCTATTTTCAGCTCTGTTTGCTAGCTCCTGTACCGCTGCAGCTGTCTGTGTCACTGCCTGAGTGGCTGCTCCCTTTATAGGACCCCTCGTCAGTGAAGCCCCGCCCCATAATCAGGGCTCAGCTTCTCTCCCAGCACAAAGCCCCTCCAAGCCTCTACACATACAGATACCACCAATACAAAACCAAACACACACACAAATACCTTCTCCTCCAACAGAACTCCCACTCAAACTCCCCTGTTTACAGCTCTGTTTGCTCGCTCCTGTGCGGCTGCAGCTGTCTGTGCCGCTGCCTGACTGGCTGCTACCTTTATAGGACGCCTAGTCAGTGAAGCTCCGCCCCCTTATCAGGGCTCAGCTTCTCTACCAGCACAAAGCCTCTACACATACAGATACTACCAATACTAAACCAAACACACACAAACACCTTCTCCTCCAACAGAACTCCCACTCATACTCCCCTGTTTACAGCTCTGTTTGCTAGCTCCTGTGCCGCTGCCTGACTGACTGCTACCTTTCTAGGACCCCTAGTCAGTGAAGCCCCGCCCCCTAATCAGGGCTCAGCTTCTCTCCCAGCACAAAGCCCCTCCAAGCCTCTACACATACAGATACCAACAATACAAAACCAAACACACACACAAATACCTTCTCCTCCAACAGAACTCCCACTCAAACTCCCCTGTTTACAGCTCTCTTTGCTTGCTCCTGTGCCACTGCAGCTGTGTGTGCCGCTGCCTGACTGGCTGCTGCCTTTATAGAACCCCTAGGCAGTGAAGCCCCGCCCCCTAATCAGGGCTCAGCTTCTCTCCCAGCACAAAGCCCCTCCAAGCCTCTACACATACAGATACCAACAATACAAAACCAAACACATACACAAATAGCTTCTCCTCCAACAGAACTCCCACTCAAACTCCCCTGTTTACAGCTCTGTTTGCTAGCTCCTGTACCGCTGCAGCTGTCTGTGTCGCTGCCTGACTGGCTGCTCCCTTTATAGGACCCCTCGTCAGTGAAGCCCCGCCCCCTAATCAGGGCTCAGCTTCTCTCCCAGCACAAAGCCCCTCCAAGCCTCTACACATACAGATACCACCAATACAATACCAAACACACACACAAATACCTTCTCCTCCAACAGAACTCCCACTCAAACTCCCCTGTTTACAGCTCTGTTTGCTAGCTCCTGTGCCGCTGCCTGACTGGCTGCTACCTTTATAGGACCCCTAGTCAGTGAAGCCCCGCCCCCTTATCAGGGCTCAGCTTCGCTCCCAGCACAAAGCCCCTCCAAGCCTCTACACATACAGATACTACCAATACAAAACCAAACACACACACAAATACCTTCTCCTCCAACAGAACTCCCACTCAAACTCCCCTGTTTACAGCTCTCTTTGCTAGCTCCTGTGCCACTGCAGCTGTCTGTCTCGCTGCCTGACTGGCTGCTGCCTTTATAGGACCCCTAGTCAGTGAAGCCCCGCCCCCTAATCAGGGCTCAGCTTCTCTCTCAGCACAAAGCCCCTACACATACAGATACCACCAACACAAAACCAAACACACACAAATACCTTCTCCTCCAACAGAACTTCCACTCAAACTCCCCTGTTTACAGCTCTCTTTGCTAGCTCCTGTGCCACTGCAGCTGTCTGTGCCGCTGCCTGACTGGCTGCTGCATTTATAGGACCCCTAGTCAGTGAAGCCCCGCCCCCTAATCAGGGCTCAGCTTCTCTCTCAGCACAAAGCCCCTCCAAGCCTCTACACATACAGATACTACCAATACAAAACCAAACACACACACAAATAGCTTCTCCTCCAACAGAACTACGACTCAAAGTCCCCTATTTTCAGCTCTGTTTGCTAGCTCCTGTACCGCTGCAGCTGTCTGTGTCACTGCCTGAGTGGCTGCTCCCTTTATAGGACCCCTCGTCAGTGAAGCCCCGCCCCATAATCAGGGCTCAGCTTCTCTCCCAGCACAAAGCCCCTCCAAGCCTCAACACATACAGATACCACCAATACAAAACCAAACACACACACAAATACCTTCTCCTCCAACAGAACTCCCACTCAAACTCCCCTGTTTACAGCTCTCTTTGCTAGCTCCTGTGCCACTGCAGGTGTCTGTGCCGCTGCCTGACTGGCTGCTGCCTTTATAGGACCCCTAGTCAGTGAAGCCCCGCCCCCTAATCAGGGCTCAGCTTCTCTCCCAGCACAAAGCCCCTACACATACAGATGCTACCAATACAAAACCAAACACACACAAATACCTTCTCCTCCAACAGAATTCCCACTCAAACTCCCCTGTTTACAGCTCTATTTGCTAGCTCCAGTGCCGCTGCAGCTGTCTGTGCCGCTGCCTGACTGGCTGGTACCTTTATAGGACCCCTAGTCAGGGAAGCCCCGCCCCCTAATCAGGGCTCAGATTCTCTCCCAGCACAAAGCCTCTACTCATACAGATACTACCAATACAAAACCAAACACACAAATACCTTCTCCTCCAACAGAACTCCCTCTCAAACTCCCCTGTTTACAGCTCTGTTTGCTCGCTCCTGTGCCGCTGCAGCTGTCTGTGCCGCTGCCTGACTGGCTGCTACCTTTATAGGACGCCTAGTCAGTGAAGCCCCGCCCCCTTATCAGGGCTCAGCTTCTCTCCCAGCACAAAGCCTTTACACATACAGATACTACCAATACAAAACCAAACACACACAAATACCTTCTCTTCCAAAGGAACTCCCACTCAAACTCCCCTGTTTACAGCTCTGTTTGCTAGCTCCTGTGCCGCTGCCTGACTGGCTGCTACCTTTATAGGACCCCTCGTCAGTGAAGCCCCGCCCCCTAATCAGGGCTCAGCTTCTCTTCCAGCACAAAGCCCCTCCAAGCCTCTACACATACAGATACCACCAATACAAAACCAAACACACACACAAATACCTTCTCTTCCAAAGGAACTCCCACTCAAACTCCCCTGTTTACAGCTCTCTTTGATAGCTCCTGTGCCACTGCAGCTGTCTGTGCCGCTGCCTGACTGGCTGCTGCCTTTATAGGACCCCTAGTCAGTGAAGCCCCGCCCCCTAATCAGGGCTCAGCTTCTCTCCCAGCACAAAGCCCCTACACATACAGATACCACGAATACAAAACCAAACACACACAAATACCTTCTCCTGCAACAGAACTCCCACTCAAACTCCCCTGTTTACAGCTCTGTTTGCTAGCTCCTGTGCCTCTGCAGCTGTCCGTGCCGCCGCCTGACTGGCTGCTCCCTTTATAGGACCCCTAGTCAGTGAAGCCCCGCCCCCTAATCAGGGCTCAGCTTCTCTCCCAGCACAAAGCTCCTCCAAGCCTCTACACATACAGATACTACAAATACAAAACCAAACACACACAAATACCTTCTCCTCCAACAGAACTCCCTCTCAAACTCCCCTGTTTACAGCTCAGTTTTGTAGCTCCTGTTCCGCTGCAGCTGTCTGTGCCTCTGCCTGACTGGCTGCTCCCTTTATAGGACCCCTAGTCAGTGAAGCCCCGCCCCCTAATCAGGGCTCAGCTTCGCTCCCAGCACAAAGCCCCTCCAAGCCTCTACACATACAGATACTACCAATGCAATACCAAACACATACACAAATACCTTCTCCTCCAAATGAAGTCCCAGTCAAACTCCCCTGTTTACAGCTCTGTTTGCTAGCTCCTGTACCGCTGCAGCTGTCTGTTCAGCTGCCTGACTGGCTGCTCCCTTTATAGGACCCCTCGTCAGTGAAGCCCCGCCCCCTAATCAGGGCTCAGCTTCTCTCCCAGCACAAAGCCCCTCCAAGCCTATACACATACAGATACCACCAATACAATACCAAACACACACAGAAATACCTTCTCCTCAAACAGAACTCCCACTCAAACTCCCCTGTTTACAGCTCTATTTGCTAGCTCCAGTGCCGCTGCAGATGTCTGTGCCGCTGCCTGACTGGCTGGTACCTTTATAGGACCCCAAGTCAGGGAAGCCCCGCCCCCTAATCAGGGCTCAGCTTCTCTCCCAGCACAAATCCCCTCCAAGCCTCTACACATACAGATACTACCAATACAAAACCAAACACACACAGAAATACCTTCTCCTCAAACAGAACTCCCACTCAAACTCCCCTGTTTACAGCTCTGTTTGCTAGCTCCTGTGCCACTGCAGCTGTCTGTGCCGCTGCCTGACTGGCTGCTGCCTTTATAGGACCCCTAGTCAGTGAAGCCCCGCCCCCTAATCAGGGCTCAGCTTCTCTCTCTGCACAAAGCCCCTACACATACAGATAACACCAACACAAAACCAAACACACACAAATAACTTCTCCTCCAACAGAACTCCCACTCAAACTCCCCTGTTTACAGCTCTGTTTGCTCGCTCCTGTGCGGCTGCAGCTGTCTGTGCCGCTGCCTGACTGGCTGCTACCTTTATAGGACGCCTAGTCAGTGAAGCCCCGCCCCCTTATCAGGGCTCAGCTTCTCTTCCAGCACAAAGCCTCTACACATACAGATACTACCAATACTAAACCAAACACACACAAACACCTTCTCCTCCAACAGAACTCCCACTCATACTCCCCTGTTTACAGCTCTGTTTGCTAGCTCCTGTGCCGCTGCCTGACTGGCTGCTACCTTTCTAGGACCCCTAGTCAGTGAAGCCCCGCCCCCTAATCAGGGCTCAGCTTCTCTCCCAGCACAAAGCCCCTCCAAGCCTCTACACATACAGATACCAACAATACAAAACCAAACACACACACAAATACCTTCTCCTCCAACAGAACTCCCACTCAAACTCCCCTGTTTACAGCTCTCTTTGCTTGCTCCTGTGCCACTGCAGCTGTCTGTGCCGCTGCCTGACTGGCTGCTGCCTTTATAGAACCCCAAGTCAGTGAAGCCCCGCCCCCTAATCAGGGCTCAGCTTCTCTCCCAGCACAAAGCCCCTCCAAGCCTCTACACATACAGATACTACCAATACAAAACCAAACACACACACAAATACCTTCTCCTCCAACAGAACTCCCACTCAAACTCCCCTGTTTACAGCTCTCTTTGCTAGCTCCTGTGCCACTGCAGCTGTCTGTGCCGCTGCCTGACTGGCTGCTGCCTTTATAGAACCCCAAGTCAGTGAAGCCCCGCCCCCTAATCAGGGCTCAGCTTCGCTCCCAGCACAAAGCCCCTCCAAGCCTCTACACATACAGATACTACCAATACAAAACCAAACACACACACAAATAGCTTCTCCTCCAACAGAACTCCGACTCAAAGTCCCCTATTTACAGCTCTGTTTGCTAGCTCCTGTACCGCTGCAGCTGTCTGTGTCGCTGCCTGACTGGCTGCTCCCTTTATAGGACCCCTCGTCAGTGAAGCTCCGTCCCCTAATCAGGGCTCAGCTTCTCTCCCAGCACAAAGCCCCTCCAAGCCTCTACACATACAGATACCACCAATACAATACCAAACACACACACAAATACCTTCTCCTCCAACAGAAGTCCCACTCAAACTCCCCTGTTTACAGCTCTGTTTGCTAGCTCCTGTGCCAATGCAGCTGTCTGTGCCGCTGCCTGACTGGCTGCTACCTTTATAGGACCCCTAGTCAGTGAAGCCCCGCCCCCTAATCAGGGCTCAGCTTTTCTCCCAGCACAAAGCCCCTACACATACAGATACTACCAATACAAAACCAAACACACACAAATACCTTCTCCTCCAACAGAAGTCCCACTCAAACTCCCCTGTTTACAGCTCTGTTTGCTAGCTCCTGTACCGCTGCAGCTGTCTGTGCCGCTGCCTGACTGGCTGCTACCTTTATAGGACCCCTGGTCAGTGAAGCCCTGCACCCTAATCAGGGCTCAGCTTCTCTCCCAGCAAAAAGCCCCTACACATACAGATACCACCAACACAAAACCAAACACACACAAATACCTTCTCCTCCAACAGAACTCCCACTCAATCTCCCCTGTTTACAGCTCTGTTTGCTAGCTCCTGTACCGCTGCAGCTGTCTGTGTCGCTGCCTGACTGGCTGCTCCCTTTATAGGACCCCTAGTCAGTGCAGCTCCGCCCCCTAATAAGGGCTCAGCTTCTCTCCCAGCACAAAGCCCCTCCAAGCCTCTACACATACAGATACCACCGATACAAAACCAAACACACACACAAATACCTTTCCTCCAACAGAACTCCCTCTCAAACTCCCCTGTTTACAGCTCAGTTTGCTAGCTCCTGTGCTGCTGCCTGACTGGCTGCTACCTTTATAGGACCCCTAGTCAGTGAAGCCCCGCCCCCTAATCAGGGCTCAGCTTCTCTCCCAGCACAAAGCCCCTACACATACAGATACCACCAACACGAAACCAAACACACACAAATACCTTCTCCTCCAACAGAACTCCCACTCAAACTCCCCTGTTTACAGCTCTGTTTGCTAGCTCCTGTGCTGCTGCAGCTGTCCGTGCCGCCGCCTGAGTGGCTGCTCCCTTTATAGGACCCCTAGTCAGTGAAGCCCCGCCCCCTAATCAGGGCTCAGCTTCTCTCCCAGCACAAAGCCCCTACACATACAGATACCACCAATACAAAACCAAACACGCACAAATACCTTCTCCTCCAACAGAACTCCCACTCAAACTCCCCTGTTTACAGCTGTGTTTGCTAGCTCCTGTGCCGCTGCCTGACTGGCTGCTACCTTTATAGGACCCCTAGTCAGGGAAGCCCCGCCCCCTCATCAGGGCTCAGCTTCTCTCCCAGCACAAAGCCCCTACACATACAGATACCACCAATACAAAACCAAACACACACACACAAATACCTTCTCCTCCAACAGAACTCCCTCTCAAACTCCCCTGTTTACAGCTCAGTTTGCTAGCTCCTGTGCTGCTGCCTGACTGGCTGCTACCTTTATAGGACCCCTAGTCAGTGAAGCCCCGCCCACTAATCAGGGCTCATCTTCTCTCCCAGCACAAAGCCCCTCCAAGCCTCTACACACACAGATACCACCAATGCAAAACCAAACACACACACAAATGCCTTCTCCTCCAACAGAACTCCCACTCAAACTGCCGTTTACAGCTCGGTTTGCTAGCTCCAGTGCCGCTGCAGCCGTCTGTGCCGCTGCCTGACTGGCTGGTACCTTTATAGGACCACTAGTCAGTGAAACCCCGTCCCCTAATCAGGGCTCAGGTTCTCTCCCATCACAAAGCCCCTACACATACAGATACTACCAATACAAAACCAAGCACACACAAATACCTTCTCTCCCAACAGAACTCCCTCTCAAACTCCCCTGTTTACAGCTCTGTTTGCTAGCTCCTGTGCCGCTGCCTGACTGGCTGCTACCTTTATAGGACCCCTAGTCAGGGAAGCCCCGCCCCCTAATCAGGGCTCAGTTTCTCTCCCAGCACAAAGCCCCTCCAAGCCTCTACACATACCGATACTACCAATACAAAACCAAACACACACAAATACCTTCTCCTCCAACAGAACTCCCACTCAAACTCCCCTGTTTACAGCTCTGTTTGCTAGCTCCTGTACCGCTGCCTTACTGGCTGCTCCCTTTATAGGACCCCTCGTCAGTGAAGCCCCGCCCCCTAATCAGGGCTAGGCTTCTCTCCCAGCACAAAGCCCCTACACATACAGATACCACAAATACAAAACCAAACACACACAAATACCTTCTCCTCCAACAGAAGTCCCACTCAAACTCCCCTGTTTACAGCTCTGTTTGCTAGCTCCTGTGCCGCTGCCTGACTGGCTGCTACCTTTATAGGACCCCTGGTCAGTGAAGCCCCGCCCCCTAATCAGGGCTCAGCTTCGCTCCCAGCACAAAGCCCCTCCAAGCCTCTACACATACAGATACTACCAATACAATACCAAACACACACACAAATACCTTCTCCTCCAACAGAAGTCCCACTCAAACTCCCCTGTTTACAGCTCTGTTTGCTAGCTCCTGTACCGCTGCAGCTGTCTGTGTCGCTGCCTGACTGGCTGCTCCCTTTATAGGACCCCTCGTCAGTGAAGCCCCGCCCATTAATCAGGGCTCAGCTTCTCTCCCAGCACAAAGCCCCTCCAAGCCTCTACACATACAGATACCACCAATACAAAACCAAACACACACACAAATACCTTCTCGTCCAACAGAACTCCCACTCAAACTCCCGTGTTTACAGCTCTGTTTGCTAGCTCCAGTGCTGCTGCAGCTGTCTGTGCCGCTGCCTGACTGGCTGCTACCTTTATAGGACCCTTAGTCAGTGAAGCCCCGCCCCCTAATCAGGGCTCAGCTTCTCTCCCAGCACAAAGCCCCTCCAAGCCTCTACACATACAGATACTACCAATAGAAAACCAAACAAACACAAATACCTTCTCCTCCAACAGAACTCCCACTCAAACTCCCCTGTTTACAGCTCAGTTGCAAGCTCCTGTGCTACTGCAGTTGTCTGTGCCGCTGCCTGACTGGCTGCTCCCTTTATAGGACCCCTCGTCAATGAAGCCCCGCCCCCTAATCAGGGCTCAGCTTCGCTCCCAGCACAAAGCCCCTACACATACAGATACCACCAACACAAAACCCAACGCACACAAATACCTTCTCCTCCAACAGAACTCCCACTCAAACTCCCCTGTTTACGGCTCTGTTTGCTAGCTCCTGTGCCGCTGCCTGACTGGCTGCTACCTTTATAGGACCCCTAGTCAGGGAAGCCCCGCCCCCTAATCAGGGCTCAGCTTCTCTCCCAGCACAAAGCCCATCCAAGCCTCTACACATACAAATACTACCAATGCAAAACCAAACACACACAAATACCTTCTCCTCCAAGAGAACTCCCACTCAAACTCCCCTTTTTACACCTCTGTTTGCTTGCTCCTGTGCCGCTGCAGCTGTCTGTGCCGCTGCCTCACTGGCTGCTCCCTTTATAGGACCCCTCGTCAGTGAAGTCCCGCCCCCTAATCAGGGCTAGGCTTCTCTCCCAGCACAAAGCCCCTACACATACAGATACCACCAACACAAAACCAAACACACACAAATACCTTCTCCTCCAAGAGAACTCCCACTCAAACTCCCCTGTTTACAGCTCTGTTTGCTGGCTCCTGTACCGCTGCAGCGGTCTGTGTCGCTGCCTGACTGGCTGCTCCCTTTATAGGACCCCTCGTCAGTGAAGCCCCGCCCCCTAATCAGGGCTCAGCTTCTCTCCCAGCACAAAGCCCCTCCAAGCCTCTACACATACAGATACCACCAATACAAAACCAAACACACAAAAATACCTTTCCTCCAACAGAACTCCCACTCAAACTCCCCTGTTTACAGCTCTGTTTGCTAGCTCCTGTGCCCCTGCCGGTGTCTGTGACGCTGCCTGACAGGCTGCTACAATCATAGGACCCCTAGTTAGCGAAGCCCCGTCCCCTCATCAGGGCTCAGCTTCTCTCCCAGCACAAAGCTCCTCCAAGCCTCTACAAATACAGATACCACCAATACAAAACCAAACACACACAAATACCTTCTCCTCCAACAGAACTCCCACTCAAACTCCCCTGTTTACAGCTCTATTTGCTAGCTCCAGTGACGCTGCAGCTGTCTGTGCCGCTGCCTGACTGGCTGGTGCCTTTATAGGACCCTAGTCAGGGAAGCCCCGCCCCCAATCAGGGCTCAGCTTCTCTCCCAGCACAAATCCCCTCCAAGCCTCTACACATACAGATACTACAAATACAAAACCAAACAAACACAAATACCTTCTCCTCCAACAGAACTCCCTCTCAAACTCCCCTGTTTACAGCTCTGTTTGCTAGCTCCTGTTCCGCTGCCTGACTGGCTGCTCCCTTTATAGGACCCCTAGTCAGTGAAGCCCCGCCCACTAATCAGGGCTCAGCTTCTCTTCCAGCACAAAGCCCCTACACATACAGATACTACCAATACAAAACCAAGCACACACACAAATACCTTCTCCTCCAACAGAACTCCCACTCAAACTCCCCTGTTTACAGCTCTGTTTGCTAGCTCCTGTGCCGCTGCAGCTGTCCGTGCCGCCGCCTAACTGGCTGCTCCCTTTATAGGACCCCTAGTCAGTGAAGCCCCGCCCCCTAATCAGGGCTCATCTTCTCTCCCAGCACAAAGCCCCTCCAAGCCTCTACACATACAGATACCACCAATACAAAACCAAACACACACACAAATGCCTTCTCCTCCCACAGAACTCCCACTCAAACTCCCGTGTTTACAGCTCTGTTTGCTAGCTCCAGTGCCGCTGCAGCTGTCTGTGCCGCTGCCTGACTGGCTGCTACCTTTATAGGACCCCTAGTCAGTGAAGCCCCGCCCCCTAATCAGGGCTCAGCTTCTCTCCCAGCACAAAGCCCCTCCAAGCCTCTACACATACAGATACTACCAATACAAAACCAAACAAACACAAATACCTTCTCCTCCAACAGAACTCCCACTCAAACTCCGCTGTTTACAGCTCAGTTTGCAAGCTCCTGTGCTACTGCAGCTGTCTGTGCCGCTGCCTGACTGGCTGCTACCTTTATAGGACCCCTAATCAGTGAAGCCCCGCCCCCTAATCAGGGCTCAGGTTCTCTCCCAGCACAAAGCCCCTCCAAGCCTCTACACATACAAATACTACCAATACAAAAAACAAACACAAATACCTTCTCCTCCAAGAGAACTCCCACTCAAAGTCCCCTGTTTACAGCTCTGTTTGCTAGCTCCTGTATCGCTGCAGCTGTCTGTGCAGCTGCCTGACTGGCTGCTCCCTTTATAGGACCCCTAGTCAGTGAAGCCCCGCCCAATAATCAGGGCTCAGCTTCTCTAACAGCACAAAGCCCCTACACATACAGATACCACCAATACAAAACCAAACACACACAAATACCTTCTCCTGCAACAGAACTCCCACTCCAACTCCCCTGTTTACAGCTCTGTTTGCTAGCTCCTGTGCCCCTGCAGGTGTCTGTGACGCTGCCTGACAGGCTGCTACAATCATAGGACCCCTAGTTAGCGAAGCCCCGTCCCCTCATCAGGGCTCAGCTTCTCTCCCAGCACAAAGCTCCTCCAAGCCTCTACAAATACAGATGCCACCAATACAAAACCAAACACACACAAATACCTTCTCCTCCAACAGAACTCCCACTCAAACTCCCCTGTTTACAGCTCTATTTGCTAGCTCCAGTGACGCTGCAGCTGTCTGTGCCGCTGCCTGACTGGCTGGTGCCTTTATAGGACCCTAGTCAGGGAAGCCCCGCCCCCAATCAGGGCTCAGCTTCTCTCCCAGCACAAAGCCCCTCCAAGCCTCTACACATACAAATACTACAAATACAAAAAAAAACAAACACAAATACCTTCTCCTCCAACAGAACTCCCTCTCAAACTCCCCTGTTTACAGCTCTGTTTGATAGCTCCTGTTCCGCTGCCTGACTGGCTGCTACCTTTATAGGACCCCTAGTCAGTGAAGCCCCGCCCCCTAATCAGGGCTCAGCTTCGCTCCCAGCACAAAGCCCCTCCAAGCCTCTACACATACAGATACTACCAATACAAGACCAAACACACACACAAATACCTTCTCCTCCAACAGAACTCCCACTCAATCTCCCCTTTTTACAGCTCTGTTTGCTAGCTCCTGTACGGCTGCAGCTGTCCGTGCCGCCGCCTGACTGGCTGCTCCCTTTATAGGACCCCTAGTCAGTGAAGCCCCGCCCACTAATCAGGGCTCAGCTTCTCTCCCAGCACAAAGCCCCTCCAAGCCTCTACACACACAGATACCACCAATACAAAACAAAACACACACACAAATGCCTTCTCCTCCAACAGAACTCCCACTCAAACTCCCGTTTACAGCTCGGTTTGCTAGCTCCAGTGCCGCTGCAGCTGTCTGTGCCGCTGCCTGAGTGGCTGGTACCTTTATAGGACCCCTAGTCAGTGAAGCCCCGCCCCCTAATCAGGGCTCAGCTTCTCTTCCAGCACAAAGCCCCTACACATACAGATACTACCAATACAAAACCAAGCACACACAAATACCTTCTCCTCCAACAGAACTCCCACTCAAACTCCCCTGTTTACAGCTCTGTTTGCTAGCTCCTGTACCGCTGCCTTACTGGCTGCTCCCTTTATAGGACCCCTCGTCAGTAAAGCCCCGCCCCCTAATCAGGGCTCATCTTCTCTCCCAGCACAAAGCCCCTCCAAGCCTCTACACATACAAATACTACCAATACAAAAAACAAACACAAATACCTTCTCCTCCAAGAGAACTCCCACTAAAAGTGCCCTGTTTACAGCTCTGTTTGCTAGCTCCTGTGCCGCTGCCTGACTGGCTGCTACCTTTATAGGACCCCTAGTCAGGGAAGCCCCGCCCCCAAATCAGGGCTCAGCTTCTCTCCCAGCACAAAGCCCATCCAAGCCTCTACACATACAAATACTACAAATACAAAACCAAACACACACAAATACCTTCTCCTCCAAGAGAACTCCCACTCAAACTCCCCTGTTTAGAGCTCTGTTTGCTAGCTCCTGTGCCCCTGCAGATGTCTGTGACGCTGCCTGACTGGCTGGTACCTTTATAGGACCCCTAGTCAGTGAAACCCCGCCCCCTAATCAGGGCTCAGCTTCTCTCCCATCACAAAGCCCCTACACATACAGATACTACCAATACAAAACCAAGCACACACAAATACCTTCTCCTCCAACAGAACTCCCACTCAAACTCCTCTGTTTACAGCTCTGTTTGCTAGCTCCTGTGCCGCTGCCTGACTGGCTGCAACCTTTATAGGACCCCTAGTCAGGGAAGCCCCGCCCCCTAATCAGGGCTCAGCTTCTCTCCCAGCACAAAGCCCCTCCAAGCCTCTACACATACAGATACTACCAATACAAAACCAAACACACACAAATACCTTCTCCTCCAACAGAACTCCCACTCAAACTCCGCTGTTTACAGCTCAGTTTGCAAGCTCCTGTACCGCTGCAGCTGTCTGTGTCGCTGCCTGACTGGCTGCTCCCTTTATAGGACCCATAGTCAGTGAAGCCCCGCCCCCTAATCAGGGCTCAGCTTCTCTCCCAGCACAAAGCCCCTACACGTACAGATACCACCAATACAAAACCAAACACACACAAATACCTTCTCCTCCAACAGAACTCCCACTCAAACTCGCCTGTTTACAGCTCTGTTTGCTAGCTCCTGTACCGCTGCAGCTGTCTGTGTCGCTGCCTGACTGGCTGCTCCCTTTATAGGACCCCTCGTCAGTGAAGCCCCGCCCCCTAATCAGGGCTCAGCTTCTCTCCCAGCACAAAGCCCCTACACGTACAGATACCACCAATACAAAACCAAACACACACAAATACCTTCTCCTCCAACAGAACTCCCACTCAAAGTCCCCTGTTTACACCTCTGTTTGCTAGCTCCTGTGCCGCTGCCTGACTGGCTGCAACCTTTATAGGACCCCTAGTCAGGGAAGTCCCGCCCCCTAATCAGCTTCTCTCCCAGCACCAAGCCCCTCCAAGCCTCTACACATACAAATACTACCAATACAAAACCAAACACACACAAATACCTTCTCCTCCAAGAGAACTCCCACTCAAACTCCCCTGTTTACAGCTCTGTTTGCTAGCTCCTGTACCGCTGCCTTACTGGCTGCTCCCTTTATAGGACCCCTCGTCAGTGAAGCCCCGCCCCCTAATCAGGGCTCAGCTTCGCCCCCAGCACAAAGCCCCTCCAAGCCCCTACACATACAGATACCACCAATACAAAACCAAACACACACAAATACCTTCTCCTCCAACAGAACTCCCACTCAAACTCCCCTGTTTACAGCTCTGTTTGCTAGCTCCTGTGCCCCTGCAGCTGTCTGTGCCGCTGCCTGACTGGCTGCTACCTTTATAGGACCCCTGGTTATTGAAGCCCTGCACCCTAATCAGGGCTCAGCTTCTCTCCCAGCAAAAAGCCCTACACATACAGATATCACCAATACAAAACCAAACACACACAAATACCTTCTCCTCCAACAGAACTCCCACTAAAACTCCCCTGTTTACAGCTCTGTTTGCTATCTCCTGTGCTGCTGCAGCTGTCCGTGCCGCCGCCTGACTGGCTGCTCCCTTTATAGGACCCCTAGTCAGTGAAGCCCCGCCACTAATCAGGGCTCAGCTTCTCTCCCAGCACAAAGCCCCTACACATACACATACTACCAATACAAAACCAAACATACACAAATACCTTCTCCTCCAACATTACTCCCACTCAAACTCCCCTGTTTACAGCTCTGTTTGCTAGCTCCTGTGCCCCTGCAGCTGTCTGTGACGCTGCCTGACTGGCGGCTACCTTCATAAGACCCCTAGTCAGCAAAGGCCCGCCCCCTAATCAGGGCTCAGCTTCTCTCCCAGCACAAAGCCCCTCCAAGCCTCTACACACACAGATATCACCAATACAAAACCAAACACACACACAAATGCCTTCTCCTCCAACAGAACTCCCACTCAAACTGCCGTTTACAGCTCTGTTTGCTAGCTCCTGTGCCGCTGCAGCTGTCTGTGCCGCTGCATGACTGGCTGCTCCCTTTATAGGACCCATAGTCAGTGAAGCCCCGCCCCCTAATCAGGGCTCATCTTCTCTCCCAGCACAAAGCCCCTCCAAGCCTCTACACATACAGATACCACCAATACAAAACCAAACACACACACAAATGCCTTCTCCTCCCACAGAACTCCCACTCAAACTCCCGTGTTTACAGCTCTGTTTGCTAGCTCCAGTGCCGCTACAGCTGTCTGTGCCGCTGCCTGACTGGCTGCTACCTTTATAGGACCCCTAGTCAGTGAAGCCCCGCCCCCTAATCAGGGCTCAGCTTCTCTCCCAGCACAAAGCCCCTCCAAGCCTCTACACATACAGATACTACCAATACAAAACCAAACAAACACAAATACCTTCTCCTCCAACAGAACTCCCACTCAAACTCCGCTGTTTACAGCTCAGTTTGCAAGCTCCTGTGCTACTGCAGCTGTCTGTGCCGCTGCCTGACTGGCTGCTACCTTTATAGGACCCCTAATCAGTGAAGCCCCGCCCCCTAATCAGGGCTCAGCTTCTCTAACAGCACAAAGCCCCTACACATACAGATACCACCAATACAAAACCAAACACACACAAATACCTTCTCCTGCAACAGAACTCCCACTCCAACTCCCCTGTTTACAGCTCTGTTTGCTAGCTCCTGTGCCCCTGCAGGTGTCTGTGACGCTGCCTGACAGGCTGCTACAATCATAGGACCCCTAGTTAGCGAAGCCCCGTCCCCTCATCAGGGCTCAGCTTCTCTCCCAGCACAAAGCTCCTCCAAGCCTCTACAAATACAGATGCCACCAATACAAAACCAAACACACACAAATACCTTCTCCTCCAACAGAACTCCCACTCAAACTCCCCTGTTTACAGCTCTATTTGCTAGCTCCAGTGACGCTGCAGCTGTCTGTGCCGCTGCCTGACTGGCTGGTGCCTTTATAGGACCCTAGTCAGTGAAGCCCCGCCCCCTAATCAGGGCTCAGCTTCTCTTCCAGCACAAAGCCCCTACACATACAGATACTACCAATACAAAACCAAGCACACACAAATACCTTCTCCTCCAACAGAACTCCCACTCAAACTCCCCTGTTTACAGCTCTGTTTGCTAGCTCCTGTACCGCTGCCTTACTGGCTGCTCCCTTTATAGGACCCCTCGTCAGTAAAGCCCCGCCCCCTAATCAGGGCTCATCTTCTCTCCCAGCACAAAGCCCCTCCAAGCCTCTACACATACAAATACTACCAATACAAAAAACAAACACAAATACCTTCTCCTCCAAGAGAACTCCCACTCAAAGTCCCCTGTTTACAGCTCTGTTTGCTAGCTCCTGTGCCGCTGCCTGACTGGCTGCTACCTTTATAGGACCCCTAGTCAGGGAAGCCCCGCCCCCAAATCAGGGCTCAGCTTCTCTCCCAGCACAAAGCCCATCCAAGCCTCTACACATACAAATACTACAAATACAAAACCAAACACACACAAATACCTTCTCCTCCAAGAGAACTCCCACTCAAACTCCCCTGTTTAGAGCTCTGTTTGCTAGCTGCTGTGCCCCTGCAGATGTCTGTGACGCTGCCTGACTGGCTGGTACCTTTATAGGACCCCTAGTCAGTGAAACCCCGCCCCCTAATCAGGGCTCAGCTTCTCTCCCATCACAAAGCCCCTACACATACAGATACTACCAATACAAAACCAAGCACACACGAATACCTTCTCCTCCAACAGAACTCCCACTCAAACTCCTCTGTTTACAGCTCTGTTTGCTAGCTCCTGTGCCGCTGCCTGACTGGCTGCTACCTTTATAGGACCCCTAGTCAGGGAAGCCCCGCCCCCTAATCAGGGCTCAGCTTCTCTCCGAGCACAAAGCCCCTCCAAGCCTCTACACATACAGATACTACCAATACAAAACCAAACACACACAAATACCTTCTCCTCCAACAGAACTCCCACTCAAACTCCGCTGTTTACAGCTCAGTTTGCAAGCTCCTGTACCGCTGCAGCTGTCTGTGTCGCTGCCTGACTGGCTGCTCCCTTTATAGGACCCATAGTCAGTGAAGCCCCGCCCCCTAATCAGGGCTCAGCTTCTCTCCCAGCACAAAGCCCCTACACGTACAGATACCACCAATACAAAACCAAACACACACAAATACCGTCTCCTCCAACAGAACTCCCACTCAAACTCGCCTGTTTACAGCTCTGTTTGCTAGCTCCTGTACCGCTGCAGCTGTCTGTGTCGCTGCCTGACTGGCTGCTCCCTTTATAGGACCCCTCGTCAGTGAAGCCCCGCCCCCTAATCAGGGCTCAGCTTCTCTCCCAATCACAAAGCCCCTACACATACAGATACCACCAACAAAAAACCAAACACACACAAATACCTTCTCCTCCAACAGAACTCCCACTCAAAGTCCCCTGTTTACACCTCTGTTTGCTAGCTCCTGTGCCGCTGCCTGACTGGCTGCAACCTTTATAGGACCCCTAGTCAGGGAAGTCCCGCCCCCTAATCAGCTTCTCTCCCAGCACAAAGCCCCTCCAAGCCTCTACACATACAAATACTACCAATACAAAACCAAACACACACAAATACCTTCTCCTCCAAGAGAACTCCCACTCAAACTCCCCTGTTTACACCTCTGTTTGCTTGCTCCTGTGCCGCTGCAGCTGTCTGTGCCGCTGCCTGACTGGCTGCTACCTTTATAGGACCCCTAGTCAGTCAAATACCTTCTCCTCCAACAGAACTCCCACTCAAACTCCCCTGTTTACAGCTCTGTTTGCTAGCTCCTGTGCTGCTGCAGCTGTCCGTGCCGCCGCCTGACTGGCTGCTACCTTCATAAGACCCCTAGTCAGCAAAGGCCCGCCCCCTAATCAGGGCTCAGCTTCTCTCCCAGCACAAAGCCCCTCCAAGCCTCTACACACACAGATATCACCAATACAAAACCAAACACACACACAAATGCCTTCTCCTCCAACAGAACTCCCACTCAAACTGCCGTTTACAGCTCTGTTTGCGAGCTCCAGAGCCGCTGCAGCTGTCTGTGCCGCTGCATGACTGGCTGCTCCCTTTATAGGACGCCTAGTCAGTGAAGCCCCGCCCCCTAATCAGGGCTCAGCTTCTCTCCCAGCACAAAGCCCCTACACATACAGATACCACCAATACAAAACCAAACAAACACAAATACCTTCTCCTCCAACAGAACTCCCACTCAAACTCCCCTGTTTACAGCTCTGTTTGCTAGCTCCTGTACCGCTGCAGCTGTCTGTTCAGCTGCCTGACTGGCTGCTCCCTTTATAGGACCCCTCGTCAGTGAAGCCCCGCCCCCTAATCAGGGCTCAGCTTCTCTCCCAGCACAAAGCCCCTCTACGCCTCTACACATACAGATACCACAAATACAAAACCAAACACACACACAAATACCTTTCCTCCAACAGAACTCTGACTCAAACTCCCCTGTTTACAGCTCTGTTTGCTAGCTCCTGTATCGCTGCAGCTGTCTGTGCAGCTGCCTGATTGGCTGCTCCCTTTATAGGACCCCTAGTCAGTGAAGCCCCGCCCCCTAATCAGGGCTCAGCTTCTCTCCCAGCACAAAGCCCCTACACATACAGATACCACAAATACAAAACCAAACACACACAAATACCTTCTCCTCCAACAGAACTCCCTCTCAAACTCCCCTGTTTACAGCTCAGTTTGCTAGCTCCTGTTCCGCTGCAGCTATCTGTGCCCCTGCCTGACTGGCTGCTCCCTTTATAGGACCCCTAGTCAATGAAGCCCCGCCCCCTAATCAGGGCTCAGCTTTTCTCCCAGCACAAAGCCCCTACACGTACAGATACTACCAATACAAAACCAAACACACACAAATAACTTCTCCTCCAACAGAAGTCCCACTCAAACTCCCCTGTTTACAGCTCTGTTTGCTAGCTCCTGTGCCGCTGCCTGACTGGCTGCTATCTTTATAGGACCCCTCGCCAGTGAAGCCCCGCCCCCTAATCAGGGCTGAGCTTCTCTCCCAGCACAAAGCCCCTCCAAGCCTCTAAACATACATATACCACCAATACAAAACCAAACACACAAATACCTTCTCGTCCAACAGAACTCCCACTCAAACTCCCCTGTTTACAGCTCTGTTTGCTAGCTCCTGTGCCGCTGCAGCTGTCCGTGCCACCGCCTGACTGGCTGCTCCCTTTATAGGACCCCTTGTCAGTGAAGCCCCGCCCCCTAATCAGGGCTCAGCTTCTCTCCCAGCACAAAGCCCCTCCAAGCCTCTACACATACAAATACTACCAATACAAAACCAAACAAACACAAATACCTTCTCCTCCAACAGAAGTCCCACTCAAACTCCCCTGTTTACAGCTCTGTTTGCTAGCTCCTGTGCCGCTGCCTGACTGGCTGCTACCTTTATAGGACCCCTAGTCAGGGAAGCCCCGCCCCGTAATCAGGGCTCAGCTTCTCTCCCAGCACAAAGCCCCTACACATACAGATACCACCAATACAAAACCAAACACACACAAATACCTTCTCCTCCAACAGAACTCCCACTCAAACTCCCCTGTTTACAGCTCTGTTTGCTAGCTCCTGTGCCGCTGCCTGACTGGCTGCTACCTTTATAGGACCCCTAGTCAGGGAAGCCCCGCCCCCTAATCAGGGCTCAGCTTCTCTCCCAGCACAAAGCCCCTCCAAGCCTCTACACATACAGATACTACCAATACAAAACCAAACACACACACAAATACCTTCTCCTCCAACACAACTCCCACTCAAACTCCCCTGTTTACAGCTCAGTTTGCAAGCTCCTGTGCCACTGCAGCTGTCTGTGCCGCTGCCTGACTGGCTGCTACCTTTATAGGACCCCTGGTTAGTGAAGCCCTGCACCCTAATCAGGGCTCAGCTTCTCTTCCAGCAAAAAGCCCCTACACATATAGATATCACCAATACAAAACCAAGCACACACAAATACCTTCTCCTCCAACAGAACTCCCACTCAAACTCCCCTGTTTACAGCTCTGTTTGCTAGCTCCTGTGCTGCTGCCTGACTGGCTGCTACCTTTATAGGACCCCTAGTCAGGGAAGCCCCGCCCCCTAATAAGGGCTCAGGTTCTCTCCCAGCACAAAGCCCCTACACATACAGATACTACCAACACAAAACCAAACACACACAAATACCTTCTCCTCCAACAGAACTCCCACTCAAACTCGCCTGTTTACAGCTCTGTTTGCTAGCTCCTGTACCGCTGCAGCTGTCTGTGTCGCTGCCTGACTGGCTGCTCCCTTTATAGGACCCATAGTCAGTGAAGCCCCGCCCCCTAATCAGGGCTCAGCTCTCTCCCAGCACGAAGCCCCTACACGTACAGATACCACCAATACAAAACCAAACACACACAAATACCTTCTCCTCCAACAGAACTCCCACTCAAACTCCCCTGTTTACAGCTCTGTCTGCTAGCTCCTGTCCCGCTGCAGCGCTCTGTGTCGCTGCCTGACTGGCTGCTCCCTTTGTAGGAACCCTCGTCAGTGAAGCCCCGCCCCCTAATCAGGGCTCAGCTTCTCTCCCAGCACAAAGCCCCTCCAAGCCTCTACACATACAGATACCACCAATACAAAACCAAACACACACACAAATACCTTCTCCTCCAACAGAACTCCCACTCAAACTCCCCTGTTTACACCTCTGTTTGCTAGCTCCTGTGCCGCTGCCTGACTGGCTGCAACCTTTATAGGACCCCTAGTCAGGGAAGTCCCGCCCCCAAATCAGCTTCTCTCCCAGCACAAAGCCCCTCAAAGCCTCTACACATACAAATACTACCAATACAAAACCAAACACACACAAATACCTTCTCCTCCAAGAGAACTCCCACTCAAACTCCCCTGTTTACACCTCTGTTTGCTAGCTCCTGTGCCGCTGCAGCTGTCTGTGCCGCTGCCTGACTGGCTGCTACCTTTATAGGACCCCTAGTCAGTCAAATACCTTCTCCTCCAACAGAACTCCCACTCAAACTCCCCTGTTTACAGCTCTGTTTGCTAGCTCCTGTACCGCTGCCTCACTGGCTGCTCCCTTTATAGGACCCCTCGTCAGTGAAGCCCCGCCCCCTAATCAGGGCTCAGCTTCGCCCCTAGCACAAAGCCCCTCCAAGCCTCTACACATACAGATACTACCAATACAAAACTAAACACACACACAAATACCTTCTCCTCCAACAGAACTCCCACTCAAACTCCCCTGTTTACAGCTCAGTTTGCAAGCTCCTGTATCGCTGCAGCTGTCTGTTCAGCTGCCTGACTGGCTGCTCCCTTTATCGGACCCCTCGTCAGTGAAGCCCCGCCCCCTAATCAGGGCTCAGCTTCTCTCTCAGCACAAAGCCCCTACACATACAGATACCACCAACAAAAAACCAAACACACACAAATACCTTCTCCTCCAACAGAACTCCCACTCAAACTCCCCTGTTTACAGCTCTGTTTGCTAGCTCCTGTACCGCTGCAGCTGTCTGTGTCGCTGCCTGACTGGCTGCTCCCTTTATAGGACCCCTCGTCAGTGAAGCCCCGCCCCCTAATCAGGGCTCAGCTTCTCTCCCACCACAAAGCCCCTCCAAGCCTCTACACATACAGATACTACCAATACAAAACCGAACAAACACAAATACCTTCTCCTCCAACAGAACTCCCACTCAAACTCCGCTGTTTACAGCTCAGTTTGCAAGCTCCTGTGCTACTGCAGCTGTCTGTGCCGCTGCCTGACTGGCTGCTACCTTTATAGGACCCCTAATCAGTGAAGCCCCGCCCCCTATTCAGGGCTCAGGTTCTCTCCCAGCACAAAACCCCTCCAAGCCTCAACACATACAAATACTACCAATACAAAAAACAAAACACAAATACCTTCTCCTCCAAGAGAACTCCAACTCAAACTCCCCTGTTTACACCTCTGTTTGCTAGCTCCTGTGCCGCTGCAGCTGTCTGTGCCGCTGCCTGACTGGCTGCTACCTTTATAGGACCCCTAGTCAGTCAAATACCTTCTCCTCCCACAGAACTCCCACTCAAACTCCCCTGTTTACAGCTCTGTTTGCTAGCTCCTGTACCGCAGCCTTACTGGCTGCTCCCTTTATAGGACCCCTCGTCAGTGAAGCCCCGCCCCCTAATCAGGGCTCAGCTTCGCCCCCAGCACAAAGCCCCTCCAAGCCCCTACACATACAGATACCACCAATACAAAACCAAACACACACAAATACCTTCTCCTCCAACAGAACTCCCACTCAAACTCCCCTGTTTACAGCTCTGTTTGCTAGCTCCTGTGCCCCTGCAGCTGTCTGTGCCGCTGCCTGACTGGCTGGTACCTTTATAGGACCTCTAGTCAGTGAAGCCCCGCCACTAATCAGGGCTCAGCTTCTCTCCCAGCACAAAGCCTCTACACATACACATACTACCAATACAAAACCAAACATACACAAATACCTTCTCCTCCAACAGAACTCCCACTCAAACTCCCCTGTTTACAGCTCTGTTTGCTAGCTCCTGTGCCCCTGCAGCTGTCTGTGATGCTGCCTGACTGGCGGCTACCTTCATAAGACCCCTAGTCAGCAAAGGCCCGCCCCCTAATCAGGGCTCAGCTTCTCTCCCAGCACAAAGCCCCTCCAAGCCTCTACACACACAGATACCACCAATACAAAACCAAACAGACACACAAATGCCTTCTCCTCCAACAGAACTCCCACTCAAACTCCCGTTTACAGCTTTGTTTGCGAGCTCCAGAGCCGCTGCAGCTGTCTGTGCCGCTGCATGACTGGCTGGTACCTTTATAGGACGCCTAGTCAGTGAAGCCCCGCCCCCTAATCAGGGCTCAGCTTCTCTCCCAGCACAAAGCCCCTGCACATACAGATACTACCAATACAAAACCAAGCACACACAAATACCTTCTCCTCCAACAGAACTCCCACTCAAACTCGCCTGTTTACAGCTCTGTTTGCTAGCTCCTGTACCGCTGCAGCTGTCTGTGTCGCTGCCTGACTGGCTGCTCCCTTTATAGGACCCATAGTCAGTGAAGCCCCGCCCCCTAATCAGGGCTAGGCTTCTCTCCCAGCACAAAGCCCCTACACATACAGATACCACCAATGCAAAACCAAACACACACAAATACCTTCTCCTCCAACAGAACTCCCACTCAAACTCCCCTGTTTACAGCTCTGTTTGCTAGCTCCTGTACCGCTGCAGCTGTCTGTGTCGCTGCCTGACTGGCTGCTCCCTTTATAGGACCCCTCGTCAGTGAAGCCCCGCCCCCTAATCAGGGCTCAGCTTCTCTCCCAGCACAAAGCCCCTCTACGCCTCTACACATACAGATACCACAAATACAAAACCAAACACACACACAAATACCTTTCCTCCAACAGAACTCCCACTCAAACTCCCCTGTTTACAGCTCTGTTTGCTAGCTCCTGTATCGCTGCAGCTGTCTGTGCAGCTGCCTGATTGGCTGCTCCCTTTATAGGACCCCTAGTCAGTGAAGCCCCGCCCCCTAATCAGGGCTCAGCTTCTCTCCCAGCACAAAGCCCCTACACATACAGATACCACAAATACAAAACCAAACACACACAAATACCTTCTCCTCCAACAGAACTCCCTCTCAAACTCCCCTGTTTACAGCTCCGTTTGCTAGCTCCTGTGCCGCTGCAGCTGTCCGTGCCACCGCCTGACTGGCTGCTCCCTTTATAGGACCCCTAGTCAGTGAAGCCCCGCCACTAATCAGGGCTCAGCTTCTCTCCCAGCACAAAGCCCCTACACATACACATACTACCAATACAAAACCAAACACACACAAATACCTTCTCCTCCAACAGAAGTCCCACTCAAACTCCCCTGTTTACAGCTCTGTTTGCTAGCTCCTGTGCCGCTGCCTGACTGGCTGCTATCTTTATAGGACCCCTCGTCAGTGAAGCCCCGCCCCCTAATCAGGGCTGAGCTTCTCTCCCAGCACAAAGCCCCTCCAAGCCTCTAAACATACATATACCACCAATACAAAACCAAACACACAAATACCTTCTCGTCCAACAGAACTCCCACTCAAACTCCCCTGTTTACAGCTCTGTTTGCTAGCTCCTGTGCCGCTGCAGCTGTCCGTGCCACCGCCTGACTGGCTGCTCCCTTTATAGGACCCCTTGTCAGTGAAGCCCCGCCCCCTAATCAGGGCTCAGCTTCTCTCCCAGCACAAAGCCCCTCCAAGCCTCTACACATACAGATACTAGCAATACAAAACCAAACAAACACAAATACCTTCTCCTCCAACAGAACTCCCACTCAAACTCCGCTGTTTACAGCTCTGTTTGCTAGCTCCTGTGCCGCTGCCTGACTGGCTGCTAACTTTATAGGACCCCCAGTCAGTGAAACACCGCCCCCTAATCAGGGCTCAGCTTCTCTCCCAGCACAAAGCCCCTACACATACACATATTACCAATACAAAACCAAACACACACAAATACCTTCTCCTCCAACAGAACTCCCACTCAAACTCCCCTGTTTACAGCTCTGTTTGCTAGCTCCTGTGCCCCTGCAGCTGTCTGTGACGCTGCCTGACTGGCGGCTACCTTCATAGGACCCCTAGTCAGCGAAGGCCCGCCCCCTAATCAGGGCTCATCTTCTCTCCCAGCACAAAGCCGCTCCAAGCCTCTACACACACAGATACCACCAATACAAAACCAAACACACACACAAATGACTTCTCCTCCAACAGAACTCCGACTCAAACTGCCGTTTACAGCTCGGTTTGCTAGCTCCAGTGCCGCTGCAGCTGTCTGTGCCGCTGCCTGACTGGCTGGTACCTTTATAGCACCCCTAGTCAGTGAAACCCCGCTCCCTAATCAGGGCTCAGCTTCTCTCCCATCACAAAGCCCCTACACATACAGATACTACCAATACAAAACCAAGCACACACAAATACCTTCTCTTCCAACAGAACTCCCTCTCAAACTCCTCTGTTTACAGCTCTGTTTGCTAGCTCCTGTGCCGCTGCCTGACTGGCTGCTACCTTTATAGGACCCCTAGTCAGGGAAGCCCCGCCCCGTAATCAGGGCTCAGCTTCTCTCCCAGCACAAAGCCCCTCCAAGCCTCTACACATACAGATACTACCAATACAAAACCAAACACACACACAAATACCTTCTCCTCCAACAGAACTCCCACTCAAACTCCCCTGTTTACAGCTCTGTTTGCTAGCTCCTGTGCCACTGCAGCTGTCTGTGCCGCTGCCTGACTGGCTGCTACCTTTATAGGACCCCTGGTTAGTGAAGCCCTGCACCCTAATCAGGGCTCAGCTTCTCTTCCAGCAAAAAGCCCCTACACATACAGATATCACCAATACAAAACCAAGCACACACAAATACGTTCTCCTCCAACAGAACTCCCACTCAAACTCCCCTGTTTACAGCTCTGTTGGCTAGCTCATGTACCGCTGCCTTACTGGCTGCTCCCTTTATAGGACCCCTCGTCAGTGAAGCCCCGCCCCCTAATCAGGGCTAGGCTTCTCTCCCAGCACAAAGCCCCTACACATACAGATACCACCAACACAAAACCAAACACACACAAATACCTTCTCCTCCAACAGAACTCCCACTGAAACTCGCTTGTTTACAGCTCTGTTTGCTAGCTCCTGTACCGCTGCAGCTGTCTGTGTCGCTGCCTGACTGGCTGCTCCCTTTATAGGACCCATAATCAGTGAAGCCCCGCCCCCTAATCAGGGCTCAGCTTCTCTCCCAGCACAAAGCCCCTACACATACAGATACCACCAATACAAAACCAAACACACACAAATATCTTCTCCTCCAACAGAACTCCCACTCAAACTCCCCTATTTACAGCTCTGTTTGCTAGCTCCTGTGCCGCTGCCTGACTGGCTGCTACCTTTATAGGACCCCTAGTCAGGGAAGCCCCGCCCCCTAATCAGGGCTCAGCTTCTCTCCCAGCACAAAGCCCCTCCAAGCCTCTACACATACAGATACTACCAATACAAAACCAAACACACACACAAATACCTTCTCCTCCAACACAACTCCCACTCAAACTCCCCTGTTTACAGCTCAGTTTGCAAGCTCCTGTGCCACTGCAGCTGTCTGTGCCGCTGCCTGACTGGCTGCTACCTTTATAGGACCCCTGGTTAGTGAAGCCCTGCACCCTAATCAGGGCTCAGCTTCTCTTCCAGCAAAAAGCCCCTACACATACAGATATCACCAATACAAAACCAAGCACACACAAATACCTTCTCCTCCAACAGAACTCCCACTCAAACTCCCCTGTTTACAGCTCTGTTTGCAAGCTCCTGTGCCACTGCAGCTGTCTGTGCCGCTGCCTGACTGGCTGCTACCTTTATAGGACCCCTAGTCAGGGAAGCCCCGCCCCCTAATAAGGGCTCAGGTTCTCTCCCAGCACAAAGCCCCTACACATACAGATACCACCAACACAAAACCAAACACACACAAATACCTTCTCCTCCAACAGAACTCCCACTCAAACTCCCGTTTACAGCTCTGTTTGCTAGCTCCAGAGCCGCTGCAGCTGTCTGTGTCGCTGCATGACTGGCTGGTACCTTTATAGGACCCATAGTCAGTGAAGCCCCGCCCCCTAATCAGGGCTCAGCTTCTCTCCCAGCACAAAGCCCCTACACGTACAGATACCACCAATACAAAACCAAACACACACAAATACCTTCTCCTCCAACAGAACTCCCACTCAAACTCCCCTGTTTACAGCTCTGTTTGCTAGCTCCTGTACCGCTGCAGCTGTCTGTGCCGCTGCCTGACTGGCTGCTACCTTTATAGGACCCCTGGTTAGTGAAGCCCTGCACCCTAATCAGGGCTCAGCTTCTCTTCCAGCAAAAAGCCCCTACACATACAGATATCACCAATACAAAACCAAGCACACACAAATACCTTCTCCTCCAACAGAACTCCCACTCAAACTCCCCTGTTTACAGCTCTGTTTGCTAGCTCCTGTGCCACTGCAGCTGTCTGTGCCGCTGCCTGACTGGCTGCTACCTTTATAGGACCCCTAGTCAGGGAAGCCCCGCCCCCTAATAAGGGCTCAGGTTCTCTCCCAGCACAAAGCCCCTACACATACAGATACCACCAACACAAAACCAAGCACACACAAATACCTTCTCCTCCAACAGAACTCCCACTCAAACTCCCCTGTTTACACCTCTGTTTGCTAGCTCCTGTGCCGCTGCCTGACTGGCTGCAACCTTTATAGGACCCCTAGTCAGGGAAGTCCCGCCCCCTAATCAGCTTCTCTCCCAGCACAAAGCCCCTCAAAGCCTCTACACATACAAATACTACCAATACAAAACCAAACACACACACAAATACCTTCTCCTCCAACAGAACTCCCACTCAAACTCCCCTGTTTACAGCTCAGTTTGCAAGCTCCTGTATCGCTGCAGCTGTCTGTTCAGCTGCCTGACTGGCTGCTCCCTTTATCGGACCCCTCGTCAGTGAAGCCCCGCCCCCTAATCAGGGCTCAGCTTCTCTCCCAGCACAAAGCCCCTACACATACAGATACCACCAACAAAAAACCAAACACACACAAATACCTTCTCCTCCAACAGAACTCCCACTCAAACTCCGCTGTTTACAGCTCAGTTTGCAAGCTCCTGTGCTACTGCAGCTGTCTGTGCCGCTGCCTGACTGGCTGCTACCTTTATAGGACCCCTAGTCAGTCAAATACCTTCTCCTCCAACAGAACTCCCACTCAAACTCCCCTGTTTACAGCTCTGTTTGCTAGCTCCTGTACCGCAGCCTTACTGGCTGCTCCCTTTATAGGACCCCTCGTCAGTGAAGCCCCGCCCCCTAATCAGGGCTCAGCTTCGCCCCCAGCACAAAGCCCCTCCAAGCCCCTACACATACAGATACCACCAATACAAAACCAAATACACACAAATACCTTCTCCTCCAACAGAACTCCCACTAAAACTCCCCTGTTTACAGCTCTGTTTGCTAGCTCCTGTGCTGCTGCAGCTGTCCGTGCCGCCGCCTGACGGGCTGCTCCCTTTATAGGACCTATAGTCAGTGAAGCCCCGCCACTAATCAGGGCTCAGCTTCTCTCCCAGCACAAAGCCTCTACACATACATATACTACCAATACAAAACCAAACATACACAAATACCTTCTCCTCCAACAGAACTCCCACTCAAACTCCCCTGTTTACAGCTCTGTTTGCTAGCTCCTGTGCCCCTGCAGCTGTCTGTGACGCTGCCTGACTGGCGGCTACCTTCATAAGACCCCTAGTCAGCAAAGGCCCGCCCCCTAATCAGGACTCAGCTTCTCTCCCAGCACAAAGCCCCTCCAAGCCTCTACACACACAGATACCACCAATACAAAACCAAACAGACACACAAATGCCTTCTCCTCCAACAGAACTCCCACTCAAACTCCCCTGTTTACAGCTCTGTTTGCTAGCTCCAGTGCCGCTGCAGCTGTCTGTGCCACTGCCTGACTGGCTGGTACCTTTATAGGACGCCTAGTCAGTGAAGCCCCGCCCCCTAATCAGGGCTCAGCTTCTCTCCCAGCACAAAGCCCCTGCACATACAGATACTACCAATACAAAACCAAGCACACACAAATACCTTCTCCTCCAACAGAACTCCCACTCAAACTCGCCTGTTTACAGCTCTGTTTGCTAGCTCCTGTACCGCTGCAGCTGTCTGTGTCGCTGCCTGACTGGCTGCTCCCTTTATAGGACCCATAGTCAGTGAAGCCCCGCCCCCTAATCAGGGCTCAGCTTCTCTCCCAGGACAAAGCCCCTCTACGCCTCTACACATACAGATACCACAAATACAAAACCAAACACACACACAAATACCTTTCCTCCAACAGAACTCCCACTCAAACTCCCCTGTTTACAGCTCTGTTTGCTAGCTCCTGTATCGCTGCAGCTGTCTGTGCAGCTGCCTGATTGGCTGCTCCCTTTATAGGACCCCTAGTCAGTGAAGCCCCGCCCCCTAATCAGGGCTCAGCTTCTCTCCCAGCACAAAGCCCCTACACATACAGATACCACAAATACAAAACCAAACACACACAAATACCTTCTCTACAACAGAACTCCCTCTCAAACTCCCCTGTTTACAGCTCCGTTTGCTAGCTCCTGTTCCGCTGCAGCTGTCTGTGCCCCTGCCTGACTGGCTGCTCCCTTTATAGGACCCCTAGTCAGTGAAGCCCCGCCCCCTAATCAGGGCTCAGCTTTTCTCCCAGCACAAAGCCCCTACACATACAGATACTACCAATACAAAACCAAACGCACACAAATACCTTCTCCTCCAACAGAAGTCCCACTCAAACTCCCCTGTTTACAGCTCTGTTTGCTAGCTCCTGTGCCGCTGCCTGACTGGCTGCTATCTTTATAGGACCCCTCGTCAGTGAAGCCCCGCCCCCTAATCAGGGCTCAGCTTCTCTCCCAGCACAAAGCCCCTCCAAGCCTCTAAACATACATATACCACCAATACAAAACCAAACACACAAATACCTTCTCGTCCAACAGAACTCCCACTCAAACTCCCCTGTTTACAGCTCTGTTTGCTAGCTCCTGTGCCGCTGCAGCTGTCCGTGCCACCGCCTGACTGGCTGCTCCCTTTATAGGACCCCTTGTCAGTGAAGCCCCGCCCCCTAATCAGGGCTCAGCTTCTCTCCCAGCACAAAGCCCCTCCAAGCCTCTACACATACAGATACTAGCAATACAAAACCAAAAACACACAAATACCTTCTCCTCCAACAGAACTGCCACTCAAACTCCGCTGTTTACACGTCAGTTTGCAAGCTCCTGTGCTACTGCAGCTGTCTGTGCCGCTGCCTGACTGGCTGCTACCTTTATAGGACCCCTAATCAGTGAAGCCCCGCCCCCTAATCAGGGCTCAGGTTCTCTCCCAGCACAAAGCCCCTCCAAGCCTCTACACATACAAATACTACCAATACAAAAAACAAACACAAATACCTTCTCCTCCAACAGAACTCCCACTCAAAGTCCCCTGTTTACAGCTCTGTTTGCTAGCTCCTGTGCCGCTGCCTGACTGGCTGCTAATTTTATAGGACCCCCAGTCAGTGAAACACCGCCCCCTAATCAGGGCTCAGCTTCTCTCCCAGCACAAAGCCCCTACACATACACATATTACCAATACAAAACCAAACACACACAAATACCTTCTCCTCCAACAGAACTCCCACTCAAACTCCCCTGTTTACAGCTCTGTTTGCTAGCTCCTGTGCCCCTGCAGCTGTCTGTGATGCTGCCTGACTGGCGGCTACCTTCATAGGACCCCTAGTCAGCGAAGGCCCGCCCCCTAATCAGGGCTCATCTTCTCTCCCAGCACAAAGCCGCTCCAAGCCTCTACACACAGATACCACCAATACAAAACCAAACACACACACAAATGACTTCTCCTCCAACAGAACTCCGACTCAAACTGCCGTTTACAGCTCGGTTTGCTAGCTCCAGTGCCGCTGCAGCTGTCTGTGCCGCTGCCTGACTGGCTGGTACCTTTATAGCACCCCTAGTCAGTGAAACCCCGCCACCTAATCAGGGCTCAGCTTCTCTCCCATCACAAAGCCCCTACACATACAGATACTACCAATACAAACCCAAGCACACACAAATACCTTCTCTTCCAACAGAACTCCCTCTCAAACTCCTCTGTTTACAGCTCTGTTTGCTAGCTCCTGTGCCGCTGCCTGACTGGCTGCTACCTTTATAGGACCCCTAGTCAGTGAAGCCCCGCCCCCTAATCAGGGCTCAGCTTCTCTCCCAGCACAAAGCCCCTACACATACAGATACCACCAACACAAAACCAAACACACACAAATACCTTCTCCTCCAACAGAACTCCCACTCAAACTCCCCTGTTTACAGCTCTGTTTGCTAGCTCCTGTGCCCCTGCAGCTGTCTGTGACGCTGCGTGACTGGCTGCTACAATCATAGGACCCCTAGTCAGGGAAGCCCCGCCCCCTAATCAGGGCTCAGATTCTCTCCCAGCACAAAGCCTCTACTCATACAGACACTACCAATACAAAACCAAACACACAAATACCTTCTCCTCCAACAGAACTCCCTCTCAAACTCACCTGTTTACAGCTCTGTTTGCTAGCTCCTGTGCCGCTGCAGCTGTCTGTTCCCCTGCCTGACTGGCTGCTCCCTTTATACGACCCCTAGTCAGTGAAGCCCCGCCCCCTAATCAGGGCTCAGCTTTTCTCCCAGCACAAAGACCCTACACATACAGATACTACCAATACAAAACGAAACACACACAAATACCTTCTATTCCAACAGAACTCCCACTCAAACTCCCCTGTTTACAGCTCTGTTTGCTAGCTTCTGTGCCGCTGCCTGACTGGCTGCTACCTTTCTAGGACCCATAGTCAGTGAAGCCCCGCCCCCTAATCAGGGCTCAGCTTTTCTCCCAGCACAAAGACCCTACACATACAGATACTACCAATACAAAACGAAACACACACAAATACCTTCTCTTCCAACAGAACTCCCACTCAAACTCCCCTGTTTACAGCTCTCTTTGCTAGCTCCTGTGCCACTGCAGCTGTCTGTGCAGCTGCCTGACTGGCTGCTCCCTTTATAGGACCCCTAGTCAGGGAAGCCCCGCCCCCTAATCAGGGCTCAGCTTCTCTCCCAGCACAAAGCCCCTCCAAGCCTCTACACATACAGATACTACCAATACAAAACCAAACACACACACAAATACCTTCTCCTCCAACACAACTCCCACTCAAACTCCCCTGTTTACAGCTCAGTTTGCAAGCTCCTGTGCCACTGCAGCTGTCTGTGCCGCTGCCTGACTGGCTGCTACCTTTATAGGACCCCTGGTTAGTGAAGCCCTGCACCCTAATCAGGGCTCAGCTTCTCTTCCAGCAAAAAGCCCCTACACATATAGATATCACCAATACAAAACCAAGCACACACAAATACCTTCTCCTCCAACAGAACTCCCACTCAAACTCCCCTGTTTACAGCTCTGTTTGCTAGCTCCTGTGCTGCTGCCTGACTGGCTGCTACCTTTATAGGACCCCTAGTCAGGGAAGCCCCGCCCCCTAATAAGGGCTCAGGTTCTCTCCCAGCACAAAGCCCCTACACATACAGATACTACCAACACAAAACCAAACACACACAAATACCTTCTCCTCCAACAGAACTCCCACTCAAACTCGCCTGTTTACAGCTCTGTTTGCTAGCTCCTGTACCGCTGCAGCTGTCTGTGTCGCTGCCTGACTGGCTGCTCCCTTTATAGGACCCATAGTCAGTGAAGCCCCGCCCCCTAATCAGGGCTCAGCTTCTCTCCCAGCACGAAGCCCCTACACGTACAGATACCACCAATACAAAACCAAACACACACAAATACCTTCTCCTCCAACAGAACTCCCACTCAAACTCCCCTGTTTACAGCTCTGTCTGCTAGCTCCTGTCCCGCTGCAGCGCTCTGTGTCGCTGCCTGACTGGCTGCTCCCTTTGTAGGAACCCTCGTCAGTGAAGCCCCGCCCCCTAATCAGGGCTCAGCTTCTCTCCCAGCACAAAGCCCCTCCAAGCCTCTACACATACAGATACCACCAATACAAAACCAAACACACACAAATACCTTCTCCTCCAACAGAACTCCCACTCAAACTCCCCTGTTTACACCTCTGTTTGCTAGCTCCTGTGCCGCTGCCTGACTGGCTGCAACCTTTATAGGACCCCTAGTCAGGGAAGTCCCGCCCCCAAATCAGCTTCTCTCCCAGCACAAAGCCCCTCAAAGCCTCTACACATACAAATACTACCAATACAAAACCAAACACACACAAATACCTTCTCCTCCAAGAGAACTCCCACTCAAACTCCCCTGTTTACACCTCTGTTTGCTAGCTCCTGTGCCGCTGCAGCTGTCTGTGCCGCTGCCTGACTGGCTGCTACCTTTATAGGACCCCTAGTCAGTCAAATACCTTCTCCTCCAACAGAACTCCCACTCAAACTCCCCTGTTTACACCTCTGTTTGCTAGCTCCTGTACCGCTGCCTCACTGGCTGCTCCCTTTATAGGACCCCTCGTCAGTGAAGCCCCGCCCCCTAATCAGGGCTCAGCTTCGCCCCTAGCACAAAGCCCCTCCAAGCCTCTACACATACAGATACTACCAATACAAAACCAAACACACACACAAATACCTTCTCCTCCAACAGAACTCCCACTCAAACTCCCCTGTTTACAGCTCAGTTTGCAAGCTCCTGTATCGCTGCAGCTGTCTGTTCAGCTGCCTGACTGGCTGCTCCCTTTATCGGACCCCTAGTCAGGGAAGCCCCGCCCCCTAATAAGGGCTCAGGTTCTCTCCCAGCACAAAGCCCCTACACATACAGATACTACCAACACAAAACCAAACACACACAAATACCTTCTCCTCCAACAGAACTCCCACTCAAACTCGCCTGTTTACAGCTCTGTTTGCTAGCTCCTGTGCCCCTGCAGGTGTCTGTGACGCTGCCTGACAGGCTGCTACAATCATAGGACCCCTAGTTAGCGAAGCCCCGTCCCCTCATCAGGGCTCAGCTTCTCTCCCAGCACAAAGCTCCTCCAAGCCTCTACAAATACAGATGCCACCAATACAAAACCAAACACACACAAATACCTTCTCCTCCAACAGAACTCCCACTCAAACTCCCCTGTTTACAGCTCTATTTGCTAGCTCCAGTGACGCTGCAGCTGTCTGTGCCGCTGCCTGACTGGCTGGTGCCTTTATAGGACCCTAGTCAGGGAAGCCCCGCCCCCAATCAGGGCTCAGCTTCTCTCCCAGCACAAAGCCCCTCCAAGCCTCTACACATACAAATACTACAAATACAAAAAAAAACAAACACAAATACCTTCTCCTCCAACAGAACTCCCTCTCAAACTCCCCTGTTTACAGCTCTGTTTGATAGCTCCTGTTCCGCTGCCTGACTGGCTGCTACCTTTATAGGACCCCTAGTCAGTGAAGCCCCGCCCCCTAATCAGGGCTCAGCTTCGCTCCCAGCACAAAGCCCCTCCAAGCCTCTACACATACAGATACTACCAATACAAGACCAAACACACACACAAATACCTTCTCCTCCAACAGAACTCCCACTCAATCTCCCCTTTTTACAGCTCTGTTTGCTAGCTCCTGTACGGCTGCAGCTGTCCGTGCCGCCGCCTGACTGGCTGCTCCCTTTATAGGACCCCTAGTCAGTGAAGCCCCGCCCACTAATCAGGGCTCAGCTTCTCTCCCAGCACAAAGCCCCTCCAAGCCTCTACACACACAGATACCACCAATACAAAACAAAACACACACACAAATGCCTTCTCCTCCAACAGAACTCCCACTCAAACTCCCGTTTACAGCTCGGTTTGCTAGCTCCAGTGCCGCTGCAGCTGTCTGTGCCGCTGCCTGAGTGGCTGGTACCTTTATAGGACCCCTAGTCAGTGAAGCCCCGCCCCCTAATCAGGGCTCAGCTTCTCTTCCAGCACAAAGCCCCTACACATACAGATACTACCAATACAAAACCAAGCACACACAAATACCTTCTCCTCCAACAGAACTCCCACTCAAACTCCCCTGTTTACAGCTCTGTTTGCTAGCTCCTGTACCGCTGCCTTACTGGCTGCTCCCTTTATAGGACCCCTCGTCAGTAAAGCCCCGCCCCCTAATCAGGGCTCATCTTCTCTCCCAGCACAAAGCCCCTCCAAGCCTCTACACATACAAATACTACCAATACAAAAAACAAACACAAATACCTTCTCCTCCAAGAGAACTCCCACTCAAAGTGCCCTGTTTACAGCTCTGTTTGCTAGCTCCTGTGCCGCTGCCTGACTGGCTGCTACCTTTATAGGACCCCTAGTCAGGGAAGCCCCGCCCCCAAATCAGGGCTCAGCTTCTCTCCCAGCACAAAGCCCATCCAAGCCTCTACACATACAAATACTACAAATACAAAACCAAACACACACAAATACCTTCTCCTCCAAGAGAACTCCCACTCAAACTCCCCTGTTTAGAGCTCTGTTTGCTAGCTCCTGTGCCCCTGCAGATGTCTGTGACGCTGCCTGACTGGCTGGTACCTTTATAGGACCCCTAGTCAGTGAAACCCCGCCCCCTAATCAGGGCTCAGCTTCTCTCCCATCACAAAGCCCCTACACATACAGATACTACCAATACAAAACCAAGCACACACAAATACCTTCTCCTCCAACAGAACTCCCACTCAAACTCCTCTGTTTACAGCTCTGTTTGCTAGCTCCTGTGCCGCTGCCTGACTGGCTGCTACCTTTATAGGACCCCTAGTCAGGGAAGCCCCGCCCCCTAATCAGGGCTCAGCTTCTCTCCCAGCACAAAGCCCCTCCAAGCCTCTACACATACAGATACTACCAATACAAAACCAAACACACACAAATACCTTCTCCTCCAACAGAACTCCCACTCAAACTCCGCTGTTTACAGCTCAGTTTGCAAGCTCCTGTACCGCTGCAGCTGTCTGTGTCGCTGCCTGACTGGCTGCTCCCTTTATAGGACCCATAGTCAGTGAAGCCCCGCCCCCTAATCAGGGCTCAGCTTCTCTCCCAGCACAAAGCCGCTACACGTACAGATACCACCAATACAAAACCAAACACACACAAATACCTTCTCCTCCAACAGAACTCCCACTCAAACTCGCCTGTTTACAGCTCTGTTTGCTAGCTCCTGTACCGCTGCAGCTGTCTGTGTCGCTGCCTGACTGGCTGCTCCCTTTATAGGACCCCTCGTCAGTGAAGCCCCGCCCCCTAATCAGGGCTCAGCTTCTCTCCCAGCACAAAGCCCCTACACGTACAGATACCACCAATACAAAACCAAACACACACAAATACCTTCTCCTCCAACAGAACTCCCACTCAAAGTCCCCTGTTTACACCTCTGTTTGCTAGCTCCTGTGCCGCTGCCTGACTGGCTGCAACCTTTATAGGACCCCTAGTCAGGGAAGTCCCGCCCCCTAATCAGCTTCTCTCCCAGCACCAAGCCCCTCCAAGCCTCTACACATACAAATACTACCAATACAAAACCAAACACACACAAATACCTTCTCCTCCAAGAGAACTCCCACTCAAACTCCCCTGTTTACAGCTCTGTTTGCTAGCTCCTGTACCGCTGCCTTACTGGCTGCTCCCTTTATAGGACCCCTCGTCAGTGAAGCCCCGCCCCCTAATCAGGGCTCAGCTTCGCCCCCAGCACAAAGCCCCTCCAAGCCCCTACACATACAGATACCACCAATACAAAACCAAACACACACAAATACCTTCTCCTCCAACAGAACTCCCACTCAAACTCCCCTGTTTACAGCTCTGTTTGCTAGCTCCTGTGCCCCTGCAGCTGTCTGTGCCGCTGCCTGACTGGCTGCTACCTTTATAGGACCCCTGGTTATTGAAGCCCTGCACCCTAATCAGGGCTCAGCTTCTCTCCCAGCAAAAAGCCCTACACATACAGATATCACCAATACAAAACCAAACACACACAAATACCTTCTCCTCCAACAGAACTCCCACTAAAACTCCCCTGTTTACAGCTCTGTTTGCTATCTCCTGTGCTGCTGCAGCTGTCCGTGCCGCCGCCTGACTGGCTGCTCCCTTTATAGGACCCCTAGTCAGTGAAGCCCCGCCACTAATCAGGGCTCAGCTTCTCTCCCAGCACAAAGCCCCTACACATACACATACTACCAATACAAAACCAAACATACACAAATACCTTCTCCTCCAACATTACTCCCACTCAAACTCCCCTGTTTACAGCTCTGTTTGCTAGCTCCTGTGCCCCTGCAGCTGTCTGTGACGCTGCCTGACTGGCGGCTACCTTCATAAGACCCCTAGTCAGCAAAGGCCCGCCCCCTAATCAGGGCTCAGCTTCTCTCCCAGCACAAAGCCCCTCCAAGCCTCTACACACACAGATATCACCAATACAAAACCAAACACACACACAAATGCCTTCTCCTCCAACAGAACTCCCACTCAAACTGCCGTTTACAGCTCTGTTTGCTAGCTCCTGTGCCGCTGCAGCTGTCTGTGCCGCTGCATGACTGGCTGCTCCCTTTATAGGACCCATAGTCAGTGAAGCCCCGCCCCCTAATCAGGGCTCATCTTCTCTCCCAGCACAAAGCCCCTCCAAGCCTCTACACATACAGATACCACCAATACAAAACCAAACACACACACAAATGCCTTCTCCTCCCACAGAACTCCCACTCAAACTCCCGTGTTTACAGCTCTGTTTGCTAGCTCCAGTGCCGCTACAGCTGTCTGTGCCGCTGCCTGACTGGCTGCTACCTTTATAGGACCCCTAGTCAGTGAAGCCCCGCCCCCTAATCAGGGCTCAGCTTCTCTCCCAGCACAAAGCCCCTCCAAGCCTCTACACATACAGATACTACCAATACAAAACCAAACGAACACAAATACCTTCTCCTCCAACAGAACTCCCACTCAAACTCCGCTGTTTACAGCTCAGTTTGCAAGCTCCTGTGCTACTGCAGCTGTCTGTGCCGCTGCCTGACTGGCTGCTACCTTTATAGGACCCCTAATCAGTGAAGCCCCGCCCCCTAATCAGGGCTCAGCTTCTCTAACAGCACAAAGCCCCTACACATACAGATACCACCAATACAAAACCAAACACACACAAATACCTTCTCCTGCAACAGAACTCCCACTCCAACTCCCCTGTTTACAGCTCTGTTTGCTAGCTCCTGTGCCCCTGCAGGTGTCTGTGACGCTGCCTGACAGGCTGCTACAATCATAGGACCCCTAGTTAGCGAAGCCCCGTCCCCTCATCAGGGCTCAGCTTCTCTCCCAGCACAAAGCTCCTCCAAGCCTCTACAAATACAGATGCCACCAATACAAAACCAAACACACACAAATACCTTCTCCTCCAACAGAACTCCCACTCAAACTCCCCTGTTTACAGCTCTATTTGCTAGCTCCAGTGACGCTGCAGCTGTCTGTGCCGCTGCCTGACTGGCTGGTGCCTTTATAGGACCCTAGTCAGTGAAGCCCCGCCCCCTAATCAGGGCTCAGCTTCTCTTCCAGCACAAAGCCCCTACACATACAGATACTACCAATACAAAACCAAGCACACACAAATACCTTCTCCTCCAACAGAACTCCCACTCAAACTCCCCTGTTTACAGCTCTGTTTGCTAGCTCCTGTACCGCTGCCTTACTGGCTGCTCCCTTTATAGGACCCCTCGTCAGTAAAGCCCCGCCCCCTAATCAGGGCTCATCTTCTCTCCCAGCACAAAGCCCCTCCAAGCCTCTACACATACAAATACTACCAATACAAAAAACAAACACAAATACCTTCTCCTCCAAGAGAACTCCCACTCAAAGTCCCCTGTTTACAGCTCTGTTTGCTAGCTCCTGTGCCGCTGCCTGACTGGCTGCTACCTTTATAGGACCCCTAGTCAGGGAAGCCCCGCCCCCAAATCAGGGCTCAGCTTCTCTCCCAGCACAAAGCCCATCCAAGCCTCTACACATACAAATACTACAAATACAAAACCAAACACACACAAATACCTTCTCCTCCAAGAGAACTCCCACTCAAACTCCCCTGTTTAGAGCTCTGTTTGCTAGCTGCTGTGCCCCTGCAGATGTCTGTGACGCTGCCTGACTGGCTGGTACCTTTATAGGACCCCTAGTCAGTGAAACCCCGCCCCCTAATCAGGGCTCAGCTTCTCTCCCATCACAAAGCCCCTACACATACAGATACTACCAATACAAAACCAAACACACACACAAATACCTTCTCCTCCAACAGAACTCCCACTCAAACTCCTCTGTTTACAGCTCTGTTTGCTAGCTCCTGTGCCGCTGCCTGACTGGCTGCTACCTTTATAGGACCCCTAGTCAGGGAAGCCCCGCCCCCTAATCAGGGCTCAGCTTCTCTCCGAGCACAAAGCCCCTCCAAGCCTCTACACATACAGATACTACCAATACAAAACCAAACACACACAAATACCTTCTCCTCCAACAGAACTCCCACTCAAACTCCGCTGTTTACAGCTCAGTTTGCAAGCTCCTGTACCGCTGCAGCTGTCTGTGTCGCTGCCTGACTGGCTGCTCCCTTTATAGGACCCATAGTCAGTGAAGCCCCGCCCCCTAATCAGGGCTCAGCTTCTCTCCCAGCACAAAGCCCCTACACGTACAGATACCACCAATACAAAACCAAACACACACAAATACCGTCTCCTCCAACAGAACTCCCACTCAAACTCGCCTGTTTACAGCTCTGTTTGCTAGCTCCTGTACCGCTGCAGCTGTCTGTGTCGCTGCCTGACTGGCTGCTCCCTTTATAGGACCCCTCGTCAGTGAAGCCCCGCCCCCTAATCAGGGCTCAGCTTCTCTCCCAATCACAAAGCCCCTACACATACAGATACCACCAACAAAAAACCAAACACACACAAATACCTTCTCCTCCAACAGAACTCCCACTCAAAGTCCCCTGTTTACACCTCTGTTTGCTAGCTCCTGTGCCGCTGCCTGACTGGCTGCAACCTTTATAGGACCCCTAGTCAGGGAAGTCCCGCCCCCTAATCAGCTTCTCTCCCAGCACAAAGCCCCTCCAAGCCTCTACACATACAAATACTACCAATACAAAACCAAACACACACAAATACCTTCTCCTCCAAGAGAACTCCCACTCAAACTCCCCTGTTTACACCTCTGTTTGCTTGCTCCTGTGCCGCTGCAGCTGTCTGTGCCGCTGCCTGACTGGCTGCTACCTTTATAGGACCCCTAGTCAGTCAAATACCTTCTCCTCCAACAGAACTCCCACTCAAACTCCCCTGTTTACAGCTCTGTTTGCTAGCTCCTGTGCTGCTGCAGCTGTCCGTGCCGCCGCCTGACTGGCTGCTCCCTTTATAGGACCCCTAGTCAGTGAAGCCCCGCCACTAATCAGGGCTCAGCTTCTCTCCCAGCACAAAGCCCCTACACATACACATACTACCAATACAAAACCAAACACACACAAATACCTTCTCCTCCAACAGAACTCCGACTCAAACTCCCCTGTTTACAGCTCTGTTTGCTAGCTCCTGTACCGCTGCAGCTGTCTGTTCAGCTGCCTGACTGGCTGCTCCCTTTATAGGACCCCTCGTCAGTGAAGCCCCGCCCCCTAATCAGGGCTCAGCTTCTCTCCCAGCACAAAGCCCCTCTACGCCTCTACACATACAGATACCACAAATACAAAACCAAACACACACACAAATACCTTTCCTCCAACAGAACTCTGACTCAAACTCCCCTGTTTACAGCTCTGTTTGCTAGCTCCTGTATCGCTGCAGCTGTCTGTGCAGCTGCCTGATTGGCTGCTCCCTTTATAGGACCCCTAGTCAGTGAAGCCCCGCCCCCTAATCAGGGCTCAGCTTCTCTCCCAGCACAAAGCCCCTACACATACAGATACCACAAATACAAAACCAAACACACACAAATACCTTCTCCTCCAACAGAACTCCCTCTCAAACTCCCCTGTTTACAGCTCAGTTTGCTAGCTCCTGTTCCGCTGCAGCTATCTGTGCCCCTGCCTGACTGGCTGCTCCCTTTATAGGACCCCTAGTCAATGAAGCCCCGCCCCCTAATCAGGGCTCAGCTTTTCTCCCAGCACAAAGCCCCTACACATACAGATACTACCAATACAAAACCAAACACACACAAATAACTTCTCCTCCAACAGAAGTCCCACTCAAACTCCCCTGTTTACAGCTCTGTTTGCTAGCTCCTGTGCCGCTGCCTGACTGGCTGCTACCTTTATAGGACCCCTAGTCAGGGAAGCCCCGCCCCGTAATCAGGGCTCAGCTTCTCTCCCAGCACAAAGCCCCTACACATACAGATACCACCAATACAAAACCAAACACACACAAATACCTTCTCCTCCAACAGAACTCCCACTCAAACTCCCCTGTTTACAGCTCTGTTTGCTAGCTCCTGTGCCGCTGCCTGACTGGCTGCTCCCTTTATAGGACCCCTAGTCAGGGAAGCCCCGCCCCCTAATCAGGGCTCAGCTTCTCTCCCAGCACAAAGCCCCTCCAAGCCTCTACACATACAGATACTACCAATACAAAACCAAACACACACACAAATACCTTCTCCTCCAACACAACTCCCACTCAAACTCCCCTGTTTACAGCTCAGTTTGCAAGCTCCTGTGCCACTGCAGCTGTCTGTGCCGCTGCCTGACTGGCTGCTACCTTTATAGGACCCCTAGTCAGGGAAGCCCCGCCCCCTAATAAGGGCTCAGGTTCTCTCCCAGCAAAAAGCCCCTACACATACAGATACTACCAACACAAAACCAAACACACACAAATACCTTCTCCTCCAACAGAACTCCCACTCAAACTCGCCTGTTTACAGCTCTGTTTGCTAGCTCCTGTACCGCTGCAGCTGTCTGTGTCGCTGCCTGACTGGCTGCTCCCTTTATAGGACCCATAGTCAGTGAAGCCCCGCCCCCTAATCAGGGCTCAGCTTCTCTCCCAGCACGAAGCCCCTACACGTACAGATACCACCAATACAAAACCAAACACACACAAATACCTTCTCCTCCAACAGAACTCCCACTCAAACTCCCCTGTTTACAGCTCTGTCTGCTAGCTCCTGTCCCGCTGCAGCGCTCTGTGTCGCTGCCTGACTGGCTGCTCCCTTTGTAGGAACCCTCGTCAGTGAAGCCCCGCCCCCTAATCAGGGCTCAGCTTCTCTCCCAGCACAAAGCCCCTCCAAGCCTCTACACATACAGATACCACCAATACAAAACCAAACACACACAAATACCTTCTCCTCCAACAGAACTCCCACTCAAACTCCCCTGTTTACACCTCTGTTTGCTAGCTCCTGTGCCGCTGCCTGACTGGCTGCAACCTTTATAGGACCCCTAGTCAGGGAAGTCCCGCCCCCAAATCAGCTTCTCTCCCAGCACAAAGCCCCTCAAAGCCTCTACACATACAAATACTACCAATACAAAACCAAACACACACAAATACCTTCTCCTCCAAGAGAACTCCCACTCAAACTCCCCTGTTTACACCTCTGTTTGCTAGCTCCTGTGCCGCTGCAGCTGTCTGTGCCGCTGCCTGACTGGCTGCTACCTTTATAGGACCCCTAGTCAGTCAAATACCTTCTCCTCCAACAGAACTCCCACTCAAACTCCCCTGTTTACAGCTCTGTTTGCTAGCTCCTGTACCGCTGCCTCACTGGCTGCTCCCTTTATAGGACCCCTCGTCAGTGAAGCCCCGCCCCCTAATCAGGGCTCAGCTTCGCCCCTAGCACAAAGCCCCTCCAAGCCTCTACACATACAGATACTACCAATACAAAACCAAACACACACACAAATACCTTCTCCTCCAACAGAACTCCCACTCAAACTCCCCTGTTTACAGCTCAGTTTGCAAGCTCCTGTATCGCTGCAGCTGTCTGTTCAGCTGCCTGACTGGCTGCTCCCTTTATCGGACCCCTCGTCAGTGAAGCCCCGCCCCCTAATCAGGGCTCAGCTTCTCTCCCAGCACAAAGCCCCTACACATACAGATACCACCAACAAAAAACCAAACACACACAAATACCTTCTCCTCCAACAGAACTCCCACTCAAACTCCCCTGTTTACAGCTCTGTTTGCTAGCTCCAGTGCCGCTGCAGCTGTCTGTGCGACTGCCTGACTGGCTGCTACCTTTATAGGACCCCTAGTCAGTTAAGCCCCGCCCCCTAATCAGGGCTCAGCTTCTCTCCCACCACAAAGCCCCTCCAAGCCTCTACACATACAGATACTACCAATACAAAACCAAACAAACACAAATACCTTCTCCTCCAACAGAACTCCCACTCAAACTCCGCTGTTTACAGCTCAGTTTGCAAGCTCCTGTGCTACTGCAGCTGTCTGTGCCGCTGCCTGACTGGCTGCTACCTTTATAGGACCCCTAATCAGTGAAGCCCCGCCCCCTATTCAGGGCTCAGGTTCTCTCCCAGCACAAAACCCCTCCAAGCCTCAACACATACAAATACTACCAATACAAAAAACAAAACACAAATACCTTCTCCTCCAAGAGAACTCCAACTCAAACTCCCCTGTTTACACCTCTGTTTGCTAGCTCCTGTGCCGCTGCAGCTGTCTGTGCCGCTGCCTGACCGGCTGCTACCTTTATAGGACCCCTAGTCAGTCAAATACCTTCTCCTCCCACAGAACTCCCACTCAAACTCCCCTGTTTACAGCTCTGTTTGCTAGCTCCTGTACCGCAGCCTTACTGGCTGCTCCCTTTATAGGACCCCTCGTCAGTGAAGCCCCGCCCCCTAATCAGGGCTCAGCTTCGCCCCCAGCACAAAGCCCCTCCAAGCCCCTACACATACAGATACCACCAATACAAAACCAAACACACACAAATACCTTCTCCTCCAACAGAACTCCCACTCAAACTCCCCTGTTTACAGCTCTGTTTGCTAGCTCCTGTGCCCCTGCAGCTGTCTGTGCCGCTGCCTGACTGGCTGGTACCTTTATAGGACCTATAGTCAGTGAAGCCCCGCCACTAATCAGGGCTCAGCTTCTCTCCCAGCACAAAGCCTCTACACATACACATACTACCAATACAAAACCAAACATACACAAATACCTTCTCCTCCAACAGAACTCCCACTCAAACTCCCCTGTTTACAGCTCTGTTTGCTAGCTCCTGTGCCCCTGCAGCTGTCTGTGACGCTGCCTGACTGGCGGCTACCTTCATAAGACCCCTAGTCAGCAAAGGCCCGCCCCCTAATCAGGGCTCAGCTTCTCTCCCAGCACAAAGCCCCTCCAAGCCTCTACACACACAGATACCACCAATACAAAACCAAACAGACACACAAATGCCTTCTCCTCCAACAGAACTCCCACTCAAACTCCCGTTTACAGCTTTGTTTGCGAGCTCCAGAGCCGCTGCAGCTGTCTGTGCCGCTGCATGACTGGCTGGTACCTTTATAGGACGCCTAGTCAGTGAAGCCCCGCCCCCTAATCAGGGCTCAGCTTCTCTCCCAGCACAAAGCCCCTGCACATACAGATACTACCAATACAAAACCAAGCACACACAAATACCTTCTCCTCCAACAGAACTCCCACTCAAACTCGCCTGTTTACAGCTCTGTTTGCTAGCTCCTGTACCGCTGCAGCTGTCTGTGTCGCTGCCTGACTGGCTGCTCCCTTTATAGGACCCCTCGTCAGTGAAGCCCCGCCCCCTAATCAGGGCTCAGCTTCTCTCCCAGCACAAAGCCCCTCTACGCCTCTACACATACAGATACCACAAATACAAAACCAAACACACACACAAATACCTTTCCTCCAACAGAACTCCCACTCAAACTCCCCTGTTTACAGCTCTGTTTGCTAGCTCCTGTATCGCTGCAGCTGTCTGTGCAGCTGCCTGATTGGCTGCTCCCTTTATAGGACCCCTAGTCAGTGAAGCCCCGCCCCCTAATCAGGGATCAGCTTCTCTCCCAGCACAAAGCCCCTACACATACAGATACCACAAATACAAAACCAAACACACACAAATACCTTCTCCTCCAACAGAACTCCCTCTCAAACTCCCCTGTTTACAGCTCCGTTTGCTAGCTCCTGTGCCGCTGCAGCTGTCCGTGCCACCGCCTGACTGGCTGCTCCCTTTATAGGACCCCTAGTCAGTGAAGCCCCGCCACTAATCAGGGCTCAGCTTCTCTCCCAGCACAAAGCCCCTACACATACACATACTACCAATACAAAACCAAACACACACAAATACCTTCTCCTCCAACAGAACTCCCACTCAAACTCCCCTGTTTACAGCTCTGTTTGCTAGCTCCTGTGCCCCTGCAGCTGTCTGTGACGCTGCCTGACTGGCGGCTACCTTCATAGGACCCCTCGTCAGTGAAGCCCCGCCCCCTAATCAGGGCTGAGCTTCTCTCCCAGCACAAAGCCCCTCCAAGCCTCTAAACATACATATACCACCAATACAAAACCAAACACACAAATACCTTCTCGTCCAACAGAACTCCCACTCAAACTCCCCTGTTTACAGCTCTGTTTGCTAGCTCCTGTGCCGCTGCAGCTGTCCGTGCCACCGCCTGACTGGCTGCTCCCTTTATAGGACCCCTTGTCAGTGAAGCCCCGCCCCCTAATCAGGGCTCAGCTTCTCTCCCAGCACAAAGCCCCTCCAAGCCTCTACACATACAGATACTAGCAATACAAAACCAAACAAACACAAATACCTTCTCCTCCAACAGAACTCCCACTCAAACTCCGCTGTTTACAGCTCTGTTTGCTAGCTCCTGTGCCGCTGCCTGACTGGCTGCTAACTTTATAGGACCCCCAGTCAGTGAAACACCGCCCCCTAATCAGGGCTCAGCTTCTCTCCCAGCACAAAGCCCCTACACATACACATATTACCAATACAAAACCAAACACACACAAATACCTTCTCCTCCAACAGAACTCCCACTCAAACTCCCCTGTTTACAGCTCTGTTTGCTAGCTCCTGTGCCCCTGCAGCTGTCTGTGACGCTGCCTGACTGGCGGCTACCTTCATAGGACCCCTAGTCAGCGAAGGCCCGCCCCCTAATCAGGGCTCATCTTCTCTCCCAGCACAAAGCCGCTCCAAGCCTCTACACACACAGATACCACCAATACAAAACCAAACACACACACAAATGACTTCTCCTCCAACAGAACTCCGACTCAAACTGCCGTTTACAGCTCGGTTTGCTAGCTCCAGTGCCGCTGCAGCTGTCTGTGCCGCTGCCTGACTGGCTGGTACCTTTATAGCACCCCTAGTCAGTGAAACCCCGCTCCCTAATCAGGGCTCAGCTTCTCTCCCATCACAAAGCCCCTACACATACAGATACTACCAATACAAAACCAAGCACACACAAATACCTTCTCTTCCAACAGAACTCCCTCTCAAACTCCTCTGTTTACAGCTCTGTTTGCTAGCTCCTGTGCCGCTGCCTGACTGGCTGCTACCTTTATAGGACCCCTAGTCAGGGAAGCCCCGCCCCGTAATCAGGGCTCAGCTTCTCTCCCAGCACAAAGCCCCTCCAAGCCTCTACACATACAGATACTACCAATACAAAACCAAACACACACACAAATACCTTCTCCTCCAACAGAACTCCCACTCAAACTCCCCTGTTTACAGCTCTGTTTGCTAGCTCCTGTGCCACTGCAGCTGTCTGTGCCGCTGCCTGACTGGCTGCTACCTTTATAGGACCCCTGGTTAGTGAAGCCCTGCACCCTAATCAGGGCTCAGCTTCTCTTCCAGCAAAAAGCCCCTACACATACAGATATCACCAATACAAAACCAAGCACACACAAATACGTTCTCCTCCAACAGAACTCCCACTCAAACTCCCCTGTTTACAGCTCTGTTGGCTAGCTCCTGTACCGCTGCCTTACTGGCTGCTCCCTTTATAGGACCCCTCGTCAGTGAAGCCCCGCCCCCTAATCAGGGCTAGGCTTCTCTCCCAGCACAAAGCCCCTACACATACAGATACCACCAACACAAAACCAAACACACACAAATACCTTCTCCTCCAACAGAACTCCCACTGAAACTCGCTTGTTTACAGCTCTGTTTGCTAGCTCCTGTACCGCTGCAGCTGTCTGTGTCGCTGCCTGACTGGCTGCTCCCTTTATAGGACCCATAATCAGTGAAGCCCCGCCCCCTAATCAGGGCTCAGCTTCTCTCCCAGCACAAAGCCCCTACACATACAGATACCACCAATACAAAACCAAACACACACAAATATCTTCTCCTCCAACAGAACTCCCACTCAAACTCCCCTGTTTACAGCTCTGTTTGCTAGCTCCTGTGCCGCTGCCTGACTGGCTGCTACCTTTATAGGACCCCTAGTCAGGGAAGCCCCGCCCCCTAATCAGGGCTCAGCTTCTCTCCCAGCACAAAGCCCCTACACATACAGATACCACCAATACAAAACCAAGCACACACAAATACCTTCTCCTCCAACAGAACTCCCACTCAAACTCCCCTGTTTACAGCTCTGTTTGCAAGCTCCTGTGCCACTGCAGCTGTCTGTGCCGCTGCCTGACTGGCTGCTACCTTTATAGGACCCCTAGTCAGGGAAGCCCCGCCCCCTAATAAGGGCTCAGGTTCTCTCCCAGCACAAAGCCCCTACACATACAGATACCACCAACACAAAACCAAACACACACAAATACCTTCTCCTCCAACAGAACTCCCACTCAAACTCCCGTTTACAGCTCTGTTTGCTAGCTCCAGAGCCGCTGCAGCTGTCTGTGTCGCTGCATGACTGGCTGGTACCTTTATAGGACGCCTAGTCAGTGAAGCCCCGCCCCCTAATCAGGGCTCAGCTTCTCTCCCAGCACAAAGCCCCTGCACATACAGATACTACCAATACAAAACCAAGCACACACAAATACCTTCTCCTCCAACAGAACTCCCACTCAAACTCGCCTGTTTACAGCTCTGTTTGCTAGCTCCTGTACCGCTGCAGCTGTCTGTGTCGCTGCCTGACTGGCTGCTCCCTTTATAGGACCCATAGTCAGTGAAGCCCCGCCCCCTAATCAGGGCTCAGCTTCTCTCCCAGCACAAAGCCCCTACACGTACAGATACCACCAATACAAAACCAAACACACACAAATACCTTCTCCTCCAACAGAACTCCCACTCAAACTCCCCTGTTTACAGCTCTGTTTGCTAGCTCCTGTACCGCTGCAGCTGTCTGTGCCGCTGCCTGACTGGCTGCTACCTTTATAGGACCCCTGGTTAGTGAAGCCCTGCACCCTAATCAGGGCTCAGCTTCTCTTCCAGCAAAAAGCCCCTACACATACAGATATCACCAATACAAAACCAAGCACACACAAATACCTTCTCCTCCAACAGAACTCCCACTCAAACTCCCCTGTTTACAGCTCTGTTTGCTAGCTCCTGTGCCACTGCAGCTGTCTGTGCCGCTGCCTGACTGGCTGCTACCTTTATAGGACCCCTAGTCAGGGAAGCCCCGCCCCCTAATAAGGGCTCAGGTTCTCTCCCAGCAAAAAGCCCCTACACATACAGATATCACCAATACAAAACCAAGCACACACAAATACCTTCTCCTCCAACAGAACTCCCACTCAAACTCCCCTGTTTACACCTCTGTTTGCTAGCTCCTGTGCCGCTGCCTGACTGGCTGCAACCTTTATAGGACCCCTAGTCAGGGAAGTCCCGCCCCCTAATCAGCTTCTCTCCCAGCACAAAGCCCCTCAAAGCCTCTACACATACAAATACTACCAATACAAAACCAAACACACACACAAATACCTTCTCCTCCAACAGAACTCCCACTCAAACTCCCCTGTTTACAGCTCAGTTTGCAAGCTCCTGTATCGCTGCAGCTGTCTGTTCAGCTGCCTGACTGGCTGCTCCCTTTATCGGACCCCTCGTCAGTGAAGCCCCGCCCCCTAATCAGGGCTCAGCTTCTCTCCCAGGACAAAGCCCCTCTACGCCTCTACACATACAGATACCACAAATACAAAACCAAACACACACACAAATACCTTTCCTCCAACAGAACTCCCACTCAAACTCCCCTGTTTACAGCTCTGTTTGCTAGCTCCTGTATCGCTGCAGCTGTCTGTGCAGCTGCCTGATTGGCTGCTCCCTTTATAGGACCCCTAGTCAGTGAAGCCCCGCCCCCTAATCAGGGCTCAGCTTCTCTCCCAGCACAAAGCCCCTACACATACAGATACCACAAATACAAAACCAAACACACACAAATACCTTCTCTACAACAGAACTCCCTCTCAAACTCCCCTGTTTACAGCTCCGTTTGCTAGCTCCTGTTCCGCTGCAGCTGTCTGTGCCCCTGCCTGACTGGCTGCTCCCTTTATAGGACCCCTAGTCAGTGAAGCCCCGCCCCCTAATCAGGGCTCAGCTTTTCTCCCAGCACAAAGCCCCTACACATACAGATACTACCAATACAAAACCAAACACACACAAATACCTTCTCCTCCAACAGAAGTCCCACTCAAACTCCCCTGTTTACAGCTCTGTTTGCTAGCTCCTGTGCCGCTGCCTGACTGGCTGCTATCTTTATAGGACCCCTCGTCAGTGAAGCCCCGCCCCCTAATCAGGGCTCAGCTTCTCTCCCAGCACAAAGCCCCTCCAAGCCTCTAAACATACATATACCACCAATACAAAACCAAACACACAAATACCTTCTCGTCCAACAGAACTCCCACTCAAACTCCCCTGTTTACAGCTCTGTTTGCTAGCTCCTGTGCCGCTGCAGCTGTCCGTGCCACCGCCTGACTGGCTGCTCCCTTTATAGGACCCCTTGTCAGTGAAGCCCCGCCCCCTAATCAGGGCTCAGCTTCTCTCCCAGCACAAAGCCCCTCCAAGCCTCTACACATACAGATACTAGCAATACAAAACCAAAAACACACAAATACCTTCTCCTCCAACAGAACTGCCACTCAAACTCCGCTGTTTACACGTCAGTTTGCAAGCTCCTGTGCTACTGCAGCTGTCTGTGCCGCTGCCTGACTGGCTGCTACCTTTATAGGACCCCTAATCAGTGAAGCCCCGCCCCCTAATCAGGGCTCAGGTTCTCTCCCAGCACAAAGCCCCTCCAAGCCTCTACACATACAAATACTACCAATACAAAAAACAAACACAAATACCTTCTCCTCCAACAGAACTCCCACTCAAAGTCCCCTGTTTACAGCTCTGTTTGCTAGCTCCTGTGCCGCTGCCTGACTGGCTGCTAATTTTATAGGACCCCCAGTCAGTGAAACACCGCCCCCTAATCAGGGCTCAGCTTCTCTCCCAGCACAAAGCCCCTACACATACACATATTACCAATACAAAACCAAACACACACAAATACCTTCTCCTCCAACAGAACTCCCACTCAAACTCCCCTGTTTACAGCTCTGTTTGCTAGCTCCTGTGCCCCTGCAGCTGTCTGTGATGCTGCCTGACTGGCGGCTACCTTCATAGGACCCCTAGTCAGCGAAGGCCCGCCCCCTAATCAGGGCTCATCTTCTCTCCCAGCACAAAGCCGCTCCAAGCCTCTACACACACAGATACCACCAATACAAAACCAAACACACACACAAATGACTTCTCCTCCAACAGAACTCCGACTCAAACTGCCGTTTACAGCTCGGTTTGCTAGCTCCAGTGCCGCTGCAGCTGTCTGTGCCGCTGCCTGACTGGCTGGTACCTTTATAGCACCCCTAGTCAGTGAAACCCCGCCCCCTAATCAGGGCTCAGCTTCTCTCCCATCACAAAGCCCCTACACATACAGATACTACCAATACAAACCCAAGCACACACAAATACCTTCTCTTCCAACAGAACTCCCTCTCAAACTCCTCTGTTTACAGCTCTGTTTGCTAGCTCCTGTGCCGCTGCCTGACTGGCTGCTACCTTTATAGGACCCCTAGTCAGTGAAGCCCCGCCCCCTAATCAGGGCTCAGCTTCTCTCCCAGCACAAAGCCCCTCCAAGCCTCTACACATACAGATACCACCAATACAAAACCAAACACACACACAAATGCCTTCTCCTCCAACAGAACTCCCTCTCAAACTCCCCTGTTTACAGCTCTGTTTGCTAGCTCCAGTGCCGCTGCAGCTGTCTGTGCCGCTGCGTGACTGGCTGCTACCTTTATAGGACCCCTAGTCAGTGAAGCCCCGCCCCCTAATCAGGGCTCAGCTTCTCTCCCAGCACAAAGCCCCTCCAAGCCTCTACACATACAGATACTACCAATACAAAACCAAACAAACACAAATACCTTCTCCTCCAACAGAACTCCCACTCAAACTCCCCTGTTCACAGCTCAGTTTGCAAGCTCCTGTGCCACTGCAGCTGTCTGTGCCGCTGCCTGACTGGCTGCTACCTTTATAGGACCCCTGGTCAGTGAAGCCCTGCACGCTAATCAGGGCTCAGCTTCTCTCCCAGCAAAAAGCCCCTACACATACAGATACCACCAATACAAAGCCAAACACACACAAATACCTTCTCCTCCAACAGAACTCCCACTCAAACTCCCGTGTTTACAGCACTGTTTGCTAGCTCCTGTGCTGCTGCCTGACTGGCTGCTCGCTTTATAGGACCCCTAGTCAGGGAAGTCCCGCCCCCTAATCAGGGCTCAGCTTCTCTCCCAGCACAAAGCCCCTACACATACAGATACCACCAACACAAAACCAAACACACACAAATACCTTCTCCTCCAACAGAACTCCCACTCAAACTCCCCTGTTTACAGCTCTGTTTGCTAGCTCCTGTGCCCCTGCAGCTGTCTGTGACGCTGCGTGACTGGCTGCTACAATCATAGGACCCCTAGTCAGGGAAGCCCCGCCCCCTAATCAGGGCTCAGATTCTCTCCCAGCACAAAGCCTCTACTCATACAGACACTACCAATACAAAACCAAACACACAAATACCTTCTCCTCCAACAGAACTCCCTCTCAAACTCACCTGTTTACAGCTCTGTTTGCTAGCTCCTGTGCCGCTGCAGCTGTCTGTTCCCCTGCCTGACTGGCTGCTCCCTTTATAGGACCCCTAGTCAGTGAAGCCCCGCCCCCTAATCAGGGCTCAGCTTTTCTCCCAGCACAAAGACCCTACACATACAGATACTACCAATACAAAACGAAACACACACAAATACCTTCTCTTCCAACAGAACTCCCACTCAAACTCCCCTGTTTACAGCTCTGTTTGCTAGCTTCTGTGCCGCTGCCTGACTGGCTGCTACCTTTCTAGGACCCATAGTCAGTGAAGCCCCGCCCCCTAATCAGGGCTCAGCTTTTCTCCCAGCACAAAGACCCTACACATACAGATACTACCAATACAAAACGAAACACACACAAATACCTTCTCTTCCAACAGAACTCCCACTCAAACTCCCCTGTTTACAGCTCTGTTTGCTAGCTTCTGTGCCGCTGCCTGACTGGCTGCTACCTTTATAGGACCCCTAGTCAGTGAAGGCCCGCCCCCTAATCAGGGCTCAGCTTCGCTCCCAGCACAAAGCCCCTCCAAGCCTCTACACATACAGATACTACCAATACAAAACCAAAAACACACACAAATACCTTCTCCTCCAACAGAACTCCCACTCAAACTCCCCTGTTTACAGCTCTCTTTGCTAGCTCCTGTGCCACTGCAGCTGTCTGTGCAGCTGCCTGACTGGCTGCTCCCTTTATAGGACCCCTAGTCAGTGAAGCCCCGCCCCCTAATCAGGGCTCAGCTTCTCTCCCAGCACAAAGCCTCTCCAAGCCTCTACACATACAGATACTACCAATACAAAATCAAACGCACAAAAATACCTTCTCCTCCAACAGAACTCCCTCTCAAACTCCCCTGTTTACAGCTCTGTTTGCTAGCTCCTGTGCCGCTGCAGCTGTCTGTGCCCCTGCCTGACTGGCTGCTCCCTTTATAGGACCCGTAGTCAGCGAAGCCCCGCCCCCTAATCAGGGCTCAGCTTTTCTCCCAGCACAAAGCCCCTACACATACAGATACTACCAATACAAAACCAAACACACACAAATACCTTCTCTTCCAACAGAAGTCCCACTCAAACTCCCCTGTTTACAGCTCTGTTTGCTAGGTCCTGTGCCGCTGCCTGACTGGCTGCTACCTTTATAGGAACCCTAGTCAGTGAAGCCCCGCCCCCTAATCAGGGCTCAGCTTCTCTCCCAGCACAAAGCCCCTCCAAGCCTCTACACATACAGATACTACCAATACAAAACCAAACACACACAAATACCTTCTCTTCCAACAGAAGTCCCACTCAAACTCCCCTGTTTACAGCTCTGTTTGGTAGCTCCTGTGCCGCTGCCTGACTGGCTGCTACCTTTATAGGACCCCTAGTCAATGAAGCCCCGCCCCCTAATCAGGGCTCAGCTTCGCTCCCAGCACAAAGCCCCTCCAAGCCTCTACGCATACAGATACTACCAATACAATACCAAACACACACACAAATACCTTCTCCTCCAACAGAAGTCCCACTCAAACTCCCCTGTTTACAGCTCTGTTTGCTAGCTCCTGTGCCGCTGCCTGACTGGCTGCTACCTTTATAGGACCCCTAGCCAGTGAAGCCCCGCCCCCTAATCAGGGCTCAGCTTCGCTCCCAGCACAAAGCCCCTACACATACACATACCACCAACACAAAACCAAACACACACAAATACCTTCTTCTCCAAGAGAACTCCCACTCAAACTCCCCTGTTTACAGCTCTATTTGCTAGGTCCAGTGCCGCTGCAGCTGTCTGTGCCGCTGCCTGACTAGCTGGTACCTTTATAGGAGCCCTAGTCAGGGAAGCCCCGCCCGCTAATCAGGGCTCAGCTTTTCTCCCAGCACAAAGCCCCTACACATACAGATACTACCAATACAAAACCAAACACACACAAATACCTTCTCCTCCAACAGAAGTCCCACTCAAACTCCCCTGTTTACAGCTCTGTTTGCTAGCTCCTGTGCCGCTGCCTGACTGGCTGCTATCTTTCTAGGACCCCTAGTCAGTGAAGCCCCGCCCCCTAATCAGGGCTCAGCTTTTCTCCCAGCACAAAGACCCTACACATACAGATACTACCAATACAAAACCAAACACACACAAATACCTTCTCTTCCAACAGAACTCCCACTCAAACTCCCCTGTTTACAGCTCTGTTTGCTAGCTCCTGTACCGCTGCAGCTGTCTGTGTCGCTGCCTGACTGGCTGCTCCCTTTATAGGACCCCTCGTCAGTGAAGCCCCGCCCCCTAATCAGGTCTCAGCTTCTCTCCCAGCACAAAGCCCCTCCAAGCCTCTACACATACAGATACCAACAATACAAAACCAAACACACACACAAATACCTTCTCCTCCAACAGAACTCCCACTCAAACTCCCCTGTTTACAGCTCTCTTTGCTAGCTCCTGTGCCACTGCAGCTGTCTGTGCAGCTGCCTGACTGGCTGCTCCCTTTATAGGACCCCTAGTCAGTGAAGCCCCGCCCCCTAATCAGGGCTCAGCTTCTCTCGCAGCACAAAGCCCCTACACATACAGATATCACCAATACAAAACCAAACACACACACAAATACCTTCTCCTCCAACAGAACTCCCACTCAGACTCCCCTGTTTACAGCTCTGTTTGCTAGCTCCTGTGCCGCTGCCTGACTGGCTGCTACCTTTATAGGACCCCTAGTCAGTGAAGCCCCGCCCCCTAATCAGGGCTCAGCTTCGCTCCCAGCACAAAGCCCCTCCAAGCCTCTACACATACAGATACTACCAATACAAAACCAAAAACACACACAAATACCTTCTCCTCCAACAGAACTCCCACTCAAACTCCCCTGTTTACAGCTCTGTTTGCTAGCTCCTGTACCGCTGCAGCTGTCTGTGTCGCTGCCTGACTGGCTGCTCCCTTTATAGGACCCCTAGTCAGTGAAGCCCCGCCCCCTAATCAGGGCTCAGCTTCTCTCCCAGCACAAAGCCCCTACACATACAGATACCACCAACACAAAAGCAAACACACAAATACCTTCTCCTCGAACAGAACTCCCACTCAAACTCCCCTGTTTACAGCTCTGTTTGCTAGCTCCTGTACCGCTGCAGCTGTCTGTGCAGCTGCCTGACTGGCTGCTCCCTTTATAGGACCCCTAGTCAGTGAAGCCCCGCCCCCTATTCAGGGCTCAGCTTCTCTCCCAGCACAAAACCCCTCCAAGCCTCTACACATACAGATACTACCAATACAAAACCAAACACACAAAAATACCTTCTCCTCCAACAGAACTCCCATTCATACTCCCCTGTTTACAGCTCTGTTTGCTAGCTCCTGTGCCGCTGCCTGACTGGCTGCTACCTTTATAGGACCCCTGGTCAGTGGAGCCGCGCCCCCTAATCAGGGCTCAGATTCTCTCCCAGCACAAAGCCTCTACTCATACAGATACTACCAATACAAAACCAAACACACACAAATACCTTCTCCTCCAACAGAACTCCCACTCAAACTCCCCTGTTTACAGCTCTGTTTGCTAGCTCCTGTGCCCCTGCAGCTGTCTGTGACGCTGCCTGACTGGCTGCTACAATCATAGGACCCCTAGTCAGCGAAGCCCCGTCCCCTAATCAGGGCTCAGCTTCTCTCCCAGCACAAAGCTCCTCCAAGCCTCTACAAATACAGATACCACCAATACAAAACCAAACACACACACAAATACCTTCTCCTCAAACAGAACTCCCACTCAAACTCCCCTGTTTAGAGCTCTATTTGCTAGGTCCAGTGCCGCTGCAGCTGTCTGTGCCGCTGCCTGACTGGCTGCTCCCTTTATAGGACCCCTAGTCAGTGAAGCCCCGCCCCCTAATCAGGGCTCAGCTTCGCTCCCAGCACAAAGCCCCTCCAAGCCTCTACACATACAGATACTACCAATACAAAACCAAACACACACACAAATAGCTTCTCCTCCAACAGAACTCCCACTCAAAGTCCCCTATTTACAGCTCTGTTTGCTAGCTCCTGTACCGCTGCAGCTGTCTGTGTCACTGCCAGACTGGCTGCTCCCTTTATAGGACCCCTCGTCAGTGAAGCCCCGCCCCCTAATCAGGGCTCAGCTTCTCTCCCAGCACAAAGCCCCTCCAAGCCTCTACACATACAGATACCACCAATACAAAACCAAACACAAACACAAATACCTTCTCCACGAACAGAACTCCCACTCAAACTCCCCTGTTTACAGCTCTGTTTGCTAGCTCCTGTACCGCTGCAGCTGTCTGTGCAGCTGCCTGACTGGCTGCTCCCTTTATAGGACCCCTAGTCAGTGAAGCCCCGCCCCCTAATCAGGGCTCAGCTTCGCTCCCAGCACAAAGCCCCTACACATACAGATACCACCAACACAAAACCAAACACACACAAATACCTTCTCCTCCAACAGAACTCCCACTCAAACTCCCCTGTTTACAGCTCTGTTTGCTAGCTCCTGTGCCCCTGCAGCTGTCTGTGACGCTGCCTGACTGGCTGCTACAATCATAGGACCCCTAGTCAGCGAAGCCCCGTCCCCTAATCAGGGCTCAGCTTCTCTCCCAGCACAAAGCTCCTCCAAGCCTCTACAAATACAGATACCACCAATACAAAACCAAACACACACACAAATACCTTCTCCTCAAACAGAACTCCCACTCAGACTCCCCTGTTTACAGCTCTGTTTGCTAGCTCCTGTGCCGCTGCCTGACTGGCTGCTTCCTTTATAGGACGCCTAGTCAGTGAAGCCCCGCCCCCTTATCAGGGCTCAGCTTCTCTCCCAGCACAAAGCCTCTGCACATACAGATACTACCAATACAAAACCAAACACACACAAACACCTTCTCCTCCAACAGAACTCCCACTCATACTCCCCTGTTTACAGCTCTGTTTGCTAGCTCCTGTGCCGCTGCCTGACTGGCTGCTCCCTTTATAGGACCCCTAGTCAGTGAAGCCCCGCCCCCTAATCAGGGCTCAGCTTTTCTCCCAGCACAAAGACCCTACACATAGAGATACTACCAATACAAAACCAAACACACACAAATACCTTCTGCTCCAACAGAACTCCCACTCAAACTCCCCTGTTTACAGCTCTCTTTGCTAGCTCCTGTGCCACTGCAGCTGTCTGTGCCGCTGCCTAACTGGCTGCTGCCTTTATAGGACCCCTAGTCAGTGAAGCCCGCCCCCTAATCAGGGCTCAGCTTCTCTCTCAGCACAAAGCCCCTACACATACAGATACCACCAATACAAAACCAAACACACACACAAATACCTTCTCCTCCAACAGAACTCCCACTCAGACTCCCCTGTTTACAGCTCTGTTTGCTAGCTCCTGTGCCGCTGCCTGACTGGCTGCTACCTTTATAGGACCCCTAGTCAGTGAAGCCCCGCCCCCTAATCAGGGCTCAGCTTCGCTCCCAGCACAAAGCCCCTCCAAGCCTCTACACATACAGATACCACCAATACAAAACCAAACACACACACAAATACCTTCTCCTCCAAAAGAACTCCCACTCAAACTCCCCTGTTTACAGCTCTGTTTGCTAGCTCCTGTGCCGCTGCCTGACTGGCTGCTACCTTTATAGGACCCCTAGTCAGTGAAGCCCCGCCCCCTAATCAGGGCTCAGCTTCTCTCCCAGCACAAAGCCTCTACACATACAGATACTACCAATACAAAACCAAACACACACAAACACCTTCTCCTGCAACAGAACTCCCACTCATACTCCCCTGTTTACAGCTCTGTTTGCTAGCTCCTGTGCCCCTGCAGCTGTCTGTTACGCTGCCTGACTGGCTGCTACAATCATAGGACCCCTAGTCAGCGAAGCCCCGTCCCCTAATCAGGGCTCAGCTTCTCTCCCAGCACAAAGCTCCTCCAAGCCTCTACAAATACAGATACCACCAATACAAAACCAAACACACACACAAATACCTTCTCCTCAAACAGAACTCCCACTCAGACTCCCCTGTTTACAGCTCTGTTTGCTAGCTCCTGTGCCGCTGCCTGACTGGCTGCTTCCTTTATAGGACGCCTAGTCAGTGAAGCCCCGCCCCCTTATCAGGGCTCAGCTTCTCTCCCAGCACAAAGCCTCTACACATACAGATACTACCAATACAAAACCAAACACACACAAACACCTTCTCCTCCAACAGAACTCCCACTCATACTCCCCTGTTTAGAGCTCTGTTTGCTAGCTCCTGTGCCGCTGCCTGACTGGCTGCTCCCTTTCTAGGACCCCTAGTCAGTGAAGCCCCGCCCCCTAATCAGGGCTCAGCTTTTCTCCCAGCACAAAGACCCTACACATACAGATACTACCAATACAAAACCAAACACACACAAATACCTTCTCTTCCAACAGAACTCCCACTCAAACTCCCCTGTTTACAGCTCTGTTTGCTAGCTCCTGTACCGCTGCAGCTGTCTTTGTCGCTGCCTGACTGGCTGCTCCCTTTATAGGACCCCTAGTCAGTGAAGCCCCGCCCCCTAATCAGGGCTCAGCTTCGCTCCCAGCACAAAGCCCCTCCAAGCCTCTACACATACAGATACTACCAATACAAAACCAAACACACACAAATAGCTTCTCCTCCAACAGAACTCCCACTCAAATTCCCCTATTTAGAGCTCTGTTTGCTAGCTCCTGTACCGCTGCAGCTGTCTGTGCCGCTGCCTGACTGGCTGCTGCCTTTATAGAACCCCTAGTCAGTGAAGCCCCGCCCCCTAATCAGGGCTCAGCTTCTCTCCCAGCACAAAGCCCCTCCAAGCCTCTACACATACAGATACCAACAATACAAAACCAAACACACACAAATACCTTCTCCTCCAACAGAACTCCCACTCAGACTCCCCTGTTTACAGCTCTGTTTGCTAGCTCCTGTGCCGCTGCCTGACTGGCTGCTACCTTTATAGGACCCCTAGTCAGTGAAGCCCCGCCCCCTAATCAGGGCTCAGCTTCTCTCGCAGCACAAAGCCCCTACACATACAGATACCACCAATACAAAACCAAACACACACACAAATACCTTCTCCTCCAACAGAACTCCCACTCAGACTCCCCTGTTTACAGCTCTGTTTGCTAGCTCCTGTACCGCTGCAGCTGTCTGTGCAGCTGCCTGACTGGCTGCTCCCTTTATAGGACCCCTAGTCAGTGAAGCCCCGCCCCCTAATCAGGGCTCAGCTTCTCTCGCAGCACAAAGCCCCTACACATACAGATACCACCAATACAAAACCAAACACACACACAAATACCTTCTCCTCCAACAGAACTCCCACTCAGACTCCCCTGTTTACAGCTCTGTTTGCTAGCTCCTGTGCCGCTGCCTGACTGGCTGCTACCTTTATAGGACCCCTAGTCAGTGAAGCCCCGCCCCCTAATCAGGGCTCAGCTTCGCTCCCAGCACAAAGCCCCTCCAAGCCTCTACACATACAGATACCACCAATACAAAACCAAACACACACACAAATACCTTCTCCTCCAACAGAACTCCCACTCAAACTCCCCTGTTTACAGCTCTGTTTGCTAGCTCCTGTGCCGCTGCCTGACTGGCTGCTACCTTTATAGGACCCCTAGTCAGTGAAGCCCCGCCCCCTAATCAGGGCTCAGCTTCGCTCCCAGCACAAAGCCCCTCCAAGCCTCTACACATACAGATACCACCAATACAAAACCAAACACACACACAAATACCTTCTCCTCCAACAGAACTCCCACTCAAACTCCCCTATTTACAGCTCTGTTTGCTAGCTCCTGTACCGCTGCAGCTGTCTGTGTCGCTGCCTGACTGGCTGCTCCCTTTATAGGACCCCTCGTCAGTGAAGCCCCGCCCCCTAATCAGGGCTCAGCTTCTCTCGCAGCACAAAGCCCCTACACATACAGATACCACCAATACAAAACCAAACACACACACAAATACCTTCTCCTCCAACAGAACTCCCACTCAGACTCCCCTGTTTACAGCTCTGTTTGCTAGCTCCTGTACCGCTGCAGCTGTCTGTGCAGCTGCCTGACTGGCTGCTCCCTTTATAGGACCCCTAGTCAGTGAAGCCCCGCCCCCTAATCAGGGCTCAGCTTCTCTCGCAGCACAAAGCCCCTACACATACAGATACCACCAATACAAAACCAAACACACACACAAATACCTTCTCCTCCAACAGAACTCCCACTCAGACTCCCCTGTTTACAGCTCTGTTTGCTAGCTCCTGTGCCGCTGCCTGACTGGCTGCTACCTTTATAGGACCCCTAGTCAGTGAAGCCCCGCCCCCTAATCAGGGCTCAGCTTCGCTCCCAGCACAAAGCCCCTCCAAGCCTCTACACATACAGATACCACCAATACAAAACCAAACACACACACAAATACCTTCTCCTCCAACAGAACTCCCACTCAAACTCCCCTGTTTACAGCTCTGTTTGCTAGCTCCTGTGCCGCTGCCTGACTGGCTGCTACCTTTATAGGACCCCTAGTCAGTGAAGCCCCGCCCCCTAATCAGGGCTCAGCTTCGCTCCCAGCACAAAGCCCCTCCAAGCCTCTACACATACAGATACCACCAATACAAAACCAAACACACACACAAATACCTTCTCCTCCAACAGAACTCCCACTCAAACTCCCCTATTTACAGCTCTGTTTGCTAGCTCCTGTACCGCTGCAGCTGTCTGTGTCGCTGCCTGACTGGCTGCTCCCTTTATAGGACCCCTCGTCAGTGAAGCCCCGCCCCCTAATCAGGGCTCAGCTTCTCTCCCAGCACACAGCCCCTACACATACAGATGCTACCAATACAAAACCAAACACACACAAATACCTTCTCCTCCAACAGAACTCCCACTCAAACTCCCCTGTTTACAGCTCTGTTTGCTAGCTCCTGTGCCCCTGCAGCTGTCCGTGACGCTGCCTGACTGGCTGCTACAATCATAGGACCCCTAGTCAGCGAAGCCCCGCCCCCTAATCAGGGCTCAGCTTCTCTCCCAGCACAAAGCCCCTCCAAGCCTCTACAAATACAGATACCACCAATACAAAACCAAACACACACACAAATACCTTCTCAAACAGAACTCCCACTCAAACTCCCCTGTTCACAGCTCTGTTTGCTAGCTCCTGTGCCGCTGCCTGACTGGCTGCTACCTTTATAGGACCCCTCGTCAGTGAAGCCCCGCCCCCTAATCAGGGCTCAGCTTCTCTCCCAGCACAAAGCCTCTACTCATACAGACACTACCAATACAAAACCAAACAAACAAATACCTTCTCCTCCAACCGAACTCCCTCTCAAACTCATCTGTTTACAGCTCTGTTTGCTAGCTCCTGTGCCGCTGCAGCTGTCTGTTCCCCTGCCTGACTGGCTGCTCCCTTTATAGGACCCCTAGTCAGTGAAGCCCCGCCCCCTAATCAGGGCTCTGCTTTTCTCCCAGCACAAAGCCCCTACACATACAGATACTACCAATACAATACCAAACACACACACAAATACCTTCTCCTCCAACAGAAGTCCCACTCAAACTCCCCTGTTTACAGCTCTGTTTGCTAGCTCCTGTGCCGCTGCCTGACTGGCTGCTACCTTTATAGGACCCCTAGTCAGTGAAGCCCCGCCCCCTAATCAGGGCTCAGCTTCTCTCCCAGCACAAAGCCCCTCCAAGCCTCTACACATACAGATACTACCAATACAAAACCAGACACACACAAATACCTTCTCCTCCAACAGAACTCCCTCTCAAATTCCCCTGTTTACAGCTCAGTTTCGTAGCTCCTGTTCCGCTGCAGCTGTCTGTGCCCCTGCCTGACTGGCTGCTCCCTTTATAGGACCCCTAGTCAATGAATACCCGCCCCCTAATCAGGGCTCAGCTTCGCTCCCAGCACAAAGCCCCTCCAAGCCTCTACACATACAGATACTACCAATACAATACCAAACACACACACAAATACCTTCTCCTCCAACAGAACTCCCACTCAAACTCCCCTGTTTACAGCTCTGTTTGCTAGCTCCTGTGCCGCTGCCTGACTGGCTGCTACCTTTATAGGACCCCTAGTCAGTGAAGCCCCGCCCCCTAATCAGGGCTCAGCTTCGCTCCCAGCACAAAGCCCCTCCAAGCCTCTACACATACAGATACCACCAATACAAAACCAAACACACACAAATACCTTCTCCTCCAACAGAACTCCCACTCAAACTCCCCTGTTTACAGCTCTGTTTGCTAGCCCCTGTATCGCTGCAGCTGTCTGTGCAGCTGCCTGACTGGCTGCTCCCTTTATAGGACCCCTAGTCAGTGAAGCCCCGCCCCCTAAGCAGGGCTCAGCTTCTCTCCCAGCACAAAGCCCCTACACATACAGATACCACCAATACAAAACCAAACACACACAAATACCTTCTCCTCCAACAGAACTCCCACTCAAACTCCCCTGTTTACAGCTCTGTTTGCTAGCTCCTGTGCCCCTGCAGCTGTCTGTGACGCTGCCTGACTGGCTGCTACAATCATAGGACCCCTAGTCAGCGAAGCCCCGTCCCCTAATCAGGGCTCAGCTTCTCTCCCAGCACAAAGCTCCTCCAAGCCTCTACAAATACAGATACCACCAATACAAAACCAAACACACACACAAATACCTTCTCCTCAAACAGAACTCCCACTCAAACTCCCCTGTTTACAGCTCTATTTGCTAGCTCCAGTGCCCCTGCAGCTGTCTGTGCCGCTGCCTGACTGGCTGGTACCTTTATAGGACCCCTAGTCAGGGAAGCCCCGCCCCCTAATCAGGGCTCAGCTTTTGTCCCAGCACAAAGCCCCTACACATACAGATACTACCAATACAAAACCAAACACACACAAATACCTTCTCCTCCCACAGAACTCCCACTCAAACTCCCCTGTTTACAGCTCTGTTTGCTAGCTCCTGTGCCGCTGCAGCTGTCTGTGCCGCTGCCTGACTGGCTGCTCCCTTTATAGGACCCCTAGTCAGTGAAGCCCCGCCCCCTAATCAGGGCTCAGCTTCTCTCCAAGCACAGAGCCCCTACACATACAGATACTACCAATACAAAACCAAACACACACAAATACCTTCTCCTCCAACAGAACTCCCACTCAAACTCACCTATTTACAGCTCTGTTTGCTAGCTCCTGTGCCCCTGCAGCTGTTTGTGCCGCTGCCTGACTGGCTGCTACAATCATAGGACCCCTAGTCAGCGAAGCCCCGCCCCCTGATCAGGGCTCAGCTTTTCTCGCAGCACAAAGCCCCTCCAAGCCTTTACACATACAGATACTACCAATACAAAACCAAACACACACATATACCTTCTCCTCCAACAGAACTCCCACTCAAACTCCCGTGTTTACAGCTCTGTTTGCTAGCTGCTGTGCCGCTGCCTGACTGGCTGCTACCTTTATAGGACGCCTAGTCAGTGAAGCGCCGCCCCCTTATCAGGGCTCAGCTTCTCTCCCTGCACAAAGCCTCTACACATACAGATACTTCCAATAAAAACCAAACACACACAAACACCTTCTCCTCCAACAGAACTCCCACTCAAACTCCCCTGTTTACAGCTCTGTTTGCTAGCTCCTGTGCCGCTGCCTGACTGGCTGCTACCTTTCTAGGACCCCTAGTCAGTGAAGCCCCGCCCCCTAATCAGGGCTCAGCTTCTCTCCCAGCACAAAGCCTCTACACATACAGATACTACCAATACAAAACCGAACACACACACAAATACCTTCTCTTCCAACAGAACTCCCACTCATACTCCCCTGTTTACAGCTCTGTTTGCTAGCTCCTATGCCGCTGCCTGACTGGCTGCTAACTTTATAGGACCCCTAGTCAGTGAAGCCCCGCCCGCTAATCAGGGCTCAGCTTCCCTCCCAGCACAGAGCCCCTCCAAGCCTCTACACATACAGATACTACCAATACAAAACCAAGCACACACACAAATACGTTCTCCTCCAACAGAAATCCCACTCAAACTCCCCTGTTTACAGCTCTGTTTGCTAGCTCCTGTACCGCTGCAGCTGTCTGTGTCGCTGCCTGACTGGCTGCTCCCTTTATAGGACCCCTAGTCAGGGAAGCCCCGCCCCCTAATCAGGGCTCAGCTTCTCTCCCAGCACAAAGCCCCTACACATACAGATACCACCAACACAAAACCAAACACACACAAATACCTTCTCCTCGAACAGAACTCCCACTCAAACTCCCCTGTTTACAGCTCTGTTTGCTAGCTCCTGTACCGCTGCAGCTGTCTGTGCAGCTGCCTGACTGGCTGCTCCCTTTATAGGACCCCTAGTCAGTGAAGCCCCGCCCCCTAATCAGGGCTCAGCTTCGCTCCCAGCACAAAGCCCCTCCAAGCCTCTACACATACATATACCACCAATACAAAACCAAACACACACACAAATGCCTTCTCCAACAGAACTCCCACTCAAACTTCCCTGTTTACAGCTCTGTTTGCTAGCTCCAGTGCCGCTGCAGGTGTCTGTGCCGCTGCCTGACTGGCTGCTACAATCATAGGACCCCTAGTCAGCGAAGCCCCGCCCCCTGATCAGGGCTCAGCTTTTCTCGCAGCACAAAGCCCCTCCAAGCCTTTACACATACAGATACTACCAATACAAAACCAAACACACACATATACCTTCTCCTCCAACAGAACTCCCACTCAAACTCCCGTGTTTACAGCTCTGTTTGCTAGCTGCTGTGCCGCTGCCTGACTGGCTGCTCCCTTTATAGGACGCCTAGTCAGTGATGCCCCGCCCCCTTATCAGGGCTCAGCTTCTCTCCCAGCACAAAGCCTCTACACATACAGATACTACCAATACAAAACCAAACACACACAAACACCTTCTCCTCCAACAGAACTCCCACTCAAAGTCCCCTGTTTACAGCTCTGTTTGCTAGCTCCTGTACCGCTGCAGCTGTCTGTGCAGCTGCCTGACTGGCTGCTCCCTTTATAGGACCCCTAGTAAGTGAATCCCCGCCCCCTAATCAGGGCTCAGCTTCTCTCCCAGCACAAAGCCCCTACACATACAGATACCACCAATACAAAACCAAACACACACAAATACCTTCTCCTCCAACAGAACTCCCACTCAAACTCCCCTGTTTACAGCTCTGTTTGCTAGCTGTCTGTGCCGCTGCCTGACCAGCTGCTACCTTTACAGGACCCGTAGTCAGTCAAGCCCCATCCCCGAATCAGGGCTCAGCTTCTCTCCCAGTACAAAACCCCCACAAGCCTCTACACATACAGATACTACCAATGCAAAACCAAACACACACAAATACCTTCTCCTCCAACAGAACTCCCCCTCAAACTCCAGTTTACAGCTCTGTTTGCAAGCTCCTGTGCCGCTGCAGCTGTCTGTGCCCCTGCCTGACTTGCTGCTCCCTTTATAGGACCCCTCGTCAGTTAAGCCCCGCCCCCTAATCAGGGCTCAGCTTCTCTCCCAGCACAAAGCCCCTACACATACAGGTGCTACCAATACAAAACCAAACACACAAATACCTTCTCCTCCAACAGAACTCCCACTCAAACTCCCCTGTTTACAGCTCTATTTGCTAGCTCCTTTGCCGCTGCAGCTGTCTGTGCCGCTGCCTGACTGGCTGGTACCTTTATAGGACCCCTAGTCAGGGAAGCCCCGCCCCCTAATCAGCTCTCAGCTTCTCTCCCAGCACAAAGCCCCTCCAAGCCTCTACACATACAGATACTACCAATACAGAACCAAACACACACAAATACCTTCTCTTCCAAAAGAACTCCCACTCAAACTCCCCTTTTTACAGCTCTGTTTGCTAGCTCCTGTGCCGCTGCCTGACTGGCTGCTACCTTTATGGGACCCCTAGTCAGGGAAGCCCCGCCCCCTAATCAGGGCTCAGCTTCTCTCCCAGCACAAAGCCCCTCCAAGCCCCAACACATACAGATACTACCAATACAAAACCAAACACAAACAAATACCTTCTCCTCCAACAGAACTCCCACTCAAACTCCCCTGTTTACAGCTCTGTTTGCTCGCTCCTGTGCCGCTGCCTGACTGGCTGATACCTTTATAGGACCCCTAGTCAGTGAAGCCCCGCCCCCTAATCAGGGCTCAGCTTTTCTCCCAGCACAAAGCCCCTCCAAGCCTTTACACATACAGATACTACCAATACAAAACCAAACACACACACAAATACCTTCTCCTCCAACAGAATTCCCACTCAAACTCCCCTGTTTACAGCTCTGTTTGCTAGTTCCTGTGCCGCTGCAGCTGTCTGTGTCGCTGCCTCACTGGCTGCTCCCTTTATAGGACCCCTAGTCAGTGAAGCCCCGCCCCCTAATCAGGGCTCAGCTTCTCTCCCAGCACAAAGCCCCTACACATACAGATACCACCAATACAAAACCAAACACACACAAATACCTTCTCCTCCAACAGAACTCCCACTCAAACTCCCCTGTTTACAGCTCTGTTTGCTAGCTCCTGTGCCCCTGCAGCTGTCTGTGACGCTGCCTGACTGGCTGCTACAATCATAGGACCCCTAGTCAGCGAAGCCCCGTCCCCTAATCAGGGCTCAGCTTCTCTCCCAGCACAAAGCTCCTCCAAGCCTCTACAAATACAGATACCACCAATACAAAACCAAACACACACACAAATACCTTCTCCTCAAACAGAACTCCCACTCAAACTCACCTATTTACAGCTCTGTTTGCTAGCTCCTGTGCCCCTGCAGCTGTTTGTGCCGCTGCCTGACTGGCTGCTACAATCATAGGACCCCTAGTCAGCGAAGCCCCGCCCCCTGATCAGGGCTCAGCTTTTCTCGCAGCACAAAGCCCCTCCAAGCCTTTACACATACAGATACTACCAATACAAAACCAAACACACACATATACCTTCTCCTCCAACAGAACTCCCACTCAAACTCCCGTGTTTACAGCTCTGTTTGCTAGCTGCTGTGCCGCTGCCTGACTGGCTGCTACCTTTATAGGACGCCTAGTCAGTGAAGCGCCGCCCCCTTATCAGGGCTCAGCTTCTCTCCCTGCACAAAGCCTCTACACATACAGATACTTCCAATAAAAACCAAACACACACAAACACCTTCTCCTCCAACAGAACTCCCACTCAAACTCCCCTGTTTACAGCTCTGTTTGCTAGCTCCTGTGCCGCTGCCTGACTGGCTGCTACCTATCTAGGACCCCTAGTCAGGGAAGCCCCGCCCCCTAATCAGGGCTCAGCTTCTCTCCCAGCACAAAGCCTCTACACATACAGATACTACCAATAAAAACCAAACACACACAAACACCTTCTCCTCCAACAGAACTCCCACTCAAACTCCCCCGTTTACAGCTCTGTTTGCTAGCTGTCTGTGCCGCTGCCTGACCAGCTGCTACCTTTACAGGACCCGTAGTCAGTCAAGCCCCATCCCCGAATCAGGGCTCAGCTTCTCTCCCAGTACAAAGCCCCCACAAGCCTCTACACATACAGATACTACCAATGCAAAACCAAACACACACAAATACCTTCTCCTCCAACAGAACTCCCCCTCAAACTCCTGTTTACAGCTCTGTTTGCAAGCTCCTGTGCCGCTGCAGCTGTCTGTGCCCCTGCCTGACTGGCTGCTCCCTTTATAGGACCCCTCGTCAGTTAAGCCCCGCCCCCTAATCAGGGCTCAGCTTCTCTCCCAGCACAAAGCCCCTACACATACAGGTGCTACCAATACAAAACCAAACACACAAATACCTTCTCCTCCAACAGAACTCCCACTCAAACTCCCCTGTTTACAGCTCTATTTGCTAGCTCCAGTGCCGCTGCAGCTCTCTGTGCCGCTGCCTGACTGGCTGGTACCTTTATAGGACCCCTAGTCAGGGAAGCCCCGCCCCCTAATCAGCTCTCAGCTTCTCTCCCAGCACAAAGCCCCTCCAAGCCTCTACACATACAGATACTACCAATACAAAACCAAACACACACAAATACCTTCTCTTCCAAAAGAACTCCCACTCAAACTCCCCTGTTTACAACTCTGTTTGCTAGCTCCTGTGCCGCTGCCTGACTGGCTGCTACCTTTATGGGACCCCTAGTCAGGGAAGCCCCGCCCCCTAATCAGGGCTCAGCTTCTCTCCCAGCACAAAGCCCCTCCAAGCCCCAACACATACAGATACTACCAATACAAAACCAGACAAACACAAATACCTTCTCCTCCAACAGAACTCCCACTCAAACTCCCCTGTTTACAGCTCAATTTGCTCGCTCCTGTGCCGCTGCCTGACTGGCTGATACCTTTATAGGACCCCTCGTCAGTGAAGCCCCTCCCCCTAATCAGGGCTCAGCTTCTCTCCCAGCACAAAGCCCCGACACATACAGATACCACCAACACAAAACCAAACACACACAAATACCTTCTCCTCCAACAGAACTCCCACTCAAACTCCCCTGTTTACAGCTCTGTTTGCTAGCCCCTGTATCGCTGCAGCTGTCTGTGCAGCTGCCTGACTGGCTGCTCCCTTTATAGGACCCCTAGTCAGTGAAGCCCCGCCCCCTAAGCAGGGCTCAGCTTCTCTCCCAGCACAAAGCCCCTACACATACAGATACCACCAATACAAAACCAAACACACACAAATACCTTCTCCTCCAACAGAACTCCCACTCAAACTCCCCTGTTTACAGCTCTGTTTGCTAGCTCCTGTGCCCCTGCAGCTCTCTGTGACGCTGCCTGACTGGCTGCTACAATCATAGGACCCCTAGTCAGCGAAGCCCCGTCCCCTAATCAGGGCTCAGCTTCTCTCCCAGCACAAAGCTCCTCCAAGCCTCTACAAATACAGATACCACCAATACAAAACCAAACACACACACAAATACCTTCTCCTCAAACAGAACTCCCACTCAAACTCCCCTGTTTACAGCTCTATTTGCTAGCTCCAGTGCCGCTGCAGCTGTCTGTGCCGCTGCCTGACTGGCTGGTACCTTTATAGGACCCCTAGTCAGGGAAGCCCCGCCCCCTAATCAGGGCTCAGCTTTTGTCCCAGCACAAAGCCCCTACACATACAGATACTACCAATACAAAACCAAACACACACAAATACTTTCTCCTCCAACAGAACTCCCACTCAAACTCCCCTGTTTACAGCTCTGTTTGCTAGCTCCTGTGCCGCTGCAGCTGTCTGTGCCGCTGCCTGACTGGCTGCTCCCTTTATAGGACCCCTAGTCAGTGAAGCCCCGCCCCCTAATCAGGGCTCAGCTTTTCTCCCAGCACAAAGCCCCTCCAAGCCTCTACACATACAGATATTACCAATACGAAACCAAACACACACAAACACCTTCTCCTCCAACAGAACTCCCACTCAAACTCTCCTGTTTACAGCTCTGTTTGCTAGCTCCTGTGCCGCTGCCTGACTGGCTGCTACCTTTCTAGGACCCCTAGTCAGGGAAGCCCCGTCCCCTAATCAGGGCTCAGCTTCTCTCCCAGCACAAAGCTCCTCCAAGCCTCTACAAATACAGATACCACCAATACAAAACCAAACACACACACAAATACCTTCTCCTCAAACAGAACTCCCACTCAAACTCCCCTGTTTACAGCACTGTTTGCTAGCTGCTGTGCCGCTGCCAGACTGGCTGCTACCTTTATTGGACGCCTAGTCAGTGAAGCCCCGCCCCCTTATCAGGGCTCAGCTTCTCTCCCAGCACAAAGCCTCTACACATACAGATACTACCAATACAAAACCAAACACACACAAATACCTTCTCCTTCAACAGAACTCCCACTCAAACTCCCCTGTTTACAGCTCTGTTTGCTAGCTCCTGTGCCCCTGCAGCTCTCTGTGACGCTGCCTGACTGGCTGCTACAATCATAGGACCCCTAGTCAGCGAAGCCCCGTCCCCTAATCAGGGCTCAGCTTCTCTCCCAGCACAAAGCCCCTACACATACAGATACTACCAATACAAAACCAAACACACACAAACACCTTCTCCTCCAACAGAACTCCCACTCATACTCCCCTGTTTACAGCTCGGTTTGCTAGCTCCTGTGCCGCTGCCTGACTGGCTGCTCCCTTTATAGGACCCCTCGTCAGTGAAGCCCCGCCCCCTAATCAGGGCTCAGCTTCTCTCCCAGCACAAAGCCCCTCCAAGCCTTTACACATACAGATACCAACAATACAAAACCAAACACACACATATACCTTCTCCTCCAACAGAACTCCCACTCAAACTCCAGTGTTTACAGCACTGTTTGCTATCTGCTGTGCCGCTGCCTGACTGGCTGCTACCTTTATAGGACGCCTAGTCAGTGAAGCCCCGCCCCCTTATCAGGGCTCAGCTTCTCTCCCAGCACAAAGCCCCTCCAAGCCTCTACACATACAGATACCACCAACACAAAACCAAACACACACAAATACCTTCTCCTCCAACAGAACTCCCACTCAAACTCCCCTGTTTACAGCTCTGTTTGCTAGCTCCTGTGCCGCTGCAGCTCTCCGTGCCGCCGCCTGACTGGCTGCTCCCTTTATAGGACCCCTAGTCAGTGAAGCCCCGCCCCCTAATCAGGGCTCAGCTTCTCTCCCAGCACAAAGCCCCTACACATACATATACCACCAATACAAAACCAAACACACACAAATACGTTCTCCTCCAACAGAACTCCCAGTCAAACTCCCCTGTTTACAGCTCTGTTTGCTAGCTCCTGTGCCGCTGCAGCTCTCCGTGCCGCCGCCTGACTGGCTGCTCCCTTTATAGGACCCCTGGTCAGTGAAGCCCCGCACCCTAATCACGGCTCAGCTTCTCTCCCAGAAAAAAGCCCCTACACATACAGATACTACCAAGACAAAACCAAACACACACAAATACCTTCTCTTCCAACAGAACTCCCACTCAAACTCCCCTGTTTACAGCTCTGTTTGCTAGCTCCTGTACCGCTGCAGCTGTCTGTGTTGCTGCCTGACTGGCTGCTCCCTTTATAGGACCCCTAGTCAGTGAAGCCCCGCCCCCTAATCAGGGCTCAGCTTCTCTCCCAGCACAAAGCCCCTACACATACAGATACCACCAATACAAAACCAAACACACACAAATACCTTCTCCTCCAACAGAACTCCCACTCAAACTCCCCTGTTTACAGCTCTGTTTTCTAGCTCCTGTGCCCCTGCAGCTGTCTGTGACGCTGCCTGACTGGCTGCTACAATCATAGGACCCCTAGTCAGCGAAGCCCCGTCCCCTAATCAGGGCTCAGCTTCTCTCCCAGCACAACGCTCCTCCAAGCCTCTACAAATACAGATACCACCAATACAAAACCAAACACACACAAATACCTTCTCCTCAAACAGAACTCCCACTCAAACTCCCCTGTTTACAGCTCTATTTGCTAGCTCCAGTGCCGCTGCAGCTGTCTGTGCCGCTGCCTGACTGGCTGGTACCTTTATAGGACCCCTAGTCAGGGAAGCCCCGCCCCCTAATCAGGGCTCAGCTTTTCTCCCAGCACAAAGCCTCTACACATACAGATACTACCAATACAAAACCAAACACACAAATACCTTCTCCTCCAACAGAACTCCCACTCAAACTCCCCTGTTTACAGCTCAGTTTGCAAGCTCCTGTGCCACTGCAGCTGTCTGTGCCACTGCCTGACTGGCTGCTACCTTTATAGGACCCCTGGTCAGTGAAGCCCCGCACCCTAATCAGGGCTCAGCTTCTCTCCCAGAAAAAAGCCCCTAAACATACAGATACTACCAAAACAAAACCAAACACACACAAATACCTTCTCTTCCAACAGAACTCCCACTCAAACTCCCCTGTTTAGAGCTCTGTTTGCTAGCTCCTGTGCCGCTGCCTGACTGGCTGCTACCTTTATGGGACCCCTAGTCAGGGAAGCCCCGCCCCCTAATCAGGGCTCAGCTTCTCTCCCAGCACAAAGCCCCTCCAAGCCCCAACACATACAGATACTACCAATACAAAACCAGACAAACACAAATACCTTCTCCTCCAACAGAACTCCCACTCAAACTCCCCTGTTTACAGCTCAATTTGCTCGCTCCTGTGCCGCTGCCTGACTGGCTGATACCTTTATAGGACCCCTCGTCAGTGAAGCCCCGCCCCCTAATCAGGGCTCAGCTTCTCTCCCAGCACAAAGCCCCGACACATACAGATACCACCAACACAAAACCAAACACACAAAAATACCTTCTCCTCCAACAGAACTCCCACTCAAACTCCCCTGTTTACAGCTCTGTTTGCTAGCCCCTGTATCGCTGCAGCTGTCTGTGCAGCTGCCTGACTGGCTGCTCCCTTTATAGGACCCCTAGTCAGTGAAGCCCCGCCCCCTAATCAGGGCTCAGCTTCGCTCCCAGCACAAAGCCCCTCCAAGCCTCTACACATACATATACCACCAATACAAAACCAAACACACACACAAATGCCTTCTCCAACAGAACTCCCACTCAAACTTCCCTGTTTACAGCTCTGTTTGCTAGCTCCAGTGCCGCTGCAGGTGTCTGTGCCGCTGCCTGACTGGCTGCTACAATCATAGGACCCCTAGTCAGCGAAGCCCCGCCCCCTGATCAGGGCTCAGCTTTTCTCGCAGCACAAAGCCCCTCCAAGCCTTTACACATACAGATACTACCAATACAAAACCAAACACACACATATACCTTCTCCTCCAACAGAACTCCCACTCAAACTCCCGTGTTTACAGCTCTGTTTGCTAGCTGCTGTGCCGCTGCCTGACTGGCTGCTCCCTTTATAGGACGCCTAGTCAGTGATGCCCCGCCCCCTTATCAGGGCTCATCTTCTCTCCCAGCACAAAGCCTCTACACATACAGATACTACCAATACAAAACCAAACACACACAAACACGTTCTCCTCCAACAGAACTCCCACTCAAAGTCCCCTGTTTACAGCTCTGTTTGCTAGCTCCTGTACCGCTGCAGCTGTCTGTGCAGCTGCCTGACTGGCTGCTCCCTTTATAGGACCCCTAGTAAGTGAATCCCCGCCCCCTAATCAGGGCTCAGCTTCTCTCCCAGCACAAAGCCCCTACACATACAGATACCACCAATACAAAACCAAACACACACAAATACCTTCTCCTCCAACAGAACTCCCACTCAAACTCCCCTGTTTACAGCTCTGTTTGCTAGCTGTCTGTGCCGCTGCCTGACCAGCTGCTACCTTTACAGGACCCGTAGTCAGTCAAGCCCCATCCCCGAATCAGGGCTCAGCTTCTCTCCCAGTACAAAACCCCCACAAGCCTCTACACATACAGGTACTACCAATGCAAAACCAAACACACACAAATACCTTCTCCTCCAACAGAACTCCCCCTCAAACTCCAGTTTACAGCTCTGTTTGCAAGCTCCTGTGCCGCTGCAGCTGTCTGTGCCCCTGCCTGACTTGCTGCTCCCTTTATAGGACCCCTCGTCAGTTAAGCCCCGCCCCCTAATCAGGGCTCAGCTTCTCTCCCAGCACAAAGCCCCTACACATACAGGTGCTACCAATACAAAACCAAACACACAAATACCTTCTCCTCCAACAGAACTCCCACTCAAACTCCCCTGTTTACAGCTCTATTTGCTAGCTCCTTTGCCGCTGCAGCTGTCTGTGCCGCTGCCTGACTGGCTGGTACCTTTATAGGACCCCTAGTCAGGGAAGCCCCGCCCCCTAATCAGCTCTCAGCTTCTCTCCCAGCACAAAGCCCCTCCAAGCCTCTACACATACAGATACTACCAATACAGAACCAAACACACACAAATACCTTCTCTTCCAAAAGAACTCCCACTCAAACTCCCCTTTTTACAGCTCTGTTTGCTAGCTCCTGTGCCGCTGCCTGACTGGCTGCTACCTTTATGGGACCCCTAGTCAGGGAAGCCCCGCCCCCTAATCAGGGCTCAGCTTCTCTCCCAGCACAAAGCCCCTCCAAGCCCCAACACATACAGATACTACCAATACAAAACCAAACACAAACAAATACCTTCTCCTCCAACAGAACTCCCACTCAAACTCCCCTGTTTACAGCTCTGTTTGCTCGCTCCTGTGCCGCTGCCTGACTGGCTGATACCTTTATAGGACCCCTAGTCAGTGAAGCCCCGCCCCCTAATCAGGGCTCAGCTTTTCTCCCAGCACAAAGCCCCTCCAAGCCTTTACACATACAGATACTACCAATACAAAACCAAACACACACACAAATACCTTCTCCTCCAACAGAATTCCCACTCAAACTCCCCTGTTTACAGCTCTGTTTGCTAGCCCCTGTATCGCTGCAGCTGTCTGTGTCGCTGCCTCACTGGCTGCTCCCTTTATAGGACCCCTAGTCAGTGAAGCCCCGCCCCCTAATCAGGGCTCAGCTTCTCTCCCAGCACAAAGCCCCTACACATACAGATACCACCAACACAAAACCAAACACACACAAATACCTTCTCCTCCAACAGAACTCCCACTCAAACTCCCCTGTTTACAGCTCTGTTTGCTAGCTCCTGTGCCCCTGCAGCTGTCTGTGACGCTGCCTGACTGGCTGCTACAATCATAGGACCCCTAGTCAGCGAAGCCCCGTCCCCTAATCAGGGCTCAGCTTCTCTCCCAGCACAAAGCTCCTCCAAGCCTCTACAAATACAGATACCACCAATACAAAACCAAACACACACACAAATACCTTCTCCTCAAACAGAACTCCCACTCAAACTCACCTATTTACAGCTCTGTTTGCTAGCTCCTGTGCCCCTGCAGCTGTTTGTGCCGCTGCCTGACTGGCTGCTACAATCATAGGACCCCTAGTCAGCGAAGCCCCGCCCCCTGATCAGGGCTCAGCTTTTCTCGCAGCACAAAGCCCCTCCAAGCCTTTACACATACAGATACTACCAATACAAAACCAAACACACACATATACCTTCTCCTCCAACAGAACTCCCACTCAAACTCCCCTGTTTACAGCTCTGTTTGCTAGCTGCTGTGCCGCTGCCTGACTGGCTGCTACCTTTATAGGACGCCTAGTCAGTGAAGCGCCGCCCCCTTATCAGGGCTCAGCTTCTCTCCCTGCACAAAGCCTCTACACATACAGATACTTCCAATAAAAACCAAACACACACAAACACCTTCTCCTCCAACAGAACTCCCACTCAAACTCCCCTGTTTACAGCTCTGTTTGCTAGCTCCTGTGCCGCTGCCTGACTGGCTGCTACCTTTCTAGGACCCCTAGTCAGGGAAGCCCCGCCCCCTAATCAGGGCTCAGCTTCTCTCCCAGCACAAAGCCTCTACACATACAGATACTACCAATACAAAACCAAACACACACAAATACCTTCTCCTCCAACAGAACTCCCACTCTAACTCCCCCGTTTACAGCTCTGTTTGCTAGCTGTCTGTGCCGCTGCCTGACCAGCTGCTACCTTTACAGGACCCGTAGTCAGTCAAGCCCCATCCCCGAATCAGGGCTCAGCTTCTCTCCCAGTACAAAGCCCCCACAAGCCTCTACACATACAGATACTACCAATGCAAAACCAAACACACACAAATACCTTCTCCTCCAACAGAACTCCCCCTCAAACTCCTGTTTACAGCTCTGTTTGCAAGCTCCTGTGCCGCTGCAGCTGTCTGTGCCCCTGCCTGACTGGCTGCTCCCTTTATAGGACCCCTCGTCAGTTAAGCCCCGCCCCCTAATCAGGGCTCAGCTTCTCTCCCAGCACAAAGCCCCTACACATACAGGTGCTACCAATACAAAACCAAACACACAAATACCTTCTCCTCCAACAGAACTCCCACTCAAACTCCCCTGTTTACAGCTCTATTTGCTAGCTCCAGTGCCGCTGCAGCTCTCTGTGCCGCTGCCTGACTGGCTGGTACCTTTATAGGACCCCTAGTCAGGGGAGCCCCGCCCCCTAATCAGCTCTCAGCTTCTCTCCCAGCACAAAGCCCCTCCAAGCCTCTACACATACAGATACTACCAATACAAAACCAAACACACACAAATACCTTCTCTTCCAAAAGAACTCCCACTCAAACTCCCCTGTTTACAACTCTGTTTGCTAGCTCCTGTGCCGCTGCCAGACTGGCTGCTACCTTTATGGGACCCCTAGTCAGGGAAGCCCCGCCCCCTAATCAGGGCTCAGCTTCTCTCCCAGCACAAAGCCCCTCCAAGCCCCAACACATACAGATACTACCAATACAAAACCAGACAAACACAAATACCTTCTCCTCCAACAGAACTCCCACTCAAACTCCCCTGTTTACAGCTCAATTTGCTCGCTCCTGTGCCGCTGCCTGACTGGCTGATACCTTTATAGGACCCCTCGTCAGTGAAGCCCCGCCCCCTAATCAGGGCTCAGCTTCTCTCCCAGCACAAAGCCCCGACACATACAGATACCACCAACACAAAACCAAACACACACAAATACCTTCTCCTCCAACAGAACTCCCACTCAAACTCCCCTGTTTACAGCTCTGTTTGCTAGCCCCTGTATCGCTGCAGCTGTCTGTGCAGCTGCCTGACTGGCTGCTCCCTTTATAGGACCCCTAGTCAGTGAAGCCCCGCCCCCTAAGCAGGGCTCAGCTTCTCTCCCAGCACAAAGCCCCTACACATACAGATACCACCAATACAAAACCAAACACACACAAATACCTTCTCCTCCAACAGAACTCCCACTCAAACTCCCCTGTTTACAGCTCTGTTTGCTAGCTCCTGTGCCCCTGCAGCTCTCTGTGACGCTGCCTGACTGGCTGCTACAATCATAGGACCCCTAGTCAGCGAAGCCCCGTCCCCTAATCAGGGCTCAGCTTCTCTCCCAGCACAAAGCTCCTCCAAGCCTCTACAAATACAGATACCACCAATACAAAACCAAACACACACACAAATACCTTCTCCTCAAACAGAACTCCCACTCAAACTCCCCTGTTTACAGCTCTATTTGCTAGCTCCAGTGCCGCTGCAGCTGTCTGTGCCGCTGCCTGACTGGCTGGTACCTTTATAGGACCCCTAGTCAGGGAAGCCCCGCCCCCTAATCAGGGCTCAGCTTTTGTCCCAGCACAAAGCCCCTACACATACAGATACTACCAATACAAAACCAAACACACACAAATACCTTCTCCTCCAACAGAACTCCCACTCAAACTCCCCTGTTTACAGCTCTGTTTGCTAGCTCCTGTGCCGCTGCAGCTGTCTGTGCCGCTGCCTGACTGGCTGCTCCCTTTATAGGACCCCTAGTCAGTGAAGCCCCGCCCCCTAATCAGGGCTCAGCTTTTCTCCCAGCACAAAGCCCCTCCAAGCCTCTACACATACAGATATTACCAATACGAAACCAAACACACACAAACACCTTCTCCTCCAACAGAACTCCCACTCAAACTCTCCTGTTTACAGCTCTGTTTGCTAGCTCCTGTGCCGCTGCCTGACTGGCTGCTACCTTTCTAGGACCCCTAGTCAGGGAAGCCCCGTCCCCTAATCAGGGCTCAGCTTCTCTCCCAGCACAAAGCTCCTCCAAGCCTCTACAAATACAGATACCACCAATACAAAACCAAACACACACACAAATACCTTCTCCTCAAACAGAACTCCCACTCAAACTCCCGTGTTTACAGCACTGTTTGCTAGCTGCTGTGCCGCTGCCAGACTGGCTGCTACCTTTATTGGACGCCTAGTCAGTGAAGCCCCGCCCCCTTATCAGGGCTCAGCTTCTCTCCCAGCACAAAGCCTCTACACATACAGATACTACCAATACAAAACCAAACACACACAAATACCTTCTCCTTCAACAGAACTCCCACTCAAACTCCCCTGTTTACAGCTCTGTTTGCTAGCTCCTGTGCCCCTGCAGCTCTCTGTGACGCTGCCTGACTGGCTGCTACAATCATAGGACCCCTAGTCAGCGAAGCCCCGTCCCCTAATCAGGGCTCAGCTTCTCTCCCAGCACAAAGCCCCTACACATACAGATACTACCAATACAAAACCAAACACACACAAACACCTTCTCCTCCAACAGAACTCCCACTCATACTCCCCTGTTTACAGCTCGGTTTGCTAGCTCCTGTGCCGCTGCCTGACTGGCTGCTCCCTTTATAGGACCCCTCGTCAGTGAAGCCCCGCCCCCTAATCAGGGCTCAGCTTCTCTCCCAGCACAAAGCCCCTCCAAGCCTTTACACATACAGATACCAACAATACAAAACCAAACACACACATATACCTTCTCCTCCAACAGAACTCCCACTCAAACTCCAGTGTTTACAGCACTGTTTGCTATCTGCTGTGCCGCTGCCTGACTGGCTGCTACCTTTATAGGACGCCTAGTCAGTGAAGCCCCGCCCCCTTATCAGGGCTCAGCTTCTCTCCCAGCACAAAGCCCCTCCAAGCCTCTACACATACAGATACCACCAACACAAAACCAAACACACACAAATACCTTCTCCTCCAACAGAACTCCCACTCAAACTCCCCTGTTTACAGCTCTGTTTGCTAGCTCCTGTGCCGCTGCAGCTCTCCGTGCCGCCGCCTGACTGGCTGCTCCCTTTATAGGACCCCTAGTCAGTGAAGCCCCGCCCCCTAATCAGGGCTCAGCTTCTCTCCCAGCAAAAAGCCCCTACACATACATATACCACCAATACAAAACCAAACACACACAAATACGTTCTCCTCCAACAGAACTCCCAGTCAAACTCCCCTGTTTACAGCTCTGTTTGCTAGCTCCTGTGCCGCTGCAGCTCTCCGTGCCACCGCCTGACTGGCTGCTCCCTTTATAGGACCCCTGGTCAGTGAAGCCCCGCACCCTAATCACGGCTCAGCTTCTCTCCCAGAAAAAAGCCCCTACACATACAGATACTACCAAGACAAAACCAAACACACACAAATACCTTCTCTTCCAACAGAACTCCCACTCAAACTCCCCTGTTTACAGCTCTGTTTGCTAGCTCCTGTACCGCTGCAGCTGTCTGTGTTGCTGCCTGACTGGCTGCTCCCTTTATAGGACCCCTAGTCAGTGAAGCCCCGCCCCCTAATCAGGGCTCAGCTTCTCTCCCAGCACAAAGCCCCTACACATACAGATACCACCAATACAAAACCAAACACACACAAATACCTTCTCCTCCAACAGAACTCCCACTCAAACTCCCCTGTTTACAGCTCTGTTTTCTAGCTCCTGTGCCCCTGCAGCTGTCTGTGACGCTGCCTGACTGGCTGCTACAATCATAGGACCCCTAGTCAGCGAAGCCCCGTCCCCTAATCAGGGCTCAGCTTCTCTCCCAGCACAACGCTCCTCCAAGCCTCTACAAATACAGATACCACCAATACAAAACCAAACACACACAAATACCTTCTCCTCAAACAGAACTCCCACTCAAACTCCCCTGTTTACAGCTCTATTTGCTAGCTCCAGTGCCGCTGCAGCTGTCTGTGCCGCTGCCTGACTGGCTGGTACCTTTATAGGACCCCTAGTCAGGGAAGCCCCGCCCCCTAATCAGGGCTCAGCTTTTCTCCCAGCACAAAGCCTCTACACATACAGATACTACCAATACAAAACCAAACACACAAATACCTTCTCCTCCAACAGAACTCCCACTCAAACTCCCCTGTTTACAGCTCAGTTTGCAAGCTCCTGTGCCACTGCAGCTGTCTGTGCCACTGCCTGACTGGCTGCTACCTTTATAGGACCCCTGGTCAGTGAAGCCCCGCACCCTAATCAGGGCTCAGCTTCTCTCCCAGAAAAAAGCCCCTAAACATACAGATACTACCAAAACAAAACCAAACACACACAAATACCTTCTCTTCCAACAGAACTCCCACTCAAACTCCCCTGTTTAGAGCTCTGTTTGCTAGCTCCTGTGCCGCTGCCTGACTGGCTGCTACCTTTATGGGACCCCTAGTCAGGGAAGCCCCGCCCCCTAATCAGGGCTCAGCTTCTCTCCCAGCACAAAGCCCCTCCAAGCCCCAACACATACAGATACTACCAATACAAAACCAGACAAACACAAATACCTTCTCCTCCAACAGAACTCCCACTCAAACTCCCCTGTTTACAGCTCAATTTGCTCGCTCCTGTGCCGCTGCCTGACTGGCTGATACCTTTATAGGACCCCTCGTCAGTGAAGCCCCGCCCCCTAATCAGGGCTCAGCTTCTCTCCCAGCACAAAGCCCCGACACATACAGATACCACCAACACAAAACCAAACACACAAAAATACCTTCTCCTCCAACAGAACTCCCACTCAAACTCCCCTGTTTACAGCTCTGTTTGCTAGCCCCTGTATCGCTGCAGCTGTCTGTGCAGCTGCCTGACTGGCTGCTCCCTTTATAGGACCCCTAGTCAGTGAAGCCCCGCCCCCTAAGCAGGGCTCAGCTTCTCTCCCAGCACAAAGCCCCTACACATACAGATACCACCAATACAAAACCAAACACACACAAATACCTTCTCCTCCAACAGAACTCCCACTCAAACTCCCCTGTTTACAGCTCTGTTTGCTAGCTCCTGTGCCCCTGCAGCTCTCTGTGACGCTGCCTGACTGGCTGCTACAATCATAGGACCCCTAGTCAGCGAAGCCCCGTCCCCTAATCAGGGCTCAGCTTCTCTCCCAGCACAAAGCTCCTCCAAGCCTCTACAAATACAGATACCACCAATACAAAACCAAACACACACACAAATACCTTCTCCTCAAACAGAACTCCCACTCAAACTCCCCTGTTTACAGCTCTATTTGCTAGCTCCAGTGCCGCTGCAGCTGTCTGTGCCGCTGCCTGACTGGCTGGTACCTTTATAGGACCCCTAGTCAGCGAAGCCCCGCCCCCTAATCAGGGCTCAGCTTTTGTCCCAGCACAAAGCCCCTACACATACAGATACTACCAATACAAAACCAAACACACACAAATACCTTCTCCTCCCACAGAACTCCCACTCAAACTCCCCTGTTTACAGCTCTGTTTGCTAGCTCCTGTGGCGCTGCAGCTGTCTGTGCCGCTGCCTGACTGGCTGCTCCCTTTATAGGACCCCTAGTCAGTGAAGCCCCGCCCCCTAATCAGGGCTCAGCTTCTCTCCAAGCACAGAGCCCCTACACATACAGATACTACCAATACAAAACCAAACACACACAAATACCTTCTCCTCCAACAGAACTCCCACTCAAACTCACCTATTTACAGCTCTGTTTGCTAGCTCCTGTGCCGCTGCCTGACTGGCTGCTACCTTTATGGGACCCCTAGTCAGGGAAGCCCCGCCCCCTAATCAGGGCTCAGCTTCTCTCCCAGCACAAAGCCCCTCCAAGCCCCAACACATACAGATACTACCAATACAAAACCAGACAAACACAAATACCTTCTCCTCCAACAGAACTCCCACTCAAACTCCCCTGTTTACAGCTCAATTTGCTCGCTCCTGTGCCGCTGCCTGACTGGCTGATACCTTTATAGGACCCCTCGTCAGTGAAGCCCCGCCCCCTAATCAGGGCTCAGCTTCTCTCCCAGCACAAAGCCCCGACACATACAGATACCACCAACACAAAACCAAACACACACAAATACCTTCTCCTCCAACAGAACTCCCACTCAAACTCCCCTGTTTACAGCTCTGTTTGCTAGCCCCTGTATCGCTGCAGCTGTCTGTGCAGCTGCCTGACTGGCTGCTCCCTTTATAGGACCCCTAGTCAGTGAAGCCCCGCCCCCTAAGCAGGGCTCAGCTTCTCTCCCAGCACAAAGCCCCTACACATACAGATACCACCAATACAAAACCAAACACACACAAATACCTTCTCCTCCAACAGAACTCCCACTCAAACTCCCCTGTTTACAGCTCTGTTTGCTAGCTCCTGTGCCCCTGCAGCTCTCTGTGACGCTGCCTGACTGGCTGCTACAATCATAGGACCCCTAGTCAGCGAAGCCCCGTCCCCTAATCAGGGCTCAGCTTCTCTCCCAGCACAAAGCTCCTCCAAGCCTCTACAAATACAGATACCACCAATACAAAACCAAACACACACACAAACACCTTCTCCTCAAACAGAACTCCCACTCAAACTCCCCTGTTTACAGCTCTATTTGCTAGCTCCAGTGCCGCTGCAGCTGTCTGTGCCGCTGCCTGACTGGCTGGTACCTTTATAGGACCCCTAGTCAGGGAAGCCCCGCCCCCTAATCAGGGCTCAGCTTTTGTCCCAGCACAAAGCCCCTACACATACAGATACTACCAATACAAAACCAAACACACACAAATACCTTCTCCTCCAACAGAACTCCCACTCAAACTCTCCTGTTTACAGCTCTGTTTGCTAGCTCCTGTGCCGCTGCCTGACTGGCTGCTACAATCATAGGACCCCTAGTCAGCGAAGCCCCGTCCCCTAATCAGGGCTCAGCTTCTCTCCCAGCACAAAGCCCCTACACATACAGATACTACCAATACAAAACCAAACACACACAAACACCTTCTCCTCCAACAGAACTCCCACTCATACTCCCCTGTTTACAGCTCGGTTTGCTAGCTCCTGTGCCGCTGCCTGACTGGCTGCTCCCTTTATAGGACCCCTCGTCAGTGAAGCCCCGCCCCCTAATCAGGGCTCAGCTTCTCTCCCAGCACAAAGCCCCTCCAAGCCTTTACACATACAGATACCAACAATACAAAACCAAACACACACATATACCTTCTCCTCCAACAGAACTCCCACTCAAACTCCAGTGTTTACAGCACTGTTTGCTATCTGCTGTGCCGCTGCCTGACTGGCTGCTACCTTTATAGGACGCCTAGTCAGTGAAGCCCCGCCCCCTTATCAGGGCTCAGCTTCTCTCCCAGCACAAAGCCCCTCCAAGCCTCTACACATACAGATACCACCAACACAAAACCAAACACACACAAATACCTTCTCCTCCAACAGAACTCCCACTCAAACTCCCCTGTTTACAGCTCTGTTTGCTAGCTCCTGTGCCGCTGCAGCTCTCCGTGCCGCCGCCTGACTGGCTGCTCCCTTTATAGGACCCCTAGTCAGTGAAGCCCCGCCCCCTAATCAGGGCTCAGCTTCTCTCCCAGCACGAAGCCCCTACACATACATATACCACCAATACAAAACCAAACACACACAAATACGTTCTCCTCCAACAGAACTCCCAGTCAAACTCCCCTGTTTACAGCTCTGTTTGCTAGCTCCTGTGCCGCTGCAGCTCTCCGTGCCGCCGCCTGACTGGCTGCTCCCTTTATAGGACCCCTGGTCAGTGAAGCCCCGCACCCTAATCACGGCTCAGCTTCTCTCCCAGAAAAAAGCCCCTACACATACAGATACTACCAAGACAAAACCAAACACACACAAATACCTTCTCTTCCAACAGAACTCCCACTCAAACTCCCCTGTTTACAGCTCTGTTTGCTAGCACCTGTACCGCTGCAGCTGTCTGTGTTGCTGCCTGACTGGCTGCTCCCTTTATAGGACCCCTAGTCAGTGAAGCCCCGCCCCCTAATCAGGGCTCAGCTTCTCTCCCAGCACAAAGCCCCTACACATACAGATACCACCAATACAAAACCAAACACACACAAATACCTTCTCCTCCAACAGAACTCCCACTCAAACTCCCCTGTTTACAGCTCTGTTTTCTAGCTCCTGTGCCCCTGCAGCTGTCTGTGACGCTGCCTGACTGGCTGCTACAATCATAGGACCCCTGGTCAGTGAAGCCCCGCACCCTAATCAGGGCTCAGCTTCTCTCCCAGAAAAAAGCCCCTAAACATACAGATACTACCAAAACAAAACCAAACACACACAAATACCTTCTCTTCCAACAGAACTCCCACTCAAACTCCCCTGTTTAGAGCTCTGTTTGCTAGCTCCTGTGCCGCTGCCTGACTGGCTGCTACCTTTATGGGACCCCTAGTCAGGGAAGCCCCGCCCCCTAATCAGGGCTCAGCTTCTCTCCCAGCACAAAGCCCCTCCAAGCCCCAACACATACAGATACTACCAATACAAAACCAGACAAACACAAATACCTTCTCCTCCAACAGAACTCCCACTCAAACTCCCCTGTTTACAGCTCAATTTGCTCGCTCCTGTGCCGCTGCCTGACTGGCTGATACCTTTATAGGACCCCTCGTCAGTGAAGCCCCGCCCCCTAATCAGGGCTCAGCTTCTCTCCCAGCACAAAGCCCCGACACATACAGATACCACCAACACAAAACCAAACACACAAAAATACCTTCTCCTCCAACAGAACTCCCACTCAAACTCCCCTGTTTACAGCTCTGTTTGCTAGCCCCTGTATCGCTGCAGCTGTCTGTGCAGCTGCCTGACTGGCTGCTCCCTTTATAGGACCCCTAGTCAGTGAAGCCCCGCCCCCTAAGCAGGGCTCAGCTTCTCTCCCAGCACAAAGCCCCTACACATACAGATACCACCAATACAAAACCAAACACACACAAATACCTTCTCCTCCAACAGAACTCCCACTCAAACTCCCCTGTTTACAGCTCTGTTTGCAAGCTCCAGTGCCACTTCAGCTGTCTGTGCCGCTGCCTGACTGGCTGCTACCTTTATAGGACCCCTGGTCAGTGAAGCCCCGCACCCTAATCACGGCTCAGCTTCTCTCCCAGAAAAAAGCCCCTACACATACAGATACTACCAAGACAAAACCAAACACACACAAATACCTTCTCTTCCAACAGAACTCCCACTCAAACTCCCCTGTTTACAGCTCTGTTTGCTAGCTCCTGTACCGCTGCAGCTGTCTGTGTTGCTGCCTGACTGGCTGGTACCTTTATAGGACCCCTTGTCAGGGAAGCCCCGCCCCCTAATCAGGGCTCAGCTTCTCTCCCAGTACAAAGCCCCCACAAGCCTCTACACATACAGATACTACCAATGCAAAACCAAACACACACAAATACCTTCTCCTCCAACAGAACTCCCCCTCAAACTCCTGTTTACAGCTCTGTTTGCAAGCTCCTGTGCCGCTGCAGCTGTCTGTGCCCCTGCCTGACTGGCTGCTCCCTTTATAGGACCCCTCGTCAGTTAAGCCCCACCCCCTAATCAGGGCTCAGCTTCTCTCCCAGCACAAAGCCCCTACACATACAGGTGCTACCAATACAAAACCAAACACACAAATACCTTCTCCTCCAACAGAACTCCCACTCAAACTCCCCTGTTTACAACTCTGTTTGCTAGCTCCTGTGCCGCTGCAGCTGTCTGTGCCGCTGCCTGACTGGCTGGTACCTTTATGGGACCCCTAGTCAGGGAAGCCCCGCCCCCTAATCAGGGCTCAGCTTCTCTCCCAGCACAAAGCCCCTCCAAGCCCCAACACATACAGATACTACCAATACAAAACCAGACAAACACAAATACCTTCTCCTCCAACAGAACTCCCACTCAAACTCCCCTGTTTACAGCTCAATTTGCTCGCTCCTGTGCCGCTGCCTGACTGGCTGATACCTTTATAGGACCCCTCGTCAGTGAAGCCCCGCCCCCTAATCAGGGCTCAGCTTCTCTCCCAGCACAAAGCCCCGACACATACAGATACCACCAACACAAAACCAAACACACACAAATACCTTCTCCTCCAACAGAACTCCCACTCAAACTCCCCTGTTTACAGCTCTGTTTGCTAGCCCCTGTATCGCTGCAGCTGTCTGTGCAGCTGCCTGACTGGCTGCTCCCTTTATAGGACCCCTAGTCAGTGAAGCCCCGCCCCCTAAGCAGGGCTCAGCTTCTCTCCCAGCACAAAGCCCCTACACATACAGATACCACCAATACAAAACCAAACACACACAAATACCTTCTCCTCCAACAGAACTCCCACTCAAACTCCCCTGTTTACAGCTCTGTTTGCTAGCTCCTGTGCCCCTGCAGCTCTCTGTGACGCTGCCTGACTGGCTGCTACAATCATAGGACCCCTAGTCAGCGAAGCCCCGCCCCCTAATCAGGGCTCAGCTTCTCTCCCAGCACAAAGCCCCTACACATACAGATACTACCAATACAAAACCAAACACACACAAATACCTTCTCCTCCAACAGAACTCCCACTCAAACTCCCCTGTTTACAGCTCTGTTTTCTAGCTCCTGTGCCCCTGCAGCTGTCTGTGACGCTGCCTGACTGGCTGCTACAATCATAGGACCCCTAGTCAGCGAAGCCCCGTCCCCTAATCAGGGCTCAGCTTCTCTCCCAGCACAACGCTCCTCCAAGCCTCTACAAATACAGATACCACCAATACAAAACCAAACACACACAAATACCTTCTCCTCAAACAGAACTCCCACTCAAACTCCCCTGTTTACAGCTCTATTTGCTAGCTCCAGTGCCGCTGCAGCTGTCTGTGCCGCTGCCTGACTGGCTGGTACCTTTATAGGACCCCTAGTCAGGGAAGCCCCGCCCCCTAATCAGGGCTCAGCTTCTCTCCCAGCACAAAGCCCCTACACATACAGATACCAACAATACAAAACCAAACACACACAAATACGTTCTCCTCCAACAGAACTCCCAGTCAAACTCCCCTGTTTACAGCTCTGTTTGCTAGCTCCTGTGCCGCTGCAGCTCTCCGTGCCGCCGCCTGACTGGCTGCTCCCTTTATAGGACCCCTGGTCAGTGAAGCCCCGCACCCTAATCACGGCTCAGCTTCTCTCCCAGAAAAAAGCCCCTACACATACAGATACTACCAAGACAAAACCAAACACACACAAATACCTTCTCTTCCAACAGAACTCCCACTCAAACTCCCCTGTTTACAGCTCTGTTTGCTAGCTCCTGTACCGCTGCAGCTGTCTGTGTTGCTGCCTGACTGGCTGCTCCCTTTATAGGACCCCTAGTCAGTGAAGCCCCGCCCCCTAATCAGGGCTCAGCTTCTCTCCCAGCACAAAGCCCCTACACATACAGATACCACCAATACAAAACCAAACACACACAAATACCTTCTCCTCCAACAGAACTCCCACTCAAACTCCCCTGTTTACAGCTCTGTTTTCTAGCTCCTGTGCCCCTGCAGCTGTCTGTGACGCTGCCTGACTGGCTGCTACAATCATAGGACCCCTAGTCAGCGAAGCCCCGTCCCCTAATCAGGGCTCAGCTTCTCTCCCAGCACAACGCTCCTCCAAGCCTCTACAAATACAGATACCACCAATACAAAACCAAACACACACAAATACCTTCTCCTCAAACAGAACTCCCACTCAAACTCCCCTGTTTACAGCTCTATTTGCTAGCTCCAGTGCCGCTGCAGCTGTCTGTGCCGCTGCCTGACTGGCTGGTACCTTTATAGGACCCCTAGTCAGGGAAGCCCCGCCCCCTAATCAGGGCTCAGCTTTTCTCCCAGCACAAAGCCTCTACACATACAGATACTACCAATACAAAACCAAACACACAAATACCTTCTCCTCCAACAGAACTCCCACTCAAACTCCCCTGTTTACAGCTCAGTTTGCAAGCTCCTGTGCCACTGCAGCTGTCTGTGCCACTGCCTGACTGGCTGCTACCTTTATAGGACCCCTGGTCAGTGAAGCCCCGCACCCTAATCAGGGCTCAGCTTCTCTCCCAGAAAAAAGCCCCTAAACATACAGATACTACCAAAACAAAACCAAACACACACAAATACCTTCTCTTCCAACAGAACTCCCACTCAAACTCCCCTGTTTAGAGCTCTGTTTGCTAGCTCCTGTGCCGCTGCCTGACTGGCTGCTACCTTTATGGGACCCCTAGTCAGGGAAGCCCCGCCCCCTAATCAGGGCTCAGCTTCTCTCCCAGCACAAAGCCCCTCCAAGCCCCAACACATACAGATACTACCAATACAAAACCAGACAAACACAAATACCTTCTCCTCCAACAGAACTCCCACTCAAACTCCCCTGTTTACAGCTCAATTTGCTCGCTCCTGTGCCGCTGCCTGACTGGCTGATACCTTTATAGGACCCCTCGTCAGTGAAGCCCCGCCCCCTAATCAGGGCTCAGCTTCTCTCCCAGCACAAAGCCCCGACACATACAGATACCACCAACACAAAACCAAACACACAAAAATACCTTCTCCTCCAACAGAACTCCCACTCAAACTCCCCTGTTTACAGCTCTGTTTGCTAGCCCCTGTATCGCTGCAGCTGTCTGTGCAGCTGCCTGACTGGCTGCTCCCTTTATAGGACCCCTAGTCAGTGAAGCCCCGCCCCCTAATCAGGGCTCAGCTTCGCTCCCAGCACAAAGCCCCTCCAAGCCTCTACACATACATATACCACCAATACAAAACCAAACACACACACAAATGCCTTCTCCAACAGAACTCCCACTCAAACTTCCCTGTTTACAGCTCTGTTTGCTAGCTCCAGTGCCGCTGCAGGTGTCTGTGCCGCTGCCTGACTGGCTGCTACAATCATAGGACCCCTAGTCAGCGAAGCCCCGCCCCCTGATCAGGGCTCAGCTTTTCTCGCAGCACAAAGCCCCTCCAAGCCTTTACACATACAGATACTACCAATACAAAACCAAACACACACATATACCTTCTCCTCCAACAGAACTCCCACTCAAACTCCCGTGTTTACAGCTCTGTTTGCTAGCTGCTGTGCCGCTGCCTGACTGGCTGCTCCCTTTATAGGACGCCTAGTCAGTGATGCCCCGCCCCCTTATCAGGGCTCATCTTCTCTCCCAGCACAAAGCCTCTACACATACAGATACTACCAATACAAAACCAAACACACACAAACACCTTCTCCTCCAACAGAACTCCCACTCAAAGTCCCCTGTTTACAGCTCTGTTTGCTAGCTCCTGTACCGCTGCAGCTGTCTGTGCAGCTGCCTGACTGGCTGCTCCCTTTATAGGACCCCTAGTAAGTGAATCCCCGCCCCCTAATCAGGGCTCAGCTTCTCTCCCAGCACAAAGCCCCTACACATACAGATACCACCAATACAAAACCAAACACACACAAATACCTTCTCCTCCAACAGAACTCCCACTCAAACTCCCCTGTTTACAGCTCTGTTTGCTAGCTGTCTGTGCCGCTGCCTGACCAGCTGCTACCTTTACAGGACCCGTAGTCAGTCAAGCCCCATCCCCGAATCAGGGCTCAGCTTCTCTCCCAGTACAAAACCCCCACAAGCCTCTACACATACAGGTACTACCAATGCAAAACCAAACACACACAAATACCTTCTCCTCCAACAGAACTCCCCCTCAAACTCCAGTTTACAGCTCTGTTTGCAAGCTCCTGTGCCGCTGCAGCTGTCTGTGCCCCTGCCTGACTTGCTGCTCCCTTTATAGGACCCCTCGTCAGTTAAGCCCCGCCCCCTAATCAGGGCTCAGCTTCTCTCCCAGCACAAAGCCCCTACACATACAGGTGCTACCAATACAAAACCAAACACACAAATACCTTCTCCTCCAACAGAACTCCCACTCAAACTCCCCTGTTTACAGCTCTATTTGCTAGCTCCAGTGCCGCTGCAGCTCTCTGTGCCGCTGCCTGACTGGCTGGTACCTTTATAGGACCCCTAGTCAGGGAAGCCCCGCCCCCTAATCAGCTCTCAGCTTCTCTCCCAGCACAAAGCCCCTCCAAGCCTCTACACATACAGATACTACCAATACAGAACCAAACACACACAAATACCTTCTCTTCCAAAAGAACTCCCACTCAAACTCCCCTTTTTACAGCTCTGTTTGCTAGCTCCTGTGCCGCTGCCTGACTGGCTGCTACCTTTATGGGACCCCTAGTCAGGGAAGCCCCGCCCCCTAATCAGGGCTCAGCTTCTCTCCCAGCACAAAGCCCCTCCAAGCCCCAACACATACAGATACTACCAATACAAAACCAAACACAAACAAATACCTTCTCCTCCAACAGAACTCCCACTCAAACTCCCCTGTTTACAGCTCTGTTTGCTCGCTCCTGTGCCGCTGCCTGACTGGCTGATACCTTTATAGGACCCCTAGTCAGTGAAGCCCCGCCCCCTAATCAGGGCTCAGCTTTTCTCCCAGCACAAAGCCCCTCCAAGCCTTTACACATACAGATACTACCAATACAAAACCAAACACACACACAAATACCTTCTCCTCCAACAGAATTCCCACTCAAACTCCCCTGTTTACAGCTCTGTTTGCTAGTTCCTGTGCCGCTGCAGCTGTCTGTGTCGCTGCCTCACTGGCTGCTCCCTTTATAGGACCCCTCGTCAGTGAAGCCCCGCCCCCTAATCAGGGCTCAGCTTCTCTCCCAGCACAAAGCCCCGACACATACTGATACCACCAACACAAAACCAAACACACAAATACCTTCTCCTCCAACAGAACTCCCACTCAAACTCCCCTGTTTACAGCTCTGTTTGCTAGCCCCTGTATCGCTGCAGCTGTCTGTGCAGCTGCCTGACTGGCTGCTCCCTTTATAGGACCCCTAGTCAGTGAAGCCCCGCCCCCTAAGCAGGGCTCAGCTTCTCTCCCAGCACAAAGCCCCTACACATACAGATACCACCAATACAAAACCAAACACACACAAATACCTTCTCCTCCAACAGAACTCCCACTCAAACTCCCCTGTTTACAGCTCTGTTTGCTAGCTCCTGTGCCCCTGCAGCTGTCTGTGACGCTGCCTGACTGGCTGCTACAATCATAGGACCCCTAGTCAGCGAAGCCCCGTCCCCTAATCAGGGCTCAGCTTCTCTCCCAGCACAAAGCTCCTCCAAGCCTCTACAAATACAGATACCACCAATACAAAACCAAACACACACACAAATACCTTCTCCTCAAACAGAACTCCCACTCAAACTCACCTATTTACAGCTCTGTTTGCTAGCTCCTGTGCCCCTGCAGCTGTTTGTGCCGCTGCCTGACTGGCTGCTACAATCATAGGACCCCTAGTCAGCGAAGCCCCGCCCCCTGATCAGGGCTCAGCTTTTCTCGCAGCACAAAGCCCCTCCAAGCCTTTACACATACAGATACTACCAATACAAAACCAAACACACACATATACCTTCTCCTCCAACAGAACTCCCACTCAAACTCCCGTGTTTACAGCTCTGTTTGCTAGCTGCTGTGCCGCTGCCTGACTGGCTGCTACCTTTATAGGACGCCTAGTCAGTGAAGCGCCGCCCCCTTATCAGGGCTCAGCTTCTCTCCCTGCACAAAGCCTCTACACATACAGATACTTCCAATAAAAACCAAACACACACAAACACCTTCTCCTCCAACAGAACTCCCACTCAAACTCCCCTGTTTACAGCTCTGTTTGCTAGCTCCTGTGCCGCTGCCTGACTGGCTGCTACCTTTCTAGGACCCCTAGTCAGGGAAGCCCCGCCCCCTAATCAGGGCTCAGCTTCTCTCCCAGCACAAAGCCTCTACACATACAGATACTACCAATACAAAACCAAACACACACAAATACCTTCTCCTCCAACAGAACTCCCACTCTAACTCCCCCGTTTACAGCTCTGTTTGCTAGCTGTCTGTGCCGCTGCCTGACCAGCTGCTACCTTTACAGGACCCGTAGTCAGTCAAGCCCCATCCCCGAATCAGGGCTCAGCTTCTCTCCCAGTACAAAGCCCCCACAAGCCTCTACACATACAGATACTACCAATGCAAAACCAAACACACACAAATACCTTCTCCTCCAACAGAACTCCCCCTCAAACTCCTGTTTACAGCTCTGTTTGCAAGCTCCTGTGCCGCTGCAGCTGTCTGTGCCCCTGCCTGACTGGCTGCTCCCTTTATAGGACCCCTCGTCAGTTAAGCCCCGCCCCCTAATCAGGGCTCAGCTTCTCTCCCAGCACAAAGCCCCTACACATACAGGTGCTACCAATACAAAACCAAACACACAAATACCTTCTCCTCCAACAGAACTCCCACTCAAACTCCCCTGTTTACAGCTCTATTTGCTAGCTCCAGTGCCGCTGCAGCTCTCTGTGCCGCTGCCTGACTGGCTGGTACCTTTATAGGACCCCTAGTCAGGGAAGCCCCGCCCCCTAATCAGCTCTCAGCTTCTCTCCCAGCACAAAGCCCCTCCAAGCCTCTACACATACAGATACTACCAATACAAAACCAAACACACACAAATACCTTCTCTTCCAAAAGAACTCCCACTCAAACTCCCCTGTTTACAACTCTGTTTGCTAGCTCCTGTGCCGCTGCCAGACTGGCTGCTACCTTTATGGGACCCCTAGTCAGGGAAGCCCCGCCCCCTAATCAGGGCTCAGCTTCTCTCCCAGCACAAAGCCCCTCCAAGCCCCAACACATACAGATACTACCAATACAAAACCAGACAAACACAAATACCTTCTCCTCCAACAGAACTCCCACTCAAACTCCCCTGTTTACAGCTCAATTTGCTCGCTCCTGTGCCGCTGCCTGACTGGCTGATACCTTTATAGGACCCCTCGTCAGTGAAGCCCCGCCCCCTAATCAGGGCTCAGCTTCTCTCCCAGCACAAAGCCCCGACACATACAGATACCACCAACACAAAACCAAACACACACAAATACCTTCTCCTCCAACAGAACTCCCACTCAAACTCCCCTGTTTACAGCTCTGTTTGCTAGCCCCTGTATCGCTGCAGCTGTCTGTGCAGCTGCCTGACTGGCTGCTCCCTTTATAGGACCCCTAGTCAGTGAAGCCCCGCCCCCTAAGCAGGGCTCAGCTTCTCTCCCAGCACAAAGCCCCTACACATACAGATACCACCAATACAAAACCAAACACACACAAATACCTTCTCCTCCAACAGAACTCCCACTCAAACTCCCCTGTTTACAGCTCTGTTTGCTAGCTCCTGTGCCCCTGCAGCTCTCTGTGACGCTGCCTGACTGGCTGCTACAATCATAGGACCCCTAGTCAGCGAAGCCCCGTCCCCTAATCAGGGCTCAGCTTCTCTCCCAGCACAAAGCTCCTCCAAGCCTCTACAAATACAGATACCACCAATACAAAACCAAACACACACACAAATACCTTCTCCTCAAACAGAACTCCCACTCAAACTCCCCTGTTTACAGCTCTATTTGCTAGCTCCAGTGCCGCTGCAGCTGTCTGTGCCGCTGCCTGACTGGCTGGTACCTTTATAGGACCCCTAGTCAGGGAAGCCCCGCCCCCTAATCAGGGCTCAGCTTTTGTCCCAGCACAAAGCCCCTACACATACAGATACTACCAATACAAAACCAAACACACACAAATACCTTCTCCTCCAACAGAACTCCCACTCAAACTCCCCTGTTTACAGCTCTGTTTGCTAGCTCCTGTGCCGCTGCAGCTGTCTGTGCCGCTGCCTGACTGGCTGCTCCCTTTATAGGACCCCTAGTCAGTGAAGCCCCGCCCCCTAATCAGGGCTCAGCTTTTCTCCCAGCACAAAGCCCCTCCAAGCCTCTACACATACAGATATTACCAATACGAAACCAAACACACACAAACACCTTCTCCTCCAACAGAACTCCCACTCAAACTCTCCTGTTTACAGCTCTGTTTGCTAGCTCCTGTGCCGCTGCCTGACTGGCTGCTACCTTTCTAGGACCCCTAGTCAGGGAAGCCCCGTCCCCTAATCAGGGCTCAGCTTCTCTCCCAGCACAAAGCTCCTCCAAGCCTCTACAAATACAGATACCACCAATACAAAACCAAACACACACACAAATACCTTCTCCTCAAACAGAACTCCCACTCAAACTCCCGTGTTTACAGCACTGTTTGCTAGCTGCTGTGCCGCTGCCAGACTGGCTGCTACCTTTATTGGACGCCTAGTCAGTGAAGCCCCGCCCCCTTATCAGGGCTCAGCTTCTCTCCCAGCACAAAGCCTCTACACATACAGATACTACCAATACAAAACCAAACACACACAAATACCTTCTCCTTCAACAGAACTCCCACTCAAACTCCCCTGTTTACAGCTCTGTTTGCTAGCTCCTGTGCCCCTGCAGCTCTCTGTGACGCTGCCTGACTGGCTGCTACAATCATAGGACCCCTAGTCAGCGAAGCCCCGTCCCCTAATCAGGGCTCAGCTTCTCTCCCAGCACAAAGCCCCTACACATACAGATACTACCAATACAAAACCAAACACACACAAACACCTTCTCCTCCAACAGAACTCCCACTCATACTCCCCTGTTTACAGCTCGGTTTGCTAGCTCCTGTGCCGCTGCCTGACTGGCTGCTCCCTTTATAGGACCCCTCGTCAGTGAAGCCCCGCCCCCTAATCAGGGCTCAGCTTCTCTCCCAGCACAAAGCCCCTCCAAGCCTTTACACATACAGATACCAACAATACAAAACCAAACACACACATATACCTTCTCCTCCAACAGAACTCCCACTCAAACTCCAGTGTTTACAGCACTGTTTGCTATCTGCTGTGCCGCTGCCTGACTGGCTGCTACCTTTATAGGACGCCTAGTCAGTGAAGCCCCGCCCCCTTATCAGGGCTCAGCTTCTCTCCCAGCACAAAGCCCCTCCAAGCCTCTACACATACAGATACCACCAACACAAAACCAAACACACACAAATACCTTCTCCTCCAACAGAACTCCCACTCAAACTCCCCTGTTTACAGCTCTGTTTGCTAGCTCCTGTGCCGCTGCAGCTCTCCGTGCCGCCGCCTGACTGGCTGCTCCCTTTATAGGACCCCTAGTCAGTGAAGCCCCGCCCCCTAATCAGGGCTCAGCTTCTCTCCCAGCAAAAAGCCCCTACACATACATATACCACCAATACAAAACCAAACACACACAAATACGTTCTCCTCCAACAGAACTCCCAGTCAAACTCCCCTGTTTACAGCTCTGTTTGCTAGCTCCTGTGCCCCTGCAGCTGTCTGTGACGCTGCCTGACTGGCTGCTACAATCATAGGACCCCTAGTCAGCGAAGCCCCGTCCCCTAATCAGGGCTCAGCTTCTCTCCCAGCACAACGCTCCTCCAAGCCTCTACAAATACAGATACCACCAATACAAAACCAAACACACACAAATACCTTCTCCTCAAACAGAACTCCCACTCAAACTCCCCTGTTTACAGCTCTATTTGCTAGCTCCAGTGCCGCTGCAGCTGTCTGTGCCGCTGCCTGACTGGCTGGTACCTTTATAGGACCCCTAGTCAGGGAAGCCCGCCCCCTAATCAGGGCTCAGCTTTTCTCCCAGCACAAAGCCTCTACACATACAGATACTACCAATACAAAACCAAACACACAAATACCTTCTCCTCCAACAGAACTCCCACTCAAACTCCCCTGTTTACAGCTCAGTTTGCAAGCTCCTGTGCCACTGCAGCTGTCTGTGCCACTGCCTGACTGGCTGCTACCTTTATAGGACCCCTGGTCAGTGAAGCCCCGCACCCTAATCAGGGCTCAGCTTCTCTCCCAGAAAAAAGCCCCTAAACATACAGATACTACCAAAACAAAACCAAACACACACAAATACCTTCTCTTCCAACAGAACTCCCACTCAAACTCCCCTGTTTAGAGCTCTGTTTGCTAGCTCCTGTGCCGCTGCCTGACTGGCTGCTACCTTTATGGGACCCCTAGTCAGGGAAGCCCCGCCCCCTAATCAGGGCTCAGCTTCTCTCCCAGCACAAAGCCCCTCCAAGCCCCAACACATACAGATACTACCAATACAAAACCAGACAAACACAAATACCTTCTCCTCCAACAGAACTCCCACTCAAACTCCCCTGTTTACAGCTCAATTTGCTCGCTCCTGTGCCGCTGCCTGACTGGCTGATACCTTTATAGGACCCCTCGTCAGTGAAGCCCCGCCCCCTAATCAGGGCTCAGCTTCTCTCCCAGCACAAAGCCCCGACACATACAGATACCACCAACACAAAACCAAACACACAAAAATACCTTCTCCTCCAACAGAACTCCCACTCAAACTCCCCTGTTTACAGCTCTGTTTGCTAGCCCCTGTATCGCTGCAGCTGTCTGTGCAGCTGCCTGACTGGCTGCTCCCTTTATAGGACCCCTAGTCAGTGAAGCCCCGCCCCCTAAGCAGGGCTCAGCTTCTCTCCCAGCACAAAGCCCCTACACATACAGATACCACCAATACAAAACCAAACACACACAAATACCTTCTCCTCCAACAGAACTCCCACTCAAACTCCCCTGTTTACAGCTCTGTTTGCTAGCTCCTGTGCCCCTGCAGCTCTCTGTGACGCTGCCTGACTGGCTGCTACAATCATAGGACCCCTAGTCAGCGAAGCCCCGTCCCCTAATCAGGGCTCAGCTTCTCTCCCAGCACAAAGCTCCTCCAAGCCTCTACAAATACAGATACCACCAATACAAAACCAAACACACACACAAATACCTTCTCCTCAAACAGAACTCCCACTCAAACTCCCCTGTTTACAGCTCTATTTGCTAGCTCCAGTGCCGCTGCAGCTGTCTGTGCCGCTACCTGACTGGCTGGTACCTTTATAGGACCCCTAGTCAGCGAAGCCCCGCCCCCTAATCAGGGCTCAGCTTTTGTCCCAGCACAAAGCCCCTACACATACAGATACTACCAATACAAAACCAAACACACACAAATACCTTCTCCTCCCACAGAACTCCCACTCAAACTCCCCTGTTTACAGCTCTGTTTGCTAGCTCCTGTGGCGCTGCAGCTGTCTGTGCCGCTGCCTGACTGGCTGCTCCCTTTATAGGACCCCTAGTCAGTGAAGCCCCGCCCCCTAATCAGGGCTCAGCTTCTCTCCAAGCACAGAGCCCCTACACATACAGATACTACCAATACAAAACCAAACACACACAAATACCTTCTCCTCCAACAGAACTCCCACTCAAACTCCCCTGTTTACAGCTCTGTTTGCTAGCTCCTGTGCCCCTGCAGCTGTTTGTGCCGCTGCCTGACTGGCTGCTACAATCATAGGACCCCTAGTCAGCGAAGCCCCGCCCCTCTGATCAGGGCTCAGCTTTTCTCGCAGCACAAAGCCCCTCCAAGCCTTTACACATACAGATACTACCAATACAAAACCAAACACACACATATACCTTCTCCTCCAACAGAACTCCCACTCAAACTCCCGTGTTTACAGCTCTGTTTGCTAGCTGCTGTGCCGCTGCCTGACTGGCTGCTACCTTTATAGGACGCCTAGTCAGTGAAGCGCCGCCCCCTTATCAGGGCTCAGCTTCTCTCCCTGCACAAAGCCTCTACACATACAGATACTTCCAATAAAAACCAAACACACACAAACACCTTCTCCTCCAACAGAACTCCCACTCAAACTCCCCTGTTTACAGCTCTGTTTGCTAGCTCCTGTGCCGCTGCCTGACTGGCTGCTACCTTTCTAGGACCCCTAGTCAGGGAAGCCCCGCCCCCTAATCAGGGCTCAGCTTCTCTCCCAGCACAAAGCCTCTACACATACAGATACTACCAATACAAAACCAAACACACACAAATACCTTCTCCTCCAACAGAACTCCCACTCTAACTCCCCCGTTTACAGCTCTGTTTGCTAGCTGTCTGTGCCGCTGCCTGACCAGCTGCTACCTTTACAGGACCCGTAGTCAGTCAAGCCCCATCCCCGAATCAGGGCTCAGCTTCTCTCCCAGTACAAAGCCCCCACAAGCCTCTACACATACAGATACTACCAATGCAAAACCAAACACACACAAATACCTTCTCCTCCAACAGAACTCCCCCTCAAACTCCTGTTTACAGATCTCTTTGCAAGCTCCTGTGCCGCTGCAGCTGTCTGTGCCCCTGCCTGACTGGCTGCTCCCTTTATAGGACCCCTCGTCAGTTAAGCCCCGCCCCCTAATCAGGGCTCAGCTTCTCTCCCAGCACAAAGCCCCTACACATACAGGTGCTACCAATACAAAACCAAACACACAAATACCTTCTCCTCCAACAGAACTCCCACTCAAACTCCCCTGTTTACAGCTCTATTTGCTAGCTCCAGTGCCGCTGCAGCTCTCTGTGCCGCTGCCTGACTGGCTGGTACCTTTATAGGACCCCTAGTCAGGGAAGCCCCGCCCCCTAATCAGCTCTCAGCTTCTCTCCCAGCACAAAGCCCCTCCAAGCCTCTACACATACAGATACTACCAATACAAAACCAAACACACACAAATACCTTCTCTTCCAAAAGAACTCCCACTCAAACTCCCCTGTTTACAACTCTGTTTGCTAGCTCCTGTGCCGCTGCCTGACTGGCTGCTACCTTTATGGGACCCCTAGTCAGGGAAGCCCCGCCCCCTAATCAGGGCTCAGCTTCTCTCCCAGCACAAAGCCCCTCCAAGCCCCAACACATACAGATACTACCAATACAAAACCAGACAAACACAAATACCTTCTCCTCCAACAGAACTCCCACTCAAACTCCCCTGTTTACAGCTCAATTTGCTCGCTCCTGTGCCGCTGCCTGACTGGCTGATACCTTTATAGGACCCCTCGTCAGTGAAGCCCCGCCCCCTAATCAGGGCTCAGCTTCTCTCCCAGCACAAAGCCCCGACACATACAGATACCACCAACACAAAACCAAACACACACAAATACCTTCTCCTCCAACAGAACTCCCACTCAAACTCCCCTGTTTACAGCTCTGTTTGCTAGCCCCTGTATCGCTGCAGCTGTCTGTGCAGCTGCCTGACTGGCTGCTCCCTTTATAGGACCCCTAGTCAGTGAAGCCCCGCCCCCTAAGCAGGGCTCAGCTTCTCTCCCAGCACAAAGCCCCTACACATACAGATACCACCAATACAAAACCAAACACACACAAATACCTTCTCCTCCAACAGAACTCCCACTCAAACTCCCCTGTTTACAGCTCTGTTTGCTAGCTCCTGTGCCCCTGCAGCTCTCTGTGACGCTGCCTGACTGGCTGCTACAATCATAGGACCCCTAGTCAGCGAAGCCCCGTCCCCTAATCAGGGCTCAGCTTCTCTCCCAGCACAAAGCTCCTCCAAGCCTCTACAAATACAGATACCACCAATACAAAACCAAACACACACACAAACACCTTCTCCTCAAACAGAACTCCCACTCAAACTCCCCTGTTTACAGCTCTATTTGCTAGCTCCAGTGCCGCTGCAGCTGTCTGTGCCGCTGCCTGACTGGCTGGTACCTTTATAGGACCCCTAGTCAGGGAAGCCCCGCCCCCTAATCAGGGCTCAGCTTTTGTCCCAGCACAAAGCCCCTACACATACAGATACTACCAATACAAAACCAAACACACACAAATACCTTCTCCTCCAACAGAACTCCCACTCAAACTCCCCTGTTTACAGCTCTGTTTGCTAGCTCCTGTGCCGCTGCAGCTGTCTGTGCCGCTGCCTGACTGGCTGCTCCCTTTATAGGACCCCTAGTCAGTGAAGCCCCGCCCCCTAATCAGGGCTCAGCTTTTCTCCCAGCACAAAGCCCCTCCAAGCCTCTACACATACAGATATTACCAATACGAAACCAAACACACACAAACACCTTCTCCTCCAACAGAACTCCCACTCAAACTCTCCTGTTTACAGCTCTGTTTGCTAGCTCCTGTGCCGCTGCCTGACTGGCTGCTACAATCATAGGACCCCTAGTCAGCGAAGCCCCGTCCCCTAATCAGGGCTCAGCTTCTCTCCCAGCACAAAGCCCCTACACATACAGATACTACCAATACAAAACCAAACACACACAAACACCTTCTCCTCCAACAGAACTCCCACTCATACTCCCCTGTTTACAGCTCGGTTTGCTAGCTCCTGTGCCGCTGCCTGACTGGCTGCTCCCTTTATAGGACCCCTCGTCAGTGAAGCCCCGCCCCCTAATCAGGGCTCAGCTTCTCTCCCAGCACAAAGCCCCTCCAAGCCTTTACACATACAGATACCAACAATACAAAACCAAACACACACATATACCTTCTCCTCCAACAGAACTCCCACTCAAACTCCAGTGTTTACAGCACTGTTTGCTATCTGCTGTGCCGCTGCCTGACTGGCTGCTACCTTTATAGGACGCCTAGTCAGTGAAGCCCCGCCCCCTTATCAGGGCTCAGCTTCTCTCCCAGCACAAAGCCCCTCCAAGCCTCTACACATACAGATACCACCAACACAAAACCAAACACACACAAATACCTTCTCCTCCAACAGAACTCCCACTCAAACTCCCCTGTTTACAGCTCTGTTTGCTAGCTCCTGTGCCGCTGCAGCTCTCCGTGCCGCCGCCTGACTGGCTGCTCCCTTTATAGGACCCCTAGTCAGTGAAGCCCCGCCCCCTAATCAGGGCTCAGCTTCTCTCCCAGCACGAAGCCCCTACACATACATATACCACCAATACAAAACCAAACACACACAAATACGTTCTCCTCCAACAGAACTCCCAGTCAAACTCCCCTGTTTACAGCTCTGTTTGCTAGCTCCTGTGCCGCTGCAGCTCTCCGTGCCGCCGCCTGACTGGCTGCTCCCTTTATAGGACCCCTGGTCAGTGAAGCCCCGCACCCTAATCACGGCTCAGCTTCTCTCCCAGAAAAAAGCCCCTACACATACAGATACTACCAAGACAAAACCAAACACACACAAATACCTTCTCTTCCAACAGAACTCCCACTCAAACTCCCCTGTTTACAGCTCTGTTTGCTAGCTCCTGTACCGCTGCAGCTGTCTGTGTTGCTGCCTGACTGGCTGCTCCCTTTATAGGACCCCTAGTCAGTGAAGCCCCGCCCCCTAATCAGGGCTCAGCTTCTCTCCCAGCACAAAGCCCCTACACATACAGATACCACCAATACAAAACCAAACACACACAAATACCTTCTCCTCCAACAGAACTCCCACTCAAACTCCCCTGTTTACAGCTCTGTTTTCTAGCTCCTGTGCCCCTGCAGCTGTCTGTGACGCTGCCTGACTGGCTGCTACAATCATAGGACCCCTGGTCAGTGAAGCCCCGCACCCTAATCAGGGCTCAGCTTCTCTCCCAGAAAAAAGCCCCTAAACATACAGATACTACCAAAACAAAACCAAACACACACAAATACCTTCTCTTCCAACAGAACTCCCACTCAAACTCCCCTGTTTAGAGCTCTGTTTGCTAGCTCCTGTGCCGCTGCCTGACTGGCTGCTACCTTTATGGGACCCCTAGTCAGGGAAGCCCCGCCCCCTAATCAGGGCTCAGCTTCTCTCCCAGCACAAAGCCCCTCCAAGCCCCAACACATACAGATACTACCAATACAAAACCAGACAAACACAAATACCTTCTCCTCCAACAGAACTCCCACTCAAACTCCCCTGTTTACAGCTCAATTTGCTCGCTCCTGTGCCGCTGCCTGACTGGCTGATACCTTTATAGGACCCCTCGTCAGTGAAGCCCCGCCCCCTAATCAGGGCTCAGCTTCTCTCCCAGCACAAAGCCCCGACACATACAGATACCACCAACACAAAACCAAACACACAAAAATACCTTCTCCTCCAACAGAACTCCCACTCAAACTCCCCTGTTTACAGCTCTGTTTGCTAGCCCCTGTATCGCTGCAGCTGTCTGTGCAGCTGCCTGACTGGCTGCTCCCTTTATAGGACCCCTAGTCAGTGAAGCCCCGCCCCCTAAGCAGGGCTCAGCTTCTCTCCCAGCACAAAGCCCCTACACATACAGATACCACCAATACAAAACCAAACACACACAAATACCTTCTCCTCCAACAGAACTCCCACTCAAACTCCCCTGTTTACAGCTCTGTTTGCAAGCTCCAGTGCCACTTCAGCTGTCTGTGCCGCTGCCTGACTGGCTGCTACCTTTATAGGACCCCTGGTCAGTGAAGCCCCGCACCCTAATCACGGCTCAGCTTCTCTCCCAGAAAAAAGCCCCTACACATACAGATACTACCAAGACAAAACCAAACACACACAAATACCTTCTCTTCCAACAGAACTCCCACTCAAACTCCCCTGTTTACAGCTCTGTTTGCTAGCTCCTGTACCGCTGCAGCTGTCTGTGTTGCTGCCTGACTGGCTGGTACCTTTATAGGACCCCTTGTCAGGGAAGCCCCGCCCCCTAATCAGGGCTCAGCTTCTCTCCCAGTACAAAGCCCCCACAAGCCTCTACACATACAGATACTACCAATGCAAAACCAAACACACACAAATACCTTCTCCTCCAACAGAACTCCCCCTCAAACTCCTGTTTACAGCTCTGTTTGCAAGCTCCTGTGCCGCTGCAGCTGTCTGTGCCCCTGCCTGACTGGCTGCTCCCTTTATAGGACCCCTCGTCAGTTAAGCCCCACCCCCTAATCAGGGCTCAGCTTCTCTCCCAGCACAAAGCCCCTACACATACAGGTGCTACCAATACAAAACCAAACACACAAATACCTTCTCCTCCAACAGAACTCCCACTCAAACTCCCCTGTTTACAACTCTGTTTGCTAGCTCCTGTGCCGCTGCAGCTGTCTGTGCCGCTGCCTGACTGGCTGGTACCTTTATGGGACCCCTAGTCAGGGAAGCCCCGCCCCCTAATCAGGGCTCAGCTTCTCTCCCAGCACAAAGCCCCTCCAAGCCCCAACACATACAGATACTACCAATACAAAACCAGACAAACACAAATACCTTCTCCTCCAACAGAACTCCCACTCAAACTCCCCTGTTTACAGCTCAATTTGCTCGCTCCTGTGCCGCTGCCTGACTGGCTGATACCTTTATAGGACCCCTCGTCAGTGAAGCCCCGCCCCCTAATCAGGGCTCAGCTTCTCTCCCAGCACAAAGCCCCGACACATACAGATACCACCAACACAAAACCAAACACACACAAATACCTTCTCCTCCAACAGAACTCCCACTCAAACTCCCCTGTTTACAGCTCTGTTTGCTAGCCCCTGTATCGCTGCAGCTGTCTGTGCAGCTGCCTGACTGGCTGCTCCCTTTATAGGACCCCTAGTCAGTGAAGCCCCGCCCCCTAAGCAGGGCTCAGCTTCTCTCCCAGCACAAAGCCCCTACACATACAGATACCACCAATACAAAACCAAACACACACAAATACCTTCTCCTCCAACAGAACTCCCACTCAAACTCCCCTGTTTACAGCTCTGTTTGCTAGCTCCTGTGCCCCTGCAGCTCTCTGTGACGCTGCCTGACTGGCTGCTACAATCATAGGACCCCTAGTCAGCGAAGCCCCGCCCCCTAATCAGGGCTCAGCTTCTCTCCCAGCACAAAGCCCCTACACATACAGATACTACCAATACAAAACCAAACACACACAAATACCTTCTCCTCCAACAGAACTCCCACTCAAACTCCCCTGTTTACAGCTCTGTTTTCTAGCTCCTGTGCCCCTGCAGCTGTCCGTGACGCCGCCTGACTGGCTGCTACAATCATAGGACCCCTAGTCAGTGAAGCCCCGCCCCCTAATCAGGGCTCAGCTTCTCTCCCAGCACAACGCTCCTCCAAGCCTCTACAAATACAGATACCACCAATACAAAACCAAACACACACACAAATACCTTCTCCTCAAACAGAACTCCCACTCAAACTCCCCTGTTTACAGCTCTATTTGCTAGCTCCAGTGCCGCTGCAGCTGTCTGTGCCGCTGCCTGACTGGCTGGTACCTTTATAGGACCCCTAGTCAGGGAAGCCCCGCCCCCTAATCAGGGCTCAGCTTCTCTCCAAGCACAGAGCCCCTACACATACAGATACTACCAATACAAAACCAAACACACACAAATACCTTCTCCTCCAACAGAACTCCCACGCAAACTCACCTATTTACAGCTCTGTTTGCTAGCTCCTGTGCCCCTGCAGCTGTTTGTGCCGCTGCCTGACTGGCTGCTACAATCATAGGACCCCTAGTCAGCGAAGCCCCGCCCCCTGATCAGGGCTCAGCTTTTCTCGCAGCACAAAGCCCCTCCAAGCCTTTACACATACAGATACTACCAATACAAAACCAAACACACACATATACCTTCTCCTCCAACAGAACTCCCACTCAAACTCCCGTGTTTACAGCTCTGTTTGCTAGCTGCTGTGCCGCTGCCTGACTGGCTGCTACCTTTATAGGACGCCTAGTCAGTGAAGCGCCGCCCCCTTATCAGGGCTCAGCTTCTCTCCCTGCACAAAGCCTCTACACATACAGATACTTCCAATAAAAACCAAACACACACAAACACCTTCTCCTCCAACAGAACTCCCACTCAAACTCCCCTGTTTACAGCTCTGTTTGCTAGCTCCTGTGCCGCTGCCTGACTGGCTGCTACCTTTCTAGGACCCCTAGTCAGGGAAGCCCCGCCCCCTAATCAGGGCTCAGCTTCTCTCCCAGCACAAAGCCTCTACACATACAGATACTACCAATACAAAACCAAACACACACAAATACCTTCTCCTCCAACAGAACTCCCACTCTAACTCCCCCGTTTACAGCTCTGTTTGCTAGCTGTCTGTGCCGCTGCCTGACCAGCTGCTACCTTTACAGGACCCGTAGTCAGTCAAGCCCCATCCCCGAATCAGGGCTCAGCTTCTCTCCCAGTACAAAGCCCCCACAAGCCTCTACACATACAGATACTACCAATGCAAAACCAAACACACACAAATACCTTCTCCTCCAACAGAACTCCCCCTCAAACTCCTGTTTACAGCTCTGTTTGCAAGCTCCTGTGCCGCTGCAGCTGTCTGTGCCCCTGCCTGACTGGCTGCTCCCTTTATAGGACCCCTCGTCAGTTAAGCCCCGCCCCCTAATCAGGGCTCAGCTTCTCTCCCAGCACAAAGCCCCTACACATACAGGTGCTACTAATACAAAACCAAACACACAAATACCTTCTCCTCCAACAGAACTCCCACTCAAACTCCCCTGTTTACAGCTCTGTTTGCTAGCCCCTGTATCGCTGCAGCTGTCTGTGCAGCTGCCTGACTGGCTGCTCCCTTTATAGGACCCCTAGTCAGTGAAGCCCCGCCCCCTAAGCAGGGCTCAGCTTCTCTCCCAGCACAAAGCCCCTACACATACAGATACCACCAATACAAAACCAAACACACACAAATACCTTCTCCTCCAACAGAACTCCCACTCAAACTCCCCTGTTTACAGCTCTGTTTGCTAGCTCCTGTGCCCCTGCAGCTCTCTGTGACGCTGCCTGACTGGCTGCTACAATCATAGGACCCCTAGTCAGCGAAGCCCCGCCCCCTAATCAGGGCTCAGCTTCTCTCCCAGCACAAAGCCCCTACACATACAGATACTACCAATACAAAACCAAACACACACAAATACCTTCTCCTCCAACAGAACTCCCACTCAAACTCCCCTGTTTACAGCTCTGTTTTCTAGCTCCTGTGCCCCTGCAGCTGTCTGTGACGCTGCCTGACTGGCTGCTACAATCATAGGACCCCTAGTCAGCGAAGCCCCGTCCCCTAATCAGGGCTCAGCTTCTCTCCCAGCACAACGCTCCTCCAAGCCTCTACAAATACAGATACCACCAATACAAAACCAAACACACACAAATACCTTCTCCTCAAACAGAACTCCCACTCAAACTCCCCTGTTTACAGCTCTGTTTGCAAGCTCCTGTGCCGCTGCAGCTGTCTGTGCCCCTGCCTGACTGGCTGCTCCCTTTATAGGACCCCTCGTCAGTTAAGCCCCGCCCCCTAATCAGGGCTCAGCTTCTCTCCCAGCACAAAGCCCCTACACATACAGGTGCTACCAATACAAAACCAAACACACAAATACCTTCTCCTCCAACAGAACTCCCACTCAAACTCCCCTGTTTACAGCTCTATTTGCTAGCTCCAGTGCCGCTGCAGCTGTCTGTGCCGCTGCCTGACTGGCTGCTACCTTTATAGGACCCCTGGTCAGTGAAGCCCCGCACCCTAATCAGGGCTCAGCTTCTCTCCCAGAAAAAAGCCCCTAAACATACAGATACTACCAAAACAAAACCAAACACACACAAATACCTTCTCTTCCAACAGAACTCCCACTCAAACTCCCCTGTTTAGAGCTCTGTTTGCTAGCTCCTGTACCGCTGCAGCTGTCTGTGCCGCTGCCTGACCAGCTGCTACCTTTACAGGACCCGTAGTCAGTCAAGCCCCATCCCCGAATCAGGGCTCAGCTTCTCTCCCAGTACAAAGCCCCTACACATACAGATACTACCAATGCAAAACCAAACACACACAAATACCTTCTCCTCCAACAGAACTCCCACGCAAACTCACCTATTTACAGCTCTGTTTGCTAGCTCCTGTGCCCCTGCAGCTGTTTGTGCCGCTGCCTGACTGGCTGCTACAATCATAGGACCCCTAGTCAGCGAAGCCCCGCCCCCTGATCAGGGCTCAGCTTTTCTCGCAGCACAAAGCCCCTCCAAGCCTTTACACATACAGATACTACCAATACAAAACCAAACACACACATATACCTTCTCCTCCAACAGAAGTCCCACTCAAACTCCCCTGTTTACAGCTCTGTTTGCTAGCTGCTGTGCCGCTGCCTGACTGGCTGCTACCTTTATAGGACGCCTAGTCAGTGAAGCGCCGCCCCCTTATCAGGGCTCAGCTTCTCTCCCTGCACAAAGCCTCTACACATACAGATACTTCCAATAAAAACCAAACACACACAAACACCTTCTCCTCCAACAGAACTCCCACTCAAACTCCCCTGTTTACAGCTCTGTTTGCTAGCTCCTGTGCCGCTGCCTGACTGGCTGCTACCTTTCTAGGACCCCTAGTCAGGGAAGCCCCGCCCCCTAATCAGCTCTCAGCTTCTCTCCCAGCACAAAGCCCCTCCAAGCCTCTACACATACAGATACTACCAATACAAAACCAAACACACACAAATACCTTCTCTTCCAAAAGAACTCCCACTCAAACTCCCCTGTTTACAACTCTGTTTGCTAGCTCCTGTGCCGCTGCCTGACTGGCTGCTACCTTTATGGGACCCCTAGTCAGGGAAGCCCCGCCCCCTAATCAGGGCTCAGCTTCTCTCCCAGCACAAAGCCCCTCCAAGCCCCAACACATACAGATACTACCAATACAAAACCAGACAAACACAAATACCTTCTCCTCCAACAGAACTCCCACTCAAACTCCCCTGTTTACAGCTCAATTTGCTCGCTCCTGTGCCGCTGCCTGACTGGCTGATACCTTTATAGGACCCCTCGTCAGTGAAGCCCCGCCCCCTAATCAGGGCTCAGCTTCTCTCCCAGCACAAAGCCCCGACACATACAGATACCACCAACACAAAACCAAACACACACAAATACCTTCTCCTCCAACAGAACTCCCACTCAAACTCCCCTGTTTACAGCTCTGTTTGCTAGCCCCTGTATCGCTGCAGCTGTCTGTGCAGCTGCCTGACTGGCTGCTCCCTTTATAGGACCCCTAGTCAGCGAAGCCCCGTCCCCTAATCAGGGCTCAGCTTCTCTCCCAGCACAAAGCTCCTCCAAGCCTCTACAAATACAGATACCACCAATACAAAACCAAACACACACACAAATACCTTCTCCTCAAACAGAACTCCCACTCAAACTCCCCTGTTTACAGCTCTATTTGCTAGCTCCAGTGCCGCTGCAGCTGTCTGTGCCGCTGCCTGACTGGCTGGTACCTTTATAGGACCCCTAGTCAGGGAAGCCCCGCCCCCTAATCAGGGCTCAGCTTTTGTCCCAGCACAAAGCCCCTACACATACAGATACTACCAATACAAAACCAAACACACACAAATACCTTCTCCTCCAACAGAACTCCCACTCAAACTCCCCTGTTTACAGCTCTGTTTGCTAGCTCCTGTGCCGCTGCAGCTGTCTGTGCCGCTGCCTGACTGGCTGCTCCCTTTATAGGACCCCTAGTCAGTGAAGCCCCGCCCCCTAATCAGGGCTCAGCTTTTCTCCCAGCACAAAGCCCCTCCAAGCCTCTACACATACAGATATTACCAATACGAAACCAAACACACACAAACACCTTCTCCTCCAACAGAACTCCCACTCAAACTCTCCTGTTTACAGCTCTGTTTGCTAGCTCCTGTGCCGCTGCCTGACTGGCTGCTACCTTTCTAGGACCCCTAGTCAGGGAAGCCCCGTCCCCTAATCAGGGCTCAGCTTCTCTCCCAGCACAAAGCTCCTCCAAGCCTCTACAAATACAGATACCACCAATACAAAACCAAACACACACACAAATACCTTCTCCTCAAACAGAACTCCCACTCAAACTCCCGTGTTTACAGCACTGTTTGCTAGCTGCTGTGCCGCTGCCAGACTGGCTGCTACCTTTATTGGACGCCTAGTCAGTGAAGCCCCGCCCCCTTATCAGGGCTCAGCTTCTCTCCCAGCACAAAGCCTCTACACATACAGATACTACCAATACAAAACCAAACACACACAAATACCTTCTCCTTCAACAGAACTCCCACTCAAACTCCCCTGTTTACAGCTCTGTTTGCTAGCTCCTGTGCCCCTGCAGCTCTGTGACGCTGCCTGACTGGCTGCTACAATCATAGGACCCCTAGTCAGCGAAGCCCCGTCCCCTAATCAGGGCTCAGCTTCTCTCCCAGCACAAAGCCCCTACACATACAGATACTACCAATACAAAACCAAACACACACAAACACCTTCTCCTCCAACAGAACTCCCACTCATACTCCCCTGTTTACAGCTCGGTTTGCTAGCTCCTGTGCCGCTGCCTGACTGGCTGCTCCCTTTATAGGACCCCTCGTCAGTGAAGCCCCGCCCCCTAATCAGGGCTCAGCTTCTCTCCCAGCACAAAGCCCCTCCAAGCCTTTACACATACAGATACCACCAATACAAAACCAAACACACACACAAATACCTTCTCCTCAAACAGAACTCCCACTCAAACTCCCCTGTTTACAGCTCTATTTGCTAGCTCCAGTGCCGCTGCAGCTGTCTGTGCCGCTGCCTGACTGGCTGGTACCTTTATAGGACCCCTTGTCAGGGAAGCCCCGCCCCCTAATCAGGGCTCAGCTTTTCTCCCAGCACAAAGCCCCTACACATACAGATACTACCAATACAAAACCAAACACACACAAATACCTTCTCCTCCAACAGAAGTCCCACTCAAACTCCCCTGTTTACAGCTCTGTTTGCTAGCTCCTGTGCCGCTGCCTGACTGGCTGCTACCTTTATAGGACCCCTAGTCAGTGAAGCCAAGCCCCCTAATCAGGGCTCAGCTTCTCTCCCAGCACAAAGCCCCTCCAAGCCTCTACACATACAGATACTACGAATACAAAACCAAACAAACACAAATACCTTCTCCTCCAACAGAACTCCCACTCAAACTCCCCTGTTTACAGCTCAGTTTGCAAGCTCCTGTGCCACTGCAGCTGTCTGTGCCGCTGCCTGACTGGCTGCTCCCTTTATAGGACCCCTGGTCAGTGAAGCCCTGCACCCTAATCAGGGCTCAGCTTCTCTCCCAGCAAAAAGCCCCTACACATACAGATTCTACCAAAACAAAACCAAACACACACAAATACCTTCTCTGCAACAGAATTGCAACTCAAACTCCCCTGTTTACAGCTCTGTTTGCTAGATCCTGCCCCACTGCAGCTGTCCGTGCCGCCGCCTGACTGGCTGCTACCTTTATAGGACCCCTAGTCAGTGAAGCCCCGCACCCTAATCAGGGGTCAGCTTCTCTCCCAGAAAAAAGCCCCTACAAATACAGATACTACCAAAACAAAACCAAACACACACAAATACCTTCTCTTCCAACAGAACTCCCACTCAAAGTCCCCTGTTTTCAGCTCTGTTTGCTAGCCCCTGTATCGCTGCAGCTGTCTGTGCAGCTGCCTGACTGGCTGCTCCCTTTATAGGACCCCTAGTCAGTGAAGCCCCGCCCCCTAATCAGGGCTCAGCTTCTCTCCCAGCACAAAGGCCCTACACATACAGATACCACCAATACAAAACCAAACACACACAAATACCTTCTCCTCCAACAGAACTCCCACTCAAACTCCCCTGTTTACAGCTCTGTTAGCTAGCTCCAGTGCCGCTGCAGCTGTCTGTGCCGCTGCCTGACTGGCTGGTACCTTTATAGGAGCCCTAGTCAGGGAAGCCCCGCCCCCTCATCAGGGCTCAGCTTTTCTCCCAGCACAAAGCCCCTACACATACAGATACTACCAATACAAAACCAAACACACACAAATACCTTCTCCTCCAATAGAAGTCCCACTCAAACTCCCCTGTTTACAGCTCTGTTTGCTAGCTCCTGTGCCGCTGCCTGACTGGCTGCTACCTTTATAGGACCCCTAGTCAGTGAAGCCAAGCCCCCTAATCAGGGCTCAGCTTCTCTCCCAGCACAAAGCCCCTCCAAGCCTCTACACATACAGATTCTACCAAAACAAAACCAAACACACACAAATACCTTCTCCTGCAACAGAACTCCCACTCAAACTCCCCTGTTTACAGCTCTGTTTGCTAGCTCCTGTGCCTCTGCAGCTGTCCGTGCCACCGCCTGACTGGCTGCTCCCTTTATAGGACCCCTAGTCAGTGAAGCACCGCCCCCTAATCAGGGCTCAGCTTCTCTCCCAGCACAAAGCCCCTACACATACAGATACTACCAGTACAAAACCAAACACACACAGAAATACCTTCTCCTCAAACAGAACTCCCACTCAAACTCCCCTGTTTACAGCTCTATTTGCTAGCTCCAGTGCCGCTGCAGATGTCTGTGCCGCTGCCTGACTGGCTGGTACCTTTATAGGACCCCTAGTCAGTGAAGCCCCGCCCCCTAATCAGGGCTCAGCTTCTCTCTGCACAAAGCCCCTACACATACAGATACCACCAACACAAAACCAAACACACACAAATACCTTCTCCTGCAACAGAACTCCCTCTCAAACTCCCTTGTTTACAGCTCTGTTTGCTAGCTCCTGTGCCGCCGCCTGATTGGCTGCTACCTTTATAGGACCCCTAGTCAGTGAAGCCCCGCCCCATAATCAGGGCTCAGCTTCTCTCCCAGCACAAAGCCCCTCCAAGCCTCTACACATACAGATACTACCAATACAAAACCAAACACACACAAATACCTTTTCCTCGAACAGAACTCCCACTCAAACTCCCCTGTTTACAGCTCAGTTTGCAAGCTCCTGTGCCACTGCTGCTGTCTGTGCCGCTGCCTGACTGGCTGCTACCTTTATAGGACCCCTGGTCAGTGAAGCCCTGCACCCTAATCAGGGCTCAGCTTCTCTCCAAGCAAAAAGCCCCTACACATACAGATACCACCAATAAAAAAACCAAACACACACAAATACCTTCTCCTCCAACAGAACTCCCACTCAAACTCCCCTGTTTACAGCTCTGTTTGCTAGCTCCTGTGCCCCTGCAGCTGTCTGTGACGCTGCCTGACTGGCTGCTACAATCATAGGACCCCTAGTCAGCGAAGCCCCGCCCCCTAATCAGGGCTCCGCTTCTCTCCCAGCACAAAGCCCCTCCAAGCCTCTACAAATACAGATACCACCAATACAAAACCAAACACACACACAAATACCTTCTCCTCCAACAGAACTCCCACTCAAACTCCCCTGTTTACAGCTCTGTTTGCTAGCTCCTGTTCCGCTGCAGCTGTCTGTTCCCCTGCCTGACTGGCTGCTCCCTTTATAGGACCCCTAGTCAGTGAAGCCCTGCCCCCTAATCAGGGCTCAGATTCTCTCCCAGCACAAAGCCTCTACTCATACAGATACTACCAATACAAAACCAAACACACAAATACCTTCTCCTCCAACAGAACTCCCACTCAAACTCCCCTGTTTACAGCTCTGTTTGCTAGCTCCTGTTCCGCTGCAGCTGTCTGTTCCCCTGCCTGACTGGCTGCTCCCTTTATAGGACCCCTAGTCAGTGAAGCCCTGCCCCCTAATCAGGGCTCAGATTCTCTCCCAGCACAAAGCCTCTACTCATACAGATACTACCAATACAAAACCAAACACACAAATACCTTCTCCTCCAACAGAACTCCCACTCAAACTCCCCTGTTTACAGCTCTGTTTGCTAGCTCCTGTGCCGCTGCCTGATTGGCTGCTACCTTTATAGGACAACTAGTCAGTGAAGCCCCGCCCCCTAATCAGGGCTCAGCTTCGCTCCCAGCACAAAGCCCCTCCAAGCCTCTAAACATACAGATACTGCCAATATAATACCAAACACACACACAAATACCTTCTCCTCCAACAGAAGTCCCACTCAAACTCCCCTGTTTACAGCTCTGTTTGCTAGCTCCTGTACCGCTGCAGCTGTCTGTGTCGCTGCCTGACTGGCTGCTCCCTTTATAGGACCCCTCGTCAGTGAAGCCCCGCCCCCTAATCAGGGCTCAGCTTCTCTCTCAGCACAAAGCCCCTACACATACAGATACCACCAACACAAAACCAAACACACACAAATACCTTCTCCTCGAACAGAACTCCCACTCAAACTCCCCTGTTTACAGCTCTATTTGCTAGCTCCAGTGCCGCTGCAGCTGTCTGTGCCGCTGCCTGACTGGCTGGTACCTTTATAGGACCCCTAGTCAGGGAAGCCCCGCCCCCTAATCAGGGCTCAGATTCTCTCCCAGCACAAAGCCTCTACTCATACAGATACTAAAAATACAAAACCAAACACACAAATACCTTCTCCTCCAACAGAACTCCCTCTCAAACTCCCCTGTTTACAGCTCTGTTTGCTAGCTCCTGTGCTGCTGCCTGACTGGCTGCTAGCTTTATAGGACCGCTAGTCAGTGAAGCCCCGCCCCCTAATCAGGGCTCAGCTTTTCTCCCAGCACAAAGCCCCTCCAAGCCTCTACACATACAAATACTACCAATACAAAACCAAACACACATAAATACCTTCTCCTCCAAAAGAACTCCCACTCAAACTCCCCTGTTTACAGCTCTGTTTGCTCGCTCCTGTGCCGCTGCAGCTGTCTGTGCCGCTGCCTGACTGGCTGCTACCTTTATAGGACCCCTAGTCAGTGAAGCCCCGCCCCCTAATCAGGGCTCAGCTTTTCTCCCAGCACAAAGACCCTACACATACAGATACTACCAATACAAAACCAAACACACACAAATACCTTCTCTTCCAAAGGAACTCCCACACAAACTCCCCTGTTTACAGCTCTGTTTGCTAGCTCCTGTGCCGCTGCCTGACTGGCTGCTACCTTTATAGGACCCCTCGTCAGTGAAGCCCCGCCCCCTAATCAGGGCTCAGCTTCTCTCCCAGCACAAAGCCCCTACACATACAGATACCACGAATACAAAACCAAACACACACAAATACCTTCTCCTGCAACAGAACTCCCACTCAAACTCCCCTGTTTACAGCTCTGTTTGCTAGCTCCTGTGCCTCTGCAGCTGTCCGTGCCGCCGCCTGACTGGCTGGTACCTTTATAGGACCCCTAGTCAGGGAAGCCCCGCCCCCTAATCAGGGCTCAGCTTCGCTCCCAGCACAAAGCCCCTCCAAGCCTCTGCACATACAGATACTACCATTACAAAACGAAACACACACACAAATAGCTTCTCCTCCAACAGAACTCCCACCCAAAGTCCCCTATTTACAGCTCTGTTTGCTAGCTCCTGTACCGCTGCAGCTGTCTGTGTCGCTGCCTGACTGGCTGCTGCCTTTATAGGACCCCTAGTCAGTGAAGCCCCGCCCCCTAATCAGGGCTCAGCTTCTCTCCCAGCACAAAGCCCCTACACATACAGATACCACCAACACAAAACCAAACACACACAAATACCTTCTCCTCGAACAGAACTCCCACTCAAACTCCCCTGTTTACATCTCTGTTTGCTAGCTCCTGTGCCTCTGCAGCTGTCTGTTCCCCTGCCTGACTGGCTGCTCCCTTTAGAGGACCCCTAGTCAGTGAAGCCCCGCCCCCTAATCAGGGCTCAGCTTTTCTCCCAGCACAAAGCCCCTACACATACAGATACAACCAATACAAAACCAAACACACACAAATACCTTCTCCTCCTACAGAACTCCCACTCAAACTCCCCTGTTTACAGCTCTGTTTGCTAGCTCCTGTGCCGCTGCCTGATTGGCTGCTATCTTTATAGGACCCCTAGTCAGTGAAGCCCCGCCCCCTAATCAGGGCTCAGCTTCGCTCCCAGCACAAAGCCCCTCCAAGCCTCTAAACATACAGATACTGCCAATACAATACCAAACACACACACAAATACCTTCTCCTCCAACAGAAGTCCCACTCAAACTCCCCTGTTTACAGCTCTGTTTGCTAGCTCCAGTGCCGCTGCAGCTGTCTGTGCCGCTGCCTGACTGGCTGCTCCCTTTATAGGACCCCTAGTCAGGGAAGCCCCGCCCCCTAATCAGGCCTCAGCTTCTCTCCCAGCAAAAAGCCCCTACACATACAGATACCACCAACACAAAACCAAACACACACAAATACCATCTCCTCCAACAGAACTCCCACTCAAACTCCCCTGTTTACAGCTCTGTTTGCTAGCTCCAGTGCCGCTGCAGCTGTCTGTGCCGCTGCCTGACTGGCTGCTACCTTTATGGGACCCCTGGTCAGTGAAGCCCTGCACCCTAATCAGGGCTCAGCTTCTCTCCCAGCAAAAAGCCCCTACACATACAGATACCACCAATACAAAACCAAACACACACAAATACCTTCTCCTCCAACAGAACTCCCACTCAAAATCCCCTGTTTACAGCTCTGTTTGCTAGCTCCTGTGCTGCTGCCTGACTGGCTGCTAGCTTTATAGGACCCCTAGTCAGGGAAGCCCCGCCCCCTTATCAGGGCTCAGCTTCTCTCCGAGCACAAAGCCTCTACACATACAGATACTACCAATACAAAACCAAACACACACACACCTTCTCCTCCAACAGAACTCCCACTCATACTCCCCTGTTTACAGCTCTGTTTGCTAGCTCCTGTGCCGCTGCCTGACTGGCTGCTACCTTTCTAGGACCCCTAGTCACTGAAGCCCCGCCCCCTAATCAGGGCTCAGCTTTTCTCCCAGCACAAAGACCCTACACATACAGATACTACCAATCCAAAACCAAACACACACACAAATGCCTTCTCCTCCAACAGAACTCCCACTCAGACTCCCCTGTTCACAGCTCTGTTTGCTAGCTCCTGTGCCGCTGCCTGACTGGCTGCTACCTTTATAGGACCCCTAGTCAGTGAAGCCCCGCCCCCTAATCAGGGCTCAGCTTCGCTCCCAGCACAAAGCCCCTCCAAGCCTCTACACATACAGATACTACCAATACAAAACCAAACACACACACAAATAGCTTCTCCTCCAACAGAACTACCACTCAAAGTCCCCTATTTTCAGCTCTGTTTGCTAGCTCCTGTACCGCTGCAGCTGTCTGTGCCGCTGCCTGACTGGCTGCTACCTTTATAGGACCCCTCGACAGTGAAGCCCCGCCCCATAATCAGGGCTCAGCTTCTCTCCCAGCACAAAGCCCCTCCAAGCCTCTACACATACAGATACTACCAACACAAAACCAAACACACACAAATACCTTCTCCTCCAACAGAACTTCCACTCAAACTCCCCTGTTTACAGCTCTCTTTGCTAGCTCCTGTGCCACTGCAGCTGTCTGTGCCGCTGTCTGACTGGCTGCTGCATTTATAGGACCCCAAGTCAGTGAAGCCCCGCCCCCTAATCAGGGCTCAGCTTCTCTCTCAGTACAAAGCCCCTACACATACAGATGCTACCAATACAAAACCAAACACAAACACAAATGCCTTCTCCTCCAACAGAACTCCCACTCAGACTCCCCTGTTTACAGCTCTGTTTGCTAGCTCCTGTGCCGCTGCCTGAGTGGCTGCTCCCTTTATAGGACCCCTCGTCAGTGAAGCCCCGCCCCATAATCAGGGCTCAGCTTCTCTCCCAGCACAAAGCCCCTCCAAGCCTCTACACATACAGATACCACCAATACAAAACCAAACACACACACAAATACCTTCTCCTCCAACAGAACTCCCACTCAAACTCCCCTGTTTACAGCTCTGTTTGCTCGCTCCTGTGCGGCTGCAGCTGTCTGTGCCGCTGCCTGACTGGCTGCTACCTTTATAGGACGCCTAGTCAGTGAAGCCCCGCCCCCTTATCAGGGCTCAGCTTCTCTACCAGCACAAAGCCTCTACACATACAGATACTACCAATACTAAACCAAACACACACAAACACCTTCTCCTCCAACAGAACTCCCACTCAAACTCCCCTGTTTACAGCTCTGTTTGCTAGCTCCTGTGCCACTGCAGCTGTCTGTGCCGCTCCCTGACTGGCTGCTGCCTTTATAGAACCCCAAGTCAGTGAAGCCCCGCCCCCTAATCAGGGCTCAGCTTCGCTCCCAGCACAAAGCCCCTCCAAGCCTCTACACATACACATACTACCAATACAAAACCAAACACACACACAAATAGCTTCTCCTCCAACAGAACTCCGACTCAAAGTCCCCTATTTACAGCTCTGTTTGCTAGCTCCTGTACCGCTGCAGCTGTCTGTGTCGCTGCCTGACTGGCTGCTCCCTTTATAGGACCCATCGTCAGTGAAGCCCCGCCCCCTAATCAGGGCTCAGCTTCTCTCCCAGCACAAAGCCCCTCCAAGCCTCTACACATACAGATACCACCAATACAATACCAAACACACACACAAATACCTTCTCCTCCAACAGAAGTCCCACTCAAACTCCCCTGTTTACAGCTCTGTTTGCTAGCTCCTGTGCCAATGCAGCTGTCTGTGCCGCTGCCTGACTGGCTGCTACCTTTATAGGACCCCTAGTCAGTGAAGCCCCGCCCCCTAATCAGGGCTCAGCTTTTCTCCCAGCACAAAGCCCCTACACATACAGATACTACCAATACAAAACCAAACACACACAAATACCTTCTCCTCCAACAGAAGTCCCACTCAAACTCCCCTGTTTACAGCTCTGTTTGCTAGCTCCTGTACCGCTGCAGCTGTCTGTGTTGCTGCCTGACTGGCTGCTCCCTTTATAGGAACCCTCGTCAGTGAAGCCCCGCCCCCTAATCAGGGCTCAGCTTCTCTCCCAGCACAAAGCCCCTACACATACAGATACCACCAACACAAAACCAAACACACACAAATACCTTCTCCTCCAACAGAACTCCCACTCATACTCCCCTGTTTACAGCTCTGTTTGCTAGCTCCTGTGCCGCTGCCTGACTGGCTGCTACCTTTCTAGGACCCCTAGTCAGTGAAGCCCCGCCCCCTAATCAGGGCTCTGCTTCGCTCCCAGCACAAAGCCCCTCCAAGCCTCTACACATACAGATACTACCAATACAAAACCAAACACACACACAAATACCTTCTCCTCCAACAGAACTCCCACTCAAACTCCCCTGTTTACAGCTCTCTTTGCTAGCTCCTGTGCCACTGCAGCTGTCTGTGCCGCTGCCTGACTGGCTGCTGCCTTTATAGGACCCCTAGTCAGTGAAGCCCCGCCCCCTAATCAGGGCTCAGCTTCTCTCTCAGCACAAAGCCCCTACACATACAGATACCACCAACACAAAACCAAACACACACAAATACCTTCTCCTCCAACAGAACTTCCACTCAAACTCCCCTGTTTACAGCTCTCTTTGCTAGCTCCTGTGCCACTGCAGCTGTCTGTGCCGCTGCCTGACTGGCTGCTGCATTTATAGGACCCCTAGTCAGTGAAGCCCCGCCCCCTAATCAGGGCTCAGCTTCTCTCTCAGCACAAAGCCCCTCCAAGCCTCTACACATACAGATACTTCCAATACAAAACCAAACACACACACAAATAGCTTCCCCTCCAACAGAACTACCACTCAAAGTCCCCTATTTTCAGCTCTGTTTGCTAGCTCCTGTACCGCTGCAGCTGTCTGTGTCACTGCGTGAGTGGCTGCTCCCTTTATAGGACCCCTCGTCAGTGAAGCCCCGCCCCCTAATCAGGGCTCAGCTTCTCTCCCAGCACAAAGCCCCTCCAAGCCTCTACACATACAGATACCACCAATACAATACCAAACACACACACAAATACCTTCTCCTCCAACAGAACTCCCACTCAAACTCCCCTGTTTACAGCTCTGTTTGCTAGCTCCTGTGCCGCTGCCTGACTGGCTGCTACCTTTATAGGACCCCTAGTCAGTGAAGCCCCGCCCCCTAATCAGGGCTCAGCTTCGCTCCCAGCACAAAGCCCCTCCAAGCCTCTACACATACAGATACCACCAACACAAAACCAAACACACACAAATACCTTCTCCTCCAACAGAACTTCCACTCAAACTCCCCTGTTTACAGCTCTCTTTGCTAGCTCCTGTGCCACTGCAGCTGTCTGTGCCGCTGCCTGAGTGGCTGCTCCCTTTATAGGACCCCTCGTCAGTGAAGCCCCGCCCCATAATCAGGGCTCAGCTTCTCTCCCAGCACAAAGCCCCTCCAAGCCTCAACACATACAGATACCACCAATACAAAACCAAACACACACACAAATACCTTCTCCTCCAACAGAACTCCCACTCAAACTCCCCTGTTTACAGCTCTGTTTGCTCGCTCCTGTGCGGCTGCAGCTGTCTGTGCCGCTGCCTGACTGGCTGCTACCTTTATAGGACGCCTAGTCAGTGAAGCCCCGCCCCCTTATCAGGGCTCAGCTTCTCTACCAGCACAAAGCCTCTACACATACAGATACTACCAATACTAAACCAAACACACACAAACACCTTCTCCTCCAACAGAACTCCCACTCATACTCCCCTGTTTACAGCTCTGTTTGCTAGCTCCTGTGCCAATGCAGCTGTCTGTGCCGCTGCCTGACTGGCTGCTGCCTTTATAGAACCCCTAGTCAGTGAAGCCCCGCCCCCTAATCAGGGCTCAGCTTCGCTCCCAGCACAAAGCCCGTCCAAGCCTCTACACATACAGATACCAACAATACAAAACCAAACACACACACAAATACCTTCTCCTCCAACAGAACTCCCACTCAAACTCCCCTGTTTACAGCTCTCTTTGCTAGCTCCTGTGCCACTGCAGCTGTCTGTGCCGCTGCCTGACTGGCTGCTGCCTTTATAGAACCCCAAGTCAGTGAAGCCCCGCCCCCTAATCAGGGCTCAGCTTCGCTCCCAGCACAAAGCCCCTCCAAGCCTCTACACATACAGATACCACCAATACAATACCAAACACACACACAAATACCTTCTCCTCCAACAGAAGTCCCACTCAAACTCCCCTGTTTACAGCTCTGTTTGCTAGCTCCTGTGCCAATGCAGCTGTCTGTGCCGCTGCCTGACTGGCTGCTACCTTTATAGGACCCCTAGTCAGTGAAGCCCCGCCCCCTAATCAGGGCTCAGCTTTTCTCCCAGCACAAAGCCCCTACACATACAGATACTACCAATACAAAACCAAACACACACAAATACCTTCTCCTCCAACAGAAGTCCCACTCAAACTCCCCTGTTTACAGCTCTGTTTGCTAGCTCCTGTACCGCTGCAGCTGTCTGTGTTGCTGCCTGACTGGCTGCTCCCTTTATAGGAACCCTCGTCAGTGAAGCCCCGCCCCCTAATCAGGGCTCAGGTTCTCTCCCAGCACAAAGCCTCTACACATACAGATACCACCAATACAAAACCAAACACACAAACAAATACCTTCTCCTCCAACAGAACTCCCACTCAAACTCCCCTGTTTACAGCTCTGTTTGCTCGCTCCTGTGCGGCTGCAGCTGTCTGTGCCGCTGCCTGACTGGCTGCTACCTTTATAGGACGCCTAGTCAGTGAAGCTCCGCCCCCTTATCAGGGCTCAGCTTCTCTACCAGCACAAAGCCTCTACACATACAGATACTACCAATACTAAACCAAACACACACAAACAACTTCTCCTCCAACAGAACTCCCACTCATACTCCCCAGTTTACAGCTCTCTTTGCTAGCTCCTGTGCCACTGCAGCTGTCTGTGCCGCTGCCTGACTGGCTGCTGCCTTTATAGAACCCCAAGTCAGTGAAGCCCCGCCCCCTAATCAGGGCTCAGCTTCGCTCCCAGCACAAAGCCCCTCCAAGCCTCTACACATACTGATACTACCAATACAAAACCAAACACACACACAAATAGCTTCTCCTCCAACAGAACTCCGACTCAAAGTCCCCTATTTACAGCTCTGTTTGCTAGCTCCTGTACCGCTGCAGCTGTCTGTGTCGCTGCCTGACTGGCTGCTGCCTTTATAGAACCCCTAGTCAGTGAAGCCCCGCCCCCTAATCAGGGCTCAGCTTCTCTCCCAGCACAAAGCCCCTCCAAGCCTCTACACATACAGATACCAACAGTACAAAACCAAACACACACACAAATACCTTCTCCTCCAACAGAACTCCCACTCAAACTCCCCTGTTTACAGCTCTCTTTGCTAGCTCCTGTGCCACTGCAGCTGTCTGTGCCGCTGCCTGACTGGCTGCTGCCTTTATAGGACCCCTAGTCAGTGAAGCCCCGCCCCCTAATCAGGGCTCAGCTTCTCTCTCAGCACAAAGCCCCTCCAAGCCTCTACACATACAGATACTACCAATACAAAACCAAACACACACACAAATAGCTTCTCCTCCAACAGAACTACCACTCAAAGTCCCCTATTTTCAGCTCTGTTTGCTAGCTCCTGTACCGCTGCAGCTGTCTGTGTCACTGCCTGAGTGGCTGCTCGCTTTATAGGACCCCTCATCAGTGAAGCCCCGCCCCATAATCAGGGCTCAGCTTCTCTCCCAGCACAAATCCCCTCCAAGCCTCTACACATACAGATACCACCAATACAAAACCAAACACACACACAAATACCTTCTCCTCCAACAGAACTCCCACTCAAACTCCCCTGTTTACAGCTCTGTTTGCTCGCTCCTGTGCGGCTGCAGCTGTCTGTGCCGCTGCCTGACTGGCTGCTACCTTTATAGGACGCCTAGTCAGTGAAGCTCCGCCCCCTTATCAGGGCTCAGCTTCTCTACCAGCACAAAGCCTCTACACATACAGATACTACCAATACTAAACCAAACACACACAAACACCTTCTCCTCCAACAGAACTCCCACTCATACTCCCCTGTTTACAGCTCTGTTTGCTAGCTCCTGTGCCGCTGCCTGACTGGCTGCTACCTTTCTAGGACCCCTAGTCAGTGAAGCCCCGCCCCCTAATCAGGGCTCAGCTTCTCTCCCAGCACAAAGCCCCTCCAAGCCTCTACACATACAGATACCAACAATACAAAACCAAACACACACACAAATACCTTCTCCTCCAACAGAACTCCCACTCAAACTCCCCTGTTTACAGCTCTCTTTGCTAGCTCCTGTGCCACTGCAGCTGTCTGTGCCGCTGCCTGACTGGCTGCTGCCTTTATAGAACCCCAAGTCAGTGAAGCCCCGCCCCCTAATCAGGGCTCAGCTTCGCTCCCAGCACAAAGCCCCTCCAAGCCTCTACACATACAGATACTACCAATACAAAACCAAACACATACACAAATAGCTTCTCCTCCAACAGAACTCCGACTCAAAGTCCCCTATTTACAGCTCTGTTTGCTAGCTCCTGTACCGCTGCAGCTGTCTGTGTCGCTGCCTGACTGGCTGCTCCCTTTATAGGACCCCTCGTCAGTGAAGCCCCGCCCCCTAATCAGGGCTCAGCTTCTCTCCCAGCACAAAGCCCCTCCAAGCCTCTACACATACAGATACCACCAATACAATACCAAACACACACACAAATACCTTCTCCTCCAACAGAACTCCCACTCAAACTCCCCTGTTTACAGCTCTGTTTGCTAGCTCCTGTGCCGCTGCCTGACTGGCTGCTACCTTTATAGGACCCCTAGTCAGTGAAGCCCCGCCCCCTAATCAGGGCTCAGCTTCGCTCCCAGCACAAAGCCCCTCCAAGCCTCTACACATACAGATACTACCAATACAAAACCAAACACACACACAAATACCTTCTCCTCCAACAGAACTCCCACTCAAACTCCCCTGTTTACAGCTCTCTTTGCTAGCTCCTGTGCCACTGCAGCTGTCTGTGCCGCTGCCTGACTGGCTGCTGCCTTTATAGGACCCCTAGTCAGTGAAGCCCCGCCCCCTAATCAGGGCTCAGCTTCTCTCTCAGCACAAAGCCCCTACACATACAGATACCACCAACACAAAACCAAACACACACAAATACCTTCTCCTCCAACAGAACTTCCACTCAAACTCCCCTGTTTACAGCTCTCTTTGCTAGCTCCTGTGCCACTGCAGCTGTCTGTGCCGCTGCCTGACTGGCTGCTGCATTTATAGGACCCCTAGTCAGTGAAGCCCCGCCCCCTAATCAGGGCTCAGCTTCTCTCTCAGCACAAAGCCCCTCCAAGCCTCTACACATACAGATACTACCAATACAAAACCAAACACACACACAAATAGCTTCTCCTCCAACAGAACTACCACTCAAAGTCCCCTATTTTCAGCTCTGTTTGCTAGCACCTGTACCGCTGCAGCTGTCTGTGTCACTGCCTGAGTGGCTGCTCCCTTTATAGGACCCCTCGTCAGTGAAGCCCCGCCCCATAATCAGGGCTCAGCTTATCTCCCAGCACAAAGCCCCTCCAAGCCTCTACACATACAGATACCACCAATACAAAACCAAACACACACACAAATACCTTCTCCTCCAACAGAACTCCCACTCAAACTCCCCTGTTTACAGCTCTCTTTGCTAGCTCCTGTGCCACTGCAGGTGTCTGTGCCGCTGCCTGACTGGCTGCTGCCTTTATAGGACCCCTCGTCAGTGAAGCCCCGCCCCCTAATCAGGGCTCAGCTTCTCTCCCAGCACAAAGCCCCTACACATACAGATGCTACCAATACAAAACCAAACAAACACAAATACCTTCTCCTCCAACAGAATTCCCACTCAAACTCCCCTGTTTACAGCTCTATTTGCTAGCTCCAGTGCCGCTGCAGCTGTCTGTGCCGCTGCCTGACTGGCTGGTACCTTTATAGGACCCCTAGTCAGGAAAGCCCCGCCCCCTAATCAGGGCTCAGATTCTCTCCCAGCACAAAGCCTCTACTCATACAGATACTACCAATACAAAACCAAACACACAAATACCTTCTCCTCCAACAGAACTCCTTCTCAAACTCCCCTGTTTACAGCTCTGTTTGCTAGCTTCTGTGCCGCTGCAGCTGTCCGTGCCGCCGCCTGACTGGCTGCTCCCTTTATAGGACCCCTAGTCAGTGAAGCCCCGCCCCCTAATCAGGGCTCAGGTTCTCTCCCAGCACAAAGCCTCTCCAAGCCTCTACACATACAGATACCACCAATACAAAACCAAACACACAAACAAATACCTTCTCCTCCAACAGAACTCCCACTCAAACTCCCCTGTTTACAGCTCTGTTTGCTCCTTCCTGTGCGGCTGCAGCTGTCTGTGCCGCTGCCTGACTGGCTGCTACCTTTATAGGACGCCTAGTCAGTGAAGCTCCGCCCCCTTATCAGGGCTCAGCTTCTCTACCAGCACAAAGCCTCTACACATACAGATACTACCAATACTAAACCAAACACACACAAACACCTTCTCCTCCAACAGAACTCCCACTCATACTCCCCTGTTTACAGCTCTCTTTGCTAGCTCCTGTGCCACTGCAGCTGTCTGTGCCGCTGCCTGACTGGCTGCTGCCTTTATAGAACCCCAAGTCAGTGAAGCCCCGCCCCCTAATCAGGGCTCAGCTTCGCTCCCAGCACAAAGCCCCTCCAAGCCTCTACACATACTGATACTACCAATACAAAACCAAACACACACACAAATAGCTTCTCCTCCAACAGAACTCCGACTCAAAGTCCCCTATTTACAGCTCTGTTTGCTAGCTCCTGTACCGCTGCAGCTGTCTGTGTCGCTGCCTGACTGGCTGCTCCCTTTATAGGACCCCTCGTCAGTGAAGCCCCGCCCCCTAATCAGGGCTCAGCTTCTCTCCCAGCACAAAGCCCCTCCAAGCCTCTACACATACAGATACCACCAATACAATACCAAACACACACACAAATACCTTCTCCTCCAACAGAACTCCCACTCAAACTCCCCTGTTTACAGCTCTGTTTGCTAGCTCCTGTGCCGCTGCCTGACTGGCTGCTACCTTTATAGGACCCCTAGTCAGTGAAGCCCCGCCCCCTAATCAGGGCTCAGCTTCGCTCCCAGCACAAAGCCCCTCCAAGCCTCTACACATACAGATACTACCAATACAAAACCAAACACACACACACAAATACCTTCTCCTCCAACAGAACTCCCACTCAAACTCCCCTGTTTACAGCTCTTTGCTAGCTCCTGTGCCACTGCAGCTGTCTGTGCCGCTGCCTGACTGGCTGCTGCCTTTATAGGACCCTTAGTCAGTGAAGCCCCGCCCCCTAATCAGGGCTCAGCTTCTCTCCCAGCACAAAGCCCCTCCAAGCCTCTACACATACAGATACCAACAATACAAAACCAAACACACACACAAATACCTTCTCCTCCAACAGAACTCCCACTCAAACTCCCCTGTTTACAGCTCTCTTTGCTTGCTCCTGTGCCACTGCAGCTGTCTGTGCCGCTGCCTGACTGGCTGCTGCCTTTATAGAACCCCTAGTCAGTGAAGCCCCGCCCCCTAATCAGGGCTCAGCTTCTCTCCCAGCACAAAGCCCCTCCAAGCCTCTACACATACAGATACCAACAATACAAAACCAAACACACACAAATACCTTCTCCTCCAACAGAACTCCGACTCAAAGTCCCCTATTTACAGCTCTGTTTGCTAGCTCCTGTACCGCTGCAGCTGTCTGTGTCGCTGCCTGACTGGCTGCTCCCTTTATAGGACCCATCGTCAGTGAAGCCCCGCCCCCTTATCAGGGCTCAGCTTCTCTCGCAGCACAAAGCCCCTCCAAGCCTCTACACATACAGATACCACCAATACAATACCAAACACACACACAAATACCTTCTCCTCCAACAGAAGTCCCACTCAAACTCCCCTGTTTACAGCTCTGTTTGCTAGCTCCTGTGCCAATGCAGCTGTCTGTGCCGCTGCCTGACTGGCTGCTACCTTTATAGGACCCCTAGTCAGTGAAGCCCCGCCCCCTAATCAGGGCTCAGCTTTTCTCCCAGCACAAAGCCCCTACACATACAGATACTACCAATACAAAACCAAACACACACAAATACCTTCTCCTCCAACAGAAGTCCCACTCAAACTCCCCTGTTTACAGCTCTGTTTGCTAGCTCCTGTACCGCTGCAGCTGTCTGTGTTGCTGCCTGACTGGCTGCTCCCTTTATAGGAACTTTCGTCAGTGAAGCCCCGCCCCCTAATCAGGGCTCAGCTTCTCTCCCAGCACAAAGCCCCTACACATACAGATACCAGAAACACAAAACCAAACACACACAAATACCTTCTCCTCCAACAGAACTCCCACTCAAACTCCCCTGTTTACAGCTCTGTTTGCTCGCTCCTGTGCGGCTGCAGCTGTCTGTGCCGCTGCCTGACTGGCTGCTACCTTTATAGGACGCCTAGTCAGTGAAGCTCCGCCCCCTTATCAGGGCTCAGCTTCTCTACCAGCACAAAGCCTCTACACATACAGATACTACCAATACTAAACCAAACACACACAAACACCTTCTCCTCCAACAGAACTCCCACTCATACTCCCCTGTTTACAGCTCTGTTTGCTAGCTCCTGTGCCGCTGCCTGACTGGCTGCTACCTTTCTAGGACCCCTAGTCAGTGAAGCCCCGCCCCCTAATCAGGGCTCAGCTTCTCTCCCAGCACAAAGCCCCTCCAAGCCTCTACACATACAGATACCAACAATACAAAACCAAACACACACACAAATAGCTTCTCCTCCAACAGAACTCCGACTCAAAGTCCCCTATTTACAGCTCTGTTTGCTAGCTCCTGTACCGCTGCAGCTGTCTGTGTCGCTGCCTGACTGGCTGCTCCCTTTATAGGACCCCTCGTCAGTGAAGCCCCGCCCCCTAATCAGGGCTCAGCTTCTCTCCCAGCACAAAGCCCCTCCAAGCCTCTACACATACAGATACCACCAATACAATACCAAACACACACACAAATACCTTCTCCTCCAACAGAACTCCCACTCAAACTCCCCTGTTTACAGCTCTCTTTGCTAGCTCCTGTGCCGCTGCCTGACTGGCTGCTACCTTTATAGGACCCCTAGTCAGTGAAGCCCCGCCCCCTAATCAGGGCTCAGCTTCGCTCCCAGCACAAAGCCCCTCCAAGCCTCTACACATACAGATACTACCAATACAAAACCAAACACACACACAAATACCTTCTCCTCCAACAGAACTCCCACTCAAACTCCCCTGTTTACAGCTCTCTTTGCTAGCTCCTGTGCCACTGCAGCTGTCTGTGCCGCTGCCTGACTGGCTGCTGCCTTTATAGGACCCCTAGTCAGTGAAGCCCCGCCCCCTAATCAGGGCTCAGCTTCTCTCTCAGCACAAAGCCCCTACACATACAGATACCACCAACACAAAACCAAACACACACAAATACCTTCTCCTCCAACAGAACTTCCACTCAAACTCCCCTGTTTACAGCTCTCTTTGCTAGCTCCTGTGCCACTGCAGCTGTCTGTGCCGCTGCCTGACTGGCTGCTGCATTTATAGGACCCCTAGTCAGTGAAGCCCCGCCCCCTAATCAGGGCTCAGCTTCTCTCTCAGCACAAAGCCCCTCCAAGCCTCTACACATACAGATACTACCAATACAAAACCAAACACACACACAAATAGCTTCTCCTCCAACAGAACTACCACTCAAAGTCCCCTATTTTCAGCTCTGTTTGCTAGCTCCTGTACCGCTGCAGCTGTCTGTGTCACTGCCTGAGTGGCTGCTCCCTTTATAGGACCCCTCGTCAGTGAAGCCCCGCCCCCTAATCAGGGCTCAGCTTCGCTCCCAGCACAAAGCCCCTCCAAGCCTCTACACATACAGATACTACCAATACAAAACCAAACACACACACAAATACCTTCTCCTCCAACAGAACTCCCACTCAAACTCCCCTGTTTACAGCTCTCTTTGCTAGCTCCTGTGCCACTGCAGCTGTCTGTGCCGCTGCCTGAGTGGCTGCTCCCTTTATAGGACCCCTCATCAGTGAAGCCCCGCCCCATAATCAGGGCTCAGCTTCTCTCCCAGCACAAAGCCCCTCCAAGCCTCTACACATACAGATACCACCAATACAAAACCAAACACACACACAAATACCTTCTCCTCCAACAGAACTCCCACTCAAACTCCCCTGTTTACAGCTCTGTTTGCTCGCTCCTGTGCGGCTGCAGCTGTCTGTGCCGCTGCCTGACTGGCTGCTACCTTTATAGGACGCCTAGTCAGTGAAGCTCCGCCCCCTTATCAGGGCTCAGCTTCTCTACCAGCACAAAGCCTCTACACATACACATACTACCAATACTAAACCAAACACACACAAACACCTTCTCCTCCAACAGAACTCCCACTCATACTCCCCTGTTTACAGCTCTGTTTGCTAGCTCCTGTGCCGCTGCCTGACTGGCTGCTACCTTTCTAGGACCCCTAGTCAGTGAAGTCCCGCCCCCTAATCAGGGCTCAGCTTCTCTCCCAGCACAAAGCCCCTCCAAGCCTCTACACATACAGATACCAACAATACAAAACCAAACACACACACAAATACCTTCTCCTCCAACAGAACTCCCACTCAAACTCCCCTGTTTACAGCTCTCTTTGCTTGCTCCTGTGCCACTGGAGCTGTCTGTGCCGCTGCGTGACTGGCTGCTGCCTTTATAGAACCCCTAGTCAGTGAAGCCCCGCCCCCTAATCAGGGCTCAGCTTCTCTCCCAGCACAAAGCCCCTCCAAGCCTCTACACATACAGATACCAACAATACAAAACCAAACACACACACAAATACCTTCTCCTCCAACAGAACTCCCACTCAAACTCCCCTGTTTACAGCTCTCTTTGCTAGCTCCTGTGCCACTGCAGCTGTCTGTGCCGCTGCCTGACTGGCTGCTGCCTTTATAGAACCCCAGGTCAGTGAAGCCCCGCCCCCTAATCAGGGCTCAGCTTCGCTCCCAGCACAAAGCCCCTCCAAGCCTCTACACATACAGATACCACCAATACAAAACCAAACACACAAACAAATACCTTCTCCTCCAACAGAACTCCCACTCAAACTCCCCTGTTTACAGCTCTGTTTGCTCGCTCCTGTGCGGCTGCAGCTGTCTGTGTCGCTGCCTGACTGGCTGCTCCCTTTATAGGACCCCTCGTCAGTGAAGCCCCGCCCCCTAATCAGGGCTCAGCTTCTCTCCCAGCACAAAGCCCCTCCAAGCCTCTACACATACAGATACCACCAATACAATACCAAACACACACACAAATACCTTCTCCTCCAACAGAACTCCCACTCAAACTCCCCTGTTTACAGCTCTGTTTGCTAGCTCCTGTGCCGCTGCCTGACTGGCTGCTACCTTTATAGGACCCCTAGTCAGTGAAGCCCCGCCCCCTAATCAGGGCTCAGCTTCGCTCCCAGCACAAAGCCCCTCCAAGCCTCTACACATACAGATACTACCAATACAAAACCAAACACACACACAAATACCTTCTCCTCCAACAGAACTCCCACTCAAACTCCCCTGTTTACAGCTCTCTTTGCTAGCTCCTGTGCCACTGCAGCTGTCTGTGCCGCTGCCTGACTGGCTGCTGCCTTTATAGGACCCCTAGTCAGTGAAGCCCCGCCCCCTAATCAGGGCTCAGCTTCTCTCTCAGCACAAAGCCCCTACACATACAGATACCACCAACACAAAACCAAACACACACAAATACCTTCTCCTCCAACAGAACTTCCACTCAAACTCCCCTGTTTACAGCTCTCTTTGCTAGCTCCTGTGCCACTGCAGCTGTCTGTGCCGCTGCCTGACTGGCTGCTGCATTTATAGGACCCCTAGTCAGTGAAGCCCCGCCCCCTAATCAGGGCTCAGCTTCTCTCTCAGCACAAAGCCCCTCCAAGCCTCTACACATACAGATACTACCAATACAAAACCAAACACACACACAAATAGCTTCTCCTCCAACAGAACTACCACTCAAAGTCCCCTATTTTCAGCTCTGTTTGCTAGCTCCTGTACCGCTGCAGCTGTCTGTGTCACTGCCTGAGTGGCTGCTCCCTTTATAGGACCCCTCGTCAGTGAAGCCCCGCCCCATAATCAGGGCTCAGCTTATCTCCCAGCACAAAGCCCCTCCAAGCCTCTACACATACAGATACCACCAATACAAAACCAAACACACACACAAATACCTTCTCCTCCAACAGAACTCCCACTCAAACTCCCCTGTTTACAGCTCTCTTTGCTAGCTCCTGTGCCACTGCAGGTGTCTGTGCCGCTGCCTGACTGGCTGCTGCCTTTATAGGACCCCTAGTCAGTGAAGCCCCGCCCCCTAATCAGGCTCAGCTTCTCTCCCAGCACAAAGCCCCTACACATACAGATGCTACCAATACAAAACCAAACACACACAAATACCTTCTCCTCCAACAGAATTCCCACTCAAACTCCCCTGTTTACAGCTCTATTTGCTAGCTCCAGTGCCGCTGCAGCTGTCTGTGCCGCTGCCTGACTGGCTGGTACCTTTATAGGACCCCTAGTCAGGAAAGCCCCGCCCCCTAATCAGGGCTCAGGTTCTCTCCCAGCACAAAGCCTCTACTCATACAGATACTACCAATACAAAACCAAACACACAAATACCTTCTCCTCCAACAGAACTCCCTCTCAAACTCCCCTGTTTACAGCTCTGTTTGCTCGCTCCTGTGCCGCTGCAGCTGTCTGTGCCGCTGCCTGACTGGCTGCTACCTTTATAGGACGCCTAGTCAGTGAAGCCCCGCCCCCTTATCAGGGCTCAGCTTCTCTCCCAGCACAAAGCGTTTACACATACAGATACTACCAATACTAAACCAAACACACACAAACACCTTCTCCTCCAACAGAACTCCCACTCATACTCCCCTGTTTACAGCTCTGTTTGCTAGCTCCTGTGCAGCTGCCTGACTGGCTGCTACCTTTCTAGGACCCCTAGTCAGTGAAGCCCCGCCCCCTAATCAGGGCTCAGCTTCTCTCCCAGCACAAAGCCCCTCCAAGCCTCTACACATACAGATACCAACAATACAAAACAAAACACACACACAAATACCTTCTCCTCCAACAGAACTCCCACTCAAACTCCCCTGTTTACAGCTCTGTTTGCTAGCTCCTGTGCCGCTGCCTGACTGGCTGCTACCTTTATAGGACCCCTCGTCAGTGAAGCCCCGCCCCCTAATCAGGGCTCAGCTTCTCTTCCAGCACAAAGCCCCTCCAAGCCTCTACACATACAGATACCACCAATACAAAACCAAACACACACACAAATACCTTCTCTTCCAAAGGAACTCCCACTCAAACTCCCCTGTTTACAGCTCTTTGATAGCTCCTGTGCCACTGCAGCTGTCTGTGCCGCTGCCTGACTGGCTGCTGCCTTTATAGGACCCCTAGTCAGTGAAGCCCCGCCCCCTAATCAGGGCTCAGCTTCTCTTCCAGCACAAAGCCCCTACACATACAGATACCACGAATACAAAACCAAACACACACAAATACCTTCTCCTGCAACAGAACTCCCACTCAAACTACCCTGTTTACAGCTCTGTTTGCTAGCTCCTGTGCCTCTGCAGCTGTCCGTGCCGCCGCCTGACTGGCTGCTCCCTTTATAGGACCCCTAGTCAGTGAAGCCCCGCCCCCTAATCAGGGCTCAGCTTCTCTCCCAGCACAAAGCTCCTCCAAGCCTCTACACATACAGATACTACAAATACAAAACCAAACACACACAAATACCTTCTCCTCCAACAGAACTCCCTCTCAAACTCCCCTGTTTACAGCTCAGTTTTGTAGCTCCTGTTCCGCTGCAGCTGTCTGTGCCTCTGCCTGACTGGCTGCTCCCTTTATAGGACCCCTAGTCAGTGAAGCCCCGCCCCCTAATCAGGGCTCAGCTTCGCTCCCAGCACAAAGCCCCTCCAAGCCTCTACACATACAGATACTACCAATACAATACCAAACACATACACAAATACCTTCTCCTCCAACAGAAGTCCCAGTCAAACTCCCCTGTTTACAGCTCTGTTTGCTAGCTCCTGTACCGCTGCAGCTGTCTGTGTTGCTGCCTGACTGGCTGCTCCCTTTATAGGACCCCTCGTCAGTGAAGCCCCGCCCCCTAATCAGGGCTCAGCTTCTCTCCCAGCACAAAGCCCCTCCAAGCCTATACACATACAGATACCACCAATACAATACCAAACACACACAGAAATACCTTCTCCTCAAACAGAACTCCCACTCAAACTCCCCTGTTTACAGCTCTATTTGCTAGCTCCAGTGCCGCTGCAGATGTCTGTGCCGCTGCCTGACTGGCTGGTACCTTTATAGGACCCCAAGTCAGGGAAGCCCCGCCCCCTAATCAGGGCTCAGCTTCTCTCCCAGCACAAATCCCCTCCAAGCCTCTACACATACAGATACTACCAATACAAAACCAAACACACACAGAAATACCTTCTCCTCAAACAGAACTCCCACTCAAACTCCCCTGTTTACAGCTCTGTTTGCTAGCTCCTGTGCCACTGCAGCTGTCTGTGCCGCTGCCTGACTGGCTGCTGCCTTTATAGGACCCCTAGTCAGTGAAGCCCCGCCCCCTAATCAGGGCTCAGCTTCTCTCTCTGCACAAAGCCCCTACACATACAGATAACACCAACACAAAACCAAACACACACAAATAACTTCTCCTCCAACAGAACTCCCACTCAAACTCCCCTGTTTACAGCTCTGTTTGCTCGCTCCTGTGCGGCTGCAGCTGTCTGTGCCGCTGCCTGACTGGCTGCTACCTTTATAGGACGCCTAGTCAGTGAAGCCCCGCCCCCTTATCAGGGCTCAGCTTCTCTACCAGCACAAAGCCTCTACACATACAGATACTACCAATACTAAACCAAACACACACAAACAACTTCTCCTCCAACAGAACTCCCACTCATACTCCCCTCTTTACAGCTCTGTTTGCTAGCTCCTGTGCCGCTGCCTGACTGGCTGCTACCTTTCTAGGACCCCTAGTCAGTGAAGCCCCGCCCCCTAATCAGGGCTCAGCTTCTCTCCCAGCACAAAGCCCCTGCAAGCCTCTACACATACAGATACCAACAATACAAAACCAAACACACACACAAATACCTTCTCCTCCAACAGAACTCCCACTCAAACTCCCCTGTTTACAGCTCTCTTTGCTTGCTCCTGTGCCACTGCAGCTGTCTGTGCCGCTGCCTGACTGGCTGCTGCCTTTATAGAACCCCTAGTCAGTGAAGCCCCGCCCCCTAATCAGGGCTCAGCTTCGCTCCCAGCACAAAGCCCCTCCAAGCCTCTACACATACAGATACCAACAATACAAAACCAAACACACACACAAATACCTTCTCCTCCAACAGAACTCCCACTCAAACTCCCCTGTTTACAGCTCTCTTTGCTAGCTCCTGTGCCACTGCAGCTGTCTGTGCCGCTGCCTGACTGGCTGCTGCCTTTATAGAACCCCAAGTCAGTGAAGCCCCGCCCCCTAATCAGGGCTCAGCTTCGCTCCCAGCACAAAGCCCCTCCAAGCCTCTACACATACAGATACTACCAATACAAAACCAAACACACACACAAATAGCTTCTCCTCCAACAGAACTCCGACTCAAAGTCCCCTATTTACAGCTCTGTTTGCTAGCTCCTGTACCGCTGCAGCTGTCTGTGTCGCTGCCTGACTGGCTGCTCCCTTTATAGGACCCCTCGTCAGTGAAGCCCCGTCCCCTAATCAGGGCTCAGCTTCTCTCCCAGCACAAAGCCCCTCCAAGCCTCTACACATACAGATACCACCAATACAATACCAAACACACACACAAATACCTTCTCCTCCAACAGAACTCCCACTCAAACTCCCCTGTTTACAGCTCTGTTTGCTCGCTCCTGTGCGGCTGCAGCTGTCTGTGCCGCTGCCTGACTGGCTGCTACCTTTATAGGACGCCTAGTCAGTGAAGCCCCGCCCCCTTATCAGGGCTCAGCTTCTCTACCAGCACAAAGCCTCTACACATACAGATACTACCAATACTAAACCAAACACACACAAACACCTTCTCCTCCAACAGAACTCCCACTCATACTCCCCTGTTTACAGCTCTGTTTGCTAGCTCCTGTGCCGATGCCTGACTGGCTGCTACCTTTCTAGGACCCCTAGTCAGTGAAGCCCCGCCCCCTAATCAGGGCTCAGGTTCTCTCCCAGAACAAAGCCCCTCCAAGCCTCTACACATACAAATACTACCAAGACAAAACCAAACAAACACAAATACCTTCTCCTCCAACAGAACTCCCACTCAAACTCCCCTGTTTACAGCTCTGTTTGCTCGCTCCTGTGCGGCTGCAGCTGTCTGTGCCGCTGCCTGACTGGCTGCTACCTTTATAGGACCCCCGGTGAGTGAAGCCCCGCACCCTAATCAGGGCTCAGCTTCTCTCCCAGCACAAAGCCTCTACACATACAGATACTACCAATACAAAACCAACCACACACAAACACCTTCTCCTCCAACAGAACTCCCACTCATACTCCCCTGTTTACAGCTCTGTTTGCTAGCTCCTGTGCCGCTGCCTGACTGGCTGCTACCTTTCTAGGACCCCTAGTCACTGAAGCCCCGCCCCCTAGTCAGGGCTCAGCTTTTCTCCCAGCACAAAGACCCTACACATACAGATATTACCAATACAAAACCAAACACACAAAAATACCTTCTCTTCCAACAGAACTCCCACTCAAACTCCCCTGTTTACAGCTCTGTTTGCTAGCTCCTGTGCCGCTGCCTGACTTGCTGCTACCTTTATAGGACCCCTAGTCAGTGAAGCCCCGCCCCCTAATCAGGGCTCAGCTTCGCTCCCAGCACAAAGCCCCTCCAAGCCTCTACACACACAGATACTACCAATACAAAACCAAACACACACAAATACCTTCTCCTCTAACAGAACTTCCACTCAAACTCCCCTGTTTACAGCTCTCTTTGCTAGCTCCTGTGCCACTGCAGCTGTCTGTGCCGCTGCCTGACTGGCTGCTGCATTTATAGGACCCCTAGTCAGTGAAGCCCCGCCCCCTAATCAGGGCTCAGCTTCTCTCCCAGCACAAAGCCCCTCCAAGCCTCTACACATACAGATACTACCAATACAAAACCAAACACACACACAAATGCCTTCTCCTCCAACAGAACTCCCACTCAGACTCCCCTGTTTACAGCTCTGTTTGCTAGCTCCTGTGCCGCTGCCTGACTGGCTGCTACCTTTATCGGACCCCTAGTCAGTGAAGCCCCGCCCCCTAATCAGGGCTCAGCTTCGCTCCCAGCACAAAGCCCCTCCAAGCCTCTACACATACAGATACTACCAATACAAAACCAAACACACACACAAATAGCTTCTCCTCCAACAGAACTACCACTCAAAGTCCCCTATTTTCAGCTCTGTTTGCTAGCTCCTGTACCGCTGCAGCTGTCTGTGTCACTGCCTGAGTGGCTGCTCCCTTTATAGGACCCCTCGTCAGTGAAGCCCCGCCCCATAATCAGGGCTCAGCTTCTCTCCCAGCACAAAGCCCCTCCAAGCCTCTACACATACAGATACCACCAATACAATACCAAACACACACACAAATACCTTCTCCTCCAACAGAACTCCCACTCAAACTCCCCTGTTTACAGCTCTGTTTGCTAGCTCCAGTGCCGCTGCAGCTGTCTGTGCCGCTGCCTGACTGGCTGCTACCTTTATGGGACCCCTGGTCAGTGAAGCCCTGCACCCGAATCAGGGCTCAGCTTCTCTCCCAGCAAAAAGCCCCTACACATACAGATACCACCAATACAAAACCAAACACACACAAATACCTTCTCCTCCAACAGAACTCCCACTCAAACTCCCCTGTTTACAGCTCTGTTTGCTAGCTCCTGTGCCGCTGCCTGACTGGCTGCTACCTTTATAGGACCCCTAGTCAGTGAAGCCCCGCCCCCTAATCAGGGCTCAGCTTCGCTCCCAGCACAAAGCCCCTCCAAGCCTCTACACATACAGATACCAACAATACAAAACCAAACACACACACAAATACCTTCTCCTCCAACAGAACTCCCACTCAAACTCCCCTGTTTACAGCTCTCTTTGCTAGCTCCTGTGCCACTGCAGCTGTCTGTGCCGCTGCCTGACTGGCTGCTGCCTTTATAGAACCCCAAGTCAGTGAAGCCCCGCCCCCTAATCAGGGCTCAGCTTCGCTCCCAGCACAAAGCCCCTCCAAGCCTCTACACATACAGATACTACCAATACAAAACCAAACACACACACAAATAGCTTCTCCTCCAACAGAACTCCGACTCAAAGTCCCCTATTTACAGCTCTGTTTGCTAGCTCCTGTACCGCTGCAGCTGTCTGTGTCGCTGCCTGACTGGCTGCTCCCTTTATAGGACCCCTCGTCAGTGAAGCCCCGCCCCCTAATCAGGGCTCAGCTTCTCTCCCAGCACAAAGCCCCTCCAAGCCTCTACACATACAGATACCACCAATACAATACCAAACACACACACAAATACCTTCTCCTCCAACAGAACTCCCACTCAAACTCCCCTGTTTACAGCTCTGTTTGCTAGCTCCTGTGCCGCTGCCTGACTGGCTGCTACCTTTATAGGACCCCTAGTCAGTGAAGCCCCGCCCCCTAATCAGGGCTCAGCTTCGCTCCCAGCACAAAGCCCCTCCAAGCCTCTACACATACAGATACTACCAATACAAAACCAAACACACACACAAATACCTTCTCCTCCAACAGAACTCCCACTCAAACTCCCCTGTTTACAGCTCTCTTTGCTAGCTCCTGTGCCACTGCAGCTGTCTGTGCCGCTGCCTGACTGGTTGCTGCCTTTATAGGACCCCTAGTCAGTGAAGCCCCGCCCCCTAATCAGGGCTCAGCTTCTCTCTCAGCACAAAGCCCCTACACATACAGATACCACCAACACAAAACCAAACACACACAAATACCTTCTCCTCCAACAGAACTTCCACTCAAACTCCCCTGTTTACAGCTCTCTTTGCTAGCTCCTGTGCCACTGCAGCTGTCTGTGCCGCTGTCTGACTGGCTGCTGCATTTATAGGACCCCAAGTCAGTGAAGCCCCGCCCCCTAATCAGGGCTCAGCTTCTCTCTCAGCACAAAGCCCCTACACATACAGATGCTACCAATACAAAACCAAACACACACACAAATGCCTTCTCCTCCAACAGAACTCCCACTCAGACTCCCCTGTTTACAGCTCTGTTTGCTAGCTCCTGTGCCGCTGCCTGAGTGGCTGCTCCCTTTATAGGACCCCTCGTCAGTGAAGCCCCGCCCCATAATCAGGGCTCAGCTTCTCTCCCAGCACAAAGCCCCTCCAAGCCTCTACACATACAGATACCACCAATACAAAACCAAACACACACACAAATACCTTCTCCTCCAACAGAACTCCCACTCAAACTCCCCTGTTTACAGCTCTGTTTGCTCGCTCCTGTGCGGCTGCAGCTGTCTGTGCCGCTGCCTGACTGGCTGCTACCTTTATAGAACCCCTAGTCAGTGAAGCCCCGCCCCCTTATCAGGGCTCAGCTTCTCTACCAGCACAAAGCCTCTACACATACAGATACTACCAATACTAAACCAAACACACACAAACACCTTCTCCTCCAACAGAACTCCCACTCAAACTCCCCTGTTTACAGCTCTGTTTGCTAGCTCCTGTGCCACTGCAGCTGTCTGTGCCGCTCCCTGACTGGCTGCTGCCTTTATAGAACCCCAAGTCAGTGAAGCCCCGCCCCCTAATCAGGGCTCAGCTTCGCTCCCAGCACAAAGCCCCTCCAAGCCTCTACACATACAGATACTACCAATACAAAACCAAACACACACAAATAGCTTCTCCTCCAACAGAACTCCGACTCAAAGTCCCCTATTTACAGCTCTGTTTGCTAGCTCCTGTACCGCTGCAGCTGTCTGTGTCGCTGCCTGACTGGCTGCTCCCTTTATAGGACCCCTCGTCAGTGAAGCCCCGCCCCCTAATCAGGGCTCAGCTTCTCTCCCAGCACAAAGCCCCTCCAAGCCTCTACACATACAGATACCACCAATACAATACCAAACACACACACAAATACCTTCTCCTCCAACAGAAGTCCCACTCAAACTCCCCTGTTTACAGCTCTGTTTGCTAGCTCCTGTTCCAATGCAGCTGTCTGTGCCGCTGCCTGACTGGCTGCTACCTTTATAGGACCCCTAGTCAGTGAAGCCCCGCCCCCTAATCAGGGCTCAGCTTTTCTCCCAGCACAAAGCCCCTACACATACAGATACTACCAATACAAAACCAAACACACACAAATACCTTCTCCTCCAACAGAAGTCCCACTCAAACTCCCCTGTTTACAGCTCTGTTTGCTAGCTCCTGTACCGCTGCAGCTGTCTGTGTTGCTGCCTGACTGGCTGCTCCCTTTATAGGAACCCTCGTCAGTGAAGCCCCGCCCCCTAATCAGGGCTCAGCTTCTCTCCCAGCACAAAGCCCCTACACATACAGATACCACCAACACAAAACCAAACACACACAAATACCTTCTCCTCCAACAGAACTACCACTCAAAGTCCCCTATTTTCAGCTCTGTTTGCTAGCTCCTGTACCGCTGCAGCTGTCTGTGTCACTGCCTGAGTGGCTGCTCCCTTTATAGGACCCCTCGTCAGTGAAGCCCCGCCCCATAATCAGGGCTCAGCTTCTCTCCCAGCACAAAGCCCCTCCAAGCCTCTACACATACAGATACCACCAATACAAAACCAAACACACACACAAATACCTTCTCCTCCAACAGAACTCCCACTCAAACTCCCCTGTTTACAGCTCTCTTTGCTAGCTCCTGTGCCACTGCAGGTGTCTGTGCCGCTGCCTGACTGGCTGCTCCCTTTATAGGACCCCTCGTCAGTGAAGCCCCGCCCCCTAATCAGGGCTCAACTTCTCTCCCAGCACAAAGCCCCTCCAAGCCTCTACACATACAGATACCACCAATACAATACCAAACACACACACAAATACCTTCTCCTCCAACAGAACTCCCACTCAAACTCCCCTGTTTACAGCTCTGTTTGCTAGCTCCTGTGCCGCTGCCTGACTGGCTGCTACCTTTATAGGACCCCTAGTCAGTGAAGCCCCGCCCCCTAATCAGGGCTCAGCTTCGCTCCCAGCACAAAGCCCCTCCAAGCCTCTACACATACAGATACTACCAATACAAAACCAAACACACACACAAATACCTTCTCCTCCAACAGAACTCCCACTCAAACTCCCCTGTTTACAGCTCTCTTTGCTAGCTCCTGTGCCACTGCAGCTGTCTGTGCCGCTGCCTGACTGGTTGCTGCCTTTATAGGACCCCTAGTCAGTGAATCCCCGCCCCCTAATCAGGGCTCAGCTTCTCTCTCAGCACAAAGCCCCTACACATACAGATACCACCAACACAAAACCAAACACACACAAATACCTTCTCCTCCAACAGAACTTCCACTCAAACTCCCCTGTTTACAGCTCTCTTTGCTAGCTCCTGTGCCACTGCAGCTGTCTGTGCCGCTGCCTGAGTGGCTGCTCCCTTTATAGGACCCCTCGTCAGTGAAGCCCCGCCCCCTAATCAGGGCTCAGCTTTTCTCCCAGCACAAAGCCCCTACACATACAGATACTACCAATACAAAACCAAACACACACAAATACCTTCTCCTCCAACAGAAGTCCCACTCAAACTCCCCTGTTTACAGCTCTGTTTGCTAGCTCCTGTACCGCTGCAGCTGTCTGTGTTGCTGCCTGATTGGCGGCTCCCTTTATAGGAACCCTCGTCAGTGAAGCCCCGCCCCCTAATCAGGGCTCAGCTTCTCTCCCAGCACAAAGCCCCTACACATACAGATACCACCAACACAAAACCAAACACACACAAATACCTTCTCCTCCAACAGAACTCCCACTCAAACTCCCCTGTTTACAGCTCTGTTTGCTAGCTTCTGTGCCGCTGCAGCTGTCCGTGCCGCCGCCTGACTGGCTGCTCCCTTTATAGGACCCCTAGTCAGTGAAGCCCCGCCCCCTAATCAGGGCTCAGGTTCTCTCCCAGCACAAAGCCCCTCCAAGCCTCTACACATACAAATACTACCAAGACAAAACCAAACAAACACAAATACCTTCTCCAACAGAACTCCCACTCAAACTCCCCTGTTTACAGCTCTGTTTGCAAGCTCCTGTGCCACTGCAGCTGTCTGTGCCGCTGCCTGACTGGCTGCTACCTTTATAGGACCCCCGGTGAGTGAAGCCCCGCACCCTAATCAGGGCTCAGCTTCTCTCCCAGAAAAAAGCCCCTACACATACAGATACTACCAAAACAAAACCAAACACACACAAATACCTTCTCCTCCAACAGAACTCCCACTCAAACTCCCCTGTTTACAGCTCTGTTTGCTAGCTCCTGTGCTGCTGCCTGACTGGCTGCTAGCTTTTTAGGACCCCTAGTCAGGGAAGCCCCGCCCCCTTATCAGGGCTCAGCTTCTCTCCCAGCACAAAGCCTCTACACATACAGATACTACCAATACAAAACCAAACACACACAAACACCTTCTCCTCCAACAGAACTCCCACTCATACTCCCCTGTTTACAGCTCTATTTGCTAGCTCCAGTGCCGCTGCAGCTGTCTGTGCCGCTGCCTGACTGGCTGGTACCTTTATAGGACCCCTAGTCAGGAAAGCCCCGCCCCCTAATCAGGGCTCAGATTCTCTCCCAGCACAAAGCCTCTACTCATACAGATACTACCAATACAAAACCAAACACACAAATACCTTCTCCTCCAACAGAACTCCCTCTCAAACTCCCCTGTTTACAGCTCTGTTTGCTCGCTCCTGTGCCGCTGCAGCTGTCTGTGCCGCTGCCTGACTGGCTGCTACCTTTATAGGACGCCTAGTCAGTGAAGCCCCGCCCCCTTATCAGGGCTCAGCTTCTCTCCCAGCACAAAGCCTTTACACATACAGATATTACCAATACTAAACCAAACACACACAAACACCTTCTCCTCCAACAGAACTCCCACTCATACTCCCCTGTTTACAGCTCTGTTTGCTAGCTCCTGTGCAGCTGCCTGACTGGCTGCTACCTTTCTAGGACCCCTAGTCAGTGAAGCCCCGCCCCCTAATCAGGGCTCAGCTTCTCTCCCAGCACAAAGCCCCTCCAAGCCTCTACACATACAGATACCAACAATACAAAACCAAACACACACACAAATACCTTCTCCTCCAACAGAACTCCCACTCAAACTCCCCTGTTTACAGCTCTGTTTGCTCGCTCCTGTGCCGCTGCAGCTGTCTGTGCCGCTGCCTGACTGGCTGCTACCTTTATAGGACGCCTAGTCAGTGAAGCCCCGCCCCCTTATCAGGGCTCAGCTTCTCTCCCAGCACCTAGCCCCTACACATACAGATGCTACCAATACAAAACCAAACACACAAAAATACCTTCTCCTCCAACAGAAAACCCACTCAAACTCCCCTGTTTACAGCTCTGTTTGCTAGCTCCTGTGCTGCTGCAGCTGTCCGTGCCGCCGCCTGACTGGCTGCTCCCTTTATAGGACCCCTAGTCAGTGAAGCCCCGCCCCCTAATCAGGGCTCAGCTTCTCTCCCAGCACAAAGCCCCTACACATACAGATACCACCAACACAAAACCAAACACGCACAAATACCTTCTCCTCCAACAGAACTCCCATTCAAACTCCCCTGTTTACAGCTCTGTTTGCTAGCTCCTGTGCCCCTGCAGCTGTCTGTGACGCTGCCTGACTGGCGGCTACCTTCATAGGACCCCTAGTCAGCGAAGCCCCTCCCCCTAATCAGGGCTCATCTTCTCTCCCAGCAGAAAGCCCCTCCAAGCCTCTACACACACAGATACCACCAATACAAAACCAAACACACACACAAATGCCTTCTCCTCCAACAGAACTCCCACTCAAACTCCCCTGTTTACAGCTCAGTTTGCAAGCTCCTGTGCCACTGCAGCTGTCTGTGCCGCTGCCTGACTGCCTGGTAAATTTATAGGACCCCTAGTCAGGGAAGCCCCGCCCCCTAATCAGGGCTCAGCTTCTCTCCAGAACAAAGCCCCTCCACGCCTCTACACATACTGATACTACCAATACAAAACCAAACAAACACAAATACCTTCTCCTCCAACAGAACTCCCACTCAATCTCCCCTGTTTACAGCTCTGTTTGCGAGCTCCTGTACCGCTGCAGCTGTCTGTGTCGCTGCCTGACTGGCTGCTCCCTTTATAGGACCCCTAGTCAGTGCAGCTCCGCCCCCTAATAAGGGCTCAGCTTCTCTCCCAGCACAAAGCCCCTACACATACAGATACCACCAATACAAAACCAAACACACACACACAAATACCTTCTCCTCCAACAGAACTCCCACTCAAACTCCCCTGTTTACAGCTGTGTTTGCTAGCTCCTGTGCCGGTGCCTGACTGGCTGCTACCTTTATAGGACCCCTAGTCAGGGAAGCCCCGCCCCCTCATCAGGGCTCACCTTCTCTCCCAGCACAAAGCCCCTACACATACAGATACCACCAATACAAAACCAAACACACACACACAAATACCTTCTCCTCCAACAGAACTCCCACTCAAACTCCCCTGTTTACAGCTCTGTTTGCTAGCTCCAGTGCCGCTGCAGCTGTCTGTGCCACTGCCTGACTGGCTGCTACCTTTATAGTACCCCTAGTCAGTGAAGCCCCGCCCCCTAATCAGGGCTCAGCTTCTCTCCCAGCACAAAGCCCCTCCAAGCCTCTACACATACAGATACTACCAATACAAAACCAAACAAACACAAATACCTTCTCCTCCAACAGAACTCCCACTCAAACTCCGCTGTTTACAGCTCAGTTTGCAAGCTCCTGTGCTACTGCAGCTGTCTTTGCCGCTGCCTGACTGGCTGCTACCTTTATAGGACCCCTAATCAGTGAAGCCCCGCCCCCTATTCAGGGCTCAGGTTCTCTCCCAGCACAAAGCCCCTCCAAGCCTCAACACATACAAATACTACCAATACAAAACCAAACAAACACAAATACCTTCTCCTCTAACAGAACTCCCACTCAAAGTCCCCTGTTTACAGCTCTGTTTGCTAGCTCCTGTGCCGCTGCCTGACTGGCTGCTACCTTTATAGGACCCCTAGTCAGGGAAGTCCCGCCCCCTAATCAGCTTCTCTCCCAGCACAAAGCCCCTCCAAGCCTCTACACATACAGATACTACCAATACAAAACCAAACAAACACAAATACCTTCTCCTCCAACAGAACTCCCACTCAAACTCCGCTGTTTACAGCTCAGTTTGCAAGCTCCTGTGCTACTGCAGCTGTCTGTGCCGCTGCCTGACTGGCTGCTACCTTTATAGGACCCCTAATCAGTGAAGCCCCGCCCCCTAATCAGGGCTCAGGTTCTCTCCCAGCACAAAGCCCCTCCAAGCCTCTACACATACAAATACTACCAATACAAAAAACAAACACAAATACCTTCTCCTCCAACAGAACTCCCACTCAAAGTCCCCTGTTTACAGCTCTGTTTGCTAGCTCCTGTGCCGCTGCCTGACTGGCTGCTAACTTTATAGGACCCCCAGTCAGTGAAACACCGCCCCCTAATCAGGGCTCAGCTTTTCTCCCAGCACAAAGCCCCTACACATACAGATACTACCAATACAAAACCAAACACACACAAATACCTTCTCCTCCAACAGAACTCCCACTCAAACTCCCCTGTTTACAGCTCTGTTTGCTAGCTCCTGTGCCGCTGCCTGACTGGCTGCTACCTTTATAGGACCCCTAGTCAGTGAAGCCCCGCCCCCTAATCAGGGCTCAGCTTCGCTCCCAGCACAAAGCCCTTCCAAGCCTCTACACATACAGATACTACCAATACAAAACCAAACACACACACAAATAGCTTCTCCTCCAACAGAACTCCCACTCAAACTCCCCTGTTTACAGCTCTATTTGCTAGCTCCAGTGCCGCTGCAGCTGTCTGTGCCGCTGCCTGACTGGTTGGTACCTTTATAGGACCCCTAGTCAGGGAAGCCCCGCCCCCTAATCAGGGCTCAGATTCTCTCCCAGCACAAAGCCTCTACTCATACAGACACTACCAATACAAAACCAAACACACAAATACCTTCTCCTCCAACAGAACTCCCTCTCAAACTCACCTGTTTACAGCTCAGTTTTGTAGCTCCTGTTCCGCTGCAGCTGTCTGTGCCCCTGCCTGACTGGCTGCTCCCTTTGTAGGACCCCTAGTCAATGAATACCCGCCCCCTAATCAGGGCTCAGCTTCGCTCCCAGCACAAAGCCCCTCCAAGCCTCTACACATACAAATACTACCAATACAAAACCAAACACACACAAATAGCTTCTCCTCGAACAGAACTCCCGCTCAAACTCCCCTGTTTACAGCTCTGTTTGCTAGCTCCTGTACCGCTGCAGCTGTCTGTGCAGCTGCCTGACTGGCTGCTCCCTTTATAGGACCCGTAGTCAGTGAAGCCCCGCCCCCTAATCAGGGCTCAGCTTTTCTCCCAGCACAAAGCCCCTACACATACAGATACTACCAATACAAAACCAAACACACACAAATACCTTCTCTTCCAACAGAAGACCCACTCAAACTCCCCTGTTTACAGCTCTGTTTGCTAGCTCCTGTGCCGCTGCCTGACTGGCTGCTCCCTTTATAGGACCCCTCGTCAGTGAAGCCCCGCCCCCTAATCAGGGCTCAGCTTCTCTCCCAGCACAAAGCCCCTCCAAGCCTCTACACATACAGTTACCACCAATACAAAACCAAACACACACAAATACCTTCTCCTCCAACAGAACTCCCACTCAAACTCCCCTGTTTACAGCTCTTTGCTAGCTCCTGTGCCCCTGCAGCTGTCCGTGCCGCTGCCTGACTGGCTGCTGCCTTTATAGAACCCCTAGTCAGTGAAGCCCCGCCCCCTAATCAGGGCTCAGCTTCTCTCCCAGCACAAAGCCTCTACACATACAGATACTACCAATACAAAACCAAACACACACAAACACCTTCTCCTCCAACAGAACTCCCACTCATACTCCCCTGTTTACAGCTCTGTTTGCTAGCTCCTGTGCCGCTGCCTGACTGGCTGCTACCTTTATAGGAACCCTAGTCAGTGAAGCCCCGCCCCCTAATCAGGGCTCAGCTTCTCTCCCAGCACAAAGCCCCTCCAAGCCTCTACACATACACATACTACCAATACAAAACCAAACACACACAAATATCTTCTCCTCCAACAGAACTCCCTCTCAAACTCCCCTGTTTACAGCTCAGTTTTGTAGCTCCTGTTCCGCTGCAGCTGTCTGTGCCCCTGCCTGACTGGCTGCTCCCTTTATAGGACCCCTAGTCAATGAATACCCGCCCCCTAATCCGGGCTCAGCTTCGCTCCCAGCACAAAGCCCCTCCAAGCCTCTACACATACAGATACTACCAATACAATACCAAACACACACACAAATAACTTCTCCTCCACCCGAAGTCCCACTCAAACTCCCCTGTTTACAGCTCTGTTTGCTAGCTCCTGTGCCGCTGCCTGACTGGCTGCTACCTTTATAGGACCCCTAGTCAGTGAAGCCCCGCCCCCTAATCAGGGCTCAGCTTTTCTCCCAGCACAAAGACCCTACACATACAGATACTACCAATACAAAACCAAACACACACAAATACCTTCTTTTCCAACAGAACTCCCACTCAAACTCCCCTGTTTACAGCTCTCTTTGCTAGCTCCTGTGCCACTGCAGCTGTCTGTGCCGCTGCCTGACTGGCTGCTGCCTTTATAGGACCCCTAGTCAGTGAAGCCCGCCCCCTAATCAGGGCTCAGCTTTTCTCTCAGCACAAAGCCCCTACACATACAGATACCACCAACACAAAACCAAACACACACACAAATACCTTCTCCTCCAACAGAACTCCCACTCAGACTCCCCTGTTCACAGCTCTGTTTGCTAGCTCCTGTGCCGCTGCCTGACTGGCTGCTACCTTTATAGGACCCCTAGTCAGTGAAGCCCCGTCCCCTAATCAGGGCTCAGCTTCGCTCCCAGCACAAAGCCCCTCCAAGACTCTACACATACAGATACTACCAATACAAAACCAAACACACACAAATAGCTTCTCCTCCAACAGAACTCCCACTCAAAGTCCCCTATTTACAGCTCTGTTTGCTAGCTCCTGTACCGCGGCAGCTGTCTGTGTCGCTGCCTGACTGGCTGCTCCCTTTATAGGACCCCTCGTCAGTGAAGCCCCGCCCCCTAATCAGGGCTCAGCTTCTCTCCCAGCACAAAGCCCCTCCAAGCCTCTACACATACAGATACCACCAATACAAAACCAAACACACACACAAATACCATCTCCTCAAACAGAACTCCCACTCAAACTCCCCTGTTTACAGCTCTATTTGCTAGCTCCAGTGCCTCTGCAGCTGTCTGTGCCGCTGCCTCACTGGTTGGTACCTTTATAGGACCCCTAGTCAGGGAAGCCCCGCCCCCTAATCAGGGCTCAGATTCTCTCCCAGCACAAAGCCTCTACTCATACAGACACTACCAATACAAAACCAAACACACAAATACCTTCTCCTCCAACAGAACTCCCTCTCAAACTCACCTGTTTACACTCTGTTTGCTAGCTCCTGTGCCGCTGCAGCTGTCTGTGCCCCTGCCTGACTGGCTGCTCCCTTTATAGGACCCCTAGTCAGTGAAGCCCCGCCCCCTAATCAGGGCTCAGCTTCGCTCCCAGCACAAAGCCCCTCCAAGCCTCTACACATACAGATACTACCAATACAATACCAAACACACACACAAATACCTTCTCCTCCAACAGAAGTCCCACTCAAACTCCCCTGTTTACAGCTCTGTTTGCTAGCTCCTGTGCCGCTGCCTGACTGGCTGCTACCTTTATAGGACCCCTCGTCAGTGAAGCCCCGCCCCCTAATCAGGGCTCAGCTTCTCTCCCAGCACAAAGCCCCTACACATACAGATACTACCAATACAAAACCAAACACACACAAACACCTTCTCCTCCAACAGAACTCCCACTCAAACTCCCCTGTTTACAGCTCTGTTTGCTAGCTCCTGTACCGCTGCAGCTGTCTGTGTCGCTGCCTGACTGGCTGCTCCCTCTATAGGACCCCTCATCAGTGAAGCCCCGCCGCCTAATCAGGGCTCAGCTTCTCTCCCAGCACAAAGCCCCTACACATACAGATACTACCAATACAAAACCAAACACACACAAATACCTCCTCCTCCAACAGAAGTCCCACTCAAACTCCCCTGTGTACAGCTGTGTTTGCTAGCTCCTGTGCCGCTGCCTGACTGGCTGCTACCTTTATAGGACGCCTAGTCAGTGAAGCCCCGCCCCCTTATCAGGGCTCAGCTTCTCTCCCAGCACAAAGCCTCTACACATACAGATACTACCAATACAAAACCAAACACACACAAACACCTTCTCCTCCGACAGAACTCCCACTCATACTCCCCTGTTTAGAGCTCTGTTTGCTAGCTCCTGTGCCGCTGCCTGACTGGCTGCTATCTTTCTGGGACCCCTAGTCAATGAAGCCCCGCCCCCTAATCAGGGCTCAGCTTTTCTCCCAGCACAAAGCCTCTACACATACAGATAATACCAATACAAAACCAAACACACACAAACACCTTCTCCTCCAACAGAACTCCCACTCAAACTCCCCTGTTTACAGCTCTGTTTGCTAGCTCCTGTGCCCCTGCAGCTGTCTGTGACGCTGCCTGACTGGCTGCTACAATCATAGGACCCCTAGTCAGCGAAGCCCCGTCCCCTAATCAGGGCTCAGTTTCTCTCCCAGCACAAAGCTCCTCCAAGCCTCTACAAATACAGATACCACCAATACAAAACCAAACACACACACACAAATACCTTCTCCTCAAACAGAACTCCCACTCAAACTCCCCTGTTTACAGCTCTATTTGCTAGCTCCAGTGCCGCTGCAGCTGTCTGTGCCGCTGCCTGACTGGCTGGTACCTTTATAGGACCCCTAGTCAGGGAAGCCCCGCCCGCTAATCAGGGCTCAGCTTTTCTCCCAGCACAAAGCCCCTACACATACAGATACTACCAATACAAAACCAAACACACACAAATACCTTCTCCTCCAACAGAAGTCCCACTCAAACTCCCCTGTTTACAGCTCTGTTTGCTAGCTCCTGTGCCGCTGCCTGACTGGCTGCTACCTTTATAGGACGCCTAGTCAGTGAAGCCCCGCCCCCTTATCAGGGCTCAGCTCCTCTCCCAGCACAAAGCCTCTACACATACAGATACTACCAATACAAAACCAAACACACACAAATACCTTCTCCTCCAACAGAACTCCCACTCAAACACCCCTGTTTACAGCTCTGTTTGCTAGCTCCTGTACCGCTGCAGCTGTCTGTGCAGCTGCCTGACTGGCTGGCTGCTCCCTTTATAGGACCCCTAGTCAGTGAAGCCCCGCCCCCTAATCAGGGCTCAGCTTCTCTCGCAGCACAAAGCCCCTACACTTACAGATACCACCAATACAAAACCAAACACACACACAAATACCTTCTCCTCCAACAGAACTCCCACTCAGACTCCCCTGTTTACAGCTCTGTTTGCTAGCTCCTGTGCCGCTGCCTGACTGGCTGCTACCTTTATAGGACCCCTAGTCAGTGAAGCCCCGCCCCCTAATCAGGGCTCAGCTTCTCTCCCAGCACAAAGCCCCTCCAAGCCTCTACACATACAGATACTACCAATACAAAACCAAACACACACAGAAATAGCTTCTCCTCCAACAGAACTCCCACTCAAAGTCCCCTATTTACAGCTCTATTTGCTAGCTCCTGTACCGCTGCAGCTGTCTGTGTCGCTGCCTGACTGGCTGCTCCCTTTATAGGACCCCTCGTCAGTGAAGCCCCGCCCCCTAATCAGGGCTCAGCTTCTCTCCCAGCACAAAGCCCCTCCAAGCCTCTACACATACAGATACCACCAATACAAAACCAAACACAAACACAAATACCTTCTCCTCGAACAGAACTCCCACTCAAACTCCCCTGTTTACAGCTCTGTTTGCTAACTCCTGTACCGCTGCAGCTGTCTGTGCAGCTGCCTGACTGGCTGCTCCCTTTATAGGACCCCTAGTCAGTGAAGCCCCGCCCCCTAATCAGGGCTCAGCTTCTCTCCCAGCACAAAGCCCCTCCAAGCCTCTACACATACAGATACCACCAATACAAAACCAAACACACACACAAATGCCTTCTCCTCCAACAGAACTCCCTCTCAAACTCCCCTGTTTACAGCTCTGTTTGCTAGCTCCAGTGCCGCTGCAGCTGTCTGTGCCGCTGCCTGACTGGCTGCTACCTTTATAGGACCCCTAGTCAGTGAAGCCCCGCCCCCTAATCAGGGCTCAGCTTCTCTCCCAGCACAAAGCCCCTCCAAGCCTCTACACATACAGATACCACCAATACAAAACCAAACACACACACAAATGCCTTCTCCTCCAACAGAACTCCCTCTCAAACTCCCCTGTTTACAGCTCTGTTTGCTAGCTCCAGTGCCGCTGCAGCTGTCTGTGCCGCTGCGTGACTGGCTGCTACCTTTATAGGACGCCTAGTCAGTGAAGCCCCGCCCCCTTATCAGGGCTCAGCTTCTCTCCCAGCACAAAGCCCCTCCAAGCCTCTACACATACAGATACTACCAATACAAAACCAAACACACACAAACACCTTCTCCTCCAACAGAACTCCCACTCATACTCCCCTGTTTACAGCTCTGTTTGCTAGCTCCTGTGCCGCTGCCTGACTGGCTGCTACCTTTCTAGGACCCCTAGTCAGTGAAGCCCCGCCCCCTAATCAGGGCTCAGCTTCGCTCCCAGCACAAAGCCCCTCCAAGCCTCTACACATACAGATACTACCAATACAAAACCAAAAACACACACAAATACCTTCTCCTCCAACAGAACTCCCACTCAAACTCCCCTGTTTACAGCTCTCTTTGCTAGCTCCTGTGCCACTGCAGCTGTCTGTGCCGCTGCCTGACTGGCTGCTGCCTTTATAGGACCCCTAGTCAGTGAAGCCCCGCCCCCTATTCAGGGCTCAGCTTCTCTCCCAGCACAAAGCCCCTACACATACAGATACAACCAACACAAAAGCAAACACACACAAATACCTTCTCCTCGAAGAGAACTCCCACTCAAACTCCCCTGTTTACAGCTCTGTTTGCTAGCTCCTGTACCGCTGCAGCTGTCTGTGCCGCTGCCTGACTGGCTGCTACCTTTATAGGACCCCTAGTCAGTGAAGCCCCGCCCCCTAATCAGGGCTCAGCTTCGCTCCCAGCACAAAGCTCCTCCAAGCCTCTACAAATACAGATACCACCAATACAAAACCAAACACACACACAAATACCTTCTCCTCAAACAGAACTCCCACTCAAACTCCCCTGTTTACAGCTCTATTTGCTAGCTCCAGTGCCGCTGCAGCTGTCTGTGCCGCTGCCTGACTAGCTGGTACCTTTATAGGAGCCCTAGTCAGGGAAGCCCCGCCCGCTAATCAGGGCTCAGCTTTTCTCCCAGCACAAAGCCCCTACACATACAGATACTACCAATACAAAACCAAACACACACGAATACCTTCTCCTCCAACAGAAGTCCCACTCAAACTCCCGTTTACAGCTCTGTTTGCTAGCTCCTGTGCCGCTGCCTGACTGGCTGCTCCCTTTATAGGACCCCTCGTCAGTGAAGCCCCGCCCCCTAATCAGGGCTCAGCTTCTCTCGCAGCACAAAGCCCCTACACATACAGATATCACCAATACAAAACCAAACACACACAAATATCTTCTCCTCCAACAGAACTCCCACTCAAACTCCCCTGTTTACAGCTCTGTTTGCTAGCTCCTGTACCGCTGCCTGACTGGCTGCTACCTTTATAGGACCCCTAGTCAGTGAAGCCCCGCCCCCTAATCAGGGCTCAGCTTCGCTCCCAGCACAAAGCCCCTCCAAGCCTCTACACATACAGATACTACCAATACAAAACCAAAAACACACACAAATACCTTCTCCTCCAACAGAACTCCCACTCAAACTCCCCTGTTTACAGCTCTGTTTGCTAGCTCCTGTACCGCTGCAGCTGTCTGTGCAGCTGCCTGACTGGCTGCTCCCTTTATAGGACCCCTAGTCAGTGAAACCCCGCCCCCTATTCAGGGCTCAGCTTCTCTCCCAGCACAAAACCCCTCCAAGCCTCTACACATACAGATACTACCAATACAAAACCAAACACACAAAAATACCTTCTCCTCCAACAGAACTCCCATTCATACTCCCCTGTTTACAGCTCTGTTTGCTAGCTCCTGTGCCAATGCAGCTGTCTGTGCCGCTGCCTGACTGGCTGCTACCTTTATAGGACCCCTGGTCAGTGAAGCCGCGCCCCCTAATCAGGGCTCAGATTCTCTCCCAGCACAAAGCCTCTACTCATACAGATACTACCAATACAAAACCAAACACACACAAATACCTTCTCCTCCAACAGAAGTCCCACTCAAACTCCCCTGTTTACAGCTCTGTTTTCTAGCTCCTGTGCCACTGCCTGACTGGCTGCTACCTTTATAGGAACCCTAGTCAGTGAAGCCCCGCCCCCTAATCAGGGCTCAGATTCTCTCCCAGCACAAAGCCCCTCCAAGCCTCTACACATACAGATACTACCAATACAAAACCAAACACACACAAATACCTTCTCCTCCAACAGAACTCCCTCTCAAACTCCCCTGTTTACAGCTCAGTTTTGTAGCTCCTGTTCCGCTGCAGCTGTCTGTGCCCCTGCCTGACTGGCTGCTCCCTTTATAGGACCCCTAGTCAATGAAGCCCCGCCCCCTAATCAGGGCTCAGCTTCGCTCCCAGCACAAAGCCCCTACACATACAGATACCACCAATACAAAACCAAACACACACAAATACCTTCTCCTCCAACAGAAGTCCCACTCAAACTCCCCTGTTTACAGCTCTGTTTGCTAGCTCCTGTGCCCCTGCAGCTGTCTGTGACGCTGCCTGACTGGCTGCTACAATCATAGGACCCCTAGTCAGCGAAGCCCCGTCCCCTAATCAGGGCTCAGCTTCTCTCCCAGCACAAAGCTCCTCCAAGCCTCTACAAATACAGATACCACCAATACAAAACCAAACACACACACAAATACCTTCTCCTCAAACAGAACTCCCACTCAAACTCCCCTGTTTACAGCTCTATTTGCTAGCTCCAGTGCCGCTGCAGCTGTCTGTGCCGCTGCCTGACTGGCTGGTACCTTTATAGGACCCCTAGTCAGGGAAGCCCCGCCCGCTAATCAGGGCTCAGCTTTTCTCCCAGCACAAAGACCCTACACATACAGATACTACCAATACAATACCAAACACACACAAATACCTTCTCTTCCAACAGAACTCCCACTCAAACTCCCGTGTTTACAGCACTGTTTGCTAGCTCCTGTGCTGCTGCCTGACTGGCTGCTAGCTTTATAGGACCCCTAGTCAGGGAAGTCCCGCCCCCTAATAAGGGCTCAGCTTCTCTCCCAGCACAAAGCCCCTCCAAGCCTCTACACATACAAATACTACCAGTACAAAACCAAACACACACAAATACCTTCTCCTCGAACAGAACTCCCGCTCAAACTCCCCTGTTTACAGCTCTGTTTGCTAGCTCCTGTACCGCTGCAGCTCTCTGTGCCGCTGCCTGACTGGCTGCTCCCTTTATAGGACCCCTCGTCAGTGAAGCCCCGCCCCCTAATCAGGGCTCAGCTTCTCTCCCAGCACAAAGCCCCTCCAAGCCTCTACACATACAGATACCAACAATACAAAACCAAACACACACACAAATACCTTCTCCTCCAACAGAACTCCCACTCAAACTACCCTGTTTACAGCTCTCTTTGCTTGCTCCTGTGCCACTGCAGCTGTCTGTGCCGCTGCCTTACTGGCTGCTGCCTTTATAGGACCCCTAGTCAGTGAAGCCAGCCCCCTAATCAGTGCTCAGCTTCTCTCTCAGCACAAAGCCCCTACACATACAGATAACACCAACACAAAACCAAACACACACAAATACCTTCTCCTCCAACAGAACTCCCACTAAAACTCCCCTGTTTACAGCTCTGTTTGCTAGCTCCTGTGCCGCTGCAGCTGTCCATGCCACCGCCTGACTGGCTGCTCCCTTTATAGAACCCCTAGTCAGTGAAGCCCCGCCCCCTAATCAGGGCTCAGCTTCTCTCCCAGCACAAAGCCCCTCCAAGCCTCTACACATACAGATACTACCAATACAAAACCAAACACACACAAATACCTTCTCCTCCAACAGAACTCCCACTCAAACTCCCCTATTTACAGCTCTGTTTGCTAGCTCCTGTGCCGCTGCCTGACTGGCTGCTCCCTTTATAGGACCCCTCGTCAGTGAAGCCCCGCCCCCTAATCAGGGCTCAGCTTCTCTCCCAGCACAAAGCCCCTACACATACAGATACCACCAACACAAAACCAAACACACACAAATACCTTCTCCTCCAACAGTACTCCCACTCAAACTCCCCTATTTACAGCTCTCTTTGCTAGCTCCTGTACCGCTGCAGCTGTCTGTGTCGCTGCCTGACTGGCTGCTCCCTTTATAGGACCCCTCGTCAGTGAAGCCCCGCCCCCTAATCAGGGCTCAGCTTCTCTCCCAGCACAAAGCCCCTCCAAGCCTCTACACATACAGATACCACCAATACAAAACCAAACACACACAAATACCTTCTCCTCCAACAGAACTCCCACTCCAACTCCCCTGTTTACAGCTCTCTTTGCTAGCTCCTGTGCCACTGCAGCTGTCTGTGCCGCTGCCTGACTGGCTGCTGCCTTTATAGAACCCCTAGTCAGAGAAGCCCCGCCCCCTAATCAGGGCTCAGCTTCTCTCCCAGCACAAAGCCCCTACACATACAGATGCTACCAATACAAAACCAAACACAGACAAATACCTTCTCCTCCAACAAAACTCCACTCAAACTCCCCTGTTTACAGCTCTGTTTGCTAGCTCCTGTGCCCCTGCAGCTGTCTGTGACGCTGCCTGACTGGCTGCTACAATCATAGGACCCCTAGTCAGCGAAGCCCCGCCCCCTAATCAGGGCTCAGCTTCTCTCCCAGCACAAAGACCCTCCAAGCCTCTACAAATACAGATACCACCAATACAAAACCAAACACACACACAAATACCTTCTCCTCAAACAGAACTCCCACTCAAACTCCCCTGTTTACAGCTCTATTTGCTAGCTCCAGTGCCGCTGCAGCTGTCTGTGCCGCTGCCTGACTGGTTGGTACCTTTATAGGACCCCTAGTCAGGGAAGCCCCGCCCCCTAATCAGGGCTCAGATTCTCTCCCAGCACAAAACCTCTACTCATACAGACACTACCAATACAAAACCAAACACACAAATACCTTCTCCTCCAACAGAACTCCCTCTCAAACTCATCTGTTTACAGCTCTGTTTGCTAGCTCCTGTGCCGCTGCAGCTGTCTGTTCCCCTGCCTGACTGGCTGCTCCCTTTATAGGACCCCTAGTCAGTGAAGCCCCGCCCCCTAATCAGGGCTCAGCTTCTCTCCCAGCACAAAGCCCCTACACATACAGATACTACCAATACAATACCAAACACACACACAAATACCTTCTCCTCCAACAGAACTCCCACTCAAACTCCCCTGTTTACAGCTCTGTTTGCTAGCTCCTGTGCCGCTGCCTGACTGGCTGCTACCTTTATAGGACCCCTCGTCAGTGAAGCCCCGCCCCCTAATCAGGGCTCAGCTTCTCTCCCAGCACAAAGCCCCTCCAAGCCTCTACACATACAGATACCACCAATACAAAACCAAACACACACACAAATACCTTCTCCTCAAACAGAACTCCCACTCAAACTCCCCTGTTTACAGCTCTATTTGCTAGCTCCTGTGCCGCTGCAGCTGTCTGTGCCCCTGCCTGACTGGCTGCTCCCTTTATAGGACCCCTAGTCAGTAAAGCCCCGCCCCCTAATCAGGGCTCAGCTTCGCTCCCAGCACAAAGCCCCTCCAAGCCTCTACACATACAGATACTACCAATACAATACCAAACACACACAAATACCTTCTCCTCCAACAGAACTCCCACTCAAACTCCCCTGTTTACAGCTCTATTTGCTAGCTCCAGTGCCGCTGCAGCTGTCTGTGCCGCTGCCTGACTGGCTGGTACCTTTATAGGACCCCTAGTCAGGGAAGCCCCGCCCCCTAATCAGGGCTCAGCTTTTCTCCCAGCACAAAGACCCTACACATACAGATACTACCAAAACAAAACCAAACACACACAAATACCTTCTCTTCCAACAGAACTCCCACTCAAACTCCCCTGTTTACAGCTCTGTTTGCTAGCTCCTGTGCCGCTGCCAGACTGGCTGCTACCTTTATAGGACCCCTAGTCAGTGAAGCCCCGCCCCCTAATCAGGGCTCAGCTTCGCTCCCAGCACAAAGCCCCTCCAAGCCTCTACACATACAGATACTACCAATACAAAACCAAAAACACACACAAATACCTTCTCCTCCAACAGAACTCCCACTCAAACTCCCCTGTTTACAGCTCTGTTTGCTAGCTCCTGTACCGCTGCAGCTGTCTGTGTCGCTGCCTGACTGGCTGCTCCCTTTATAGGACCCCTAGTCAGTGAAGCCCCGCCCCCTAATCAGGGCTCAGCTTCTCTCCCAGCACAAAGCCCCTACACATACAGATACTACCAATACAAAACCAAACACACACAAATACCTTCTCCTCCAACAGAACTCCCTCTCAAACTCCCCTGTTTACAGCTCAGTTTTGTAGCTCCTGTTCCGCTGCAGCTTTCTGTGCCCCTGCCTGACTGGCTGCTCCCTTTATAGGAACCCTAGTCAATGAATACCCGCCCCCTAATCAGGGCTCAGCTTCGCTCCCAGCACAAAGCCCCTCCAAGCCTCTACACATACAGATACTACCAATACAATACCAAACACACACACAAATACCTTCTCCTCCAACAGAAGTCCCACTCAAACTCCCCTGTTTACAGCTCTGTTTGCTAGCTCCTGTGCCGCTGCCTGACTGGCTGCTACCTTTATAGGACCCCTTGTCAGTGAAGCCCCGCCCCCTAATCAGGGCTCAGCTTTTCTCCCAGCACAAAGACCCTACACATACAGATACTACCAATACAAAACCAAACACACACAAATACCTTCTCTTCCAACAGAACTCCCACTCAAACTCCCCTGTTTACAGCTCTGTTTGCTAGCTCCTGTACCGCTGCAGCTGTCTGTGTCGCTGCCTGACTGGCTGCTACCTTTATAGGACCCCTAGTCAGTGAAGCCCCGCCCCCTAATCAGGGCTCAGCTTTTCTCCCAGCACAAAGACCCTACACATACAGGTACTACCAATACAAAACCAAACACACACAAATACCTTCTTTTCCAACAGAACTCCCACTCAAACTCCCCTGTTTACAGCTCTGTTTGCTAGCTCCTGTACCGCTGCAGCTGTCTGTGCAGCTGCCTGACTGGCTGCTCCCTTTATAGGACCCCTAGTCAGTGAAGCCCCGCCCCCTAATCAGGGCTCAGCTTCTCTCGCAGCACAAAGCCCCTACACATACTGATACCACCAATACAAAACCAAACACACACACAAATACCTTCTCCTCCAACAGAACTCCCACTCAGACTCCCCTGTTCACAGCTCTGTTTGCTAGCTCCTGTGCCGCTGCCTGACTGGCTGCTACCTTTATAGGACCCCTAGTCAGTGAAGCCCCGCCCCCTAATCAGGGCTCAGCTTCGCTCCCAGCACAAAGCCCCTCCAAGCCTCTACACATACAGATACTACCAATACAAAACCAAACACGCACAAATAGCTTCTCCTCCAACAGAACTCCCACTCAAAGTCCCCTATTTACAGCTCTGTTTGCTAGCTCCTGTACCGCTGCAGCTGTCTGTGTCGCTGCCTGACTGGCTGCTCGCTTTATAGGACCCCTCGTCAGTGAAGCCCCGCCCCCTAATCAGGGCTCAGCTTCTCTCCCAGCACAAAGCCCCTCCAAGCCTCTACACATACAGATACCACCAATACAAAACCAAACACACACACAAATACCTTCTCCTCAAACAGAACTCCCACTCAAACTCCCCTGTTTACAGCTCTATTTGCTAGCTCCAGTGCCGCTGCAGCTGTCTGTGCCGCTGCCTGACTGGTTGGTACCTTTATAGGACCCCTAGTCAGGGAAGCCCCGCCCCCTAATCAGGGCTCAGATTCTCTCCCAGCACAAAGCCTCTACTCATACAGACACTACCAATACAAAACCAAACACACAAATACCTTCTCCTCCAACAGAACTCCCTCTCAAACTCACCTGTTTACAGCTCTGTTTGCTAGCTCCTGTGCCGCTGCAGCTGTCTGTGCCCCTGCCTGACTGGCTGCTCCCTTTATAGGACCCCTAGTCAGTGAAGCCCCGCCCCCTAATCAGGGCTCAGCTTCGCTCCCAGCACAAAGCCCCTCCAAGCCTCTACACATACAGATACTACCAATACAATACCAAACACACACACAAATACCTTCTCCTCCAAAAGAAGTCCCACTCAAACTCCCCTGTTTACAGCTCTGTTTGCTAGCTCCTGTGCCGCTGCCAGACTGGCTGCTACCTTTATAGGACCCCTCGTCAGTGAAGCCCCGCCCGCTAATCAGGGCTCAGCTTCTCTCCCAGCACAAAGCCCCTACACATACAGATACCACCAATACAAAACCAAACACACACACAAATGCCTTCTCCTCCAACAGAACTCCCACTCAGACTCCCCTGTTTACAGCTCTGTTTGCTAGCTCCTGTGCCGCTGCCTGACTGGCTGCTACCTTTCTAGGACCCCTAGTCAGTGAAGCCCCGCCCCCTAATCAGGGCTCAGCTTTTCTCCCAGCACAAAGACCCTACACATACAGATACTACCAATACAAAACCAAACACACACAAATACCTTCTCTTCCAACAGAACTCCCACTCAAACTCCCCTGTTTACAGCTCTGTTTGCTAGCTCCTGTACCGCTGCAGCTGTCTGTGTCGCTGCCTGACTGGCTGCTCCCTTTATAGGACCCCTCGTCAGTGAAGCCCCGCCCCCTAATCAGGGCTCAGCTTCTCTCGCAGCACAAAGCCCCTACACATACAGATATCACCAATACAAAACCAAACACACACACAAATATCTTCTCCTCCAACAGAACTCCCACTCAGACTCCCCTGTTTACAGCTCTGTTTGCTAGCTCCTGTGCCGCTGCCTGACTGGCTGCTACCTTTATAGGACCCCTAGTCAGTGAAGCCCCGCCCCCTAATCAGGGCTCAGCTTCGCTCCCAGCACAAAGCCCCTCCAAGCCTCTACACATACAGATACTACCAATACAAAACCAAAAACACACACAAATACCTTCTCCTCCAACAGAACTCCCACTCAAACTCCCCTGTTTACAGCTCTGTTTGCTAGCTCCTGTACCGCTGCAGCTGTCTGTGCAGCTGCCTGACTGGCTGCTCCCTTTATAGGACCCCTAGTCAGTGAAACCCCGCCCCCTATTCAGGGCTCAGCTTCTCTCCCAGCACAAAACCCCTCCAAGCCTCTACACATACAGATACTACCAATACAAAACCAAACACACAAAAATACCTTCTCCTCCAACAGAACTCCCATTCATACTCCCCTGTTTACAGCTCTGTTTGCTAGCTCCTGTGCCAATGCAGCTGTCTGTGCCGCTGCCTGACTGGCTGCTACCTTTATAGGACCCCTGGTCAGTGAAGCCGCGCCCCCTAATCAGGGCTCAGATTCTCTCCCAGCACAAAGCCTCTACTCATACAGATACTACCAATACAAAACCAAACACACACAAATACCTTCTCCTCCAACAGAAGTCCCACTCAAACTCCCCTGTTTACAGCTCTGTTTTCTAGCTCCTGTGCCACTGCCTGACTGGCTGCTACCTTTATAGGAACCCTAGTCAGTGAAGCCCCGCCCCCTAATCAGGGCTCAGATTCTCTCCCAGCACAAAGCCCCTCCAAGCCTCTACACATACAGATACTACCAATACAAAACCAAACACACACAAATACCTTCTCCTCCAACAGAACTCCCTCTCAAACTCCCCTGTTTACAGCTCAGTTTTGTAGCTCCTGTTCCGCTGCAGCTGTCTGTGCCCCTGCCTGACTGGCTGCTCCCTTTATAGGACCCCTAGTCAATGAAGCCCCGCCCCCTAATCAGGGCTCAGCTTCGCTCCCAGCACAAAGCCCCTACACATACAGATACCACCAATACAAAACCAAACACACACAAATACCTTCTCCTCCAACAGAACTCCCACTCAAACTCCCCTGTTTACAGCTCTGTTTGCTAGCTCCTGTGCCCCTGCAGCTGTCTGTGACGCTGCCTGACTGGCTGCTACAATCATAGGACCCCTAGTCAGCGAAGCCCCGTCCCCTAATCAGGGCTCAGCTTCTCTCCCAGCACAAAGCTCCTCCAAGCCTCTACAAATACAGATACCACCAATACAAAACCAAACACACACACAAATACCTTCTCCTCAAACAGAACTCCCACTCAAACTCCCCTGTTTACAGCTCTATTTGCTAGCTCCAGTGCCGCTGCAGCTGTCTGTGCCGCTGCCTGACTGGCTGGTACCTTTATAGGACCCCTAGTCAGGGAAGCCCCGCCCGCTAATCAGGGCTCAGCTTTTCTCCCAGCACAAAGACCCTACACATACAGATACTACCAATACAATACCAAACACACACAAATACCTTCTCTTCCAACAGAACTCCCACTCAAACTCCCGTGTTTACAGCACTGTTTGCTAGCTCCTGTGCTGCTGCCTGACTGGCTGCTAGCTTTATAGGACCCCTAGTCAGGGAAGTCCCGCCCCCTAATAAGGGCTCAGCTTCTCTCCCAGCACAAAGCCCCTCCAAGCCTCTACACATACAAATACTACCAGTACAAAACCAAACACACACAAATACCTTCTCCTCGAACAGAACTCCCGCTCAAACTCCCCTGTTTACAGCTCTGTTTGCTAGCTCCTGTACCGCTGCAGCTCTCTGTGCCGCTGCCTGACTGGCTGCTCCCTTTATAGGACCCCTCGTCAGTGAAGCCCCGCCCCCTAATCAGGGCTCAGCTTCTCTCCCAGCACAAAGCCCCTCCAAGCCTCTACACATACAGATACCAACAATACAAAACCAAACACACACACAAATACCTTCTCCTCCAACAGAACTCCCACTCAAACTACCCTGTTTACAGCTCTCTTTGCTTGCTCCTGTGCCACTGCAGCTGTCTGTGCCGCTGCCTTACTGGCTGCTGCCTTTATAGGACCCCTAGTCAGTGAAGCCAGCCCCCTAATCAGTGCTCAGCTTCTCTCTCAGCACAAAGCCCCTACACATACAGATAACACCAACTCAAAACCAAACACACACAAATACCTTCTCCTCCAACAGAACTCCAACTAAAACTCCCCTGTTTACAGCTCTGTTTGCTAGCTCCTGTGCCGCTGCAGCTGTCCGTGCCACCGCCTGACTGGCTGCTCCCTTTATAGAACCCCTAGTCAGTGAAGCCCCGCCCCCTAATCAGGGCTCAGCTTCTCTCCCAGCACAAAGCCCCTACACATACAGATGCTACCAATACAAAACCAAACACAGACAAATACCTTCTCCTCCAACAGAACTCCACTCAAACTCCCTTGTTTACAGCTCTGTTTGCTAGCTCCTGTGCCCCTGCAGCTGTCTGTGACGCTGCCTGACTGGCTGCTACAATCATAGGACCCCTAGTCAGCGAAGCCCCGCCCCCTAATCAGGGCTCAACTTCTCTCCCAGCACAAAGCCCCTCCAAGCCTCTACACATACAGATACCAACAATACAAAACCAAACACACACACAAATACCTTCTCCTCCAACAGAACTCCCACTCAAACTCCCCTGTTTACAGCTCTGTTTGCTAGCTCCTGTGCCGCTGCAGCTGTCCGTGCCGCCGCCTGACTGGCTGCTCCCTTTATAGGACCCCTAGTCAGTGAAGCCCCGCCCCCTAATCAGGGCTCAGCTTCTCTCCCAGCACAAAGCCCCTACACATACAGATGCTACCAATACAAAACCAAACACACACACAAATGACTTCTCCTCCAACAGAACTCCCACTCAAACTCCCCTGTTTACAGCTCTGTTTGCTAGCTCCTGTACCGCTGCAGCTGTCTGTGCCGCTGCCTGACTGGTTGGTACCTTTATAGGACCCCTAGTCAGGGAAGCCCCGCCCCCTAATCAGGGCTCAGATTCTCTCCCAGCACAAAGCCTCTACTCATACAGACACTACCAATACAAAACCAAACACACAAATACCTTCTCCTCCAACAGAACTCCCTCTCAAACTCACCTGTTTACAGCTCTGTTTGCTAGCTCCTGTGCCGCTGCAGCTGTCTGTGCCCCTGCCTGACTGGCTGCTCCCTTTATAGGACCCCTAGTCAGTGAAGCCCCGCCCCCTAATCAGGGCTCAGCTTCGCTCCCAGCACAAAGCCCCTCCAAGCCTCTACACATACAGATACTACCAATACAATACCAAACACACACACAAATACCTTCTCCTCCAAAAGAAGTCCCACTCAAACTCCCCTGTTTACAGCTCTGTTTGCTAGCTCCTGTGCCGCTGCCAGACTGGCTGCTACCTTTATAGGACCCCTCGTCAGTGAAGCCCCGCCCGCTAATCAGGGCTCAGCTTCTCTCCCAGCACAAAGCCCCTACACATACAGATACCACCAATACAAAACCAAACACACACACAAATGCCTTCTCCTCCAACAGAACTCCCACTCAGACTCCCCTGTTTACAGCTCTGTTTGCTAGCTCCTGTGCCGCTGCCTGACTGGCTGCTACCTTTCTAGGACCCCTAGTCAGTGAAGCCCCGCCCCCTAATCAGGGCTCAGCTTTTCTCCCAGCACAAAGACCCTACACATACAGATACTACCAATACAAAACCAAACACACACAAATACCTTCTCTTCCAACAGAACTCCCACTCAAACTCCCCTGTTTACAGCTCTGTTTGCTAGCTCCTGTACCGCTGCAGCTGTCTGTGTCGCTGCCTGACTGGCTGCTCCCTTTATAGGACCCCTCGTCAGTGAAGCCCCGCCCCCTAATCAGGGCTCAGCTTCTCTCGCAGCACAAAGCCCCTACACATACAGATATCACCAATACAAAACCAAACACACACACAAATATCTTCTCCTCCAACAGAACTCCCACTCAGACTCCCCTGTTTACAGCTCTGTTTGCTAGCTCCTGTGCCGCTGCCTGACTGGCTGCTACCTTTATAGGACCCCTAGTCAGTGAAGCCCCGCCCCCTAATCAGGGCTCAGCTTCGCTCCCAGCACAAAGCCCCTCCAAGCCTCTACACATACAGATACTACCAATACAAAACCAAAAACACACACAAATACCTTCTCCTCCAACAGAACTCCCACTCAAACTCCCCTGTTTACAGCTCTGTTTGCTAGCTCCTGTACCGCTGCAGCTGTCTGTGCAGCTGCCTGACTGGCTGCTCCCTTTATAGGACCCCTAGTCAGTGAAACCCCGCCCCCTATTCAGGGCTCAGCTTCTCTCCCAGCACAAAACCCCTCCAAGCCTCTACACATACAGATACTACCAATACAAAACCAAACACACAAAAATACCTTCTCCTCCAACAGAACTCCCATTCATACTCCCCTGTTTACAGCTCTGTTTGCTAGCTCCTGTGCCAATGCAGCTGTCTGTGCCGCTGCCTGACTGGCTGCTACCTTTATAGGACCCCTGGTCAGTGAAGCCGCGCCCCCTAATCAGGGCTCAGATTCTCTCCCAGCACAAAGCCTCTACTCATACAGATACTACCAATACAAAACCAAACACACACAAATACCTTCTCCTCCAACAGAAGTCCCACTCAAACTCCCCTGTTTACAGCTCTGTTTTCTAGCTCCTGTGCCACTGCCTGACTGGCTGCTACCTTTATAGGAACCCTAGTCAGTGAAGCCCCGCCCCCTAATCAGGGCTCAGATTCTCTCCCAGCACAAAGCCCCTCCAAGCCTCTACACATACAGATACTACCAATACAAAACCAAACACACACAAATACCTTCTCCTCCAACAGAACTCCCTCTCAAACTCCCCTGTTTACAGCTCAGTTTTGTAGCTCCTGTTCCGCTGCAGCTGTCTGTGCCCCTGCCTGACTGGCTGCTCCCTTTATAGGACCCCTAGTCAATGAAGCCCCGCCCCCTAATCAGGGCTCAGCTTCGCTCCCAGCACAAAGCCCCTACACATACAGATACCACCAATACAAAACCAAACACACACAAATACCTTCTCCTCCAACAGAACTCCCACTCAAACTCCCCTGTTTACAGCTCTGTTTGCTAGCTCCTGTGCCCCTGCAGCTGTCTGTGACGCTGCCTGACTGGCTGCTACAATCATAGGACCCCTAGTCAGCGAAGCCCCGTCCCCTAATCAGGGCTCAGCTTCTCTCCCAGCACAAAGCTCCTCCAAGCCTCTACAAATACAGATACCACCAATACAAAACCAAACACACACACAAATACCTTCTCCTCAAACAGAACTCCCACTCAAACTCCCCTGTTTACAGCTCTATTTGCTAGCTCCAGTGCCGCTGCAGCTGTCTGTGCCGCTGCCTGACTGGCTGGTACCTTTATAGGACCCCTAGTCAGGGAAGCCCCGCCCGCTAATCAGGGCTCAGCTTTTCTCCCAGCACAAAGACCCTACACATACAGATACTACCAATACAATACCAAACACACACAAATACCTTCTCTTCCAACAGAACTCCCACTCAAACTCCCGTGTTTACAGCACTGTTTGCTAGCTCCTGTGCTGCTGCCTGACTGGCTGCTAGCTTTATAGGACCCCTAGTCAGGGAAGTCCCGCCCCCTAATAAGGGCTCAGCTTCTCTCCCAGCACAAAGCCCCTCCAAGCCTCTACACATACAAATACTACCAGTACAAAACCAAACACACACAAATACCTTCTCCTCGAACAGAACTCCCGCTCAAACTCCCCTGTTTACAGCTCTGTTTGCTAGCTCCTGTACCGCTGCAGCTCTCTGTGCCGCTGCCTGACTGGCTGCTCCCTTTATAGGACCCCTCGTCAGTGAAGCCCCGCCCCCTAATCAGGGCTCAGCTTCTCTCCCAGCACAAAGCCCCTCCAAGCCTCTACACATACAGATACCAACAATACAAAACCAAACACACACACAAATACCTTCTCCTCCAACAGAACTCCCACTCAAACTACCCTGTTTACAGCTCTCTTTGCTTGCTCCTGTGCCACTGCAGCTGTCTGTGCCGCTGCCTTACTGGCTGCTGCCTTTATAGGACCCCTAGTCAGTGAAGCCAGCCCCCTAATCAGTGCTCAGCTTCTCTCTCAGCACAAAGCCCCTACACATACAGATAACACCAACTCAAAACCAAACACACACAAATACCTTCTCCTCCAACAGAACTCCAACTAAAACTCCCCTGTTTACAGCTCTGTTTGCTAGCTCCTGTGCCGCTGCAGCTGTCCGTGCCACCGCCTGACTGGCTGCTCCCTTTATAGAACCCCTAGTCAGTGAAGCCCCGCCCCCTAATCAGGGCTCAGCTTCTCTCCCAGCACAAAGCCCCTACACATACAGATGCTACCAATACAAAACCAAACACAGACAAATACCTTCTCCTCCAACAGAACTCCACTCAAACTCCCTTGTTTACAGCTCTGTTTGCTAGCTCCTGTGCCCCTGCAGCTGTCTGTGACGCTGCCTGACTGGCTGCTACAATCATAGGACCCCTAGTCAGCGAAGCCCCGCCCCCTAATCAGGGCTCAACTTCTCTCCCAGCACAAAGCCCCTCCAAGCCTCTACACATACAGATACCAACAATACAAAACCAAACACACACACAAATACCTTCTCCTCCAACAGAACTCCCACTCAAACTCCCCTGTTTACAGCTCTGTTTGCTAGCTCCTGTGCCGCTGCAGCTGTCCGTGCCGCCGCCTGACTGGCTGCTCCCTTTATAGGACCCCTAGTCAGTGAAGCCCCGCCCCCTAATCAGGGCTCAGCTTCTCTCCCAGCACAAAGCCCCTACACATACAGATGCTACCAATACAAAACCAAACACACACACAAATGACTTCTCCTCCAACAGAACTCCCACTCAAACTCCCCTGTTTACAGCTCTGTTTGCTAGCTCCTGTACCGCTGCAGCTGTCTGTGCAGCTGCCTGACTGGCTGCTCCCCTTATAGGACCCGTAGTCAGTGAAGCCCGGCCCCCTAATCAGGGCTCAGCTTTTCTCCCAGCACAAAGCCCCTACACATACAGATACTACCAATACAAAACCAAACACACACAAATACCTTCTCTTCCAACAGAAGTCCCACTCAAACTCTCCTGTTTACAGCTCTGTTTGCTAGCTCCTGTGCCGCTGCCTGACTGGCTGCTCCCTTTATAGGACCCCTCGTCAGTGAAGCCCCGCCCCCTAATCAGGGCTCAGCTTCTCTCCCAGCACAAAGCCCCTCCAAGCCTCTACACATACAGATAGCAACAATACAAAACCAAACACACACACAAATACCTTCTCCTCCAACAGAACTCCCACTCAAGCTCCCCTGTTTACAGCTCTCTTTGCTAGCTCCTGTGCCACTGCAGCTGTCTGTGCCGCTGCCTGACTAGCTGCTGCCTTTATAGGACCCCTAGTCAGTGAAGCCAGCCCCCTAATCAGGGCTCAGCTTCTCTCTCAGCACAAAGCCCCTACACATACAGATACCACCAACACAAAACCAAACACACACAAATACCTTCTCCTCCAACAGTACTCCCACTCAAACTCCCCTATTTACAGCTCTCTTTGCTAGCTCCTGTACCGCTGCAGCTGTCTGTGTCGCTGCCTGACTGGCTGCTCCCTTTATAGGACCCCTCGTCAGTGAAGCCCCGCCCCCTAATCAGGGCTCAGCTTCTCTCCCAGCACAAAGCCCCTCCAAGCCTCTACACATACAGATACCACCAATACAAAACCAAACACACACAAATACCTTCTCCTCCAACAGAACTCCCACTCCAACTCCCCTGTTTACAGCTCTCTTTGCTAGCTCCTGTGCCACTGCAGCTGTCTGTGCCGCTGCCTGACTGGCTGCTGCCTTTATAGAACCCCTAGTCAGAGAAGCCCCGCCCCCTAATCAGGGCTCAGCTTCTCTCCCAGCACAAAGCCCCTACACATACAGATGCTACCAATACAAAACCAAACACAGACAAATACCTTCTCCTCCAACAAAACTCCACTCAAACTCCCCTGTTTACAGCTCTGTTTGCTAGCTCCTGTGCCCCTGCAGCTGTCTGTGACGCTGCCTGACTGGCTGCTACAATCATAGGACCCCTAGTCAGCGAAGCCCCGCCCCCTAATCAGGGCTCAGCTTCTCTCCCAGCACAAAGCCCCTCCAAGCCTCTACAAATACAGATACCACCAATACAAAACCAAACACACACACAAATACCTTCTCCTCAAACAGAACTCCCACTCAAACTCCCCTGTTTACAGCTCTATTTGCTAGCTCCAGTGCCGCTGCAGCTGTCTGTGCCGCTGCCTGACTGGTTGGTACCTTTATAGGACCCCTAGTCAGGGAAGCCCCGCCCCCTAATCAGGGCTCAGATTCTCTCCCAGCACAAAACCTCTACTCATACAGACACTACCAATACAAAACCAAACACACAAATACCTTCTCCTCCAACAGAACTCCCTCTCAAACTCATCTGTTTACAGCTCTGTTTGCTAGCTCCTGTGCCGCTGCAGCTGTCTGTTCCCCTGCCTGACTGGCTGCTCCCTTTATAGGACCCCTAGTCAGTGAAGCCCCGCCCCCTAATCAGGGCTCTGCTTTTCTCCCAGCACAAAGCCCCTACACATACAGATACTACCAATACAATACCAAACACACACACAAATACCTTCTCCTCCAACAGAAGTCCCACTCAAACTCCCCTGTTTACAGCTCTGTTTGCTAGCTCCTGTGCCGCTGCCTGACTGGCTGCTACCTTTATAGGACCCCTTGTCAGTGAAGCCCCGCCCCCTAATCAGGGCTCAGCTTTTCTCCCAGCACAAAGACCCTACACATACAGATACTACCAATACAAAACCAAACACACACAAATACCTTCTCTTCCAACAGAACTCCCACTCAAACTCCCCTGTTTACAGCTCTGTTTGCCAGCTCCTGTACCGCTGCAGATGTCTGTGCCGCTGCCTGACTGGTTGGTACCTTTATAGGACCCCTAGTCAGGGAAGCCCCGCCCCCTAATCAGGGCTCAGCTTCTCTCCCAGCACAAAGCCCCTCCAAGCCTCTACACATACAGATACCACCAATACAAAACCAAACACACACACAAATACCTTCTCCTCAAACAGAACTCCCACTCAAACTCCCCTGTTTACAGCTCTATTTGCTAGCTCCAGTGCCGCTGCAGATGTCTGTGCCGCTGCCTGACTGGTTGGTACCTTTATAGGACCCCTAGTCAGGGAAGCCCCGCCCGCTAATCAGGGCTCAGCTTCTCTCCCAGCACAAAGCCCCTACACATACAGATACTACCAATACAAAACCAAACACACACAAATGCCTTCTCCTCCAACAGAACTCCCACTCAGACTCCCCTGTTTACAGCTCTGTTTGCTAGCTCCTGTGCCGCTGCCTGACTGGCTGCTACCTTTATAGGAACCCTAGTCAATGAAGCCCGCCCCCTAATCAGGGCTGAGCTTCGCTCCCAGCACAAAGCCCCTCCAGGCCTCTACACATACAGATACTACCAATACAATACCAAACACACACACAAATACCTTCTCCTCCAACAGAAGTCCCACTCAAACTCCCCTGTTTACAGCTCTGTTTGCTAGCTCCTGTACCGCTGCAGATGTCTGTGTCGCTGCCTGACTGGCTGCTCCCTTTATAGGACCCCTCGTCAGTGAAGCCCCGCCCCCTAATCAGGGCTCAGCTTCTCTCTCAGCACAAAGCCCCTACACATACAGATACCACCAACACAAAACCAAACACACACAAATACCTTATCCTCCAACAGAACTCCCACTCAAACTCCCCTGTTTACAGCTCTGTTTGCTAGCTCCTGTGCCGCTGCAGCTGTCCGTGCCACCGCCTGACTGGCTGCTCCCTTTATAGGACCCCTAGTCAGTGAAGCCCCGCCCCCTAATCAGGGCTCAGCTTCTCTCCCAGCACAAAGCCTCTACACATACAGATGCTACCAATACAAAACCAAACACACACACAAATGCCTTCTCCTCCAACAGAACTCCCACTCAAACTCCCCTGTTTACAGCTCTGTTTGCTAGCTCCTGTGCCGCTGCCAGACTGGCTGCTACCTTTATAGGACCCCTAGTCAGTGAAGCCCCGCCCCCTAATCAGGGCTCAGCTTCGCTCCCAGCACAAAGCCCCTCCAAGCCTCTACACATACAGATACTACCAATACAAAACCGAAAACACAAAAAAATACCTTCTCCTCCAACAGAACTCCCACTCAAACTCCCCTGTTTACAGCTCTGTTTGCTAGCTCCTGTACCGCTGCAGCTGTCTGTGCAGCTGCCTGACTGGCTGCTACCTTTATAGGACGCCTAGACAGTGAAGCCCCGCCCCCTTTTCAGGGCTCAGCTTCTCTCCCAGCACAAAGCCTCTACACATACAGATACTACCAATACAAAACCAAACACACACAAACACCTTCTCCTCCAACAGAACTCCCACTCATACTCCCCTGTTTACAGCTCTGTTTGCTAGCTCCTGTGCCGCTGCCTGACTGGCTGCTACCTTTCTAGGACCCCTAGTCAGTGAAGCCCCGCCCCCTAATCAGGGCTCAGCTTTTCTCCCAGCACAAAGACCCTACACATACAGATACTACCAATACAAAACCAAACACACACAAATACCTTCTCTTCCAACAGAACTCCCACTCAAACTCCCCTGTTTACAGCTCTGTTTGCTAGCTCCTGTGCCGCTGCCAGACTGGCTGCTACCTTTATAGGACCCCTAGTCAGTGAAGCCCCGCCCCCTAATCAGGGCTCAGCTTCGCTCCCAGCACAAAGCCCCTCCAAGCCTCTACACATACAGATACTACCAATACAAAACCAAAAACACACAAAAATACCTTGTCCTCCAACAGAACTCCCACTCAAACTCCCCTGTTTACAGCTCTGTTTGCTAGCTCCTGTACCGCTGCAGCTGTCTGTGTCGCTGCCTGACTGGCTGCTCCCTTTCTAGGACCCCTAGTCAGTGAAGCCCCACCCCCTTTTCAGGGCTCAGCTTCTCTCCCAGCACAAAGCCTCTACACATACAGATACTACCAATACAAAACCAAACACACACAAACACCTTCTCCTCCAACAGAACTCCCACTCATACTCCCCTGTTTACAGCTCTGTTTGCTAGCTCCTGTGCCGCTGCCTGACTGGCTGCTACCTTTATAGGACCCCTTGTCAGTGAAGCCCCGCCCCCTAATCAGGGCTCAGCTTTTCTCCCAGCACAAAGACCCTACACATACAGATACTACCAATACAAAACCAAACACACACAAATACCTTCTCTTCCAACAGAACTCCCACTCAAACTCCCCTGTTTACAGCTCTGTTTGCTAGCTTCTGTACCGCTGCAGCTGTCTGTGTCGCTGCCTGACTGGCTGCTACCTTTATAGGACCCCTAGTCAGTGAAGCCCCGCCCCCTAATCAGGGCTCAGCTTTTCTCCCAGCACAAAGACCCTACACATACAGGTACTACCAATACAAAACCAAACACACACAAATACCTTCTTTTCCAACAGAACTCCCACTCAAACTCCCCTGTTTACAGCTCTGTTTGCTAGCTCCTGTACCGCTGCAGCTGTCTGTGCAGCTGCCTGACTGGCTGCTCCCTTTATAGGACCCCTAGTCAGTGAAGCCCCGCCCCCTAATCAGGGCTCAGCTTCTCTCGCAGCACAAAGCCCCTACACATACTGATACCACCAATACAAAACCAAACACACACACAAATACCTTCTCCTCCAACAGAACTCCCACTCAGACTCCCCTGTTCACAGCTCTGTTTGCTAGCTCCTGTGCCGCTGCCTGACTGGCTGCTACCTTTATAGGACCCCTAGTCAGTGAAGCCCCGCCCCCTAATCAGGGCTCAGCTTCGCTCCCAGCACAAAGCCCCTCCAAGCCTCTACACATACAGATACTACCAATACAAAACCAAACACGCACAAATAGCTTCTCCTCCAACAGAACTCCCACTCAAAGTCCCCTATTTACAGCTCTGTTTGCTAGCTCCTGTACCGCTGCAGCTGTCTGTGTCGCTGCCTGACTGGCTGCTCGCTTTATAGGACCCCTCGTCAGTGAAGCCCCGCCCCCTAATCAGGGCTCAGCTTCTCTCCCAGCACAAAGCCCCTCCAAGCCTCTACACATACAGATACCACCAATACAAAACCAAACACACACACAAATACCTTCTCCTCAAACAGAACTCCCACTCAAACTCCCCTGTTTACAGCTCTATTTGCTAGCTCCAGTGCCGCTGCAGCTGTCTGTGCCGCTGCCTGACTGGTTGGTACCTTTATAGGACCCCTAGTCAGGGAAGCCCCGCCCCCTAATCAGGGCTCAGATTCTCTCCCAGCACAAAGCCTCTACTCATACAGACACTACCAATATAAAACCAAACACACAAATACCTTCTCCTCCAACAGAACTCCCTCTCAAACTCACCTGTTTACAGCTCTGTTTGCTAGCTCCTGTGCCGCTGCAGCTGTCTGTGCCCCTGCCTGACTGGCTGCTCCCTTTATAGGACCCCTAGTCAGTGAAGCCCCGCCCCCTAATCAGGGCTCAGCTTCGCTCCCAGCACAAAGCCCCTCCAAGCCTCTACACATACAGATACTACCAATACAATACCAAACACACACACAAATACCTTCTCCTCCAACAGAAGTCCCACTCAAACTCCCCTGTTTACAGCTCTGTTTGCTAGCTCCTGTGCCGCTGCCTGACTGGCTGCTACCTTTATAGGACCCCTCGTCAGTGAAGCCCCGCCCGCTAATCAGGGCTCAGCTTCTCTCCCAGCACAAAGCCCCTACACATACAGATACCACCAATACAAAACCAAACACACACACAAATGCCTTCTCCTCCAACAGAACTCCCACTCAGACTCCCCTGTTTACAGCTCTGTTTGCTAGCTCCTGTGCCGCTGCCTGACTGGCTGCTACCTTTATAGGAACCCTAGTCAGTGAAGCCCCGCCCCCTAATCAGGGCTCAGCTTCTCTCCCAGCACAAAGCCCCTCCAAGCCTCTACACATACAGATACTACCAGTACAAAACCAAACACACACACAAATAGCTTCTCCTCCAACAGAACTCCCACTCAAAGTCCCCTATTTACAGCCCTGTTTGCTAGCTCCTGTACCGCTGCAGTTGTCTGTGTCGCTGCCTGACTGGCTGCTCCCTTTATAGGACCCCTCGTCAGTGAAGCCCCGCCCCCTAATCAGGGCTCAGCTTCTCTCCCTGCACAAAGCCCCTCCAAGCCTCTACACGTACAGATACCACCAATACAAAACCAAACACACACAAATACCTTCTCCTCCAACAGAACTCCCACTCAAACTCCCCTGTTTACAGCTCTCTTTGCTAGCTCCTGTGCCACTGCAGCTGTCTGTGCCGCTGCCTGACTGGCTGCTGCCTTTATAGGACCCCTTGTCAGTGAAGCCCCGCCCCCTAATCAGGGCTCAGCTTCTCTCCCAGCACAAAGCTCCTCCAAGCCTCTACAAATACAGATACCACCAATACAAAACCAAACACACACACAAATACCTTCTCCTCAAACAGAACTCCCACTCAAACTCCCCTGTTTACAGCTCTATTTGCTAGCTCCAGTGCCGCTGCAGCTGTCTGTGCCGCTGCCTGACTGGCTGGTACCTTTATAGGACCCCTAGTCAGGGAAGCCCCGCCCGCTAATCAGGGCTCAGCTTTTCTCCCAGCACAAAGACCCTACACATACAGATACTACCAATACAATACCAAACACACACAAATACCTTCTCTTCCAACAGAACTCCCACTCAAACTCCCGTGTTTACAGCACTGTTTGCTAGCTCCTGTGCTGCTGCCTGACTGGCTGCTAGCTTTATAGGACCCCTAGTCAGGGAAGTCCCGCCCCCTAATAAGGGCTCAGCTTCTCTCCCAGCACAAAGCCCCTCCAAGCCTCTACACATACAAATACTACCAGTACAAAACCAAACACACACAAATACCTTCTCCTCGAACAGAACTCCCGCTCAAACTCCCCTGTTTACAGCTCTGTTTGCTAGCTCCTGTACCGCTGCAGCTCTCTGTGCCGCTGCCTGACTGGCTGCTCCCTTTATAGGACCCCTCGTCAGTGAAGCCCCGCCCCCTAATCAGGGCTCAGCTTCTCTCCCAGCACAAAGCCCCTCCAAGCCTCTACACATACAGATACCAACAATACAAAACCAAACACACACACAAATACCTTCTCCTCCAACAGAACTCCCACTCAAACTACCCTGTTTACAGCTCTCTTTGCTTGCTCCTGTGCCACTGCAGCTGTCTGTGCCGCTGCCTTACTGGCTGCTGCCTTTATAGGACCCCTAGTCAGTGAAGCCAGCCCCCTAATCAGTGCTCAGCTTCTCTCTCAGCACAAAGCCCCTACACATACAGATAACACCAACTCAAAACCAAACACACACAAATACCTTCTCCTCCAACAGAACTCCAACTAAAACTCCCCTGTTTACAGCTCTGTTTGCTAGCTCCTGTGCCGCTGCAGCTGTCCGTGCCACCGCCTGACTGGCTGCTCCCTTTATAGAACCCCTAGTCAGTGAAGCCCCGCCCCCTAATCAGGGCTCAGCTTCTCTCCCAGCACAAAGCCCCTCCAAGCCTCTACACATACAGATACTACCAATACAAAACCAAACACACACAAATACCTTCTCCTCCAACAGAACTCCCGCTCAAACTCCCCTGTTTACAGCTCTGTTTGCTAGCTCCTGTACCGCTGCAGCTGTCTGTGCAGCTGCCTGACTGGCTGCTCCCCTTATAGGACCCGTAGTCAGTGAAGCCCGGCCCCCTAATCAGGGCTCAGCTTTTCTCCCAGCACAAAGCCCCTACACATACAGATACTACCAATACAAAACCAAACACACACAAATACCTTCTCTTCCAACAGAAGTCCCACTCAAACTCCCCTGTTTACAGCTCTGTTTGCTAGCTCCTGTGCCGCTGCCTGACTGGCTGCTCCCTTTATAGGACCCCTCGTCAGTGAAGCCCCGCCCCCTAATCAGGGCTCAGCTTCTCTCCCAGCACAAAGCCCCTCCAAGCCTCTACACATACAGATACCAACAATACAAAACCAAACACACACACAAATACCTTCTCCTCCAACAGAACTCCCACTCAAACTCCCCTGTTTACAGCTCTGTTTGCTAGCTCCTGTGCCACTGCAGCTGTCTGTGCCGCTGCCTGACTGGCTGCTGCCTTTATAGAACCCCTAGTCAGAGAAGCCCCGCCCCCTAATCAGGGCTCAGCTTCTCTCCCAGCACAAAGCCCCTACACATACAGATGCTACCAATACAAAACCAAACACAGACAAATACCTTCTCCTCCAACAGAACTCCACTCAAACTCCCTTGTTTACAGCTCTGTTTGCTAGCTCCTGTGCCCCTGCAGCTGTCTGTGACGCTGCCTGACTGGCTGCTACAATCATAGGACCCCTAGTCAGCGAAGCCCCGCCCCCTAATCAGGGCTCAACTTCTCTCCCAGCACAAAGCCCCTCCAAGCCTCTACACATACAGATACCAACAATACAAAACCAAACACACACACAAATACCTTCTCCTCCAACAGAACTCCCACTCAAACTCCCCTGTTTACAGCTCTGTTTGCTAGCTCCTGTGCCGCTGCAGCTGTCCGTGCCGCCGCCTGACTGGCTGCTCCCTTTATAGGACCCCTAGTCAGTGAAGCCCCGCCCCCTAATCAGGGCTCAGCTTCTCTCCCAGCACAAAGCCCCTACACATACAGATGCTACCAATACAAAACCAAACACACACACAAATGACTTCTCCTCCAACAGAACTCCCACTCAAACTCCCCTGTTTACAGCTCTGTTTGCTAGCTCCTGTACCGCTGCAGCTGTCTGTGCAGCTGCCTGACTGGCTGCTCCCCTTATAGGACCCGTAGTCAGTGAAGCCCGGCCCCCTAATCAGGGCTCAGCTTTTCTCCCAGCACAAAGCCCCTACACATACAGATACTACCAATACAAAACCAAACACACACAAATACCTTCTCTTCCAACAGAAGTCCCACTCAAACTCTCCTGTTTACAGCTCTGTTTGCTAGCTCCTGTGCCGCTGCCTGACTGGCTGCTCCCTTTATAGGACCCCTCGTCAGTGAAGCCCCGCCCCCTAATCAGGGCTCAGCTTCTCTCCCAGCACAAAGCCCCTCCAAGCCTCTACACATACAGATAGCAACAATACAAAACCAAACACACACACAAATACCTTCTCCTCCAACAGAACTCCCACTCAAGCTCCCCTGTTTACAGCTCTCTTTGCTAGCTCCTGTGCCACTGCAGCTGTCTGTGCCGCTGCCTGACTAGCTGCTGCCTTTATAGGACCCCTAGTCAGTGAAGCCAGCCCCCTAATCAGGGCTCAGCTTCTCTCTCAGCACAAAGCCCCTACACATACAGATACCACCAACACAAAACCAAACACACACAAATACCTTCTCCTCCAACAGTACTCCCACTCAAACTCCCCTATTTACAGCTCTCTTTGCTAGCTCCTGTACCGCTGCAGCTGTCTGTGTCGCTGCCTGACTGGCTGCTCCCTTTATAGGACCCCTCGTCAGTGAAGCCCCGCCCCCTAATCAGGGCTCAGCTTCTCTCCCAGCACAAAGCCCCTCCAAGCCTCTACACATACAGATACCACCAATACAAAACCAAACACACACAAATACCTTCTCCTCCAACAGAACTCCCACTCCAACTCCCCTGTTTACAGCTCTCTTTGCTAGCTCCTGTGCCACTGCAGCTGTCTGTGCCGCTGCCTGACTGGCTGCTGCCTTTATAGAACCCCTAGTCAGAGAAGCCCCGCCCCCTAATCAGGGCTCAGCTTCTCTCCCAGCACAAAGCCCCTACACATACAGATGCTACCAATACAAAACCAAACACAGACAAATACCTTCTCCTCCAACAAAACTCCACTCAAACTCCCCTGTTTACAGCTCTGTTTGCTAGCTCCTGTGCCCCTGCAGCTGTCTGTGACGCTGCCTGACTGGCTGCTACAATCATAGGACCCCTAGTCAGCGAAGCCCCGCCCCCTAATCAGGGCTCAGCTTCTCTCCCAGCACAAAGCCCCTCCAAGCCTCTACAAATACAGATACCACCAATACAAAACCAAACACACACACAAATACCTTCTCCTCAAACAGAACTCCCACTCAAACTCCCCTGTTTACAGCTCTATTTGCTAGCTCCAGTGCCGCTGCAGCTGTCTGTGCCGCTGCCTGACTGGTTGGTACCTTTATAGGACCCCTAGTCAGGGAAGCCCCGCCCCCTAATCAGGGCTCAGATTCTCTCCCAGCACAAAACCTCTACTCATACAGACACTACCAATACAAAACCAAACACACAAATACCTTCTCCTCCAACAGAACTCCCTCTCAAACTCATCTGTTTACAGCTCTGTTTGCTAGCTCCTGTGCCGCTGCAGCTGTCTGTTCCCCTGCCTGACTGGCTGCTCCCTTTATAGGACCCCTAGTCAGTGAAGCCCCGCCCCCTAATCAGGGCTCTGCTTTTCTCCCAGCACAAAGCCCCTACACATACAGATACTACCAATACAATACCAAACACACACACAAATACCTTCTCCTCCAACAGAAGTCCCACTCAAACTCCCCTGTTTACAGCTCTGTTTGCTAGCTCCTGTGCCGCTGCCTGACTGGCTGCTACCTTTATAGGACCCCTTGTCAGTGAAGCCCCGCCCCCTAATCAGGGCTCAGCTTTTCTCCCAGCACAAAGACCCTACACATACAGATACTACCAATACAAAACCAAACACACACAAATACCTTCTCTTCCAACAGAACTCCCACTCAAACTCCCCTGTTTACAGCTCTGTTTGCCAGCTCCTGTACCGCTGCAGATGTCTGTGCCGCTGCCTGACTGGTTGGTACCTTTATAGGACCCCTAGTCAGGGAAGCCCCGCCCCCTAATCAGGGCTCAGCTTCTCTCCCAGCACAAAGCCCCTCCAAGCCTCTACACATACAGATACCACCAATACAAAACCAAACACACACACAAATACCTTCTCCTCAAACAGAACTCCCACTCAAACTCCCCTGTTTACAGCTCTATTTGCTAGCTCCAGTGCCGCTGCAGATGTCTGTGCCGCTGCCTGACTGGTTGGTACCTTTATAGGACCCCTAGTCAGGGAAGCCCCGCCCGCTAATCAGGGCTCAGCTTCTCTCCCAGCACAAAGCCCCTACACATACAGATACTACCAATACAAAACCAAACACACACAAATGCCTTCTCCTCCAACAGAACTCCCACTCAGACTCCCCTGTTTACAGCTCTGTTTGCTAGCTCCTGTGCCGCTGCCTGACTGGCTGCTACCTTTATAGGAACCCTAGTCAATGAAGCCCGCCCCCTAATCAGGGCTGAGCTTCGCTCCCAGCACAAAGCCCCTCCAGGCCTCTACACATACAGATACTACCAATACAATACCAAACACACACACAAATACCTTCTCCTCCAACAGAAGTCCCACTCAAACTCCCCTGTTTACAGCTCTGTTTGCTAGCTCCTGTACCGCTGCAGATGTCTGTGTCGCTGCCTGACTGGCTGCTCCCTTTATAGGACCCCTCGTCAGTGAAGCCCCGCCCCCTAATCAGGGCTCAGCTTCTCTCTCAGCACAAAGCCCCTACACATACAGATACCACCAACACAAAACCAAACACACACAAATACCTTATCCTCCAACAGAACTCCCACTCAAACTCCCCTGTTTACAGCTCTGTTTGCTAGCTCCTGTGCCGCTGCAGCTGTCCGTGCCACCGCCTGACTGGCTGCTCCCTTTATAGGACCCCTAGTCAGTGAAGCCCCGCCCCCTAATCAGGGCTCAGCTTCTCTCCCAGCACAAAGCCTCTACACATACAGATGCTACCAATACAAAACCAAACACACACACAAATGCCTTCTCCTCCAACAGAACTCCCACTCAAACTCCCCTGTTTACAGCTCTGTTTGCTAGCTCCTGTGCCGCTGCCAGACTGGCTGCTACCTTTATAGGACCCCTAGTCAGTGAAGCCCCGCCCCCTAATCAGGGCTCAGCTTCGCTCCCAGCACAAAGCCCCTCCAAGCCTCTACACATACAGATACTACCAATACAAAACCGAAAACACAAAAAAATACCTTCTCCTCCAACAGAACTCCCACTCAAACTCCCCTGTTTACAGCTCTGTTTGCTAGCTCCTGTACCGCTGCAGCTGTCTGTGCAGCTGCCTGACTGGCTGCTACCTTTATAGGACGCCTAGACAGTGAAGCCCCGCCCCTTTTCAGGGCTCAGCTTCTCTCCCAGCACAAAGCCTCTACACATACAGATACTACCAATACAAAACCAAACACACACAAACACCTTCTCCTCCAACAGAACTCCCACTCATACTCCCCTGTTTACAGCTCTGTTTGCTAGCTCCTGTGCCGCTGCCTGACTGGCTGCTACCTTTCTAGGACCCCTAGTCAGTGAAGCCCCGCCCCCTAATCAGGGCTCAGCTTTTCTCCCAGCACAAAGACCCTACACATACAGATACTACCAATACAAAACCAAACACACACAAATACCTTCTCTTCCAACAGAACTCCCACTCAAACTCCCCTGTTTACAGCTCTGTTTGCTAGCTCCTGTGCCGCTGCCAGACTGGCTGCTACCTTTATAGGACCCCTAGTCAGTGAAGCCCCGCCCCCTAATCAGGGCTCAGCTTCGCTCCCAGCACAAAGCCCCTCCAAGCCTCTACACATACAGATACTACCAATACAAAACCAAAAACACACAAAAATACCTTGTCCTCCAACAGAACTCCCACTCAAACTCCCCTGTTTACAGCTCTGTTTGCTAGCTCCTGTACCGCTGCAGCTGTCTGTGTCGCTGCCTGACTGGCTGCTCCCTTTCTAGGACCCCTAGTCAGTGAAGCCCCACCCCCTTTTCAGGGCTCAGCTTCTCTCCCAGCACAAAGCCTCTACACATACAGATACTACCAATACAAAACCAAACACACACAAACACCTTCTCCTCCAACAGAACTCCCACTCATACTCCCCTGTTTACAGCTCTGTTTGCTAGCTCCTGTGCCGCTGCCTGACTGGCTGCTACCTTTATAGGACCCCTTGTCAGTGAAGCCCCGCCCCCTAATCAGGGCTCAGCTTTTCTCCCAGCACAAAGACCCTACACATACAGATACTACCAATACAAAACCAAACACACACAAATACCTTCTCTTCCAACAGAACTCCCACTCAAACTCCCCTGTTTACAGCTCTGTTTGCTAGCTTCTGTACCGCTGCAGCTGTCTGTGTCGCTGCCTGACTGGCTGCTACCTTTATAGGACCCCTAGTCAGTGAAGCCCCGCCCCCTAATCAGGGCTCAGCTTTTCTCCCAGCACAAAGACCCTACACATACAGGTACTACCAATACAAAACCAAACACACACAAATACCTTCTTTTCCAACAGAACTCCCACTCAAACTCCCCTGTTTACAGCTCTGTTTGCTAGCTCCTGTACCGCTGCAGCTGTCTGTGCAGCTGCCTGACTGGCTGCTCCCTTTATAGGACCCCTAGTCAGTGAAGCCCCGCCCCCTAATCAGGGCTCAGCTTCTCTCGCAGCACAAAGCCCCTACACATACTGATACCACCAATACAAAACCAAACACACACACAAATACCTTCTCCTCCAACAGAACTCCCACTCAGACTCCCCTGTTCACAGCTCTGTTTGCTAGCTCCTGTGCCGCTGCCTGACTGGCTGCTACCTTTATAGGACCCCTAGTCAGTGAAGCCCCGCCCCCTAATCAGGGCTCAGCTTCGCTCCCAGCACAAAGCCCCTCCAAGCCTCTACACATACAGATACTACCAATACAAAACCAAACACGCACAAATAGCTTCTCCTCCAACAGAACTCCCACTCAAACTCCCCTGTTTACAGCTCTATTTGCTAGCTCCAGTGCCGCTGCAGCTGTCTGTGCCGCTGCCTGACTGGTTGGTACCTTTATAGGACCCCTAGTCAGGGAAGCCCCGCCCCCTAATCAGGGCTCAGATTCTCTCCCAGCACAAAGCCTCTACTCATACAGACACTACCAATATAAAACCAAACACACAAATACCTTCTCCTCCAACAGAACTCCCTCTCAAACTCACCTGTTTACAGCTCTGTTTGCTAGCTCCTGTGCCGCTGCAGCTGTCTGTGCCCCTGCCTGACTGGCTGCTCCCTTTATAGGACCCCTAGTCAGTGAAGCCCCGCCCCCTAATCAGGGCTCAGCTTCGCTCCCAGCACAAAGCCCCTCCAAGCCTCTACACATACAGATACTACCAATACAATACCAAACACACACACAAATACCTTCTCCTCCAACAGAAGTCCCACTCAAACTCCCCTGTTTACAGCTCTGTTTGCTAGCTCCTGTGCCGCTGCCTGACTGGCTGCTACCTTTATAGGACCCCTCGTCAGTGAAGCCCCGCCCGCTAATCAGGGCTCAGCTTCTCTCCCAGCACAAAGCCCCTACACATACAGATACCACCAATACAAAACCAAACACACACACAAATGCCTTCTCCTCCAACAGAACTCCCACTCAGACTCCCCTGTTTACAGCTCTGTTTGCTAGCTCCTGTGCCGCTGCCTGACTGGCTGCTACCTTTATAGGAACCCTAGTCAGTGAAGCCCCGCCCCCTAATCAGGGCTCAGCTTCTCTCCCAGCACAAAGCCCCTCCAAGCCTCTACACATACAGATACTACCAGTACAAAACCAAACACACACACAAATAGCTTCTCCTCCAACAGAACTCCCACTCAAAGTCCCCTATTTACAGCCCTGTTTGCTAGCTCCTGTACCGCTGCAGTTGTCTGTGTCGCTGCCTGACTGGCTGCTCCCTTTATAGGACCCCTCGTCAGTGAAGCCCCGCCCCCTAATCAGGGCTCAGCTTCTCTCCCTGCACAAAGCCCCTCCAAGCCTCTACACGTACAGATACCACCAATACAAAACCAAACACACACAAATACCTTCTCCTCCAACAGAACTCCCACTCAAACTCCCCTGTTTACAGCTCTCTTTGCTAGCTCCTGTGCCACTGCAGCTGTCTGTGCCGCTGCCTGACTGGCTGCTGCCTTTATAGGACCCCTTGTCAGTGAAGCCCCGCCCCCTAATCAGGGCTCAGCTTCTCTCCCAGCACAAAGCTCCTCCAAGCCTCTACAAATACAGATACCACCAATACAAAACCAAACACACACACAAATACCTTCTCCTCAAACAGAACTCCCACTCAAACTCCCCTGTTTACAGCTCTATTTGCTAGCTCCAGTGCCGCTGCAGCTGTCTGTGCCGCTGCCTGACTGGCTGGTACCTTTATAGGACCCCTAGTCAGGGAAGCCCCGCCCGCTAATCAGGGCTCAGCTTTTCTCCCAGCACAAAGACCCTACACATACAGATACTACCAATACAATACCAAACACACACAAATACCTTCTCTTCCAACAGAACTCCCACTCAAACTCCCGTGTTTACAGCACTGTTTGCTAGCTCCTGTGCTGCTGCCTGACTGGCTGCTAGCTTTATAGGACCCCTAGTCAGGGAAGTCCCGCCCCCTAATAAGGGCTCAGCTTCTCTCCCAGCACAAAGCCCCTCCAAGCCTCTACACATACAAATACTACCAGTACAAAACCAAACACACACAAATACCTTCTCCTCGAACAGAACTCCCGCTCAAACTCCCCTGTTTACAGCTCTGTTTGCTAGCTCCTGTACCGCTGCAGCTCTCTGTGCCGCTGCCTGACTGGCTGCTCCCTTTATAGGACCCCTCGTCAGTGAAGCCCCGCCCCCTAATCAGGGCTCAGCTTCTCTCCCAGCACAAAGCCCCTCCAAGCCTCTACACATACAGATACCAACAATACAAAACCAAACACACACACAAATACCTTCTCCTCCAACAGAACTCCCACTCAAACTACCCTGTTTACAGCTCTCTTTGCTTGCTCCTGTGCCACTGCAGCTGTCTGTGCCGCTGCCTTACTGGCTGCTGCCTTTATAGGACCCCTAGTCAGTGAAGCCAGCCCCCTAATCAGTGCTCAGCTTCTCTCTCAGCACAAAGCCCCTACACATACAGATAACACCAACTCAAAACCAAACACACACAAATACCTTCTCCTCCAACAGAACTCCAACTAAAACTCCCCTGTTTACAGCTCTGTTTGCTAGCTCCTGTGCCGCTGCAGCTGTCCGTGCCACCGCCTGACTGGCTGCTCCCTTTATAGAACCCCTAGTCAGTGAAGCCCCGCCCCCTAATCAGGGCTCAGCTTCTCTCCCAGCACAAAGCCCCTCCAAGCCTCTACACATACAGATACTACCAATACAAAACCAAACACACACAAATACCTTCTCCTCCAACAGAACTCCCGCTCAAACTCCCCTGTTTACAGCTCTGTTTGCTAGCTCCTGTACCGCTGCAGCTGTCTGTGCAGCTGCCTGACTGGCTGCTCCCCTTATAGGACCCGTAGTCAGTGAAGCCCGGCCCCCTAATCAGGGCTCAGCTTTTCTCCCAGCACAAAGCCCCTACACATACAGATACTACCAATACAAAACCAAACACACACAAATACCTTCTCTTCCAACAGAAGTCCCACTCAAACTCCCCTGTTTACAGCTCTGTTTGCTAGCTCCTGTGCCGCTGCCTGACTGGCTGCTCCCTTTATAGGACCCCTCGTCAGTGAAGCCCCGCCCCCTAATCAGGGCTCAGCTTCTCTCCCAGCACAAAGCCCCTCCAAGCCTCTACACATACAGATACCAACAATACAAAACCAAACACACACACAAATACCTTCTCCTCCAACAGAACTCCCACTCAAACTCCCCTGTTTACAGCTCTGTTTGCTAGCTCCTGTGCCACTGCAGCTGTCTGTGCCGCTGCCTGACTGGCTGCTGCCTTTATAGAACCCCTAGTCAGAGAAGCCCCGCCCCCTAATCAGGGCTCAGCTTCTCTCCCAGCACAAAGCCCCTACACATACAGATGCTACCAATACAAAACCAAACACAGACAAATACCTTCTCCTCCAACAGAACTCCACTCAAACTCCCTTGTTTACAGCTCTGTTTGCTAGCTCCTGTGCCCCTGCAGCTGTCTGTGACGCTGCCTGACTGGCTGCTACAATCATAGGACCCCTAGTCAGCGAAGCCCCGCCCCCTAATCAGGGCTCAACTTCTCTCCCAGCACAAAGCCCCTCCAAGCCTCTACACATACAGATACCAACAATACAAAACCAAACACACACACAAATACCTTCTCCTCCAACAGAACTCCCACTCAAACTCCCCTGTTTACAGCTCTGTTTGCTAGCTCCTGTGCCGCTGCAGCTGTCCGTGCCGCCGCCTGACTGGCTGCTCCCTTTATAGGACCCCTAGTCAGTGAAGCCCCGCCCCCTAATCAGGGCTCAGCTTCTCTCCCAGCACAAAGCCCCTACACATACAGATGCTACCAATACAAAACCAAACACACACACAAATGACTTCTCCTCCAACAGAACTCCCACTCAAACTCCCCTGTTTACAGCTCTGTTTGCTAGCTCCTGTACCGCTGCAGCTGTCTGTGCAGCTGCCTGACTGGCTGCTCCCCTTATAGGACCCGTAGTCAGTGAAGCCCGGCCCCCTAATCAGGGCTCAGCTTTTCTCCCAGCACAAAGCCCCTACACATACAGATACTACCAATACAAAACCAAACACACACAAATACCTTCTCTTCCAACAGAAGTCCCACTCAAACTCTCCTGTTTACAGCTCTGTTTGCTAGCTCCTGTGCCGCTGCCTGACTGGCTGCTCCCTTTATAGGACCCCTCGTCAGTGAAGCCCCGCCCCCTAATCAGGGCTCAGCTTCTCTCCCAGCACAAAGCCCCTCCAAGCCTCTACACATACAGATAGCAACAATACAAAACCAAACACACACACAAATACCTTCTCCTCCAACAGAACTCCCACTCAAGCTCCCCTGTTTACAGCTCTCTTTGCTAGCTCCTGTGCCACTGCAGCTGTCTGTGCCGCTGCCTGACTAGCTGCTGCCTTTATAGGACCCCTAGTCAGTGAAGCCAGCCCCCTAATCAGGGCTCAGCTTCTCTCTCAGCACAAAGCCCCTACACATACAGATACCACCAACACAAAACCAAACACACACAAATACCTTCTCCTCCAACAGTACTCCCACTCAAACTCCCCTATTTACAGCTCTCTTTGCTAGCTCCTGTACCGCTGCAGCTGTCTGTGTCGCTGCCTGACTGGCTGCTCCCTTTATAGGACCCCTCGTCAGTGAAGCCCCGCCCCCTAATCAGGGCTCAGCTTCTCTCCCAGCACAAAGCCCCTCCAAGCCTCTACACATACAGATACCACCAATACAAAACCAAACACACACAAATACCTTCTCCTCCAACAGAACTCCCACTCCAACTCCCCTGTTTACAGCTCTCTTTGCTAGCTCCTGTGCCACTGCAGCTGTCTGTGCCGCTGCCTGACTGGCTGCTGCCTTTATAGAACCCCTAGTCAGAGAAGCCCCGCCCCCTAATCAGGGCTCAGCTTCTCTCCCAGCACAAAGCCCCTACACATACAGATGCTACCAATACAAAACCAAACACAGACAAATACCTTCTCCTCCAACAAAACTCCACTCAAACTCCCCTGTTTACAGCTCTGTTTGCTAGCTCCTGTGCCCCTGCAGCTGTCTGTGACGCTGCCTGACTGGCTGCTACAATCATAGGACCCCTAGTCAGCGAAGCCCCGCCCCCTAATCAGGGCTCAGCTTCTCTCCCAGCACAAAGCCCCTCCAAGCCTCTACAAATACAGATACCACCAATACAAAACCAAACACACACACAAATACCTTCTCCTCAAACAGAACTCCCACTCAAACTCCCCTGTTTACAGCTCTATTTGCTAGCTCCAGTGCCGCTGCAGCTGTCTGTGCCGCTGCCTGACTGGTTGGTACCTTTATAGGACCCCTAGTCAGGGAAGCCCCGCCCCCTAATCAGGGCTCAGATTCTCTCCCAGCACAAAACCTCTACTCATACAGACACTACCAATACAAAACCAAACACACAAATACCTTCTCCTCCAACAGAACTCCCTCTCAAACTCATCTGTTTACAGCTCTGTTTGCTAGCTCCTGTGCCGCTGCCTGACTGGCTGCTACCTTTATAGGAACCCTAGTCAATGAAGCCCGCCCCCTAATCAGGGCTGAGCTTCGCTCCCAGCACAAAGCCCCTCCAGGCCTCTACACATACAGATACTACCAATACAATACCAAACACACACACAAATACCTTCTCCTCCAACAGAAGTCCCACTCAAACTCCCCTGTTTACAGCTCTGTTTGCTAGCTCCTGTACCGCTGCAGATGTCTGTGTCGCTGCCTGACTGGCTGCTCCCTTTATAGGACCCCTCGTCAGTGAAGCCCCGCCCCCTAATCAGGGCTCAGCTTCTCTCTCAGCACAAAGCCCCTACACATACAGATACCACCAACACAAAACCAAACACACACAAATACCTTATCCTCCAACAGAACTCCCACTCAAACTCCCCTGTTTACAGCTCTGTTTGCTAGCTCCTGTGCCGCTGCAGCTGTCCGTGCCACCGCCTGACTGGCTGCTCCCTTTATAGGACCCCTAGTCAGTGAAGCCCCGCCCCCTAATCAGGGCTCAGCTTCTCTCCCAGCACAAAGCCTCTACACATACAGATGCTACCAATACAAAACCAAACACACACACAAATGCCTTCTCCTCCAACAGAACTCCCACTCAAACTCCCCTGTTTACAGCTCTGTTTGCTAGCTCCTGTGCCGCTGCCAGACTGGCTGCTACCTTTATAGGACCCCTAGTCAGTGAAGCCCCGCCCCCTAATCAGGGCTCAGCTTCGCTCCCAGCACAAAGCCCCTCCAAGCCTCTACACATACAGATACTACCAATACAAAACCGAAAACACAAAAAAATACCTTCTCCTCCAACAGAACTCCCACTCAAACTCCCCTGTTTACAGCTCTGTTTGCTAGCTCCTGTACCGCTGCAGCTGTCTGTGCAGCTGCCTGACTGGCTGCTACCTTTATAGGACGCCTAGACAGTGAAGCCCCGCCCCCTTTTCAGGGCTCAGCTTCTCTCCCAGCACAAAGCCTCTACACATACAGATACTACCAATACAAAACCAAACACACACAAACACCTTCTCCTCCAACAGAACTCCCACTCATACTCCCCTGTTTACAGCTCTGTTTGCTAGCTCCTGTGCCGCTGCCTGACTGGCTGCTACCTTTCTAGGACCCCTAGTCAGTGAAGCCCCGCCCCCTAATCAGGGCTCAGCTTTTCTCCCAGCACAAAGACCCTACACATACAGATACTACCAATACAAAACCAAACACACACAAATACCTTCTCTTCCAACAGAACTCCCACTCAAACTCCCCTGTTTACAGCTCTGTTTGCTAGCTCCTGTGCCGCTGCCAGACTGGCTGCTACCTTTATAGGACCCCTAGTCAGTGAAGCCCCGCCCCCTAATCAGGGCTCAGCTTCGCTCCCAGCACAAAGCCCCTCCAAGCCTCTACACATACAGATACTACCAATACAAAACCAAAAACACACAAAAATACCTTGTCCTCCAACAGAACTCCCACTCAAACTCCCCTGTTTACAGCTCTGTTTGCTAGCTCCTGTACCGCTGCAGCTGTCTGTGTCGCTGCCTGACTGGCTGCTCCCTTTCTAGGACCCCTAGTCAGTGAAGCCCCACCCCCTTTTCAGGGCTCAGCTTCTCTCCCAGCACAAAGCCTCTACACATACAGATACTACCAATACAAAACCAAACACACACAAACACCTTCTCCTCCAACAGAACTCCCACTCATACTCCCCTGTTTACAGCTCTGTTTGCTAGCTCCTGTGCCGCTGCCTGACTGGCTGCTACCTTTATAGGACCCCTTGTCAGTGAAGCCCCGCCCCCTAATCAGGGCTCAGCTTTTCTCCCAGCACAAAGACCCTACACATACAGATACTACCAATACAAAACCAAACACACACAAATACCTTCTCTTCCAACAGAACTCCCACTCAAACTCCCCTGTTTACAGCTCTGTTTGCTAGCTTCTGTACCGCTGCAGCTGTCTGTGTCGCTGCCTGACTGGCTGCTACCTTTATAGGACCCCTAGTCAGTGAAGCCCCGCCCCCTAATCAGGGCTCAGCTTTTCTCCCAGCACAAAGACCCTACACATACAGGTACTACCAATACAAAACCAAACACACACAAATACCTTCTTTTCCAACAGAACTCCCACTCAAACTCCCCTGTTTACAGCTCTGTTTGCTAGCTCCTGTACCGCTGCAGCTGTCTGTGCAGCTGCCTGACTGGCTGCTCCCTTTATAGGACCCCTAGTCAGTGAAGCCCCGCCCCCTAATCAGGGCTCAGCTTCTCTCGCAGCACAAAGCCCCTACACATACTGATACCACCAATACAAAACCAAACACACACACAAATACCTTCTCCTCCAACAGAACTCCCACTCAGACTCCCCTGTTCACAGCTCTGTTTGCTAGCTCCTGTGCCGCTGCCTGACTGGCTGCTACCTTTATAGGACCCCTAGTCAGTGAAGCCCCGCCCCCTAATCAGGGCTCAGCTTCGCTCCCAGCACAAAGCCCCTCCAAGCCTCTACACATACAGATACTACCAATACAAAACCAAACACGCACAAATAGCTTCTCCTCCAACAGAACTCCCACTCAAAGTCCCCTATTTACAGCTCTGTTTGCTAGCTCCTGTACCGCTGCAGCTGTCTGTGTCGCTGCCTGACTGGCTGCTCGCTTTATAGGACCCCTCGTCAGTGAAGCCCCGCCCCCTAATCAGGGCTCAGCTTCTCTCCCAGCACAAAGCCCCTCCAAGCCTCTACACATACAGATACCACCAATACAAAACCAAACACACACACAAATACCTTCTCCTCAAACAGAACTCCCACTCAAACTCCCCTGTTTACAGCTCTATTTGCTAGCTCCAGTGCCGCTGCAGCTGTCTGTGCCGCTGCCTGACTGGTTGGTACCTTTATAGGACCCCTAGTCAGGGAAGCCCCGCCCCCTAATCAGGGCTCAGATTCTCTCCCAGCACAAAGCCTCTACTCATACAGACACTACCAATATAAAACCAAACACACAAATACCTTCTCCTCCAACAGAACTCCCTCTCAAACTCACCTGTTTACAGCTCTGTTTGCTAGCTCCTGTGCCGCTGCAGCTGTCTGTGCCCCTGCCTGACTGGCTGCTCCCTTTATAGGACCCCTAGTCAGTGAAGCCCCGCCCCCTAATCAGGGCTCAGCTTCGCTCCCAGCACAAAGCCCCTCCAAGCCTCTACACATACAGATACTACCAATACAATACCAAACTCACACACAAATACCTTCTCCTCCAACAGAAGTCCCACTCAAACTCCCCTGTTTACAGCTCTGTTTGCTAGCTCCTGTGCCGCTGCCTGACTGGCTGCTACCTTTATAGGACCCCTCGTCAGTGAAGCCCCGCCCGCTAATCAGGGCTCAGCTTCTCTCCCAGCACAAAGCCCCTACACATACAGATACCACCAATACAAAACCAAACACACACACAAATGCCTTCTCCTCCAACAGAACTCCCACTCAGACTCCCCTGTTTACAGCTCTGTTTGCTAGCTCCTGTGCCGCTGCCTGACTGGCTGCTACCTTTATAGGAACCCTAGTCAGTGAAGCCCCGCCCCCTAATCAGGGCTCAGCTTCTCTCCCAGCACAAAGCCCCTCCAAGCCTCTACACATACAGATACTACCAGTACAAAACCAAACACACACACAAATAGCTTCTCCTCCAACAGAACTCCCACTCAAAGTCCCCTATTTACAGCCCTGTTTGCTAGCTCCTGTACCGCTGCAGTTGTCTGTGTCGCTGCCTGACTGGCTGCTCCCTTTATAGGACCCCTCGTCAGTGAAGCCCCGCCCCCTAATCAGGGCTCAGCTTCTCTCCCTGCACAAAGCCCCTCCAAGCCTCTACACGTACAGATACCACCAATACAAAACCAAACACACACAAATACCTTCTCCTCCAACAGAACTCCCACTCAAACTCCCCTGTTTACAGCTCTCTTTGCTAGCTCCTGTGCCACTGCAGCTGTCTGTGCCGCTGCCTGACTGGCTGCTGCCTTTATAGGACCCCTTGTCAGTGAAGCCCCGCCCCCTAATCAGGGCTCAGCTTCTCTCCCAGCACAAAGCCCCTCCAAGCCTCTACACATACAGATACTACCAATACAATACCAAACACACACACAAATACCTTCTCCTCCAACAGAAGTCCCACTCAAACTCCCCTGTTTACAGCTCTGTTTGCTAGCTCCTGTACCGCTGCAGATGTCTGTGTCGCTGCCTGACTGGCTGCTCCCTTTATAGGACCCCTCGTCAGTGAAGCCCCGCCCCCTAATCAGGGCTCAGCATCTCTCCCAGCACAAAGCCCCTCCAAGCCTCTGCACATACAGATACCAACAATACAAAACCAAACACACACACAAATACCTTCTCCTCCAACAGAACTCCCACTCAAACTCCCCTGTTTACAGCTCTGTTTGCTAGCTCCTGTGCCGCTGCAGCTGTCCGTGCCGCCGCCTGACTGGCTGCTCCCTTTATAGGACCCCTAGTCAGTGAAGCCCCGCCCCCTAATCAGGGCTCAGCTTCGCTCCCAGCACAAAGCCCCTACACATACAGATACTACCAATACAAAACCAAACACGCACAAATAGCTTCTCCTCCAACAGAACTCCCACTCAAAGTCCCCTATTTACATCTCTGTTTGCTAGCTCCTGTACCGCTGCAGCTGTCTGTGTCGCTGCCTGACTGGCTGCTCCCTTTATAGGACCCCTCGTCAGTGAAGCCCCGCCCCCTAATCAGGGCTCAGCTTCTCTCCCAGCACAAAGCCCCTCCAAGCCTCTACACATACAGATACCACCAATACAAAACCAAACACACACACAAATACCTTCTCCTCAAACAGAACTCCCACTCAAACTCCCCTGTTTACAGCTCTATTTGCTAGCTCCAGTGCCGCTGCAGCTGTCTGTGCCGCTGCCTGACTGGTTGGTACCTTTATAGGACCCCTAGTCAGTGAAGCCCCGCCCCCTAATCAGGGCTCTGCTTTTCTCCCAGCACAAAGCCCCTACACATACAGATACTACCAATACAATACCAAACACACACACAAATACCTTCTCCTCCAACAGAACTCCCACTCAAACTCCCCTGTTTACAGCTCTGTTTGCTAGCTCCTGTGCCGCTGCCTGACTGGCTGCTACCTTTATAGGACCCCTCGTCAGTGAAGCCCCGCCCCCTAATCAGGGCTCAGCTTCTCTCCCAGCACAAAGCCCCTCCAAGCCTCTACACATACAGATACCACCAATACAAAACCAAACACACACACAAATACCTTCTCCTCAAACAGAACTCCCACTCAAACTCCCCTGTTTACAGCTCTATTTGCTAGCTCCTGTGCCGCTGCAGCTGTCTGTGCCCCTGCCTGACTGGCTGCTCCCTTTATAGGACCCCTAGTCAGTAAAGCCCCGCCCCCTAATCAGGGCTCAGCTTCGCTCCCAGCACAAAGCCCCTCCAAGCCTCTACACATACAGATACTACCAATACAATACCAAACACACACAAATACCTTCTCCTCCAACAGAACTCCCACTCAAACTCCCCTGTTTACAGCTCTATTTGCTAGCTCCAGTGCCGCTGCAGCTGTCTGTGCCGCTGCCTGACTGGCTGGTACCTTTATAGGACCCCTAGTCAGGGAAGCCCCGCCCCCTAATCAGGGCTCAGCTTTTCTCCCAGCACAAAGACCCTACACATACAGATACTACCAAAACAAAACCAAACACACACAAATACCTTCTCTTCCAACAGAACTCCCACTCAAACTCCCCTGTTTACAGCTCTGTTTGCTAGCTCCTGTACCGCTGCAGCTGTCTGTGCAGCTGCCTGACTGGCTGCTCCCCTTATAGGACCCGTAGTCAGTGAAGCCCGGCCCCCTAATCAGGGCTCAGCTTTTCTCCCAGCACAAAGCCCCTACACATACAGATACTACCAATACAAAACCAAACACACACAAATACCTTCTCTTCCAACAGAAGTCCCACTCAAACTCCCCTGTTTACAGCTCTGTTTGCTAGCTCCTGTGCCGCTGCCTGACTGGCTGCTCCCTTTATAGGACCCCTCGTCAGTGAAGCCCCGCCCCCTAATCAGGGCTCAGCTTCTCTCCCAGCACAAAGCCCCTCCAAGCCTCTACACATACAGATACCAACAATACAAAACCAAACACACACACAAATACCTTCTCCTCCAACAGAACTCCCACTCAAACTCCCCTGTTTACAGCTCTGTTTGCTAGCTCCTGTGCCACTGCAGCTGTCTGTGCCGCTGCCTGACTGGCTGCTGCCTTTATAGAACCCCTAGTCAGAGAAGCCCCGCCCCCTAATCAGGGCTCAGCTTCTCTCCCAGCACAAAGCCCCTACACATACAGATGCTACCAATACAAAACCAAACACAGACAAATACCTTCTCCTCCAACAGAACTCCACTCAAACTCCCTTGTTTACAGCTCTGTTTGCTAGCTCCTGTGCCCCTGCAGCTGTCTGTGACGCTGCCTGACTGGCTGCTACAATCATAGGACCCCTAGTCAGCGAAGCCCCGCCCCCTAATCAGGGCTCAACTTCTCTCCCAGCACAAAGCCCCTCCAAGCCTCTACACATACAGATACCAACAATACAAAACCAAACACACACACAAATACCTTCTCCTCCAACAGAACTCCCACTCAAACTCCCCTGTTTACAGCTCTGTTTGCTAGCTCCTGTGCCGCTGCAGCTGTCCGTGCCGCCGCCTGACTGGCTGCTCCCTTTATAGGACCCCTAGTCAGTGAAGCCCCGCCCCCTAATCAGGGCTCAGCTTCTCTCCCAGCACAAAGCCCCTACACATACAGATGCTACCAATACAAAACCAAACACACACACAAATGACTTCTCCTCCAACAGAACTCCCACTCAAACTCCCCTGTTTACAGCTCTGTTTGCTAGCTCCTGTACCGCTGCAGCTGTCTGTGCAGCTGCCTGACTGGCTGCTCCCCTTATAGGACCCGTAGTCAGTGAAGCCCGGCCCCCTAATCAGGGCTCAGCTTTTCTCCCAGCACAAAGCCCCTACACATACAGATACTACCAATACAAAACCAAACACACACAAATACCTTCTCTTCCAACAGAAGTCCCACTCAAACTCTCCTGTTTACAGCTCTGTTTGCTAGCTCCTGTGCCGCTGCCTGACTGGCTGCTCCCTTTATAGGACCCCTCGTCAGTGAAGCCCCGCCCCCTAATCAGGGCTCAGCTTCTCTCCCAGCACAAAGCCCCTCCAAGCCTCTACACATACAGATAGCAACAATACAAAACCAAACACACACACAAATACCTTCTCCTCCAACAGAACTCCCACTCAAGCTCCCCTGTTTACAGCTCTCTTTGCTAGCTCCTGTGCCACTGCAGCTGTCTGTGCCGCTGCCTGACTAGCTGCTGCCTTTATAGGACCCCTAGTCAGTGAAGCCAGCCCCCTAATCAGGGCTCAGCTTCTCTCTCAGCACAAAGCCCCTACACATACAGATACCACCAACACAAAACCAAACACACACAAATACCTTCTCCTCCAACAGTACTCCCACTCAAACTCCCCTATTTACAGCTCTCTTTGCTAGCTCCTGTACCGCTGCAGCTGTCTGTGTCGCTGCCTGACTGGCTGCTCCCTTTATAGGACCCCTCGTCAGTGAAGCCCCGCCCCCTAATCAGGGCTCAGCTTCTCTCCCAGCACAAAGCCCCTCCAAGCCTCTACACATACAGATACCACCAATACAAAACCAAACACACACAAATACCTTCTCCTCCAACAGAACTCCCACTCCAACTCCCCTGTTTACAGCTCTCTTTGCTAGCTCCTGTGCCACTGCAGCTGTCTGTGCCGCTGCCTGACTGGCTGCTGCCTTTATAGAACCCCTAGTCAGAGAAGCCCCGCCCCCTAATCAGGGCTCAGCTTCTCTCCCAGCACAAAGCCCCTACACATACAGATGCTACCAATACAAAACCAAACACAGACAAATACCTTCTCCTCCAACAAAACTCCACTCAAACTCCCCTGTTTACAGCTCTGTTTGCTAGCTCCTGTGCCCCTGCAGCTGTCTGTGACGCTGCCTGACTGGCTGCTACAATCATAGGACCCCTAGTCAGCGAAGCCCCGCCCCCTAATCAGGGCTCAGCTTCTCTCCCAGCACAAAGCCCCTCCAAGCCTCTACAAATACAGATACCACCAATACAAAACCAAACACACACACAAATACCTTCTCCTCAAACAGAACTCCCACTCAAACTCCCCTGTTTACAGCTCTATTTGCTAGCTCCAGTGCCGCTGCAGCTGTCTGTGCCGCTGCCTGACTGGTTGGTACCTTTATAGGACCCCTAGTCAGGGAAGCCCCGCCCCCTAATCAGGGCTCAGATTCTCTCCCAGCACAAAACCTCTACTCATACAGACACTACCAATACAAAACCAAACACACAAATACCTTCTCCTCCAACAGAACTCCCTCTCAAACTCATCTGTTTACAGCTCTGTTTGCTAGCTCCTGTGCCGCTGCAGCTGTCTGTTCCCCTGCCTGACTGGCTGCTCCCTTTATAGGACCCCTAGTCAGTGAAGCCCCGCCCCCTAATCAGGGCTCTGCTTTTCTCCCAGCACAAAGCCCCTACACATACAGATACTACCAATACAATACCAAACACACACACAAATACCTTCTCCTCCAACAGAAGTCCCACTCAAACTCCCCTGTTTACAGCTCTGTTTGCTAGCTCCTGTGCCGCTGCCTGACTGGCTGCTACCTTTATAGGACCCCTTGTCAGTGAAGCCCCGCCCCCTAATCAGGGCTCAGCTTTTCTCCCAGCACAAAGACCCTACACATACAGATACTACCAATACAAAACCAAACACACACAAATACCTTCTCTTCCAACAGAACTCCCACTCAAACTCCCCTGTTTACAGCTCTGTTTGCCAGCTCCTGTACCGCTGCAGATGTCTGTGCCGCTGCCTGACTGGTTGGTACCTTTATAGGACCCCTAGTCAGGGAAGCCCCGCCCCCTAATCAGGGCTCAGCTTCTCTCCCAGCACAAAGCCCCTCCAAGCCTCTACACATACAGATACCACCAATACAAAACCAAACACACACACAAATACCTTCTCCTCAAACAGAACTCCCACTCAAACTCCCCTGTTTACAGCTCTATTTGCTAGCTCCAGTGCCGCTGCAGATGTCTGTGCCGCTGCCTGACTGGTTGGTACCTTTATAGGACCCCTAGTCAGGGAAGCCCCGCCCGCTAATCAGGGCTCAGCTTCTCTCCCAGCACAAAGCCCCTACACATACAGATACTACCAATACAAAACCAAACACACACAAATGCCTTCTCCTCCAACAGAACTCCCACTCAGACTCCCCTGTTTACAGCTCTGTTTGCTAGCTCCTGTGCCGCTGCCTGACTGGCTGCTACCTTTATAGGAACCCTAGTCAATGAAGCCCGCCCCCTAATCAGGGCTGAGCTTCGCTCCCAGCACAAAGCCCCTCCAGGCCTCTACACATACAGATACTACCAATACAATACCAAACACACACACAAATACCTTCTCCTCCAACAGAAGTCCCACTCAAACTCCCCTGTTTACAGCTCTGTTTGCTAGCTCCTGTACCGCTGCAGATGTCTGTGTCGCTGCCTGACTGGCTGCTCCCTTTATAGGACCCCTCGTCAGTGAAGCCCCGCCCCCTAATCAGGGCTCAGCTTCTCTCTCAGCACAAAGCCCCTACACATACAGATACCACCAACACAAAACCAAACACACACAAATACCTTATCCTCCAACAGAACTCCCACTCAAACTCCCCTGTTTACAGCTCTGTTTGCTAGCTCCTGTGCCGCTGCAGCTGTCCGTGCCACCGCCTGACTGGCTGCTCCCTTTATAGGACCCCTAGTCAGTGAAGCCCCGCCCCCTAATCAGGGCTCAGCTTCTCTCCCAGCACAAAGCCTCTACACATACAGATGCTACCAATACAAAACCAAACACACACACAAATGCCTTCTCCTCCAACAGAACTCCCACTCAAACTCCCCTGTTTACAGCTCTGTTTGCTAGCTCCTGTGCCGCTGCCAGACTGGCTGCTACCTTTATAGGACCCCTAGTCAGTGAAGCCCCGCCCCCTAATCAGGGCTCAGCTTCGCTCCCAGCACAAAGCCCCTCCAAGCCTCTACACATACAGATACTACCAATACAAAACCGAAAACACAAAAAAATACCTTCTCCTCCAACAGAACTCCCACTCAAACTCCCCTGTTTACAGCTCTGTTTGCTAGCTCCTGTACCGCTGCAGCTGTCTGTGCAGCTGCCTGACTGGCTGCTACCTTTATAGGACGCCTAGACAGTGAAGCCCCGCCCCCTTTTCAGGGCTCAGCTTCTCTCCCAGCACAAAGCCTCTACACATACAGATACTACCAATACAAAACCAAACACACACAAACACCTTCTCCTCCAACAGAACTCCCACTCATACTCCCCTGTTTACAGCTCTGTTTGCTAGCTCCTGTGCCGCTGCCTGACTGGCTGCTACCTTTCTAGGACCCCTAGTCAGTGAAGCCCCGCCCCCTAATCAGGGCTCAGCCTTTCTCCCAGCACAAAGACCCTACACATACAGATACTACCAATACAAAACCAAACACACACAAATACCTTCTCTTCCAACAGAACTCCCACTCAAACTCCCCTGTTTACAGCTCTGTTTGCTAGCTCCTGTGCCGCTGCCAGACTGGCTGCTACCTTTATAGGACCCCTAGTCAGTGAAGCCCCGCCCCCTAATCAGGGCTCAGCTTCGCTCCCAGCACAAAGCCCCTCCAAGCCTCTACACATACAGATACTACCAATACAAAACCAAAAACACACAAAAATACCTTGTCCTCCAACAGAACTCCCACTCAAACTCCCCTGTTTACAGCTCTGTTTGCTAGCTCCTGTACCGCTGCAGCTGTCTGTGTCGCTGCCTGACTGGCTGCTCCCTTTCTAGGACCCCTAGTCAGTGAAGCCCCACCCCCTTTTCAGGGCTCAGCTTCTCTCCCAGCACAAAGCCTCTACACATACAGATACTACCAATACAAAACCAAACACACACAAACACCTTCTCCTCCAACAGAACTCCCACTCATACTCCCCTGTTTACAGCTCTGTTTGCTAGCTCCTGTGCCGCTGCCTGACTGGCTGCTACCTTTATAGGACCCCTTGTCAGTGAAGCCCCGCCCCCTAATCAGGGCTCAGCTTTTCTCCCAGCACAAAGACCCTACACATACAGATACTACCAATACAAAACCAAACACACACAAATACCTTCTATTCCAACAGAACTCCCACTCAAACTCCCCTGTTTACAGCTCTGTTTGCTAGCTTCTGTACCGCTGCAGCTGTCTGTGTCGCTGCCTGACTGGCTGCTACCTTTATAGGACCCCTAGTCAGTGAAGCCCCGCCCCCTAATCAGGGCTCAGCTTTTCTCCCAGCACAAAGACCCTACACATACAGGTACTACCAATACAAAACCAAACACACACAAATACCTTCTTTTCCAACAGAACTCCCACTCAAACTCCCCTGTTTACAGCTCTGTTTGCTAGCTCCTGTACCGCTGCAGCTGTCTGTGCAGCTGCCTGACTGGCTGCTCCCTTTATAGGACCCCTAGTCAGTGAAGCCCCGCCCCCTAATCAGGGCTCAGCTTCTCTCGCAGCACAAAGCCCCTACACATACTGATACCACCAATACAAAACCAAACACACACACAAATACCTTCTCCTCCAACAGAACTCCCACTCAGACTCCCCTGTTCACAGCTCTGTTTGCTAGCTCCTGTGCCGCTGCCTGACTGGCTGCTACCTTTATAGGACCCCTAGTCAGTGAAGCCCCGCCCCCTAATCAGGGCTCAGCTTCGCTCCCAGCACAAAGCCCCTCCAAGCCTCTACACATACAGATACTACCAATACAAAACCAAACACGCACAAATAGCTTCTCCTCCAACAGAACTCCCACTCAAAGTCCCCTATTTACAGCTCTGTTTGCTAGCTCCTGTACCGCTGCAGCTGTCTGTGTCGCTGCCTGACTGGCTGCTCGCTTTATAGGACCCCTCGTCAGTGAAGCCCCGCCCCCTAATCAGGGCTCAGCTTCTCTCCCAGCACAAAGCCCCTCCAAGCCTCTACACATACAGATACCACCAATACAAAACCAAACACACACACAAATACCTTCTCCTCAAACAGAACTCCCACTCAAACTCCCCTGTTTACAGCTCTATTTGCTAGCTCCAGTGCCGCTGCAGCTGTCTGTGCCGCTGCCTGACTGGTTGGTACCTTTATAGGACCCCTAGTCAGGGAAGCCCCGCCCCCTAATCAGGGCTCAGATTCTCTCCCAGCACAAAGCCTCTACTCATACAGACACTACCAATATAAAACCAAACACACAAATACCTTCTCCTCCAACAGAACTCCCTCTCAAACTCACCTGTTTACAGCTCTGTTTGCTAGCTCCTGTGCCGCTGCAGCTGTCTGTGCCCCTGCCTGACTGGCTGCTCCCTTTATAGGACCCCTAGTCAGTGAAGCCCCGCCCCCTAATCAGGGCTCAGCTTCGCTCCCAGCACAAAGCCCCTCCAAGCCTCTACACATACAGATACTACCAATACAATACCAAACACACACACAAATACCTTCTCCTCCAACAGAAGTCCCACTCAAACTCCCCTGTTTACAGCTCTGTTTGCTAGCTCCTGTGCCGCTGCCTGACTGGCTGCTACCTTTATAGGACCCCTCGTCAGTGAAGCCCCGCCCGCTAATCAGGGCTCAGCTTCTCTCCCAGCACAAAGCCCCTACACATACAGATACCACCAATACAAAACCAAACACACACACAAATGCCTTCTCCTCCAACAGAACTCCCACTCAGACTCCCCTGTTTACAGCTCTGTTTGCTAGCTCCTGTGCCGCTGCCTGACTGGCTGCTACCTTTATAGGAACCCTAGTCAGTGAAGCCCCGCCCCCTAATCAGGGCTCAGCTTCTCTCCCAGCACAAAGCCCCTCCAAGCCTCTACACATACAGATACTACCAGTACAAAACCAAACACACACACAAATAGCTTCTCCTCCAACAGAACTCCCACTCAAAGTCCCCTATTTACAGCCCTGTTTGCTAGCTCCTGTACCGCTGCAGTTGTCTGTGTCGCTGCCTGACTGGCTGCTCCCTTTATAGGACCCCTCGTCAGTGAAGCCCCGCCCCCTAATCAGGGCTCAGCTTCTCTCCCTGCACAAAGCCCCTCCAAGCCTCTACACGTACAGATACCACCAATACAAAACCAAACACACACAAATACCTTCTCCTCCAACAGAACTCCCACTCAAACTCCCCTGTTTACAGCTCTCTTTGCTAGCTCCTGTGCCACTGCAGCTGTCTGTGCCGCTGCCTGACTGGCTGCTGCCTTTATAGGACCCCTTGTCAGTGAAGCCCCGCCCCCTAATCAGGGCTCAGCTTCTCTCCCAGCACAAAGCCCCTCCAAGCCTCTACACATACAGATACTACCAATACAATACCAAACACACACACAAATACCTTCTCCTCCAACAGAAGTCCCACTCAAACTCCCCTGTTTACAGCTCTGTTTGCTAGCTCCTGTACCGCTGCAGATGTCTGTGTCGCTGCCTGACTGGCTGCTCCCTTTATAGGACCCCTCGTCAGTGAAGCCCCGCCCCCTAATCAGGGCTCAGCATCTCTCCCAGCACAAAGCCCCTCCAAGCCTCTGCACATACAGATACCAACAATACAAAACCAAACACACACACAAATACCTTCTCCTCCAACAGAACTCCCACTCAAACTCCCCTGTTTACAGCTCTGTTTGCTAGCTCCTGTGCCGCTGCAGCTGTCCGTGCCGCCGCCTGACTGGCTGCTCCCTTTATAGGACCCCTAGTCAGTGAAGCCCCGCCCCCTAATCAGGGCTCAGCTTCGCTCCCAGCACAAAGCCCCTACACATACAGATACTACCAATACAAAACCAAACACGCACAAATAGCTTCTCCTCCAACAGAACTCCCACTCAAAGTCCCCTATTTACATCTCTGTTTGCTAGCTCCTGTACCGCTGCAGCTGTCTGTGTCGCTGCCTGACTGGCTGCTCCCTTTATAGGACCCCTCGTCAGTGAAGCCCCGCCCCCTAATCAGGGCTCAGCTTCTCTCCCAGCACAAAGCCCCTCCAAGCCTCTACACATACAGATACCACCAATACAAAACCAAACACACACACAAATACCTTCTCCTCAAACAGAACTCCCACTCAAACTCCCCTGTTTACAGCTCTATTTGCTAGCTCCAGTGCCGCTGCAGCTGTCTGTGCCGCTGCCTGACTGGTTGGTACCTTTATAGGACCCCTAGTCAGTGAAGCCCCGCCCCCTAATCAGGGCTCTGCTTTTCTCCCAGCACAAAGCCCCTACACATACAGATACTACCAATACAATACCAAACACACACACAAATACCTTCTCCTCCAACAGAACTCCCACTCAAACTCCCCTGTTTACAGCTCTGTTTGCTAGCTCCTGTGCCGCTGCCTGACTGGCTGCTACCTTTATAGGACCCCTCGTCAGTGAAGCCCCGCCCCCTAATCAGGGCTCAGCTTCTCTCCCAGCACAAAGCCCCTCCAAGCCTCTACACATACAGATACCACCAATACAAAACCAAACACACACACAAATACCTTCTCCTCAAACAGAACTCCCACTCAAACTCCCCTGTTTACAGCTCTATTTGCTAGCTCCTGTGCCGCTGCAGCTGTCTGTGCCCCTGCCTGACTGGCTGCTCCCTTTATAGGACCCCTAGTCAGTAAAGCCCCGCCCCCTAATCAGGGCTCAGCTTCGCTCCCAGCACAAAGCCCCTCCAAGCCTCTACACATACAGATACTACCAATACAATACCAAACACACACAAATACCTTCTCCTCCAACAGAACTCCCACTCAAACTCCCCTGTTTACAGCTCTATTTGCTAGCTCCAGTGCCGCTGCAGCTGTCTGTGCCGCTGCCTGACTGGCTGGTACCTTTATAGGACCCCTAGTCAGGGAAGCCCCGCCCCCTAATCAGGGCTCAGCTTTTCTCCCAGCACAAAGACCCTACACATACAGATACTACCAAAACAAAACCAAACACACACAAATACCTTCTCTTCCAACAGAACTCCCACTCAAACTCCCCTGTTTACAGCTCTGTTTGCTAGCTCCTGTGCCGCTGCCAGACTGGCTGCTACCTTTATAGGACCCCTAGTCAGTGAAGCCCCGCCCCCTAATCAGGGCTCAGCTTCGCTCCCAGCACAAAGCCCCTCCAAGCCTCTACACATACAGATACTACCAATACAAAACCAAAAACACACACAAATACCTTCTCCTCCAACAGAACTCCCACTCAAACTCCCCTGTTTACAGCTCTGTTTGCTAGCTCCTGTACCGCTGCAGCTGTCTGTGTCGCTGCCTGACTGGCTGCTCCCTTTATAGGACCCGTAGTCAGTGAAGCCCCGCCCCCTAATCAGGGCTCAGCTTCTCTCCCAGCACAAAGCCCCTACACATACAGATACTACCAATACAAAACCAAACACACACAAATACCTTCTCCTCCAACAGAACTCCCTCTCAAACTCCCCTGTTTACAGCTCAGTTTTGTAGCTCCTGTTCCGCTGCAGCTGTCTGTGCCCCTGCCTGACTGGCTGCTCCCTTTATAGGAACCCTAGTCAATGAATACCCGCCCCCTAATCAGGGCTCAGCTTCGCTCCCAGCACAAAGCCCCTCCAAGCCTCTACACATACAGATACTACCAATACAATACCAAACACACACACAAATACCTTCTCCTCCAACAGAAGTCCCACTCAAACTCCCCTGTTTACAGCTCTGTTTGCTAGCTCCTGTGCCGCTGCCTGACTGGCTGCTACCTTTCTAGGACCCCTAGTCAGTGAAGCCCCGCCCCCTAATCAGGGCTCAGCTTTTCTCCCAGCACAAAGACCCTACACATACAGGTACTACCAATACAAAACCAAACACACACAAATACCTTCTTTTCCAACAGAACTCCCACTCAAACTCCCCTGTTTACAGCTCTGTTTGCTAGCTCCTGTACCGCTGCAGCTGTCTGTGCAGCTGCCTGACTGGCTGCTCCCTTTATAGGACCCCTAGTCAGTGAAGCCCCGCCCCCTAATCAGGGCTCAGCTTCTCTCGCAGCACAAAGCCCCTACACATACTGATACCACCAATACAAAACCAAACACACACACAAATACCTTCTCCTCCAACAGAACTCCCACTCAGACTCCCCTGTTCACAGCTCTGTTTGCTAGCTCCTGTGCCGCTGCCTGACTGGCTGCTACCTTTATAGGACCCCTAGTCAGTGAAGCCCCGCCCCCTAATCAGGGCTCAGCTTCGCTCCCAGCACAAAGCCCCTCCAAGCCTCTACACATACAGATACTACCAATACAAAACCAAACACGCACAAATAGCTTCTCCTCCAACAGAACTCCCACTCAAAGTCCCCTATTTACAGCTCTGTTTGCTAGCTCCTGTACCGCTGCAGCTGTCTGTGTCGCTGCCTGACTGGCTGCTCGCTTTATAGGACCCCTCGTCAGTGAAGCCCCGCCCCCTAATCAGGGCTCAGCTTCTCTCCCAGCACAAAGCCCCTCCAAGCCTCTACACATACAGATACCACCAATACAAAACCAAACACACACACAAATACCTTCTCCTCAAACAGAACTCCCACTCAAACTCCCCTGTTTACAGCTCTATTTGCTAGCTCCAGTGCCGCTGCAGCTGTCTGTGCCGCTGCCTGACTGGTTGGTACCTTTATAGGACCCCTAGTCAGGGAAGCCCCGCCCCCTAATCAGGGCTCAGATTCTCTCCCAGCACAAAGCCTCTACTCATACAGACACTACCAATACAAAACCAAACACACAAATACCTTCTCCTCCAACAGAACTCCCTCTCAAACTCACCTGTTTACAGCTCTGTTTGCTAGCTCCTGTGCCGCTGCAGCTGTCTGTGCCCCTGCCTGACTGGCTGCTCCCTTTATAGGACCCCTAGTCAGTGAAGCCCCGCCCCCTAATCAGGGCTCAGCTTCGCTCCCAGCACAAAGCCCCTCCAAGCCTCTACACATACAGATACTACCAATACAATACCAAACACACAAACAAATACCTTCTCCTCCAAAAGAAGTCCCACTCAAACTCCCCTGTTTACAGCTCTGTTTGCTAGCTCCTGTGCCGCTGCCAGACTGGCTGCTACCTTTATAGGACCCCTCGTCAGTGAAGCCCCGCCCGCTAATCAGGGCTCAGCTTCTCTCCCAGCACAAAGCCCCTACACATACAGATACCACCAATACAAAACCAAACACACACACAAATGCCTTCTCCTCCAACAGAACTCCCACTCAGACTCCCCTGTTTACAGCTCTGTTTGCTAGCTCCTGTGCCGCTGCCTGACTGGCTGCTACCTTTCTAGGACCCCTAGTCAGTGAAGCCCCGCCCCCTAATCAGGGCTCAGCTTTTCTCCCAGCACAAAGACCCTACACATACAGATACTACCAATACAAAACCAAACACACACAAATACCTTCTCTTCCAACAGAACTCCCACTCAAACTCCCCTGTTTACAGCTCTGTTTGCTAGCTCCTGTACCGCTGCAGCTGTCTGTGTCGCTGCCTGACTGGCTGCTCCCTTTATAGGACCCCTCGTCAGTGAAGCCCCGCCCCCTAATCAGGGCTCAGCTTCTCTCGCAGCACAAAGCCCCTACACATACAGATATCACCAATACAAAACCAAACACACACACAAATATCTTCTCCTCCAACAGAACTCCCACTCAGACTCCCCTGTTTACAGCTCTGTTTGCTAGCTCCTGTGCCGCTGCCTGACTGGCTGCTACCTTTATAGGACCCCTAGTCAGTGAAGCCCCGCCCCCTAATCAGGGCTCAGCTTCGCTCCCAGCACAAAGCCCCTCCAAGCCTCTACACATACAGATACTACCAATACAAAACCAAAAACACACACAAATACCTTCTCCTCCAACAGAACTCCCACTCAAACTCCCCTGTTTACAGCTCTGTTTGCTAGCTCCTGTACCGCTGCAGCTGTCTGTGCAGCTGCCTGACTGGCTGCTCCCTTTATAGGACCCCTAGTCAGTGAAACCCCGCCCCCTATTCAGGGCTCAGCTTCTCTCCCAGCACAAAACCCCTCCAAGCCTCTACACATACAGATACTACCAATACAAAACCAAACACACAAAAATACCTTCTCCTCCAACAGAACTCCCATTCATACTCCCCTGTTTACAGCTCTGTTTGCTAGCTCCTGTGCCAATGCAGCTGTCTGTGCCGCTGCCTGACTGGCTGCTACCTTTATAGGACCCCTGGTCAGTGAAGCCGCGCCCCCTAATCAGGGCTCAGATTCTCTCCCAGCACAAAGCCTCTACTCATACAGATACTACCAATACAAAACCAAACACACACAAATACCTTCTCCTCCAACAGAAGTCCCACTCAAACTCCCCTGTTTACAGCTCTGTTTTCTAGCTCCTGTGCCACTGCCTGACTGGCTGCTACCTTTATAGGAACCCTAGTCAGTGAAGCCCCGCCCCCTAATCAGGGCTCAGATTCTCTCCCAGCACAAAGCCCCTCCAAGCCTCTACACATACAGATACTACCAATACAAAACCAAACACACACAAATACCTTCTCCTCCAACAGAACTCCCTCTCAAACTCCCCTGTTTACAGCTCAGTTTTGTAGCTCCTGTTCCGCTGCAGCTGTCTGTGCCCCTGCCTGACTGGCTGCTCCCTTTATAGGACCCCTAGTCAATGAAGCCCCGCCCCCTAATCAGGGCTCAGCTTCGCTCCCAGCACAAAGCCCCTACACATACAGATACCACCAATACAAAACCAAACACACACAAATACCTTCTCCTCCAACAGAACTCCCACTCAAACTCCCCTGTTTACAGCTCTGTTTGCTAGCTCCTGTGCCCCTGCAGCTGTCTGTGACGCTGCCTGACTGGCTGCTACAATCATAGGACCCCTAGTCAGCGAAGCCCCGTCCCCTAATCAGGGCTCAGCTTCTCTCCCAGCACAAAGCTCCTCCAAGCCTCTACAAATACAGATACCACCAATACAAAACCAAACACACACACAAATACCTTCTCCTCAAACAGAACTCCCACTCAAACTCCCCTGTTTACAGCTCTATTTGCTAGCTCCAGTGCCGCTGCAGCTGTCTGTGCCGCTGCCTGACTGGCTGGTACCTTTATAGGACCCCTAGTCAGGGAAGCCCCGCCCGCTAATCAGGGCTCAGCTTTTCTCCCAGCACAAAGACCCTACACATACAGATACTACCAATACAATACCAAACACACACAAATACCTTCTCTTCCAACAGAACTCCCACTCAAACTCCCGTGTTTACAGCACTGTTTGCTAGCTCCTGTGCTGCTGCCTGACTGGCTGCTAGCTTTATAGGACCCCTAGTCAGGGAAGTCCCGCCCCCTAATAAGGGCTCAGCTTCTCTCCCAGCACAAAGCCCCTCCAAGCCTCTACACATACAAATACTACCAGTACAAAACCAAACACACACAAATACCTTCTCCTCGAACAGAACTCCCGCTCAAACTCCAGTGTTTACAGCTCTGTTTGCTAGCTCCTGTACCGCTGCAGCTCTCTGTGCCGCTGCCTGACTGGCTGCTCCCTTTATAGGACCCCTCGTCAGTGAAGCCCCGCCCCCTAATCAGGGCTCAGCTTCTCTCCCAGCACAAAGCCCCTCCAAGCCTCTACACATACAGATACCAACAATACAAAACCAAACACACACACAAATACCTTCTCCTCCAACAGAACTCCCACTCAAACTACCCTGTTTACAGCTCTCTTTGCTTGCTCCTGTGCCACTGCAGCTGTCTGTGCCGCTGCCTTACTGGCTGCTGCCTTTATAGGACCCCTAGTCAGTGAAGCCAGCCCCCTAATCAGTGCTCAGCTTCTCTCTCAGCACAAAGCCCCTACACATACAGATAACACCAACTCAAAACCAAACACACACAAATACCTTCTCCTCCAACAGAACTCCAACTAAAACTCCCCTGTTTACAGCTCTGTTTGCTAGCTCCTGTGCCGCTGCAGCTGTCCGTGCCACCGCCTGACTGGCTGCTCCCTTTATAGAACCCCTAGTCAGTGAAGCCCCGCCCCCTAATCAGGGCTCAGCTTCTCTCCCAGCACAAAGCCCCTCCAAGCCTCTACACATACAGATACTACCAATACAAAACCAAACACACACAAATACCTTCTCCTCCAACAGAACTCCCGCTCAAACTCCCCTGTTTACAGCTCTGTTTGCTAGCTCCTGTACCGCTGCAGCTGTCTGTGCAGCTGCCTGACTGGCTGCTCCCCTTATAGGACCCGTAGTCAGTGAAGCCCGGCCCCCTAATCAGGGCTCAGCTTTTCTCCCAGCACAAAGCCCCTACACATACAGATACTACCAATACAAAACCAAACACACACAAATACCTTCTCTTCCAACAGAAGTCCCACTCAAACTCCCCTGTTTACAGCTCTGTTTGCTAGCTCCTGTGCCGCTGCCTGACTGGCTGCTCCCTTTATAGGACCCCTCGTCAGTGAAGCCCCGCCCCCTAATCAGGGCTCAGCTTCTCTCCCAGCACAAAGCCCCTCCAAGCCTCTACACATACAGATACCAACAATACAAAACCAAACACACACACAAATACCTTCTCCTCCAACAGAACTCCCACTCAAACTCCCCTGTTTACAGCTCTGTTTGCTAGCTCCTGTGCCACTGCAGCTGTCTGTGCCGCTGCCTGACTGGCTGCTGCCTTTATAGAACCCCTAGTCAGAGAAGCCCCGCCCCCTAATCAGGGCTCAGCTTCTCTCCCAGCACAAAGCCCCTACACATACAGATGCTACCAATACAAAACCAAACACAGACAAATACCTTCTCCTCCAACAGAACTCCACTCAAACTCCCCTGTTTACAGCTCTGTTTGCTAGCTCCTGTGCCCCTGCAGCTGTCTGTGACGCTGCCTGACTGGCTGCTACAATCATAGGACCCCTAGTCAGCGAAGCCCCGCCCCCTAATCAGGGCTCAACTTCTCTCCCAGCACAAAGCCCCTCCAAGCCTCTACACATACAGATACCAACAATACAAAACCAAACACACACACAAATACCTTCTCCTCCAACAGAACTCCCACTCAAACTCCCCTGTTTACAGCTCTGTTTGCTAGCTCCTGTGCCGCTGCAGCTGTCCGTGCCGCCGCCTGACTGGCTGCTCCCTTTATAGGACCCCTAGTCAGTGAAGCCCCGCCCCCTAATCAGGGCTCAGCTTCTCTCCCAGCACAAAGCCCCTACACATACAGATGCTACCAATAAAAAACCAAACACACACACAAATGACTTCTCCTCCAACAGAACTCCCACTCAAACTCCCCTGTTTACAGCTCTCTTTGCTAGCTCCTGTGCCACTGCAGCTGTCTGTGCCGCTGCCTGACTGGCTGCTGCCTTTATAGGACCCCTAGTCAGTGAAGCCCCGCCCCCTAATCAGGGCTCAGATTCTCTCCCAGCACAAAGCCTCTACTCATACAGATACTACCAATACAAAACCAAACACACACAAATACCTTCTCCTCCAACAGAACTCCCACTCAGACTCCCCTGTTCACAGCTCTGTTTGCTAGCTCCTGTGCCGCTGCCTGACTGGCTGCTACCTTTATAGGACCCCTAGTCAGTGAAGCCCCGCCCCCTAATCAGGGCTCAGCTTCGCTCCCAGCACAAAACCCCTCCAAGCCTCTACACATACAGATACTACCAATACAAAACCAAACACGCACAAATAGCTTCTCCTCCAACAGAACTCCCACTCAAAGTCCCCTATTTACATCTCTGTTTGCTAGCTCCTGTACCGCTGCAGCTGTCTGTGTCGCTGCCTGACTAGCTGCTCCCTTTATAGGACCCCTCGTCAGTGAAGCCCCGCCCCCTAATCAGGGCTCAGCTTCTCTCCCAGCACAAAGCCCCTCCAAGCCTCTACACATACAGATACCACCAATACAAAACCAAACACACACACAAATACCTTCTCCTCAAACAGAACTCCCACTCAAACTCCCCTGTTTACAGCTCTATTTGCTAGCTCCAGTGCCGCTGCAGCTGTCTGTGCCGCTGCCTGACTGGTTGGTACCTTTATAGGACCCCTAGTCAGTGAAGCCCCGCCCCCTAATCAGGGCTCTGCTTTTCTCCCAGCACAAAGCCCCTACACATACAGATACTACCAATACAATACCAAACACACACACAAATACCTTCTCCTCCAACAGAACTCCCACTCAAACTCCCCTGTTTACAGCTCTGTTTGCTAGCTCCTGTGCCGCTGCCTGACTGGCTGCTACCTTTATAGGACCCCTCGTCAGTGAAGCCCCGCCCCCTAATCAGGGCTCAGCTTCTCTCCCAGCACAAAGCCCCTCCAAGCCTCTACACATACAGATACCACCAATACAAAACCAAACACACACACAAATACCTTCTCCTCAAACAGAACTCCCACTCAAACTCCCCTGTTTACAGCTCTATTTGCTAGCTCCTGTGCCGCTGCAGCTGTCTGTGCCCCTGCCTGACTGGCTGCTCCCTTTATAGGACCCCTAGTCAGTGAAGCCCCGCCCCCTAATCAGGGCTCAGCTTCGCTCCCAGCACAAAGCCCCTCCAAGCCTCTACACATACAGATACTACCAATACAATACCAAACACACACACAAATACCTTCTCCTCCAACAGAACTCCCACTCAAACTCCCCTGTTTACAGCTCTGTTTGCTAGCTCCTGTGCCGCTGCCTGACTGGCTGCTACCTTTATAGGACCCCTTGTCAGTGAAGCCCCGCCCCCTAATCAGGGCTCAGCTTTTCTCCCAGCACAAAGACCCTACACATACAGATACTACCAATACAAAACCAAACACACACAAATACCTTCTCTTCCAACAGAACTCCCACTCAAACTCCCCTGTTTACAGCTCTGTTTGCCAGCTCCTGTACCGCTGCAGATGTCTGTGCCGCTGCCTGACTGGCTGCTACCTTTATAGGACCCCTTGTCAGTGAAGCCCCGCCCCCTAATCAGGGCTCAGCTTTTCTCCCAGCACAAAGACCCTACACATACAGATACCACCAATACAAAACCAAACACACACACAAATACCTTCTCCTCAAACAGAACTCCCACTCAAACTCCCCTGTTTACAGCTCTATTTGCTAGCTCCAGTGCCGCTGCAGATGTCTGTGCCGCTGCCTGACTGGTTGGTACCTTTATAGGACCCCTAGTCAGGGAAGCCCCGCCCGCTAATCAGGGCTCAGCTTCTCTCCCAGCACAAAGCCCCTACACATACAGATACTACCAATACAAAACCAAACACACACAAATGCCTTCTCCTCCAACAGAACTCCCACTCAGACTCCCCTGTTTACAGCTCTGTTTGCTAGCTCCTGTGCCGCTGCCTGACTGGCTGCTACCTTTATAGGAACCCTAGTCAATGAAGCCCGCCCCCTAATCAGGGCTGAGCTTCGCTCCCAGCACAAAGCCCCTCCAGGCCTCTACACATACAGATACTACCAATACAATACCAAACACACACACAAATACCTTCTCCTCCAACAGAAGTCCCACTCAAACTCCCCTGTTTACAGCTCTGTTTGCTAGCTCCTGTACCGCTGCAGATGTCTGTGTCGCTGCCTGACTGGCTGCTCCCTTTATAGGACCCCTCGTCAGTGAAGCCCCGCCCCCTAATCAGGGCTCAGCTTCTCTCTCAGCACAAAGCCCCTACACATACAGATACCACCAACACAAAACCAAACACACCCAAATACCTTATCCTCCAACAGAACTCCCACTCAAACTCCCCTGTTTACAGCTCTGTTTGCTAGCTCCTGTGCCGCTGCAGCTGTCCGTGCCACCGCCTGACTGGCTGCTCCCTTTATAGGACCCCTAGTCAGTGAAGCCCCGCCCCCTAATCAGGGCTCAGCTTCTCTCCCAGCACAAAGCCTCTACACATACAGATGCTACCAATACAAAACCAAACACACACACAAATGCCTTCTCCTCCAACAGAACTCCCACTCAAACTCCCCTGTTTACAGCTCTGTTTGCTAGCTCCTGTGCCGCTGCCAGACTGGCTGCTACCTTTATAGGACCCCTAGTCAGTGAAGCCCCGCCCCCTAATCAGGGCTCAGCTTCGCTCCCAGCACAAAGCCCCTCCAAGCCTCTACACATACAGATACTACCAATACAAAACCGAAAACACACAAAAATACCTTCTCCTCCAACAGAACTCCCACTCAAACTCCCCTGTTTACAGCTCTGTTTGCTAGCTCCTGTACCGCTGCAGCTGTCTGTGCAGCTGCCTGACTGGCTGCTACCTTTATAGGACGCCTAGACAGTGAAGCCCCGCCCCCTTTTCAGGGCTCAGCTTCTCTCCCAGCACAAAGCCTCTACACATACAGATACTACCAATACAAAACCAAACACACACAAACACCTTCTCCTCCAACAGAACTCCCACTCATACTCCCCTGTTTACAGCTCTGTTTGCTAGCTCCTGTGCCGCTGCCTGACTGGCTGCTACCTTTCTAGGACCCCTAGTCAGTGAAGCCCCGCCCCCTAATCAGGGCTCAGCTTTTCTCCCAGCACAAAGACCCTACACATACAGATACTACCAATACAAAACCAAACACACACAAATACCTTCTCTTCCAACAGAACTCCCACTCAAACTCCCCTGTTTACAGCTCTGTTTGCTAGCTCCTGTGCCGCTGCCAGACTGGCTGCTACCTTTATAGGACCCCTAGTCAGTGAAGCCCCGCCCCCTAATCAGGGCTCAGCTTCGCTCCCAGCACAAAGCCCCTCCAAGCCTCTACACATACAGATACTACCAATACAAAACCAAAAACACACAAAAATACCTTCTCCTCCAACAGAACTCCCACTCAAACTCCCCTGTTTACAGCTCTGTTTGCTAGCTCCTGTACCGCTGCAGCTGTCTGTGTCGCTGCCTGACTGGCTGCTCCCTTTCTAGGACCCCTAGTCAGTGAAGCCCCACCCCCTTTTCAGGGCTCAGCTTCTCTCCCAGCACAAAGCCTCTACACATACAGATACTACCAATACAAAACCAAACACACACAAACACCTTCTCCTCCAACAGAACTCCCACTCATACTCCCCTGTTTACAGCTCTGTTTGCTAGCTCCTGTGCCGCTGCCTGACTGGCTGCTACCTTTATAGGACCCCTTGTCAGTGAAGCCCCGCCCCCTAATCAGGGCTCAGCTTTTCTCCCAGCACAAAGACCCTACACATACAGATACTACCAATACAAAACCAAACACACACAAATACCTTCTCTTCCAACAGAACTCCCACTCAAACTCCCCTGTTTACAGCTCTGTTTGCTAGCTTCTCTACCGCTGCAGCTGTCTGTGTCGCTGCCTGACTGGCTGCTACCTTTATAGGACCCCTAGTCAGTGAAGCCCCGCCCCCTAATCAGGGCTCAGCTTTTCTCCCAGCACAAAGACCCTACACATACAGGTACTACCAATACAAAACCAAACACACACAAATACCTTCTTTTCCAACAGAACTCCCACTCAAACTCCCCTGTTTACAGCTCTGTTTGCTAGCTCCTGTACCGCTGCAGCTGTCTGTGCAGCTGCCTGACTGGCTGCTCCCTTTATAGGACCCCTAGTCAGTGAAGCCCCGCCCCCTAATCAGGGCTCAGCTTCTCTCGCAGCACAAAGCCCCTACACATACTGATACCACCAATACAAAACCAAACACACACACAAATACCTTCTCCTCCAACAGAACTCCCACTCAGACTCCCCTGTTCACAGCTCTGTTTGCTAGCTCCTGTGCCGCTGCCTGACTGGCTGCTACCTTTATAGGACCCCTAGTCAGTGAAGCCCCGCCCCCTAATCAGGGCTCAGCTTCGCTCCCAGCACAAAGCCCCTCCAAGCCTCTACACATACAGATACTACCAATACAAAACCAAACACGCACAAATAGCTTCTCCTCCAACAGAACTCCCACTCAAAGTCCCCTATTTACAGCTCTGTTTGCTAGCTCCTGTACCGCTGCAGCTGTCTGTGTCGCTGCCTGACTGGCTGCTCGCTTTATAGGACCCCTCGTCAGTGAAGCCCCGCCCCCTAATCAGGGCTCAGCTTCTCTCCCAGCACAAAGCCCCTCCAAGCCTCTACACATACAGATACCACCAATACAAAACCAAACACACACACAAATACCTTCTCCTCAAACAGAACTCCCACTCAAACTCCCCTGTTTACAGCTCTATTTGCTAGCTCCAGTGCCGCTGCAGCTGTCTGTGCCGCTGCCTGACTGGTTGGTACCTTTATAGGACCCCTAGTCAGGGAAGCCCCGCCCCCTAATCAGGGCTCAGATTCTCTCCCAGCACAAAGCCTCTACTCATACAGACACTACCAATATAAAACCAAACACACAAATACCTTCTCCTCCAACAGAACTCCCTCTCAAACTCACCTGTTTACAGCTCTGTTTGCTAGCTCCTGTGCCGCTGCAGCTGTCTGTGCCCCTGCCTGACTGGCTGCTCCCTTTATAGGACCCCTAGTCAGTGAAGCCCCGCCCCCTAATCAGGGCTCAGCTTCGCTCCCAGCACAAAGCCCCTCCAAGCCTCTACACATACAGATACTACCAATACAATACCAAACACACACACAAATACCTTCTCCTCCAACAGAAGTCCCACTCAAACTCCCCTGTTTACAGCTCTGTTTGCCAGCTCCTGTGCCGCTGCCTGACTGGCTGCTACCTTTATAGGACCCCTCGTCAGTGAAGCCCCGCCCGCTAATCAGGGCTCAGCTTCTCTCCCAGCACAAAGCCCCTACACATACAGATACCACCAATACAAAACCAAACACACACACAAATGCCTTCTCCTCCAACAGAACTCCCACTCAGACTCCCCTGTTTACAGCTCTGTTTGCTAGCTCCTGTGCCGCTGCCTGACTGGCTGCTACCTTTATAGGAACCCTAGTCAGTGAAGCCCCGCCCCCTAATCAGGGCTCAGCTTCTCTCCCAGCACAAAGCCCCTCCAAGCCTCTACACATACAGATACTACCAGTACAAAACCAAACACACACACAAATAGCTTCTCCTCCAACAGAACTCCCACTCAAAGTCCCCTATTTACAGCCCTGTTTGCTAGCTCCTGTACCGCTGCAGTTGTCTGTGTCGCTGCCTGACTGGCTGCTTCCTTTATAGGACCCCTCGTCAGTGAAGCCCCGCCCCCTAATCAGGGCTCAGCTTCTCTCCCAGCACAAAGCCCCTCCAAGCCTCTACACGTACAGATACCACCAATACAAAACCAAACACACACAAATACCTTCTCCTCCAACAGAACTCCCACTCAAACTCCCCTGTTTACAGCTCTCTTTGCTAGCTCCTGTGCCACTGCAGCTGTCTGTGCCGCTGCCTGACTGGCTGCTGCCTTTATAGGACCCCTTGTCAGTGAAGCCCCGCCCCCTAATCAGGGCTCAGCTTCGCTCCCAGCACAAAGCCCCTACACATACAGATACTACCAATACAAAACCAAACACGCACAAATAGCTTCTCCTCCAACAGAACTCCCACTCAAAGTCCCCTATTTACATCTCTGTTTGCTAGCTCCTGTACCGCTGCAGCTGTCTGTGTCGCTGCCTGACTGGCTGCTCCCTTTATAGGACCCCTCGTCAGTGAAGCCCCGCCCCCTAATCAGGGCTCAGCTTCTCTCCCAGCACAAAGCCCCTCCAAGCCTCTACACATACAGATACCACCAATACAAAACCAAACACACACACAAATACCTTCTCCTCAAACAGAACTCCCACTCAAACTCCCCTGTTTACAGCTCTATTTGCTAGCTCCAGTGCCGCTGCAGCTGTCTGTGCCGCTGCCTGACTGGTTGGTACCTTTATAGGACCCCTAGTCAGTGAAGCCCCGCCCCCTAATCAGGGCTCTGCTTTTCTCCCAGCACAAAGCCCCTACACATACAGATACTACCAATACAATACCAAACACACACACAAATACCTTCTCCTCCAACAGAACTCCCACTCAAACTCCCCTGTTTACAGCTCTGTTTGCTAGCTCCTGTGCCGCTGCCTGACTGGCTGCTACCTTTATAGGACCCCTCGTCAGTGAAGCCCCGCCCCCTAATCAGGGCTCAGCTTCTCTCCCAGCACAAAGCCCCTCCAAGCCTCTACACATACAGATACCACCAATACAAAACCAAACACACACACAAATACCTTCTCCTCAAACAGAACTCCCACTCAAACTCCCCTGTTTACAGCTCTATTTGCTAGCTCCTGTGCCGCTGCAGCTGTCTGTGCCCCTGCCTGACTGGCTGCTCCCTTTATAGGACCCCTAGTCAGTGAAGCCCCGCCCCCTAATCAGGGCTCAGCTTCGCTCCCAGCACAAAGCCCCTCCAAGCCTCTACACATACAGATACTACCAATACAATACCAAACACACACACAAATACCTTCTCCTCCAACAGAACTCCCACTCAAACTCCCCTGTTTACAGCTCTATTTGCTAGCTCCAGTGCCGCTGCAGCTGTCTGTGCCGCTGCCTGACTGGCTGGTACCTTTATAGGACCCCTAGTCAGGGAAGCCCCGCCCCCTAATCAGGGCTCAGCTTTTCTCCCAGCACAAAGACCCTACACATACAGATACTACCAAAACAAAACCAAACACACACAAATACCTTCTCTTCCAACAGAACTCCCACTCAAACTCCCCTGTTTACAGCTCTGTTTGCTAGCTCCTGTGCCGCTGCCAGACTGGCTGCTACCTTTATAGGACCCCTAGTCAGTGAAGCCCCGCCCCCTAATCAGGGCTCAGCTTCGCTCCCAGCACAAAGCCCCTCCAAGCCTCTACACATACAGATACTACCAATACAAAACCAAAAACACACACAAATACCTTCTCCTCCAACAGAACTCCCACTCAAACTCCCCTGTTTACAGCTCTGTTTGCTAGCTCCTGTACCGCTGCAGCTGTCTGTGTCGCTGCCTGACTGGCTGCTCCCTTTATAGGACCCCTAGTCAGTGAAGCCCCGCCCCCTAATCAGGGCTCAGCTTCTCTCCCAGCACAAAGCCCCTACACATACAGATACTACCAATACAAAACCAAACACACACAAATACCTTCTCCTCCAACAGAACTCCCTCTCAAACTCCCCTGTTTACAGCTCAGTTTTGTAGCTCCTGTTCCGCTGCAGCTGTCTGTGCCCCTGCCTGACTGGCTGCTCCCTTTATAGGAACCCTAGTCAATGAATACCCGCCCCCTAATCAGGGCTCAGCTTCGCTCCCAGCACAAAGCCCCTCCAAGCCTCTACACATACAGATACTACCAATACAATACCAAACACACACACAAATACCTTCTCCTCCAACAGAAGTCCCACTCAAACTCCCCTGTTTACAGCTCTGTTTGCTAGCTCCTGTGCCGCTGCCTGACTGGCTGCTACCTTTATAGGACCCCTTGTCAGTGAAGCCCCGCCCCCTAATCAGGGCTCAGCTTTTCTCCCAGCACAAAGACCCTACACATACAGATACTACCAATACAAAACCAAACACACACAAATACCTTCTCTTCCAACAGAACTCCCACTCAAACTCCCCTGTTTACAGCTCTGTTTGCTAGCTCCTGTACCGCTGCAGCTGTCTGTGTCGCTGCCTGACTGGCTGCTACCTTTATAGGACCCCTAGTCAGTGAAGCCCCGCCCCCTAATCAGGGCTCAGCTTTTCTCCCAGCACAAAGACCCTACACATACAGGTACTACCAATACAAAACCAAACACACACAAATACCTTCTTTTCCAACAGAACTCCCACTCAAACTCCCCTGTTTACAGCTCTGTTTGCTAGCTCCTGTACCGCTGCAGCTGTCTGTGCAGCTGCCTGACTGGCTGCTCCCTTTATAGGACCCCTAGTCAGTGAAGCCCCGCCCCCTAATCAGGGCTCAGCTTCTCTCGCAGCACAAAGCCCCTACACATACTGATACCACCAATACAAAACCAAACACACACACAAATACCTTCTCCTCCAACAGAACTCCCACTCAGACTCCCCTGTTCACAGCTCTGTTTGCTAGCTCCTGTGCCGCTGCCTGACTGGCTGCTACCTTTATAGGACCCCTAGTCAGTGAAGCCCCGCCCCCTAATCAGGGCTCAGCTTCGCTCCCAGCACAAAGCCCCTCCAAGCCTCTACACATACAGATACTACCAATACAAAACCAAACACGCACAAATAGCTTCTCCTCCAACAGAACTCCCACTCAAAGTCCCCTATTTACAGCTCTGTTTGCTAGCTCCTGTACCGCTGCAGCTGTCTGTGTCGCTGCCTGACTGGCTGCTCGCTTTATAGGACCCCTCGTCAGTGAAGCCCCGCCCCCTAATCAGGGCTCAGCTTCTCTCCCAGCACAAAGCCCCTCCAAGCCTCTACACATACAGATACCACCAATACAAAACCAAACACACACACAAATACCTTCTCCTCAAACAGAACTCCCACTCAAACTCCCCTGTTTACAGCTCTATTTGCTAGCTCCAGTGCCGCTGCAGCTGTCTGTGCCGCTGCCTGACTGGTTGGTACCTTTATAGGACCCCTAGTCAGGGAAGCCCCGCCCCCTAATCAGGGCTCAGATTCTCTCCCAGCACAAAGCCTCTACTCATACAGACACTACCAATACAAAACCAAACACACAAATACCTTCTCCTCCAACAGAACTCCCTCTCAAACTCACCTGTTTACAGCTCTGTTTGCTAGCTCCTGTGCCGCTGCAGCTGTCTGTGCCCCTGCCTGACTGGCTGCTCCCTTTATAGGACCCCTAGTCAGTGAAGCCCCGCCCCCTAATCAGGGCTCAGCTTCGCTCCCAGCACAAAGCCCCTCCAAGCCTCTACACATACAGATACTACCAATACAATACCAAACACACACACAAATACCTTCTCCTCCAACAGAAGTCCCACTCAAACTCCCCTGTTTACAGCTCTGTTTGCTAGCTCCTGTGCCGCTGCCAGACTGGCTGCTACCTTTATAGGACCCCTCGTCAGTGAAGCCCCGCCCGCTAATCAGGGCTCAGCTTCTCTCCCAGCACAAAGCCCCTACACATACAGATACCACCAATACAAAACCAAACACACACACAAATGCCTTCTCCTCCAACAGAACTCCCACTCAGACTCCCCTGTTTACAGCTCTGTTTGCTAGCTCCTGTGCCGCTGCCTGACTGGCTGCTACCTTTCTAGGACCCCTAGTCAGTGAAGCCCCGCCCCCTAATCAGGGCTCAGCTTTTCTCCCAGCACAAAGACCCTACACATACAGATACTACCAATACAAAACCAAACACACACAAATACCTTCTCTTCCAACAGAACTCCCACTCAAACTCCCCTGTTTACAGCTCTGTTTGCTAGCTCCTGTACCGCTGCAGCTGTCTGTGTCGCTGCCTGACTGGCTGCTCCCTTTATAGGACCCCTCGTCAGTGAAGCCCCGCCCCCTAATCAGGGCTCAGCTTCTCTCGCAGCACAAAGCCCCTACACATACAGATATCACCAATACAAAACCAAACACACACACAAATATCTTCTCCTCCAACAGAACTCCCACTCAGACTCCCCTGTTTACAGCTCTGTTTGCTAGCTCCTGTGCCGCTGCCTGACTGGCTGCTACCTTTATAGGACCCCTAGTCAGTGAAGCCCCGCCCCCTATTCAGGGCTCAGCTTCTCTCCCAGCACAAAACCCCTCCAAGCCTCTACACATACAGATACTACCAATACAAAACCAAACACACAAAAATACCTTCTCCTCCAACAGAACTCCCATTCATACTCCCCTGTTTACAGCTCTGTTTGCTAGCTCCTGTGCCAATGCAGCTGTCTGTGCCGCTGCCTGACTGGCTGCTACCTTTATAGGACCCCTGGTCAGTGAAGCCGCGCCCCCTAATCAGGGCTCAGATTCTCTCCCAGCACAAAGCCTCTACTCATACAGATACTACCAATACAAAACCAAACACACACAAATACCTTCTCCTCCAACAGAAGTCCCACTCAAACTCCCCTGTTTACAGCTCTGTTTTCTAGCTCCTGTGCCACTGCCTGACTGGCTGCTACCTTTATAGGAACCCTAGTCAGTGAAGCCCCGCCCCCTAATCAGGGCTCAGATTCTCTCCCAGCACAAAGCCCCTCCAAGCCTCTACACATACAGATACTACCAATACAAAACCAAACACACACAAATACCTTCTCCTCCAACAGAACTCCCTCTCAAACTCCCCTGTTTACAGCTCAGTTTTGTAGCTCCTGTTCCGCTGCAGCTGTCTGTGCCCCTGCCTGACTGGCTGCTCCCTTTATAGGACCCCTAGTCAATGAAGCCCCGCCCCCTAATCAGGGCTCAGCTTCGCTCCCAGCACAAAGCCCCTACACATACAGATACCACCAATACAAAACCAAACACACACAAATACCTTCTCCTCCAACAGAACTCCCACTCAAACTCCCCTGTTTACAGCTCTGTTTGCTAGCTCCTGTGCCCCTGCAGCTGTCTGTGACGCTGCCTGACTGGCTGCTACAATCATAGGACCCCTAGTCAGCGAAGCCCCGTCCCCTAATCAGGGCTCAGCTTCTCTCCCAGCACAAAGCTCCTCCAAGCCTCTACAAATACAGATACCACCAATACAAAACCAAACACACACACAAATACCTTCTCCTCAAACAGAACTCCCACTCAAACTCCCCTGTTTACAGCTCTATTTGCTAGCTCCAGTGCCGCTGCAGCTGTCTGTGCCGCTGCCTGACTGGCTGGTACCTTTATAGGACCCCTAGTCAGGGAAGCCCCGCCCGCTAATCAGGGCTCAGCTTTTCTCCCAGCACAAAGACCCTACACATACAGATACTACCAATACAATACCAAACACACACAAATACCTTCTCTTCCAACAGAACTCCCACTCAAACTCCCGTGTTTACAGCACTGTTTGCTAGCTCCTGTGCTGCTGCCTGACTGGCTGCTAGCTTTATAGGACCCCTAGTCAGGGAAGTCCCGCCCCCTAATAAGGGCTCAGCTTCGCTCCCAGCACAAAGCCCCTACACATACAGATACCACCAATACAAAACCAAACACACACAAATACCTTCTCCTCGAACAGAACTCCCGCTCAAACTCCCCTGTTTACAGCTCTGTTTGCTAGCTCCTGTACCGCTGCAGCTCTCTGTGCCGCTGCCTGACTGGCTGCTCCCTTTATAGGACCCCTCGTCAGTGAAGCCCCGCCCCCTAATCAGGGCTCAGCTTCTCTCCCAGCACAAAGCCCCTCCAAGCCTCTACACATACAGATACCAACAATACAAAACCAAACACACACACAAATACCTTCTCCTCCAACAGAACTCCCACTCAAACTACCCTGTTTACAGCTCTCTTTGCTTGCTCCTGTGCCACTGCAGCTGTCTGTGCCGCTGCCTTACTGGCTGCTGCCTTTATAGGACCCCTAGTCAGTGAAGCCAGCCCCCTAATCAGTGCTCAGCCTCTCTCTCAGCACAAAGCCCCTACACATACAGATAACACCAACACAAAACCAAACACACACAAATACCTTCTCCTCCAACAGAAGTCCCACTAAAACTCCCCTGTTTACAGCTCTGTTTGCTAGCTCCTGTGCCGCTGCAGCTGTCCGTGCCACCGCCTGACTGGCTGCTCCCTTTATAGAACCCCTAGTCAGTGAAGCCCCGCCCCCTAATCAGGGCTCAGCTTCTCTCCCAGCACAAAGCCCCTCCAAGCCTCTACACATACAGATACCAACAATACAAAACCAAACACACACACAAATACCTTCTCCTCCAACAGAACTCCCACTCAAGCTCCCCTGTTTACAGCTCTCTTTGCTAGCTCCTGTGCCACTGCAGCTGTCTGTGCCGCTGCCTGACTAGCTGCTGCCTTTATAGGACCCCTAGTCAGTGAAGCCAGCCCCCTAATCAGGGCTCAGCTTCTCTCTCAGCACAAAGCCCCTACACATACAGATACCACCAACACAAAACCAAACACACACAAATACCTTCTCCTCCAACAGTACTCCCACTCAAACTCCCCTGTTTACAGCTCTGTTTGCTAGCTCCTGCACCGCTGCAGCTGTCTGTGCAGCTGCCTGACTGGCTGCTCCTTTTATAGGACCCCTAGTCAGTGAAGCCCCGCCCCCTAATCAGGGCTCAGCTTCGCTCCCAGCACAAAGCCCCTCCAAGCCTCTACACATACAGATACTACCAATACAAAACCAAACACACACAAATAGCTTCTCCTCCAACAGAACTCCCACTCAAAGTCCCCTTTTTACAGCTCTGTTTGCTAGCTCCTGTACCGCTGCAGCTGTCTGTGTCGCTGCCTGACTGGCTGCTCCCTTTATAGGACCCCTCGTCAGTGAAGCCCCGCCCCCTAATCAGGGCTCAGCTTCTCTCCCAGCACAAAGCCCCTACACATACAGATGCTACCAATACAAAACCAAACACAGACAAATACCTTCTCCTCCAACAGAACTCCACTCAAACTCCCCTGTTTACAGCTCTGTTTGCTAGCTCCTGTGCCCCTGCAGCTGTCTGTGACGCTGCCTGACTGGCTGCTACAATCATAGGACCCCTAGTCAGCGAAGCCCCGCCCCCTAATCAGGGCTCTGCTTTTCTCCCAGCACAAAGCCCCTACACATACAGATACTACCAATACAATACCAAACACACACACAAATACCTTCTCCTCCAACAGAAGTCCCACTCAAACTCCCCTGTTTACAGCTCTGTTTGCTAGCTCCTGTGCCACTGCCTGACTGGCTGCTACCTTTATAGGACCCCTTGTCAGTGAAGCCCCGCCCCCTAATCAGGGCTCAGCTTTTCTCCCAGCACAAAGACCCTACACATACAGATACTACCAATACAAAACCAAACACACACAAATACCTTCTCCTCCAACAGAACTCCCACTCAAACTCCCCCGTTTACAGCTCTGTTTGCTAGCTCCTGTACCGCTGCAGCTGTCTGTGCAGCTGCCTGACTGGCTGCTCCCTTTATAGGACTCCTAGTCAGTGAAACCCCGCCCCCTATTCAGGGCTCAGCTTCTCTCCCAGCACAAAACCCCTCCAAGCCTCTACACATACAGATACTACCAATACAAAACCAAACACACAAAAATACCTTCTCCTCCAACAGAACTCCCATTCATACTCCCCTGTTTACAGCTCTGTTTGCTAGCTCCTGTGCCAATGCAGCTGTCTGTGCCGCTGCCTGACTGGCTGCTACCTTTATAGGACCCCTGGTCAGTGAAGCCGCGCCCCCTAATCAGGGCTCAGATTCTCTCCCAGCACAAAGCCTCTACTCATACAGATACTACCAATACAAAACCAAACACACACAAATACCTTCTCCTCCAACAGAAGTCCCACTCAAACTCCCCTGTTTACAGCTCTGTTTTCTAGCTCCTGTGCCACTGCCTGACTGGCTGCTACCTTTATAGGAACCCTAGTCAGTGAAGCCCCGCCCCCTAATCAGGGCTCAGATTCTCTCCCAGCACAAAGCCCCTCCAAGCCTCTACACATACAGATACTACCAATACAAAACCAAACACACACAAATACCTTCTCCTCCAACAGAACTCCCTCTCAAACTCCCCTGTTTACAGCTCAGTTTTGTAGCTCCTGTTCCGCTGCAGCTGTCTGTGCCCCTGCCTGACTGGCTGCTCCCTTTATAGGACCCCTAGTCAATGAAGCCCCGCCCCCTAATCAGGGCTCAGCTTCGCTCCCAGCACAAAGCCCCTACACATACAGATACCACCAATACAAAACCAAACACACACAAATACCTTCTCCTCCAACAGAACTCCCACTCAAACTCCCCTGTTTACAGCTCTGTTTGCTAGCTCCTGTGCCCCTGCAGCTGTCTGTGACGCTGCCTGACTGGCTGCTACAATCATAGGACCCCTAGTCAGCGAAGCCCCGTCCCCTAATCAGGGCTCAGCTTCTCTCCCAGCACAAAGCTCCTCCAAGCCTCTACAAATACAGATACCACCAATACAAAACCAAACACACACACAAATACCTTCTCCTCAAACAGAACTCCCACTCAAACTCCCCTGTTTACAGCTCTATTTGCTAGCTCCAGTGCCGCTGCAGCTGTCTGTGCCGCTGCCTGACTGGCTGGTACCTTTATAGGACCCCTAGTCAGGGAAGCCCCGCCCGCTAATCAGGGCTCAGCTTTTCTCCCAGCACAAAGACCCTACACATACAGATACTACCAATACAATACCAAACACACACAAATACCTTCTCTTCCAACAGAACTCCCACTCAAACTCCCGTGTTTACAGCACTGTTTGCTAGCTCCTGTGCTGCTGCCTGACTGGCTGCTAGCTTTATAGGACCCCTAGTCAGGGAAGTCCCGCCCCCTAATAAGGGCTCAGCTTCGCTCCCAGCACAAAGCCCCTACACATACAGATACCACCAATACAAAACCAAACACACACAAATACCTTCTCCTCGAACAGAACTCCCGCTCAAACTCCCCTGTTTACAGCTCTGTTTGCTAGCTCCTGTACCGCTGCAGCTCTCTGTGCCGCTGCCTGACTGGCTGCTCCCTTTATAGGACCCCTCGTCAGTGAAGCCCCGCCCCCTAATCAGGGCTCAGCTTCTCTCCCAGCACAAAGCCCCTCCAAGCCTCTACACATACAGATACCAACAATACAAAACCAAACACACACACAAATACCTTCTCCTCCAACAGAACTCCCACTCAAACTACCCTGTTTACAGCTCTCTTTGCTTGCTCCTGTGCCACTGCAGCTGTCTGTGCCGCTGCCTTACTGGCTGCTGCCTTTATAGGACCCCTAGTCAGTGAAGCCAGCCCCCTAATCAGTGCTCAGCCTCTCTCTCAGCACAAAGCCCCTACACATACAGATAACACCAACACAAAACCAAACACACACAAATACCTTCTCCTCCAACAGAAGTCCCACTAAAACTCCCCTGTTTACAGCTCTGTTTGCTAGCTCCTGTGCCGCTGCAGCTGTCCGTGCCACCGCCTGACTGGCTGCTCCCTTTATAGAACCCCTAGTCAGTGAAGCCCCGCCCCCTAATCAGGGCTCAGCTTCTCTCCCAGCACAAAGCCCCTCCAAGCCTCTACACATACAGATACCAACAATACAAAACCAAACACACACACAAATACCTTCTCCTCCAACAGAACTCCCACTCAAGCTCCCCTGTTTACAGCTCTCTTTGCTAGCTCCTGTGCCACTGCAGCTGTCTGTGCCGCTGCCTGACTAGCTGCTGCCTTTATAGGACCCCTAGTCAGTGAAGCCAGCCCCCTAATCAGGGCTCAGCTTCTCTCTCAGCACAAAGCCCCTACACATACAGATACCACCAACACAAAACCAAACACACACAAATACCTTCTCCTCCAACAGTACTCCCACTCAAACTCCCCTGTTTACAGCTCTGTTTGCTAGCTCCTGTACCGCTGCAGCTGTCTGTGCAGCTGCCTGACTGGCTGCTCCTTTTATAGGACCCCTAGTCAGTGAAGCCCCGCCCCCTAATCAGGGCTCAGTTTCGCTCCCAGCACAAAGCCCCTCCAAGCCTCTACACATACAGATACTACCAATACAAAACCAAACACACACAAATAGCTTCTCCTCCAACAGAACTCCCACTCAAAGTCCCCTTTTTACAGCTCTGTTTGCTAGCTCCTGTACCGCTGCAGCTGTCTGTGTCGCTGCCTGACTGGCTGCTCCCTTTATAGGACCCCTCGTCAGTGAAGCCCCGCCCCCTAATCAGGGCTCAGCTTCTCTCCCAGCACAAAGCCCCTACACATACAGATGCTACCAATACAAAACCAAACACAGACAAATACCTTCTCCTCCAACAGAACTCCACTCAAACTCCCCTGTTTACAGCTCTGTTTGCTAGCTCCTGTGCCCCTGCAGCTGTCTGTGACGCTGCCTGACTGGCTGCTACAATCATAGGACCCCTAGTCAGCGAAGCCCCGCCCCCTAATCAGGGCTCTGCTTTTCTCCCAGCACAAAGCCCCTACACATACAGATACTACCAATACAATACCAAACACACACACAAATACCTTCTCCTCCAACAGAAGTCCCACTCAAACTCCCCTGTTTACAGCTCTGTTTGCTAGCTCCTGTGCCACTGCCTGACTGGCTGCTACCTTTATAGGACCCCTTGTCAGTGAAGCCCCGCCCCCTAATCAGGGCTCAGCTTTTCTCCCAGCACAAAGACCCTACAAATACAGATACTACCAATACAAAACCAAACACACACAAATACCTTCTCTTCCAACAGAACTCCCACTCAAACTCCCCTGTTTACAGCTCTGTTTGCCAGCTCCTGTACCGCTGCAGATGTCTGTGCCGCTGCCTGACTGGTTGGTACCTTTATAGGACCCCTAGTCAGGGAAGCCCCGCCCGCTAATCAGGGCTCAGCTTCTCTCCCAGCACAAAGCCCCTACACATACAGATACTACCAATACAAAACCAAACACACACAAATGCCTTCTCCTCCAACAGAACTCCCACTCAGACTCCCCTGTTTACAGCTCTGTTTGCTAGCTCCTGTGCCGCTGCCTGACTGGCTGCTACCTTTGTAGGAACCCTAGTCAATGAAGCCCGCCCCCTAATCAGGGCTGAGCTTCGCTCCCAGCACAAAGCCCCTCCAGGCCTCTACACATACAGATACTACCAATACAATACCAAACACACACACAAATACCTTCTCCTCCAACAGAAGTCCCACTCAAACTCCCCTGTTTACAGCTCTGTTTGCTAGCTCCTGTACCGCTGCAGATGTCTGTGTCGCTGCCTGACTGGCTGCTCCCTTTATAGGACCCCTCGTCAGTGAAGCCCCGCCCCCTAATCAGGGCTCAGCTTCTCTCTCAGCACAAAGCCCCTACACATACAGATACCACCAACACAAAACCAAACACACACAAATACCTTATCCTCCAACAGAACTCCCACTCAAACTCCCCTGTTTACAGCTCTGTTTGCTAGCTCCTGTGCCCCTGCAGCTGTCTGTGACGCTGCCTGACTGGCTGCTACAATCATAGGACCCCTAGTCAGCGAAGCCCCGCCCCCTAATCAGGGCTCAGCTTCTCTCCCAGCACAAAGCCCCTCCAAGCCTCTACAAATACAGATACCACCAATACAAAACCAAACACACACACAAATACCTTCTCCTCCAACAGAACTCCCACTCAAACTCCCCTGTTTACAGCTCTGTTTGCTAGCTCCTGTGCTGCTGCCTGACTGGCTGCTAGCTTTATAGGACCCCTAGTCAGGGAAGTCCCGCCCCCTAATAAGGGCTCAGCTTCTCTCCCATCACAAAGCCCCTCCAAGCCTCTACACATACAAATACTACCAATACAAAACCAAACACACACAAATACCTTCTCCTCCAACACAACTCCCACTCAAACTCCCGTGTTTACAGCACTGTTTGCTAGCTGCTGTGCCGCTGCCTGACTGGCTGCTACCTTTATAGGATGCCTAGTCAGTGAAGCCCCGCCCCCTTTTCAGGGCTCAGCTTCTCTCCCAGCACAAAGCCTCTACACATACAGATACTACCAATACAAAACCAAACACACACAAACACCTTCTCCTCCAACAGAACTCCCACTCATACTCCCCTGTTTACAGCTCTGTTTGCTAGCTCCTGTGCCGCTGCCTGACTGGCTGCTACCTTTCTAGGACCCCTAGTCAGTGAAGCCCCGCCCCCTAATCAGGGCTCAGCTTTTCTCCCAGCACAAAGACCCTACACATACAGATACTACCAATACAAAACCAAACACACACAAATACCTTCTCTTCCAACAGAACTCCCACTCAAACTCCCCTGTTTACAGCTCTGTTTGCTAGCTCCTGTGCCGCTGCCAGACTGGCTGCTACCTTTATAGGACCCCTAGTCAGTGAATCCCCGCCCCCTAATCAGGGCTCAGCTTCGCTCCCAGCACAAAGCCCCTCCAAGCCTCTACACATACAGATACTACCAATACAAAACCAAAAACACACAAAAATACCTTCTCCTCCAACAGAACTCCCAATCAAACTCCCCTGTTTACAGCTCTGTTTGCTAGCTCCTGTACCGCTGCAGCTGTCTGTGTCGCTGCCTGACTGGCTGCTCCCTTTCTAGGACCCCTAGTCAGTGAAGCCCCGCCCCCTTTTCAGGGCTCAGCTTCTCTCCCAGCACAAAGCCTCTACACATACAGATACTACCAATACAAAACCAAACACACACAAACACCTTCTCCTCCAACAGAACTCCCACTCATACTCCCCTGTTTACAGCTCTGTTTGCTAGCTCCTGTGCCGCTGCCTGACTGGCTGCTACCTTTATAGGACCCCTTGTCAGTGAAGCCCCGCCCCCTAATCAGGGCTCAGCTTTTCTCCCAGCACAAAGACCCTACACATACAGATACTACCAATACAAAACCAAACACACACAAATACCTTCTCTTCCAACAGAACTCCCACTCAAACTCCCCTGTTTACAGCTCTGTTTGCTAGCTCCTGTACCGCTGCAGCTGTCTGTGTCGCTGCCTGACTGGCTGCTACCTTTATAGGACCCCTAGTCAGTGAAGCCCCGCCCCCTAATCAGGGCTCAGCTTTTCTCCCAGCACAAAGACCCTACACATACAGGTACTACCAATACAAAACCAAACACACACAAATACCTTCATTTCCAACAGAACTCCCACTCAAACTCCCCTGTTTACAGCTCTGTTTGCTAGCTCCTGTACCGCTGCAGCTGTCTGTGTCGCTGCCTGACTGGCTGCTCCCTTTATAGGACCCCTACTCAGTGAAGCCCCGCCCCCTAATCAGGGCTCAGCTTCTCTCGCAGCACAAAGCCCCTACACATACTGATACCACCAATACAAAACCAAACACACACACAAATACCTTCTCCTCCAACAGAACTCCCACTCAGACTCCCCTGTTCACAGCTCTGTTTGCTAGCTCCTGTGCCGCTGCCTGACTGGCTGCTACCTTTATAGGACCCCTAGTCAGTGAAGCCCCGCCCCCTAATCAGGGCTCAGCTTCGCTCCCAGCACAAAGCCCCTCCAAGCCTCTACACATACAGATACTACCAATACAAAACCAAACACGCACAAATAGCTTCTCCTCCAACAGAACTCCCACTCAAAGTCCCCTATTTACAGCTCTGTTTGCTAGCTCCTGTACCGCTGCAGCTGTCTGTGTCGCTGCCTGACTGGCTGCTCGCTTTATAGGACCCCTCGTCAGTGAAGCCCCGCCCCCTAATCAGGGCTCAGCTTCTCTCCCAGCACAAAGCCCCTCCAAGCCTCTACACATACAGATACCACCAATACAAAACCAAACACACACACAAATACCTTCTCCTCAAACAGAACTCCCACTCAAACTCCCCTGTTTACAGCTCTATTTGCTAGCTCCAGTGCCGCTGCAGCTGTCTGTGCCGCTGCCTGACTGGTTGGTACCTTTATAGGACCCCTAGTCAGGGAAGCCCCGCCCCCTAATCAGGGCTCAGATTCTCTCCCAGCACAAAGCCTCTACTCATACAGACACTACCAATATAAAACCAAACACACAAATACCTTCTCCTCCAACAGAACTCCCTCTCAAACTCACCTGTTTACAGCTCTGTTTGCTAGCTCCTGTGCCGCTGCAGCTGTCTGTGCCCCTGCCTGACTGGCTGCTCCCTTTATAGGACCCCTAGTCAGTGAAGCCCCGCCCCCTAATCAGGGCTCAGCTTCGCTCCCAGCACAAAGCCCCTCCAAGCCTCTACACATACAGATACTACCAATACAATACCAAACACACACACAAATACCTTCTCCTCCAACAGAAGTCCCACTCAAACTCCCCTGTTTACAGCTCTGTTTGCTAGCTCCTGTGCCGCTGCCTGACTGGCTGCTACCTTTATAGGACCCCTCGTCAGTGAAGCCCCGCCCGCTAATCAGGGCTCAGCTTCTCTCCCAGCACAAAGCCCCTACACATACAGATACCACCAATACAAAACCAAACACACACACAAATGCCTTCTCCTCCAACAGAACTCCCACTCAGACTCCCCTGTTTACAGCTCTGTTTGCTAGCTCCTGTGCCGCTGCCTGACTGGCTGCTACCTTTATAGGAACCCTAGTCAGTGAAGCCCCGCCCCCTAATCAGGGCTCAGCTTCTCTCCCAGCACAAAGCCCCTCCAAGCCTCTACACATACAGATACTACCAGTACAAAACCAAACACACACACAAATAGCTTCTCCTCCAACAGAACTCCCACTCAAAGTCCCCTATTTACAGCCCTGTTTGCTAGCTCCTGTACCGCTGCAGTTGTCTGTGTCGCTGCCTGACTGGCTGCTCCCTTTATAGGACCCCTCGTCAGTGAAGCCCCGCCCCCTAATCAGGGCTCAGCTTCTCTCCCAGCACAAAGCCCCTCCAAGCCTCTACACGTACAGATACCACCAATACAAAACCAAACACACAAAAATACCTTCTCCTCCAACAGAACTCCCACTCAAACTCCCCTGTTTACAGCTCTCTTTGCTAGCTCCTGTGCCACTGCAGCTGTCTGTGCCGCTGCCTGACTGGCTGCTGCCTTTATAGGACCCCTTGTCAGTGAAGCCCCGCCCCCTAATCAGGGCTCAGCTTCTCTCCCAGCACAAAGCCCCTCCAAGCCTCTACACATACAGATACTACCAATACAATACCAAACACACACACAAATACCTTCTCCTCCAACAGAAGTCCCACTCAAACTCCCCTGTTTACAGCTCTGTTTGCTAGCTCCTGTACCGCTGCAGATGTCTGTGTCGCTGCCTGACTGGCTGCTCCCTTTATAGGACCCCTCGTCAGTGAAGCCCCGCCCCCTAATCAGGGCTCAGCATCTCTCCCAGCACAAAGCCCCTCCAAGCCTCTGCACATACAGATACCAACAATACAAAACCAAACACACACACAAATACCTTCTCCTCCAACAGAACTCCCACTCAAACTCCCCTGTTTACAGCTCTGTTTGCTAGCTCCTGTGCCGCTGCAGCTGTCCGTGCCGCCGCCTGACTGGCTGCTCCCTTTATAGGACCCCTAGTCAGTGAAGCCCCGCCCCCTAATCAGGGCTCAGCTTCTCTCCCAGCACAAAGCCCCTACACATACAGATGCTACCAATACAAAACCAAACACACACACAAATGACTTCTCCTCCAACAGAACTCCCACTCAAACTCCCCTGTTCACAGCTCTGTTTGCTAGCTCCTGTGCCGCTGCCTGACTGGCTGCTACCTTTATAGGACCCCTAGTCAGTGAAGCCCCGCCCCCTAATCAGGGCTCAGCTTCGCTCCCAGCACAAAACCCCTCCAAGCCTCTACACATACAGATACTACCAATACAAAACCAAACACGCACAAATAGCTTCTCCTCCAACAGAACTCCCACTCAAAGTCCCCTATTTACATCTCTGTTTGCTAGCTCCTGTACCGCTGCAGCTGTCTGTGTCGCTGCCTGACTGGCTGTTCCCTTTATAGGACCCCTCGTCAGTGAAGCCCCGCCCCCTAATCAGGGCTCAGCTTCTCTCCCAGCACAAAGCCCCTCCAAGCCTCTACACATACAGATACCACCAATACAAAACCAAACACACACACAAATACCTTCTCCTCAAACAGAACTCCCACTCAAACTCCCCTGTTTACAGCTCTATTTGCTAGCTCCAGTGCCGCTGCAGCTGTCTGTGCCGCTGCCTGACTGTTTGGTACCTTTATAGGACCCCTAGTCAGTGAAGCCCCGCCCCCTAATCAGGGCTCTGCTTTTCTCCCAGCACAAAGCCCCTACACATACAGATACTACCAATACAATACCAAACACACACACAAATACCTTCTCCTCCAACAGAACTCCCACTCAAACTCCCCTGTTTACAGCTCTGTTTGCTAGCTCCTGTGCCGCTGCCTGACTGGCTGCTACCTTTATAGGACCCCTCGTCAGTGAAGCCCCGCCCCCTAATCAGGGCACAGCTTCTCTCCCAGCACAAAGCCCCTCCAAGCCTCTACACATACAGATACCACCAATACAAAACCAAACACACACACAAATACCTTCTCCTCAAACAGAACTCCCACTCAAACTCCCCTGTTTACAGCTCTATTTGCTAGCTCCTGTGCCGCTGCAGCTGTCTGTGCCCCTGCCTGACTGGCTGCTCCCTTTATAGGACCCCTAGTCAGTGAAGCCCCGCCCCCTAATCAGGGCTCAGCTTCGCTCCCAGCACAAAGCCCCTCCAAGCCTCTACACATACAGATACTACCAATACAATACCAAACACACACACAAATACCTTCTCCTCCAACAGAACTCCCACTCAAACTCCCCTGTTTACAGCTCTATTTGCTAGCTCCAGTGCCGCTGCAGCTGTCTGTGCCGCTGCCTGACTGGCTGGTACCTTTATAGGACCCCTAGTCAGGGAAGCCCCGCCCCCTAATCAGGGCTCAGCTTTTCTCCCAGCACAAAGACCCTACACATACAGATACTACCAAAACAAAACCAAACACACACAAATACCTTCTCTTCCAACAGAACTCCCACTCAAACTCCCCTGTTTACAGCTCTGTTTGCTAGCTCCTGTGCCGCTGCCAGACTGGCTGCTACCTTTATAGGACCCCTAGTCAGTGAAGCCCCGCCCCCTAATCAGGGCTCAGCTTCGCTCCCAGCACAAAGCCCCTCCAAGCCTCTACACATACAGATACTACCAATACAAAACCAAAAACACACACAAATACCTTCTCCTCCAACAGAACTCCCACTCAAACTCCCCTGTTTACAGCTCTGTTTGCTAGCTCCTGTACCGCTGCAGCTGTCTGTGTCGCTGCCTGACTGGCTGCTCCCTTTATAGGACCCCTAGTCAGTAAAGCCCCGCCCCCTAATCAGGGCTCAGCTTCTCTCCCAGCACAAAGCCCCTACACATACAGATACTACCAATACAAAACCAAACACACACAAATACCTTCTCCTCCAACAGAACTCCCTCTCAAACTCCCCTGTTTACAGCTCAGTTTTGTAGCTCCTGTTCCGCTGCAGCTGTCTGTGCCCCTGCCTGACTGGCTGCTCCCTTTATAGGAACCCTAGTCAATGAATACCCGCCCCCTAATCAGGGCTCAGCTTCGCTCCCAGCACAAAGCCCCTCCAAGCCTCTACACATACAGATACTACCAATACAATACCAAACACACACACAAATACCTTCTCCTCCAACAGAAGTCCCACTCAAACTCCCCTGTTTACAGCTCTGTTTGCTAGCTCCTGTGCCGCTGCCTGACTGGCTGCTACCTTTATAGGACCCCTTGTCAGTGAAGCCCCGCCCCCTAATCAGGGCTCAGCTTTTCTCCCAGCACAAAGACCCTACACATACAGATACTACCAATACAAAACCAAACACACACAAATACCTTCTCTTCCAACAGAACTCCCACTCAAACTCCCCTGTTTACAGCTCTGTTTGCTAGCTCCTGTACCGCTGCAGCTGTCTGTGTCGCTGCCTGACTGGCTGCTACCTTTATAGGACCCCTAGTCAGTGAAGCCCCGCCCCCTAATCAGGGCTCAGCTTTTCTCCCAGCACAAAGACCCTACACATACAGGTACTACCAATACAAAACCAAACACACACAAATACCTTCTTTTCCAACAGAACTCCCACTCAAACTCCCCTGTTTACAGCTCTGTTTGCTAGCTCCTGTACCGCTGCAGCTGTCTGTGCAGCTGCCTGACTGGCTGCTCCCTTTATAGGACCCCTAGTCAGTGAAGCCCCGCCCCCTAATCAGGGCTCAGCTTCTCTCGCAGCACAAAGCCCCTACACATACTGATACCACCAATACAAAACCAAACACACACACAAATACCTTCTCCTCCAACAGAACTCCCACTCAGACTCCCCTGTTTACAGCTCTGTTTGCTAGCTCCTGTGCCGCTGCCTGACTGGCTGCTACCTTTATAGGACCCCTCGTCAGTGAAGCCCCGCCCCCTAATCAGGGCTCAGCTTCTCTCCCAGCACAAAGCCCCTCCAAGCCTCTACACATACAGATACCACCAATACAAAACCAAACACACACACAAATACCTTCTCCTCAAACAGAACTCCCACTCAAACTCCCCTGTTTACAGCTCTATTTGCTAGCTCCTGTGCCGCTGCAGCTGTCTGTGCCCCTGCCTGACTGGCTGCTCCCTTTATAGGACCCCTAGTCAGTGAAGCCCCGCCCCCTAATCAGGGCTCAGCTTCGCTCCCAGCACAAAGCCCCTCCAAGCCTCTACACATACAGATACTACCAATACAATACCAAACACACACACAAATACCTTCTCCTCCAACAGAACTCCCACTCAAACTCCCCTGTTTGCAGCTCTATTTGCTAGCTCCAGTGCCGCTGCAGCTGTCTGTGCCGCTGCCTGACTGGCTGGTACCTTTATAGGACCCCTAGTCAGGGAAGCCCCGCCCGCTAATCAGGGCTCAGCTTCTCTCCCAGCACAAAGCCCCTACACATACAGATACTACCAATACAAAACCAAACACACACACAAATACCTTCTCCTCCAACAGAACTCCCTCTCAAACTCATCTGTTTACAGCTCTGTTTGCTAGCTCCTGTGCCGCTGCAGCTGTCTGTTCCCCTGCCTGACTGGCTGCTCCCTTTATAGGACCCCTAGTCAGTGAAGCCCCGCCCCCTAATCAGGGCTCAGCTTTTCTCCCAGCACAAAGCCCCTCCAAGCCTCTACACATACAGATACTACCAATACGAAATCAAACACACACATATACCTTCTCCTCCAACAGAACTCCCACTCAAACTCCCGTGTTTACAGCACTGTTTGCTAGCTGCTGTGCCGCTGCCTGACTGGCTGCTACCTTTATAGGACGCCTAGTCAGTGAAGCCCCGCCCCCTTTCCAGGGCTCAGCTTCTCTCCCAGCACAAAGCCTCTACACATACAGATACTACCAATACAAAACCAAACACACACAAACACCTTCTCCTCCAACAGAACTCCCACTCATACTCCCCTGTTTACAGCTCTGTTTGCTAGCTCCTGTGCCGCTGCCTGACTGGCTGCTACCTTTCTAGGACCCCTAGTCAGTGAAGCCCCGCCCCCTAATCAGGGCTCAGCTTCGCTCCCAGCACAAAGCCCCTCCAAGCCTCTACACATACAGATACTACCAATACAAAACCAAAAACACACACAAATACCTTCTCCTCCAACAGAACTCCCACTCAAACTCCCCTGTTTACAGCTCTGTTTGCTAGCTCCTGTACCGCTGCAGCTGTCTGTGTCGCTGCCTGACTGGCTGCTCCCTTTATAGGACCCCTAGTCAGTGAAGCCCCGCCCCCTAATCAGGGCTCAGCTTCTCTCCCAGCACAAAGCCCCTACACATACAGATACTACCAATACAAAACCAAACACACACAAATACCTTCTCTTCCAACAGAACTCCCACTCAAACTCCCCTGTTTACAGCTCTGTTTGCTAGCTCCTGTGCCGCTGCCTGACTGGCTGCTACCTTTATAGGACCCCTTGTCAGTGAAGCCCCGCCCCCTAATCAGGGCTCAGCTTTTCTCCCAGCACAAAGACCCTACACATACAGATACTACCAATACAAAACCAAACACACACAAATACCTTCTCTTCCAACAGAACTCCCACTCAAACTCCCCTGTTTACAGCTCTGTTTGCTAGCTCCTGTACCGCTGCAGCTGTCTGTGTCGCTGCCTGACTGGCTGCTCCCTTTATAGGACCCCTCGTCAGTGAAGCCCCGCCCCCTAATCAGGGCTCAGCTTCTCTCCCAGCACAGAGCCCCTCCAAGCCTCTACACATACAGATACCACCAATACAAAACCAAACACACACACAAATACCTTCTCCTCAAACAGAACTCCCACTCAAACTCCCCTGTTTACAGCTCTATTTGCTAGCTCCAGTGCCGCTGCAGCTGTCTGTGCCGCTGCCTGACTGGCTGCTACCTTTATAGGACCCCTCGTCAGTGAAGCCCCGCCCGCTAATCAGGGCTCAGCTTCTCTCCCAGCACAAAGCCCCTACACATACAGATACCACCAATACAAAACCAAACACACACACAAATGCCTTCTCCTCCAACAGAACTCCCACTCAAACTCCCCTGTTTACAGCTCTGTTTGCTAGCTCCTGTGCCGCTGCCTGACTGGCTGCTCCCTTTATAGGACCCCTCGTCAGTTAAGCCCCGCCCCCTAATCAGGGCTCAGCTTCTCTCCCAGCACAGAGCCCCTCCAAGCCTCTACACATACAGATACCACCAATACAAAACCAAACACACACACAAATACCTTCTCCTCAAACAGAACTCCCACTCAAACTCCCCTGTTTACAGCTCTATTTGCTAGCTCCAGTGCCGCTGCAGCTGTCTGTGCCGCTGCCTGACTGGCTGCTACCTTTATAGGACCCCTCGTCAGTGAAGCCCCGCCCCCTAATCAGGGCTCAGCTTCTCTCCCAGCACAAAGCCCCTCCAAGCCTCTACACATACAGATACCACCAATACAAAACCAAACACACAAATACCTTCTCCTCAAACAGAACTCCCACTCAAACTCCCCTGTTTACAGCTCTATTTGCTAGCTCCAGTGCCGCTGCAGCTGTCTGTGCCGCTGCCTGACTGGTTGGTACCTTTATAGGACCCCTAGTCAGGGAAGCCCCGCCCCCTAATCAGGGCTCAGATTCTCTCCCAGCACAAAGCCTCTACTCATACAGACACTACCAATACAAAACCAAACACACAAATACCTTCTCCTCCAACAGAACTCCCTCTCAAACTCATCTGTTTACAGCTCTGTTTGCTAGCTCCTGTGCCGCTGCAGCAGTCTGTTCCCCTGCCTGACTGGCTGCTCCCTTTATAGGACCCCTAGTCAGTGAAGCCCCGCCCCCTAATCAGGGCTGTGCTTTTCTCCCAGCACAAAGCCCCTACACATACAGATACTACCAATACAATACCAAACACACACACAAATACCTTCTCCTCCAACAGAACTCCCACTCAAACTCCCCTGTTTACAGCTCTGTTTGCTAGCTCCTGTGCCGCTGCCTGACTGGCTGCTACCTTTATAGGACCCCTCGTCAGTGAAGCCCCGCCCCCTAATCAGGGCTCAGCTTCTCTCCCAGCACAAAGCCCCTCCAAGCCTCTACACATACAGATACCACCAATACAAAACCAAACACACACACAAATACCTTCTCCTCAAACAGAACTCCCACTCAAACTCCCCTGTTTACAGCTCTATTTGCTAGCTCCTGTGCCGCTGCAGCTGTCTGTGCCCCTGCCTGACTGGCTGCTCCCTTTATAGGACCCCTAGTCAGTGAAGCCCCGCCCCCTAATCAGGGCTCAGCTTCGCTCCCAGCACAAAGCCCCTCCAAGCCTCTACACATACAGATACTACCAATAAAATACCAAACACACACACAAATACCTTCTCCAACAGAACTCCCACTCAAACTCCCCTGTTTGCAGCTCTATTTGCTAGCTCCAGTGCCGCTGCAGCTGTCTGTGCCGCTGCCTGACTGGCTGGTACCTTTATAGGACCCCTAGTCAGGGAAGCCCCGCCCGCTAATCAGGGCTCAGCTTCTCTCCCAGCACAAAGCCCCTACACATACAGATACTACCAATACAAAACCAAACACACACACAAATGCCTTCTCCTCCAACAGAACTCCCACTCAGACTCCACTGTTTACAGCTCTGTTTGCTAGCTCCTGTGCCGCTGCCTGACTGGCTGCTACCTTTATAGGAACCCTAGTCAATGAAGCCCGCCCCCTAATCAGGGCTGAGCTTCGCTCCCAGCACAAAGCCCCTCCAAGCCTCTACACATACAGATACTACCAATACAATACCAAACACACACACAAATACCTTCTCCTCCAACAGAAGTCCCACTCAAACTCCCCTGTTTACAGCTCTGTTTGCTAGCTCCTGTACCGCTGCAGATGTCTGTGACGCTGCCTGACTGGCTGCTCCCTTTATAGGACCCCTAGTCAGTGAAGCCCCGCCCCCTAATCAGGGCTCAGCTTCTCTCCCAGCACAAAGCCTCTACACATACAGATGCTACCAATACAAAACCAAACACACACACAAATGCCTTCTCCTCCAACAGAACTCCCACTCAAACTCCCCTGTTTACAGCTCTCTTTGCTAGCTCCTGTGCTGCTGCCTGCCTGGCTGCTAGCTTTATAGGACCCCTAGTCAGGGAAGTCCCGCCCCCTAATAAGGGCTCAGCTTCTCTCCCAGCACAAAGCCCCTCCAAGCCTCTACACATACAAATACTACCAATACAAAACCAAACACACACAAATACCTTCTCCTCCAACACAACTTCCACTCAAACTCCCCTGTTTACAGCTCTGTTTGCTCGCTCCTGTGCCGCTGCAGCTGTCTGTGCCGCTGCCTGACTGGCTGCTACCTTTATAGGACCCCTAGTCAGTGAAGCCCCGCCCCCTAATCAGGGCTCAGCTTTTCTCCCAGCACAAAGCCCCTCCAAGCCTCTACACATACAGATACTACCAATACGAAATCAAACACACACATATACCTTCTCCTCCAACAGAACTCCCACTCAAACTCCCGTGTTTACAGCACTGTTTGCTAGCTGCTGTGCCGCTGCCTGACTGGCTGCTACCTTTATAGGACGCCTAGTCAGTGAAGCCCCGCCCCCTTTTCAGGGCTCAGCTTCTCTCCCAGCACAAAGCCTCTACACATACAGATACTACCAATACAAAACCAAACACACACAAACACCTTCTCCTCCAACAGAACTCCCACTCATACTCCCCTGTTTACAGCTCTGTTTGCTAGCTCCTGTGCCGCTGCCTGACTGGCTGCTACCTTTCTAGGACCCCTAGTCAGTGAAGCCCCGCCCCCTAATCAGGGCTCAGCTTCGCTCCCAGCACAAAGCCCCTCCAAGCCTCTACACATACAGATACTACCAATACAAAACCAAAAACACACAAATACCTTCTCCTCCAACAGAACTCCCACTCAAACTCCCCTGTTTACAGCTCTGTTCGCTAGCTCCTGTACCGCTGCAGCTGTCTGTGTCGCTGCCTGACTGGCTGCTCCCTTTATAGGACCCCTAGTCAGTGAAGCCCCGCCCCCTAATCAGGGCTCAGCTTCTCTCCCAGCACAAAGCCCCTACACATACAGATACTACCAATACAAAACCAAACACACACAAATACCTTCTCTTCCAACAGAACTCCCACTCAAACTCCCCTGTTTACAGCTCTGTTTGCTAGCTCCTGTGCCGCTGCCTGACTGGCTGCTACCTTTATAGGACCCCTTGTCAGTGAAGCCCCGCCCCCTAATCAGGGCTCAGCTTTTCTCCCAGCACAAAGACCCTACACATACAGATACTACCAATACAAAACCAAACACACACAAATACCTTCTCTTCCAACAGAACTCCCACTCAAACTCCCCTGTTTACAGCTCTGTTTGCTAGCTCCTGTACCGCTGCAGCTGTCTGTGTCGCTGCCTGACTGGCTGCTCCCTTTATAGGACCCCTCGTCAGTGAAGCCCCGCCCCCTAATCAGGGCTCAGCTTCTCTCCCAGCACAAAGCCCCTCCAAGCCTCTACACATACAGATACCACCAATACAAAACCAAACACACACACAAATACCTTCTCCTCAAACAGAACTCCCACTCAAACTCCCCTGTTTACAGCTCTATTTGCTAGCTCCAGTGCCGCTGCAGCTGTCTGTGCCGCTGCCTGACTGGCTGCTACCTTTATAGGACCCCTCGTCAGTGAAGCCCCGCCCGCTAATCAGGGCTCAGCTTCTCTCCCAGCACAAAGCCCCTACACATACAGATACCACCAATACAAAACCAAACACACACACAAATGCCTTCTCCTCCAACAGAACTCCCACTCAAACTCCCCTGTTTACAGCTCTGTTTGCTAGCTCCTGTGCCGCTGCCTGACTGGCTGCTCCCTTTATAGGACCCCTCGTCAGTGAAGCCCCGCCCCCTAATCAGGGCTCAGCATCTCTCCCAGCACAAAGCCCCTCCAAGCCTCTGCACATACAGATACCAACAATACAAAACCAAACACACACACAAATACCTTCTCCTCCAACAGAACTCCCACTCAAACTCCCCTGTTTACAGCTCTCTTTGCTAGCTCCTGTGCCACTGCAGCTGTATGTGCCGCTGCCTGACTGGCTGCTGCCTTTATAGGACCCCTAGTCAGTGAAGCCCCGCCCCCTAATCAGAGCTCAGCTTCTCTCCCAGCACAAAGCCCCTACACCTACAGATACCACCAACACAAAAGCAAACACACACAAATACCTTCTCCTCGAATAGAACTCCCACTCAAACTCCCCTGTTTACAGCTCTGTTTGCTAGCTCCTGTACCGCTGCAGCTGTCTGTGCAGCTGCCTGACTGGCGGCTCCCTTTATAGGACCCCTAGTCAGTGAAGCCCCGCCCCCTAATCAGGGCTCAGCTTCTCTCCCAGCACAAAGCCCCTCCAAGCCTCTACACATACAGATACTACCAATACAAAACCAAACACACAAAAATACCTTCTCCTCCAACAGAACTCCCACTCAAACTCCCCTGTTTACAGCTCTGTTTGCTAGCTCCTGTGCCAATGCAGCTGTCTGTGCCGCTGCCTGACTGGCTGCTACCTTTATAGGACCCCTAGTCAGTGAAGCCCCGCCCCCTAATCAGGGCTCAGATTCTCTCCCAGCACAAAGCCTCTACTCATACAGATACTACCAATACAAAACCAAACACACACAAATACCTTCTCCTCCAACAGAACTCCCACTCAGACTCCCCTGTTCACAGCTCTGTTTGCTAGCTCCTGTGCCGCTGCCTGACTGGCTGCTCCCTTTATAGGACCCCTCGTCAGTGAAGCCCCGCCCCCTAATCAGGGCTCAGCTTCGCTCCCAGCACAAAGCCCCTCCAAGCCTCTACCCATACAGATACCACCAATACAAAACCAAACACACACACAAATACTTTCTCCTCAAACAGAACTCCCACTCAAACTCCCCTGTTTACAGCTCTATTTGCTAGCTCCAGTGCCGCTGCAGCTGTCTGTGCCGCTGCCTGACTGGTTGGTACCTTTATAGGACCCCTAGTCAGGGAAGCCCCGCCCCCTAATCAGGGCTCAGATTCTCTCCCAGCACAAAGCCTCTACTCATACAGACACTACCAATACAAAACCAAACACACAAATACCTTCTCCTCCAACAGAACTCCCTCTCAAACTCACCTGTTTACAGCTCTGTTTGCTAGCTCCTGTGCCGCTGCAGCTGTCTGTGCCCCTGCCTGACTGGCTGCTCCCTTTATAGGACCCCTAGTCAGTGAAGCCCCGCCCCGTAATCAGGGCTCAGCTTCGCTCCCAGCACAAAGCCCCTCCAAGCCTCTACACATACAGATACTACCAATACAATACCAAACACACACACAAATGCCTTCTCCTCCAACAGAACTCCCACTCAAACTCCCCTGTTTACAGCTCTGTTTGCTAGCTCCTGTGCCGCTGCCTGACTGGCTGCTACCTTTATAGGAACCCTAGTCAATGAAGCCCGCCCCCTAATCAGGGCTGAGCTTCGCTCCCAGCACAAAGCCCCTCCAAGCCTCTACACATACAGATACTACCAATACAATACCAAACACACACACAAATACCTTCTCCTCCAACAGAACTCCCACTCAAACTCCCCTGTTTACAGCTCTGTTTGCTAGCTCCTGTGCCGCTGCAGCTGTCCGTGCCGCCGCCTGACTGGCTGCTCCATTTATACGACCCCAAGTCAGTGAAGCCCCGCCCCCTAATCAGGGCTCAGCTTCTCTCCCAGCACAAAGCCTCTACACATACAGATGCTACCAATACAAAACCAAACACACACACAAATACCTTCTCCTCAAACAGAACTCCCACTCAAACTCCCCTGTTTACAGCTCTGTTTGCTAGCTCCTGTGCCGCTGCAGCTGTCTGTTCCCCTGCCTGACTGGCTGCTCCCTTTATAGGACCCCTAGTCAGTGAAGCCCCGCCCCCTAATCAGGGCTCAGCTTCGCTCCCAGCACAAAGCCCCTCCAAGCCTCTACACATACAGATACTACCAATACAAAACCAAAAACACACACAAATACCTTCTCCTCAAACAGAACTCCCACTCAAACTCCCCTGTTTACAGCTCTGTTTGCTAGCTCCTGTGCCGCTGCAGCTGTCTGTTCCCCTGCCTGACTGGCTGCTCCCTTTATAGGACCCCTAGTCAGTGAAGCCCCGCCCCCTAATCAGGGCTCAGCTTCGCTCCCAGCACAAAGCCCCTCCAAGCCTCTACACATACAGATACTACCAATACAAAACCAAAAACACACACAAATACCTTCTCCTCCAACAGAACTCCCACTCAAACTCCCCTGTTTACAGCTCTGTTTGCTAGCTCCTGTACCGCTGCAGCTGTCTGTGTCGCTGCCTGACTGGCTGCTCCCTTTATAGGACCCCTAGTCAGTGAAGCCCCGCCCCCTAATCAGGGCTCAGCTTCTCTCCCAGCACAAAGCCCATACACATACAGATACCACCAACACAAAAGCAAACACACACAAATACCTTCTCTTCCAACAGAACTCCCACTCAAACTCCCCTGTTTACAGCTCTGTTTGCTAGCTCCTGTACCGCTGCAGCTGTCTGTGTCGCTGCCTGACTGGCTGCTCCCTTTATAGGACCCCTCGTCAGTGAAGCCCCGCCCCCTAATCAGGGCTCAGCTTCTCTCCCAGCACAGAGCCCCTCCAAGCCTCTACACATACAGATACCACCAATACAAAACCAAACACACACACAAATACCTTCTCCTCAAACAGAACTCCCACTCAAACTCCCCTGTTTACAGCTCTATTTGCTAGCTCCAGTGCCGCTGCAGCTGTCTGTGCCGCTGCCTGACTGGCTGCTACCTTTATAGGACCCCTCGTCAGTGAAGCCCCGCCCGCTAATCAGGGCTCAGCTTCTCTCCCAGCACAAAGCCCCTACACATACAGATACCACCAATACAAAACCAAACACACACACAAATGCCTTCTCCTCCAACAGAACTCCCACTCAAACTCCCCTGTTTACAGCTCTGTTTGCTAGCTCCTGTGCCGCTGCCTGACTGGCTGCTCCCTTTATAGGACCCCTCGTCAGTTAAGCCCCGCCCCCTAATCAGGGCTCAGCTTCTCTCCCAGCACAGAGCCCCTCCAAGCCTCTACACATACAGATACCACCAATACAAAACCAAACACACACACAAATACCTTCTCCTCAAACAGAACTCCCACTCAAACTCCCCTGTTTACAGCTCTATTTGCTAGCTCCAGTGCCGCTGCAGCTGTCTGTGCCGCTGCCTGACTGGCTGCTACCTTTATAGGACCCCTCGTCAGTGAAGCCCCGCCCCCTAATCAGGGCTCAGCTTCTCTCCCAGCACAAAGCCCCTCCAAGCCTCTACACATACAGATACCACCAATACAAAACCAAACACACAAATACCTTCTCCTCAAACAGAACTCCCACTCAAACTCCCCTGTTTACAGCTCTATTTGCTAGCTCCAGTGCCGCTGCAGCTGTCTGTGCCGCTGCCTGACTGGTTGGTACCTTTATAGGACCCCTAGTCAGGGAAGCCCCGCCCCCTAATCAGGGCTCAGATTCTCTCCCAGCACAAAGCCTCTACTCATACAGACACTACCAATACAAAACCAAACACACAAATACCTTCTCCTCCAACAGAACTCCCTCTCAAACTCATCTGTTTACAGCTCTGTTTGCTAGCTCCTGTGCCGCTGCAGCAGTCTGTTCCCCTGCCTGACTGGCTGCTCCCTTTATAGGACCCCTAGTCAGTGAAGCCCCGCCCCCTAATCAGGGCTGTGCTTTTCTCCCAGCACAAAGCCCCTACACATACAGATACTACCAATACAATACCAAACACACACACAAATACCTTCTCCTCCAACAGAACTCCCACTCAAACTCCCCTGTTTACAGCTCTGTTTGCTAGCTCCTGTGCCGCTGCCTGACTGGCTGCTACCTTTATAGGACCCCTCGTCAGTGAAGCCCCGCCCCCTAATCAGGGCTCAGCTTCTCTCCCAGCACAAAGCCCCTCCAAGCCTCTACACATACAGATACCACCAATACAAAACCAAACACACACACAAATACCTTCTCCTCAAACAGAACTCCCACTCAAACTCCCCTGTTTACAGCTCTATTTGCTAGCTCCTGTGCCGCTGCAGCTGTCTGTGCCCCTGCCTGACTGGCTGCTCCCTTTATAGGACCCCTAGTCAGTGAAGCCCCGCCCCCTAATCAGGGCTCAGCTTCGCTCCCAGCACAAAGCCCCTCCAAGCCTCTACACATACAGATACTACCAATAAAATACCAAACACACACACAAATACCTTCTCCAACAGAACTCCCACTCAAACTCCCCTGTTTGCAGCTCTATTTGCTAGCTCCAGTGCCGCTGCAGCTGTCTGTGCCGCTGCCTGACTGGCTGGTACCTTTATAGGACCCCTAGTCAGGGAAGCCCCGCCCGCTAATCAGGGCTCAGCTTCTCTCCCAGCACAAAGCCCCTACACATACAGATACTACCAATACAAAACCAAACACACACACAAATGCCTTCTCCTCCAACAGAACTCCCACTCAGACTCCACTGTTTACAGCTCTGTTTGCTAGCTCCTGTGCCGCTGCCTGACTGGCTGCTACCTTTATAGGAACCCTAGTCAATGAAGCCCGCCCCCTAATCAGGGCTGAGCTTCGCTCCCAGCACAAAGCCCCTCCAAGCCTCTACACATACAGATACTACCAATACAATACCAAACACACACACAAATACCTTCTCCTCCAACAGAAGTCCCACTCAAACTCCCCTGTTTACAGCTCTGTTTGCTAGCTCCTGTACCGCTGCAGATGTCTGTGACGCTGCCTGACTGGCTGCTCCCTTTATAGGACCCCTAGTCAGTGAAGCCCCGCCCCCTAATCAGGGCTCAGCTTCTCTCCCAGCACAAAGCCTCTACACATACAGATGCTACCAATACAAAACCAAACACACACACAAATGCCTTCTCCTCCAACAGAACTCCCACTCAAACTCCCCTGTTTACAGCTCTCTTTGCTAGCTCCTGTGCTGCTGCCTGCCTGGCTGCTAGCTTTATAGGACCCCTAGTCAGGGAAGTCCCGCCCCCTAATAAGGGCTCAGCTTCTCTCCCAGCACAAAGCCCCTCCAAGCCTCTACACATACAAATACTACCAATACAAAACCAAACACACACAAATACCTTCTCCTCCAACACAACTTCCACTCAAACTCCCCTGTTTACAGCTCTGTTTGCTCGCTCCTGTGCCGCTGCAGCTGTCTGTGCCGCTGCCTGACTGGCTGCTACCTTTATAGGACCCCTAGTCAGTGAAGCCCCGCCCCCTAATCAGGGCTCAGCTTTTCTCCCAGCACAAAGCCCCTCCAAGCCTCTACACATACAGATACTACCAATACGAAATCAAACACACACATATACCTTCTCCTCCAACAGAACTCCCACTCAAACTCCCGTGTTTACAGCACTGTTTGCTAGCTGCTGTGCCGCTGCCTGACTGGCTGCTACCTTTATAGGACGCCTAGTCAGTGAAGCCCCGCCCCCTTTTCAGGGCTCAGCTTCTCTCCCAGCACAAAGCCTCTACACATACAGATACTACCAATACAAAACCAAACACACACAAACACCTTCTCCTCCAACAGAACTCCCACTCATACTCCCCTGTTTACAGCTCTGTTTGCTAGCTCCTGTGCCGCTGCCTGACTGGCTGCTACCTTTCTAGGACCCCTAGTCAGTGAAGCCCCGCCCCCTAATCAGGGCTCAGCTTCGCTCCCAGCACAAAGCCCCTCCAAGCCTCTACACATACAGATACTACCAATACAAAACCAAAAACACACACAAATACCTTCTCCTCCAACAGAACTCCCACTCAAACTCCCCTGTTTACAGCTCTGTTCGCTAGCTCCTGTACCGCTGCAGCTGTCTGTGTCGCTGCCTGACTGGCTGCTCCCTTTATAGGACCCCTAGTCAGTGAAGCCCCGCCCCCTAATCAGGGCTCAGCTTCTCTCCCAGCACAAAGCCCCTACACATACAGATACTACCAATACAAAACCAAACACACACAAATACCTTCTCTTCCAACAGAACTCCCACTCAAACTCCCCTGTTTACAGCTCTGTTTGCTAGCTCCTGTGCCGCTGCCTGACTGGCTGCTACCTTTATAGGACCCCTTGTCAGTGAAGCCCCGCCCCCTAATCAGGGCTCAGCTTTTCTCCCAGCACAAAGACCCTACACATACAGATACTACCAATACAAAACCAAACACACACAAATACCTTCTCTTCCAACAGAACTCCCACTCAAACTCCCCTGTTTACAGCTCTGTTTGCTAGCTCCTGTACCGCTGCAGCTGTCTGTGTCGCTGCCTGACTGGCTGCTCCCTTTATAGGACCCCTCGTCAGTGAAGCCCCGCCCCCTAATCAGGGCTCAGCTTCTCTCCCAGCACAAAGCCCCTCCAAGCCTCTACACATACAGATACCACCAATACAAAACCAAACACACACACAAATACCTTCTCCTCAAACAGAACTCCCACTCAAACTCCCCTGTTTACAGCTCTATTTGCTAGCTCCAGTGCCGCTGCAGCTGTCTGTGCCGCTGCCTGACTGGCTGCTACCTTTATAGGACCCCTCGTCAGTGAAGCCCCGCCCGCTAATCAGGGCTCAGCTTCTCTCCCAGCACAAAGCCCCTACACATACAGATACCACCAATACAAAACCAAACACACACACAAATGCCTTCTCCTCCAACAGAACTCCCACTCAAACTCCCCTGTTTACAGCTCTGTTTGCTAGCTCCTGTGCCGCTGCCTGACTGGCTGCTCCCTTTATAGGACCCCTCGTCAGTGAAGCCCCGCCCCCTAATCAGGGCTCAGCATCTCTCCCAGCACAAAGCCCCTCCAAGCCTCTGCACATACAGATACCAACAATACAAAACCAAACACACACACAAATACCTTCTCCTCCAACAGAACTCCCACTCAAACTCCCCTGTTTACAGCTCTCTTTGCTAGCTCCTGTGCCACTGCAGCTGTATGTGCCGCTGCCTGACTGGCTGCTGCCTTTATAGGACCCCTAGTCAGTGAAGCCCCGCCCCCTAATCAGAGCTCAGCTTCTCTCCCAGCACAAAGCCCCTACACCTACAGATACCACCAACACAAAAGCAAACACACACAAATACCTTCTCCTCGAATAGAACTCCCACTCAAACTCCCCTGTTTACAGCTCTGTTTGCTAGCTCCTGTACCGCTGCAGCTGTCTGTGCAGCTGCCTGACTGGCGGCTCCCTTTATAGGACCCCTAGTCAGTGAAGCCCCGCCCCCTAATCAGGGCTCAGCTTCTCTCCCAGCACAAAGCCCCTCCAAGCCTCTACACATACAGATACTACCAATACAAAACCAAACACACAAAAATACCTTCTCCTCCAACAGAACTCCCACTCAAACTCCCCTGTTTACAGCTCTGTTTGCTAGCTCCTGTGCCAATGCAGCTGTCTGTGCCGCTGCCTGACTGGCTGCTACCTTTATAGGACCCCTAGTCAGTGAAGCCCCGCCCCCTAATCAGGGCTCAGATTCTCTCCCAGCACAAAGCCTCTACTCATACAGATACTACCAATACAAAACCAAACACACACAAATACCTTCTCCTCCAACAGAACTCCCACTCAGACTCCCCTGTTCACAGCTCTGTTTGCTAGCTCCTGTGCCGCTGCCTGACTGGCTGCTCCCTTTATAGGACCCCTCGTCAGTGAAGCCCCGCCCCCTAATCAGGGCTCAGCTTCGCTCCCAGCACAAAGCCCCTCCAAGCCTCTACCCATACAGATACCACCAATACAAAACCAAACACACACACAAATACTTTCTCCTCAAACAGAACTCCCACTCAAACTCCCCTGTTTACAGCTCTATTTGCTAGCTCCAGTGCCGCTGCAGCTGTCTGTGCCGCTGCCTGACTGGTTGGTACCTTTATAGGACCCCTAGTCAGGGAAGCCCCGCCCCCTAATCAGGGCTCAGATTCTCTCCCAGCACAAAGCCTCTACTCATACAGACACTACCAATACAAAACCAAACACACAAATACCTTCTCCTCCAACAGAACTCCCTCTCAAACTCACCTGTTTACAGCTCTGTTTGCTAGCTCCTGTGCCGCTGCAGCTGTCTGTGCCCCTGCCTGACTGGCTGCTCCCTTTATAGGACCCCTAGTCAGTGAAGCCCCGCCCCGTAATCAGGGCTCAGCTTCGCTCCCAGCACAAAGCCCCTCCAAGCCTCTACACATACAGATACTACCAATACAATACCAAACACACACACAAATACCTTCTCCTCCAACAGAACTCCCACTCAAACTCCCCTGTTTACAGCTCTATTTGCTAGCTCCAGTGCCGCTGCAGCTGTCTGTGCCGCTGCCTGACTGGCTGGTACCTTTATAGGACCCCTAGTCAGGGAAGCCCCGCCCGCTAATCAGGGCTCAGCTTCTCTCCCAGCACAAAGCCCCTACACATACAGATACTACCAATACAAAACCAAACACACACACAAATGCCTTCTCCTCCAACAGAACTCCCACTCAGACTCCCCTGTTTACAGCTCTGTTTGCTAGCTCCTGTGCCGCTGCCTGACTGGCTGCTACCTTTATAGGAACCCTAGTCAATGAAGCCCGCCCCCTAATCAGGGCTGAGCTTCGCTCCCAGCACAAAGCCCCTCCAAGCCTCTACACATACAGATACTACCAATACAATACCAAACACACACACAAATACCTTCTCCTCCAACAGAACTCCCACTCAAACTCCCCTGTTTACAGCTCTGTTTGCTAGCTCCTGTGCCGCTGCAGCTGTCCGTGCCGCCGCCTGACTGGCTGCTCCATTTATACGACCCCAAGTCAGTGAAGCCCCGCCCCCTAATCAGGGCTCAGCTTCTCTCCCAGCACAAAGCCTCTACACATACAGATGCTACCAATACAAAACCAAACACACACACAAATACCTTCTCCTCAAACAGAACTCCCACTCAAACTCCCCTGTTTACAGCTCTGTTTGCTAGCTCCTGTGCCGCTGCAGCTGTCTGTTCCCCTGCCTGACTGGCTGCTCCCTTTATAGGACCCCTAGTCAGTGAAGCCCCGCCCCCTAATCAGGGCTCAGCTTCGCTCCCAGCACAAAGCCCCTCCAAGCCTCTACACATACAGATACTACCAATACAAAACCAAAAACACACACAAATACCTTCTCCTCAAACAGAACTCCCACTCAAACTCCCCTGTTTACAGCTCTGTTTGCTAGCTCCTGTGCCGCTGCAGCTGTCTGTTCCCCTGCCTGACTGGCTGCTCCCTTTATAGGACCCCTAGTCAGTGAAGCCCCGCCCCCTAATCAGGGCTCAGCTTCGCTCCCAGCACAAAGCCCCTCCAAGCCTCTACACATACAGATACTACCAATACAAAACCAAAAACACACACAAATACCTTCTCCTCCAACAGAACTCCCACTCAAACTCCCCTGTTTACAGCTCTGTTTGCTAGCTCCTGTACCGCTGCAGCTGTCTGTGTCGCTGCCTGACTGGCTGCTCCCTTTATAGGACCCCTAGTCAGTGAAGCCCCGCCCCCTAATCAGGGCTCAGCTTCTCTCCCAGCACAAAGCCCATACACATACAGATACCACCAACACAAAAGCAAACACACACAAATACCTTCTCCTCGAACAGAACTCCCACTCAAACTCCCCTGTTTACAGCTCTGTTTGCTAGCTCCTGTACCGCTGCAGCTGTCTGTGCAGCTGCCTGACTGGCTGCTCCCTTTATAGGACCCCTAGTCAGTGAAGCCCCGCTCCCTAATCAGGGCTCAGCTTCTCTCCCAGCACAAAGCCCCTCCAAGCCTCTACACATACAGATACTACCAATACAAAACCAAACACACAAAAATACCTTCTCCTCCAACAGAACTCCCACTCAAACTCCCCTGTTTACAGCTCTGTTTGCTAGCTCCTGTGCCAATGCAGCTGTCTGTGCCGCTGCCTGACTGGCTGCTACCTTTATAGGACCCCTAGTCAGTGAAGCCCCGCCCCCTAATCAGGGCTCAGATTCTCTCCCAGCACAAAGCCTCTACTCATACAGATACTACCAATACAAAACCAAACACACACAAATACCTTCTCCTCCAACAGAACTCCCTCTCAAACTCCCCTGTTTACAGCTCAGTTTGCTAGCTCCTGTGCCGCTGCCTGACTGGCTGCTACCTTTATAGGAACCCTAGTCAATGAATACCCGCCCCCTAATCAGGGCTCAGCTTCGCTCCCAGCACAAAGCCCCTCCAAGCCTCTACACATACAGATACTACCAATACAATACCAAACACACACACAAATACCTTCTCCTCCAACAGAAGTCCCACTCAAACTCCCCTGTTTACAGCTCTGTTTGCTAGCTCCTGTGCCGCTGCCTGACTGGCTGCTACCTTTATAGGACCCCTTGTCAGTGAAGCCCCGCCCCCTAATCAGGGCTCAGCTTTTCTCCCAGCACAAAGAACCTACACATACAGATACTACCAATACAAAACCAAACACACACAAATACCTTCTCTTCCAACAGAACTCCCACTCAAACTCCCCTGTTTACAGCTCTGTTTGCTAGCTCCTGTACCGCTGCAGCTGTCTGTGTCGCTGCCTGACTGGCTGCTACCTTTATAGGACCCCTAGTCAGTGAAGCCCCGCCCCCTAATCAGGGCTCAGCTTCGCTCCCAGCACAAAGCCCCTCCAAGCCTCTACACATACAGATACTACCAGTACAAAACCAAACACGCACAAATAGCTTCTCCTCCAACAGAACTCCCACTCAAAGTCCCCTATTTACAGCTCTGTTTGCTAGCTCCTGTACCGCTGCAGCTGTCTGTGTCGCTGCCTGACTGGCTGCTCCCTTTATAGGACCCCTCGTCAGTGAAGCCCCGCCCCCTAATCAGGGCTCAGCTTCTATCCCAGCACAAAGCCCCTCCAAGCCTCTACACATACAGATACCACCAATACAAAACCAAACACACACACAAATACCTTCTCCTCAAACAGAACTCCCACTCAAACTCCCCTGTTTACAGCTCTATTTGCTAGCTCCAGTGCCGCTGCAGCTGTCTGTGCCGCTGCCTGACTGGTTGGTACCTTTATAGGACCCCTAGTCAGGGAAGCCCCGCCCCCTAATCAGGGCTCAGATTCTCTCCCAGCACAAAGCCTCTACTCATACAGACACTACCAATACAAAACCAAACACACAAATACCTTCTCCTCCAACAGAACTCCCTCTCAAACTCACCTGTTTACAGCTCTGTTTGCTAGCTCCTGTGCCGCTGCAGCTGTCTGTGCCCCTGCCTGACTGGCTGCTGCCTTTATAGGACCCCTTGTCAGTGAAGCCCCGCCCCCTAATCAGGGCTCAGCTTATCTCCCAGCACAAAGCCCCTCCAAGCCTCTACACATACAGATACTACCAATACAATACCAAACACACACACAAATACCTTCTCCTCCAACAGAAGTCCCACTCAAACTCCCCTGTTTACAGCTCTGTTTGCTAGCTCCTGTGCCGCTGCCTGACTGGCTGCTCCCTTTATAGGACCCCTAGTCAGTGAAGCCCCGCCCCCTAATCAGGGCTCAGCTTCTCTCCCAGCACAAAACCCCTACACATACAGATGCTACCAATACAAAACCAAACACACACACAAATGACTTCTCCTCCAACAGAACTCCCACTCAAACTCCCCTGTTTACAGCTCTCTTTGCTAGCTCCTGTGCCACTGCAGCTGTCTGTGCCGCTTCCTGACTGGCTGCTGCCTTTATAGGACCCCTAGTCAGTGAAGCCCCGCCCCCTAATCAGAGCTCAGCTTCTCTCCCAGCACAAAGCCCCTACACCTACAGATACCACCAACACAAAAGCAAACACACACAAATACCTTCTCCTCGAACAGAACTCCCACTCAAACTCCCCTGTTTACAGCTCTGTTTGCTAGCTCCTGTACCGCTGCAGCTGTCTGTGCAGCTGCCTGACTGGCTGCTCCCTTTATAGGACCCCTAGTCAGTGAAGCCCCGCCCCCTAATCAGGGCTCAGCTTCTCTCCCAGCACAAAGCCCCTCCAAGCCTCTACACATACAGATACTACCAATACAAAACCAAACACACAAAAATACCTTCTCCTCCAACAGAACTCCCACTCAAACTCCCCTGTTTACAGCTCTGTTTGCTAGCTCCTGTGCCAATGCAGCTGTCTGTGCCGCTGCCTGACTGGCTGCTACCTTTATAGGACCCCTAGTCAGTGAAGCCCCGCCCCCTAATCAGGGCTCAGATTCTCTCCCAGCACAAAGCCTCTACTCATACAGGTACTACCAATACAAAACCAAACACACACAAATACCTTCTCCTCCAACAGAACTCCCACTCAGACTCCCCTGTTCACAGCTCTGTTTGCTAGCTCCTGTGCCGCTGCCTGACTGGCTGCTACCTTTATAGGACCCCTAGTCAGTGAAGCCCCGCCCCCTAATCAGGGCTCAGCTTCGCTCCCAGCACAAAGCCCCTCCAAGCCTCTACACATACAGATACTACCAATACAAAACCAAACACGCACAAATAGCTTCTCCTCCAACAGAACTCCCACTCAAAGTCCCCTATTTACAGCTCTGTTTGCTAGCTCCTGTACCGCTGCAGCTGTCTGTGTCGCTGCCTGACTGGCTGCTCCCTTTATAGGACCCCTCGTCAGTGAAGCCCCGCCCCCTAATCAGGGCTCAGCTTCTCTCCCAGCACAAAGCCCCTCCAAGCCTCTACACATACAGATACCACCAATACAAAACCAAACACACACACAAATACCTTCTCCTCAAACAGAACTCCCACTCAAACTCCCCTGTTTACAGCTCTATTTGCTAGCTCCAGTGCCGCTGCAGCTGTCTGTGCCGCTGCCTGACTGGTTGGTACCTTTATAGGACCCCTAGTCAGGGAAGCCCCGCCCCCTAATCAGGGCTCAGATTCTCTCCCAGCACAAAGCCTCTACTCATACAGACACTACCAATACAAAACCAAACACACAAATACCTTCTCCTCCAACAGAACTCCCTCTCAAACTCACCTGTTTACAGCTCTGTTTGCTAGCTCCTGTGCCGCTGCAGCTGTCTGTGCCCCTGCCTGACTGGCTGCTCCCTTTATAGGACCCCAAGTCAGTGAAGCCCCGCCCCCTAATCAGGGCTCAGCTTCTCTCCCAGCACAAAGCCCCTACACATACAGATACCACCAATACAAAACCAAACACACACAGAAATACCTTCTCCTCAAACAGAACTCCCACTCAAACTCCCCTGTTTACAGCTCTATTTGCTAGCTCCAGTGCCGCTGCAGCTGTCTGTGCCGCTGCCTGCCTGGCTGGTACCTTTATAGGACCCCTAGTCAGGGAAGCCCCGCCCGCTAATCAGGGCTCAGCTTCTCTCCCAGCACAAAGCCCCTCCAAGCCTCTACACATACAGATACTACCAATACAAAACCAAACACACACAAATACCTTCTCCTCCAACAGAACTCCCTCTCAAACTCCCCTGTTTACAGCTCGGTTTTGTAGCTCCTGTTCCGCTGCAGCTGTCTGTGCCCCTGCCTGACTGGCTGCTCCCTTTATAGGACCCCTAGTCAATGAAGCCCCGCCCCCTAATCAGGGCTCAGCTTCGCTCCCAGCACAAAGCCCCTCCATGCCTCTACACATACAGATACTACCAATACAATACCAAACACACACACAAATACCTTCTCCTCCAACAGAAGTCCCACTCAAACTCCCCTGTTTACAGCTCTCTTTGCTAGCTCCTGTGCCGCTGCCTGACTGGCTGCTACCTTTATAGGACCCCTAGTCAGTGAAGCCCCGCCCCCTAATCAGGGCTCAGCTTCTCTCCCAGCACAAAGCCCCTCCAAGCCTCTACACATACAGATACTACCAATACAAAACCAAACACACACAAATACCTTCTCCTCCAACAGAACTCCCTCTCAAACTCCCCTGTTTACAGCTCGGTTTTGTAGCTCCTGTTCCGCTGCAGCTGTCTGTGCCCCTGCCTGACTGGCTGCTCCCTTTATAGGACCCCTAGTCAATGAAGCCCCGCCCCCTAATCAGGGCTCAGCTTCGCTCCCAGCACAAAGCCCCTCCATGCCTCTACACATACAGATACTACCAATACAATACCAAACACACACACAAATACCTTCTCCTCCAACAGAAGTCCCACTCAAACTCCCCTGTTTACAGCTCTGTTTGCTAGCTCCTGTGCCGCTGCCTGACTGGCTGCTCCCTTTATAGGACCCCTCGTCAGTGAAGCCCCGCCCCCTAATCAGGGCTCAGCTTCTCTCCCAGCACAAAGCCCCTCCAAGCCTCTGCACATACAGATACCAACAATACAAAACCAAACACACACACAAATACCTTCTCCTCCAACAGAACTCCCACTCAAACTCCCCTGTTTACAGCTCTCTTTGCGAGCTCCTGTGCCACTGCAGCTGTCTGTGCCGCTGCCTGACTGGCTGCTGCCTTTATAGGACCCCTAGTCAGTGAAGCCCCGCCCCCTAATCAGGGCTCAGCTTCTCTCTCAGCACAAAGCCCCTACACATACAGATACCACCAACACAAAACCAAACACACACAAATACCTTCTCCTCCAACAGAATTCCCACTCAAACTCCCCTCTTTACAGCTCTGTTTGCTAGCTCCTGTGCCGCTGCAGCTGTCTGTGCCGCCGCCTGACTGGCTGCTCCCTTTATAGGACCCCTAGTCAGTGAAGCCCCGCCCCCTAATCAGATCTCAGCTTCTCTCCCAGCACAAAGCCCCTACACATACAGATGCTACCAATACAAAACCAAACGCACACACAAATGCCTTCTCCTCCAACAGAACTCCCACTCAGACTCCCCTGTTTACAGCTCTATTTGCTAGCTCCAGTGCCGCTGCAGCTGTCTGTGCCGCTGCCTGACTGGTTGGTACCTTTATAGGACCCCTAGTCAGGGAAGCCCCGCCCCCTAATCAGGGCTCAGATTCTCTCCCAGCACAAAGCATCTACTCATACAGACACTACCAATACAAAACCAAACACACAAATACCTTCTCCTCCAACAGAACTCCCTCTCAAACTCACCTGTTTACAGCTCTGTTTGCTAGCTCCTGTACCGCTGCAGCTGTCTGTGTCGCTGCCTGACTGGCTGCTCCCTTTATAGGACCCCTCGTCAGTGAAGCCCCGCCCCCTAATCAGGGCTCAGCTTCGCTCCCAGCACAAAGCCCCTCCAAGCCTCTGCACATACAGATACCAACAATACAAAACCAAACACACACACAAATACCTTCTCCTCCAACAGAACTCCCACTCAAACTCCCCTGTTTACAGCTCTCTTTGCGAGATCCTGTGCCACTGCAGCTGTCTGTGCCGCTGCCTGACTGGCTGCTGCCTTTATAGGACCCCTAGTCAGTGAAGCCCCGCCCCCTAATCAGGGCTCAGCTTCTCTCTCAGCACAAAGCCCCTACACATACAGATACCACCAACACAAAACCAAACACACACAAATACCTTCTCCTCGAACAGAACTCCCACTCAGACTCCCCTGTTTACAGCTCTGTTTGCTAGCTCCTGTGCCGCTGCCTGACTGTCTGCTACCTTTATAGGACCCCTCGTCAGTGAAGCCCCGCCCCCTAATCAGGGCTCAGCTTCGCTCCCAGCACAAAGCCCCTCCAAGCCTCTACACATACAGATACTACCAATACAAAACCAAACACACACACAAATAGCTTCTCCTCCAACAGAACTCCCACTCAAAGTCCCCTATTTACAGCCCTGTTTGCTAGCTCCTGTACCGCTGCTGCTGTCTGTGTCGCTGCCTGACTGGCTGCTCCCTTTATAGGACCCCTCGTCAGTGAAGCCCCGCCCCGTAATCAGGGCTCAGCTTCTCTCCCAGCACAAAGCCCCTCCAAGCCTCGACACATACAGATACCACCAATACAAAACCAAACACACACAAATACCTTCTCCTCCAACAGAACTCCCACTCAAACTCCCCTGTTTACAGCTCTCTTTGCTAGCTCCTGTGCCACTGCAGCTGTCTGTGCCGCTGCCTGACTGGCTGCTGCCTTTATAGGACCCCTAGTCAGTGAAGCCCCGCCCCCTAATCAGAGGTCAGCTTCTCTCCCAGCACAAAGCCCCTACACATACAGATACCACCAACACAAAAGCAAACACACACAAATACGTTCTCCTCCAACAGAACTCCCTCTCAAACTCCCCTGTTTACAGCTCTGTTTGCTAGCTCCTGTTCCGCTGCAGCTGTCTGTGCCCCTGCCTGACTGGCTGCTCCCTTTATAGGACCCCTAGTCAATGAAGCCCCGCCCCCTAATCAGGGCTCAGCTTCGCTCCCAGCACAAAGCCCCTCCATGCCTCTACACATACATATACTACCAATACAATACCAAACACACACACAAATACCTTCTCCTCCAACAGAAGTCCCACTCAAACTCCCCTGTTTACAGCTCTGTTTGCTAGCTCCTGTACCGCTGCAGCTGTCTGTGTTGCTGCCTGACTGGCTGCTCCCTTTATAGGACCCCTCGTCAGTGAAGCCCCGCCCCCTAATCAGGGCTCAGCTTCTCTCCCAGCACAAAGCCCCTACACATACAGATACCACCAACACAAAACCAAACACACACAAATACCTTCTCCTCCAACAGAACTCCCACTCAAACTCCCCTGTTTACAGCTCTGTTTGCTAGCTCCTGTGCCGCTGCCTGACTGGCTGCTACCTTTATAGGACCCCTAGTCAGTGAAGCCCCGCCCCCTAATCAGGGCTCAGATTCTCTCCCAGCACAAAGCATCTACTCATACAGACACTACCAATAAAAACCAAACACACAAATACCTTCTCCTCCAACAGAACTCCCTCTCAAACTCACCTGTTTACAGCTCTCTTTGCTAGCTGCTGTACCGCTGCAGCTGTCTGTGTTGCTGCCTGACTGGCTGCTCCCTTTATAGGACCCCTCGTCAGTGAAGCCCCGCCCCCTAATCAGGGCTCAGCTTCTCTCCCAGCACAAAGCCCCTACACATACAGATACCACCAACACAAAACCAAACACACACAAATACCTTCTCCTCCAACAGAACTCCCACTCAAACTTCCCTGTTTACAGCTCTTTTTGCTAGCTCCTGTGCCCCTGCAGCTGTCTGTGCTGCTGCCTGACTGGCTGCTACCTTTATAGGACCCCTAGTCAGTGAAGCCCCGCCCCCTAATCAGGGCTCAGATTCTCTCCCAGCACAAAGCCCCTCCAAGCCTCTACACATACAGATACTACCAATACAAAACCAAACACACACAAATACCTTCTTCTCCAACAGAACTCCCTCTCAAACTCCCCTGTTTACAGCTCGGTTTTGTAGCTCCTGTGCCCCTGCAGCTGTCTGTGCTGCTGCCTGACTGGCTGCTACCTTTATAGGACCCCTAGCCAGGGAAGCCCCGCCCCCTAATCAGGGCTCAGCTTCTCTCCCAGGACAAAGCCCCTACACATACAGATACCACCAATACAAAACCAAACACACACACAAATACCTTCTCCTCCAACAGAACTCCCACTCAAACTCCCCTGTTTACAGCTCTCTTTGCTAGCCCCTGTGCCACTGCAGCTGTCTGTGCCGCTGCCTGACTGGCTGCTGCGTTTATAGGACCCCTAGTCAGTGAAGCCCCGCCCCCTAATCAGGGCTCAGCTTCTCTCCCAGCACAAAGCCCCTACACATACAGATACTACCAATACAAAACCGAACACACACAAATACCTTCTCCTCCAACAGAACTCCCACTCAAACTCCCCTGTTTACAGATCTGTTTGCTAGCTCCTGTACCGCTGCCTGACTGGCTGCTGCCTTTATAGGACCCCTAGTCAGCGAAGCCCCGCCCCCTAATCAGGGCTCAGCTTCTCTCCCAGTACAAAGCACCCACAAGCCTCTACACATACAGATACTACCAATGCAAAACCAAACACACACAAATACCTTCTCCTCCAACAGAACTCCCACTCAAACTCCCGTGTTTACAGCTCTGTTTGCTAGCTGCTGTGCCGCTGCCTGACTGGCTTCTACCTTTATAGGACGCCTAGTCAGTGAAGCCCCGCCCCCTTATCAGGCCTCAGCTTCTCTCCCAGCACAAAGCCTCTACACATACAGATACTACCAACACAAAACCAAACACACACAAACACCTTCTCCTCCAACAGAACTCCCACTCAAACTCCCCTGTTTACAGCTCTGTTTGCTAGCTCCTGTATCGCTGCAGCTGTCTGTGCAGCTGCCTGACTGGCTGCTCCCTTTATAGGACCCCTAGTCAGTGAAGACCCGCCCCCTAATCAGGGCTCAGCTTCTCTCCCAGCACAAAGCCCCTCCAAGCCTCTACACATACAGATACTACGAATACAAAACCAAACAAACACAAATACCTTCTCCTCCAACAGAACTCCCACTCAAACTCCCCTGTTTACAGCTCAGTTTGCAAGCTCCTGTGCCACTGCAGCTGTCTGTGCCGCTGCCTAACTGGCTGCTACCCTCATAGGACCCCTGGTCAGTGAAGCCCCGCACCCTAATCAGGGCTCAGCTTCTCTCCCAGGACAAAGCCCCTCCAAGCCCCTACACATACAGATACTACCAAAACAAAACCAAACACACACAAATACCTTCTCTTCCAAAAGAACTCCCACTCAAACTCCCCTGTTTACAGCTCTGTTTGCTAGCTCCTGTACCGCTGCAGCTGTCTGTGTCACTGCCTGGCTGGCTGCTCCCTTTATACGACCCCTCGTCAGTGAAGCCCCGCCCCCTAATCAGGGCTCAGCTTCTCTCCCAGCCCAAAGCCAGTCCAAGCCTCTACACATACAGATACCACCAATACAAAACCAAACACACACACAAATACCTTCTCCTCCAACAGAACTCCCACTCAAACTCCCCTGTTTACAGCTCTCTTTGCTAGCTCCTGTGCCACTGCAGCTGTCTGTGCCGCTGCCTGACTGGCTGCTGCCTTTATAGGACCCCTAGTCAGTGAAGCCCCGCCCCCTAATCAGGGCTCAGCTTCTCTCCCAGAAGAAAGCCCCTACACATACAGATACCACCAATACAAAACCAAGCACACACAAATACCTTCTCCTCCAACAGAACTCCCACTCAAACTCCACTGTTTACAGCTCTGTTTGCTAGCTCCTGTGCCGCTGCCTGACTGGCTGCTCCCTTTATAGGACCCCTCGTCAGTGAAGCCCCGCCCCCTAATCAGGGCTCAGCTTCTCTCCCAGCACAAAGCCCCTACACATACAGATACTACCAATACAAAACCAAGCACACACAAATACCTTCTCCTCCAGCAGAACTCCCACTCAAACTCCCCTGTTTACAGCTCTGTTTGCTAGCTCCTGTGCCGCTGCCTGACTGGCTGCTACCTTTATAGGACCCCTAGTCAGGGAAGCCCCGCCCCCTAATCAGGGCTCAGCTTCTCTCCCAGCACAAAGCCCCTACACATACAGATACCACCAATACAAAACCAAACACACAAAAGTACCTTCTCCTCCAACAGAACTCCCACTCAAACTCCCCTGTTTACATCTGTTTGCTAGCTCCTGTGCCGCTGCCTGACTGGCTGCTACCTTGATAGGACCCCTAGCCAGGGAAGCCCCGCCCCCTAATCAGGGCTCAGCTTCTCTCCCAGCACAAAGCCCCTACAAATACAGATACTACCAATACAAAACGAAACACACACATATACCTTCTCCTCCAACAGAACTCCCACTCTAACTCTCCCGTTTACAGCTCTGTTTGCTAGCTGTCTGTGCCGCTGCCTGACCAGCTGCTACCTTTACAGGACCTGTAGTCAGTCAAGCCCCATCCCCTAATCAGGGCTCAGCTTCTCTCCCAGTACAAAGCACCCACAAGCCTCTACACATACAGATACTACCAATGCAAAACCAAACACACACAAATACCTTCTCCTCCACCAGAACTCCCACTCAAACTCCCCTGTTTACAGCTCTCTTTGCTAGCTCCTGTGCCACTGCAGCTGTCTGTGCCGCTGCCTGACTGGCTGCTGCGTTTATAGGACCCCTAGTCAGTGAAGCCCCGCCCCCTAATCAGGGCTCAGCTTCGCTCCCAGCACAAAGCCCCTCCAAGCCTCTACACATACAGATACTACCACTACAAAACCAAACACGCACACAAATACCTTCTCCTCCAACAGAACTCCCACTCAAACTCCCCTGTTTACATCTCTGTTTGCTAGCTCCTGTGCCGCTGCCTGACTGGCTGCTACCTTTATAGGACCCCTAGCCAGGGAAGCCCCGCCCCCTAATCAGGGCTCAGCTTCTCTCCCAGGACAAAGCCCCTACACATACAGATACCACCAATACAAAACCAAACACACACACAAATACCTTCTCCTCCAACAGAACTCCCACTCAAACTCCCCTGTTTACAGCTCTCTTTGCTAGCTCCTGTGCCACGGCAGCTGTCTGTGCCGCTGCCTGACTGGCTGCTGCCTTTATAGGACCCCTAGTCAGTGAAGCCCCGCCCCCTAATCAGGGCTCAGCTTCTCTCCCAATACAAAGCCCCTACACATACAGATACTACCAATACAAAACCAAACACACACAAATACCTTCTCCTCCAACAGAACTCCCACTCAAACTCCCCTGTTTACAGATCTGTTTGATAGCTCCTGTACCGCTGCCTGACTGGCTGCTCCCTTTCTAGGACCCCTAGTCAGTGAAGCCCCGCCCCCAAATCAGGGCTCAGCTTCTCTCCCAGCACAAAGACCCTACACATACAGATACTACCAATACAAAACCAAACACACACAAATACCTTCTCCTTCAACAGAACTCCCACTCAAACTCCCCTGTTTACAGATCTGTTTGATAGCTCCTGTACCGCTGCCTGACTGGCTGCTCCCTTTCTAGGACCCCTAGTCAGTGAAGCCCCGCCCCCTAATCAGGGCTCAGCTTTTCTCCCAGCACAAAGCCCCTCCAAGCCTCTACACATACAGATACTACCAATACAAAACCAAACACACACAAATAGCTTCTCTTCCAAAAGATCTCCCACTCAAACTCCCCTATTTACAGCTCTGTTTGCTAGCTCTGTTCCGCTGCCTGACTGGCTGCTACATTTATAGGACTCCTAGTCAGTGAAGCCTCGCCCCCTAATGAGGGCTCAGCTTCTCGCCCAGCACAAAGACCCTCCAAGCCTCTACACATACAGATACTACCAATACAAAACCAAAAACGCACACAAATACCTTCTCCTCTAACAGAACTCCCACTCAAACTCCCCTGTTTACAGCTCTGTTTGCTAGTTCCTGTAACGCTGCAGCTGTCTGTGTCGCTGCCTGACTGGCTGCTCCCTTTACAGGACCCCTCGTCAGTGAAGCCCCGCCCCCTAATCAGGGCTCAGCTACTCTCCCAGCACAAAGCCCCTCCAAGCCTCTACACATACAGATACCACGAATACAAAACCAAACACAAACACAAATACCTTCTCCTCCAACAGAACTCCCACTCAAACTCCCCTGTTTACAGCTCTATTTGCTAGCTCCAGTGCCGCTGCAGCTGTCTGTGCCGCTGCCTGACTGGCTGGTACCTTTATAGGACCCCTAGTCAGGGAAGCCCCGCCCCCTAGTCGGGGCTCAGCTTCGCTCCCAGCACAAAGCCTCTACACATACAGATACTACCAATACAAAACCAAACACACACAAACACCTTCTCCTCCAACAGAACTCTCACTCAAACTCCACTGTTTACAGCTCTGTTTGCTAGCTCCTGTGCCGCTGCCTGACTGGCTACTACCTTTCTAGAACCCCTAGTCAGTGAAGCCCCGCCCCCTAATCAGGGCTCAGCTTCTCTCCCAGCACAAAGCCCCTCCAAGCCCCTACACATACAGATACTACCAAAACAAAACCAAACACACACGAATACCTTCTCTTCCAACAGAACTCCCACTCAAAGTCCCCTGTTTACAGCTCTCTTTGCTAGCTCCTGTGCCACTGCAGCTGTCTGTGCCGCTGCCTGACTGGCTGCTGCCTTTATAGGACCCCTAGTCAGTGAAGCCCCGCCCCCTAATCAGGGCTCAGGTTCTCTCCCAGCACAAAGCCCCTCCAAGCCTCTACACATACAAATACTACCAATACAAAACCAAACAAACACAAATACCTTCTCCTCCAACAGAACTCCCACTCAAAGTCCCCTGTTTACAGCTCTGTTTGCTAGCTCCTGTGCCGCTGCCTGACTGGCTGCTCCCTTTATAGGAACCCTAGTCAGTGAAGCCCCGCCCCCTAATCAGGGCTCAGCTTCTCTCCCAGCACAAAGCCCCTACACATACAGATGCTACCAATACAAAACCAAACACACACAAATACCTTCTCCTCCAACAGAACTCCCACTCAAACTCCCCTGTTTATAGCTCTGTTTGCTAGCTCCTGTGCCACTGCAGCTGTCTGTGCCGCTGCCTGAAAGGCTGCTACTTTTATAGGACCCCGGTGAGTGAAGCCCCGCACCCTAATCAGGGCTCAGCTTCTCTAAAAGCACAAATCCCCTCCAAGCCTCTGCACATACAGATACTACCAATACAAAACCAAACACACACAAATACCTTCTCCTCCAACAGAACTCCCACTCAAACTCCCCTGTTTACAGCTCTGTTTCTAGCTCCAGTGCCGCTGCAGCTGTCTGTGCCGCTGCCTGACTGGCTGGTACCTTTATAGGACCCCTAGTCAGTGAAGCCCCGCCCCCTAATCAGGGCTCAGCTTCTCTCCCAGCACAAAGCCCCTCCAAGCCTCTACACATACAAATACTACCAATACAAAACCAAACACACACAAATACCTTCTCCTCCAACAGAACTCCCACTCAAACTCCCCTGTTTACAGCTCTGTTTGCTAGGTCCTGTGCCGCTGCCTGACCAGCTGCTACCTTTACAGGACCCGTAGTCAGTCAAGCCCCATCCCCTAATCAGGGCTCAGCTTCTCTCCCAGTACAAAGCACCCACAAGCCTCTACACATACAGATACTACCAATGCAAAACAAAACACACACATATACCTTCTCCTCCAACAGAACTCCCCCTCAAACTCCACTGTTTACAGCTCTGTTTGCTAGCTCCTGTCCCGCTGCCTGACTGGCTGCTCCCTTTCTAGGACCCCTAGTCAGTGAAGCCCCGCCCCCTAATCAGGGCTCAGCTTCTCTCCCAGCACAAAGACCCTACACATACAGATACTACCAATACAAAATAAAACACACACAAATACCTTCTCCTCCAACAGAACTCCCACTCAAACTCCCCTGTTTACAGCTCAGTTTGCAAGCTCCTGTGCCACTGCAGCTGTCTGTGCCGCTGCCTGACTGGCTGCTACCTTTATAGGACCCCTGGTCAGTGAAGCCCCGCACCCTAATCAGGGCTCAGCTTCTCTCCCAGCACAAAGCCCCTACACATACAGATAATACCAAAACAAAACCAAACACACACAAATAGCTTCTCTTCCAAAAGAACTCCCACTCAAACTCCCCTATTTACAGCTCTGTTTGCTAGCTCTGTTCCGCTGCCTGACTGGCTGCTACCTTTATAGGACCCCTGGTCAGTGAAGCCACGCACCCTAATCAGGGCTCAGCTTCCCTCCCAGCACAAAGCCCCTCCAAGCCTCTACAGATACAGATACTACCAATACAAAACCAAACAAGCACACAAATACCTTCTCCTCTAACAGAACTCCCACTCAAACTCCCCTGTTTACAGCTCTGTTTGCTAGTTCCTGTGACGCTGCAGCTGTCTGTGTCGCTGCCTGACTGGCTGCTCCCTTTACAGGACCCCTCGTCAGTGAAGCCCCGCCCCCTAATCAGGGCTCAGCTTCTCTCCCAGCACAAAGCCCCTCCAAGCCTCTACACATACAGATACCACCAATACAAAACCAAACACAAACACAAATACCTTCTCATCCAACAGAACTCCCACTCAAACTCCCCTGTTTACAGCTCTATTTGCTAGCTCCAGTGCCGCTGCAGCTGTCTGTGCCGCTGCCTGACTGGCTGGTACCTTTATAGGACCACTAGTCAGGGAAGCCTCGCCCCCTAATCGGGCTCAGCATCTCTCCCAGCACAAAGACTCTACACATACAGATACTACCAATACAAAACCAAACACACACAAATACCTTCTCTTCCAACAGAACTCCCACTCAAACTCCCCTGTTTACAGCTCTGTTTGCTAGGTCCTGTGCCGCTGTCTGACTGGCTGCTACCTTTATAGGACCCCTAGTCAGTGAAGCCCCGCCCCCAAATCAGGGCTCAGGTTGTCTCCCAGCACAAAGCCCCTCCAAGCCTCTACACATACAGATACCACCAATACAAAACCAAACACACACAAATACCTTCTCCTTCAACAGAACTCCCACTCAAACTCCCCTGTTTACAGCTCTGTTTGCTAGCTCCTGTGCCGCTGCAGATGTTTGTGCCGCTACCTTTATAGGACCCCTACTCAGTGAAGCCCCGCCCCCTAATCAGGGCCCAGCTTCTCTCCCAGCACAAAGCCCCTCCAAGCCTCTACACATTCAGATACTACCAATACAAAACCAAACACACACACAAATACCTTCTCCAACAGAACTCCCACTCAAACTCCCCTGTTTACATTCTGTTTGCTAGCTCCTGTGCCGCTGCAGCTGTCTGTGCCGCTGCCTTTATAGACCCCTTGTCAGGGAAGCCCCGCCCCCTAATCAGGGCTCAGCATCTCTCCCAGCACAAAGCCCCTCCAAGCCTCTACACATTCAGATACTACCAATACAAAACCAAACACACACAAATACCTTCTCCTCCAACAGAACTCCCACTCAAACTCCCCTGTTTACAGATCTGTTTGCTAGCTCCTGTGCCGCTGCAGCTGTTTGTGCCGCTGCCTTTATAGGACCCCTAGTCAGGGAAGCCCCGCCCCCTAATCAGGGCTCAGCTTCTCTCCCAGCACAAAGCCCCTCCAAGCCTCTACACATTCAGATACTACCAATACAAAACCAAACACACACAAATACCTTCTCCTCCAACAGAACTCCCACTCAAACTCCCCTGTTTACAGCTGTGTTTGCTAGCTCCTGTGCCGCTGCAGATGTCTGTGCCGCTACCTTTATAGGACCCCTACTCAGTGAAGCCCCGCCCCCTAATCAGGGCTCAGCTTCTCTCCCAGAATAAAGCCCCTCCAAGCCTCTACACGTACAGATACTACCAATACAAAACCAAACACACAAAAAATACCTTCTCCTCTAACAGAACTCCTACTTAAACTCCCCTTTTTACAGCTCTGTTTGCTAGCTCCTGTGCTGCTGCAGCTGTCTGTGCCGCTAGCTGACTGGCTGCTACCTTTATAGGACCCTTACTCAGTAAAGCCCCGCCCCCAAATCAGGGCTCAGCTTCTCTCCCAGAATAAAGCCCCTCCAAGCCTCTACACGTCCAGATACTACCAATACAAAACCAAACACACACAAACACCTTCTCCTCCAACAGAACTCCCACTCAAACTCCCCTGTTTACAACTCTGTTTGCTAGCTCCTGTGCCGCTGCAGCTGTCTGTGCCGCTGCCTGACCACTGACTAGGGGTCCTATAAAGGTAGCAGCCGAAGCCCCGCCTCCTAATCAGGGATCAGCTTCTCTCCCAGCACGAAGTCCCTACGCATACAGGTACTACCAATACAAAACCAAACACACACAAATACCTTCTCCTCCAACAGAACTCCCACTCAAACTCCCTTGTTTACAGCTCTGTTTGCTAGGTCCTGTGCCGCTGCAGCTGTCTGTGCCGCTGCCTGACTGGCTGCTACCTTCATAGGACCCCTAGTCATTGAAGCCCCGCCCCCTATTCAGGGCTCAGCTTCTCTCCCAGCACAAAGCCCCTACACATACAGGTACTCCCAATACAAAACCAAACACACAAATACCTTCTCCTCCAACAGAACTCCCACTCAAACTCCCCTGTTTACAGCTCTCTTTGCTAGCTCCTGTGACGCTGCAGCTGTCCGTGCCGCTGCCTGACTGCCTGCTACCTTTATAGGGCCCCGAGTCAGTGAAGCCCCGCCCCCTTATCAGGGCTCAGCTTCTCTCCCAGCACAAAGCCCCTCCAAGCCTCTAAACATACAGATACTACCTATACAAAACCAAACACACACAAATACCTTCTCCTCCAACAGAACTCCCACTCAAATCCCGTGTTTACATTCTGTTTGCTAGCTCCTGTGCCGCTGCAGCTGTCTGTGCCGCTGCCTTTATAGACCCCTAGTCAGGGAAGCCCCGCCCCCTAATCAGGGCTCAGCTTCTCTCCCAGCACAAAGCCCCTCCAAGCCTCTACACATTCAGATACTACCAATACAAAACCAAACACACAAATACCTTCTCCTCCAACAGAACTCCCACTCAAACTCCCCTGTTTACAGCTGTGTTTGCTAGCTCCTGTGCCGCTGCAGATGTCTGTGCCGCTACCTTTATAGGACCCCTACTCAGTGAAGCCCCGCCCCCAATCAGGGCTCAGCTTCTCTCCCAGAATAAAGCCCCTCCAAGCCTCTACACGTACTGATACTACCAATACAAAACCAAACACACACAAATACCTTCTCCTCTAACAGAACTCCTACTCAAACTCCCCTTTTTACAGCTCTGTTTGCTAGCTCCTGTGCTGCTGCAGCTGTCTGTGCCGCTGCCTGACTGGCTGCTACCTTCATAGGACCCCTAGTCAGTGAAGCCCCGCCCCCTAATCAGGGCTCAGCTTCTCTCCCAGCACAAAGCCCCTACAAGCCTCTACACATAAAGACACTACCAATACAAAACCAAACACACAAATACCTTCTCCTCCAACAGAACTCCCTCTCAAACTCCCCTGTTTACAGCTCTGTTTGCTAGCTCCTGTGCCGCTGCAGCTGTCCGTGCCGCTGCCTGACTGGCTGCTACCTTTATAGGACCGCTAGTCAGCGAAGCCCCGCCCCCTAATCAGGGCTCAGCTTCTCTCCCAGCACAAAGGCCCTCCAGGCCTCTACACATACAAATACTACCCATACAAAACCGAACAAACACAAATACCTTCTCTTCCAACAGAACTCCCACTCAAACTCCCCTGTTTACAGCTCTGTTTGCTAGCTCCTGTGCCGCTGCCTGACTGTCTGCTCCCTTTATAGAACCCCTAGTCAGTGAAGCCCCGCCCCCTAATCAGGGCTCATCTTCTCTCCCAGCACAAAGCCCCTCCAAGCCTCTACACATACAGATACCAACAATACAAAACCAAACACACACACAAATACCTTCTCCTCCAACAGAACTCCCACTCAAACTCAACTGTTTACAGCTCTGTTTGCTAGCTCCTGTGCCGCTGCCTGACTGGCTGCTCCCTTTATAGGACCCCTCGTCAGTGAAGCCCCGCCCCCTAATCAGGGCTCAGCTTCTCTCCCAGCACAAAGCCCCTCCAAGCCTCTACACATACAGATACCACCAATACAAAACCAAACACACACTAAAATACCTTCTCGTCCAACAGAACTCCCACTCAAACTCCCCTGTTTACAGCTCTGTTTGCTAGCTCCTGTGCCACTGCAGCTGTCTGTGCCGCTGCCTGACTGGCTGCTGCCTTTATAGGACCCCTAGTCAGTGAAGCCCCGGCCCCTAATCAGGGCTCAGCTTCTCTCCCAGCACAAAGCCCCTACACATACAGATGCTTCCAATACAAAACCAAACAGAACTCCCTCTCAAACTCCCCTGTTTACAGCTCTGTTTGCTAGCTCCTGTGCCGCTGCCTGACTGGCTGCTAACTTTATAGGACCCCTAGTCAGTGAAGCCCCGCCCGCTAATCAGGGCTCAGCTTCGCTCCCAGCACAAAGCCCCTCCAAGCCTCTACACATACAGAAACTACCAATACAAAACCAAGCACACACAAATACCTTCTCCTCCAACAGAACTCCCACTCAAACTCCCGTCTTTACAGCACTGTTTGCTAGCTGCTGTGCCGCTGCCTGACTGGCTGCTACCTTTATAGGACGCCTAGTCAGTGAAGCCCCGCCCCCTTATCAGGGCTCAGCTTCTCTCCCAGCACAAAGCCTCTACACATACAGACACTACCAATACAAAACCAAACACACAAATACCTTCTCCTCCAACAGAACTCCCTCTCAAACTCCCCTGTTTACAGCTCTGTTTGCTAGCTCCTGTGCCGCTGCAGCTGTCCGTGCCGCTGCCTGACTGGCTGCTACCTTTATAGGACCCCTAGTCAGCGAAGCCCCGCCCCCTAATCAGGGCTCAGCTTCTCTCCCAGCACAAAGCCCCTACACATACAGATGCTTCCAATACAAAACCAAACAGAACGCCCTCTCAAACTCCACTGTTTACAGCTCTGTTTGCTAGCTCCTGTGACGCTGCAGCTGTCTGTGCCGCTGCCTGACTGGCTGCTACCTTTATAGGACCCCTAGTCAGCGAAGCCCCGCCCCCTAATCAGGGCTCAGCTTCTCTCCCAGCACAAAGCCCCTACACATACAGATACCACCAATACAAAACCAAACACACACACACAAATACCTTCTCCTCCAACAGAACTCCCACTCAAACTCCCCTGTTTACACCTCTGTTTGCTAGCTCCTGTGCCGCTGCAGCTGTCTGTTCCGCTGCCTGACTGGCTGCTACCTTTATAGGAACCCAAGTCAGTGAAGACCCGCCCCCTAATCAGGGCTCAGCTTTTCTCCAAGCACCAAGCCCCTACACATACAGATACTACCAATACAAAACCAAACACGCACAAACACCTTCTCCTCCAACAGAACTCCCACTCAAACCCCCCTGTTTACAGCTCTGTTTGCTAGCTCCTGTGCCGCTACAGCTGTCTGTTCCGCTGCCTGACTGGCTGCTACCTTTATAGGACCCCTAGTCAGTGAAGCCCCGCCCCCTAATCAGGGCTCAGCTTCGCTCCCAGCACAAAGCCCCTCCAAGCCCCTACACATACAGATACCACCAAGAAAACCAAACACGCACAAATACCTTCTCCTCCAACAGAACTCCCACTCAAACTCTCCTGTTTACAGCTCTTTGCTAACTCCTGTGCCGCTGCCTGACTGGCTGCAACCTTTATAGGACCCCTAGTCAGGGAAGCCCCGCCCCCTAATCAGGGCTCGGCTTCTCTGCCAGCACAAAGCCCCTACACATACAGATCCTCCCAATACAAAACCAAACACACACACAAACAACTTCTCCTCCAACAGAACTCCCACTCAAACTCCCCTGTTTACAGCTGTTTGCTAACTCCTGTGCCGCTGTCTGACTGGCTGCTCCCTTTATAGGACCCCTACACAGGGAAGCCCCGCCCCCTAATCAGGGCTCAGCTTCTCTCCCAGCACAAAGCCCCTACAAGCCTCTACACATACAGATACTACCAATACAAAATCAAACACACACACACACACACACACAAATACCTTCTCCTCCAACAGAACTCCCACTCAAACTCCCCTGTTTACAGCTCTGTTTGCGAGCTCCTGTGCCGCTGCAGCTGTCTGTTCCGCTGCCTGACTGGCTGCTACCTTTATAGGACCCCAAGTCAGTGAAGCCCCGCCCCCTAATCAGGGCTCAGCTTCTCTCCAAGCACAAAGCCCTGCCAAACCCCTACACATACCAATGCTACCAATACAAAACCAAACACGCAAAAATACCTTCTTCTCCAACAGAACTCCCACTCAAACCCCCCTGTTTACAGCTGTTTGCTAGCTCCTGTGCCGCTGCCTGACTGGCTGCTACCTTTATAGGACCCCAAGTCAGTGAAGCCCCGCCCCCTAATCAGGGCTCAGCTTCTCTCCCAGCACAAAGCCCCTACACATACAGATACCACCAATACAAAACCAAACACACACACACAAACACCTTCTCCTCCAACAGAACTCCCACTCAAACTCCCCTGTTTACAGCTCTGTTTGCTAGCTCCTGTGGCGCTGCAGCTGTCTGTTCCGCTGCCTGACTGGCTGCTACCTTTATAGGACCCCAAGTCAGTGAAGACCCGCCCCCTAATCAGGGCTCAGCTTCTCTCCCAGCACAAAGCCCCTACACATACAGATACCACCAATACAAAACCAAACACACACACAAATACCTTCTCCTCCAACAGAACTCCCACTCAAACTCCCCTGTTTACAGCTCTGTTTGCTAGCTGCTGTGCCGCTACAGCTGTCTGTGCCGGTGCCTGACTGGCTGCTACCTTTATAGGACTCCTAGTCAGTGAAGTCCCGCCCCCTAATCAGGGCTCAGCTTCTCTCACAGCACAAAGCCCCTACACATACAGATACTACCAATACAAAACCAAACACGCACAAATACCTTCTCCTCCAACAGAACTCCCACTCAAACCCCCCTGTTTACAGCTCTGTTTGCTAGCTCCTGTGCCGCTACAGCTGTCTGTGCCGCTGCCTGACTGGCTGCTACCTTTATAGGACCCCTAGTCAGTGAAGTCCCGCCCCCTAATCAGGGCTCAGCTTCTCTCCCAGCACAAAGCCCCTACACATACCGATACTTACAATACAAAACCAAACATACACAAATACCTTCTCCTCCAACAGAACTCCCACTCAAACTCCCCTGTTTACAGCTCTGTTTGCTCGCTCCTGTGCCGCTGCCTGACTGGCTGCTACCTTTATAGGACCCCTAGTCAGTGAAGCCCCGCCCCCTCATCAGGGCTCAGCTTCTCTCCCAGCAAAAAGCCCCTACACATACAGATACTACCAATACAAAACCAAACACACACAAATACCTTCTCCTCCAACAGAACTCCCACTCAAACCCCCCTCTTTACAGCTCTGTTTGCCATTTTCTGTGCCGCTACAGCTGTCTGTTCCACTGCCTCACTGGCTGCTATCTTTATAGGACCCCTAGTCAGTGAAGCCCCGCCCCTAATAAGGGCTCAGCTTCTCTCCCAGCAAAAAGCCCCTACACATACAGATACTACCAATACAAAACCAAACACACACAAACACCTCCTCCTCCAACAGAACTCCCGCTCAAACTCCCCTGTTTACAGCTCTGTTTGCTAGCTCTTGTGCCACTGTCTGACTGGCTGCTCCATTTATAGGACCCCTACACAGGGAAGCCCCGCCCCCTAATCAGGGCTCAGCTTCTCTCCCAGCACAAAGCCCCTACAAGCCTCTACACATACAGATACTACCAATACAAACACACACACACAAACACACACACACACACAAAAATACCTTCTTCTCCAACAGAACTCCCAATCAAACTCCCCTGTTTACAGCTCTGTTTGCTAGCTCCTGTGCCGCTGCAGCTGTCTGTTCCGCTGCCTGACTGGCTGCTCCCTTTATAGGACCCCTACACAGGGAAGACCCGCCCCCTAATCAGGGCTCAGCTTCTCTCCCAGCACAAAGCCCCTACAAGCCTCTACACATACAGATACTACCAATACAAAACCAAGCACACACAAATACCTTCTCCTCCAACAGAACTCCCACTCAAACTCTCCTGTTTACAGCTGTTTGCTAGCTCCTGTGCCGCTGCCTGACTGGCTGCTACCTTAATAGGACACCAAGTCAGTGAAGCCCCGCCCCCTAATCAGGGCTCAGCTTCTCTCCCAGCACAAAGCCCCTACACATACAGATACCACCAATACAAAACCAAACCCACACACACAAAAACCTTCTCCTCCAACAGGACTCCCTCTCAAACTCCCCTGTTTACAGCTCTGTTTGCTAGCTCCTGTGCCGCTGCAGCTGTCCGTGCCGCTGCCTGACTGGCTGCTACCTTTATAGGACCCCTAGTCAGCGAAGCCCCGCCCCCTAATCAGGGCTCAGCTTCTCTCCCAGCACAAAGCCCCTACACATACAGATACCACCAATACAAAACCAAACACACACACACAAATACCTTCTCCTCCAACAGAACTCCCACTCAAACTCCCCTGTTTACACCTCTGTTTGCTAGCTCCTGTGCCGCTGCAGCTGTCTGTTCCGCTGCCTGACTGGCTGCTACCTTTATAGGAACCCAAGTCAGTGAAGACCCGCCCCCTAATCAGGGCTCAGCTTTTCTCCAAGCACCAAGCCCCTACACATACAGATACTACCAATACAAAACCAAACACGCACAAACACCTTCTCCTCCAACAGAACTCCCACTCAAACCCCCCTGTTTACAGCTCTGTTTGCTAGCTCCTGTGCCGCTACAGCTGTCTGTGCCAGTGCCTGACTGGCTGCTACCTTTATAGGACCCCTAGTCAGTGAAGCCCCGCCCCCTAATCAGGGCTCAGCTTCGCTCCCAGCACAAAGCCCCTCCAAGCCCCTACACATACAGATACCACCAAGAAAACCAAACACGCACAAATACCTTCTCCTCCAACAGAACTCCCACTCAAACTCTCCTGTTTACAGCTCTTTGCTAACTCCTGTGCCGCTGCCTGACTGGCTGCAACCTTTATAGGACCCCTAGTCAGGGAAGCCCCGCCCCCTAATCAGGGCTCGGCTTCTCTGCCAGCACAAAGCCCCTACACATACAGATCCTCCCAATACAAAACCAAACACACACACAAACAACTTCTCCTCCAACAGAACTCCCACTCAAACTCCCCTGTTTACAGCTGTTTGCTAACTCCTGTGCCGCTGTCTGACTGGCTGCTCCCTTTATAGGACCCCTACACAGGGAAGCCCCGCCCCCTAATCAGGGCTCAGCTTCTCTCCCAGCACAAAGCCCCTACAAGCCTCTACACATACAGATACTACCAATACAAAATCAAACACACACACACACACACACACAAATACCTTCTCCTCCAACAGAACTCCCACTCAAACTCCCCTGTTTACAGCTCTGTTTGCGAGCTCCTGTGCCGCTGCAGCTGTCTGTTCCGCTGCCTGACTGGCTGCTACCTTTATAGGACCCCAAGTCAGTGAAGCCCCGCCCCCTAATCAGGGCTCAGCTTCTCTCCAAGCACAAAGCCCTGCCAAACCCCTACACATACCAATGCTACCAATACAAAACCAAACACGCAAAAATACCTTCTTCTCCAACAGAACTCCCACTCAAACCCCCCTGTTTACAGCTGTTTGCTAGCTCCTGTGCCGCTGCCTGACTGGCTGCTACCTTTATAGGACCCCAAGTCAGTGAAGCCCCGCCCCCTAATCAGGGCTCAGCTTCTCTCCCAGCACAAAGCCCCTACACATACAGATACCACCAATACAAAACCAAACACACACACACAAACACCTTCTCCTCCAACAGAACTCCCACTCAAACTCCCCTGTTTACAGCTCTGTTTGCTAGCTCCTGTGGCGCTGCAGCTGTCTGTTCCGCTGCCTGACTGGCTGCTACCTTTATAGGACCCCAAGTCAGTGAAGACCCGCCCCCTAATCAGGGCTCAGCTTCTCTCCCAGCACAAAGCCCCTACACATACAGATACCACCAATACAAAACCAAACACACACACAAATACCTTCTCCTCCAACAGAACTCCCACTCAAACTCCCCTGTTTACAGCTCTGTTTGCTAGCTGCTGTGCCGCTACAGCTGTCTGTGCCGGTGCCTGACTGGCTGCTACCTTTATAGGACTCCTAGTCAGTGAAGTCCCGCCCCCTAATCAGGGCTCAGCTTCTCTCACAGCACAAAGCCCCTACACATACAGATACTACCAATACAAAACCAAACACGCACAAATACCTTCTCCTCCAACAGAACTCCCACTCAAACCCCCCTGTTTACAGCTCTGTTTGCTAGCTCCTGTGCCGCTACAGCTGTCTGTGCCGCTGCCTGACTGGCTGCTACCTTTATAGGACCCCTAGTCAGTGAAGTCCCGCCCCCTAATCAGGGCTCAGCTTCTCTCCCAGCACAAAGCCCCTACACATACCGATACTTACAATACAAAACCAAACATACACAAATACCTTCTCCTCCAACAGAACTCCCACTCAAACTCCCCTGTTTACAGCTCTGTTTGCTCGCTCCTGTGCCGCTGCCTGACTGGCTGCTACCTTTATAGGACCCCTAGTCAGTGAAGCCCCGCCCCCTCATCAGGGCTCAGCTTCTCTCCCAGCAAAAAGCCCCTACACATACAGATACTACCAATACAAAACCAAACACACACAAATACCTTCTCCTCCAACAGAACTCCCACTCAAACCCCCCTCTTTACAGCTCTGTTTGCCATTTTCTGTGCCGCTACAGCTGTCTGTTCCACTGCCTCACTGGCTGCTATCTTTATAGGACCCCTAGTCAGTGAAGCCCCGCCCCTAATAAGGGCTCAGCTTCTCTCCCAGCAAAAAGCCCCTACACATACAGATACTACCAATACAAAACCAAACACACACAAACACCTCCTCCTCCAACAGAACTCCCGCTCAAACTCCCCTGTTTACAGCTCTGTTTGCTAGCTCTTGTGCCACTGTCTGACTGGCTGCTCCATTTATAGGACCCCTACACAGGGAAGCCCCGCCCCCTAATCAGGGCTCAGCTTCTCTCCCAGCACAAAGCCCCTACAAGCCTCTACACATACAGATACTACCAATACAAACACACACACACAAACACACACACACACACAAAAATACCTTCTTCTCCAACAGAACTCCCAATCAAACTCCCCTGTTTACAGCTCTGTTTGCTAGCTCCTGTGCCGCTGCAGCTGTCTGTTCCGCTGCCTGACTGGCTGCTCCCTTTATAGGACCCCTACACAGGGAAGACCCGCCCCCTAATCAGGGCTCAGCTTCTCTCCCAGCACAAAGCCCCTACAAGCCTCTACACATACAGATACTACCAATACAAAACCAAGCACACACAAATACCTTCTCCTCCAACAGAACTCCCACTCAAACTCTCCTGTTTACAGCTGTTTGCTAGCTCCTGTGCCGCTGCCTGACTGGCTGCTACCTTAATAGGACACCAAGTCAGTGAAGCCCCGCCCCCTAATCAGGGCTCAGCTTCTCTCCCAGCACAAAGCCCCTACACATACAGATACCACCAATACAAAACCAAACCCACACACACAAAAACCTTCTCCTCCAACAGGACTCCCACTCAAACTCTCCTGTTTACAGCTGTTTGCTAGCTCCTGTGCCGCTGCAGCTGTCTGTTCCGCTGCCTGACTGGCTGCAACCTTTATAGGACCCCAAGTCAGTGAAGCCACGCCCCCTAATCAGGGCTCAGCTTCTCTCCAAGCACAAAGCCCCGCAAAATTCCTACACATACAGATACTACCAATACAAAACCAAACACACACAAATACCTCCTCCTCCAACAGAACTCCCACTCAAACTCCCCTGTTTACAGCTCTGTTTGCTAGCTCCTGTGCCGCTGCAGCTGTCTGTTCCGCTGCCTGACTGGCTGCTACCTTTATAGGACCCCTAGTCAGTAAAGCCCCGCCCCCTAATCAGGGCTCAGCTTCTCTCCCAGCACAAAGCCCCTACACATACATATACTACCAATACAAAACCAAGCACACACAAATACCTTCTCCTCCAACAGAACTCCCACTCAAACTCTCCTGTTTACAGCTGTTTGCTAGCTCCTGTGCCGCTGCCTGACTGGCTGCAACCTTTATAGGACCCCAAGTCAGTGAAGCCCCGCCCCGTAATCAGGGCTCAGCTTCTCTCCCAGCACAAAGCCCCTACACATACAGATACCACCAATATAAAACCAAACACACACACACAAATACCTTCTCCTCCAACAGAACTCCCACTCAAACTCCCCTGTTTACAGCTCTGTTTGCTAGCTCCTGTGCCGCTGCAGCTGTCTGTTCCGCTGTCTGACTGGCTGCTACCTTTATAGGACCCCTAGTCAGTAAAGCCCCGCCCCCTAATCAGGGCTCAGCTTCTTTACCAGCACAAAGGCCCTACACATACAGATACTACCAATACAAAACCAAACACACACAAATACCTCCTCCTCCAACAGAACTCCCACTCAAACTCCCCTGTTTATAGTTCTGTTTGCTAGCTCCTGTGCCGCTGCAGCTGTCTGTGCCGCTGCCTGACTGGCTGCTACCTTTATAGGACCCCTAGTCAGTGAAGCCCTGCCCCCTAATCACAGCTCAGCTTCTCTCCCAGCACAAAGCCCCGACACATACAGATACTACCAATACAAAACCAAACACACACAAATACCTTCTCCTCCAACAGAACTCCCACTCAAACTCCCCTGTTTACAGCTCTGTTTGCTAGCTCTTATGCCGCTGTCTGACTGGCTGCTCCCTTTATAGGACCCCAAGTCAGTGAAGCCCCGCCCCCTAATCAGGGCTCAGCTTTTCTCCAAGCACAAAGCCCCGCCAAACCCCTACACATACCAATGCTACCAATACAAAACCAAACACGCAAAAATACCTTCTTCTCCAACAGAACTCCCACTCAAACTCCCCTGTTTACAGCTCTGTTTGCTAGTTCCTGTGCCGCTGCCTGACTGGCTGCTACCTTTATAGGACCCCAAGTCAGTGAAGCCCCGCCCCCTAATCAGGGCTCAGCTTCTCTCCAAGCACAAAGCCCCGCCAAATGCCTACACACACAGATACTACCAATACAAAACCAAACACACACAAATACCTTCTCCTCCAACAGAACTCCCACTCAAACTCCCCTGTTTACAGCTCTGTTTGCTAGCTCCTGTGCCGCTACAGCTGTCTGTTCCACTGCCTCACTGGCTGCTATCTTTATAGGACCCCTAGTCAGTGAAGCCACGCCCCCTAATCAGGGCTCAGCTTCTCTCCAAGCACAAAGCCCCGCCAAACCACTACACATACAGATACTACCAATACAAAACCAAACACGCACAAACACCTTCTCCTCCAACAGAACTCCCACTCAAACTCCCCTGTTTACAGCTCTGTTTGCTAGCTCCTGTGCCGCTGCCTGACTGGCTGCTACCTTTATAGGACCCCAAGTCAGTGAAGCCGCGCCCCCTAATCAGGGCTCAGCTTCTCTCCAAGCACAAAGCCCCGCCAAACCCCTACACATACACATACTACCAATACAAAACCAAACACGCACAAATACCTTCTCCTCCAACAGAACTCCCACTCAAACTCCCCTGTTTACAGCTCTGTTTGCTAGCTCCTGTGCCGCTACATTTGTCTGTTCCACTGCCTCACTGGCTGCTATCTTTATAGGACCCCTAGTCAGTAAAGCCCCGCCCCCTAATCAGGGCTCAGCTTCTCTCCCAGCACAAAGCCCCTACACATGCAGATACTACCAATACAAAACCAAGCACACACAAATACCTTCTCCTCCAACAGAACTCCCACTCAAACTCCCCTGTTTACAGCTCTGTTTGCTAGCTCCTGTGCCGCTACAGCTGTCTGTTCCATTGCCTCACTGGCTGCTATCTTTATAGGACCCCTAGTCAGTAAAGCCCCGCCCCCTAATCAGGGCTCAGCTTCTCTCCCAGCACAAAGCCCCTACACATACAGATGCTACCAATACAAAACCAAACACACACACAAATAGCTTCTCCACAACAGAACTCCCACTCAAAGTCCCCTATTTACAGCTCTGTTTGCTAGCTCCTGTACCGCTGCAGCTGTCTGTGTCGCTGCCTGACTGGCTGCTCCCTTTATAGGACCCCTCGTCAGTGAAGCCCCGCCCCCTAATCAGGGCTCAGCTTCTCTCCCAGCACAAAGCCCCTCCAAGCCTCTACACATACAGATACCACCAACACAAAACCAAACACACACACAAATATCTTCTCCTCCAACAGAACTCCCACTCAAACTCCCCTGTTTACAGCTCTGTTTGCTAGCTCCTGTTCTGCCTGACTGGCTGCGACCTTTATAGGACCCCTAGTCAGTGAAGCCCCGCCCCTAATCAGGGCTCAGCTTCGCTCCCACCACAAAGACCCTCCAAGCCTCTAAACATACAGATACTGCCAATACAATTCCAAACACACACACAAATACCTTCTCCTCCAACAGAAGTCCCACTCAAACTCCCCTGTTTACACCTCTGTTTGCTAGCTCCTGTACCGCTGCAGCTGTCTGTGCCGCTGCCTGACTGGCTGCTGCCTTTATAGGACCCCTAGTCAGTGAAGCCCCGGCCCCTAATCAGGGCTCAGCTTCTCTCCCAGCACAAAGCCCCTACACATACAGATACGACCAATACAAAACAAAGCACACACAAATGCCTTCTCCTCCAACAGAATTCCCACTCAAACTCCCCTGTTTACAGCTCTGTTTGCTAGATCCTGTGCCGCTGCAGCTGTCTGTGCCGCTGCCTGACTGGCTGCTACCTTTATAGGACCCCTAGTCAGTGAAGCCCCGCTCCCTAATCAGGGCTCAGCTTTTCTCCCAGCACAAAGCCCCTACACATACAGATACCACCAATACAAAACAAAACACACACAAATACCTTCTCCTCCAACAGAACTCCCACTCAAACTCCCCTCTTTACAGCTCTATTTGCTAGCTCCAGTGCCGCTGCAGATGTCTGTGCCGCTGCCTGACTGGCTGCTCCCTTTATAGGACCCCTCGTCAGTGAAGCCCCGCCCCCTAATCAGGGCTCAGCTTCTCTCCCAGCACAAAGCCCCTCCAAGCCCCTACACATACAGATACCACCAATACAAAACCAGACACACACAAATACCTTCTCCTCCAACAGAACTCCCACTCAAACTCCCGTGGTTACAGCACTGTTTGCTAGCTGCTGTGCCGCTGCCTGACTGGCTGCTACCTTTATAGGACGCCTAGTCAGTGAAGCCCCGCCCCCTTATCAGGGCTCAGCTTCTCTCCCAGCACAAAGCCTCTACACATACAGATACTACCAATACAAAACCAAACACACACAAACACCTTCTCCTCCAACAGAACTCCAACTCAAACTCCCCTGTTTACAGCTCTGTTTGCTAGCTCCTGTACCGCTGCAGCTGTCTGTGTCGCTGCCTGACTGGCTGCTCCCTTTATAGGACCCCTCGTCAGTGAAGCCCCGCCCCCCAATCAGGGCTCAGCTTCTCTCCCAGCACAAAGCCTCTACACATACAGATGCTACCAATAGAAAACCAAACGCACACACAAATGCCTTCTCCTCCAACAGAACTCCCACTCAGACTCCCCTGTTTACAGCTCTGTTTGCTAGCTCCTGTGCCGCTGCCTGACTGGCTGCTACCTTTATAGGACCCCTAGTCAGTGAAGCCCCGCCCCCTAATCAGGGCTCAGCTTCGCTCCCAGCACAAAGCCCCTCCAAGCCTCTACACATACAGATACTACCAATACAAAACCAAACACACACACAAATAGCTTCTCCTCCAACAGAACTCCCACTCAAAGACCCCTATTTACAGCTCTCTTTGCTAGCTCCTGTACCGCTGCAGCTGTCTGTGCCGCTGCCTGACTGGCTGCTGCCTTTATAGGACCCGTAGTCAGTGAAGCCCCGCCCCCTAATCAGGGCTCAGCTTCTCTCCCAGCACAAAGCCCCTACACATACAGATACCACCAACATAAAACCAAACACACACAAATACCTTCTCCTCCAACAGAACTCCCACTCAAACTCCCCTGTTTACAGCTCTGTTTGCTAGCCCCTGTATCGCTGCAGCTGTCTGTCCAGCTGCCTGACTGGCTGCTACCTTTATAGGACGCCTAGTCAGTGAAGCCCCGCCCCCTTATCAGGGCTCAGCTTCTCTCCCAGCACAAAGCCTCTACACATACAGATACTACCAATACAAAACCAAACACACACAAACACCTTCTCCTCCAACAGAACTCCCACTCAAACTCCCCTGTTTACAGCTCTGTTTGCTATCTCCTGTACCGCTGCAGCTGTCTGTGTCGCTGCCTGACTGGCTGCTCCCTTTATAGGACCCCTCGTCAGTGAAGCCCCGCCCCCCAATCAGGGCTCAGCTTCTCTCCCAGCACAAAGCCCCTACACATACAGATACTACCAATACAAAACCAAACACACACACAAATGCCTTCTCCTCCAACAGAACTCCCACTCAAAGACCCCTATTTACAGCTCTCTTTGCTAGCTCCTGTATCGCTGCAGCTGTCTGTCCAGCTGCCTGACTGGCTGCTCCCTTTATAGGACCCCTAGTCAGTGAAGCCCCGCCCCCTAATCAGGGGTCAGCTTTTCTCCCAGCACAAAGCCCCTCCAAGCCTCTACACATACAGATACTACCAATACGAAACCAAACACACACATATACCTTCTCCTCCTACAGAACTCCCACTCAAACTCCCGTGGTTACAGCACTGTTTGCTAGCTGCTGTGCCGCTGCCTGACTGGCTGCTACCTTTATAGGACGCCTAGTCAGTGAAGCCCCGCCCCCTTATCAGGGCTCAGCTTCTCTCCCAGCACAAAGCCCCTTCACATACAGATGCTACCAATACAAAACCAAACACACACACAAATAGCTTCTCCACAACAGAACTCCCACCCAAACTCCCCTATTTACAGCTCTGTTTGCTAGCTCCTGTACCGCTGCAGCTGTCTGTGTCGCTGCCTGACTGGCTGCTCCCTTTATAGGACCCCTCGTCAGTGAAGCCCCGCCCCCTAATCAGGGCTCAGCTTCTCTCCCAGCACAAAGCCCCTCCAAGCCTCTACACATACAGATACCACCAACACAAAACCAAACACACACACAAATATCTTCTCCTCCAACAGAACTCCCACTCAAACTCCCCTGTTTACAGCTCTGTTTGCTAGCTCCTGTGCTGCTGCCTGACTGGCTGCTACCTTTATAGGACCCCTAGTCAGTGAAGCCCCGCCCCCTAATCAGGGCTCAGCTTCGCTCCCACCACAAAGACCCTCCAAGCCTCTAAACATACAGATACTGCCAATACAATTCCAAACACACACACAAATACCTTCTCCTCCAACAGAACTCCCACTCAAACTCCCCTGTTTACAGCTCTGTTTGCTAGCTGCTGTGCCGCTACAGCTGTCTGTGCCGGTGCCTGACTGGCTGCTACCTTTATAGGACTCCTAGTCAGTGAAGTCCCGCCCCCTAATCAGGGCTCAGCTTCTCTCACAGCACAAAGCCCCTACACATACAGATACTACCAATACAAAACCAAACACGCACAAATACCTTCTCCTCCAACAGAACTCCCACTCAAACCCCCCTGTTTACAGCTCTGTTTGCTAGCTCCTGTGCCGCTACAGCTGTCTGTGCCGCTGCCTGACTGGCTGCTACCTTTATAGGACCCCTAGTCAGTGAAGTCCCGCCCCCTAATCAGGGCTCAGCTTCTCTCCCAGCACAAAGCCCCTACACATACCGATACTTACAATACAAAACCAAACATACACAAATACCTTCTCCTCCAACAGAACTCCCACTCAAACTCCCCTGTTTACAGCTCTGTTTGCTCGCTCCTGTGCCGCTGCCTGACTGGCTGCTACCTTTATAGGACCCCTAGTCAGTGAAGCCCCGCCCCCTCATCAGGGCTCAGCTTCTCTCCCAGCAAAAAGCCCCTACACATACAGATACTACCAATACAAAACCAAACACACACAAATACCTTCTCCTCCAACAGAACTCCCACTCAAACCCCCCTCTTTACAGCTCTGTTTGCCATTTTCTGTGCCGCTACAGCTGTCTGTTCCACTGCCTCACTGGCTGCTATCTTTATAGGACCCCTAGTCAGTGAAGCCCCGCCCCTAATAAGGGCTCAGCTTCTCTCCCAGCAAAAAGCCCCTACACATACAGATACTACCAATACAAAACCAAACACACACAAACACCTCCTCCTCCAACAGAACTCCCGCTCAAACTCCCCTGTTTACAGCTCTGTTTGCTAGCTCTTGTGCCACTGTCTGACTGGCTGCTCCATTTATAGGACCCCTACACAGGGAAGCCCCGCCCCCTAATCAGGGCTCAGCTTCTCTCCCAGCACAAAGCCCCTACAAGCCTCTACACATACAGATACTACCAATACAAACACACACACACAAACACACACACACACACAAAAATACCTTCTTCTCCAACAGAACTCCCAATCAAACTCCCCTGTTTACAGCTCTGTTTGCTAGCTCCTGTGCCGCTGCAGCTGTCTGTTCCGCTGCCTGACTGGCTGCTCCCTTTATAGGACCCCTACACAGGGAAGACCCGCCCCCTAATCAGGGCTCAGCTTCTCTCCCAGCACAAAGCCCCTACAAGCCTCTACACATACAGATACTACCAATACAAAACCAAGCACACACAAATACCTTCTCCTCCAACAGAACTCCCACTCAAACTCTCCTGTTTACAGCTGTTTGCTAGCTCCTGTGCCGCTGCCTGACTGGCTGCTACCTTAATAGGACACCAAGTCAGTGAAGCCCCGCCCCCTAATCAGGGCTCAGCTTCTCTCCCAGCACAAAGCCCCTACACATACAGATACCACCAATACAAAACCAAACCCACACACACAAAAACCTTCTCCTCCAACAGGACTCCCTCTCAAACTCCCCTGTTTACAGCTCTGTTTGCTAGCTCCTGTGCCGCTGCAGCTGTCCGTGCCGCTGCCTGACTGGCTGCTACCTTTATAGGACCCCTAGTCAGCGAAGCCCCGCCCCCTAATCAGGGCTCAGCTTCTCTCCCAGCACAAAGCCCCTACACATACAGATACCACCAATACAAAACCAAACACACACACACAAATACCTTCTCCTCCAACAGAACTCCCACTCAAACTCCCCTGTTTACACCTCTGTTTGCTAGCTCCTGTGCCGCTGCAGCTGTCTGTTCCGCTGCCTGACTGGCTGCTACCTTTATAGGAACCCAAGTCAGTGAAGACCCGCCCCCTAATCAGGGCTCAGCTTTTCTCCAAGCACCAAGCCCCTACACATACAGATACTACCAATACAAAACCAAACACGCACAAACACCTTCTCCTCCAACAGAACTCCCACTCAAACCCCCCTGTTTACAGCTCTGTTTGCTAGCTCCTGTGCCGCTACAGCTGTCTGTGCCAGTGCCTGACTGGCTGCTACCTTTATAGGACCCCTAGTCAGTGAAGCCCCGCCCCCTAATCAGGGCTCAGCTTCGCTCCCAGCACAAAGCCCCTCCAAGCCCCTACACATACAGATACCACCAAGAAAACCAAACACGCACAAATACCTTCTCCTCCAACAGAACTCCCACTCAAACTCTCCTGTTTACAGCTCTTTGCTAACTCCTGTGCCGCTGCCTGACTGGCTGCAACCTTTATAGGACCCCTAGTCAGGGAAGCCCCGCCCCCTAATCAGGGCTCGGCTTCTCTGCCAGCACAAAGCCCCTACACATACAGATCCTCCCAATACAAAACCAAACACACACACAAACAACTTCTCCTCCAACAGAACTCCCACTCAAACTCCCCTGTTTACAGCTGTTTGCTAACTCCTGTGCCGCTGTCTGACTGGCTGCTCCCTTTATAGGACCCCTACACAGGGAAGCCCCGCCCCCTAATCAGGGCTCAGCTTCTCTCCCAGCACAAAGCCCCTACAAGCCTCTACACATACAGATACTACCAATACAAAATCAAACACACACACACACACACACACAAATACCTTCTCCTCCAACAGAACTCCCACTCAAACTCCCCTGTTTACAGCTCTGTTTGCGAGCTCCTGTGCCGCTGCAGCTGTCTGTTCCGCTGCCTGACTGGCTGCTACCTTTATAGGACCCCAAGTCAGTGAAGCCCCGCCCCCTAATCAGGGCTCAGCTTCTCTCCAAGCACAAAGCCCTGCCAAACCCCTACACATACCAATGCTACCAATACAAAACCAAACACGCAAAAATACCTTCTTCTCCAACAGAACTCCCACTCAAACCCCCCTGTTTACAGCTGTTTGCTAGCTCCTGTGCCGCTGCCTGACTGGCTGCTACCTTTATAGGACCCCAAGTCAGTGAAGCCCCGCCCCCTAATCAGGGCTCAGCTTCTCTCCCAGCACAAAGCCCCTACACATACAGATACCACCAATACAAAACCAAACACACACACACAAACACCTTCTCCTCCAACAGAACTCCCACTCAAACTCCCCTGTTTACAGCTCTGTTTGCTAGCTCCTGTGGCGCTGCAGCTGTCTGTTCCGCTGCCTGACTGGCTGCTACCTTTATAGGACCCCAAGTCAGTGAAGACCCGCCCCCTAATCAGGGCTCAGCTTCTCTCCCAGCACAAAGCCCCTACACATACAGATACCACCAATACAAAACCAAACACACACACAAATACCTTCTCCTCCAACAGAACTCCCACTCAAACTCCCCTGTTTACAGCTCTGTTTGCTAGCTGCTGTGCCGCTACAGCTGTCTGTGCCGGTGCCTGACTGGCTGCTACCTTTATAGGACTCCTAGTCAGTGAAGTCCCGCCCCCTAATCAGGGCTCAGCTTCTCTCACAGCACAAAGCCCCTACACATACAGATACTACCAATACAAAACCAAACACGCACAAATACCTTCTCCTCCAACAGAACTCCCACTCAAACCCCCCTGTTTACAGCTCTGTTTGCTAGCTCCTGTGCCGCTACAGCTGTCTGTGCCGCTGCCTGACTGGCTGCTACCTTTATAGGACCCCTAGTCAGTGAAGTCCCGCCCCCTAATCAGGGCTCAGCTTCTCTCCCAGCACAAAGCCCCTACACATACCGATACTTACAATACAAAACCAAACATACACAAATACCTTCTCCTCCAACAGAACTCCCACTCAAACTCCCCTGTTTACAGCTCTGTTTGCTCGCTCCTGTGCCGCTGCCTGACTGGCTGCTACCTTTATAGGACCCCTAGTCAGTGAAGCCCCGCCCCCTCATCAGGGCTCAGCTTCTCTCCCAGCAAAAAGCCCCTACACATACAGATACTACCAATACAAAACCAAACACACACAAATACCTTCTCCTCCAACAGAACTCCCACTCAAACCCCCCTCTTTACAGCTCTGTTTGCCATTTTCTGTGCCGCTACAGCTGTCTGTTCCACTGCCTCACTGGCTGCTATCTTTATAGGACCCCTAGTCAGTGAAGCCCCGCCCCTAATAAGGGCTCAGCTTCTCTCCCAGCAAAAAGCCCCTACACATACAGATACTACCAATACAAACACACACACACAAACACACACACACACACAAAAATACCTTCTTCTCCAACAGAACTCCCAATCAAACTCCCCTGTTTACAGCTCTGTTTGCTAGCTCCTGTGCCGCTGCAGCTGTCTGTTCCGCTGCCTGACTGGCTGCTCCCTTTATAGGACCCCTACACAGGGAAGACCCGCCCCCTAATCAGGGCTCAGCTTCTCTCCCAGCACAAAGCCCCTACAAGCCTCTACACATACAGATACTACCAATACAAAACCAAGCACACACAAATACCTTCTCCTCCAACAGAACTCCCACTCAAACTCTCCTGTTTACAGCTGTTTGCTAGCTCCTGTGCCGCTGCCTGACTGGCTGCTACCTTAATAGGACACCAAGTCAGTGAAGCCCCGCCCCCTAATCAGGGCTCAGCTTCTCTCCCAGCACAAAGCCCCTACACATACAGATACCACCAATACAAAACCAAACCCACACACACAAAAACCTTCTCCTCCAACAGGACTCCCACTCAAACTCTCCTGTTTACAGCTGTTTGCTAGCTCCTGTGCCGCTGCAGCTGTCTGTTCCGCTGCCTGACTGGCTGCAACCTTTATAGGACCCCAAGTCAGTGAAGCCACGCCCCCTAATCAGGGCTCAGCTTCTCTCCAAGCACAAAGCCCCGCAAAATTCCTACACATACAGATACTACCAATACAAAACCAAACACACACAAATACCTCCTCCTCCAACAGAACTCCCACTCAAACTCCCCTGTTTACAGCTCTGTTTGCTAGCTCCTGTGCCGCTGCAGCTGTCTGTTCCGCTGCCTGACTGGCTGCTACCTTTATAGGACCCCTAGTCAGTAAAGCCCCGCCCCCTAATCAGGGCTCAGCTTCTCTCCCAGCACAAAGCCCCTACACATACATATACTACCAATACAAAACCAAGCACACACAAATACCTTCTCCTCCAACAGAACTCCCACTCAAACTCTCCTGTTTACAGCTGTTTGCTAGCTCCTGTGCCGCTGCCTGACTGGCTGCAACCTTTATAGGACCCCAAGTCAGTGAAGCCCCGCCCCGTAATCAGGGCTCAGCTTCTCTCCCAGCACAAAGCCCCTACACATACAGATACCACCAATATAAAACCAAACACACACACACAAATACCTTCTCCTCCAACAGAACTCCCACTCAAACTCCCCTGTTTACAGCTCTGTTTGCTAGCTCCTGTGCCGCTGCAGCTGTCTGTTCCGCTGTCTGACTGGCTGCTACCTTTATAGGACCCCTAGTCAGTAAAGCCCCGCCCCCTAATCAGGGCTCAGCTTCTTTACCAGCACAAAGGCCCTACACATACAGATACTACCAATACAAAACCAAACACACACAAATACCTCCTCCTCCAACAGAACTCCCACTCAAACTCCCCTGTTTATAGTTCTGTTTGCTAGCTCCTGTGCCGCTGCAGCTGTCTGTGCCGCTGCCTGACTGGCTGCTACCTTTATAGGACCCCTAGTCAGTGAAGCCCTGCCCCCTAATCACAGCTCAGCTTCTCTCCCAGCACAAAGCCCCGACACATACAGATACTACCAATACAAAACCAAACACACACAAATACCTTCTCCTCCAACAGAACTCCCACTCAAACTCCCCTGTTTACAGCTCTGTTTGCTAGCTCTTATGCCGCTGTCTGACTGGCTGCTCCCTTTATAGGACCCCAAGTCAGTGAAGCCCCGCCCCCTAATCAGGGCTCAGCTTTTCTCCAAGCACAAAGCCCCGCCAAACCCCTACACATACCAATGCTACCAATACAAAACCAAACACGCAAAAATACCTTCTTCTCCAACAGAACTCCCACTCAAACTCCCCTGTTTACAGCTCTGTTTGCTAGTTCCTGTGCCGCTGCCTGACTGGCTGCTACCTTTATAGGACCCCAAGTCAGTGAAGCCCCGCCCCCTAATCAGGGCTCAGCTTCTCTCCAAGCACAAAGCCCCGCCAAATGCCTACACACACAGATACTACCAATACAAAACCAAACACACACAAATACCTTCTCCTCCAACAGAACTCCCACTCAAACTCCCCTGTTTACAGCTCTGTTTGCTAGCTCCTGTGCCGCTACAGCTGTCTGTTCCACTGCCTCACTGGCTGCTATCTTTATAGGACCCCTAGTCAGTGAAGCCACGCCCCCTAATCAGGGCTCAGCTTCTCTCCAAGCACAAAGCCCCGCCAAACCACTACACATACAGATACTACCAATACAAAACCAAACACGCACAAACACCTTCTCCTCCAACAGAACTCCCACTCAAACTCCCCTGTTTACAGCTCTGTTTGCTAGCTCCTGTGCCGCTGCCTGACTGGCTGCTACCTTTATAGGACCCCAAGTCAGTGAAGCCGCGCCCCCTAATCAGGGCTCAGCTTCTCTCCAAGCACAAAGCCCCGCCAAACCCCTACACATACACATACTACCAATACAAAACCAAACACGCACAAATACCTTCTCCTCCAACAGAACTCCCACTCAAACTCCCCTGTTTACAGCTCTGTTTGCTAGCTCCTGTGCCGCTACATTTGTCTGTTCCACTGCCTCACTGGCTGCTATCTTTATAGGACCCCTAGTCAGTAAAGCCCCGCCCCCTAATCAGGGCTCAGCTTCTCTCCCAGCACAAAGCCCCTACACATGCAGATACTACCAATACAAAACCAAGCACACACAAATACCTTCTCCTCCAACAGAACTCCCACTCAAACTCCCCTGTTTACAGCTCTGTTTGCTAGCTCCTGTGCCGCTACAGCTGTCTGTTCCATTGCCTCACTGGCTGCTATCTTTATAGGACCCCTAGTCAGTAAAGCCCCGCCCCCTAATCAGGGCTCAGCTTCTCTCCCAGCACAAAGCCCCTACACATACAGATGCTACCAATACAAAACCAAACACACACACAAATAGCTTCTCCACAACAGAACTCCCACTCAAAGTCCCCTATTTACAGCTCTGTTTGCTAGCTCCTGTACCGCTGCAGCTGTCTGTGTCGCTGCCTGACTGGCTGCTCCCTTTATAGGACCCCTCGTCAGTGAAGCCCCGCCCCCTAATCAGGGCTCAGCTTCTCTCCCAGCACAAAGCCCCTCCAAGCCTCTACACATACAGATACCACCAACACAAAACCAAACACACACACAAATATCTTCTCCTCCAACAGAACTCCCACTCAAACTCCCCTGTTTACAGCTCTGTTTGCTAGCTCCTGTTCTGCCTGACTGGCTGCGACCTTTATAGGACCCCTAGTCAGTGAAGCCCCGCCCCTAATCAGGGCTCAGCTTCGCTCCCACCACAAAGACCCTCCAAGCCTCTAAACATACAGATACTGCCAATACAATTCCAAACACACACACAAATACCTTCTCCTCCAACAGAAGTCCCACTCAAACTCCCCTGTTTACACCTCTGTTTGCTAGCTCCTGTACCGCTGCAGCTGTCTGTGCCGCTGCCTGACTGGCTGCTGCCTTTATAGGACCCCTAGTCAGTGAAGCCCCGGCCCCTAATCAGGGCTCAGCTTCTCTCCCAGCACAAAGCCCCTACACATACAGATACGACCAATACAAAACAAAGCACACACAAATGCCTTCTCCTCCAACAGAATTCCCACTCAAACTCCCCTGTTTACAGCTCTGTTTGCTAGATCCTGTGCCGCTGCAGCTGTCTGTGCCGCTGCCTGACTGGCTGCTACCTTTATAGGACCCCTAGTCAGTGAAGCCCCGGCCCCTAATCAGGGCTCAGCTTCTCTCCCAGCACAAAGCCCCTACACATACAGATACGACCAATACAAAACAAAGCACACACAAATGCCTTCTCCTCCAACAGAATTCCCACTCAAACTCCCCTCTTTACAGCTCTATTTGCTAGCTCCAGTGCCGCTGCAGATGTCTGTGCCGCTGCCTGACTGGCTGCTCCCTTTATAGGACCCCTCGTCAGTGAAGCCCCGCCCCCTAATCAGGGCTCAGCTTCTCTCCCAGCACAAAGCCCCTCCAAGCCCCTACACATACAGATACCACCAATACAAAACCAGACACACACAAATACCTTCTCCTCCAACAGAACTCCCACTCAAACTCCCGTGGTTACAGCACTGTTTGCTAGCTGCTGTGCCGCTGCCTGACTGGCTGCTACCTTTATAGGACGCCTAGTCAGTGAAGCCCCGCCCCCTTATCAGGGCTCAGCTTCTCTCCCAGCACAAAGCCTCTACACATACAGATACTACCAATACAAAACCAAACACACACAAACACCTTCTCCTCCAACAGAACTCCAACTCAAACTCCCCTGTTTACAGCTCTGTTTGCTAGCTCCTGTACCGCTGCAGCTGTCTGTGTCGCTGCCTGACTGGCTGCTCCCTTTATAGGACCCCTCGTCAGTGAAGCCCCGCCCCCCAATCAGGGCTCAGCTTCTCTCCCAGCACAAAGCCTCTACACATACAGATGCTACCAATAGAAAACCAAACGCACACACAAATGCCTTCTCCTCCAACAGAACTCCCACTCAGACTCCCCTGTTTACAGCTCTGTTTGCTAGCTCCTGTGCCGCTGCCTGACTGGCTGCTACCTTTATAGGACCCCTAGTCAGTGAAGCCCCGCCCCCTAATCAGGGCTCAGCTTCGCTCCCAGCACAAAGCCCCTCCAAGCCTCTACACATACAGATACTACCAATACAAAACCAAACACACACACAAATAGCTTCTCCTCCAACAGAACTCCCACTCAAAGACCCCTATTTACAGCTCTCTTTGCTAGCTCCTGTACCGCTGCAGCTGTCTGTGCCGCTGCCTGACTGGCTGCTGCCTTTATAGGACCCGTAGTCAGTGAAGCCCCGCCCCCTAATCAGGGCTCAGCTTCTCTCCCAGCACAAAGCCCCTACACATACAGATACCACCAACATAAAACCAAACACACACAAATACCTTCTCCTCCAACAGAACTCCCACTCAAACTCCCCTGTTTACAGCTCTGTTTGCTAGCCCCTGTATCGCTGCAGCTGTCTGTCCAGCTGCCTGACTGGCTGCTACCTTTATAGGACGCCTAGTCAGTGAAGCCCCGCCCCCTTATCAGGGCTCAGCTTCTCTCCCAGCACAAAGCCTCTACACATACAGATACTACCAATACAAAACCAAACACACACAAACACCTTCTCCTCCAACAGAACTCCCACTCAAACTCCCCTGTTTACAGCTCTGTTTGCTATCTCCTGTACCGCTGCAGCTGTCTGTGTCGCTGCCTGACTGGCTGCTCCCTTTATAGGACCCCTCGTCAGTGAAGCCCCGCCCCCCAATCAGGGCTCAGCTTCTCTCCCAGCACAAAGCCCCTACACATACAGATACTACCAATACAAAACCAAACACACACACAAATGCCTTCTCCTCCAACAGAACTCCCACTCAAAGACCCCTATTTACAGCTCTCTTTGCTAGCTCCTGTATCGCTGCAGCTGTCTGTCCAGCTGCCTGACTGGCTGCTCCCTTTATAGGACCCCTAGTCAGTGAAGCCCCGCCCCCTAATCAGGGGTCAGCTTTTCTCCCAGCACAAAGCCCCTCCAAGCCTCTACACATACAGATACTACCAATACGAAACCAAACACACACATATACCTTCTCCTCCTACAGAACTCCCACTCAAACTCCCGTGGTTACAGCACTGTTTGCTAGCTGCTGTGCCGCTGCCTGACTGGCTGCTACCTTTATAGGACGCCTAGTCAGTGAAGCCCCGCCCCCTTATCAGGGCTCAGCTTCTCTCCCAGCACAAAGCCCCTTCACATACAGATGCTACCAATACAAAACCAAACACACACACAAATAGCTTCTCCACAACAGAACTCCCACCCAAACTCCCCTATTTACAGCTCTGTTTGCTAGCTCCTGTACCGCTGCAGCTGTCTGTGTCGCTGCCTGACTGGCTGCTCCCTTTATAGGACCCCTCGTCAGTGAAGCCCCGCCCCCTAATCAGGGCTCAGCTTCTCTCCCAGCACAAAGCCCCTCCAAGCCTCTACACATACAGATACCACCAACACAAAACCAAACACACACACAAATATCTTCTCCTCCAACAGAACTCCCACTCAAACTCCCCTGTTTACAGCTCTGTTTGCTAGCTCCTGTGCTGCTGCCTGACTGGCTGCTACCTTTATAGGACCCCTAGTCAGTGAAGCCCCGCCCCCTAATCAGGGCTCAGCTTCGCTCCCACCACAAAGACCCTCCAAGCCTCTAAACATACAGATACTGCCAATACAATTCCAAACACACACACAAATGCCTTCTCCTCCAACAGAAGTCCCACTCAAACTCCCCTGTTTACAGCTCTGTTTGCTAGCTCCTGTACCGCTGCAGCTGTCTGTGTTGCTGCCTGACTGGCTGCTCCCTTTATAGGAACCCTCGTCAGTGAAGCCCCGCCCCCTAATCAGGGCTCAGCTTCTCTCCCAGCACAAAGCCCCTACACATACAGATGCTACCAATACAAAACCAAACACACACAAATACCTTCTCCTCCAATAGAACTGCCACTCAAACTCCCCTGTTTACAGCTCTGTTTGCTAGCTCCTGTGCTGCTGCCTGACTGGCTGCTACCTTTATAGGAACCCTACTCAGTGAAGCCCCGCCCCCTAATCAGGGCTCAGCTTCGTTCCCAGCACAAAGCCCCTCCAAGCCTCTAAACATACAGATACTGCCAATACAATACCAAACACACACACAAATACCTTCTCCTCCAACAGAAGTCCCACTCAAACTCCCGTGTTTACACCTCTCTTTGCTAGCTCCTGTTCCGCTGCAGCTGTCTGTGCCGCTGCCTGACTGGCTGCTGCCTTTATAGGACCCCCAGTCAGTGAAGCCCCGCCCCCTAATCAGGGCTCAGCTTCTCTCCCAGCACAAAGCCCCTACACATACAGATACGACCAATACAAAACCAAGCACACAAAAATGCCTTCTCCTCCAACAGAACTCCCACTCAAACTCCCCTGTTTACAGCTCTGTTTGCTAGCTCCTGTGCCGCTACATCTGTCTGTTCCACTGCCTCACTGGCTGCTATCTTTATAGGACCCCTAGTCAGTAAAGCCCCGCCCCCTAATCAGGGCTCAGCTTCTCTCCCAGCACAAAGCCCCTTCACATACAGATGCTACCAATACAAAACCAAACACACACACAAATAGCTTCTCCACAACAGAACTCCCACTCAAAGTCCCCTATTTACAGCTCTGTTTGCTAGCTCCTGTACCGCTGCAGCTGTCTGTGTCGCTGCCTGACTGGCTGCTCCCTTTATAGGACCCCTCGTCAGTGAAGCCCCGCCCCCTAATCAGGGCTCAGCTTCTCTCCCAGCACAAAGCCCCTCCAAGCCTCTACACATACAGATACCACCAACACAAAACCAAACACACACACAAATATCTTCTCCTCCAACAGAACTCCCACTCAAACTCCCCTGTTTACAGCTCTGTTTGCTAGCTCCTGTGCTGCTGCCTGACTGGCTGCTCCCTTTATAGGACCCCTCGTCAGTGAAGCCCCGCCCCCTAATCAGGGCTCAGCTTCTCTCCCAGCACAAAGCCCCTCCAAGCCTCTACACATACAGATACCACCAATACAAAACCCAACACACACACAAATACCTTTCCTCCAACAGAACTCCCACTCAAACTCCCCTGTTTACAGCTCTCTTTGCAAGCTCCTGTGCCACTGCAGCTGTCTGTGCCGCTGCCTGACTGGCTGCTGCCTTTATAGGACCCGTAGTCAGTGAAGCCCCGCCCCCTAATCAGGGCTCAGCTTCTCTCCCAGCACAAAGCCCCTACACATACAGATACCACCAACATAAAACCAAACACACACAAATACCTTCTCCTCCAACAGAACTCCCACTCAAACTCCCCTGTTTACAGCTCGGTTTGCTAGCCCCTGTATCGCTGCAGCTGTCTGTCCAGCTGCCTGACTGGCTGCTCCCTTTATAGGACCCCTAGTCAGTGAAGCCCCGCCCCCAATCAGGGCTCAGCTTCTCTCCCAGCACAAAGCCCCTACACATACAGATACCACCAATACAAAACAAAACACACACAAATACCTTCTCCTCCAACAGAACTCCCACTCAAACTCCCCTCTTTACAGCTCTATTTGCTAGCTCCAGTGCCGCTGCAGATGTCTGTGCCGCTGCCTGACTGGCTGCTCCCTTTATAGGACCCCTCGTCAGTGAAGCCCCGCCCCCTAATCAGGGCTCAGCTTCTCTCCCAGCACAAAGCCCCTCCAAGCCCCTACACATACAGATACCACCAATACAAAACCAGACACACACAAATACCTTCTCCTCCAACAGAACTCCCACTCAAACTCCCGTGGTTACAGCACTGTTTGCTAGCTGCTGTGCCGCTGCCTGACTGGCTGCTACCTTTATAGGACGCCTAGTCAGTGAAGCCCCGCCCCCTTATCAGGGCTCAGCTTCTCTCCCAGCACAAAGCCTCTACACATACAGATACTACCAATACAAAACCAAACACACACAAACACCTTCTCCTCCAACAGAACTCCAACTCAAACTCCCCTGTTTACAGCTCTGTTTGCTAGCTCCTGTACCGCTGCAGCTGTCTGTGTCGCTGCCTGACTGGCTGCTCCCTTTATAGGACCCCTCGTCAGTGAAGCCCCGCCCCCCAATCAGGGCTCAGCTTCTCTCCCAGCACAAAGCCTCTACACATACAGATGCTACCAATAGAAAACCAAACGCACACACAAATGCCTTCTCCTCCAACAGAACTCCCACTCAGACTCCCCTGTTTACAGCTCTGTTTGCTAGCTCCTGTGCCGCTGCCTGACTGGCTGCTACCTTTATAGGACCCCTAGTCAGTGAAGCCCCGCCCCCTAATCAGGGCTCAGCTTCGCTCCCAGCACAAAGCCCCTCCAAGCCTCTACACATACAGATACTACCAATACAAAACCAAACACACACACAAATAGCTTCTCCTCCAACAGAACTCCCACTCAAAGACCCCTATTTACAGCTCTCTTTGCTAGCTCCTGTACCGCTGCAGCTGTCTGTGCCGCTGCCTGACTGGCTGCTGCCTTTATAGGACCCGTAGTCAGTGAAGCCCCGCCCCCTAATCAGGGCTCAGCTTCTCTCCCAGCACAAAGCCCCTACACATACAGATACCACCAACATAAAACCAAACACACACAAATACCTTCTCCTCCAACAGAACTCCCACTCAAACTCCCCTGTTTACAGCTCTGTTTGCTATCTCCTGTACCGCTGCAGCTGTCTGTCCAGCTGCCTGACTGGCTGCTACCTTTATAGGACGCCTCGTCAGTGAAGCCCCGCCCCCCAATCAGGGCTCAGCTTCTCTCCCAGCACAAAGCCCCTACACATACAGATACTACCAATACAAAACCAAACACACACACAAATGCCTTCTCCTCCAACAGAACTCCCACTCAAAGACCCCTATTTACAGCTCTCTTTGCTAGCTCCTGTATCGCTGCAGCTGTCTGTCCAGCTGCCTGACTGGCTGCTCCCTTTATAGGACCCCTAGTCAGTGAAGCCCCGCCCCCTAATCAGGCGTCAGCTTTTCTCCCAGCACAAAGCCCCTCCAAGCCTCTACACATACAGATACTACCAATACGAAACCAAACACACACATATACCTTCTCCTCCTACAGAACTCCCACTCAAACTCCCGTGGTTACAGCACTGTTTGCTAGCTGCTGTGCCGCTGCCTGACTGGCTGCTACCTTTATAGGACGCCTAGTCAGTGAAGCCCCGCCCCCTTATCAGGGCTCAGCTTCTCTCCCAGCACAAAGCCCCTTCACATACAGATGCTACCAATACAAAACCAAACACACACACAAATAGCTTCTCCACAACAGAACTCCCACCCAAACTCCCCTATTTACAGCTCTGTTTGCTAGCTCCTGTACCGCTGCAGCTGTCTGTGTCGCTGCCTGACTGGCTGCTCCCTTTATAGGACCCCTCGTCAGTGAAGCCCCGCCCCCTAATCAGGGCTCAGCTTCTCTCCCAGCACAAAGCCCCTCCAAGCCTCTACACATACAGATACCACCAACACAAAACCAAACACACACACAAATATCTTCTCCTCCAACAGAACTCCCACTCAAACTCCCCTGTTTACAGCTCTGTTTGCTAGCTCCTGTGCTGCTGCCTGACTGCTACCTTTATAGGACCCCTAGTCAGTGAAGCCCCGCCCCCTAATCAGGGCTCAGCTTCGCTCCCACCACAAAGACCCTCCAAGCCTCTAAACATACAGATACTGCCAATACAATTCCAAACACACACACAAATGCCTTCTCCTCCAACAGAAGTCCCACTCAAACTCCCCTGTTTACAGCTCTGTTTGCTAGCTCCTGTACCGCTGCAGCTGTCTGTGTTGCTGCCTGACTGGCTGCTCCCTTTATAGGAACCCTCGTCAGTGAAGCCCCGCCCCCTAATCAGGGCTCAGCTTCTCTCCCAGCACAAAGCCCCTACACATACAGATGCTACCAATACAAAACCAAACACACACAAATACCTTCTCCTCCAATAGAACTCCCACTCAAACTCCCCTGTTTACAGCTCTGTTTGCTAGCTCCTGTGCTGCTGCCTGACTGGCTGCTACCTTTATAGGAACCCTACTCAGTGAAGCCCCGCCCCCTAATCAGGGCTCAGCTTCGTTCCCAGCACAAAGCCCCTCCAAGCCTCTAAACATACAGATACTGCCAATACAATACCAAACACACACACAAATACCTTCTCCTCCAACAGAAGTCCCACTCAAACTCCCGTGTTTACACCTCTCTTTGCTAGCTCCTGTACCGCTGCAGCTGTCTGTGCCGCTGCCTGACTGGCTGCTGCCTTTATAGGACCCCCAGTCAGTGAAGCCCCGCCCCCTAATCAGGGCTCAGCTTCTCTCCCAGCACAAAGCCCCTACACATACAGATACGACCAATACAAAACCAAGCACACAAAAATGCCTTCTCCTCCAACAGAATTCCCACTCAAACTCCCCTGTTTACAGCTCTGTTTGCTAGATCCTGTGCCGCTGCAGCTGTCTGTGCCGCTGCCTGACTGGCTGCTACCTTTATAGGACCCCTAGTCAGTGAAGCCCCGCTCCCTAATCAGGGCTCAGCTTTTCTCCCAGCACAAAGCCCCTCCAAGCCTCGACACATACAGATACTACCAATACGAAACCAAACACACACATATACCTTCTCCTCCAACAGAACTCCCACTCAAACTCCCGTGTTTACAGCACTGTTTGCTAGCTGCTGTGCCGCTGCCTGACTGGCTGCTACCTTTATAGGACGCCTAGTCAGTGAAGCCCCGCCCCCTTATCAGGGCTCAGCTTCTCTCCCAGCACAAAGCCTCTACACATACAGATACTACCAATACAAAACCAAACACACACAAACACTTTCTCCTCCAACAGAACTCCCACTCAAACTCCCCTGTTTACAGCTCTGTTTGCTAGCTCCTGTACCGCTGCAGCTGTCTGTGTCGCTGCCTGACTGGCTGCTCCCTTTATAGGACCCCTCGTCAGTGAAGCCCCGCCCCCTAATCAGGGCTCAGCTTCTCTCCCAGCACAAAGCCCCTCCAAGCCTCTACACATACAGATACCACCAACATAAAACCAAACACACACAAATACCTTCTCCTCCAACAGAACTCCCACTCAAACTCCCCTGTTTACAGCTCTGTTTGCTAGCCCCTGTATCGCTGCAGCTGTTTGTCCAGCTGCCTGACTGGCTGCTCCCTTTATAGGACCCCTAGTCAGTGAAGCCCCGCCCCCAATCAGGGCTCAGCTTCTCTCCCAGCACAAAGCCCCTACACATACAGATACCACCAATACAAAACCAAACACACACAAATACCTTCTCCTCCAACAGAACTCCCATTCAAACTCCCCTCTTTACAGCTCTATTTGCTAGCTCCAGTGCCGCTGCAGATGTCTGTGCCGCTGCCTGACTGGCTGCTCCCTTTATAGGACCCCTCGTCAGTGAAGCCACGCCCCCTAATCAGGGCTCAGCTTCTCTCCCAGCACAAAGCCCCTCCAAGCCTATACACATACAGATACCACCAATACAAAACCAAACACACACAGAAATACCTTCTCCTCAAAGAGAACTCCCACTCAAACTCCCCTGTTTACAGCTCTATTTGCTAGCTCCAGTGCCGCTGCAGATGTCTGTGCCGCTGCCTGACTGGCTGCTACCTTTATAGGACCCCTAGTCAGGGAAGCCCCGCCCCCTAATCAGGGCTCAGCTTCTCTCCCAGCACAAAGCCCCTCCAAGCCCCTACACATACAAATACTACCAATACAAAACCAGACACACACAAATACCTTCTCCTCCAACAGAACTCCCACTCAAACTCCCCTGTTTACAGCTCTGTTTGCTAGCTCCTGTGCCGCTGCAGCTGTCTGTGCCGCTGCCTTACTGGCTGCTACCTTTATAGGACCCCTAGTCAGTGAAGCCCCGCCCCCTAATCAGGGGTCAGCTTTTCTCCCAGCACAAAGCCCCTCCAAGCCTCTACACATACAGATACTACCAATACGAAACCAAACACACACATATACCTTCTCCTCCAACAGAACTCCCACTCAAACTCCCGTGGTTACAGCACTGTTTGCTAGCTGCTGTGCCGCTGCCTGACTGGCTGCTACCTTTATAGGACGCCTAGTCAGTGAAGCCCCGCCCCCTTATCAGGGCTCAGCTTCTCTCCCAGCACAAAGCCTCTACACATAGAGATACTACCAATACAAAACCAAACACACACAAACACCTTCTCCTCCAACAGAACTCCCACTCAAACTCCCCTGTTTACAGCTCTGTTTGCTAGCTCCTGTACCGCTGCAGCTGTCTGTGTCGCTGCCTGACTGGCTGCTCCCTTTATAGGACCCCTCGTCAGTGAAGCCCCGCCCCCCAATCAGGGCTCAGCTTCTCTCCCAGCACAAAGCCCCTACACATACAGATGCTACCAATAGAAAACCAAACACACACACAAATGCCTTCTCCTCCAACAGAACTCCCACTCAGACTCCCCTGTTTACAGCTCTGTTTGCTAGCTCCTGTGCCGCTGCCTGACTGGCTGCTACCTTTATAGGACCCCTCGTCAGTGAAGCCCCGCCCCCCAATCAGGGCTCAGCTTCTCTCCCAGCACAAAGCCCCTACACATACAGATGCTACCAATAGAAAACCAAACACACACACAAATGCCTTCTCCTCCAACAGAACTCCCACTCAAAGTCCCCTATTTACAGCTCTGTTTGCTAGCTCCTGTACCGCTGCAGCTGTCTGTGTTGCTGCCTGACTGGCTGCTCCCTTTATAGGACCCCTCGTCAGTGAAGCCCCGCCCCCTAATCAGGGCTCAGCTTCTCTCCCAGCACAAAGCCCCTCCAAGCCTCTACACATACAGATACCACCAATACAAAACCAAACACACACACAAATAGCTTCTCCTCCAACAGAACTCCCACTCAAAGTCCCCTGTTTACATCTCTCTTTGCTAGCTCCTGTGCCACTGCAGCTGTCTGTGCCGCTGCCTGACTGGCTGCTGCCTTTATAGGACCCGTAGTCAGTGAAGCCCCGCCCCCTAATCAGGGCTCAGCTTCTCTCCCAGCACAAAGCCCCTACACATACAGATACCACCAACATAAAACCAAACACACACAAATACCTTCTCCTCCAACAGAACTCCCACTCAAACTCCCCTGTTTACAGCTCTGTTTGCTAGCCCCTGTATCGCTGCAGCTGTCTGTCCAGCTGCCTGACTGGCTGCTCCCTTTATAGGACCCCTAGTCAGTGAAGCCCCGCCCCCAATCAGGGCTCAGCTTCTCTCCCAGCACAAAGCCCCTACACATACAGATACCACCAATACAAAACCAAACACACACAAATACCTTCTCCTCCAACAGAACTCCCACTCAAACTCCCCTCTTTACAGCTCTATTTGCCAGCTCCAGTGCCGCTGCAGATGTCTGTGCCGCTGCCTGACTGGCTGCTCCCTTTATAGGACCCCTCGTCAGTGAAGCCACGCCCCCTAATCAGGGCTCAGCTTCTCTCCCAGCACAAAGCCCCTCCAAGCCTATACACATACAGATACCACCAATACAAAACCAAAAACACACAGAAATACCTTCTCCTCAAAGAGAACTCCCACTCAAACTCCCCTGTTTACAGCTCTATTTGCTAGCTCCAGTGCCGCTGCAGATGTCTGTGCCGCTGCCTGACTGGCTGCTACCTTTATAGGACCCCTAGTCAGGGAAGCCCCGCCCCCTAATCAGGGCTCAGCTTCTCTCCCAGCACAAAGCCCCTCCAAGCCTCTACACATACAAATACTTCCAATACAAAACCAGACACACACAAACACCTTCTCCTCCAACAGAACTCCCACTCAAACTCCCCTGTTTACAGCTCTGTTTGCTAGCTCCTGTACCGCTGCAGCTGTCTGTGTCGCTGCCTGACTGGCTGCTCCCTTTATAGGACCCCTCGTCAGTGAAGCCCCGCCCCCCAATCAGGGCTCAGCTTCTCTCCCAGCACAAAGCCCCTACACATACAGATGCTACCAATAGAAAACCAAACACACACACAAATGCCTTCTCCTTCAACAGAACTCCCACTCAGACTCCCCTGTTTACAGCTCTGTTTGCTAGCTCCTGTGCCGCTGCCTGACTGGCTGCTACCTTTATAGGACCCCTAGTCAGTGAAGCCCCGCCCCCTAATCAGGGCTCAGCTTCGCTCCCAGCACAAAGCCCCTCCAAGCCTCTACACATACAGATACTACCAATACAAAACCAAACACACACACAAATAGCTTCTCCTCCAACAGAACTCCCACTCAAAGTCCCCTATTTACAGCTCTGTTTGCTAGCTCCTGTACCGCTGCAGCTGTCTGTGTTGCTGCCTGACTGGCTGCTCCCTTTATAGGACCCCTCGTCAGTGAAGCCCCGCCCCCTAATCAGGGCTCAGCTTCTCTCCCAGCACAAAGCCCCTCCAAGCCTCTACACATACAGATACCACCAACACAAAACCAAACACACACACAAATACCTTCTCCTCCAACAGAACTCCCACTCAAACTCCCCTGTTTACAGCTCTCTTTGCTAGCTCCTGTGCCACTGCAGCTGTCTGTGCCGCTGCCTGACTGGCTGCTGCCTTTATAGAACCCCTAGTCAGTGAATCCCCGCCCCCTAATCAGGGCTCAGCTTCTCTCCCAGCACAAAGCCCCTACACATACAGATAACACCAACACAAAACCAAACACACAAATACCTTCTCCTCGAACAGAACTCCCATTCAAACTCCCCTGTTTACAGCTCTCTTTGCTAGCTCCTGTACCGCTGCAGCTGTCTGTGCAGCTGCCTGACTGGCTGCTCCCTTTATAGGACCCCTAGTCAGTGAAGCCCCGCCCCCTAATCAGGGCTCAGCTTCTCTCCCAGCACAAAGCCTCTAAACATACAGATACTGCCAATACAAAACCAAACACACACACAAATGCCTTCTCCTCCAACAGAACTCCCTCTCAAACTCCCCTGTTTACAGCTCAGTTTGCAAGCTCCTGTGCCACTGCAGCTGTCTGTGCCGCTGCCTGACTGGCTGCTACCTTTATAGGACCCCTGGTCAGTGAAGCCCCGCCCCCTAATCAGGGCTCAGCTTTTCTCCCCGCACAAAGACCCTACACATACAGATACTACCAATACAAAACCAAACACACACAAATACCTTCTCTTCCAACAGAACTCCCACTCAAACTCCCCTGTTTACAGCTCTGTTTGCTAGCTCCTGTGCCGCTGCCTGACTGGCTGCTACCTTTATAGGACCCCTAGTCAGTGAAGCCCCGCCCCCTAATCAGGGCTCAGCTTCGCTCCCAGCACAAAGCCCCTCCAAGCCTCTACACATACAGATACTACCAATACAAAACCAAAAACACACACAAATACCTTCTCCTCCAACAGAACTCCCACTCAAACTCCCCTGTTTACAGCTCTGTTTGCTAGCTCCTGTACCGCTGCAGCTTTCTGTGTCGCTGCCTGACTGGCTGCTGCCTTTATAGGACCCCTAGTCAGTGAAGCCCCGCCCCCTAATCAGGGCTCAGCTTCTCTCCCAGCACAAAGCCCCTACACATACAGATGCTACCAATACAAAACCAAACACACACACAAATGCCTTCTCCTCCAACAGAAGTCCCACTCAAACTCCCCTGTTTACAGCTCTGTTTGCTAGCTCCTGTGCCGCTGCCTGACTGGCTGCTACCTTTATAGGACCCCTAGTCAGTGAAGCCCCGCCCCCTAATCAGGGCTCAGCTTCGCTCCCAGCACAAAGACCCTCCAAGCCTCTAACCATACAGATACTGCCAATACAATTCCAAACACACACACAAATACCTTCTCCTCCAACAGAAGTCCCACTCAAACTCCCCTGTTTACAGCTCTGTTTGCTAGCTCCTGTGCCGCTGCCTGACTGGCTGCTACCTTTCTAGGACCCCTAGTCAGTGAAGCCCCGCCCCCTAATCAGGGCTCAGCTTTTCTCCCAGCACAAAGACCCTACACATACAGATACTACCAATACAAAACCAAACACACACAAATACCTTCTCTTCCAACAGAACTCCCACTCAAACTCCCCTGTTTACAGCTCTGTTTGCTAGCTCCTGTACCACTGCAGCTTTCTGTGTCGCTGCCTGACTGGCTGCTCCCTTTATAGGACCCCTCGTCAGTGAAGCCCCGCCCCCTAATCAGGGCTCAGCTTTTCTCCCAGCACAAAGCCCCTCCAAGCCTCTACACATACAGATACCAACAATACAAAACCAAACACACACACAAATACCTTCTCCTCCAACAGAACTCCCACTCAAACTCCCCTGTTTACAGCTCTCTTTGCTAGCTCCTGTGCCACTGCAGCTGTCTGTGCCGCTGCCTGACTGGCTGCTGCCTTTATAGGACCCCTAGTCAGTGAAGCCCCGCCCCCTAATCAGGGCTCAGCTTCTCTCTCAGCACAAAGCCCCTACACATACAGATACCACCAATACAAAACCAAACACACACAAATACCTTCTCCTCCAACAGAACTCCCACTCAAACTCCCCTCTTTACAGCTCTATTTGCTAGCTCCAGTGCCGCTGCAGATGTCTGTGCCGCTGCCTGACTGGCTGCTCCCTTTATAGGACCCCTCGTCAGTGAAGCCACGCCCCCTAATCAGGGCTCAGCTTCTCTCCCAGCACAAAGCCCCTCCAAGCCTATACACATACAGATACCACCAATACAAAACCAAACACACACAGAAATACCTTCTCCTCAAAGAGAACTCCCACTCAAACTCCCCTGTTTACAGCTCTATTTGCTAGCTCCAGTGCCGCTGCAGATGTCTGTGCCGCTGCCTGACTGGCTGCTACCTTTATAGGACCCCTAGTCAGGGAAGCCCCGCCCCCTAATCAGGGCTCAGCTTCTCTCCCAGCACAAAGCCCCTCCAAGCCCCTACACATACAAATACTACCAATACAAAACCAGACACACACAAATACCTTCTCCTCCAACAGAACTCCCACTCAAACTCCCCTGTTTACAGCTCTGTTTGCTAGCTCCTGTGCCGCTGCAGCTGTCTGTGCCGCTGCCTTACTGGCTGCTACCTTTATAGGACCCCTAGTCAGTGAAGCCCCGCCCCCTAATCAGGGGTCAGCTTTTCTCCCAGCACAAAGCCCCTCCAAGCCTCTACACATACAGATACCACCAACATAAAACCAAACACACACAAATACCTTCTCCTCCAACAGAACTCCCACTCAAACTCCCCTGTTTACAGCTCTGTTTGCTAGCTCCTGTGCCGCTGCAGCTGTCTGTGCCGCTGCCTTACTGGCTGCTACCTTTATAGGACCCCTAGTCAGTGAAGCCCCGCCCCCCAATCAGGGCTCAGCTTCTCTCCCAGCACAAAGCCCCTACACATACAGATGCTACCAATAGAAAACCAAACACACACACAAATGCCTTCTCCTCCAACAGAACTCCCACTCAGACTCCCCTGTTTACAGCTCTGTTTGCTAGCTCCTGTGCCGCTGCCTGACTGGCTGCTACCTTTATAGGACCCCTAGTCAGTGAAGCCCCGCCCCCTAATCAGGGCTCAGCTTCGCTCCCAGCACAAAGCCCCTCCAAGCCTCTACACATACAGATACTACCAATACAAAACCAAACACACACACAAATACCTTCTCCTCCAACAGAACTCCCATTCAAACTCCCCTGTTTACAGCTCTCTTTGCTAGCTCCTGTACCGCTGCAGCTGTCTGTGCAGCTGCCTGACTGGCTGCTCCCTTTATAGGACCCCTAGTCAGTGAAGCCCCGCCCCCTAATCAGGGCTCAGCTTCTCTCCCAGCAAAAAGCCCCTACACATACAGATACCACCAATACAGAACCAAACACACACAAATACCTTCTCCTCCAACAGAACTCCCACTCATACTCCCCTGTTTACAGCTCTGTTTGCTAGCTCCTGTGCCGCTGCCTGACTGGCTGCTACCTTTCTAGGACCCCTAGTCAGTGAAGCCCCGCGCCCTAATCAGGGCTCAGCTTTTCTCCCCGCACAAAGACCCTACACATACAGATACTACCAATACAAAACCAAACACACACAAATACCTTCTCTTCCAACAGAACTCCCACTCAAACTCCCCTGTTTACAGCTCTGTTTGCTAGCTCCTGTGCCGCTGCCTGACTGGCTGCTACCTTTATAGGACCCCTAGTCAGTGAAGCCCCGCCCCCTAATCAGGGCTCAGCTTCGCTCCCAGCACAAAGCCCCTCCAAGCCTCTACACATACAGATACCAACAATACAAAACCAAACACACACACAAATACCTTCTCCTCCAACAGAACTCCCACTCAAACTCCCCTGTTTACAGCTCTCTTTGCTAGCTCCTGTGCCACTGCAGCTGTCTGTGCCGCTGCCTGACTGGCTGCTGCCTTTATAGGACCCCTAGTCAGTGAAGCCCCGCCCCCTAATCAGGGCTCAGCTTCTCTCCCAGCACAAAGCCCCTACACATACAGATGCTACCAATACAAAACCAAACACACACACAAATGCCTTCTCCTCCAACAGAACTCCCACTCAGACTCCCCTGTTTACAGCTCTCTTTGCTAGCTCCTGTGCCGCTGCCTGACTGGCTGCTACCTTTATAGGACCCCTAGTCAGTGAAGCCCCGCCCCCTAATCAGGGCTCAGCTTCTCTCCCAGCACAAAGCCCCTCCAAGCCTCTACACATACAGATACCACCAACACAAAACCAAAGACACACACAAATACCTTCTCCTCCAACAGAACTCCCACTCAAACTCCCCTGTTTACAGCTCTGTTTGCTAGCTCCAGTGCCGCTGCAGCTGTCTGTGCCGCTGCCTGACTGGCTGCTACCTTTATAGGACCCCTAGTCAGTGAAGCCCCGCCCCCTAATCAGGGCTCAGCTTCTCTCCCAGCACAAAGCCCCTCCAAGCCTCTACACATACAGATACTACCAATACAAAACCAAACAAACACAAATACCTTCTCCTCCAACAGAACTCCCACTCAAACTCCCCTGTTTACAGCTCAGTTTGCAAGCTCCTGTGCAACTGCAGCTGTCTGTGCCGCTGCCTGACTGGCTGCTACCTTTATAGGACCCCTGGTCAGTGAAGCCCTGCACGCTAATCAGGGCTCAGCTTCTCTCCCAGCAAAAAGCCCCTACACATACAGATACCACCAATACAAAACCAAACACACACAAATACCTTCTCCTCCAACACAACTCCCACTCATACTCCCCTGTTTACAGCTCTGTTTGCTAGCTCCTGTGCCGCTGCCTGACTGGCTGCTACCTTCCTAGGACCCCTAGTCAGTGAAGCCCCGCCCCCTAATCAGGGCTCAGCTTTTCTCCCAGCTTAAAGACCCTACACATACAGATACTACCAATACAAAACCAAACACACACAAATACCTTCTCTTCCAACAGAACTCCCACTCAAACTCCCCTGTTTACAGCTCTGTTTGCTAGCTCCTGTGCCGCTGCCTGACTGGCTGCTACCTTTATAGGACCCCTAGTCAGTGAAGCCCCGCCCCCTAATCAGGGCTCAGCTTCGCTCCCAGCACAAAGCCCCTCCAAGCCTCTACACATACAGATACTACCAATACAAAACCAAAAACACACACAAATACCTTCTCCTCCAACAGAACTCCCACTCAAACTCCCCTGTTTACAGCTCTGTTTGCTAGCTCCTGTACCGCTGCAGCTTTCTGTGTCGCTGCCTGACTGGCTGCTCCCTTTATAGGACCCCTCGTCAGTGAAGCCCCGCCCCCTAATCAGGGCTCAGGTTTTCTCCCAGCACAAAGCCCCTCCAAGCCTCTACACATACAGATACCAACAATACAAAACCAAACACACACACAAATACCTTCTCCCCCAACAGAACTCCCACTCAAACTCCCCTGTTTACAGCCTTCTTTGCTAGCTCCTGTGCCACTGCAGCTGTCTGTGCCGCTGCCTGACTGGCTGCTGCCTTTATAGGACCCCTAGTCAGTGAAGCCCCGCCCCCTAATCAGGGCTCAGCTTCTCTCTCAGCACAAAGCCCCTACACATACAGATACCACCAACACAAAACCAAACACACACAAATACCTTCTCCTCCAACAGAACTCCCACTCAAACTCCCCTGTTTACAGCTCTGTTTGCTAGCTCCTGTGCCGCTGCAGCTGTCCGTGCCGCCGCCTGACTGGCTGCTCCCTTTATAGGACCCCTAGTCAGTGAAGCCCCGCCCTCTAATCAGGGCTCAGCTTCTCTCCCAGCACAAAGCCCCTACACATACAGATGCTACCAATACAAAACCAAACACACACACAAATGCCTTCTCCTCCAACAGAACTCCCACTCAGACTCCCCTGTTTACAGCTCTGTTTGCTAGCTCCTGTGCCGCTGCCTGACTGGCTGCTACCTTTATAGGACCCCTAGTCAGTGAAGCCCCGCCCCCTAATCAGGGCTCAGCTTCGCTCCCAGCACAAAGACCCTCCAAGCCTCTAACCATACAGATACTGCCAATACAATTCCAAACACACACACAAATACCTTCTCCTCCAACAGAAGTCCCACTCAAACTCCCCTGTTTACAGCTCTCTTTGCTAGCTCCTGTGCCGCTGCCTGACTGGCTGCTACCTTTATAGGACCCCTAGTCAGTGAAGCCCCGCCCCCTAATCAGGGCTCAGCTTCTCTCCCAGCACAAAGCCCCTCCAAGCCTCTACACATACAGATACCACCAACACAAAACCAAACACACACACAAATACCTTCTCCTCCAACAGAACTCCCACTCAAACTCCCCTGTTTACAGCTCTGTTTGCTAGCTCCTGTGCTGCTGCCTGACTGGCTGCTACCTTTATAGGACCCCTAGTCAGTGAAGCCCCGCCCACTAATCAGGGCTCAGCTTCGCTCCCAGCACAAAGACCCTCCAAGCCTCTAAACATACAGATACTGCCAATACAATTCCAAACACACACACAAATACCTTCTCCTCCAACAGAACTCCCTCTCAAACTCCCCTGTTTACAGCTCTGTTTGCTAGCTCCAGTGCCGCTGCAGCTGTCTGTGCCGCTGCCTGACTGGCTGCTACCTTTATAGGACCCCTAGTCAGTGAAGCCCCGCCCCCTAATCAGGGCTCAGCTTCTCTCCCAGCACAAAGCCCCTCCAAGCCTCTACACATACAGATACTACCAATACAAAACCAAACAAACACAAATACCTTCTCCTCCAACAGAACTCCCACTCAAACTCCCCTGTTTACAGCTCAGTTTGCAAGCTCCTGTGCCACTGCAGCTGTCTGTGCCGCTGCCTGACTGGCTGCTACCTTTATAGGACCCCTGGTCAGTGAAGCCCTGCACGCTAATCAGGGCTCAGCTTCTCTCCCAGCAAAAAGCCCCTACACATACAGATACCACCAATACAGAACCAAACACACACAAATACCTTCTCCTCCAACACAACTCCCACTCATACTCCCCTGTTTACAGCTCTGTTTGCTAGCTCCTGTGCCGCTGCCTGACTGGCTTCTACCTTCCTAGGACCCCTAGTCAGTGAAGCCCCGCCCCCTAATCAGGGCTCAGCTTTTCTCCCAGCATAAAGACCCTACACATACAAATACTACCAATACAAAACCAAACACACACAAATACCTTCTCTTCCAACAGAACTCCCACTCAAACTCCCCTGTTTACAGCTCTGTTTGCTAGCTCCTGTGCCGCTGCCTGACTGGCTGCTACCTTTATAGGACCCCTAGTCAGTGAAGCCCCGCCCCCTAATCAGGGCTCAGCTTCGCTCCCAGCACAAAGCCCCTCCAAGCCTCTACACATACAGATACTACCAATACAAAACCAAAAACACACACAAATACCTTCTCCTCCAACAGAACTCCCACTCAAACTCCCCTGTTTACAGCTCTGTTTGCTAGCTCCTGTACCGCTGCAGCTTTCTGTGTCGCTGCCTGACTGGCTGCTCCCTTTATAGGACCCCTCGTCAGTGAAGCCCCGCCCCCTCATCAGGGCTCAGGTTTTCTCCCAGCACAAAGCCCCTCCAAGCCTCTACACATACAGATACCAACAATACAAAACCAAACACACACACAAATACCTTCTCCTCCAACAGAACTCCCACTCAAACTCCCCTGTTTACAGCTCTGTTTCCTAGCTCCTGTGCTGCTGCCTGACTGGCTGCTACCTTTATAGGACCCCTAGTCAGTGAAGCCCCGCCCCCTAATCAGGGCTCAGCTTCGCTCCGAGCACAAAGACCCTCCAAGCCTCTAAACATACAGATACTGCCAATACAATTCCAAACACACACACAAATACCTTCTCCTCCAACAGAACTCCCTCTCAAACTCCCCTGTTTACAGCTCTGTTTGCTAGCTCCAGTGCCGCTGCAGCTGTCTGTGCCGCTGCCTGACTGGCTGCTACCTTTATAGGACCCCTGGTCAGTGAAGCCCTGCACGCTAATCAGGGCTCAGCTTCTCTCCCAGCAAAAAGCCCCTACACATACACATACCACCAATACAGAACCAAACACACACAAATACCTTCTCCTCCAACACAACTCCCACTCATACTCCCCTGTTTACAGCTCTGTTTGCTAGCTCCTGTGCCGCTGCCTGACTGGCTGCTACCTTTCTAGGACCCCTAGTCAGTGAAGCCCCGCCCCCTAATCAGGGCTCAGCTTTTCTCCGAGCACGAAGACCCTACACATACAGATACTACCAATACAAAACCAAACACACACAAATACCTTCTCTTCCAACAGAACTCCCACTCAAACTCCCCTGTTTACAGCTCTGTTTGCTAGCTCCTGTGCCGCTGCCTGACTGGCTGCTCCCTTTATAGGACCCCTCGTCAGTGAAGCCCCGCCCCCTAATCAGGGCTCAGCTTTTCTCCCAGCACAAAGCCCCTCCAAGCCTCTACACATACAGATACCAACAATACAAAACCAAACACACACACAAATACCTTCTCCTCCAACAGAACTCCCACTCAAACTCCCCTGTTTACAGCTTTCTTTGCTAGCTCCTGTGCCACTGCAGCTGTCTGTGCCGCTGCCTGACTGGCTGCTGCCTTTATAGGACCCCTAGTCAGTGAAGCCCCGCCCCCTAATCAGGGCTCAGCTTCTCTCTCAGCACAAAGCCCCTACACATACAGATACCACCAACACAAAACCAAACACACACAAATACCTTCTCCTCCAACAGAACTCCCACTCAAACTCCCCTGTTTACAGCTCTGTTTGCTAGCTCCTGTGCCGCTGCCTGACTGGCTGCTCCCTTTATAGGACCCCTAGTCAGTGAAGCCCCGCCCCCTAATCAGGGCTCAGCTTCTCTCCCAGCACAAAGCCCCTACACATACAGATGCTACCAATACAAAACCAAACACACACAAATGCCTTCTCCTCCAACAGAACTCCCACTCAAACTCCCCTGTATACAGCTCTGTTTGCTAGCCCCTGTATCGCTGCAGCTGTCTGTCCAGCTGCCTGACTGGCTGCTCCCTTTATAGGACCCCTAGTCAGTGAAGCCCCGCCCCCTAATCAGGGCTCAGCTTCTCTCCCAGCACAAAGCCCCTACACATACAGATACCACCAATACAAAACCAAACACACACAAATACCTTCTCCTCCAACAGAACTCCCACTCAAACTCCCCTGTTTACAGCTCTGTTTGCTAGCTCCTGTGCCCCTGCAGCTGTCTGTGACGCTGCCTGACTGGCTGCTACAATCATAGGACCCCTAGTCAGCGAAGCCCCGTCCCCTAATAAGGGCTCAGCTTCTCTCCCAGCACAAAGCTCCTCCAAGCCTCTACAAATACAGATACCACCAATACAAAACCAAACACACACACAAATACCTTCTCCTCAAACAGAACTCCCACTCAAACTCCCCTGTTTACAGCTCTATTTGCTAGCTCCAGTGCCGCTGCAGCTGTCTGTGCCGCTGCCTGACTGGCTGGTACCTTTATAGGACCCCTAGTCAGGGAAGCCCCGCCCGCTAATCAGGGCTCAGCTTTTCTCCCAGCACAAAGACCCTACACATACAGATACTACCAATACAAAACCAAACACACACAAATACCTTCTCTTCCAACAGAACTCCCACTCAAACTCCCCTGTTTACAGCTCTGTTTGCTAGCTCCTGTGCCGCTGCCTGACTGGCTGCGACCTTTATAGAACCCCTAGTCAGTGAAGCCCCGCCCCCTTATCAGGGCTCAGCTTCGCTCCCAGCACAAAGCCCCTCCAATCCTCTACACATACAGATACTACCAATACAAAACCAAAAACACACACAAATACCTTCTCCTCCAACAGAACTCCCACTCAAACTCCCCTGTTTACAGCTCTGTTTGCTAGCTCCTGTACCGCTGCAGCTTTCTGTGTCGCTGCCTGACTGGCTGCTCCCTTTATAGGACCCCTCGTCAGTGAAGCCCCGCCCCCTAATCAGGGCTCAGCTTTTCTCCCAGCACAAAGCCCCTCCAAGCCTCTACACATACAGATACCAACAATACAAAACCAAACACAAACACAAATACCTTCTCCTCCAACAGAACTCCCACTCAAACTCCCCTGTTTACAGCTCTGTTTGCTAGCTCCTGTGCCGCTGCCTGACTGGCTGCTACCTTTATAGGACCCCTAGTCAGTGAAGCCCCGCCCCCAAATCAGGGCTCAGCTTCGCTCCCAGCACAAAGCCCCTACACATACAGATACCACCAGCACAAAACCAAACACACACAAATACCTTCTCCTCCAACAGAACTCCCACTCAAACTCCCCTGTTTACAGCTCTGTTTGCTAGCCCCTGTATCGCTGCAGCTGTCTGTCCAGCTGCCTGACTGGCTGCTCCCTTTATAGGACCCCTAGTCAGTGAAGCCCCGCCCCCTAATCAGGGCTCAGCTTCTCTCCCAGCACAAAGCCCCTCCAAGCCTCTACACATACAGATACTACCAATACAAAACCAAACAAACACAAATAACTTCTCCTCCAACAGAACTCCCACTCAAACTCCCCTGTTTACAGCTCAGTTTGCAAGCTCCTGTGCCACTGCAGCTGTCTGTGCCGCTGTCTGACTGGCTGCTACCTTTATAGGACCCCTGGTCAGTGAAGCCCTGCACGCTAATCAGGGCTCAGCTTCTCTCCCAGCAAAAAGCCCCTACACATACAGATACCACCGATACAAAACCAAACACACAAATACCTTCTCCTCCAACAGAACTCCCACTCAAACTCCCGTGTTTACAGCACTGTTTGCTAGCTCCTGTGCCGCTGCCTGACTGGCTGCTGCCTTTATAGGACCCCTAGTCAGTGAAGCCCCGCCCCCTAATCAGGGCTCAGCTTCTCTCCCAGCACAAAGCCCCTCCAAGTCTCTACACATACAGATACTACCAATACAAAACCAAACACACACAAATACCTTCTCCTCCAACAGAACTCCCACTCAAACTCCCCTGTTTACAGCTCTGTTTGCTAGCTCCTGTGCCAATGCAGCTGTCTGTGCCGCTGCGTGACTGGCTGCTACCTTTATAGGACCCCTAGTCAGTGAAGCCCCGCCCCCTAATCAGGGCTCAGATTCTCTCCCAGCACAAAGCCTCTACTCATACAGATACTACCAATACAAAACCAAACACACAGAAATACCATATCCTCCAACAGAACTCCCTCTCAAACTCCCCTGTTTACAGCTCAGTTTGCTAGCTCCTGTTCCGCTGCAGCTGTCTGTGCCCCTGCCTGACTGGCTGCTCCCTTTATAGGACCCGTAGTCAGTGAAGCCCCGCCCCCTAATCAGGGCTCAGCTTTTCTCCCAGCACAAAGCCCCTACACATACAGATACTACCAATACAAAACCAAACACACACAAATACCTTCTCCTCCAACAGAACTCCCACTCATACTCCCCTGTTTACAGCTCTGTTTGCTAGCTCCTGTGCCGCTGCCTGACTGGCTGCTACCTTTCTAGGACCCCTCGTCAGTGAAGCCCCGCCCCCTAATCAGGGCTCAGCTTCTCTCCCAGCACAAAGCCCCTCCAAGCCTCTACACATACATATACCAACAATACAAAACCAAACACACACACAAATACCTTCTCCTCCAACAGAACTCCCACTCAAACTCCCCTGTTTACAGCTCTCTTTGCTAGCTCCTGTGCCACTGCAGCTGTCTGTGCCGCTGCCTGACTGGCTGCTGCCTTTATAGGACCCCTAGTCAGTGAAGCCCCGCCCCCTAATCAGGGCTCAGCTTTTCTCCCAGCACAAAGCCCCTACACATACAGATACTACCAATACAAAACCAAACACACACAAATACCTTCTCTTCCAACAGAAGTCCCACTCAAACTCCCCTGTTTACAGCTCTGTTTGCTAGCTCCTGTACCGCTGCAGCTGTCTGTGCAGCTGCCTGACTGGCTGCTCCCTTTATAGGACCCCTAGTCAGTGAAGCCCCGACCCCTAATCAGGGCTCACCTTCTCTCGCAGCACAAAGCCCCTACACAAACAGATACCACCAATACAAAACCAAACACACACAAATACCTTCTCCTCCAACAGACCTCCCACTCAAACTCCCCTGTTTACAGCTCTGTTTGCTAGCTCCTGTGCCGCTGCCAGACTGGCTGCTACCTTTATAGGACCCCTAGTCAGTGAAGCCCCGCCCCCTAATCAGGGCTCAGCTTCTCTCTCAGCACAAAGCCCCTCCAAGCCTCTACACATACAGATACTAGCAATACAAAACCAAACACACAAAAATACCTTCTTCTCCAACAGAACTCCCACTCAAACTCCCCTGTTTACAGCTCTGTTTGCTAGCTCCTGTGCCAATGCAGCTGTCTGTGCCGCTGCCTGACTGGCTGCTACCTTTATAGGACCCCTAGTCAGGGAAGCCCCGCCCCCTAATCAGGGCTCAGATTCTCTCCCAGCACAAAGCCTCTACTCATACAGATACTACCAATACAAAACTAAACACACAGAAATACCTTCTCCTCCAACAGAACTCCCTCTCAAACTCCCCTGTTTACAGCTCAGTTTGCTAGGTCCTGTTCCGCTGCAGCTGTCTGTGCCCCTGCCTGACTGGCTGCTCCCTTTATAGGACCCGTAGTCAGTGAAGCCCCGCCCCCTAATCAGGGCTCAGCTTTTCTCCCAGCACGAAGCCCCTACACATACAGATACTACCAATACAAAACCAAACACACACAAATACCTTCTCTTCCAACAGAAGTCCCACTCAAACTCCCCTGTTTACAGCTCTGTTTGCTAGCTCCTGTGCCGCTGCCTGACTGGCTGCTACCTTTATAGGAACCCTAGTCAGTGAAGCCCCGCCCCCTAATCAGGGCTCAGCTTTTCTCCCAGCACAAAGACCCTACAAATACAGATACTACCAATAAAAAACCAAACACACACAAATACCTTCTCTTCCAACAGAACTCCCACTCAAACTCCCCTGTTTACAGCTCTGTTTGCTAGCTCCTGTACCGCTGCAGCTGTCTGTGCAGCTGCCTGACTGGCTGCTCCCTTTATAGGACCCCTAGTCAGTGAAGCCCCGCCCCCTAATCAGGGCTCAGCTTCTCTCGCAGCACAAAGCCCCTACACATACAGATACCACCAATACAAAACCAAACACACACAAATACCTTCTCCTCCAACAGAACTCCCACTCAAACTCCCCTGTTTACAGCTCTGTTTGCTAGCTCCTGTACCGCTGCAGCTGTCTGTGTCGCTGCCTGACTGGCTGCTCCCTTTATAGGACCCCTAGTCAGTGAAGCCCCGCCCCCTAATCAGGGCTCAGCTTCGCTCCCAGCACAAAGCCCCTCCAAGCCTCTACACATACAGATACTACCAATACAAAACCAAACACACACAAATAGCTTCTCTTCCAACAGAACTCCCACTCAAAGTCCCCTATTTACAGCTCTCTTTGCTAGCTCCTGTGCCACTGCAGCTGTCTGTGCCGCTGCCTGACTGGCTGCTGCCTTTATAGAACCCCTAGTCAGTGAACCCCCCCCCGAATCAGGGCTCAGCTTCTCTCCCAGCACAAAGCCCCTACACATACAGATGCTACCAATACAAAACCAAACACGGACAAATACCTTCTCCTCCAACAGAACTCCCACTCAAACTCCCCTGTTTACAGCTCTGTTTGCTAGCTCCTGTGCCCCTGCAGCTGTCTGTGACGCTGCCTGACTGGCTGCTACAATCATAGGACCCCTAGTCAGCGAAGCCCCGCCCCCTAATCAGGGCTCAGCTTCTCTCCCAGCACAAAGCCCCTCCAAGCCTCTACAAATACAGATACCACCAATACAAAACCAAACACACACACAAATACCTTCTCCTCAAACAGAACTCCCACTCAAACTCCCCTGTTTACAGCTCTATTTGCTAGCTCCAGTGCCGCTGCAGCTCTCTGTGCCGCTGCCTGACTGGTTGGTACCTTTATAGGACCCCTAGTCAGGGAAGCCCCGCCCCCTAATCAGGGCTCAGATTCTCTCCCAGCACAAAGCCTCTACTCATACAGACACTACCAATACAAAACCAAACACACAAATACCTTCTCCTCTAACAGAACTCCCTCTCAAACTCACCTGTTTACAGCTCTGTTTGCTAGCTCCTGTGCCGCTGCAGCTGTCTGTTCCCCTGCCTGACTGGCTGCTCCCTTTATAGGACCCCTAGTCAGTGAAGCCCCGCCCCTAATCAGGGCTCAGCTTTTCTCCCAGCACAAAGCCCCTCCAAGCCTCTACACATACAGATACTACCAATACGAAAGCAAACACACACATATACCTTCTCCTCCAACAGAACTCCCACTCAAACTCCCGTGTTTACAGCACTGTTTGCTAGCTGCTGTGCCGCTGCCTGACTGGCTGCTACCTTTATAGGACGCCTAGTCAGTGAAGCCCCCCCCCCGAATCAGGGCTCAGCTTCTCTCCCAGCACAAAGCCCCTACACATACAGATGCTACCAATACAAAACCAAACACGGACAAATACCTTCTCCTCCAACAGAACTCCCACTCAAACTCCCCTGTTTACAGCTCTGTTTGCTAGCTCCTGTGCCCCTGCAGCTGTCTGTGACGCTGCCTGACTGGCTGCTACAATCATAGGACCCCTAGTCAGCGAAGCCCCGCCCCCTAATCAGGGCTCAGCTTCTCTCCCAGCACAAAGCCCCTCCAAGCCTCTACAAATACAGATACCACCAATACAAAACCAAACACACAAATACCTTCTCCTCTAACAGAACTCCCTCTCAAACTCACCTGTTTACAGCTCTGTTTGCTAGCTCCTGTGCCGCTGCAGCTGTCTGTTCCCCTGCCTGACTGGCTGCTCCCTTTATAGGACCCCTAGTCAGTGAAGCCCCGCCCCTAATCAGGGCTCAGCTTTTCTCCCAGCACAAAGCCCCTCCAAGCCTCTACACATACAGATACTACCAATACGAAAGCAAACACACACATATACCTTCTCCTCCAACAGAACTCCCACTCAAACTCCCGTGTTTACAGCACTGTTTGCTAGCTGCTGTGCCGCTGCCTGACTGGCTGCTACCTTTATAGGACCCCTAGTCAGTGAAGCCCCGCCCCCTAATCAGGGCTCAGCTTCGCTCCCAGCACAAAGCCCCTCCAAGCCTCTACACATACAGATACTACCAATACAAAACCAAACACACACAAATAGCTTCTCCTCCAACAGAACTCCCACTCAAAGTCCCCTATTTACAGCTCTGTTTGCTAGCTCCTGTACCGCTGCAGCTGTCTGTGTCGCTGCCTGACTGGCTGCTCCCTTTATAGGACCCCTCGTCAGTGAAGCCCCGCCCCCTAATCAGGGCTCAGCTTTTCTCCCAGCACAAAGCCCCTCCAAGCCTCTACACATACAGATACCAACAATACAAAACCAAACACACACACAAATACCTTCTCCTCCAACAGAACTCCCACTCAAACTCCCCTGTTTACAGCTCTCTTTGCTAGCTCCTGTGCCACTGCAGCTGTCTGTGCCGCTGCCTGACTGGCTGCTGCCTTTATAGGACCCCTAGTCAGTGAAGCCCCGCCCCCAAATCAGGGCTCAGCTTCGCTCCCAGCACAAAGCCCCTACACATACAGATACCACCAGCACAAAACCAAACACACACAAATACCTTCTCCTCCAACAGAACTCCCACTCAAACTCCCCTGTTTACAGCTCTGTTTGCTAGCCCCTGTATCGCTGCAGCTGTCTGTCCAGCTGCCTGACTGGCTGCTCCCTTTATAGGACCCCTAGTCAGTGAAGCCCCGCCCCCTAATCAGGGCTCAGCTTCTCTCCCAGCACAAAGCCTCTACACATACAGATACTACCAATACAAAACCAAACAAACACAAATACCTTCTCCTCCAACAGAACTCCCACTCAAACTCCCCTGTTTACAGCTCAGTTTGCAAGCTCCTGTGCCACTGCAGCTGTCTGTGCCGCTGCCTGACTGGCTGCTACCTTTATAGGACCCCTGGTCAGTGAAGCCCTGCACACTAATCAGGGCTCAGCTTCTCTCCCAGCAAAAAGCCCCTACTCATACAGATACTACCAATACAGAACCAAACACACACAAATACCTTCTCCTCCAACAGAACTCCCACTCATACTCCCCTGTTTACAGCTCTGTTTGCTAGCTCCTGTTCCGCTGCAGCTGTCTGTGCCCCTGCCTGACTGGCTGCTCCCTTTATAGGACCCCTAGTCAGTGAAGCCCCGCCCCCTAATCAGGGCTCAGCTTTTCTCCCCGCACAAAGACCCTACACATACAGATACTACCAATACAAAACCAAACACACACAAATACCTTCTCTTCCAACAGAACTCCCACTCAAACTCCCCTGTTTACAGCTCTGTTTGCTAGCTCCTGTGCCGCTGCCTGACTGGCTGCTACCTTTATAGGACCCCTAGTCAGTGAAGCCCCGCCCCCTAATCAGGGCTCAGCTTCGCTCCCAGCACAAAGCCCCTCCAAGCCTCTACACATACAGATACTACCAATACAAAACCAAAAACACACACAAATACCTTCTCCTCCAACAGAACTCCCACTCAAACTCCCCTGTTTACAGCTCTGTTTGCTAGCTCCTGTACCGCTGCAGCTTTCTGTGTCGCTGCCTGACTGGCTGCTGCCTTTATAGGACCCCTAGTCAGTGAAGCCCCGCCCCCTAATCAGGGCTCAGCTTCTCTCCCAGCACAAAGCCCCTACACATACAGATGCTACCAATACAAAACCAAACACACACACAAATGCCTTCTCCTCCAACAGAAGTCCCACTCAAACTCCCCTGTTTACAGCTCTGTTTGCTAGCTCCTGTGCCGCTGCCTGACTGGCTGCTACCTTTATAGGACCCCTAGTCAGTGAAGCCCCGCCCCCTAATCAGGGCTCAGCTTCGCTCCCAGCACAAAGACCCTCCAAGCCTCTAACCATACAGATACTGCCAATACAATTCCAAACACACACACAAATACCTTCTCCTCCAACAGAAGTCCCACTCAAACTCCCCTGTTTACAGCTCTGTTTGCCAGCTCCTGTGCCGCTGCCTGACTGGCTGCTACCTTTCTAGGACCCCTAGTCAGTGAAGCCCCGCCCCCTAATCAGGGCTCAGCTTTTCTCCCAGCACAAAGACCCTACACATACAGATACTACCAATACAAAACCAAACACACACAAATACCTTCTCTTCCAACAGAACTCCCACTCAAACTCCCCTGTTTACAGCTCTGTTTGCTAGCTCCTGTGCCGCTGCCTGACTGGCTGCTACCTTTATAGGACCCCTAGTCAGTGAAGCCCCGCCCCCTAATCAGGGCTCAGCTTCGCTCCCAGCACAAAGCCCCTCCAAGCCTCTACACATACAGATACTACCAATACAAAACCAAAAACACACACAAATACCTTCTCCTCCAACAGAACTCCCACTCAAACTCCCCTGTTTACAACTCTGTTTGCTAGCTCCTGTACCGCTGCAGCTTTCTGTGTCGCTGCCTGACTGGCTGCTCCCTTTATAGGACCCCTCGTCAGTGAAGCCCCGCCCCCTAATCAGGGCTCAGCTTTTCTCCCAGCACAAAGCCCCTCCAAGCCTCTACACATACAGATACCAACAATACAAAACCAAACACACACACAAATACCTTCTCTTCCAACAGAACTCCCACTCAAACTCCCCTGTTTACAGCTCTGTTTGCTAGCTCCTGTGCCGCTGCCTGACTGGCTGCTCCCTTTATAGGACCCCTAGTCAGTGAAGCCCCGCCCCCTAATCAGGGCTCAGCTTCTCTCCCAGCACAAAGCCCCTACACATACAGATGCTACCAATACAAAACCAAACACACACACAAATGCCTTCTCCTCCAACAGAACTCCCACTCAGACTCCCCTGTTTACAGCTCTGTTTGCTAGCTCCTGTGCCGCTGCCTGACTCGCTGCTACCTTTATAGGACCCCTAGTCAGTGAAGCCCCGCCCCCTAATCAGGGCTCAGCTTCTCTCCCAGCACAAAGCCCCTCCAAGCCTCTACACATACAGATACCACCAACACAAAACCAAACACACACACAAATACCTTCTCCTCCAACAGAACTCCCACTCAAACTCCCCTGTTTACAGCTCTGTTTGCTAGCTCCTGTACCGCTGCAGCTTTCTGTGTCGCTGCCTGACTGGCTGCTCCCTTTATAGGACCCCTCGTCAGTGAAGCCCCGCCCCCTAATCAGGGCTCAGCTTCTCTCCCAGCACAAAGACCCTCCAAGCCTCTAAACATACAGTTACTGCCAATACAATTCCAAACACACACACAAATACCTTCTCCTCCAACAGAACTCCCTCTCAAACTCCCCTGTTTACAGCTCTGTTTGCTAGCTCCAGTGCCGCTGCAGCTGTCTGTGCCGCTGCCTGACTGGCTGCTACCTTTATAGGACCCCTAGTCAGTGAAGCCCCGCCCCCTAATCAGGGCTCAGCTTCTCTCCCAGCACAAAGCCCCTCCAAGCCTCTACACATACAGATACTACCAATACAAAACCAAACAAACACAAATACCTTCTCCTCCAACAGAACTCCCACTCAAACTCCTTTGTTTACAGCTCTGTTTGCTAGCTCCTGTACCACTGCAGCTTTCTGTGTCGCTGCCTGACTGGCTGCTCCCTTTATAGGACCCCTCGTCAGTGAAGCCCCGCCCCCTAATCAGGGCTCAGCTTTTCTCCCAGCACAAAGCCCCTCCAAGCCTCTACACATACAGATACCAACAATACAAAACCAAACACACACACAAATACCTTCTCCTCCAACAGAACTCCCACTCAAACTCCCCTGTTTACAGCTCAGTTTGCAAGCTCCTGTGCCACTGCAGCTGTCTGTGCCGCTGCCTGACTGGCTGCTACCTTTATAGGACCCCTGGTCAGTGAAGCCCTGCACGCTAATCAGGGCTCAGCTTCTCTCTCAGCAGAAAGCCCCTACACATACAGATACCACCAACACAAAACCAAACACACACAAATAACTTCTCCTCCAACAGAACTCCCACTCAAACTCCCCTGTTTACAGCTCAGTTTGCAAGCTCCTGTGCCACTGCAGCTGTCTGTGCCGCTGCCTGACTGGCTGCTACCTTTATAGGACCCCTGGTCAGTGAAGCCCTGCACGCTAATCAGGGCTCAGCTTCTCTCCCAGCAAAAAGCCCCTACACATACAGATACCACCAATACAGAACCAAACACACACAAATACCTTCTCCTCCAACACAACTCCCACTCATACTCCCCTGTTTACAGCTCTGTTTGCTAGCTCCTGTGCCGCTGCCTGACTGGCTGCTACCTTTCTAGGACCCCTAGTCAGTGAAGCCCCGCCCCCTAATCAGGGCTCAGCTTTTCTCCCAGCACAAAGACCCTACACATACAGATACTACCAATACAAAACCAAACACACACAAATACCTTCTCTTCCAACAGAACTCCCACTCAAACTCCCCTGTTTACAGCTCTGTTTGCTAGCTCCTGTGCCGCTGCCTGACTGGCTGCTACCTTTATAGGACCCCTAGTCAGTGAAGCCCCGCCCCCTAATCAGGGCTCAGCTTCGCTCCCAGCACAAAGCCCCTCCAAGCCTCTACACATACAGATACTACCAATACAAAACAAAAAACACACACAAATACCTTCTCCTCCAACAGAACTCCCACTCAAACTCCCCTGTTTACAGCTCTGTTTGCTAGCTCCTGTACCGCTGCAGCTTTCTGTGTCGCTGCCTGACTGGCTGCTCCCTTTATAGGACCCCTCGTCAGTGAAGCCCCGCCCCCTAATCAGGGCTCAGCTTTTCTCCCAGCACAAAGCCCCTCCAAGCCTCTACACATACAGATACCAACAATACAAAACCAAACACACACACAAATACCTTCTCCTCCAACAGAACTCCCACTCAAACTCCCCTGTTTACAGCTCTCTTTGCTAGCTCCTGTGCCACTGCAGCTGTCTGTGCCGCTGCCTGACTGGCTGCTGCCTTTATAGGACCCCTAGTCAGTGAAGCCCCGCCCCCTAATCAGGGCTCAGCTTCTCTCTCAGCACAAAGCCCCTACACATACAGATACCACCAACACAAAACCAAACACACACAAATACCTTCTCCTCCAACAGAACTCCCACTCAAACTCCCCTGTTTACAGCTCTGTTTGCTAGCTCCTGTGCCGCTGCAGCTGTCCGTGCCGCCGCCTGACTGGCTGCTCCCTTTATAGGACCCCTAGTCAGTGAAGCCCCGCCCCCTAATCAGGGCTCAGCTTCTCTCCCAGCACAAAGCCCCTACACATACAGATGCTACCAATACAAAACCAAACACACACACAAATGCCTTCTCCTCCAACAGAACTCCCACTCAGACTCCCCTGTTTACAGCTCTGTTTGCTAGCTCCTGTGCCGCTGCCTGACTCGCTGCTACCTTTATAGGACCCCTAGTCAGTGAAGCCCCGCCCCCTAATCAGGGCTCAGCTTCTCTCCCAGCACAAAGCCCCTACACATACAGATGCTACCAATACAAAACCAAACACACACACAAATGCCTTCTCCTCCAACAGAACTCCCACTCAGACTCCCCTGTTTACAGCTCTGTTTGCTAGCTCCTGTGCCGCTGCCTGACTCGCTGCTACCTTTATAGGACCCCTAGTCAGTGAAGCCCCGCCCCCTAATCAGGGCTCAGCTTCTCTCCCAGCACAAAGCCCCTCCAAGCATCTACACATACAGATACCACCAACACAAAACCAAACACACACACAAATACCTTCTCCTCCAACAGAACTCCCACTCAAACTCCCCTGTTTACAGCTCTGTTTGCTAGCTCCTGTGCTGCTGCCTGACTGGCTGCTACCTTTATAGGACCCCTAGTCAGTGAAGCCCCGCCCCCTAATCAGGGCTCAGCTTCGCTCCCAGCACAAAGACCCTCCAAGCCTCTAACCATACAGATACTGCCAATACAATTCCAAACACACACACAAATACCTTCTCCTCCAACAGAAGTCCCACTCAAACTCCACTGTTTACAGCTCTGTTTGCTAGCTCCTGTGCCGCTGCCTGACTGGCTGCTACCTTTATAGGACCCCTAGTCAGTGAAGCCCCGCCCCCTAATCAGGGCTCAGCTTCTCTCCCAGCACAAAGCCCCTCCAAGCCTCTACACATACAGATACAACCAATACAAAACCAAACACACACACAAATGCCTTCTCCTCCAACAGAACTCCCTCTCAAACTCCCCTGTTTACAGCTCTGTTTGCTAGCTCCAGTGCCGCTGCAGCTGTCTGTGCCGCTGCCTGACTGGCTGCTACCTTTATAGGACCCCTAGTCAGTGAAGCCCCGCCCCCTAATCAGGGCTCAGCTTTTCTCCCAGCACAAAGCCCCTCCAAGCCTCTACACATACAGATACCAACAATACAAAACCAAACACACACACAAATACCTTCTCCTCCAACAGAACTCCCACTCAAACTCCCCTGTTTACAGCTCTCTTTGCTAGCTCCTGTGCCACTGCAGCTGTCTGTGCCGCTGCCTGACTGGCTGCTGCCTTCATAGGACCCCTAGTCAGTGAAGCCCCGCCCCCTAATCAGGGCTCAGCTTCTCTCCCAGCACAAAGCCCCTACACATACAGATACCACCAACACAAAACCAAACACACACAAATACCTTCTCCTCCACCAGAACTGCCACTCAAACTCCCCTGTTTACAGCTCTGTTTGCTAGCTCCTGTGCCGCTGCCTGACTGGCTGCTACCTTTATAGGACCCCTAGTCAGTGAAGCCCCGCCCCCTAATCAGGGCTCAGCTTCGCTCCCAGCACAAAGCCCCTCCAAGCCTCTACACATACAGATACTACCAATACAAAACCAAACACACACAAATAGCTTCTCTTCCAACAGAACTCCCACTCAAAGTCCCCTATTTACAGCTCTCTTTGCTAGCTCCTGTGCCACTGCAGCTGTCTGTGCCGCTGCCTGACTGGCTGCTGCCTTTATAGAACCCCTAGTCAGTGAAGCCCCGCCCCCTAATCAGGGCTCAGCTTCTCTCCCAGCACAAAGCCCCTACACATACAGATGCTACCAATACAAAACCAAACACGGACAAATACCTTCTCCTCCAACAGAACTCCCACTCAAACTCCCCTGTTTACAGCTCTGTTTGCTAGCTCCTGTGCCCCTGCAGCTGTCTGTGACGCTGCCTGACTGGCTGCTACAATCATAGGACCCCTAGTCAGCGAAGCCCCGCCCCCTAATCAGGGCTCAGCTTCTCTCCCAGCACAAAGCCCCTCCAAGCCTCTACAAATACAGATACCACCAATACAAAACCAAACACACACACAAATACCTTCTCCTCAAACAGAACTCGCACTCAAACTCCCCTGTTTACAGCTCTATTTGCTAGCTCCAGTGCCGCTGCAGCTCTCTGTGCCGCTGCCTGACTGGTTGGTACCTTTATAGGACCCCTAGTCAGGGAAGCCCCGCCCCCTAATCAGGGCTCAGATTCTCTCCCAGCACAAAGCCTCTACTCATACAGACACTACCAATACAAAACCAAACACACAAATACCTTCTCCTCTAACAGAACTCCCTCTCAAACTCACCTGTTTACAGCTCTGTTTGCTAGCTCCTGTGCCGCTGCAGCTGTCTGTTCCCCTGCCTGACTGGCTGCTCCCTTTATAGGACCCCTAGTCAGTGAAGCCCCGCCCCTAATCAGGGCTCAGCTTCTCTCCCAGCACAAAGCCTCTACACATACAGATACTACCAATACAAAACCAAACACACACGAACACCTTCTCCTCCAACAGAACTCCCACTCATACTCCCCTGTTTAGAGCTCTGTTTGCTAGCTCCTGTGCCGCTGCCTGACTGGCTGTTACCTTTCTAGGACCCCTAGTCAGTGAAGCCCCGCCCCCTAATCAGGGCTCAGCTTTTCTCCCAGCACAAAGACCCTACACATACAGATACTACCAATACAAAACCAAACACACACAATTACCTTCTCTTCCAACAGAACTCCCACTCAAACTCCCCTGTTTACAGCTCTGTTTGCTAGCTTCTGTGCCGCTGCCTGACTGGCTGCTACCTTTATAGGACCCCTAGTCAGTGAAGCCCCGCCCCCTAATCAGGGCTCAGCTTCGCTCCCAGCACAAAGCCCCTCCAAGCCTCTACACATACAGATACTACCAATACAAAACCAAACACACACAAATAGCTTCTCCTCCAACAGAACTCCCACTCAAAGTCCCCTATTTACAGCTCTGTTTGCTAGCTCCTGTACCGCTGCAGCTGTCTGTGTCGCTGCCTGACTGGCTGCTCCCTTTATAGGACCCCTCGTCAGTGAAGCCCCGCCCCCTAATCAGGGCTCAGCTTTTCTCCCAGCACAAAGCCCCTCCAAGCCTCTACACATACAGATACCAACAATACAAAACCAAACACACACACAAATACCTTCTCCTCCAAGAGAACTCCCACTCAAACTCCCCTGTTTACAGCTCTCTTTGCTAGCTCCTGTGCCACTGCAGCTGTCTGTGCCGCTGCCTGACTGGCTGCTGCCTTTATAGGACCCCTAGTCAGTGAAGCCCCGCCCCCTAATCAGGGCTCAGCTTCTCTCTCAGCACAAAGCCCCTACACATACAGATACCACCAATACAAAACCAAACACACACAAATACCTTCTCCTCCAACAGAACTCCCACTCAAACTCCCCTCTTTACAGCTCTATTTGCTAGCTCCAGTGCCGCTGCAGATGTCTGTGCCGCTGCCTGACTGGCTGCTCCCTTTATAGGACCCCTCGTCAGTGAAGCCACGCCCCCTAATCAGGGCTCAGCTTCTCTCCCAGCACAAAGCCCCTCCAAGCCTATACACATACAGATACCACCAATACAAAACCAAACACACACAGAAATACCTTCTCCTCAAAGAGAACTCCCACTCAAACTCCCCTGTTTACAGCTCTATTTGCTAGCTCCAGTGCCGCTGCAGATGTCTGTGCCGCTGCCTGACTGGCTGCTACCTTTATAGGACCCCTAGTCAGGGAAGCCCCGCCCCCTAATCAGGGCTCAGCTTCTCTCCCAGCACAAAGCCCCTCCAAGCCCCTACACATACAAATACTACCAATACAAAACCAGACACACACAAATACCTTCTCCTCCAACAGAACTCCCACTCAAACTCCCCTGTTTACAGCTCTGTTTGCTAGCTCCTGTGCCGCTGCCTGACTGGCTGCTACCTTTATAGGACGCCTAGTCAGTGAAGCCCCGCCCCCTTATCAGGGCTCAGCTTCTCTCCCAGCACAAAGCCTCTACACATAGAGATACTACCAATACAAAACCAAACACACACAAACACCTTCTCCTCCAACAGAACTCCCACTCAAACTCCCCTGTTTACAGCTCTGTTTGCTAGCTCCTGTACCGCTGCAGCTGTCTGTGTCGCTGCCTGACTGGCTGCTCCCTTTATAGGACCCCTCGTCAGTGAAGCCCCGCCCCCCAATCAGGGCTCAGCTTCTCTCCCAGCACAAAGCCCCTACACATACAGATGCTACCAATAGAAAACCAAACACACACACAAATGCCTTCTCCTCCAACAGAACTCCCACTCAGACTCCCCTGTTTACAGCTCTGTTTGCTAGCTCCTGTGCCGCTGCCTGACTGGCTGCTACCTTTATAGGACCCCTAGTCAGTGAAGCCCCGCCCCCTAATCAGGTCTCAGCTTCGCTCCCAGCACAAAGCCCCTCCAAGCTTCTACACATACAGATACTACCAATACAAAACCAAACACACACACAAATAGCTTCTCCTCCAACAGAACTCCCACTCAAAGTCCCCTATTTACAGCTCTGTTTGCTAGCTCCTGTACCGCTGCAGCTGTCTGTGTTGCTGCCTGACTGGCTGCTCCCTTTATAGGACCCCTCGTCAGTGAAGCCCCGCCCCCTAATCAGGGCTCAGCTTCTCTCCCAGCACAAAGCCCCTACACATACAGATACCACCAACATAAAACCAAACACACACAAATACCTTCTCCTCCAACAGAACTCCCACTCAAACTCCCCTGTTTACAGCTCTGTTTGCTAGCCCCTGTATCGCTGCAGCTGTCTGTCCAGCTGCCTGACTGGCTGCTCCCTTTATAGGACCCCTAGTCAGTGAAGCCCCGCCCCCAATCAGGGCTCAGCTTCTCTCCCAGCACAAAGCCCCTACACATACAGATACCACCAATACAAAACCAAACACACACAAATACCTTCTCCTCCAACAGAACTCCCACTCAAACTCCCCTCTTTACAGCTCTATTTGCCAGCTCCAGTGCCGCTGCAGATGTCTGTGCCGCTGCCTGACTGGCTGCTCCCTTTATAGGACCCCTCGTCAGTGAAGCCACGCCCCCTAATCAGGGCTCAGCTTCTCTCCCAGCACAAAGCCCCTCCAAGCCTATACACATACAGATACCACCAATACAAAACCAAACACACACAGAAATACCTTCTCCTCAAAGAGAACTCCCACTCAAACTCCCCTGTTTACAGCTCTATTTGCTAGCTCCAGTGCCGCTGCAGATGTCTGTGCCGCTGCCTGACTGGCTGCTACCTTTATAGGACCCCTAGTCAGGGAAGCCCCGCCCCCTAATCAGGGCTCAGCTTCTCTCCCAGCACAAAGCCCCTCCAAGCCTCTACACATACAAATACTTCCAATACAAAACCAGACACACACAAACACCTTCTCCTCCAACAGAACTCCCACTCAAACTCCCCTGTTTACAGCTCAGTTTGCAAGCTCCTGTGCCACTGCAGCTGTCTGTGCCGCTGCCTGACTGGCTGCTACCTTTATAGGACCCCTGGTCAGTGAAGCCCTGCACACTAATCAGGGCTCAGCTTCTCTCCCAGCAAAAAGCCCCTACACATACAGATACTACCAATACAAAACCAAACACACACAAATACCTTCTCCTCCAACAGAACTCCCGCTCATACTCCCCTGTTTACAGCTCTGTTTGCTAGCTCCTGTGCCGCTGCCTGACTGGCTGCTACCTTTCTAGGACCCCTAGTCAGTGAAGCCCCGCCCCCTAATCAGGGCTCAGCTTTTCTCCCCGCACAAAGACCCTACACATACAGATACTACCAATACAAAACCAAACACACACAAATACCTTCTCTTCCAACAGAACTCCCACTCAAACTCCCCTGTTTACAGCTCTGTTTGCTAGCTCCTGTGCCGCTGCCTGACTGGCTGCTACCTTTATAGGACCCCTAGTCAGTGAAGCCCCGCCCCCTAATCAGGGCTCAGCTTCGCTCCCAGCACAAAGCCCCTCCAAGCCTCTACACATACAGATACTACCAATACAAAACCAAAAACACACACAAATACCTTCTCCTCCAACAGAACTCCCACTCAAACTCCCCTGTTTACAGCTCTGTTTGCTAGCTCCTGTACCGCTGCAGCTTTCTGTGTCGCTGCCTGACTGGCTGCTGCCTTTATAGGACCCCTCGTCAGTGAAGCCCCGCCCCCCAATCAGGGCTCAGCTTCTCTCCCAGCACAAAGCCCCTACACATACAGATGCTACCAATAGAAAACCAAACACACACACAAATGCCTTCTCCTCCAACAGAACTCCCACTCAGACTCCCCTGTTTACAGCTCTGTTTGCTAGCTCCTGTGCCGCTGCCTGACTGGCTGCTACCTTTATAGGACCCCTAGTCAGTGAAGCCCCGCCCCCTAATCAGGGCTCAGCTTCGCTCCCAGCACAAAGCCCCTCCAAGCCTCTACACATACAGATACTACCAATACAAAACCAAACACACACACAAATAGCTTCTCCTCCAACAGAACTCCCACTCAAAGTTCCCTATTTACAGCTCTGTTTGCTAGCTCCTGTACCGCTGCAGCTGTCTGTGTTGCTGCCTGACTGGCTGCTCCCTTTATAGGACCCCTCGTCAGTGAAGCCCCGCCCCCTAATCAGGGCTCAGCTTCTCTCCCAGCACAAAGCCCCTCCAAGCCTCTACACATACAGATACCACCAACACAAAACCAAACACACACACAAATACCTTCTCCTCCAACAGAACTCCCACTCAAACTCCCCTGTTTACAGCTCTCTTTGCTAGCTCCTGTGCCACTGCAGCTGTCTGTGCCGCTGCCTGACTGGCTGCTGCCTTTATAGAACCCCTAGTCAGTGAATCCCCGCCCCCTAATCAGGGCTCAGCTTCTCTCCCAGCACAAAGCCCCTACACATACAGATAACACCAACACAAAACCAAACACACACAAATACCTTCTCCTCGAACAGAACTCCCATTCAAACTCCCCTGTTTACAGCTCTCTTTGCTAGCTCCTGTACCGCTGCAGCTGTCTGTGCAGCTGCCTGACTGGCTGCTCCCTTTATAGGACCCCTAGTCAGTGAAGCCCCGCCCCCTAATCAGGGCTCAGCTTCTCTCCCAGCACAAAGCCTCTAAACATACAGATACTGCCAATACAAAACCAAACACACACACAAATGCCTTCTCCTCCAACAGAACTCCCTCTCAAACTCCCCTGTTTACAGCTCTGTTTGCTAGCTCCAGTGCCGCTGCAGCTGTCTGTGCCGCTGCCTGACTGGCTGCTACCTTTATAGGACCCCTAGTCAGTGAAGCCCCGCCCCCTAATCAGGGCTCAGCTTCTCTCCCAGCACAAAGCCCCTCCAAGCCTCTACACATACAGATACTACCAATACAAAACCAAACAAACACAAATACCTTCTCCTCCAACAGAACTCCCACTCAAACTCCCCTGTTTACAGCTCAGTTTGCAAGCTCCTGTGCCACTGCAGCTGTCTGTGCCGCTGCCTGACTGGCTGCTACCTTTATAGGACCCCTGGTCAGTGAAGCCCTGCACACTAATCAGGGCTCAGCTTCTCTCCCAGCAAAAAGCCCCTACACATACAGATACCACCAATACAGAACCAAACACACACAAATACCTTCTCCTCCAACAGAACTCCCACTCATACTCCCCTGTTTACAGCTCTGTTTGCTAGCTCCTGTGCCGCTGCCTGACTGGCTGCTACCTTTCTAGGACCCCTAGTCAGTGAAGCCCCGCCCCCTAATCAGGGCTCAGCTTTTCTCCCCGCACAAAGACCCTACACATACAGATACTACCAATACAAAACCAAAAACACACACAAATACCTTCTCCTCCAACAGAACTCCCACTCAAACTCCCCTGTTTACAGCTCTGTTTGCTAGCTCCTGTACCGCTGCAGCTTTCTGTGTCGCTGCCTGACTGGCTGCTCCCTTTATAGGACCCCTAGTCAGTGAAGCCCCGCCCCCTAATCAGGGCTCAGCTTCTCTCCCAGCACAAAGCCCCTACACATACAGATGCTACCAATACAAAACCAAACACACAAATGCCTTCTCCTCCAACAGAACTCCCACTCAGACTCCCCTGTTTACAGCTCTGTTTGCTAGCTCCTGTGCCGCTGCCTGACTCGCTGCTACCTTTATAGGACCCCTAGTCAGTGAAGCCCCGCCCCCTAATCAGGGCTCAGCTTCTCTCCCAGCACAAAGCCCCTCCAAGCCTCTACACATACAGATACCACCAACACAAAACCAAACACACACACAAATACCTTCTCCTCCAACAGAACTCCCACTCAAACTCCCCTGTTTACAGCTCTGTTTGCTAGCTCCTGTGCTGCTGCCTGACTGGCTGCTACCTTTATAGGACCCCTAGTCAGTGAAGCCCCGCCCCCTAATCAGGGCTCAGCTTCGCTCCCAGCACAAAGACCCTCCAAGCCTCTAACCATACAGATACTGCCAATACAATTCCAAACACACACACAAATACCTTCTCCTCCAACAGAAGTCCCACTCAAACTCCCCTGTTTACAGCTCTGTTTGCTAGCTCCTGTGCCGCTGCCTGACTGGCTGCTACCTTTATAGGACCCCTAGTCAGTGAAGCCCCGCCCCCTAATCAGGGCTCAGCTTCTCTCCCAGCACAAAGCCCCTCCAAGCCTCTACACATACAGATACCACCAACACAAAACCAAACACACACACAAATACCTTCTCCTCCAACAGAATTCCCACTCAAACTCCCCTGTTTACAGCTCTGTTTGCTAGCTCCTGTGCTGCTGCCTGACTGGCTGCTACCTTTATAGGACCCCTAGTCAGTGAAGCCCCACCCCCTAATCAGGGCTCAGCTTCTCTCCCAGCACAAAGACCCTCCAAGCCTCTAAACATACAGTTACTGCCAATACAATTCCAAACACACACACAAATACCTTCTCCTCCAACAGAACTCCCTCTCAAACTCCCCTGTTTACAGCTCTGTTTGCTAGCTCCAGTGCCGCTGCAGCTGTCTGTGCCGCTGCCTGACTGGCTGCTACCTTTATAGGACCCCTAGTCAGTGAAGCCCCGCCCCGTAATCAGGGCTCAGCTTCTCTCCCAGCACAAAGCCCCTCCAAGCCTCTACACATACAGATACTACCAATACAAAACCAAACAAACAAAAATACCTTCTCCTCCAACAGAACTCCCACTCAAACTCCTTTGTTTACAGCTCAGTTTGCAAGCTCCTGTGCCACTGCAGCTGTCTGTGCCGCTGCCTGACTGGCTGCTACCTTTATAGGACCCCTGGTCAGTGAAGCCCTGCACTCTAATCAGGGCTCAGCTTCTCTCCCAGCAAAAAGCCCCTACACATACAGATACCACCAATACAGAACCAAACACACACAAATACCTTCTCCTCCAACAGAACTCCCACTCATACTCCCCTGTTTACAGCTCTGTTTGCTAGCTCCTGTGCCGCTGCCTGACTGGCTGCTACCTTTCTAGGACGCCTAGTCAGTGAAGCCCCGCCCCCTTATCAGGGCTCAGCTTCTCTCCCAGCACAAAGCCTCTACACATACAGATACTACCAATACAAAACCAAACACACACAAACACCTTCTCCTCCAACAGAACTCCCACTCAAACTCCCCTGTTTACAGCTCTGTTTGCTAGCTCCTGTACCGCTGCAGCTGTCTGTGTCGCTGCCTGACTGGCTGCTCCCTTTATAGGACCCCTCGTCAGTGAAGCCCCGCCCCCCAATCAGGGCTCAGCTTCTCTCCCAGCACAAAGCCCCTACACATACAGATGCTACCAATAGAAAACCAAACACACACACAAATGCCTTCTCCTCCAACAGAACTCCCACTCAGACTCCCCTGTTTACAGCTCTGTTTGCTAGCTCCTGTGCCGCTGCCTGACTGGCTGCTACCTTTATAGGACCCCTAGTCAGTGAAGCCCCGCCCCCTAATCAGGTCTCAGCTTCGCTCCCAGCACAAAGCCCCTCCAAGCTTCTACACATACAGATACTACCAATACAAAACCAAACACACACACAAATAGCTTCTCCTCCAACAGAACTCCCACTCAAAGTCCCCTATTTACAGCTCTGTTTGCTAGCTCCTGTACCGCTGCAGCTGTCTGTGTAGCTGCCTGACTGGCTGCTCCCTTTATAGGACCCCTCGTCAGTGAAGCCCCGCCCCCTAATCAGCGCTCAGCTTCTCTCCCAGCACAAAGCCCCTCCAAGCCTCTACACATACAGATACCACCAATACAAAACCAAACACACACACAAATAGCTTCTCCTCCAACAGAACTCCCACTCAAAGTCCCCTGTTTACATCTCTCTTTGCTAGCTCCTGTGCCACTGCAGCTGTCTGTGCCGCTGCCTGACTGGCTGCTGCCTTTATAGGACCCGTAGTCAGTGAAGCCCCGCCCCCTAATCAGGGCTCAGCTTCTCTCCCAGCACAAAGCCCCTACACATACAGATACCACCAACATAAAACCAAACACACACAAATACCTTCTCCTCCAACAGAACTCCCACTCAAACTCCCCTGTTTACAGCTCTGTTTGCTAGCCCCTGTATCGCTGCAGCTGTCTGTCCAGCTGCCTGACTGGCTGCTCACTTTATAGGACCCCTAGTCAGTGAAGCCCCGCCCCCAATCAGGGCTCAGCTTCTCTCCCAGCACAAAGCCCCTACACATACAGATACCACCAATACAAAACCAAACACACACAAATACCTTCTCCTCCAACAGAACTCCCACTCAAACTCCCCTCTTTACAGCTCTATTTGCCAGCTCCAGTGCCGCTGCAGATATCTGTGCCGCTGCCTGACTGGCTGCTCCCTTTATAGGACCCCTCGTCAGTGAAGCCACGCCCCCTAATCAGGGCTCAGCTTCTCTCCCAGCACAAAGCCCCTCCAAGCCTATACACATACAGATACCACCAATACAAAACCAAACACACACAGAAATACCTTCTCCTCAAAGAGAACTCCCACTCAAACTCCCCTGTTTACAGCTCTATTTGCTAGCTCCAGTGCCGCTGCAGATGTCTGTGCCGCTGCCTGACTGGCTGCTACCTTTATAGGACCCCTAGTCAGGGAAGCCCCGCCCCCTAATCAGGGCTCAGCTTCTCTCCCAGCACAAAGCCCCTCCAAGCCTCTACACATACAAATACTTCCAATACAAAACCAGACACACACAAACACCTTCTCCTCCAACAGAACTCCCACTCAAACTCCCCTGTTTACAGCTCTGTTTGCTAGCTCCTGTACCGCTGCAGCTGTCTGTGTCGCTGCCTGACTGGCTGCTCCCTTTATAGGACCCCTCGTCAGTGAAGCCCCGCCCCCCAATCAGGGCTCAGCTTCTCTCCCAGCACAAAGCCCCTACACATACAGATGCTACCAATAGAAAACCAAACACACACACAAATGCCTTCTCCTCCAACAGAACTCCCACTCAGACTCCCCTGTTTACAGCTCTGTTTGCTAGCTCCTGTGCCGCTGCCTGACTGGCTGCTACCTTTATAGGACCCCTAGTCAGTGAAGCCCCGCCCCCTAATCAGGGCTCAGCTTCGCTCCCAGCACAAAGCCCCTCCAAGCCTCTACACATACAGATACTACCAATACAAAACCAAACACACACACAAATAGCTTCTCCTCCAACAGAACTCCCACTCAAAGTCCCCTATTTACAGCTCTGTTTGCTAGCTCCTGTACCGCTGCAGCTGTCTGTGTTGCTGCCTGACTGGCTGCTCCCTTTATAGGACCCCTCGTCAGTGAAGCCCCGCCCCCTAATCAGGGCTCAGCTTCTCTCCCAGCACAAAGCCCCTCCAAGCCTCTACACATACAGATACCACCAACACAAAACCAAACACACACACAAATACCTTCTCCTCCAACAGAACTCCCACTCAAACTCCCCTGTTTACAGCTCTCTTTGCTAGCTCCTGTGCCACTGCAGCTGTCTGTGCCGCTGCCTGACTGGCTGCTGCCTTTATAGAACCCCTAGTCAGTGAATCCCCGCCCCCTAATCAGGGCTCAGCTTCTCTCCCAGCACAAAGCCCCTACACATACAGATAACACCAACACAAAACCAAACACACACAAATACCTTCTCCTCGAACAGAACTCCCATTCAAACTCCCCTGTTTACAGCTCTCTTTGCTAGCTCCTGTACCGCTGCAGCTGTCTGTGCAGCTGCCTGACTGGCTGCTCCCTTTATAGGACCCCTAGTCAGTGAAGCCCCGCCCCCTAATCAGGGCTCAGCTTCTCTCCCAGCACAAAGCCTCTAAACATACAGATACTGCCAATACAAAACCAAACACACACACAAATGCCTTCTCCTCCAACAGAACTCCCTCTCAAACTCCCCTGTTTACAGCTCTGTTTGCTAGCTCCAGTGCCGCTGCAGCTGTCTGTGCCGCTGCCTGACTGGCTGCTACCTTTATAGGACCCCTGGTCAGTGAAGCCCTGCACACTAATCAGGGCTCAGCTTCTCTCCCAGCAAAAAGCCCCTACACATACAGATACCACCAATACAGAACCAAACACACACAAATACCTTCTCCTCCAACAGAACTCCCACTCATACTCCCCTGTTTACAGCTCTGTTTGCTAGCTCCTGTGCCGCTGCCTGACTGGCTGCTACCTTTCTAGGACCCCTAGTCAGTGAAGCCCCGCCCCCTAATCAGGGCTCAGCTTTTCTCCCCGCACAAAGACCCTACACATACAGATACTACCAATACAAAACCAAACACACACACAAATGCCTTCTCCTCCAACAGAAGTCCCACTCAAACTCCCCTGTTTACAGCTCTGTTTGCTAGCTCCTGTGCCGCTGCCTGACTGGCTGCTACCTTTATAGGACCCCTAGTCAGTGAAGCCCCGCCCCCTAATCAGGGCTCAGCTTCGCTCCCAGCACAAAGACCCTCCAAGCCTCTAACCATACAGATACTGCCAATACAATTCCAAACACACACACAAATACCTTCTCCTCCAACAGAAGTCCCACTCAAACTCCCCTGTTTACAGCTCTGTTTGCCAGCTCCTGTGCCGCTGCCTGACTGGCTGCTACCTTTCTAGGACCCCTAGTCAGTGAAGCCCCGCCCCCTAATCAGGGCTCAGCTTTTCTCCCAGCACAAAGACCCTACACATACACATACTACCAATACAAAACCAAACACACACAAATACCTTCTCTTCCAACAGAACTCCCACTCAAACTCCCCTGTTTACAGCTCTGTTTGCTAGCTCCTGTGCCGCTGCCTGACTGGCTGCTACCTTTATAGGACCCCTAGTCAGTGAAGCCCCGCCCCCTAATCAGGGCTCAGCTTCGCTCCCAGCACAAAGCCCCTCCAAGCCTCTACACATACAGATACTACCAATACAAAACCAAAAACACACACAAATACCTTCTCCTCCAACAGAACTCCCACTCAAACTCCCCTGTTTACAACTCTGTTTGCTAGCTCCTGTACCGCTGCAGCTTTCTGTGTCGCTGCCTGACTGGCTGCTCCCTTTATAGGACCCCTCGTCAGTGAAGCCCCGCCCCCTAATCAGGGCTCAGCTTTTCTCCCAGCACAAAGCCCCTCCAAGCCTCTACACATACAGATACCAACAATACAAAACCAAACACACACACAAATACCTTCTCCTCCAACAGAACTCCCACTCAAACTCCCCTGTTTACAGCTCTGTTTGCTAGCTCCTGTGCCGCTGCCTGACTGGCTGCTCCCTTTATAGGACCCCTAGTCAGTGAAGCCCCGCCCCCTAATCAGGGCTCAGCTTCTCTCCCAGCACAAAGCCCCTACACATACAGATGCTACCAATACAAAACCAAACACACACACAAATGCCTTCTCCTCCAACAGAACTCCCACTCAGACTCCCCTGTTTACAGCTCTGTTTGCTAGCTCCTGTGCCGCTGCCTGACTAGCTGCTACCTTTATAGGACCCCTAGTCAGTGAAGCCCCGCCCCCTAATCAGGGCTCAGCTTCTCTCCCAGCACAAAGCCCCTCCAAGCCTCTACACATACAGATACCACCAACACAAAACCAAACACACACACAAATACCTTCTCCTCCAACAGAACTCCCACTCAAACTCCCCTGTTTACAGCTCTGTTTGCTAGCTCCTGTGCTGCTGCCTGACTGGCTGCTACCTTTATAGGACCCCTAGTCAGTGAAGCCCCGCCCCCTAATCAGGGCTCAGCTTCGCTCCCAGCACAAAGACCCTCCAAGCCTCTAACCATACAGATACTGCCAATACAATTCCAAACACACACACAAATACCTTCTCCTCCAACAGAAGTCCCACTCAAACTCCCCTGTTTACAGCTCTGTTTGCTAGCTCCTGTGCCGCTGCCTGACTGGCTGCTACCTTTATAGGACCCCTAGTCAGTGAAGCCCCGCCCCCTAATCAGGGCTCAGCTTCTCTCCCAGCACAAAGACCCTCCAAGCCTCTAAACATACAGTTACTGCCAATACAATTCCAAACACACACACAAATACCTTCTCCTCCAACAGCACTCCCTCTCAAACTCCCCTGTTTACAGCTCTGTTTGCTAGCTCCAGTGCCGCTGCAGCTGTCTGTGCCGCTGCCTGACTGGCTGCTACCTTTATAGGACCCCTAGTCAGTGAAGCCCCGCCCCCTAATCAGGGCTCAGCTTCTCTCCCAGCACAAAGCCCCTCCAAGCCTCTACACATACAGATACTACCAATACAAAACCAAACAAACACAAATACCTTCTCCTCCAACAGAACTCCCACTCAAACTCCTTTGTTTACAGCTCTGTTTGCTAGCTCCTGTACCACTGCAGCTTTCTGTGTCGCTGCCTGACTGGCTGCTCCCTTTATAGGACCCCTCGTCAGTGAAGCCCCGCCCCCTAATCAGGGCTCAGCTTTTCTCCCAGCACAAAGCCCCTCCAAGCCTCTACACATACAGATACCAACAATACAAAACCAAACACACACACAAATACCTTCTCCTCCAACAGAACTCCCACTCAAACTCCCCTGTTTACAGCTCTCTTTGCTAGCTCCTGTGCCACTGCAGCTGTCTGTGCCGCTGCCTGACTGGCTGCTGCCTTTATAGGACCCCTAGTCAGTGAAGCCCCGCCCCCTAATCAGGGCTCAGCTTCTCTCTCAGCACAAAGCCCCTACACATACAGATACCACCAACACAAAACCAAACACACACAAATAACTTCTCCTCCAACAGAACTCCCACTCAAACTCCCCTGTTTACAGCTCAGTTTGCAAGCTCCTGTGCAACTGCAGCTGTCTGTGCCGCTGCCTGACTGGCTGCTACCTTTATAGGACCCCTGGTCAGTGAAGCCCTGCATGCTAATCAGGGCTCAGCTTCTCTCCCAGCAAAAAGCCCCTACACATACAGATACCACCAATACAGAACCAAACACACACAAATACCTTCTCCTCCAACACAACTCCCACTCATACTCCCCTGTTTACAGCTCTGTTTGCTAGCTCCTGTGCCGCTGCCTGACTGGCTGCTACCTTTCTAGGACCCCTAGTCAGTGAAGCCCCGCCCCCTAATCAGGGCTCAGCTTTTCTCCCAGCACAAAGACCCTACACATACACATACTACCAATACAAAACCAAACACACACAAATACCTTCTCTTCCAACAGAACTCCCACTCAAACTCCCCTGTTTACAGCTCTGTTTGCTAGCTCCTGTGCCGCTGCCTGACTGGCTGCTACCTTTATAGGACCCCTAGTCAGTGAAGCCCCGCCCCCTAATCAGGGCTCAGCTTCGCTCCCAGCACAAAGCCCCTCCAAGCCTCTACACATACAGATACTACCAATACAAAACCAAAAACACACACAAATACCTTCTCCTCCAACAGAACTCCCACTCAAACTCCCCTGTTTACAGCTCTGTTTGCTAGCTCCTGTACCGCTGCAGCTTTCTGTGTCGCTGCCTGACTGGCTGCTCCCTTTATAGGACCCCTCGTCAGTGAAGCCCCGCCCCCTAATCAGGGCTCAGCTTTTCTCCCAGCACAAAGCCCCTCCAAGCCTCTACACATACAGATACCAACAATACAAAACCAAACACACACACAAATACCTTCTCCTCCAACAGAACTCCCACTCAAACTCCCCTGTTTACAGCTCTCTTTGCTAGCTCCTGTGCCACTGCAGCTGTCTGTGCCGCTGCCTGACTGGCTGCTCCCTTTATAGGACCCCTAGTCAGTGAAGCCCCGCCCCCTAATCAGGGCTCAGCTTCTCTCCCAGCACAAAGCCCCTACACATACAGATGCTACCAATACAAAACCAAACACACACACAAATGCCTTCTCCTCCAACAGAACTCCCACTCAGACTCCCCTGTTTACAGCTCTGTTTGCTAGCTCCTGTGCCGCTGCCTGACTGGCTGCTACCTTTATAGGACCCCTAGTCAGTGAAGCCCCGCCCCCTAATCAGGGCTCAGCTTCTCTCCCAGCACACAGCCCCTACACATACAGATGCTACCAATACAAAACCAAACACACACACAAATGCCTTCTCCTCCAACAGAACTCCCACTCAGACTCCCCTGTTTACAGCTCTGTTTGCTAGCTCCTGTGCCGCTGCCTGACTCGCTGCTACCTTTATAGGACCCCTAGTCAGTGAAGCCCCGCCCCCTAATCAGGGCTCAGCTTCTCTCCCAGCACAAAGCCCCTCCAAGCCTCTACACATACAGATACCACCAACACAAAACCAAACACACACACAAATACCTTCTCCTCCAACAGAACTCCCACTCAAACTCCCCTGTTTACAGCTCTGTTTGCTAGCTCCTGTGCTGCTGCCTGACTGGCTGCTACCTTTATAGGACCCCTAGTCAGTAAAGCCCCGCCCCCTAATCAGGTCTCAACTTCGCTCCCAGCACAAAGACCCTCCAAGCCTCTAACCATACAGATACTGCCAATACAATTCCAAACACACACACAAATACCTTCTCCAACAGAAGTCCCACTCAAACTCCCCTGTTTACAGCTCTGTTTGCTAGCTCCTGTGCCGCTGCCTGACTGGCTGCTACCTTTATAGGACCCCTAGTCAGTGAAGCCCCGCCCCCTAATCAGGGCTCAGCTTCTCTCCCAGCACAAAGCCCCTCCAAGCCTCTACACATACAGATACCACCAATACAAAACCAAACACACACACAAATGCCTTCTCCTCCAACAGAACTCCCTCTCAAACTCCCCTGTTTACAGCTCTGTTTGCTAGCTCCAGTGCCGCTGCAGCTGTCTGTGCCGCTGCCTGACTGGCTGCTACCTTTATAGGACCCCTAGTCAGTGAAGCCCCGCCCCCTAATCAGGGCTCAGCTTTTCTCCCAGCACAAAGCCCCTCCAAGCCTCTACACATACAGATACCAACAATACAAAACCAAACACACACACAAATACCTTCTCCTCCAACAGAACTCCCACTCAAACTCCCCTGTTTACAGCTCTCTTTGCTAGCTCCTGTGCCACTGCAGCTGTCTGTGCCGCTGCCTGACTGGCTGCTGCCTTCATAGGACCCCTAGTCAGTGAAGCCCCGCCCCCTAATCAGGGCTCAGCTTCTCTCTCAGCACAAAGCCCCTACACATACAGATACCACCAACACAAAACCAAACACACACAAATAACTTCTCCTCCAACAGAACTCCCACTCAAACTCCCCTGTTTACAGCTCAGTTTGCAAGCTCCTGTGCCACTGCAGCTGTCTGTGCCGCTGCCTGACTGGCTGCTACCTTTTTAGGACCCCTGGTCAGTGAAGCCCTGCACGCTAATCAGGGCTCAGCTTCTCTCCCAGCAAAAAGCCCCTACACATACAGATACCACCAATACAGAACCAAACACACACAAATACCTTCTCCTCCAACACAACTCCCACTCATACTCCCCTGTTTACAGCTCTGTTTGCTAGCTCCTGTGCCGCTGCTTGACTGGCTGCTACCTTTCTAGGACCCCTAGTCAGTGAAGCCCCGCCCCCTAATCAGGGCTCAGCTTTTCTCCCAGCACAAAGACCCTACACATACAGATACTACCAATACAAAACCAAACACACACAAATACCTTCTCTTCCAACAGAACTCCCACTCAAACTCCCCTGTTTACAGCTCTGTTTGCTAGCTCCTGTGCCGCTGCCTGACTGGCTGCTACCTTTATAGGACCCCTAGTCAGTGAAGCCCCGCCCCCTAATCAGGGCTCAGCTTCGCTCCCAGCACAAAGCCCCTCCAAGCCTCTACACATACAGATACTACCAATACAAAACCAAAAACACACACAAATACCTTCTCCTCCAACAGAACTCCCACTCAAACTCCCCTGTTTACAGCTCTGTTTGCTAGCTCCTGTACCGCTGCAGCTTTCTGTGTCGCTGCCTGACTGGCTGCTCCTTTATAGGACCCCTCGTCAGTGAAGCCCCGCCCCCTAATCAGGGCTCAGCTTTTCTCCCAGCACAAAGCCCCTCCAAGCCTGTACACATACAGATACCAACAATACAAAACCAAACACACACACAAATACCTTCTCCTCCAACAGAACTCCCACTCAAACTCCCCTGTTTACAGCTCTCTTTGCTAGCTCCTGTGCCACTGCAGCTGTCTGTGCCGCTGCCTGACTGGCTGCTGCCTTTATAGGACCCCTAGTCAGTGAAGCCCCGCCCCCTAATCAGGGCTCAGCTTCTCTCTCAGCACAAAGCCCCTACACATACAGATACCACCAACACAAAACCAAACACACACAAATACCTTCTCCTCCAACAGAACTCCCACTCAAACTCCCCTGTTTACAGCTCTGTTTGCTAGCTCCTGTGCCGCTGCAGCTGTCCGTGCCGCCGCCTGACTGGCTGCTCCCTTTATAGGACCCCTAGTCAGTGAAGCCCCGCCCCCTAATCAGGGCTCAGCTTCTCTCCCAGCACAAAGCCCCTACACATACAGATGCTACCAATACAAAACCAAACACACACACAAATGCCTTCTCCTCCAACAGAACTCCCACTCAGACTCCCCTGTTTACAGCTCTGTTTGCTTGCTCCTGTGCCGCTGCCTGACTGGCTGCTACCTTTATAGGACCCCTAGTCAGTGAAGCCCCGCCCCCTAATCAGGGCTCAGCTTCTCTCCCAGCACAAAGCCCCTACACATACAGATGCTACCAATACAAAACCAAACACACACACAAATGCCTTCTCCTCCAACAGAACTCCCACTCAGACTCCCCTGTTTACAGCTCTGTTTGCTAGCTCCTGTGCCGCTGCCTGACTGGATGCTACCTTTATAGGACCCCTAGTCAGTGAAGCCCCGCCCCCTAATCAGGGCTCAGCTTCTCTCCCAGCACAAAGCCCCTCCAAGCCTCTACACATACAGATACCACCAACACAAAACCAAACACACACACAAATACCTTCTCCTCCAACAGAACTCCCACTCAAACTCCCCTGTTTACAGCTCTGTTTGCTAGCTCCTGTGCCACTGCAGCTGTCTGTGCCGCTGCCTGACTGGCTGCTACCTTTATAGGACCCCTGGTCAGTGAAGCCCTGCACTCTAATCAGGGCTCAGCTTCTCTCCCAGCAAAAAGCCCCTACACATACAGATACCACCAATACAGAACCAAACACACACAAATACCTTCTCCTCCAACAGAACTCCCACTCATACTCCCCTGTTTACAGCTCTGTTTGCTAGCTCCTGTGCCGCTGCCTGACTGGCTGCTACCTTTCTAGGACCCCTAGTCAGTGAAGCCCCGCCCCCTAATCAGGGCTCAGCTTTTCTCCCCGCACAAAGACCCTACACATACAGATACTACCAATACAAAACCAAACACACACAAATACCTTCTCTTCCAACAGAACTCCCACTCAAACTCCCCTGTTTACAGCTCTGTTTGCTAGCTCCTGTGCCGCTGCCTGACTGGCTGCTACCTTTATAGGACCCCTAGTCAGTGAAGCCCCGCCCCCTAATCAGGGCTCAGCTTCGCTCCCAGCACAAAGCCCCTCCAAGCCTCTACACATACAGATACCAACAATACAAAACCAAACACACACACAAATACCTTCTCCTCCAACAGAACTCCCACTCAAACTCCCCTGTTTACAGCTCTCTTTGCTAGCTCCTGTGCCACTGCAGCTGTCTGTGCCGCTGCCTGACTGGCTGCTGCCTTTATAGGACCCCTAGTCAGTGAAGCCCCGCCCCCTAATCAGGGCTCAGCTTCTCTCTCAGCACAAAGCCCCTACACATACAGATACCACCAACACAAAACCAAACACACACAAATAACTTCTCCTCCAACAGAACTCCCACTCAAACTCCCCTGTTTACAGCTCTGTTTGCTAGCTCCTGTGCCGCTGCAGCTGTCCGTGCCGCCGCCTGACTGGCTGCTATCTTTATAGGACCCCTAGTCAGTGAAGCCCCGCCCTCTAATCAGGGCTCAGCTTCTCTCCCAGCACAAAGCCCCTACACATACAGATGCTACCAATACAAAACCAAACACACACACAAATGCCTTCTCCTCCAACAGAACTCCCACTCAGACTCCCCTCTTTACAGCTCTCTTTGCTAGCTCCTGTGCCGCTGCCTGACTGGCTGCTACCTTTATAGGACCCCTAGTCAGTGAAGCCCCGCCCCCTAATCAGGGCTCAGCTTCTCTCCCAGCACAAAGCCCCTCCAAGCCTCTACACATACAGATACCACCAACACAAAACCAAAGACACACACAAATACCTTCTCCTCCAACAGAACTCCCACTCAAACTCCCCTGTTTACAGCTCTGTTTGCTAGCTCCTGTGCTGCTGCCTGACTGGCTGCTACCTTTATAGGACCCCTAGTCAGTGAAGCCCCGCCCCCTAATCAGGGCTCAGCTTCGCTCCCAGCACAAAGACCCTCCAAGCCTCTAAACATACAGATACTGCCAATACAATTCCAAACACACACACAAATACCTTCTCCTCCAACAGAACTCCCTCTCAAACTCCCCTGTTTACAGCTCTGTTTGCTAGCTCCAGTGCCGCTGCAGCTGTCTGTGCCGCTGCCTGACTGGCTGCTACCTTTATAGGACCCCTAGTCAGTGAAGCCCCGCCCCCTAATCAGGGCTCAGCTTCTCTCCCAGCACAAAGCCCCTCCAAGCCTCTACACATACAGATACTACCAATACAAAACCAAACAAACACAAATACCTTCTCCTCCAACAGAACTCCCACTCAAACTCCCCTGTTTACAGCTCAGTTTGCAAGCTCCTGTGCAACTGCAGCTGTCTGTGCCGCTGCCTGACTGGCTGCTACCTTTATAGGACCCCTGGTCAGTGAAGCCCTGCACGCTAATCAGGGCTCAGCTTCTCTCCCAGCAAAAAGCCCCTACACATACAGATACCACCAATACAAAACCAAACACACACAAATACCTTCTCCTCCAACACAACTCCCACTCATACTCCCCTGTTTACAGCTCTGTTTGCTAGCTCCTGTGCCGCTGCCTGACTGGCTGCTACCTTCCTAGGACCCCTAGTCAGTGAAGCCCCGCCCCCTAATCAGGGCTCAGCTTTTCTCCCAGCATAAAGACCCTACACATACAGATACTACCAATACAAAACCAAACACACACAAATACCTTCTCCTCCAACAGAACTCCCACTCAAACTCCCCTGTTTACAGCTCTGTTTGCTAGCTTCTGTACCGCTGCAGCTTTCTGTGTCGCTGCCTGACTGGCTGCTCCCTTTATAGGACCCCTCGTCAGTGAAGCCCCGCCCCCTAATCAGGGCTCAGGTTTTCTCCCAGCACAAAGCCCCTCCAAGCCTCTACACATACAGATACCAACAATACAAAACCAAACACACACACAAATACCTTCTCCCCCAACAGAACTCCCACTCAAACTCCCCTGTTTACAGCTTTCTTTGCTAGCTCCTGTGCCACTGCAGCTGTCTGTGCCGCTGCCTGACTGGCTGCTGCCTTTATAGGACCCCTAGTCAGTGAAGCCCCGCCCCCTAATCAGGGCTCAGCTTCTCTCTCAGCACAAAGCCCCTACACATACAGATACCACCAACACAAAACCAAACACACACAAATACCTTCTCCTCCAACAGAACTCCCACTCAAACTCCCCTGTTTACAGCTCTGTTTGCTAGCTCCTGTGCCGCTGCAGCTGTCCGTGCCGCCGCCTGACTGGCTGCTCCCTTTATAGGACCCCTAGTCAGTGAAGCCCCGCCCTCTAATCAGGGCTCAGCTTCTCTCCCAGCACAAAGCCCCTACACATACAGATGCTACCAATACAAAACCAAACACACACACAAATGCCTTCTCCTCCAACAGAACTCCCACTCAGACTCCCCTGTTTACAGCTCTGTTTGCTAGCTCCTGTGCCGCTGCCTGACTGGCTGCTACCTTTATAGGACCCCTAGTCAGTGAAGCCCCGCCCCCTAATCAGGGCTCAGCTTCGCTCCCAGCACAAAGACCCTCCAAGCCTCTAACCATACAGATACTGCCAATACAATTCCAAACACACACACAAATACCTTCTCCTCCAACAGAAGTCCCACTCAAACTCCCCTGTTTACAGCTCTCTTTGCTAGCTCCTGTGCCGCTGCCTGACTGGCTGCTACCTTTATAGGACCCCTAGTCAGTGAAGCCCCGCCCCCTAATCAGGGCTCAGCTTCTCTCCCAGCACAAAGCCCCTCCAAGCCTCTACACATACAGATACTACCAATACAAAACCAAACAAACACAAATACCTTCTCCTCCAACAGAACTCCCACTCAAACTCCCCTGTTTACAGCTCAGTTTGCAAGCTCCTGTGCCACTGCAGCTGTCTGTGCCGCTGCCTGACTGGCTGCTACCTTTATAGGACCCCTGGTCAGTGAAGCCCTGCACGCTAATCAGGGCTCAGCTTCTCTCCCAGCAAAAAGCCCCTACACATACAGATACCACCAATACAGAACCAAACACACACAAATACCTTCTCCTCCAACACAACTCCCACTCATACTCCCCTGTTTACAGCTCTGTTTGCTAGCTCCTGTGCCGCTGCCTGACTGGCTTCTACCTTCCTAGGACCCCTAGTCAGTGAAGCCCCGCCCCCTAATCAGGGCTCAGCTTTTCTCCCAGCATAAAGACCCTACACATACAAATACTACCAATACAAAACCAAACACACACAAATACCTTCTCTTCCAACAGAACTCCCACTCAAACTCCCCTGTTTACAGCTCTGTTTGCTAGCTCCTGTGCCGCTGCCTGACTGGCTGCTACCTTTATAGGACCCCTAGTCAGTGAAGCCCCGCCCCCTAATCAGGGCTCAGCTTCGCTCCCAGCACAAAGCCCCTCCAAGCCTCTACACATACAGATACTACCAATACAAAACCAAACACACACACAAATACCTTCTCCTCCAACAGAACTCCCACTCAAACTCCCCTGTTTACAGCTCTGTTTCCTAGCTCCTGTGCTGCTGCCTGACTGGCTGCTACCTTTATAGGACCCCTAGTCAGTGAAGCCCCGCCCCCTAATCAGGGCTCAGCTTCGCTCCGAGCACAAAGACCCTCCAAGCCTCTAAACATACAGATACTGCCAATACAATTCCAAACACACACACAAATACATTCTCCTCCAACAGAACTCCCTCTCAAACTCCCCTGTTTACAGCTCTGTTTGCTAGCTCCAGTGCCGCTGCAGCTTTCTGTGCCGCTGCCTGACTGGCTGCTACCTTTATAGGACCCCTGGTCAGTGAAGCCCTGCACGCTAATCAGGGCTCAGCTTCTCTCCCAGCAAAAAGCCCCTACACATACACATACCACCAATACAGAACCAAACACACACAAATACCTTCTCCTCCAACACAACTCCCACTCATAGTCCCCTGTTTACAGCTCTGTTTGCTAGCTCCTGTGCCGCTGCCTGACTGGCTGCTACCTTTCTAGGACCCCTAGTCAGTGAAGCCCCGCCCCCTAATCAGGGCTCAGCTTTTCTCCGAGCACGAAGACCCTACACATACAGATACTACCAATACAAAACCAAACACACACAAATACCTTCTCTTCCAACAGAACTCCCACTCAAACTCCCCTGTTTACAGCTCTGTTTGCTAGCTCCTGTGCCGCTGCCTGACTGGCTGCTACCTTTATAGGACCCCTAGTCAGTGAAGCCCCGCCCCCTAATCAGGGCTCAGCTTCTCTCCCAGCACAAAGCCCCTCCAAGCCTCTACACATACAGATACCAACAATACAAAACCAAACACACACACAAATACCTTCTCTTCCAACAGAACTCCCACTCAAACTCCCCTGTTTACAGCTCTCTTTGCTAGCTCCTGTGCCGCTGCAGCTGTCTGTGCCGCTGCCTGACTGGCTGCTGCCTTTATAGGACCCCTAGTCAGTGAAGCCCCGCCCCCTAATCAGGGCTCAGCTTCTCTCCCAGCACAAAGCCCCTACACATACAGATACCACCAACACAAAAGCAAACACACACAAATACCTTCTCCTTGAACAGAACTCCCATTCAAACTCCCCTGTTTACAGCTCTGTTTGCTAGCTCCTGTACCGCTGCAGCTGTCTGTGCAGCTGCCTGACTGGCTTCTCCCTTTATAGGACCCCTAGTCAGTGAAGCCCCGCCCCCTAATCAGGGCTCAGCTTCTCTCCCAGCACAAAGCCCCTCCAAGCCTCTACACATACAGATACTACCAATACAAAACCAAACACACAAAAATACCTTCTCCTCCAACAGAACTCCGACTCAAACTCCCCTGTTTACAGCTCTGTTTGCTAGCTCCTGTGCCAATGCAGCTGTCTGTGCCGCTGCCTGACTGGATGCTGCCTTTATAGGACCCCTAGTCAGTGAAGCCCCGCCCCCTAATCAGGGCTCAGCTTCTCTCCCAGCACAAAGCCCCTACACATACAGATACCACCAACACAAAAGCAAACACACACAAATACCTTCTCCTCGAACAGAACTCCCATTCAAACTCCCCTGTTTACAGCTCTGTTTGCTAGCTCCTGTGCCAATGCAGCTGTCTGTGCCGCTGCCTGACTGGCTGCTCCCTTTATAGGACCCCTAGTCAGTGAAGCCCCGCCCCCTAATCAGGGCTCAGATTCTCTCCCAGCACAAAGCCTCTACTCATACAGATACTACCAATACAAAACCAAACACACACAAATACCTTCTCTTCCAACAGAAGTCCCACTCAAACTCCCCTGTTTACAGCTCTGTTTGCTAGCTCCTGTGCCGCTGCCTGACTGGCTGCTACCTTTATAGGAACCCTAGTCAGTGAAGCCCCGCCCCCTAATCAGGGCTCAGCTTCTCTCCCAGCACAAAGCCCCTCCGAGCCTGTACGCATACAGATACTACCAATACAAAACCAAACACACACAAATACCTTCTCCTCCAACAGAACTCCTTCTCAAACTCCCCTGTTTACAGCTCAGTTTTGTAGCTCCTGTTCCGCTGCAGCTGTCTGTGCCCCTGCCTGACTGGCTGCTCCCTTTATAGGACCCCTAGTCAGTGAAGCCCCGCCCCCTAATCAGGGCTCAGCTTTTCTCCCAGCACAAAGACCCTACACATACAGATACTACCAATACAAAACCAAACACACACAAATACCTTCTCTTCCAACAGAACTCCCACTCAAACTCCCCTCTATACAGCTCTGTTTGCTAGCTCCTGTACCGCTGCAGCTGTCTGTGCCGCTGCCTGACTGGCTGCTGCCTTTATAGGACCCCTAGTCAGTGAAGCAAGCCCCCTAATCAGGGCTCAGCTTCTCTCTCAGCACAAAGCCCCTACACATACAGATACCACCAACACAAAACCAAACACACACACAAATACCTTCTCCTCCAACAGAACTCCCACTCAGACTCCCCTGTTTACAGATCTGTTTGCTAGCTCCTGTGCCGCTGCCTGACTGGCTGCTACCTTCATAGGACCCCTAGTCAGTGAAGCCCCGCCCCCTAATCAGGGCTCAGCTTCGCTCCCAGCACAAAGCCCCTCCAAGCCTCTACACATACAGATACTACCAATACAAAACCAAACACACACACAAATAGCTTGTCCTCCAACAGAACTCCCACTCAAAGTCCCCTATTTACAGCTCTGTTTGCTAGCTCCTGTACCGCTGCAGCTGTCTGTGTCGCTGCCTGACTGGCTGCTGCCTTTATAGGATCCCTAGTCAGTGAAGCCCCGCCCCCTAATCAGGGCTCAGCTTCTCTCCCAGCACAAAGCCTCTACTCATACAACTACCACCAATACAAAACCAAACACACACAAATACCTTCTCCTCCAACAGAACTCCCTCTCAAACTCCCCTGTTTACAGCTCAGTTTGCTAGCTCCTGTTCCGCTGCAGCTGTCTGTGCCCCTGCCTGACTGGCTGCTCCCTTTATAGGACCCGTAGTCAGTGAAGCCCCGCCCCCTAATCAGGGCTCAGCTTTTCTCCCAGCACAAAGCCCCTACACATACAGATACTACCAATACAAAACCAAACACACACAAATACCTTCTCTTCCAACAGAAGTCCCACTCATACTCCCCTGTTTACAGCTCTGTTTGCTAGCTCCTGTGCCGCTGCCTGACTGGCTTCTACCTTTATAGGAACCCTAGTCAGTGAAGCCCCGCCCCCTAATCAGGGCTCAGCTTCTCTCCCAGCACAAAGCCCCTCCGAGCCTCTACGCATACAGATACTACCAATACAAAACCAAACACACACAAATACCTTCTCCTCCAACAGAACTCCCTCCCAAACTCCCCTGTTTACAGCTCAGTTTTGTAGCTCCTGTTCCGCTGCAGCTGTCTGTGCCCCTGCCTGACTGGCTGCTCCCTTTATAGGACCCCTAGTCAATGAAGCCCCGCCCCCTAATCAGGGCTCAGCTTCGCTCCCAGCACAAAGCCCCTCCAAGCCTCTACACATACAGATACTACCAATACAAGACCAAACGCACACACAAATACCTTCTCCTCCAACAGAAGTCCCACTCAAACTCCCCTGTTTACAGCTCTATTTGCTAGCTCCAGTGCCGCTGCAGCTCTCTGTGCCGCTGCCTGACTGGCTGGTACCTTTATAGGACCCCTAGTCAGGGAAGCCCCGCCCGCTAATCAGGGCTCAGCTTTTCTCCCAGCACAAAGCCCCTACACATACAGATACTACCAATACAAAACCAAACATACACAAACACCTTCTCCTCCAACAGCACTCCCACTCATACTCCCCTGTTTAGAGCTCTGTTTGCTAGCTCCTGTGCCGCTGCCTGACTGGCTGCTATCTTTCTAGGACCCCTAGTCAGTGAAGCCCCGCCCCCTAATCAGGGCTCAGCTTCTCTCCCAGCACAAAGCTCCTCCAAGCCTCTACAAATACAGATACTACCAATACAAAACCAAACACACACACAAATAGCTTCTCCTCCAACAGAACTCCCACTCAAAGTCCCCTATTTACAGCTCTGTTTGCTAGCTACTGTACCGCTGCAGCTGTCTGTGTCGCTGCCTGACTGGCTGCTCCCTTTATAGGACCCCTCGTCAGTGAAGCCCCGCCCCCTAATCAGGGCTCAGCTTCTCTCCCAGCACAAAGCCCCTCCAAGCCTCTACACATACAGATACCACCAATACAAAACCAAACACAAACACAAATACCTTCTCCTCGAACAGAACTCCCACTCAAACTCCCCTGTTTACAGCTCTGTTTGCTAGCTCCTGTACCGCTGCAGCTGTCTGTGCAGCTGCCTGACTGGCTGCTCCCTTTATAGGACCCCTAGTCAGTGAAGCCCCGCCCCCTAATCAGGGCTCAGCTTCTCTCCCAGCACAAAGCCCCTACACATACAGATACCACCAACACAAAAGCAAACACACACAAATACCTTCTCCTCGAACAGTACTCCCACTCAAACTCCCCTGTTTACAGCTCTGTTTGCTAGCTCCTGTACCGCTGCAGCTGTCTGTGCAGCTGCCTGACTGGCTGCTCCCTTTATAGGACCCCTAGTCAGTGAAGCCCCGCCCCCTAATCAGGGCTCAGCTTCTCTCTCAGCACAAAGCCCCTCCAAGCCTCTACACATACAGATACTACCAATAGAAAACCAAACACACAAAAATACCTTCTCCTCCAACAGAACTCCCACTCAAACTCCCCTGTTTACAGCTCTGTTTGCTAGCTCCTGTGCCAATGCAGCTGTCTGTGCCGCTGCCTGACTGGCTGCTACCTTTATAGGACCCCTAGTCAGTGAAGCCCCGCCCCCTAATCAGGGCTCAGATTCTCTCCCAGCACAAAGCCTCTACTCATACAGATACTACCAATACAAAACCAAACACACAGAAATACCTTCTCCTCCAACAGAACTGCCTCTCAAACTCCCCTGTTTACAGGTCAGTTTGCTAGCTCCTGTTCCGCTGCAGCTGTCTGTGCCCCTGCCTGACTGGCTGCTCCCTTTATAGGACCCGTAGTCAGTGAAGCCCCGCCCCCTAATCAGGGCTCAGCTTTTCTCCCAGTACAAAGCCCCTACACATACAGATACTACCAATACAAAACCAAACACACACAAATACCTTCTCTTCCAACAGAAGTCCCACTCAAACTCCCCTGTTTACAGCTCTGTTTGCTAGCTCCTGTGCCGCTGCCTGACTGGCTGCTACCTTTATAGGAACCCTAGTCAGTGAAGCCCCGCCCCCTAATCAGGGCTCAGCTTCTCTCCCAGCACAAAGCCCCTCCAAGCCTCTACACATACAGATACCAACAATACAAAACCAAACACACACACAAATACCTTCTCCTCCAACAGAACTCCCACTCAAACTCCCCTGTTTACAGCTCTGTTTGCTAGCTCCTGTACCGCTGCAGCTGTCTGTGCAGCTGCCTGACTGGCTGCTCCCTTTATAGGACCCCTAGTCAGTGAAGCCCCGCCCCCTAATCAGGGCTCAGCTTCGCTCCCAGCACAAAGCCCCTCCAAGCCTCTACACATACAGATACTACCAATACAAAACCAAACACACACAAATAGCTTCTCCTCCAACAGAACTCCCACTCAAAGTCCCCTATTTACAGCTCTGTTTGCTAGCTCCTGTGCCGCTACCTGACTGGCTGCTACCTTTATAGGACCCCTAGTCAGTGAAGCCCCGCCCCCTAATCAGGGCTCAGCTTCGCTCCCAGCACAAAGCCCCTCCAAGCCTCTACACATACAGATACTACCAATACAAAACCAAACACACACAAATAGCTTCTCCTCCAACAGAACTCCCACTCAAAGTCCCCTATTTACAGCTCTGTTTGCTAGCTCCTGTACCGCTGCAGCTGTCTGTGTCGCTGCCTGACTGGCTGCTCCCTTTATAGGACCCCTCGTCAGTGAAGCCCCGCCCCCTAATCAGGGCTCAGCTTCTCTCCCAACACAAAGCCCCTCCAAGCCTCTACACATACAGATACCACCAATACAAAACCAAACACACACAAATACCTTCTCCTCCAACAGAACTCCCACTCAAACTCCCCTGTTTACAGCTCTCTTTGCTAGCTCCTGTGCCACTGCAGCTGTCTGTGCCGCTGCCTGACTGGCTGCTGCCTTTATAGAACCCCTAGTCAGTGAAGCCCCGCCCCCTAATCAAGGCTCAGCTTCTCTCCCAGCACAAAGCCCCTACACATACAGATGCTACCAATACAAAACCAAACACGGACAAATACCTTCCCCTCCAACAGAACTCCCACTCAAACTCCCCTGTTGACAGCTCTGTTTGCTAGCTCCTGTGCCCCTGCAGCTGTCTGTGACGCTGCCTGACTGGCTGCTACAATCATAGGACCCCTAGTCATCGAAGCCCCGCCCCCTAATCAGGGCTCAGCTTCTCTCCCAGCACAAAGCCCCTCCAAGCCTCTACAAATACAGATACCACCAATACAAAACCAAACACACACACAAATACCTTCTCCTCTAACAGAACTCCCACTCAAACTCCCCTGTTTACAGCTCTATTTGCTAGCTCCAGTGCCGCTGCAGCTGTCTGTTCCCCTGCCTGACTGGCTGCTCCCTTTATAGGACCCCTAGTCAGGGAAGCCCCGCCCCTAATCAGGGCTCAGCTTTTCTCCCAGCACAAAGCCCCTACACATACAGATACTACCAATACAAAACCAAACACACACAAATACCTTCTCCTCCAACAGAACTCCCACTCAAACTCCCCTGTTTACAGCTCTGTTTGCTCGCTCCTGTGCCGCTGCAGCTGTCTGTGCCGCTGCCTGACTGGCTGCTACCTTTATAGGACCCCTAGTCAGTGAAGCCCCGCCCCCTAATCAGGGCTCAGCTTTTCTCCCAGCACAAAGCCCCTCCAAGCCTCTACACATACAGATACTACCAATACGAAACCAAACACACATATACCTTCTCCTCCAACAGAACTCCCACTCAAACTCCCGTGTTTACAGCACTGTTTGCTAGCTGCTGTGCCGCTGCCTGACTGGCTGCTCCCTTTATAGGACCCCTAGTCAGTGAAGCCCCGGCCCCTAATCAGGGCTCAGCTTCGCTCCCAGCACAAAGCCCCTACACATACAGATACCACCAATACAAAACCAAACACACACAAATACCTTCTCCTCCAACAGAACTCCCACTCAAACTCCCCTGTTTACAGCTCTGTTTGCTAGCTCCTGTGCCCCTGCAGCTGTCTGTGACGCTGCCTGACTGGCTGCTACAATCATAGGACCCCTAGTCAGCGAAGCCCCGTCCCCTAATCAGGGCTCAGCTTCTCTCCCAGCACAAAGCTCCTCCAAGCCTCTACAAATACAGATACCACCAATACAAAACCAAACACACACACAAATACCTTCTCCTCAAACAGAACTCCCACTCAAACTCCCCTGTTTACAGCTCTATTTGCTAGCTCCAGTGCCGCTGCAGCTCTCTGTGCCGCTGCCTGACTGGCTGGTACCTTTATAGGACGCCTAGTCAGTGAAGCCCCGCCCCCTTATCAGGGCTCAGCTTCTCTCCCAGCACAAAGCCTCTACACATACAGATACTACCAATACAAAACCAAACACACACACAAATAGCTTCTCCTCCAACAGAACTCCCACTCAAAGTCCCCTATTTACAGCTCTGTTTGCTAGCTCCTGTGCCGCTGCCTGACTGGCTGCTCCCTTTATAGGACCCCTCGTCAGTGAAGCCCCGCCCCCTAATCAGGGCTCAGCTTCTCTCCCAGCACAAAGCCCCTCCAAGCCTCTACACATACAGATACCACCAATACAAAACCAAACACAAACACAAATACCTTCTCCTCGAACAGAACTCCCACTCAAACTCCCCTGTTTACAGCTCTGTTTGCTAGCTCCTGTACCGCTGCAGCTGTCTGTGCAGCTGCCTGACTGGCTGCTCCCTTTATAGGACCCCTAGTCAGTGAAGCCCCGCCCCCTAATCAGGGCTCAGCTTCTCTCCCAGCACAAAGCCCCTCCAAGCCTCTACAAATACAGATACCACCAATACAAAACCAAACACACACACAAATACCTTCTCCTCAAACAGAACTCCCACTCAAACTCCCCTGTTTACAGCTCTATTTGCTAGCTCCAGTGCCGCTGCAGCTGTCTGTGCCGCTGCCTGACTGGTTGGTACCTTTATAGGACCCCTAGTCAGGGAAGCCCCGCCCCCTAATCAGGGCTCAGATTCTCTCCCAGCACAAAGCCTCTACTCATACAGATACTACCAATACAAAACCAAACACACAAATACCTTCTCCTCCAACAGAACTCCCTCTCAAACTCACCTGTTTACAGCTCTGTTTGCTAGCTCCTGTGCCGCTGCAGCTGTCTGTTCCCCTGCCTGACTGGCTGCTCCCTTTATAGGACCCCTGGTCAGTGAAGCCCTGCACGCTAATCAGGGCTCAGCTTCTCTCCCAGCAAAAAGCCCCTACACATACAGATACCACCGATACAAAACCAAACACACACAAATACCATCTCCTCCAACAGCACTCCCACTCAAACTCCCCTGTTTACAGCTCTCTTTGCTAGCACCTGTGCCACTGCAGCTGTCTGTGCCGCTGCCTGACTGGCTGCTGCCTTTATAGGACCCCTGGTCAGTGAAGCCCCGCCCCCTAATCAGGGCTCAGCTTCTCTCTCAGCACAAAGCCCCTACACATACAGAAACCACCAACACAAAACCAAACACACACACAAATGCCTTCTCCTCCAACAGAACTCCCACTCAAACTCCCCTATTTACAGCTCTGTTTGCTAGCTCCTGTACCGCTGCAGCTGTCTATGCAGCTGCCTGACTGGCTGCTCCCTTTATAGGACCCCTAGTCAGTGAAGCCCCGCCCCCGAATCAGGGCTCAGCTTCTCTCCCAGCACAAAGCCCCTCCAAGCCTCTACAAATACAGATACCACCAATACAAAACCAAACACACACAAAAATACCTTCTCCTCAAACAGAACTCCCACTCAAACTCCCCTGTTTACAGCTCTATTTGCTAGCTCCTGTACTGCTGAAGCTGTCTGTGTCGCTGCCTGACTGGTTGGTACCTTTATAGGACCCCTAGTCAGGGAAGCCCCGCCCCCTAATCAGGGCTCAGCTTCTCTCCCAGCACAAAGCCCCTCCAAGCCTCTACACATACAGATACCACGAATACAAAACCAAACACACACACAAATGCCTTCTCCAACAGAACTCCCACTCAGACTCCCCTGTTTACAGCTCTGTTTGCTAGCTCCTGTGCCGCTGCCTGACTGGCTGCTACCTTTATAGGACCCCTAGTCAGGGAAGCCCCGCCCCCTAATCAGGGCTCAGCTTCTCTCCCAGCACAAAGCCCCTCCAAGCCTCTACACATACAGATACTACCAATACAAAACCAAACACACAAAAATACCTTCTCCTCCAACAGAACTCCCACTCAAACTCCCCTGTTTACAGCTCTGTTTGCTAGCTCCTGTGCCAATGCAGCTGTCTGTGCCGCTGCCTGACTGGCTGCTACCTTTATAGGACCCCTAGTCAGTGAAGCCCCGCCCCCTAATCAGGGCTCAGATTCTCTCCCAGCACAAAGCCTCTACTCATACAGATACTACCAATACAAAGCCAAACACACACAAATACCTTCTCCTCCAACAGAACTCCCTCTCAAACTCCCCTGTTTACAGCTCAGTTTGCAAGCTCCTGTGCCGCTGCAGCTGTCTGTGCCCCTGCCTGACTGGCTGCTCCCTTTATAGGACCCGTAGTCAGTGAAGCCCCGCCCCCTAATCAGGGCTCAGCTTCTCTCTCAGCACAAAGCCCCAACACATACAGATACCACCAACACAAAACCAAACACACACAAACACCTTCTCCTCCAACAGAACTCCCACTCAAACTCCCCTGTTTACAGCTCTGTTTGCTAGCTCCTGTGCCGCTGCAGCTGTCCGTGCCAACGCCTGACTGGCTGCTCCCTTTATAGGACCCCTAGTCAGTGAAGCCCCGCCCCCTAATCAGGGCTCAGCTTCTCTCCCAGCACAAAGCCCCTACACATACAGATGCTACCAATACAAAACCAAACACAGACAAATACCTTCTCCTCCAACAGAACTCCCACTCAAACTCCCCTGTTTACAGCTCTGTTTGCTAGCTCCTGTGCCGCTGCCTGACTGGCTGCTACCTTTATAGGACCCCTAGTCAGTGAAGCCCCGCCCCCTAATCAGGGCTCAGCTTCGCTCCCAGCACAAAGCACCTCCAAGCCTCTACACATACAGATACTACCAATACAAAACCAAATACACACAAATAGCTTCTCCTCCAACAGAACTCCCACTCAAAGTCCCCTATTTACAGCTCTGTTTGCTAGCTCCTGTACCGCTGCAGGTGTCTGTGTCGCTGCCTGACTGGCTGCTCCCTTTATAGGACCCCTAGTCAGTGAAGCCCCGCCCCCTAATCAGGCTCAGCTTCTCTCCCAGCACAAAGCCCCTACACATACAGATGCTACCAATACAAAACCAAACAGAGACAAATATCTTCTCCTCCAACAGAAGTCCCACTCAAACTCCCCTGTTTACAGCTCTATTTGCTAGCTCCAGTGCCGCTGCAGCTGTCTGTGCCACTGCCTGACTGGTTGGTACCTTTATAGGACCCCAAGTCAGGGAAGCCCCGCCCCCTAATCAGGGCTCAGATTCTCTCCCAGCACAAAGCCTCTACTCATACAGACACTACCAATACAAAACCAAACACACAAATACCTTCTCCTCCAACAGAACACCCTCTCAAACTCACCTGTTTACAGCTCTGTTTGCTAGCTCCTGTGCCGCTGCAGCTGTCTGTTCCCCTGCCTGACTGGCTGCTCCCTTTATAGGACCCCTAGTCAGTGAAGCCCCGCCCCCTAATCAGGGCTCAGCTTTTCTCCCAGCACAAAGCCCCTACACATACAGAAACCACCAACACAAAACCAAACACACGCACAAATGCCTTCTCCTCCAACAGAACTCCCACTCAAACTCCCCTATTTACAGCTCTGTTTGCTAGCTCCTGTACCGCTGCAGCTGTCTGTGTCGCTGCCTGACTGGCTGCTCCCTTTATAGGACCCCTCGTCAGTGAAGCCCCGCCCCCTAATCAGGGCTCAGCTTCTCTACCAGCACAAAGCCCCTCCAAGCCTCTACACATACAGATACCACCAATACAAAACCAAACACAAACACAAATACCTTCTCCTCGAACAGAATTCCCACTCAAACTCCCCTGTTTACAGCTCTGTTTGCTAGCTCCTGTACCGCTGCAGCTGTCTATGCAGCTGCCTGACTGGCTGCTCCCTTTATAGGACCCCTAGTCAGTGAAGCCCCGCCCCCGAATCAGGGCTCAGCTTCTCTCCCAGCACAAAGCCCCTCCAAGCCTCTACAAATACAGATACCACCAATACAAAACCAAACACACACAAAAATACCTTCTCCTCAAACAGAACTCCCACTCAAACTCCCCTGTTTACAGCTCTATTTGCTAGCTCCTGTACTGCTGAAGCTGTCTGTGTCGCTGCCTGACTGGTTGGTACCTTTATAGGACCCCTAGTCAGGGAAGCCCCGCCCCCTAATCAGGGCTCAGCTTCTCTCCCAGCACAAAGCCCCTCCAAGCCTCTACACATACAGATACCACGAATACAAAACCAAACACACACACAAATGCCTTCTCCAACAGAACTCCCACTCAGACTCCCCTGTTTACAGCTCTGTTTGCTAGCTCCTGTGCCGCTGCCTGACTGGCTGCTACCTTTATAGGACCCCTAGTCAGGGAAGCCCCGCCCCCTAATCAGGGCTCAGCTTCTCTCCCAGCACAAAGCCCCTCCAAGCCTCTACACATACAGATACTGCCAATACAAAACCAAACACACAAAAATACCTTCTCCTCCAACAGAACTCCCACTCAAACTCCCCTGTTTACAGCTCTGTTTGCTAGCTCCTGTGCCAATGCAGCTGTCTGTGCCGCTGCCTGACTGGCTGCTACCTTTATAGGACCCCTAGTCAGTGAAGCCCCGCCCCCTAATCAGGGCTCAGATTCTCTCCCAGCACAAAGCCTCTACTCATACAGATACTACCAATACAAAGCCAAACACACACAAATACCTTCTCCTCCAACAGAACTCCCTCTCAAACTCCCCTGTTTACAGCTCAGTTTGCAAGCTCCTGTGCCGCTGCAGCTGTCTGTGCCCCTGCCTGACTGGCTGCTCCCTTTATAGGACCCGTAGTCAGTGAAGCCCCGCCCCCTAATCAGGGCTCAGCTTCTCTCTCAGCACAAAGCCCCAACACATACAGATACCACCAACACAAAACCAAACACACACAAACACCTTCTCCTCCAACAGAACTCCCACTCAAACTCCCCTGTTTACAGCTCTGTTTGCTAGCTCCTGTGCCGCTGCAGCTGTCCGTGCCAACGCCTGACTGGCTGCTCCCTTTATAGGACCCCTAGTCAGTGAAGCCCCGCCCCCTAATCAGGGCTCAGCTTCTCTCCCAGCACAAAGCCCCTACACATACAGATGCTACCAATACAAAACCAAACACAGACAAATACCTTCTCCTCCAACAGAACTCCCACTCAAACTCCCCTGTTTACAGCTCTGTTTGCTAGCTCCTGTGCCGCTGCCTGACTGGCTGCTACCTTTATAGGACCCCTAGTCAGTGAAGCCCCGCCCCCTAATCAGGGCTCAGCTTCGCTCCCAGCACAAAGCACCTCCAAGCCTCTACACATACAGATACTACCAATACAAAACCAAATACACACAAATAGCTTCTCCTCCAACAGAACTCCCACTCAAAGTCCCCTATTTACAGCTCTGTTTGCTAGCTCCTGTACCGCTGCAGGTGTCTGTGTCGCTGCCTGACTGGCTGCTCCCTTTATAGGACCCCTAGTCAGTGAAGCCCCGCCCCCTAATCAGGCTCAGCTTCTCTCCCAGCACAAAGCCCCTACACATACAGATGCTACCAATACAAAACCAAACAGAGACAAATATCTTCTCCTCCAACAGAACTCCCACTCAAACTCCCCTGTTTACAGCTCTATTTGCTAGCTCCAGTGCCGCTGCAGCTGTCTGTGCCGCTGCCTGACTGGTTGGTACCTTTATAGGACCCCAAGTCAGGGAAGCCCCGCCCCCTAATCAGGGCTCAGATTCTCTCCCAGCACAAAGCCTCTACTCATACAGACACTACCAATACAAAACCAAACACACAAATACCTTCTCCTCCAACAGAACACCCTCTCAAACTCACCTGTTTACAGCTCTGTTTGCTAGCTCCTGTGCCGCTGCAGCTGTCTGTTCCCCTGCCTGACTGGCTGCTCCCTTTATAGGACCCCTAGTCAGTGAAGCCCCGCCCCCTAATCAGGGCTCAGCTTTTCTCCCAGCACAAAGCCCCTACACATACAGATACTACCAATACAAAACCAAACACACACACAAATGCCTTCTCCTCCAACAGAACTCCCTCTCAAACTCCCCTGTTTACAGCTCTGTTTGGTAGCTCCTGTGCCGCTGCAGCTGTCTGTGCCGCTGCCTGACTGGCTGCTACTTTTATAGGACCCCTAGTCAGTGAAGCCCCGCCCCCTAATCAGGGCTCAGCTTCTCTCCCAGCACAAAGCCCCTCCAAGCCTCTACACATACAGATACTACCAATACAAAACCGAACAAACACAAATACCTTCTCCTCCAACAGAACGCCCACTCAAACTCCCCTGTTTACAGCTCAGTTTGCACGCTCCTGTGCCACTGCAGCTGTCTGTGCCGCTGCCTGACTGGCTGCTACCTTTATAGGACCCCTGGTCAGTGAAGCCCTGCACGCTAATCAGGGCTCAGCTTCTCTCCCAGCAAAAAGCCCCTACACATACAGATACCACCAATACAAAACCAAACACACACAAATACCTTCTCCTCCAACAGAACTCCCACTCAAACTCCCCTGTTTACAGCTCTCTTTGCTAGCTCCTGTGCTGCTGCCTGACTGGCTGCTGGCTTTATAGGACCCCTAGTCAGGGAAGTCCCGCCCCCTAATAAGGGTAGAGCTTCTCTCCCAGCACAAAGCCCCTCCAAGCCTCTACACATACAAATACTACCAATACAAAACCAAACACACACAAATACCTTCTCCTCCAACACAACTCCCACTCAAACTCCCCTGTTTACAGCTCTGTTTGCTCGCTCCTGTGCCGCTGCAGCTGTCTGTGCCGCTGCCTGACTGGCTGCTACCTTTATAGGAACCCTAGTCAGTGAAGCCCCGCCCCCTAATCAGGGCTCAGCTTTTCTCCCAGCACAAAGACCCTCCAAGCCTCTACACATACAGATACTACCAATACGAAACCAAACACACACATATACCTTCTCTTCCAACAGAACTCCCACTCAAACTCCCGTGTTTACAGCACTGTTTGCTAGCTGCTGTGCCGCTGCCTGACTGGCTGCTACCTTTATAGGACGCCTAGTCAGTGAAGCCCCGCCCCCTTATCAGGGCTCAGCTTCTCTCCCAGCACAAAGCCTCTACACATACAGATACTTCCAATGCAAAACCAAACACACACAAACACCTTCTCCTCCAACAGAACTCCCACTCATACTCCGCTGTTTACAGCTCTGTTTGCTAGCTCCTGTGCCGCTGCCTGACTGGCTGCTACCTTTCTAGGACCCCTAGTCAGTGAAGCCCCGCCCCCTAATCAGGGCTCAGCTTCGCTCCCAGCACAAAGCCCCTCCAAGCCTCTACACATACAAATACTACCAATACAAAACCAAAAACACACACAAATACCTTCTCCTCCAACAGAGCTCCCACTCAAACTCCCCTGTTTACAGCTCTGTTTGCTAGCTCCTGTACCGCTGCAGCTGTCTGTGTCGCTGCCTGACTGGCTGCTCCCTTTATAGGACCCCTAGTCAGTGAAGCCCCGCCCCCTAATCAGGGCTCAGCTTCTCTCCCAGCACAAAGCCCCTCCAAGCCCCTACGCATACAGATACCAACAATACAAAACCAAACACACACACACAAATACCTTCTCTTCCAACAGAAGTCCCACTCAAACTCCCCTGTTTACAGCTCTGTTTGCTAGCTCCTGTGCCGCTGCCTGACTGGCTGCTACCTTTATAGGAACCCTAGTCAGTGAAGCCCCGCCCCCTAATCAGGGCTAAGCTTCTCTCCCAGCACAAAGCCCCTCCAAGCCTCTACACATACAGATACTACCAATACAAAACAAAACACACACAAATACCTTCTCCTCCAACAGAACTCCCTCTCAAACTCCCCTGTTTACAGCTCAGTTTTGTAGCTCCTGTTCCGCTGCAGCTGTCTGTGCCCCTGCCTGACTGGCTGCTCCCTTTATAGGACCCCTAGTCAATGAAGCCCCGCCCCCTAATGAGGGCTCAGCTTCGCTCCCAGCACAAAGCCCCTCCAAGCCTCTACACATACAGATACTACCAATACAATACCAAACACACACACAAATACCTTCTCCTCCAACAGAAGTCCCACTCAAACTCCCCTGTTTACAGCTCTGTTTGCTAGCTCCTGTGCTGCTGCCTGACTGGCTGCTACCTTTATAGGACCCCTAGTCAGTGAAGCCCCGCCCCCTAATCAGGGCTCAGCTTTTCTCCCAGCACAAAGACCCTACACATACAGATACTACCAATACAAACCCAAACACACACAAATACCTTCTCTTCCAACAGAACTCCCACTCAAACTCCCCTGTTTACAGTTCTGTTTGCTAGCTCCTGTGCCGCTGCAGCTGTCTGAGTCGCTGCCTGACTGGCTGCTGCCTTTATAGGACCCCTAGTCAATGAAGCCCGCCCCCTAATCAGGGCTCAGCTTCTCTCTCAGCACAAAGCCCCTACACATACAGATACCACCAACACAAAACCAAACACACACACAAATACCTTCTCCTCCAACAGAACTCCCACTCAGACTCCCCTGTTTACAGCTCTGTTTGCTAGCTCCTGTACGGCTGCAGCTGTCTGTGCCGCTGCCTCACTGGCTGCTCCCTTTATAGGACCCCTAGTCAGTGAAGCCCCGCCCCCTAATCAGGGCTCAGCTTCGCTCCCAGCACAAAGCCCCTCCAAGCCTCTACACATACAGATACTACCAATACAAAACCAAACACACACAAATAGCTTCTCCTCCAACAGAACTCCCACTCAAAGTCCCCTATTTACAGCTCTGTTTGCTAGCTCCTGTACCGCTGCAGCTGTCTGTGTCGCTGCCTGACTGGCTGCTCCCTTTATAGGACCCCTAGTCAGCTAAGCCCCGCCCCCTAATCAGGGTTCAGCTTCTCTCCCAGCACAAAGCCCCTACAAATACAGATACCACCAATACAAAACCAAACACACACACAAATACCTTCTCCTCAAACAGAACTCCCACTCAAACTCCCCTGTTTACAGCTCTATTTGCTAGCTCCAGTGCCGCTGCAGCTGTCTGTGCCGCTGCCTGACTGGTTGGTACCTTTATAGGACCCCTAGTCAGGGAAGCCCCGCCCCCTAATCAGGGGTCAGATTCTCTCCCAGCACAAAGCCTCTACTCATACAGACACTACCAATACAAAACCAAACACACAAATACCTTCTCCTCCAACAGAACTCCCTCTCAAACTCACCTGTTTACAGCTCTGTTTGCTAGCTCCTGTGCCGCTGCAGCTGTCTGTGCCCCTGCCTGACTGGCTGCTCCCTTTATAGGACCCCAAGTCAGTGAAGCCCCGCCCCCTAATCAGGGCTCAGCTTCGCTCCCAGCACAAAGCCCCTCCAAGCCTCTACACATACAGATACTACCAATACAATACCAAACACACACACAAATACCTTCTCCTCCAACAGAAGTCCCACTCAAACTCCCCTGTTTACAGCTCTGTTTGCTAGCTCCTGTGCCGCTGCCTGACTGGCTGCTACCTTTATAGGACCCCTAGTCAGTGAAGACCCGCCCCCTAATCAGGGCTCAGCTTCGCTCCCAGCACAAAGCCCCTCCAAGCCTCTACTCATACAGATACTACCAATACAATACCAAACACACACACAAATACCTTCTCCTCCAACAGAAGTCCCACTCAAACTCCCCTGTTTTCCGCTCTGTTTGCTAGCTCCTGTACCGCTGCAGCTGTCTGTGCCGCTGCCTGACTGGCTGCTGCCTTTATAGGACCCCTAGTCAGTGAAGCCCCGCCCCCTAATCAGGGCTCAGCTTCTCTCTCAGCACAAAGCCCCTACACATACAGATACCACCAACACAAAACCAAACACACACAAATACCTTCTCCTCCAACCCCTGTTTACAGCTCTGTTTGCTAGCTCCTGTGCCGCTGCAGCTGTCCGTGCCGCCGCCTGACTGGTTGCTCCCTTTATAGAACCCCTAGTCAGTGAAGCCCCGCCCCCTAATCAGGGCTCAGCTTCTCTCCCAGCACAAAGCCCCTACACATACAGATGCTACCAATACAAAACCAAGCACACACAAATACCTTCTCCTAGAACAGAACTCCCACTCAAACTCCCCTGTTTCCAGCTCTGTTTGCTAGCTCCTGTACCGCTGCAGCTGTCTGTGTCGCTGCCTGACTGGCTGCTCCCTTTATAGGACCCCTAGTCAGTGAAGCCCCGCCCCCTAAACAGGGCTCATCTTCTCTCCCAGCACAACGCCTCTACACATACAGATACTACAATACAAAACCAAGCACACACAAATACCTTCTCCTCCAACAGAACTCCCACTCAAACTCCCCTGTTTACAGCTCTGTTTGCTAGCTCCTGTGCCGCTGCCCGACTGGCTGCTACCTTTATAGGACCCCTAGTCAGTGAAGCCCCGCCCCCTAATCAGGGCTCAGCTTCTCTCCCAGCACAAAGCCCCTCCAAGCCCCTACACATACAGATACTACCAATACAAAACCAAACAAACAGAAATACCTTCTCCTCCAAGAGAACTCCCACCTAAACTCCCCTGTTTACAGCTCAGTTTGCAAGCTCCTGTGCCGCTGCCTGACTGGCTGCTAGCTTTATAGGACCCCTAGTCAGTGAAGCCACGCCCCCTAATCAGGGCTCAGCTTCTCTCCCAGCACAAAGCCCCTGCACATACAGATACCACCAATACAAAACCAAACACACACAAATACCTTCTGCTCCAACAGAACTCCCACTCAAACTCCCCTGTTTACAGCTCTGTTTGCTAGCTCCTGTGCCGCTGCACCTGTCTGTGCCGCTGCCTGACTGGCTGCTCCCTTTATAGGACCCCTAGTCAGTGAAGCCCCGCCCCCTAATCAGGCTCAGCTTCTCTCCCAGCACAAAGCCCCTACACATACAGATGCTACCAATACAAAACCAAACAGAGACAAATATCTTCTCCTCCAACAGAACTCCCACTCAAACTCCCCTGTTTACAGCTCTATTTGCTAGCTCCAGTGCCGCTGCAGCTGTCTGTGCCGCTGCCTGACTGGTTGGTACCTTTATAGGACCCCTAGTCAGGGAAGCCCCGCCCCCTAATCAGGGCTCAGATTCTCTCCCAGCACAAAGCCTCTACTCATACAGACACTACCAATACAAAACCAAACACACAAATACCTTCTCCTCCAACAGAACACCCTCTCAAACTCACCTGTTTACAGCTCTGTTTGCTAGCTCCTGTGCCGCTGCAGCTGTCTGTTCCCCTGCCTGACTGGCTGCTCCCTTTATAGGACCCCTAGTCAGTGAAGCCCCGCCCCCTAATCAGGGCTCAGCTTTTCTCCCAGCACAAAGCCCCTACACATACAGATACTACCAATACAAAACCAAACACACACACAAATGCCTTCTCCTCCAACAGAACTCCCTCTCAAACTCCCCTGTTTACAGCTCTGTTTGGTAGCTCCTGTGCCGCTGCAGCTGTCTGTGCCGCTGCCTGACTGGCTGCTACTTTTATAGGACCCCTAGTCAGTGAAGCCCCGCCCCCTAATCAGGGCTCAGCTTCTCTCCCAGCACAAAGCCCCTCCAAGCCTCTACACATACAGATACTACCAATACAAAACCGAACAAACACAAATACCTTCTCCTCCAACAGAACGCCCACTCAAACTCCCCTGTTTACAGCTCAGTTTGCACGCTCCTGTGCCACTGCAGCTGTCTGTGCCGCTGCCTGACTGGCTGCTACCTTTATAGGACCCCTGGTCAGTGAAGCCCTGCACGCTAATCAGGGCTCAGCTTCTCTCCCAGCAAAAAGCCCCTACACATACAGATACCACCAATACAAAACCAAACACACACAAATACCTTCTCCTCCAACAGAACTCCCACTCAAACTCCCCTGTTTACAGCTCTGTTTGCTAGCTCCTGTGCCGCTGCAGCTGTCTGTGCCGCTGCCTGACTGGCTGCTACCTTTATAGGAACCCTAGTCAGTGAAGCCCCGCCCCCTAATCAGGGCTCAGCTTTTCTCCCAGCACAAAGCCCCTCCAAGCCTCTACACATACAGATACTACCAATACGAAACCAAACACACACATATACCTTCTCTTCCAACAGAACTCCCACTCAAACTCCCGTGTTTACAGCACTGTTTGCTAGCTGCTGTGCCGCTGCCTGACTGGCTGCTACCTTTATAGGACGCCTAGTCAGTGAAGCCCCGCCCCCTTATCAGGGCTCAGCTTCTCTCCCAGCACAAAGCCTCTACACATACAGATACTTCCAATGCAAAACCAAACACACACAAACACCTTCTCCTCCAACAGAACTCCCACTCATACTCCGCTGTTTACAGCTCTGTTTGCTAGCTCCTGTGCCGCTGCCTGACTGGCTGCTACCTTTCTAGGACCCCTAGTCAGTGAAGCCCCGCCCCCTAATCAGGGCTCAGCTTCGCTCCCAGCACAAAGCCCCTCCAAGCCTCTACACATACAAATACTACCAATACAAAACCAAAAACACACACAAATACCTTCTCCTCCAACAGAGCTCCCACTCAAACTCCCCTGTTTACAGCTCTGTTTGCTAGCTCCTGTGCCGCTGCCTGACTGGCTGCTACCTTTATAGGAACCCTAGTCAGTGAAGCCCCGCCCCCTAATCAGGGCTAAGCTTCTCTCCCAGCACAAAGCCCCTCCAAGCCTCTACACATACAGATACTACCAATACAAAACAAAACACACACAAATACCTTCTCCTCCAACAGAACTCCCTCTCAAACTCCCCTGTTTACAGCTCAGTTTTGTAGCTCCTGTTCCGCTGCAGCTGTCTGTGCCCCTGCCTGACTGGCTGCTCCCTTTATAGGACCCCTAGTCAGTGAAGCCCCGCCCCCTAATCAGGGCTCAGCTTTTCTCCCAGCACAAAGCCCCTCCAAGCCTCTACACATACAGATACTACCAATACGAAACCAAACACACACATATACCTTCTCTTCCAACAGAACTCCCACTCAAACTCCCGTGTTTACAGCACTGTTTGCTAGCTGCTGTGCCGCTGCCTGACTGGCTGCTACCTTTATAGGACGCCTAGTCAGTGAAGCCCCGCCCCCTTATCAGGGCTCAGCTTCTCTCCCAGCACAAAGCCTCTACACATACAGATACTTCCAATGCAAAACCAAACACACACAAACACCTTCTCCTCCAACAGAACTCCCACTCATACTCCGCTGTTTACAGCTCTGTTTGCTAGCTCCTGTGCCGCTGCCTGACTGGCTGCTACCTTTCTAGGACCCCTAGTCAGTGAAGCCCCGCCCCCTAATCAGGGCTCAGCTTCGCTCCCAGCACAAAGCCCCTCCAAGCCTCTACACATACAAATACTACCAATACAAAACCAAAAACACACACAAATACCTTCTCCTCCAACAGAGCTCCCACTCAAACTCCCCTGTTTACAGCTCTGTTTGCTAGCTCCTGTGCCGCTGCCTGACTGGCTGCTACCTTTATAGGAACCCTAGTCAGTGAAGCCCCGCCCCCTAATCAGGGCTAAGCTTCTCTCCCAGCACAAAGCCCCTCCAAGCCTCTACACATACAGATACTACCAATACAAAACAAAACACACACAAATACCTTCTCCTCCAACAGAACTCCCTCTCAAACTCCCCTGTTTACAGCTCAGTTTTGTAGCTCCTGTTCCGCTGCAGCTGTCTGTGCCCCTGCCTGACTGGCTGCTCCCTTTATAGGACCCCTAGTCAGTGAAGCCCCGCCCCCTAATCAGGGCTCAGCTTTTCTCCCAGCACAAAGACCCTACACATACAGATACTACCAATACAAACCCAAACACACACAAATACCTTCTCTTCCAACAGAACTCCCACTCAAACTCCCCTGTTTACAGTTCTGTTTGCTAGCTCCTGTGCCGCTGCAGCTGTCTGAGTCGCTGCCTGACTGGCTGCTGCCTTTATAGGACCCCTAGTCAATGAAGCCCCGCCCCCTAATCAGGGCTCAGCTTCGCTCCCAGCACAAAGCCCCTCCAAGCCTCTACACATACAGATACTACCAATACAAAACCAAACACACACAAATAGCTTCTCCTCCAACAGAACTCCCACTCAAAGTCCCCTATTTACAGCTCTGTTTGCTAGCTCCTGTACCGCTGCAGCTGTCTGTGTCGCTGCCTGACTGGCTGCTCCCTTTATAGGACCCCTAGTCAGCTAAGCCCCGCCCCCTAATCAGGGTTCAGCTTCTCTCCCAGCACAAAGCCCCTACAAATACAGATACCACCAATACAAAACCAAACACACACACAAATACCTTCTCCTCAAACAGAACTCCCACTCAAACTCCCCTGTTTACAGCTCTATTTGCTAGCTCCAGTGCCGCTGCAGCTGTCTGTGCCGCTGCCTGACTGGTTGGTACCTTTATAGGACCCCTAGTCAGGGAAGCCCCGCCCCCTAATCAGGGGTCAGATTCTCTCCCAGCACAAAGCCTCTACTCATACAGACACTACCAATACAAAACCAAACACACAAATACCTTCTCCTCCAACAGAACTCCCTCTCAAACTCACCTGTTTACAGCTCTGTTTGCTAGCTCCTGTGCCGCTGCAGCTGTCTGTGCCCCTGCCTGACTGGCTGCTCCCTTTATAGGACCCCAACTCAGTGAAGCCCCGCCCCCTAATCAGGGCTCAGCTTCGCTCCCAGCACAAAGCCCCTCCAAGCCTCTACACATACAGATACTACCAATACAATACCAAACACACACACAAATACCTTCTCCTCCAACAGAAGTCCCACTCAAACTCCCCTGTTTACAGCTCTGTTTGCTAGCTCCTGTGCCGCTGCCTGACTGGCTGCTACCTTTATAGGACCCCTAGTCAGTGAAGACCCGCCCCCTAATCAGGGCTCAGCTTCGCTCCCAGCACAAAGCCCCTCCAAGCCTCTACTCATACAGATACTACCAATACAATACCAAACACACACACAAATACCTTCTCCTCGAACAGAACTCCCACTCAAACTCCCCTGTTTACAGCTCTGTTTGCTAGCTCCTGTACCGCTGCAGCTGTCTGAGTCGCTGCCTGACTGGCTGCTGCCTTTATAGGACCCCTAGTCAATGAAGCCCGCCCCCTAATCAGGGCTCAGCTTCTCTCTCAGCACAAAGCCCCTACACATACAGATACCACCAACACAAAACCAAACACACACACAAATACCTTCTCCTCCAACAGAACTCCCACTCAGACTCCCCTGTTTACAGCTCTGTTTGCTAGCTCCTGTACGGCTGCAGCTGTCTGTGCCGCTGCCTGACTGGCTGCTCCCTTTATAGGACCCCTAGTCAGTGAAGCCCCGCCCCCTAATCAGGGCTCAGCTTCGCTCCCAGCACAAAGCCCCTCCAAGCCTCTACACATACAGATACTACCAATACAAAACCAAACACACACAAATAGCTTCTCCTCCAACAGAACTCCCACTCAAAGTCCCCTATTTACAGCTCTGTTTGCTAGCTCCTGTACCGCTGCAGCTGTCTGTGTCGCTGCCTGACTGGCTGCTCCCTTTATAGGACCCCTAGTCAGCTAAGCCCCGCCCCCTAATCAGGGTTCAGCTTCTCTCCCAGCACAAAGCCCCTACAAATACAGATACCACCAATACAAAACCAAACACACACACAAATACCTTCTCCTCAAACAGAACTCCCACTCAAACTCCCCTGTTTACAGCTCTATTTGCTAGCTCCAGTGCCGCTGCAGCTGTCTGTGCCGCTGCCTGACTGGTTGGTACCTTTATAGGACCCCTAGTCAGGGAAGCCCCGCCCCCTAATCAGGGGTCAGATTCTCTCCCAGCACAAAGCCTCTACTCATACAGACACTACCAATACAAAACCAAACACACAAATACCTTCTCCTCCAACAGAACTCCCTCTCAAACTCACCTGTTTACAGCTCTGTTTGCTAGCTCCTGTGCCGCTGCAGCTGTCTGTGCCCCTGCCTGACTGGCTGCTCCCTTTATAGGACCCCAAGTCAGTGAAGCCCCGCCCCCTAATCAGGGCTCAGCTTCGCTCCCAGCACAAAGCCCCTCCAAGCCTCTACACATACAGATACTACCAATACAATACCAAACACACACACAAATACCTTCTCCTCCAACAGAAGTCCCACTCAAACTCCCCTGTTTACAGCTCTGTTTGCTAGCTCCTGTGCCGCTGCCTGACTGGCTGCTACCTTTATAGGACCCCTAGTCAGTGAAGACCCGCCCCCTAATCAGGGCTCAGCTTCGCTCCCAGCACAAAGCCCCTCCAAGCCTCTACTCATACAGATACTACCAATACAATACCAAACACACACACAAATACCTTCTCCTCCAACAGAAGTCCCACTCAAACTCCCCTGTTTTCCGCTCTGTTTGCTAGCTCCTGTACCGCTGCAGCTGTCTGTGCCGCTGCCTGACTGGCTGCTGCCTTTATAGGACCCCTAGTCAGTGAAGCCCCGCCCCCTAATCAGGGCTCAGCTTCTCTCTCAGCACAAAGCCCCTACACATACAGATACCACCAACACAAAACCAAACACACACAAATACCTTCTCCTCCAACCCCTGTTTACAGCTCTGTTTGCTAGCTCCTGTGCCGCTGCAGCTGTCCGTGCCGCCGCCTGACTGGTTGCTCCCTTTATAGAACCCCTAGTCAGTGAAGCCCCGCCCCCTAATCAGGGCTCAGCTTCTCTCCCAGCACAAAGCCCCTACACATACAGATGCTACCAATACAAAACCAAGCACAAATACCTTCTCCTAGAACAGAACTCCCACTCAAACTCCCCTGTTTCCAGCTCTGTTTGCTAGCTCCTGTGCAGCTGCCTGACTGGCTGCTACCTTTATAGGACCCCTAGTCAGTGAAGCCCCGCCCCCTAATCAGGGCTCAGCTTCTCTCCCAGCACAAAGCCCCTCCAAGCCCCTACACATACAGATACTACCAATACAAAACCAAACAAACAGAAATACCTTCTCCTCCAAGAGAACTCCCACCTAAACTCCCCTGTTTACAGCTCAGTTTGCAAGCTCCTGTGCCGCTGCCTGACTGGCTGCTAGCTTTATAGGACCCCTAGTCAGTGAAGCCACGCCCCCTAATCAGGGCTCAGCTTCTCTCCCAGCACAAAGCCCCTGCACATACAGATACCACCAATACAAAACCAAACACACACAAATACCTTCTGCTCCAACAGAACTCCCACTCAAACTCCCCTGTTTACAGCTCTGTTTGCTAGCTCCTGTGCCGCTGCACCTGTCTGTGCCGCTGCCTGACTGGCTGCTACCTTCATAGGACCCCTAGTCAGCGAAGCCCCGCCCCCTAATCAGGGCTCATCTTCTCTCCCAGCAAAAAGCCCCTAGAGATACAGATACTACCAATACAAAACCCAACACACACAAATACCTTCTCCTCCAACATAACTCCCACTCAAACTCCCCTGTTTACAGGTCTTTTTGATAGCTCCTCTACCGCTGCAGCTGTCTGTGTCCCTGCCTGACTAGCTGCTACCTTCATAGGAACCCTAATCAGCGAAGCCCCGCCCCCTAATCAGGGCTCAGCTTCTCTCCCAGCACAAAGCCCCTACACATACAGATACTACCAATACAGAACCAAGCACACACAAATACCTTCTCCTCCAACAGAAGTCCCACTCAAACTCCCCTGTTTACAGCTCTGTTTTCTAGCTCCTGTGCCGCTGCCTGACTGGCCGCTACCTTCATAGGACCCCTAGTCAGTGAAGCCCCGCCCCCTAATCAGGGCTCAGCTTCGCTCCCAGCACAAAGCCCCTCCAAGCCCCTACACATACAGATACCACCAACACAAAACCAAACACACACAAATACCTTCTCCTCCAACAGAACTCCCACTCAAACTCCCCTGTTTACAGCTCTGTTTGCTAGCTCCTGTGCCGCTGCCTGACTGGCTGCTACCTTTATAGGACCCCTAGTCAGTGAAGCCCCGCCCCTAATCAGGGCTCAGCTTCTCTCCCAGCACAAAGCCCCTCCAAGCCCCTACACATACAGATACTACCAATACAAAACCAAACAAACAGAAATACCTTCTCCTCCAAGAGAACTCCCACTCAAACTCCCCTGTTTACAGCTCAGTTTGCAAGCTCCTGTGCCGCTGCCTGACTGGCTGCTAGCTTTATAGGACCCCTAGTCAGTGAAGCCACGCCCCCTAATCAGGGCTCAGCTTCTCTCCCAGCACAAAGCCCCTGCACATACAGATACCACCAATACAAAACCAAACACACACAAATACCTTCTGCTCCAACAGAACTCCCACTCAAACTCCCCTGTTTACAGCTCTGTTTGCTAGCTCCTGTGCCACTGCAGCTGTCTGTGATGCTGCCTGACTGGCTGCTACCTTTATAGGACCCCTAGTCAGTGAAGCCCCGCCCCCTAATCAGGGCTCACCTTCTCTCCCAGCACAAAGCCCCTCCAAGCCTCTACACATACAAATACTACCAATACAAAACCAAACAAACACAAATATCTTCTCCTCCAACAGAACTCCCACTCAAACTCCCCTGTTTCCAGCTCTGTTTGCTAGCTCCTGTGCCGCTGCAGCTGTCTGTGCCGCTGCCTGACTGGCTGCTAACTTTTTAGGACCCCTAGTCAGTGAAGCCCCGCCCCCTAATCAGGGCTCAGCTTCGCTCCCAGCACAAAGCCCCTCCAAGCCTCTACACATACAGATACTAACAATACAAAACCAAACACACACACAAATACCTTCTCCTCCAAAAGAACTCCCACTCAAACTCCCCTGTTTACAGCTCTGTTTGCTAGCTCCTGTACCGCTGCAGCTGTCTGTGTCGCTGCCTGACTGGCTGCTACCTTTATAGGACCCCTAGTCAGTGAAGCCCCGCCCCCTAATCAGGGCTCAGCTTCTCTCCCAGCACAAAGCCCCTACACATACAGATACCACCAATACAAAACCAAACACACACAAATACCTTCTCCTCTAACAGAACTCCCACTCAAACTCCCCTGTTTACAGCTCTGTTTGCTAGCTCCTGTGCCGCTGCAGCTGTCCGTGCCGCCGCCTGACTGTCTGCTCCCTTTATAGAACCCCTAGTCAGTGAAGCCCCGCCCCCTAATCAGGGCTCAGCTTCTCTCCAAGCACGAAGCCCCTACACATACAGATGCTACCAATACAAAACCAAACACACACCAATACCTTGTCCTCCAACAGAACTCCCACTCAAACTCCCCTGTTTACAGCTCTGTTTGCTAGCTCCTGCGCCGCTGCCTGACTGGCTGCTACCTTTATAGGACCCCTAGTCAGTGAAGCCCAGCCCCCTAATCAGGGCTCAGCTTCTCTCCCAGCACAAAGCCCCTCCAAGCCTCTACACATACAAATACTACCAATACAAAACCAAACAAACACAAATATCTTCTCCTCCAACAGAACTCCCACTCAAACTCCCCTGTTTCCAGCTCTGTTTGCTAGCTCCTGTGCCGCTGCAGCTGTCTGTGCCGCTGCCTGACTGGCTGCTAACTTTTTAGGACCCCTAGTCAGTGAAGCCCCGCCCCCTAATCAGGGCTCAGCTTCTCTCCAAGCACGAAGCCCCTACACATACAGATGCTACCAATACAAAACCAAACACACACACAAATACCTTCTTCTCCAACAGAAGTCCCACTCAAACTCCCCTGTTTTCAGCTCTGTTTGCTAGCTCCTGTACCGCTGCAGCTGTCTGTGTTGCTGCCTGACTGACTGCTCCCTTTATAGGACCCCTCGTCAGTGAAGCCCCGCCCCCTAATCAGGGCTCAGCTTCTCTCCCAGCACAAAGCCCCTACACATACAGATACCACCAACACAAAACCAAACACACACAAATACCTTCTCCTCCAACAGAACTCCCACTCAAACTTCCCTGTTTAAAGCTCTGTTTGCTAGCTCCTGTGCCCCTGCAGCTGTCTGTGACGCTGCCTGACTGGCTGCTACCTTTATAGGACCCCTAGTCAGTGAAGTCCCGCCCCCTAATCAGGGCTCAGCTCTCTCCCAGCACAAAGCCCCTCCAAGCCTATACACATACAGATACTACAAATACGATACCAAACACACACACAAATACCTTCTCCTCCAACAGAACTCCCACTCAAACTTCCCTGTTTACAGCTCTCTTTGCTAGCTCCTGTGCCCCTGCAGCTGTCTGTGACGCTGCCTGACTGGCTGCTCCCTTTATAGGACCCCTCGTCAGTGAAGCCCCGCCCCCTAATCAGGGCTCAGCTTCGCTCCCAGCACAAAGCCCCTCCAAGCCTCTACTCATACAGATACTACCAATACAATACCAAACACACACACAAATACCTTCTCCTCCAACAGAAGTCCCACTCAAACTCCCCTGTTTTCAGCTCTGTTTGCTAGCTCCTGTACCGCTGCAGCTGTCTGTGTTGCTGCCTGACTGGCTGCTCCCTTTATAGGACCCCTCGTCAGTGAAGCCCCGCCCCCTAATCAGGGCACAGCTTCTCTCCCAGCACAAAGCCCCTACACATACAGATACCACCAACACAAAACCAAACACACACAAATACCTTCTCCTCCAACAGAACTCCAACTCAAACTCCCCTGTTTACTGCTCTATTTGCTAGCTCCAGTGCCGCTGCAGATGTCTGTGCCGCTGCCTGACTGGCTGGTACCTTTATAGGACCCCTAGACAGGGAAGCCCCGCCCCCTAATCAGGGCTCAGCTTCTCTCCCAGCACAAAGCCTCTACTCATACAGATACTACCAATACAAAACCAAACACACACAAATACCTTCTCCTCCAACAGAACTCCCACTCAAACTCCCCTGTTTACAGCTCAGTTTGCTAGCTCCTGTTCCGCTGCAGCTGTCTGTTCCCCTGCCTGACTGGCTGCTCCCTTTATAGGACCCGTAGTCAGTGAAGCCCTGCCCCCTAATCAGGGCTCAGCTTTTCTCCCAGCACAAAGCCCCTACACATACAGATACTACCAATACAAAACCAAACACACACAAATACCTTCTCCTCCAACAGAGGTCCCACTCAAACTCCCCTGTTTACAGCTCTGTTTGCTAGCTCCTGTGCCGCTGCCTGACTGGCTGCTACCTTTATAGGAACCCTAGTCAGTGAAGCCCCGCCCCCTAATCAGGGCTCAGCTTCTCTCCCAGCACAAAGCCCCTCCAACCCTCTACACATACAGATACTACTTATACAAAACCAAACACACACAAATACCTTCTCCTCCGAAAGAACTCCCACTCAAACTCCCCTGTTTTCCGCTCTGTTTGCTAGCTCCTGTACCGCTGCAGCTGTCTGTGCCGCTGCCTGACTGGCTGCTCCCTTTATAGGACCCCTAGTCAGTGAAGCCCCGCCCCCTAATCAGGGCTCAGCTTCTCTCTCAGCACAAAGCCCCTACACATACAGATACCACCAACACAAAACCAAACACACACAAATACCTTCTCCTCCAACCCCTGTTTACAGCTCTGTTTGCTAGCTCCTGTGCCACTGCAGCTGTCCGTGCCGCCGCCTGACTGGTTGCTCCCTTTATAGAACCCCTAGTCAGTGAAGCCCCGCCCCCTAATCAGGGCTCAGCTTCTCTCCCAGCACAAAGCCCCTACACATACAGATGCTACCAATACAAAACCAAGCACACACAAATACCTTCTCCTAGAACAGAACTCCCACTCAAACTCCCCTGTTTACAGCTCTGTTTGCTAGCTCCTGTGCCGCTGCCTGACTGGCTGCTACCTTTATAGGACCCCTAGTCAGTGAAGCCCCGCCCCCTAATCAGGGCTCAGCTTCTCTCCCAGCACAAAGCCCCTCCAAGCCCCTACACATACAGATACTACCAATACAAAACCAAACAAACAGAAATACCTTCTCCTCCAAGAGAACTCCCACCTAAACTCCCCTGTTTACAGCTCAGTTTGCAAGCTCCTGTGCCGCTGCCTGACTGGCTGCTAGCTTTATAGGACCCCTAGTCAGTGAAGCCACGCCCCCTAATCAGGGCTCAGCTTCTCTCCCAGCACAAAGCCCCTGCACATACAGATACCACCAATACAAAACCAAACACACACAAATACCTTCTGCTCCAACAGAACTCCCACTCAAACTCCCCTGTTTACAGCTCTGTTTGCTAGCTCCTGTGCCGCTGCACCTGTCTGTGCCGCTGCCTGACTGGCTGCTACCTTCATAGGACCCCTAGTCAGCGAAGCCCCGCCCCCTAATCAGGGCTCATCTTCTCTCCCAGCAAAACGCCCCTAGAGATACAGATACTACCAATACAAAACCCAACACACACAAATACCTTCTCCTCCAACATAACTCCCACTCAAACTCCCCTGTTTACAGGTCTTTTTGATAGCTCCTCTACCGCTGCAGCTGTCTGTGTCCCTGCCTGACTAGCTGCTACCTTCATAGGAACCCTAATCAGCGAAGCCCCGCCCCCTAATCAGGGCTCAGCTTCTCTCCCAGCACAAAGCCCCTACACATACAGATACTACCAATACAGAACCAAGCACACACAAATACCTTCTCCTCCAACAGAACTCCCACTCAAACTCCCCTGTTTACAGCTCTGTTTGCTAGCTCCTGTGCCGCTGCCTGACTGGCTGCTACCTTTATAGGACCCCTAGTCAGTGAAGCCCCGCCCCTAATCAGGGCTCAGCTTCTCTCCCAGCACAAAGCCCCTCCAAGCCCCTACACATACAGATACTACCAATACAAAACCAAACAAACAGAAATACCTTCTCCTCCAAGAGAACTCCCACTCAAACTCCCCTGTTTACAGCTCTGTTTGCTAGCTCCTGTGCCACTGCAGCTGTCTGATGCTGCCTGACTGGCTGCTACCTTTATAGGACCCCTAGTCAGTGAAGCCCCGCCCCCTAATCAGGGCTCACCTTCTCTCCCAGCACAAAGCCCCTCCAAGCCTCTACACATACAAATACTACCAATACAAAACCAAACAAACACAAATATCTTCTCCTCCAACAGAACTCCCACTCAAACTCCCCTGTTTCCAGCTCTGTTTGCTAGCTCCTGTGCCACTGCAGCTGTCTGTGCCGCTGCCTGACTGGCTGCTAACTTTTTAGGACCCCTAGTCAGTGAAGCCCCGCCCCCTAATCAGGGCTCAGCTTCGCTCCCAGCACAAAGCCCCTCCAAGCCTCTACACATACAGATACTAACAATACAAAACCAAACACACACACAAATACCTTCTCCTCCAAAAGAACTCCCACTCAAACTCCCCTGTTTACAGCTCTGTTTGCTAGCTCCTGTACCGCTGCAGCTGTCTGTGTCGCTGCCTGACTGGCTGCTACCTTTATAGGACCCCTAGTCAGTGAAGCCCCGCCCCCTAATCAGGGCTCAGCTTCTCTCCCAGCACAAAGCCCCTACACATACAGATACCACCAATACAAAACCAAACACACACAAATACCTTCTCCTCTAACAGAACTCCCACTCAAACTCCCCTGTTTACAGCTCTGTTTGCTAGCTCCTGTGCCGCTGCAGCTGTCCGTGCCGCCGCCTGACTGTCTGCTCCCTTTATAGAACCCCCAGTCAGTGAAGCCCCGCCCCCTAATCAGGGCTCAGCTTCTCTCCAAGCACGAAGCCCCTACACATACAGATGCTACCAATACAAAACCAAACACACACCAATACCTTGTCCTCCAACAGAACTCCCACTCAAACTCCCCTGTTTACAGCTCTGTTTGCTAGCTCCTGCGCCGCTGCCTGACTGGCTGCTACCTTTATAGGACCCCTAGTCAGTGAAGCCCAGCCCCCTAATCAGGGCTCAGCTTCTCTCCAAGCACAAAGCCCCTACACATACAGATGCTACCAATACAAAACCAAACACACACACAAATACCTTCTCCTCCAACAGAAGTCCCACTCAAACTCCCCTGTTTTCAGCTCTGTTTGCTAGCTCCTGTACCGCTGCAGCTGTCTGTGTTGCTGCCTGACTGACTGCTCCCTTTATAGGACCCCTCGTCAGTGAAGCCCCGCCCCCTAATCAGGGCTCAGCTTCTCTCCCAGCACAAAGCCCCTACACATACAGATACCACCAACACAAAACCAAACACACACAAATACCTTCTCCTCCAACAGAACTCCCACTCAAACTCCCCTGTTTACTGCTCTATTTGCTAGCTCCAGTGCCGCTGCAGATGTCTGTGCCGCTGCCTGACTGGCTGGTACCTTTATAGGACCCCTAGACAGGGAAGCCCCGCCCCCTAATCAGGGCTCAGCTTCTCTCCCAGCACAAATCCCCTCCAAGCCTCTACACATACAGATACTACCAATACAAAACCAAACACACACACAAATGCCTTCTCCTCCAACACAACTCCCACTCAAACTCCCCTGTTTACTGCTCTATTTGCTAGCTCCAGTGCCGCTGCAGATGTCTGTGCCGCTGCCTGACTGGCTGGTACCTTTATAGGAGCCCTAGTCAGTGAAGCCCCGCCCCCTAATCAGGGCTCAGCTTTTCTCCCAGCACAAAGCCCCTCCAAGCCTCTACACATACAGATACTACCAATACGAAACCAAACACACACATATACCTTCTCCTCCAACAGAACTCCCACTCAAACTCCCGTGTTTACAGCACTGTTTGCTAGCTGCTGTGCCGCTGCTTGACTGGCTGCTACCTTTATAGGACCCCTAGTCAGTGAAGCCCCGCCCCCTTATCAGGGCTCAGCTTCTCTCCCAGCACAAAGCCTCTACGCATACAGATACTACCAATACAAAACCAAACACACACAAATACCTTCTCCTCCAACAGAAGTCCCACTCAAACTCCCCTGTTTACAGCACTGTTTGCTAGCTGCTGTGCCGCTGCCTGACTGGCTGCTACCTTTATAGGACCCCTAGTCAGTGAAGCCCCGCCCCCTAATCAGGGCTCAGCTTCTCTTCCAGCACAAAGCCCCTCCAAGCCTCTACACATACAGATACTACCAATACAAAACCAAACACACACAAATACCTTCTCCTCCAACAGAACTCCCTCTCAAACTCCCCTGTTTACAGCTCAGTTTTGTAGCTCCTGTTCCGCTGCAGCTGTCTGTGCCCCTGCCTGACTGGCTGCTCCCTTTATAGGACCCCTCGTCAGTGAAGCCCCGCCCCCTAATCAGGGCTCAGCTTCGCTCCCAGCACAAAGCCCCTCCAAGCCTCTACACATACAGATACTACCAATACAATACCAAACACACACACAAATACCTTCTCCTCCAACAGAAGTCCCACTCAAACTCCCCTGTTTACAGCTCTGTTTGCTAGCTCCTGTGCCGCTGCCTGACTGGCTGCTACCTTTATAGGACCCCTAGTCAGAGAAGCCCCGCCCCCTAATCAGGGCTCAGCTTCGCTCCCAGCACAAAGCCCCTCCAAGCCTCTACTCATACAGATACTACCAATACAATACCAAACACACACACAAATACCTTCTCCTCCAACAGAAGTCCCACTCAAACTCCCCTGTTTACAGCTCGGTTTGCTAGCTCCTGTGCCGCTGCCTGACTGGCTGCTACCTTTATAGGACCCCTAGTCAGTGAAGCCCCGCCCCCTAATCAGGGCTCAGCTTTTCTCCCAGCACAAAGCCCCTCCAAGCCTCTACACATACAGATACTACCAATACGAAACCAAACAGAAACATATACCTTCTCCTCCAACAGAACTCCCACTCAAACTCCCGTGTTTACAGCACTGTTTGCTAGCTGCTGTGCCGCTGCCTGACTGGCTGCTACCTTTATAGGACCCCTAGTCAGTGAAGCCCCGCCCCCTTATCAGGGCTCAGCTTCTCTCCCAGCACAAAGCCTCTACACATACAAATACAGATACCACCAATACAAAACCAAACACACACACAAATACCTTCTCCTCCAACAGAACTCCCACTCAAACTCCCCTGTTTACAGCTCTGTTTGCTAGCTCCTGTGCCGCTGCAGCTGTCTGTGCCGCTGCCTGACTAGCTGCTACCTTCATAGGACCCCTAGTCAGTGAAGCCCCGCCCCCTAATCAGGGCTCAGCTTCTCTCCCAGCACAAAGCCCCTACACATTCAGATACTACCAATACAAAACCGGACACACACAAGTATCTTCTCCTCCAACAGAACTCCCACTCAAACTCCCCTGTTTACAGCACTGTTTGCTAGCTCCTGTGCCGCTACCTGACTGGAGGCTTCCTTCATAGGACCCCTAGTCATTGAAGCCCCGCCCCCTAATCAGGGATCAGCTTCTCTCCCAGAACAAAGCACCTACACAAACAGATACCACCAATACAAAACCAAACACACACAAGTATCTTCTCCTCCAACAGAACTCCCACTCAAACTCCCCTGTTTACAGCACTGTTTGCTAGCTCCTGTGCCGCTGCAGCTGTCTGTTCCGCTGCCTGACTGGCTGCTCCCTTTATAGGACCCCTAGTCACTGAAGCCCCGCCCCCTAATCAGGGCTCAGCTTCTCTCCCAGCACAAAGCCCCTCCAAGCCTCTACACATACAGATACTACCAATACAAAACCAAACAAACACACAAATACCTTCTCCTCCAACAGAACTCCCACTCAAACTCCCCTGGTTACAGCTCTGTTTGTTAGCTCCTGTGCCGCTGCCTGACTGGCTGCTACCTTTATAGGACCCCTAGTCAGGCAAGTCCCGCCCCCTAATCAGGGCTCAGCTTCTCTCCCAGAACAAAGCCCCTACACATACAGGTACTACCAATACAAAACCAAACACACACAAATATCTTCTCCTCCAACAGAACTCCCACTCAAACTCCCCTGTTTACAGCACTGTTGCTAGCTCCTGTGCCACTGCAGCTGTCTGTTCCGCTGCCTGACTGGCTGCTCCCTTTATAGGACCCCTAGTCACTGAAGCCCCGCCCCCTAATCGAGGCTCAGCTTCTCTCCCAGCACAAAGCCCCTCCAAGCCTCTACACATACAGATACTACCAATACAAAACCAAACACACACAAATATCTTCTCCTCCAACGGAACTCCCACTCCAACTCCCCTGTTTACAGCTCTGTTTTCTAGCTCCTGTGCCGTTGCAGCTGTCTGTTCCGCTTCCTGACTAGCTGCTACCTTTGTCGGACCCCTAGTCAGTGAAGTCCCGCCCCCTAATCAGGGCTCAGCTTCTCTCCCAGCACAAAGCCCCTACACATAAAGATACCACCAATACAAAACCAAACACACAAAAATACCTTCTCCTCCAACAGAACTCCCACTCAAACTCCCCTTTTTACAGCTCTGTTTGCTAGCTCCTGTGCCGCTGCAGCTGTCTGTTCCGCTGCCTGACTGGCTGCTCCCTTTATAGGACCCCTAGTCAGTGAAGCCCCGCCCCCTAATCGGGGCTCAGCTTCTCTCCCAGCTCAAAGCCCCTCCAAGCCTCTACACGTACAGATACTACCAATACAAAACCAGACACACACAAATACCTTCTCCTCCAACGGAACTCCCACTCAAACTCCCCTGTTTACAGCTCTGTTTGCTAGCTCCTGTGCCGCTGCAGCTGTGTGTGCCGCTACCTTTATACGACCCCTAGTCAGTGAAGCTCCGCCCCCTAATCAGGGCTCAGCTTCTCTCCCAGAACAAAGCACCTACACAAATAGATACCACCAATACAAAACCAAACACACACAAATATCTTCTCCTCCAACAGAACTCCCACTCAAACTCCCCTGTTTACAGCACTGTTTGCTAGCTCCTGTGCCGCTGCAGCTGTCTGTTCCGCTGCGTGACTGGCTGCTCCCTTTATAGGACCCCTAGTCAGTGAAGCCCCGCCCCCTAATCAGGGCTCAGCTTCTCTCCCAGCACAAAGCTCTTCCAAGCCTCTACACATACAGATACTACCAATACAAAACCAAACACAAGTAAACACCTTCTCCTCCAACAGAAGTCCCACTCAAACTCCCCTGTTTACAGCTCTGTTTGCTAGCTCCTGTGCCGCTGCCTGATGGCGGCTACCTTCATAGGACCCCTAGTCATTGAAGCCCCGCCCCCTAATCACGGCTCAGCTTCTGTCCCAGCACAAAGCCCCTCCAAGCCTCTACACATACACATACTACCAATACAAAACCAAACACACATAAATACCTTCTCCTCCAACAGAAGTCCCACTCAAACTCCCCTGTTTACAGCTCTGTTTGCTAGCTCCTGTGCCGCTGCCTGACTGGCTGCTACCTTTATGGGAACCCTAGTCAGGGAAGCCCTGCCCCCTAACCAGGGCTCAGCTTCTCTCCCAGCACAAAGCCTCTACACATACAGATACTACCAATAAAAAACCAAACACACACAAATACCTTCTTCTCCAACAGAACTCCCACTCAAACTCCCCTGTTTACAGCTCTGTTTGCTAGCTCCTGTGCCGCTGCAGCTGTCTGTGCCGCTGCCTGACTAGCTGCTACCTTCATAGGACCCCTAGTCTGTGAAGCCCCGCCCCCTAATCAGGGCTCAGCTTCTCTCCCAGCACAAAGCCCCTACAAGCCTCTACACATACAGATACCACCAATACAAAACCAAACACACACACAAATACCTTCTCCTCCAACAGAACTCCCACTCAAACTCCCCTGTTTACAGCTCTGTTTGCTAGCTCCTGTGCCGCTGCAGCTGTCTGTGCCGCTGCCTGACTAGCTGCTACCTTCATAGGACCCCTAGTCTGTGATGCCCCGCCCCCTAATCAGGGCTCAGCTTCTCTCCCAGCACAAAGCCCCTCCAAGCCTCTACACATACAGATACCACCAATACAAAACCAAACACACACATATACCATCTCCTCCAACAGAACTCCCACTCAAACTCCCCTGTTCACAGCTTTGTTTGCTAGTTCCTGTGCCGCTGCAGCTGTCTGTGCCGCTGCCTGACTGGCTGCTCCCTTTATAGGACCCCTAGTCAGTGAATCCCCGCCCCCTAATCAGGGCTCAGCTTCTCTCCCAGCACAAAGCCCCTACACATACAGATTCTAAAAATCCAAAACCAAACACACACAAATACCTTCTCCTCCAACAGAACTCCACTCAAAATCCCCTGTTTACAGCTCTGTTTGCTATCTCCTGTGCCGCTGCAGCTGTGTGTGCCGCTACCTTTATACGACCCCTAGTCAGTGAAGCTCCGCCCCCTAATCAGGGCTCAGCTTCTCTCCCAGCGCAAGGCCCCTACACATACAGATACTACCAATACAAAACCAAACACACACAAATACCTTCTCCTCCAACAGAACTCCCACTCAAACTCCCCTGTTTACAGCTCTGTTTGCTAGCTCCTGTGCCGCTGCAGCTGTCTGTGCCGCTGCCTGACTGGCTGCTACCTTCATAGGACCCCTAGTCAGTGAAGCCCCGCCCCCTAATCAGGGCTCAGCTTCTCTCCCAGCACAAAGCCCCTACTCATACAGATACTACCAATACAAAACCAAACAAACACAAATACCTTCTCCTCCAACGGAACTCCCACTCAAACTCCCCTGTTTACAGCTCTGTTTGCTAGCTCCTGTGCCGCTGCAGCTGTCTGTGCCGCTGCCTGACTGGCTGCTCCCTTTATAGGACCCCTAGTCAGTGAATCCCCGCCCCCTAATCAGGACTCAGCTTCTCACCCAGCACAAAGCCCCTACACATACAGATACTACCAATACAAAACCAAACAAACACAAATACCTTCTCCTCCAACGGAACTCCCACTCAAACTCCCCTGTTTACAGCTCTGTTTGCTAGCTCCTGTGCCGCTGCAGCTGTGTGTGCCGCTACCTTTCTACGACCCCTAGTCAGTGAAGCTCCTCCCCCTAATCAGGGCTCAGCTTCTCTCCCAGCACAAGGCCCCTACACATACAGATACTACCAATACAAAACCAAACACACACAAATACCTTCTCCTCCAACGGAACTCCCACTCAAACTCCCCTGTTTACAGCTCTGTTTGCTAGCTCCTGTGCCGCTGCAGCTGTCTGTGCCGCTGCCTGACTAGCTGCTACCTTCATAGGACCCCTAGTCAGTGAAGCCCCGCCCCCTAATCAGGGCTCAGCTTCTCTCCCAGCACAAAGCCCCTACACATACAGATACTACCAATAAAAAACCAAACACACACAAATACCTTCTTCTCCAACAGAACTCCCACTCAAACTCCCCTGTTTACAGCTCTGTTTGCGAGCTCCTGTGCCGCTGCAGCTGTCTGTGCCGCTGCCTGACTAGCTGCTACCTTCATAGGACCCCTAGTCTGTGAAGCCCCGCCCCCTAATCAGGGCTCAGCTTCTCTCCCAGCACAAAGCCCCTACAAGCCTCTACACATACAGATACCACCAATACAAAACCAAACACACGCACAAATACCTTCTCCTCCAACAGAACTCCCACTCAAAATCCCCTGTTTACAGCTCTGTTTGCTAGCTCCTGTGCCGCTGCAGCTGTGTGTGCCGCTACCTTTATACGACCCCTAGTCAGTGAAGCTCCGCCCCCTAATCAGGGCTCAGCTTCTCTCCCAGCGCAAGGCCCCTACACATACAGATACTACCAATACAAAACCAAACACACACAAATACCTTCTTCTCCAACAGAACTCCCACTCAAACTCCCCTGTTTACAGCACTGTTTGCTAGCTCCTGTGCCGCTGCAGCTGTCTGTTCCGCTGCCTGACTGGCTGCTCCCTTTATAGGACCCCTAGTCACTGAAGCCCCGCCCCCTAATCAGGGCTCAGCTTCTCTCCCAGCACAAAGCCCCTCCAAGCCTCTACACATACAGATACTACCAATACAAAACCAAACAAACACACAAATACCTTCTCCTCCAACAGAACTCCCACTCAAACTCCCCTGTTTACAGCTCTGTTTGTTAGCTCCTGTGCCGCTGCCTGACTGGCTGCTACCTTTATAGGACCCCTAGTCAGGCAAGTCCCGCCCCTAATCAGGGCTCAGCTTCTCTCCCAGAACAAAGCCCCTACACATACAGGTACTACCAATACAAAACCAAACACACACAAATATCTTCTCCTCCAACAGAACTCCCACTCAAATTCCCCTGTTTACAGCACTGTTGCTAGCTCCTGTGCCACTGCAGCTGTCTGTTCCGCTGCCTGACTGGCTGCTCCCTTTATAGGACCCCTAGTCACTGAAGCCCCGCCCCCTAATCGAGGCTCAGCTTCTCTCCCAGCACAAAGCCCCTCCAAGCCTCTACACATACAGATACTACCAATACAAAACCAGACACACACAAAAACCTTCTCCTCCAACGGAACTCCCACTCCAACTCCCCTGTTTACAGCTCTGTTTTCTAGCTCCTGTGCCGTTGCAGCTGTCTGTGCCGCTTCCTGACTAGCTGCTACCTTTGTCGGACCCCTAGTCAGTGAAGTCCCGCCCCCTAATCAGGGCTCAGCTTCTCTCCCAGCACAAAGCCCCTACACATAAAGATACCACCAATACAAAACCAAACACACAAAAATACCTTCTCCTCCAACAGAACTCCCACTCAAACTCCCCTTTTTACAGCTCTGTTTGCTAGCTCCTGTGCCGCTGCAGCTGTCTGTTCCGCTGCCTGACTGGCTGCTCCCTTTATAGGACCCCTAGTCAGTGAAGCCCCGCCCCCTAATCGGGGCTCAGCTTCTCTCCCAGCACAAAGCCCCTCCAAGCCTCTACACGTACAGATACTACCAATACAAAACCAGACACACACAAATACCTTCTCCTCCAACGGAACTCCCACTCCAACTCCCCTGTTTACAGCTCTGTTTTCTAGCTCCTGTGCGGCTGCAGCTGTCTGTGCCGCTGCCTGACTAGCTGCTACCTTTGTAGGACCCCTAGTCAGTGAAGCCCCGCCCCCTAATCAGGGCTCAGCTTCTCTCCCAGCACAAAGCCCCTACACATACAGATACTACCAATACAAAACCAAACACACACAAATACCTTCTCCAACAGAAGTCCCACACAAACTCACCTGTTTACAGCTCTGTTTGCTGGCTCCTGTGCCACTGCAGCTGTCTGTGCCGCTGCCTGCCTGGCTGCTACCTTCATAGGTCCCCTAGTCAGTGAATCCCCGCCCCCTAATCAGGGCTCAGCTTCTCTCCCAGCACAAAGCCCCTACACATACAGATACTAAAAATACAAAACCAAACAGACACAAATACCTTCTCCTCCAACAGAACTCCACTCAAAATCCCCTGTTTACAGCTCTGTTTGCTAGCTCCTGTGCTGCTGCAGCTGTCTGTGCCGCTGCCTGACTGACTGCTCCCTTTATAGGACCCCTAGTCAGTGAAGCCCCGCCCCCTAATCAGGGCTCAGCTTCTCTCCCAGCACAAAGCCCCTACACATACAGATACTACCAATACAAAACCAAACAAACACAAATACCTTCTCCTCCAACGGAACTCCCACTCAAACTCCCCTGTTTACAGCTCTGTTTGCTAGCTCCTGTGCCGCTGCAGCTGTGTGTGCCGCTACCTTTATACGACCCCTAGTCAGTGAAGCTCCTCCCCCTAATCAGGGCTCAGCTTCTCTCCCAGCACAAGGCCCCTACACATACAGATACTACCAATACAAAACCAAACACACACAAATACCTTCTCCTCCAACGGAACTCCCACTCAAACTCCCCTGTTTACAGCTCTGTTTGCGAGCTCCTGTGCCGCTGCAGCTGTCTGTGCCGCTGCCTGACTAGCTGCTACCTTCATAGGACCCCTAGTCTGTGAAGCCCCGCCCCCTAATCAGGGCTCAGCTTCTCTCCCAGCACAAAGCCCCTACAAGCCTCTACACATACAGATACCACCAATACAAAACCAAACACACACACAAATACCTTCTCCTCCAACAGAACTCCCACTCAAACTCCCCTGTTTACAGCTCTGTTTGCTAGCTCCTGTGCCGCTGCAGCTGTCTGTGCCGCTGCCTGACTAGCTGCTACCTTCATAGGACCCCTAGTCTGTGAAGCCCCGCCCCCTAATCAGGGCTCAGCTTCTCTCCCAGCACAAAGCCCCTCCAAGCCTCTACACATACAGATACCACCAATACAAAACCAAACACACACATATACCATCTCCTCCAACAGAACTCCCACTCAAACTCCCCTGTTCACAGCTTTGTTTGCTAGTTCCTGTGCCGCTGCAGCTGTCTGTGCCGCTGCCTGACTGGCTGCTCCCTTTATAGGACCCCTAGTCAGTGAATCCCCGCCCCCTAATCAGGGCTCAGCTTCTCTCCCAGCACAAAGCCCCTACACATACAGATACTAAAAATCCAAAACCAAACACACACAAATACCTTCTCCTCCAACAGAACTCCACTCAAAATCCCCTGTTTACAGCTCTGTTTGCTATCTCCTGTGCCGCTGCGTGTGCCGCTACCTTTATACGACCCCTAGTCAGTGAAGCTCCGCCCCCTAATCAGGGCTCAGCTTCTCTCCCAGCGCAAGGCCCCTACACATACAGATACTACCAATACAAAACCAAACACACACAAATACCTTCTCCTCCAACAGAACTCCCACTCGAACTCCCCTGTTTACAGCTCTGTTTGCTAGCTCCTGTGCCGCTGCAGCTGTCTGTGCCGCTGCCTGACTGGCTGCTACCTTCATAGGACCCCTAGTCAGTGAAGCCCCGCCCCCTAATCAGGGCTCAGCTTCTCTCCCAGCACAAAGCCCCTACTCATACAGATACTACCAATACAAAACCAAACAAACACAAATACCTTCTCCTCCAACGGAACTCCCACTCAAACTCCCCTGTTTACAGCTCTGTTTGCTAGCTCCTGTGCCGCTGCAGCTGTCTGTGCCGCTGCCTGACTGGCTGCTCCCTTTATAGGACCTCTAGTCAGTGAATCCCCGCCCCCTAATCAGGGCTCAGCTTCTCTCCCAGCACAAAGCCCCTACACATACAGATACTAAAAATACAAAACCAAACACACACAAATACCTTCTCCTCCAACAGAACTCCACTCAAAATCCCCTGTTTACAGCTCTGTTTGCTAGCTCCTGTGCTGCTGCAGCTGTCTGTGCCGCTGCCTGACTGGCTGCTCCCTTTATAGGACCCCTAGTCAGTGAAGCCCCGCCCCCTAATCAGGGCTCAGCTTCTCACCCAGCACAAAGCCCCTACACATACAGATACTACCAATACAAAACCAAACAAACACAAATACCTTCTCCTCCAACGGAACTCCCACTCAAACTCCCCTGTTTACAGCTCTGTTTGCTAGCTCCTGTGCCGCTGCAGCTGTGTGTGCCGCTACCTTTCTACGACCCCTAGTCAGTGAAGCTCCTCCCCCTAATCAGGGCTCAGCTTCTCTCCCAGCACAAGGCCCCTACACATACAGATACTACCAATACAAAACCAAACACACACAAATACCTTCTCCTCCAACGGAACTCCCACTCAAACTCCCCTGTTTACAGCTCTGTTTGCTAGCTCCTGTGCCGCTGCAGCTGTCTGTGCCGCTGCCTGACTAGCTGCTACCTTCATAGGACCCCTAGTCAGTGAAGCCCCGCCCCCTAATCAGGGCTCAGCTTCTCTCCCAGCACAAAGCCCCTACACATACAGATACTACCAATAAAAAACCAAACACACACAAATACCTTCTTCTCCAACAGAACTCCCACTCAAACTCCCCTGTTTACAGCTCTGTTTGCGAGCTCCTGTGCCGCTGCAGCTGTCTGTGCCGCTGCCTGACTAGCTGCTACCTTCATAGGACCCCTAGTCTGTGAAGCCCCGCCCCCTAATCAGGGCTCAGCTTCTCTCCCAGCACAAAGCCCCTACAAGCCTCTACACATACAGATACCACCAATACAAAACCAAACACACGCACAAATACCTTCTCCTCCAACAGAACTCCCACTCAAAATCCCCTGTTTACAGCTCTGTTTGCTAGCTCCTGTGCCGCTGCAGCTGTGTGTGCCGCTACCTTTATACGACCCCTAGTCAGAGAAGCTCCGCCCCCTAATCAGGGCTCAGCTTCTCTCCCAGCGCAAGGCCCCTACACATACAGATACTACCAATACAAAACCAAACACACACAAATACCTTCTTCTCCAACAGAACTCCCACTCAAACTCCCCTGTTTACAGCACTGTTTGCTAGCTCCTGTGCCGCTGCAGCTGTCTGTTCCGCCGCCTGACTGGCTGCTCCCTTTATAGGACCCCTAGTCACTGAAGCCCCGCCCCCTAATCAGGGCTCAGCTTCTCTCCCAGCACAAAGCCCCTCCAAGCCTCTACACATACAGATTCTACCAATACAAAACCAAACAAACACACAAATACCTTCTCCTCCAACAGAACTCCCACTCAAACTCCCCTGTTTACAGCTCTGTTTGTTAGCTCCTGTGCCGCTGCCTGACTGGCTGCTACCTTTATAGGACCCCTAGTCAGGCAAGTCCCGCCCCCTAATCAGGGCTCAGCTTCTCTCCCAGAACAAAGCCCCTACACATACAGGTACTACCAATACAAAACCAAACACACACAAATATCTTCTCCTCCAACAGAACTCCCACTCAAATTCCCCTGTTTACAGCACTGTTGCTAGCTCCTGTGCCACTGCAGCTGTCTGTTCCGCTGCCTGACTGGCTGCTCCCTTTATAGGACCCCTAGTCACTGAAGCCCCGCCCCCTAATCGAGGCTCAGCTTCTCTCCCAGCACAAAGCCCCTCCAAGCCTCTACACATACAGATACTACCAATACAAAACCAGACACACACAAAAACCTTCTCCTCCAACGGAACTCCCACTCCAACTCCCCTGTTTACAGCTCTGTTTTCTAGCTCCTGTGCCGTTGCAGCTGTCTGTGCCGCTTCCTGACTAGCTGCTACCTTTGTCGGACCCCTAGTCAGTGAAGTCCCGCCCCCTAATCAGGGCTCAGCTTCTCTCCCAGCACAAAGCCCCTACACATAAAGATACCACCAATACAAAACCAAACACACAAAAATACCTTCTCCTCCAACAGAAGTCCCACACAAACTCACATGTTTACAGCTCTGTTTGCTGGCTCCTGTGCCACTGCAGCTGTCTGTGCCGCTGCCTGCCTGGCTGCTACCTTCATAGGTCCCCTAGTCAGTGAAGCACCGCCCCCTAATCAGGGCTCAGCTTCTCTCGCAGCACAAAGCCCCTACAAGCCTCTACACATACAGATACCACCAATACAAAACCAAACACACACATATACCATCTCCCCCAACAGAAATCCCACTCAAACTCCCCTGTTTACAGCTCTGTTTGCTAGTTCCTGTGCCGCTGCAGCTGTCTGTGCCGCTGCCTGACTGGCTGCTCCCTTTATAGGACCCCTAGTCAGTGAATCCCCGCCCCCTAATCAGGGCTCAGCTTCTCTCCCAGCACAAAGCCCCTACACATACAGATACTAAAAATACAAAACCAAACAGACACAAATACCTTCTCCTCCAACAGAACTCCACTCAAAATCCCCTGTTTACAGCTCTGTTTGCTAGCTCCTGTGCTGCTGCAGCTGTCTGTGCCGCTGCCTGACTGGCTGCTCCCTTTATAGGACCCCTAGTCAGTGAAGCCCCGCCCCCTAATCAGGGCTCAGCTTCTCTCCCAGCACAAAGCCCCTACACATACAGATACTACCAATACAAAACCAAACAAACACAAATACCTTCTCCTCCAACGGAACTCCCACTCAAACTCCCCTGTTTACAGCTCTGTTTGCTAGCTCCTGTGCCGCTGCAGCTGTGTGTGCCGCTACCTTTATACGACCCCTAGTCAGTGAAGCTCCTCCCCCTAATCAGGGCTCAGCTTCTCTCCCAGCACAAGGCCCCTACACATACAGATACTACCAATACAAAACCAAACACACACAAATACCTTCTCCTCCAACGGAACTCCCACTCAAACTCCCCTGTTTACAGCTCTGTTTGCTAGCTCCTGTGCCGCTGCAGCTGTCTGTGCCGCTGCCTGACTAGCTGCTACCTTCATAGGACCCCTAGTCAGTGAAGCCCCGTCCCCGAATCAGGGCTCAGCTTCTCTCTCAGCACAAAGCCCCTACACATACAGATACTACCAATACAAAACCAGACACACACACAAACACCTTCTCCTCCAACAGAACTCCCACTACAACTCCCCTGTTTACAGCTCTGTTTGCTGGCTCCTGTGCCGCTGCCTGACTGTCTGCTACCTTTATAGGACCCCTAGTCAGTGAAGCCCCGCCCCCTAACCGGTGCTCAGCTTCTCTCCCAGCACAAAGCCCCGACACATTCAGATACTACCAATACAAAACCAAACACAGACAAATATCTTCTCCTCCAACAGAACTCCCACTCAAACTCCCCTGTTTACAGCACTGTTTGCTAGCTCCTGTGCCGCTGCAGCTGTCTGTTCCGCTGCCTGACTGGCTGCTCCCTTTATAGGACCCCTAGTCTGTGAAGCCCCGCCCCCTAATCAGGGCTCAGCTTCTCTCCCAGCACAAAGCCCCTACACATACAGATACTAAAAATACAAAACCAAACACACACAAATACCTTCTCCTCCAACAGAACTCCACTCAAAATCCCCTGTTTACAGCTCTGTTTGCTAGCTCCTGTGCTGCTGCAGCTGTCTGTGCCGCTGCCTGACTGGCTGCTCCCTTTATAGGACCCCTAGTCAGTGAAGCCCCGCCCCCTAATCAGGGCTCAGCTTCTCTCCCAGCACAAAGCCCCTACACATACAGATACTACCAATACAAAACCAAACAAACACAAATACCTTCTCCTCCAACGGAACTCCCACTCAAACTCCCCTGTTTACAGCTCTGTTTGCTAGCTCCTGTGCCGCTGCAGCTGTCTGTGCCGCTGCCTGACTAGCTGCTACCTTCATAGGACCCCTAGTCAGTGAAGCCCCGCCCCCTAATCAGGGCTCAGCTTCTCTCCCAGCACAAAGCCCCTACACATACAGATACTACCAATAAAAAACCAAACACACACAAATACCTTCTTCTCCAACAGAACTCCCACTCAAACTCCCCTGTTTACAGCTCTGTTTGCGAGCTCCTGTGCCGCTGCAGCTGTCTGTGCCGCTGCCTGACTAGCTGCTACCTTCATAGGACCCCTAGTCTGTGAAGCCCCGCCCCGTAATCAGGGCTCAGCTTCTCTCCCAGCACAAAGCCCCTACAAGCCTCTACACATACAGATACCACCAATACAAAACCAAACACACGCACAAATACCTTCTCCTCCAACAGAACTCCCACTCAAAATCCCCTGTTTACAGCTCTGTTTGCTAGCTCCTGTGCCGCTGCAGCTGTGTGTGCCGCTACCTTTATACGACCCCTAGTCAGTGAAGCTCCGCCCCCTAATCAGGGCTCAGCTTCTCTCCCAGCGCAAGGCCCCTACACATACAGATACTACCAATACAAAACCAAACACACACAAATACCTTCTTCTCCAACAGAACTCCCACTCAAACTCCCCTGTTTACAGCACTGTTTGCTAGCTCCTGTGCCGCTGCAGCTGTCTGTTCCGCTGCCTGACTGGCTGCTCCCTTTATAGGACCCCTAGTCACTGAAGCCCCGCCCCCTAATCAGGGCTCAGCTTCTCTCCCAGCACAAAGCCCCTCCAAGCCTCTACACATACAGATACTACCAATACAAAACCAAACAAACACACAAATACCTTCTCCTCCAACAGAACTCCCACTCAAACTCCCCTGTTTACAGCTCTGTTTGTTAGCTCCTGTGCCGCTGCCTGACTGGCTGCTACCTTTATAGGACCCCTAGTCAGGCAAGTCCCGCCCCCTAATCAGGGCTCAGCTTCTCTCCCAGAACAAAGCCCCTACACATACAGGTACTACCAATACAAAACCAAACACACACAAATATCTTCTCCTCCAACAGAACTCCCACTCAAATTCCCCTGTTTACAGCACTGTTGCTAGCTCCTGTGCCACTGCAGCTGTCTGTTCCGCTGCCTGACTGGCTGCTCCCTTTATAGGACCCCTAGTCACTGAAGCCCCGCCCCCTAATCGAGGCTCAGCTTCTCTCCCAGCACAAAGCCCCTCCAAGCCTCTACACATACAGATACTACCAATACAAAACCAGACACACACAAAAACCTTCTCCTCCAACGGAACTCCCACTCCAACTCCCCTGTTTACAGCTCTGTTTTCTAGCTCCTGTGCCGTTGCAGCTGTCTGTGCCGCTTCCTGACTAGCTGCTACCTTTGTCGGACCCCTAGTCAGTGAAGTCCCGCCCCCTAATCAGGGCTCAGCTTCTCTCCCAGCACAAAGCCCCTACACATACAGATACTACCAATACAAAACCAAACACACACAAATACCTTCTCCAACAGAAGTCCCACACAAACTCACCTGTTTACAGCTCTGTTTGCTGGCTCCTGTGCCACTGCAGCTGTCTGTGCCGCTGCCTGCCTGGCTGCTACCTTCATAGGTCCCCTAGTCAGTGAAGCACCGCCCCCTAATCAGGGCTCAGCTTCTCTCGCAGCACAAAGCCCCTACAAGCCTCTACACATACAGATACCACCAATACAAAACCAAACACACACATATACCATCTCCCCCAACAGAAATCCCACTCAAACTCCCCTGTTTACAGCTCTGTTTGCTAGTTCCTGTGCCGCTGCAGCTGTCTGTGCCGCTGCCTGACTGGCTGCTCCCTTTATAGGACCCCTAGTCAGTGAATCCCCGCCCCCTAATCAGGGCTCAGCTTCTCTCCCAGCACAAAGCCCCTACACATACAGATACTAAAAATACAAAACCAAACAGACACAAATACCTTCTCCTCCAACAGAACTCCACTCAAAATCCCCTGTTTACAGCTCTGTTTGCTAGCTCCTGTGCTGCTGCAGCTGTCTGTGCCGCTGCCTGACTGGCTGCTCCCTTTATAGGACCCCTAGTCAGTGAAGCCCCGCCCCCTAATCAGGGCTCAGCTTCTCTCCCAGCACAAAGCCCCTACACATACAGATACTACCAATACAAAACCAAACAAACACAAATACCTTCTCCTCCAACGGAACTCCCACTCAAACTCCCCTGTTTACAGCTCTGTTTGCTAGCTCCTGTGCCGCTGCAGCTGTGTGTGCCGCTACCTTTATACGACCCCTAGTCAGTGAAGCTCCTCCCCCTAATCAGGGCTCAGCTTCTCTCCCAGCACAAGGCCCCTACACATACAGATACTACCAATACAAAACCAAACACACACAAATACCTTCTCCTCCAACGGAACTCCCACTCAAACTCCCCTGTTTACAGCTCTGTTTGCTAGCTCCTGTGCCGCTGCAGCTGTCTGTGCCGCTGCCTGACTAGCTGCTACCTTCATAGGACCCCTAGTCAGTGAAGCCCCGTCCCCGAATCAGGGCTCAGCTTCTCTCTCAGCACAAAGCCCCTACACATACAGATACTACCAATACAAAACCAGACACACACACAAACACCTTCTCCTCCAACAGAACTCCCACTACAACTCCCCTGTTTACAGCTCTGTTTGCTGGCTCCTGTGCCGCTGCCTGACTGTCTGCTACCTTCATAGGACCCCTAGTCAGTGAAGCCCCGCCCCCTAATCAGGGCTCAGCTTCTCTCCCAGCACAAAGCCCCTACACATACAGATACCACCAATACAAAACCAAACACACGCACAAATACCTTCTCCTCCAACAGAACTCCCACTCAAAATCCCCTGTTTACAGCTCTGTTTGCTAGCTCCTGTGCCGCTGCAGCTGTGTGTGCCGCTACCTTTATACTACCCCTAGTCAGTGAAGCTCCGCCCCCTAATCAGGGCTCAGCTTCTCTCCCAGCGCAAGGCCCCTACACATACAGATACTACCAATACAAAACCAAACACACACAAATACCTTCTTCTCCAACAGAACTCCCACTCAAACTCCCCTGTTTACAGCACTGTTTGCTAGCTCCTGTGCCGCTGCAGCTGTCTGTTCCGCTGCCTGACTGGCTGCTCCCTTTATAGGACCCCTAGTCACTGAAGCCCCGCCCCCTAATCAGGGCTCAGCTTCTCTCCCAGCACAAAGCCCCTCCAAGCCTCTACACATACAGATACTACCAATACAAAACCAAACAAACACACAAATACCTTCTCCTCCAACAGAACTCCCACTCAAACTCCCCTGTTTACAGCTCTGTTTGTTAGCTCCTGTGCCGCTGCCTGACTGGCTGCTACCTTTATAGGACCCCTAGTCAGGCAAGTCCCGCCCCCTAATCAGGGCTCAGCTTCTCTCCCAGAACAAAGCCCCTACACATACAGGTACTACCAATACAAAACCAAACACACACAAATATCTTCTCCTCCAACAGAACTCCCACTCAAATTCCCCTGTTTACAGCACTGTTGCTAGCTCCTGTGCCACTGCAGCTGTCTGTTCCGCTGCCTGACTGGCTGCTCCCTTTATAGGACCCCTAGTCACTGAAGCCCCGCCCCCTAATCGAGGCTCAGCTTCTCTCCCAGCACAAAGCCCCTCCAAGCCTCTACACATACAGATACTACCAATACAAAACCAGACACACACAAAAACCTTCTCCTCCAACGGAACTCCCACTCCAACTCCCCTGTTTACAGCTCTGTTTTCTAGCTCCTGTGCCATTGCAGCTGTCTGTGCCGCTTCCTGACTAGCTGCTACCTTTGTCGGACCCCTAGTCAGTGAAGTCCCGCCCCCTAATCAGGGCTCAGCTTCTCTCCCAGCACAAAGCCCCTACACATAAAGATACCACCAATACAAAACCAAACACACAAAAATACCTTCTCCTCCAACAGAACTCCCACTCAAATTCCCCTGTTTACAGCACTGTTGCTAGCTCCTGTGCCACTGCAGCTGTCTGTTCCGCTGCCTGACTGGCTGCTCCCTTTATAGGACCCCTAGTCAGTGAAGCCCCGCCCCCTAATCGGGGCTCAGCTTCTCTCCCAGCACAAAGCCCCTCCAAGCCTCTACACGTACAGATACTACCAATACAAAACCAGACACACACAAATACCTTCTCCTCCAACGGAACTCCCACTCCAACTCCCCTGTTTACACCTCTGTTTTCTAGCTCCTGTGCCGCTGCAGCTGTCTGTGCCGCTGCCTGACTAGCTGCTACCTTTGTAGGACCCCTAGTCAGTGAAGCCCCGCCCCCTAATCAGGGCTCAGCTTCTCTCCCAGCACAAAGCCCCTACACATACAGATACTACCAATACAAAACCAAACACACACAAATACCTTCTCCAACAGAAGTCCCACACAAACTCACATGTTTACAGCTCTGTTTGCTGGCTCCTGTGCCACTGCAGCTGTCTGTGCCGCTGCCTGCCTGCTACCTTCATAGGTCCCCTAGTCAGTGAAGCACCGCCCCCTAATCAGGGCTCAGCTTCTCTCGCAGCACAAAGCCCCTACAAGCCTCTACACATACAGATACCACCAATACAAAACCAAACACACACATATACCATCTCCCCCAACAGAAATCCCACTCAAACTCCCCTGTTTACAGCTCTGTTTGCTAGTTCCTGTGCCGCTGCAGCTGTCTGTGCCGCTGCCTGACTGGCTGCTCCCTTTATAGGACCCCTAGTCAGTGAATCCCCGCCCCCTAATCAGGGCTCAGCTTCTCTCCCAGCACAAAGCCCCTACACATACAGATACTAAAAATACAAAACCAAACAGACACAAATACCTTCTCCTCCAACAGAACTCCACTCAAAATCCCCTGTTTACAGCTCTGTTTGCTAGCTCCTGTGCTGCTGCAGCTGTCTGTGCCGCTGCCTGACTGGCTGCTCCCTTTATAGGACCCCTAGTCAGTGAAGCCCCGCCCCCTAATCAGGGCTCAGCTTCTCTCCCAGCACAAAGCCCCTACACATACAGATACTACCAATACAAAACCAAACAAACACAAATACCTTCTCCTCCAACGGAACTCCCACTCAAACTCCCCTGTTTACAGCTCTGTTTGCTAGCTCCTGTGCCGCTGCAGCTGTGTGTGCCGCTACCTTTATACGACCCCTAGTCAGTGAAGCTCCTCCCCCTAATCAGGGCTCAGCTTCTCTCCCAGCACAAGGCCCCTACACATACAGATACTACCAATACAAAACCAAACACACACAAATACCTTCTCCTCCAACGGAACTCCCACTCAAACTCCCCTGTTTACAGCTCTGTTTGCTAGCTCCTGTGCCGCTGCAGCTGTCTGTGCCGCTGCCTGACTAGCTGCTACCTTCATAGGACCCCTAGTCAGTGAAGCCCCGTCCCCGAATCAGGGCTCAGCTTCTCTCTCAGCACAAAGCCCCTACACATACAGATACTACCAATACAAAACCAGACACACACACAAACACCTTCTCCTCCAACAGAACTCCCACTACAACTCCCCTGTTTACAGCTCTGTTTGCTGGCTCCTGTGCCGCTGCCTGACTGTCTGCTACCTTTATAGGACCCCTAGTCAGTGAAGCCCCGCCCCCTAACCGGTGCTCAGCTTCTCTCCCAGCACAAAGCCCCGACACATTCAGATACTACCAATACAAAACCAAACACAGACAAATATCTTCTCCTCCAACAGAACTCCCACTCAAACTCCCCTGTTTACAGCACTGTTTGCTAGCTCCTGTGCCGCTGCAGCTGTCTGTTCCGCTGCCTGACTGGCTGCTCCCTTTATAGGACCCCTAGTCTGTGAAGCCCCGCCCCCTAATCAGGGCTCAGCTTCTCTCCCAGCACAAAGCCCCTTCAAGCCTCTACACATACAGATACCACCAATACAAAACCAAACACACGCACAAATACCTTCTCCTCCAACAGAACTCCCACTCAAACTCCCCTGTTTACAGCTCTGTTTGCTAGCTCCTGTGCCGCTGCCTGACTGGCTGCTACCTTTATAGGACCCCTAGTCAGGCAAGTCCCGCCCCCTAATCAGGGCTCAGCTTCTCTCCCAGAACAAAGCCCCTACACATACAGGTACTACCAATACAAAACCAAACACACACAAATATCTTCTCCTCCAACAGAACTCCCACTCAAACTCCCCTGTTTACAGCACTGTTGCTAGCTCCTGTGCCACTGCAGCTGTCTGTTCCGCTGCCTGACTGGCTGCTTTCTTTATAGGACCCCTAGTCACTGAAGCCCCGCCCCCTAATCGAGGCTCAGCTTCTCTCCCAGCACAAAGCCCCTCCAAGCCTCTACACATACAGATACTACCAATACAAAACCAGACACACACAAAAACCTTCTCCTCCAACGGAACTCCCACTCCAACTCCCCTGTTTACAGCTCTGTTTTCTAGCTCCTGTGCCGTTGCAGCTGTCTGTGCCGCTTCCTGACTAGCTGCTACCTTTGTCGGACCCCTAGTCAGTGAAGTCCCGCCCCCTAATCAGGGCTCAGCTTCTCTCCCAGCACAAAGCCCCTACACATAAAGATACCACCAATACAAAACCAAACACACAAAAATACCTTCTCCTCCAACAGAACTCCCACTCAAACTCCCCTTTTTACAGCTCTGTTTGCTAGCTCCTGTGCCGCTGCAGCTGTCTGTTCCGCTGCCTGACTGGCTGCTCCCTTTATAGGACCCCTAGTCAGTGAAGCCCCGCCCCCTAATCGGGGCTCAGCTTCTCTCCCAGCACAAAGCCCCTCCAAGCCTCTACACGTACAGATACTACCAATACAAAACCAGACACACACAAATACCTTCTCCTCCAACGGAACTCCCACTCCAACTCCCCTGTTTACAGCTCTGTTTTCTAGCTCCTGTGCCGCTGCAGCTGTCTGTGCCGCTGCCTGACTAGCTGCTACCTTTGTAGGACCCCTAGTCAGTGAAGCCCCGCCCCCTAATCAGGGCTCAGCTTCTCTCCCAGCACAAAGCCCCTACACATACATATACTACCAATACAAAACCAAACACACACAAATACCTTCTCCAACAGAAGTCCCACACAAACTCACCTGTTTACAGCTCTGTTTGCTGGCTCCTGTGCCACTGCAGCTGTCTGTGCCGCTGCCTGCCTGGCTGCTACCTTCATAGGACCCCTAGTCAGTGAAGCCCCGCCCCCTAATCAGGGCTCAGCTTCTCTCGCAGCACAAAGCCCCTACAAGCCTCTACACATAGAGATACCACCAATACAAAACCAAACACACACATATACCATCTCCCCCAACAGAACTCCCACTCAAACTCCCCTGTTTACAGCTCTGTTTGCTAGCTCCTGTGCCGCTGCAGCTGTCTGTGCCGCTGCCTGACTGGCTGCTACCTTCATAGGACCCCTAGTCAGTGAAGCCCCGCCCCCTAATCAGGGCTCAGCTTCTCTCCCAGGACAAAGCCCCTACAAGCCTCTACACATACAGATAGCAGCAATACAAAACCAAACACACACAAATACCTTCTCCTCCAACAGAACTCCCACTCAAACTCCCCTGTTTACAGGTCTGTTTGCTAGCTCCTGTGGCGCTGCAGCTGTCTGTGCCGCTGCCTGACTGGCTGCTACCTTCATAGGACCCCTAGTCAGTGAAGCCCCGCCCCCTAATCATGGCTCAGCTTCTCTCCCAGCACAAAGCCCCTACACATACAGATACTACCAATACAAAACCAAACACACACAAATACCTTCTCCTCCAACAGGGGAGTTTGAGTGGGAGTTCTGTTTACAGCTCTGTTAGCTAGCTCCTGTGCCGCTGCAGCTGTCTGTGCCGCTGCCTGACTGGCTGCTACCTTCATAGGACCCCTAGTCAGTGAAGCCCCGCCCCCTAATCACGGCTCAGCTTCTCTCCCAGCACAAAGCCCCTACACATACAGATACTACCAATACAAAACCAAACATTAAACACACACAAATACCTTCTCCTCCAACAGAACTCCCACTCAAACTCCCCTGTTTACAGTTCTGTTTGCTAGCTCCTGTGGCGCTGCAGCTGTCTGTGCCGCTGCCTGACTGGCTGCTACCTTCATAGGACCCGTAGTCAGTGAAGCCCCGCCCCCTAATCATGGCTCAGCTTCTCTCCCAGCACAAAGCCCATCCAAGCCTCTACACATACAGATACCACCAATACAAAACCAAACACACACAAATACCTTCTCCTCCAACAGAACTCCCACTCAAACTCCCATTTTTACAGCTCTGTTTGCTAGCTCCTGTGCCGCTGCAGCTGTCTGTGCCGCTGCCTGACTGGCTGCTACCTTCATAGGACCCCTAGTCAGTGAAGCCCCGCCCCCTAATCAGGGCTCAGCTTCTCTCCCAGCACAAAGCCCATCCAAGCCTCTACACATACAGATACCACCAATACAAAACCAAACACACAAACACACACAAATACCTTCTCCTCCAACAGAACTCCCACTCAAACTCCGCTGTTTACAGCTCTGTTTGCTAGCTCCTGTGCCGCTGCAGCTGTCTGTGCCGCTACCTGACTGGCTGCTCCCTTTATAGGACCCCTAGTCAGGGAAGCCCCGCCCCCTAATCAGGGCTCAGCTTCTCTCCAAGTACAAAGCCCCTACAAGCCTCTACACATACAGATAGCACCAATACAAAACCAAACACACACAAATTCCTTCTCCTCCAACAGAACTCCCACTCACACTCCCCTGTTTACAGCTCTGTTTGCTAGCTCCTGTGCCGCTGCAGCAGTCTGTGCCGCTGCCTGACTGGCTGGTACCTTTATAGGACCCCTAGTCAGTGAAGCCCTACCCCCTAACCAGGGCTCAGCTTCTCTCCCAGCACAAAGCCCTTCCAAGCCTCTACACATACAGATATCACCAATACAAAACCAAACACACACAAATACCTTCTCCCCAAAAAGAAGTCCCACTCAAACTCCCCTGTTTACAGCTCTGTTTGCTAGCTCCTGTGCCGCTGCCTGACTGGCTGCTACCTTCATAGGACCCGTAGTCAGTGAAGCCCCGCCCCCTAATCATGGCTCAGCTTCTCTCCCAGCACAAAGCCCATCCAAGCCTCTACACATACAGATACCACCAATACAAAACCAAACACACACAAATACCTTCTCCTCCAACAGAACTCCCACTCACACTCCCCTCTTTACAGCTCTGTTTGCTAGCTCCTGTACCGCTGCAGCTTTCTGTGCCGCTGCCTGACTGGCTGCTACCTTCATAAGACCCCTAGTTAGTGAAGCCCCGCCCCCTAATCAGGGCTCAGCTTCTCTCCCAGCACAAAGCCCATCCAAGCCTCTACACACACAGATACCACCAATACAAAACCAAACACACAAACACACACAAATACCTTCTCCTCCAACAGAACTCCCACTCAAACTCCCATTTTTAAAGCTCTGTTTGCTAGCTCCTGTGCCGCTGCAGCTGTCTGTGTCGCTGCCTGACTGGCTGCTACCTTCATAGGACCCCTAATCAGTGAAGCCCCGCCCCCTAATCAGGGCTCAGCTTCTCTCCCAGGACAAAGCCCCTACAAGCCTCTACACATACAGATAGCAGCAATACAAAACCAAACACACACAAATACCTTCTCCTCCAACAGAACTCCCACTCAAACTCCCCTGTTTACAGCTCTGTTTGCTAGCTCCTGTGGCGCTGCAGCTGTCTGTGCCGCTGCCTGACTGGCTGCTACCTTCATAGGACCCCTAGTCAGTGAAGCCCCGCCCCCTAATCAGGGCTCAGCTTCTCTCCCAGCACAAAGCCCCTACACATACAGATACTACCAATACAAAACCAAACACACACAAATACCTTCTCCTCCACCAGGGCAGTTTGAGTGGGAGTTCTGTTTACAGCTCTGTTAGCTAGCTCCTGTGCCGCTGCAGCTGTCTGTGCCGCTGCCTGACTGGCTGCTACCTTCATAGGACCCCTAGTCAGTGAAGCCCCGCCCCCTAATCAGGGCTCAGCTTCTCTCCCAGCACAAAGCCCCTACACATACAGATACTACCAATACAAAACCAAACACACACAAATACCTTCTCCTCCAACAGAACTCCCACTCAAACTCCCCTGTTTACAGCTCTGTTTGCTAGCTCCTGTGCCGCTGCAGCTGTCTGTGCCGCTGCCTGACTGGCTGCTCCCTTTATAGGACCCCTAGTCAGTGAAGCCCCGCCCCCTAATCAGGGCTCAGCTTCTCTCCCAGCACAAAGCCCCTACACATACAGATACTAAAAATACAGAACCAAACACACGCAAATACCTTCTCCTCCAACAGAACTCCCACTCACACTCCCCTGTTTACAGCTCTGTTTGCTAGCTCCTGTGGCGCTGCAGCTGTCTGTGCCGCTGCCTGACTGGCTGCTACCTTCATAGGACCCCTAGTCAGTGAAGCCCCGCCCCCTAATCATGGCTCAGCTTCTCTCCCAGCACAAAGCGCATCCAAGCCTCTGCACATACAGATACCACAAATACCTTCTCCTCCAACAGAACTCCCACTCACACTCCCATTTTTACAGCTCTGTTTGCTAGCTCCTGTGTCGCTGCAGCTGTCTGTGCCGCTGCCTGACTGGCTGCTACCTTCATAGGACCCCTAGTCAGTGAAGCCCCGCCACCTAATCAGGGCTTCGCTTCTCTCCCAGCACAGATACCACCAATACAAAACCAAACACACACAAATACCTTCTCCCCAAAAAGAAGTCCCACTCAAACTCCCCTGTTTACAGCTCTGTTTGCTAGCTCCTGTGCCGCTGCCTGACTGGCTGCTCCCTTTATAGGACCCCTAGTCAGTGAAGCCCCGCCCCCTAATCAGGGCTCAGCTTCTCTCCCAGCACAAAGCCCCTTCACATACAGATACTACCAATACAAAACCAAACACACACAAATAACTTCTCCTCCAACAGAACTCCCACTCAAACTCCCCTTTTTACAGCTCTGTTTGCTAGCTCCTGTGCCGCTGCAGCTGTCTGTGCCGCTGCCTGACTGCCTGCTCCCTTTATAGGACCCCTAGTCAGTGAAGCCCCGCCCCCTAATCAGGGCTCAGCTTCTCTCCCAGCACAAAGCCCCTACAAGCCTCTACACATATAGATAGCAGCAATACAAAACCAAACACACACAAATACCTTCTCCTCCAACAGAACTCCCACTCAAACTCCCCTGTTTACAGCTCTGCTTGCTAGCTCCTGTGGAGCTGCAGCTGACTGTGCCCCTGCCTGAATGGCTGCTAACTTCATAAGACCCCTAGTCAGTGAAGCCCCGCCCCCTAATCAGGGCTCAGCTTCTCTCCCAGCACAAAGCCCCTACACATACAGATACCACCAATACAAAACCAAACACACACAAACACCTTCTCCTCCAACAGAACTCCCACTCAGAACTCCCCTTTTTACAGCTCTGTTTGCTAGCTCCTGTGGCGCTGCAGCTGTCTGTGCCACTGCCTGACTGGCTGCTACCTTCATAGGACCCCTAGTCAGTGAAGCCCCGCCCCCTAATCAGGGCTCAGCTTCTCTCCCAGCACAAAGCCCCTACACATACAGATACTACCAATACAAAACCAAACACACACAAATACCTTCTCCTCCAACAGAACTCCCACTCACACTCCCCTGTTTACAGCTCTGTTTGCTAGCTCCTGTGCCGCTGCAGCTGTCTGTTGCACTGCCTGACTGGCTGCTACCTTCATAAGACCCCTAGTTAGTGAAGCCCCGCCCCCTAATCAGGGCTCAGCTTCTCTCCCAGCACAAAGCCCATCCAAGCCTCTACACATACAGATACCACCAATACAAAACCAAACACACAAACACACACAAATACCTTCTCCTCCAACAGAACTCCCACTCAAACTCCCCTGTTTACAGCTCTGTTTGCTAGCTCCTGTGCCGCTGCAGCTGTCTGTGCCGCTGCCTGACTGGCTGCTACCTTCATAGGACCCCTAGTCAGTGAAGCCCCGCCCCCTAATCAGGGCTCAGCTTCTCTCCCAGGACAAAGCCCCTACAAGCCTCTACACATATAGATAGCAGCAATACAAAACCAAACACACACAAATACCTTCTCCTCCAACAGAACTCCCACTCCAACTCCCCTGTTTACAGCTCTGCTTGCTAGCTCCTGTGGAGCTGCAGCTGACTGTGCCCCTGCCTGAATGGCTGCTAACTTCATAAGACCCCTAGTCAGTGAAGCCCCGCCCCCTAATCAGGGCTCAGCTTCTCTCCCAGCACAAAGCCCCTACACATAAAGATACCACCAATACAAAACCAAACACACACAAACACCTTCTCCTCCAACAGAACTCCCACTCAGAACTACCCTTTTTACAGCTCTGTTTGCTAGCTCCTGTGCCGCTGCAGCTGTGTGTGCCGCTGCCTGACTGGCTGCTCCCTTTATAGGACCCCTACTCAGTGAAGCCCCGCCCCCTAATCAGGGCTCAGCTTCGCTCCCAGCACAAAGCCTCTACACATACAGATCCCACCAATACAAAACCAAACACACACACACAAATACCTTCTCCAACAGAACTCCCACTCAAACTCCCCTTTTTACAGCTCTGTTTGCTAGCTCCTGTGCCGCTGCAGCTGTCTGTGCCGCTGCCTGACTGGCTGCTACCTTCATAGGACCCCTAGTCAGTGAAGCCCCGCCCCCTAATCAGGGCTCAGCTTCTCTCCCAGCACAAAGCCCCTACACATACAGATACTACCAATACAAAACCAAACACACAAATACCTTCTCCTCCAACAGAACTCCCACTCACACTCCCCTGTTTACAGCTCTGTTTGCTAGCTCCTGTGCCGCTGCAGCTGTCTGTGCCGCTGCCTGACTGGCTGCTACCTTCATAGGACCCCTAGTCAGTGAAGCCCCGCCCCCTAATCAGGGCTCAGCTTCTCTCCCAGCACAAAGCACATCCAAGCCTCGAGACATACATATACCACCAATACAAAACCAAACACACACACAAATACCTTCTCCTCCAACAGAACTCCCACTCAAACTCCCCTGTTTGCAGCTCTGTTTGCTAGGTCCTGTGCCGCTGCAGCTGTCTGTGCCGCTGCCTGACTGGCTTCTACCTTCATAGGACCCCTAGTCAGTGAAGCCCCGCCCCCTAATCAGGGCTCAGCTTCTCTCCCAGCACAAAGCCCCTCCAAGCCTCTACACATACAGATACCTACAATACAAAATCAAGCACACACACAAATACCTTCTCCTCCAACAGAACTCCCACTCAAACTCCCCTGTTTACAGCTCTCTTTGCTAGCTCCTGTGCCACTGCAGCTGTCTGTGCCGCTGCCTGACTGACTGCTGCCTTTATAGGACCCCTAGTCAGTGAAGCCCCGCCCCCTAATCAGGGCTCACCTTCTCTCCCAGCACAAAGCCCCTACACATACAGATGCTACCAATACAAAACCAAACACACACACAAATGCCTTCTCCTCCAACAGAACTCCCTCTCAAACTCCCCTCTTTACAGCTCAGTTTGCTAGCTCCTGTACCGCTGCAGCTGTCTGTGTCGCTGCCTGACTGCTCCCTTTATAGGACCCCTAGTCGGTGAAGCCCCGCCCCCTAATCAGGGCTCAGCTTTTCTCCCAGCACAAAGCCCCTCCAAGCCTCTACACATACAGATACCAACAATACAAAACCAAACACACACACAAATACCTTCTCCTCCAACAGAACTCCCACTCAAACTCCCCTGTTTGCTAGCTCCTGTGCCCCTGCAGCTGTCTGTGACGCTGCCTGACTGGCTGCTACCTTTATAGGACCCCTAGACAGTGAAGCCCCGCCCCCTAATCAGGGCTCAGCTTCTCTCCCAGCACAAAGCCCCTTCAAGCCTCTACACATACAGATACCAACAATACAAAACCAAACACACAAATACCTTCTCCTCCAACAGAACTCCCTCTCAAACTCACCTGTTTACAGCTCTGTTTGCTAGCTCCTGTGCCGCTGCAGCTGTCTGTGCCCCTGCCTGACTGGCTGCTCCCTTTATAGGACCCCTAGTCAGTGAAGCCCCGCCCCCTAATCAGGGCTCAGCTTCTCTCCCAGCACAAAGCCCCTACACATACAGATGCTACCAATACAAAACCAAACACACACACAAATGCCTTCTCCTCCAACAGAACTCCCACTCAGACTCCCCTGTTTACAGCTCTGTTTGCTAGCTCCTGTGCCGCTGCCTGACTGGTTGCTACCTTTATAGGACCCCTAGTCAGTGAAGCCCCGCCCCCTAATCAGGGCTCAGCTTCTCTCCCAGCACAAAGCCCCTCCAAGTCTCGACACATACAGATACCACCAATACAAAACCAAACACACACAAATACCTTCTCCTCCAACAGAACTCCCACTCAAACTCCCCTGTTTACAGCTCTGTTTGCTAGCTCTTGTACCGCTGCAGCTGTCTGTTTTGCTGCCTGACTGGCTGCTCCCTTTATAGGACCCCTCGTCAGTGAAACCCCGCCCCCTAATCAGGGCTCAGCTTCTCTCCCAGCACAAAGCCCCTACACATACAGATGCTACCAATACAAAACCAAACACACACACCAATACCTTCTCCTCCAACAGAACTCCCACTCAAACTTCCCTGTTCACCGCTCTGTTTGCTAGCTCCTGTGCCGCTGCCTGACTGGCTGCTACCTTTATAGGACCCCTAGTCAGTGAAGCCCCGCCCCCTAATCAGGGCTCAGCTTCGCTCCCAGCACAAAGCCCCTCCAAGCCTCTACACATACAGATACTACCAATACAAAACCAAACACACACAAATAGCTTCTCCTCCAACAGAACTCCCACTCAAAGTCCCCTATTTACAGCTCTGTTTGCTAGCTCCTGTACCGCTGCAGCTGTCTGTGTCGCTGCCTGACTGGCTGCTCCCTTTATAGGACCCCTCGTCAGTGAAGCCCCGCCCCCTAATCAGGGCTCAGCTTCTCTCCCAGCACAAAGCCCCTCCAAGCCTCTACACATACAGATACCACCAATACAAAACCAAACACACACACAAATACCTTCTCCTCAAACAGAACTCCCACTCAAACTCCCCTGTTTACAGCTCTATTTGCTAGCTCCAGTGCCGCTGCAGCTGTCTGTGCCCCTGCCTGACTGGCTGCTCCCTTTATAGGACCCCTAGTCAGTGAAGCCCCGCCCCCTAATCAGGGCTCAGATTCTCTCCCAGCACAAAGCCTCTACTCATACAGACACTACCAATACAAAACCAAACACACAAATACCTTCTCCTCCAACAGAACTCCCTCTCAAACTCACCTGTTTACAGCTCTGTTTGCTAGCTCCTGTGCCGCTGCAGCTGTCTGTGCCCCTGCCTGACTGGCTGCTCCCTTTATAGGACCCCTAGTCAGTGAAGCCCCGCCCCCTAATCAGGGCTCAGCTTCGCTCCCAGCACAAAGCCCCTCCAAGCCTCTACACATACAGATACTACCAATACAATACCAAACACACACACAAATACCTTCTCCTCCAACAGAAGTCCCACTCAAACTCCCCTGTTTACAGCTCTGTTTGCTAGCTCCTGTGCCGCTGCCTGACTGGCTGCTACCTTTATAGGACCCCTCGTCAGTGAAGCCCCGCCCCCTAATCAGGGCTCAGCTTCTCTCCCAGCACAAAGCCCCTACACATACAGATACCACCAATACAAAACCAAAAACACACAGAAATACCTTCTCCTCAAACAGAACTCCCACTCAAACTCCCCTGTTTACAGCTCTATTTGCTAGCTCCAGTGCCGCTGCAGCTGTCTGTGCCGCTGCCTGACTGGCTGCTACCTTTATAGGAACCCTAGTCAGGGAAGCCCCGCCCGCTAATCAGGGCTCAGCTTCTCTCCCAGCACAAAGCCCCTCCAAGCCTCTACACATACAGATACTACCAATACAAAACCAAACACACACACAAATAGCTTCTCCTCCAACAGAACTCCCACTCAAAGTCCCCTATTTACAGCCCTGTTTGCTAGCTCCTGTACCGCTGCAGCTGTCTGTGTCGCTGCCTGACTGGCTGCTCCCTTTATAGGACCCCTCGTCAGTGAAGCCCCGCCCCCTAATCAGGGCTCAGCTTCTCTCCCAGCACAAAGCCCCTCCAAGCCTCTACACATACAGATACTACCAATACAAAACCAAACACACACAAATACCTTCTCCTCCAACAGAACTCCCTCTCAAACTCCCCTGTTTACAGCTCGGTTTTGTAGCTTCTGTTCCGCTGCAGCTGTCTGTGCCCCTGCCTGACTGGCTGCTCCCTTTATAGGACCCCTAGTCAATGAAGCCCCGCCCCCTAATCAGGGCTCAGCTTCGCTCCCAGCACAAAGCCCCTCCATGCCTCTACACATACAGACACTACCAATACAATACCAAACACACACACAAATACCATCTCCTCCAACAGAAGTCCCACTCAAACTCCCCTGTTTACAGCTCTGTTTGCTAGCTCCTGTGCCGCTGCCTGACTGGCTGCTACCTTTATAGGACCCCTAGTCAGTGAAGCCCCGCCCCCTAATCAGGGCTCAGCTTCGCTCCCAGCACAAAGCCCCTCCAAGCCTCTACTCATACAGATACTACCAATACAATACCAAACACACACACAAATACCTTCTCCTCCAACAGAAGTCCCACTCAAACTCCCCTGTTTACAGCTCTGTTTGCTAGCTCCTGTTCCGCTGCAGCTGTCTGTGCCCCTGCCTGACTGGCTGCTCCCTTTATAGGACCCGTAGTCAGTGAAGCCCCGCCCCCTAATCAGGGCTCAGCTTTTCTCCCAGCACAAAGCCCCTACACATACAGATACTACCAATACAAAACCAAACACACACAAATACCTTCTCCTCAAACAGAACTCCCTCTCAAACTCCCCTGTTTACAGCTCAGTTTTGTAGCTCCTGTTCCTCTGCAGCTGTCTGTGCCCCTGCCTGACTGGCTGCTCCCTTTATAGGACCCCTAGTCAGTGAAGCCCCGCCCCCTAATCAGGGCTCAGCTTCGCTCCCAGCACAAAGCCCCTCCAAGCCTCTACACATACAGATACTACCAATACAAAACCAAACACACACAAATAGCTTCTCCTCCAACAGAACTCCCACTCAAAGTCCCCTATTTACAGCTCTGTTTGCTAGCTCCTGTACCGCTGCAGCTGTCTGTGTCGCTGCCTGACTGGCTGCTACAATCATAGGACCCCTCGTCAGTGAAGCCCCGCCCCCTAATCAGGGCTCAGCTTCTCTCCCAGCACAAAGCCCCTCCAAGCCTCTACACATACAGATACCACCAATACAAAACCAAACACACACACAAATACCTTCTCCTCAAACAGAACTCCCACTCAAACTCCCCTGTTTACAGCTCTATTTGCTAGCTCCAGTGCCGCTGCAGCTGTCTGTGCCGCTGCCTGACTGGTTGGTACCTTTATAGGACCCCTAGTCAGCGAAGCCCCGCCCCCTAATCAGGGCTCAGATTCTCTCCCAGCACAAAGCCTCTACTCATACAGGCACTACCAATACAAAACCAAACACACAAATACCTTCTCCTCCAACAGAACTCCCTCTCAAACTCACCTGTTTACAGCTCTGTTTGCTAGCTCCTGTGCCGCTGCAGCTGTCTGTGCCCCTGCCTGACTGGCTGCTCCCTTTATAGGACCCCTAGTCAGTGAAGCCCCGCCCCCTAATCAGGGCTCAGCTTCGCTCCCAGCACAAAGCCCCTCCAAGCCTCTACACATACAGATACTACCAATACAATACCAAACACACACACAAATACCTTCTCCTCCAACAGAAGTCCCACTCAAACTCCCCTGTTTACAGCTCTGTTTGCTAGCTCCTGTGCCGCTGCCTGACTGGCTGCTACCTTTATAGGACCCCTCGTCAGTGAAGCCCCGCCCCCTAATCAGGGCTCAGCTTCTCTCCCAGCACAAAGCCCCTACACATACAGATACCACCAATACAAAACCAAAAACACACAGAAATACCTTCTCCTCAAACAGAACTCCCACTCAAACTCCCCTGTTTACAGCTCTATTTGCTAGCTCCAGTGCCGCTGCAGCTGTCTGTGCCGCTGCCTGACTGGCTTGTACCTTTATAGGACCCCTAGTCAGGGAAGCCCCGCCCGCTAATCAGGACTCAGCTTCTCTCCCAGCACAAAGCCCCTACACATACAGATACTACCAATACAAAACCAAACACACACACAAATGCCTTCTCCTCCAACAGAACTCCCACTCAGACTCCCCTGCTTACAGCTCTGTTTGCTAGCTCCTGTGCCGCTGCCTGACTGGCTGCTACCTTTATAGGAACCCTAGTCAGTGAAGCCCCGGCCCCTAATCAGGGCTCAGCTTCTCTCCCAGCACAAAGCCCCTCCAAGCCTCTACACATACAGATACTACCAATACAAAACCAAACACACACACAAATAGCTTCTCCTCCAACAGAACTCCCACTCAAAGTCCCCTATTTACAGCCCTGTTTGCTAGCTCCTGTACCGCTGCAGCTGTCTGTGTCGCTGCCTGACTGGCTGCTCCCTTTATAGGACCCCTCGTCAATGAAGCCCCGCCCCCTAATCAGGGCTCAGCTTCTCTCCCATCACAAAGCCCCTCAAAGCCTCTACACATACAGATACTACCAAACAAAAACAAACACAAATATCTTCTTCTCCAACAGAACTCCCACTCAAACGCCCCTGTTTACAGCTCTGTTTGCTAGCTCCTGTGCCGCTGCAGCTGTCTGTGCCGCTGCCTGACTGGCTGGTACCTTTATAGGACCCCTAGTCAGTGAAGCCCTACCCCCTAACCAGGGCTCAGCTTCTCTCCCAGCACAAAGCCCTTCCAAGCCTCTACACATACAGATATCACCAATACAAAACCAAACACACACACAAATACCTTCTCCTCCAACAGAACTCCCACTCAAACTCCCCTGTTTGCAGCTCTGTTTGCTAGCTCCTGTGCCGCTGCAGCTGTCTGTGTCGCTGCCTGACTGGCTGCTCACTTTATAGGACCCCTAGTCGGTGAAGCCCCGCCCCCTAATCAGGGCTCACCTTCTCTCCCAGCACAAAGCCCCTCCAAGCCTCTACACATACAGATACTACCAATACAAAACCAAACACACACAAATACCTTCTCCTCCAACAGAACTCCCACTCAAACTCCCGTTTGCTAGCTCCTGTGCCAATGCAGCTGTCTGTGCCGCTGCCTGACTGGCTGCTACCTTTATAGGACCCCTAGTCAGTGAAGCCCCGTCCCCTAATCAGGGCTCAGATTCTCTCCCAGCACAAAGCCTCTACTCATACAGATAGTACCAATACAAAACCAAAGACACACAAATACCTTCTCCTCAAACAGAACTCCCTCTCAAACTCCGCTGTTTACAGCTCAGTTTGCTATCTCCTGTTCCGCTGCAGCTGTCTGTGCCCCTGCCTGACTGGCTGCTCCCTTTATAGGACCCCTAGTCAGTGAAGCCCCGCCCCCTAATCAGGGCTCAGCTTCTCTCCCAGCACAAAGCCCCTTCAAGCCTCTACACATACAGATACCAACAATACAAAACCAAACACACACACAAATACCTTCTCCTCCAACAGAACTCCCACTCAAACTCCCCTGTTTACAGCTCTCTTTGCTAGCTCCTGTGCCACTGCAGCTGTCTGTGCCGCTGCCTGACTGGCTGCTCCCTTTACAGGACCCCTAGTCAGTGAAGCCCCGCCCCCTAATCAGGGCTCAGCTTCTCTCCCAGCACAAAGCCCCTACACATACAGATGCTACCAATACAAAACCAAACACACACACAAATGCCTTCTCCTCCAACAGAACTCCCACTCAGACTCCCCTGTTTACAGCTCTGTTTGCTAGCTCCTGTGCCGCTGCCTGACTGGCTGCTACCTTTATAGGACCCCTAGTCAGTGAAGCCCCGCCCCCTAATCAGGGCTCAGCTTCGCTCCCAGCACAAAGCCTCTACTCATACAGATACTACCAATACAAAACCAAACACACACAAATACCTTCTCCAACAGAACTCCCTCTCAAACTCCCCTGTTTACAGCTCAGTTTGCTAGCTCCTGTTCCGCTGAAGCTGTCTGTGCCCCTGCCTGACTGGCTGCTCCCTTTATAGGACCCGTAGTCAGTGAAGCCCCGCCCCCTAATCAGGGCTCAGATTCTCTCCCAGCACAAAGCCTCTACTCATACAGATACTACCAATACAAAACCAAACACACAAATACCTTCTCCAACAGAACTCCCTCTCAAACTCCCCTGTTTACAGCTCAGTTTGCTAGCTCCTGTTCCGCTGCAGCTGTCTGTGCCCCTGCCTGACTGGCTGCTCCCTTTATAGGACCCGTAGTCAGTGAAGCCCCGCCCCCTAATCAGGGCTCAGCTTCTCTCCCAGCACAAAGCCCCTCCAAGCCTCTACACATACAGATACCACCAATACAAAACCAAACACACACACAAATACCTTCTCCTCAAACAGAACTCCCACTCAAACTCCCCTGTTTACAGCTCTATTTGCTAGCTCCAGTGCCGCTGCAGCTGTCTGTGCCGCTGCCTGACTGGTTGGTACCTTTATAGGACCCCTAGTCAGGGAAGCCCCGCCCCCTAATCAGGGCTCAGATTCTCTCCCAGCACAAAGCCCCTCCAAGCCTCGACACATACAGATACTACCAATACAAAACCAAACACACACAAATACCTTCTCTTCCAACAGAAGTCCCACTCAAACTCCCCTGTTCACAGTTCTGTTTACTAGCTCCTGTGCCGCTGCCTGACTGGCTGCTACCTTTATAGGAACCCTAGTCAGTGAAGGCCCGCCCCCTAATCAGGGCTCAGCTTCGCTCCCAGCACAAAGCCCCTCCATGCCTCTACACATACAGATACTACCAATACAATACCAAACACACACACAAATACCTTCTCCTCCAACAGAAGTCCCACTCAAACTCCCCTCTTTACAGCTCTGTTTGCTAGCTCCTGTACCGCTGCCTGACTGGCTGCTACCTTTATAGGACCCCTAGTCAGTGAAGCCCCGCCCCCTAATCAGGGCTCAGCTTCGCTCCCAGCACAAAGCCCCTCCAAGCCTCTACTCATACAGATACTACCAATACAATACCAAACACACACACAAATACCTTCTCCTCCAACAGAAGTCCCACTCAAACTCCCCTGTTTACAGCTCTGTATGCTAGCTCCTGTACCGCTGCAGCTGTCTGTGTTGCTGCCTGACTGGCTGCTCCCTTTATAGGACCCCTCGTCAGTGAAGCCCCGCCCCCTAATCAGGGCTCAGCTTCTCTCCCAGCACAAAGCCCCTACACATACAGATACCACCAACACAAAACCAAACACGCACAAATAGTTCTCCTCCAACAGAACTCCCACTCAAACTTCCCTGTTTACAGCTCTGTTTGCTAGCTCCTGTGCCCCTGCAGCTGTCTGTGACGCTGCCTGACTGGCTGCTACCTTTATATGACCCCTAGTCAGTGAAGCCCCGCCCCCTAATCTGGGCTCAGCTTCTCTCCCAGCACAAAGCCCCTCCAAGCCTCTACACATACAGATACTACCAATACAAAACCAAACACACACAAATACCTTCTCCTCCAACAGAACTCCCTCTCAAACTCCCCTGTTTACAGCTCGGTTTTGTAGCTTCTGTTCCGCTGCAGCTGTCTGTGCCCCTGCCTGACTGGCTGCTCCCTTTATAGGACCCCTAGTCAATGAAGCCCCGCCCCCTAATCAGGGCTCACCTTCGCTCCCAGCACAAAGCCCCTCCATGCCTCTACACATACAGACACTACCAATACAATACCAAACACACACAAATACCATCTCCTCCAACAGAAGTCCCACTCAAACTCCCCTGTTTACAGCTCTGTTTGCTAGCTCCTGTGCCGCTGCCTGACTGGCTGCTACCTTTATAGGACCCCTAGTCAGTGAAGCCCCGCCCCCTAATCAGGGCTCAGCTTCGCTCCCAGCACAAAGCCCCTCCAAGCCTCTACTCATACAGATACTACCAATACAATACCAAACACACACACAAATACCTTCTCCTCCAACAGAAGTCCCACTCAAACTCCCCTGTTTACAGCTCTGTTTGCTAGCTCCTGTTCCGCTGCAGCTGTCTGTGCCCCTGCCTGACTGGCTGCTCCCTTTATAGGACCCGTAGTCAGTGAAGCCCCGCCCCCTAATCAGGGCTCAGCTTTTCTCCCAGCACAAAGCCCCTACACATACAGATACTACCAATACAAAACCAAACACACACAAATACCTTCTCCTCAAACAGAACTCCCTCTCAAACTCCCCTGTTTACAGCTCTATTTGCTAGCTCCAGTGCCGCTGCAGCTGTCTGTGCCCCTGCCTGACTGGTTGGTACCTTTATAGGACCCCTAGTCAGGGAAGCCCCGCCCCCTCATCAGGGCTCAGATTCTCTCCCAGCACAAAGCCCCTACACATACACATACTACCAATACAAAACCAAACACACACACAAATGCCTTCTCCTCCAACAGAACTCCCACTCAGACTCCCCTGTTTACAGCTCTGTTTGCTAGCTCCTGTGCCGCTGCCTGACTGGCTGCTACCTTTATAGGAACCCTAGTCAGTGAAGCCCCGCCCCCTAATCAGGGCTCAGCTTCTCTCCCAGCACAAAGCCCCTCCAAGCCTCTACACATACAGATACTACCAATACAAAACCAAACACACACACAAATAGCTTCTCCTCCAACAGAACTCCCACTCAAAGTCCCCTATTTACAACCCTGTTTGCTAGCTCCTGTACTGCTGCAGCTGTCTGTGTCGCTGCCTGACTGGCTGCTCCCTTTGTAGGACCCCTCGTCAGTGAAGCCCCGCCCCCTAATCAGGGCTCAGCTTCTCTCCCAGCACAAAGCCCCTCCAAGCCTCTACACATACAGCTACCACCAATACAAAACCAAACACACACAAATACCTTCTCCTCCAACAGAACTCCCACTCAAACTCCCCTGTTTACAGCTCTCTTTGCTAGCTCCTGTGCCACTGCAGCTGTCTGTGCCGCTGCCTGACTGGCTGCTGCCTTTATAGGACCCCTAGTCAGTGAAGCCCCGCCCCCTAATCAGGGCTCAGCTTCTCTCCCAGCACAAAGCCCCTCCAAGCCTCTACACATACAGATACTACCAATACAAAACCAAACACACACAAATACCTTCTCCTCCAACAGAACTCCCTCTCAAACTCCCCTGTTTACAGCTCAGTTTTGTAGCTCCTGTTCCGCTGCAGCTGTCTGTGCCCCTGCCTGACTGGCTGCTCCCTTTATAGGATCTCGAGTCAATGAAGCCCGCCCCCTAATCAGGGCTGAGCTTCGCTCCCAGCACAAAGCCCCTCCAAGCCTCTACACATACAGATACTACCAATACAATACCAAACACACACACAAATACCTTCTCCTCCAACAGAAGTCCCACTCAAACTCCCCTGTTTACAGCTCTGTTTGCTAGCTCCTGTACCGCTGCAGCTGTCTGTGTCGCTGCCTGACTGGCTGCTCCCTTTATAGGACCCCTCGTCAGTGAAGCCCCGCCCCCTAATCAGGGCTCAGCTTCTCTCCCATCACAAAGCCCCTCCAAGCCTCTGCACATACAGATACCAACAATACAAAACCAAACACACACACAAATACCTTCTCCTCCAACAGAACTCCCACTCAAACTCCCCTGTTTACAGCTCTGTTTGCTAGCTCCTGTGCCGCTGCAGCTGTCTGTGCCGCTGCCTGACTGGCTGCTACCTTCATAGGACCCCTAGTCAGTGAAGCCCCGCCCCCTAATCAGGGCTCAGCTTCTCTCCCAGGACAAAGCCCCTACAAGCCTCTACACATATAGATAGCAGCAATACAAAACCAAACACACACAAATACCTTCTCCTCCAACAGAACTCCCACTCCAACTCCCCTGTTTACAGCTCTGCTTGCTAGCTCCTGTGGAGCTGCAGCTGACTGTGCCCCTGCCTGAATGGCTGCTAACTTCATAAGACCCCTAGTCAGTGAAGCCCCGCCCCCTAATCAGGGCTCAGCTTCTCTCCCAGCACAAAGCCCCTACACATAAAGATACCACCAATACAAAACCAAACACACACAAACACCTTCTCCTCCAACAGAACTCCCACTCAGAACTACCCTTTTTACAGCTCTGTTTGCTAGCTCCTGTGCCGCTGCAGCTGTGTGTGCCGCTGCCTGACTGGCTGCTCCCTTTATAGGACCCCTACTCAGTGAAGCCCCGCCCCCTAATCAGGGCTCAGCTTCGCTCCCAGCACAAAGCCTCTACACATACAGATCCCACCAATACAAAACCAAACACACACACACAAATACCTTCTCCAACAGAACTCCCACTCAAACTCCCCTTTTTACAGCTCTGTTTGCTAGCTCCTGTGCCGCTGCAGCTGTCTGTGCCGCTGCCTGACTGGCTGCTACCTTCATAGGACCCCTAGTCAGTGAAGCCCCGCCCCCTAATCAGGGCTCAGCTTCTCTCCCAGCACAAAGCCCCTACACATACAGATACTACCAATACAAAACCAAACACACAAATACCTTCTCCTCCAACAGAACTCCCACTCACACTCCCCTGTTTACAGCTCTGTTTGCTAGCTCCTGTGCCGCTGCAGCTGTCTGTGCCGCTGCCTGACTGGCTGCTACCTTCATAGGACCCCTAGTCAGTGAAGCCCCGCCCCCTAATCAGGGCTCAGCTTCTCTCCCAGCACAAAGCACATCCAAGCCTCGAGACATACATATACCACCAATACAAAACCAAACACACACACAAATACCTTCTCCTCCAACAGAACTCCCACTCAAACTCCCCTGTTTGCAGCTCTGTTTGCTAGGTCCTGTGCCGCTGCAGCTGTCTGTGCCGCTGCCTGACTGGCTTCTACCTTCATAGGACCCCTAGTCAGTGAAGCCCCGCCCCCTAATCAGGGCTCAGCTTCTCTCCCAGCACAAAGCCCCTCCAAGCCTCTACACATACAGATACCTACAATACAAAATCAAGCACACACACAAATACCTTCTCCTCCAACAGAACTCCCACTCAAACTCCCCTGTTTACAGCTCTCTTTGCTAGCTCCTGTGCCACTGCAGCTGTCTGTGCCGCTGCCTGACTGACTGCTGCCTTTATAGGACCCCTAGTCAGTGAAGCCCCGCCCCCTAATCAGGGCTCACCTTCTCTCCCAGCACAAAGCCCCTACACATACAGATGCTACCAATACAAAACCAAACACACACACAAATGCCTTCTCCTCCAACAGAACTCCCTCTCAAACTCCCCTCTTTACAGCTCAGTTTGCTAGCTCCTGTACCGCTGCAGCTGTCTGTGTCGCTGCCTGACTGCTCCCTTTATAGGACCCCTAGTCGGTGAAGCCCCGCCCCCTAATCAGGGCTCAGCTTTTCTCCCAGCACAAAGCCCCTCCAAGCCTCTACACATACAGATACCAACAATACAAAACCAAACACACAAATACCTTCTCCTCCAACAGAACTCCCTCTCAAACTCACCTGTTTACAGCTCTGTTTGCTAGCTCCTGTGCCGCTGCAGCTGTCTGTGCCCCTGCCTGACTGGCTGCTCCCTTTATAGGACCCCTAGTCAGTGAAGCCCCGCCCCCTAATCAGGGCTCAGCTTCTCTCCCAGCACAAAGCCCCTACACATACAGATGCTACCAATACAAAACCAAACACACACACAAATGCCTTCTCCTCCAACAGAACTCCCACTCAGACTCCCCTGTTTACAGCTCTGTTTGCTAGCTCCTGTGCCGCTGCCTGACTGGTTGCTACCTTTATAGGACCCCTAGTCAGTGAAGCCCCGCCCCCTAATCAGGGCTCAGCTTCTCTCCCAGCACAAAGCCCCTCCAAGTCTCGACACATACAGATACCACCAATACAAAACCAAACACACACAAATACCTTCTCCTCCAACAGAACTCCCACTCAAACTCCCCTGTTTACAGCTCTGTTTGCTAGCTCTTGTACCGCTGCAGCTGTCTGTTTTGCTGCCTGACTGGCTGCTCCCTTTATAGGACCCCTCGTCAGTGAAACCCCGCCCCCTAATCAGGGCTCAGCTTCTCTCCCAGCACAAAGCCCCTACACATACAGATGCTACCAATACAAAACCAAACACACACACCAATACCTTCTCCTCCAACAGAACTCCCACTCAAACTTCCCTGTTCACCGCTCTGTTTGCTAGCTCCTGTGCCGCTGCCTGACTGGCTGCTACCTTTATAGGACCCCTAGTCAGTGAAGCCCCGCCCCCTAATCAGGGCTCAGCTTCGCTCCCAGCACAAAGCCCCTCCAAGCCTCTACACATACAGATACTACCAATACAAAACCAAACACACACAAATAGCTTCTCCTCCAACAGAACTCCCACTCAAAGTCCCCTATTTACAGCTCTGTTTGCTAGCTCCTGTACCGCTGCAGCTGTCTGTGTCGCTGCCTGACTGGCTGCTCCCTTTATAGGACCCCTCGTCAGTGAAGCCCCGCCCCCTAATCAGGGCTCAGCTTCTCTCCCAGCACAAAGCCCCTCCAAGCCTCTACACATACAGATACCACCAATACAAAACCAAACACACACACAAATACCTTCTCCTCAAACAGAACTCCCACTCAAACTCCCCTGTTTACAGCTCTATTTGCTAGCTCCAGTGCCGCTGCAGCTGTCTGTGCCCCTGCCTGACTGGCTGCTCCCTTTATAGGACCCCTAGTCAGTGAAGCCCCGCCCCCTAATCAGGGCTCAGATTCTCTCCCAGCACAAAGCCTCTACTCATACAGACACTACCAATACAAAACCAAACACACAAATACCTTCTCCTCCAACAGAACTCCCTCTCAAACTCACCTGTTTACAGCTCTGTTTGCTAGCTCCTGTGCCGCTGCAGCTGTCTGTGCCCCTGCCTGACTGGCTGCTCCCTTTATAGGACCCCTAGTCAGTGAAGCCCCGCCCCCTAATCAGGGCTCAGCTTCGCTCCCAGCACAAAGCCCCTCCAAGCCTCTACACATACAGATACTACCAATACAATACCAAACACACACACAAATACCTTCTCCTCCAACAGAAGTCCCACTCAAACTCCCCTGTTTACAGCTCTGTTTGCTAGCTCCTGTGCCGCTGCCTGACTGGCTGCTACCTTTATAGGACCCCTCGTCAGTGAAGCCCCGCCCCCTAATCAGGGCTCAGCTTCTCTCCCAGCACAAAGCCCCTACACATACAGATACCACCAATACAAAACCAAAAACACACAGAAATACCTTCTCCTCAAACAGAACTCCCACTCAAACTCCCCTGTTTACAGCTCTATTTGCTAGCTCCAGTGCCGCTGCAGCTGTCTGTGCCGCTGCCTGACTGGCTGCTACCTTTATAGGAACCCTAGTCAGGGAAGCCCCGCCCGCTAATCAGGGCTCAGCTTCTCTCCCAGCACAAAGCCCCTCCAAGCCTCTACACATACAGATACTACCAATACAAAACCAAACACACACACAAATAGCTTCTCCTCCAACAGAACTCCCACTCAAAGTCCCCTATTTACAGCCCTGTTTGCTAGCTCCTGTACCGCTGCAGCTGTCTGTGTCGCTGCCTGACTGGCTGCTCCCTTTATAGGACCCCTCGTCAGTGAAGCCCCGCCCCCTAATCAGGGCTCAGCTTCTCTCCCAGCACAAAGCCCCTCCAAGCCTCTACACATACAGATACTACCAATACAAAACCAAACACACACAAATACCTTCTCCTCCAACAGAACTCCCTCTCAAACTCCCCTGTTTACAGCTCGGTTTTGTAGCTTCTGTTCCGCTGCAGCTGTCTGTGCCCCTGCCTGACTGGCTGCTCCCTTTATAGGACCCCTAGTCAATGAAGCCCCGCCCCCTAATCAGGGCTCAGCTTCGCTCCCAGCACAAAGCCCCTCCATGCCTCTACACATACAGACACTACCAATACAATACCAAACACACACACAAATACCATCTCCTCCAACAGAAGTCCCACTCAAACTCCCCTGTTTACAGCTCTGTTTGCTAGCTCCTGTGCCGCTGCCTGACTGGCTGCTACCTTTATAGGACCCCTAGTCAGTGAAGCCCCGCCCCCTAATCAGGGCTCAGCTTCGCTCCCAGCACAAAGCCCCTCCAAGCCTCTACTCATACAGATACTACCAATACAATACCAAACACACACACAAATACCTTCTCCTCCAACAGAAGTCCCACTCAAACTCCCCTGTTTACAGCTCTGTTTGCTAGCTCCTGTTCCGCTGCAGCTGTCTGTGCCCCTGCCTGACTGGCTGCTCCCTTTATAGGACCCGTAGTCAGTGAAGCCCCGCCCCCTAATCAGGGCTCAGCTTTTCTCCCAGCACAAAGCCCCTACACATACAGATACTACCAATACAAAACCAAACACACACAAATACCTTCTCCTCAAACAGAACTCCCTCTCAAACTCCCCTGTTTACAGCTCAGTTTTGTAGCTCCTGTTCCTCTGCAGCTGTCTGTGCCCCTGCCTGACTGGCTGCTCCCTTTATAGGACCCCTAGTCAGTGAAGCCCCGCCCCCTAATCAGGGCTCAGCTTCGCTCCCAGCACAAAGCCCCTCCAAGCCTCTACACATACAGATACTACCAATACAAAACCAAACACACACAAATAGCTTCTCCTCCAACAGAACTCCCACTCAAAGTCCCCTATTTACAGCTCTGTTTGCTAGCTCCTGTACCGCTGCAGCTGTCTGTGTCGCTGCCTGACTGGCTGCTACAATCATAGGACCCCTCGTCAGTGAAGCCCCGCCCCCTAATCAGGGCTCAGCTTCTCTCCCAGCACAAAGCCCCTCCAAGCCTCTACACATACAGATACCACCAATACAAAACCAAACACACACACAAATACCTTCTCCTCAAACAGAACTCCCACTCAAACTCCCCTGTTTACAGCTCTATTTGCTAGCTCCAGTGCCGCTGCAGCTGTCTGTGCCGCTGCCTGACTGGTTGGTACCTTTATAGGACCCCTAGTCAGCGAAGCCCCGCCCCCTAATCAGGGCTCAGATTCTCTCCCAGCACAAAGCCTCTACTCATACAGGCACTACCAATACAAAACCAAACACACAAATACCTTCTCCTCCAACAGAACTCCCTCTCAAACTCACCTGTTTACAGCTCTGTTTGCTAGCTCCTGTGCCGCTGCAGCTGTCTGTGCCCCTGCCTGACTGGCTGCTCCCTTTATAGGACCCCTAGTCAGTGAAGCCCCGCCCCCTAATCAGGGCTCAGCTTCGCTCCCAGCACAAAGCCCCTCCAAGCCTCTACACATACAGATACTACCAATACAATACCAAACACACACACAAATACCTTCTCCTCCAACAGAAGTCCCACTCAAACTCCCCTGTTTACAGCTCTGTTTGCTAGCTCCTGTGCCGCTGCCTGACTGGCTGCTACCTTTATAGGACCCCTCGTCAGTGAAGCCCCGCCCCCTAATCAGGGCTCAGCTTCTCTCCCAGCACAAAGCCCCTACACATACAGATACCACCAATACAAAACCAAAAACACACAGAAATACCTTCTCCTCAAACAGAACTCCCACTCAAACTCCCCTGTTTACAGCTCTATTTGCTAGCTCCAGTGCCGCTGCAGCTGTCTGTGCCGCTGCCTGACTGGCTTGTACCTTTATAGGACCCCTAGTCAGGGAAGCCCCGCCCGCTAATCAGGACTCAGCTTCTCTCCCAGCACAAAGCCCCTACACATACAGATACTACCAATACAAAACCAAACACACACACAAATGCCTTCTCCTCCAACAGAACTCCCACTCAGACTCCCCTGCTTACAGCTCTGTTTGCTAGCTCCTGTGCCGCTGCCTGACTGGCTGCTACCTTTATAGGAACCCTAGTCAGTGAAGCCCCGGCCCCTAATCAGGGCTCAGCTTCTCTCCCAGCACAAAGCCCCTCCAAGCCTCTACACATACAGATACTACCAATACAAAACCAAACACACACACAAATAGCTTCTCCTCCAACAGAACTCCCACTCAAAGTCCCCTATTTACAGCCCTGTTTGCTAGCTCCTGTACCGCTGCAGCTGTCTGTGTCGCTGCCTGACTGGCTGCTCCCTTTATAGGACCCCTCGTCAATGAAGCCCCGCCCCCTAATCAGGGCTCAGCTTCTCTCCCATCACAAAGCCCCTCAAAGCCTCTACACATACAGATACTACCAAACAAAAACAAACACAAATATCTTCTTCTCCAACAGAACTCCCACTCAAACGCCCCTGTTTACAGCTCTGTTTGCTAGCTCCTGTGCCGCTGCAGCTGTCTGTGCCGCTGCCTGACTGGCTGGTACCTTTATAGGACCCCTAGTCAGTGAAGCCCTACCCCCTAACCAGGGCTCAGCTTCTCTCCCAGCACAAAGCCCTTCCAAGCCTCTACACATACAGATATCACCAATACAAAACCAAACACACACACAAATACCTTCTCCTCCAACAGAACTCCCACTCAAACTCCCCTGTTTGCAGCTCTGTTTGCTAGCTCCTGTGCCGCTGCAGCTGTCTGTGTCGCTGCCTGACTGGCTGCTCACTTTATAGGACCCCTAGTCGGTGAAGCCCCGCCCCCTAATCAGGGCTCACCTTCTCTCCCAGCACAAAGCCCCTCCAAGCCTCTACACATACAGATACTACCAATACAAAACCAAACACACACAAATACCTTCTCCTCCAACAGAACTCCCACTCAAACTCCCGTTTGCTAGCTCCTGTGCCAATGCAGCTGTCTGTGCCGCTGCCTGACTGGCTGCTACCTTTATAGGACCCCTAGTCAGTGAAGCCCCGTCCCCTAATCAGGGCTCAGATTCTCTCCCAGCACAAAGCCTCTACTCATACAGATAGTACCAATACAAAACCAAAGACACACAAATACCTTCTCCTCAAACAGAACTCCCTCTCAAACTCCGCTGTTTACAGCTCAGTTTGCTATCTCCTGTTCCGCTGCAGCTGTCTGTGCCCCTGCCTGACTGGCTGCTCCCTTTATAGGACCCCTAGTCAGTGAAGCCCCGCCCCCTAATCAGGGCTCAGCTTCTCTCCCAGCACAAAGCCCCTTCAAGCCTCTACACATACAGATACCAACAATACAAAACCAAACACACACACAAATACCTTCTCCTCCAACAGAACTCCCACTCAAACTCCCCTGTTTACAGCTCTCTTTGCTAGCTCCTGTGCCACTGCAGCTGTCTGTGCCGCTGCCTGACTGGCTGCTCCCTTTACAGGACCCCTAGTCAGTGAAGCCCCGCCCCCTAATCAGGGCTCAGCTTCTCTCCCAGCACAAAGCCCCTACACATACAGATGCTACCAATACAAAACCAAACACACACACAAATGCCTTCTCCTCCAACAGAACTCCCACTCAGACTCCCCTGTTTACAGCTCTGTTTGCTAGCTCCTGTGCCGCTGCCTGACTGGCTGCTACCTTTATAGGACCCCTAGTCAGTGAAGCCCCGCCCCCTAATCAGGGCTCAGCTTCGCTCCCAGCACAAAGCCTCTACTCATACAGATACTACCAATACAAAACCAAACACACACAAATACCTTCTCCAACAGAACTCCCTCTCAAACTCCCCTGTTTACAGCTCAGTTTGCTAGCTCCTGTTCCGCTGAAGCTGTCTGTGCCCCTGCCTGACTGGCTGCTCCCTTTATAGGACCCGTAGTCAGTGAAGCCCCGCCCCCTAATCAGGGCTCAGATTCTCTCCCAGCACAAAGCCTCTACTCATACAGATACTACCAATACAAAACCAAACACACAAATACCTTCTCCAACAGAACTCCCTCTCAAACTCCCCTGTTTACAGCTCAGTTTGCTAGCTCCTGTTCCGCTGCAGCTGTCTGTGCCCCTGCCTGACTGGCTGCTCCCTTTATAGGACCCGTAGTCAGTGAAGCCCCGCCCCCTAATCAGGGCTCAGCTTCTCTCCCAGCACAAAGCCCCTCCAAGCCTCTACACATACAGATACCACCAATACAAAACCAAACACACACACAAATACCTTCTCCTCAAACAGAACTCCCACTCAAACTCCCCTGTTTACAGCTCTATTTGCTAGCTCCAGTGCCGCTGCAGCTGTCTGTGCCGCTGCCTGACTGGTTGGTACCTTTATAGGACCCCTAGTCAGGGAAGCCCCGCCCCCTAATCAGGGCTCAGATTCTCTCCCAGCACAAAGCCCCTCCAAGCCTCGACACATACAGATACTACCAATACAAAACCAAACACACACAAATACCTTCTCTTCCAACAGAAGTCCCACTCAAACTCCCCTGTTCACAGTTCTGTTTACTAGCTCCTGTGCCGCTGCCTGACTGGCTGCTACCTTTATAGGAACCCTAGTCAGTGAAGGCCCGCCCCCTAATCAGGGCTCAGCTTCGCTCCCAGCACAAAGCCCCTCCATGCCTCTACACATACAGATACTACCAATACAATACCAAACACACACACAAATACCTTCTCCTCCAACAGAAGTCCCACTCAAACTCCCCTCTTTACAGCTCTGTTTGCTAGCTCCTGTACCGCTGCCTGACTGGCTGCTACCTTTATAGGACCCCTAGTCAGTGAAGCCCCGCCCCCTAATCAGGGCTCAGCTTCGCTCCCAGCACAAAGCCCCTCCAAGCCTCTACTCATACAGATACTACCAATACAATACCAAACACACACACAAATACCTTCTCCTCCAACAGAAGTCCCACTCAAACTCCCCTGTTTACAGCTCTGTATGCTAGCTCCTGTACCGCTGCAGCTGTCTGTGTTGCTGCCTGACTGGCTGCTCCCTTTATAGGACCCCTCGTCAGTGAAGCCCCGCCCCCTAATCAGGGCTCAGCTTCTCTCCCAGCACAAAGCCCCTACACATACAGATACCACCAACACAAAACCAAACACGCACAAATAGTTCTCCTCCAACAGAACTCCCACTCAAACTTCCCTGTTTACAGCTCTGTTTGCTAGCTCCTGTGCCCCTGCAGCTGTCTGTGACGCTGCCTGACTGGCTGCTACCTTTATATGACCCCTAGTCAGTGAAGCCCCGCCCCCTAATCTGGGCTCAGCTTCTCTCCCAGCACAAAGCCCCTCCAAGCCTCTACACATACAGATACTACCAATACAAAACCAAACACACACAAATACCTTCTCCTCCAACAGAACTCCCTCTCAAACTCCCCTGTTTACAGCTCGGTTTTGTAGCTTCTGTTCCGCTGCAGCTGTCTGTGCCCCTGCCTGACTGGCTGCTCCCTTTATAGGACCCCTAGTCAATGAAGCCCCGCCCCCTAATCAGGGCTCACCTTCGCTCCCAGCACAAAGCCCCTCCATGCCTCTACACATACAGACACTACCAATACAATACCAAACACACACAAATACCATCTCCTCCAACAGAAGTCCCACTCAAACTCCCCTGTTTACAGCTCTGTTTGCTAGCTCCTGTGCCGCTGCCTGACTGGCTGCTACCTTTATAGGACCCCTAGTCAGTGAAGCCCCGCCCCCTAATCAGGGCTCAGCTTCGCTCCCAGCACAAAGCCCCTCCAAGCCTCTACTCATACAGATACTACCAATACAATACCAAACACACACACAAATACCTTCTCCTCCAACAGAAGTCCCACTCAAACTCCCCTGTTTACAGCTCTGTTTGCTAGCTCCTGTTCCGCTGCAGCTGTCTGTGCCCCTGCCTGACTGGCTGCTCCCTTTATAGGACCCGTAGTCAGTGAAGCCCCGCCCCCTAATCAGGGCTCAGCTTTTCTCCCAGCACAAAGCCCCTACACATACAGATACTACCAATACAAAACCAAACACACACAAATACCTTCTCCTCAAACAGAACTCCCTCTCAAACTCCCCTGTTTACAGCTCTATTTGCTAGCTCCAGTGCCGCTGCAGCTGTCTGTGCCCCTGCCTGACTGGTTGGTACCTTTATAGGACCCCTAGTCAGGGAAGCCCCGCCCCCTCATCAGGGCTCAGATTCTCTCCCAGCACAAAGCCCCTACACATACACATACTACCAATACAAAACCAAACACACACACAAATGCCTTCTCCTCCAACAGAACTCCCACTCAGACTCCCCTGTTTACAGCTCTGTTTGCTAGCTCCTGTGCCGCTGCCTGACTGGCTGCTACCTTTATAGGAACCCTAGTCAGTGAAGCCCCGCCCCCTAATCAGGGCTCAGCTTCTCTCCCAGCACAAAGCCCCTCCAAGCCTCTACACATACAGATACTACCAATACAAAACCAAACACACACACAAATAGCTTCTCCTCCAACAGAACTCCCACTCAAAGTCCCCTATTTACAACCCTGTTTGCTAGCTCCTGTACTGCTGCAGCTGTCTGTGTCGCTGCCTGACTGGCTGCTCCCTTTGTAGGACCCCTCGTCAGTGAAGCCCCGCCCCCTAATCAGGGCTCAGCTTCTCTCCCAGCACAAAGCCCCTCCAAGCCTCTACACATACAGCTACCACCAATACAAAACCAAACACACACAAATACCTTCTCCTCCAACAGAACTCCCACTCAAACTCCCCTGTTTACAGCTCTCTTTGCTAGCTCCTGTGCCACTGCAGCTGTCTGTGCCGCTGCCTGACTGGCTGCTGCCTTTATAGGACCCCTAGTCAGTGAAGCCCCGCCCCCTAATCAGGGCTCAGCTTCTCTCCCAGCACAAAGCCCCTCCAAGCCTCTACACATACAGATACTACCAATACAAAACCAAACACACACAAATACCTTCTCCTCCAACAGAACTCCCTCTCAAACTCCCCTGTTTACAGCTCAGTTTTGTAGCTCCTGTTCCGCTGCAGCTGTCTGTGCCCCTGCCTGACTGGCTGCTCCCTTTATAGGATCTCGAGTCAATGAAGCCCGCCCCCTAATCAGGGCTGAGCTTCGCTCCCAGCACAAAGCCCCTCCAAGCCTCTACACATACAGATACTACCAATACAATACCAAACACACACACAAATACCTTCTCCTCCAACAGAAGTCCCACTCAAACTCCCCTGTTTACAGCTCTGTTTGCTAGCTCCTGTACCGCTGCAGCTGTCTGTGTCGCTGCCTGACTGGCTGCTCCCTTTATAGGACCCCTCGTCAGTGAAGCCCCGCCCCCTAATCAGGGCTCAGCTTCTCTCCCATCACAAAGCCCCTCCAAGCCTCTGCACATACAGATACCAACAATACAAAACCAAACACACACACAAATACCTTCTCCTCCAACAGAACTCCCACTCAAACTCCCCTGTTTACAGCTCTGTTTGCTAGCTCCTGTGCCGCTGCAGCTGTCCGTGCCGCCGCCTGACTGGCTGCTCCCTTTATAGGACCCCTAGTCAGTGAAGCCCCGCCCCCTAATCAGGGCTCAGCTTCTCTCCCAGCACAAAGCCCCTACACATACAGATGCTACCAATACAAAACCAAACACACACACAAATGCCTTCTCCTCCAACAGAACTCCCACTCAGACTCCCCTGTTTACAGCTCTGTTTGCTAGCTCCTGTGCCGCTGCCTGACTGTCTGCTACCTTTGTAGGACCCCTAGTCAGTGAAGCCCCGCCCCCTAATCAGGGCTCAGCTTCGCTCCCAGCACAAAGCCCCTCCAAGCCTCTACACATACAGATACTACCAATACAAAACCAAACACACACACAAATAGCTTCTCCTCCAACAGAACTCCCACTCAAAGTCCCCTATTTACAGCCCTGTTTGCTAGCTCCTGTACCGCTGCTGCTGTCTGTGTCGCTGCCTGACTGGCTGCTCCCTTTATAGGACCCCTCGTCAGTGAAGCCCCGCCCCCTAATCAGGGCTCAGCTTCTCTCCCAGCACAAAGCCCCTCCAAGCCTCGACACATACAGATACCACCAATACAAAACCAAACACACACAAATACCTTCTCCTCGAACAGAACTCCCACTCAAACTCCCCTGTTTACAGCTCTGTTTGCTAGCTCCTGTACCGCTGCAGCTGTCTGTGTCGCTGCCTGACTGCCTGCTCCCTTTATAGGACCCCTCGTCAGTGAAGCCCCGCCCCCTAATCAGGGCTCAGCTTCTCTCCCAGCACAAAGCCCCTACACATACAGATACCACCAACACAAAACCAAACACACACAAATACCTTCTCCTCCAACAGAACTCCCACTCAAACTCCCCTGTTTACAGCTCTGTTTGCTAGCTCCTGTGCCGCTGCAGCTGTCCGTGCCGCCGCCTGACTGGCTGCTCCCTTTATAGGACCCGTAGTCAGTGAAGCCCCGCCCCCTAATCAGGGCTCAGATTCTCTCCCAGCACAAAGCCTCTACTCATACAGATACTACCAATACAAAACCAAACACACACAAATACCTTCTCTTCCAACAGAAGTCCCACTCAAACTCCCCTGTTCACAGTTCTGTTTGCTAGCTCCTGTGCCGCTGCCTGACTGGCTGCTACCTTTATAGGAACCCTAGTCAGTGAAGCCCCGCCCCCTAATCAGGGCTCAGCTTCTCTCCCAGCACAAAGCCCCTCCAAGCCTCTACACATACAGATACTACCAATACAAAACCAAACACACACAAATACCTTCTCCTCCAACAGAACTCCCTCTCAAACTCCCCTGTTTACAGCTCGGTTTTGTAGCTCCTGTTCCGCTGCAGCTGTCTGTGCCCCTGCCTGACTGGCTGCTCCCTTTATAGGACCCCTCGTCAGTGAAGCCCCGCCCCCTAATCAGGGCTCAGCTTCTCTCCCAGCACAAAGCCCCTACACATACAGATACCACCAACACAAAACCAAACACACACAAATACCTTCTCCAACAGAACTCCCACTCAAACTTCCCTGTTTACAGCTCTGTTTGCTAGCTCCTGTGCCCCTGCAGCTGTCTGTGACGCTGCCTGACTGGCTGCTACCTTTATATGACCCCTAGTCAGTGAAGCCCCGCCCCCTAATCAGGGCTCAGATTCTCTCCCAGCACAAAGCCTCTACTCACACAGATACTACCAATACAAAACCAAACACACACAAATACCTTCTCCTCCAACAGAACTCCCTCTCAAACTCCCCTGTTTACAGCTCAGTTTGCTAGCTCCTGTACCGCTGCAGCTGTCTGTGTTGCTGCCTGACTGGCTGCTCCCTTTATAGGACCCCTCGTCAATGAAGCCCCGCCCCCTAATCAGGGCTCAGCTTCTCTCCCAGCACAAAGCCCCTACACATAAAGATACCACCAACACAAAACCAAACACACACAAATACCTTCTCCTCCAACAGAACTCCCACTCAAACTTCCCTGTTTACAGCTCTGTTTGCTAGCTCCTGTGCCCCTGCAGCTGTCTGTGACGCTGCCTGACTGGCTGCTATCTTTCTAGGACCCCTAGTCAGTGAAGCCCCGCCCCCTAATCAGGGCTCAGCTTCTCTCCCAGCACAAAGCCCCTACACATACAGATACCACCAACACAAAACCAAACACACACAAATACCTTCTCCTCGAACAGAACTCCCACTCAAACTCCCCTGTTTACAGCTCTGTTTGCTAGCTCCTGTGCCCCTGGAGCTGTCTGTGACGCTGCCTGACTGGCTGCTACAATCATAGGACCCCTAGTCAGCGAAGCCCCGCCCCCTAATCAGGGCTCAGCTTCTCTCCCAGCACAAAGCCCCTCCAAGCCTCTACAAATACAGATACCACCAATACAAAACCAAACACACAAATACCTTCTCCTCCAACAGAACTCCCTCTCAAACTCACCTGTTTACAGCTCTGTTTGCTAGCTCCTGTGCCGCTGCAGCTGTCTGTTCCCCTGCCTGACTGGCTGCTCCTTTTATAGGACCCCTAGTCAGTGAAGCCCCGCCCCCTAATCAGGGCTCAGCTTTTCTCCCAGCACAAAGCCCCTACACATACAGATACCACCAACACAAAACCAAACACACACAAATACCTTCTCCTCGAACAGAACTCCCACTCAAACTCCCCTGTTTACAGCTCTGTTTGCTAGCTCCTGTGCCCCTGCAGCTGTCTGTGACGCTGCCTGACTGGCTGCTACAATCATAGGACCCCTAGTCAGCGAAGCCCCGCCCCCTAATCAGGGCTCAGCTTCTCTCCCAGCACAAAGCCCCTCCAAGCCTCTACAAATACAGATACCACCAATACAAAACCAAACACACACACAAATACATTCTCCTCAAACAGAACTCCCACTCAAACTCCCCTGTTTACAGCTCTATTTGCCAGCTCCAGTGCCGCTCCAGCTGTATGTGCCGCTGCCTGACTGGTTGGTACCTTTATAGGACCCCTAGTCAGGGAAGCCCCGCCCCCTAATCAGGGCTCAGATTCTCTCCCAGCACAAAGCCTCTACTCATACAGATACTACCAATACAAAACCAAACACACACAAATACCTTCTCCTCCAACAGAACTCCCACTCAAACTCCCCTGTTTACAGCTCTGTTTGCTAGCTCCTGTGCCCCTGGAGCTGTCTGTGACGCTGCCTGACTGGCTGCTACAATCATAGGACCCCTAGTCAGCGAAGCCCCGCCCCCTAATCAGGGCTCAGCTTCTCTCCCAGCACAAAGCCCCTACACATACAGATACCACCAACACAAAAAAAAACACACACAAATACCTTCTCCTCGAACAGAACTCCCACTCAAACTCCCCTGTTTACAGCTCTGTTTGCAAGCTCCTGTGCCACTGCAGCTGTCTGTGCCGCTGCCTGACTGGCTGCTCCCTTTATAGGACCCCTTATCAGTGAAGCCCTGCACGCTAATCAAGGCTCACCTTCTCTCCCAGCAAAAAGCCCCTACACATACAGATACCACCAATACAAAACCAAACACACACAAATACCTTCTCCTCCAACAGAACTCCCACTCAAACTCCCGTGTTTACAGCACTGTTTGCTAGCTCCTGTGCTGCTGCCTGACTGGCTGCTAGCTTTATAGGACCCCTAGTCAGGGAAGTCCCGCCCCCTAATCAGGGCTCAGCTTTTCTCCCAGCACAAAGCCCCTCCAAGCCTCTACACATACAGATACTACCAATACGAAACCAAACACACACATATAGCTTCTCCTCCAACAGAACTCCCACTCAAACTCCCGTGTTTACAGCACTGTTTGCTAGCTGCTGTGCCGCTGCCTGACTGGCTGCTACCTTTATAGGACCCCTCGTCAGTGAAGCCCCGCCCCCTAATCAGGGCTCAGCTTCTCTCCCAGCACAAAGCCCCTACACATACAGATACCACCAATACAAAACCAAACACACACAAATACCTTCTCCTCCAACAGAACTCCCTCTCAAACTCCCCTGTTTACAGCTCAGTTTGCTAGCTCCTGTACCGCTGCAACTGTCTGTGTCGCTGCCTGAATGGCTGCTCCCTTTATAGCACCCCTCGTCAGTGAAGCCCCGCCCCCTAATCAGGGCTCAGCTTCTCTCGCAGCACAAAGCCCCTACACATACAGATACCACCAATACAAAACCAAACACACACAAATACCTTCTCCTCCAACAGAACTCCCACTCAAACTCCCGTGTTTACAGCACTGTTTGCTAGCTCCTGTGCTGCTGCCTGACTGGCTGCTAGCTTTATAGGACCCCTAGTCAGGGAAGTACCGCCCCCTAATCAGGGCTCAGCTTTTCTCCCAGCACAAAGCCCCTCCAAGCCTCTACACATACAGATACTACCAATACGAAACCAAACACACACATATAGCTTCTCCTCCAACAGAACTCCCACTCAAACTCCCCTGTTTACAGCTCTCTTTGCTAGCTCCTGTGCCACTGCAGCTGTCTGTGCCGCTGCCTGACTGACTGCTGCCTTTATAGGACCCCTAGTCAGTGAAGCCCCGCCCCCTAATCAGGGCTCAGCTTCTCTCCCAGCACAAAGCCCCTACACATACAGATGCTACCAATACAAAACCAAACACACACACAAATGCCTTCTCCTCCAACAGAACTCCCACTCAGACTCCCCTGTTTACAGCTCTGTTTGCTAGCTCCTGTGCCGCTGCCTGACTGGCTGCTCCCTTTATAGGACCCCTAGTCGGTGAAGCCCCGCCCCCTAATCAGGGCTCAGCTTCGCTCCCAGCACAAAGCCCCTCCAAGCCTCTACACATACAGATCCTACCAATACAAAACCAAACACACACAAATACCTTCTCCTCCAACAGAACTCCCACTCAAACTCCCCTGTTTACAGCTCTGTTTGCTCGCTCCTCTGCCGCTGCAGCTGTCTGTGCCGCTGCCTGACTGGCTGCTACCTTTATAGGACCCCTAGTCAGTGAAGCCCCGCCCCCTAATCAGGGCTCAGCTTTTCTCCCAGCACAAAGCCCCTCCAAGCCTCTACACATACAGATACTACCAATTCGAAACCAAACACACACATATACCTTCTCCTCCAACAGAACTCCCACACAAACTCCCGTGTTTACAGCACTGTTTGCTAGCTCCTGTGCTGCTGCCTGACTGGCTGCTTGCTTTATAGGACCCCTAGTCAGGGAAGTCCCGCCCCCTAATAAGGGCTCAGCTTCTCTCCCAGCACAAAGCCCCTCCAAGCCTCTACACATACAGGTACCACCAATACAAAACCAAACACACACAAATACCTTCTCCTCCAACAGAACTCCCACTCAAACTCCCGTGTTTACAGCACTGTTTGCTAGCTGCTGTGCCGCTGCCTGACTGGCTGCTACCTTTATAGGACGCCTAGTCAGTGAAGCCCCGCCCCCTTATCGGGGCTCAGCTTCTCTCCCAGCACAAAGCCTCTACACATACAGATACTACCAATACAAAACCAAAAACACACACAAATACCTTCCCCTCCAACACAACTCCCACTCAAACTCCCCTGTTTACAGCTCTGTTTGCTAGCTCCTGTACCGCTGCAGCTGTCTGTGTCGCTGCCTGACTGGCTGCTCCCTTTATAGGACCCCTCGTCAGTGAAGCCCCGCCCCCTAATCAGGGCTCAGCTTCTCTCCCAGCACAAAGCCCCTCCAAGCCTCTACATATACAGATACCAACAATACAAAACCAAACACACACACAAATACCTTCTCCTCCAACAGAACTCCCACTCAAACTCCCCTGTTTACAGCTCTCTTTGCTAGCTCCTGTGCCACTGCAGCTGTCTGTGCCGCTGCCTGACTGACTGCTGCCTTTATAGGACCCCTAGTCAGTGAAGCCCCGCCCCCTAATCAGGGCTCAGCTTCTCTCTCAGCACAAAGCCCCTACACATACAGATACCACCAACACAAATCCAAACACACACAAATACCTTCCCCTCCAACAGAACTCCCACTCAAACTCCCCTGTTTACAGCTCTGTTTGCTAGCTCCTGTGCCGCGGCAGCTGACCGTGCCGCCGCCTGACTGGCTGCTCCCTTTATAGGACCCCTAGTCAGTGAAGCCCCGCCCCCTAATCAGGGCTCAGCTTCTCTCCCAGCACAAAGCCCCTACACATACAGATGCTACCAATACAAAACCAAGCACACACACAAATGCCTTCTCCTCCAACAGAACTCCCACTCAGACTCCCCTGTTTACAGCTCTGTTTGCTAGCTCCTGTGCCGCTGCCTGACTGGCTGCTCCCTTTATAGGACCCCTAGTCGGTGAAGCCCCGCCCCCTAATCAGGGCTCAGCTTCGCTCCCAGCACAAAGCCCCTCCAAGCCTCTACACATACAGATACTACCAATACAAAACCAAACACACACAAATACCTTCTCCTCCAACAGAACTCCCTCTCAAACTCCCCTGTTTACAGCTCAGTTTGCTAGCACCTGTACCGCTGCAGCTGTCTGTGTCGCTGCCTGACTGGCTGCTCCCTTTATAGGACCCCTCGTCAGTGAAGCCCCGCCCCCTAATCAGGGCTCAGCTTCTCTCCCAGCACAAAGCCCCTCCAAGCCTCTACACATACAGATACCAACAATACAAAACCAAACACACACACAAATACCTTCTCTTCCAACAGAACTCCCACTCAAACTCCCCTGTTTGCTGGCTCCTGTGCCAATGCAGCTGTCTGTGCCGCTGCCTAACTGGCTGCTACCTTTATAGGACCCGTAGTCAGTGAAGCCCCGCCCCCTAATCAGGGCTCAGCTTTTCTTCCAGCACAAAGCCCCTACACATACAGATACTACCAATACAAAACCAAACACCCACACAAATACCTTCTCTTCCAACAGAAGTCCCACTCAAACTCCCCTGTTTACAGCTCTGTTTGCTAGCTCCTGTGCCGCTGCCTGACTGGCTGCTACCTTTATAGGACCCCTAGTCAGTGAAGCCCCGCCCCCTGATCAGGGCTCAGCTTCGCTCCCAGCACAAAGCCCCTCCAAGCCTCTACTCATACAGATACTACCAATACAATACCAAACACACACACAAATACCTTCTCCTCCAACAGAAGTCCCACTCAAACTCCCCTGTTTACAGCTCTGTTTGCTAGCTCCTGTACCGCTGCAGCTGTCTGTGTTGCTGCCTGACTGGCTGCTCCGTTTATAGGACCCCTCGTCAGTGAAGCCCCGCCCCCTAATCAGGGCTCAGCTTCTCTCCCAGCACAAAGCCCCTACACATACAGATACCACCAACACAAAACCAAACACACACAAATACCTTCTCCTCCAACAGAACTCCCGCTCAAACTTCCCAGTTTACAGCTCTGTTTGCTAGCTCCTGTGCCCCTGCAGCTGTCTGTGACGCTGCCTGACTGGCTGCTACCTTTATAGGACCCCTAGTCAGTGAAGCCCCGCCCCCTAATCAGGGCTCAGCTTCTCTCCCAGCACAAACCCCCTTCAAGCCTCTACACATACAGATACCAACAATACAAAACCAAACACACACACAAATACCTTCTCCTCCAACAGAACTCCCACTCAAACTCCCCTGTTTACAGCTCTCTTTGCTAGCTCCTGTGCCACTGCAGCTGTCTGTGCCGCTGCCTGACTGGCTGCTCCCTTTACAGGACCCCTAGTCAGTGAAGCCCCGCCCCCTAATCAGGGCTCAGCTTCTCTCCCAGCACAAAGCCCCTACACATACAGATGCTACCAATACAAAACCAAACACACACACAAATGCCTTCTCCTCCAACAGAACTCCCACTCAGACTCCCCTGTTTACAGCTCGGTTTGCTAGCTCCTGTGCCGCTGCCTGACTGGCTGCTACCTCTATAGGACCCCTAGTCAGTGAAGCCCCGCCCCCTAATCAGGGCTCAGCTTCGCTCCCAGCACGAAGCCCCTCCAAGCCTCTACACATACAGATACTACCAATACAAAACCAAACACACACACAAATAGCTTCTCCTCCAACAGAACTCCCACTCAAACTCCCCTGTTTACAGCTCTGTTTGCTAGCTCCTGTGCCGCTGCCTGACTGGCTGCTACCTTTATAGGACCCCTAGTCAGTGAAGCCCCGCCCCCTAATCAGGGCTCAGATTCTCTCCCAGCACAAAGCCTCTACTCATACAGATACTACCAATACAAAACCAAACACACACAAATACCTTCTCCAACAGAACTCCCTCTCAAACTCCCCTGTTTACAGCTCAGTTTGCTAGCTCCTGTTCCGCTGCAGCTGTCTGTGCCCCTGCCTGACTGGCTGCTCCCTTTATAGGACCCGTAGTCAGTGAAGCCCCGCCCCCTAATCAGGGCTCAGCTTTTCTCCCAGCACAAAGCCCCTACACATACAGATACCACCAACACAAAACCAAACACACACAAATACCTTCTCCTCCAACAGAACTCCCACTCAAACTTCCCTGTTTACAGCTCTGTTTGCTAGCTCCTGTGCCCCTGCAGCTGTCTGTGACGCTGCCTGACTGGCTGCTACCTTTATAGGACCCCTAGTCAGTTCAGCCCCGCCCCCTAATCAGGGCTCAGCTTCTCTCCCAGCACAAAGCCCCTCCAAGCCTATACACATACAGATACCACCAATACAAAACCAAACACACACAGAAATACCTTCTCCTCAAACAGAACTCCCACTCAAACTCCCCTGTTTACTGCTCTATTTGCTAGCTCCAGTGGCGCTGCAGATGTCTGTGCCGCTGCCTGACTGTCTGGTACCTTTATAGGACCCCTAGACAGGGAAGCCCCGCCCCCTAATCAGGGCTCAGCTTCTCTCCCAGCACAAATCCCCTCCAAGCCTCTACACATACAGATACTACCAGTACAAAACCAAACACACACACAAATGCCTTCTCCCCCAACAGAACTCCCACTCAAACACCCCTGTTTACAGCTCTGTTGGCTAGCTCCTGTACCAATGCAGCTGTCTGTGCTGCTGCCTGACTGGCTGCTACCTTTATAGGACCCCTAGTCAGTGAAGCCCCGCCCCCTAATCAGGGCTCAGATTCTCTCCCAGCACAAAGCCTCTACTCATACAGATACTACCAATACAAAACCAAACACACACAAATACCTTCTCCTCCAACAGAACTCCCTCTCAAACTCCCCTGTTTACAGCTCTGTTTGCTAGCTCCTGTGCCGCTGCCTGACTGGCTGCTACTTTTATAGGACCCTAGTCAGTGAAGCCCCGCCCCCTAATCAGGGCTCAGCTTCTCTCCCAGCACAAAGCCCCTCCAAGCCTCTACGCATACAGATACTACCAATACAAAACCAAACACACACAAATACCTTCTCCAACAGAACTCCCTCTCAAACTCCCCTGTTTACAGCTCAGTTTTGTAGCTCCTGTTCCGCTGCTGCTGTCTGTGCCCCTGCCTGACTGGCTGCTCCCTTTATAGGACCCCTAGTCAGTGAAGCCCCGCCCCCTAATCAGGGCTCAGCTTCTCTCCCAGCACAAAGCCCCTACACATACAGATACCACCAACACAAAACCAAACACACACAAATACCTTCTCCTCCAACAGAACTCCCACTCAAACTTCCCTGGTTACAGCTCTGTTTGCTAGCTCCTCTGCCCCTGCAGCTGTCTGTGACGCTGCCTGACTGGCTGCTACCTTTATAGGACCCCTAGTCAGTGAAGCCCCGCCCCCTAATCAGGGCTCAGTTTCTCTCCCAGCACAAAGCCCCTCCAAGCCTATACACATACAGATACCACCAATACAAAACCAAACACACGCAGAAATACCTTCTCCTCAAACAGAACTCTCACTCAAACTCCCCTGTTTACAGCTCAGTTTGCAAGCTCCTGTGCCACTGCAGATGTCTGTGCCGCTGCCTGACTGGCTGCTACCTTTATAGGACCCCTAGTCAGTGAAGCCCCGCCCCCTAATCAGGGCTCAGCTTCGCTCCCAGCACAAAGCCCCTCCAAGCCTCTACACATACAGATACTACCAATACAAAACCAAACACACACACAAATACCTTCTCCTCCAACCGAACTCCCACTCAAACTCCCCTGTTTACAGCTCTGTTTGCTAGCTCCTGTACCGCTGCAGCTGTCTGTGTCGCTGCCTGACTGGCTGCTCCCTTTATAGGACCCCTCGTCAGTGAAGCCCCGCCCCCTAATCAGGGCTCAGCTTCTCTCCCAGCACAAAGCCCCTCCAAGCCTCTACACATACAGATACCACCAATACAAAACCAAACACACACACAAATACCTTCTCCTCCAACAGAACTCCCACTCAAACTCCCCTGTTTACAGCTCTGTTTGCTAGCTCCTGTACCGCTGCAGCTGTCTGTGCAGCTGCCTGACTGGCTGCTCCGCTTATAGGACCCCTAGTCAGTGAAGCCCCCCCCCTAATCAGGGCTCAGCTTCTCTCCCAGCACAAAGCCCCTACACATACAGATACCACGAATACAAAACCAAACACACAAATACCTTCTCCTGCAACAGAACTCCCACTCAAACTCCCCTGTTTACAGCTCTATTTGCTAGCTCCAGTGCCGCTGCAGATGTCTGTGCCGCTGCCTGACTGGCTGGTACATTTATAGGACCCCTAGTCAGGGAAGCCCCGCCCCCTAATCAGGGCTCAGCTTCTCTCCCAGCACAAATCCCCTCCAAGCCTCTACACATACAGATACTAGCAATACAAAACCAAACACACACAAATGCCTATTCCTCCAACAGAATTCCACTCAAACTCCCCTGTTTACAGCTCTGTTTGCTAGCTCCAGTGCCGCTGCAGCTGTCTGTGCCGCTGTCTGACTGGCTGGTACCTTTATAGGACCCCTAGTCAGTGAAGCCCCGCCCCCTAATCAGGGCTCAGCTTCTCTCCCAGCACAAAGCCCCTACACATACAGATACGACCAATACAAAACCAAGCACACACAAATACCTTCTCCTCCAACAGAACTCCCACTCAAACTCCCCTGTTTACAGCTCTGTTTGCAAGCTCCTGTGCCGCTGCCTGACTGGTTGCTACCTTTATAGGACCCCTAGTCAGGGAAGCCCCGCCCCCTAATCAGGGCTCAGCTTCTCTCCCAGCACAAAGCCTCTACACATACAGATACGACCAATACAAAACCAAGCACACACAAATGCCTTCTCCTCCAACAGAATTCCCACTCAAACACCCCTGTTTACAGCTCTGTTTGCTAGCTCCTGTGCCGCTGCAGCTGTCTGTGCCGCTGCCTGACTGGCTGCTACCTTTATAGGACCCCTAGTCAGTGAAGCCCCGCCCCCTAATCAGGGCTCAGCTTTTCTCCCAGCACAAAGCCCCTCCAAGCCTCTACACATACAGATACTACCAGTACGAAACCAAACACACACATATACCTTCTCCTCGAACAGAACTCCCACTCAAACTCCCGTGTTTACAGCACTGTTTGCTAGCTGCTGTGCCGCTGCCTGACTGGCTGCTACCTTTATAGGACGCCTAGTCAGTGAAGCCCCGCCCCCTTATCAGGGCTCAGCTTCTCTCCCAGCACAAAGCCTCTACACATACAGATAATACCAATACAAAACCAAACACACACAAACATCTTCTCCTCCAACAGAACTCCCACTCAAACTCCCCTGTTTACAGCTCTGTTTGCTAGCTCCTGTACCGCTGCAGCTGTCTGTGTCGCTGCCTGACTGGCTGCTCCCTTTATAGGACCCCTCGTCAGTGAAGCCCCGCCCCCTAATCAGGGCTCAGCTTCTCTCCCAGCACAAAGCCCCTACAAGCCTCTACACATACAGATACCACCAATACAAAACCAAACACACACACAAATACCTTTCCTCCAACAGAACTCCCACTCAAACTCCCCTGTTTACAGCTCTCTTTGCTAGCTCCTGTGCCACTGCAGCTGTCTGTGCCGCTGCCTGACTGGCTGCTGCCTTTATAGGACCCCTAGTCAGTGAAGCCCCGCCCCCTAATCAGGGCTCAGCTTCTCTCCCAGCACAAAGCTCCTCCAAGCCTCTACAAATACCACCAATACAAAACCAAACACACGCAGAAATACCTTCTCCTCAAACAGAACTCCCTCTCAAACTCCCCTGTTTACAGCTCAGTTTGCTAGCTCCTGTTCCGCTGCAGCTGTCTGTGCCCCTGCCTGACTGGCTGCTCCCTTTATAGGACCCGTAGTCAGTGAAGCCCCGCCCCCTAATCAGGGCTCAGCTTTTCTCCCAGCACAAAGCCCCTACACATACAGATACTACCAATACAAAACCAAGCACACACAAATACCTTCTCCTCCAACAGAGGTCCCACTAAAACTCCCCTGTTTACAGCTCTGTTTGCTAGCTCCTGTGCCACTGCAGCTGTCTGTGCCGCTGCCTGACTGGCTGGTACCTTTATAGGACCCCTAGTCAGTGAAGCCCCGCCCCCTAATCAGGGCTCAGCTTCTCTCCCAGCACAAAGCCCCTACACATACAGATACGACCAATACAAAACCAAGCACACACAAATGCCTTCTCCTCCAACAGAATTCCCACTCAAACACCCCTGTTTACAGCTCTGTTTGGTAGCTCCTGTGCCGCTGCAGCTGTCTGTGCCGCTGCCTGACTGGCTGCTACCTTTATAGGACCCCTAGTCAGTGAAGCCCCGCCCCCTAATCAGGGCTCAGCTTTTCTCCCAGCACAAAGCCCCTCCAAGCCTCTACACATACAGATACTACCAGTACGGAACCAAACACACACATATACCTTCTCCTCCAACAGAACTCCCACTCAAACTCCCGTGTTTACAGCACTGTTTGCTAGCTGCTGTGCCGCTGCCTGACTGGCTGCTACCTTTATAGGACGCCTAGTCAGTGAAGCCCCGCCCCCTTATCAGGGCTCAGCTTCTCTCCCAGCACAAAGCCTCTACACATACAGATAATACCAATACAAAACCAAACATACACAAACACCTTCTCCTCCAACAGAACTCCCACTCAAACTCCCTTGTTTACAGCTCTGTTTGCTAGCTCCTGTACCGCTGCAGCTGTCTGTGTCGCTGCCTGACTGGCTGCTCCCTTTATAGGACCCCTCGTCAGTGAAGCCCCGCCCCCTAATCAGGGCTCAGCTTCTCTCCCAGCACAAAGCCCCTACACATACAGATACCACCAACACAAAACCAAACACACACAAATACCTTCTCCTCCAACAGAACTCCCACTCAAACTCCCCTGTTTACAGCTCTGTTTGGTAGCCCCTGTATCGCTGCAGCTGTCTCTCCAGCTGCCTGACTGGCTGCTCCCTTTATAGGACCCCTAGTCAGTGAAGCCCCGCGCCCTAATCAGGGCTCAGCTTCTCTCCCAGCACAAAGCCCCTACACATACAGATACCACCAATACAAAACCAAACACACACACAAATACCTTTCCTCCAACAGAACTCCCACTCAAACTCCCCTGTTTACAGCTCTCTTTGCTAGCTCCTGTGCCACTGCAGCTGTCTGTGTCGCTGCCTGACTGGCTGGTACATTTATAGGACCCCTACTCAGTGAAGCCCCGCCCCCTAATCAGGGCTCAGCTTCTCTCCCAGCACAAAGCTCCTCCAAGCCTCTACAAATACAGATACCACCAATACAAAACCAAACACACGCAGAAATACCTTCTCCTCAAACAGAACTCCCACTCAAACTCCCCTGTTTACTGTTCTATTTGCTAGCTCCAGTGCCGCTGCAGATGTCTGTGCCGCTGCCTGACTGGCTGGTACCTTTATAGGACCCCTAGACAGGGAAGTCCCGCCCCCTAATCAGGGCTCAGCTTCTCTCCCAGCACAAATCCCCTCCAAGCCTCTACACATACAGATACTACCAATACAAAACCAAACACACACAAATACCTTCTCCTCCAACAGAACTCCCTCTCAAACTCCCCTGTTTACAGCTCAGTTTGCTAGCTCCTGTTCCGCTGCAGCTGTCTGTGCCCCTGCCTGACTGGCTGCTCCCTTTATAGGACCCGTAGTCAGTGAAGCCCCGCCCCCTAATCAGGGCTCAGCTTCTCTCCCAGCACAAAGCCCCTCCAAGCCTCTACACATACAGATATTACCAATACAAAACCAAACACACACAGAAATACCTTCTCCTCAAACAGAACTCCCACTCAAACTCCCCTGTTTACTGCTCTATTTGCTAGCTCCAGTGCCGCTGCCTGACTGGCTGCTACCTTTATAGGACCCCTAGTCAGTGAAGCCCCGCCCCCTAATCAGGGCTCAGCTTCTCTCCCAGCACAAAGCCCCTCCAAGCCTCTACACCTACAGATACTACCAATACAAAACCAAACACAAATACCTTCTCCTCCAACAGAACTCCCACTCAAACTCCCCTGTTTACAGCTCAGTTTGCAAGCTCCTGTGCCACTGCAGCTGTCTGTGCCGCTGCCTGACTGGCTGCTACCTTTATAGGACCCCTAGTCAGTGAAGCCCCGCCCCCTAATCAGGGCTCAGCTTCTCTCCCAGCACAAAGCCCCTCCAAGCCTCTACACATACAGATACTACCAATACAAAACCAAACAAACACAAATACCTTCTCCTCCAACAGAACTCCCACTCAAACTCCCCTGTTTACAGCTCTGTTTGCTAGCTGCTGTGCCGCTGCCTGACTGGCTGCTACCTTTATACGACCCCTAGTCAGTGAAGCCCCGTCCCCTAATCAGGGCTCAGCTTCTCTCCCAGCACAAATCCCCTCCAAGCCTCTACACATACAGATACTAGCAATACAAAACCAAACACACACAAATGCCTTCTCCTCCAACAGAATTCCCACTCAAACTCCCCTGTTTACAGCTCTGTTTGCTAGCTCCAGTGCCGCTGCAGCTGTCTGTGCCGCTGTCTGACTGGCTGGTACCTTTATAGGACCCCTAGTCAGTGAAGCCCCGCCCCCTAATCAGGGCTCAGCTTCTCTCCCAGCACAAAGCCCCTACACATACAGATACGACCAATGCAAAACCAAGCACACACAAATACCTTCTCCTCCAACAGAACTCCCACTCAAACTCCCCTGTTTACAGCTCTGTTTGCAAGCTCCTGTGCCGCTGCCTGACTGGTTGCTACCTTTATAGGACCCCTAGTCAGGGAAGCCCCGCCCCCTAATCAGGGCTCAGCTTCTCTCCCAGCACAAAGCCCCTACACATACAGATACGACCAATACAAAACCAAGCACACACAAATGCCTTCTCCTCCAACAGAATTCCCACTCAAACTCCCCTGTTTACAGCTCTGTTTGCTAGCTCCTGTGCCGCTGCCTGACTGGCTGCTACCTTTATAGGACCCCTAGTCAGTGAAGCCCCGCCCCCTAATCAGGGCTCAGCTTTTCTCCCAGCACAAAGCCCCTCCAAGCCTCTACACATACAGATACTACCAATACGAAACCAAACACACACATATACCTTATCCTCCAACAGATCTCCCACTCAAACTCCCGTGTTTACAGCACTGTTTACTAGCTGCTGTGCCGCTGCCTGACTGGCTGCTACCTTTATAGGACGCCTAGTCAGTGAAGCCCCGCCCCCTTATCAGGGCTCAGCTTCTCTCCCAGGACAAAGCCTCTACACATACAGATACTACCAATACAAAACCAAACACACACAAACACCTTCTCCTCCAACAGAACTCCCACTCAAACTCCCCTGTTTACAGCTCTGTTTGCTAGCTCCTGTACCGCTGCAGCTGTCTGTGTCGCTGCCTGACTGGCTGCTCCCTTTATAGGACCCCTCGTCAGTGAAGCCCCGCCCCCTAATCAGGGCTCAGCTTCTCTCCCAGCACAAAGCCCCTCCAAGCCTCTACACATACAGATACCACCAATACAAAACCAAACACACACACAAATACCTTTCCTCCAACAGAACTCCCACTCAAACCCCCCTGTTTACAGCTCTCTTTGCTAGCTCCTGTGCCACTGCAGCTGTCTGTGCCGCTGCCTGACTGGCTGCTGCCTTTATAGGACCCCTAGTCAGTGAAGCCCCGCCCCCTAATCAGGGCTCAGCTTCTCTCCCAGCACAAAGCCCCTACACATACAGATACCACCAATACAAAACCAAACAGACACAAATACCTTCTCCTCCAACAGAAGTCCCACTCAAACTCCCCTGTTTACAGCTCTGTTTGCTAGCTCCTGTGCCCCTGCAGCTGTCTGTGACGCTGCCTGACTGGCTGCTACAATCATAGGACCCCGAGTCAGCGAAGCCCCGTCCCCTAATCAGGGATCAGCTTCTCTCCCAGCACAAAGCTCCTCCAAGCCTCTACAAACACAGATACCACCAATACAAAACCAGACACACACACAAATACCTTCTCCTCAAACAGAACTCCCACTCAAACTCCCCTGTTTACAGCTCAGTTTGCAAGCTCCTGTGCCACTGCAGCTGTCTGTGCCGCTGCCTGACTGGCTGCTAGCTTTATAGGACCCCTAATCAGGGAAGCCCCGCCCCCTAATCAGGGCTCAGCTTCTCTCCCAGCACAAAGCCCCTCCAAGCCTCTACACATACAGATACTACGAATACAAAACCAAACAAACACAAATACCTTCTCCTCCAACAGAACTCCCACTCAAACTCCCATCTTTACAGCTCTATTTGCTAGCTCCAGTGCCGCTGCAGATGTCTGTGCCGCTGCCTGATTGGCTGGTACCTTTATAGGACCCCTAGTCAGGGAAGCCCCGCCCCGTAATCAGGGCTCAGCTTCTCTCCCAGCACAAAGCCCCTACACATACAGATACTACCAATACACCACCAAGCACACACAAATACCTTCTATTCCAACAGAACTCCCACTCAAACTCCCCTGTTTACAGCTCTGTTTGCTAGCTCCTGTGCCCCTGCAGCTGTCTGTGCCGCTGCCTAACTGGCTGCAACCTTTATAGGACCCCTAGTCAGTGAAGCCCCGCCCCCTAATCAGGGCTCAGCTTTTCTCCCAGCACAAAGCCCCTCCAAGCCTCTACACATACAGATACTACCAATACGAAACCAAACACACACATATACCTTCTCCTCCAACAGAACTCCCACTCAAACTCCCGTGTTTACAGCACTGTTTGCTAGCTGCTGTGCCGCTGCCTGACTGGCTGCTACCTTTATAGGACGCCTAGTCAGTGAAGCCCCGCCCCCTTATCAGGGCTCAGCTTCTCTCCCAGCACAAAGCCTCTACACATACAGATAATACCAATACAAAACCAAACACACACAAACACCTTCTCCTCCAACAGAACTCCCACTCAAACTCCCCTGTTTACAGCTCTGTTTGCTAGCTCCTGTTCCGCTGCAGCTGTCTGTGCCCCTGCCTGACTGGCTGCTCCCTTTATAGGACCCCTCGTCAGTGAAGCCCCGCCGCCTAATCAGGGCTCAGCTTCTCTCCCAGCACAAAGCCCCTACACATACAGATACTACCAATACAAAACCAAACACACACAAATACCTCCTCCTCCAACAGAAGTCCCACTCAAACTCCCCTGTGTACAGCTCTGTTTGCTAGCTCCTGTGCCGCTGCCTGACTGGCTGCTACCTTTATAGGACGCCTAGTCAGTGAAGCCCCGCCCCCTTATCAGGGCTCAGCTTCTCTCCCAGCACAAAGACCCTACACATACAGATACTACCAATACAAAACCAAACACACACAAATACCTTCTCTTCCAACAGAACTCCCACTCAAACTCCCCTGTTTACAGCTCTGTTTGCTAGCTCCTGTACCGCTGCAGCTGTCTGTGTCGCTGCCTGACTGGCTGCTCCCTTTATAGGACCCCTAGTCAGTGAAGCCCCGCCCCCTAATCAGGGCTCAGCTTCGCTCCCAGCACAAAGCCCCTACACATACAGATACCACCAGCACAAAACCAAACACACACAAATACCTTCTCCTCCAACAGAACTCCCACTCAAACTCCCCTGTTTACAGCTCTGTTTGCTAGCTCCTGTGCCCCTGCAGCTGTCTGTGACGCTGCCTGACTGGCTGCTACAATCATAGGACCCCTAGTCAGCGAAGCCCCGTCCCCTAATCAGGGCTCAGCTTCTCTCCCAGCACAAAGCTCCTCCAAGCCTCTACAAATACAGATACCACCAATACAAAACCAAACACACACACAAATACCTTCTCCTCAAACAGAACTCCCACTCAAACTCCCCTGTTTACAGCTCTATTTACTAGCTCCAGTGCCGCTGCAGCTGTCTGTGCCACTGCCTGACTGGCTGGTACCTTTATAGGACCCCTAGTCAGGGAAGCCCCGCCCGCTAATCAAGGCTCAGCTTTTCTCCCAGCACAAAGCCCCTACACATACAGATACTACCAATACAAAACCAAACACACACAAATACCTTCTCCTCCAACAGAAGTCCCACTCAAACTCCCCTGTTTACAGCTCTGTTTGCTAGCTCCTGTGCCGCTGCCTGACTGGCTGCTACCTTTATAGGACGCCTAGTCAGTGAAGCCCCGCCCCCTTATCAGGGCTCAGCTTCTCTCCCAGCACAAAGCCTCTACACATACAGATACTACCAATACAAAACCAAACACACACAAACACCTTCTCCTCCAACAGAACTCCCACTCATACTCCCCTGTTTAGAGCTCTGTTTGCTAGCTCCTGTGCCGCTGCCTGACTGGCTGCTATCTTTCTAGGGCCCCTAGTCAGTGAAGCCCCGCCCCCTAATCAGGGCTCTGCTTTTCTCCCAGCACAAAGACCCTACACATACAGAAACTACCAATACAAAACCAAACACACACAAATACCTTCTCCTCCAACAGAACTCCCACTCAAACTCCCCTGTTTACAGCTCTGTTTGCTAGCTCCTGTACCGCTGCAGCTGTCTGTGCAGCTGCCTGACTGGCTGCTCCCTTTATAGGACCCCTAGTCAGTGAAGCCCCGCCCCCTAATCAGGGCTCAGCTTCTCTCCCAGCACAAAGCCCCTCCAAGCCTCTACACATACAGATACCACCAATACAAAACCAAACACAAACACAAATACCTTCTCCTCGAACAGAACTCCCACTCAAACTCCCCTGTTTACAGCTCTGTTTGCTAACTCCTGTACCGCTGCAGCTGTCTGTGCAGCTGCCTGACTGGCTGCTCCCTTTATAGGACCCCTAGTCAGTGAAGCCCCGCCCCCTAATCAGGGCTCAGCTTCTCTCCCAGCACAAAGCCCCTCCAAGCCTCTACAAATACAGATACCACCAATACAAAACCAAACACACACACAAATACCTTCTCCTCAAACAGAACTCCCACTCAAACTCCCCTGTTTACAGCTCTATTTGTTAGCTCCAGTGCCGCTGCAGCTGTCTGTGCCGCTGCCTGACTGGTTGGTACCTTTATAGGACCCCTAGCCAGGGAAGCCCCGCCCCCGAATCAGGGCTCAGATTCTCTCCCAGCACAAAGCCTCTACTCATACACATACTACCAATACAAAACCAAACACACAAATACCTTCTCCTCCAACAGAACTCCCTCTCAAACTCACCTGTTTACAGCTCTGTTTGATAGCTCCTGTGCCGCTGCGTGACTGGCTGCTACCTTTATAGGACCCCTAGTCAGTGAAGCCCCGCCCCCTAATCAGGGCTCAGCTTCTCTCCCAGCACAAAGCCCCTCCAAGCCTCTACACATACAGATACTACCAATACAAAACCAAACAAACACAAATACCTTCTCCTCCAACAGAACTCCCACTCAAACTCCCGTGTTTACAGCACTGTTTGCTAGCTGCTGTGCCGCTGCCTGACTGGCTGCTACCTTTATAGGACGCCTAGTCAGTGAAGCCCCGCCCCCTAATCAGGGCTCAGCTTCTCTCGCAGCACAAAGCCCTTACACATACAGATACCACCAATACAAAACCAAACACACACAAATACCTTCTCCTCCAACAGAACTCCCACTCAAACTCCCCTGTTTACAGCTCTGTTTGCTGGCTCCTGTGCCGCTGCAGCTGTCCGTGCCGCCGCCTGACTGGCTGCTCCCTTTATAGGACCCCTAGTCAGTGAAGCCCCGCCCCCTAATCAGGGCTCAGCTTCTCTCCCAGCACAAAGCCCCTACACATACAGATACCACCAACACAAAACCAAACACACACAAATACCTTCTCCTCCAACAGAACTCCCACTCAAACTCCCCTGTTTACAGCTCTGTTTGCTAGCTCCTGTGCCCCTGCAGCTGTCTGGTTGCTACCTTTATAGGACCCCTAGTCAGGGAAGCCCCGCCCCCTAATCAGGGCTCAGCTTCTCTCCCAGCACAAAGCCCCTACACATACAGATACGACCAATACAAAACCAAGCACACACAAATGCCTTCTCCTCCAACAGAATTCCCACTCAAACACCCCTGTTTACAGCTCTGTTTGCTAGCTCCTGTGCCGCTGCAGCTGTCTGTGCCGCTGCCTGACTGGCTGCTACCTTTATAGGACCCCTAGTCAGTGAAGCCCCGCCCCCTAATCAGGGCTCAGCTTTTCTCCCAGCACAAAGCCCCTCCAAGCCTCTACACATACAGATACTACCAGTACGAAACCAAACAAACACATATACCTTCTCCTCGAACAGAACTCCCACTCAAACTCCCGTGTTTACAGCACTGTTTGCTAGCTGCTGTGCCGCTGCCTGACTGGCTGCTACCTTTATAGGACCCCTAGTCAGTGAAGCCCCGCCCCCTTATCAGGGCTCAGCTTCTCTCCCAGCACAAAGCCCCTACAAGCCTCTACACATACAGATACCACCAATACAAAACCAAACACACACACAAATACCTTTCCTCCAACAGAACTCCCACTCAAACTCCCCTGTTTACAGCTCTCTTTGCTAGCTCCTGTGCCACTGCAGCTGTCTGTGCCGCTGCCTGACTGGCTGCTGCCTTTATAGGACCCCTAGTCAGTGAAGCCCCGCCCCCTAATCAGGGCTCAGCTTCTCTCCCAGCACAAAGTCCCTACACATACAGATACCACCAACACAAAACCAAACACACACAAATACCTTCTCCTCCAACAGAACTCCCACTCAAACTCCCCTGTTTACAGCTCTGTTTGCTAGCCCCTGTATCGCTGCAGCTGTCTCTCCAGCTGCCTGACTGGCTGCTCCCTTTATAGGACCCCTAGTCAGTGAAGCCCCGCCCCCTAATCAGGGCTCAGCTTCTCTCCCAGCACAAAGCTCCTCCAAGCCTCTACAAATACCACCAATACAAAACCAAACACACGCAGAAATACCTTCTCCTCAAACAGAACTCCCTCTCAAACTCCCCTGTTTACAGCTCAGTTTGCTAGCTCCTGTTCCGCTGCAGCTGTCTGTGCCCCTGCCTGACTGGCTGCTCCCTTTATAGGACCCGTAGTCAGTGAAGCCCCGCCCCCTAATCAGGGCTCAGCTTTTCTCCCAGCACAAAGCCCCTACACATACAGATACTACCAATACAAAACCAAGCACACACAAATACCTTCTCCTCCAACAGAGGTCCCACTAAAACTCCCCTGTTTACAGCTCTGTTTGCTAGCTCCTGTGCCACTGCAGCTGTCTGTGCCGCTGCCTGACTGGCTGGTACCTTTATAGGACCCCTAGTCAGTGAAGCCCCGCCCCCTAATCAGGGCTCAGCTTCTCTCCCAGCACAAAGCCCCTACACATACAGATACGACCAATACAAAACCAAGCACACACAAATGCCTTCTCCTCCAACAGAATTCCCACTCAAACACCCCTGTTTACAGCTCTGTTTGGTAGCTCCTGTGCCGCTGCAGCTGTCTGTGCCGCTGCCTGACTGGCTGCTACCTTTATAGGACCCCTAGTCAGTGAAGCCCCGCCCCCTAATCAGGGCTCAGCTTTTCTCCCAGCACAAAGCCCCTCCAAGCCTCTACACATACAGATACTACCAGTACGGAACCAAACACACACATATACCTTCTCCTCCAACAGAACTCCCACTCAAACTCCCGTGTTTACAGCACTGTTTGCTAGCTGCTGTGCCGCTGCCTGACTGGCTGCTACCTTTATAGGACGCCTAGTCAGTGAAGCCCCGCCCCCTTATCAGGGCTCAGCTTCTCTCCCAGCACAAAGCCTCTACACATACAGATAATACCAATACAAAACCAAACATACACAAACACCTTCTCCTCCAACAGAACTCCCACTCAAACTCCCTTGTTTACAGCTCTGTTTGCTAGCTCCTGTACCGCTGCAGCTGTCTGTGTCGCTGCCTGACTGGCTGCTCCCTTTATAGGACCCCTCGTCAGTGAAGCCCCGCCCCCTAATCAGGGCTCAGCTTCTCTCCCAGCACAAAGCCCCTACAAGCCTCTACACATACAGATACCACCAATACAAAACCAAACACACACACAAATACCTTTCCTCCAACAGAAGTCCCACTCAAACTCCCCTGTTTACAGCTCTCTTTGCTAGCTCCTGTGCCACTGCAGCTGTCTGTGCCGCTGCCTGACTGGCTGCTGCCTTTATAGGACCCCTAGTCAGTGAAGCCCCGCCCCCTAATCAGGGCTCAGCTTCTCTCCCAGCACAAAGCCCCTACACATACAGATACCACCAACACAAAACCAAACACACACAAATACCTTCTCCTCCAACAGAACTCCCACTCAAACTCCCCTGTTTACAGCTCTGTTTGCTAGCCCCTGTATCGCTGCAGCTGTCTCTCCAGCTGCCTGACTGGCTGCTCCCTTTATAGGACCCCTAGTCAGTGAAGCCCCGCCCCCTAATCAGGGCTCAGCTTCTCTCCCAGCACAAAGCCCCTACACATACAGATACCACCAATACAAAACCAAACACACACACAAATACCTTTCCTCCAACAGAACTCCCACTCAAACTCCCCTGTTTACAGCTCTCTTTGCTAGCTCCTGTGCCACTGCAGCTGTCTGTGTCGCTGCCTGACTGGCTGGTACATTTATAGGACCCCTACTCAGTGAAGCCCCGCCCCCTAATCAGGGCTCAGCTTCTCTCCCAGCACAAAGCTCCTCCAAGCCTCTACAAATACAGATACCACCAATACAAAACCAAACACACGCAGAAATACCTTCTCCTCAAACAGAACTCCCACTCAAACTCCCCTGTTTACTGTTCTATTTGCTAGCTCCAGTGCCGCTGCAGATGTCTGTGCCGCTGCCTGACTGGCTGGTACCTTTATAGGACCCCTAGACAGGGAAGTCCCGCCCCCTAATCAGGGCTCAGCTTCTCTCCCAGCACAAATCCCCTCCAAGCCTCTACACATACAGATACTACCAATACAAAACCAAACACACACAAATACCTTCTCCTCCAACAGAACTCCCACTCAAACTCCCCTGTTTACTGCTCTATTTGCTAGCTCCAGTGCCGCTGCCTGACTGGCTGCTACCTTTATAGGACCCCTAGTCAGTGAAGCCCCGCCCCCTAATCAGGGCTCAGCTTCTCTCCCAGCACAAAGCCCCTCCAAGCCTCTACACCTACAGATACTACCAATACAAAACCAAACACAAATACCTTCTCCTCCAACAGAACTCCCACTCAAACTCCCCTGTTTACAGCTCAGTTTGCAAGCTCCTGTGCCACTGCAGCTGTCTGTGCCGCTGCCTGACTGGCTGCTACCTTTATAGGACCCCTAGTCAGTGAAGCCCCGCCCCCTAATCAGGGCTCAGCTTCTCTCCCAGCACAAAGCCCCTCCAAGCCTCTACACATACAGATACTACCAATACAAAACCAAACAAACACAAATACCTTCTCCTCCAACAGAACTCCCACTCAAACTCCCCTGTTTACAGCTCAGTTTGCAAGCTCCTGTACCGCTGCAGCTGTCTGTGTCGCTGCCTGACTGGCTGCTACCTTTATAGGACCCCTAGTCAGTGAAGCCCCGCCCCCTAATCAGGGCTCAGCTTTTCTCCCAGCACAAAGCCCCTCCAAGCCTCTACACATACAGATACTACCAGTACGAAACCAAACACACACATATACCTTCTCCTCCCACAGAATTCCCACTCAAACTCCCCTGTTTACAGCTCTGTTTGCTAGCTGCTGTGCCGCTGCCTGACTGGCTGCTACCTTTATACGACCCCTAGTCAGTGAAGCCCCGTCCCCTAATCAGGGCTCAGCTTCTCTCCCAGCACAAATCCCCTCCAAGCCTCTACACATACAGATACTACCAATACAAAACCAAACACACACAAACACCTTCTCCTCCAACAGAACTCCCACTCAAACTCCCCTGTTTACAGCTCTGTTTGCTAGCTCCTGTACCGCTCCAGCTGTCTGTGTCGCTGCCTGACTGGCTGCTCCCTTTATAGGACCCCTCGTCAGTGAAGCCCCGCCCCCTAATCAGGGCTCAGCTTCTCTCCCAGCACAAAGCCCCTCCAAGCCTCTACACATACAGATACCACCAATACAAAACCAAACACACACACAAATACCTTTCCTCCAACAGAACTCCCACTCAAACCCCCCTGTTTACAGCTCTCTTTGCTAGCTCCTGAGCCACTGCAGCTGTCTGTGCCGCTGCCTGACTGGCTGCTGCCTTTATAGGACCCCTAGTCAGTGAAGCCCCGCCCCCTAATCAGGGCTCAGCTTCTCTCCCAGCACAAAGCCCCTACACATACAGATACCACCAATACACCACCAAGCACACACCAATACCTTCTCCTCCAACAGAACTCCCACTCAAACTCCCCTGTTTACAGCTCTGTTTGCTAGCTCCTGTGCCCCTGCAGCTGTCTGTGCCGCTGCCTTACTGGCTGCAACCTTTATAGGACCCCTAGTCAGTGAAGCCCCGCCCCCTAATCAGGGCTCAGCTTTTCTCCCAGCACAAAGCCCCTCCAAGCCTCTACACATACAGATACTACCAATACGAAACCAAACACACACATATACCTTCTCCTCCAACAGAACTCCCACTCAAACTCCCGTGTTTACAGCACTGTTTGCTAGCTGCTGTGCCGCTGCCTGACTGGCTGCTACCTTTATAGGACGCCTAGTCAGTGAAGCCCCGCCCCCTTATCAGGGCTCAGCTTCTCTCCCAGCACAAAGCCTCTACACATACAGATAATACCAATACAAAACCAAACACACACAAACACCTTCTCCTCCAACAGAACTCCCACTCAAACTCCCCTGTTTACAGCTCTGTTTGCTAGCTCCTGTACCGCTGCAGCTGTCTGTGTCGCTGCCTGACTGGCTGCTCCCTTTATAGGACCCCTCGTCAGTGAAGCCCCGCCGCCTAATCAGGGCTCAGCTTTTCTCCCAGCACAAAGCCCCTCCAAGCCTCTACACATACAGATACTACCAATACAAAACCAAACACACACAAATAACTTCTCTTCCAACAGAACTCCCACTCAACCTCCCCTGTTTACAGCTCTGTTTGCTAGCTCCTGTGCCCCTGCAGCTGTCTGTGACGCTGCCTGACTGGCTGCTACAATCATAGGACCCCTAGTCAGCGAAGCCCCGTCCCCTAATCAGGGCTCAGCTTCTCTCCCAGCACAAAGCTCCTCCAAGCCTCTACAAATACAGATACCACCAATACAAAACCAAACACACACACAAATACCTTCTCCTCAAACAGAACTCCCACTCAAACTCCCCTGTTTACAGCTCTATTTACTAGCTCCAGTGCCGCTGCAGCTGTCTGTGCCACTGCCTGACTGGCTGGTACCTTTATAGGACCCCTAGTCAGGGAAGCCCCGCCCGCTAATCAAGGCTCAGCTTTTCTCCCAGCACAAAGCCCCTACACATACAGATACTACCAATACAAAACCCAACACACACAAATACCTTCTCCTCCAACAGAAGTCCCACTCAAACTCCCCTGTTTACAGCTCTGTTTGCTAGCTCCTGTGCCGCTGCCTGACTGGCTGCTACCTTTATAGGACGCCTAGTCAGTGAAGCCCCGCCCCCTTATCAGGGCTCAGCTTCTCTCCCAGCACAAAGCCTCTACACATACAGATACTACCAATACAAAACCAAACACACACAAACACCTTCTCCTCCAACAGAACTCCCACTCATACTCCCCTGTTTAGAGCTCTGTTTGCTAGCTCCTGTACCGCTGCAGCTGTCTGTGCAGCTGCCTGACTGGCTGCTATCTTTCTAGGGCCCCTCGTCAGTGAAGCCCCGCCCCCTAATCAGGGCTCAGCTTCTCTCCCAGCACAAAGCCCCTCCAAGCCTCTACACATACAGATACCACCAATACAAAACCAAACACAAACACAAATACCTTCTCCTCGAACAGAACTCCCACTCAAACTCCCCTGTTTACAGCTCTGTTTGCTAACTCCTGTACCGCTGCAGCTGTCTGTGCAGCTGCCTGACTGGCTGCTCCCTTTATAGGACCGCTAGTCAGTGAAGCCCCGCCCCCTAATCAGGGCTCAGCTTCTCTCCCAGCACAAAGCCCCTCCAAGCCTCTACAAATACAGATACCACCAATACAAAACCAAACACACACACAAATACCTTCTCCTCAAACAGAACTCCCACTCAAACTCCCCTGTTTACAGCTCTATTTGTTAGCTCCAGTGCCGCTGCAGCTGTCTGTGCCGCTGCCTGACTGGTTGGTACCTTTATAGGACCCCTAGTCAGGGAAGCCCCGCCCCCGAATCAGGGCTCAGATTCTCTCCCAGCACAAAGCCTCTACTCATACACATACTACCAATACAAAACCAAACACACAAATACCTTCTCCTCCAACAGAACTCCCTCTCAAACTCACCTATTTACAGCTCTGTTTGATAGCTCCTGTGCCGCTGCGTGACTGGCTGCTACCTTTATAGGACCCCTAGTCAGTGAAGCCCCGCCCCCTAATCAGGGCTCAGCTTCTCTCGCAGCACAAAGCCCCTCCAAGCCTCTACACATACAGATACTACCAATACAAAACCAAACAAACACAAATACCTTCTCCTCCAACAGAACTCCCACTCAAACTCCCCTGTTTACAGCTCAGTTTGCAAGCTCCTGTGCCACTGCAGGTGTCTGTGCCGCTGCCTGACTGGCTGCTACCCTTATAGCACCCCTGGTCAGTGAAGCCCTGCACGCTAATCAGGGCTCAGCTTCTCTCCCAGCACAAAGCCCCTACACATACAGATACCACCAATACAAAGCCAAACACACACAAATACCTTCTCCTCCAACAGAACTCCCACTCAAACTCCCGTGTTTACAGCACTGTTTGCTAGCTCCTGTGCTGCTGCCTGACTGGCTGCTAGCTTTATAGGACCCCTAGTCAGGGAAGTCCCGCCCCCTAATCAGGGCTCAGCTTCTCTCGCAGCACAAAGCCCTTACACATACAGATACCACCAATACAAAACCAAACACACACAAATACCTTCTCCTCCAACAGAACTCCCACTCAAACTCCCCTGTTTACAGCTCTGTTTGCTAGCTCCTGTACCGCTGCAGCTGTCTGTGCAGCTGCCTGACTGGCTGCTCCCTTTATAGGAACCCTAGTCAGTGAAGCCCCGCCCCCTAATCAGGGCTCAGCTTCTCTCGCAGCACAAAGCCCTTACACATACAGATACCACCAATACAAAACCAAACACACACAAATACCTTCTCCTCCAACAGAACTCCCACTCAAACTCCCCTGTTTACAGCTCTGTTTGCTGGCTCCTGTGCCGCTGCAGCTGTCCGTGCCGCCGCCTGACTGGCTGCTCCCTTTATAGGACCCCTAGTCAGTGAAGCCCCGCCCCCTAATCAGGGCTCAGCTTCTCTCCCAGCACAAAGCCCCTACACATACAGATACCACCAACACAAAACCAAACACACACAAATACCTTCTCCTCCAACAGAACTCCCACTCAAACTCCCCTGTTTACAGCTCTGTTTGCTAGCTCCTGTGCCCCTGCAGCTGTCTGTGACGCTGCGTGACTGGCTGCTACAATCATAGGACCCCTAGTCAGGGAAGCCCCGCCCCCTAATCAGGGCTCAGATTCTCTCCCAGCACAAAGCCTCTACTCATACAGACACTACCAATACAAAACCAAACACACACACAAATACCTTCTCCTCCAACAGAACTCCCACTCATACTCCCCTGTTTAGAGCTCTGTTTGCTAGCTCCTGTGCCGCTGCCTGACTGGCTGCTACCTTTATAGGACCCCTAGTCAGTGAAGCCCCGCCCCCTAATCAGGGCTCAGCTTCGCTCCCAGCACAAAGCCCCTCCAAGCCTCTACACATACAGATACTACCAATACAAAACCAAAAACACACACAAATACCTTCTCCTCCAACAGAACTCCCACTCAAACTCCCCTGTTTACAGCTCTCTTTGCTAGCTCCTGTGCCACTGCAGCTGTCTGTGCCGCTGCCTGACTGGCTGCTGCCTTTATAGGACCCCTAGTCATTGAAGCCCCGCCCCCTATTCAGGGCTCAGCTTCTCTCCCAGCACAAAGCCCCTACACATACAGATACAACCAACACAAAAGCAAACACAAACAAATACCTTCTCCTCGAAGAGAACTCCCACTCAAACTCCCCTGTTTACAGCTCTGTTTGCTAGCTCCTGTACCGCTGCAGCTGTCTGTGCAGCTGCCTGACTGGCTGCTCCCTTTATAGGACCCCTAGTCAGTGAAGCCCCGCCCCCTAATCAGGGCTCAGCTTCTCTCCCAGCACAAAGCCTCTCCAAGCCTCTACACATACAGATACTACCAATACAAAACCAAACACACAAAAATACCTTCTCCTCCAACAGAACTCCCTCTCAAACTCCCCTGTTTACAGCTCAGTTTGCTAGCTCCTGTTCCGCTGCAGCTGTCTGTGCCCCTGCCTGACTGGCTGCTCCCTTTATAGGACCCGTAGTCAGTGAATCCCCGCCCCCTAATCAGGGCTCAGCTTTTCTCCCAGCACAAAGCCCCTACACATACAGATACTACCAATACAAAACCAAACACACACAAATACCTTCTCTTCCAACAGAAGTCCCACTCAAACTCCCCTGTTTACAGCTCTGTTTGCTAGCTCCTGTGCCGCTGCCTGACTGGCTGCTACCTTTATAGGACCCCTAGTCAATGAAGCCCCGCCCCCTAATCAGGGCTCAGCTTCGCTCCCAGCACAAAGCCCCTCCAAGCCTCTACGCATACAGATACTACCAATACAATACCAAACACACACACAAATACCTTCTCCTCCAACAGAAGTCCCTCTCAAACTCACCTGTTTACAGCTCTGTTTGCTAGCTCCTGTGCCGCTGCAGCTGTCTGTTCCCCTGCCTGACTGGCTGCTCCCTTTATAGGACCCCTAGTCAGTGAAGCCCGCCCCTAATCAGGGCTCAGCTTTTCTCCCAGCACAAAGCCCCTCCAAGCCTCTACACATACAGATACTACCAATACGAAACCAAACACACACATATACCTTCTCCTCCAACAGAACTCCCACTCAAACTCCCGTGTTTACAGCACTGTTTGCTAGCTGCTGTGCCGCTGCCTGACTGGCTGCTACCTTTATAGGACGCCTAGTCAGTGAAGCCCCGCCCCCTTATCAGGGCTCAGCTTCTCTCCCAGCACAAAGCCTCTACACATACAGATACTACCAATACAAAACCAAACACACACAAACACCTTCTCCTCCAACAGAACTCCCACTCATACTCCCCTGTTTACAGCTCTGTTTGCTAGCTCCTGTGCCGCTGCCTGACTGGCTGCTACCTTTCTAGGACCCCTAGTCAGTGAAGCCCCGCCCCCTAATCAGGGCTCAGCTTTTCTCCCAGCACAAAGACCCTACACATACAGATACTACCAATACAAAACGAAACACACACAAATACCTTCTCTTCCAACAGAACTCCCACTCAAACTCCCCTCTTTACAGCTCTGTTTGCTAGCTTCTGTGCCGCTGCCTGACTGGCTGCTACCTTTATAGGACCCCTAGTCAGTGAAGCCCCGCACCCTAATCAGGGCTCAGCTTCGCTCCCAGCACAAAGCCCCTCCAAGCCTCTACACATACAGATACTACCAATACAAAACCAAAAACACACACAAATACCTTCTCCTCCAACAGAACTCCCACTCAAACTCCCCTGTTTACAGCTCTCTTTGCTAGCTCCTGTGCCACTGCAGCTGTCTGTGCCGCTGCCTGACTGGCTGCTGCCTTTATAGGACCCCTAGTCAGTGAAGCCCCGCCCCCTATTCAGGGCTCAGCTTCTCTCCCAGCACAAAGCCCCTACACATACAGATACAACCAACACAAAAGCAAACACACACAAATACCTTGTCCTCGAAGAGAACTCCCACTCAAACTCCCCTGTTTACAGCTCTGTTTGCTAGCTCCTGTACCGCTGCAGCTGTCTGTGCAGCTGCCTGACTGGCTGCTCCCTTTATAGGACCCCTAGTCAGTGAAGCCCCGCCCCCTAATCAGGGCTCAGATTCTCTCCCAGCACAAAGCCTCTCCAAGCCTCTACACATACAGATACTACCAATACAAAACCAAACACACAAAAATACCTTCTCCTCCAACAGAACTCCCTCTCAAACTCCCCTGTTTACAGCTCAGTTTGCTAGCTCCTGTTCCGCTGCAGCTGTCTGTGCCCCTGCCTGACTGGCTGCTCCCTTTATAGGACCCCTAGTCAGCGAAGCCCCGTCCCCTAATCAGGGCTCAGCTTCTCTCCCAGCACAAAGCTCCTCCAAGCCTCTACAAATACAGATACCACCAATACAAAACCAAACACACACACAAACACCTTCTCCTCCAACAGAACTCCCACTCATACTCCCCTGTTTACAGCTCTGTTTGCTAGCTCCTGTGCCGCTGCCTGACTGGCTGCTCCCTTTATAGGACCCCTCGTCAGTGAAGCCCCGCCCCCTAATCAGGGCTCAGCTTCTCTCCCAGCACAAAGCCCCTCCAAGCCTCTACACATACAGATACCAACAATACAAAACCAAACACACACACAAATACCTTCTGCTCCAACAGAACTCCCACTCAAACTCCCCTGTTTACAGCTCTCTTTGCTAGCTCCTGTGCCACTGCAGCTGTCTGTGCCGCTGCCTGACTGGCTGCTGCCTTTATAGGACCCCTAGTCAGTGAAGCCCGCCCCCTAATCAAGGCTCAGCTTCTCTCTCAGCACAAAGCCCCTACACATACAGATACCACCAACACAAAACCAAACACACACAAATACCTTCTCCTCCAACAGAACTCCCAATCAAACTCCCCTGTTTACAGCTCTGTTTGCTAGCTCCTGTGCCGCTGCCTGACTGGCTGCTACCTTTATAGGACCCCTAGTCAGTGAAGCCCCGCCCCCTAATCAGGGCTCAGCTTCGCTCCCAGCACAAAGACCCTCCAAGCCTCTACACATACAGATACCACCAATACAAAACCAAACACACACAAATACCTTCTCCTCCAACAGAACTCCCACTCAAACTCCCCTGTTTACAGCTCTCTTTGCTAGCTCCTGTGCCACTGCAGCTGTCTGTGCCGCTGCCTGACTGGCTGCTGCCCTTATAGAACCCCTACTCAGTGAAGCCCCGCCCCCTAATCAGGGCTCAGCTTCTCTCCCAGCACAAAGCCCCTACACATACAGATGCTACCAATACAAAACCAAACACAGACAAATACCTTCTCCTCCAACAGAACTCCCACTCAAACTCCCCTGTTTACAGCTCTGTTTGCAAGCTCCTGTGCCCCTGCAGCTGTCTGTGACGCTGCCTGACTGGCTGCTACAATCATAGGACCCCTAGTCAGCGAAGCCCCGCCCCCTAATCAGGGCTCAGCTTCTCTCCCAGCACAAAGCCCCTCCAAGCCTCTACAAATACAGATACCACCAATACAAAACCAAACACACACACAAATACCTTCTCCTCCAACAGAACTCCCACTCAAAGTCCCCTATTTACAGCTCTGTTTGCTAGCAACTGTACCGCTGCAGCTGTCTGTGTCGCTGCCTGACTGGCTGCTCCCTTTATAGGACCCCTCGTCAGTGAAGCCCCGCCCCCTAATCAGGGCTCAGCTTGTCTCCCAGCACAAAGCCCCTCCAAGCCTCTACACATACAGATACCACCAATACAAAACCAAACACACACACAAATGCCTTCTCCTCCAACAGAACTCCCTCTCAAACTCCCCTGTTTACAGCTCTGTTTGCTAGCTCCAGTGCCGCTGCAGCTCCCTGTGCCGCTGCCTGACTGGCTGCTACCTTTATAGGACCACTAGTCAGTGAAGCCCGGCCCCCTAATCAGGGCTCAGCTTTTCTCCCAGCACAAAGCCCCTACACATACAGATACTACCAATACAAAACCAAACACACACAAATACCTTCTCTTCCAACAGAAGTCCCACTCAAACTCCCCTGTTTACAGCTCTCTTTGCTAGCTCCTGTGCCGCTGCCTGACTGGCTTCTGCCTTTATAGGACCCCCAGTCAGTGAAGCCAGCCCCCTAATCAGGGCTCAGCTTCTCTCTCAGCACAAAGCCCCTACACATACAGATACCACCAACACAAAACCAAACACACACAAATACCTTCTCCTCCAACAGTACTCCCACTCAAACTCCCCTGTTTACAGCTCTGTTTGCTAGCTCCTGTACCGCTGCAGCTGTCTGTGCAGCTGCCTGACTGGCTGCTCCCTTTATAGGACCCCTCGTCAGTGAAGCCCCGCCCCCTAATCAGGGCTCAGCTTCTCTCCCAGCACAAAGCCCCTCCAAGCCTCTACACATACAGATACCACCAATACAAAACCAAACACACACAAATACCTTCTCCTCCAACAGAACTCCCACTCAAACTCCCCTGTTTACAGCTCTCTTTGCTAGCTCCTGTGCCACTGCAGCTGTCTGTGCCGCTGCCTGACTGGCTGCTGCCTTTATAGAACCCCTAGTCAGTGAAGCCCCGCCCCCTAATCAGGGCTCAGCTTCTCTCCCAGCACAAAGCCCCTACACATACAGATGCTACCAATACAAAACCAAACACAGACAAATACCTTCTCCTCCAACAGAACTCCCACTCAAACTCCCCTGTTCACAGCTCTGTTTGCTAGCTCCTGTGCCGCTGCCTGACTGGCTGCTACCTTTATAGGACCCCTCGTCAGTGAAGCCCCGCCCCCTAATCAGGGCTCAGCTTCTCTCCCAGCACAAAGCCTCTACTCATACAGACACTACCAATACAAAACCAAACACACAAATACCTTCTCCTCCAACCGAACTCCCTCTCAAACTCATCTCTTTACAGCTCTGTTTGCTAGCTCCTGTGCCGCTGCAGCTGTCTGTTCCCCTGCCTGACTGGCTGCTCCCTTTATAGGACCCCTAGTCAGTGAAGCCCCGCCCCCTAATCAGGGCTCTGCTTTTCTCCCAGCACAAAGCCCCTACACATACAGATACTACCAATACAATACCAAACACACACACAAATACCTTCTCCTCCAACAGAAGTCCCACTCAAACTCCCCTCTTTACAGCTCTGTTTGCTAGCTCCTGTGCCGCTGCCTGACTGGCTGCTACCTTTATAGGACCCCTTGTCAGTGAAGCCCCGCCCCCTAATCAGGGCTCAGCTTTTCTCCCAGCACAAAGACCCTACACATACAGATACTACCAATACAAAACCAAACACACACAAATACCTTCTCCTCCAACAGAACTCCCACTCAAACTCCCCTGTTTACAGCTCTATTTGCTAGCTCCAGTGCCGCTGCAGCTGTCTGTGCCGCTGCCTGACTGGCTGGTACCTTTATAGGACCCCTAGTCAGGGAAGCCCCGCCCCCTAATCAGCTCTCAGCTTCTCTCCCAGCACAAAGCCCCTCCAAGCCTCTACACATACAGATACTACCAATACAAAACCAAACACACACAAATACCTTCTCCTCCAACAGAACTCCCACTCAAACTCCCCTGTTTACAGCTCAGTTTGCAAGCTCCTGTGCCACTGCAGCTGTCTGTGCCACTGCCTGACTGGCTCCTACCTTTATAGGGCCCCTGGTCAGTGAAGCCCCGCACCCTAATCAGGGCTCAGCTTCTCTCCCAGAAAAAAGCCCCTAAACATACAGATACTACCAATACAAAACCAAACACACACACAAATACCTTCTCCTCAAACAGAACTCCCACTCAAACTCCCCTGTTTACAGCTCTATTTGCTAGCTCCAGTGCCGCTGCAGCTCTCTGTGCCGCTGCGTGACTGGCTGGTACCTTTATAGGACCCCTAGTCAGTGAAGCCCCGCACCCTAATCAGGGGTCAGCTTCTCTCCCAGAAAAAAGCCCCTACAAATACAGATACTACCAAAACAAAACCAAACACACACAAATACCTTCTCTTCCAACAGAACTCCCACTCAAAGTCCCCTGTTTTCAGCTCTGTTTGCTAGCCCCTGTATCGCTGCAGCTGTCTGTGCAGCTGCCTGACTTGCTGCTCCCTTTATAGGACCCCTAGTCAGTGAAGCCCCGCCCCCTAATCAGGGCTCAGCTTCTCTCCCAGCACAAAGGCCCTACACATACAGATACCACCAATACAAAACCAAACACACACAAATACCTTCTCCTCCAACAGAAGTCCCACTCAAACTCCCCTGTTTACAGCTCTGTTTGCTAGCTCCAGTGCCGCTGCAGCTGTCTGTGCCGCTGCCTGACTGGCTGGTACCTTTATAGGACCCCTAGTCAGGGAAGCCCCGCCCCCTCATCAGGGCTCAGCTTTTCTCCCAGCACAAAGCCCCTACACATACAGATACTACCAATACAAAACCAAACACACACAAATACCTTCTCCTCCAATAGAAGTCCCACTCAAACTCCCCTGTTTACAGCTCTGTTTGCTAGCTCCTGTGCCGCTGCCTGACTGGCTGCTACCTTTATAGGACCCCTAGTCAGTGAAGCCCCGCCCCCTAATCAGGGCTCAGCTTCTCTCCCAGCACAAAGCCCCTCCAAGCCTCTACACATACAGATACCACCAACACAAAACCAAACACACACAAATACCTTCTCCTCCAACAGAACTCCCACTCAAACTCCCCTGTTTACAGCTCAGTTTGCAAGCTCCTGTGCCACTGCAGCTGTCTGTGCCACTGCCTGACTGGCTGCTACCTTTATAGGACCCCTGGTCAGTGAAGCCCCGCACCCTAATCAGGGCTCAGCTTCTCTCCCAGAAAAAAGCCCCTAAACATACAGATACTACCAAAACAAAACCAAACACACACAAATACCTTCTCTTCCAACAGAACTCCCACTCAAAGTATCCTGTTTACAGCTCTGTTTGCTAGCTCCTGTGCCGCTGCAGCTGTCTGTGTCGCTGCCTGACTGGCTGCTCCCTTTATAGGACCCCTAGTCAGTGAAGCCCCGCCCCCTAATCAGGGCTCAGCTTCGCTCCCAGCACAAAGCCCCTACACATACAGATACTACCAATACAAAACCAAACACGCACACAAATGCGTTCTCCTCCAACAGAACTTCCTCTCAAACTCCCCTGTTTACAGCTCTGTTTGCTAGCTCCTGTACCGCTGCAGCTGTCTGTGCCACTGCCTGACTGGCTGCTACAATCATAGGACCCCTAGTCAGCGAAGCCCCGCCCCCTAATCAGGGCTCAGCTTCTCTCCCAGCACAAAGCTCCTCCAAGCCTCTACAAATACAGATACCACCAATACAAAACCAAACACACACAAATACCTTCTCCTCAAACAGAACTCCCACTCAAACTCCCCTGTTTACAGCTCTATTTGCTAGCTCCAGTGCCGCTGCAGCTGTCTGTGCCGCTGCCTGACTGGCTGGTACCTTTATAGGACCCCTAGTCAGGGAAGCCCCGCCCCCTAATCAGGGCTCAGCTTTTCTCCCAGCACAAAGCCCCTACACATACAGATTCTACCAAAACAAAACCAAACACACACAAATACCTTCTCCTGCAACAGAATTGCAACTCAAACTCCCCTGTTTACAGCTCTGTTTGCTAGATCCTGTGCCACTGCAGCTGTCCGTGCCGCCGCCTGACTGGCTGCTACCTTTATAGGACCCCTAGTCAGTGAAGCCCCGCACCCTAATCAGGGGTCAGCTTCTCTCCCAGAAAAAAGCCCCTACAAATACAGATACTACCAAAACAAAACCAAACACACACAAATACCTTCTCTTCCAACAGAACTCCCACTCAAAGTCCCCTGTTTTCAGCTCTGTTTGCTAGCCCCTGTATCGCTGCAGCTGTCTGTGCAGCTGCCTGACTTGCTGCTCCCTTTATAGGACCCCTAGTCAGTGAAGCCCCGCCCCCTAATCAGGGCTCAGCTTCTCTCCCAGCACAAAGGCCCTACACATACAGATACCACCAATACAAAACCAAACACACACAAATACCTTCTCCTCCAACAGAAGTCCCACTCAAACTCCCCTGTTTACAGCTCTGTTTGCTAGCTCCAGTGCCGCTGCAGCTGTCTGTGCCGCTGCCTGACTGGCTGGTACCTTTATAGGACCCCTAGTCAGGGAAGCCCCGCCCCCTCATCAGGGCTCAGCTTTTCTCCCAGCACAAAGCCCCTACACATACAGATACTACCAATACAAAACCAAACACACACAAATACCTTCTCCTCCAATAGAAGTCCCACTCAAACTCCCCTGTTTACAGCTCTGTTTGCTAGCTCCTGTGCCGCTGCCTGACTGGCTGCTACCTTTATAGGACCCCTAGTCAGTGAAGCCCCGCCCCCTAATCAGGGCTCAGCTTCTCTCCCAGCACAAAGCCCCTCCAAGCCTCTACACATACAGATACCACCAACACAAAACCAAACACACACAAATACCTTCTCCTCCAACAGAACTCCCACTCAAACTCCCCTGTTTACAGCTCAGTTTGCAAGCTCCTGTGCCACTGCAGCTGTCTGTGCCACTGCCTGACTGGCTGCTACCTTTATAGGACCCCTGGTCAGTGAAGCCCCGCACCCTAATCAGGGCTCAGCTTCTCTCCCAGAAAAAAGCCCCTAAACATACAGATACTACCAAAACAAAACCAAACACACACAAATACCTTCTCTTCCAACAGAACTCCCACTCAAAGTATCCGGTTTACAGCTCTGTTTGCTAGCTCCTGTGCCGCTGCAGCTGTCTGTGTCGCTGCCTGACTGGCTGCTCCCTTTATAGGACCCCTAGTCAGTGAAGCCCCGCCCCCTAATCAGGGCTCAGCTTCGCTCCCAGCACAAAGCCCCTACACATACAGATACTACCAATACAAAACCAAACACGCACACAAATGCGTTCTCCTCCAACAGAACTTCCTCTCAAACTCCCCTGTTTACAGCTCTGTTTGCTAGCTCCTGTACCGCTGCAGCTGTCTGTGCCACTGCCTGACTGGCTGCTACAATCATAGGACCCCTAGTCAGCGAAGCCCCGCCCCCTAATCAGGGCTCAGCTTCTCTCCCAGCACAAAGCTCCTCCAAGCCTCTACAAATACAGATACCACCAATACAAAACCAAACACACACAAATACCTTCTCCTCAAACAGAACTCCCACTCAAACTCCCCTGTTTACAGCTCTATTTGCTAGCTCCAGTGCCGCTGCAGCTGTCTGTGCCGCTGCCTGACTGGCTGGTACCTTTATAGGACCCCTAGTCAGGGAAGCCCCGCCCCCTAATCAGAGCTCAGCTTTTCTCCCAGCACAAAGCCTCTACACATACAAATACTACCAATACAAAACCAAACACACACAAATACCTTCTCCTCCAACAGAACTCCCACTCAAACTCCCCTGTTTACAGCTCAGTTTGCAAGCTCCTGTGCCACTGCAGCTGTCTGTGCCACTGCCTGACTGGCTGCTACCTTTATAGGACCCCTGGTCAGTGAAGCCCCGCACCCTAATCAGGGCTCAGCTTCTCTCCCAGAAAAAAGCCCCTAAACATACAGATACTACCAATACAAAACCAAACACGCACACAAATGCGTTCTCCTCCAACAGAACTTCCACTCAAACTCCCCTGTTTACAGCTCTGTTTGCTAGCTCCTGTACCGCTGCAGCTGTCTGTGTCGCTGCCTGACTGGCTGCTCCCTTTATAGGACCCCTCGTCAGTGAAGCCCCGCCCCCTAATCAGGGCTCAGCTTCTCTCCCAGCACAAAGCTCCTCCAAGCCTCTACAAATACAGATACCACCAATACAAAACCAAACACACACACAAATACCTTCTCCTCAAACAGAACTCCCACTCAAACTCCCCTGTTTACAGCTCTGTTTGCTAGCTCCTGTGCCGCTGCCTGACTGGCTGCTCCCTTTATAGGACCCCTGGTCAGTGAAGCCCTGCACCCTAATCAGGGCTCAGCTTCTCTCCCAGCAAAAAGCCCCTACACATACAGATTCTACCAAAACAAAACCAAACACACACAAATACCTTCTCCTGCAACAGAATTGCAACTCAAACTCCCCTGTTTACAGCTCTGTTTGCTAGATCCTGTGCCACTGCAGCTGTCCGTGCCGCCGCCTGACTGGCTGCTACCTTTATAGGACCCCTAGTCAGTGAAGCCCCGCACCCTAATCAGGGCTCAGCTTCTCTCCCAGCACAAAGGCCCTACACATACAGATACCACCAATACAAAACCAAACACACACAAATACCTTCTCCTCCAACAGAACTCCCACTCAAACTCCCCTGTTTACAGCTCTGTTTGCTAGCTCCAGTGCCGCTGCAGCTGTCTGTGCCGCTGCCTGACTGGCTGGTACCTTTATAGGACCCCTAGTCAGGGAAGCCCCGCCCCCTCATCAGGGCTCAGCTTTTCTCCCAGCACAAAGCCCCTACACATACAGATACTACCAATACAAAACCAAACACACACAAATACCTTCTCCTCCAATAGAAGTCCCACTCAAACTCCCCTGTTTACAGCTCAGTTTGCAAGCTCCTGTGCCACTGCAGCTGTCTGTGCCGCTGCCTGACTGGCTGCTACCTTTATAGGACCCCTGGTCAGTGAAGCCCCGCACCCTAATCAGGGCTCAGCTTCTCTCCCAGCAAAAAGGCCCTACACATACAGATTCTACCAAAACAAAACCAAACACACACAAATACCTTCTCTTCCAACAGAACTCCCACTCAAAGTCCCCTGTTTACAGCTCTGTTTGCTAGCTCCTGTGCCGCTGTCTGACTGGCTGCTAACTTTATAGGACCCCTAGTCAGTGAAGCCCCGCCCCCTAATCAGGGCTCAGCTTCGCTCCCAGCACAAAGCCCCTCCAAGCCTCTACACATACAGATACTACCAAGACAAAACCAAACACACACACAAATACCTTCTCCTCCAACAGAACTCGCACTCAACTCCCCTGTTTACAGCTCTGTTTGCTAGCTCCTGTGCCCCTGCAGCTGTCTGTGACGCTGCCTGACTGGCTGCTCCCTTTATAGGACCCCTAGTCAGTGAAGCCCCGCCCCCTAATCAGGGCTCAGCTTCTCTCCCAGCACAAAGCCCCTCCAAGCCTCTACACATACAGATACCACGAATACAAAACCAAACACACACAAATACCTTCTCCTGCAACAGAACTCCCACTCAAACTCCCCTGTTTACAGCTCTGTTTGCTAGCTCCTGTGCCTCTGCAGCTGTCCGTGCCGCCGCCTGACTGGCTGCTCCCTTTATAGGACCCCTAGTCAGTGAAGCACCGCCCCCTAATCAGGGCTCAGCTTCTCTCCCAGCACAAAGCCCCTACACATACAGATACTACCAGTACAAAACCAAACACACACAGAAATACCCTCTCCTCAAACAGAACTCCCACTCAAACTCCCCTGTTTACAGCTCTATTTGCTAGCTCCAGTGCCGCTGCAGATGTCTGTGCCGCTGCCTGACTGGCTGGTACCTTTATAGGACCCCTAGTCAGTGAAGCCCCGCCCCCTAATCAGGGCTCAGCTTCTCTCCCACCACAAAGCCCCTCCAAGCCTCTACACATACAGATACCACCAATACAAAACCAAACACACACACAAATGCCTTCTCCTCCAACAGAACTCCCTCTCAAACTCCCCTCTTTACAGCTCTGTTTGCTAACTCCAGTGCCGCTGCAGCTGTCTGTGCCGCTGCCTGACTGGCTGCTACCTTTATAGGACCCCTAGTCAGTGAAGCCCCGCCCCATAATCAGGGCTCAGCTTCTCTCCCAGCACAAAGCCCCTCCAAGCCTTTACACATACGGATACTACCAATACAAAACCAAACACACAAATACCTTCTCCTCGAACAGAACTCCCACTCAAACTCCCCTGTTTACAGCTCAGTTTGCAAGCTCCTGTGCCACTGCAGCTGTCTGTGCCGCTGCCTGACTGGCTGCTACCTTTATAGGACCCCTGGTCAGTGAAGCCCTGCACCCTAATCAGGGCTCAGCTTCTCTCCAAGCAAAAAGCCCCTACACATACAGATACCACCAATACAAAACCAAACACACACAAATACCTTCTCCTCCAACAGAACTCCCACTCAAACTCCCCTGCTTACAGCTCTGTTTGCTAGCTCCTGTGCCCCTGCAGCTGTCTGTGACGCTGCCTGACTGGCTGCTACAATCATAGGACCCCTAGTCAGCGAAGCCCCGCCCCCTAATCAGGGCTCGGCTTCTCTCCCAGCACAACGCCCCTCCAAGCCTCTACAAATACAGATACCACCAATACAAAACCAAACACACACACAAATACCTTCTCCTCCAACAGAACTCCCACTCAAACTCCCCTGTTTACAGCTCTGTTTGCTAGCTCCTGTTCCGCTGCAGCTGTCTGTTCCCCTGCCTGACTGGCTGCTCCCTTTATAGGACCCCTAGTCAGTGAAGCCCTGCCCCCTAATCAGGGCTCAGATTCTCTCCCAGCACAAAGCCTCTACTCATACAGATACTACCAATACAAAACCAAACACACAAATACCTTCTCCTCCAACAGAACTCCCACTCAAATTCCCCTGTTTACAGCTCTGTTTGCTAGCTCCTGTACCGCTGCCTGATTGGCTGCTACCTTTATAGGACAACTAGTCAGTGAAGCCCCGCCCCCTAATCAGGGCTCAGCTTCGCTCCCAGCACAAAGCCCCTCCAAGCCTCTAAACATACAGATACTGCCAATATAATACCAAACACACACACAAATACCTTCTCCTCCAACAGAAGTCCCACTCAAACTCCCCTGTTTACAGCTCTGTTTGCTAGCTCCTGTACCGCTGCAGCTGTCTGTGTCGCTGCCTGACTGGCTGCTCCCTTTATAGGACCCCTCGTCAGTGAAGCCCCGCCCCCTAATCAGGGCTCAGCTTCTCTCTCAGCACAAAGCCCCTACACATACAGATGCTACCAATACAAAACCAAACACACACACACAAATGCCTTGTCCTCCAACAGAACTCCCACTCAGACTCCCCTGTTTACAGCTCTGTTTGCTAGCTCCTGTGCCGCTGCCTGACTGGCTGCTACCTTTATAGGACCCCTAGTCAGCGAAGCCCCGCCCCCTAATCAGGGCTCGGCTTCTCTCCCAGCACAAAGCCCCTCCAAGCCTCTAAACATACAGATACCACCAACACAAAACCAAACACACACAAATACCATCTCCTCCAACAGAACTTCCACTCAAACTCCCCTGTTTACAGCTCTCTTTGCTAGCTCCTGTGCCACTGCAGCTGTCTGTGCCGCTGCCTGACTGGCTGCTGCATTTATAGGACCCCTAGTCAGTGAAGCCCCGCCCCCTAATCAGGGCTCAGCTTCTCTCTCAGCACAAAGCCCCTACACATACAGATGCTACCAATACAAAACCAAACACACACACAAATGCCTTCTCCTCCAACAGAACTCCCACTCAGACTCCCCTGTTTACAGCTCTGTTTGCTAGCTCCTGTGCCGCTGCCTGACTGGCTGCTACCTTTATAGGACCCCTAGTCAGGGAAGCCCCGCCCCCTAATCAGGCCTCAGCTTCTCTCCCAGCAAAAAGCCCCTACACATACAGATACCACCAACACAAAACCAAACACACACAAATACCTTCTCCTCGAACAGAACTCCCACTCAAACTCCCCTGTTTACATCTCTGTTTGCTAGCTCCTGTACCGCTGCAGCTGTCTGTGCAGCTGCCTGACTGGCTGCTCCCTTTATAGGACCCCTAGTCAGTGAACCCCGCCCCCTAATCAGGGCTCAGCTTCTCTCCCAGCACAAAGCCCCTACACATACAGATGCTACCAATACAAAACCAAACACACACAAATACCTTCTCCTCCAACAGAACTCCCACTCAAACTCCCCTGTTTACAGCTCTGTTTGCTAGCTCCTGTGCCCCTGCAGCTGTCTGTTCCCCTGCCTGACTGGCTGCTCCCTTTAGAGGACCCCTAGTCAGTGAAGCCCCGCCCCCTAATCAGGGCTCAGCTTTTCTCCCAGCACAAAGCCCCTACACATACAGATACAACCAATACAAAACCAAACACACACAAATACCTTCTCCTCCTACAGAACTCCCACTCAAACTCCCCTGTTTACAGCTCTGTTTGCTAGCTCCTGTGCCGCTGCAGCTGTCTGTGCCGCTGCCTGACTGGCTGCTAGCTTTATAGGACCCCTAGTCAGGGAAGCCCCGCCCCCTTATCAGGGCTCAGCTTCTCTCCCAGCACAAAGCCTCTACACATACAGATACTACCAATACAAAACCAAACACACACACACCTTCTCCTCCAACAGAACTCCCACTCATACTCCCCTGTTTACAGCTCTGTTTGCTAGCTCCTGTGCCGCTGCCTGACTGGCTGCTACCTTTCTAGGAGCCCTAGTCACTGAAGCCCCGCCCCCTAATCAGGGCTCAGCTTTTCTCCCAGCACAAAGACCCTACACATACAGATACTACCAATCCAAAACCAAACACACACAAATACCTTCTCTTCCAACAGAACTCCCACTCAAACTCCCCTGTTCACAGCTCTGTTTGCTAGCTCCTGTGCCGCTGCCTGACTGGCTGCTACCTTTATAGGACCCCTAGTCAGTGAAGCCCCGCCCCCTAATCAGGGCTCAGCTTCGCTCCCAGCACAAAGCCCCTCCAAGCCTCTACACATACAGATACTACCAATACAAAACCAAACACACACACAAATACCTTCTCCTCCAACAGAACTTCCACTCAAACTCCCCTGTTTACAGCTCTCTTTGCTAGCTCCTGTGCCACTGCAGCTGTCTGTGCCGCTGCCTTACTGGCTGCTGCCTTTATAGGACCCCTAGTCAGTGAAGCCCCGCCCCCTAATCAGGGCTCAGCTTCTCTCTCAGCACAAAGCCCCTACACATACAGATACCACCAACACAAAACCAAACACACACAAATACCTTCTCCTCCAACAGAACTTCCACTCAAACTCCCCTGTTTACAGCTCTCTTTGCTAGCTCCTGTGCCACTGCAGCTGTCTGTGCCGCTGCCTGACTGGCTGCTGCATTTATAGGACCCCTAGTCAGTGAAGCCCCGCCCCCTAATCAGGGCTCAGCTTCTCTCTCAGCACAAAGCCCCTCCAAGCCTCTACACATACAGATACTACCAATACAAAACCAAACACACACACAAATAGCTTCTCCTCCAAAAGAACTACCACTCAAAGTCCCCTATTTTCAGCTCTGTTTGCTAGCTCCTGTACCGCTGCAGCTGTCTGTGTCACTGCCTGAGTGGCTGCTCCCTTTATAGGACCCCTCGTCAGTGAAGCCCCGCCCCATAATCAGGGCTCAGCTTCTCTCCCAGCACAAAGCCCCTCCAAGCCTCTACACATACAGATACCACCAATACAAAACCAAACACACACACAAATACATTCTCCTCCAACAGAACTCCCACTCAAACTCCCCTGTTTACAGCTCTGTTTGCTAGCTCCAGTGCCGCTGCAGCTGTCTGTGCCGCTGCCTGACTGGCTGCTACCTTTATGGGACCCCTGGTCAGTGAAGCCCTGCACCCTAATCAGGGCTCAGCTTCTCTCCCAGCAAAAAGCCCCTACACATACAGATACCACCAATACAAAACCAAACACACACACAAATACCTTCTCCTCCAACAGAACTCCCACTCAAACTCCCCTGTTTACAGCTCTCTTTGCTTGCTCCTGTGCCACTGCAGCTGTCTGTGCCGCTGCCTGACTGGCTGCTGCCTTTATAGAACCCCTAGTCAGTGAAGCCCCGCCCCCTAATCAGGGCTCAGCTTCTCTCCCAGCACAAAGCCCCTCCAAGCCTCTACACATACAGATACCAACAATACAAAACCAAACACACACACAAATACCTTCTCCTCCAACAGAACTCCCACTCAAACTCCCCTGTTTACAGCTCTCTTTGCTAGCTCCTGTGCCACTGCAGCTGTCTGTGCCGCTGCCTGACTGGCTGCTGCCTTTATAGAACCCCAAGTCAGTGAAGCCCCGCCCCCTAATCAGGGCTCAGCTTCGCTCCCAGCACAAAGCCCCTCCAAGCCTCTACACATACAGATACTACCAATACAAAACCAAACACACACACAAATAGCTTCTCCTCCAACAGAACTCCCACTCAAAGTCCCCTATTTACAGCTCTATTTGCTAGCTCCTGTACCGCTGCAGCTGTCTGTGTCGCTGCCTGACTGGCTGCTCCCTTTATAGGACCCCTCGTCAGTGAAGCCCCGCCCCCTAATCAGGGCTCAGCTTCTCTCCCAGCACAAAGCCCCTCCAAGCCTCTACACATACAGATACCACCAATACAATACCAAACACACACAAATACCTCCTCCTCCAACAGAACTCCCACTCAAACTCCCCTGTTTACAGCTCTGTTTGCTAGCTCCTGTGCCGCTGCCTGACTGGCTGCCACCTTTATAGGACCCCTAGTCAGTGAAGCCCCGCCCCCTAATCAGGGCTCAGCTTCGCTCCCAGCACAAAGCCCCTCCAAGCCTCTACACATACAGATACTACCAATACAAAACCAAACACACACACAAATACCTTCTCCTCCAACAGAACTCCCACTCAAACTCCCCTGTTTACAGCTCTCTTTGCTAGCTCCTGTGCCACTGCAGGTGTCTGTGCCGCTGCCTGACTGGCTGCTGCCTTTATAGGACCCCTAGTCAGTGAAGCCCCGCCCCCTAATCAGGGCTCAGCTTCTCTCCCAGCACAAAGCCTCTACTCATACAGATACTACCAATACAAAACCAAACACACAAATACCTTCTCCTCCAACAGAACTCCCTCTCAAACTCCCCTGTTTACAGCTCTGTTTGCTCGCTCCTGTGCCGCTGCAGCTGTCTGTGCCGCTGCCTGACTGGCTGCTCCCTTTATAGGACCCCTCGTCAGTGAAGCCCCGCCCCCTAATCAGGGCTCAGCTTCTCTCCCAGCACAAAGCCCCTCCAAGCCTCTACACATACAGATACCACCAATACAATACCAAACACACACAAATACCTCCTCCTCCAACAGAACTCCCACTCAAACTCCCCTGTTTACAGCTCTGTTTGCTAGCTCCTGTGCCGCTGCCTGACTGGCTGCCACCTTTCTAGGACCCCTAGTCAGTGAAGCCCCGCCCCCTTATCAGGGCTCAGCTTCTCTCCCAGCACCTAGCCCCTACACATACAGATGCTACCAATACAAAACCAAACACACAAAAATACCTTCTCCTCCAACAGAAAACCCACTCAAACTCCCCTGTTTACAGCTCTATTTGCTAGCTCCAGTGCCGCTGCAGCTGTCTGTGCCGCTGCCTGACTGGCTGGTACCTTTATAGGACCCCTAGTCCGGGAAGCCCCGCCCCCTAATCAGGGCTCAGATTCTCTCCCAGCACAAAGCCTCTACTCATACAGATACTACCAATACAAAACCAAACACACAAATACCTTCTCATCCAACACAACTCCCTCTCAAACTCCCCTGTTTACAGCTCTGTTTGCTAGCTCCTGTGCTGCTGCCTGACTGGCTGCTAGCTTTATAGGACCGCTGGTCAGTGAAGCCCCGCCCCCTAATCAGGGCTCAGCTTTTCTCCCAGCACAAAGCCCCTCCAAGCCTCTACACATACAAATACTACCAATACAAAACCAAACACACACAAATACCTTCTCTTCCAAAGGAACTCCCACTCAAACTCCCCTGTTTACAGCTCTGTTTGCTAGCTCCTGTGCCGCCGCCTGACTGGCTGCTCCCTTTATAGGACCCCTCGTCAGTGAAGCCCCGCCCCCTAATCAGGGCTCAGCTTCTCTCCCAGCACAAAGCTCCTCCAAGCCTCTACACATACAGATACCACCAATACAATACCAAACACACACAGAAATACCTTCTCCTCAAACAGAACTCCCACTCAAACTCCCCTGTTTACAGCTCTATTTGCTAGCTCCAGTGCCGCTGCAGATGTCTGTGCCGCTGCCTGACTGGCTGGTACCTTTATAGGACCCCAAGTCAGGGAAGCCCCGCCCCCTAATTAGGGCTCAGCTTCTCTCTCTGCACAAAGCCCCTACACATACAGATACCACCAACACAAAACCAAACACACACAAATAACTTCTCCTCCAACAGAACTCCCACTCAAACTCCCCTGTTTACAGCTCTGTTTGCTCGCTCCTGTGCGGCTGCAGCTGTCTGTGCCGCTGCCTGACTGGCTGCTACCTTTATAGGACGCCTAGTCAGTGAAGCCCCGCCCCCTTATCAGGGCTCAGCTTCTCTACCAGCACAAAGCCTCTACACATACAGATACTACCAATACTAAACCAAACACACACAAACACCTTCTCCTCCAACAGAACTCCCACTCATACTCCCCTGTTTACAGCTCTGTTTGCTAGCTCCTGTGCCGCTGCCTGACTGGCTGCTACCTTTCTAGGACCCCTAGTCAGTGAAGCCCCGCCCCCTAATCAGGGCTCAGCTTCTCTCCCAGCACAAAGCCCCTCCAAGCCTCTACACATACAGATACCAACAATACAAAACCAAACACACACACAAATACCTTCTCCTCCAACAGAACTCCCACTCAAACTCCCCTGTTTACAGCTCTCTTTGCTTGCTCCTGTGCCACTGCAGCTGTCTGTGCTGCTGCCTGACTGGCTGCTGCCTTTATAGAACCCCAAGTCAGTGAAGCCCCGCCCCCTAATCAGGGCTCAGCTTCGCTCCCAGCACAAAGCCCCTCCAAGCCTCTACACATACAGATACTACCAATACAAAACCAAACACACACACAAATAGCTTCTCCTCCAACAGAACTCCGACTCAAAGTCCCCTATTTACAGCTCTGTTTCCTAGCTCCTGTACCGCTGCAGCTGTCTGTGTCGCTGCCTGACTGGCTGCTCCCTTTATAGGACCCCTCGTCAGTGAAGCCCCGCCCCCTAATCAGGGCTCAGCTTCTCTCCCAGCACAAAGCCCCTCCAAGCCTCTACACATACAGATACCACCAATACAATACCAAACACACACACAAATACCTTCTCCTCCAACAGAAGTCCCACTCAAACTCCCCTGTTTACAGCTCTGTTTGCTAGCTCCTGTGCCAATGCAGCTGTCTGTGCCGCTGCCTGACTGGCTGCTACCTTTATAGGACCCCTAGTCAGTGAAGCCCCGCCCCCTAATCAGGGCTCAGCTTTTCTCCCAGCACAAAGCCCCTACACATACAGATACTACCAATACAAAACCAAACACACACAAATACCTTCTCCTCCAACAGAAGTCCCACTCAAACTCCCCTGTTTACAGCTCTGTTTGCTAGCTCCTGTACCGCTGCAGCTGTCTGTGTTGCTGCCTGATTGGCTGCTCCCTTTATAGGAACCCTCGTCAGTGAAGCCCCGCCCCCTAATCAGGGCTCAGCTTCTCTCCCAGCACAAAGCCCCTACACATACAGATACCACCAACACAAAACCAAACACACACAAATACCTTCTCCTCCAACAGAACTCCCACTCAAACTCCCCTGTTTACAGCTCTGTTTGCTAGCTTCTGTGCCGCTGCAGCTGTCCGTGCCGCCGCCTGACTGGCTGCTCCCTTTATAGGACCCCTAGTCAGTGAAGCCCCGCCCCCTAATCAGGGCTCAGGTTCTCTCCCAGCACAAAGCCCCTCCAAGCCTCTACACATACAAATACTACCAAGACAAAACCAAACAAACACAAATACCTTCTCCTCCAACAGAACTCCCACTCAAACTCCCCTGTTTACAGCTCTGTTTGCAAGCTCCTGTGCCACTGCAGCTGTCAGTGCCGCTGCCTGACTGGCTGCTACCTTTATAGGACCCCCGGTCAGTGAAGCCCCGCACCCTAATCAGGGCTCAGCTTCTCTCCCAGAAAAAAGCCCCTACACATACAGATACTACCAAAACAAAACCAAACACACACAAATACCTTCTCCTCCAACAGAACTCCCACTCAAACTCCCCTGTTTACAGCTCTGTTTGCTAGCTCCTGTGCTGCTGCCTGACTGGCTGCTAGCTTTTTAGGACCCCTAGTCAGGGAAGCCCCGCCCCCTTATCAGGGCTCAGCTTCTCTCCCAGCACAAAGCCTCTACACATACAGATACTACCAATACAAAACCAAACACACACAAACACCTTCTCCTCCAACAGAACTCCCACTCATACTCCCCTGTTTACAGCTCTGTTTGCTAGCTCCTGTGCCGCTGCCTGACTGGCTGCTACCTTTCTAGGACCCCTAGTCACTGAAGCCCCGCCCCCTAATCAGGGCTCAGCTTCGCTCCCAGCACAAAGCCCCTCCAAGCCTCTACACATACAGATACTACCAATACAAAACCAAACACACACACAAATACCTTCTCCTCCAACAGAACTCCCACTCAAACTCCCCTGTTTACAGCTCTCTTTGCTAGCTCCTGTGCCACTGCAGCTGTCTGTGCCGCTGCCTGACTGGCTGCTGCCTTTATAGGACCCCTAGTCAGGGAAGCCCCGCCCCCTAATCAGGGCTCAGCTTCTCTCTCAGCACAAAGCCCCTACACATACAGATACCACCAACACAAAACCAAACACACACAAATACCTTCTCCTCCAACAGAACTCCCACTCAAACTCCCCTGTTTACAGCTCTCTTTGCTAGCTCCTGTGCCACTGCAGCTGTCTGTGCCGCTACCTGACTGGCTGCTGCATTTATAGGACCCCTAGTCAGTGAAGCCCCGCCCCCTAATCAGGGCTCAGCTTCTCTCTCAGCACAAAGCCCCTCCAAGCCTCTACACATACAGATACTACCAATACAAAACCAAACACACACACAAATAGCTTCTCCTCCAACAGAACTACCACTCAAAGTCCCCTATTTTGAGCTCTGTTTGCTAGCTCCTGTACCGCTGCAGCTGTCTGTGTCACTGCCTGAGTGGCTGCTCCCTTTATAGGACCCCTCGTCAGTGAAGCCCCGCCCCCTAATCAGGGCTCAGATTCTCTCCCAGCACAAAGCCTCTACTCATACAGATACTACCAATACAAAACCAAACACACAAATACCTTCTCCTCCAACAGAACTCCCTCTCAAACTCCCCTGTTTACAGCTCTGTTTGCTCGCTCCTTTGCCGCTGCAGCTGTCTGTGCCGCTGCCTGACTGGCTGCTACCTTTATAGGACGCCTAGTGAGTGAAGCCCCGCCCCCTTATCAGGGCTCAGCTTCTCTCCCAGCACAAAGCCTCTACACATACAGATACTACCAATACTAAACCAAACACACACAAACACCTTCTCCTCCAACAGAACTCCCACTCATACTCCCCTGTTTACAGCTCTGTTTGCTAGCTCCTGTGCCGCTGCCTGACTGGCTGCTACCTTTCTAGGACCCCTAGTCAGTGAAGCCCCGCCCCCTAATCAGGGCTCAGCTTCTCTCCCAGCACAAAGCCCCTCCAAGCCCCTACACATACAGATACCAACAATACAAAACCAAACACACACACAAATACCTTCTCCTCCAACAGAACTCCCACTCAAACTCCCCTGTTTACAGCTCTGTTTGCTCGCTCCTGTGCCGCTGCAGCTGTCTGTGCCGCTGCCTGACTGGCTGCTACCTTTATAGGACGCCTAATCAGTGAAGCCCCGCCCCCTTATCAGGGCTCAGCTTCTCTCCCAGCACCTAGCCCCTACACATACAGATGCTACCAATACAAAACCAAACACACACAAATACCTTCTCCTCCAACAGAAAACCCACTCAAACTCCCCTGTTTACAGCTCTATTTGCTAGCTCCAGTGCCGCTGCAGCTGTCTGTGCCGCTGCCTGACTGGCTGGTACCTTTATAGGACCCCTAGTCAGGGAAGCCCCGCCCCCTAATCAGGGCTCAGATTCTCTCCCAGCACAAAGCCTCTACTCATACAGATGCTACCAATACAAAACCAAACACACAAATACCTTCTCCTCCAACAGAACTCCCTCTCAAACTCCCCTGTTTACAGGTCTGTTTGCTAGCTCCTGTGCTGCTGCCTGACTGGCTGCTAGCTTTATAGGACCGCTGGTCAGTGAAGCCCCGCCCCCTAATCAGGGCTCAGCTTTTCTCCCAGCACAAAGCCCCTCCAAGCCTCTACACATACAAATACTACCAATACAAAACCAAACACACACACAAATACCTTCTCCTCCAAAGGAACTCCCACTCAAACTCCCCTGTTTACAGCTCTCTTTGATAGCTCCTGTGCCACTGCAGCTGTCTGTGCCGCTGCCTGACTGGCTGCTGCCTTTATAGGACCCCTAGTCAGTGAAGCCCCGCCCCCTAATCAGGGCTCAGCTTCTCTCCCAGCACAAAGCCCCTACACATACAGATACCACGAACACAAAACCAAACACACACAAATACCTTCTCCTGCAACAGAACTCCCACTCAAACTCCCCTGTTTACAGCTCTGTTTGCTAGCTCCTGTGCCTCTGCAGCTGTCCGTGCCGCCGCCTGTCTGGCTGCTCCCTTTATAGGACCCCTAGTCAGTGAAGCCCCGCCCCCTAATCAGGGCTCAGCTTCTCTCCCAGCACAAAGCTCCTCCAAGCCTCTACACATACAGATACTACAAATACAAAACCAAACACACACAAATACCTTCTCCTCCAACAGAACTCCCTCTCAAACTCCCCTGTTTACAGCTCAGTTTTGTAGCTCCTGTTCCGCTACAGCTGTCTGTGCCTCTGCCTGACTGGCTGCTCCCTTTATAGGACCCCTAGTCAGTGAAGCCCCGCCCCCTAATCAGGGCTCAGCTTCGTTCCCAGCACAAAGCCCCTCCAAGCCTCTACACATACAGATACTACCAATACAATACCAAACACATACACAAATACCTTCTCCTCCAACAGAAGTCCCAGTCAAACTCCCCTGTTTACAGCTCTGTTTGCTAGCTCCTGTACCGCTGCAGCTGTCTGTGCTGCTGCCTGACTGGCTGCTCCCTTTATAGGACCCCTCGTCAGTGAAGCCCCGCCCCCTAATCAGGGCTCAGCTTCTCTCCCAGCACAAAGCCCCTCCAAGCCTATACACATACAGATACCACCAATACAATACCAAACACACACAGAAATACCTTCTCCTCAAACAGAACTCCCACTCAAACTCCCCTGTTTACAGCTCTATTTCCTAGCTCCAGTGCCGCTGCAGAGGTCTGTGCCGCTGCCTGACTGGCTGGTACCTTTATAGGACCCCAAGTCAGGGAAGCCCCGCCCCCTAATCAGGGCTCAGCTTCTCTCCCAGCACAAATCCCCTCCAAGCCTCTACACATACAGATACTACCAACACAAAACCAAACACACACAGAAATACCTTCTCCTCCAACAGAACTCCCACTCAAACTCCCCTGTTTACAGCTCTGTTTGCTAGCTCCTGTGCCGCTGCAGCTGTCCGTGCCGCCGCCTGACTGGCTGCTCCCTTTATAGGACCCCTAGTCAGTGAAGCCCCGCCTCCTAATCAGGGCTCAGCTTCTCTCCCAGCACAAAGCCCCTACACATACAGATGCTACCAATACAAAACCAAACACACACACAAATGCCTTCTCCTCCAACAGAACTCCCACTCAGACTCCCCTGTTTACAGCTCTGTTTGCTAGCTCCTGTGCCGCTGCCTGACTGGCTGCTACCTTTATAGGACGCCTAGTCAGTGAAGCCCCGCCCCCTAATCAGGGCTCAGCTTCGCTCCCAGCACAAAGCCCCTCCAAGCTCTACACATACAGATACTACCATTACAAAACCAAACACACACACAAATAGCTTCTCCTCCAACAGAACTCCCACCCAAAGTCCCCTATTTACAGCTCTGTTTGCTAGCTCCTGTACCGCTGCAGCTGTCTGTGTCGCTGCCTGACTGTCTGCTGCCTTTATAGGACCCCTAGTCAGTGAAACCCCGCCCCCTAATCAGGGCTCAGCTTCTCTCCCAGCACAAAAACCCTACACATACAGATACCACCAACACAAAACCAAACACACACAAATACCTTCTCCTCGAACAGAACTCCCACTCAAACTCCCCTGTTTACAGCTCTGTTTGCTAGCTCCTGTGCCGCTGCCTGACTGGCTGCTACCTTTCTAGGACCCGTAGTCACTGAAGCCCCGCCCCCTAATCAGGGCTCAGCTTTTCTCCCAGTACAAAGACCCTACACATACAGATACTACCAATACAAAACCAAACACACACAAATACCTTCTCTTCCAACAGAACTCCCACTCAAACTCCCCTGTTTACAGCTCTGTTTGCTAGCTCCTGTGCCGCTGCCTGACTGGCTGCTACCTTTATAGGACCCCTAGTCAGTGAAGCCCCGCCCCCTAATCAGGGCTCAGCTTCGCTCCCAGCACAAACCCCCTCCAAGCCTCTACACATACAGATACCACCAACACAAAACCAAACACACACAAATACCTTCTCCTCCAACAGAACTCCCACTCAAACTCCCCTGTTTCAGCTCTGTTTGCTAGCTCCTGTGCCGCTGCAGCTGTCCGTGCCGCCGCCTGACTGGCTGCTCCCTTTATAGGACCCCTAGTCAGTGAAGCCCCGCCCCCTAATCAGGGCTCAGCTTCTCTCCCAGCACAAAGCCCCTACACATACAGATGCTACCAATACAAAACCAAACACACACACACACAAATGCCTTCTCCTCCAACAGAACTCCCACTCAGACTCCCCTGTTTACAGCTCTGTTTGCTAGCTCCTGTGCCGCTGCCTGACTGGCTGCTACCTTTATAGGACCCCTAGTCAGTGAAGCCCCGCCCCCTAATCAGGGCTCAGCTTCGCTCCCAGCACAAAGCCCCTCCAAGCCTCTACACATACAGATAGTACCAATACAAAACCAAACACACACACAAATAGCTTCTCCTCCAACAGAACTCCGACTCAAAGTCCCCTATTTACAGCTCTGTTTGGTAGCTCCTGTACCGCTGCAGCTGTCTGTGTCGCTGCCTGACTGGCTGCTCCCTTTATACGACCCATAGTCAGTGAAGCCCCGCCCCCTAATCAGGGCTCAGCTTCTCTCCCAGCACAAAGCCCCTACACGTACAGATACCACCAATACAAAACCAAACACACACAAATACCTTCTCCTCCAACAGAACTCCCACTCAAACTCCCCTGTTTACAGCTCTGTTTGCTAGCTCCTGTACCGCTGCAGCGCTCTGTGTCGCTGCCTGACTGGCTGCTCCCTTTGTAGGACCCCTCGTCAGTGAAGCCCCGCCCCCTAATCAGGGCTCAGCTTCTCTCCCAGCACAAAGCCCCTCCAAGCCTCTACACATACAGATACCACCAAAACAAAACCAAACACACACACAAATACCTTTCCTCCAACAGAACTCCCACTCAAACTCCCCTGTTTACAGCTCTGTTTGCTAGCTCCTGTATCGCTGCAGCTGTCTGTGCAGCTGCCTGACTGGCTGCTCCCTTTATAGGACCCCTCGTCAGTGAAGCCCCGCCCCCTAATCAGGGCTCAGCTTCTCTCCAGGCACAAAGCCCCTACACATACAGATACCACCAACAAAAAACCAAACACACAATACCTTCTCCTCCAACAGAACTCCCACTCAAACTACCCTGTTTACACCTCTGTTTGCTAGCTCCTGTGCCGCTGCCTGACTGGCTGCTAACTTTATAGGAAACCTAGTCAGTGAAGCCCCGCCCCCTAATCAGGGCTCAGCTTCGCTCCCAGCACAACGCCCCTCCAAGCCTCTACACATACAAATACCACCAATACAAAACCAAACACACACACAAATACCTTCTCCTCCAACAGAACTCCCACTCAAACTCCCCTGTTTACAGCTCTGTTTGCTAGCTCCTGTGCCGCTGCCTGACTGGCTGCTACCTTTATAGGACCCCTAGTCAGGGAAGTCCCGCCCCCTAATCAGCTTCTCTCCCAGCACAAAGCCCCTCCAAGCCTCTACACATACAAATACTACCAATACAAAACCAAACACACACAAATACCTTCTCCTCCAAGAGAACTCCCACTCAAACTCCCCTGTTTACACCTCTGTTTGCTAGCTCCTGTGCCGCTGCAGCTGTCTGTGCCGCTGCCTGACTGGCTGCTACCTTTATAGGACCCCTAGTCAGTCAACTACCTTCTCCTCCAACAGAACTCCCACTCAAACTCCCCTGTTTACAGCTCTGTTTGCTAGCTCCTGTACCGCTGCCTTACTGGCTGCTCCCTTTATAGGACCCCTCGTCAGTGAAGCCCCGCCCCCTAATCAGGGCTCAGCTTCGCCCCCAGCACAAAGCCCCTCCAAGCCCCTACACATACAGATACCACCAATACAAAACCAAACACACACAAATACCTTCTCCTCCAACAGAACTCCCACTCAAACTCCCCTGTTTACAGCTCTGTTTGCTAGCTCCTGTTCCCCTGCAGCTGTCTGTGTCGCTGCCTGACTGGCTCCTCCCTTTATAGGACCCCTAGTCAGTGAAGCCCCGCCCCGTAATCAGGGCTCAGCTTCTCTCCCAGCACAAAGCCCCTACACATACAGATACCACCAATACGAAACGAAACACACACAAATACCTTCTCCTCCAACAGAACTCCCACTCAAACTCCCCTGTTTACAGCTCTGTTTGCTAGCTCCTGTGCCCCTGCAGCTGTCTGTTCCACTGCCTGACTGGCGGCTACCTTCATAAGACCCCTAGTCAGCGAAGGCCCGCCCCCTAATCAGGGCTCATCTTCTCTCCCAGCACAAAGCCCCTCCAAGCCTCTACACACACAGATACCACCAATACAAAACCAAACACACACACAAATGCCTTCTCCTCCAACAGAACTCCCACTCAAACTCCCGTTTACAGCTCTGTTTGCTAGCTCCAGAGCCGCTGCAGCTGTCTGTGCCGCTGCATGACTGGCTGGTACCCTTATAGGACGCCTAAACAGTGAAGCCCCGCCCCCTAATCAGGGCTCAGCTTCTCTCCCAGCACAAAGCCCCTGCACATACAGATACTACCAATACAAAACCAAGCACACACAAATACCTTCTCCTCCAACAGAACTCCCACTCAAACTCGCCTGTTTACAGCTCTGTTTGCTAGCTCCTGTGCCGCTGCAGCTGTCTGTGTCGCTGCCTGACTGGCTGCTCCCTTTATAGGACCCATAGTCAGTGAAGCCCCGCCCCCTAATCAGGGCTCAGCTTCTCTCCCAGCACAAAGCCCCTACACGTACAGATACCACCAATACAAAACCAAACACACACAAATACCTTCTCCTCCAACAGAACTCCCACTCAAACTCCCGTTTACAGCTCTGTTTGCTAGCTCCTGTACCGCAGCAGCGCTCTGTGTCGCTGCCTGACTGGCTGCTCCCTTTGTAGGACCCCTCGTCAGTGAAGCCCCGCCCCCTAATCAGGGCTCAGCTTCTCTCCCAGCACAAAGCCCCTCCAAGCCTCTACACATACAGATACCACCAAAACAAAACCAAACACACACACAAATACCTTTCCTCCAACAGAACTCCCACTCAAACTCCCCTGTTTACAGCTCTGTTTGCTAGCTCCTGTATCGCTGCAGCTGTCTGTTCCGCTGCCTGACTGGCTGCTACCTTTATAGGACCCCAAGTCAGTGAAGCCCCGCCCCCTAATCAGGGCTCAGCTTCTCTCCAAGCACAAAGCCCCGCCAAACCCCTACACATACCAATGCTACCAATACAAAACCAAACACGCAAAAATACCTTCTTCTCCAACAGAACTCCCACTCAAACTCCCCTGTTTACAGCTCTGTTTGCTAGCTCCTGTGCCGCTGCAGCTGTCTGTTCCGCTGCCTGACTGGTTGCTACCTTTATAGGACCCCCAGTCAGTGAAGCCCCGCCCCCTAATCAGGGCTCAGCTTCTCTCCCAGCACAAAGCCCCTACACATACAGATACTAACAATACAAAACCAAACACACAAATACCTTCTCCTCCAACAGAACTCCCTCTCAAACTCCCCTGTTTACAGCTCTGTTTGCTAGCTCCTGTTCCGCTGCAGCTGTCTGTGCCCCTGCCTGACTGGCTGCTCCCTTTATAGGACCCCCAGTCAGTGAAGCCCCGCCCCCTAATCAGGGCTCAGCTTTTCTCCCAGCACAAAGCCCCTACACATACATATACTACCAATACAAAACCAAACACACACAAATACCTTCTCCTCCAACAGAAGTCCCACTCAAACTCCCCTGTTTACAGCTCTGTTTGCTAGCTCCTGTACCGCTGCAGCTGTCTGTGTTGCTGCCTGACTGGCTGCTCCCTTTATAGGAGCCCTCGTCAGTGGAGCCCCGCCCCCTAATCAGGGCTCAGCTTCTCTCCCAGCACAAAGCCCCTCCAAGCCTCTACACATACAGATACTACCAATACAAAACCAAACAAACACAAATACCTTCTCCTCCAACAGAACTCCCACTCAAACTCCCCTGATTACAGCTCTGTTTGCTAGCTCCTGTACCGCTGCAGCTGTCTGTGCAGCTGCCTGACTGGCTGCTCCCTTTATAGGACCCCTAGTCAGTGAACCCCGCCCCCAATCAGGGCTCAGCTTCTCTCCCAGCACAAAGCCCCTACACATACAGATGCTACCAATACAAAACCAAACACACACAAATACCTTCTCCTCCAACAGAACTCCCACTCAAACTCCCCTGTTTACAGCTCTGTTTGCTAGCTCCTGTGCCCCTGCAGCTGTCTGTGACGCTGCCTGACTGGCTGCTACAATCATAGGACCCCTAGTCAGCGAAGCCCCGCCCCCTAATCAGGGCTCGGCTTCTCTCCCAGCACAAAGCCCCTCCAAGCCTCTACAAATACAGATACCACCAATACAAAACCAAACACACACACAAATACCTTCTCCTCCAACAGAACTCCCTCTCAAACTCCCCTGTTTACAGCTCTGTTTGCTAGCTCCTGTGCTGCTGTCTGACTGGCTGCTAGCTTTATAGGACCCCTAGTCAGGGAAGCCCCGCCCCCTTATCAGGGCTCAGCTTCTCTCCCAGCACAAAGCCTCTACACATACAGTTACTACCAATACAAAACCAAACACACACAAACACCTTCTCCTCCAACAGAACTCCCACTCATACTCCCCTGTTTACAGCTCTGTTTGCTAGCTCCTGTGCCGCTGCCTGACTGGCTGCTACCTTTCTAGGACCCGTAGTCACTGAAGCCCCGCCCCCTAATCAGGGCTCAGCTTTTCTCCCAGTACAAAGACCCTACACATACAGATACTACCAATACAAAACCAAACACACACAAATACCTACTCTTCCAACAGAACTCCCACTCAAACTCCCCTGTTTACAGCTCTGTTTGCTAGCTCCTGTGCCGCTGCCTGACTGGCTGCTACCTTTATAGGACCCCTAGTCAGTGAAGCCCCGCCCCCTAATCAGGGCTCAGCTTCGCTCCCAGCACAAACCCCCTCCAAGCCTCTACACATACAGATACCACCAACACAAAACCAAACACACACAAATACCTTCTCCTCCAACAGAACTCCCACTCAAACTCCCCTGTTTCAGCTCTGTTTGCTAGCTCCTGTGCCGCTGCAGCTGTCCGTGCCGCCGCCTGACTGGCTGCTCCCTTTATAGGACCCCTAGTCAGTGAAGCCCCGCCCCCTAATCAGGGCTCAGCTTCTCTCCCAGCACAAAGCCCCTACACATACAGATGCTACCAATACAAAACCAAACACACACACACACAAATGCCTTCTCCTCCAACAGAACTCCCACTCAGACTCCCCTGTTTACAGCTCTGTTTGCTAGCTCCTGTGCCGCTGCCTGACTGGCTGCTACCTTTATAGGACCCCTAGTCAGTGAAGCCCCGCCCCCTAATCAGGGCTCAGCTTCGCTCCCAGCACAAAGCCCCTCCAAGCCTCTACACATACAGATAGTACCAATACAAAACCAAACACACACAAATACCTTCTCCTCCAACAGAACTCCCACTCAAACTCCCCTGTTTACAGCTCTGTTTGCTAGCTCCTGTACCGCTGCAGCGCTCTGTGTCGCTGCCTGACTGGCTGCTCCCTTTGTAGGACCCCTCGTCAGTGAAGCCCCGCCCCCTAATCAGGGCTCAGCTTCTCTCCCAGCACAAAGCCCCTCCAAGCCTCTACACATACAGATACCACCAAAACAAAACCAAACACACACACAAATACCTTTCCTCCAACAGAACTCCCACTCAAACTCCCCTGTTTACAGCTCTGTTTGCTAGCTCCTGTATCGCTGCAGCTGTCTGTGCAGCTGCCTGACTGGCTGCTCCCTTTATAGGACCCCTCGTCAGTGAAGCCCCGCCCCCTAATCAGGGCTCAGCTTCTCTCCCAGCACAAAGCCCCTACACATACAGATACCACCAACAAAAAACCAAACACACACAAATACCTTCTCCTCCAACAGAACTCCCACTCAAACTCCCCTGTTTACAGCTCTGTTTGCTAGCTCCTGTGCCGCTGCCTGACTGGCTGCTACCTTTATAGGACCCCTAGTCAGGGAAGTCCCGCCCCCTAATCAGCTTCTCTCCCAGCACAAAGCCCCTCCAAGCCTCTACACATACAAATACTACCAATACAAAACCAAACACACACAAATACCTTCTCCTCCAAGAGAACTCCCACTCAAACTCCCCTGTTTACACCTCTGTTTGCTAGCTCCTGTGCCGCTGCAGCTGTCTGTGCCGCTGCCTGACTGGCTGCTACCTTTATAGGACCCCTAGTCAGTCAACTACCTTCTCCTCCAACAGAACTCCCACTCAAACTCCCCTGTTTACAGCTCTGTTTGCTAGCTCCTGTACCGCTGCCTTACTGGCTGCTCCCTTTATAGGACCCCTCGTCAGTGAAGCCCCGCCCCCTAATCAGGGCTCAGCTTCGCCCCCAGCACAAAGCCCCTCCAAGCCCCTACACATACAGATACCACCAATACAAAACCAAACACACACAAATACCTTCTCCTCCAACAGAACTCCCACTCAAACTCCCCTGTTTACAGCTCTGTTTGCTAGCTCCTGTTCCCCTGCAGCTGTCTGTGCCGCTGCCTGACTGGCTGGTACCTTTATAGGACGCCTAGTCAGTGAAGCCCCGCCCCCTAATCAGGGCTCAGCTTCTCTCCCAGCACAAAGCCCCTGCACATACAGATACCACCAATACAAAACCAAGCACACACAAATACCTTCTCCTCCAACAGAACTCCCACTCAAACTCCCCTGTTTACAGCTCTGTTTGCTAGCTCCTGTGCCGCTGCAGCTGTCTGTGTCGCTGCCTGACTGGCTCCTCCCTTTATAGGACCCCTAGTCAGTGAAGCCCCGCCCCGTAATCAGGGCTCAGCTTCTCTCCCAGCACAAAGCCCCTACACATACAGATACCACCAATACGAAACGAAACACACACAAATACCTTCTCCTCCAACAGAACTCCCACTCAAACTCCCCTGTTTACAGCTCTGTTTGCTAGCTCCTGTGCCCCTGCAGCTGTCTGTTCCACTGCCTGACTGGCGGCTACCTTCATAAGACCCCTAGTCAGCGAAGGCCCGCCCCCTAATCAGGGCTCATCTTCTCTCCCAGCACAAAGCCCCTCCAAGCCTCTACACACACAGATACCACCAATACAAAACCAAACACACACACAAATGCCTTCTCCTCCAACAGAACTCCCACTCAAACTCCCGTTTACAGCTCTGTTTGCTAGCTCCAGAGCCGCTGCAGCTGTCTGTGCCGCTGCATGACTGGCTGGTACCCTTATAGGACGCCTAAACAGTGAAGCCCCGCCCCCTAATCAGGGCTCAGCTTCTCTCCCAGCACAAAGCCCCTGCACATACAGATACTACCAATACAAAACCAAGCACACACAAATACCTTCTCCTCCAACAGAACTCCCACTCAAACTCGCCTGTTTACAGCTCTGTTTGCTAGCTCCTGTACCGCAGCAGCGCTCTGTGTCGCTGCCTGACTGGCTGCTCCCTTTGTAGGACCCCTCGTCAGTGAAGCCCCGCCCCCTAATCAGGGCTCAGCTTCTCTCCCAGCACAAAGCCCCTCCAAGCCTCTACACATACAGATACCACCAAAACAAAACCAAACACACACACAAATACCTTTCCTCCAACAGAACTCCCACTCAAACTCCCCTGTTTACAGCTCTGTTTGCTAGCTCCTGTATCGCTGCAGCTGTCTGTTCCGCTGCCTGACTGGCTGCTACCTTTATAGGACCCCAAGTCAGTGAAGCCCCGCCCCCTAATCAGGGCTCAGCTTCTCTCCAAGCACAAAGCCCCGCCAAACCCCTACACATACCAATGCTACCAATACAAAACCAAACACGCAAAAATACCTTCTTCTCCAACAGAACTCCCACTCAAACTCCCCTGTTTACAGCTCTGTTTGCTAGCTCCTGTGCCGCTGCAGCTGTCTGTTCCGCTGCCTGACTGGTTGCTACCTTTATAGGACCCCCAGTCAGTGAAGCCCCGCCCCCTAATCAGGGCTCAGCTTCTCTCCCAGCACAAAGCCCCTACACATACAGATACTAACAATACAAAACCAAACATACACAAATACCATCTCCTCCAACAGAACTCCCACTCAAACTCCCCTGTTTACAGCTCTGTTTGCTAGCTCCTGTTCCGCTGCAGCTGTCTGTGCCGCTGGCTGACTGGCTGCTACCTTTATAGGACCCCTAGTCAGTGAAACCCTGCCCCCTAATCAGGGCTCAGATTCTCTCCCAGCACAAAGCCTCTTCTCATACACATACTACCAATACAAAACCAAACACACAAATACCTTCTCCTCCAACAGAACTCCCTCTCAAACTCCCCTGTTTACAGCTCTGTTTGCTAGCTCCTGTTCCGCTGCAGCTGTCTGTGCCCCTGCCTGACTGGCTGCTCCCTTTATAGGACCCCCAGTCAGTGAAGCCCCGCCCCCTAATCAGGGCTCAGTTTTTCTCCCAGCACAAAGCCCCTACACATACATATACTACCAATACAAAACCAAACACACACAAATACCTTCTCCTCCAACAGAAGTCCCACTCAAACTCCCCTGTTTACAGCTCAGTTTGCAAGCTCCAGTGCCGCTGCAGCTGTCTGTGCCGCTGCCTGACTGGCTGCTACCTTTATAGGACCCCTAGTCAGTGAAGCCCCGCCCCCTAATCAGGGCTCAGCTTCGCCCCCAGCACAAAGCCCCTCCAAGCCTCTACACATACAGATACTACCAATACAAAACCAAACACACACACAAATACCTTCTCCTCCAACAGAACTCCCACTCAAACTCCCCTGTTTACAGCTCTGTTTGCTAGCTCCTGTATCGCTGCAGCTGTCTGTGCAGCTGCCTGACTGGCTGCTCCCTTTATAGGACCCCTAGTCAGTGAAGCCCCGCCCCCTAATCAGGGCTCAGCTTCTCTCCCAGCACAAAGCCCCTACACATACAGATACCACCAATACAAAACCAAACACACACACAAATACCTTCTCCTCCAACAGAACTCCCACTCAAACTCCCCTGTTTACAGCTCTGTTTGCTAGCTCCTGTACCGCTGCAGCTGTCTGTGTCGCTGCCTGACTGGCTGCTCCCTTTATAGGACCCCTCGTCAGTGAAGCCCCGTCCCCTCATCAGGGCTCAGCTTCTCTCCCAGCACAAAGCTCCTCCAAGCCTCTACAAATGCAGATACCACCAATACAAAACCAAACACACACAAATACCTTCTCCTCCAACAGAACTCCCACTCGAACTCCCCTGTTTACAGCTCTATTTGCCAGCTCCAGTGCCGCTGCAGCTGTCTGTGCCGCTGCCTGACTGGCTGGTACCTTTATAGGACCCCTAGTCAGGGAAGCCCCGCCCCCTAATCAGGGCTCAGTTTCTCTCCCAGCACAAAGCCCCTCCAAGCCTCTACACATACAGATACTACCAATACAAAACCAAACACACACAAATACCTTCTCCTCCAACAGAACTCCCACTCAAACTCCCCTGTTTACAGCTCTGTTTGCTAGCTCCTGTACCGCTGCCTTACTGGCTGCTCCCTTTATAGGACCCCTCGTCAGTGAAGCCCCGCCCCCTAATCAGGGCTAGGCTTCTCTCCCAGCACAAAGCTCCTACACATACAGATACCACAAATACAAAACCAAACACACACAAATACCTTCTCCTCCAACAGAAGTCCCACTCAAACTCCCCTGTTTACAGCTCTGTTTGCTAGCTCCTGTGCCGCTGCCTGACTGGCTGCTACCTTTATAGGACCCCTGGTCAGTGAAGCCCCGCCTCCTAATCAGGGCTCAGCTTCGCTCCCAGCACAAAGCCCCTCCAAGCCTCTACACATACAGATACTACCAATACAATACCAAACACACACACAAATACCTTCTCGTCCAACAGAAGTCCCACTCAAACTCCCCTGTTTACAGATCTGTTTGCTAGCTCCTGTACCGCTGCAGCTGTCTGTGCCGCTGCCTCACTGGCTGCTACCTTTATAGGACCCCTCGTCAGTGAAGCCCCGCCCCCTAATCAGGGCTCAGCTTCTCTCCCAGCACAAAGCCCCTCCAAGCCTCTACACATACAGATACCACCAATACAAAACCAAACAAACACAAATACCTTCTCCTCCAACAGAACTCCCACTCAAACTCCGCTGTTTACAGCTCTGTTTGCTAGCTCCTGTGCCGCTGCCTGACTGGCTGCTACCTTTATAGGACCCCTAGTCAGGGAAGCCCCGCCCCCTAATCAGGGCTCAGCTTCTCTCCCAGCACAAAGCCCCTCCAAGCCTCTACACATACAAATACTGCCAATACAAAACCAAACAAACACAAATACCTTCTCCTCCAACAGAACTCCCACTCAAACTCCCCTGTTTACAGCTCTGTTTGCTAGCTCCTGTGCCGCTGCCTGACTGGCTGCTACCTTTATAGGACCCCTAGTCAGGGAAGCCCCGCCCCCTAATCAGGGCTCAGCTTCTCTCCCAGCACAAAGCCCATCCAAGCCTCTACACATACAAATACTGCCAATACAAGACCAAACACACACAAAAATACCTTTACCTCCAACAGAACTCCCACTCAATCTCCCCTGTTTACAGCTCTGTTTGCTAGCTCCTGTACCGCTGCAGCTGTCAGTGTCGCTGCCTGACTGGCTGCTCCCTTTATAGGACCCCTCGTCAATGAAGCCCCGCCCCCTAATCAGGGCTCAGCTTCTCTCCCAGCACAAAGCCCCTACACATACAGATACCACCAACACAAAACCAAACACACACAAATACCTTCTCCTCCAACAGAACTCCCACTCAAACTCCCCTGTTTACAGCTCTGTTTGCTAGCTCCTGTACCGCTGCAGCTGTCTGTGTCGCTGCCTGACTGGCTGCTACCTTTATAGGACCCCGAGTCAGTGAAGCCCCGCCCCCTAATCAGGGCTCAGCTTCTCTCCCAGCACAAAGTCCCTACACATACAGATACCACCAATACAAAACCAAACACAAACAAATACCTTCTCCTCCAACATAACTTCCACTCAAACTCCCCTGTTTACAGCTCTGTTTGCTAGCTCCTGTGCTGCTGCAGCTGTCCGTGCCGCCGCCTGACTGGCTGCTCCCTTTATAGGACCCCTAGTCAGTGAAGCCCCGCCCACTAATCAGGGCTCATCTTCTCTCCCAGCACAAAGCCCCTCCAAGCCTCTGCACACACAGATACCACCAATGCAAAACCAAACACACACACAAATGCCTTCTCCTCCAACAGAACTCCCACTCAAACTGCCGTTTACAGCTCGGTTTGCTAGCTCCAGTGCCGCTGCAGCTGTCTGTGCCGCTGCCTGACTGGCTGGTACCTTTATAGGACCACTAGTCAGTGAAACCCCGCCCCCTAATCAGGGCTCAGGTTCTCTCCCATCACAAAGCCCCTACACATACAGATACTACCAATACAAAACCAAACACACACAAATACCTTCTCCTCCAACAGAACTCCCACTCAAACTCCCCTGTTTACAGCTCTGTTTGCTAGCTCCTGTACCGCTGCCTTACTGGCTGCTCCCTTTATAGGACCCCTCGTCAGTGAAGCCCCGCCCCCTAATCAGGGCTAGGCTTCTCTCCCAGCACAAAGCCCCTACACATACAGATACCACAAATTCAAAACCAAACACACACAAATACCTTCTCCTCCAACAGAAGTCCCACTCAAACTCCCCTGTTTACAGCTCTGTTTGCTAGCTCCTGTGCCGCTGCCTGACTGGCTGCTACCTTTATAGGACCCCTGGTCAGTGAAGCCCCGCCCCCTAATCAGGGCTCAGCTTCGCTCCCAGCACAAAGCCCCTCCAAGCCTCTACACATACAGATACTACCAATACAATACCAAACACACACACAAATACCTTCTCCTCCAACAGAAGTCCCACTCAAACTCCCCTGTTTACAGCTCTGTTTGCTAGCTCCTGTACCGCTGCAGCTGTCTGTGTCGCTGCCTGACTGGCTGCTCCCTTTATAGGACCCCTCGTCAGTGAAGCCCCGCCCCCTAATCAGGGCTCAGCTTCTCTCCCAGCACAAAGCCCCTCCAAGCCTCTACACATACAGATACCACCAATACAAAACCAAACACACACACAAATACCTTCTCGTCCAACAGAACTCCCACTCAAACTCCCGTGTTTACAGCTCTGTTTGCTAGCTCCAGTGCCGCTGCAGCTGTCTGTGCCGCTGCCTGACTGGCTGCTACCTTTATAGGACCCTTAGTCAGTGAAGCCCCGCCCCCTAATCAGGGCTCAGCTTCTCTCCCAGCACAAAGCCCCTCCAAGCCTCTACACATACACATACTACCAATAGAAAACCAAACAAACACAAACACCTTCTCCTCCAACAGAACTCCCACTCAAACTCCGCTGTTTACAGCTCAGTTGCAAGCTCCTTTGCTACTGCAGTTGTCTGTGCCGCTGCCTGACTGGCTGCTCCCTTTATAGGACCCCTCGTCAATGAAGCCCCGCCCCCTAATCAGGGCTCAGCTTCTCTCCCAGCACAAAGCCCCTACACATACAGATACCACCAACACAAAACCCAACGCACACAAATAACTTCTCCTCCAACAGAACTCCCACTCAAACTCCCCTGTTTACAGCTCTGTTTGCTAGCTCCTGTGCCGCTGCCTGACTGGCTGCTACCTTTATACGACCCCTAGTCAGGGAAGCCCCGCCCCCTAATCAGGGCTCAGCTTCTCTCCCAGCACAAAGCCCATCCAAGCCTCTACACATACAAATACTACCAATGCAAAACCAAACACACACAAATACCTTCTCCTCCAAGAGAACTCCCACTCAAACTCCCCTTTTTACACCTCTGTTTGCTTGCTCCTGTGCCGCTGCAGCTGTCTGTGCCGCTGCCTCACTGGCTGCTCCCTTTATAGGACCCCTCGTCAGTGAAGTCCCGCCCCCTAATCAGGGCTAGGCTTCTCTCCCAGCACAAAGCCCCTACACATACAGATACCACCAATACAAAACCAAACACACACAAAAATACCTTTCCTCCAACAGAACTCCCACTCAAACTCCCCTGTTTACAGCTCTGTTTGCTAGCTCCTGTGCCCCTGCCGGTGTCTGTGACGCTGCCTGACAGGCTGCTACAATCATAGGACCCCTAGTTAGCGAAGCCCCGTCCCCTCATCAGGGCTCAGCTTCTCTCCCAGCACAAAGCTCCTCCAAGCCTCTACAAATACAGATACCACCAATACAAAACCAAACACACACAAATACCTTCTCCTCCAACAGAACTCCCACTCAAACTCCCCTGTTTACAGCTCTATTTGCTAGCTCCAGTGACGCTGCAGCTGTCTGTGCCGCTGCCTGACTGGCTGGTGCCTTTATAGGACCCTAGTCAGGGAAGCCCCGCCCCCAATCAGGGCTCAGCTTCTCTCCCAGCACAAAGCCCCTCCAAGCCTCTACACATACAGATACTACAAATACAAAACCAAACAAACACAAATACCTTCTCCTCCAACAGAACTCCCTCTCAAACTCCCCTGTTTACAGCTCTGTTTGCTAGCTCCTGTTCCGCTGCCTGACTGGCTGCTACCTTTATAGGACCCCTAGTCAGTGAAGCCCCGCCCCCTAGTCAGGGCTCAGCTTCGCTCCCAGCACAAAGCCCCTCCAAGCCTCTACACACACAGATACCACCAATACAAAACCAAACACACACACAAATGCCTTCTCCTCCAACAGAACTCCCACTCAAACTCCCGTTTACAGCTCGGTTTGCTAGCTCCAGTGCCGCTGCAGCTGTCTGTGCCGCTGCCTGAGTGGCTGGTACCTTTATAGGACCCCTAGTCAGTGAAGCCCCGCCCCCTAATCAGGGCTCAGCTTCTCTTCCAGCACAAAGTCCCTACACATACAGATACTACCAATACAAAACCAAGCACACACAAATACCTTCTCCTCCAACAGAACTCCCACTCAAACTCCCCTGTTTACAGCTCTGTTTGCTAGCTCCTGTACCGCTGCCTTACTGGCTGCTCCCTTTATAGGACCCCTCGTCAGTAAAGCCCCGCCCCCTAATCAGGGCTCATCTTCTCTCCCAGCACAAAGCCCCTCCAAGCCTCCACACATACAAATACTACAAATTCAAAACCAAACACACACAAATACCTTCTCCTCCAAGAGAACTCCCACTCAAACTCCCCTGTTTACAGCTCTGTTTGCAAGCTCCTCTGCCCCTGCAGATGTCTGTGACGCTGCCTGACTGGCTGCTACAATCATAGGACCCCTCGTCAGTGAAGCCCCGCCCCCTAATCAGGGCTCATCTTCTCTCCCAGCACAAAGCCTCTCCAAGCCTCTACACATACAGATACCACCAATACAAAACCAATCACACACACAAATCCCTTCTCCTCCAACAGAACTCCCCGTCAAACTCCCCTGTTTACAGCTCTGTTTCCTACCTCCTGTGCTGCTGCCTGACTGGCTGCTACCTTTATAGGACCCCTAGTCAGGGAAGCCCCGCCCCCTAATAAGGGCTCAGCTTCTCTCCCAGCACAAAGCCCCTGCACATACAGATACTAACAATACAAAACCAAGCACACACAAATACCTTCTCCTCCAACAGAACTCCCACTCAAACTCCCCTGTTTACAGCTCTGTTTGCTAGCTCCTGTACCGCTGCCTTACTGGCTGCTCCCTTTATAGGACCCCTCGTCAGTGAAGCCCCGCCCCCTAATCAGGGCTAGGCTTCTCTCCCAGCACAAAGCCCCTACACATACAGATACCACCAACACAAAACCAAACACACACAAATACCTTCTCCTCCAACAGAACTCCCACTGAAACTCGCTTGTTTACAGCTCTGTTTGCTAGCTCCTGTACCGCTGCAGCTGTCTGTGTCGCTGCCTGACTGGCTGCTCCCTTTATAGGACCCCTCGTCAGTGAAGCCCCGCCCCCTAATCAGGGCTCAGCTTCGCCCCCAGCACAAAGCCCCTCCAAGCCTCCACACATACAGATACTACCAATACAAAACCAAACGCACACAAATACCTTCTCCTACAACAGAACTCCCACTCAAACTCGCTTGTTTACCCCTCTGTTTGCTAGCTCCTGTACCGCTGCAGCTGTCTGTGTCGCTGCCTGACTGGCTGCTCCCTTTATAGGACCCATAGTGAGTGAAGCCCCGCCCCCTAATCAGGGCTCAGCTTCCCTCCAAGCACAAAGCCCCTACACATACAGATACCACCAATACAAAACCAAACACACAAACAAATACCTTTCCTCCAACAGAACTCCCACTCCAACTCCCCTGTTTACAGCTCTGTTTGCTAGCTCCTGTGCCCCTGCAGATGTCTGTGACGCTGCCTGACTGGCTGCTACAATCATAGGACCCCTAGTCAGCGAAGCCCCGTCCCCTCATCAGGGCTCAGCTTCTCTCCCAGCACAAAGCCCCTCCAAGCCTCTACACATACAGATACTACCAATACAAAACCAAACAAACACAAATACCTTCTCCTCCAACAGAACTCCCTCTCAAACTCCCCTGTTTACAGCTCTGTTTGCTAGCTCCTGTTCCGCTGCCTGACTGGCTGCTACCTTTATAGGACCCCTAGTCAGTGAAGCCCCGCCCCCTAATCAGGGCTCAGCTTCGCTCCCAGCACAAAGCCCCTCCAAGCCTCTACACATACAGATACCACCAATACAAAACCAAACACACACACAAATGCCTTCTCCTGCAACAGAACTCCCACTCAAACTCCCGTGTTTACAGCTCTGTTTGCTAGCTCCAGTGCCGCTGCAGCTGTCTGTGCCGCTGCCTGACTGGCTGCTCCCTTTATAGGACCCCTAGTCAGTGAAGCCCCGCCCCCTAATCAGGGCTCAGCTTCTCTCCCAGCACAAAGCCCCTCCAAGCCTCTACACATACAGATACTACCAATACAAAACCAAACACACACACAAATACCTTCTCCTCCAACAGAACTCCCACTCAAACTCCCGTTTACAGCTCTGTTTGCTAGCTCCAGAGCCGCTGCAGCTGTCTGTGCCGCTGCATGACTGGCTGGTACCCTTATAGGACGCCTAAACAGTGAAGCCCCGCCCCCTAATCAGGGCTCAGCTTCTCTCCCAGCACAAAGCCCCTGCACATACAGATACTACCAATACAAAACCAAGCACACACAAATACCTTCTCCTCCAACAGAACTCCCACTCAAACTCCCGTTTACAGCTCTGTTTGCTAGCTCCTGTACCGCAGCAGCGCTCTGTGTCGCTGCCTGACTGGCTGCTCCCTTTGTAGGACCCCTCGTCAGTGAAGCCCCGCCCCCTAATCAGGGCTCAGCTTCTCTCCCAGCACAAAGCCCCTCCAAGCCTCTACACATACAGATACCACCAAAACAAAACCAAACACACACACAAATACCTTTCCTCCAACAGAACTCCCACTCAAACTCCCCTGTTTACAGCTCTGTTTGCTAGCTCCTGTATCGCTGCAGCTGTCTGTTCCGCTGCCTGACTGGCTGCTACCTTTATAGGACCCCAAGTCAGTGAAGCCCCGCCCCCTAATCAGGGCTCAGCTTCTCTCCAAGCACAAAGCCCCGCCAAACCCCTACACATACCAATGCTACCAATACAAAACCAAACACGCAAAAATACCTTCTTCTCCAACAGAACTCCCACTCAAACTCCCCTGTTTACAGCTCTGTTTGCTAGCTCCTGTGCCGCTGCAGCTGTCTGTTCCGCTGCCTGACTGGTTGCTACCTTTATAGGACCCCCAGTCAGTGAAGCCCCGCCCCCTAATCAGGGCTCAGCTTCTCTCCCAGCACAAAGCCCCTACACATACAGATACTAACAATACAAAACCAAACATACACAAATACCATCTCCTCCAACAGAACTCCCACTCAAACTCCCCTGTTTACAGCTCTGTTTGCTAGCTCCTGTTCCGCTGCAGCTATCTGTGCCGCTGGCTGACTGGCTGCTACCTTTATAGGACCCCTAGTCAGTGAAACCCTGCCCCCTAATCAGGGCTCAGATTCTCTCCCAGCACAAAGCCTCTTCTCATACACATACTACCAATACAAAACCAAACACACAAATACCTTCTCCTCCAACAGAACTCCCTCTCAAACTCCCCTGTTTACAGCTCTGTTTGCTAGCTCCTGTTCCGCTGCAGCTGTCTGTGCCCCTGCCTGACTGGCTGCTCCCTTTATAGGACCCCCAGTCAGTGAAGCCCCGCCCCCTAATCAGGGCTCAGTTTTTCTCCCAGCACAAAGCCCCTACACATACATATACTACCAATACAAAACCAAACACACACAAATACCTTCTCCTCCAACAGAAGTCCCACTCAAACTCCCCTGTTTACAGCTCAGTTTGCAAGCTCCAGTGCCGCTGCAGCTGTCTGTGCCGCTGCCTGACTGGCTGCTACCTTTATAGGACCCCTAGTCAGTGAAGCCCCGCCCCCTAATCAGGGCTCAGCTTCGCCCCCAGCACAAAGCCCCTCCAAGCCTCTACACATACAGATACTACCAATACAAAACCAAACACACACACAAATACCTTCTCCTCCAACAGAACTCCCACTCAAACTCCCCTGTTTACAGCTCTGTTTGCTAGCTCCTGTATCGCTGCAGCTGTCTGTGCAGCTGCCTGACTGGCTGCTCCCTTTATAGGACCCCTAGTCAGTGAAGCCCCGCCCCCTAATCAGGGCTCAGCTTCTCTCCCAGCACAAAGCCCCTACACATACAGATACCACCAATACAAAACCAAACACACACACAAATACCTTCTCCTCCAACAGAACTCCCACTCAAACTCCCCTGTTTACAGCTCTGTTTGCTAGCTCCTGTACCGCTGCAGCTGTCTGTGTCGCTGCCTGACTGGCTGCTCCCTTTATAGGACCCCTCGTCAGTGAAGCCCCGTCCCCTCATCAGGGCTCAGCTTCTCTCCCAGCACAAAGCTCCTCCAAGCCTCTACAAATGCAGATACCACCAATACAAAACCAAACACACACAAATACCTTCTCCTCCAACAGAACTCCCACTCGAACTCCCCTGTTTACAGCTCTATTTGCCAGCTCCAGTGCCGCTGCAGCTGTCTGTGCCGCTGCCTGACTGGCTGGTACCTTTATAGGACCCCTAGTCAGGGAAGCCCCGCCCCCTAATCAGGGCTCAGTTTCTCTCCCAGCACAAAGCCCCTCCAAGCCTCTACACATACAGATACTACCAATACAAAACCAAACACACACAAAGACCTTCTCCTCCAACAGAACTCCCACTCAAACTCCCCTGTTTACAGCTCTGTTTGCTAGCTCCTGTACCGCTGCCTTACTGGCTGCTCCCTTTATAGGACCCCTCGTCAGTGAAGCCCCGCCCCCTAATCAGGGCTAGGCTTCTCTCCCAGCACAAAGCTCCTACACATACAGATACCACAAATACAAAACCAAACACACACAAATACCTTCTCCTCCAACAGAAGTCCCACTCAAACTCCCCTGTTTACAGCTCTGTTTGCTAGCTCCTGTGCCGCTGCCTGACTGGCTGCTACCTTTATAGGACCCCTGGTCAGTGAAGCCCCGCCTCCTAATCAGGGCTCAGCTTCGCTCCCAGCACAAAGCCCCTCCAAGCCTCTACACATACAGATACTACCAATACAATACCAAACACACACACAAATACCTTCTCGTCCAACAGAAGTCCCACTCAAACTCCCCTGTTTACAGATCTGTTTGCTAGCTCCTGTACCGCTGCAGCTGTCTGTGCCGCTGCCTCACTGGCTGCTACCTTTATAGGACCCCTCGTCAGTGAAGCCCCGCCCCCTAATCAGGGCTCAGCTTCTCTCCCAGCACAAAGCCCCTCCAAGCCTCTACACATACAGATACCACCAATACAAAACCAAACAAACACAAATACCTTCTCCTCCAACAGAACTCCCACTCAAACTCCGCTGTTTACAGCTCAGTTGCAAGCTCCTGTGCTACTGCAGTTGTCTGTGCCGCTGCCTGACTGGCTGCTCCCTTTATAGGACCCCTCGTCAATGAAGCCCCGCCCCCTAATCAGGGCTCAGCTTCTCTCCCAGCACAAAGCCCCTACACATACAGATACCACCAACACAAAACCCAACGCACACAAATACCTTCTCCTCCAACAGAACTCCCACTCAAACTCCCCTGTTTACAGCTCTGTTTGCTAGCTCCTGTGCCGCTGCCTGACTGGCTGCTACCTTTATAGGACCCCTAGTCAGGGAAGCCCCGCCCCCTAATCAGGGCTCAGCTTCTCTCCCAGCACAAAGCCCATCCAAGCCTCTACACATACAAATACTGCCAATACAAGACCAAACACACACAAAAATACCTTTACCTCCAACAGAACTCCCACTCAATCTCCCCTGTTTACAGCTCTGTTTGCTAGCTCCTGTACCGCTGCAGCTGTCAGTGTCGCTGCCTGACTGGCTGCTCCCTTTATAGGACCCCTCGTCAATGAAGCCCCGCCCCCTAATCAGGGCTCAGCTTCTCTCCCAGCACAAAGCCCCTACACATACAGATACCACCAACACAAAACCAAACACACACAAATACCTTCTCCTCCAACAGAACTCCCACTCAAACTCCCCTGTTTACAGCTCTGTTTGCTAGCTCCTGTACCGCTGCAGCTGTCTGTGTCGCTGCCTGACTGGCTGCTACCTTTATAGGACCCCGAGTCAGTGAAGCCCCGCCCCCTAATCAGGGCTCAGCTTCTCTCCCAGCACAAAGTCCCTACACATACAGATACCACCAATACAAAACCAAACACAAACAAATACCTTCTCCTCCAACATAACTTCCACTCAAACTCCCCTGTTTACAGCTCTGTTTGCTAGCTCCTGTGCTGCTGCAGCTGTCCGTGCCGCCGCCTGACTGGCTGCTCCCTTTATAGGACCCCTAGTCAGTGAAGCCCCGCCCACTAATCAGGGCTCATCTTCTCTCCCAGCACAAAGCCCCTCCAAGCCTCTGCACACACAGATACCACCAATGCAAAACCAAACACACACACAAATGCCTTCTCCTCCAACAGAACTCCCACTCAAACTGCCGTTTACAGCTCGGTTTGCTAGCTCCAGTGCCGCTGCAGCTGTCTGTGCCGCTGCCTGACTGGCTGGTACCTTTATAGGACCACTAGTCAGTGAAACCCCGCCCCCTAATCAGGGCTCAGGTTCTCTCCCATCACAAAGCCCCTACACATACAGATACTACCAATACAAAACCAAACACACACAAATACCTTCTCCTCCAACAGAACTCCCACTCAAACTCCCCTGTTTACAGCTCTGTTTGCTAGCTCCTGTACCGCTGCCTTACTGGCTGCTCCCTTTATAGGACCCCTCGTCAGTGAAGCCCCGCCCCCTAATCAGGGCTAGGCTTCTCTCCCAGCACAAAGCCCCTACACATACAGATACCACAAATTCAAAACCAAACACACACAAATACCTTCTCCTCCAACAGAAGTCCCACTCAAACTCCCCTGTTTACAGCTCTGTTTGCTAGCTCCTGTGCCGCTGCCTGACTGGCTGCTACCTTTATAGGACCCCTGGTCAGTGAAGCCCCGCCCCCTAATCAGGGCTCAGCTTCGCTCCCAGCACAAAGCCCCTCCAAGCCTCTACACATACAGATACTACCAATACAATACCAAACACACACACAAATACCTTCTCCTCCAACAGAAGTCCCACTCAAACTCCCCTGTTTACAGCTCTGTTTGCTAGCTCCTGTACCGCTGCAGCTGTCTGTGTCGCTGCCTGACTGGCTGCTCCCTTTATAGGACCCCTCGTCAGTGAAGCCCCGCCCCCTAATCAGGGCTCAGCTTCTCTCCCAGCACAAAGCCCCTCCAAGCCTCTACACATACAGATACCACCAATACAAAACCAAACACACACACAAATACCTTCTCGTCCAACAGAACTCCCACTCAAACTCCCGTGTTTACAGCTCTGTTTGCTAGCTCCAGTGCCGCTGCAGCTGTCTGTGCCGCTGCCTGACTGGCTGCTACCTTTATAGGACCCTTAGTCAGTGAAGCCCCGCCCCCTAATCAGGGCTCAGCTTCTCTCCCAGCACAAAGCCCCTCCAAGCCTCTACACATACACATACTACCAATAGAAAACCAAACAAACACAAACACCTTCTCCTCCAACAGAACTCCCACTCAAACTCCGCTGTTTACAGCTCAGTTGCAAGCTCCTTTGCTACTGCAGTTGTCTGTGCCGCTGCCTGACTGGCTGCTCCCTTTATAGGACCCCTCGTCAATGAAGCCCCGCCCCCTAATCAGGGCTCAGCTTCTCTCCCAGCACAAAGCCCCTACACATACAGATACCACCAACACAAAACCCAACGCACACAAATAACTTCTCCTCCAACAGAACTCCCACTCAAACTCCCCTGTTTACAGCTCTGTTTGCTAGCTCCTGTGCCGCTGCCTGACTGGCTGCTACCTTTATACGACCCCTAGTCAGGGAAGCCCCGCCCCCTAATCAGGGCTCAGCTTCTCTCCCAGCACAAAGCCCATCCAAGCCTCTACACATACAAATACTACCAATGCAAAACCAAACACACACAAATACCTTCTCCTCCAAGAGAACTCCCACTCAAACTCCCCTTTTTACACCTCTGTTTGCTTGCTCCTGTGCCGCTGCAGCTGTCTGTGCCGCTGCCTCACTGGCTGCTCCCTTTATAGGACCCCTCGTCAGTGAAGTCCCGCCCCCTAATCAGGGCTAGGCTTCTCTCCCAGCACAAAGCCCCTACACATACAGATACCACCAATACAAAACCAAACACACACAAAAATACCTTTCCTCCAACAGAACTCCCACTCAAACTCCCCTGTTTACAGCTCTGTTTGCTAGCTCCTGTGCCCCTGCCGGTGTCTGTGACGCTGCCTGACAGGCTGCTACAATCATAGGACCCCTAGTTAGCGAAGCCCCGTCCCCTCATCAGGGCTCAGCTTCTCTCCCAGCACAAAGCTCCTCCAAGCCTCTACAAATACAGATACCACCAATACAAAACCAAACACACACAAATACCTTCTCCTCCAACAGAACTCCCACTCAAACTCCCCTGTTTACAGCTCTATTTGCTAGCTCCAGTGACGCTGCAGCTGTCTGTGCCGCTGCCTGACTGGCTGGTGCCTTTATAGGACCCTAGTCAGGGAAGCCCCGCCCCCAATCAGGGCTCAGCTTCTCTCCCAGCACAAAGCCCCTCCAAGCCTCTACACATACAGATACTACAAATACAAAACCAAACAAACACAAATACCTTCTCCTCCAACAGAACTCCCTCTCAAACTCCCCTGTTTACAGCTCTGTTTGCTAGCTCCTGTTCCGCTGCCTGACTGGCTGCTACCTTTATAGGACCCCTAGTCAGTGAAGCCCCGCCCCCTAGTCAGGGCTCAGCTTCGCTCCCAGCACAAAGCCCCTCCAAGCCTCTACACACACAGATACCACCAATACAAAACCAAACACACACACAAATGCCTTCTCCTCCAACAGAACTCCCACTCAAACTCCCGTTTACAGCTCGGTTTGCTAGCTCCAGTGCCGCTGCAGCTGTCTGTGCCGCTGCCTGAGTGGCTGGTACCTTTATAGGACCCCTAGTCAGTGAAGCCCCGCCCCCTAATCAGGGCTCAGCTTCTCTTCCAGCACAAAGTCCTTACACATACAGATACTACCAATACAAAACCAAGCACACACAAATACCTTCTCCTCCAACAGAACTCCCACTCAAACTCCCCTGTTTACAGCTCTGTTTGCTAGCTCCTGTACCGCTGCCTTACTGGCTGCTCCCTTTATAGGACCCCTCGTCAGTAAAGCCCCGCCCCCTAATCAGGGCTCATCTTCTCTCCCAGCACAAAGCCCCTCCAAGCCTCCACACATACAAATACTACAAATTCAAAACCAAACACACACAAATACCTTCTCCTCCAAGAGAACTCCCACTCAAACTCCCCTGTTTACAGCTCTGTTTGCAAGCTCCTCTGCCCCTGCAGATGTCTGTGACGCTGCCTGACTGGCTGCTACAATCATAGGACCCCTCGTCAGTGAAGCCCCGCCCCCTAATCAGGGCTCATCTTCTCTCCCAGCACAAAGCCTCTCCAAGCCTCTACACATACAGATACCACCAATACAAAACAAATCACACACACAAATCCCTTCTCCTCCAACAGAACTCCCCGTCAAACTCCCCTGTTTACAGCTCTGTTTCCTACCTCCTGTGCTGCTGCCTGACTGGCTGCTACCTTTATAGGACCCCTAGTCAGGGAAGCCCCGCCCCCTAATAAGGGCTCAGCTTCTCTCCCAGCACAAAGCCCCTGCACATACAGATACTAACAATACAAAACCAAGCACACACAAATACCTTCTCCTCCAACAGAACTCCCACTCAAACTCCCCTGTTTACAGCTCTGTTTGCTAGCTCCTGTACCGCTGCCTTACTGGCTGCTCCCTTTATAGGACCCCTCGTCAGTGAAGCCCCGCCCCCTAATCAGGGCTAGGCTTCTCTCCCAGCACAAAGCCCCTACACATACAGATACCACCAACACAAAACCAAACACACACAAATACCTTCTCCTCCAACAGAACTCCCACTCAAACTCCCCTGTTTACAGCTCTGTTTGCTAGCTCCTGTACCGCTGCCTGACTGGCTGCTCCCTTTATAGGACCCCTCGTCAGTGAAGCCCCGCCCCCTAATCAGGGCTCAGCTTCGCCCCCAGCACAAAGCCCCTCCAAGCCTCCACACATACAGATACTACCAATACAAAACCAAACGCACACAAATACCTTCTCCTACAACAGAACTCCCACTCAAACTCGCTTGTTTACCCCTCTGTTTGCTAGCTCCTGTACCGCTGCAGCTGTCTGTGTCGCTGCCTGACTGGCTGCTCCCTTTATAGGACCCATAGTGAGTGAAGCCCCGCCCCCTAATCAGGGCTCAGCTTCCCTCCAAGCACAAAGCCCCTACACATACAGATACCACCAATACAAAACCAAACACACAAACAAATACCTTTCCTCCAACAGAACTCCCACTCCAACTCCCCTGTTTACAGCTCTGTTTGCTAGCTCCTGTGCCCCTGCAGATGTCTGTGACGCTGCCTGACTGGCTGCTACAATCATAGGACCCCTAGTCAGCGAAGCCCCGTCCCCTCATCAGGGCTCAGCTTCTCTCCCAGCACAAAGCCCCTCCAAGCCTCTACACATACAGATACTACCAATACAAAACCAAACAAACACAAATACCTTCTCCTCCAACAGAACTCCCTCTCAAACTCCCCTGTTTACAGCTCTGTTTGCTAGCTCCTGTTCCGCTGCCTGACTGGCTGCTACCTTTATAGGACCCCTAGTCAGTGAAGCCCCGCCCCCTAATCAGGGCTCAGCTTCGCTCCCAGCACAAAGCCCCTCCAAGCCTCTACACATACAGATACCACCAATACAAAACCAAACACACACACAAATGCCTTCTCCTGCAACAGAACTCCCACTCAAACTCCCGTGTTTACAGCTCTGTTTGCTAGCTCCAGTGCCGCTGCAGCTGTCTGTGCCGCTGCCTGACTGGCTGCTCCCTTTATAGGACCCCTAGTCAGTGAAGCCCCGCCCCCTAATCAGGGCTCAGCTTCTCTCCCAGCACAAAGCCCCTCCAAGCCTCTACACATACAGATACTACCAATACAAAACCAAACACACACACAAATACCTTCTCCTCCAACAGAACTCCCACTCAAACTCCCCTGTTTACAGCTCAGTTTGCAAGCTCCTGTGCCACTGCAGCTGTCTGTGCCGCTGCCTGACTGGCTGCTACCTTTATAGGACCCCTGGTTATTGAAGCCCTGCACCCTAATCAGGGCTCAGCTTCTCTCCCAGCAAAAATCCCCTACACATACAGATATCACCAATACAAGACCAAACACACACACAAATGCCTTCTCCTCCAACAGAACTCCCACTCAAACTGCCGTTTACAGCTCGGTTTGCTAGCTCCAGTGCCGCTGCAGCTGTCTGTGCCGCTGCCTGACTGGCTGGTACCTTTATAGGACCACTAGTCAGTGAAACCCCGCCCCCTAATCAGGGCTCAGGTTCTCTCCCATCACAAAGCCCCTACACATACAGATACTACCAATACAAAACCAAGCACACACAAATACCTTCTCTCCCAACAGAACTCCCTCTCAAACTCCCCTGTTTACAGCTCTGTTTGCTAGCTCCTGTGCCGCTGCCTGACTGGCTGCTACCTTTATAGGACCCCTAGTCAGGGAAGCCCCGCCCCCTAATCAGGGCTCAGTTTCTCTCCCAGCACAAAGCCCCTCCAAGCCTCTACACATACAGATACTACCAATACAAAACCAAACACACACAAATACCTTCTCCTCCAACAGAACTCCCACTCAAACTCCCCTGTTTACAGCTCTGTTTGCTAGCTCCTGTGCTACTGCAGTTGTCTGTGCCGCTGCCTGACTGGCTGCTCCCTTTATAGGACCCCTCGTCAATGAAGCCCCGCCCCCTAATCAGGGCTCAGCTTCTCTCCCAGCACAAAGCCCCTACACATACAGATACCACCAACACAAAACCCAACGCACACAAATACCTTCTCCTCCAACAGAACTCCCACTCAAACTCCCCTGTTTACAGCTCTGTTTGCTAGCTCCTGTGCCGCTGCCTGGCTGGCTGCTACCTTTATAGGACCCCTAGTCAGGGAAGCCCCGCCCCCTAATCAGGGCTCAGCTTCTCTCCCAGCACAAAGCCCATCCAAGCCTCTACACATACAGATACCACCAATACAAAACCAAACACACACACAAATGCCTTCTCCTGCAACAGAACTCCCACTCAAACTCCCGTGTTTACAGCTCTGTTTGCTAGCTCCAGTGCCGCTGCAGCTGTCTGTGCCGCTGCCTGACTGGCTGCTCCCTTTATAGGACCCCTAGTCAGTGAAGCCCCGCCCCCTAATCAGGGCTCAGCTTCTCTCCCAGCACAAAGCCCCTCCAAGCCTCTACACATACAGATACTACCAATACAAAACCAAACACACACACAAATACCTTCTCCTCCAACAGAACTCCCACTCAAACTCCCCTGTTTACAGCTCAGTTTGCAAGCTCCTGTGCCACTGCAGCTGTCTGTGCCGCTGCCTGACTGGCTGCTACCTTTATAGGACCCCTGGTTATTGAAGCCCTGCACCCTAATCAGGGCTCAGCTTCTCTCCCAGCAAAAATCCCCTACACATACAGATATCACCAATACAAGACCAAACACAAACAAAAATACCTTCTCCTCCAACAGAACTCCCACTCAATCTCCCCTGTTTACAGCTCTGTTTGCTAGCTCCTGTGCAGCTGCCAGTGTCGCTGCCTGACTGGCTGCTACCTTTATAGGACCCCGAGTCAGTGAAGCCCCGCCCCCTAATCAGGGCTCAGCTTCTCTCCCAGCACAAAGTCCCTACACATACAGATACCACCAATGCAAAACCAAACACACACACAAATGCCTTCTCCTCCAACAGAACTCCCACTCAAACTGCCGTTTACAGCTCGGTTTGCTAGCTCCAGTGCCGCTGCAGCTGTCTGTGCCGCTGCCTGACTGGCTGGTACCTTTATAGGACCACTAGTCAGTGAAACCCCGCCCCCTAATCAGGGCTCAGGTTCTCTCCCATCACAAAGCCCCTACACATACAGATACTACCAATACAAAACCAAGCACACACAAATACCTTCTCTCCCAACAGAACTCCCTCTCAAACTCCCCTGTTTACAGCTCTGTTTGCTAGCTCCTGTGCCGCTGCCTGACTGGCTGCTACCTTTATAGGACCCCTAGTCAGGGAAGCCCCGCCCCCTAATCAGGGCTCAGTTTCTCTCCCAGCACAAAGCCCCTCCAAGCCTCTACACATACAGATACTACCAATACAAAACCAAACACACACAAATACCTTCTCCTCCAACAGAACTCCCACTCAAACTCCCCTGTTTACAGCTCTGTTTGCTAGCTCCTGTGCTACTGCAGTTGTCTGTGCCGCTGCCTGACTGGCTGCTCCCTTTATAGGACCCCTCGTCAATGAAGCCCCGCCCCCTAATCAGGGCTCAGCTTCTCTCCCAGCACAAAGCCCCTACACATACAGATACCACCAACACAAAACCCAACGCACACAAATACCTTCTCCTCCAACAGAACTCCCACTCAAACTCCCCTGTTTACAGCTCTGTTTGCTAGCTCCTGTGCCGCTGCCTGACTGGCTGCTACCTTTATAGGACCCCTAGTCAGGGAAGCCCCGCCCCCTAATCAGGGCTCAGCTTCTCTCCCAGCACAAAGCCCATCCAAGCCTCTACACACACAGATACCACCAATGCAAAACCAAACACACACAAATACCTTCTCCTCCAAGAGAACTCCCACTCAAACTCCCCTTTTTACACCTCTGTTTGCTTGCTCCTGTGCCGCTGCAGCTGTCTGTGCCGCGGCCTCACTGGCTGCTCCCTTTATAGGACCCCTAGTCAGTGAAGCCCCGCCCCCTAATCAGGGCTCAGCTTCTCTCCCAGCACAAAGCCCCTCCAAGCCTCTACACATACAGATACTACCAATACAAAACCAAACACACACACTAATACCTTCTCCTCCAACAGAACTCCCACTCAAACTCCCCTGTTTACAGCTCAGTTTGCAAGCTCCTGTGCCACTGCAGCTGTCTGTGCCGCGGCCTGACTGGCTGCTACCTTTATAGGACCCCTGGTTATTGAAGCCCTGCACCCTAATCAGGGCTCAGCTTCTCTCCCAGCAAAAATCCCCTACACATACAGATATCACCAATACAAAACCAAACACACACCAATACCTTCTCCTCCAACAGAACTCCCACTCAAACTCCCCTGTTTACAGCTCTGTTTGCTAGCTCCTGTGCTGCTGCCTGACTGGCTGCTACCTTTATAGGACCCCTAGTCAGGGAAGCCCCGCCCCCTAATCAGGGCTCAGCTTTTCTCCCAGCACAAAGCCCCTACACATACAGATACTACCAATACAAAACCAAACACACACAAATAATTTCTCCTCCAAAAGAAGTCCCACTCAAACTCCGCTGTTTACAGCTCTGTTTGCTAGCTCCTGTGCCGCTGCAGCTGTCCGTGCCGCCGCCTGACTGGCTGCTCCCTTTATAGGACCCCTCGTCAGTGAAGCCCCGCCCCCTAATCAGGGCTCAGCTTCTCTCCCAGCACAAAGCCCCTCCAAGCCTCTACACACACAGATACCACCAATACAAAACCAAACACACACACAAATGCCTTCTCCTCCAACAGAACTCCCACTCAAACTCCCGTTTACAGCTCTGTTTGCTAGCTCCAGAGCCGCTGCAGCTGTCTGTGCCGCTGCATGACTGGCTGGTACCTTTATAGGACGCCTAGTCAGTGAAGCCCCGCCCCCTAATCAGGGCTCAGCTTCTCTCCCAGCACAAAGCCCCTGCACATACAGATACTACCAATACAAAACCAAGCACACACAAATACCTTCTCCTCCAACAGAACTCCCACTCTAACTCGCCTGTTTACAGCTCTGTTTGCTAGCTCCTGTACCGCTGCAGCTGTCTGTGTCGCTGCCTGACTGGCTGCTCCCTTTATAGGACCCATAGTCAGTGAAGCCCCGCCCCCTAATCAGGGCTCAGCTTCTCTCCCAGCACAAAGCCCCTACACGTACAGATACCACCAATACAAAACCAAACACACACAAATACCTTCTCCTCCAACAGAACTCCTACTCAAACTCCCCTGTTTACAGCTCTGTTTGCTAGCTCCTGTGCTGCTGCAGCTGTCTGTGCCGCAGACTGATTGGCTGCTCCCTTTATAGGACCCCTAGTCAGTGAAGCCCCGCCACTAATCAGGGCTCAGCTTCTCTCCCAGCACAAAGCCCCTACACATACACATACTACCAATACAAAACCAAACATACACAAATACCTTCTCCTCCAACAGAACTCCCACTCAAACTCCCCTGTTTACAGCTCTGTTTGCTAGCTCCTGTTCCGCTGCAGCTGTCTGTGCCGCTGCCTGACTGGCTGCTACCTTCATAAGACCCCTAGTCAGCAAAGGCCCGCCCCCTAATCAGGGCTCATCTTCTCTCCCAGCACAAAGCCCCTCCAAGCCTCTACACACACAGATACCACCAATACAAAACCAAACACACACACAAATGCCTTCTCCTCCAACAGAACTCCCACTCAAACTCCCGTTTACAGCTCTGTTTGCTAGCTCCTGTGCCGCTGCCTGACTGGCTGCTCCCTTTATAGGACCCCTAGTCAGGGAAGCCCCGCCCCCTAATCAGGGCTCAGCTTCTCTCCCAGCACAAAGCCCCTCCAAGCCTCTACACATACAGATACTACCAATACAAAACCAAACACACACAAATACCTTCTCCTCCAACAGAACTCCCACTCAAACTCCCCTGTTTACAGCTCTGTTTGCTAGCTCCTGTACCGCTGCAGCGCTCTGTGTCGCTGCCTGACTGGCTGCTCCCTTTGTAGGACCCCTCGTCAGCGAAGGCCCGCCCCCTAATCAGGGCTCATCTTCTCTCCCAGCACAAAGCCCCTCCAAGCCTCTACACACACAGATACCACCAATACAAAACCAAACACACACACAAATGCCTTCTCCTCCAACAGAACTCCCACTCAAACTCCCGTTTACAGCTCTGTTTGCTAGCTCCTGTGCCGCTGCAGCTGTCCGTGCCGCCGCCTGACTGGCTGCTCCCTTTATAGGACCCATAGTCAGTGAAGCCCCGCCCCCTAATCAGGGCTCAGCTTCTCTCCCAGCACAAAGCCCCTACACGTACAGATACCACCAATACAAAACCAAGCACACACAAATACCTTCTCCTCCAACAGAACTCCCACTCTAACTCGCCTGTTTACAGCTCTGTTTGCTAGCTCCTGTGCTGCTGCAGCTGTCTGTGCCGCAGACTGATTGGCTGCTCCCTTTATAGGACCCCTAGTCAGTGAAGCCCCGCCACTAATCAGGGCTCAGCTTCTCTCCCAGCACAAAGCCCCTACACATACACATACTACCAATACAAAACCAAACATACACAAATACCTTCTCCTCCAACAGAACTCCCACTCAAACTCCCCTGTTTACAGCTCTGTTTGCTAGCTCCTGTTCCGCTGCAGCTGTCTGTGCCGCTGCCTGACTGGCTGCTACCTTCATAAGACCCCTAGTCAGCAAAGGCCCGCCCCCTAATCAGGGCTCAGCTTCTCTCCCAGCACAAAGCCCCTCCAAGCCTCTACACACACAGATACCACCAATACAAAACCAAACACACACACAAATGCCTTCTCCTCCAACAGAACTCCCACTCAAACTCCCGTTTACAGCTCTGTTTGCGAGCTCCAGAGCCGCTGCAGCTGTCTGTGCCGCTGCATGACTGGCTGGAACCTTTATAGGACGCCTAGTCAGTGAAGCCCCGCCCCCTAATCAGGGCTCAGCTTCTCTCCCAGCACAAAGCCCCTGCACATACAGATTCTACCAATACAAAACCAAGCACACACAAATACCTTCTCCTCCAACAGAACTCCCACTCAAACTCCCCTGTTTACAGCTCTGTTTGCTAGCTCCTGTACCGCTGCAGCGCTCGGTGTCGCTGCCTGACTGGCTGCTCCCTTTGTAGGACCCCTCGTCAGTGAAGCCCCGCCCCCTAATCAGGGCTCAGCTTCTCTCCCAGCACAAAGCCCCTCCAAGCCTCTACACATACAGATACCACCAATACAAAACCAAACACACACACAAATACCTTTCCTCCAACAGAACTCCCACTCAAACTCCCCTGTTTACAGCTCTGTTTGCTAGCTCCTGTATCGCTGCAGCTGTCTGTTCAGCTGCCTGACTGGCTGCTCCCTTGATAGGACCCCTAGTCAGTGAAGCCCCGCCCCCTAATCAGGGCTCAGCTTCTCTCCCAGCACAAAGCCCCTACACATACAGATACCACCAATACGAAACGAAACACACACAAATACCTTCTCCTCCAACAGAACTCCCACTCAAACTCCCCTGTTTACAGCTCTGTTTGCTAGCTCCTGTACCGCTGCAGCGCTCTGTGTCGCTGCCTGACTGGCTGCTCCCTTTGTAGGACCCCTCGTCAGCGAAGGCCCGCCCCCTAATCAGGGCTCATCTTCTCTCCCAGCACAAAGCCCCTCCAAGCCTCTACACACACAGATACCACCAATACAAAACCAAACACACACACAAATGCCTTCTCCTCCAACAGAACTCCCACTCAAACTCCCGTTTACAGCTCTGTTTGCTAGCTCCTGTGCCGCTGCCTGACTGGCTGCTAACTTTATAGGACCCCCAGTCAGTGAAACACCGCCCCCTAATCAGGGCTCAGCTTCTCTCCCAGCACAAAGCCCCTACACATACACATACTACCAATACAAAACCAAACACACACAAATACCTTCTCCTCCAACAGAACTCCCACTCAAACTCCCCTGTTTACAGCTCTGTTTGCTAGCTCCTGTGCCCCTGCAGCTGTCTGTGACGCTGCCTGACTGGCGGCTACCTTCATAGGACCCCTAGTCAGCGAAGGCCCGCCCCCTAATCAGGGCTCATCTTCTCTCCCAGCACAAAGCCGCTCCAAGCCTCTACACACACAGATACCACCAATACAAAACCAAACACACACACAAATGACTTCTCCTCCAACAGAACTCCGACTCAAACTCCCGTTTACAGCTCGGTTTGCTAGCTCCAGTGCCGCTGCAGCTGTCTGTGCCGCTGCCTGACTGGCTGGTACCTTTATAGCACCCCTAGTCAGTGAAACCCCGCCCCCTAATCAGGGCTCAGCTTCTCTCCCATCACAAAGCCCCTACACATACAGATACTACCAATACAAAACCAAGCACACACAAATACCTTCTCTTCCAACAGAACTCCCTCTCAAACTCCTCTGTTTACAGCTCTGTTTGCTAGCTCCTGTGCCGCTGCCTGACTGGCTGCTACCTTTATAGGACCCCTAGTCAGGGAAGCCCCGCCCCCTAATCAGGGCTCAGCTTCTCTCCCAGCACAAAGCCCCTCCAAGCCTCTACACATACAGATACTACCAATACAAAACCAAACACACACAAATACCTTCTCCTCCAACAGAACTCCCACTCAAACTCCCCTGTTTACAGCTCAGTTTGCAAGCTCCTGTGCCACTGCAGCTGTCTGTGCCGCTGCCTGACTGGCTGCTACCTTTATAGGACCCCTGGTTAGTGAAGCCCTGCACCCTAATCAGGGCTCAGCTTCTCTTCCAGCAAAAAGCCCCTACACATACAGATATCACCAATACAAAACCAAGCACACACAAATACCTTCTCCTCCAACAGAACTCCCACTCAAACTCCCCTGTTTACAGCTCTGTTTGCTAGCTCCTGTGCTGCTGCCTGACTGGCTGCTACCTTTATAGGACCCCTAGTCAGGGAAGCCCCGCCCCCTAATAAGGGCTCAGGTTCTCTCCCAGCACAAAGCCCCTACACATACAGATACCACCAACACAAAACCAAACACACACAAATACCTTCTCCTCCAACAGAACTCCCACTCAAACTCCCCTGTTTACAGCTCTGTTTGCTAGCTCCTGTACCGCTGCAGCTGTCTGTGTCGCTGCCTGACTGGCTGCTCCCTTCATAGGACCCCTAGTCAGTGAAGCCCCGCCCCCTAATCAGGGCTCAGCTTCTCTCCCAGCACAAAGCCCCTACACATACAGATACCACCAATACGAAACGAAACACACAAATACCTTCTCCTCCAACAGAACTCCCACTCAAACTCCCCTGTTTACAGCTCTGTTTGCTAGCTCCTGTACCGCTGCAGCGCTCTGTGTCGCTGCCTGACTGGCTGCTCCCTTTGTAGGACCCCTCGTCAGCGAAGGCCCGCCCCCTAATCAGGGCTCATCTTCTCTCCCAGCACAAAGCCCCTCCAAGCCTCTACACACACAGATACCACCAATACAAAACCAAACACACACACAAATGCCTTCTCCTCCAACAGAACTCCCACTCAATCTCCCGTTTACAGCTCTGTTTGCTAGCTCCTGTACCGCTGCAGCTGTCTGTGTCGCTGCCTGACTGGCTGCTCCCTTTATAGGACCCCTCGTCAGTGAAGCCCCGCCCCCTAATCAGGGCTCAGCTTCTCTCCCAGCACAAAGCCCCTACACATACAGATACCACCAATACAAAACCAAACACACACAAATACCTTCTCCTCCAACAGAACTCCCACTCAAACTCCCCTGTTTACAGCTCTGTTTGCTAGCTCCTGTACCGCTGCAGCTGTCTGTGCAGCTGCCTGATTGGCTGCTCCCGTTATAGGACCCCTAGTCAGTGAAGCCCCGCCCCCTAATCAGGGCTCAGCTTCTCTCCCAGCACAAAGCCCCTACACATACAGATACCACAAATACAAGACCAAACACACACAAATACCTTCTCCTCCAACAGAACTCCCTCTCAAACTCCCCTGTTTACAGCTCAGTTTGCTAGCTCCTGTTCCGCTGCAGCTATCTGTGCCCCTGCCTGACTGGCTGCTCCCTTTATAGGACCCCTAGTCAGTGAAGCCCCGCCCCCTAATCAGGGCTCAGCTTTTCTCCCAGCACAAAGCCCCTACACATACAGATACTACCAATACAAAACCAAACACACACAAATAATTTCTCCTCCAACAGAAGTCCCACTCAAACTCCGCTGTTTACAGCTCTGTTTGCTAGCTCCTGTGCCGCTGCAGCTGTCCGTGCCGCCGCCTGACTGGCTGCTCCCTTTATAGGACCCCTCGTCAGTGAAGCCCCGCCCCCTAATCAGGGCTCAGCTTCTCTCCCAGCACAAAGCCCCTCCAAGCCTCTACACACACAGATACCACCAATACAAAACCAAACACACACACAAATGCCTTCTCCTCCAACAGAACTCCCACTCAAACTCCCGTTTACAGCTCTGTTTGCTAGCTCCAGAGCCGCTGCAGCTGTCTGTGCCGCTGCATGACTGGCTGGTACCTTTATAGGACGCCTAGTCAGTGAAGCCCCGCCCCCTAATCAGGGCTCAGCTTCTCTCCCAGCACAAAGCCCCTGCACATACAGATACTACCAATACAAAACCAAGCACACACAAATACCTTCTCCTCCAACAGAACTCCCACTCTAACTCCCCTGTTTACAGCTCTGTTTGCTAGCTCCTGTGCTGCTGCAGCTGTCTGTGCCGCAGACTGATTGGCTGCTCCCTTTATAGGACCCCTAGTCAGTGAAGCCCCGCCACTAATCAGGGCTCAGCTTCTCTCCCAGCACAAAGCCCCTACACATACACATACTACCAATACAAAACCAAACATACACAAATACCTTCTCCTCCAACAGAACTCCCACTCAAACTCCCCTGTTTACAGCTCTGTTTGCTAGCTCCTGTTCCGCTGCAGCTGTCTGTGCCGCTGCCTGACTGGCTGCTACCTTCATAAGACCCCTAGTCAGCAAAGGCCCGCCCCCTAATCAGGGCTCAGCTTCTCTCCCAGCACAAAGCCCCTCCAAGCCTCTACACACACAGATACCACCAATACAAAACCAAACACACACACAAATGCCTTCTCCTCCAACAGAACTCCCACTCAAACTCCCGTTTACAGCTCTGTTTGCTAGCTCCAGAGCCGCTGCAGCTGTCTGTGCCGCTGCATGACTGGCTGGTACCTTTATAGGACGCCTAGTCAGTGAAGCCCCGCCCCCTAATCAGGGCTCAGCTTCTCTCCCAGCACAAAGCCCCTGCACATACAGATACTACCAATACAAAACCAAGCACACACAAATACCTTCTCCTCCAACAGAACTCCCACTCTAACTCCCCTGTTTACAGCTCTGTTTGCTAGCTCCTGTGCTGCTGCAGCTGTCTGTGCCGCAGACTGATTGGCTGCTCCCTTTATAGGACCCCTAGTCAGTGAAGCCCCGCCACTAATCAGGGCTCAGCTTCTCTCCCAGCACAAAGCCCCTACACATACACATACTACCAATACAAAACCAAGCACACACAAATACCTTCTCCTCCAACAGAACTCCCACTCTAACTCCCCTGTTTACAGCTCTGTTTGCTAGCTCCTGTACCGCTGCAGCGCTCGGTGTCGCTGCCTGACTGGCTGCTCCCTTTGTAGGACCCCTCGTCAGTGAAGCCCCGCCCCCTAATCAGGGCTCAGCTTCTCTCCCAGCACAAAGCCCCTCCAAGCCTCTACACATACAGATACCACCAATACAAAACCAAACACACACACAAATACCTTTCCTCCAACAGAACTCCCACTCAAACTCCCCTGTTTACAGCTCTGTTTGCTAGCTCCTGTATCGCTGCAGCTGTCTGTTCAGCTGCCTGACTGGCTGCTCCCTTGATAGGACCCCTAGTCAGTGAAGCCCCGCCCCCTAATCAGGGCTCAGCTTCTCTCCCAGCACAAAGCCCCTACACATACAGATACCACCAATACGAAACGAAACACACACAAATACCTTCTCCTCCAACAGAACTCCCACTCAAACTCCCCTGTTTACAGCTCTGTTTGCTAGCTCCTGTACCGCTGCAGCGCTCTGTGTCGCTGCCTGACTGGCTGCTCCCTTTGTAGGACCCCTCGTCAGCGAAGGCCCGCCCCCTAATCAGGGCTCATCTTCTCTCCCAGCACAAAGCCCCTCCAAGCCTCTACACACACAGATACCACCAATACAAAACCAAACACACACACAAATGCCTTCTCCTCCAACAGAACTCCCACTCAAACTCCCGTTTACAGCTCTGTTTGCTAGCTCCTGTACCGCTGCAGCTGTCTGTGTCGCTGCCTGACTGGCTGCTCCCTTTATAGGACCCCTCGTCAGTGAAGCCCCGCCCCCTAATCAGGGCTCAGCTTCTCTCCCAGCACAAAGCCCCTACACATACAGATACCACCAATACAAAACCAAACACACACAAATACCTTCTCCTCCAACAGAACTCCCACTCAAACTCCCCTGTTTACAGCTCTGTTTGCTAGCTCCTGTACCGCTGCAGCTGTCCGTGCCGCCGCCTGACTGGCTGCTCCCTTTATAGGACCCCTCGTCAGTGAAGCCCCGCCCCCTAATCAGGGCTCAGCTTCTCTCCCAGCACAAAGCCCCTCTACGCCTCTACACATACAGATACCACAAATACAAAACCAAACACACACACAAATACCCTTCCTCCAACAGAACTCCCACTCAAACTCCCCTGTTTACAGCTCTGTTTGCTAGCTCCTGTATCGCTGCAGCTGTCTGTGCAGCTGCCTGATTGGCTGCTCCCGTTATAGGACCCCTAGTCAGTGAAGCCCCGCCCCCTAATCAGGGCTCAGCTTCTCTCCCAGCACAAAGCCCCTACACATACAGATACCACAAATACAAGACCAAACACACACAAATACCTTCTCCTCCAACAGAACTCCCTCTCAAACTCCCCTGTTTACAGCTCAGTTTGCTAGCTCCTGTTCCGCTGCAGCTATCTGTGCCCCTGCCTGACTGGCTGCTCCCTTTATAGGACCCCTAGTCAGTGAAGCCCCGCCCCCTAATCAGGGCTCAGCTTTTCTCCCAGCACAAAGCCCCTACACATACAGATACTACCAATACAAAACCAAACACACACAAATAATTTCTCCTCCAACAGAAGTCCCACTCAAACTCCGCTGTTTACAGCTCTGTTTGCTAGCTCCTGTGCCGCTGCAGCTGTCCGTGCCGCCGCCTGACTGGCTGCTCCCTTTATAGGACCCCTCGTCAGTGAAGCCCCACCCCCTAATCAGGGCTCAGCTTCTCTCCCAGCACAAAGCCCCTCCAAGCCTCTACACACACAGATACCACCAATACAAAACCAAACACACACACAAATGCCTTCTCCTCCAACAGAACTCCCACTCAAACTCCCGTTTACAGCTCTGTTTGCTAGCTCCAGAGCCGCTGCAGCTGTCTGTGCCGCTGCATGACTGGCTGGTACCTTTATAGGACGCCTAGTCAGTGAAGCCCCGCCACTAATCAGGGCTCAGCTTCTCTCCCAGCACAAAGCCCCTACACATACAGATACCACCAATACGAAACGAAACACACACAAATACCTTCTCCTCCAACAGAACTCCCACTCAAACTCCCCTGTTTACAGCTCTGTTTGCTAGCTCCTGTACCGCTGCAGCGCTCTGTGTCGCTGCCTGACTGGCTGCTCCCTTTGTAGGACCCCTCGTCAGCGAAGGCCCGCCCCCTAATCAGGGCTCATCTTCTCTCCCAGCACAAAGCCCCTCCAAGCCTCTACACACACAGATACCACCAATACAAAACCAAACACACACACAAATGCCTTCTCCTCCAACAGAACTCCCACTCAAACTCCCGTTTACAGCTCTGTTTGCTAGCTCCTGTGCCGCTGCCTGACTGGCTGCTAACTTTATAGGACCCCCAGTCAGTGAAACACCGCCCCCTAATCAGGGCTCAGCTTCTCTCCCAGCACAAAGCCCCTACACATACACATACTACCAATACAAAACCAAACACACACAAATACCTTCTCCTCCAACAGAACTCCCACTCAAACTCCCCTGTTTACAGCTCTGTTTGCTAGCTCCTGTGCCCCTGCAGCTGTCTGTGACGCTGCCTGACTGGCGGCTACCTTCATAGGACCCCTAGTCAGCGAAGGCCCGCCCCCTAATCAGGGCTCAGCTTCTCTCCCAGCACAAAGCCCCTACACATACACATACTACCAATACAAAACCAAACACACACAAATACCTTCTCCTCCAACAGAACTCCCACTCAAACTCCCCTGTTTACAGCTCTGTTTGCTAGCTCCTGTGCCCCTGCAGCTGTCTGTGTCGCTGCCTGACTGGCTGCTCCCTTCATAGGACCCCTCGTCAGCGAAGGCCCGCCCCCTAATCAGGGCTCAGCTTCTCTCCCAGCACAAAGCCCCTCCAAGCCTCTACACACACAGATACCACCAATACAAAACCAAACACACACACAAATGCCTTCTCCTCCAACAGAACTCCCACTCAAACTCCCGTTTACAGCTCTGTTTGCTAGCTCCTGTACCGCTGCAGCTGTCTGTGTCGCTGCCTGACTGGCTGCTCCCTTTATAGGACCCCTCGTCAGTGAAGCCCCGCCCCCTAATCAGGGCTCAGCTTCTCTCCCAGCACAAAGCCCCTACACATACAGATACCACCAATACAAAACCAAACACACACACAAATACCCTTCCTCCAACAGAACTCCCACTCAAACTCCCCTGTTTACAGCTCTGTTTGCTAGCTCCTGTACCGCTGCAGCTGTCTGTGTGGCTGCCTGACTGGGTGCTCCCTTTATAGGACCCCTCGTCAGTGAAGCCCCGCCCCCTAATCAGGGCTCAGCTTCTCTCCCAGCACAAAGCCCCTCTACGCCTCTACACATACAGATACCACAAATACAAAACCAAACACACACACAAATACCCTTCCTCCAACAGAACTCCCACTCAAACTCCCCTGTTTACAGCTCTGTTTGCTAGCTCCTGTATCGCTGCAGCTGTCTGTGCAGCTGCCTGATTGGCTGCTCCCGTTATAGGACCCCTAGTCAGTGAAGCCCCGCCCCCTAATCAGGGCTCAGCTTCTCTCCCAGCACAAAGCCCCTACACATACAGATACCACAAATACAAAACCAAACACACACACAAATACCCTTCCTCCAACAGAACTCCCACTCAAACTCCCCTGTTTACAGCTCTGTTTGCTAGCTCCTGTTCCGCTGCAGCTGTCTGTGCCGCTGCCTGACTGGCTGCTACCTTCATAAGACCCCTAGTCAGCAAAGGCCCGCCCCCTAATCAGGGCTCAGCTTCTCTCCCAGCACAAAGCCCCTCCAAGCCTCTACACACAGATACCACCAATACAAAACCAAACACACACACAAATGCCTTCTCCTCCAACAGAACTCCCACTCAAACTCCCGTTTACAGCTCTGTTTGCGAGCTCCAGAGCCGCTGCAGCTGTCTGTGCCGCTGCATGACTGGCTGGAACCTTTATAGGACGCCTAGTCAGTGAAGCCCCGCCCCCTAATCAGGGCTCAGCTTCTCTCCCAGCACAAAGCCCCTGCACATACAGATTCTACCAATACAAAACCAAGCACACACAAATACCTTCTCCTCCAACAGAACTCCCACTCAAACTCCCCTGTTTACAGCTCTGTTTGCTAGCTCCTGTACCGCTGCAGCGCTCGGTGTCGCTGCCTGACTGGCTGCTCCCTTTGTAGGACCCCTCGTCAGTGAAGCCCCGCCCCCTAATCAGGGCTCAGCTTCTCTCCCAGCACAAAGCCCCTACACATACACATACTACCAATACAAAACCAAACACACACAAATACCTTCTCCTCCAACAGAACTCCCACTCAAACTCCCCTGTTTACAGCTCTGTTTGCTAGCTCCTGTGCCCCTGCAGCTGTCTGTGCCGCTGCCTGACTGGCTGGTACCTTTATAGCACCCCTAGTCAGTGAAACCCCGCCCCCTAATCAGGGCTCAGCTTCTCTCCCATCACAAAGCCCCTACACATACAGATACTACCAATACAAAACCAAGCACACACAAATACCTTCTCTTCCAACAGAACTCCCTCTCAAACTCCTCTGTTTACAGCTCTGTTTGCTAGCTCCTGTGCCGCTGCCTGACTGGCTGCTACCTTTATAGGACCCCTAGTCAGGGAAGCCCCGCCCCCTAATCAGGGCTCAGCTTCTCTCCCAGCACAAAGCCCCTCCAAGCCTCTACACATACAGATACTACCAATACAAAACCAAACACACACAAATACCTTCTCCTCCAACAGAACTCCCACTCAAACTCCCCTGTTTACAGCTCAGTTTGCAAGCTCCTGTGCCACTGCAGCTGTCTGTGCCGCTGCCTGACTGGCTGCTACCTTTATAGGACCCCTGGTTAGTGAAGCCCTGCACCCTAATCAGGGCTCAGCTTCTCTTCCAGCAAAAAGCCCCTACACATACAGATATCACCAATACAAAACCAAGCACACACAAATACCTTCTCCTCCAACAGAACTCCCACTCAAACTCCCCTGTTTACAGCTCTGTTTGCTAGCTCCTGTACCGCTGCAGCGCTCTGTGTCGCTGCCTGACTGGCTGCTCCCTTTGTAGGACCCCTCGTCAGCGAAGGCCCGCCCCCTAATCAGGGCTCATCTTCTCTCCCAGCACAAAGCCCCTCCAAGCCTCTACACACACAGATACCACAAATACAAAACCAAACACACACACAAATGCCTTCTCCTCCAACAGAACTCCCACTCAAACTCCCGTTTACAGCTCTGTTTGCTAGCTCCAGAGCCGCTGCAGCTGTCTGTGCCGCTGCATGACTGGCTGCTCCCTTTATAGGACCCATAGTCAGTGAAGCCCCGCCCCCTAATCAGGGCTCAGCTTCTCTCCCAGCACAAAGCCCCTGCACATACAGATACTACCAATACAAAACCAAGCACACACAAATACCTTCTCCTCCAACAGAACTCCCACTCTAACTCGCCTGTTTACAGCTCTGTTTGCTAGCTCCTGTACCGCTGCAGCTGTCTGTGTCGCTGCCTGACTGGCTGCTCCCTTTATAGGACCCATAGTCAGTGAAGCCCCGCCCCCTAATCAGGGCTCAGCTTCTCTCCCAGCACAAAGCCCCTACACGTACAGATACCACCAATACAAAACCAAACACACACAAATACCTTCTCCTCCAACAGAACTCCTACTCAAACTCCCCTGTTTACAGCTCTGTTTGCTAGCTCCTGTGCTGCTGCAGCTGTCTGTGCCGCAGACTGATTGGCTGCTCCCTTTATAGGACCCCTAGTCAGTGAAGCCCCGCCACTAATCAGGGCTCAGCTTCTCTCCCAGCACAAAGCCCCTACACATACACATACTACCAATACAAAACCAAACATACACAAATACCTTCTCCTCCAACAGAACTCCCACTCAAACTCCCCTGTTTACAGCTCTGTTTGCTAGCTCCTGTTCCGCTGCAGCTGTCTGTGCCGCTGCCTGACTGGCTGCTACCTTCATAAGACCCCTAGTCAGCAAAGGCCCGCCCCCTAATCAGGGCTCAGCTTCTCTCCCAGCACAAAGCCCCTCCAAGCCTCTACACACACAGATACCACCAATACAAAACCAAACACACACACAAATGCCTTCTCCTCCAACAGAACTCCCACTCAAACTCCCGTTTACAGCTCTGTTTGCGAGCTCCAGAGCCGCTGCAGCTGTCTGTGCCGCTGCATGACTGGCTGGAACCTTTATAGGACGCCTAGTCAGTGAAGCCCCGCCCCCTAATCAGGGCTCAGCTTCTCTCCCAGCACAAAGCCCCTGCACATACAGATTCTACCAATACAAAACCAAGCACACACAAATACCTTCTCCTCCAACAGAACTCCCACTCAAACTCCCCTGTTTACAGCTCTGTTTGCTAGCTCCTGTACCGCTGCAGCGCTCGGTGTCGCTGCCTGACTGGCTGCTCCCTTTGTAGGACCCCTCGTCAGTGAAGCCCCGCCCCCTAATCAGGGCTCAGCTTCTCTCCCAGCACAAAGCCCCTCCAAGCCTCTACACATATAGATACCACCAATACAAAACCAAACACACACACAAATACCTTTCCTCCAACAGAACTCCCACTCAAACTCCCCTGTTTACAGCTCTGTTTGCTAGCTCCTGTATCGCTGCAGCTGTCTGTTCAGCTGCCTGACTGGCTGCTCCCTTGATAGGACCCCTAGTCAGTGAAGCCCCGCCCCCTAATCAGGGCTCAGCTTCTCTCCCAGCACAAAGCCCCTACACATACAGATACCACCAATACGAAACGAAACACACACAAATACCTTCTCCTCCAACAGAACTCCCACTCAAACTCCCCTGTTTACAGCTCTGTTTGCTAGCTCCTGTACCGCTGCAGCGCTCTGTGTCGCTGCCTGACTGGCTGCTCCCTTTGTAGGACCCCTCGTCAGCGAAGGCCCGCCCCCTAATCAGGGCTCATCTTCTCTCCCAGCACAAAGCCCCTCCAAGCCTCTACACACACAGATACCACCAATACAAAACCAAACACACACACAAATGCCTTCTCCTCCAACAGAACTCCCACTCAAACTCCCGTTTACAGCTCTGTTTGCTAGCTCCTGTGCCGCTGCCTGACTGGCTGCTAACTTTATAGGACCCCCAGTCAGTGAAACACCGCCCCCTAATCAGGGCTCAGCTTCTCTCCCAGCACAAAGCCCCTACACATACACATACTACCAATACAAAACCAAACACACACAAATACCTTCTCCTCCAACAGAACTCCCACTCAAACTCCCCTGTTTACAGCTCTGTTTGCTAGCTCCTGTGCCCCTGCAGCTGTCTGTGACGCTGCCTGACTGGCGGCTACCTTCATAGGACCCCTAGTCAGCGAAGGCCCGCCCCCTAATCAGGGCTCATCTTCTCTCCCAGCACAAAGCCCCTCTACGCCTCTACACATACAGATACCACAAATACAAAACCAAACACACACACAAATACCCTTCCTCCAACAGAACTCCCACTCAAACTCCCCTGTTTACAGCTCTGTTTGCTAGCTCCTGTATCGCTGCAGCTGTCTGTGCAGCTGCCTGATTGGCTGCTCCCGTTATAGGACCCCTAGTCAGTGAAGCCCCGCCCCCTAATCAGGGCTCAGCTTCTCTCCCAGCACAAAGCCCCTACACATACAGATACCACAAATACAAGACCAAACACACACAAATACCTTCTCCTCCAACAGAACTCCCTCTCAAACTCCCCTGTTTACAGCTCAGTTTGCTAGCTCCTGTTCCGCTGCAGCGCTCTGTGTCGCTGCCTGACTGGCTGCTCCCTTTGTAGGACCCCTCGTCAGCGAAGGCCCGCCCCCTAATCAGGGCTCATCTTCTCTCCCAGCACAAAGCCCCTCCAAGCCTCTACACACACAGATACCACCAATACGAAGCCAAACACACACACAAATGCCTTCTCCTCCAACAGAACTCCCACTCAAACTCCCGTTTACAGCTCTGTTTGCTAGCTCCTGTACCGCTGCAGCTGTCTGTGTCGCTGCCTGACTGGCTGCTCCCTTTATAGGACCCCTCGTCAGTGAAGCCCCGCCCCCTAATCAGGGCTCAGCTTCTCTCCCAGCACAAACCCCTACACATACAGATACCACCAACACAAAACCAAACACACACAAATACCTTTCCTCCAACAGAACTCCCACTCAAACTCCCCTGTTTACAGCTCTGTTTGCTAGCTCCTGTATCGCTGCAGCTGTCTGTGCAGCTGCCTGATTGGCTGCTCCCGTTATAGGACCCCTAGTCAGTGAAGCCCCGCCCCCTAATCAGGGCTCAGCTTCTCTCCCAGCACAAAGCCCCTACACATACAGATACCACAAATACAAGACCAAACACACACAAATACCTTCTCCTCCAACAGAACTCCCTCTCAAACTCCCCTGTTTACAGCTCTGTTTGCGAGCTCCAGAGCCGCTGCAGCTGTCTGTGCCGCTGCATGACTGGCTGGAACCTTTATAGGACGCCTAGTCAGTGAAGCCCCGCCCCCTAATCAGGGCTCAGGTTCTCTCCCAGCACAAAGCCCCTACACATACAGATACCACCAACAAAAAACCAAACACACACAAATACCTTCTCCTCCAACAGAACTCCCACTCAAACTCCCCTGTTTACAGCTCTGTTTGCTAGCTCCAGTGCCGCTGCAGCTGTCTGTGCCACTGCCTGACTGGCTGCTACCTTTATAGTACCCCTAGTCAGTGAAGCCCCGCCCCCTAATCAGGGCTCAGCTTCTCTCCCAGCACAAAGCCCCTCCAAGCCTCTACACATACAGATACCACCAATACAAAACCAAACACACACACAAATACCTTTCCTCCAACAGAACTCCCACTCAAACTCCCCTGTTTACAGCTCTGTTTGCTAGCTCCTGTATCGCTGCAGCTGTCTGTTCAGCTGCCTGACTGGCTGCTCCCTTGATAGGACCCCTCGTCAGTGAAGCCCCGCCCCCTAATCAGGGCTCAGGTTCTCTCCCAGCACAAAGCCCCTACACATACAGATACCACCAACACAAAACCAAACACACACAAATACCTTCCCCTCCAACAGAACTCCCACTCAAACTCCCCTGTTTACAGCTCTGTTTGCTAGCTCCTGTGCCGCTGCCTGACGGGCTGCTACCTTTATAGGACCCCTAGTCAGGAAAGCCCCGCCCCCTAATCAGGGCTCAGCTTCTCTCCCAGCACAGAGCCCCTCCAAGCCTCTACACATACAGATACTACCAATACAAAACCAAGCACACACAAATACCTTCTCCTCCAACAGAACTCCCACTCAGAGTCCCCTGTTTACAGCTCTGTTTGCTAGCTCCTGTACCTCTGCAGCTGTCTGTGTCGCTGCCTGACTGGCTGCTCCCTTTATAGGACCCCTCGTCAGTGAAGCCCCGCCCCCTAATCAGAGCTCAGCTTCTCTCCCAGCACAAAGCCCCTACACATACAGATACCACCAACACAAAACCAACACACACAAATACCTTATCCTCCAACAGAACTCCCACTCAAACTCCCCTGTTTACAGGTCAGTTTGCAAGCTCCTGTGCCACTGCAGCTGTCTGTGCCGCTGCCTGACTGGCTGCTACCTTTATAGGACCCCTGGTCAGTGAAGCCCCGCACCCTAATCAGGGCTCAGCTTCTCTCCCAGCAAAAAGCCCCTACACATACAGATAATACCAAAACAAAACCAAACACACACAAATAGCTTCTCTTCCAAAAGAACTCCCACTCAAACTCCCCTATTTACAGATCTGTTTGCTAGCTCCTGTACCGCTGCCTGACTGGCTGCTACCTTTATAGGACCCCTAGTCAGGGAAGCCCCGCCCTCTAATCAGGGCTCAGCTTCTCTCCCAGCACAAAGCCCCTACACATACAGATACTAACAATACAAAACCAAACACACACATATACCTTCTCCTCCAACAGAACTCCCACTCTAACTCTCCCGTTTACAGCTCTATTTGCTAGCTGTCTGTGCCGCTGCCTGACCAGCTGCTACCTTTACAGGACCCGTAGTCAGTCAAGCCCCATCCCCTAATCAGGGCTCAGCTTCTCTCCCAGTACAAAGCACCCACAAGCCTCTACACATACAGATACTACCAATGCAAAACCAAACACACACAAATACCTTCTCCTCCAACAGAACTCCCCCTCTAACTCCCGTTTACAGCTCTGTTTGCTAGCTCCTGTGCCGCTGCAGCTGTCTGTGCCGCTGCCTGACTGGCTGCTACCTTTATAGGACGCCTAGTCAGTGAAGCCCCGCCCCCTAATCAGGGCTCAGCTTCTCTCCCAGCACAAAGCCCCTCCAAGCCTCTACACATACAGATACTAGGAATACAAAACCAAACAAACACAAATACCTTCTCCTCCAAAAGAACTCCCACTCAAACTCCCCTGTCTACAGCTCTGTTTGCTAGCTGCTGTGCTGCTGCAGCTGTCCGTGCCGCCGCCTGACTGGCTGCTCCCTTTATAGGACCCCTAGTCAGTGAAGCCCCGCCCCCTAATCAGGGCTCAGCTTCTCTCCCAGCACAAAGCCCCAACACATACACATACTACCAATACAAAACCAAACACACACAAATACCTTCTCCTCCAACAGAACTCCCACTCAAAGTCCCCTGTTTACAGCTCTGTTTGCTAGCTCCTGTGCCGCTGCCTGACTGGCTGCTACCTTTATAGGACCCCTAGTCAGGGAAGCCCCGCCCCCTAATCAGGGCTCAGCTTCTCTCCCAGCACAAAGCCCCTCCAAGCCTCTACACATACAGATACTACCAATACAAAACCAAACACACACAAATACCTTCTCCTCCAACAGAACTCCCACTCAAACTCCCCTGTTTACAGCTCTGTTTGCTAGCTCCTGTACCGCTGCCTGACTGGCTGCTCCCTTTATAGGACCCCTAGTCAGGGAAGCCCCGCCCCCTAATCAGGGCTCAGCTTCTCTCCCAGCACAAAGCCCCTACACATACAGATACCACCAACACAAAACCAAACACACACAAATACCTTCTCCTCCAACAGAACTCCCACTCAAACTCCCCTGTTTACAGCTCTGTTTGCTAGCTCCTGTACTGCTGCAGCTGTCCGTGTCGCTGCCTGACTGGCTGCTCCCTTTATAGGACCCCTCGTCAGTGAAGCCCCGCCCCCTAATCAGGGCTCAGCTTCGCTCCCAGCACAAAGCCCCTCCAAGCCTCTACACATACAGATACTACCAATACAAAACCAAACAAACACAAATACCTTCTCCTCCAACAGAACTCCCACTCAAACTCCCGTGTTTACAGCTCTGTTTGCTAGCTGCTGTGCCGCTGCCTGACTGGCTGCTACCTTTATAGGACGCCTAGTCAGTGAAGCCCCGCCCCCTTATCAGGCCTCAGCTTCTCTCCCAGCACAAAGCCTCTACACATACAGATACTACCAATACAAAACCAAACACGCACACAAATACCTTCTCCTCCAACAGAACTCCCACTCAAACTCCCCTGTTTACAGCTCTGTTTGCTAGTTCCTGTAACGCTGCAGCTGTCTGTGTCGCTGCCTGACTGGCTGCTCCCTTTACAGGACCCCTCGTCAGTGAAGCCCCGCCCCCTAATCAGGGCTCAGATTCTCTCCCAGCACAAAGCCTCTACTCATACAGACACTACCAATACAAAACCAAACACACAAATACCTTCTCCTCCAACAGAACTCCCTCTCAAACTCACCTGTTTACAGCTCAGTTTTGTAGCTCCTGTTCCGCTGCAGCTGTCTGTGCCCCTGCCTGACTGGCTGCTCCCTTTATAGGACCCCTAGTCAATGAATACCCGCCCCCTAATCAGGGCTCAGCTTCGCTCCCAGCACAAAGCCCCTCCAAGCCTCTACACATACAGATACTACCAATACAATACCAAACACACACACAAATACCTTCTCCTCCAACAGAAGTCCCACTCAAACTCCCCTGTTTACAGCTCTGTTTGCTAGCTCCTTTGCCGCTGCCTGACTGGCTGCTACCTTTATAGGACCCCTAGTCAGTGAAGCCCCGCCCCCTAATCAGGGCTCAGCTTTTCTCCCAGCACAAAGACCCTACACATACAGATACTACCAATACAAAACCAAACACACACAAATACCTTCTTTTCCAACAGAACTCCCACTCAAACTCCGCTGTTTACAGCTCTCTTTGCTAGCTCCTGTGCCACTGCAGCTGTCTGTGCCGCTGCCTGACTGGCTGCTGCCTTTATAGGACCCCTAGTCAGTGAAGCCCGCCCCCTAATCAGGGCTCAGCTTCTCTCTCAGCACAAAGCCCCTACACATACAGATACCACCAACACAAAACCAAACACACACACAAATACCTTCTGCTCCAACAGAACTCCCACTCAGACTCCCCTGTTCACAGCTCTGTTTGCTAGCTCCTGTGCCGCTGCCTGACTGGCTGCTACCTTTATAGGACCCCTAGTCAGTGAAGCCCCGCCCCCTAATCAGGGCTCAGCTTCGCTCCCAGCACAAAGCCCCTCCAAGACTCTACACATACAGATACTACCAATACAAAACCAAACACACACAAATAGCTTCTCCTCCAACAGAACTCCCACTCAAAGTCCCCTATTTACAGCTCTGTTTGCTAGCTCCTGTACCGCGGCAGCTGTCTGTGTCGCTGCCTGACTGGCTGCTCCCTTTATAGGACCCCTCGTCAGTGAAGCCCCGCCCCCTAATCAGGGCTCAGCTTCTCTCCCAGCACAAAGCCCTTCCAAGCCTCTACACATACAGATACCACCAATACAAAACCAAACACACACACAAATACCTTCTCCTCAAACAGAACTCCCACTCAAACTCCCCTGTTTACAGCTCTATTTGCTAGCTCCAGTGCCTCTGCAGCTGTCTGTGCCGCTGCCTGACTGGTTGGTACCTTTATAGGACCCCTCGTCAGTGAAGCCCCGCCCCCTAATCAGGGCTCAGCTTCTCTCCCAGCACAAAGCCCCTCCAAGTCTCGACACATACAGATACCACCAATACAAAACCAAACACACACAAATACCTTCTCCTCCAACAGAACTCCCACTCAAACTCCCCTGTTTACAGCTCTCTTTGCTAGCTCCTGTGCCACTGCAGCTGTGTGTGCCGCTGCCTGACTGGCTGCTGCCTTTATAGGACCCCAAGTCAGTGAAGCCCCGCCCCCTAATCAGAGCTCAGCTTCTCTCCCAGCACAAAGCCCCTACACATACAGATACCACCAACACAAAAGCAAACACACACAAATACCTTCTCCTCCAACAGAACTCCCTCTCAAACTCCCCTGTTTACAGCTCAGTTTGCTAGCTCCTGTTCCGCTGCAGCTGTCTGTGCCCCTGCCTGACTGGCTGCTCCCTTTATAGGACCCGTAGTCAGTGAAGCCCCGCCCCCTAATCAGGGCTCAGCTTTTCTCCCAGCACAAAGCCCCTACACATACATATACTACCAATACAAAACCAAACACACACAAATACCTTCTCTTCCAACAGAAGTCCCACTCAAACTCCCCTGTTTACAGTTCTGTTTGCTAGCTCCTGTGCCGCTGCCTGACTGGCTGCTACCTTTATAGGACCCCTAGTCAATGAAGCCCCGCCCCCTAATCAGGGCTCAGCTTCGCTCCCAGCACAAAGCCCCTCCATGCCTCTACACATACAGATACTACCAATACAAAACCAAACACACACAAATAGCTTCTCCTCCAACAGAACTCCCACTCAAAGTCCCCTATTTACAGCTCTGTTTGCTAGCTCCTGTACCGCTGCAGCTGTCTGTGTCGCTGCCTGACTAGCTGCTCCCTTTATAGGACCCCTCGTCAGTGAAGCCCCGCCCCCTAATCAGGGCTCAGCTTCTCTCCCAGCACAAAGCCCCTCCAAGCCTCTACACATACAGATACCACCAATACAAAACCAAACACACACACAAATACCTTCTCCTCAAACAGAACTCCCACTCAAACTCCCCTGTTTACAGCTCTATTTGCTAGCTCCAGTGCCGCTGCAGCTGTCTGTGCCGCTGCCTGACTGGTTGGTACCTTTATAGGACCCCTAGTCAGGGAAGCCCCGCCCCCTAATCAGGGCTCAGATTCTCTCCCAGCACAAAGCCTCTACTCATACAGACACTACCAATACCAAACCAAACACACAAATACCTTCTCCTCAAACAGAACTCCCACTCAAACTCACCTGTTTACAGCTCTGTTTGCTAGCTCCTGTGCCGCTGCAGCTGTCTGTGCCGCTGCCTGACTGGCTGGTACCTTTATAGGACCCCTCGTCAGGGAAGCCCCGCCCGCTAATCAGGGCTCAGCTTCTCTCCCAGCACAAAGGCTCTACACATACAGATACCACCAATACAAAACCAAAAACACACACAAATACCTTCTCCTCCAACAGAACTCCAACTCAAACTCCCCTGTTTACAGCTCAGTTTTGTAGCTCCTGTTCCGCTGCAGCTGTCTGTGCCCCTGCCTGACTGGCTGCTCCCTTTATAGGACCCCTAGTCAATGAAGCCCGCCCCCTAATCAGGGCTGAGCTTCGCTCCCAGCACAAAGCCCCTCCAAGCCTCTACACATACAGATACTACCAATACAATACCAAACACACACACAAATACCTTCTCCTCCAACAGAAGTCCCACTCAAACTCCCCTGTTTACAGCTCTGTCTGCTAGCTCCTGTACCGCTGCAGCTGTCTGTGTCGCTGCCTGACTGGCTGCTCCCTTTATAGGACCCCTCGTCATTGAAGCCCCGCCCCCTAATCAGGGCTCAGCTTCTCTCCCAGCACAAAGCCCCTACACATACAGATGCTACCAATACAAAACCAAACACACACACAAATGCCTTCTCCTCCAACAGAACTCCCACTCAAAGTCCCCTGTTTACAGCTCTGTTTGCTAGCTCCTGTGCCGCTGCCTGACTGTCTGCTACCTTTATAGGACCCCTAGTCAGTGAAGCCCCGCCCCCTAATCAGGGCTCAGCTTCGCTCCCAGCACAAATCCCCTCCAAGCCTCTAGACATACAGATACTACCAATACAAAACCAAACACACACACAAATAGCTTCTCCTCCAACAGAACTCCCACTCAAAGTCCCCTATTTACAGCCCTGTTTGCTAGCTCCTGTACCGCTGCTGCTGTCTGTGTCGCTGCCTGACTGGCTGCTCCCTTTATAGGACCCCTCGTCAGTGAAGCCCCGCCCCCTAATCAGGGCTCAGCTTCTCTCCCAGCACAAAGCCCCTCCAAGTCTCGACACATACAGATACCACCAATACAAAACCAAACACACAAAAATACCTTCTCCTCCAACAGAACTCCCACTCAAACTCCCCTGTTTACAGCTCTGTTTGCTAGCTCCTGTGCAAATGCAGCTCTCTGTGCCGCTGCCTGACTGGCTGCTACCTTTATAGGACCCCTAGTCAGTGAAGCCCCGCCCCCTAATCAGGGCTCAGATTCTCTCCCAGCACAAAGCCTCTACTCATACAGATACTACCAATACAAAACCAAACACACACAAATACCTTCTCCTCCAACAGAACTCCCTCTCAAACTCCCCTGTTTACAGCTCAGTTTGCTAGCTCCTGTTCCGCTGCAGCTGTCTGTGCCCCTGCCTGACTGGCTGCTCCCTTTATAGGACCCGTAGTCAGTGAAGCCCCGCCCCCTAATCAGGGCTCAGCTTTTCTCCCAGCACAAAGCCCCTACACATACAGATACTACCAATACAAAACCAAACACACACAAATACCTTCTCTTCCAACAGAAGTCCCACTCAGACTCCCCAGTTTACAGCTCTGTTTGCTAGCTCCTGTGCCGCTGCCTGACTGTCTGCTACCTTTATAGGACCCCTAGTCAGTGAAGCCCCGCCCTCTAATCAGGGCTCAGCTTCGCTCCCAGCACAAAGCCCCTCCAAGCCTCTACACATACAGATACTACCAATACAAAACCAAACACACACACAAATAGCTTCTCCTCCAACAGAACTCCCACTCAAAGTCCCCTATTTACAGCCCTCTTTGCTAGCTCCTGTACCGCTGCTGCTGTCTGTGTCGCTGCCTGACTGGCTGCTCCCTTTATAGGACCCCTCGTCAGTGAAGCCCCGCCCCCTAATCAGGGCTCAGCTTCTCTCCCAGCACAAAGCCCCTCCAAGCCTCGACACATACAGATACCACCAATACAAAACCAAACACACACAAATACCTTCTCCTCCAACAGAACTCCCACTCAAACTCCCCTGTTTAAAGCTCTCTTTGCTAGCTCCTGTGCCACTGCAGCTGTCTGTGCCGCTGCCTGACTGGCTGCTGCCTTTATAGGACCCCTAGTCAGTGAAGCCCCGCCCCCTAATCAGAGCTCAGCTTCTCTCCCAGCACAAAGCCCCTACACATACAGATACCACCAACACAAAAGCAAACACACACAAATACCTTCTCCTCGAACAGAACTCCCACTCAAACTCCCCTGTTTACAGCTCTGTTTGCTAGCTCCTGTACCGCTGCAGCTGTCTGTGCAGCTGCCTGACTGACTGCTCCCTTTATTGGACCCCTGGTCAGTGAAGCCCCGCCCCCTAATCAGGGCTCACATTCTCTCCCAGCACAAAGCCTCTACTCATACAGATACTACCAATACAAAACCAAACACACACAAATACCTTCTCCTCCAACAGAACTCCCTCTCAAAATCCCCTGTTTACAGCTCAGTTTGCTAGCTCCTGTTCCGCTGCAGCTGTCTGTGCCCCTGCTTGACTGGCTGCTCCCTTTATAGGACCCGTAGTCAGTGAAGCCCCGCCCCCTTATCAGGGCTCAGATTCTCTCCCAGCACAAAGCCTCTACTCATACAGATACTACCAATACAAAACCAAACACACACAAATACCTTCTCGTCCAACAGAAGTCCCACTCAAACTCCCCTGTTCACAGCTCTGTTTGCTAGCTCCTGTGCTGCTGCCTGACTGGCTGCTACCTTTATAGGACCCCTCGTCAATGAAGCCCCGCCCCCTAATCAGGGCTCAGCTTTTCTCCCAGCACAAAGCCCCTACACATACAGATACTACCAATACAAAACCAAACACACACAAATACCTTCTCCTCAAACAGAACTCCCTCTCAAACTCCCCTGTTTACAGCTCTGTTTGCTAGCTCCTGTTCCGCTGCAGCTGTCTGTGCCCCTGCCTGACTGGCTGCTCCCTTTATAGGACCCGTAGTCAGTGAAGCCCCGCCCCCTAATCAGGGCTCAGCTTTTCTCCCAGCACAAAGCCCCTACACATACAGATACTACCAATACAAAACCAAACACACACAAATACCTTCTCCTCAAACAGAACTCCCTCTCAAACTCCCCTGTTTACAGCTCAGTTTTGTAGCTCCTGTTCCTCTGCAGCTGTCTGTGCCCCTGCCGGACTGGCTGCTCCCTTTATAGGACCCCTAGTCAGTGAAGCCCCGCCCCCTACTCAGGGCTCAGCTTCGCTCCCAGCACAAAGCCCCTCCGAGCCTCTACACATACAGGTACTACCAATACAATACCAAACACACACACAAATACCTTCTCCTCCAACAGAAGTCCCACTCAAACTCCCCTGTTTACAGCTCTGTTTGCTAGCTCCTGTGCCGCTGCCTGACTGGCTGCTACCTTTATAGGACCCCTAGTCAGTGAGCCCCCGCCCCCTAATCAGGGCTCAGCTTCGCTCCCAGCACAAAGCCCCTCCAAGCCTATACACATACAGATACCACCAATACAAAACCAAACACACACAGAAATACCTTCTCCTCAGACAGAACTCCCACTCAAACTCCCCTGTTTACAGCTCTGTTTGCTAGCTCCTGTGCCGCTGCCTGACTGGCTGCTACCTTTATAGGACGCCTAGTCAGTGAAGCCCCGCCCCCTTATCAGGGCTCAGCTTCTCTCCCAGCACAAAGCCTCTACACATACAGATACTACCAATACAAAACCAAACACACACAAACACCTTCTCCTCCAACAGAACTCCCACTCATACTCCCCTGTTTAGAGCTCTGTTTGCTAGCTCCTGTGCCGCTGCCTGACTGGCTGCTATCTTTCTAGGACCCCTAGTCAGTGAAGCCCCGCCCCTTAATCAGGGCTCAGCTTTTCTACCAGCACAAAGACCCTACACATACAGATACTACCAATACAAAACGAAACACACACAAATACCTTCTCTTCCAACATAACTCCCACTCAAACTCCCCTGTTTACAGCTCTGTTTGCTAGCTCCTGTACCGCTGCAGCTGTCTGTGTCGCTGCCTGACTGTCTGCTCCCTTTATAGGACCCCTCGTCAGTGAAGCCCCGCCCCCTAATCAGGGCTCAGCTTCTCTCCCAGCACAAAGCCCCTCCAAGCCTCTACACATACAGATACCAACAATACAAAACCAAACACACACACAAATGCCTTCTCCTCCAACAGAACTCCCACTCAAACTCCCCTGTTTACATCTCTCTTTGCTAGCTCCTGTGCCCCTGGAGCTGTCTGTGACGCTGCCTGACTGGCTGCTACAATCATAGGACCCCTAGTCAGCGAAGCCCCGCCCCCTAATCAGGGCTCAGCTTCTCTCCCAGCACAAAGCCCCTCCAAGCCTCTACAAATACAGATACCACCAATACAAAACCAAACACACAAATACCTTCTCCTCCAACAGAACTCCCTCTCAAACTCACCTGTTTACAGCTCTGTTTGCTAGCTCCTGTGCCGCTGCAGCTGTCTGTTCCCCTGCCTGACTGGCTGCTCCTTTTATAGGACCCCTAGTCAGTGAAGCCCCGCCCCCTAATCAGGGCTCAGCTTTTCTCCCAGCACAAAGCCCCTACACATACAGATACTACCAATACAAAACCAAACACACACAAATACCTTCTCCTCCAACAGAACTCCCACTCAAACTCCCCTGTTTACAGCTCTGTTTGCTAGCTCCTGTGCTGCTGCCTGACTGGCTGCTACCTTTATAGGACCCCTAGTCAGTGAAGCCCCGCCCCCTAATCAGGGCTCAGCTTCGCTCCCAGCACAAAGCCCCTACACATACAGATACTACCAATACAAAACCAAACACACACACAAATGCCTTCTCCTCCAACAGAACTCCCTCTCAAACTCCCCTGTTTACAGCTCTGTTTGCTAGCTCCAGTGCCGCTGCAGCTGTCTGTGCCGCTGCCTGACTGGCTGCTACCTTTATAGGACCCCTCGTCAGTGAAGCCCCGCCCCCTAATCAGGGCTCAGCTTCTCTCCCAGCACAAAGCCCCTACACATACAGATACCACCAACACAAAACCAAACACACACAAATACCTTCTCCTCCAACAGAACTCCCACTCAAACTTCCCTGTTTACAGCTCTGTTTGCTAGCTCCTGTGCCCCTGCAGCTGTCTGTGACGCTGCCTGACTGGCTGCTACCTTTATATGACCCCTAGTCAGTGAAGCCCCGCCCCCTAATCAGGGCTCAGCTTCTCTCCCAGCACAAAGCCCCTCCAAGCCTCTACACATACAGATACTACCAATACAAAACCAAACACACACACAAATGCCTTCTCCTCCAACAGAACTCCCACTCAAACTCCCCTGTTTACAGCTCTGTTTGCTAGCTCCTGTGCCAATGCAGCTGTCTGTGCTGCTGCCTGACTGGCTGCTCCCTTTATAGGACCCCTAGTCAGTGAAGCCCCGCCCCCTAATCAGGTCTCAGATTCTCTCCCAGCACAAAGCCTCTACTCATACAGATACTACCAATACAAAACCAAACACACACAAATACCTTCTCCTCCAACAGAACTCCCTCTCAAACTCCCCTGTTTACAGCTCGGTTTTGTAGCTCCTGTTCCGCTGCAGCTGTCTGTGCCCCTGCCTGACTGGCTGCTCCCTTTATAGGACCCCTAGTCAATGAAGCCCCGCCCCCTAATCAGGGCTCAGCTTCGCTCCCAGCACAAAGCCCCTCCATGCCTCTACACATACAGATACTACCAATACAATACCAAACACACACACAAATACCATCTCCTCCAACAGAAGTCCCACTCAAACTCCCCTGTTTACAGCTCTGTTTGCTAGCTCCTGTGCCGCTGCCTGACTGGCTGCTACCTTTATAGGACCCCTAGTCAGTGAAGCCCCGCCCCCTAATCAGGGCTCAGCTTCGCTCCCAGCACAAAGCCCCTCCAAGCCTCTACTCATACAGATACTACCAATACAATACCAAACACGCACACAAATACCTTCTCCTCCAACAGAAGTCCCACTCAAACTCCCCTGTTTACAGCTCTGTTTGCTAGCTCCTGTGCCGCTGCCTGACTGGCTGCTACCTTTATAGGACGCCTCGTCAGTGAAGCCCCGCCCCCTTATCAGGGCTCAGCTTCTCTCCCAGCACAAAGCCTCTACACATACAGATACTACCAATACAAAACCAAACACACACAAACACCTTCTCCTCCAACAGAACTCCCAGTCATACTCCCCTGTTTAGAGCTCTGTTTGCTAGCTCCTGTGCCGCTGCCTGACTGGCTGCTATCTTTCTAGGACCCCTAGTCAGTGAAGCCCCGCCCCTTAATCAGGGCTCAGCTTTTCTACCAGCACAAAGACCCTACACATACAGATACTACCAATACAAAACGAAACACACACAAATACCTTCTCTTCCAACAGAACTCCCACTCAAACTCCCCTGTTTACAGCTCTGTTTGCTAGCTCCTGTACCGCTGCAGCTGTCTGTGTCGCTGCCTGACTGTCTGCTCCCTTTATAGGACCCCTCGTCAGTTAAGCCCCGCCCCCTAATCAGGGCTCAGCTTCTCTCCCAGCACAAAGCCCCTCCAAGCCTCTACACATACAGATACCAACAATACAAAACCAAACACACACACAAATGCCTTCTCCTCCAACAGAACTCCCACTCAAACTCCCCTGTTTACATCTCTCTTTGCTAGCTCCTGTGCCACTGCAGCTGTCTGTGCCGCTGCCTGACTGGCTGCTGCCTTTATAGGACCCCTAGTCAGTGAAGCCCGCCCCCTAATCAGGGCTCAGCTTCTCTCTCAGCACAAAGCCCCTACACATACAGATACCACCAACACAAAACCAAACACACACAAATACCTTCTCCTCCAACAGAACTCCCACTCAAACTCCCCTGTTTACAGCTCTGTTTGCTAGCTCCTGTGCCCCTGGAGCTGTCTGTGACGCTGCCTGACTGGCTGCTACAATCATAGGACCCCTAGTCAGCGAAGCCCCGCCCCCTAATCAGGGCTCAGCTTCTCTCCCAGCACAAAGCCCCTCCAAGCCTCTACAAATACAGATACCACCAATACAAAACCAAACACACAAATACCTTCTCCTCCAACAGAACTCCCTCTCAAACTCACCTGTTTACAGCTCTGTTTGCTAGCTCCTGTGCCGCTGCCTGACTGGCTGCTCCTTTTATAGGACCCCTAGTCAGTGAAGCCCCGCCCCCTAATCAGGGCTCAGCTTTTCTCCCAGCACAAAGTCCCTACACATACAGATACTACCAATACAAAACCAAACACACACAAATACCTTCCTCTCCAACAGAACTCCCACTCAAACTCCCCTGTTTACAGCTCTGTTTGCTAGCTCCTGTGCCGCTGCCTGACTGGCTGCTCCTTTTATAGGACCCCTAGCCAGTGAAGCCCCGCCCCCTAATCAGGGCTCAGCTTCGCTCCCAGCACAAAGCCCCTCCAAGCCTCTACACATACAGATACCACCAATACAAAACCAAACACACACACAAATGCCTTCTCCTCCAACAGAACTCCCTCTCAAACTCCCCTGTTTACAGCTCTGTTTGCTAGCTCCAGTGCCGCTGCAGCTGTCTGTGCCGCTGCCTGACTGGCTGCTACCTTTATAGGACCCCTGGTCAGTGAAGCCCTGCACGCTAATCAGGGCTCAGCTTCTCTCCCAGCAAAAAGCCCCTACACATACAGATACCACCAATACAAAACCAAACACACACAAATACCTTCTCCTCCAACACAACTCCCACTCAAACTCCCGTGTTTACAGCACTGTTTGCTAGCTCCTGTGCTGCTGCCTGACTGGCTGCTAGCTTTAAGGGACCCCTAGTCAGGGAAGTCCCGCCCCCTAATAAGGGCTCAGCTTCTCTCCCAGCACAAAGCCCCTCCAAGCCTCTACACATACAAATGCTACCAATACAAAACCAAACACACACAAATACCTTCTCCTCCAACACAACTCCCACTCAAACTCCCGTGTTTACAGCACTGTTTGCTTGCTGCTGTGCCGCTGCCTGACTGGCTGCTACCTTTATAGGACGCCTAGTCAGTGAAGCCCCGCCCCCTTATCAGGACTCAGCTTCTCTCCCAGCACAAAGCCTCTACACATACAGATACTACCAATACAAAACCAAACACACACAAATACCTTCTCCTCGAACAGAACTCCCACTCAAACTCCCCTGTTTACAGCTCTGTTTGCTAGCTCCTGTGCCCCTGGAGCTGTCTGTGACGCTGCCTGACTGGCTGCTACAATCATAGGACCCCTAGTCAGCGAAGCCCCGCCCCCTAATCAGGGCTCAGCTTCTCTCCCAGCACAAAGCCCCTACACATACAGATACCACCAATACAAAACCAAACACACACACAAATACCTTCTCCTCAAACAGAACTCCCACTCAAACTCCCCTGTTTACAGCTCTATTTGCTAGCTCCAGTGCCGCTGCAGCTGTATGTGCCGCTGCCTGACTGGTTGGTACCTTTATAGGACCCCTAGTCAGGGAAGCCCCGCCCCCTAATCAGGGCTCAGATTCTCTCCCAGCACAAAGCCTCTACTCATACAGATACTACCAATACAAAACCAAACACACAAATACCTTCTCCTCCAACAGAACTCCCTCTCAAACTCCCCTGTTTACAGCTCTGTTTGCTAGCTCCTGTGCTGCTGCCTGACTGGTTGGTACCTTTATAGGACCCCTAGTCAGTGAAGCCCCGCCCCCTAATCAGGGCTCAGCTTCTCTCCCAGCACAAAGCCCCTCCAAGCCTCTGCACATACAGATACTACCAATACAAAACCAAACAAACACAAATACCTTCTCCTCCAACAGAACTCCCACTCAAACTCCCCTGTTTACAGCTCTGTTTGCTAGCTCCAGTGCCGCTGCAGCTGTCTGTGCCGCTGCCTGACTGGCTGCTACCTTTATAGGACCCCTAGTCAGTGAAGCCCCGCCCCCTAATCAGGGCTCAGCTTCGCTCCCAGCACAAAGCCCCTCCAAGCCTCTACACACACAGATACTACCAATACAATACCAAACAAACACAAATACCTTCTCCTCCAACAGAACTCCCACTCAAACTCCCGTGTTTACAGCACTGTTTGCTAGCTCCTGTGCTGCTGCCTGACTGGCTGCTAGCTTTATAGGACCCCTAGTCAGTGAAGCCCCGCCCCTTAATCAGGGCTCAGCTTCGCTCCCAGCACAAAGCCCCTCCAAGCCTCTACACATACAGATACTACCAATACAAAACCAAAAACACACACAAATACCTTCTCCTCCAACAGAACTCCCACTCAAACTCCCCTGTTTACAGCTCTGTTTGCTAGCTCCTGTACCGCTGCAGCTGTCTGTGCAGCTGCCTGACGGGCTGCTCCCTTTATAGGACCCCTAGTCAGTGAAGCCCCGCCCCCTAATCAGGGCTCAGCTTCTCTCGGAGCAGAAAGCCCCTACACATACAGATACCACCAATACAAAACCAAACACACACAAATACCTTCTCCTCCAACAGAACTCCCAATCAAACTCCCCTGTTTACAGCTCTGTTTGCTAGCTCCTGTGCCGCTGCAGCTGTCCGTGCCGACGCCTGACTGGCTGCTGCCTTTATAGAACCCCTAGTCAGTGAAGCCCCGCCCCCTAATCAGGGCTCAGCTTCTCTCCCAGCGCAAAGCCCCTACACATACAGATGCTACCAATACAAAACCAAACACACAAAAATACCTTCTCCTCCAACAGAACTCCCACTCAAACTCCCCTGTTTACAGCTCTGTTTGCTAGCTCCTGTGCCCCTGGAGCTGTCTGTGACGCTGCCTGACTGGCTGCTACAATCATAGGACCCCTAGTCAGCGAAGCCCCGCCCCCTAATCAGGGCTCAGCTTCTCTCCCAGCACAAAGCCCCTACACATACAGATACCACCAACACAAAAAAAAACACACACAAATACCTTCTCCTCGAACAGAACTCCCACTCAAACTCCCCTGTTTACAGCTCTGTTTGCTAGCTCCTGTACCGCTCCAGCTGTCTGTGCAGCTGCCTGACTGGCTGTTCCCTTTATAGGACCCCTAGTCAGTGAAGCCCCGCCCCCTAATCAGGGCTCAGCTTCTCTCCCAGCACAAAGCCCCTACACATACAGATGCTACCAATACAGAACCAAACACACACAAATACCTTCTCCTCCAACAGAACTCCCACTCAAACTCCCCTGTTTACAGCTCTGTTTGCTAGCTCCTGTGCCCCTGGAGCTGTCTGTGACGCTGCCTGACTGGCTGCTACAATCATAGGACCCCTAGTCAGCGAAGCCCTGCACGCTAATCAGGGCTCAGCTTCTCTCCCAGCAAAAAGCCCCTACACATACAGATACCACCAATACAAAACCAAACACACACAAATACTTTCTCCTCCAACAGAACTCCCACTCAAACTCCCGTGTTTACAGCACTGTTTGCTAGCTCCTGTGCTGCTGCCTGACTGGCTGCTAGCTTTATAGGACCCCTAGTCAGGGAAGTCCCGCCCCCTAATCAGGGCTCAGCTTTTCTCCCAGCACAAAGCCCCTCCAAGCCTCTACACATACAGATACTACCAATACGAAACCAAACACACACATATACCTTCTCCTCCAACAGAACTCCCACTCAAACTCCCGTGTTTACAGCACTGTTTGCTAGCTGCTGTGCCGCTGCCTGACTGGCTGCTACCTTTATAGGACCCCTCGTCAGTGAAGCCCCGCCCCCTAATCAGGGCTCAGCTTCTCTCCCAGCACAAAGCCCCTCCAAGCCTCTACACATACAGATACCAACAATACAAAACCAAACACACACACAAATACCTTCTCCTCCAACAGAACTCCCACTCAAACTCCCCTGTTTACAGCTCTCTTTGCTAGCTCCTGTGCCACTGCAGCTGTCTGTGCCGCTGCCTGACTGACTGCTGCCTTTATAGGACCCCTAGTCAGTGAAGCCCCGCCCCCTAATCAGGGCTCAGCTTCTCTCCCAGCACAAAGCCCCTACACATACAGATGCTACCAATACAAAACCAAACACACACACAAATGCCTTCTCCTCCAACAGAACTCCCACTCAGACTCCCCTGTTTACAGCTCTGTTTGCTAGCTCCTGTGCCGCTGCCTGACTGGCTGCTCCCTTTATAGGACCCCTAGTCGGTGAAGCCCCGCCCCCTAATCAGGGCTCAGCTTCGCTCCCAGCACAAAGCCCCTCCAAGCCTCTACACATACAGATACTACCAATACAAAACCAAACACACGCAAATACCTTCTCCTCCAACAGAACTCCCTCTCAAACACCCCTGTTTACAGTTCAGTTTGCTAGCTCCTGTACCGCTGCAGCTGTCTGTGTCGCTGCCTGAATGGCTGCTCCCTTTATAGCACCCCTCGTCAGTGAAGCCCCGCCCCCTAATCAGGGCTCAGCTTCTCTCCCAGCACAAAGCCCCTCCAAGCCTCTACACATACAGATACCAACAATACAAAACCAAACACACACACAAATACCTTCTCCTCCAACAAAACTCCCTCTCAAACTCCCCTGTTTACAGCTCAGTTTGCTAGCTCCTGTACCGCTGCAGCTGTCTGTGCAGCTGCCTGACTGGCTGCTCCCTTTATAGGACCCCTAGTCAGTGAAGCCCCGCCCCCTAATCAGGGCTCAGCTTCTCTCCCAGCACAAAGCCCCTACACATACAGATGCTACCAATACAGAACCAAACACACACAAATACCTTCTCCTCCAACAGAACTCCCACTCAAACTCCCCTGTTTACAGCTCTGTTTGCTAGCTCCTGTGCCCCTGGAGCTGTCTGTGACGCTGCCTGACTGGCTGCTACAATCATAGGACCCCTAGTCAGCGAAGCTCCGCCCCCTAATCAGGGCTCAGCTTTTCTCCCAGCACAAAGCCCCTACACATACAGATACTGCCAATACAATACCAAACACACACACAAATACCTTCTCCTCCAACAGAAGTCCCACTCAAACTCCCGTGTTTACAGCACTGTTTGCTAGCTCCTGTGCTGCTGCCTGACTGGCTGCTAGCTTTATAGGACCCCTAGTCAGGGAAGTCCCGCCCCCTAATCAGGGCTCAGCTTTTCTCCCAGCACAAAGCCCCTCCAAGCCTCTACACATACAGATACTACCAATACAAAACCAAACACACACACAAATACATTCTCCTCCAACAGAACTCCCACTCAAACTCCCCCGTTTGCTAGCTCCTGTGCCAATGCAGCTGTCTGTGCCGCTGCCTGACTGGCTGCTACCTTTATAGGACCCCTAGTCAGTGAAGCCCCGCCCCCTAATCAGGGCTCAGATTCTCTCCCAGCACAAAGCCCCTGCACATACAGATACCACCAACACAAAACCAAACACACACAAATACCTTCTCCTCGAACAGAACTCCCACTCAAACTCCCCTGTTTACAGCTCTGTTTGCTAGCTCCTGTGCCCCTGGAGCTGTCTGTGACGCTGCCTGACTGGCTGCTACAATCATAGGACCCCTAGTCAGCGAAGCCCCGCCCCCTAATCAGGGCTCAGATTCTCTCCCAGCACAAAGCCCCTACACATACAGATACCACCAATACAAAACCAAACACACAAATACCTTCTCCTCAAACAGAACTCCCTCTCAAACTCCCCTGTTTACAGCTCAGTTTGCTAGCTCCTGTGCTGCTGCCTGACTGGTTGGTACCTTTATAGGACCCCTAGTCAGTGAAGCCCCGCCCCCTAATCAGGGCTCAGCTTCTCTCCCAGCACAAAGCCCCTCCAAGCCTCTGCACATACAGATACCACCAATACAAAACCAAACACACACACAAATGCCTTCTCCTCCAACAGAACTCCCACTCAAACTCCCCTGTTTACAGCTCTGTTTGCAAGCTCCTGTGCCACTGCAGCTGTCTGTGCCGCTGCCTGACTGGCTGCTACCTTTATAGGACCCCTGGTCAGTGAAGCCCTGCACGCTAATCAGGGCTCAGCTTCTCTCCCAGCACAAAGCCCCTCCAAGCCTCTACACATACAGATACCACCAATACAAAACCAAACACACACACAAATGCCTTCTCCTCCAACAGAACTCCCACTCAAACTCCCCTGTTTACAGCTCTGTTTGCTAGCTCCTGTACCGCTGCAGCTGTCTGTGCAGCTGCCTGACTGGCTGCTCCCTTTATAGGACCCCTAGTCAGTGAAGCCCCGCCCCCTAATCAGGGCTCAGCTTCTCTCGGAGCAGAAAGCCCCTACACATACAGATACCACCAATACAAAACCAAACACACACAAATACCTTCTCCTCCAACAGAACTCCCAATCAAACTCCCCTGTTTACAGCTCTGTTTGCTAGCTCCTGTGCCGCTGCAGCTGTCCGTGCCGACGCCTGACTGGCTGCTGCCTTTATAGAACCCCTAGTCAGTGAAGCCCCGCCCCCTAATCAGGGCTCAGCTTCTCTCCCAGCGCAAAGCCCCTACACATACAGATGCTACCAATACAAAACCAAACACACACAAATACCTTCTCCTCCAACAGAACTCCCACTCAAACTCCCCTGTTTACAGCTCTGTTTGCTAGCTCCTGTGCCCCTGGAGCTGTCTGTGGCGCTGCCTGACTGGCTGCTACAATCATAGGACCCCTAGTCAGCGAAGCCCCGCCCCCTAATCAGGGCTCAGCTTCTCTCCCAGCACAAAGCCCCTACACATACAGATACCACCAACACAAAAAAAACACACACAAATACCTTCTCCTCGAACAGAACTCCCACTCAAACTCCCCTGTTTACAGCTCTGTTTGCTAGCTCCTGTACCGCTCCAGCTGTCTGTGCAGCTGCCTGACTGGCTGCTACAATCATAGGACCCCTAGTCAGCGAAGCCCCGCCCCCTAATCAGGGCTCAGCTTCTCTCCCAGCACAAAGCCCCTACACATACAGATACCACCAACACAAAAAAAAACACACACAAATACCTTCTCCTCCAACAGAACTCCCACTCAAACTCCCGTGTTTACAGCACTGTTTGCTAGCTCCTGTGCTGCTGCCTGACTGGCTGCTAGCTTTATAGGACCCCTAGTCAGGGAAGTCCCGCCCCCTAATCAGGGCTCAGCTTTTCTCCCAGCACAAAGCCCCTCCAAGCCTCTACACATACAGATACTACCAATACAAAACCAAACACACACACAAATACCTTCTCCTCCAACAGAACTCCCACTCAAACTCCCCCGTTTGCTAGCTCCTGTGCCAATGCAGCTGTCTGTGCCGCTGCCTGACTGGCTGCTACCTTTATAGGACCCCTAGTCAGTGAAGCCCCGCCCCCTAATCAGGGCTCAGATTCTCTCCCAGCACAAAGCCCCTACACATACAGATACCACCAACACAAAACCAAACACACACAAATACCTTCTCCTCGAACAGAACTCCCACTCAAACTCCCCTGTTTACAGCTGTGTTTGCTAGCTCCTGTGCCCCTGGAGCTGTCTGTGACGCTGCCTGACTGGCTGCTACAATCATAGGACCCCTAGTCAGCGAAGCCCCGCCCCCTAATCAGGGCTCAGCTTCTCTCCCAGCACAAAGCCCCTACACATACAGATACCACCAATACAAAACCAAACACACACACAAATACCTTCTCCTCAAACAGAACTCCCACTCAAACTCCCCTGTTTACAGCTCTATTTGCTAGCTCCAGTGCCGCTGCAGCTGTATGTGCCGCTGCCTGACTGGTTGGTACCTTTATAGGACCCCTAGTCAGGGAAGCCCCGCCCCCTAATCAGGGCTCAGATTCTCTCCCAGCACAAAGCCTCTACTCATACAGATACTACCAATACAAAACCAAACACACAAATACCTTCTCCTCCAACAGAACTCCCTCTCAAACTCCCCTGTTTACAGCTCTGTTTGCTAGCTCCTGTGCTGCTGCCTGACTGGTTGGTACCTTTATAGGACCCCTAGTCAGTGAAGCCCCGCCCCCTAATCAGGGCTCAGCTTCTCTCCCAGCACAAAGCCCCTCCAAGCCTCTGCACATACAGATACTACCAATACAAAACCAAACAAACACAAATACCTTCTCCTCCAACAGAACTCCCACTCAAACTCCCCTGTTTACAGCTCAGTTTGCAAGCTCCTGTGCCACTGCAGCGGTCTGTGCCGCTGCCTGACTGGCTGCTACCTTTATAGGACCCCTGGTCAGTGAAGCCCTGCACGCTAATCAGGGCTCAGCTTCTCTCCCAGCACAAAGCCCCTCCAAGCCTCTACACATACAGATACCACCAATACAAAACCAAACACACACACAAATGCCTTCTCCTCCAACAGAACTCCCTCTCAAACTCCCCTGTTTACAGCTCTGTTTGCTAGCTCCAGTGCCGCTGCAGCTGTCTGTGCCGCTGCCTGACTGGCTGCTACCTTTATAGGACCCCTAGTCAGTGAAGCCCCGCCCCCTAATCAGGGCTCAGCTTCGCTCCCAGCACAAAGCCCCTCCAAGCCTCTACACACACAGATACTACCAATACAATACCAAACAAACACAAATACCTTCTCCTCCAACAGAACTCCCACTCAAACTCCCGTGTTTACAGCACTGTTTGCTAGCTCCTGTGCTGCTGCCTGACTGGCTGCTAGCTTTATAGGACCCCTAGTCAGGGAAGTCCCGCCCCCTAATAAGGGCTCAGCTTCTCTCCCAGCACAAAGCCTCTACACATACAGATACTACCAATACAAAACCAAACACACACAAACACCTTCTCATCCAACAGAACTCCCACTCATACTCCCCTGTTTACAGCTCTGTTTGCTAGCTCCTGTGCCGCTGCCTGACTGGCTGCTACCTTTATAGGACCCCTAGTCAGTGAAGCCCCGCCCCTTAATCAGGGCTCAGCTTCGCTCCCAGCACAAAGCCCCTCCAAGCCTCTACACATACAGATACTACCAATACAAAACCAAAAACACACACAAATACCTTCTCCTCCAACAGAACTCCCACTCAAACTCCCCTGTTTACAGCTCTGTTTGCTAGCTCCTGTGCCGCTGCAGCTGTCTGTGTCGCTGCCTGACTGGCTGCTGCCTTTATAGAACCCCTAGTCAGTGAAGCCCCGCCCCCTAATCAGGGCTCAGCTTCTCTCCCAGCACAAAGCCCCTACACATACAGATGCTACCAATACAAAACCAAACACACACACAAATGCCTTCTCCTCCAACAGAACTCCCACTCAAACTCCCCTGTTTACAGCTCTGTTTGCTAGCTCCTGTGCCCCTGGAGCTGTCTGTGACGCTGCCTGACTGGCTGCTACAATCATAGGACCCCTAGTCAGCGAACTCCGCCCCCTAATCAGGGCTCAGCTTCTCTCCCAGCACAAAGCCCCTACACATACAGATACCACCAACACAAAAAAAAACACACACAAATACCTTCTCCTCGAACAGAACTCCCACTCAAACTCCCCTGTTTACAGCTCTGTTTGCTAGCTCCTGTACCGCTCCAGCTGTCTGTGCAGCTGCCTGACTGGCTGCTCCCTTTATAGGACCCCTAGTCAGTGAAGCCCCGCCCCCTAATCAGGGCTCAGCTTCTCTCCCAGCACAAAGCCCCTACACATACAGATGCTACCCATACAGAACCAAACACACACAAATACCTTCTCCTCCAACAGAAGTCCCACTCAAACTCCCCTGTTTACAGCTCTGTTTGCTAGCTCCTGTGTTGCTGCCTGACTGGCTGCTCCCTTTATAGGAACCCTCGTCAGTGAAGCCCCGCCCCCTAATCAGGGCTCAGCTTCGCTCCCAGCACAAAGCCCCTCCAAGCCTCTACACATACAGATACCACCAATACAAAACCAAACACACACACAAATGCCTTCTCCTCCAACAGAACTCCCACTCAAACTCCCCTCTTTACAGCTCAGTTTGCAAGCTCCTGTGCCACTGCAGCTGTCTGTGCCGCTGCCTGACTGGCTGCTACCTTTATAGGACCCCTGGTCAGTGAAGCCCTGCACGCTAATCAGGGCTCAGCTTCTCTCCCAGCAAAAAGCCCCTACACATACAGATACCACCAATACAAAACCAAACACACACAAATACCTTCTCCTCCAACAGAACTCCCACTCAAACTCCCGTGTTTACAGCACTGTTTGCTAGCTCCTGTGCTGCTGCCTGACTGGCTGCTAGCTTTATAGGACCCCTAGTCAGGGAAGTCCCGCCCCCTAATCAGGGCTCAGCGTTTCTCCCAGCACAAAGCCCCTCCAAGCCTCTACACATACAGATACTACCAATACGAAACCAAACACACACACAAATACCTTCTCCTCCAACAGAACTCCCACTCAAACTCCCGTGTTTACAGCTCTCTTTGCTAGCTCCTGTGCCACTGCAGCTGTCTGTGCCGCTGCCTGACTGACTGCTGCCTTTATAGGACCCCTAGTCAGTGAAGCCCCGCCCCCTAATCAGGGCTCAGCTTCTCTCCCAGCACAAAGGCCCTACACATACAGATGCTACCAATACAAAACCAAACACACACACAAATGCCTTCTCCTCCAACAGAACTCCCACTCAGACTCCCCTGTTTACAGCTCTGTTTGCTAGCTCCTGTGCCGCTGCCTGACTGGCTGCTCCCTTTATAGGACCCCTAGTCGGTGAAGCCCCGCCCCCTAATCAGGGCTCAGCTTCGCTCCCAGCACAAAGCCCCTCCAAGCCTCTACACATACAGATACTACCAATACAAAACCAAACACACGCAAATACCTTCTCCTCCAACAGAACTCCCTCTCAAACACCCCTGTTTACAGCTCAGTTTGCTAGCTCCTGTACCGCTGCAGCTGTCTGTGTCGCTGCCTGAATGGCTGCTCCCTTTATAGCACCCCTCGTCAGTGAAGCCCCGCCCCCTAATCAGGGCTCAGCTTCTCTCCCAGCACAAAGCCCCTCCAAGCCTCTACACATACAGATACCAACAATACAAAACCAAACACACACACAAATACCTTCTCCTCCAACAGAACTCCCTCTCAAACTCCCCTGTTTACAGCTCAGTTTGCTAGCTCCTGTACTGCTGCAGCTGTCTGTGCCGCTGCCTGACTGACTGCTGCCTTTATAGGACCCCTAGTCAGTGAAGCCCCGCCCCCTAATCAGGGCTCAGCTTCTCTCCCAGCACAAAGCCCCTACACATACAGATGCTACCAATACAAAACCAAACACACACACAAATGCCTTCTCCTCCAACAGAACTCCCACTCAAACTCCCCCGTTTGCTAGCTCCTGTGCCAATGCAGCTGTCTGTGCCGCTGCCTGACTGGCTGCTACCTTTATAGGAACCCTAGTCAGTGAAGCCCCGCCCCCTAATCAGGGCTCAGCTTCTCTCCCAGAACAAAGCCCCTCCAAGCCTCTACACATACAGATACTACCAATACAAAACCAAACAAACACAAATACCTTCTCCTCCAACAGAACTCCCACTCAAACTCCCCTGTTTACAGCTCAGTTTGCAAGCTCCTGTGCCACTGCAGCTGTCTGTGCCGCTGCCTGACTGGCTGCTACCTTTATAGGACCCCTGGTCAGTGAAGCCCTTCACGCTAATCAGGGCTCAGCTTCTCTCCCAGCAAAAAGCCCCTACACATACAGATACCACCAATACAAAACCAAACACACACAAATACCTTCTCCTCCAACAGATCTCCCACTCAAACTCCCGTGTTTACAGCACTGTTTGCAAGCTCCTGTGCTGCTGCCTGACTGGCTGCTTGCTTTATAGGACCCCTAGTCAGGGAAGTCCCGCCCCCTAATAAGGGCTCAGCTTCTCTCCCAGCACAAAGCCCCTCCAAGCCTCTACACATACAAATACTACCAATACAAAACCAAACACACACAAATACCTTCTCCTCCAACAGAACTCCCACTCAAACTCCCGTGTTTACAGCACTGTTTGCTAGCTGCTGTGCCGCTGCCTGACTGGCTGCTACCTTTATAGGACGCCTAGTCAGTGAAGCCCCGCCCCCTTATCGGGGCTCAGCTTCTCTCCCAGCACAAAGCCTCTACACATACAGATACTACCAATACAAAACCAAAAACACACACAAATACCTTCTCCTCCAACAGAACTCCCACTCAAACTCCCCTGTTTACAGCTCTGTTTGCTAGCTCCTGTACCGCTGCAGCTGTCTGTGTCGCTGCCTGACTGGCTGCTCCCTTTATAGGACCCCTCGTCAGTGAAGCCCCGCCCCCTAATCAGGGCTCAGCTTCTCTCCCAGCACAAAGCCCCTCCAAGCCTCTACACATACAGATACCAACAATACAAAACCAAACACACACACAAATACCTTCTCCTCCAACAGAACTCCCACTCAAACTCCCCTGTTTACAGCTCTCTTTGCTAGCTCCTGTGCCACTGCAGCTGTCTGTGCCGCTGCCTGACTGACTGCTGCCTTTATAGGACCCCTAGTCAGTGAAGCCCCGCCCCCTAATCAGAGCTCAGCTTCTCTCTCAGCACAAAGCCCCTACACATACAGATACCACCAACACAAATCCAAACACACACAAATACCTTCCCCTCCAACAGAACTCCCACTCAAACTCCCCTGTTAACAGCTCTGTTTGCTAGCTCCTGTGCCGCGGCAGCTGTCCATGCCGCCGCCTGACTGGCTGCTCCCTTTATAGGACGCCTAGTCAGTGAAGCCCCGCCCCCTTATCGGGGCTCAGCTTCTCTCCCAGCACAAAGCCTCTACACATACAGATACGACCAATACAAAACCAAACACACACAAACACCTTCTCCTCCAACAGAACTCCCACTCATACTCCCCTGTTTACAGCTCTGTTTGCTAGCTCCTGTGCCGCTGCCTGACTGGCTGCTCCCTTTATAGGACCCCTCGTCAGTGAAGCCACGCCCCCTAATCAGGGCTCAGATTCTCTCCCAGCACAAAGCCCCTCCAAGCCTCTACACATACAGATACCAACAATACAAAACCAAACACACACACAAATACCTTCTCCTCCAACAGAACTCCCACTCAAACTCCCCTGTTTGCTGGCTCCTGTGCCAATGCAGCTGTCTGTGCCGCTGCCTGACTGGCTGCTACCTTTATAGGACCCCTAGTCAGTGAAGCCCCGCCCCCTAATCAGGGCTCAGATTCTCTCCCAGCACAAAGCCTCTACTCATACAGATACTACCAATACAAAACCAAACACACACAAATACCTTCTCCTCCAACCGAACTCCCTCTCAAACTCCGCTGTTTACAGCTCAGTTTGCTAGCTCCTGTTCCGCTGCAGCTGTCTGTGCCCCTGGCTGACTGGCTGCTCCCTTTATAGGACCCGTAGTCAGTGAAGCCCCGCCCCCTAATCAGGGCTCAGCTTTTCTTCCAGCACAAAGCCCCTACACATACAGATACTACCAATACAAAACCAAACACCCACACAAATACCTTCTCTTCCAACAGAAGTCCCACTCAAACTCCCCTGTTTACAGCTCTGTTTGCTAGCTCCTGTGCCGCTGCCTGACTGGCTGCTCCGTTTATAGGACCCCTCGTCAGTGAAGCCCCGCCCCCTAATCAGGGCTCAGCTTCTCTCCCAGCACAAAGCCCCTACACATACAGATACCACCAACACAAAACCAAACACACACAAATACCTTCTCCTCCAACAGAACTCCCACTCAAACTTCCCAGTTTACAGCTCTGTTTGCTAGCTCCTGTGCCCCTGCAGCTGTCTGTGACGCTGCCTGACTGGCTGCTACCTTTATAGGACCCCTAGTCAGTGAAGCCCCGCCCCCTAATCAGGGCTCAGCTTCTCTCCCAGCACAAAGCCCCTTCAAGCCTCTACACATACAGATACCAACAATACAAAACCAAACACACACACAAATACCTTCTCCTCCAACAGAACTCCCACTCAAACTCCCCTGTTTACAGCTCTTTGCTAGCTCCTCTGCCACTGCAGCTGTCTGTGCCGCTGCCTGACTGGCTGCTCCCTTTACAGGACCCCTAGTCAGTGAAGCCCCGCCCCCTAATCAGGGCTCAGCTTCTCTCCCAGCACAAAGCCCCTACACATACAGATGCTACCAATACAAAACCAAACACACACACAAATGCCTTCTCCTCCAACAGAACTCCCACTCAGACTCCCCTGTTTACAGCTCTGTTTGCTAGCTCCTGTGCCGCTGCCTGACTGGCTGCTACCTTTATAGGACCCCTAGTCAGTGAAGCCCCGCCCCCTAATCAGGGCTCAGCTTCGCTCCCAGCACAAAGCCCCTCCAAGCCTCTACACATACAGATACTACCAATACAAAACCAAACACACACACAAATAGCTTCTCCTCCAACAGAACTCCCACTCACACTCCCCTGTTTACAGCTCTGTTTGCTAGCTCCAGTGCCGCTGCAGATGTCTGTGCCGCTGCCTGACTGGCTGGTACCTTTATAGGACCCCTAGACAGGGAAGCCCCGCCCCCTAATCAGGGCTCAGCTTCTCTCCCAGCACAAATCCCCTCCAAGCCTCTACACATACAGATACTACCAGTACAAAACCAATCACACACACAAATGCCTTCTCCCCCAACAGAACTCCCACTCAAACTCCCCTGTTTACAGCTCTGTTTGCTAGCTCCTGTGCCAATGCAGCTGTCTGTGCTGCTGCCTGACTGGCTGCTACCTTTATAGGACCCCTAGTCAGTGAAGCCCCGCCCTCTAATCAGGGCTCAGATTCTCTCCCAGCACAAAGCCTCTACTCATACAGATACTACCAATACAAAACCAAACACACACAAATACCTTCTCCTCCAACAGAACTCCCTCTCAAACTCCCCTGTTTACAGCTCTGTTTGCTAGCTCCTGTACCGCTGCAGCTGTCTGTGTTGCTGCCTGACTGGCTGCTCCCTTTATAGGACCCCTCGTCAGTGAAGCCCTGCCCCCTAATCAGGGCTCAGCTTCTCTCCCAGCACAAAGCCCCTACACATACAGATACCACCAACACAAAACCAAACACACACAAATACCTTCTCCTCCAACAGAACTCCCACTCAAACTTCCCTGTTTACAGCTCTGTTTGCTAGCTCCTGTGCCCCTGCAGCTGTCTGTGACGCTGCCTGACTGGCTGCTACCTTTATAGGACCCCTAGTCAGTGAAGCCCCGCCCCCTAATCAGGGCTCAGCTTCTCTCCCAGCACAAAGCCCCTCCAAGCCTCTACACATACAGGTACTACCAATACAAAACCAAACACACACAAATACCTTCTCCTCCAACAGAACTCCCTCTCAAACTCCCCTGTTTACAGCTCAGTTTTGTAGCTCCTGTTCCGCTGCTGCTGTCTGTGCCCCTGCCTGACTGGCTGCTCCCTTTATTGGACCCCTAGTCAGTGAAGCCCCGCCCCCTAATCAGGGCTCAGTTTCTCTCCCAGCACAAAGCCCCTCCAAGCCTATACACATACAGATACCACCAATACAAAACCAAACACACGCAGAAATACCTTCTCCTCAAACAGAACTCCCACTCAAACTCCCCTGTTTACTGTTCTATTTGCTAGCTCCAGTGCCGCTGCAGATGTCTGTGCCGCTGCCTGACTGGCTGGTACCTTTATAGGACCCCTAGACAGGGAAGTCCCGCCCCCTAATCAGGGCTCAGCTTCTCTCCCAGCACAAAGCCTCTACACATACAGATAATACCAATACAAAACCAAACACACACAAACACCTTCTCCTCCAACAGAACTCCCACTCAAACTCCCCTGTTTACAGCTCTGTTTGCTAGCTCCTGTGCCACTGCAGCTGTCTGTGCCGCTGCCTGACTGCCTGCTGCCTTTATAGGACCCCTAGTCAGTGAAGCCCCGCCCCCTAATCAGGGCTCAGCTTCTCTCCCAGCACAAAGCCCCTACACATACAGATACCACCAACACAAAACCAAACACACACAAATACCTTCTCCTCAAACAGAACTCCCACTCAAACTCCCCTGTTTACTGTTCTGTTTGCTAGCTCCAGTGCCGCTGCAGATGTCTGTGCCGCTGCCTGACTGGTACCTTTATAGGACCCCTAGACAGGGAAGTCCCGCCCCCTAATCAGGGCTCAGCTTCTCTCCCAGCACAAATCCCCTCCAAGCCTCTACACATACAGATACTACCAATACAAAACCAAACACACACAAATACCTTCTCCTCCAACAGAACTCCCTCTCAAACTCCCCTGTTTACAGCTCTGTTTGCTAGCTCCTGTTCCGCTGCAGCTGTCTGTGCCCCTGCCTGACTGGCTGCTCCCTCTATAGGACCCGTAGTCAGTGAAGCCCCGCCCCCTAATCAGGGCTCAGCTTTTCTCCCAGCACAAAGCCCCTACACATACAGATACTACCAATACAAAACCAAACACACACAAATACCTTCTCCTCCAACAGAGGTCCCACTAAAACTCCCCTGTTTACAGCTCTGTTTGCTAGCTCCTGTGCCACTGCAGCTGTCTGTGCCGCTGCCTGACTGGCTGGTACCTTTATAGGACCCCTAGTCAGTGAAGCCCCGCCCCCTAATCAGGGCTCAGCTTCTCTCCCAGCACAAAGCCCCTCCAAGCCTCTACACATACAGATATTACCAATACAAAACCAAACACACACAGAAATACCTTCTCCTCAAACAGAACTCCCACTCAAACTCCCCTGTTTACTGCTGCATTTGCTAGCTCCAGTGCCGCTGCCTGACTGGCTGCTACCTTTATAGGACCCCTAGTCAGTGAAGCCCCGCCCCCTAATCAGGGCTCAGCTTCGCTCCCAGCACAAAGCCCCTCCAAGCCTCTACACATACAGATACTACCAATACAAAACCAAACAAACACAAATACCTTCTCCTCCAACAGAACTCCCACTCAAACTCCCCTGTTTACAGCCCAGTTTGCAAGCTCCTGTACCGCTGCAGCTGTCTGTGTCGCTGCCTGACTGGCTGCTACCTTTATAGGACCCCTAGACAGTGAAGCCCCGCCCCCTAATCAGGGCTCAGCTTCTCTCCCAGCACAAAGCCCCTCCAAGCCTCTACACATACAGATACCACCAATACAAAACCAAACACACACACAAATACCTTCTCCTCCAACAGAACTCCCACTCAAACTCCCCTGTTTACAGCTCTGTTTGCTAGCTCCTGTACCGCTGCAGCTGTCTGTGCAGCTGCCTGACTGGCTGCTCCGCTTATAGGACCCCTAGTCAGTGAAGCCCCCCCCCTAATCAGGGCTCAGCTTCTCTCCCAGCACAAAGCCCCTACACATACAGATACCACGAATACAAAACCAAACACACACAGAAATACCTTCTCCTCAAAGAGAACTCCCACTCAAACTCCCCTGTTTACAGCTCTATTTGCTAGCTCCAGTGCCGCTGCAGATGTCTGTGCCGCTGCCTGACTGGCTGGTACCTTTATAGGACCCCTAGTCAGGGAAGCCCCGCCCCCTAATCAGGGCTCAGCTTCTCTCCCAGCACAAAGCCTCTACACATACAGATACTACCAATACAAAACCAGACACACACAAACACCTTCTCCTCCAACAGAACTCCCACTCAAACTCCCCTGTTTACAGCTCTGTTTGCAAGCTCCTGTGCCGCTGCCTGACTGGTTGCTACCTTTATAGGACCCCTCGTCAGTGAAGCCCCGCCCCCTAATCAGGGCTCAGCTTCTCTCCCAGCACAAAGCCCCTACACATACAGATACCACCAATACAAAACCAAACACACACAAATACCTTCTCCTCCAACAGAACTCCCACTCAAACTCCCCTGTTTACAGCTCTGTTTGCTAGCTCCTGTGCCCCTGCAGCTGTCTGTGACGCTGCCTGACTGGCTGCTACAATCATAGGACCCCGAGTCAGCGAAGCCCCGTCCCCTAATCAGGGCTCAGCTTCTCTCCCAGCACAAAACTCCTCCAAGCCTCTACAAACACAGATACCACCAATACAAAACCAGACACACACACAAATACCTTCTCCTCCAACAGAACTCCCACTCAAACTCCCCTGTTTACAGCTCTATTTGCTAGCTCCAGTGCCGCTGCAGATGTCTGTGCCGCTGCCTTACTGGCTGCTACCTTTATAGGACGCCTAGTCAGTGAAGCCCCGCCCCCTTATCAGGGCTCAGCTTCTCTCCCAGCACAAAGCCTCTACACATACAGATACTACCAATACAAAACCAAACACACACAAATACCTTCTCTTCCAACAGAACTCCCACTCAAACTCCCCTGTTTACAGCTCTGTTTGCTAGCTCCTGTACCGCTGCAGCTGTCTGTGTCGCTGCCTGACTGGCTGCTCCCTTTATAGGACCCCTCGTCAGTGAAGCCCCGCCCCCTTATCAGGGCTCAGCTTCTCTCCCAGCACAAAGCCTCTACACATACAGATACTACCAATACAAAACCAAACACACACAAATACCTTCTCTTCCAACAGAACTCCCACTCAAACTCCCCTGTTTACAGCTCTGTTTGCTAGCTCCTGTACCGCTGCAGCTGTCTGTGCAGCTGCCTGACTGGCTGCTCCCTTTATAGGACCCCTAGTCAGTGAAGCCCCGCCCCCTAATCAGGGCTCAGCTTCTCTCCCAGGACAAAGCCCCTCCAAGCCTCTACAAATACAGATACCACCAATACAAAACCAAACACACACACAAATACCTTCTCCTCAAACAGAACTCCCACTCAAACTCCCCTGTTTACATCTCTATTTGTTAGCTCCAGTGCCGCTGCACCTGTCTGTGCCGCTGCCTGACTGGTTGATACCTTTATAGGACCCCTAGTCAGGGAAGCCCCGCCCCCTAATCAGGGCTCAGATTCTCTCCCAGCACAAAGCCTCTACTCATACAGATACTACCAATACAAAACCAAACACACAAATACCTTCTCCTCCAACAGAACTCCCTCTCAAACTCACCTGTTTACAGCTCTGTTTGCTAGCTCCTGTGCCGCTGCAGCTGTCTGTTCCCCTGCATGACTGGCTGCTCCCTTTATAGCACCCCTAGTCAGTGAAGCCCCGCCCCCTAATCAGGGCTCAGCTTTTCTCCCAGCACAAAGCCCCTACACATACAGATACTACCAATACAAAACCAAACACACACAAATACCTTCTCCTCCAACAGAACTCCCACTCAAACTCCCCTGTTTACAGCTTTGTTTGCTAGCTCCTGTGCCGCTGCAGCTGTCTGTGCCGCTGCCTGACTGGCTGCTACCTTTATAGGACCCCTAGTCAGTGAAGCCCCGCCCCCTAATCAGGGCTCAGCTTTTCTCCCAGCACAAAGCCCCTCCAAGCCTCTACACATACAGATACTACCAATACGAAACCAAACACACACATATACCTTCTCCTCCAACAGATCTCCCACTCAAACTCCCGTGTTTACAGCACTGTTTGCTAGCTGCTGTGCCGCTGCCTGACTGGCTGCTACCTTTATAGGACGCCTAGTCAGTGAAGCCCCGCCCCCTTATCAGGGCTCAGCTTCTCTCCCAGCACAAAGCCTCTACACATACAGATACTACCAATACAAAACCAAACACACACAAACACCTTCTCCTCCAACAGAACTCCCACTCAAACTCCCCTGTTTACAGCTCTGTTTGCTAGCTCCTGTACCGCTGCAGCTGTCTGTGTCGCTGCCTGACTGGCTGCTCCCTTTATAGGACCCCTCGTCAGTGAAGCCCCGCCCCCTAATCAGGGCTCAGCTTCTCTCCCAGCACAAAGCCCCTCCAAGCCTCTACACATACAGATACCACCAATACAAAACCAAACACACACACAAATACCTTTCCTCCAACAGAACTCCCACTCAAACCCCCTGTTTACAGCTCTCTTTGCTAGCTCCTGTGCCACTGCAGCTGTCTGTGCCGCTGCCTGACTGGCTGCTGCCTTTATAGGACCCCTAGTCAGTGAAGCCCCGCCCCCTAATCAGGGCTCAGCTTCTCTCCCAGCACAAAGCCCCTACACATACAGATACCACGAATACAAAACCAAACACACACAAATACCTTCTCCTGCAACAGAACTCCCACTCAAACTCCCCTGTTTACAGCTCTGTTTGCTAGCTCCTGTGCCGCTGCAGCTGTCTGTGCCGCTGCCTGACTGGCTGCTACCTTTACAGGACCCCTAGTCAGTGAAGCCCCGCCCCCTAATCAGGGCTCAGCTTCGCTCCCAGCACAAAGCCACTGCAAGCCTCTACACATACAGATACTACCAATACAATACCAAACACACACACAAATACCTTCTCCTCCAACAGAAGTCCCACTCAAACTCCCCTGTTTACAGCTCTGTTTGCTAGCTCCTGTACCGCTGCAGCTGTCTGTGTTGCTGCCTGACTGGCTGCTCCCTTTATATGACCCCTCATCAGTGAAGCCCCGCCCCCTAATCAGGGCTCAGCTTCTCTCCCAGCACAAAGCCCCTACACATACAGATACGACCAATACAAAACCAAACACACACAGAAATACCTTCTCCTCAAAGAGAACTCCCACTCAAACTCCCCTGTTTACAGCTCTATTTGCTAGCTCCAGTGCCGCTGCAGATGTCTGTGCCGCTGCCTCACTGGCTGGTACCTTTATAGGACCCCTAGTCAGGGAAGCCCCGCCCCCTAATCAGGGCTCAGCTTCTCTCCCAGCACAAATCCCCTCCAAGCCTATACACATACAGATACTAGCAATACAAAACCAAACACACACAAATACCTTCTCCTCCAACAGAAGTCCCACTCAAACTCCCCTGTTTACAGCTCTGTTTGCTAGCTCCTGTGCCGCTGCCTGACTGGCTGCTACCTTTATAGGACGCCTAGTCAGTGAAGCCCCGCCCCCTTATCAGGGCTCAGCTTCTCTCCCAGCACAAAGCCTCTACACATACAGATACTACCAATACAAAACCAAACACACACAAATACCTTCTCTTCCAACAGAACTCCCACTCAAACTCCCCTGTTTACAGCTCTGTTTGCTAGCTCCTGTACCGCTGCAGCTGTCTGTGTCGCTGCCTGACTGGCTGCTCCCTTTATAGGACCCCTCGTCAGTGAAGCCCCGCCCCCTAATCAGGGCTCAGCTTCTCTCCCAGCACAAAGCCCCTACACATACAGATACCACCAACACAAAACCAAACGCACACAAATACCTTCTCCTCCAACAGAACTCCCACTCAAACACCCCTGTTTACAGCTCTGTTTGCTACCTCCTGTACCGCTGCAGCTGTCTGTGCAGCTGCCTGACTGGCTGCTCCCTTTATAGGACCCCTAGTCAGTGAAGCCCCGCCCCCTAATCAGGGCTCAGCTTCTCTAGCAGCACAAAGCCCCTACACATACAGATACCACCAATACAAAACCAAACACACACACAAATACCTTCTCCTCCAACAGAACTCCCACTCAGACTCCCCTGTTTACAGCTCTGTTTGCTAGCTCCTGTGCCGCTGCCTGACTGGCTGCTACCTTTATAGGACCCCTAGTCAGTGAAGCCCCGCCCCCTAATCAGGGCTCAGCTTGTCTCCCAGCACAAAGCCCCTCCAAGCCTCTACACATACATATACTACCAATACAAAACCAAACACACACACAAATAGCTTCTCCTCCAACAGAACTCCCACTCAAAGTCCCCTATTTACAGCTCTGTTTGCTAGCTCCTGTACCGCTGCAGCTGTCTGTGCAGCTGCCTGACTGGCTGCTCCCTTTATAGGACCCCTAGTCAGTGAAGCCCCGCCCCCTAATCAGGGCTCAGCTTCTCTCCCAGGACAAAGCCCCTCCAAGCCTCTACAAATACAGATACCACCAATACAAAACCAAACACACACACAAATACCTTCTCCTCAAACAGAACTCCCACTCAAACTCCCCTGTTTACATCTCTATTTGTTAGCTCCAGTGCCGCTGCACCTGTCTGTGCCGCTGCCTGACTGGTTGGTACCTTTATAGGACCCCTAGTCAGGGAAGCCCCGCCCCCTAATCAGGGCTCAGATTCTCTCCCAGCACAAAGCCTCTACTCATACAGATACTACCAATACAAAACCAAACACACAAATACCTTCTCCTCCAACAGAACTCCCTCTCAAACTCACCTGTTTACAGCTCTGTTTGCTAGCTCCTGTGCCGCTGCAGCTGTCTGTTCCCCTGCATGACTGGCTGCTCCCTTTATAGCACCCCTAGTCAGTGAAGCCCCGCCCCCTAATCAGGGCTCAGCTTCGCTCCCAGCACAAAGCCCCTCCAAGCCTCTACACATACAGATACTAGCAATACAAACCCAAACACACACAAATGCCTTCTCCTCCAACAGAATTCCCACTCAAACTCCCCTGTTTACAGCTCTGTTTGCTAGCTCCAGTGCCGCTGCAGCTGTCTGTGTCGCTGCCTGACTGGCTGCTCCCTTTATAGGACCCCTAGTCAGTGAAGCCCCGCCCCCTAATCAGGGCTCAGCTTCGCTCCCAGCACAAAGCCCCTACACATACAGATACCACCAGCACAAAACCAAACACACACAAATACCTTCTCCTCCAACAGAACTCCCACTCAAACTCCCCTGTTTACAGCTCTGTTTGCTAGCTCCTGTGCCCCTGCAGCTGTCTGTGACGCTGCCTGACTGGCTGCTACAATCATAGGACCCCTAGTCAGCGAAGCCCCGTCCCCTAATCAGGGCTCAGCTTCTCTCCCAGCACAAAGCTCCTCCAAGCCTCTACAAATACAGATACCACCAATACAAAACCAAACACACACACAAATACCTTCTCCTCAAACAGAACTCCCACTCAAACTCCCCTGTTTACAGCTCTATTTGCTAGCTCCAGTGCCGCTGCAGCTGTCTGTGCCGCTGCCTGACTGGCTGGTACCTTTATCGGACCCCTAGTCAGGGAAGCCCCGCCCGCTAATCAGGGCTCAGTTTTCTCCCAGCACAAAGCCCCTACACATACAGATACTACCAATACAAAACCAAACACACACAAATACCTTCTCCTCCAACAGAAGTCCCACTCAAACTCCTCTGTTTACAGCTCTGTTTGCTAGCTCCTGGGCCGCTGCCTGACTGGCTGCAACCTTTATAGGACGCCTAGTCAGTGAAGCCCCGCCCCCTTATCAGGGCTCAGCTTCTCTCCCAGCACAAAGCCTCTACACATACAGATACTACCAATACAAAACCAAACACACACAAACACCTTCTCCTCCAACAGAACTCCCACTCATACTCCCCTGTTTAGAGCTCTGTTTGCTAGCTCGTGTGCCGCTGCCTGACTGGCTTCTACCTTTACAGGACCCCTAGTCAGTGAAGCCCCGCCCCCTAATCAGGGCTCAGCTTCGCTCCCAGCACAAAGCCACTGCAAGCCTCTACACATACAGATACTACCAATACAATACCAAACACACACACAAATACCTTCTCCTCCAACAGAAGTCCCACTCAAACTCCCCTGTTTACAGCTCTGTTTGCTAGCTCCTGTACCGCTGCAGCTGTCTGTGTTGCTGCCTGACTGGCTGCTCCCTTTATATGACCCCTCATCAGTGAAGCCCCGCCCCCTAATCAGGGATCAGCTTCTCTCCCAGCACAAAGCCCCTACACATACAGATACGACCAATACAAAACCAAACACACACAGAAATACCTTCTCCTCAAAGAGAACTCCCACTCAAACTCCCCTGTTTACAGCTCTATTTGCTAGCTCCAGTGCCGCTGCAGATGTCTGTGCCGCTGCCTGACTGGCTGGTACCTTTATAGGACCCCTAGTCAGGGAAGCCCCGCCCCCTAATCAGGGCTCAGCTTCTCTCCCAGCACAAATCCCCTCCTAGCCTCTACACATACAGATACTAGCAATACAAAACCAAACACACACAAATGCCTTCTCCTCCAACAGAATTCCCACTCAAACTCCCCTGTTTACAGCTCTGTTTGCTAGCTCCAGTGCCGCTGCAGCTGTCTGTGCCGCTGTCTGACTGGCTGGTACCTTTATAGGACCCCTAGTCAGTGAAGCCCCGCCCCCTAATCAGGGCTCAGCTTCTCTCCCAGCACAAAGCCCCTACACATACAGATACGACCAATGCAAAACCAAGCACACACAAATACCTTCTCCTCCAACAGAACTCCCACTCAAACTCCCCTGTTTACAGCTCTGTTTGCAAACTCCTGTGCCGCTGCCTGACTGGTTGCTACCTTTATAGGACCCCTAGTCAGGGAAGCCCCGCCCCCTAATCAGGGCTCAGCTTCTCTCCCAGCACGAAGCCCCTACACATACAGATACGACCAATACAAAACCAAGCACACACAAATGCCTTCTCCTCCAACAGAATTCCCACTCAAACTCCCCTGTTTACAGCTCTGTTTGCTAGCTCCTGTGCCGCTGCAGCTGTCTGTGCCGCTGCCTGACTGGCTGCTACCTTTATAGGACCCCTAGTCAGTGAAGCCCGCCCCCTAATCAGGGCTCAGCTTTTCTCCCAGCACAAAGCCCCTCCAAGCCTCTACACATACAGATACTACCAATACGAAACCAAACACACACATATACCTTCTCCTCCAACAGATCTCATACTCAAACTCCCGTGTTTACAGCACTGTTTGCTAGCTGCTGTGCCGCTGCCTGACTGGCTGCTACCTTTATAGGACGCCTAGTCAGTGAAGCCCCGCCCCCTTATCAGGGCTCAGCTTCTCTCCCAGCACAAAGCCTCTACACATACAGATACTACCAATACAAAACCAAACACACACAAACACCTTCTCCTCCAACAGAACTCCCACTCAAACTCCCCTGTTTACAGCTCTGTTTGCTAGCTCCTGTACCGCTGCAGCTGTCTGTGTCGCTGCCTGACTGGCTGCTCCCTTTATAGGACCCCTCGTCAGTGAAGCCCCGCCCCCTAATCAGGGCTCAGCTTCTCTCCCAGCACAAAGCCCCTCCAAGCCTCTACACATACAGATACCACCAATACAAAACCAAACACACACACAAATACCTTTCCTCCAACAGAACTCCCACTCAAACCCCCCTGTTTACAGCTCTCTTTGCTAGCTCCTGTGCCACTGCAGCTGTCTGTGCCGCTGCCTGACTGGCTGCTGCCTTTATAGGACCCCTAGTCAGTGAAGCCCCGCCCCCTAATCAGGGCTCAGCTTCTCTCCCAGCACAAAGCCCCTACACATACAGATACCACCAACACAAAACCGAACACACACAAATACCTTCTCCTCCAACAGAACTCCCACTCAAACTCCCCTGTTTACAGCTCAGTTTGCTAGCTCCTGTATCGCTGCAGCTGTCTGTCCAGCTGCCTGACTGGCTGCTCCCTTTATAGGACCCCTAGTCAGTGAAGCCCCGCCCCCTAATCAGGGCTCAGCTTCTCTCCCAGCACAAAGCCCCTCCAAGCCTCTACACATACAGATACTACCAATACAAAACCAAACAAACACAAATACCTTCTCCTCCAACAGAACTCCCACTCAAACTCCCCTGTTTACAGCTCAGTTTGCAAGCTCCTGTGCCACTGCAGCTGTCTGTGCCGCTGCCTGACTGGCTGCTACCTTTATAGGACCCCTAGTCAGTGAAGCCCCGCCCCCTAGTCAGGGCTCAGCTTCGCTTCCAGCACAAAGCCCCTCCAAGCCTCTACACATACAGATACTACCAATACAAAACCAAACACACACACAAATACCTTCTCCTCCAACCGAACTCCCACTCAAACTCCCCTGTTTACAGCTCTGTTTGCTAGCTCCTGTACCGCTGCAGCTGTCTGTGCAGCTGCCTGACTGGCTGCTCCGCTTATAGGACCCCTAGTCAGTGAAGCCCCCCCCCCTAATCAGGGCTCAGCTTCTCTCCCAGCACAAAGCCCCTACACATACAGATACCACGAATACAAAACCAAACAAACACAAATACCTTCTCCTCCAACAGAACTCCCACTCAAACTCCCCTGTTTCCAGCTCAGTTTGCAAGCTCCTGTGCCACTGCAGCTGTCTGTGCCGCTGCCTGACTGGCTGCTACCTTTACAGGACCCCTAGTCAGTGAAGCCCCGCCCCCTAATCAGGGCTCAGCTTCGCTCCCAGCACAAAGCCCCTCCAAGCCTCTACACATACAGATACTAGCAATACAAACCCAAACACACACAAATGCCTTCTCCTCCAACAGAATTCCCACTCAAACTCCCCTGTTTACAGCTCTGTTTGCTAGCTCCAGTGCCGCTGCAGCTGTCTGTGCCGCTGTCTGACTGGCTGGTACCTTTATAGGACCCCTAGTCAGGGAAGCCCCGCCCCCTTATCAGGGCTCAGCTTCTCTCCCAGCACAAAGCCTCTACACATACAGATACTACCAATACAAAACCAAACACACACAAACACCTTCTCCTCCGACAGAACTCCCACTCATACTCCCCTGTTTAGAGCTCTGTTTGCTAGCTCCTGTGCCGCTGCCTGACTGGCTGCTATCTTTCTAGGACCCCTAGTCAATGAAGCCCCGCCCCCTAATCAGGGCTCAGCTTTTCTCCCAGCACAAAGACCCTACACATACAGATACTACCAATACAAAACCAAACACACACAAATACCTTCCCTTCCAACAGAACTCCCACTCAAACTCCCCTGTTTACAGCTCTGTTTGCTAGCTCCTGTACCGCTGCAGCTGTCTGTGTCGCTGCCTGACTGGCTGCTCCCTTTATAGGACCCCTAGTCAGTGAAGCCCCGCCCCCTAATCAGGGCTCAGCTTCGCTCCCAGCACAAAGCCCCTACACATACAGATACCACCAGCACAAAACCAAACACACACACAAATACCTTCTCCTCCAACAGAACTCCCACTCAAACTCCCCTGTTTACAGCTCTATTTGCTAGCTCCAGTGCCGCTGCAGCTGTCTGTGCCGCTGCCTGACTGGCTGGTACCTTTATCGGACCCCTAGTCAGGGAAGCCCCGCCCGCTAATCAGGGCTCAGTTTTCTCCCAGCACAAAGCCCCTACACATACAGATACTACCAATACAAAAGCAAACACACACAAATACCTTCTCCTCCAACAGAAGTCCCACTCATACTCCCCTGTTTACAGCTCTGTTTGCTAGCTCCTGGGCCGCTGCCTGACTGGCTGCTACCTTTATAGGACGCCTAGTCAGTGAAGCCCCGCCCCCTTATCAGGGCTCAGCTTCTCTCCCAGCACAAAGCCCCTACACATACAGATACTACCAATACAAAACCAAACACACACAAACACCTTCTCCTCCAACAGAACTCCCACTCATACTCCCCTGTTTAGAGCTCTGTTTGCTAGCTCCTGTGCCGCTGCCTGACTGGCTGCTATCTTTCTAGGACCCCTAGTCAGTGAAGCCCCGCCCCCTAATCAGGGCTCAGCTTCTCTCCCAGCACAAAGCCCCTCCAAGCCTCTACACATACAGATACTACCAATACAAAACCAAACAAACACAAATACCTTCTCCTCCAACAGAACTCCCACTCAAACTCCCCTGTTTACAGCTCAGTTTGCAAGCTCCTGTGCCACTGCAGCTGTCTGTGCCGCTGCCTGACTGGCTGCTACCTTTATAGGACCCCTAGTCAGTGAAGCCCCGCCCCCTAATCAGGGCTCAGCTTCGCTTCCAGCACAAAGCCCCTCCAAGCCTCTACACATACAGATACTACCAATACAAAACCAAACACACACACAAATACCTTCTCCTCCAACCGAACTCCCACTCAAACTCCCCTGTTTACAGCTCTGTTTGCTAGCTCCTGTACCGCTGCAGCTGTCTGTGCAGCTGCCTGACTGGCTGCTCCGCTTATAGGACCCCTAGTCAGTGAAGCCCCCCCCCCTAATCAGGGCTCAGCTTCTCTCCCAGCACAAAGCCCCTACACATACAGATACCACGAATACAAAACCAAACAAACACAAATACCTTCTCCTCCAACAGAACTCCCACTCAAACTCCCCTGTTTCCAGCTCAGTTTGCAAGCTCCTGGGCCACTGCAGCTGTCTGTGCCGCTGCCTGACTGGCTGCTACCTTTACAGGACCCCTAGTCAGTGAAGCCCCGCCCCCTAATCAGGGCTCAGCTTCGCTCCCAGCACAAAGCCCCTCCAAGCCTCTACACATACAGATACTAGCAATACAAACCCAAACACACACAAATGCCTTCTCCTCCAACAGAATTCCCACTCAAACTCCCCTGTTTACAGCTCTGTTTGCTAGCTCCAGTGCCGCTGCAGCTGTCTGTGCCGCTGTCTGACTGGCTGGTACCTTTATAGGACCCCTAGTCAGGGAAGCCCCGCCCCCTTATCAGGGCTCAGCTTCTCTCCCAGCACAAAGCCTCTACACATACAGATACTACCAATACAAAACCAAACACACACAAACACCTTCTCCTCCGACAGAACTCCCACTCATACTCCCCTGTTTAGAGCTCTGTTTGCTAGCTCCTGTGCCGCTGCCTGACTGGCTGCTATCTTTCTAGGACCCCTAGTCAATGAAGCCCCGCCCCCTAATCAGGGCTCAGCTTTTCTCCCAGCACAAAGACCCTACACATACAGATACTACCAATACAAAACCAAACACACACAAATACCTTCCCTTCCAACAGAACTCCCACTCAAACTCCCCTGTTTACAGCTCTGTTTGCTAGCTCCTGTACCGCTGCAGCTGTCTGTGTCGCTGCCTGACTGGCTGCTCCCTTTATAGGACCCCTAGTCAGTGAAGCCCCGCCCCCTAATCAGGGCTCAGCTTCGCTCCCAGCACAAAGCCCCTACACATACAGATACCACCAGCACAAAACCAAACACACACACAAATACCTTCTCCTCCAACAGAACTCCCACTCAAACTCCCCTGTTTACAGCTCTATTTGCTAGCTCCAGTGCCGCTGCAGCTGTCTGTGCCGCTGCCTGACTGGCTGGTACCTTTATCGGACCCCTAGTCAGGGAAGCCCCGCCCGCTAATCAGGGCTCAGTTTTCTCCCAGCACAAAGCCCCTACACATACAGATACTACCAATACAAAAGCAAACACACACAAATACCTTCTCCTCCAACAGAAGTCCCACTCATACTCCCCTGTTTACAGCTCTGTTTGCTAGCTCCTGGGCCGCTGCCTGACTGGCTGCTACCTTTATAGGACGCCTAGTCAGTGAAGCCCCGCCCCCTTATCAGGGCTCAGCTTCTCTCCCAGCACAAAGCCTCTACACATACAGATACTACCAATACAAAACCAAACACACACAAACACCTTCTCCTCCAACAGAACTCCCACTCATACTCCCCTGTTTAGAGCTCTGTTTGCTAGCTCCTGTGCCGCTGCCTGACTGGCTGCTATCTTTCTAGGACCCCTAGTCAGTGAAGCCCCGCCCCCTAATCAGGGCTCTGCTTTTCTCCCAGCACAAAGACCCTACACATACAGATACTACCAATACAAAACCAAACACACAAATACCTTCTCTTCCAACAGAACTCCCACTCAAACTCCCCTGTTTACAGCTCTGTTTCCTAGCTCCTGTACCGCTGCAGCTGTCTGTGTCGCTGCCTGACTGGCTGCTCCCTTTATAGGACCCCTAGTCAGTGAAGCCCCGCCCCCTAATCAGGGCTCAGCTTCTCTCCCAGCACAAAGCCCCTCCAAGCCTCTACACATACAGATACTACCAATACAAAACCAAACACAAACACAAATACCTTCTCCTCCAACAGAACCCCCTCTCAAACTCACCTGTTTACAGCTCTGTTTGCTAGCTCCTGTGCCGCTGCAGCTGTCTGTTCCCCTGCCTGACTGGCTGCTCCCTTTATAGGACCCCTAGTCAGTGAAGCCCCGCCCCCTAATCAGGGCTCAGCTTTTCTCCCAGCACAAAGCCCCTACACATACAGATACTACCAATACAAAACCAAACACACACAAATACCTTCTCCTCCAACAGAACTCCCACTCAAACTCCCCTGTTTACAGCTCTGTTTGCTAGCTCCTGTGCTGCTGCCTGACTGGCTGCTACCTTTATAGGACCCCTAGTCAGTGAAGCCCCGCCCCCTAATCAGGGCTCAGCTTCTCTCCCAGCACAAAGACCCTCCAAGCCTCTACACATACAGATACTACCAATACAAAACCAAACAAACACAAATACCTTCTCCTCCAACAGAACTCCCACTCAAACTCCCCTGTTTACAGCTCAGTTTGCAAGCTCCTGTGCCACTGCAGCTGTCTGTGCCGCTGCCTGACTGGCTGCTACCTTTATAGGACCCCTCGTCAGTGAAGCCCCGCCCCCTAATCAGGGCTCAGCTTCTCTCCCAGCACAAAGCCCCTCCAAGCCTCTACACATACAGATACCACCAATACAAAACCAAACACACACACAAATACCTTCTCCTCCAACAGAACTCCCACTCAAACTCCCCTGTTTACAGCTCTGTTTGCTAGCTCCTGTACCGCTGCAGCTGTCTGTGCAGCTGCCTGACTGGCTGCTCCGCTTATAGGACCCCTAGTCAGTGAAGCCCCCCCCCAATCAGGGCTCAGCTTCTCTCCCAGCACAAAGCCCCTACACATACAGATACCACGAATACAAAACCAAACACACACAAATACCTTCTCCTGCAACAGAACTCCCACTCAAACTCCCCTGTTTACAGCTCTGTTTGCTAGCTCCTGTGCCGCTGCAGCTGTCTGTGCCACTGCCTGACTGGCTGCTACCTTTACAGGACCCCTAGTCAGTGAAGCCCCGCCCCCTAATCAGGGCTCAGCTTCGCTCCCAGCACAAAGCCACTGCAAGCCTCTACACATACAGATACTACCAATACAATACCAAACACACACACAAATACCTTCTCCTCCAACAGAAGTCCCACTCAAACTCCCCTGTTTACAGCTCTGTTTGCTAGCTCCTGTACCGCTGCAGCTGTCTGTGTTGCTGCCTGACTGGCTGCTCCCTTTATATGACCCCTCATCAGTGAAGCCCCGCCCCCTAATCAGGGCTCAGCTTCTCTCCCAGCACAAAGCCCCTACACATACAGATACGACCAATACAAAACCAAACACACACAGAAATACCTTCTCCTCAAAGAGAACTCCCACTCAAACTCCCCTGTTTACAGCTCTATTTGCTAGCTCCAGTGCCGCTGCAGATGTCTGTGCCGCTGCCTGACTGGCTGGTACCTTTGTAGGACCCCTAGTCAGGGAAGCCCCGCCCCCTAATCAGGGCTCAGCTTCTCTCCCAGCACAAATCCCCTCCTAGCCTCTACACATACAGATACTAGCAATACAAAACCAAACACACACAAATGCCTTCTCCTCCAACAGAATTCCCACTCAAACTCCCCTGTTTACAGCTCTGTTTGCTAGCTCCAGTGCCGCTGCAGCTGTCTGTGCCGCTGTCTGACTGGCTGGTACCTTTATAGGACCCCTAGTCAGGGAAGCCCCGCCCCCTAATCAGGGCTCAGCTTCTCTCCCAGCACAAAGCCCCTACACATACAGATACTACCAATACGAAACCAAACACACACATATACCTTCTCCTCCAACAGATCTCCCACTCAAACTCCCGTGTTTACAGCACTGTTTGCTAGCTGCTGTGCCGCTGCCTGACTGGCTGCTACCTTTATAGGACGCCTAGTCAGTGAAGCCCCGCCCCCTAATCAGGGCTCAGCTTCTCTCCCAGCACAAAGCCCCTACACATACAGATACCACCAACACAAAACCAAACGCACACAAATACCTTCTCCTCCAACAGAACTCCCACTCAAACACCCCTGTTTACAGCTCTGTTTGCTAGCTCCTGTACCGCTGCAGCTGTCTGTGCAGCTGCCTGACTGGCTGCTCCCTTTATAGGACCCCTAGTCAGTGAAGCCCCGCCCCCTAATCAGGGCTCAGCTTCTCTAGCAGCACAAAGCCCCTACACATACAGATACCACCAATACAAAACCAAGCACACACACAAATACCTTCTCCTTCAACAGAACTCCCACTCAAACTCCCCTGTTTACAGCACTGTTTGCTAGCTCCTGTGCCACTGCAGCTGTCTGTGCCGCTGCCTGACTGGCTGCTGCCTTTATAGGACCCCTAGTCAGTGAAGCCCCGCCCCCTAATCAGGGCTCAGCTTCTCTCCCAGCACAAAGCCCCTACACATACAGATACCACCAACACAAAACCAAACACACACAAATACCTTCTCCTCCAACAGAACTCCCACTCAAACTCCCCTGTTTACAGCTCAGTTTGCTAGCTCCTGTATCGCTGCAGCTGTCTGTCCAGCTGCCTGACTGGCTGCTCCCTTTATAGGACCCCTAGTCAGTGAAGCCCCGCCCCCTAATCAGGGCTCAGCTTCTCTCCCAGCACAAAGCCCCTCCAAGCCTCTACACATACAGATACTACCAATACAAAACCAAACAAACACAAATACCTTCTCCTCCAACAGAACTCCCACTCAAACTCCCCTGTTTACAGCTCAGTTTGCAAGCTCCTGTGCCACTGCAGCTGTCTGTGCCGCTGCCTGACTGGCTGCTACCTTTATAGGACCCCTAGTCAGTGAAGCCCCGCCCCCTAATCAGGGCTCAGCTTCGCTTCCAGCACAAAGCCCCTCCAAGCCTCTACACATACAGATACTACCAATACAAAACCAAACACACACACAAATACCTTCTCCTCCAACCGAACTCCCACTCAAACTCCCCTGTTTACAGCTCTGTTTGCTAGCTCCTGTACCGCTGCAGCTGTCTGTGTCGCTGCCTGACTGGCTGCTCCCTTTATAGGACCCCTAGTCAGTGAAGCCCCGCCCCCTAATCAGGGCTCAGCTTCGCTTCCAGCACAAAGCCCCTCCAAGCCTCTACACATACAGATACTACCAATACAAAACCAAACACACACACAAATACCTTCTCCTCCAACCGAACTCCCACTCAAACTCCCCTGTTTACAGCTCTGTTTGCTAGCTCCTGTACCGCTGCAGCTGTCTGTGCAGCTGCCTGACTGGCTGCTCCGCTTATAGGACCCCTAGTCAGTGAAGCCCCCCCCCAATCAGGGCTCAGCTTCTCTCCCAGCACAAAGCCCCTACACATACAGATACCACGAATACAAAACCAAACACACACAAATACCTTCTCCTGCAACAGAACTCCCACTCAAACTCCCCTGTTTACAGCTCTGTTTGCTAGCTCCTGTGCCGCTGCAGCTGTCTGTGCCGCTGCCTGACTGGCTGCTACCTTTACAGGACCCCTAGTCAGTGAAGCCCCGCCCCCTAATCAGGGCTCAGCTTCGCTCAAAGCACAAAGCCACTGCAAGCCTCTACACATACAGATACTACCAATGCAATACCAAACACACACACAAATACCTTCTCCTCCAACAGAAGTCCCACTCAAACTCCCCTGTTTACAGCTCTGTTTGCTAGCTCCTGTACCGCTGCAGCTGTCTGTGTTGCTGCCTGACTGGCTGCTCCCTTTGTATGACCCCTCATCAGTGAAGCCCGGCCCCCTAATCAGGGCTCAACTTCTCTCCCAGCACAAAGCCCCTACACATACAGATACCACCAATACAAAACCAAACACACACAGAAATACCTTCTCCTCAAAGAGAACTCCCACTCAAACTCCCCTGTTTACAGCTCTATTTGCTAGCTCCAGTGCCGCTGCAGATGTCTGTGCCGCTGCCTGACTGGCTGGTACCTTTATAGGACCCCTAGTCAGGGAAGCCCCGCCCCCTAATCAGGGCTCAGCTTCTCTCCCAGCACAAATCCCCTCCAAGCCTCTACACATACAGATACTAGCAATACAAAACCAAACACACACAAATGCCTTCTCCTCCAACAGAATTCCCACTCAAACTCCCCTGTTTACAGCTCTGTTTGCTAGCTCCAGTGCCGCTGCAGCTGTCTGTGCCGCTGTCTGACTGGCTGGTACCTTTATAGGACCCCTAGTCAGTGAAGCCCCGCCCCCTAATCAGGGCTCAGCTTTTCTCCCAGCACAAAGCCCCTCCAAGCCTCTACACATACAGATACTACCAATGCGAAACCAAACACACACATATACCTTCTCCTCCAACAGATCTCCCACTCAAACTCCCGTGTTTACAGCACTGTTTGCTAGCTGCTGTGCCGCTGCCTGACTGGCTGCTACCTTTATAGGACGCCTAGTCAGTGAAGCCCCGCCCCCTTATCAGGGCTCAGCTTCTCTCCCAGCACAAAGCCTCTACACATACAGATACTACCAATACAAAACCAAACACACACAAACACCTTCTCCTCCAACAGAACTCCCACTCAAACTCCCCTGTTTACAGCTCTGTTTGCTAGCTCCTGTACCGCTGCAGCTGTCTGTGTCGCTGCCTGACTGGCTGCTCCCTTTATAGGACCCCTCGTCAGTGAAGCCCCGCCCCTAATCAGGGCTCAACTTCTCTCCCAGCACAAAGCCCCTCCAAGCCTCTACACATACAGATACCACCAATACAAAACCAAACACACACACAAATACCTTTCCTCCAACAGAACTCCCACTCAAACCCCCCTGTTTACAGCTCTCTTTGCTAGCTCCTGTATCGCTGCAGCTGTCTGTCCAGCTGCCTGACTGGCTGCTCCCTTTATAGGACCCCTAGTCAGTGAAGCCCCCCCCCTAATCAGGGCTCAGCTTCTCTCCCAGCACAGAGCCCCTACACATACAGATACCACCAATACAAAACCAAACACACACAAATACCTTCTCCTCCAACAGAAGTCCCACTCAAACTCCCCTGTTTACAGCTCTGTTTGCTAGCTCCTGTGCCCCTGCAGCTGTCTGTGACGCTGCCTGACTGGCTGCTACAATCATAGGACCCCGAGTCAGCGAAGCCCCGTCCCCTAATCAGGGATCAGCTTCTCTCCCAGCACAAAGCTCCTCCAAGCCTCTACAAACACAGATAGCACAAATACAAAACCAGACACACACACAAATACCTTCTCCTCAAACAGAACTCCCACTCAAACTCCCCTGTTTACAGCTCAGTTTGCAAGCTCCTGTGCCACTGCAGCTGTCTGTGCCGCTGCCTGACTGGCTGCTAGCTTTATAGGACCCCTAAACAGGGAAGCCCCGCCCCCTAATCAGGGCTCAGCTTCTCTCCCAGCACAAAGCCCCTCCAAGCCTCTACACATACAGATACTACGAATACAAAACCAAACAAACACAAATACCTTCTCCTCCAACAGAACTCCCACTCAAACTCCCGTCTTTACAGCTATATTTGCTAGCTCCAGTGCCGCTGCAGATGTCTGTGCCGCTGCCTGATTGGCTGGTACCTTTATAGGACCCCTAGTCAGGGAAGCCCCGCCCCCTAATCAGGGCTCAGCTTCTCTCCCAGCACAAAGCCCCTACACATACAGATACTACCAATACACCACCAAGCACACACAAATACCTTCTCCTCCAACAGAACTCCCACTCAAACTCCCCTGTTTACAGCTCTGTTTGCTAGCTCCTGTGCCCCTGCAGCTGTCTGTGCCGCTGCCTTACTGGCCGCAACCTTTATAGGACCCCTAGTCAGTGAAGCCCCGCCCCCTAATCAGGGCTCAGCTTTTCTCCCAGCACAAAGCCCCTCCAAGCCTCTACACATACAGATACTACCAATACGAAACCAAACACACACATATACCTTCTCCTCCAACAGAACTCCCACTCAAACTCCCGTGTTTACAGCACTGTTTGCTAGCTGCTGTGCCGCTGCCTGACTGGCTGCTACCATTATAGGACGCCTAGTCAGTGAAGCCCCGCCCCCTTATCAGGGCTCAGCTTCTCTCCCAGCACAAAGCCTCTACACATACAGATACTACCAATACAAAACCAAACACACACAAATACCTCCTCCTCCAACAGAAGTCCCACTCAAACTCCCCTGTGTACAGCTCTGTTTGCTAGCTCCTGTGCTGCTGCCTGACTGGCTGCTACCTTTATAGGACGCCTAGTCAGTGAAGCCCCGCCCCCTTATCAGGGCTCAGCTTCTCTCCCAGCACAAAGCCTCTACACATACAGATACTACCAATACAAAACCAAACACACACAAACACCTTCTCCTCCGACAGAACTCCCACTCATACTCCCCTGTTTAGAGCTCTGTTTGCTAGCTCCTGTGCCGCTGCCTGACTGGCTGCTCCCTTTATAGGACCCCTAGTCAGTGAAGCCCCGCCCCCTAATCAGGGCTCAGCTTCTCTCGCAGCACAAAGCCCCTACACATACAGATACCACCAATACAAAACCAAACACACACACAAATGCCTTCTCCTCCAACAGAACTCCCTCTCAAACTCCCCTGTTTACAGCTCTATTTGCTAGCTCCAGTGCCGCTGCAGCTGTCTGTGCCGCTGCCTGACTGGCTGGTACCTTTACAGGACCCCTAGTCAGGGAAGCCCCGCCCGCTAATCAGGGCTCAGCTTTTCTCCCAGCACAAAGCCCCTACACATACAGATACTACCAAAACAAAACCAAACACACACAAATACCTTCTCCTCCAACAGAAGTCCCACTCAAACTCCCGTGTTTACAGCTCTGTTTGCTAGCTCCTGTGCCGCTGCCTGACTGGCTGCTACCTTTATAGGACGCCTAGTCAGTGAAGCCCCGCCCCCTTATCAGGGCTCAGCTTCTCTCCCAGCACAAAGCCTCTACACATACAGATACTACCAATACAAAACCAAACACACACAAACACCTTCTCCTCCAACAGAACTCCCACTCATACTCCCCTGTTTACAGCTCTGTTTGCTAGCTCCTGTACCGCTGCAGCTGTCTGTGCAGCTGCCTGACTGGCCGCTCCCTTTATAGGACCCCTAGTCAGTGAAGCCCCGCCCCCTAATCAGGGCTCAGCTTCTCTCCCAGCACAAAGCCCCTACACATACAGATACTACCAATACAAAACCAAACACACACAAATACCTTCTCCTCCAACAGAACTCCCACTCAAACTCCCCTGTTTACAGCTCTGTTTGCTAGCTCCTGTGCCGCTGCAGCTGTCTGTGCCGCTGCCTGCCTGGCTGCTCCCTTTCTAGGACCCCTAGTCAGTGAAGCCCCGCCCCCTAATCAGGGCTCAGCTTCTCTCCCAGCACAAAGCCCCTCCAAGCCTCTACACATACAGATACTACCAATACAAAAACACACACAAACACCTTCTCCTCCAACAGAACTCCCACTCAAACTCCCCTGTTTAGAGCTCTGTTTGCTAGCTCCTGTGCCGCTGCAGCTGTCTGTGCCGCTACCTTTATAGGACCCCTAGTCAGTGAAGCCAAGCCCCCTAATCAGGGCTCAGCTTCTCTCCCAGCACAAAGCCCCTACACATCCAGATACTACCAATACAAAACCAAACACACACAAATAGCTTCTCCTCCAACGGAACTCCCACTCAAACTCCCCTGTTTACAGCTCTGTTTGCTAGCTCCTGTGCCACTGCAGCTGTCTGTGCCGCTGCCTGATTGGCTGGTACCTTTATAGGACCCCTAGTCAGGGAAGCCCCGCCCCCTAATCAGGGCTCAGCTTCTCTCCCAGCACAAAGCCCCTACACATACAGATACTACCAATACACCACCAAGCACACACAAATACCTTCTCCTCCAACAGAACTCCCACTCAAACTCCCCTGTTTACAGCTCTGTTTGCTAGCTCCTGTGCCCCTGCAGCTGTCTGTGCCGCTGCCTTACTGGCTGCAACCTTTATAGGACCCCTAGTCAGTGAAGCCCCGCCCCCTAATCAGGGCTCAGCTTTTCTCCCAGCACAAAGCCCCTCCAAGCCTCTACACATACAGATACTACCAATACGAAACCAAACACACACATATACCTTCTCCTCCAACAGAACTCCCACTCAAACTCCCGTGTTTACAGCACTGTTTGCTAGCTGCTGTGCCGCTGCCTGACTGGCTGCTACCTTTATAGGACGCCTAGTCAGTGAAGCCCCGCCCCCTTATCAGGGCTCAGCTTCTCTCCCAGCACAAAGCCTCTACACATACAGATACTACCAATACAAAACCAAACACACACAAATACCTCCTCCTCCAACAGAAGTCCCACTCAAACTCCCCTGTGTACAGCTCTGTTTGCTAGCTCCTGTGCTGCTGCCTGACTGGCTGCTACCTTTATAGGACGCCTAGTCAGTGAAGCCCCGCCCCCTTATCAGGGCTCAGCTTCTCTCCCAGCACAAAGCCTCTACACATACAGATACTACCAATACAAAACCAAACACACACAAACACCTTCTCCTCCGACAGAACTCCCACTCATACTCCCCTGTTTAGAGCTCTGTTTGCTAGCTCCTGTGCCGCTGCCTGACTGGCTGCTCCCTTTATAGGACCCCTAGTCAGTGAAGCCCCGCCCCCTAATCAGGGCTCAGCTTCTCTCCCAGCACAAAGCCCCTACACATACAGATACCACCAATACAAAACCAAACACACACACAAATACCTTCTCCTCCAACAGAACTCCCACTCAAACTCCCCTGTTTACAGCTCTATTTGTTAGCTCCAGTGCCGCTGCAGCTGTCTGTGCCGCTGCCTGACTGGTTGGTACCTTTATAGGACCCCTAGTCAGGGAAGCCCCGCCCCCGAATCAGGGCTCAGATTCTCTCCCAGCACAAAGCCTCTACTCATACAGATACTACCAATACAAAACCAAACACACAAATACCTTCTCCTCCAACAGAACTCCCTCTCAAACTCACCTGTTTACAGCTCTGTTTGATAGCTCCTGTGCTGCTGCCTGACTGGCTGCTCCCTTTATAAGAACCCTCGTCAGTGAAGCCCCGCCCCCTAATCAGGGCTCAGCTTCTCTCCCAGCACAAAGCCCCTCCAAGCCTCTACACATACAGATACCACCAATACAAAACCAAACACACACACAAATGCCTTCTCCTCCAACAGAACTCCCTCTCAAACTCCCCTGTTTACAGCTCTATTTGCTAGCTCCAGTGCCGCTGCAGCTGTCTGTGCCGCTGCCTGACTGGCTGGTACCTTTACAGGACCCCTAGTCAGGGAAGCCCCGCCCGCTAATCAGGGCTCAGCTTTTCTCCCAGCACAAAGCCCCTACACATACAGATACTACCAATACAAAACCAAACACACACAAATACCTTCTCCTCCAACAGAAGTCCCACTCAAACTCCCCTGTTTACAGCTCTGTTTGCTAGCTCCTGTGCCGCTGCCTGACTGGCTGCTACCTTTATAGGACGCCTAGTCAGTGAAGCCCCGCCCCCTTATCAGGGCTCAGCTTCTCTCCCAGCACAAAGCCTCTACACATACAGATACTACCAATACAAAACCAAACACACACAAACACCTTCTCCTCCAACAGAACTCCCACTCATACTCCCCTGTTTACAGCTCTGTTTGCTAGCTCCTGTAGCGCTGCAGCTGTCTGTGCAGCTGCCTGACTGGCTGCTCCCTTTATAGGACCCCTAGTCAGTGAAGCCCCGCCCCCTAATCAGGGCTCAGCTTCTCTCCCAGCACAAAGCCCCTACACATACAGATACTACCAATACAAAACCAAACACACACAAATAGCTTCTCCTCCAACGGAACTCCCACTCAAACTCCCCTGTTTAGAGCTCTGTTTGCTAGCTCCTGTGCCGCTGCAGCTGTGTGTGCCGCTACCTTTATAGGACCCCTAGTCAGTGAAGCCCCGCCCCCGAATCAGGGCTCAGCTTCTCTCCCAGCACAAAGCCCCTACACATACATATACTACCAATACAAAACCAAACACACACAAATAGCTTCTCCTCCAACGGAACTCCCACTCAAACTCCCCTGTTTACAGCTCTGTTTGCTAGCTCCTGTGCCACTGCAGCTGTCTGTGCCGCTGCCTGACTGGCTGCTCCCTTTATAGGACCCCTAGTCAGTGAAGCCCCGCCCCCTAATCACGGCTCAGCTTCTCTCCCAGCACAAAGCCCCTCCAAGCCTCTACACATACAGATACTACCAATACAAAAACACACACAAACACAAATACCTTCTCCTCCAACAGAACTCCAACTCAAACTCCCCTGTTTATAGCTCTGTTTGCTAGCTCCTGTGCCACTGCAGCTGTCTGTGCCGCTGCCTGACTGGCTGCTACCTTCATAGGACCCCTAGTCAGTGAAGCCCCGCCCCCGAATCAGGGCTCAGCTTCTCTCCCAGCACAAAGCCCCTACACATACAGGTACTACCAATCCAAACCAAACACACACACATACGTTCTCCTCCAACAGAACTCCCACTCAAACTCCCCTGTTTACAGCTCTTTTTGCTAGCTCCTGTGCCCCTGCAGCTGTCTGTGCTGTTGCCTGACTGGCTGCTCCCTTTATAGGACCCCTAGTCAGTGAAGCCCCGCCCCCTAATCAGGGCTCAGCTTCTCTCCCAGCACAAAGCCCCTAAACATACAGGTACTACCAATACAAAACCAAACACACACAAATACCTTCTCCTCGAACAGAACTCCCACTCAAACTCCCCTGCTTACAGCTCTGTTTGCTAGCTTCTGTGCCACTGCAGCTGTCTGTGCTGCTTCCTGACTGGCTGCTACCTTCATAGGACCCCTAGTCAGTGAAGCCCCGCCCCCTAATCAGGGCTCAGCTTCTCTCCCAGCACAAAGCCCCTAAACATACAGGTACTACCAATACAAAACCAAACACACACAAATACCTTCTCCTCCAACAGAACTCCCACTCAAACTCCCCTGTTTACAGCTCTGTTTGCTAGCTCCTGTGCCGCTGCCTGACTGGCTGCTCCCTTTATAGGACCCCTAGTCAGTGAAGCCCCGCCCCCTAATCAGGGCTCAGCTTCTCTCCCAGCACAAAGCCCCTACACATACAGATACTACCAATACAAAACCAAACACACACAAATAACTTCTCCTCCAACAGGGGAGTTTGAGTGGGAGTTCTGTTTACAGCTCTGTTTGCTAGCTCCTGTGACGCTGCAGCTGTCTGTGCCGCTGCCTGACTGGCTGCTACCTTTATAGGACCCCTAGTCAGTGAAGCCCCGCCCCCTAATCACGGCTCAGATTCTCTCCCAGCACAAAGCCCCTACAAATACAGATACTAAAAATACAAAACCAAACACACACAAATACGTTCTCCTCCAACAGAACTCCCACTCAAACTCCCCTGTTTACAGCTCTGTTTGTTAGCTCCTGTGCCGCTGCCTGACTGGCTGCTATCTTTACAGGACCCCTAGTCAGGGAAGCCCTGCCCCCTAACCAGGGCTCAGCTTCTCTCCCAGCACAAAGCCCCTACACATACAGATACCACCAATACAAAACCAGACACGCAAAAATAACTTCTCCTCCAACAGGGGAGTTTGAGTGGGAGTTCTGTTTACAGCTCTGTTTGCTAGCTCCTGTGACGCTGCAGCTGTCTGTGCCGCTGCCTGACTGGCTGCTATCTTTACAGGACCCCTAGTCAGGGAAGCCCTGCCCCCTAACCAGGGCTCAGCTTCTCTCCCAGCACAAAGCCCCTACACATACAGGTACTACCAATCCAAACCAAACACACACACATACGTTCTCCTCCAACAGAACTCCCACTCAAACTCCCCTGTTTACAGCTCTGTTTGTTAACTCCTGTGCCGCTGCCTGACTGGCTGCTACCTTTATAGGACCCCTAGTCAGGCAAGCCTCGCCCCCTAATCAGGGCTCAGCTTCTCTCCCAGCACAAAGCCCCTACACATACAGATACTACCAATACAAAACCAAACACACACAAACACCTTCTCCTCCAACAGAACTCCCACTCAAACGCCCCTGTTTACAGCTCTGTTTGCTAGGTCCTGTTCCGCTGCAGCTGTCTGTGCCGCTTCCTGACTGGCTGCTCCCTTTTTAGGACCCCTAGTCAGTGAAGACCCGCCCCCTAATCAGGGCTCAGCTTCTCTCCCAGCACAAAGCCCCTCCAAGCCTCTACACATACAGATACTACCAGTACAAAACCAAACACACACACAAATACCTTCTCCTCAAACAGAACTCTCACTCAAACTCCCCTCTTTACAGCTCTGTTTGCTAGCTCCTGTACCGCTGCCTGACTGGCTGCTCCCTTTATAGGACCACTAGTCAGTGAAGCCCCGCCCCTAATCAGGGCTCAGCTTCTCTCCCAGCACAAAGCCCCTCCAAGCCTCTGCACATACAGATACTACGAATGCAAAAACACACACAAACACCTTCTCCTCCAACAGAACTCCAACTCAAACTCCCCTGTTTACAGCTCTCTTTGCTAGCTCCTGTGCCGCTGCCTGACTGGCTGCTACCTTTATAGGACCCCTAGTCAGTGAAGCCCCGCCCCATAATCAGGGCTCAGCTTCTCTCCCAGCACAAAGCCCCTACACATCCAGATACTACCAATACAAAACCAAACAAACACAAATACCTTCTCCTCCAACGGAACTCCCACTCAAACTCCCCTGTTTACAGCTGTGTTTGCTAGCTCCTGTGCTGCTGAAGCTGTCTGTGCCGCTGCCTGACTGGCTGCTACCTTTATAGGACCCCTAGTCAGTGAAGCCCCGCCTCCTATCAGGGCTCAACTTCTCTCCCAGCACAAAGCCCCTACACATACAGATACTACCAATACAAAACCAAACACACAGAAATACCTACTCCTCCAGCAGAACTCCCACTCAAACTCCCCTGTTTACAGATCTGTTTGCTAGCTCCTGTGCCGCTGCAGCTGTCTGTGCCGCTACCTTTATAGGACCCCTAGTCAGTGAAGCCCCGCCCCCTATCAGGGCTCAGCTTCTCTCCCAGCACAAAGCCCCTACACATACAGATACTACCAATACAAAACCAAACACACACAAACCTCTTCTCCTCCAACAGAACTCCCACTCCAACTCCCCTGTTTACAGCTCTGTTTGCTAGCTCCCGTGCCGCTGCAGTTGTCTGTGCCGCTGCCTGACTGGCTGCTACCTTTATAGGACACCTAGTCAGGGAAGCCCCGCCCCCTAATCAGGGCTCACCTTCTCTCCCAGCACAAAGCCCCTACACATACAGATACTACCAATACAAAACCAAGCACACACACACACACAAATACCTTCTCCTCCAAAAGAACTCCCACTCAAACTCCCGTGTTTCCAGCTCTGTTTGCTAGCTCCTGTGCCGCAGCAGCTCTCTTTGCCGCTGCCTGACTGGCTGCTACCTTTATAGGACCCCTAGTCAGGGAAGCCCCACCCCCTAATCAGGGCTCAGCTTCTCTCCCAGCACGAAGCCTCTACACATACAGATACTGACAATACAAAACCAAACACACAAACACAAATACCTTCTCCTCCTACAGAACTCCCACTCAAACTCCCCTGTTTACAGCTCTGTTTGCTAGCTCCTGTGCCGCTGCCTGACTGGCTGCTACCTTTATAGGACCCCTAGTCAGGGAAGCCCCGCCCCCTAATCAGGGATCAGCTTCTCTCCCAGCACAAAGCCCCTCCAAGCCTCTACACATACAGATACTACCAATACAAAACCAAACAAACAAACACCTTCTCCTCCAACAGAACTCCCACTCAAACTCCCCTGTTTACAGCTCTGTTTCCTAGCTCCTGTGTCGCTGCAGCTGTCTGTGCCGCTGCCTGACTGGCTGCTACCTTTATAGGACCCCTAGTCAGGGAAGTCCCGCCCCCTAATCAGGGCTCACCTTCTCTCCCAGCACAAAGCCCCTACACATACAGATACTACCAATACAAAACCAAACACAGACACACACAAATACCTTCTCCTCCAGCAGAACTCCCACTCAAACTCCCCTGTTTACAGCTCTGTTTGCTAGCTCCTGGGCCGCTGCCTGACTGGCTGCTACCTTTATAGGACCCCTAGTCAGGGAAGCCCCACCCCCTAATCAGGGCTCAGCTTCTCTCCCAGCACGAAGCCCCTACACATACAGATACTGACAATACAAAACCAAACACACAAACACAAATACCTTCTCCTCCTACAGAACTCCCACTCAAACTCCCCTGTTCACAGCTCTGTTTGCTAGCTCCTGTGCCGCTGCAGCTGTCTGTGCCGCTACCTTTATAGGACCCCTAGTCAGTGAAGCCCCGCCCCCTAATCAGGGCTCTGCTTCTCTCCCAGCACAAAGGCCCTACACATACAGATACTACCAATACAAAACCAAACACACACACACAAATACCTTCTCCTCCAACAGAACTCCCACTCAAACTCCCCTGTTTACAGCTCTGTTTGCTACCTCCTGTGCCGCTGCCTGACTGGCTGCTACCTTTATAGGACCCCTAGTCAGGGAAGCCCCGCCCCCTAATCAGGACTCAGCTTCTCTCCCAGCACGAAGCCCCTACACATACAGATACTACCAATACAAAACCAAACACACACAAATACCTTCTCCTTCAACAGAACTCCCACTCAAACTCCCCTGTTTACAGCTCTGTTTGCTACCTCCTGTGCCGCTGCAGCTGTCTGTGCCGCTACCTTTATAAGACCCATAGTCAGTGAAGCCCCGCCCCCTAATCAGGGATCAGCTTCTCTCCCAGCACAAAGCCCCTCCAAGCCTCTACACATACAGATACTACCAATACAAAACCAAACACACACAAACACCTTCTCCTCCAACAGAACTCCCACTCAAACTCCCCCATTTACAGCTCTGCTTGCTAGCTCCTGTGCCGCTGCCTGACTGGCTGCTACCTTTATAGGACTCCTAGTCAGTGAAGCCCCGCCCCCTAATCAGGGCTCAGCTTCTCTCCCAGCACAAAGCCCCTACAAGCCTCTACAGCCTCTTGGGGAAATATCTCCTGTGCCACCGCCAAAAATACTCCTGGAGTGGGAACGGTCAGAGGCCTCACTGGCGGGCTGGCTTTGTTTTCCTACCACCTTGTGATGCTGGCCGCAGAGAGAATGCTGGTCTGTAGGTGGCCTTCAGTGAGGGTTCGGCATGCCAGAGAGCAGGGAGCAGGCTGTCTGTCTGTCTCTGTGGCTGTCTGCTGGCCACACATAGGCATGTTCCTCTTCTCCTCTTGCCCCACCCACGGTTGCTCTGTGCCTTTTAAGCCTTCCCTTGGAGCTGTCAGCACCAGCCGCCTCTGCTCTAGGTGCCCAGAGGAGGAGAGATGTGCTGGGCTCCAGCCTGGAACACTTTCTCCCTCCTGCCTAGCCCTGACTATGAAGCCTGTCCCTGGCACTCCTTTATTCAAGCGCCATGTGGGCAAGAGGAAGAGGTTGGCAACTGCAGGTAGAAGGACCAAACTTGTAAGCATCAGGTGAAGCATTGAGAAACACAATGTTCAGGTGTCTCTAGCCAGACTGTTAAGTTCCAGGGCCCCAACCTATTGTGGCCAGACCCTTGAACCAGCTGGACCAAAGACCTATCTCCAGTGGGCATCAGTTGCCCAGGAAGAGGGAAAAAATTCACTCTGATTCACCCAGAGACACGGAAACCAAGCACCCTAAACTCTAAAGCTTTGCAGCAAACCAACATAGACCCAGGAAGTCCCACTGGGATTCGAACTCAGATCGCAGGATTCAGAGTTTTGCATGCTGACCATTACACCATAGGACCTGCTAGCATTTCCATTTCTGGACCCCTGTGACTCTCAGCTGGCTGGCTAGCACTCTGCACTTATTGCTTCCCTCCGGCTGCTTCCTCTTGCAGGACTCTCTCTCCTCCATCAACTGTAGCCCTGCAGTACCAGATCTGCGGGTCCTGCCCTGAGTCCCTGCATCCCCCTGCTTTGTCTCCATTCCCTGCAGGCCACAAAAATGTCATGGGAGGCCGCCCCTCCCCTCACTCGGTGATCCTGCTCAAATCGTCCAGCTGCAGCCTCATCTCCTGGAACTCAGCCAGCTGTCACTTGATCCAATTGTACAGCAGCCCACAGCCTCCCCCTGGGTCTGCCCCACCTGGTTATTCCTTACAGGCTGACCTGACCCCCCTTCCAAGCCCAGATTCGCCCACTAAGCAGCCTACTGGCACTCAGAGCCACAGACATGGAGGTGCTGGAGGAGGGAGGTGTGACTCTAGGGTGGGGTTCTTCTCTAAAGATGGCTGGCAGAAAGGTGGTGCTCAGCTCTGTCAGTGACCTGCCCCTTTGCCTCGCAGCCAGGGGATGCAGACAGTTATGTAAAGTTCATAAAGGGAGTATTTGGTTCCAAGTGAATGTGAGGAATGTGCAATTATGAGAGGGAATTTCCATCCCTCCTTCACTTATGCAGCAGGGCCCCAGTGGCCTAATGGATAAGGCATTGGCTTCCTAAGCCAGAGATTGTGGGTCCAAGTCCCATCTGGGGTGAAAAGCTGCTTTCTTCTTCTATATTGCAAGGAAACCTTGGTCTTATTTTCACCAAGGAAGCTGGGAGATGTTGGAACACAAAGTACTGGATCTTGGGAACAATCCTCCACAAATGTCATCTTCCACTCGACAAACGCTTTCTAAACCCACCAGTAGCAAACAGTTAATACTAGTGTTTGTCTGAGAACAGAGTGAAGGGGAGTGTTTACTCCAACATGTCAATGAACAAAACAGATGGAAAGAGGAAGGCCGTTCTGAAAGAGAATGGATCTGTCTGGAGACAAAGCAGAGCCTGAGGATGAGCAATGGTGTGAAAAGAAGAGGTTCAAATGTCTGTTAGATGTTAGTTAGGTTGGTCTGGCAAATTTAAAGAAAATACCAATGCCCTTAGCATGATGCGGACACTGGCTGTTTCTGACCTTTTACGAAGAGTTCATTGAGAAATATTTTCCTTAATTATGTTATGGAATAAAGGGTGTGTCATAAATATAAAGGGAAGGGTAAACCCCTTTGAAATCCCTCCTGGCCAGGGGAAAGCTCCTCTCACCTGTAAAGGGTTAAGAAGCTAAAGGTAACCTTGCTGGCACCTGACCAAAATGACCAATGAGGAGACAAGATACTTTCAAAAGCTGGGAGGAGGGAGAGAAACAAAGGGTCTGTGTGTCTGTCTATATGCTGGTTTCTGCCGGGGATAGACCAGGAATGGAATCTTAGAACTTTTAGTAAGTAATCTAGCTAGGTATGTGTTAGATTATGATTTCTTTAAATGGCTGAGAAAAGAATTGTGCTGAATAGAATAACTATTTCTGTCTGTGTATCTTTTTTGTAACTTAAGGTTTTGCCTAGAGGGGTTCTCTATGTTTTTGAATCTAATTACCCTGTAAGAGATCTACCATTCTGATTTTACAGGGGGGATTTCTTTATTTCTATTTACTTCTATTTTTATTAAAAGTCTTCTTGTAAGAAAACTGAATGCTTTTTCATTGTTCTCAGATCCAAGGGTTTGGGTCTGTGGTCACCTATGCAAATTGGTGAGGCTTTTTATCCAACATTTCCCAGGAAAGGGGGGGTGCAAGTGTTGGGAGGATTGTTCATTGTTCTTAAGATCCAAGGGTCTGGGTCTGTAGTCACCTAGGCAAATTGGTGAGGCTTTTTACCAAACCTGGTCCAGGAAGTGGGGTGCAAGGTTTTGGGAAGTATTTGGGGGGGAAAGACGCGTCCAAACAGCTCTTCCCTAGTAACCAGTATTAGTTTGGTGGTGGTAGCGGCCAATCCAAGGACAATGGGTGGAATATTTTGTACCTTGGGGAAGTTTTGACCTAAGCTGGTAAAGATAAGCTTAGGAGGTTTTTCATGCAGGTCCCCACATCTGTACCATAGAGTTCAGAGTGGGGGAGGAACCTTGACATGGTGGCATAGTGGTGGGATTAACCTGAAATTATTTTGAGATCCAGTTGAGATTTTTTGAACTAGAAATACAGATTTTAAAAAGGAATTTTTTTTTTCCTTTGGAAAGGAAGTCCAGAAAGCAGCTGAAACTGAAAGCAGCTTGTTTTTTCTCTGCTTTGTGGCCAAGCAGAGACAAAAGGGGATTATCTTTGTGAATTGCAGGTTTTCTTTGCCTGGAGGCAGGGTACTTAACTCCTGCAGGGAAATTCACAGTCTTCCAACCCAGAGGTTTTTTTTTCTTTTCTTTACTTCCTAAAAGTAAATAGGGGGGGTGTGTTCTACCCATTTGCTTTTTCTTTGGGCTGGGTAAGCAGGTTTCCAAGTAGTTGGAGGTTTTTTGCTTTAATTTGGGCCCAGAGCAGAGACAAGGGAATTGTCTTTTTCTGTAGGCTGACAATCACTTTCAGAGAATAGGTATTCTATTCCAGCACAGCAAAATTTTACAGCCAAGTTTTGTTTGTTTCTTTCTAAACCTCGGATGTAAAGTTAGTTAAAAACAGAGAGGTTAGAATGACCAAATCCGCAGCTCGACTACAGCTGGAATTAGCCAAATTTCAGGCTGAGGAAAAACAAAGGGAACATGAAAGACAGATAGAACTCATGCTGCTGGAGAAGGAGGTACAGGAGGCTGCCCACAAGAGGGAAATGGAAGCAAGGAAGCATTTGGAGGAGGAGAAGGAAAAAGAGAGGAAGCATGTGGAGGAGGAGAAGGAAAAGAGAGGAAGCATGTGGAGGAGGTGGAGAGGATAAAGGCCCAACAGAATATACCAACAAACCCTAGCAATCCTTCTCCAGGTACCACTTCCCATCCCAGAAAGTTCCCCACCTACAAGGCAGGTGATGATAGGCCTTCTTAGAAAACTTCGAAAGGGCCTGCCTTGGGTACATCTCTACTGACCAATACATGGTAGAGCTGAGGCCACAGCTCAGTGGACCCTTAGCTGAGGTGGCAGCTGAAATGCCTAAAGTAACACATGAACAAGTATGAACTGTTTAAATCCAAGGTCACAGTCAGAATGGGGATAACACCTGAGCAGTCTCGTCGGAGGTTCAGAGCCCTAAGGTGGAAACCAGACATGTCATTTACCTGACATGCCTACCACATTGTGAAACATTGGGATGCCTGGATATCAGGAGCAAGTGTTGAATCTCCACTAAATTTGCCCTTCCTAATGCAAATGGAACAACTCTTAGAGGGTGTTCCTGAGGAAATAGAAAGATACTTCCTAGATGGGAAACCCAAAACTGTAATCGAGGCAGGAGAGATTGGAGCCAGATGGGTGGAGGTGGCAGAGAAGAAGAAAACTGGTCGCAGGTGGAGCGGAGACCAGAAGGGACCACCCCAGACCACACCCTATTACCAGGGGCCGCCCAAGGCCCCACCTACCTCCCAAAGAACCCTCCAGACCCCTTATCGTCCCACCACCCCGTTCTCCAGCAACCCTCCTCGCCCCAGTGACCCGTCAGCTGGACGATGTTTTAAATGTAACGAGCTGGGGCATGTAAAGGCCAACTGCCCCAAGAACCCCAACAGATTACAGTTCATTGCACCGGAATCACACCAGAGGTCCACAGGCCCAGATATCTCCCAGATACTCTTGGAGCGGAGGGAAACTGTGAGTGTGGGCGGGAAGAAGGTCACCGCGTGGAGGGACACCGGAGCACAAGTGTCAGCTATCCATGCTTCCTTAGTGGACCCCAATTTAATCAACCCAGAGATCCAAGTGACGATTCAACCCTTCAAGTCCAACTCTTTCAATTTGACTACAGGCAAGTTGCCTGTCCAGTACAAGGGCTGGTCAGGAATGTGGACTTTTGCAGTCTATGGTTATCCCATCCCCATGCTGTTGGGGGAAGACTTGGCCAATCATGTGAAGCAGGCCAAGAGGGTGGGAACGGTCACCCGCAGCCAGGCTAAACAAGCCGTGAGGCCTAGCTCTGTTCCGGAAACTTCTATCAGGACCCAGTCAGAGGTGATGGACCCGGACCCCAGGCCAATGTCTGCAACAGCAGTAGTGGATCCAGTCCCAGAGACCCAGACGGAACCAGTCCCAGAACCGGAACCAGCCGAACAACCAACACCAGACCCCGTGTCAGCACTGAATCCAGTACTTGCAACCTCAACACCAGAGGGCCCCACCGACCCTGAACTGGCAGCAGCTGATAACCTGACACAAGAGGCTCAGCCGGAGCCTGAATCCCAACATAGTGCACCAGCGGAGAGCGGTTCACAGTCAACAGAAACAGCTCCATCCCCTATATCGCTTCCAGAGGGACCAAGCCTAGGTCCACAATCCCATGAGGGACTGATGTCTCCAGCATCAAGGGAACAGTTCCACACTGAACAGAAAGTAGATGAAAGCCTCCAGAGAGCTTGGAGGGTGGCACGGAGCAACCCACCGCCTCTCAGCTCTTCTAATCGATCCAGGTTTGTTGTAGAAAGAGGACTTTTATACAAGGAAACTCTTTCTGGTGGACACCAGGAAGACTGGCATCCTCAGAGACAGTTGGTAGTTCCAACTAAATACCGGGCCAAGCTCTTGAGCTTAGCCCACGATCACCCTAGTGGCCATGCTGGGGTGAACAGGACCAAAGACCGTTTGGTGGGGTCATTCCACTGGGAGGGAATGGGCAAGGATGTTTCTACGTATGTCCAGTCTTGTGAGGTGTGCCAAAGAGTGGGAAAACCCCAAGACCAGGTCAAAGCTCCTCTCCAGCCACTCCCCATCATTGAAGTTCCATTTCAGCGAGTAGCTGTGGATATTCTGGGTCCTTTTCCGAAAAAGACAGCCAGAGGAAAGCAGTACATACTGACTTTCATGGATTTTGCCACCCGATGGCCGGAAGCAGTACCTCTGAGCAACACCAGGGGTAAAAGTGTGTGCCAGGCACTAGCAGACATTTTTGCCAGGGTAGGTTGGCCCTCCGACATCCTCACAGATGCAGGGACTAATTTCCTGGCAGGAACTATGGAAAACCTTTGGGAAGCTCATGGGGTAAATCACTTGGTTGCCACTCCTTACCACCATCAAACAAATGGCATGGTGGAGAAGTTTAATGGAACTTTGGGGGCCATGATACGTAAATTCGTAAATGAGCACTCCAATGATTGGGACCTAGTGTTGCAGCAGTTGCTCTTTGCCTACAGAGCTGTACCACATCCCAGTTTAGGGTTTTCCCCATTTGAACTTGTATATGGCCGTGAGGTTAGGGGGCCATTGCAGTTGGTGAAGCAGCAATGGGAGGGATTTACACCTTCTCCAGGAAATAACATTCTGGACTTTGTAACCAACCTACAAAACACCCTCCGAACCTCTTTAGCCCTTGCTAGAGAAAACTTACAGGATGCTCAAAAAGAGCAAAAAGCCTGGTATGATAAACATGCCAGAGAGCATTCCTTCAAAGTAGGAGACCAGGTCATGGTCTTAAAGGCGCTCCAGGCCCATAAAATGGAAGCATCGTGGGAAGGGCCATTCACGGTCCAGGAGCGCCTGGGAGCTGTTAATTATCTCATAGCATTCCCCACCTCTAACCGAAAGCCTAAGGTGCACCATATTAATTCTCTAAAGCCCTTTTATTCCAGAGAATTAAAGGTTTGTCAGTTTACAGCCCAGGGAGGAGATGACGCTGAGTGGCCTGAAGGTGTCTACTACGAAGGGAAAAGTGCTGGTGGTGTGGAAGAGGTGAACCTCTCCATGACCCTTGGGCGTATGCAGTGACAGCAGATCAAGGAGCTGCGCACTAGCTACGCACCAACGTTCTCAGCCACCCCAGGACTGACTGAACGGGCATACCACTCCATTGACACAGGTAATGCTCACCCAATTAGGGTCCACCCTTACCGGGTGTCTCCTCAAGCTAAAACTGCTATAGAACGGGAGATCCAGGATATGTTACAGATGGGTGTAATCCGCCCCTCTGAAAGTGCATGGGCATCTCCAGTGGTTCTAGTTCCCAAACCAGATGGGGAAATACGTTTTTGCGTGGACTACCGTAAGCTAAATGCTGTAACTCGCCCAGACAACTATCCACTGCCACGCACAGATGAACTATGAGAGAAACTGGGACGGGCCCAGTTCATCTCTACCTTGGACTTAACCAAGGGGTACTGGCAGGTACCGCTAGATGAATCTGCCAAGGAAAGGTCAGCCTTCATCACACATCTCGGGCTGTATGAATTTAATGTACTCCCTTTCGGGCTGCGAAATGCACCCGCCACTTTCCAAAGACTTGTAGATGGTCTCCTAGCGGGATTAGGAGAATATGCAGTCGCCTACCTTGACGATGTGGCCATATTTTCGGATTCCTGGGCAGACCACCTGGAACATCTACACAAAGTCCTTGAGCGCATAAGGGAGGCAGGACTAACTGTTAAGGCTAAGAACTGTCAAATAGGCCTAAACAGAGTGACTTACCTTGGACACCAGGTGGGTCAAGGAACTATCAGCCCCCTACAGGCCAAAGTGGATGCTATCCAAAAGTGGCCTGTCCCAAAGTCAAAGAAACAGGTTCAATCCTTCTTAGGCTTGGCCGGTTATTACAGACGATTTGTACCGCACTACAGCCAAATCGCTGCCCCACTGACAGACCTAACCAAAAAGAAACAGCCAAATGCTGTTCAGTGGACCGAAAAGTGTCAGAAGGCCTTCAACAAGCTTAAAGCGACACTCATGGCTGACCCTGTACTAAGGGCCCCAGACTTTGACAAACCGTTCCTAGTAACCACAGATGCGTCCGAGCGTGGTGTGGGAGCAGTTTTAATGCAGAAAGGACCTGATCAAGAATTCCACCCTGTAGTGTTTCTCAGCAAAAAACTGTCTGAGAGGGAAAGCAACCGGTCAGTCACTGAAAAAGAATGTTATGCCATTGTTACGCTCTGGAATGTTACGCTCTGGAAAAGCTACGCCCATATGTTTGGGGACGGTGTTTCCACCTGCAAACCGACCATGCTGCACTGAAGTGGCTTCACACCGTCAAGGAAACTAACAAAAAACTTCTTCGGTGGAGTTTAGCTCTCCAAGATTTTGATTTCGACATCCAACACATCTCAGGAGCTCTAACAAAGTGGCTGATGCACTCTCCCGTGAAAGTTTCCTAGAATCAACTGGTTAAAATCGTCCTTGAGATGTGGAAAACATTGTTAGTCTTTATGTACTTGGTAGTGTATTTAGAGATGCATGTGTCTTATTATCTCTGTTTTTCCTAGAGCTCCAGGAAGAAATCCCAGCCAGTGTTTCACCCTAGCTGAGATTTGGGGGGGGGGGTGTCATAAATATAAAGGGAAGGGTAAACCCCTTTGAAATCCCTCCTGGCCAGGGGAAAGCTCCTCTCACCTGTAAAGGGTTAAGAAGCTAAAGGTAACCTTGCTGGCACCTGACCAAAATGACCAATGAGGAGACAAGATACTTTCAAAAGCTGGGAGGAGGGAGAGAAACAAAGGGTCTGTGTGTCTGTCTATATGCTGGTTTCTGCCGGGGATAGACCAGGAATGGAATCTTAGAACTTTTAGTAAGTAATCTAGCTAGGTATGTGTTAGATTATGATTTCTTTAAATGGCTGAGAAAAGAATTGTGCTGAATAGAATAACTATTTCTGTCTGTGTATCTTTTTTGTAACTTAAGGTTTTGCCTAGAGGGGTTCTCTATGTTTTTGAATCTAATTACCCTGTAAGAGATCTACCATTCTGATTTTACAGGGGGGATTTCTTTATTTCTATTTACTTCTATTTTTATTAAAAGTCTTCTTGTAAGAAAACTGAATGCTTTTTCATTGTTCTCAGATCCAAGGGTTTGGGTCTGTGGTCACCTATGCAAATTGGTGAGGCTTTTTATCCAACATTTCCCAGGAAAGGGGGGGTGCAAGTGTTGGGAGGATTGTTCATTGTTCTTAAGATCCAAGGATCTGGGTCTGTAGTCACCTAGGCAAATTGGTGAGGCTTTTTACCAAACCTGGTCCAGGAAGTGGGGTGCAAGGATTTGGGAAGTATTTTGGGGGGAAAGATGCATCCAAACAGCTCTTCCCCAGTAACCAGTATTAGTTTGGTGGTGGTAGCGGCCAATCCAAGGACAACGGGTGGAATATTTTGTACCTTGGGGAAGTTTTGACCTAAGCTAGTAAAGATAAGCTTAGGAGGTGTTTCATGCAGGTCCCCACATCTGTACCCTAGAGTTCAGAGTGGGGGAGGAACCTTCGCAGCGACAGATAAATTTGAGAGGGAATCTTCCTGAAAGCCCCGAGGATTCACTACTCCAAGGGGCTGCCCGGTGTCACTGTTGCTCTTGGAGGGAAATGATTTGAGCACTACCTGAATTGGCCACGCAGTTTCACCATTGCTCCGTGAGGGAAATGCTTTCTGCATTACTCCAAGTGGCCACCCAGTGTCACTGTTGCTCCATGAGGGAAATGCTTTCTGAATGACCTGAATTGGCCACAGACATCACTGTTGCTCCGGGGTGGGGGGTGGGGGGTGGGGGGAAGGCTTGGGATTGTTTGTGTATTACTCCTGAGTGGCCACGTCGTGTCACTCTTCCTCCAGGAGGGGAATGCTTTGTGCATTTCCCTGTGTTGTGGCCACCCAAGACAACACACACAGCACGATACCGACGCACACACACACAGAACACGTCACACATACAGATGGGTAGTGTAAAGTGCTAAAAATGAGACTTTCATTACTAATCAGATGTAGCCGTTGATGTCTCATGCACTCTTCCTCGAAAAGCCATACGTAATCTCGCCTGATCATTTGGTAGAGATCTGTTCAAGAAAATTACTCATAATGAGACATACATTATTGACAAGTACTAGTGATCCATTTCTCCTCGAATGATTCACCAAAATGCTTTTCGATTCCCTGCTGGTGATTTGGAAGAAATCCTTTCTCGAAATATACTAAAATAGAGAAATTCAACTTTGACCTGTGCGACAGAGAAATGTGAGAGGGAATCTTCCTGAAAGCCCCGAGAATTCACTTCTCGTCAGACGGTACAGAGCAGGTTGCGAAAATTACTGAAAATGAGAACGTCATTCGAAATCAGGTATCCTGATGTCCTCCTCATGGAACCATGCACCAAAAAGCAAGTCTATTCTCTCTTTGGCATTTAGCAAGGATTTATCGAGAAAATTGCTAAAAAAGAGAAAGTTATAACTGATCAATGCTTATAATCAATGACAAATGGAATCCTCCTCCAAAAGCCTTTCAGATTGGCTCCTTGTGATTAGGTAGATATCAGTTGACGATTTGGTAGAAATGACTAAAAAGGAGGCAGTTCTTTCTGATCAATGTTAGCAATTAATTACACATGGAATCATCCTCCGTACTATATTCATAATTAGCTCCTGGAGATTTGGACTAAAATCGGTCCGTGAAACTGACTAGGAATGAGACAATTCATTCCTCAGCCGTCCTCTGATAAATTTCCCACGGAATCCTCCAGCAGAAAAGCAAAGGCATTCTCCTTTGGTGCGTTGGAACAGATCGGTTCGTGCAAAGGACTCAAGGTAGAAAATCATTCTTTACAAGTATCTAGTGGTAAAGACTCCAGCAATCCAGCGTCTCTCCTGAAGAGTTCGTAGCGATTGGGTCAAGAAAATTACTCCTAAGGAGACTTAAATTATCGACAAGTACTAGTGCTAAAGCTCTCCTCGAATTATTCACCAAAATGCTTTTCGATACGATGACACAGAAGGGCACAGAACACGACACACAAAAATAACACACGACAAAGACACACACACACCGCGACACGGAAAGCAACACACACAAAACATCACACACACGACCCACAACATCTCACAAACACACACTCACTCAACACAAAATAACCCACAACATGTCACACGCAACACAAGACGACCCACAACATGATGAGCGCTGTGGAGCGAGGGCTCCGGCTCGGCTTTCGCAGCGGCTCTGGCGAGGAATGGTGCCGGAGCTCTCGCCGGAGGGAAACACGGCAGGAGGGGGCCTGAGCCGCTTGGGCCTCTTTCCAAGGGGGCGGAACAAGGCCTCCGCTCTCTGCCCTCTGCAGACCTGGCTGCCAGGTCAGTGCTTCCAGTTCCTCGTCCGCAGTCGCTGTCGTCCTCCTCAGCGGCCGTGGGCGTCCTCGCTGGGGACAGGGCTCGGGGGGATGTAGGTGGAGAGGGGCCAGAGTCTCTTGAGCAGAGTGACTCTGTGGGGTGCCGTAAGAAAAGGAGATTTTGGTTGGGATGCTCAAGGTGTAATGGGAGGAGAGTGGAGGGCGGATCCCCGCCGTGTGGAAGAGGCAAACAGAGGAGCCTCTGAGACGTTGCCGCCTGAGATGGTAACTTACTTGTTTTTTTCCCCTTGGGCTGGCTTTAGTAGCAAGGAAAAAGAAGTCAAGCCTCAGAGTCTACTGCCCTCATGCGACGGAATGTGAGTGAGAGCAGCGAGCCTGTGACCGTTGGTGATGCCAGGCAAGAGCCCTCCATCTGGGAGCCGAGCTCTCGCCAGTCTCGGAGAGAGAAGTGTCTGGTTTGGTGAGGACTCTGCTCACGCCCTGTCACGGAGTCCCCGGCATGCTCTGAAACTGCTCCCTATGAAGCCAGTCAGAACTCTGGGGCAGTCGCTTTTCTGTGAGCAGCCTGTCTTCAGGACTCACAGCTCACACAGCTTCCACCTTCCTGGGTCTGACCTCGGAGCATTCAGCCTCCTCTGCCCCTCCGTGCGCTTCCCCCCAGCGAGTCCGCTCAGGCGGGGCTCCTGGGGAAGCCAGGGGGTCCTGCACCCCAACTCCGCAGTCAGATGTGACTCTCAGCCAGCCAGTAAAACAGAAGGTTTATTAGAGGACAGGAACATGGTCTAAAACAGAGCTTGCAGGTGCAGAGAACGGGACCCCTCAGCTGGGTCCATTTTGGGGGGCAGTGAGCCAGACAACCACGTCTGCACTTCACTCCATGTCCCAGCCAGCCCCAAACTGAAACCCCCCTCCAACCCCTCCTCCTCTGGGCTTTGTCCCTTTCCCGGGCCAGGAGGTCACCTGATTCCTTTGTTCTCCAACCCTTCAGCTCTCACCTTGCAGGGGGGGAAGGGCCCAGGCCATCAGTTGCCAGGAAACAGGGTGTTGGCCATTCTCTGTGTCCAGACTCCTGCACACACATGCCCTCTAGGGCTCTGCAATGATCATACACCCTTACTCCACCCCCTAGATACTTAAGAACTGCCTAGGGGAAACTGAGGCACCCCCACACTATTCAGAGGAAACATTAAGAACAGTCCCACTTCTCACACGCCCCACCTGAGTCCGGGTCGGGAAGCCCCGTCCATTAGGGTTCGGTTTGTAAGCAAAGGATCCTGACCAGCTGTGGCTAGGAGGGAGAAAAGGCCCCATTTTCAGAGGCTGCTCGTTTCTCTGGTCAGGAACGGTGTCTTCTCCACAACTGAAGCTTGGATCCAAGAGGATGACTCCAGGTGGTGAGTTGCTCGCCTTGCTCTCCTGTTTCTCTGTTTTCTCTCCTGTGTTCGCCAACTCTCTCTTTCTCGTCTCTCCTCTTCTCTCCTCGTGCCGTGTCCCTTCACAGGACGCGGGTAGGTGTGCATTCCCACAAGTGAGGTCTCGGGAGCCATGGAAAAGTCGGAGAGGACGAAGATCATGCAGGGCAGTAGAAAGGCTGCTGAAAGTACCTGAAGAGACAAAGGAAACGAGAAGGGGGAAGTCCAGCCTAACACAGGAGTGTAATCTGTAAAGAGAAACAACGGCAAATCTAATCTACAAAAACTCTTCAAGTTGCCGAAAGACATGTAGGATGGGAAAATACTTGTTGAATCCAGTCTCTTGAAGATCTTAGGCTCAGTATGCGTGCGAATTTGTAGTTGCTTAGAAATCTGCCTTCTTCTGTTTGCTCTACCTTCCAATTATTGAAAATCTACCTACCTATTTTTTGTTTAGTTTTATTATTAATGATTATTATTATTATTCAACTCATTTTGTGCAACTGGTGCTCCGTGAGGAAATGATTTGTGTCTTACTCCAAGGGGCTGCCCGGTGTCACTGTTGTTCCGGGAGGGAAATGATATGAGCACTACCTGAATTGGCCACGCAGTTTCACCATTGCTCCGTGAGGGAAATGCTTTCTGCATTACTCCAAGTGGCCACCCAGTGTCACTGTTGCTCCATGAGGGAAATGCTTTCTGAATGACCTGAATTGGCCACAGACATCACTGTTGCTCCGGGGTGGGGGGTGGGGGGGAGGCTTGGGATTGTTTGTGTATTACTCCTGAGTGGCCACGTCGTGTCACTCTTCCTCCAGGAGGGGAATGCTTTGTGCATTTCCCTGTGTTGTGGCCACCCAAGACAACACACACAGCACGATACCGACGCACACACACACCGAACACGTCACACATACAGATGGGTAGTGTAAAGTGCTAAAAATGAGACTTTCATTACTAATCAGATGTAGCCGTTGATGTCTCATGCACTCTTCCTCGAAAAGCCATACGTAATCTCGCCTGATCATTTGGTAGAGATCTGTTCAAGAAAATTACTCATAATGAGACATACATTATTGACAAGTACTAGTGATCCATTTCTCCTCGAATGATTCACCAAAATGATTTCGATTCCCTGCTGGTGATTTGGAAGAAATCCTTTCTCGAAATATACTAAAATAGAGAAATTCAACTTTGACCTGTGCGACAGAGAAATGTGAGAGGGAATCTTCCTGAAAGCCCCGAGAATTCACTTCTCGTCAGACGGTACAGAGCAGGTTGCGAAAATTACTGAAAATGAGAACGTCATTCGAAATCAGGTATCCTGATGTCCTCCTCATGGAACCATGCACCAAAAAGCAAGTCTATTCTCTCTTTGGCATTTAGCAAGGATTTATCGAGAAAATTGCTAAAAAAGAGAAAGTTATAACTGATCAATGCTTATAATCAATGACAAATGGAATCCTCCTCCAAAAGCCTTTCAGATTGGCTCCTTGTGATTAGGTAGATATCAGTTGACGATTTGGTAGAAATGACTAAAAAGGAGGCAGTTCTTTCTGATCAATGTTAGCAATTAATTACACATGGAATCATCCTCCGTACTATATTCATAATTAGCTCCTGGAGATTTGGACTAAAATCGGTCCGTGAAACTGACTAGGAATGAGACAATTCATTCCTCAGCCGTCCTCTGATAAATTTCCCACGGAATCCTCCAGCAGAAAAGCAAAGGCATTCTCCTTTGGTGCGTTGGAACAGATCGGTTCGTGCAAAGGACTCAAGGTAGAAAATCATTCTTTACAAGTATCTAGTGGTAAAGACTCCAGCAATCCAGCGTCTCTCCTGAAGAGTTCGTAGCGATTGGGTCAAGAAAATTACTCCTAAGGAGACTTAAATTATCGACAAGTACTAGTGCTAAAGCTCTCCTCGAATTATTCACCAAAATGCTTTTCGATACGATGACACAGAAGGGCACAGAACACGACACACAAAAATAACACACGACAAAGACACACACACACCGCGACACGGAAAGCAACACACACAAAACATCACACACACGACCCACAACATCTCACAAACACACACTCACTCAACACAAAATAACCCACAACATGTCACACGCAACACAAGACGACCCACAACATGATGAGCGCTGTGGAGCGAGGGCTCCGGCTCGGCTTTCGCAGCGGCTCTGGCGAGGAATGGTGCCGGAGCTCTCGCCGGAGGGAAACACGGCAGGAGGGGGCCTGAGCCGCTTGGGCCTCTTTCCAAGGGGGCGGAACAAGGCCTCCGCTCTCTGCCCTCTGCAGACCTGGCTGCCAGGTCAGTGCTTCCAGTTCCTCGTCCGCAGTCGCTGTCGTCCTCCTCAGCGGCCGTGGGCGTCCTCGCTGGGGACAGGGCTCGGGGGGATGTAGGTGGAGAGGGGCCAGAGTCTCTTGAGCAGAGTGACTCTGTGGGGTGCCGTAAGAAAAGGAGATTTTGGTTGGGATGCTCAAGGTGTAATGGGAGGAGAGTGGAGGGCGGATCCCCGCCGTGTGGAAGAGGCAAACAGAGGAGCCTCTGAGACGTTGCCGCCTGAGATGGTAACTTACTTGTTTTTTTCCCCTTGGGCTGGCTTTAGTAGCAAGGAAAAAGAAGTCAAGCCTCAGAGTCTACTGCCCTCATGCGACGGAATGTGAGTGAGAGCAGCGAGCCTGTGACCGTTGGTGATGCCAGGCAAGAGCCCTCCATCTGGGAGCCGAGCTCTCGCCAGTCTCGGAGAGAGAAGTGTCTGGTTTGGTGAGGACTCTGCTCACGCCCTGTCACGGAGTCCCCGGCATGCTCTGAAACTGCTCCCTATGAAGCCAGTCAGAACTCTGGGGCAGTCGCTTTTCTGTGAGCAGCCTGTCTTCAGGACTCACAGCTCACACAGCTTCCACCTTCCTGGGTCTGACCTCGGAGCATTCAGCCTCCTCTGCCCCTCCGTGCGCTTCCCCCCAGCGAGTCCGCTCAGGCGGGGCTCCTGGGGAAGCCAGGGGGTCCTGCACCCCAACTCCGCAGTCAGATGTGACTCTCAGCCAGCCAGTAAAACAGAAGGTTTATTAGAGGACAGGAACATGGTCTAAAACAGAGCTTGCAGGTGCAGAGAACGGGACCCCTCAGCTGGGTCCATTTTGGGGGGCAGTGAGCCAGACAACCACGTCTGCACTTCACTCCATGTCCCAGCCAGCCCCAAACTGAAACCCCCCTCCAACCCCTCCTCCTCTGGGCTTTGTCCCTTTCCCGGGCCAGGAGGTCACCTGATTCCTTTGTTCGCCAACCCTTCAGCTCTCACCTTGCAGGGGGGGAAGGGCCCAGGCCATCAGTTGCCAGGAAACAGGGTGTTGGCCATTCTCTGTGTCCAGACTCCTGCACGCACATGCCCTCTAGGGCTCTGCAATGATCATACACCCTTACTCCACCCCCTAGATACTTAAGAACTGCCTAGGGGAAACTGAGGCACCCCCACACTATTCAGAGGAAACATTAAGAACAGTCCCACTTCTCTCACGCCCCACCTGAGTCCGGGTCGGGAAGCCCCGTCCATTAGGGTTCGGTTTGTAAGCAAAGGATCCTGACCAGCTGTGGCTAGGAGGGAGAAAAGGCCCCATTTTCAGAGGCTGCTCGTTTCTCTGGTCAGGAACGGTGTCTTCTCCACAACTGAAGCTTGGATCCAAGAGGATGACTCCAGGTGGTGAGTTGCTCGCCTTGCTCTCCTGTTTCTCTGTTTTCTCTCCTGTGTTCGCCAACTCTCTCTTTCTCGTCTCTCCTCTTCTCTCCTCGTGCCGTGTCCCTTCACAGGACGCGGGTAGGTGTGCATTCCCACAAGTGAGGTCTCGGGAGCCATGGAAAAGTCGGAGAGGACGAAGATCATGCAGGGCAGTAGAAAGGCTGCTGAAAGTACCTGAAGAGACAAAGGAAACGAGAAGGGGGAAGTCCAGCCTAACACAGGAGTGTAATCTGTAAAGAGAAACAACGGCAAATCTAATCTACAAAAACTCTTCAAGTTGCCGAAAGACATGTAGGATGGGAAAATACTTGTTGAATCCAGTCTCTTGAAGATCTTAGGCTCAGTATGCGTGCGAATTTGTAGTTGCTTAGAAATCTGCCTTCTTCTGTTTGCTCTACCTTCCAATTATTGAAAATCTACCTACCTATTTTTTGTTTAGTTTTATTATTAATGATTATTATTATTATTCAACTCATTTTGTGCAACTGGTGCTCCGTGAGGAAATGATTTGTGTCTTACTCCAAGGGGCTGCCCGGTGTCACTGTTGTTCCGGGAGGGAAATGATATGAGCACTACCTGAATTGGCCACGCAGTTTCACCATTGCTCCGTGAGGGAAATGCTTTCTGCATTACTCCAAGTGGCCACCCAGTGTCACTGTTGCTCCATGAGGGAAATGCTTTCTGAATGACCTGAATTGGCCACAGACATCACTGTTGCTCCGGGGTGGGGGGTGGGGGGGAGGCTTGGGATTGTTTGTGTATTACTCCTGAGTGGCCACGTCGTGTCACTCTTCCTCCAGGAGGGGAATGCTTTGTGCATTTCCCTGTGTTGTGGCCACCCAAGACAACACACACAGCACGATACCGACGCACACACACACCGAACACGTCACACATACAGATGGGTAGTGTAAAGTGCTAAAAATGAGACTTTCATTACTAATCAGATGTAGCCGTTGATGTCTCATGCACTCTTCCTCGAAAAGCCATACGTAATCTCGCCTGATCATTTGGTAGAGATCTGTTCAAGAAAATTACTCATAATGAGACATACATTATTGACAAGTACTAGTGATCCATTTCTCCTCGAATGATTCACCAAAATGATTTCGATTCCCTGCTGGTGATTTGGAAGAAATCCTTTCTCGAAATATACTAAAATAGAGAAATTCAACTTTGACCTGTGCGACAGAGAAATGTGAGAGGGAATCTTCCTGAAAGCCCCGAGAATTCACTTCTCGTCAGACGGTACAGAGCAGGTTGCGAAAATTACTGAAAATGAGAACGTCATTCGAAATCAGGTATCCTGATGTCCTCCTCATGGAACCATGCACCAAAAAGCAAGTCTATTCTCTCTTTGGCATTTAGCAAGGATTTATCGAGAAAATTGCTAAAAAAGAGAAAGTTATAACTGATCAATGCTTATAATCAATGACAAATGGAATCCTCCTCCAAAAGCCTTTCAGATTGGCTCCTTGTGATTAGGTAGATATCAGTTGACGATTTGGTAGAAATGACTAAAAAGGAGGCAGTTCTTTCTGATCAATGTTAGCAATTAATTACACATGGAATCATCCTCCGTACTATATTCATAATTAGCTCCTGGAGATTTGGACTAAAATCGGTCCGTGAAACTGACTAGGAATGAGACAATTCATTCCTCAGCCGTCCTCTGATAAATTTCCCACGGAATCCTCCAGCAGAAAAGCAAAGGCATTCTCCTTTGGTGCGTTGGAACAGATCGGTTCGTGCAAAGGACTCAAGGTAGAAAATCATTCTTTACAAGTATCTAGTGGTAAAGACTCCAGCAATCCAGCGTCTCTCCTGAAGAGTTCGTAGCGATTGGGTCAAGAAAATTACTCCTAAGGAGACTTAAATTATCGACAAGTACTAGTGCTAAAGCTCTCCTCGAATTATTCACCAAAATGCTTTTCGATACGATGACACAGAAGGGCACAGAACACGACACACAAAAATAACACACGACAAAGACACACACACACCGCGACACGGAAAGCAACACACACAAAACATCACACACACGACCCACAACATCTCACAAACACACACTCACTCAACACAAAATAACCCACAACATGTCACACGCAACACAAGACGACCCACAACATGATGAGCGCTGTGGAGCGAGGGCTCCGGCTCGGCTTTCGCAGCGGCTCTGGCGAGGAATGGTGCCGGAGCTCTCGCCGGAGGGAAACACGGCAGGAGGGGGCCTGAGCCGCTTGGGCCTCTTTCCAAGGGGGCGGAACAAGGCCTCCGCTCTCTGCCCTCTGCAGACCTGGCTGCCAGGTCAGTGCTTCCAGTTCCTCGTCCGCAGTCGCTGTCGTCCTCCTCAGCGGCCGTGGGCGTCCTCGCTGGGGACAGGGCTCGGGGGGATGTAGGTGGAGAGGGGCCAGAGTCTCTTGAGCAGAGTGACTCTGTGGGGTGCCGTAAGAAAAGGAGATTTTGGTTGGGATGCTCAAGGTGTAATGGGAGGAGAGTGGAGGGCGGATCCCCGCCGTGTGGAAGAGGCAAACAGAGGAGCCTCTGAGACGTTGCCGCCTGAGATGGTAACTTACTTGTTTTTTTCCCCTTGGGCTGGCTTTAGTAGCAAGGAAAAAGAAGTCAAGCCTCAGAGTCTACTGCCCTCATGCGACGGAATGTGAGTGAGAGCAGCGAGCCTGTGACCGTTGGTGATGCCAGGCAAGAGCCCTCCATCTGGGAGCCGAGCTCTCGCCAGTCTCGGAGAGAGAAGTGTCTGGTTTGGTGAGGACTCTGCTCACGCCCTGTCACGGAGTCCCCGGCATGCTCTGAAACTGCTCCCTATGAAGCCAGTCAGAACTCTGGGGCAGTCGCTTTTCTGTGAGCAGCCTGTCTTCAGGACTCACAGCTCACACAGCTTCCACCTTCCTGGGTCTGACCTCGGAGCATTCAGCCTCCTCTGCCCCTCCGTGCGCTTCCCCCCAGCGAGTCCGCTCAGGCGGGGCTCCTGGGGAAGCCAGGGGGTCCTGCACCCCAACTCCGCAGTCAGATGTGACTCTCAGCCAGCCAGTAAAACAGAAGGTTTATTAGAGGACAGGAACATGGTCTAAAACAGAGCTTGCAGGTGCAGAGAACGGGACCCCTCAGCTGGGTCCATTTTGGGGGGCAGTGAGCCAGACAACCACGTCTGCACTTCACTCCATGTCCCAGCCAGCCCCAAACTGAAACCCCCCTCCAACCCCTCCTCCTCTGGGCTTTGTCCCTTTCCCGGGCCAGGAGGTCACCTGATTCCTTTGTTCGCCAACCCTTCAGCTCTCACCTTGCAGGGGGGGAAGGGCCCAGGCCATCAGTTGCCAGGAAACAGGGTGTTGGCCATTCTCTGTGTCCAGACTCCTGCACGCACATGCCCTCTAGGGCTCTGCAATGATCATACACCCTTACTCCACCCCCTAGATACTTAAGAACTGCCTAGGGGAAACTGAGGCACCCCCACACTATTCAGAGGAAACATTAAGAACAGTCCCACTTCTCACACGCCCCACCTGAGTCCGGGTCGGGAAGCCCCGTCCATTAGGGTTCGGTTTGTAAGCAAAGGATCCTGACCAGCTGTGGCTAGGAGGGAGAAAAGGCCCCATTTTCAGAGGCTGCTCGTTTCTCTGGTCAGGAACGGTGTCTTCTCCACAACTGAAGCTTGGATCCAAGAGGATGACTCCAGGTGGTGAGTTGCTCGCCTTGCTCTCCTGTTTCTCTGTTTTCTCTCCTGTGTTCGCCAACTCTCTCTTTCTCGTCTCTCCTCTTCTCTCCTCGTGCCGTGTCCCTTCACAGGACGCGGGTAGGTGTGCATTCCCACAAGTGAAGTCTCGGGAGCCATGGAAAAGTCGGAGAGGACGAAGATCATGCAGGGCAGTAGAAAGGCTGCTGAAAGTACCTGAAGAGACAAAGGAAACGAGAAGGGGGAAGTCCAGCCTAACACAGGAGTGTAATCTGTAAAGAGAAACAACGGCAAATCTAATCTACAGAAACTCTTCAAGTTGCCGAAAGACATGTAGGATGGGAAAATACTTGTTGAATCCAGTCTCTTGAAGATCTTAGGCTCAGTATGCGTGCGAATTTGTAGTTGCTTAGAAATCTGCCTTCTTCTGTTTGCTCTACCTTCCAATTATTGAAAATCTACCTACCTATTTTTTGTTTAGTTTTATTATTAATGATTATTATTATTATTCAACTCATTTTGTGCAACTGGTGCTCCGTGAGGAAATGATTTGTGTCTTACTCCAAGGGGCTGCCCGGTGTCACTGTTGCTCCGGGAGGGAAATGATATGAGCACTACCTGAATTGGCCACGCAGTTTCACCATTGCTCCGTGAGGGAAATGCTTTCTGCATTACTCCAAGTGGCCACCCAGTGTCACTGTTGCTCCATGAGGGAAATGCTTTCTGAATGACCTGAATTGGCCACAGACATCAGTGTTGCTCCGGGGTGGGGGGTGGGGGGTGGGGGGGAGGCTTGGGATTGTTTGTGTATTACTCCTGAGTGGCCACGTCGTGTCACTCTTCCTCCAGGAGGGGAATGCTTTGTGCATTTCCCTGTGTTGTGGCCACCCAAGACAACACACACAGCACGATACCGACGCACACACACACCGAACACGTCACACATACAGATGGGTAGTGTAAAGTGCTAAAAATGAGACTTTCATTACTAATCAGATGTAGCCGTTGATGTCTCATGCACTCTTCCTCGAAAAGCCATACGTAATCTCGCCTGATCATTTGGTAGAGATCTGTTCAAGAAAATTACTCATAATGAGACATACATTATTGACAAGTACTAGTGATCCATTTCTCCTCGAATGATTCACCAAAACGCTTTTCGATTCCCTGCTGGTGATTTGGAAGAAATCCTTTCTCGAAATATACTAAAATAGAGAAATTCATCTTTGACCTGTGCGACAGAGAAATGTGAGAGGGAATCTTCCTGAAAGCCCCGAGAATTCACTTCTCGTCAGACGGTACAGAGCAGGTTGCGAAAATTACTGAAAATGAGAACGTCATTCGAAATCAGGTATCCTGATGTCCTCCTCATGGAACCATGCACCAAAAAGCAAGTCTATTCTCTCTTTGGCATTTAGCAAGGATTTATCGAGAAAATTGCTAAAAAAGAGAAAGTTATAACTGATCAATGCTTATAATCAATGACAAATGGAATCCTCCTCCAAAAGCCTTTCAGATTGGCTCCTTGTGATTAGGTAGATATCAGTTGACGATTTGGTAGAAATGACTAAAAAGGAGGCAGTTCTTTCTGATCAATGTTAGCAATTAATTACACATGGAATCATCCTCCGTACTATATTCATAATTAGCTCCTGGAGATTTGGACTAAAATCGGTCCGTGAAACTGACTAGGAATGAGACAATTCATTCCTCAGCCGTCCTCTGATAAATTTCCCACGGAATCCTCCAGCAGAAAAGCAAAGGCATTCTCCTTTGGTGCGTTGGAACAGATCGGTTCGTGCAAAGGACTCAAGGTAGAAAATCATTCTTTACAAGTATCTAGTGGTAAAGACTCCAGCAATCCAGCGTCTCTCCTGAAGAGTTCGTAGCGATTGGGTCAAGAAAATTACTCCTAAGGAGACTTAAATTATCGACAAGTACTAGTGCTAAAGCTCTCCTCGAATTATTCACCAAAATGCTTTTCGATACGATGACACAGAAGGGCACAGAACACGACACACAAAAATAACACACGACAAAGACACACACACACCGCGACACGGAAAGCAACACACACAAAACATCACACACACGACCCACAACATCTCACAAACACACACTCACTCAACACAAAATAACCCACAACATGTCACACGCAACACAAGACGACCCACAACATGATGAGCGCTGTGGAGCGAGGGCTCCGGCTCGGCTTTCGCAGCGGCTCTGGCGAGGAATGGTGCCGGAGCTCTCGCCGGAGGGAAACACGGCAGGAGGGGGCCTGAGCCGCTTGGGCCTCTTTCCAAGGGGGCGGAACAAGGCCTCCGCTCTCTGCCCTCTGCAGACCTGGCTGCCAGGTCAGTGCTTCCAGTTCCTCGTCCGCAGTCGCTGTCGTCCTCCTCAGCGGCCGTGGGCGTCCTCGCTGGGGACAGGGCTCGGGGGGATGTAGGTGGAGAGGAGCCAGAGTCTCTTGAGCAGAGTGACTCTGTGGGGTGCCGTAAGAAAAGGAGATTTTGGTTGGGATGCTCAAGGTGTAATGGGAGGAGAGTGGAGGGCGGATCCCCGCCGTGTGGAAGAGGCAAACAGAGGAGCCTCTGAGACGTTGCCGCCTGAGATGGTAACTTACTTGTTTTTTTCCCCTTGGGCTGGCTTTAGTAGCAAGGAAAAAGAAGTCAAGCCTCAGAGTCTACTGCCCTCATGCGACGGAATGTGAGTGAGAGCAGCGAGCCTGTGACCGTTGGTGATGCCAGGCAAGAGCCCTCCATCTGGGAGCCGAGCTCTCGCCAGTCTCGGAGAGAGAAGTGTCTGGTTTGGTGAGGACTCTGCTCACGCCCTGTCACGGAGTCCCCGGCATGCTCTGAAACTGCTCCCTATGAAGCCAGTCAGAACTCTGGGGCAGTCGCTTTTCTGTGAGCAGCCTGTCTTCAGGACTCACAGCTCACACAGCTTCCACCTTCCTGGGTCTGACCTCGGAGCATTCAGCCTCCTCTGCCCCTCCGTGCGCTTCCCCCCAGCGAGTCCGCTCAGGCGGGGCTCCTGGGGAAGCCAGGGGGTCCTGCACCCCAACTCCGCAGTCAGATGTGACTCTCAGCCAGCCAGTAAAACAGAAGGTTTATTAGAGGACAGGAACATGGTCTAAAACAGAGCTTGCAGGTGCAGAGAACGGGACCCCTCAGCTGGGTCCATTTTGGGGGGCAGTGAGCCAGACAACCACGTCTGCACTTCACTCCATGTCCCAGCCAGCCCCAAACTGAAACCCCCCTCCAACCCCTCCTCCTCTGGGCTTTGTCCCTTTCCCGGGCCAGGAGGTCACCTGATTCCTTTGTTCGCCAACCCTTCAGCTCTCACCTTGCAGGGGGGGAAGGGCCCAGGCCATCAGTTGCCAGGAAACAGGGTGTTGGCCATTCTCTGTGTCCAGACTCCTGCACGCACATGCCCTCTAGGGCTCTGCAATGATCATACACCCTTACTCCACCCCCTAGATACTTAAGAACTGCCTAGGGGAAACTGAGGCACCCCCACACTATTCAGAGGAAACATTAAGAACAGTCCCACTTCTCACACGCCCCACCTGAGTCCGGGTCGGGAAGCCCCGTCCATTAGGGTTCGGTTTGTAAGCAAAGGATCCTGACCAGCTGTGGCTAGGAGGGAGAAAAGGCCCCATTTTCAGAGGCTGCTCGTTTCTCTGGTCAGGAACGGTGTCTTCTCCACAACTGAAGCTTGGATCCAAGAGGATGACTCCAGGTGGTGAGTTGCTCGCCTTGCTCTCCTGTTTCTCTGTTTTCTCTCCTGTGTTCGCCAACTCTCTCTTTCTCGTCTCTCCTCTTCTCTCCTCGTGCCGTGTCCCTTCACAGGACGCGGGTAGGTGTGCATTCCCACAAGTGAAGTCTCGGGAGCCATGGAAAAGTCGGAGAGGACGAAGATCATGCAGGGCAGTAGAAAGGCTGCTGAAAGTACCTGAAGAGACAAAGGAAACGAGAAGGGGGAAGTCCAGCCTAACACAGGAGTGTAATCTGTAAAGAGAAACAACGGCAAATCTAATCTACAGAAACTCTTCAAGTTGCCGAAAGACATGTAGGATGGGAAAATACTTGTTGAATCCAGTCTCTTGAAGATCTTAGGCTCAGTATGCGTGCGAATTTGTAGTTGCTTAGAAATCTGCCTTCTTCTGTTTGCTCTACCTTCCAATTATTGAAAATCTACCTACCTATTTTTTGTTTAGTTTTATTATTAATGATTATTATTATTATTCAACTCATTTTGTGCAACTGGTGCTCCGTGAGGAAATGATTTGTGTCTTACTCCAAGGGGCTGCCCGGTGTCACTGTTGCTCCGGGAGGGAAATGATATGAGCACTACCTGAATTGGCCACGCAGTTTCACCATTGCTCCGTGAGGGAAATGCTTTCTGCATTACTCCAAGTGGCCACCCAGTGTCACTGTTGCTCCATGAGGGAAATGCTTTCTGAATGACCTGAATTGGCCACAGACATCAGTGTTGCTCCGGGGTGGGGGGTGGGGGGTGGGGGGGAGGCTTGGGATTGTTTGTGTATTACTCCTGAGTGGCCACGTCGTGTCACTCTTCCTCCAGGAGGGGAATGCTTTGTGCATTTCCCTGTGTTGTGGCCACCCAAGACAACACACACAGCACGATACCGACGCACACACACACCGAACACGTCACACATACAGATGGGTAGTGTAAAGTGCTAAAAATGAGACTTTCATTACTAATCAGATGTAGCCGTTGATGTCTCATGCACTCTTCCTCGAAAAGCCATACGTAATCTCGCCTGATCATTTGGTAGAGATCTGTTCAAGAAAATTACTCATAATGAGACATACATTATTGACAAGTACTAGTGATCCATTTCTCCTCGAATGATTCACCAAAACGCTTTTCGATTCCCTGCTGGTGATTTGGAAGAAATCCTTTCTCGAAATATACTAAAATAGAGAAATTCATCTTTGACCTGTGCGACAGAGAAATGTGAGAGGGAATCTTCCTGAAAGCCCCGAGAATTCACTTCTCGTCAGACGGTACAGAGCAGGTTGCGAAAATTACTGAAAATGAGAACGTCATTCGAAATCAGGTATCCTGATGTCCTCCTCATGGAACCATGCACCAAAAAGCAAGTCTATTCTCTCTTTGGCATTTAGCAAGGATTTATCGAGAAAATTGCTAAAAAAGAGAAAGTTATAACTGATCAATGCTTATAATCAATGACAAATGGAATCCTCCTCCAAAAGCCTTTCAGATTGGCTCCTTGTGATTAGGTAGATATCAGTTGACGATTTGGTAGAAATGACTAAAAAGGAGGCAGTTCTTTCTGATCAATGTTAGCAATTAATTACACATGGAATCATCCTCCGTACTATATTCATAATTAGCTCCTGGAGATTTGGACTAAAATCGGTCCGTGAAACTGACTAGGAATGAGACAATTCATTCCTCAGCCGTCCTCTGATAAATTTCCCACGGAATCCTCCAGCAGAAAAGCAAAGGCATTCTCCTTTGGTGCGTTGGAACAGATCGGTTCGTGCAAAGGACTCAAGGTAGAAAATCATTCTTTACAAGTATCTAGTGGTAAAGACTCCAGCAATCCAGCGTCTCTCCTGAAGAGTTCGTAGCGATTGGGTCAAGAAAATTACTCCTAAGGAGACTTAAATTATCGACAAGTACTAGTGCTAAAGCTCTCCTCGAATTATTCACCAAAATGCTTTTCGATACGATGACACAGAAGGGCACAGAACACGACACACAAAAATAACACACGACAAAGACACACACACACCGCGACACGGAAAGCAACACACACAAAACATCACACACACGACCCACAACATCTCACAAACACACACTCACTCAACACAAAATAACCCACAACATGTCACACGCAACACAAGACGACCCACAACATGATGAGCGCTGTGGAGCGAGGGCTCCGGCTCGGCTTTCGCAGCGGCTCTGGCGAGGAATGGTGCCGGAGCTCTCGCCGGAGGGAAACACGGCAGGAGGGGGCCTGAGCCGCTTGGGCCTCTTTCCAAGGGGGCGGAACAAGGCCTCCGCTCTCTGCCCTCTGCAGACCTGGCTGCCAGGTCAGTGCTTCCAGTTCCTCGTCCGCAGTCGCTGTCGTCCTCCTCAGCGGCCGTGGGCGTCCTCGCTGGGGACAGGGCTCGGGGGGATGTAGGTGGAGAGGAGCCAGAGTCTCTTGAGCAGAGTGACTCTGTGGGGTGCCGTAAGAAAAGGAGATTTTGGTTGGGATGCTCAAGGTGTAATGGGAGGAGAGTGGAGGGCGGATCCCCGCCGTGTGGAAGAGGCAAACAGAGGAGCCTCTGAGACGTTGCCGCCTGAGATGGTAACTTACTTGTTTTTTTCCCCTTGGGCTGGCTTTAGTAGCAAGGAAAAAGAAGTCAAGCCTCAGAGTCTACTGCCCTCATGCGACGGAATGTGAGTGAGAGCAGCGAGCCTGTGACCGTTGGTGATGCCAGGCAAGAGCCCTCCATCTGGGAGCCGAGCTCTCGCCAGTCTCGGAGAGAGAAGTGTCTGGTTTGGTGAGGACTCTGCTCACGCCCTGTCACGGAGTCCCCGGCATGCTCTGAAACTGCTCCCTATGAAGCCAGTCAGAACTCTGGGGCAGTCGCTTTTCTGTGAGCAGCCTGTCTTCAGGACTCACAGCTCACACAGCTTCCACCTTCCTGGGTCTGACCTCGGAGCATTCAGCCTCCTCTGCCCCTCCGTGCGCTTCCCCCCAGCGAGTCCGCTCAGGCGGGGCTCCTGGGGAAGCCAGGGGGTCCTGCACCCCAACTCCGCAGTCAGATGTGACTCTCAGCCAGCCAGTAAAACAGAAGGTTTATTAGAGGACAGGAACATGGTCTAAAACAGAGCTTGCAGGTGCAGAGAACGGGACCCCTCAGCTGGGTCCATTTTGGGGGGCAGTGAGCCAGACAACCACGTCTGCACTTCACTCCATGTCCCAGCCAGCCCCAAACTGAAACCCCCCTCCAACCCCTCCTCCTCTGGGCTTTGTCCCTTTCCCGGGCCAGGAGGTCACCTGATTCCTTTGTTCGCCAACCCTTCAGCTCTCACCTTGCAGGGGGGGAAGGGCCCAGGCCATCAGTTGCCAGGAAACAGGGTGTTGGCCATTCTCTGTGTCCAGACTCCTGCACGCACATGCCCTCTAGGGCTCTGCAATGATCATACACCCTTACTCCACCCCCTAGATACTTAAGAACTGCCTAGGGGAAACTGAGGCACCCCCACACTATTCAGAGGAAACATTAAGAACAGTCCCACTTCTCACACGCCCCACCTGAGTCCGGGTCGGGAAGCCCCGTCCATTAGGGTTCGGTTTGTAAGCAAAGGATCCTGACCAGCTGTGGCTAGGAGGGAGAAAAGGCCCCATTTTCAGAGGCTGCTCGTTTCTCTGGTCAGGAACGGTGTCTTCTCCACAACTGAAGCTTGGATCCAAGAGGATGACTCCAGGTGGTGAGTTGCTCGCCTTGCTCTCCTGTTTCTCTGTTTTCTCTCCTGTGTTCGCCAACTCTCTCTTTCTCGTCTCTCCTCTTCTCTCCTCGTGCCGTGTCCCTTCACAGGACGCGGGTAGGTGTGCATTCCCACAAGTGAGGTCTCGGGAGCCATGGAAAAGTCGGAGAGGACGAAGATCATGCAGGGCAGTAGAAAGGCTGCTGAAAGTACCTGAAGAGACAAAGGAAACGAGAAGGGGGAAGTCCAGCCTAACACAGGAGTGTAATCTGTAAAGAGAAACAACGGCAAATCTAATCTACAGAAACTCTTCAAGTTGCCGAAAGACATGTAGGATGGGAAAATACTTGTTGAATCCAGTCTCTTGAAGATCTTAGGCTCAGTATGCGTGCGAATTTGTAGTTGCTTAGAAATCTGCCTTCTTCTGTTTGCTCTACCTTCCAATTATTGAAAATCTACCTACCTATTTTTTGTTTAGTTTTATTATTAATGATTATTATTATTATTCAACTCATTTTGTGCAACTGGTGCTCCGTGAGGAAATGATTTGTGTCTTACTCCAAGGGGCTGCCCGGTGTCACTGTTGCTCCGGGAGGGAAATGATATGAGCACTACCTGAATTGGCCACGCAGTTTCACCATTGCTCCGTGAGGGAAATGCTTTCTGCATTACTCCAAGTGGCCACCCAGTGTCACTGTTGCTCCATGAGGGAAATGCTTTCTGAATGACCTGAATTGGCCACAGACATCAGTGTTGCTCCGGGGTGGGGGGTGGGGGGGAGGCTTGGGATTGTTTGTGTATTACTCCTGAGTGGCCACGTCGTGTCACTCTTCCTCCAGGAGGGGAATGCTTTGTGCATTTCCCTGTGTTGTGGCCACCCAAGACAACACACACAGCACGATACCGACGCACACACACACCGAACACGTCACACATACAGATGGGTAGTGTAAAGTGCTAAAAATGAGACTTTCATTACTAATCAGATGTAGCCGTTGATGTCTCATGCACTCTTCCTCGAAAAGCCATACGTAATCTCGCCTGATCATTTGGTAGAGATCTGTTCAAGAAAATTACTCATAATGAGACATACATTATTGACAAGTACTAGTGATCCATTTCTCCTCGAATGATTCACCAAAACGCTTTTCGATTCCCTGCTGGTGATTTGGAAGAAATCCTTTCTCGAAATATACTAAAATAGAGAAATTCATCTTTGACCTGTGCGACAGAGAAATGTGAGAGGGAATCTTCCTGAAAGCCCCGAGAATTCACTTCTCGTCAGACGGTACAGAGCAGGTTGCGAAAATTACTGAAAATGAGAACGTCATTCGAAATCAGGTATCCTGATGTCCTCCTCATGGAACCATGCACCAAAAAGCAAGTCTATTCTCTCTTTGGCATTTAGCAAGGATTTATCGAGAAAATTGCTAAAAAAGAGAAAGTTATAACTGATCAATGCTTATAATCAATGACAAATGGAATCCTCCTCCAAAAGCCTTTCAGATTGGCTCCTTGTGATTAGGTAGATATCAGTTGACGATTTGGTAGAAATGACTAAAAAGGAGGCAGTTCTTTCTGATCAATGTTAGCAATTAATTACACATGGAATCATCCTCCGTACTATATTCATAATTAGCTCCTGGAGATTTGGACTAAAATCGGTCCGTGAAACTGACTAGGAATGAGACAATTCATTCCTCAGCCGTCCTCTGATAAATTTCCCACGGAATCCTCCAGCAGAAAAGCAAAGGCATTCTCCTTTGGTGCGTTGGAACAGATCGGTTCGTGCAAAGGACTCAAGGTAGAAAATCATTCTTTACAAGTATCTAGTGGTAAAGACTCCAGCAATCCAGCGTCTCTCCTGAAGAGTTCGTAGCGATTGGGTCAAGAAAATTACTCCTAAGGAGACTTAAATTATCGACAAGTACTAGTGCTAAAGCTCTCCTCGAATTATTCACCAAAATGCTTTTCGATACGATGACACAGAAGGGCACAGAACACGACACACAAAAATAACACACGACAAAGACACACACACACCGCGACACGGAAAGCAACACACACAAAACATCACACACACGACCCACAACATCTCACAAACACACACTCACTCAACACAAAATAACCCACAACATGTCACACGCAACACAAGACGACCCACAACATGATGAGCGCTGTGGAGCGAGGGCTCCGGCTCGGCTTTCGCAGCGGCTCTGGCGAGGAATGGTGCCGGAGCTCTCGCCGGAGGGAAACACGGCAGGAGGGGGCCTGAGCCGCTTGGGCCTCTTTCCAAGGGGGCGGAACAAGGCCTCCGCTCTCTGCCCTCTGCAGACCTGGCTGCCAGGTCAGTGCTTCCAGTTCCTCGTCCGCAGTCGCTGTCGTCCTCCTCAGCGGCCGTGGGCGTCCTCGCTGGGGACAGGGCTCGGGGGGATGTAGGTGGAGAGGAGCCAGAGTCTCTTGAGCAGAGTGACTCTGTGGGGTGCCGTAAGAAAAGGAGATTTTGGTTGGGATGCTCAAGGTGTAATGGGAGGAGAGTGGAGGGCGGATCCCCGCCGTGTGGAAGAGGCAAACAGAGGAGCCTCTGAGACGTTGCCGCCTGAGATGGTAACTTACTTGTTTTTTTCCCCTTGGGCTGGCTTTAGTAGCAAGGAAAAAGAAGTCAAGCCTCAGAGTCTACTGCCCTCATGCGACGGAATGTGAGTGAGAGCAGCGAGCCTGTGACCGTTGGTGATGCCAGGCAAGAGCCCTCCATCTGGGAGCCGAGCTCTCGCCAGTCTCGGAGAGAGAAGTGTCTGGTTTGGTGAGGACTCTGCTCACGCCCTGTCACGGAGTCCCCGGCATGCTCTGAAACTGCTCCCTATGAAGCCAGTCAGAACTCTGGGGCAGTCGCTTTTCTGTGAGCAGCCTGTCTTCAGGACTCACAGCTCACACAGCTTCCACCTTCCTGGGTCTGACCTCGGAGCATTCAGCCTCCTCTGCCCCTCCGTGCGCTTCCCCCCAGCGAGTCCGCTCAGGCGGGGCTCCTGGGGAAGCCAGGGGGTCCTGCACCCCAACTCCGCAGTCAGATGTGACTCTCAGCCAGCCAGTAAAACAGAAGGTTTATTAGAGGACAGGAACATGGTCTAAAACAGAGCTTGCAGGTGCAGAGAACGGGACCCCTCAGCTGGGTCCATTTTGGGGGGCAGTGAGCCAGACAACCACGTCTGCACTTCACTCCATGTCCCAGCCAGCCCCAAACTGAAACCCCCCTCCAACCCCTCCTCCTCTGGGCTTTGTCCCTTTCCCGGGCCAGGAGGTCACCTGATTCCTTTGTTCGCCAACCCTTCAGCTCTCACCTTGCAGGGGGGGAAGGGCCCAGGCCATCAGTTGCCAGGAAACAGGGTGTTGGCCATTCTCTGTGTCCAGACTCCTGCACGCACATGCCCTCTAGGGCTCTGCAATGATCATACACCCTTACTCCACCCCCTAGATACTTAAGAACTGCCTAGGGGAAACTGAGGCACCCCCACACTATTCAGAGGAAACATTAAGAACAGTCCCACTTCTCACACGCCCCACCTGAGTCCGGGTCGGGAAGCCCCGTCCATTAGGGTTCGGTTTGTAAGCAAAGGATCCTGACCAGCTGTGGCTAGGAGGGAGAAAAGGCCCCATTTTCAGAGGCTGCTCGTTTCTCTGGTCAGGAACGGTGTCTTCTCCACAACTGAAGCTTGGATCCAAGAGGATGACTCCAGGTGGTGAGTTGCTCGCCTTGCTCTCCTGTTTCTCTGTTTTCTCTCCTGTGTTCGCCAACTCTCTCTTTCTCGTCTCTCCTCTTCTCTCCTCGTGCCGTGTCCCTTCACAGGACGCGGGTAGGTGTGCATTCCCACAAGTGAGGTCTCGGGAGCCATGGAAAAGTCGGAGAGGACGAAGATCATGCAGGGCAGTAGAAAGGCTGCTGAAAGTACCTGAAGAGACAAAGGAAACGAGAAGGGGGAAGTCCAGCCTAACACAGGAGTGTAATCTGTAAAGAGAAACAACGGCAAATCTAATCTACAGAAACTCTTCAAGTTGCCGAAAGACATGTAGGATGGGAAAATACTTGTTGAATCCAGTCTCTTGAAGATCTTAGGCTCAGTATGCGTGCGAATTTGTAGTTGCTTAGAAATCTGCCTTCTTCTGTTTGCTCTACCTTCCAATTATTGAAAATCTACCTACCTATTTTTTGTTTAGTTTTATTATTAATGATTATTATTATTATTCAACTCATTTTGTGCAACTGGTGCTCCGTGAGGAAATGATTTGTGTCTTACTCCAAGGGGCTGCCCGGTGTCACTGTTGCTCCGGGAGGGAAATGATATGAGCACTACCTGAATTGGCCACGCAGTTTCACCATTGCTCCGTGAGGGAAATGCTTTCTGCATTACTCCAAGTGGCCACCCAGTGTCACTGTTGCTCCATGAGGGAAATGCTTTCTGAATGACCTGAATTGGCCACAGACATCACTGTTGCTCCGGGGTGGGGGGTGGGGGGTGGGGGGGAGGCTTGGGATTGTTTGTGTATTACTCCTGAGTGGCCACGTCGTGTCACTCTTCCTCCAGGAGGGGAATGCTTTGTGCATTTCCCTGTGTTGTGGCCACCCAAGACAACACACACAGCACGATACCGACGCACACATACACAGAACACGTCACACATACAGATGGGTAGTGTAAAGTGCTAAAAATGAGACTTTCATTACTAATCAGATGTAGCCGTTGATGTCTCATGCACTCTTCCTCGAAAAGCCATACGTAATCTCGCCTGATCATTTGGTAGAGATCTGTTCAAGAAAATTACTCATAATGAGACATACATTATTGACAAGTACTAGTGATCCATTTCTCCTCGAATGATTCACCAAAATGCTTTTCGATTCCCTGCTGGTGATTTGGAAGAAATCCTTTCTCGAAATATACTAAAATAGAGAAAGTCATCTTTGACCTGTGCGACAGAGAAATGTGAGAGGGAATCTTCCTGAAAGCCCCGAGAATTCACTTCTCGTCAGACGGTACAGAGCAGGTTGCGAAAATTACTGAAAATGAGAACGTCATTCGAAATCAGGTATCCTGATGTCCTCCTCATGGAACCATGCACCAAAAAGCAAGTCTATTCTCTCTTTGGCATTTAGCAAGGATTTATCGAGAAAATTGCTAAAAAAGAGAAAGTTATAACTGATCAATGCTTATAATCAATGACAAATGGAATCCTCCTCCAAAAGCCTTTCAGATTGGCTCCTTGTGATTAGGTAGATATCAGTTGACGATTTGGTAGAAATGACTAAAAAGGAGGCAGTTCTTTCTGATCAATGTTAGCAATTAATTACACATGGAATCATCCTCCGTACTATGTTCATAATGAGCTCCTGGAGATTTGGACTAAAATCGGTCCGTGAAACTGACTAGGAATGAGACAATTCATTCCTCAGCCGTCCTCTGATAAATTTCCCACGGAATCCTCCAGCAGAAAAGCAAAGGCATTCTCCTTTGGTGCGTTGGAACAGATCGGTTCGTGCAAAGGACTCAAGGTAGAAAATCATTCTTTACAAGTATCTAGTGGTAAAGACTCCAGCAATCCAGCGTCTCTCCTGAAGAGTTCGTAGCGATTGGGTCAAGAAAATTACTCCTAAGGAGACTTAAATTATCGACAAGTACTAGTGCTAAAGCTCTCCTCGAATTATTCACCAAAATGCTTTTCGATATGATGACACAGAAGGGCACAGAACACGACACACAAAAATAACACACGACAAAGACACACACACCGCGACACGGAAAGCAACACACACAAAACATCACACACACGACCCACAACATCTCACAAACACACACTCACTCAACACAAAATAACCCACAACATGTCACACGCAACACAAGACGACCCACAACATGATGAGCGCTGTGGAGCGAGGGCTCCGGCTCGGCTTTCGCAGCGGCTCTGGCGAGGAATGGTGCCGGAGCTCTCGCCGGAGGGAAACACGGCAGGAGGGGGCCTGAGCCGCTTGGGCCTCTTTCCAAGGGGGCGGAACAAGGCCTCCGCTCTCTGCCCTCTGCAGACCTGGCTGCCAGGTCAGTGCTTCCAGTTCCTCGTCCGCAGTCGCTGTCGTCCTCCTCAGCGGCCGTGGGCGTCCTCGCTGGGGACAGGGCTCGGGGGGATGTAGGTGGAGAGGGGCCAGAGTCTCTTGAGCAGAGTGACTCTGTGGGGTGCCGTAAGAAAAGGAGATTTTGGTTGGGATGCTCAAGGTGTAATGGGAGGAGAGTGGAGGGCGGATCCCCGCCGTGTGGAAGAGGCAAACAGAGGAGCCTCTGAGACGTTGCCGCCTGAGATGGTAACTTACTTGTTTTTTTCCCCTTGGGCTGGCTTTAGTAGCAAGGAAAAAGAAGTCAAGCCTCAGAGTCTACTGCCCTCATGCGACGGAATGTGAGTGAGAGCAGCGAGCCTGTGACCGTTGGTGATGCCAGGCAAGAGCCCTCCATCTGGGAGCCGAGCTCTCGCCAGTCTCGGAGAGAGAAGTGTCTGGTTTGGTGAGGACTCTGCTCACGCCCTGTCACGGAGTCCCCGGCATGCTCTGAAACTGCTCCCTATGAAGCCAGTCAGAACTCTGGGGCAGTCGCTTTTCTGTGAGCAGCCTGTCTTCAGGACTCACAGCTCACACAGCTTCCACCTTCCTGGGTCTGACCTCGGAGCATTCAGCCTCCTCTGCCCCTCCGTGAGCTTCCCCCCAGCGAGTCCGCTCAGGCGGGGCTCCTGGGGAAGCCAGGGGGTCCTGCACCCCAACTCCGCAGTCAGATGTGACTCTCAGCCAGCCAGTAAAACAGAAGGTTTATTAGAGGACAGGAACATGGTCTAAAACAGAGCTTGCAGGTGCAGAGAACGGGACCCCTCAGCTGGGTCCATTTTGGGGGGCAGTGAGCCAGACAACCACGTCTGCACTTCACTCCATGTCCCAGCCAGCCCCAAACTGAAACCCCCCTCCAACCCCTCCTCCTCTGGGCTTTGTCCCTTTCCCGGGCCAGGAGGTCACCTGATTCCTTTGTTCGCCAACCCTTCAGCTCTCACCTTGCAGGGGGGGAAGGGCCCAGGCCATCAGTTGCCAGGAAACAGGGTGTTGGCCATTCTCTGTGTCCAGACTCCTGCACGCACATGCCCTCTAGGGCTCTGCAATGATCATACACCCTTACTCCACCCCCTAGATACTTAAGAACTGCCTAGGGGAAACTGAGGCACCCCCACACTATTCAGAGGAAACATTAAGAACAGTCCCACTTCTCACACGCCCCACCTGAGTCCGGGTCGGGAAGCCCCGTCCATTAGGGTTCGGTTTGTAAGCAAAGGATCCTGACCAGCTGTGGCTAGGAGGGAGAAAAGGCCCCATTTTCAGAGGCTGCTCGTTTCTCTGGTCAGGAACGGTGTCTTCTCCACAACTGAAGCTTGGATCCAAGAGGATGACTCCAGGTGGTGAGTTGCTCGCCTTGCTCTCCTGTTTCTCTGTTTTCTCTCCTGTGTTCGCCAACTCTCTCTTTCTCGTCTCTCCTCTTCTCTCCTCGTGCCGTGTCCCTTCACAGGACGCGGGTAGGTGTGCATTCCCACAAGTGAGGTCTCGGGAGCCATGGAAAAGTCGGAGAGGACGAAGATCATGCAGGGCAGTAGAAAGGCTGCTGAAAGTACCTGAAGAGACAAAGGAAACGAGAAGGGGGAAGTCCAGCCTAACACAGGAGTGTAATCTGTAAAGAGAAACAACGGCAAATCTAATCTACAGAAACTCTTCAAGTTGCCGAAAGACATGTAGGATGGGAAAATACTTGTTGAATCCAGTCTCTTGAAGATCTTAGGCTCAGTATGCGTGCGAATTTGTAGTTGCTTAGAAATCTGCCTTCTTCTGTTTGCTCTACCTTCCAATTATTGAAAATCTACCTACCTATTTTTTGTTTAGTTTTATTATTAATGATTATTATTATTCAACTCATTTTGTGCAACTGGTGCTCCGTGAGGAAATGATTTGTGTCTTACTCCAAGGGGCTGCCCGGTGTCACTGTTGCTCCGGGAGGGAAATGATATGAGCACTACCTGAATTGGCCACGCAGTTTCACCATTGCTCCGTGAGGGAAATGCTTTCTGCATTACTCCAAGTGGCCACCCAGTGTCACTGTTGCTCCATGAGGGAAATGCTTTCTGAATGACCTGAATTGGCCACAGACATCACTGTTGCTCCGGGGTGGGGGGTGGGGGGTGGGGGGGAGGCTTGGGATTGTTTGTGTATTACTCCTGAGTGGCCACGTCGTGTCACTCTTCCTCCAGGAGGGGAATGCTTTGTGCATTTCCCTGTGTTGTGGCCACCCAAGACAACACACACAGCACGATACCGACGCACACATACACAGAACACGTCACACATACAGATGGGTAGTGTAAAGTGCTAAAAATGAGACTTTCATTACTAATCAGATGTAGCCGTTGATGTCTCATGCACTCTTCCTCGAAAAGCCATACGTAATCTCGCCTGATCATTTGGTAGAGATCTGTTCAAGAAAATTACTCATAATGAGACATACATTATTGACAAGTACTAGTGATCCATTTCTCCTCGAATGATTCACCAAAATGCTTTTCGATTCCCTGCTGGTGATTTGGAAGAAATCCTTTCTCGAAATATACTAAAATAGAGAAAGTCATCTTTGACCTGTGCGACAGAGAAATGTGAGAGGGAATCTTCCTGAAAGCCCCGAGAATTCACTTCTCGTCAGACGGTACAGAGCAGGTTGCGAAAATTACTGAAAATGAGAACGTCATTCGAAATCAGGTATCCTGATGTCCTCCTCATGGAACCATGCACCAAAAAGCAAGTCTATTCTCTCTTTGGCATTTAGCAAGGATTTATCGAGAAAATTGCTAAAAAAGAGAAAGTTATAACTGATCAATGCTTATAATCAATGACAAATGGAATCCTCCTCCAAAAGCCTTTCAGATTGGCTCCTTGTGATTAGGTAGATATCAGTTGACGATTTGGTAGAAATGACTAAAAAGGAGGCAGTTCTTTCTGATCAATGTTAGCAATTAATTACACATGGAATCATCCTCCGTACTATGTTCATAATGAGCTCCTGGAGATTTGGACTAAAATCGGTCCGTGAAACTGACTAGGAATGAGACAATTCATTCCTCAGCCGTCCTCTGATAAATTTCCCACGGAATCCTCCAGCAGAAAAGCAAAGGCATTCTCCTTTGGTGCGTTGGAACAGATCGGTTCGTGCAAAGGACTCAAGGTAGAAAATCATTCTTTACAAGTATCTAGTGGTAAAGACTCCAGCAATCCAGCGTCTCTCCTGAAGAGTTCGTAGCGATTGGGTCAAGAAAATTACTCCTAAGGAGACTTAAATTATCGACAAGTACTAGTGCTAAAGCTCTCCTCGAATTATTCACCAAAATGCTTTTCGATATGATGACACAGAAGGGCACAGAACACGACACACAAAAATAACACACGACAAAGACACACACACCGCGACACGGAAAGCAACACACACAAAACATCACACACACGACCCACAACATCTCACAAACACACACTCACTCAACACAAAATAACCCACAACATGTCACACGCAACACAAGACGACCCACAACATGATGAGCGCTGTGGAGCGAGGGCTCCGGCTCGGCTTTCGCAGCGGCTCTGGCGAGGAATGGTGCCGGAGCTCTCGCCGGAGGGAAACACGGCAGGAGGGGGCCTGAGCCGCTTGGGCCTCTTTCCAAGGGGGCGGAACAAGGCCTCCGCTCTCTGCCCTCTGCAGACCTGGCTGCCAGGTCAGTGCTTCCAGTTCCTCGTCCGCAGTCGCTGTCGTCCTCCTCAGCGGCCGTGGGCGTCCTCGCTGGGGACAGGGCTCGGGGGGATGTAGGTGGAGAGGGGCCAGAGTCTCTTGAGCAGAGTGACTCTGTGGGGTGCCGTAAGAAAAGGAGATTTTGGTTGGGATGCTCAAGGTGTAATGGGAGGAGAGTGGAGGGCGGATCCCCGCCGTGTGGAAGAGGCAAACAGAGGAGCCTCTGAGACGTTGCCGCCTGAGATGGTAACTTACTTGTTTTTTTCCCCTTGGGCTGGCTTTAGTAGCAAGGAAAAAGAAGTCAAGCCTCAGAGTCTACTGCCCTCATGCGACGGAATGTGAGTGAGAGCAGCGAGCCTGTGACCGTTGGTGATGCCAGGCAAGAGCCCTCCATCTGGGAGCCGAGCTCTCGCCAGTCTCGGAGAGAGAAGTGTCTGGTTTGGTGAGGACTCTGCTCACGCCCTGTCACGGAGTCCCCGGCATGCTCTGAAACTGCTCCCTATGAAGCCAGTCAGAACTCTGGGGCAGTCGCTTTTCTGTGAGCAGCCTGTCTTCAGGACTCACAGCTCACACAGCTTCCACCTTCCTGGGTCTGACCTCGGAGCATTCAGCCTCCTCTGCCCCTCCGTGAGCTTCCCCCCAGCGAGTCCGCTCAGGCGGGGCTCCTGGGGAAGCCAGGGGGTCCTGCACCCCAACTCCGCAGTCAGATGTGACTCTCAGCCAGCCAGTAAAACAGAAGGTTTATTAGAGGACAGGAACATGGTCTAAAACAGAGCTTGCAGGTGCAGAGAACGGGACCCCTCAGCTGGGTCCATTTTGGGGGGCAGTGAGCCAGACAACCACGTCTGCACTTCACTCCATGTCCCAGCCAGCCCCAAACTGAAACCCCCCTCCAACCCCTCCTCCTCTGGGCTTTGTCCCTTTCCCGGGCCAGGAGGTCACCTGATTCCTTTGTTCGCCAACCCTTCAGCTCTCACCTTGCAGGGGGGGAAGGGCCCAGGCCATCAGTTGCCAGGAAACAGGGTGTTGGCCATTCTCTGTGTCCAGACTCCTGCACGCACATGCCCTCTAGGGCTCTGCAATGATCATACACCCTTACTCCACCCCCTAGATACTTAAGAACTGCCTAGGGGAAACTGAGGCACCCCCACACTATTCAGAGGAAACATTAAGAACAGTCCCACTTCTCACACGCCCCACCTGAGTCCGGGTCGGGAAGCCCCGTCCATTAGGGTTCGGTTTGTAAGCAAAGGATCCTGACCAGCTGTGGCTAGGAGGGAGAAAAGGCCCCATTTTCAGAGGCTGCTCGTTTCTCTGGTCAGGAACGGTGTCTTCTCCACAACTGAAGCTTGGATCCAAGAGGATGACTCCAGGTGGTGAGTTGCTCGCCTTGCTCTCCTGTTTCTCTGTTTTCTCTCCTGTGTTCGCCAACTCTCTCTTTCTCGTCTCTCCTCTTCTCTCCTCGTGCCGTGTCCCTTCACAGGACGCGGGTAGGTGTGCATTCCCACAAGTGAGGTCTCGGGAGCCATGGAAAAGTCGGAGAGGACGAAGATCATGCAGGGCAGTAGAAAGGCTGCTGAAAGTACCTGAAGAGACAAAGGAAACGAGAAGGGGGAAGTCCAGCCTAACACAGGAGTGTAATCTGTAAAGAGAAACAACGGCAAATCTAATCTACAGAAACTCTTCAAGTTGCCGAAAGACATGTAGGATGGGAAAATACTTGTTGAATCCAGTCTCTTGAAGATCTTAGGCTCAGTATGCGTGCGAATTTGTAGTTGCTTAGAAATCTGCCTTCTTCTGTTTGCTCTACCTTCCAATTATTGAAAATCTACCTACCTATTTTTTGTTTAGTTTTATTATTAATGATTATTATTATTATTCAACTCATTTTGTGCAACTGGTGCTCCGTGAGGAAATGATTTGTGTCTTACTCCAAGGGGCTGCCCGGTGTCACTGTTGCTCCGGGAGGGAAATGATATGAGCACTACCTGAATTGGCCACGCAGTTTCACCATTGCTCCGTGAGGGAAATGCTTTCTGCATTACTCCAAGTGGCCACCCAGTGTCACTGTTGCTCCATGAGGGAAATGCTTTCTGAATGACCTGAATTGGCCACAGACATCACTGTTGCTCCGGGGTGGGGGGTGGGGGGGAGGCTTGGGATTGTTTGTGTATTACTCCTGAGTGGCCACGTCGTGTCACTCTTCCTCCAGGAGGGGAATGCTTTGTGCATTTCCCTGTGTTGTGGCCACCCAAGACAACACACACAGCACGATACCGACGCACACACACACAGAACACGTCACACATACAGATGGGTAGTGTAAAGTGCTAAAAATGAGACTTTCATTACTAATCAGATGTAGCCGTTGATGTCTCATGCACTCTTCCTCGAAAAGCCATACGTAATCTCGCCTGATCATTTGGTAGAGATCTGTTCAAGAAAATTACTCATAATGAGACATACATTATTGACAAGTACTAGTGATCCATTTCTCCTCGAATGATTCACCAAAACGCTTTTCGATTCCCTGCTGGTGATTTGGAAGAAATCCTTTCTCGAAATATACTAAAATAGAGAAATTCATCTTTGACCTGTGCGACAGAGAAATGTGAGAGGGAATCTTCCTGAAAGCCCCGAGAATTCACTTCTCGTCAGACGGTACAGAGCAGGTTGCGAAAATTACTGAAAATGAGAACGTCATTCGAAATCAGGTATCCTGATGTCCTCCTCATGGAACCATGCACCAAAAAGCAAGTCTATTCTCTCTTTGGCATTTAGCAAGGATTTATCGAGAAAATTGCTAAAAAAGAGAAAGTTATAACTGATCAATGCTTATAATCAATGACAAATGGAATCCTCCTCCAAAAGCCTTTCAGATTGGCTCCTTGTGATTAGGTAGATATCAGTTGACGATTTGGTAGAAATGACTAAAAAGGAGGCAGTTCTTTCTGATCAATGTTAGCAATTAATTACACATGGAATCATCCTCCGTACTATATTCATAATTAGCTCCTGGAGATTTGGACTAAAATCGGTCCGTGAAACTGACTAGGAATGAGACAATTCATTCCTCAGCCGTCCTCTGATAAATTTCCCACGGAATCCTCCAGCAGAAAAGCAAAGGCATTCTCCTTTGGTGCGTTGGAACAGATCGGTTCGTGCAAAGGACTCAAGGTAGAAAATCATTCTTTACAAGTATCTAGTGGTAAAGACTCCAGCAATCCAGCGTCTCTCCTGAAGAGTTCGTAGCGATTGGGTCAAGAAAATTACTCCTAAGGAGACTTAAATTATCGACAAGTACTAGTGCTAAAGCTCTCCTCGAATTATTCACCAAAATGCTTTTCGATACGATGACACAGAAGGGCACAGAACACGACACACAAAAATAACACACGACAAAGACACACACACACCGCGACACGGAAAGCAACACACACAAAACATCACACACACGACCCACAACATCTCACAAACACACACTCACTCAACACAAAATAACCCACAACATGTCACACGCAACACAAGACGACCCACAACATGATGAGCGCTGTGGAGCGAGGGCTCCGGCTCGGCTTTCGCAGCGGCTCTGGCGAGGAATGGTGCCGGAGCTCTCGCCGGAGGGAAACACGGCAGGAGGGGGCCTGAGCCGCTTGGGCCTCTTTCCAAGGGGGCGGAACAAGGCCTCCGCTCTCTGCCCTCTGCAGACCTGGCTGCCAGGTCAGTGCTTCCAGTTCCTCGTCCGCAGTCGCTGTCGTCCTCCTCAGCGGCCGTGGGCGTCCTCGCTGGGGACAGGGCTCGGGGGGATGTAGGTGGAGAGGAGCCAGAGTCTCTTGAGCAGAGTGACTCTGTGGGGTGCCGTAAGAAAAGGAGATTTTGGTTGGGATGCTCAAGGTGTAATGGGAGGAGAGTGGAGGGCGGATCCCCGCCGTGTGGAAGAGGCAAACAGAGGAGCCTCTGAGACGTTGCCGCCTGAGATGGTAACTTACTTGTTTTTTTCCCCTTGGGCTGGCTTTAGTAGCAAGGAAAAAGAAGTCAAGCCTCAGAGTCTACTGCCCTCATGCGACGGAATGTGAGTGAGAGCAGCGAGCCTGTGACCGTTGGTGATGCCAGGCAAGAGCCCTCCATCTGGGAGCCGAGCTCTCGCCAGTCTCGGAGAGAGAAGTGTCTGGTTTGGTGAGGACTCTGCTCACGCCCTGTCACGGAGTCCCCGGCATGCTCTGAAACTGCTCCCTATGAAGCCAGTCAGAACTCTGGGGCAGTCGCTTTTCTGTGAGCAGCCTGTCTTCAGGACTCACAGCTCACACAGCTTCCACCTTCCTGGGTCTGACCTCGGAGCATTCAGCCTCCTCTGCCCCTCCGTGAGCTTCCCCCCAGCGAGTCCGCTCAGGCGGGGCTCCTGGGGAAGCCAGGGGGTCCTGCACCCCAACTCCGCAGTCAGATGTGACTCTCAGCCAGCCAGTAAAACAGAAGGTTTATTAGAGGACAGGAACATGGTCTAAAACAGAGCTTGCAGGTGCAGAGAACGGGACCCCTCAGCTGGGTCCATTTTGGGGGGCAGTGAGCCAGACAACCACGTCTGCACTTCACTCCATGTCCCAGCCAGCCCCAAACTGAAACCCCCCTCCAACCCCTCCTCCTCTGGGCTTTGTCCCTTTCCCGGGCCAGGAGGTCACCTGATTCCTTTGTTCGCCAACCCTTCAGCTCTCACCTTGCAGGGGGGGAAGGGCCCAGGCCATCAGTTGCCAGGAAACAGGGTGTTGGCCATTCTCTGTGTCCAGACTCCTGCACGCACATGCCCTCTAGGGCTCTGCAATGATCATACACCCTTACTCCACCCCCTAGATACTTAAGAACTGCCTAGGGGAAACTGAGGCACCCCCACACTATTCAGAGGAAACATTAAGAACAGTCCCACTTCTCACACGCCCCACCTGAGTCCGGGTCGGGAAGCCCCGTCCATTAGGGTTCGGTTTGTAAGCAAAGGATCCTGACCAGCTGTGGCTAGGAGGGAGAAAAGGCCCCATTTTCAGAGGCTGCTCGTTTCTCTGGTCAGGAACGGTGTCTTCTCCACAACTGAAGCTTGGATCCAAGAGGATGACTCCAGGTGGTGAGTTGCTCGCCTTGCTCTCCTGTTTCTCTGTTTTCTCTCCTGTGTTCGCCAACTCTCTCTTTCTCGTCTCTCCTCTTCTCTCCTCGTGCCGTGTCCCTTCACAGGACGCGGGTAGGTGTGCCTTCCCACAAGTGAGGTCTCGGGAGCCATGGAAAAGTCGGAGAGGACGAAGATCATGCAGGGCAGTAGAAAGGCTGCTGAAAGTACCTGAAGAGACAAAGGAAACGAGAAGGGGGAAGTCCAGCCTAACACAGGAGTGTAATCTGTAAAGAGAAACAACGGCAAATCTAATCTACAGAAACTCTTCAAGTTGCCGAAAGACATGTAGGATGGGAAAATACTTGTTGAATCCAGTCTCTTGAAGATCTTAGGCTCAGTATGCGTGCGAATTTGTAGTTGCTTAGAAATCTGCCTTCTTCTGTTTGCTCTACCTTCCAATTATTGAAAATCTACCTACCTATTTTTTGTTTAGTTTTATTATTAATGATTATTATTATTCAACTCATTTTGTGCAACTGGTGCTCCGTGAGGAAATGATTTGTGTCTTACTCCAAGGGGCTGCCCGGTGTCACTGTTGCTCCGGGAGGGAAATGATATGAGCACTACCTGAATTGGCCACGCAGTTTCACCATTGCTCCGTGAGGGAAATGCTTTCTGCATTACTCCAAGTGGCCACCCAGTGTCACTGTTGCTCCATGAGGGAAATGCTTTCTGAATGACCTGAATTGGCCACAGACATCACTGTTGCTCCGGGGTGGGGGGTGGGGGGTGGGGGGGAGGCTTGGGATTGTTTGTGTATTACTCCTGAGTGGCCACGTCGTGTCACTCTTCCTCCAGGAGGGGAATGCTTTGTGCATTTCCCTGTGTTGTGGCCACCCAAGACAACACACACAGCACGATACCGACGCACACATACACAGAACACGTCACACATACAGATGGGTAGTGTAAAGTGCTAAAAATGAGACTTTCATTACTAATCAGATGTAGCCGTTGATGTCTCATGCACTCTTCCTCGAAAAGCCATACGTAATCTCGCCTGATCATTTGGTAGAGATCTGTTCAAGAAAATTACTCATAATGAGACATACATTATTGACAAGTACTAGTGATCCATTTCTCCTCGAATGATTCACCAAAATGCTTTTCGATTCCCTGCTGGTGATTTGGAAGAAATCCTTTCTCGAAATATACTAAAATAGAGAAAGTCATCTTTGACCTGTGCGACAGAGAAATGTGAGAGGGAATCTTCCTGAAAGCCCCGAGAATTCACTTCTCGTCAGACGGTACAGAGCAGGTTGCGAAAATTACTGAAAATGAGAACGTCATTCGAAATCAGGTATCCTGATGTCCTCCTCATGGAACCATGCACCAAAAAGCAAGTCTATTCTCTCTTTGGCATTTAGCAAGGATTTATCGAGAAAATTGCTAAAAAAGAGAAAGTTATAACTGATCAATGCTTATAATCAATGACAAATGGAATCCTCCTCCAAAAGCCTTTCAGATTGGCTCCTTGTGATTAGGTAGATATCAGTTGACGATTTGGTAGAAATGACTAAAAAGGAGGCAGTTCTTTCTGATCAATGTTAGCAATTAATTACACATGGAATCATCCTCCGTACTATGTTCATAATGAGCTCCTGGAGATTTGGACTAAAATCGGTCCGTGAAACTGACTAGGAATGAGACAATTCATTCCTCAGCCGTCCTCTGATAAATTTCCCACGGAATCCTCCAGCAGAAAAGCAAAGGCATTCTCCTTTGGTGCGTTGGAACAGATCGGTTCGTGCAAAGGACTCAAGGTAGAAAATCATTCTTTACAAGTATCTAGTGGTAAAGACTCCAGCAATCCAGCGTCTCTCCTGAAGAGTTCGTAGCGATTGGGTCAAGAAAATTACTCCTAAGGAGACTTAAATTATCGACAAGTACTAGTGCTAAAGCTCTCCTCGAATTATTCACCAAAATGCTTTTCGATATGATGACACAGAAGGGCACAGAACACGACACACAAAAATAACACACGACAAAGACACACACACCGCGACACGGAAAGCAACACACACAAAACATCACACACACGACCCACAACATCTCACAAACACACACTCACTCAACACAAAATAACCCACAACATGTCACACGCAACACAAGACGACCCACAACATGATGAGCGCTGTGGAGCGAGGGCTCCGGCTCGGCTTTCGCAGCGGCTCTGGCGAGGAATGGTGCCGGAGCTCTCGCCGGAGGGAAACACGGCAGGAGGGGGCCTGAGCCGCTTGGGCCTCTTTCCAAGGGGGCGGAACAAGGCCTCCGCTCTCTGCCCTCTGCAGACCTGGCTGCCAGGTCAGTGCTTCCAGTTCCTCGTCCGCAGTCGCTGTCGTCCTCCTCAGCGGCCGTGGGCGTCCTCGCTGGGGACAGGGCTCGGGGGGATGTAGGTGGAGAGGGGCCAGAGTCTCTTGAGCAGAGTGACTCTGTGGGGTGCCGTAAGAAAAGGAGATTTTGGTTGGGATGCTCAAGGTGTAATGGGAGGAGAGTGGAGGGCGGATCCCCGCCGTGTGGAAGAGGCAAACAGAGGAGCCTCTGAGACGTTGCCGCCTGAGATGGTAACTTACTTGTTTTTTTCCCCTTGGGCTGGCTTTAGTAGCAAGGAAAAAGAAGTCAAGCCTCAGAGTCTACTGCCCTCATGCGACGGAATGTGAGTGAGAGCAGCGAGCCTGTGACCGTTGGTGATGCCAGGCAAGAGCCCTCCATCTGGGAGCCGAGCTCTCGCCAGTCTCGGAGAGAGAAGTGTCTGGTTTGGTGAGGACTCTGCTCACGCCCTGTCACGGAGTCCCCGGCATGCTCTGAAACTGCTCCCTATGAAGCCAGTCAGAACTCTGGGGCAGTCGCTTTTCTGTGAGCAGCCTGTCTTCAGGACTCACAGCTCACACAGCTTCCACCTTCCTGGGTCTGACCTCGGAGCATTCAGCCTCCTCTGCCCCTCCGTGAGCTTCCCCCCAGCGAGTCCGCTCAGGCGGGGCTCCTGGGGAAGCCAGGGGGTCCTGCACCCCAACTCCGCAGTCAGATGTGACTCTCAGCCAGCCAGTAAAACAGAAGGTTTATTAGAGGACAGGAACATGGTCTAAAACAGAGCTTGCAGGTGCAGAGAACGGGACCCCTCAGCTGGGTCCATTTTGGGGGGCAGTGAGCCAGACAACCACGTCTGCACTTCACTCCATGTCCCAGCCAGCCCCAAACTGAAACCCCCCTCCAACCCCTCCTCCTCTGGGCTTTGTCCCTTTCCCGGGCCAGGAGGTCACCTGATTCCTTTGTTCGCCAACCCTTCAGCTCTCACCTTGCAGGGGGGGAAGGGCCCAGGCCATCAGTTGCCAGGAAACAGGGTGTTGGCCATTCTCTGTGTCCAGACTCCTGCACGCACATGCCCTCTAGGGCTCTGCAATGATCATACACCCTTACTCCACCCCCTAGATACTTAAGAACTGCCTAGGGGAAACTGAGGCACCCCCACACTATTCAGAGGAAACATTAAGAACAGTCCCACTTCTCACACGCCCCACCTGAGTCCGGGTCGGGAAGCCCCGTCCATTAGGGTTCGGTTTGTAAGCAAAGGATCCTGACCAGCTGTGGCTAGGAGGGAGAAAAGGCCCCATTTTCAGAGGCTGCTCGTTTCTCTGGTCAGGAACGGTGTCTTCTCCACAACTGAAGCTTGGATCCAAGAGGATGACTCCAGGTGGTGAGTTGCTCGCCTTGCTCTCCTGTTTCTCTGTTTTCTCTCCTGTGTTCGCCAACTCTCTCTTTCTCGTCTCTCCTCTTCTCTCCTCGTGCCGTGTCCCTTCACAGGACGCGGGTAGGTGTGCATTCCCACAAGTGAGGTCTCGGGAGCCATGGAAAAGTCGGAGAGGACGAAGATCATGCAGGGCAGTAGAAAGGCTGCTGAAAGTACCTGAAGAGACAAAGGAAACGAGAAGGGGGAAGTCCAGCCTAACACAGGAGTGTAATCTGTAAAGAGAAACAACGGCAAATCTAATCTACAGAAACTCTTCAAGTTGCCGAAAGACATGTAGGATGGGAAAATACTTGTTGAATCCAGTCTCTTGAAGATCTTAGGCTCAGTATGCGTGCGAATTTGTAGTTGCTTAGAAATCTGCCTTCTTCTGTTTGCTCTACCTTCCAATTATTGAAAATCTACCTACCTATTTTTTGTTTAGTTTTATTATTAATGATTATTATTATTATTCAACTCATTTTGTGCAACTGGTGCTCCGTGAGGAAATGATTTGTGTCTTACTCCAAGGGGCTGCCCGGTGTCACTGTTGCTCCGGGAGGGAAATGATATGAGCACTACCTGAATTGGCCACGCAGTTTCACCATTGCTCCGTGAGGGAAATGCTTTCTGCATTACTCCAAGTGGCCACCCAGTGTCACTGTTGCTCCATGAGGGAAATGCTTTCTGAATGACCTGAATTGGCCACAGACATCACTGTTGCTCCGGGGTGGGGGGTGGGGGGGAGGCTTGGGATTGTTTGTGTATTACTCCTGAGTGGCCACGTCGTGTCACTCTTCCTCCAGGAGGGGAATGCTTTGTGCATTTCCCTGTGTTGTGGCCACCCAAGACAACACACACAGCACGATACCGACGCACACACACACAGAACACGTCACACATACAGATGGGTAGTGTAAAGTGCTAAAAATGAGACTTTCATTACTAATCAGATGTAGCCGTTGATGTCTCATGCACTCTTCCTCGAAAAGCCATACGTAATCTCGCCTGATCATTTGGTAGAGATCTGTTCAAGAAAATTACTCATAATGAGACATACATTATTGACAAGTACTAGTGATCCATTTCTCCTCGAATGATTCACCAAAACGCTTTTCGATTCCCTGCTGGTGATTTGGAAGAAATCCTTTCTCGAAATATACTAAAATAGAGAAATTCATCTTTGACCTGTGCGACAGAGAAATGTGAGAGGGAATCTTCCTGAAAGCCCCGAGAATTCACTTCTCGTCAGACGGTACAGAGCAGGTTGCGAAAATTACTGAAAATGAGAACGTCATTCGAAATCAGGTATCCTGATGTCCTCCTCATGGAACCATGCACCAAAAAGCAAGTCTATTCTCTCTTTGGCATTTAGCAAGGATTTATCGAGAAAATTGCTAAAAAAGAGAAAGTTATAACTGATCAATGCTTATAATCAATGACAAATGGAATCCTCCTCCAAAAGCCTTTCAGATTGGCTCCTTGTGATTAGGTAGATATCAGTTGACGATTTGGTAGAAATGACTAAAAAGGAGGCAGTTCTTTCTGATCAATGTTAGCAATTAATTACACATGGAATCATCCTCCGTACTATATTCATAATTAGCTCCTGGAGATTTGGACTAAAATCGGTCCGTGAAACTGACTAGGAATGAGACAATTCATTCCTCAGCCGTCCTCTGATAAATTTCCCACGGAATCCTCCAGCAGAAAAGCAAAGGCATTCTCCTTTGGTGCGTTGGAACAGATCGGTTCGTGCAAAGGACTCAAGGTAGAAAATCATTCTTTACAAGTATCTAGTGGTAAAGACTCCAGCAATCCAGCGTCTCTCCTGAAGAGTTCGTAGCGATTGGGTCAAGAAAATTACTCCTAAGGAGACTTAAATTATCGACAAGTACTAGTGCTAAAGCTCTCCTCGAATTATTCACCAAAATGCTTTTCGATACGATGACACAGAAGGGCACAGAACACGACACACAAAAATAACACACGACAAAGACACACACACACCGCGACACGGAAAGCAACACACACAAAACATCACACACACGACCCACAACATCTCACAAACACACACTCACTCAACACAAAATAACCCACAACATGTCACACGCAACACAAGACGACCCACAACATGATGAGCGCTGTGGAGCGAGGGCTCCGGCTCGGCTTTCGCAGCGGCTCTGGCGAGGAATGGTGCCGGAGCTCTCGCCGGAGGGAAACACGGCAGGAGGGGGCCTGAGCCGCTTGGGCCTCTTTCCAAGGGGGCGGAACAAGGCCTCCGCTCTCTGCCCTCTGCAGACCTGGCTGCCAGGTCAGTGCTTCCAGTTCCTCGTCCGCAGTCGCTGTCGTCCTCCTCAGCGGCCGTGGGCGTCCTCGCTGGGGACAGGGCTCGGGGGGATGTAGGTGGAGAGGGGCCAGAGTCTCTTGAGCAGAGTGACTCTGTGGGGTGCCGTAAGAAAAGGAGATTTTGGTTGGGATGCTCAAGGTGTAATGGGAGGAGAGTGGAGGGCGGATCCCCGCCGTGTGGAAGAGGCAAACAGAGGAGCCTCTGAGACGTTGCCGCCTGAGATGGTAACTTACTTGTTTTTTTCCCCTTGGGCTGGCTTTAGTAGCAAGGAAAAAGAAGTCAAGCCTCAGAGTCTACTGCCCTCATGCGACGGAATGTGAGTGAGAGCAGCGAGCCTGTGACCGTTGGTGATGCCAGGCAAGAGCCCTCCATCTGGGAGCCGAGCTCTCGCCAGTCTCGGAGAGAGAAGTGTCTGGTTTGGTGAGGACTCTGCTCACGCCCTGTCACGGAGTCCCCGGCATGCTCTGAAACTGCTCCCTATGAAGCCAGTCAGAACTCTGGGGCAGTCGCTTTTCTGTGAGCAGCCTGTCTTCAGGACTCACAGCTCACACAGCTTCCACCTTCCTGGGTCTGACCTCGGAGCATTCAGCCTCCTCTGCCCCTCCGTGCGCTTCCCCCCAGCGAGTCCGCTCAGGCGGGGCTCCTGGGAAAGCCAGAGGGTCCTGCACCCCAACTCCGCAGTCAGATGTGATTCTCAGCCAGCCAGTAAAACAGAAGGTTTATTAGAGGACAGGAACATGGTCTAAAACAGAGCTTGCAGGTGCAGAGAACGGGACCCCTCAGCTGGGTCCATTTTGGGGGGCAGTGAGCCAGACAACCACGTCTGCACTTCACTCCATGTCCCAGCCAGCCCCAAACTGAAACCCCCCTCCAACCCCTCCTCCTCTGGGCTTTGTCCCTTTCCCGGGCCAGGAGGTCACCTGATTCCTTTGTTCTCCAACCCTTCAGCTCTCACCTTGCAGGGGGGGAAGGGCCCAGGCCATCAGTTGCCAGGAAACAGGGTGTTGGCCATTCTCTGTGTCCAGACTCCTGCACGCACATGCCCTCTAGGGCTCTGCAATGATCATACACCCTTACTCCACCCCCTAGATACTTAAGAACTGCCTAGGGGAAACTGAGGCACCCCCACACTATTCAGAGGAAACATTAAGAACAGTCCCACTTCTCACACGCCCCACCTGAGTCCGGGTCGGGAAGCCCCGTCCATTAGGGTTCGGTTTGTAAGCAAAGGATCCTGACCAGCTGTGGCTAGGAGGGAGAAAAGGCCCCATTTTCAGAGGCTGCTCGTTTCTCTGGTCAGGAACGGTGTCTTCTCCACAACTGAAGCTTGGATCCAAGAGGATGACTCCAGGTGGTGAGTTGCTCGCCTTGCTCTCCTGTTTCTCTGTTTTCTCTCCTGTGTTCGCCAACTCTCTCTTTCTCGTCTCTCCTCTTCTCTCCTCGTGCCGTGTCCCTTCACAGGACGCGGGTAGGTGTGCATTCCCACAAGTGAGGTCTCGGGAGCCATGGAAAAGTCGGAGAGGACGAAGATCATGCAGGGCAGTAGAAAGGCTGCTGAAAGTACCTGAAGAGACAAAGGAAACGAGAAGGGGGAAGTCCAGCCTAACACAGGAGTGTAATCTGTAAAGAGAAACAACGGCAAATCTAATCTACAGAAACTCTTCAAGTTGCCGAAAGACATGTAGGATGGGAAAATACTTGTTGAATCCAGTCTCTTGAAGATCTTAGGCTCAGTATGCGTGCGAATTTGTAGTTGCTTAGAAATCTGCCTTCTTCTGTTTGCTCTACCTTCCAATTATTGAAAATCTACCTACCTATTTTTTGTTTAGTTTTATTATTAATGATTATTATTATTATTCAACTCATTTTGTGCAACTGGTGCTCCGTGAGGAAATGATTTGTGTCTTACTCCAAGGGGCTGCCCGGTGTCACTGTTGCTCCGGGAGGGAAATGATATGAGCACTACCTGAATTGGCCACGCAGTTTCACCATTGCTCCGTGAGGGAAATGCTTTCTGCATTACTCCAAGTGGCCACCCAGTGTCACTGTTGCTCCATGAGGGAAATGCTTTCTGAATGACCTGAATTGGCCACAGACATCACTGTTGCTCCGGGGTGGGGGGTGGGGGGGAGGCTTGGGATTGTTTGTGTATTACTCCTGAGTGGCCACGTCGTGTCACTCTTCCTCCAGGAGGGGAATGCTTTGTGCATTTCCCTGTGTTGTGGCCACCCAAGACAACACACACAGCACGATACCGACGCACACACACACAGAACACGTCACACATACAGATGGGTAGTGTAAAGTGCTAAAAATGAGACTTTCATTACTAATCAGATGTAGCCGTTGATGTCTCATGCACTCTTCCTCGAAAAGCCATACGTAATCTCGCCTGATCATTTGGTAGAGATCTGTTCAAGAAAATTACTCATAATGAGACATACATTATTGACAAGTACTAGTGATCCATTTCTCCTCGAATGATTCACCAAAACGCTTTTCGATTCCCTGCTGGTGATTTGGAAGAAATCCTTTCTCGAAATATACTAAAATAGAGAAATTCATCTTTGACCTGTGCGACAGAGAAATGTGAGAGGGAATCTTCCTGAAAGCCCCGAGAATTCACTTCTCGTCAGACGGTACAGAGCAGGTTGCGAAAATTACTGAAAATGAGAACGTCATTCGAAATCAGGTATCCTGATGTCCTCCTCATGGAACCATGCACCAAAAAGCAAGTCTATTCTCTCTTTGGCATTTAGCAAGGATTTATCGAGAAAATTGCTAAAAAAGAGAAAGTTATAACTGATCAATGCTTATAATCAATGACAAATGGAATCCTCCTCCAAAAGCCTTTCAGATTGGCTCCTTGTGATTAGGTAGATATCAGTTGACGATTTGGTAGAAATGACTAAAAAGGAGGCAGTTCTTTCTGATCAATGTTAGCAATTAATTACACATGGAATCATCCTCCGTACTATATTCATAATTAGCTCCTGGAGATTTGGACTAAAATCGGTCCGTGAAAATGACTAGGAATGAGACAATTCATTCCTCAGCCGTCCTCTGATAAATTTCCCACGGAATCCTCCAGCAGAAAAGCAAAGGCATTCTCCTTTGGTGCGTTGGAACAGATCGGTTCGTGCAAAGGACTCAAGGTAGAAAATCATTCTTTACAAGTATCTAGTGGTAAAGACTCCAGCAATCCAGCGTCTCTCCTGAAGAGTTCGTAGCGATTGGGTCAAGAAAATTACTCCTAAGGAGACTTAAATTATCGACAAGTACTAGTGCTAAAGCTCTCCTCGAATTATTCACCAAAATGCTTTTCGATACGATGACACAGAAGGGCACAGAACACGACACACAAAAATAACACACGACAAAGACACACACACACCGCGACACGGAAAGCAACACACACAAAACATCACACACACGACCCACAACATCTCACAAACACACACTCACTCAACACAAAATAACCCACAACATGTCACACGCAACACAAGACGACCCACAACATGATGAGCGCTGTGGAGCGAGGGCTCCGGCTCGGCTTTCGCAGCGGCTCTGGCGAGGAATGGTGCCGGAGCTCTCGCCGGAGGGAAACACGGCAGGAGGGGGCCTGAGCCGCTTGGGCCTCTTTCCAAGGGGGCGGAACAAGGCCTCCGCTCTCTGCCCTCTGCAGACCTGGCTGCCAGGTCAGTGCTTCCAGTTCCTCGTCCGCAGTCGCTGTCGTCCTCCTCAGCGGCCGTGGGCGTCCTCGCTGGGGACAGGGCTCGGGGGGATGTAGGTGGAGAGGGGCCAGAGTCTCTTGAGCAGAGTGACTCTGTGGGGTGCCGTAAGAAAAGGAGATTTTGGTTGGGATGCTCAAGGTGTAATGGGAGGAGAGTGGAGGGCGGATCCCCGCCGTGTGGAAGAGGCAAACAGAGGAGCCTCTGAGACGTTGCCGCCTGAGATGGTAACTTACTTGTTTTTTTCCCCTTGGGCTGGCTTTAGTAGCAAGGAAAAAGAAGTCAAGCCTCAGAGTCTACTGCCCTCATGCGACGGAATGTGAGTGAGAGCAGCGAGCCTGTGACCGTTGGTGATGCCAGGCAAGAGCCCTCCATCTGGGAGCCGAGCTCTCGCCAGTCTCGGAGAGAGAAGTGTCTGGTTTGGTGAGGACTCTGCTCACGCCCTGTCACGGAGTCCCCGGCATGCTCTGAAACTGCTCCCTATGAAGCCAGTCAGAACTCTGGGGCAGTCGCTTTTCTGTGAGCAGCCTGTCTTCAGGACTCACAGCTCACACAGCTTCCACCTTCCTGGGTCTGACCTCGGAGCATTCAGCCTCCTCTGCCCCTCCGTGCGCTTCCCCCCAGCGAGTCCGCTCAGGCGGGGCTCCTGGGAAAGCCAGAGGGTCCTGCACCCCAACTCCGCAGTCAGATGTGACTCTCAGCCAGCCAGTAAAACAGAAGGTTTATTAGAGGACAGGAACATGGTCTAAAACAGAGCTTGCAGGTGCAGAGAACGGGACCCCTCAGCTGGGTCCATTTTGGGGGGCAGTGAGCCAGACAACCACGTCTGCACTTCACTCCATGTCCCAGCCAGCCCCAAACTGAAACCCCCCTCCAACCCCTCCTCCTCTGGGCTTTGTCCCTTTCCCGGGCCAGGAGGTCACCTGATTCCTTTGTTCTCCAACCCTTCAGCTCTCACCTTGCAGGGGGGGAAGGGCCCAGGCCATCAGTTGCCAGGAAACAGGGTGTTGGCCATTCTCTGTGTCCAGACTCCTGCACGCACATGCCCTCTAGGGCTCTGCAATGATCATACACCCTTACTCCACCCCCTAGATACTTAAGAACTGCCTAGGGGAAACTGAGGCACCCCCACACTATTCAGAGGAAACATTAAGAACAGTCCCACTTCTCACACGCCCCACCTGAGTCCGGGTCGGGAAGCCCCGTCCATTAGGGTTCGGTTTGTAAGCAAAGGATCCTGACCAGCTGTGGCTAGGAGGGAGAAAAGGCCCCATTTTCAGAGGCTGCTCGTTTCTCTGGTCAGGAACGGTGTCTTCTCCACAACTGAAGCTTGGATCCAAGAGGATGACTCCAGGTGGTGAGTTGCTCGCCTTGCTCTCCTGTTTCTCTGTTTTCTCTCCTGTGTTCGCCAACTCTCTCTTTCTCGTCTCTCCTCTTCTCTCCTCGTGCCGTGTCCCTTCACAGGACGCGGGTAGGTGTGCATTCCCACAAGTGAGGTCTCGGGAGCCATGGAAAAGTCGGAGAGGACGAAGATCATGCAGGGCAGTAGAAAGGCTGCTGAAAGTACCTGAAGAGACAAAGGAAACGAGAAGGGGGAAGTCCAGCCTAACACAGGAGTGTAATCTGTAAAGAGAAACAACGGCAAATCTAATCTACAGAAACTCTTCAAGTTGCCGAAAGACATGTAGGATGGGAAAATACTTGTTGAATCCAGTCTCTTGAAGATCTTAGGCTCAGTATGCGTGCGAATTTGTAGTTGCTTAGAAATCTGCCTTCTTCTGTTTGCTCTACCTTCCAATTATTGAAAATCTACCTACCTATTTTTTGTTTAGTTTTATTATTAATGATTATTATTATTATTCAACTCATTTTGTGCAACTGGTGCTCCGTGAGGAAATGATTTGTGTCTTACTCCAAGGGGCTGCCCGGTGTCACTGTTGCTCCGGGAGGGAAATGATATGAGCACTACCTGAATTGGCCACGCAGTTTCACCATTGCTCCGTGAGGGAAATGCTTTCTGCATTACTCCAAGTGGCCACCCAGTGTCACTGTTGCTCCATGAGGGAAATGCTTTCTGAATGACCTGAATTGGCCACAGACATCACTGTTGCTCCGGGGTGGGGGGTGGGGGGTGGGGGGGAGGCTTGGGATTGTTTGTGTATTACTCCTGAGTGGCCACGTCGTGTCACTCTTCCTCCAGGAGGGGAATGCTTTGTGCATTTCCCTGTGTTGTGGCCACCCAAGACAACACACACAGCACGATACCGACGCACACACACACAGAACACGTCACACATACAGATGGGTAGTGTAAAGTGCTAAAAATGAGACTTTCATTACTAATCAGATGTAGCCGTTGATGTCTCATGCACTCTTCCTCGAAAAGCCATACGTAATCTCGCCTGATCATTTGGTAGAGATCTGTTCAAGAAAATTACTCATAATGAGACATACATTATTGACAAGTACTAGTGATCCATTTCTCCTCGAATGATTCACCAAAACGCTTTTCGATTCCCTGCTGGTGATTTGGAAGAAATCCTTTCTCGAAATATACTAAAATAGAGAAATTCATCTTTGACCTGTGCGACAGAGAAATGTGAGAGGGAATCTTCCTGAAAGCCCCGAGAATTCACTTCTCGTCAGACGGTACAGAGCAGGTTGCGAAAATTACTGAAAATGAGAACGTCATTCGAAATCAGGTATCCTGATGTCCTCCTCATGGAACCATGCACCAAAAAGCAAGTCTATTCTCTCTTTGGCATTTAGCAAGGATTTATCGAGAAAATTGCTAAAAAAGAGAAAGTTATAACTGATCAATGCTTATAATCAATGACAAATGGAATCCTCCTCCAAAAGCCTTTCAGATTGGCTCCTTGTGATTAGGTAGATATCAGTTGACGATTTGGTAGAAATGACTAAAAAGGAGGCAGTTCTTTCTGATCAATGTTAGCAATTAATTACACATGGAATCATCCTCCGTACTATATTCATAATTAGCTCCTGGAGATTTGGACTAAAATCGGTCCGTGAAAATGACTAGGAATGAGACAATTCATTCCTCAGCCGTCCTCTGATAAATTTCCCACGGAATCCTCCAGCAGAAAAGCAAAGGCATTCTCCTTTGGTGCGTTGGAACAGATCGGTTCGTGCAAAGGACTCAAGGTAGAAAATCATTCTTTACAAGTATCTAGTGGTAAAGACTCCAGCAATCCAGCGTCTCTCCTGAAGAGTTCGTAGCGATTGGGTCAAGAAAATTACTCCTAAGGAGACTTAAATTATCGACAAGTACTAGTGCTAAAGCTCTCCTCGAATTATTCACCAAAATGCTTTTCGATACGATGACACAGAAGGGCACAGAACACGACACACAAAAATAACACACGACAAAGACACACACACACCGCGACACGGAAAGCAACACACACAAAACATCACACACACGACCCACAACATCTCACAAACACACACTCACTCAACACAAAATAACCCACAACATGTCACACGCAACACAAGACGACCCACAACATGATGAGCGCTGTGGAGCGAGGGCTCCGGCTCGGCTTTCGCAGCGGCTCTGGCGAGGAATGGTGCCGGAGCTCTCGCCGGAGGGAAACACGGCAGGAGGGGGCCTGAGCCGCTTGGGCCTCTTTCCAAGGGGGCGGAACAAGGCCTCCGCTCTCTGCCCTCTGCAGACCTGGCTGCCAGGTCAGTGCTTCCAGTTCCTCGTCCGCAGTCGCTGTCGTCCTCCTCAGCGGCCGTGGGCGTCCTCGCTGGGGACAGGGCTCGGGGGGATGTAGGTGGAGAGGGGCCAGAGTCTCTTGAGCAGAGTGACTCTGTGGGGTGCCGTAAGAAAAGGAGATTTTGGTTGGGATGCTCAAGGTGTAATGGGATGTGGCAATTCAATGATGAGACAGAACACAGCTTTTGTGCAAGGAAGCAGGCTGGTCAGCTGAGATGGGCTGTTCTGCTCCCCCACCTTCCTCCTTCTCCTTTTATTATATTTCTCCCCCCTAAGCATTTCACACTGCTACCGCAAAAAGTTACACAAAGGAAAGTATGACGTTGATTAATATACTTATTTACCATCTTTTATCTACTACAATGCTGGTTCTCAGGCCTTGAGCCCAGGCTAAGAAAGCTTCCCACAGTCACTGTCCCAACAATCAAGTTCTCATGGTTCATATCTAGCCCTTGTCCTTGGATAGACCAATGTGTGCATTGCTTCTACAAAACAGTCAGGGTGTGCCCTGCCTGCTTCCAGGTGGAATAACTAAACATGAACCCTTCATCCCCCCGTTTTTTATTTAATGATATTCGGCCATCTCATGGTAGCCGTCAATTTGTTTTGTCATGCTGTTTAACTCCCAGACAGACAAGGACATAACTTGGGGCGCTTTCCAGGGCGAAATTTCACAAAATCTTAACAAGGAAGGAATACATTGTACACAGGAGCAGCAAAAAATAAGCCCAATAATTACAAACACAGCATAACCGAAAAGCTGTCGCAGCCATTCTAGAGAGGGCAGCCAACCTGTAAGCCAATTCCAAAAACCCTCAAACCCCAGATCTTGGCGTATGTGTGTTGTAAGATTGGCCAATTCAGCCAGTCTAGTTTCTATGGAGCGACTATTATCAGTTAAATTAAAGCAACACATGTGCTGAAACGTGGAGCAGCCTAGATGGTGTTTCAGGAGCAGAAAATCAATGGCTGCTCTGTTATCCAAGATTGCATCCCTTAATTCGTGTTGTTCTGTGTTAAGTAAGGCACTAGCCTGGGATGTTGTATTAATTGCCTTTGCTGCAAAGCATGCCAGGTTATTTAAAGTTCTGGCTGAATACATGGCAAGCGTGGGGACCCCAACAATAGAGGCTGCTAAAGCAGTATACTCAGCACGACTAAAAAGCTCAACATCTGCAATACAATCATATGAAAGGTGTACACTTCTTCTACTACGTTTTTGACCAGCAAAAGGCAATATAAGTGTCATTCTACTAAGACAGCAAAGGGTGCCATCACTTAAATTTGCAGGGATATAATTAAAAGTGCGTGAACCGCAAGTAAAAAACCATCCTGATGGTAGGATGATATGGCCATAATTGTATGAAACATTAACAGCATGGGAACAATTTAAAAGGAGTTGAGAAATTTTTCGACAGCCCAAAGGCACGTTTGTACTAGTGCAGTTAACTACACGCGCACAGGTGACATTGTCAGCCCCGGCCGGGTACAGTGTGTGGAGGGATATAGCCGTGCGAGGCAGAGTATAGTTGGCCGGGCCCCAATTAGCCATGCTAGAGTACTGGGAAGAAAGATTCTCATAAGGAGAAAACAGTGTCTTATTTTCCATCTCCTCAGGGTGATGACATATTGGAATAAGGCATGTACCTAACAAATCTCCGGCTGCTAAAGAATTAGATAGACAAAAGTGGGTAACATTTGCTATTGAAGCCAATCTTTCCCATATGTTATATGTCATTCGGGCTCATAACGGGGGAAGCGCTTCCGAGCCAACGCCTACAGGAAATAGCAGGCACAAAAGGCACACAATCATCACAGAATTAGCAGTGATTTGGGTGAGAATCGCCACAAACAAAGTCTTAGGAGTCTCTGGCTGTTGATCTGCTGCCAGTCTTTGTTGGGCCACGGCGACCAATGCTTTTACTGCTCCCCATGTCACGGGCCGGTTTGGGACACTACGTCTCCTCCGTTTCCGTCCCGTCGTTGTCGACTAGGGGGACAACGCGGTCTCCTCCAAAGTCAGCTGAAACTCTGGTATGGGATTCGACAGCCCCTGGTGCCATGCCATGTTGTTTAAGTGCCGGTCACACACACCGAGCTGGAACCCACAACGGTCCTGCAGGGAGAGACACAGCAGCATATCCCCGACCCCAAGTGATTAGAGGTACTGGGCCCAGCCACTGTGGATCAGGCAGCTGACAGTAAAAGACACACGGTCTTTCCAGTACCTCAGATTTGTGAAAATGCCAATCCGCAGGGGTCTGCTGATCTGCATTCAATGTTAAATTATTTAAAGTAAACAAGAGGATATGCATTTGTTGTTGAATGTCTCCTAAGGTTCGGAGACGCAGCTCCCCTTGTTTTAATTGTTTATCAAGCAAGGTTTGAGTATGCGATTGGCACGTTCAACAATGACTTGGCCCGTGGAATTATAAGGGATTCCGTGTTTAAGACGGACGTCCCAGTGGGCACAAAAGGTGGAGAGGGCTGCAGAGCAGTAGGCTGGGGCATTATCTGTTTTTATTCGGCAGGGGCGACCCATAACAGAAAAGCAGGCCAGCAAATGGTGAATAACTTTGTTAGTGGCTTCCCCACGTTGAAGCTGAGCCCTGATTAGGGGGCGGGGCTTCACTGACTTGGGGTTCTATAAAGGTAGCAGCCAGTCAGGCAGCGGCACAGACAGCTGCAGCAGCACAGGAGCTTGAAAACAGAGCTGTAAACAGGGGAGTTTGAGTGGGAGTTCTGTTGGAGGAGAAGGTATTTGTGTGTGTTTGGTTTTGTATTGGTAGTATCAGTATGTGTAGAGGCTTGGAGGGGCTTTGTGCTGGGAGAGAAGCTGAGCCCTGATTAGGGGCGGGGCTTCCCTGACTATGGGTCCCATAAAGGTAGCAGCCAGTCAGGCAGCGGCACAGGAGCTAGCAAACAGAGCTGTAAACAGGGGAGTTTGAGTGGGAGTTCTGTTAGAGGAGAAGGTATTTGTGTGTGTTTGGTTTTGTATTGGTAGTATCTGTATGTGTAGGGGCTTTGTGCTGGGAGAAAAGCTGAGCCCTGATTAGGGGGCGGGGCTTCACTGACTAGGGGTCCTCTAAAGGGAGCAGCCAGTCAGGCAACGGCACAGACAGCTGCAGTGGCACAGGAGCTAGAAACAGAGCTGTAAACAGGGGAGTTTGAGTGGGAGTTCTGTTGGAGGAGAAGGTATTTGTGTGTGTGTTTGGTTTTGTATTGGTGGTATCTGTATGTGTAGAGGCTTGTAGGAGCTTTGTGCTGGGACAGAATCTGAGCCCTGATTAGGGGGCGGGGCTTCCCTGACTAGGGGTCCTATAAAGGTAGCAGCCAGTCAGGCAGCGGCACAGGAGCTAGCAAACAGAGCTGTAAACAGGGGAGTTTGAGTGGGAGTTCTGTTGGAGGAGAAGGTATCTGTGTGTGTTTGGTTTTGTATTGGTAGTATCTGTATGTGTAGGGGCTTTGTGGTGGGAGAGAAGCTGAGCCCTGATTAGAGGGCGGGGCTTCACTGACTAGGGGTCCTGTAAAGGTAGCAGCCAGTCAGGCAGCGGCACAGACAGCTGCAGCAGCACAGGAGCTTGAAAACAGAGCTGTAAACAGGGGAGTTTGAGTGGGAGTTCTGTTGGAAGAGAAGGTATTTGTGTGTGTGTTTGGTTTTGTATTGGTGGTATCTGTATGTGTAGAGGCTTGGAGGGGCTTTGTGCTGGGAGAGAAGCTGAGCCCTGATTAGGGGGCGGGGCTTCACTGACTAGGGGTCCTATAAAGGGAGCAGCCAGTCAGGCAGCGGCACAGACAGCTGCAGCGGTAGAGGAGCTAGCAAACAGAGCTGTAAGCAGGGGAGTTTGAGTGGGAGTTCTGTTGGAGGAGAAGGTATTTGTGTGTGCTTGGTTTTGTATTGGTGGTATCTGTATGTGTAGAGGCTTGTAGGAGCTTTGTGCTGGGACAGAATCTGAGCCCTGATTAGGGGGCGGGGCTTCCCTGACTAGGGGTCCTATAAAGGTAGCAGCCAGTCAGGCAGCGGCACAGGAGCTAGCAAACAGAGCTGTAAACAGGGGAGTTTGAGTGGGAGTTCTGTTGGAGGAGAAGGTATCTGTGTGTGTTTGGTTTTGTATTGGTAGTATCTGTATGTGTAGGGGCTTTGTGGTGGGAGAGAAGCTGAGCCCTGATTAGAGGGCGGGGCTTCACTGACTAGGGGTCCTGTAAAGGTAGCAGCCAGTCAGGCAGCGGCACAGACAGCTGCAGCAGCACAGGAGCTTGAAAACAGAGCTGTAAACAGGGGAGTTTGAGTGGGAGTTCTGTTGGAAGAGAAGGTATTTGTGTTAGTTTGGTTTTGTACTGGTAGTATCTGTATGTGTAGGGGCTTTGTGCTGGGAGAGAAGCTGTGCCCTGATTAGGGTGCGGGGCTTCCTGACTAGGGGTCCTATAAAGGTAGCGGCACAGACAGCTGCAGCGGCACAGAGAGCTGCAGCGGCACAGGAGCTAGCAAACAGAGCTGAAACAGGGGAGTTGGAGTGGGAGTTCTGTTTGAGGAGAAGGTATTTGTGTGTGTTTGGTTTTGTATTGGTAGTATCTCTATGTGTAGGGGCTTTGTGCTGGGAGAAAACCTGAGCCCTGATGAGGGGGCGGGGCTTCCCTGACTAGGGGTCCTATAAAAGTAGCAGCCAGTCAGGCAGCGGAACAGGAGCTAGCAAACAGAGCTGTAAACAGGGGAGTTTGAGTGGGAGTTCTGTTGGAGGAGAAGGTATTTGTGTGTGAGTGTTTGGTTTTGTATTGTTCGTATCTGTATGTGTAGGTGCTTTGTGCTGGGAGAGAAGCTGAGCCCTGATTATGGGCGGGGCTTCACTGACTAGGGGTCCTATAAAGGTAGCGGCACAGACAGCTGCAGCGGCACAGAGAGCTGCAGCAGCACAGGAGCTAGCAAACAGAGCTGAAACAGGGGAGTTGGAGTGGGAGTTCTGTTGGAGGAGAAGGTATTTGTGTTAGTTTGGTTTTGTACTGGTAGTATCTGTATGTGTAGGGGCTTTGTGCTGGGAGAGAAGCTGTGCCCTGATTAGGGTGCGGGGCTTCCTGACTAGGGGTCCTATAAAGGTAGCGGCACAGACAGCTGCAGCGGCACAGAGAGCTGCAGCAGCACAGGAGCTAGCAAACAGAGCTGAAACAGGGGAGTTGGAGTGGGAGTTCTGTTGGAGGAGAAGGTATTTGTGTGTGTTTGGTTTTGTATTGGTAGTATCTGTATGTGTAGGGGCTTTGTGCTGGGAGAAAAGCTGAGCCCTGATTAGGGGGCGGGGCTTCACTGACTAGGGGTCCTGTAAAGGTAGCAGCCAGTCAGGCAGCGGCACAGACAGCTGCAGCAGCACTGGAGCTTGCAAACAGAGCTGTAAACAGGGGAGTTTGAGTGGGAGTTCTGTTGGAGGAGAAGGTATTTGTGTGTGTGTTTGGTTTTGTATTGGTGGTACCTGTATGTGTAGAGGCTTGGAGGGGCTTTGTGCTGGGAGAGAAACTGAGCCCTGATTAGGGGGCGGGGCTTCGCTGTCTAGGGGTCCTAAAAAGGCAGCAGCCAGTCAGTCAGCGGCACAGACAGCTGCAGCGGCACAGGAGCTAGCAAACAGAGCTGTAAACAGGGGAGTCTGAGTTGGAGTTCTGTTGGAGGAGAAGTTATTTGTGTGTGTTTGGTTTTGTATTGGTAGTATCTGTATGTGTAGGGGCTTTGTGCTGGGAGAGAAGCTGAGCCCTGATTAGGGGGCGGGGCTATGCTGACTAGGGGTCCTATAAAGGGAGCAGCCAGTCAGGCAGCGGCACAGGAGCCAGGAAACAGAGCTGTAAACAGGGGAGTTTGAGTGGGAGTTCTGTTGAAGGAGAAGGTATTTGTGTGTGTGTTTGGATTTGTATTGGTGATATCTGTGTGTGTAGAGGCTTTGTGCTGGGAGAGAAGCTGAGCCCTGGTTAGGGGGAGGGCTTCCCTGACTAGGGGTCCTATAAAGGTCGCAGCCAGTCAGGCAGCGGCACAGGAGCTAGCAAACAGAGCTGTAAACAGGGGAGTTTGAGTGGGAGTTCTGTTGGAGGAGAAGGTGTTTGTGTGTGTTTGGTTTTGTATTGGTGGTATCTGTATGTGTAGAGGCTTGGAGGGGCTTTGTGCTGGGAGAGAAGCTGAGCCCTGATTAGGGGGCGGGGCTTCACTGACTAGGGGTCCTATAAAGGTAGGAGCCAGTCGGGCAGCGGCAAGGACAGCTGCAGCGGCACAGGAGCTAGCAAACAGAGCTGTAAACAGGGGAGTTTGAGTGGGAGTTCTGTTGGAGGAGAAGATATTTGTGTGTGTGTTTGGTTTTGTATTGGTAGTGTCCGTGTGTGTAGGGGCTTTGTGCTGGGAGAGAAGCTGAGCCCTGATTAGTGGGCGGGGCTTCACTGACTAGGGGTGCTCTAAAGGTAGCAGCTAGTCAGGCAGCGGCACAGACAGCTGCAGGGGCACAGGAGCTAGCAAACAGAGCTGTAAACAGGGGAGTTTGAGTGGGAGTTCTGTTGGAGGAGAAGGTGTTTGTGTGTGTTTGGTTTTGTATTGGCAGTATCTGTATGTGTAGAGGCTTGGAGGGGCTTTTAGCTGGGAGACAAGCTGAGCCCTGATTAGGGGGCGGGGCTTCACTGACTAGGGGTCCTATAAAGGTAGCAGACAGTCAGGCAGCGGCACAGAGAGCTGCAGCGGCACAGGAGCTAGCAAACAGAGCTGTAAACAGGGGAGTTTGAGTGGGAGTTCTGTTGGAAGAGAAGGTGTTTGTGTGTGTTTGGTTTTGTATTGGTAGTATCTGTATGTGTAGAGGCTTGGAGGGGCTTTGTGCTGGGAGAGAAGCTGACCCCTAATTAGGGGGCGGGCTTCACTGACTAGGGTTCCTATAAAGGTAGCAGCCAGTCAGGCAGCTGCACAGGAGCTAGCAAACAGAGGGGTAAACAGGGGAGTTTGAGTGGGACTTCAGTTGGAGGAGAAGGTATTTGTGTGTGTTTGGTATTGTATTCGTAGTATCTCTATGTGCAGAGGCTTGGAGGGGCTTTGTGCTGGGAGAGAAGAGGAGCCCTGATTCGGGGGCGGGGCTTCACTGACTTGGGGTCCTATAAAGGTAGCAGCCAGTCAGGCAGTGGCACAGACAGCTGCAGCGGCACAGGAGCTAGCAAACAGAGCTGTAAACAGGGAAGTTTGAGTGGGAGTTCTGTTGGAGGAGAAGGTATCCGTGTGTGTTTGTTTTTGTATTTTTGGTATCTGTATGTGTAGGGGCTTTGTTCTGGGAGAGAAGCTGAGCCCTGATTAGGGGGCGGGGCTTCAATGACTAGGGGTCCTATGAAGGTAGCCGCCAGTCAGGCAGCGGCACAGGAGCTAGCAAACAGAGCTGTAAACAGGGGAGTTGGAGTGGGAGTTCTGTTGGAGGAGTAGGTATTCGTGTGTGTTTGGTTTTGTATTGGTAGTATCTGTATGTGTAGCGGCTTTGTGCTGGGAGAGAAGCTGAGCCCTGATTAGGGGGCGGGGCTTCACTGACTAGGGGTCCTATAAAGGAAGCAGCCAGTCAGGCAGCGGCACAGGAGCTAGCAAACAGAGCTGTAAACAGGGGAATTTGAGTGTAAGTTCTGTTGGAGGAGAAGATATTTGTGTGTGTTTGGTTTTGTATTGGTAGTGTCCCTATGTGTAGGGGCTTTGTGCTGGGAGAGAAGCTGAGCCCTGATTAGGGGGCGGGGCTTCACTGACTAGGGGTCTTATAAAGGAAGCAGCCAGTCAGGCAGCGGCACAGGAGCTAGCAAACAGAGCTGTAAACAGGGGAATTTGAGTGGGAGTTCTGTTGGAGGAGAAGGTATTTGTGTGTGTTTGGTTTTGTATTGGTAGTATCTGTATGTGTAGAGGCTTGGAGGGGCTTTGTGCTGGGAGAGAAGCTGAGCCCTGATTAGGGGGCGGGGCTTCACTGACTAGGAGTCCTTTTAAGGAAGCAGCCACTCAGGCATCGGCACAGACAGCTGCAGCGGCACAGGAGCTAGCAAACAGAGTTGTAAACAGGGGAGTTTGAGTGGGAGTTCTGTTGGAGGAGAAGGTATTTGTGGGTGTTTGGTTTTGTATTGGTGGTATCTGTATGTGTAGGGGCTTTGTTCTGGGAGAGAACGTGAGCCCTGATTAGGGGGCGGGGCTTCAAGGACTAGGGGTCCTATGAAGGTAGCCGCCAGTCAGGCAGCGGCACAGGAGCTAGCAAACAGAGCTGTAAACAGGGGAGTTTGAGTGGGAGTTCTGTTGGAGGAGAAGGTATTTGTGGGTGTTTGGTTTTGTATTGGTAGTATCTGTATGTGGAGGGGCTTTGTGCTGGGAGAGAATCGGAGCCCTGATTAGGGGGCGGGGCTTCACTGACTAGGGGTCCTATAAAGGTAGCAGCCAGTCAGGCAGCGGCACAGGAGCTAGCAAACAGAGCTGTAAACAGGGGAGTTTGAGTGGGAGTTCTGTTGGAGGAGAAGGTATTTGTGTGTGTCTTTGGTTTTGTATTGGTAGTATCTGTATGTGTAGGGGCTTTGTCCTGGGAGAGAAGCTGAGCCCTGATTAGGGGGCGGGGCTTCCCTGGCAAGGGGTCCTATAAAGGTAGCAGCCAGTCAGGCAGCGGCACAGGAGCTAGCAAACAGAGCTGTAAACAGGGGAGTTTGAGTTGGAGTTCTGTTGGAGGAGAAGGTATTTGTGTGTGTTTGGTTTTGTATTGGTGGTATCTGTATGTGTAGAGGCTTGGAGGGGCTTTGTGCTGGGAGAGAATCTGAGCCCTGATTCGTGGGCGGGGCTTCCCTGACTAGGGGTCCTATAAAGGTAGCAGCCAGTCAGGCAGCGGCACAGGAGCTAGCAAACAGAGCTGTAAACAGGGGAGTTTGAGTGGGAGTTCTGTTGGAGGAGAAGGTATTTGTGTGTGTCTTTGGTTTTGTACTGGTAGTATCTGTATGTGTAGGGGCTTTGTGTTGGGAGAGAAGCTGAGCCCTGATTAGGGGGCGGGGCTTCACTGTCTAGGGGTCCTATAAAGGGAGCAGCCAGTCAGGCAGCGACACAGACAGCTGCAGCGGTACAGGAGCTAGCAAACAGAGCTGTAAACAGGGGAGTTTGAGTGGAGGTTCTGTTGGAGGAGAAGGTATTTGTGTGTGTTTGGTTTTGTATTGGTAGTATCAGTATGTGTAGAGGCTTGGAGGGGCTTTGTGCTGGGAGAGAAGCTGAGCCCTAATTAGGGGGCGGGGCTTCACTGTCTAGGGGTCCTATAAAGGGAGCAGCCAGTCAGGCAGCGGCACAGGAGCTAGCAAACAGAGCTGTAAACAGGGGAGTTTGAGTGGGAGTTCTGTTGGAGGAGAAGGTATTTGTGTGTGCGTGTTTGGTTTTGTATTGGTAGTATCTGTATGTGTAGGGGCTTGGCGGGGCTTTGTGCTGGGAGAGAAGCTGAGCCCTGATTAGCGGGCGGGGCTTGACTGACTAGGGGTCCTATAAAGGCAGCAGCCAGTCAGGCAGCGGCACAGGAGCTAGCAAACAGAGCTGTAAACAGGTTAGTTTGAGTGGGAGTTCTCTTGGAGGAGAAGGTATTTGTGTGTGTCTTTGGTTTTGTATTGGTAGTATCTGTATGTGTGGAGGCTTGGAGGGGCTTTGTGCTGGGAGAGAAGCTGAGCCCTGATTAGTGGGCGGGCTTCCCTGACTAGGGGTCCTATAAAGGTATCATCCAGTCAGGCAGCGGCACAGGAGCTATCAAACAGAGCTGTAAACAGGGGAGTTTGAGTGGGAGTTCTGTTGGAGGAGAAGGTATTTGTGTGTGTCTTTGGTTTTGTACTGGTAGTATCTGTATGTGTAGGGGCTTTGTCCTGGCAGAGAAGCTGAGCCCTGATTAGGGGGCGGGGCTTCCCTGGCTAGGGGTCCTATAAAGGTAGCAGCCAGTCAGGCAGCGGCACAGGAGCTAGCAAACAGAGCTGTAAACAGGGGAGTTTGAGTGGGAATTCTGTTGGAGGAGAAGGTATTTGTGTGTGTTTGGATTTGTATTGGTAGTATCTGTATGTGTAAGGGCTTCGTGCTGGGAGAGAAGCTGAGCCCTGATTAGGGGGCGGGGCTTCCCTGACTAGGGGTCCTATAAAGGTAGCAGCCAGTCAGGCAGCGGCACAGGAGCTAGCAAACAGAGCTGTAAACAGGGGAGTTTGAGTGGGAGTTCTGTTGGAGGAGAAGGTATTTGTGTGTGTTTGGTTTTGTATTGGTAGTATCTGTATGTGTAGGGGCTTTGTGTTGGGAGAGAAGCTGAGCCCTGATTAGGGGGCGGGGCTTCCCTGACTAGGGGTCCTATAAAGCTTGCAGCCAGTCAGGCAGCGGCACAGGAGCTAGGAAACAGAGCTGTAAACAGGGGAGTTTGAGTGGGAGTTCTTTTGGAGTAGAAGGTATTCTTGTGTGTTTGGTTTTGTATTGGTAGTATCAGTATGTGTAGAGGCTTGGAGGGGCTTTGTGCTGGGAGAGAAGCTGAGCCCTGATTAGGGGGCGGGGCTTCACTGACTAGGGGTCCTAAAAAGGTAGCAGCCAGTCAGGCAGCGGCACAGGAGCTAGCAAACAGAGCTGTAAACAGGGGAGTTTGAGTGGGAGTTCTGTTGGAGGAGAAGGTATTTGTGCGTGTTTGGTTTTGTATTGGTGATATCTCTATGTGTAGGGGCTTTGTGCTGGGAGAGAAGCTGAGCCCTGATTAGGGGGCGGGGCTTCACTGACTAGGGGTCCTATAAACGCAGCAGCCAGTCAATCAGCGGCACAGACAGCTGCAGTGGCAGAGGAGCTAGCAAAGAGAGCTGTAAACAGGGGAGTTTGAGTGGGAGTTCTGTTGGAGGAGAAGGTATTTGTGTGTGTGTTTGGTTTTGTATTGGTGGTATCTGTATGTGTAGAGGCTTGGAGGGGCTTTGTGCTCGGAGAGAAGTTGAGCCCTGATTAGGGGGCGGGGCTTCACTGTCTACGGGTCCTATAAAGGGAGCAGCCAGTCAGGCAGCGGCACAGACAGCTGCAGCGGCACAGGAGCTAGCAAACAGAGCTGTAAACAGGGGAGTTTGAGTGGGAGTTCTGTTGGAGGAGAAGGTATTTGTGTGTGTTTGGTTTTGTATTGGTAGTATCAGTATGTGTATAGGCTTGGAGGGGCTTCGTGCTGGGAGAGAAGCTGAGCCCTGATTAGGGGGCGGGGCTTCCCTGACTAGGGGTCCTATAAAGGTAGCAGCCAGTCAGGCAGCGGCACAGGAGCTAGCAAACAGAGCTGTAAACAGGGGAGTTTGAGTGGGAGTTCTGTTGGAGGAGAAGGTATTTGTGTGTGCGTGTTTGGTTTTGTATTGGTAGTATCTGTATGTGTAGGGGCTTGGCGGGGCTTTGTGCTGGGAGAGAAGCTGAGCCCTGATTAGGGGGCGGGGCTTGACTGACTAGGGGTCCTATAAAGGCAGCAGCCAGTCAGGCAGCGGCACAGGAGCTAGCAAACAGAGCTGTAAACAGGGGAGTTTGAGTGGGAGTTCTCTTGGAGGAGAAGGTATTTGTGTGTGTCTTTGGTTTTGTATTGGTAGTATCTGTATGTGTGGAGGCTTGGAGGGGCTTTGTGCTGGGAGAGAAGCTGAGCCCTGATCAGTGGGCGGGCTTCCCTGACTAGGGGTCCTATAAAGGTATCATCCAGTCAGGCAGCGGCACAGGAGCTATCAAACAGAGCTGTAAACAGGGGAGTTTGAGTGGGAGTTCTGTTGGAGGAGAAGGTATTTGTGTGTGTCTTTGGTTTTGTACTGGTAGTATCTGTATGTGTAGGGGCTTTGTCCTGGCAGAGAAGCTGAGCCCTGATTAGGGGGCGGGGCTTCCCTGGCTAGGGGTCCTATAAAGGTAGCAGCCAGTCAGGCAGCGGCACAGGAGCTAGCAAACAGAGCTGTAAACAGGGGAGTTTGAGTGGGAGTTCTGTTGGAGGAGAAGGTATTTGTGTGTGTTTGGATTTGTATTGGTAGTATCTGTATGTGTAAGGGCTTCGTGCTGGGAGAGAAGCTGAGCCCTGATTAGGGGGCGGGGCTTGACTGACTAGGGGTCCTATAAAGGTAGCAGCCAGTCAGGCAGCGGCACAGACAGCTGCAGCGGCACAGGAGCTAGCAAACAGAGCTGTAAACAGGGGAGTTTGAGTTGGAGTTCTGTTGGAGGAGAAGGTATTTGTGTGTGTTTGGTTTTGTATTGGTAGTATCTGTATGTGTAGGGGCTTTGTGCTGGGAGAGAAGCTGAGGCCTGATTAGGGGGCGGGGCTTGACTGACTAGGGGTCCTATAAAGGTAGCAGCCAGTCAGGCAGCGGCACAGGAGCTAGCAAACAGAGCTGTAAACAGGGGAGTTTGAGTGGGAGTTCTTTTGGAGTAGAAGGTATTCTTGTGTGTTTGGTTTTGTATTGGTAGTATCAGTATGTGTAGAGGCTTGGAGGGGCTTTGTGCTGGGAGAGAAGCTGAGCCCTGATTAGGGGGCGGGGCTTCACTGACTAGGGGTCCTATAAAGGTAGCAGCCAGTCAGGCAGCGGCACAGGAGCTAGCAAACAGAGCTGTAAACAGGGGAGTTTGAGTGGGAGTTCTGTTGGAGGAGAAGGTATTTGTGCGTGTTTGGTTTTGTATTGGTGATATCTCTATGTGTAGGGGCTTTGTGCTGGGAGAGAAGCTGAGCCCTGATTAGGGGGCGGGGCTTCACTGTCTAGGGGTCCTATAAAGGGAGGAGCCAGTCAGGCAGCGGCACAGACAGCTGCAGCGGCACAGGAGCTAGCAAACAGAGCTGTAAACGGGGGAGTTTGAGTGGGAGTTCTGTTGGAGGAGAAGGTATTTGTGTGTGCGTGTTTGGTTTTGTATTGGTAGTATCTGTATGTGTAGGGGCTTGGCGGGGCTTTGTGCTGGGAGAGAAGCTGAGCCCTGATTAGGGTTCGGGGCTTCACTGACTAGGGGTCCTATAAAGGTAGCAGCCAGTCAGGCAGCGGCACAGGAGCTAGCAAACAGAGCTGTAAACAGGGGAGTTTGAGTGGGAGTTCTGTTGGAGGAGAAGGTATTTGTGTGTGTGCTTGGTTTTGTATTGGTGGTGTCTGTATGTGCAGGGGCTTTGTTCTGGGAGAGAAGCTGAGCCCTGATTAAAGGGCGGGGCTTCACTGACTAGGGGTCCTATAAAGGTAGCAGCCAGTCAGGCAGCGGCACAGACAGCTGCAGTGGCAGAGGAGCTAGCAAAGAGAGCTGTAAACAGGGGAGTTTGAGTGGGAGTTCTGTTGGAGGAGAAGGTATTAGTGTGTGTGTTTGGATTTGTATTGGTGGTATCTGTATGTGTAGAGGCTTTGTGCTGGGAGAGAAGCTGAGCCCTGATTAGGGGGCGGGGCTTCACTGACTAGGGGTCCTATAAAGGGAGCAGCCAGTCAGACAGCGGCACAGACAGCTGCAGCGGCACAGGAGCTAGCAAACAGAGCTGTAAACAGGGGAGTTTGAGTGGGAGTTCTGTTGGAGAAGAAGGTATTTGTGTGTTTTTGGTTTTGTATTGGTAGTATCAGTATGTGTAGAGGCTTGGAGGGGCTTTGTGCTGGGAGAGAAGCTGAGCCCTGATTAGGGGGCGGGACTTCCCTGACTAGGGGTCCTATAAAGGTAGCAGCCAGTCAGGCAGCGGCACAGGAGCTAGCAAACAGAGCTGTAAACAGGGGAGTTTGAGTGGGAGTTCTGTTGGAGGAGAAGGTATTTGTGTGTGCGTGTTTGGTTTTGTATTGGCAGTATCTGTATGTGTAGGGGCTTGGCGGGGCTTTGTGCTGGGAGAGAAGCTGAGCCCTGATTAGGGGGCGGGGCTTCACTGACTAGGGGTCCTATAAAGGTAGCAGCCATTCAGGCAGCGGAACAGACAGCTGCAGCGGCACAGGAGCTAGCAAACAGAGCTGTAAACAGGGGAGTTTGAGTGGGAGTTCTGTTGGAGGAGAAGGTATTTGTGTGTGTGTTTGGTTTTGTATTGTTCGTATCTGTATGTGTAGGGGCTTTGTGCTGGGAGAGAAGCTGAGCCCTGATTAGGGGGCGGGGCTTCACTGACTAGGGGTCCTATAAAGCTAGCAGCCAGTCAGGCAGCGGCACAGGAGCTAGCAAACAGAGCTGTAAACAGGGGAGTTTGAGTGGGAGTTCTGTTGGAGGAGAAGGTATTTGTGTGTGCGTGTTTGGTTTTGTATTGGTGGTATCTGTATGTGTAGAGGCTTGGAGGGGCTTTGTGCTGGGAGAGAAGCTGAGCCCTGATTGGGGGCGGGGCTTCGCTGACTAGGGGTCCTATGAAGGTAGCAGCCAGTCAGGCAGCGGCAGAGACAGATGCAGTGGCACAGGAGCTAGCAAACAGAGCTGTAAACAGGGGAGTTTGAGTGGGACTTCTGTTGGAGCAGAAGGTATTTGTGTGTGTTTGGTTTTGTATTGGTAGTATCTGTATGTGTAGGGGCTTTGTGCTGGGAGAAAACCTGAGCCCTGATAAGGGGCCGGGGCTTCACTGACTTGGGGTTCTATAAAGGCAGCAGCTAGTCAGGCAGCGGCACAGATAGCTGCAGTGGTACAGGAGCTAGCAAACAGAGCTGTAAACAGGGGAGTTTGATTGGGAGTTCTGTTGGAGGAGAAGGTATATGTGTGTGTTTTGTTTTGTATTGGTAGTATCTGTATGTGCAGAGGCTTGGAGGGGCTTTGTGCTGGGAGAGAAGCTGAGCCCTGATTAGGGGGCGGGGCTTCACTGACTAGGGGTCCTATAAAGGTAGCAGCCAGTCAGGCAGCGGCAGCTACAGCTGCAGCGGCAGAGGAGCTAGCAAACAGAGCTGTAAACAGGGGAGTTTGAGTGGGAGTTCTGTTGGAGGAGAAGGTATTTGTGTGTGTTTGGTTTTGTATTGGTGGTATCTGTATGTGTAGAGGTTTGGAGGGGCTTTGTGCTGGGAGACAAGCTGAGCCTTGATTAGGGGGCGGGGCTTCCCTGACTAGGGGTCCTATAAAGGTAGCAGCCAGTCAGGCAGCGGCACAGGAGCTAGCAAACAGAGCTGTAAACAGGGGAGTTTGAGTGGGAGTTCTGTTGGAGGAGAAGGTATCTGTGTGTGTGTGTTTGGTTTTGTATTGGTGGTGTCTGTATGTGCAGGGGCTTTGTTCTGGGAGAGAAGCTGAGCCCTGATTAAAGGGCGGGGCTTCACTGACTAGGGGTCCTATAAAGGTAGCAGCCAGTCAGGCAGCGGCACAGACAGCTGCAGTGGCAGAGGAGCTAGCAAAGAGAGCTGTAAACAGGGGAGTTTGAGTGGGAGTTCTGTTGGAGGAGAAGGTATTAGTGTGTGTGTTTGGATTTGTATTGGTGGAATCTGTATGTGTAGAGGCTTTGTGCTGGGAGAGAAGCTGAGCCCTGATTAGGGGGCGGGGCTTCACTGACTAGGGGTCCTATAAAGGTAGCAGCCAGTCAGGCAGCGGCACAGGAGCTAGCAAACAGAGCTGTAAACAGGGGAGTTTGAGTGGGAGTTCTGTTGGAGGAGAAAGTATTTGTGTGTGCGTGTTTGGTTTTGTATTGGTAGTATCTGTATGTGTAGGGGCTTGGCGGGGCTTTGTGCTGGGAGAGAAGCTGAGCCCTGATTAGGGGGCGGGGCTTCACTGACTAGGGGTCCTATAAAGGTAGCAGCCATTCAGGCAGCGGAACAGACAGCTGCAGCGGCACAGGAGCTAGCAAACAGAGCTGTAAACAGGGGAGTTTGAGTGGGAGTTCTGTTGGAGGAGAAGGTATTTGTGTGTGTGTTTGGTTTTGTATTGTTCGTATCTGTATGTGTAGGGGCTTTGTGCTGGGAGAGAAGCTGAGCCCTGATTAGGGGGCGGGGCTTCACTGACTAGGGGTCCTATAAAGGTAGCAGCCAGTCAGGCAGCGGCACAGGAGCTAGCAAACAGAGCTGTAAACAGGGGAGTTTGAGTGGGAGTTCTGTTGGAGGAGAAGGTATTTGTGTGTGCGTGTTTGGTTTTGTATTGGTGGTATCTGTATGTGTAGAGGCTTGGAGGGGCTTTGTGCTGGGAGAGAAGCTGAGCCCTGATTGGGGGCGGGGCTTCACTGACTAGGGGTCCTATGAAGGTAGCAGCCAGTCAGGCAGCGGCAGAGACAGATGCAGTGGCACAGGAGCTAGCAAACAGAGCTGTAAACAGGGGAGTTTGAGTGGGACTTCTGTTGGAGCAGAAGGTATTTGTGTGTGTTTGGTTTTGTATTGGTAGTATCTGTATGTGCAGAGGCTTGGAGGGGCTTTGTGCTGGGAGAGAAGCTGAGCCCTGATTAGGGGGCGGGGCTTCACTGACTAGGGGTCCTATAAAGGTAGCAGCCAGTCAGGGAGCGGCACAGATAGCTGCAGTGGTACAGGAGCTAGCAAACAGAGCTGTAAACAGGGGAGTTTGATTGGGAGTTCTGTTGGAGGAGAAGGTATATGTGTGTGTTTGGTTTTGTATTGGTAGTATCTGTATGTGCAGAGGCTTGGAGGGGCTTTGTGCTGGGAGAGAAGCTGAGCCCTGATTAGGGGGCGGGGCTTCACTGACTAGGGGTCCTATAAAGGTAGCAGCCAGTCAGGCAGCGGCAGCTACAGCTGCAGCGGCAGAGGAGCTAGCAAACAGAGCTGTAAACAGGGGAGTTTGAGTGGGAGTTCTGTTGGAGGAGAAGGTATTTGTGTGTGTTTGGTTTTGTATTGGTGGTATCTGTATGTGTAGAGGTTTGGAGGGGCTTTGTGCTGGGAGACAAGCTGAGCCTTGATTAGGGGGCGGGGCTTCCCTGACTAGGGGTCCTATAAAGGTAGCAGCCAGTCAGGCAGCGGCACAGGAGCTAGCAAACAGAGCTGTAAACAGGAGAGTTTGAGTGGGAGTTCTGTTGGAGGAGAAGGCATTTTTGTGTGTTTGGTTTTGTATTGGTGGTATCTGTATGTGTAGGGGCTTGGTGCTGGGAGAGAAGCTGAGCCCTGATTAGGGGGCGGGGCTTCACTGACTAGGCATCCTATAAAGGGAGCAGCCAGTCAGGCAGCGGCACAGGAGCTAGCAAACAGAGCTGTAAACAGGGGAGTTTGAGTGGGAGTTCTGTTGGAGGAGGAGGTATTTGTGTGTGTGTGTTTGGTTTTGTATTGTTAGTATCTGTATGTGGAGGGGCCTTGTGCTGGGAGAGAAGCTGAGCCCTGATTAGGGGGCGGGGCTTCACTGACTAGGTGTCCTATAAAGGTAGCAGCCAGTCAGGCATCGGCACAGACAGCTGCAGCGGCACAGGAGCTGGCAAACAGAGCTGTAAACAGGGGAGTTTGAGAGGGAGTTCTGTTTGAGGAGAAGGTATTTGTGTGTGTTTGGTTTTGTATTGGTAGTATCTGTATGTGTAGGGGCTTTGTGCTGGGAGAGAGGCTGAGCCCTGATTAGGGGGCGGGGCTTCACTGACTAGGGGTCCTATAAAGGTAGCAGCCAGTCAGGCAGCGGCACAGGAGCTAGCAAACAGAGCTGTAAACAGGGGAGTTTGAGTGGGAGTTCTGCTGGAGGAGAAGGTATTGGTGTGTGTTTGGTTTTGTATTGGTGATATCTTTATGTGTAGGGGCTTTGTGCAGGGAGAGAAGCTGAGCCCTGATTAGGGGGCGGGGCTTCACTGACTAGGGGTCCTATAAAGGGAGCAGCCAGTCAGGCAGCGACACAGACAGCTGCAGCGGTACAGGAGCTAGCAAACAGAGCTGTAAACATGGGAGTTTGAGTGGGAGTTCTGTTGGAGGAGAAGGTATTCTTGTGTGTTTGGTTTTGTATTGGTAGTATCAGTATGTGTAGAGGCTTGGAGGGGCTTTGTGCTGGGAGAGAAGCTGAGCCCTGATTAGGGGGCGGGGCTTCACTGACTAGGGGTCCTATAAAGGGAGCAGCCAGTCAGGCAGCGACACAGACAGCTGCAGCGGTACAGGAGCTAGCAAACAGAGCTGTAAACAGGGGAGTTTGAGTGGGAGTTCTGTTGGAGGAGAAGGTATTTGTGTGTGTTTGGTTTTGTATTGGTAGTATCAGTATGTGTAGAGGCTTGGAGGGGCTTTGTGCTGGGAGAGAAGCTGAGCCCTGATTAGGGGGCGGGGCTTCACTGACTAGGGGTCCTATAAAGGTAGCAGCCAGTCAGGCAGCGGCACAGGAGCTAGCAAACAGAGCTGTAAACAGGAGAGTTTGAGTGGGAGTTCTGTTGGAGGAGAAGGTATTTGTGTGTGTGTTTGGTTTTGTATTGGTGGTATCTGTATGTGTAGAGGCTTGGAGGGGCTTTGTGCTGGGAGAGAAGCTGAGCCCTGATTAGGGGGCGGGGCTTCGCTGACTAGGGGTCCTATGAAGGTAGCAGCCAGTCAGGCAGCGGCACAGACAGATGCAGTGGCACAGGAGGTAGCAAACAGAGCTGTAAACAGGGGAGTTTGAGTCGGACTTCTGTTGGAGCAGAAGGTATTTGTGTGTGTTTGGTTTTGTATTGGTAGTATCTGTATGTGTAGGGGCTTTGTGCTGGGAGAAAACCTGAGCCCTGATTAGGGGCCGGGGCTTCACTGACTAGGGGTCCTATAAAGGTAGCAGCCAGTCAGGCAGCGGCAGCTACAGCTGCAGCGGCAGAGGAGCTAGCAATCAGAGCTGTAAACAGTGCAGTTTGAGTGGGAGTTCTGTTGGAGGAGAAGGTATTTGTGTGTGTGTTTGGTTCTGTATTGGTGGTATCTGTATGTGCTGGGGCTTTGTGCTGGGAGAGAAGCTGAGCCCTGATTTGGGGGCGGGGCTTCACTGACTAGGGGTCCTATAAAGGCAGCAGCCAGACAGGCAGCGGCACAGGAGCTAGCAAACAGAGCTGTAAACTGGGGAGTTTGAGTGGGAGTTCTGTTGGAGGAGAAGGTATTTGTGTGTGTGTGTTTGGTTTTGTATTGTTAGTATCTGTATGTGCAGGGGCTTTGTGCTGGGAGAGAAGCTGAGCCCTGATTAGGGGGCGGGGCTTCCCTGACTAGGGGTCCTATAAAGGTAGCAGCCAGTCAGGCATCGGCACAGACAGCTGCAGCGGCACAGGAGCTGGGAAACAGAGCTGTAAACAGGGGAGTTTGAGAGGGAGTTCTGTTTGAGGAGAAGGTATTTGTTTGTGTTTGGTTTTGTATTGGTAGTATCTGTATGTGTAGGGGCTTTGTGCTGGGAGAAAACCTGAGCCCTGATTAGGGGACGGGGCTTCACTGACTTGGGGTTCTATAAAGGCAGCAGCTAGTCAGGCAGCGGCACAGACAGCTGCAGCGGTACAGGAGCTAGCAAACAGAGCTGCAAAGAGGGGAGTTTGAGTGGGAGTTCTGTTGGAGGAGAAGGTATTGGTGTGTGTTTGGTTTTGTATTGGTAGTATCTGTATGTGCAGAGGCTTGGAGGGGCTTTGTGCTGGGAGAGATGCTGAGCCCTGATTAGGGGGCGGGGCTTCACAGACTAGGGGTCCTATAAAGGTAGCAGCCAGTCAGGCAGCGGCACAGGAGCTAGCAAACAGAGCTGTAAACAGGGGAGTTTGAGTGGGAGTTCTGTTGGAGGAGAAGTTACTTGTGTGTGTTTGGTTTTGTATTGGTGGTATATGTATGTGCAGGGGCTTTGTGCTGGGAGAGAAGCTGAGCCCTGATTAGGGGGCGGGGCTTCACTGACTAGGGGTCCTATAAAGGTAGCAGCCAATCAGGCAGCGGCAAGGACAGCTGCAGCGGCACAGGAGCTAGCAAACAGAGCTGTAAACAGGGGAGTTTGAGTGGGAGTTCTGTTGGAGGAGAAGGTATTGGTGTGTGTTTGGTTTTGTATTGGTGATATCTTTATGTGTAGGGGCTTTGTGCAGGGAGAGAGGCTGAGCCCTGATTAGGGGGCGGGGCTTCACTGACTAGGGGTCCTATAAAGGGAGCAGCCAGTCAGGCAGCGGCACAGACAGCTGCAGCGGTACAGGAGCTAGCAAACAGAGCTGTAAACATGGGAGTTTGAGTGGGAGTTCTGTTGGAGGAGAAGGTATTTGTGTGTGTTTGGTTTTGTATTGGTAGTATCAGTATGTGTAGAGGCTTGGAGGGGCTTTGTGCTGGGAGAGAAGCTGAGCCCTGATTAGGGGGCGGGGCTTCCCTGACTAGGGGTCCCATAAAGGGAGCAGGCAGTCAGGCAGCGACACAGACAGCTGCAGCGGTACAGGAGCTAGCAAACAGAGCTGTAAACAGGGGAGTTTGAGTGGGAGTTCTGTTGGAGGAGAAGGTATTTGTAAGTGTTTGGTTTTGTATTGGTAGTATCTGTATGTGTATGGGCTTTGTGCTGGGAGAGAAGCTGAGCCTGATTGGGGGGCGGGGCTTCACTAACTAGGGTTCCTATAAAGGGAGCAGCCAGTCAGGCAGCGGCACAGACAGCTGCAGCGGTACAGGAGCTAGCAAACAGAGCTGTACACAGGGGAGTTTGAGTGGGAGTTCTGTTGGAGGAGAAGGTATTTGTGTGTGTGTTTGGTTTTGTATTGGTAGTATCTGTATGTGTAGAGGCTTGGAGGGGCTTTGTGCTGGGAGAGAAGCTGAGCCCTGATGAGGGGGCGGGGCTTCCCTGACTAGGGGTCCTATAAAGGTAGCAGCCAGTCAGGCAGCGGCACAGGAGCTAGCAAACAGAGCTGTGAACAGGGGAGTTTGAGTGGGAGTTCTGTTGGAGGAGAAGGTATTTGTGTGTGTGTGTTTGGTTTTGTATTGTTCGTATCTGTATGTGTAGGGTCTTTGTGCTGGGAGAGAAGCTGAGCCCTGATTAGGGGGCGGGGCTTCACTGACTAGGGGTCCTATAAAGGGAGCAGCCAGTCAGGCAGCGACACAGACAGCTGCAGCGGTACAGGAGCTAGCAAACAGAGCTGTAAACAGGGGAGTTTGAGTGGGAGTTCTGTTGGAGGAGAAGGTATTTGTGTGTGGTTTTGTATTGGTAGTATCTGTATGTGTATGGGCTTTGTGCTGGGAGAGAAGCTGAGCCTGATTGGGGGGCGGGGCTTCACTGACTAGGGTTCCTATAAAGGGAGCAGCCAGTCAGGCAGCGGCACAGACAGCTGCAGCGGTACAGGAGCTAGCAAACAGAGATGTACACAGCGGAGTTTGAGTGGGAGTTCTGTTGGAGGAGAAGGTATTTGTGTGTGTGTTTGGTTTTGTATTGGTAGTATCTGTATGTGTAGAGGCTTGGAGGGGCTTTGTGCTGGGAGAGAAGCTGAGCCCTGATTAGGGGGCGGGGCTTCACTGACTAGGGGTCCTATAAAGGTAGCAGCCAGTCAGGCAGTGGCACAGACAGCTAGCAAACAGAGCTGTAAGCAGGGGAGTTTGAGTGGGAGTTCTGTTGGAGGAGAAGGTATTTGTGTGTGTTTGGTTTTGTATTGGTAGTATCTGTATGTGTAGAGGCTTGGAGGGGCTTTGTGCTGGGAGCGAAGCTGAGCCCTGATTAGGGGGCGGGGCTTCACTGACTAGGGGTCCTATAAAGGTAGCAGCCAGTCAGGCAGCGGCACAGACAGCTGCAGCGGCACTGGAGCGAGCAAACAGAGCTGTTAACAGGGGAGTTTGAGTGGGAGTTCTGTTGGAGGAGAAGGTATTTGTCTGTGTTTGGTTTTGTATTGGTAGCATCTGTATGAGTAGGGGCTTTGTGCTGGGAGAGAAGCTGAGCCCTGATTAGGGGGCGGGGCTTCACTGACTAGGGGTTCTATAAAGGGAGTTGTGTTGGAGGAGAAGGTATTTGTGTGTTTGGTTTTGTATTGGTAGTGTCTGTATGAGTAGAGGCTTTGTGCTGGGAGAGAATCTGAGCCCTGATTAGGGGGCGGGGCTTCCCTGACTAGGGGTCCTATAAAGGTACCAACCAGTCAGGCAGCGGCACAGACAGCTGCAGCGGCACTGGAGCTAGCAAATAGAGCTGTAAACAGGGGAGTTTGAGTGGGAGTTCTGTTTGAGGAGAAGGTATTTGTGTGTGTGTTTGGTTTTGTATTGGTGGTATCTGTATTTGTAGAGGCTTGGAGGGGCTTTGTGCTGGGAGAGAAGCTGAGCCCTGATTAGGGGGCGGGGCTTCGCTGACTAGGGGTCCTATGATTGTAGCAGCCAGTCAGGCAGCGTCACAGACAGCTGCAGGGGCACAGGAGCTTGCAAACAGAGCTGTAAACAGGGGAGTTTGAGTGGGAGTTCTGTTGGAGGAGAAGGTATTTGTGTGTGTTTGGTTTTGCATTGGTAGTATCTGTATGTGTAGAGGCTTGTGGGTGCTTTGTACTGGGAGAGAAGCTGAGCCCTGATTAGGGGATGGGGCTTGACTGACTACGGGTCCTGTAAAGGTAGCAGCTGGTCAGGCAGCGGCACAGACAGCTAGCAAACAGAGCTGTAAACGGGAGAGTTAGAGTGGGAGTTCTGCTGGAGGAGAAGGTACTTTTGTGTGTTTGGTTTTGTATTGGTGGTATCTGTATGTGTAGGGGCTTTGTGCTGGGAGAGAAGCTGAGCCCTGATTAGGGGGCGGGGCTTCCCTGACTAGGGGTCCTATAAAGGTAGCAGCCAGTCAGGCAGCGGCACAGGAGCTAGCAAACAGAGCTGTAAACAGGGGAGTTTGAGTGGGAGTTCTGCTGGAGGAGAAGGTATTTGTGTGTGCTTGGTTTTGTATTGGTAGTATCTGTATGTGTAGGGGCTTTGTGCTGGGAGAGAAGCTGAGCCCTGATTAGCGGGCGGGGCTTCACTGACTAGGGGTCCTATAAAGGTAACAGCCAGTCAGGCAGCGGCACAGACAGCTGCAGCGGCACTGGAGCTAGCAAATAGAACTGTAAACAGGGGAGTTTGAGTGGGAGTTCTGTTGGAGGAGAAGGTATTTGTGTTTGTGTTTGGTTTTGTATTGGTGGTATCTGTATGTGTAGAGGCTTGGAGGGGCTTTGTGCTGGGAGAGAAGCTGAGCCCTGATTAGGGGGCGGGGCTTCACTGACGAGGGGTCCTGTAAAGGGAGCAGCCAGTCAGGCAGCGACACAGACAGCTGCAGCGTTACAGGAACTAGCAAACAGAGCTGTAAACAGGGGAGTTTGAGTGGGAGTTCTGTTGGAGGAGAAGGTATTTGTGTGCGTGTTTGGTTTTGTATTGGTAGTATCTGTATGTGTAGAGGCTTGGAGGGGCTTTGTGCTGGGAGCGAAGCTGAGCCCTGATTAGGGGGCGGGGCTTCACTGACGAGGGGTCCTATAAAGGTAGCAGCCAGTCAGGCAGTGGCACAGAGCTAGCAAACAGAGCTGTAAACAGGGGAGTTTGAGTGGGAGTTCTGTTGGAAGAGAAGGTATTTGTGTGTGTTTGGTTTTGTGTTGGTAGTATCTGTATGTGTAGAGGCTTTGTGCTGGGAGAGAAGGTGAGGCCTGATAAGGGGGCGGGGCTTCACTGACTAGGCGTCCTATAAAGGTAGCAGCCAGTCAGGAAGCGGCACAGCAGCTAGCAAACAGAGCTGTAAACACGGGAGTTTGAGTGGGAGTTCTGTTGGAGGAGAAGGTATTTGTGTTTGTTTGGTTTTGTATTGGTAGTATCTGTATGTGTAGAGGCTTGGAGGGGCTTTGTGATGGGAGCGAAGCTGAGCCCTGATTAGGGGGCGGGGCTTCACTGACGAGGGGTCCTATAAAGGGAGCAGCCAGTCAGGCAGCGACACGGACAGCTGCAGCAGTACAGGAGCTAGCAAACAGAGCTGTAAATAGGGGAGTTTGAGTGGGAGTTCTGTTGGAGGAGAAGGTATTTGTGTGTGCTGGTTTTGTGTTGGTGGTATCTGTATGTGTAGGGGCTTTGTGCTGGGAGAGAAGCTGAGCTCTAATTAGGGGGCGGGGCTTCACTGACTAGGGGTCCTATAAAGGGAGCAGCCAGTCAGGCAGCGGCACAGAAGCTAGCAAACAGAGCTGTAAACAGGGGAGTTTGAGTGGGAGTTCTGTTGGAAGAGAAGGTATTTGTGTGTGTTTGGATTTGTTTTGGTAGTATCTGTATGTGTAGGGGCTTTTTGCTGGGAGAGAAGCTGAGCCGTGATTAGGGTGCGGGGCTTCACTGACCAGGGGTCCTATGAGGGTAGCAGCCAGTCAGGCAGCGGCACAGACAGCTGCAGTGGCACAGGAGCTTGCAACCTGAGCTGTAAACAGGGGAGTTTGAGTGGGAGTTCTGTTGAAGGAGAAGGTATTTGTGTGTGTTTGCTTTTGTATTGGTAGTATCTGTATGTGTAGAGGCTTGGAGGGGCTTTGTGCTGGGAGAGAAGCTGAGCCCTGATTAGGGGGCGGGGCTTCACTGACTAGGGGTCCTATAAAGGGAGCAGCCAGTCAGGCAGCGACACAGACAGCTGCAGCGGTACAGGAGCTAGCAAACAGAGCTGTAAACAGGGGAGTTTGAGTGGGAGTTCTGTTGGAGGAGAAGGTATTTGTGTGTGTTCGGTTTTGTATTGGTAGTATCAGTATGTGTAGAGGCTTGGAGGGGCTTTGTGCTGGGAGAGAAGCTGAGCCCTGATTAGGGGGCGGGGCTTCACTGACTAGGGGTCCTATAAAGGTAGCAGCCAGTCAGGCAGCGGCACAGGAGCTAGCAAACAGAGCTGTAAACAGGGGAGTTTGAGTGGGAGTTCTGTTGGAGGAGAAGGTATTAGTGTGTGTGTTTGGTTTTGTATTGGTGGTATCTGTATGTGCAGGGGCTTTGTGCTGGGAGAGAAGCTGAGCCCTGATTAGGGGGCGGGGCTTCACTGACTAGGGGTCCTATAAAGGGAGCAGCCAGTCAGGCAGCGGCACAGACAGCTGCAGCGGCACAGGAGCTAGCAAACAGAGCTGTAAACATGGGAGATTGAGTGGGAGTTCTGTTGGAGGAGAAGGTATTTGTGTGTGTTTGGTTTTGTATTGGTAGTATCAGTATGTGTAGAGGCTTGGAGGGGCTTTGTGCTGGGAGAGAAGCTGAGCCCTGATTAGGGGGCGGGGCTTCCCTGACTAGGGGTCCCATAAAGGGAGCAGCCAGTCAGGCAGCGACACAGACAGCTGCAGCGGTACAGGAGCTAGCAAACAGAGCTGTAAACAGGGGAGTTTGAGTGGGAGTTCTGTTGGAGGAGAAGGTATTTGTGTGTGTGTTTGGTTTTGTATTGGTAGTATCTGTATGTGTAGAGGCTTGGAGGGGCTTTGTGCTGGGAGAGAAGCTGAGCCCTGATTAGGGGGCGGGGCTTCCCTGACTAGGGGTCCTATAAAGGTAGCAGCCAGTCAGGCAGCGGCACAGGAGCTAGCAAACAGAGCTGTGAACAGGGGAGTTTGAGTGGGAGTTCTGTTGGAGGAGAAGGTATTTGTCTGTGTTTGGTTTTGTATTGGTAGCATCTGTATGAGTAGGGGCTTTGTGCTGGGAGAGAAGCTGAGCCCTGATTAGGGGGCGGGGCTTCACTGACTAGGGGTTCTATAAAGGGAGTTGTGTTGGAGGAGAAGGTATTTGTGTGTTTGGTTTTGTATTGGTAGTGTCTGTATGAGTAGAGGCTTTGTGCTGGGAGAGAATCTGAGCCCTGATTAGGGGGCGGGGCTTCCCTGACTAGGGGTCCTATAAAGGTACCAACCAGTCAGGCAGCGGCACAGACAGCTGCAGCGGCACTGGAGCTAGCAAATAGAGCTGTAAACAGGGGAGTTTGAGTGGGAGTTCTGTTTGAGGAGAAGGTATTTGTGTGTGTGTTTGGTTTTGTATTGGTGGTATCTGTATTTGTAGAGGCTTGGAGGGGCTTTGTGCTGGGAGAGAAGCTGAGCCCTGATTAGGGGGCGGGGCTTCGCTGACTAGGGGTCCTATGATTGTAGCAGCCAGTCAGGCAGCGGCACAGACAGCTGCAGGGGCACAGGAGCTTGCAAACAGAGCTGTAAACAGGGGAGTTTGAGTGGGAGTTCTGTTGGAGGAGAAGGTATTTGTGTGTGTTTGGTTTTGCATTGGTAGTATCTGTATGTGTAGAGGCTTGTGGGTGCTTTGTACTGGGAGAGAAGCTGAGCCCTGATTAGGGGATGGGGCTTGACTGACTACGGGTCCTGTAAAGGTAGCAGCTGGTCAGGCAGCGGCACAGACAGCTAGCAAACAGAGCTGTAAACGGGAGAGTTAGAGTGGGAGTTCTGCTGGAGGAGAAGGTACTTTTGTGTGTTTGGTTTTGTATTGGTGGTATCTGTATGTGTAGGGGCTTTGTGCTGGGAGAGAAGCTGAGCCCTGATTAGGGGGCGGGGCTTCCCTGACTAGGGGTCCTATAAAGGTAGCAGCCAGTCAGGCAGCGGCACAGGAGCTAGCAAACAGAGCTGTAAACAGGGGAGTTTGAGTGGGAGTTCTGCTGGAGGAGAAGGTATTTGTGTGTGCTTGGTTTTGTATTGGTAGTATCTGTATGTGTAGGGGCTTTGTGCTGGGAGAGAAGCTGAGCCCTGATTAGCGGGCGGGGCTTCACTGACGAGGGGTCCTATAAAGGGAGCAGCCAGTCAGGCAGCGGCACAGACAGCTGCAGCGGCACTGGAGCTAGCAAATAGAACTGTAAACAGGGGAGTTTGAGTGGGAGTTCTGTTGGAGGAGAAGGTATTTGTGTTTGTGTTTGGTTTTGTATTGGTGGTATCTGTATGTGTAGAGGCTTGGAGGGGCTTTGTGCTGGGAGAGAAGCTGAGCCCTGATTAGGGGGCGGGGCTTCACTGACGAGGGGTCCTGTAAAGGGAGCAGCCAGTCAGGCAGCGACACAGACAGCTGCAGCGTTACAGGAACTAGCAAACAGAGCTGTAAACAGGGGAGTTTGAGTGGGAGTTCTGTTGGAGGAGAAGGTATTTGTGTGCGTGTTTGGTTTTGTATTGGTAGTATCTGTATGTGTAGAGGCTTGGAGGGGCTTTGTGCTGGGAGCGAAGCTGAGCCCTGATTAGGGGGCGGGGCTTCACTGACGAGGGGTCCTATAAAGGTAGCAGCCAGTCAGGCAGTGGCACAGAGCTAGCAAACAGAGCTGTAAACAGGGGAGTTTGAGTGGGAGTTCTGTTGGAAGAGAAGGTATTTGTGTGTGTTTGGTTTTGTGTTGGTAGTATCTGTATGTGTAGAGGCTTTGTGCTGGGAGAGAAGGTGAGGCCTGATAAGGGGGCGGGGCTTCACTGACTAGGCGTCCTATAAAGGTAGCAGCCAGTCAGGCAGCGGCACAGCAGCTAGCAAACAGAGCTGTAAACACGGGAGTTTGAGTGGGAGTTCTGTTGGAGGAGAAGGTATTTGTGTTTGTTTGGTTTTGTATTGGTAGTATCTGTATGTGTAGAGGCTTTCAGGGGCTTTGTGCTGGGAGCGAAGCTGAGCCCTGATTAGGGGGCGGGGCTTCACTGACGAGGGGTCCTATAAAGGGAGCAGCCAGTCAGGCAGCGACACGGACAGCTGCAGCAGTACAGGAGCTAGCAAACAGAGCTGTAAATAGGGGAGTTTGAGTGGGAGTTCTGTTGGAGGAGAAGGTATTTGTGTGTGCTGGTTTTGTGTTGGTGGTATCTGTATGTGTAGGGGCTTTGTGCTGGGAGAGAAGCTGAGCTCTGATTAGGGGGCGGGGCTTCACTGACTAGGGGTCCTATAAAGGGAGCAGCCAGTCAGGCAGCGGCACAGACAGCTGCAGCGGTACAGGAGCTAGCAAACAGAGCTGTAAACAGGGGAGTTTGAGTGGAAGTTCTGTTGGAGGAGAAGGTATTTGTCTGTGTTTGGTTTTGTGTTGGTGGTATCTGTATGTGTAGGGGCTTTGTGCTGGGAGAGAAGCTGAGCCCTGATTAGGGGGCGGGGCTTCATTGACGAGGGGTCCTATAAAGGGAGCAGCCAGTCAGGCAGTGACACAGACAGCTGCAGCGGTACAGGAGCTTGCAAACTGAGCTGTAAACAGGGGAGTTTGAGTGGGAGTTCTGTTGGAGGAAAGGTATTTGTGTGTGTGTTTGGTTTTGTATTAGTGGTATCTGTATGTGTAGAGGCTTGGAGGGGCTTTGTGCTGGGAGAGAAGCTGAGCCCAGAGTAGGGGTCGGGGCTTCACTGACGAGGGGTCCTATAAAGGGAGCAGCCAGTCAGGCAGCGAGAGAGACCGCTGCAGCGGTAAAGGAGCTAGCAAACAGAGCTGAAAACAGGGGAGTTTGAGTGGGAGTTCTGTTGGAGGAGAAGGTATTTGTGTGTGTGTTTGGTTTTGTATTGGTAGTATCTGTATGTGTAGAGGCTTGGAGGGGCTTTGTGCTGGGGGCGAAGCTGAGCCCTGATTAGGGGGCGGGGCTTCACTGTCTATGGGTCCTATAAAGGGAGCAGCCAGTCAGGTAGCGACACAGACAGCTGCAGCGGTACAGGAGCTAGCAAACAGAGCTGTAAACAAGCGAGTTTGAGTGGGAGTTCTGTTGGAGGAGAAGGTATTTGTGTGCGTTTGGTTTTGTGTTGGTGGTATCTGTATGTGTAGAGGCTTGGAGGGGCTTTGTGCTGGGAGAGAAGCCTAGACCTGATTAGGGGGCGGGGCTTCACTGACCAGGGGTCCTATAAAGGGAGCAGCCAGTCAGGCAGCGGTACAGGAGCTAGCAAACAGAGCTGTAAACAGGGGAGTTTGAGTGGGAGTTCTGTTGGAGGAGAAGGTATTTGTGTGTGTTTGGTTTTGCATTGGTAGTATCTGTATGTGTAGAGGCTTGGAGGGGCTTTGTGCTGGGAGAGAAGCTGAGCCCTGATTAGGGGGCGGGGCTTCCCTGACTAGGGGTCCTATAAAGGTAGCAGCCAGTCAGGCAGCGGCACAGGAGCTAGCAAACAGAGCTGTAAACAGGGGAGTTTGAGTGGGAGTTCTGTTGGAGGAGAAGGTATTTGTGTGTGTTTGGTTTTGTATTGGTAGTATGTGTATGTGTTGGGGCTTTGTGCTGGGAGAGAAGCTGAGCCCTGATTAGGGGGCGGGGCTTCACTGACTAGGGGTCCTATAAAGGGAGCAGCCAGTCAGGCGGCGGCACGGACAGCTGCAGCAGCACAGCAGCTAGCAAACAGAGCTGTAGACAGGGGAGTTTGAGTGGGAGTTCTTTTGGAGGAGAAGATATTTGTGTTTGTTTGGTTTTGTATTCCTAGTATCTGTATGTGTAGAGGCTTGGAGGGGCTTTGTGCTGGGAGAGAAGCTGAGCCCTGATTAGGGGGCGGGTCTTCACTGACTAGGGGTCCTATAAAGGGAGCAGCCACTCAGGCAGCGGCACAGACAGCTGCAGCAGCACAGCAGCTAGCAAACAGAGCTGTAAACAGGGGAGTTTGAGTGGGAGTTCTTTTGGAGGAGAAGGTATTTGTGTTTGTTTGGTTTTGTATTCCTAGTATCTGTATGTGTAGGGGCTTGGAGGGGCTTTGTGCTGGGAGAGAAGCTGAGCCCTGATTAGGGGGCGGGGCTTCCCTGATTAGGGGTCCTATAAAGGTAGCAGCCAGTCAGGCAGCGGCACAGGAGCTAGCAAACAGAGCTGTAAACAGGGGAGTTTGAGTGGGAGTTCTGTTGGAGGAGAAGGTATTTGTGTGTGTTTGGTTTTGTATTGGTAGTATCTGTATGTGTAGGGGCTTTGTGCTGGGAGAGAAGCTGAGCCCTGATTAGGGGGCGGGGTTTCACTGACTAGGGGTCCTATAAAGGTACCAGCCAGTCATGCAGCGACACAGACAGCTGCAGCGGCCTTGGAGCTAGCAAACAGAGCTGTAAACGGGAGTTTGAGTGGGAGTTCTGTTGGAGGAGAAGGCATTTGTGTGTGTGTTTGGTTTTGTATTGGTGGTATCTGTATGTGTAGAGGCTTGGAGGGGCTTTGTGCTGGGAGAGAAGATGAGCCCTGATTAGGGGGCGGGCCTTCACTGACGAGGGGTCCTACAAAGGGAGCAGCCAGTCAGGCAGCGACACAGATAGCTGCAGCGGTACAGGAGCTAGCAAACTGAGCTGTAAACAGGGGAGTTTGAGTGGGAGTTCTGTTGGAGGAGAAGGTATTTGTGTGTGTTTGGTCTTGTATTTGTGGTATCTGTATGTGTAGGGGCTTTGTGCTGGGAGAGAAGCTGAGCCCTGATTAGGGGGCGGGGCTTCACTGACTAGGGGTCCTATAACGGGAGCAGGCAATCAGGCAGCTGCACAGACAGCTGCAGCGATACAGGAGCTAGCAAACAGAGCTGTAAACAGGGGAGTTTGAGTGGGAGTTCTGTTGGAGGAAAGATATTTGTGTGTGTGTTTGGTTTTGTATTTGTGGTATCTGTATGTGTAGAGGCGTAGAGGGGCTTTGTGCTTTGAGAGAAGCTGAGCCCTGATTAGGGGGCGGGGCTTCACTGACGAGGGGTCCTATAAAGGGAGCAGCCAGTCAGGCAGCGACACAGACAGCTGCAGCGGTACAGGAGCTAGCAAACAGAGCTGTAAACAGGGGAGTTTGAGTGGGAGTTCTGTTGGAGGAGAAGGTATTTGTGTGTGTTTGGTTTTGTATTGGTGGTATCTGTATGTGTAGGGGCTTTGTGCTGGGAGAGAAGCTGAGCCCTGATTAGGGGGCAGGGCTTCACTGACGAGGGGTCCTATAAAGGGAGCAGCCAGTCAGGCAGCGACACAGACAGCTGCAGCGGTACAGGAGCTAGCAAACAGAGCTGTAAACGGGAGTTTGAGTGGGAGTTCTGTTGGAGGAGAAGGCATTTGTGTGTGTGTTTGGTTTTGTATTGGTGGTATCTGTGTGTGTAGAGGCTTGGAGGGGCTTTGTGCTGGGAGAGAAGATGAGCCCTGATTAGGGGGCGGGCCTTCGCTGACGAGGGGTCCTACAAAGGGAGCAGCCAGTCAGGCAGCGACACAGAGCGCTGCAGCGGTACAGGAGCTAGCAAACAGAGCTGTAAACAGGGGAGTTTGAGTGGGAGTTCTGTTGGAGGAGAAGGTATTTGTGTGTGTTTGGTTTTGTGTTGGTGGTGTCTGTATGTGTAGGGGCTTTGTGCTGGGAGAGAACCTGAGCCCTTATTAGGGGGCGGGGCTTCCCTGACTAGGGGTCCTATAAAGGTAGCAGCCAGTCAGGCAGCAGCACAGGAGCTAGCAAACAGAGCTGTAAACAGGGGAGTTTGAGTGGGAGTTCTGTTGGAGGAGAAGGTATTTGTGTGTGTTTGGTTTTGTGTTGGTGGTATCTGTATGTGTAGGGGCTTTGTGCTGGGAGAGAACCTGAGCCCTTATTAGGGGGCGGGGCTTCACTAACCAGGGGTCCTATAAAGGTAGCAGCCAGTCAGGCAGCGGCACAGACAGCTGCAGTGGCACAGGAGCTTGCAAACTGAGCTGTAAACAGGGGAGTTTGAGTGGGAGTTCTGTTGGAAGAGAAGGTATTTGTGTGTGCTTGGTTTTGTATTGGTAGTATCTGTATGTGTAGGGGCTTTGTGATGGGAGAGAAGCTGAGCCCTGATTAGGGGGCGGGGTTTCACTGACTAGGGGTGCTATAAAGGTACCAGCCAGTCAGGCAGCGGCACAGACAGCTGCAGCGGCACTGGAGCTAGCAAACCGAGCTGTAAACGGCAGTTTGAGTCGGAGTTCTGTTGGAGGAGAAGTCATTTGTGTGTGTGTTTGGTTTTGTATTGGTGGTATCTGTGTGTGTAGAGGCTTGGAGCGGCTTTGTGCTGGGAGAGAAGATGAGCCCTGATTAGGGGGCGGGCCTTCGCTGACTAGGGGTCCTATGAAGGTAGCCGCCAGTCAGGCAGCGTCACAGACAGCTGCAGGGGCACAGGAGCTAGCAAACAGAGCTGTAAACAGGGGAGTTTGAGTGTGAGTTCTGTTGGAGGAGAAGGTATTTGTGTGTGTTTGGTTTTGTATTGGTAGTATGTGTATGTGTAGGGGCTTTGTGCTGGGAGAGAAGCTGAGCCCTGATTAGGGGGCGGTGTTTCACTGACTGGGGGTCCTATAAAGTTAGCAGCCAGTCAGGCAGCGGCACAGGAGCTAGCAAACAGAGCTGTAAACAGGGGACTTTGAGTGGGAGTTCTGTTGGAGGAGAAGGTATTTGTGTTTGTTTTTTGTATTGGTAGTATTTGTATGTGTAGAGGCTTGGAGGGGCTTTGTGCTGGGAGAGAACCTGAGCCCTGATTAGGGGGCGGGGCTTCACTGATTAGGGGTCCTATAAAGGTAGCAGCCAGTCAGGCAGCGGCACAGACAGCTGCAGTAGCACAGGAGCTTGCAAACTGAGCTGTAAACAGCGGAGTTTGAGTGGGAGTTCTGTTGGAGGAGAAGTTATTTGTGTTTGTTTGGTTTTGTATTGCTAGTATCTGTATGTGTAGAGGCTTGGAGGGGCTTTGTGCTGGGAGAGAAGCTGAGCCCTGATTAGGGGGCTGGGCTTCACTGACAAGGGGTCCTATAAAGGGAGCAGCCAGTCAGGCGGTGGCACGGACAGCTGCAGCGGCACAGGAGCTAGCAAACAGAGCTGTAAACAGGGGAGTTTGAGTGGGACTTCTGTTGGAGGAGAAGGTATTTGTGTGTGTTTGGTTTTGTATTTGTGGTATCTGTATGTGTAGGGGCTTTGTGCTGGGAGAGAAGCTGAGCCCTGATTAGGGGGCGGGGCTTCACTGACTAGGGTTCCTATAAAGGGAGCAGCCAATCAGGCAGCTGCACAGACAGCTGCAGCGATACAGGAGCTAGCAAACAGAGCTGTAAACAGGGGAGTTTGAGTGGGAGTTCTGTTGGAGGAAAGGTATTTGTGTGTGCTTGGTTTTGTATTGGTAGTATGTGTATGTGCAGGGGCTTTGTGCTGGGAGAGAAGCTGAGCCCTGATTTGGGGGCGGGGCTTCACTGACTAGGCGTCCTATAAAGGTACCAGCCAGTCATGCAGCGGCACAGACAGCTGCAGCGGCTCTGGAGCTCGCAAACAGAGCTGTAAACGGGAGTTTGAGTGGGAGTTCTGTTGGGGGAGAAGGCATTTGTGTGTGTGTTTGTTTTTTGTATTGGTAGTATTTGTATGTGTTGAGGCTTGGAGGGGCTTTGTGCTGGGAGAGAAGCTGAGCCCTGATTAGTGGCGGGGCTTCACTGACTAGGGGTCCTATAAAGTTAGCAGCCAGTCAGGCAGCGGCACAGGAGCTAGCAAACAGAGCTGTAAACAGGGGACTTTGAGTGGGAGTTATGTTGGAGGAGAAGGTATTTGTGTGTGTGTTTGGTTTTGTATTGGTGATACCTGTATGTGTAGGGCTTTTTGCTGGGAGAGAAGCTGAGCCCTGATTAGGGTGCAGGGCTTCAATAACCAGGGGTCCTATAAAGGTAGCAGCCAGTCAGGCAGCGGCACAGACAGCTGCAGTGGCACAGGAGCTTGCAAACTGAGCTGTAAACAGGGGAGTTTGAGTGGGAGTTCTGTTGGAGGAGAAGGTATTTGTGTGTGTGTTTGGTTTTGTATTGGTAGTATCTGTATGTGTAGAGGCTTGGAGGGGCTTTGTGCTGGGGCCGAAGCTGAGCCCTGATTAGGGGGCGGGGCTTCACTGACGAGGGGTCCTATAAAGGGAGCAGCCAGTAAGGCAGCGGTACAGGAGCTAGCAAACAGAGCTGTAAACAGGGGAGTTTGAGTGGGAGTTCTGTTGGAGGAGAAGGTATTTGACTGACTAGGGGTCCTATAAAGGTAGCAGCCAGTCGGGGAGCGGCACAGACAGCTGCAGCGGCACAGGAGCTAGCAAACAGAGGTGTAAACAGGGGAGTTTGAGTGGGAGTTCTCTTGGAGGAGAAGGTATTTGTGTGTGTTTGGTTTTGTATTGGTAGTATTTGTATGTGTAGAGGCTTGGAGGGGCTTTGTGCTGGGAGAGAAGCTGATTAGGGGGCGGGACTTCCCTGACTAGGGGTCCTATAAAGGTTGCAGCCAGTCAGGCAGCGGCACAGGAGCTAGCAAACAGAGGTGTAAACAGGGGAGTTTGAGTGGGAGTTCTGTTGGAGGAGAAGGTATTTGTGTGTGTGTTTGGTTTTGTATTGGTGGTATCTGTATGTGTAGAGGCTTGGATGGGCTTTGTGCTGGGAGAGAAGCTGAGCCCTGATTAGGGGGCGGGGCTTCCCTGACTAGGGGTCCTATAAAGGTAGCAGCCAGTCAGGCAGCGGCACAGGAGCTAGCAAACAGAGCTGTAAACAGGGGAGTTTGAGTGGGAGTTCTGTTGGAGGAGAAGGTATTTGTGTGCGTTGGGTTTTGTGTTGGTGGTATCTGTATGTGTAGGGGCTTTGTGCTGGGAGAGAAGCTGAGCCCTGATTAGGGGGCGGGGCTTCACTGACTAAGGGTCCTATAAAGGTAGCAGCCAGTCAGGCAGCGGCACAGACAGCTGCAGTGGCACAGGAGCTAGCAAACAGAGCTGTAAACAGGGGAGTTTGAGAGGGAGTTCTGTTGGGAGAGAAGGTATTTGTGTGTGCTTGGTTTTGTATTGGTAGTATCTGTATGTGTAGGGGCTTTGTGATGGGAGAGAACCTGAGCCCTGATTAGGGGGCGGGGTTTCACTGACTAGTGGTCCTATAAAGGTACCAGCCAGTCAGGCAGCGGCACAGACAGCTGCAGCGGCACTGGAGCTAGCAAACGGAGCTGTAAACGGCAGTTTGAGTGGGAGTTCTGTTGGAGGAGAAGGCATTTGTGTGTGTGTTTGGTTTTGCATTGGTGGTATCTGTGTGTGTAGAGGCTTGGAGGGGCTTTGTGCTGGGAGAGAAGATGAGCCCTGATTAGTGGGCGGGGCTTCACTGACTAGGGGTCCTATAAAGGGAGCAGCCAGTCAGGCGGCGGCACGGACAGCTGCAGCAGCACAGGAGCTAGCAAACAGAGCTGTAAACAGGGGAGTTTGAGTGGAAGATATGTTGGAGGAGAAGGTATTTGTTTGTGTTTGGTCTTGTATTGGTGGTATCTGTATGTGTAGAGGCTTGGAGGGGCTTTGTGCTGGGAGAGAAGCTGAGCCCTTATTAGGGTTCGGGGCTTCCCTGACTAGGGGTCCTATAAAGGTAGCAGCCAGTCAGGCAGCAGCACAGGAGCTAGGAAACAGAGCTGTAAACAGGGGAGTTTTAGTGGGAGTTCTGTTGGAGGAGAAGGTATTGGTGTGTGTTTGGTTTTGTATTGGTGATATCTGTATGTGTAGGGGATTTTTGCTGGGAGAGAAGCTGAGCCCTGATTAGGGTGCAGGGCTTCAATAACCAGGGGTCCTATAAAGGTAGCAGCCAGTCAGGCAGCGGCACAGACAGCTGCAGTGGCACAGGAGCTTGCAAACTGAGCTGTAAACAGGGGAGTTTGAGTGGGAGTTCTGTTGGAGGAGAAGGTATTTGTGTGTGTGTTTGGTTTTGTATTGGTAGTATCTGTATGTGTAGAGGCTTGGAGGGGCTTTGTGCTGGGAGAGAAGCTGAGCCCTGATTAGGGGGCGGGGCTTCACTGACTAGGGGTCCTATAAAGGGAGCAGCCAGTGAGGCAGCGGCACAGACAGCTGCAGCGGCACAGGAGCAAGCAAACAGAGGTGTAAAAAGGGGAGTTTGAGTGGGAGTTCTGTTGGACGAGAAGGTATTTGTGTGTGTGTTTGGTTTTGTATTGGTGGTATCTGTATGTGTAGAGGCTTGGAGGGGCTTTGTGCTGGGAGAGAAGCTGAGCCCTGATTAGGGGGCGGGGCTTCACTGACGAGGGGTCCTATAAAGGGAGCAGCCAGTCAGGCAGCGACACAGACAGCTGCAGCGGTACAGGAGCCAGCAAACAGAGCTGTAAACAGGGGAGTTTGAGTGGGACTTCTGTTGGAGGAGAAGGTATTTGTGTGTGTGTTTGGTATTGTATTGGTAGTATCTTTATGTGTAGAGGCTTGGAGGGGCTTTGTGCTGGGAGCGAAGCTGAGCCCTGATTAGGGGGCGGGGCTTCACTGACCAGGGGTCCTATAAAGGTAGCAGCCAGTCAGGCAGCGGCACAGGAGCTAGCAAACAGAGCTGTAAACAGGGGAGTTTGAGTGGGAGTTCTGTTGGAGGAGAAGGTATTTGTGTGTGTGTTAGGTTTTGTATTGGTAGTATCTGTATGTGTAGAGGCTTGGAGGGGCTTTGTGCTGGGAGCGAAGCTGAGCCCTGATTAGGGGGCGGGGCTTCACTGACCAGGGGTCCTATAAAGGTAGCAGCCAGTCAGGCAGCGGCACAGGAGCTAGCAAACAGAGCTGTAAACAGGGGAGTTTGAGTGGGAGTTCTGTTGGAGGAGAAGGTATTTGTGTGTGTTTGGTTTTGTGTTGGTGGTATCTGTATGTGTAGGGGCTTTGTGCTGGGAGAGAAGCTGAGCCCTGATTAGGGGGCGGGGCTTCATTGACGAGGGGTCCTATAAAGGGAGCAGCCAGTCAGGCAGCGACACTGACAGCTGCAGCGGTACAGGAGCTAGCAAACAGAGCTGTAAACAGGGGAGATTGAGTGGGAGTTCTGTTGGAGGAGAAGGTATTTGTGTGTGTGTTAGGTTTTGTATTGGTAGTATCTGTATGTGTAGAGGCTTGGAGGGGCTTTGTGCTGGGAGAGAAGCTGAGCCCTGATTAGGGGGCGGGGCTTCCCTGACTAGGGGTCCTATAAAGGCACCAGCCAGTCAGGCAGCGGCACAGACAGCTGCAGCGGCACTGGAGCTAGCAAATAGAGCTGTAAACAGGGGAGTTTGAGCGGGAGTTCTGTTTGAGGAGAAGGTATTTGTGTGTGTGTTTGGTTTTGTATTGGTGGTATCTGTATTTGTAGAGGCTTGGAGGGGCTTTGTGCTTGGAGAGAAGCTGAGCCCTGATTAGGGGGCGGGGCTTCACTCACTATGGGTCCTATAAAGGGAGCAGCCAGTCAGGCAGCGACACAGACAGCTGCAGCGGTACAGGAGCTAGCAAACAGAGGGGTAAACAAGCGAGTTTGAGTGGGAGTTCTGTTGGAGGAGAAGGTATTTGTGTGTGTGTTTGGTTTTGTATTGGTAGTATCTGTATGTGTGGAGGCTTGGAGGGGCTTTGTGCTGGGGGCGAAGCTGAGCCCTGATTAGGGGGCGGGGCTTCACTGACGAGGGGTCCTATAAAGGGAGCAGCCAGTCAGGCAGCGACACAGACAGCTGCAGCGGTACAGGAGCTAGCAAACAGAGCTGTAAACAAGCGAGTTTCAGTGGGAGTTCTGTTGGAGGAGAAGGTATTTGTGTGTGTTTGGCTTTGTGTTGGTGGTATCTGTATGTGTAGGGGCTTTGTGCTGGGAGAGAAGCCTAGCCCTGATTAGGGGGCGGGGCTTCACTGACGAGGGGTCCTATAAAGGGAGCAGCCAGTAAGGCAGCGGTACAGGAGCTAGCAAACAGAGCTGTAAACAGGGGAGTTTGAGTGGGAGTTCTGTTGGAGGAGAAGGTATTTGTGTGTGCTTGGTTTTGTATTGTTTGTGCAGGGGCTTTGTGCTGGGAGAGAAGCTGAGCCCTTATTAGGGGGCGGGGCTTCCCTGACTAGGGGTCCTATAAAGGTAGCAGCCAGTCAGGCAGCAGCACAGGAGGTAGGAAACAGAGCTGTAAACAGGGGAGTTTGACGGGGAGTTCTGTTGGAGGAGAAGGGATTTGTGTGTGTGATTGGTTTTGTATTGGTGGTATCTGTATGTGTAGAGGCTTGGAGGGGCTTTGTGCTGGGAGAGAAGATGAGCCCTGATTAGGGGGCGGGGCTTCACTGACGAGGGGTCCTATGATTGTAGCAGCCAGTCAGGCAGCGTCACAGACATCTGCAGGGGCAGAGGAGCTAGCAAACAGAGCTGTAAACAGGGGAGTTTGAGTGGGAGTTCTGTTGGAGGAGAAGGTATTTGTGTGTGCTTGGTTTTGTATTGTTAGTATCTGTATGTGCAGGGGCTTTGTGCTGGGAGAGAAGCTGAGCCCTGATTAGGGGGCGGGCCTTCACTGACTAGGGGTCCTATAAAGGGAGCAGCCAGTCAGGCAGCTGCACAGACAGCTGCAGCGATACAGGAGCTAGCAAAAAGAGTTGTAAACAGGGGAGTTTGAGTGGGAGTTTTGTTGGAGGAAAGGTATTTGTGTGTGTGTTTGGTTTTGTATTGGTGGTATCTGTATGTGTAGAGGCTTGGAGGGGCTTTATGCTGGGAGAGAAGATGAGCCCTGATTAGGGGGCGAGCTTCACTGACGAGGGGTCCTATAAAGGGAGCAGCCAGTCAGGCAGCGACACAGACCGCTGCAGCGGTACAGGAGCTAGCAAAAAGAGCTGTAAACAGGGGAGTTTGAGTGGGAGTTCTGTTGGAGGAGAAGGTATTTGTGTGTGTGTTTGGTTTTGTATTGGTAGTATCTGTATGTGTAGAGGCTTGGAGGGGCTTTGTGCTGGTGGCGAAGCTGAGCCCTGATTAGGGGGCGGGGCTTCACTGACTAGGGGTCCTATAAAGGTAGCAGCCAGTCAGGCAGCGGCACAGGAGCTAGCAAACAGAGCTGTAAACAGGGGAGTTTGAGTGGGAGTTCTGTTGGAGGAGAAGGTATTTGTGTGTTTGGTTTTGTATTTGTGGTATCTGTATGTGTAGGGGCTTTGTGCTGGGAGAGAAGCTGAGCCCTGATTAGGGGGCGGGGCTTCACTGACTAGGGGTCCTATAAATGGAGCAGCCAGTCAGGCGGCAGCACGGACAGCTGCAGCCGTACAGGAGCTAGCAAACAGAGCTGTAAAAAGGGGAGATTGAGTGGGAGTTCTGTTGGAGGAGAAGGTATTTGTGTGTGTGTTTGGTCTTGTATTGGCAGTATCTGTATGTGTAGAGGCTTGGAGGGGCTTTGTGCTGGGAGCGAAGCTGAGCCCTGATTAGGGGGCGGGGCTTCACTGACTAGGGGTCCTATAAAGGTAGCAGCCAGTCAGGCAGCGGAACAGGAGCTAGCAAACAGAGCTGTAAACAGGGGAGTTTGAGAGGGAGTTCTGTTGGAGGAGAAGGTATTTGTGTTTGTTTGGTTTTGTATTGGTAGTATCTGTATGTGTAGAGGCTTGGAGGGGCTTTGTGCTGGGAGAGAAGCTGAGCCCTGATTGGGGGCGGGGCTTCCCTGACTAGGGTCCTATAAAGGCACCAGCCAGTCAGGCAGCGGCACAGACAGCTGCAGCGGTACAGGAGCTAGCAAACAGAGGGGTAAACAAGCGAGTTTGAGTGGGAGTTCTGTTGGAGGAGAAGGTATTTGTGTGTGTGTTTGGTTTTGTATTGGTAGTATCTGTATGTGTGGAGGCTTGGAGGGGCTTTGTGCTGGGGGCGAAGCTGAGCCCTGATTAGGGGGCGGGGCTTCACTGACGAGGGGTCCTATAAAGGGAGCAGCCAGTCAGGCAGCGACACAGACAGCTGCAGCGATACAGGAGCTAGCAAAAAGAGTTGTAAACAGGGGAGTTTGAGTGGGAGTTTTGTTGGAGGAAAGGTATTTGTGTGTGTGTTTGGTTTTGTATTGGTGGTATCTGTATGTGTAGAGGCTTGGAGGGGCTTTGTGCTGGGAGAGAAGATGAGCCCTGATTAGGGGGCGAGCTTCACTGACGAGGGGTCCTATAAAGGGAGCAGCCAGTCAGGCAGCGACACAGACCGCTGCAGCGGTACAGGAGCTAGCAAAAAGAGCTGTAAACAGGGGAGTTTGAGTGGGAGTTCTGTTGGAGGAGAAGGTATTTGTGTGTGTGTTTGGTTTTGTATTGGTAGTATCTGTATGTGTAGAGGCTTGGAGGGGCTTTGTGCTGGTGGCGAAGCTGAGCCCTGATTAGGGGGCGGGGCTTCACTGACTAGGGGTCCTATAAAGGTAGCAGCCAGTCAGGCAGCGGCACAGGAGCTAGCAAACAGAGCTGTAAACAGGGGAGTTTGAGTGGGAGTTCTGTTGGAGGAGAAGGTATTTGTGTGTGCTTGGTTTTGTATTGGTAGTATCTGTATGTGTAGGCGCTTTGTGCTGGGAGAGAAGCTGAGCCCTGATTAGGGGGCGGGGCTTCACTGACTAGGGGTCCTATAAAGGTACCAGCCAGTCAGGCAGCGGCACAGACAGCTGCAGCGGCACTGGAGCTAGCAAACAGAGCTGTAAACGGGAGTTTGAGTGGGAGTTCTGTTGGAGGAGAAGGCCTTCGTGTGTGTTTGGTTTTGTATTGGTGGTATCTGTATGTGTAGGGGCTTTGTGCTGGGAGAGAAGCTGAGCCCTGATTAGGGGGCGGGGCTTCACTGACTAGGGGTCCTATAAAGGGAGCAGCCAGTCAGGCGGCGGCACGGACAGCTGCAGCAGCACAGGAGCTAGCAAACAGAGCTGTAAACAGGGGAGTTTGAGTGGGAGTTCTGTTGGAGGAGAAGGTATTTGTGTGTGTTTGGTTTTGTATTGGTGGTATCTGTATGTGTAGGGGCTTTGTGCTGGGAGAGAAGCTGAGCCCTGATTAGGGGGCGGGGCTTCACTGACTAGGGGTCCTATAAAGGGAGCAGCCAGTCAGGCAGCTGCACAGACAGCTGCAGCGATACAGGAGCTAGCAAACAGAGCTGTAAACAGGGGAGTTTGAGTGGGAGTTCTGTTGGAGGAGAAGGTATATGTGTGTGTGTTTGGTTTTGTATTGGTAGTATCTGTAGGTGTGGAGGCTTGGAGGGGCTTTGTGCTGGGGGCGAAGCTGAGCCCTGATTAGGGGGCGGGGCTTCACTGACGAGGGGTCCTATAAAGGGAGCAGCCAGTCAGGCAGCGACACAGACAGCTGCAGCGGTACAGGAGCTAGCAAACAGAGCTGTAAACAAGCGAGTTTCAGTGGGAGTTTTGTTGGAGGAGAAGGTATTTGTGTGTGTTTGGTTTTGTGTTGGTGGTATCTGTATGTGTAGGGGCTTTGTGCTGGGAGAGAAACCTAGCCCTGATTAGGGGGCGGGGCTTCACTGACGAGGGGTCCTATAAAGGGAGCAGCCAGTAAGGCAGCGGTACAGGAGCTAGCAAACAGAGCTGTAAACAGGGGAGTTTGAGTGGGAGTTCTGTTGGAGGAGAAGGTATTTGTGTGTGCTTGGTTTTGTATTGTTAGTATCTGTATGTGCAGGGGCTTTGTGCTGGGAGAGAAGCTGAGCCCTTATTAGGGGGCGGGGCTTCCCTGACTAGGGGTCCTATAAAGGTAGCAGCCAGTCAGGCAGCAGCACAGGAGGTAGGAAACAGAGCTGTAAACAGGGGAGTTTGACTGGGAGTTCTGTTGGAGGAGAAGGGATTTGTGTGTGTGATTGGTTTTGTATTGGTGGTATCTGTATGTGTAGAGGCTTGGAGGGGCTTTGTGATGGGAGAGAAGCTGAGCCCTGATTAGGGGCGGGGCTTCACTGACGAGGGGTCCTATAAAGGTAGCAGCCACTCAGGCAGCGGAACAGACAGCTGCAGTGGCACAGGAGCTAGCAAACAGAGCTGTAAACAGGGGAGTTTCAGTGGGAGTTCTGTTGGAGGAGAAGGTATTTGTGTGTGTTTGGTTTTGTATTGGTAGTATCCATATGTGTAGGGGCTTTGTGCTGGGAGAGAAGCTGAGCCCTGATTAGGGGGCGGGGCTTCCCTGACTAGGGGTCCTATAAAGCTTGCAGCCAGTCAGGCAGCGGCACAGGAGCTAGGAAACAGAGCTGTAAACAGGGGAGTTTGAGTGGGAGTTCTTTTGGAGTAGAAGGTATTCTTGTGTGTTTGGTTTTGTATTGGTAGTATCAGTATGTGTAGAGGCTTGGAGGGGCTTTGTGCTGGGAGAGAAGCTGAGCCCTGATTAGGGGGCGGGGCTTCACTGACTAGGGGTCCTAAAAAGGTAGCAGCCAGTCAGGCAGCGGCACAGGAGGTAGGAAACAGAGCTGTAAACAGGGGAGTTTGACTGGGAGTTCTGTTGGAGGAGAAGGTATTTGTGTGTGTGTTTGGTTTTGTATTGGTAGTATCTGTATGTGTAGAGGCTTGGAGGGGCTTTGTGCTGGTGGCGAAGCTGAGCCCTGATTAGGGGGCGGGGCTTCACTGACTAGGGGTCCTAAAAAGGTAGCAGCCAGTCAGGCAGCGGCACAGGAGGTAGGAAACAGAGCTGTAAACAGGGGAGTTTGACTGGGAGTTCTGTTGGAGGAGAAGGGATTTGTGTGTGTGATTGGTTTTGTATTGGTGGTATCTGTATGTGTAGAGGCTTGGAGGGGCTTTGTGATGGGAGAGAAGCTGAGCCCTGATTAGGGGCGGGGCTTCACTGACGAGGGGTCCTATAAAGGTAGCAGCCACTCAGGCAGCGGAACAGACAGCTGCAGTGGCACAGGAGCTAGCAAACAGAGCTGTAAACAGGGGAGTTTCAGTGGGAGTTCTGTTGGAGGAGAAGGTATTTGTGTGTGTTTGGTTTTGTATTGGTAGTATCCATATGTGTAGGGGCTTTGTGCTGGGAGAGAAGCTGAGCCCTGATTAGGGGTCGGGGCTTCACTGACTAGGGTTCCTATAAAGGGAGCAGCCAGTCAGGCAGCGGCACAGACAGCTGCAGCGGCACAGGAGCTAGCAAACAGAGCTGTAAACATCCGAGTTTGAGTGGGAGTTGTGTTGGAGGAGAAGGTATTCGTGTGTGTTTGGTTTTGTATTGGTAGTATCTGTATGTGTAGAGGCTTGGAGGGTCTTTGTGCTGGGAGAGAAGCTGAGCCATGATTAGGGGGCGGGGCTTCAGTGTCTAGGGGTCTTATGAAGGTAGCAGCCAGTCAGGCAGCGGCACAGACAGCTGCAGCGGCACAGGAGCTAGCAAACAGAGCTTTAAACATCCGAGTTTGAGTGGGAGTTGTGTTGGAGGAGAAGGTATTCGTGTGTGTTTGGTTTTGTATTGGTAGTATCTGTATGTGTAGAGGCTTGGAGGGTCTTTGTGCTGGGAGAGAAGCTGAGCCCTGATTAGGCGGCGGAGCTCCACTGTCTAGGAGTCTTATGAAGGTAGCAGCCAGTCAGGCAGCGGCACAGACAGCTGCAGCGGCACAGGAGCTAGCAAACAGAGCTGTAAACAGCGGTGTTTGAGTGGGAGTTCTGTTGGAGGAGAAGGTATGTGTGTGTGTTTGGTTTTGTATTGGTAGTATCTGTATGTGTAGGGGCTTTGTGCTGGGAGAGAAGCTGAGCGCTGATTAAGGGGCGGGGCTTCACTGACTAAGGGTCCTATAAAGGTAGCGGCACAGACAGCTGCAGCGGCACAGGAGCTAGCAAACAGAGCTGTAAACAGGGGAGTTTGAGAGGGAGTTCTGTTGGAGGAGAAGGTATTTGTGTGTTTTTTTGTATTGGTAGTATCTGTATGTGTAGAGGCTTGGAGGGGCTTTGTGCTGGGAGAGAAGCTGAGCCCTGATCAGGGGGCGGGCCTTCACTGACTAGGGGTCCTATAAAGGTAGGAGCCAGTCAGGCAGCGGCACAGGAGCTAGCAAACAGAGCTTTTAACAGGGGAGTTTGAGTGGGAGTTCTGTTGGAGGAGAAGGTATTTGTGTGTGTTTGGTTCTGTATTGGTAGCATCTGTATGTGTAGGGGCTTTGTGCTGGGAGAGAAGCTGAGCCCTGATTAGGGGGCGGGGCTTCACTGACTAGGGGTCCTATAAAGGGAGCAGCCAGTCAGGCAGCTGCACAGACAGCTGCAGCGGTACAGGAGCTAGCAAACAGAGCTGTAAACAGGGGAGTTTGAGTGGGAGTTCTGTTCGAGGAGAAGGTATTTGTGTGTGTTTTTTTTTGTGTTGGTGGTATCTGTATGTGTAGGGGCTTTGTGCTGGGAGAGAAGCTGAGCCCTGATTAGGGGGCGGGGCTTCGCTGACTAGGGGTCCTATGATTGTAGCAGCCAGTCAGGCAGCGTCACAGACAGCTCCAGGGGCACAGGAGCTAGCAAACAGAGCTGTAAACAGGGGAGTTTGAGTGGGAGTTCTGTTGGAGGAGCAGGTATTTGTGTGTGTTTGGTTTTGTATTGGTAGCATCTGTATGTGTAGGGGCTTTGCGCTGGGAGAGAAGCTGAGCCCTGATTAGGGGGCGGGGCTTCACTGACTAGGGGTCCTATAAAGGGAGCAGCCAGTCAGGCAGCTGCACAGAGAGCTGGAGCGGTACAGGAGCTAGCAAACAGAGCTGTAAACAGGGGAGTTTGAGTGGGAGTTCTGTTCGAGGAGAAGGTATTTGTGTGTGTTTGGTTTTGTGTTGGTGGTATCTGTATGTGTAGGGGCTTTGTGCTGGGAGAGAAGCTGAGCCCTGATTAGGGGGCGGGGCTTCACTGACTAGGGGTTCTATAAAGGCAGCAGCCAGTCAGGCAGCGGCACAGACAGCTGCAGTGGCACAGGAGCTAGCAAAGAGAGCTGTAAACAGGGGAGTTTGAGTGGGAGTTCTGTTGGAGGAGAAGGTATTTGTGTGTGTGTTTGGTTTTGTATTGGTGGTGTCTGTATGTGCAGAGGCTTGGAGGGGCTTTGTGCTGGGAGAGAAGCTGAGCCCTGATTAGGGGGCGGGGCTTCACTGACGAGGGGTCCTATAAAGGGAGCAGCCAGTCAGGCAGCGACACAGACAGCTGCAGCGGCACAGGAGCTAGCAAACAGAGCTGTAAACAGGGGAGTCTGAGTGGGAGTTCTGTTGGAGGAGAAGGCATTTGTGTGTGTGTTTGGTTTTGTATTGGTAGCATCTGTATGTGTAGGGGCTTTGTGCTGGGAGAGAAGCTGAGCCCTGATTAGGGGGCGGGGCTTCACTGACTAGGGGTCCTGTAAAGGGAGCAGCCAGTCAGGCGTCGGCACGGACAGCTGCAGCGGCACAGGAGCTAGCAAAGAGAGCTGTAAACAGGGGAGTTTGAGTGGGAGTTCTGTTGGAGGAGAAGGTATTTGTGTGTGTTTGGTTTTGTATTGGTGGTATCTGTATGTGTCGAGGCTTGGAGGGGCTTTGTGCTGGGAGAGAAGCTGAGCCCTGATTAGGGGGCGGGGCTTCACTGACGAGGGGTCCTATAAAGGGAGCAGCCAGTCAGGCAGCGACACAGACAGCAGCAGCGGTACAGGAGCTAGCAAACAGGGCTGTAAATAGGGGACTTTGAGTGGGAGTTCTGTTGGAGGAGAAGCTATTTGTGTGTGTTTGGTTTTGTATTGGTAGTATCTGTATGTGTAGAGGCTTGGAGGGGCTTTGTGCTGGGAGCGAAGCTGAGCCCTGATTAGGGGGCGGGGCTTCACTGACTAGGGGTCCTATAAAGGTAGCAGACAGTCAGGCAGCGGCACAGGAGCTAGCAAACAGAGCTGTAAACAGGGGAGTCTGAGTGGGAGTTCTGTTGGAGGAGAAGGCATTTGGGTGTGTGTTTGGTTTTGTATTGGTAGCATCTGTATGTGTAGGGGCTTTGTGCTGGGAGAGAAGCTGAGCCCTGATTAGGGGGCGGGGCTTCACTGACTAGGGGTCCTATAAAGGGAGCAGCCAGTCAGGCGGCGGCACGGACAGCTGCAGCGGCACAGGAGCTAGCAAACAGAGCTGTAAACAGGGGAGTTTGAGTGGGAGTTCTGTTGGAGGAGAAGGTATTTGTGTGTGTTTGGTTTTGTGTTGGTGGTATCTGTATGTGGAGGGGCTTTGTGCTGAGAGAGAAGCTGAGCCCTGATTAGGGGGCGGGGCTTCACTGACTAGGGGTCCTATAAAGGCAGCAGCCAGTCAGGCAGCGGCACAGACAGCTGCAGTGGCACAGGAGCTCGCAAAGAGAGCTGTAAACAGGGGAGTTTGAGTGGGAGTTCTGTTGGAGGAGAAGGTATTTGTGTGTGTTTGGTTTTGTATTGGTAGTATCTGTATGTGTAGAGGCTTGGAGGGGCTTTGTGCTGGGAGAGAAGCTGAGCCCTGATTAGGGGGCGGGGCTTCACTGACTAGGGTTCCTATAAAGGTAGCAGCCAGTCAGGCAGCGGCACAGGAGCTAGCAAACAGAACTGTGAACAGGGGAGTTTGAGTGGGACTTGTGTTGGAAGAGAAGGTATTTGTGTGTGTTTGGTTTTGTATTGGTAGTATCTGTATGAGTAGAGGCTTTGTGCTGGGAGAGAATCTGAGCCCTGATAAGGGGGCGGGGCTTCACTGACTACGGGTCCTATAAAGGGAGCAGCCAGTCAGGCAGGGGCACAGACAGCTGCAGCGGAACAGGAGCTAGCAAACTGAGCTGTAAACAGGGGAGTTTGAGAGGGAGTTCTGTTGGAGGAGAAGGTATTTGTGTGTGTTTGGTTTTGTATTGGTAGTATCTGTATGAGTAGAGGCTTTGTGCTGGGAGAGAAGCTGAGCCCTGATTAGGGGGCTGGGCTTCACTGACTAGGGGTCCTAGAAAGGGAGCAGCCAGTCAAGCAGCTGCACAGACAGCTGCAGCGGTACAGGAACTAGCAAACAGAGCTGTAAACAGGGGAGTTTGAGTGGGAGTTCTGTTGGAGGAGAAGCTATTTGTGTGTGTGTTTGGTTTTGTATTGGTAGTATCTGTATGTGTAGAGGCTTGGAGGGGCTTTGTGCTGGGAGCGAAGCTGAGCCCTGATTAGGGGGCGGGGCTTCACTGACTAGGGGTCCTATAAAGGGAGCAGCCAGTCAGGCAGCGACACAGGCAGCGGCACAGGAGCTAGCAAACAGAGCTGTAAACAGGGGAGTCTGAGTGGGAGTTCTGTTGGAGGAGAAGGCATTTGTGTGTGTGTTTGGTTTTGTATTGGTAGCATCTGTATGTGTAGGGGCTTTGTGCTGGGAGAGAAGCTGAGCCCTGATTAGGGGGCGGGGCTTCACTGACTAGGGGTCCGATAAAGGGAGCAGCCAGTCAGGCGGCGGCACGGACAGCTGCAGCGGCACAGGAGCTAGCAAACACAGCTGTAAACAGGGGAGTTTGAGTGGTAGTTCTGTTGGAGGAGAAGGTATTTGTGTGTGTTTGGTTTTGTGTTGGTGGTATCTGTATGTGTAGGGGCTTTGTGCTGAGAGAGAAGCTGAGCCCTGATTAGGGGGCGGGGCTTCACTGACTAGGGGTCCTATAAAGGCAGCAGCCAGTCAGGCAGCGGCACAGACAGCTGCAGTGGCACAGGAGCTCGCAAAGAGAGCTGTAAACAGGGGAGTTTGAGTGGGAGTTCTGTTGGAGGAGAAGGTATTTGTGTGTGTGTTTGGTTTTGTATTGTTGGTATCTGTATGTGCAGAGGCTTGGAGGGGCTTTGTGCTGGGAGAGAAGCTGAGCCCTGATTAGGGGGCGGGGCTTCACTGACGAGGGGTCCTATAAAGGGAGCAGCCAGTCAGGCAGCGACACAGACAGATGCAGCGGTCCAGGAGCTAGCAAACAGAGCTGTGAACAGGGGAGTTTGAGTGGGACTTCTGTTGGAGGAGAAGGTATTTGTGTGTGTGTTTGGTATTGTATTGGTAGTATCTGTATGTGTAGAGGCTTGGAGGGGCTTTGTGCTGGGAGAGAAGCTGAGCCCTGATTAGGGGGCGGGGCTTCACTGACTAGGTGTCCTATAAAGGCAGCAGCCAGTCAGGCAGCGGCACAGACAGCTGCAGTGGCACAGGAGCTAGCAAAGAGAGCTGTAAACAGGGGAGTTTGAGTGGGAGTTCTGTTGGAGGAGAAGGTATTTGTGTGTGTTTGGTTTTGTATTGGTGGTAGCTGTATGTGTAGAGGCTTGGAGGGGCTTTGTGCTGGGAGAGAAGCTGAGCCCTGATTAGGGGGCGGGGCTTCACTGACGAGGGGTCCTATAAAGGTAGCAGCCAGTCAGGCAGCGGCACAGGAGCTAGCAAACAGAGCTGTAAACAGGTGAGTTTGAGAGGGAGTTCTGTTGGAGGAGAAGGTATTTGTGTGTGTTTGGTTTTGTATTGGTAGTGTCTGTATGAGTAGAGGCTTTGTGCTGGGAGAGAATCTGAGCCCTGATTAGGGGGCGGGGCTTCCCTGACTAGGGGTCCTATAAAGGTACCAACCAGTCAGGCAGCGGCACAGACAGCTGCAGCGGCACTGGAGCTAGCAAATAGAGCTGTAAACAGGGGAGTTTGAGTGGGAGTTCTGTTTGAGGAGAAGGTATTTGTGTGTGTGTTTGGTTTTGTATTGGTGGTATCTGTATGTGTAGAGGCTTGGAGGGGCTTTGTGCTGGGAGAGAAGCTGAGCCCTGATTAGGGGGCGGGGCTTCACTGACGAGGGGTCCTATAAAGGGAGCAGCCAGTCAGGCAGCGACACAGACAGCTGCAGCGGTACAGGAGCCAGCAAACAGAGCTGTAAATAGGGGACTTTGAGTGGGAGTTCTGTTGGAGGAGAAGCTATTTGTGTGTGTTTGGTTTTGTATTGGTAGTATCTGTATGTGTAGAGGCTTGGAGGGGCTTTGTGCTGGGAGCGAAGCTGAGCCCTGATTAGGGGGCGGGGCTTCACTGACTAGGGGTCCTATAAAGGTACCAGCCTGTCAGGGAGCGGCACAGGAGCTAGCAAACAGAGCTGTAAACAGGGGACTTTGAGTGGGAGTTCTGTTGGAGGAGAAGGCATTTGTGTGTGTGTTTGGTTTTGTATTGGTAGCATCTGTATGTGTAGGGGCTTTGTGCTGGGAGAGAAGCTGAGCCCTGATTAGGGGGCGGGGCTTCACTGACGAGGGGTCCTATAAAGGGAGCAGCCAGTCAGGCAGCGACACAGACAGCTGCAGCGGTACAGGAGCTAGCAAACAGAGCTGTAAACAGGGGAGTTTGAGTGGGACTTCTGTTGGAGGAGAAGGTATTTGTGTGTGTGTTTGGTATTGTATTGGTAGTATCTGTATGTGTAGAGGCTTGGAGGGGCTTTGTGCTGGGAGCGAAGCTCAGCCCTGATTAGGGGGCGGGCTTCATTGACTAGGGGTCCTATAAAGGGAGCAGCCAGTCAGGCAGGGGCACAGACAGCTGCAGCGGAACAGGAGCTACAAAACTGAGCTGTAAACAGGGGAGTTTGAGTGGGAGTTCTGTTGGAGGAGAAGGTATTTGTGTGTGTTTGGTTTTGTATTGGTGGTATCTGTATGTGTAGAGGCTTGGAGGGGCTTTGTGCTGGGAGAGAAGCTGAGCCCTGATTAGGGGGCGGGGCTTCACTGACGAGGGGTCCTATAAAGGGAGCAGCCAGTCAGGCAGCGACACAGACAGCTGCAGCGGTACAGGAGCTAGCAAACTGGGCTGTAAATAGGGGACTTTGAGTGGGAGTTCTGTTGGAGGAGAAGCTATTTGTGTGTGTGTTTGGTTTTGTATTGGTAGTATCTGTATGTGTAGAGGCTTGGAGGGGCTTTGTGCTGGGAGAGAAGCTGAGACCTGATTAGGGGGCGGGGCTTCACTGACTAGGGTTCCTATAAAGGTAGCAGCCAGTCAGGCAGCGGCACAGGAGCTAGCAAACAGAGCTGTAAACAGGGGAGTCTGAGTGGGAGTTCTGTTGGAGGAGAAGGCATTTGTGTGTGTTTGGTTTTGTATTGGTAGTATCTGTATGTGTAGGGGCTTTGTGCTGGGAGAGAAGCTGAGCCCTGATTAGCGGGCGGGGCTTCCCTGACTAGGGGTCCTATAAAGGTACCAGCCAGTCAGGCAGCGGCACAGACAGCTGCAGCGGCACTGGAGCTAGCAAATAGAGCTGTAAACAGGGGAGTTTGAGTGGGAGTTCTGTTTGAGGAGAAGGTATTTCTGTGTGTGTTTGGTTTTGTATTGGTGGTATCTGTATGTGTAGGGGCTTTGTGCTGGGAGAGAAGCTGAGCCCTGATTAGGGGGCGGGGCTTCACTGACGAGGGGTCCTATAAAGGTAGCAGCCAGTCAGGCAGCGGCACAGGAGCTAGCAAACAGAGCTGTAAACAGGGGAGTTTGAGTGGGACTTCTGTTGGAGGAGAAGGTATTTGTGTGTGTGTTTGGTATTGTATTGGTAGTATCTGTATGTGTAGAGGCTTGGAGGGGCTTTGTGCTGGGAGCGAAGCTGAGCCCTGATTAGGGGGCGGGGCTTCACTGACTAGGGGTCCTATAAAGGTACCAACCAGTCAGGCAGCGGCACAGACAGCTGCAGAGGCACTGGAGCTTGCAAATAGAGCTGTAAACAGGGGAGTTTGAGTGGGAGTTCTGTTGGAGGAGAAGCTATTTGTGTGTGTTTGGTTTTGTATTGGTAGTATCTGTATGTGTAGGGTCTTTGTGCTGGGAGAAAAGCTGAGCCCTGATTAGGGGGCGGGGCTTCACTGACTAGGGGTCCTATAAAGGTAGCAGCCAGTCAGGCAGCGGCACAGGAGCTAGCAAACAGAGCTGTAAACAGGGGAGTTTGAGTGGGACTTCTGTTGGAGGAGAAGGTATTTGTGTGTGTGTTTGGTATTGTATTGGTAGTATCTGTATGTGTAGAGGCTTGGAGGGGCTTTGTGCTGGGAGCGAAGCTGAGCCCTGATTAGGGGGCGGGTATTCATTGACTAGGGGTCCTATAAAATGGAGCAGCCAGTCAGGCAGGGGCACAGACAGCTGCAGCGGAACAGGAGCTACAAAACTGAGCTGTAAACAGGGGAGTTTGAGAGGGAGTTCTGTTGGAGGAGAAGGTACTTGGGTGTGTTTGGTTTTGTATTGGTAGTATCTGTATGTGTAGAGGCTTGGAGGGGCTTTGTGCTGGGAGAGAAGCTGAGCCCTGATTAGGGGGCGGGGCTTCACTGACTAGGGTTCCTATAAAGGTAGCAGCCAGTCAGGCAGCGGCACAGGAGCTAGCAAACAGAGCTGTAAACAGGGGAGTTTGAGTGGGACTTCTGTTGGAAGAGAAGGTATTTGTGTGTGTGTGTTTGGTTTTGTATTGGTAGTATCTGTATGTGTAGGGGCTTTGTGCTGGGAGAAAAGCTGAGCCCTGATTAGGGGGCGGGTATTCATTGACTAGGGGTCCTATAAAATGGAGCAGCCAGTCAGGCAGGGGCACAGACAGCTGCAGCGGAACAGGAGCTACAAAACTGAGCTGTAAACAGGGGAGTTTGAGTGGGAGTTCTGTTGGAAGAGAAGGTGTTTGTGTGTGTTTGGTTTTGTATTGGTAGTATCTGTATGTGTAGAGGCTTGGAGGGGCTTTGTGCTGGGAGAGAAGCTGACCCCTAATTAGGGGGCGGGCTTCACTGACTAGGGTTCCTATAAAGGTAGCAGCCAGTCAGGCAGCTGCACAGGAGCTAGCAAACAGAGGGGTAAACAGGGGAGTTTGAGTGGGACTTCAGTTGGAGGAGAAGGTATTTGTGTGTGTTTGGTATTGTATTCGTAGTATCTCTATGTGCAGAGGCTTGGAGGGGCTTTGTGCTGGGAGAGAAGAGGAGCCCTGATTCGGGGGCGGGGCTTCACTGACTAGGGGTCCTATAAAGGTAGCAGCCAGTCAGGCAGTGGCACAGACAGCTGCAGCGGCACAGGAGCTAGCAAACAGAGCTGTAAACAGGGAAGTTTGAGTGGGAGTTCTGTTGGAGGAGAAGGTATCCGTGTGTGTTTGTTTTTGTATTTTTGGTATCTGAATGTGTAGGGGCTTTGTTCTGGGAGAGAAGCTGAGCCCTGATTAGGGGGCGGGGCTTCAATGACTAGGGGTCCTATGAAGGTAGCCGCCAGTCAGGCAGCGGCACAGGAGCTAGCAAACAGAGCTGTAAACAGGGGAGTTGGAGTGGGAGTTCTGTTGGAGGAGTAGGTATTCGTGTGTGTTTGGTTTTGTATTGGTAGTATCTGTATGTGTAGCGGCTTTGTGCTGGGAGAGAAGCTGAGCCCTGATTAGGGGGCGGGGCTTCACTGACTAGGGGTCCTATAAAGGAAGCAGCCAGTCAGGCAGCGGCACAGGAGCTAGCAAACAGAGCTGTAAACAGGGGAATTTGAGTGTAAGTTCTGTTGGAGGAGAAGATATTTGTGTGTGTTTGGTTTTGTATTGGTAGTATCTGTATGTGTAGAGGCTTGGAGGGGCTTTGTGCTGGGAGAGAAGCTGAGCCCTGATTAGGGGGCGGGGCTTCACTGACTAGGAGTCCTTTTAAGGTAGCAGCCACTCAGGCATCGGCACAGACAGCTGCAGCGGCACAGGAGCTAGCAAACAGAGTTGTAAACAGGGGAGTTTGAGTGGGAGTTCTGTTGGAGGAGAAGGTATTCGTGTGTGTTTGGTTTTGTATTGGTGGTATCTGTATGTGTAGGGGCTTTGTTCTGGGAGAGAACGTGAGCCCTGATTAGGGGGCGGGGCTTCAAGGACTAGGGGTCCTATGAAGGTAGCCGCCAGTCAGGCAGCGGCACAGGAGCTAGCAAACAGAGCTGTAAACAGGGGAGTTTGAGTGGGAGTTCTGTTGGAGGAGAAGGTATTTTTGTGTGTTTGGTTTTGTATTGGTAGTACCTGTATGTGTAGGGGCTTTGTGCTGGGAGAGAAGCTGAGCCCTGATTAGGGGGCGGGGCTTCACTGACTAGGGGTCTTATAAAGGAAGCAGCCAGTCAGGCAGCGGCACAGGAGCTAGCAAACAGAGCTGTAAACAGGGGAATTTGAGTGGGAGTTCTGTTGGAGGAGAAGGTATTTGTGTGTGTTTGGTTTTGTATTGGTAGTATCTGTATGTGTAGAGGCTTGGAGGGGCTTTGTGCTGGGAGAGAAGCTGAGCCCTGATTAGTGGGCGGGGCTTCCCTGACTAGGGGTCCTATAAAGGTTGCAGCCAGTCAGGCAGCGGCACAGGAGCTATCAAACAGAGCTGTAAACAGGGGATTTTGAGTGGGAGTTCTGTTGGAGGAGAAGGTATTTGTGTGTTTGGTTTTGTATTGTTAGTATCTGTATGTGTAGGGGCTTTGTGCTGGGAGAGAAGCTGAGCCCTGATTAGGGGGCGGGGCTTCCCTGACTTGGGGTCCTATAAAGGTAGCAGCCAATCAGGCAGCGGCACAGACAGCTGCAGCAGCACAGGAGCTATCAAACAGAGCTGTAAACAGGGGAGTTTGAGTGGGAGTTCTGTTGGAGGAGAAGGTATTTGTGGGTGTTTGGTTTTGTATTGGTAGTATCTGTATGTGGAGGGGCTTTGTGCTGGGAGAGAATCGGAGCCCTGATTAGGGGGCGGGGCTTCACTGACTAGGGGTCCTATAAAGGTAGCAGCCAGTCAGGCAGCGGCACAGGAGCTAGCAAACAGAGCTGTAAACAGGGGAGTTTGAGTGGGAGTTCTGTTGGAGGAGAAGGTATTTGTGTGTGTCTTTGGTTTTGTACTGGTAGTATCTGTATGTGTAGGGGCTTTGTGTTGGGAGAGAAGCTGAGCCCTGATTAGGGGGCGGGGCTTCACTGTCTAGGGGTCCTATAAAGGGAGCAGCCAGTCAGGCAGCGACACAGACAGCTGCAGCGGTACAGGAGCTAGCAAACAGAGCTGTAAACAGGGGAGTTTGAGTGGAGGTTCTGTTGGAGGAGAAGGTATTTGTGTGTGTTTGGTTTTGTATTGGTAGTATCAGTATGTGTAGAGGCTTGGAGGGGCTTTGTGCTGGGAGAGAAGCTGAGCCCTAATTAGGGGGCGGGGCTTCACTGTCTAGGGGTCCTATAAAGGGAGCAGCCAGTCAGGCAGCGGCACAGGAGCTAGCAAACAGAGCTGTAAACAGGGGAGTTTGAGTGGGAGTTCTGTTGGAGGAGAAGGTATTTGTGTGTGCGTGTTTGGTTTTGTATTGGTAGTATCTGTATGTGTAGGGGCTTGGCGGGGCTTTGTGCTGGGAGAGAAGCTGAGCCCTGATTAGCGGGCGGGGCTTGACTGACTAGGGGTCCTATAAAGGCAGCAGCCAGTCAGGCAGCGGCACAGGAGCTAGCAAACAGAGCTGTAAACAGGTTAGTTTGAGTGGGAGTTCTCTTGGAGGAGAAGGTATTTGTGTGTGTCTTTGGTTTTGTATTGGTAGTATCTGTATGTGTGGAGGCTTGGAGGGGCTTTGTGCTGGGAGAGAAGCTGAGCCCTGATTAGTGGGCGGGCTTCCCTGACTAGGGGTCCTATAAAGGTATCATCCAGTCAGGCAGCGGCACAGGAGCTATCAAACAGAGCTGTAAACAGGGGAGTTTGTGTGGGAGTTCTGTTGGAGGAGAAGGTATTTGTGTGTGTCTTTGGTTTTGTACTGGTAGTATCTGTATGTGTAGGGGCTTTGTCCTGGCAGAGAAGCTGAGCCCTGATTAGGGGGCGGGGCTTCCCTGGCTAGGGGTCCTATAAAGGTAGCAGCCAGTCAGGCAGCGGCACAGGAGCTAGCAAACAGAGCTGTAAACAGGGGAGTTTGAGTGGGAATTCTGTTGGAGGAGAAGGTATTTGTGTGTGTTTGGATTTGTATTGGTAGTATCTGTATGTGTAAGGGCTTCGTGCTGGGAGAGAAGCTGAGCCCTGATTAGGGGGCGGGGCTTCCCTGACTAGGGGTCCTATAAAGGTAGCAGCCAGTCAGGCAGCGGCACAGGAGCTAGCAAACAGAGCTGTAAACAGGGGAGTTTGAGTGGGAGTTCTGTTGGAGGAGAAGGTATTTGTGTGTGTTTGGTTTTGTATTGGTAGTATCTGTATGTGTAGGGGCTTTGTGTTGGGAGAGAAGCTGAGCCCTGATTAGGGGGCGGGGCTTCCCTGACTAGGGGTCCTATAAAGCTTGCAGCCAGTCAGGCAGCGGCACAGGAGCTAGGAAACAGAGCTGTAAACAGGGGAGTTTGAGTGGGAGTTCTTTTGGAGTAGAAGGTATTCTTGTGTGTTTGGTTTTGTATTGGTAGTATCAGTATGTGTAGAGGCTTGGAGGGGCTTTGTGCTGGGAGAGAAGCTGAGCCCTGATTAGGGGGCGGGGCTTCACTGACTAGGGGTCCTAAAAAGGTAGCAGCCAGTCAGGCAGCGGCACAGGAGCTAGCAAACAGAGCTGTAAACAGGGGAGTTTGAGTGGGAGTTCTGTTGGAGGAGAAGGTATTTGTGTGTGTGTTTGGTTTTGTATTGGTGGTATCTGTATGTGTAGAGGCTTGGAGGGGCTTTGTGCTCGGAGAGAAGTTGAGCCCTGATTAGGGGGCGGGGCTTCACTGTCTAGGGGTCCTATAAAGGGAGCAGCCAGTCAGGCAGCGGCACAGACAGCTGCAGCGGCACAGGAGCTAGCAAACAGAGCTGTAAACAGGGGAGTTTGAGTGGGAGTTCTGTTGGAGGAGAAGGTATTTGTGTGTGTTTGGTTTTGTATTGGTAGTATCAGTATGTGTATAGGCTTGGAGGGGCTTTGTGCTGGGAGAGAAGCTGAGCCCTGATTAGGGGGCGGGGCTTCCCTGACTAGGGGTCCTATAAAGGTAGCAGCCAGTCAGGCAGCGGCACAGGAGCTAGCAAACAGAGCTGTAAACAGGGGAGTTTGAGTGGGAGTTCTGTTGGAGGAGAAGGTATTTGTGTGTGCGTGTTTGGTTTTGTATTGGTAGTATCTGTATGTGTAGGGGCTTGGCGGGGCTTTGTGCTGGGAGAGAAGCTGAGCCCTGATTAGGGGGCGGGGCTTGACTGACTAGGGGTCCTATAAAGGCAGCAGCCAGTCAGGCAGCGGCACAGGAGCTAGCAAACAGAGCTGTAAACAGGGGAGTTTGAGTGGGAGTTCTCTTGGAGGAGAAGGTATTTGTGTGTGTCTTTGGTTTTGTATTGGTAGTATCTGTATGTGTGGAGGCTTGGAGGGGCTTTGTGCTGGGAGAGAAGCTGAGCCCTGATCAGTGGGCGGGCTTCCCTGACTAGGGGTCCTATAAAGGTATCATCCAGTCAGGCAGCGGCACAGGAGCTATCAAACAGAGCTGTAAACAGGGGAGTTTGAGTGGGAGTTCTGTTGGAGGAGAAGGTATTTGTGTGTGTCTTTGGTTTTGTACTGGTAGTATCTGTATGTGTAGGGGCTTTGTCCTGGCAGAGAAGCTGAGCCCTGATTAGGGGGCGGGGCTTCCCTGGCTAGGGGTCCTATAAAGGTAGCAGCCAGTCAGGCAGCGGCACAGACAGCTGCAGCGGCACAGGAGCTAGCAAACAGAGCTGTAAACAGGGGAGTTTGAGTTGGAGTTCTGTTGGAGGAGAAGGTATTTGTGTGTGTTTGGTTTTGTATTGGTAGTATCTGTATGTGTAGAGGCTTGGAGGGGCTTTGTGCTGGGAGAGAAGCTGAGCCCTGATTAGGGGGCGGGGCTTCCCTGACTTGGGGTCCTATAAAGGTAGCAGCCAATCAGGCAGCGGCACAGACAGCTGCAGCAGCACAGGAGCTATCAAACAGAGCTGTAAACAGGGGAGTTTGAGTGGGAGTTCTGTTGGAGGAGAAGGTATTTGTGTGTGTTTGGTTTTGTATTGGTAGTATCTGTATGTGGAGGGGCTTTGTGCTGGGAGAGAATCGGAGCCCTGATTAGGGGGCGGGGCTTCACTGACTAGGGGTCCTATAAAGGTAGCAGCCAGTCAGGCAGCGGCACAGGAGCTAGCAAACAGAGCTGTAAACAGGGGAGTTTGAGTGGGAGTTCTGTTGGAGGAGAAGGTATTTGTGTGTGTTTGGATTTGTATTGGTAGTATCTGTATGTGTAAGGGCTTCGTGCTGGGAGAGAAGCTGAGCCCTGATTAGGGGGCGGGGCTTCCCTGACTAGGGGTCCTATAAAGGTAGCAGCCAGTCAGGCAGCGGCACAGGAGCTAGCAAACAGAGCTGTAAACAGGGGAGTTTGAGTGGGAGTTCTGTTGGAGGAGAAGGTATTTGTGTGTGTTTGGTTTTGTATTGGTAGTATCTGTATGTGTAGGGGCTTTGTGTTGGGAGAGAAGCTGAGCCCTGATTAGGGGGCGGGGCTTCCCTGACTAGGGGTCCTATAAAGCTTGCAGCCAGTCAGGCAGCGGCACAGGAGCTAGGAAACAGAGCTGTAAACAGGGGAGTTTGAGTGGGAGTTCTTTTGGAGTAGAAGGTATTCTTGTGTGTTTGGTTTTGTATTGGTAGTATCAGTATGTGTAGAGGCTTGGAGGGGCTTTGTGCTGGGAGAGAAGCTGAGCCCTGATTAGGGGGCGGGGCTTCACTGACTAGGGGTCCTAAAAAGGTAGCAGCCAGTCAGGCAGCGGCACAGGAGCTAGCAAACAGAGCTGTAAACAGGGGAGTTTGAGTGGGAGTTCTGTTGGAGGAGAAGGTATTTGTGCGTGTTTGGTTTTGTATTGGTGATATCTCTATGTGCAGGGGCTTTGTGCTGGGAGAGAAGCTGAGCCCTGATTAGGGGGCGGGGCTTCACTGACTAGGGGTCCTATAAACGCAGCAGCCAGTCAATCAGCGGCACAGACAGCTGCAGTGGCAGAGGAGCTAGCAAAGAGAGCTGTAAACAGGGGAGTTTGAGTGGGAGTTCTGTTGGAGGAGAAGGTATTTGTGTGTGTGTTTGGTTTTGTATTGGTGGTATCTGTATGTGTAGAGGCTTGGAGGGGCTTTGTGCTCGGAGAGAAGTTGAGCCCTGATTAGGGGGCGGGGCTTCACTGTCTAGGGGTCCTATAAAGCGAGCAGCCAGTCAGGCAGCGGCACAGACAGCTGCAGCGGCACAGGAGCTAGCAAACAGAGCTGTAAACAGGGGAGTTTGAGTGGGAGTTCTGTTGGAGGAGAAGGTATTTGTGTGTGTTTGGTTTTGTATTGGTAGTATCAGTATGTGTATAGGCTTGGAGGGGCTTTGTGCTGGGAGAGAAGCTGAGCCCTGATTAGGGGGCGGGGCTTCCCTGACTAGGGGTCCTATAAAGGTAGCAGCCAGTCAGGCAGCGGCACAGGAGCTAGCAAACAGAGCTGTAAACAGGGGAGTTTGAGTGGGAGTTCTGTTGGAGGAGAAGGTATTTGTGTGTGCGTGTTTGGTTTTGTATTGGTAGTATCTGTATGTGTAGGGGCTTGGCGGGGCTTTGTGCTGGGAGAGAAGCTGAGCCCTGATTAGGGGGCGGGGCTTGACTGACTAGGGGTCCTATAAAGGCAGCAGCCAGTCAGGCAGCGGCACAGGAGCTAGCAAACAGAGCTGTAAACAGGGGAGTTTGAGTGGGAGTTCTCTTGGAGGAGAAGGTATTTGTGTGTGTCTTTGGTTTTGTATTGGTAGTATCTGTATGTGTGGAGGCTTGGAGGGGCTTTGTGCTGGGAGAGAAGCTGAGCCCTGATCAGTGGGCGGGCTTCCCTGACTAGGGGTCCTATAAAGGTATCATCCAGTCAGGCAGCGGCACAGGAGCTATCAAACAGAGCTGTAAACAGGGGAGTTTGAGTGGGAGTTCTGTTGGAGGAGAAGGTATTTGTGTGTGTCTTTGGTTTTGTACTGGTAGTATCTGTATGTGTAGGGGCTTTGTCCTGGCAGAGAAGCTGAGCCCTGATTAGGGGGCGGGGCTTCCCTGGCTAGGGGTCCTATAAAGGTAGCAGCCAGTCAGGCAGCGGCACAGACAGCTGCAGCGGCACAGGAGCTAGCAAACAGAGCTGTAAACAGGGGAGTTTGAGTTGGAGTTCTGTTGGAGGAGAAGGTATTTGTGTGTGTTTGGTTTTGTATTGGTAGTATCTGTATGTGTAGGGGCTTTGTGCTGGGAGAGAAGCTGAGGCCTGATTAGGGGGCGGGGCTTGACTGACTAGGGGTCCTATAAAGGTAGCAGCCAGTCAGGCAGCGGCACAGGAGCTAGCAAACAGAGCTGTAAACAGGGGAGTTTGAGTGGGAGTTCTTTTGGAGTAGAAGGTATTCTTGTGTGTTTGGTTTTGTATTGGTAGTATCAGTATGTGTAGAGGCTTGGAGGGGCTTTGTGCTGGGAGAGAAGCTGAGCCCTGATTAGGGGGCGGGGCTTCACTGACTAGGGGTCCTATAAAGGTAGCAGCCAGTCAGGCAGCGGCACAGGAGCTAGCAAACAGAGCTGTAAACAGGGGAGTTTGAGTGGGAGTTCTGTTGGAGGAGAAGGTATTTGTGCGTGTTTGGTTTTGTATTGGTGATATCTCTATGTGTAGGGGCTTTGTGCTGGGAGAGAAGCTGAGCCCTGATTAGGGGGCGGGGCTTCACTGTCTAGGGGTCCTATAAAGGGAGCAGCCAGTCAGGCAGCGGCACAGACAGCTGCAGCGGCACAGGAGCTAGCAAACAGAGCTGTAAACGGGGGAGTTTGAGTGGGAGTTCTGTTGGAGGAGAAGGTATTTGTGTGTGCGTGTTTGGTTTTGTATTGGTAGTATCTGTATGTGTAGGGGCTTGGCGGGGCTTTGTGCTGGGAGAGAAGCTGAGCCCTGATTAGGGGGTGGGGCTTCACTGACTAGGGGTCCTATAAAGGTAGTAGCCATTCAGGCAGCGGAACAGACAGCTGCAGCGGCACAGGAGCTAGCAAATAGAGCTGTAAACAGGGGAGTTTGAGTGGGAGTTCTGTTGGAGGAGAAGGTATCTGTGTGTGTGTGTTTGGTTTTGTATTGTTCGTATCTGTATGTGTAGGGGCTTTTTGCTGGGAGAGAAGCTGAGCCCTGATTAGGGTTCGGGGCTTCACTGACTAGGGGTCCTATAAAGGTAGCAGCCAGTCAGGCAGCGGCACAGGAGCTAGCAAACAGAGCTGTAAACAGGGGAGTTTGAGTGGGAGTTCTGTTGGAGGAGAAGGTATTTGTGTGTGTGCTTGGTTTTGTATTGGTGGTGTCTGTATGTGCAGGGGCTTTGTTCTGGGAGAGAAGCTGAGCCCTGATTAAAGGGCGGGGCTTCACTGACTAGGGGTCCTATAAAGGTAGCAGCCAGTCAGGCAGCGGCACAGACAGCTGCAGTGGCAGAGGAGCTAGCAAAGAGAGCTGTAAACAGGGGAGTTTGAGTGGGAGTTCTGTTGGAGGAGAAGGTATTAGTGTGTGTGTTTGGATTTGTATTGGTGGTACCTGTATGTGTAGAGGCTTTGTGCTGGGAGAGAAGCTGAGCCCTGATTAGGGGGCGGGGCTTCACTGACTAGGGGTCCTATAAAGGGAGCAGCCAGTCAGGCAGCGGCACAGACAGCTGCAGCGGCACAGGAGCTAGCAAACAGAGCTGTAAACAGGGGAGTTTGAGTGGGAGTTCTGTTGGAGGAGAAGGTATTTGTGTGTTTTTGGTTTTGTATTGGTAGTATCAGTATGTGTAGAGGCTTGGAGGGGCTTTGTGCTGGGAGAGAAGCTGAGCCCTGATTAGGGGGCGGGACTTCCCTGACTAGGGGTCCTATAAAGGTAGCAGCCAGTCAGGCAGCGGCACAGGAGCTAGCAAACAGAGCTGTAAACAGGGGAGTTTGAGTGGGAGTTCTGTTGGAGGAGAAGGTATTTGTGTGTGCGTGTTTGGTTTTGTATTGGTAGTATCTGTATGTGTAGGGGCTTGGCGGGGCTTTGTGCTGGGAGAGAAGCTGAGCCCTGATTAGGGGGCGGGGCTTCACTGACTAGGGGTCCTATAAAGGTAGCAGCCATTCAGGCAGCGGAACAGACAGCTGCAGCGGCACAGGAGCTAGCAAACAGAGCTGTAAACAGGGGAGTTTGAGTGGGAGTTCTGTTGGAGGAGAAGGTATTTGTGTGTGTGTTTGGTTTTGTATTGTTCGTATCTGTATGTGTAGGGGCTTTGTGCTGGGAGAGAAGCTGAGCCCTGATTAGGGGGCGGGGCTTCACTGACTAGGGGTCCTATAAAGGTAGCAGCCAGTCAGGCAGCGGCACAGGAGCTAGCAAACAGAGCTGTAAACAGGGGAGTTTGATTGGGAGTTCTGTTGGAGGAGAAGGTATATGTGTGTGTTTGGTTTTGTATTGGTAGTATCTGTATGTGCAGAGGCTTGGAGGGGCTTTGTGCTGGGAGAGAAGCTGAGCCCTGATTAGGGGGCGGGGCTTCACTGACTAGGGGTCCTATAAAGGTAGCAGCCAGTCAGGCAGCGGCAGCTACAGCTGCAGCGGCAGAGGAGCTAGCAAACAGAGCTGTAAACAGGGGAGTTTGAGTGGGAGTTCTGTTGGAGGAGAAGGTATTAGTGTGTGTGTTTGGATTTGTATTGGTGGTATCTGTATGTGTAGAGGCTTTGTGCTGGGAGAGAAGCTGAGCCCTGATTAGGGGGCGGGGCTTCACTGACTAGGGGTCCTATAAAGGTAGCAGCCAGTCAGGCAGCGGCACAGGAGCTAGCAAACAGAGCTGTAAACAGGGGAGTTTGAGTGGGAGTTCTGTTGGAGGAGAAAGTATTTGTGTGTGCGTGTTTGGTTTTGTATTGGTAGTATCTGTATGTGTAGGGGCTTGGCGGGGCTTTGTGCTGGGAGAGAAGCTGAGCCCTGATTAGGGGGCGGGGCTTCACTGACTAGGGGTCCTATAAAGGTAGCAGCCATTCAGGCAGCGGAACAGACAGCTGCAGTGGCACAGGAGCTAGCAAACAGAGCTGTAAACAGGGGAGTTTGAGTGGGAGTTCTGTTGGAGGAGAAGGTATTTGTGTGTGTGTTTGGTTTTGTATTGTTCGTATCTGTATGTGTAGGGGCTTTGTGCTGGGAGAGAAGCTGAGCCCTGATTAGGGGGCGGGGCTTCACTGACTAGGGGTCCTATAAAGGTAGCAGCCAGTCAGGCAGCGGCACAGGAGCTAGCAAACAGAGCTGTAAACAGGGGAGTTTGAGTGGGAGTTCTGTTGGAGGAGAAGGTATTTGTGTGTGCGTGTTTGGTTTTGTATTGGTGGTATCTGTATGTGTAGAGGCTTGGAGGGGCTTTGTGCTGGGAGAGAAGCTGAGCCGTGATTGGGGGCGGGGCTTCACTGACTAGGGGTCCTATGAAGGTAGCAGCCAGTCAGGCAGCGGCAGAGACAGATGCAGTGGCACAGGAGCTAGCAAACAGAGCTGTAAACAGGGGAGTTTGAGTGGGAGTTCTGTTGGAGGAGAAGGTATATGTGTGTGTTTGGTTTTGTATTGGTAGTATCTGTATGTGCAGAGGCTTGGAGGGGCTTTGTGCTGGGAGAGAAGCTGAGCCCTGATTAGGGGGCGGGGCTTCACTGACTAGGGGTCCTATAAAGGTAGCAGCCAGTCAGGCAGCGGCAGCTACAGCTGCAGCGGCAGAGGAGCTAGCAAACAGAGCTGTAAACAGGGGAGTTTGAGTGGGAGTTCTGTTGGAGGAGAAGGTATTTGTGTGTGTTTGGTTTTGTATTGGTGGTATCTGTATGTGTAGAGGTTTGGAGGGGCTTTGTGCTGGGAGACAAGCTGAGCCTTGATTAGGGGGCGGGGCTTCCCTGACTAGGGGTCCTATAAAGGTAGCAGCCAGTCAGGCAGCGGCACAGGAGCTAGCAAACAGAGCTGTAAACAGGGGAGTTTGAGTGGGAGTTCTGTTGGAGGAGAAGGTACTTGTGTGTGTTTGGTTTTGTATTGGTGGTATCTGTATGTGCAGGGGCTTTGTGCTGGGAGAGAAGCTGAGCCCTGATTAGGGGCGGGGCTTCCTTTATAGAAGCCCTAGTCAGTGTAGCAGCCAATCAGGCAGCGGCACAGACAGCTGCAGCGGCACAGGAGCTAGCAAACAGAGCTGTAAACAGGGCAGTTTGAGTGGGAGTTCTGATGGAGGAGAAGGTATTTGTGTGTGTTTGGTTTTGTATTGGTGATATATCTATGTGTAGGGGCTTTGTGCTGGGAGAGAAGCTGAGCCCTGATTAGGGGGCGGGGCTTCACTGACTAGGGGTCCTATAAAGGGAGCAGCCAGTCAGGCAGCGACACAGACAGCTGCAGCGGCACAGGAGCTAGCAAACAGAGCTGTAAACAGGGGAGTTTGAGTGGGAGTTCTGTTGGAGGAGAAGGTATTTGTGTGTGTTTGCTTTTGTATTGGTAGTATCTGTATGTGTAGAGGCTTGGAGGGGCTTTGTGCTGGGAGAGAAGCTGAGCCCTGATTAGGGGGCGGGGCTTCACTGACTAGGGGTCCTATAAAGGGAGCAGCCAGTCAGGCAGCGACACAGACAGCTGCAGCGGTACAGGAGCTAGCAAACAGAGCTGTAAACAGGGGAGTTTGAGTGCGAGTTCTGTTGGAGGAGAAGGTATTTGTGTGTGTGTTTGGTTCTGTATTGGTGGTATCTGTATGTGCTGGGGCTTTGTGCTGGGAGAGAAGCTGAGCCCTGATTTGGGGGCGGGGCTTCACTGACTAGGGGTCCTATAAAGGGAGCAGCCAGACAGGCAGCGGCACAGGAGCTAGCAAACAGAGCTGTAAACAGGGGAGTTTGAGTGGGAGTTCTGTTGGAGGAGAAGGTATTTGTGTGTGTGTGTTTGGTTTTGTATTGTTAGTATCTGTATGTGCAGGGGCTTTGTGCTGGGAGAGAAGCTGAGCCCTGATTAGGGGGCGGGGCTTCCCTGACTAGGGGTCCTATAAAGGTAGCAGCCAGTCAGGCATCGGCACAGACAGCTGCAGCGGCACAGGAGCTGGGAAACAGAGCTGTAAACAGGGGACTTTGAGAGGGAGTTCTGTTTGAGGAGAAGGTATTTGTTTGTGTTTGGTTTTGTATTGGTAGTATCTGTATGTGTAGGGGCTTTGTGCTGGGAGAAAACCTGAGCCCTGATTAGGGGACGGGGCTTCACTGACTTGGGGTTCTATAAAGGCAGCAGCTAGTCAGGCAGCGGCACAGACAGCTGCAGCGGTACAGGAGCTAGCAAACAGAGCTGCAAAGAGGGGAGTTTGAGTGGGAGTTCCGTTGGAGGAGAAGGTATATGTGTGTGTTTGGTTTTGTATTGGTAGTATCTGTATGTGCAGAGGCTTGGAGGGGCTTTGTGCTGGGAGAGATGCTGAGCCCTGATTAGGGGGCGGGGCTTCACAGACTAGGGGTCCTATAAAGGTAGCAGCCAGTCAGGCAGCGGCACAGGAGCTAGCAAACAGAGCTGTAAACAGGGGAGTTTGAGTGCGAGTTCTGTTGGAGGAGAAGGTATTGGTGTGTGTTTGGTTTTGTATTGGTGATATCTCTATGTGTAGGGGCTTTGTGCTGGGAGAGAAGCTGAGCCCTGATTAGGGGGCGGGGCTTCACTGACTAGGGGTCCTATAAAGGGAGCAGCCAGTCAGGCAGCGACACAGACAGCTGCAGCGGTACAGGAGCTAGCAAACAGAGCTGTAAACATGGGAGTTTGAGTGGGAGTTCTGTTGGACGAGAAGGTATATGTGTGTGTTTGGTTTTGTATTGGTAGTATCTGTATGTGCAGAGGCTTGGAGGGGCTTTGTGCTGGGAGAGAAGCTGAGCCCTGATTAGGGGGCGGGGCTTCACTGACTAGGGGTCCTATAAAGGTAGCAGCCAGTCAGGCAGCGGCAGCTACAGCTGCAGCGGCAGAGGAGCTAGCAAACAGAGCTGTAAACAGGGGAGTTTGAGTGGGAGTTCTGTTGGAGGAGAAGGTATTTGTGTGTGTTTGGTTTTGTATTGGTAGTATCAGTATGTGTAGAGGCTTGGAGGGGCTTTGTGCTGGGAGAGAAGCTGAGCCCTGATTAGGGGGTGGGGCTTCACTGACTAGGGGTCCTATAAAGGGAGTAGCCAGTCAGGCAGCGGCACAGGAGCTAGCAAACAGAGCTGTAAACAGGGGAGATTGAGTGGGAGTTCTGTTGGAGGAGAAGGTATTTGTGTGTGTGTGTTTGGTTTTGTATTGTTAGTATCGGTATGTGCAGGGGCTTTGTGCTGGGACAGAGGCTGAGCCCTGATTAGGGGGCGGGGCTTCACTGACTAGGGGTCCTATAAAGGTAGCAGCCATTCAGGTAGCGGAACAGACAGCTGCTGCGGCACAGGAGCTAGCAAACAGAGCTGTAAACAGGGTAGTTTGAGTGGGAGTTCTGTTGGAGGAGAAGGTATTTGTGTTTGCTTTTGTATTGGTAGTATCTGTATGTGTAGAGGCTTGGAGGGGCTTTGTGCTGGGAGAGAAGCTGAGCCCTGATTAGGGGGCGGGGCTTCACTGACTAGGCATCCTATAAAGGGAGCAGCCAGTCAGGCAGCGGCACAGGAGCTAGCAAACAGAGCTGTAAACAGGGGAGTTTGAGTGGGAGTTCTGTTGGAGGAGAAGGTATTTGTGTGTGTGTGTTTGGTTTTGTATTGTTAGTATCTGTATGTGGAGGGGCCTTGTGCTGGGAGAGAAGCTGAGCCCTGATTAGGGGGCGGGGCTTCACTGACTAGGTGTCCTATAAAGGTAGCAGCCAGTCAGGCATCGGCACAGACAGCTGCAGCGGCACAGGAGCTGGCAAACAGAGCTGTAAACAGGGGAGTTTGAGAGGGAGTTCTGTTTGAGGAGAAGGTATTTGTGTGTGTTTGGTTTTGTATTGGTAGTATCTGTATGTGTAGGGGCTTTGTGCTGGGAGAGAGGCTGAGCCCTGAGTAGGGGGCGGGGCTTCACTGACTAGGGGTCCTATAAAGGTAGCAGCCAGTCAGGCAGCGGCACAGGAGCTAGCAAACAGAGCTGTAAACAGGGGAGTTTGAGTGGGAGTTCTGTTGGAGGAGAAGGTATTTGTGTGTGTGTTTGGTTTTGTATTGTTCGTATCTGTATGTGTAGGGGCTTTGTGCTGGGAGAGAAGCTGAGCCCTGATTAGGGGGCGGGGCTTCACTGACTAGGGGTCCTATAAAGGTAGCAGCCAGTCAGGCAGCGGCACAGGAGCTAGCAAACAGAGCTGTAAACAGGGGAGTTTGATTGGGAGTTCTGTTGGAGGAGAAGGTATATGTGTGTGTTTGGTTTTGTATTGGTAGTATCTGTATGTGCAGAGGCTTGGAGGGGCTTTGTGCTGGGAGAGAAGCTGAGCCCTGATTAGGGGGCGGGGCTTCACTGACTAGGGGTCCTATAAAGGTAGCAGCCAGTCAGGCAGCGGCAGCTACAGCTGCAGCGGCAGAGGAGCTAGCAAACAGAGCTGTAAACAGGGGAGTTTGAGTGGGAGTTCTGTTGGAGGAGAAGGTATTAGTGTGTGTGTTTGGATTTGTATTGGTGGTATCTGTATGTGTAGAGGCTTTGTGCTGGGAGAGAAGCTGAGCCCTGATTAGGGGGCGGGGCTTCACTGACTAGGGGTCCTATAAAGGTAGCAGCCAGTCAGGCAGCGGCACAGGAGCTAGCAAACAGAGCTGTAAACAGGGGAGTTTGAGTGGGAGTTCTGTTGGAGGAGAAAGTATTTGTGTGTGCGTGTTTGGTTTTGTATTGGTAGTATCTGTATGTGTAGGGGCTTGGCGGGGCTTTGTGCTGGGAGAGAAGCTGAGCCCTGATTAGGGGGCGGGGCTTCACTGACTAGGGGTCCTATAAAGGTAGCAGCCATTCAGGCAGCGGAACAGACAGCTGCAGTGGCACAGGAGCTAGCAAACAGAGCTGTAAACAGGGGAGTTTGAGTGGGAGTTCTGTTGGAGGAGAAGGTATTTGTGTGTGTGTTTGGTTTTGTATTGTTCGTATCTGTATGTGTAGGGGCTTTGTGCTGGGAGAGAAGCTGAGCCCTGATTAGGGGGCGGGGCTTCACTGACTAGGGGTCCTATAAAGGTAGCAGCCAGTCAGGCAGCGGCACAGGAGCTAGCAAACAGAGCTGTAAACAGGGGAGTTTGAGTGGGAGTTCTGTTGGAGGAGAAGGTATTTGTGTGTGCGTGTTTGGTTTTGTATTGGTGGTATCTGTATGTGTAGAGGCTTGGAGGGGCTTTGTGCTGGGAGAGAAGCTGAGCCGTGATTGGGGGCGGGGCTTCACTGACTAGGGGTCCTATGAAGGTAGCAGCCAGTCAGGCAGCGGCAGAGACAGATGCAGTGGCACAGGAGCTAGCAAACAGAGCTGTAAACAGGGGAGTTTGAGTGGGAGTTCTGTTGGAGGAGAAGGTATATGTGTGTGTTTGGTTTTGTATTGGTAGTATCTGTATGTGCAGAGGCTTGGAGGGGCTTTGTGCTGGGAGAGAAGCTGAGCCCTGATTAGGGGGCGGGGCTTCACTGACTAGGGGTCCTATAAAGGTAGCAGCCAGTCAGGCAGCGGCAGCTACAGCTGCAGCGGCAGAGGAGCTAGCAAACAGAGCTGTAAACAGGGGAGTTTGAGTGGGAGTTCTGTTGGAGGAGAAGGTATTTGTGTGTGTTTGGTTTTGTATTGGTGGTATCTGTATGTGTAGAGGTTTGGAGGGGCTTTGTGCTGGGAGACAAGCTGAGCCTTGATTAGGGGGCGGGGCTTCCCTGACTAGGGGTCCTATAAAGGTAGCAGCCAGTCAGGCAGCGGCACAGGAGCTAGCAAACAGAGCTGTAAACAGGGGAGTTTGAGTGGGAGTTCTGTTGGAGGAGAAGGTACTTGTGTGTGTTTGGTTTTGTATTGGTGGTATCTGTATGTGCAGGGGCTTTGTGCTGGGAGAGAAGCTGAGCCCTGATTAGGGGCGGGGCTTCCTTTATAGAAGCCCTAGTCAGTGTAGCAGCCAATCAGGCAGCGGCACAGACAGCTGCAGCGGCACAGGAGCTAGCAAACAGAGCTGTAAACAGGGCAGTTTGAGTGGGAGTTCTGATGGAGGAGAAGGTATTTGTGTGTGTTTGGTTTTGTATTGGTGATATATCTATGTGTAGGGGCTTTGTGCTGGGAGAGAAGCTGAGCCCTGATTAGGGGGCGGGGCTTCACTGACTAGGGGTCCTATAAAGGGAGCAGCCAGTCAGGCAGCGACACAGACAGCTGCAGCGGCACAGGAGCTAGCAAACAGAGCTGTAAACAGGGGAGTTTGAGTGGGAGTTCTGTTGGAGGAGAAGGTATTTGTGTGTGTTTGCTTTTGTATTGGTAGTATCTGTATGTGTAGAGGCTTGGAGGGGCTTTGTGCTGGGAGAGAAGCTGAGCCCTGATTAGGGGGCGGGGCTTCACTGACTAGGGGTCCTATAAAGGGAGCAGCCAGTCAGGCAGCGACACAGACAGCTGCAGCGGTACAGGAGCTAGCAAACAGAGCTGTAAACAGGGGAGTTTGAGTGCGAGTTCTGTTGGAGGAGAAGGTATTTGTGTGTGTGTTTGGTTCTGTATTGGTGGTATCTGTATGTGCTGGGGCTTTGTGCTGGGAGAGAAGCTGAGCCCTGATTTGGGGGCGGGGCTTCACTGACTAGGGGTCCTATAAAGGGAGCAGCCAGACAGGCAGCGGCACAGGAGCTAGCAAACAGAGCTGTAAACAGGGGAGTTTGAGTGGGAGTTCTGTTGGAGGAGAAGGTATTTGTGTGTGTGTGTTTGGTTTTGTATTGTTAGTATCTGTATGTGCAGGGGCTTTGTGCTGGGAGAGAAGCTGAGCCCTGATTAGGGGGCGGGGCTTCCCTGACTAGGGGTCCTATAAAGGTAGCAGCCAGTCAGGCATCGGCACAGACAGCTGCAGCGGCACAGGAGCTGGGAAACAGAGCTGTAAACAGGGGACTTTGAGAGGGAGTTCTGTTTGAGGAGAAGGTATTTGTTTGTGTTTGGTTTTGTATTGGTAGTATCTGTATGTGTAGGGGCTTTGTGCTGGGAGAAAACCTGAGCCCTGATTAGGGGACGGGGCTTCACTGACTTGGGGTTCTATAAAGGCAGCAGCTAGTCAGGCAGCGGCACAGACAGCTGCAGCGGTACAGGAGCTAGCAAACAGAGCTGCAAAGAGGGGAGTTTGAGTGGGAGTTCCGTTGGAGGAGAAGGTATATGTGTGTGTTTGGTTTTGTATTGGTAGTATCTGTATGTGCAGAGGCTTGGAGGGGCTTTGTGCTGGGAGAGATGCTGAGCCCTGATTAGGGGGCGGGGCTTCACAGACTAGGGGTCCTATAAAGGTAGCAGCCAGTCAGGCAGCGGCACAGGAGCTAGCAAACAGAGCTGTAAACAGGGGAGTTTGAGTGCGAGTTCTGTTGGAGGAGAAGGTATTGGTGTGTGTTTGGTTTTGTATTGGTGATATCTCTATGTGTAGGGGCTTTGTGCTGGGAGAGAAGCTGAGCCCTGATTAGGGGGCGGGGCTTCACTGACTAGGGGTCCTATAAAGGGAGCAGCCAGTCAGGCAGCGACACAGACAGCTGCAGCGGTACAGGAGCTAGCAAACAGAGCTGTAAACATGGGAGTTTGAGTGGGAGTTCTGTTGGACGAGAAGGTATATGTGTGTGTTTGGTTTTGTATTGGTAGTATCTGTATGTGCAGAGGCTTGGAGGGGCTTTGTGCTGGGAGAGAAGCTGAGCCCTGATTAGGGGGCGGGGCTTCACTGACTAGGGGTCCTATAAAGGTAGCAGCCAGTCAGGCAGCGGCAGCTACAGCTGCAGCGGCAGAGGAGCTAGCAAACAGAGCTGTAAACAGGGGAGTTTGAGTGGGAGTTCTGTTGGAGGAGAAGGTATTTGTGTGTGTTTGGTTTTGTATTGGTAGTATCAGTATGTGTAGAGGCTTGGAGGGGCTTTGTGCTGGGAGAGAAGCTGAGCCCTGATTAGGGGGTGGGGCTTCACTGACTAGGGGTCCTATAAAGGGAGTAGCCAGTCAGGCAGCGGCACAGGAGCTAGCAAACAGAGCTGTAAACAGGGGAGATTGAGTGGGAGTTCTGTTGGAGGAGAAGGTATTTGTGTGTGTGTGTTTGGTTTTGTATTGTTAGTATCGGTATGTGCAGGGGCTTTGTGCTGGGACAGAGGCTGAGCCCTGATTAGGGGGCGGGGCTTCACTGACTAGGGGTCCTATAAAGGTAGCAGCCATTCAGGTAGCGGAACAGACAGCTGCTGCGGCACAGGAGCTAGCAAACAGAGCTGTAAACAGGGTAGTTTGAGTGGGAGTTCTGTTGGAGGAGAAGGTATTTGTGTTTGCTTTTGTATTGGTAGTATCTGTATGTGTAGAGGCTTGGAGGGGCTTTGTGCTGGGAGAGAAGCTGAGCCCTGATTAGGGGGCGGGGCTTTACTGACTAGGGGTCCTATAAAGGTAGCAGCCAGTCAGGCAGCGGCACAGGAGCTAGCAAACAGAGCTGTAAACAGGGGAGTTTGAGTGGGAGTTCTGTTGGAGGAGAAGGCATTTCTGTGTGTTTGGTTTTGTATTGGTGGTATCTGTATGTGTAGGGGCAGGGGCTTTGTGCTGGGAGAGAAGCTGAGCCCTGATTAGGGGGCGGGGCTTTACTGACTAGGCATCCTATAAAGGGAGCAGCCAGTCAGGCAGCGGCACAGGAGCTAGCAAACAGAGCTGTAAACAGGGGAGTTTGAGTGGGAGTTCTGTTGGAGGAGAAGGTATTTGTGTGTGTGTGTTTGGTTTTGTATTGTTAGTATCTGTATGTGGAGGGGCCTTGTGCTGGGAGAGAAGCTGAGCCCTGATTAGGGGGCGGGGCTTCACTGACTAGGTGTCCTATAAAGGTAGCAGCCAGTCAGGCATCGGCACAGACAGCTGCAGCGGCACAGGAGCTGGCAAACAGAGCTGTAAACAGGGGAGTTTGAGAGGGAGTTCTGTTTGAGGAGAAGGTATTTGTGTGTGTTTGGTTTTGTATTGGTAGTATCTGTATGTGTAGGGGCTTTGTGCTGGGAGAGAGGCTGAGCCCTGAGTAGGGGGCGGGGCTTCACTGACTAGGGGTCCTATAAAGGTAGCAGCCAGTCAGGCAGCGGCACAGGAGCTAGCAAACAGAGCTGTAAACAGGGGAGTTTGAGTGGGAGTTCTGCTGGAGGAGAAGGTATTGGTGTGTGTTTGGTTTTGTATTGGTGATATCTTTATGTGTAGGGGCTTTGTGCAGGGAGAGAGGCTGAGCCCTGATTAGGGGGCGGGGCTTCACTGACTAGGGGTCCTATAAAGGGAGCAGCCAGTCAGGCAGCGACACAGACAGCTGCAGCGGTACAGGAGCTAGCAAACAGAGCTGTAAACAGGGGAGTTTGAGTGGGAGTTCTGTTGGAGGAGAAGGTATTTGTGTGTGTTTGGTTTTGTATTGGTAGTATCAGTATGTGTAGAGGCTTGGAGGGGCTTTGTGCTGGGAGAGAAGCTGAGCCCTGATTAGGGGGCGGGGCTTCACTGACTAGGGGTCCTATAAAGGGAGCAGCCAGTCAGGCAGCGACACAGACAGCTGCAGCGGTACAGGAGCTAGCAAACAGAGCTGTAAACAGGGGAGTTTGAGTGGGAGTTCTGTTGGAGGAGAAGGTATTTGTGTGTGTTTGGTTTTGTATTGGTAGTATCAGTATGTGTAGAGGCTTGGAGGGGCTTTGTGCTGGGAGAGAAGCTGAGCCCTGATTAGGGGGCGGGGCTTCACTGACTAGGGGTCCTATAAAGGTAGCAGCCAGTCAGGCAGCGGCACAGGAGCTAGCAAACAGAGCTGTAAACAGGAGAGTTTGAGTGGGAGTTCTGTTGGAGGAGAAGGTATTTGTGTGTGTGTTTGGTTTTGTATTGGTGGTATCTGTATGTGTAGAGGCTTGGAGGGGCTTTGTGCTGGGAGAGAAGCTGAGCCCTGATTAGGGGGCGGGGCTTCGCTGACTAGGGGTCCTATGAAGGTAGCAGCCAGTCAGGCAGCGGGCACAGACAGATGCAGTGGCACAGGAGGTAGCAAACAGAGCTGTAAACAGGGAGTTTGAGTCGGACTTCTGTTGGAGCAGAAGGTATTTGTGTGTGTTTGGTTTTGTATTGGTAGTATCTGTATGTGTAGGGGCTTTGTGCTGGGAGAAACCTGAGCCCTGATTAGGGGCCGGGGCTTCACTGACTTGGGGTTCTATAAAGGCAGCAGCTAGTCAGGCAGCGGCACAGATAGCTGCAGTGGTACAGGAGCTAGCAAACAGAGCTGTAAACAGGGGAGTTTGATTGGGAGTTCTGTTGAGGAGAAGGTATATGTGTGTGTTTGGTTTTGTATTGGTAGTATCTGTATGTGCAGAGGCTTGGAGGGGCTTTGTGCTGGGAGAGAAGCTGAGCCCTGATTAGGGGGCGGGGCTTCACTGACTAGGGGTCCTATAAAGGTAGCAGCCAGTCAGGCAGCGGCAGCTACAGCTGCAGCGGCAGAGGAGCTAGCAATCAGAGCTGTAAACAGGGGAGTTTGAGTGGGAGTTCTGTTGGAGGAGAAGGTACTTGTGTGTGTTTGGTTTTGTATTGGTAGTATCTGTATGTGTAGAGGCTTGGAGGGCTTTGTGCTGGGAGAGAATCAGAGCCCTGATTAGGGGGCGGGGCTTCACTGACTAGGGGTCCTATAAAGGGAGCAGCCAGTCAGGCAGCGGCACAGACAGCTGCAGCGGCGGAGGAGCTAGCAATCAGAGCTGTAAACAGTGCAGTTTGAGTGGGAGTTCTGTTGGAGGAGAAGGTATTTGTGTGTGTTTGGTTCTGTATTGGTGGTATCTGTATGTGCTGGGGCTTTGTGCTGGGAGAGAAGCTGAGCCCTGATTTGGGGGCGGGGCTTCACTGACTAGGGGTCCTATAAAGGGAGCAGCCAGACAGGCAGCGGCACAGGAGCTAGCAAACAGAGCTGTAAACAGGGAGTTTGAGTGGGAGTTCTGTTGGAGGAGAAGGTATTTGTGTGTGTGTGTTTGGTTTTGTATTGTTAGTATCTGTATGTGCAGGGGCTTTGTGCTGGGAGAGAAGCTGAGCCCTGATTAGGGGGCGGGGCTTCCCTGACTAGGGGTCCTATAAAGGTAGCAGCCAGTCAGGCATCGGCACAGACAGCTGCAGCGGCACAGGAGCTGGGAAACAGAGCTGTAAACAGGGGAGTTTGAGAGGGAGTTCTGTTTGAGGAGAAGGTATTTGTTTTTGTTTGGTTTTGTATTGGTAGTATCTGTAAGTGTAGGGGCTTTGTGCTGGGAGAAAACCTGAGCCCTGATTAGGGGACGGGGCTTCACTGACTTGGGGTTCTATAAAGGCAGCAGCTAGTCAGGCAGCGGCACAGACAGCTGCAGCGGTACAGGAGCTAGCAAACAGAGCTGCAAAGAGGGGAGTTTGAGTGGGAGTACCGTTGGAGGAGAAGGTATATGTGTGTGTTTGGTTTTGTATTGGTAGTATCTGTATGTGCAGAGGCTTGGAGGGGCTTTGTGCTGGGAGAGATGCTGAGCCCTGATTAGGGGGCGGGGCTTCACAGACTAGGGGTCCTATAAAGGTAGCAGCCAGTCAGGCAGCGGCACAGGAGCTAGCAAACAGAGCTGTAAACAGGGGAGTTTGAGTGGGAGTTCTGTTGGAGGAGAAGTTACTTGTGTGTGTTTGGTTTTGTATTGGTGGTATATGTATGTGCAGGGGCTTTGTGCTGGGAGAGAAGCTGAGCCCTGATTAGGGGGCGGGGCTTCACTGACTAGGGGTCCTATAAAGGTAGCAGCCAATCAGGCAGCGGCAAGGACAGCTGCAGCGGCACAGGAGCTAGCAAACAGAGCTGTAAACAGGGCAGTTTGAGTGGGAGTTCTGTTGGAGGAGAAGGTATTGGTGTGTGTTTGGTTTTGTATTGGTGATATCTCTATGTGTAGGGGCTTTGTGCTGGGAGAGAAGCTGAGCCCTGATTAGGGGGCGGGGCTTTACTGACTAGGGGTCCTATAAAGGTAGCAGCCAGTCAGGCAGCGGCACAGGAGCTAGCAAACAGAGCTGTAAACAGGAGAGTTTGAGTGGGAGTTGTGTTGGAGGAGAAGGCATTTTTGTGTGTTTGGTTTTGTATTGGTGGTATCTGTATGTGTAGGGGCTTGGTGCTGGGAGAGAAGCTGAGCCCTGATTAGGGGGCGGGGCTTCACTGACTAGGCGTCCTATAAAGGGAGGAGCCAGTCAGGCAGCGGCACAGGAGCTAGCAAACAGAGCTGTAAACAGGGGAGTTTGAGTGGGAGTTCTGTTGGAGGAGAAGGTATTTGTGTGTGTTTGGTTTTGTATTGGTAGTATCTGTATGTGTAGGGGCTTTGTGCTGGGAGAGAGGCTGAGCCCTGATTAGGGGGCGGGGCTTCACTGACTAGGGGTCCTATAAAGGTAGCAGCCAGTCAGGCAGCGGCACAGGAGCTAGCAAACAGAGCTGTAAACAGGGGAGTTTGAGTGGGAGTTCTGTTGGAGGAGAAGGTATTGGTGTGTGTTTGGTTTTGTATTGGTGATATCTTTATGTGTAGGGGCTTTGTGCAGGGAGAGAGGCTGAGCCCTGATTAGGGGGCGGGGCTTCACTGACTAGGGGTCCTATAAAGGGAGCAGCCAGTCAGGCAGCGGCACAGACAGCTGCAGCGGTACAGGAGCTAGCAAACAGAGCTGTAAACATGGGAGTTTGAGTGGGAGTTCTGTTGGAGGAGAAGGTATTTGTGTGTGTTTGGTTTTGTATTGGTAGTATCAGTATGTGTAGAGGCTTGGAGGGGTTTGTGCTGGGAGAGAAGCTGAGCCCTGATTAGGGGGCGGGGCTTCCCTGACTAGGGGTCCCATAAAGGGAGCAGCCAGTCAGGCAGCGACACAGACAGCTGCAGCGGTACAGGAGCTAGCAAACAGAGCTGTAAACAGGGGAGTTTGAGTGGGAGTTCTGTTGGAGGAGAAGGTATTTGTAAGTGTTTGGTTTTGTATTGGTAGTATCTGTATGTGTATGGGCTTTGTGCTGGGAGAGAAGCTGAGCCTGATTGGGGGGCGGGGCTTCACTAACTAGGGTTCCTATAAAGGGAGCAGCCAGTCAGGCAGCGGCACAGACAGCTGCAGCGGTACAGGAGCTAGCAAACAGAGCTGTACACAGGGGAGTTTGAGTGGGAGTTCTGTTGGAGGAGAAGGTATTTGTGTGTGTGTTTGGTTTTGTATTGGTAGTATCTGTATGTGTAGAGGCTTGGAGGGGCTTTGTGCTGGGAGAGAAGCTGAGCCCTGATGAGGGGGCGGGGCTTCCCTGACTAGGGGTCCTATAAAGGTAGCAGCCAGTCAGGCAGCGGCACAGGAGCTAGCAAACAGAGCTGTGAACAGGGGAGTTTGAGTGGGAGTTCTGTTGGAGGAGAAGGTATTTGTGTGTGTGTGTTTGGTTTTGTATTGGTAGTATCTGTATGTGTATGGGCTTTGTGCTGGGAGAGAAGCTGAGCCTGATTGGGGGGCGGGGCTTCACTGACTAGGGTTCCTATAAAGGGAGCAGCCAGTCAGGCAGCGGCACAGACAGCTGCAGCGGTACAGGAGCTAGCAAACAGAGCTGTACACAGCGGAGTTTGAGTGGGAGTTCTGTTGGAGGAGAAGGTATTTGTCTGTGTTTGGTTTTGTATTGGTAGCATCTGTATGAGTAGGGGCTTTGTGCTGGGAGAGAAGCTGAGCCCTGATTAGGGGGCGGGGCTTCACTGACTAGGGGTTCTATAAAGGGAGTTGTGTTGGAGGAGAAGGTATTTGTGTGTTTGGTTTTGTATTGGTAGTGTCTGTATGAGTAGAGGCTTTGTGCTGGGAGAGAATCTGAGCCCTGATTAGGGGGCGGGGCTTCCCTGACTAGGGGTCCTATAAAGGTACCAACCAGTCAGGCAGCGGCACAGACAGCTGCAGCGGCACTGGAGCTAGCAAATAGAGCTGTAAACAGGGGAGTTTGAGTGGGAGTTCTGTTTGAGGAGAAGGTATTTGTGTGTGTTTGGTTTTGCATTGGTAGTATCTGTATGTGTAGAGGCTTGTGGGTGCTTTGTACTGGGAGAGAAGCTGAGCCCTGATTAGGGGATGGGGCTTGACTGACTACGGGTCCTGTAAAGGTAGCAGCTGGTCAGGCAGCGGCACTGGAGCTAGCAAATAGAGCTGTAAACAGGGGAGTTTGAGTGGGAGTTCTGCTGGAGGAGAAGGTACTTTTGTGTGTTTGGTTTTGTATTGGTGGTATCTGTATGTGTAGGGGCTTTGTGCTGGGAGAGAAGCTGAGCCCTGATTAGGGGGCGGGGCTTCCCTGACTAGGGGTCCTATAAAGGTAGCAGCCAGTCAGGCAGCGGCACAGGAGCTAGCAAACAGAGCTGTAAACAGGGGAGTTTGAGTGGGAGTTCTGCTGGAGGAGAAGGTATTTGTGTGTGCTTGGTTTTGTATTGGTAGTATCTGTATGTGTAGGGGCTTTGTGCTGGGAGAGAAGCTGAGCACTGATTAGCGGGCGGGGCTTCACTGACTAGGGGTCCTATAAAGGTAACAGCCAGTCAGGCAGCGGCACAGACAGCTGCAGCGGCACTGGAGCTAGCAAATAGAACTGTAAACAGGGGAGTTTGAGTGGGAGTTCTGTTGGAGGAGAAGGTATTTGTGTTTGTGTTTGGTTTTGTATTGGTGGTATCTGTATGTGTAGAGGCTTGGAGGGGCTTTGTGCTGGGAGAGAAGCTGAGCCCTGATTAGGGGGCGGGGCTTCACTGACGAGGGGTCCTGTAAAGGGAGCAGCCAGTCAGGCAGCGACACAGACAGCTGCAGCGTTACAGGAACTAGCAAACAGAGCTGTAAACAGGGGAGTTTGAGTGGGAGTTCTGTTGGAGGAGAAGGTATTTGTGTGCGTGTTTGGTTTTGTATTGGTAGTATCTGTATGTGTAGAGGCTTGGAGGGGCTTTGTGCTGGGAGCGAAGCTGAGCCCTGATTAGGGGGCGGTGCTTCACTGACGAGGGGTCCTATAAAGGTAGCAGCCACTCAGGCAGTGGCACAGAGCTAGCAAACAGAGCTGTAAACAGGGGAGTTTGAGTGGGAGTTCTGTTGGAAGAGAAGGTATTTGTGTGTGTTTGGTTTTGTGTTGGTAGTATCTGTATGTGTAGAGGCTTTGTGCTGGGAGAGAAGGTGAGGCCTGATAAGGGGGCGGGGCTTCACTGACTAGGCGTCCTATAAAGGTAGCAGCCAGTCAGGCAGCGGCACAGCAGCTAGCAAACAGAGCTGTAAACACGGGAGTTTGAGTGGGAGTTCTGTTGGAGGAGAAGGTATTTGTGTTTGTTTGGTTTTGTATTGGTAGTATCTGTATGTGTAGAGGCTTGGAGGGGCTTTGTGCTGGGAGCGAAGCTGAGCCCTGATTAGGGGGCGGGGCTTCACTGACGAGGGGTCCTATAAAGGGAGCAGCCAGTCAGGCAGCGACACGGACAGCTGCAGCAGTACAGGAGCTAGCAAACAGAGCTGTAAATAGGGGAGTTTGAGTGGGAGTTCTGTTGGAGGAGAAGGTATTTGTGTGTGCTGGTTTTGTGTTGGTGGTATCTGTATGTGTAGGGGCTTTGTGCTGGGAGAGAAGCTGAGCTCTGATTAGGGGGCGGGGCTTCACTGACTAGGGGTCCTATAAAGGGAGCAGCCAGTCAGGCAGCGGCACAGAAGCTAGCAAACAGAGCTGTAAACAGGGGAGTTTGAGTGGGAGTTCGGTTGGAAGAGAAGGTATTTGTGTGTGTTTGGATTTGTTTTGGTAGTATCTGTATGTGTAGGGGCTTTTTGCTGGGAGAGAAGCTGAGGCGTGATTAGGGTGCGGGGCTTCACTGACCAGGGGTCCTATGAGGGTAGCAGCCAGTCAGGCAGCGGCACAGACAGCTGCAGTGGCACAGGAGCTTGCAACCTGAGCTGTAAACAGGGGAGTTTGAGTGGGAGTTCTGTTGAAGGAGAAGGTATTTGTGTGTGTTTGCTTTTGTATTGGTAGTATCTGTATGTGTAGAGGCTTGGAGGGGCTTTGTGCTGGGAGAGAAGCTGAGCCCTGATTAGGGGGCGGGGCTTCACTGACTAGGGGTCCTATAAAGGGAGCAGCCAGTCAGGCAGCGACACAGACAGCTGCAGCGGTACAGGAGCTAGCAAACAGAGCTGTAAACAGGGGAGTTTGAGTGGGAGTTCTGCTGGAGGAGAAGGTATTTGTGTGTGCTTGGTTTTGTATTGGTAGTATCTGTATGTGTAGGGGCTTTGTGCTGGGAGAGAAGCTGAGCCCTGATTAGCGGGCGGGGCTTCACTGACTAGGGGTCCTATAAAGGTAACAGCCAGTCAGGCAGCGGCACAGACAGCTGCAGCGGCACTGGAGCTAGCAAATAGAACTGTAAACAGGGGAGTTTGAGTGGGAGTTCTGTTGGAGGAGAAGGTATTTGTGTTTGTGTTTGGTTTTGTATTGGTGGTATCTGTATGTGTAGAGGCTTGGAGGGGCTTTGTGCTGGGAGAGAAGCTGAGCCCTGATTAGGGGGCGGGGCTTCACTGACGAGGGGTCCTGTAAAGGGAGCAGCCAGTCAGGCAGCGACACAGACAGCTGCAGCGTTACAGGAACTAGCAAACAGAGCTGTAAACAGGGGAGTTTGAGTGGGAGTTCTGTTGGAGGAGAAGGTATTTGTGTGCGTGTTTGGTTTTGTATTGGTAGTATCTGTATGTGTAGAGGCTTGGAGGGGCTTTGTGCTGGGAGCGAAGCTGAGCCCTGATTAGGGGGCGGGGCTTCACTGACGAGGGGTCCTATAAAGGTAGCAGCCAGTCAGGCAGTGGCACAGAGCTAGCAAACAGAGCTGTAAACAGGGGAGTTTGAGTGGGAGTTCTGTTGGAAGAGAAGGTATTTGTGTGTGTTTGGTTTTGTGTTGGTAGTATCTGTATGTGTAGAGGCTTTGTGCTGGGAGAGAAGGTGAGGCCTGATAAGGGGGCGGGGCTTCACTGACTAGGCGTCCTATAAAGGTAGCAGCCAGTCAGGCAGCGGCACAGCAGCTAGCAAACAGAGCTGTAAACACGGGAGTTTGAGTGGGAGTTCTGTTGGAGGAGAAGGTATTTGTGTTTGTTTGGTTTTGTATTGGTAGTATCTGTATGTGTAGAGGCTTGGAGGGGCTTTGTGCTGGGAGCGAAGCTGAGCCCTGATTAGGGGGCGGGGCTTCACTGACGAGGGGTCCTATAAAGGGAGCAGCCAGTCAGGCAGCGACACGGACAGCTGCAGCAGTACAGGAGCTAGCAAACAGAGCTGTAAATAGGGGAGTTTGAGTGGGAGTTCTGTTGGAGGAGAAGGTATTTGTGTGTGCTGGTTTTGTGTTGGTGGTATCTGTATGTGTAGGGGCTTTGTGCTGGGAGAGAAGCTGAGCTCTGATTAGGGGGCGGGGCTTCACTGACTAGGGGTCCTATAAAGGGAGCAGCCAGTCAGGCAGCGGCACAGAAGCTAGCAAACAGAGCTGTAAACAGGGGAGTTTGAGTGGGAGTTCGGTTGGAAGAGAAGGTATTTGTGTGTGTTTGGATTTGTTTTGGTAGTATCTGTATGTGTAGGGGCTTTTTGCTGGGAGAGAAGCTGAGGCGTGATTAGGGTGCGGGGCTTCACTGACCAGGGGTCCTATGAGGGTAGCAGCCAGTCAGGCAGCGGCACAGACAGCTGCAGTGGCACAGGAGCTTGCAACCTGAGCTGTAAACAGGGGAGTTTGAGTGGGAGTTCTGTTGAAGGAGAAGGTATTTGTGTGTGTTTGCTTTTGTATTGGTAGTATCTGTATGTGTAGAGGCTTGGAGGGGCTTTGTGCTGGGAGAGAAGCTGAGCCCTGATTAGGGGGCGGGGCTTCACTGACTAGGGGTCCTATAAAGGGAGCAGCCAGTCAGGCAGCGACACAGACAGCTGCAGCGGTACAGGAGCTAGCAAACAGAGCTGTAAACAGGGGAGTTTGAGTGGGAGTTCTGTTGGAGGAGAAGGTATTTGTGTGTGTTCGGTTTTGTATTGGTAGTATCAGTATGTGTAGAGGCTTGGAGGGGCTTTGTGCTGGGAGAGAAGCTGAGCCCTGATTAGGGGGCGGGGCTTCACTGACTAGGGGTCCTATAAAGGTAGCAGCCAGTCAGGCAGCGGCACAGGAGCTAGCAAACAGAGCTGTAAACAGGGGAGTTTGAGTGGGAGTTCTGTTGGAGGAGAAGGTATTAGTGTGTGTGTTTGGTTTTGTATTGGTGGTATCTGTATGTGCAGGGGCTTTGTGCTGGGAGAGAAGCTGAGCCCTGATTAGGGGGCGGGGCTTCACTGACTAGGGGTCCTATAAAGGGAGCAGCCAGTCAGGCAGCGGCACAGACAGCTGCAGCGGCACAGGAGCTAGCAAACAGAGCTGTAAACATGGGAGTTTGAGTGGGAGTTCTGTTGGAGGAGAAGGTATTTGTGTGTGTTTGGTTTTGTATTGGTAGTATCAGTATGTGTAGAGGCTTGGAGGGGCTTTGTGCTGGGAGAGAAGCTGAGCCCTGATTAGGGGGCGGGGCTTCCCTGACTAGGGGTCCCATAAAGGGAGCAGCCAGTCAGGCAGCGACACAGACAGCTGCAGCGGTACAGGAGCTAGCAAACAGAGCTGTAAACAGGGGAGTTTGAGTGGGAGTTCTGCTGGAGGAGAAGGTATTTGTGTGTGCTTGGTTTTGTATTGGTAGTATCTGTATGTGTAGGGGCTTTGTGCTGGGAGAGAAGCTGAGCCCTGATTAGCGGGCGGGGCTTCACTGACTAGGGGTCCTATAAAGGTAACAGCCAGTCAGGCAGCGGCACAGACAGCTGCAGCGGCACTGGAGCTAGCAAATAGAACTGTAAACAGGGGAGTTTGAGTGGGAGTTCTGTTGGAGGAGAAGGTATTTGTGTTTGTGTTTGGTTTTGTATTGGTGGTATCTGTATGTGTAGAGGCTTGGAGGGGCTTTGTGCTGGGAGAGAAGCTGAGCCCTGATTAGGGGGCGGGGCTTCACTGACGAGGGGTCCTGTAAAGGGAGCAGCCAGTCAGGCAGCGACACAGACAGCTGCAGCGTTACAGGAACTAGCAAACAGAGCTGTAAACAGGGGAGTTTGAGTGGGAGTTCTGTTGGAGGAGAAGGTATTTGTGTGCGTGTTTGGTTTTGTATTGGTAGTATCTGTATGTGTAGAGGCTTGGAGGGGCTTTGTGCTGGGAGCGAAGCTGAGCCCTGATTAGGGGGCGGGGCTTCACTGACGAGGGGTCCTATAAAGGTAGCAGCCAGTCAGGCAGTGGCACAGAGCTAGCAAACAGAGCTGTAAACAGGGGAGTTTGAGTGGGAGTTCTGTTGGAAGAGAAGGTATTTGTGTGTGTTTGGTTTTGTGTTGGTAGTATCTGTATGTGTAGAGGCTTTGTGCTGGGAGAGAAGGTGAGGCCTGATAAGGGGGCGGGGCTTCACTGACTAGGCGTCCTATAAAGGTAGCAGCCAGTCAGGCAGCGGCACAGCAGCTAGCAAACAGAGCTGTAAACACGGGAGTTTGAGTGGGAGTTCTGTTGGAGGAGAAGGTATTTGTGTTTGTTTGGTTTTGTATTGGTAGTATCTGTATGTGTAGAGGCTTGGAGGGGCTTTGTGCTGGGAGCGAAGCTGAGCCCTGATTAGGGGGCGGGGCTTCACTGACGAGGGGTCCTATAAAGGGAGCAGCCAGTCAGGCAGCGACACGGACAGCTGCAGCAGTACAGGAGCTAGCAAACAGAGCTGTAAATAGGGGAGTTTGAGTGGGAGTTCTGTTGGAGGAGAAGGTATTTGTGTGTGCTGGTTTTGTGTTGGTGGTATCTGTATGTGTAGGGGCTTTGTGCTGGGAGAGAAGCTGAGCTCTGATTAGGGGGCGGGGCTTCACTGACTAGGGGTCCTATAAAGGGAGCAGCCAGTCAGGCAGCGGCACAGAAGCTAGCAAACAGAGCTGTAAACAGGGGAGTTTGAGTGGGAGTTCGGTTGGAAGAGAAGGTATTTGTGTGTGTTTGGATTTGTTTTGGTAGTATCTGTATGTGTAGGGGCTTTTTGCTGGGAGAGAAGCTGAGGCGTGATTAGGGTGCGGGGCTTCACTGACCAGGGGTCCTATGAGGGTAGCAGCCAGTCAGGCAGCGGCACAGACAGCTGCAGTGGCACAGGAGCTTACAACCTGAGCTGTAAACAGGGGAGTTTGAGTGGGAGTTCTGTTGAAGGAGAAGGTATTTGTGTGTGTTTGCTTTTGTATTGGTAGTATCTGTATGTGTAGAGGCTTGGAGGGGCTTTGTGCTGGGAGAGAAGCTGAGCCCTGATTAGGGGGCGGGGCTTCACTGACTAGGGGTCCTATAAAGGGAGCAGCCAGTCAGGCAGCGACACAGACAGCTGCAGCGGTACAGGAGCTAGCAAACAGAGCTGTAAACAGGGGAGTTTGAGTGGGAGTTCTGTTGGAGGAGAAGGTATTTGTGTGTGTTCGGTTTTGTATTGGTAGTATCAATATGTGTAGAGGCTTGGAGGGGCTTTGTGCTGGGAGAGAAGCTGAGCCCTGATTAGGGGGCGGGGCTTCACTGACTAGGGGTCCTATAAAGGTAGCAGCCAGTCAGGCAGCGGCACAGGAGCTAGCAAACAGAGCTGTAAACAGGGGAGTTTGAGTGGGAGTTCTGTTGGAGGAGAAGGTATTAGTGTGTGTGTTTTGTATTGGTGGTATCTGTATGTGCAGGGGCTTTGTGCTGGGAGAGAAGCTGAGCCCTGATTAGGGGGCGGGGCTTCACTGACTAGGGGTCCTATAAAGGGAGCAGCCAGTCAGGCAGCGGCACAGACAGCTGCAGCGGCACAGGAGCTAGCAAACAGAGCTGTAAACATGTGAGTTTGAGTGGGAGTTCTGTTGGAGGAGAAGGTATTTGTGTGTGTTTGGTTTTGTATTGGTAGTATCAGTATGTGTAGAGGCTTGGAGGGGCTTTGTGCTGGGAGAGAAGCTGAGCCCTGATTAGGGGGCGGGGCTTCCCTGACTAGGGGTCCCATAAAGGGAGCAGCCAGTCAGGCAGCGACACAGACAGCTGCAGCGGTACAGGAGCTAGCAAACAGAGCTGTAAACAGGGGAGTTTGAGTGGGAGTTCTGTTGGAGGAGAAGGTATTTGTAAGTGTTTGGTTTTGTATTGGTAGTATCTGTATGTGTATGGGCTTTGTGCTGGGAGAGAAGCTGAGCCTGATTGGGGGGCGGGGCTTCACTAACTAGGGTTCCTATAAAGGGAGCAGCCAGTCAGGCAGCGGCACAGACAGCTGCAGCGGTACAGGAGCTAGCAAACAGAGCTGTACACAGGGGAGTTTGAGTGGGAGTTCTGTTGGAGGAGAAGGTATTTGTGTGTGTGTTTGGTTTTGTATTGGTAGTATCTGTATGTGTAGAGGCTTGGAGGGGCTTTGTGCTGGGAGAGAAGCTGAGCCCTGATTAGGGGGCGGGGCTTCCCTGACTAGGGGTCCTATAAAGTTAGCAGCCAGTCAGGCAGCGGCACAGGAGCTAGCAAACAGAGCTGTGAACAGGGGAGTTTGAGTGGGAGTTCTGTTGGAGGAGAAGGTATTTGTGTGTGTGTGTTTGGTTTTGTATTGTTCGTATCTGTATGTGTAGGGTCTTTGTGCTGGGAGAGAAGCTGAGCCCTGATTAGGGGGCGGGGCTTCACTGACTAGGGGTCCTATAAAGGGAGCAGCCAGTCAGGCAGCGACACAGACAGCTGCAGCGGTACAGGAGCTAGCAAACAGAGCTGTAAACAGGGGAGTTTGAGTGGGAGTTCTGTTGGAGAAGAAGGTATTTGTGTGTGGTTTTGTATTGGTAGTATCTGTATGTGTATGGGCTTTGTGCTGGGAGAGAAGCTGAGCCTGATTGGGGGGCGGGGCTTCACTGCCTAGGGTTCCTATAAAGGGAGCAGCCAGTCAGGCAGCGGCACAGACAGCTGCAGCGGTACAGGAGCTAGCAAACAGAGCTGTAAACAGGGGAGTTTGGGTGGGAGTTCTGTTGGAGGAGAAGGTATTTGTGTGTGTTTCGTTTTGTATTGGTAGTATCTGTATGTGTAGGGTCTTTGTGCTGGGAGAAAAGCTGAGCCCTGATTAGGGGGCGGGGCTTCACTGACTAGGGGTCCTATAAAGGTAGCAGCCCGTCAGGCAGCGGCACAGGAGCTAGCAAACAGAGCTGTAAACAGGGGAGTTTGAGTGGGACTTCTGTTGGAGGAGAAGGTATTTGTGTGTGTGTTTGGTATTGTATTGGTAGTATCTGTATGTGTAGAGGCTTGGAGGGGCTTTGTGCTGGGAGCGAAGCTGAGCCCTGATTAGGGGGCGGGTATTCATTGACTAGGGGTCCTATAAAGGGAGCAGCCAGTCAGGCAGGGGCACAGACAGCTGCAGCGGAACAGGAGCTAGCAAACAGAGCTGTAAACAGGGGAGTTTGAGCGGGAGTTCTGTTGGAGGAGAAGGTATTTGTGTGTGTGTGTTTGGTTTTGTATTGGTAGTATCTGTATGTGTATGGGCTTTGTGCTGGGAGAGAAGCTGAGCCTGATTGGGGGGCGGGGCTTCACTGACTAGGGTTCCTATAAAGGGAGCAGCCAGTCAGGCAGCGGCACAGACAGCTGCAGCGGTACAGGAGCTAGCAAACAGAGCTGTACACAGCGGAGTTTGAGTGGGAGTTCTGTTGGAGGAGAAGGTATTTGTCTGTGTTTGGTTTTGTATTGGTAGCATCTGTATGAGTAGGGGCTTTGTGCTGGGAGAGAAGCTGAGCCCTGATTAGGGGGCGGGGCTTCACTGACTAGGGGTTCTATAAAGGGAGTTGTGTTGGAGGAGAAGGTATTTGTGTGTTTGGTTTTGTATTGGTAGTGTCTGTATGAGTAGAGGCTTTGTGCTGGGAGAGAATCTGAGCCCTGATTAGGGGGCGGGGCTTCCCTGACTAGGGGTCCTATAAAGGTACCAACCAGTCAGGCAGCGGCACAGACAGCTGCAGCGGCACTGGAGCTAGCAAATAGAGCTGTAAACAGGGGAGTTTGAGTGGGAGTTCTGTTTGAGGAGAAGGTATTTGTGTGTGTTTGGTTTTGCATTGGTAGTATCTGTATGTGTAGAGGCTTGTGGGTGCTTTGTACTGGGAGAGAAGCTGAGCCCTGATTAGGGGATGGGGCTTGACTGACTACGGGTCCTGTAAAGGTAGCAGCTGGTCAGGCAGCGGCACAGACAGCTAGCAAACAGAGCTGTAAACGGGAGAGTTAGAGTGGGAGTTCTGCTGGAGGAGAAGGTACTTTTGTGTGTTTGGTTTTGTATTGGTGGTATCTGTATGTGTAGGGGCTTTGTGCTGGGAGAGAAGCTGAGCCCTGATTAGGGGGCGGGGCTTCCCTGACTAGGGGTCCTATAAAGGTAGCAGCCAGTCAGGCAGCGGCACAGGAGCTAGCAAACAGAGCTGTAAACAGGGGAGTTTGAGTGGGAGTTCTGCTGGAGGAGAAGGTATTTGTGTGTGCTTGGTTTTGTATTGGTAGTATCTGTATGTGTAGGGGCTTTGTGCTGGGAGAGAAGCTGAGCACTGATTAGCGGGCGGGGCTTCACTGACTAGGGGTCCTATAAAGGTAACAGCCAGTCAGGCAGCGGCACAGACAGCTGCAGCGGCACTGGAGCTAGCAAATAGAACTGTAAACAGGGGAGTTTGAGTGGGAGTTCTGTTGGAGGAGAAGGTATTTGTGTTTGTGTTTGGTTTTGTATTGGTGGTATCTGTATGTGTAGAGGCTTGGAGGGGCTTTGTGCTGGGAGAGAAGCTGAGCCCTGATTAGGGGGCGGGGCTTCACTGACGAGGGGTCCTGTAAAGGGAGCAGCCAGTCAGGCAGCGACACAGACAGCTGCAGCGTTACAGGAACTAGCAAACAGAGCTGTAAACAGGGGAGTTTGAGTGGGAGTTCTGTTGGAGGAGAAGGTATTTGTGTGCGTGTTTGGTTTTGTATTGGTAGTATCTGTATGTGTAGAGGCTTGGAGGGGCTTTGTGCTGGGAGCGAAGCTGAGCCCTGATTAGGGGGCGGTGCTTCACTGACGAGGGGTCCTATAAAGGTAGCAGCCACTCAGGCAGTGGCACAGAGCTAGCAAACAGAGCTGTAAACAGGGGAGTTTGAGTGGGAGTTCTGTTGGAAGAGAAGGTATTTGTGTGTGTTTGGTTTTGTGTTGGTAGTATCTGTATGTGTAGAGGCTTTGTGCTGGGAGAGAAGGTGAGGCCTGATAAGGGGGCGGGGCTTCACTGACTAGGCGTCCTATAAAGGTAGCAGCCAGTCAGGCAGCGGCACAGCAGCTAGCAAACAGAGCTGTAAACACGGGAGTTTGAGTGGGAGTTCTGTTGGAGGAGAAGGTATTTGTGTTTGTTTGGTTTTGTATTGGTAGTATCTGTATGTGTAGAGGCTTGGAGGGGCTTTGTGCTGGGAGCGAAGCTGAGCCCTGATTAGGGGGCGGGGCTTCACTGACGAGGGGTCCTATAAAGGGAGCAGCCAGTCAGGCAGCGACACGGACAGCTGCAGCAGTACAGGAGCTAGCAAACAGAGCTGTAAATAGGGGAGTTTGAGTGGGAGTTCTGTTGGAGGAGAAGGTATTTGTGTGTGCTGGTTTTGTGTTGGTGGTATCTGTATGTGTAGGGGCTTTGTGCTGGGAGAGAAGCTGAGCTCTGATTAGGGGGCGGGGCTTCACTGACTAGGGGTCCTATAAAGGGAGCAGCCAGTCAGGCAGCGGCACAGAAGCTAGCAAACAGAGCTGTAAACAGGGGAGTTTGAGTGGGAGTTCGGTTGGAAGAGAAGGTATTTGTGTGTGTTTGGATTTGTTTTGGTAGTATCTGTATGTGTAGGGGCTTTTTGCTGGGAGAGAAGCTGAGGCGTGATTAGGGTGCGGGGCTTCACTGACCAGGGGTCCTATGAGGGTAGCAGCCAGTCAGGCAGCGGCACAGACAGCTGCAGTGGCACAGGAGCTTGCAACCTGAGCTGTAAACAGGGGAGTTTGAGTGGGAGTTCTGTTGAAGGAGAAGGTATTTGTGTGTGTTTGCTTTTGTATTGGTAGTATCTGTATGTGTAGAGGCTTGGAGGGGCTTTGTGCTGGGAGAGAAGCTGAGCCCTGATTAGGGGGCGGGGCTTCACTGACTAGGGGTCCTATAAAGGGAGCAGCCAGTCAGGCAGCGACACAGACAGCTGCAGCGGTACAGGAGCTAGCAAACAGAGCTGTAAACAGGGGAGTTTGAGTGGGAGTTCTGCTGGAGGAGAAGGTATTTGTGTGTGCTTGGTTTTGTATTGGTAGTATCTGTATGTGTAGGGGCTTTGTGCTGGGAGAGAAGCTGAGCCCTGATTAGCGGGCGGGGCTTCACTGACTAGGGGTCCTATAAAGGTAACAGCCAGTCAGGCAGCGGCACAGACAGCTGCAGCGGCACTGGAGCTAGCAAATAGAACTGTAAACAGGGGAGTTTGAGTGGGAGTTCTGTTGGAGGAGAAGGTATTTGTGTTTGTGTTTGGTTTTGTATTGGTGGTATCTGTATGTGTAGAGGCTTGGAGGGGCTTTGTGCTGGGAGAGAAGCTGAGCCCTGATTAGGGGGCGGGGCTTCACTGACGAGGGGTCCTGTAAAGGGAGCAGCCAGTCAGGCAGCGACACAGACAGCTGCAGCGTTACAGGAACTAGCAAACAGAGCTGTAAACAGGGGAGTTTGAGTGGGAGTTCTGTTGGAGGAGAAGGTATTTGTGTGCGTGTTTGGTTTTGTATTGGTAGTATCTGTATGTGTAGAGGCTTGGAGGGGCTTTGTGCTGGGAGCGAAGCTGAGCCCTGATTAGGGGGCGGGGCTTCACTGACGAGGGGTCCTATAAAGGTAGCAGCCAGTCAGGCAGTGGCACAGAGCTAGCAAACAGAGCTGTAAACAGGGGAGTTTGAGTGGGAGTTCTGTTGGAAGAGAAGGTATTTGTGTGTGTTTGGTTTTGTGTTGGTAGTATCTGTATGTGTAGAGGCTTTGTGCTGGGAGAGAAGGTGAGGCCTGATAAGGGGGCGGGGCTTCACTGACTAGGCGTCCTATAAAGGTAGCAGCCAGTCAGGCAGCGGCACAGCAGCTAGCAAACAGAGCTGTAAACACGGGAGTTTGAGTGGGAGTTCTGTTGGAGGAGAAGGTATTTGTGTTTGTTTGGTTTTGTATTGGTAGTATCTGTATGTGTAGAGGCTTGGAGGGGCTTTGTGCTGGGAGCGAAGCTGAGCCCTGATTAGGGGGCGGGGCTTCACTGACGAGGGGTCCTATAAAGGGAGCAGCCAGTCAGGCAGCGACACGGACAGCTGCAGCAGTACAGGAGCTAGCAAACAGAGCTGTAAATAGGGGAGTTTGAGTGGGAGTTCTGTTGGAGGAGAAGGTATTTGTGTGTGCTGGTTTTGTGTTGGTGGTATCTGTATGTGTAGGGGCTTTGTGCTGGGAGAGAAGCTGAGCTCTGATTAGGGGGCGGGGCTTCACTGACTAGGGGTCCTATAAAGGGAGCAGCCAGTCAGGCAGCGGCACAGAAGCTAGCAAACAGAGCTGTAAACAGGGGAGTTTGAGTGGGAGTTCGGTTGGAAGAGAAGGTATTTGTGTGTGTTTGGATTTGTTTTGGTAGTATCTGTATGTGTAGGGGCTTTTTGCTGGGAGAGAAGCTGAGGCGTGATTAGGGTGCGGGGCTTCACTGACCAGGGGTCCTATGAGGGTAGCAGCCAGTCAGGCAGCGGCACAGACAGCTGCAGTGGCACAGGAGCTTGCAACCTGAGCTGTAAACAGGGGAGTTTGAGTGGGAGTTCTGTTGAAGGAGAAGGTATTTGTGTGTGTTTGCTTTTGTATTGGTAGTATCTGTATGTGTAGAGGCTTGGAGGGGCTTTGTGCTGGGAGAGAAGCTGAGCCCTGATTAGGGGGCGGGGCTTCACTGACTAGGGGTCCTATAAAGGGAGCAGCCAGTCAGGCAGCGACACAGACAGCTGCAGCGGTACAGGAGCTAGCAAACAGAGCTGTAAACAGGGGAGTTTGAGTGGGAGTTCTGTTGGAGGAGAAGGTATTTGTGTGTGTTCGGTTTTGTATTGGTAGTATCAGTATGTGTAGAGGCTTGGAGGGGCTTTGTGCTGGGAGAGAAGCTGAGCCCTGATTAGGGGGCGGGGCTTCACTGACTAGGGGTCCTATAAAGGTAGCAGCCAGTCAGGCAGCGGCACAGGAGCTAGCAAACAGAGCTGTAAACAGGGGAGTTTGAGTGGGAGTTCTGTTGGAGGAGAAGGTATTAGTGTGTGTGTTTGGTTTTGTATTGGTGGTATCTGTATGTGCAGGGGCTTTGTGCTGGGAGAGAAGCTGAGCCCTGATTAGGGGGCGGGGCTTCACTGACTAGGGGTCCTATAAAGGGAGCAGCCAGTCAGGCAGCGGCACAGACAGCTGCAGCGGCACAGGAGCTAGCAAACAGAGCTGTAAACATGGGAGTTTGAGTGGGAGTTCTGTTGGAGGAGAAGGTATTTGTGTGTGTTTGGTTTTGTATTGGTAGTATCAGTATGTGTAGAGGCTTGGAGGGGCTTTGTGCTGGGAGAGAAGCTGAGCCCTGATTAGGGGGCGGGGCTTCCCTGACTAGGGGTCCCATAAAGGGAGCAGCCAGTCAGGCAGCGACACAGACAGCTGCAGCGGTACAGGAGCTAGCAAACAGAGCTGTAAACAGGGGAGTTTGAGTGGGAGTTCTGCTGGAGGAGAAGGTATTTGTGTGTGCTTGGTTTTGTATTGGTAGTATCTGTATGTGTAGGGGCTTTGTGCTGGGAGAGAAGCTGAGCCCTGATTAGCGGGCGGGGCTTCACTGACTAGGGGTCCTATAAAGGTAACAGCCAGTCAGGCAGCGGCACAGACAGCTGCAGCGGCACTGGAGCTAGCAAATAGAACTGTAAACAGGGGAGTTTGAGTGGGAGTTCTGTTGGAGGAGAAGGTATTTGTGTTTGTGTTTGGTTTTGTATTGGTGGTATCTGTATGTGTAGAGGCTTGGAGGGGCTTTGTGCTGGGAGAGAAGCTGAGCCCTGATTAGGGGGCGGGGCTTCACTGACGAGGGGTCCTGTAAAGGGAGCAGCCAGTCAGGCAGCGACACAGACAGCTGCAGCGTTACAGGAACTAGCAAACAGAGCTGTAAACAGGGGAGTTTGAGTGGGAGTTCTGTTGGAGGAGAAGGTATTTGTGTGCGTGTTTGGTTTTGTATTGGTAGTATCTGTATGTGTAGAGGCTTGGAGGGGCTTTGTGCTGGGAGCGAAGCTGAGCCCTGATTAGGGGGCGGGGCTTCACTGACGAGGGGTCCTATAAAGGTAGCAGCCAGTCAGGCAGTGGCACAGAGCTAGCAAACAGAGCTGTAAACAGGGGAGTTTGAGTGGGAGTTCTGTTGGAAGAGAAGGTATTTGTGTGTGTTTGGTTTTGTGTTGGTAGTATCTGTATGTGTAGAGGCTTTGTGCTGGGAGAGAAGGTGAGGCCTGATAAGGGGGCGGGGCTTCACTGACTAGGCGTCCTATAAAGGTAGCAGCCAGTCAGGCAGCGGCACAGCAGCTAGCAAACAGAGCTGTAAACACGGGAGTTTGAGTGGGAGTTCTGTTGGAGGAGAAGGTATTTGTGTTTGTTTGGTTTTGTATTGGTAGTATCTGTATGTGTAGAGGCTTGGAGGGGCTTTGTGCTGGGAGCGAAGCTGAGCCCTGATTAGGGGGCGGGGCTTCACTGACGAGGGGTCCTATAAAGGGAGCAGCCAGTCAGGCAGCGACACGGACAGCTGCAGCAGTACAGGAGCTAGCAAACAGAGCTGTAAATAGGGGAGTTTGAGTGGGAGTTCTGTTGGAGGAGAAGGTATTTGTGTGTGCTGGTTTTGTGTTGGTGGTATCTGTATGTGTAGGGGCTTTGTGCTGGGAGAGAAGCTGAGCTCTGATTAGGGGGCGGGGCTTCACTGACTAGGGGTCCTATAAAGGGAGCAGCCAGTCAGGCAGCGGCACAGAAGCTAGCAAACAGAGCTGTAAACAGGGGAGTTTGAGTGGGAGTTCGGTTGGAAGAGAAGGTATTTGTGTGTGTTTGGATTTGTTTTGGTAGTATCTGTATGTGTAGGGGCTTTTTGCTGGGAGAGAAGCTGAGGCGTGATTAGGGTGCGGGGCTTCACTGACCAGGGGTCCTATGAGGGTAGCAGCCAGTCAGGCAGCGGCACAGACAGCTGCAGTGGCACAGGAGCTTACAACCTGAGCTGTAAACAGGGGAGTTTGAGTGGGAGTTCTGTTGAAGGAGAAGGTATTTGTGTGTGTTTGCTTTTGTATTGGTAGTATCTGTATGTGTAGAGGCTTGGAGGGGCTTTGTGCTGGGAGAGAAGCTGAGCCCTGATTAGGGGGCGGGGCTTCACTGACTAGGGGTCCTATAAAGGGAGCAGCCAGTCAGGCAGCGACACAGACAGCTGCAGCGGTACAGGAGCTAGCAAACAGAGCTGTAAACAGGGGAGTTTGAGTGGGAGTTCTGTTGGAGGAGAAGGTATTTGTGTGTGTTCGGTTTTGTATTGGTAGTATCAATATGTGTAGAGGCTTGGAGGGGCTTTGTGCTGGGAGAGAAGCTGAGCCCTGATTAGGGGGCGGGGCTTCACTGACTAGGGGTCCTATAAAGGTAGCAGCCAGTCAGGCAGCGGCACAGGAGCTAGCAAACAGAGCTGTAAACAGGGGAGTTTGAGTGGGAGTTCTGTTGGAGGAGAAGGTATTAGTGTGTGTGTTTTGTATTGGTGGTATCTGTATGTGCAGGGGCTTTGTGCTGGGAGAGAAGCTGAGCCCTGATTAGGGGGCGGGGCTTCACTGACTAGGGGTCCTATAAAGGGAGCAGCCAGTCAGGCAGCGGCACAGACAGCTGCAGCGGCACAGGAGCTAGCAAACAGAGCTGTAAACATGTGAGTTTGAGTGGGAGTTCTGTTGGAGGAGAAGGTATTTGTGTGTGTTTGGTTTTGTATTGGTAGTATCAGTATGTGTAGAGGCTTGGAGGGGCTTTGTGCTGGGAGAGAAGCTGAGCCCTGATTAGGGGGCGGGGCTTCCCTGACTAGGGGTCCCATAAAGGGAGCAGCCAGTCAGGCAGCGACACAGACAGCTGCAGCGGTACAGGAGCTAGCAAACAGAGCTGTAAACAGGGGAGTTTGAGTGGGAGTTCTGTTGGAGGAGAAGGTATTTGTAAGTGTTTGGTTTTGTATTGGTAGTATCTGTATGTGTATGGGCTTTGTGCTGGGAGAGAAGCTGAGCCTGATTGGGGGGCGGGGCTTCACTAACTAGGGTTCCTATAAAGGGAGCAGCCAGTCAGGCAGCGGCACAGACAGCTGCAGCGGTACAGGAGCTAGCAAACAGAGCTGTACACAGGGGAGTTTGAGTGGGAGTTCTGTTGGAGGAGAAGGTATTTGTGTGTGTGTTTGGTTTTGTATTGGTAGTATCTGTATGTGTAGAGGCTTGGAGGGGCTTTGTGCTGGGAGAGAAGCTGAGCCCTGATTAGGGGGCGGGGCTTCCCTGACTAGGGGTCCTATAAAGTTAGCAGCCAGTCAGGCAGCGGCACAGGAGCTAGCAAACAGAGCTGTGAACAGGGGAGTTTGAGTGGGAGTTCTGTTGGAGGAGAAGGTATTTGTGTGTGTGTGTTTGGTTTTGTATTGTTCGTATCTGTATGTGTAGGGTCTTTGTGCTGGGAGAGAAGCTGAGCCCTGATTAGGGGGCGGGGCTTCACTGACTAGGGGTCCTATAAAGGGAGCAGCCAGTCAGGCAGCGACACAGACAGCTGCAGCGGTACAGGAGCTAGCAAACAGAGCTGTAAACAGGGGAGTTTGAGTGGGAGTTCTGTTGGAGAAGAAGGTATTTGTGTGTGGTTTTGTATTGGTAGTATCTGTATGTGTATGGGCTTTGTGCTGGGAGAGAAGCTGAGCCTGATTGGGGGGCGGGGCTTCACTGCCTAGGGTTCCTATAAAGGGAGCAGCCAGTCAGGCAGCGGCACAGACAGCTGCAGCGGTACAGGAGCTAGCAAACAGAGCTGTAAACAGGGGAGTTTGGGTGGGAGTTCTGTTGGAGGAGAAGGTATTTGTGTGTGTTTCGTTTTGTATTGGTAGTATCTGTATGTGTAGGGTCTTTGTGCTGGGAGAAAAGCTGAGCCCTGATTAGGGGGCGGGGCTTCACTGACTAGGGGTCCTATAAAGGTAGCAGCCCGTCAGGCAGCGGCACAGGAGCTAGCAAACAGAGCTGTAAACAGGGGAGTTTGAGTGGGACTTCTGTTGGAGGAGAAGGTATTTGTGTGTGTGTTTGGTATTGTATTGGTAGTATCTGTATGTGTAGAGGCTTGGAGGGGCTTTGTGCTGGGAGCGAAGCTGAGCCCTGATTAGGGGGCGGGTATTCATTGACTAGGGGTCCTATAAAGGGAGCAGCCAGTCAGGCAGGGGCACAGACAGCTGCAGCGGAACAGGAGCTAGCAAACAGAGCTGTAAACAGGGGAGTTTGAGCGGGAGTTCTGTTCGAGGAGAAGCTATTTGTGTGTGTTTGGTTTTGTATTGGTAGTATTTGTATGTGTAGAGGCTTGGAGGGGCTTCGTGCTGGGAGAGAAGCTGAGCCCTTATTAGGGGGCGGGGCTTCACTGACTAGGGGTCCTATAAAGGTAGCAGCCAGGCAGGCAGCGGCACAGACAGCTGCAGCGGCACAGGAGCGAGCAAACAGAGCTGTAAACAGGGGAGTTTGAGTGGGAGTTGTGTTGGAGGAGAAGGTATTTGTGTGTGTTTGGTTTTGTATTGGTAGTATTTGTATGTGTAGAGGCTTGGAGGGGCTCTGTGCTGGGAGAGAAGCTGAGCCCTGATTAGGGGGCGGGGCTTCACTGACTAGGGGTTCTATAAAGGGAGTTGTGTTGGAGGAGAAGGTATTTGTGTGTTTGGTTTTGTATTGGTAGTGTCTGTATGAGTAGAGGCTTTGTGCTGGGAGAGAATCTGAGCCCTGATTAGGGGGCGGGGCTTCCCTGACTAGGGGTCCTATAAAGGTACCAACCAGTCAGGCAGCGGCACAGACAGCTGCAGCGGCACTGGAGCTAGCAAATAGAGCTGTAAACAGGGGAGTTTGAGTGGGAGTTCTGTTTGAGGAGAAGGTATTTGTGTGTGTGTTTGGTTTTGTATTGGTGGTATCTGTATTTGTAGAGGCTTGGAGGGGCTTTGTGCTGGGAGAGAAGCTGAGCCCTGATTAGGGGGCGGGGCTTCGCTGACTAGGGGTCCTATGATTGTAGCAGCCAGTCAGGCAGCGTCACAGACAGCTGCAGGGGCACAGGAGCTTGCAAACAGAGCTGTAAACAGGGGAGTTTGAGTGGGAGTTCTGTTGGAGGAGAAGGTATTTGTGTGTGTTTGGTTTTGCATTGGTAGTATCTGTATGTGTAGAGGCTTGTGGGTGCTTTGTACTGGGAGAGAAGCTGAGCCCTGATTAGGGGATGGGGCTTGACTGACTACGGGTCCTGTAAAGGTAGCAGCTGGTCAGGCAGCGGCACAGACAGCTAGCAAACAGAGCTGTAAACGGGAGAGTTAGAGTGGGAGTTCTGCTGGAGGAGAAGGTACTTTTGTGTGTTTGGTTTTGTATTGGTGGTATCTGTATGTGTAGGGGCTTTGTGCTGGGAGAGAAGCTGAGCCCTGATTAGGGGGCGGGGCTTCCCTGACTAGGGGTCCTATAAAGGTAGCAGCCAGTCAGGCAGCGGCACAGGAGCTAGCAAACAGAGCTGTAAACAGGGGAGTTTGAGTGGGAGTTCTGCTGGAGGAGAAGGTATTTGTGTGTGCTTGGTTTTGTATTGGTAGTATCTGTATGTGTAGGGGCTTTGTGCTGGGAGAGAAGCTGAGCCCTGATTAGCGGGCGGGGCTTCACTGACGAGGGGTCCTATAAAGGGAGCAGCCAGTCAGGCAGCGGCACAGACAGCTGCAGCGGCACTGGAGCTAGCAAATAGAACTGTAAACAGGGGAGTTTGAGTGGGAGTTCTGTTGGAGGAGAAGGTATTTGTGTTTGTGTTTGGTTTTGTATTGGTGGTATCTGTATGTGTAGAGGCTTGGAGGGGCTTTGTGCTGGGAGAGAAGCTGAGCCCTGATTAGGGGGCGGGGCTTCACTGACGAGGGGTCCTGTAAAGGGAGCAGCCAGTCAGGCAGCGACACAGACAGCTGCAGCGTTACAGGAACTAGCAAACAGAGCTGTAAACAGGGGAGTTTGAGTGGGAGTTCTGTTGGAGGAGAAGGTATTTGTGTGCGTGTTTGGTTTTGTATTGGTAGTATCTGTATGTGTAGAGGCTTGGAGGGGCTTTGTGCTGGGAGCGAAGCTGAGCCCTGATTAGGGGGCGGGGCTTCACTGACGAGGGGTCCTATAAAGGTAGCAGCCAGTCAGGCAGTGGCACAGAGCTAGCAAACAGAGCTGTAAACAGGGGAGTTTGAGTGGGAGTTCTGTTGGAAGAGAAGGTATTTGTGTGTGTTTGGTTTTGTGTTGGTAGTATCTGTATGTGTAGAGGCTTTGTGCTGGGAGAGAAGGTGAGGCCTGATAAGGGGGCGGGGCTTCACTGACTAGGCGTCCTATAAAGGTAGCAGCCAGTCAGGCAGCGGCACAGCAGCTAGCAAACAGAGCTGTAAACACGGGAGTTTGAGTGGGAGTTCTGTTGGAGGAGAAGGTATTTGTGTTTGTTTGGTTTTGTATTGGTAGTATCTGTATGTGTAGAGGCTTGGAGGGGCTTTGTGCTGGGAGCGAAGCTGAGCCCTGATTAGGGGGCGGGGCTTCACTGACGAGGGGTCCTATAAAGGGAGCAGCCAGTCAGGCAGCGACACGGACAGCTGCAGCAGTACAGGAGCTAGCAAACAGAGCTGTAAATAGGGGAGTTTGAGTGGGAGTTCTGTTGGAGGAGAAGGTATTTGTGTGTGCTGGTTTTGTGTTGGTGGTATCTGTATGTGTAGGGGCTTTGTGCTGGGAGAGAAGCTGAGCTCTGATTAGGGGGCGGGGCTTCACTGACTAGGGGTCCTATAAAGGGAGCAGCCAGTCAGGCAGCGGCACAGAAGCTAGCAAACAGAGCTGTAAACAGGGGAGTTTGAGTGGGAGTTCTGTTGGAAGAGAAGGTATTTGTGTGTGTTTGGATTTGTTTTGGTAGTATCTGTATGTGTAGGGGCTTTTTGCTGGGAGAGAAGCTGAGCCGTGATTAGGGTGCGGGGCTTCACTGACCAGGGGTCCTATGAGGGTAGCAGCCAGTCAGGCAGCGGAACAGGAGCTAGCAAACTGAGCTGTAAACAGGGGAGTTTGAGAGGGAGTTCTGTTGGAGGAGAAGGTATTTGTGTGTGTTTGGTTTTGTATTGGTGGTATCTGTATGTGTAGGGGCTGTGTGCTGGGAGAGAAGCTGAGCCCTGATTAGGGGGCGGGGCTTCACTGACTAGGGGTCCTATAAAGGGAGCAGCGAGTCAGGCAGTGACACAGACAGCTGCAGCGGTACAGGAGCTAGCAAACAGAGCTGTAAACAGGGGAGTTTGAGTGGAAGTTCTGTTGGAGGAGAAGGTATTTGTCTGTGTTTGGTTTTGTGTTGGTGGTATCTGTATGTGTAGGGGCTTTGTGCTGGGAGAGAAGCTGAGCCCTGATTAGGGGGCGGGGCTTCATTGACGAGGGGTCCTATAAAGGGAGCAGCCAGTCAGGCAGCGGCACAGGAGCTAGCAAACAGAGCTGTAAACAGGGGAGTTTGAGTGGGAGTTCTGTTGGAGGAGAAGGTATTTGTGTGTGTTTGGTTTTGTATTGGTAGTATCTGTATGTGTAGGGGCTTTGTGCTGGGAGAGAAGCTGAGCCCTGATTAGGGGGCGGGGTTTCACTGACTAGGGGTCCTATAAAGGTACCAGCCAGTCATGCAGCGGCACAGACAGCTGCAGCGGCCTTGGAGCTAGCAAACAGAGCTGTAAACGGGAGTTTGAGTGGGAGTTCTGTTGGAGGAGAAGACATTTGTGTGTGTGTTTGGTTTTGTATTGGTGGTATCTGTTTGTGTAGAGGCTTGGAGGGGCTTTGTGCTGGGAGAGAAGATGAGCCCTGATTAGGGGGCGGGGCTTCCCTGACTAGGGGTCCTATAAAGGTAGCAGCCAGTCAGGCAGCGGCACAGGAGCTAGCAAACAGAGCTGTAAACAGGGGAGTTTGAGTGGGTCTTCTGTTGGAGGAGAAATTATTTGTGTGTGTTTGGTTTTGTATTGGTAGTATCTGTATGTGTAGGGGCTTTGTGCTGGGAGAAAAGCTGAGCCCTGATTAGGGGGCGGGGCTTCACTGACTAGGGGTCCTATAAAGGGAGCAGCCAGTCAGGCAGGGGCACAGATAGCTGCAGCGGAACAGGAGCTAGCAAACTGAGCTGTAAACAGGGGAGTTTGAGAGGGAGTTCTGTTGTAGGAGAAGGTATTTGTGTGTGTTTGGTCTTGTATTTGTGGTATCTGTATGTGTAGGGGCTTTGTGCTGGGAGAGAAGCTGAGCCCTGATTAGGGGGCGGGGCTTCACTGACTAGGGGTCCTATAACGGGAGCAGGCAATCAGGCAGGTGCACAGACAGCTGCAGCGATACAGGAGCTAGCAAACAGAGCTGTAAACAGGGGAGTTTGAGTGGGAGTTCTGTTGGAGGAAAGGTATTTGTGTGTGTGTTTGGTTTTGTATTTGTGGTATCTGTATGTGTAGAGGCGTAGAGGGGCTTTGTGCTGGGAGAGAAGCTGAGCCCTGATTAGGGGGCGGGGCTTCACTGACGAGGGGTCCTATAAAGGGAGCAGCCAGTCAGGCAGCGACACAGACAGCTGCAGCGGTACAGGAGCTAGCAAACAGAGCTGTAAACGGGAGTTTGAGTGGGAGTTCTGTTGGAGGAGAAGGCATTTGTGTGTGTGTTTGGTTTTGTATTGGTGGTATCTGTGTGTGTAGAGGCTTGGAGGGGCTTTGTGCTGGGAGAGAAGATGAGCCCTGATTAGGGGGCGGGCCTTCGCTGACGAGGGGTCCTACAAAGGGAGCAGCCAGTCAGGCAGCGACACAGAGCGCTGCAGCGGTACAGGAGCTAGCAAACAGAGCTGTAAACAGGGGAGTTTGAGTGGGAGTTCTGTTGGAGGAGAAGGTATTTGTGTGTGTTTGGTTTTGTGTTGGTGGTATCTGTATGTGTAGGGGCTTTGTGCTGGGAGAGAACCTGAGCCCTTATTAGGGGGCGGGGCTTCCCTGACTAGGGGTCCTATAAAGGTAGCAGCCAGTCAGGCAGCAGCACAGGAGCTAGCAAACAGAGCTGTAAACAGGGGAGTTTGAGTGGGAGTTCTGTTGGAGGAGAAGGTATTTGTGTGTGTTTGGTTTTGTGTTGGTGGTATCTGTATGTGTAGGGGCTTTGTGCTGGGAGAGAACCTGAGCCCTTATTAGGGGGCGGGGCTTCACTAACCAGGGGTCCTATAAAGGTAGCAGCCAGTCAGGCAGCGGCACAGACAGCTGCAGCGGCACTGGAGCTAGCAAACCGAGCTGTAAACGGCAGTTTGAGTCGGAGTTCTGTTGGAGGAGAAGTCATTTGTGTGTGTGTTTGGTTTTGTATTGGTGGTATCTGTGTGTGTAGAGGCTTGGAGCGGCTTTGTGCTGGGAGAGAAGATGAGCCCTGATTAGGGGGCGGGCCTTCGCTGACTAGGGGTCCTATGAAGGTAGCCGCCAGTCAGGCAGCGTCACAGACAGCTGCAGGGGCACAGGAGCTTGCAAACTGAGCTGTAAACAGCGGAGTTTGAGTGGGAGTTCTGTTGGAGGAGAAGTTATTTGTGTTTGTTTGGTTTTGTATTGCTAGTATCTGTATGTGTAGAGGCTTGGAGGGGCTTTGTGCTGGGAGAGAAGCTGAGCCCTGATTAGGGGGCTGGGCTTCACTGACAAGGGGTCCTATAAAGGGAGCAGCCAGTCAGGCGGTGGCACGGACAGCTGCAGCGGCACAGGAGCTAGCAAACAGAGCTGTAAACAGGGGAGTTTGAGTGGGACTTCTGTTGGAGGAAAGGTATTTGTGTGTGCTTGGTTTTGTATTGGTAGTATCTGTATGTGCAGGGGCTTTGTGCTGGGAGAGAAGCTGAGCCCTGATTTGGGGGCGGGGCTTCACTGACTAGGCGTCCTATAAAGGTACCAGCCAGTCATGCAGCGGCACAGACAGCTGCAGCGGCTCTGGAGCTCGCAAACAGAGCTGTAAACGGGAGTTTGAGTGGGAGTTCTGTTGGAGGAGAAGGCATTTGTGTGTGTGTTTGGTTTTGTATTGGTGGTATCTGTGTGTGTAGAGGCTTGGAGGGGCTTTGTGCTGGGAGAGAAGCTGAGCCCTGATTAGGGGGCGGGCCTTTGCTGACTAGGGGTCTTATGAAGGTAGCCGCCAGTCAGGCAGCGTCACAGACAGCTGCAGGGGCACAGGAGCTAGCAAACAGAGCTGTAAACAGGGGAGTTTGAGTGGGAGTTCTGTTGGAGGAGAAGGTATTTGTGTATGTTTGGTTTTGTATTGGTAGTATGTGTATGTGTAGGGGCTTTGTGCTGGGAGAGAAGCTGAGCCCTGATTAGTGGCGGGGCTTCACTGACTATAGGTCCTACAAAGGGAGCAGCCCGTCAGGCGGCGGCACGGACAGCTGCAGCAGCACAGGAGCTAGCAAACAGAGCTGTAAACAGGGGAGTTTTAGTGGGAGTTCTGTTGGAGGAGAAGGTATTTGTGTGTGTGTTTGGTTTTTTGTTGGTGGTATCTGTATGTGTAGGGGCTTTGTGCTGGGAGAGAAGCTGAGCCCTGATTAGGGGCGGGGCTTCACTGACGAGGGGTCCTATAAAGGGAGCAGCCAGTCAGGCAGCGACACAGACAGCTGCAGCGGTACAGGAGCTAGCAAACAGAGCTGTAAACAGGCGAGTTAGAGTGGGAGTTCTGTTGGAGGAGAAGGTATTTGTGTGTGCTTGGTTTTGTATTGGTAGTATCTGTATGTGCAGGGGCTTTGTGCTGGGAGAGAAGCTGAGCCCTGATTAGGGGGCGGGGCTTCACTGACGAGAGGTCCTATAAAGGGAGCAGCCAGTCAGGCAGCTGCACAGACAGCTGCAGCGATACAGGAGCTAGCAAACAGAGCTGTAAACAGGGGAGTTTGAGTGGGAGTTCTGTTGGAGGAGAAGGTATTTGTGTGTGCTTGGTTTTGTATTGGTGATATCTGTATGTGTAGGGGCTTTTTGCTGGAAGAGAAGCTGAGCCCTGATTAGGGTGCAGGGCTTCACTAACCAGGGGTCCTATAAAGGTAGCAGCCAGTCAGGCAGCGGCACAGACAGCTGCAGTGGCACAGGAGCTAGCAAACAGAGCTGTAAACAGGGGAGTTTGAGTGGGAGTTCTGTTGGAGGAGAAGGTATTTGTGTGTGTGTTTGGTTTTGTATTGGTAGTATCTGTATGTGTAGAGGCTTGGAGGGGCTTTGTGCTGGGAGAGAAGCTGAGCCCTGATTAGGGGGCGGGGCTTCCCTGACTAGGGGTCCTATAAAGGTAGCAGCCAGTCAGGCAGCGGCACAGGAGCTAGCAAACAGAGCTGTAAACAGAGGAGTTTGAGAGGGAGTTCTGTTGGAAGAGAAGGTATTTGTGTGTGCTTGGTTTTGTATTGGTAGTATCTGTATGTGTAGGGGCTTTGTGATGGGAGAGAAGCTGAGCCCTGATTAGGGGGCGGGGTTTCACTGACTAGGGGTGCTATAAAGGTACCAGCCAGTCAGGCAGCGGCACAGACAGCTGCAGCGGCACTGGAGCTAGCAAACCGAGCTGTAAACGGCAGTTTGAGTCGGAGTTCTGTTGGAGGAGAAGTCATTTGTGTGTGTGTTTGGTTTTGTATTGGTGGTATCTGTGTGTGTAGAGGCTTGGAGCGGCTTTGTGCTGGGAGAGAAGCTCAGCCCTGATTAGGGGGCGGGGCTTCACTGACGAGGGGTCCTATAAAGATAGCAGCCAGTCAGGCAGCGGCACAGGAGCTAGCAAACAGAGCTGTAAACAGGGGAGTTTGAGTGGGACTTCTGTTGGAGGAGAAGGTATTTGTGTGTGTTTGGTTTTGTATTGGTAGTATCTGTATGTGTAGGGGCTTTGTGCTGGGAGAAAAGCTGAGCCCTGATTAGGGGGCGGGGCTTCACTGACGAGGGGTCCTATAAAGGGAGCAGCCAGTCAGGCAGCGACACAGACAGCTGCAGCGGTACAGGAGCTAGCAAACAGAGCTGTAAACAGGCGAGTTTGAGTGGGAGTTCTGTTGGAGGAGAAGGTATTTGTGTGTGCTTGGTTTTGTATTGGTAGTATCTGTATGTGCAGGGGCTTTGTGCTGGGAGAGAAGCTGAGCCCTGATTAGGGGGCGGGGCTTCACTGACTAGGCGTCCTATAAAGGTACGAGCCAGTCATGCAGCGGCACAGACAGCTGCAGCGGCTCTGGAGCTCGCAAACAGAGCTGTAAACGGGAGTTTGAGTGGGAGTTCTGTTGGAGGAGAAGGCATTTGTGTGTGTGTTTGGTTTTGTATTGGTGGTATCTGTGTGTGTAGAGGCTTGGAGGGGCTTTGTGCTGGGAGAGAAGCTGAGCCCTGATTAGGGGGCGGGCCTTTGCTGACTAGGGGTCTTATGAAGGTAGCCGCCAGTCAGGCAGCGTCACAGACAGCTGCAGGGGCACAGGAGCTAGCAAACAGAGCTGTAAACAGGGGAGTTTGAGTGGGACTTCTGTTGGAGGAGAAGGTATTTGTGTATGTTTGGTTTTGTATTGGTAGTATGTGTATGTGTAGAGGCTTTGTGCTGGGAGAGAAGCTGAGCCCTGATTAGTGGCGGGGCTTCACTGACTATAGGTCCTATAAAGGGAGCAGCCCGTCAGGCGGCGGCACGGACAGCTGCAGCAGCACAGGAGCTAGCAAACAGAGCTGTAAACAGGGGAGTTTTAGTGGGAGTTCTGTTGGAGGAGAAGGTATTTGTGTGTGTGTTTGGTTTTGTATTGGTAGAATCTGTATGTGCAGAGGCTTGGAGGGGCTTTGTGCTGGGAGAGAAGCTGAGCCCTGATTAGGGGGCGGGGCTTCCCTGACTAGGGGTCCTATAAAGGTACCAGCCAGTCAGGCAGCGCCACAGACAGCTGCAGGGGAACAGGAGCTAGCAAACAGAGCTGTAAACAGGGGAGTTTGAGTGGGAGTTCTGTTGGAGGAGAAGGTATTTGTGTGTGTTTGGTTTTGTATTGGTGGTATCTGTATATGTAGGGGCTTTGTGCTGTTAGAGAAGCTGAGCCCTGATTAGGGGGCGGGGCTTCACTGACGAGGGGTCCGATAAAGGGAGCAGCCAGTCAGTCAGCTGAACAGACAGCTGCAGCGGCACAGGAGCTAGCAAACAGAGGTGTAAAGAGGGGAGTTTGAGTGGGAGTTCTCTTGGAGGAGAAGGTATTTGTGTTTTCTTTTTTGTATTGGTAGTATTTGTATGTGTTGAGGCTTGGAGGGGTTTTGTGCTGGGAGAGAACCTGAGCCCTGAATAGGGGGCGGGGCTTCACTGATTAGGGGTCCTATAAAGGTAGCAGCCAGTCAGGCAGCGGCACAGACAGCTGCAGTAGCACAGGAGCTTGCAAACTGAGCTGTAAACAGCGGAGTTTGAGTGGGAGTTCTGTTGGAGGAGAAGGTATTTGTGTTTGTTTGGTTTTGTATTGGTAGTATCTGTATGTGTAGAGGCTTGGAGGGGCTTTGTGCTGGGAGAGAAGCTGAGCCCTGATTAGGGGGCGGGGCTTCACTGACTAGGGGTCCTATAAAGGTAGCAGCCAGTCAGGCAGTGGCACAGACAGCTGCAGCGGCACTGGAGCTAGCAAACAGAGCTGTAAACAGGGGAGTTTGAGTGGGAGTTCTGTTGGAGGAGAAGGTATTTGTGTGTGTTTGGTTTTTTGTTGGTGGTATCTGTATGTGTAGGGGCTTTGTGCTGGGAGAGAAGCTGAGCCCTGATTAGGGGGCGGGGCTTCACTGACGAGGGGTCCGATAAAGGGAGCAGCCAGTCAGTCAGCTGAACAGACAGCTGCAGCGATACAGGAGCTAGCAAACAGAGCTGTAAACAGGGGAGTTTGAGTGGGAGTTCTGTTGGCAGAAAGGTATTTGTGTGTGTGTTTGGTTTTGTATTGGTGGTATCTGTATGTGTAGAGGCTTGAAGGGGCTTTGTGCTGGGAGAGAAGCTGAGCCCTGATTAGGGGGCGGGGCTTCACTGACGAGGGGTCCTACAAAGGGAGCAGCCAGTCAGGCAGCGACACAGTGCGCTGCAGCGGTACAGGAGCTAGCAAACAGAGCTGTAAACAGGGGAGTTTGAGTGGGAGTTCTGTTGGAGGAGAAGGTATTTGTGTACGTTTGGTTTTGTATTGGTAGTATGTGTATGTGTAGGGGCTTTGTGCTGGGAGAGAAGCTGAGCCCTGATTAGTGGCGGGGCTTCACTGACTAGGGGTCCTATAAAGGGAGCAGCCAGTCAGGCGGCGGCACGGACAGCTGCAGCAGCACAGGAGCTAGCAAACAGAGCTGTGAACAGGGGAGTTTTAGTGGGAGTTCTTTTGGAGGAGAAGGTATTTGTGTGTGTTTGGTTTTGTATTGGTGATATCTGTATGTGTAGGGCTTTTTGCTGGGAGAGAAGCTGAGCCCTGATTAGGGTGCAGGGCTTCAATAACCAGGGGTCCTATAAAGGTAGCAGCCAGTCAGGCAGCGGCACAGACAGCTGCAGTGGCACAGGAGCTTGCAAACTGAGCTGTAAACAGGGGAGTTTGAGTGGGAGTTCTGTTGGAGGAGAAGGTATTTGTGTGTGTGTTTGGTTTTGTATTGGTAGTATCTGTATGTGTAGAGGCTTGGAGGGGCTTTGTGCTGGGGGCGAAGCTGAGCCCTGATTAGGGGGCGGGGCTTCACTGACGAGGGGTCCTATAAAGGGAGCAGCCAGTAAGGCAGCGGTACAGGAGCTAGCAAACAGAGCTGTAAACAGGGGAGTTTGAGTGGGAGTTCTGTTGGAGGAGAAGGTATTTGACTGACTAGGGGTCCTATAAAGGTAGCAGCCAGTCTGGCAGCGGCACAGGAGCTAGCAAACAGAGGTGTAAACAGGGGACTTTGAGTGGGAGTTCTGTTGGAGGAAAAGGTATTTGTGTGTGTGTTTGTTTTTGTTTTGGTGGTATCTGTATGTGTAGGGGCTTTGTGCTGGGAGAGAAGCTGAGCCCTGATTAGGGGGCGGGGCTTCACTGATTATGGGTCCTATAAAGGGAGCAGCCAGTCAGGCAGCGGTACAGGAGCTAGCAAACAGAGCTGTAAACAAGCGAGTTTCAGTGGGAGTTCTGTTGGAGGAGAAGGTATTTGTGTGTGTTTGGTTTTGTGTTGGTGGTATCTGTATGTGTAGGGGCTTTGTGCTGGGAGAGAAGCTGAGCCCTGATTAGGGGGCGGGGCTTCACTGACGAGGGGTCCTATAAAGGGAGCAGCCAGTAAGGCAGCGGAACAGGAGCTAGCAAACACAGCTGTAAACAGGGGAGTTTGAGTGGGAGTTCTGTTGGAGGAGAAGGTATTTGTGTGTGCTTGGTTTTGTATTGGTGATATCTGTATGTGTAGGGGCTTTTTGCTGGAAGAGAAGCTGAGCCCTGATTAGGGTGCAGGGCTTCACTAACCAGGGGTCCTATAAAGGTAGCAGCCAGTCAGGCAGCGGCACAGACAGCTGCAGTGGCACAGGAGCTAGCAAACAGAGCTGTAAACAGGGGAGTTTGAGTGGGAGTTCTGTTGGAGGAGAAGGTATTTGTGTGTGTGTTTGGTTTTGTATTGGTAGTATCTGTATGTGTAGAGGCTTGGAGGGGCTTTGTGCTGGGAGAGAAGCTGAGCCCTGATTAGGGGGCGGGGCTTCACTGATTAGGGGTCCTATAAAGGTAGCAGCCAGTCAGGCAGCGGCACAGACAGCTGCAGTAGCACAGGAGCTTGCAAACTGAGCTGTAAACAGCGGAGTTTGAGTGGGAGTTCTGTTGGAGGAGAAGGTATTTGTGTTTGTTTGGTTTTGTATTGCTAGTATCTGTATGTGTAGAGGCTTGGAGGGGCTTTGTGCTGGGAGAGAAGCTGAGCCCTGATTAGGGGGCGGGGCTTCACTGACAAGGGGTCCTATAAAGGGAGCAGCCAGTCAGGCGGTGGCACGGACAGCTGCAGCGGCACAGGAGCTAGCAAACAGAGCTGTAAACAGGGGAGTTTGAGTGGGAGTTCTGTTGGACGAGAAGGTATTTGTGTGTTTGGTTTTGTATTGGTGGTATATGTATGTTTAGAGGCTTGGAGGGGCTTTGTGCTGGGAGAGAAGCTCAGCCCTGATTAGGGGGCGGGGCTTCACTGACGAGGGGTCCTATAAAGATAGCAGCCAGTCAGGCAGCGGCACAGGAGCTAGCAAACAGAGCTGTAAACAGGGGAGTTTGAGTGGGACTTCTGTTGGAGGAGAAGGTATTTGTGTGTGTTTGGTTTTGTATTTGTGGTATCTGTATGTGTAGGGGCTTTGTGCTCGGAGAAAAGCTGAGCCCTGATTAGGGGGCGGGGCTTCATTGACTAGGGGTCCTATAAAGGGAGCAGCCAGTCAGGCAGGGGGACAGATAGCTGCAGCGGAACAGGAGCTAGCAAACTGAGCTGTAAACAGGGGAGTTTGAGAGGGAGTTCTGTTGGAGGAGAAGGTATTTGTGTGTGTTTGGTTTTGTATTTGTGGTATCTGTATGTGTAGGGGCTTTGTGCTGGGAGAGAAGCTGAGCCCTGATTAGGGGGCGGGGCTTCACTGACTAGGGGTCCTATAAAGGGAGCAGCCAATCAGGCAGCTGCACAGACAGCTGCAGCGATACAGGAGCTAGCAAACAGAGCTGTAAACAGGGGAGTTTGAGTGGGAGTTCTGTTGGAGGAAAGGTATTTGTGTGTGTGTTTGGTTTTGTATTTGTGGTATCTGTATGTGTAGAGGCTTGGAGGGGCTTTGTGCTGGGAGAGAAGCTGAACCCTGATTAGGGGGCGGGGCTTCACTGACTAGGCGTCCTATAAAGGTACCAGCCAGTCATGCAGCGGCACAGACAGCTGCAGCGGCTCTGGAGCTCGCAAACAGAGCTGTAAACGGCAGTTTGAGTGGGAGTTCTGTTGGAGGAGAAGGCATTTGTGTGTGTGTTTGGTTTTGTATTGGTGATATCTGTGTGTGTAGAGGCTTGGAGGGGCTTTGTGCTGGGAGAGAAGCTGAGCCCTGATTAGTGGCGGGGCTTCACTGACTAGGGGTCCTATAAAGGGAGCAGCCAGTCAGGCGGCGGCACGGACAGCTGCAGCAGCACAGAAGCTAGCAAACAGAGCTGTAAACAGGGGAGTTTTAGTGGGAGTTCTGTTGGAGGAGAAGGTATTTGTGTGTGTTTGGTTTTGTATTGGTGATATCTGTATGTGTAGGGCTTTTTGCTGGGAGAGAAGCTGAGCCCTGATTAGGGTGCAGGGCTTCAATAACCAGGGGTCCTATAAAGGTAGCAGCCAGTCAGGCAGCGGCACAGACAGCTGCAGGGGCACAGGAGCTAGCAAACAGAGCTGTAAACAGGGGAGTTTGAGTGGGAGTTCTGTTCGAGGAGAAGGTATTTGTGTGTGTTTGGTTTTGTATTGGTGGTATCTGTATGTGTAGGGGCTTGGAGGGGCTTTGTGCTGGGGGCGAAGCTGAGCCCTGATTAGGGGGCGGGGCTTCACTGACGAGGGGTCCTATAAAGGGAGCAGCCAGTAAGGCAGCGGTACAGGAGCTAGCAAACAGAGCTGTAAACAGGGGAGTTTGAGTGGGAGTTCTGTTGGAGGAGAAGGTATTTGACTGACTAGGGGTCCTATAAAGGTAGCAGCCAGTCAGGCAGCGGCACAGACAGCTGCAGCGGCACAGGAGCTAGCAAACAGAGGTGTAAACAGGGGAGTTTGAGTGGGAGTTCTCTTGGAGGAGAAGGTATTTGTGTATGTTTGGTTTTGTATTGGTAGTATTTGTATGTGTAGAGGCTTGGAGGGGCTTTGTGCTGGGAGAGAAGCTGATTAGGGGGCGGGACTTCCCTGACTAGGGGTCCTATAAAGGTTGCAGCCAGTCAGGCAGCGGCACAGGAGCTAGCAAACAGAGGTGTAAACAGGGGACTTTGAGTGGGAGTTCTGTTGGAGGAGAAGGTATTTGTGTGTGTTTGGATTTGTATTGGTGGTATCTGTACGTGTAGGGGCTTTGTGCTGGGAGAGAAGCTGAGCCCTGATTAGGGGGCGGGGCTTCACTGACGAGGGGTCCTATAAAGGGAGCAGCCAGTCAGGCAGCTGCACAGACAGCTGCAGCGATACAGGAGCTAGCAAACAGAGCTGTAAACAGGGGAGTTGGAGTGGGAGTTCTGTTGGAGGAAAGGTATTTGTGTGTGCTTGGTTTTGTATTGGTAGTATCTGTATGTGCAGGGGCTTTGTGCTGGGAGAGAAGCTGAGCCCTGATTAGGGGGCGGGCCTTCGCTGACTAGGGGTCTTATGAAGGTAGCCGCCAGTCAGGCAGTGGAACAGACAGCTGCAGGGGCACAGGAGCTAGCAAACAGAGCTGTAAACAGGGGAGTTTGAGTGGGAGTTCTGTTGGAGGAGAAGGTATTTGTGTGTGTTTCGTTTCGTATTGGTGGTATCTGTATGTGTAGGGGCTTTGTGCTGGGAGAGAAGCTGAGCCCTGATTAGGGGGCGGGGCTTCACTGACTAGGGGTCCTATGAAGGGAGCAGCCAGTCAGGCAGCGGCACAGGAGCTAGCAAACAGAGCTGTAAACAGGGGACTTTGAGTGGGAGTTCTCTTGGAGGAGAAGGTATTTGTGTTTGTTTTTTGTATTGGTAGTATTTGTATGTGTAGAGGCTTGGAGGGGCTTTGTGCTGGGAGAGAAGCTGAGCCCTGATTAGGGGGCGGGGCTTCCCTGACTAGGGGTCCTATAAAGGTAGCAGCCAGTCAGGCAGCGGCACAGGAGCTAGCAAACAGAGCTGTAAACAGAGGAGTTTGAGTGGGAGTTCTGTTGGAGGAGAAGGTATTTGTGTGTGCTTGGTTTTGTATTGGTAGTATCTGTATGTGTAGGGGCTTTGTGATGGGAGAGAAGCTGAGCCCTGATTAGGGGGCGGGGTTTCACTGACTAGGGGTCCTATAAAGGTACCAGCCAGTCAGGCAGCGGCACAGACAGCTGCAGCGGCACTGGAGCTAGCAAACCGAGCTGTAAACGGCAGTTTGAGTCGGAGTTCTGTTGGAGGAGAAGTCATTTGTGTGTGTGTTTGGTTTTGTATTGGTGGTATCTGTGTGTGTAGAGGCTTGGAGCGGCTTTGTGCTGGGAGAGAAGATGAGCCCTGATTAGTGGGCGGGGCTTCACTGACTAGGGGTCCTATAAAGGGAGCAGCCAGTCAGGCGGCGGAACGGACAGCTGCAGCGGTACAGGAGCTAGCAAACAGAGCTGTAAACAGGGGAGTTTGAGTGGGAGTTCTGTTGGAGGAGAAGGTATTTGTGTGTGTTTGGTTTTGTGTTGGTGGTATCTGTATGTGTAGGGGCTTTGTGCTGGCAGAGAAGCTGAGCCCTGATTAGGGGGCGGGGCTTCATTGACGAGGGGTCCTATAAGGGAGCAGCCAGTCAGGCGGCGGCACGGACAGCTGCAGCCGTACAGGAGCTAGCAAACAGAGCTGTAAACAGGGGAGATAGAGTGGGAGTTCTGTTGGAGGAGAAGGTATTTGTGTGTGTGTTTGGTCTTGTATTGGCAGTATCTGTATGTGTAGAGGCTTGGAGGGGCTTTGTGCTGGGAGCGAAGCTGAGCCCTGATTAGGGGGCGGGGCTTCACTGACTAGGGGTCCTATAAAGGTAGCAGCCAGTCAGTCAGCGGAACAGGAGCTAGCAAACAGAGCTGTAAACAGGGGAGTTTGAGAGGGAGTTCTGTTGGAGCAGAAGGTATTTGTGTTTGTTTGGTTTTGTATTGGTAGTATCTGTATGTGTAGAGGCTTGGAGGGGCTTTGTGCTGGGAGAGAAGCTGAGCCCTGATTGGGGGCGGGGCTTCCCTGACTAGGGTCCTATATAGGCACCAGCCAGTCAGGCAGCGGCACAGACAGCTGCAGCGGCACTGGAGCTAGCAAATAGAGCTGTAAACAGGGGAGTTTGAGTGGGAGTTCTGTTTGAGGAGAAGGTATTTGTGTGTGTGTTTGGTTTTGTATTGGTGCTATCTGTATTTGTAGAGGCTTGGAGGAGCTTTGTGCTGGGAGAGAAGCTGAGCCCTGATGAGGGGTCGGGGCTTCGCTGACTAGGGGTCCTATGATTGTAGCAGCCAGTCAGGCAGCGTCACAGACATCTGCAGGGTCACAGGAGCTAGCAAACAGAGCTGTAAACAGGGGAGTTTGAGTGGGAGTTCTCTTGGAGGAGAAGGTATTTGTGTGTGTTTGGTTTTGTATTTGTAGTATTTGTATGTGTAGAGGCTTGGATGGGCTTTGTGCTGGGAGAGAAGCTGAGCCCTGATTAGGGGGCGGGGCTTCCCTGACTAGGGGTCCTATTAAGGTAGCAGCCAGTCAGGCAGCGGCACAGGAGCTAGCAAACAGAGCTGTAAACAGGGGACTTTGAGTGGGAGTTCTCTTGGAGGAGAAGGTATTTGTGTTCGTTTTTTGTATTGGTAGTATTTGTATGTGTAGAGGCTTGGAGGGGCTTTGTGCTGGGAGAGAAGATGAGCCCTGATTAGGGGGCGGGGCTTTACTGACGAGGGGTCCTATAAAGGGAGCAGCCAGTAAGGCAGCGGTACAGGAGCTAGCAAACAGAGCTGTAAACAGGGGAGTTTGAGTGGGAGTTCTGTTGGAGGAGAAGGTATTTGTGTGTGCTTGGTTTTGTATTGGTAGTATCTGTATGTGTAGGGGCTTTGTGCTGGAAGAGAAGCTGAGCCCTGATTAGGGGGCGGGGCTTCACTGACTAGGGGTCCTATAAAGGTACCAGCCACTCAGGCAGCGGCACAGACAGCTGCAGCGGCACTGGAGCTAGCAAACCGAGCTGTAAACGGGAGTTTGAGTGGGAGTTCTGTTGGAGGAGAAGGCATTTGTGTGTGTGTTTGGTTTTGTATTGGTGGTATCTGTGTGTGTAGAGGCTTGGAGGGGCTTTGTGCTGGGAGAGAAGCTGAGCCCTGATTAGTGGGCGGGGCTTCACTGACTAGGGGTCCTATAAAGGGAGCAGCCAGTCAGGCGGCGGCACGGACAGCTGCAGCCGTACAGGAGCTAGCAAACAGAGCTGTAAAAAGGGGAGATTGAGTGGGAGTTCTGTTGGAGGAGAAGGTATTTGTGTGTGTGTTTGGTCTTGTATTGGCAGTATCTGTATGTGTAGAGGCTTGGAGGGGCTTTGTGCTGGGAGCGAAGCTGAGCCCTGATTAGGGGGCGGGGCTTCACTGACTAGGGGTCCTATAAAGGTAGCAGCCAGTCAGGCAGCGGAACAGGAGCTAGCAAACAGAGCTGTAAACAGGGGAGTTTGAGTGGGAGTTCTGTTGGAGGAGAAGGTATTTGTGTGTGTTTGGTTTTGTATTGGTGGTATCTGTATTTGTAGAGGCTTGGAGGAGCTTTGTGCTGGGAGAGAAGCTGAGCCCTGATGAGGGGACGGGGCTTCGCTAACTAGGGGTTCTATGATTGTAGCAGCCTGTCAGGCAGCGTCACAGACACCGGCAGGGGCACAGGAGCTAGCAAACAGAGCTGTAAACAGGGGAGTTTGAGTGGGAGTTCTGTTGGAGGAAAGGTATTTTTGTGTGTTTGGTTTTGTATTGGTGGTATCTGTACGTGTAGGGGCTTTGTGCTGGGAGAGAAGCTGAGCCCTGATTAGGGGGCGGGGCTTCACTGACTATGGGTCCTATAAAGGGAGCAGCCAGTCAGGCAGCGACACAGACAGCTGCAGCGGTACAGGAGCTAGCAAACAGAGCTGTAAACAGGCGAGTTTGAGTGGGAGTTCTGTTGGAGGAGAAGGTATTTGTGTGTGCTTGGTTTTGTATTGGTAGTATCTGTATGTGCAGGGGCTTTGTGCTGGGAGAGAAGCTGAGCCCTGATTAGGGGGCGGGGCTTCACTGACTATGGGTCCTATAAAGGGAGCAGCCAGTCAGGCAGCGGCACAGACAGCTGCAGCGGGTCTGGAGCTAGCAAAAAGAGCTGTAAACGGGAGTTTGAGTGGGAGTTCTGTTGGAGGAGAAGGCATTTGTGTGTGTGTTTGGTTTTGTATTGGTGATATCTGTGTGTGTAGAGGCTTGGAGGGGCTTTGTGCTGGGAGAGAAGATGAGCCCTGATTAGGGGGCGGGCCTTCGCTGACTAGGGGTCTTATGAAGGTAGCCGCCAGTCAGGCAGTGGAACAGACAGCTGCAGGGGCACAGGAGCTAGCAAACAGAGCTGTAAACAGGGGAGTTTGAGTGGGAGTTCTGTTGGAGGAGAAGGTATTTGTGTGTGTTTCGTTTCGTATTGGTGGTATCTGTATGTGTAGGGGCTTTGTGCTGGGAGAGAAGCTGAGCCCTGATTAGGGGGCGGGGCTTCACTGACTAGGGGTCCTATGAAGGGAGCAGCCAGTCAGGCAGCGACACAGACAGCTGCAGCGGTACAGGAGCTAGCAAACAGAGCTGTAAACAGGGGAGTTTGAGTGGGAGTTCTGTTGGAGGAGAAGGTATTTGTGTGTGTTTGGTTTTGTGTTGGTGGTATCTGTATGTGTAGGGGCTTTGTGTTGGGAGAGAACCTGAGCCCTTATTAGGGGGCGGGGCTTCCCTGACTAGGGGTCCTATAAAGGTAACAGCCAGTCAGGCAGCAGCACAGGAGCTAGCAAACAGAGCTGTAAACAGGGGAGTTTGAGTGGGAGTTCTGTTGGAGGAGAAGGTATTTGTGTGTGCTTGGTTTTGTATTGGTGATATCTGTATGTGTAGGGGCTTTTTGCTGGAAGAGAAGCTGAGCCCTGATTAGGGTGCAGGGCTTCACTAACCAGGGGTCCTATAAAGGTAGCAGCCAGTCAGGCAGCGGCACAGACAGCTGCAGTGGCACAGGAGCTTGCAAACTGAGCTGTAAACAGGGGAGTTTGAGTGGGAGTTCTGTTGGAGGAGAAGGTATTTGTGTGTGTGTTTGGTTTTGTATTGGTAGTATCTGTATGTGTAGAGGCTTGGAGGGGCTTCGTGCTGGGAGAGAAGCTGAGCCCTGATTAGGGGGCGGGGCTTCCCTGACTAGGGGTCCTATAAAGGTAGCAGCCAGTCAGGCAGCGGCACAGGAGCTAGCAAACAGAGCTGTAAACAGGGGACTTTGAGTGGGAGTTCTCTTGGAGGAGAAGGTATTTGTGTTTGTTTTTTGTATTGGTAGTATTTGTATGTGTAGAGGCTTGGAGGGGCTTTGTGCTGGGAGAGAACCTGAGCCCTGATTAGGGGGCGGGGCTTCACTGATTAGGGGTCCTATAAAGGTAGCAGCCAGTCAGGCAGCGGCACAGACAGCTGCAGTAGCACAGGAGCTTGCAAACTGAGCTGTAAACAGCGGAGTTTGAGTGGGAGTTCTGTTGGAGGAGAAGGTATTTGTGTGTGTTTGGTTTTGTGTTGGTGGTATCTGTATGTGTAGGGGCTTTGTGCTGGCAGAGAAGCTGAGCCCTGATTAGGGGGCGGGGCTTCATTGACGAGGGGTCCTATAAGGGAGCAGCCAGTCAGGCGGCGGCACGGACAGCTGCAGCCGTACAGGAGCTAGCAAACAGAGCTGTAAAAAGGGGAGATTGAGTGGGAGTTCTGTTGGAGGAGAAGGTATTTGTGTGTGTGTTTGGTCTTGTATTGGTAGTATCTGTATGTGTAGAGGCTTGGAGGGGCTTTGTGCTGGGAGCGAAGCTGAGCCCTGATTAGGGGGCGGGGCTTCACTGACTAGGGGTCCTATAAAGGTAGCAGCCAGTTAGGCAGCGGAACAGGAGCTAGCAAACTGAGCTGTAAACAGGGGAGTTTGAGAGGGAGTTCTGTTGGAGGAGAAGGTATTTGTGTGTGTGTTTGGTTTTGTATTGTTAGTATCTGTATGTGCAGGGGTTTGTGCTGGGAGAGAAGCTGAGCCCTGATTAGGGGGCGGGGTTTCACTGACTAGGGGTCCTATAAAGGTAGCAGCCAGTCAGGCAGCAGCACAGGAGCTAGCAAACAGAGCTGTAAACAGGGGAGATAGAGTGGGAGTTCTGTTGGAGGAGAAGGTATTTTTGTGTGTGTTTGGTCTTGTATTGGCAGTATCTGTATGTGCAGAGGCTTGGAGGGGCTTTGTGCTGGGAGCGAAGCTGAGCCCTGATTAGGGGGCGGGGCTTCACTGACTAGGGGTCCTATAAAGGTAGCAGCCAGTCAGTCAGCGGAACAGGAGCTAGCAAACAGAGCTGTAAACAGGGGAGATAGAGTGGGAGTTCTGTTGGAGGAGAAGGTATTTGTGTGTGTGTTTGGTTTTGTATTGGTGGTATCTGTATTTGTAGAGGCTTGGAGGAGCTTTGTGCTGGGAGAGAAGCTGAGCCCTGATGAGGGGTCGGGGCTTCGCTGACTAGGGGTCCTATGATTGTAGCAGCCAGTCAGGCAGCGTCACAGACATCTGCAGCGGCACAGGAGCTAGCAAACAGAGCTGTAAACAGGGGACTTTGAGTGGGAGTTCTCTTGGAGGAGAAGGTATTTGTGTTTGTTTTTTGTATTGGTAGTATTTGTATGTGTAGAGGCTTGGAGGGGCTTTGTGCTGGGAGAGAAGATGAGCCCTGATTAGGGGGCGGGGCTTTACTGAGGAGGGGTCCTATAAAGGGAGCAGCCAGTAAGGCAGCGGTACAGGAGCTAGCAAACAGAGCTGTAAACAGGGGAGTTTGAGTGGGAGTTCTGTTGGAGGAGAAGGTATTTGTGTGTGCTTGGTTTTGTATTGGTAGTATGTGTATGTGTAGGGGCTTTGTGCTGGAAGAGAAGCTGAGCCCTGATTAGGGGGCGGGGCTTCACTGACTAGGGGTCCTATAAAGGTACCAGCCACTCAGGCAGCGGCACAGACAGCTGCAGCGGCACTGGAGCTAGCAAACCGAGCTGTAAACGGGAGTTTGAGTGGGACTTCTGTTGGAGGAGAAGGCATTTGTGTGTGTGTTTGGTTTTGTATTGGTGGTATCTGTGTGTGTAGAGGCTTGGAGGGGCTTTGTGCTGGGAGAGAAGCTGAGCCCTGATTAGTGGGCGGGGCTTCACTGACTAGGGGTCCTATAAAGGGAGCAGCCAGTCAGGCGGCGGCACGGACAGCTGCAGCCGTACAGGAGCTAGCAAACAGAGCTGTAAAAAGGGGAGATTGAGTGGGAGTTCTGTTGGAGGAGAAGGCATTTGTGTGTGTGTTTGGTTTTGTATTGGTAGTATCTGTATGTGTAGAGGCTTGGAGGGGCTTTGTGCTGGGAGCGAAGCTGAGCCCTGATTAGGGGGCGGGGCTTCACTGACTAGGGTCCTATAAAGGCACCAGCCAGTCAGGCAGCGGCACAGACAGCTGCAGCGTCACTGGAGCTAGCAAATAGGGCTGTAAACAGGGGAGTTTGAGTGGGAGTTCTGTTGGAGGAGAAGGTATTTGTGTGTGTTTGGTTTTGTATTGGTGGTATCTGTATTTGTAGAGGCTTGGAGGAGCTTTGTGCTGGGAGAGAAGCTGAGCCCTGATGAGGGGACGGGGCTTCGCTAACTAGGGGTCCTATGATTGTAGCAGCCTGTCAGGCAGCGTCACAGACACCTGCAGGGGCACAGGAGCTAGCAAACAGAGCTGTAAACAGGGGAGTTGGAGTGGGAGTTCTGTTGCAGGAGAAGGTATTTGTGTGTGTTTGGTTTTGTATTGGTGGTATCTGTATGTGTAGGGGCTTTGTGCTGTTAGAGAAGCTGAGCCCTGATTAGGGGGCGGGCTTCACTGACGAGGGGTCCTATAAAGGGAGCAGCCAGTCAGGCAGCTGCACAGACAGCTGCAGCGATACAGGAGCTAGCAAACAGAGCTGTAAACAGGGGAGTTTGAGTGGGAGTTCTGTTGGAGGAGAAGGCATTTGTGTGTGTGTTTGGTTTTGTATTGGTGGTATCTGTATGTGTAGAGGCTTGGAGGGGCTTTGTGCTGGGAGAGAAGATGAGCCCTGATTAGGGGGCGGGGCTTCACTGACTAGGGGTCCTATAAAGGTAGCAGCCAGTCAGGCAGCGGCACAGACAGCTGCAGCGGCACTGGAGCTAGCAAACAGAGCTGTAAACAGGGGAGTTTGGGTGGGAGTTCTGTTGGAGGAGAAGGTATTTGTGTGTGTTTCGTTTTGTATTGGTAGTATCTGTATGTGTAGGGTCTTTGTGCTGGGAGAAAAGCTGAGCCCTGATTAGGGGGCGGGGCTTCACTGACTAGGGGTCCTATAAAGGTAGCAGCCCGTCAGGCAGCGGCACAGGAGCTAGCAAACAGAGCTGTAAACAGGGGAGTTTGAGTGGGACTTCTGTTGGAGGAGAAGGTATTTGTGTGTGTGTTTGGTACTGTATTGGTAGTATCTGTATGTGTAGAGGCTTGGAGGGGCTTTGTGCTGGGAGCGAAGCTGAGCCCTGATTAGGGGGCGGGTATTCATTGACTAGGGGTCCTATAAAGGGAGCAGCCAGTCAGGCAGGGGCACAGACAGCTGCAGCGGAACAGGAGCTAGCAAACAGAGCTGTAAACAGGGGAGTTTGAGCGGGAGTTCTGTTCGAGGAGAAGCTATTTGTGTGTGTTTGGTTTTGTATTGGTAGTATTTGTATGTGTAGAGGCTTGGAGGGGCTTTGTGCTGGGAGAGAAGCTGAGCCCTTATTAGGGGGCGGGGCTTCACTGACTAGGGGTCCTATAAAGGTAGCAGCCAGGCAGGCAGCGGCACAGACAGCTGCAGCGGCACAGGAGCGAGCAAACAGAGCTGTAAACAGGGGAGTTTGAGTGGGAGTTGTGTTGGAGGAGAAGGTATTTGTGTGTGTTTGGTTTTGTATTGGTAGTATTTGTATGTGTAGAGGCTTGGAGGGGCTCTGTGCTGGGAGAGAAGCTGAGCCCTGATTAGGGGGCGGGGCTTCACTGACTAGGGGTTCTATAAAGGGAGTTGTGTTGGAGGAGAAGGTATTTGTGTGTTTGGTTTTGTATTGGTAGTGTCTGTATGAGTAGAGGCTTTGTGCTGGGAGAGAATCTGAGCCCTGATTAGGGGGCGGGGCTTCCCTGACTAGGGGTCCTATAAAGGTACCAACCAGTCAGGCAGCGGCACAGACAGCTGCAGCGGCACTGGAGCTAGCAAATAGAGCTGTAAACAGGGGAGTTTGAGTGGGAGTTCTGTTTGAGGAGAAGGTATTTGTGTGTGTGTTTGGTTTTGTATTGGTGGTATCTGTATTTGTAGAGGCTTGGAGGGGCTTTGTGCTGGGAGAGAAGCTGAGCCCTGATTAGGGGGCGGGGCTTCGCTGACTAGGGGTCCTATGATTGTAGCAGCCAGTCAGGCAGCGTCACAGACAGCTGCAGGGGCACAGGAGCTTGCAAACAGAGCTGTAAACAGGGGAGTTTGAGTGGGAGTTCTGTTGGAGGAGAAGGTATTTGTGTGTGTTTGGTTTTGCATTGGTAGTATCTGTATGTGTAGAGGCTTGTGGGTGCTTTGTACTGGGAGAGAAGCTGAGCCCTGATTAGGGGATGGGGCTTGACTGACTACGGGTCCTGTAAAGGTAGCAGCTGGTCAGGCAGCGGCACAGACAGCTAGCAAACAGAGCTGTAAACGGGAGAGTTAGAGTGGGAGTTCTGCTGGAGGAGAAGGTACTTTTGTGTGTTTGGTTTTGTATTGGTGGTATCTGTATGTGTAGGGGCTTTGTGCTGGGAGAGAAGCTGAGCCCTGATTAGGGGGCGGGGCTTCCCTGACTAGGGGTCCTATAAAGGTAGCAGCCAGTCAGGCAGCGGCACAGGAGCTAGCAAACAGAGCTGTAAACAGGGGAGTTTGAGTGGGAGTTCTGCTGGAGGAGAAGGTATTTGTGTGTGCTTGGTTTTGTATTGGTAGTATCTGTATGTGTAGGGGCTTTGTGCTGGGAGAGAAGCTGAGCCCTGATTAGCGGGCGGGGCTTCACTGACGAGGGGTCCTATAAAGGGAGCAGCCAGTCAGGCAGCGGCACAGACAGCTGCAGCGGCACTGGAGCTAGCAAATAGAACTGTAAACAGGGGAGTTTGAGTGGGAGTTCTGTTGGAGGAGAAGGTATTTGTGTTTGTGTTTGGTTTTGTATTGGTGGTATCTGTATGTGTAGAGGCTTGGAGGGGCTTTGTGCTGGGAGAGAAGCTGAGCCCTGATTAGGGGGCGGGGCTTCACTGACGAGGGGTCCTGTAAAGGGAGCAGCCAGTCAGGCAGCGACACAGACAGCTGCAGCGTTACAGGAACTAGCAAACAGAGCTGTAAACAGGGGAGTTTGAGTGGGAGTTCTGTTGGAGGAGAAGGTATTTGTGTGCGTGTTTGGTTTTGTATTGGTAGTATCTGTATGTGTAGAGGCTTGGAGGGGCTTTGTGCTGGGAGCGAAGCTGAGCCCTGATTAGGGGGCGGGGCTTCACTGACGAGGGGTCCTATAAAGGTAGCAGCCAGTCAGGCAGTGGCACAGAGCTAGCAAACAGAGCTGTAAACAGGGGAGTTTGAGTGGGAGTTCTGTTGGAAGAGAAGGTATTTGTGTGTGTTTGGTTTTGTGTTGGTAGTATCTGTATGTGTAGAGGCTTTGTGCTGGGAGAGAAGGTGAGGCCTGATAAGGGGGCGGGGCTTCACTGACTAGGCGTCCTATAAAGGTAGCAGCCAGTCAGGCAGCGGCACAGCAGCTAGCAAACAGAGCTGTAAACACGGGAGTTTGAGTGGGAGTTCTGTTGGAGGAGAAGGTATTTGTGTTTGTTTGGTTTTGTATTGGTAGTATCTGTATGTGTAGAGGCTTGGAGGGGCTTTGTGCTGGGAGCGAAGCTGAGCCCTGATTAGGGGGCGGGGCTTCACTGACGAGGGGTCCTATAAAGGGAGCAGCCAGTCAGGCAGCGACACGGACAGCTGCAGCAGTACAGGAGCTAGCAAACAGAGCTGTAAATAGGGGAGTTTGAGTGGGAGTTCTGTTGGAGGAGAAGGTATTTGTGTGTGCTGGTTTTGTGTTGGTGGTATCTGTATGTGTAGGGGCTTTGTGCTGGGAGAGAAGCTGAGCTGTGATTAGGGGGCGGGGCTTCACTGACTAGGGGTCCTATAAAGGGAGCAGCCAGTCAGGCAGCGGCACAGAAGCTAGCAAACAGAGCTGTAAACAGGGGAGTTTGAGTGGGAGTTCTGTTGGAAGAGAAGGTATTTGTGTGTGTTTGGATTTGTTTTGGTAGTATCTGTATGTGTAGGGGCTTTTTGCTGGGAGAGAAGCTGAGCCGTGATTAGGGTGCGGGGCTTCACTGACCAGGGGTCCTATGAGGGTAGCAGCCAGTCAGGCAGCGGCACAGACAGCTGCAGTGGCACAGGAGCTTGCAACCTGAGCTGTAAACAGGGGAGTTTGAGTGGGAGTTCTGTTGAAGGAGAAGGTATTTGTGTGTGTTTGGTTTTGTATTGGTGGTATCTGTATGTGTAGGGGCTGTGTGCTGGGAGAGAAGCTGAGCCCTGATTAGGGGGCGGGGCTTCATTGACGAGGGGTCCTATAAAGGGAGCAGCCAGTCAGGCAGCGGAACAGGAGCTAGCAAACTGAGCTGTAAACAGGGGAGTTTGAGTGGAAGTTCTGTTGGAGGAGAAGGTATTTGTCTGTGTTTGGTTTTGTGTTGGTGGTATCTGTATGTGTAGGGGCTTTGTGCTGGGAGAGAAGCTGAGCCCTGATTAGGGGGCGGGGCTTCATTGACGAGGGGTCCTATAAAGGGAGCAGCCAGTCAGGCAGCGGCACAGACAGCTGCAGCGGTAAAGGAGCTTGCAAACTGAGCTGTAAACAGGGGAGTTTGAGTGGGAGTTCTGTTGGAGGAAAGGTATTTGTGTGTGTGTTTGGTTTTGTATTAGTGGTATCTGTATGTGTAGAGGCTTGGAGGGGCTTTGTGCTGGGAGAGAAGCTGAGCCCAGAGTAGGGGTCGGGGCTTCACTGACGAGGGGTCCTATAAAGGGAGCAGCCAGTCAGGCAGCGAGAGAGACGGCTGCAGCGGTAAAGGAGCTAGCAAACAGAGCTGAAAACAGGGGAGTTTGAGTGGGAGTTCTGTTGGAGGAGAAGGTATTTGTGTGTGTGTTTGGTTTTGTATTGGTAGTATCTGTATGTGTAGAGGCTTGGAGGGGCTTTGTGCTGGGGGCGAAGCTGAGCCCTGATTAGGGGGCGGGGCTTCACTGACTATGGGTCCTATAAAGGGAGCAGCCAGTCAGGTAGCGACACAGACAGCTGCAGCGGTACAGGAGCTAGCAAACAGAGCTGTAAACAAGCGAGTTTGAGTGGGAGTTCTGTTGGAGGAGAAGGTATTTGTGTGCGTTTGGTTTTGTGTTGGTGGTATCTGTATTTGTAGGGGCTTTGTGCTGGGAGAGAAGCCTAGACCTGATTAGGGGGCGGGGCTTCACTGACGAGGGGTCCTATAAAGGGAGCAGCCAGTCAGGCAGCGGTACAGGAGCTAGCAAACAGAGCTGTAAACAGGGGAGTTTGAGTGGGAGTTCTGTTGGAGGAGAAGGTATTTGTGTGTGTTTGGTTTTGCATTGGTAGTATCTGTATGTGTAGAGGCTTGGAGGGGCTTTGTGCTGGGAGAGAAGCTGAGCCCTGATTAGGGGGCGGGGCTTCCCTGACTAGGGGTCCTATAAAGGTAGCAGCCAGTCAGGCAGCGGCACAGGAGCTAGCAAACAGAGCTGTAAACAGGGGAGTTTGAGTGGGAGTTCTGTTGGAGGAGAAGGTATTTGTGTGTGTTTGGTTTTGTATTGGTAGTATCTGTATGTGTAGGGGCTTGGAGGGGCTTTGTGCTGGGAGAGAAGCTGAGCCCTGATTAGGGGGCGGGTCTTCACTGACTAGGGGTCCTATAAAGGGAGCAGCCAGTCAGGCGGCGGCACGGACAGCTGCAGCAGCACAGCAGCTAGCAAACAGAGCTGTAGACAGGGGAGTTTGAGTGGGAGTTCTTTTGGAGGAGAAGGTATTTGTGTTTGTTTGGTTTTGTATTCCTAGTATCTGTATGTGTAGAGGCTTGGAGGGGCTTTGTGCTGGGAGAGAAGCTGAGCCCTGATTAGGGGGCGGGTCTTCACTGACTAGGGGTCCTATAAAGGGAGCAGCCACTCAGGCAGCGGCACAGACAGCTGCAGTGGCGCAGGAGCTTGCAAACTGAGCTGTAAACAGGGGAGTTTGAGTGGGAGTTCTGTTGGAGGAGAAGGTATTTGTGTTTGTTTGGTTTTGTATTGGTAGTATCTGTATGTGTAGGGGCTTGGAGGGGCTTTGTGCTGGGAGAGAAGCTGAGCCCTGATTAGGGGGCGGGGCTTCCCTGATTAGGGGTCCTATAAAGGTAGCAGCCAGTCAGGCAGCGGCACAGGAGCTAGCAAACAGAGCTGTAAACAGGGGAGTTTGAGTGGGAGTTCTGTTGGAGGAGAAGGTATTTGTGTGTGTTTGGTTTTGTATTGGTAGTATCTGTATGTGTAGGGGCTTTGTGCTGGGAGAGAAGCTGAGCCCTGATTAGGGGGCGGGGTTTCACTGACTAGGGGTCCTATAAAGGTACCAGCCAGTCATGCAGCGGCACAGACAGCTGCAGCGGCCTTGGAGCTAGCAAACAGAGCTGTAAACGGGAGTTGGAGTGGGAGTTCTGTTGGAGGAGAAGACATTTGTGTGTGTGTTTGGTTTTGTATTGGTGGTATCTGTTTGTGTAGAGGCTTGGAGGGGCTTTGTGCTGGGAGAGAAGCTGAGCCCTGATTAGGGGGCGGGGCTTCCCTGACTAGGGGTCCTATAAAGGTAGCAGCCAGTCAGGCAGCGGCACAGGAGCTAGCAAACAGAGCTGTAAACAGGGGAGTTTGAGTGGGTCTTCTGTTGGAGGAGAAATTATTTGTGTGTGTTTGGTTTTGTATTGGTAGTATCTGTATGTGTAGGGGCTTTGTGCTGGGAGAAAAGCTGAGCCCTGATTAGGGGGCGGGGCTTCACTGACTAGGGGTCCTATAAAGGGAGCAGCCAGTCAGGCAGGGGCACAGATAGCTGCAGCGGAACAGGAGCTAGCAAACTGAGCTGTAAACAGGGGAGTTTGAGAGGGAGTTCTGTTGTAGGAGAAGGTATTTGTGTGTGTTTGGTCTTGTATTTGTGGTATCTGTATGTGTAGGGGCTTTGTGCTGGGAGAGAAGCTGAGCCCTGATTAGGGGGCGGGGCTTCACTGACTAGGGGTCCTATAACGGGAGCAGGCAATCAGGCAGCTGCACAGACAGCTGCAGCGATACAGGAGCTAGCAAACAGAGCTGTAAACAGGGGAGTTTGAGTGGGAGTTCTGTTGGAGGAAAGGTATTTGTGTGTGTGTTTGGTTTTGTATTGGTGGTATCTGTATGTGTACAGGCGTAGAGGGGTTTTGTGCTGGGAGAGAAGCTGAGCCCTGATTAGGGGGCGGGGCTTCACTGACGAGGGGTCCTATAAAGGGAGCAGCCAGTCAGGCAGCGACACAGAGAGCTGCAGCGGTACAGGAGCTAGCAAACAGAGCTGTAAACGGGAGTTTGAGTGGGAGTTCTGTTGGAGGAGAAGGCATTTGTGTGTGTGTTTGGTTTTGTATTGGTGGTATCTGTGTGTGTAGAGGCTTGGAGGGGCTTTGTGCTGGGAGAGAAGATGAGCCCTGATTAGGGGGCGGGCCTTCGCTGACGAGGGGTCCTACAAAGGGAGCAGCCAGTCAGGCAGCGACACAGAGCGCTGCAGCGGTACAGGAGCTAGCAAACAGAGCTGTAAACAGGGGAGTTTGAGTGGGAGTTCTGTTGGAGGAGAAGGTATTTGTGTGTGTTTGGTTTTGTGTTGGTGGTATCTGTATGTGTAGGGGCTTTGTGCTGGGAGAGAACCTGAGCCCTTATTAGGGGGCGGGGCTTCCCTGACTAGGGGTCCTATAAAGGTAGCAGCCAGTCAGGCAGCAGCACAGGAGCTAGCAAACAGAGCTGTAAACAGGGGAGTTTGAGTGGGAGTTCTGTTGGAGGAGAAGGTATTTGTGTGTGTTTGGTTTTGTGTTGGTGGTATCTGTATGTGTAGGGGCTTTGTGCTGGGAGAGAACCTGAGCCCTTATTAGGGGGCGGGGCTTCACTAACCAGGGGTCCTATAAAGGTAGCAGCCAGTCAGGCAGCGGCACAGACAGCTGCAGTGGCACAGGAGCTTGCAAACTGAGCTGTAAACAGGGGAGTTTGAGTGGGAGTTCTGTTGGAAGAGAAGGTATTTGTGTGTGCTTGGTTTTGTATTGGTAGTATCTGTATGTGTAGGGGCTTTGTGATGGGAGAGAAGCTGAGCCCTGATTAGGGGGCGGGGTTTCACTGACTAGGGGTGCTATAAAGGTACCAGCCAGTCAGGCAGCGGCACAGACAGCTGCAGCGGCACTGGAGCTAGCAAACCGAGCTGTAAACGGCAGTTTGAGTCGGAGTTCTGTTGGAGGAGAAGTCATTTGTGTGTGTGTTTGGTTTTGTATTGGTGGTATCTGTGTGTGTAGAGGCTTGGAGCGGCTTTGTGCTGGGAGAGAAGATGAGCCCTGATTAGGGGGCGGGCCTTCGCTGACTAGGGGTCCTATGAAGGTAGCCGCCAGTCAGGCAGCGTCACAGACAGCTGCAGGGGCACAGGAGCTAGCAAACAGAGCTGTAAACAGGGGAGTTTGAGTGTGAGTTCTGTTGGAGGAGAAGGTATTTGTGTGTGTTTGGTTTTGTATTGGTAGTATGTGTATGTGTAGGGGCTTTGTGCTGGGAGAGAAGCTGAGCCCTGATTAGGGGGCGGTGTTTCACTGACTGGGGGTCCTATAAAGTTAGCAGCCAGTCAGGCAGCGGCACAGGAGCTAGCAAACAGAGCTGTAAACAGGGGACTTTGAGTGGGAGTTCTGTTGGAGGAGAAGGTATTTGTGTTTGTTTTTTGTATTGGTAGTATTTGTATGTGTTGAGGCTTGGAGGGGCTTTGTGCTGGGAGAGAACCTGAGCCCTGATTAGGGGGCGGGGCTTCACTGATTAGGGGTCCTATAAAGGTAGCAGCCAGTCAGGCAGCGGCACAGACAGCTGCAGTAGCACAGGAGCTTGCAAACTGAGCTGTAAACAGCGGAGTTTGAGTGGGAGTTCTGTTGGAGGAGAAGTTATTTGTGTTTGTTTGGTTTTGTATTGCTAGTATCTGTATGTGTAGAGGCTTGGAGGGGCTTTGTGCTGGGAGAGAAGCTGAGCCCTGATTAGGGGGCTGGGCTTCACTGACAAGGGGTCCTATAAAGGGAGCAGCCAGTCAGGCGGTGGCACGGACAGCTGCAGCGGCACAGGAGCTAGCAAACAGAGCTGTAAACAGGGGAGTTTGAGTGGGAGTTCTCTTGGAGGAGAAGGTATTTGTGTGTGTTTGGTTTTGTATTTGTGGTATCTGTATGTGTAGGGGCTTTGTGCTGGGAGAGAAGCTGAGCCCTGATTAGGGGGCGGGGCTTCACTGACTAGGCGTCCTATAAAGGTACCAGCCAGTCATGCAGCGGCACAGACAGCTGCAGCGGCTCTGGAGCTCGCAAACAGAGCTGTAAACGGGAGTTTGAGTGGGAGTTCTGTTGGAGGAGAAGGCATTTGTGTGTGTGTTTGGTTTTGTATTGGTGGTATCTGTGTGTGTAGAGGCTTGGAGGGGCTTTGTGCTGGGAGAGAAGCTGAGCCCTGATTAGGGGGCGGGCCTTTGCTGACTAGGGGTCTTATGAAGGTAGCCGCCAGTCAGGCAGCGTCACAGACAGCTGCAGGGGCACAGGAGCTAGCAAACAGAGCTGTAAACAGGGGAGTTTGAGTGGGAGTTCTGTTGGAGGAGAAGGTATTTGTGTATGTTTGGTTTTGTATTGGTAGTATGTGTATGTGTAGGGGCTTTGTGCTGGGAGAGAAGCTGAGCCCTGATTAGTGGCGGGGCTTCACTGACTATAGGTCCTACAAAGGGAGCAGCCCGTCAGGCGGCGGCACGGACAGCTGCAGCAGCACAGGAGCTAGCAAACAGAGCTGTAAACAGGGGAGTTTTAGTGGGAGTTCTGTTGGAGGAGAAGGTATTTGTGTGTGTGTTTGGTTTTGTATTGGTGATACCTGTATGTGTAGGGGCTTGGAGGGGCTTTGTGCTGGGGGCGAAGCTGAGCCCTGATTAGGGGGCGGGGCTTCACTGACGAGGGGTCCTATAAAGGGAGCAGCCAGTAAGGCTGCGGTACAGGAGCTAGCAAACAGAGCTGTAAACAGGGGAGTTTGAGTGGGAGTTCTGTTGGAGGAGAAGGTATTTGACTGACTAGGGGTCCTATAAAGGTAGCAGCCAGTCAGGCAGCGGCACAGACAGCTGCAGCGGCACAGGAGCTAGCAAACAGAGGTGTAAACAGGGGAGTTTGAGTGGGAGTTCTCTTGGAGGAGAAGGTATTTGTGTTTTGTTTTTTGTATTGGTAGTATTTGTATGTGTTGAGGCTTGGAGGGGCTTTGTGCTGGGAGAGAACCTGAGCCCTGAATAGGGGGCGGGGCTTCACTGATTAGGGGTCCTATAAAGGTAGCAGCCAGTCAGGCAGCGGCACAGACAGCTGCAGTAGCACAGGAGCTTGCAAACTGAGCTGTAAACAGCGGAGTTTGAGTGGGAGTTCTGTTGGAGGAGAAGGTATTTGTGTTTGTTTGGTTTTTTGTTGGTGGTATCTGTATGTGTAGGGGCTTTGTGCTGGGAGAGAAGCTGAGCCCTGATTAGTGGCGGGGCTTCACTGACTAGGGGTCCTATAAAGTTAGCAGCCAGTCAGGCAGCGGCACAGACAGCTGCAGTAGCACAGGAGCTTGCAAACTGAGCTGTAAACAGCGGAGTTTGAGTGGGAGTTCTGTTGGAGGAGAAGGTATTTGTGTGTGTGTTTGGTTTTGTATTGGTGATACCTGTATGTGTAGGGGCTTTGTGCTGGGAGAGAAGCTGAGCCCTGATTAGGGTGCAGGGCTTCAATAACCAGGGGTCCTATAAAGGTAGCAGCCAGTCAGGCAGCGGCACAGACAGCTGCAGTGGCACAGGAGCTTGCAAACTGAGCTGTAAACAGGGGAGTTTGAGTGGGAGTTCTGTTGGAGGAGAAGGTATTTGTGTGTGTGTTTGGTTTTGTATTGGTAGTATCTGTATGTGTAGAGGCTTGGAGGGGCTTTGTGCTGGGGCCGAAGCTGAGCCCTGATTAGGGGGCGGGGCTTCACTGACGAGGGGTCCTATAAAGGGAGCAGCCAGTAAGGCAGCGGTACAGGAGCTAGCAAACAGAGCTGTAAACAGGGGAGTTTGAGTGGGAGTTCTCTTGGAGGAGAAGGTATTTGTGTGTGTTTGGTTTTGTATTGGTAGTATTTGTATGTGTAGAGGCTTGGAGGGGCTTTGTGCTGGGAGAGAAGCTGATTAGGGGGCGGGACTTCCCTGACTAGGGGTCCTATAAAGGTTGCAGCCAGTCAGGCAGCGGCACAGGAGCTAGCAAACAGAGGTGTAAACAGGGGAGTTTGAGTGGGAGTTCTGTTGGAGGAGAAGGTATTTGTGTGTGTGTTTGGTTTTGTATTGGTGGTATCTGTATGTGTAGAGGCTTGGAGGGGCGTTGTGCTGGGAGCGAAGCTGAGCCCTGATTAGGGGGCGGGGCTTCACTGACTAGGTTTCCTATAAAGTTAGCAGCCAGTCAGGCAGCGGCACAGGAGCTAGCAAACAGAGCTGTAAACAGGGGACTTTGAGTGGGAGTTCTGTTGGAGGAGAAGGTATTTGTGTGTGCTTGGTTTTGTATTGGTGATATCTGTATGTGTAGGGGCTTTTTGCTGGAAGAGAAGCTGAGCCCTGATTAGGGTGCAGGGCTTCACTAACCAGGGGTCCTATAAAGGTAGCAGCCAGTCAGGCAGCGGCACAGACAGCTGCAGTAGCACAGGAGCTTGCAAACTGAGCTGTAAACAGCGGAGTTTGAGTGGGAGTTCTGTTGGAGGAGAAGGTATTTGTGTTTGTTTGGTTTTTTGTTGGTGGTATCTGTATGTGTAGGGGCTTTGTGCTGGGAGAGAAGCTGAGCCCTGATTAGTGGCGGGGCTTCACTGACTAGGGGTCCTATAAAGTTAGCAGCCAGTCAGGCAGCGGCACAGACAGCTGCAGTAGCACAGGAGCTTGCAAACTGAGCTGTAAACAGCGGAGTTTGAGTGGGAGTTCTGTTGGAGGAGAAGGTATTTGTGTGTGTGTTTGGTTTTGTATTGGTGATACCTGTATGTGTAGGGGCTTTGTGCTGGGAGAGAAGCTGAGCCCTGATTAGGGGGCGGGGCTTCACTGACGAGGGGTCCTATAAAGGGAGCAGCCAGTCAGGCAGCGACACAGACAGCTGCAGCGGTACAGGAGCTAGCAAACAGAGCTGTAAACAGGCGAGTTAGAGTGGGAGTTCTGTTGGAGGAGAAGGTATTTGTGTGTGCTTGGTTTTGTATTGGTAGTATCTGTATGTGCAGGGGCTTTGTGCTGGAAGAGAAGCTGAGCCCTGATTAGGGGGCGGGGCTTCAATAACCAGGGGTCCTATAAAGGTAGCAGCCAGTCAGGCAGCGGCACAGACAGCTGCAGTGGCACAGGAGCTTGCAAACAGAGCTGTAAACAGGGGAGTTTGAGTGGGAGTTCTGTTGGAGGAGAAGGTATTTGTGTGTGTGTTTGGTTTTGTATTGGTAGTATCTGTATGTGTAGAGGCTTGGAGGGGCTTTGTGCTGGGGGCGAAGCTGAGCCCTGATTAGGGGGCGGGGCTTCACTGACGAGGGGTCCTATAAAGGGAGCAGCCAGTAAGGCAGCGGTACAGGAGCTAGCAAACAGAGCTGTAAACAGGGGAGTTTGAGTGGGAGTTCTGTTGGAGGAGAAGGTATTTGACTGACTAGGGGTCCTATAAAGGTAGCAGCCAGTCTGGCAGCGGCACAGGAGCTAGCAAACAGAGGTGTAAACAGGGGACTTTGAGTGGGAGTTCTGTTGGAGGAAAAGGTATTTGTGTGTGTGTTTGTTTTTGTTTTGGTGGTATCTGTATGTGTAGGGGCTTTGTGCTGGGAGAGAAGCTGAGCCCTGATTAGGGGGCGGGGCTTCACTGATTATGGGTCCTATAAAGGGAGCAGCCAGTCAGGCAGCGGTACAGGAGCTAGCAAACAGAGCTGTAAACAAGCGAGTTTCAGTGGGAGTTCTGTTGGAGGAGAAGGTATTTGTGTGTGTTTGGTTTTGTGTTGGTGGTATCTGTATGTGTAGGGGCTTTGTGCTGGGAGAGAAGCTGAGCCCTGATTAGGGGGCGGGGCTTCACTGACGAGGGGTCCTATAAAGGGAGCAGCCAGTAAGGCAGCGGAACAGGAGCTAGCAAACAGAGCTGTAAACAGGGGAGTTTGAGTGGGAGTTCTGTTGGAGGAGAAGGTATTTGTGTGTGCTTGGTTTTGTATTGGTGATATCTGTATGTGTAGGGGCTTTTTGCTGGAAGAGAAGCTGAGCCCTGATTAGGGTGCAGGGCTTCACTAACCAGGGGTCCTATAAAGGTAGCAGCCAGTCAGGCAGCGGCACAGACAGCTGCAGTGGCACAGGAGCTAGCAAACAGAGCTGTAAACAGGGGAGTTTGAGTGGGAGTTCTGTTGGAGGAGAAGGTATTTGTGTGTGTGTTTGGTTTTGTATTGGTAGTATCTGTATGTGTAGAGGCTTGGAGGGGCTTTGTGCTGGGAGATAAGCTGAGCCCTGATTAGGGGGCGGGGCTTCACTGATTAGGGGTCCTATAAAGGTAGCAGCCAGTCAGGCAGCGGCACAGACAGCTGCAGTAGCACAGGAGCTTGCAAACTGAGCTGTAAACAGCGGAGTTTGAGTGGGAGTTCTGTTGGAGGAGAAGGTATTTGTGTTTGTTTGGTTTTGTATTGCTAGTATCTGTATGTGTAGAGGCTTGGAGGGGCTTTGTGCTGGGAGAGAAGCTGAGCCCTGATTAGGGGGCGGGGCTTCACTGACAAGGGGTCCTATAAAGGGAGCAGCCAGTCAGGCGGTGGCACGGACAGCTGCAGCGGCACAGGAGCTAGCAAACAGAGCTGTAAACAGGGGAGTTTGAGTGGGAGTTCTGTTGGACGAGAAGGCATTTGTGTGTTTGGTTTTGTACTGGTGGTATATGTATGTTTAGAGGCTTGGAGGGGCTTTGTGCTGGGAGAGAAGCTCAGCCCTGATTAGGGGGCGGGGCTTCACTGACGAGGGGTCCTATAAAGATAGCAGCCAGTCAGGCAGCGGCACAGGAGCTAGCAAACAGAGCTGTAAACAGGGGAGTTTGAGTGGGACTTCTGTTGGAGGAGAAGGTATTTGTGTGTGTTTGGTTTTGTATTTGTGGTATCTGTATGTGTAGGGGCTTTGTGCTGGGAGAAAAGCTGAGCCCTGATTAGGGGGCGGGGCTTCATTGACTAGGGGTCCTATAAAGGGAGCAGCCAGTCAGGCAGGGGCACAGATAGCTGCAGCGGAACAGGAGCTAGCAAACTGAGCTGTAAACAGGGGAGTTTGAGAGGGAGTTCTGTTGGAGGAGAAGGTATTTGTGTGTGTTTGGTTTTGTATTTGTGGTATCTGTATGTGTAGGGGCTTTGTGCTGGGAGAGAAGCTGAGCCCTGATTAGGGGGCGGGGCTTCACTGACTAGGGGTCCTATAAAGGGAGCAGCCAATCAGGCAGCTGCACAGACAGCTGCAGCGATACAGGAGCTAGCAAACAGAGCTGTAAACAGGGGAGTTTGAGTGGGAGTTCTGTTGGAGGAAAGGTATTTGTGTGTGTCTTTGGTTTTGTATTTGTGGTATCTGTATGTGTAGAGGCTTGGAGGGGCTTTGTGCTGGGAGAGAAGCTGAGCCCTGATTAGTGGCGGGGCTTCACTGACTAGGGGTCCTATAAAGGGAGCAGCCAGTCAGGCGGCGGCACGGACAGCTGCAGCAGCACAGAAGCTAGCAAACAGAGCTGTAAACAGGGGAGTTTTAGTGGGAGTTCTGTTGGAGGAGAAGGTATTTGTGTGTGTTTGGTTTTGTATTGGTGATATCTGTATGTGTAGGGCTTTTTGCTGGGAGAGAAGCTGAGCCCTGATTAGGGTGCAGGGCTTCAATAACCAGGGGTCCTATAAAGGTAGCAGCCAGTCAGGCAGCGGCACAGACAGCTGCAGGGGCACAGGAGCTAGCAAACAGAGCTGTAAACAGGGGACTTTGAGTGGGAGTTCTCTTGGAGGAGAAGGTATTTGTGTTTGTTTTTTGTATTGGTAGTATTTGTATGTGTAGAGGCTTGGAGGGGCTTTGTGCTGGGAGAGAAACTGAGCCCTGATTAGGGGGCGGGGCTTCACTGATTAGGGGTCCTATAAAGGTAGCAGCCAGTCAGGCAGCGGCACAGACAGCTGCAGTAGCACAGGAGCTTGCAAACTGAGCTGTAAACAGCGGAGTTTGAGTGGGAGTTCTGTTGGAGGAGAAGGTATTTGTGTGTGTTTGGTTTTGTATTGGTAGTATCTGTATGTGTAGAGGCTTGGAGGGGCTTTGTGCTGGGAGAGAAGCTGAGCCCTGATTAGGGGGCGGGGCTTCCCTGACTAGGGGTCCTATAAAGGTAGCAGCCAGTCAGGCAGCGGCACAGGAGCTAGCAAACAGAGCTGTAAACAGGGGAGTTTGAGTGGGAGTTCTGTTGGAGGAGAAGGTATTTGACTGACTAGGGGTCCTATAAAGGTAGCAGCCAGTCAGGCAGCGGCACAGACAGCTGCAGCGGCACAGGAGCTAGCAAACAGAGGTGTAAACAGGGGAGTTTGAGTGGGAGTTCTCTTGGAGGAGAAGGTATTTGTGTATGTTTGGTTTTGTATTGGTAGTATTTGTATGTGTAGAGGCTTGGAGGGGCTTTGTGCTGGGAGAGAAGCTGATTAGGGGGCGGGACTTCCCTGACTAGGGGTCCTATAAAGGTTGCAGCCAGTCAGGCAGCGGCACAGGAGCTAGCAAACAGAGGTGTAAACAGGGGACTTTGAGTGGGAGTTCTGTTGGAGGAGAAGGTATTTGTGTGTGTTTGGATTTGTATTGGTGGTATCTGTACGTGTAGGGGCTTTGTGCTGGGAGAGAAGCTGAGCCCTGATTAGGGGGCGGGGCTTCACTGACGAGGGGTCCTATAAAGGGAGCAGCCAGTCAGGCAGCTGCACAGACAGCTGCAGCGATACAGGAGCTAGCAAACAGAGCTGTAAACAGGGGAGTTTGAGTGGGAGTTCTGTTGGAGGAAAGGTATTTGTGTGTGCTTGGTTTTGTATTGGTAGTATCTGTATGTGCAGGGGCTTTGTGCTGGGAGAGAAGCTGAGCCCTGATTAGGGGGCGGGGCTTCACTGACTAGGGGTCCTATGAAGGGAGCAGCCAGTCAGGCAGCGGCACAGGAGCTAGCAAACAGAGCTGTAAACAGGGGACTTTGAGTGGGAGTTCTCTTGGAGGAGAAGGTATTTGTGTTTGTTTTTTGTATTGGTAGTATTTGTATGTGTAGAGGCTTGGAGGGGCTTTGTGCTGGGAGAGAAACTGAGCCCTGATTAGGGGGCGGGGCTTCACTGATTAGGGGTCCTATAAAGGTAGCAGCCAGTCAGGCAGCGGCACAGACAGCTGCAGTAGCACAGGAGCTTGCAAACTGAGCTGTAAACAGCGGAGTTTGAGTGGGAGTTCTGTTGGAGGAGAAGGTATTTGTGTGTGTTTGGTTTTGTATTGGTAGTATCTGTATGTGTAGAGGCTTGGAGGGGCTTTGTGCTGGGAGAGAAGCTGAGCCCTGATTAGGGGGCGGGGCTTCCCTGACTAGGGGTCCTATAAAGGTAGCAGCCAGTCAGGCAGCGGCACAGGAGCTAGCAAACAGAGCTGTAAACAGAGGAGTTTGAGTGGGAGTTCTGTTGGAGGAGAAGGTATTTGTGTGTGCTTGGTTTTGTATTGGTAGTATCTGTATGTGTAGGGGCTTTGTGATGGGAGAGAAGCTGAGCCCTGATTAGGGGGCGGGGTTTCACTGACTAGGGGTCCTATAAAGGTACCAGCCAGTCAGGCAGCGGCACAGACAGCTGCAGCGGCACTGGAGCTAGCAAACCGAGCTGTAAACGGCAGTTTGAGTCGGAGTTCTGTTGGAGGAGAAGTCATTTGTGTGTGTGTTTGGTTTTGTATTGGTGGTATCTGTGTGTGTAGAGGCTTGGAGCGGCTTTGTGCTGGGAGAGAAGATGAGCCCTGATTAGTGGGCGGGGCTTCACTGACTAGGGGTCCTATAAAGGGAGCAGCCAGTCAGGCGGCGGAACGGACAGCTGCAGCGGTACAGGAGCTAGCAAACAGAGCTGTAAACAGGGGAGTTTGAGTGGGAGTTCTGTTGGAGGAGAAGGTATTTGTGTGTGTTTGGTTTTGTGTTGGTGGTATCTGTATGTGTAGGGGCTTTGTGCTGGCAGAGAAGCTGAGCCCTGATTAGGGGGCGGGGCTTCATTGACGAGGGGTCCTATAAGGGAGCAGCCAGTCAGGCGGCGGCACGGACAGCTGCAGCCGTACAGGAGCTAGCAAACAGAGCTGTAAACAGGGGAGATAGAGTGGGAGTTCTGTTGGAGGAGAAGGTATTTGTGTGTGTGTTTGGTCTTGTATTGGCAGTATCTGTATGTGTAGAGGCTTGGAGGGGCTTTGTGCTGGGAGCGAAGCTGAGCCCTGATTAGGGGGCGGGGCTTCACTGACTAGGGGTCCTATAAAGGTAGCAGCCAGTCAGTCAGCGGAACAGGAGCTAGCAAACAGAGCTGTAAACAGGGGAGTTTGAGAGGGAGTTCTGTTGGAGCAGAAGGTATTTGTGTTTGTTTGGTTTTGTATTGGTAGTATCTGTATGTGTAGAGGCTTGGAGGGGCTTTGTGCTGGGAGAGAAGCTGAGCCCTGATTGGGGGCGGGGCTTCCCTGACTAGGGTCCTATATAGGCACCAGCCAGTCAGGCAGCGGCACAGACAGCTGCAGCGGCACTGGAGCTAGCAAATAGAGCTGTAAACAGGGGAGTTTGAGTGGGAGTTCTGTTTGAGGAGAAGGTATTTGTGTGTGTGTTTGGTTTTGTATTGGTGCTATCTGTATTTGTAGAGGCTTGGAGGAGCTTTGTGCTGGGAGAGAAGCTGAGCCCTGATGAGGGGTCGGGGCTTCGCTGACTAGGGGTCCTATGATTGTAGCAGCCAGTCAGGCAGCGTCACAGACATCTGCAGGGTCACAGGAGCTAGCAAACAGAGCTGTAAACAGGGGAGTTTGAGTGGGAGTTCTCTTGGAGGAGAAGGTATTTGTGTGTGTTTGGTTTTGTATTTGTAGTATTTGTATGTGTAGAGGCTTGGATGGGCTTTGTGCTGGGAGAGAAGCTGAGCCCTGATTAGGGGGCGGGGCTTCCCTGACTAGGGGTCCTATTAAGGTAGCAGCCAGTCAGGCAGCGGCACAGGAGCTAGCAAACAGAGCTGTAAACAGGGGACTTTGAGTGGGAGTTCTCTTGGAGGAGAAGGTATTTGTTTGTTTTTTGTATTGGTAGTATTTGTATGTGTAGAGGCTTGGAGGGGCTTTGTGCTGGGAGAGAAGATGAGCCCTGATTAGGGGGCGGGGCTTTACTGACGAGGGGTCCTATAAAGGGAGCAGCCAGTAAGGCAGCGGTACAGGAGCTAGCAAACAGAGCTGTAAACAGGGGAGTTTGAGTGGGAGTTCTGTTGGAGGAGAAGGTATTTGTGTGTGCTTGGTTTTGTATTGGTGATATCTGTATGTGTAGGGGCTTTTTGCTGGAAGAGAAGCTGAGCCCTGATTAGGGTGCAGGGCTTCACTAACCAGGGGTCCTATAAAGGTAGCAGCCAGTCAGGCAGCGGCACAGACAGCTGCAGTGGCACAGGAGCTTGCAAACTGAGCTGTAAACAGGGGAGTTTGAGTGGGAGTTCTGTTGGAGGAGAAGGTATTTGTGTGTGTGTTTGGTTTTGTATTGGTAGTATCTGTATGTGTAGAGGCTTGGAGGGGCTTCGTGCTGGGAGAGAAGCTGAGCCCTGATTAGGGGGCGGGGCTTCCCTGACTAGGGGTCCTATAAAGGTAGCAGCCAGTCAGGCAGCGGCACAGGAGCTAGCAAACAGAGCTGTAAACAGGGGACTTTGAGTGGGAGTTCTCTTGGAGGAGAAGGTATTTGTGTTTGTTTTTTGTATTGGTAGTATTTGTATGTGTAGAGGCTTGGAGGGGCTTTGTGCTGGGAGAGAACCTGAGCCCTGATTAGGGGGCGGGGCTTCACTGATTAGGGGTCCTATAAAGGTAGCAGCCAGTCAGGCAGCGGCACAGACAGCTGCAGTAGCACAGGAGCTTGCAAACTGAGCTGTAAACAGCGGAGTTTGAGTGGGAGTTCTGTTGGAGGAGAAGGTATTTGTGTGTGTTTGGTTTTGTGTTGGTGGTATCTGTATGTGTAGGGGCTTTGTGCTGGCAGAGAAGCTGAGCCCTGATTAGGGGGCGGGGCTTCATTGACGAGGGGTCCTATAAGGGAGCAGCCAGTCAGGCGGCGGCACGGACAGCTGCAGCCGTACAGGAGCTAGCAAACAGAGCTGTAAAAAGGGGAGATTGAGTGGGAGTTCTGTTGGAGGAGAAGGTATTTGTGTGTGTGTTTGGTCTTGTATTGGTAGTATCTGTATGTGTAGAGGCTTGGAGGGGCTTTGTGCTGGGAGCGAAGCTGAGCCCTGATTAGGGGGCGGGGCTTCACTGACTAGGGGTCCTATAAAGGTAGCAGCCAGTCAGGCAGCGGAACAGGAGCTAGCAAACTGAGCTGTAAACAGGGGAGTTTGAGAGGGAGTTCTGTTGGAGGAGAAGGTATTTGTGTGTGTGTTTGGTTTTGTATTGTTAGTATCTGTATGTGCAGGGGTTTGTGCTGGGAGAGAAGCTGAGCCCTGATTAGGGGGCGGGGTTTCACTGACTAGGGGTCCTATAAAGGTAGCAGCCAGTCAGGCAGCAGCACAGGAGCTAGCAAACAGAGCTGTAAACAGGGGAGATAGAGTGGGAGTTCTGTTGGAGGAGAAGGTATTTTTGTGTGTGTTTGGTCTTGTATTGGCAGTATCTGTATGTGTAGAGGCTTGGAGGGGCTTTGTGCTGGGAGCGAAGCTGAGCCCTGATTAGGGGGCGGGGCTTCACTGACTAGGGGTCCTATAAAGGTAGCAGCCAGTCAGTCAGCGGAACAGGAGCTAGCAAACAGAGCTGTAAACAGGGGAGTTTGAGAGGGAGTTCTGTTGGAGGAGAAGGTATTTTTGTGTGTGTTTGGTCTTGTATTGGCAGTATCTGTATGTGTAGAGGCTTGGAGGGGCTTTGTTCTGGGAGAGAAGCTGAGCCCTGATTGGGGGCGGGGCTTCCCTGACTAGGGTCCTATAAAGGCACCAGCCAGTCAGGCAGCGGCACAGACAGCTGCAGCGGCACTGGAGCTAGCAAATAGAGCTGTAAACAGGGGAGTTTGAGTGGGAGTTCTGTTTGAGGAGAAGGTATTTGTGTGTGTGTTTGGTTTTGTATTGGTGGTATCTGTATTTGTAGAGGCTTGGAGGAGCTTTGTGCTGGGAGAGAAGCTGAGCCCTGATGAGGGGTCGGGGCTTCGCTGACTAGGGGTCCTATGATTGTAGCAGCCAGTCAGGCAGCGTCACAGACATCTTCAGCGGCACAGGAGCTAGCAAACAGAGCTGTAAACAGGGGACTTTGAGTGGGAGTTCTCTTGGAGGAGAAGGTATTTGTGTTTGTTTTTTGTATTGGTAGTATTTGTATGTGTAGAGGCTTGGAGGGGCTTTGTGCTGGGAGAGAAGATGAGCCCTGATTAGGGGGCGGGGCTTTACTGAGGAGGGGTCCTATAAAGGGAGCAGCCAGTAAGGCAGCGGTACAGGAGCTAGCAAACAGAGCTGTAAACAGGGGAGTTTGAGTGGGAGTTCTGTTGGAGGAGAAGGTATTTGTGTGTGCTTGGTTTTGTATTGGTAGTATGTGTATGTGTAGGGGCTTTGTGCTGGAAGAGAAGCTGAGCCCTGATTAGGGGGCGGGGCTTCACTGACTAGGGGTCCTATAAAGGTACCAGCCACTCAGGCAGCGGCACAGACAGCTGCAGCGGCACTGGAGCTAGCAAACCGAGCTGTAAACGGGAGTTTGAGTGGGAGTTCTGTTGGAGGAGAAGGCATTTGTGTGTGTGTTTGGTTTTGTATTGGTGGTATCTGTGTGTGTAGAGGCTTGGAGGGGCTTTGTGCTGGGAGAGAAGCTGAGCCCTGATTAGTGGGCGGGGCTTCACTGACTAGGGGTCCTATAAAGGGAGCAGCCAGTCAGGCGGCGGCACGGACAGCTGCAGCCGTACAGGAGCTAGCAAACAGAGCTGTAAAAAGGGGAGATTGAGTGGGAGTTCTGTTGGAGGAGAAGGCATTTGTGTGTGTGTTTGGTTTTGTATTGGTAGTATCTGTATGTGTAGAGGCTTGGAGGGGCTTTGTGCTGGGAGCGAAGCTGAGCCCTGATTAGGGGGCGGGGCTTCACTGACTAGCGTCCTATAAAGGCACCAGCCAGTCAGGCAGCGGCACAGACAGCTGCAGCGTCACTGGAGCTAGCAAATAGGGCTGTAAACAGGGGAGTTTGAGTGGGAGTTCTGTTGGAGGAGAAGGTATTTGTGTGTGTTTGGTTTTGTATTGGTGGTATCTGTATGTGTAGGGGCTTTGTGCTGTTAGAGAAGCTGAGCCCTGATTAGGGGGCGGGGCTTCACTGACGAGGGGTCCTATAAAGGGAGCAGCCAGTCAGGCAGCTGCACAGACAGCTGCAGCGATACAGGAGCTAGCAAACAGAGCTGTAAACAGGGGAGTTTGAGTGGGAGTTCTGTTGGAGGAGAAGGCATTTGTGTGTGTGTTTGGTTTTGTATTGGTGGTATCTGTATGTGTAGAGGCTTGGAGGGGCTTTGTGCTGGGAGAGAAGATGAGCCCTGATTAGGGGGCGGGGCTTCACTGACTAGGGGTCCTATAAAGGGAGCAGCCAGTAAGGCAGCGGTACAGGAGCTAGCAAACAGAGCTGTAAACAGGGGAGTTTGAGTGGGAGTTCTGTTGGAGGAGAAGGTATTTGTGTGTGCTTGGTTTTGTATTGGTAGTATCTGTATGTGTAGGGGCTTTGTGCTGGAAGAGAAGCTGAGCCCTGATTAGGGGGCGGGGCTTCACTGACTAGGGGTCCTATAAAGGTACCAGCCACTCAGGCAGCGGCACAGACAGCTGCAGCGGCACTGGAGCTAGCAAACCGAGCTGTAAAAAGGGGAGATTGAGTGGGAGTTCTGTTGGAGGAGAAGGTATTTGTGTTTGTTTGGTTTTGTATTTGTAGTATCTGTATGTGTAGAGGCTTGGAGGGGCTTTGTGCTGGGAGAGAAGCTGAGCCCTGATTGGGGGCGGGGCTTCCCTGACTAGGGTCCTATAAAGGCACCAGCCAGTCAGGCAGCGGCACAGACAGCTGCAGCGTCACTGGAGCTAGCAAATAGAGCTGTAAACAGGGGAGTTTGAGTGGGAGTTCTGTTGGAGGAGAAGGTATTTGTGTGTGTTTGGTTTTGTATTGGTGGTATCTGTATTTGTAGAGGCTTGGAGGAGCTTTGTGCTGGGAGAGAAGCTGAGCCCTGATGAGGGGACGGGGCTTCGCTAACTAGGGGTCCTATGATTGTAGCAGCCTGTCAGGCAGCGTCACAGACACCGGCAGGGGCACAGGAGCTAGCAAACAGAGCTGTAAACAGGGGAGTTTGAGTGGGAGTTCTGTTGGAGGAAAGGTATTTTTGTGTGTGTTTGGTTTTGTATTGGTGGTATCTGTATGTGTAGAGGCTTGGAGGGGCTTTGTGCTGGGAGAGAAGCTGAGCCCTGATTAGGGGGCGGGGCTTCACTGACGAGGGGTCGTATGAAGGGAGCAGCCAGTCAGGCAGCGACACAGACCGCTGCAGCGGTACAGGAGCTAGCAAACAGAGCTGTAAACAGGGGAGTTTGAGTGGGAGTTCTGTTGGAGGAGAAGGTATTTGTGTGTGTGTTTGGTTTTGTATTGGTAGTATCTGTATGTGTAGAGGCTTGGAGGGGCTTTGTGCTGGGGGCGAAGCTGAGCCCTGATTAGGGGGCGGGGCTTCACTGACTATGGGTCCTATAAAGGGAGCAGCCAGTCAGGCAGCGACACAGACAGCTGCAGCGGTACAGGAGCTAGCAAACAGAGGTGTAAACAAGCGAGTTTGAGTGGGAGTTCTGTTGGAGGAGAAGGTATTTGTGTGCGTTGGGTTTTGTGTTGGTGGTATCTGTATGTGTAGGGGCTTTGTGCTGGGAGAGAAGCCTAGCCCTGATTAGGGGGCGGGACTTCACTGACGAGGGGTCCTATAAAGGGAGCAGCCAGTCAGGCAGCGACACAGACAGCTGCAGCGGTACAGGAGCTAGCAAACAGAGGTGTAAACAAGCGAGTTTGAGTGGGAGTTCTGTTGGAGGAGAAGGTATTTGTGTGCGTTGGGTTTTGTGTTGGTGGTATCTGTATGTGTAGGGGCTTTGTGCTGGGAGAGAAGCTGAGCCCTGATTAGGGGGCGGGGCTTCATTGACGAGGGGTCCTATAAAGGGAGCAGCCAGTCAGGCAGCGGCACAGACAACTGCAGTAGCACAGGAGCTTGCAACTGAGCTGTAAACAGCGGAGTTTGAGTGGGAGTTCTGTTGGAGGAGAAGGTATTTGTGTTTGTTTGGTTTTGTATTGGTAGTATCTGTATGTGTAGAGGCTTGGAGGGGCTTTGTGCTGGTAGAGAAGCTGAGCCCTGATTAGGGGGCTGGGCTTCCCTGACTAAGGGTCCTATAAAGGTAGCAGCCAGTCAGGCAGCGGCACAGACAGCTGCAGCGGCACTGGAGCTAGCAAACAGAGCTGTAAACACGGGAGTTTGAGTGGGAGTTCTGTTGGAGGAGAAGGTATTTGTGTGTGTTTGGTTTTGTATTGGTGGTATCTGTATGTGTAGGGGCTTTGTGCTGGGAGAGAAGCCTAGCCCTGATTAGGGGGCGGGGCTTCACTGACGAGGGGTCCTATAAAGGGAGCAGCCAATAAGGCAGCGGTACAGGAGCTAGCAAACCGAGCTGTAAACGGCAGTTTGAGTGGGAGTTCTGTTGGAGGAGAAGCCATTTGTGTGTGTGTTTGGTTTTGCATTGGTGGTATCTGTGTGTGTAGAGGCTTGGAGGGGCTTTGTGCTGGGAGAGAAGATGAGCCCTGATTAGTGGGCGGGGCTTCACTGACTAGGGGTCCTATAAAGGGAGCAGCCAGTAAGGCAGCGGTACAGGAGCTAGCAAACAGAGCTGTAAACAGGGGAGTTTGAGTGGGAGTTCTGTTGGAGGAGAAGGTATTTGTGTGTGCTTGGTTTTGTATTGGTAGTATCTGTATGTGTAGGGACTTTGTGCCGGGAGAGAAGCTGAGCCCTGATTAGGGGGCGGGGCTTCACTGACTCGGGGTCCTATAAAGGTAGCAGCCAGTCAGGCAGCGACACAGACAGCTGCAGCGGTACAGGAGCTAGCAAACAGAGCTGTAAACAGGGGAGTTTGAGTGGGAGTTCTGTTGGAGGAGAAGGTATTTGTGTGTGTTTGGTTTTGTGTTGGTGGTATCTGTATGTGTAGGGGCTTTGTGCTGGGAGAGAAGCTGAGCCCTGATTAGGGGGCGGGGCTTCATTGACGAGGGGTCCTATAAAGGGAGCAGCCAGTCAGGCAGCGACACTGACAGCTGCAGCGGTACAGGAGCTAGCAAACAGAGCTGTAAACAGGGGAGATTGAGTGGGAGTTCTGTTGGAGGAGAAGGTCTTTTTGTGTGTGTTTGGTCTTGTATTGGCAGTATCTGAATGTGTAGAGGCTTGGATGGGCTTTGTGCTGGGAGAGAAGCTGAGCCCTGATTAGGGGGCGGGGCTTCACTGACTAAGGGTCCTATAAAGGTAGCAGCCAGTCAGGCAGCGGCACAGACAGCTGCAGCGGCACTGGAGCTAGCAAACAGAGCTGTAAACACGGGAGTTTGAGTGGGAGTTCTGTTGGACGAGAAGGTATTTGTGCGTGTGTTTGGTTTTGTATTGGTGGTATCTGTATGTGTAGAGGCTTGGAGGTGCTTTGTGCTGGGAGAGAAGCTGAGCCCTGATTAGGGGGCGGGGCTTCACTGACGAGGGGTCCTATAAAGGGAGCAGCCAGTCAGGCAGCGACACAGACAGCTGCAGCGGCACAGGAGCTAGCAAACAGAGCTGTAAACAGGGGAGTTTGAGTGGGACTTCTGTTGGAGGAGAAGGTATTTGTGTGTGTTTGGTTTTGTATTTGTGGTATCTGTATGTGTAGGGGCTTTGTGCTGGGAGAGAAGCTGAGCCCTGATTAGGGGGCGGGGCTTCACTGACGAGGGGTCCTGTAAAGGGAGCAGCCAGTAAGGCAGCGGTACAGGAGCTAGCAAACAGAGCTGTAAACAGGGGAGTTTGAGTGGGAGTTCTGTTGGAGGAGAAGGTATTTGTGTGTGTTTGGTTTTGTATTGGTAGTATCTGTATGTGTAGAGGCTTGGAGGGGCTTTGTGCTGGGAGCGAAGCTGAGCCCTGATTAGGGGGCGGGGCTTCACTGACTAGGGGTCCTATAAAGGTAGCAGCCAGTCAGGCTGCGGAACAGGAGCTAGCAAACTGAGCTGTAAACAGGGGAGTTTGAGAGGGAGTTCTGTTGGAGGAGAAGGTATTTGTGTGTGTGTTTGGTTTTGTATTGTTAGTATCTGTATGTGGAGGGGTTTGTGCTGGGAGAGAAGCTGAGCCCTTATTAGGGGGCGGGGCTTCCCTGACTAGGGGTCCTATAAAGGTAGCAGCCAGTCAGGCAGCAGCACAGGAGCTAGCAAACAGAGCTGTAAACAGGGGAGATAGAGTGGGAGTTCTGTTGGAGGAGAAGGTATTTGTGTGTGTTTGGTCTTGTATTGGCAGTATCTGTATGTGTAGAGGCTTGGAGGGGCTTTGTGCTGGGAGCGAAGCTGAGCCCTGATTAGGGGGCGGGGCTTCACTGACTAGGGGTACTATAAAGGTAGCAGCCAGTCAGTCAGCGGAACAGGAGCTAGCAAACAGAGCTGTAAACAGGGGAGTTTGAGAGGGAGTTCTGTTGGAGGAGAAGGTATTTGTGTTTGTTTGGTTTTGTATTGGTAGTATCTGTATGTGTAGAGGCTTGGAGGGGCTTTGTGCTGGGAGAGAAGCTGAGCCCTGATTGGGGGCGGGGCTTCCCTGACTAGGGTCCTATAAAGGCACCAGCCAGTCAGGCAGCGGCACAGACAGCTGCAGCGGCACTGGAGCTAGCAAATAGAGCTGTAAACAGGGGAGTTTGAGTGGGAGTTCTGTTTGAGGAGAAGGTATTTGTGTGTGTGTTTGGTTTTGTATTGGTGGTATCTGTATTTGTAGAGGCTTGGAGGAGCTTTGTGCTGGGAGAGAAGCTGAGCCCTGATGAGGGGTCGGGGCTTCGCTGACTAGGGGTCCTATGATTGTAGCAGCCAGTCAGGCAGCGTCACAGACATCTGCAGGGGCACAGGAGCTAGCAAACAGAGCTGTAAACAGGGGAGTTTGAGTGGGAGTTCTCTTGGAGGAGAAGGTATTTGTGTTTGTTTTTTGTATTGGTAGTATTTGTATGTGTAGAGGCTTGGAGGGGCTTTGTGCTGGGAGCGAAGCTGAGCCCTGATTAGGGGGCGGGGCTTCACTGACTAGGGGTCCTATAAAGGGAGCAGCCAGTAAGGCAGCGGTACAGGAGCTAGCAAACAGAGCTGTAAACAGGGGAGTTTGAGTGGGAGTTCTGTTGGAGGAGAAGGTATTTGTGTGTGCTTGGTTTTGTATTGGTAGTATCTGTATGTGTAGGGGCTTTGTGCTGGAAGAGAAGCTGAGCCCTGATTAGGGGGCGGGGCTTCACTGACTAGGGGTCCTATAAAGGGAGCAGCCAGTCAGGCGGCGGCACGGACAGCTGCAGCCGTACAGGAGCTAGCAAACAGAGCTGTAAAAAGGGGAGATTGAGTGGGAGTTCTGTTGGAGGAGAAGGTATTTGTGTGTGTGTTTGGTCTTGTATTGGTAGTATCTGTATGTGTAGAGGCTTGGAGGGGCTTTGTGCTGGGAGCGAAGCTGAGCCCTGATTAGGGGGCGGGGCTTCACTGACTAGGGGTCCTATAAAGTTAGCAGCCAGTCAGGCAGCGGAACAGGAGCTAGCAAACAGAGCTGTAAACAGGGGAGTTTGAGAGGGAGTTCTGTTGGAGGAGAAGGTATTTGTGTTTGTTTGGTTTTGTATTGGTGGTATCTGTACGTGTAGGGGCTTTGTGCTGGGAGAGAAGCTGATCCCTGATTAGGGGGCGGGGCTTCACTGACTATGGGTCCTATAAAGGGAGCAGCCAGTCAGGCAGCGACACAGACAGCTGCAGCGGTACAGGAGCTAGCAAACAGAGCTGTAAACAGGCGAGTTTGAGTGGGAGTTCTGTTGGAGGAGAAGGTATTTGTGTGTGTTTGGTTTTGTATTGGTGGTATCTGTACGTGTAGGGGCTTTGTGCTGGGAGAGAAGCTGAGCCCTGATTAGGGGGCGGGGCTTCACTGACTAGGCGTCCTATAAAGGTACCAGCCAGTCATGCAGCGGCACAGACAGCTGCAGCGGCTCTGGAGCTAGCAAACAGAGCTGTAAACGGGAGTTTGAGTGGGAGTTCTGTTGGAGGAGAAGGCATTTGTGTGTGTGTTTGGTTTTGTATTGGTGATATCTGTGCGTGTAGAGGCTTGGAGGGGCTTTGTGCTGGGAGAGAAGATGAGCCCTGATTAGGGGGCGGGCCTTCGCTGACTAGGGGTCTTATGAAGGTAGCCGCCAGTCAGGCAGTGGAACAGACAGCTGCAGGGGCACAGGAGCTAGCAAACAGAGCTGTAAACAGGGGAGTTTGAGTGGGAGTTCTGTTGGAGGAGAAGGTATTTGTGTGTGTTTCGTTTCGTATTGGTGGTATCTGTTTGTGTAGGGGCTTTGTGCTGGGAGAGAAGCTGAGCCCTGATTAGGGGGCGGGGCTTCACTGACTAGGGGTCCTATGAAGGGAGCAGCCAGTCAGGCAGCGACACAGACAGCTGCAGCGGTACAGGAGCTAGCAAACAGAGCTGTAAACAGGGGAGTTTGAGTGGGAGTTCTGTTGGAGGAGAAGGTATTTGTGTGTGTTTGGTTTTGTGTTGGTGGTATCTGTATGTGTAGGGGCTTTGTGCTGGGAGAGAACCTGAGCCCTTATTAGGGGGCGGGGCTTCCCTGACTAGGGGTCCTATAAAGGTAGCAGCCAGTCAGGCAGCGGCACAGGAGCTAGCAAACAGAGCTGTAAACAGGGGACTTTGAGTGGGAGTTCTCTTGGAGGAGAAGGTATTTGTGTTTGGTTTTGTACTGGTAGTATCTGTATGTGTAGAGGCTTGGAGGGTCTTTGTGCTGGGAGAGAAGCTGAGCCCTGATTGGGGGCGGGGCTTCCCTGACTAGGGTCCTATAAAGGCACCAGCCAGTCAGGCAGCGGCACAGACAGCTGCAGCGGCACTGGAGCTAGCAAATAGAGCTGTAAACAGGGGAGTTTGAGTGGGAGTTCTGTTTGAGGAGAAGGTATTTGTGTGTGTGTTTGGTTTTGTATTGGTGGTATCTGTATTTGTAGAGGCTTGGAGGAGCTTTGTGCTGGGAGAGAAGCTGAGCCCTGATGAGGGGTCGGGGCTTCGCTGACTAGGGGTCCTATGATTGTAGCAGCCAGTCAGGCAGCGTCACAGACATCTGCAGGGGCACAGGAGCTAGCAAACAGAGCTGTAAACCGGGGAGTTGGAGTGGGAGTTCTGTTGGAGGAGAAGGTATTTGTGTGTGTGTTTGGTTTTGTATTGGTAGTATCTGTATGTGTAGAGGCTTGGAGGGGCTTTGTGCTGGGAGAGAAGCTGAGCCCTGATTAGGGGGCGGGGCTTCACTGACTGTGGGTCCTATAAAGGGAGCAGCCAGTCAGGCAGCGACACAGACAGCTGCAGCGGTACAGGAGCTAGCAAACAGAGGTGTAAACAAGCGAGTTTGAGTGGGAGTTCTGTTGGAGGAGAAGGTATTTGTGTGCGTTGGGTTTTGTGTTGGTGGTATCTGTATGGGTAGGGGCTTTGTGCTGGGAGAGAAGCCTAGCCCTGATTAGGGGGCGGGACTTCACTGACGAGGGGTCCTATAAAGGGAGCAGCCAGTCAGGCAGCGGAACAGACAGCTGCAGCGGCACAGGAGCAAGCAAACAGAGGTGTAAACAGGGGAGTTTGAGTGGGAGTTCTCTTGGAGGAGAAGGTATTTGTGTGTGTTTGGTTTTGTGTTGGTGGTATCTGTATGTGTAGGGGCTTTGTGCTGGGAGAGAAGCTGAGCCCTGATTAGGGGGCGGGGCTTCACTGACTAAGGGTCCTATAAAGGTAGCAGCCAGTCAGGCAGCGGCACAGACAGCTGCAGCGGCACAGGAGCTAGCAAACAGAGCTGTAAACAGGGGACTTTGAGTGGGAGTTCTCTTGGAAGAGAAGGTATTTGTGTTTGTTTTTTGTATTGGTAGTATTTGTATGTGTAGAGGCTTGGAGGGGCTTTGTGCTGGGAGAGAAGATGAGCCCTGATTAGGGGGCGGGGCTTTACTGACGAGGGGTCCTATAAAGGGAGCAGCCAGTAAGGCAGCGGTACAGGAGCTAGCAAACAGAGCTGTAAACAGGGGAGTTTGAGTGGGAGTTCTGTTGGAGGAGAAGGTATTTGTGTGTGCTTGGTTTTGTATTGGTAGTATCTGTATGTGTAGGGGCTTTGTGCTGGAAGAGAAGCTGAGCCCTGATTAGGGGGCGGGGCTTCACTGACTAGGGGTCCTATAAAGGTACCAGCCACTCAGGCAGCGGCACAGACAGCTGCAGCGGCACTGGAGCTAGCAAACCGAGCTGTAAACGGGAGTTTGAGTGGGAGTTCTGTTGGAGGAGAAGGCATTTGTGTGTGTGTTTGGTTTTGTATTGGTGGTATCTGTGTGTGTAGAGGCTTGGAGGGGCTTTGTGCTGGGAGAGAAGCTGAGCCGTGATTAGTGGGCGGGGCTTCACTGACTAGGGGTCCTATAAAGGGAGCAGCCAGTCAGGCGGCTGCACGGACAGCTGCAGCCGTACAGGAGCTAGCAAACAGAGCTGTAAAAAGGGGAGATTGAGTGGGAGTTCTGTTGGAGGAGAAGGTATTTGTGTGTGTGTTTGGTCTTGTATTGGTATTATCTGTATGTGTAGAGGCTTGGAGGGGCTTTGTGCTGGGAGCGAAGCTGAGCCCTGATTAGGGGGCGGGGCTTCACTGACTAGGGGTCCTATAAAGGTAGCAGCCAGTCAGGCAGCGGAACAGGAGCTAGCAAACCGAGCTGTAAAAAGGGGAGATTGAGTGGGAGTTCTGTTGGAGGAGAAGGTATTTGTGTGTGTGTTTGGTTTTGTATTTGTAGTATCTGTATGTGTAGAGGCTTGGAGGGGCTTTGAGCTGGGAGAGAAGCTGAGCCCTGATTGGGGGCGGGGCTTCCCTGACTAGGGTCCTATAAAGGCACCAGCCAGTCAGGCAGCGGCACAGACAGCTGCAGCGTCACTGGAGCTAGCAAATAGAGCTGTAAACAGGGGAGTTTGAGTGGGAGTTCTGTTGGAGGAGAAGGTATTTGTGTGTGTTTGGTTTTGTATTGGTGGTATCTGCATTTGTAGAGGCTTGGAGGAGCTTTGTGCTGGGAGAGAAGCTGAGCCCTGATGAGGGGACGGGGCTTCGCTAACTAGGGGTCCTATGATTGTAGCAGCCTGTCAGGCAGCGTCACAGACACCTGCAGGGGCACAGGAGCTAGCAAACAGAGCTGTAAACAGGGGAGTTGGAGTGGGAGTTATGTTGCAGGAGAAGGTATTTGTGTGTGTTTGGTTTTGTATTGGTGGTATCTGTATGTGTAGGGGCTTTGTGCTGTTAGAGAAGCTGAGCCCTGATTAGGGGGCGGGGCTTCACTGACTAGGGGTCCTATAAAGGGAGCAGCCAGTCAGGCAGCTGCACAGACAGCTGCAGCGATACAGGAGCTAGCAAACAGAGCTGTAAACAGGGGACTTTGAGTGGGAGTTCTCTTGGAGTAGAAGGTATTTGTGTTTGTTTTTTGTATTGGTAGTATTTGTATGTGTAGAGGCTTGGAGGGGCTTTGTGCTGGGAGAGAACCTGAGCCCTGATTAGGGGGCGGGGCTTCACTGATTAGGGGTCCTATAAAGGTAGCAGCCAGTCAGGCAGCGGCACAGACAGCTGCAGTAGCACAGGAGCTTGCAAACTGAGCTGTAAACAGCGGAGTTTGAGTGGGAGTTCTGTTGGAGGAGAAGGTATTTGTGTTTGTTTGGTTTTGTATTGGTAGTATCTGTATGTGTAGAGGCTTGGAGGGGCTTTGTGCTGGGAGAGAAGCTGAGCCCTGATTAGGGGGCGGGGCTTCACTGACTAGGGGTCCTATAAAGGTAGCAGCCAGTCAGGCAGCGGCACAGACAGCTGCAGCGGCACTGGAGCTAGCAAACAGAGCTGTAAACAGGGGAGTTTGAGTGGGAGTTCTGTTGGACGAGAAGGTATTTGTGTGTGTGTTTGGTTTTGTATTGGTGGTATCTGTATGTGTAGGGGCTTTGTGCTGGGAGAGAAGCCTAGCCCTGATTAGGGGGCGGGGCTTTACTGACGAGGGGTCCTATAAAGGGAGCAGCCAGTAAGGCAGCGGTACAGGAGCTAGCAAACAGAGCTGTAAACAGGGGAGTTTGAGAGGGAGTTCTGTTGGAGGAGAAGGTATTTGTGTTTGTTTGGTTTTGTATTGGTAGTATCTGTATGTGTAGAGGCTTGGAGGGGCTTTGTGCTGGGAGAGAAGCTGAGCCCTGATTAGGGGGCGGGGCTTCACTGACTAGGGGTCCTATAAAGGGAGCAGCCAGTCAGGCAGCGACACAGACAGCTGCAGCGGTACAGGAGCTAGCAAACAGAGGGGTAAACAAGCGAGTTTGAGTGGGAGTTCTGTTGGAGGAGAAGGTATTTGTGTGTGTGTTTGGTTTTGTATTGGTAGTATCTGTATGTGTGGAGGCTTGGAGGGGCTTTGTGCTGGGGGCGAAGCTGAGCCCTGATTAGGGGGCGGGGCTTCACTGACGAGGGGTCCTATAAAGGGAGCAGCCAGTCAGGCAGCGACACAGACAGCTGCAGCGGTACAGGAGCTAGCAAACAGAGCTGTAAACAAGCGAGTTTCAGTGGGAGTTCTGTTGGAGGAGAAGGTATTTGTGTGTGTTTGGCTTTGTGTTGGTGGTATCTGTATGTGTAGGGGCTTTGTGCTGGGAGAGAAGCCTAGCCCTGATTAGGGGGCGGGGCTTCACTGACGAGGGGTCCTATAAAGGGAGCAGCCAGTAAGGCAGCGGTACAGGAGCTAGCAAACAGAGCTGTAAACAGGGGAGTTTGAGTGGGAGTTCTGTTGGAGGAGAAGGTATTTGTGTGTGCTTGGTTTTGTATTGTTAGTATCTGTATGTGCAGGGGCTTTGTGCTGGGAGAGAAGCTGAGCCCTTATTAGGGGGCGGGGCTTCCCTGACTAGGGGTCCTATAAAGGTAGCAGCCAGTCAGGCAGCAGCACAGGAGGTAGGAAACAGAGCTGTAAACAGGGGAGTTTGACGGGGAGTTCTGTTGGAGGAGAAGGGATTTGTGTGTGTGATTGGTTTTGTATTGGTGGTATCTGTATGTGTAGAGGCTTGGAGGGGCTTTGTGCTGGGAGAGAAGATGAGCCCTGATTAGGGGGCGGGGCTTCACTGACGAGGGGTCCTATGATTGTAGCAGCCAGTCAGGCAGCGTCACAGACATCTGCAGGGGCAGAGGAGCTAGCAAACAGAGCTGTAAACAGGGGAGTTTGAGTGGGAGTTCTGTTGGAGGAGAAGGTATTTGTGTGTGCTTGGTTTTGTATTGTTAGTATCTGTATGTGCAGGGGCTTTGTGCTGGGAGAGAAGCTGAGCCCTGATTAGGGGGCGGGCCTTCCCTGACTAGGGGTCCTATAAAGGGAGCAGCCAGTCAGGCAGCTGCACAGACAGCTGCAGCGATACAGGAGCTAGCAAAAAGAGTTGTAAACAGGGGAGTTTGAGTGGGAGTTTTGTTGGAGGAAAGGTATTTGTGTGTGTGTTTGGTTTTGTATTGGTGGTATCTGTATGTGTAGAGGCTTGGAGGGGCTTTATGCTGGGAGAGAAGATGAGCCCTGATTAGGGGGCGAGCTTCACTGACGAGGGGTCCTATAAAGGGAGCAGCCAGTCAGGCAGCGACACAGACCGCTGCAGCGGTACAGGAGCTAGCAAAAAGAGCTGTAAACAGGGGAGTTTGAGTGGGAGTTCTGTTGGAGGAGAAGGTATTTGTGTTTGTGTTTGGTTTTGTATTGGTAGTATCTGTATGTGTAGAGGCTTGGAGGGGCTTTGTGCTGGTGGCGAAGCTGAGCCCTGATTAGGGGGCGGGGCTTCACTGACTAGGGGTCCTATAAAGGTAGCAGCCAGTCAGGCAGCGGCACAGGAGCTAGCAAACAGAGCTGTAAACAGGGGAGTTTGAGTGGGAGTTCTGTTGGAGGAGAAGGTATTTGTGTGTGTGTTTGGTTTTGTATTGGTAGTATCTGTATGTGTAGAGGCTTGGAGGGGCTTTGTGCTGGGGGCGAAGCTGAGCCCTGATTAGGGGGCGGGGCTTCACTGACGAGGGGTCCTATAAAGGGAGCAGCCAGTCAGGCAGCGACACAGACAGCTGCAGCGGTACAGGAGCTAGCAAACAGAGCTGTAAACAGGGGAGTTTGAGTGGGACTTCTGTTGGAGGAGAAGGTATTTGTGTGTGTTTGGTTTTGTATTTGTGGTATCTGTATGTGTAGGGGCTTTGTGCTGGGAGAGAAGCTGAGCCCTGATTAGGGGGCGGGGCTTCACTGACTAGGGGTCCTATAAATGGAGCAGCCAGTCAGGCGGCAGCACGGACAGCTGCAGCCGTACAGGAGCTAGCAAACAGAGCTGTAAAAAGGGGAGATTGAGTGGGAGTTCTGTTGGAGGAGAAGGTATTTGTGTGTGTGTTTGGTCTTGTATTGGCAGTATCTGTATGTGTAGAGGCTTGGAGGGGCTTTGTGCTGGGAGCGAAGCTGAGCCCTGATTAGGGGGCGGGGCTTCACTGACTAGGGGTCCTATAAAGGTAGCAGCCAGTCAGGCAGCGGAACAGGAGCTAGCAAACAGAGCTGTAAACAGGGGAGTTTGAGAGGGAGTTCTGTTGGAGGAGAAGGTATTTGTGTTTGTTTGGTTTTGTATTGGTAGTATCTGTATGTGTAGAGGCTTGGAGGGGCTTTGTGCTGGGAGAGAAGCTGAGCCCTGATTGGGGGCGGGGCTTCCCTGACTAGGGTCCTATAAAGGCACCAGCCAGTCAGGCAGCGGCACAGACAGCTGCAGCGGCACTGGAGCTAGCAAATAGAGCTGTAAACAGGGGAGTTTGAGCGGGAGTTCTGTTTGAGGAGAAGGTATTTGTGTGTGTGTTTGGTTTTGTATTGGTGGTATCTGTATTTGTAGAGGCTTGGAGGGGCTTTGTGCTTGGAGAGAAGCTGAGCCCTGATTAGGGGGCGGGGCTTCACTCACTATGGGTCCTATAAAGGGAGCAGCCAGTCAGGCAGTGACACAGACAGCTGCAGCGGTACAGGAGCTAGCAAACAGAGGGGTAAACAAGCGAGTTTGAGTGGGAGTTCTGTTGGAGGAGAAGGTATTTGTGTGTGTGTTTGGTTTTGTATTGGTAGTATCTGTATGTGTGGAGGCTTGGAGGGGCTTTGTGCTGGGGGCGAAGCTGAGCCCTGATTAGGGGGCGGGGCTTCACTGACGAGGGGTCCTATAAAGGGAGCAGCCAGTCAGGCAGCGACACAGACAGCTGCAGCGGTACAGGAGCTAGCAAACAGAGCTGTAAACAAGCGAGTTTCAGTGGGAGTTCTGTTGGAGGAGAAGGTATTTGTGTGTGTTTGGTTTTGTGTTGGTGGTATCTGTATGTGTAGGGGCTTTGTGCTGGGAGAGAAGCCTAGCCCTGATTAGGGGGCGGGGCTTCACTGACGAGGGGTCCTATAAAGGGAGCAGCCAGTAAGGCAGCGGTACAGGAGCTAGCAAACAGAGCTGTAAACAGGGGAGTTTGAGTGGGAGTTTTGTTGGAGGAAAGGTATTTGTGTGTGTGTTTGGTTTTGTATTGGTGGTATCTGTATGTGTAGAGGCTTGGAGGGGCTTTGTGCTGGGAGATAAGATGAGCCCTGATTAGGGGGCGAGCTTCACTGACGAGGGGTCCTATAAAGGGAGCAGCCAGTCAGGCAGCGACACAGACCGCTGCAGCGGTACAGGAGCTAGCAAAAAGAGCTGTAAACAGGGGAGTTTGAGTGGGAGTTCTGTTGGAGGAGAAGGTATTTGTGTGTGCTTGGTTTTGTATTGTTAGTATCTGTATGTGCAGGGGCTTTGTGCTGGGAGAGAAGCTGAGCCCTGATTAGGGGGCGGGCCTTCACTGACTAGGGGTCCTATAAAGGGAGCAGCCAGTCAGGCAGCTGCACAGACAGCTGCAGCGATACAGGAGCTAGCAAAAAGAGTTGTAAACAGGGGAGTTTGAGTGGGAGTTTTGTTGGAGGAAAGGTATTTGTGTGTGTGTTTGGTTTTGTATTGGTGGTATCTGTATGTGTAGAGGCTTGGAGGGGCTTTGTGCTGGGAGATAAGATGAGCCCTGATTAGGGGGCGAGCTTCACTGACGAGGGGTCCTATAAAGGGAGCAGCCAGTCAGGCAGCGACACAGACCGCTGCAGCGGTACAGGAGCTAGCAAAAAGAGCTGTAAACAGGGGAGTTTGAGTGGGAGTTCTGTTGGAGGAGAAGGTATTTGTGTGTGTGTTTGGTTTTGTATTGGTAGTATCTGTATGTGTAGAGGCTTGGAGGGGCTTTGTGCTGGTGGCGAAGCTGAGCCCTGATTAGGGGGCGGGGCTTCACTGACTAGGGGTCCTATAAAGGTAGCAGCCAGTCAGGCAGCGGCACAGGAGCTAGCAAACAGAGCTGTAAACAGGGGAGTTTGAGTGGGAGTTCTGTTGGAGGAGAAGGTATTTGTGTGTGCTTGGTTTTGTATTGGTAGTATCTGTATGTGTAGGCGCTTTGTGCTGGGAGAGAAGCTGAGCCCTGATTAGGGGGCGGGGCTTCACTGACTAGGGGTCCTATAAAGGTACCAGCCAGTCAGGCAGCGGCACAGACAGCTGCAGCGGCACTGGAGCTAGCAAACAGAGCTGTAAACGGGAGTTTGAGTGGGAGTTCTGTTGGAGGAGAAGGCCTTCGTGTGTGTTTGGTTTTGTATTGGTGGTATCTGTATGTGTAGGGGCTTTGTGCTGGGAGAGAAGCTGAGCCCTGATTAGGGGGCGGGGCTTCACTGACTAGGGGTCCTATAAAGGGAGCAGCCAGTCAGGCGGCGGCACGGACAGCTGCAGCAGCACAGGAGCTAGCAAACAGAGCTGTAAACAGGGGAGTTTGAGTGGGAGTTCTGTTGGAGGAGAAGGTATTTGTGTGTGTTTGGTTTTGTATTGGTGGTATCTGTATGTGTAGGGGCTTTGTGCTGGGAGAGAAGCTGAGCCCTGATTAGGGGGCGGGGCTTCACTGACTAGGGGTCCTATAAAGGGAGCAGCCAGTCAGGCAGCTGCACAGACAGCTGCAGCGATACAGGAGCTAGCAAACAGAGCTGTAAACAGGGGAGTTTGAGTGGGAGTTCTGTTGGAGGAGAAGGTATATGTGTGTGTGTTTGGTTTTGTATTGGTAGTATCTGTAGGTGTGGAGGCTTGGAGGGGCTTTGTGCTGGGGGCGAAGCTGAGCCCTGATTAGGGGGCGGGGCTTCACTGACGAGGGGTCCTATAAAGGGAGCAGCCAGTCAGGCAGCGACACAGACAGCTGCAGCGGTACAGGAGCTAGCAAACAGAGCTGTAAACAAGCGAGTTTCAGTGGGAGTTTTGTTGGAGGAGAAGGTATTTGTGTGTGTTTGGCTTTGTGTTGGTGGTATCTGTATGTGTAGGGGCTTTGTGCTGGGAGAGAAACCTAGCCCTGATTAGGGGGCGGGGCTTCACTGACGAGGGGTCCTATAAAGGGAGCAGCCAGTAAGGCAGCGGTACAGGAGCTAGCAAACAGAGCTGTAAACAGGGGAGTTTGAGTGGGAGTTCTGTTGGAGGAGAAGGTATTTGTGTGTGCTTGGTTTTGTATTGTTAGTATCTGTATGTGCAGGGGCTTTGTGCTGGGAGAGAAGCTGAGCCCTTATTAGGGGGCGGGGCTTCCCTGACTAGGGGTCCTATAAAGGTAGCAGCCAGTCAGGCAGCAGCACAGGAGGTAGGAAACAGAGCTGTAAACAGGGGAGTTTGACTGGGAGTTCTGTTGGAGGAGAAGGGATTTGTGTGTGTGATTGGTTTTGTATTGCTGGTATCTGTATGTGTAGAGGCTTGGAGGGGCTTTGTGCTGGGAGAGAAGATGAGCCCTGATTAGGGGCGGGGCTTCACTGACGAGGGGTCCTATGATTGTAGCAGCCAGTCAGGCAGCGTCACAGACATCTGCAGGGGCACAGGAGCTAGCAAACAGAGCTGTAAACAGGGGAGTTGGAGTGGGAGTTCTGTTGGAGGAGAAGGTATTTGTGTGTATTTGGTTTTGTATTGGTGGTATCTGTATATGTAGGGGCTTTGTGCTGTTAGAGAAGCTGAGCCCTGATTAGGGGGCGGGGCTTCACTGACTAGGGGTCCTATAAAGGGAGCAGCCAGTCAGGCAGCTGCACAGACAGCTGCAGCGATACAGGAGCTAGCAAAAAGAGTTGTAAACAGGGGAGTTTGAGTGGGAGTTTTGTTGGAGGAAAGGTATTTGTGTGTGTGTTTGGTTTTGTATTGGTGGTATCTGTATGTGTAGGGGCTTTGTGCTGGGAGAGAAGCTGAGCCCTGATTAGGGGGCGGGGCTTCACTGACTAGGGGTCCTATGATTGTAGCAGCCAGTCAGGCAGCGTCACAGACTGCTGCAGGGGCACAGGAGCTAGCAAACAGAACTGTAAAAAGGGGAGTTTGAGTGGGAGTTCTGTTGGAGGAAAGGTATTTGTGTTTGTTTGGTTTTGTATTGGTAGTATCTGTATGCGTAGAGGCTTGGAGGGGCTGCGTGCTGGGAGAGAAGCTGAGCCCTTATTAGGGGGCGGGGCTTCACTGACTAGGGGTCCTATAAAGGTACCAGCCAGTCAGGCAGCGGCACAGACAGCTGCAGCGTCACTGGAGCTAGCAAAGAGAGCTGTAAACAGGGGAGTTTGAGTGGGAGTTCTGTTGGAGGAGAAGGTATTTGTGTGTGTTTGGTTTTGTATTCGTAGTATGTGTATGTGTAGGGGCTTTGTGCTGGGAGAGAAGCTGAGCCCTGATTAGGGGGCGGGGCTTCAGTGACTAGGGGTGCTATAAAGGGAGCAGCCAGTCAGGCGGTGGCACGGACAGCTGCAGGAGCACAGGAGCTAGCAAACAGAGCTGTAAACAGGGGAGTTTGAGTGGGAGTTCTGTTGGAGGAGAAGGTATTTGTGTGTGTTTGGTTTTGTGTTGGTGGTATCTGTATGTGTAGGGGCTTTGTGCTGGGAGAGAAGCTGAGCCCTGATTAGGGGGCGGGGCTTCACTGACTAGGGGTCCTATAAAGGTAGCAGCCAGTCAGGCAGCAGCACAGGAGCTAGCAAACTGAGCTGTAAACAGGGGAGTTTGAGAGGGAGTTCTGTTGGAGGAGAAGGTATTTGTGTGTGTGTTTGGTTTTGTATTGGTGGTATCTGTATGTGTAGGGGCTTTGTGCTGGGAGAGAAGCTGAGCCCTGATTAGGGGGCGGGGCTTCCCTGACTAGGGGTCCTATAAAGGTAGCAGCCAGTCAGGCAGCGGCAGAGGAGCTAGCAAACAGAGCTGTAAAAAGGGGAGTTTGAGTGGGAGTTCTGTTGGAGGAGAAGGCATTTGTGTGTGTGTTTGGTTTTGTATTGGTGGTATCTGTGTGTCTAGAGGCTTGGAGGGGCTTTGTGCTGCGAGAGAAGATGAGCCCTGATTAGGGGGTGGGGCTTCACTGACTAGGGGTCCTATAAAGGGAGCAGCCAGTCAGGCGGCGGCACGGACAGCTGCAGCGGTACAGGAGATAGCAAACAGAGCTGTAAACAGGGGAGTTTGAGTGGGAGTTCGGTTGGAGGAGAAGGTATTTGTGTGTGTTTGGTTTTGTGTTGGTGGTATCTGTATGTGTAGGGGCTTCGTGCTGGGAGAGAAGCTGAGCCCTGATTAGGGGGCGGGGAGTCACTGACTAGGGGTCCTATAAAGGGAGCAGCCAGTCAGGCAGCGGCACGGACAGCTTCAGCGGTACAGGAGATAGCAAACAGAGCTGTAAACAGGGGAGTTTGAGTGGGAGTTCTGTTGGAGGAGAAGGTATGTGTGTGTGTTTGGTTTTGTATTGGTGGTATCTGTATGTGTAGGGGCTTTGTGCTGGGAGAAAAGCTGAGCCCCGATTAGGGGGCGGGGCTTCACTGACTAGGGGTCCTATAAAGGTAGCGGCACACACAGCTGCAGCGGCATAGGAGCTAGCAAACAGAGCTGTAAACAGGGGAGTATGAGTGGGAGTGATGTTGGAGGAGAAGGTATTTGTGTGTGTTTGGTTTTGTATTGGTGGTATCTGTATGTGTAGAGGCTTGGAGGGGCCTTGTGCTGGGAGAGAAGCTGAGCCCTGATTAGAAGGCGGGGCTTCACTGACTAGGGGTCTTATAAAGGTAGCAGCCTGTCAGGCAGCGGCACAGACAGCTTCAGCGGCACAGGAGCTAGCAAACAGAGCTGTAAACAGGGGAGTTTGAGTGGGAGTTCTGTTGGAGGAGAAGGTATTTGTGTGTGTGTGTTCGGTTTTGTATTGGTAGTATCTGTATGTGTAGGGGCTTTGTGCTGGGAGAGAAGCTGAGCCCTGATTAGGGGGCGGGGCTTTACTGACTAGGGGTCCTATAAAGGTAGGAGCCAGTCAGGCAGCGGCACAGGAGCTAGCAAACAGAGCTGTAAACAGGGGAGTTTGAGTGGGAGTTCTGTTGGAGGAGTATGTATTTTGTTTGTTCGGTTTTGTATTGGTAGTATCTGTATGTGTAGGGGCTTTGTGCTGGGAGAGAAGCTGAGTCCTGATTAGGGGGCGGGGCTTCACTGACTAGGGGTCCTATGAAGGTAGCAGCCAGTCAGGCAGCGGCACAGACAGCTGCAGCGGCACAGGAGCTAGCAAACAGAGCTTTAAAAAGGGGAGTTTGACTGGGAGTTCTGTTGGAGGAGATGGTATTTGTGTGTGCTTGGTTTTGTATTTGTAGTATCTGTATGTGTATTGGTTTGGCGGGGCTTTGTGCTTGGAGAGAAGCTGAGCCCTGATTAGGGGGCGGGGCTTCACTGACTAGGGGTCCTATAAAGGTAGCAGCCAGTCAGGCAGCGGCACAGGAGCTAGCAAACAGTGCTGTGAACAGGGGAGTATGAGTGGCAGTTCTGTTGGAGAAGGTATTTGTGTGTGTTTTTGTATTGGTAGCATCTGTATGTGTAGAGGCTTGGAGGGGCTAGGTGCTGGGAGAGAAGCTGAGCCCTGATTAGGGGGCGGGGCTTCACTGACTAGGGGTCCTATAAAGGTAGCAGCCAGTCAGGCAGCGGAACAGACAGCTGCAGCGGCACAGGAGCTAGCAAACAGAGCTGTAAACAGGGGAGTTTGAGTGGGAGTTCTGTTGGAGGAGAAGGTATTTGTGTGTGTTTTTGTATTGGTAGTATCTGTATGTGTAGAGGTTTGGAGGGGCTTTGTGCTGGGAGAGAAGCTGAGCCCTCATTAGGGGGCGGGGCTTCACTGACTAGGGGTCCTATAAAGGGAGCAGCCAGTCAGGCAGCGGCACAGGAGCTAGCAAACAGAGGTGTAAACAGGGGAGTTTCAGTGGGAGTTCTGTTGGAGGAGAAGGTATTTGTGTGTGTTTGGTTTTGTATTGGTAGTATCTGTATGTGTAGAGGCTTGGAGGGTCTTTGTGCTGGGAGAGAAGCTGAGCCCTGATTAGGCGGCGGAGCTCCACTGTCTAGGAGTCTTATGAAGGTAGCAGCCAGTCAGGCAGCGGCACAGACAGCTGCAGCGGCACAGGAGCTAGCAAACAGAGCTGTAAACAGCGGTGTTTGAGTGGGAGTTCTGTTGGAGGAGAAGGTATGTGTGTGTGTTTGGTTTTGTATTGGTAGTATCTGTATGTGTAGGGGCTTTGTGCTGGGAGAGAAGCTGAGCCCTGATTAAGGGGCGGGGCTTCACTGACTAAGGGTCCTATAAAGGTAGCGGCACAGACAGCTGCAGCGGCACAGGAGCTAGCAAACAGAGGTGTAAACAGGGGAGTTTGAGAGGGAGTTCTGTTGGAGGAGAAGGTATTTGTGTGTTTTTTTGTATTGGTAGTATCTGTATGTGTAGAGGCTTGGAGGGGCTTTGTGCTGGGAGAGAAGCTGAGCCCTGATCAGGGGGCGGGGCTTCACTGACTAGGGGTCCTATAAAGGTAGGAGCCAGTCAGGCAGCGGCACAGGAGCTAGCAAACAGAGCTTTTAACAGGGGAGTTTGAGTGGGAGTTCTGTTGGAGGAGAAGGTATTTGTGTGTGTTTTTGTATTGGTAGTTTCTGTATGTGTATAGGTTTGAAGGGGCTTTGTGCTGGGAGAGAAGCTGAGCCCTGATTAGGGGGCGGGCCTTCACTGACTAGGGGTCCTATAAAGGAAGCAGCCAACCAGGCAGCGTCACAGGAGCTAGCAAACAGAGCTGTAAACAGGGGAGTTTGAGTGGGAGTTCTGTTGGAGGAGCAGGTATTTGTGTGTGTTTGGTTTTGTATTGGTAGCATCTGTATGTGTAGGGGCTTTGCGCTGGGAGAGAAGCTGAGCCCTGATTAGGGGGCGGGGCTTCACTGACTAGGGGTCCTATAAAGGGAGCAGCCAGTCAGGCAGCTGCACAGAGAGCTGGAGCGGTACAGGAGCTAGCAAACAGAGCTGTAAACAGGGGAGTTTGAGTGGGAGTTCTGTTCGAGGAGAAGGTATTTGTGTGTGTTTGGTTTTGTGTTGGTGGTATCTGTATGTGTAGGGGCTTTGTGCTGGGAGAGAAGCTGAGCCCTGATTAGGGGGCGGGGCTTCACTGACTAGGGGTTCTATAAAGGCAGCAGCCAGTCAGGCAGCGGCACAGACAGCTGCAGTGGCACAGGAGCTAGCAAACAGAGCTGTAAACAGGGGAGTCTGAGTGGGAGTTCTGTTGGAGGAGAAGGTATTTGTGTGTGTGTTTGGTTTTGTATTGGTGGTGTCTGTATGTGCAGAGGCTTGGAGGGGCTTTGTGCTGGGAGAGAAGCTGAGCCCTGATTAGGGGGCGGGGCTTCTCTGACGAGGGGTCCTATAAAGGGAGCAGCCAGTCAGGCAGCGACACAGACAGCTGCAGCGGCACAGGAGCTAGCAAACAGAGCTGTAAACAGGGGAGTCTGAGTGGGAGTTCTGTTGGAGGAGAAGGCATTTGTGTGTGTGTTTGGTTTTGTATTGGTAGCATCTGTATGTGTAGGGGCTTTGTGCTGGGAGAGAAGCTGAGCCCTGATTAGGGGGCGGGGCTTCACTGACTAGGGGTCCTGTAAAGGGAGCAGCCAGTCAGGCGTCGGCACGGACAGCTGCAGCGGCACAGGAGCTAGCAAACAGAGCTGTAAACAGGGGAGTTTGATTGGGAGTTCTGTTGGAGGAGAAGGTATTTGTGTGTGTTTGGTTTTGTATTGGTGGTATCTGTATGTGTAGGGGCTTTGTGCTCCGAGAGAAGCTGAGCCCTGATTAGGGGGCGGGGCTTCACTGACTAGGGGTCCTATAAAGGGAGCAGCCAGTCAGGCAGCTGCACAGACAGCTGCAGCGGTACAGGAGCTAGCAAACAGAGCTGTAAACAGGGGAGTTTGAGTGGGAGTTCTGTTGGAGGAGAAGGTATTTGTGTGTGTTTTTGGTTTTGTATTGGTAGTATCTGTATGTGTAGAGGCTTGGAGGGGCTTTGTGCTGGGAGCGAAGCTGAGCCCTTATTAGGGGGCGGGACTTCCCTGACTAGGGGTCCTATAAAGCTAGCAGCCAGTCAGGCAGCAGCACAGGAGCTAGCAAACAGTGCTGTAAACACGGGAGTTTGAGTGGGAGTTCTGTTGGAGGAGAAGGTATTTGTGTTTGTTTGGTATTGTATTGGTAGTATCTGTGTGTGTAGAGGCTTGGAGGGGCTTTGTGCTGGGAGCGAAGCTGAGCCATGATTAGGGGGCGGGGCTTCACTGACTAGGGGTCCTATAAAGGTAGCAGCCAGTCAGGCAGCGGCACAGACAGCTGCAGCGGCACTGGAGCTAGCAAACAGAGCTGTAAACAGGGGAGTTTGAGAGGGAGTTCTGTTGGAGGAGAAGGCATTTGTGTGTGTGTTTGGTTTTGTATTGGTGGTATCTGTATGTGTAGAGGCTTGGAGGGGCTTTGTGCTGGGAGAGAAGCTGAGCCCTGATTAGCGTGCAGGGCTTCACTGACCAGGGGTCCTATAAAGGTAGCAGCCAGTCAGGCAGCGGCACAGACAGCTGCAGTGGCACAGGAGCTTGCAAACTGAGCTGTAAACAGGGGAGTTTGAGTGGGAGTTCTGTTGGAGGAGAAGGTATTTGTGTTTGTTTGGTTTTGTATTGGTAGTATCTGTATGTGCAGAGGCTTGGAGGGGCTTTGTGCTGGGAGAGAAGCTGAGCCCTGATTAGGGGGCGGGGCTTCACTGACTAGGGGTCCTATAAAGGTAGCAGCCAGTCAGGCAGCGGCACAGACAGCTGCAGCGGCACTGGAGCTAGCAAACAGAGCTGTAAACAGGGGAGTTTGAGAGGGAGTTCTGTTGGAGGAGAAGGCATTTGTGTGTGTGTTTGGTTTTGTATTGGTGGTATCTGTATGTGTAGAGGCTTGGAGGGGCTTTGTGCTGGGAGCGAAGCTGAGCCCTGATTAGGGGGCGGGGCTTCACTGACTAGGGGTCCTATAAAGGGAGCAGACAGTCAGGCAGCGACACAGACAGCTGCAGCGGTACAAGAGCTAGCAAACAGAGGTGTAAACAGGGGAGTTTGAGTGGGAGTTCTGTTGGAAGAGAAGGTATTTGTGTGTGTTTCGTTTTGTATTGGTAGTATCTGTATGTGTAGGGTCTTTGTGCTGGGAGAAAAGCTGAGCCCTGATTAGGGGGCGGGGCTTCACTGACTAGGGGTCCTAGAAAGATAGCAGCCAGTCAGGCAGCGGCACAGGAGCTAGCAAACAGAGCTCTAAACAGGGGAGTATGAGTGGGAGTTCTGTTGGAGGAGAAGGTGTTTGTGTGTGTTTGGTTTTGTATTGGTAGTATCTGTATGTGTAGAGGCTTTGTGCTGGGAGAGAAGCTGAGCCCTGATAAGGGGGCGGGGCTTCATTGACTAGGCGTCCTATAAAGGTAGCAGCCAGTCAGGCAGCGGCACAGGAGCTAGCAAACAGAGCTGTAAACAGGGGAGTTTGTGTGGGAGTTCTGTCTGAGGAGAAGGTATTTCTGTGTGTGTTTGGTTTTGTATTGGTGGTATCTGTATGTGTATAGGCTTGGAGGGGCTTTGTGCTGGGAGCGAAGCTGAGCCCTGATTAGGGGCGGGGCTTCACTGACTAGGGGTCCTATAAAGGGAGCAGCCAGTCAGGCAGCAGCACAGACAGCTGCAGTGGCACAGGAGCTAGCAAAGAGAGCTGTAAACAGGGGAGTTTGAGTGGGAGTTCTGTTGGAGGAGAAGGTATTTGTGTGTGTTTGGTTTTGTATTGGTGGTATCTGTATGTGTAGGGGCTTTGTGCTCCGAGAGAAGCTGAGCCCTGATTAGGGGGCGGGGCTTCACTGACTAGGGGTCCTATAAAGGGAGCAGCCAGTCAGGCAGCTGCACAGACAGCTGCAGCGGTACAGGAGCTAGCAAACAGAGCTGTAAACAGGGGAGTTTGAGTGGGAGTTCTGTTGGAGGAGAAGGTATTTGTGTGTGTTTTTGGTTTTGTATTGGTAGTATCTGTATGTGTAGAGGCTTGGAGGGGCTTTGTGCTGGGAGCGAAGCTGAGCCCTGATTAAGGGGCGGGGCTTCACTGACTAGGGGTCCTATAAAGGTAGCAGCCAGTCAGGCAGCGGCACAGGAGCTAGCAAACAGAGCTGTAAACAGGGGAGTATGAGTGGGAGTTCTGTTGGATGAGAAGGTGTTTGTGTGTGTTTGGTTTTGTATTGGTAGTATCTGTATGTGTAGAGGCTTTGTGCTGGGAGAGAAGCTGAGCCCTTATTAGGGGGCGGGACTTCCCTGACTAGGGGTCCTATAAAGCTAGCAGCCAGTCAGGCAGCAGCACAGGAGCTAGCAAACAGGGCTGTAAACACGGGAGTTTGAGTGGGAGTTCTGTTGGAGGAGAAGGTATTTGTGTTTGTTTGGTATTGTATTGGTAGTATCTGTGTGTGTAGAGGCTTGGAGGGGCTTTGTGCTGGGAGCGAAGCTGAGCCCTGATTAGGGGGCGGGGCTTCACTGACTAGGGGTCCTATAAAGGTAGCAGCCAGTCAGGCAGCGGCACAGACAGCTGCAGCGGCACTGGAGCTAGCAAACAGAGCTGTAAACAGGGGAGTTTGAGTGGGAGTTCTGTTGGAGGAGAAGGTATTTGTGTGTGTTTGGTTTTGTATTGGTGGTATCTGTATGTGTAGGGGCTTTGTGCTCCGAGAGAAGCTGAGCCCTGATTAGGGGGCGGGGCTTCACTGACTAGGGGTCCTATAAAGGGAGCAGCCAGTCAGGCAGCTGCACAGACAGCTGCAGCGGTACAGGAGCTAGCAAACAGAGCTGTAAACAGGGGAGTTTGAGTGGGAGTTCTGTTGGAGGAGAAGGTATTTGTGTGTGTTTTTGGTTTTGTATTGGTAGTATCTGTATGTGTAGAGGCTTGGAGGGGCTTTGTGCTGGGAGCGAAGCTGAGCCCTGATTAAGGGGCGGGGCTTCACTGACTAGGGGTCCTATAAAGGTAGCAGCCAGTCAGGCAGCGGCACAGGAGCTAGCAAACAGAGCTGTAAACAGGGGAGTATGAGTGGGAGTTCTGTTGGATGAGAAGGTGTTTGTGTGTGTTTGGTTTTGTATTGGTAGTATCTGTATGTGTAGAGGCTTTGTGCTGGGAGAGAAGCTGAGCCCTTATTAGGGGGCGGGACTTCCCTGACTAGGGGTCCTATAAAGCTAGCAGCCAGTCAGGCAGCAGCACAGGAGCTAGCAAACAGGGCTGTAAACACGGGAGTTTGAGTGGGAGTTCTGTTGGAGGAGAAGGTATTTGTGTTTGTTTGGTATTGTATTGGTAGTATCTGTGTGTGTAGAGGCTTGGAGGGGCTTTGTGCTGGGAGCGAAGCTGAGCCCTGATTAGGGGGCGGGGCTTCACTGACTAGGGGTCCTATAAAGGTAGCAGCCAGTCAGGCAGCGGCACAGACAGCTGCAGCGGCACTGGAGCTAGCAAACAGAGCTGTAAACAGGGGAGTTTGAGAGGGAGTTCTGTTGGAGGAGAAGGCATTTGTGTGTGTGTTTGGTTTTGTATTGGTGGTATCTGTATGTGTAGAGGCTTGGAGGGGCTTTGTGCTGGGAGAGAAGCTGAGCCCTGATTAGCGTGCAGGGCTTCACTGACCAGGGGTCCTATAAAGGTAGCAGCCAGTCAGGCAGCGGCACAGACAGCTGCAGTGGCACAGGAGCTTGCAAACTGAGCTGTAAACAGCGGAGTTTGAGTGGGAGTTCTGTTGGAGGAGAAGGTATTTGTGTTTGTTTGGTTTTGTATTGGTAGTATCTGTATGTGCAGAGGCTTTGTTCTGGGAGAGAATCTGAGCCCTGATTAGGGGGCGGGGCTTCCCTGACTAGGGGTCCTATGATTGTAGCAGCCAGTCAGGCAGCGTCACAGACAGCTCCAGGGGCAAAGGAGCTAGCAAACAGAGCTGTAAACAGGGGAGTTTGAGTGGGAGTTCTGTTCGAGGAGAAGGTATTTGTGTGTGTTTGGTTTTGTGTTGGTTGTATCTGTATGTGTAGGGGCTTTGTGCTGGGAGAGAAGCTGAGCCCTGATTAGGGGGCGGGGCTTCACTGACTAGGGGTCCTATAAAGGTAGCAGCCAGTCAGGCAGCAGCACAGGAGCTAGCAAACTGAGCTGTAAACAGGGGAGTTTGAGAGGGAGTTCTGTTGGAGGAGAAGGTATTTGTGTGTGTGTTTGGTTTTGTATTGGTGGTATCTGTATGTGTAGGGGCTTTGTGCTGGGAGAGAAGCTGAGCCCTGATTAGGGGGCGGGGCTTCCCTGACTAGGGGTCCTATAAAGGTAGCAGCCAGTCAGGCAGCGGCACAGACAGCTGCAGCGGCTCTGGAGCTAGCAAACAGAGCTGTAAACAGGGGAGTTTGAGAGGGAGTTCTGTTGGAGGAGAAGGCATTTGTGTGTGTGTTTGGTTTTGTATTGGTGATATCTGTGTGTGTAGAGGCTTGGAGGGGCTTTGTGCTGGGAGAGAAGATGAGCCCTGATTAGGGGGCGGGCCTTCGCTGACTAGGGGTCTTATGAAGGTAGCCGCCAGTCAGGCAGTGGAACAGACAGCTGCAGGGGCACAGGAGCTAGCAAACAGAGCTGTAAACAGGGGAGTTTGAGTGGGAGTTCTGTTGGAGGAGAAGGTATTTGTGTGTGTTTCGTTTCGTATTGGTGGTATCTGTATGTGTAGGGGCTTTGTGCTGGGAGAGAAGCTGAGCCCTGATTAGGGGGCGGGGCTTCACTGACTAGGGGTCCTATGAAGGGAGCAGCCAGTCAGGCAGCGACACAGACAGCTGCAGCGGTACAGGAGCTAGCAAACAGAGCTGTAAACAGGGGAGTTTGAGTGGGAGTTCTGTTGGAGGAGAAGGTATTTGTGTGTGTTTGGTTTTGTGTTGGTGGTATCTGTATGTGTAGGGGCTTTGTGCTGGGAGAGAAGCTGAGCCCTGATTAGGGGGCGGGGCTTCGCTGACTAGGGGTCCTATGATTGTAGCAGCCAGTCAGGCAGCGTCACAGAGAGCTGCAGGGGCACAGGAGCTAGCAAACAGAGCTGTAAACAGGGGAGTTTGAGTGGGAGTTCTGTTGGAGGAGAAGGTATTTGTCTGTGTTTGGTTTTGTATTGGTAGCATCTGTATGTGTAGGGGCTTTGTGCTGGGAGAGAAGCTGAGCCCTGATTAGGGGGCGGGGCTTCACTGACTAGGGGTTCTATAAAGGCAGCAGCCAGTCAGGCAGCGGCACGGACAGCTGCAGTGGCACAGGAGCTAGCAAAGAGAGCTGTAAACAGGGGAGTTTGAGTGGGAGTTCTGTTGGAGGAGAAGGTATTTGTGTGTGTTTGGTTTTGTATGGGTGGTATCTGTATGTGTAGAGGCTTGGAGGGGCTTTGTGCTGGGAGAGAAGCTGAGCCCTGATTAGGGGGCGGGGCTTCACTGACGAGGGGTCCTATAAAGGGAGCAGCCAGTCAGGCAGCGGCACAGACAGCTGCAGTGGCACAGGAGCTAGCAAAGAGAGCTGTAAACAGGGGTGTTTGAGTGGGAGTTCTGTTGGAGGAGAAGGTATTTGTGTGTGTTTGGTTTTGTATTGGTAGTATCTGTATGTGTAGAGGCTTTGTGCTGGGAGAGAAGCTGAGCCCTGAAAGGCGGGCGGGGCTTCACTGACTAGGCGTCCTATAAAGGTAGCAGCCAGTCAGGCAGCGGCACAGCAGCTAGCAAACAGTGCTGTAAACACGGGAGTTTGAGTGGAGTTCTGTTGGAGGAGAAGGTATATGTGTGTGTTTGGTTTCGTATTGGTAGTATCTGTATGTGTAGAGGCTTGGAGGGGCTTTGTGCTGGGAGAGAAGCTGAGCCCTGATTAGGGGGCGGGGCTTCACTGACTAGGGGTCCTATAAAGGTAGCAGCCAGTCAGGCAGCGGCACAGACAGCTGCAGCGGCACAGGAGCGAGCAAACAGAGCTGTAAACAGGGGAGTTTGAGTGCGAGTTGTGTTGGAGGGGAAGGTATTTGTGTGTGTTTGGTTTTGTATTGGTAGTATTTGTATGTGTAGAGGCTTGGAGGGGCTCTGTGCTGGGAGAGAAGCTGAGCCCTTATTAGTGGGCGGGGCTTCACTGACTAGGGGTCCTATAAAGGGAGCAGCCAGTCAGGCAGGGGAACAGACAGCTGCAGCGGCACAGGAGCTAGCAAACAGAGCTGTAAACAGGTGAGTTTGAGAGGGAGTTCTGTTGGAGGAGAAGGTATTTGTGTGTTTGGTTTTGTATTGGTAGTGTCTGTATGAGTAGAGGCTTTGTGCTGGGAGAGAATCTGAGCCCTGATTAGGGGGCGGGGCTTCCCTGACTAGGGGTCCTATAAAGGTACCAACCAGTCAGGCAGCGGCACAGACAGCTGCAGCGGCACTGGAGCTAGCAAATAGAGCTGTAAACAGGGGAGTTTGAGTGGGAGTTCTGTTTGAGGAGAAGGTATTTGTCTGTGTTTGATTTTGTATTGGTGGTATCTGTATTTGCTGAGGCTTGGAGGGGCTTTGTGCTGGGAGAGAAGCTGAGCCCTGATTAGGGGGCGGGGCTTCGCTGACTAGGGGTCCTATGATTGTAGCAGCCAGTCAGGCAGCGTCACAGACAGCTGCAGGGGCACAGGAGCTAGCAAACAGAGCTGTAAACAGGGGAGTTTGAGTTGGAGTTCTGTTGGAGGAGAAGGTATTTGTCTGTGTTTGGTTTTGTATTGGTAGCATCTGTATGTGTAGGGGCTTTGTGCTGGGAGAGAAGCTGAGCCCTGATTAGGGGGCGGGGCTTCACTGACTAGGGGTTCTATAAAGGCAGCAGCCAGTCAGGCAGCGGCACGGACAGCTGCAGTGGCACAGGAGCTAGCAAAGAGAGCTGTAAACAGGGGAGTTTGAGTGGGAGTTCTGTTGGAGGAGAAGGTATTTGTGTGTGTTTGGTTTTGTATTGGTGGTATCTGTATGTGTAGAGGCTTGGAGGGGCTTTGTGCTGGGAGAGAAGCTGAGCCCTGATTAGGGGGCGGGGCTTCACTGACGAGGGGTCCTATAAAGGGAGCAGCCAGTCGGGCAGCGGCACAGACAGCTGCAGTGGCACAGGAGCTAGCAAAGAGAGCTGTAAACAGGGGAGTTTGAGTGGGAGTTCTGTTGGAGGAGAAGGTATTTGTGTGTGTTTGGTTTTGTATTGGTAGTATCTGTATGTGTAGAGGCTTGGAGGGGCTTTGTGCTGGGAGCGAAGCTGAGCCCTGATTAGGGGGCGGGGCTTCACTGACTAGGGGTCCCATAAAGGTAGCAGCCAGTCAGGCAGCGGCACAGGAGCTAGCAAACAGAGCTGTAAACAGGGGAGTTTGAGTAGGAGTTCTGTTGGAGGAGAAGGTATTTGTGTGTGTTTGGTTTTGTGTTGGTGGTATCTGTATGTGTAGAGGCTTGGAGGGGCTTTGTGCTGGGAGAGAAGCTGAGCCCTGATTAGGGGGCGGGGCTTCACTGACGAGGGGTCCTATAAAGGGAGCAGCCAGTCAGGCAGCGACACAGACAGCTGCAGCGGTACAGGAGCTAGCAAACAGAGCTGTAAATAGGGGACTTTGAGTGGGAGTTCTGTTGGAGGAGAAGGTATTTGTGTGTTTTTGGTTTTGTATTGGTAGTATCTGTATGTGTAGAGTCTTGGAGGGGCTTTGTGCTGGGAGCGAAGCTGAGCCCTGATTAGGGGGCGGGGCTTCACTGACTAGGGGTCCTATAAAGGTAGCAGCCAGTGAGGCAGCGGCACAGGAGCTAGCAAACAGAGCTGTGAACAGGGGAGTCTGAGTGGGAGTTCTGTTGGAGGAGAAGGTATTTGTGTGTGTGTTTGGTTTTGTGTTGGTGGTATCTGTATGTGTAGGGTCTTTGTGCTGGGAGAAAAGCTGAGCCCTGATTAGGGGGCGGGGCTTCACTGACTAGGGGTCCTATAAAGGTAGCAGCCAGTCAGGCAGCGGCACAGGAGCTAGCAAACAGAGCTGTAAACAGGGGAGTTTGAGTGGGACTTCTGTTGGAGGAGAAGGTATTTGTGTGTGTGTTTGGTATTGTATTGGTGGTATCTGTATTTGTAGAGGCTTGGAGGGGCTTTGTGCTGGGAGAGAAGCTGAGCCCTGATTAGGGGGCGGGTATTCATTGACTAGGGGTCCTATCAAGGGAGCAGCCAGTCAGGCAGGGGCACAGACAGCTGCAGCGGAACAGGAGCTACAAAACTGAGCTGTAAACAGGTGAGTTTGAGAGGGAGTTCTGTTGGAGGAGAAGGTATTTGTGTGTTTGGTTTTGTATTGGTAGTGTCTGTATGAGTAGAGGCTTTGTGCTGGGAGAGAATCTGAGCCCTGATTAGGGGGCGGGGCTTCCCTGACTAGGGGTCCTATAAAGGTACCAACCAGTCAGGCAGCGGCACAGACAGCTGCAGCGGCACTGGAGCTAGCAAATAGAGCTGTAAACAGGGGAGTTTGAGTGGGAGTTCTGTTTGAGGAGAAGGTATTTGTGTGTGTGTTTGGTTTTGTATTGGTGGTATCTGTATTTGTAGAGGCTTGGAGGGGCTTTGTGCTGGGAGAGAAGCTGAGCCCTGATTAGGGGGCGGGGCTTCGCTGACTAGGGGTCCTATGATTGTAGCAGCCAGTCAGGCAGCGTCACAGACAGCTGCAGGGGCACAGGAGCTTGCAAACAGAGCTGTAAACAGGGGAGTTTGAGTGGGAGTTCTGTTGGAGGAGAAGGTATTTGTGTGTGTTTGGTTTTGTATTGGTGGTATCTGTATGTGTAGGGGCTTTGTGCTGGGAGAGAAGCTGAGGCCTGATAAGGGGGCGGGGCTTCACTGACTAGGCGTCCTATAAAGGTAGCAGCCAGTCAGGCAGCGGCACAGCAGCTAGCAAACAGAGCTGTAAACACGGGAGTTTGAGTGGGAGTTCTGTTGGAGGAGAAGGTATTTGTGTTTGTTTGGTTTTGTATTGGTAGTATCTGTATGTGTAGAGGCTTGGAGGGGCTTTGTGCTGGGAGCGAAGCTGAGCCCTGATTAGGGGGCGGGGCTTCACTGACTAGGGGTCCTATAAAGGGAGCAGCCAGTCAGGCAGCGGCACAGAAGCTAGCAAACAGAGCTGTAAACAGGGGAGTTTGAGTGGGAGTTCTGTTGGAAGAGAAGGTATTTGTGTGTGTTTGGTTTTGTATTGGTGGTATCTGTATGTGTAGGGGCTGTGTGCTGGGAGAGAAGCTGAGCCCTGATTAGGGGGCGGGGCTTCACTGACTAGGGGTCCTATAAAGGGAGCAGCCAGTCAGGCAGCGACACAGACAGCTGCAGCCGTACAGGAGCTAGCAAACAGAGCTGTAAACAGGGGAGTTTGAGTGGGAGTTCTGTTGGAGGAGAAGGTATTTGTGTGTGTTTGGTTTTGTGTTGGTGGTATCTGTATGTGTAGGGGCTTTGTGCTGGGAGAGAAGCTGAGCCCCGATTAGGGGTAGGGGCTTCATTGACGAGGGGTCCTATAAAGGGAGGAGCCAGTCAGGCAGCGGAACAGGAGCTAGCAAACTGAGCTGTAAACAGGGGAGTTTGAGAGGGAGTTATGTTGGAGGAGAAGGTATTTGTGTGTGTTTGGTTTTGTATTGGTGGTATCTGTATGTGTAGGGGCTGTGTGCTGGGAGAGAAGCTGAGCCCTGATTAGGGGGCGGGGCTTCACTGACTAGGGGTCCTATAAAGGGAGCAGCCAGTCAGGCAGTGACACAGACAGCTGCAGCGGTACAGGAGCTAGCAAACAGAGCTGTAAACAGGGGAGTTTGAGTGGAAGTTCTGTTGGAGGAGAAGGTATTTGTCTGTGTTTGGTTTTGTGTTGGTGGTATCTGTATGTGTAGGGGCTTTGTGCTGGGAGAGAAGCTGAGCCCTGAGTAGGGGTCGGGGCTTCACTGACGAGGGGTCCTATAAAGGGAGCAGCCAGTCAGGCAGCGACAGAGACCGCTGCAGCGGTACAGGAGCTAGCAAACAGAGCTGAAAACAGGGGAGTTTGAGTGGGAGTTCTGTTGGAGGAGAAGGTATTTGTGTGTGTGTTTGGTTTTGTATTGGTAGTATCTGTATGTGTAGAGGCTTGGAGGGGCTTTGTGCTGGGGGCGAAGCTGAGCCCTGATTAGGGGGCGGGGCTTCACTGACTAGGGGTCCTATAAAGGGAGCAGCCAGTCAGGTAGCGACACACACAGCTGCAGCGGTAGAGGAGCTAGCAAACAGAGCTGTAAACAGGGGAGTTTGAGTGGGAGTTCTGTTGGAGGAGAAGGTATTTGTGTTTGTTTGGTTTTGTATTCCTAGTATCTGTATGTGTAGAGGCTTGGAGGGGCTTCGTGCTGGGAGAGAAGCTGAGCCCTGATTAGGGGGCGGGGCTTCCCTGACTAGGGGTCCTATAAAGGTAGCAGCCAGTCAGGCAGCGGCACAGGAGCTAGCAAACAGAGCTGTAAACAGGGGAGTTTGAGTGGGAGTTCTGTTGGAGGAGAAGGTATTTGTGTTTGTTTGGTTTTGTATTCCTAGTATCTGTATGTGTAGAGGCTTGGAGGGGCTTTGTGCTGGGAGAGAAGCTGAGCCCTGATTAGGGGGCGGGTCTTCACTGACTAGGGGTCCTATAAAGGGAGCAGCCACTCAGGCAGCTGCACAGACAGCTGCAGTGGCGCAGGAGCTTGCAAACTGAGCTGTAAACAGGGGAGTTTGAGTGGGAGTTCTGTTGGAGGAGAAGGTATTTGTGTTTGTTTGGTTTTGTATTGGTAGTATCTGTATGTGTAGGGGCTTGGAGGGGCTTTGTGCTGGGAGAGAAGCTGAGCCCTGATTAGGGGGCGGGTCTTCACTGACTAGGGGTCCTATAAAGGGAGCAGCCACTCAGGCAGCTGCACAGACAGCTGCAGTGGCGCAGGAGCTTGCAAACTGAGCTGTAAACAGGGGAGTTTGAGTGGGAGTTCTGTTGGAGGAGAAGGTATTTGTGTGTGTTTGGTTTTGTATTGGTAGTATCTGTATGTGTAGGGGCTTTGTGCTGGGAGAGAAGCTGAGCCCTGATTAGGGGGCGGGGCTTCACTGACTAGGGGTCCTATAAAGGTACCAGCCAGTCATGCAGCGGCACAGACAGCTGCAGCGGCACTGGAGCTAGCAAACAGAGCTGTAAACGGGAGTTTGAGTGGGAGTTCTGTTGGAGGAGAAGGCATTTGTGTGTGTGTTTGGTTTTGTATTGGTGGTATCTGTTTGTGTAGAGGCTTGGAGGGGCTTTGTGCTGGGAGAGAAGATGAGCCCTGATTAGGGGGCGGGGCTTCCCTGACTAGGGGTCCTATAAAGGTAGCAGCCAGTCAGGCAGCGGCACAGGAGCTAGCAAACAGAGCTGTAAACAGGGGAGTTTGAGTGGGAGTTCTGCTGGAGGAGAAGGTATTTGTGTGTGTGTTTGGTTTTGTATTGGTGGTATCTGTATGTGTAGAGGCTTGGAGGGGCTTTGTGCTGGGAGAGAAGCTGAGCCCTGATTAGGGGGCGGGGCTTCACTGAGATGGGGTCCTGTAAAGGGAGCAGCCAGTCAGGCAGCGACACAGACAGCTGCAGCGTTACAGGAACTAGCAAAGAGAGCTGTAAACAGGGGAGTTTGAGTGGGAGTTCTGTTGGAGGAGAAGGTGTTTGTGTGTGTTTGGTTTTGTGTTGGTAGTCTCTGTATGTGTAGAGGCTTTGTGCTGGGAGAGAAGCTGAGCCCTCATTAGGGGGCGGGGCTTCACTGACTAGGGGTCCTAGAAAGGGAGCAGCCAGTCAGGCAGCGGCACAGGAGCTAGCCAACAGAGCTGTAAACAGGGGAGTTTGAGTGGGAGTTCTCTTGGAGGAGAAGGTATTTGTGTGTGTTTGGTTTTGTATTGGTAGTATTTGTATGTGTAGAGGCTTGGAGGGGCTTTGTGCTGGGAGAGAAGCTGATTAGGGGGCGGGACTTCCCTGACTAGGGGTCCTATAAAGGTAGCAGCCAGTCAGGCAGCGGCACAGGAGCTAGTCAACAGAGCTGTAAACAGGGGACTTTGAGTGGGAGTTCTGTTAGAGGAGAAGGTATTTGTGTTTGTTTGGTTTTGTATTGGTAGTATTTGTATGTGTTGAGGCTTGGAGGGGCTTTGTGCTGGGGGAGAACCTGAGCCCTGAATAGGGGGCGGGGCTTCACTGATTAGGGGTCCTTTAAAGGTAGCAGCCAGTCAGGCAGCGGCAAAGACAGCTGCAGTAGCACAGGAGCTTGCAAACTGAGCTGTAAACAGCGGAGTTTGAGTGGGAGTTCTGTTGGAGGAGAAGGTATTTGTGTTTGTTTGGTTTTGTATTGGTAGTATCTGTATGTGTAGAGGCTTGGAGGGGCTTTGTGCTGGGAGAGAAGCTGAGCCCTGATTAGGGGGCGGGGCTTCACTGACTAGGGGTACTATAAAGGTAGCAGCCAGTCAGGCAGTGGCACAGACAGCTGCAGCGGCACTGGAGCTAGCAAACAGAGCTGTACACAGGGGAGTTTGAGTGGGAGTTCTGTTGGAGGAGAAGGTATTTGTGTGTGTTTGGTTTTTTGTTGGTGGTATCTGTATGTGTAGGGGCTTTCTGTTGGGAGAGAACCTGAGCCCTGATTAGGGGGCGGGGCTTCACTGACGAGGGGTCCTATCAAGGGAGCAGCCAGTCAGGCAGCTGAACAGACAGCTGCAGCGATACAGGAGCTAGCAAACAGAGCTGTAAACAGGGGAGTTTGAGTGGGAGTTCTGTTGGAGGAGAAGGTATTTGTGTGTGTTTGGTTTTGTATTGATGATATCTGTATGTGTAGGGCTTTTTGCTGGGAGAGAAGCTGAGCCCTGATTAGGGTGCAGGGCTTCAATAACCAGGGGTCCTATAAAGGTAGCAGCCAGTCAGGCAGCGGCACAGACAGCTGCAGTGGCACAGGAGCTTGCAAACTGAGCTGTAAACAGGGGAGTTTGAGTGGGAGTTCTGTTGGAGGAGAAGGTATTTGTGTGTGTGTTTGGTTTTGTATTGGTAGTATCTGTATGTGTAGAGGCTTGGAGGGGCTTTGTGCTGGGAGAGAAGCTGAGCCCTGATTAGGGGGCGGGGCTTCCATGACTAGGGGTCCTATAAAGGTACCAGCCAGTCAGGCAGCGGCACAGACAGCTGCAGGGGCACAGGAGCTAGCAAACAGAGCTGTAAACAGGGGAGTTTGAGTGGGAGTTCTGTTGGAGGAGAAGGTATTTGTGTGTGCTTGGTTTTGTATTGGTAGTATCTGTATGTGCAGGGGCTTTGTGCTGGGAGAGAAGCTGAGCCCTGATTAGGGGGCGGGGCTTCACTGACTAGGCGTCCTATAAAGGTACCAGCCAGTCATGCAGCGGCACAGACAGCTGCAGCGGCTCTGGAGCTAGCAAACAGAGCTGTAAACGGGAGTTTGAGTGAGAGTTCTGTTGGAGGAGAAGGCATTTGTGTGTGTGTTTGGTTTTGTATTGGTGGTATCTGTGTGTGTAGAGGCTTGGAGGGGCTTTGTGCTGGGAGAGAAGCTGAGCCCTGATTAGGAGGCGGGGCTTCACTGACAAGGGGTCCTATAAAGGGAGCAGCCAGTCAGGCGGCGGCACGGACAGCTGCAGCGGCACAGGAGCTAGGAAACAGAGCTGTAAACAGGGGAGTTTGAGTAGGAGTTCTGTTGGACGAGAAGGTATTTGTGTGTTTGGTTTTGTATTGGTGGTATATGTATGTGTAGAGGCTTGGAGGGGCTTTGTGCTGGGAGAGAAGCTGAGCCCTGATTAGGGGGCGGGGCTTCACTGACGAGGGGTCCTATAAAGATAGCAGCCAGTCAGGCAGCGGCACAGGAGCTAGCAAACAGAGCTGTAAACAGGGGAGTTTGAGTGGGACTTCTGTTGGAGGAGAAATTATTTGTGTGTGTTTGGTTTTGTATTGGTAGTATCTGTATGTGTAGGGGCTTTGTGCTGGGAGAAAAGCTGAGCCCTGATTAGGGGGCGGGGCTTCACTGACTAGGGGTCCTATAAAGGGAGCAGCCAGTCAGGCAGGGGCACAGATAGCTGCAGCGGAACAGGAGCTAGCAAACTGAGCTGTAAACAGGGGAGTTTGAGAGGGAGTTCTGTTGGAGGAGAAGGTATTTGTGTGTGTTTGGTCTTGTATTTGTGGTATCTGTATGTGTAGGGGCTTTGTGCTGGGAGAGAAGCTGAGCCCTGATTAGGGGGCGGGGCTTCACTGACTAGGGGTCCTATAACGGGAGCAGGCAATCAGGCAGCTGCACAGACAGCTGCAGCGATACAGGAGCTAGCAAACAGAGCTGTAAACAGGGGAGTTTGAGTGGGAGTTCTGTTGGAGGAAAGGTATTTGTGTGTGTGTTTGGTTTTGTATTTGTGGTATCTGTATGTGTAGAGGCGTAGAGGGGCTTTGTGCTGGGAGAGAAGCTGAGCCCTGATTAGGGGGCGGGGCTTCACTGACGAGGGGTCCTATAAAGGGATCAGCCAGTCAGGCAGCGACACAGACAGCTGCAGCGGTACAGGAGCTAGCAAACAGAGCTGTAAACAGGGGAGTTTGAGTGGGAGTTCTGTTGGAGGAGAAGGTATTTGTGTGTGTTTGGTTTTGTATTGGTGGTATCTGTATGTGTAGGGGCTTTGTGCTGGGAGAGAAGCTGAGCCCTGATTAGGGGGCGGGGCTTCACTGACGAGGGGTCCTATAAAGGGAGCAGCCAGTCAGGCAGCGACACAGACAGCTGCAGCGGTACAGGAGCTAGCAAACAGAGCTGTAAACGGGAGTTTGAGTGGGAGTTCTGTTGGAGGAGAAGGCATTTGTGTGTGTGTTTGGTTTTGTATTGGTGGTATCTGTGTGTGTAGAGGCTTGGAGGGGCTTTGTGCTGGGAGAGAAGATGAGCCCTGATTAGGGGGCGGGCCTTCGCTGACGAGGGGTCCTACAAAGGGAGCAGCCAGTCAGGCAGCGACACAGAGCGCTGCAGCGGTACAGGAGCTAGCAAACAGAGCTGTAAACAGGGGAGTTTGAGTGGGAGTTCTGTTGGAGGAGAAGGTATTTGTGTGTGTTTGGTTTTGTATTGGTGGTATCTGTACGTGTAGGGGCTTTGTGCTGGGAGAGAAGCTGAGCCCTGATTAGGGGGCGGGGCTTCACTGACTATGGGTCCTATAAAGGGAGCAGCCAGTCAGGCAGCGACACAGACAGCTGCAGCGGTACAGGAGCTAGCAAACAGAGCTGTAAACAGGCGAGTTTGAGTGGGAGTTCTGTTGGAGGAGAAGGTATTTGTGTGTGCTTGGTTTTGTATTGGTAGTATCTGTATGTGCAGGGGCTTTGTGCTGGGAGAGAAGCTGAGCCCTGATTAGGGGGCGGGGCTTCACTGACTAGGGGTCCTATGAAGGGAGCAGCCAGTCAGGCAGCGACACAGACAGCTGCAGCGGTACAGGAGCTAGCAAACAGAGCTGTAAACAGGGGAGTTTGAGTGGGAGTTCTGTTGGAGGAGAAGGTATTTGTGTGTGTTTGGTTTTGTGTTGGTGGTATCTGTATGTGTAGGGGCTTTGTGCTGGGAGAGAACCTGAGCCCTTATTAGGGGGCGGGGCTTCCCTGACTAGGGGTCCTATAAAGGTAGCAGCCAGTCAGGCAGCAGCACAGGAGCTAGCAAACAGAGCTGTAAACAGGGGAGTTTGAGTGGGAGTTCTGTTGGAGGAGAAGGTATTTGTGTGTGCTTGGTTTTGTATTGGTGATATCTGTATGTGTAGGGGCTTTTTGCTGGAAGAGAAGCTGAGCCCTGATTAGGGTGCAGGGCTTCACTAACCAGGGGTCCTATAAAGGTAGCAGCCAGTCAGGCAGCGGCACAGACAGCTGCAGTGGCACAGGAGCTAGCAAACAGAGCTGTAAACAGAGGAGTTTGAGAGGGAGTTCTGTTGGAAGAGAAGGTATTTGTGTGTGCTTGGTTTTGTATTGGTAGTATCTGTATGTGTAGGGGCTTTGTGCTGGGAGAGAAGATGCGCCCTGATTAGGGGGCGGGCCTTCGCTGACTAGGGGTCCTATGAAGGTAGCCGCCAGTCAGGCAGCGTCACAGACAGCTGCAGGGGCACAGGAGCTAGCAAACAGAGCTGTAAACAGGGGAGTTTGAGTGGGAGTTCTGTTGGAGGAGAAGGTATTTGTGTTTGTTTTTTGTATTGGTAGTATTTGTATGTGTAGAGGCTTGGAGGGGCTTTGTGCTGGGAGAGAACCTGAGCCCTGATTAGGGGGCGGGGCTTCACTGATTAGGGGTCCTATAAAGGTAGCAGCCAGTCAGGCAGCGGCACAGACAGCTGCAGTAGCACAGGAGCTTGCAAACTGAGCTGTAAACAGCGGAGTTTGAGTGGGAGTTCTGTTGGAGGAGAAGGTATTTGTGTTTGTTTGGTTTTGTATTGCTAGTATCTGTATGTGTAGAGGCTTGGAGGGGCTTTGTGCTGGGAGAGAAGCTGAGCCCTGATTAGGGGGCGGGGCTTCACTGACAAGGGGTCCTATAAAGGGAGCAGCCAGTCAGGCGGTGGCACGGACAGCTGCAGCAGCACAGGAGCTAGCAAACAGAGCTGTAAACGGGAGTTTGAGTGGGAGTTCTGTTGGACGAGAAGGTATTTGTGTGTTTGGTTTTGTATTGGTGGTATATGTATGTTTAGAGGCTTGGAGGGGCTTTGTGCTGGGAGAGAAGCTCAGCCCTGATTAGGGGGCGGGGCTTCACTGACGAGGGGTCCTATAAAGATAGCAGCCAGTCAGGCAGCGGCACAGGAGCTAGCAAACAGAGCTGTAAACAGGGGAGTTTGAGTGGGACTTCTGTTGGAGGAGAAGGTATTTGTGTGTGTTTGGTTTTGTATTGGTAGTATCTGTATGTGTAGGGGCTTTGTGCTGGGAGAAAAGCTGAGCCCTGATTAGGGGGCGGGGCTTCATTGACTAGGGGTCCTATAAAGGGAGCAGCCAGTCAGGCAGGGGCACAGATAGCTGCAGCGGAACAGGAGCTAGCAAACTGAGCTGTAAACAGGGGAGTTTGAGAGGGAGTTCTGTTGGAGGAGAAGGTATTTGTGTGTGTTTGGTTTTGTATTTGTGGTATCTGTATGTGTAGGGGCTTTGTGCTGGGAGAGAAGCTGAGCCCTGATTAGGGGGCGGGGCTTCACTGACTAGGGGTCCTATAACGGGAGCAGGCAATCAGGCAGCTGCACAGACAGCTGCAGCGATACAGGAGCTAGCAAACAGAGCTGTAAACAGGGGAGTTTGAGTGGGAGTTCTGTTGGAGGAAAGGTATTTGTGTGTGTGTTTGGTTTTGTATTTGTGGTATCTGTATGTGTAGAGGCGTAGAGGGGCTTTGTGCTGGGAGAGAAGCTGAGCCCTGATTAGGGGGCGGGGCTTCACTGACGAGGGGTCCTATAAAGGGAGCAGCCAGTCAGGCAGCTGAACAGACAGCTGCAGCGGTACAGGAGCTAGCAAACAGAGCTGTAAACAGGGGAGTTTGAGTGGGAGTTCTGTTGGAGGAGAAGGTATTTGTGTGTGTTTGGTTTTGTATTGGTGGTATCTGTATGTGTAGGGGCTTGGAGGGGCTTTGTGCTGGGGGCGAAGCTGAGCCCTGATTAGGGGGCGGGGCTTCACTGACGAGGGGTCCTATAAAGGGAGCAGCCAGTAAGGCAGCGGTACAGGAGCTAGCAAACAGAGCTGTAAACAGGGGAGTTTGAGTGGGAGTTCTGTTGGAGGAGAAGGTATTTGACTGACTAGGGGTCCTATAAAGGTAGCAGCCAGTCAGGCAGCGGCACAGACAGCTGCAGTAGCACAGGAGCTTGCAAACTGAGCTGTAAACAGCGGAGTTTGAGTGGGAGTTCTGTTGGAGGAGAAGGTATTTGTGTTTGTTTGGTTTTGTATTGCTAGTATCTGTATGTGTAGAGGCTTGGAGGGGCTTTGTGCTGGAGAGAAGCTGAGCCCTGATTAGGGGGCGGGGCTTCACTGACAAGGGGTCCTATAAAGGGAGCAGCCAGTCAGGCGGTGGCACGGACAGCTGCAGCGGCACAGGAGCTAGCAAACAGAGCTGTAAACAGGGGAGTTTGAGTGGGAGTTCTGTTGGAGGAGAAGGTATTTGTGTGTGTTTGGATTTGTATTGGTGGTATCTGTACGTGTAGGGGCTTTGTGCTGGGAGAGAAGCTGAGCCCTGATTAGGGGGCGGGGCTTCACTGACGAGGGGTCCTATAAAGGGAGCAGCCAGTCAGGCAGCTGCACAGACAGCTGCAGCGATACAGGAGCTAGCAAACAGAGCTGTAAACAGGGGAGTTTGAGTGGGAGTTCTGTTGGAGGAAAGGTATTTGTGTGTGTGTTTGGTTTTGTATTGGTGATATCTGTGTGTGTAGAGGCTTGGAGGGGCTTTGTGCTGGGAGAGAAGATGAGCCCTGATTAGGGGGCGGGCCTTCGCTGACTAGGGGTCTTATGAAGGTAGCCGCCAGTCAGGCAGTGGAACAGACAGCTGCAGGGGCACAGGAGCTAGCAAACAGAGCTGTAAACAGGGGAGTTTGAGTGGGAGTTCTGTTGGAGGAGAAGGTATTTGTGTGTGTTTCGTTTCGTATTGGTGGTATCTGTATGTGTAGGGGCTTTGTGCTGGGAGAGAAGCTGAGCCCTGATTAGGGGGCGGGGTTTCACTGACTAGGGGTCCTATGAAGGGAGCAGCCAGTCAGGCAGCGACACAGACAGCTGCAGCGGTACAGGAGCTAGCAAACAGAGCTGTAAACAAGGGAGTTTGAGTGGGAGTTCTGTTGGAGGAGAAGGTATTTGTGTGTGTTTGGTTTTGTGTTGGTGGTATCTGTATGTGTAGGGGCTTTGTGCTGGGAGAGAACCTGAGCCCTTATTAGGGGACGGGGCTTCCCTGACTAGGGGTCCTATAAAGGTAGCAGCCAGTCAGGCAGCAGCACAGGAGCTAGCAAACAGAGCTGTAAACAGGGGAGTTTGAGTGGGAGTTCTGTTGGAGGAGAAGGTATTTGTGTGTGTGTTTGGTTTTGTATTGGTAGTATCTGTATGTGTAGAGGCTTGGAGGGGCTTTGTGCTGGGAGAGAAGCTGAGCCCTGATTAGGGGGCGGGGCTTCCCTGACTAGAGGTCCTATAAAGGTAGCAGCCAGTCAGGCAGCGGCACAGGAGCTAGCAAACAGAGCTGTAAACAGGGGACTTTGAGTGGGAGTTCTCTTGGAGGAGAAGGTATTTGTGTTTGTTTTTTGTATTGGTAGTATTTGTATGTGTAGAGGCTTGGAGGGGCTTTGTGCTGGGAGAGAACCTGAGCCCTGATTAGGGGGCGGGGCTTCACTGATTAGGGGTCCTATAAAGGTAGCAGCCAGTCAGGCAGCGGCACAGACAGCTGCAGTAGCACAGGAGCTTGCAAACTGAGCTGTAAACAGCGGAGTTTGAGTGGGAGTTCTGTTGGAGGAGAAGGTATTTGTGTGTGTTTGGTTTTGTATTGGTAGTATCTGTATGTGTAGAGGCTTGGAGGGGCTTTGTGCTGGGAGAGAAGCTGAGCCCTGATTAGGGGGCGGGGCTTCCCTGACTAGGGGTCCTATAAAGGTAGCAGCCAGTCAGGCAGCGGCACAGGAGCTAGCAAACAGAGCTGTAAACAGAGGAGTTTGAGTGGGAGTTCTGTTGGAGGAGAAGGTATTTGTGTGTGCTTGGTTTTGTATTGGTAGTATCTGTATGTGTAGGGGCTTTGTGATGGGAGAGAAGCTGAGCCCTGATTAGGGGGCGGGGTTTCACTGACTAGGGGTCCTATAAAGGTACCAGCCAGTCAGGCAGCGGCACAGACAGCTGCAGCGGCACTGGAGCTAGCAAACCGAGCTGTAAACGGCAGTTTGAGTCGGAGTTCTGTTGGAGGAGAAGTCATTTGTGTGTGTGTTTGGTTTTGTATTGGTGGTATCTGTGTGTGTAGAGGCTTGGAGCGGCTTTGTGCTGGGAGAGAAGATGAGCCCTGATTAGTGGGCGGGGCTTCACTGACTAGGGGTCCTATAAAGGGAGCAGCCAGTCAGGCGGCGGAACGGACAGCTGCAGCGGCACAGGAGCTAGCAAACAGAGCTGTAAACAGGGGAGTTTGAGTGGGAGTTCTGTTGGAGGAGAAGTTATTTGTGTGTGTTTGGTTTTGTGTTGGTGGTATCTGTATGTGTAGGGGCTTTGTGCTGGCAGAGAAGCTGAGCCCTGATTAGGGGGCGGGGCTTCATTGACGAGGGGTCCTATAAGGGAGCAGCCAGTCAGGCGGCGGCACGGACAGCTGCAGCCGTACAGGAGCTAGCAAACAGAGCTGTAAAAAGGGGAGATTGAGTGGGAGTTCTGTTGGAGGAGAAGGTATTTGTGTGTGTGTTTGGTCTTGTATTGGTAGTATCTGTATGTGTAGAGGCTTGGAGGGGCTTTGTGCTGGGAGCGAAGCTGAGCCCTGATTAGGGGGCGGGGCTTCACTGACTAGGGGTCCTATAAAGGTAGCAGCCAGTCAGGCAGCGGAACAGGAGCTAGCAAACTGAGCTGTAAACAGGGGAGTTTGAGAGGGAGTTCTGTTGGAGAAGAAGGTATTTGTGTGTGTGTTTGGTTTTGTATTGTTAGTATCTGTATGTGCAGGGGTTTGTGCTGGGAGAGAAGCTGAGCCCTTATTAGGGGGCGGGGCTTCCCTGACTAGGGGTCCTATAAAGGTAGCAGCCAGTCAGGCAGCAGCACAGACAGCTGCAGCGGCACTGGAGCTAGCAAACCGAGCTGTAAACGGCAGTTTGAGTCGGAGTTCTGTTGGAGGAGAAGTCATTTGTGTGTGTGTTTGGTTTTGTATTGGTGGTATCTGTGTGTGTAGAGGCTTGGAGCGGCTTTGTGCTGGGAGAGAAGATGAGCCCTGATTAGTGGGCGGGGCTTCACTGACTAGGGGTCCTATAAAGGGAGCAGCCAGTCAGGCGGCGGAACGGACAGCTGCAGCGGTACAGGAGCTAGCAAACAGAGCTGTAAACAGGGGAGTTTGAGTGGGAGTTCTGTTGGAGGAGAAGGTATTTGTGTGTGTTTGGTTTTGTGTTGGTGGTATCTGTATGTGTAGGGGCTTTGTGCTGGCAGAGAAGCTGAGCCCTGATTAGGGGGCGGGGCTTCACTGACTATGGGTCCTATAAAGGGAGCAGCCAGTCAGGCAGCTACACAGACAGCTGCAGCGGTACAGGAGCTAGCAAACAGAGATGTAAACAGGCGAGTTTGAGTGGGAGTTCTGTTGGAGGAGAAGGTATTTGTGTGTGCTTGGTTTTGTATTGGTAGTATCTGTATGTGCAGGGGCTTTGTGCTGGGAGAGAAGCTGAGCCCTGATTAGGGGGCGGGGCTTCACTGACTAGGCGTCCTATAAAGGTACCAGCCAGTCATGAAGCGGCACAGACAGCTGCAGCGGCTCTGGAGCTAGCAAACAGAGCTGTAAACGGGAGTTTGAGTGGGAGTTCTGTTGGAGGAGAAGGCATTTGTGTGTGTGTTTGGTTTTGTATTGGTGATATCTGTGTGTGGAGAGGCTTGGAGGGGCTTTGTGCTGGGAGAGAAGATGAGCCCTGATTAGGGGGCGGGCCTTCGCTGACTAGGGGTCTTATGAAGGTAGCCGCCAGTCAGGCAGTGGAACAGACAGCTGCAGGGGCACAGGAGCTAGCAAACAGAGCTGTAAACAGGGGAGTTTGAGCGGGAGTTCTGTTGGAGGAGAAGGTATTTGTGTGTGTTTCGTTTCGTATTGGTGGTATCTGTATGTGTAGGGGCTTTGTGCTGGGAGAGAAGCTGAGCCCTGATTAGGGGGCGGGGCTTCACTGACTAGGGGTCCTATGAAGGGAGCAGCCAGTCAGGCAGCGACACAGACAGCTGCAGCGGTACAGGAGCTAGCAAACAGAGCTGTAAACAGGGGAGTTTGAGTGGGAGTTCTGTTGGAGGAGAAGGTATTTGTGTGTGTTTGGTTTTGTGTTGGTGGTATCTGTATGTGTAGGGGCTTTGTGCTGGGAGAGAACCTGAGCCCTTATTAGGGGGCGGGGCTTCCCTGACTAGGGGTCCTATAAAGGTAACAGCCAGTCAGGCAGCAGCACAGGAGCTAGCAAACAGAGCTGTAAACAGGGGAGTTTGAGTGGGAGTTCTGTTGGAGGAGAAGGTATTTGTGTGTGCTTGGTTTTGTATTGGTGATATCTGTATGTGTAGGGGCTTTTTGCTGGAAGAGAAGCTGAGCCCTGATTAGGGTGCAGGGCTTCACTAACCAGGGGTCCTATAAAGGTAGCAGCCAGTGAGGCAGCGGCACAGACAGCTGCAGTGGCACAGGAGCTTGCAAACTGAGCTGTAAACAGGGGAGTTTGAGTGGGAGTTCTGTTGGAGGAGAAGGTATTTGTGTGTGTGTTTGGTTTTGTATTGGTAGTATCTGTATGTGTAGAGGCTTGGAGGGGCTTTGTGCTGGGAGAGAAGCTGAGCCCTGATTAGGGGGCGGGGCTTCCCTGACTAGGGGTCCTATAAAGGTAGCAGCCAGTCAGGCAGCGGCACAGACAGATGCAGTGGCACAGGAGCTTGCAAACTGAGCTGTAAACAGGGGAGTTTGAGTGGGAGTTCTCTTGGAGGAGAAGGTATTTGTGTTTGTTTTTTGTATTGGTAGTATTTGTATGTGTAGAGGCTTGGAGGGGCTTTGTGCTGGGAGAGAACCTGAGCCCTGATTAGGGGGCGGGGCTTCACTGATTAGGGGTCCTATAAAGGTAGCAGCCAGTCAGGCAGCGGCACAGACAGCTGCAGTAGCACAGGAGCTTGCAAACTGAGCTGTAAACAGCGGAGTTTGAGTGGGAGTTCTGTTGGAGGAGAAGGTATTTGTGTGTGTTTGGTTTTGTGTTGGTGGTATCTGTATGTGTAGGGGCTTTGTGCTGGCAGAGAAGCTGAGCCCTGATTAGGGGGCGGGGCTTCATTGACGAGGGGTCCTATAAGGGAGCAGCCAGTCAGGCGGCGGCACGGACAGCTGCAGCCGTACAGGAGCTAGCAAACAGAGCTGTAAAAAGGGGAGATTGAGTGGGAGTTCTGTTGGAGGAGAAGGTATTTGTGTGTGTGTTTGGTCTTGTATTGGCAGTATCTGTATGTGTAGAGGCTTGGAGGGGCTTTGTGCTGGGAGCGAAGCTGAGCCCTGATTAGGGGGCGGGGCTTCACTGACTAGGGGTCCTATAAAGGTAGCAGCCAGTCAGGCAGCGGAACAGGAGCTAGCAAACTGAGCTGTAAACAGGGGAGTTTGAGAGGGAGTTCTGTTGGAGGAGAAGGTATTTGTGTGTGTGTTTGGTTTTGTATTGTTAGTATCTGTATGTGCAGGGGTTTGTGCTGGGAGAGAAGCTGAGCCCTTATTAGGGGGCGGGGCTTCCCTGACTAGGGGTCCTATAAAGGTAGCAGCCAGTCAGGCAGCAGCACAGGAGCTAGCAAACAGAGCTGTAAACAGGGGAGATAGAGTGGGAGTTCTGTTGGAGGAGAAGGTATTTTTGTGTGTGTTTGGTCTTGTATTGGCAGTATCTGTATGTGTAGAGGCTTGGAGGGGGTTTGTGCTGGGAGCGAAGCTGAGCCCTGATTAGGGGGCGGGGCTTCACTGACTAGGGGTCCTATAAAGGTAGCAGCCAGTCAGTCAGCGGAACAGGAGCTAGCAAACAGAGCTGTAAACAGGGGAGTTTGAGAGGGAGTTCTGTTGGAGGAGAAGGTATTTGTGTTTGTTTGGTTTTGTATTGGTAGTATCTGTATGTGTAGAGGCTTGGAGGGGCTTTGTGCTGGGAGAGAAGCTGAGCCCTGATTGGGGGCGGGGCTTCCCTGACTAGGGTCCTATAAAGGCACCAGCCAGTCAGGCAGCGGCACAGACAGCTGCAGCGGCACTGGAGCTAGCAAATAGAGCTGTAAACAGGGGAGTTTGAGTGGGAGTTCTGTTTGAGGAGAAGGTATTTGTGTGTGTGTTTGGTTTTGTATTGGTGGTATCTGTATTTGTAGAGGCTTGGAGGAGCTTTGTGCTGGGAGAGAAGCTGAGCCCTGATGAGGGGTCGGGGCTTCGCTGACTAGGGGTCCTATGATTGTAGCAGCCAGTCAGGCAGCGTCACAGACATCTGCAGGGGCACAGGAGCTAGCAAACAGAGCTGTAAACAGGGGAGTTGGAGTGGGAGTTCTGTTGGAGGAGAAGGTATTTGTGTGTGTTTGGTTTTGTATTGGTGATATCTGTATGTGTAGGGGCTTTGTGCTGTTAGAGAAGCTGAGCCCTGATTAGGGGGCGGGGCTTCACTGACTAGGGGTCCTATAAAGGGAGCAGCCAGTCAGGCAGCTGCACAGACAGCTGCTGCGATACAGGAGCTAGCAAACAGAGCTGTAAACAGGGGAGTTTGAGTGGGAGTTCTGTTGGAGGAAAGGTATTTGTGTGTGTGTTTGGTTTTGTATTGGTGGTATCTGTATGTGTAGAGGCTTGGAGGGGCTTTGTGCTGGGAGAGAAGCTGAGCCCTGATTAGGGGGCGGGGCTTCACTGACGAGGGGTCCTATAAAGGGAGCAGCCAGTCAGGCAGCGACACAGACCGCTGCAGCGGTACAGGAGCTAGCAAACAGAGCTGTAAACAGGGGAGTTTGAGTGGGAGTTCTGTTGGAGGAGAAGGTATTTGTGTGTGTGTTTGGTTTTGTATTGGTAGTATCTGTATGTGTAGAGGCTTGGAGGGGCTTTGTGCTGGGGGCGACGCTGAGCCCTGATTAGGGGGCGGGGCTTCACTGACTATGGGTCCTATAAAGGGAGCAGCCAGTCAGGCAGCGACACAGACAGCTGCAGCGGTACAGGAGCTAGCAAACAGAGGTGTAAAGAAGCGAGTTTGAGTGGGAGTTCTGTTGGAGGAGAAGGTATTTGTGTGTGTTTGGTTTTGTATTTGTAGTATTTGTATGTGTAGAGGCTTGGATGGGCTTTGTGCTGGGAGAGAAGCTGAGCCCTGATTAGGGGGCGGGGCTTCCCTGACTAGGGGTCCTATAAAGGTAGCAGCCAGTCAGGCAGCGGCACAGGAGCTAGCAAACAGAGCTGTAAACAGGGGACTTTGAGTGGGAGTTCTCTTGGAGGAGAAGGTATTTGTGTTTGTTTTTTGTATTGGTAGTATTTGTATGTGTAGAGGCTTGGAGGGGCTTTGTGCTGGGAGAGAAGATGAGCCCTGATTAGGGGGCGGGGCTTTACTGACGAGGGGTCCTATAAAGGGAGCAGCCAGTAAGGCAGCGGTACAGGAGCTAGCAAACAGAGCTGTAAACAGGGGAGTTTGAGTGGGAGTTCTGTTGGAGGAGAAGGTATTTGTGTGTGCTTGGTTTTGTATTGGTAGTATCTGTATGTGTAGGGGCTTTGTGCTGGAAGAGAAGCTGAGCCCTGATTAGGGGGCGGGGCTTCCCTGACTAGGGTCCTATAAAGGCACCAGCCAGTCAGGCAGCGGCACAGACAGCTGCAGCGTCACTGGAGCTAGCAAATAGGGCTGTAAACAGGGGAGTTTGAGTGGGAGTTCTGTTGGAGGAGAAGGTATTTGTGTGTGTTTGGTTTTGTATTGGTGGTATCTGTATTTGTAGAGGCTTGGAGGAGCTTTGTGCTGGGAGAGAAGCTGAGCCCTGATGAGGGGACGGGGCTTCGCTAACTAGGGGTCCTATGATTGTAGCAGCCTGTCAGGCAGCGTCACAGACACCGGCAGGGGCACAGGAGCTAGCAAACAGAGCTGTAAACGGGGGAGTTTGAGTGGGAGTTCTGTTGGAGGAAAGTATTTTTGTGTGTTTGGTTTTGTATTGGTGGTATCTGTACGTGTAGGGGCTTTGTGCTGGGAGAGAAGCTGAGCCCTGATTAGGGGGCGGGGCTTCACTGACTATGGGTCCTATAAAGGTAGCCGCCAGTCATGCAGCGGCACAGACAGCTGCAGGGGCACAGGAGCTAGCAAACAGAGCTGTAAACAGGGGAGTTTGAGTGGGAGTTCTGTTGGAGGAGAAGGTATTTGTGTGTGTTTCGTTTCGTATTGGTGGTATCTGTATGTGTAGGGGCTTTGTGCTGGGAGAGAAGCTGAGCCCTGATTAGGGTGCAGGGCTTCACTAACCAGGGGTCCTATAAAGGGAGCAGCCAGTCAGGCAGCGGCACAGACAACTGCAGTAGCACAGGAGCTTGCAACTGAGCTGTAAACAGGGGAGTTTGAGTGGGAGTTCTGTTGGAGGAGATGGTATTTGTGTGTGTTTGGTTTTGCATTGGTAGTATTTGTATGTGTAGAGGCTTGGATGGGCTTTGTGCTGGGAGAGAAGCTGAGCCCTGATTAGGGGGCGGGGCTTCCCTGACTAGGGGTCCTATAAAGGGAGCAGCCAGTCAGGCAGCGGCACAGACAACTGCAGTAGCACAGGAGCTTGCAACTGAGCTGTAAACAGGGGAGTTTGAGAGGGAGTTCTGTTGGAGGAGAAGGTATTTGTGTGTGTGTTTGGTTTTGTATTGTTAGTATCTGTATGTGCAGGGGTTTGTGCTGGGAGAGAAGCTGAGCCCTTATTAGGGGGCGGGGCTTCCCTGACTAGGGGTCCTATAAAGGTAGCAGCCAGTCAGGCAGCAGCACAGGAGCTAGCAAACAGAGCTGTAAACAGGGGAGATAGAGTGGGAGTTCTGTTGGAGGAGAAGGTATTTTTGTGTGTGTTTGGTCTTGTATTGGCAGTATCTGTATGTGTAGAGGCTTGGAGGGGCTTTCTGCTGGGAGCGAAGCTGAGCCCTGATTAGGGGGCGGGGCTTCACTGACTAGGGATCCTATAAAGGTAGCAGCCAGTCAGTCAGCGGAACAGGAGCTAGCAAACAGAGCTGTAAACAGGGGAGTTTGAGAGGGAGTTCTGTTGGAGGAGAAGGTATTTGTGTTTGTTTGGTTTTGTATTGGTAGTATCTGTATGTGTAGAGGCTTGGAGGGGCTTTGTGCTGGGAGAGAAGCTGAGCCCTGATTGGGGGCGGGGCTTCCCTGACTAGGGTCCTATAAAGGCACCAGCCAGTCAGGCAGCGGCACAGACAGCTGCAGCGGCACTGGAGCTAGCAAATAGAGCTGTAAACAGGGGAGTTTGAGTGGGAGTTCTCTTGGAGGAGAAGGTATTTGTGTTTGTTTTTTGTATTGGTAGTATTTGTATGTGTAGAGGCTTGGAGGGGCTTTGTGCTGGGAGAGAAGATGAGCCCTGATTAGGGGGCGGGGCTTTACTGACGAGGGGTCCTATAAAGGGAGCAGCCAGTAAGGCAGCGGTACAGGAGCTAGCAAACAGAGCTGTAAACAGGGGAGTTTGAGTGGGAGTTCTGTTGGAGGACAAGGTATTTGTGTGTGTTTGGTTTTGTATTGGTGGTATCTGTATGTGTAGAGGCTTGGAGGAGCTTTGTGCTGGGAGAGAAGCTGAGCCCTGATGAGGGGACGGGGCTTCGCTAACTAGGGGTCCTATGATTGTAGCAGCCTGTCAGGCAGCGTCACAGACAGCTGCAGTGGCACAGGAGCTAGCAAACAGAGCTGTAAACAGGGGAGTTTGAGTGGGAGTTCTGTTGGAGGAGATGGTATTTGTGTGTGTTTGGTTTTGTATTGGTAGTATCTGTATGTGTATTGGTTTGGCGGGGCTTTGTGCTTGGAGAGAAGCTGAGCCCTGATTAGGGGGCGGGGCTTCACTGACTACGGGTCCTATAAAGGTAGCAGCCAGTCAGGCAGCGGCACAGACAGCTGCAGCGGCACAGGAGGTAGCAAACAGAGCTCTAAACAGGGGAGTTTGAGTGGGAGTTGTGTTGGAGGAGAAGGTATTTGTGTGTGTTTTTGTATTGGTATTATCTGTAGGTGTAGAGGCTTGGAGGGGCTTTGTGCTGGGAGAGAAGCTGGGCCCTGATTAGGGGGCGGGGCTTCACTGACTAGGGGTCCTAGAAAGGGAGCAGCCAGTCAGGCAGCGGCACAGACAGCTGCACCGGCACAGGAGCTAGCAAACAGAGCTGTAAACAGGGGACTTTGAGTGGGAGTTCTGTTGGAGGAGAAGGTATTTGTGTGTGTTTTTGTATTGGTAGTATCTGTATGTGTATAGGTTTGAAGGGGCTTTGTGCTGGGAGAGAAGCTGAGCCCTGATTAGGGGGCGGGGCTTCACTGACTAGGGGTCCTATAAAGGTAGCAGCCAGTCAGGCAGCGGCACAGGAGCTAGCAAACAGAGCTGTAAACAGGGGAGTTTGAGTGGGAGTTCTGTTGGAGGAGAAGGTATTTGTGTGTTTTTTTGTATTGGTAGTATCTGTATGTGTAGAGGCTTGGAGGGGCTTTGTGCTGGGAGAGAAGCTGAGCCCTGATCAGGGGGCGGGGCTTCACTGACTAGGGGTCCTATAAAGGTAGGAGCCAGTCAGGCAGCGGCACAGGAGCTAGCAAACAGAGCTTTTAACAGGGGAGTTTGCGTGGGAGTTCTGTTGGAGGAGATGGTATTTGTGTGTGTTTGGTTTTGTATTGGCAGTATCTGTATGTGTAGAGGCTTGGAGGGGCTTTGTGCTGGGAGAGAAGCTGGGCCCTGATTAGGGGGCGGGGCTTCACTGACTAGGGGTCCTAGAAAGGTAGCAGCCAGTCAGGCAGCGGCACAGACAGCTGCAGCGGCACAGGAGCTAGCAAACAGAGCTGTAAACAGGGGACTTTGAGTGGGAGTTCTGTTGGAGGAGAAGGTATTTGTGTGTGTTTGGTTTTGTATTGGTAGTATCTGTATGTGTTGAGGCTTGGAGGGGCTTTGTGCTGGGAGAGAAGCTGAGCCCTGATTAGGGGGCGGGGCTTCACTGACTAGGGGTCCTATAAAGGTACCAGCCAGTGAGGCAGCGGCACAGGAGCTAGCAAACAGACCTGTAAACAGGGCAGTTTGAGTGGGAGTTCTGTTGGAGGAGAAGGTATTTGTGTGTGTTTTTGTATTCGTATTATCTGTATGTGTAGAGGCTTGCAGGGGTTAGGTGCTGCGAGAGAAGCTGGGCCCTGATTAGGGGGCGGGGCTTCACTGATTAGGGGTCCTAGAAAGGGAGCAGCCAGTCAGGCAGTGGCACAGACAGCTGCAGTGGCACAGGAGCTAGCAAACAGAGCTGTAAAGAGGGGAGTTTGAGTGGGAGTTCTGTTGGAGGAGAAGGTATTTGTGTGTGTTTGGTTTTGCATTGGTAGTATCTGTATGTGCAGGGGCTTTGTGCTGGGAGAGAAGCTGAGCCCTGATTAGGGGGCGGGGCTTCACTGACTAGGGGTCCTATAAAGGTAGCAGCCAGTCAGGCAGCGGCACAGGAGCTAGCAAACAGAGCTGTAAACAGGGCAGTTTGAGTGGGAGTTCTGTTGGAGGAGAAGGTATTTGTGTGTGTTTGGTTTTGCATTGGTAGTATCTGTATGTTTATTGGTTTGGCGGGGCTTTGTGCTTGGAGAGAAGCTGAGCCCTGATTAGGGGGCGGGGCTTCACTGACTAGGGGTCCTATAAAGGTAGCCACCAGTCAGGCAGCGGCAGACAGCTGCAGCGGCACAGGAGCTGGGAAACAGAGCTGTAAAGAGGGTAGTTTGAGTGGGAGTTCTGTTGGAGGAGAAGGTATTTGTGTGTTTTTTTTGTATTGGTAGTATCTGTATGTGTAGAGGCTTGGAGGGGCTTTGTGCTGGGAGAGAAGCTGAGCCCTGATTAGGGGGCGGGGCTTCACTGACTAGGGGTCCTATAAAGGAAGCAGCCAGTCAGGCAGCGGCACAGGAGCTAGCAAACAGAGCTGTAAAGAGGGGAGTTTGAGTGGGAGTTCCGTTGGAGGAGAAGGTATTTGTGTGTTTTTTTGTATTGGTAGTATCTGTATGTGTAGAGGCTTGGAGGGGCTTTGTGCTGGGAGAGAAGCTGAGCCCTGATCAGGGGGCGGGGCTTCACTGACTAGGGGTCCTATAAAGGTAGGAGCCAGTCAGGCAGCGGCACAGGAGCTAGCAAACAGAGCTTTTAACAGGGGAGTTTGCGTGGGAGTTCTGTTGGAGGAGATGGTATTTGTGTGTGTTTGGTTTTGTATTGGTAGTATCTGTATGTGTAGAGGCTTGGAGGGGCTTTGTGCTGGGAGAGAAGCTGAGCCCTGATTAGGGGGCGGGGCTTCACTGACTAGGGGTCCTATAAAGGAAGCAGCCAGTCAGGCAGCGGCACAGGAGCTAGCAAACAGAGCTGTAAAGAGGGGACTTTGAGTGGGAGTTCTGTTGGAGGAGATGGTATTTGTGTGTGTTTGGTTTTGTATTGGTAGTATCTGTATGTGTAGAGGCTTGGAGGGGCTTTGTGCTGGGAGAGAAGCTGAGCCCTGATTAGGGGGCGGGGCTTGACTGACTAGGGTTCCTATAAAGGTAGCAGCCAGTCAGGCAGCGGAACAGACAGCTGCAGTGGCACAGGAGGTAGCAAACAGAGCTGTAAACAGGGGAGTTTGAGTGGGAGTTCTGTTGGAGGAGAAGGTATTTGTGTGTGTTTGGTTTTGTATTCGTATTATCTGTATGTGTAGAGGCTTGCAGGGGCTAGGTGCTGCGAGAGAAGCTGGGCCCTGATTAGGGGGCGGGGCTTCACTGATTAGGGGTCCTAGAAAGGGAGCAGCCAGTCACGCAGCGGCACAGACAGCTGCAGTGGCACAGGAGCTAGCAAACAGAGCTGTAAAGAGGGGAGTTTGAGTGGGAGTTCTGTTGGAGGAGAAGGTATTTGTGTGTGTTTGGTTTTGCATTGGTAGTATCTGTATGTGCAGGGGCTTTGTGCTGGGAGAGAAGCTGAGCCCTGATTAGGGGGCGGGGCTTCACTGACTAGGGGTCCTATAAAGGTAGCAGCCAGTCAGGCAGCGGCAGAGGAGCTAGCAAGCAGAGCTGTAAACAGGGCAGTTTGAGTGGGAGTTCTGTTGGAGGAGAAGGTATTTGTGTGTTTTTTTGTGTTGGTAGTATCTGTATATGTAGAGGCTTGGAGGGGTTTTGTGCTGGGAGAGAAGCTGAGCCCTGATCAGGGGGCGGGGCTTCACTGACTAGGGGTCCTATAAAGGTAGGAGCCAGTCAGGCAGCGGCACAGGAGCTAGCAAACAGAGCTGTAAGCAGGGGAGTTTGAGTGGGAGTTCTGTTGGAGGAGAAGGTATTTGTGTGTCTTTGGTTTTGTATTGGTAGTATCTGTATGTGTAGGGGCTTTGTGCTGGGAGAGAAGCTGAGCCCCGATTAGGGGGCGGGGCTTCACTGACTAGGGTTCCTGTAAAGGTAGCAGCCAGTCAGGCAGCGGAACAGACAGCTGCAGTGGCACAGGAGCTAGCAAACAGAGCTTTAAACAGGGGAGTTTGAGTGGGAGTTCTGTTGGAGGAGAAGGTATTTGTGTGTGTTTGGTTTTGCATTGGTAGTATCTGTATGTGTAGAGGCTTGGAGGGGCTTTGTGCTGGGAGAGAAGCTGAGCCCTGATTAGGGGGCGGGGCTTCACTGACTACGGGTCCTATAAAGGTAGCAGCGAGTCAGGCAGCGGCACAGACAGCTGCAGCGGCACAGGAGGTAGCAAACAGAGCTCTAAACAGGGGAGTTTGAGTGGGAGTTGTGTTGGAGGAGAAGGTATTTGTGTGTGTTTTTGTATTGGTATTATCTGTATGTGTAGAGGCTTGGAGGGGCTTTGTGCTGGGAGAGAAGCTGGGCCCTGATTAGGGGGCGGGGCTTCACTGACTAGGGGTCCTAGAAAGGGAGCAGCCAGTCAGGCAGCGGCACAGACAGCTGCAGCGGCACAGGAGCTAGCAAACAGAGCTGTAAACAGGGGACTTTGAGTGGGAGTTCTGTTGGAGGAGAAGGTATTTGTGTGTGTTTTTGTATTGGTAGTATCTGTATGTGTATAGGTTTGAAGGGGCTTTGTGCTGGGAGAGAAGCTGAGCCCTGATCAGGGGGCGGGGCTTCACTGACTAGGGGTCCTATAAAGGTAGCAGCCAGTCAGGCAGCGGCACAGGAGCTAGCAAACAGAGCTGTAAACAGGGGAGTTTGAGTGGGAGTTCTGTTGGAGGAGAAGGTATTTGTGTGTTTTTTTGTATTGGTAGTATCTGTATGTGTAGAGGCTTGGAGGGGCTTTGTGCTGGGAGAGAAGCTGAGCCCTGATCAGGGGGCGGGGCTTCACTGACTAGGGGTCCTATAAAGGTAGGAGCCAGTCAGGCAGCGGCACAGGAGCTAGCAAACAGAGCTTTTAACAGGGGAGTTTGAGTGGGAGTTCTGTTGGAGGAGATGGTATTTGTGTGTGTTTGGTTTTGTATTGGTAGTATCTGTATGTGTAGAGGCTTGGAGGGGCTTTGTGCTGGGAGAGAAGCTGGGCCCTGATTAGGGGGCGGGGCTTCACTGACTAGGGGTCCTAGAAAGGGAGCAGCCAGTCAGGCAGCGGCACAGACAGCTGCAGCGGCACAGGAGCTAGCAAACAGAGCTGTAAACAGGGGACTTTGAGTGGGAGTTCTGTTGGAGGAGAAGGTATTTGTGTGTGTTTGGTTTTGTATTGGTAGTATCTGTATGTGTTGAGGCTTGGAGGGGCTTTGTGCTGGGAGAGAAGCTGAGCCCTGATTAGGGGGCGGGGCTTCACTGACTAGGGGTCCTATAAAGGTAGCAGCCAGTCAGGCAGCGGCACAGACAGCTGCAGCGGACCAGGAGCTAGCAAACAGAGCTGTAAACAGGGGACTTTGAGTGGGAGTTCTGTTGGAGGAGAAGGTATTTGTGTGTGTTTGGTTTTGTATTGGTAGTATCTGTATGTGTAGAGGCTTGGAGGGGCTTTGTGCTGGGAGAGAAGCTGAGCCCTGATTAGGGGGCGGGGCTTCACTGACTAGGGGTCCTATAAAGGTACCAGCCAGTGAGGCAGCGGCACAGGAGCTAGCAAACAGACCTGTAAACAGAGCAGTTTGAGTGGGAGTTCTGTTGGAGGAGAAGGTATTTGTGTGTGTTTTTGTATTCGTATTATCTGTATGTGTAGAGGCTTGCAGGGGTTAGGTGCTGCGAGAGAAGCTGGGCCCTGATCAGGGGGCGGGGCTTCACTGATTAGGGGTCCTAGAAAGGGAGCAGCCAGTCAGGCAGTGGCACAGACAGCTGCAGTGGCACAGGAGCTAGCAAACAGAGCTGTAAAGAGGGGAGTTTGAGTGGGAGTTCTGTTGGAGGAGAAGGTATTTGTGTGTGTTTGGTTTTGCATTGGTAGTATCTGTATGTGCAGGGGCTTTGTGCTGGGAGAGAAGCTGAGCCCTGATTAGGGGGCGGGGCTTCACTGACTAGGGGTCCTATAAAGGTAGCAGCCAGTCAGGCAGCGGCACAGGAGCTAGCAAACAGAGCTGTAAACAGGGCAGTTTGAGTGGGAGTTCTGTTGGAGGAGAAGGTATTTGTGTGTGTTTGGTTTTGCATTGGTAGTATCTGTATGTGTAGAGGCTTGGAGGGGCTTTGTGCTGGGAGAGAAGCTGAGCCCTGATTAGGGGGCGGGGCTTCACTGACTACGGGTCCTATAAAGGTAGCAGCCAGTCAGGCAGCGGCACAGACAGCTGCAGCGGCAGAGGAGGTAGCAAACAGAGCTCTAAACAGGGGAGTTTGAGTGGGAGTTGTGTTGGAGGAGAAGGTATTTGTGTGTGTTTTTGTATTGGTATTATCTGTATGTGTAGAGGCTTGGAGGGGCTTTGTGCTGGGAGAGAAGCTGGGCCCTGATTAGGGGGCGGGGCTTCACTGACTAGGGGTCCTAGAAAGGGAGCAGCCAGTCAGGCAGCGGCACAGACAGCTGCAGTGGCACAGGAGCTAGGAAACAGCGCTGTAAACAGGGGAGTTTGAGTGGGAGTTCTGTTGGAGGAGAAGGTATTTGTGTGTGTTTTTGTATTGGTAGTATCTGTATGTGTATAGGTTTGAAGGGGCTTTGTGCTGGGAGAGAAGCTGAGCCCTGATTAGGGGGCGGGGCTTCACTGACTAGGGGTCCTATAAAGGTAGCAGCCAGTCAGGCAGCGGCACAGGAGCTAGCAAACAGAGCTGTAAACAGGGGAGTTTGAGTGGGAGTTCTGTTGGAGGAGAAGGTATTTGTGTGTTTTTTTGTATTGGTAGTATCTGTATGTGTAGAGGCTTGGAGGGGCTTTGTGCTGGGAGAGAAGCTGAGCCCTGATCATGGGGCGGGGCTTCACTGACTAGGGGTCCTATAAAGGTAGGAGCCAGTCAGGCAGCGGCACAGGAGCTAGCAAACAGAGCTTTTAACAGGGGAGTTTGAGTGGGAGTTCTGTTGGAGGAGATGGTATTTGTGTGTGTTTGGTTTTGTATTGGTAGTATCTGTATGTGTAGAGGCTTGGAGGGGCTTTGTGCTGGGAGAGAAGCTGAGCCCTGATTAGGGGGCGGGGCTTGACTGACTAGGGTTCCTATAAAGGTAGCAGCCAGTCAGGCAACGGAACAGACAGCTGCACTGGCACAGGAGCTAGCAAACAGAGCTGTAAACAGGGGAGTTGGAGTGGGAGTTCTGTTGGAGGAGAAGGTATTTGTGTGTTTTTTTTGTATTGGTAGTATCTGTATGTGTAGAGGCTTGGAGGGGCTTTGTGCTGGGAGAGAAGCTGAGCCCTGATCAGGGGGCGGGGCTTCACTGACTAGGGGTCCTATAAAGGAAGCAGCCAGTCAGGCAGCGGCACAGGAGCTAGCAAACAGAGCTTTTAACAGGGGAGTTTGAGTGGGAGTTCTGTTGGAGGAGATGGTATTTGTGTGTTTGGTTTTGTATTGGTAGTATCTGTATGTGTATTGGTTTGGCGGGGCTTTGTGCTTGGAGAGAAGCTGAGCCCTGATTAGGGGGCGGGGCTTCACTGACTAGGGGTCCTATAAAGTTAGCAGCCAGTCAGGCAGCGGCACTGACAGCTGCAGCGGCACAGGAGCTAGCAAACAGAGCTGTAAAGAGGGGAGTTTGAGTGGGAGTTCTGTTGGAGGAGAAGGTATTTGTGTGTGTTTGGTTTTGTATTGGTAGTATATGTATGTGTAGAGGCTTGGAGGGGCTTTGTGCTGGGAGAGAAGCTGAGCCCTGATTAGGGGGCGGGGCTTCACTGACTAGGGGTCGTATAAAGGTAGCAGCCAGTCAGGCAGCGGCACAGACAGCTGCAGCGGCACAGGAGGTAGCAAACAGAGCTCTAAACAGGGGAGTTTGAGTGGGAGTTGTGTTGGAGGAGAAGGTATTTGTGTGTGTTTTTGTATTGGTAATATCTGTATGTGTAGAGGCTTGGAGGGGCTTTGTGCTGGGAGGGAAGCTGGGCCCTGATTAGGGGGCGGGGCTTCACTGATTAGGGGTCCTAGAAAGAGAGCAGCCAGTCAGGCAGCGGCACAGACAGCTGCAGTGGCACAGGAGCTAGCAAACAGAGCTGTAAAGAGGGTAGTTTGAGTGGGAGTTCTGTTGGAGGAGAAGGTATTTGTGTGTGTTTGGTTTTGTATTGGTAGTATCTGTATGTGTTGAGGTTTGGAGGGGCTTTGTGCTGGGAGAGAAGCTGAGCCCTGATTAGGGGGCGGGGCTTCACTGACTAGGGGTCCTATAAAGGTAGCAGCCAGTCAGGCAGCGGCACAGACAGCTGCAGCGGACCAGGAGCTAGCAGACAGAGCTCTAAACAGGGGAGTTTGAGTGGGAGTTCTGTTGGAGGAGAAGGTATTTGTGTGTGTTTGGTTTTGTATTGGTAGTATCTGTATGTGTAGAGGCTTGGAGGGGCTTTGTGCTGGGAGAGAAGCTGAGCCCTGATTAGGGGGCGGGGCTTCACTGACTAGGGGTCCTATAAAGGTACCAGCCAGTCAGGCAGCGGCACAGGAGCTAGCAAACAGACCTGTAAACAGGGCAGTTGGAGTGGGAGTTCTGTTGGAGGAGAAGTTATTTGTGTGTTTTTTTGTATTGGTAGTATCTGTATGTGTAGAGGCTTGCAGGGGCTAGGTGCTGAGAGAGAAGCTGGGCCCTGATTAGGGGGCGGGGATTCACTGATTAGGGGTCCTAGAAAGGGAGCAGCCAGTCAGGCAGCGGCACAGACAGCTGCAGTGGCACAGGAGCTAGCAAACAGAGCTGTAAAGAGGGGAGTTGGAGTGGGAGTTCTGTTGGAGGAGAAGGTATTTGTGTGTGTTTGGTTTTGCATTGGTAGTATCTGTATGTGCAGGGGCTTTGTGCTGGGAGAGAAGCTGAGCCCTGATTAGGGGGCGGGGCTTCACTGACTAGGGGTCCTATAAAGTTAGCAGCCAGTCAGGCAGCGGCACAGACAGCTGCAGCGGCACAGGAGCTAGCAAACAGAGCTGTAAACAGGGGAGTTTGAGTGGGAGTTCTGTTGGAGGAGAAGGTATTTGTGTGTTTTTTTGTATTGGTAGTATCTGTATGTGTAGAGGCTTGGAGGGGCTTTGTGCTGGGAGAGAAGCTGAGCCCTGATCATGGGGCGGGGCTTCACTGACTAGGGGTCCTATAAAGGTAGGAGCCAGTCAGGCAGCGGCACAGGAGCTAGCAAACAGAGCTTTTAACAGGGGAGTTTGAGTGGGAGTTCTGTTGGAGGAGATGGTATTTGTGTGTGTTTGGTTTTGTATTGGTAGTATCTGTATGTGTAGAGGCTTGGAGGGGCTTTGTGCTGGGAGAGAAGCTGAGCCCTGATTAGGGGGCGGGGCTTGACTGACTAGGGTTCCTATAAAGGTAGCAGCCAGTCAGGCAACGGAACAGACAGCTGCACTGGCACAGGAGCTAGCAAACAGAGCTGTAAACAGGGGAGTTTGAGTGGGAGTTCTGTTGGAGGAGATGGTATTTGTGTGTGTTTGGTTTTGTATTGGTAGTATCTGTATGTGTAGGGGCTTTGTGCTGGGAGAGAAGCTGAGCCCTGATTAGGGGGCGGGGCTTCAATGACTAGGGGTCCTATAAAGGTAGCAGCCAGTCAGGCAGCTTCACAAACAGCTGCAGCGGCACAGGAGCTAGCAAACAGAGCTGTAAACAGGGGAGTTTGAGTGGGAGTTCTGTTGGAGGAGAAGGTATTTGTGTGTTTTTTTGTATTGGTAGTATCTGTATGTTTATTGGTTTGGCGGGGCTTTGTGCTTGGAGAGAAGCTGAGCCCTGATTAGGGGGCGGGGCTTCACTGACTAGCGGTCCTATAAAGGTAGCCACCAGTCAGGCAGCGGCAGACAGCTGCAGCGGCACAGGAGCTGGGAAACAGAGCTGTAAACAGGGGAGTTGGAGTGGGAGTTCTGTTGGAGGAGAAGGTATTTGTGTGTTTTTTTTGTATTGGTAGTATCTGTATGTGCAGAGGCTTGGAGGGGCTTTGTGCTGGGAGAGAAGCTGAGCCCTGATCAGGGGGCGGGGCTTCACTGACTAGGGGTCCTATAAAGGAAGCAGCCAGTCAGGCAGCGGCACAGGAGCTAGCAAACAGAGCTTTTAACAGGGGAGTTTGAGTGGGAGTTCTGTTGGAGGAGATGGTATTTGTGTGTTTGGTTTTGTATTGGTAGTATCTGTATGTGTATTGGTTTGGCGGGGCTTTGTGCTTGGAGAGAAGCTGAGCCCTGATTAGGGGGCGGGGCTTCACTGACTAGGGGTCCTATAAAGTTAGCAGCCAGTCAGGCAGCGGCACTGACAGCTGCAGCGGCACAGGAGCTAGCAAACAGAGCTGTAAAGAGGGGAGTTTGAGTGGGAGTTCTGTTGGAGGAGAAGGTATTTGTGTGTGTTTGGTTTTGTATTGGTAGTATCTGTATGTGTTGAGGTTTGGAGGGGCTTTGTGCTGGGAGAGAAGCTGAGCCCTGATTAGGGGGCGGGGCTTCACTGACTAGGGGTCCTATAAAGGTAGCAGCCAGTCAGGCAGCAGCACAGACAGCTGCAGCGGCCCAGGAGCTAGCAAACAGAGCTCTAAACAGGGGAGTTTGAGTGGGAGTTCTGTTGGAGGAGAAGGTATTTGTGTGTGTTTGGTTTTGTATTGGTAGTATATGTATGTGTAGAGGCTTGGAGGGGCTTTGTGCTGGGAGAGAAGCTGAGCCCTGATTAGGGGGCGGGGCTTCACTGACTAGGGGTCGTATAAAGGTAGCAGCCAGTCAGGCAGCGGCACAGACAGCTGCAGCGGCACAGGAGGTAGCAAACAGAGCTCTAAACAGGGGAGTTTGAGTGGGAGTTGTGTTGGAGGAGAAGGTATTTGTGTGTGTTTTTGTATTGGTAATATCTGTATGTGTAGAGACTTGGAGGGGCTTTGTGCTGGGAGGGAAGCTGGGCCCTGATTAGGGGGCGGGGCTTCAATGATTAGGGGTCCTAGAAAGGGAGCAGCCAGTCAGGCAGCGGCACAGACAGCTGCAGTGGCACAGGAGCTAGCAAACAGAGCTGTAAAGAGGGTAGTTTGAGTGGGAGTTCTGTTGGAGGAGAAGGTATTTGTGTGTGTTTGGTTTTGTATTGGTAGTATCTGTATGTGTTGAGGTTTGGAGGGGCTTTGTGCTGGGAGAGAAGCTGAGCCCTGATTAGGGGGCGGGGCTTCACTGACTAGGGGTCCTATAAAGGTAGCAGCCAGTCAGGCAGCGGCACAGACAGCTGCAGCGGACCAGGAGCTAGCAAACAGAGCTCTAAACAGGGGAGTTTGAGTGGGAGTTCTGTTGGAGGAGAAGGTATTTGTGTGTGTTTGGTTTTGTATTGGTAGTATCTGTATGTGTAGAGGCTTGGAGGGGCTTTGTGCTGGGAGAGAAGCTGAGCCCTGATTAGGGGGCGGGGCTTCACTGACTAGGGGTCCTATAAAGGTACCAGCCAGTCAGGCAGCGGCACAGGAGCTAGCAAACAGACCTGTAAACAGGGCAGTTGGAGTGGGAGTTCTGTTGGAGGAGAAGGTATTTGTGTGTGTTTTTGTATTCGTATTATCTGTATGTGTAGAGGCTTGCAGGGGCTAGGTGCTGCGAGAGAAGCTGGGCCCTGATTAGGGGGCGGGGATTCACTGATTAGGGGTCCTAGAAAGGGAGCAGCCAGTCAGGCAGCGGCACAGACAGCTGCAGTGGCACAGGAGCTAGCAAACAGAGCTGTAAAGAGGGGAGTTGGAGTGGGAGTTCTGTTGGAGGAGAAGGTATTTGTGTGGGTTTGGTTTTGCATTGGTAGTATCTGTATGTGCAGGGGCTTTGTGCTGGGAGAGAAGCTGAGCCCTGATTAGGGGGCGGGGCTTCACTGACTAGGGGTCCTATAAAGTTAGCAGCCAGTCAGGCAGCGGAACAGACAGCTGCAGTGGCACAGGAGCTAGGAAACAGCGCTGTAAACAGGGGAGTTTGAATGGGAGTTCTGTTGGAGGAGAAGGTATTTGTGTGTGTTTTTGTATTGGTAGTATCTGTATGTGTATAGGTTTGAAGGGGCTTTGTGCTGGGAGAGAAGCTGAGCCCTGATTAGGGGGCGGGGCTTCACTGACTAGGGGTCCTATAAAGGTAGCAGCCAGTCAGGCAGCGGCACAGGAGCTAGCAAACAGAGCTGTAAACAGGGGAGTTTGAGTGGGAGTTCTGTTGGAGGAGAAGGTATTTGTGTGTTTTTTTGTATTGGTAGTATCTGTATGTGTAGAGGCTTGGAGGGGCTTTGTGCTGGGAGAGAAGCTGAGCCCTGATCATGGGGCGGGGCTTCACTGACTAGGGGTCCTATAAAGGTAGGAGCCAGTCAGGCAGCGGCACAGGAGCTAGCAAACAGAGCTTTTAACAGGGGAGTTTGAGTGGGAGTTCTGTTGGAGGAGATGGTATTTGTGTGTGTTTGGTTTTGTATTGGTAGTATCTGTATGTGTAGAGGCTTGGAGGGGCTTTGTGCTGGGAGAGAAGCTGAGCCCTGATTAGGGGGCGGGGCTTGACTGACTAGGGTTCCTATAAAGGTAGCAGCCAGTCAGGCAACGGAACAGACAGCTGCACTGGCACAGGAGCTAGCAAACAGAGCTGTAAACAGGGGAGTTTGAGTGGGAGTTCTGTTGGAGGAGATGGTATTTGTGTGTGTTTGGTTTTGTATTGGTAGTATCTGTATGTGTAGGGGCTTTGTGCTGGGAGAGAAGCTGAGCCCTGATTAGGGGGCGGGGCTTCACTGACTATGGGTCCTATAAAGGTAGCAGCCAGTCAGGCAGCTTCACAAACAGCTGCAGCGGCACAGGAGCTAGCAAACAGAGCTGTAAACAGGGGAGTTTGAGTGGGAGTTCTGTTGGAGGAGAAGGTATTTGTGTGTTTTTTTGTATTGGTAGTATCTGTATGTTTATTGGTTTGGCGGGGCTTTGTGCTTGGAGAGAAGCTGAGCCCTGATTAGGGGGCGGGGCTTCACTGACTAGGGGTCCTATAAAGGTAGCCACCAGTCAGGCAGCGGCAGACAGCTGCAGCGGCACAGGAGCTGGGAAACAGAGCTGTAAACAGGGGAGTTGGAGTGGGAGTTCTGTTGGAGGAGAAGGTATTTGTGTGTTTTTTTTGTATTGGTAGTATCTGTATGTGTAGAGGCTTGGAGGGGCTTTGTGCTGGGAGAGAAGCTGAGCCCTGATTAGGGGGCGGGGCTTCACTGACTAGGGGTCCTATAAAGGAAGCAGCCAGTCAGGCAGCGGCACAGGAGCTAGCAAACAGAGCTGTAAACAGGGGAGTTTGAGTGGGAGTTCCGTTGGAGGAGAAGGTATTTGTGTGTTTTTTTGTATTGGTAGTATCTGTATGTGTAGAGGCTTGGAGGGGCTTTGTGCTGGGAGAGAAGCTGAGCCCTGATCAGGGGGCGGGGCTTCACTGACTAGGGGTCCTATAAAGGTAGGAGCCAGTCAGGCAGCGGCACAGGAGCTAGCAAACAGAGCTTTTAACAGGGGAGTTTGAGTGGGAGTTCTGTTGGAGGAGATGGTATTTGTGTGTGTTTGGTTTTGTATTGGTAGTATCTGTATGTGTATTGGTTTGGCGGGGCTTTGTGCTTGGAGAGAAGCTGAGCCCTGATTAGGGGGCGGGGCTTCACTGACTAGGGGTCCTATAAAGTTATCAGCCAGTCAGGCAGCGGCACTGACAGCTGCAGCGGCACAGGAGCTAGCAAACAGAGCTGTAAAGAGGGGAGTTTGAGTGGGAGTTCTGTTGGAGGAGAAGGTATTTTTGTGTGTGTGGTTTTGTATTGGTAGTATCTGTATGTGTAGAGGCTTGGAGGGGCTTTGTGCTGGGAGAGAAGCTGAGCCCTGATTAGGGGGCGGGGCTTCACTGACTAGGGGTCGTATAAAGGTAGCAGCCAGTCAGGCAGCGGCACAGACAGCTGCAGCGGCACAGGAGGTAGCAAACAGAGCTCTAAACAGGGGAGTTTGAGTGGGAGTTGTGTTGGAGGAGAAGGTATTTGTGTGTGTTTTTTTATTGGTAATATCTGTATGTGTAGAGGCTTGGAGGGGCTTTGTGCTGGGAGGGAAGCTGGGCCCTGATTAGGGGGCGGGGCTTCACTGATTAGGGGTCCTAGAAAGGGAGCAGCCAGTCAGGCAGCGGCACAGACAGCTGCAGTGGCACAGGAGCTAGCAAACAGAGCTGTAAACAGGGGAGTTTGAGTGGGAGTTCTGTTGGAGGAGATGGTATTTGTGTGTGTTTGGTTTTGCATTGGTAGTATCTGTATGTGTAGAGGCTTGGAGGGGCTTTGTGCTGGGAGAGAAGCTGAGCCCTGATTAGGGGGCGGGGCTTCACTGACTACGGGTCCTATAAAGGTAGCAGCCAGTCAGGCAGCGGCACAGACAGCTGCAGCGGCACAGGAGGTAGCAAACAGAGCTGTAAACAGGGGACTTTGAGTGGGAGTTCTGTTGGAGGAGAAGGTATTTGTGTGTGTTTGGTTTTGTATTGGTAGTATCTCTATGTGTTGAGGCTTGGAGGGGCTTTGTGCTGGGAGAGAAGCTGAGCCCTGATTAGGGGGCGGGGCTTCACTGACTAGGGGTACTATAAAGGTAGCAGCCAGTCAGGCAGCGGCACAGACAGCTGCAGCGGACCAGGAGCTAGCAAACAGAGCTGTAAACAGGGCAGTTTGAGTGGGAGTTCTGTTGGAGGAGAAGGTATTTGTGTGTGTTTGGTTTTGTATTGGTAGTATCTGTATGTGTAGAGGCTTGGAGGGGCTTTGTGCTGGGAGAGAAGCTGAGCCCTGATTAGGGGGCGGGGCTTCACTGACTAGGGGTCCTATAAAGGTAGGAGCCAGTCAGGCAGCGGCACAGGAGCTAGCAAACAGAGCTGTAAGCAGGGGAGTTTGAGTGGGAGTTCTGTTGGAGGAGAAGGTATTTGTGTGTCTTTGGTTTTGTATTGGTAGTATCTGTATGTGTAGGGGCTTTGTGCTGGGAGAGAAGCTGAGCCCTGATTAGGGGGCGGGGCTTCACTGACTAGGGTTCCTGTAAAGGTAGCAGCCAGTCAGGCAGCAGAACAGACAGCTGCAGTGGCACAGGAGCTAGCAAACAGAGCTCTAAACAGGGGAGTTTGAGTGGGAGTTGTGTTGGAGGAGAAGGTATTTGTGTGTGTTTTTGTATTGGTATTATCTGTATGTGTAGAGGCTTGGAGGGGCTTTGTGCTGGGAGAGAAGCTGGGCCCTGATTAGGGGGCGGGGCTTCACTGACTAGGGGTCCTAGAAAGGGAGCAGCCAGTCAGGCAGCGGCACAGACAGCTGCAGCGGCACAGGAGCTAGCAAACAGAGCTGTAAACAGGGGACTTTGAGTGGGAGTTCTGTTGGAGGAGAAGGTATTTGTGTGTGTTTTTGTATTGGTAGTATCTGTATGTGTATAGGTTTGAAGGGGCTTTGTGCTGGGAGAGAAGCTGAGCCCTGATTAGGGGGCGGGGCTTCACTGACTAGGGGTCCTATAAAGGTAGCAGCCAGTCAGGCAGCGGCACAGGAGCTAGCAAACAGAGCTGTAAACAGGGGAGTTTGAGTGGGAGTTCTGTTGGAGGAGAAGGTATTTGTGTGTTTTTTTGTATTGGTAGTATCTGTATGTGTAGAGGCTTGGAGGGGCTTTGTGCTGGGAGAGAAGCTGAGCCCTGATCAGGGGGCGGGGCTTCACTGACTAGGGGTCCTATAAAGGTAGGAGCCAGTCAGGCAGCGGCACAGGAGCTAGCAAACAGAGCTTTTAACAGGGGAGTTTGAGTGGGAGTTCTGTTGGAGGAGATGGTATTTGTGTGTGTTTGGTTTTGTATTGGTAGTATCTGTATGTGTAGGGGCTTTGTGCTGGGAGAGAAGCTGAGCCCTGATTAGGGGGCGGGGCTTCACTGACTAGGGGTCCTATAAAGGTAGCCACCAGTAAGGCAGCGGCAGACAGCTGCAGCGGCACAGGAGCTGGGAAACAGAGCTGTAAACAGGGGAGTTGGAGTGGGAGTTCTGTTGGAGGAGAAGGTATTTGTGTGTTTTTTTTTTGTATTGGTAGTATCTGTATGTGTAGAGGCTTGGAGGGGCTTTGTGCTGGGAGAGAAGCTGAGCCCTGATCAGGGGGCGGGGCTTCACTGACTAGGGGTCCTATAAAGGAAGCAGCCAGTCAGGCAGCGGCACAGGAGCTAGCAAACAGAGCTTTTAACAGGGGAGTTTGAGTGGGAGTTCTGTTGGAGGAGATGGTATTTGTGTGTTTGGTTTTGTATTGGTAGTATCTGTATGTGTATTGGTTTGGCGGGGCTTTGTGCTTGGAGAGAAGCTGAGCCCTGATTAGGGGGCGGGGCTTCACTGACTAGGGGTCCTATAAAGTTAGCAGCCAGTCAGGCAGCGGCACTGACAGCTGCAGCGGCACAGGAGCTAGCAAACAGAGCTGTAAAGAGGGGAGTTTGAGTGGGAGTTCTGTTGGAGGAGAAGGTATTTGTGTGTGTTTGGTTTTGTATTGGTAGTATCTGTATGTGTTGAGGTTTGGAGGGGCTTTGTGCTGGGAGAGAAGCTGAGCCCTGATTAGGGGGCGGGGCTTCACTGACTAGGGGTCGTATAAAGGTAGCAGCCAGTCAGGCAGCGGCACAGACAGCTGCAGCGGCACAGGAGGTAGCAAACAGAGCTCTAAACAGGGGAGTTTGAGTGGGAGTTGTGTTGGAGGAGAAGGTATTTGTGTGTGTTTTTGTATTGGTAATATCTGTATGTGTAGAGGCTTGGAGGGGCTTTGTGCTGGGAGGGAAGCTGGGCCCTGATTAGGGGGCGGGGCTTCACTGATTAGGGGTCCTAGAAAGGGAGCAGCCAGTCAGGCAGCGGCACAGACAGCTGCAGTGGCACAGGAGCTAGCAAACAGAGCTGTAAAGAGGGTAGTTTGAGTGGGAGTTCTGTTGGAGGAGAAGGTATTTGTGTGTGTTTGGTTTTGTATTGGTAGTATCTGTATGTGTTGAGGTTTGGAGGGGCTTTGTGCTGGGAGAGAAGCTGAGCCCTGATTAGGGGGCGGGGCTTCACTGACTAGGGGTCCTATAAAGGTAGCAGCCAGTCAGGCAGCGGCACAGACAGCTGCAGCGGACCAGGAGCTAGCAAACAGAGCTCTAAACAGGGGAGTTTGAGTGGGAGTTCTGTTGGAGGAGAAGGTATTTGTGTGTGTTTGGTTTTGTATTGGTAGTATCTGTATGTGTAGAGGCTTGGAGGGGCTTTGTGCTGGGAGAGAAGCTGAGCCCTGATTAGGGGGCGGGGCTTCACTGACTAGGGGTCCTATAAAGGTACCAGCCAGTCAGGCAGCGGCACAGGAGCTAGCAAACAGACCTGTAAACAGGGCAGTTGGAGTGGGAGTTCTGTTGGAGGAGAAGGTATTTGTGTGTGTTTTTGTATTCGTATTATCTGTATGTGTAGAGGCTTGCAGGGGCTAGGTGCTGCGAGAGAAGCTGGGCCCTGATTAGGGGGCGGGGATTCACTGATTAGGGGTCCTAGAAAGGGAGCAGCCAGTCAGGCAGCGGCACAGACAGCTGCAGTGGCACAGGAGCTAGCAAACAGAGCTGTAAAGAGGGGAGTTGGAGTGGGAGTTCTGTTGGAGGAGAAGGTATTTGTGTGTTTTTTTGTATTGGTAGTATCTGTATGTTTATTGGTTTGGCGGGGCTTTGTGCTTGGAGAGAAGCTGAGCCCTGATTAGGGGGCGGGGCTTCACTGACTAGGGGTCCTATAAAGGTAGCCACCAGTCAGGCAGCGGCAGACAGCTGCAGCGGCACAGGAGCTGGGAAACAGAGCTGTAAACAGGGGAGTTGGAGTGGGAGTTCTGTTGGAGGAGAAGGTATTTGTGTGTTTTTTTTGTATTGGTAGTATCTGTATGTGTAGAGGCTTGGAGGGGCTTTGTGCTGGGAGAGAAGCTGAGCCCTGATTAGGGGGCGGGGCTTCACTGACTAGGGGTCCTATAAAGGAAGCAGCCAGTCAGGCAGCGGCACAGGAGCTAGCAAACAGAGCTGTAAACAGGGGAGTTTGAGTGGGAGTTCCGTTGGAGGAGAAGGTATTTGTGTGTTTTTTTGTATTGGTAGTATCTGTATGTGTAGAGGCTTGGAGGGGCTTTGTGCTGGGAGAGAAGCTGAGCCCTGATCAGGGGGCGGGGCTTCACTGACTAGGGGTCCTATAAAGGTAGGAGCCAGTCAGGCAGCGGCACAGGAGCTAGCAAACAGAGCTTTTAACAGGGGAGTTTGAGTGGGAGTTCTGTTGGAGGAGATGGTATTTGTGTGTGTTTGGTTTTGCATTGGTAGTATCTGTATGTGCAGGGGCTTTGTGCTGGGAGAGAAGCTGAGCCCTGATTAGGGGGCGGGGCTTCACTGACTAGGGGTCCTATAAAGTTAGCAGCCAGTCAGGCAGCGGAACAGACAGCTGCAGTGGCACAGGAGCTAGGAAACAGCGCTGTAAACAGGGGAGTTTGAGTGGGAGTTCTGTTGGAGTAGAAGGTATTTGTGTGTGTTTTTGTATTGGTAGTATCTGTATGTGTATAGGTTTGAAGGGGCTTTGTGCTGGGAGAGAAGCTGAGCCCTGATTAGGGGGCGGGGCTTCACTGACTAGGGGTCCTATAAAGGTAGCAGCCAGTCAGGCAGCGGCACAGGAGCTAGCAAACAGAGCTGTAAACAGGGGAGTTTGAGTGGGAGTTCTGTTGGAGGAGAAGGTATTTGTGTGTTTTTTTGTATTGGTAGTATCTGTATGTGTAGAGGCTTGGAGGGGCTTTGTGCTGGGAGAGAAGCTGAGCCCTGATCATGGGGCGGGGCTTCACTGACTAGGGGTCCTATAAAGGTAGGAGCCAGTCAGGCAGCGGCACAGGAGCTAGCAAACAGAGCTTTTAACAGGGGAGTTTGAGTGGGAGTTCTGTTGGAGGAGATGGTATTTGTGTGTGTTTGGTTTTGTATTGGTAGTATCTGTATGTGTAGGGGCTTTGTGCTGGGAGAGAAGCTGAGCCCTGATTAGGGGGCGGGGCTTCAATGACTAGGGGTCCTATAAAGGTAGCAGCCAGTCAGGCAGCTTCACAAACAGCTGCAGCGGCACAGGAGCTAGCAAACAGAGCTGTAAACAGGGGAGTTTGAGTGGGAGTTCTGTTGGAGGAGAAGGTATTTGTGTGTTTTTTTGTATTGGTAGTATCTGTATGTTTATTGGTTTGGCGGGGCTTTGTGCTTGGAGAGAAGCTGAGCCCTGATTAGGGGGCGGGGCTTCACTGACTAGGGGTCCTATAAAGGTAGCCACCAGTCAGGCAGCGGCAGACAGCTGCAGCGGCACAGGAGCTGGGAAACAGAGCTGTAAACAGGGGAGTTGGAGTGGGAGTTCTGTTGGAGGAGAAGGTATTTGTGTGTTTTTTTTGTATTGGTAGTATCTGTATGTGTAGAGGCTTGGAGGGGCTTTGTGCTGGGAGAGAAGCTGAGCCCTGATTAGGGGGCGGGGCTTCACTGACTAGGGGTCCTATAAAGGAAGCAGCCAGTCAGGCAGCGGCACAGGAGCTAGCAAACAGAGCTGTAAACAGGGGAGTTTGAGTGGGAGTTCCGTTGGAGGAGAAGGTATTTGTGTGTTTTTTTGTATTGGTAGTATCTGTATGTGTAGAGGCTTGGAGGGGCTTTGTGCTGGGAGAGAAGCTGAGCCCTGATCAGGGGGCGGGGCTTCACTGACTAGGGGTCCTATAAAGGTAGGAGCCAGTCAGGCAGCGGCACAGGAGCTAGCAAACAGAGCTTTTAACAGGGGAGTTTGAGTGGGAGTTCTGTTGGAGGAGATGGTATTTGTGTGTGTTTGGTTTTGTATTGGTAGTATCTGTATGTGTATTGGTTTGGCGGGGCTTTGTGCTTGGAGAGAAGCTGAGCCCTGATTAGGGGGCGGGGCTTCACTGACTAGGGGTCCTATAAAGTTAGCAGCCAGTCAGGCAGCGGCACTGACAGCTGCAGCGGCACAGGAGCTAGCAAACAGAGCTGTAAAGAGGGGAGTTTGAGTGGGAGTTCTGTTGGAGGAGAAGGTATTTTTGTGTGTGTGGTTTTGTATTGGTAGTATCTGTATGTGTAGAGGCTTGGAGGGGCTTTGTGCTGGGAGAGAAGCTGAGCCCTGATTAGGGGGCGGGGCTTCACTGACTAGGGGTCGTATAAAGGTAGCAGCCAGTCAGGCAGCGGCACAGACAGCTGCAGCGGCACAGGAGGTAGCAAACAGAGCTCTAAACAGGGGAGTTTGAGTGGGAGTTGTGTTGGAGGAGAAGGTATTTGTGTGTGTTTTTTTATTGGTAATATCTGTATGTGTAGAGGCTTGGAGGGGCTTTGTGCTGGGATTGAAGCTGGGCCCTGATTAGGGGGCGGGGCTTCACTGATTAGGGGTCCTAGAAAGGGAGCAGCCAGTCAGGCAGCGGCACAGACAGCTGCAGTGGCACAGGAGCTAGCAAACAGAGCTGTAAAGAGGGTAGTTTGAGTGGGAGTTCTGTTGGAGGAGAAGGTATTTGTGTGTGTTTGGTTTTGTATTGGTAGTATCTGTATGTGTAGGGGCTTTGTGCTGGGAGAGAAGCTGAGCCCTTATTAGGGGACGGGGCTTTCCTGACTAGGGGTCCTATAAAGGTAGCAGCCAGTCAGGCAGCGGCACAGGAGCTAGCAAACAGAGCTGTAAACAGGGGAGTTTGAGTGGGAGTTCTGTTGGAGGAGATGGTATTTGTGTGTGTTTGGTTTTGCATTGGTAGTATCTGTATGTGTAGAGGCTTGGAGGGGCTTTGTGCTGGGAGAGAAGCTGAGCCCTGATTAGGGGGCGGGGCTTCACTGACTACGGGTCCTATAAAGGTAGCAGCCAGTCAGGCAGCGGCACAGACAGCTGCAGCGGCACAGGAGGTAGCAAACAGAGCTGTAAACAGGGGACTTTGAGTGGGAGTTCTGTTGGAGGAGAAGGTATTTGTGTGTGTTTGGTTTTGTATTGGTAGTATCTGTATGTGTTGAGGCTTGGAGGGGCTTTGTGCTGGGAGAGAAGCTGAGCCCTGATTAGGGGGCGGGGCTTCACTGACTAGGGGTCCTATAAAGGTAGCAGCCAGTCAGGCAGCGGCACAGACAGCTGCAGCGGACCAGGAGCTAGCAAACAGAGCTCTAAACAGGGGAGTTTGAGTGGGAGTTCTGTTGGAGGAGAAGGTATTTGTGTGTGTTTGGTTTTGTATTGGTAGTATCTGTATGTGTAGAGGCTTGGAGGGGCTTTGTGCTGGGAGAGAAGCTGAGCCCTGATTAGGGGGCGGGGCTTCACTGACTTGGGGTCCTATAAAGGTACCAGCCAGTGAGGCAGCGGCACAGGAGCTAGCAAACAGACCTGTAAACAGGGCAGTTTGAGTGGGAGTTCTGTTGGAGGAGAAGGTATTTGTGTGTCTTTGGTTTTGTATTGGTAGTATTTGTATGTGTAGGGGCTTTGTGCTGGGAGAGAAGCTGAGCCCTGATTAGGGGGCGGGGCTTCACTGACTAGGGTTCCTGTAAAGGTAGCAGCCAGTCAGGCAGCGGAACAGACAGCTGCAGTGGCACAGGAGCTAGCAAACAGAGCTTTAAACAGGGGAGTTTGAGTGGGAGTTCTGTTGGAGGAGAAGGTATTTGTGTGTGTTTGGTTTTTTATTGGTAGTATCTGTATGTGTAGAGGCTTGGAGGGGCTTTGTGCTGGGAGAGAAGCTGAGCCCTGATTAGGGGGCGGGGCTTCACTGACTACGGGTCCTATAAAGGTAGCAGCCAGTCAGGCAGCGGCACAGACAGCTGCAGCGGCACAGGAGGTAGCAAACAGAGCTCTAAACAGGGGACTTTGAGTGGGAGTTCTGTTGGAGGAGAAGGTATTTGTGTGTGTTTGGTTTTGTATTGGTAGTATCTGTATGTGTTGAGGTTTGGAGGGGCTTTGTGCTGGGAGAGAAGCTGAGCCCTGATTAGGGGGCGGGGCTTCACTGACTAGGGGTCCTATAAAGGTAGCAGCCAGTCAGGCAGCGGCACAGACAGCTGCAGCGGCACAGGAGCTAGCAAACAGACCTGTAAACAGGGCAGTTTGAGTGGGAGTTCTGTTGGAGGAGAAGGTATTTGTGTGTGTTTTTGTATTCGTATTATCTGTATGTGTAGAGGCTTGCAGGGGCTAGGTGCTGCGAGAGAAGCTGGGCCCTGATTAGGGGGCGGGGCTTCACTGATTAGGGGTCCTAATAAGGTACCAGTCAGTCAGGCAGTGGCACAGGAGCTAGCAAACAGAGCTGTAAAGAGGGGAGTTTGAGTGGGAGTTCTGTTGGAGGAGAAGGTATTTGTGTGTGTGTTTGTTTTCGCATTGGTAGTATCTGTATGTGCAGGGGCTTTGTGCTTGGAGAGAAGCTGAACCATGATTAGGGGGCGGGGCTTCACTGACTAGTGGTCCTATAAAGGTAGCAGCCAGTCAGGCAGCGGCACAGGAGCTAGCAAACAGAGCTGTAAACAGGGGAGTTTGAGTGGGAGTTCTGTTGGAGGAGATGGTATTTGTGTGTGTTTGGTTTTTTATTGGTAGTATCTGTATGTGTAGGGGTTTGGCGGGGCTTTGTGCTTGGAGAGAAGCTGAACCTTGATTAGGGGGCGGGGCTTCACTGTCTAGGGGTCCTATAAAGGTAGCAGACAGTCAGGCAGTGGCACAGACAGCTGCAGCGGCACAGGAGCTAGCAAACAGAGCTGTAAACAGGGGAGTTTGAGTGGGAGTTCTGTTGGAGGAGAAGGTATTTGTGTGTGTTTGGTTTTGTATTGGTAGTATCTGTATGTGTACGGGCTTTGTGCTGGGAGAGAAGCTGAGCCCTGATTAGGGGGCGGGGCTTCACTGACTAGCGGTCCTATAAAGGTAGCAGCCAGTCAGGCAGCGGCACAGGAGCTAGCAAACAGAGCTGTAAACAGAGCTGTAAACAGGGGAGTTTGAGTGGGAGTTCTGTTGGAGGAGATGGTATTTGTGTGTGTTTGGTTTTGTATTGGTAGTATCTGTATGTGTAGGGGTTTGGCGGGGCTTTGTGCTTGGAGAGAAGCTGAGCCCTGATTAGGGGGCGGGGCTTCACTGACTAGGGGTCCTATAAAGGTAGCAGCCAGTCAGGCAGCGGCACAGGAGCTCGCAAACAGAGCTGTAAACAGGGGAGTTTGAGTGGGAGTTCTGTTGAAGGAGAAGGTATTTGTGTGTGTTTGGTTTTGTATTGTCAGTATCTGTATGTGCAGGGGCTTTGTGCTGGGAGAGAAGCTGAGCCCTGATTAGGGGGCGGGACTTCCCTGACTAGGGGTCCTATAAAGGTAGCAGCCAGTCAGGCAGCGGCACAGGAGCTCGCAAACAGAGCTGTAAACAGGGGAGTTTGAGTGGGAGTTCTGTTGAAGGAGAAGGTATTTGTGTGTGTTTGGTTTCGCATTGGTAGTATCTGTATGTGTAGAGGCTTGGAGGTGCTTTGTGCTGGGAGAGAAGCTGAGCCCTGACTAGGGGGCGGGGCTTCACTGACTACGGGTCCTATAAAGGTAGCAGCCAGTCAGGCAGCGGCACAGACAGCTACAGCGGCACAGGAGCTAGCAAACAGAGCTGTAAACAGGGGAGTTGGAGTGGGAGTTCTGTTGGAGGAGAAGGTATTTGTGTGTGTTTTTGTATTGGTGGTATCTGTATGTGTAGGGGTTTGGCGGGGCTTTGTGCTTGGAGAGAAGCTGAGCCCTGATTAGGGGGCGGGGCTTCACTGACTAGGGGTCCTATAAAGGTAGCAGCCAGTCAGACAGCGACACAGGAGCTAGAAAACAGAGCTGTAAGCAGGGGAGTTTGAGTGGGAGTTCTGTTGGAGGAGAAGGTATTTGTGTGTGTTTGGTTTTGTATTGGTAGTATTTGTATGTGTAGAGGCTTGGAGGGGCTTTGTGCTGGGAGAGAAGCTGGGCCCTGATCAGGGGGCGGGGCTTCACTGACTAGGGGTCCTATAAAGGTAGCAGCCAGTCAGGCATCGGCACAGACAGCTGCAGCGGCACAGGAGCTAGCAAACAGCTGTAAACAGGGGAGTTTGAGTGGGAGTTCTGTTGGAGGAGAAGATATTTGTGTGTGTTTGGTTTTGTATTGGTGGTATCTGTATGTGTAGACGCTTTGAGGGGCTTTGTGCTGGGAGAGAAGCTGAGCCCTGATTAGGGGGCGGGGCTTCACTGACTAGGGGTCCTATAAAGATAGCAGCCAGTCAGGCAGCGGCACCGGAGCTAGCAAACAGAGCTGTGAACAGGGGAGTTTGAGTGGGAGTTCTGTTGGAGGAGAAGGTATTTGTGTGTGTTTGGTTTTGTATTGGTGGTATCTGTATGTGTAGAGGCTTGTAGGGGCTTTGTGCTGGGAGAGAAGCTGAGCCCTGATTAGGGGTCGGGGCTTCCCTGACTAGGTGTCCTATGAAGGTAGCAGCCAGTCAGGCAGCGGCACAGACAGCTGCAGCGGCACAGGAGCTAGCAAACAGAGCTGTAAACAGGGGAGTTTGAGTGGGAGTTCTGTTGGAGGAGAAGGTATTTGTGTGTGTGTTCGGTTTTGTATTGGTAGTATCTGTATGTGTAGGGGCTTTGTGCTGGGAGAGAAGCTGAGCCCTGATTAGGGGGCGGGGTTTCCCTAACTAGGAGTCCTATAAGGGTAGCACCCAGTCAGGCAGCGGCACAGGAGCTAGCAAACAGAGCTGTAAACAGGGGAGTTTGAGTGGGAGTTCTGTTGTAGGAGAAGGTATTTGTGTGTGTTTGGTTTTGTATTGGTAGTATCTGTATGTGTAGGGGCTTTGTGCTGGGAGAGAAGCTGAGCCCTGATTAGGGGGCGGGGCTTCACTGACTAGGGGTCTTGTAAAGGGAGCAGCCAGTCAGGCAGGGGCACAGACAGCTGCAGCGGCACAGGAGCTAGCAAACAGATTTGTAAACAGGGGAGTTTGAGTATGAGTTCTGCTGGAGGAGAAGGTATTTGTGTGTGTTTGGTTTTGTATTGGTAGTATCTGTATGTTTATTGGTTTGGCGGGGCTTTGTGCTTGGAGAGAAGCTGAGCCCTGATTAGGGGGCGGGGCTTCACTGACTAGGGGTCCTATAAAGGTAGGAGCCAGTCAGACAGCGGCAGGGGAGATAGCAAAGAGAGCTGTAAACAGGGGAGTTTGAGTATGAGTTCTGTTGGAGGAGAAGATATTTGTGTGTTTGGTTTTGTATTGGTAGTATCTGTATGTGTAGAGGCTTGGAGGGGCTTTGTGCTGGGAGAGAAGCTGAGCCCTGATTAGAAGGTGGGGCTTCACTGACCAGGGGTCCTATAAAGGTAGCAGCCAGTCAGGCAGCGGCACATACAGCTGCAGTGGCACAGGAGCTAGCAAACAGAGCTGTAAAAAGGGGAGTTGAGTTGGAGGAGAAGGTATTTGTGTGTGTGTTTTGTTTTGTATTGGTAGTATCTGTATTTGCAGGGGCTTTGTGCTGGGAGAGAAGCTGAGCCCTGATTAGGGGGCGGGGCTTCACTGACAAGGGGACCTATGAAGGTAGCAGCGAGTCAGGCAGCGGCAGAGACAGCTGCAGTGGCACAGGAGCTACTAAACAGAGCTGTCAACAGGGGAGTTTGAGTGGGAGTTCTGTTGGAGGAGAACGTATGTGTACGTATTTGGTTTTGTATTGGTGGTATCTGTATGTGTAGGGGCTTTGTGCTGGGAGAGAAGCTGAGCCCTGATTAGGGGGCGGGGCTTCACTGACTAGGGGTCCTATAAAGGGAGCAGTCATTCAGGCAGTGGCACAGACAGCTGCAGCGGCACAGGTGCTAGCAAACAGAGCTGTAAACAGGGGAGTTTGAGTGGGAGTTCTGTTGGAGGAGAAGGTATTTGTGTGTGTTTGGTTTTGTATTGGTGGTATCTGTATGTGTAGAGGCTTGTAGGGGCTTTGTACTGGGAGAGAAGCTGAGCCCTGATTAGGGGGCGGGACTTCACTCACTAGGGGTCCTATGAAGGTAGGAGCCAGTCAGGCAGCGGCACAGACAGCTGCAGCGGCACAGGAGCTAGCAAACAGAGCTGTAAACAGGGGAATTTGAGTGGGAGTTCTGTTGGAGGAGATGGTATTTGTGTGTGTTTGGTTTTGTATTGGTAGTATCTGTATGTGTATTGGTTTGGCGGGGCTTTGTGCTTGGAGAGAAGCTGAGCCCTGATTAGGGGGCGGGGCTTCACTGACTAGGGGTCCTATAAAGGGAGCAGCCAGTCAGGCAGCGGCACAGACAGCTGCAGCGGCACAGGAGCTAGCAAACAGAGCTGTAAACAGGGGAGTTTGAGTGGGAGTTCTGCTGGAGGAGAAGGTATTTGTGTTTGTTTGGTTTTGTATTGGTAGTATCTGTATGTGTAGAGGCTTGTAGTGGCTTTGTGCTTGGAGAGAAGCTGAGCACTGATTAGGGGGCGGGGCTTCACTGACTAGGGGTCCTATAAATGTAGGAGCCAGTCAGGCAGCGGCACAGGAGCTAGCAAACAGTGCTGTGAACAGGGGAGTTTGAGTGGCAGTTCTGTTGGAGGAGAAGGTATTTGTGTGTGTTTTTGTATTGGTAGTATCTGTATGTGTAGAGGCTTGGAGGGGCTAGGTGCTGGGAGAGAAGCTGAGCCCTGATTAGGGGGCGGGGCTTCACTGACTAGGGGTCCTATAAAGGTAGCAGCCAGTCAGGCAGCGGAACAGACAGCTGCAGCGGCACAGGAGCTAGCAAACAGAGCTGTAAACAGGGGAGTTTGAGTGGGAGTTCTGTTGGAGGAGAAGGTATTTGTGTGTTTTTTTGTAATGGTAGTATCTGTATGTGTAGAGGCTTGGAGGGGCTTTGTGCTGGGAGAGAAGCTGAGCCCTGATTAGGGGGCGGGGCTTCACTGACTAGGGGTCCTATAAAGGTAGCAGCCAGTCAGGCAGCGGCACAGGAGCTAGCAAACAGAGGTGTAAACAGGGGAGTTTGAGTGGGAGTTCTGTTGGAGGAGATGGTATTTGTGTGTGTTTGGTTTGGATTGGTAGTACCTGTATGTGTAGGGGCTTTGTGCTGGGAGAGAAGCTGAGCCCTGATTAGGGGGCGGGGCTTCACTGACTAGGGGTCCTATGAAGGTAGCAGCCAGTCAGGCAGCGGCATGGACAGCTGCAGCGGCACAGGAGCTAGCAAACAGAGCTTTAAAAAGGTGAGTTTGAGTGGGAGTTCTGTTGGAGGAGAAGGTATTTGTGTGTCTGGTTTTGTATTGGTAGTATCTGTATGTGTAGAGGCTTGGAGGGGCTTTGTGCTGGGACAGAAGCTGAGCCCTGATTAGGACACGGGGCTTCCCTGACTAGGGGTCCTATGAAGGTAGCAGCCAGTCAGGCAGCGGCACAGACAGCTGCAGCGGCACAGGAGCAAGCAAACAGAGATGTAAACAGGGGAGTTTGAGTGGGAGTTCTGTTGGAGGAGAAGGTATTTGTGTGTGTTTGGTTTGGATTGGTAGTACCTGTATGTGTAGGGGCTTTGTGCTGGGAGAGAAGCTGAGCCCTGATGAGGGGGCGGGGCTTCACTGACTAGGGGTCCTATGAAGGTAGCAGCCAGTCAGGCAGCGGCAGAGACGGCTGCAGCCGCACAGGAGCTAGCAAACAGAGCTTTAAAAAGGGGAGTTTGAGTTGGAGTTCTGTTGGAGGAGAAGATATTTCTGTGTGTTTGGTTTTGTATTGGTAGTATCTGTATGTGTAGGGGCTTTGTGCTGGGAGAGAAGCTGAGCCCTGATCAGGGGGCGGGGCTTCACTGACTAGGGGTCCTATAAAGGTAGGAGCCAGTCAGACAGCGGCACAGGAGCTAGCAAACAGAGCTGTAAGCAGGGCAGTTTGAGTGGGAGTTCTGTTGGAGGAGAAGGTATTTGTGTGGTTTTTTGTATTGGTAGTATCTGTATGTTTATTGGTTTGGCGGGGCTTTGTGCTTGGAGAGAAGCTGAGCCCTGATTAGGGGGCGGGGCTTCACTGACTAGGGGTCCTATAAAGGGAGCAGCCAGTCAGGCAGCGGCACAGACAGCTGCAGGGGCACAGGAGCTAGCAAACACAGCTGTAAACAGGGGAGTTTGAGTGGGAGTTCTGTTGGAGGAGAAGGTATTTGTCTGTGTTTGGTTTTGTATTGGTAGCATCTGTATGTGTAGGGGCTTTGTGCTGGGAGAGAAGCTGAGCCCTGATTAGGGGGCGGGGCTTCACTGACTAGGGGTTCTATAAAGGCAGCAGCCAGTCAGGCAGAGGCACGGACAGCTGCAGTGGCACAGGAGCTAGCAAAGAGAGCTGTAAACAGGGGAGTTTGAGTGGGAGTTCTGTTGGAGGAGAAGGTATTTGTGTGTGTTTGGTTTTGTATTGGTGGTATCTGTATGTGTAGAGGCTTGGAGGGGCTTTGTGCTGGGAGAGAAGCTGAGCCCTGATTAGGGGGCGGGGCTTCACTGACGAGGGGTCCTATAAAGGGAGCAGCCAGTCAGGCAGCGGCACAGACAGCTGCAGTGGCACAGGAGCTAGCAAAGAGAGCTGTAAACAGGGGAGTTTGAGTGGGAGTTCTGTTGGAGGAGAAGGTATTTGTGTGTGTTTGGTTTTGTATTGGTAGTATCTGTATGTGTAGAGGCTTGGAGGGGCTTTGTGCTGGGAGCGAAGCTGAGCCCTGATTAGGGGGCGGGGCTTCACTGACTAGGGGTCCCATAAAGGTAGCAGCCAGTCAGGCAGCGTCACAGGAGCTAGCAAACAGAGCTGTAAACAGGGGAGTTTGAGTGGGACTTCTGTTGGAAGAGATGGTATTTGTGTGTGTGTGTTTGGTTTTGTATTGGTAGTATCTGTATGTGTAGGGGCTTTGTGCTGGGAGAAAAGCTGAGCCCTGATTAGGGGGCGGGGCTTCACTGACTAGGGGTCCTAGAAAGGTAGCAGCCAGTCAGGCAGCGGCACAGGAGCTAGCAAACAGAGCTGTAAACAGGGGAGTATGAGTGGGAGTTCTGTTGGAGGAGAAGGTGTTTGTGTGTGTTTGGTTTTGTATTGGTAGTATCTGTATGTGTAGAGGCTTTGTGCTGGGAGAGAAGCTGAGCCCTGAAAGGGGGGCGGGGCTTCACTGACTAGGCGTCCTATAAAGGTAGCAGCCAGTCAGGCAGCGGCACAGGAGCGAGCAAACAGAGCTGTAAACAGGGGAGTTTGAGTGGGAGTTCTGTTGGAGGAGAAGGTATTTGTGTGTGTTTGGTTTTGTATTGGTAGTATCTGTATGTGTAGGGGCTTTGTGCTGGGAGAAAAGCTGAGCCCTGATTAGGGGGCGGGGCTTCACTGACTAGGGGTCCTATAAAGGGAGCAGCCAGTCAGGCAGGGGAACAGACAGCTGCAGCGGCACAGGAGCTAGCAAACAGAGCTGTAAACAGGTGAGTTTGAGAGGGAGTTCTGTTGGAGGAGACGGTATTTGTGTGTTTGGTTTTGTATTGGTAGTGTCTGTATGAGTAGAGGCTTTGTGCTGGGAGAGAATCTGAGCCCTGATTAGGGGGCGGGGCTTCCCTGACTAGGGGTCCTATAAAGGTACCAACCAGTCAGGCAGCGGCACAGACAGCTGCAGCGGCACTGGAGCTAGCAAATAGAGCTGTAAACAGGGGAGTTTGAGTGGGAGTTCTGTTTGAGGAGAAGGTATTTGTCTGTGTTTGGTTTTGTATTGGTGGTATCTGTATTTGCTGAGGCTTGGAGGGGCTTTGTGCTGGGAGAGAAGCTGAGCCCTGATTAGGGGGCGGGGCTTCGCTGACTAGGGGTCCTATGATTGTAGCAGCCAGTCAGGCAGCGGCACGGACAGCTGCAGTGGCACAGGAGCTAGCAAAGAGAGCTGTAAACAGGGGAGTTTGAGTGGGAGTTCTGTTGGAGGAGAAGGTATTTGTGTGTGTTTGGTTTTGTATTGGTGGTATCTGTATGTGTAGAGGCTTGGAGGGGCTTTGTGCTGGGAGAGAAGCTGAGCCCTGATTAGGGGGCGGGGCTTCACTGACGAGGGGTCCTATAAAGGGAGCAGCCAGTCAGGCAGCGGCACAGACAGCTGCAGTGGCACAGGAGCTAGCAAAGAGAGCTGTAAACAGGGGAGTTTGAGTGGGAGTTCTGTTGGAGGAGAAGGTATTTGTCTGTGTTTGGTTTTGTATTGGTAGCATCTGTATGTGTAGAGGCTTTGTGCTGGGAGAGAAGCTGAGGCCTGATAAGGGGGCGGGGCTTCACTGACTAGGCGTCCTATAAAGGTAGCAGCCAGTCAGGCAGCGGCACAGCAGCTAGCAAACAGAGCTGTAAACACGGGAGTTTGAGTGGGAGTTCTGTTGGAGGAGAAGGTATTTGTGTTTGTTTGGTTTTGTATTGGTAGTATCTGTATGTGTAGAGGCTTGGAGGGGCGTTGTGCTGGGAGAGAAGCTGAGCCCTGATTAGGGGGCGGGGCTTCCCTGACTAGGGTTCCTATAAAGGGAGCAGCCAGTCAGGCAGTGGCACAGACAGCTAGCAAACAGAGCTGTAAGCAGGGGAGTTTGAGTGGGAGTTCTGTTGGAGGAGAAGGTATTTGTGTGTGTGTGTTTGGTTTTGTATTGGTCGTATCTGTATGTGTAGAGGCTTGAAGGGGCTTTGTGCTGGGAGAGAAGCTGAGCCCTGATTAGGGGGCGGGGCTTCCCTGACTAGGGCTCCTATAAAGGTAGCAGCCAGTCAGACAGCGGCAGAGGAGCTAGCAAACAGAGCTGTAAACAGGGGAATTTGAGTGGGAGTTCTGTTGGAGAAGGTATTTGTGTGTGTGTGTTTGGTTTTCTTTTGTTAGTATCTGTATGTGTAGAGGCTTGGAGGGACTTTGTGCTGGGAGAGAAGCTGAGCCCTGATTAGGGGGCGGGGCTTCACTGACTAGGGGTCCTATAAAGGTAGCAGCCAGTCAGACAGCGGCACATGAGCTAGCAAACAGAGCTGTAAACAGGGGAGTTTGAGTGGGAGTTCTGTTGGAGGAGAAGGTATTTGTGTGTGTTTGGTTTTGTATTGGTAGTATCTGTATGTGTAGCGGTTTTGTGCTGGGAGAGAAGCTGAGCCCTGATTAGGGGGCGGGGCTTCACTGACTAGGGGTCCTGTAAAGGTAGCAGCCAGTCAGGGAGCGGCACAGACAGCGCAGCAGCACTGGAGCTAGCAAACAGAGCTGTAAACAGGGGAGTTTGAGTGGGAGTTCTGTTGGAGGAGAAGGTATTTGTGTGTGTGTGTTTGGTTTTGTATTGGTGGTATCTGTATGTGTAGAGGCTTGGAGGTGCTTTGTGCTGGGGTAGAAGCTGAGCCCTGATTAGGGGGCGGGGCTTCACTGACTAGGGGTCCTATGAAGGTAGCAGCCAGTCAGGCAGCGGCACAGACAGCTGCAGCGGCACAGGACCTAGCAAACAGCTGTAAACAGGGGAGTTGGAGTGGGAGTTCTCTTGGAGGAGAAGGTATTTATGTGTTTGGTTTTTTATTGGTGGTATCTGTATGTGTAGAGGCTTGGAGGGGCGTTGTGCTGGGAGAGAAGCTGAGCCCTGATTAGGGGGCGGGGCTTCCCTGACTAGGGGTCCTATAAAGGTAGCAGCCAGTTAGGCAGCGGCACAGGAGCTAGCAAACAGAGCTGTAAACAGGGGAATTTCAGTGGCAGTTCTGTTGGAGGAGAAGGTATCTGTGCGTGTTTGGTTTTGTATTGGTAGTATCTGGATGTATAGGGGCTTTGTGCTGGGAGAGAAGCTGAGCCCTGAGTAGGGGGCGGGGCTTCACTGACTAGGGGTCCTATAAAGGTAGCAGCCAGTCAGGCAGCGGAACAGACAGCTGCAGCGGCACAGAAGCTAGGAAACAGAGCTGTAAACAGGGGAGTTTGAGTGGGAGTTCTGTTGGAGGAGAAGGTATGTGTGTGTGTGTTTGGTTTTCTTTTGGTAGTATCTGTATGTGTAGAGGCTTGGAGGGGCTTTATTCTGGGATAGAATCTGAGCCCTGATTAGGGGGCGGGGCTTCACTGACTAGGGGTCCTATAAAGGTAGCAGCCAGTCAGGCAGCGGAACAGACAGCTGCAGCGGCACAGGAGCTCGGAAACAGAGCTGTAAACAGGGGAGTTTGAGTGGGAATTCTGTTGGAGGAGAAGGTATTTGTGTGTGTGTGTTTGGTTTTGTATTGGTCGTATCTGTATGTGTAGAGGCTTGAAGAGGCTTTGTGCTGGGAGAGAAGCTGAGCCCTGATTAGGGGGCGGGGCTTCCCTGACTAGGGCTCCTATAAAGGTAGCAGCCAGTCAGACAGCGGCACAGGAGCTAGCAAACAGAGCTGTAAACAGGGGAGTTTGAGCGGGAGTTCTGTTGGAGGAGAAGGTATTTGTGTGTGTTTGGTTTTGTATTGGTAGTATCTGTATGTGTAGCGGTTTTGTGCTGGGAGAGAAGCTGAGCCCTGATTAGGGGGCGGGGCTTCCCTGACTAGGGCTCCTATAAAGGTAGCAGCCAGTCAGACAGCGGCACAGGAGCTAGCAAACAGAGCTGTAAACAGGGGAGTTTGAGTGGGAGTTCTGTTGGAGGAGAAGGTATTTGTGTGTGTGTGTTTGGTTTTGTATTGGTGGTATCTGTATGTGTAGAGACTTGGAGGTGCTTTGTGCTGGGAGAGAAGCTGAGCCCTGATGAGGGGGCGGGGCTTCTCTGACTAGGGGTCCTATAAAGGTAGCAGCCATTCAGGCAGCGGCACAGGAGCTAGCAAACAGCTGTAAACAGGGGAGTTTGAGTGGGAGTTCAGTTGGAGGATTAGGTATTTGTGTGTGTTTGGTTTTGTATTGGTGATATCTGTATGTGCAGGGGATTTGTGCTGGGAGAGAAGCTGAGCCCTGATTGGGGGGCGGGGCTTCCCTGACTAGGGGTCCTATAAAGGTAGCAGCCAGTTAGGCAGCGGCACAGGAGCTAGCAAACAGAGCTGTAAACAGGGGAGTCTGAGTGGGAGTTCTGTTGGAGGAGAAGGTATTTGTGCGTGTTTGGTTTTGTATTGTTCGTATCTGTATGTGTAGGGGCTTTGTGCTGGGAGAGAATCTGAGCCCTGAGTAGGGGGCGGGGCTTCACTGACTAGGGGTCCTATGAAGGTAGCAGCCAGTCAGGCAGCGGCACAGACAGCTGCAGGGGCACAGGAGCTAGCAAACAGCTGTAAACAGGGGAGTTTGAGTGGGAGTTCTGTTGGAGGAGAAGGTATTTGTGCGTTCTTGGTTTTGTATTGGTAGTATCTGTATGTGTAGGGGCTTGGCGGGGCTTTGTGCTTGGAGAGAAGCTGAGCCATGATTAGGGGGCGGGGCTTCCCTGACTAGGGGTCCTATAAAGGTAGCAGCCAGTCAGGCAGCGGAACAGACAGCTGCAGCGGCACAGGAGCTAGCAAACAGCTGTAAACAGGGGAGTTTGAGTGGGAGTTCTGTTGCAGGAGAAGGTATTTGTGTTTGTTTGGTTTTGTAATGGTAGTATCTGTATGTGTAGGGGCTTTGTGCTGGGAGAGAAGCTGAGCCCTGATTAGGGGGCGGGCTTCACTGACTAGGGGTCCTGTAAAGGTAGCAGCCATTCAGGGAGCGGCACAGAGAGCTGCAGCAGCACTGGAGCTAGCAAACAGAGCTGTAAACAGGGGAGTTTGAGTGGGAGTTCTGTTGGAGGAGAAGGTATTTTTGTGTGTGTGTTTGGTTTTGTATTGGTGGTATCTGTACGCGTAGGGGCTTTGTGCTGGGAGAGAAGCTGAGCCCTGATTAGGGGGCGGGGTTTCCCGGACTAGGGGTACTATAAAGGTAGCAGCCATTCAGGCAGCGGTACAGGAGCCAGCAAACAGAGCTGTAAACAGGGGAGTTTGAGTGGGAGTTCTGTTGGAGGAGAAGGTATTTGTGTGTGCTTGGTTTTGTATTGGTGGTATCTGTATGTGCAGGAGCTTTGTGCTGGGGAGAAGCTGAGCTCTGATTGGGGGGCGGGGCTTCCCGGACTAGGGGTCCTATAAAGGTAGCAGCCAGTCAGGCAGCGGCACAGGAGCTAGCAAACAGAGCTGTAAACAGGGGTGTTTGAGTGGGAGTTCTGTTGGAGGAGAAGGTATTTGTGTGTGTGTGTTTGGTTTTGTATTGGTAGTATCTGTATGTGTAGAGGCTTGGAGGGGCTTTGTGCTGGGAGAGAAGCTGAGCCCTGATTAGGGTGCGGGGCTTCCCTGACTAGGGCTCCTATAAAGGTAGTAGCCAGTCAGACAGCGGCACAGGAGCTAGCAAACAGAGCTCTAAACAGGGGAATTTGAGTGGGAGTTCTGTTGGAGAAGGTATTTGTGTGTGTGTGTTTGGTTTTCTTTTGTTAGTATCTGTATGTGTAGAGGCTTGGAGGGGCTTTGTGCTGGGAGAGAAGCTGTGCCCTGATTAGGGGGCGGCGCTTCACTGACTAGGGGTCCTATAAAGGTAGCAGCCAGTCAGGCAGCGGAACAGACAGCTGCATCAGCACAGGAGCTAGCAAACAGCTGTAAACAGGGGAGTTGGAGTGGGAGTTCTGTTGGAGGAGAAGGTATTTGTGTGTGTGTTTGGTTTTGTATTGGTGGTATCTGTATGTGTAGAGGCTTGGAGGGACTTTGTGCTGGGAGAGAAGCTGAGCCCTGATTAGGGGGCGGGGCTTCCCTGACTAGGGGTCCTATAAAGGTAGCAGCCAGTCAGACAGCGGCACAGGAGCTAGCAAACAGAGCTGTAAACAGGGGAGTTTGAGTGGGAGTTCTGTTGGAGGAGAAGGTATTTGTGTGTGTGTTTGGTTTTGTATTGGTGGTATCTGTATGTGTAGAGGCTTTGTGCTGGGAGAGAAGCTGAGCCCTGATTAGGGGGCGGGGCTTCGGTGACTAGGGGTCCTATGAAGGTAGCAGCCAGTCAGGCAGCGGCACAGACAGCTGCAGGGGCACAGGAGCTAGCAAACAGAGCTGTAAACAGGGGAGTTTGAGTGGGAGTTCTGTTGGAGGAGAAGGTATTTGTTTGTGTTTGGTTTTGTATTGGTAGTATCTGTATGTGTAGGGGCTTTGTGCTGGGAGAGAAGCTGAGCCCTGATTAGGGGGCGGGGCTTCACTGACTAGGGGTCCTATAAAGGTAGCAGCCAGTCAGGCAGCAGCACAGACAGCTGCAGCGGCACAGGAGCTAGCAAACAGAGCTGTAAACAGGGGGGTTTGAGTGGGAGTTCTGTTGGAGGAGAAGGTATTTGTGTGTGTTTGGTTTTGTATTGGTAGTATCTGTATGTGTAGAGGCTTTGTGCTGGGAGAGAAGCTGAGCCCTGATTAGGGGGCGGGGCTTCACTGACTAGGGGTCCTATAAAGGTAGCAGCCAGTCAGGCAGCAGCACAGACAGCTGCAGCGGCACAGGAGCTAGCAAACAGAGCTGTAAACGGGAGTTTGAGTGGGAGTTCGGTTGGAGGAGAATGTATTTGTGCGTTTTTGGTTTTGTATTGGTAGTATCTGTATGTGTAGGGGCTTGGCGGGGCTTTGTGCTTGGAGAGAAGCTGAGCCATGATTAGGGGGCGGGGCTTCGCTGACTAGGGGTCCTATAAAGGTAGCAGCCAGTCAGGCAGCGGAACAGACAGGTGCAGCGGCACAGGAGCAAGCAAACAGAGCTGTAAACAGGGGAGTTTTAGTGGGAGTTCTGTTGGAGGAGAAGGTATTTTTGCGTGTTTGGTTTTGTATTGGTAGTATCTGTATGTGTAGGGGCTTTGTGCTGCGAGAGAAGCTGAGCCCTGATTAGGGGGCGGGCTTCACTGACTAGGGGTCCTGTAAAGGTAGCAGCCATTCAGGGAGCGGCACAGACAGCTGCAGCAGCACTGGAGCTAGCAAACAGAGCTGTAAACAGGGGAGTTTGAGTGGGAGTTCTGTTGGAGGAGAAGGTATTTGTATGTGTTTGGTTTTGTATTGGTAGTATCTGTATGTGTAGAGGCTTGTAGGTGCTTTGTGCTGGGAGAGAAGCTGAGCCCTGATTGGGGTGCGAGGCTTCCCGGACTAGGGGTCCTATAAAGGTCGCAGCCAGTCAGGCAGCGGCACAGGAGCTAGCAAACAGAGCTGTAAACAGGGGAGTTTGAGTGGGAGTTCTGTTGGAGGAGAAGGTATTTGTGCGTGTTTGGTTTTGTATTGGTAGTATCTGTATGTGTAGGGGTTTTGTTCTGGGAGAGAAGCTGAGCCCTGTTTGGGGGGCGGGTCTTCCGTGACTAGGGGTCCTATAAAGGTAGCAGCCAGTCAGGCAGCGTCGCAGACAGCTGCAGCGGCACAGGAGCTAGCAAACAGAGCTGTAAACAGGGGGGTTTGAGTGGGAGTTCTGTTGGAGGAGAAGGTATGTGTGTGTGTGTTTGGTTTTCTTTTGGTAGTATCTGTATGTGTAGAGGCTTGGAGGGGCTTTGTGCTGGGAGAGAATCTGAGCCCTGATTAGGGGGCGGGGCTTCCCTGACTAGGGGTCCTATAAAGGTAGCAGCCAGTCAGACAGCGGCATAGGAGCTAGCAAACAGAGCTGTAAACAGGGGAGTTTGAGTGGGAGTTCTGTTGGAGGAGAAGGTATTTGTGTGTGTGTTTGGTTTTGTATTGGTAGTATCTGTATGTGTAGGGGCTTTGTTCTGGGAGAGAAGCTGAGCCCTGTTTGGGGGGCGGGTCTTCCCTGACTAGGGGTCCTATAAAGGTAGCAGCCAGTCAGGCAGCGTCGCAGACAGCTGCAGCGGCACAGGAGCTAGCAAACAGAGCTGTAAACAGGGGAGTTTGAGTGGGAGTTCTGTTGGAGGAGAAGGTATTTGTGTGTGTTTGGTTTTGTATTGGTAGTATCTGTATGTGTAGGGGCTTTGTGCTGGGAGAGAAGCTGAGCCCTGATTAGGGGTCGGGGCTTCACTGACTAGGGGTCCTATAAAGGTTGCAGCCAGTCAGGCAGCGGCACAGGAGCTAGCAAACAGAGCTGTAAAGAGGGGAGTTTGAGTGGGAGTTCTGTTGTAGGAGAAGGTATTCGTGTGTGTTTGGTTTTGTATTGGTAGTATCTGTATGTGTAGGGGCTTTGTGGTGGGAGAGAACCTGAGCCCTGATTAGGGGGCGGGGCTTCACCGACTAGGGGTCCAATAAAGGTAGCAGCCTGTCAGGCAGCGGCACAGACAGCTGCAGCAGCACAGGAGCTAGCAAACAGAGCTGTAAACAGGGGAGTTTGAGTGGGAGTTCTGTTGGAGGAGAAGGTATTTGTGTGTGAGTGTGTGTTTGGTTTTGTATTGGTGGTATCTGTATGTGTAGAGGCTTGGAAGGGCTTTGTGCTGGGAGAGAAGCTGAGTCCTGATTAGGGGGCGGGGCTTCACTGACTAGGGGTCCTGTAAAGGGAGCAGCCAGTCAGGGAGCAGCAAAGACAGCTGCAGCGGCACAGGAGCTAGCAAACAGAGCTGAAAACAGGGGAGTTTGAGTGGGAGTTCTGTTGGAGGAGAAGGTGTTTGTGTGTGTGTTTGGTTTTGTATTGGTGGTATCTGTATGTGCAGGGGCTTTGTGCTGGGAGAGAAGCTGAGCCCTGATTAGGGGGCGGGGCTTCCCTGACTAGGCGTCCTATAAAGGTAGCAGCCAATCAGGCAGCGGCACAGGAGCTAGCAAACAGGGCTGTAAACAGTGGAGTTTGAGTGGGAGTTCTGTTGGAGGAGAAGGTATTTGTCTGTGTTTGGTTTTGTATTGGTAGTATCTGTATGTGTAGGGGCTTTGTGCTGGGAGAGAAGCTGAGCCCTGATTAGGGGGCGGGGCTTGACTGACTAGGGGTCCTATAAAGGTAGCAGCCAGTCAGGCAGCGACACAGACAGCTGCAGCGGCACAGTAGCTAGCAAACAGAGCTGTAAACAGGGGGGTTTGAGTGGGAGTTCTGTTGGAGGAGAAGGTATTTGTTTGTGTTTGGTTTTTTAATGGTAGTATCTGTATGTGTAGAGGCTTTGTGCTGGGAGAGAAGCTGAGCTCTGATTAGGGGGCGGGGCTTCCCTGACTAGGGGTCCTAAAAGGTAGCACCCAGTCAGGCAGCGGCACAGGAGCTAGAAAACAGACCTGTAAACAGCGGAGTCTGAGTGGGAGTTCTGTTGGAGGAGAAGGTATTTGTGTGTGTTTGGTTTTGTATTGGTGGTATCTGTATGTGTTGAGGCTTGGAGGGGCTTTGTGCTGGGAGAGAAGCTGAGCCCTGATTAGGGGGCGGGGCTTCACTGACTAGGGGTCCTATAAAGGGAGCAGCCAGTCAGGCAGCGGCACAGGAGCCAGCAAACAGAGCTGTAAACAGGGGAGTTTGAGTGGGAGTTCTGTTGGAGGAGAAGGTATTTGTGTGTGTGCTTGGTTTTGTATTGGTGGTGTCTGTATGTGCAGGGGCTTTGTTCTGGGAGAGAAGCTGAGCCCTGATTAGGGGGCGGGGCTTCCCTGACTAGGGGTCCTATAAAGGTAGCAGCCCGTCAGGCATCGGCACAGACAGCTGCAGCGGCACAGGAGCTGGCAAACAGAGATGTAAAGAGGGGAGTTTGAGAGGGAGTTCTGTTTGAGGAGAAGGTATTTGTGTGTGTTTGGTTTTGTATTGGTAGTATCTGTATGTGTAGGGGCTTTGTGCTGGGAGAAAACCTGAGCCCTGATTAGGGGGCGGGGCTTCACAGTCTAGGGGTCCTATAAAGGTAGCAGCCAGTCAGGCAGCGGCACAGGAGCTAGCAAACAGAGCTGTAAACAGGGGAGTTTGAGTGGGAGTTCTGTTGGAGGAGAAGGTATTGGTGTGTGTTTGGTTTTGTATTGGTGATATCTCTGGGTAGGGGCTTTGTGCTGGGAGAGAGGCTGAGCCCTGATTAGGGGGCGGGGCTTCACTGACTAGGGGTCCTATAAAGGGAGCAGCCAGTCAGGCAGCGACACAGACAGCTGCAGCGGTACAGGAGCTAGCAAACAGAGCTGTAAATATGGGAGTTTGAGTGGGAGTTCTGTTGGAGGAGAAGGTATTCTTGTGTGTTTGGTTTTGTATTGGTAGTATCAGTATGTGTAGAGGCTTGGAGGGGCTTTGTGCTGGGAGAGAAGCTGAGCCCTGATTAGGGGGCGGGGCTTCACTGACTAGGGGTCCTATAAAGGTAGCAGCCAGTCAGGCAGCGGCACAGGAGCTAGCAAACAGAGCTGTAAACAGGGGAGTTTGAGTGGGAGTTCTGTTGGAGGAGAAGGTATTTGTGTGTGTTTGGTTTTGTATTGGTGATATCTCTATGTGTAGGGGCTTTGTGCTGGGAGAGAAGCTGAGCCCTGGGTAGGGGGCGGGGCTTCACTGACTAGGGGTCCTATAAAGGCAGCAGCCGGTCAATCAGCGGCACAGACAGCTGCAGTGGTACAGGAGCTAGCAAACAGAGCTGTAAACAGGGGAGTTTGAGTGGGAGTTCTGTTGGAGGAGAAGGTATTTGTAAGTGTTTTGTTTTGTATTGGTAGTATCTGTATGTGTATGGGCTTTGTGCTGGGAGAGAAGCTGAGCCTGATTGGGGGGCGGGGCTTCACTGACTAGGGTTCCTATAAAGGGAGCAGCCAGTCAGGCAGCGGCACAGACAGCTGCAGCGGTACAGGAGCTAGCAAACAGAGCTGTACACAGGGGAGTTTGAGTGGGAGTTCTGTTGGAGGAGAAGGTATTTGTGTGTGTGTTTGGTTTTGTATTGGTAGTATCTGTATGTGTAGAGGCTTGGAGGGGCTTTGTGCTGGGAGAGAAGCTGAGCCCTGATTAGGGGGCGGGGCTTCACTGACTAGGGGTCCTATAAAGGGAGCAGCCAGTCAGGCAGCGACACAGACAGCTGCAGCGGTACAGGAGCTAGCAAACAGAGCTGTAAACAGGGGAGTTTGAGTGGGAGTTCTGTTGGAGGAGAAGGTATTTGTGTGTGGTTTTGTATTGGTAGTATCTGTATGTGTATGGGCTTTGTGCTGGGAGAGAAGCTGAGCCTGATTGGGGGGCGGGGCTTCACTGACTAGGGTTCCTATAAAGGGAGCAGCCAGTCAGGCAGCGGCACAGACAGCTGCAGCGGTACAGGAGCTAGCAAACAGAGCTGTACACAGCGGAGTTTGAGTGGGAGTTCTGTTGGAGGAGAAGGTATTTGTGTGTGTGTTTGGTTTTGTATTGGTAGTATCTGTATGTGTAGAGGCTTGGAGGGGCTTTGTGCTGGGAGAGAAGCTGAGCCCTGATTAGGGGGCGAGGCTTCACTGACTAGGGGTCCTATAAAGGTAGCAGCCAGTCAGGCAGCGGAACAGACAGGTGCAGCGGCACAGGAGCAAGCAAACAGAGCTGTAAACAGGGGAGTTTTAGTGGGAGTTCTGTTGGAGGAGAAGGTATTTTTGCGTGTTTGGTTTTGTATTGGTAGTATCTGTATGTGTAGGGGCTTTGTGCTGCGAGAGAAGCTGAGCCCTGATTAGGGGGCGGGCTTCACTGACTAGGGGTCCTGTAAAGGTAGCAGCCATTCAGGGAGCGGCACAGACAGCTGCAGCAGCACTGGAGCTAGCAAACAGAGCTGTAAACAGGGGAGTTTGAGTGGGAGTTCTGTTGGAGGAGAAGGTATTTGTATGTGTTTGGTTTTGTATTGGTAGTATCTGTATGTGTAGAGGCTTGTAGGTGCTTTGTGCTGGGAGAGAAGCTGAGCCCTGATTGGGGTGCGAGGCTTCCCGGACTAGGGGTCCTATAAAGGTCGCAGCCAGTCAGGCAGCGGCACAGGAGCTAGCAAACAGAGCTGTAAACAGGGGAGTTTGAGTGGGAGTTCTGTTGGAGGAGAAGGTATTTGTGCGTGTTTGGTTTTGTATTGGTAGTATCTGTATGTGTAGGGGTTTTGTTCTGGGAGAGAAGCTGAGCCCTGTTTGGGGGGCGGGTCTTCCGTGACTAGGGGTCCTATAAAGGTAGCAGCCAGTCAGGCAGCGTCGCAGACAGCTGCAGCGGCACAGGAGCTAGCAAACAGAGCTGTAAACAGGGGGGTTTGAGTGGGAGTTCTGTTGGAGGAGAAGGTATGTGTGTGTGTGTTTGGTTTTCTTTTGGTAGTATCTGTATGTGTAGAGGCTTGGAGGGGCTTTGTGCTGGGAGAGAATCTGAGCCCTGATTAGGGGGCGGGGCTTCCCTGACTAGGGGTCCTATAAAGGTAGCAGCCAGTCAGACAGCGGCATAGGAGCTAGCAAACAGAGCTGTAAACAGGGGAGTTTGAGTGGGAGTTCTGTTGGAGGAGAAGGTATTTGTGTGTGTGTTTGGTTTTGTATTGGTAGTATCTGTATGTGTAGGGGCTTTGTTCTGGGAGAGAAGCTGAGCCCTGTTTGGGGGGCGGGTCTTCCCTGACTAGGGGTCCTATAAAGGTAGCAGCCAGTCAGGCAGCGTCGCAGACAGCTGCAGCGGCACAGGAGCTAGCAAACAGAGCTGTAAACAGGGGAGTTTGAGTGGGAGTTCTGTTGGAGGAGAAGGTATTTGTGTGTGTTTGGTTTTGTATTGGTAGTATCTGTATGTGTAGGGGCTTTGTGCTGGGAGAGAAGCTGAGCCCTGATTAGGGGTCGGGGCTTCACTGACTAGGGGTCCTATAAAGGTTGCAGCCAGTCAGGCAGCGGCACAGGAGCTAGCAAACAGAGCTGTAAAGAGGGGAGTTTGAGTGGGAGTTCTGTTGTAGGAGAAGGTATTCGTGTGTGTTTGGTTTTGTATTGGTAGTATCTGTATGTGTAGGGGCTTTGTGGTGGGAGAGAACCTGAGCCCTGATTAGGGGGCGGGGCTTCACCGACTAGGGGTCCAATAAAGGTAGCAGCCTGTCAGGCAGCGGCACAGACAGCTGCAGCAGCACAGGAGCTAGCAAACAGAGCTGTAAACAGGGGAGTTTGAGTGGGAGTTCTGTTGGAGGAGAAGGTATTTGTGTGTGAGTGTGTGTTTGGTTTTGTATTGGTGGTATCTGTATGTGTAGAGGCTTGGAAGGGCTTTGTGCTGGGAGAGAAGCTGAGTCCTGATTAGGGGGCGGGGCTTCACTGACTAGGGGTCCTGTAAAGGGAGCAGCCAGTCAGGGAGCAGCAAAGACAGCTGCAGCGGCACAGGAGCTAGCAAACAGAGCTGTAAACAGGGGAGTTTGAGTGGGAGTTCTGTTGGAGGAGAAGGTATTTGTGTGTGTTTGGTTTTGTATTGGTGATATCTCTATGTGTAGGGGCTTTGTGCTGGGAGAGAAGCTGAGCCCTGGGTAGGGGGCGGGGCTTCACTGACTAGGGGTCCTATAAAGGCAGCAGCCGGTCAATCAGCGGCACAGACAGCTGCAGTGGTACAGGAGCTAGCAAACAGAGCTGTAAACAGGGGAGTTTGAGTGGGAGTTCTGTTGGAGGAGAAGGTATTTGTAAGTGTTTTGTTTTGTATTGGTAGTATCTGTATGTGTATGGGCTTTGTGCTGGGAGAGAAGCTGAGCCTGATTGGGGGGCGGGGCTTCACTGACTAGGGTTCCTATAAAGGGAGCAGCCAGTCAGGCAGCGGCACAGACAGCTGCAGCGGTACAGGAGCTAGCAAACAGAGCTGTACACAGGGGAGTTTGAGTGGGAGTTCTGTTGGAGGAGAAGGTATTTGTGTGTGTGTTTGGTTTTGTATTGGTAGTATCTGTATGTGTAGAGGCTTGGAGGGGCTTTGTGCTGGGAGAGAAGCTGAGCCCTGATTAGGGGGCGGGGCTTCACTGACTAGGGGTCCTATAAAGGGAGCAGCCAGTCAGGCAGCGACACAGACAGCTGCAGCGGTACAGGAGCTAGCAAACAGAGCTGTAAACAGGGGAGTTTGAGTGGGAGTTCTGTTGGAGGAGAAGGTATTTGTGTGTGGTTTTGTATTGGTAGTATCTGTATGTGTATGGGCTTTGTGCTGGGAGAGAAGCTGAGCCTGATTGGGGGGCGGGGCTTCACTGACTAGGGTTCCTATAAAGGGAGCAGCCAGTCAGGCAGCGGCACAGACAGCTGCAGCGGTACAGGAGCTAGCAAACAGAGCTGTACACAGCGGAGTTTGAGTGGGAGTTCTGTTGGAGGAGAAGGTATTTGTGTGTGTGTTTGGTTTTGTATTGGTAGTATCTGTATGTGTAGAGGCTTGGAGGGGCTTTGTGCTGGGAGAGAAGCTGAGCCCTGATTAGGGGGCGAGGCTTCACTGACTAGGGGTCCTATAAAGGTAGCAGCCAGTCAGGCAGCGGAACAGACAGGTGCAGCGGCACAGGAGCAAGCAAACAGAGCTGTAAACAGGGGAGTTTTAGTGGGAGTTCTGTTGGAGGAGAAGGTATTTTTGCGTGTTTGGTTTTGTATTGGTAGTATCTGTATGTGTAGGGGCTTTGTGCTGCGAGAGAAGCTGAGCCCTGATTAGGGGGCGGGCTTCACTGACTAGGGGTCCTGTAAAGGTAGCAGCCATTCAGGGAGCGGCACAGACAGCTGCAGCAGCACTGGAGCTAGCAAACAGAGCTGTAAACAGGGGAGTTTGAGTGGGAGTTCTGTTGGAGGAGAAGGTATTTGTATGTGTTTGGTTTTGTATTGGTAGTATCTGTATGTGTAGAGGCTTGTAGGTGCTTTGTGCTGGGAGAGAAGCTGAGCCCTGATTGGGGTGCGAGGCTTCCCGGACTAGGGGTCCTATAAAGGTCGCAGCCAGTCAGGCAGCGGCACAGGAGCTAGCAAACAGAGCTGTAAACAGGGGAGTTTGAGTGGGAGTTCTGTTGGAGGAGAAGGTATTTGTGCGTGTTTGGTTTTGTATTGGTAGTATCTGTATGTGTAGGGGTTTTGTTCTGGGAGAGAAGCTGAGCCCTGTTTGGGGGGCGGGTCTTCCGTGACTAGGGGTCCTATAAAGGTAGCAGCCAGTCAGGCAGCGTCGCAGACAGCTGCAGCGGCACAGGAGCTAGCAAACAGAGCTGTAAACAGGGGGGTTTGAGTGGGAGTTCTGTTGGAGGAGAAGGTATGTGTGTGTGTGTTTGGTTTTCTTTTGGTAGTATCTGTATGTGTAGAGGCTTGGAGGGGCTTTGTGCTGGGAGAGAATCTGAGCCCTGATTAGGGGGCGGGGCTTCCCTGACTAGGGGTCCTATAAAGGTAGCAGCCAGTCAGACAGCGGCATAGGAGCTAGCAAACAGAGCTGTAAACAGGGGAGTTTGAGTGGGAGTTCTGTTGGAGGAGAAGGTATTTGTGTGTGTGTTTGGTTTTGTATTGGTAGTATCTGTATGTGTAGGGGCTTTGTTCTGGGAGAGAAGCTGAGCCCTGTTTGGGGGGCGGGTCTTCCCTGACTAGGGGTCCTATAAAGGTAGCAGCCAGTCAGGCAGCGTCGCAGACAGCTGCAGCGGCACAGGAGCTAGCAAACAGAGCTGTAAACAGGGGAGTTTGAGTGGGAGTTCTGTTGGAGGAGAAGGTATTTGTGTGTGTTTGGTTTTGTATTGGTAGTATCTGTATGTGTAGGGGCTTTGTGCTGGGAGAGAAGCTGAGCCCTGATTAGGGGTCGGGGCTTCACTGACTAGGGGTCCTATAAAGGTTGCAGCCAGTCAGGCAGCGGCACAGGAGCTAGCAAACAGAGCTGTAAAGAGGGGAGTTTGAGTGGGAGTTCTGTTGTAGGAGAAGGTATTCGTGTGTGTTTGGTTTTGTATTGGTAGTATCTGTATGTGTAGGGGCTTTGTGGTGGGAGAGAACCTGAGCCCTGATTAGGGGGCGGGGCTTCACCGACTAGGGGTCCAATAAAGGTAGCAGCCTGTCAGGCAGCGGCACAGACAGCTGCAGCAGCACAGGAGCTAGCAAACAGAGCTGTAAACAGGGGAGTTTGAGTGGGAGTTCTGTTGGAGGAGAAGGTATTTGTGTGTGAGTGTGTGTTTGGTTTTGTATTGGTGGTATCTGTATGTGTAGAGGCTTGGAAGGGCTTTGTGCTGGGAGAGAAGCTGAGTCCTGATTAGGGGGCGGGGCTTCACTGACTAGGGGTCCTGTAAAGGGAGCAGCCAGTCAGGGAGCAGCAAAGACAGCTGCAGCGGCACAGGAGCTAGCAAACAGAGCTGAAAACAGGGGAGTTTGAGTGGGAGTTCTGTTGGAGGAGAAGGTGTTTGTGTGTGTGTTTGGTTTTGTATTGGTGGTATCTGTATGTGCAGGGGCTTTGTGCTGGGAGAGAAGCTGAGCCCTGATTAGGGGGCGGGGCTTCCCTGACTAGGCGTCCTATAAAGGTAGCAGCCAATCAGGCAGCGGCACAGGAGCTAGCAAACAGGGCTGTAAACAGTGGAGTTTGAGTGGGAGTTCTGTTGGAGGAGAAGGTATTTGTCTGTGTTTGGTTTTGTATTGGTAGTATCTGTATGTGTAGGGGCTTTGTGCTGGGAGAGAAGCTGAGCCCTGATTAGGGGGCGGGGCTTGACTGACTAGGGGTCCTATAAAGGTAGCAGCCAGTCAGGCAGCGACACAGACAGCTGCAGCGGCACAGTAGCTAGCAAACAGAGCTGTAAACAGGGGGGTTTGAGTGGGAGTTCTGTTGGAGGAGAAGGTATTTGTTTGTGTTTGGTTTTTTAATGGTAGTATCTGTATGTGTAGAGGCTTTGTGCTGGGAGAGAAGCTGAGCTCTGATTAGGGGGCGGGGCTTCCCTGACTAGGGGTCCTAAAAGGTAGCACCCAGTCAGGCAGCGGCACAGGAGCTAGAAAACAGACCTGTAAACAGCGGAGTCTGAGTGGGAGTTCTGTTGGAGGAGAAGGTATTTGTGTGTGTTTGGTTTTGTATTGGTGGTATCTGTATGTGTTGAGGCTTGGAGGGGCTTTGTGCTGGGAGAGAAGCTGAGCCCTGATTAGGGGGCGGGGCTTCACTGACTAGGGGTCCTATAAAGGGAGCAGCCAGTCAGGCAGCGGCACAGGAGCCAGCAAACAGAGCTGTAAACAGGGGAGTTTGAGTGGGAGTTCTGTTGGAGGAGAAGGTATTTGTGTGTGTGCTTGGTTTTGTATTGGTGGTGTCTGTATGTGCAGGGGCTTTGTTCTGGGAGAGAAGCTGAGCCCTGATTAGGGGGCGGGGCTTCCCTGACTAGGGGTCCTATAAAGGTAGCAGCCCGTCAGGCATCGGCACAGACAGCTGCAGCGGCACAGGAGCTGGCAAACAGAGATGTAAAGAGGGGAGTTTGAGAGGGAGTTCTGTTTGAGGAGAAGGTATTTGTGTGTGTTTGGTTTTGTATTGGTAGTATCTGTATGTGTAGGGGCTTTGTGCTGGGAGAAAACCTGAGCCCTGATTAGGGGGCGGGGCTTCACAGTCTAGGGGTCCTATAAAGGTAGCAGCCAGTCAGGCAGCGGCACAGGAGCTAGCAAACAGAGCTGTAAACAGGGGAGTTTGAGTGGGAGTTCTGTTGGAGGAGAAGGTATTGGTGTGTGTTTGGTTTTGTATTGGTGATATCTCTGGGTAGGGGCTTTGTGCTGGGAGAGAGGCTGAGCCCTGATTAGGGGGCGGGGCTTCACTGACTAGGGGTCCTATAAAGGGAGCAGCCAGTCAGGCAGCGACACAGACAGCTGCAGCGGTACAGGAGCTAGCAAACAGAGCTGTAAATATGGGAGTTTGAGTGGGAGTTCTGTTGGAGGAGAAGGTATTCTTGTGTGTTTGGTTTTGTATTGGTAGTATCAGTATGTGTAGAGGCTTGGAGGGGCTTTGTGCTGGGAGAGAAGCTGAGCCCTGATTAGGGGGCGGGGCTTCACTGACTAGGGGTCCTATAAAGGTAGCAGCCAGTCAGGCAGCGGCACAGGAGCTAGCAAACAGAGCTGTAAACAGGGGAGTTTGAGTGGGAGTTCTGTTGGAGGAGAAGGTATTTGTGTGTGTTTGGTTTTGTATTGGTGATATCTCTATGTGTAGGGGCTTTGTGCTGGGAGAGAAGCTGAGCCCTGGGTAGGGGGCGGGGCTTCACTGACTAGGGGTCCTATAAAGGCAGCAGCCGGTCAATCAGCGGCACAGACAGCTGCAGTGGTACAGGAGCTAGCAAACAGAGCTGTAAACAGGGGAGTTTGAGTGGGAGTTCTGTTGGAGGAGAAGGTATTTGTAAGTGTTTTGTTTTGTATTGGTAGTATCTGTATGTGTATGGGCTTTGTGCTGGGAGAGAAGCTGAGCCTGATTGGGGGGCGGGGCTTCACTGACTAGGGTTCCTATAAAGGGAGCAGCCAGTCAGGCAGCGGCACAGACAGCTGCAGCGGTACAGGAGCTAGCAAACAGAGCTGTACACAGGGGAGTTTGAGTGGGAGTTCTGTTGGAGGAGAAGGTATTTGTGTGTGTGTTTGGTTTTGTATTGGTAGTATCTGTATGTGTAGAGGCTTGGAGGGGCTTTGTGCTGGGAGAGAAGCTGAGCCCTGATTAGGGGGCGGGGCTTCACTGACTAGGGGTCCTATAAAGGGAGCAGCCAGTCAGGCAGCGACACAGACAGCTGCAGCGGTACAGGAGCTAGCAAACAGAGCTGTAAACAGGGGAGTTTGAGTGGGAGTTCTGTTGGAGGAGAAGGTATTTGTGTGTGGTTTTGTATTGGTAGTATCTGTATGTGTATGGGCTTTGTGCTGGGAGAGAAGCTGAGCCTGATTGGGGGGCGGGGCTTCACTGACTAGGGTTCCTATAAAGGGAGCAGCCAGTCAGGCAGCGGCACAGACAGCTGCAGCGGTACAGGAGCTAGCAAACAGAGCTGTACACAGCGGAGTTTGAGTGGGAGTTCTGTTGGAGGAGAAGGTATTTGTGTGTGTGTTTGGTTTTGTATTGGTAGTATCTGTATGTGTAGAGGCTTGGAGGGGCTTTGTGCTGGGAGAGAAGCTGAGCCCTGATTAGGGGGCGAGGCTTCACTGACTAGGGGTCCTATAAAGGTAGCAGCCAGTCAGGCAGTGGCACAGACAGCTAGCAAACAGAGCTGTAAGCAGGGGAGTTTGAGTGGGAGTTCTGCTGGAGGAGAAGGTATTTGTGTGTGTTTGGTTTTGTATTGGTCGTATCTGTATGTGTAGAGGCTTTGTGCTCGGAGAGAAGATGAGCCCTGGTTAGGGGGCGGGGCTTCACTGAAAAGGGGTCCTATAAAGGGAGCAGCCAGTCAGGCAGCGGCACAGACAGCTGCAGCAGCACAGGAGCTAGCAAACAGAGCTGTAAACAGGGGAGTTTGAGTGGGAGTTCTCTTGGAGGAGAAGGTATTTATGTGTTTGGTTTTTTATTGGTGGTATCTGTATGTGTAGAGGCTTGGAGGGGCGTTGTGCTGGGAGAGAAGCTGAGCCCTGATTAGGGGGCGGGGCTTCCCTGACTAGGGGTCCTATAAAGGTAGCAGCTAGTCAGGCAGCGGCACAGACAGCTGCAGCGGCACAGGAGCTAGCAAACAGAGCTGTAAACAGGGGAGTTTGAGTGGGAGTTCTGTTGGAGGAGAAGGTATTTGTGTGTGTTTGGTTTGGTATTGGTAGTATCCGTATGTGTAGGGGCTTTGTGCTGGGAGAGAGGCTGAGCCCTGATTAGGGGGCGGGGCTTCACTGACTAGGGGTCCTGTAAAGGTAGCAGCCAGTCAGGCAGCGGCAAGGACAGCTGCAGCGGCACAGGAGCTAGCAAACAGACATGTAAAGAGGGGGGTTTGAGTGGGAGTTCTGTTGCAGGAGAAGGTATTTGTGTGTGTATTGTTTTGTATTGGTAGTATCTTTATGTGTAGAGGTTTTGTGCTGGGAGAGAAGCTGAGCCCTGATTATTGGGCGGGGCTTCCCTGACTAGGGGTCCTATAAAGGTAGCAGCCAGTCAGGCAGCGGCACAGGAGCTAGCAAACAGAGCTGTAAACAGGGGAGTTTGAGTGGGAGTTCTGTTGGAGGAGAAGGTATTTGTGTGTGTGTGTTTGGTTTTGTATTGTTCGTATCTGTATGTGTAGGGGCTTTGTGCTGGGAGAGAAGCTGAGCCCTGATTAGGGGGCGGGGCTTCACTGACTGGGGGTCCTATAAAGGGAGCACCCAGTCAGGCAGCGACACAGACAGCTGCAGCGGTACAGGAGCTAGCAAACAGAGCTGTAAACAGGGGAGTTTGAGTGGGAGTTCTGTTGGAGGAGAAGGTATTTGTGTGTGTTTGGTTTTGTATTGGTAGTATCTGTATGTGTATGGGCTTTGTGCTGGGAGAGAAGCTGAGCCTGATTGGGAGGCGGGACTTCACTGACTAGGGGTCCTATAAAGGGAGCAGCCAGTCAGGCAGCGGCACAGGAGCTAGCAAACAGAGCTGTAAACAGGGGAGTTTGAGTGGGAGTTCTGTTGGAGGAGAAGGTATTTGTGCGTGTTTGGTTTTGTATTGGTAGTATCTATATGTGTAGGGGCTTTGTGCTGGGAGAGAAGCTGAGCCCTGGTTAGGGGGCGGGGCTTCACTGAAAAGAGGTCCTATAAAGGGAGCAGCCAGTCAGGCAGCGGCACAGACAGCTGCAGCAGCACAGGAGCTAGCAAACAGAGCTGTAAACAGGGGAGTTTGAGTGGGAGTTCTTTTGGAGGAGAAGGTATTTATGTGTTTGGTTTTTTATTGGTGGTATCTGTATGTGTAGAGGCTTGGAGGGGCGTTGTGCTGGGAGAGAAGCTGAGCCCTGATTAGGGGGCGGGGCTTCCCTGACTAGGGGTCCTATAAAGGTATCAGGAAGTCAGGCGGCGGCACAGGAGCTAGCAAACAGAGCTGTAAACAGGGGAGTTTGAGTGGGAGTTCTGCTGGAAGAGAAGGTATTTGTGTGTGTGTTTGGCTTTGTATTGGTAGTATCTATATGTGTAGGGGCTTTGTGCTGGGAGAGAAGCTGAGCCCTGGTTAGGGGGCGGGGCTTCACTGAAAAGAGGTCCTATAAAGGGAGCAGCCAGTCAGGCAGCGGCACAGACAGCTGCAGCAGCACAGGAGCTAGCAAACAGAGCTGTAAACAGGGGAGTTTGAGTGGGAGTTCTCTTGGAGGAGAAGGTATTTATGTGTTTGTTTTTTTATTGGTGGTATCTGTATGTGTAGAGGTTTGGAGGGGCGTTGTGCTGGGAGAGAAGCTGAGCCCTGATTAGGGGGCGGGGCTTCCCTGACTAGGGGTCCTATAAAGGTATCAGGAAGTCAGGCGGCGGCACAGGAGCTAGCAAACAGAGCTGTAAACAGGGGAGTTTGAGTGGGAGTTCTCTTGGAGGAGAAGGTATTTGTGTGTGTGTTTGGTTTTGTATTGGAGGTATCTGTGTGTGTGGAGGCTTGGAGGGGCTTTGTGTTGAGAGAGAAGCTGAGCCCTGATTAGGGGGCGGGGCTTCACTGACTAGGGTTCCTATAAAGGGAGCAGCCAGTCAGGCAGTGGCACAGACAGCTAGCAAACAGAGTTGTAAGCAGGGGAGTTTGAGTGGGAGTTCTGTTGGAGGAGAAGGTATTTGTGTGTGTGTTTGGTCTTGTATTGGTCGTATCTGTATGTGTAGAGGCTTGGAGGGGCTTTGTGCTCGGAGAGAAGATGAGCCCTGATCAGGGGGCGGGGCTTCACTGACTAGGGGTGCTATGAAGGTAGGAGCCCGTCAGGTAGCGGCACAGACAGCTGCAGCGGCACAGGAGCTAGCAAACAGTGCTGTAAACAGGGGAGTTTGAGTGGGAGTTCTGTTGGAGGAGAACGTATTTGTGTGTGTGTTTGGTTTTGTATTGGTGGTATCTGTATGTGTAGAGGCTTTGTGCTGGGAGAGAAGCTGAGCCTTGATTAGGGGGCGGGGCTTCCCTGACTAGGGGTCCTATAAAGGTAGCAGCCAGTCAGGCAGCGGAACAGACAGCTGCAGCGGCACAGGAGCTAGCAAACAGCTGTAAACAGGGGAGTTTGAGTGGGAGTTCTGTTGCAGGAGAAGGTATTTGTGTTTGTTTGGTTTTGTAATGGTAGTATCTGTATGTGTAGGGGCTTTGTGCTGGGAGAGAAGCTGAGCCCTGATTAGGGGGCGGGCTTCACTGACTAGGGGTCCTGTAAAGGTAGCAGCCATTCAGGGAGCGGCACAGAGAGCTGCAGCAGCACTGGAGCTAGCAAACAGAGCTGTAAACAGGGGAGTTTGAGTGGGAGTTCTGTTGGAGGAGAAGGTATTTTTGTGTGTGTGTTTGGTTTTGTATTGGTGGTATCTGTACGCGTAGGGGCTTTGTGCTGGGAGAGAAGCTGAGCCCTGATTAGGGGGCGGGGTTTCCCGGACTAGGGGTACTATAAAGGTAGCAGCCATTCAGGCAGCGGTACAGGAGCCAGCAAACAGAGCTGTAAACAGGGGAGTTTGAGTGGGAGTTCTGTTGGAGGAGAAGGTATTTGTGTGTGCTTGGTTTTGTATTGGTGGTATCTGTATGTGCAGGAGCTTTGTGCTGGGGAGAAGCTGAGCTCTGATTGGGGGGCGGGGCTTCCCGGACTAGGGGTCCTATAAAGGTAGCAGCCAGTCAGGCAGCGGCACAGGAGCTAGCAAACAGAGCTGTAAACAGGGGTATTTGAGTGGGAGTTCTGTTGGAGGAGAAGGTATTTGTGTGTGTGTGTTTGGTTTTGTATTGGTAGTATCTGTATGTGTAGAGGCTTGGAGGGGCTTTGTGCTGGGAGAGAAGCTGAGCCCTGATTAGGGTGCGGGGCTTCCCTGACTAGGGCTCCTATAAAGGTAGCAGCCAGTCAGACAGCGGCACAGGAGCTAGCAAACAGAGCTCTAAACAGGGGAATTTGAGTGGGAGTTCTGTTGCAGAAGGTATTTGTGTGTGTGTGTTTGGTTTTCTTTTGTTAGTATCTGTATGTGTAGAGGCTTGGAGGGGCTTTGTGCTGGGAGAGAAGCTGTGCCCTGATTAGGGGGCGGCGCTTCACTGACTAGGGGTCCTATAAAGGTAGCAGCCAGTCAGGCAGCGGAACAGACAGCTGCATCAGCACAGGAGCTAGCAAACAGCTGTAAACAGGGGAGTTGGAGTGGGAGTTCTGTTGGAGGAGAAGGTATTTGTGTGTGTTTGGTTTTGTATTGGTAGTATCTGTATGTGTAGGGGCTTTGTGCTGGGAGAGAAGCTGAGCCCTGATTAGGGGGCGGGGCTTCAGTGACTAGGGGTCCTATAAAGGTAGCAGCCAGTCAGGCAGCGGAACAGACAGCTACAGTGGCACAGGAGCTAGCAAACAGAGCTGTAAACAGGGGAGTTGGAGTGGGAGTTCTGTTCGAGGAGAAGGTATTTGTGTGTGTGTTTGGTTTTGTATTGGTGGTATCTGTATGTGTAGAGGCTTGGAGGGACTTTGTGCTGGGAGAGAAGCTGAGCCCTGATTAGGGGGCGGGGCTTCCCTGACTAGGGTTCCTATAAAGGTAGCAGCCAGTCAGACAGCGGCACAGGAGCTAGCAAACAGAGCTGTAAACAGGGGAGTTTGAGTGGGAGTTCTGTTGGAGGAGAAGGTATTTGTGTGTGTGTTTGGTTTTTTATTGGTGGTATCTGTATGTGTAGAGGCTTTGTGCTGGGAGAGAAGCTGAGCCCTGATTAGGGGGCGGGGCTTCGGTGACTAGGGGTCCTATGAAGGTAGCAGCCAGTCAGGCAGCGGCACAGACAGCTGCAGGGGCACAGGAGCTAGCAAACAGAGCTGTAAACAGGGGAGTTTGAGTGGGAGTTCTGTTGGAGGAGAAGGTATTTGTGTGTGTTTGGTTTTGTATTGGTAGTATCTGTATGTGTAGGGGCTTTGTGCTGGGAGAGAAGCTGAGCCCTGATTAGGGGGCGGGGCTTCACTGACTAGGGGTCCTATAAAGGTAGCAGCCAGTCAGGCAGCAGCACAGACAGCTGCAGCGGCACAGGAGCTAGCAAACAGAGCTGTAAACAGGGGGGTTTGAGTGGGAGTTCTGTTGGAGGAGAAGGTATTTGTGTGTGTTTGGTTTTGTATTGGTAGTATCTGTATGTGTAGAGGCTTTGTGCTGGGAGAGAAGCTGAGCCCTGATTAGGGGGCGGGGCTTCACTGACTAGGGGTCCTATAAAGGTAGCAGCCAGTCAGGCAGCAGGACAGACAGCTGCAGCGGCACAGGAGCTAGCAAACAGAGCTGTAAACGGGAGTTTGAGTGGGAGTTCGGTTGGAGGAGAATGTATTTGTGCGTTTTTGGTTTTGTATTGGTAGTATCTGTATGTGTAGGGGCTTGGCGGGGCTTTGTGCTTGGAGAGAAGCTGAGCCATGATTAGGGGGCGGGGCTTCGCTGACTAGGGGTCCTATAAAGGTAGCAGCCAGTCAGGCAGCGGAACAGACAGGTGCAGCGGCACAGGAGCAAGCAAACAGAGCTGTAAACAGGGGAGTTTTAGTGGGAGTTCTGTTGGAGGAGAAGGTATTTTTGCGTGTTTGGTTTTGTATTGGTAGTATCTGTATGTGTAGGGGCTTTGTGCTGCGAGAGAAGCTGAGCCCTGATTAGGGGGCGGGCTTCACTGACTAGGGGTCCTGTAAAGGTAGCAGCCATTCAGGGAGCGGCACAGACAGCTGCAGCAGCACTGGAGCTAGCAAACAGAGCTGTAAACAGGGGAGTTTGAGTGGGAGTTCTGTTGGAGGAGAAGGTATTTGTATGTGTTTGGTTTTGTATTGGTAGTATCTGTATGTGTAGAGGCTTGTAGGTGCTTTGTGCTGGGAGAGAAGCTGAGCCCTGATTGGGGTGCGAGGCTTCCCGGATTAGGGGTCCTATAAAGGTCGCAGCCAGTCAGGCAGCGGCACAGGAGCTAGCAAACAGAGCTGTAAACAGGGGAGTTTGAGTGGGAGTTCTGTTGGAGGAGAAGGTATTTGTGCGTGTTTGGTTTTGTATTGGTAGTATCTGTATGTGTAGGGGTTTTGTTCTGGGAGAGAAGCTGAGCCCTGTTTGGGGGGCGGGTCTTCCGTGACTAGGGGTCCTATAAAGGTAGCAGCCAGTCAGGCAGCGTCGCAGACAGCTGCAGCGGCACAGGAGCTAGCAAACAGAGCTGTAAACAGGGGGGTTTGAGTGGGAGTTCTGTTGGAGGAGAAGGTATGTGTGTGTGTGTTTGGTTTTCTTTTGGTAGTATCTGTATGTGTAGAGGCTTGGAGGGGCTTTGTGCTGGGAGAGAATCTGAGCCCTGATTAGGGGGCGGGGCTTCCCTGACTAGGGGTCCTATAAAGGTAGCAGCCAGTCAGACAGCGGCATAGGAGCTAGCAAACAGAGCTGTAAACAGGGGAGTTTGAGTGGGAGTTCTGTTGGAGGAGAAGGTATTTGTGTGTGTGTTTGGTTTTGTATTGGTAGTATCTGTATGTGTAGGGGCTTTGTTCTGGGAGAGAAGCTGAGCCCTGTTTGGGGGGCGGGTCTTCCCTGACTAGGGGTCCTATAAAGGTAGCAGCCAGTCAGGCAGCGTCGCAGACAGCTGCAGCGGCACAGGAGCTAGCAAACAGAGCTGTAAACAGGGGAGTTTGAGTGGGAGTTCTGTTGGAGGAGAAGGTATTTGTGTGTGTTTGGTTTTGTATTGGTAGTATCTGTATGTGTAGGGGCTTTGTGCTGGGAGAGAAGCTGAGCCCTGATTAGGGGTCGGGGCTTCACTGACTAGGGGTCCTATAGAGGTTGCAGCCAGTCAGGCAGCGGCACAGGAGCTAGCAAACAGAGCTGTAAAGAGGGGAGTTTGAGTGGGAGTTCTGTTGTAGGAGAAGGTATTCGTGTGTGTTTGGTTTTGTATTGGTAGTATCTGTATGTGTAGGGGCTTTGTGGTGGGAGAGAACCTGAGCCCTGATTAGGGGGCGGGGCTTCACCGACTAGGGGTCCAATAAAGGTAGCAGCCTGTCAGGCAGCGGCACAGACAGCTGCAGCAGCACAGGAGCTAGCAAACAGAGCTGTAAACAGGGGAGTTTGAGTGGGAGTTCTGTTGGAGGAGAAGGTATTTGTGTGTGAGTGTGTGTTTGGTTTTGTATTGGTGGTATCTGTATGTGTAGAGGCTTGGAAGGGCTTTGTGCTGGGAGAGAAGCTGAGTCCTGATTAGGGGGCGGGGCTTCACTGACTAGGGGTCCTGTAAAGGGAGCAGCCAGTCAGGGAGCAGCAAAGACAGCGGCAGCGGCACAGGAGCTAGCAAACAGAGCTGTGAACAGGGGAGTTTGAGTGGGAGTTCCGTTGGAGGAGAAGGTATTTGTGTGTGTTTGTTTTTGTATTGGTAGTATCTGTATGTGTAGAGGCTTTGTGCTGGGAGAGAAGCTGAGCCGTGATTAGGGGGCGGGACTTCACTGACTAGGGGTCCTGTAAAGGTAGCGGCACAGGAGCTAGCAAACAGAGCTGAAAACAGGGGAGTTTGAGTGGGAGTTCTGTTGGAGGAGAAGGTGTTTGTGTGTGTGTTTGGTTTTGTATTGGTGGTATCTGTATGTGCAGGGGCTTTGTGCTGGGAGAGAAGCTGAGCCCTGATTAGGGGGCGGGGCTTCCCTGACTAGGCGTCCTATAAAGGTAGCAGCCAATCAGGCAGCGGCACAGGAGCTAGCAAACAGGGCTGTAAACAGTGGAGTTTGAGTGGGAGTTCTGTTGGAGGAGAAGGTATTTGTCTGTGTTTGGTTTTGTATTGGTAGTATCTGTATGTGTAGGGGCTTTGTGCTGGGAGAGAAGCTGAGCCCTGATTAGGGGGCGGGGCTTGACTGACTAGGGGTCCTATAAAGGTAGCAGCCAGTCAGGCAGCGACACAGACAGCTGCAGCGGCACAGTAGCTAGCAAACAGAGCTGTAAACAGGGGGGTTTGAGTGGGAGTTCTGTTGGAGGAGAAGGTATTTGTGTGTGTTTGGTTTTTTAATGGTAGTATCTGTATGTGTAGAGGCTTTGTGCTGGGAGAGAAGCTGAGCTCTGATTAGGGGGCGGGGCTTCCCTGACTAGGGGTCCTAAAAGGTAGCACCCAGTCAGGCAGCGGCACAGGAGCTAGAAAACAGACCTGTAAACAGCGGAGTCTGAGTGGGAGTTCTGTTGGAGGAGAAGGTATTTGTGTGTGTTTGGTTTTGTATTGGTGGTATCTGTATGTGTTGAGGCTTGGAGGGGCTTTGTGCTGGGAGAGAAGCTGAGCCCTGATTAGGGGGCGGGGCTTCACTGACTAGGGGTCCTATAAAGGGAGCAGCCAGTCAGGCAGCGGCACAGACAGCTGCAGCGGCACAGGAGCTGGCAAACAGAGCTGTAAACAGGGGAGTTTGAGTGGGAGTTCTGTTGGAGGAGAAGGTATTTGTGTGTGTGCTTGGTTTTGTATTGGTGGTGTCTGTATGTGCAGGGGCTTTGTTCTGGGAGAGAAGCTGAGCCCTGATTAGGGGGCGGGGCTTCCCTGACTAGGGGTCCTATAAAGGTAGCAGCCCGTCAGGCATCGGCACAGACAGCTGCAGCGGCACAGGAGCTGGCAAACAGAGATGTAAAGAGGGGAGTTTGAGAGGGAGTTCTGTTTGAGGAGAAGGTATTTGTGTGTGTTTGGTTTTGTATTGGTAGTATCTGTATGTGTAGGGGCTTTGTGCTGGGAGAAAACCTGAGCCCTGATTAGGGGGCGGGGCTTCACAGTCTAGGGGTCCTATAAAGGTAGCAGCCAGTCAGGCAGCGGCACAGGAGCTAGCAAACAGAGCTGTAAACAGGGGAGTTTGAGTGGGAGTTCTGTTGGAGGAGAAGGTATTGGTGTGTGTTTGGTTTTGTATTGGTGATATCTCTGTGTAGGGGCTTTGTGCTGGGAGAGAGGCTGAGCCCTGATTAGGGGGCGGGGCTTCACTGACTAGGGGTCCTATAAAGGGAGCAGCCAGTCAGGCAGCGACACAGACAGCTGCAGCGGTACAGGAGCTAGCAAACAGAGCTGTAAATATGGGAGTTTGAGTGGGAGTTCTGTTGGAGGAGAAGGTATTCTTGTGTGTTTGGTTTTGTATTGGTAGTATCAGTATGTGTAGAGGCTTGGAGGGGCTTTGTGCTGGGAGAGAAGCTGAGCCCTGATTAGGGGGCGGGGCTTCACTGACTAGGGGTCCTATAAAGGTAGCAGCCAGTCAGGCAGCGGCACAGGAGCTAGCAAACAGAGCTGTAAACAGGGGAGTTTGAGTGGGAGTTCTGTTGGAGGAGAAGGTATTTGTGTGTGTTTGGTTTTGTATTGGTGATATCTCTATGTGTAGGGGCTTTCTGCTGGGAGAGAAGCTGAGCCCTGGGTAGGGGGCGGGGCTTCACTGACTAGGGGTCCTATAAAGGCAGCAGCCGGTCAATCAGCGGCACAGACAGCTGCAGTGGTACAGGAGCTAGCAAACAGAGCTGTAAACAGGGGAGTTTGAGTGGGAGTTCTGTTGGAGGAGAAGGTATTTGTAAGTGTTTTGTTTTGTATTGGTAGTATCTGTATGTGTATGGGCTTTGTGCTGGGAGAGAAGCTGAGCCTGATTGGGGGGCGGGGCTTCACTGACTAGGGTTCCTATAAAGGGAGCAGCCAGTCAGGCAGCGGCACAGACAGCTGCAGCGGTACAGGAGCTAGCAAACAGAGCTGTACACAGGGGAGTTTGAGTGGGAGTTCTGTTGGAGGAGAAGGTATTTGTGTGTGTGTTTGGTTTTGTATTGGTAGTATCTGTATGTGTAGAGGCTTGGAGGGGCTTTGTGCTGGGAGAGAAGCTGAGCCCTGATTAGGGGGCGGGGCTTCACTGACTAGGGGTCCTATAAAGGGAGCAGCCAGTCAGGCAGCGACACAGACAGCTGCAGCGGTACAGGAGCTAGCAAACAGAGCTGTAAACAGGGGAGTTTGAGTGGGAGTTCTGTTGGAGGAGAAGGTATTTGTGTGTGGTTTTGTATTGGTAGTATCTGTATGTGTATGGGCTTTGTGCTGGGAGAGAAGCTGAGCCTGATTGGGGGGCGGGGCTTCACTGACTAGGGTTCCTATAAAGGGAGCAGCCAGTCAGGCAGCGGCACAGACAGCTGCAGCGGTACAGGAGCTAGCAAACAGAGCTGTACACAGCGGAGTTTGAGTGGGAGTTCTGTTGGAGGAGAAGGTATTTGTGTGTGTGTTTGGTTTTGTATTGGTAGTATCTGTATGTGTAGAGGCTTGGAGGGGCTTTGTGCTGGGAGAGAAGCTGAGCCCTGATTAGGGGCGAGGCTTCACTGACTAGGGGTCCTATAAAGGTAGCAGCCAGTCAGGCAGTGGCACAGACAGCTAGCAAACAGAGCTGTAAGCAGGGGAGTTTGAGTGGGAGTTCTGCTGGAGGAGAAGGTATTTGTGTGTGTTTGGTTTTGTATTGGTCGTATCTGTATGTGTAGAGGCTTTGTGCTCGGAGAGAAGATGAGCCCTGGTTAGGGGGCGGGGCTTCACTGAAAAGGGGTCCTATAAAGGGAGCAGCCAGTCAGGCAGCGGCACAGACAGCTGCAGCAGCACAGGAGCTAGCAAACAGAGCTGTAAACAGGGGAGTTTGAGTGGGAGTTCTCTTGGAGGAGAAGGTATTTATGTGTTTGGTTTTTTATTGGTGGTATCTGTATGTGTAGAGGCTTGGAGGGGCGTTGTGCTGGGAGAGAAGCTGAGCCCTGATTAGGGGGCGGGGCTTCCCTGACTAGGGGTCCTATAAAGGTAGCAGCTAGTCAGGCAGCGGCACAGACAGCTGCAGCGGCACAGGAGCTAGCAAACAGAGCTGTAAACAGGGGAGTTTGAGTGGGAGTTCTGTTGGAGGAGAAGGTATTTGTGTGTGTTTGGTTTGGTATTGGTAGTATCCGTATGTGTAGGGGCTTTGTGCTGGGAGAGAGGCTGAGCCCTGATTAGGGGGCGGGGCTTCACTGACTAGGGGTCCTGTAAAGGTAGCAGCCAGTCAGGCAGCGGCAAGGACAGCTGCAGCGGCACAGGAGCTAGCAAACAGACATGTAAAGAGGGGGGTTTGAGTGGGAGTTCTGTTGCAGGAGAAGGTATTTGTGCGTGTGTGTTTGGTTTTGTATTGTTCGTATCTGTATGTGTAGGGGCTTTGTGCTGGGAGAGAAGCTGAGCCCTGATTAGGGGGCGGGGCTTCACTGACTGGGGGTCCTATAAAGGGAGCACCCAGTCAGGCAGCGACACAGACAGCTGCAGCGGTACAGGAGCTAGCAAACAGAGCTGTAAACAGGGGAGTTTGAGTGGGAGTTCTGTTGGAGGAGAAGGTATTTGTGTGTGTTTGGTTTTGTATTGGTAGTATCTGTATGTGTATGGGCTTTGTGCTGGGAGAGAAGCTGAGCCTGATTGGGAGGCGGGACTTCACTGACTAGGGGTCCTATAAAGGGAGCAGCCAGTCAGGCAGCGGCACAGGAGCTAGCAAACAGAGCTGTAAACAGGGGAGTTTGAGTGGGAGTTCTGTTGGAGGAGAAGGTATTTGTGCGTGTTTGGTTTTGTATTGGTAGTATCTATATGTGTAGGGGCTTTGTGCTGGGAGAGAAGCTGAGCCCTGGTTAGGGGGCGGGGCTTCACTGAAAAGAGGTCCTATAAAGGGAGCAGCCAGTCAGGCAGCGGCACAGACAGCTGCAGCAGCACAGGAGCTAGCAAACAGAGCTGTAAACAGGGGAGTTTGAGTGGGAGTTCTTTTGGAGGAGAAGGTATTTATGTGTTTGGTTTTTTATTGGTGGTATCTGTATGTGTAGAGGCTTGGAGGGGCGTTGTGCTGGGAGAGAAGCTGAGCCCTGATTAGGGGGCGGGGCTTCCCTGACTAGGGGTCCTATAAAGGTATCAGGAAGTCAGGCGGCGGCACAGGAGCTAGCAAACAGAGCTGTAAACAGGGGAGTTTGAGTGGGAGTTCTCTTGGAGGAGAAGGTATTTGTGTGTGTGTTTGGTTTTGTATTGGAGGTATCTGTGTGTGTGGAGGCTTGGAGGGGCTTTGTGTTGAGAGAGAAGCTGAGCCCTGATTAGGGGGCGGGGCTTCACTGACTAGGGTTCCTATAAAGGGAGCAGCCAGTCAGGCAGTGGCACAGACAGCTAGCAAACAGAGTTGTAAGCAGGGGAGTTTGAGTGGGAGTTCTGTTGGAGGAGAAGGTATTTGTGTGTGTGTTTGGTCTTGTATTGGTCGTATCTGTATGTGTAGAGGCTTGGAGGGGCTTTGTGCTCGGAGAGAAGATGAGCCCTGATCAGGGGGCGGGGCTTCACTGACTAGGGGTGCTATGAAGGTAGGAGCCCGTCAGGTAGCGGCACAGACAGCTGCAGCGGCACAGGAGCTAGCAAACAGTGCTGTAAACAGGGGAGTTTGAGTGGGAGTTCTGTTGGAGGAGAACGTATTTGTGTGTGTGTTTGGTTTTGTATTGGTGGTATCTGTATGTGTAGAGGCTTTGTGCTGGGAGAGAAGCTGAGCCTTGATTAGGGGGCGGGGCTTCGCTGACTAGGGGTCCTATGAAGGTAGCAGCCAGTCAGGCAGCGGCACAGACAGCTGCAGGGGCACAGGAGCTAGCAAACAGCTGTAAACAGGGGAGTTGGAGTGGGAGTTCTGTTGGAGGAGAAGGTATTTGTGTGTGTGTTTGGTTTTGTATTGGTGATATCTGTATGTGCAGGGGATTTGTGCTGGGAGAGAAGCTGAGCCCTGATTAGGGGGCGGGGCTTCCCTGACTAGGGGTCCTATAAAGGTAGCAGCCAGTCAGGCAGAGGCACAGGAGCTAGCAAACAGAGCTGTGAACACGGGAGTTTGAGTGGGAGTTGTGTTGGAGGAGAAGGTATTTGTGTGTGTTTTTGTATTGGTAGTATCTGTATGTGTAGAGGCTTGGAGGGGCTAGGTGCTGGGAGAGAAGCTGAGCCCTGATTAGGGGGCGGGGCTTCCCTGACTAGGGGTCTTATAAAGGTAGCAGCCAGTCAGGCAGCGGCACAGACCTCTGCAGCGGCACAGGACCTAGCAAACAGAGCTGTAAACAGGGGAGTTTGAGTGGGAGTTCTGTTGGAGGAGAAGGTATTTGTTTGTGTTTTTGTATTAGTAGTATCTGTATGTGTAGAGGCTTGGAGGGGCTAGGTGCTGGGAGAGAAGCTGAGCCCTGATTAGGGGGCGCGGCTTCACTGACTAGGCGTCCTATAAAGGTAGCAGCCAGTCAGGCAGCGGCACAGACAGCTGCAGCGGCACAGGAGCTGGCAAACGGAGCTGTAAACAGGGGAGTTTGAGTGGGAGTTCTGTTGGAGGAGAAGGTATTTGTGTGTGTTTGGTTTTGTATTGGTAGTATCTGTATGTGTAGAGGCTTGGAGGGGCTTTGTGCTGGGAAAGAAGCTGAGCCCTGATTAGGGGGCGGGGCTTCACTGACTAGGGGTCCTATAAAGGTAGCAGCCAGTCAGGCAGCGGCACAGACAGCTGCAGCGGCACAGGAGCTAGCAAACAGACGTGTAAACAGGGGAGTTTGAGTGGGAGTTCTGTTGGAGGAGAAGGTATTTGTGTGTGTTGGTTTGTATTGGTAGTATCTGTATGTGTAGGTGCTTTGTGCTGGGAGAGAAGCTGAGCCCTGATTAGGGGGCGGGGCTTCACTGACTAGGGGTCCTATAAAGGTAGCAGCCAGTCAGGCAGCGGCACAGGAACTAGCAAAGAGAGCTGTAAACAGGGGAGTTTGAGTGGGAGTTCTGTTGGAGGAGAAGATATTTGTGTGTGTTTTTGTATTGGTATTATCGGTATGTGCAGAGGCTTGGAGGGGCTTTGTGCTGGGAGAGAAGCTGGGCCCTGATTAGGGGGCGGGGCTTCACTGACTAGGGGTCCTATAAAGGTAGCAGCCAGTCAGGCAGCGGCACGGACAGCTGCAGCGGCACAGGAGCTAGCAAACAGAGCTGTAAACAGGGGAGTTTGAGTGGGAGTTCTGTTGGAGGAGATGGTATTCGTGTGTGTTTGGTGTTGTATTGGTAGTATCTGTATGTGTATTGGTTTGGCGGGGCTTTGTGCTTGGAGAGAAGCTGAGCCCTGATTAGGGGGCGGGGCTTCACTGACTAGGGTTCCTATAAAGGTAGCAGCCAGTCAAGCGGCGGAACAGACAGCTGCAGTGGCACAGGAGCTATAAAACAGAGCTGTAAACAGGGGAATTTGAGTGGGAGTTCTGTTGGAGGAGAAGGTATTTGTGTGTGTTTGGATATGTATTGTCAGTATCTGTATGTGCAGGGGCTTTGTGCTGGGAGAGAAGCTGAGCCCTGATTAGGGGGCGGGGCTTCCCTGACTAGGGGTCCTATGAAGGTAGCAGCCAGTCAGGCAGCGGCAAAGGAGCTAGCAAACAGAGCTGTAAACAGGGGAGTTTGAGTGGGAGTTCTGTTGGAGGAGAAGGTATTTGTGTGTGTATGGTTTTGTATTGGTAGTATCTGTATGTGTAGAGGTTTGAAGGGGCTTTGTGCTGGGAGAGAAGCTGAGCCCTGATTAGGGGGCGGGGCTTCACTGACTAGGGGTCCTATAAAGGTAGCAGCCGGTCAGGCAGCGGCTAAGACAGCTGCAGCGGCACAGGAGCTAGCAAACAGAGCTGTAAACAGGGGAGTTGGAGTTCTGTTGGAGGAGGAGTTATTTGTGTGTGTTTGGATTTGTATTGTCAGTATCTGTATGTGCAGGGGCTTTGTGCTGGGAGAGAAGCTGAGCCCTGATTAGGGTGCGGGGCTTCACTGACTAGGCGTCCTATGAAGGTAGCAGCCAGTCAGGCAGCGGCACAGACAGCTGCAGCGGCACAGGAGCTAGCAAACAGAGCTGTAAACAGGGGAGTTTGAGTGGGAGTTCTGTTGGAGGAGATGGTATTTGTGTGTGTTTGGTTTTGTATTGGTAGTATCTGTATGTGTAGAGGCTTGGAGGGGCTTTGTGCTGGGAGAGAAGCTGAGCCTGATTGGGAGGCGGGACTTCACTGACTAGGGGTCCTATAAAGGGAGCAGCCAGTCAGGCAGCGGCACAGGAGCTAGCAAACAGAGCTGTAAACAGGGGAGTTTGAGTGGGAGTTCTTTTGGAGGAGAAGGTATTTATGTGTTTGGTTTTTTATTGGTGGTATCTGTATGTGTAGAGGCTTGGAGGGGCGTTGTGCTGGGAGAGAAGCTGAGCCCTGATTAGGGGGCGGGGCTTCCCTGACTAGGGGTCCTATAAAGGTATCAGGAAGTCAGGCGGCGGCACAGGAGCTAGCAAACAGAGCTGTAAACAGGGGAGTTTGAGTGGGAGTTCTGCTGGAAGAGAAGGTATTTGTGTGTGTGTTTGGCTTTGTATTGGTAGTATCTATATGTGTAGGGGCTTTGTGCTGGGAGAGAAGCTGAGCCCTGGTTAGGGGGCGGGGCTTCACTGAAAAGAGGTCCTATAAAGGGAGCAGCCAGTCAGGCAGCGGCACAGACAGCTGCAGCAGCACAGGAGCTAGCAAACAGAGCTGTAAACAGGGGAGTTTGAGTGGGAGTTCTCTTGGAGGAGAAGGTATTTATGTGTTTGTTTTTTTATTGGTGGTATCTGTATGTGTAGAGGTTTGGAGGGGCGTTGTGCTGGGAGAGAAGCTGAGCCCTGATTAGGGGGCGGGGCTTCCCTGACTAGGGGTCCTATAAAGGTATCAGGAAGTCAGGCGGCGGCACAGGAGCTAGCAAACAGAGCTGTAAACAGGGGAGTTTGAGTGGGAGTTCTCTTGGAGGAGAAGGTATTTGTGTGTGTGTTTGGTTTTGTATTGGAGGTATCTGTGTGTGTGGAGGCTTGGAGGGGCTTTGTGTTGAGAGAGAAGCTGAGCCCTGATTAGGGGGCGGGGCTTCACTGACTAGGGTTCCTATAAAGGGAGCAGCCAGTCAGGCAGTGGCACAGACAGCTAGCAAACAGAGCTGTAAACAGGGGAGTTTGAGTGGGAGTTCTGTTGGAGGAGAAGGTATTTGTGTGTGTGTTTGGTCTTGTATTGGTCGTATCTGTATGTGTAGAGGCTTGGAGGGGCTTTGTGCTCGGAGAGAAGATGAGCCCTGATCAGGGGGCGGGGCTTCACTGACTAGGGGTGCTATGAAGGTAGGAGCCCGTCAGGTAGCGGCACAGACAGCTGCAGCGGCACAGGAGCTAGCAAACAGTGCTGTAAACAGGGGAGTTTGAGTGGGAGTTCTGTTGGAGGAGAACGTATTTGTGTGTGTGTTTGGTTTTGTATTGGTGGTATCTGTATGTGTAGAGGCTTTGTGCTGGGAGAGAAGCTGAGCCCTGATTAGGGGGCGGGGCTTCGCTGACTAGGGGTCCTATGAAGGTAGCAGCCAGTCAGGCAGCGGCACAGACAGCTGCAGGGGCACAGGAGCTAGCAAACAGAGCTGTAAACAGCGGAGTTTGAGTGGGAGTTCTGTTGGAGCAGAAGTTATTTGTGTGTGTGTGTTTGGTTTTGTATTGGTGGTATCTGTATGTGTAGGGGCTTTGTGCTGGGAGAGAAGCTGAGCCCTTATTAGGGGGCGGGGCTTCGCTGACTAGGGGTCCTATGAAGGTAGCAGCCAGTCAGGCAGCGGCACAGACAGCTGCAGCGGCACAGGAGCTAACAAACAGCTGTAAACAGGGGAGTTGGAGTGGGAGTTCTGTTGGAGGAGAAGGTATTTGTGTGTGTTTTTGTATTGGTATTATCTGTATGTGTAGAGGCTTGGAGGGGCTAGGTGCTGCGAGAGAAGCTGAGCCCTGATTAGGGGGCGGGGCTTCACTGACTAGTGGTCCTATAAAGCTAGCAGCCAGTCAGGCAACGGAACAGACAGCTGCAGCGGCACAGGAGCTAGCAAACAGAGCTGTAAGCAGGGGAGTTTGAGTGGGAGTTCTTTTGGAGGAGAAGGTATTTGTGTGTTTTTTTGTATTGGTAGTATCTGTATGTGTAGAGGCTTGGAGGGGCTTTGTGCTGGGAGAGAAGCTGAGCCCTGATTAGGAGGCGGGGCTTCAATGACTAGGGGTCCTATAAAGCTAGCAGCCAGTCAGGCAGCGGCACAGGAGCTAGCAAACAGACCTGTAAACAGGGGAGTTTGAGTGGGAGTTCTGTTGAAGGAGAAGGTATTTGTGTGTGTCTGGTTTTGTATTGTCAGTATCTGTATGTGCAGGGGCTTTGTGCTGGGAGAGAAGCTGAGCCCTGATTAGGGGGCGGGACTTCCCTGACTAGGGGTCCTATAAAGGTAGCAGCCAGTCAGGCAGCGGCACAGGAGCTAGCAAACAGAGCTGTAAACAGGGGAGTTTGAGTGGGAGTTCTGTTGAAGGAGAAGGTATTTGTGTGTGTTTGGTTTTGTATTGTCAGTATCTGTATGTGCAGGGGCTTTGTGCTGGGAGAGAAGCTGAGCCCTGATTAGGGGGCGGGACTTCCCTGACTAGGGGTCCTATAAAGGTAGCAGCCAGTCAGGCAGCGGCACAGGAGCTCGCAAACAGAGCTGTAAACAGGGGAGTTTGAGTGGGAGTTCTGTTGAAGGAGAAGGTATTTGTGTGTGTTTGGTTTCGCATTGGTAGTATCTGTATGTGTAGAGGCTTGGAGGTGCTTTGTGCTGGGAGAGAAGCTGAGCCCTGATTAGGGGGCGGGGCTTCACTGACTACGGGTCCTATAAAGGTAGCAGCCAGTCAGGCAGCGGCACAGACAGCTGCAGTGGCACAGGAGGTAGCAAACAGAGCTCTAAACAGGGGAGTTTGAGTGGGAGTTCTGTTGGAGGAGAAGGTATTTGTGTGTGTTTGGTTTTGTAGTGGTAGTATCTGTATGTGTAGAGGCTTGGAGGGGCTTTGTGCTGGGAGAGAAGCTGAGCCCTGATTAGGGGGCGGGGCTTCACTGACTAGGGGTCCTATAAAGGTACCAGCCAGTCAGGCAGCGGCACAGGGGCTAGCAAACAGGCCTGTAAACACGGGAGTTTGAGTGGGAGTCCTGTTGGAGGAGAAGGTATTTGTGTGTGTTTTTGTATTGGTATTATCTGTATGTGTAGAGGCTTGGAGGGGCTTTGTGCTGGGAGAGAAGCTGGGCCCTGATTAGGGGGCGGGGCTTCACTGACTAGGTGTCCTATAAAGGGAGCAGCCAGTCAGGCAGCGGCACAGGAGCTAGCAAACAGAGCTGTAAGCAGGGGAGTTTAAGTGGGAGTTCTGTTGGAGGAGAAGGTATTTGTGTGTGTTTGGTTTTGTATTGGTAGTATCTGTATGTGTAGAGGCTTGGAGGGGCTTTGTGCTGGGAGAGAAGCTGAGCCCTGATTAGGGGGCGGGGCTTCACTGACGAGGGGTCCTATAAAGGTACCAGCCAGTCGGGCAGCGGCACAGGAGGTAGCAAACAGAGCTGTAAACAGGGCAGTTTGAGTGGGAGTTCTGTTGGAGGAGAAGGTATTTGTGTGTGTTTTTGTATTGCTATTATCTGTATGTGTGGAGGCTTGGAGGGGCTTTGTGATGGGTGAGAAGCTGGCCCTGATTAGGGGGCGGGGCTTCACTGATTAGGGGTCCTAGAAACTGAGCAGCCAGTCAGGCAGCGGCACAGACAGCTGCAGCGGCACAGGAGCTAGCAAACAGAGCTGTAAACAGGGGAGTTTGAGTGGGAGTTCTGTTGGAAGAGAACGTATTTGTGTGTGTTTGGTTTTGTATTGGTAGTATCTGTATGTGTCGGGGTTTGGCGGGGCTTTGTGCTGGGAGAGAAGCTGAGCCCTGATTAGGGGGCGGGGCTGCACTGACTAGGGGTCCTATAAAGGTAGCAGCCAGTCAGGCAGCGGAACAGACAGCTGCAGTGGCACAGGAGCTGGCAAACAGAGCTGTAAAGAGGGGAATTTGAGTGGGAGTTCTGTTGGAGGAGAAGGTATTTGTGTGTGTTTGGTTTTGTATTGGTCGTATCTGTATGTGTAGAGGCTTGGAGGGGCTTTGTGCTGGGAGAGAAGCTGAGCCCTGATTAGGGGGCGGGGCTTCACTGACTAGGGGTCCTATAAAGGTACCAGCCAGTCAGGCAGCGGCACAGGAGCTAGCAAACAGACCTGTAAACAGGGCAGTTTGAGTGGGAGTTCTGTTGGAGGAGAAGGTATTTGTGTGTGTTTGGTTTTGTACTGTCAGTATCTGTATGTGCAGGGGCTTTGTGCTGGGAGAGAAGCTGAGCCCTGATTAGGGGGCGGGGCTTCCCTGACGAGGGGTCCTATAAAGGTAGCAGTCAGTCAGGCAGCGGCACAGGAGCTAGCAAACAGAGCTGTAAACACGGGAGTTTGAGTGGGAGTTCTGTTGGAGGAAAAGGTATTTGTGTGTGTTTGGTTTTGTATTGGTAGTATCTGTATGTGTAGGGGCTTTGTGCTGGGAGAGAAGCTGAGCCCCGATTAGGGGGCGGGGCTTCACTGACTAGGTGTCCTATAAAGGTAGCAGCCAGTCAGGCAGCGGCTAAGACAGCTGCAGCGGCACAGGAGCTAGCAAACAGACCTGTAAGCAGGGGAGTTTGAGTGGGAGTTCTGTTGAAGGAGAATGTATTTGTGTGTGTTTTTGTATTGGTAGTATCTGCATGTGTAGAGGCTTGGAGGGGCTAGGTGCTGCGAGAGAAGCTGAGCCCTGATTAGTGGGCGGGGCTTCCCTGACTAGGGGTCCTATAAAGGTAGGAGCCAGTCAGGCAGCGGCACAGGAGCTAGCAAACAGAGCTGTAAGCAGGGGAGTTTGAGTGGGAGTTCTGTTGGAGGAGAAGGTATTTGTGTGTGTTTTTGTATTGGTAGTATCTGCATGTGTAGAGGTTTGAAGGGGCTTTGTGCTGGGAGAGAAGCTGAGCCCTGATTAGGGGGCGGGGCTTCACTGACTAGGTGTCCTATAAAGGTAGCAGCCAGTCAGGCAGCGGCACAGACAGCTGCAGCGGCACAGGAGCCAGCAAACAGACCTCTAAACAGGGGAGTTTGAGTGGGAGTTCTGTTGGAGGAGAAGGTATTTGTGTGTGTTTGGTTTTGTATTGGTAGTATCGGTATGTGTAGAGGCTTGGAGGGGCTTTGTGCTGGGAGAGAAGCTGAGCCCTGATTAGGGGGCGGGGCTTCACTGACTAGGGGTCCTATAAAGGTAGCAGCCAGTCAGGCAGCGGCACAGGAGCTAGCAAACAGAGCTGTAAACAGGGGAGTTTGAGTGGGAGTTCTGTTGGAGGAGAAGGTATTTGTGTGTGTTTGGTTTTGTATTGTCAGTATCTGTATGTGTAGGGGCTAGGTGCTGGGAGAGAAGCTGAGCCCTGATTAGGGGGCGGGGCTTCACTGACTAGGGGTCCTATAAAGGTAGCAGCCAGTCAGGCAACGGCACAGGAGCTAGCAAACAGAGCTGTAAACAGGGGAGTTTGAGTGGGAGTTCTGTTGGAGGAGAACGTATTTGTGTGTGTTTTTGTATTGGTATTATCTGTATGTGTAGAGGCTTGGAGGGGCTTTGTGCTGGGAGAGAAGCTGAGCCCTGATTAGGGGGCGGGCCTTCACTGACTAGGGGTCCTATAAAGGTAGCAGGCAGTCAGGCGGCGGAACAGACAGCTACAGCGGCACAGGAGCTGGCAAACAGAGCTGTAAACAGGGCAGTTTGTGTGGGAGTTCTGTTGGAGAAGAAGGTATTTGTTTTTGGTTTTGTATTGGTAGTATCTGTATGTGTAGAGGTTTGAAGGGGCTAGGTGCTGCGAGAGAAGCTGAGCCCTGATTAGGGGGCGGGGCTTCACTGACTAGGGGACCTATAAAGGTAGCAGCCAGTCAGGCAGCGGCACAGGAGCTTGCAAACAGAGCTGTAAACAGGGGAATTTGAGTGGGAGTTCTGTTGGAGGAGATGGTATTTGTGTGTGTTTGGTTTTGTATTGGTAGTATCTGTATGTGTAGGGGTTTGGCGGGGCTTTGTGCTTGGAGAGAAGCTGAGCCCTGATTAGGGGGCGGGGCTTCACTGACTAGGGGTCCTATAAAGGTAGCAGCCAGTCAGGCAGCGGAACAGACAGCTGCAGTGGCACAGGAGCTAGCAAACAGAGCTGTAAAGAGGGGAGTTTGAGTGGGAGTTCTGTTGGAGGAGAAGGTATTTGTGTGTGTTCTTGCATTTGTAGTATCTGTATGTGTAGAGGTTTGAAGGGGCCTTGTGCTGGGAGAGAAGCTGAGCCCTGATTAGGGGGCGGGGCTTCACTGACTAGGGGTCCTATAAAGGTAGCAGCCAGTCAGGCAGCGGCAGACAGCTGCAGCGGCACAGGAGCTAGCAAACAGAGCTGTGAACAGGGGAGTTTGAGTGGGAGTTCTGTTGCAGGAGAAGGTATTTGTGTGTGTTTGGTTTTGTATTGGTAGTATCTGTATGTGTAGAGGCTTGGAGGGGCTTTGTGCTGGGAGAGAAGCTGAGCCCTGATTAGGGGGCGGGGCTTCACTGACTAGGGGTCCTGTAAAGGTAGCAGCCAGTCAGGCAGCGGCACAGACAGCTGGAGCGGCAAAGGAGCTCGCAAACAGAGCTGTAAGCAGGGGAGTTGGAGTGGGAGTTCTTTTGGAGGAGAAGGTATTTGGGTGTTTTTTTGTATTGGTAGTATCTGTATGTGTAGAGGCTTGGAGGGGCTTTGTGCTGGGAGAGAAGCTGAGCCCTGATTGGGGGCGGGGCTTCACTGACTAGGGGTCCTATAAAGGTAGCAGCCAGTCAGGCAGCGGCACAGGAGCTAGCAAACAGAGCTGTAAGCAGGGGAGTTTGAGTGGGAGTTCTGTTGGAGGAGAAGGTATTTGTGTGTGTTCGGTTTTGTATTGGTAGTGTCTGTATGTGTACGGGCTTTGTGCTGGGAGAGAAGCTGAGCCCTGATTAGGGGGCGGGGCTTCACTGACTAGGGGTCCTATAAAGGTAGCAGCCAGTCAGGCAGCGGCACAGGAGCTAGCAAACAGAGCTGTAAACAGGGGAGTTTGAGTGGGAGTTCTGTTGGAGGAGAAGGTATTTGTGTGTGTTTTTGTATTGGTAGTATCTGTATGTGTAGAGGCTTGGAGGGGCTAGGTGCTGCGAGAGAAGCTGAGCCCTGATTAGGGGGCGGGGCTTCACTGACTAGGGGTCCTATAAAGGTAGCAGGCAGTCAGGCAGCGGAACAGACAGCTGCAGCGGCACAGGAGCTAGCAAACAGTGCTGTAAACAGGGCAGTTTGATTGGGAGTTCTGTTGGAGGAGAAGGTATTTGTGTGTGTTTTTGTATTGGAATTATCTGTATGTGTAGAGGCTTGGAGGGGCTTTGTGATGGGAGAGAAGCTGGGCCCTGATTACGGGGCGGGGCTTCACTGATTAGGGGTCCTAGAAAGGGAGCAGCCAGTCAGGCAGCGGCACAGACAGCTGCAGTGGCACAGGAGCTAGCAAACAGAGCGGTAAACAGGGGAGTTTGAGTGGGAGTTCTGTTGGAGGAGAAGGTATTTGTGTGTGTTTTTTTTTGTATTGGTAGTATCTGTATGTGTACGGGCTTTGTGCTGGGAGAGAAGCTGAGCCCTGATGAGGCGGCGGGGCTTCACTGACTAGGGGTCCTATAAAGGTAGCAGCCAGTCAGGCAGCGGCACAGGAGCTAGCAAACAGAACTGTAAACAGGGGAGTTTGAGTGGGAGTTCTGTTGGAGGAGAAGGTATTTGTGTGTGTTTTTGTATTGGTAGTATCTGTATATGTAGAGGCTTGGAGGGGCTTTGTGCTGGGAGAGAAGCTGAGCCCTGATTAGGGGGCGGGGCTTCACTGACTAGGGGTCCTATAAAGGTAGCAGCCAGTCAGGCAGCGGCACAGGAGCTAGCAAACAGAGGTGTAAACAGGGGAGTTTGAGTGAGAGTTCTGTTGGAGGAGAAGGTATTTGTGTGTGTGTAGAGGCGTGGAGGGGCTAGGTGCTGCGAGAGAAGTTGAGCCCTGATTAGGGGGCGGGGCTTCACTGACTAGGGGTCCTGTAAAGGTAGCAGCCAGTCAGGCAGCGGCACAGACAGCTGCAGCGGCAAAGGAGCTAGCAAACAGAACTGTAAACAGGGGAGTTTGAGTGGGAGTTCTGTTGGAGGAGAAGGTATTTGTGTGTGTTTTTGTATTGGTAGTATCTGTATGTGTAGAGGCTTGGAGGGGCTTTGTGATGGGAGAGAAGCTGGGCCCTGATTACGGGGCGGGGCTTCACTGATTAGGGGTCCTAGAAAGGTAGAAGCCAGTCAGGCAGCGGCACAGGAGCTAGCAAACAGAACTGTAAACAGGGGAGTTTGAGTGGGAGTTCTGTTGGAGGAGAAGGTATTTGTGTGTGTTTTTGTATTGGTAGTATCTGTATGTGTAGAGGCTTGGAGGGGCTTTGTGATGGGAGAGAAGCTGGGCCCTGATTACGGGGCGGGGCTTCACTGATTAGGGGTCCTAGAAAGGTAGCAGCCAGTCAGGCAGCGGCACAGACAGCTGCAGTGGCACAGGAGCTAGCAAACAGAGCGGTAAACAGGGGAGTTTGAGGGGACTTCTGTTGGAGGAGAAGGTATTTGTGTGTGTTTTTGTATTGGTAGTATCTGTATATGTAGAGGCTTGGAGGGGCTTTGTGCTGGGAGAGAAGCTGAGCCCTGATTAGGGGGCGGGGCTTCACTGTCTAGGTGTCCTATAAAGGTAGCAGCCAGTCAGGCAGCGGCTAAGACAGCTGCAGCGGCACAGGAGCTCGCAAACGGAGCTGTAAGCAGGGGAGTTTGAGTGAGAGTTCTGTTGGAGGAGAAGGTATTTGTGTGTGTTTGGTTTTGTATTGGTAGTATCTGTATGTGTAGAGGCTTGGAGGGGCTTTGTGCTGGGGGAGAAGCTGAGCCCTGATTAGGGGGCGGGGCTTCACTGACTAAGGGTCCTATAAAGGTAGCAGCCAGTCAGGCAGCGGCACAGGAGCTAGCAAACAGACCTGTAAACAGGGCAGTTGGAGTGGGAGTTCTGTTGGAGGAGAAGGTATTTGTGTGTGTTTTTTTTTGTATTGGTAGTATCTGTATGTGTACGGGCTTTGTGCTGGGAGAGAAGCTGAGCCCTGATGAGGCGGCGGGGCTTCACTGACTAGGGGTCCTATAAAGGTAGCAGCCAGTCAGGCAGCGGCACAGGAGCTAGCAAACAGAACTGTAAACAGGGGAGCTTGAGTGGGAGTTCTGTTGGAGGAGAAGGTATTTGTGTGTGTTTTTGTATTGGTAGTATCTGTATGTGTAGAGGCTTGGAGGGGCTAGGTGCTGCGAGAGAAGCTGAGCCCTGATTAGGGGGCGAGGCTTCACTGACTAGGGGTCCTATAAAGGTAGAAGCCAGTCAGGCAGCGGCACAGGAGCTAGCAAACAGAACTGTAAACAGGGGAGTTTGAGTGGGAGTTCTGTTGGAGGAGAAGGTATTTGCGTGTGTTTGGTTTTGTATTGGTTTTTGTCTGTATGTGTATTGGTTTGGCGGGGCTTTGTGCTGGGAGAGAAGCTTAGCCCTGATTAGGGGGCGGGGCTTCACTGACTAGGGTTCCTATAAAGGTGGCAGCCAGTCAGGCAGAGGAACAGACAGCTGCAGCGGCACAGGACCTAGCAAACAGAGCTGTAAACAGGGGATTTTGAGTGGGAGTTCTGTTGGAGGAGAAGGTATTTGTGTGTTTTTTTGTATTGGTAGTATCTGTATGTGTAGAGGCTTGGAGGGGCTTTGTGCTGGGGGAGAAGCTGAGCCCTGATTAGGGGGCGGGGCTTCACTGACTAGGGGTCCTATAAAGGTAGCAGCCAGTCAGGCAGCGGCACAGGAGCTAGCAAACAGACCTGTAAACAGGGCAGTTTGAGTGGGAGTTCTGTTGGAGGAGAAGGTATTTGTGTGTGTTTGGTTTTGTATTGGTAGTATCTGTATGTGTAGAGGCTTGGAGGGGCTTTGTGCTGGGAGAGAAGCTGGGCCCTGATTAGGGGGCGGGCCTTCACTGACTAGGGGTCCTATAAAGGGAGCAGCCAGTCAGGCAGCGGCACAGACAGCTGCAGTGGCACAGGCGCTAGCAAAAAGAGCTGTAAACGGGAGTTTGAGTGGGAGTTCTGTTGGAGGAGAAGGTATTTGTGTGTGTTTGGTTTTGTATTGTTAGTATCTGTATGTGTACGGGCTTTGTGCTGGGAGAGAAGCTGAGCCCTGATCAGGGGGCGGGGCTTCACTGACTAGGGGTCCTATAAAGGTAGGAGCCAGTCAGGGAGCGGCACAGGAGCTAGCATACAGAGCTGTAAGCAGGGGAGTTTGAGTGGGAGTTCTGTTGGAGGAGAAGGTATTTGCGTGTGTTTGGTTTTGTATTGGTAGTATCTGTATGTGTAGAGGCTTGGAGGGGCTTTGTGCTGGGAGAGAAGCTGAGCCCTGATTAGGGGGCGGGGCTTCACTGACTAGGGGTCCTATAAATGTAGCAGCCAGTCAGGCAGCGGCACAGGAGCTAGCAAACAGAGCTGTAAACAGGGGAGTTTGAGTGGGAGTTTTTTTGGAGGAGATGGTATTTGTGTGTGTTTGGTTTTGTATTGGTTTTTGTCTGTATGTGTATTGGTTTGGCGGGGCTTTGTGCTTGGAGAGAAGCTGAGCCCTGATTAGGGGGTGGGGCTTCACTGACTAGGGTTCCTATAAAGGTAGCAGCCAGTCAGGCAGAGGAACAGACAGCTGCAGCGGCACAGGACCTAGCAAACAGAGCTGTAAACAGGGGAGTTTGAGTGGGAGTTCTGTTGGAGGAGAAGGTATTTGTGTGTGTTTGGTTTTGTATTGGTAGTATCTGTATGTGTAGGGGCTTTGTGCTGGGAGGGAAGCTGAGCCCTGATTAGGGGGCGGAGCTTCACTGACTAGGGGTCTTATAAAGGTAGCAGCCAGTCAGACAGCGGCACAGGAGCTAGCAAACAGAGCTGTAAACAGGGCAGTTTGAGTGGGAGTTCTGTTGGAGGAGAAGGTATTTGTGTGTTTTTTTGTATTGGTAGTATCTGTATGTGTAGAGGCTTGGAGGGGCTTTGTGCAGGGGGAGAAGCTGAGCCCTGATTAGGGGGCGGGGCTTCACTGACTAGGGGTCCTATAAAGGTAGCAGCCAGTCAGGCAGCGGCACAGGAGCTAGCAAACAGACCTGTAAACAGGGCAGTTTGAGTGGGAGTTCTGTTGGAGGAGAAGGTATTTGTGTGTGTTTGGTTTTGTATTGGTAGTATCTGTATGTGTAGAGGCTTGGAGGGGCTTTGTGCTGGGAGAGAAGCTGGGCCCTGATTAGGGGGAGGGCCTTCACTGACTAGGGGTCCTATAAAGGGAGCAGCCAGTCACGCAGCGGCACAGACAGCTGCAGTGGCACAGGCGCTAGCAAAAGGAGCTGTAAACAGGGGTGTTTGAGTGGGAGTTCTGTTGGAGGAGAAGGTATTTGGTTGTGTTTGGTTTTGTATTGGTAGTATCTGTATGTGTACGGGCTTTGTGCTGGGAGAGAAGCTGAGCCCTGATCAGGGGGCGGGGCTTCACTGACTAGGGGTCCTATAAAGGTAGCAGCCAGTCAGACAGCGACACAGGAGCTAGAAAACAGAGCTGTAAGCAGGGGAGTTGGAGTGGGAGTTCTGTTGGAGGAGAAGGTATTTGTGTGTGTTTTTGTATTGGTTTTATCTGTATGTGTAGAGGCTTGGAGGGGCTAGGTGCTGGGAGAGAAGCTGAGCCCTGATTAGGGGGCGGGGCTTCACTGACTAGGGGTCCTATAAAGGTAGCAGCCAGTCAGGCAGCGGCACAGACAGCTGAAGCGGCACAGGAGCTAGCAAACAGAGCTGTAAACAGGGGAGTTTGAGTAGGAGTTCTGTTGGAGGAGAAGGTATTTTTGTGTGTTTGGTTTTGTATTGGTAGTATCTGTATGTGTAGGGGTTTCGCAGGGCTTTGTGCTTGGAGAGAAGCTGAGCCCTGATTAGGGGGCGGGGCTTCACTGACTAGGGGTCCTATAAAGGTAGCAGCCAGTCAGGCAGCGGCACAGGAGCTAGCAAACAGAGCTGTAGACAGGGGAGTTTGAGTGGGAGTTCTGTTGGAGGAGTAGGTATTTGTGTGTGTTTGGTTTTGTATTGGTAGTATCTGTATATGTAGGGGCTTTGTGCTGGGAGAGAAGCTGAGCCCTGATTAGGGGGCGGGGCTTCACTGACTAGGGGTCCTATAAAGGTAGGAGCCAGTCAGGCAGCGGCACAGGAGCTAGCATACAGAGCTGTAAGCAGGGGAGTTTGAGTGGGAGTTCTTTTGGAGGAGAAGGTATTTGTGTGTTTTTTTGTATTGGTAGTATCTGTATGTGTAGAGGCTTGGAGGGGCTTTGTGCTGGGAGAGAAGCTGAGCCCTGATTAGGGGGCGGGGCTTCACTGACTAGGGGTCCTATAAAGGTAGCAGCCAGTCAGGCAGCGGCACAGGGGCTAGCAAACAGAGCTGTAAACAGGGGAGTTTGAGTGGGAGTTCTGTTGGAGGAGAAGGTATTCGTGTGTGTTTGGTTTTGTATTGGTAGTATCTGTTTGTGTAGGGGCTTTGTGCTGGGAGAGAAGCTGAGCCCTGATTAGGGGGCGGGGCTTCACTGACTAGGGGTCCTATAAAGGTAGCAGCCAGTCAGGCATCGGCACAGACAGCTGCAGCGGCACAGGAGCTAGCAAACAGAGCTGTAAACAGGGGAGTTTGAGTGGGAGTTCTGTTGGAGGAGATGGTATTTGTGTGTGTTTGGTTTTGTATTGGTAGTATCTGTATGTGTAGGGGTTTGTCGGGGTTTTGTGCTTGGAGAGAAGCTGAGGCCTGATTAGCGGGCGGGGCTTCACTGACTAGGGGTCCTATAAAGGGAGCAGCCAGTCAGGCAGCGGCACAGACAGCTGAAGCGGCACAGGAGCTAGCAAACACAGCTGTAAACAGGGGAGTTGGAGTGGGAGTTCTGTTGGAGGAGGAGGTATTTGTGTGTGTTTGGTTTTGTATTGGTAGTATCTGTATGTGTAGAGGCTTGGAGGGGCTTTGTGCTGGGAGAGAAGCTGAGCCCTGATTAGGGGGCGGGGCTTCACTGACGAGGCGTCCTATAAAGATAGCAGCCAGTCAGGCAGCGGCACAGGAGGTAGCAAACAGAGCTGTGAACAGGGGAGTTTGAGTGGGAGTTCTGTTGGAGGAGAAGGTATTTGTGTCTGTTTTTGTATTGGTATTATCTGTATGTGTAGAGGCTTGGAGGGGCTTTGTGCTTTGAGAGAAGCTGGGCCCTGATTAGGGGGCGGGGCTTCACTGACTAGGGGTCCTATAAAGGTAGCAGCCAGTGAGGCAGCGGCACAGGAGCTAGCAAACAGACCTGTAAACAGGGGAGTTTGAATGGGAGTTCTGTTGGAGGAGAAGGTATTTGTGTGTGTTCGGTTTTGTATTGGTAGTGTCTGTATGTGTACGGGCTTTGTGCTGGGAGAGAAGCTGAGCCCTGATTAGGGGGCGGGGCTTCACTGACAAGGGGTCCTATAAAGGTAGCAGCCAGTCAGACAGCAGCACAGGAGCTAGCAAACAGTGCTGTATGCAGGGGAGTTTGAGTGGGAGTTCTGTTGGAGGAGAAGGTATTTGTGTGTGTTTGGTTTTGTATTGGTAGTATCTGTATGTGTAGAGGTTTGAAGGGGCTTTGTGCTGGGAGAGAAGCTGAGCCCTGATTAGGGGGCGGGGCTTCCCTGACTAGGGGTCCTATAAAGGTAGCAGCCAGTCAGACAGCAGCACAGGAGCTAGCAAACAGTGCTGTAAGCAGGGGAGTTTGAGTGGGAGTTCTGTTGGAGGAGAAGGTATTTGTGTGTATTTTTTTGTATTGGTAGTATCTGTATGTGCAGAGGCTTGGAGGGGCTTTGTGCTGGGAGAGAAGCTGAGCCCTGATTAGGGGGCGGGGCTTCACTGACTAGGGGTCCTATAAAGGTAGCAGCCAGTCAGGCAGCGGCACAGGAGCTAGCAAACAGAGGTGTGAACAGGGGAGTTTTTGTGGGAGTTCTGTTGGAGGGGAAGGTATTTCTGTGTGTTTGGTTTTGTATTGTCAGTATCTGTATGTGCAGGGGCTTTGTGCTGGGAGAGAAGCTGAGCCCTGATTAGGGGGCGGGGCTTCACTGACTAGGGGTCCTATAAAGGTAGCAGCCAGTCAGGCAGCGGCACAGGAGCTAGCAAACAGAGTTGTAAACAGGTGAGTTTGAGTGGGAGTTCTGTTGGAGGAGAAGGTATTTGTGTGTGTTTGGTTTTGTATTGGTAGTATCTGTTTGTGTAGGGGCTTTGTGCTGGGAGAGAAGCTGAGCCCTGATTAGGGGGCGGGGCTTCACTGACTAGGGGTCCTATAAAGGTAGCAGCCAGTCAGACAGCGACACAGGAGCTAGAAAACAGAGCTGTAAGCAGGGGAGTTTGAGTGGGAGTTCTGTTGGAGGAGAAGGTATTTGTGTGTGTTTGGTTTTGTATTGGTAGTATCTGTATGTGTAGGGGTTTGGCGGGGCTTTGTGCTTGGAGAGAAGCTGAGCCCTGATTAGGGGGTGGGGCTTCACTGACTAGGGGTCCTATAAAGGGAGCATCCAGTCAGGCAGCGGCACAGACAGCTGAAGCGGCACAGGAGCTAGCAAACAGAGCTGTAAACAGGGGAGTTGGAGTGGGAGTTCTGTTGGAGGAGAAGGTATTTGTGTGTGTTTGGTTTTGTATTGGTAGTATCTGTATGTGTAGAGGCTTGGAGGGGCTTTGTGCTGGGAGAGAAGCTGAGCCCTGATCAGGGGGCGGGGCTTCACTGACTAGGGGTCCTATAAAGGTAGCAGCCAGTCAGGCAGCGGCACAGGAGCTAGCAAACAGAGCTGTGAACAGGGGAGTTTGAGTGGGAGTTCTGTTGGAGGAGAAGGTATTTGTGTGTGTTTTTGTATTGGTAGTATGTGTATGTGTAGAGGCTTGGAGGGGCTTTGTGCTGGGAGAGAAGCTGAGCCCTGATCAGTGGGCGGGGCTTCACTGACTAGGGGTCCTATAAAGGTAGGAGCCAGTCAGGCAGCGGCAAAGACAGCTGCAGCGGCACAGGAGCTAGCAAACAGAGCTGTGAACAGGGGAGTTGGAGTGGGAGTTCTGTTGGAGGAGAAGGTATTTGTGTGTGTTTTTGTATTGGTGGTATCTGTATGTGTAGGGGTTTGGCGGGGCTTTGTGCTTGGAGAGAAGCTGAGCCCTGATTAGGGGGCGGGGCTTCACTGACTAGGGGTCCTATAAAGGTAGCAGCCAGTCAGGCATCGGCACAGACAGCTGCAGCGGCACAGGAGCTAGCAAACAGCTGTAAACAGGGGAGTTTGAGTGGGAGTTCTGTTGGAGGAGATGGTATTTGTGTGTGTTTGGTTTTGTATTGGTAGTATCTGTATGTGTAGGGGTTTGGCGGGGCTTTGTGCTTGGAGAGAAGCTGAGCCCTGATTAGGGGGCGGGGCTTCACTGACTAGGGGTCCTATAAAGGGAGCAGTCAGTCAGGCAGCGGCACAGACAGCTGCAGCGGCACAGGAGCTATAAACAGGGGAGTTTGAGTGGGAGTTCTGTTGGAGGAGAAGGTATTTGTGTGTGTTTTTGTATTGGTGGTATCTGTATGTGTAGACGCTTTGAGGGGCTTTGTGCTGGGAGAGAAGCTGAGCCCTGATTAGGGGGCGGGGCTTCACTGACTAGGGGTCCTATAAAGATAGCAGCCAGTCAGGCAGCGGCACCGGAGCTAGTAAACAGAGCTGTGAACAGGGGAGTTTGAGTGGGAGTTCTGTTGGAGGATAAGGTATTTGTGTGTGTTTTTGTATTGGTAGTATCTGTATGTGTAGAGGCTTGGAGGGGCTTTGTGCTGGGAGAGAAGCCGAGCCCTGATCAGTGGGCGGGTCTCCACTGACTAGGGGTCCTATAAAGGTAGGAGCCAGTCAGGCAGCGGCAAAGACAGCTGCAGCGGCACAGGAGCTAGCAAACAGAGCTGTGAACAGGGGAGTTTGAGTGGGAGTTCTGTTGGAGGAGATGGTATTTGTGTGTGTTTGGTTTTGTATTGGTAGTATCTGTATGTGTAGGGGTTTGGCGGGGCTTTGTGCTTGGAGAGAAGCTGAGCCCTGATTAGGGGGCGGGGCTTCACTGACTAGGGGTCCTATAAAGGGAGCAGCCAGTCAGGCAGCGGCACAGACAGCTGAAGCGGCACAGGAGCTAGCAAACAGAGCTGTAAACAGGGGAGTTGGAGTGGGAGTTCTGTTGGAGGAGAAGGTATTTGTGTGTGTTTGGTTTTGTATTGGTAGTATCTGTATGTGTAGAGGCTTGGAGGGGCTTTGTGCTGGCAGAGAAGCTGAGCCCTGATCAGGGGGCGGGGCTTCACTGACTAGGGGTCCTATAAAGGTAGCAGCCAGTCAGGCAGCTGCACCGGAGCTAGCAAACAGAGCTGTGAACAGGGGAGTTTGAGTGGGAGTTCTGTTGGAGGAGAAGGTATTTGTGTGTGTGTTCGGTTTTGTATTGGTAGTATCTGTATGTGTAGAGGCTTGTAGGGGCTTTGTGCTGGGAGAGAAGCTGAGCCCTGATTAGGGGTCGGGGCTTCACTGACTAGGGGTCCTATAAAGGTAGCAGCCAGTCAGGCAGCGGCACAGACAGCTGCAGCGGCACAGGAGCTAGCAAACAGAGCTGGAAACAGGGGAGTTTGAGTGGGAGTTCTGTTGGAGGAGAAGGTATTTGTGTGTGTGTTCGGTTTTGTATTGGTAGTATCTGTATGTGTAGGGGCTTTGTGCTGGGAGAGAAGCTGAGCCCTGATTAGGGAGCGGGGTTTCCCTAACTAGGAGTCCTATAAGGGTAGCACCCAGTCAGGCAGCGGCACAGGAGCTAGCAAACAGAGCTGTAAACAGGGGAGTTTGAGTGGGAGTTCTGTTGTAGGAGAAGGTATTTGTGTGTGTTTGGTTTTGTATTGGTAGTATCTGTATGTGTAGGGGCTTTGTGCTGGGAGAGAAGCTGAGCCCTGATTAGGGGGCGGGGCTTCACTGACTAGGGGTCTTGTAAAGGGAGCAGCCAGTCAGGCAGGGGCACAGACAGCTGCAGCGGCACAGGAGCTAGCAAACAGATTTGTAAACAGGGGAGTTTGAGTTTGAGTTCTGTTGTAGGAGAAGGTATTTGTGTGTGTTTGGTTTTGTATTGGTAGTATCTGTATGTGTAGGGGCTTTGTGCTGGGAGAGAAGCTGAGCCCTGATTAGGGGGCGGGGCTTCACTGACTAGGGGTCTTGTAAAGGGAGCAGCCAGTCAGGCAGGGGCACAGACAGCTGCAGCGGCACAGGAGCTAGCAAACAGAGCTGTAAACAGGGGAGTTTGAGTATGAGTTCTGCTGGAGGAGAAGGTATTTGTGTGTGTTTGGTTTTGTATTGGTAGTATCTGTATGTTTATTGGTTTGGCGGGGCTTTGTGCTTGGAGAGAAGCTGAGCCCTGATTAGGGGGCGGGGCTTCACTGACTAGGGGTCCTATAAAGGTAGGAGCCAGTCAGACAGCGGCACAGGAGATAGCAAAGAGAGCTGTAAACAGGGGAGTTTGAGTATGAGTTCTGTTGGAGGAGAAGGTATTTGTGTGTTTGGTTTTGTATTGGTAGTATCTGTATGTGTAGAGGCTTGGAGGGGCTTTGTGCTGGGAGAGAAGCTGAGCCCTGATTAGAAGGTGGGGCTTCACTGACCAGGGGTCCTATAAAGGTAGCAGCCAGTCAGGCAGCGGCACATACAGCTGCAGTGGCACAGGAGCTAGCAAACAGAGCTGTAAAAAGGGGAGTTGAGTTGGAGGAGAAGGTATTTGTGTGTGTGTTTTGTTTTGTATTGGTAGTATCTGTATTTGCAGGGGCTTTGTGCTGGGAGAGAAGCTGAGCCCTGATTAGGGGGCGGGGCTTCACTGACAAGGGGACCTATGAAGGTAGCAGCGAGTCAGGCAGCGGCACAGACAGCTGCAGTGGCACAGGAGCTACTAAACAGAGCTGTCAACAGGGGAGTTTGAGTGGGAGTTCTGTTGGAGGAGAACGTATGTGTACGTATTTGGTTTTGTATTGGTGGTATCTGTATGTGTAGGGGCTTTGTGCTGGGAGAGAAGCTGAGCCCTGATTAGGGGGCGGGGCTTCACTGACTAGGGGTCCTATAAAGGGAGCAGCCATTCAGGCAGTGGCACAGACAGCTGCAGCGGCACAGGTGCTAGCAAACAGAGCTGTAAACAGGGGAGTTTGAGTGGGAGTTCTGTTGGAGGAGAAGGTATTTGTGTGTGTTTGGTTTTGTATTGGTGGTATCTGTATGTGTAGAGGCTTGTAGGGGCTTTGTACTGGGAGAGAAGCTGAGCCCTGATTAGGGGGCGGGACTTCACTCACTAGGGGTCCTATGAAGGTAGGAGCCAGTCAGGCAGCGGCACAGACAGCTGCAGCGGCACAGGAGCTAGCAAACAGAGCTGTAAACAGGGGAATTTGAGTGGGAGTTCTGTTGGAGGAGAAGGTATTTGTGTGTGTTTGGTTTTGTATTGGTAGTATCTGTATGTGTGGAGGCTTGGAGGGGCTTTGTGCTGGGAGAGAAGCTGAGCCCTGATTAGGGGGCGGGGCTTCACTGACTAGGGGTCCTATAATGGTAGCAGCCAGTCAGGCAGCGGCACAGACAGGTGCAGCGGCACAGGAGCTAGCAAACAGAGCTGTAAACAGGGGAATTTGAGTGGGAGTTCTGCTGGAGGAGAAGGTATTTGTGTGTGTTTGGTTTTGTATTGGTAGTATCTGTATGTTTATTGGTTTGGCGGGGCTTTGTGCTTGGAGAGAAGCTGAGCCCTGATGAGGCGGCGGGGCTTCACTGACTAGGGGTCCTATAAAGGTAGCAGCCAGTCAGGCAGCGGCACAGGAGCTAGCAAACAGAACTGTAAACAGGGGAGTTTGAGTGGGAGTTCTGTTGGAGGAGAAGGTATTTGTGTGTGTTTTTGTATTGGTAGTATCTGTATGTGTAGAGGCTTGGAGGGGCTAGGTGCTGCGAGAGAAGCGGAGCCCTGATTAGGGGGCGGGGCTTCACTGACTAGGGGTCCTGTAAAGGTAGCAGCCAGTCAGGCAGCGGCACAGACAGCTGCAGCGGCAAAGGAGCTAGCAAACAGAGCTGTAAACAGGGGAGTTTGAGTGGGAGTTCTGTTGGAGGAGAAGGTATTTGTGTGTGTTTTTGTATTGGTAGTATCTGTATGTGTAGAGGCTTGGAGGGGCTAGGTGCTGCGAGAGAAGCTGAGCCCTGATTAGGGGGCGGGGCTTCACTGACTAGGGGTCCTATAAAGGTAGAAGCCAGTCAGGCAGCGGCACAGGAGCTAGCAAACAGAACTGTAAACAGGGGAGTTTGAGTGGGAGTTCTGTTGGAGGAGAAGGTATTTGTGTGTGTTTTTGTATTGGTAGTATCTGTATGTGTAGAGGCTTGGAGGGGCTTTGTGATGGGAGAGAAGCTGGGCCCTGATTACGGGGCGGGGCTTCACTGATTAGGGGTCCTAGAAAGGTAGAAGCCAGTCAGGCAGCGGCACAGGAGCTAGCAAACAGAACTGTAAACAGGGGAGTTTGAGTGGGAGTTCTGTTGGAGGAGAAGGTATTTGTGTGTGTTTTTGTATTGGTAGTATCTGTATGTGTAGAGGCTTGGAGGGGCTTTGTGATGGGAGAGAAGCTGGGCCCTGATTACGGGGCGGGGCTTCACTGATTAGGGGTCCTAGAAAGGTAGCAGCCAGTCAGGCAGCGGCACAGACAGCTGCAGTGGCACAGGAGCTAGCAAACAGAGCGGTAAACAGGGGAGTTTGAGGGGACTTCTGTTGGAGGAGAAGGTATTTGTGTGTGTTTTTGTATTGGTAGTATCTGTATATGTAGAGGCTTGGAGGGGCTTTGTGCTGGGAGAGAAGCTGAGCCCTGATTAGGGGGCGGGGCTTCACTGTCTAGGTGTCCTATAAAGGTAGCAGCCAGTCAGGCAGCGGCTAAGACAGCTGCAGCGGCACAGGAGCTCGCAAACGGAGCTGTAAGCAGGGGAGTTTGAGTGAGAGTTCTGTTGGAGGAGAAGGTATTTGTGTGTGTTTGGTTTTGTATTGGTAGTATCTGTATGTGTAGAGGCTTGGAGGGGCTTTGTGCTGGGGGAGAAGCTGAGCCCTGATTAGGGGGCGGGGCTTCACTGACTAAGGGTCCTATAAAGGTAGCAGCCAGTCAGGCAGCGGCACAGGAGCTAGCAAACAGACCTGTAAACAGGGCAGTTGGAGTGGGAGTTCTGTTGGAGGAGAAGGTATTTGTGTGTGTTTTTTTTTGTATTGGTAGTATCTGTATGTGTACGGGCTTTGTGCTGGGAGAGAAGCTGAGCCCTGATGAGGCGGCGGGGCTTCACTGACTAGGGGTCCTATAAAGGTAGCAGCCAGTCAGGCAGCGGCACAGGAGCTAGCAAACAGAACTGTAAACAGGGGAGCTTGAGTGGGAGTTCTGTTGGAGGAGAAGGTATTTGTGTGTGTTTTTGTATTGGTAGTATCTGTATGTGTAGAGGCTTGGAGGGGCTAGGTGCTGCGAGAGAAGCTGAGCCCTGATTAGGGGGCGAGGCTTCACTGACTAGGGGTCCTATAAAGGTAGAAGCCAGTCAGGCAGCGGCACAGGAGCTAGCAAACAGAACTGTAAACAGGGGAGTTTGAGTGGGAGTTCTGTTGGAGGAGAAGGTATTTGCGTGTGTTTGGTTTTGTATTGGTTTTTGTCTGTATGTGTATTGGTTTGGCGGGGCTTTGTGCTGGGAGAGAAGCTTAGCCCTGATTAGGGGGCGGGGCTTCACTGACTAGGGTTCCTATAAAGGTGGCAGCCAGTCAGGCAGAGGAACAGACAGCTGCAGCGGCACAGGGCCTAGCAAATAGAGCTGTAAACAGGGGATTTTGAGTGGGAGTTCTGTTGGAGGAGAAGGTATTTGTGTGTTTTTTTGTATTGGTAGTATCTGTATGTGTAGAGGCTTGGAGGGGCTTTGTGCTGGGGGAGAAGCTGAGCCCTGATTAGGGGGCGGGGCTTCACTGACTAGGGGTCCTATAAAGGTAGCAGCCAGTCAGGCAGCGGCACAGGAGCTAGCAAACAGACCTGTAAACAGGGCAGTTTGAGTGGGATTTCTGTTGGAGGAGAAGGTATTTGTGTGTGTTTGGTTTTGTATTGGTAGTATCTGTATGTGTAGAGGCTTGGAGGGGCTTTGTGCTGGGAGAGAAGCTGGGCCCTGATTAGGGGGCGGGCCTTCACTGACTAGGGGTCCTATAAAGGGAGCAGCCAGTCAGGCAGCGGCACAGACAGCTGCAGTGGCACAGGCGCTAGCAAAAAGAGCTGTAAACGGGAGTTTGAGTGGGAGTTCTGTTGGAGGAGAAGGTATTTGTGTGTGTTTGGTTTTGTATTGTTAGTATCTGTATGTGTACGGGCTTTGTGCTGGGAGAGAAGCTGAGCCCTGATCAGGGGGCGGGGCTTCACTGACTAGGGGTCCTATAAAGGTAGGAGCCAGTCAGGCAGCGGCACAGGAGCTAGCATACAGAGCTGTAAGCAGGGGAGTTTGAGTGGGAGTTCTGTTGGAGGAGAAGGTATTTGCGTGTGTTTGGTTTTGTATTGGTAGTATCTGTATGTGTAGAGGCTTGGAGGGGCTTTGTGCTGGGAGAGAAGCTGAGCCCTGATTAGGGGGCGGGGCTTCACTGACTAGGGGTCCTATAAATGTAGCAGCCAGTCAGGCAGCGGCACAGGAGCTAGCAAACAGAGCTGTAAACAGGGGAGTTTGAGTGGGAGTTTTTTTGGAGGAGATGGTATTTGTGTGTGTTTGGTTTTGTATTGGTTTTTGTCTGTATGTGTATTGGTTTGGCGGGGCTTTGTGCTTGGAGAGAAGCTGAGCCCTGATTAGGGGGTGGGGCTTCACTGACTAGGGTTCCTATAAAGGTAGCAGCCAGTCAGGCAGAGGAACAGACAGCTGCAGCGGCACAGGACCTAGCAAACAGAGCTGTAAACAGGGGAGTTTGAGTGGGAGTTCTGTTGGAGGAGAAGGTATTTGTGTGTGTTTGGTTTTGTATTGGTAGTATCTGTATGTGTAGGGGCTTTGTGCTGGGAGGGAAGCTGAGCCCTGATTAGGGGGCGGAGCTTCACTGACTAGGGGTCTTATAAAGGTAGCAGCCAGTCAGACAGCGGCACAGGAGCTAGCAAACAGAGCTGTAAACAGGGCAGTTTGAGTGGGAGTTCTGTTGGAGGAGAAGGTATTTGTGTGTTTTTTTGTATTGGTAGTATCTGTATGTGTAGAGGCTTGGAGGGGCTTTGTGCAGGGGGAGAAGCTGAGCCCTGATTAGGGGGCGGGGCTTCACTGACTAGGGGTCCTATAAAGGTAGCAGCCAGTCAGGCAGCGGCACAGGAGCTAGCAAACAGACCTGTAAACAGGGCAGTTTGAGTGGGAGTTCTGTTGGAGGAGAAGGTATTTGTGTGTGTTTGGTTTTGTATTGGTAGTATCTGTATGTGTAGAGGCTTGGAGGGGCTTTGTGCTGGGAGAGAAGCTGGGCCCTGATTAGGGGGAGGGCCTTCACTGACTAGGGGTCCTATAAAGGGAGCAGCCAGTCACGCAGCGGCACAGACAGCTGCAGTGGCACAGGCGCTAGCAAAAAGAGCTGTAAACAGGGGTGTTTGAGTGGGAGTTCTGTTGGAGGAGAAGGTATTTGGTTGTGTTTGGTTTTGTATTGGTAGTATCTGTATGTGTACGGGCTTTGTGCTGGGAGAGAAGCTGAGCCCTGATCAGGGGGCGGGGCTTCACTGACTAGGGGTCCTATAAAGGTAGCAGCCAGTCAGACAGCGACACAGGAGCTAGAAAACAGAGCTGTAAGCAGGGGAGTTGGAGTGGGAGTTCTGTTGGAGGAGAAGGTATTTGTGTGTGTTTTTGTATTGGTGGTATCTGTATGTGTAGAGGCTTGGAGGGGCTAGGTGCTGGGAGAGAAGCTGAGCCCTGATTAGGGGGCGGGGCTTCACTGACTAGGGGTCCTATAAAGGTAGCAGCCAGTCAGGCAGCGGCACAGGAGCTAGCAAACAGAGCTGTAGACAGGGGAGTTTGAGTGGGAGTTCTGGTGGAGGAGAAGGTATTTGTGTGTGTTTGGTTTTGTATTGGTAGTATCTGTATGTGTAGGGGTTTCGCAGGGCTTTGTGCTTGGAGAGAAGCTGAGCCCTGATTAGGGGGCGGGGCTTCACTGACTAGGGGTCCTATAAAGGTAGCAGCCAGTCAGGCAGCGGAAAAGACAGCTGCAGCGGCACAGGAGCTAGCAAACAGACCTGTGAACAGGGGAGTTTGAGTGGGAGTTCTGTTGGAGGAGTAGGTATTTGTGTGTGTTTGGTTTTGTATTGGTAGTATCTGTTTGTGTAGGCGCTTTGTGCTGGGAGAGAAGCTGAGCCCTGATTAGGGGGCGGGGCTTCACTGACTAGGGGTCCTATAAAGGTAGCAGCCAGTTAGACAGGGACACAGGAGCTAGAAAACAGAGCTGTAAGCAGGGGAGTTTGAGTGGGAGTTCTGTTGGAGGAGAAGGTATTTGTGTGGTTTTTTTTTGTATTGGTTGTGTCTGTATGTGTATAGGCTTGGAGGGGCTTTGTGCTGGGAGAGAAGCTGGGCCCTGATCAGGGGCGGGGCTTCACTGACTAGGGGTCCTATAAAGGTAGCAGCCAGTCAGGCATCGGCACAGACAGCTGCAGCGGCACAGGAGCTAGCAAACAGAGCTGTAAACAGGGGAGTTTGAGTGGGAGTTCTGTTGGAGGAGATGGTATTTGTGTGTGTTTGGTTTTGTATTGGTAGTATCTGTATGTGTAGGGGTTTGTCGGGGTTTTGTGCTTGGAGAGAAGCTGAGCCCTGATTAGCGGGCGGGGCTTCACTGACTAGGGGTCCTATAAAGGGAGCAGCCAGTCAGGCAGCGGCACAGACAGCTGAAGCGGCACAGGAGCTAGCAAACACAGCTGTAAACAGGGGAGTTGGAGTGGGAGTTCTGTTGGAGGAGGAGGTATTTGTGTGTGTTTGGTTTTGTATTGGTAGTATCTGTATGTGTAGAGGCTTGGAGGGGCTTTGTGCTGGGAGAGAAGCTGAGCCCTGATTAGGGGGCGGGGCTTCACTGACGAGGCGTCCTATAAAGATAGCAGCCAGTCAGGCAGCGGCACAGGAGGTAGCAAACAGAGCTGTGAACAGGGGAGTTTGAGTGGGAGTTCTGTTGGAGGAGATGGTATTTGTGTGTGTTTGGTTTTGTATTGGTAGTATCTGTATGTGTAGGGGTTTGTCGGGGTTTTGTGCTTGGAGAGAAGCTGAGCCCTGATTAGCGGGCGGGGCTTCACTGACTAGGGGTCCTATAAAGGGAGCAGCCAGTCAGGCAGCGGCACAGACAGCTGAAGCGGCACAGGAGCTAGCAAACAGAGCTGTAAACAGGGGAGTTTGAGTGGGAGTTCTGTTGGAGGAGAAGGTATTTGTGTGTTTTTTTGTATTGGTAGTATCTGTATGTGTAGAGGCTTGGAGGGGCTTTGTGCTGGGAGAGAAGCTGAGACCTGATTGGGGGCGGGGCTTCACTGACTAGGGGTCCTATAAAGGTAGCAGCCAGTGAGGCAGCGGCACAGGAGCTAGCAAACAGACCTGTAAACAGGGGAGTTTGAGTGGGAGTTCTGTTGGAGGAGAAGGTATTTGTGTGTGTTCGGTTTTGTATTGGTAGTGTCTGTATGTGTACGGGCTTTGTGCTGGGAGAGAAGCTGAGCCCTGATTAGGGGGCGGGGCTTCACTGACAAGGGGTCCTATAAAGGTAGCAGCCAGTCAGACAGCAGCACAGGAGCTAGCAAACAGTGCTGTATGCAGGGGAGTTTGAGTGGGAGTTCTGTTGGAGGAGAAGGTATTTGTGTGTGTTTGGTTTTGTATTGGTAGTATCTGTATGTGTAGAGGTTTGAAGGGGCTTTGTGCTGGGAGAGAAGCTGAGCCCTGATTAGGGGGCGGGGCTTCCCTGACTAGGGGTCCTATAAAGGTAGCAGCCAGTCAGACAGCAGCACAGGAGCTAGCAAACAGTGCTGTAAGCAGGGGAGTTTGAGTGGGAGTTCTGTTGGAGGAGAAGGTATTTGTGTGTATTTTTTTGTATTGGTAGTATCTGTATGTGCAGAGGCTTGGAGGGGCTTTGTGCTGGGAGAGAAGCTGAGCCCTGATTAGGGGGCGGGGCTTCACTGACTAGGGGTCCTATAAAGGTAGCAGCCAGTCAGGCAGCGGCACAGGAGCTAGCAAACAGAGGTGTGAACAGGGGAGTTTTTGTGGGAGTTCTGTTGGAGGGGAAGGTATTTCTGTGTGTTTGGTTTTGTATTGTCAGTATCTGTATGTGCAGGGGCTTTGTGCTGGGAGAGAAGCTGAGCCCTGATTAGGGGGCGGGGCTTCACTGACTAGGGGTCCTATAAAGGTAGCAGCCAGTCAGGCAGCGGCACAGGAGCTAGCAAACAGAGTTGTAAACAGGTGAGTTTGAGTGGGAGTTCTGTTGGAGGAGAAGGTATTTGTGTGTGTTTGGTTTTGTATTGGTAGTATCGGTTTGTGTAGGGGCTTTGTGCTGGGAGAGAAGCTGAGCCCTGATTAGGGGGCGGGGCTTCACTGACTAGGGGTCCTATAAAGGTAGCAGCCAGTCAGACAGCGACACAGGAGCTAGAAAACAGAGCTGTAAGCAGGGGAGTTTGAGTGGGAGTTCTGTTGGAGGAGAAGGTATTTGTGTGTGTTTGGTTTTGTATTGGTAGTATCTGTATGTGTAGAGGCTTGGAGGGGCTTTGTGCTGGGAGAGAAGCTGAGCCCTGATCAGGGGGCGGGGCTTCACTGACTAGGGGTCCTATAAAGGTAGCAGCCAGTCAGGCATCGGCACAGACAGCTGCAGCGGCACAGGAGCTAGCAAACAAGGCTGTGAACAGGGGAGTTTGAGTGGGAGTTCTGTTGGAGGAGAAGGTATTTGTGTGTGTTTTTCTATTGGTGGTATCTGTATGTGTAGACGCTTTGAGGGGCTTTGTGCTTGGAGAGAAGCTGAGCCCTGATTAGGGGGCGGGGCTTCACTGACTAGGGGTCCTATAAAGGTAGCAGCCAGTCAGGCAGCGGCACAGGAGCTAGCAAACAGAGCTGTGAACAGGGGAGTTTGAGTGGGAGTTCTGTTGGAGGAGAAGGTATTTGTGTGTGTTTTTGTATTGGTAGTATGTGTATGTGTAGAGGCTTGGAGGGGCTTTGTGCTGGGAGAGAAGCTGAGCCCTGATCAGTGGCCGGGGCTTCACTGACTAGGGGTCCTATAAAGGTAGGAGCCAGTCAGGCAGCGGCAAAGACAGCTGCAGCGGCACAGGAGCTAGCAAACAGAGCTGTGAACAGGGGAGTTGGAGTGGGAGTTCTGTTGGAGGAGAAGGTATTTGTGTGTGTTTTTGTATTGGTGGTATCTGTATGTGTAGGGGTTTGGCGGGGCTTTGTGCTTGGAGAGAAGCTGAGCCCTGATTAGGGGGCGGGGCTTCACTGACTAGGGGTCCTATAAAGGTAGCAGCCAGTCAGACAGCGACACAGGAGCTAGAAAACAGAGCTGTAAGCAGGGGAGTTTGAGTGGGAGTTCTGTTGGAGGAGAAGGTATTTGTGTGTGTTTGGTTTTGTATTGGTAGTATTTGTATGTGTAGAGGCTTGGAGGGGCTTTGTGCTGGGAGAGAAGCTGGGCCCTGATCAGGGGGCGGGGCTTCACTGACTAGGGGTCCTATAAAGGTAGCAGCCAGTCAGGCATCGGCACAGACAGCTGCAGCGGCACAGGAGCTAGCAAACAGCTGTAAACAGGGGAGTTTGAGTGGGAGTTCTGTTGGAGGAGAAGATATTTGTGTGTGTTTGGTTTTGTATTGGTGGTATCTGTATGTGTAGACGCTTTGAGGGGCTTTGTGCTGGGAGAGAAGCTGAGCCCTGATTAGGGGGCGGGGCTTCACTGACTAGGGGTCCTATAAAGATAGCAGCCAGTCAGGCAGCGGCACCGGAGCTAGCAAACAGAGCTGTGAACAGGGGAGTTTGAGTGGGAGTTCTGTTGGAGGAGAAGGTATTTGTGTGTGTTTGGTTTTGTATTGGTGGTATCTGTATGTGTAGAGGCTTGTAGGGGCTTTGTGCTGGGAGAGAAGCTGAGCCCTGATTAGGGGTCGGGGCTTCCCTGACTAGGTGTCCTATGAAGGTAGCAGCCAGTCAGGCAGCGGCACAGACAGCTGCAGCGGCACAGGAGCTAGCAAACAGAGCTGTAAACAGGGGAGTTTGAGTGGGAGTTCTGTTGGAGGAGAAGGTATTTGTGTGTGTGTTCGGTTTTGTATTGGTAGTATCTGTATGTGTAGGGGCTTTGTGCTGGGAGAGAAGCTGAGCCCTGATTAGGGGGCGGGGTTTCCCTAACTAGGAGTCCTATAAGGGTAGCACCCAGTCAGGCAGCGGCACAGGAGCTAGCAAACAGAGCTGTAAACAGGGGAGTTTGAGTGGGAGTTCTGTTGTAGGAGAAGGTATTTGTGTGTGTTTGGTTTTGTATTGGTAGTATCTGTATGTGTAGGGGCTTTGTGCTGGGAGAGAAGCTGAGCCCTGATTAGGGGGCGGGGCTTCACTGACTAGGGGTCTTGTAAAGGGAGCAGCCAGTCAGGCAGGGGCACAGACAGCTGCAGCGGCACAGGAGCTAGCAAACAGATTTGTAAACAGGGGAGTTTGAGTATGAGTTCTGCTGGAGGAGAAGGTATTTGTGTGTGTTTGGTTTTGTATTGGTAGTATCTGTATGTTTATTGGTTTGGCGGGGCTTTGTGCTTGGAGAGAAGCTGAGCCCTGATTAGGGGGCGGGGCTTCACTGACTAGGGGTCCTATAAAGGTAGGAGCCAGTCAGACAGCGGCAGGGGAGATAGCAAAGAGAGCTGTAAACAGGGGAGTTTGAGTATGAGTTCTGTTGGAGGAGAAGGTATTTGTGTGTTTGGTTTTGTATTGGTAGTATCTGTATGTGTAGAGGCTTGGAGGGGCTTTGTGCTGGGAGAGAAGCTGAGCCCTGATTAGAAGGTGGGGCTTCACTGACCAGGGGTCCTATAAAGGTAGCAGCCAGTCAGGCAGCGGCACATACAGCTGCAGTGGCACAGGAGCTAGCAAACAGAGCTGTAAAAAGGGGAGTTGAGTTGGAGGAGAAGGTATTTGTGTGTGTGTTTTGTTTTGTATTGGTAGTATCTGTATTTGCAGGGGCTTTGTGCTGGGAGAGAAGCTGAGCCCTGATTAGGGGGCGGGGCTTCACTGACAAGGGGACCTATGAAGGTAGCAGCGAGTCAGGCAGCGGCAGAGACAGCTGCAGTGGCACAGGAGCTACTAAACAGAGCTGTCAACAGGGGAGTTTGAGTGGGAGTTCTGTTGGAGGAGAACGTATGTGTACGTATTTGGTTTTGTATTGGTGGTATCTGTATGTGTAGGGGCTTTGTGCTGGGAGAGAAGCTGAGCCCTGATTAGGGGGCGGGGCTTCACTGACTAGGGGTCCTATAAAGGGAGCAGTCATTCAGGCAGTGGCACAGACAGCTGCAGCGGCACAGGTGCTAGCAAACAGAGCTGTAAACAGGGGAGTTTGAGTGGGAGTTCTGTTGGAGGAGAAGGTATTTGTGTGTGTTTGGTTTTGTATTGGTGGTATCTGTATGTGTAGAGGCTTGTAGGGGCTTTGTACTGGGAGAGAAGCTGAGCCCTGATTAGGGGGCGGGACTTCACTCACTAGGGGTCCTATGAAGGTAGGAGCCAGTCAGGCAGCGGCACAGACAGCTGCAGCGGCACAGGAGCTAGCAAACAGAGCTGTAAACAGGGGAATTTGAGTGGGAGTTCTGTTGGAGGAGATGGTATTTGTGTGTGTTTGGTTTTGTATTGGTAGTATCTGTATGTGTATTGGTTTGGCGGGGCTTTGTGCTTGGAGAGAAGCTGAGCCCTGATTAGGGGGCGGGGCTTCACTGACTAGGGGTCCTATAAAGGGAGCAGCCAGTCAGGCAGCGGCACAGACAGCTGCAGCGGCACAGGAGCTAGCAAACAGAGCTGTAAACAGGGGAGTTTGAGTGGGAGTTCTGCTGGAGGAGAAGGTATTTGTGTGTGTTTGGTTTTGTATTGGTAGTATCTGTATGTGTAGAGGCTTGTAGTGGCTTTGTGCTTGGAGAGAAGCTGAGCACTGATTAGGGGGCGGGGCTTCACTGACTAGGGGTCCTATAAATGTAGGAGCCAGTCAGGCAGCGGCACAGGAGCTAGCAAACAGTGCTGTGAACAGGGGAGTTTGAGTGGCAGTTCTGTTGGAGGAGAAGGTATTTGTGTGTGTTTTTGTATTGGTAGTATCTGTATGTGTAGAGGCTTGGAGGGGCTAGGTGCTGGGAGAGAAGCTGAGCCCTGATTAGGGGGCGGGGCTTCACTGACTAGGGGTCCTATAAAGGTAGCAGCCAGTCAGGCAGCGGAACAGACAGCTGCAGCGGCACAGGAGCTAGCAAACAGAGCTGTAAACAGGGGAGTTTGAGTGGGAGTTCTGTTGGAGGAGAAGGTATTTGTGTGTTTTTTTGTAATGGTAGTATCTGTATGTGTAGAGGCTTGGAGGGGCTTTGTGCTGGGAGAGAAGCTGAGCCCTGATTAGGGGGCGGGGCTTCACTGACTAGGGGTCCTATAAAGGTAGCAGCCAGTCAGGCAGCGGCACAGGAGCTAGCAAACAGAGGTGTAAACAGGGGAGTTTGAGTGGGAGTTCTGTTGGAGGAGATGGTATTTGTGTGTGTTTGGTTTGGATTGGTAGTACCTGTATGTGTAGGGGCTTTGTGCTGGGAGAGAAGCTGAGCCCTGATTAGGGGGCGGGGCTTCACTGACTAGGGGTCCTATGAAGGTAGCAGCCAGTCAGGCAGCGGCATGGACAGCTGCAGCGGCACAGGAGCTAGCAAACAGAGCTTTAAAAAGGTGAGTTTGAGTGGGAGTTCTGTTGGAGGAGAAGGTATTTGTGTGTCTGGTTTTGTATTGGTAGTATCTGTATGTGTAGAGGCTTGGAGGGGCTTTGTGCTGGGACAGAAGCTGAGCCCTGATTAGGACACGGGGCTTCCCTGACTAGGGGTCCTATGAAGGTAGCAGCCAGTCAGGCAGCGGCACAGACAGCTGCAGCGGCACAGGAGCAAGCAAACAGAGATGTAAACAGGGGAGTTTGAGTGGGAGTTCTGTTGGAGGAGAAGGTATTTGTGTGTGTTTGGTTTGGATTGGTAGTACCTGTATGTGTAGGGGCTTTGTGCTGGGAGAGAAGCTGAGCCCTGATGAGGGGGCGGGGCTTCACTGACTAGGGGTCCTATGAAGGTAGCAGCCAGTCAGGCAGCGGCAGAGACGGCTGCAGCCGCACAGGAGCTAGCAAACAGAGCTTTAAAAAGGGGAGTTTGAGTTGGAGTTCTGTTGGAGGAGAAGATATTTCTGTGTGTTTGGTTTTGTATTGGTAGTATCTGTATGTGTAGGGGCTTTGTGCTGGGAGAGAAGCTGAGCCCTGATCAGGGGGCGGGGCTTCACTGACTAGGGGTCCTATAAAGGTAGGAGCCAGTCAGACAGCGGCACAGGAGCTAGCAAACAGAGCTGTAAGCAGGGCAGTTTGAGTGGGAGTTCTGTTGGAGGAGAAGGTATTTGTGTGGTTTTTTGTATTGGTAGTATCTGTATGTTTATTGGTTTGGCGGGGCTTTGTGCTTGGAGAGAAGCTGAGCCCTGATTAGGGGGCGGGGCTTCACTGACTAGGGGTCCTATAAAGGGAGCAGCCAGTCAGGCAGCGGCACAGACAGCTGCAGCGGCACAGGAGCTAGCAAACAGAGCTGTAAACAGGGGAATTTGAGTGGGAGTTCTGCTGGAGGAGAAGGTATTTGTGTGTGTTTGGTTTTGTATTGGTGGTATCTGTATGTGTAGAGGCTTGTAGGGGCTTTGTACTGGGAGAGAAGCTGAGCCCTGATTAGGGGGCGGGGCTTCACTGACTAGGGGTCCTATAAAGGTAGGAGCCAGTCAGACAGCGGCACAGCAGATAGCAAAGAGAGCTGTAAGCAGGGGAGTTTGAGTGGGAGTTCTGTTGGAGGAGAAGGTATTTGTGTGTTTTTTTGTATTGGTAGTATCTGTATGTGTAGAGGCTTGGAGGGGCTTTGTGCTGGGAGAGAAGCTGAGCCCTGATTAGGGGGCGGGGATTAACTGAGTAGGGGTCCTATAATGGTAGCAGCCAGTCAGGCAGCGGCACAGACAGCTGCAGCGGCACAGGAGCTAGCAAACAGAGCTGTAAACAGGGGAGTTTGAGTGGGAGTTCTGTTGGAGGAGATGGTATTTGTGTGTGTTTGGTTTTGTATTGGTAGTATCTGTATGTGTATTGGTTTGGCGGGGCTTTGTGCTTGGAGAGAAGCTGAGCACTGATTAGGGGGCGGGGCTTCACTGACTAGGGGTCCTATAAATGTAGGAGCCAGTCAGGCAGCGGCACAGGAGCTAGCAAACAGTGCTGTGAACAGGGGAGTTTGAGTGGCAGTTCTGTTGGAGGAGAAGGTATTTGTGTGTGTTTTTGTATTGGTAGTATCTGTATGTGTAGAGGCTTGGAGGGGCTTTGTGCTGGGAGAGAAGCTGAGCCCTGATTAGGGGGCGGGGCTTCACTGACTAGGGGTCCTATAAAGGTAGCAGCCAGTCAGGCAGCGGCACAGGAGCTAGCAAACAGTGCTGTGAACAGGGGAGTTTGAGTGGCAGTTCTGTTGGAGGAGAAGGTATTTGTGTGTGTTTGGTTTTGCATTGGTAGTATCTGTATGTGTAGAGGCTTGGAGGGGCTTTGTGCTGGGAGAGAAGCTGAGCCCTGATTAGGGGGCGGGGCTTCACTGACTAGGGGTCCTATAATGGTAGCAGCCAGTCAGGCAGCGGCACAGGAGCTAGCAAACAGAGCTGTGAACAGGGGAGTCTGAGTGGGAGTTCTGTTGGAGGAGAAGGTATTTGTGTGTGTTTGGTTTTGTATTGGTAGTATCTGTATGTGTAGAGGCTTGGAGGGGCTTTGTGCTGGGAGAGAAGCTGAGCCCTGATTAGGGGGCGGGGCTTCACTGACTAGGGGTCCTATAAAGGTAGCAGCCAGTCAGGCAGCGGCACAGACAGCTGCTGCGGCACAGGAGCTAGCAAACAGAACTGTAAACAGGGGAGTTTGAGTGGGAGTTCTGTTGGAGGAGAAGTTATTTTTGTGTGTGTTTGGTTTGGATTGGTAGTATCTGTATTTGCAGGGGCTTTGTGCTTGGAGAGAAGCTGAGCACTGATTAGGGGGCGGGGCTTCACTGACTAGGGGTCCTATAAATGTAGGAGCCAGTCAGGCAGCGGCACAGGAGCTAGCAAACAGTGCTGTGAACAGGGGAGTTTGAGTGGCAGTTCTGTTGGAGGAGAAGGTATTTGTGTGTGTTTGGTTTTGCATTGGTAGTATCTGTATGTGTAGAGGCTTGGAGGGGCTTTGTGCTGGGAGAGAAGCTGAGCCCTGATTAGGGGGCGGGGCTTCACTGACTAGGGGTCCTATAAAGGTAGCAGCCAGTGAGGCAGCGGCACAGGAAGCTGCAGCGGCACAGGAGCTAGCAAACAGAACTGTAAACAGGGGAGTTTGAGTGGGAGTTCTGCTGGAGGAGAAGGTATTTGTGTGTGTTTGGTTTTGCATTGGTAGTATCTGTATGTGTAGAGGCTTGGAGGGGCTTTGTGCTGGGAGAGAAGCTGAGCCCTGATTAGGGGGCGGGGCTTCACTGACTAGGGGTCCTATAAAGGTAGCAGCCAGTCAGGCAGCGGCACAGGAGCTAGCAAACAGAGCTGTGAACAGGGGAGTTTGAGTGGGAGTTCTGTTGGAGGAGAATGTATTTGTGTGTGTTTTTGTATTGGTAGTATCTGTATGTGTAGAGGCTTGGAGGGCTAGGTGCTGGGAGAGAAGCTGAGCCCTGATTAGGGGGCAGGACTTGACTGACTAGGGGTCCTATAAAGGTAGCAGCCAGTCAGGCAGCGGCACAGACAGCTGCAGCGGCACAGGAGCTAGCAAACAGAGCTGTAAACAGGGGAGTTTGAGTGGGAGTTCTGTTGGAGGAGAAGGTATTTGTGTGTGTTTGGTTTTGTATTGGTAGTATCTGTATGTGTATTGGTTTGGCGGGGCTTTGTGCTTGGAGAGAAGCTGAGCACTGATTAGGGGGCGGGGCTTCACTGACTAGGGGTCCTATAAAGGTAGCAGCCAGTCAGGCAGCGGAACAGACAGCTGCAGCGGCACAGGAGCTAGCAAACAGAGCTGTAAACAGGGGAGTCTGAGTGGGAGTTCTGTTGGAGGAGAAGGTATTTGTGTGTGTTTGGTTTGGATTGGTAGTACCTGTATGTGTAGGGGCTTTGTGCTGGGAGAGAAGCTGAGCCCTGATTAGGGGGCGGGGCTTCACTGACTAGGGGTCCTATGAAGGTAGCAGCCAGTCAGGCAGCGGCATGGACAGCTGCAGCGGCACAGGAGCTAGCAAACAGAGCTTTAAAAAGGTGAGTTTGAGTGGGAGTTCTGTTGGAGGAGAAGGTATTTGTGTGTCTGGTTTTGTATTGGTAGTATCTGTATGTGTAGAGGCTTGGAGGGGCTTTGTGCTGGGACAGAAGCTGAGCCCTGATTAGGACACGGGGCTTCCCTGACTAGGGGTCCTATGAAGGTAGCAGCCAGTCAGGCAGCGGCACAGACAGCTGCAGCGGCACAGGAGCAAGCAAACAGAGATGTAAACAGGGGAGTTTGAGTGGGAGTTCTGTTGGAGGAGAAGGTATTTGTGTGTGTTTGGTTTGGATTGGTAGTACCTGTATGTGTAGGGGCTTTGTGCTGGGAGAGAAGCTGAGCCCTGATGAGGGGGCGGGGCTTCACTGACTAGGGGTCCTATGAAGGTAGCAGCCAGTCAGGCAGCGGCACAGACGGCTGCAGCCGCACAGGAGCTAGCAAACAGAGCTTTAAAAAGGGGAGTTTGAGTTGGAGTTCTGTTGGAGGAGAAGATATTTCTGTGTGTTTGGTTTTGTATTGGTAGTATCTGTATGTGTAGGGGCTTTGTGCTGGGAGAGAAGCTGAGCCCTGATTAGGGGGCGGGGCTTCACTGACTAGGGGTCCTATAAAGGTAGGAGCCAGTCAGACAGCGGCACAGGAGCTAGCAAACAGAGCTGTAAGCAGGGCAGTTTGAGTGGGAGTTCTGTTGGAGGAGAAGGTATTTGTGTGGTTTTTTGTATTGGTAGTATCTGTATGTTTATTGGTTTGGCGGGGCTTTGTGCTTGGAGAGAAGCTGAGCCCTGATTAGGGGGCGGGGCTTCACTGACTAGGGGTCCTATAAAGGGAGCAGCCAGTCAGGCAGCGGCACAGACAGCTGCAGCGGCACAGGAGCTAGCAAACAGAGCTGTAAACAGGGGAATTTGAGTGGGAGTTCTGCTGGAGGAGAAGGTATTTGTGTGTGTTTGGTTTTGTATTGGTGGTATCTGTATGTGTAGAGGCTTGTAGGGGCTTTGTACTGGGAGAGAAGCTGAGCCCTGATTAGGGGGCGGGGCTTCACTGACTAGGGGTCCTATAAAGGTAGGAGCCAGTCAGACAGCGGCACAGCAGATAGCAAAGAGAGCTGTAAGCAGGGGAGTTTGAGTGGGAGTTCTGTTGGAGGAGAAGGTATTTGTGTGTTTTTTTGTATTGGTAGTATCTGTATGTGTAGAGGCTTGGAGGGGCTTTGTGCTGGGAGAGAAGCTGAGCCCTGATTAGGGGGCGGGGATTAACTGAGTAGGGGTCCTATAATGGTAGCAGCCAGTCAGGCAGCGGCACAGACAGCTGCAGCGGCACAGGAGCTAGCAAACAGAGCTGTAAACAGGGGAGTTTGAGTGGGAGTTCTGTTGGAGGAGATGGTATTTGTGTGTGTTTGGTTTTGTATTGGTAGTATCTGTATGTGTATTGGTTTGGCGGGGCTTTGTGCTTGGAGAGAAGCTGAGCACTGATTAGGGGGCGGGGCTTCACTGACTAGGGGTCCTATAAATGTAGGAGCCAGTCAGGCAGCGGCACAGGAGCTAGCAAACAGTGCTGTGAACAGGGGAGTTTGAGTGGCAGTTCTGTTGGAGGAGAAGGTATTTGTGTGTGTTTTTGTATTGGTAGTATCTGTATGTGTAGAGGCTTGGAGGGGCTTTGTGCTGGGAGAGAAGCTGAGCCCTGATTAGGGGGCGGGGCTTCACTGACTAGGGGTCCTATAAAGGTAGCAGCCAGTCAGGCAGCGGCACAGGAGCTAGCAAACAGTGCTGTGAACAGGGGAGTTTGAGTGGCAGTTCTGTTGGAGGAGAAGGTATTTGTGTGTGTTTGGTTTTGCATTGGTAGTATCTGTATGTGTAGAGGCTTGGAGGGGCTTTGTGCTGGGAGAGAAGCTGAGCCCTGATTAGGGGGCGGGGCTTCACTGACTAGGGGTCCTATAATGGTAGCAGCCAGTCAGGCAGCGGCACAGGAGCTAGCAAACAGAGCTGTGAACAGGGGAGTTTGAGTGGCAGTTCTGTTGGAGGAGAAGGTATTTGTGTGTGTTTTTGTATTGGTAGTATCTGTATGTGTAGAGGCTTGGAGGGGCTTTGTGCTGGGAGAGAAGCTGAGCCCTGATTAGGGGGCGGGGCTTCACTGACTAGGGGTCCTATAAAGGTAGCAGCCAGTCAGGCAGCGGCACAGACAGCTGCTGCGGCACAGGAGCTAGCAAACAGAACTGTAAACAGGGGAGTTTGAGTGGGAGTTCTGTTGGAGGAGAAGTTATTTTTGTGTGTGTTTGGTTTGGATTGGTAGTATCTGTATTTGCAGGGGCTTTGTGCTTGGAGAGAAGCTGAGCACTGATTAGGGGGCGGGGCTTCACTGACTAGGGGTCCTATAAATGTAGGAGCCAGTCAGGCAGCGGCACAGGAGCTAGCAAACAGTGCTGTGAACAGGGGAGTTTGAGTGGCAGTTCTGTTGGAGGAGAAGGTATTTGTGTGTGTTTGGTTTTGCATTGGTAGTATCTGTATGTGTAGAGGCTTGGAGGGGCTTTGTGCTGGGAGAGAAGCTGAGCCCTGATTAGGGGGCGGGGCTTCACTGACTAGGGGTCCTATAAAGGTAGCAGCCAGTCAGGCAGCGGCACAGGAAGCTGCAGCGGCACAGGAGCTAGCAAACAGAACTGTAAACAGGGGAGTTTGAGTGGGAGTTCTGCTGGAGGAGAAGGTATTTGTGTGTGTTTGGTTTTGCATTGGTAGTATCTGTATGTGTAGAGGCTTGGAGGGGCTTTGTGCTGGGAGAGAAGCTGAGCCCTGATTAGGGGGCGGGGCTTCACTGACTAGGGGTCCTATAAAGGTAGCAGCCAGTCAGGCAGCGGCACAGGAGCTAGCAAACAGAGCTGTGAACAGGGGAGTTTGAGTGGGAGTTCTGTTGGAGGAGAAGGTATTTGTGTGTGTTTTTGTATTGGTAGTATCTGTATGTGTAGAGGCTTGGAGGGCTAGGTGCTGGGAGAGAAGCTGAGCCCTGATTAGGGGGCAGGACTTCACTGACTAGGGGTCCTATAAAGGTAGCAGCCAGTCAGGCAGCGGCACAGACAGCTGCAGCGGCACAGGAGCTAGCAAACAGAGCTGTAAACAGGGGAGTTTGAGTGGGAGTTCTGTTGGAGGAGAAGGTATTTGTGTGTGTTTGGTTTTGTATTGGTAGTATCTGTATGTGTATTGGTTTGGCGGGGCTTTGTGCTTGGAGAGAAGCTGAGCACTGATTAGGGGGCGGGGCTTCACTGACTAGGGGTCCTATAAAGGTAGTAGCCAGTCAGGCAGCGGCACAGGAGCTAGCAAACAGAGCTGTGAACAGGGGAGTTTGAGTGGCAGTTCTGTTGGAGGAGAAGGTATTTGTGTGTGTTTTTGTATTGGTAGTATCTGTATGTGTAGAGGCTTGGAGGGGCTTTGTGCTGGGAGAGAAGCTGAGCCCTGATTAGGGGGCGGGGCTTCACTGACTAGGGGTCCTATAAAGGTAGCAGCCAGTCAGGCAGCGGAACAGACAGCTGCAGCGGCACAGGAGCTAGCAAACAGAGCTGTAAACAGGGGAGTCTGAGTGGGAGTTCTGTTGGAGGAGAAGGTATTTGTGTGTGTTTGGTTTTGTATTGGTAGTATCTGTATGTGTAGAGGCTTGGAGGGGCTTTGTGCTGGGAGAGAAGCTGAGCCCTGATTAGGGGGCGGGGCTTCACTGACTAGGGGTCCTATAAAGGTAGCAGCCAGTCAGGCAGCGGCACAGACAGCTGCTGCGGCACAGGAGCTAGCAAACAGAACTGTAAACAGGGGAGTTTGAGTGGGAGTTCTGTTGGAGGAGAAGTTATTTTTGTGTGTGTTTGGTTTGGATTGGTAGTATCTGTATTTGCAGGGGCTTTGTGCTGGGAGAGAAGCTGAGCCCTGATTAGGGGGCGGGGCTTCACTGACTAGGGGTCCTATGAAGGTAGCAGCCAGTCAGGCAGCGGCACGGACAGCTGCAGCGGCACAGGAGCTAGCAAACAGAGCTTTAAAAAGGGGAGTTTGAGTGGGAGTTCTGTTGGAGGAGAAGTTATTTGTGTGTGTGTTTGGTTTTGTATTGGTAGTATCTGTATTTGCAGGGGCTTTGTGCTGGGAGAGAAGCTGAGCCCTGATTAGGGGGCGGGGCTTCACTGACTAGGGGACCTATGAAGGTAGCAGCGAGTCAGGCAGCGGCACAGACAGCTGCAGTGGCACAGGAGCTAGCAAACAGAGCTGTAAACAGGGGAGTTTGAATGGGAGTTCTGTTGGAGGAGAAGGTATTTGTGTGGTTTTTTGTATTGGTAGTATCTGTATGTGTAGAGGCTTGGAGGGGCTTTGTGCTGGGAGAGAAGCTGAACCCTGATTAGGGGGCGGGGCTTCACTGACTAGGGGTCCTATAAAGGTAGCAGCCAGTCAGGCAGCGGCACAGGAGCTAGCAAACAGTGCTGTGAACAGGGGAGTTTGAGTGGGACTTCTGTTGGAGGAGAAGGTATTTGTGTGTGTTTGGTTTTGCATTGGTAGTATCTGTATGTGTAGAGGCTTGGAGGGGCTTTGTGCTGGGAGAGAAGCTGAGCCCTGATTAGGGGGCGGGGCTTCACTGACTAGGGGTCCTATGAAGGTAGCAGCCAGTCAGGCAGCGGCACAGACAGCTGCAGCGGCTCAGGAGCTAGCAAACAGCTGTAAACAGGGGAGTATGAGTGGGAGTGATGTTGGAGAAGGTATTTGTGTGTGTTTGGTTTTGTATTGGTAGTTTCTGTATGTGTAGAGGCTTGGAGGGGCTTTGTGCTGGGAGAGAAGCTGAGCCCTCATTAGCGGGCGGGGCTTCACTGACTAGGGGTCTTGTAAAGGGAGCAGCCAGTCAGGCAGCGGCACAGACAGCTGCAGCGGCACAGGAGCTAGCAAACAGAGCTGTAAAGAGGGGAGTTTGAGTGGGAGTTCTGTTGGAGGAGAACGTATGTGTACGTATTTGGTTTTGTATTGGTAGTATCTGTATTTGCAGGGGCTTTGTGCTGGGAGAGAAGCTGAGCCCTGATTAGGGGGCGGGGCTTCACTGACTAGGGGTCCTATAAAGGTACCAGCCAGTCAGGCAGCGGCACAGGAGCTAGCAAACAGAGCTGTGAACAGGGGAGTTTGAGTGGGAGTTCTGTTGGAGGAGAAGGTATTTGTGTGTGTTTTTGTATTGGTAGTATCTGTATGTGTAGAGGCTTGGAGGGCTAGGTGCTGGGAGAGAAGCTGAGCCCTGATTAGGGGGCGGGACTTCACTGTCTAGGGGTCCTATAAAGGGAGCAGCCAGTCAGGCAGCGGCACAGGAGCTAGCAAACAGAGCTGTAAAGAGGGGAGTTTGAGTGGCAGTTCTGTTGGAGGAGAAGGTATTTGTGTGTGTTTTTGTATTGGTATTATCTGTATGTGTAGAGGCTTGGAGGGGCTTTGTGCTGGGAGAGAAGCTGGGCCCTGATTAGGGGGCGGGGCTTCACTGACTAGGGGTCCTATAAAGGGAGCAGCCAGTCAGGCAGCGGCACAGGAGCTAGCAAACAGAGCTGTGAACAGGGGAGTTTGAGTGGCAGTTCTGTTGGAGGAGAAGGTATTTGTGTGTGTTTTTGTATTGGTATTATCTGTATGTGTAGAGGCTTGGAGGGGCTTTGTGCTGGGAGAGAAGCTGAGCCCTGATTAGGGGGCGGGGCTCCACTGACTAGGGGACCTATCAAGGTAGCAGCGAGTCAGGCAGCGGCACAGACAGCTGCAGTGGCACAGGAACTAGCAAACAGAGCTGTCAACAGGGGAGTTTGAGTGAGAGTTCTGTTGGAGGAGAACGTATGTGTACGTATTTGGTTTTGTATTGGTGGTATCTGTATGTGTAGGGGTTTTGTGCTGGGAGAGAAGCTGAGCCCTGATTAGGGGGCGGGGCTTCACTGACTAGGGGTCCTATAAAGGGAGCAGCCAGTCAGGCAGCGGCACAGACAGCTGCAGCGGCACAGGAGCTAGCAAACAGAGCTGTAAACAGGGGAGTTTGAGTGGGAGTTCTGTTGGAGGAGAATTTATTTGTGTGTGTTTGGTTTTGTATTGGTGGTATCTGTATGTGTAGAGGCTTGTTGGGGCTTTGTACTGGGAGAGAAGCTGAGCCCTGATTAGGGGGCGGGGCTTCACTGACTAGGGGTCCTTTGAAGGTAGCAGCCAGTCAGGCAGCGGCACAGACAGCTGCAGCGGCACAGGAGCTAGCAAACAGAGCTGTAAACAGGGGAGTTTGAGTGCGAGGTCTGTTGGAGGAGAAGGTATTTATGTGTGTTTGGTTTGGATTGGTAGTACCTGTATGTGTAGGGGCTTTGTGTTGGGAGAGAAGCTGAGTCCTGATTAGGGGGCGGGGCTTCACTGACTAGGGGTCCTATGAAGGTAGCAGCCAGTCAGGCAGCGGCACAGACAGCTGCAGCGGCACAGGAGCTAGCAAACAGAGCTTTAAAAAGGGGAGTTTGAGTGGGAGTTCTGTTGGAGGAGAAGGTATTTGTGTGGTTTTTTGTATTGGTAGTATCTGTATGTGTAGAGGCTTGGAGGGGCTTTGTGCTGGGAGAGAACCTGAGCCCTGATTAGGGGGCGGGGCTTAACTGAGTAGGGGTCCTATAATGGTCGCAGCCAGTCAGGCAGCGGCACAGACAGCTGCAGCGGCACAGGAGCTAGCAAACAGAACTGTAAACAGGGGAGTTTGAGTGGGAGTTCTGTTGGAGGAGATGGTATTTGCGTGTGTTTGGTTTTGTATTGGTAGTATCTGTATGTGTATTTGTTTGGCGGGCTTTGTGCTTGAGGAGAAGCTGAACCCTGATTAGGGGGCGGGGCTTCACTGACTAGGGGTCCTATAAAGGTAGCAGCCAGTCAGGCAGCGGCACAGGAGCTAGCAAACAGTGCTGTGAACAGGGGAGTTTGAGTGGGACTTCTGTTGGAGGAGAAGGTATTTGTGTGTGTTTTTGTATTGGTAGTATCTGTATGTGTAGAGGCTTGGAGGGGCTTTGTGCTGGGAGAGAAGCTGAGCACTGATTAGGGGCGGGGCTTCCCTGACTAGGTGTCCTGTGAAGGTAGCAGCCTGTCAGGCAGCGGCACAGACAGCTGCAGCGGCACAGGAGCTAGCAAACAGAGGTGTAAACAGGGGAGTTTGAGTGGGAGTTCTGTTGGAGGAGAAGGTATTTGTGTGTGTTTGGTTTTGTATTGGTAGTATCTGTATGTGTAGAGGCTTGGAGGGGCTTTGTGCTGGGAGAGAAGCTGAGCCCTGATTAGAAGGTGGGGCTTCACTGACTAGGGGTCCTATAAAGGGAGCAGCCAGTCAGGCAGCGGCACAGGAGCTAGCAAACAGAGGTGTAAACAGGGGAGTTTGAGTGGGAGTTCTGTTGGAGGAGAAGGTATTTGTGTGTGTGTGTTCGGTTTTGTATTGGTAGTATCTGTATGTGTAGGGGCTTTGTGCTGGGAGAGAAGCTGAGCCCTGATTAGGGGGCGGGGCTTCACTGACTAGGGGTCTTGTAAAGGGAGCAGCCAGTCAGGCAGCGGCACAGACAGCTGCAGCGGCACAGGAGCTAGCAAACAGAGCTGTAAACAGGGGAGTTTGAGTGGGAGTTCTGTTGGAGGAGAACGTATGTGTACGTATTTGGTTTTGTATTGGTAGTATCGGTATTTGCAGGGGCTTTGTGCTGGGAGAGAAGCTGAGCCCTGATTAGGGGGCGGGGCTCCACTGACTAGGGGACCTATCAAGGTAGCAGCGAGTCAGGCAGCGGCACAGACAGCTGCAGTGGCACAGGAACTAGCAAACAGAGCTGTCAACAGGGGAGTATGAGTGGGAGTGATGTTGGAGGAGAAGGTATTTGTGTGTGTTTGGTTTTGTATTGGTGGTATCTGTATGTGTAGAGGCTTGGAGGGGCTTTGTGTTGGGAGAGAAGCTGAGCCCTGATTAGGGGTCGGGGCTTCCCTGACTAGGTGTCCTATGAAGGTAGCAGCCAGTCAGGCAGCGGCACAGACAGCTGCAGCGGCACAGGAGCTAGCAAACAGAGCTGTAAACAGGGGAGTTTGAGTGGGAGTTCTGTTGGAGGAGTATGTATTTTGTTTGTTCGGTTTTGTATTGGTAGTATCTGTATGTGTAGGGGCTTTGTGCTGGGAGAGAAGCTGAGCCCTGATTAGGGGGCGGGGCTTCACTGACTAGGGGTCCTATAAAGGTAGCAGCCAGTCAGGCAGCGGCACAGGAGCTAGCAAACAGTGCTGTGAACAGGGGAGTATGAGGTGCAGTTCTGTTGGAGGAGAAGGTATTTGTGTGTGTTTTTGTATTGGTAGTATCTGTATGTGTAGAGGCTTGGAGGGGCTAGGTGCTGGGAGAGAAGCTGAGCCCTGATTAGGGGGCGGGGCTTCACTGACTAGGGGTCCTATAAAGGTAGCAGCCAGTCAGGCAGCGGAACAGACAGCTGCAGCGGCACAGGAGCTAGCAAACAGAGCTGTAAACAGGGGAGTTTGAGTGGGAGTTCTGTTGGAGGAGAAGGTATTTGTGTGTGTTTGGTTTTGTATTGGTAGTATCTGTATGTGTAGAGGCTTGGAGGGGCTTTGTGCTGGGAGAGAAGCTGAGCCCTGATTAGGGGGTTGGGCTTCACTGACTACGGGTCCTATAAAGGTAGCAGCCAGTCAGGCAGCGGCACAGGAGCTAGGAAACAGAGCTGTGAACAGGGGAGTTTGAGTGGGAGTTCTGTTGGAGGAGAAGGTATTTGTGTGTGTTTTTGTATTGGTAGTATCTGTATGTGTAGAGGCTTGGAGGGGCTTTGTGCTGGGAGAGAAGCTGAGCCCTCATTAGGGGGCGGGGCTTCACTGACTAGGGGTCCTATAAAGGGAGCAGCCAGTCAGGCAGCGGCGCAGGAGCTAGCAAACAGAGGTGTAAACAGGGGAGTTTGAGTGGGAGTTCTGTTGGAGGAGAAGGTATTTGTGGGTGTTTGGTTTTGTATTTTTAGTATCTGTATGTGTAGGGGCTTTGGGCTGGGAGAGAAGCTGAGCCCTGATTAGGGGGCGGGGAGTCACTGACTAGGGGTCCTATAAAGGTAGGAGCCAGTCAGGCAGCGGCACAGGAGCTAGCAAACAGAGCTGTAAACAGGGGAGTTTGAGTGTGAGTTCCGTTGGAGGAGAAGGTATTTGTGTGTGTTGGGTTTTGTATTGGTAGTATCTGTATGTGTATAGGCTTGGAGGGGCTTTGTGCTGGGACAGAAGCTGAGCCCTGATTAGGGCGCGGGGCTTCCCTGACTAGGGGTCCTATGAAGGTAGCAGCCAGTCAGGCAGCGGCAAGGACAGCTGCTGCGGCACAGGAGCTAGCAAACAGAACTGTAAACAGGGGAGTTTGAGTGGGAGTTCTGTTGGAGGAGAAGGTATTTGTGTGTGTTTGGTTTGGATTGGTAGTACCTGTATGTGTAGGGGCTTTGTGCTGGGAGAGAAGCTGAGTCCTGATTAGGGGGCGGGGCTTCACTGACTAGGGGTCCTATGAAGGTAGCAGCCAGTCAGGCAGCGACACAGACAGCTGCAGCGGCACAGGAGCTAGCAAACAGAGCTTTAAAAAGCGGAGTTTGAGTGGGAGTTCTGTTGGAGGAGATGGTATTTGTGTGTGTTTGGTTTTGTATTGGTAGTATCTGTATGTGTATTGGTTTGGCGGGGCTTTGTGCTTGGAGAGAAGCTGAGCCCTGATTAGGGGGCGGGGCTTCACTGACTAGGGGTCCTATAAAGGTAGCAGCCAGTCAGGCAGCGGAACAGACAGCTGCAGCGGCACAGGAGCTAGCAAACAGAGGTGTAAACAGGGGAGTTTGAGTGGGAGTTCTGTTGGAGGAGAAGGTATTTGTGTGTGTTTTTGTATTGGTAGTATCTGTATGTGTAGAGGCTTGGAGGGGCTTTGTGCTGGGAGAGAAGCTGAGCCCTGATTAGGGGGCGGGGCTTCACTGACTAGGGGTCCTATAAAGGGAGCAGCCAGTCAGGCAGCGGCACAGGAGCTAGCAAACAGAGGTGTAAACAGGGGAGTTTCAGTGGGAGTTCTGTTGGAGGAGAAGGTATTTGTGTGTGTTTGGTTTTGTATTGGTAGTATCTGTATGTGTATTGGTTTGGCGGGGCTTTGTGCTTGGAGAGAAGCTGAGCCCTGATTAGGGGGCGGGGCTTGACTGACTAGGGGTCCTATAAAGTTAGCAGCCAGTCAGGCAGCGGAACAGACAGCTGCAGTGGCGCAGGAGCTAGGAAACAGCGCTGTAAACAGGGGAGTTTGAGTGGGAGTTCTGTTGGAGGAGAAGGTATTTGTGTGTGTTTTTGTATTGGTAGTATCTGTATGTGTATAGGTGTGAAGGGGCTTTGTGCTGGGAGAGAAGCTGAGCCCTGATTACGGGGCGGGGCTTCACTGACTAGGGGTCCTATAAAGGTAGCAGCCAGTCAGGCAGCGGCACAGGAGCTAGCAAACAGAGCTGTAAACAGGGGAGTTTGAGTGGGAGTTCTGTTGGAGGAGAAGGTATTTGTGTGTTTTTTTGTATTGGTAGTATATGTATGTGTAGAGGCTTGGAGGGGCTTTGTGCTGGGAGAGAAGCTGAGCCCTGATCAGGGGGCGGGGCTTCACTGACTAGGGGTCCTATAAAGGTAGGAGCCAGTCAGGCAGCGGCACAGGAGCTAGCAAACAGAGCTTTTAACAGGGGAGTTTGAGTGGGAGTTCTGTTGGAGGAGAAGGTATTTGTGTGTGTTTGGTTTTGTATTGGTAGTATCTGTATGTGTAGAGGCTTGGAGGGGCTTTGTCCTGGGAGAGAAGCTGGGCCCTGATTAGGGGGCGGGGCTTCACTGACTAGGGGTCCTATAAAGGGACCAGCCAGTCAGGCAGCGGCACAGACAGCTGCAGTGGCACAGGAGCTAGCAAACAGAGCTGTAAACAGGGGAGTTTGAGTGGGAGTTCTGTTGGAGGAGAAGGTGTTTGTGTGTGTTTGGTTTTGTATTGGTATTATCTGTATGTGTAGAGGCTTGGAGGGGCTTTGTGCTGGGAGAGAAGCTGAGCCCTGATTAGGGGGCGGGGCTTCACTGACTAGGGGTCCTATAAAAGGAGCAGCCAGTCAGGCAGCGGCACAGACAGCTGCAGTGGCACAGGAGCTAGGAAACAGCGCTGTAAACAGGGGAGTTTGAGTGGGAGTTCTGTTGGAGGAGAAGGTATTTGTGTGTGTTTTTGTATTGGTAGTATCTGTATGTGTATAGGTTTGAAGGGGCTTTGTGCTGGGAGAGAAGCTGAGCCCTGATTACGGGGCGGGGCTTCACTGACTAGGGGTCCTATAAAGGTAGGAGCCAGTCAGGCAGCGGCACAGGAGCTAGCAAACAGAGCTGTAAACAGGGGAGTTTGAGTGGGAGTTCTGTTGGAGGAGATGGTATTTGTGTGTGTTAGGTTTTGTATTGGTAGTATCTGTGTGTGTAGAGGCTTGGAGGGGCTTTGTGCTGGGAGAGAAGCTGAGCCCTGATTAGGGGGCGGGGCTTCACTGACTAGGGGTCCTATAAAGGTAGCAGCCAGTCAGGCAGCGGCTAAGACAGCTGCAGCGGCACAGGAGCTAGCAAACAGAGCTGTAAACAGGGGAGTTTGAGTGGGAGTTCTGTTGGAGGAGAAGGTATTTGTGTGTGTTCTTGTATTGGTAGTATCTGTATGTGTAGAGGCTTGGAGAGGGTAGGTGCTGGGAGAGAAGCTGAGCCCTGATTAGGGGGCGGGGCTTCACTGACTAGGGGTCCTATAAAGGTAGCAGCCAGTCAGGCATCGGCACAGACAGCTGCAGTGGCACAGGACCTAGCAACCAGAGCTGTAAACAGGGGAGTTTGAGTGAGAGTTCTGTTGGAGGAGAAGGTATTTGTGTGTGTTTGGTTTTGTATTGGTAGTATCTGTATGTGTAGGGGCTTTGTGCTGGGAGAGAAGCTGAGCCCTGATTAGGGGGCGGGGCTTCACTGACTAGGGGTCCTATAAAGGTAGCAGCCAGTCAGGCAGCGGCACAGGAGCTAGCAAACAGAGCTGTAAGCAGGGGAGTTTGAGTGGGAGTTCTGTTGGAGGAGAAGGTATTTGTGTGTGTTTTTGTATTGGTAGTATCTGTATGTGTAGAGGCTTGGAGGGGCTAGGTGCTGGGAAAGAAGCTGAGCCCTGATTAGGGGGCGGGGCTTCACTGACTAGGGGTCCTATAAAGGTAGCAGCCAGTCAGGCATCGGCACAGACAGCTGCAGCGGCACAGGAGCTAGCAAACAGAGCTGTAAACAGGGGAGTTTGAGTGGGAGTTCTGTTGGAGGAGATGGTATTTGTGTGTGTTCGGTTTTGTATTGGTTTTTGTCTGTATGTGTATTGGTTTGGCAGGGCTTTGTGCTTGGAGAGAAGTTGAGCCCTGATAAGGGGGCGGGGCTTCACTGACTAGGGTTCCTATAAAGGTAGCAGCCAGTCAGGCAGCGGCTCAGACAGCTGCAGCGGCACAGGAGCTAGCAAACAGAGCTGTAAACAGGGGAGTTGGAGTGGGAGTTCTGTTGGAGGAGAAGGTATTTGTGTGTGTTTGGTTTTGTATTGTCAGTATCTGTATGTGCAGGGGCTTTGTGCTGGGAGAGAAGCTGAGCCCTGATTAGGGGGCGGTGCTTCCCTGACTAGGGGTCCTATAAAGGTAGCAGCCAGTCAGGCAGCGGCACAGGAGCTAGCAAACAGAGCTGTAAGCAGGGGAGTTTGAGTGGGAGTTCTGTTGGAGGAGAAGGTATTTGTGTGTTTTTTTGTATTGGTAGTATCTGTATGTGTAGAGGCTTGGAGGGGCTTTGTGCTGGGAGAGAAGCTGAGCCCTGATTAGGGGGCGGGGCTTCACTGACTTGGGGTCCTATAAAGGTAGCAGCCAGTCAGGCAGCGGCAGACAGCTGCAGCGGCACAGGAGCTAGCAAACAGAGGTGTAAACAGGGGAGTTTGTGTGGGAGTTCTGTTGGAGGGCAAGGTATTTGTGTGTGTTTGGTTTTGTATTGGTAGTATCTGTATGTGTAGAGGCTTGGAGGGGCTTTGTGCTGGGAGAGAAGCTGAGCCCTGATTAGGGGGCGGGGCTTCACTGACTAGGGGTCCTATAAAGGTAGCAGCCAGTCAGGCAGCGGCACAGCAGCTAGCAAACAGAGCTGTAAACAGGGGAGTTTGAGTGGGAGTTCTGTTGGAGGAGAAGGTGTTTGTGTGTGTTTTTGTATTGGTATTATCTGTATGTGTAGAGGCTTGGAGGGGCTTTGTGCTGGGAGAGAAGCTGAGCCCTGATTAGGGGGCGGGGCTTCACTGACTAGGGGTCCTATAAAAGGAGCAGCCAGTCAGGCAGCGGCACAGACAGCTGCAGCGGCACAGGAGCTAGCAAACAGAGCTGTAAAGAGGGGAGTTTGAGTGGGAGTTCTGTTGGAGGAGAAGGTATTTGTGTGTTTTTTTGTATTGGTAGTATCTGTATGTGTAGAGGCTTGGAGGGGCTTTGTGCTGGGAGAGAAGCTGAGCCCTGATTAGGGGGCGGGGCTTGACTGACTAGGGGTCCTATAAAGGTAGCAGCCAGTCAGGCAGCGGCTAAGACAGCTGCAGCGGCACAGGAGCTAGCAAACAGAGCTGTAAACCGGGGAGTTTGATTGGGAGTTCTGTTGGAGGAGAAGTTTTGTGTGTTTTTTTGTATTGGTAGTATCTGTATGTGTAGAGGCTTGGAGGGGCTTTGTGCTGGGAGAGAAGCTGAGCCCTGATTAGGGGGCGGGGCTTGACTGACTAGGGGTCCTATAAAGGTAGCAGCCAGTCAGGCAGCGGCTAAGACAGCTGCAGCGGCACAGGAGCTAGCAAACAGAGCTGTAAACCGGGGAGTTTGATTGGGAGTTCTGTTGGAGGAGAAGGTATTTGTGTGTTTTTTTTGTATTGGTAGTATCTGTATGTGTAGAGGTTTGGAGGGGCTAGGTGCTGGGACAGAAGCTGAGCCCTGATTAGGGGGCGGTGCTTCACTGACTAGGGGTCCTATAAAGGTAGCAGCCAGTCAGGCGTCGGCACAGACAGCTGCGTCGGCACAGGAGCTAGCAAACAGAGGTGTAAACAGGGGAGTTTGAGTGGGAGTTCTGTTGGAGGAGAAGGTATTTGTGTGTGTTTGGTTTTGTATTGGTAGTATCTGTATGTGTAGGGGCTTCGTGCTCGGAGAGAAGCTGAGCCCTGATTAGGGGGCGGGGCTTCACTGACTTGGGGTCCTATAAAGGTAGCAGCCAGTCAGGCAGCGGCACCGGAACTAGCAAACAGAGCTGTAAACAGGGGAGTTTGAGTGGGAGTTCTGTTGGAGGAAAAGGTATTTGTGTTTGTTCGGTTTTGTATTGGTAGTACCTGTATGTGTAAAGGCTTGGAGGGGCTAGGTGATGGGAGAGAAGCTGAGCCCGGATTAGGGGGGCGGGGCTTCACTGACTAGGGGTCCTATAAAGGTAGCAGCCAGTCAGGCATCGGCACAGACAGCTGCAGCGGCACAGGAGCTAGCAAAGAGAGCTGTAAACAGGGGAGTTTGAGTGGGAGTTCTGTTGGAGGAGAAGATATTTGTTTGTGTTTGGTTTTGTATTGTCAGTATCTGTATGTGGAGGGGCTTTGTGCTGGGAGAGAAGCTGAGCCCTGATTAGGGGGCGGGGCTTGACTGACTAGGGGTCCTATGAAGGTAGCAGCCAGTCAGGCAGCGGAACAGACAGCTGCAGTGGCACAGGAGCTAGCAAACAGAGCTTTAAACAGGGGAATTTGAGTGGGAGTTCTGTTGGAGGAAAAGGTATTTGTGTGTGTTTTTGTATTGGTATTATCTGTATGTGTAGAGGCTTGGAGGGGCTTTGTGCTGGGAGAGAAGCTGGGCCCTGATTAGGGGGCGGGGCTTCACTGACTAGGGTTCCTATAAAGGTAGCAGCCAGTCAGGCAGCGGAACAGACAGCTGCAGTGGCACAGGAGCTAGCAAACAGAGCTTTAAACAGGGGAATTTGAGTGGGAGTTCTGTTGGAGGAAAAGGTATTTGTGTGTGTTTTTGTATTGGTAGTATCTGTATGTGTAGAGGCTTGAAGGGGCTTTGTGCTGGGAGAGAAGATGAGCCCTGATTAGGGGGCGGCCTTCACTGACTAGGGGTCCTATAAAGTAGCAGCCAGTCAGGCAGCGGCACAGGAGCTAGCAAACAGAGCTGTAAACAGGGGAGTTTGAGTGGGAGTTCTGTTGGAGGAGAAGGTATTTGTGTGTGTTTTTGTATTGGTAGTATCTGTATGTGTAGAGGCTTTGATGGGCTAGGTGCTGGGAGAGAAGCTGAGCCCTGATTAGGGGGCGGGGCTTCACTGACTAGGGGTCCTATAAAGGTAGCAGCCAGTCAGGCAGCGGCACAGACAGCTACAGCGGCACAGGAGCTAGCAAACAGAGCTGTAAACAGGGGAGTTTGAGTGGGAGTTCTGTTGGAGGAGAAGATATTTGTTTGTGTTTGGTTTTGTATTGTCAGTATCTGTATGTGGAGGGGCTTTGTGCTGGGAGAGAAGCTGAGCCCTGATTAGGGGCGGGGCTTGACTGACTAGGGGTCCTATGAAGGTAGCAGCCAGTCAGGCAGTGGCACAGACAGCTGCAGCGGCACAGGAGCTAGCAAACAGAGCTTTAAAAAGGGGAGTTTGAGTGGGAGTTCTGTTGGAGGAGAAGGTATTTGTGTGTGTTTGGTTTTGTATTGGTAGTATCTGTATGTTTATTGGTTTGGCGGGGCTTTGTGCTTGGAGAGAATCTGAGCCCTGATTAGGGGGCGGGGCTTCACTGACTAGGGGTCCTATAAAGGTAGCAGCCAGTCAGGCAGCGGCACAGGAGCTAGCAAACAGTGCTGTGAACAGGGGAGTTTGAGTGGGAGTTCTGTTGGAGGAGAACGTATTTGTGTGTGTGTGTTTTTGTATTGGTATTATCTGTATGTGTAGAGGCTTGGAGGGGCTTTGTGCTGGGAGAGAAGCTGGGCCCTGATTAGGGGGCGGGGCTTCACTGACTAGGGGTCCTATAAAGGTAGCAGCCAGTCAGGCAGCGGCACAGACAGCTCAGCGGCACAGGAGCAAGCAAACAGAGCTGTAAACAGGGGAGTTTGAGTGGGAGTTCTGTTGGAGGAGAATGTATTTGTGTGTGTTCGGTTTTGTATTGGTAGAATCTGTATGTGTAAAGGCTTGGAGGGGCTTTGTGCTGGGAGAGAAGCTGAGCCCTGATTAGGGGGGCGGGGCTTCACTGACTAGGGGTCCTATAAAGGTAGCAGCCAGTCAGGCAGCGGCACATACAGCTGCAGTGGCACAGGAGCTAGCAAACAGAGCTGTAAAAAGGGGAGTTGTGTTGGAGGAGAAGGTATTTGTGTGTGTGTTTGGTTTTGTATTGGTAGTATCTGTATTTGCAGGGGCTTTGTGCTGGGAGAGAAGCTGAGCCCTGATTAGGGGCCGGGGCTTCACTGACTAGGGGTCCTATAAAGGTAGCAGCCAGTCAGGCAGCGGAACAGACAGCTGCAGTGGCACAGGAGCTAGCAAACAGAGCTGTAAACAGGGGAGTTTGAGTGGGAGTTCTGTTGGAGGAGAAGGTATTTGTGTGTGTTTTTGTACTGGTAGTACCTGTATGTGTAGAGGCTTGGAGGGGCTAGGTGCTGGGAGAGAAGCTGAGCCCTGATTAGGGGGCGGGGCTTCCCTGACTAGGGGTCCTATAAAGGTAGCAGCCAGTCAGGCAGCGGCACAGGAGCTAGCAAACAGAGCTGTAAACAGGGGAGTTTGAGTGGGAGTTCTGTTGGAGGAGATGGTATTTGTGTGTGTTTGGTTTTGTGTTGGTAGTATCTGTATGTGTAGAGGCTTGGAGGGGCTTTGTGCTGGGAGAGAAGCTGAGCCCTGATTACGGGGCGGGGCTTCACTGACTAGGGGTCCTACAAAGGTAGCAGCCAGTCAGGCAGCGGCACAGGAGCTAGCAAACAGAGCTGTAAACAGGGGAGTTTGAGTGGGAGTTCTGTTGGAGGAGATGGTATTTGTGTGTGTGTGTTTTTGTATTGGTATTATCTGTATGTGTAGAGGCTTGGAGGGGCTAGGTGCTGCGAGAGAAGCTGAACCGTGATTAGGGGGCGGGGCTTCACTGACTAGGGGTCCTATAAAGGTAGCAGCCAGTCAGGCAGCGGCACAGACAGCTGCAGTGGCACAGGAGCTAGCAAACAGAGCTGTGAACAGGGGAGTTTGAGTGGGAGTTCTGTTGGAGGAGAAGGTATTTCTGTGTGTTTGGTTTTGCATTGGTAGTATCTGTATGTGCAGGGGCTTTGTGCTGGGAGAGAAGCTGAGCCCTGATTAGGGGGCGGGGCTTCACTGACTAGGGGTCCTATAAAGGTACCAGCCAGTCAGGCAGCGGCACAGGAGCTAGCAAACAGAGCTGTAAACAGGGCAGTTTGAGTGGGAGTTCTGTTGGAGGAGAAGGTATTTGTGTGTTTTTTTGTATTGGTAGTATCTGTATATGTAGAGGCTTGGAGGGGCTTCGTGCTGGGAGAGAAGCTGAGCCCTGATCAGGGGGCGGGGCTTCACTGACTAGGGGTCCTATAAAGGTAGGAGCCAGTCAGGCAGCGGCACAGGAGCTAGCAAACAGTGCTGTAAGCAGGGGAGTTTGAGTGGGAGTTCTTTTGGAGGAGAAGATATTTGTGTGTTTTTTTGTATTGGTAGTATCTGTATATGTAGAGGATTGGAGGGGCTTCGTGCTGGGAGAGAAGCTGAGCCCTGATTAGGGGGCGGGGCTTCACTGACTAGGGGTCCTATAAAGCTAGCAGCCAGTCAGGCAGCGGCACAGGAGCTAGCAAACAGACCTGTAAACAGGGGAGTTTGAGTGGGAGTTCTGTTGGAGGAGAACGTATTTGTGTGTGTTTTTGTATTGGTATTATCTGTATGTGTAGAGGCTTGGAGGGGCTTTGTGCTGGGAGAGAAGCTGGGCCCTGATTAGGGGGCGGGGCTTCACTGACTAGGTGTCCTATAAAGGGAGCAGCCAGTCAGGCAGCGGCACAGACAGCTCAGCGGCACAGGAGCTAGCAAACAGAGCTGTAAACAGGGGAGTTTGAGTGGGAGTTCTGTTGGAGGAGATGGTATTTGTGTGTGTTTGGTTTTTTATTGGTAGTATCTGTATGTGTAGGGGTTTGGCGGGGCTTTGTGCTTGGAGAGAAGCTGAGCCCTGATTAGGGGGCGGGGCTTCACTGACTAGGGGTCCCATAAAGGTAGCAACCAGTCAGGCAGCGGAACAGACAGCTGCAGTGGCACAGGAGCTTGCAAACAGAGCTTTAAACAGGGGAATTTGAGTGGGAGTTCTGTTGGAGGAGAAGGTATTTGTGTGTGTTTTTGTATTGGTAGTATCTGTATGTGTAGAGGCTTGAAGGGGCTTTGTGCTGGAAGAGAAGCTGAGCCCTGATTAGGGGGCGGGGCTTCACTGACTAGGGGTCCCATAAAGGTAGCAGTCAGGCAGCGGCACAGGAGCTAGCAAACAGAGCTGTAAACAGGGGAGTTTGAGTGGGAGTTCTTTTGGAGGAGAAGGTATTTGTGTGTTTTTTTGTATTGGTAGTATCTGTATGTGTAGAGGCTTGGAGGGGCTTTGTGCTGGGAGAGAAGCTGAGCCCTGATTAGGGGGCGGGGCTTCACTGACTAGGGGTCCTATAAAGCTAGCAGCCAGTAAGGCAGCGGCACAGGAGCTAGCAAACAGAGCTGTAAACAGGGGAGTTTGAGTGGGAGTTCTTTTGGAGGAGAAGGTATTTGTGTGTTTTTTTGTATTGGTAGTATCTGTATGTGTAGAGGCTTGGAGGGGCTTTGTGCTGGGAGAGAAGCTGAGCCCTGATTAGGGGGCGGGGCTTCACTGACTACGGGTCCTATAAAGGTAGCAGCCAGTCAGGCAGCGGCACAGACAGCTGCAGCGGCACAGGAGGTAGCAAACAGAGCTCTAAACAGGGGAGTTTGAGTGGGAGTTGTGTTGGAGGAGAAGGTATTTGTGTGTGTTTTTGTATTGGTATTATCTGTATGTGTAGAGGCTTGGAGGGGCTTTGTGCTGAGAGAGAAGCTGGGCCCTGATTAGGGGGCGGGGCTTCACTGATTAGGGTTCCTAGAAAGGGAGCAGACAGTCAGGCAGCGGCACAGACAGCTGCAGTGGCACAGGAGCTAGCAAACAGAGCTGTAAAGAGGGGAGTTTGAGTGGGAGTTCTGTTGGAGGAGAAGGTATTTGTGTGTGTTTGGTTTTGTATTGGTAGTATCTGTATGTGTAGGGGCTTTGTGCTGGGAGAGAAACTGAGCCCTGATTAGGGGGCGGGGCTTCACTGACTAGGGGTCCTATAAAGGTAGCAGCCAGTCAGGCAGCGGCTAAGACAGATGCAGCGGCACAGGAGCTAGCAAACAGAGCTGTAAACAGGGGAGTTTGAGTCGGAGTTCTGTTGGAGGAGAAGGTATTTGTGTGTGTTCGGTTTGGTATTGGTAGTATCTGTATGTGTATTGGTTTGGCGGGGCTTTGTGCTTGGAGAGAAGCTGAGCCCTGATTAGGGGGCGGGGCTTCACTGACTAGGGTTCCTATAAAGGTAGCAGCCAGTCAGGCAGCGGAACAGACAGCTGCAGTGGCACAGGAGCTAGCAAACAGAGCTTTAAACAGGGGAATTTGAGTGGGAGTTCTGTTGGAGGAGAAGGTATTTGTGTGTGTTTTTGTATTGGTAGTATCTGTATGTGTAGAGGCTTGAAGGGGCTTTGTGCTGGGAGAGAAGCTGAGCACTGATTAGGGGGCGGGGCTTCACTGACTAGGGTTCCTATAAAGGTAGCAGCCAGTCAGGCAGCGGAACAGACAGCTGCAGTGGCACAGGAGCTAGCAAACAGAGCTGTAAACAGGGGAGTTTGAGTGGGAGTTGTGTTGGAGGAGAAGGTATTTGTGTGTGTTTTTGTATTGGTAGTATCTGTATGTGTAGAGGCTTGGAGGGGCTTTGTGCTGGGAGAGAAGCTGAACCCTGATTAGGGGGCGGGCCTTCACTGACTAGCGGTCCTATAAAGGTAGCAGCCAGTCAGGCAGCGGCACAGACAGCTGCAGCGGCACAGGAGCTAGCAAACAGAGCTCTAAACAGGGGAGTTTGAGTGGGAGTTCTGTTGGAGGAGAAGGTATTTGTGTGTGTTTGGTTTTGTATTGGTAGTATCTGTATGTGTAGAGGCTTGGAGGGGCTTTGTGCTGGGAGAGAAGCTGAGCCCTGATTAGGGGGCGGGGCTTCCCTGACTAGGGGTCCTATAAAGGTAGCAGCCAGTCAGGCAGCGGCACAGGAGCTAGCAAACAGAGCTTTAAACAGGGGAATTTGAGTGGGAGTTCTGTTGGAGGAGAAGGTATTTGTGTGTCTTTGGTTATGCATTGGTAGTATCTGTATGTGTAGAGGCTTGGAGGGGCTTTGTGCTGGGAGAGAAGCTGAGCCCTGATTAGGGGGCGGGGCTTCACTGACTACGGGTCCTATAAAGGTAGCAGCCAGTCAGGCAGCGGCACAGACAGCTGCAGTGGCACAGGAGCTAGCAAACAGAGCTGTAAAGAGGGGAGTTTGAGTGGGAGTTCTGTTGGAGGAGAAGGTATTTGTGTGTGTTTGGTTTTGTATTGGTAGTATCTGTATGTGTAGGGGCTTTGTGCTTGGAGAGAAGCTGAGCCCTGATTAGGGGGCGGGGCTTCACTGACTAGGGTTCCTATAAAGGTAGCAGCCAGTCAGGCAGCGGAACAGACAGCTGCAGTGGCACAGGAGCTAGCAAACAGAGCTTTAAACAGGGGAATTTGAGTGGGAGTTCTGTTGGAGGAGAAGGTATTTTTGTGTGTTTTTGTATTGGTATTATCTGTATGTGTAGAGGCTTGGAGGGGCTTTGTGCTGGGAGAGAAGCTGGGCCCTGATTAGGGGGCGGGGCTTCACTGATTAGGGGTCCTATAAAGCTAGCAGCCAGTCAGGCAGCGGCACAGGAGCTAGCAAACAGAGCTGTAAACAGGGGAGTTTGAGTGGGAGTTCTGTTGGAGGAGATGGTATTTGTGTGTGTTTGGTTTTGTATTGGTAGTATCTGTATGTGTAGAGGCTTGGAGGGGCTTTGTGCTGGGAGAGAAGCTGAGCCCTGATTAGGGGGCGGGGCTTCACTGACTAGGGGTCCTATAAAGGTAGCAGCCAGTCAATCAGCGGCACAGGAGCTAGCAAACAGAGCTGTAAACAGGGGAGTTTGAGTGGGAGTTCTGTTGGAGGAGATGGTATTTGTGTGTGTGTGTTTTTGTATTGGTATTATCTGTATGTGTAGAGGCTTGGAGGGGCTTTGTGCTGGGAGAGAAGCTGGGCCCTGATTAGGGGGCGGGGCTTCACTGATTAGGAGTCCTATAAAGGGAGCAGCCAGTCAGGCAGCGGCACAGACAGCTGCAGCGGCACAGGAGCTAGCAAACAGAGCTCTAAACAGGGGAGTTTGAGTGGGAGTTCTGTTGGAGGAGAAGGTATTTCTGTGTGTTTGGTTTTGCATTGGTAGTATCTGTATGTGCAGGGGCTTTGTGCTGGGAGAGAAGCTGAGCCCTGATTAGGGGGCGGGGCTTCACTGACTAGGGGTCCTATAAAGGTACCAGCCAGTCAGGCAGCGGCACAGGAGCTAGCAAACAGAGCTGTAAACAGGGCAGTTTGAGTGGGAGTTCTGTTGGAGGAGAAGGTATTTGTGTGTTTTTTTGTATTGGTAGTATCTGTATATGTAGAGGCTTGGAGGGGCTTCGTGCTGGGAGAGAAGCTGAGCCCTGATCAGGGGGCGGGGCTTCACTGACTAGGGGTCCTATAAAGGTAGGAGCCAGTCAGGCAGCGGCACAGGAGCTAGCAAACAGTGCTGTAAGCAGGGGAGTTTGAGTGGGAGTTCTGTTGGAGGAGAAGGTATTTGTGTGTTTTTTTGTGTTGGTAGTATCTGTATATGTAGAGGCTTGGAGGGGTTTTGTGCTGGGAGAGAAGCTGAGCCCTGATTAGGGGGCGGGGCTTCACTGATTAGGGGTCCTATAAAGCTAGCAGCCAGTCAGGCAGCGGCACAGGAGCTAGCAAACAGAGCTGTAAGCAGGAGAGTTTGAGTGGGAGTTCTTTTGGAGGAGAAGGTATTTGTGTGTTTTTTTGTATTGGTAGTATCTGTATGTGTAGAGGCTTGGAGGGGCTTTGTGCTGGGAGAGAAGCTGAACCCTGATTAGGGGGCGGGGCTTCACTGACTAGGGGTCCTATAAAGGTAGCAGCCAGTCAGGCAGCGGCACAGACAGCTGCAGCGGCACAGGAGCTAGCAAACAGAGCTCTAAACAGGGCAGTTTGAGTGGGAGTTCTGTTGGAGGAGAAGGTATTTGTGTGTTTTTTTGTATTGGTAGTATCTGTATATGTAGAGGCTTGGAGGGCCTTTGTGCTGGGAGAGAAGCTGAGCCCTGATCAGGGGGCGGGGCTTCACTGATTAGGGGTCCTATAAAGGTATTAGCCAGTCAGGCAGCGGCACAGGAGCTAGCAAACAGAGCTGTAAGCAGGGGAGTTTGAGTGGGAATTCTTTTGGAGGAGAAGGTATTTTTGTGTTTTTTTGTATTGGTAGTATCTGTATGTGTAGAGGCTTGGAGGGGCTTTGTGCTGGGAGAGAAGCTGAGCCCTGATTAGGGGGCGGGGCTTCACTGACTAGGGGTCCTATAAAGGTACCAGCCAGTCAGGCAGCGGCAGAGGAGCTAGCAAACAGAGCTGTAAACAGGGGAGTTTGAGTGGGAGTTCTGTTGGAGGAGATGGTATTTGTGTGTGTTTGGTTTTTTATTGGTAGTATCTGTATGTGTAGGGGTTTGGCGGGGCTTTGTGCTTGGAGAGAAGCTGAACCTTGATTAGGGGGCGGGGCTTCACTGACTAGGGGTCCTATAAAGGTAGCAGACAGTCAGGCAGCGGCACAGGAGCTAGCAAACAGAGCTGTAAACAGGGCAATTTGAGTGGGAGTTCTGTTGGAGGAGAAGGTATTTGTGTGTGTTTGGTTTTGCATTGGTAGTATCTGTATGTGCAGGGGCTTTGTGCTGGGTGAGAAGATGAGCCCTGATTAGTAGGAGGGGCTTCACTGACTAGGGGTCCTCGAAAGGGTGCAGCCAGTCAGGCAGCGGCACAGACAGCTGCAGTGGCACAGGAGCTAGCAAACAGAGCTGTAAACAGAGCTGTAAACAGGGGAGTTTGAGTGGGAGTTCTGTTGGAGGAGAAGGTATTTGTGTGTGTTCGGTTTTGTATTGGTAGTATCTGTATGTGTAGGGGCTTTGTGCTGGGAGCGAAGCTGAGCCCTGATTAGGGGGCGGGGCTTCACTGACTTGGGGTCCTATAAAGGTAGCAGCCAGTCAAGCAGCGGCACAGGAGCTAGCAAACAGAGCTGTAAACAGGGGAGTTTGAGTGGGAGTTCTGTTGGAGGAGATGGTATTTGTGTGTGTTTGGTTTTGCATTGGTAGTATCTGTATGTGTATTGGTTTGGCGGGCTTTGTGTTTGGAGAGAAGCTGAGCCCTGATTAGGGGGCGGGGCTTCACTGACTAGGGGTCCTATAAAGGTAGCAGCCAGTCAGGCAGCGGCACAGGAGCTAGCAAACAGAGCTGTAAACAGGGGAGTTTGAGTGGGAGTTCTGTTGGAGGAGAAGGTATTTGTGTGTGTTTGGTTTTGCATTGGTAGTATCTGTATGTGTAGAGGCTTGGAGGGGCTTTGTACTGGGAGAGAAGCTGAGCCCTGATTAGGGGGCGGGGCTTCACTGACTACGGGTCCTATAAAGGTAGCAGCCAGTCAGGCAGCGGCACAGACAGCTGCAGCGGCACAGGAGGTAGCAAACAGAGCTGTAAACAGGGGAGTTTGAGTGGGAGTTGTGTTGGAGGAGAAGGTATTTGTGTGTGTTTTTGTATTGGTATTATCTGTATGTGTAGATTCTTGGAGGGGCTTTGTGCTGGGAGAGAAGCTGAGCCATGATTAGGGGGCGGGGCTTCACTGACTAGGGGTCCTATAAAGGTACCAGCCAGTCAGGCAGCGGCACAGGAGCTAGCAAACAGACCTGTAAACAGGGCAGTTTGAGTGGGAGTTCTGTTGGAGGAGAAGGTATTTGTGTGTGTTTTTGTATTGGTATTATCTGTATGTGTAGAGGCTTGGAGGGGCTTTGTGCTGGGAGAGAAGCTGAGCCCTGATCAGGGGGCGGGGCTTCACTGACTAGGGGTCCTATAAAGGTAGGAGCCAGTCAGGCAGCGGCACAGGAGCTAGCAAACAGAGCTGTAAGCAGGGGAGTTTGAGTGGGAGTTCTTTTGGAGGAGAAGGTATTTGTGTGTTTTTTTGTATTGGTAGTATCTGTATGTGTAGAGGCTTGGAGGGGCTTTGTGCTGGGAGAGAAGCTGAGCCCTGATTAGGGGGCGGGGCTTCACTGATTAGGGGTCCTATAAAGCTAGCAGCCAGTCAGGCAGCGGCACAGGAGCTAGCAAACAGAGCTGTAAGCAGGAGAGTTTGAGTGGGAGTTCTTTTGGAGGAGAAGGTATTTGTGTGTTTTTTTGTATTGGTAGTATCTGTATGTGTAGAGGCTTGGAGGGCCTTTGTGCTGGGAGAGAAGCTGAGCCCTGATTAGGGGGCGGGGCTTCACTGACTAGGGGTCCTATAAAGGTAGCAGACAGTCAGGCAGCGGCAGAGGAGCTAGCAAACAGAGCTGTAAACAGGGGAGTTTGAGTGGGAGTTCTGTTGGAGGAGATGGTATTTGTGTGTGTTTGGTTTTTTATTGGTAGTATCTGTATGTGTAGGGGTTTGGCGGGGCTTTGTGCTTGGAGAGAAGCTGAACCTTGATTAGGGGGCGGGGCTTCACTGACTAGGGGTCCTATAAAGGTAGCAGACAGTCAGGCAGCGGCACAGGAGCTAGCAAACAGAGCTCTAAACAGGGGAGTTTGAGTGGGAGTTCTGTTGGAGGAGAAGGTATTTGTGTGGGTTTGGTTTTGTATTGGTAGTATCTGTATGTGTAGGGGCTTTGTGCTGGGAGAGAAGCTGAGCCCTGATTAGGGGGCGGGGCTTCACTGACTAGCGGTCCTATAAAGGTAGCAGCCAGTCAGGCAGCGGCACAGGAGCTAGCAAACAGAGCTGTAAACAGGGCAATTTGAGTGGGAGTTCTGTTGGAGGAGAAGGTATTTGTGTGTGTTTTTGTATTCGTATTATCTGTATGTGTAGAGGCTTGGAGGGGCTTTGTGATGGGAGAGAAGCTGGGCCCTGATTAGGGGGCGGGGCTTCACTGATTAGGGGTCCTAGAAAGGGAGCAGCCAATCAGGCAGCGGCACAGACAGCTGCAGTGGCACAGGAGCTAGCAAACAGAGCTGTGAAAAGGGGAGTTTGAGTGGGAGTTCTGTTGGAGGAGAAGGTATTTGTGTGTGTTTGGTTTTGCATTGGTAGTATCTGTATGTGCAGGGGCTTTGTGCTGCGAGCGAAGCTGAGCCCTGATTAGGGGGCGGGGCTTCACTGACTTGGGGTCCTATAAAGGTCGCAGCCAGTCAGGCAGCGGCACAGGAGCTAGCAAACAGAGCTGTAAACAGGGGAGTTTGAGTGGGAGTTCTGTTGGAGGAGATGGTATTTGTGTGTGTTTGGTTTTGTATTGGTAGTATCGGTATGTGTATTGGTTTGGCGGGCTTTGTTTTTGGAGAGAAGCTGAGCCCTGATTAGGGGGCGGGGCTTCACTGACTAGGGGTCCTATAAAGGTAGCAGCCAGTCAGGCAGCGGCACAGGAGCTAGCAAACAGAGCTGTAAACAGGGGAGTTTGAGTGGGAGTTCTGTTGGAGGAGAAGGTATTTGTGTGTGTTTGGTTTTGCATTGGTAGTATCTGTATGTGTAGAGGCTTGGAGGGGCTTTGTGCTGGGAGAGAAGCTGAGCCCTGATTAGGGGGCGGGGCTTCACTGACTACGGGTCCTATAAAGGTAGCAGCCAGTCAGGCAGCGGCACAGACAGCTGCCGCGGCACAGGAGGTAGCAAACAGAGCTCTAAACAGGGGAGTTTGAGTGGGAGTTGTGTTGGAGGAGAAGGTATTTGTGTGTGTTTTTGTATTGGTATTATCTGTATGTGTAGAGGCTTGGAGGGGCTTTGTGCTGGGAGAGAAGCTGAGCCCTGATTAGGGGGCGGGGCTTCACTGACTAGGGGTCCTATAAAGGTAGCAGCCAGTCAGGCAGCGGCACAGGAGCTAGCAAACAGACCTGTAAACAGGGCAGTTTGAGTGGGAGTTCTGTTGGAGGAGAAGGTATTTGTGTGTTTTTTTGTGTTGGTAGTATCTGTATATGTAGAGGCTTGGAGGGGTTTTGTGCTGGGAGAGAAGCTGAGCCCTGATCAGGGGGCGGGGCTTCACTGACTAGGGGTCCTATAAAGGTAGGAGCCAGTCAGGCAGCGGCACAGGAGCTAGCAAACAGAGCTGTAAGCAGGGGAGTTTGAGTGGGAGTTCTTTTGGAGGAGAAGGTATTTGTGTGTTTTTTTGTATTGGTAGTATCTGTATGTGTAGAGGCTTGGAGGGGCTTTGTGCTGGGAGAGAAGCTGAGCCCTGATTAGGGGGCGGGGCTTCACTGACTTGGGGTCCTATAAAGGTAGCAGCCAGTCAGGCAGCCGCACAGGAGCTAGCAAACAGAGCTGTAAACAGGGGAGTTTGAGTGGGAGTTCTGTTGGAGGAGATGGTATTTGTGTGTGTTTGGTTTTGTATTGGTAGTATCTGTATGTGTAGAGGCTTGGAGGGGCTTTGTGCTGGGAGAGAAGCTGAGCCCTGATTAGGGGGCGGGGCTTCACTGACTAGGGGTCCTATAAAGGTAGCAGCCAGTCAGGCAGCGGCACAGACAGCTGCAGCGGCACAGGAGCTAGCAAATAGAGCTGTAAACAGGGGAGTTTGAGTGGGAGTTCTGTTGGAGGAGATGGTATTTGTGTGTGTTCGGTTTGGTATTGGTAGTATCTGTATGTGTATTGGTTTGGCGGGGCTTTGTGCTTGGAGAGAAGCTGAGCCCTGATTAGGGGGCGGGGCTTCACTGACTAGGGTTCCTATAAAGGTAGCAGCCAGTCAGGCAGCAGCACAGGAGCTAGCAAACAGAGCTGTAAACAGAAGAGTTTGAGTGGGAGTTCTGTTGGAGGAGAAGGTATTTGTGTGTGTTTGGTTTTGTATTGTCAGTATCTGTATGTGCAGGGGCTTTGTGCTCGGAGAGAAGCTGAGCCCTGATTAGGGGGCGGGGCTTGACTGACTAGGGGTCCTATAAAGGTAGCAGACAGTCAGGCAGCGGCTAAGACAGATGCAGCGGCACAGGAGCTAGCAAACAGAGCTGTAAACAGGGGAGTTTGAGTGGGAGTTCTGTTGGAGGAGAAGGTATTTGTGTGTGTTTGGTTTTGTATTGGTAGTATCTGTATGTGTAGGGGTTTGGCGGGGCTTTGTGCTTGGAGAGAAGCTGAGCCCTGATTAGGGGGCGGGGCTTCACTGACTAGGGGTCCTATAAAGGTAGCAGCCAGTCAGGCAGCGGAACAGACAGCTGCAGTGGCACAGGAGCTAGCAAACAGAGCTGTAAACAGGGGAGTTTGAGTGGGAGTTCTCTTGGAGGAGAAGGTATTTGTGTGTGTTTTTGTATTGGTATTATCTGTATGTGTAGAGGCTTGGAGGGGCTAGGTGCTGCGAGAGAAGCTGAGCCCTGATTAGGGGGCGGGGCTTCACTGACTAGGGGTCCTATAAAGGTAGCAGCCAGTCAGGCAGCAGCACAGACAGCTGCAGCGGCCCAGGAGCTAGCAAACAGAGCTGTAAACAGGGGAGTTTGAGTGGGAGTTCTGTTGGAGGAGAAGGTATTTGTGTGTGTTTGGTTTTGTATTGTCAGTATCTGTATATGCAGGGGCTTTGTGCTGGGAGAGAAGCTGAGCCCTGATTAGGGGGCGGGGCTTCCCTGACTAGGGGTCCTATAAAGGTAGCAGCCAGTCAGGCAGCGCCACAAGAGCTAGCAAACAGAGCTGTAAACAGGGGAGTTTGAGTGGGAGTTCTGTTGGAGGAGAAGGTATTTGTGTGTGTTTGGTTTTGCATTGGTAGTATCTGTATGTGTAGAGGCTTGGAGGGGCTTTGTGCTGGGAGAGAAGCTGAGCCCTGATTAGGGGGCGGGGCTTCACTGACTAGGGGTCCTATAAAGGTAGCAGCCAGTCAGGCAGCGGCACAGGAGCTAGCAAACAGAGCTGTAAACAGGCGAGTTTGAGTGGGAGTTCTGTTGGAGGAGATGGTATTTGTGTGTGTGTGTTTTTGTATTGGTATTCCCTGTATGTGTAGAGGCTTGGAGGGGCTAGGTGCTGCGAGAGAAGCTGAGCCCTGATTAGGGGCGGGGCTTCACTGACTAGGCGTCCTATAAAGGTAGCAGCCAGTCAGGCAGCGGCACAGACAGCTGCAGTGGCACAGGAGCTAGCAAACAGAGCTGTGAACAGGGGAGTTTGAGTGGGAGTTCTGTTGGAGGAGAAGGTATTTGTGTGTTTTTTTGTATTGGTATTATCTGTATGTGTAGAGGCTTGGAGGGGCTTTGTGCTGGGAGAGAAGCTGGGCCCTGATTAGGGGGCGGGGCTTCACTGACTAGGTGTCCTATAAAGGGAGCAGCCAGTCAGGCAGCAGCACAGGAGCTAGCAAACAGAGCTGTAAACAGGGGAGTTTGAGTGGGAGTTTTGTTGGAGGAGAAGGTATTTGTGTGTTTTTTTGTGTTGGTAGTATCTGTATATGTAGAGGCTTGGAGGGGTTTTGTGCTGGGAGAGAAGCTGAGCCCTGATCAGGGGGCGGGGCTTCACTGACTAGGGGTCCTATAAAGGTAGGAGCCAGTCAGGCAGCGGCACAGGAGCTAGCAAACAGAGCTGTAAACAGGGGAGTTTGAGTGGGAGTTCTGTTGGAGGAGAAGGTATTTGTGTGTCTTTGGTTTTGCATTGGTAGTATCTGTATGTGTAGAGGCTTGGAGGGGCTTTGTGCTGGGAGAGAAGCTGGGCCCTGATTAGGGGGCGGGGCTTCACTGATTAGGGGTCCTAGAAAGGGAGCAGCCAGTCAGGCAGCGGCACAGACAGCTGCAGTGGCACAGGAGCTAGCAAACAGAGCTGTAAAGAGGGGAGTTTGAGTGGGAGTTCTGTTGGAGGAGAAGGTATTTGGGTGTGTTTGGTTTTGTATTGGTAGTATCTGTATGTGTAGGGGCTTTGTGCTGGGAGAGAAGCTGAGCCCTGATTAGGGGGCGGGGCTTCACTGACTAGGTGTCCTATAAAGGGAGCAGTCAGTCAGGCAGCAGCACAGGAGCTAGAAAACAGAGCTGTAAACAGGGGAGTTTGAGTGGGAGTTCTGTTGGAGGAGAAGGTATTTGTGTGTGTTTGGTTTTGTATTGTCAGTATCTGTATGTGCAGGGGCTTTGTGCTCGGAGAAAAGCTGAGCCGTGATTAGGGGGCGGGGCTTGACTGACTAGGGGTCCTATAAAGGTAGCAGCCAGTCAGGCAGCGGCTAAGACAGATGCAGCGGCACAGGAGCTAGCAAACAGAGCTGTAAACAGGGGAGTTTGAGTGGGAGTTCTGTTGGAGGAGAAGGTATTTGTGTGTGTTTGGTTTTGTATTGGTAGTATCTGTATGTGTAGGGGTTTGGCGGGGCTTTGTGCTTGGAGAGAAGCTGAGCCCTGATTAGGGGGCGGGGCTTCACTGACTAGGGGTCCTATAAAGGTAGCAGCCAGTCAGGCAGCGGAACAGACAGCTGCAGTGGCACAGGAGCTAGCAAACAGAGCTGTAAAGAGGGGAGTTTGAGTGGGAGTTCTGTTGGAGGAGAAGGTATTTGTATGTGTTTGGTTTTGCATTGGTAGTATCTGTATGTGTAGAGGCTTGCAGGGGCTAGGTGCTGCGAGAGAATCTGAGCCCTGATTAGGGGGCGGGGCTTCACTGACTAGGGGTCCTATAAAGGTACCAGCCAGTCAGGCAGCGGCACAGGAGCTAGCAAACAGACCTGTAAACAGGGCAGTTTGAGTGGGAGTTCTGTTGGAGGAGAAGGTATTTGTGTGTGTTTTTGTATTCGTATTATCTGTATGTGTAGAGGCTTGCAGGGGCTAGGTGCTGCGAGAGAATCTGAGCCCTGATTAGGGGGCGGGGCTTCCCTGACTAGGGGTCCTAGAAAGGTACCAACCAGTCAGGCAGCGGCACAGACAGCTGCAGCGGCACTGGAGCTAGCAAATAGAGCTGTAAACAGGGGAGTTTGAGTGGGAGTTCTGTTTGAGGAGAAGGTATTTGTCTGTGTTTGGTTTTGTATTGGTGGTATCTGTATTTGCTGAGTCTTGGAGGGGCTTTGTGCTGGGAGAGAAGCTGAGCCCTGATTAGGGGGCGGGGCTTCGCTGACTAGGGGTCCTATGATTGTAGCAGCCAGTCAGGCAGCGTCACAGACAGCTGCAGGGGCACAGGAGCTAGCAAACACAGCTGTAAACAGGGGAGTTTGAGTGGGAGTTCTGTTGGAGGAGAAGGTATTTGTGTGTGTTTGGTTTTGTATTGGTAGCATCTGTATGTGTAGGGGCTTTGTGCTGGGAGAGAAGCTGAGCCCTGATTAGGGGGCGGGGCTTCACTGACTAGGGGTTCTATAAAGGCAGCAGCCAGTCAGGCAGAGGCACGGACAGCTGCAGTGGCACAGGAGCTAGCAAAGAGAGCTGTAAACAGGGGAGTTTGAGTGGGAGTTCTGTTGGAGGAGAAGGTATTTGTGTGTGTTTGGTTTTGTATTGGTGGTATCTGTATGTGTAGAGGCTTGGAGGGGCTTTGTGCTGGGAGAGAAGCTGAGCCCTGATTAGGGGGCGGGGCTTCACTGACGAGGGGTCCTATAAAGGGAGCAGCCAGTCAGGCAGCGGCACAGACAGCTGCAGTGGCACAGGAGCTAGCAAAGAGAGCTGTAAACAGGGGAGTTTGAGTGGGAGTTCTGTTGGAGGAGAAGGTATTTGTGTGTGTTTGGTTTTGTATTGGTAGTATCTGTATGTGTAGAGGCTTGGAGGGGCTTTGTGCTGGGAGCGAAGCTGAGCCCTGATTAGGGGGCGGGGCTTCACTGACTAGGGGTCCCATAAAGGTAGCAGCCAGTCAGGCAGCGTCACAGGAGCTAGCAAACAGAGCTGTAAACAGGGGAGTTTGAGTGGGACTTCTGTTGGAAGAGATGGTATTTGTGTGTGTGTGTTTGGTTTTGTATTGGTAGTATCTGTATGTGTAGGGGCTTTGTGCTGGGAGAAAAGCTGAGCCCTGATTAGGGGGCGGGGCTTCACTGACTAGGGGTCCTAGAAAGGTAGCAGCCAGTCAGGCAGCGGCACAGGAGCTAGCAAACAGAGCTGTAAACAGGGGAGTATGAGTGGGAGTTCTGTTGGAGGAGAAGGTGTTTGTGTGTGTTTGGTTTTGTATTGGTAGTATCTGTATGTGTAGAGGCTTTGTGCTGGGAGAGAAGCTGAGCCCTGAAAGGGGGGCGGGGCTTCACTGACTAGGCGTCCTATAAAGGTAGCAGCCAGTCAGGCAGCGGCACAGGAGCGAGCAAACAGAGCTGTAAACAGGGGAGTTTGAGTGGGAGTTCTGTTGGAGGAGAAGGTATTTGTGTGTGTTTGGTTTTGTATTGGTAGTATCTGTATGTGTAGGGGCTTTGTGCTGGGAGAAAAGCTGAGCCCTGATTAGGGGGCGGGGCTTCACTGACTAGGGGTCCTATAAAGGGAGCAGCCAGTCAGGCAGGGGAACAGACAGCTGCAGCGGCACAGGAGCTAGCAAACAGAGCTGTAAACAGGTGAGTTTGAGAGGGAGTTCTGTTGGAGGAGACGGTATTTGTGTGTTTGGTTTTGTATTGGTAGTGTCTGTATGAGTAGAGGCTTTGTGCTGGGAGAGAATCTGAGCCCTGATTAGGGGGCGGGGCTTCCCTGACTAGGGGTCCTATAAAGGTACCAACCAGTCAGGCAGCGGCACAGACAGCTGCAGCGGCACTGGAGCTAGCAAATAGAGCTGTAAACAGGGGAGTTTGAGTGGGAGTTCTGTTTGAGGAGAAGGTATTTGTCTGTGTTTGGTTTTGTATTGGTGGTATCTGTATTTGCTGAGGCTTGGAGGGGCTTTGTGCTGGGAGAGAAGCTGAGCCCTGATTAGGGGGCGGGGCTTCGCTGACTAGGGGTCCTATGATTGTAGCAGCCAGTCAGGCAGCGGCACGGACAGCTGCAGTGGCACAGGAGCTAGCAAAGAGAGCTGTAAACAGGGGAGTTTGAGTGGGAGTTCTGTTGGAGGAGAAGGTATTTGTGTGTGTTTGGTTTTGTATTGGTGGTATCTGTATGTGTAGAGGCTTGGAGGGGCTTTGTGCTGGGAGAGAAGCTGAGCCCTGATTAGGGGGCGGGGCTTCACTGACGAGGGGTCCTATAAAGGGAGCAGCCAGTCAGGCAGCGGCACAGACAGCTGCAGTGGCACAGGAGCTAGCAAAGAGAGCTGTAAACAGGGGAGTTTGAGTGGGAGTTCTGTTGGAGGAGAAGGTATTTGTCTGTGTTTGGTTTTGTATTGGTAGCATCTGTATGTGTAGAGGCTTTGTGCTGGGAGAGAAGCTGAGGCCTGATAAGGGGGCGGGGCTTCACTGACTAGGCGTCCTATAAAGGTAGCAGCCAGTCAGGCAGCGGCACAGCAGCTAGCAAACAGAGCTGTAAACACGGGAGTTTGAGTGGGAGTTCTGTTGGAGGAGAAGGTATTTGTGTTTGTTTGGTTTTGTATTGGTAGTATCTGTATGTGTAGAGGCTTGGAGGGGCGTTGTGCTGGGAGAGAAGCTGAGCCCTGATTAGGGGGCGGGGCTTCCCTGACTAGGGCTCCTATAAAGGTAGCAGCCAGTCAGACAGCGGCAGAGGAGCTAGCAAACAGAGCTGTAAACAGGGGAATTTGAGTGGGAGTTCTGTTGGAGAAGGTATTTGTGTGTGTGTGTTTGGTTTTCTTTTGTTAGTATCTGTATGTGTAGAGGCTTGGAGGGACTTTGTGCTGGGAGAGAAGCTGAGCCCTGATTAGGGGGCGGGGCTTCACTGACTAGGGGTCCTATAAAGGTAGCAGCCAGTCAGACAGCGGCACAGGAGCTAGCAAACAGAGCTGTAAACAGGGGAGTTTGAGTGGGAGTTCTGTTGGAGGAGAAGGTATTTGTGTGTGTTTGGTTTTGTATTGGTAGTATCTGTATGTGTAGCGGTTTTGTGCTGGGAGAGAAGCTGAGCCCTGATTAGGGGGCGGGGCTTCACTGACTAGGGGTCCTGTAAAGGTAGCAGCCAGTCAGGGAGCGGCACAGACAGCGCAGCAGCACTGGAGCTAGCAAACAGAGCTGTAAACAGGGGAGTTTGAGTGGGAGTTCTGTTGGAGGAGAAGGTATTTGTGTGTGTGTGTTTGGTTTTGTATTGGTGGTATCTGTATGTGTAGAGGCTTGGAGGTGCTTTGTGCTGGGGTAGAAGCTGAGCCCTGATTAGGGGGCGGGGCTTCACTGACTAGGGGTCCTATGAAGGTAGCAGCCAGTCAGGCAGCGGCACAGACAGCTGCAGCGGCACAGGACCTAGCAAACAGCTGTAAACAGGGGAGTTGGAGTGGGAGTTCTCTTGGAGGAGAAGGTATTTATGTGTTTGGTTTTTTATTGGTGGTATCTGTATGTGTAGAGGCTTGGAGGGGCGTTGTGCTGGGAGAGAAGCTGAGCCCTGATTAGGGGGCGGGGCTTCCCTGACTAGGGGTCCTATAAAGGTAGCAGCCAGTTAGGCAGCGGCACAGGAGCTAGCAAACAGAGCTGTAAACAGGGGAATTTCAGTGGCAGTTCTGTTGGAGGAGAAGGTATCTGTGCGTGTTTGGTTTTGTATTGGTAGTATCTGGATGTATAGGGGCTTTGTGCTGGGAGAGAAGCTGAGCCCTGAGTAGGGGGCGGGGCTTCACTGACTAGGGGTCCTATAAAGGTAGCAGCCAGTCAGGCAGCGGAACAGACAGCTGCAGCGGCACAGAAGCTAGGAAACAGAGCTGTAAACAGGGGAGTTTGAGTGGGAGTTCTGTTGGAGGAGAAGGTATGTGTGTGTGTGTTTGGTTTTCTTTTGGTAGTATCTGTATGTGTAGAGGCTTGGAGGGGCTTTATTCTGGGATAGAATCTGAGCCCTGATTAGGGGGCGGGGCTTCACTGACTAGGGGTCCTATAAAGGTAGCAGCCAGTCAGGCAGCGGAACAGACAGCTGCAGCGGCACAGGAGCTCGGAAACAGAGCTGTAAACAGGGGAGTTTGAGTGGGAATTCTGTTGGAGGAGAAGGTATTTGTGTGTGTGTGTTTGGTTTTGTATTGGTCGTATCTGTATGTGTAGAGGCTTGAAGAGGCTTTGTGCTGGGAGAGAAGCTGAGCCCTGATTAGGGGGCGGGGCTTCCCTGACTAGGGCTCCTATAAAGGTAGCAGCCAGTCAGACAGCGGCACAGGAGCTAGCAAACAGAGCTGTAAACAGGGGAGTTTGAGCGGGAGTTCTGTTGGAGGAGAAGGTATTTGTGTGTGTTTGGTTTTGTATTGGTAGTATCTGTATGTGTAGCGGTTTTGTGCTGGGAGAGAAGCTGAGCCCTGATTAGGGGGCGGGGCTTCCCTGACTAGGGGTCCTATAAAGGTAGCAGCCATTCAGGCAGCGGCACAGGAGCTAGCAAACAGCTGTAAACAGGGGAGTTTGAGTGGGAGTTCAGTTGGAGGATTAGGTATTTGTGTGTGTTTGGTTTTGTATTGGTGATATCTGTATGTGCAGGGGATTTGTGCTGGGAGAGAAGCTGAGCCCTGATTGGGGGGCGGGGCTTCCCTGACTAGGGGTCCTATAAAGGTAGCAGCCAGTTAGGCAGCGGCACAGGAGCTAGCAAACAGAGCTGTAAACAGGGGAGTCTGAGTGGGAGTTCTGTTGGAGGAGAAGGTATTTGTGCGTGTTTGGTTTTGTATTGTTCGTATCTGTATGTGTAGGGGCTTTGTGCTGGGAGAGAATCTGAGCCCTGAGTAGGGGGCGGGGCTTCACTGACTAGGGGTCCTATGAAGGTAGCAGCCAGTCAGGCAGCGGCACAGACAGCTGCAGGGGCACAGGAGCTAGCAAACAGCTGTAAACAGGGGAGTTTGAGTGGGAGTTCTGTTGGAGGAGAAGGTATTTGTGCGTTCTTGGTTTTGTATTGGTAGTATCTGTATGTGTAGGGGCTTGGCGGGGCTTTGTGCTTGGAGAGAAGCTGAGCCATGATTAGGGGGCGGGGCTTCCCTGACTAGGGGTCCTATAAAGGTAGCAGCCAGTCAGGCAGCGGAACAGACAGCTGCAGCGGCACAGGAGCTAGCAAACAGCTGTAAACAGGGGAGTTTGAGTGGGAGTTCTGTTGCAGGAGAAGGTATTTGTGTTTGTTTGGTTTTGTAATGGTAGTATCTGTATGTGTAGGGGCTTTGTGCTGGGAGAGAAGCTGAGCCCTGATTAGGGGGCGGGCTTCACTGACTAGGGGTCCTGTAAAGGTAGCAGCCATTCAGGGAGCGGCACAGAGAGCTGCAGCAGCACTGGAGCTAGCAAACAGAGCTGTAAACAGGGGAGTTTGAGTGGGAGTTCTGTTGGAGGAGAAGGTATTTTTGTGTGTGTGTTTGGTTTTGTATTGGTGGTATCTGTACGCGTAGGGGCTTTGTGCTGGGAGAGAAGCTGAGCCCTGATTAGGGGGCGGGGTTTCCCGGACTAGGGGTACTATAAAGGTAGCAGCCATTCAGGCAGCGGTACAGGAGCCAGCAAACAGAGCTGTAAACAGGGGAGTTTGAGTGGGAGTTCTGTTGGAGGAGAAGGTATTTGTGTGTGCTTGGTTTTGTATTGGTGGTATCTGTATGTGCAGGAGCTTTGTGCTGGGGAGAAGCTGAGCTCTGATTGGGGGGCGGGGCTTCCCGGACTAGGGGTCCTATAAAGGTAGCAGCCAGTCAGGCAGCGGCACAGGAGCTAGCAAACAGAGCTGTAAACAGGGGTGTTTGAGTGGGAGTTCTGTTGGAGGAGAAGGTATTTGTGTGTGTGTGTTTGGTTTTGTATTGGTAGTATCTGTATGTGTAGAGGCTTGGAGGGGCTTTGTGCTGGGAGAGAAGCTGAGCCCTGATTAGGGTGCGGGGCTTCCCTGACTAGGGCTCCTATAAAGGTAGTAGCCAGTCAGACAGCGGCACAGGAGCTAGCAAACAGAGCTCTAAACAGGGGAATTTGAGTGGGAGTTCTGTTGGAGAAGGTATTTGTGTGTGTGTGTTTGGTTTTCTTTTGTTAGTATCTGTATGTGTAGAGGCTTGGAGGGGCTTTGTGCTGGGAGAGAAGCTGTGCCCTGATTAGGGGGCGGCGCTTCACTGACTAGGGGTCCTATAAAGGTAGCAGCCAGTCAGGCAGCGGAACAGACAGCTGCATCAGCACAGGAGCTAGCAAACAGCTGTAAACAGGGGAGTTGGAGTGGGAGTTCTGTTGGAGGAGAAGGTATTTGTGTGTGTTTGGTTTTGTATTGGTAGTATCTGTATGTGTAGGGGCTTTGTGCTGGGAGAGAAGCTGAGCCCTGATTAGGGGGCGGGGCTTCAGTGACTAGGGGTCCTATAAAGGTAGCAGCCAGTCAGGCAGCGGAACAGACAGCTACAGTGGCACAGGAGCTAGCAAACAGAGCTGTAAACAGGGGAGTTGGAGTGGGAGTTCTGTTCGAGGAGAAGGTATTTGTGTGTGTGTTTGGTTTTGTATTGGTGGTATCTGTATGTGTAGAGGCTTGGAGGGACTTTGTGCTGGGAGAGAAGCTGAGCCCTGATTAGGGGGCGGGGCTTCCCTGACTAGGGGTCCTATAAAGGTAGCAGCCAGTCAGACAGCGGCACAGGAGCTAGCAAACAGAGCTGTAAACAGGGGAGTTTGAGTGGGAGTTCTGTTGGAGGAGAAGGTATTTGTGTGTGTGTTTGGTTTTGTATTGGTGGTATCTGTATGTGTAGAGGCTTTGTGCTGGGAGAGAAGCTGAGCCCTGATTAGGGGGCGGGGCTTCGGTGACTAGGGGTCCTATGAAGGTAGCAGCCAGTCAGGCAGCGGCACAGACAGCTGCAGGGGCACAGGAGCTAGCAAACAGAGCTGTAAACAGGGGAGTTTGAGTGGGAGTTCTGTTGGAGGAGAAGGTATTTGTTTGTGTTTGGTTTTGTATTGGTAGTATCTGTATGTGTAGGGGCTTTGTGCTGGGAGAGAAGCTGAGCCCTGATTAGGGGGCGGGGCTTCACTGACTAGGGGTCCTATAAAGGTAGCAGCCAGTCAGGCAGCAGCACAGACAGCTGCAGCGGCACAGGAGCTAGCAAACAGAGCTGTAAACAGGGGGGTTTGAGTGGGAGTTCTGTTGGAGGAGAAGGTATTTGTGTGTGTTTGGTTTTGTATTGGTAGTATCTGTATGTGTAGAGGCTTTGTGCTGGGAGAGAAGCTGAGCCCTGATTAGGGGGCGGGGCTTCACTGACTAGGGGTCCTATAAAGGTAGCAGCCAGTCAGGCAGCAGCACAGACAGCTGCAGCGGCACAGGAGCTAGCAAACAGAGCTGTAAACGGGAGTTTGAGTGGGAGTTCGGTTGGAGGAGAATGTATTTGTGCGTTTTTGGTTTTGTATTGGTAGTATCTGTATGTGTAGGGGCTTGGCGGGGCTTTGTGCTTGGAGAGAAGCTGAGCCATGATTAGGGGGCGGGGCTTCGCTGACTAGGGGTCCTATAAAGGTAGCAGCCAGTCAGGCAGCGGAACAGACAGGTGCAGCGGCACAGGAGCAAGCAAACAGAGCTGTAAACAGGGGAGTTTTAGTGGGAGTTCTGTTGGAGGAGAAGGTATTTTTGCGTGTTTGGTTTTGTATTGGTAGTATCTGTATGTGTAGGGGCTTTGTGCTGCGAGAGAAGCTGAGCCCTGATTAGGGGGCGGGCTTCACTGACTAGGGGTCCTGTAAAGGTAGCAGCCATTCAGGGAGCGGCACAGACAGCTGCAGCAGCACTGGAGCTAGCAAACAGAGCTGTAAACAGGGGAGTTTGAGTGGGAGTTCTGTTGGAGGAGAAGGTATTTGTATGTGTTTGGTTTTGTATTGGTAGTATCTGTATGTGTAGAGGCTTGTAGGTGCTTTGTGCTGGGAGAGAAGCTGAGCCCTGATTGGGGTGCGAGGCTTCCCGGACTAGGGGTCCTATAAAGGTCGCAGCCAGTCAGGCAGCGGCACAGGAGCTAGCAAACAGAGCTGTAAACAGGGGAGTTTGAGTGGGAGTTCTGTTGGAGGAGAAGGTATTTGTGCGTGTTTGGTTTTGTATTGGTAGTATCTGTATGTGTAGGGGTTTTGTTCTGGGAGAGAAGCTGAGCCCTGTTTGGGGGGCGGGTCTTCCGTGACTAGGGGTCCTATAAAGGTAGCAGCCAGTCAGGCAGCGTCGCAGACAGCTGCAGCGGCACAGGAGCTAGCAAACAGAGCTGTAAACAGGGGGGTTTGAGTGGGAGTTCTGTTGGAGGAGAAGGTATGTGTGTGTGTGTTTGGTTTTCTTTTGGTAGTATCTGTATGTGTAGAGGCTTGGAGGGGCTTTGTGCTGGGAGAGAATCTGAGCCCTGATTAGGGGGCGGGGCTTCCCTGACTAGGGGTCCTATAAAGGTAGCAGCCAGTCAGACAGCGGCATAGGAGCTAGCAAACAGAGCTGTAAACAGGGGAGTTTGAGTGGGAGTTCTGTTGGAGGAGAAGGTATTTGTGTGTGTGTTTGGTTTTGTATTGGTAGTATCTGTATGTGTAGGGGCTTTGTTCTGGGAGAGAAGCTGAGCCCTGTTTGGGGGGCGGGTCTTCCCTGACTAGGGGTCCTATAAAGGTAGCAGCCAGTCAGGCAGCGTCGCAGACAGCTGCAGCGGCACAGGAGCTAGCAAACAGAGCTGTAAACAGGGGAGTTTGAGTGGGAGTTCTGTTGGAGGAGAAGGTATTTGTGTGTGTTTGGTTTTGTATTGGTAGTATCTGTATGTGTAGGGGCTTTGTGCTGGGAGAGAAGCTGAGCCCTGATTAGGGGTCGGGGCTTCACTGACTAGGGGTCCTATAAAGGTTGCAGCCAGTCAGGCAGCGGCACAGGAGCTAGCAAACAGAGCTGTAAAGAGGGGAGTTTGAGTGGGAGTTCTGTTGTAGGAGAAGGTATTCGTGTGTGTTTGGTTTTGTATTGGTAGTATCTGTATGTGTAGGGGCTTTGTGGTGGGAGAGAACCTGAGCCCTGATTAGGGGGCGGGGCTTCACCGACTAGGGGTCCAATAAAGGTAGCAGCCTGTCAGGCAGCGGCACAGACAGCTGCAGCAGCACAGGAGCTAGCAAACAGAGCTGTAAACAGGGGAGTTTGAGTGGGAGTTCTGTTGGAGGAGAAGGTATTTGTGTGTGAGTGTGTGTTTGGTTTTGTATTGGTGGTATCTGTATGTGTAGAGGCTTGGAAGGGCTTTGTGCTGGGAGAGAAGCTGAGTCCTGATTAGGGGGCGGGGCTTCACTGACTAGGGGTCCTGTAAAGGGAGCAGCCAGTCAGGGAGCAGCAAAGACAGCTGCAGCGGCACAGGAGCTAGCAAACAGAGCTGAAAACAGGGGAGTTTGAGTGGGAGTTCTGTTGGAGGAGAAGGTGTTTGTGTGTGTGTTTGGTTTTGTATTGGTGGTATCTGTATGTGCAGGGGCTTTGTGCTGGGAGAGAAGCTGAGCCCTGATTAGGGGGCGGGGCTTCCCTGACTAGGCGTCCTATAAAGGTAGCAGCCAATCAGGCAGCGGCACAGGAGCTAGCAAACAGGGCTGTAAACAGTGGAGTTTGAGTGGGAGTTCTGTTGGAGGAGAAGGTATTTGTCTGTGTTTGGTTTTGTATTGGTAGTATCTGTATGTGTAGGGGCTTTGTGCTGGGAGAGAAGCTGAGCCCTGATTAGGGGGCGGGGCTTGACTGACTAGGGGTCCTATAAAGGTAGCAGCCAGTCAGGCAGCGACACAGACAGCTGCAGCGGCACAGTAGCTAGCAAACAGAGCTGTAAACAGGGGGGTTTGAGTGGGAGTTCTGTTGGAGGAGAAGGTATTTGTTTGTGTTTGGTTTTTTAATGGTAGTATCTGTATGTGTAGAGGCTTTGTGCTGGGAGAGAAGCTGAGCTCTGATTAGGGGGCGGGGCTTCCCTGACTAGGGGTCCTAAAAGGTAGCACCCAGTCAGGCAGCGGCACAGGAGCTAGAAAACAGACCTGTAAACAGCGGAGTCTGAGTGGGAGTTCTGTTGGAGGAGAAGGTATTTGTGTGTGTTTGGTTTTGTATTGGTGGTATCTGTATGTGTTGAGGCTTGGAGGGGCTTTGTGCTGGGAGAGAAGCTGAGCCCTGATTAGGGGGCGGGGCTTCACTGACTAGGGGTCCTATAAAGGGAGCAGCCAGTCAGGCAGCGGCACAGGAGCCAGCAAACAGAGCTGTAAACAGGGGAGTTTGAGTGGGAGTTCTGTTGGAGGAGAAGGTATTTGTGTGTGTGCTTGGTTTTGTATTGGTGGTGTCTGTATGTGCAGGGGCTTTGTTCTGGGAGAGAAGCTGAGCCCTGATTAGGGGGCGGGGCTTCCCTGACTAGGGGTCCTATAAAGGTAGCAGCCCGTCAGGCATCGGCACAGACAGCTGCAGCGGCACAGGAGCTGGCAAACAGAGATGTAAAGAGGGGAGTTTGAGAGGGAGTTCTGTTTGAGGAGAAGGTATTTGTGTGTGTTTGGTTTTGTATTGGTAGTATCTGTATGTGTAGGGGCTTTGTGCTGGGAGAAAACCTGAGCCCTGATTAGGGGGCGGGGCTTCACAGTCTAGGGGTCCTATAAAGGTAGCAGCCAGTCAGGCAGCGGCACAGGAGCTAGCAAACAGAGCTGTAAACAGGGGAGTTTGAGTGGGAGTTCTGTTGGAGGAGAAGGTATTGGTGTGTGTTTGGTTTTGTATTGGTGATATCTCTGGGTAGGGGCTTTGTGCTGGGAGAGAGGCTGAGCCCTGATTAGGGGGCGGGGCTTCACTGACTAGGGGTCCTATAAAGGGAGCAGCCAGTCAGGCAGCGACACAGACAGCTGCAGCGGTACAGGAGCTAGCAAACAGAGCTGTAAATATGGGAGTTTGAGTGGGAGTTCTGTTGGAGGAGAAGGTATTCTTGTGTGTTTGGTTTTGTATTGGTAGTATCAGTATGTGTAGAGGCTTGGAGGGGCTTTGTGCTGGGAGAGAAGCTGAGCCCTGATTAGGGGGCGGGGCTTCACTGACTAGGGGTCCTATAAAGGTAGCAGCCAGTCAGGCAGCGGCACAGGAGCTAGCAAACAGAGCTGTAAACAGGGGAGTTTGAGTGGGAGTTCTGTTGGAGGAGAAGGTATTTGTGTGTGTTTGGTTTTGTATTGGTGATATCTCTATGTGTAGGGGCTTTGTGCTGGGAGAGAAGCTGAGCCCTGGGTAGGGGGCGGGGCTTCACTGACTAGGGGTCCTATAAAGGCAGCAGCCGGTCAATCAGCGGCACAGACAGCTGCAGTGGTACAGGAGCTAGCAAACAGAGCTGTAAACAGGGGAGTTTGAGTGGGAGTTCTGTTGGAGGAGAAGGTATTTGTAAGTGTTTTGTTTTGTATTGGTAGTATCTGTATGTGTATGGGCTTTGTGCTGGGAGAGAAGCTGAGCCTGATTGGGGGGCGGGGCTTCACTGACTAGGGTTCCTATAAAGGGAGCAGCCAGTCAGGCAGCGGCACAGACAGCTGCAGCGGTACAGGAGCTAGCAAACAGAGCTGTACACAGGGGAGTTTGAGTGGGAGTTCTGTTGGAGGAGAAGGTATTTGTGTGTGTGTTTGGTTTTGTATTGGTAGTATCTGTATGTGTAGAGGCTTGGAGGGGCTTTGTGCTGGGAGAGAAGCTGAGCCCTGATTAGGGGGCGGGGCTTCACTGACTAGGGGTCCTATAAAGGGAGCAGCCAGTCAGGCAGCGACACAGACAGCTGCAGCGGTACAGGAGCTAGCAAACAGAGCTGTAAACAGGGGAGTTTGAGTGGGAGTTCTGTTGGAGGAGAAGGTATTTGTGTGTGGTTTTGTATTGGTAGTATCTGTATGTGTATGGGCTTTGTGCTGGGAGAGAAGCTGAGCCTGATTGGGGGGCGGGGCTTCACTGACTAGGGTTCCTATAAAGGGAGCAGCCAGTCAGGCAGCGGCACAGACAGCTGCAGCGGTACAGGAGCTAGCAAACAGAGCTGTACACAGCGGAGTTTGAGTGGGAGTTCTGTTGGAGGAGAAGGTATTTGTGTGTGTGTTTGGTTTTGTATTGGTAGTATCTGTATGTGTAGAGGCTTGGAGGGGCTTTGTGCTGGGAGAGAAGCTGAGCCCTGATTAGGGGGCGAGGCTTCACTGACTAGGGGTCCTATAAAGGTAGCAGCCAGTCAGGCAGCGGAACAGACAGGTGCAGCGGCACAGGAGCAAGCAAACAGAGCTGTAAACAGGGGAGTTTTAGTGGGAGTTCTGTTGGAGGAGAAGGTATTTTTGCGTGTTTGGTTTTGTATTGGTAGTATCTGTATGTGTAGGGGCTTTGTGCTGCGAGAGAAGCTGAGCCCTGATTAGGGGGCGGGCTTCACTGACTAGGGGTCCTGTAAAGGTAGCAGCCATTCAGGGAGCGGCACAGACAGCTGCAGCAGCACTGGAGCTAGCAAACAGAGCTGTAAACAGGGGAGTTTGAGTGGGAGTTCTGTTGGAGGAGAAGGTATTTGTATGTGTTTGGTTTTGTATTGGTAGTATCTGTATGTGTAGAGGCTTGTAGGTGCTTTGTGCTGGGAGAGAAGCTGAGCCCTGATTGGGGTGCGAGGCTTCCCGGACTAGGGGTCCTATAAAGGTCGCAGCCAGTCAGGCAGCGGCACAGGAGCTAGCAAACAGAGCTGTAAACAGGGGAGTTTGAGTGGGAGTTCTGTTGGAGGAGAAGGTATTTGTGCGTGTTTGGTTTTGTATTGGTAGTATCTGTATGTGTAGGGGTTTTGTTCTGGGAGAGAAGCTGAGCCCTGTTTGGGGGGCGGGTCTTCCGTGACTAGGGGTCCTATAAAGGTAGCAGCCAGTCAGGCAGCGTCGCAGACAGCTGCAGCGGCACAGGAGCTAGCAAACAGAGCTGTAAACAGGGGGGTTTGAGTGGGAGTTCTGTTGGAGGAGAAGGTATGTGTGTGTGTGTTTGGTTTTCTTTTGGTAGTATCTGTATGTGTAGAGGCTTGGAGGGGCTTTGTGCTGGGAGAGAATCTGAGCCCTGATTAGGGGGCGGGGCTTCCCTGACTAGGGGTCCTATAAAGGTAGCAGCCAGTCAGACAGCGGCATAGGAGCTAGCAAACAGAGCTGTAAACAGGGGAGTTTGAGTGGGAGTTCTGTTGGAGGAGAAGGTATTTGTGTGTGTGTTTGGTTTTGTATTGGTAGTATCTGTATGTGTAGGGGCTTTGTTCTGGGAGAGAAGCTGAGCCCTGTTTGGGGGGCGGGTCTTCCCTGACTAGGGGTCCTATAAAGGTAGCAGCCAGTCAGGCAGCGTCGCAGACAGCTGCAGCGGCACAGGAGCTAGCAAACAGAGCTGTAAACAGGGGAGTTTGAGTGGGAGTTCTGTTGGAGGAGAAGGTATTTGTGTGTGTTTGGTTTTGTATTGGTAGTATCTGTATGTGTAGGGGCTTTGTGCTGGGAGAGAAGCTGAGCCCTGATTAGGGGTCGGGGCTTCACTGACTAGGGGTCCTATAAAGGTTGCAGCCAGTCAGGCAGCGGCACAGGAGCTAGCAAACAGAGCTGTAAAGAGGGGAGTTTGAGTGGGAGTTCTGTTGTAGGAGAAGGTATTCGTGTGTGTTTGGTTTTGTATTGGTAGTATCTGTATGTGTAGGGGCTTTGTGGTGGGAGAGAACCTGAGCCCTGATTAGGGGGCGGGGCTTCACCGACTAGGGGTCCAATAAAGGTAGCAGCCTGTCAGGCAGCGGCACAGACAGCTGCAGCAGCACAGGAGCTAGCAAACAGAGCTGTAAACAGGGGAGTTTGAGTGGGAGTTCTGTTGGAGGAGAAGGTATTTGTGTGTGAGTGTGTGTTTGGTTTTGTATTGGTGGTATCTGTATGTGTAGAGGCTTGGAAGGGCTTTGTGCTGGGAGAGAAGCTGAGTCCTGATTAGGGGGCGGGGCTTCACTGACTAGGGGTCCTGTAAAGGGAGCAGCCAGTCAGGGAGCAGCAAAGACAGCTGCAGCGGCACAGGAGCTAGCAAACAGAGCTGAAAACAGGGGAGTTTGAGTGGGAGTTCTGTTGGAGGAGAAGGTGTTTGTGTGTGTGTTTGGTTTTGTATTGGTGGTATCTGTATGTGCAGGGGCTTTGTGCTGGGAGAGAAGCTGAGCCCTGATTAGGGGGCGGGGCTTGACTGACTAGGGGTCCTATAAAGGTAGCAGCCAGTCAGGCAGCGACACAGACAGCTGCAGCGGCACAGTAGCTAGCAAACAGAGCTGTAAACAGGGGGGTTTGAGTGGGAGTTCTGTTGGAGGAGAAGGTATTTGTTTGTGTTTGGTTTTTTAATGGTAGTATCTGTATGTGTAGAGGCTTTGTGCTGGGAGAGAAGCTGAGCTCTGATTAGGGGGCGGGGCTTCCCTGACTAGGGGTCCTAAAAGGTAGCACCCAGTCAGGCAGCGGCACAGGAGCTAGAAAACAGACCTGTAAACAGCGGAGTCTGAGTGGGAGTTCTGTTGGAGGAGAAGGTATTTGTGTGTGTTTGGTTTTGTATTGGTGGTATCTGTATGTGTTGAGGCTTGGAGGGGCTTTGTGCTGGGAGAGAAGCTGAGCCCTGATTAGGGGGCGGGGCTTCACTGACTAGGGGTCCTATAAAGGGAGCAGCCAGTCAGGCAGCGGCACAGGAGCCAGCAAACAGAGCTGTAAACAGGGGAGTTTGAGTGGGAGTTCTGTTGGAGGAGAAGGTATTTGTGTGTGTGCTTGGTTTTGTATTGGTGGTGTCTGTATGTGCAGGGGCTTTGTTCTGGGAGAGAAGCTGAGCCCTGATTAGGGGGCGGGGCTTCCCTGACTAGGGGTCCTATAAAGGTAGCAGCCCGTCAGGCATCGGCACAGACAGCTGCAGCGGCACAGGAGCTGGCAAACAGAGATGTAAAGAGGGGAGTTTGAGAGGGAGTTCTGTTTGAGGAGAAGGTATTTGTGTGTGTTTGGTTTTGTATTGGTAGTATCTGTATGTGTAGGGGCTTTGTGCTGGGAGAAAACCTGAGCCCTGATTAGGGGGCGGGGCTTCACAGTCTAGGGGTCCTATAAAGGTAGCAGCCAGTCAGGCAGCGGCACAGGAGCTAGCAAACAGAGCTGTAAACAGGGGAGTTTGAGTGGGAGTTCTGTTGGAGGAGAAGGTATTGGTGTGTGTTTGGTTTTGTATTGGTGATATCTCTGGGTAGGGGCTTTGTGCTGGGAGAGAGGCTGAGCCCTGATTAGGGGGCGGGGCTTCACTGACTAGGGGTCCTATAAAGGGAGCAGCCAGTCAGGCAGCGACACAGACAGCTGCAGCGGTACAGGAGCTAGCAAACAGAGCTGTAAATATGGGAGTTTGAGTGGGAGTTCTGTTGGAGGAGAAGGTATTCTTGTGTGTTTGGTTTTGTATTGGTAGTATCAGTATGTGTAGAGGCTTGGAGGGGCTTTGTGCTGGGAGAGAAGCTGAGCCCTGATTAGGGGGCGGGGCTTCACTGACTAGGGGTCCTATAAAGGTAGCAGCCAGTCAGGCAGCGGCACAGGAGCTAGCAAACAGAGCTGTAAACAGGGGAGTTTGAGTGGGAGTTCTGTTGGAGGAGAAGGTATTTGTGTGTGTTTGGTTTTGTATTGGTGATATCTCTATGTGTAGGGGCTTTGTGCTGGGAGAGAAGCTGAGCCCTGGGTAGGGGGCGGGGCTTCACTGACTAGGGGTCCTATAAAGGCAGCAGCCGGTCAATCAGCGGCACAGACAGCTGCAGTGGTACAGGAGCTAGCAAACAGAGCTGTAAACAGGGGAGTTTGAGTGGGAGTTCTGTTGGAGGAGAAGGTATTTGTAAGTGTTTTGTTTTGTATTGGTAGTATCTGTATGTGTATGGGCTTTGTGCTGGGAGAGAAGCTGAGCCTGATTGGGGGGCGGGGCTTCACTGACTAGGGTTCCTATAAAGGGAGCAGCCAGTCAGGCAGCGGCACAGACAGCTGCAGCGGTACAGGAGCTAGCAAACAGAGCTGTACACAGGGGAGTTTGAGTGGGAGTTCTGTTGGAGGAGAAGGTATTTGTGTGTGTGTTTGGTTTTGTATTGGTAGTATCTGTATGTGTAGAGGCTTGGAGGGGCTTTGTGCTGGGAGAGAAGCTGAGCCCTGATTAGGGGGCGGGGCTTCACTGACTAGGGGTCCTATAAAGGGAGCAGCCAGTCAGGCAGCGACACAGACAGCTGCAGCGGTACAGGAGCTAGCAAACAGAGCTGTAAACAGGGGAGTTTGAGTGGGAGTTCTGTTGGAGGAGAAGGTATTTGTGTGTGGTTTTGTATTGGTAGTATCTGTATGTGTATGGGCTTTGTGCTGGGAGAGAAGCTGAGCCTGATTGGGGGGCGGGGCTTCACTGACTAGGGTTCCTATAAAGGGAGCAGCCAGTCAGGCAGCGGCACAGACAGCTGCAGCGGTACAGGAGCTAGCAAACAGAGCTGTACACAGCGGAGTTTGAGTGGGAGTTCTGTTGGAGGAGAAGGTATTTGTGTGTGTGTTTGGTTTTGTATTGGTAGTATCTGTATGTGTAGAGGCTTGGAGGGGCTTTGTGCTGGGAGAGAAGCTGAGCCCTGATTAGGGGGCGAGGCTTCACTGACTAGGGGTCCTATAAAGGTAGCAGCCAGTCAGGCAGTGGCACAGACAGCTAGCAAACAGAGCTGTAAGCAGGGGAGTTTGAGTGGGAGTTCTGCTGGAGGAGAAGGTATTTGTGTGTGTTTGGTTTTGTATTGGTCGTATCTGTATGTGTAGAGGCTTTGTGCTCGGAGAGAAGATGAGCCCTGGTTAGGGGGCGGGGCTTCACTGAAAAGGGGTCCTATAAAGGGAGCAGCCAGTCAGGCAGCGGCACAGACAGCTGCAGCAGCACAGGAGCTAGCAAACAGAGCTGTAAACAGGGGAGTTTGAGTGGGAGTTCTCTTGGAGGAGAAGGTATTTATGTGTTTGGTTTTTTATTGGTGGTATCTGTATGTGTAGAGGCTTGGAGGGGCGTTGTGCTGGGAGAGAAGCTGAGCCCTGATTAGGGGGCGGGGCTTCCCTGACTAGGGGTCCTATAAAGGTAGCAGCTAGTCAGGCAGCGGCACAGACAGCTGCAGCGGCACAGGAGCTAGCAAACAGAGCTGTAAACAGGGGAGTTTGAGTGGGAGTTCTGTTGGAGGAGAAGGTATTTGTGTGTGTTTGGTTTGGTATTGGTAGTATCCGTATGTGTAGGGGCTTTGTGCTGGGAGAGAGGCTGAGCCCTGATTAGGGGGCGGGGCTTCACTGACTAGGGGTCCTGTAAAGGTAGCAGCCAGTCAGGCAGCGGCAAGGACAGCTGCAGCGGCACAGGAGCTAGCAAACAGACATGTAAAGAGGGGGGTTTGAGTGGGAGTTCTGTTGCAGGAGAAGGTATTTGTGTGTGTATTGTTTTGTATTGGTAGTATCTTTATGTGTAGAGGTTTTGTGCTGGGAGAGAAGCTGAGCCCTGATTATTGGGCGGGGCTTCCCTGACTAGGGGTCCTATAAAGGTAGCAGCCAGTCAGGCAGCGGCACAGGAGCTAGCAAACAGAGCTGTAAACAGGGGAGTTTGAGTGGGAGTTCTGTTGGAGGAGAAGGTATTTGTGTGTGTGTGTTTGGTTTTGTATTGTTCGTATCTGTATGTGTAGGGGCTTTGTGCTGGGAGAGAAGCTGAGCCCTGATTAGGGGGCGGGGCTTCACTGACTGGGGGTCCTATAAAGGGAGCACCCAGTCAGGCAGCGACACAGACAGCTGCAGCGGTACAGGAGCTAGCAAACAGAGCTGTAAACAGGGGAGTTTGAGTGGGAGTTCTGTTGGAGGAGAAGGTATTTGTGTGTGTTTGGTTTTGTATTGGTAGTATCTGTATGTGTATGGGCTTTGTGCTGGGAGAGAAGCTGAGCCTGATTGGGAGGCGGGACTTCACTGACTAGGGGTCCTATAAAGGGAGCAGCCAGTCAGGCAGCGGCACAGGAGCTAGCAAACAGAGCTGTAAACAGGGGAGTTTGAGTGGGAGTTCTGTTGGAGGAGAAGGTATTTGTGCGTGTTTGGTTTTGTATTGGTAGTATCTATATGTGTAGGGGCTTTGTGCTGGGAGAGAAGCTGAGCCCTGGTTAGGGGGCGGGGCTTCACTGAAAAGAGGTCCTATAAAGGGAGCAGCCAGTCAGGCAGCGGCACAGACAGCTGCAGCAGCACAGGAGCTAGCAAACAGAGCTGTAAACAGGGGAGTTTGAGTGGGAGTTCTTTTGGAGGAGAAGGTATTTATGTGTTTGGTTTTTTATTGGTGGTATCTGTATGTGTAGAGGCTTGGAGGGGCGTTGTGCTGGGAGAGAAGCTGAGCCCTGATTAGGGGGCGGGGCTTCCCTGACTAGGGGTCCTATAAAGGTATCAGGAAGTCAGGCGGCGGCACAGGAGCTAGCAAACAGAGCTGTAAACAGGGGAGTTTGAGTGGGAGTTCTGCTGGAAGAGAAGGTATTTGTGTGTGTGTTTGGCTTTGTATTGGTAGTATCTATATGTGTAGGGGCTTTGTGCTGGGAGAGAAGCTGAGCCCTGGTTAGGGGGCGGGGCTTCACTGAAAAGAGGTCCTATAAAGGGAGCAGCCAGTCAGGCAGCGGCACAGACAGCTGCAGCAGCACAGGAGCTAGCAAACAGAGCTGTAAACAGGGGAGTTTGAGTGGGAGTTCTCTTGGAGGAGAAGGTATTTATGTGTTTGTTTTTTTATTGGTGGTATCTGTATGTGTAGAGGTTTGGAGGGGCGTTGTGCTGGGAGAGAAGCTGAGCCCTGATTAGGGGGCGGGGCTTCCCTGACTAGGGGTCCTATAAAGGTATCAGGAAGTCAGGCGGCGGCACAGGAGCTAGCAAACAGAGCTGTAAACAGGGGAGTTTGAGTGGGAGTTCTCTTGGAGGAGAAGGTATTTGTGTGTGTGTTTGGTTTTGTATTGGAGGTATCTGTGTGTGTGGAGGCTTGGAGGGGCTTTGTGTTGAGAGAGAAGCTGAGCCCTGATTAGGGGGCGGGGCTTCACTGACTAGGGTTCCTATAAAGGGAGCAGCCAGTCAGGCAGTGGCACAGACAGCTAGCAAACAGAGTTGTAAGCAGGGGAGTTTGAGTGGGAGTTCTGTTGGAGGAGAAGGTATTTGTGTGTGTGTTTGGTCTTGTATTGGTCGTATCTGTATGTGTAGAGGCTTGGAGGGGCTTTGTGCTCGGAGAGAAGATGAGCCCTGATCAGGGGGCGGGGCTTCACTGACTAGGGGTGCTATGAAGGTAGGAGCCCGTCAGGTAGCGGCACAGACAGCTGCAGCGGCACAGGAGCTAGCAAACAGTGCTGTAAACAGGGGAGTTTGAGTGGGAGTTCTGTTGGAGGAGAACGTATTTGTGTGTGTGTTTGGTTTTGTATTGGTGGTATCTGTATGTGTAGAGGCTTTGTGCTGGGAGAGAAGCTGAGCCTTGATTAGGGGGCGGGGCTTCCCTGACTAGGGGTCCTATAAAGGTAGCAGCCAGTCAGGCAGCGGAACAGACAGCTGCAGCGGCACAGGAGCTAGCAAACAGCTGTAAACAGGGGAGTTTGAGTGGGAGTTCTGTTGCAGGAGAAGGTATTTGTGTTTGTTTGGTTTTGTAATGGTAGTATCTGTATGTGTAGGGGCTTTGTGCTGGGAGAGAAGCTGAGCCCTGATTAGGGGGCGGGCTTCACTGACTAGGGGTCCTGTAAAGGTAGCAGCCATTCAGGGAGCGGCACAGAGAGCTGCAGCAGCACTGGAGCTAGCAAACAGAGCTGTAAACAGGGGAGTTTGAGTGGGAGTTCTGTTGGAGGAGAAGGTATTTTTGTGTGTGTGTTTGGTTTTGTATTGGTGGTATCTGTACGCGTAGGGGCTTTGTGCTGGGAGAGAAGCTGAGCCCTGATTAGGGGGCGGGGTTTCCCGGACTAGGGGTACTATAAAGGTAGCAGCCATTCAGGCAGCGGTACAGGAGCCAGCAAACAGAGCTGTAAACAGGGGAGTTTGAGTGGGAGTTCTGTTGGAGGAGAAGGTATTTGTGTGTGCTTGGTTTTGTATTGGTGGTATCTGTATGTGCAGGAGCTTTGTGCTGGGGAGAAGCTGAGCTCTGATTGGGGGGCGGGGCTTCCCGGACTAGGGGTCCTATAAAGGTAGCAGCCAGTCAGGCAGCGGCACAGGAGCTAGCAAACAGAGCTGTAAACAGGGGTATTTGAGTGGGAGTTCTGTTGGAGGAGAAGGTATTTGTGTGTGTGTGTTTGGTTTTGTATTGGTAGTATCTGTATGTGTAGAGGCTTGGAGGGGCTTTGTGCTGGGAGAGAAGCTGAGCCCTGATTAGGGTGCGGGGCTTCCCTGACTAGGGCTCCTATAAAGGTAGCAGCCAGTCAGACAGCGGCACAGGAGCTAGCAAACAGAGCTCTAAACAGGGGAATTTGAGTGGGAGTTCTGTTGGAGAAGGTATTTGTGTGTGTGTGTTTGGTTTTCTTTTGTTAGTATCTGTATGTGTAGAGGCTTGGAGGGGCTTTGTGCTGGGAGAGAAGCTGTGCCCTGATTAGGGGGCGGCGCTTCACTGACTAGGGGTCCTATAAAGGTAGCAGCCAGTCAGGCAGCGGAACAGACAGCTGCATCAGCACAGGAGCTAGCAAACAGCTGTAAACAGGGGAGTTGGAGTGGGAGTTCTGTTGGAGGAGAAGGTATTTGTGTGTGTTTGGTTTTGTATTGGTAGTATCTGTATGTGTAGGGGCTTTGTGCTGGGAGAGAAGCTGAGCCCTGATTAGGGGGCGGGGCTTCAGTGACTAGGGGTCCTATAAAGGTAGCAGCCAGTCAGGCAGCGGAACAGACAGCTACAGTGGCACAGGAGCTAGCAAACAGAGCTGTAAACAGGGGAGTTGGAGTGGGAGTTCTGTTCGAGGAGAAGGTATTTGTGTGTGTGTTTGGTTTTGTATTGGTGGTATCTGTATGTGTAGAGGCTTGGAGGGACTTTGTGCTGGGAGAGAAGCTGAGCCCTGATTAGGGGGCGGGGCTTCCCTGACTAGGGGTCCTATAAAGGTAGCAGCCAGTCAGACAGCGGCACAGGAGCTAGCAAACAGAGCTGTAAACAGGGGAGTTTGAGTGGGAGTTCTGTTGGAGGAGAAGGTATTTGTGTGTGTGTTTGGTTTTTTATTGGTGGTATCTGTATGTGTAGAGGCTTTGTGCTGGGAGAGAAGCTGAGCCCTGATTAGGGGGCGGGGCTTCGGTGACTAGGGGTCCTATGAAGGTAGCAGCCAGTCAGGCAGCGGCACAGACAGCTGCAGGGGCACAGGAGCTAGCAAACAGAGCTGTAAACAGGGGAGTTTGAGTGGGAGTTCTGTTGGAGGAGAAGGTATTTGTGTGTGTTTGGTTTTGTATTGGTAGTATCTGTATGTGTAGGGGCTTTGTGCTGGGAGAGAAGCTGAGCCCTGATTAGGGGGCGGGGCTTCACTGACTAGGGGTCCTATAAAGGTAGCAGCCAGTCAGGCAGCAGCACAGACAGCTGCAGCGGCACAGGAGCTAGCAAACAGAGCTGTAAACAGGGGGGTTTGAGTGGGAGTTCTGTTGGAGGAGAAGGTATTTGTGTGTGTTTGGTTTTGTATTGGTAGTATCTGTATGTGTAGAGGCTTTGTGCTGGGAGAGAAGCTGAGCCCTGATTAGGGGGCGGGGCTTCACTGACTAGGGGTCCTATAAAGGTAGCAGCCAGTCAGGCAGCAGGACAGACAGCTGCAGCGGCACAGGAGCTAGCAAACAGAGCTGTAAACGGGAGTTTGAGTGGGAGTTCGGTTGGAGGAGAATGTATTTGTGCGTTTTTGGTTTTGTATTGGTAGTATCTGTATGTGTAGGGGCTTGGCGGGGCTTTGTGCTTGGAGAGAAGCTGAGCCATGATTAGGGGGCGGGGCTTCGCTGACTAGGGGTCCTATAAAGGTAGCAGCCAGTCAGGCAGCGGAACAGACAGGTGCAGCGGCACAGGAGCAAGCAAACAGAGCTGTAAACAGGGGAGTTTTAGTGGGAGTTCTGTTGGAGGAGAAGGTATTTTTGCGTGTTTGGTTTTGTATTGGTAGTATCTGTATGTGTAGGGGCTTTGTGCTGCGAGAGAAGCTGAGCCCTGATTAGGGGGCGGGCTTCACTGACTAGGGGTCCTGTAAAGGTAGCAGCCATTCAGGGAGCGGCACAGACAGCTGCAGCAGCACTGGAGCTAGCAAACAGAGCTGTAAACAGGGGAGTTTGAGTGGGAGTTCTGTTGGAGGAGAAGGTATTTGTATGTGTTTGGTTTTGTATTGGTAGTATCTGTATGTGTAGAGGCTTGTAGGTGCTTTGTGCTGGGAGAGAAGCTGAGCCCTGATTGGGGTGCGAGGCTTCCCGGACTAGGGGTCCTATAAAGGTCGCAGCCAGTCAGGCAGCGGCACAGGAGCTAGCAAACAGAGCTGTAAACAGGGGAGTTTGAGTGGGAGTTCTGTTGGAGGAGAAGGTATTTGTGCGTGTTTGGTTTTGTATTGGTAGTATCTGTATGTGTAGGGGTTTTGTTCTGGGAGAGAAGCTGAGCCCTGTTTGGGGGGCGGGTCTTCCGTGACTAGGGGTCCTATAAAGGTAGCAGCCAGTCAGGCAGCGTCGCAGACAGCTGCAGCGGCACAGGAGCTAGCAAACAGAGCTGTAAACAGGGGGGTTTGAGTGGGAGTTCTGTTGGAGGAGAAGGTATGTGTGTGTGTGTTTGGTTTTCTTTTGGTAGTATCTGTATGTGTAGAGGCTTGGAGGGGCTTTGTGCTGGGAGAGAATCTGAGCCCTGATTAGGGGGCGGGGCTTCCCTGACTAGGGGTCCTATAAAGGTAGCAGCCAGTCAGACAGCGGCATAGGAGCTAGCAAACAGAGCTGTAAACAGGGGAGTTTGAGTGGGAGTTCTGTTGGAGGAGAAGGTATTTGTGTGTGTGTTTGGTTTTGTATTGGTAGTATCTGTATGTGTAGGGGCTTTGTTCTGGGAGAGAAGCTGAGCCCTGTTTGGGGGGCGGGTCTTCCCTGACTAGGGGTCCTATAAAGGTAGCAGCCAGTCAGGCAGCGTCGCAGACAGCTGCAGCGGCACAGGAGCTAGCAAACAGAGCTGTAAACAGGGGAGTTTGAGTGGGAGTTCTGTTGGAGGAGAAGGTATTTGTGTGTGTTTGGTTTTGTATTGGTAGTATCTGTATGTGTAGGGGCTTTGTGCTGGGAGAGAAGCTGAGCCCTGATTAGGGGTCGGGGCTTCACTGACTAGGGGTCCTATAGAGGTTGCAGCCAGTCAGGCAGCGGCACAGGAGCTAGCAAACAGAGCTGTAAAGAGGGGAGTTTGAGTGGGAGTTCTGTTGTAGGAGAAGGTATTCGTGTGTGTTTGGTTTTGTATTGGTAGTATCTGTATGTGTAGGGGCTTTGTGGTGGGAGAGAACCTGAGCCCTGATTAGGGGGCGGGGCTTCACCGACTAGGGGTCCAATAAAGGTAGCAGCCTGTCAGGCAGCGGCACAGACAGCTGCAGCAGCACAGGAGCTAGCAAACAGAGCTGTAAACAGGGGAGTTTGAGTGGGAGTTCTGTTGGAGGAGAAGGTATTTGTGTGTGAGTGTGTGTTTGGTTTTGTATTGGTGGTATCTGTATGTGTAGAGGCTTGGAAGGGCTTTGTGCTGGGAGAGAAGCTGAGTCCTGATTAGGGGGCGGGGCTTCACTGACTAGGGGTCCTGTAAAGGGAGCAGCCAGTCAGGGAGCAGCAAAGACAGCGGCAGCGGCACAGGAGCTAGCAAACAGAGCTGTGAACAGGGGAGTTTGAGTGGGAGTTCCGTTGGAGGAGAAGGTATTTGTGTGTGTTTGTTTTTGTATTGGTAGTATCTGTATGTGTAGAGGCTTTGTGCTGGGAGAGAAGCTGAGCCGTGATTAGGGGGCGGGACTTCACTGACTAGGGGTCCTGTAAAGGTAGCGGCACAGGAGCTAGCAAACAGAGCTGAAAACAGGGGAGTTTGAGTGGGAGTTCTGTTGGAGGAGAAGGTGTTTGTGTGTGTGTTTGGTTTTGTATTGGTGGTATCTGTATGTGCAGGGGCTTTGTGCTGGGAGAGAAGCTGAGCCCTGATTAGGGGGCGGGGCTTCCCTGACTAGGCGTCCTATAAAGGTAGCAGCCAATCAGGCAGCGGCACAGGAGCTAGCAAACAGGGCTGTAAACAGTGGAGTTTGAGTGGGAGTTCTGTTGGAGGAGAAGGTATTTGTCTGTGTTTGGTTTTGTATTGGTAGTATCTGTATGTGTAGGGGCTTTGTGCTGGGAGAGAAGCTGAGCCCTGATTAGGGGGCGGGGCTTGACTGACTAGGGGTCCTATAAAGGTAGCAGCCAGTCAGGCAGCGACACAGACAGCTGCAGCGGCACAGTAGCTAGCAAACAGAGCTGTAAACAGGGGGGTTTGAGTGGGAGTTCTGTTGGAGGAGAAGGTATTTGTGTGTGTTTGGTTTTTTAATGGTAGTATCTGTATGTGTAGAGGCTTTGTGCTGGGAGAGAAGCTGAGCTCTGATTAGGGGGCGGGGCTTCCCTGACTAGGGGTCCTAAAAGGTAGCACCCAGTCAGGCAGCGGCACAGGAGCTAGAAAACAGACCTGTAAACAGCGGAGTCTGAGTGGGAGTTCTGTTGGAGGAGAAGGTATTTGTGTGTGTTTGGTTTTGTATTGGTGGTATCTGTATGTGTTGAGGCTTGGAGGGGCTTTGTGCTGGGAGAGAAGCTGAGCCCTGATTAGGGGGCGGGGCTTCACTGACTAGGGGTCCTATAAAGGGAGCAGCCAGTCAGGCAGCGGCACAGACAGCTGCAGCGGCACAGGAGCTGGCAAACAGAGCTGTAAACAGGGGAGTTTGAGTGGGAGTTCTGTTGGAGGAGAAGGTATTTGTGTGTGTGCTTGGTTTTGTATTGGTGGTGTCTGTATGTGCAGGGGCTTTGTTCTGGGAGAGAAGCTGAGCCCTGATTAGGGGGCGGGGCTTCCCTGACTAGGGGTCCTATAAAGGTAGCAGCCCGTCAGGCATCGGCACAGACAGCTGCAGCGGCACAGGAGCTGGCAAACAGAGATGTAAAGAGGGGAGTTTGAGAGGGAGTTCTGTTTGAGGAGAAGGTATTTGTGTGTGTTTGGTTTTGTATTGGTAGTATCTGTATGTGTAGGGGCTTTGTGCTGGGAGAAAACCTGAGCCCTGATTAGGGGGCGGGGCTTCACAGTCTAGGGGTCCTATAAAGGTAGCAGCCAGTCAGGCAGCGGCACAGGAGCTAGCAAACAGAGCTGTAAACAGGGGAGTTTGAGTGGGAGTTCTGTTGGAGGAGAAGGTATTGGTGTGTGTTTGGTTTTGTATTGGTGATATCTCTGTGTAGGGGCTTTGTGCTGGGAGAGAGGCTGAGCCCTGATTAGGGGGCGGGGCTTCACTGACTAGGGGTCCTATAAAGGGAGCAGCCAGTCAGGCAGCGACACAGACAGCTGCAGCGGTACAGGAGCTAGCAAACAGAGCTGTAAATATGGGAGTTTGAGTGGGAGTTCTGTTGGAGGAGAAGGTATTCTTGTGTGTTTGGTTTTGTATTGGTAGTATCAGTATGTGTAGAGGCTTGGAGGGGCTTTGTGCTGGGAGAGAAGCTGAGCCCTGATTAGGGGGCGGGGCTTCACTGACTAGGGGTCCTATAAAGGTAGCAGCCAGTCAGGCAGCGGCACAGGAGCTAGCAAACAGAGCTGTAAACAGGGGAGTTTGAGTGGGAGTTCTGTTGGAGGAGAAGGTATTTGTGTGTGTTTGGTTTTGTATTGGTGATATCTCTATGTGTAGGGGCTTTCTGCTGGGAGAGAAGCTGAGCCCTGGGTAGGGGGCGGGGCTTCACTGACTAGGGGTCCTATAAAGGCAGCAGCCGGTCAATCAGCGGCACAGACAGCTGCAGTGGTACAGGAGCTAGCAAACAGAGCTGTAAACAGGGGAGTTTGAGTGGGAGTTCTGTTGGAGGAGAAGGTATTTGTAAGTGTTTTGTTTTGTATTGGTAGTATCTGTATGTGTATGGGCTTTGTGCTGGGAGAGAAGCTGAGCCTGATTGGGGGGCGGGGCTTCACTGACTAGGGTTCCTATAAAGGGAGCAGCCAGTCAGGCAGCGGCACAGACAGCTGCAGCGGTACAGGAGCTAGCAAACAGAGCTGTACACAGGGGAGTTTGAGTGGGAGTTCTGTTGGAGGAGAAGGTATTTGTGTGTGTGTTTGGTTTTGTATTGGTAGTATCTGTATGTGTAGAGGCTTGGAGGGGCTTTGTGCTGGGAGAGAAGCTGAGCCCTGATTAGGGGGCGGGGCTTCACTGACTAGGGGTCCTATAAAGGGAGCAGCCAGTCAGGCAGCGACACAGACAGCTGCAGCGGTACAGGAGCTAGCAAACAGAGCTGTAAACAGGGGAGTTTGAGTGGGAGTTCTGTTGGAGGAGAAGGTATTTGTGTGTGGTTTTGTATTGGTAGTATCTGTATGTGTATGGGCTTTGTGCTGGGAGAGAAGCTGAGCCTGATTGGGGGGCGGGGCTTCACTGACTAGGGTTCCTATAAAGGGAGCAGCCAGTCAGGCAGCGGCACAGACAGCTGCAGCGGTACAGGAGCTAGCAAACAGAGCTGTACACAGCGGAGTTTGAGTGGGAGTTCTGTTGGAGGAGAAGGTATTTGTGTGTGTGTTTGGTTTTGTATTGGTAGTATCTGTATGTGTAGAGGCTTGGAGGGGCTTTGTGCTGGGAGAGAAGCTGAGCCCTGATTAGGGGCGAGGCTTCACTGACTAGGGGTCCTATAAAGGTAGCAGCCAGTCAGGCAGTGGCACAGACAGCTAGCAAACAGAGCTGTAAGCAGGGGAGTTTGAGTGGGAGTTCTGCTGGAGGAGAAGGTATTTGTGTGTGTTTGGTTTTGTATTGGTCGTATCTGTATGTGTAGAGGCTTTGTGCTCGGAGAGAAGATGAGCCCTGGTTAGGGGGCGGGGCTTCACTGAAAAGGGGTCCTATAAAGGGAGCAGCCAGTCAGGCAGCGGCACAGACAGCTGCAGCAGCACAGGAGCTAGCAAACAGAGCTGTAAACAGGGGAGTTTGAGTGGGAGTTCTCTTGGAGGAGAAGGTATTTATGTGTTTGGTTTTTTATTGGTGGTATCTGTATGTGTAGAGGCTTGGAGGGGCGTTGTGCTGGGAGAGAAGCTGAGCCCTGATTAGGGGGCGGGGCTTCCCTGACTAGGGGTCCTATAAAGGTAGCAGCTAGTCAGGCAGCGGCACAGACAGCTGCAGCGGCACAGGAGCTAGCAAACAGAGCTGTAAACAGGGGAGTTTGAGTGGGAGTTCTGTTGGAGGAGAAGGTATTTGTGTGTGTTTGGTTTGGTATTGGTAGTATCCGTATGTGTAGGGGCTTTGTGCTGGGAGAGAGGCTGAGCCCTGATTAGGGGGCGGGGCTTCACTGACTAGGGGTCCTGTAAAGGTAGCAGCCAGTCAGGCAGCGGCAAGGACAGCTGCAGCGGCACAGGAGCTAGCAAACAGACATGTAAAGAGGGGGGTTTGAGTGGGAGTTCTGTTGCAGGAGAAGGTATTTGTGCGTGTGTGTTTGGTTTTGTATTGTTCGTATCTGTATGTGTAGGGGCTTTGTGCTGGGAGAGAAGCTGAGCCCTGATTAGGGGGCGGGGCTTCACTGACTGGGGGTCCTATAAAGGGAGCACCCAGTCAGGCAGCGACACAGACAGCTGCAGCGGTACAGGAGCTAGCAAACAGAGCTGTAAACAGGGGAGTTTGAGTGGGAGTTCTGTTGGAGGAGAAGGTATTTGTGTGTGTTTGGTTTTGTATTGGTAGTATCTGTATGTGTATGGGCTTTGTGCTGGGAGAGAAGCTGAGCCTGATTGGGAGGCGGGACTTCACTGACTAGGGGTCCTATAAAGGGAGCAGCCAGTCAGGCAGCGGCACAGGAGCTAGCAAACAGAGCTGTAAACAGGGGAGTTTGAGTGGGAGTTCTGTTGGAGGAGAAGGTATTTGTGCGTGTTTGGTTTTGTATTGGTAGTATCTATATGTGTAGGGGCTTTGTGCTGGGAGAGAAGCTGAGCCCTGGTTAGGGGGCGGGGCTTCACTGAAAAGAGGTCCTATAAAGGGAGCAGCCAGTCAGGCAGCGGCACAGACAGCTGCAGCAGCACAGGAGCTAGCAAACAGAGCTGTAAACAGGGGAGTTTGAGTGGGAGTTCTTTTGGAGGAGAAGGTATTTATGTGTTTGGTTTTTTATTGGTGGTATCTGTATGTGTAGAGGCTTGGAGGGGCGTTGTGCTGGGAGAGAAGCTGAGCCCTGATTAGGGGGCGGGGCTTCCCTGACTAGGGGTCCTATAAAGGTATCAGGAAGTCAGGCGGCGGCACAGGAGCTAGCAAACAGAGCTGTAAACAGGGGAGTTTGAGTGGGAGTTCTCTTGGAGGAGAAGGTATTTGTGTGTGTGTTTGGTTTTGTATTGGAGGTATCTGTGTGTGTGGAGGCTTGGAGGGGCTTTGTGTTGAGAGAGAAGCTGAGCCCTGATTAGGGGGCGGGGCTTCACTGACTAGGGTTCCTATAAAGGGAGCAGCCAGTCAGGCAGTGGCACAGACAGCTAGCAAACAGAGTTGTAAGCAGGGGAGTTTGAGTGGGAGTTCTGTTGGAGGAGAAGGTATTTGTGTGTGTGTTTGGTCTTGTATTGGTCGTATCTGTATGTGTAGAGGCTTGGAGGGGCTTTGTGCTCGGAGAGAAGATGAGCCCTGATCAGGGGGCGGGGCTTCACTGACTAGGGGTGCTATGAAGGTAGGAGCCCGTCAGGTAGCGGCACAGACAGCTGCAGCGGCACAGGAGCTAGCAAACAGTGCTGTAAACAGGGGAGTTTGAGTGGGAGTTCTGTTGGAGGAGAACGTATTTGTGTGTGTGTTTGGTTTTGTATTGGTGGTATCTGTATGTGTAGAGGCTTTGTGCTGGGAGAGAAGCTGAGCCTTGATTAGGGGGCGGGGCTTCGCTGACTAGGGGTCCTATGAAGGTAGCAGCCAGTCAGGCAGCGGCACAGACAGCTGCAGGGGCACAGGAGCTAGCAAACAGAGCTGTAAACAGCGGAGTTTGAGTGGGAGTTCTGTTGGAGCAGAAGTTATTTGTGTGTGTGTGTTTGGTTTTGTATTGGTGGTATCTGTATGTGTAGGGGCTTTGTGCTGGGAGAGAAGCTGAGCCCTTATTAGGGGGCGGGGCTTCGCTGACTAGGGGTCCTATGAAGGTAGCAGCCAGTCAGGCAGCGGCGCAGACAGCTGCAGCGGCACAGGAGCTAACAAACAGCTGTAAACAGGGGAGTTGGAGTGGGAGTTCTGTTGGAGGAGAAGGTATTTGTGTGTGTGTTTGGTTTTGTATTGGTGATATCTGTATGTGCAGGGGATTTGTGCTGGGAGAGAAGCTGAGCCCTGATTAGGGGGCGGGGCTTCCCTGACTAGGGGTCCTATAAAGGTAGCAGCCAGTCAGGCAGAGGCACAGGAGCTAGCAAACAGAGCTGTGAACACGGGAGTTTGAGTGGGAGTTGTGTTGGAGGAGAAGGTATTTGTGTGTGTTTTTGTATTGGTAGTATCTGTATGTGTAGAGGCTTGGAGGGGCTAGGTGCTGGGAGAGAAGCTGAGCCCTGATTAGGGGGCGGGGCTTCCCTGACTAGGGGTCTTATAAAGGTAGCAGCCAGTCAGGCAGCGGCACAGACCTCTGCAGCGGCACAGGACCTAGCAAACAGAGCTGTAAACAGGGGAGTTTGAGTGGGAGTTCTGTTGGAGGAGAAGGTATTTGTTTGTGTTTTTGTATTAGTAGTATCTGTATGTGTAGAGGCTTGGAGGGGCTAGGTGCTGGGAGAGAAGCTGAGCCCTGATTAGGGGGCGCGGCTTCACTGACTAGGCGTCCTATAAAGGTAGCAGCCAGTCAGGCAGCGGCACAGACAGCTGCAGCGGCACAGGAGCTGGCAAACGGAGCTGTAAACAGGGGAGTTTGAGTGGGAGTTCTGTTGGAGGAGAAGGTATTTGTGTGTGTTTGGTTTTGTATTGGTAGTATCTGTATGTGTAGAGGCTTGGAGGGGCTTTGTGCTGGGAAAGAAGCTGAGCCCTGATTAGGGGGCGGGGCTTCACTGACTAGGGGTCCTATAAAGGTAGCAGCCAGTCAGGCAGCGGCACAGACAGCTGCAGCGGCACAGGAGCTAGCAAACAGACGTGTAAACAGGGGAGTTTGAGTGGGAGTTCTGTTGGAGGAGAAGGTATTTGTGTGTGTTGGTTTGTATTGGTAGTATCTGTATGTGTAGGTGCTTTGTGCTGGGAGAGAAGCTGAGCCCTGATTAGGGGGCGGGGCTTCACTGACTAGGGGTCCTATAAAGGTAGCAGCCAGTCAGGCAGCGGCACAGGAACTAGCAAACAGAGCTGTAAACAGGGGAGTTTGAGTGGGAGTTCTGTTGGAGGAGAAGATATTTGTGTGTGTTTTTGTATTGGTATTATCGGTATGTGCAGAGGCTTGGAGGGGCTTTGTGCTGGGAGAGAAGCTGGGCCCTGATTAGGGGGCGGGGCTTCACTGACTAGGGGTCCTATAAAGGTAGCAGCCAGTCAGGCAGCGGCACGGACAGCTGCAGCGGCACAGGAGCTAGCAAACAGAGCTGTAAACAGGGGAGTTTGAGTGGGAGTTCTGTTGGAGGAGATGGTATTCGTGTGTGTTTGGTGTTGTATTGGTAGTATCTGTATGTGTATTGGTTTGGCGGGGCTTTGTGCTTGGAGAGAAGCTGAGCCCTGATTAGGGGGCGGGGCTTCACTGACTAGGGTTCCTATAAAGGTAGCAGCCAGTCAAGCGGCGGAACAGACAGCTGCAGTGGCACAGGAGCTATAAAACAGAGCTGTAAACAGGGGAATTTGAGTGGGAGTTCTGTTGGAGGAGAAGGTATTTGTGTGTGTTTGGATATGTATTGTCAGTATCTGTATGTGCAGGGGCTTTGTGCTGGGAGAGAAGCTGAGCCCTGATTAGGGGGCGGGGCTTCCCTGACTAGGGGTCCTATGAAGGTAGCAGCCAGTCAGGCAGCGGCAAAGGAGCTAGCAAACAGAGCTGTAAACAGGGGAGTTTGAGTGGGAGTTCTGTTGGAGGAGAAGGTATTTGTGTGTGTATGGTTTTGTATTGGTAGTATCTGTATGTGTAGAGGTTTGAAGGGGCTTTGTGCTGGGAGAGAAGCTGAGCCCTGATTAGGGGGCGGGGCTTCACTGACTAGGGGTCCTATAAAGGTAGCAGCCGGTCAGGCAGCGGCTAAGACAGCTGCAGCGGCACAGGAGCTAGCAAACAGAGCTGTAAACAGGGGAGTTGGAGTTCTGTTGGAGGAGGAGTTATTTGTGTGTGTTTGGATTTGTATTGTCAGTATCTGTATGTGCAGGGGCTTTGTGCTGGGAGAGAAGCTGAGCCCTGATTAGGGTGCGGGGCTTCACTGACTAGGCGTCCTATGAAGGTAGCAGCCAGTCAGGCAGCGGCACAGACAGCTGCAGCGGCACAGGAGCTAGCAAACAGAGCTGTAAACAGGGGAGTTTGAGTGGGAGTTCTGTTGGAGGAGATGGTATTTGTGTGTGTTTGGTTTTGTATTGGTAGTATCTGTATGTGTAGAGGCTTGGAGGGGCTTTGTGCTGGGAGAGAAGCTGAGCCTGATTGGGAGGCGGGACTTCACTGACTAGGGGTCCTATAAAGGGAGCAGCCAGTCAGGCAGCGGCACAGGAGCTAGCAAACAGAGCTGTAAACAGGGGAGTTTGAGTGGGAGTTCTGTTGGAGGAGAAGGTATTTGTGCGTGTTTGGTTTTGTATTGGTAGTATCTATATGTGTAGGGGCTTTGTGCTGGGAGAGAAGCTGAGCCCTGGTTAGGGGGCGGGGCTTCACTGAAAAGAGGTCCTATAAAGGGAGCAGCCAGTCAGGCAGCGGCACAGACAGCTGCAGCAGCACAGGAGCTAGCAAACAGAGCTGTAAACAGGGGAGTTTGAGTGGGAGTTCTTTTGGAGGAGAAGGTATTTATGTGTTTGGTTTTTTATTGGTGGTATCTGTATGTGTAGAGGCTTGGAGGGGCGTTGTGCTGGGAGAGAAGCTGAGCCCTGATTAGGGGGCGGGGCTTCCCTGACTAGGGGTCCTATAAAGGTATCAGGAAGTCAGGCGGCGGCACAGGAGCTAGCAAACAGAGCTGTAAACAGGGGAGTTTGAGTGGGAGTTCTGCTGGAAGAGAAGGTATTTGTGTGTGTGTTTGGCTTTGTATTGGTAGTATCTATATGTGTAGGGGCTTTGTGCTGGGAGAGAAGCTGAGCCCTGGTTAGGGGGCGGGGCTTCACTGAAAAGAGGTCCTATAAAGGGAGCAGCCAGTCAGGCAGCGGCACAGACAGCTGCAGCAGCACAGGAGCTAGCAAACAGAGCTGTAAACAGGGGAGTTTGAGTGGGAGTTCTCTTGGAGGAGAAGGTATTTATGTGTTTGTTTTTTTATTGGTGGTATCTGTATGTGTAGAGGTTTGGAGGGGCGTTGTGCTGGGAGAGAAGCTGAGCCCTGATTAGGGGGCGGGGCTTCCCTGACTAGGGGTCCTATAAAGGTATCAGGAAGTCAGGCGGCGGCACAGGAGCTAGCAAACAGAGCTGTAAACAGGGGAGTTTGAGTGGGAGTTCTCTTGGAGGAGAAGGTATTTGTGTGTGTGTTTGGTTTTGTATTGGAGGTATCTGTGTGTGTGGAGGCTTGGAGGGGCTTTGTGTTGAGAGAGAAGCTGAGCCCTGATTAGGGGGCGGGGCTTCACTGACTAGGGTTCCTATAAAGGGAGCAGCCAGTCAGGCAGTGGCACAGACAGCTAGCAAACAGAGCTGTAAACAGGGGAGTTTGAGTGGGAGTTCTGTTGGAGGAGAAGGTATTTGTGTGTGTGTTTGGTCTTGTATTGGTCGTATCTGTATGTGTAGAGGCTTGGAGGGGCTTTGTGCTCGGAGAGAAGATGAGCCCTGATCAGGGGGCGGGGCTTCACTGACTAGGGGTGCTATGAAGGTAGGAGCCCGTCAGGTAGCGGCACAGACAGCTGCAGCGGCACAGGAGCTAGCAAACAGTGCTGTAAACAGGGGAGTTTGAGTGGGAGTTCTGTTGGAGGAGAACGTATTTGTGTGTGTGTTTGGTTTTGTATTGGTGGTATCTGTATGTGTAGAGGCTTTGTGCTGGGAGAGAAGCTGAGCCCTGATTAGGGGGCGGGGCTTCGCTGACTAGGGGTCCTATGAAGGTAGCAGCCAGTCAGGCAGCGGCACAGACAGCTGCAGGGGCACAGGAGCTAGCAAACAGAGCTGTAAACAGCGGAGTTTGAGTGGGAGTTCTGTTGGAGCAGAAGTTATTTGTGTGTGTGTGTTTGGTTTTGTATTGGTGGTATCTGTATGTGTAGGGGCTTTGTGCTGGGAGAGAAGCTGAGCCCTTATTAGGGGGCGGGGCTTCGCTGACTAGGGGTCCTATGAAGGTAGCAGCCAGTCAGGCAGCGGCACAGACAGCTGCAGCGGCACAGGAGCTAACAAACAGCTGTAAACAGGGGAGTTGGAGTGGGAGTTCTGTTGGAGGAGAAGGTATTTGTGTGTGTGTTTGGTTTTGTATTGGTGATATCTGTATGTGCAGGGGATTTGTGCTGGGAGAGAAGCTGAGCCCTGATTAGGGGGCGGGGCTTCCCTGACTAGGGGTCCAATAAAGGCAGCGGCACAGAGAGCTGCAGCGGCACAGGAGATAGCAAACAGAGCTGTAAACAGGGGAGTTTGAGTGGGAGTTCTGTTGGAGGAGAAGGTATTTGTGTGTGTTTTTGTATTGGTAATATCTGTATGTGTAGAGGCTTGAAGGGGCTTTGTGCTGGGAGAGAAGCTTAGCCCTGATTAGGGGGTGGGGCTTCACTGACTAGGGGTCCTATAAAGGTAGCAGCCAGTCAGGCAGAGGCACAGGAGCTAGCAAACAGAGCTGTGAACACGGGAGTTTGAGTGGGAGTTGTGTTGGAGGAGAAGGTATTTGTGTGTGTTTTTGTATTGGTAGTATCTGTATGTGTAGAGGCTTGGAGGGGCTAGGTGCTGGGAGAGAAGCTGAGCCCTGATTAGGGGGCGGGGCTTCCCTGACTAGGGGTCTTATAAAGGTAGCAGCCAGTCAGGCAGCGGCACAGACCTCTGCAGCGGCACAGGACCTAGCAAACAGAGCTGTAAACAGGGGAGTTTGAGTGGGAGTTCTGTTGGAGGAGAAGGTATTTGTTTGTGTTTTTGTATTAGTAGTATCTGTATGTGTAGAGGCTTGGAGGGGCTAGGTGCTGGGAGAGAAGCTGAGCCCTGATTAGGGGGCGCGGCTTCACTGACTAGGCGTCCTATAAAGGTAGCAGCCAGTCAGGCAGCGGCACAGACAGCTGCAGCGGCACAGGAGCTGGCAAACGGAGCTGTAAACAGGGGAGTTTGAGTGGGAGTTCTGTTGGAGGAGAAGGTATTTGTGTGTGTTTGGTTTTGTATTGGTAGTATCTGTATGTGTAGAGGCTTGGAGGGGCTTTGTGCTGGGAAAGAAGCTGAGCCCTGATTAGGGGGCGGGGCTTCACTGACTAGGGGTCCTATAAAGGTAGCAGCCAGTCAGGCAGCGGCACAGACAGCTGCAGCGGCACAGGAGCTAGCAAACAGACGTGTAAACAGGGGAGTTTGAGTGGGAGTTCTGTTGGAGGAGAAGGTATTTGTGTGTGTTGGTTTGTATTGGTAGTATCTGTATGTGTAGGTGCTTTGTGCTGGGAGAGAAGCTGAGCCCTGATTAGGGGGCGGGGCTTCACTGACTAGGGGTCCTATAAAGGTAGCAGCCAGTCAGGCAGCGGCACAGGAACTAGCAAACAGAGCTGTAAACAGGGGAGTTTGAGTGGGAGTTCTGTTGGAGGAGAAGATATTTGTGTGTGTTTTTGTATTGGTATTATCGGTATGTGTAGAGGCTTGGAGGGGCTTTGTGCTGGGAGAGAAGCTGGGCCCTGATTAGGGGGCGGGGCTTCACTGACTAGGGGTCCTATAAAGGTAGCAGCCAGTCAGGCAGCGGCACGGACAGCTGCAGCGGCACAGGAGCTAGCAAACAGAGGTGCAAACAGGGGAGTTTGAGTGGGAGTTCTGTTGGAGGAGATGGTATTCGTGTGTGTTTGGTGTTGTATTGGTAGTATCTGTATGTGTATTGGTTTGGCGGGGCTTTGTGCTTGGAGAGAAGCTGAGCCCTGATTAGGGGGCGGGGCTTCACTGACTAGGGTTCCTATAAAGGTAGCAGCCAGTCAAGCGGCGGAACAGACAGCTGCAGTGGCACAGGAGCTATAAAACAGAGCTGTAAACAGGGGAATTTGAGTGGGAGTTCTGTTGGAGGAGAAGGTATTTGTGTGTGTTTGGATATGTATTGTCAGTATCTGTATGTGCAGGGGCTTTGTGCTGGGAGAGAAGCTGAGCCCTGATTAGGGGGCGGGGCTTCCCTGACTAGGGGTCCTATGAAGGTAGCAGCCAGTCAGGCAGCGGCAAAGGAGCTAGCAAACAGAGCTGTAAACAGGGGAGTTTGAGTGGGAGTTCTGTTGGAGGAGAAGGTATTTGTGTGTGTATGGTTTTGTATTGGTAGTATCTGTATGTGTAGAGGTTTGAAGGGGCTTTGTGCTGGGAGAGAAGCTGAGCCCTGATTAGGGGGCGGGGCTTCACTGACTAGGGGTCCTATAAAGGTAGCAGCCGGTCAGGCAGCGGCTAAGACAGCTGCAGCGGCACAGGAGCTAGCAAACAGAGCTGTAAACAGGGGAGTTGGAGTTCTGTTGGAGGAGAAGGTATTTGTGTGTGTTTGGTTTTGTATTGGTAGTATCTGTATGTGTAGGGGCTTGTAATGGGAGAGAAGCTGAGCCCTGATTAGGGGGCGGGGCTTCACTGACTAGGGGTCCTATGAAGGTAGCAGCCAGTCAGGCAGCGGCACAGACAGCTGCAGCGGCACAGGAGCTAGCAAACAGAGCTGTAAACAGGGGAGTTTGAGTGGGAGTTCTGTTGGAGGAGAAGGTATTTGTGTGTGTTTGGATATGTATTGTCAGTATCTGTATGTGCAGGGGCTTTGTGCTGGGAGAGAAGCTGAGCCCTGATTAGGGGGCGGGGCTTCCCTGACAAGGGGTCCTATGAAGGTAGCAGCCAGTCAGGCAGCGGCACAGGAGCTAGCAAACAGAGCTCTAAACAGGGGAGTTTGAGTGGGAGTTCTGTTGGAGGAGAAGGTATTTGTGTGTTTGGTTTTGTATTGGTAGTATCTGTATGTGTCGAGGCTCTGTGCTGGGAGAGAAGCTGAGCGCTGATTAGGGGGCGGGGCATCACTGACTAGGGGTCCTATAAAGGTAGCAGCCAGTTAGGCAGCGGCACAGGAGCTACCAAACAGAGCTGTAAACAGGGGAGTTTGAGTGGGAGTTCTGTTGGAGGAGAAGGTATTTGTGTGTGTTTGCTTTTGTATTGGTGGTATCTGTATGTGTAGAGGCTTGGAGGGGCGTTGTTCTGGGAGAGAAGCTGAGCCTTCCCACTCAAACTCCCCTGTTTACGGCTCTGTTTGCTAGCTCCTGTGCTGCTGCCTGACTGGCTGCTCCCTTTATAGGACCCCTAGTCCGTGAAGCCCCGCCCCCTAATCAGGGCTCAGCTTCTCTCCCAGCACAAAGTCCCTACACATACAGATACTACCAATACAAAAGCGAGCACACACAAATACGTTCTCCTCCGACAGAACTCCCACTCAAACTCCCCTGTTTACAGATCTGTTTGCTAGCTCCTGTGCCGCTACCTTTATAGGACCCCTAGTCAGTGAAGCCCCGCCCCCTAATCAGGGCTCAGCTTCTCTCCCAGCACAAAGACCCTCCAAGCCTCTACACATACAGATACCACCAATACAAAACCAAACACACACAAATACCTTCTCCTCCAACAGAACTCCCAGTCAAACTCCCCTGTTTACAGCTCTGTTTGCTAGCTCCTGTGCCGCTGCAGCTGTCTGTGCTGCTGCCTGACTGGCTGCTACCTTTATAGGACCCCTAGTCAGTGAAGCCCCGCCCCCCAATCAGGGCTCAGCTTCTCTCCCAGCACAAAGACACTCCAAGCCTCTACACATACTATACCACCAATACAAAACCAAACACACACAAATACCTTCTCCTCCAACAGAACTCCCAGTCAAACTCCCCTGTTTACAGCTCTGTTTGCTAGCTCCTGTGCCGCTGCAGCTGTCTGTGCTGCTGCCTGACTGGCTGCTACCTTTATAGGAACCCTAGTCAGTGAAGCCCCGCCCCCTAATCAGGGCTCAGCTTCTCTCCCAGCAGAAAGCCCCTACACATACAGATACTACCAATACAAAACCAAACACACACGAATACCTTCTCCTCCAACAGAACTCCCACTCAAACTCCCCTCTTTACAGCTCTGTTTGCTAGCTCCTGTGCCGCTACCTTAAAAGGACCCCTAGTAAGTGAAGCCCCGCCCCCTAATCAGGGCTCCGCTTCTCTCCCAGCACAAAGCCCCTCCAAGCCTCTACACATACAGACACCACAAATACAAAACCAAACACACACAAATACCTTCTCCTCCAACAGAACTCCCACTCAAACTCCCCTGTTTACAGCTCTGTTTGCTAGGTCCTGTGCCACTGCACGTGTCTGCTACCTTTCCAGGATCCCTAGTCAGTGAAGCCCCGGCCCCTAATCAGGGCTCAGCTTCTCTCCCAGCACAAAGCCCCTACACATACAGATACTACCAATACAAAACCAAACACACACAAATACCTTCCCCTCCAACAGAACTCCCACTCAAACTCCCCTGTTTACAGCTCTGTTTGCTAGCTCCTGTGCCGCTGCCTGACTGGCTGCTACCTTTATAGGACCCCTAGTCAGGGAAGCCCCGCCCCCTAATCAGGGCTCAGCTTCTCTTCCAGCACAAAGCCCCTACACATACAGATACCACCAACACAAAACCAAATACACACAAATACCTGCTCCTCCAACAGAACTCCCACTCAAACTCCCCTGTTTACAGCTGTTTGCTGGCTCCTGTGCCGCTGCAGCTGTCTGTGCCGCTGCCTTTATAGGACCCCTACTCAGGGAAGCCCCGCCCCCTAATCAGGGCTCAGCTTCTCTCCCAGCACAAAGCCCCTACACATACAGATACCACCAATACAAAACCCAATACACACACATACGTTCTCCTCCAACAGAACTCCCACTCAAACTCCCCCGTTTACAGCTCTGTTTGCTAGCTCCTGTGCCGCTGCAGCTGTCTGTGCCGCTGCCTGACTGGCTGCTCCCTTTATAGGACCCCTAGTCAGTGAAGCCCCGCCCCCTAATCAGGGCTCAGCTTCTCTCCCAGCACAAAGGCCCTACACATTCAGATACAACCAATACAAAAACCAAATACACACACACACGTTCTCCTCCAACAGAACTCCCACTCAAACTCCCCTGTTTACAGCACTCTTTGCTAGTTCCTGTTCCGCTGCAGCTGTCTGTGTCGCTGCCTGACTGGCTGCTCCCTTTATAGGACCCCTAGTCAGTGAAGCCCCGCCCCCTAATCAGGGCTCAACTTCTCTCCCAGCACAAAGCCCCTACACATACAGATACTACCAATACAAATCCAAACACAAATACCTTCTCCTCCAACAGAACTCCCACTCAAACTCCCATGTTTACAGCTCTGTTTGCTCGCTCCTGTTCTGCTGCAGCTGTCTGTGCCGCTGCCTGACTGGCTGCTACCTTTATAAGACACCTAGTCAGTGAAGCCCCGCCCCCTAATCAGGGCTCAGCTTCTCTCCCAGCACAAAGCCTCTACACATACAGATACCACCAATACAAAACCAAACACACACAAATGCCTTCTCCTCCAACAGAACTCCCACTCAAACTCCCCCGTTCACAGCTCTGTTTGCTAGCTCCTGTGCCGCTGCAGCTGTCTATGCCGCTGCCTGACTGGCTGATCTCTTTATAGGACCCCTAGTCAGCGAAGCCCCGCCCCCTAATCAGGGCTCAGCTTCTCTCCCAGCACAAAGCCCCTCCAAGCCTCTACAAATACAAAACCAAACACACACACAAATACCTTCTCCTCCAACAGGACTCCCACTCAAACTCCCCTGTTTACAGCTCTCTTTGCTAGCTCCTGTGCCACTGCCTGACTGGCTGCTACCTTTGGAGGACCCCTAGTCAGTGAAGCCCCGCCCCCTAATCAGGGCTCAGCTTCTCTCCCAGCACAAAGCCCCTCCAAGCCTCTACACATACACATACTACCAATAGAAAACCAAACACACACAAATACCTTCTCCTCCAACAGAACTCCCACTCAAACTCCCCTGTTTACAGCTCTGTTTGCTTGCTCCCATGCCGCTGCAGCTGTCCTTGCTGCTGCCTGACTGGCTGCTACCTTTATAGGACCCCTAGTCAGTGAAGCCCCGCCCCTAATCAGGGCTCAGCTTCTCTCCCAGCACAAAGCCCCTCCAAGCCTCTACACATACAGATACTACCAATACAAAAACACACACAAACACCTTCTCCTCCAACAGAACTCCCACTCAAACTCCCCTGTTTACAGCTGTGTTTGCTAGCTCCTCTGCCGCTGCAGCTGTGTGTGCCGCTACCTATATAGGACCCCTAGTCAGTGAAGCCCCGCCCCCTAATCAGGGCTCAGCTTCTCTCCCAGCACAAAGCCCCTACACATACAGATACCACCAATACAAAACCCAATACACACACATACGTTCTCCTCCAACAGAACTCCCACTCAAACTCCCCCGTTTACAGCTCTGTTTGCTGGCTCCTGTGCCGCTGCAGCTGTCTGTGCCGCTGCCTGACTGGCTGTTCCCTTTATAGGACCCCTAGTCAGTGAAGCCCCGCCCCCTAATCAGGGCTCAGCTTCTCTCCCAGCACAAAGCCCCTACACATACAGAAACCACCAGTACAAAACCAAACACAAACAAATACCTTCTCCTCCAACAGAACTCTCACTCAAACGCCCCTGTTTACAGCTCTGTTTGCTAGCTCCTGTGCCGCTGCAGCTGTCTGTGCTGCTGCCTGACTGGTTGCTCCCTTTATAGGACCCCTAGTCAGTGAAGCCCCGCCCCCTAATCAGGGCTCAGCTTCTCTCTCAGCAAAAAGCCCCTACACATACAGATACTACCAATACAAAACCAAACACACACAAATATCTTCTCCTCCAACAGAACTCCCACTCCAACTCCCCTGTTTACAGCTCTGTTTGCTAGCTCCTGTGCCGCTGCAGCTGTCTGTGCCGCTGCCTGACTGGCTGCTACCTTCATAGGACCCCTAGTCAGTGAAGCCCCGCCCCCTAATCAGGGCTCAGCTTCTCTCCCAGCACAAAGCCCCTACACATACAGAAACCACCAATACAAAACCAAACACACACAAATACCTTCTCCTCAAATCGAACTCCCACTCAAACTCCCCTGTTCACAGCTCTGTTTGCTATCTCCTGTGCCGCTGCAGCTGTTTGTGCCGCTGCCTGACTGGCTGCTACCTTCATAGGACACCTTGCCAGCGAAGCCCCGACCCCTAATCAGGGCTCAGCTTCTCTCCCAGCAAAATGCCCCTCCAAGCCCCTACACATACAGATACTACCGATACAAAACCAAACACACACAAATACCTTCTCCTCCAACAGAACTCCCACTCAAACTCCCCTGTTTACAGCTCTGTTTGCTAGCTCCCGTGCCGCTGCAGCTGTCCTTGCTGCTTCCTGACTGGCTGCGACCTTTATAGGACCCCTAGTCAGTGAAGCCCCGCCCCTAATCAGGGCTCAGCTTCTCTCCCAGCAAAAAGCCCCTCCAAGCCTCTACACAAACAGAAACTACCAATACAAAAACACACACACACAAATACCTTCTCCTCCAACAGAACTCCCACTCAAAATCCCCTGTTTACAGCTCTGTTTGCTAGCTCCTGTGCCGTTGCCTGACTGGCTGCTACCTTTATAGGACCCCGAGTCAGTGAAGCCCCGCCCCCTAATCAGGGCTCAGCTTCTCTCCCAGCACAAAGCCCCTACACATACAGATACTACCAATACAAAACCAAACACACACAAATACCTTCTCCTCCAATCGAACTCCCACTCAAACTCCCCTGTTCACAGCTCTGTTTGCTAGCTCCTGTGCCGCTGCAGCTGTCTGTGCCGCTCCGTTTATAGGTCCCCTAGTAAGTGAAGCCCCGCCCCCTAATCAGGGCTCAGCTTCTCTCCCAGCACAAAGCCCTACACATACAGATACCACCAATACAAAACCCAATACACACACATACGTTCTCCTCCAACAGAACTCCCACTCAAACTCCCCTGTTTACAGCTCTGTTTGCTAGCTCCTGTGCCGCTGTCTGACTGGCTGCTCCCTTTGCAGGACCCCTAGTCAGGGAAGCCCCGCCCCCTAATCAGGGCTCAGCTTCTCTCCCAGCACAAAGCCCCTCCAAGCCTCTACACATGCAGATACTACCAGTACAAAACCAAACACATACAAATACCTTCTCCTCCAACAGAACTCCCACTCAAACTCCCCTGTTTACAGCTCTGTTTGCTAGCTCCTGTGCCGCTGCAGCTGTCTGTGCCGCTGCCTGACTGGCTGCTCCTTTTATAGGACCCCTAGTCAGTGAAGCCCCGTCCCCTAATCAGGGCTCAGCTTCTCTCCCAGCACAAAGCCCCTCCAAGCCTCTACACATACAGATACTACCAATACAAAACCAAACACACACACAAATACCTTCTCCTCCAACAGAACTCCCACTCAAACTCCCCTGTTTCCAGCTCTGTTTGCTAGCTCCTATGCCACTGCAGCTGTCTGTGCCGCTACCTTTATAGGACCCCTAGTCAGTGAAGCCCCGCCCCCTAATCAGGGCTCAGCTTCTCTCCCAGCACAGAGAACCTACAAGCCTCTAAACATACAGATACTACCAATACAAAACCAAACACACACACAAATACCTTCTCCTCCAACAGAACTCCCACTCAAACTCCCCTGTTCACAGCTCTGTTTGCTAGCTCCTGTGCCGCTGCAGCTGTCTGTGCCGCTGCCTTTATAGGACCCCTACTCAGGGAAGCCCCGCCCCCTAATCAGGGCTCAGCTTCTCTCCCAGCACAAAGCCCCTACACATACAGATACTACCAATACAAAACCAAACACACACAAATACCTTCTCCTCCAACAGAACTCCCACTAAAAACTCCCCTGTTTACAGATCTGTTTACTAGCTCCTGTATCGCTGCAGCTATCTGTGTCGCTGCCTGACGAGCTGCTGCCTTTATAGAACCCCAAGTCAGTGTAGCCCCGCCCCCTAAATAGGGCTCAGCTTCTCTCCCAGCACAAAGCCCCTGCACATACAGATACCACCAATACAAAACCAAACACACACAAATACCTTCTCCTCCAACAGAATTCCCACTCAAACTCCCCTGTTTACAGCTCTGTTTGCTAGGTCCTGTGCCGCTGCACCTGTCTGTGCTGCTACCTTTATAGGACCCCAAGTCAGTGAAGCCCCGCCCCCTAATCAGGACTCAGCTTCTCTCCCAGCACAAAGCCCCTACACATACGGATACTACCAATACAAAACCAAACACACACGAATACCTTCTCCTCCAACAGAACTCACACTCAAACTCCCCTGTTTACAGCTCTGTTTGCTAGCTCCTGTGCCGCTGCAGCTGTCTGTGCCGCTGCCTGACTGGCTGCTACCTTCATAGGACCCCTAGTCAGTGAATCCCCGCCCCCTAATCAGGGCTCAGCTTCTCTCCCAGCACAAAGCCCCTACACATATGGATACTACCAATACAAAACCAAACACACACAAATACCTTCTCCTCCAACAGAACTCCCACTCAAACTCCCCTGTTTACAGCTCTGTTTGCTAGCTCCTGTGCCGCTGCAGCTGTCTGTGCCGCTGCCTGACTGGCTGCTACCTTCATAGAACCCCTAGTCAGTGAAGCCCCGCCCCCTAATCAGGGCTCAGCTTCTCTCCCAGCACAATGCCCCTCCAAGGCCCTACACATACAGGTACTACCGATACAAAACCAAACACACACAAATACCTTCTCCTCCAACAGAACTCCCACTCAAACTCCCCTGTTTACAGCTCTGTTTGCTCGCTCCTGTGCCGCTGCAGCTGTCTGTGCCGCTGCCTGACTGGCTCCTCCCTTTCTAGGACCCCTAGTCAGTGAAGCCCCGCCCCCTAATGAGGGCTCAGCTTCTCTCGCAGCACAAAGCCCTTCCAAGCCTCTACACATACAGATACCACCAATACAAAACCAAACAGACACAAATACCTTCTCCTCCAACAGAACTCACACTCAAACTCCCCTGTTTACACCTCTGTTTGCTAGCTCCTGTGCCGCTGCAGCTGTCTGTGCCGCTGCCTGACTGGCTGCTACCTTCATAGGACCCCTAGTCAGTGGAGCCCCGCCCCCTAATCAGGACTCAGCTTCTCTCCCAGCACAAAGCCCCTACACATACGGATACTACCAATACAAAACCAAACACACACGAATACCTTCTCCTCCAACAGAACTCCCATACAAACTCCCCCGTTTACAGCTCTGTTTGCTAGCTCCTGTGCCGCTGCAGCTGTCTGTGCCGCTGCCTGACTGGCTGCTCCCTTTATAGGACCCCTAGTCAGTGAAGCCCCGCCCCCTAATCAGGCCTCAGCTTCTCTCCCAGCACAAAGCCCCTACACATACAGATACCACCAATACAAAACCAAATACACACACACACGTTCTCCTCCAACAGAACTCCCAAACAAACTCCCCCGTTTACAGCTCTGTTTGCTAGCTCCTGTGCCGCTGCAGCTGTCTGTGCCGCTGCCTGACTGCCTGCTACCTTTATAGGACCCCTAGTCAGTGAAGCCCCGCCCCCTAGTCAGGTCTCAGCTTCTCTCCCAGCACAAAGCCCCTGCAAGCCTCTACACATACAGATACTACCAATACAAAACCAAACACACACAAATACCTTCTCCTCCAATCGAACTCCCACTCAAACTCCCCTGTTCACAGCTCTGTTTGCTAGCTCCTGTGCCGCTGCAGCTGTCTGTGCCGCTCCGTTTATAGGTCCCCTAGTAAGTGAAGCCCCGCCCCCTAGTCAGGTCTCAGCTTCTCTCCCAGCACAAAGCGCCTGCAAGCCTCTACACATACAGATACTACCAATACAAAACCAAACACACACAAATACCTTCTCCTCCAACAGAACTCCCACACAAACTCCCCTGTTTACAGCTCTGTTTGCTAGCTCCTGTGCCGCTGTCTGACTAGCTGCTCCCTTTACAGGACCCCTAGTCAGGGAAGCCCCGCCCCCTAATCAGGGCTCAGCTTTTCTCTCAGCACAAAGCCCCTCCAAGCCTCTACAAATACAAAACCAAACACACACACAAATACCTTCTCCTCCAACAGAACTCCCACTCAAACTCCCCTGTTTCCAGCTCTGTTTGCTAGCTCCTATGCCACTGCAGCTGTCTGTGCCGCTACCTTTATAGGACCCCTAGTCAGTGTAGCCCCGCCCCCTAAATAGGGCTCAGCTTCTCTCCCAGCACAAAGCCCCTGCACATACAGATACCACCAATACAAAACCAAACACACACGAATACCTTCTCCTCCAACAGAACTCACACTCAAACTCCCCTGTTTACACCTCTGCTAGCTCCTGTGCTGCTGCCTGACTGGCTGCTCCCTTTATAGGACCCCTAGTCAGTGAAGCCCCGCCCCCTAATCAGGGCTCAGCTTCTCTCCCAGCACAAAGCCCCTCCAAGCCTCTGCACATACAGATACTACAAATACAAACCCAAACACACACAAATACCTTCTCCTCCAACAGAATTCCCACTCAAACTCCCCTGTTTACAGCTCTGTTTGCTAGGTCCTGTGCCGCTGCACCTGTCTGTGCTGCTACCTTTATAGCACCCCTAGTCAGTGAAGCCCCGCCCCCTAATCAGGACTCAGCTTCTCTCCCAGCACAAAGCCCCTACACATACGGATACGAGCAATACAAAACCAAACACACACAAATACCTTCTCCTCCAACAGAACTCCCAAACAAACTCCCCCGTTTACAGCTCTGTTTGCTAGCTCCTGTGCCGCTGCAGCTGTCTGTGCCGCTGCCTGACTGGCTGCTCCCTCTATAGGACCCCTAGTCAGTGAAGCCCCGCCCCCTAATCAGGCCTCAGCTTCTCTCCCAGCACAAAGCCCCTACACATACAGATACCACCAATACAAAACCAAATACACACACACACGTTCTCCTCCAACAGAACTCCCAAACAAACTCCCCCGTTTACAGCTCTGTTTGCTAGCTCCTGTGCCGCTGCAGCTGTCTGTGCCGCTGCCTGACTGCCTGCTACCTTTATAGGACCCCTAGTAAGTGAAGCCCCGCCCCCTAGTCAGGTCTCAGGTTCTTTCCCAGCACAAAGCCCCTACAAGCCTCTACACATACAGATACTGCCAATACAAAACCAAACACACACAAACACCTTCTCCTCCAACAGAACTCCCCCTCAAACTCCGCTGTTTACAGCTCTGTTTGGGAGCTCCTGTGCCGCTGCAGCTGTCTGTGCCGCTGCCTGACTGGCTGCTACCTTTATAGGTCCCCTAGTAAGTGAAGCCCCGCCCCCTAGTCAGGTCTCAGCTTCTCTCCCAGCACAAAGCGCCTGCAAGCCTCTACACATACAGATACTACCAATACAAAACAAACACACACAAATACCTTCCCCTCCAACAGAACTCCCACACAAACTCCCCTGTTTACAGCTCTGTTTGCTAGCTCCTGTGCCGCTGTCTGACTAGCTGCTCCCTTTACAGGACCCCTAGTCAGGGAAGCCCCGCCCCCTAATCAGGGCTCAGCTTTTCTCTCAGCACAAAGCCCCTCCAAGCCTCTACAAATACAAAACCAAACACACACACAAATACCTTCTCCTCCAACAGAACTCCCACTCAAACTCCCCTGTTTCCAGCTCTGTTTGCTAGCTCCTATGCCACTGCAGCTGTCTGTGCCGCTACCTTTATAGGACCCCTAGTCAGTGAAGCCCCGCCCCCTAATCAGGGCTCAGCTTCTCTCCCAGCACAGAGAACCTACAAGCCTCTAAACATACAGATACTACCAATACAAAACCAAACACACACAAATACCTTCTCCTCCAACAGAACTCCCACTCAAACTCCCCTGTTTACAGCTCTGTTTGCTAGCTCCTGTGCCGCTGCAGCTGTCTGTGCCGCTGCCTTTATAGGACCCCTACTCAGGGAAGCCCCGCCCCCTAATCAGGGCTCAGCTTCTCTCCCAGCACAAAGCCCCTACACATACAGATACTACCCATACAAAACCAAACACACACAAACACATTCTCCTCCAACAGAACTCCCACTCAAACTCCCCTGTTTACAGCTCTGTTTGCTAGGTCCTGTGCCGCTGCACCTGTCTTTGCTGCTACCTTCATAGGACCCCTAGTCAGTGAAGCCCCGCCCCCTAATCAGGACTCAGCTTCTCTCCCAGCACAAAGCCCCTACACATACGGATACTACCAATACAAAACCAAACACACACCAATACCTTCTCCTCCAACAGAACTCACACTCATACTCCCCTGTTTACACCTCTGCTAGCTCCTGTGCCGCTGCCTGACTGGCTGCTCCCTTTATAGGACCCCTAGTCAGTGAAGCCCCGCCTTCTAATCAGGGCTCAGCTTCTCTCCCAGCACAAAGCCCCTCCAAGCCTCTACACATACAGATACTACCAATACAAAACCAAACACACACAAATACCTTCTCCTCCAACAGAACTCCCACTCAAACTCCCCTGTTTACAGCTCTGTTTGCTAGCTCCTGTGCCGCTGCAGCTGTCTGTGCCGCTGCCTGACTAGCTGCTCCCTTTATAGGACCCCAAGTCAGTGAAGCCCCGCCACCTACTCAGGGCTCAGATTCTCTCCCAGCACAAAGCCCCTACACATACAGATACTACCAGTACAAAACCAAACACAAACACAAATACCTTCTCCTCCAACAGAACTCCCACTCAAACTCCCCTGTTTACACCTCTGTTTGCTAGCTCCTGTGCCGCTGCCTGAGTGGCTGCTACCTTTATAGGACCCCTAGTCAGGGAAGCCCCGCCCCCTAATCAGGGCTCAGCTTCTCTCCCAGCACAAAGCCCCTCCAAGCCTCTACACATACAGATACTACCAATACAAAACCAAACACACACAAATACCTTCTCCTCCAACAGAACTCCCACTCAAACTCCCCTGTTTACAGCTCTGTTTGCTAGCTCCTGTGCCGCTGCAGCTGTCTCTGCCGCTGCCTGACTGTCTGCTACCTTTATATGACCCCTAGTCAGTGAAGCCCCGCCCCCTAATCAGGGCTCAGCTTCTCTCCCAGCACAAAGCCCCTCTAAGCCTCTACACATACAGATACCACCACTCAAACTCCCCTGTTTACAGCTCTGTTTGCGACCTCCTGTATCGCTGCAGCTATCTGTGCCGCTGCCTGACGAGCTGCTGCCTTTATAGAACCCCAAGTCAGTGTAGCCCCGCCCCCTAAATAGGGCTCAGCTTCTCTCCCAGCACAAAGCCCCTGCACATACAGATACCACCAATACAAAACCAAACACACACGAATACCTTCTCCTCCAACAGAATTCCCACTCAAACTCCCCTGTTTACAGCTCTGTTTGCTAGGTCCTGTGCCGCTGCACCTGTCTGTGCTGCTACCTTTATAGGACCCCTAGTCAGTGAAGCCCCGCCCCCTAATCAGGACTCAGCTTCTCTCCCAGCACAAAGCCCCTACACATACGGATACTACCAATACAAAACCAAACACACACGAATACCTTCTCCTCCAACAGAACTCACACTCAAACTCCCCTGTTTACACCTCTGCTAGCTCCTGTGCCGCTGCCTGACTGGCTGCTCCCTTTATAGGACCCCTAGTCAGTGAAGCCCCGCCTTCTAATCAGGGCTCAGCTTCTCTCCCAGCACAAAGCCCCTCCAAGCCTCTACACATACAGATGCTACCAATACAAAACCAAACACACACAAATACCTTCTCCTCCAACAGAACTCCCACTCAAACTCCCCTGTTTACAGCTCTGTTTGCTAGCTCCTGTGCCGCTGCAGCTGTCTCTGCCGCTGCCTGACTGTCTGCTACCTTTATATGACCCCTAGTCAGTGAAGCCCCGCCCCCTAATCAGGGCTCAGCTTCTTTCCCAGCACAAAGCCCCTCCAAGCCTCTGCACATACAGATACTACCAATACAAAACCAAACACACACAAATACCTTCTCCTCCAACAGAACTCCCACTCAAACTCCCCTGTTTACACCTCTGTTTGCTAGCTCCTGTGCCGCTGCCTGACTGGCTGCTCCCTTTATAGGACCCCTAGTCAGTGAAGCCCCGCCCCCTAATCAGGGCTCAGCTTCTCTCCCAGCACAAAGCCCCTCCAAGCCTCTACACATACAGATACCACCAATACAAAACCAAACACACACAAATACCTTCTCCTCCAACAGAACTCCCAGTCAAACTCCCCTGTTTACAGCTCTGTTTGCTAGCTCCTGTGCCGCTGCAGCTGTCTGTGCTGCTGCCTGACTGGCTGCTACCTTTATAGGACCCCTAGTCAGTGAAGCCCCGCCCCCCAATCAGGGCTCAGCTTCTCTCCCAGCACAAAGACCCTCCAAGCCTCTACACATACAGATACCACCAATACAAAACCAAACACACACAAATACCTTCTCCTCCAACAGAACTCCCAGTCAAACTCCCCTGTTTACAGCTCTGTTTGCTAGCTCCTGTGCCGCTGCAGCTGTCTGTGCTGCTGCCTGACTGGCTGCTACCTTTATAGGAACCCTAGTCAGTGAAGCCCCGCCCCCTAATCAGGGCTCAGCTTCTCTCCCAGCAGAAAGCCCCTACACATACAGATACTACCAATACAAAACCAAACACACACGAATACCTTCTCCTCCAACAGAACTCCCACTCAAACTCCCCTCTTTACAGCTCTGTTTGCTAGCTCCTGTGCCGCTACCTTAAAAGGACCCCTAGTAAGTGAAGCCCCGCCCCCTAATCAGGGCTCCGCTTCTCTCCCAGCACAAAGCCCCTCCAAGCCTCTACACATACAGACACCACAAATACAAAACCAAACACACACAAATACCTTCTCCTCCAACAGAACTCCCACTCAAACTCCCCTGTTTACAGCTCTGTTTGCTAGCTCCTGTGCCGCTGCCTGACTGGCTGCTACCTTTATAGGACCCCTAGTCAGGGAAGCCCCGCCCCCTAATCAGGGCTCAGCTTCTCTTCCAGCACAAAGCCCCTACACATACAGATACCACCAACACAAAACCAAATACACACAAATACCTGCTCCTCCAACAGAACTCCCACTCAAACTCCCCTGTTTACAGCTGTTTGCTGGCTCCTGTGCCGCTGCAGCTGTCTGTGCCGCTGCCTTTATAGGACCCCTACTCAGGGAAGCCCCGCCCCCTAATCAGGGCTCAGCTTCTCTCCCAGCACAAAGCCCCTACACATACAGATACCACCAATACAAAACCCAATACACACACATACGTTCTCCTCCAACAGAACTCCCACTCAAACTCCCCCGTTTACAGCTCTGTTTGCTAGCTCCTGTGCCGCTGCAGCTGTCTGTGCCGCTGCCTGACTGGCTGCTCCCTTTATAGGACCCCTAGTCAGTGAAGCCCCGCCCCCTAATCAGGGCTCAGCTTCTCTCCCAGCACAAAGGCCCTACACATTCAGATACAACCAATACAAAAACCAAATACACACACACACGTTCTCCTCCAACAGAACTCCCACTCAAACTCCCCTGTTTACAGCACTCTTTGCTAGTTCCTGTTCCGCTGCAGCTGTCTGTGTCGCTGCCTGACTGGCTGCTCCCTTTATAGGACCCCTAGTCAGTGAAGCCCCGCCCCCTAATCAGGGCTCAACTTCTCTCCCAGCACAAAGCCCCTACACATACAGATACTACCAATACAAAACCAAACACAAATACCTTCTCCTCCAACAGAACTCCCACTCAAACTCCCATGTTTACAGCTCTGTTTGCTCGCTCCTGTTCTGCTGCAGCTGTCTGTGCCGCTGCCTGACTGGCTGCTACCTTTATAAGACACCTAGTCAGTGAAGCCCCGCCCCCTAATCAGGGCTCAGCTTCTCTCCCAGCACAAAGCCTCTACACATACAGATACCACCAATACAAAACCAAACACACACAAATGCCTTCTCCTCCAACAGAACTCCCACTAAAACTCCCCCGTTCACAGCTCTGTTTGCTAGCTCCTGTGCCGCTGCAGCTGTCTATGCCGCTGCCTGACTGGCTGATCTCTTTATAGGACCCCTAGTCAGTGAAGCCCCGCCCCCTAATCAGGGCTCAGCTTCTCTCCCAGCACAAAGCCCCTCCAAGCCTCTACAAATACAAAACCAAACACACACACAAATACCTTCTCCTCCAACAGGACTCCCACTCAAACTCCCCTGTTTACAGCTCTCTTTGCTAGCTCCTGTGCCACTGCCTGACTGGCTGCTACCTTTGGAGGACCCCTAGTCAGTGAAGCCCCGCCCCCTAATCAGGGCTCAGCTTCTCTCCCAGCACAATGCCCCTACACATACAGATACTACCGATACAAAACCAAACACACACACAAATACCTTCTCCTCCAACAGAAGTCCCACTCAAACTCCCCTGTTTACAGCTCTGTTTGCTCGCTCCTGTGCCGCTGCAGCTGTCTGTGCCGCTGCCTGACTGGCTCCTCCCTTTACAAGACCCCTAGTCAGTGAAGCCCCGTCCCCTAATCAGACTCAGCTTCTCTCCCAGCACAAAGCCCCTCCAAGCCTCTACACATACACATACTACCAATAGAAAACCAAACACACACAAATACCTTCTCCTCCAACAGAACTCCCACTCAAACTCCCCTGTTTACAGCTCTGTTTGCTTGCTCCCATGCCGCTGCAGCTGTCCTTGCTGCTGCCTGACTGGCTGCTACCTTTATAGGACCCCTAGTCAGTGAAGCCCCGCCCCTAATCAGGGCTCAGCTTCTCTCCCAGCACAAAGCCCCTCCAAGCCTCTACACATACAGATACTACCAATACAAAAACACACACAAACACCTTCTCCTCCAACAGAACTCCCACTCGAACTCCCCTGTTTACAGCTGTGTTTGCTAGCTCCTCTGCCGCTGCAGCTGTGTGTGCCGCTACCTATATAGGACCCCTAGTCAGTGAAGCCCCGCCCCCTAATCAGGGCTCAGCTTCTCTCCCAGCACAAAGCCCCTACACATACAGATACCACCAATACAAAACCCAATACACACACAAATATCTTCTCCTCCAACAGAACTCCCACTCCAACTCCCCTGTTTACAGCTCTGTTTGCTAGCTCCTGTGCCGCTGCAGCTGTCTGTGCTGCTGCCTGACTGGTTGCTCCCTTTATAGGACCCCTAGTCTGTGAAGCCCCGCCCCCTAATCAGGGCTCAGCTTCTCTCTCAGCAAAAAGCCCCTACACATACAGATACTACCAATACAAAACCAAACACACACAAATATCTTCTCCTCCAACAGAACTCCCACTCCAACTCCCCTGTTTACAGCTCTGTTTGCTAGCTCCTGTGCCGCTGCAGCTGTCTGTGCCGCTGCCTGACTGGCTGCTACCTTCATAGGACCCCTAGTCAGTGAAGCCCCGCCCCCTAATCAGGGCTCAGCTTCTCTCCCAGCACAAAGCCCCTACACATACAGAAACCACCAATACAAAACCAAACACACACAAATACCTTCTCCTCAAATCGAACTCCCACTCAAACTCCCCTGTTCACAGCTCTGTTTGCTATCTCCTGTGCCGCTGCAGCTGTTTGTGCCGCTGCCTGACTGGCTGCTACCTTCATAGGACACCTTGCCAGCGAAGCCCCGACCCCTAATCAGGGCTCAGCTTCTCTCCCAGCAAAATGCCCCTCCAAGCCCCTACACATACAGATACTACCGATACAAAACCAAACACACACAAATACCTTCTCCTCCAACAGAACTCCCACTCAAACTCCCCTGTTTACAGCTCTGTTTGCTAGCTCCCGTGCCGCTGCAGCTGTCCTTGCTGCTTCCTGACTGGCTGCGACCTTTATAGGACCCCTAGTCAGTGAAGCCCCGCCCCTAATCAGGGCTCAGCTTCTCTCCCAGCAAAAAGCCCCTCCAAGCCTCTACACAAACAGAAACTACCAATACAAAAACACACACACACAAATACCTTCTCCTCCAACAGAACTCCCACTCAAAATCCCCTGTTTACAGCTCTGTTTGCTAGCTCCTGTGCCGTTGCCTGACTGGCTGCTACCTTTATAGGACCCCGAGTCAGTGAAGCCCCGCCCCCTAATCAGGGCTCAGCTTCTCTCCCAGCACAAAGCCCCTACACATACAGATACTACCAATACAAAACCAAACACACACAAATACCTTCTCCTCCAATCGAACTCCCACTCAAACTCCCCTGTTCACAGCTCTGTTTGCTAGCTCCTGTGCCGCTGCAGCTGTCTGTGCCGCTCCGTTTATAGGTCCCCTAGTAAGTGAAGCCCCGCCCCCTAATCAGGGCTCAGCTTCTCTCCCAGCACAAAGCCCTACACATACAGATACCACCAATACAAAACCCAATACACACACATACGTTCTCCTCCAACAGAACTCCCACTCAAACTCCCCTGTTTACAGCTCTGTTTGCTAGCTCCTGTGCCGCTGCAGCTGTCTGTGCCGCTCCGTTTATAGGTCCCCTAGTAAGTGAAGCCCCGCCCCCTAATCAGGGCTCAGCTTCTCTCCCAGCACAAAGCCCCTACACATACAGATACTACGAATACAAAACCAAACACACACAAATACCTTCTCCTCCAACAGAACTCCCACTCAAACTCCCCTGTTTACAGCTCTGTTTGCTAGCTCCTGTGCCGCTGTCTGACTGGCTGCTCCCTTTGCAGGACCCCTAGTCAGGGAAGCCCCGCCCCCTAATCAGGGCTCAGCTTTTCTCCCAGCACAAAGCCCCTCCAAGCCTCTACACATACAGATACTACCAATACAAAACCAAACACACACAAATACCTTCTCCTCCAACAGAACTCCCACTCAAACTCCCCTGTTTACAGCTCTGTTTGCTAGCTCCTGTGCCGCTGCAGCTGTCTGTGCCGCTCCGTTTATAGGTACCCTAGTAAGTGAAGCCCCGCCCCCTAGTCAGGTCTCAGCTTCTCTCCCAGCACAAAGCCCCTGCAAGCCTCTACACATACAGATACTGCCAATACAAAACCAAACACACACAAATGCCTTCTCCTCCAACAGAACTCCCACACAAACTCCCCTGTTTACAGCTCTGTTTGCTAGCTCCTGTGCCGCTGTCTGACTAGCTGCTCCCTTTACAGGACCCCTAGTCAGGGAAGCCCCGCCCCCTAATCAGGGCTCAGCTTTTCTCCCAGCACAAAGCCCCTCCAAGCCTCTACAAATACAAAACCAAACACACACACAAATACCTTCTCCTCCAACAGAACTCCCACTCAAACTCCCCTGTTTCCAGCTCTGTTTGCTAGCTCCTATGCCACTGCAGCTGTCTGTGCCGCTACCTTTATAGGACCCCTAGTCAGTGAAGCCCCGCCCCCTAATCAGGGCTCAGCTTCTCTCCCAGCACAGAGAACCTACAAGCCTCTAAACATACAGATACTACCAATACAAAACCAAACACACACACAAATACCTTCTCCTCCAACAGAACTCCCACTCAAACTCCCCTGTTCACAGCTCTGTTTGCTAGCTCCTGTGCCGCTGCAGCTGTCTGTGCCGCTGCCTTTATAGGACCCCTACTCAGGGAAGCCCCGCCCCCTAATCAGGGCTCAGCTTCTCTCCCAGCACAAAGCCCCTACACATACAGATACTACCAATACAAAACCAAACACACACAAACACATTCTCCTCCAACAGAACTCCCACTCAAACTCCCCTGTTCACAGCTCTGTTTGCTAGCTCCTGTGCCACTGCCTGACTGGCTGCTACCTTCATAGGACCCCTAGTCAGTGAAGCCCCGCCCACTAATCAGGGCTCAGCTTCTCTCCAACACAAAGCACCTCCAAGCCTCTACACATACATTTACTACCAATACAAAACCAAACACACACACAAATACCTTCTCCTCCAACAGAACTCCCACTAAAAACTCCCCTGTTTACAGATCTGTTTACTAGCTCCTGTATCGCTGCAGCTATCTGTGTCGCTGCCTGACGAGCTGCTGCCTTTATAGAACCCCAAGTCAGTGTAGCCCCGCCCCCTAAATAGGGCTCAGCTTCTCTCCCAGCACAAAGCCCCTGCACATACAGATACCACCAATACAAAACCAAACACACACAAATACCTTCTCCTCCAACAGAATTCCCACTCAAACTCCCCTGTTTACAGCTCTGTTTGCTAGGTCCTGTGCCGCTGCACCTGTCTGTGCTGCTACCTTTATAGGACCCCAAGTCAGTGAAGCCCCGCCCCCTAATCAGGACTCAGCTTCTCTCCCAGCACAAAGCCCCTACACATACGGATACTACCAATACAAAACCAAACACACACGAATACCTTCTCCTCCAACAGAACTCACACTCAAACTCCCCTGTTTACAGCTCTGTTTGCTAGCTCCTGTGCCGCTGCAGCTGTCTGTGCCGCTGCCTGACTGGCTGCTACCTTCATAGGACCCCTAGTCAGTGAATCCCCGCCCCCTAATCAGGGCTCAGCTTCTCTCCCAGCACAATGCCCCTCCAAGGCCCTACACATACAGATACTACCGATACAAAACCAAACACACACAAATACCTTCTCCTCCAACAGAACTCCCACTCAAACTCCCCTGTTTACAGCTCTGTTTGCTCGCTCCTGTGCCGCTGCAGCTGTCTGTGCCGCTGCCTGACTGGCTCCTCCCTTTCTAGGACCCCTAGTCAGTGAAGCCCCGCCCCCTAATCAGGGCTCAGCTTCTCTCGCAGCACAAAGCCCTTCCAAGCCTCTACACATACAGATACCACCAATACAAAACCAAACAGACACAAATACCTTCTCCTCCAACAGAACTCACACTCAAACTCCCCTGTTTACACCTCTGTTTGCTAGCTCCTGTGCCGCTGCAGCTGTCTGTGCCGCTGCCTGACTGGCTGCTACCTTCATAGGACCCCTAGTCAGTGGAGCCCCGCCCCCTAATCAGGACTCAGCTTCTCTCCCAGCACAAAGCCCCTACACATACGGATACTACCAATACAAAACCAAACACACACGAATACCTTCTCCTCCAACAGAACTCCCATACAAACTCCCCCGTTTACAGCTCTGTTTGCTAGCTCCTGTGCCGCTGCAGCTGTCTGTGCCGCTGCCTGACTGGCTGCTCCCTTTATAGGACCCCTAGTCAGTGAAGCCCCGCCCCCTAATCAGGCCTCAGCTTCTCTCCCAGCACAAAGCCCCTACACATACAGATACCACCAATACAAAACCAAATACACACACAAATACCTTCTCCTCCAATCGAACTCCCACTCAAACTCCCCTGTTCACAGCTCTGTTTGCTAGCTCCTGTGCCGCTGCAGCTGTCTGTGCCGCTCCGTTTATAGGTCCCCTAGTAAGTGAAGCCCCGCCCCCTAGTCAGGTCTCACCTTCTCTCCCAGCACAAAGCGCCTGCAAGCCTCTACACATACAGATACTACCAATACAAAACCAAACACACACAAATACCTTCTCCTCCAACAGAACTCCCACACAAACTCCCCTGTTTACAGCTCTGTTTGCTAGCTCCTGTGCCGCTGTCTGACTAGCTGCTCCCTTTACAGGACCCCTAGTCAGGGAAGCCCCGCCCCCTAATCAGGGCTCAGCTTTTCTCTCAGCACAAAGCCCCTCCAAGCCTCTACAAATACAAAACCAAACACACACACAAATACCTTCTCCTCCAACAGAACTCCCACTCAAACTCCCCTGTTTCCAGCTCTGTTTGCTAGCTCCTATGCCACTGCAGCTGTCTGTGCCGCTACCTTTATAGGACCCCTAGTCAGTGAAGCCCCGCCCCCTAATCAGGGCTCAGCTTCTCTCCCAGCACAGAGAACCTACAAGCCTCTAAACATACAGATACTACCAATACAAAACCAAACACACACACAAATACCTTCTCCTCCAACAGAACTCCCACTCAAACTCCCCTGTTCACAGCTCTGTTTGCTAGCTCCTGTGCCGCTGCAGCTGTCTGTGCCGCTGCCTTTATAGGACTCCTACTCAGGGAAGCCCCGCCCCCTAATCAGGGCTCAGCTTCTCTCCCAGCACAAAGCCCCTACACATACAGATACTACCAATACAAAACCAACCACACACACAAATACCTTCTCCTCCAACAGAACTCCCACTCAAACTCCCCTGTTTACAGCTCTGTTTGCTAGCTCCTGTGCCACTGCCTGACTGGCTGCTACCTTCATAGGACCCCTAGTCAGTGAAACCCCACCCACTAATCAGGGCTCAGCTTCTCTCCCAGCACGAAGCCCCTACACATACAGATACTACCAATACAAAACCAAACACACACAAACACATTCTCCTCCAACAGAACTCCCACTCAAACTCCCCTGTTCACAGCTCTGTTTGCTAGCTCCTGTGCCACTGCCTGACTGGCTGCTACCTTCATAGGACCCCTAGTCAGTGAAGCCCCGCCCCCTAATCAGGGCTCAGCTTCTCTCCCAGCACAAAGCCCCTCCAAGCCTCTACACATACATATACTACCAATACAAAACCAAACACACACACAAATACCTTCTCCTCCAACAGAACTCCCACTCAAACTCCCCTGTTTACAGCTCTGTTTGCTAGGTCCTGTGCCGCTGCACCTGTCTGTGCTGCTACCTTTATAGGACCCCAAGTCAGTGAAGCCCCGCCCCCTAATCAGGACTCAGCTTCTCTCCCAGCACAAAGCCCCTACACATACGGATACTACCAATACAAAACCTAACACACACGAATACCTTCTCCTCCAACAGAACTCACACTCAAACTCCCCTGTTTACACCTCTGCTAGCTCCTGTGCTGCTGCCTGACTGGCTGCTCCCTTTATAGGACCCCTAGTCAGTGAAGCCCCGCCTTCTAATCAGGGCTCAGCTTCTCTCCCAGCACAAAGCCCCTCCAAGCCTCTACACATACAGATACTACCAATACAAAACCAAACACACACAAATGCCTTCTCCTCCAACAGAACTCCCACTCAAACTCCCCTGTTTACAGCTCTGTTTGCTAGCTCCTGTGCCGCTGCAGCTGTCTGTGCCGCTGCCTGACTGGCTGCTCCCTTTATAGGACCCCTAGTCAGTGAAGCCCCGCCCCCTAATCAGGGCTCAGCTTCTCTCCCAGCACAAAGCCCCTCCAAGCCTCTGCACATACAGATACTACAAATACAAACCCAAACACACACAAATACCTTCTCCTCCAACAGAATTCCCACTCAAACTCCCCTGTTTACAGCTCTGTTTGCTAGGTCCTGTGCCGCTGCACCTGTCTGTGCTGCTACCTTTATAGCACCCCTAGTCAGTGAAGCCCCGCCCCCTAATCAGGACTCAGCTTCTCTCCCAGCACAAAGCCCCTACACATACGGATACGAGCAATACAAAACCAAACACACACAAATACCTTCTCCTCCAACAGAACTCCCAAACAAACTCCCCCGTTTACAGCTCTGTTTGCTAGCTCCTGTGCCGCTGCAGCTGTCTGTGCCGCTGCCTGACTGGCTGCTCCCTCTATAGGACCCCTAGTCAGTGAAGCCCCGCCCCCTAATCAGGCCTCAGCTTCTCTCCCAGCACAAAGCCCCTACACATACAGATACCACCAATACAAAACCAAATACACACACACACGTTCTCCTCCAACAGAACTCCCAAACAAACTCCCCCGTTTACAGCTCTGTTTGCTAGCTCCTGTGCCGCTGCAGCTGTCTGTGCCGCTGCCTGACTGCCTGCTACCTTTATAGGACCCCTAGTAAGTGAAGCCCCGCCCCCTAGTCAGGTCTCAGGTTCTTTCCCAGCACAAAGCCCCTACAAGCCTCTACACATACAGATACTGCCAATACAAAACCAAACACACACAAACACCTTCTCCTCCAACAGAACTCCCCCTCAAACTCCGCTGTTTACAGCTCTGTTTGGGAGCTCCTGTGCCGCTGCAGCTGTCTGTGCCGCTGCCTGACTGGCTGCTACCTTTATAGGTCCCCTAGTAAGTGAAGCCCCGCCCCCTAGTCAGGTCTCAGCTTCTCTCCCAGCACAAAGCGCCTGCAAGCCTCTACACATACAGATACTACCAATACAAAACCAAACACACACAAATACCTTCTCCTCCAACAGAACTCCCACACAAACTCCCCTGTTTACAGCTCTGTTTGCTAGCTCCTGTGCCGCTGTCTGACTAGCTGCTCCCTTTACAGGACCCCTAGTCAGGGAAGCCCCGCCCCCTAATCAGGGCTCAGCTTTTCTCTCAGCACAAAGCCCCTCCAAGCCTCTACAAATACAAAACCAAACACACACACAAATACCTTCTCCTCCAACAGAACTCCCACTCAAACTCCCCTGTTTCCAGCTCTGTTTGCTAGCTCCTATGCCACTGCAGCTGTCTGTGCCGCTACCTTTATAGGACCCCTAGTCAGTGAAGCCCCGCCCCCTAATCAGGGCTCAGCTTCTCTCCCAGCACAGAGAACCTACAAGCCTCTAAACATACAGATACTACCAATACAAAACCAAACACACACAAATACCTTCTCCTCCAACAGAACTCCCACTCAAACTCCCCTGTTTACAGCTCTGTTTGCTAGGTCCTGTGCCGCTGCACCTGTCTTTGCTGCTACCTTCATAGGACCCCTAGTCAGTGAAGCCCCGCCCCCTAATCAGGGCTCAGCTTCTCTCCCAGCACAAAGCCCCTACACATACAGATACTACCCATACAAAACCAACCACACACACAAATACCTTCTCCTCCAACAGAACTCCCACTCAAACTCCCCTGTTTACAGCTCTGTTTGCTAGCTCCTGTGCCACTGCCTGACTGGCTGCTACCTTCATAGGACCCCTAGTCAGTGAAACCCCGCCCACTAATCAGGGCTCAGCTTCTCTCCCAGCACGAAGCCCCTACACATACAGATACTACCAATACAAAACCAAACACACACAAACACATTCTCCTCCAACAGAACTCCCACTCAAACTCCCCTGTTTACAGCTCTGTTTGCTAGGTCCTGTGCCGCTGCACCTGTCTTTGCTGCTACCTTCATAGGACCCCTAGTCAGTGAAGCCCCGCCCCCTAATCAGGACTCAGCTTCTCTCCCAGCACAAAGCCCCTACACATACGGATACTACCAATACAAAACCAAACACACACCAATACCTTCTCCTCCAACAGAACTCACACTCATACTCCCCTGTTTACACCTCTGCTAGCTCCTGTGCCGCTGCCTGACTGGCTGCTCCCTTTATAGGACCCCTAGTCAGTGAAGCCCCGCCTTCTAATCAGGGCTCAGCTTCTCTCCCAGCACAAAGCCCCTCCAAGCCTCTACACATACAGATACTACCAATACAAAACCAAACACACACAAATACCTTCTCCTCCAACAGAACTCCCACTCAAACTCCCCTGTTTACAGCTCTGTTTGCTAGCTCCTGTGCCGCTGCAGCTGTCTGTCCCGCTGCCTGACTAGCTGCTCCCTTTATAGGACCCCAAGTCAGTGAAGCCCCGCCACCTACTCAGGGCTCAGATTCTCTCCCAGCACAAAGCCCCTACACATACAGATACTACCAGTACAAAACCAAACACAAACACAAATACCTTCTCCTCCAACAGAACTCCCACTCAAACTCCCCTGTTTACACCTCTGTTTGCTAGCTCCTGTGCCGCTGCCTGACTGGCTGCTACCTTTATAGGACCCCTAGTCAGGGAAGCCCCGCCCCCTAATCAGGGCTCAGCTTCTCTCCCAGCACAAAGCCCCTCCAAGCCTCTACACATACAGATACTACCAATACAAAACCAAACACACACAAATACCTTCTCCTCCAACAGAACTCCCACTCAAACTCCCCTGTTTACAGCTCTGTTTGCTAGCTCCTGTGCCGCTGCAGCTGTCTCTGCCGCTGCCTGACTGTCTGCTACCTTTATATGACCCCTAGTCAGTGAAGCCCCGCCCCCTAATCAGGGCTCAGCTTCTCTCCCAGCACAAAGCCCCTCTAAGCCTCTACACATACAGATACCACCACTCAAACTCCCCTGTTTACAGCTCTGTTTGCGACCTCCTGTATCGCTGCAGCTATCTGTGCCGCTGCCTGATGAGCTGCTGCCTTTATAGAACCCCAAGTCAGTGTAGCCCCGCCCCCTAAATAGGGCTCAGCTTCTCTCCCAGCACAAAGCCCCTGCACATACAGATACCACCAATACAAAACCAAACACACACGAATACCTTCTCCTCCAACAGAATTCCCACTCAAACTCCCCTGTTTACAGCTCTGTTTGCTAGGTCCTGTGCCGCTGCACCTGTCTGTGCTGCTACCTTTATAGGACCCCTAGTCAGTGAAGCCCCGCCCCCTAATCAGGACTCAGCTTCTCTCCCAGCACAAAGCCCCTACACATACGGATACTACCAATACAAAACCAAACACACACGAATACCTTCTCCTCCAACAGAACTCACACTCAAACTCCCCTGTTTACACCTCTGTTTGCTAGCTCCTGTGCCGCTGCCTGACTGGCTGCTACCTTTATATGACCCCTAGTCAGTGAAGCCCCGCCCCCTAATCAGGGCTCAGCTTCTTTCCCAGCACAAAGCCCCTCCAAGCCTCTGCACATACAGATACTACCAATACAAAACCAAACACACACAAATACCTTCTCCTCCAACAGAACTCCCACTCAAACTCCCCTGTTTACACCTCTGTTTGCTAGCTCCTGTGCCGCTGCCTGACTGGCTGCTCCCTTTATAGGACCCCTAGTCAGTGAAGCCCCGCCCCCTAATCAGGGCTCAGCTTCTCTCCCAGCACAAAGCCCCTCCAAGCCTCTGCACATACAGATACTACCAATACAAAACCAAACACACACAAATACCTTCTCCTCCAACAGAATTCCCACTCAAACTCCCCTGTTTACAGCTCTGTTTGCTAGGTCCTGTGCCGCTGCACCTGTCTGTGCTGCTACCTTTATAGGACCCCTAGTCAGTGAAGCCCCGCCCCCTAATCAGGACTCAGCTTCTCTCCCAGCACAAAGCCCCTACACATACGGATACTACCAATACAAAACCAAACACACACAAATACCTTCTCCTCTAACAGAACTCCCACTCAAACTCCCCTGTTTACAGCTCTGTTTGCTAGCTCCTGTGCCGCTGCCTGACTGGCTGCTCCCTTTATAGGACCCCTAGTCAGTGAAGCCCCGCCCCCTAATCAGGGCTCAGCTTCTCTCCCAGCACAAAGCCCCTCCAAGCCTCTGCACATACAGATACTACCAATACAAAACCAAACACACACAAATACCTTCTCCTCCAACAGAACTCCCACTCAAACTCCCCTGTTTACACCTCTGTTTGCTAGCTCCTGTGCCGCTGCCTGACTGGCTGCTACCTTTATAGGACCCCTAGTCAGGGAAGCCCCGCCCCCTAATCAGGGCTCAGCTTCTCTCCCAGCACAAAGCCCCTCCAAGCCTCTACACATACGTATACTACCAATACAAAACCAAACACACACACAAATACCTTCTCCTCCAACAGAACTCCAACTCAAACTCCCCTGTTTACAGCTCTGTTTGCTAGCTCCTGTGCCACTGCCTGACTGGCTGCTACCTTCATAGGACCCCTAGTCAGTGAAGCTCCGCCAGCTAATCAGGGCTCAGCTTCTCTCCCAGCACGAAGCCCCTACACATACAGATACTACCAATACAAAACCAAACACACACAAATACCTTCTCCTCCAACGGAATTCCCACTCAAACTCCCCTGTTTACAGCTCTGTTTGCTAGGTCCTGTGCCGCTGCACCTGTCTTTGCTGCTACCTTTATAGGACCCCAAGTCAGTGAAGCCCCGCCCCCTAATCAGGACTCAGCTTCTCTCCCAGCACAAAGCCCCTACACATACGGATACTACCAATACAAAACCAAACACACACGAATACCTTCTCCTCCAACAGAACTCACACTCATACTCCCCTGTTTACACCTCTGCTAGCTCCTGTGCCGCTGCCTGACTGGCTGCTCCCTTTATAGGACCCCTAGTCAGTGAAGCCCCGCCTTCTAATCAGGGCTCAGCTTCTCTCCCAGCACAAAGCCCCTCCAAGCCTCTACACATACAGATACTACCAATACAAAACCAAACACACACAAATACCTTCTCCTCCAACAGAACTCCCACTCAAACTCCCCTGTTTACAGCTCTGTTTGCTAGCTCCTGTGCCGCTGCAGCTGTCTGTGCCGCTGCCTGACTAGCTGCTCCCTTTATAGGACCCCTAGTCAGTGAAGCCCCGCCACCTACTCAGGGCTCAGATTCTCTCCCAGCACAAAGCCCCTACACATACAGATAATACCAGTACAAAACCAAACACAAACACAAATACCTTCTCCTCCAACAGAACTCCCACTCAAACTCCCCTGTTTACACCTCTGTTTACTAACTCCTGTGCCGCTGCCTGACTGGCTGCTACCTTTATAGGACCCCTAGTCAGTGAAGCCCCGCCCCCTAATCAGGGCTCAGCTTCTCTCCCAGCACAAAGCCCCTCCAAGCCTCTGCACATACAGATACTACCAATACAAAACCAAACACACACAAATACCTTCTCCTCCAACAGAATTCCCACTCAAACTCCCCTGTTTACAGCTCTGTTTGCTAGGTCCTGTGCCGCTGCACCTGTCTGTGCTGCTACCTTTATAGGACCCCTAGTCAGTGAAGCCCCGCCCCCTAATCAGGACTCAGCTTCTCTCCCAGCACAAAGCCCCTACACATACGGATACTACCAATACAAAACCAAACACACACGAATACCTTCTCCTCCAACAGAACTCACACTCAAACTCCCCTGTTTACACCTCTGCTAGCTCCTGTGCCGCTGCCTGACTGGCTGCTCCCTTTATAGGACCCCTAGTCAGTGAAGCCCCGCCCCCTAATCAGGGCTCAGCTTCTCTCCCAGCACAAAGCCCCTCTAAGCCTCTACACATACAGATACCACCACTCAAACTCCCCTGTTTACACCTCTGTTTGCGACCTCCTGTATCGCTGCAGCTATCTGTGCCGCTGCCTGACGAGCTGCTGCCTTTATAGAACCCCAAGTCAGTGTAGCCACGCCCCCTAAATAGGGCTCAGCTTCTCTCCCAGCACAAAGCCCCTGCACATACAGATACCACCAATACAAAACCAAACACACAGAAATACCTTCTCCTCCAACAGAATTCCCACTCAAACTCCCCTGTTTACAGCTCTGTTTGCTAGGTCCTGTGCCGCTGCACCTGTCTGTGCTGCTACCTTTATAGGACCCCTAGTCAGTGAAGCCCCGCCCCCTAATCAGGACTCAGCTTCTCTCCCAGCACAAAGCCCCTACACATACGGATACTACCAATACAAAACCAAACACACACGAATACCTTCTCCTCCAACAGAACTCACACTCAAACTCCCCTGTTTACACCTCTGCTAGCTCCTGTGCCGCTGCCTGACTGGCTGCTCCCTTTATAGGACCCCTAGTCAGTGAAGCCCCGCCTTCTAATCAGGGCTCAGCTTCTCTCCCAGCACAAAGCCCCTCCAAGCCTCTACACATACAGATGCTACCAATACAAAACCAAACACAAACAAATACCTTCTCCTCCAACAGAACTCCCACTCAAACTCCCCTGTTTACAGCTCTGTTTGCTAGCTCCTGTGCCGCTGCAGCTGTCTCTGCCGCTGCCTGACTGTCTGCTACCTTTATATGACCCCTAGTCAGTGAAGCCCCGCCCCCTAATCAGGGCTCAGCTTCTCTCCCAGCACAAAGCCCCTCCAGGCCTCTGCACATACAGATACTACCAATACAAAACCAAACACACACAAATACCTTCTCCTCCAACAGAACTCCCACTCAAACTCCCCTGTTTACACCTCTGTTTGCTAGCTCCTGTGCCGCTGCCTGACTGGCTGCTCCCTTTATAGGACCCCTAGTCAGTGAAGCCCCGCCCCCTAATCAGGGCTCAGCTTCTCTCCCAGCACAAAGCCCCTCCAAGCCTCTGCACATACAGATACTACCAATACAAAACCAAACACACACAAATACCTTCTCCTCCAACAGAATTCCCACTCAAACTCCCCTGTTTACAGCTCTGTTTGCTAGGTCCTGTGCCGCTGCACCTGTCTGTGCTGCTACCTTTATAGGACCCCTAGTCAGTGAAGCCCCGCCCCCTAATCAGGACTCAGCTTCTCTCCCAGCACAAAGCGTCTACACATACGGATACTACCAATACAAAACCAAACACACACAAATACCTTCTCCTCCAACAGAACTCACACTCAAACTCCCCTGTTTACACCTCTGCTAGCTCCTGTGCCGCTGCCTGACTGGCTGCTCCCTTTATAGGACCCCTAGTCAGTGAAGCCCCGCCTTCTAATCAGGGCTCAGCTTCTCTCCCAGCACAAAGCCCCTCCAAGCCTCTACACATACAGATGCTACCAATACAAAACCAAACACACACAAATACCTTCTCCTCCAACAGAACTCCCACTCAAACTCCCCTGTTTGCAGCTCTGTTTGCTAGCTCCTGTGCCGCTGCAGCTGTCTCTGCCGCTGCCTGACTGTCTGCTACCTTTATATGACCCCTAGTCAGTGAAGCCCCGCCCCCTAATCAGGGCTCAGCTTCTCTCCCAGCACAAAGCCCCTCCAAGCCTCTGCACATACAGATACTACCAATACAAAACCAAACACACACAAATACCTTCTCCTCCAACAGAATTCCCACTCAAACTCCCCTGTTTACAGCTCTGTTTGCTAGGTCCTGTGCCGCTGCACCTGTCTGTGCTGCTACCTTTATAGGACCCCTAGTCAGTGAAGCCCCGCCCCCTAATCAGGACTCAGCTTCTCTCCCAGCACAAAGCCCCTACACATACGGATACTACCAATACAAAACCAAACACACACAAATACCTTCTCCTCTAACAGAACTCCCACTCAAACTCCCCTGTTTACACCTCTGTTTGCTAGCTCCTGTGCCGCTGCCTGACTGGCTGCTCCCTTTATAGGACCCCTAGTCAGTGAAGCCCCGCCCCCTAATCAGGGCTCAGCTTCTCTCCCAGCACAAAGCCCCTCCAAGCCTCTGCACATACAGATACTACCAATACAAAACCAAACACACACAAATACCTTCTCCTCCAACAGAACTCCCACTCAAACTCCCCTGTTTACAGCTCTGTTTGCTAGCTCCTGTGCCACTGCCTGACTGGCTGCTACCTTCATAGGACCCCTAGTCAGTGAAGCCCCGCCCCCTAATCAGGGCTCAGCTTCTCTCCCAGCACGAAGCCCCTACACATACAGATACTACCAATACAAAACCAAACACACACAAACACATTCTCCTCCAACAGAACTCCCACTCGAACTCCCCTGTTCACAGCTCTGTTTGCTAGCTCCTGTGCCACTGCCTGACTGGCTGCTACCTTCATAGGACCCCTAGTCAGTGAAGCTCCGCCAGCTAATCAGGGCTCAGCTTCTCTCCCAGCACGAAGCCCCTACACATACAGATACTACCAATACAAAACCAAACACACACAAATACCTTCTCCTCCAACGGAATTCCCACTCAAACTCCCCTGTTTACAGCTCTGTTTGCTAGCTCCTGTGCCGCTGCAGCTGTCTGTGCCGCTGCCTGACTAGCTGCTCCCTTTATAGGACCCCTAGTCAGTGAAGCCCCGCCACCTACTCAGGGCTCAGATTCTCTCCCAGCACAAAGCCCCTACACATACAGATACTACCAGTACAAAACCAAACACAAACACAAATACCTTCTCCTCCAACAGAACTCCCACTCAAACTCCCCTGTTTACACCTCTGTTTACTAACTCCTGTGCCGCTGCCTGACTGGCTGCTACCTTTATAGGACCCCTAGTCAGTGAAGCCCCGCCCCCTAATCAGGGCTCAGCTTCTCTCCCAGCACAAAGCCCCTCCAAGCCTCTGCACATACAGATACTACCAATACAAAACCAAACACACACAAATACCTTCTCCTCCAACAGAATTCCCACTCAAACTCCCCTGTTTACAGCTCTGTTTGCTAGGTCCTGTGCCGCTGCACCTGTCTGTGCTGCTACCTTTATAGGACCCCTAGTCAGTGAAGCCCCGCCCCCTAATCAGGACTCAGCTTCTCTCCCAGCACAAAGCCCCTACACATACGGATACTACCAATACAAAACCAAACACACACGAATACCTTCTCCTCCAACAGAACTCACACTCAAACTCCCCTGTTTACACCTCTGCTAGCTCCTGTGCCGCTGCCTGACTGGCTGCTCCCTTTATAGGACCCCTAGTCAGTGAAGCCCCGCCCCCTAATCAGGGCTCAGCTTCTCTCCCAGCACAAAGCCCCTCTAAGCCTCTACACATACAGATACCACCACTCAAACTCCCCTGTTTACACCTCTGTTTGCGACCTCCTGTATCGCTGCAGCTATCTGTGCCGCTGCCTGACGAGCTGCTGCCTTTATAGAACCCCAAGTCAGTGTAGTCCCGCCCCCTAAATAGGGCTCAGCTTCTCTCCCAGCACAAAGCCCCTGCACATACAGATACCACCAATACAAAACCAAACACACAGAAATACCTTCTCCTCCAACAGAATTCCCACTCAAACTCCCCTGTTTACAGCTCTGTTTGCTAGGTCCTGTGCCGCTGCACCTGTCTGTGCTGCTCCCTTTATAGGACCCCTAGTCAGTGAAGCCCCGCCCCCTAATCAGGGCTCAGCTTCTCTCCCAGCACAAAGCCCCTCCAAGCCTCTGCACATACAGATACTACCAATACAAAACGAAACACACACACAAATACCTTCTCCTCCAACAGAACTCCCACTCAAACTCCCCTGTTTACAGATCTGTTTGCTAGCTCCTGTATCGCTGCAGCTATCTGTGCCGCTGCCTGACGAGCTGCTGCCTTTATAGAACCCCAAGTCAGTGTAGCCCCGCCCCCTAAATAGGGCTCAGCTTCTCTCCCAGCACAAAGCCCCTGCACATACAGATACCACCAATACAAAACCAAACACACAGAAATACCTTCTCCTCCAACAGAATTCCCACTCAAACTCCCCTGTTTACAGCTCTGTTTGCTAGGTCCTGTGCCGCTGCACCTGTCTGTGCTGCTACCTTTATAGGACCCCTAGTCAGTGAAGCCCCGCCCCCTAATCAGGACTCAGCTTCTCTCCCAGCACAAAGCCCCTACACATACGGATACTACCAATACAAAACCAAACACACACGAATACCTTCTCCTCCAACAGAACTCACACTCAAACTCCCCTGTTTACACCTCTGCTAGCTCCTGTGCCGCTGCCTGACTGGCTGCTCCCTTTATAGGACCCCTAGTCAGTGAAGCCCCGCCTTCTAATCAGGGCTCAGCTTCTCTCCCAGCACAAAGCCCCTCCAAGCCTCTACACATACAGATGCTACCAATACAAAACCAAACACACAAATACCTTCTCCTCCAACAGAACTCCCACTCAAACTCCCCTGTTTACACCTCTGTTTGCTAGCTCCTGTGCCGCTGCAGCTGTCTCTGCCGCTGCCTGACTGTCTGCTACCTTTATATGACCCCTAGTCAGTGAAGCCCCGCCCCCTAATCAGGGCTCAGCTTCTCTCCCAGCACAAAGCCCCTCCAGGCCTCTGCACATACAGATACTACCAATACAAAACCAAACACACACAAATACCTTCTCCTCCAACAGAACTCCCACTCAAACTCCCCTGTTTACACCTCTGTTTGCTAGCTCCTGTGCCGCTGCCTGACTGGCTGCTCCCTTTATAGGACCCCTAGTCAGTGAAGCCCCGCCCCCTAATCAGGGCTCAGCTTCTCTCCCAGCACAAAGCCCCTCCAAGCCTCTGCACATACAGATACTACCAATACAAAACCAAACACACACAAATACCTTCTCCTCCAACAGAATTCCCACTCAAACTCCCCTGTTTACAGCTCTGTTTGCTAGGTCCTGTGCCGCTGCACCTGTCTGTGCTGCTACCTTTATAGGACCCCTAGTCAGTGAAGCCCCGCCCCCTAATCAGGACTCAGCTTCTCTCCCAGCACAAAGCCCCTACACATACGGATACTACCAATACAAAACCAAACACACACAAATACCTTCTCCTCCAACAGAACTCCCACTCAAACTCCCCTGTTTACAGCTCTGTTTGCTAGCTCCTGTGCCGCTGCCTGACTGGCTGCTCCCTTTATAGGACCCCTAGTCAGTGAAGCCCCGCCCCCTAATCAGGGCTCAGCTTCTCTCCCAGCACAAAGCCCCTCCAAGACTCTGCACATACAGATACTACCAATACAAAACCAAACACACACAAATACCTTCTCCTCCAACAGAACTCCCACTCAAACTCCCCTGTTTACAGCTCTGTTTGCTAGCTCCTGTGCCGCTGCCTGACTGGCTGCTCCCTTTATAGGACCCCTAGTCAGTGAAGCCCCGCCCCCTAATCAGGGCTCAGCTTCTCTCCCAGCACAAAGCCCCTCTAAGCCTCTACACATACAGATACCACCACTCAAACTCCCCTGTTTACACCTCTGTTTGCGACCTCCTGTATCGCTGCAGCTATCTGTGCCGCTGCCTGACGAGCTGCTGCCTTTATAGAACCCCAAGTCAGTGTAGTCCCGCCCCCTAAATAGGGCTCAGCTTCTCTCCCAGCACAAAGCCCCTGCACATACAGATACCACCAATACAAAACCAAACACACAGAAATACCTTCTCCTCCAACAGAATTCCCACTCAAACTCCCCTGTTTACAGCTCTGTTTGCTAGGTCCTGTGCCGCTGCACCTGTCTGTGCTGCTCCCTTTATAGGACCCCTAGTCAGTGAAGCCCCGCCCCCTAATCAGGGCTCAGCTTCTCTCCCAGCACAAAGCCCCTCCAAGCCTCTGCACATACAGATACTACCAATACAAAACGAAACACACACACAAATACCTTCTCCTCCAACAGAACTCCCACTCAAACTCCCCTGTTTACAGATCTGTTTGCTAGCTCCTGTATCGCTGCAGCTATCTGTGCCGCTGCCTGACGAGCTGCTGCCTTTATAGAACCCCAAGTCAGTGTAGCCCCGCCCCCTAAATAGGGCTCAGCTTCTCTCCCAGCACAAAGCCCCTGCACATACAGATACCACCAATACAAAACCAAACACACAGAAATACCTTCTCCTCCAACAGAATTCCCACTCAAACTCCCCTGTTTACAGCTCTGTTTGCTAGGTCCTGTGCCGCTGCACCTGTCTGTGCTGCTACCTTTATAGGACCCCTAGTCAGTGAAGCCCCGCCCCCTAATCAGGACTCAGCTTCTCTCCCAGCACAAAGCCCCTACACATACGGATACTACCAATACAAAACCAAACACACACGAATACCTTCTCCTCCAACAGAACTCACACTCAAACTCCCCTGTTTACACCTCTGCTAGCTCCTGTGCCGCTGCCTGACTGGCTGCTCCCTTTATAGGACCCCTAGTCAGTGAAGCCCCGCCTTCTAATCAGGGCTCAGCTTCTCTCCCAGCACAAAGCCCCTCCAAGCCTCTACACATACAGATGCTACCAATACAAAACCAAACACACAAATACCTTCTCCTCCAACAGAACTCCCACTCAAACTCCCCTGTTTACACCTCTGTTTGCTAGCTCCTGTGCCGCTGCAGCTGTCTCTGCCGCTGCCTGACTGTCTGCTACCTTTATATGACCCCTAGTCAGTGAAGCCCCGCCCCCTAATCAGGGCTCAGCTTCTCTCCCAGCACAAAGCCCCTCCAGGCCTCTGCACATACAGATACTACCAATACAAAACCAAACACACACAAATACCTTCTCCTCCAACAGAACTCCCACTCAAACTCCCCTGTTTACACCTCTGTTTGCTAGCTCCTGTGCCGCTGCCTGACTGGCTGCTCCCTTTATAGGACCCCTAGTCAGTGAAGCCCCGCCCCCTAATCAGGGCTCAGCTTCTCTCCCAGCACAAAGCCCCTCCAAGCCTCTGCACATACAGATACTACCAATACAAAACCAAACACACACAAATACCTTCTCCTCCAACAGAATTCCCACTCAAACTCCCCTGTTTACAGCTCTGTTTGCTAGGTCCTGTGCCGCTGCACCTGTCTGTGCTGCTACCTTTATAGGACCCCTAGTCAGTGAAGCCCCGCCCCCTAATCAGGACTCAGCTTCTCTCCCAGCACAAAGCCCCTACACATACGGATACTACCAATACAAAACCAAACACACACAAATACCTTCTCCTCCAACAGAACTCCCACTCAAACTCCCCTGTTTACAGCTCTGTTTGCTAGCTCCTGTGCCGCTGCCTGACTGGCTGCTCCCTTTATAGGACCCCTAGTCAGTGAAGCCCCGCCCCCTAATCAGGGCTCAGCTTCTCTCCCAGCACAAAGCCCCTCCAAGACTCTGCACATACAGATACTACCAATACAAAACCAAACACACACAAATACCTTCTCCTCCAACAGAACTCCCACTCAAACTCCCCTGTTTACACCTCTGTTTGCTAGCTCCTGTGCCGCTGCCTGACTGGCTGCTACCTTTATAGGACCCCTAGTCAGGGAAGCCCCGCCCCCTAATCAGGGCTCAGCTTCTCTCCCAGCACAAAGCCCCTCCAAGCCTCTACACATACGTATACAACCAATACAAAACCAAACACACACACAAATACCTTCTCCTCCAACAGAACTCCAACTCAAACTCCCCTGTTTACAGCTCTGTTTGCTAGCTCCTGTATCGCTGCAGCTGTCTGTGCCGCTGCCTGACTAGCTGCTGCATTTATAGAACCCCAGGTCAATGTAGCCCCGCCCCCTAATCAGGGCACAGCTTCTCTCCCAGCACAAAGCCCCTGCACATACAGATACCACCAATACAAAACCAAACACACACAAACACCTTCTCCTCCAACAGAATTTCCACTCAAACTCCGCTGTTTCCAGCTCTGTTTGCTAGGTCCTGTGCCGTTGCACCTGTCTGTGCTGCTACCTTTATAAGACCCCTAGTCAGTGAAGCCCCGCCCCCTAATCAGGACTCAGCTTCTCTCCCAGCACAAAGCCCCTCCACATACGGATACCACCAATACAAAACCAAACACACACAAACACCTTCTCCTCCAACAGAATTTCCACTCAAACTCCCCTGTTTACAGCTCTCTGTGCTAGCTCCTGTGCCGCTGCAGCTGTCTGTGCCGCTGCCTGACTGGCTGCTACCTTTATAGGACCCCTAGTCAGGGAAGCCCCGCCCCCTAATCAGGGCTCAGCTTCTCTCCCAGCACAAAGCCCCTACAAGCCTCTACACATACAGATAACACCAATACAAAACCGAACACACACACACACACCAATACCTTCTCCTCCAACAGAACTCCCACTCAAACTCCCCTGTTTACAGCTCTGTTTGCTAGCTCCTGTGCCGCTGCCTGACTAGCTGCTACCTTTATAGGACACCAGTCAGTGAAGCCCCGCCCCCTAATCAGGGCTCAGCTTCTCTCCCAGCACAAAGCCTCTACACATACAGATACTGCCAATACAAAACCAAACACACACAAATACCTTCTCCTCCAACAACGCTCCCACTCAATCTCCCCTGTTTACAGCTCTGTTTGCTAGCTCCTGTGCCGCTGCCTGACTGGCTGCTCCCTTTATAGGACCCCTAGTCAGTGAAGCCCCGCCCCCTCATCAGGGCTCAGCTTCTCTCCCAGCACAAAGCCCCTGCACATACAGATACTAACAATACAAAACCAAACACACACACACAAATACCTTCTCCTCCAACAGAACTCCCACTCAAACTCCCCTGTTTACAGCTCTGTTTGCCAGCTCCTGTGCCGCTGCCTGACTGGCTGCTCCCTTTATAGGACCCCTAGTCAGTGAAGCCCCGCCCCTAATCAGGGCTCAGCTTCTCTCCCAGCACAAAGCCCCTCCAAGCCTCTACACATACTGATACTACGAATACAAAACCAAACACACACAAATACCTTCTCCTCCAACAGAACTCCCACTCAAGCTCCCATGTTTACAGCTCTGTTTGCTAGCTCCTGTGCCGCTGCAGCTGTCTTTGCCGCTGCCTGACTGGCTGCTCCCCTTATAGGACCCCTAGTCAGTGAAGCCCCGCCCCCTAATCAGGGCTCAGCTTCTCTCCCAGCACAAAGCCCCTACACATACAGGTACGAACAATCCAAAACCAAACACACACACACAAATACCTTCTCCTCCAACAGAACTCCCACTCAAACTCCCCTGTTTACAGCTCTCTTTGCTAGCTGCTGTGCCGCTGCCTGACTGGCTGCTACCTTTATAGGACCCCTAGTCAGAGAAGCCCCGCCCCCTAACCAGGGCTCAGCTTCTCTCCCAGCACAAAGTCCCCGCACATACAGGTACTAACAATACAAAACCAAACACACACGCACAAATACCTTCTCCTCCAACAGAACTCCCAATCAAACTCCCCTGTTTACAGCTCTGTTTGCTAGCTCCTGTACCGCTGCAGCTGTCTGTGTCGCTGCCTGACTGGCTGCTCCCTTTATAGGACCCCTAGTCAGTGAAGCCCCGCCCCCTAATCAGGGCTCAACTTCTCTCCAAGCACAAAGCCCCTCCAAGCCTCTACACATACAGATACCACCAATACAAAACCAAACACACACACAAATACCTTCTCCTCCAACAGAACTCCCACTCAAACTCCCCTGTTTACCGCTCCGTTTGCTAGCTCCTGTGCCGCTGCCTGACTGGCTGCTACCTTTATAGGACCCCTAGTCAGTGAAGCCCCGCCCCTAATCAGGGCTCAGCTTCTCTCCCAGCACAAAGCCCCTACACATACAGATACGAACAATACGAAACCAAACACACACACACAAATACCTTCTCCTCCAACAGAACTCCCACTCAAACTCCCCTGTTTACAGGTCTGTTTGCTAGCTCCTGTGCCGCTGCCTGACTGGCTGCTCCCTTTATAGGACCCCTAGTCAGTGAAGCCCCGCCCCCTAATCAGGGCTCAGCTTCTCTCCCAGCACAAAGCCCCTCCAAGCCTCTACACATGATGATAATACCAATACAAAACCAAACACACACAAATACCTTCTCCTCCAACAGAACTCCCACTCAAACTCCCCTGTTTACAGCTCTGTTTGCTAGCTCCTGTGCCGCTGCCTGACTGGCTGCTACCTTCATAGGAACACTAGTCAGGGAAGCCCCGCCCCCTAATCAGGGCTCAGCTTCTCTCCCAGCACAAAGCCCCGCCAAGCCCCTACACATACAGATACTACCAATACAAAACCAAACACACACACACAAATACCTTCTCCTCCAACAGAACTCCCACTCAAACTCCCCTGTTTACAGCTCTGTTTGCTAGCTCCTGTGCCGCTGCCTGACTGGCTGCTACCTTTATAGGACACCTCATCAGGGAAGCCCCGCCCCCTAATCAGGGCTCAGCTTCTCTCCCAGCACAAAGCCTCTACACATACAGATACTACCAATACAAAACCAAACACACACATATACCTTCTCCTCCAACAGAACTACCTCTCAAACTCCCCTGTTTACAGCTCTGTTTGCTAGCTCCTGTGCCGCTGCCTGACTGGCTGCTACCTTTATAGGACACCTCGTCAGGGAAGCCCCGCCCCTAATCAGGGCTCAGCTTCTCTCCCAGCACAAAGCCCCTACACATACAGATACGAAGAATAGGAAACCAAACACACACACACAAATACCTTCTCCTCCAACAGAACTCATACTCAAACTCACCTGTTTACAGCTCTGTTTGTTAGCTCCTGTGTCGCTGCAGCTGTCTGTGCCCCTGCCTGACTGGCTGCTCCCTTTATAGGACCAATAGTCAGTGAAGCCTCGCCCCCTAATAAGGGCTCAGCTTCTCTCCCAGCACAAAGCCCCAACACATACAGGTACTACCAATACAAAACCAAAAACACACAAATACCTTCTCCTCCAACAGAACTCCCACTCAAACTCCCCTGTTTACAGCTCTGTTTCCTAGCTCCTGTGCCGCTGCCTGACTGGCTGCTACCTTTATAGGACCCCTAGTCAGGGAAGCCCCGCCCCCAATCAGGGCTCAGCTTCTCTCCCAGCACAAAGCCCCTGCACATACAGATACCACCAATACAAAACCAAACACACACGAATACCTTCTCCTCCAACAGAACTCCCACTCAAACTCCCCTGTTTACAGCTCTGTTTGCTAGCTAATGTACCGCTGCAGCTGTCTGTGCCGCTGCCTGACTGGCTGCTACCTTCATAGGACCCCTAGTCAGTGAATCCCCGCCCCTAATCAGGGCTCAGCTTCTCTCCCAGCACAAAGCCTCTACACATACAGATAAAACCAATACAAAACCCAATACACACACATACGTTCTCCTCAAACAGAACTCCCACTCAAACTCCGCTGTTTACAGCTCTGTTTGCGAGCTCCTGTGCCGCTGCAGCTGTCTGTGCCGCTGCCTGACTGCCTGCTACCTTTATAGGACCCCTCGTAAGTGAAGCCCCGCCCCCTAGTCAGGTCTCAGGTTCTTTCCCAGCACAAAGCCCCTACAAGCCTCTACACATACAGATACTACCAATACAAAACCAAACACACACAAATACCTTCTCCTCCAATCGAACTCCCGCTCAAACTCCGCTGTTTCCAGCTCTGTTTGCTAGCTCCTGTGCCGCTGCAGCTGTCTGTGCCGCTCCGTTTATAGGTCCCCTAGTAAGTGAAGCCCCGCCCCCTAGTCAGGTCTCAGCTTCTCTCCCAGCACAAAGCCCCTGCAAGCCTCTACACATACAGATACTACCAATACAAAACCAAACACACACAAATACCTTCTCCTCCAACAGAACTCCCACACAAACTACCCTGTTTACAGCTCTGTTTGCTAGCTCCTATGCCACTGCCTGACTGGCTGCTACCTTCATAGGACTCCTAGTCAGTGAAGCTCCGCCCCCTAATCAGGGCTCAGCTTCTCTCCCAGCACGAAGCCCCTACACATACAGATACTACCAATACAAAACCAAACACACACAAACACATTCTCCTCCAACAGAACTCCCACTCAAACTCCCCTGTTTACAGCTCTGTTTCCTAGGTCCTGTGCCGCTGCACCTGTCTGTGCTGCTACCTTTATAGGACCCCTAGTCAGTGAAGCCCCGCCCCCTAATCAGGACTCAGCTTCTCTCCCAGCACAAAGCACCTACACATACGGATACTACCAATACAAAACCAAACACACACGAATACTTTCTCCTCCAACAGAACTCCCACTCAAACTCCCCTGTTTACAGCACTCTTTGCTAGTTCCTGTTCCGCTGCAGCTGTCTGTGCCGCTGCCTGACTGGCTGCTCCCTTTATAGGACCCCCTAGTCAGTGAAGCCCCGCCCCCTAATCAGGGCTCAGCTTCTCTCCCAGCACAAAGCCCCTACACATACAGATACTACCAATACAAAACCAAACACAAATACCTTCTCCTCCAACAGAACTCCCACTCAAACTCCCCTGTTTACAGCTCTGTTTGCAAGCTCCTGTGCCGGTGCAGCTGTCTGTGCCGCTGCCTGACTGGCTGCTACCTTTATAAGACCCCTAGTCAGTGAAGCCCCGCCCCCTAATCAGGGCTCAGCTTCTCTCCCAGCACAAAGCCCCTACACATACAGGTACTACCAATAAAAACCAAACACACACAAATACCTTCTCCTGCAACAGAACTCCCACTCCAACTCCCCTGTTCACAGCTCTGTTTGCTAGCTCCTGTGCCGCTGCAGCTGTCTGTGCCGCTGCCTTTATAGGACCCCTAGTCAGTGAAGCCCCGCCCCCTAATCAGGGCTCAGCTTCTCTCCCAGCACAAAGCCCCTCCAAGCCTCTGCACATACAGATACTACCAATACAAAACCAAACACACACAAATACCTTCTCCTCCAACAGAACTCCCACTCCAACTCCCCTGTTTACAGCTCTGTTTGCTAGCTCCTGTGCCGCTGCAGCTGTCTGTGCCGCTGCCTGACTGGCTGCTACCTTCATAGAACCCCTAGTCAGTGAAGCCCCGCCCTCTAATCAGGGCTCAGCTTCTCTCCCAGCTCAAAGCCTCTACACATACAGATACCACCAATACAAAACCCAATACACACAAATACCTTCTCCTCCAACAGAACTCCCACTCCAACTCCGCTGTTTACAGCTCTGTTTGCGAGCTCCTGTGCCGCTGCAGTTGTCTGTGTCGCTGCCTGACTGGCTGCTACCTTTATAGGACCCCTAGTCAGTGAAGCCCCGCCCCCTAATCAGGGCTCAGCTTCTCTTCCAGCACAAAGCCCCTACACATACGGATACTACCAATACAAAACCAAACACACACGAGCACCTTCTCCTCCAACAGAACTCCCACTCCAACTCCCCTGTTTACAGCTCTGTTTGCTAGCTCCTGTGCCGCTGCAGCTGTCTGTGCCGCTGCCTGACTGGCTGCTACCTTCATAGGACCCCTAGTCAGTGAATCCCCGCCCCTAATCAGGGCTCAGCTTCTCTCCCAGCACAAAGCCCCTACACATATGCATACTACCAATACAAAACCAAACACACACAAATACCTTCTCCTCCAACAGAACTCCCACTCAAACTCCCCTGTTTACAGCTCTGTTTGTTAGCTCCTGTGCCGCTGCAGCTGTCTGTGCCGCTGCCTGACTGGCTGCTACCTTCATAGAACCCCTAGTCAGTGAAGCCCCGCCCTCTAATCAGGGCTCAGCTTCTCTCCCAGCTCAAAGCCTCTACACATACAGATACCACCAATACAAAACCCAATACACACAAATACCTTCTCCTCCAACAGAACTCCCACTCCAACTCCGCTGTTTACAGCTCTGTTTGCGAGCTCCTGTGCCGCTGCAGTTGTCTGTGTCGCTGCCTGACTGGCTGCTACCTTTATAGGACCCCTAGTCAGTGAAGCCCCGCCCCCTAATCAGGGCTCAGCTTCTCTTCCAGCACAAAGCCCCTGCACATACAGATACCACTAATACAAAACCAAACACACACACAAATATACCTCTTCCTCCAACAGAACTCCCACTCAAACTCCCCTGTTTACCGCTCCGTTTGCTAGCTCCTGTGCCCCTGCCTGACTGGCTGCTCCCTTTATAGGACCAATAGTCAGTGAAGCCTCGCCCCCTAATAAGGGCTCAGCTTCTCTCCCAGCACAAAGCCCCAACACATACAGGTACTACCAATACAAAACCAAAAACACACAAATACCTTCTCCTCCAACAGAACTCCCACTCAAACTCCCCTGTTTACAGCTCTGTTTGCTAGCTCCTGTGCCCCTGCCTGACTGGCTGCTACCTTTATAGGACCCCTAGTCCGGGAAGCCCCGCCCCCTAATCAGGGCTCAGCTTCTCTCCCAGCACAAAGCCCCTGCACATACTGATACTACCAATACAAAACCAAACACACACACAAATATACCTTCTCCTCCAACAGAACTCCCACTCCAACTCCCATGTTTACAGCTCTGTTTGCTAGCTCCTGTGCCGCTGCACCTGTCTGTGCCGCTGCCTGACTGGCTGCTCCCTTTATAGGATCCCTAGTCAGTGAAGCCCCGCCCCCTAATCAGGGCTCAGCTTCTCTCCCAGCACAAAGCCCCTGCACATACAGATAACACCAATACAAAACCAAGCACACACAAATACCTTCTCCTCCAACATAACTCAAACTCCCCTGTCTACAGCTCTTTTTGCTAGCTCCTGTACCGCTGCAGCTGTCTGTGTTGCTGCCTGACTGGCTGCTCCCTTTATAGGACACCTAGTCAGTGAAGCCCCGCCCCCTAATCAGGGCTCAACTTCTCTCCGAGCACAAAGCCCCTAAACATACCGATACCACCAATACAAAACCAAACACACACAAGTACCTTCTCCTCCAACAGAACTCCCACTCAAACAGCCCTGTTTCCAGCTCTTTTTGCTAGCTCCTGTACCGCTGCAGCTGTCTGTGTCGCTCCTTACTGGCTGCTCCCATTACCGGACCCCTAGTCAGTGAAGCCCCGCCCCCTAATCAGGGCTCAACTTCTCTCCCAGCACAAAGCCCCTGCACATACAGATACCACCAATACAAAACCAAACACACACACAAATACCTTCTCCTCCAACAGAACTCCCACTCAAACTCCCCTGTTTACAGCTCTCTTTGCTAGCTCCTCTGCCACTGCAGCTGTCTGTGCCGCTGACTGACTGGCTGCTGCCTTTATAGGACCCCTAGTCAGCGAAGCCCCGCCCCCTAATGAGGGCTCAGCTTCTCTCCCAACACAAAGCCCCTACACATAGAGATATCACCAATTCAAAACCAAACACACACAAATACCTTCTCCTCCAACAGAACTCCCACTCAAACTCCCCTGTTTACAGCTCTGTTTGCTAGCTCCTGTGCCGCTGCAGCTGTCTGTTCCGCTGCCTGACTGGCTGCTCCCTTCATAGGACCCCTAGTCAGTGAAGCCCCGCCCCCTAATCAGGGCTCAGCTTCTCTCCCAGCACAAAGCCCCTACACATACAGATACAACCAATACAAAACCAAATACACACACATACGTTCTCCTCCAACATAACTCCCACTCAAACTCCCCTGTTTACAGCACTCTTTGCTAGTTCCTGTTCCGCTGCAGCTGTCTGTGCCGCTGCCTGACTGGCTGCTCCCTTTATAGGACCCCTAGTCAGTGAAGCCCCGCCCCCTAGTCAGGGCTCAGCTTCTCTCCCAGCACAAAGCCCCTACACATACAGATACTACCAATACAAAACCGAACACAAATACCTTCTCCTCCAACAGAACTCCCACTCAAACTCCCCTGTTTACAGCTCTGTTTGCTAGCTCCTGTGCCGCTGCAGCTGTCTGTGCCGCTGCCTGACTGGCTGCTCCCTTTATAGGACCCCTAGTCAGTGAAGCCCCGCCCCCTAATCAGGGCTCAGCTTCTCTCCCAGCACAAAGCCCCTACGCATACAGATACTACCAATACAAAACCAAACACACACAAATAACTTCTCCTCCAACAGGGGTTTTTGAGTGGGAGTTCTGTTTACAGCTCTGTTTGCTAGCTCCTGTGACGCTGCAGCTGTCTGTGCCGCTGCCTGACTGGCTGCTACCTTCATAGGACCCCTAGTCAGTGAAGCCCCGCCCCCTAATCAGGGCTCAGCTTCTCTGCCAGCACAAAGCCCCTACACAAACGGACACTACCAATACAAAACCAAACACACACAAATACCTTCTGCTCCAACAGAACTCCCACTCCAACTCCCCTGTTTACAGCTCTGTTTGCTAGCTCCTGTGCCACTGCAGCTGTCTGTGCCGCTGCCTGACTGGCTGCTACCTTCATAGGACCCCTAGTGAGTGAAGCCCCGCCCCCTAATCAGGGCTCAGCTTCTCTCGCAGCACAAAGCCCATACAAGCCTCTACACATACAGATACCACCAATACAAAACCAAACACACACACAAATACCTTCTCCTCCAACAGAACTCCCACTCAAACTCCCCTGTTTACAGCTCTGTTTGCTAGCTCCTGTGCCGCTGCAGCTGTCTGTGCCGCTGTCTGACTGGCTGCTACCTTCATAGGACCCCTAGTCAGTGAAGCCCCGCCCCCTAATCAGGGCTCAGCTTCTCTCCCAACACAAAGCCCCTAACATACAGATACTACCAATACAAAACCAAACACACACAAATACCTTCTCCTCCAACTGAGCTCCCACTCCAACTCCCCTGTTCACAGCTCTGTTTGCTAGCTCCTGTGCCGCTGCCTGACTGGCGGCTACCTTCATAGGACCCCTAGTCATTGAAGCCCCGCCCCCTAATCAGGGCTCAGCTTCTCTCCCAGAACAAAGCCCCTACACAAACAGATACCACCAATACAAAACCAAACACACACAAATACCTTCTCCTCCAAGAGAACTCCCACTCAAACTCCCCTGTTTACAGCTCTGTTTGCTAGCTCCTGTGCCGCTGCAGCTGTCTGTGCCGCTATCTGACTGGCTGCTACCTTCATAGGACCCCTAGTCAGTGAAGCCCCGCCCCCTAATCAGGGCTCAGCTTCTCTCCCAACACAAAGCCCCTAACATACAGATACTACCAATACAAAACCAAACACACACAAATACCTTCTCCTCCAACTGAGCTCCCACTCCAACTCCCCTGTTCACAGCTCTGTTTGCTAGCTCCTGTGCCGCTGCCTGACTGGCTGCTACCTTCATAGGACCCCTAGTCAGTGAAGCCCCGCCCCCTAATCATGGCTCAGCTTCTCTCCCAGCACAAAGACCCTCCAAGCCTCTACACATACAGATACTACCAATACAAAACCAAACACACACAAATACCTTCTCCTCCAACAGAACTCCCACTCAAACTCCCCTGTTTACAGTTCTGTTTACTAGCTCCTGTGCCGCTGCCTGACTGGCTGCTACCTTTATAGGACCCCTAGTCAGGGAAGCCCCGCCCCCTAATCAGGGCTCAGCTTCTCTCCCAGCACAAAGCCCCTACAAGCCTCTACACATACAGATACCACCAATACAAAACCAAATACACACAAATACCTTCTCCTCCAACAGAACTCCCACTCAAACTCCCCTGTTTACAGCTCTGTTTGCTAGGTCCTGTGCCGCTGCACCTGTTTGTGCTGCTACCTTTATAGGACCCCTAGTCAGTGAAGCCCCGCCCCCTAATCAGGACTCAGCTTCTCTCCCAGCACAAAGCCCCTACACATACAGATACGACCAATACAAAACCAAACATACAAAAACACCTTCTCCTCCAACAGAACTCCGACTCAAACTCCCCTTTTAACAGCTCTGTTTGCTAGCTCCTGTGGCTCTGCAGCTGTCTGTGCCGCTGCCTGACTGGCTGCTATCTTCATAGGACCCCTAGTCAGTGAAACCCCGCTCCCTAATCAGGGCTCAGCTTCTCTCGCAGCACAAAGCCCATACAAGCCTCTACACATACAGATACCACCAATACAAAACCAAACACACACAAATACCTTCTCCTCCAACAGAAGTCCCTCTCAAACTCCCCTGTTTACAGCTCTGTTTGCTAACTCCTGTGCCGCTGCACCTGTTTGTGCTGCTACCTTTATCGGACCCCTAGTCAGTGAAGCCCCGCCCCCTAATCAGGACTCAGCTTCTCTCCCAGCACAAAGCCCCTACACATTCAGATACTACCAATAAAAAACCAAACACACACGAATACCTTCTCCTCCAACAGAACTCCCACTCAAACTCCCCTGTTTACAGCTCTGTTTGCTAGCTCCTGTGCCACTGCAGCTGTCTGTGCTGCTACATTTATAGGATCCCTAGTCAGTGAAGCCCCGCCCCCTAATCAGGGCTCAGCTTCTCTCCCAGCACAAAGCCTCTCCAAGCCTCTACACGTACAGAAACTACCAATACAAAACCAAACACACACACAAATACCTTCTCCTCCAACAGAACTGCCACTCAAACTCCCCTGTTCACAGCTCTGTTTGCTAGCTCCTGTGCCGCTGCAGCTGTCTGTGCCGCTGCCTGACTGGCTGCTCCCTTTATAGGACCCCTAGTCAGTGAAAAGCCGCCCCCTAATCAGGGCTCAGTTTCTGTCCCAGCACAAAGCCCCTACAAGCCTCTACACATACAGATACCACCAATACAGAACCAAACACACACAAATACCTTCTCCTCCAACAGAACTCCCACTCAAACTCCCCTGTTTACAGCTCTGTTTGTTCGCTCCTGTGCCTCTGCCTGACTGGCTGCTACCTTTATAGGACCCCTAGTCAGTGAAGCCCCGCCCCCTAATCAGGGCTCAACTTCTCTCCCAGCACAAAGCCCCTGCACATACAGATACCACCAATACAAAACCAAACACACACACAAATACCTTCTCCTCCAACAGAACTCCCACTCAAACTCCCCTGTTTACAGCTCTCTTTGCTAGCTCCTCTGCCACTGCAGCTGTCTGTGCCGCTGACTGACTGGCTGCTGCCTTTATAGGACCCCTAGTCAGCGAAGCCCCGCCCCCTAATGAGGGCTCAGCTTCTCTCCCAACACAAAGCCCCTACACATAGAGATATCACCAATTCAAAACCAAACACACACAAATACCTTCTCCTCCAACAGAACTCCCACTCAAACTCCCCTGTTTACAGCTCTGTTTGCTAGCTCCTGTGCCGCTGCAGCTGTCTGTTCCGCTGCCTGACTGGCTGCTCCCTTCATAGGACCCCTAGTCAGTGAAGCCCCGCCCCCTAATCAGGGCTCAGCTTCTCTCCCAGCACAAAGCCCCTACACATACAGATACAACCAATACAAAACCAAATACACACACATACGTTCTCCTCCAACATAACTCCCACTCAAACTCCCCTGTTTACAGCACTCTTTGCTAGTTCCTGTTCCGCTGCAGCTGTCTGTGCCGCTGCCTGACTGGCTGCTCCCTTTATAGGACCCCTAGTCAGTGAAGCCCCGCCCCCTAGTCAGGGCTCAGCTTCTCTCCCAGCACAAAGCCCCTACACATACAGATCCTACCAATACAAAACCGAACACAAATACCTTCTCCTCCAACAGAACTCCCACTCAAACTCCCCTGTTTACAGCTCTGTTTGCTAGCTCCTGTGCCGCTGCAGCTGTCTGTGCCGCTGCCTGACTGGCTGCTCCCTTTATAGGACCCCTAGTCAGTGAAGCCCCGCCCCCTAATCAGGGCTCAGCTTCTCTCCCAGCACAAAGCCCCTACACATACAGATACAACCAATACAAAACCAAATACACACACATACGTTCTCCTCCAACAGAACTCCCACTCAAACTCCCCTGTTTACAGCACTCTTTGCTAGTTCCTGTTCCGCTGCAGCTGTCTGTGCCGCTGCCTGACTGGCTGCTCCCTTTATAGGACCCCTAGTCAGTGAAGCCCCGCCCCCTAATCAGGGCTCAGCTTCTCTCCCAGCACAAAGCCCCTACACATACAGATACTACCAATACAAAACCAAACACACACAAATAACTTCTCCTCCAACAGGGGTTTTTGAGTGGGAGTTCTGTTTACAGCTCTGTTTGCTAGCTCCTGTGACGCTGCAGCTGTCTGTGCCGCTGCCTGACTGGCTGCTACCTTCACAGGACCCCTAGTCAGTGAAGCCCCGCCCCCTAATCAGGGCTCAGCTTCTCTGCCAGCACAAAGCCCCTACACAAACGGACACTACCAATACAAAACCAAACACACACAAATACCTTCTGCTCCAACAGAACTCCCACTCCAACTCCCCTGTTTACAGCTCTGTTTGCTAGCTCCTGTGCCACTGCAGCTGTCTGTGCCGCTGCCTGACTGGCTGCTACCTTCATAGGACCCCTAGTGAGTGAAGCCCCGCCCCCTAATCAGGGCTCAGCTTCTCTCGCAGCACAAAGCCCATACAAGCCTCTACACATACAGATACCACCAATACAAAACCAAACACACACAAATACCTTCTCCTCCAACAGAACTCCCACTCAAACTCCCCTGTTTACAGCTCTGTTTGCTAGCTCCTGTGCCGCTGCAGCTGTCTGTGCCGCTGTCTGACTGGCTGCTACCTTCATAGGACCCCTAGTCAGTGAAGCCCCGCCCCCTAATCAGGGCTCAGCTTCTCTCCCAGCACAAAGCCCCTAACATACAGATACTACCAATACAAAACCAAACACACACAAATACCTTCTCCTCCAACTGAGCTCCCACTCCAACTCCCCTGTTCACAGCTCTGTTTGCTAGCTCCTGTGCCGCTGCCTGACTGGCGGCTACCTTCATAGGACCCCTAGTCATTGAAGCCCCGCCCCCTAATCAGGGCTCAGCTTCTCTCCCAGAACAAAGCCCCTACACAAACAGATACCACCAATACAAAACCAAACACACACAAATATCTTCTCCTCCAAGAGAACTCCCACTCAAACTCCCCTGTTTACAGCTCTGTTTGCTAGCTCCTGTGCCGCTGCAGCTGTCTGTGCCGCTGCCTGACTGGCTGCTACCTTCATAGGACCCCTAGTCAGTGAAGCCCCGCCCCCTAATCATGGCTCAGCTTCTCTCCCAGCACAAAGACCCTCCAAGCCTCTACACATACAGATACTACCAATACAAAACCAAACACACACAAATACCTTCTCCTCCAACAGAACTCCCACTCAAACTCCCCTGTTTACAGTTCTGTTTCCTAGCTCCTGTGCCGCTGCCTGACTGGCTGCTACCTTTATAGGACCCCTAGTCAGGGAAGCCCCGCCCCCTAATCAGGGCTCAGCTTCTCTCCCAGCACAAAGCCCCTACAAGCCTCTACACATACAGATACCACCAATACAAAACCAAATACACACAAATACCTTCTCCTCCAACAGAACTCCCACTCAAACTCCCCTGTTTACAGCTCTGTTTGCTAGGTCCTGTGCCGCTGCACCTGTTTGTGCTGCTACCTTTATAGGACCCCTAGTCAGTGAAGCCCCGCCCCCTAATCAGGACTCAGCTTCTCTCCCAGCACAAAGCCCCTACACATACAGATACGACCAATACAAAACCAAACATACACAAACACCTTCTCCTCCAACAGAACTCCCACTCAAACTCCCCTTTTAACAGCTCTGTTTGCTAGCTCCTGTGCCGCTGCAGCTGTCTGTGCCGCTGCCTGACTGGCTGCTACCTTCATAGGACACCTAGTCAGTGAAGCCCCGCCCCCTAATCATGGCTCAGCTTCTCTCCCAGCACAAAGACCCTCCAAGCCTCTAAACATACAGATACTACCAATACAAAACCAAACACACACAAGTACCTTCTCCTCCAACAGAACTCCCACTCAAACTCCCCTGTTTACAGCTCTGTTTGCTAGCTCCTGTGCCGCTGCAGCTGTCTGTGCCGCTGCCTGACTGGCTGCTACCTTCATAGGACCCCTAGTCAGTGAAGCCCCGCTCCCTAATCAGGGCTCAGCTTCTCTCCCAGCACAAAGCCCCTACACATACGGACACTACCAATACAAAACCAAACACACACAAATTTCTTCTCCTCCAACAGAACTCCCACTCAAACTCCCCTGTTTACAGCTCTGTTTGCTAGCTCCTGTGCCGCTGCAGCTGTCTGTGCCGCTGCCTGAGTGGCTGCTACCTTCATAGGACCCCTAGTCAGTGAAGCTCCGCCCCCTAATCATGGCTCAGCTTCTCTCCCAGCACAAAGACCCTCCAAGCCTCTACACATACAGATACTACCAATACATAACCAAACACACACAAATACCTTCTCCTCCAACAGAACTCACACTCAAACTCCCCTGTTTACAGCTCTGTTTGCTAACTCCTGTGCCGCTGCACCTGTTTGTGCTGCTACCTTTATCGGACCCCTAGTCAGTGAAGCCCCGCCCCCTAATCAGGACTCAGCTTCTCTCCCAGCACAAAGCCCCTACACATTCAGATACTACCAATAAAAAACCAAACACACACGAATACCTTCTCCTCCAACAGAACTCCCACTCAAACTCCCCTGTTTACAGCTCTCTTTGCTAGCTCCTGTGCCACTGCAGCTGTCTGTGCTGCTCCCTTTATAGGACCCCTAGTCAGTGAAAAGCCGCCCCCTAATCAGGGCTCAGTTTCTGTCCCAGCACAAAGCCCCTACAAGCCTCTACACATACAGATACCACCAATACAGAACCAAACACACACAAATACCTTCTCCTCCAACAGAACTCCCACTCAAACTCCCCTGTTTACAGCTCTGTTTGTTCGCTCCTGTGCCTCTGCCTGACTGGCTGCTACCTTTATAGGACCCCTAGTCAGGCAAGCCCCGCCCCCTAATCAGGGCTCAGCTTCTCTCCCAGCACAAAGCCCCTACACAAACAGATACCACCAATACAAAACCAAACACACACAAATATCTTCTCCTCCAACAGAACTCCCATTCAAACTCCCCTGTTTAAAGCTCTGTTTGCTAGCTCCTGTGCCGCTGCAGCTGTCTGTGCCGCTGCCTGACTGGCTGCTATCTTCATAGGAAGCCTAGTCAGTGAAGCCCCGCCCCCAATCAGGGCTCAGCTTCTCTCGCAGCACAAAGCCCCTACACAAACAGATACCACCAATACAAAACCAAACACACACAAATACCTTCTCCTCCAAGAGAACTCCCACTCAAACTCCCCTGTTTACAGCTCTGTTTGCTAGCTCCTGTGCCGCTGCAGCTGTCTGTGCCGCTGCCTGACTGGCTGCTACCTTCATAGGACCCCTAGTCAGTGAAGCCCCGCCCCCTAATCATGGCTCAGCTTCTCTCCCAGCACAAAGACCCTCCAAGCCTCTACACATACAGATACTACCAATACAAAACCAAACACACACAAATACCTTCTCCTCCAACAGAACTCCCACTCAAACTCCCCTGTTTACAGCTCTGTTTGCTAGCTCCTGTTCCGCTGCAGCTGTCTGTGCCGCTGCCTGACTGGCTGCTACCTTCATAGGACCCCTAGTCAGTGAATCCCCGCCCCCTAATCAGGGCTCAGCTTCTCTCCCAGCACAAAGCCCCTACACATACGGACACTACCAATACAAAACCAAACACACACAAATTTCTTCTCCTCCAACAGAACTGCCACTCAAACTCCCCTGTTTACAGCTCTGTTTGCTAGCTCCTGTGCCGCTGCAGCTGTCTGTGCCGCTGCCTGAGTGGCTGCTACCTTCATAGGAGCCCTAGTCAGTGAAGCTCCGCCCCCTAATCAGGGCTCAGCTTTTCTCCCAGCACAAAGCCCCTACACATACGGACACTACCAATACAAAACCAAACACACACAAATTTCTTCTCCTCCAACAGAACTCACACTCAAACTCCCCTGTTTACACCTCTGTTTGCTAGCTCCTGTGCCGCTGCCAGACTGGCTGCTCCCTTTATAGGACCCCTAGTCAGTGAAGCCCCGCCCCCTAATCAGAACTCAGCTTCTCTCCCAGCACAAAGCCTCTCCAAGCCTCTACACATACAGAAACTACCAATACAAAACCAAACACACACACAAAAACCTTCTCCTCCAACAGAATTCCCACTCAAATTCCCCTGTTTACTGCTCTGTTTGCTAGGTCCTGTGCCGCTGCACCTGTTTGTGCTGCTACCTTTATAGGACCCCTAGTCAGTGAAGCCCCGCCCCCTAATCAGGACTCAGCTTCTCTCCCAGCACAAAGCGCCTCCAAGCCTCTACACATACAGATACTCCCAATACAAAACCAAACACACACAAATAACTTCTCCTCCAACAGGGGAGTTTGAGTGGGAGTTCTGTTTACAGCTCTGTTTGCTAGCTCCTGTGCCGCTGTAGCTGTCTGTGCCGCTGCCTGACTGGCTGCTACCTTTATAGGACCCCTAGTCAGTGAAGCCCCGCCCCCTAATCAGGGCTCAGCTTCTCTCCCAGCACTAAGACCCTCCAAGCCTCTACACATACAGATACTACCAATACAAAACCAAACACACACAAACACCTTCTCCTCCAACAGAACTCCCACTCAAACTCCCCTGTTTACAGCTCTGTTTGCTAGCTCCTGTGCCGCTGCCTGACTGGCTGCTACCTTTATAGGACCGCTAGTCAGGGAAGCAATGCCCCCTAATCAGGGCTCAGCTTCTCTCCCAGCACAAAGCCCCTACACATACAGATACCACCAATACAAAACCAAACACACACACAAATACCTTCTCCTCCAACAGAACTCCCACTCAAACTCCCCTGTTTAGAGCTCTGTTTGCTAGCTCCTGTACCGCTGTAGCTGTCTGTGCCGCTGCCTGAGTGGCTGCTACCTTCATAGGACCCCTAGTCAGTGAAGCCCCGCCCCCTAATCATGGCTCAGCTTCTCTCCCAGCACAAAGACCCTCCAAGCCTCTACACATACAGAAACTACCAATACAAAACCAAACACACACAAATAACTTCTCCTCCAACAGGGGAGTTTGAGTGGGAGTTCTGTTTACAGCTCTGTTTGCTAGCTCCTCTGATGCTGCAGCTGTCTGTGCCGCTGCCTGACTGGCTGCTACCTTTGTAGGACCCCTAGTCAGTGAAGCCCCGCCCCCTAATCAGGGCTCAGCTTCTCTCCCAGCACAAAGCCTCTACACATACAGATACCACCAATACAAAACCAAACACACACACAAATACCTTCTCCTTCAACAGAACTCCCACTCAACCTCCCCTGTTTACAGCTCTGTTTGCTAGCTCCTGTGCCACTGCAGCTGTCTGTGCCGCTGCCTGACTGGCTGCTACCTTTATAGGACCCCTAGTCAGTGAAGCCCCGCCCCTAATCAGGGCTCAGCTTCTCTCCCAGCACAAAGCCCCTACACATACAGATACTACCAATACAAAACCAAACACACACAAATACCTTCTCGTCCAACGGAACTCCCACTCAAACTCCCCTGTTTATAGCTCTGTTTGCTAGCTCCTGTGCCGCTGCAGCAGTCTGTGCCGCTGCCTGACTGGCTGCTACCTTTAGAGCACCCCTAGTCAGTGAAGGCCCGCCCCCTAATCAGGGCTCAGCTTCTCTCCCAGCACAAAGCCCCTACACATACACATACTACCAGTACAAAACAAACACACACAAATAACTTCTCCTCCAACAGGAGAGTTTGAGTGGGAGTTCTGTTTACAGCTCTGTTTGCGAGCTCCTGTGCCACTGCAGCTGTCCTTGCCGCTGCCTGAGTGGCTGCTACCTTCATAGGACCCCTAGTCAGTGAAGCCCCGCCCCCTAATCAGGGCTCAGCTTCTCTCCCAGCACAAAGCCTCTACCCATACAGATACCACCAATACAAAACCAAACACACACACAAATACCTTCTCCTCGAACAGAACTCCCACTCAAACTCCCCTGTTTACAGCTCTGTCTCCTAGCTCCTGTGCCGCTGCCTGACTGGCTGCTATCTTTAGAGCACCCCTAGTCAGTGAAGGCCCGCCCCCTAATCAGGGCTCAGCTTCTCTCCCAGCACAAAGCCCCTACACATACAGATACTACCAATACAAAACCAAACACACACAAATATCTTCTCGTCCAACAGAACTCCCACTCAAACTCCCCTGTTTATAGCTCTGTTTGGTAGCTCCTGTGCCGCTGCAGCTGTCTGTGCCGCTGTCTGACTGGCTGCTACCTTTAGAGCACCCCTAGTCAGTGAAGCCCCGCCCACTAATCAGGGCTCAGCTTCTCTCCCAGCACAAAGCCCCTACACATACAGATACTACCAATACAAAACAAACACACACAAATAACTTCTCCTCCAACAGGGGAGTTTGAGTGGGAGTTCTGTTTACAGCTCTGTTTGTGAGCTCCTGTGCCACTGCAGCTGTCTGTGCCGCTGCCTGACTGGCTGCTACCTTCATAGGACCCCTGGTCAGTGAAGCCCCGCCCCCTAATCAGGGCTCAGCTTGTCTCCCAGCACAAAGCCCCTCCAAGCCTCTACACATACAGATATTACCAATACAAAACCAAACACACACACAAATACCTTCTCCTCCAACAGAACTCCCACTCAAACTCCCCTGTTTACAGCTCTGTTTGCTAGCTCCTATGCCGCTGCCTGACTGACTGCTCCCTTTATAGGACCCCTAGTCAGTGAAGCCCCGCCCCCTAATCAGGGCTCAGCTTCTCTCCCAGCACAAAGCCCCTACACATACAGATACTACCAATACAAAACCAAACAAACACAAATACCTTCTCCTCCAACGGAACTCCCACTCAAACTCCCCTGTTTACAGCTCTGTTTGCTAGCTCCTGTGCCGCTGCCTGACTGGCTGCTCCCTTTATAGGACCCCTAGTCAGTGAAGCCCCGCCCGCTAATCAGGGCTCAGCTTCTCTCCCAGCACAAAGCCCCTACACATAAACATACTACCAGTACAAAACAAACACACACAAATATCTTCTCCTCCAACAGGAGAGTTTGAGTGGGAGTTCTGTTTACAGCTCTGTTTGCGAGCTCCTGTGCCACTGCAGCTGTCTGTGCCGCTGCCTGACTGGCTGCTACCTTCGTAGGACCCCTAGTCAGTGAAGCCCCGCCCCCTAATCAGGGCTCAGCTTGTCTCCCAGCACAAAGCCCCTCCAAGCCTCTACACATACAGATACTACCAATACAAAACCAAACACACACACAAATACCTTCTCCTCCAACAGAACTCCAACTCAAACTCCCCTGTTTACAGCTCTGTTTGCTAGCTCCTGTGCCGCTGCAGCTGTCCTTGCCGCTGCCTGACTGGCTGCTACCTTTATAGGACCCCTAGTCAGTGAAGCCCCGCCCCCTAATCAGGGCTCAGCTTCCCTCCCAGCACAAAGCCCCTCCAAGCCTCTACACATACAGATACTATCAATATAAGACCACACACACACACAAATACCTTCTCCTCCAACAGAACTCCCACTCAAAGTCCCCTGTTTACAGCTCTGTTTGCTAGCTCCTGTGCCGCTGTAGCTGTCTGTGCCGCTGCCTGACCGGCTGCTGCCTTTATAGGACCCCTAGTCAGTGAAGCCCCGCCCCCTAATCAGGGCTCAGCTTTTCTCCCAGCACAAAGCCTCTACACATACAGATACCACCAATACAAAACCAAACACACACACAAATACCTTCTCCTTCAACAGAACCCCCACTCAAACTCCCCTGTTTACAGCTCTGTTTCCTGGCTCCTGTGCCGCTGCCTGACTGGCTGCTCCCTTTATAGGACCCCTAGTCAGTGAAGCCCCGCCCCCTAATCAGGGCTCAGCTTCTCTCCCAGCACAAAGCGCCTCCAAGCCTCTACACATACAGATACTCCCAATACAAAACCAAACACACACAAATAACTTCTCCTCCAACAGGGGAGTTTGAGTGGGAGTTCTGTTTACAGCTCTGTTTGCTAGCTCCTGTGCCGCTGCAGCTGTCTGTGCCGCTGCCTGACTGGCTGCTACCTTTATAGGACCCCTAGTCAGTGAAGCCCCGCCCCCTAATCAGGGCTCAGCTTCTCCTTCAGCACTAAGACCCTCCAAGCCTCTACACATACAGATACTACCAATACAAAACCAAACACACACAAACACCTTCTCCTCCAACAGAACTCCCACTCAAACTCCCCTGTTTACAGCTCTGTTTGCTAGCTCCTGTGCCACTGCAGCTGTCTGTGCGGCTGCCTGACTGGCTGCTACCTTTAGAGGACCCCTAGTCAGGGAAGCCCTGCCCCCTAACCAGGGCTCAGCTTCTCTCCCAGCAAAAAGCCCCTACACATACAGATACTACCAATACAAAACCAAACACACACAAATACCTTCTCCTCCAACAGAATTCCCACTCAAACTCCCCTGTTTACAGCTCTGTTTGCTAGCTCCTGTGCCGCTGTAGCTGTCTGTGCCGCTGCCTGACCAGCTGCTGCCTTTATAGGACCCTTAGTCAGTGAAGCCCCGCCCCCTAATCAGGGCTCAGCTTCTCTCCCAGCACAAAGCCTCTACATATACAGATACCACCAATACAAAACCAAACACACACACAAATACCTTCTCCTCCAAAAGAACTCCCACTCAAAGTCCCCTGTTTACAGCTCTGTTTGCTAGCTCCTCTGCCGCTGCCTGACTGGCTGCTCCCTTTATAGGACCCCTAGTCAGTGAAGCCCCGCCCGCTAATCAGGGCTCAGCTTCTCTCCCAGCACAAAGCCCCTACACATACACATACTACCAGTACAAAACAAACACACACAAATATCTTCTCCTCCAACAGGAGAGTTTGAGTGGGAGTTCTGTTTACAGCTCTGTTTGCGAGCTCCTGTGCCACTGCAGCTGTCTGTGCCGCTGCCTGACTGGCTGCTACCTTCATAGGACCCCTAGTCAGTGAAGCCCCGCCCCCTAATCAGGGCTCAGCTTGTCTCCCAGCACAAAGCCCCTCCAAGCCTCTACACATACAGATACTACCAATACAAAACCAAACACACACACAAATACCTTCTCCTCCAACAGAACTCCCACTCAAAGTCCCCTGTTTACAGCTCTGTTTGCTGGCTCCTGTGCCGCTGCCTGACTGGCTGCTACCTTCATAGGACCCCTAGTCAGTGAAGCCCCGCCCCCTAATCAGGGCTCAGCTTCTCTCCCAGCACAAAGCGCCTCCAAGCCTCTACACATACAGATACTCCCAATACAAAACCAAACACACACAAATAACTTCTCCTCCAACAGGGGAGTTTGAGTGGGAGTTCTGTTTACAGCTCTGTTTGCTAGCTCCTGTGCCGCTGCAGCTGTCTGTGCCGCTACCTTTATAGGACCCCTAGTCAGTGAAGCCCCGCCCCCTAATCAGGGCTCAGCTTCTCTCCCAGCACTAAGACCCTCCAAGCCTCTACACATACAGATACTACCAATACAAAACCAAAAACACACAAACACCTTCTCCTCCAACAGAACTCCCACTCAAACTCCCCTGTTTACAGCTCTGTTTGCTAGCTCCTGTGCCACTGCAGCTGTCTGTGCGGCTGCCTGACTGGCTGCTACCTTTAGAGGACCCCTAGTCAGGTAAGCCCTGCCCCCTAACCAGGGCTCAGCTTCTCTCCCAGCAAAAAGCCCCTACACATACAGATACTACCAATACAAAACCAAACACACACAAATACCTTCTCCTCCAACAGAATTCCCACTCAAACTCCCCTGTTTACAGCTCTGTTTGCTAGCTCCTGTGCCGCTGTAGCTGTCTGTGCCGCTGCCTGACCGGCTGCTGCCTTTATAGGACCCCTAGTCAGTGAAGCCCCGCCCCCTAATCAGGGCTCAGCTTCTCTCCCAGCACAAAGCCTCTACACATACAGATACCACCAATACAAAACCAAACACACACACAAATACCTTCTCCTTCAACAGAACCCCCACTCAAACTCCCCTGTTTACAGCTCTGTTTCCTGGCTCCTGTGCCGCTGCCTGACTGGCTGCTCCCTTTATAGGACCCCTAGTCAGTGAAGCCCCGCCCCCTAATCAGGGCTCAGCTTCTCTCCCAGCACAAAGCCCCTACACATACAGATACTACCAATACAAAACCAAACACACACAAATAACTTCTCCTCCAACAGGGGAGTTTGAGTGGGAGTTCTGTTTACAGCTCTGTTTGCTAGCTCCTCTGATGCTGCAGCTGTCTGTGCCGCTGCCTGACTGGCTGCTACCTTTGTAGGACCCCTAGTCAGTGAAGCCCCGCCCCCTAATCAGGGCTCAGCTTCTCTCCCAGCACAAAGCCCCTCCAAGCCTCTACACATACAGATACTACCAATACAAAACCAATCACACACAAATACCTTCTCCTTCAACAGAACTCCCACTCAACCTCCCCTGTTTACAGCTCTGTTTGCTAGCTCCTGTGCCGCTGCAGCTGTCTGTGCCGCTGCCTGACTGGCTGCTCCCTTTAAAGGACCCCTAGTCAATGAAGCCCCGCCCCCTAATCAGGGCTCAGCTTCTCTCCCAGCACAAAGCCCCTCCAAGCCTCTACACATACAGATACTACCAAAACAAAACCAAACACACATAAATACCTTCTCCTCCAACAGAAGTCCCACTCAAACTCCCCTGTTTACAGCTCTGTTTGCTGGCTCCTGTGCCGCTGCCTGACTGGCTGCTCCCTTTATAGGACCCCTAGTCAGTGAAGCCCCGCCCCTAATCAGGGCTCAGCTTCTCTCCCAGCACAAAGCCCCTACACATACAGATACTACCAATACAAAACCAAACACACACAAATATCTTCTCGTCCAACAGAACTCCCACTCAAACTCCCTGTTTATAGCTCTGTTTGGTAGCTCCTGTGCCGCTGCAGCAGTCTGTGCCGCTGCCTGACTGGCTGCTACCTTTAGAGCACCCCTAGTCAGTGAAGGCCCGCCCCCTAATCAGGGCTCAGCTTCTCTCCCAGCACAAAGCCCCTACACATACAGATACTACCAATACAAAACCAAACACACACAAATATCTTCTCCTCCAAAAGAACTCCCACTCAAACTCCCCTGTTTACAGCTCTGTTTCTAGCTCCTCTGCCGCTGCCTGACTGGCTGCTCCCTTTATAGGACCCCTAGTCAGTGAAGCCCCGCCCGCTAATCAGGGCTCAGCTTCTCTCCCAGCACAAAGCCCCTACACATACACATACTACCAGTACAAAACAAACACACACAAATATCTTCTCCTCCAACAGGAGAGTTTGAGTGGGAGTTCTGTTTACAGCTCTGTTTGCGAGCTCCTGTGCCACTGCAGCTGTCTGTGCCGCTGCCTGACTGGCTGCTACCTTTATAGGACCCCTAGTCAGTGAAGCCCCGCCCCCTAATCAGGGCTCAGCTTCTCTCCCAGCACTAAGACCCTCCAAGCCTCTACACATACAGATACTATCAATACAAGACCACACACACACACAAATACCTTCTCCTCCAACAGAACTCCCACTCAAAGTCCCCTGTTTACAGCTCTGTTTGCTGGCTCCTGTGCCGCTGCCTGACTGGCTGCTCCCTTTATAGGACCCCTAGTCAGCGAAGCCCCGCCCCCTAATCAGGGCTCAGCTTCTCTCCCAGCACAAAGCGCCTCCAAGCCTCTACACATACAGATACTCCCAATACAAAACCAAACACACACAAATACCTTCTCCTCCAACAGAATTCCCACTCAAACTCCCCTGTTTACAGCTCTGTTTGCTAGCTCCTGTGCCGCTGTAGCTGTCTGTGCCGCTGCCTGACCGGCTGCTGCCTTTATAGGACCCCTAGTCAGTGAAGCCCCGCCCCCTAATCAGGGCTCAGCTTTTCTCCCAGCACAAAGCCTCTACACATACAGATACCACCAATACAAAACCAAACACACACACAAATACCTTCTCCTTCAACAGAACCCCCACTCAAACTCCCCTGTTTACAGCTCTGTTTCCTGGCTCCTGTGCCGCTGCCTGACTGGCTGCTCCCTTTATACGACCCCTAGTCAGTGAAGCCCCGCCCCCTAATCAGGGCTCAGCTTCTCTCCCAGCACAAAGCGCCTCCAAGCCTCTACACATACAGATACTCCCAATACAAAACCAAACACACACAAATAACTTCTCCTCCAACAGGGGAGTTTGAGTGGGAGTTCTGTTTACAGCTCTGTTTGCTAGCTCCTGTGCCGCTGCAGCTGTCTGTGCCGCTGCCTGACTGGCTGCTACCTTTATAGGACCCCTAGTCAGTGAAGCCCCGCCCCCTAATCAGGGCTCAGCTTCTCTCCCAGCACTAAGACCCTCCAAGCCTCTACACATACAGATATTACCAATACAAAACCAAACACACACACAAATACCTTCTCCTCCAACAGAACTCCCACTCAAACTCCCCTGTTTACAGCTCTGTTTGCTAGCTCCTGTGCCGCTGCAGCTGTCCTTGCCGCTGCCTGACTGGCTGCTACCTTTATAGGACCCCTAGTCAGTGAAGCCCCGCCCCCTAATTAGGACTCAGCTTCTCTCCCAGCACAAAGCCCCTCCAAGCCTCTACACATACAGATATTATCAATACAAAACCGCACACACACACAAATACCTTCTCCTCCAACAGAACTCCCACTCAAACTCCCCTGTTTACAGCTCTGTTTGCTAGCTCCTATGCCGCTGCCTGACTGACTGCTCCCTTTATAGGACCCCTAGTCAGTGAAGCCCCGCCCCCTAATCAGGGCTCAGCTTGTCTCCCAGCACAAAGCCCCTCCAAGCGTCTACACATACAGATTCTACAAATACAAAACCAAACACACACACAAATACCTTCTCCTACAACAGAACTCCCACTCAAACTCCCCTGTTTACAGCTCTGTTTGCTAGCTCCTGTGCCGCTGCAGCTGTCCTTGCCGCTGTCTGACTGGCTGCTACCTTTATAGGACCCCTAGTCAGTGAAGCCCCGCCCCCTAATCAGGGCTCAGCTTCTCTCCCAGCACTAAGACCCTCCAAGCCTCTACACATACAGATACTACCAATACAAAACCAAACACACACAAACACCTTCTCCTCCAACAGAACTCCCACTCAAACTCCCCTGTTTACAGCTCTGTTTGCTAGCTCCTGTGCCACTGCAGCTGTCTGTGCGGCTGCCTGACTGGCTGCTACCTTTAGAGGACCCCTAGTCAGGGAAGCCCTACCCCCTAATCAGGGCTCAGCTTCTCTCCCAGCACAAAGCCCCTACACATACGGAAACTACCAATACAAAACCAAACACACACAAATATCTTCTCCTCCAAAAGAACTCCCACTCAAACTCCCCTGTTTACAGCTCTGTTTGCTAGCTCCTCTGCCGCTGCCTGACTGGCTGCTCCCTTTATAGGACCCCTATTCAGTGAAGCCCCGCCCGCTAATCAGGGCTCAGCTTGTCTCCCAGCACAAAGCCCCTCCAAGCCTCTACACATACAGATACTACCAATACAAAACCAAACAAACACACAAATACCTTCTCCTCCAACAGAACTCCAACTCAAACTCCCCTGTTTACAGCTCTGTTTGCTAGCTCCTGTGCCGCTGCAGCTGTCCTTGCCGCTGCCTGACTGGCTGCTACCTTTATAGGACCCCTAGTCAGTGAAGCCCCGCCCCCTAATCAGGGCTCAGCTTCCCTCCCAGCACAAAGCCCCTCCAAGCCTCTACACATACAGATACTATCAATATAAGACCACACACACACACAAATACCTTCTCCTCCAACAGAACTCCCACTCAAAGTCCCCTGTTTACAGCTCTGTTTGCTGGCTCCTGTGCCGCTGCCTGACTGGCTGCTCCCTTTATAGGACCCCTAGTCAGTGAAGCCCCGCCCCCTAATCAGGGCTCAGCTTCTCTCCCAGCACAAAGCGCCTCCAAGCCTCTACACATACAGATACTCCCAATACAAAACCAAACACACACAAATAACTTCTCCTCCAACAGGGGAGTTTGAGTGGGAGTTCTGTTTACAGCTCTGTTTGCTAGCTCCTGTGCCACTGCAGCTGTCTGTGCGGCTGCCTGACTGGCTGCTACCTTTAGAGGACCCCTAGTCAGGGAAGCCCTGCCCCCTAACCAGGGCTCAGCTTCTCTCCCAGCAAAAAGCCCCTACACATACAGATACTACCAATACAAAACCAAACACACACAAATACCTTCTCCTCCAACAGAATTCCCACTCAAACTCCCCTGTTTACAGCTCTGTTTGCTAGCTCCTGTGCCGCTGCAGCTGTCCTTGCCGCTGCCTGACTGGCTGCTACCTTTATAGGACCCCTAGTCAGTGAAGCCCCGCCCCCTAATCAGGGCTCAGCTTCCCTCCCAGCACAAAGCCCCTCCAAGCCTCTACACATACAGATACTATCAATACAAGACCACACACACACACAAATACCTTCTCCTCCAACAGAACTCCCACTCAAAGTCCCCTGTTTACAGCTCTGTTTGCTGGCTCCTGTGCCGCTGCCTGACTGGCTGCTCCCTTTATAGGACCCCTAGTCAGCGAAGCCCCGCCCCCTAATCAGGGCTCAGCTTCTCTCCCAGCACAAAGCGCCTCCAAGCCTCTACACATACAGATACTCCCAATACAAAACCAAACACACACAAATACCTTCTCCTCCAACAGAATTCCCACTCAAACTCCCCTGTTTACAGCTCTGTTTGCTAGCTCCTGTGCCGCTGTAGCTGTCTGTGCCGCTGCCTGACCGGCTGCTGCCTTTATAGGACCCCTAGTCAGTGAAGCCCCGCCCCCTAATCAGGGCTCAGCTTCTCTCCCAGCACAAAGCGCCTCCAAGCCTCTACACATACAGATACTCCCAATACAAAACCAAACACACACAAATAACTTCTCCTCCAACAGGGGAGTTTGAGTGGGAGTTCTGTTTACAGCTCTGTTTGCTAGCTCCTGTGCCGCTGCAGCTGTCTGTGCGGCTGCCTGACTGGCTGCTACCTTTAGAGGACCCCTAGTCAGGGAAGCCCTGCCCCCTAACCAGGGCTCAGCTTCTCTCCCAGCAAAAAGCCCCTACACATACAGATACTACCAATACAAAACCAAACACACACAAATACCTTCTCCTCCAACAGAATTCCCACTCAAACTCCCCTGTTTACAGCTCTGTTTGCTAGCTCCTGTGCCGCTGTAGCTGTCTGTGCCGCTGCCTGACCGGCTGCTACCTTTATAGGACCCCTAGTCAGTGAAGCCCCGCCCCCTAATCAGGGCTCAGCTTCCCTCCCAGCACAAAGCCCCTCCAAGCCTCTACACATACAGATACTATCAATATAAGACCACACACACACACAAATACCTTCTCCTCCAACAGAACTCCCACTCAAAGTCCCCTGTTTACAGCTCTGTTTGCTGGCTCCTGTGCCGCTGCCTGACTGGCTGCTCCCTTTATAGGACCCCTAGTCAGTGAAGCCCCGCCCCCTAATCAGGGCTCAGCTTCTCTCCCAGCACAAAGCGCCTCCAAGCCTCTACACATACAGATACTCCCAATACAAAACCAAACACACACAAATAACTTCTCCTCCAACAGAATTCCCACTCAAACTCCCCTGTTTACAGCTCTGTTTGCTAGCTCCTGTGCCGCTGTAGCTGTCTGTGCCGCTGCCTGACCGGCTGCTGCCTTTATAGGACCCCTAGTCAGTGAAGCCCCGCCCCCTAATCAGGGCTCAGCTTCTCTCCCAGCACAAAGCGCCTCCAAGCCTCTACACATACAGATACTCCCAATAGAAAACCAAACACACACAAATAACTTCTCCTCCAACAGGGGAGTTTGAGTGGGAGTTCTGTTTACAGCTCTGTTTGCTAGCTCCTGTGCCGCTGCAGCTGTCTGTGCGGCTGCCTGACTGGCTGCTACCTTTAGAGGACCCCTAGTCAGGGAAGCCCTGCCCCCTAACCAGGGCTCAGCTTCTCTCCCAGCAAAAAGCCCCTACACATACAGATACTACCAATACAAAACCAAACACACACAAATACCTTCTCCTCCAACAGAATTCCCACTCAAACTCCCCTGTTTACAGCTCTGTTTGCTAGCTCCTGTGCCGCTGTAGCTGTCTGTGCCGCTGCCTGACCGGCTGCTGCCTTTATAGGACCCCTAGTCAGTGAAGCCCCGCCCCCTAATCAGGGCTCAGCTTCTCTCCCAGCACAAAGCCTCTACACATACAGATACCACCAATACAAAACCAAACACACACACAAATACCTTCTCCTTCAACAGAACTCCCACTCAACCTCCCCTGTTTACAGCTCTGTTTGCTATCCCCTGTGCCGCTGCAGCTGTCTCTGCCGCTGCCTGACTGGCTGCTCCCTTTAAAGGACCCCTAGTCAATGAAGCCCCGCCCCCTAATCAGGGCTCAGCTTCTCTCCCAGCACAAAGCCCCTCCAAGCCTCTACACATACAGATACTACCAAAACAAAACCAAACACACATAAATACCTTCTCCTCCAACAGAAGTCCCACTCAAACTCCCCTGTTTACAGCTCTGTTTGCTAGCTCCTGTGCCGCTGCAGCAGTCTGTGCCGCTGCTTGACTGGCTGCTACCTTTAGAGCACCCCTAGTCAGTGAAGGCCCGCCCCCTAATCAGGGCTCAGCTTCCCTCCCAGCACAAAGCCCCTCCAAGCCTCTACACATACAGATACTATCAATACAAGACCACACACACACACAAATACCTTCTCCTCCAACAGAACTCCCACTCAAACTCCCCTGTTTACAGCTCTGTTTGCTAGCTCCTGTGCCGCTGTAGCTGTCTGTGCCGCTGCCTGACCGGCTGCTGCCTTTATAGGACCCCTAGTCAGTGAAGCCCCGCCCCCTAATCAGGGCTCAGCTTCTCTCCCAGCACAAAGCCTCTACACATACGGAAACTACCAATACAAAACCAAACACACACAAATATCTTCTCCTCCAAAAGAACTCCCACTCAAACTCCCCTGTTTACAGCTCTGTTTGCTAGCTCCTCTGCCGCTGCCTGACTGGCTGCTCCCTTTATAGGACCCCTATTCAGTGAAGCCCCGCCCGCTAATCAGGGCTCAGCTTGTCTCCCAGCACAAAGCCCCTCCAAGCCTCTACACATACAGATACTACCAATACAAAACCAAACAAACACACAAATACCTTCTCCTCCAACAGAACTCCAACTCAAACTCCCCTGTTTACAGCTCTGTTTGCTAGCTCCTGTGCCGCTGCAGCTGTCCTTGCCGCTGCCTGACTGGCTGCTACCTTTATAGGACCCCTAGTCAGTGAAGCCCCGCCCCCTAATCAGGGCTCAGCTTCCCTCCCAGCACAAAGCCCCTCCAAGCCTCTACACATACAGATACTATCAATATAAGACCACACACACACACAAATACCTTCTCCTCCAACAGAACTCCCACTCAAAGTCCCCTGTTTACAGCTCTGTTTGCTGGCTCCTGTGCCGCTGCCTGACTGGCTGCTCCCTTTATAGGACCCCTAGTCAGTGAAGCCCCGCCCCCTAATCAGGGCTCAGCTTCTCTCCCAGCACAAAGCGCCTCCAAGCCTCTACACATACAGATACTCCCAATACAAAACCAAACACACACAAATAACTTCTCCTCCAACAGGGGAGTTTGAGTGGGAGTTCTGTTTACAGCTCTGTTTGCTAGCTCCTGTGCCACTGCAGCTGTCTGTGCGGCTGCCTGACTGGCTGCTACCTTTAGAGGACCCCTAGTCAGGGAAGCCCTGCCCCCTAACCAGGGCTCAGCTTCTCTCCCAGCAAAAAGCCCCTACACATACAGATACTACCAATACAAAACCAAACACACACAAATACCTTCTCCTCCAACAGAATTCCCACTCAAACTCCCCTGTTTACAGCTCTGTTTGCTAGCTCCTGTGCCGCTGCAGCTGTCCTTGCCGCTGCCTGACTGGCTGCTACCTTTGTAGGACCCCTAGTCAGTGAAGCCCCGCCCCCTAATCAGGGCTCAGCTTCTCTCCCAGCACAAAGCCCCTCCAAGCCTCTACACATACAGATACTACCAATACAAAACCAATCACACACAAATACCTTCTCCTTCAACAGAACTCCCACTCAACCTCCCCTGTTTACAGCTCTGTTTGCTAGCTCCTGTGCCGCTGCAGCTGTCTGTGCCGCTGCCTGACTGGCTGCTCCCTTTAAAGGACCCCTAGTCAATGAAGCCCCGCCCCCTAATCAGGGCTCAGCTTCTCTCCCAGCACAAAGCCCCTCCAAGCCTCTACACATACAGATACTACCAAAACAAAACCAAACACACATAAATACCTTCTCCTCCAACAGAAGTCCCACTCAAACTCCCCTGTTTACAGCTCTGTTTGCTGGCTCCTGTGCCGCTGCCTGACTGGCTGCTCCCTTTATAGGACCCCTAGTCAGTGAAGCCCCGCCCCTAATCAGGGCTCAGCTTCTCTCCCAGCACAAAGCCCCTACACATACAGATACTACCAATACAAAACCAAACACACACAAATATCTTCTCGTCCAACAGAACTCCCACTCAAACTCCCTGTTTATAGCTCTGTTTGGTAGCTCCTGTGCCGCTGCAGCAGTCTGTGCCGCTGCCTGACTGGCTGCTACCTTTAGAGCACCCCTAGTCAGTGAAGGCCCGCCCCCTAATCAGGGCTCAGCTTCTCTCCCAGCACAAAGCCCCTACACATACAGATACTACCAATACAAAACCAAACACACACAAATATCTTCTCCTCCAAAAGAACTCCCACTCAAACTCCCCTGTTTACAGCTCTGTTTCTAGCTCCTCTGCCGCTGCCTGACTGGCTGCTCCCTTTATAGGACCCCTAGTCAGTGAAGCCCCGCCCGCTAATCAGGGCTCAGCTTCTCTCCCAGCACAAAGCCCCTACACATACACATACTACCAGTACAAAACAAACACACACAAATATCTTCTCCTCCAACAGGAGAGTTTGAGTGGGAGTTCTGTTTACAGCTCTGTTTGCGAGCTCCTGTGCCACTGCAGCTGTCTGTGCCGCTGCCTGACTGGCTGCTACCTTTATAGGACCCCTAGTCAGTGAAGCCCCGCCCCCTAATCAGGGCTCAGCTTCTCTCCCAGCACTAAGACCCTCCAAGCCTCTACACATACAGATACTATCAATACAAGACCACACACACACACAAATACCTTCTCCTCCAACAGAACTCCCACTCAAAGTCCCCTGTTTACAGCTCTGTTTGCTGGCTCCTGTGCCGCTGCCTGACTGGCTGCTCCCTTTATAGGACCCCTAGTCAGCGAAGCCCCGCCCCCTAATCAGGGCTCAGCTTCTCTCCCAGCACAAAGCGCCTCCAAGCCTCTACACATACAGATACTCCCAATACAAAACCAAACACACACAAATACCTTCTCCTCCAACAGAATTCCCACTCAAACTCCCCTGTTTACAGCTCTGTTTGCTAGCTCCTGTGCCGCTGTAGCTGTCTGTGCCGCTGCCTGACCGGCTGCTGCCTTTATAGGACCCCTAGTCAGTGAAGCCCCGCCCCCTAATCAGGGCTCAGCTTTTCTCCCAGCACAAAGCCTCTACACATACAGATACCACCAATACAAAACCAAACACACACACAAATACCTTCTCCTTCAACAGAACCCCCACTCAAACTCCCCTGTTTACAGCTCTGTTTGCTAGCTCCTGTGCCGCTGCAGCTGTCCTTGCCGCTGCCTGACTGGCTGCTACCTTTATAGGACCCCTAGTCAGTGAAGCCCCGCCCCCTAATTAGGACTCAGCTTCTCTCCCAGCACAAAGCCCCTCCAAGCCTCTACACATACAGATATTATCAATACAAAACCGCACACACACACAAATACCTTCTCCTCCAACAGAACTCCCACTCAAACTCCCCTGTTTACAGCTCTGTTTGCTAGCTCCTGTGCCGCTGCAGCTGTCCTTGCCGCTGTCTGACTGGCTGCTACCTTTATAGGACCCCTAGTCAGTGAAGCCCCGCCCCCTAATCAGGGCTCAGCTTCTCTCCCAGCACTAAGACCCTCCAAGCCTCTACACATACAGATACTACCAATACAAAACCAAACACACACAAACACCTTCTCCTCCAACAGAACTCCCACTCAAACTCCCCTGTTTACAGCTCTGTTTGCTAGCTCCTGTGCCACTGCAGCTGTCTGTGCGGCTGCCTGACTGGCTGCTACCTTTAGAGGACCCCTAGTCAGGGAAGCCCTACCCCCTAATCAGGGCTCAGCTTCTCTCCCAGCACAAAGCCCCTACACATACGGAAACTACCAATACAAAACCAAACACACACAAATATCTTCTCCTCCAAAAGAACTCCCACTCAAACTCCCCTGTTTACAGCTCTGTTTGCTAGCTCCTCTGCCGCTGCCTGACTGGCTGCTCCCTTTATAGGACCCCTATTCAGTGAAGCCCCGCCCGCTAATCAGGGCTCAGCTTGTCTCCCAGCACAAAGCCCCTCCAAGCCTCTACACATACAGATACTACCAATACAAAACCAAACAAACACACAAATACCTTCTCCTCCAACAGAACTCCAACTCAAACTCCCCTGTTTACAGCTCTGTTTGCTAGCTCCTGTGCCGCTGCAGCTGTCCTTGCCGCTGCCTGACTGGCTGCTACCTTTATAGGACCCCTAGTCAGTGAAGCCCCGCCCCCTAATCAGGGCTCAGCTTCCCTCCCAGCACAAAGCCCCTCCAAGCCTCTACACATACAGATACTATCAATATAAGACCACACACACACACAAATACCTTCTCCTCCAACAGAACTCCCACTCAAAGTCCCCTGTTTACAGCTCTGTTTGCTGGCTCCTGTGCCGCTGCCTGACTGGCTGCTCCCTTTATAGGACCCCTAGTCAGTGAAGCCCCGCCCCCTAATCAGGGCTCAGCTTCTCTCCCAGCACAAAGCGCCTCCAAGCCTCTACACATACAGATACTCCCAATACAAAACCAAACACACACAAATAACTTCTCCTCCAACAGGGGAGTTTGAGTGGGAGTTCTGTTTACAGCTCTGTTTGCTAGCTCCTGTGCCACTGCAGCTGTCTGTGCGGCTGCCTGACTGGCTGCTACCTTTAGAGGACCCCTAGTCAGGGAAGCCCTGCCCCCTAACCAGGGCTCAGCTTCTCTCCCAGCAAAAAGCCCCTACACATACAGATACTACCAATACAAAACCAAACACACACAAATACCTTCTCCTCCAACAGAATTCCCACTCAAACTCCCCTGTTTACAGCTCTGTTTGCTAGCTCCTGTGCCGCTGCAGCTGTCCTTGCCGCTGCCTGACTGGCTGCTACCTTTATAGGACCCCTAGTCAGTGAAGCCCCGCCCCCTAATCAGGGCTCAGCTTCCCTCCCAGCACAAAGCCCCTCCAAGCCTCTACACATACAGATACTATCAATACAAGACCACACACACACACAAATACCTTCTCCTCCAACAGAACTCCCACTCAAAGTCCCCTGTTTACAGCTCTGTTTGCTGGCTCCTGTGCCGCTGCCTGACTGGCTGCTCCCTTTATAGGACCCCTAGTCAGCGAAGCCCCGCCCCCTAATCAGGGCTCAGCTTCTCTCCCAGCACAAAGCGCCTCCAAGCCTCTACACATACAGATACTCCCAATACAAAACCAAACACACACAAATACCTTCTCCTCCAACAGAATTCCCACTCAAACTCCCCTGTTTACAGCTCTGTTTGCTAGCTCCTGTGCCGCTGTAGCTGTCTGTGCCGCTGCCTGACCGGCTGCTGCCTTTATAGGACCCCTAGTCAGTGAAGCCCCGCCCCCTAATCAGGGCTCAGCTTCTCTCCCAGCACAAAGCGCCTCCAAGCGTCTACACATACAGATACTCCCAATACAAAACCAAACACACACAAATAACTTCTCCTCCAACAGGGGAGTTTGAGTGGGAGTTCTGTTTACAGCTCTGTTTGCTAGCTCCTGTGCCGCTGCAGCTGTCTGTGCGGCTGCCTGACTGGCTGCTACCTTTAGAGGACCCCTAGTCAGGGAAGCCCTGCCCCCTAACCAGGGCTCAGCTTCTCTCCCAGCAAAAAGCCCCTACACATACAGATACTACCAATACAAAACCAAACACACACAAATACCTTCTCCTCCAACAGAATTCCCACTCAAACTCCCCTGTTTACAGCTCTGTTTGCTAGCTCCTGTGCCGCTGTAGCTGTCTGTGCCGCTGCCTGACCGGCTGCTACCTTTATAGGACCCCTAGTCAGTGAAGCCCCGCCCCCTAATCAGGGCTCAGCTTCCCTCCCAGCACAAAGCCCCTCCAAGCCTCTACACATACAGATACTATCAATATAAGACCACACACACACACAAATACCTTCTCCTCCAACAGAACTCCCACTCAAAGTCCCCTGTTTACAGCTCTGTTTGCTAGCTCCTGTGCCGCTGTAGCTGTCTGTGCCGCTGCCTGACCGGCTGCTGCCTTTATAGGACCCCTAGTCAGTGAAGCCCCGCCCCCTAATCAGGGCTCAGCTTCTCTCCCAGCACAAAGCGCCTCCAAGCCTCTACACATACAGATACTCCCAATACAAAACCAAACACACACAAATAACTTCTCCTCCAACAGAATTCCCACTCAAACTCCCCTGTTTACAGCTCTGTTTGCTAGCTCCTGTGCCGCTGTAGCTGTCTGTGCCGCTGCCTGACCGGCTGCTGCCTTTATAGGACCCCTAGTCAGTGAAGCCCCGCCCCCTAATCAGGGCTCAGCTTCTCTCCCAGCACAAAGCGCCTCCAAGCCTCTACACATACAGATACTCCCAATACAAAACCAAACACACACAAATAACTTCTCCTCCAACAGGGGAGTTTGAGTGGGAGTTCTGTTTACAGCTCTGTTTGCTAGCTCCTGTGCCGCTGCAGCTGTCTGTGCGGCTGCCTGACTGGCTGCTACCTTTAGAGGACCCCTAGTCAGGGAAGCCCTGCCCCCTAACCAGGGCTCAGCTTCTCTCCCAGCAAAAAGCCCCTACACATACAGATACTACCAATACAAAACCAAACACACACAAATACCTTCTCCTCCAACAGAATTCCCACTCAAACTCCCCTGTTTACAGCTCTGTTTGCTAGCTCCTGTGCCGCTGTAGCTGTCTGTGCCGCTGCCTGACCGGCTGCTGCCTTTATAGGACCCCTAGTCAGTGAAGCCCCGCCCCCTAATCAGGGCTCAGCTTCTCTCCCAGCACAAAGCCTCTACACATACAGATACCACCAATACAAAACCAAACACACACACAAATACCTTCTCCTTCAACAGAACTCCCACTCAACCTCCCCTGTTTACAGCTCTGTTTGCTATCCCCTGTGCCGCTGCAGCTGTCTCTGCCGCTGCCTGACTGGCTGCTCCCTTTAAAGGACCCCTAGTCAATGAAGCCCCGCCCCCTAATCAGGGCTCAGCTTCTCTCCCAGCACAAAGCCCCTCCAAGCCTCTACACATACAGATACTACCCAAACAAAACCAAACACACATAAATACCTTCTCCTCCAACAGAAGTCCCACTCAAACTCCCCTGTTTACAGCTCTGTTTGCTAGCTCCTGTGCCGCTGCAGCAGTCTGTGCCGCTGCTTGACTGGCTGCTACCTTTAGAGCACCCCTAGTCAGTGAAGGCCCGCCCCCTAATCAGGGCTCAGCTTCCCTCCCAGCACAAAGCCCCTCCAAGCCTCTACACATACAGATACTATCAATACAAGACCACACACACACACAAATACCTTCTCCTCCAACAGAACTCCCACTCAAACTCCCCTGTTTACAGCTCTGTTTGCTAGCTCCTGTGCCACTGCAGCTGTCTGTGCGGCTGCCTGACTGGCTGCTACCTTTAGAGGACCCCTAGTCAGGGAAGCCCTGCCCCCTAACCAGGGCTCAGCTTCTCTCCCAGCAAAAAGCCCCTACACATACAGATACTACCAATACAAAACCAAACACACACAAATACCTTCTCCTCCAACAGAATTCCCACTCAAACTCCCCTGTTTACAGCTCTGTTTGCTAGCTCCTGTGCCGCTGTAGCTGTCTGTGCCGCTGCCTGACCGGCTGCTGCCTTTATAGGACCCCTAGTCAGTGAAGCCCCGCCCCCTAATCAGGGCTCAGCTTCTCTCCCAGCACAAAGCCTCTACACATACAGATACCACCAATACAAAACCAAACACACACACAAATACCTTCTCCTTCAACAGAACTCCCACTCAACCTCCCCTGTTTACAGCTCTGTTTGCTATCCCCTGTGCCGCTGCAGCTGTCTCTGCCGCTGCCTGACTGGCTGCTCCCTTTAAAGGACCCCTAGTCAATGAAGCCCCGCCCCCTAATCAGGGCTCAGCTTCTCTCCCAGCACAAAGCCCCTCCAAGCCTCTACACATACAGATACTACCAAAACAAAACCAAACACACATAAATACCTTCTCCTCCAACAGAAGTCCCACTCAAACTCCCCTGTTTACAGCTCTGTTTGCTAGCTCCTGTGCCGCTGCAGCAGTCTGTGCCGCTGCTTGACTGGCTGCTACCTTTAGAGCACCCCTAGTCAGTGAAGGCCCGCCCCCTAATCAGGGCTCAGCTTCTCTCCCAGCACAAAGCCCCTACACATACAGATACTACCAATACAAAACCAAACACACACAAATATCTTCTCGTCCAACAGAACTCCAACTCAAACTCCCCTGTTTATAGCTCTGTTTGGTAGCTCCTGTGCCGCTGCAGCTGTCTGTGCCGCTGCCTGACTGGCTGCTACCTTTAGAGCACCGATAGTCAGTAAAGCCCCGCCCACTAATCAGGGCTCAGCTTCTCTCCCAGCACAAAGCCCCTACACATACGGAAACTACCAATACAAAACCAAACACACACAAATATCTTCTCCTCCAAAAGAACTCCCACTCAAACTCCCCTGTTTACAGCTCTGTTTGCTAGCTCCTCTGCCGCTGCCTGACTGGCTGCTCCCTTTATAGGACCCCTAGTCAGTGAAGCCCCGCCCGCTAATCAGGGCTCAGCTTCTCTCCCAGCACAAAGCCCCTACACATACACATACTACCAGTACAAAACAAACACACACAAATAACTTCTCCTCCAACAGGAGAGTTTGAGTGGGAGTTCTGTTTACAGCTCTGTTTGCGAGCTCCTGTGCCACTGCAGCTGTCTGTGCCGCTGCCTGACTGGCTGCTACCTTCATAGGACCCCTAGTCAGTGAAGCCCCGCCCCCTAATCAGGGCTCAGCTTCTCTCCCAGCACAAAGCCCCTATACATACAGATACTACCAATACAAAACCAAACACACAAATACCTTCTCCTCCAACAGAACTCCCACTCAAAGTCCCCTGTTTACAGCTCTGTTTGCTGGCTCCTGTGCCGCTGCCTGACTGGATGCTCCCTTTATAGGACCCCTAGTCAGTGAAGCCCCGCCCCCTAATCAGGGCTCAGCTTCTCTCCCAGCACAAAGCCCCTCCAAGCCTCTACACATACAGATAATCCCAATACAAAACCAAACACACACAAATAACTTCTCCTCCAACAGGGGAGTTTGAGTGGGAGTTCTGTTTACAGCTCTGTTTGCTAGCTCCTGTGCCGCTGCAGCTGTCCTTGCCGCTGCCTGAGTGGCTGCTACCTTCATAGGACCCGTAGTCAGTGAAGCCCCGCCCCCTAATCAGGGCTCAGCTTCTCTCCCAGCACAAAGACCCTCCAAGCCTCTACACATACAGATACTACCAATACAAAACCAAACACACACAAATACCTTCTCCTCCAACAGAACTCCCACTCAAACTCCCCTGTTTACAGCTCTGTTTGCTAGCTCCTGTGCGCTGCAGCTGTCTGTGCCGCTGCCTGACTGGCTGCTCCCTTTATAGGACCCCTAGTCAGTGAAGCCCCGCCCCCTAATCAGGGCTCAGCTTCTCTCCCAGCACAAAGCCTCTACCCATACAGATACCACCAATACAAAACCAAACACACACACAAATACCTTCACCTCGAACAGAACTCCCACTCAAACTCCCCTGTTTACAGCTCTGTCTCCTAGCTCCTGTGCCGCTGCCTGACTGGCTGCGACCTTTATAGGACCCCTAGTCAGTGAAGCCCCGCCCCTAATCAGGGCTCAGCTTCTCTCCCAGCACAACGCCCCTACACATACAGATACTACCAATACAAAACCAAACACACACAAATATCTTCTCGTCCAACAGAACTCCCACTCAAACTCCCCTGTTTATAGCTCTGTTTGGTAGCTCCTGTGCCGCTGCAGCAGTCTGTGCCGCTGCCTGACTGGCTGCTACCTTTAGAGCACCCCTAGTCAGTGAAGCCCCGCCCCCTAATCAGGGCTCAGCTTCTCTCCCAGCACAAAGCCCCTCCAAGCCTCTACACATACAGATACTATCAATACAAAACCACACACACACACAAATACCTTCTCCTCCAACAGAACTCCCACTCAAACTCCCATGTTTACAGCTCTGTTTGCTAGCTCCTGTGCCGCTGCAGCTGTCCTTGCCACTGCCTGACTGGCTGCTCCCTTTATAGGACCCCTAGTCAGTGAAGCCCCGCCCCCTAATCAGGGCTCAGCTTCTCTCCCAGCACAAAGCCCCTACACATACAGATACTACCAATACAAAACCAAACACACAAATACCTTCTCCTCCAACAGAACTCCCACTCAAAGTCCCCTGTTTACAGCTCTGTTTGCTGGCTCCTGTGCCGCTGCCTGACTGGCTGCTCCCTTTATAGGACCCCTAGTCAGTGAAGCCCCGCCCCCTCATCAGGGCTCAGCTTCACTCCCAGCACAAAGCCCCTCCAAGCCTCTACACATACAGATAATCCCAATACAAAACCAAACACACACAAATAACTTCTCCTCCAACAGGGGAGTTTGAGTGGGAGTTCTGTTTACAGCTCTGTTTGCTAGCTCCTGTGCCGCTGCAGCTGTCCTTGCCGCTGCCTGAGTGGCTGCTACCTTCATAGGACCCCTAGTCAGTGAAGCCCCGCCCCCTAATCAGGGCTCAGCTTCTCTCCCAGCACAAAGACCCTCCAAGCCTCTACACATACAGGTACTACCAATACAAAACCAAACACACACAAATACCTTCTCCTCCAACAGAACTCCCACTCAAACTCCCCTGTTTACAGCTCTGTTTGCTAGCTCCTGTGCCGCTGCAGCTGTCTGTGCCGGTGCCTGAGTGGCTGCTACCTTCATAGGACCCCTAGTCAGTGAAGCCCCGCCCCCTAATCAGGGCTCAGCTTCTCTCCCAGCACAAAGACCCTCCAAGCCTCTACACATACAGGTACTACCAATAAAAAACCAAAGACACACAAATACCTTCTCCTCCAACAGAACTCCCACTCAAACTCCCCTGTTTACAGCTCTGTTTGCTAGCTCCTGTGCCGCTGCAGCTGTCTGTGCCGGTGCCTGACTGGCTGCTACCTTTGTAGGACCCCTAGTCAGTGAAGCCCTGCCCCCTAACCAGGGCTCAGCTTCTCTCCCAGCAAAAAGCCCCTACACATACAGATACTACCAATACAAAACCAAACACACACAAATACCTTCTCCTCCAACAGAATTCCCACTCAAACTCCCCTGTTTACAGCTCTGTTTGCTAGCTCCTGTGCCGCTGTAGCTGTCTGTGCCGCTGCCTGACCGGCTGCTGCCTTTATAGGACCCCTAGTCAGTGAAGCCCCGCCCCCTAATCAGGGCTCAGCTTTTCTCCCAGCACAAAGCCTCTACACATACAGATACCACCAATACAAAACCAAACACACACACAAATACCTTCTCCTTCAACAGAACCCCCACACAAACTCCCCTGTTTACAGCTCTGTTTCCTGGCTCCTGTGCCGCTGCCTGACTGGCTGCTCCCTTTATAGGACCCCTAGTCAGTGAAGCCCCGCCCCCTAATCAGGGCTCAGCTTCTCTCCCAGCACAAAGCGCCTCCAAGCCTCTACACATACAGATACTACCAATACAAAACCAAACACACACAAACACCTTCTCCTCCAACAGAACTCCCACTCAAACTCCCCTGTTTACAGCTCTGTTTGCTAGCTCCTGTGCCGCTGCCTGACTGGCTGCTACCTTTATAGGACCGCTAGTCAGGGAAGCAATGCCCCCTAATCAGGGCTCAGCTTCTCTCCCAGCAAAAAGCCCCTACACATACAGATACTACCAATACAAAACAAACACACACAAATAACTTCTCCTCCAACAGGGGAGTTTGAGTGGGAGTTCTGTTTACAGCTCTGTTTGTGAGCTCCTGTGCCACTGCAGCTGTCCTTGCCGCTGCCTGACTGGCTGCTACCTTTATAGGACCCCTAGTCAGTGAAGCCCCGCCCCCTAATTAGGACTCAGCTTCTCTCCCAGCACAAAGCCCCTCCAAGCCTCTACACATACAGATACTACCAATACAAAACCAAACACACACACAAATACCTTCTCCTCCAACAGAACTCCCACTCAAACTCCCCTGTTTACAGCTCTGTTTGCTAGCTCCTGTGCCGCTGCAGCTGTCCTTGCCGCTGCCTGACTGGCTGCTCCCTTTATAGGACCCCTAGTCAGTGAAGCCCCGCCACCTAATCAGGGCTCAGCTTCTCTCCCAGCACAAAGCCCCTACACATACAGATACTACCAATACAAAACCAAACACACACAAATATCTTCTCCTCCAACAGAACTCCCACTCAAACTCCCCTGTTTACAGCTCTGTTTGCTAGCTCCTATGCCGCTGCCTGACTGACTGCTCCCTTTATAGGACCCCTAGTCAGTGAAGCCCCGCCCCCTAATCAGGGCTCAGCTTGTCTCCCAGCACAAAGCCCCTCCAAGCGTCTACACATACAGATTCTACAAATACAAAACCAAACACACACACAAATACCTTCTCCTACAACAGAACTCCCACTCAAACTCCCCTGTTTACAGCTCTGTTTGCTAGCTCCTGTGCCGCTGCAGCTGTCCTTGCCGCTGTCTGACTGGCTGCTACCTTTATAGGACCCCTAGTCAGTGAAGCCCCGCCCCATAATCAGGGCTCAGCTTCTCTCCCAGCACAAAGCCCCTACACATACAGATACTACCAATACAAAACCAAACACACACACAAATACCTTCTCCTCCAACGGAACTCCCACTCAAACTCCCCTGTTTACAGCTCTGTTTGCTAGCTCCTGTGCCGCTGCAGCTGTCTGTGCCGCTGCCTGACTGGCTGCTACCTTCATAGGACCCCTAGTCAGTGAAGCCGCGCCCCCTAATCAGGGCTCAACTTGTCTCCCAGCACAAAGCCCCTCCAAGCCTCTACACATACAGATACTACCAATACAAAACCAAACACACACACAAATACCTTCTCCTCCAACAGAACTCCAACTCAAACTCCCCTGTTTACAGCTCTGTTTGCTAGCTCCTGTGCCGCTGCAGCTGTTCTTGCCGCTGCCTGACTGGCTGCTACCTTTATAGGACCCCTAGTCAGTGAAGCCCCGCCCCCTAATCAGGGCTCAGCTTCTCTCCCAGCACTAAGACCCTCCAAGCCTCTACACATACAGATACTACCAATACAAAACCAAACACACACAAACACCTTCTCCTCCAACAGAACTCCCACTCAAAGTCCCCTGTTTACAGCTCTGTTTGCTGGCTCCTGTGCCGCTGCCTGACTGGCTGCTCCCTTTATAGGACCCCTAGTCAGTGAAGCCCCGCCCCCTAATCAGGGCTCAGCTTCTCTCCCAGCACAAAGCGCCTCCAAGCCTCTACACATACAGATACTCCCAATACAAAACCAAACACACACAAATACCTTCTCCTCCAACAGAATTCCCACTCAAACTCCCCTGTTTACAGCTCTGTTTGCTAGCTCCTGTGCCGCTGTAGCTGTCTGTGCCGCTGCCTGACCGGCTGCTGCCTTTATAGGACCCCTAGTCAGTGAAGCCCCGCCCCCTAATCAGGGCTCAGCTTCTCTCCCAGCACAAAGCGCCTCCAAGCCTCTACACATACAGATACTCCCAATACAAAACCAAACACACACAAATAACTTCTCCTCCAACAGGGGAGTTTGAGTGGGAGTTCTGTTTACAGCTCTGTTTGCTAGCTCCTGTGCCGCTGCAGCTGTCTGTGCCGCTGCCTGACTGGCTGCTACCTTTATAGGACCCCTAGTCAGTGAAGCCCCGCCCCCTAATCAGGGCTCAGCTTCTCTCCCAGCACTAAGACCCTCCAAGCCTCTACACATACAGATACTCCCAATACAAAACCAAACACACACAAATAACTTCTCCTCCAACAGGGGAGTTTGAGTGGGAGTTCTGTTTACAGCTCTGTTTGCTAGCTCCTGTGCCACTGCAGCTGTCTGTGCGGCTGCCTGACTGGCTGCTACCTTTAGAGGACCCCTAGTCAGGGAAGCCCTGCCCCCTAACCAGGGCTCAGCTTCTCTCCCAGCAAAAAGCCCCTACACATACAGATACTACCAATACAAAACCAAACACACACAAATACCTTCTCCTCCAACAGAATTCCCACTCAAACTCCCCTGTTTACAGCTCTGTTTGCTAGCTCCTGTGCCGCTGTAGCTGTCTGTGCCGCTGCCTGACCGGCTGCTGCCTTTATAGGACCCCTAGTCAGTGAAGCCCCGCCCCCTAATCAGGGCTCAGCTTCTCTCCCAGCACAAAGCCTCTACACATACAGATACCACCAATACAAAACCAAACACACACACAAATACCTTCTCCTTCAACAGAACTCCCACTCAACCTCCCCTGTTTACAGCTCTGTTTGCTAGCTCCTGTGCCGCTGCAGCTGTCTGTGCCGGTGCCTGACTGGCTGCTACCTTCATAGGACCCCTAGTCAATGAAGCCCCGCCCCCTAATCAGGGCTCAGCTTCTCTCCCAGCACAAAGACCCTCCAAGCCTCTACACATACAGGTACTACCAATACAAAACCAAAGACACACAAATACCTTCTCCTCCAACAGAACTCCCACTCAAACTCCCCTGTTTACAGCTCTGTTTGCTAGCTCCTGTGCCGCTGCAGCTGTCTGTGCCGGTGCCTGACTGGCTGCTACCTTTGTAGGACCCCTAGTCAGTGAAGCCCTGCCCCCTAACCAGGGCTCAGCTTCTCTCCCAGCAAAAAGCCCCTACACATACAGATACTACCAATACAAAACCAAACACACACAAATACCTTCTCCTCCAACAGAATTCCCACTCAAACTCCCCTGTTTACAGCTCTGTTTGCTAGCTCCTGTGCCGCTGTAGCTGTCTGTGCCGCTGCCTGACCGGCTGCTGCCTTTATAGGACCCCTAGTCAGTGAAGCCCCGCCCCCTAATCAGGGCTCAGCTTTTCTCCCAGCACAAAGCCTCTACACATACAGATACCACCAATACAAAACCAAACACACACACAAATACCTTCTCCTTCAACAGAACCCCCACACAAACTCCCCTGTTTACAGCTCTGTTTCCTGGCTCCTGTGCCGCTGCCTGACTGGCTGCTCCCTTTATAGGACCCCTAGTCAGTGAAGCCCCGCCCCCTAATCAGGGCTCAGCTTCTCTCCCAGCACAAAGCGCCTCCAAGCCTCTACACATACAGATACTCCCAATACAAAACCAAACACACACAAATAACTTCTCCTCCAACAGAATTCCCACTCAAACTCCCCTGTTTACAGCTCTGTTTGCTAGCTCCTGTGCCGCTGTAGCTGTCTGTGCCGCTGCCTGACTGGCTGCTACCTTTATAGGACCCCTAGTCAGTGAAGCCCCGCCCCCTAATCAGGGCTCAGCTTCTCTCCCAGCACTAAGACCCTCCAAGCCTCTACACATACAGATACTACCAATACAAAACCAAACACACACAAACACCTTCTCCTCCAACAGAACTCCCACTCAAACTGCCCTGTTTACAGCTCTGTTTGCTAGCTCCTGTGCCGCTGCCTGACTGGCTGCTACCTTTATAGGACCGCTAGTCAGGGAAGCCCTGCCCCCTAATCAGGGCTCAGCTTCTCTCCCAGCACAAAGCACCTACACATACAGATACCACCAATACAAAACCGAACACACACACAAATACCTTCTCCTCCAACAGAACTCCCACTCAAACTCCCCTGTTTAGAGCTCTGTTTGCTAGCTCCTGTACCGCTGTAGCTGTCTGTGCCGCTGCCTGAGTGGCTGCTACCTTCATAGGACCCCTAGTCAGTGAAGCCCCGCCCCCTAATCATGGCTCAGCTTCTCTCCCAGCACAAAGACCCTCCAAGCCTCTACACATACAGAAACTACCAATACAAAACCAAACACACACAAATAACTTCTCCTCCAACAGAACTCCCACTCAAACTCCCCTGTTTATAGCTCTGTTTGCTAGCTCCTGTGCCGCTGCAGCAGTCTGTGCCGCTGCCTGACTGGCTGCTACCTTTAGAGCACCCCTAGTCAGTGAAGGCCCGCCCCCTAATCAGGGCTCAGCTTCTCTCCCAGCACAAAGCCCCTACACATACACATACTACCAGTACAAAACAAACACACACAAATAACTTCTCCTCCAACAGGAGAGTTTGAGTGGGAGTTCTGTTTACAGCTCTGTTTGCGAGCTCCTGTGCCACTGCAGCTGTCTGTGCCGCTGCCTGACTGGCTGCTACCTTCATAGGACCCCTAGTCAGTGAAGCCCCGCCCCCTAATCAGGGCTCAGCTTCTCTCCCAGCACAAAGCCCCTACACATACAGATACTACCAATACAAAACCAAACACACAAATACCTTCTCCTCCAACAGAACTCCCACTCAAAGTCCCCTGTTTACAGCTCTGTTTGCTGGCTCCTGTGCCGCTGCCTGACTGGCTGCTCCCTTTATAGGACCCCTAGTCAGTGAAGCCCCGCCCCCTAATAAGGCTCAGCTTCTCTCCCAGCACAAAGCCCCTCCAAGCCTCTACACATACAGATAATCCCAATACAAAACCAAACACACACAAATAACTTCTCCTCCAACAGGGGAGTTTGAGTGGGAGTTCTGTTTACAGCTCTGTTTGCTAGCTCCTGTGCCGCTGCAGCTGTCCTTGCCGCTGCCTGAGTGGCTGCTACCTTCATAGGACCCCTAGTCAGTGAAGCCCCGCCCCCTAATCAGGGCTCAGCTTCTCTCCCAGCACAAAGACCCTCCAAGCCTCTACACATACAGATACTACCAATACAAAACCAAACACACACAAATACCTTCTCCTCCAACAGAACTCCCACTCAAACTCCCCTGTTTACAGCTCTGTTTGCTAGCTCCTGTGCGCTGCAGCTGTCTGTTCCGCTGCCTGACTGGCTGCTCCCTTTATAGGACCCCTAGTCAGTGAAGCCCCGCCCCCTAATCAGGGCTCAGCTTCTCTCCCAGCACAAAGCCCCTACACATACAGATACTACCAATACAAAACCAAACACACAAATACCTTCTCCTCCAACAGAACTCCCACTCAAAGTCCCCTGTTTACAGCTCTGTTTGCTGGCTCCTGTGCCGCTGCCTGACTGGCTGCTCCCTTTATAGGACCCCTAGTCAGTGAAGCCCCGCCCCCTCATCAGGGCTCAGCTTCACTCCCAGCACAAAGCCCCTCCAAGCCTCTACACATACAGATAATCCCAATACAAAACCAAACACACACAAATAACTTCTCCTCCAACAGGGGAGTTTGAGTGGGAGTTCTGTTTACAGCTCTGTTTGCTAGCTCCTGTGCCGCTGCAGCTGTCCTTGCCGCTGCCTGAGTGGCTGCTACCTTCATAGGACCCCTAGTCAGTGAAGCCCCGCCCCCTAATCAGGGCTCAGCTTCTCTCCCAGCACAAAGACCCTCCAAGCCTCTACACATACAGGTACTACCAATACAAAACCAAACACACACAAATACCTTCTCCTCCAACAGAACTCCCACTCAAACTCCCCTGTTTACAGCTCTGTTTGCTAGCTCCTGTGCCGCTGCAGCTGTCTGTGCCGGTGCCTGAGTGGCTGCTACCTTCATAGGACCCCTAGTCAGTGAAGCCCCGCCCCCTAATCAGGGCTCAGCTTCTCTCCCAGCACAAAGACCCTCCAAGCCTCTACACATACAGGTACTACCAATACAAAACCAAAGACACACAAATACCTTCTCCTCCAACAGAACTCCCACTCAAACTCCCCTGTTTACAGCTCTGTTTGCTAGCTCCTGTGCCGCTGCAGCTGTCTGTGCCGGTGCCTGACTGGCTGCTACCTTTGTAGGACCCCTAGTCAGTGAAGCCCTGCCCCCTAACCAGGGCTCAGCTTCTCTCCCAGCAAAAAGCCCCTACACATACAGATACTACCAATACAAAACCAAACACACACAAATACCTTCTCCTCCAACAGAATTCCCACTCAAACTCCCCTGTTTACAGCTCTGTTTGCTAGCTCCTGTGCCGCTGTAGCTGTCTGTGCCGCTGCCTGACCGGCTGCTGCCTTTATAGGACCCCTAGTCAGTGAAGCCCCGCCCCCTAATCAGGGCTCAGCTTTTCTCCCAGCACAAAGCCTCTACACATACAGATACCACCAATACAAAACCAAACACACACACAAATACCTTCTCCTTCAACAGAACCCCCACACAAACTCCCCTGTTTACAGCTCTGTTTCCTGGCTCCTGTGCCGCTGCCTGACTGGCTGCTCCCTTTATAGGACCCCTAGTCAGTGAAGCCCCGCCCCCTAATCAGGGCTCAGCTTCTCTCCCAGCACAAAGCGCCTCCAAGCCTCTACACATACAGATACTCCCAATACAAAACCAAACACACACAAATAACTTCTCCTCCAACAGGGGAGTTTGAGTGGGAGTTCTGTTTACAGCTCTGTTTGCTAGCTCCTGTGCCGCTGTAGCTGTCTGTGCCGCTGCCTGACTGGCTGCTACCTTTATAGGACCCCTAGTCAGTGAAGCCCCGCCCCCTAATCAGGGCTCAGCTTCTCTCCCAGCACTAAGACCCTCCAAGCCTCTACACATACAGATACTACCAATACAAAACCAAACACACACAAACACCTTCTCCTCCAACAGAACTCCCACTCAAACTCCCCTGTTTACAGCTCTGTTTGCTAGCTCCTGTGCCGCTGCCTGACTGGCTGCTACCTTTATAGGACCGCTAGTCAGGGAAGCAATGCCCCCTAATCAGGGCTCAGCTTCTCTCCCAGCAAAAAGCCCCTACACATACAGATACTACCAATACAAAACAAACACACACAAATAACTTCTCCTCCAACAGGGGAGTTTGAGTGGGAGTTCTGTTTACAGCTCTGTTTGTGAGCTCCTGTGCCACTGCAGCTGTCCTTGCCGCTGCCTGACTGGCTGCTACCTTTATAGGACCCCTAGTCAGTGAAGCCCCGCCCCCTAATTAGGACTCAGCTTCTCTCCCAGCACAAAGCCCCTACACATACAGATACTACCAATACAAAACCAAACACACACAAATATCTTCTCCTCCAACAGAACTCCCACTCAAACTCCCCTGTTTACAGCTCTGTTTGCTAGCTCCTATGCCGCTGCCTGACTGACTGCTCCCTTTATAGGACCCCTAGTCAGTGAAGCCCCGCCCCCTAATCAGGGCTCAGCTTGTCTCCCAGCACAAAGCCCCTCCAAGCGTCTACACATACAGATTCTACAAATACAAAACCAAACACACACACAAATACCTTCTCCTACAACAGAACTCCCACTCAAACTCCCCTGTTTACAGCTCTGTTTGCTAGCTCCTGTGCCGCTGCAGCTGTCCTTGCCGCTGTCTGACTGGCTGCTACCTTTATAGGACCCCTAGTCAGTGAAGCCCCGCCCCATAATCAGGGCTCAGCTTCTCTCCCAGCACAAAGCCCCTACACATACAGATACTACCAATACAAAACCAAACAAACACAAATACCTTCTCCTCCAACGGAACTCCCACTCAAACTCCCCTGTTTACAGCTCTGTTTGCTAGCTCCTGTGCCGCTGCAGCTGTCTGTGCCGCTGCCTGACTGGCTGCTACCTTTATAGGACCCCTAGTCAGTGAAGCCCCGCCCCCTAATCAGGGCTCAGCTTCTCTCCCAGCACTAAGACCCTCCAAGCCTCTACACATACAGATACTACCAATACAAAACCAAACACACACAAACACCTTCTCCTCCAACAGAACTCCCACTCAAACTCCCCTGTTTACAGCTCTGTTTGCTAGCTCCTGTGCCACTGCAGCTGTCTGTGCGGCTGCCTGACTGGCTGCTACCTTTAGAGGACCCCTAGTCAGGGAAGCCCTGCCCCCTAACCATTGCTCAGCTTCTCTCCCAGCAAAAAGCCCCTACACATACAGATACTACCAATACAAAACCAAACACACACAAATACCTTCTCCTCCAACTGAATTCCCACTCAAACTCACCTGTTTACAGCTCTGTTTGCTAGCTCCTGTGCCGCTGTAGCTGTCTGTGCTGCTGCCTGACCGGCTGCTGCCTTTATAGGACCCCTAGTCAGTGAAGCCCCGCCCACTAATCAGGGCTCAGCTTCTCTCCCAGCACAAAGCCCCTACACATACGGAAACTACCAATACAAAACCAAACACACACAAATATCTTCTCCTCCAAAAGAACTCCCACTCAAACTCCCCTGTTTACAGCTCTGTTTGCTAGCTCCTCTGCCGCTGCCTGACTGGCTGCTCCCTTTATAGGACCCCTAGTCAGTGAAGCCCCGCCCGCTAATCAGGGCTCAGCTTCTCTCCCAGCACAAAGCCCCTACACATACACATACTACCAGTACAAAACAAACACACACAAATATCTTCTCCTCCAACAGGAGAGTTTGAGTGGGAGTTCTGTTTACAGCTCTGTTTGCGAGCTCCTGTGCCACTGCAGCTGTCTGTGCCGCTGCCTGACTGGCTGCTACCTTCATAGGACCCCTAGTCAGTGAAGCCCCGCCCCCTAATCAGGGCTCAGCTTGTCTCCCAGCACAAAGCCCCTCCAAGCCTCTACACATACAGATACTACCAATACAAAACCAAACACACACACAAATACCTTCTCCTCCAACAGAACTCCAACTCAAACTCCCCTGTTTACAGCTCTGTTTGCTAGCTCCTGTGCCGCTGCAGCTGTTCTTGCCGCTGCCTGACTGGCTGCTACCTTTATAGGACCCCTAGTCAGTGAAGCCCCGCCCCCTAATCAGGGCTCAGCTTCCCTCCCAGCACAAAGCCCCTCCAAGCCTCTACACATACAGATACTATCAATATAAGACCACACACACACACAAATACCTTCTCCTCCAACAGAACTCCCACTCAAAGTCCCCTGTTTACAGCTCTGTTTGCTGGCTCCTGTGCCGCTGCCTGACTGGCTGCTCCCTTTATAGGACCCCTAGTCAGTGAAGCCCCGCCCCCTAATCAGGGCTCAGCTTCTCTCCCAGCACAAAGCGCCTCCAAGCCTCTACACATACAGATACTCCCAATACAAAACCAAACACACACAAATACCTTCTCCTCCAACAGAATTCCCACTCAAACTCCCCTGTTTACAGCTCTGTTTGCTAGCTCCTGTGCCGCTGTAGCTGTCTGTGCCGCTGCCTGACCGGCTGCTGCCTTTATAGGACCCCTAGTCAGTGAAGCCCCGCCCCCTAATCAGGGCTCAGCTTCTCTCCCAGCAAAAAGCGCCTCCAAGCCTCTACACATACAGATACTCCCAATACAAAACCAAACACACACAAATACCTTCTCCTCCAACAGAATTCCCACTCAAACTCCCCTGTTTACAGCTCTGTTTGCTAGCTCCTGTGCCGCTGTAGCTGTCTGTGCCGCTGCCTGACCGGCTGCTGCCTTTATAGGACCCCTAGTCAGTGAAGCCCCGCCCCCTAATCAGGGCTCAGCTTCTCTCCCAGCACAAAGCCTCTACACATACAGATACCACCAATACAAAACCAAACACACACACAAATACCTTCTCCTTCAACAGAACCCCCACTCAAACTCCCCTGTTTACAGCTCTGTTTCCTGGCTCCTGTGCCGCTGCCTGACTGGCTGCTCCCTTTATAGGACCCCTAGTCAGTGAAGCCCCGCCCCCTAATCAGGGCTCAGCTTCTCTCCCAGCACAAAGCCCCTACACATACAGATACTACCAATACAAAACCAAACACACACAAATAACTTCTCCTCCAACAGGGGAGTTTGAGTGGGAGTTCTGTTTACAGCTCTGTTTGCTAGCTCCTCTGATGCTGCAGCTGTCTGTGCCGCTGCCTGACTGGCTGCTACCTTTGTAGGACCCCTAGTCAGTGAAGCCCCGCCCCCTAATCAGGGCTCAGCTTCTCTCCCAGCACAAAGCCCCTCCAAGCCTCTACACATACAGATACTACCAATACAAAACCAAACACAGACAAATACCTTCTCCTCGAACAGAACTGCCACTCAAACTCCCCTGTTTACAGCTCTGTTTGCTAGCTCCTGTGCCGCTGCCTGACTGGCTGCTACCTTCATAGGACCCCTAGTCAGTGAAGCCCCGCCCCCTAATCAGGGCTCAGCTTCTCTCCCAGCACAAAGCCTCTACACATACAGATACCACCAATACAAAACCAAACACACACACAAATACCTTCTCCTTCAACAGAACTCCCACTCAACCTCCCCTGTTTACAGCTCTGTTTGCTAGCTCCTGTGCCGCTGCAGCTGTCTGTGCCGGTGCCTGACTGGCTGCTACCTTCATAGGACCCCTAGTCAATGAAGCCCCGCCCCCTAATCAGGGCTCAGCTTCTCTCCCAGCAAAAAGCCCCTACACATACAGGTACTACCAATACAAAACCAAACACACAAATACCTTCTCCTCCAACAGAATTCCCACTCAAACTCCCCTGTTTACAGCTCTGTTTGCTAGCTCCTGTGCCGCTGTAGCTGTCTGTGCCGCTGCCTGACCGGCTGCTGCCTTTATAGGACCCCTAGTCAGTGAAGCCCCGCCCCCTAATCAGGGCTCAGCTTTTCTCCCAGCACAAAGCCTCTACACATACAGATACCACCAATACAAAACCAAACACACACACAAATACCTTCTCCTTCAACAGAACCCCCACACAAACTCCCCTGTTTACAGCTCTGTTTCCTGGCTCCTGTGCCGCTGCCTGACTGGCTGCTCCCTTTATAGGACCCCTAGTCAGTGAAGCCCCGCCCCCTAATCAGGGCTCAGCTTCTCTCCCAGCACAAAGCGCCTCCAAGCCTCTACACATACAGATACTCCCAATACAAAACCAAACACACACAAATAACTTCTCCTCCAACAGAGGAGTTTGAGTGGGAGTTCTGTTTACAGCTCTGTTTGCTAGCTCCTGTGCCGCTGTAGCTGTCTGTGCCGCTGCCTGACTGGCTGCTACCTTTATAGGACCCCTAGTCAGTGAAGCCCCGCCCCCTAATCAGGGCTCAGCTTCTCTCCCAGCACTAAGACCCTCCAAGCCTCTACACATACAGATACTACCAATACAAAACCAAACACACACAAACACCTTCTCCTCCAACAGAACTCCCACTCAAACTGCCCTGTTTACAGCTCTGTTTGCTAGCTCCTGTGCCGCTGCCTGACTGGCTGCTACCTTTATAGGACCGCTAGTCAGGGAAGCCCTGCCCCCTAATCAGGGCTCAGCTTCTCTCCCAGCACAAAGCACCTACACATACAGATACCACCAATACAAAACCGAACACACACACAAATACCTTCTCCTCCAACAGAACTCCCACTCAAACTCCCCTGTTTAGAGCTCTGTTTGCTAGCTCCTGTACCGCTGTAGCTGTCTGTGCCGCTGCCTGAGTGGCTGCTACCTTCATAGGACCCCTAGTCAGTGAAGCCCCGCCCCCTAATCATGGCTCAGCTTCTCTCCCAGCACAAAGACCCTCCAAGCCTCTACACATACAGAAACTACCAATACAAAACCAAACACACACAAATAACTTCTCCTCCAACAGGGGAGTTTGAGTGGGAGTTCTGTTTACAGCTCTGTTTGCTAGCTCCTCTGATGCTGCAGCTGTCTGTGCCGCTGCCTGACTGGCTGCTACCTTTGTAGGACCCCTAGTCAGTGAAGCCCCGCCCCCTAATCAGGGCTCAGCTTCTCTCCCAGCACAAAGCCTCTACACATACAGATACCACCAATACAAAACCAAACACACACAAATACCTTCTCGTCCAACAGAACTCCCACTCAAACTCCCCTGTTTATAGCTCTGTTTGCTAGCTCCTGTGCCGCTGCAGCAGTCTGTGCCGCTGCCTGACTGGCTGCTACCTTTAGAGCACCCCTAGTCAGTGAAGGCCCGCCCCCTAATCAGGGCTCAGCTTCTCTCCCAGCACAAAGCCCCTACACATACACATACTACCAGTACAAAACAAACACACACAAATAACTTCTCCTCCAACAGGAGAGTTTGAGTGGGAGTTCTGTTTACAGCTCTGTTTGCGAGCTCCTGTGCCACTGCAGCTGTCTGTGCCGCTGCCTGACTGGCTGCTACCTTCATAGGACCCCTAGTCAGTGAAGCCCCGCCCCCTAATCAGGGCTCAGCTTCTCTCCCAGCACAAAGCCCCTACACATACAGATACTACCAATACAAAACCAAACACACAAATACCTTCTCCTCCAACAGAACTCCCACTCAAAGTCCCCTGTTTACAGCTCTGTTTGCTGGCTCCTGTGCCGCTGCCTGACTGGCTGCTCCCTTTATAGGACCCCTAGTCAGTGAAGCCCCGCCCCCTAATCAGGGCTCAGCTTTTCTCCCAGCACAAAGCCTCTACACATACAGATACTACCAATACAAAACCAAACACACACACAAATACCTTCTCCTTCAACAGGGGAGTTTGAGTGGGAGTTCTGTTTACAGCTCTGTTTGCTAGCTCCTCTGATGCTGCAGCTGTCTGTGCCGCTGCCTGACTGGCTGCTACCTTTGTAGGACCCCTAGTCAGTGAAGCCCCGCCCCCTAATCAGGGCTCAGCTTCTCTCCCAGCACAAAGCCCCTCCAAGCCTCTACACATACAGATACTACCAATACAAAACCAAACACACACAAATACCTTCTCCTCGAACAGAACTGCCACTCAAACTCCCCTGTTTACAGCTCTGTTTGCTAGCTCCTGTGCCGCTGCCTGACTGGCTGCTACCTTCATAGGACCCCTAGTCAGTGAAGCCCCGCCCCCTAATCAGGGCTCAGCTTCTCTCCCAGCACAAAGCCTCTACACATACAGATACCCCCAATACAAAACCAAACACACACACAAATACCTTCTCCTTCAACAGAACTCCCACTCAACCTCCCCTGTTTACAGCTCTGTTTGCTAGCCCCTGTGCCGCTGCAGCTGTCTGTGCCGCTGCCTGACTGGCTGCTCCCTTTAAAGGACCCCTAGTCAATGAAGCCCCGCCCCCTAATCAGGGCTCAGCTTCTCTCCCAGCACAAAGCCCCTACACATACAGATACTACCAATACAAAACCAAACACACACAAATATCTTCTCGTCCAACAGAACTCCAACTCAAACTCCCCTGTTTATAGCTCTGTTTGGTAGCTCCTGTGCCGCTGCAGCTGTCTGTGCCGCTGCCTGACTGGCTGCTACCTTTAGAGCACCCCTAGTCAGTAAAGCCCCGCCCACTAATCAGGGCTCAGCTTCTCTCCCAGCACAAAGCCCCTACACATACGGAAACTACCAACACAAAACCAAACACACACAAATATCTTCTCCTCCAAAAGAACTCCCACTCAAACTCCCCTGTTTACAGCTCTGTTTGCTAGCTCCTCTGCCGCTGCCTGACTGGCTGCTCCCTTTAGAGCACCCCTAGTCAGTGAAGCCCCGCCCGCTAATCAGGGCTCAGCTTCTCTCCCAGCACAAAGCCCCTACACATACGGAAACTACCAATACAAAACAAACACACAAATAACTTCTCCTCCAACAGGAGAGTTTGAGTGGGAGTTCTGTTTACAGCTCTGTTTGTGAGCTCCTGTGCCACTGCAGCTGTCTGTGCCGCTGCCTGACTGGCTGCTACCTTCATAGGACCCCTAGTCAGTGAAGCCCCGCCCCCTAATCAGGGCTCAGCTTGTCTCCCAGCACAAAGCCCCTCCAAGCCTCTACACATACAGATACCACCAATACAAAACCAAACACACACACAAATACCTTCTCCTCCAACAGAACTCCCACTCAAACTCCCCTGTTTACAGCTCTCTTTCCTAGCTCCTGTGCCGCTGCCTGACTGGCTGCGACCTTAATAGGACCCCTAGTCAGGGAAGCCCAGCCCCCTAACCAGGGCTCAGCTTCTCTCCCAGCAAAAAGCCCCTACACATACAGATACTACCAATACAAAACAAACAAACACACACAAATAACTTCTCCTCCAACAGGGGAGTTTGAGTGGGAGTTCTGTTTACAGCTCTGTTTGTGAGCTCCTGTGCCACTGCAGCTGTCTGTGCCGCTGCCTGACTGGCTGCTACCTTCATAGGACCCCTGGTCAGTGAAGCCCCGCCCCCTAATCAGGGCTCAGCTTGTCTCCCAGCACAAAGCCCCTCCAAGCCTCTACACATACAGATATTACCAATACAAAACCAAACACACACACAAATACCTTCTCCTCCAACAGAACTCCCACTCAAACTCCCCTGTTTACAGCTCTGTTTGCTAGCTCCTGTGCCGCTGCAGCTGTCCTTGCCGCTGCCTGACTGGCTGCTACCTTTATAGGACCCCTAGTCAGTGAAGCCCCGCCCCCTAATTAGGACTCAGCTTCTCTCCCAGCACAAAGCCCCTCCAAGCCTCTACACATACAGATACTATCAATACAAAACCGCACACACACACAAATACCTTCTCCTCCAACAGAACTCCCACTCAAACTCCCCTGTTTACAGCTCTGTTTGCTAGCTCCTGTGCCGCTGCAGCTGTCCTTGCCGCTGCCTGACTGGCTGCTCCCTTTATAGGACCCCTAGTCAGTGAAGCCCCGCCCCCTAATCAGGGCTCAGCTTCTCTCCCAGCACAAAGCCCCTACACATACAGATACTACCAATACAAAACCAAACACACACAAATATCTTCTCCTCCAACAGAACTCCCACTCAAACTCCCCTGTTTACAGCTCTGTTTGCTAGCTCCTATGCCGCTGCCTGACTGACTGCTCCCTTTATAGGACCCCTAGTCAGTGAAGCCCCGCCCCCTAATCAGGGCTCAGCTTGTCTCCCAGCACAAAGCCCCTCCAAGCGTCTACACATACAGATTCTACAAATACAAAACCAAACACACACACAAATACCTTCTCCTACAACAGAACTCCCACTCAAACTCCCCTGTTTACAGCTCTGTTTGCTAGCTCCTGTGCCGCTGCAGCTGTCCTTGCCGCTGTCTGACTGGCTGCTACCTTTATAGGACCCCTAGTCAGTGAAGCCCCGCCCCATAATCAGGGCTCAGCTTCTCTCCCAGCACAAAGCCCCTACACATACAGATACTACCAATACAAAACCAAACAAACACAAATACCTTCTCCTCCAACGGAACTCCCACTCAAACTCCCCTGTTTACAGCTCTGTTTGCTAGCTCCTATGCCGCTGCCTGACTGCTCCCTTTATAGGACCCCTAGTCAGTGAAGCCCCGCCCCCTAATCAGGGCTCAGCTTTTCTCCCAGCACAAAGCCTCTACACATACAGATACCACCAATACAAAACCAAACACACACACAAATACCTTCTCCTTCAACAGAACCCCCACACAAACTCCCCTGTTTACAGCTCTGTTTCCTGGCTCCTGTGCCGCTGCCTGACTGGCTGCTCCCTTTATAGGACCCCTAGTCAGTGAAGCCCCGCCCCCTAATCAGGGCTCAGCTTCTCTCCCAGCACAAAGCGCCTCCAAGCCTCTACACATACAGATACTCCCAATACAAAACCAAACACACACAAATAACTTCTCCTCCAACAGAGGAGTTTGAGTGGGAGTTCTGTTTACAGCTCTGTTTGCTAGCTCCTGTGCCGCTGTAGCTGTCTGTGCCGCTGCCTGACTGGCTGCTACCTTTATAGGACCCCTAGTCAGTGAAGCCCCGCCCCCTAATCAGGGCTCAGCTTCTCTCCCAGCACTAAGACCCTCCAAGCCTCTACACATACAGATACTACCAATACAAAACCAAACACACACAAACACCTTCTCCTCCAACAGAACTCCCACTCAAACTGCCCTGTTTACAGCTCTGTTTGCTAGCTCCTGTGCCGCTGCCTGACTGGCTGCTACCTTTATAGGACCGCTAGTCAGGGAAGCCCTGCCCCCTAATCAGGGCTCAGCTTCTCTCCCAGCACAAAGCACCTACACATACAGATACCACCAATACAAAACCGAACACACACACAAATACCTTCTCCTCCAACAGAACTCCCACTCAAACTCCCCTGTTTAGAGCTCTGTTTGCTAGCTCCTGTACCGCTGTAGCTGTCTGTGCCGCTGCCTGAGTGGCTGCTACCTTCATAGGACCCCTAGTCAGTGAAGCCCCGCCCCCTAATCATGGCTCAGCTTCTCTCCCAGCACAAAGACCCTCCAAGCCTCTACACATACAGAAACTACCAATACAAAACCAAACACACACAAATAACTTCTCCTCCAACAGGGGAGTTTGAGTGGGAGTTCTGTTTACAGCTCTGTTTGCTAGCTCCTCTGATGCTGCAGCTGTCTGTGCCGCTGCCTGACTGGCTGCTACCTTTGTAGGACCCCTAGTCAGTGAAGCCCCGCCCCCTAATCAGGGCTCAGCTTCTCTCCCAGCACAAAGCCTCTACACATACAGATACCACCAATACAAAACCAAACACACACAAATACCTTCTCGTCCAACAGAACTCCCACTCAAACTCCCCTGTTTATAGCTCTGTTTGCTAGCTCCTGTGCCGCTGCAGCAGTCTGTGCCGCTGCCTGACTGGCTGCTACCTTTAGAGCACCCCTAGTCAGTGAAGGCCCGCCCCCTAATCAGGGCTCAGCTTCTCTCCCAGCACAAAGCCCCTACACATACACATACTACCAGTACAAAACAAACACACACAAATAACTTCTCCTCCAACAGGAGAGTTTGAGTGGGAGTTCTGTTTACAGCTCTGTTTGCGAGCTCCTGTGCCACTGCAGCTGTCTGTGCCGCTGCCTGACTGGCTGCTACCTTCATAGGACCCCTAGTCAGTGAAGCCCCGCCCCCTAATCAGGGCTCAGCTTCTCTCCCAGCACAAAGCCCCTACACATACAGATACTACCAATACAAAACCAAACACACAAATACCTTCTCCTCCAACAGAACTCCCACTCAAAGTCCCCTGTTTACAGCTCTGTTTGCTGGCTCCTGTGCCGCTGCCTGACTGGCTGCTCCCTTTATAGGACCCCTAGTCAGTGAAGCCCCGCCCCCTAATCAGGGCTCAGCTTTTCTCCCAGCACAAAGCCTCTACACATACAGATACTACCAATACAAAACCAAACACACACACAAATACCTTCTCCTTCAACAGGGGAGTTTGAGTGGGAGTTCTGTTTACAGCTCTGTTTGCTAGCTCCTCTGATGCTGCAGCTGTCTGTGCCGCTGCCTGACTGGCTGCTACCTTTGTAGGACCCCTAGTCAGTGAAGCCCCGCCCCCTAATCAGGGCTCAGCTTCTCTCCCAGCACAAAGCCCCTCCAAGCCTCTACACATACAGATACTACCAATACAAAACCAAACACACACAAATACCTTCTCCTCGAACAGAACTGCCACTCAAACTCCCCTGTTTACAGCTCTGTTTGCTAGCTCCTGTGCCGCTGCCTGACTGGCTGCTACCTTCATAGGACCCCTAGTCAGTGAAGCCCCGCCCCCTAATCAGGGCTCAGCTTCTCTCCCAGCACAAAGCCTCTACACATACAGATACCCCCAATACAAAACCAAACACACACACAAATACCTTCTCCTTCAACAGAACTCCCACTCAACCTCCCCTGTTTACAGCTCTGTTTGCTAGCCCCTGTGCCGCTGCAGCTGTCTGTGCCGCTGCCTGACTGGCTGCTCCCTTTAAAGGACCCCTAGTCAATGAAGCCCCGCCCCCTAATCAGGGCTCAGCTTCTCTCCCAGCACAAAGCCCCTACACATACAGATACTACCAATACAAAACCAAACACACACAAATATCTTCTCGTCCAACAGAACTCCAACTCAAACTCCCCTGTTTATAGCTCTGTTTGGTAGCTCCTGTGCCGCTGCAGCTGTCTGTGCCGCTGCCTGACTGGCTGCTACCTTTAGAGCACCCCTAGTCAGTAAAGCCCCGCCCACTAATCAGGGCTCAGCTTCTCTCCCAGCACAAAGCCCCTACACATACGGAAACTACCAACACAAAACCAAACACACACAAATATCTTCTCCTCCAAAAGAACTCCCACTCAAACTCCCCTGTTTACAGCTCTGTTTGCTAGCTCCTCTGCCGCTGCCTGACTGGCTGCTCCCTTTAGAGCACCCCTAGTCAGTGAAGCCCCGCCCGCTAATCAGGGCTCAGCTTCTCTCCCAGCACAAAGCCCCTACACATACGGAAACTACCAATACAAAACAAACACACAAATAACTTCTCCTCCAACAGGAGAGTTTGAGTGGGAGTTCTGTTTACAGCTCTGTTTGTGAGCTCCTGTGCCACTGCAGCTGTCTGTGCCGCTGCCTGACTGGCTGCTACCTTCATAGGACCCCTAGTCAGTGAAGCCCCGCCCCCTAATCAGGGCTCAGCTTGTCTCCCAGCACAAAGCCCCTCCAAGCCTCTACACATACAGATACCACCAATACAAAACCAAACACACACACAAATACCTTCTCCTCCAACAGAACTCCCACTCAAACTCCCCTGTTTACAGCTCTCTTTCCTAGCTCCTGTGCCGCTGCCTGACTGGCTGCGACCTTAATAGGACCCCTAGTCAGGGAAGCCCAGCCCCCTAACCAGGGCTCAGCTTCTCTCCCAGCAAAAAGCCCCTACACATACAGATACTACCAATACAAAACAAACACACACAAATAACTTCTCCTCCAACAGGGGAGTTTGAGTGGGAGTTCTGTTTACAGCTCTGTTTGTGAGCTCCTGTGCCACTGCAGCTGTCTGTGCCGCTGCCTGACTGGCTGCTACCTTCATAGGACCCCTGGTCAGTGAAGCCCCGCCCCCTAATCAGGGCTCAGCTTGTCTCCCAGCACAAAGCCCCTCCAAGCCTCTACACATACAGATACTATCAATACAAAACCAAACACACACACAAATACCTTCTCCTCCAACAGAACTCCCACTCAAACTCCCCTGTTTACAGCTCTGTTTGCTAGCTCCTGTGCCGCTGCAGCTGTCCTTGCCGCTGCCTGACTGGCTGCTCCCTTTATAGGACCCCTAGTCAGTGAAGCCCCGCCCCCTAATCAGGGCTCAGCTTCTCTCCCAGCACAAAGCCCCTACACATACAGATACTACCAATACAAAACCAAACACACACAAATATCTTCTCCTCCAACAGAACTCCCACTCAAACTCCCCTGTTTACAGCTCTGTTTGCTAGCTCCTATGCCGCTGCCTGACTGACTGCTCCCTTTATAGGACCCCTAGTCAGTGAAGCCCCGCCCCCTAATCAGGGCTCAGCTTGTCTCCCAGCACAAAGCCCCTCCAAGCGTCTACACATACAGATTCTACAAATACAAAACCAAACACACACACAAATACCTTCTCCTACAACAGAACTCCCACTCAAACTCCCCTGTTTACAGCTCTGTTTGCTAGCTCCTGTGCCGCTGCAGCTGTCCTTGCCGCTGTCTGACTGGCTGCTACCTTTATAGGACCCCTAGTCAGTGAAGCCCCGCCCCATAATCAGGGCTCAGCTTCTCTCCCAGCACAAAGCCCCTACACATACAGATACTACCAATACAAAACCAAACAAACACAAATACCTTCTCCTCCAACGGAACTCCCACTCAAACTCCCCTGTTTACAGCTCTGTTTGCTAGCTCCTATGCCGCTGCCTGACTGCTCCCTTTATAGGACCCCTAGTCAGTGAAGCCCCGCCCCCTAATCAGGGCTCAGCTTCTCTCCCAGCACAAAGCCTCTACACATACAGATACCACCAATACAAAACCAAACACACACACAAATACCTTCTCCTTCAACAGAACTCCCACTCAAACTCCCCTGTTTACAGCTCTGTTTCCTGGCTCCTGTGCCGCTGCCTGACTGGCTGCTCCCTTTATAGGACCCCTAGTCAGTGAAGCCCCGCCCGCTAATCAGGGCTCAGCTTCTCTCCCAGCACAAAGCCCCTACACATAAACATACTACCAATACAAAACAAACACACACAAATAACTTCTCCTCCAACAGGGGAGTTTGAGTGGGAGTTCTGTTTACAGCTCTGTTTGCGAGCTCCTGTGCCGCTGCAGCTGTCTGTACCGCTGCCTGACTGGCTGCTCCCTTTATAGGACCCCTAGTCAGTGAAGCCCCGCCCCCTAATCAGGGCTCAGCTTCTCTCCCAGCACAAAGCCCCTCCAAGCCTCTACACATACAGATACTACCAAAACAAAACCAAACACACATAAATACCTTCTCCTCCAACAGAAGTCCCACTCAAACTCCCCTGTTTACAGCTCTGTTTGCTGGCTCCTGTGCTGCTGCCTGACTGGCTGCTCCCTTTATAGGACCCCTAGTCAGTGAAGCCCCGCCCCTAATCAGGGCTCAGCTTCTCTCCCAGCACAAAGCCCCTACACATACGGAAACTACCAATACAAAACCAAACACACACAAATATCTTCTCCTCCAACAGAACTCCCACTCAAACTCCCCTGTTTACAGCTCTGTTTGCTAGCTCCTATGCCGCTGCCTGACTGGCTGCTCCCTTTATAGGACCCCTAGTCAGTGAAGCCCCGCCCCCTAATCAGGGCTCAGCTTCTCTCCCAGCACAAAGCCCCTACACATACAGATACTACCAATACAAAACCAAACACACAAATACCTTCTCCTCCAACAGAACTCCCACTCAAAGTCCCCTGTTTACAGCTCTGTTTGCTGGCTCCTGTGCCGCTGCCTGACTGGCTGCTCCCTTTATAGGACCCCTAGTCAGTGAAGCCCCGCCCCCTAATCAGGGCTCAGCTTCTCTCCCAGCAGAAAACCCTCCAAGCCTCTACACATACAGATAATCCCAATACAAAACCAAACACACACAAATAACTTCTCCTCCAACAGGGGAGTTTGAGTGGGAGTTCTGTTTACAGCTCTGTTGGTTAGCTCCTGTGCCGCTGCAGCTGTCCTTGCCGCTGCCTGAGTGGCTGCTACCTTCATAGGACCCCTAGTCAGTGAAGCCCCGCCCCCTTATCAGGGCTCAGCTTCTCTCCCAGCACAAAGACCCTCCAAGCCTCTACACATACAGATACTACCAATACAAAACCAAATACACACACAAATACCTTCTCCTCCAACAGACCTCCCACACAAACTCCCCTGTTTACAGCTCTGTTTGCTAGCTCCTGTACCGCTGCAGCTGTCTGTGCCGCTGCCTGACTAGCTGCTGCCTTTATAGAACCCCAAGTCAGTGAAGCCCCGCCCCCTAATCAGGGCTCAGGTTTTCTCCCAGCACAAAGCCCCTACACATACAGATACTACCAATACAAAACCAAAAACACACAAATACCTTCTGCTCCAACAGAACTCCCACTCATACTCCCCTGTTTACAGCTCTGTTTGCTAGCTCCTGTGCCGCTGCCTGACTGGCTGCTACCTTTCTAGGACCCCTAGTCAGTGAAGCCCCGCCCCCTAATCAGGGCTCAGCTTTTCTCCCAGCACAAAGACCCTACACATACAGATACTACCAATACAAAACCAAACACACACAAATACCTTCTCCTCCAACACAACTCCCACTCAAACTCCCCTGTTTACAGCTCTGTTTGCTCGCTCCTGTGCCGCTGCAGCTGTCTGTGCCGCTGCCTGACTGGCTGCTACCTTTATAGGAACCCTAGTCAGTGAAGCCCCGCCCCTAATCAGGGCTCAGCTTCTCTCTCAGCACAAAGCCCCTACACATACAGATACTACCAATAAAAAACCAAACACACACAAATACCTTCTCCTCCAACAGAACTCCCACTCAAACTCCGCTGTTTACAGCTCTGTTTGCTCCCTCCTGTGCCGCTGCAGCTGTCTGTGCCGCTGCCTGACTGGCTGCTACCTTTATAGGAACCCTAGTCAGGGATGCCCCGCCCCCTCATCAGGGATCAGCTTCTCTCCCAGCACAAAGCCCCTACAAGCCTCTACACATACAGATACCACCAATACAAAACAAAACACACACACACACACAAATACCTTCTCCTCCAACAGAACTCCCACTCAAACTCCCCTGTTTACAGCTCTGTTTGGTAGCTCCTGTGCCGCTGCCTGACTGGCTGCTCCCTTTATAGGACCCCGAGTCAGTGAAGCCCCGCCCCCTAATCAGGGCTCAGCTTCTCTCCCAGCACAAAGCCCCTACACATACAGATACTACCAATACAAAACCAAACACACACAAATACCTTCTCCTCCAACACAACTCCCTCTCAAACTCACATGTTTACAGCTCTGTTTGCTAGCTCCTGTGCCGCTGCAGCTGTCTGTTCCCCTGCCTGACTGGCTGCTCCCTTTATAGGAGCCCTAGTCAGTGAAGCCCCGCCCCCTAATAAGGGCTCAGCTTCTCTCCCAGCACAAAGCCCCTCCAAGCCTCTACACATACAAATACTACCAATACAAAACCAAACACACACAAACACCTTCTCCTCCAACAGAACTCCCACTCATACTCCCCTGTTTACAGCTCTGTTTGCTAGCTCCTGTGCCGCTGCCTGACTGGCTGCTACCTTTCTAGGACCCCTAGTCAGTGAAGCCCCGCCCCCTAATCAGGGCTCAGCTTTTCTCCCAGCACAAAGACCCTACACATACAGATACTACCAATACAAAACCAAACACACACAAATACCTTCTCCTCCAACACAACTCCCACTCAAACTCCCCTGTTTACAGCTCTGTTTGCTCGCTCCTGTGCCGCTGCAGCTGTCTGTGCCGCTGCCTGACTGGCTGCTACCTTTATAGGAACCCTAGTCAGTGAAGCCCCGCCCCTAATCAGGGCTCAGCTTCTCTCTCAGCACAAAGCCCCTACACATACAGATACTACCAATAAAAAACCAAACACACACAAATACCTTCTCCTCCAACAGAACTCCCACTCAAACTCCGCTGTTTACAGCTCTGTTTGCTAGCTCCTGTGCTGCTGCCTGACTGGCTGCTAGCTTTATAGGACCCCTAGTCAGGGAAGTCCCGCCCCCTAATAGGGGCTCAGCTTCTCTCCCAGCACAAAGCCCCTCCAAGCCTCTACACATACAAATACTACCAATACAAAACCAAACACACACAAATACCTTCTCCTCCAACAGAACTCCAACTCAAACTCCCCTGTTTACAGCTCTGTTTGCTCGCTCCTGTGCCGCTGCAGCTGTCTGTGCCGCTGCCTGACTGGCTGCTACCTTTATAGGAACCCTAGTCAGTGAAGCCCCGCCCCCTAATCAGGGCTCAGCTTTTCTCCCAGCACAAAGCCCCTCCAAGCCTCTACACATACAAATACTACCAATACAAAACCAAACACACACAAATACCTTCTCCTCCAACACAACTCCCACTCAAACTCCCCTGTTTACAGCTCTGTTTGCTCGCTCCTGTGCCGCTGCAGCTGTCTGTGCCGCTGCCTGACTGGCTGCTACCTTTATAGGAACCCTAGTCAGTGAAGCCCCGCCCCCTAATCAGGGCTCAGATTCTCTCCCAGCACAAAGCCTCTACTCATACAAATACTACCAATACAAAACCAAACACACACAAATACCTTCTCCTCCAACAGAAGTCCCACTCAAACTCCCCTGTTTACAGCTCTATTTGCTAGCTCCTGTGCCGCTGCCTGACTGGCTGCTCCCTTTATAGGACCCCTCGTCAGTGAAGCCCCGCCCCCTAATCAGGGCTGAGCTTCTTTCCCAGCACAAAGCCCCTCCAAGCCTCTACACATACAGATACCAACAATACAAAACCAAACACACACACAAATACCTTCTCCTCCAACAGAACTCCCACTCAAACTCCCCTGTTTACAGCTCTGTTTGCTAGCTCCTGTGCCCCTGCAGCTGTCTGTGACGCTGCCTGACTGGCTGCTACAATCATAGGACCCCTAGTCAGCCAAGCCCCGCCCCCTAATCAGGGCCCAGCTTCTCTCCCAGCACAAAGCCCCTCCAAGCCTCTACAAATACAGATACCACCAATACAAAACCAAACACACACAAATACCTTCTCCTCCAACAGAACTCCCACTCAAACTCCCCTGTTTACAGCTCTGTTTGCTAGCTCCTGTGCTGCTGCCTGACTGGCTGCTAGCTTTATAGGACCCCTAGTCAGGGAAGTCCCGCCCCCTAATAGGGGCTCAGCTTCTCTCCCAGCACAAAGCCCCTCCAAGCCTCTACACATACAAATACTACCAATACAAAACCAAACACACACAAATACCTTCTCCTCCAACAGAACTCCCACTCAAACTCCCCTGTTTACAGCTCTGTTTGCTCGCTCCTGTGCCGCTGCAGCTGTCTGTGCCGCTGCCTGACTGGCTGCTACCTTTATAGGAACCCTAGTCAGTGAAGCCCCGCCCCCTAATCAGGGCTCAGCTTTTCTCCCAGCACAAAGCCCCTCCAAGCCTCTACACATACAGATACTACCAATACAAAACCAAACACACACAAATACCTTCTCCTCCAACAGAACTCCCACTCAAACTCCCCTGTTTACAGCTCTGTTTGCTAGCTCCTGTGCCGCTGCCTGACTGGCTGCTACCTTTCTAGGACCCCTAGTCAGTGAAGCCCCGCCCCCTAATCAGGGCTCAGCTTTTCTCCCAGCACAAAGACCCTACACATACAGATACTACCAATACAAAACCAAACACACACAAATACCTTCTCCTCCAACAGAACTCCCACTCAAACTCCCCTGTTTACAGCTCTGTTTGCTCGCTCCTGTGCCGCTGCAGCTGTCTGTGACGCTGCCTGACTGGCTGCTACCTTTATAGGAACCCTAGTCAGTGAAGCCCCGCCCCCTAATCAGGGCTCAGATTGTGTCCCAGCACAAAGCCCCTACACATACAGATACTACCAATACAAAACCAAACACACACAAATACCTTCTCTTCCAACAGAAGTCCCACTCAAACTCCCCTGTTTACAGCTCTGTTTGCTAGCTCCTCTGCCGCTGCCTGACTGGCTGCTCCCTTTATAGGACCCCTCGTCAGTGAAGCCAGCCCCCTAATCAGGGCTCAGCTTCTCTCTCAGCACAAAGCCCCTACACATACAGATACCACCAACACAAAACCAAACACACACAAATACCTTCTCCTCCAACAGAACTCCCACTCAAACTCCCCTGTTTACAGCTCTGTTTGCTAGCTCCTGTGCCGCTGCAGCTGTCCATGCCGCCGCTTGACTGGCTGCTCCCTTTATAGGACCCCTAGTCAGTGAAGCCCCGCCCCCTAATCAGGGCTCAGCTTCTCTCCCAGCACAAAGCCCCTACACATACAGATACCACCAACACAAAACCAAACACACACAAATACCTTCTCCTCCAACAGAACTCCCACTCAAACTCCCCTGTTTACAGCTCTGTTTGCTAGCTCCTGTGCCCCTGCAGCTGTCTGTGACGCTGCCTGACTGGCTGCTACAATCATAGGACCCCTAGTCAGCGAAGCCCCGGACCCTAATCAGGGCTCAGCTTCTCTCCCAGCACAAAGCCCCTCCAAGCCTCTACAAATACAGATACCACCAATACAAAACCAAACACACACACAAATACCTTCTCCTCAAACAGAACTCCCACTCAAACTCCCCTGTTTACAGCTCTATTTGCTAGCTCCAGTGCCGCTGCAGCTGTCTGTGCCGCTGCCTGACTGGTTGGTACCTTTATAGGACCCCTAGTCAGGGAAGCCCCGCCCCCTAATCAGGGCTCAGATTCTCTCCCAGCACAAAGCCTCTACTCATACAGACACTACCAATACAAAACCAAACACACAAATACCTTCTCCTCCAACAGAACTCCCACTCAAACTCCCCTGTTTACAGCTCTGATTGCTAGCTCCTGTGCCGCTTCAGCTGGCTCTGCCGCTGCCTGACTGGCTGGTACCTTTATAGGACCCCTAGCCAGTGAAGCCCCGCCCCCTAATCAGGGCTCAGCTTCTCTCCCAGCACAAAGCCCCTACACATACAGATACCACCAATACAAAACCAAACACACACAAATACCTTCTGCTCCAACAGAACTCCCACTCAAACTCCCCTGTTTACAGCTCTGTTTGCTAGCTCCAGTGCCGCTGCAGCTGTCTGTGCCGCTGCCTGACTGGCTGGTACCTTTATAGGACACCTAGACACTGAAGCCCCGCCCCCTAATCAGGGCTCAGCTTCTCTCCCAGAACAATGCCCCTACACATACAGATACTACCAATACAAAACCAAACACACACAAATACGTTCTCTTCCAACAGAACTCCCACTCAAACTCCCCTGTTTACAGCTCTGTTTGTAAGCTCCTGTGCCGCTGTCTGACTGGCTGCTACCTTTATAGGACCCCTAGTCAGGGAAGCCCCGCCCCCTAATCAGGGCTCAGCTTCTCTCCCAGCACAAAGCCCCTGCACATACAGATACTGACAATACAAAACCAAGCACAAACAAATACCTTCTCCTCCAACAGAACTCCCACTCCAACTCCCCTGTTTACAGGTCTGTTTGCTAGCTCCTGTGCCGCTGCAGATGTCTGAGCCGCTGCCTGACTGGCTGCTACCTTTATAGGACCCCTAGTCAGTGAAGCCCCGCCCCCTAATCAGGGCTCAGCTTCTCTCGCAGCACCAAGCCCCTCCAAGCCTCTACACATACAGATACTACCAATACAAAAACACACACAAATACCTTCTCCTCCAACAGAACTCCCACTCAAACTCCCCTGCTTACAGCTCTGTTTTTTAGCTGCTGTGCCGCTGTCTGACTGGCTGCTACCTTTATAGGACCCCTAGTCAGTGAAGCCCCGCCCCCTAATCAGGGCTCAGCTTCTCTCCCAGCACAAAGCCCGTACACATACAGATACTACCAATACAAAACCAAACAGACACAAATACCTTCTCCTCCAACAGAACTCCCACTCCAACTCCCCTGTTTACAGCTCTGTTTGCTAGCTCCTGTGCCACTGCAGCTGTCTGTTCCGCTGCCTGACTGGCTGCTACCTTTATAGGACCACTAGTCAGTGAAGCCCCGCCCCCTAATCAGGACTCAGCTTCTCTCCCACCACAAAGCCCCTTCAAACCTCTACACATACAGATACTACCAATACAAAACCAAACACACACAAACACCTTCTCCTCCAACAGAAGTCCCACTCAAACTCCCCTGTTTACAGCTCTGTTTGCTAGCTCCTGTGCCAATGCAGCTGTCTGTGCCGCTGCCTGACTGGCTGCTACCTTCATAGGACCCCTAGTCAGTGAAGCCCCGCCCCCTAATCAGGGCTCAGCTTCTCTCCCAGCACAAAGCCCCTACACATAGATACTACCAATACAAAACCAAACAGACACAAATACCTTCTCCTCCAACAGAACTCCCATTCACCCTCCGCTGTTTAGAGCTCTGTTTGCTAGCTCCTGTACCGCTGCAGCTGTCTGTGCTGCTCCCTGACTGGCTGCTACCTTTATAGGACCCCTAGTCAGTGAAGCCCCGCCCCCTAATCAGGGCTCAGCTTCTCTCCCAGCACAAAGCCCCCTCCAAGCCTCTACACATACTGATACCACCAATACAAAACCAAACACACACACAAATACCTTCTCCTACAACAGAACTCCCACTCAAACTCCCCTGTTTACAGCTGTGTTTGCTAGCTCCTGTGCCGCTGCAGCTGCCTGCTACCTTTATAGGACCCCTAGTCAGTGAAGCCCCGCCCCCTAATCAGGGCTCAGCTTCTCTCCCAGCACAAAGCCCCTACACATACAGATACTACCAATACAAAACCAAACAGACACAAATACCTTCTCCTCAAACAGAACTCCTACTCACCCTCCGCTGTTTAGAGCTCTGTTTGCTAGCTCCTGTACCGCTGCAGCTGTCTGTGCCGCTGCCTGACTGGCTGCTACCTTTATAGGACCCCTAGTCAGTGAAGCCCCGCCCCCTAATCAGGGCTCAGCTTCTCTCCCAGCACAAGGCCCCTACACATACAGATACTACCAATACAAAACCAAACACACACACACAAATACCTACTCCTCCAACAGAACTCCCACTCAAACTCGCCTGTTTACAGCTCTGTTTGCTAGCTCCTGTGCCGCTGCCTGACTGGCTGCTACCTTTATAGGAGCCCTAGTCAGGGAAGCCCCGCCCCCTAATCAGGGCTCAGCTTCTCTCCCAGCACAAAGCCCCTACACATACAGATACCACCAATACAAAACCAAACACACACAAATACCTTCTCCTCCAACAGAACTCCCACTCAAACTCCCCTGTTTACAGCTGTGTTTGCTAGCTCCTGTGCCGCTGCAGGTGTCTGTTCCGCTGCCTGACTGGCTGCTACCTTTATAGGACCCCTAGTCAGTGTAGTCCCGCCCCCTAATCAGGGCTCAGCTTCTCTCCCAGCACAAAGCCCCTACACATACAGATACTATCAATACAAAACCAAACAGACACAAATACCTTCTCCTCTAACAGAACTCCCACTCACCCTCCGCTCTTTACAGCTCTGTTTGCTAGCTCCTGTACCGCTGCAGCTGTCTGTGCCGCTGCCTGACTGGCTGCTACCTTTATAGGACCCCTAGTCAGTGAAGCCCCGCCCCCTAATCAGGGCTCAGCTTCTCTCCCAGCACAAAGCCCCCTCCAAGCCTCTACACATACTGATACCACCAATACAAAACCAAACACACATACAAATACCTTCTCCTCCAACAGAACTCCCACTCAAACTCCCCTGTTTACAGCTGTGTTTGCTAGCTCCTGTGCCGCTGCAGGTGCCTGCTACCTTTATAGGACCCCAAGTCAGTGAAGCCCCGCCCCCTAATCAGGGCTCAGCTTCTCTCCCAGCACAAAGCCCCTACACATACAGATACTACCAATACAAAACCAAACACACACAAATACCTTCTCCTCCAACAGAACTCCCACTCAAACTCCCCTGTTTACAGCTCTGTTTGCTAGCTCCTGTGCCACTGCAGCTGTCTGTGCCGCTGCCTGACTGGCTGCTACCTTTATAGGACCCCTAGTCAGTGAAGCCCCGCCCCCTAATCAGGGCTCAGCTTCTCTCCCAGCACAAAGCCCCTACACATACAGATACTACCAATACAAAACCAAACACACACAAATACCTTCTCCTCCAACAGAACTCCCACTCAAACTCCCCTGTTTACAGCTCTGTTTGCTAGCTCCTGTTCCACTGCAGCTGTCTGTGCCGCTGCCTGACTGGCTGCTACCTTTATAGGACCCCTAGTCAGGGAAGCCCCGCCCCCTAATCAGGGCTCAGCTTCTCTCCCAGCACAAAGCCCCTACACATACATATACCACCAATACAAAACCAAACACACACAAATACCTTCTCCTCCAACAGAACTCCCACTCAAACTCCCCTGTTTACAGATCTGTTTGCTAGCTCCTGTGCCGCTGCAGCTGTCTGTGACGCTGCCTGACTGGCTGCTACCTTTATAGGACCCCTAGTCAGGGAAGCCCCGCCCCCTAATCAGGGCTCAGCTTCTCTCCCAGCACAAAGCCCCTACACATACAGATACTACCAATACAAAACCAAACACACACACAAATACCTTCTCCTCCAACAGAACTCCATTTCAAACTCCCCTGTTTACAGCTCTGTTTGCTAGCTCCTCTACCGCTGCAGCTGTCTGTGCCGCTGCCTGACTGGCTGCTACCTTTATAGGACCCCTAGTCAGTGAAGTCCCGCCCCCTAAACAGGGCTCAGCTTCTCTCCCAGCACGAAGCCCCTCCAAGCCTCTACACATACAGATACCACCAAAACAAAACCAAACAGACACACAATTACTTTCTCCTCCAACAGAACCCCCACTCAAACTCCCCTGTTTACAGCTCTGTTTGCTAGCTCCTGTGCCGCTGCAGCTGTCTGTGCCGCTACCTTTATAGGACCCCTAGTCAGTGAAGCCCCGCCCCCTAATCAGGGCTCAGCTTCTCTCCCAGCACGAAGCCCCTACACATACAGATACTACCAATACAAAACCAAACACACACACACAAATACCTTCTCCTCCAACAGAACTCCCTTTCAAACTCCCCTGTTTACAGCTCTGTTTGCTAGCCCCTGTGCCGCTGCAGCTGCCTGACTGGCTGCTACCTTTATAGGACCCCTAGTCAGGGAAGCCCCGCCCACTAATCAGGGCTCAGCTTCTCTCCCAGCACAAAGCCCCTCCAAGCCTCTACACATACAGATACCACCAATACAAAACCAAACACACACAAATACCTTCTCCTCCAACAGAACTCCCACTCAAACTCCCCTGTTTACAGCTCTGTTTGCTAGCTCCTGTGCCGCTGCAGCTGTCTGTGCCGCTGCCTGACTGGCTGCAACCTTATACGACCCCTAGTCAGGGAAGCCCCGCCCCCTAATCAGGGCTCAGCTTCTCTCCCAGCACAAAGCCCCTCCAAGCCTCTACACATACAGATACCACCAATACAAAACCAAACACACACAAATACCTTCTCCTCCAACAGAACTCCCACTCCAACTTTCCTCTTTAGAGCTCTGTTTGCTAGCTCCTGTGCCGCTGCAGCTGTCTGTGCCGCTGCCTGACTGGCTGCTACCTTTATAGGACCCCTAGTCAGGGAAGCCCCGCCCCCTAATCAGGGCTCAGCTTCTCTCCCAGCACAAAGCCTCTACACATACAAATACTACCAATACAAATCCAAACACACACAAATACCTTCTTCTCCAACAGAACTCCCACTCAAACTCCCCTGTTTACAGCTCTGTTTGCTAGCTCCTGTGCCGCTGCCTGACTGGCAGCTACCTTTATAGGACCACTAGTCAGGGAAGCCCCGCCCCCTAATCAGGGCTCAGCTTCTCTCCCAGGACAAAGCGCCTACACATACAGATACCACCAATACAAAACCAAACACACACAAATACCGTCTCCTCCAACAGAACTCCCACTCAAACTCCCCTGTTTACAGCTCTGTTTGATAGCTCCTGTGCCGCTGCAGCTGTCTGTGCCGCTGCCTGACTGGCTGCTACCTTTATAGGACCCCTAGTCAGTGAAGGCCGCCCCCTAATCAGGGCTCAGCTTCTGTCCCAGCACAAAGCCCCTACACACACAGATACTACCAATACAAAACCAAACACACACAAATACCTTCTACTCCAACAGAACTCCCACTCAAAATCCCCTGTTTACAGCTCTGTTTGATAGCTCCTGTGCCGCTGCCTGACTGGCTGCAGCCTTTATAGGACCCCTAGTGAGGGAAGCCCCGCCCACTAATCAGGTCTCAAATTCTCTCCCAGCACAAAGCCCCTCCAAGCCTCTACACATACAGATACCACCAATACAAAACCAAACACACACAAATACCTTCTCCTCCAACAGAACTCCCACTCAAACTCCCCTGTTTACAGCTCTGTTTGCTAGCTCCTGTGCCGCTGCCTGACTGGCTGCTACCTTTATAGGACCCCTAGTCAGGGAAGTCCCGCCCCCTAATCAGGGCTCAGATTCTCTCCCAGCACAAAGCCCCTCCACATACAGATACTACCAATACAAAACCAAACACCCACAAATACCTACTCCTCCAACAGAACTCCCACTCAAACTCCCCTGTTTACAGCTCTGTTTGCTAGCTCCTGTGCTGCTGCCTGACTGGCTGCTACCTTTATAGGACCCCTAGTCAGGGAAGCCCCGCCCCCTAATCAGGGCTCAGCTTCTTTCCCAGCACAAAGCCCCTCCAAGCCTCTACACATACAGATACCACCAATACAAAACCAAACACACACACAAATACGTTTTCCTCCAACAGAACTCCCACTCAAACTCCCCTGTTTACTGCTCTGTTTGCTAGCTCCTGTGCCGCTGCCTGACTGGCTGCTACCTTTATAGGACCCCTAGTCAGGGAAGCCCCGCCCCCTAATCAGGGCTCAGCTTCTCTCCCAGCACAAAGCCTCTACACATACAGATACTACCAATACAAATCCAAACACACACAAATACCTTCTCCTCCAACAGAACTCCCACTCCAACTTTCCTCTTTACAGCTCTGTTTGCTAGCTCCTGTGCCGCTGCAGCTGTCTGTGCCGCTGCCTGACTGGCTGCTACCTTTATAGGACCCCTAGTCAGTGAAGGCCGCCCCCTAATCAGGGCTCAGCTTCTCTCCCAGCACAAAGCCTTTACACATACAGATACTACCAATACAAATCCAAACACACACAAATACCTTCTCCTCCAACAGAACTCCCACTCCAACTTTCCTCTTTAGAGCTCTGTTTGCTAGCTCCTGTGCCGCTGCCTGACTGGCAGCTACCTTTATAGGACCCCTAGTCAGGGAAGCCCCGCCCCCTAATCAGGGCTCAGCTTCTCTCCCAGGACAAAGCGCCTACACATACAGATACCACCAATACAAAACCAAACACACACAAATACCGTCTCCTCCAACAGAACTCCCACTCAAACTCCCCTGTTTACAGCTCTGTTTGTTAGCTCCTGTGCCGCTGCAGCTGTCTGTGCCGCTGCCTGACTGGCTGCTACCTTTATAGGACCCCTAGTCAGTGAAGGCCGCCCCCTAATCAGGGCTCAGCTTCTGTCCCAGCACAAAGCCCCTACACACACAGATACTACCAATACAAAACCAAACACACACAAATACCTTCTACTCCAACAGAACTCCCACTCAAAATCCCCTGTTTACAGCTCTGTTTGATAGCTCCTGTGCCGCTGCCTGACTGGCTGCAACCTTTATAGGACCCCTAGTCAGGGAAGCCCCGCCCCCTAATCAGGGCTCAGATTCTCTCCCAGCACAAAGCCCCTCCACATACAGATACTACCAATACAAAACCAAACACCCACAAATACCTACTCCTCCAACAGAACTCCCAATCAAACTCCCCTGTTTACAGCTCTGTTTGCTAGCTCCTGTGCTGCTGCCTGACTGGCTGCTACCTTTATAGGACCCCTAGTCAGGGAAGCCCCGCCCCCTAATCAGGGCTCAGATTCTCTCCCAGCACAAAGCCCCTCCACATACAGATACTACCAATACAAAACCAACCACCCACAAATACCTACTCCTCCAACAGAACTCCCACTCAAACTCCCCTGTTTACAGCTCTGTTTGCTAGCTCCTGTGCTGCTGCCTGACTGGCTGCTACCTTTATAGGACCCCTAGTCAGGGAAGCCCCGCCCCCTATTCAGGGCTCAGCTTCTCTCCCAGCACAAAGCCTCTACACATACAGATACTACCAATACAAATCCAAACACACACAAATACCTTCTCCTCCAACAGAACTCCCACTCCAACTTTCCTCTTTACAGCTCTGTTTGCTAGCTCCTGTGCCGCTGCAGCTGTCTGTGCCGCTGCCTGACTGGCTGCTACCTTTATAGGACCCCTAGTCAGTCAAGACCCGCCCCCTAATCAGGGCTCAGTTTCTCTCCCAGCACAAAGCCCCTACACATACAGATACTAACAATACAAAACCAAACACACACAAATACCTTCTCCTCCAAAAGAACTCCCACTCAAACTCCCCTGTTTACAGCTCTGTTTGCTAGCTCCTGTGCCGCTGCCTGACTGGCTGCAACCTTTATAGGACCCCTAGTCAGGGAAGCCCCGCCCCCTAATCAGGGCTCAGCTTCTCTCCCAGCACAAAGCCTCTACACATACAAATACTACCAATACAAATCCAAACACACACAAATACCTTCTCCTCCAAAAGAACTCCCACTCAAACTCCCCTGTTTACATCTCTGTGTGCTAGCTCCTGTGCCGCTGCCTGACTGGCTGCTACCTTTATAGGACCCCTAGTGAGGGAAGCCCCGCCCCCTAATCAGGGCTCAGCTTCTCTCCCAGCACAAAGCCTCTACACATACAAATACTACCAATACAAATCCAAACACACACAAATACCTTCTCCTCCAACAGAACTCTCACTCCAACTCAACTGTTTACAGCTCTGTTTGCTAGCTCCTGTGCCGCTGCAGCTGTCTGTGCCGCTGCCTGACTGGCTGCTACCTTTATAGGACCCCTAGTCAGTCAAGCCTCGCCCCCTAATCAGGGCTCAGCTTCTCTCCCAGCACAAAGCCTCTACACATACAAATACTACCAATACAAATCCAAACACACACAAATACCTTCTCCTCCAACAGAACTCCCACTCAAACTCCCCTGTTTACAGCTCTGTTTGATAGCTCCTGTGCCGCTGCAGCTGTCTGTGCCGCTGCCTGACTGGCTGCTACCTTTATAGGACCCCTAGTCAGTGAAGGCCGCCCCCTAATCAGGGCTCAGCTTCTCTCCCAGCACAAAGCCTTTACACATACAGATACTACCAATACAAATCCAAACAGAGACAAATACCTTCTTCTCCAACAGAACTCCCACTCAAACTCCCCTGTTTACTGCTCTGTTTGCTGGCTCCTGTGCCGCTGCCTGACTGGCTGCTACCTTTATAGGACCCCTAGTCAGGGAAGCCCCGCCCCCTAATCAGGGCTCAGTTTCTCTCCCAGCACAAAGCCCCTACACATACAGATACTACCAATACAAAACCAAACACACACAAATACCTTCTCCTCCAACAGAACTCCCACTCAAACTCCACTGTTTACAGCTCTGTTTGCTAGCTCCTGTGCCGCTGCCTGACTGGCTGCTACCTTTATAGGACCCCTAGTCAGGGAAGCCCCGCCCCTAATCAGGGCTCAGCTTCTCTCCCAGCACAAAGCCCCTACACATACAGATACTAACAATACAAAACCAAACACACACAAATACCTTCTCCTCCAAAAGAACTCCCACTCAAACTCCCCTGTTTACATCTCTGTGTGCTAGCTCCTGTGCCGCTGCCTGACTGGCTGCTACCTTTATAGGACCCCTAGTCAGGGAAGCCCCGCCCCCTAATCAGGGCTCAGCTTCTCTCCCAGCACAAAGCCTCTACACATACAGATACTACCAATACAAATCCAAACACACACAAATACCTTCTCCTCCAACAGAACTCCCACTCAAACTCCCCTGTTTACATCTCTGTGTGCTAGCTCCTGTGCCGCTGCCTGACTGGCTGCTACCTTTATAGGACCCCTAGTCAGGGAAGCCCCGCCCCCTAATCAGGGCTCAGCTTCTCTCCCAGCACAAAGCCTCTACACATACAAATACTACCAATACAAATCCAAACACACACAAATACCTTCTCCTCCAACAGAACTCTGACTCCAACTCCCCTGTTTACAGCTCTGTTTGCTAGCTCCTGTGCCGCTGCAGCTGTCTGTGCCGCTGCCTGACTGGCTGCTACCTTTATAGGACCCCTAGTCAGTCAAGCCTCGCCCCCTAATCAGGCCTCAGCTTCTCTCCCAGCACAAAGCCCCTACACATACAGATACTACCAATACAAAACCAAACACACACAAATACCTTCTACTCCAACAGAACTCCCACTCAAAATCCCCTGTTTACAGCTCTGTTTGATAGCTCCTGTGCCGCTGCCTGACTGGCTGCAACCTTTATAGGACACCTAGTCAGGGAAGCTCCGCCCCCTAATCAGGGCTCAGATTCTCTCCCAGCACAAAGCTCCTCCACATACAGATACTACCAATACAAAACCAAACACCCACAAATACCTACTCCTCCAAAAGAACTCCCACTCAAACTCCCCTGTTTACAGCTCTGTTTGCTAGCTCCTGTGCCGCTGCAGCTGTCTGTGCCGCTGCCTGACTGGCTGATACCTTTCTAGGACCCCAAGTAAGTGAAGCCCCGCCCCCTAATCACGGCTCAGCTTCTCTCCCAGCACAAAGCCCCTTCACATACAGATACTACCAATACAAAACCAAACACACACAAATACCTTCTCCTCCAACAGAACTCCCACTCGAACTCCCCTGTTTACAGCGCAGTTTGTAGCTCCTGTGCCGCTGCCTGACTGGCTGCTACCTTTATAGGACCCCTAGTCAGGGAAGCCCCGCCCCCTAATCAGGGCTGAGCTTCTTTCCCAGCACAAAGCCCCTCCAAGCCTCTACACATACAGATACTAACAATACAAAACCAAACACACACAAATACCTTCTCCTCCCACTCAAACTCCCCGTTTACAGCTCTGTTTGCTAGCTCCTGTGCCGCTGCAGCTGTCTGTGCCGCTGTCTGACTGGCTGCTACCTTTATAGGACCCCTAGTCAGTGAAGCCCCGCCCCCTAATCAGGGTTCAGCTTCTGTCCCAGCACAAAGCCCCTACACACACAGACACTAACAATACAAAACCAAACACACACAAATACCTTCTCCTCCAAAAGAACTCCCACTCAAACTCCCCTGTTTACAGCTCTGTTTGCTAGCTCCTGTGCTGCTGCAGCTGTCTGTGCCACTACCTCACTGGCTGCTACCTTTATAGGACCCCTAGTCAGTGAAGCCCCGCCCCCTAATCGGGGCTCAGCTTCTGTCTCAGCACAAAGCCTCTACACATACAAATACTACCAATACAAATCCAAACACACACAAATACCTTCTCCTCCAACAGAACTCCCACTCAAACTCCCCTGTTTACAGCTCTGTTTGTTAGCTCCTGTGCCGCTGCAGCTGTCTGTGCCGCTGCCTGACTGGCTGCTACCTTTATAGGACCCCTAGTCAGTGAAGCCCCGCCCCCTAATCAGGGCTCAGCTTCTCTCCCAGCACAAAGACCCTCCAAGCCTCTACACATACAGATACCACCAATACAAAACCAAACACACACACAAATACGTTCTCCTCCAACAGAACTCCCACTCAAACCCGCCTGTTTACAGCTCTGTTTGCTAGCTCCTGTGCCGCTGCCTGACTGGCTGCTACCTTTATAGGACCCCTAGTCAGGGAAGCCCCGCCCCCTAATCAGGGCTCAGCTTCTCTCCCAGCACAAAGCCCCTCCAAGCCTCTACACATACAGATACTCCCAATACAAAACCAAACACACACAAATAACTTCTCCTCCAACAGGGGAGTTTGAGTGGGAGTTCTGTTTACAGCTCTGTTTGCTAGCTCCTGTGCCACTGCAGCTGTCTGTGCCGCTGCCTGACTGGATGATCCCTTTATAGGACCCCTAGTCAGTGAAGTCCCGCCCCCTAATCAGGGCTCAGCTTCTCTCCCAGCACAAAGCCTCTACACATACAGATACCACCAATACAAAACCAAACAGACACACAAATACCTTCTCCTTCAACAGAACTCCCACTCAAACTCCCCTGTTTACAGCTCTGTTTGCAAGCTCCTGTGCCGCTGCAGCTGTCTGTGCCGCTGCCTGACTGGCTGCTCCCTTTAAAGGACCCATAGTCAATGAAGCCCCGCCCCCTAATCAGGGCTCAGCTTCTCTCCCAGCACAAAGCCCCTCCAAGCCTCTACACATACAGATACTACCAAAACAAAACCAAACACACATAAATACCTTCTCCTCCAACAGAAGTCCCACTCAAACTCCCCTGTTTACAGCTCTGTTTGCTGGCTCCTGTGCTGCTGCCTGACTGGCTGCTCCCTTTATAGGACCCCTAGTCAGTGAAGCCCCGCCCCTAATCAGGGCTCAGCTTCTCTCCCAGCACAAAGCCCCTACACATACAGATACTACCAATACAAAACCAAACACACACAAATATCTTCTCGTCCAACAGAACTCCCACTCAAACTCCCCTGTTTATAGCTCTGTTTGCTAGCTCCTGTGCCGCTGCACCTGTCTGTGCCGCTGCCTGACTGGCTGCTACCTTTAGAGCACCCCTAGTCAGTGGAGCCCCGCCCACTAATCAGGGCTCAGCTTCTCTCCCAGCACAAAGCCCCTACACATACGGAAACTACCAATACAAAACCAAACACGCACAAATATCTTCTCCTCCAACAGAACTCCCACTCAAACTCCCCTGTTTACAGCTCTGTTTGCTAGCTCCTATGCCGCTGCCTGACTGGCTGCTCCCTTTATAGGACCCCTAGTCAGTGAAGCCCCGCCCCCTAATCAGGGCTCAGCTTCTCTCCCAGCACAAAGCCCCTACACATACAGATACTACCAATACAAAACCAAACACACAAATACCTTCTCCTCCAACAGAACTCCCACTCAAAGTCCCCTGTTTACAGCTCTGTTTGCTGGCTCCTGTGCCGCTGCCTGACTGGCTGCTCCCTTTATAGGACCCCTAGTCAGTGAAGCCCCGCCCCCTAATCAGGGCTCAGCTTCTCTCCCAGCAGAAAACCCTCCAAGCCTCTACACATACAGATAATCCCAATACAAAACCAAACACACACAAATAACTTCTCCTCCAACAGGGGAGTTTGAGTGGGAGTTCTGTTTACAGCTCTGTTTGCTAGCTCCTGTACCGCTGCCTGACTGGCTGCTACCTTTATAGGACCCCTAGTCAGTGAAGCCCCGCCCCCTAATCAGGGCGCAGCTTTTCTCCCAGCACAAAGACCCTACACATACAGATACTACCAATACAAAACCAAACACACACAAATACCTTCTCCTCCAACAGAACTCCCACTCAAACTCCCCTGTTTACAGCTCTGTTTGCTAGCTCCTGTGCCGCTGCCTGACTGGCTGCTCCCTTTATAGGACCCCTCGTCAGTGAAGCCCCGCCCCCTAATCAGGGCTCAGCTTCTCTCCCAGCACAAAGCCCCTCCAAGCATCTACACATACAGATACCAACAATACAAAACCAAACACACACACAAATACCTTCTCCTCCAACAGAACTCCCACTCAAACTCCCCTGTTTACAGCTCTGTTTGCTAGCTCCTGTGCCGCTGCAGCTGTCCATGCCGCCGCCTGACTAGCTGCTCCCTTTATAGGACCCCTAGTCAGTGAAGCCCCGCCCCCTAATCAGGGCTCAGCTTCTCTCCCAGCACAAAGCCCCTACACATACAGATACCACCAACACAAAACCAAACACACACAAATAACTTCTCCTCCAACAGAACTCCCACTCAAACTCCCCTCTTTACAGCTCTGTTTGCTAGCTCCTGTGCCCCTGCAGCTGTCTGTGACGCTGCCTGACTGGCTGCTACAATCATAGGACCCCTAGTCAGCGAAGCCCCGCCCCCTAATCAGGGCTCAGCTTCTCTCCCAGCACAAAGCCCCTCCAAGCCTCTACAAATACAGATACCACCAATACAAAACCAAACACACACACAAATACCTTCTCCTCCAACAGAACTCCCACTCAAACTCCCCTGTTTACAGCTCTGATTGCTAGCTCCTGTACCGCTGCCTGACTGGCTGCTACCTTTATAGGACCCCTAGTCAGTGAAGCCCCGCCCCCTAATCAGGGCTCAGCTTTTCTCCCAGCACAAAGCCCCTACACATACAGATACTACCAATACAAAACCAAACACACACAAATACCTTCTCCTCCAACAGAACTCCCACTCAAACTCCCCTGTTTACAGCTCTGATTGCTAGCTCCTGTGCCGCTTCAGCTGGCTCTGCCGCTGCCTGACTGGCTGGTACCTTTATAGGACACCTAGACACTGAAGCCCCGCCCCCTAATCAGGGCTCAGCTTCTCTCCCAGAACAATGCCCCTACACATACAGATACTACCAATACAAAAACACACACAAATACCTTCTCCTCCAACAGAACTCCCACTCAAACTCCCCTGTTCACAGCTCTGTTTGCTAGCTCCTGTGCCGCTGCCTGATTGGCTGCAACCTTTATAGGACGCCTAGTCAGTGAAGCCCCGCCCCCTAATCAGGGCTCAGCCTCTCTCCCAGCACAAAGCCCCTCCAAGCCTCTACACATACAGATACTACCAATACAAAACCAAACACACACAAATACCTTCTCCTCCAACAGAACTCCCACTCAAACTCCCCTGTTTACAGCTCTGTTTGCTAGCTCCTGTGCCGCTGCAGCTGTCTGAGCCGCTGCCTGACTGGCTGCTACCTTTATAGGACCCCTAGTCAATCAAGCCCCGCCCCCTAATCAGGGCTCAGCTTCTCTCCCAGCACAAAGCCCCTGCACATACAGATACTGACAATACAAAACCAAACACACAAATACCTTCTCCTCCAACAGAACTGCCACTCCAACTCCCCTGTTTACAGCTCTGTTTGCTAGCTCCTGTGCCGCTGCAGCTGTCTGAGCCGCTGCCTGACTGGTTGCTACCTTTATAGGACCCCTAGTCAGTCAAGCCCCGCCCCCTAATCAGGGCTCAGCTTCTCTCCCAGCACAAAGCCCCTCCAAGCCTCTACACATACATATACTACCAATACAAAACCAAACACACACAAATACCATCTTCTCCAACAGAACTCCCACTCAAACTCCCCTGTTTACAGCTCTGTTTGCTAGCTCCTGTGCCGCTGCAGCTGTCTGTGCCGCTGCCTGACTGGCTGCTACCTTTATAGGACCCCTAGTCAGTGAAGCCCCGCCCCCTAATCAGGGCTCAGCTTCTCTCGCAGCACCTAGCCCCTCCAAGCCTCTACACATACAGATACTACCAATACAAAAAAACACACAAATACCTTCTCCTCCAACAGAACTCCCACTCAAACTCCCCTGTTTACAGCTCTGTTTGCTAGCTCCTGTGCCGCTGCCTGACTGGCTGCTACCTTTATAGGACCCCTAGTCAGGGAAGCCCCGCCCCCTAAGCAGGGCTCAGCTTCTCTCCCAGCACAAAGCCCCTGAACATACAGATACTGACAATACAAAACCAAACACACACAAATACCTTCTCCTACAACAGAACTCCGACTCCAACTCCCCTGTTTACAGCTCTGTTTGCTAGCTCCTGTGCCGCTGCAGCTGTCTTAGCCGCTGCCTGACTGGCTGCTACCTTTATAGGACCCCTAGTCAGTCAAGCCCCGCCCCCTAATCAGGGCTCAGCTTCCCTCCCAGCACAAAGCACCTCAAAGCGTCTACACATACAGATACTACCAATACAAAACCAAACACACACAAATACCATCTCCTCCAACAGAACTCCCACTCAAACTCCCCTGTTTACAGCTCTGTTTGCTAGCTCCTGTGCCGCTGCAGCTGTCTGTGCCCATGCCTGACTGGCTGCTAGCTTTATAGGACCCCTAGTCAGTGAAGCCCCGCCCCCTGATCAGGGCTCAGCTTCTCTCCCAGCACAAAGCCCCTCCAAGCCTCTACACATACAGACACTACCAATACAAAAAAACACACACAAATACCTTCTCCTCCAACAGAACTCCCACTCAAACTCCCCTGCTTACAGCTCTGTTTTTTAGCTGCTGTGCCGCTGTCTGACTGGCTGCTACCTTTATAGGACCCCTAGTCAGTGAAGCCCCGCCCCCTAATCAGGGCTCAGCTTCTCTCCCAGCACAAAGCCCGTACACATACAGATACTACCAATACAAAACCAAACACAGACAAATACCTTCTCCTCCAACAGAACTCCCACTCCAACTCCCCTGTTTACAGCTCTGTTTGCTAGCTCCTGTGCCACTGCAGCTGTCTGTTCCGCTGCCTGACTGGCTGCTACCTTTATAGGACCCCTAGTCAGTGAAGCCCCGCCCCCTAATGAGGGCTCAGCTTCTCTCCTGGCACAAAGCCCCTGCACATACAGATACTGACAATACAAAACCAAACACAAAAATACCTTCTCCTCCAACAGAACTCCCACTCAAACTCCCCTGTTTACAGCTCTGTTTCCTAGCTCCTGTGCCGCTGCAGCTGTCTTAGCCGCAGCCTGACTGGCTGCTACCTTTATACGACACCTAGTCAGTGAAGCCCCGCCCCCTAATCAGGACTCAGCTTCTCTCCCACCACAAAGCCCCTTCAAACCTCTACACATACAGATACTACCAATACAAAACCAAACACACACAAACACCTTCTCCTCCAACAGAAGTCCCACTCAAACTCCCCTGTTTACAGCTCTGTTTGCTAGCTCCTGTGCCGATGCAGCTGTCTGTGCCGCTGCCTGACTGGCTGCTACCTTCATAGGACCCCTAGCCAGTGAAGTCCCGCCCCCTAATCAGGGCTCAGCTTCTCTCCGAGCACAAAGCCCCTCCAAGCCTCTACACATACTGATAACACCAATACAAAACCAAACACACACACAAATACCTTCTCCTACAACAGAACTCCCACTCAAACTCCCCTGTTTACAGCTGTGTTTGCTAGCTCCTGTGCCACTGCAGCTGCCTGCTACCTTTATAGGACCCCTAGTCAGTGAAGCCCCGCCCCCTAATCAGGGCTCAGCTTCTCTCCCAGCACAAAGCCCCTACACATACAGATACTACCAATACAAAACCAAACAGACACAAATACCTTCTCCTCCAACAGAACTCCTACTCACCCTCCGCTGTTTAGATCTCTGTTTGCTAGCTCCTGTACCGCTGCAGCTGTCTGTGCCGCTGCCTGACTGGCTGCTACCTTTATAGGACCCCTAGTCAGTGAAGCCCCGCCCCCTAATCAGGGCTCAGCTTCTCTCCCAGCACAAGGCCCCTACACATACAGATACTACCAATACAAAACCAAACACACACACACAAATACCTACTCCTCCAACAGAACTCCCACTCAAACTCGCCTGTTTACAGCTCTGTTTGCTAGCTCCTGTGCCGCTGCCTGACTGGCTGCTACCTTTATAGGACCCCTAGTCAGTGTAGTCCCGCCCCCTAATCAGGGCTCAGCTTCTCTCCCAGCACAAAGCCCCTACACATACAGATACTACCAATACAAAACCAAACACACACAAATACCTTCTCCTCCAACAGAACTCCCACTCACCCTCCGCTGTTTAGAGCTCTGTTTGCTAGCTCCTGTACCGCTGCAGCTGTCTGTGCCGCTGCCTGACTGGCTGCTACCTTTATAGGACCCCTAGTCAGTGAAGCCCCGCCCCCTAATCAGGGCTCAGCTTCTCTCCCAGCACAAAGCACCTACACATACAGATATTACCAATACAAAACCAAACAGACACAAATACCTTCTCCTCTAACAGAACTCCCACTCACCCTCCGCTCTTTACAGCTCTGTTTGCTAGCTCCTGTACCGCTGCAGCTGTCTGTGCCGCTGCCTGACTGGCTGCTACCTTTATAGGACCCCTAGTCAGTGAAGCCCCGCCCCCTAATCAGGGCTCAGCTTCTCTCCCAGCACAAAGCCCCCTCCAAGCCTCTACACATACTGATACCACCAATACAAAACCAAACACACACACAAATACCTTCTCCTCCAACAGAACTCCCACTCAAACTCCCCTGTTTACAGCTCTGTTTGCAAGCTCCTGTGCCGCTGCAGCTGTCTGTGCCGCTGCCTGACTGGCTGCTCCCTTTAAAGGACCCATAGTCAATGAAGCCCCGCCCCCTAATCAGGGCTCAGCTTCTCTCCCAGCACAAAGCCCCTACACATACGGAAACTACCAATACAAAACCAAACACGCACAAATATCTTCTCCTCCAACAGAACTCCCACTCAAACTCCCCTGTTTACAGCTCTGTTTGCTAGCTCCTATGCCGCTGCCTGACTGGCTGCTCCCTTTATAGGACCCCTAGTCAGTGAAGCCCCGCCCCCTAATCAGGGCTCAGCTTCTCTCCCAGCACAAAGCCCCTACACATACAGATACTACCAATACAAAACCAAACACACAAATACCTTCTCCTCCAACAGAACTCCCACTCAAAGTCCCCTGTTTACAGCTCTGTTTGCTGGCTCCTGTGCCGCTGCCTGACTGGCTGCTCCCTTTATAGGACCCCTAGTCAGTGAAGCCCCGCCCCCTAATCAGGGCTCAGCTTCTCTCCCAGCAGAAAACCCTCCAAGCCTCTACACATACAGATAATCCCAATACAAAACCAAACACACACAAATAACTTCTCCTCCAACAGGGGAGTTTGAGTGGGAGTTCTGTTTACAGCTCTGTTTGCTAGCTCCTGTACCGCTGCCTGACTGGCTGCTACCTTTATAGGACCCCTAGTCAGTGAAGCCCCGCCCCCTAATCAGGGCGCAGCTTTTCTCCCAGCACAAAGACCCTACACATACAGATACTACCAATACAAAACCAAACACACACAAATACCTTCTCCTCCAACAGAACTCCCACTCAAACTCCCCTGTTTACAGCTCTGTTTGCTAGCTCCTGTGCCGCTGCCTGACTGGCTGCTCCCTTTATAGGACCCCTCGTCAGTGAAGCCCCGCCCCCTAATCAGGGCTCAGCTTCTCTCCCAGCACAAAGCCCCTCCAAGCATCTACACATACAGATACCAACAATACAAAACCAAACACACACACAAATACCTTCTCCTCCAACAGAACTCCCACTCAAACTCCCCTGTTTACAGCTCTGTTTGCTAGCTCCTGTGCCGCTGCAGCTGTCCATGCCGCCGCCTGACTAGCTGCTCCCTTTATAGGACCCCTAGTCAGTGAAGCCCCGCCCCCTAATCAGGGCTCAGCTTCTCTCCCAGCACAAAGCCCCTACACATACAGATACCACCAACACAAAACCAAACACACACAAATAACTTCTCCTCCAACAGAACTCCCACTCAAACTCCCCTCTTTACAGCTCTGTTTGCTAGCTCCTGTGCCCCTGCAGCTGTCTGTGACGCTGCCTGACTGGCTGCTACAATCATAGGACCCCTAGTCAGCGAAGCCCCGCCCCCTAATCAGGGCTCAGCTTCTCTCCCAGCACAAAGCCCCTCCAAGCCTCTACAAATACAGATACCACCAATACAAAACCAAACACACACACAAATACCTTCTCCTCCAACAGAACTCCCACTCAAACTCCCCTGTTTACAGCTCTGATTGCTAGCTCCTGTACCGCTGCCTGACTGGCTGCTACCTTTATAGGACCCCTAGTCAGTGAAGCCCCGCCCCCTAATCAGGGCTCAGCTTTTCTCCCAGCACAAAGCCCCTACACATACAGATACTACCAATACAAAACCAAACACACACAAATACCTTCTCCTCCAACAGAACTCCCACTCAAACTCCCCTGTTTACAGCTCTGATTGCTAGCTCCTGTGCCGCTTCAGCTGGCTCTGCCGCTGCCTGACTGGCTGGTACCTTTATAGGACACCTAGACACTGAAGCCCCGCCCCCTAATCAGGGCTCAGCTTCTCTCCCAGAACAATGCCCCTACACATACAGATACTACCAATACAAAAACACACACAAATACCTTCTCCTCCAACAGAACTCCCACTCAAACTCCCCTGTTCACAGCTCTGTTTGCTAGCTCCTGTGCCGCTGCCTGATTGGCTGCAACCTTTATAGGACGCCTAGTCAGTGAAGCCCCGCCCCCTAATCAGGGCTCAGCCTCTCTCCCAGCACAAAGCCCCTCCAAGCCTCTACACATACAGATACTACCAATACAAAACCAAACACACACAAATACCTTCTCCTCCAACAGAACTCCCACTCAAACTCCCCTGTTTACAGCTCTGTTTGCTAGCTCCTGTGCCGCTGCAGCTGTCTGAGCCGCTGCCTGACTGGCTGCTACCTTTATAGGACCCCTAGTCAATCAAGCCCCGCCCCCTAATCAGGGCTCAGCTTCTCTCCCAGCACAAAGCCCCTGCACATACAGATACTGACAATACAAAACCAAACACACACAAATACCTTCTCCTCCAACAGAACTGCCACTCCAACTCCCCTGTTTACAGCTCTGTTTGCTAGCTCCTGTGCCGCTGCAGCTGTCTGAGCCGCTGCCTGACTGGTTGCTACCTTTATAGGACCCCTAGTCAGTCAAGCCCCGCCCCCTAATCAGGGCTCAGCTTCTCTCCCAGCACAAAGCCCCTCCAAGCCTCTACACATACATATACTACCAATACAAAACCAAACACACACAAATACCATCTTCTCCAACAGAACTCCCACTCAAACTCCCCTGTTTACAGCTCTGTTTGCTAGCTCCTGTGCCGCTGCAGCTGTCTGTGCCGCTGCCTGACTGGCTGCTACCTTTATAGGACCCCTAGTCAGTGAAGCCCCGCCCCCTAATCAGGGCTCAGCTTCTCTCCCAGCACAAAGCCCGTACACATACAGATACTACCAATACAAAACCAAACACAGACAAATACCTTCTCCTCCAACAGAACTCCCACTCCAACTCCCCTGTTTACAGCTCTGTTTGCTAGCTCCTGTGCCACTGCAGCTGTCTGTTCCGCTGCCTGACTGGCTGCTACCTTTATAGGACCCCTAGTCAGTGAAGCCCCGCCCCCTAATGAGGGCTCAGCTTCTCTCCTGGCACAAAGCCCCTGCACATACAGATACTGACAATACAAAACCAAACACAAAAATACCTTCTCCTCCAACAGAACTCCCACTCAAACTCCCCTGTTTACAGCTCTGTTTCCTAGCTCCTGTGCCGCTGCAGCTGTCTTAGCCGCAGCCTGACTGGCTGCTACCTTTATACGACACCTAGTCAGTGAAGCCCCGCCCCCTAATCAGGACTCAGCTTCTCTCCCACCACAAAGCCCCTTCAAACCTCTACACATACAGATACTACCAATACAAAACCAAACACACACAAACACCTTCTCCTCCAACAGAAGTCCCACTCAAACTCCCCTGTTTACAGCTCTGTTTGCTAGCTCCTGTGCCGATGCAGCTGTCTGTGCCGCTGCCTGACTGGCTGCTACCTTCATAGGACCCCTAGCCAGTGAAGTCCCGCCCCCTAATCAGGGCTCAGCTTCTCTCCGAGCACAAAGCCCCTCCAAGCCTCTACACATACTGATAACACCAATACAAAACCAAACACACACACAAATACCTTCTCCTACAACAGAACTCCCACTCAAACTCCCCTGTTTACAGCTGTGTTTGCTAGCTCCTGTGCCGCTGCAGCTGCCTGCTACCTTTATAGGACCCCTAGTCAGTGAAGCCCCGCCCCCTAATCAGGGCTCAGCTTCTCTCCCAGCACAAAGCCCCTACACATACAGATACTACCAATACAAAACCAAACAGACACAAATACCTTCTCCTCCAACAGAACTCCTACTCACCCTCCGCTGTTTAGATCTCTGTTTGCTAGCTCCTGTACCGCTGCAGCTGTCTGTGCCGCTGCCTGACTGGCTGCTACCTTTATAGGACCCCTAGTCAGTGAAGCCCCGCCCCCTAATCAGGGCTCAGCTTCTCTCCCAGCACAAGGCCCCTACACATACAGATACTACCAATACAAAACCAAACACACACACACAAATACCTACTCCTCCAACAGAACTCCCACTCAAACTCGCCTGTTTACAGCTCTGTTTGCTAGCTCCTGTGCCGCTGCCTGACTGGCTGCTACCTTTATAGGACCCCTAGTCAGTGTAGTCCCGCCCCCTAATCAGGGCTCAGCTTCTCTCCCAGCACAAAGCCCCTACACATACAGATACTACCAATACAAAACCAAACACACACAAATACCTTCTCCTCCAACAGAACTCCCACTCACCCTCCGCTGTTTAGAGCTCTGTTTGCTAGCTCCTGTACCGCTGCAGCTGTCTGTGCCGCTGCCTGACTGGCTGCTACCTTTATAGGACCCCTAGTCAGTGAAGCCCCGCCCCCTAATCAGGGCTCAGCTTCTCTCCCAGCACAAAGCACCTACACATACAGATATTACCAATACAAAACCAAACAGACACAAATACCTTCTCCTCTAACAGAACTCCCACTCACCCTCCGCTCTTTACAGCTCTGTTTGCTAGCTCCTGTACCGCTGCAGCTGTCTGTGCCGCTGCCTGACTGGCTGCTACCTTTATAGGACCCCTAGTCAGTGAAGCCCCGCCCCCTAATCAGGGCTCAGCTTCTCTCCCAGCACAAAGCCCCCTCCAAGCCTCTACACATACTGATACCACCAATACAAAACCAAACACACACACAAATACCTTCTCCTCCAACAGAACTCCCACTCAAACTCCCCTGTTTACACCTGTGTTTGCTAGCTCCTGTGCCGCTGCAGGTGCCTGCTACCTTTATAGGACCCCAAGTCAGTGAAGCCCCGCCCCCTAATCAGGGCTCAGCTTCTCTCCCAGCACAAAGCCCCTACACATACAGATACTACCAATACAAAACCAAACACACACAAATACCTTCTCCTCCAACAGAACTCCCACTCAAACTCCCCTGTTTACAGCTCTGTTTGCTAGCTCCTGTGCCACTGCAGCTGTCTGTGCCGCAGCCTGACTGGCTGCTACCTTTATAGGACCCCTAGTCAGTGAAGCCCCGCCCCCTAATCAGGGCTCAGCTTCTCTCCCAGCACAAAGCCCCTACACATACAGATACTACCAATACAAAACCAAACACACACAAATACCTTCTCCTCCAACAGAACTCCCACTCAAACTCCCCTGTTTACAGCTCTGTTTGCTAGCTCCTGTGCCACTGCAGCTGTCTGTGCCGCTGCCTGACTGGCTGCTACCTTTATAGGACCCCTAGTCAGGGAAGCCCCGCCCCCTAATCAGGGCTCAGCTTCTCTCCCAGCACAAAGCCCCTACACATACATATACCACCAATACAAAACCAAACACACACAAATACCTTCTCCTCCAACAGAACTCCCACTCAAACTCCCCTGTTTACAGATCTGTTTGCTAGCTCCTGTGCCGCTGCAGCTGTCTGTTCCGCTGCCTGTCTGGCTGCTACCTTTATAGGACCCCTAGTCAGTGAAGTCCCGCCCCCTAATCAGGGCTCAGCTTCTCTCCCAGCACGAAGCCCCTCCAAGCCTCTACACATACAGATACCACCAATACAAAACCAAACAGACACACAATTACTTTCTCCTCCAACAGAACCCCCACTCAAACTCCCCTGTTTACAGCTCTGTTTGCTAGCTCCTGTGCCGCTGCAGGTGTCTGTGCCGCTACCTTTATAGGACCCCTAGTCAGTGAAGCCCCGCCCCCTAATCAGGGCTCAGCTTCTCTCCCAGCACGAAGCCCCTACACATACAGATACTACCAATACAAAACCAAACACACACACACAAATACCTTCTCCTCCAACAGAACTCCCTTTCAAACTCCCCTGTTTACAGCTCTGTTTGCTAGCCCCTGTGCCGCTGCAGCTGCCTGACTGGCTGCTACCTTTATAGGACCCCTAGTCAGTGAAGCCCCGCCCCCTAATCAGGGCTCAGCTTCTGTCCCAGCACAAAGCTCCTCCAAGCCCCTACGCATACAGATACTACCAATACAAAACCAAACACACACCAATACCTTCTCCCCCAACAGAACTCCCACTAAAACTCCCCTGTTTACAGCTCTGTTTGCTAGCTCCTGTGCCGCTGCAGCTGTCTGTGCCGCTACCTTTATAGGACCCCTAGTCAGTGAAGCCCCGCCCCCTAATCAGGGCTCAGCTTCTCTCCCAGCACAATGCCCCTCCAAGCCTCTACAAATACAGATACCAGCAATACAAAACCAAACACACACACACAAATACCTTCTCCTCCAACAGAACTCCCACTCAAATCCCCCTGTTTACAGCTCTGTTTGCTAGCTCCTCTGCCGCTGCAGCTGTCTGTGCCGCTGCCTGACTGGCTGTTACCTTTATAGGACCCCTAGTCAGGGAAGCCCCGCCCCCTAATCAGGGCTCAGCTTCTCTCCCAGCACAAAGCCCCTACACATACAGATACTAACAATACAAAACCAAACACACAAATACCTTCTCCTCCAAAAGAACTCCCACTCTAACTCCCCTGTTTACAGCTCTGTTTGCTAGCTCCTGTGCCGCTGCAGCTGTCTGTGCCGCTGCCTGACTGGCTGCTACCTTTATAGGACCCCTAGTCAGTCAAGCCTCGCCCCCCAATCAGGCCTCAGCTTCTCTCCCAGCACAAAGCCTCTACACATACAAATACTACCAATACAAATCCAAACACACACAAATACCTTCTCCTCCAACAGAACTCCCACTCCAACTTTCCTCTTTAGAGCTCTGTTTGCTAGCTCCTGTGCCGCTGCAGCTGTCTGTGCCGCTACCTTTATAGGACCCCTAGTCAGTCAAGACCCGCCCCCTGATCAGGGCTCAGCTTCTCTCCCAGCACAAAGCCTCTACACATACAAATACTACCAATACAAATCCAAACACACAAAAATACCTTCTTCTCCAACAGAACTCCCACTCAAACTCCCCTGTTTACAGCTCTGTTTGCTAGCTCCTGTGCCGCTGCCTGACTGGCAGCTACCTTTATAGGACCCCTAGTCAGGGAAGCCCCGCCCCCTAATCAGGGCTCAGCTTCTCTCCCAGGACAAAGCGCCTACACATACAGATACCACCAATACAAAACCAAACACACACAAATACCGTCTCCTCCAACAGAACTCCCACTCAAACTCCCCTGTTTACAGCTCTGTTTGATAGCTCCTGTGCCGCTGCAGCTGTCTGTGCCGCTGCCTGACTGGCTGCTACCTTTATAGGACCCCTAGTCAGTGAAGGCCGCCCCCTAATCAGGGCTCAGCTTCTGTCCCAGCACAAAGCCCCTACACACACAGATACTACCAATACAAAACCAAACACACACAAATACCTTCTACTCCAACAGAACTCCCACTCAAAATCCCCTGTTTACAGCTCTGTTTGATAGCTCCTGTGCCGCTGCCTGACTGGCTGCAAACTTTATAGGACCCCTAGTGAGGGAAGCCCCGCCCACTAATCAGGGCTCAGCTTCTCTCCCAGCACAAAGCCCCTCCAAGCCTCTACACATACAGATACCACCAATACAAAACCAAACACACACAAATACCTTCTCCTCCAACAGAACTCCCACTCAAACTCCCCTGTTTACAGCTCTGTTTGCTAGCTCCTGTGCCGCTGCCTGACTGGCTGCTACCTTTATAGGACCCCTAGTCAGGGAAGTCCCGCCCCCTAATCAGGGCTCAGATTCTCTCCCAGCACAAAGCCCCTCCACATACAGATACTACCAATACAAAACCAAACACCCACAAATACCTACTCCTCCAACAGAACTCCCACTCAAACTCCCCTGTTTACAGCTCTGTTTGCTAGCTCCTGTGCTGCTGCCTGACTGGCTGCTACCTTTATAGGACCCCTAGTCAGGGAAGCCCCGCCCCCTAATCAGGGCTCAGCTTCTTTCCCAGCACAAAGCCCCTCCAAGCCTCTACACATACAGATACCACCAATACAAAACCAAACACACACACAAATACCTTTTCCTCCAACAGAACTCCCACTCAAACTCCCCTGTTTACTGCTCTGTTTGCTAGCTCCTGTGCCGCTGCCTGACTGGCTGCTACCTTTATAGGACCCCTAGTCAGGGAAGCCCCGCCCCCTAATCAGGGCTCAGCTTCTCTCCCAGCACAAAGCCTCTACACATACAGATACTACCAATACAAATCCAAACACACACAAATACCTTCTCCTCCAACAGAACTCCCACTCCAACTTTCCTCTTTACAGCTCTGTTTGCTAGCTCCTGTGCCGCTGCAGCTGTCTGTGCCGCTGCCTGACTGGCTGCTACCTTTATAGGACCCCTAGTCAGTCAAGACCCGCCCCCTAATCAGGGCTCAGTTTCTCTCCCAGCACAAAGCCCCTACACATATAGATACTACCAATACAAAACCAAACACACACAAATACCTTCTCCTCCAACAGAACTCCCACTCAAACTCCACTGTTTACAGCTCTGTTTGCTAGCTCCTGTGCCGCTGCCTGACTGGCTGCTACCTTTATAGGACCCCTAGTCAGGGAAGCCCCGCCCCTAATCAGGGCTCAGCTTCTCTCCCAGCACAAAGCCCCTACACATACAGATACTAACAATACAAAACCAAACACACACAAATACCTTCTCCTCCAACAGAACTCCCACTCAAACTCCCCTGTTTACATTTCTGTGTGCTAGCTCCTGTGCCGCTGCCTGACTGGCTGCTACCTTTATAGGACCCCTAGTCAGTGAAGGCCGCCCCCTAATCAGGGCTCAGCTTCTGTCCCAGCACAAAGCCCCTACACACACAGATACTACCAATACAAAACCAAACACACACAAATACCTTCTACTCCAACAGAACTCCCACTCAAAATCCCCTGTTTACAGCTCTGTTTGCTAGCTCCTGTGCCGCTGCAGCTGTCTGTGCCGCTGCCTGACTGGCTGCTACCTTTATAGGACCCCTAGTCAGTCAAGCCTCGCCCCCTAATCAGGGCTCAGCTTCTCTCCCAGCACAAAGCCTCTACACATACAAATACTACCAATACAAATCCAAACACACACAAATACCTTCTCCTCCAACAGAACTCCCACTCAAACTCCACTGTTTACAGCTCTGTTTGCTAGCTCCTGTGCCGCTGCCTGACTGGCTGCTACCTTTATAGGACCCCTAGTCAGGGAAGCCCCGCCCCTAATCAGGGCTCAGCTTCTCTCCCAGCACAAAGCCCCTACACATACAGATACTAACAATAAAAAACCAAACACACACAAATACCTTCTCCTCCAACAGAACTCCCACTCAAACTCCCCTGTTTACAGCTCTGTTTGTTAGCTCCTGTGCCGCTGCAGCTGTCTGTGCCGCTGCCTGACTGGCTGCTACCTTTATAGGACCCCTAGTCAGTGAAGGCCGCCCCCTAATCAGGGCTCAGCTTCTGTCCCAGCACAAAGCCCCTACACACACAGATACTACCAATACAAAACCAAACACCCACAAATACCTACTCCTCCAACAGAACTCCCACTCAAACTCCCCTGTTTACAGCTCTGTTTGCTAGCTCCTGTGCTGCTGCCTGACTGGCTGCTACCTTTATAGGACCCCTAGTCAGGGAAGCCCCGCCCCCTAACCAGGGCTCAGCTTCTTTCCCAGCACAAAGCCCCTCCAAGCCTCTACACATACAGATACCACCAATACAAAACCAAACACACACACAAATACCTTTTCCACCAACAGAACTCCTACTCAAACTCCCCTGTTTACAGCTCTGTTTGCTAGCTCCTGTGCCGCTGCCTGACTGGCTGCTACCTTTATAGGACCCCTAGTCAGGGAAGCCCCGCCCCCTAATCAGGGCTCATCTTCTGTCCCAGCACAAAGCCCCTACACATACAGATACTACCAATACAAAACCAAAGACACACACAAATACCGTCTCCTCCAACAGAACTCCCACTCAAACTCCCCTGTTTACAGCTCTGTTTGCTAGCTCCTGTGCTGCTGCCTGACTGGCTGCTACCTTTATAGGACCCCTAGTCAGTGAAGCCCCGCCCCCTAATCAGGGCTCAGCTTCTGTCCCAGCACAAAGCCCCTACACACACAGATACTACCAATACAAAACCAAACACACACAAATACCTTCTACTCCAACAGAACTCCCACTCAAAATCCCCTGTTTACAGCTCTGTTTGCTAGCTCCTGTGCCGCTGCAGCTGTCTGTGCCGCTGCCTGACTGGCTGCTACCTTTATAGGACCCCTAGTCAGTCAAGCCTCGCCCCCTAATCAGGCCTCAGCTTCTCTCCCAGCACAAAGCCCCTACACATACAGATACTACCAATACAAAACCAAACACCCACAAATATCTACTCCTCCAAAAGAACTCCCACTCAAACTCCCCTGTTTACAGCTCTGTTTGTTAGCTCCTGTGCCGCTGCAGCTGTCTGTGCCGCTGCCTGACTGGCTGATACCTTTCTAGGACCCCAAGTGAAGCCCCGCCCCCTAATCACGGCTCAGCTTCTCTCCCAGCACAAAGCCCCTTCACATACAGATACTACCAATACAAAACCAAACACACACAAATACCTTCTCCTCCAACAGAACTCCCACTCAAACTCCCCTGTTTACAGCTCAGTTTGTAGCTCCTGTGCCGCTGCCTGACTGGCTGCTACCTTTATAGGACCCCTAGTTAGGGAAGCCCCGCCCCCTAATCAGGGTTCAGCTTCTGTCCCAGCACAAAGCCCCTACACACACAGACACTAACAATACAAAACCAAACACACACAAATACCTTCTCCTCCCACTCAAACTCCCCGTTTACAGCTCTGTTTGTTAGCTCCTGTGCCGCTGCAGCTGTCTGTGCCGCTGTCTGACTGGCTGCTACCTTTATAGGACCCCTAGTCAGTGAAGCCCCGCCCCCTAATCAGGGTTCAGCTTCTGTCCCAGCACAAAGCCCCTACACACACAGACACTAACAATACAAAACCAAACACACACAAATACCTTCTCCTCCCACTCAAACTCCCCTGTTTACAGCTCTGTTTGTTAGCTCCTGTGCCGCTGCAGCTGTCTGTGCCGCTGCCTGACTGGCTACTACCTTTATAGGACCCCTAGTCAGTGAAGGCCGCCCCCTAATCAGGGCTCAGCTTCTGTCCCAGCACAAAGCCCCTACACACACAGATACTACCAATACAAAACCAAACACACACAAATACCTTCTACTCCAACAGAACTCCCACTCAAACTCCCCTGTTTACAGCTCTGTTTGTTAGCTCCTGTGCCGCTGCAGCTGTCTGTGCCGCTGCCTGACTGGCTGCTACCTTTATAGGACCCCTAGTCAGTGAAGCCCCGCCCCCTAATCAGGGCTCAGCTTCTCTCCCAGCACAAAGACCCTCCAAGCCTCTACACATACAGATACCACCAATACAAAACCAAACACACACACAAATACGTTCTCCTCCAACAGAACTCCCACTCAAACCCGCCTGTTTACAGCTCTGTTTGCTAGCTCCTGTGCCGCTGCAGCTGTCTGTGCTACTGCCTGACTGGCTGAACCTTTATAGGACCCCTAGTCAGTCAAGCCCCGCCCCCTAATCAGGGCTCAGCTTCTCTCCCAGCACAAAGCCCCTACACATACAGATACTACCAATACAAAACCAAACACACACAAATACCTTCTCCTCCAACAGAACTCCCACTCCAACTTTCCTCTTTACAGCTCTGTTTGCTAGCTCCTGTGCCGCTGCAGCTGTCTGTGCCGCTGCCTGACTGGCTGCTACCTTTATAGGACCCCTAGTCAGTCAAGCCCCGCCCCCTAATCAGGGCTCAGTTTCTCTCCCAGCACAAAGCCCCTACACATACAGATACTACCAATACAAAACCAAACACACACAAATACCTTCTCCTCCAACAGAACTCCCACTCAAACTCCACTGTTTACAGCTCTGTTTGCTAGCTCCTGTGCCGCTGCCTGACTGGCTGCTACCTTTATAGGACCCCTAGTCAGGGAAGCCCCGCCCCTAATCAGGGCTCAGCTTCTCTCCCAGCACAAAGCCCCTACACATACAGATACTGCCAATACAAAACCAAACACACACACAAATACCTTTTCCTCGAACAGAACTCCCACTCAAAATCGCCTGTTTACTGCTCTGTTTGCTAGCTCCTGTGCCGCTGCCTGACTGGCTGCTACCTTTATAGGACCCCTAGTCAGGGAAGCCTCGCCCCCTAATCAGGGCTCAGTTTCTCTCCCAGCACAAAGCCCCTACACATACAGATACTACCAATACAAAACCAAACACACACAAATACCTTCTCCTCCAACAGAACTCCCACTCAAACTCCACTGTTTACAGCTCTGTTTGCTAGCTCCTGTGCCGCTGCCTGACTGGCTGCTACCTTTATAGGACCCCTAGTCAGGGAAGCCCCGCCCCTAATCAGGGCTCAGCTTCTCTCCCAGCACAAAGCCCCTACACATACAGATACTAACAATACAAAACCAAACACACACAAATACCTTCTCCTCCAAAAGAACTCCCACTCAAACTCCCCTGTTTACAGCTCTGTTTGCTAGCTCCTGTGCCGCTGCCTGACTGGCTGCAACCTTTATAGGACCCCTAGTCAGGGAAGCCCCGCCCCCTAATCAGGGCTCAGCTTCTCTCCCAGCACAAAGCCTCTACACATACAAATACTACCAATACAAATCCAAACACACACAAATACCTTTTCCTCCAACAGAACTCCCACTCAAACTCCCCTGTTTACATCTCTGTGTGCTAGCTCCTGTGCCGCTGCCTGACTGGCTGCTACCTTTATAGGACCCCTAGTCAGGGAAGACCCGCCCCCTAATCAGGGCTCAGCTTCTCTCCCAGCAAAAAGCCCCTACACATACAGATACTACCAAAACAAAACCAAACACACACACACACACACAAATACCTTCTCCTCCAACCGAACTCCCACTCAAACTCCCCTGTTTACAGCTCTGTTTGCTAGCTCCTGTGCCGCTGCAGCTGTCTGTGCCGCTCCCTGATTGGCTGCTACCTTTATAGGACCCCTAGTCAGTCAAGCCCCGCCCCCTAATCAGGGCTCAGCTTCTCTCCCAACACAAAGCCCCTACACATACAGATACTAACAATACAAAACCAAACACACACAAATACCTTCTCCTCCAAAAGAACTCCCACTCAAACTCCCCTGTTTACAGCTCTGTTTGCTAGCTCCTGTGCCGCTTCCTGACTGGCTGCTACCTTTATAGAACCCCTAGTCAGGGAAGCCCCGCCCCCTAATCAGGGCTCAGCTTCTCTCCCAGGACAAAGCCCCTACACATACAGATACCACCAATACAAAACCAAACACACACACAAATACCTTTTCCTCCAACAGAACTCCCACTCAAACTCCCCTGTTTACAGCTCTGTTTGTTAGCTCCTGTGCCGCTGCAGCTGTCTGTGCCGCTCCCTGATTGGTTGCTACCTTTATAGGACCCCTAGTCAGGGAAGCCCCGCCCCCTAATCGGGGCTCAGCTTCTCTCCCAGCACAAAGCCCCTCCAAGCCTCTACACATACAGATACCACCAATACAAAACCAAACACACACAAATACCTTCTCCTCCAACAGAACTCCCACTCATACTCCCCTGTTTACAGCTCTGTTGGCTAGCTCCTCTGCCACTGCAGCATCTGTGCCGCTGCCTGACTGGCTGCTACCTTTATAGGACCCCTGGTCAGTGAAGCCCCGCACCCAAATCAGGGCTCAGCTTCTCTCCCAACACAAAGCCCCTACACATACAGATACTAACAATACAAGACCAAACACACACAAATACCTTCTCCTCCAAAAGGTTTCCCACTCAAACTCCCCTGTTTACAGCTCTGTTTGCTAGCTCCTGTGCCGCTGCAGCTGTCTGTGCCGCTGCCTGACTGGCTGATACCTTTATAGGACCCCTAGTCAGTGAAGCCCCGCCCCCAAGCAGGGCTCAGCTTCTGTCCCAGCACAAAGCCCCTACACACACAGATACTACCAATACAAAACCAAAAGAACACAAATACCTTCTACTCCAACAGAACTCCCACTCAAACTCCCCTGTTTACAGCTCTGTTTGATAGCTCCTGTGCCGCTGCCTGACTGGCTGCTACCTTTATAGGACCCCTAGTCAGTGAAGCCCCACCCCCTAATCAGGGCTCAGCTTCTCTCCCAGCACAAAGCCCCTGCACATACAGATACCACCAATACAAAACCAAACACACACAAGTACCTTCTCCTCCAACAGAACTCCCACACAAACTCCCATGTTTACAGCTCTCTTTGCTAGCTCCTGTGCCGCTGCCTGACTGGCTGCTACCTTTATAGGACCCCTAGCCAGGGAAGCCCCGCCCCCTAATAAGGGCTCATCTTCTCTCCCAGGACAAAGCCCCTACACATACAGATACTACCAATACAAAACCAAACACACACAAATACCTTCTACTCCAACAAAACTCCCACTCCAACTCCCCTGTTTACAGCTCTGTTTGCTAGCTCCTGTGCCACTGCAGCTGTCTGTGCCGCTGCCTGACTGGCTGCTACCTTTATAGGACCCCTAGTCAGTGAAGCCCCGCCCCCTAATCAGGGCTCAGCTTCTCTCCCAGCACAAAGACCCTCCAAGCCTCTACACATACAGATACCACCAATACAAAACCAAACACACACAAATACCTTCTCCTCCAACAGAATTCCCACTCAAACTCCCCTGTTTACAGTTCTGTTTGCTAGCTCCTGTGCCGCTGCCTTACTGGCTGCTACCTTTATAGGACCCCTAGTCAGTGAAGCCCCGCCCCCTAATCAGGGCTCAGCTTCTGTCTCACACAAAGCCCCTACACACACAGATACTACCAATACAAAACCAAACACACACAAATACCTTCTCCTCCAACAGAATTCCCACTCAAACTCCCCTGTTTACAGCTCTGTTTGCTAGCTCCTGTGCCGCTGCCTGACTGGCTGCTACCTTTGTAGGACCCCTTGTCAGTGAAGCCCCGCCCCCTAATCAGGGCTCAGCTTCTGTCTCACACAAAGCCCCTACACACACAGATACTACCAATACAAAACCAAACACACACAAATACCTCCTACTCCAACAGTACTCCCACTCGAACTCCACTGTTTACAGCTCTGTTTGATAGCTCCTGTGCCGCTGCCTGACTGGCTGCAACCTTTATAGGACCCCTAGTCAGGGAAGCCCCGCCCCCTAATCAGGGCTCAGCTTCTCTCCCAACACAAAGCCCCTACACATACAGATACCACCTATACAAAACCAAACACACACAAATACCTTCTCCTTCAACAGAACTCCCACTCAAACTCCCCTGTTTACAGCTCTGTTTGCTAGCTCCTGTGCTGCTGCAGCTGTCTGTGCCGCTGCCTGACTGGCTGCTACCTTTATAGGACCCCTAGTCAGTCAAGCCCCGCCCCCTAATCAGGCCTCAGATTCTCTCCCAGCACAAAGCCCCTACACATACAGATACTACCAATACAAAACCAAACACGCACAAATACCTACTCCTCCAACAGAACTCCCACTCAAACTCCCCTGTTTACAGCTCTGTTTGCTAGCTCCTGTGCCGCTGCCTGACTGGCTGCTACCTTTATAGGACCCCTAGTCAGGGAAGCCCCGCCCCCTAATCAGGGCTCAGCTTCTGTCCCAGCACAGAGCCCCTACACACACAGATACTACCAATACAAAACCAAACACACACAAATACCTTTTCCTCCAACAGAACTCCCACTCAAACTCCCCTGTTTACAGCTCTGTTTGTTAGCTCCTGTGCCGCTGCAGCTGTCTGTGCCGCTCCCTGATTGGCTGCTACCTTTATAGGACCCCTAGTCAGGGAAGCCCCGCCCCCTAATCAGGGCTCAGATTCTCTCCCAGCACAAAGCCCCTCCACATACAGATACTACCAATACAAAACCAAACACGCACAAATACCTACTCCTCCAACAGAACTCCCACTCAAACTCCCCTGTTTACAGCTCTGTTTGCTAGCTCCTGTGCCGCTGCCTGACTGGCTGCTACCTTTATAGGACCCGTAGTCAGGGAAGCCCCGCCCCCTAATCGGGGCTCAGCTTCTCTCCCAACACAAAGCCCCTACACATACAGATACTAACAATACAAGACCAAACACACACAAATACCTTCTCCTCCAAAAGATTTCCCACTCAAACTCCCCTGTTTACAGCTCTGTTTGCTAGCTCCTGTGCCGCTGCAGCTGTCTGTGCCGCTGCCTGACTGGCTGATACCTTTATAGGACCCCTAGTCAGTGAAGCCCCGCCCCCAAGCAGGGCTCAGCTTCTGTCCCAGCACAAAGCCCCTACACACACAGATACTACCAATACAAAACCAAACACACACAAATACCTTCTACTCCAACAGAACTCCCACTCAAACTCCCCTGTTTACAGCTCTGTTTGATAGCTCCTATGCCGCTGCCTGACTGGCTGCAACCTTTATAGGACCCCTAGTCAGTGAAGCCCCGCCCCCTAATCAGGGCTCAGCTTCTCTCCCAGCACAAAGCCCATACACATACAGATACTAAGCATACAAAACCAAACACACACAGATACCTTCTACTCCAACAGAACTCCCACTCAAACTCCCCTGTTTACAGCTCTGTTTGATAGCTCCTGTGCCGCTGCCTGACTGGCTGCTACCTTTATAGGACCCCTAGTCAGTGAAGCCCCACCCCCTAATCAGGGCTCAGCTTCTCTCCCAGCACAAAGCCCCTGCACATACAGATACCACCAATACAAAACCAAACACACACAAGTACCTTCTCCTCCAACAGAACTCCCACACAAACTCCCATGTTTACAGCTCTCTTTGCTAGCTCCTGTGCCGCTGCCTGACTGGCTGCTACCTTTATAGGACCCCTAGCCAGGGAAGCCCCGCCCCCTAATAAGGGCTCATCTTCTCTCCCAGGACAAAGCCCCTACACATACAGATACCACCAATACAAAACCAAACACACACAAATACCTTCTACTCCAACAGAACTCCCACTCAAACTCCCCTGTTTACAGCTCTGTTTGCTAGCTCCTGTGCTGCTGCCTGACTGGCTGCTACCTTTATAGGACCCCTAGTCAGGGAAGGCCGCCCCCTAATCAGGGCTCAGCTTCTGTCCCAGCACAAAGCCCCTACACATACAGATACTACCAAAACAAAACCAAACACACACAAATACCTTCTCCTCCAAGGGAACTCCCACTCAGACTCCCCTGTTTACAGCTCTGTTTGCCAGCTCCTGTGCCACTGCAGCTGTCTGTGCCGCTGCCTGACTGGCTGCTACCTTTATAGGACCCCTAGTCAGTGAAGCCCCGCCCCCTAATCAGGTCTCAGCTTCTCTCCCAGCACAAAGACCCTCCAAGCCTCTACACATACAGATACCACCTATACAAAACCAAACACACACAAATACCTTCTCCTTCAACAGAACTCGCACTCAAACTCCCCTGTTTACAGCTCTGTTTGCTAGCTCCTGTGCTGCTGCAGCTGTCTGTGCCGCTGCCTGACTGGCTGCTACCTTTATAGGACCCCTAGTCAGTCAAGCCCCGCCCCCTAATCAGGCCTCAGATTCTCTCCCAGCACAAAGCCCCTACACATACAGATACCACCAATACAAAACCAAACACACACAAATACCTTCTCCTCCAACAGAACTCCCACTCAAACTCCCCTGTTTACAGCTCTGTTTGCTAGCTCCTGTGCCGCAGCCTGACTGGCTGCTACCTTTATAGGACCCCTAGTCAGGGAAGCCCCGCCCCCTAACCAGGGCTCATCTTCTGTCCCAGCACAAAGCCCCTACACATACAGATACTACCAATACAAAACCAAAGACACACACAAATACCTTCTCCTCCAACAGAACTCCCACTCAAACTCCCCTGTTTACAGCTCTGTTTGCTAGCTCCTGTGCCGCTGCCTGACTGGCTGCTACCTTTATAGGACCCCTAGTCAGGGAAGCCCCGCCCCCTAATCAGGGCTCAGATTCTCTCCCAGCACAAAGCCCCTACACATACAGATACTAACAATACAAAACCAAACACCGACACACACACAAATACCTTCTCCTCCAACGGAACTCCCACTCAAACTCCCCTGTTTACAGCTCTGTTTGCTAGCTCCTGTGCCGCTGCAGCTGTCTGTGCTGCTGCCTGACTTGCTGCTACCTTTATAGGACCCCAGTCAGTGAAGCCCCGCCACCTAATCAGGGCTCATCTTCTCTCCCAGCACAAAGCCCCTCCAAGCCTCTACACATACAGATACCACCAATACAAAACCAAACACACACAAATACCTTCTCCTCCAACAGAACTCCCACTCAAACTCCCCTGTTTACAGCTCTGTTTCCTAGCTCCTGTGCCGCTGCCTGACTGGCTGCTACCTTTATAGGACCCCTAGTCAGGGAAGCCCCGCCCCCTAATCAGGGCTCATCTTCTGTCCCAGCACAAAGCCCCTACACATACAGATACTACCAATACAAAACCAAACACCCACAAATACCTACTCCTCCAACAGACCTCCCACTCAGACTCCCCTGTTTACAGCTCTGTTTGCTAGCTCCTGTGCCGCTGCAGCTGTCTGTGCCGCTGCCTGACTGGCTGCTACCTTTATAGGACCCCTAGTCAGTGAAGCCCCGCCCCCTAATCAGGGCTCAGCTTCTGTCCCAGCACAAAGCCCCTACACACACAGATACTACCAATACAAATCCAAACACACACAAATACCTTCTACTCCAACAGAACTCCCACTCCAACTCCCCTGTTTACAGCTCTGTTTGCTAGCTCCTGTGCCGCTGCAGCTGTCTGTGCCGCTGCCTGACTGGCTGCTACCTTTATAGGACCCCTAGTCAGTGAAGCCCCGCCACCTAATCAGGGCTCAGCTTCTCTCCCAGCACAAAGCCTCTACACATACAGATACCACCAATACAAAACCAAACACACACAAATACCTTCTCCTCCAACAGAACTCCCACTCAAACTCCCCTGTTTACAGCTCTGTTTGCTAGTTCCTGTGCCGCTGCCTGACTGGCTGCTACCTTTATAGGACCCCTAGCCAGGGAAGCCCCGCCCCCTAATCAGGGCTCAGCTTCTCTCCCAGGACAAAGCCCCTACACATACAGATACCACCAATACAAAACCAAACACACACAAATACCTTCTCCTCCAACAGAACTCCCACTCAAACTCCCCTGTTTACAGCTCTGTTTGCTAGCTCCTGTGCCGCTGCCTGACTGGCTGCTACCTTTATAGGACCCCTAGTCAGGGAAGCCCCGCCCCCTAATCAGGGTTCATCTTCTGTCCCAGCACAAAGCCACTACACATACAGATACTACCAATACAAAACCAAAGACACACACAAATACCTCCTCCTCCAACAGAACTCCCACTCAAAGTCCCCTGTTTACAGCTCTGTTTGGTAGCTCCTGTGCCGCTGCCTGACTGGCTGCTACCTTTATAGGACCCCTAGTCAGGGAAGCCCCGCCCCCTAATAAGGGCTCAGCTTCTCTCCCAGGACAAAGCCCCTACACATACAGATACCACCAATACAAAACCAAACACACACAAATACCTTCTCCTCCAACAGAACTCCCAGTCAAACTCCCCTGTTTACAGCTCTGTTTGCGAACTCCTGTGCCGCTGCAGCTGTTTGTGCCGCTGCCTGATTGGCTGCTACCTTTATAGGACCCCTAGTCAGGGAAACCCCGCCCCCTAATCAGGGCTCAGCTTCTCTCCCAGCACAAAGCCCCTGCACATACAGATACCACCAATACAAAACCAAACACACACAAATACCTTCTCCTCCAACAGAACTCCCACTCAAACTCCCCTGTTTACAGCTCTGTTTGATAGCTCCTGTGCCGCTGCCTGACTGGCTGCAACCTTTATAGGACCCCTAGTCAGGGAAGCCCCGCCCCCTAATCAGGGCTCAGCTTCTCTCCCAGCACAAAGCCCATACACATACAGATACTAAGAATACAAAACCAAACACACACAGATACCTTCTACTCCAACAGAACTCCCACTCAAACTCCCCTGTTTACAGCTCTGTTTGCTAGCTCCTGTGCCGCTGTAGCTGTCTGTGCCGCTGCCTGACTGGCTGCTACCTTTCTAGGACTCCTAGTCAGTGAAGCCCCGCCCCCTAATCAGGGCTCAGCTTCTCTCCAGCAAAAAGCCCCTACACATACAGATACCACCAATACAAAACCAAACACACACAAATACCTTCTCCTCCAACAGAACTCCAACTCAAACTCGCCTGTTTACAGCTCTGTTTGCTAGCTCCTGTACCGCTGTAGCTGTCTGTGTCGCTGCCTGACTGGCTGCTCCCTTTATAAGACCCCTGGTCAGTGAAGCCCCGCCCCCTAATCAAGGCTCAGCTTTTCTCCGAGCACAAAGACCCTACACATACAGATACCACCAATACAAAACCAAACACACACAAATACCTTCTCCTCCAACCGAACTCCCACTCAAACTCCCCTGTTTACAGCTCTGTTTGCTAGCTCCTGTGCTGCTGCCTGACTGGCTGCTACCTTTATAGGACCCCTAGTCAGGGAAGCCCCGCCCCCTAATAAGGGCTCAGCTTCTCTCCCAGGACAAAGCCCCTCCACATACAGATACCACCAATACAAAACCAAACACACACAAGTACCTTCTCCTCCAACAGAACTCCCACTCAAACTCCCCTGTTTACAGCTCTGTTTGCTAGCTCCTGTGCCGCTGCCTGACTGGCTGCAACCTTTATAGGACCCCTAGTCAGGGAAGCCCCGCCCCCTAATCAGGGCTCAGCTTCTCTCCCAGCACAAAGCCCCTCCACATACAGATACCACCAATACAAATCCAAACACACACAAATACCTTCTACTCCAACAGAACTCCCACTCCAACTCCCCTGTTTACAGCTCTGTTTGCTAGCTCCTGTGCCGCTGCAGCTGTCTGTGCCGCTGCCTGACTGGCTGCTACCTTTATAGGACCCCTAGTCAGGGAAGCCCCGCCCCCTAATCAGGGCTCAGATTCTCTCCCAGCACAAAGCCCCTGCACATACAGATACCACCAATGCAAAACCAAACACACACAAATACCTTCTCCTCCAACAGAACTCCCAGTCAAACTCCCCTGTTTACAGCTCTGTTTGCGAGCTCCTGTGCCGCTGCAGCTGTTTGTGCCGCTGCCTGATTGGCTGCTACCTTTATAGGACCCCTAGTCAGGGAAACCCCGCCCCCTAATCAGGGCTCAGCTTCTCTCCCAGCACAAAGCCCCTGCACATACAGATACCACCAATACAAAACCAAACACACACAAGTACCTTCTCCTCCAACAGAACTCCCACTCAAACTCCCCTGTTTACAGCTCTGTTTGCTAGCTCCTTTGCCGCTGCAGCTGTCTGTGCCGCTGCCTGACTGGCTGCTACCTTTATAGGACCCCTAGTCAGTGAAGCCCCGCCCCCTAATCTGGGCTCAGCTTCTCTCCCAGCACAAAGCCCCTACACACACAGATACTACCAATACAAAACCAAACACACACAAATGCCTTCTACTCCAACAGAACTCCCACTCAAACTCCCCTGTTTACAGCTCTGTTTGATAGCTCCTGTGCTGCTGCCTGACTGGCTGCAACCTTTATAGGACCCCTAGTCAGGGAAGCCCCGCCCCCTAATCAGGGCTCAGCTTCTCTCCCAGCACAAAGCCCATACACATACAGATACTAAGAATACAAAACCAAACACACACAGATACCTTCTACTCCAACAGAACTCCCACTCAAACTCCCCTGTTTACAGCTCTGTTTGCTAGCTCCTGTGCCGCTGCAGCTGTCTGTGCGGCCGCCTGACTGGCTGATACCTTTCTAGGACCCCTAGTCAGTGAAGCCCCGCCCCGTAATCACGGCTCAGCTTCTCTCCCAGCAAAAAGCCCCTACACATACAGATACCACCAATACAAAACCAAACACACACAAATACCTTCTCCTCCAACCGAACTCCCACTCAAACTCCCCTGTTTACAGCTCTGTTTGCTAGGTCCTGTGCCGCTGCCTGACTGGCTGCTACCTTTCTAGGACTCCTAGTCAGTGAAGCCCCGCCCCCTAATCAGGGCTCAGCTTCTCTCCCAGCAAAAAGCCCCTACACATACAGATACCACCAATACAAAACCAAACACACACAAATACCTTCTCCTCCAACAGAACTCCCACTCAAACTCGCCTGTTTACAGCTCTGTTTGCTAGCTCCTGTACCGCTGTAGCTGTCTGTGCCGCTGCCTGACTGGCTGCTCCCTTTATAAGACCCCTGGTCAGTGAAGCCCCGCCCCCTAATCAAGGCTCAGCTTTTCTCCCAGCACAAAGCCCCTCCACATACAGATACCACCAATACAAAACCAAACACACACAAATACCTTCTCCTCCAACAGAACTCCCACTCAAACTCCCCTGTTTACAGCTCTGTTTGCTAGCTCCTGTGCCGCTGCAGCTGTCTGTGCGGCCGCCTGACTGGCTGATACCTTTCTAGGACTCCTAGTCAGTGAAGCCCCGCCCCCTAATCACGGCTCAGATTCTCTCCCAGCAAAAAGCCCCTACACATACAGATACCACCAATACAAAACCAAACACACACAGATACCTTCTCCTCCAACAGAACTCCCACTCAAACTCGCCTGTTTACAGCTCTGTTTGCTAGCTCCTGTACCGCTGTAGCTGTCTGTGTCGCTGCCTGACTGGCTGCTCCCTTTATAAGACCCCTGGTCAGTGAAGCCCCGCCCCCTAATCAAGGTTCAGCTTTTCTCCCAGCACAAAGACCCTACACATACAGATACTACCAATACAAAACCAAACACACACAGATACCTTCTCCTCGAACAGAACTCCCACTCAAACTCCCCTGTTTACAGCTCTGTTTGCTAGCTCCTGTGCTGCTGCCTGACTGGCTGCTACCTTTATAGGACCCCTAGTCAGGGAAGCCCCGCCCCCTAATCAGGGCTCATCTTCTGTCCCAGCACAAAGCCACTACACATACAGATACTACCAATACAAAACCAAACACCCACAAATACCTTCTCCTCCAACAGAACTCCCACTCAAACTCCCCTGTTTACAGCTCTGTTTGCTAGCTCCTGTGCTGCTGCCTGACTGGCTGCTACCTTTATAGGACCCCTAGTCAGGGAAGCCCCGCCCCCTAATAAGGGCTCAGCTTCTCTCCCAGGACAAAGCCCCTACACATACAGATACCACCAATACTAAACCAAACACACACAAATACCTTCTCCTCCTACAGAACTCCCAGTCAAACTCCCCTGTTTACAGCTCTGTTTGCGAGCTCCTGTGCCGCTGCAGCTGTTTGTGCCGCTGCCTGATTGGCTGCTACCTTTATAGGACCCCTAGTCAGGGAAACCCCGCCCCCTAATCAGGGCTCAGCTTCTCTCCCAGCACAAAGCCCCTGCACATACAGATACCACCAATACAAAACCAAACACACACAAGTACCTTCTCCTCCAACAGAACTCCCACTCAAACTCCCCTGTTTACAGCTCTGTTTGCTAGCTCCTTTGCCGCTGCAGCTGTCTGTGCCGCTGCCTGACTGGCTGCTACCTTTCTAGGACTCCTAGTCAGTGAAGCCCCGCCCCCTAATCAGGGCTCAGCTTCTCTCCCAGCAAAAAGCCCCTACACATACAGATACCACCAATACAAAACCAAACACACACAAATACCTTCTCCTCCAACAGAACTCCCACTCAAACTCGCCTGTTTACAGCTCTGTTTGCTAGCTCCTGTGCCGCTGCAGCTGTCTGTGCCGCTGCCTGAGTGGCTGCTACCTTTATAGGACCCCTAGTCAGTGAAGCCCCGCCCCCTAATCTGGGCTCAGCTTCTGTCCCAGCACAAAGCCCCTACACACACAGATACTACCAATACAAAACCAAACACACACAAATACCTTCTACTCCAACAGAACTCCCACTCAAACTCCCCTGTTTACAGCTCTGTTTGATAGCTCCTGTGCCGCTGCCTGACTGGCTGCAACCTTTATAGGACCCCTACTCAGGGAAGCCCCGCCCCCTAATCAGGGCTCAGCTTCTCTCCCAGCACAAAGCCCATACACATACAGATACTAAGAATACAAAACCAAACACACACAGATACCTTCTACTCCAACAGAACTCCCACTCAAACTCCCCTGTTTACAGCTCTGTTTGATAGCTCCTGTGCCGCTGCCTGACTGGCTGCAACCTTTATAGGACCCCTAGTCAGTGAAGCCCCGCCCCCTAATCAGGGCTCAGCTTCTCTCCCAGCACAAAGCCCATACACATACAGATACTAAGAATACAAAACCAAACACACACAGATACCTTCTACTCCAACAGAACTCCCACTCAAACTCCCCTGTTTACAGCTCTGTTTGCTAGCTCCTGTGCCGCTGCAGCTGTCTGTGCGGCCGCCTGACTGGCTGATACCTTTCTAGGACCCCTAGTCAGTGAAGCCCCGCCCCCTAATCACGGCTCAGATTCTCTCCCAGCAAAAAGCCCCTACACATACAGATACCACCAATACAAAACCAAACACACACAGATACCTTCTCCTCCATCAGAACTCCCACTCAAACTCGCCTGTTTACAGCTCTGTTTGCTAGCTCCTGTACCGCTGTAGCTGTCTGTGTCGCTGCCTGACTGGCTGCTCCCTTTATAAGACCCCTGGTCAGTGAAGCCCCGCCCCCTAATCAAGGCTCAGCTTTTCTCCCAGCACAAAGACCCTACACATACAGATACTACCAATACAAAACCAAACACACACAGATACCTTCTCCTCGAACAGAACTCCCACTCAAACTCCCCTGTTTACAGCTCTGTTTGCGAGCTCCTGTGCCGCTGCAGCTGTCTGTGCCGCTGCCTGATTGGCTGCTACCTTTATAGGACCCCTAGTCAGGGAAGCCCCGCCCCCTAATCAGGGCTCAGCTTCTCTCCCAGCACAAAGCCCCTCCACATACAGATACCACCAATACAAAACCAAACACACACAAATACCTTCTACTCCAACAGAACTCCCACTCAAACTCCCCTGTTTACAGCTCTGTTTGCTAGCTCCTGTGCCGCTGCAGCGGTCTGTGCGGCCGCCTGACTGGCTGATACCTTTCTAGGACCCCTAGTCAGTGAAGCCCCGCCCCTAATCAGGGCTCAGATTCTCTCCCAGCACAAAGCCTCTGCACATACAGATACTACCAATACAAAACCAAACACACACAAATACCTTCTCCTCGAACAGAACTCCCACTCAAACTCGCCTGTTTACAGCTCTGTTTGCTAGCTCCTGTACCGCTGTAGCTCTCTGTGTCGCTGCCTGACTGGCTGCTCCCTTTATAAGACCCCTGGTCAGTGAAGCCCCGCCCCCTAATCAGGGCTCAGCTTCTCTCCCAGCACAAAGCCTCTACACATACAGATACTACCAATACAAAACAAAACACACACAAATACCTTCTCCTCCAACAGAACTCCCACTCAAACTCCCCTGTTTACAGCTCTGTTTGCTAGCTCCTGTGCCGCTGCAGCTGTCTGTGCCGCTGCCTGACTGGCTGATACCTTTATAGGACCCCTAGTCAGTGAAGCCCCGCCCCCAAGCAGGGCTCAGCTTCTGTCCCAGCACAAAGCCCCTACACACACAGATACTACCAATACAAAACCAAACACACACAAATACCTTCTACTCCAACAGAACTCCCACTCAAACTCCCCTGTTTACAGCTCTGTTTGATAGCTCCTATGCCGCTGCCTGACTGGCTGCAACCTTTATAGGACCCCTAGTCAGTGAAGCCCCGCCCCCTAATCAGGGCTCAGCTTCTCTCCCAGCACAAAGCCCATACACATACAGATACTAAGCATACAAAACCAAACACACACAGATACCTTCTACTCCAACAGAACTCCCACTCAAACTCCCCTGTTTACAGCTCTGTTTGATAGCTCCTGTGCCGCTGCCTGACTGGCTGCTACCTTTATAGGACCCCTAGTCAGTGAAGCCCCACCCCCTAATCAGGGCTCAGCTTCTCTCCCAGCACAAAGCCCCTGCACATACAGATACCACCAATACAAAACCAAACACACACAAGTACCTTCTCCTCCAACAGAACTCCCACACAAACTCCCATGTTTACAGCTCTCTTTGCTAGCTCCTGTGCCGCTGCCTGACTGGCTGCTACCTTTATAGGACCCCTAGCCAGGGAAGCCCCGCCCCCTAATAAGGGCTCATCTTCTCTCCCAGGACAAAGCCCCTACACATACAGATACCACCAATACAAAACCAAACACACACAAATACCTTCTACTCCAACAGAACTCCCACTCAAACTCCCCTGTTTACAGCTCTGTTTGCTAGCTCCTGTGCTGCTGCCTGACTGGCTGCTACCTTTATAGGACCCCTAGTCAGGGAAGGCCGCCCCCTAATCAGGGCTCAGCTTCTGTCCCAGCACAAAGCCCCTACACATACAGATACTACCAAAACAAAACCAAACACACACAAATACCTTCTCCTCCAAGGGAACTCCCACTCAGACTCCCCTGTTTACAGCTCTGTTTGCCAGCTCCTGTGCCACTGCAGCTGTCTGTGCCGCTGCCTGACTGGCTGCTACCTTTATAGGACCCCTAGTCAGTGAAGCCCCGCCCCCTAATCAGGTCTCAGCTTCTCTCCCAGCACAAAGACCCTCCAAGCCTCTACACATACAGATACCACCTATACAAAACCAAACACACACAAATACCTTCTCCTTCAACAGAACTCGCACTCAAACTCCCCTGTTTACAGCTCTGTTTGCTAGCTCCTGTGCTGCTGCAGCTGTCTGTGCCGCTGCCTGACTGGCTGCTACCTTTATAGGACCCCTAGTCAGTCAAGCCCCGCCCCCTAATCAGGCCTCAGATTCTCTCCCAGCACAAAGCCCCTACACATACAGATACCACCAATACAAAACCAAACACACACAAATACCTTCTCCTCCAACAGAACTCCCACTCAAACTCCCCTGTTTACAGCTCTGTTTGCTAGCTCCTGTGCCGCAGCCTGACTGGCTGCTACCTTTATAGGACCCCTAGTCAGGGAAGCCCCGCCCCCTAACCAGGGCTCATCTTCTGTCCCAGCACAAAGCCCCTACACATACAGATACTACCAATACAAAACCAAAGACACACACAAATACCTTCTCCTCCAACAGAACTCCCACTCAAACTCCCCTGTTTACAGCTCTGTTTGCTAGCTCCTGTGCCGCTGCCTGACTGGCTGCTACCTTTATAGGACCCCTAGTCAGGGAAGCCCCGCCCCCTAATCAGGGCTCAGATTCTCTCCCAGCACAAAGCCCCTACACATACAGATACTAACAATACAAAACCAAACACCGACACACACACAAATACCTTCTCCTCCAACGGAACTCCCACTCAAACTCCCCTGTTTACAGCTCTGTTTGCTAGCTCCTGTGCCGCTGCAGCTGTCTGTGCTGCTGCCTGACTTGCTGCTACCTTTATAGGACCCCAGTCAGTGAAGCCCCGCCACCTAATCAGGGCTCATCTTCTCTCCCAGCACAAAGCCCCTCCAAGCCTCTACACATACAGATACCACCAATACAAAACCAAACACACACAAATACCTTCTCCTCCAACAGAACTCCCACTCAAACTCCCCTGTTTACAGCTCTGTTTCCTAGCTCCTGTGCCGCTGCCTGACTGGCTGCTACCTTTATAGGACCCCTAGTCAGGGAAGCCCCGCCCCCTAATCAGGGCTCATCTTCTGTCCCAGCACAAAGCCCCTACACATACAGATACTACCAATACAAAACCAAACACCCACAAATACCTACTCCTCCAACAGACCTCCCACTCAGACTCCCCTGTTTACAGCTCTGTTTGCTAGCTCCTGTGCCGCTGCAGCTGTCTGTGCCGCTGCCTGACTGGCTGCTACCTTTATAGGACCCCTAGTCAGTGAAGCCCCGCCCCCTAATCAGGGCTCAGCTTCTGTCCCAGCACAAAGCCCCTACACACACAGATACTACCAATACAAATCCAAACACACACAAATACCTTCTACTCCAACAGAACTCCCACTCCAACTCCCCTGTTTACAGCTCTGTTTGCTAGCTCCTGTGCCGCTGCAGCTGTCTGTGCCGCTGCCTGACTGGCTGCTACCTTTATAGGACCCCTAGTCAGTGAAGCCCCGCCACCTAATCAGGGCTCAGCTTCTCTCCCAGCACAAAGCCTCTACACATACAGATACCACCAATACAAAACCAAACACACACAAATACCTTCTCCTCCAACAGAACTCCCACTCAAACTCCCCTGTTTACAGCTCTGTTTGCTAGTTCCTGTGCCGCTGCCTGACTGGCTGCTACCTTTATAGGACCCCTAGCCAGGGAAGCCCCGCCCCCTAATCAGGGCTCAGCTTCTCTCCCAGGACAAAGCCCCTACACATACAGATACCACCAATACAAAACCAAACACACACAAATACCTTCTCCTCCAACAGAACTCCCACTCAAACTCCCCTGTTTACAGCTCTGTTTGCTAGCTCCTGTGCCGCTGCCTGACTGGCTGCTACCTTTATAGGACCCCTAGTCAGGGAAGCCCCGCCCCCTAATCAGGGTTCATCTTCTGTCCCAGCACAAAGCCACTACACATACAGATACTACCAATACAAAACCAAAGACACACACAAATACCTCCTCCTCCAACAGAACTCCCACTCAAAGTCCCCTGTTTACAGCTCTGTTTGGTAGCTCCTGTGCCGCTGCCTGACTGGCTGCTACCTTTATAGGACCCCTAGTCAGGGAAGCCCCGCCCCCTAATAAGGGCTCAGCTTCTCTCCCAGGACAAAGCCCCTACACATACAGATACCACCAATACAAAACCAAACACACACAAATACCTTCTCCTCCAACAGAACTCCCAGTCAAACTCCCCTGTTTACAGCTCTGTTTGCGAACTCCTGTGCCGCTGCAGCTGTTTGTGCCGCTGCCTGATTGGCTGCTACCTTTATAGGACCCCTAGTCAGGGAAACCCCGCCCCCTAATCAGGGCTCAGCTTCTCTCCCAGCACAAAGCCCCTGCACATACAGATACCACCAATACAAAACCAAACACACACAAGTACCTTCTACTCCAACAGAACTCCCACTCAAACTCCCCTGTTTACAGCTCTGTTTGATAGCTCCTGTGCCGCTGCCTGACTGGCTGCAACCTTTATAGGACCCCTAGTCAGGGAAGCCCCGCCCCCTAATCAGGGCTCAGCTTCTCTCCCAGCACAAAGCCCATACACATACAGATACTAAGAATACAAAACCAAACACACACAGATACCTTCTACTCCAACAGAACTCCCACTCAAACTCCCCTGTTTACAGCTCTGTTTGCTAGCTCCTGTGCCGCTGTAGCTGTCTGTGCCGCTGCCTGACTGGCTGCTACCTTTCTAGGACTCCTAGTCAGTGAAGCCCCGCCCCCTAATCAGGGCTCAGCTTCTCTCCAGCAAAAAGCCCCTACACATACAGATACCACCAATACAAAACCAAACACACACAAATACCTTCTCCTCCAACAGAACTCCAACTCAAACTCGCCTGTTTACAGCTCTGTTTGCTAGCTCCTGTACCGCTGTAGCTGTCTGTGTCGCTGCCTGACTGGCTGCTCCCTTTATAAGACCCCTGGTCAGTGAAGCCCCGCCCCCTAATCAAGGCTCAGCTTTTCTCCGAGCACAAAGACCCTACACATACAGATACCACCAATACAAAACCAAACACACACAAATACCTTCTCCTCCAACCGAACTCCCACTCAAACTCCCCTGTTTACAGCTCTGTTTGCTAGCTCCTGTGCTGCTGCCTGACTGGCTGCTACCTTTATAGGACCCCTAGTCAGGGAAGCCCCGCCCCCTAATAAGGGCTCAGCTTCTCTCCCAGGACAAAGCCCCTCCACATACAGATACCACCAATACAAAACCAAACACACACAAGTACCTTCTCCTCCAACAGAACTCCCACTCAAACTCCCCTGTTTACAGCTCTGTTTGCTAGCTCCTGTGCCGCTGCCTGACTGGCTGCAACCTTTATAGGACCCCTAGTCAGGGAAGCCCCGCCCCCTAATCAGGGCTCAGCTTCTCTCCCAGCACAAAGCCCCTCCACATACAGATACCACCAATACAAATCCAAACACACACAAATACCTTCTACTCCAACAGAACTCCCACTCCAACTCCCCTGTTTACAGCTCTGTTTGCTAGCTCCTGTGCCGCTGCAGCTGTCTGTGCCGCTGCCTGACTGGCTGCTACCTTTATAGGACCCCTAGTCAGGGAAGCCCCGCCCCCTAATCAGGGCTCAGATTCTCTCCCAGCACAAAGCCCCTGCACATACAGATACCACCAATGCAAAACCAAACACACACAAATACCTTCTCCTCCAACAGAACTCCCAGTCAAACTCCCCTGTTTACAGCTCTGTTTGCGAGCTCCTGTGCCGCTGCAGCTGTTTGTGCCGCTGCCTGATTGGCTGCTACCTTTATAGGACCCCTAGTCAGGGAAACCCCGCCCCCTAATCAGGGCTCAGCTTCTCTCCCAGCACAAAGCCCCTGCACATACAGATACCACCAATACAAAACCAAACACACACAAGTACCTTCTCCTCCAACAGAACTCCCACTCAAACTCCCCTGTTTACAGCTCTGTTTGCTAGCTCCTTTGCCGCTGCAGCTGTCTGTGCCGCTGCCTGACTGGCTGCTACCTTTATAGGACCCCTAGTCAGTGAAGCCCCGCCCCCTAATCTGGGCTCAGCTTCTCTCCCAGCACAAAGCCCCTACACACACAGATACTACCAATACAAAACCAAACACACACAAATGCCTTCTACTCCAACAGAACTCCCACTCAAACTCCCCTGTTTACAGCTCTGTTTGATAGCTCCTGTGCTGCTGCCTGACTGGCTGCAACCTTTATAGGACCCCTAGTCAGGGAAGCCCCGCCCCCTAATCAGGGCTCAGCTTCTCTCCCAGCACAAAGCCCATACACATACAGATACTAAGAATACAAAACCAAACACACACAGATACCTTCTACTCCAACAGAACTCCCACTCAAACTCCCCTGTTTACAGCTCTGTTTGCTAGCTCCTGTGCCGCTGCAGCTGTCTGTGCGGCCGCCTGACTGGCTGATACCTTTCTAGGACCCCTAGTCAGTGAAGCCCCGCCCCGTAATCACGGCTCAGCTTCTCTCCCAGCAAAAAGCCCCTACACATACAGATACCACCAATACAAAACCAAACACACACAAATACCTTCTCCTCCAACCGAACTCCCACTCAAACTCCCCTGTTTACAGCTCTGTTTGCTAGGTCCTGTGCCGCTGCCTGACTGGCTGCTACCTTTCTAGGACTCCTAGTCAGTGAAGCCCCGCCCCCTAATCAGGGCTCAGCTTCTCTCCCAGCAAAAAGCCCCTACACATACAGATACCACCAATACAAAACCAAACACACACAAATACCTTCTCCTCCAACAGAACTCCCACTCAAACTCGCCTGTTTACAGCTCTGTTTGCTAGCTCCTGTACCGCTGTAGCTGTCTGTGCCGCTGCCTGACTGGCTGCTCCCTTTATAAGACCCCTGGTCAGTGAAGCCCCGCCCCCTAATCAAGGCTCAGCTTTTCTCCCAGCACAAAGCCCCTCCACATACAGATACCACCAATACAAAACCAAACACACACAAATACCTTCTCCTCCAACAGAACTCCCACTCAAACTCCCCTGTTTACAGCTCTGTTTGCTAGCTCCTGTGCCGCTGCAGCTGTCTGTGCGGCCGCCTGACTGGCTGATACCTTTCTAGGACTCCTAGTCAGTGAAGCCCCGCCCCCTAATCACGGCTCAGATTCTCTCCCAGCAAAAAGCCCCTACACATACAGATACCACCAATACAAAACCAAACACACACAGATACCTTCTCCTCCAACAGAACTCCCACTCAAACTCGCCTGTTTACAGCTCTGTTTGCTAGCTCCTGTACCGCTGTAGCTGTCTGTGTCGCTGCCTGACTGGCTGCTCCCTTTATAAGACCCCTGGTCAGTGAAGCCCCGCCCCCTAATCAAGGTTCAGCTTTTCTCCCAGCACAAAGACCCTACACATACAGATACTACCAATACAAAACCAAACACACACAGATACCTTCTCCTCGAACAGAACTCCCACTCAAACTCCCCTGTTTACAGCTCTGTTTGCTAGCTCCTGTGCTGCTGCCTGACTGGCTGCTACCTTTATAGGACCCCTAGTCAGGGAAGCCCCGCCCCCTAATCAGGGCTCATCTTCTGTCCCAGCACAAAGCCACTACACATACAGATACCACCAATACAAAACCAAACACACACAAATACCTTCTCCTCCTACAGAACTCCCAGTCAAACTCCCCTGTTTACAGCTCTGTTTGCGAGCTCCTGTGCCGCTGCAGCTGTTTGTGCCGCTGCCTGATTGGCTGCTACCTTTATAGGACCCCTAGTCAGGGAAACCCCGCCCCCTAATCAGGGCTCAGCTTCTCTCCCAGCACAAAGCCCCTGCACATACAGATACCACCAATACAAAACCAAACACACACAAGTACCTTCTCCTCCAACAGAACTCCCACTCAAACTCCCCTGTTTACAGCTCTGTTTGCTAGCTCCTTTGCCGCTGCAGCTGTCTGTGCCGCTGCCTGACTGGCTGCTACCTTTCTAGGACTCCTAGTCAGTGAAGCCCCGCCCCCTAATCAGGGCTCAGCTTCTCTCCCAGCAAAAAGCCCCTACACATACAGATACCACCAATACAAAACCAAACACACACAAATACCTTCTCCTCCAACAGAACTCCCACTCAAACTCGCCTGTTTACAGCTCTGTTTGCTAGCTCCTGTGCCGCTGCAGCTGTCTGTGCCGCTGCCTGAGTGGCTGCTACCTTTATAGGACCCCTAGTCAGTGAAGCCCCGCCCCCTAATCTGGGCTCAGCTTCTGTCCCAGCACAAAGCCCCTACACACACAGATACTACCAATACAAAACCAAACACACACAAATACCTTCTACTCCAACAGAACTCCCACTCAAACTCCCCTGTTTACAGCTCTGTTTGATAGCTCCTGTGCCGCTGCCTGACTGGCTGCAACCTTTATAGGACCCCTACTCAGGGAAGCCCCGCCCCCTAATCAGGGCTCAGCTTCTCTCCCAGCACAAAGCCCATACACATACAGATACTAAGAATACAAAACCAAACACACACAGATACCTTCTACTCCAACAGAACTCCCACTCAAACTCCCCTGTTTACAGCTCTGTTTGATAGCTCCTGTGCCGCTGCCTGACTGGCTGCAACCTTTATAGGACCCCTAGTCAGTGAAGCCCCGCCCCCTAATCAGGGCTCAGCTTCTCTCCCAGCACAAAGCCCATACACATACAGATACTAAGAATACAAAACCAAACACACACAGATACCTTCTACTCCAACAGAACTCCCACTCAAACTCCCCTGTTTACAGCTCTGTTTGCTAGCTCCTGTGCCGCTGCAGCTGTCTGTGCGGCCGCCTGACTGGCTGATACCTTTCTAGGACCCCTAGTCAGTGAAGCCCCGCCCCCTAATCACGGCTCAGATTCTCTCCCAGCAAAAAGCCCCTACACATACAGATACCACCAATACAAAACCAAACACACACAGATACCTTCTCCTCCATCAGAACTCCCACTCAAACTCGCCTGTTTACAGCTCTGTTTGCTAGCTCCTGTACCGCTGTAGCTGTCTGTGTCGCTGCCTGACTGGCTGCTCCCTTTATAAGACCCCTGGTCAGTGAAGCCCCGCCCCCTAATCAAGGCTCAGCTTTTCTCCCAGCACAAAGACCCTACACATACAGATACTACCAATACAAAACCAAACACACACAGATACCTTCTCCTCGAACAGAACTCCCACTCAAACTCCCCTGTTTACAGCTCTGTTTGCGAGCTCCTGTGCCGCTGCAGCTGTCTGTGCCGCTGCCTGATTGGCTGCTACCTTTATAGGACCCCTAGTCAGGGAAGCCCCGCCCCCTAATCAGGGCTCAGCTTCTCTCCCAGCACAAAGCCCCTCCACATACAGATACCACCAATACAAAACCAAACACACACAAATACCTTCTACTCCAACAGAACTCCCACTCAAACTCCCCTGTTTACAGCTCTGTTTGCTAGCTCCTGTGCCGCTGCAGCTGTCTGTGCGGCCGCCTGACTGGCTGATACCTTTCTAGGACCCCTAGTCAGTGAAGCCCCGCCCCTAATCAGGGCTCAGATTCTCTCCCAGCACAAAGCCTCTGCACATACAGATACTACCAATACAAAACCAAACACACACAAATACCTTCTCCTCGAACAGAACTCCCACTCAAACTCGCCTGTTTACAGCTCTGTTTGCTAGCTCCTGTACCGCTGTAGCTCTCTGTGTCGCTGCCTGACTGGCTGCTCCCTTTATAAGACCCCTGGTCAGTGAAGCCCCGCCCCCTAATCAGGGCTCAGCTTCTCTCCCAGCACAAAGCCTCTACACATACAGATACTACCAATACAAAACAAAACACACACAAATACCTTCTCCTCCAACAGAACTCCCACTCAAACTCCCCTGTTTACAGCTCTGTTTGCTAGCTCCTGTGCTGCTGCAGATGTCTGTGCCCCTGCCTGACTGGCTGCTCCCTTTATAGGACCCCTAGTCAGTGAAGCCCCGCCCCCTAATCAGGGCTCAGCTTTTCTCCCAGCACAAAGACCCTACACATACAGATACTACCAATACAAAACCAAACACACACAAATACCTTCTCTTCCAACAGAACTCCCACTCAAACTCCCCTGTTTACAGCTCTGTTTGCTAGCTCCTGTGCCGCTGCCTGACTGGCTGCTACCTTTATAGGACCCCTAGTCAGTGAAGCCCCGCCCCCTAATCAAGGCCCAGCTTCGCTCCCAGCACAAAGCCCGTCCAAGCCTCTACACATACAGATACTACCAATACAAAACCAAACACACAGACAAATACCTTCTCCTCCAACAGAACTCCCACTCAAACTCCCTTGTTTACAGCTCTGTTTGCTAGCTCCTGTACCGCTGCAGTTGTCTGTGTCGCTGCCTGACTGGCTGCTCCCTTTATAGGACCCCTCGTCAGTGAAGCCCCGCCCCCTAATCAGGGCTCAGCTTCTCTCCCAGCACAAAGCCCCTCCAAGCCTCTACACATACAGATACCACCAATACAAAACCAGACACACACAAATACCTTCTCCTCCAACAGAACTCCCACTCAAACTCCCCTGTTTACAGCTCTGTTTGCTAGCTCCTGTGCTGCTGCAGCTGTCTGTGCCCCTGCCTGACTGGCTGCTCCCTTTATAGGACCCCTAGTCAGTGAAGCCCCGCCCCCTAATCAGGGCTCAGCTTTTCTCCCAGCACAAAGACCCTACACATACAGATACTACCAATACAAAACCAAACACACACGAATACCTTCTCCTCCAACAGAACTCCCACTCAAACTCCCCTGTTTACAGCTCTGTTTGCTAGCTCCTGTGCTGCTGCAGCTGTCTGTGCCCCTGCCTGACTGTCTGCTCCCTTTATAGGACCCCTAGTCAGTGAAGCCCCGCCCCCTAATCAGGGCTCAGCTTTTCTCCCAGCACAAAGACCCTACACATACAGATACTACCAATACAAAACCAAACACACACAAATACCTTCTCCTCCAACAGAACTCCCACTCAAACTCCCCTGTTTACAGCTCTGTTTGCTAGTTCCTGTGCCGCTGCCTGACTGGCTGCTACCTTTATAGGACCCCTAGCCAGGGAAGCCCCGCCCCCTAATCAGGGCTCATCTTCTGTCCCAGCACAAAGCCACTACACATACAGATACTACCAATACAAAACCAAAGACACACACAAATACCTCCTCCTCCAACAGAACTCCCACTCAAAGTCCCCTGTTTACAGCTCTGTTTGCTAGCTCCTGTGCCGCTGCCTGACTGGCTGCTACCTTTCTAGGACTCCTAGTCAGTGAAGCCCCGCCCCCTAATCAGGGCTCAGCTTCTCTCCCAGCAAAAAGCCCCTACACATACAGATACCACCAATACAAAACCAAACACACACAAATACCGTCTCCTCCAACAGAACTCCCACTCAAACTCCCCTGTTTACAGCTCTGTTTGCGAGCTCCTGTGCCGCTGCAGCTGTCTGTGCCGCTGCCTGATTGGCTGCTACCTTTTTAGGACCCCTAGTCAGGGAAACCCCGCCCCCTAATCAGGGCTCAGCTTCTCTCCCAGCACAAAGCCCCTACACACACAGATACTACCAATACAAAACCAAACACACACAAATGCCTTCTACTCCAACAGAACTCCCACTCAAACTCCCCTGTTTACAGCTCTGTTTGATAGCTCCTGTGCCGCTGCCTGACTGGCTGCAACCTTTATAGGACCCCTAGCAGTGAAGCCCCGCCCCCTAATCAGGGCTCAGCTTCTCTCCCAGCACAAAGCCCATACACATACAGATACTAAGAATACAAAACCAAACACACACAGATACCTTCTACTCCAACCGAACTCCCACTCAAACTCCCCTGTTTACAGCTCTGTTTGCTAGCTCCTGTGCCGCTGCCTGACTGGCTGCTACCTTTCTAGGACTCCTAGTCAGTGAAGCCCCGCCCCCTAATCAGGGCTCAGCTTCTCTCCCAGCAAAAAGCCCCTACACATACAGATACCACCAATACAAAACCAAACACACACAAGTACCTTCTCCTCCAACAGAACTCCCACTCAAACTCGCCTGTTTACAGCTCTGTTTGCTAGCTCCTGTACCGCTGTAGCTGTCTGTGTCGCTGCCTGAGTGGCTGCTACCTTTATAAGACCCCTAGTCAGTGAAGCCCCGCCCCCTAATCTGGGCTCAGCTTCTGTCCCAGCACAAAGCCCCTACACACACAGATACTACCAATACAAAACCAAACACACACAAATGCCTTCTACTCCAACAGAACTCCCACTCAAACTCCCCTGTTTACAGCTCTGTTTGATAGCTCCTGTGCCGCTGCCTGACTGGCTGCAACCTTTATAGCACCCCTAGTCAGGGAAGCCCCGCCCCCTAATCAGGGCTCAGCTTCGCTCCCAGCACAAAGCCCATACACATACAGATACTAAGAATACAAAACCAAACACACACAGATACCTTCTACTCCAACACAACTCCCACTCAAACTCCCCTGTTTACCGCTCTGTTTGCTAGCTCCTGTGCCGCTGCAGCTGTCTGTGCGGCCGCCTGACTGGCTGATACCTTTCTAGGACCCCTAGTCAGTGAAGCCCCGCCCCGTAATCACGGCTCAGCTTCTCTCCCAGCAAAAAGCCCCTACACATACAGATACCACCAATACAAAACCAAACACACACAAATACCTTCTCCTCCAACCGAACTCCCACTCAAACTCCCCTGTTTACAGCTCTGTTTGCTAGCTCCTGTGCCGCTGCCTGACTGGCTGCTACCTTTCTAGGACTCCTAGTCAGTGAAGCCCCGCCCCCTAATCAGGGCTCAGCTTCTCTCCCAGCAAAAAGCCCCTACACATACAGATACCACCAATACAAAACCAAACACACACAAATACCTTCTACTCCAACAGAACTCCCACTCAAACTCCCCTGTTTACAGCTCTGTTTGCTAGCTCCTGTGCCGCTGCAGCTGTCTGTGCCGCTGCCTGAGTGGCTGCTACCTTTATAGGACCCCTAGTCAGTGAAGCCCCGCCCCCTAAAATGGGCTCAGCTTCTGTCCCAGCACAAAGCCCCTACACACACAGATACTACCGATACAAAACCAAACACACAGAAATACCTTCTACTCCAACAGAACTCCCACTCAAACTCCCCTGTTTACAGCTCTGTTTGATAGCTCCTGTGCCGCTGCCTGACTGGCTGCAACCTTTATAGGACCCCTAGTCAGTGAAGCCCCGCCCCCTAATCAGGGCTCAGCTTCTCTCCCAGCACAAAGCCCATACACATACAGATACTAAGAATACAAAACCAAACACACACAGATACCTTCTACTCCAACAGAACTCCCACTCAAACTCCCCTGTTTACAGCTCTGTTTGCTAGCTCCTGTGCCGCTGCAGCTGTCTGTGCGGCCGCCTGACTGGCTGATACCTTTCTAGGACCCCTAGTCAGTGAAGCCCCGCCCCCTAATCACGGCTCAGATTCTCTCCCAGCAAAAAGCCCCTACACATACAGATACCACCAATACAAAACCAAACACACACAGATACCTTCTCCTCCAACAGAACTCCCACTCAAACTCGCCTGTTTACAGCTCTGTTTGCTAGCTCCTGTACCGCTGTAGCTGTCTGTGTCGCTGCCTGACTGGCTGCTCCCTTTATAAGACCCCTGGTCAGTGAAGCCCCGCCCCCTAATCAAGGCTCATCTTTTCTCCCAGCACAAAGACCCTACACATACAGATACTACCAATACAAAACCAAACACACACAGATACCTTCTCCTCGAACAGAACTCCCACTCAAACTCCCCTGTTTACAGCTCTGTTTGCTAGCTCCTGTGCTGCTGCCTGACTGGCTGCTACCTTTATAGGACCCCTAGTCAGGGAAGCCCCGCCCCCTAATCAGGGCTCAGATTCTCTCCCAGCACAAAGCCCCTCCACATACAGATACTACCAATACAAAACCAAACACCCACAAATACCTTCTCCTCCAACAGAACTCCCACTCAAACTCCCCTGTTTACAGCTCTGTTTGCTAGCTCCTGTGCTGCTGCCTGACTGGCTGCTACCTTTATAGGACCCCTAGTCAGGGAAGCCCCGCCCCCTAATAAGGGCTCAGCTTCTCTCCCAGGACAAAGCCCCTACACATACAGATACCACCAATACAAAACCAAACACACACAAATACCTTTTCCTCCTATAGAACTCCCAGTCAAACTCCCCTGTTTACAGCTCTGTTTGCGAGCTCCTGTGCCGCTGCAGCTGTTTGTGCCGCTGCCTGATTGGCTGCTACCTTTATAGGACCCCTAGTCAGGGAAACCCCGCCCCCTAATCAGGGCTCAGCTTCTCTCCCAGCACAAAGCCCCTGCACATACAGATACCACCAATACAAAACCAAACACACACAAGTACCTTCTCCTCCAACAGAACTCCCACTCAAACTCCCCTGTTTACAGCTCTGTTTGCTAGCTCCTTTGCCGCTGCAGCTGTCTGTGCCGCTGCCTGACTGGCTGCTACCTTTATAGGACCCCTAGTCAGTGAAGCCCCGCCCCCTAATCTGGGCTCAGCTTCTCTCCCAGCACAAAGCCCCTACACACACAGATACTACCAATACAAAACCAAACACACACAAATGCCTTCTACTCCAACAGAACTCCCACTCAAACTCCCCTGTTTACAGCTCTGTTTGATAGCTCCTGTGCCGCTGCCTGACTGGCTGCAACCTTTATAGAACCCCTAGTCAGGGAAGCCCCGCCCCCTAATCAGGGCTCAGCTTCTCTCCCAGCACAAAGCCCCTACACATACAGATACCACCAATACAAAACCAAACACACACAGATACCTTCTACTCCAACAGAACTCCCACTCAAACTCCCCTGTTTACAGCTCTGTTTGCTAGCTCCTGTGCCTCTGCAGCTGTCTGTGCGGCCGCCTGACTGGCTGATACCTTTCTAGGACCCCTAGTCAGTGAAGCCCCGCCCCGTAATCACGGCTCAGCTTCTCTCCCAGCAAAAAGCCCCTACACATACAGATACCACCAATACAAAACCAAACACACACAAATACCTTCTCCTCCAACCGAACTCCCACTCAAACTCCCCTGTTTACAGCTCTGTTTGCTAGCTCCTGTACCGCTGTAGCTGTCTGTGTCGCTGCCTGACTGGCTGCTCCCTTTATAAGACCCCTGGTCAGTGAAGCCCCGCCCCCTAATCAAGGCTCAGCTTTTCTCCCAGCACAAAGACCCTACACATACAGATACTACCAATACAAAACCAAACACACACAGATACCTTCTCCTCGAACAGAACTCCCACTCAAACTCCCCTGTTTACAGCTCTGTTTGCGAGCTCCTGTGCCGCTGCAGCTGTCTGTGCCGCTGCCTGATTGGCTGCTACCTTTATAGGACCCCTAGTCAGGGAAGCCCCGCCCCCTAATCAGGGCTCAGCTTCTCTCCCAGCACAAAGCCCCTCCACATACAGATACCACCAATACAAAACCAAACACACACAAATACCTTCTACTCCAACAGAACTCCCACTCAAACTCCCCTGTTTACAGCTCTGTTTGCTAGCTCCTGTGCCGCTGCAGCTGTCTGTGCGGCCGCCTGACTGGCTGATACCTTTCTAGGACCCCTAGTCAGTGAAGCCCCGCCCCTAATCAGGGCTCAGATTCTCTCCCAGCACAAAGCCTCTGCACATACAGATACTACCAATACAAAACCAAACACACACAAATACCTTCTCCTCGAACAGAACTCCCACTCAAACTCGCCTGTTTACAGCTCTGTTTGCTAGCTCCTGTACCGCTGTAGCTCTCTGTGTCGCTGCCTGACTGGCTGCTCCCTTTATAAGACCCCTGGTCAGTGAAGCCCCGCCCCCTAATCAGGGCTCAGCTTCTCTCCCAGCACAAAGCCTCTACACATACAGATACTACCAATACAAAACAAAACACACACAAATACCTTCTCCTCCAACAGAACTCCCACTCAAACTCCCCTGTTTACAGCTCTGTTTGCTAGCTCCTGTGCTGCTGCAGCTGTCTGTGCCCCTGCCTGACTGGCTGCTCCCTTTATAGGACCCCTAGTCAGTGAAGCCCCGCCCCCTAATCAGGGCTCAGCTTTTCTCCCAGCACAAAGACCCTACACATACAGATACTACCAATAGAAAACCAAACACACACAAATACCTTCTCTTCCAACAGAACTCCCACTCAAACTCCCCTGTTTACAGCTCTGTTTGCTAGCTCCTGTGCTGCTGCAGCTGTCTGTGCCCCTGCCTGACTGTCTGCTCCCTTTATAGGACCCCTAGTCAGTGAAGCCCCGCCCCCTAATCAGGGCTCAGCTTTTCTCCCAGCACAAAGACCCTACACATACAGATACTACCAATACAAAACCAAACACACACAAATACCTTCTCCTCCAACAGAACTCCCACTCAAACTCCCCTGTTTACAGCTCTGTTTGCTAGTTCCTGTGCCGCTGCCTGACTGGCTGCTACCTTTATAGGACCCCTAGCCAGGGAAGCCCCGCCCCCTAATCAGGGCTCAGCTTCTCTCCCAGGACAAAGCCCCTACACATACAGATACCACCAATACAAAACCATACACACACAAATACCTTCTCCTCCAACAGAACTCCCACTCAAACTCCCCTGTTTACAGCTCTGTTTGCTAGCTCCTGTGCCGCTGCCTGACTGGCTGCTACCTTTATAGGACCCCTAGTCAGGGAAGCCCCGCCCCCTAATCAGGGCTCATCTTCTGTCCCAGCACAAAGCCACTACACATACAGATACTACCAATACAAAACCAAAGACACACACAAATACCTCCTCCTCCAACAGAACTCCCACTCAAAGTCCCCTGTTTACAGCTCTGTTTGCTAGCTCCTGTGCCGCTGCCTGACTGGCTGCTACCTTTCTAGGACTCCTAGTCAGTGAAGCCCCGCCCCCTAATCAGGGCTCAGCTTCTCTCCCAGCAAAAAGCCCCTACACATACAGATACCACCAATACAAAACCAAACACACACAAATACCGTCTCCTCCAACAGAACTCCCACTCAAACTCCCCTGTTTACAGCTCTGTTTGCGAGCTCCTGTGCCGCTGCAGCTGTCTGTGCCGCTGCCTGATTGGCTGCTACCTTTTTAGGACCCCTAGTCAGGGAAACCCCGCCCCCTAATCAGGGCTCAGCTTCTCTCCCAGCACAAAGCCCCTACACACACAGATACTACCAATACAAAACCAAACACACACAAATGCCTTCTACTCCAACAGAACTCCCACTCAAACTCCCCTGTTTACAGCTCTGTTTGATAGCTCCTGTGCCGCTGCCTGACTGGCTGCAACCTTTATAGGACCCCTAGCAGTGAAGCCCCGCCCCCTAATCAGGGCTCAGGTTCTCTCCCAGCACAAAGCCCATACACATACAGATACTAAGAATACAAAACCAAACACACACAGATACCTTCTACTCCAACCGAACTCCCACTCAAACTCCCCTGTTTACAGCTCTGTTTGCTAGCTCCTGTGCCGCTGCCTGACTGGCTGCTACCTTTCTAGGACTCCTAGTCAGTGAAGCCCCGCCCCCTAATCAGGGCTCAGCTTCTCTCCCAGCAAAAAGCCCCTACACATACAGATACCACCAATACAAAACCAAACACACACAAGTACCTTCTCCTCCAACAGAACTCCCACTCAAACTCGCCTGTTTACAGCTCTGTTTGCTAGCTCCTGTACCGCTGTAGCTGTCTGTGTCGCTGCCTGAGTGGCTGCTACCTTTATAAGACCCCTAGTCAGTGAAGCCCCGCCCCCTAATCTGGGCTCAGCTTCTGTCCCAGCACAAAGCCCCTACACACACAGATACTACCAATACAAAACCAAACACACACAAATGCCTTCTACTCCAACAGAACTCCCACTCAAACTCCCCTGTTTACAGCTCTGTTTGATAGCTCCTGTGCCGCTGCCTGACTGGCTGCAACCTTTATAGCACCCCTAGTCAGGGAAGCCCCGCCCCCTAATCAGGGCTCAGCTTCGCTCCCAGCACAAAGCCCATACACATACAGATACTAAGAATACAAAACCAAACACACACAGATACCTTCTACTCCAACACAACTCCCACTCAAACTCCCCTGTTTACCGCTCTGTTTGCTAGCTCCTGTGCCGCTGCAGCTGTCTGTGCGGCCGCCTGACTGGCTGATACCTTTCTAGGACCCCTAGTCAGTGAAGCCCCGCCCCGTAATCACGGCTCAGCTTCTCTCCCAGCAAAAAGCCCCTACACATACAGATACCACCAATACAAAACCAAACACACACAAATACCTTCTCCTCCAACCGAACTCCCACTCAAACTCCCCTGTTTACAGCTCTGTTTGCTAGCTCCTGTGCCGCTGCCTGACTGGCTGCTACCTTTCTAGGACTCCTAGTCAGTGAAGCCCCGCCCCCTAATCAGGGCTCAGCTTCTCTCCCAGCAAAAAGCCCCTACACATACAGATACCACCAATACAAAACCAAACACACACAAATACCTTCTACTCCAACAGAACTCCCACTCAAACTCCCCTGTTTACAGCTCTGTTTGCTAGCTCCTGTGCCGCTGCAGCTGTCTGTGCCGCTGCCTGAGTGGCTGCTACCTTTATAGGACCCCTAGTCAGTGAAGCCCCGCCCCCTAAAATGGGCTCAGCTTCTGTCCCAGCACAAAGCCCCTACACACACAGATACTACCGATACAAAACCAAACACACAGAAATACCTTCTACTCCAACAGAACTCCCACTCAAACTCCCCTGTTTACAGCTCTGTTTGATAGCTCCTGTGCCGCTGCCTGACTGGCTGCAACCTTTATAGGACCCCTAGTCAGTGAAGCCCCGCCCCCTAATCAGGGCTCAGCTTCTCTCCCAGCACAAAGCCCATACACATACAGATACTAAGAATACAAAACCAAACACACACAGATACCTTCTACTCCAACAGAACTCCCACTCAAACTCCCCTGTTTACAGCTCTGTTTGCTAGCTCCTGTGCCGCTGCAGCTGTCTGTGCGGCCGCCTGACTGGCTGATACCTTTCTAGGACCCCTAGTCAGTGAAGCCCCGCCCCCTAATCACGGCTCAGATTCTCTCCCAGCAAAAAGCCCCTACACATACAGATACCACCAATACAAAACCAAACACACACAGATACCTTCTCCTCCAACAGAACTCCCACTCAAACTCGCCTGTTTACAGCTCTGTTTGCTAGCTCCTGTACCGCTGTAGCTGTCTGTGTCGCTGCCTGACTGGCTGCTCCCTTTATAAGACCCCTGGTCAGTGAAGCCCCGCCCCCTAATCAAGGCTCATCTTTTCTCCCAGCACAAAGACCCTACACATACAGATACTACCAATACAAAACCAAACACACACAGATACCTTCTCCTCGAACAGAACTCCCACTCAAACTCCCCTGTTTACAGCTCTGTTTGCTAGCTCCTGTGCTGCTGCCTGACTGGCTGCTACCTTTATAGGACCCCTAGTCAGGGAAGCCCCGCCCCCTAATCAGGGCTCAGATTCTCTCCCAGCACAAAGCCCCTCCACATACAGATACTACCAATACAAAACCAAACACCCACAAATACCTTCTCCTCCAACAGAACTCCCACTCAAACTCCCCTGTTTACAGCTCTGTTTGCTAGCTCCTGTGCTGCTGCCTGACTGGCTGCTACCTTTATAGGACCCCTAGTCAGGGAAGCCCCGCCCCCTAATAAGGGCTCAGCTTCTCTCCCAGGACAAAGCCCCTACACATACAGATACCACCAATACAAAACCAAACACACACAAATACCTTTTCCTCCTATAGAACTCCCAGTCAAACTCCCCTGTTTACAGCTCTGTTTGCGAGCTCCTGTGCCGCTGCAGCTGTTTGTGCCGCTGCCTGATTGGCTGCTACCTTTATAGGACCCCTAGTCAGGGAAACCCCGCCCCCTAATCAGGGCTCAGCTTCTCTCCCAGCACAAAGCCCCTGCACATACAGATACCACCAATACAAAACCAAACACACACAAGTACCTTCTCCTCCAACAGAACTCCCACTCAAACTCCCCTGTTTACAGCTCTGTTTGCTAGCTCATTTGCCGCTGCAGCTGTCTGTGCCGCTGCCTGACTGGCTGCTACCTTTATAGGACCCCTAGTCAGTGAAGCCCCGCCCCCTAATCTGGGCTCAGCTTCTCTCCCAGCACAAAGCCCCTACACACACAGATACTACCAATACAAAACCAAACACACACAAATGCCTTCTACTCCAACAGAACTCCCACTCAAACTCCCCTGTTTACAGCTCTGTTTGATAGCTCCTGTGCCGCTGCCTGACTGGCTGCAACCTTTATAGAACCCCTAGTCAGGGAAGCCCCGCCCCCTAATCAGGGCTCAGCTTCTCTCCCAGCACAAAGCCCCTACACATACAGATACCACCAATACAAAACCAAACACACACAGATACCTTCTACTCCAACAGAACTCCCACTCAAACTCCCCTGTTTACAGCTCTGTTTGCTAGCTCCTGTGCCTCTGCAGCTGTCTGTGCGGCCGCCTGACTGGCTGATACCTTTCTAGGACCCCTAGTCAGTGAAGCCCCGCCCCGTAATCACGGCTCAGCTTCTCTCCCAGCAAAAAGCCCCTACACATACAGATACCACCAATACAAAACCAAACACACACAAATACCTTCTCCTCCAACCGAACTCCCACTCAAACTCCCCTGTTTACAGCTCTGTTTGCTAGCTCCTGTGCCGCTGCCTGACTGGCTGCTACCTTTCTAGGACTCCTAGTCAGTGAAGCCCCGCCCCCTAATCAGGGCTCAGCTTCTCTCCCAGCAAAAAGCCCCTACACATACAGATACCACCAATACAAAACCAAACACACACAAATACCTTCTCCTCCAACAGAACTCCCACTCAAACTCGCCTGTTTACAGCTCTGTTTGCTAGCTCCTGTACCGCTGTAGCTGTCTGTGCCGCTGCCTGACTGGCTGCTCCCTTTATAAGACCCCTGGTCAGTGAAGCCCCGCCCCCTAATCAAGGCTCAGCTTTTCTCCCAGCACAAAGCCCCTCCACATACAGATACCACCAATACAAAACCAAACACACACAAGTACCTTCTCCTCCAACAGAACTCCCACTCAAACTCCCCTGTTTACAGCTCTGTTTGCTAGCTCCTGTGCCGCGGCAGCTGTCTGTGCCGCTGCCTGAGTGGCTGCTACCTTTATAGGACCCCTAGTCAGTGAAGCCCCGCCCCCTAATCTGGGCTCAGCTTCTGTCCCAGCACAAAGCCCCTACACACACAGATACTACCAATACAAAACCAAACACACACAAATACCTTCTACTCCAACAGAACTCCCACTCAAACTCCCCTGTTTACAGCTCTGTTTGATAGCTCCTGTGCCGCTGCCTGACTGGCTGCAACCTTTATAGGACCCCTAGTCAGGGAAGCCCCGCCCCCTAATCAGGGCTCAGCTTCTCTCCCACCACAAAGCCCATACACATACAGATACTAAGAATACAAAACCAAACACACACAGATACCTCCTACTCCAACAGAACTCCCACTCAAACTCCCCTGTTTACAGCTCTGTTTGATAGCTCCTGTGCCGCTGCCTGACTGGCTGCAACCTTTATAGGACCCCTAGTCAGTGAAGCCCCGCCCCCTAATCAGGGCTCAGCTTCTCTCCCAGCACAAAGCCCATACACATACAGATACTAAGAATACAAAACCAAACACACACAGATACCTTCTACTCCAACAGAACTCCCACTCAAACTCCCCTGTTTACAGCTCTGTTTGCTAGCTCCTGTGCCGCTGCAGCTGTCTGTGCGGCCGCCTGACTGGCTGATACCTTTCTAGGACCCCTAGTCAGTGAAGCCCCGCCCCCTAATCACGGCTCAGATTCTCTCCCAGCAAAAAGCCCCTACACATACAGATACCACCAATACAAAACCAAACACACACAGATACCTTCTCCTCGAACAGAACTCCCACTCAAACTCCCCTGTTTACAGCTCTGTTTGCTAGCTCCTGTGCTGCTGCCTGACTGGCTGCTACCTTTATAGGACCCCTAGTCAGGGAAGCCCCGCCCCCTAATAAGGGCTCAGCTTCTCTCCCAGCACAAAGCCCCTCCACATACAGATACCACCAATACAAAACCAAACACACACAAGTACCTTCTCCTCCAACAGAACTCCCACTCAAACTCCCCTGTTTACAGCTCTGTTTGCTAGCTCCTGGGCCGCTGCAGCTGTCTGTGCCGCTGCCTGAGTGGCTGCTACCTTTATAGGACCCCTAGTCAGTGAAGCCCCGCCCCCTAATCTGGGCTCAGCTTCTCTCCCAGCACAAAGCCCCTACACACACAGATACTACCAATACAAAACCAAACACACACAAATGCCTTCTACTCCAACAGAACTCCCACTCAAACTCCCCTGTTTACAGCTTTGTTTGATAGCTCCTGTGCCGCTGCCTGACTGGCTGCAACCTTTATAGGACCCCTAGTCAGGGAAGCCCCGCCCCCTAATCAGGGCTCAGCTTCGCTCCCAGCACAAAGCCCATACACATACAGATACTAAGAATACAAAACCAAACACACACAGATACCTTCTACTCCAACACAACTCCCACTCAAACTCCCCTGTTTACCGCTCTGTTTGCTAGCTCCTGTGCCGCTGCAGCTGTCTGTGCGGCCGCCTGACTGGCTGATACCTTTCTAGGACCCCTAGTCAGTGAAGCCCCGCCCCGTAATCACGGCTCAGCTTCTCTCCCAGCAAAAAGCCCCTACACATACAGATACCACCAATACAAAACCAAACACACACAAATACCTTCTCCTCCAACCGAACTCCCACTCAAACTCCCCTGTTTACAGCTCTGTTTGCTAGCTCCTGTGCCGCTGCCTGACTGGCTGCTACCTTTCTAGGACTCCTAGTCAGTGAAGCCCCGCCCCCTAATCAGGGCTCAGCTTCTCTCCCAGCAAAAAGCCCCTACACATACAGATACCACCAATACAAAACCAAACACACACAGATACCTTCTCCTCCAACAGAACTCCCACTCAAACTCGCCTGTTTACAGCTCTGTTTGCTAGCTCCTGTACCGCTGTAGCTGTCTGTGTCGCTGCCTGACTGGCTGCTCCCTTTATAAGACCCCTGGTCAGTGAAGCCCCGCCCCCTAATCAAGGCTCAGCTTTTCTCCCAGCACAAAGACCCTACACATACAGATACTACCAATACAAAACCAAACACACACAGATACCTTCTCCTCGAACAGAACTCCCACTCAAACTCCCCTGTTTACAGCTCTGTTTGCTAGCTCCTGTGCTGCTGCCTGACTGGCTGCTACCTTTATAGGACCCCTAGTCAGGGAAGCCCCGCCCCCTAATCAGGGCTCAGCTTCTCTCCCAGGACAAAGCCCCTACACATACAGATACCACCAATACAAAACCAAACACACACAAATACCTTTTCCTCCTATAGAACTCCCAGTCAAACTCCCCTGTTTACAGCTCTGTTTGCGAGCTCCTGTGCCGCTGCAGCTGTTTGTGCCGCTGCCTGATTGGCTGCTACCTTTATAGGACCCCTAGTCAGGGAAACCCCGCCCCCTAATCAGGGCTCAGCTTCTCTCCCAGCACAAAGCCCCTGCACATACAGATACCACCAATACAAAACCAAACACACACAAGTACCTTCTCCTCCAACAGAACTCCCACTCAAACTCCCCTGTTTACAGCTCTGTTTGCTAGCTCCTTTGCCGCTGCAGCTGTCTGTGCCGCTGCCTGACTGGCTGCTACCTTTATAGGACCCCTAGTCAGTGAAGCCCCGCCCCCTAATCTGGGCTCAGCTTCTCTCCCAGCACAAAGCCCCTACACACACAGATACTACCAATACAAAACCAAACACACACAAATGCCTTCTACTCCAACAGAACTCCCACTCAAACTCCCCTGTTTACAGCTCTGTTTGATAGCTCCTGTGCCGCTGCCTGACTGGCTGCAACCTTTATAGAACCCCTAGTCAGGGAAGCCCCGCCCCCTAATCAGGGCTCAGCTTCTCTCCCAGCACAAAGCCCCTACACATACAGATACCACCAATACAAAACCAAACACACACAGATACCTTCTACTCCAACAGAACTCCCACTCAAACTCCCCTGTTTACAGCTCTGTTTGCTAGCTCCTGTGCCGCTGCAGCTGTCTGTGCGGCCGCCTGACTGGCTGATACCTTTCTAGGACCCCTAGTCAGTGAAGCCCCGCCCCGTAATCACGGCTCAGCTTCTCTCCCAGCAAAAAGCCCCTACACATACAGATACCACCAATACAAAACCAAACACACACAAATACCTTCTCCTCCAACCGAACTCCCACTCAAACTCCCCTGTTTACAGCTCTGTTTGCTAGCTCCTGTGCCGCTGCCTGACTGGCTGCTACCTTTCTAGGACTCCTAGTCAGTGAAGCCCCGCCCCCTAATCAGGGCTCAGCTTCTCTCCCAGCAAAAAGCCCCTACACATACAGATACCACCAATACAAAACCAAACACACACAAATACCTTCTCCTCCAACAGAACTCCCACTCAAACTCGCCTGTTTACAGCTCTGTTTGCTAGCTCCTGTACCGCTGTAGCTGTCTGTGCCGCTGCCTGACTGGCTGCTCCCTTTATAAGACCCCTGGTCAGTGAAGCCCCGCCCCCTAATCAAGGCTCAGCTTTTCTCCCAGCACAAAGCCCCTCCACATACAGATACCACCAATACAAAACCAAACACACACAAGTACCTTCTCCTCCAACAGAACTCCCACTCAAACTCCCCTTTTTACAGCTCTGTTTGCTAGCTCCTGTGCCGCTGCAGCTGTCTGTGCCGCTGCCTGAGTGGCTGCTACCTTTATAGGACCCCTAGTCAGTGAAGCCCCGCCCCCTAATCTGGGCTCAGCTTCTGTCCCAGCACAAAGCCCCTACACACACAGATACTACCAATACAAAACCAAACACACACAAATACCTTCTACTCCAACAGAACTCCCACTCAAACTCCCCTGTTTACAGCTCTGTTTGATAGCTCCTGTGCCGCTGCCTGACTGGCTGCAACCTTTATAGGACCCCTAGTCAGGGAAGCCCCGCCCCCTAATCAGGGCTCAGCTTCTCTCCCAGCACAAAGCCCATACACATACAGATACTAAGAATACAAAACCAAACACACACAGATACCTCCTACTCCAACAGAACTCCCACTCAAACTCCCCTGTTTACAGCTCTGTTTGCTAGCTCCTGTGCCGCTGCAGCTGTCTGTGCGGCCGCCTGACTGGCTGATACCTTTCTAGGACCCCTAGTCAGTGAAGCCCCGCCCCCTAATCACGGCTCAGATTCTCTCCCAGCAAAAAGCCCCTACACATACAGATACCACCAATACAAAACCAAACACACACAGATACCTTCTCCTCCAACAGAACTCCCACTCAAACTCGCCTCTTTACAGCTCTGTTTGCTAGCTCCTGTACCGCTGTAGCTGTCTGTGTCGCTGCCTGACTGGCTGCTCCCTTTATAAGACCCCTGGTCAGTGAAGCCCCGCCCCCTAATCAAGGCTCCGCTTTTCTCCCAGCACAAAGACCCTACACATACAGATACTACCAATACAAAACCAAACACACACAGATACCTTCTCCTCGAACAGAACTCCCACTCAAACTCCCCTGTTTACAGCTCTGTTTGCTAGCTCCTGTACCGCTGTAGCTGTCTGTGTCGCTGCCTGACTGGCTGCTCCCTTTATAGGACCCCTAGTCAGGGAAGCCCCGCCCCCTAATAAGGGCTCAGCTTCTCTCCCAGGACAAAGCCCCTACACATACAGATACCACCAATACAAAACCAAACACACACAAATACCTTCTCCTCCAACAGAACTCCCACTCAAACTCCCCTGTTTACAGCTCTGTTTGCGAGCTCCTGTGCCGCTGCAGCTGTCTGTGCCGCTGCCTGATTGGCTGCTACCTTTATAGGACCCCTAGTCAGGGAAGCCCCGCCCCCTAATCAGGGCTCAGCTTCTCTCCCAGCACAAAGCCCCTCCACATACAGATACCACCAATACAAAACCAAACACACACAAGTACCTTCTCCTCCAACAGAACTCCCACTCAAACTCCCCTGTTTACAGCTCTGTTTGCTAGCTCCTGTGCCGCTGCAGCTGTCTGTGCCGCTGCCTGACTGGCTGCTACCTTTATAGGACCCCTAGTCAGTGAAGCCCCGCCCCCTAATCTGGGCTCAGCTTCTGTCCCAGCACAAAGCCCCTACACACACAGATACTACCAATACAAAACCAAACACACACAAATACCTTCTACTCCAACAGAACTCCCACTCAAACTCCCCTGTTTACAGCTCTGTTTGATAGCTCCTGTGCCGCTGCCTGACTGGCTGCAACCTTTATAGGACCCCTAGTCAGGGAAGCCCCGCCCCCTAATCAGGGCTCAGCTTCTCTCCCAGCACAAAGCCCATACACATACAGATACTAAGAATACAAAACCAAACACACACAGATACCTTCTACTCCAACAGAACTCCCACTCAAACTCCCCTGTTTACAGCTCTGTTTGCTAGCTCCTGTGCTGCTGCCTGACTGGCTGCTACCTTTATAGGACCCCTAGTCAGGGAAGCCCCGCCCCCTAATAAGGGCTCAGCTTCTCTCCCAGGACAAAGCCCCTACACATACAGATACCACCAATAGAAAACCAAACACACACAAATACCTTCTCCTCCAACAGAACTCCCACTCAAACTCCCCTGTTTACAGCTCTGTTTGCGAGCTCCTGTGCCGCTGCAGCTGTCTGTGCCGCTGCCTGATTGGCTGCTACCTTTATAGGACCCCTAGTCAGTGAAGCCCCGCCCCCTAATCAGGGCTCAGCTTCTCTCCCAGCACAAAGCCCATACACATACAGATACTAAGAATACAAAACCAAACACACACAGATACCTTCTACTCCAACAGAACTCCCACTCAAACTCCCCTGTTTACAGCTCTGTTTGCTAGCTCCTGTGCCGCTGCAGCTGTCTGTGCGGCCGCCTGACTGGCTGATACCTTTCTAGGACCCCTAGTCAGTGAAGCCCCGCCCCCTAATCACGGCTCAGATTCTCTCCCAGCAAAAAGCCCCTACACATACAGATACCACCAATACAAAACCAAACACACACAGATACCTTCTCCTCCAACAGAACTCCCACTCAAACTCGCCTGTTTACAGCTCTGTTTGCTAGCTCCTGTACCGCTGTAGCTGTCTGTGTCGCTGCCTGACTGGCTGCTCCCTTTATAAGACCCCTGGTCAGTGAAGCCCCGCCCCCTAATCAAGGCTCAGCTTTTCTCCCAGCACAAAGACCCTACACATACAGATGCTACCAATACAAAACCAAACACACAAAAATACCTTCTCCTCCAAAAGAACTCCCACTCCAACTCCCCTGTTTACATCTCTGTTTGCTAGCTCCTGTGCCGCTGCCTGACTGGCTGCTACCTTTCTAGGACTCCTAATCAGTGAAGCCCCGCCCCCTAATCAGGGCTCAGCTTCTCTCCCAGCACAAAGCCTCTGCACATACAGATACTACCAATACAAAACCAAACACACACAAATACCTTCTCCTCGAACAGAACTCCCACTCAAACTCGCCTGTTTACAGCTCTGTTTGCTAGCTCCTGTACCGCTGTAGCTCTCTGTGTCGCTGCCTGACTGGCTGCTCCCTTTATAAGACCCCTGGTCAGTGAAGCCCCGCCCCCTAATCAGGGCTCAGCTTTTCTCCCAGCACAAAGACCCTACACATACAGATACTACCAATACAAAACCAAACACACAAAAATTCCTTCTCCAAAAGAACTCCCACTCCAACTCCCCTGTTTACATCTCTGTTTGCTAGCTCCTGTGCCGCTGCCTGACTGGCTGCTACCTTTCTAGGACTCCTAGTCAGTGAAGCCCGCCCCCTAATCAGGGCTCAGCTTCTCTCCCAGCACAAAGCCTCTACACATACAGATACTACCAATACAAAACAAAACACACACAAATACCTTCTCCTCCAACAGAACTCCCACTCAAACTCCCCTGTTTACAGCTCTGTTTGCTAGCTCCTGTGCTGCTGCAGATGTCTGTGCCCCTGCCTGACTGGCTGCTCCCTTTATAGGACCCCTAGTCAGTGAAGCCCCGCCCCCTAATCAGGGCTCAGCTTTTCTCCCAGCACAAAGACCCTACACATACAGATACTACCAATACAAAACCAAACACACACAGATACCTTCTCCTCGAACAGAACTCCCACTCAAACTCCCCTGTTTACAGCTCTGTTTGCTAGCTCCTGTGCTGCTGCCTGACTGGCTGCTACCTTTATAGGACCCCTAGTCAGGGAAGCCCCGCCCCCTAATCAGGGCTCAGCTTCTCTCCCAGGACAAAGCCCCTACACATACAGATACCACCAATACAAAACCAAACACACACAAATACCTTTTCCTCCTATAGAACTCCCAGTCAAACTCCCCTGTTTACAGCTCTGTTTGCGAGCTCCTGTGCCGCTGCAGCTGTTTGTGCCGCTGCCTGATTGGCTGCTACCTTTATAGGACCCCTAGTCAGGGAAACCCCGCCCCCTAATCAGGGCTCAGCTTCTCTCCCAGCACAAAGCCCCTGCACATACAGATACCACCAATACAAAACCAAACACACACAAGTACCTTCTCCTCCAACAGAACTCCCACTCAAACTCCCCTGTTTACAGCTCTGTTTGCTAGCTCCTTTGCCGCTGCAGCTGTCTGTGCCGCTGCCTGACTGGCTGCTACCTTTATAGGACCCCTAGTCAGTGAAGCCCCGCCCCCTAATCTGGGCTCAGCTTCTCTCCCAGCACAAAGCCCCTACACACACAGATACTACCAATACAAAACCAAACACACACAAATGCCTTCTACTCCAACAGAACTCCCACTCAAACTCCCCTGTTTACAGCTCTGTTTGATAGCTCCTGTGCCGCTGCCTGACTGGCTGCAACCTTTATAGAACCCCTAGTCAGGGAAGCCCCGCCCCCTAATCAGGGCTCAGCTTCTCTCCCAGCACAAAGCCCCTACACATACAGATACCACCAATACAAAACCAAACACACACAGATACCTTCTACTCCAACAGAACTCCCACTCAAACTCCCCTGTTTACAGCTCTGTTTGCTAGCTCCTGTGCCGCTGCAGCTGTCTGTGCGGCCGCCTGACTGGCTGATACCTTTCTAGGACCCCTAGTCAGTGAAGCCCCGCCCCGTAATCACGGCTCAGCTTCTCTCCCAGCAAAAAGCCCCTACACATACAGATACCACCAATACAAAACCAAACACACACAAATACCTTCTCCTCCAACCGAACTCCCACTCAAACTCCCCTGTTTACAGCTCTGTTTGCTAGCTCCTGTGCCGCTGCCTGACTGGCTGCTACCTTTCTAGGACTCCTAGTCAGTGAAGCCCCGCCCCCTAATCAGGGCTCAGCTTCTCTCCCAGCAAAAAGCCCCTACACATACAGATACCACCAATACAAAACCAAACACACACAAATACCTTCTCCTCCAACAGAACTCCCACTCAAACTCGCCTGTTTACAGCTCTGTTTGCTAGCTCCTGTACCGCTGTAGCTGTCTGTGCCGCTGCCTGACTGGCTGCTCCCTTTATAAGACCCCTGGTCAGTGAAGCCCCGCCCCCTAATCAAGGCTCAGCTTTTCTCCCAGCACAAAGCCCCTCCACATACAGATACCACCAATACAAAACCAAACACACACAAGTACCTTCTCCTCCAACAGAACTCCCACTCAAACTCCCCTTTTTACAGCTCTGTTTGCTAGCTCCTGTGCCGCTGCAGCTGTCTGTGCCGCTGCCTGAGTGGCTGCTACCTTTATAGGACCCCTAGTCAGTGAAGCCCCGCCCCCTAATCTGGGCTCAGCTTCTGTCCCAGCACAAAGCCCCTACACACACAGATACTACCAATACAAAACCAAACACACACAAATACCTTCTACTCCAACAGAACTCCCACTCAAACTCCCCTGTTTACAGCTCTGTTTGATAGCTCCTGTGCCGCTGCCTGACTGGCTGCAACCTTTATAGGACCCCTAGTCAGGGAAGCCCCGCCCCCTAATCAGGGCTCAGCTTCTCTCCCAGCACAAAGCCCATACACATACAGATACTAAGAATACAAAACCAAACACACACAGATACCTCCTACTCCAACAGAACTCCCACTCAAACTCCCCTGTTTACAGCTCTGTTTGCTAGCTCCTGTGCCGCTGCAGCTGTCTGTGCGGCCGCCTGACTGGCTGATACCTTTCTAGGACCCCTAGTCAGTGAAGCCCCGCCCCCTAATCACGGCTCAGATTCTCTCCCAGCAAAAAGCCCCTACACATACAGATACCACCAATACAAAACCAAACACACACAGATACCTTCTCCTCCAACAGAACTCCCACTCAAACTCGCCTCTTTACAGCTCTGTTTGCTAGCTCCTGTACCGCTGTAGCTGTCTGTGTCGCTGCCTGACTGGCTGCTCCCTTTATAAGACCCCTGGTCAGTGAAGCCCCGCCCCCTAATCAAGGCTCCGCTTTTCTCCCAGCACAAAGACCCTACACATACAGATACTACCAATACAAAACCAAACACACACAGATACCTTCTCCTCGAACAGAACTCCCACTCAAACTCCCCTGTTTACAGCTCTGTTTGCTAGCTCCTGTACCGCTGTAGCTGTCTGTGTCGCTGCCTGACTGGCTGCTCCCTTTATAGGACCCCTAGTCAGGGAAGCCCCGCCCCCTAATAAGGGCTCAGCTTCTCTCCCAGCACAAAGCCCATACACATACAGATACTAAGAATACAAAACCAAACACACACAGATACCTTCTACTCCAACAGAACTCCCACTCAAACTCCCCTGTTTACAGCTCTGTTTGCTAGCTCCTGTGCTGCTGCCTGACTGGCTGCTACCTTTATAGGACCCCTAGTCAGGGAAGCCCCGCCCCCTAATAAGGGCTCAGCTTCTCTCCCAGGACAAAGCCCCTACACATACAGATACCACCAATACAAAACCAAACACACACAAATACCTTCTCCTCCAACAGAACTCCCACTCAAACTCCCCTGTTTACAGCTCTGTTTGCGAGCTCCTGTGCCGCTGCAGCTGTCTGTGCCGCTGCCTGATTGGCTGCTACCTTTATAGGACCCCTAGTCAGTGAAGCCCCGCCCCCTAATCAGGGCTCAGCTTCTCTCCCAGCACAAAGCCCATACACATACAGATACTAAGAATACAAAACCAAACACACACAGATACCTTCTACTCCAACAGAACTCCCACTCAAACTCCCCTGTTTACAGCTCTGTTTGCTAGCTCCTGTGCCGCTGCAGCTGTCTGTGCGGCCGCCTGACTGGCTGATACCTTTCTAGGACCCCTAGTCAGTGAAGCCCCGCCCCCTAATCACGGCTCAGATTCTCTCCCAGCAAAAAGCCCCTACACATACAGATACCACCAATACAAAACCAAACACACACAGATACCTTCTCCTCCAACAGAACTCCCACTCAAACTCGCCTGTTTACAGCTCTGTTTGCTAGCTCCTGTACCGCTGTAGCTGTCTGTGTCGCTGCCTGACTGGCTGCTCCCTTTATAAGACCCCTGGTCAGTGAAGCCCCGCCCCCTAATCAAGGCTCAGCTTTTCTCCCAGCACAAAGACCCTACACATACAGATGCTACCAATACAAAACCAAACACACAAAAATACCTTCTCCTCCAAAAGAACTCCCACTCCAACTCCCCTGTTTACATCTCTGTTTGCTAGCTCCTGTGCCGCTGCCTGACTGGCTGCTACCTTTCTAGGACTCCTAATCAGTGAAGCCCCGCCCCCTAATCAGGGCTCAGCTTCTCTCCCAGCACAAAGCCTCTGCACATACAGATACTACCAATACAAAACCAAACACACACAAATACCTTCTCCTCGAACAGAACTCCCACTCAAACTCGCCTGTTTACAGCTCTGTTTGCTAGCTCCTGTACCGCTGTAGCTCTCTGTGTCGCTGCCTGACTGGCTGCTCCCTTTATAAGACCCCTGGTCAGTGAAGCCCCGCCCCCTAATCAGGGCTCAGCTTTTCTCCCAGCACAAAGACCCTACACATACAGATACTACCAATACAAAACCAAACACACAAAAATTCCTTCTCCAAAAGAACTCCCACTCCAACTCCCCTGTTTACATCTCTGTTTGCTAGCTCCTGTGCCGCTGCCTGACTGGCTGCTACCTTTCTAGGACTCCTAGTCAGTGAAGCCCGCCCCCTAATCAGGGCTCAGCTTCTCTCCCAGCACAAAGCCTCTACACATACAGATACTACCAATACAAAACAAAACACACACAAATACCTTCTCCTCCAACAGAACTCCCACTCAAACTCCCCTGTTTACAGCTCTGTTTGCTAGCTCCTGTGCTGCTGCAGATGTCTGTGCCCCTGCCTGACTGGCTGCTCCCTTTATAGGACCCCTAGTCAGTGAAGCCCCGCCCCCTAATCAGGGCTCAGCTTTTCTCCCAGCACAAAGACCCTACACATACAGATACTACCAATACAAAACCAAACACACACAAATACCTTCTCTTCCAACAGAACTCCCACTCAAACTCCCCTGTTTACAGCTCTGTTTGCTAGCTCCTGTGCCGCTGCCTGACTGGCTGCTACCTTTATAGGACCCCTAGTCAGTGAAGCCCCGCCCCCTAATCAAGGCCCAGCTTCGCTCCCAGCACAAAGCCCGTCCAAGCCTCTACACATACAGATACTACCAATACAAAACCAAACACACAGACAAATACCTTCTCCTCCAACAGAACTCCCACTCAAACTCCCTTGTTTACAGCTCTGTTTGCTAGCTCCTGTACCGCTGCAGCTGTCTGTGTCGCTGCCTGACTGGCTGCTCCCTTTATAGGACCCCTCGTCAGTGAAGCCCCGCCCCCTAATCAGGGCTCAGCTTCTCTCCCAGCACAAGGCCCCTCCAAGCCTCTACACATACAGATACCACCAATACAAAACCAGACACACACAAATACCATCTCCTCCAACAGAACTCCCACTCAAACTCCCCTGTTCACAGCTCTGTTTGCTAGCTCCTGTGCTGCTGCAGCTGTCTGTGCCCCTGCCTGACTGGCTGATCCCTTTATAGGACCCCTAGTCAGTGAAGCCCCGCCCCCTAATCAGGGCTCAGCTTTTCTCCCAGCACAAAGACCCTACACATACAGATACTACCAATACAAAACCAAACACACACGAATACCTTCTCCTCCAAAAGAACTCCTACTCAAACTCCCCTGTTTACAGCTCTGTTTGCTAGCTCCTGTGCTGCTGCAGCTGTCTGTGCCCCTGCCTGACTGTCTGCTCCCTTTATAGGACCCCTAGTCAGTGAAGCCCCGCCCCCTAACCAGGGCTCAGCTTTTCTCCCAGCACAAAGACCCTACACATACAGATACTACCAATACAAACCAAACACACACAAATACCTTCTCCTCCAACAGAACTCCCACTCAAACTCCCCTGTTTACAGCTCTGTTTGCTAGTTCCTGTGCCGCTGCCTGACTGGCTGCAACCTTTATAGGACCCCTAGCCAGGGAAGCCCCGCCCCCTAATCAGGGCTCAGCTTCTCTCCCAGGACAAAGCCCCTACACATACAGATACCACCAATACAAAACCAAACACACACAAATACCTTCTCCTCCAACAGAACTCCCACTCAAACTCCCCTGTTTACAGCTCTGTTTGCTAGCTCCTGTGCCGCTGCCCGACTGGCTGCTACCTTTATAGGACCCCTAGTCAGGGAAGCCCCGCCCCCTAATCAGGGCTCATCTTCTGTCCCAGCACAAAGCCACTACACATACAGATACTACCAATACAAAACCAAACACCCACAAATACCTTCTCCTCCAACAGAACTCCCACTCAAACTCCCCTGTTTACAGCTCTGTTTGCTAGCTCCTGTGCTGCTGCCTGACTGGCTGCTACCTTTATAGGACCCCTAGTCAGGGAAGCCCCGCCCCCTAATAAGGGCTCAGCTTCTCTCCCAGGACAAAGCCCCTACACATACAGATACCACCAATACAAAACCAAACACACACAAATACCTTCTCCTCCAACAGAACTCCCACTCAAACTCCCCTGTTTACAGCTCTGTTTGATAGCTCCTGTGCCGCTGCCTGACTGGCTGCAAACTTTATAGGACCCCTAGTCAGGGAAGCCCCGCCCCCTAATCAGGGCTCAGCTTCTCTCCCAGCACGAAGCCCATACACATACAGATACTAAGAATACAAAACCAAACACACACAGATACCTTCTATTCCAACAGAACTCCCACTCAAACTCCCCTGTTTACAGCTCTGTTTGCTAGCTCCTGTGCCGCTGCCTGACTGGCTGCTACCTTTCTAGGACTCCTAGTCAGTGAAGCCCCGCCCCCTAATCAGGGCTCAGCTTCTCTCCCAGCAAAAAGCCCGTACACATACAGATACCACCAATACAAAACCAAACACACACAAATACCTTCTCCTCCAACAGAACTCCCACTCAAACTCGCCTGTTTACAGCTCTGTTTGCTAGCTCCTGTACCGCTGTAGCTGTCTGTGTTGCTGCCTGACTGGCTGCTACCTTTATAGGACCCCTAGTCAGGGAAGCCCCGCCCCCTAATAAGGGCTCAGCTTCTCTCCCAGCACAAAGCCCCTACACATACAGATACCACCAATACAAAACCAAACACACACAAGTACCTTCTCCTCCAACAGAACTCCCACTCAAACTCCCCTGTTTACAGCTCTGTTTGCTAGCTCCTGGGCCGCTGCAGCTGTCTGTGCCGCTGCCTGAGTGGCTGCTACCTTTATAGGACCCCTAGTCAGTGAAGCCCCGCCCCCTAATCTGGGCTCAGCTTCTGTCCCAGCACAAAGCCCCTACACACACAGATACTACCAATACAAAACCAAAGACACACAAATGCCTTCTACTCCAACAGAACTCCCACTCAAACTCCCCTGTTTACAGCTCTGTTTGATAGCTCCTGTGCCGCTGCAGCTGTCTGTGCGGCCGCCTGACTGGCTGATACCTTTCTAGGACCCCTAGTCAGTGAAGCCCCGCCCCCTAATCACGGCTCAGATTCTCTCCCAGCAAAAAGCCCCTACACATACAGATACCACCAATACAAAACCAAACACACACAGATACCTTCTCCTCCAACAGAACTCCCACTCAAACTCGCCTGTTTACAGCTCTGTTTGCTAGCTCCTGTACCGCTGTAGCTGTCTGTGTCGCTGCCTGACTGGCTGCTCCCTTTATAAGACCCCTGGTCAGTGAAGCCCCGCCCCCTAATCAAGGCTCAGCTTTTCTCCCAGCACAAAGACCCTACACATACAGATACTACCAATACAACACCAAACACACAAAAATACCTTCTCCTCCAAAAGAACTCCCACTCCAACTCCCCTATTTACATCTCTGTTTGCTAGCTCCTGTGCCGCTGCCGGACTGGCTGCTACCTTTCTAGGACTCCTAGTCAGTGAAGCCCCGCCCCCTAATCAGGGCTCAGCTTCTCTCCCAGCAAAAAGCCCCTACACATACAGATACCACAAACACAAAACCAAACACACACAAATACCTTCTCCTCCAACAGAACTCCCACTCAAACTCCCCTGTTTACAGCTCTGTTTGCTAGCTCCTGTACCGCTGCAGCTGTCTGTGCAGCTGCCTGACTGGCTGCTCCCTTTATAGGACCCCTAGTCAGTGAAGCCCCGCCCCCTAATCAGGGCTCAGCTTCTCTCCCAGCACAAAGCCCCTACACATACAGATACCACCAATACAAAACCAAACACACACAAATACCTTCTCCTCCAACCGAACTCCCACTCAAACTCCCCTGTTTACAGCTCTGTTTGCTAGCTCCTGTGCCGCTGCCTGACTGGCTGCTCCCTTTATAGGACCCCTCGTCAGTGAAGCCTCGGCCCCTAATCAGGGCTCAGCTTCTCTCCCAGCACAAAGCCCCTCCAAGCCTCTACACATACAGATACCACCAATACAAAACAAAACACACACAAATACCTTCTCCTCCAACAGAACTCCCACTCAAACTCCCCTGTTTACAGCTCAGTTTGCAAGATCCTGTGCCACTGCAGCTGTCTGTGCCGCTGCCTGACTGGCTGCTCCCTTTATAGGACCCCTCGTCAGTGAAGCCTCGGCCCCTAATCAGGGCTCAGCTTCTCTCCCAGCACAAAGCCCCTCCAAGCCTCTACACATACAGATACCACCAATACAAAACAAAACACACACAAATACCTTCTCCTCCAACAGAACTCCCACTCAAACTCCCCTGTTTACAGCTCAGTTTGCAAGATCCTGTGCCACTGCAGCTGTCTGTGCCGCTGCCTGACTGGCTGCTACCTTTATAGGACCCCTGGTCAGTGAAGCCCCGCCCCCTAATCAGGGCTCAGCTTCTCTCCCAGCAAAAAGCCCCTACACATACAGATACCACAAACACAAAACCAAACACACACAAATACCTTCTCCTCCAACAGAACTCCCACTCAAACTCCCCTGTTTACAGCTCTGTTTCCTAGCTCCTGTACCGCTGCAGCTGTCTGTGCAGCGGCCTGACTGGCTGCTCCCTTTATAGGACCACTAGTCAGTGAAGCCCCGCCCCCTAATCAGGGCTCAGCTTCTCTCCCAGCACAAAGCCCCTACACATACAGATACCACCAATACAAAACCAAACACACACAAATTCCTTCTCCAAAAGAACTCCCACTCCAACTCCCCTGTTTACATCTCTGTTTGCTAGCTCCTGTGCCGCTGCCTGACTGGCTGCTACCTTTCTAGGACTCCTAGTCAGTGAAGCCCGCCCCCTAATCAGGGCTCAGCTTCTCTCCCAGCACAAAGCCTCTACACATACAGATACTACCAATACAAAACAAAACACACACAAATACCTTCTCCTCCAACAGAACTCCCACTCAAACTCCCCTGTTTACAGCTCTGTTTGCTAGCTCCTGTGCCGCTGCCTGACTGGCTGCTCCCTTTATAGGACCCCTCGTCAGTGAAGCCCCGCCCCCTAATCAGGGCTCAGCTTTTCTCCCAGCACAAAGACCCTACACATACAGATACTACCAATACAAAACCAAACACACAGACAAATACCTTCTCCTCCAACAGAACTCCCACTCAAACTCCCCTGTTCACAGCTCTGTTTGCTAGCTCCTGTGCTGCTGCAGCTGTCTGTGCCCCTGCCTGACTGGCTGCTCCCTTTATAGGACCCCTAGTCAGTGAAGCCCCGCCCCCTAATCAGGGCTCAGCTTTTCTCCCAGCACAAAGACCCTACACATACAGATACTACCAATACAAAACCAAACACACACGAATACCTTCTCCTCCAACAGAACTCCCACTCAAACTCCCCTGTTTACAGCTCTGTTTGCTAGCTCCTGTGCTGCTGCAGCTGTCTGTGCCCCTGCCTGACTGTCTGCTCCCTTTATAGGACCCCTAGTCAGTGAAGCCCCGCCCCCTAATCAGGGCTCAGCTTTTCTCCCAGCACAAAGACCCTACACATACAGATACTACCAATACAAAACCAAACACACACAAATACCTTCTCCTCCAACAGAACTCCCACTCAAACTCCCCTGTTTACAGCTCTGTTTGCTAGTTCCTGTGCCGCTGCCTGACTGGCTGCTACCTTTATAGGACCCCTAGCCAGGGAAGCCCCGCCCCCTAATCAGGGCTCAGCTTCTCTCCCAGGACAAAGCCCCTACACATACAGATACCACCAATACAAAACCAAACACACACAAATACCTTCTCCTCCAACAGAACTCCCACTCAAACTCCCCTGTTTACAGCTCTGTTTGCTAGCTCCTGTGCCGCTGCCCGACTGGCTGCTACCTTTATAGGACCCCTAGTCAGGGAAGCCCCGCCCCCTAATCAGGGCTCATCTTCTGTCCCAGCACAAAGCCACTACACATACAGATACTACCAATACAAAACCAAAGACACACACAAATACCTCCTCCTCCAACAGAACTCCCACTCAAAGTCCCCTGTTTACAGCTCTGTTTGCTAGCTCCTGTGCCGCTGCCTGACTGGCTGCTACCTTTATAGGACCCCTAGTCAGGGAAGCCCCGCCCCCTAATCAGGGCTCAGATTCTCTCCCAGCACAAAGCCCCTCCACATACAGATACTACCAATACAAAACCAAACACCCACAAATACCTTCTCCTCCAACAGAACTCCCACTCAAACTCCCCTGTTTACAGCTCTGTTTGCTAGCTCCTGTGCTGCTGCCTGACTGGCTGCTACCTTTATAGGACCCCTAGTCAGGGAAGCCCCGCCCCCTAATAAGGGCTCAGCTTCTCTCCCAGGACAAAGCCCCTACACATACAGATACCACCAATACAAAACCAAACACACACAAATACCTTCTCCTCCAACAGAACTCCCAGTCAAACTCCCCTGTTTACAGCTCTGTTTGCGAGCTCCTGTGCCGCTGCAGCTGTCTGTGCCGCTGCCTGATTGGCTGCTACCTTTATAGGACCCCTAGTCAGGGAAACCCCGCCCCCTAATCAGGGCTCAGCTTCTCTCCCAGCACAAAGCCCCTACACACACAGATACTACCAATACAAAACCAAACACACACAAATGCCTTCTACTCCAACAGAACTCCCACTCAAACTCCCCTGTTTACAGCTCTGTTTGATAGCTCCTGTGCCGCTGCCTGACTGGCTGCAACCTTTATAGGACCCCTAGTCAGGGAAGCCCCGCCCCCTAATCAGGGCTCAGCTTCTCTCCCAGCACGAAGCCCATACACATACAGATACTAAGAATACAAAACCAAACACACACAGATACCTTCTATTCCAACAGAACTCCCACTCAAACTCCCCTGTTTACAGCTCTGTTTGATAGCTCCTGTGCCGCTGCCTGACTGGCTGCAACCTTTATAGGACCCCTAGTCAGAGAAGCCCCGCCCCCTAATCAGGGCTCAGCTTCTCTCCCAGCACAAAGCCCATACACATACAGATACTAAGAATACAAAACCAAACACACACAGATACCTTCTACTCCAACCGAACTCCCACTCAAACTCGCCTGTTTACAGCTCTGTTTGCTAGCTCCTGTACCGCTGTAGCTGTCTGTGTCGCTGCCTGACTGGCTGCTCCCTTTATAAGACCCCTGGTCAGTGAAGCCCCGCCCCCTAATCAAGGCTCAGCTTTTCTCCCAGCACAAAGACCCTACACATACAGATACTACCAATACAACACCAAACACACAAAAATACCTTCTCCTCCAACAGAACTCCCACTCAAACTCCCCTGTTTACAGCTCTGTTTGCTAGCTCCTGTACCGCTGCAGCTGTCTGTGCAGCTGACTGACTGGCTGCTCCCTTTATAGGACCCCTAGTCAGTGAAGCCCCGCCCCCTAATCAGGGCTCAGCTTCTCTCCCAGCACAAAGCCCCTACACATACAGATACCACCAATACAAAACCAAACACACACAAATACCTTCTCCTCCAACCGAACTCCCACTCAAACTCCCCTGTTTACAGCTCTGTTTGCTAGCTCCTGTGCCGCTGCCTGACTGGCTGCTACCTTTCTAGGACTCCTAGTCAGTGAAGCCCCGCCCCCTAATCAGGGCTCAGCTTCTCTCCCAGCAAAAAGCCCGTCCAAGCCTCTACACATACAGATACTACCAATACAAAACCAAACACACACACAAATACCTTCTCCTCCAACAGAACTCCCACTCAAACTCCCTTGTTTACAGCTCTGTTTGCTAGCTCCTGTACCGCTGCAGCTGTCTGTGTGGCTGCCTGACTGGCTGCTCCCTTTATAGGACCCCTCGTCAGTGAAGCCTCGGCCCCTAATCAGGGCTCAGCTTCTCTCCCAGCACAAAGCCCCTCCAAGCCTCTACACATACAGATACCACCAATACAAAACAAAACACACACAAATACCTTCTCCTCCAACAGAACTCCCACTCAAACTCCCCTGTTTACAGCTCAGTTTGCAAGATCCTGTGCCACTGCAGCTGTCTGTGCCGCTGCCTGACTGGCTGCTACCTTTATAGGACCCCTGGTCAGTGAAGCCCCGCCCCCTAATCAGGGCTCAGCTTCTCTCCCAGCAAAAAGCCCCTACACATACAGATACCACAAACACAAAACCAAACACACACAAATACCTTCTCCTCCAACAGAACTCCCACTCAAACTCCCCTGTTTACAGCTCTGTTTGCTAGCTCCTGTACCGCTGCAGCTGTCTGTGCAGCGGCCTGACTGGCTGCTCCCTTTATAGGACCACTAGTCAGTGAAGCCCCGCCCCCTAATCAGGGCTCAGCTTCTCTCCCAGCACAAAGCCCCTACACATACAGATACCACCAATACAAAACCAAACACACACAAATTCCTTCTCCAAAAGAACTCCCACTCCAACTCCCCTGTTTACATCTCTGTTTGCTAGCTCCTGTGCCGCTGCCTGACTGGCTGCTACCTTTCTAGGACCCCTCGTCAGTGAAGCCCCGCCCCCTAATCAGGGCTCAGCTTCTCTCCCAGCACAAAGCCCCTCCAATCCTCTACACATACAGATACCACCAATACAAAACCAGACACACACAAATACCTTCTCCTCCAACAGAACTCCCACTCAAACTCCCCTGTTCACAGCTCTGTTTGCTAGCTCCTGTGCTGCTGCAGCTGTCTGTGCCCCTGCCTGACTGGCTGCTCCCTTTATAGGACCCCTAGTCAGTGAAGCCCCGCCCCCTAATCAGGGCTCAGCTTTTCTCCCAGCACAAAGACCCTACACATACAGATACTACCAATACAAAACCAAACACACACAAATACCTTCTCCTCCAACAGAACTCCCACTCAAACTCCCCTGTTTACAGCTCTGTTTGCTAGCTCCTGTGCCGCTGCCCGACTGGCTGCTACCTTTATAGGACCCCTAGCCAGGGAAGCCCCGCCCCCTAATCAGGGCTCAGCTTCTCTCCCAGGACAAAGCCCCTACACATACAGATACTACCAATACAAAACCAAACACACACAAATACCTTCTCCTCCAACAGAACTCCCACTCAAAGTCCCCTGTTTACAGCTCTGTTTGCTAGCTCCTGTGCCGCTGCCTGACTGGCTGCTACCTTTATAGGACCCCTAGTCAGGGAAGCCCCGCCCCCTAATCAGGGCTCAGATTCTCTCCCAGCACAAAGCCCCTCCACATACAGATACTACCAATACAAAACCAAACACACACAAATACCTTCTCCTCCAACAGAACTCCCACTCAAAGTCCCCTGTTTACAGCTCTGTTTGCTAGCTCCTGTGCCGCTGCCTGACTGGCTGCTACCTTTATAGGACCCCTAGTCAGTGAAGCCCCGCCCCCTAATCAAGGCCCAGCTTCGCTCCCAGCACAAAGCCCGTCCAAGCCTCTACACATACAGATACTACCAATACAAAACCAAACACACAGACAAATACCTTCTCCTCCAACAGAACTCCCACTCAAACTCCCTTGTTTACAGCTCTGTTTGCTAGCTCCTGTACCGCTGCAGCTGTCTGTGTCGCTGCCTGACTGGCTGCTCCCTTTATAGGACCCCTCGTCAGTGAAGCCCCGCCCCCTAATCAGGGCTCAGCTTCTGTCCCAGCACAAAGCCACTACACATACAGATACTACCAATACAAAACCAAAGACACACACAAATACCTCCTCCTCCAACAGAACTCCCACTCAAAGTCCCCTGTTTACAGCTCTGTTTGCTAGCTCCTGTGCCGCTGCCTGACTGGCTGCTACCTTTATAGGACCCCTAGTCAGGGAAGCCCCGCCCCCTAATCAGGGCTCAGATTCTCTCCCAGCACAAAGCCCCTCCACATACAGATACTACCAATACAAAACCAAACACCCACAAATACCTTCTCCTCCAACAGAACTCCCACTCAAACTCCCCTGTTTACAGCTCTGTTTGCTAGCTCCTGTGCTGCTGCCTGACTGGCTGCTACCTTTATAGGACCCCTAGTCAGGGAAGCCCCGCCCCCTAATAAGGGCTCAGCTTCTCTCCCAGGACAAAGCCCCTACACATACAGATACCACCAATACAAAACCAAACACACACAAATACCTTCTCCTCCAACAGAACTCCCAGTCAAACTCCCCTGTTTACAGTTCTGTTTGCGAGCTCCTGTGCCGCTGCAGCTGTCTGTGCCGCTGCCTGATTGGCTGCTACCTTTATAGGACCCCTAGTCAGGGAAACCCCGCCCCCTAATCAGGGCTCAGCTTCTCTCCCAGCACAAAGCCCCTACACACACAGATACTACCAATACAAAACCAAACACACACAAATGCCTTCTACTCCAACAGAACTCCCACTCAAACTCCCCTGTTTACAGCTCTGTTTGATAGCTCCTGTGCCGCTGCCTGACTGGCTGCAACCTTTATAGGACCCCTAGTCAGGGAAGCCCCGCCCCCTAATCAGGGCTCAGCTTCTCTCCCAGCACGAAGCCCATACACATACAGATACTAAGAATACAAAACCAAACACACACAGATACCTTCTATTCCAACAGAACTCCCACTCAAACTCCCCTGTTTACAGCTCTGTTTGATAGCTCCTGTGCCGCTGCCTGACTGGCTGCAACCTTTATAGGACCCCTAGTCAGTGAAGCCCCGCCCCCTAATCAGGGCTCCGCTTCTCTCCCAGCACAAAGCCCATACACATACAGATACTAAGAATACAAAACCAAACACACACAGATACCTTCTACTCCAACCGAACTCCCACTCAAACTCCCCTGTTTACAGCTCTGTTTGCTAGCTCCTGTGCCGCTGCCTGACTGGCTGCTACCTTTCTAGGACTCCTAGTCAGTGAAGCCCCGCCCCCTAATCAGGGCTCAGCTTCTCTCCCAGCAAAAAGCCCCTCCACATACAGATACCACCAATACAAAACCAAACACACACAAGTACCTTCTCCTCCAACAGAACTCCCACTCAAACTCGCCTGTTTACAGCTCTGTTTGCTAGCTCCTGTGCCGCTGCAGCTGTCTGTGCGGCCGCCTGACTGGCTGATACCTTTCTAGGACCCCTAGTCAGTGAAGCCCCGCCCCCTAATCACGGCTCAGATTCTCTCCCAGCAAAAAGCCCCTACACATACAGATACCACCAATACAAAACCAAACACACACAGATACCTTCTCCTCCAACAGAACTCCCACTCAAACTCGCCTGTTTACAGCTCTGTTTGCTAGCTCCTGTACCGCTGTAGCTGTCTGTGTCGCTGCCTGACTGGCTGCTCCCTTTATAAGACCCCTGGTCAGTGAAGCCCCGCCCCCTAATCAAGGCTCAGCTTTTCTCCCAGCACAAAGACCCTACACATACAGATACTACCAATACAACACCAAACACACAAAAATACCTTCTCCTCCAACAGAACTCCCACTCAAACTCCCCTGTTTACAGCTCTGTTTGCTAGCTCCTGTACCGCTGCAGCTGTCTGTGCAGCTGACTGACTGGCTGCTCCCTTTATAGGACCCCTAGTCAGTGAAGCCCCGCCCCCTAATCAGGGCTCAGCTTCTCTCCCAGCACAAAGCCCCTACACATACAGATACCACCAATACAAAACCAAACACACACAAATACCTTCTCCTCCAACCGAACTCCCACTCAAACTCCCCTGTTTACAGCTCAGTTTGCAAGATCCTGTGCCACTGCAGCTGTCTGTGCCGCTGCCTGACTGGCTGCTACCTTTATAGGACCCCTGGTCAGTGAAGCCCCGCCCCCTAATCAGGGCTCAGCTTCTCTCCCAGCAAAAAGCCCCTACACATACAGATACCACAAACACAAAACCAAACACACACAAATACCTTCTCCTCCAACAGAACTCCCACTCAAACTCCCCTGTTTACAGCTCTGTTTGCTAGCTCCTGTGCCGCTGCCTGACTGGCTGCTACCTTTCTAGGACTCCTAGTCAGTGAAGCCCCGCCCCCTAATCAGGGCTCAGCTTCTCTCCCAGCAAAAAGCCCGTCCAAGCCTCTACACATACAGATACTACCAATACAAAACCAAACACACACACAAATACCTTCTCCTCCAACAGAACTCCCACTCAAACTCCCTTGTTTACAGCTCTGTTTGCTAGCTCCTGTACCGCTGCAGCTGTCTGTGTGGCTGCCTGACTGGCTGCTCCCTTTATAGGACCCCTCGTCAGTGAAGCCTCGGCCCCTAATCAGGGCTCAGCTTCTCTCCCAGCACAAAGCCCCTCCAAGCCTCTACACATACAGATACCACCAATACAAAACAAAACACACACAAATACCTTCTCCTCCAACAGAACTCCCACTCAAACTCCCCTGTTTACAGCTCAGTTTGCAAGATCCTGTGCCACTGCAGCTGTCTGTGCCGCTGCCTGACTGGCTGCTACCTTTATAGGACCCCTGGTCAGTGAAGCCCCGCCCCCTAATCAGGGCTCAGCTTCTCTCCCAGCAAAAAGCCCCTACACATACAGATACCACAAACACAAAACCAAACACACACAAATACCTTCTCCTCCAACAGAACTCCCACTCAAACTCCCCTGTTTACAGCTCTGTTTGCTAGCTCCTGTACCGCTGCAGCTGTCTGTGCAGCGGCCTGACTGGCTGCTCCCTTTATAGGACCACTAGTCAGTGAAGCCCCGCCCCCTAATCAGGGCTCAGCTTCTCTCCCAGCACAAAGCCCCTACACATACAGATACCACCAATACAAAACCAAACACACACAAATTCCTTCTCCAAAAGAACTCCCACTCCAACTCCCCTGTTTACATCTCTGTTTGCTAGCTCCTGTGCCGCTGCCTGACTGGCTGCTACCTTTCTAGGACTCCTAGTCAGTGAAGCCCGCCCCCTAATCAGGGCTCAGCTTCTCTCCCAGCACAAAGCCTCTACACATACAGATACTACCAATACAAAACCAAACACACAGACAAATACCTTCTCCTCCAACAGAACTCCCACTCAAACTCCCTTGTTTACAGCTCTGTTTGCTAGCTCCTGTACCGCTGCAGCTGTCTGTGTCGCTGCCTGACTGGCTGCTCCCTTTATAGGACCCCTCGTCAGTGAAGCCCCGCCCCCTAATCAGGGCTCAGCTTCTCTCCCAGCACAAAGCCCCTCCAAGCCTCTACACATACAGATACCACCAATACAAAACCAGACACACACAAATACCTTCTCCTCCAACAGAACTCCCACTCAAACTCCCCTGTTTACAGCTCTGTTTGCTAGCTCCTGTGCCGCTGCCCGACTGGCTGCTACCTTTATAGGACCCCTAGCCAGGGAAGCCCCGCCCCCTAATCAGGGCTCAGCTTTTCTCCCAGCACAAAGACCCTACACATACAGATACTACCAATACAAAACCAAACACACACAAATACCTTCTCCTCCAACAGAACTCCCACTCAAACTCCCCTGTTTACAGCTCTGTTTGCTAGCTCCTGTGCCGCTGCCCGACTGGCTGCTACCTTTATAGGACCCCTAGCCAGGGAAGCCCCGCCCCCTAATCAGGGCTCAGCTTCTCTCCCAGGACAAAGCCCCTACACATACAGATACTACCAATACAAAACCAAACACACACAAATACCTTCTCCTCCAACAGAACTCCCACTCAAAGTCCCCTGTTTACAGCTCTGTTTGCTAGCTCCTGTGCCGCTGCCTGACTGGCTGCTACCTTTATAGGACCCCTAGTCAGGGAAGCCCCGCCCCCTAATCAGGGCTCAGATTCTCTCCCAGCACAAAGCCCCTCCACATACAGATACTACCAATACAAAACCAAACACCCACAAATACCTTCTCCTCCAACAGAACTCCCACTCAAACTCCCCTGTTTACAGCTCTGTTTGCTAGCTCCTGTGCTGCTGCCTGACTGGCTGCTACCTTTATAGGACCCCTAGTCAGGGAAGCCCCGCCCCCTAATAAGGGCTCAGCTTCTCTCCCAGGACAAAGCCCCTACACATACAGATACCACCAATACAAAACCAAACACACACAAATACCTTCTCCTCCAACAGAACTCCCAGTCAAACTCCCCTGTTTACAGCTCTGTTTGCGAGCTCCTGTGCCGCTGCAGCTGTCTGTGCCGCTGCCTGATTGGCTGCTACCTTTATAGGACCCCTAGTCAGGGAAACCCCGCCCCCTAATCAGGGCTCAGCTTCTCTCCCAGCACAAAGCCCCTAAACACACAGATACTACCAATACAAAACCAAACACACACAAATGCCTTCTACTCCAACAGAACTCCCACTCAAACTCCCCTGTTTACAGCTCTGTTTGCTAGCTCCTGTGCCGCTGCCTGACTGGCTGCTACCTTTCTAGGACTCCTAGTCAGTGAAGCCCCGCCCCCTAATCAGGGCTCAGCTTCTCTCCCAGCAAAAAGCCCCTACACATACAGATACCACCAATACAAAACCAAACACACACAAATACCTTCTCCTCCAACAGAACTCCCACTCAAACTCGCCTGTTTACAGCTCTGTTTGCTAGCTCCTGTACCGCTGTAGCTGTCTGTGTCGCTGCCTGACTGGCTGCTCCCTTTATAAGACCCCTGGTCAGTGAAGCCCCGCCCCCTAATCAAGGCTCAGCTTTTCTCCCAGCACAAAGACCCTACACATACAGATACCACCAATACAAAACCAAACACACACAAATACCTTCTCCGCCAACCGAACTCCCACTCAAACTCCCCTGTTTACAGCTCTGTTTGCTAGCTCCTGTGCCGCTGCCTGACTGGCTGCTACCTTTATAGGACCCCTAGTCAGGGAAGCCCCGCCCCCTAATAAGGGCTCAGCTTCTCTCCCAGCACAAAGCCCCTCCACATACAGATACCACCAATACAAAACCAAACACACACAAGTACCTTCTCCTCCAACAGAACTCCCACTCAAACTCGCCTGTTTACAGCTCTGTTTGCTAGCTCCTGGGCCGCTGCAGCTGTCTGTGCCGCTGCCTGAGTGGCTGCTACCTTTATAGGACCCCTAGTCAGTGAAGCCCCGCCCCCTAATCTGGGCTCAGCTTCTGTCCCAGCACAAAGCCCCTACACACACAGATACTACCAATACAAAACCAAACACACACAAATGCCTTCTACTCCAACAGAACTCCCACTCAAACTCCCCTGTTTACAGCTCTGTTTGATAGCTCCTGTGCCGCTGCCTGACTGGCTGCAACCTTTATAGGACCCCTAGTCAGGGAAGCCCCGCCCCCTAATCAGGGCTCAGCTTCTCTCCCAGCACAAAGCCCATACACATACAGATACTAAGAATACAAAACCAAACACACACAGATACCTTCTACTCCAACAGAACTCCCACTCAAACTCCCCTGTTTACAGCTCTGTTTGCTAGCTCCTGTGCCGCTGCAGCTGTCTGTGCGGCCGCCTGACTGGCTGATACCTTTCTAGGACCCCTAGTCAGTGAAGCCCCGCCCCCTAATCACGGCTCAGATTCTCTCCCAGCAAAAAGCCCCTACACATACAGATACCACCAATACAAAACCAAACACACACAGATACCTTCTCCTCCAACAGAACTCCCACTCAAACTCGCCTGTTTACAGCTCTGTTTGCTAGCTCCTGTACCGCTGTAGCTGTCTGTGTCGCTGCCTGACTGGCTGCTCCCTTTATAAGACCCCTGGTCAGTGAAGCCCCGCCCCCTAATCAAGGCTCAGCTTTTCTCCCAGCACAAAGACCCTACACATACAGATACTACCAATACAACACCAAACACACAAAAATACCTTCTCCTCCAAAAGAACTCCCACTCCAACTCCCCTATTTACATCTCTGTTTGCTAGCTCCTGTGCCGCTGCCTGACTGGCTGCTACCTTTCTAGGACTCCTAGTCAGTGAAGCCCCGCCCCCTAATCAGGGCTCAGCTTCTCTCCCAGCAAAAAGCCCCTACACATAGAGATACCACAAACACAAAACCAAACACACACAAATACCTTCTCCTCCAACAGAACTCCCACTCAAACTCCCCTGTTTACAGCTCTGTTTGCTAGCTCCTGTACCGCTGCAGCTGTCTGTGCAGCTGCCTGACTGGCTGCTCCCTTTATAGGACCCCTAGTCAGTGAAGCCCCGCCCCCTAATCAGGGCTCAGCTTCTCTCCCAGCACAAAGCCCCTACACATACAGATACCACCAATACAAAACAAAACACACACAAATACCTTCTCCTCCAACAGAACTCCCACTCAAACTCCCCTGTTTACAGCTCAGTTTGCAAGATCCTGTGCCACTGCAGCTGTCTGTGCCGCTGCCTGACTGGCTGCTACCTTTATAGGACCCCTGGTCAGTGAGGCCCCGCCCCCTAATCAGGGCTCAGCTTCTCTCCCAGCAAAAAGCCCCTACACATACAGATACCACAAACACAAAACCAAACACCCACAAATACCTTCTCCTCCAACAGAACTCCCAATCAAACTCCCCTGTTTACAGCTCTGTTTGCTAGCTCCTGTACCGCTGCAGCTGTCTGTGCAGCTGCCTGACTGGCTGCTCCCTTTATAGGACCACTAGTCAGTGAAGCCCCGCCCTCTAATCAGGGCTCAGCTTCTCTCCCAGCACAAAGCCCCTACACATACAGATACCACCAATACAAAACCAAACACACACAAATACCTTCTCCTCCAACCTAACTCCCACCTAAACTCCCCTGTTTACATCTCTGTTTGCTAGCTCCTGTGCCGCTGCCTGACTGGCTGCTACCTTTCTAGGACTCCTAGTCAGTGAAGCCCCGCCCCCTAATCAGGGCTCAGCTTCTCTCCCAGCACAAAGCCCCTACACATACAGATACCACCAAATCAAAACCAAACACACACACAAATACCTTCTCCACCAACAGAACTCCCACTCAAACTCCCCTGTTTACAGCTCAGTTTGCAAGCTCCTGTGCCACTGCAGCTGTCTGTGCCGCTGCCTGAGTGGCTGCTACCTTTATAGAACCCCTGGTCAGTGAAGCCCCGCCCCCTAATCAGGGCTCAGCTTCTCTCCCAGCACAAAGCCCCTACACATACAGATACCACCAAATCAAAACCAAACACACACACAAATACCTTCTCCTCCAACAGAACTCCCACTCAAACTCCCCTGTTTACAGCTCTGTTTGCTAGCTCCTGTGCTGCTGCAGCTGTCTGTGCCCCTGCCTGACTCGCTGCTCCCTTTATAGGACCCCTAGTCAGTGAAGCCCCGCCCCCTAATCAGGGCTCAGCTTTTCTCCCAGCACAAAGACCCTACACATACAGATACTACCAATACAAAACCAAACACACACAAATACCTTCTCTTCCAACAGAACTCCCACTCAAACTCCCCTGTTTACAGCTCTGTTTGCAAGCTCCTGTGCCGCTGCCTGACTGGCTGCTACCTTTATAGGACCCCTAGTCAGTGAAGCCCCGCCCCCTAATCAAGGCCCAGCTTCGCTCCCAGCACAAAGCCCGTCCAAGCCTCTACACATACAGATACTACCAATACAAAACGAAACACACACACAAATACCTTCTCCTCCAACAGAACTCCCTCTCAAAGTCCCCTGTTTACAGCTCTGTTTGCTAGCTCCTGTACCGCTGCAGCTGTCTGTGTCGCTGCCTGACTGGCTGCTCCCTTTATAGGACCCATAGTCAGTGAAGCCCTTCCCCCTAATCAGGGCTCAGCTTCTCTCTCAGCACAAAGCCCCTACACATACAGATACCACCAACACAAAACCAAACACACACAAATACCTTCTCCTCCAACAGAACTCCCACTCAAACTCCCCTGTTTACAGCTCTGTTTGCTAGCTCCTGTACCGCTGCAGCTGTCTGTGCAGCAGCCTGACTGGCTGCTCCCTTCATAGGACGCCTAGTCAGTGAAGCCCAGCCCCCTAATCAGGGCTCAGCTTCTCTCCCAGCACAAAGCCCCTACACATACAGATACCACCAATACAAAACCAAACACACACAAATACCTTCTCCTCCAACAGAACTCCCACTCAAACTCCCCTATTTACAGCTCTATTTGCTAGCTCCAGTGCCGCTGCAGCCGTCTGTGCTGCTGCCTGACTGGCTGCTACCTTTATAGGACCCCTAGTCAGTGAAGCCCCGCCCCCTAATCAGGGCTCAGATTCTCTCCCAGCACAAAGCCCCTACACATAGAGATACTACCAATACAAAACCAAACACACACAAATACCTTCTCCTCCAACAGAACTCCCTCTCAAAGTCCCCTGTTTACAGCTCTGTTTGCTAGCTCCTGTTCCGCTGTAGCTGTCTGTGCTGCTGCCTGACTGGCTGCTCCCTTTATAGGACCCCTAGTCAGTGAAGCCCCGCCCCCTAATAAGGGCTCAGCTTTTCTCCAAGCACAAAGCCCCTACACATACAGATACTACCAATACAAAACCAAACACACACAACTACCTTCTCCTCCAACAGAACTCCCACTCAAACTCCCCTGTTTACAGCTCTGTTTGCTAGCTCCTGTGCCCCTGCAGCTGTCTGTGACGCTGCCTGACTGGCTGCTACCTTCATAGGACCCCTAGTCAGCGAAGCCCCGCCCCCTAATCAGGGCTCATCTTCTCTCCCAGCACAAAGCCCCTCCGAGCCCCTACACATACAGATACTACCAATACAAAACCAAGCACACACAAATACCTTCTCCTCCAACAGAACTCCCACTCAAACTCCCCTGTTTACAGCTCTGTTTGCTAGCTCCTGTGCCGCTGCCTGACTGGCTGCTACCTTTATAGGACCCCTAGTCAGTGAAGCCCCGCCCCCTAATTAGGGCTCAGCTTCTCTCTTAGCACAAAGCCCCTCCAAGCCCCTACACACACAGATACTACCAATACAAAACCAAACACACACAAATACCTTCTTCTCCAACAGAACTCCCACTCAAACTCCCCTGTTTACAGCTCTGTTTGCTAGCTCCTGTGCCGTTGCAGCTGTCTGTGCCGCTGCCTGACTGGCTGCTACCTTTATAAGACCCCTGGTCAGTGAAGCCCCGCCCCCTAATCAGGGCTCAGCTTCTCTCCCAGCAAAAAGCCCCTTCACATATAGATACCACAAACACAAAACCAAACACACACAAATACCTTCTCCTCCAACAGAACTCCCACTCAAACTCCCCTATTTACAGCTCTGTTTGCTAGCTCCTGTGCCACTGCACCTGTCTGTGCCGCTGC